>NC_140780.1:215756734-225756734 GCF_044657685.1 Stegodyphus dumicola
GGCGAGAGAATTAAACTAAAGTCTTTGAATTAAAGGGTATTATAAATTCATTTTTAATCAAAATTACTTTTGTGAAAATATTACACAAATATGAGGAATATACATTTTCACCATAATGTAATGTACGTTTTGCCCCTTTGAAAATCTGGAGAACTAAAGCGTGAAATATAAGAAAACTGAAACAATCATTTGGAAAATCACATCGACCTTAAGTTAGTTTCTAAATTAGATGTTTTGAGTGTATTTAAAATTAGGCTAACTACTTCATTCACTTCAAACCCATTACATAATACTAGTATTTAAGAAAAATGGTAAAAGATTGCAAATATGTTAAATAACAATTCTATTGATCTAGAAATGGAAATAACTGATTTTCATCCTAATTAAGATCAAGAATATCACAAAAAGACATTTGAATAGTCCTAGAACAGAAAAATCATGAACAGTTAAACTTTTAAAAAGATAAATTCCTGCTTCCGATCTACTTAAAAATGTGAAAGAGGATTTTCAACAATGAACTTGTTAAAATCAATGTTTAGATACAGGATAACAAATCAACATCCCAACGACTGCAAGGATTTAGCCATAACATCGCATGTATCAGAGGCAAAAAAAAACTCGCAGAAGAAATGCAGTGTTAAATTTCACATTAAAATACGATTTCCCTGTATTTAACTTTCATCTTGCTGAATTTTTTATAAATAATACAAAGAGTATACCTTTTCTTTAACATATTATACCACACATTTTTATACTTTGTGTAATGTATTTATAACTGAAATATTAAAATTGCACTAGTTACTTATAGCTCGCCAAAATTTCATAAACTCAAAATTGGCTCCCTTTAAGTTAAAGTTGCACATATTTGCACTAAGGGAAGGAATGCAATTTTATTTCTTTGCCTGTATTTGGTTTCATTTTCATATAAAAAGAGTTAAAAATAGGGTTATCTAATTTTGTTATCTAGGTAACAAAATTTAAACACACATTTTCAGTAAAAATTACAGAATAAAAGATTTTGTTTCCCTGAAGATGCAACAACTCGCTATTCCAGGTATGGTACAGACTGCATACTGTCAGAAAGAAATTCCTTTCTTAAACAGGGAATCCATATACTTTAATCTGTTTTTACACAAGTACTGTTTATGACTAATTGTCCAGGAGTAAAATATAGTTAATCCACCTAAATTTTTATTTTTTCCGGTCATCTGTATAGACTGTTTATTTATCACGACTAAACTACCAATCTGCATTCTAGATACCTCACATGATTCTTCAAGTCAAGTTTCGTAGCCTATCATTTCTAATACAGCAGGTACTTGCTGAGCGCAGACTTGTAAAGCGTGATTTCGCGTATAGCAGTACCTTACAGGATTCCATTTAATTTGTCCACTGCTAGAATTTCATTCACACGTGGTTCAACATTCATCCATCAACACCTGAAAGTATTTATCTGCTACTTTAAACAATTTCCATAGACTGAAAATGAAGTTCAAAAAAATCTTACAAATATCAAATGCAAATCATTCCGTAGAATTTTCACATATGGAAGATAGAGAAGTCAAACAATGAATCAGAAAATTACAAAAGAAGAATTGGGTGCTTATAAAACCCCTTGATAATAAAAGCGCTCATTACGAGAAACAGCTTTTATCTGAAGATTAGATGAAGGAATCGTTAAATAACAGAGAAGCAATGTCTGATCTTCTAGTGGAGATGGAAACACTTAAAGAAAAAAATGGACACTTTAAAAGAGCTACTGGGAAATATGTGCTCTTTACAGCGACATGGTTAAAGTTGCATCAGTCATTCTCATAAGCAAAAGACATCAGCTTTTTTAAAAAATAATTATGTCATGTATTTGCCAAGAAAACGAAAACAAGTCCAAAAGAAACTTTCAGAGTGCTTTTCAAAACCAAGTTGAAAGTTAGTCTGCAGAATTTTACATCGATAATAATAAAACATCTCTGATTTTATTTCAAAATGAATTTTTTTTATCGATTTTAAAGAGATCTTCGCAAATTGGTTCATAAAACTTCACAATATGCCAAAATTGTTCAGATTAGAGAAAAAATATAATAAAGTATGCTTAAAACAACTAAGAAAAAGCACATTTTGAGCATCCTTAACAGAAGACAATTTGGCTCCACTAACTTTCTTTACGAGTATACATTAAATTTTTATTTAATTTCTTTTTTATTCAACACTTAACTTTCAATGGTCTTAAGAGAAACAGCACTTGATAGAGAGACTCTAAATTCGGAAAAAACTGAAACAAAATTGGTTTATACCCAGGCAGTGCAATTACACTGGCCTGTTGGGAAGAGAAGACCCCGTTGGACATGGAAAATATTAGGCCACACAGAGAGGAAAATGTTTAGCCTCCTCCTTGTAATGCGAAAGGAGGCCACTTGGGAAAAAATTACACCACAGCAGTACTTTTGAAACCATTACGAAGCAACAGAACTCTAACAAATCTCAGACTTCTGATGATTATAGTGTGATTAACAGTTCAACCTCACTTTGAATATTACAATACAATATAGAGAAAGCACCAATTCAGACACTTCAATATGGAATTCAAAACCTACGAAATTAATGCACAAATGCTACCCTAACCATTAAAACATAATGTGACACATTCATGTAAAACAAATAACTAGTAAAGCTCCAATATAAAGCAACATGTGAAAAGGGATGGACAAATTATAACATTCAAGTATTTCTAGTGGAAATAAAGTTGATATAAAACAAGACTTACCAGCCACAGATGTCTCTTTTTCTTTCACGATATCATGTTCTGCATTCCAAGAGTGCAAAAAAGTGGTGACAAATTACACTAAAAGATGCCAAAAGGGAAAAAAAAAAAAGGAATCATTAGATTTTAACTACTTTGATATTAAAGAATAATTATACACAAAGAGAAATATCTAATATTGTTTCTTAATATATAAAACTTCAAAAGTCGACTTCTTTGTTTTAAACTTCAGCAATGTGCTACATTGTTACTAAAAGCATGACTGCAATCGATAGAAAAGCTGATTTTCCTAATACGACAGAAGTACAGTAAGGGAAAGAGGTTTTTAATATATGGGTACAACATGAATAACGAAAGAAAAAAAAATTAGACAGTTATTACGGATACACAGAATAAAAGGGATAATGATCTTCGAGAAGAGCAAATAATTGCAGCGCTGGTAGAAAGATGGCACCAAAAGACAAAGAGCAGGTAATTTTAAATCACAAATAAACAAAATAAACTTTACTGCTAGCTTTGAAGCAGGTGTTATATATTAAACTATCTTAATTCACACACAGAATTAGTGACATAACAGATCAAAATAGAGTAAGAATCAAACTCGCAATACATTAACATTAAAAGAGCTATACATATATACTTTTAAAGAGTTTTTTAAAAAAAGGGCACAAAAACACCTCTCTAAAAACAGACTTCGAAGAACATCTTGGAAACAAAAGTCGTATACCATAAAAGAAATATTTCATTCAGAATTTTAACGTAAGAACCGTTTCTAATTTTAAGCTCTCTACTTAGGTACTCTGATCCATGAGAGAGGACAGCTTAGTCCGATATACCAGAAATTATCTTGAAATGTTACCAGGTGACTTTAATGTAATTATAGAAATATTTCACTCAGGGAAAGAACATATTGTCTAGCTGCCCGGGTTCGAGCCCAGCTTTAATATAGCAAGCTAAAATACATCAAATGCCATTGAATGATACAGCATTTTGAAATGTTACAAAAAATTTAAATGCAATTTCATGGAAGAGCTATTGCAATTACCTACGTACTAAAATTTTGACCAAAAATTCAAGAAAACTAAGATACTCCTTTTTCTTTCGAAGGAATCAAAGTCATATACTAATGTAGGGATGCTCAACCTATTGTACTATGAAACCTAGAAATAGGAATGAAATTTTGTCAGCTATGTGAGATGTCCAATACCGAGAAATTCCGTAAATTGTAGAATAGAACCTGCGTCTAAAAACAGACAAAAGGTAAAACATTATTCAAATACTTTACCTTTAGCCTTGAAGCAGGTGTTCTATATTAAACTGTGTTAATTCACATACAGAATTAGTAATATAATAGCTCAAAATATTTTAAGAACCAAACACGCATTAAATAAACATTAAAAAATTTATATACATTTATTAGTGTTACGAGGGTTTATTCTGAAATATTATAAGGTCACTTTCAAAGAAATGATAGAACTTTTCACTCAGGGAAAGGACATTCTGTCTGGCTGCCCGGGTTTCATCCCAGCTTCTGTTACAAAAGTTTCATAGAAGAATTTTAAAAATCCAGAAACGAAACTTATGAAGAAATTATTGAACATACCTGGTTCTATGATTTAGCCATTCTTACAGACATAGTAACTAAATCTTAAATTTGAGGGAGGGGGCGAGAGAATTAAACTAAAGTCTTTGAATTAAAGGGTATTATAAATTCATTTTTAATCAAAATTACTTTTGTGAAAATATTACACAAATATGAGGAATATACATTTTCACCATAATGTAATGTACGTTTTGCCCCTTTGAAAATCTGGAGAACTAAAGCGTGAAATATAAGAAAACTGAAACAATCATTTGGAAAATCACATCGACCTTAAGTTAGTTTCTAAATTAGATGTTTTGAGTGTATTTAAAATTAGGCTAACTACTTCATTCACTTCAAACCCATTACATAATACTAGTATTTAAGAAAAATGGTAAAAGATTGCAAATATGTTAAATAACAATTCTATTGATCTAGAAATGGAAATAACTGATTTTCATCCTAATTAAGATCAAGAATATCACAAAAAGACATTTGAATAGTCCTAGAACAGAAAAATCATGAACAGTTAAACTTTTAAAAAGATAAATTCCTGCTTCCGATCTACTTAAAAATGTGAAAGAGGATTTTCAACAATGAACTTGTTAAAATCAATGTTTAGATACAGGATAACAAATCAACATCCCAACGACTGCAAGGATTTAGCCATAACATCGCATGTATCAGAGGCAAAAAAAAACTCGCAGAAGAAATGCAGTGTTAAATTTCACATTAAAATACGATTTCCCTGTATTTAACTTTCATCTTGCTGAATTTTTTATAAATAATACAAAGAGTATACCTTTTCTTTAACATATTATACCACACATTTTTATACTTTGTGTAATGTATTTATAACTGAAATATTAAAATTGCACTAGTTACTTATAGCTCGCCAAAATTTCATAAACTCAAAATTGGCTCCCTTTAAGTTAAAGTTGCACATATTTGCACTAAGGGAAGGAATGCAATTTTATTTCTTTGCCTGTATTTGGTTTCATTTTCATATAAAAAGAGTTAAAAATAGGGTTATCTAATTTTGTTATCTAGGTAACAAAATTTCTACACACATTTTCAGTAAAAATTACAGAATAAAAGATTTTGTTTCCCTGAAGATGCAACACCTCGCTATTCCAGGTATGGTACAGACTGCATACTGTCAGAAAGAAATTCCTTTCTTAAACAGGGAATCCATATACTTTAATCTGTTTTTACACAAGTACTGTTTATGACTAATTGTCCAGGAGTAAAATATAGTTAATCCACCTAAATTTTTATTTTTTCCGGTCATCTGTATAGACTGTTTATTTATCACGACTAAACTACCAATCTGCATTCTAGATACCTCACATGATTCTTCAAGTCAAGTTTCGTAGCCTATCATTTCTAATACAGCAGGTACTTGCTGAGCGCAGACTTGTAAAGCGTGATTTCGCGTATAGCAGTACCTTACAGGATTCCATTTAATTTGTCCACTGCTAGAATTTCATTCACACGTGGTTCAACATTCATCCATCAACACCTGAAAGTATTTATCTGCTACTTTAAACAATTTCCATAGACTGAAAATGAAGTTCAAAAAAATCTTACAAATATCAAATGCAAATCATTCCGTAGAATTTTCACATATGGAAGATAGAGAAGTCAAACAATGAATCAGAAAATTACAAAAGAAGAATTGGGTGCTTATTAAACCCCTTGATAATAAAAGCGCTCATTACGAGAAACAGCTTTTATCTGAAGATTAGATGAACGAATCGTTAAATAACAGAGAAGCAATGTCTGATCTTCTAGTGGAGATGGAAACACTTAAAGAAAAAAATGGACACTTTAAAAGAGCTACTGGGAAATATGTGCTCTTTACAGCGACATGGTTAAAGTTGCATCAGTCATTCTCATAAGCAAAAGACATCAGCTTTTTTAAAAAATAATTATGTCATGTATTTGCCAAGAAAACGAAAACAAGTCCAAAAGAAACTTTCAGAGTGCTTTTCAAAACCAAGTTGAAAGTTAGTCTGCAGAATTTTACATCGATAATAATAAAACATCTCTGATTTTATTTCAAAATGAATTTTTTTTATCGATTTTAAAGAGATCTTCGCAAATTGGTTCATAAAACTTCACAATATGCCAAAATTGTTCAGATTAGAGAAAAAATATAATAAAGTATGCTTAAAACAACTAAGAAAAAGCACATTTTGAGCATCCTTAACAGAAGACAATTTGGCTCCACTAACTTTCTTTACGAGTATACATTAAATTTTTATTTAATTTCTTTTTTATTCAACACTTAACTTTCAATGGTCTTAAGAGAAACAGCACTTGATAGAGAGACTCTAAATTCGGAAAAAACTGAAACAAAATTGGTTTATACCCAGGCAGTGCAATTACACTGGCCTGTTGGGAAGAGAAGACCCCGTTGGACATGGAAAATATTAGGCCACACAGAGAGGAAAATGTTTAGCCTCCTCCTTGTAATGCGAAAGGAGGCCACTTGGGAAAAAATTACACCACAGCAGTACTTTTGAAACCATTATGAAGCAACAGAACTCTAACAAATCTCAGACTTCTGATGATTATAGTGTGATTAACAGTTCAACCTCACTTTGAATATTACAATACAATATAGAGAAAGCACCAATTCAGACACTTCAATATGGAATTCAAAACCTACGAAATTAATGCACAAATGCTACCCTAACCATTAAAACATAATGTGACACATTCATGTAAAACAAATAACTAGTAAAGCTCCAATATAAAGCAACATGTGAAAAGGGATGGACAAATTATAACATTCAAGTATTTCTAGTGGAAATAAAGTTGATATAAAACAAGACTTACCAGCCACAGATGTCTCTTTTTCTTTCACGATATCATGTTCTGCATTCCAAGAGTGCAAAAAAGTGGTGACAAATTACACTAAAAGATGCCAAAAGGGAAAAAAAAAAAAGGAATCATTAGATTTTAACTACTTTGATATTAAAGAATAATTATACACAAAGAGAAATATCTAATATTGTTTCTTAATATATAAAACTTCAAAAGTCGACTTCTTTGTTTTAAACTTCAGCAATGTGCTACATTGTTACTAAAAGCATGACTGCAATCGATAGAAAAGCTGATTTTCCTAATACGACAGAAGTACAGTAAGGGAAAGAGGTTTTTAATATATGGGTACAACATGAATAACGAAAGAAAAAAAAATTAGACAGTTATTACGGATACACAGAATAAAAGGGATAATGATCTTCGAGAAGAGCAAATAATTGCAGCGCTGGTAGAAAGATGGCACCAAAAGACAAAGAGCAGGTAATTTTAAATCACAAATAAACAAAATAAACTTTACTGCTAGCTTTGAAGCAGGTGTTATATATTAAACTATCTTAATTCACACACAGAATTAGTGACATAACAGATCAAAATAGAGTAAGAATCAAACTCGCAATACATTAACATTAAAAGAGCTATACATATATACTTTTAAAGAGTTTTTTAAAAAAAGGGCACAAAAACACCTCTCTAAAAACAGACTTCGAAGAACATCTTGGAAACAAAAGTCGTATACCATAAAAGAAATATTTCATTCAGAATTTTAACGTAAGAACCGTTTCTAATTTTAAGCTCTCTACTTAGGTACTCTGATCCATGAGAGAGGACAGCTTAGTCCGATATACCAGAAATTATCTTGAAATGTTACCAGGTGACTTTAATGTAATTATAGAAATATTTCACTCAGGGAAAGAACATATTGTCTAGCTGCCCGGGTTCGAGCCCAGCTTTAATATAGCAAGCTAAAATACATCAAATGCCATTGAATGATACAGCATTTTGAAATGTTACAAAAAATTTAAATGCAATTTCATGGAAGAGCTATTGCAATTACCTACGTACTAAAATTTTGACCAAAAATTCAAGAAAACTAAGATACTCCTTTTTCTTTCGAAGGAATCAAAGTCATATACTAATGTAGGGATGCTCAACCTATTGTACTATGAAACCTAGAAATAGGAATGAAATTTTGTCAGCTATGTGAGATGTCCAATACCGAGAAATTCCGTAAATTGTAGAATAGAACCTGCGTCTAAAAACAGACAAAAGGTAAAACATTATTCAAATACTTTACCTTTAGCCTTGAAGCAGGTGTTCTATATTAAACTGTGTTAATTCACATACAGAATTAGTAATATAATAGCTCAAAATATTTTAAGAACCAAACACGCATTAAATAAACATTAAAAAATTTATATACATTTATTAGTGTTACGAGGGTTTATTCTGAAATATTATAAGGTCACTTTCAAAGAAATGATAGAACTTTTCACTCAGGGAAAGGACATTCTGTCTGGCTGCCCGGGTTTCATCCCAGCTTCTGTTACAAAAGTTTCATAGAAGAATTTTAAAAATCCAGAAACGAAACTTATGAAGAAATTATTGAACATACCTGGTTCTATGATTTAGCCATTCTTACAGACATAGTAACTAAATCTTAAATTTGAGGGAGGGGGGCGAGAGAACTAAACTAAAGTCTTTGAATTAAAGGGTATTATAAATTCATTTTTAATCAAAATTACTTTTGTGAAAATATTACACAAATATGAGGAATATACATTTTCACCATAATGTAATGTACGTTTTGCCCCTTTGAAAATCTGGAGAACTAAAGCGTGAAATATAAGAAAACTGAAACAATCATTTGGAAAATCACATCGACCTTAAGTTAGTTTCTAAATTAGATGTTTTGAGTGTATTTAAAATTAGGCTAACTACTTCATTCACTTCAAACCCATTACATAATACTAGTATTTAAGAAAAATGGTAAAAGATTGCAAATATGTTAAATAACAATTCTATTGATCTAGAAATGGAAATAACTGATTTTCATCCTAATTAAGATCAAGAATATCACAAAAAGACATTTGAATAGTCCTAGAACAGAAAAATCATGAACAGTTAAACTTTTAAAAAGATAAATTCCTGCTTCCGATCTACTTAAAAATGTGAAAGAGGATTTTCAACAATGAACTTGTTAAAATCAATGTTTAGATACAGGATAACAAATCAACATCCCAACGACTGCAAGGATTTAGCCATAACATCACATGTATCAGAGGCAAAAAAAAAAACTCGCAGAAGAAATGCAGTGTTAAATTTCACATTAATATACGATTTCCCTGTATTTAACTTTCATCTTGCTGAATTTTTTGTAAATAATACAAAGAGTATACCTTTTCTCCAACATATTATACCACACATTTTTATACTTTGTGTAATGTATTTATAACTGAAATATTAAAATTGCACTAGTTACTTGTAGCTCGCCAAAATTTTATAAACTCAAAATTGGCTCCCTTTAATTTAAAGTTGCACATATTTGCACTAAGGGAAGGAATGCAATTTTATTTCTTTGTCTGTATTTGGTTTCATTTTCATATAAAAAGAGTTAAAAATAGGGTTATCTAATTTTGTTATCTAGGTAACAAAATTTCTACACACATTTTCAGTAAAAATTACAGAATAAAAGATTTTGTTTCCCTGAAGATGCAACACCTCGCTATTCCAGGTATGGTACAGACTGCATACTGTCAGAAAGAAATTCCTTTCTTAAACAGGGAATCCATATACTTTAATCTGTTTTTACACAAGTACTGTTTATGACTAATTGTCCAGGAGTAAAATATAGTTAATCCACCTAAATTTTTATTTTTTCCGGTCATCTGTATAGACTGTTTATTTATCACGACTAAACTACCAATCTGCATTCTAGATACCTCACATGATTCTTCAAGTCAAGTTTCGTAGCCTATCATTTCTAATACAGCAGGTACTTGCTGAGCGCAGACTTGTAAAGCGTGATTTCGCGTATAGCAGTACCTTACAGGATTCCATTTAATTTGTCCACTGCTAGAATTTCATTCACACGTGGTTCAACATTCATCCATCAACACCTGAAAGTATTTATCTGCTACTTTAAACAATTTCCATAGACTGAAAATGAAGTTCAAAAAAATCTTACAAATATCAAATGCAAATCATTCCGTAGAATTTTCACATATGGAAGATAGAGAAGTCAAACAATGAATCAGAAAATTACAAAAGAAGAATTGGGTGCTTATAAAACCCCTTGATAATAAAAGCGCTCATTACGAGAAACAGCTTTTATCTGAAGATTAGATGAACGAATCGTTAAATAACAGAGAAGCAATGTCTGATCTTCTAGTGGAGATGGAAACACTTAAAGAAAAAAATGGACACTTTAAAAGAGCTACTGGGAAATATGTGCTCTTTACAGCGACATGGTTAAAGTTGCATCAGTCATTCTCATAAGCAAAAGACATCAGCTTTTTTAAAAAATAATTATGTCATGTATTTGCCAAGAAAACGAAAACAAGTCCAAAAGAAACTTTCAGAGTGCTTTTCAAAACCAAGTTGAAAGTTAGTCTGCAGAATTTTACATCGATAATAATAAAACATCTCTGATTTTATTTCAAAATGAATTTTTTTTATCGATTTTAAAGAGATCTTCGCAAATTGGTTCATAAAACTTCACAATATGCCAAAATTGTTCAGATTAGAGAAAAAATATAATAAAGTATGCTTAAAACAACTAAGAAAAAGCACATTTTGAGCATCCTTAACAGAAGACAATTTGGCTCCACTAACTTTCTTTACGAGTATACATTAAATTTTTATTTAATTTCTTTTTTATTCAACACTTAACTTTCAATGGTCTTAAGAGAAACAGCACTTGATAGAGAGACTCTAAATTCGGAAAAAACTGAAACAAAATTGGTTTATACCCAGGCAGTGCAATTACACTGGCCTGTTGGGAAGAGAAGACCCCGTTGGACATGGAAAATATTAGGCCACACAGAGAGGAAAATGTTTAGCCTCCTCCTTGTAATGCGAAAGGAGGCCACTTGGGAAAAAATTACACCACAGCAGTACTTTTGAAACCATTACGAAGCAACAGAACTCTAACAAATCTCAGACTTCTGATGATTATAGTGTGATTAACAGTTCAACCTCACTTTGAATATTACAATACAATATAGAGAAAGCACCAATTCAGACACTTCAATATGGAATTCAAAACCTACGAAATTAATGCACAAATGCTACCCTAACCATTAAAACATAATGTGACACATTCATGTAAAACAAATAACTAGTAAAGCTCCAATATAAAGCAACATGTGAAAAGGGATGGACAAATTATAACATTCAAGTATTTCTAGTGGAAATAAAGTTGATATAAAACAAGACTTACCAGCCACAGATGTCTCTTTTTCTTTCACGATATCATGTTCTGCATTCCAAGAGTGCAAAAAAGTGGTGACAAATTACACTAAAAGATGCCAAAAGGGAAAAAAAAAAAAGGAATCATTAGATTTTAACTACTTTGATATTAAAGAATAATTATACACAAAGAGAAATATCTAATATTGTTTCTTAATATATAAAACTTCAAAAGTCGACTTCTTTGTTTTAAACTTCAGCAATGTGCTACATTGTTACTAAAAGCATGACTGCAATCGATAGAAAAGCTGATTTTCCTAATACGACAGAAGTACAGTAAGGGAAAGAGGTTTTTAATATATGGGTACAACATGAATAACGAAAGAAAAAAAAATTAGACAGTTATTAAGGATACACAGAATAAAAGGGATAATGATCTTCGAGAAGAGCAAATAATTGCAGCGCTGGTAGAAAGATGGCACCAAAAGACAAAGAGCAGGTAATTTTAAATCACAAATAAACAAAATAAACTTTACTGCTAGCTTTGAAGCAGGTGTTATATATTAAACTATCTTAATTCACACACAGAATTAGTGACATAACAGATCAAAATAGAGTAAGAATCAAACTCGCAATACATTAACATTAAAAGAGCTATACATATATACTTTTAAAGAGTTTTTTAAAAAAAGGGCACAAAAACACCTCTCTAAAAACAGACTTCGAAGAACATCTTGGAAACAAAAGTCGTATACCATAAAAGAAATATTTCATTCAGAATTTTAACGTAAGAACCGTTTCTAATTTTAAGCTCTCTACTTAGGTACTCTGATCCATGAGAGAGGACAGCTTAGTCCGATATACCAGAAATTATCTTGAAATGTTACCAGGTGACTTTAATGTAATTATAGAAATATTTCACTCAGGGAAAGAACATATTGTCTAGCTGCCCGGGTTCGAGCCCAGCTTTAATATAGCAAGCTAAAATACATCAAATGCCATTGAATGATACAGCATTTTGAAATGTTACAAAAAATTTAAATGCAATTTCATGGAAGAGCTATTGCAATTACCTACGTACTAAAATTTTGACCAAAAATTCAAGAAAACTAAGATACTCCTTTTTCTTTCGAAGGAATCAAAGTCATATACTAATGTAGGGATGCTCAACCTATTGTACTATGAAACCTAGAAATAGGAATGAAATTTTGTCAGCTATGTGAGATGTCCAATACCGAGAAATTCCGTAAATTGTAGAATAGAACCTGCGTCTAAAAACAGACAAAAGGTAAAACATTATTCAAATACTTTACCTTTAGCCTTGAAGCAGGTGTTCTATATTAAACTGTGTTAATTCACATACAGAATTAGTAATATAATAGCTCAAAATATTTTAAGAACCAAACACGCATTAAATAAACATTAAAAAATTTATATACATTTATTAGTGTTACGAGGGTTTATTCTGAAATATTATAAGGTCACTTTCAAAGAAATGATAGAACTTTTCACTCAGGGAAAGGACATTCTGTCTGGCTGCCCGGGTTCCATCCCAGCTTCTGTTACAAAAGTTTCATAGAAGAATTTTAAAAATCCAGAAACGAAACTTATGAAGAAATTATTGAACATACCTGGTTCTATGATTTAGCCATTCTTACAGACATAGTAACTAAATCTTAAATTTGAGGGATGGGGCGAGAGAACTAAACTAAAGTCTTTGAATTAAAGGGTATTATAAATTCATTTTAAATCAAAATTACTTTTGTGAAAATATTACACAAATATGAGGAATATACATTTTTACCATAATGTAATGTACGTTTTGCCCCTTTGAAAATCTGGAGAACTAAAGCGTGAAATATAAGAAAACTGAAACAATCATTTGGAAAATCACATCGACCTTAAGTTAGTTTCTAAATTAGATGTTTTGAGTGTATTTAAAATTAGGCTAACTACTTCATTCACTTCAAACCCATTACATAATACTAGTATTTAAGAAAAATGGTAAAAGATTGCAAATATGTTAAATAACAATTCTATTGATCTAGAAATGGAAATAACTGATTTTCATCCTAATTAAGATCAAGAATATCACAAAAAGACATTTGAATAGTCCTAGAACAGAAAAATCATGAACAGTTAAACTTTTAAAAAGATAAATTCCTGCTTCCGATCTACTTAAAAATGTGAAAGAGGATTTTCAACAATGAACTTGTTAAAATCAATGTTTAGATACAGGATAACAAATCAACATCCCAACGACTGCAAGGATTTAGCCATAACATCACATGTATCAGAGGCAAAAAAAAAAACTCGCAGAAGAAATGCAGTGTTAAATTTCACATTAATATACGATTTCCCTGTATTTAACTTTCATCTTGCTGAATTTTTTGTAAATAATACAAAGAGTATACCTTTTCTTTAACATATTATACCACACATTTTTATACTTTGTGTAATGTATTTATAACTGAAATATTAAAATTGCACTAGTTACTTGTAGCTCGCCAAAATTTTATAAACTCAAAATTGGCTCCCTTTAATTTAAAGTTGCACATATTTGCACTAAGGGAAGGAATGCAATTTTATTTCTTTGTCTGTATTTGGTTTCATTTTCATATAAAAAGAGTTAAAAATAGGGTTATCTAATTTTGTTATCTAGGTAACAAAATTTCTACACACATTTTCAGTAAAAATTACAGAATAAAAGATTTTGTTTCCCTGAAGATGCAACACCTCGCTATTCCAGGTATGGTACAGACTGCATACTGTCAGAAAGAAATTCCTTTCTTAAACAGGGAATCCATATACTTTAATCTGTTTTTACACAAGTACTGTTTATGACTAATTGTCCAGGAGTAAAATATAGTTAATCCACCTAAATTTTTATTTTTTCCGGTCATCTGTATAGACTGTTTATTTATCACGACTAAACTACCAATCTGCATTCTAGATACCTCACATGATTCTTCAAGTCAAGTTTCGTAGCCTATCATTTCTAATACAGCAGGTACTTGCTGAGCGCAGACTTGTAAAGCGTGATTTCGCGTATAGCAGTACCTTACAGGATTCCATTTAATTTGTCCACTGCTAGAATTTCATTCACACGTGGTTCAACATTCATCCATCAACACCTGAAAGTATTTATCTGCTACTTTAAACAATTTCCATAGACTGAAAATGAAGTTCAAAAAAATCTTACAAATATCAAATGCAAATCATTCCGTAGAATTTTCACATATGGAAGATAGAGAAGTCAAACAATGAATCAGAAAATTACAAAAGAAGAATTGGGTGCTTATAAAACCCCTTGATAATAAAAGCGCTCATTACGAGAAACAGCTTTTATCTGAAGATTAGATGAACGAATCGTTAAATAACAGAGAAGCAATGTCTGATCTTCTAGTGGAGATGGAAACACTTAAAGAAAAAAATGGACACTTTAAAAGAGCTACTGGGAAATATGTGCTCTTTACAGCGACATGGTTAAAGTTGCATCAGTCATTCTCATAAGCAAAAGACATCAGCTTTTTTAAAAAATAATTATGTCATGTATTTGCCAAGAAAACGAAAACAAGTCCAAAAGAAACTTTCAGAGTGCTTTTCAAAACCAAGTTGAAAGTTAGTCTGCAGAATTTTACATCGATAATAATAAAACATCTCTGATTTTATTTCAAAATGAATTTTTTTTATCGATTTTAAAGAGATCTTCGCAAATTGGTTCATAAAACTTCACAATATGCCAAAATTGTTCAGATTAGAGAAAAAATATAATAAAGTATGCTTAAAACAACTAAGAAAAAGCACATTTTGAGCATCCTTAACAGAAGACAATTTGGCTCCACTAACTTTCTTTACGAGTATACATTAAATTTTTATTTAATTTCTTTTTTATTCAACACTTAACTTTCAATGGTCTTAAGAGAAACAGCACTTGATAGAGAGACTCTAAATTCGGAAAAAACTGAAACAAAATTGGTTTATACCCAGGCAGTGCAATTACACTGGCCTGTTGGGAAGAGAAGACCCCGTTGGACATGGAAAATATTAGGCCACACAGAGAGGAAAATGTTTAGCCTCCTCCTTGTAATGCGAAAGGAGGCCACTTGGGAAAAAATTACACCACAGCAGTACTTTTGAAACCATTACGAAGCAACAGAACTCTAACAAATCTCAGACTTCTGATGATTATAGTGTGATTAACAGTTCAACCTCACTTTGAATATTACAATACAATATAGAGAAAGCACCAATTCAGACACTTCAATATGGAATTCAAAACCTACGAAATTAATGCACAAATGCTACCCTAACCATTAAAACATAATGTGACACATTCATGTAAAACAAATAACTAGTAAAGCTCCAATATAAAGCAACATGTGAAAAGGGATGGACAAATTATAACATTCAAGTATTTCTAGTGGAAATAAAGTTGATATAAAACAAGACTTACCAGCCACAGATGTCTCTTTTTCTTTCACGATATCATGTTCTGCATTCCAAGAGTGCAAAAAAGTGGTGACAAATTACACTAAAAGATGCCAAAAGGGAAAAAAAAAAAAGGAATCATTAGATTTTAACTACTTTGATATTAAAGAATAATTATACACAAAGAGAAATATCTAATATTGTTTCTTAATATATAAAACTTCAAAAGTCGACTTCTTTGTTTTAAACTTCAGCAATGTGCTACATTGTTACTAAAAGCATGACTGCAATCGATAGAAAAGCTGATTTTCCTAATACGACAGAAGTACAGTAAGGGAAAGAGGTTTTTAATATATGGGTACAACATGAATAACGAAAGAAAAAAAAATTAGACAGTTATTACGGATACACAGAATAAAAGGGATAATGATCTTCGAGAAGAGCAAATAATTGCAGCGCTGGTAGAAAGATGGCACCAAAAGACAAAGAGCAGGTAATTTTAAATCACAAATAAACAAAATAAACTTTACTGCTAGCTTTGAAGCAGGTGTTATATATTAAACTATCTTAATTCACACACAGAATTAGTGACATAACAGATCAAAATAGAGTAAGAATCAAACTCGCAATACATTAACATTAAAAGAGCTATACATATATACTTTTAAAGAGTTTTTTAAAAAAAGGGCACAAAAACACCTCTCTAAAAACAGACTTCGAAGAACATCTTGGAAACAAAAGTCGTATACCATAAAAGAAATATTTCATTCAGAATTTTAACGTAAGAACCGTTTCTAATTTTAAGCTCTCTACTTAGGTACTCTGATCCATGAGAGAGGACAGCTTAGTCCGATATACCAGAAATTATCTTGAAATGTTACCAGGTGACTTTAATGTAATTATAGAAATATTTCACTCAGGGAAAGAACATATTGTCTAGCTGCCCGGGTTCGAGCCCAGCTTTAATATAGCAAGCTAAAATACATCAAATGCCATTGAATGATACAGCATTTTGAAATGTTACAAAAAATTTAAATGCAATTTCATGGAAGAGCTATTGCAATTACCTACGTACTAAAATTTTGACCAAAAATTCAAGAAAACTAAGATACTCCTTTTTCTTTCGAAGGAATCAAAGTCATATACTAATGTAGGGATGCTCAACCTATTGTACTATGAAACCTAGAAATAGGAATGAAATTTTGTCAGCTATGTGAGATGTCCAATACCGAGAAATTCCGTAAATTGTAGAATAGAACCTGCGTCTAAAAACAGACAAAAGGTAAAACATTATTCAAATACTTTACCTTTAGCCTTGAAGCAGGTGTTCTATATTAAACTGTGTTAATTCACATACAGAATTAGTAATATAATAGCTCAAAATATTTTAAGAACCAAACACGCATTAAATAAACATTAAAAAATTTATATACATTTATTAGTGTTACGAGGGTTTATTCTGAAATATTATAAGGTCACTTTCAAAGAAATGATAGAACTTTTCACTCAGGGAAAGGACATTCTGTCTGGCTGCCCGGGTTCCATCCCAGCTTCTGTTACAAAAGTTTCATAGAAGAATTTTAAAAATCCAGAAACGAAACTTATGAAGAAATTATTGAACATACCTGGTTCTATGATTTAGCCATTCTTACAGACATAGTAACTAAATCTTAAATTTGAGGGAGGGGGCGAGAAAACTAAACTAAAGTCTTTGAATTAAAGGGTATTATAAATTCATTTTAAATCAAAATTACTTTTGTGAAAATATTACACAAATATGAGGAATATACATTTTTACCATAATGTAATGTACGTTTTGCCCCTTTGAAAATCTGGAGAACTAAAGCGTGAAATATAAGAAAACTGAAACAATCATTTGGAAAATCACATCGACCTTAAGTTAGTTTCTAAATTAGATGTTTTGAGTGTATTTAAAATTAGGCTAACTACTTCATTCACTTCAAACCCATTACATAATACTAGTATTTAAGAAAAATGGTAAAAGATTGCAAATATGTTAAATAACAATTCTATTGATCTAGAAATGGAAATAACTGATTTTTATCCTAATTAAGATCAAGAATATCACAAAAAGACATTTGAATAGTCCTAGAACAGAAAAATCATGAACAGTTAAACTTTTAAAAAGATAAATTCCTGCTTCCGATCTACTTAAAAATGTGAAAGAGGATTTTCAACAATAAACTTGTTAAAATCAATGTTTAGATACAGGATAACAAATCAACATCCCAACGACTGCAAGGATTTAGCCATAACATCGCATGTATCAGAGGCAAAAAAAAACTCGCAGAAGAAATGCAGTGTTAAATTTCACATTAAAATACGATTTCCCTGTATTTAACTTTCATCTTGCTGAATTTTTTGTAAATAATACAAAGAGTATACCTTTTCTTTAACATATTATACCACACATTTTTATACTTTGTGTAATGTATTTATAACTGAAATATTAAAATTGCACTAGTTACTTATAGCTCGCCAAAATTTTATAAACTCAAAATTGGCTCCCTTTAAGTTAAAGTTGCACATATTTGCACTAAGGGAAGGAATGCAATTTTATTTCTTTGCCTGTATTTGGTTTCATTTTCATATAAAAAGAGTTAAAAATAGGGTTATCTAATTTTGTTATCTAGGTAACAAAATTTAAACACACATTTTCAGTAAAAATTACAGAATAAAAGATTTTGTTTCCCTGAAGATGCAACACCTCGCTATTCCAGGTATGGTACAGACTGCATACTGTCAGAAAGAAATTCCTTTCTTAAACAGGGAATCCATATACTTTAATCTGTTTTTACACAAGTACTGTTTATGACTAATTGTCCAGGAGTAAAATATAGTTAATCCACCTAAATTTTTATTATTTCCGGTCATCTGTATAGACTGTTTATTTATCACGACTAAACTACCAATCTGCATTCTAGATACCTCACATGATTCTTCAAGTCAAGTTTCGTAGCCTATCATTTCTAATACAGCAGGTACTTGCTGAGCGCAGACTTGTAAAGCGTGATTTCGCGTATAGCAGTACCTTACAGGATTCCATTTAATTTGTCCACTGCTAGAATTTCATTCATACGTGGTTCAACATTCATCCATCAACACCTGAAAGTATTTATCTGCTACTTTAAACAATTTCCATAGACTGAAAATGAAGTTCAAAAAAATCTTACAAATATCAAATGCAAAACATTCCGTAGAATTTTCACATATGGAAGATAGAGAAGTCAAACAATGAATCAGAAAATTACAAAAGAAGAATTGGGTGCTTATAAAACCCCTCGATAATAAAAGCGCTCATTACGAGAAACAGCTTTTATCTGAAGATTAGATGAAGGAATCGTTAAATAACAGAGAAGCAATGTCTGATCTTCTAGTGGAGATGGAAACACTTAAAGAAAAAAATGGACACTTTAAAAGAGCTACTGGGAAATATGTGCTCTTTACAGCGACATGGTTACAGTTGCATCAGTCATTCTCATAAGCAAAAGACATCAGCTTTTTTAAAAAATAATTATGTCATGTATTTGCCAAGAAAACGAAAACAAGTCCAAAAGAAACTTTCAGAGTGCTTTTCAAAACCAAGTTGAAAGTTAGTCTGCAGAATTTTACTTCGATAATAATAAAACATCTCTGATTTTATTTCAAAATGAATTTTTTTTATCGATTTTAAAGAGATCTTCGCAAATTGGTTCATAAAACTTCACAATATGCCAAAATTGTTCAGATTAGAGAAAAAATATAATAAAGTATGCTTAAAACAACTAAGAAAAAGCACATTTTGAGCATCCTTAACAGAAGACAATTTGGCTCCACTAACTTTCTTTACGAGTATACATTAAATTTTTATTTAATTTCTTTTTTATTCAACACTTAACTTTCAATGGTCTTAAGAGAAACAGCACTTGATAGAGAGACTCTAAATTCGGAAAAAACTGAAACAAAATTGGTTTATACCCAGGCAGTGCAATTACACTGGCCTGTTGGGAAGAGAAGACCCCGTTGGACATGGAAAATATTAGGCCACACAGAGAGGAAAATGTTTAGCCTCCTCCTTGTAATGCGAAAGGAGGCCACTTGGGAAAAAATTACACCACAGCAGTACTTTTGAAACCATTACGAAGCAACAGAACTCTAACAAATCTCAGACTTCTGATGATTATAGTGTGATTAACAGTTCAACCTCACTTTGAATATTACAATACAATATAGAGAAAGCACCAATTCAGACACTTCAATATGGAATTCAAAACCTACGAAATTAATGCACAAATGCTACCCTAACCATTAAAACATAATGTGACACATTCATGTAAAACAAATAACTAGTAAGGCTCCAATATAAAGCAACATGTGAAAAGGGATGGACAAATTATAACATTCAAGTATTTCTAGTGGAAATAAAGTTGATATAAAACAAGACTTACCAGCCACAGATGTCTCTTTTTCTTTCACGATATCATGTTCTGCATTCCAAGAGTGCACAAAAGTGATGACAAATTACACTAGAAGAGGCCAAAAGGGAAAAAAAAAAAAAGGAATCATTAGATTTTAACTACTTTGATATTAAAGAATAATTATACACAAAGAGAAATATCTAATATTGTTTCTTAATATATAAAACTTCAAAAGTCGACTTCTTTGTTTTAAACTCCAGCAATGTGCTACATTGTTACTAAAAGCATGACTGCAATCGATAGGAAAGCTGATTTTCCTAATACGACAGAAGTACAGTAAGGGAAAGAGGTTTTTAATATATGGGTACAACATGAATAACGAAAGAAAAAAAAAATTAGACAGTTATTACGGATACACAGAATAAAAGGGATAATGATCTTCGAGAAGAGCAAATAATTGCAGCGCTGGTAGAAAGATGGCACCAAAAGACAAAGAGCAGGTAATTTTAAATCACAAATAAACAAAATAAACTTTACTGCTAGCTTTGAAGCAGGTGTTATATATTAAACTATCTTAATTCACACACAGAATTAGTGACATAACAGATCAAAATAGAGTAAGAATCAAACTCGCAATACATTACCATTAAAAGAGCTATACATATATACTTTTAAAGAGTTTTTTAAAAAAAGGGCACAAAAACACCTCTCTAAAAACAGACTTCGAAGAACATCTTGGAAACAAAAGTCGTATACCATAAAAGAAATATTTCATTCAGAATTTTAACGTAAGAACCGTTTCTAATTTTAAGTTCTCTACTTAGGTACTCTGATCCATGAGAGAGGACAGCTTAGTCCGATATACCAGAAATTATCTTGAAATATTACCAGGTGACTTTAATGTAATTATAGAAATATTTCACTCAGGGAAAGAACATATTGTCTAGCTGCCCGGGTTCGAGCCCAGCTTTAATATAGCAAGCTAAAATACATCAAATGCCATTGAATGATACAGCATTTTGAAATGTTACAAAAAATTTAAATGCAATTTCGTGGAAGAGCTATTGCAATTACCTACATACTAAAATTTTGACCAAAAATTCAAGAAAACTAAGATACTCCTTTTTCTTTCGAAGGAATCAAAGTCATATACTAATGTAGGGATGCTCAACCTATTGTACCATGAAACCTACACATAGGAATGAAATTTTGTCAGCTATGTGAGATGTCCAATACCGAGAAATTCCGTAAATTGTAGAATAGAACCTGCGTCTAAAAACAGACAAAAGGTAAAACATTATTCAAATAATTTACCTTTAGCCTTGAAGCAGGTGTTCTATATTAAACTGTGTTAATTCACATACAGAATTAGTAATATAATAGCTCAAAATATTTTAAGAACCAAACACGCATTAAATAAACATTAAAAAATTTATATACATTTATTAGTGTTACGAGGGTTTATTCTGAAATATTATAAGGTCACTTTCAAAGAAATGATAGAACTTTTCACTCAGGGAAAGGACATTCTGTCTGGCTGCCCGGGTTCCATCCCAGCTTCTGTTACAAAAGTTTCATAGAAGAATTTTAAAAATCCAGAAACGAAACTTATGAAAAAATTATTGAACATACCTGGTTCTATGATTTAGCCATTCTTACAGACATAGTAACTAAATCTTAAATTTGAGGGAGGTGGCGAGAGAACTAAACTAAAGTCTTTGAATTAAAGGGTATTATAAATTCATTTTAAATCAAAATTACTTTTGTGAAAATATTACACAAATATGAGGAATATACATTTTTACCATAATGTAATGTACGTTTTGCCCCTTTGAAAATCTGGAGAACTAAAGCGTGAAATATAAGAAAACTGAAACAATCATTTGGAAAATCACATCGACCTTAAGTTAGTTTCTAAATTAGATGTTCTGAGTGTATTTAAAATTAGGCTAACTACTTCATTCACTTCAAACCCATTACATAATACTAGTATTTAAGAAAAATGGTAAAAGATTGCAAATATGTTAAATAACAATTCTATTGATCTAGAAATGGAAATAACTGATTTTCATCCTAATTAGGATCAAGAATATCACAAAAAGACATTTGAATAGTCCTAGAACAGAAAAATCATGAACAGTTAAACTTTTAAAAAGATAAATTCCTGCTTCCGATCTACTTAAAAATGTGAAAGAGGATTTTCAACAATGAACTTGTTAAAATCAATGTTTAGATACAGGATAACAAATCAACATCCCAACGACTGCAAGGATTTAGCCATAACATCGCATGTATCAGAGGCAAAAAAAAAACTCGCAGAAGAAATGCAGTGTTAAATTTCACATTAAAATACGATTTCCCTGTATTTAACTTTCATCTTGCTGAATTTTTTGTAAATAATACAAAGAGTATACCTTTTCTTTAACATATTATACCACCAATTTTTATACTTTGTGTAATGTATTTATAACTGAAATATTAAAATTGCACTAGTTACTTGTAGCTCGCCAAAATTTTATAAACTCAAAATTGGCTCCCTTTAAGTTAAAGTTGCACATATTTGCACTAAGGGAAGGAATGCAATTTTATTTCTTTGCCTGTATTTGGTTTCATTTTCATATAAAAAGAGTTAAAAATAGGGTTATCTAATTTTGTTATCTAGGTAACAAAATTTAAACACACATTTTCAGTAAAAATTACAGAATAAAAGATTTTGTTTACCTGAAGATGCAACAACTCGCTATTCCAGGTATGGTACAGACTGCATACTGTCAGAAAGAAATTCCTTTCTTAAACAGGGAATCCATATACTTTAATCTGTTTTTACACAAGTACTGTTTATGACTAATTGTCCAGGAGTAAAATATAGTTAATCAACCTAAATTTTTATTATTTCCGGTCATCTGTATAGACTGTTTATTTATCACGACTAAACTACCAATCTGCATTCTAGATACCTCACATGATTCTTCAAGTCAAGTTTCGTAGCCTATCATTTCTAATACAGCAGGTACTTGCTGAGCGCAGACTTGTAAAGCGTGATTTCGCGTATAGCAGTACCTTACAGGATTCCATTTAATTTGTCCACTGCTAGAATTTCATTCATACGTGGTTCAACATTCATCCATCAACACCTGAAAGTATTTATCTGCTACTTTAAACAATTTCCATAGACTGAAAATGAAGTTCAAAAAAATCTTACAAATATCAAATGCAAAACATTCCGTAGAATTTTCACATATGGAAGATAGAGAAGTCAAACAATGAATCAAAAAATTACAAAAGAAGAATTGGGTGCTTATAAAACCCCTCGATAATAAAAGCGCTCATTACGAGAAACAGCTTTTATCTGAAGATTAGATGAAGGAATCGTTAAATAACAGAGAAGCAATGTCTGATCTTCTAGTGGAGATGGAAACACTTAAAGAAAAAAATGGACACTTTAAAAGAGCTACTGGGAAATATGTGCTCTTTACAGCGACATGGTTACAGTTGCATCAGTCATTCTCATAAGCAAAAGACATCAGCTTTTTTAAAAAATAATTATGTCATGTATTTGCCAAGAAAACGAAAACAAGTCCAAAAGAAACTTTCAGAGTGCTTTTCAAAACCAAGTTGAAAGTTAGTCTGCAGAATTTTACATCGATAATAATAAAACATCTCTGATTTTATTTCAAAATGAATTTTTTTTATCGATTTTAAAGAGATCTTCGCAAATTGGTTCATAAAACTTCACAATATGCCAAAATTCTTCAGATTAGAGAAAAAATATAATAAAGTATGCTTAAAACAACTAAGAAAAAGCACATTTTGAGCATCCTTAACAGAAGACAATTTGGCTCCACTAACTTTCTTTACGAGTATACATTAAATTTTTATTTAATTTCTTTTTTATTCAACACTTAACTTTCAATGGTCTTAAGAGAAACAGCACTTGATAGAGAGACTCTAAATTCGGAAAAAACTGAAACAAAATTGGTTTATACCCAGGCAGTGCAATTACACTGGCCTGTTGGGAAGAGAAGACCCCGTTGGACATGGAAAATATTAGGCCACACAGAGAGGAAAATGTTTAGCCTCCTCCTTGTAATGCGAAAGGAGGCCACTTGGGAAAAAATTACACCACAGCAGTACTTTTGAAACCATTACGAAGCAACAGAACTCTAACAAATCTCAGACTTCTGATGATTATAGTGTGATTAACAGTTCAACCTCACTTTGAATATTACAATACAATATAGAGAAAGCACCAATTCAGACACTTCAATATGGAATTCAAAACCTACGAAATTAATGCACAAATGCTACCCTAACCATTAAAACATAATGTGACACATTCATGTAAAACAAATAACTAGTAAGGCTCCAATATAAAGCAACACGTGAAAAGGGATGGACAAATTATAACATTCAAGTATTTCTAGTGGAAATAAAGTTGATATAAAACAAGACTTACCAGCCACAGATGTCTCTTTTTCTTTCACGATATCATGTTCTGCATTCCAAGAGTGCACAAAAGTGATGACAAATTACACTAGAAGAGGCCAAAAGGGAAAAAAAAAAAAAAAGGAATCATTAGATTTTAACTACTTTGATATTAAAGAATAATTATACACAAAGAGAAATATCTAATATTGTTTCTTAATATATAAAACTTCAAAAGTCGACTTCTTTGTTTTAAACTCCAGCAATGTGCTACATTGTTACTAAAAGCATGACTGCAATCGATAGGAAAGCTGATTTTCCTAATACGACAGAAGTACAGTAAGGGAAAGAGGTTTTTAATATATGGGTACAACATGAATAACGAAAGAAAAAAAAATTAGACAGTTATTACGGATACACAGAATAAAAGGGATAATGATCTTCGAGAAGAGCAAATAATTGCAGCGCTGGTAGAAAGATGGCACCAAAAGACAAAGAGCAGGTAATTTTAAATCACAAATAAACAAAATAAACTTTACTGCTAGCTTTGAAGCAGGTGTTATATATTAAACTATCTTAATTCACACACAGAATTAGTGACATAACAGATCAAAATAGAGTAAGAATCAAACTCGCAATACATTAACATTAAAAGAGCTATACATATATACTTTTAAAGAGTTTTTTAAAAAAAGGGCACAAAAACACCTCTCTAAAAACAGACTTCGAAGAACATCTTGGAAACAAAAGTCGTATACCATAAAAGAAATATTTCATTCAGAATTTTAACGTAAGAACCGTTTCTAATTTTAAGTTCTCTACTTAGGTACTCTGATCCATGAGAGAGGACAGCTTAGTCCGATATACCAGAAATTATCTTGAAATATTACCAGGTGACTTTAATGTAATTATAGAAATATTTCACTCAGGGAAAGAACATATTGTCTAGCTGCCCGGGTTCGAGCCCAGCTTTAATATAGCAAGCTAAAATACATCAAATGCCATTGAATGATACAGCATTTTGAAATGTTACAAAAAATTTAAATGCAATTTCGTGGAAGAGCTATTGCAATTACCTACATACTAAAATTTTGACCAAAAATTCAAGAAAACTAAGATACTCCTTTTTCTTTCGAAGGAATCAAAGTCATATACTAATGTAGGGATGCTCAACCTATTGTACCATGAAACCTACACATAGGAATGAAATTTTGTCAGCTATGTGAGATGTCCAATACCGAGAAATTCCGTAAATTGTAGAATAGAACCTGCGTCTAAAAACAGACAAAAGGTAAAACATTATTCAAATAATTTACCTTTAGCCTTGAAGCAGGTGTTCTATATTAAACTGTGTTAATTCACATACAGAATTAGTAATATAATAGCTCAAAATATTTTAAGAACCAAACACGCATTAAATAAACATTAAAAAATTTATATACATTTATTAGTGTTACGAGGGTTTATTCTGAAATATTATAAGGTCACTTTCAAAGAAATGATAGAACTTTTCACTCAGGGAAAGGACATTCTGTCTGGCTGCCCGGGTTCCATCCCAGCTTCTGTTACAAAAGTTTCATAGAAGAATTTTAAAAATCCAGAAACGAAACTTATGAAGAAATTATTGAACATACCTGGTTCTATGATTTAGCCATTCTTACAGACATAGTAACTAAATCTTAAATTTGAGGGAGGTGGCGAGAGAACTAAACTAAAGTCTTTGAATTAAAGGGTATTATAAATTCATTTTAAATCAAAATTACTTTTGTGAAAATATTACACAAATATGAGGAATATACATTTTTACCATAATGTAATGTACGTTTTGCCCCTTTGAAAATCTGGAGAACTAAAGCGTGAAATATAAGAAAACTGAAACAATCATTTGGAAAATCACATCGAGCTTAAGTTAGTTTCTAAATTAGATGTTTTGAGTGTATTTAAAATTAGGCTAACTACTTCATTCACTTCAAACCCATTACATAATACTAGTATTTAAGAAAAATGGTAAAAGATTGCAAATATGTTAAATAACAATTCTATTGATCTAGAAATGGAAATAACTGATTTTCATCCTAATTAAGATCAAGAATATCACAAAAAGACATTTGAATAGTCCTAGAACAGAAAAATCATGAACAGTTAAACTTTTAAAAAGATAAATTCCTGCTTCCGATCTACTTAAAAATGTGAAAGAGGATTTTCAACAATGAACTTGTTAAAATCAATGTTTAGATACAGGATAACAAATCAACATCCCAACGACTGCAAGGATTTAGCCATAACATCGCATGTATCAGAGGCAAAAAAAAACTCGCAGAAGAAATGCAGTGTTAAATTTCACATTAATATACGATTTCCCTGTATTTAACTTTCATCTTGCCGAATTTTTTGTAAATAATACAAAGAGTATACCTTTTCTTTAACATATTATACCACACATTTTTATACTTTGTGTAATGTATTTATAACTGAAATATTAAAATTGCACTAGTTACTTATAGCTCGCCAAAATTTTATAAACTCAAAATTGGCTCCCTTTAAGTTAAATTTGCACTAAGGGAAGGAATGCAATTTTATTTCTTTGCCTGTATTTGGTTTCATTTTCATATAAAAAGAGTTAAAAATAGGGTTATCTAATTTTGTTATCTAGGTAACAAAATTTAAACACACATTTTCAGTAAAAATTACAGAATAAAAGATTTTGTTTCCCTGAAGATGCAACAACTCGCTATTCCAGGTATGGTACAGACTGCATACTGTCAGAAAGAAATTCCTTTCTTAAACAGGGAATCCATATACTTTAATCTGTTTTTACACAAGTACTGTTTATGACTAATTGTCCAGGAGTAAAATATAGTTAATCCACCTAAATTTTTATTATTTCCGGTCATCTGTATAGACTGTTTATTTATCACGACTAAACTACCAATCTGCATTCTAGATACCTCACATGATTCTTCAAGTCAAGTTTCATAGCCTATCATTTCTAATACAGCAGGTACTTGCTGAGCGCAGACTTGTAAAGCGTGATTTCGCGTATAGCAGTACCTTACAGGATTCCATTGAATTTGTCCACTGCTAGAATTTCATTCATACGTGGTTCAACATTCATCCATCAACACCTGAAAGTATTTATCTGCTACTTTAAACAATTTCCATAGACTGAAAATGAAGTTCAAAGAAATCTTACAAATATCAAATGCAAAACATTCCGTAGAATTTTCACATATGGAAGATAGAGAAGTCAAACAATGAATCAGAAAATTACAAAAGAAGAATTGGGTGCTTATAAAACCCCTCGATAATAAAAGCGCTCATTACGAGAAACAGCTTTTATCTGAAGATTAGATGAAGGAATCGTTAAATAACAGAGAAGCAATGTCTGATCTTCTAGTGGAGATGGAAACACTTAAAGAAAAAAATGGACACTTTAAAAGAGCTACTGGGAAATATGTGCTCTTTACAGCGACATGGTTACAGTTGCATCAGTCATTCTCATAAGCAAAAGACATCAGCTTTTTTAAAAAATAATTATGTCATGTATTTGCCAAGAGAACGAAAACAAGTCCAAAAGAAACTTTCAGAGCGCTTTTCAAAGCCAAGTTGAAAGTTAGTCTGCAGAATTTTACTTCGATAATAATAAAACATGTCTGATTTTATTTCAAAATGAATTTTTATTTATCGAATCAATTTTAAATAGATCTTCGCAAATTTGTTCATAAAACTTCACAATATGCCAAAATAAATCAGATTAAGGAAAAATATAATAAAGTATGCTTATAAAAACTTAGAAAAAGCACATTTGAGCAAGAAAAATTTGGCTCCACTAACTTTCTTTACGAGTACTCATTAAATTTTTCTTTACGTTTCTTTTCAGTTCAACACTTAACTTTCAATGGTTTTAAGAGAAATAGCACTTGTTACAGAGACTCTAAATTCGGAAAAAACAAACAAAATTGGTATATACCCAGGCAGTGCAATTACACTGGCCTGTTGGGAAGAGAGGACCCCGTTGGACAAGGAAAATATTAGGCCATACAGAGAGGAAAATGGTTGATCTTTACAATATGGTAACTGGTAGTTTGGCGACATTTTGGAGGCGATAAAGGTTACTACCTGGGACTTTGGTAATAATGTGAGCAGTACTCAGTTCCGATTACGCATTATTTTGCGTGAGGGAAATGAGAGATCATGGGATATGTCATGTCATATTAATGGACGAATTACGGTTCTTTAATCGGAAAAGGGGGGAAATCGGTAAAAAATGTGGAAATTTTGTATTTAGCTTTATTCTGTGTTGTGTGAAACAGTGTTGTTTAATTTTTGTATCCCATGGCCTTAACTAAAGTGAATTCGAAATGGGTATTTAGGCATTGTGATAAAGAGAAGTTTGCTTTTTATTTAGTGGAGGAAGAATGGAGGAAAAATTCGCAGAAAAAATATCAATAATTTTATTGAATGAATTAGAAAAGTGTATCCGCCACGTAATCAAGATTCTGATGAAGATTAGGTAAGTTAGTATTTTTAATTATTTGAAGATATTATTTTTATGCATTGTTCTAAATGTAAGGTGGACAGGAATTTGGTATTATTGGGAAAATTGTTATTAGCAATGATTTAGTTTAAAGTAATTAGGGTTGTAAGGTAATTTTTATTAATTTAATGTATGTGCTCATTTATATTTTAAGTAGTGTTTTTGAATTTAATTATATTTTAATGAAATGATAGTTATTTTGTGAATTTTATGATTGTAGGAATTTGGTATACATTTAAGTTGAAATAAACGTGCATGGAAATAATTTAAATATTTGATACTAAGTATTTGTAATGCTTGCGGTACGAATTCGTTGGTGATGTGTATAATGTAATAGATGATTTAGAGGTAAAAGTTTTTGGATATTTTATTTATTTTATATGTGGAAATGTTCATATTTGTAAAGGGTAAATACTTTTTCGCGATCAGGTAATTTCATATATGTTCTTTTTACCGGGTTTAAAGATTCAGAAAATTGTCATGTATTTTCCTGAAATTTTTCTAATTTATGAGAAAAAAGCAGTGTACATGGATATAGTGAAGAGTGTGCGCAATGCCATTTTTGTGCAATTCTGGGATGTTTTTTTAAGTAAAAATAAGTCGACGTGTACATGGTTACGTGATATTTTAATTAAATTATAGTTATTTTGTGAATTTTATGTTTGTAGGAATTTGGTATACGTTTAAGTTGAAATAAACGTGCATGGAAATAATTTAAATATTTGATACTAAGTATTTGTAATGCTTGCGGTATGAATTCATTGGTGACGTGTATAATGTAATAGACGATTTAGAGGTAAACGTTTTTGGATATTTTATTTATTTTATATGTGGAAATGTTCATATTTGTAAAGGGCGAATACTTTTTCGCGATCAGGTAATTTCATATATGTTCTTTTTACCGGCTTTAAAGATTCAGAAAATTGTCATGTATTTTCGTGAAATTTTTCTAATTTATGAGAAAAAAGCAGTGTACATGGATATAGTGAAGTGTGTGCGCAATGCCATTTTTGTGCGATTCTGGGATGTTTTTTTAAGTAAAAGTAAGTCGGCTTGTACATGGTTTATGTGTATGTGTTATTTTGAAAAACGCGTAAGGAGTATGGTATTGTGCACTTTTCCCAATTTTGCAGTGAATACTTGTCATGATTAAGCAGTTTTGTTTGATAAAATTTCTAGCATAAGTGTAATTCGGCTAGTAGATTGTTGGAAGAAGTGTTCAGTAGATAAAAAGAAAAGAAACATGTCTTTACTTCGTGAAGACAAAATGGCGGCGGGAAAAAAAATAGAGTGTTGCTGTAGGAGAGTTGGTTGCCAAATTTTCGCCAAAAAATCGCCAAGTTACCATAATGTAAAGATTAACTAGGAAAACGTTTGGCCTCCTCCTTGTAATGCGAAACGAGGCCACTTGGGAAAAAATTACACCACAGCAGTCCTTTTGAAACCACTACGCAGCAACAGAACTCTAACAAATCTCAGACTTCTCATAATTATAGTGCGATTAACAGTTCGACCTCACTTCGAATATTACAATACAATATAAAGAAAGCACCAATTCAGACACTTCAAATATGGAATTCAAAACATACGAAATTAATGCATAAATGCTAACCTAAACATTATAATATAATGTGACATGTTCATGTAAAATAAATAACTAGTAAAGCTCCAATATAAAGCAAAATGTGAAAAAAGAGACGTACAAATTATAACATTCAAGCATTTCTAGTGGAAATAAAGTTGATATAAAACAAGAATTACCAGCCACAGATGTCCTTTTGCTTTGCATTATTCATCCGTTCTTTTTCTTTCACGATATCATGTTCTGCATTCCAAGAGTGCACAAAAATGATCAAATTACACTAGAAGGGGCCAAAAGGGGAAAAAAGAAATCATTAGATTTTAACTACTTCGATATTAAAGAATAATTATACACAAAAGAAATATCTAATATTGTTTCTTAATATATAAAACTTCAAAAGTAGCCTTCTTTGTTTTAAACCCCAGCGATGTGCTACATTGCTACTAAAATCATGACTGCAGTCAACAGAAAAGCAAATGATTTTCCGATTGATCTTTACATTATGGTAACTTGGCGTTTTTTTTTGGCGAAAATTTGGCGACCAACTCTCCTACAGCAACCCTCAATTTTTTTTTTCCCACCGCCATTTTGTCTTCACGAAGTAAAGACACGTTTCTTTTCTTTTTATCTACTGACCACTTCTTCCAACAATCTACTTGCCAAATTACACTTATGCTAGAAATTTTATCTAACAAAACTGCTTAATCATGACAAATATTCACTGCAAAATTGGGAAAAAGTGCACAATACCATACTCCTTACGCGTTTTTCAAAATAACACATACACATAAACCATGTACACGCCGACTTATTTTTACTTAAAAAAACATCCCAGAATTGCACAAAAATGGCATTGCGCACACTCTTCACTACATCCGCGTATACTGCTTTTTTCTCATAAATTAGAAAAATTTCTTGAAAATACATGACAATTTTCTCAATCTTTAAACCCGGTAAAAAGAACATATATGAAATTACCTGATCGCGAAAAAGTATTTACCCTTTCCAAATATGGACATTTCCACATATAAAATGAATAAAATATCCAAAAACTTTTACCTCTAAATCATCTATTACATTATACACGTCATCAACGAATTCATACCGCAAGCATTACAAATACTTAGTATCAAATATTTAAATTATTTCCATGCACGTTTACTTCAACTTAAACGTATACGAAATTCCTACAAACATAAAATTCACAAAATAACTATCATTTAATTAAAATATCACTAAACCATGTACATGCCGACTTATTTTTACTTAAAAAAACATCCCAGAATTGCACAAAAATGGCATTGCGCACACTCTTCACTATATCCATGTACACTGCTTTTTTCTCATAAATTAGAAAAATTTCACGAAAATACATGACAATTTTCTCAATCTTTAAACCCGTTAAAAAGAATATATATAAATTACCTGATCGCGAAAAAGTAATGAACATTTCCACATATAAAATAAATAAAATATCCAAAAACTTTTACCTCTAAATCATCTATTACATTATACACGTCACCAACGAATTCACACCGCAACCATTACAAATACTTAGTGTCAGATATTTAAATTATTTCCATGCACGTTTACTTCAACTAAAACGTATACCAAATTCCTACAAACATAAAATTCACAAAATAACTATCATTTAATTAAAATATAATTAAATTCAAAAACACTACTTAAAATATAAATGAGCACATACATTAAATTAATACATACATAAATACCCATTTCGAATTCACTTTAGTTACGGCCATGGGATCCAAAAATTCACGAACACTGTTTCACACAACACAGAATAAAGCCAAATACAAAATTTCCAGATTTTTTCCTGATTTCCCCCCCTTTTCCGATTAAAGAACCGTAATCCGTCCATTAATATCACATGACATATCCCATGATCTCTCATTTCCCTCACACAAAATAATGCGTAATCGGAACTGAGTACTGCTCACATTATTACCAATGTGCCAGCTAGTAACCTTTATCGCCTCCAAAACGTCGCCAAAGTACCAGTTACCATATTGTAAAGATCAACCATAACTGGTAGTTTGGCGACATTTTGGAGGCGATAAAGGTTACTACCTGGGACTTTGGTAATAATGTGAGCAGTACTCAGTTCCGATTACGCATTATTTTGCGTGAGGGAAATAAGAGATCATGGGATATGTCATGTGATATTAATGGACGAACTACTGTTCTTTAATCGGAAAAGGGGGGAAATCGGGAAAAAATGTGGAAATTTTGTATTTCGCTTTATTCTGTGTTGTGTGAAACAGTATTGTTTAATTTTTGGATCCCATGGCCCTAACTAAAGTGAATTCAAAATGGGTATTTAGGCATTGTGATAAAGAGAAGTTTGCTTTTTATTTAGCGGAGGAAGAATGGAGGAAAAATTCGCAGAAAAAATCTTTCAATAATTTTCTTGAATGAATTAGAAAAGTGTATCCGCCACGTAATCAAGATTCTGAAGAAGATTAGGTAAGTTAGTATTTTTAATTATTTGAGGATATTATTTTTATGAACTGTTCTAAATGTAAGGTGGACAGGAATTTGGTATTATTGGGAAAATTGTTATTAGCAATGATTTAGTTTAAAGTAATTAGGATTGTAAGGTAAATTTTATTAATTTAATGTATGTGCTCATTTATATTTTAAGTAGTGTTTTTGAATTTAATTATATTTTAATGAAATGATAGTTATTTTGTGAATTTTATGTTTGTAGGAATTTGGTATACATTTAAGTTGAAATAAACGTGCATGGAAATAATTTAAATATTTGATACTAAATATTTGTAATGCTTGCGGTATGAATTCGTTGGTGATGTTTATAATGTAATAGATGATTTAGAGGTAAAAGTTTTTGGATATTTTATTTATTTTATATGTGGAAATGTTCATATTTGTAAAGGGTAAATACTTTTTCGCGATCAGGTAATTTCATATGTTCTTTTTACCGGGTTTAAAGATTCAGAAAATTGTCATGTATTTTCGTGAAATTTTTCTAATTTATGAGAAAAAAGCAGTGTACATGGATATAGTGAAGAGTGTGCGCAATGCCATTTTTGTGCAATTCTGGAATTTTTTTTGAGTAAAAATAAGTTGGCGTGTACATGGTTTATGTGTATGTGTTATTTTGAAAAACGTGTAAGGAGTATGGTATTGTGCACTTTTTCCCAATTTTACAGTGAATATTTGTCATGATTTAGCAGTTTCGTTTGATAAAATTTCTAGCATAAGTGTAATTCGGCTAGTAGATTGTTGGAAGAAGTGTTCAGTAGATAAAAAGAAAAGAAACATGTCTTTACTTCGTGAAGACAAAATGGCGGCGGGGGAAAAAAAAAATAGAGGTTGCTGTAGGAGAGTTGATTGCCAAATTTTCGCCAGAAAATCACCAAGTTACCATAATGTAAAGATCAACCCCAGTTACCATATTGTAAAGATCAACACAAAAAATTATCCTGGAATAATGAAATTATAGAAATATTTCAGTCAGGGAAAGAACATATTGTCTAGCTGCCCGGGTTCGAGCCCAGCTTTAATATAGCAAGCCAAAACACATCAAATGCCATTGAATGATACATCATTTTGAAATGTTACAAAAAATTTAAGTGCAATTTCGTGGAAGAGCTACTGCAATTACCTACATACTAAAACTTTGACCAAAAATTCAAGAAAACTAAGATACTCCTTTTTCTTTCTAAAGAATCAGTCATATACTAATGTAGGGATGCTCAACTTATTGTACTATAAAACCCAAACATAGGAATGAAATTTTGTCAGCTATGTGAGATGTCCAATACCGAGAAATTCTGTAAATTGTAGAATAGAACTTGCGTCTAAAAACAGACAAAAGGTAAAACATTATTCAAATACTTTACCTTTAGCCTTGAAGCAGGTGTTCTATATTAAACTGTGTTAATTAACATACAGAATTAGTAATAAAATAGCTGGAAATATTGTAAGAACCAAACACGTATTATATAAACATTAAAAAATCTATCTACATTTATGAGTGTTACGAGGGTTTATTCTGAAATATTATAAGGTCACTTTCAAAGAAATGATAGAAATTTTAATAAATATAAACTACAGATTTTCTTACCTTCGAAGTTCGAAAATGTAAGTTCATCACATTCAAGTACAATATCGTGCATATCCCCAATATGCTCTCTTAATTGTTGATTAGGTTAATGAATTTCTGCGGTAAGATGAACCAATTAAACTACTTTCTATTGATTCGGAACGTACATCATGCACATTACATAAATGGCGAAATAAATTACAACGAAATTAAAAATATCTTTTCGCAAAAAAAGCAAATTTCATTTTTAAGAATTAATCTATCCAGAATGAAATAACTTTGTACACAATGCTAGAATAATATGCAAGAGCAACGGAATTCGTTGTTGACAGGTTATCTTCACGAGAAAAAAGGAGGGAAAAATGGGAGGAGTTACGAGATTCTCTGGGTTGCATGAAGATCTACTAATAACTTTCTCGCCAAGTAATTTGGCGTCATCGGCTCATTCTCATTTCTGGAACTGTGGTTGAAGAGTGGTTTGTTTTTGATCCGTAAGTATGCTAAAATTCTACTATAAATTTTTAATACCTTGTTTTCCAAATTTACACATTTTGCTTGATTAATTTGAAGTTGTTTGTTTTTAGATGTGCGCAATGGCAAATTTCAGGTTATTCGTCAAATAACCAAGGTTTCTATTTCTCTGGTAAGTGTTTGCTATATATCTTATATGTATTATTAAATATTAAAAGTAATTTTTGCATGCGTATATTTTTTCATGCTCATTTTCTGTTTTATGTGCTGGTAGATTTCTGGCCGATTACCGTGTTTTTAGATAAATGCGCCATTTTCATTTAGGTCATATAGAGATTACTGTTTCCATTTTTTTTTTAAGTAACCACGAAAATTCTAACACATGTAAAAGCTTTACTAGTAAACTTTTGATTGAGGATATTTCAAGTAAATGTGCCATTTTTACTGAATTTGTGTAGAAGTTGCTCTTCGTTATGCCTTTTTTGAGCCAATATGTTAATTAGTTGTATTCTTTTAATGTGTTGTTTTGCAGATTAATGCAGTTTATTTGACAGATGTGTAATGCTGTTTGTTGAAAAATGCATTAGAACCAATGATGGTAAGATCTTGGCCTAGCAAATTGGTAAAATATTACCTGCTCTTAATTACTGAATCATATTGTAGGATAAAATCTGCTGTTTATGTATGAAAATTTGTACTTTATCTCTGATTATGTGGTATATGCCCAGAATTTCATTATTAATGATCAATTCATTAAAATTACTATTTTTAATTGTCTACTTTGTTTTGTGTTGCTGCTGCTCATTCTGCCTTTTTTTTTTTTTTTTTTTTGAGTAGGTATAAAAATTAATTCTTGTTTTTTATTTTTTCCCCTCAATGTCTCTTTTTATTGTGCTGGTAAATTTTGAGAAAATTTCAAGTAAATGTACTGTTTTTACTTAGTTTGCGTAAAAATTGTTCATCTTTATACCTCTTTTGAATAAATATGTCAATTCTTGTTTGTATTATTTAATATCTTGTTTTGCATATTAACACAGTTTATTTGACAGATTGAGATGCGATTTGTTGAGAATATTCATTAAAACTAATGCGGGTAAGATCTTGGCCTAACAGATTGGTAAAAGATTTTCTGATCTTAATTACTGAATTTTTATTATATTCTAGGATAAAATTTTGCCTTTTACGTGTGAAAATTTTTATTTTATCTGATTATGTGCCAAATTTAATGATTCAAGAAAAATGCCATTTCTGTGTGTAGCTAGTTCGTTGTTGCTGTTCGTCATGCAGTTCTTTTGAATATGTATCAGTTTGAAAATTTATTCTTACATGTGTATTTTTCTCATCCATTTTTGCTGTGCACTTTTCCTGTGAATATTATTTTTATTTAGTCTATATAGAATTTGCTCTTTCTACCTTTTTTCAATAAGTATGATAATTAGTTCTTGTTTGTGTTATTTTAATGCCCAACAATTTACTTTCGAATGTTTGTTAATTATAGAAGCTAATTTTACTTTTTGCTTGCAGTTTTCAACTCTGTACCTTTTATCCAGACATAAATAACATCTGCCTTTTCATTTCTAAACTTAAAGTATCGCAGTCGGGAAAAGGTTTCAATTTGAAAGGTAGTGGCTTTTCTAATTGCAAGAATTTCTCTTCAGAATTATAATTAACATAGGCTGTGCATTCTCTGCTAAGTATTTCATTTCTCGAAAAGTCTGGTAGACCTTTTAAATCGCAATTTTAATCTTTAATTTTTTGGATATAATTAAGAACGAATTCATTTGGAAGCAATTTAAAAAATAAAGGCATTAAAATATTTCTGTATAAATCAGTATGGTACTTTTCTGTTTCGCCGGCGCAAATCTCGCCAAGCGCACTTTATTGGCGACAACACATAATACACATAAAAATTGTCAAAAAAATGTTGGTTCTAAGATTTTTTTTATTTTAAAGGCATAAACATTTTAATATCGTTTAAAGTTTTGTAAAAAGACAATAAATTTTTTTAAAAACATTAATTTAAGAATTTACTATGCTTTCATGGTACAACATCCTGATTCGCAGGTTCGTATCACATGAACCCAAGTGATCTCATTTTACATAATTCTTTGCTCAAACTACGCTACAAAAATCTAATTCTCTCAATGATTCAGTATTTATCTACAATAATTTCAAGTTACATTTTAATATGGAATACAAGTTTAAATGCAAGTATTATTTCAGTTCGTACGAAGCTTACTTAAGAATTATGTAAAACCCAGTACTTTACTTTGCTAGTGCATTCTCATTAGAATTGATGAATTTAACCCTTGATTTTATCTTTTCTATATTTTCGCCTTCGCTGAGCTGTGTGATTGCATCCTAATTGACTTAAATACCGCGAATGGCATTAGGGCATAAAATTGAACTTTCTGGTAAAAATTCTATGTAATTGTATGCCAGTATTGAAGTATTGAAAGAAACAGTGGCGTAGCTAGGGTGGGGCAAGAGGGGACATCTGTCCCCGGGTGCAGCATCAAGGGGATGCCAAATTAATGCTACGAAATTTTTTAATGAATGTTTTGCGTTCTTGACATATAGAAAAGGGCGTAAATTCTTCAGTTGTTCCCGGGCGCTGGAATCCTAGCTATGCCACTGGAAAGAAACAATCAATCTGATAAAAAAATGGCTGCGATATGTTTTGAAGATGAGCGTAAAAAGTTACCAGCGGAGATATTCCGTTTGGCATCTGTTGTACCATTTTTGGCGAAGCATCTCCCAAAAGTCTTGCTATTTTTCAGATTTCAAGTTTGACTTCTGTGCCTTGTTTTGCAGGTTAACATGCTTTATTTGATTGCATAGAAGTTAACTTTTCCTAAAAAGGCCTTAATTATAATATCATTATTGGTAAATTCAAGGCTTAAACAGATTGGTGAAATGTTTGACCTTAACTACTGAATTCTGCTAATTATATGGGATATGTCCATAATTTAAATTTTTTCCTAGTAAATCGATCAATTGGAACAAAATGTGAAATGAATTTATTAAAGAGTATGTCATTTGCTGTATTCATAAATTTCCAGCCATGTGTATCATTTAATAATTATTTGTTTTTAGTATAAAAAAAGTAGTAGCAGATGGTCCTACCAATTTGAATAAATATGGAATTTAGTTTTTAATAGTTTTATTTATTTCATGTAATTTATTATATTAAAGTATAAAGGCTATGCTCGTGGATTTTCTAGTAAAGGCAAGTTTCCAATAAATAGCAGTTTTTATTTGAGTATGGTGGTTGAGCTATTTATCCAGCATTTTTTTAGTATGAAGACTAATCATACTAAAAAAATTTGAGCATTTCTTTCAAGTAAAAATCAGTGTGTTGTAGCTGTGCAGTATCATTCTGCATAATGACAAAAGTTCATTAAATATGTTAGTGACATTTAAGTGTTGGTTTTGATTATCATGCAATACTGAAACTAAATTCAGAATTTCATTATTAACAAAAAAAAAATTTTTTTTTAAATTCTGGGTATGAATGTCTGAGCATGTGTGTAAATTTTAAGTCATTCTGGATTTTCTTTCATTTGATTAATTTGTTAAACTTGCTGTTATTTGTAAAAAATTACCTTTTTACAAATAACAGTACTAATACATAACTTATTGAACTTTACCTTTCGTTTTAGTGGCACAGGTGATAATAGATTTTTACCCCCCCCCCCCAAAAAAAAAAATTATCAAGTGTGGCTATAGAGAGTATGCTCAAGTTCATAAAATAACTTAGTTTTTCTTTATCATCACCTTTCTGTTCGAGAAGCTTTTCTGCAGCATACAGTGACCTCCCTTTTCTATTATAAGAATGCAGTCAAAAGTCTTTAATCTGGATGTCCATAATCCGAAATGATCTGGGCCTCAAAGCTACAAACTTTCTGCGCATGCGCATATGCGTTTATGCATGCGCTTTTAATGTATAACGGACGGTATAAGCTAAGCTAAAATTATCTAATTATCTATTTCAGTTAATGTTGCAGATTGCGTTGTTCCTTAATCTTCTATATGGATCCGGCTTATTATTTTTTGTGGACTGTTAGAGCAATTTTATAAAAGTAAGCTTGAACTTTAGATTATGTCAAAAAGAATTTCTGATTCTGGAGCTGCCGAAGAATCTACAAAGTGAAAGCATGTTTTGATGTCCATCCAGCAAAAAGTGGAATTGCTGCAAAAAAATGTATAAAGGCATATCCTTTGTTTCTCTAACCATTCCAAAATCTGTTTATCAATTTTACATCTCTCTGTGGGGTGGGGGGGAGAGGAGGAACATCACGGCGCACAATGAACTGGAAGTTGATCTGTCAGCACTATCCTTATATTCAGGGCAGATGTTTTTATATTATTTGGCTTATAATTCCTTACTAAATGTAGTATTTCATCTCAATGTACTCAGTTTTTTATTATGATTTAATCAAATTTCTCATCATTATATTACGGATACACATCAAATAGTTTTCTGATTGCAATTTTCTAATTTCGATTATGCGTAATGTATTCTTTACGCATGCGCTTTGAAAGAAATGTTTAATAAAGTAAACAAATAAATAATTTTTTATTGTATATTTTAATACCCTTTAGATCATAATTGCTCTTTTTTTCATAAATTAAGTTTTCATATTTTTAATTTTATGTTTTCTTCATGCCATCTTACCAGATTTAAATTGATAATCTGTAATCCGGAATCGCCGAAGTCCCGACGAGTCCGGATTAAAGACTTTTGAGTGTAGTAATTGTAGAAATTTATCTGAATGTCTCCTGTGGACTTTCATTTAATAGATAATTAAAGCCAGTATGGAAATTAGGACATTTTGATATTGAAGAACAATTCATTGCTGCCTACTCTCCTTTTTTTAATTTTTAGTCTTAACAAAGGAAAATGTTTCTCAGAAATAAATGGAATGTATTTAATTAATTAAACTTAAATTAGGCGAATTCCATTCCCTCAATCTCTAATGATTTTCAGAATTTTTAAATTCTTTTTCGTTTGGTCAGAGTTGTCTTAATCTGTAGTCATTTCTAAATTTTTATATGAAGATTTAAAAAATGGAATTAGCCAAATAATATAAGAATTAAATGTTAATATATTTTACAACAGAATTGAATTTCAAATAGTTCAAAAATCTAGTCCATGTAAATTTGAACTGAATTTTAATTTGATTTTTCTATTAATTCATTACATTTATTTAGGCGCCTAGAATGTGAACATGGTAAATAAAATGGCAAGTACCCATTCCTCAGTATATTTTGGTGGGGAAAAACTTCTGAAATTTATGTCCAGTTTGTAGTACTATTATTCAGTTGACTTCATATTTGTTTAGGTATTTCACAGGGTGGGTGATCTGTGCAAGATACTGAGAAAATTTTGATACTCTTTATGCTAAGAATAATTTCAAGAATTAATAAATTTCAGTTTTTTTTTATATGATAGACTGATTATTCAAAGTAATATACACCAAGGTCACCTTGGATGATCAAGAGCTTGTATCATACATGCATATTAACTGTTATAGGATAGCTATGGACTTTGGTCCTTCAAATTGTTTTATTAATATATATACAGTATTTAAAGAACTACAAAAGGGTGGAATGTAGTAAATAAAACATTTTTGCTTCTGATAGAAGTGTACAACTGACTGAAAAATGTAACAGCCATCATTAAAATTCAACATCATTTGAGAGATCTTTCTTAAGTATAGTACATACTTTTAAAAAATGAAACTGTATATATGAATTTTTGAAATAATGTAGCATATTAAAAGAAGATAAATTATGTATTGAAATGAATTATGCATTCAGTATTCCAATAAATTTTCCATTTTATACATTCTTAAATCAATATAAGAATTATCAGTATTTTTAAAATCATTAGTGTATGTGTTTTAGGAAAACTTTGGTTTAAATTCAGGCTTAGATACTAAGAGTTCTGTTTTATGAAGCATAAATATCTAATATTTGTTTTGCAATTAAGTTGAACTCAAATCATTAAATGTGAATGACATAATAGAAAAAAATCAGAGTTATTTTAATGACTGTAATGATGATATGTTATCTCTTATCACAGGAAAATACTTGGTATTTTATTTCAAGAAAAAAAAAAAAAAAAAAAAACAGCTGGGATGTTCTGTGGAGCAAGGTTTTTTAAATTTTTAAATCCTGTTCCTAGAGCAGACTTGCTAGTTCTTGGTTGTAGGTAAAGTTCAAATGGTATTTTAAGAACCTGAGGTTTAAAAAAAGGGGGGGAATAAATAAAGGTTTATTTTTTATAGAAAAATTCATTTATATTTCAGTAGTAGTTATTATATTTTGTGGCTATTCATTGAAAGAAATGTAAGCTTTTAAATATTAAGCTTTTTTTTGTAAATTTTGATACGGATTAGATCATAATTGCTCTTTATTCCATAAATTACGGTTTCATATTTTTAATTGTATATTTTCTGCATGCCATCATACCAGATTTAAACTGATGATCTATAATCCGGAATCGCCAAAGTCCCGACGAGTCCGGATTACGGACTTTATACTGTATAACAGACTTATAAAGGGACCCATATCTCAAATAGCTTAGGACCTTATTAAGTCTAAATATGGTTCTGCATACTGTTAAGCACGAAGTTGGAAGCATAATGGTTTGTATATTTCTCGCTGCTTCTGGAATGGGAAATTTACCTTTGTAGGTTTTTTTTTTTTTTTTTTTTTTTTTATTTTAAACAGCTTTCCGTTTTTTTTTTTTTTTTTTTTTTTTTTTTGTTTGTTTCCTACCTACAACTCCCAAAATGTTTTTTCTTCTACGGAAGTTACTTCCATGGAAGAGCTTAGTAATGCATGTCTTCCTTTCTGGCCATGTCATTGCTTTAAGCTAAATCTTACTACGTTCAGCCGTATTGTTATGTGGCTGTTAGTATTTGCCAGTGAGGTTTAATTAAGGGCCAACTCTGTTAGTTATTTCTGTACAGCTTTTTCTAGTTTTTAGTTAGTTAGCATTAGTTTCTTATTTTCTATCTTAAGTTAAAGCCCAAGTGGAGACTTCATGTAAGCCCAGGATTGGCCAACTATAAATGGTCTCAAGTTAAGTAAAAGGATATTTAAACCCTACTTTTGACTTGTCGCTTTAGACTTTTAGAAGTCAATGAATAGTCGCTACACAATTCTCAAGTATTCTAGATACCAAAGGCAGCCAATTTTACTAGAATCTTGTATCATTTATAGTGGAAAATTATATAGATCAGTATATAACTATTATGAAAATTTGAAAGCATCTGCAAGAAAATTGGAACGCAAAATACATTCATGTTTTATCAGGATAATGATTCTAAACATGCAGCCCTAAATGTTCACATGTGGTTTTCATACAACTGTCCGGAAGTTATCACAACTTCTTCCTTCATTTAGTCTTCAGGCTTAAATCAAATTGAATATGTATGAATGGAACAACAGTTACTCAAAAAATATAGATAAATGCATGTGAAAAGTGTAACTTTAGCTAAAAGATATCTAACCATTATGAGTATTGAATGTCCCGTTATTTTATTAATTAATTTTTTTTTATTGACTCTTTCTTCAAAGTATTCGAATACTTATATGAGTTCATTTTGAAAACATTTTGAATATCTTTTTTAACCAAAAACGGTTAGACTATTTTTTTTTTTTTTTTTTTTTTTTTTTTTTTTTTTCAAAATAATGAACAATAGTACATGTGAAAGAAAAGTCATTCTACTGATTATTATTAACTGATATTTGGAAATAAAATCAAAGAATGCAAGTGTTACAAAATTAATTTCATAGGTTTTATAATTTCGTGAGTTAAAACTTATATTTTTAATTTAAAAATACAAAAACATGAATATTTGTTTTATTCAAAACATGTTTGTAAGTGCAAGTATATATCTTTAAATGGCTGGCAGTTACATAAGGCATAAGAACTTTTAAAGACATACGATATGTTAAACTTCATATCTTAAAATAATTTACATTAATGTCATAGTAGAAAGACAATTTGACTGCACTATATGTGATTTCTTTATGGTAATTAAAGAAAATTACACCACATGTGCTCTTTCCCACCTTTCCACCTTATTTTGCAAATAAATTGAGCAGAACGTAATTTTTTTTTTTTTTTTTTTTTTTTTTTTTTGGCCATATGATACCTTCGGCTCTATCTAGTAATGCTGAAGTGGCACTTGTAGTAGTTCATTCAGGAGAAGGAAAATCTCGTAGAAGATTGAAGGGGAAAAATTGATCGCAATCAGGCATACTGGTGGTCCTGGTACGTACGATGAGACAACAGTTCAGTGATTTTTAACACAAGTTGATTTTTATGTTATAATGTAACCTGCTTGTAAACAAGATTTTTCTGGAGCACAAAATAAATATAACAGCACAGAAGGGCTATTAAGTCCCAGAAGTATGTTTTTCATTCAATCTTAGCCATTTGGTTAGGTGAACGGATTAACAGATTATCATGGAGAGAGAGGAGGCCTTTCAGAAGGACCGAGGAATGGTGTTTAAATCATACTATAGAATTACGTCCATCTAATCTTATGCTTATTATGCAAAAACTAGAGGCAGAATATTACTCACTTAGAGATGTTCCCAATCAGTCCGAGGAATAATTAGCTTATCCCTATGATCTCAAAAATCAAATCGCAGCACTAAGCCAGTACGTTATTGAACTCAAACTGAGGATGAACCCACTAATTACTCCCAGCTACTATGGAAACTAATAAATCTACCGAATCTACTAACGCTAAAATTAAGCGTAAGAAAAACATAACGGATAAAGAAGGTTTTACTACACCTCGCATAGCACATAAACGCACTCTTTCAAACGCAGAGGTTAATGAGCCAGCAAAGAAAAACAAATTCCAGGAATTAAATCTCGAAGACAATATCGATTCTACTAACGAGCAGGGTGATTTTATCCACCCTCCCACTGCCCTAGCCGACTTTGCAGGCGACTGGGACAAATTAAAAGATGCTATTGAAGAAAAGTTACAAATCAAAAAATTCCGCGGAAATTTATCCGGTGGAACTCTTACTATCAGAGTTTACGACTCTGAACATTACAGAATGCTCACTGATTTTTTAGATAAACTTGGACTTCCCTACCATACTTTTAAAATGAACATCGAGAAACTGCCAAAGACTGCTGATATTGAACGTATCAAATCTGAAATAAAAGAAATAGAAATACCCATTCAAAAAACCGTTATATACTTAGCTGAATGCACCCGCAATAAAGAAGGTAAAGCTATATATGACATAAAGAAATTAAGAGGACTCGACGTGTTCGTGGAAACCTTACAAATCTCGCCCTGGCCCCATGCAATGCCATAAGTGCCAGCGGTACGGGCATACACGGGATCGCCGCAAATACAAAGCATGCTGTTTAAAATGTGCAAAACCTCACGAGACCTATACTTGCTCCCAAACAAAAAATGATAAAGATAAACCTCCAGTCTGTGCCCTCTGCGGAGCAGATCACATTTCTTCTTTTAAAGGTTGCCCTGAGCACCCATTTAATATACAGAAACAGATTGAAGAAAATAGAAGCGACGAAGAATCAATTCCATTACAACAAAAACGAATTCCAGACGCTCAATCCGAAGGAGATCCCTAAACGTAGTCCTGCCTGGCAACAATCATCCAGAGATGAAAACCAACCGAAAGGATCAAAAACTAGCCAATTAGGATTTTATGAGAAGTTAAAGTTACAAATTAAAGATTTCTTCTAAAAATTTAAAAATGCTAAAGGAATATTTGAAAAATTAGAGGTCGGCATGGCCGTTTTTGATTATCTGTCAAATATTGATTATGAATTTTAAGCCGATTCATAATATTCCTAATCTTATTTTAGCTACCAAAAGCTTTATAAAAATAAATTTCTTCAATGCTAACGGTATCCGTAAGCAACAACCTCAGCTCATCTCTTACCTCCAAAAATAACTTTTACAGGTCCTTAGGGGATGGATAAACATGTAGTGGTAAAGGCCTTTGGGTTGAACACCATTTAACGAATGATGATCTCCGAACTCCGACCTCCAAAAACATGACACTGATGTCATGTTAGTCAATGAAACACATCTTCGAGCTTGTGACAGATTCAGAATTCATGGCTATCAGAGAGGATAGACCCCATAACAGAGGAGGCGAAAATGCTATCATAATTAAAAGCCATAATAAAGCCTCTAAATTATCAAAAAACGTAAAGCCAAGGCTTTGATAATATCTCAAATGAAAGGTTACAGGCACTGCCTAACAGATGTATAGTATTTATCACTAATATTTTCAACGCATGCATTCGTCACTGCTATTTTCCCTCTCAGTGGAAGCATTCAATAATTATTAACATCTTGAAACCTGGAAAAGACCTTAAATATGCCAAAAATTATAGACCCATCAGCCTGGTACCGGCTCTCTGCAAAGTTTTTGAACGTGTCATCAGTACAAGACTTTCCAAATTGGCATTGATAGGAACCAATTTGGTTTCCGAAAGGGACACTGTACTACTCATCAGATACTCCACCCGGTAGAATTTATCGCCCAAGAATTTAGAAAAAAGAATGGTGTAGCAGCATGCTTTCTCGATTTTGAGAAGGCATTTGACCGAGTCTGGCATGCTTGGCTTACTCCACAAATTGTCAAATTTCCTTCTGCCTAATAGCTTCATTAAACTTACCTACTCTTATCTCTACTGTCGCACGTTTTAAGTAAAGATGTGGAGAAATTCTCTCATCAAGAAAGAGATTTTCCGAGGCGTCCCTCAAGGGTCTGTTTTAGGACCGAAATATTTTAATATTTTTATAAATGACATGCCTGTACCACTACACTCAAGTATTTATAAATATGCGGACAATACAGTTATCTTAACCAGCTCTAGAAATCCACAAAATAGTCTTGACAAACTCCAAATGCAAGCTAATCTAATCAACAAATAATGTGAAATTTGGAAAATTAAACTTAACGCAGATAAATGTTGGGTTGTTTTATATCACAGATACAGAAAAAATTTTCCAGTTGATTCCAATATTAAAATAGAAAATTCACCTGTTCCAGTAGCAAGCTCATATAAATACCTAGGAGTGTACGTCGACAAAGCTTTAAATTTCAAGGACCATATCCAGTATACCATCAATAAAGCTAATGCAGCATTTATGTCTCTTTATTCCCTGCTTGGAAGGAAATCTAAATTAAATCTGAATACTAAGAGAAATCTTTATATCACTCTCATCAGACCAATTCTACTCTATGCAGTTCCTGCATGGGCAACTGCCGGATAAACTGAACGCTAAAAAAAAAAAAAAAAAAGTCTTACCTAATAAGATTCTTCGTAGCATAACAAATGCCCCTTGGTTTGTGCGGAACGCGCAAATCCATAAGAATTTAAATATTCTCCCGATTATGATCAAATACTAACTACAGCACACAACTTCTTTGAAAAACTGAAAAACTCACAATACCTAGCCATTAAAGAACCCACAGATAAAAGACCGCGAACTATACATCATAATGCATTATAATGGTAGTGTACAGTGTATATCTTTTATTTCTACTTATTTTACGTATCTTATTACTCTTTATTAATCAAGATCAGTTTACGTTATGCACAAAGCTTATGGACTTTGATTGCAACTTATATTTCTTACTTATTATTTTCATTTAACCAAGAATTTATTTAGTACTGTGTAGTGTTTTAAAGCAAAGACTTTGCTTTCAGAGAAAATTTTAGTTCGCGGTCTTATGACTCCTTCACTCACTATTGGCCACCTCGCATCACGTGGTGTTTACTGTGCAACTTTAAAGAAATTAATTTTCTAACATGATTATTTAATTTTACTGTACCCAAATTGTGTTTCTGAAGAATAAGGACATTATTAAATCTTCAAATTCACCTTTTTTTTTTGGAACTCTACAGACTTATTTGGGCTACAATGAACCTCTGGTTGAGGCGATACCCCCATTTTAACGGATAATAAAGAGCGAAATAATGATATATTTCATTGGGGACTCGCAAGCCATGGCAGCGGTATTATAAATATAACAAACTTGCTAAAACTTCACGGACATAATTGATGTTTTCTAAAAATCAAAGTTTTTTAGGGTACTTAAAAAGAATCTTTATTTAACACGTGGGTGTGTAATCTTTATTTACCACAGTGCCACAGCAAAATCTGGTAAAATAGTCTGTCGGATCATTTTTTTTAATTCTAGTGGTTTCGTGTCTCCTTTATCCTAAAAATCAGTTCAGTACCTAATTTGAATATATTTTTATGAATATTTAATAAATAGATAAACAGATAACAGGTTTTAAACAATAAATTTATTACATTTCAGTTCATTGTAAATTAACACAAGAGTTATATGTCTCAATAGGAAAAATTGGTAAAATTAGACAAATACTGTATTACAATACAAATAATAAAACATAATACATAACCAAAAATAAATAACTTAGTGAAAGTGTAAACATCTTAAAAAATATCGCTAGTCTTGTATTCTTTCAATAAACAACACAATCCCATTTAATTATAACTTCGTTGTTTTACTTCATAAATAATGATTACTTATTGCAGCAAAATCTATATTAAAATCAGATAATAATCTATGAAAAAAAGCTTTCAGAAGCCGAAACCAAGAATACGAACAACTTTCTGAATGTAGAAATAATTTTAACCATATAAATTTATCCATTTGTGAAGCACCGATGACTCACACAGCTTTAAACAATACAAAATTTGAGTCACACTCGATGAGCATGGCTCCGAAAAGTAAGGCCGCTTTGAATCATCGATGATGTACATGGCAGTCAATGTGTTAAAGTGCATGTAAAAACTCAATTACTAAAATAAAATAATTTTTTAGCTAATCGTGCATAGTTTAATATCTGTACAGCTTAAAAAGAACTCTGTAAACTGTTTCATTTGACTTATGAATAATTTAGTGGGCAGTTTTTTTATTACGCACATCGGTGCTACATAAACTGCCATAAAAAATCAGCTAGAATAAGCTAATGTTTGGTCTTCATGACAGCTGGACGTGCTAGTCATGAGAACAGGCAAAGGCCAAATGCGATAATTCTTTATATCATGACCTGCATTCTCAAATATAATTTTTTAAAACTGTTTTCGATAATTCGAATAATGTTATATACCAAGTTCGCAATGCCAAAAATGAAAAAAGTGGCAAGCATATTAAAAAAATGTGTTTAAATTATAGCGATTTAAAAATCTAGTTAACTGATAAATGTACGAATTATTTAAAATTTATAAAAAGTATTGTCAGTCTGTTATTGAACAGTTACATTATTTATTATATTTGTGAGACGAAAATGCATAATTTCTAGAGATTCTTAGATTCAATAACGGTAACTGTTAAAAGTTAGCTTTAAAAAAAAAATGTGGATATTGTCTTTAAATATGATTAAAAAAATGGCATAACATTTGCATCATATTCAAATATCCCACGAAATAATTTTAAAAAAGTTTCCCTTTATTTAATTAACAGGGCATAACATGAAATCATTCACAAATATTCAAACGTGATGAAATCGTTCATCACCTTATTTGTGACGGAATAAAACAAAATGCAGTAAACTCTCTAGTTGCGTCCATCTCTGAAAAGAACAAAATATGTCTAAGACTAATATCGGTACTGAAAATCACTTTCGCTCGAGATCGAAATCATATGGAACCTTGAGAAGTAGAGAGGATCACCTCAAAAACAGGTAAGATCCTGAATACTGTTAATTTTTAAAAAAAGTTGAAATAACTTAATTTTTTAGAACTATCCTGAAACTGAAAGCGAAACTAACGATATATTATTTCAGTTAGGTGTTGCGTTGTATAGAATAAAGACATAAATATAGGAGAACTTCATTAATGTTTCTTAAACTTTTTATTTACACAGGAGTTCATCTGTCAAATTTATTGTAAATCACTTAAAATTGCTGAATATGAATTATTTTAAAATTACGCTTTGAATATACATTTATAACAGAGAAAGGAATGTGACATTCCAAGTCATTTTATGTCTCATGATTATCAATAAAGCTCTAAATAAACATCGGTAAAATAAATTAACATCTCTTTAAGATCTAATATGAGGTACGGTCTTTTCTACAGCCAGACAGGTCGTGTATCGTGACGGCATACTAGACAGGACGCAGATAAAGAGCCCCTATGGCAGTCGGTCTCATTCCTGCAACAAGACAGTTTTCAACTCCAAGATAGTTCTTGGAGGGGGGAAAATTGCCCTCTTAAGAGCGTCCCAGACATGCTTTATAGGGATATATTATTTCAGTTAGGTGTTGCGTTGTTTAGCCAGGTGGCAAATATCCTCACTTTCCAGGTTACTGTTGACCAGCTGAGCCTTATGTGGACGAGCTTTGTCATCCATTAACAGGAACACCGGACCAACTGCGCTCCTGAAACATACGATCTAAGATTGCCTCTCTATAACTCATAGAAATCAGAAAGCCTTTGTCAAACACATGAAGGGGGTGTGGGGCCGTTCAGCATAATACCTACCCAACTATTACACCTCCACCACCGTAATGATCCTTTCCCATGATGATGGGAGGGATTGGTATCGTGTTCCAGGCTCTTTCCAGATGCAGACACAATAAGAATCAATGGCCAGGCATATCTCGGCTCGTATAAAAAGCACGCACTGAAGTCTGTGTATTGAAGTGAGCGGAACGCAAATAGCAGGTCTTTTGGCATACAGCCCTATCTCATGAAGCCTTCAGACAACTGTAAACCGTGAAACTCGGATTTCAGCGGCAGCATATAGCTCAGGTGAGAGTTGTGAATCTGTAGCAGTTCTGTGTCGCAGCGCTGAAAGAGGCAAATAGTGAGCTTCAATCGTCGTTGTGGATTTTGGTCGGCTTTGGACCTTGGTTGTGGATCTTGGTCGAACTTTTCAAAGTCCTGAAACTGTTTCCATAAATTGCTGACGACACTGGGTGTCACATTGAGCTCTTTAACTACCTCCGCTTCTGATTGATCTGGCGACAATCTACCGTTAATCGCCGAGCGTGGCTTTGAAACAGACATGTAACTAACTGGCGTTTACCCGAATCTGGGAGAACTCTTCTAGGCCATTGGCTTTATACATACACACCGTAATCGGCAGAACTCTATAGCAAATTACTGTGGCTACCATTGCATTTAACTCTTTGATTCCATCGCAGAAGTGGACGCTAGTCCGAAATGGTGATAAAAAATTTTCCAACATGTAGATAGGTGATTTACTGTAAAGTGGTGCCAACTAGTGGTTATAGAACACATGAAATGGAGGGATGAAAAAATCCTCGAAGTCTCTGATATACACAGCAAAGGGGCGATGAAATAAGAATACAAATAAGGTGTAATATAATTTAGATATTAAAAAAGGAGATATCAAATATACACAAATATATTCAGGTGCAATCACAATGCAGAATAATATCCAGTATTGTAATGAATTGTTGAAAACCCCTCGTGCGCTGACATTCTTTTCATGATCATAGCTCCGCAGATACGCACATGTACGATTACGTATTCCACTCTGAATATTTGCATAATTCTTTGGCGGCATAATTAGTACCTCAGATTCAAAACCTTTCTTAAAAATAAACATAATTTGCAAATTCTCTTAATTTTGCCCACGAGTGACTTAATGAAAAGTTCATTGAAATAAATTCAGTAATTTTTTTTAATTCCCTGTGATATAGTCATTAAGTTTGTCAATTAAGGATGCAAAAATATCATTTCAAACAATTAATAGTAATCAAAGTGTGACATAATTCATGAAATTTTTCATTAAATCAGGATATTGTCAAGTCGAAGTTATTTTTACTTAATCATATTTTAGGAAAATGCTGAAACTTTAGTGTATGTTTCCAAACTGCCCAGGTCTTTTATGCATGCAAATAAAAATATTGTTTTTCTTTTTTTATTTTAATATAAGATAAATTTTTCCGATTTCATACACTTCAGATCAAATTAATAAAATAAATTGTTAATTCAAAGTCCAGAGCTTAATGAAATGACAATTCTCTTTCAGTATTGTCAGTGTATGGTGTCTAAAACACAGGACTAGTCACCTGGTGAAGTACAGGTGACATAATTTTTAGAATTCAGAAAGTTACTTGATGGCAAAATCTTGAAGATATATAGATTACATTGGGAAGCCAGTCAGAACGTTCTCTTCCTTTTTTAAACCTCCTGCTACTGAACAAGGACCAAAATTCTTATGCATATATGACATGTTCTTGTATTGCCTTCTTTATAGAACTTAATAAATTTTAAAACAAATTGCAGTTATATTCCTTTGAAGAATTCTATCTCTTAATTATTATAAAAATCAAAATTAAATAAAGATATAAAAAAGGATGCTCATTATTTTTGAAGTTTTAATGTGAAAGATAAAATAAATATTACACTACACTGAATTATAACTTCTGAAAACTGGCAATTACAGTCAAAAGTCGTTAATTCGGACACCCATAATCCGGACCTCAAAACTAAAAACTTTCTGCGCATGCGTCGCGTTCACGCATACGCATAGGCGTTTACGCGTGCGCGTAAGACCTTTACTGCTGCGAATATACGAGGGCCATCCAGGAAGTAGATTACGTTTCCGTCTGTGTCCGCTAGGGGCGGGGCTAGCGCGGCCATCTTGGGGTCAGAGCGTTGCGCAGCTCAGTCTGCATCTAGCCGTGCTAGTGAGAGGTTCGTGCTGTGCTCCGTTCAGATACTGTGACGGTTTGAAATGTCTGCGTTAATTGAAAATCCCGCGAGCTGCGAGGTGCGCTCAGTAATAAGGTTTCTGACTGCAAAAAACTGTAAACCGATAGAAATCTATCGGCAGCTTCGTGAAGTGTATGGGGACAACATTATCACTGAAGGTGGAGTGCGTCAGTGGGTCATAAGATTTCAAAATGGCCGAACCAATGTTCACGACGAAGATCGAAGTGGGAGACCCAGCATAGTGACCGCCGAACTTCTCGAAAAAGTCGATGCTAAAGTCCGTGAAAATCGAAATTTCACAATAACGGAACTTTCTTTGAGTTTTCCACAAATTTCGCGAAGTTTGTTGCACGAAATCATCAGCGAAAAGCTTGGTTACCACAAGTTTTGTGCAAGATGGATTCCAAAAATCTTGACAGAGGACCACAAAAATCAGCGAATGGCTGCAGCGTTGAACTTTTTGGACGCTTACCATAAGGATGGTGACTCTTTACTCGATCGCATCGTTACTGGTGACGAAACATGGGTGAAACATGTGAACTGTGAAACGAAATTGCAATCAATGCAGTGGGGGCACACAAGTTCTCCCCAAAAACCCAAGAAATGCATGCAAACAATGTCGGCAAGGAAGATGATGGCGACTGTTTTTTGGGACAGAAAAGGTGTAATTTTGGTGGACTTCCTGGAAAGAGGCACTACAATAAACTCTCCAAAAACTCAGAAGAGCAATTCAAAACAAGCGCAGAGGAATGTTGAGCTCTAAGATCTTGTTGATTCACGACAACGCCCGGCCCCACACGGCAAATGTCACTCGTAAAGTTCTTGAATCTTTTAAGTGGGAGTTGTTTCCTCATCCGCCGTACAGTCCCGACCTGGCACCGAGCGACTTCCACCTATTCCCAGCAATGAAGAAGTGGCTGGCTATGCAGCGTTTTGATGACGACGCACAGCTGCAAGAAGAGGTAACGAAGTGGTTGAAGGCGCAGGCGGCCGAATTTTTCGACGAAGGAATTTCCAAGCTCGTACATCGCTACGATAAATGCCTTAATTTGTATGGTGACTATGTAGAAAAGTAGTATTTGAGTGTGGCTTTCATCTGTATATAATAAAATTTGTTTCCTATACTCTGTTTATTTTTTTATTCCAAAACGTAATCTACTTTCTGGATAGCCCTCGTACATGTGCGCATGCGCATAATACGTTTACGCATACGCGTTTAACGTATAAAGGACGGTATAAGCTAAAATTATCTAATTATCTATTTCAGTTAATGTTGCAGATTGCGTTGTTCTTTAATCTTCGAATTGGATCCGGCTTATGATTTTTTGCAGACTGTTAGAGCAATTTTATAAAAGTAAGCTTAAACTTCCGATTATGTCAAATAGAATTTCCGATATATATTTACTAATATGTAAAGGATCTACAAAGCGAAAGTATGTTTCGAAGTCCATTAAACAGAAAGTGGAATTGCTGCAAAAAATGGATAAAGACATATCCTTTGATTATCTAATCATTCCGAAATATGTTTATCAATTTCACGCTGCTCTGCGGGGGAAGGGAAACGACACGGCGCGCAATGAATTGGAAGTTGATTTGTCAGCACTATCCTTATCTTCAGGGCAGATGTTTTTATTTTATTTGGCTTATAATTCTTTACTAAATGTAGTATTTCATCTCGATGTACTCGGTCTTTGATATGATTTAAATCAAGTTCCTAGTCATTATAATTCGCTTCCGATAGTGAAGAAAGTGACTCAGAGGTTATTGATTTGATATTTGAAACGAAAAAATTTCGATTGACAAATTAGTCGGTATTCTCGACACAGCAATTGTAGGACTTGAACAGCGGAACTTTGTAACTAAACAAGAAATTATGTCTGTTTAATAGAATTAAAGAGAAAGTATTATCACATGAAACGAAGCAAATTAAACAACTTACATTGAAAGAAATGTTTAATAAAATAAACAAATAAATATTTAGCTTTTTCTTTTTGTAAATTTTGATACCCTTTAGATCATAATTCCTCTTTATTTCATAAATTACGGTTTCATATTTTTAATTTTATAATTTCTGCATGCCATCTTACCAGATTTAAACTGATGATCTATAATCCGGAGAAATCGATAATCCTGAATCGCCGAAGTCCCGACGAGTCCGGATTAACGATTTTTGACTGTATTATGCAGCAAGGATGATAAATACTTCAATAGAATAACAAAATGTAGCCCAATGAAGATTCAAGAAAAAGATTAAGAAATGCTCATGTTTTTTTATTACATTGCTCCTTAAGCTAAAAAAAAATTTAGAACTACCGCAAGTGATTTGTTTTCTCATAAGCTCAAGATTTGATTATCTCTGAAAACAATCATCTTGCAGAGGTAAAATGGCAGTATCGAATAAAAATTCTAGTGAATCTAAAGTAAAATGAAATAAGTTTTGTACACACACTGCAGTTAAAAAAAAGTTGTGGTTGGATAAAAATGCACTTGAGTTACATATGCGGCATTAAACTGACATTTCAAGTTTAATAATTAAATGCAAAAACAAATTTAGATGGAAAAATCAAAATTTTATGCATGCACACACACACACAGGAGGGAGGGTAAAGATGAAACTTATTTGTTTATTTTTATTAACAACAATTTATCCTTGCACTGTTATACATAAGAATTATAACTATCTCTGCCATATTCACTAAATGGAAAAAATGAATAAAAGTTTAGATTAGGATATTTGAATACAGCAAAGAACATGAGGGCTATCTGCCTCCCCTAAGGAAAAATGGCTCACATTTACGTTACACACAGGAAAAACTATACAGCCAGTACTTTCACCTATGATCAAACTTCCAGCATTCAGCAGTCTTAACTACTCAGCTACTGTGGGACTAAGTCAATAATCAGAATTAATATTTAGATAGTTTATGACTTGAACCTAAGTATAATATATAGTGTTCATTAAAATGTTTTAGCTAAATCTAATATTTAAAAAAAAAAAAAAAAAAAACCTTAAATGTTTCATTTACTGATATTTTATGTATAAAATATATGTCTTCTAGAAAAATTTTAATTGCTTAGATAAGGAGAAGTCTTTTGAGTAAAAAAAATCAGTATGTTGGGGTTCTCCATCCACACATTAATAGTTCAAAGCACATTGAAATCATTAGAAATAGGCTAGCCGTAAAGGTGGTTTTGTGTTTTTTCTGGATCTTAAATAGAATACCAGCCATAAAGGTAATTTTTATCTTTAGATAGTTAAGTCGTTTTTTCATAATCATTAAATGCTATGTTACAGAAATTTAGGTCAGTTATCTAATTTGTGATTATATTGCTCAAATGTGTAAAGCTTAGTTAAAATTTTGATGTAAGCACAATATCAAGATACCACACTATCTTGAACTTTTAATTATATCAGTCTTTGGAAGTTTTAAGGTATTTAATTTTTAAATGTGTGAGTAGTAAACTAATACATATCCATATCATAATACATTTTAAGCTAATAATGAAATGCAAGATCATCACAAAGAAATTGGATTATTTTTATAATTTAACTCAGAAACATTAAATCATTATTTAGCATTTTAATGTACATTTTTGAATAAGAAACTTGATTATACACAGATCTAATGCTTTTTTAGAATGAATTATAAATAATTAAGGACATCAGCATCTCCTCAGCTGGAAATGTAACCAAAATTAACGAAACCACCGCACTAACAATTCTGTTATTAAATCAGCTATTAAATAACAAATATAATTACTAATTTTTCAATAATTTAAAGTGATTATAAAAATATTTCACATTATAATATAAATGTTTCTTCCTACAAAATGGTAAAAGCATTAAAATTATTGACTAGCTTTTGAACAATTAAGTACTATGTGACGTCATTAGATTATTTTGAAGCAGAAGGTGTGAAAAATATGCAATGTTTTCACAGGAACCCTGGAACTCTCAACTATGCATCGAGTCTGTTTTCAATTACACCATGAAGACATGTGGAAGGACAGGAGAAAATACTTTATAACTATCTTACAAGTAAATGATCAACAAACATTTTGAAAGGAACAGAATACATCTACAAAGACAAACTATTAGGACAAACTGGTAATATTTGAGTTGATCTTCATTACTAAAATAACCTTAAAATACAAGTTCTAGTAACCCAGTACAAACATTAAATCATTATTTACCATCTTAATGTACATTTTTTAAAAAGAAAATTAACTATACAGAGATCTAATGCTTCCTTAGAATGAATTATAAATAGCTAAGGATGTCAGCATTTTCTCGCCTAGCAGAGGAACCCATAAATTCAAGAAATCAGTGTTACCTACTCTGCTATTAAATCAGTTGCATGTTAAAGTTTTAATCTTTAATTTGCACAGATTTAATCAATATATATACTAATTTTTCAATAACTGGAATAAAATCTTTAAATCTGTTTATTTTTATGGAGTCAATCAACAGTTTATTTTTGTATTTCTTATATCAAGTGCCCAGAAAATATCCAGTATGATCATTATGTATTAGTTTCTATACTATATTAACTTATCAGTTGTATTTTGCTGTTTAACTTGAAGCGAAAAATTAAAATCAATGATAATTAGCTCTTAGTTGCCTTTCATTTTTTAATTAATCTCAAATCAAACATAGCTCAGTTTGCTTTATAAATGAAGCTAGCTATTCAACAGAAAATTCTTCAGCAAAGCATGTGAGTGCTATTTGTCAAAAGGGAGGAGTACTTTTGTGGAGGACTTTATAGAGGAAACTGGTTGGTATCCAAGTTACACATTGGAAATTTGCAAAAATGCTCATGTAGCCAACCCTTTCGATTGGAATCCAACTCAGGTCAAACTATTAGTATTCAGTAACTTTACTGCTTGGCCACTGATGGGATCCAAATCAAACATATGTTTAGTTATTAAAATGAGCTATTGAACAGAAAATTCTAAAAGAAACGATAATTACTTATCCAAAACAAAAGTAACATTAATTTATCCAAACCATTTTAATTTGCTAATTAAAGGATATTTAAACAGTTTATTTATAATTTGAAACCATGCAATATGATTTCTTAATTTTTTACCAGGTTTAACCATATACAACAAGATACACCATTTACTTATTATTAACTAATTGTATGAGGTGCATAGAAATTTGATGAAAATCTCAATTATAAAGTATAATTTACATATCACAATGACAAGTTTACATAAGTAGTTGAATCAAGGATATTTTGTTGTTGCATATCTGTTACAATATAAAAACAGGATCAAATTAAATTAAGATAAATTAAAATTATTAAACATTTATTATTATACTTGTTTTGTGTTATAAAAACCTGCTGAAATCGGTGTAGAGTAATAGCTATTTTGATTATTCACAATTTACGAATTTTATTTGAGAAAAGATAACGTAAGTTCAAAATTATAAAAGAACAATCTAACTATGAGATGATAGAAAATAAAATTAGGACTAATATTTTGAAACTACATTTGTTCAAAGATTAATAAACCATGCTTCATATCGAAAGACATTTGATGATCCTGATAAAAACTTAATTCAGGAAATACTGAAAAATTATTTCAGTGATACGAATTATTGTTATAGTATTAAGTGATTAAAAAATATTTCAGAGTATACTGTAAATGCTTCTCCTTATAAAATAGCGTTTAATACGTTAAAACATTAAAATTAGTGATTAGCTTATGGAAAATTTCTGTCTGCATACGAACAACAAAGAACAAAAAATTTCAGTAAAGAACAAAAATGCGCGAAGATCCCAAAATCACGACAAATTGGCGACATTTCAGTTGCTCTTCATTACTATGACAAACATAAAGTTCTTCTTCTAGTAACCCGGAGACAAAACTCTTCATCTGAACGTCATGCGTGATTGACATTCATTATAACCAATGAGAGGGTGCCATTTAGTAGGAGGAGCGAGAAGAGGTCCGGTTAATAACGTGTCCCAAGAGCAACGGCTGGCATACAATGGCCGCCGCTTTTTCGGATGGCCCAAACTGTCCTTTTACTATCGATAGGCAGCTTTTTGCCACCGATAATGAAATGGCTGTGTCTACCCGTACGACGTCAGACGTTTAGCTGAAACATGGTAAAAATGCTAAACGTACGACTAGTTGCGCAGAGACACTTTCGTGATTTCTGCGCATTCCGACCAGTCGTAAAGAGATGTTTGTTTACATTTGTGTTGAATTGGTTTACCGTGTAGTGCTAGAATGTCAAGAAAAAGTTATTTTTTATTTCGTTTGATGACTAATTACTATCATTCTTTGATAGATATCTAAAACATTATATAAAATAAAGAACTTTGAATATATCTGAATATTATTCTTCTTTTAAATTGCTAATGTTTGATCATTTTATACTGATGCAGAGTTTACACAAATAATCAAAATTTCTTGAAATTCTTATCAACAGATTTAAATAAATCATGCATGCAAGCAGTAAAATTACATTCTTATGAAACGAAATTGAAAAATCGTCTTAAAACCTTGTGTAATTTTTCTGTCATGCGTAGCTAAATATTTCTATAAAATTGCATACAGAAGCATTTATATACATAAAGAGTGTGTTCAGGAGATTAATTCAGAAATGTATGTGCATATACTTGTATGTACGGATGTAGGTGTTCATGTAGCATATGTATATGTGTGTACATATGCTACATGTAGCATATGTAGCTTCATGTAGCATATGTATTTGTGTGTGTGTGCACAGATATACATGCATACATACATTTTTGAGTCTGGTCTCGAAAAATGTTTTGCTGAAAAAGAATGTAAACAAACCACCCAGCTCCTTAAAATAAAAAAAAGTTTAGAAATTTTTTATCATAATTTTGGTTTCTACAGCAAACTTTTGTGTGTGGGTTTGTTTTAAACTCTTAGAAGAACTCAAATTTTAATATAAAGACGTGAAAATTTTTTACCTTTTGATAGTGTACCTGATGATGATTTATTAAAAACACAATTGACTCTCTTATATTTAATATTGAAAAGAAGGAGGGGGATATGTACAAAATTATAATAAAGATAATTCTAAGGTATATTTTATAAATATATGGGACTGATTACACACTCTGAATATAGAAAAAATAATCGCTTACAAATGACTTATGCAGTATTTGTTTTATTATCATATCCTGCCCCATAAGCTCAAAAATAAAACTTTATACAGGAAAGTCATTTTACCTCCAAATATATTTTATGGTATTGAAGTATGATAACAGATGATTATTTTTGTTAGAAAAATTATAATGTTATGAATATTTTCCTGAAAATAATTATACATTATATTCAAGCATATTTATATATTAATATATATATATTATATTCAAGTAATTGATGACATATTTATATATTCTATTTAAGAAATAAATGGCAGCACTATGTCTTGTCATTAACTTTATCAAAAGAACTTATAGGTTCAAAGCACCTAATTTCTAGTATAAGAACTGTACTTCAAATGTCCTTTTCTTTTCCTTTCCTTTTTTTTTTTTTTTTTTTCTTCTGTAAGAGTTTTGCTTTATACTATTTACAGATGGACATCTAAAAATGCTTGGCCTTTTTTATCCAAATATCTAAATATGGAAGTCTGAAATAATGCAATATATTTGTGTGTATATAGAGTAAAATATTAGTAAATTCTACATAAGTACAGTCGGTCACAAAAGTATTCGAACACCGGCACCCATTAAGAAAATTTACTTTTCCGTTGAGAAACAAAATTGTCTCCAGAGTCCATCTTGGTTCGATAGAAAAAAAAAACAAAAGGATGGCTCATGTCCAAAATGGGCTAGGTGCATGAAACAAAATACAACATGATCTATCTGGGTGAGATGGGAAACAAAATGGTTGCTCACGTGATCCATTATTGCGCTCAGAGAAAACGCAAAGTGTGGCTGCGGCTCGTTTCGGTTCGCGAAGAGTGAAAACCCAAAACGGTCTGCAGTGTCTATCTTTGTTGGATGAGAAAACAAAAGGATGGCTCATGTCCAATTTATTTAGGTGTGGGAAAACTATAACGTGACCTATCTGGATGAGATGTCTCCAGCGATCCAGTATAGACTTTTTCCCCATCTGCAATAGGTGACATCTATAAACAATTTCATTGAAATCTCCTCGAAATATAAGAAACAGCTAGCTCGTGAAATTGTAAGGTATTCCCAAAAAATTCCACTTCTTGAAAAAGGAAAAACATCCTAGATGCAGATGAGGTAGAGAGAGAAAAAGCATGTTGCACTATGGAGAGCCCGCACGGTTCTGAACAGAAAACGTGCAATGCTTTTATAGAAAAGAGTTGAAAGTGAAAGTAAAAGCCGATTGGAAATTTTTCACTTGGTTGCCGACTGGGAAAAAATTTTCAGAGCTCAGAAAAAAAATTCTGAGATGTAAAAAAAAAAAAAAAAAAAAAAAAAAAAAAAAAAAAAAAAAAAATTGTTAATTTTTATCATGTCTTCTAGACATGATAAAAATTAACCCTACCCCCCTTTTGTGTGGGAATGTTGTCTCACTGTTTCTAAAAATAGACCATGACTCATTCTACGAATTATATGTTTTAGAAAGGATGAGTCATGGTCTTTGGGTTTCTCCATTCCAAAGTAAACAAAGTGAAGACATCAAATTAATAGAAAAAAAGGAAGAGGTTTTTTTTTTTTTTTTTCAGCTCTGGAAATATTTTTCCGATTCAACAGCCAAGAAATATTTCCAGCCAATACAATTTCATTTTTACTTTCACTTTCAATTCATTTCTTATATCTATAAGAACATTTCATGTTTCTGTTCAGATCAGTGTGGGTTGTTCAAGATGCAGCAACTCTACTCCATCCCACAACCAGGAAAAAAAAAGATGTTCTTTCATGAGGAATTCTTTTGGCTTTCGAAAACAATGATGACATGATGATTGTAATACATTTCTGTTGTCATGTCCCATACTTGAACTCAGAATTATTTCCAGAACTCTGAGAATTTTTCCTAGTCCGCTCGATGACCCAAATTTCGTATATTTATTTTTTAAACCACTCGAGTTTCGACTTCCCATCCGTGTGTGCTGTGCATTCAACCTGGAGACACATTCCCTGAGCTCTAAGAAAATGTTTCCCAGCCCACTCAATCGCTGAAATGGATTAAAAATAAATTCTTTCATACATTTTTAAACCTCAAGAGTGTTAGCTGTCATGGAAAGAGCCTTTTTTCCCCTGAGCTCTGAGAAAATGTTTCCCAGCCCACTCAATCGCTGAAATTGATTAAAAATAAATTCTTTCATACATTTTTAAACCTCAAGAGTGTTAGCTGTCATGGAAAGAGCCTTTTTTCCCCTGAGCTCTGAGAAAATGTTTCCCAGCCCACTCAATCGCTGAAATGGATTAAAAATAAATTGTTTCATACATTTTTAAACCTCAAGAGTGTTAGCTGTCATGGAAAGAGGCTTTTTTCCCCTGAGCTCTGAGAAAATGTTTCCCAGCCCACTCAATCGCTGAAATGGATTAAAAATAAATTCTTTCATACATTTTTAAACCTCGAGAGTGTTAGCTGTCATGGAAAGAACCTTTTTTCCCCTGAGCTCTAAGAAAATGTTTCCCAGCAGACTCAATTGCTGAAATGGATTAAAAATAAATTCTTTCATACATTTTTAAACCTCAAGAGTGTTAGCTGTCATGGAAAGAGGCTTTTTTCCCCTGAGCTCTGAGAAAATGTTTCCCAGCCAACTCAATCGCTGAAATGGATTAAAAATAAATTCTTTCATACATTTTTAAACCTCAAGAGTGTTAGCTGTCATGGAAAGAGCCTTTTTTCCCCTGAGCTCTGAGAAAATGTTTCCCAGCAGACTCAATCGCTAAAATGGATTAAAAACAAATTCTTTCATACATTTTTAAAGCTCAAGCGTGTTAGCTGTCATGGAAAGGGCCTTTTTTTCCCCAGCCCACTCAATCGCTGAAATGGATTAAAAATAACTTCTTTCATACATTTTTAAAGCTCAAGCGTGTTAGCTGTCATAGAGCTCCAGATGAGGTAGAGAGAGAAAAAGCATGTTGCACCATGGAGAGCCCGCACGGTTCTGAACAGAAAACGTGGAATGCTTTTATAGAAAAGAGTTGAAAGTGAAAGTAAAAGCCGATTGGAAATTTTTCACTTGGTTGCCGACTGGGAAAAAATTTTCAGAGCTCAGAAAAAAAATTCTGAGATGTAAAAAAAAAAAATTTTTGTTAATTTTTATCATGTCTTCTAGACATGATAAAAATCAACCCTACCCCCATTTTGTGTGGGAATGTTGTCTCACTGTTTCTAAAAATAGACCATGACTCATTCTAGGAATTATATGTTTTAAAAAGGATGAGTCATGGTCTTTGGGTTTCTCCATTCCAAAGTAAACAAAGTGAAGACATCAAATTAATAGAAAAAAAGGAAGAGTTTTTTTTTTTTCAGCTCTGGAAATATTTTTCCCATTCACCAGCCAAGAAATATTTCCAGCCAATACAATTTCATTTTTACTTTCACTTTCAATTCATTTGTTATATCTATAAGAACATTTCATGTTTCTGTTCAGATCAGTGTGGGTTGTTCAAGATGCAGCAACTCTAATCCATCCCACAACCAGGAGAAAAAAAGATGTTCTTTCATGAGGAATTCTTTTGGCTTTCGAAAACAATGATGACATGATGATTGTAATACATTTCTGTTCTCATGTCCCATGATTGAACTCAGAATTATTTCCAGAACTCTGAGAATTTTTCCTAGTCAGCTCGATGACCCAAATTTCGTATATTTATTTTTTAAACCACTCGAGTTTCGACTTCCCATCCGTGTGTGCTGTGCATTCAACCTAGACACACATTCCCTGAGCTCTAAGAAAATGTTTCCCAGCCCACTCAATCGCTGAATTGGATTAAAAAAATTCTTTCATACATTTTTAAAGCTCAAACGTGTTAGCTGTCATGGAAAGAACCTTTTTTTCCCTGAGCTCTAAGAAAATGTTTCCCAGCCCACTCAATCGCTGAAATGGATTAAAAATAAATTCGTTCCTATATTTTTAAAGCTCAAGCATGTTAGCTCTCATGAAAAGGGCCTTTTTTTCCCCAGCCCACTCAATAGCTGAAATGAATTAAAAACAAATTCTTTCATACATTTTTAAACCTCAAGAGTGTTAGTTCTCATGGAAAGAGCCTTTTTTCCCCCTGAGCTCTGAGAAAATGTTTCCCAGTCCACTCAATCGCTAAAATGGATTAAAAACAAATTCTTTCATATATTTTTAAATCCCAAGCGTGTTAGCTGTCATGGAAAGGGCCTTTTTTTTCCCCAGCCCACTCAATCGCTGAAATGGATTAAAAATAACTTCTTTCATACATTTTTAAAGCTCAAGCGTGTTAGCTGTTATAGAAACTGAAATTTATGTCATGGTTTGTGTCTCACACGTCGTCAACGGTATGGTTTGAGGTGTCTTTCAATATTATGACAGCTCCTTTCAAATGGGATTTTTCTTAAACTATGTTGAAATCTTTTTGCATCCAAACCACGGATGGGAAATTCTGATTCATGGATGGATCATCCAATTTCGCTAGAACCTGGTAAACGGTTGCTGATGAAATCCAAACGAGGGGTCCTAGCTTTTCAGAAGAAAAACATTTTCCCCTAAACAGAAGAATGATTTCTATTCTGTGAGACATTAAAAAGTGGAAAGAAACTTGTGTTCACAGAAGCTCTTTCTAGAAGAATGTTCCTGGGTCCAGATGAGATAGAGAAAGAGAAAAAGCATGCTGCCCCTTGGATAGCCCGCACGGTTCTGAATAGAAAACGTGGAATACTTTTATAGAAAAGCGATGAAAGTGAAAGTAAAAGCGAAAAAAAAAAAAACTTTTTGTTAATTTTTATCATGTCTTGTAGACATGATAAAAATTAACCCTACCCCCCTTTTGTGTGGGAATGTTGTCTCACTGTTTCTAAAAATAGACCATGACTCATTCTAGGAATTATATGTTTTAGAAAGGATGAGTCATGGTCTTTGGGCTTCTCCATTCCAAAGTAAACAAAGTGAAGACATCAAATTAATAGAAAAAAAGGAAGAGTTTTTTTTTCCAGCTCTGGAAATATTTTTCCCATTCAACAGCCAAGAAATATTTCCAGCCAATACAATTTCATTTTTACTTTCACTTTCAGTTCATTTCTTATATCTATAAAAACATTTCACATTTCTGTTCAGATCAGTGTGGGTTGTTCAAGATGCAGCAACTCTACTCCATCCCACAACCAGGAAAAAAAGATGTTCTTTCATGAGGAATTGTTTTGGCTTTCGAAAACAACGATGACATGATGATTGTAATATATTTCTGTTCTCATGTCCGATGCTTCAACTCAGAATTATTTCCAGAGATTTGAGAATTTTTCCTAGTCACTCGATGACCCAAATTTCGTATATTTATTTAAGCCACTCGAGTTTGGACTTCCCATCCATGTGTGCTGTGCATTCAACCTGGAGACACATTCCCTGAGCTCTAAGAAAATTTTCCGAGCCCTCTCAATCGCTGAAATGGATTAAAAATAAATTGATTCATACATTTTTAAAGCTCAAGCCTGTTAGGTGTCATGGAAAGAGCCTTTCTTCCCCTGAGCTCTAAGAAAATGTTTCCCAGCCCCCTCAATCGCTGAAATGGATTAAAAATAAATTCTTTCATACATTTTTAAAGCTCAAGCGTGTTAGGTGTCATGGAAAGAGCCTTTTTTCCCCTGAGCTCTAAGAAAATGTTTCCCAGCCCCCTCAATCGCTGAAATGGATTAAAAATAAATTCTTTCATACATTTTTAAAGCTCAAGAGTGTTAGGTATCATCGAAAGAGCTTTTTCTTTTCAGAGCCCACTCAATCACTGAAATCGATTAAAAACAAATTCTTTCATACATTTTTTAAGCTCAAGAGTGTTAGGTGTCATGGAAAGAGCTTTTTTCTTTTCACAGCCCACTCAATCGCTGAAATCGATTAAAAACAAATTCTTTCATACATTTTTAAAGCTCAAGCGTGTTAGCTGTCATGGAAAGAGCTTTTTCTTTTCACAACCCACTCAATCGCTGAAATGGATTAAAAATAAATTGTTTCATACATATTTAAAGCTCAAGCGTGTTAGCTGTCATGGAAAGAGCCTTTTTTCCCAGCCCACTCAATCTCTGAAACGGTTAAAAATTAAATTCTTTCATACACTTGTTTAAACCTCAAGACTCTCAGCTGTCATGGGAACTGAAATTTATGTCACGGTTTGTGTGTCACACGTCGTCAACGGTATGATTTGAGATGAAAATTGAAAACCCGGTATGAAAAATCTCTTTAACTTCACTTTAGAAGAAGATGTGGGATAGAGAGATTTCGTCAAGGGAAAATGTCTTTCAATGTCCTTCATGGGAAAATGTCTTTCAATATCATGTCATCTCCTTTCAAATAGGATTGAAGGATTTTTCTTAAACTATGTTGAAATCTTGATGCATAAAAACCGCGGATGGGAAATTCTAATCCATGGATGGATCATCCAATTTCGCTAGACCCTGATCAACGCCTGCTGATGAAATCCAAACGAGGGGTCCTAGCTTTTCAAATGGGAAACATTTTCCCCTAAACGGAGGAATGATTTCTATTCTGTGAGAGGTGTAAAATTGGAAAAAAGCTTGTGTTCACAGAAGCTCTTTCTAGAAGAGTGGTCCTGGGTCCAGATGAGGTAGAGAGAGAAAAAGCATGCTGCACCTTGGACAGCCCGCACAGTTCTGAACAGAAAACGTAGAATACTTTTATAGAAAAGTGTTGAAAGTGAAAGTAAAAGGCCAATCGCCTTGGCTGGAGAATTTTCACTTGGTTGCCGACTGGGAAAAATTGTTCAAAGCTCAGAAAAAAAAATTTGAAATGTAAAAAAAAAAAAAAAAAAAAAAAAAAAAACTTTTTGTTAGTTTTTATCATGTCTTCTAGACATGATAAAAATTAACCCTACCCCCCTTTTGTGTGGGAATGTTGTCTCACTGTTTCTAAAAATAGACCATGTATACCAATATACTACAAACGGACTTGCACGCCTGTTCTCAGTATGTAGCTATACAAATTTGAAGGTAAAATTTAAAAAAAGACATCTTTTTGAAGAAAAGGGAGTAAATTTGTATAGGAATATACTACAAACGGAATTTAAGGCTCGTTTTCAGTATATAGCTATACAAATTGGAAGGTAAAAAAAATAAAAAATAGACATCTTTTTTTTTCGGGGGGGGAAGGCAGTGAATTTGTATAGGAATATACTACAAACGGACTTTAAAGCCTGTTTTCAGCATATAACTATACAAATTGGAAGGTAAAAAAAAATAAAAAAAAGACATCTTTTTTTTTCAGTTGGGAAGGCAGTGAATTTGTATAGGAATATACTACAAACGGACTTTAAAACCTGTTTTCAGCATATAGCTATACAAATTGGAAGGTAAAAAAAAATAAAAAAAAGACATCTTTTTTTTTTCGGGGGGAGGCAGTGAATTTGTATAGGAATATACTACAAACGGACTTTAAAGCCTGTTTTCAGCATATAGCTATACAAATTGGAAGGTAAAAAAATAAAAAAGACATCTTTTTGCTGGGAGATTAAGTGAATTTGTATAGGAATATACTACAAACTGACTTTAATGCCTGTTTTCAGTATATAGCTATACAAATTGGAAGGTAAAAAAAATTTAAAAAAGATATCTTTTTTGGGGAAAAGGAGTGAATTTGTATAGAAATATACTACAAGAACATCAAGAAAAGAACATCATGGGTCCAAGAATTGAAACTGAAAGTCCAAAAACGAAATGTTAACGACTGGGAAGAAAATTTTCAAAGCTCAAAAAAGATTTAAAAAAAAAAATTCCTTTTTCTTTCTTAATTTGATGTCTTCATTCTTTTGACCTTGTAGAAATAAAAAAAGTGAAGACATCAAATTAAAAAAGAAAAAAAAAAGTTTTTTTTTTTTTTTTTTTTTTTTTTTTTTTTTTTTTAATGTGTGAAAATTTTTCCAGAGCTCTGAGAATTTTTCCCAGTCGGTTTCTCGAAGCAACTCGTTAATGTATTTAAACCACTCGCGTTTCGGCTTCAGATCAGTCTGTGCTGTGCACTCAACGTGGATACACGCTTCTCACTCTCCTAGGAAGAGCTTCTGTGAAGGTATGTGAACATTTTTTTCTTACTCTTTTGTATTTCATAGACTACAAATATTTATTGAGTCACCCATTTTATAGAAATGTATTCTTTCTTTTCAATACTTTGAGGTAGGGTAATATTTTTCCCCCTGCTACTGTTTTTGTTTTTCAAGGCTAGAAATGTTTTACTCAATAGCTGTTTTTTATAGAAAACATGCTATTATTTCGTATACTGATATATTTTGTGAAACTTTAACAAATCCTTTTCAACAAGGCAAGATCATGTGATCCACAGCTGGCTAGACACGTCAGTGTAATCGGATCACGATTGTTCCATCCTATACTGATATATTTTGTGAAACTTTAACAAATTCCTTTCAAGAAGCCAAGATCTCGTGATCCACAGCTGGCTAGACCCGTCAGTGTAATCGGATCACGATTGTTCCATCCTATACTGATATATTTTGTGAAACTTTAACAAATTCCTTTCAAGAAGCCAAGATCTCGTGATCCACAGCTGGCTAGACCCGTCAGTGTAATCGGGTCACGATTGTTCCATCATATAATGATATATTTTGTGAAACTTTAACAAATTCCTTTCAAGAAGCCAAGATCTCGTGATCCACAGCTGGCTAGACACGTCAGTGTAATCGGATCACGATTGTTCCATCATATAATGATATATTTTGTGAAACTTTAACAAATTCCTTTCAAGAAGCCAAGATCTCGTGATCCACAGCTGGCTAGACACGTCAGTGTAATCGGATGACGATTGTTCCATCCTATACTGATATATTTTGTGAAACTTTAACAAATTCCTTTCAAGAAGCCAAGATCTCGTGATCCACAGCTGACTCCATTAGTCAGGAAAAACGGATCACGATTTTATCAATCGTATACTGATATATTTTGTGAAACTTTAACAAATCCCTTTCAACAGGGCAAGATCTCGTGATCCATAGCTGGCTAGAGCAGTCAGGATCAACGGATCACGATGATTCCATCGTATACTGATATATTTTGTGAAACTTTAACAAGGCAAGATCTCGTGATCCACAGCTGGCTAGACTAGTCAGGATTAACGGATCACGATTTTATCAATTGTATACTGATATATTTTGTGAAATATAATCCTTTTCAAGAAGGCAAGATCTCGTGATCCACAGCTGGTTAGAGCAGTCAGTATAATCGGATCACGACTGTTCCCTCGTATACTGATATACGAGTATTTTGTGAAATTTTAACAAATGACTTTCAAGAAGGCAAGATCTCGTGATCCAGAGCTGACTCAATCAGTCAGGATTAACGGATCACGATGGGTATCGATGCGGAAAAGGAATCTCCAAAGGGGTGGGAAAAAAACTTTCCCTTTTCCGAAGAAACATTTTTGGGAGGGAAACAGGCATGGTGTGCCTTTTCACGACACCCGTGTGGCTGAACAACCTATCGGTCACCGGTGATATCTCTGGAAGGACAGAAAAAAACTATCCACTGTCGTTGTTGGAGTTGTGTTCACTGGAGGCTATTTCTTTCCCTTTTAATTTTCTCTGAGATCCTTTAGAAATGGGTGAGGATGGGTAGCGTGAAGCGCGGGAAACCTGAATCAGCAGAACGAAAATCCCTTTGAACAACTATTTAAAAAGGAAATGTAAAAGAGGACCTAACTTTCGTTGAAAGCATTTCTGTGTAGACGAAAGTAGGAAGAGATTTCGAAAAAATATTCTATCCTAGAACGATGAAGTCAGTCCATTGAAATCTTCTTCTTTGATCCATCAATAGCTTCGAAATACGAAAAAGAAACATTCAGCTTGTCTAAGGTTCAGGAATCGTAAGATATTCTTAAAGAATTCTTCTTAAGATCATCATGGGATCCAGATTTGGGTAAAGAGAGAGGGAGACGTGTTACCTTTTCAACAGCCCACACTGTTCTGAACAAAAACGCAGAATACTTTTATAGAAAAGAAAAGAGAAGAATTGAAAGTGAAAGTCAAAAAACGAAATGGGATCGGCTGGGAAAAAATTTTTCAGAGCTCAGGAAAAATTATAAGATTAAAAAAAAAAAAAAAAAAAAAAAAAAAATCTCTTCCTTTTTCTTTATTAATTTGATGTCTTCACTCCTTTGACCTTGTAGAAAGTCAAAAAGTGAAGACATCAAATTAAAAAAGAAAAAAGGAAGGGTTATTATTATTATTATTATTATTATTATTATTATTATTATTTCTGACTCAGAATTTTACTCGGCTCAGAAATTTTCCCAGCCGATCTGATTTCGTTTTTTTACTTTCACTTTCAATTCTTCTCTTATCTATAAAAGCATTCTACGTTTCTGTTCAGAACAGTGTGGGCTGTTGGAAAGGCAACACGTCAATGTTTTCCCCCTCGACTCGATGAGTCAAACGAGACCTATCTAAAGGGTTATTAGAACGAATTCATACTTGTGTATTGAAATCACTCCAGTTTCGACTTAACATCAGTCTGTGCTGTGTATTCTGCTTGGATACACACTTTTCCCTCCTAGAAAGAGCTTTTGTGAAGGTAGACCGTCCATTCTTCACAGCTCTTAGACATTTATTTACAGCTGATTTGATCGACGAGACATCACCTTATTTTTAAGCATCCACTCTCTGGGATCTATGAAAGTTTTTATCGTTTTGTTTCTGTTGAGTCTGTGGTGTAGAGCCCCCAAATGTCTACAAGGGTTCTTATTCTAGAACGTGTGCACTGTTTTGACGTTTCATTTCATAGCTGGGGTGATGGGTGGGTCACCTTCCTTTCAAACTGCACCGTGGAGGTAGAGATGTTAGAAAGTTTCGAGCCTACGTGTTTCATTCATGGGTGAACCACGCTTCGTGAACAAAAGAGGACCCTTTCGTGGATCGTTCCTAGGAAAAAACATAGAACGGAAATGGCTACTCGTGTTTTGTCTATTCGACATTATTCAAAAGGATCTCTACTCTCTTTTTGGTTCGAAGTATGTCTCTACCTGTTGTCTTAGGTGTCTAAAGAAATTAGCTTTTCAGGAAAAGAGTTGTCTTAGGTTTCTAAAGAAATTAGCTTTTCAGGAAAGGAATGTTACTTGAGAAACAGGACGAGATAGGTTGAGAGAGGTTTCAAAGAAAAAAAGAGAGATGTCGTTCATTTTTATTATGTCTGAAGACATGATAAAAATGAACAAAAAGTATTTATAATATATATTATATAATATATATATTATATAATATATATTTTATTTTTAAAATTTTTTTTTCAAATCTCTCAGAAAATATTTTCCAGCTCATCTCAAAATGACCCTCCTACTCAGTTTCGAAAAAAAGAGACTGTGTCTTACTACTCTCCATTTTTTCAACTTTCTAAGAAAAAAAAACTATTTTACCACCTCATCTCTCACCATGAGCCACCTTCATGCTTTCTGAAAAACGACACGTTGGTATCGTCTTCATGGGTGTTTCTCTGAGGTCCTTTAAAAATGGTTTCAGAATCCACTCGACAGGATTTGTCAAAGTATTCCGAGCTTCACTTCAGAGGGCGTGCACTGCTAAACATACCTGATTTCAGGGAAAAGAGTTCCACAAGTCGTTGGAGGAGATATCCAAAAAAATATAACGTGGTTGTGAGTCAAAATAAACGAACCCTTTTCATTTGAGCCATCACGAGATTTCAGCGACCACGAGAGGGTGGAGATGACTATCTCGTAAGAGAATAAATCTAACCGTCCCACCACACCTACACAAACACACATGTTTTTTTAAAAGAATCATGCTTTTAGAAACTCATTTCAACTTTGAATAGGAATATTGTGTTTTTAAGAGAGGGTCTCATCTAAAACGTAGAGTAAAACATATGAATCATGCCGGGTATAGGTAGCCCTAAAATTAGGCATTGAAATTTTTTAATAGATTCATGATCAACAGAAAATAATACAACGTCTTACTTGCAACTATTTAAAAGAATCCTTTGAACCCATACTTAAAAAAGAAATGAAGAAATATCCAGCTAGCTCGTCTAAAGTTCAGAAAGGTTAAGAGATTCTCAAAGAATTCTTCTTTAGAACATCTTGGATTCCCAATTAATGTAGAGAGGGAGATGTGTTGCCTTTTCAACAGCCCACAGTGTTCTGAACAGAAACTCGAAATACTTTTATAGAAAAGAGAAGAGTTGAAAGTGAAAGTCGAAAAACGAAATGAGATCGGCTGGGAAAATATTTTCAGAGCTCAGAAAAAAATTCTGAGATGTTAAAAAAAATAAAAATAAAAAAATAAATAAAAAAAAACTTTTTGTTAATTTTTATCATGTCTTCTAGACATGATAAAAATTAACTCACCCCCCCCCCTTTTGTATGGGAATGTTGTCTCCCACTTTCTAAAAATAGACCATGACTCATCCAATATTTTCTTGGAATTTATTCTTTAGAAAGGATGAGTCATGGTCTATTTTTAGAAAGTGGGAGACAACATTCCCAGACAAAAAGAGAAGGGAGTTAATTTTTATCATGTCTAGAAGACATGATAAAAATTAACAAAAAGATTTTTTTTTTCTACATCTCAGAATTTTTTTCTGAGCTCTGAGAAATTTTTCCTAGCCGATCCCATTTCGTTTTTCGACTTTCACTTTCAACTCTTCACTTTTCTATAAAAGCATTCCACGTTTCTGTTCAGAACAGTGCGGGTTGTTGATGAGGCAACATGTCTCTCTCTACCCAAATCTGGAACCCTAGTCACGAGAAAATATGAGACTAGAAAAATAGTTTAGCTTATTAATTTAAAAAATGTCCCATGCTAGAACTCAGAATTATAATCAGAGCGGGGCTTTCCAGTATCCACTTCCAAGATTTTAGATTTGCCATGGGTGACATGTTCCCAAATTCATAAATTCTTCAATTATAGTCCCCTTCTTTGACAAATGGCTAAGAAATTCTTAAAGAATATCATGAGATTGGGTAAAGAGAGAGACGTGTTGCCTCTTCCACAGCCCACACGGATCTGAAGTGAAACGCGGAATAGTTTAGCTTATTGATTTAAAAAATATCCCATGCTAGAACTCAGAATTATAATCAGAGCGGGGCTTTCCAGTATCCACTTCCAAGATTTTAGATTTGCCATGGGTGACATGTTCCCAAATTCATAAATTCTTCAATTATAGTCCCCTTCTTTTACAAATGGCTAAGAAATTCTTAAAGAATATCATGAGATTGGGTAAAGAGAGAGACGTGTTGCCTCTTCCACAGCCCACACGGATCTGAAGTGAAACGCGGAATGCTTTTATAGATAACTGGGGAATTGAAACAAAGTCAAAAGCCAATCGAAAGTAAAATCCCAACAGAATTCCACAAGAATGAGTCATAGCCTATTTTTAGAAAAAGTGAGACAACATTCCCAGACAAAAAGAGAAGGGAGTTAATTTTTATCATGTCTAGAAGACATGATAAAAATTAACAAAAAGATTTTTTTTTTTTTTTTTTTTTTTTTTTTTTTTTTTTACATTACAGAATTTTTTTCTGAGCTCTGAGAATTTTTTTCCCAGTCGGCTTGATTCACAAAACCAGATATATTCAAATTATTTCTATAGAGGGTTCTCATCTATTTAAACCACTCGCGTTTCAGCTTTAAATCAGTCTGTGCTGTGAACTGGAGCTGAATACACGCTTCTTCCTCCTGGAAAGAGGTTTTGTGAAGGTGTGTGGAGATATTGTTTTCAGCTGTCAGACATTTTTTTCCAACAGCCGACTCGATCATTCAAATGACACCGTGGAAGTTGGAGAGAGGTCAAGTCGATTTGGAGGACGGTAAAGCATTTGAGGGCTATTTGCCTTAAGAAATGCCTTCGTGGAGGACTTTGGAAGGGAAACTGGCTCGTATTCACGTTACACATGGGGAAAAACCACGAAAAAAAACACCCATGCAGCCAGCTTGAAAAGTCAGTCGTTCACGTTTTACAAAATATGAAATGGATTTTATAAAAACATATTGGGATCGTATTGAAAATTGGATCATTCTGTTGTTTTATCAGAATATACCAGTATACGATTGAACAATTCTATTGAATAACATGATTTTGCCTTCTTGAAAGTCATTTGTTAACGTTTCACAAAATATATATCAGTATACGATGGAACCATCATGATCCGTTATCCTGACTGATGGAGTCAGCTGTGTATCATGGGATCTTTTGCCTTGTTGAAAACGATTTGTTAAAGTTCCACAAAATATATTAGTATACAATGGAACTATCGTGATCCGTTAATTCTGACAAGTATAGTCAGCTGTGGATCACGAGATCTTGTCTTCTTGAAAGTCATTTGTTAAAGAAGTTTCGCAAAATATATCAGTATACAATGGAACAATCGTGATCCGTTAATCCTGACTGATTGAGTCAGCTCTGGATCACGAGATCTTGCCTTCTTGAAAGTCATTTGTTAAAATTTCACAAAATATATCAGTATACGAGGGAACAGTCGTGATCCGATTATACTGACTGCTCTAACCAGCTGTGGATCACGAGATCTTGCCTTCTTGAAAAGGATTTGTTAAAGAAGTTTCACAAAATATATCAGTATACGATTGATAAAATCGTGATCCGTTAATCCTGACTAGTCTAGCCAGCTGTAGATCACGAGATCCTGCCTTGTTAAAGTTTCACAAAATATATCAGTATACGATGGAATCATCGTGATCCGTTGATCCTGACTGCTCTAGCCAGCTATGGATCACGAGATCTTGCCCTGTTGAAAGGGATTTGTTAAAGTTTCACAAAATATATCAGTATACGATTGATAAAATCGTGATCCGTTTTTCCTGACTAATGGAGTCAGCTGTGGATCACGAGATCTTGGCTTCTTGAAAGGAATTTGTTAAAGTTTCACAAAATATATTAGTATAGGATGGAACAATCGTGATCCGATTACACTGACGTGTCTAGCCAGCTGTGGATCACGAGATCTTGGCTTCTTGAAAGGAATTTGTTAAAGTTTCACAAAATATATCAGTATAGGATGGAACAATCGTGATCCGATTACACTGACGGGTCTAGCCAGCTGTGGATCACGAGATCTTGGCTTCTTGAAAGGAATTTGTTAAAGTTTCACAAAATATATCAGTATAGGATGGAACAATCGTGATCCGATTACACTGATGTGTCTAGCCAGCTGTGGATCACATGATCTTGCCTTGTTGAAAAGGATTTGTTAAAGTTTCACAAAATATATCAGTATACGAAATAATAGCATGTTTTCTATAAAAAACAGCTATTGAGTAAAACATTTCTAGCCTTGAAAAACAAAAACAGTAGCAGGGGGAAAAATATTACCCTACCTCAAAGTATTGAAAAGAAAGAAGAATACATTTCTATAAAATGGGTGACTCAATAAATATTTGTAGTCTATGAAATACAAAAGAGTAAGAAAAAAATGTTCACATACCTTCACAGAAGCTCTTCCTAGGAGAGTGAGAAGCGTGTATCCACGTTGAGTGCACAGCACAGACTGATCTGAAGCCGAAACGCGAGTGGTTTAAATACATTAACGAGTTGCTTCTAGAAACCGACTGGGAAAAATTCTCAGAGCTCTGGAAAAATTTTCACACATTAAAAAAAAAAAAAAAAAAAAAAAAAAAAAACTTTTTTTTTTCTTTTTTAATTTGATGTCTTCACTTTTTTTATTTCTACAAGGTCAAAAGAATGAAGACATCAAATTAAGAAAGAAAAAGGAATTTTTTTTTTTAAATCTTTTTTGAGCTTTGAAAATTTTCTTTCCAGTCGTTAACATTTCGTTTTTGGACTTTCAGTTTCAATTCTTGGACCCATGATGTTTTTTTCTTGATGTTCTTGTAGTATATTTCTATACAAATTCACTCCTTTTCCCCAAAAAAGATATCTTTTTTTTATTTTTTTTTACCTTCCAATTTGTATAGCTATATACTGAAAACAGGCATTAAAGTCAGTTTGAGTATATTCCTATACAAATTCACTTAATCTCCCAGCAAAAAGATGTCTTTTTTATTTTTTTACCTTCCAATTTGTATAGCTATATGCTGAAAACAGGCTTTAAAGTCCGTTTGTAGTATATTCCCATACAAATTCACTGTCTTCCCCCCGAAAAAAAAATGTCTTTTTTTTATTTTTTTTTACCTTCCAATTTGTATAGCTATATGCTGAAAACAGGCTTTAAAGTCCGTTTGTAGTATATTCCTATACAAATTCACTGCCTTCCCCCCTGAAAAAAAAAGATGTCTTTTTTTAATTTTTTTTACCTTCCAATTTGTATAGTTATATGCTGAAAACAGGCTTTAAAGTCCGTTTGTAGTATATTCCTATACAAATTCACTGCCTTCCCCCCCGAAAAAAAAAGATGTCTTTTTTTTATTTTTTTTTACCTTCCAATTTGTATAGCTATATACTGAAAACAGGCCTTAAATTCCGTTTGTAGTATATTCCTATACAAATTTACTCCCTTTTCCCCAAAAAGATGTCTTTTTTTTAATTTTACCTTCAAATTTGTATAGCTACATACTGAGAACAGGCGTTCAAGTCCGTTTGTAGTATATTGGTATACATGGTCTATTTTTAGAAACAGTGAGACAACATTCCCACACAAAAGGGGGGTAGGGTTAATTTTTATCATGTCTAGAAGACATGATAAAAATTAACAAAAAGTTTTTTTTATTTTATTTTATTTTATTTTATTTTATTTTTTTTTACATTTCAAATTTTTTTTTCTGAGCTTTGAAAAATTTTTCCCAGTCGGCAACCAAGTGAAAATTCTCCAGCCAAGACGATTGGCCTTTTACTTTCACTTTCAACTCTTTTCTATAAAAGTATTCTACGTTTTCTGTTCAGAACTGTGCGGGCTGTCCAAGGTGCAGCATGCTTTTTCTCTCTCTACCTCATCTGGACCCAGGACCACTCTTCTAGAAAGAGCTTCTGTGAACACAAGTTTTTTTCCAATTTTAGACGTCTCACAGAATAGAAATCATTCCTCCGTTTAGGGGAAAATGTTTCCCATTTGAAAAGCTAGGACCCCTCGTTTGGATTTCATCAGCAGCCGTTTATCAGGGTCTAGCGAAATTGGATGATCCATCCATGATTTAGAATTTCCCATCCGTGGTTTTTATGCATCAAGATTTCAACATAGTTTAAGAAAAATCCTTCAATCCTATTTGAAAGGAGATGAAATGATATTGAAAGACATTTTCCCATGAAGGACATTGAGAGACATTTTCCCATGACGAAATCTCTCTATCCCACATCTTCTTCTAAAGTGAAGTTAAAGAGATTTTTCATACCGGGTTTTCAATTTTCATCTCAAATCATACCGTTGACGACGTGTGACACACAAACCGTGACATAAATTTCAGTTTCCATGACAGCTAAGAGTCTTGAGGTTTAAACAAATGTATGAAAGAATTTATTTTTTAACCGTTTCAGAGATTGAGTGGGCTGGGAAAAAAGGCTCTTTCCATGACAGCTAACACGCTTGAGCTTTAAATATGTATGAAAGAATTTATTTTTAATCCATTTCAGCGATTGAGTGGGCTGTGAAAAGAAAAAGCTCTTTCCATGACAGCTAACACGCTTGAGCTTTAAAAATGTATGAAAGAATTTGTTTTTAATCGATTTCAGCGATTGAGTGGGCTGTGAAAAGAAAAAAGCTCTTTCCATGACACCTAACACTCTTGAGCTTTAAAAATGTATGAAAGAATTTGTTTTTAATCCATTTCAGTGATTGAGTGGGCTGTGAAAAGAAAAAGCTCTTTCCATGATACCTAACACTCTTGAGCTTTAAAAATGTATGAAAGAATTTATTTTTAATCCATTTCAGCGATTGAGGGGGCTGGGAAACATTTTCTTAGAGCTCAGGGGAAAAAAAGGCTCTTTCCATGACACCTAACACGCTTGAGCTTTAAAAATGTATGAAAGAATTTATTTTTAATCCATTTCAGCGATTGAGGGGGCTGGGAAACATTTTCTTAGAGCTCAGGGGAAGAAAGGCTCTTTCCATGACACCTAACAGGCTTGAGCTTTAAAAATGTATGAAACAATTTATTTTTAATCCATTTCAGCGATTAAGTGGGCTCGGAAAATTTTCGTAGAGCTCAGGGAATGTGTCTCCAGGTTGAATGATGCACAGCACACATGGATGGGAAGTCGAAACTCGAGTGGCTTAAATAAATATACGAAATTTGGGTCATCGAGTGACTAGGAAAAATTCTCAAATCTCTGGAAATAATTCTGAGTTGAAGCATCGGACATGAGAACAGAAATATATTACAATCATCATGTCATCGTTGTTTTCGAAAGCCAAAACAATTCCTCATGAAAGAACATCTTTTTTTCCTGGTTGTGGGATGGAGTAGAGTTGCTGCATCTTGAACAACCCACACTGATCTGAACAGAAATGTGAAATGTTTTTATAGATATAAGTAATGAACTGAAAGTGAAAGTAAAAATGAAATTGTATTGGCTGGAAATATTTCTTGGCTGTTGAATGGGAAAAATATTTCCAGAGCTGGAAAAAAAAACTCTTCCTTTTTTTCTATTAATTTGATGTCTTCACTTTGTTTACTTTGGAATGGAGAAACCCAAAGACCATGACTCATCCTTTCTAAAACATATAATTCGTAGAATGAGTCATGGTCTATTTTTAGAAACAGTGAGACAACATTCCCACACAAAAGGGGGGTAGGGTTAATTTTTATCATGTCTAGAAGACATGATAAAAATTAACAATTTTTTTTTTTTTTTTTTTTTTTTTTTTTTTTTTTTTTACATCTCAAAATTTTTTTCTGAGCTTTGAAAATTTTTTCCCAGTCGGCAACCAAGTGAAAATTTTCCAGCCAAGACGATTTGGCTTTTACTTTCACTTTCATCGCTTTTCTATAAAAGTATTCCACGCTTTCTATTCAGAACCGTGCGGGCTATCCAAGGGGCAGCATGCTTTTTCTCTTTCTCTATCTCATCTGGACCCAGGAACATTCTTCTAGAAAGAGCTTCTGTGAACACAAGTTTCTTTCAACTTTTTAATGTCTCACAGAATAGAAATCATTCTTCTGTTTAGGGGAAAATGTTTCCCTTTTGAAAAGCTAGGACCCCTCGTTTGGATTTCATCAGCAACCGTTTATCAGGTTCTAGCGAAATTGGATGATCCATCCATGAATCAGAATTTCCCATCCGTGGTTTGGATGCAAAAAGATTTCAACATAGTTTAAGAAAAATCCTATTTGAAAGGAGATGTCATGATATTGAAAGACACCTCAAGCCATACCGTTGACGACGTGTGAGACACAAACCATGACATAAATTTCAGTTTCTATGACAGCTAACACGCTTGAGGTTTAAAAATGTATGAAAGAAGTTATTTTTAATCCATTTCAGTGATTGAGTGGGCTGGGGAAAAAAAGGCCCTTTCCATGAGAGCTAACACGCTTGAGCTTTAAAAATATATGAAAGAATTTGTTTTTAATCCATTTTAGCGATTGAGTGGACTGCGAAACATTTTCTCAGAGCTCAGGGGAAAAAAAGGCTCTTTCCATGAGAACTAACACTCTTGAGGTTTAAAAATGTATGAAAGAATTTGTTTTTAATTCATTTCAGCTATTGAGTGGGCTGGGGAAAAAAAGGCCCTTTTCATGAGAGCTAACATGCTTGAGCTTTAAAAATATAGGAACGAATTTATTTTTAATCCATTTCAGCGATTGAGTGGCCTGGGAAACATTTTCTTAGAGCTCAGGGAAAAAAAGGTTCTTTCCATGACAGCTAACACGCTTGAGCTTTAAAAATGTATGAAAGAATTTTTTTTAATCCATTTCAGCGATTGAGTGGGCTGGGAAACATTTTCTTAGAGCTCAGGGAATGTGTGTCTAGGTTGAATGCACAGCACACACGGATGGGAAGTCGAAACTCGAGTGGTTTAAAAAATAAATATACGAAATTTGGTTCATCGAGCTGACTAGGAAAAATTCTCAGAGTTCTGGAAATAATTCTGAGTTCAATCATGGGACATGAGAACAGAAATGTATTACAATCATCATGTCATCATTGTTTTCGAAAGCCAAAAGGATTCTTCATGAAAGAACATCTTTTTTTCTCCTGGTTGTGGGATGGATTAGAGTTGCTGCATCTTGAACAACCCACACTGATCTGAACAGAAACATGAAATGTTCTTATAGATATAAGAAATGAATTGAAAGTAAAAGTAAAAATGAAATTGTATTGGCTGGAAATATTTCTTGGCTGCTGAATGGGAAAAATATTTCCAGAGCTGAAAAAAAAAAAAAAAAAAAAAAAAAAAAAAAAAAAAAAAAACTCTTCCTTTTTTTCTATTAATTTGATGTCTTCACTTTGTTTACTTTGGAATGGAGAAACCCAAAGACCATGACTCATTCTTTCTAAAACATATAATTCCTAGAATGAGTCATGGTCTATTTTTAGAAACAGTGAGACAACATTCCCACACAAAAGGGGGGTTGGGTTAATTTTTATCATGTCTAGAAGACATGATAAAAATTAACAAAAAGTTTTTTTTTTTTTTTTTTTTTACATTTTTACATCTCAGAATTTTTTTTCTGAGCTCTGAAAATTTTTTCCCAGTCGGCAACCAAGTGAAAAATTTCCAATCGGCTTTTACTTTCACTTTCAACTCTTTTCTATAAAAGCATTGCACGTTTTCTGTTCAGAACCGTGCGGGCTCTCCATAGTGCAACATGCTTTTTCTCTCTCTACCTCATCTGCATCTAGGATGTTTTTCCTTCTTCAAGAAGTGGAATTTTTTGGGAATACCTTACAATTTCACGAGCTAGCTGTTTCTTATATTTCGAGGAGATTTCAATGAAATTGTTTATAGATGTCACCTATTGCAGATGGGGAAAAAGTCTATACTGGATCGCTGGAGACATCTCATCCAGATAGGTCACGTTATAGTTTTCCCACACCTAAATAAATTGGACATGAGCCATCCTTTTGTTTTCTCATCCAACAAAGATAGACACTGCAGACCGTTTTGGGTTTTCACTCTTCGCGAACCGAGACGAGCCGCAGCCACACTTTGCGTTTTCTCTGAGCGCAATAATGGATCACGTGAGCAACCATTTTGTTTCCCATCTCACCCAGATAGATCATGTTGTATTTTGTTTCATGCACCTAGCCAATTTTGGACATGAGCCATCCTTTTGTTTTTTTTTCTATCGAACCAAGATGGACTCTGGAGACAATTTTGTTTCTCAACGGAAAAGTAAATTTTCTGAATGGGTGCCGGTGTTCGAATACTTTTGTGACCGACTGTACATTATTAGTCTAAGATAATGTATTTAAAAATATTCGGTTTAATGCAAATGTGGGAATCAATTTATACATATAAATTTTAAGTGTATGACTTCTGTTGGATATTTTAAGTAAACAATCAAAAAAATTAACGTTTTTATCAACTTATCTTGCACATATATACATTATTACTTTTTTTCCTATAAGAATAAACTTAATCTAATATAATAATCTAAAAATAGATAATGCACAACATCTATTAAGGCAGATCATTTTTAGTACAGTAACAAATAATACAAGCAATATAATTTAATACTTTCAGTCGTCAGAGAATGAAGTGAGTTTTGTGAAGCTATTTAATGAAAAAATCTGAAAACAATTTTTGATGGTTCTAAAATACAAGTTCTAAAAGAATTAAAATATGTACATGAGATAAATGCCACTCTTTTTGTTTTAAACCCTTTGAATAAATTTTAACCAATTTGATACTTTTTTTACTTCTTTTCAAAACCTTGAAATACATGAGAAACTGATTTCAGGACCAACACATTTCAAGAAATATTGCTAACTGCAATGAATCAGCACACATGTATGACTTCATCAGAACCACCAGAATGTCTTGTATTACCTTTATTTATTTATTTAAAGTTACTAATGGATTTATATGTAGAAGAGCTGAGATTTCTAATACAGTTACCACACTGGCATTTTTAATGATCTTTTCACTAATGATTTAAAATCTCTCTGTATTTTTTTATTATTATTCAAATGAAAAGTTTTTGTTCATTTGTTTCCAAAATAACAGCTACTTGCTTAGTTCAATTATTATTTTTTTTAACTGGTTTGTCTGGTGAACTCCTGTGATTTTTTTTTTTTCTGAATACATTAATTCTGTAATTTGTTGTTTTCAGTTTTTAATTTCTCTTTTGAAAAGTTTTCTGCAGTTTAACTTAATAGCCTTGAAACTTATGATCAACATTCAAAATCTAACTTCCATTTTAAATTTCAATGTTTACCTGGATTCATAACAAGTGTATTATTAAGACAACTTAAGAGCTCTGTGTCTTACATCTTCATAATGGTAGAAAATTTCATTGTACAGCCTATGTACATTTTAGTTTTGTCATGTCATGCCATTTGTGAAATATTCCTTCTCTCTGCTTAATTTTATTCCATATATAGAGATATTCGGTAAGTTTAAGCATAATAAATTTGTAGAAGATAAATGTTTAAAATTCCATTCTCAGTTTCCTATGTAGACTTAAATGCATTTAGTACAGCAATCAATTACGCATTGAATTCCAATATAAAAATACTTTTTATCACAGCCTTCAGATCATTCCTGAACATCATTCAAATCATCATCAGACTGCAGTATGAAATATACAAATACTTCTTCTGTTTTTGAAACAAAAAAGAAATCATTTGATGACAAGGTCTAGTGAACATTGTACATAGGGTATAAGCTGAAATTATCATTCCTGGAACAGCAATCTGGCAAATTTTAGTCTTGTGTGCTGCAGCGTTTTTATGCATAGCGGAATTTTACTGCTGAGTTTGCTACACAGTTTTATAGTTAATAGGAATTGTATTGGATTATTACGTCAAAAAAATGTGAGAACTATCTGTCTAAGAGAAGATGTGCCTTTTCAAAGGAACAATATAAGGAAAACTGGCTCTGATTCACTTTAAACATGAGGAAAACAGCAAAATCTCCTCTGGAGCCAGCCTATTCGTCAAGATAAAACTCTGAGCGAATTACTAGCATTCAGCGGATTTACCTCTCGGCCGCTGGTGGGCCTAGTACAAGTTGAGTCAACAGGTTAGCGTAATAAACACCTTTTATCATGATATTATGTGACCTATAATCTATAAGCAATGCTCTTCATAAAAAATGTTAATTCTGTTTGCTTTCTGGATTCTGAACTTAGCTCTTGTTTATCTATTCTCTTGTTTTGAGATCTGCTCATCAAAACAGAGCAGCAGGTCAATTAAAGAAGGATATGCATGCAGTGCAATCATCTTCAGTACCATCTCAAGTCATAGTCACGTCTTTAATCCATCTAAAATCCAGTCCCAGTACTTTTCACTCTTTGAGCAAAAGTATAATTCCTGTTGGAGTCTAAATTAAGATGAGCTCCGGTATTTCAATTTTCTACTGAACTATTTTCATTAATTAAATTGAATTATCTAATTTTATTTATTAATTTACATTTTATTTTTATTTTTTCTTTATTTTTATCTTTGTTGACGACCTTTCATAGTCCTTCTTCTTTTAGAAATTAAGTACTGACCACAATGCATTGAGGCATAAAATTGAACAGGCACTCGTATAATCCTATGGCAAACATTCCACACTTGCTAGATAATGTGTTTCACATTGAGGAATCGAAGCACTGAGCCCACGCAGGCCAGATAGAGCTTAAGTCACATTATTTTGATCACTGCAAAGCATTCAAGGGCTTTCTGCCTAAGAACAGGGATGCTTTTGTGGAGCACTTTTTAAAGGTTCGATTTGGTTTGCTTGATTTTAGAAAAGCACTTGAGGGCTATTTGTCTAAGAAGAGCAAAGATTCTTGATGGCTTCATGATGGACTTTTCGAAGAAAACTAGCTGGCATTCACATTGCGCAAGAGAAAACATCAAAAACTCCCATGCGACCAGTCCGTTCGCTGGAATTTCAAACCAGTCGAACTAACAATATTCAACAAATTTACTGGTAGGTTTATGCTCAACAAGGGACATATTTTTGGAGCAGGTAGGTTGTGTAAGTGTCAGTAAATGACGTAGCCAGTCTTGGGCAATAAGCTATGAGTGGCGTTCATTATCCTACTGAAATATCGTGCTTGGATTCTTTGTCAGGTATTGGTGTATATTGGTTGAGACAGACAGATTTTCGCATGTTATGTCTCATGTGCAAGCAGTAATTAGAATGGTGCAAAGCATAGTATAACATCGTCAACGTATTAGACAGTGAGAAATGTGACAACCCTGACTAAGAAAGGAATGCAAAAGATACAAAAGCAGATTCGAAATACATCTGTATTCTACTCAAATTAGAAGGTGAATGCCCATATGATAAGGGTAACACAAACTCAATTATCACTAGTGGATATAATCCTACTTAATTGTGATGCAGTCGCTCTACTGTATATTCATGCTCTGTACGAGATCGTCCACGAATTTCTGAGAAATTATGTTCAATTCTTCTTGCAGGGCTGATTACAGCTATGAAAGCATTGAAAGGCACTAGCGACGGGCTGTCAAAAGTCCCCAGACCATACACCATATATTAAGTTGGAGCATACGACAGCCTTCAGAATGCCTACGCTAAGACAGGTGCTATATCTTCACTCCTTAACAAGCTAGCGACAGTTGGTATACCATGAAGTGTAGCACTATTGTTCGCGAAGAATCTTGGAAAAGATGCACGTGAGGAGAAGAACATTAGCACAACTGCAGTCAGTAGTGAATTAATCTTCTTCAGATGTATGGAGCTTCATATAGCGACCAAGCATTTCACTTCCACAAACGAAAATTTGAGCACTTGCAAACTGTTTCCTTTCGATGATCTTAGAGGGACGACTGCGTAATCTCTGCTTTATCTAGATATTTAGACTTCCAGAATGGCTAGATAATCTAAATATCGGAACATTAAAGGTGTTATCTTATTCTTGAACCTGGATGATAACCCCTCATATAATATTGCAGCGGCTCCTCTATTGTCCTAGAAAACTGGATGACACCCCCCTTTCCCTGTTTAGTCTTGCCACCGACTGCTGCTATCCTTAAAGCTCAACTCGATTGCTGAGCTACTCAGTGGCGTAAAGGGGGTGTATGATGCACCGGTCGCAGAGGGGCGCCAAATGGTCTCCAAACAAGATTTTCATCATATCACTGTGTTTTTTTCGGGAAGGGGGGCGCCAAAAAGGTATTTTGCCCCGGGTGCCAGTTATGCTCGCCACTCCACTGGAGCTACTCAGATCTTTTGTTTGCAACACTGTAAGGATCTTAAGTTTTACTAACGTTTATTTTTATTTTAAATCTTTACTAGCACTTCTTATTTTCTACTTCCGGCCCGAATTAAAAGCTTTAACTTATTTATGCAAATTTGTCTGGCGAACGCCAAGTACTTAAGTTGTGGCTTTTTGCCAAGCAAGAGATAGGAAGGAGTTAGTCGAAGCAGGCCGCTTGCCTTAGCAGTTTTACTCGGTTGCTGGTTGCCTTCCAGGCCAGAGGTTTAATCCTCTTGATAATTTTAAACGTATTGTAGTGTTAACAGTTCTCTGTACTACATACGGCTTCCTGTTAATATACGGCCAATCTTCCACGTAGGCCCTTGTTTATTATTCCAAATTTAAGTTAGAGTTTAGTTAATATTTTTATATTCTTACGTTCAGACCACAAGTAGTTGGTCTCTGTATTCCGAAGTACGGAAATTATTGTAAAGAGTGAAAACTAAAGGGTTTCGTATACCCTTCCTGTGTATCTTGTCTACTTCCCACATTTATTGGACATAGCTTTAGTAAGCTCCCTGTTCCGAGTCAGGGTCTTTGCATGTTCCCAAAGAAAGTAAGGCGAAACACTGAACCTGATAGTGGCGTCCAACGAAGAAGAATAACCATGGCAGAGTTTCAAGAAGAACCTGTGCTGCCTGCAGAAGCGGCTCAGAATCCAGAAATGCCAGCTGCCGCCTTGGAAGGATTTGGTTACATCGTCCAGACCATGCGCGCTTCGATGAAACCAGAAGCAACATTTAATGGAAACTCACCGGTAACCAGTTTTTTGGAAAAATTGGAGGACCACTTCATGAAGTATCCCGTGCACGAGTTCCAAAAGTCACCTTAGCTACCAGCGCTTTGAGGGGCCAAGCGCTTAATTGGTTCAAATGCATAGGCAGAAGTCTCTTGGGTCAAGCGGGAAGTCCCACCTCTACGTAAGAAAATTTCAAGACTGCCTTAGTAAAAGCCTTCCCTGTCGTAAGGGATCGAGCGAAATTAGAAGCGGAACTTTTCAGCATATACCAGAAACCAATTGAAAATCTCTCAAGCTTTATTTTAAGAAAAATTCACGTCTTCAAACTCTTATATGGAAACCGTCCGGATCCTGAGATAATTCAAGTGATTTTGCCGAGGTTACTTCCCCAAGTACAAGACTTTATTGAATTAAGGAATCCGACTACACTGGAAAAGTTATTTGAGCTAGCAATCCAGTTTAAAAGTAGAAAAACGGCGGACATTGAAAGAAGACGCCAATATCAACAACGAAACCAATTTGGTGAGCCAAGACCACAGTAAAGTCAAGCACACGGCTACGGAAGCAAAGCGAATCAGTGGGCAAGGAAACCCAAGTATCCAAAAACAGCCGGCGAACGTCGACAGTTCAATAGCAATCCAGGAAAAAAGTCTCAAGGCCAGTGGAAAAAGAAGGAAAGCATGGAAATGAAAAAAGATTTAAACTAAAACGGATTTCTGCTGACGGGAGGGTGCGGAAATCCGAAGGCCAAGAAAACCCCTCTTCCTTCAAGTTAAATACAGTAATGGTAAAAAATTTGACTCTTCCGAAGATTGAAGTGTTGGTGAATAACATCCCAGCCACCGCACTCCTGGATACAGGCGCGCAGTGTTCCTGTGTGACAGAAGACTTTTTTAGGAAGTATTTTCGGAAATACCGCATATATAATTCGGATAATACGACAGTGTTAGCTGCGCAAGGAGAAAGATGTAAGTGCATAGGTAAATTACCGCTATACATTCGTATCAAGGACGAACAAGTAAAGGTTATGTTTTTTATAGTAAAGAATCTGCAAGCACATATTATCTTACGGATAGATTTTCTTTCAGAGGCAGAAGCAACGCTGGATTTTAATGAAGCGTCTCTTAAGCTGACGATGAAACCAGTTCGAGAAGAAAAATCGGAACCGCCAATGTTAAACCTTGATCACCTGCCTAAGGAAGAGCAACAAAGAATCCGACAAGTGGTAAGTGAATTTGCTTCGTTATTTAGTGATATTCCAGGATTTACTCAAGTTACTAACCATAGTATTGACACCGGAGATACAATGCCAGTTCGCCACAAAGCATACCGGTATGATAAGAATAAAGAAAAAATTATAGAATGGCACATTAGTGAAATGCTACGTAAAAAGATCATAACGCCCATCTCAAGTAGTTATGCTAGCCCGGTGGTTTTATGTAAGAAAAACAATGACTACCCATTAACACATCCAAAAAGGTGGCGTTTCGCGATTGACTATCGTAAATTAAACTCCATAACTAAATATCCGGTATATCCGTTACCTATTATTGAAGAAATTCTAAAGAACATAACGTCTACCAAATATATGACGACTTTAGACATAACGACTGGTTATTTTCAAATAGGGCTTAGACCGGAGGACGTGCCTAAGACTGCTTTTATAACCAAGTCTGGCACTTATGCACTCCTGCGTATGCCGTTTGGCCTTTCAGGGGCACCGGCAACATTTCAGCGATGTATGGACATTGTGTTAAGGCCTGTTCTTGGAAAGTCCACATTTATCTATTTAGACGATATCATTATTACTAGTGATAATCTGGACCAACATGTACAGGATTTAAGACAGGTGTTTTCTTTATTAAATGAGGCCGGTCTAAAAGTTAATGTCGAAACGGTGCAAATTTGCAGCCCCTGAATTAAAATATTTAGGTTACAAAATATCTCAGAAAGGAATCGAGACAGACGAATCAAAAATAATCGCTGTACAAAAGTATCCGACTCCAAACACGGCGAAGAAGCTCTCTTCTTTTCTAGGACTTTGTTCATATTATAGGTCCTTTATAAAAGATTTTGCAGCTATTGCTGAACCATTGTTAAAATTAAAAAGGAAAAAGGCAAGATTCTCGTGGACGGCCGAAGCCAATAGTCCTTTCGAAAAATTAAAACAAGCATTAACGCAAGCCCCTGTGTTGAAATTTCCTGAAAAGGATCAGAATTTAGAAATTTCAGCGGATGCTTCGGATTATGCGGTAGGAGCGGTACTTTCGCAAAATCAGCAGCCCGTGGCATTTTTTTTAGTCGAACTTTAAATCAAACACAAAGAAATTATTCCGCGACTGAGAGAGAGGCACTTGCAGTTCTGTTAGCAGTGCAAAAGTTCTGAGTCTATTTTGGAAGAGCGCCAATAACAGTGTATTCTGATCATGCGGCGGTAACTAGATTGTACTCAGGGAAAAACTTATCCCCAAGGTTAATAAGATGGGCACTCAAGCTACAAGAATATAATCTGGTAATCAAGCATACCCCCGGAAAGGAAAATATCGTAGCAGATGCCCTATCCAGAATAAAAATAGATGAAGAAGGTAATACTGTAAAGGTGGCAATGCTCACAGCATGTACAATAAATTCCCGAGAAACTGTAATAACCGAACTGGGTAAGGATCCTGAGTTTGGAAACATTTATGAGTATTTGAAGGATCCTGAAAATTTTAGCCACCAAGATATTGTGGCGATAAGAAATAGGGCGGCCCATTACGAACTAATAGATGGTTTATTATTTTATACAAAAACTACAAATTGCAACAACGAATTTCGACCTGTTATCCCAGCTAGTCTTAGATTAAATATCCTGCAGGAGTTCCATGACAGCCCTTTAGCTTCTCATGCTGGTATTCGAAAAACTATCCAACGCGTACGCGAGGCCGTCTATTTTCCTGAACTGCAAAAGTTAACAAGGGCGTATGTCCAGTCCTGCCCAACATGTCAAGCAGTTAATTATATTAATTTCCGCCCGGCCGGGTTTCTAAATAGTATTAAATCCGAATTTCCAAATGAAATAATTGGCATCGATTTATTAGGCCCTTTCCCAAAAAGTCAGTTAAATAAAAGTCGGTATCTCCTTGTTATGGTTGATCATTTTAGTAAGTGGACCGAAATTGTTCCCTTAAAACGAGCCTCCGCGAAATTAGTTACTGATTCTATTTTAAATAAATATATTTTAAAATACGGGGCGCCCCTAAAACTTATATAGGATAATGGTCCTCAATTTGTAAGTAATATATTTGAAGACATGTGCCAAACACTGGGCATACGTCATTTAAAAATGGTCCCGTATCGGCCGCAATCAAATATAGCGGAACGGGTCAATAGAAATATAGTGAAAATTATCCGTAGTTATGTTAAAAATTTTCATAAAAGCTGGGATAACTATGTCAATGAATTTGCTTTCGCCCTTAGGACCGCAAAACATGATACAACGGGCGAAACTCCTGCTGAGTTATTTTTAGGCAGAAAGATTATAACGCCGTTAGATAAATTATTTTATGTTCAACAAAGAGCCCCAGAATTTAAAATGGGTGATATAGAAAAATTAATTAAAGAAGCAAAAAAGAACACTGAAGTAGCACAGAGAAAAAAAAACTCTATTATGATTTGAAACTACGGGGAGTAACTTATAAAGTAGGAGATGAAGTATTAAAAATTAAGCATTCACTTTCTTCAGCACCAGAAGATAAAACCGCCAAATTTTTTCCACGATTTGAAGGACCATGTATCATAGAAAAATAATTCAGGCTGTAGTGGTGTTAAAAACAAGGAATGGTGAAACATGCTCCGCAAACTTTGACCAAATAAAACCATACTATGACCGTAATAAAATGCAGATATTTACAGATCTTTTGCAGGATCCGGCACGGCAGGCACAAGCTCCAGAGGTGGAACAACGTCAAGCACAAGGACAAGCCATTAGGAGGCAGGAGCAATTGAAAAGAAAGTTTCCCCGTTGGAAAATTGAAGGTAACAAGAAAAAGAAGCCGTTCCACCGACCAGAAAAGAGAGCGCACGACCACCCCCAGAATGAAGAAGGGAGAAGTACGACGAATGCAAAGAGAGCCAGGAGAAATAACGGCAACTGTAACCCGGCTCCCAAACGGAAGATCTACTCATCGGGCAGGACTCTCCGCAGGAAATGTCGCCGAACTGCGGAAGGGCCACCAGAGGCGGAGGAAAAGATACAAGGAAAATTTGAACGGCCAGCAACGAGGTCCAAGCAGGAACGAGAGAGAAGTGTCCCGGTTCCGCCAAGACCAGCGGCCATCAAACGGCCAGGACCACAGGCAGAGGCGAATAAGAAGGTATTCAAGGGTGACCGAACTGGAGAGAAAAGAAAGCTTCTAGAGGAAGGCACTGAAGGGCGAGCCCGCACAAGAAGGAGGATAAATCAAACTATAATCTTCGCTACCTTCCAGGACTGGACTGAGAAAAGAATGTCCGAATATCACAAAGATAAGTAAAATTTTATGTTACTCTGCAAACTTAAGTTAATCTTTCATTCTTACTGCAAGTGGCAGATTTCAAGACGTTTTACCTCATGTGAGGTCTACCTTTATCGCCAAAAAGGCGAGAAATGAGTTGTTACCTATTTTGGTATTATGTTTTTCAATTACTCGCGAGTAAAACTAAAGTTGATGTATAATAGAAATGTGTAAATACTTGAATATTGTAAAAGTTATTGTATAAATTTTATTTAAAACATTCTGGCAAGAAAGAAGTTTTAGTCTGAAAGACTTTTGAAATGTAGTATTTCAATGTAGAAGAATTGGCACTTGCTTGGAAAAGAATAGAAGTTAACAATGTACTACTAAGGTATGTTTTAAAATGCGTAAAATTAACGGCGTGTTAATATGTTCTTATATACAATGTGAACTGTTATTTTAAATGTTAAGAAATACTGTGATATTGTAAAAGTGAAAGTAATGCCAAAAATTTTAAATTTATTCGTGTGACTGAAAAAAAAAAAAAAAAAAAAAAAAAAAAAAAAAAAAGAGAGAAAAGTATTGTGAATATGTGTTAAAGGTTGAATGAATGTAGTTAGGCTCTCTGACGCTACACTTCAGAGTTAGCCACTTTCAGAATAGTACCTCAGGGTTTAGAGTTGAAGATAGGGTGTGTTACGAGGTCTTGTTATGTTGAATTTTAACACGTTAGTGTTTTGATTGTAGGAGGCAGTGTTGAACACGTATACATAAACACATTCGTGGTTGGTGTTTTCTTTTACAACACATGTCAGAGAGCACGGGGAGAGATAATTAAAATAAAGTCATGAATGAAATAAGAATGTTAAGAGAAATATAAATATTCATGTTACTTGCCATTTAATTGTGTAACATTTCATTAAACTAGTTTTCCTTCCAGATCTCTGGAAGGAACCAGATTTGAACTAAAAGCTCCTGTTTAGATGCAGTACAGATGAAAAATGATTGTCCATGGAGCTGATAATGTAAAAACAAATTTTTTTAAAAAATTTCTAGTTTCTAGAGAGAAATGTTTGTAAAAGATAGGCCTCGCGTTAGATTCTAGAGCTAAAAGTTTTCAACAAGGTCGTTCTAGACCTCAGTTTCAAACTAATTAACTCTGGCGGGAAGTATGTAAGGATCTTAAGTTTTACTAACGTTTATTTTTATTTTAAATCTTTACTATCACGTCTTATTTTCTACTTCCGGCCAGAATTAAAAGCTTTAACTTATTTATGCAAATTTGTCTGGCGAACGCCAAGTACTTAAGTTGTGGCTTTTTGCCAAGCAAGAGAGAGGAAGGAGTTAGTCGAAGCAGGCCGCTTGCCTTAGCAGTTTTACTCGGTTGCTGGTTGCCTTCCAGGCCAGAGGTTTAATCCTCTTGATAATTTTAAACGTATTGTAGTGTTAACAGTTCTCTGTACTACATACGGCTTCCTGTTAATATACGGCCAATCTTCCACGTAGGCCCTTGTTTATTATTCCAAATTTAAGTTAGAGTTTAGTTAATATTTTTATATTCTTACGTTCAGACCACAAGTAGTTGGTCTCTGTATTCCGAAGTACGGAAATTATTGTAAAGAGTGAAAAATAAAGGGTTTCGTATACCCTTCCTGTGTATCTTGTCTACTTCCCACATTTATTGGACATAGGTTTAGTAAGCTCTCTGTTCCGAGTCAGGGTCTTTGCAAGTTCCCAAAGAAAGTAAGGCGGAACACTGAACCTGATAACACTACAGAAGACACTGCCTCCGACGAGAAGGCATGAAAGTCCGCAAAGCGATCAAAACACCTTCAGATTGTTTCGTAGTGATATCAGTGTTATAGCTAGAGACGGGCGAGGGTGGGCAATTGTCCCTGGGCGTAGTGTCACGGAAATGCCAAACTGACGAAGTTTTAGAATGAAACAGTTTCCATACTTAGAAAACAGAAGGGTGTACGAAATCTGCAGTTGTCTTTAGGCGCTGAAAACTATAGCAAGTCTTTAGCCATATTGGATGTCCAGTAATAGATTGCATGCATCTTAGGATGTCACCCACTGTCACCACCACCAGATGATGGGAGTCATTAGCATAGATATCGCATCATCTAAAGACGGCTCTCCAGCGGCCGAGCGGTAAAGCCGATAAACTCGGGCCGGGGCTCGAATCCCGGTGAGCAGATTGGCTGCTAACTAAGCGTTTTCATGGTTTCCATATGTGTAACCTATATACAGTCCAATTTCCCTTAGAAAGTCTTTCACGAAGCCATCCCTTCCCTTAGACAGGTAGCCCTCGAATGTTTCGCCATAACTAAATAAACTGAACACATCATCTGTAAGAGAAGATATCAGTTCTTCATATCCTGGCGTGGTTGTTTGTGGAAAACCACTACCAGAGTTGGATTAGCCATTAAGGAAAGTAAGCACGTGCTTAGGGCATCAGGTAAAGGCGGCGTTACAAAAAGGTGCTTAAAGATTCAAAGAAAAAATGCAAAGGCTCCACAAAAATAAAATTCTGACTGAAGATTTTAGAAGGGAATACATAGTGCAGTTAATCCAAGCCCAAGAAAGAGGGAATGATGAGAAAGAGGCGTTATACTGTAGATGGGTATGTAGAGGCAGCAAAATCTTTGAAGTGCTACGGGCATATAAAAGTCTAATTTGGCGATGAGCATTACTAAACCTTCAGATAGCTGCTCCCTTTGTTCGAAATGTAATCCAAACTACTGACATGATGTGTATAATCGCACTTTGGCCTTCTTTCAAACTTCCAGACAAAGTCGTCCAGATATTGTCTATAGAACTGTCACGCTGAGACTACAAATCGATGCTGTTAAAACCAAATGTACCGTGCAGTAGCTTCCTTTCATGTTTTGAGCATACACCATGCTTTATACCCTCTCCTACACCCCATAGATGTCATGCTACGTATGTGTGCATGCTGTACAATACCGGACCTTAAGTGATCTTCTAATTGATCTTTTTGTTGCATCTTCTTGTTTGTACTAACGTTACATTAATTTCTCCATTTCATTCTTAGTTTTTATTATTTATATAATTGCAGAACTGATCAGCTATCGTGGATGACTTCTTAAATCGCAATATTTTACAGGAGCGGAAGCACGCTGTCCACTAGGAAGGTTGGGATTTATGCTACTGACCGGGAAATTCGCTTAGCTACATATAGGAACTGTGTGCAGCCAAAATAAAATAAGATACTAAGTCACTAATTTTCTCTTTCCTTACCGCTTGGCTTCGTGTTCTAATTAGAAGCACGTTCGGCTGGCAATAGGTAAGTCCAGAATGCAAATCCTGGGGCAATCATTAGCTGATATTTTCTATTTCAAATAAATACCTAAAGGCTCAACCAACTAACCAAGTGGTTCCCAAACTAAAATGTGGTAGACGATAATTCTTCACCACCAGCAGGTGGCGATTAGGTTACCACCTCCCCAACTGCCTTTTAAATGGGGAAGAATGTACGGAATTTTCTTTTTTCTCAACGCATGCTTTCATGATGTAATTAGAAGCACTTCTGGATGGCAGTCTTTAAGCCCAGATTTCGAATCCAGGATAGGTCATTTCTAATTTTTTTTTCTCCTAAATAAACCTAATATTATACATCACCATTCTATGGTACTCTACACTCATCTACAGTAGCACAATCGCAAATAGAGCTACCAGTGCTTTAATATCGAGATTAGTGTACATAGTGACTCTGAAATTGCAGTTTCGATGGTAATGGTTCAGAGGCACATGTTCTACTGTAGTGTGGATTAGGTTAACATGTCTTTCTGGAGCTGTTTCCAAAGCAGAAGGGTGCTGATCATTCTACAGATTTAAGGCGAATGATAAGGCCTTTACCGAAGCTTATAAGTTGGGTAAATCAATGTCTACATGATATTTTTCCTGATTACATACTTTTTGTTTTGTGTCATATGGGTACAAACTGTATACTAGTTTTTATGCCTGCTTTGAATCAGACACTAACTTTTGTTTGCAGCACCACTATAGGGTTTGCAGTCATACCCTGCTACACGACACTTGAACCATTAGCATCTATGTTCACATATTGCTCAATTGATTTATTAGTTATAGTTTATGTGCATACATTTCTTTGTCATATGTGTATGTATTTTAATATGAATCTTTTGTAAAAAATAAATTAGACTTGCATATATGCATAGGCAAGCTAGTTTGCTATACGAAAAGAAAATAAAATTGAAAACCCTGTTCCTTAGACCATATCAACTGGCTGTTTACCCAAGTCACATATATTGCTATAGCACCAGATGTGAAATTTAAATCGACCACTTCATTTGAAAGTTATAAAATGGACATCTGTATACTATGTTATCTTTTAGTATATAGTTTATGTCTTGTATATAGCTCAGCTGTTGAATTTTTATGGCAAAGGTCCTGAGGGCTATCTGCTTAAAAGAAGAGATGCCCTTCTTTGAGCACTTTTTGAATGAAACTGACTTGTATTTGTATTAAACATAGGGAAAACTGTAAAAACAGAGATGTAGCTAACCCATTTGATAGAATTCAAACCTAAATTGTATCACCAGTATTCTGTGGTCTTATCTATTCGAGAACCGAAACCGGTGGAATTCTTCTAAAGCAAGATTTTGGTTTATGTTTGCATATAGATATTACTTATGCAGTAGATCATTATCAGACATATAAAAATAGTGATATCAGTGAATGAAATAAAAAAAAAATAATAATTCCATTTTGCTACAAACTTCATACACAGAAAACAAGAGAAATAATGCTTTGAATTTTGCTCATGAGAAGAAGCATTAAATAATACAGCACTTTTGATGAGCACAGTTAATTGGTGTGTATATGTATTTTAATCAGTGAGCTGTTCTAAAAGATTTTTCATGGAATGGTCAGACTTTCTTAATTTCTCAACCAGACTAGCAGCATTGTTCATCTGACATGAGACAAACTTAAATTAAGATATACATAATTTTTAAAACAGGGCACATAAATTTCTATATAATGGCTAACATAAATTATATTTTATGTTAGCCATTATATAGAAAACTGGCTAAATAAGCAGAAAATCTAAACAATACAGCCTCCTATTCCACAAACAAAAAAAGTACAAATAATCTTAAAATGAACTCAATGATTGCAGACTATAGTAATAACAATTTATTCAAAATGAATGTAGATGCAATATTTTACTTTTAAATATGTCATGAAACTCGTAGTGATCATCCAGCTAATTCAGTTTACTTTTAAAAAAGTGTGCATTGAAAAAAAAAAAAAAAACACAAGAATTTAAATAAAAAAGAACAAGAGCTTTTCATTATTAAAAACTGTTATGACCTAGAAGAAATCTAATCATATCCTTTCACATTACCATCCATGCACACCAATCACATAATCATCCAGCTAGTTGGAGAAAAATGGTTTTAGGTAATGAATGTATTTTGCTTTTTTAATTCCCCTGATATGAAACTCAGCCAGATCAGATTCGTGAATTTAATTGTAAAATACGGGTAGTGAGAAGCAGCTGTCATTGGCGAAGGGCTTGGGCATATTGTAGATGACAGTAGGAATCTGCCCAGAAGCTGGCCCATAGTTATCCCTATGGGACGGACGGATAGAGGACTAATGTCAATTTCAAAAATATGTCTCTGCAATAATATTTTATTAAATTAATTATGTGAGGTTTGTTTGGTGCATTATGAAAAATGAGCACTATTTATGAACAACTTAAGACACTTAACAGTAAATTATCATCACATACATCACAAAAAAGAAATGTATCTCTTTGAGTGTGCATATAGTGAGCTTGGATATATATATATATAAAAGTATATTTTATTTAGTATTATAATATATTATTCTTTTTCATATTTTTATGTTAAATGATAATTCTTAAATAGATAAGAATGAACGAATTTATAAAAACAATCATCTCAACCTTTATAATAAATGACACCTAAAGGTTTTCTCAAAATTTAATACAGTTATTCCCATACATGTTGATTTGGCATCCATAGTTGTTATGGCCAAACTATTATAATGCAAATAATAGAAGAAAAAAAATACAAAATGCATTTTAAATGAGAACAGGCCACATCATGCCAAAATAATTTGTACTAAAATTCCAATCATAAGCAAAAATATACAAGTATAAAATAAAAAAATATTGTTCTGACATCAAATACAATACTGCTTACTTTGCTTATAGTACTTAACATTTTATTCAGGGTTAAATTAAAACATCAAAATTCTCAACATTAGAGATACAGAAAATATATTAAAAATGTATATGATATAGTATACAATCTCAGCATGCCCAATTTATTAATTAAATTTGACTTCCTTTATACGCATTTTTCAAATCATGAGAAACAGTTTTTGACTGATTTTTGTGATGAAACACTAGAAGATATTTTCCGAGAAGGGATGCTTTAAGGCAAACTGGCTTGCATTCATATTACACGTGGAAAAATCATGACGACGCTTATGCAGGCAGTCCATTCATCATCAGGATTCAAGCTATTAGTGTTCAGCTTCTCACCAGCTTGTCCACTGGCACACAACAGCCTCTTGTAATACATTATCTGCAGACATGAAATCCTTCTGTATTTATATGAAAAGAAAAAGTTATACATTCAATATTAATTACAAAACCCATTTTCATACATGCCTACTGACAAATTATAAGTAATCCTCAACTCATGATGAGTATTGTTCCAATAGTTCCATCATAAGTTCATACTGATGTAACTCAGGGTCTTAATAAAATTATACCTTGGTATGTTTGATTATATTGTTATGAATAAGGCTTCTGTTTCACATGAAAATGGTTTAAGGAGGTATAAACTTACGTGGCATTTATAAACAATTTATTTGCATACATTCACATGAATTTTATAAAATTAATACATATACATCCCTTTCATTAGTTGATAAGAACAAAAATATATACAAAATTCTTTTAATTAAAATAATGGATAAGTAACTGATACTTATTTGAAAGAATTATTGTAAAATACAACTTAGTGAAAAATCATTATTCAGGTATGATCAGAATCCTATAAAAACAATGCATGTATGCATAAGCTGTTTATATTTTTCTGTAAAATAAACATTTGATCTGGACAACTGCATACTTTTATTTCAAGATGCTTTTTTAGTTAGGACTACCTAATATACACTAATATTTGTGAAAATCACAACCATGAAGAAATTATGCACTTTGAACCAAACTTACATGAAATGTAAAGTGAGTTAAGACATACAAATGATTAGAATTACAAAGGGATTATGCATGCATGAAGTGAGAACTGGCAGTACTAAAGGACTGTAAAGTTGTGCTGAAATCTGTTTATCATCCTCCGTCTGCAGTGAACATTTAATTTGTGCTCAGTATGCCTCGTCAACAGCGGAGGATGCCATACCAACAAGTTTGAACGAGGCCACATCGTCTGTATGCAAGAGGGTGGACTTTCATATCAAACAATCACAGCCCGCACGCAGCACAATGCCACAACAGTGATGCATGTTTGGAAGAAACGGACAGCGAGAACCAAACAAGGTGAAATCCTGGCAATGGGGCACACAACAGCAAAGGACGACAAACACCTCATCTGCATGGCTGTGATGGATTGTAGAGCATCCTCTCGTATGTTAGTACAATATTGGAGCACGGTTACAAGTGTTCGTCACTGTCTACTGCAACATGAACTGCATGCAAGGGTTCCTCTACGCAGGATTGCCCTGTCGCTGAGTAACATATGCCTCCGACTTCAGTGAGCACTGCAACTCAGTGCGTGGCGTGCTCTGTGGCAACAAGTTGCTTTCTCCAACAAATCTTGCTACAATCTGGAGTATAATGATGACAGAATATGCATTATTCGATGCATTCCAGGCACTATATTTTAGGGGAAAAATACCTGTGCACAAGCCTTCTTTAAGGTACAACAGGTTTTGCATCTTCCCCAGATATGTTGCTCAATCAGCATGCCTAGGATTTCATCGGTCAGCGACTCGCACGTACAGCTAGTGGGGCACACACTGAAACTGAACTTTCACATCAAGTCAAAGCCATTCCCCAGGATTACATTCAGAACCTATACGATTCAATGCCACGATGTGTACAGGCTCTCGCTCAGCATGACAAAAACCCAAAGTACTGATTTTCCAACTTTCGCTTTTTTTCGTTTGTAAATGTGATCGTTTACTTGTATCACTATCGGTAATATGCGGAATAAATTTCATTCATTTCCGACAATTCCTTCATGGTGTTGCATTTTTCACAAACATTAGTGTGTCTACAGCTTCCAGTGCCTGTTCAGCATCCTCTCGTATGTTACTGAAGATAAATGACTAACTGAAGACAATTTTTAATCTCTATTGAAATGCCCGTAATGATTCATTGCTAAGCACAGAATCTTAAATAACACTTTTCACTCCTAGCAATGCCTCATTCTGCCTCTAATCCATCATCAAAAAACTCCATCAACCTGCTGTGGAGGGAGCTCCACGTTTATAAAATCATTGCCGTCATCTTCAAAGGCAGATTTACAGAGGTTCTGAGAATCCCATATTATCTTTAAATTCTTTCAAAGCTTTTCTCAAGCCTTTTCTTGTACAATGCAATCATAAAATGCTTGTTGAAATTCTACTCAGTATCAACTGTAATCTCCAAATGCGGCTTTATGAATTTGTGTCCATCATCTATACAAATTACACTGACCAAAAACAACAACAACAACAACAACAAAAAAGCATTATCTAATTTTTAAAATCGCATTATCTTTCGGCTATGCCGAACTGGATGACGAAAGGGGCAATTCTCAGAACCCGCCCATTTCCAGGAAACCCATGTAGCTAGGTTACCATTTTCACTTACTACAAAGACAATGCCAAACAATAATCGATCATCGATGAGATTGGGACCATGTGATCCTTCAGAAGCAGAACTTTCATCTGATTGGTTCATTTCTACCCAGGACAGAGTTTCAGCCGAGACATTTTTAGCGAGGTTTGAAGAACTATCACATAGCCGCTACATTGTTTCTGTAGCTAGGTGGGATTCTTTTTTTTGCTAAGAATCCTCCCATTTAAACCAGTGCTAGCAAAAATCTTATTTCTCAGGAAAGTCCCGTCTAGCAGGGACTGTTGCTAGAAGTAAATAACCGCTTTAATCAACACTCACAAATAATATAGTGAAATCACAATGACCAAAATTAGCCTCAATCCACTATATCTAATCCGTTTTCAAAACACATGTTTCGCTTTTGTGATAAGAGGAGAGTGGAATGTGGAAATGAACATGAACTCAGCATAAGAGCGTATAGGTAGTGATCACTTTAGGTTTTCTACAAATGACATTCAGTGGATGACTTGAATGTTGCCTTTTTTACCCTCCGAGATAGCTAGATGGTGTTACTAGGTGGCTTAAAGTACAGTCAAAAGTCTTTAATCCGGAATGATCTATAATCCGGACCTCAAAGCTACAAAATTTCTGCACATGCTTAAACGCATGCGCATATGCGTTTAATGCATAATGGACGGTATAAGCTAATCTAAAATGATCTATTTCAGTTAATGTTGCAGATCGCGTTGTTCCTTAATCTTCTAATTGGATCCGGCTTATTATTTTTTGCAGACTGTTAGAGCAATTTTATAAAAAGTAAGCTTGAACTTTCGATTATGTCAAAAAGAGTTTCCGATTCTGCAGATATCAAAGGATTTACAAGAGAAAGTGTTAAAAATTTTATCAACTTTCTACTATTAAAATTTTTAGATCATTAAATAGATAAGTGAAAGTTCACTTACCTTCTAAATAGGGCTGCCCTGAACTGCCTGCTTTTCCTTCTTGTCGGTATCCGTCTCTATGATGAACTTCGATTCACTGCGAAACACAGCTATAAACTTTTTAAGAAATTTTAATTCGTATGAAAGATATCTACAAAATATTTACAAGTTATAATGATTACAAGCATAATTTATACGGAGACGGTCTATCGTTATACATCTGTTAGACGCGTCAGCCGTTCAACTGACTACTTTTAGTCTCTTTCGCCAGAGGGCGTTCGTGGAAGTAAAGTTCTAGTAAGCAAACGCGACACTCCCACCTTGAGGTCCAGTATCAACAGAGGATGGACCTCAACTGACCTGTAGTTCAAGTCTTTTGAGATTTCGTCATACGTCGAGTTCTGTACCTCACTTGCATATCTGACTCAGGTGTAAAGTTGAGTTCAAGAGGTATGAGGTTCTTAGTAGGTCTTATAATCTCCCCTTGTGCAGTTTTCAGTTTCACTAATCTAATGTATCCGTCGTGGGATGGAAAAATTTCCAGGATTCTAGCTAAGAGCCAGTTTATCCTTTTTTCGTTGTTGGACACAATTACAAGATCACCAACTTTCACAGATGATGGTTCACGGATGAATTTTGAGCTTTGTTTCAGTTGCCCTAAATATTCTGATCGAAATCTTTTTCGTAAATCTTTTCTCAATTTGGCTCTGTAAAGGTATCTTTTATTGATGTATTTAGAATCCAAAAGATCTAATTCAGGAACTCCAGTCTCTGGAATTTCTGTTAGAAACATTGCTGGGGTGAGAGCTCTTAAATCCTTTACGTCTTCTGACAAATACGTGAGAGGACGGTTGTTCATAATGCTCTCGCAATCACAAATGATTGTCAACAATTCTTCGTAGTTCAGAGAAGATTTTTCTAGTACCTTTCGAAGAATTCTCTTTAGTGCTCCAATTAATCTTTCCCACCACCCTCCCCACCATGGCGAGGAAGGGGGAATAAATTTCCACTCAATTTTCTTAACTGTTGCATTTTCTAAGATAGAATTCCAATTTATGGTCTTAAACAAATTATTTGATCCAACAAAATTGGTTCCATTGTCAGAGTATACAGTGACAGGTCTACCCCTTCGAGCGATGAATCGCCTGAACGCGTGCAGGAAACTTTCGGTTGATAGAGATGAGACTAGCTCTAAGTGAACTGCTCTATATATTGCGCAAGTAAAAATGACGATCCATGTTTTTTGGCCTCCTTTTAAAATTAAGGGACCCGTCAGATCAACACCAATAATCTCAAAAATTAAAGCATCTCTTATTCTGTCTTCAGGTAGTGGCGCTTGAGGAGTCTTATATGAATCAGAGTCGAACCATCGACATCGTACACAGTTTTGGATAACCTTGCGTACTGTCTTCCTATTCTTTATGATCCAATATTTTTCACGCAAAGCGCATATAACGAATTTTACTCCAGCGTGACTTAGCCTTTCATGTTCAGATTTGATCAGTTTTAAGACTAATGGATGTTCTGAGGGAAGTAAAACTGGGTAACGAAAGTCAGCGTCATCGTCTCTCTGAAAGATACGTGTCTTCACTTTTATAAGGCCATTGGAGTCCATAATAGGTTCTAGAGCACGTATTCTTTTATCTTTTAATCCTTCAAAAGATTCTCGTTGGATCAGTCGGAAAACCACTGTTTCAGCTCCTTTTAGTTCTTCGACTGAAATTCTCCCATGAGTTCTTTCAGATGGTGGTGTTGTAGCATTTTTAATAAATCTAAAGATCCAAGATACGACCTTTATGATCTTTTCGAATTTTGAAATATTGTCAAAAAGGTTAAATTTATCTGTATTCGTGTTATTGCTGGCTGAAACCACAGTTCGTTTTCTCTCTCCATTTACTATATCGAAGTCAGTATGTTCTCCTTCTGCAATAGGCCACTCTTGTGGAGGTCGATAAATCCAATCTGGTCCTTTCCACCATTCGGATTTCCTCAATTCTTTTGCAGAGCAACCGCGTGATGGCAAATCCGAAGGATTAAACTTTCCGAGAATGTGATGCCAGTTATCTGGGTTACTCAATTTTCGAATCTCATTTACTCGATTGGCTACAAAAGTGGACCAATTTTCTTTCTGTTTTATCCAAAAGAGAGCATTTTTGGAATCCGTCCAATAAAAAACTGGAACCTCTTTTAATTTCAAGTCTTCTCTTATTGTATGAGAGAGCCTTGCTCCAATAGTGCAAGCGAGTATCTCTAGTCGAGGTATGGTGTGTGCTTTTAGCGGAGCAACTCTTGCTTTAGATTGTATCAATTGACAAGTGACTCCACGTTCACCGCTGTGTTTAAGAAAAATGCAGGTCGCATACGCGTCCTTGCTTGCGTCCGAAAATACATGCAGAGTGGTACTTTCGTCTATTTTGCGAAGCAATCTAGGAATTTTGATGTCTTTCAAATATTTTAACTGAGATGACCATGTGAAAAATTTCCTTGCTAGATCATTCGGCAGATTAGTATCCCAGTTAATTTTCTGTTTCCAGCACTCTTGCAGAATCAATTTAGACATGAGAGTAACTGGACTAGTAAACCCAATTGGGTCAAAGATTTTACTCAATTCGGAAAGAACAGATCTTTTGCTCAATACAGGGTTTTCTTCATATTTTACGTGACAAGACAAAGTATCGTCAAACAAGTCCCATTTCAATCCCAATACTGACACAACATCTTCATAATCTTTATCAGAAAGGTTTAGAATTGAAGTTTCATTTTTAAGTCTATTATGTTTCCAATCTCTTAGGTCAAATTTTGCAGTAGCCATTATTTCTCTAGATCCTTTGATAAATAAGTTTAATTCTTCAATTGATTCCACAGTCGCTACGCAGTTATCCACATACATGGCTTTTTTAGCTTTGAAGCTATTTCCTGATGATGTTTTGGTACATTTTCCAAATGGTAGTTAATCGTGGCAGCGAGTAAAAAGGGGCTGGCGTTTACGCCGAATACAATCCTTCGGTGCCGATATATAGTCAGTTTTTCAGGCTGTCCTTTCTCCCACCATAGGAACCGGAGAAAATCTCGATCCGCTGGATTCACACCTATCTGAAGAAATGCTCTTTTTATATCCGAAATAACTCCATACTTCCCCTCTCGAAATTTTGTCAAAATTTTGGGGATCAATGCAAGATAATTAGGACCCTTTTTCAGGCAGTCGTTCAGAGATACCGAATTTTTCTCCTTTGCAGATGCGTCGAACACTGGTCGAATTTTGGTAGTCGAATTTTCCCGAAACACTGCTCTATGTGGCAGATAATGCCCTTTGATCTTTTCTGCCTCCGCAATATCTATAGGTTCAATTATTCCCTCTTCTACCCAATCCTTTAAAACAGTTTCGTAGGCTTCTAAGGAATTCTTAGTCTGAAGGGTTCTCACGCAAGACTTTGTAAGGATCTTAAGTTTTACTAACGTTTATTTTATTTTAAATCTTTACTATCACTTCTTATTTTCTACTTCCGGCCAGAATTATAAGCGTGAAGGTTTTTATGCAAAGTTTGTCTGGCGAACGCCAAGTATTTAAGTGTGGCCTTTTTGCCAAGCGTAAGAGAGGAAGCAGTGAGTTCGAAGCAGGCCGCTTACCTTAGAAGTTACGCAGTTGCTGTTCGCCTTCCAAGCCAGAGGTTTTAATCCTCTTGATAAATTAAACGTATTGTAGTGTTCACAGTCTCTGTGCTACATACGCTTCCTGTTTTTATAAGGCCAATCTTCCACGTGTATTGTTCTAAAGTTAAATTAGAGTATAGTTTTTTTTTTATACTTTTTTACGTTAGACCCCGAGTGGAGGGTCAGTGTATTCCGAAGTACGGAAGTTATTGTATATAGAGAAAAATAAAGGGTTTTGTATACCCTTCGTCTGTATCCTGTCTACTTACCACATTTAGTGAACATAGCTTTAGTAAGCTCTCTGTTCCGAGTCAGGTCCTTGTATGTTCCCGAAGAAGGTTAGAAGGAACATTGAACCTGATAGTGGCGCCCAACGAAGAAGAATAACCATGGCCGAGTTTCAAGAAGAACCTGTGATGCCTGCAGAAACGGCTCAGAATCCAGAAATGCCAGCTGCCGCTCTGGAAGGATTCGGTTACATCGTCCAGACCATGCGCGCTTCGATGAAACCAGAAGAAACATTTAACGGAAACTCACCGGTAACCAGTTTTTTGGAAAAATTGGATGACCACTTCATGCTCTACCCCGTGCACGAGTTTCAAAAAGTTACCTCAGCTACCAGCGATTTGAGGGGCCAAGCGCTTAACTGGTTCAAATGTATCGGCAGAAGTCTCTTGGGTCAAGCAGGAAGTCCCACCTATACTTACGAAAATTTCAAGACTGCCCTACTAAAAGCCTTCCCTGTTGTAAGGGATCGTGCGAAATTAGAAACGGAACTTTTTAGTATATATCAACAAAGAATCGAAAACCTCTCGAGCTTTATTTTAAGAAAAATTCACGTTTTCAAGCTCTTGTATGGAAACCGTCCGGATCCTGAAATAATTCAAGTGATTTTGCCGAGGTTACTGCCCCAAGTGCAAGACTTTATTCAATTAAGAAATCCGACTACACTGGAAAAGTTATTTGAGCTAGCAATCCAGTTTGAAAGTAGAAGAACGGCGGACGTCGAAAGAAGACGCCAATATCAACAGCGAAACCAATTTGGTACGCCAAGACTACAGCAAACTCAAGCATACGGCTACGGAGAAAACGCGAATCAGTGGGCAAGGAAACCCGAGCATTCAAAAACAGCCGGCGAACGTCGACAGTTCAATAGCAACCCAGGAAAAAAGTCTCAAGGCCAGGGGAAAAAGAAGGAAAGCACGGAAAGGAAAAATAATTTAAACTAAAACGGATTTCTGCTGACGAGAGGGTGCGGAAATCCGAAGGCCACGAAAACCCCTCTTCCTACAAGATAAATACAGTAATGGTCAAAAATTTGACTCTTCTGAAGATTGAAGTCTTGGTGAATACCTTAGAAGTTACGCAGTTGCTGTTCGCCTTCCAGGCCAGAGGTTTTAATCCTCTTGATAAATTAAACGTATTGTAGTGTTCACAGTCTCTGTGCTACATACGCTTCCTGTTTTTATAAGGCCAATCTTCCACGTGTGTTGTTCTAAAGTTAAATTAGAGTTTAGTTTTTTTTTTATACTTTTTTACGTTAGACCCCGAGTGGAGGGTCAGTGTATTCCGAAGTACGGAAGTTATTGTATATAGAGAATAATATCCCGGCCACCGCACTCCTGGATACCGGCGCGCAGTGTTCCTGTGTGGCAGAAGTCTTTTTTAGAAAGTATTTTCGCAAATACCGCATATATAATGCGGATAATACGACAGTATTAGCGGCGCAAGGAGAACAATGTAAGTGCGTAGGTAAAGTACCTTTGTATATCCGTATCAAGGACGAACAAGTAAAGGTGATGTTTTTTACAGTAAAGAATTTGCAAGCACATTTGATCTTAGGAATAGACTTTCTTTCAGGCGCACAAGCTACACTGGATTTTAATGAAGCGTCCCTTAAGCTGACAATGAAACCAGTGCGTGTAGAAAAGGTTGAACCGCCAAGGTTAAATCTTGACCACCTGCCTAATGACGAGCAAGATAGAATCCGACAAGTGGTAAGTGAATTTGCTTCGTTATTTAGTGATATTCCAGGATTTACTCAGGTTACTAACCATAGTATTGACACCGGAGATGCATTGCCAGTTCGTCAAAAACCATACCGGTATGATAAGAATAAAGAAAAAATTATAGAATGGCATATTACCGATATGCTACGTAAAAAGATCATAACGCCCATCTCAAGTAGTTATGCTAGCCCGGTGGTTTTATGTAAGAAAAATAATGATTATCCTTTGGAGCATCCAAAAAGGTGGAGATTCGCTATTGATTACCGTAAATTAAATTCCATAACGAAATATCCGGTATATCCGTTGCCGATCATAAAAGAAATTTTAAGGAACATAAAATCAACCAAATTTATGACGACTTTAGACTTAACGACTGGTTATTTTCAAATAGGGGTGAGGCCTGAGGACGTGCCTAAGACTGCTTTTATAACCAAGTCTGGCACTTATGCATTTTTGCGTATGCCGTTTGGCCTTTCAGGCGCCCCGGCAACATTTCAGCGATGCATGGACATTGTGTTAAGACCTGTTCTTGGAAAGTCCACATTTATCTATTTAGACGATATCATTATTACTAGTGATAATCTCGACCAACATATACAGGATTTAAGACAGGTGTTTTCTTTATTAAATGAGGCCGGTCTAAAAGTTAATGTCGAAAAGTGCAAATTTGCAGCCCCTGAATTAAAATATTTAGGTTACAAAATATCGCAAAAAGGGATCGAGACAGATGAATCAAAAATAATCGCTGTACAAAAGTATCCGACTCCAGACACGGAAAAGAAGCTCTCTTCTTTTCTAGGACTTTGTTCATATTATAGGTCCTTTATAAAAGATTTTGCGGCTATCGCTGAGCCATTGTTAAAATTAAAAAGGAAAAAGGCAAGATTCTCGTGGACGGCCGAAGCCAAGAGTGCTTTCGAAAAATTAAAACAAGCATTAACGCAAGCCCCTGTGTTGAAATTTCCTGAAAAGGATGAAAATTTAGAAATTTCAGCAGATGCTTCGGATTATGCGGTAGGAGCGGTACTTTCGCAAAATCAGCAGCCCGTGGCATTTTTTAGCCGAACTTTAAATCAAACACAAAGAAACTATTCCGCGACCGAGAGAGAGGCACTTGCAGTTCTGTTAGCAGTGCAAAAGTTCCGAGTCTATTTTGGAAGAGCGCCGATAACAGTATACTCTGATCATGCGGCGGTAACTAGATTGTACTCAGGGAAAAATTTATCCCCAAGGTTAATAAGATGGGCACTCAAGCTGCAAGAATATAATCTGGTAATCAAGCATACCCCCGGAAAGGAAAATATCGTAGCAGATGCCCTATCACGAATTAAATTAGACGAACAGGGTAATACCGTAAAAGTTGCAATGCTTACAGCGTGTACAATAAATTCCCGAGAAACTGTAATAACAGAACTGGGTAAGGATCCTGAGTTTGGAAGTATTTATGAGTATTTGAAGGATCCTGAAAATTTTAGCCACCAAGATATTGTGGCGATAAGAAATAGGGCGGCCCATTACGAACTAATAGATGGTCTATTATTCTACACAAAAACTACGAATTGCAACAACGAATTTCGACCTGTTATCCCAGCTAGTCTTAGATTAAATATCCTGCATGAGCTCCATGACAGCCCTTTAGCTTCTCATGCTGGTATTCGAAAAACTATCCAACGCGTACGCGAGGCAGTCTACTTTCCTGAACTGCAAAAGTTAACAAGGGCGTATGTCCAGTCCTGCCCAACATGTCAAGCCGTTAATTATATTAATTTCCGCCCGGCCGGGTTTCTAAATAGTATTAAATCCGAATTTCCAAATGAAATAATTGGCATCGATTTATTAGGCCCTTTCCCAAAAAGTCAGTTAAATAAAAGTCGCTATCTCCTTGTTATGGTTGATCATTTTAGTAAATGGACCGAAATTGTTCCCTTAAAACGAGCCTCCGCGAAATTGGTTACCGATTCTATTTTAAATAAATATATTTTAAAATACGGGGCGCCCCTAAAAGTTATATCGGATAATGGTCCTCAATTTGTAAGTAATATATTTGAAGACATGTGCCAAAAACTGGGGATACGTCATTTAAAAATGGTCCCGTATCGGCCGCAATCAAATATAGCGGAACGGGTCAACAGAAATATAGTGAAAATTATCCGTAGTTATGTTAAAAATGTTCATAAAAGCTGGGATAACTATGTCAATGAATTTGCTTTCGCCCTTAGGACCGCAAAACATGATACAACGGGCAAAACTCCAGCTGAGTTATTTCTAGGCAGAAAGATTATAACACCGTTAGATAAACTATTTTATGTGCAACAAAGAGCCCCAGAATTTAAAATGGGTGATATAGAAAAACTAATAAAAGAAGCAAAAAAGAATACGGAAGTAGCACAAAGAAAACAGAAATTATATTATGATTTGAAACGACGGGGAGTAACTTATAAAGTAGGGGATGAAGTTTTAAAAATTAAGCATTCACTTTCTTCAGCACCAGAAGATAAAACTGCCAAATTTTTTCCACGATTTGAAGGACCATATGTTATAGAAAAAATAACTCACGCTGTTGTAGTGTTAAAAGCCAGAAATGGTGAAACCTGTTCCGCAAACATTGATCAAATCAAGCCCTACTTCGATCGTAATAAAATGCAAATCTTTTCAGATCTTTTGCAGGATCCGGCACGGCAGACACCGCAGGTACAAGTTCCAGAGGTGAAAAAACGACAAGTACAAGGGCAAGCCAATGAGAGACAGAAGCAAGTGAAAAGAAAATTGCCCCGCGGAAAAATGGAAGGTAACAAGAAAAAGAAGCCGTTCCACCGTCCAGAAAACAGAGTTCACGAACACCCCCAGAATGAAGAAGGGAGAAGGACGACGTATGTGAAGAGGACCAGGAGAAATGACGGCAACTATAACCCGGCTTTAAAACGGAAGATCTACTCATCCGACAGAACTCTCCGCAGCAAAAGTCGCCGAACTGCGGAAGGGCCATCAGCGGCGGAGGAAAAAGTACAAGAAAAATTTGAACGGCCAACAACGAGGTCCAAGCAGGATCACGACAGAAGTTTCCCGGTTCCGCCCAGACCAGCTGCCATCAAACGGCAAAGACCACAAGCAGAGGAGAAAAGGAAAGTATTCAAGGGTGGCCGTACTGGTGAAAAAAGGAAGCTTCCAGAGGAAAGCACTGAAGGGCGAGCCCGTACAAGAAGGAGGATAAACCAAGCTACTATTTGCAGTACCTTTAAAGACTGGGCCCAGAAAAGCATGTCCGAATATTACAAAGATAAGTAAAATTTCATGTTACTTTGCAAACTTAAGTTAATCTTTCATTCTTACTGCAAGTGGCAGATTTCAAGAAGTTTTACCTCATGCGAGGTCTACCTTTATCGCCAAAAGGGCGAGAAATGAGTTGTGACCGATTTTCTTATTATGTTTTTCAATTACTCGTGCGTAAACTAAAGTTGATGTATAATAGCGTTGTGTAAAGACTTAAATATTGTAAAAAGTTATTGTATAAATTTTATTTAAAACATTCTAGCAAGAAAGAAGTTTTAGTCTGAAAGACTTTTTGAAATGTAGTATTATTTCAATGTAGAAAGAATTGGCACTTGCTTTGAAAAGAATAGAAGTTAACAATGTACTACTAATGTATGTTTTCAAATGTGTAAATTTAACGGCATGTTGATATGTTCTTATATACATGTGAACTGTTATTTTAAATGTTAAGAAATACCGTGATATGGTAAAAGTGAAAGTAATGTTAAAAATTTGTTATTCGTGTGACTGTAAAGATTAAATCATGGCGAATATGTGGTAAAGGTTGAATGATGTAGTTAGGCTCTCTGACGCTACACTTTAGAGTTAGCCACTTTTAGAATAGTACCTCAGGGTTTAGAGTTGAAAGTAGGGTGTGTTAAGAGGTCTCGTTATGTTGAATTTTAACACGTTAGTGTTTTGATTGTAGGAGGAAATGTGGCACACGTAGACAGAAACACATTCGTGTTTGGTGTTCTTTTACAACACATGTCAGAGAGCACGGGGAGAGATAATTAAAATAGTCATGAATGAAATAAGAATGTTAAGAGAAGTATTTCTATATGTTATTTGCAATGTCATTGTGTAACATTTCATTAAACTAGTTTTCCTTCCAGATCTCTGGAAGGAACCAGAATTGAATAAAGCTCCTGTTTAGATGCAGTACAGATGAAAAAAAGATTGTTGTATATCCTGGGAGCTGCTATTGTAACAAATTTCTTTCTTTTAAATTTTCTAGTTTCTAGTTAAGTTATGGTTGTAAAAGGTTGGCCTCGCGTTAGATTCTAGAGCTAAAAGTTTTCAACAAGGTCGTTTTAGAACTCAGTTTCAAACTAATTAACTCTGGCGGGAAGTATGTAAGGATCTTAAGTTTTACTAACGTTTATTTTATTTTAAATCTTTACTATCACTTCTTATTTTCTACTTCCGGCCAGAATTATAAGCGTGAAGGTTTTTATGCAAAGTTTGTCTGGCGAACGTCAAGTATTTAAGTGTGGCCTTTTTGCCAAGCGTAAGAGAGGAAGCAGTGAGTTCGAAGCAGGCCGCTTACCTTAGAAGTTACGCAGTTGCCGTTCGCCTTCCAGGCCAGAGGTTTTAATCCTCTTGATAAATTAAACGTATTGTAGTGTTCACAGTCTCTGTGCTACATACGCTTCCTGTTTTTATAAGGCCAATCTTCCACGTGTATTGTTCTAAAGTTAAATTAGAGTTTAGTTTTTTTTTATACTTTTTTACGTTAGACCCCGAGTGGAGGGTCAGTGTATTCCGAAGTACGGAAGTTATTGTATATAGAGAAAAATAAAGGGTTTTGTATACCCTTCGTCTGTATCCTGTCTACTTACCACATTTAGTGAACATAGCTTTAGTAAGCTCTCTGTTCCGAGTCAGGTCTTTGTATGTTCCCGAAGAAGGTTAGAAGGAACATTGAACCTGATAGTGGCGCCCAACGAAGAAGAATAACCATGGCCGAGTTTCAAGAAGAACCTGTGATGCCTGCAGAAACGGCTCAGAATCCAGAAATGCCAGCTGCCGCTCTGGAAGGATTCGGTTACATCGTCCAGACCATGCGCGCTTCGATGAAACCAGAAGAAATATTTAACGGAAACTCACCGGTAACCAGTTTTTTGGAAAAATTGGATGACCACTTCATGCTCTACCCCGTGCACGAGTTTCAAAAAGTTACCTCAGCTACCAGCGATTTGAGGGGCCAAGCGCTTAACTGGTTCAAATGTATCGGCAGAAGTCTCTTGGGTCAAGCAGGAAGTCCCACCTATACTTACGAAAATTTCAAGACTGCCCTACTAAAAGCCTTCCCTGTTGTAAGGGATCGTGCGAAATTAGAAACGGAACTTTTTAGTATATATCAACAAAGAATCGAAAACCTCTCGAGCTTTATTTTAAGAAAAATTCACGTTTTCAAGCTCTTGTATGGAAACCGTCCGGATCCTGAAATAATTCAAGTGATTTTGCCGAGGTTACTGCCCCAAGTGCAAGACTTTATTGAATTAAGAAATCCGACTACACTGGAAAAGTTATTTGAGCTAGCAATCCAGTTTGAAAGTAGAAGAACGGCGGACGTCGAAAGAAGACGCCAATATCAACAGCGAAACCAATTTGGTACGCCAAGACTACAGCAAACTCAAGCATACGGCTACGGAGAAAACGCGAATCAGTGGGCAAGGAAACCCGAGCATTCAAAAACAGCCGGCGAACGTCGACAGTTCAATAGCAACCCAGGAAAAAAGTCTCAAGGCCAGGGGAAAAAGAAGGAAAGCACGGAAAGGAAAAATAATTTAAACTAAAACGGATTTCTGCTGACGAGAGGGTGCGGAAATCCGAAGGCCACGAAAACCCCTCTTCCTACAAGATAAATACAGTAATGGTCAAAAATTTGACTCTTCTGAAGATTGAAGTCTTGGTGAATACCTTAGAAGTTACGCAGTTGCTGTTCGCCTTCCAGGCCAGAGGTTTTAACCCTCTATATAAATTAAACGTATTGTAGTGTTCACAGTCTCTGTGCTACATACGCTTCCTGTTTTTATAAGGCCAATCTTCCACGTGTATTGTTCTAAAGTTAAATTAGAGTTTAGTTTTTTTTTATACTTTTTTACGTTAGACCCCGAGTGGAGGGTCAGTGTATTCCGAAGTACGGAAGTTATTGTATATAGAGAAAAATAAAGGGTTTTGTATACCCTTCGTCTGTATCCTGTCTACTTACCACATTTAGTGAACATAGCTTTAGTAAGCTCTCTGTTCCGAGTCAGGTCCTTGTATGTTCCCGAAGAAGGTTAGAAGGAACATTGAACCTGATAGTGGCGCCCAACGAAGAAGAATAACCATGGCCGAGTTTCAAGAAGAACCTGTGATGCCTGCAGAAACGGCTCAGAATCCAGAAATGCCAGCTGCCGCTCTGGAAGGATTCGGTTACATCGTCCAGACCATGCGCGCTTCGATGAAACCAGAAGAAACATTTAACGGAAACTCACCGGTAACCAGTTTTTTGGAAAAATTGGATGACCACTTCATGCTCTACCCCGTGCACGAGTTTCAAAAAGTTATCTCAGCTACCAGGGATTTGAGGGGCCAAGCGCTTAACTGGTTCAAATGTATCGGCAGAAGTCTCTTGGGTCAAGCAGGAAGTCCCACCTATACTTACGAAAATTTCAAGACTGCCCTACTAAAAGCCTTCCCTGTTGTAAGGGATCGTGCGAAATTAGAAACGGAACTTTTTAGTATATATCAACAAAGAATCGAAAACCTCTCGAGCTTTATTTTAAGAAAAATTCACGTTTTCAAGCTCTTGTATGGAAACCGTCCGGATCCTGAAATAATTCAAGTGATTTTGCCGAGGTTACTGCCCCAAGTGCAAGACTTTATTGAATTAAGAAATCCGACTACACTGGAAAAGTTATTTGAGCTAGCAATCCAGTTTGAAAGTAGAAGAACGGCGGACGTCGAAAGAAGACGCCAATATCAACAGCGAAACCAATTTGGTACGCCAAGACTACAGCAAACTCAAGCATACGGCTACGGAGAAAACGCGAATCAGTGGGCAAGGAAACCCGAGCATTCAAAAACAGCCGGCGAACGTCGACAGTTCAATAGCAACCCAGGAAAAAAGTCTCAAGGCCAGGGGAAAAAGAAGGAAAGCACGGAAAGGAAAAATAATTTAAACTAAAACGGATTTCTGCTGACGAGAGGGTGCGGAAATCCGAAGGCCACGAAAATCCCTCTTCCTACAAGATAAATACAGTAATGGTCAAAAATTTGACTCTTCTGAAGATTGAAGTCTTGGTGAATACCTTAGAAGTTACGCAGTTGCTGTTCGCCTTCCAGGCCAGAGGTTTTAATCTCCTCTTGATAAATTAAACGTATTGTAGTGTTCACAGTCTCTGTGCTACATACGCTTCCTGTTTTTATAAGGCCAGTCTTCCACGTGTGTTGTTCTAAAGTTAAATTAGAGTTTAGTTTTTTTTTTATACTTTTTTACGTTAGACCCCGAGTGGAGGGTCAGTGTATTCCGAAGTACGGAAGTTATTGCATATAGAGAATAATATGCCGGCCACCGCACTCCTGGATACCGGCGCGCAGTGTTCCTGTGTGGCAGAAGTCTTTTTTAGAAAGTATTTTCGCAAATACCGCATATATAATGCGGATAATACGAGAGTATTAGCGGCGCAAGGAGAACAATGTAAGTGCGTAGGTAAAGTACCTTTGTATATCCGTATCAAGGACGAACAAGTAAAGGTGATGTTTTTTACAGTAAAGAATTTGCAAGCACATTTGATCTTAGGAATAGACTTTCTTTCAGGCGCACAAGCTACACTGGATTTTAATGAAGCGTCCCTTAAGCTGACAATGAAACCAGTGCGTGTAGAAAAGGTTGAACCGCCAAGGTTAAATCTTGACCACCTGCCTAATGACGAGCAAGATAGAATCCGACAAGTGGTAAGTGAATTTCCTTCGTTATTTAGTAATATTCCAGGATTTACTCAGGTTACTAACCATAGTATTGACACCGGAGATGCATTGCCAGTTCGTCAAAAACCATACCGGTATGATAAGAATAAAGAAAAAATTATAGAATGGCATATTACCGATATGCTACGTAAAAAGATCATAACGCCCATCTCAAGTAGTTATGCTAGCCCGGTGGTTTTATGTAAGAAAAATAATGATTATCCTTTGGAGCATCCAAAAAGGTGGAGATTCGCTATTAATTACCGTAATTTAAATTCCATAACGAAATATCCGGTATATCCGTTGCCGATCATAAAAGAAATTTTAAGGAACATAAAATCAACCAAATTTATGACGACTTTAGACTTAACGACTGGTTATTTTCAAATAGGGGTGAGGCCTGAGGACGTGCCTAAGACTGCTTTTATAACCAAGTCTGGCACTTATGCATTTTTGCGTATGCCGTTTGGCCTTTCAGGCGCCCCGGCAACATTTCAGCGATGCATGGACATTGTGTTAAGACCTGTTCTTGGAAAGTCCACATTTATCTATTTAGACGATATCATTATTACTAGTGATAATCTCGACCAACATATACAGGATTTAAGACAGGTGTTTTCTTTATTAAATGAGGCCGGTCTAAAAGTTAATGTCGAAAAGTGCAAATTTGCAGCCCCTGAATTAAAATATTTAGGTTACAAAATATCGCAAAAAGGGATCGAGACAGATGAATCAAAAATAATCGCTGTACAAAAGTATCCGACTCCAGACACGGCAAAGAAGCTCTCTTCTTTTCTAGGACTTTGTTCATATTATAGGTCCTTTATAAAAGATTTTGCGGCTATCGCTGAGCCATTGTTAAAATTAAAAAGGAAAAAGGCAAGATTCTCGTGGACGGCCGAAGCCAAGAGTGCTTTCGAAAAATTAAAACAAGCATTAACGCAAGCCCCTGTGTTGAAATTTCCTGAAAAGGATGAAAATTTAGAAATTTCAGCAGATGCTTCGGATTATGCGGTAGGAGCGGTACTTTCGCAAAATCAGCAGCCCGTGGCATTTTTTAGCCGAACTTTAAATCAAACACAAAGAAACTATTCCGCGACCGAGAGAGAGGCACTTGCAGTTCTGTTAGCAGTGCAAAAGTTCCGAGTCTATTTTGGAAGAGCGCCGATAACAGTATACTCTGATCATGCGGCGGTAACTAGATTGTACTCAGGGAAAAATTTATCCCCAAGGTTAATAAGATGGGCACTCAAGCTGCAAGAATATAATCTGGTAATCAAGCATACCCCCGGAAAGGAAAATATCGTAGCAGATGCCCTATCACGAATTAAATTAGACGAACAGGGTAATACCGTAAAAGTTGCAATGCTTACAGCGTGTACAATAAATTCCCGAGAAACTGTAATAACAGAACTGGGTAAGGATCCTGAGTTTGGAAGTATTTATGAGTATTTGAAGGATCCTGAAAATTTTAGCCACCAAGATATTGTGGCGATAAGAAATAGGGCGGCCCATTACGAACTAATAGATGGTCTATTATTCTACACAAAAACTACGAATTGCAACAACGAATTTCGACCTGTTATCCCAGCTAGTCTTAGATTAAATATCCTGCATGAGCTCCATGACAGCCCTTTAGCTTCTCATGCTGGTATTCGAAAAACTATCCAACGCGTACGCGAGGCAGTCTACTTTCCTGAACTGCAAAAGTTAACAAGGGCGTATGTCCAGTCCTGCCCAACATGTCAAGCCGTTAATTATATTAATTTCCGCCCGGCCGGGTTTCTAAATAGTATTAAATCCGAATTTCCAAATGAAATAATTGGCATCGATTTATTAGGCCCTTTCCCAAAAAGTCAGTTAAATAAAAGTCGCTATCTCCTTGTTATGGTTGATCATTTTAGTAAATGGACCGAAATTGTTCCCTTAAAACGAGCCTCCGCGAAATTGGTTACCGATTCTATTTTAAATAAATATATTTTAAAATACGGGGCGCCCCTAAAAGTTATATCGGATAATGGTCCTCAATTTGTAAGTAATATATTTGAAGACATGTGCCAAAAACTGGGCATACGTCATTTAAAAATGGTCCCGTATCGGCCGCAATCAAATATAGCGGAACGGGTCAACAGAAATATAGTGAAAATTATCCGTAGTTATGTTAAAAATTTTCATAAAAGCTGGGATAACTATGTCAATGAATTTGCTTTCGCCCTTAGGACCGCAAAACATGATACAACGGGCAAAACTCCTGCTGAGTTATTTCTAGGCAGAAAGATTATAACACCGTTAGATAAACTATTTTATGTGCAACAAAGAGCCCCAGAATTTAAAATGGGTGATATAGAAAAACTAATAAAAGAAGCAAAAAAGAATACGGAAGTAGCACAAAGAAAACAGAAATTATATTATGATTTGAAACGACGGGGAGTAACTTATAAAGTAGGGGATGAAGTTTTAAAAATTAAGCATTCACTTTCTTCAGCACCAGAAGATAAAACTGCCAAATTTTTTCCACGATTTGAAGGACCATATGTTATAGAAAAAATAACTCACGCTGTTGTAGTGTTAAAAGCCAGAAATGGTGAAACCTGTTCCGCAAACATTGATCAAATCAAGCCCTACTTCGATCGTAATAAAATGCAAATCTTTTCAGATCTTTTGCAGGATCCGGCACGGCAGACACCGCAGGTACAAGTTCCAGAGGTGAAAAAACGACAAGTACAAGGGCAAGCCAATGAGAGACAGAAGCAAGTGAAAAGAAAATTGCCCCGCGGAAAAATGGAAGGTAACAAGAAAAAGAAGCCGTTCCACCGTCCAGAAAACAGAGTTCACGAACACCCCCAGAATGTAGAAGGGAGAAGGACGACGTATGTGAAGAGGACCAGGAGAAATGACGGCAACTATAACCCGGCTTTAAAACGGAAGATCTACTCATCCCGCAGAACTCTCCGCAGCAAAAGTCGCCGAACTGCGGAAGGGCCATCAGCGGCGGAGGAAAAAGTACAAGAAAAATTTGAACGGCCAACAACGAGGTCCAAGCAGGATCACGACAGAAGTTTCCCGGTTCCGCCCAGACCAGCTGCCATCAAACGGCAAAGACCACAAGCAGAGGAGAAAAGGAAAGTATTCAAGGGTGGCCGTACTGGTGAAAAAAGGAAGCTTCCAGAGGAAAGCACTGAAGGGCGAGCCCGTACAAGAAGGAGGATAAACCAAGCTACTATTTGCAGTACCTTTAAAGACTGGGCCCAGAAAAGCATGTCCGAATATTACAAAGATAAGTAAAATTTCATGTTACTTTGCAAACTTAAGTTAATCTTTCATTCTTACTGCAAGTGGCAGATTTCAAGAAGTTTTACCTCATGCGAGGTCTACCTTTATCGCCAAAAGGGCGAGAAATGAGTTGTGACCGATTTTCTTATTATGTTTTTCAATTACTCGTGCGTAAACTAAAGTTGATGTATAATAGCGTTGTGTAAAGACTTAAATATTGTAAAAAGTTATTGTATAAATTTTATTTAAAACATTCTAGCAAGAAAGAAGTTTTAGTCTGAAAGACTTTTTGAAATGTAGTATTATTTCAATGTAGAAAGAATTGGCACTTGCTTTGAAAAGAATAGAAGTTAACAATGTACTACTAATGTATGTTTTCAAATGTGTAAATTTAACGGCATGTTGATATGTTCTTATATACATGTGAACTGTTATTTTAAATGTTAAGAAATACCGTGATATGGTAAAAGTGAAAGTAATGTTAAAAATTTGTTATTCGTGTGACTGTAAAGATTAAATCATGGCGAATATGTGGTAAAGGTTGAATGATGTAGTTAGGCTCTCTGACGCTACACTTTAGAGTTAGCCACTTTTAGAATAGTACCTCAGGGTTTAGAGTTGAAAGTAGGGTGTGTTAAGAGGTCTCGTTATGTTGAATTTTAACACGTTAGTGTTTTGATTGTAGGAGGAAATGTGGCACACGTAGACAGAAACACATTCGTGTTTGGTGTTCTTTTACAACACATGTCAGAGAGCACGGGGAGAGATAATTAAAATAGTCATGAATGAAATAAGAATGTTAAGAGAAGTATTTCTATATGTTATTTGCAATGTCATTGTGTAACATTTCATTAAACTAGTTTTCCTTCCAGATCTCTGGAAGGAACCAGAATTGAATAAAGCTCCTGTTTAGATGCAGTACAGATGAAAAAAAGATTGTTGTATATCCTGGGAGCTGCTATTGTAACAAATTTCTTTCTTTTAAATTTTCTAGTTTCTAGTTAAGTTATGGTTGTAAAAGGTTGGCCTCGCGTTAGATTCTAGAGCTAAAAGTTTTCAACAAGGTCGTTTTAGAACTCAGTTTCAAACTAATTAACTCTGGCGGGAAGTATGTAAGGATCTTAAGTTTTACTAACGTTTATTTTATTTTAAATCTTTACTATCACTTCTTATTTTCTACTTTCGGCCAGAATTATAAGCGTGAAGGTTTTTATGCAAAGTTTGTCTGGCGAACGTCAAGTATTTAAGTGTGGCCTTTTTGCCAAGCGTAAGAGAGGAAGCAGTGAGTTCGAAGCAGGCCGCTTACCTTAGAAGTTACGCAGTTGCTGTTCGCCTTCCAGGCCAGAGGTTTTAATCCTCTTGATAAATTAAACGTATTGTAGTGTTCACAGTCTCTGTGCTACATACGCTTCCTGTTTTTATAAGGCCAATCTTCCACGTGTATTGTTCTAAAGTTAAATTAGAGTTTAGTTTTTTTTTATACATTTTTACGTTAGACCCCGAGTGGAGGGTCAGTGTATTCCGAAGTACGGAAGTTATTGCATATAGAGAATAATATGCCGGCCACCGCACTCCTGGATACCGGCGCGCAGTGTTCCTGTGTGGCAGAAGTCTTTTTTAGAAAGTATTTTCGCAAATACCGCATATATAATGCGGATAATACGAGAGTATTAGCGGCGCAAGGAGAACAATGTAAGTGCGTAGGTAAAGTACCTTTGTATATCCGTATCAAGGACGAACAAGTAAAGGTGATGTTTTTTACAGTAAAGAATTTGCAAGCACATTTGATCTTAGGAATAGACTTTCTTTCAGGCGCACAAGCTACACTGGATTTTAATGAAGCGTCCCTTAAGCTGACAATGAAACCAGTGCGTGTAGAAAAGGTTGAACCGCCAAGGTTAAATCTTGACCACCTGCCTAATGACGAGCAAGATAGAATCCGACAAGTGGTAAGTGAATTTCCTTCGTTATTTAGTAATATTCCAGGATTTACTCAGGTTACTAACCATAGTATTGACACCGGAGATGCATTGCCAGTTCGTCAAAAACCATACCGGTATGATAAGAATAAAGAAAAAATTATAGAATGGCATATTACCGATATGCTACGTAAAAAGATCATAACGCCCATCTCAAGTAGTTATGCTAGCCCGGTGGTTTTATGTAAGAAAAATAATGATTATCCTTTGGAGCATCCAAAAAGGTGGAGATTCGCTATTAATTACCGTAATTTAAATTCCATAACGAAATATCCGGTATATCCGTTGCCGATCATAAAAGAAATTTTAAGGAACATAAAATCAACCAAATTTATGACGACTTTAGACTTAACGACTGGTTATTTTCAAATAGGGGTGAGGCCTGAGGACGTGCCTAAGACTGCTTTTATAACCAAGTCTGGCACTTATGCATTTTTGCGTATGCCGTTTGGCCTTTCAGGCGCCCCGGCAACATTTCAGCGATGCATGGACATTGTGTTAAGACCTGTTCTTGGAAAGTCCACATTTATCTATTTAGACGATATCATTATTACTAGTGATAATCTCGACCAACATATACAGGATTTAAGACAGGTGTTTTCTTTATTAAATGAGGCCGGTCTAAAAGTTAATGTCGAAAAGTGCAAATTTGCAGCCCCTGAATTAAAATATTTAGGTTACAAAATATCGCAAAAAGGGATCGAGACAGATGAATCAAAAATAATCGCTGTACAAAAGTATCCGACTCCAGACACGGCAAAGAAGCTCTCTTCTTTTCTAGGACTTTGTTCATATTATAGGTCCTTTATAAAAGATTTTGCGGCTATCGCTGAGCCATTGTTAAAATTAAAAAGGAAAAAGGCAAGATTCTCGTGGACGGCCGAAGCCAAGAGTGCTTTCGAAAAATTAAAACAAGCATTAACGCAAGCCCCTGTGTTGAAATTTCCTGAAAAGGATGAAAATTTAGAAATTTCAGCAGATGCTTCGGATTATGCGGTAGGAGCGGTACTTTCGCAAAATCAGCAGCCCGTGGCATTTTTTAGCCGAACTTTAAATCAAACACAAAGAAACTATTCCGCGACCGAGAGAGAGGCACTTGCAGTTCTGTTAGCAGTGCAAAAGTTCCGAGTCTATTTTGGAAGAGCGCCGATAACAGTATACTCTGATCATGCGGCGGTAACTAGATTGTACTCAGGGAAAAATTTATCCCCAAGGTTAATAAGATGGGCACTCAAGCTGCAAGAATATAATCTGGTAATCAAGCATACCCCCGGAAAGGAAAATATCGTAGCAGATGCCCTATCACGAATTAAATTAGACGAACAGGGTAATACCGTAAAAGTTGCAATGCTTACAGCGTGTACAATAAATTCCCGAGAAACTGTAATAACAGAACTGGGTAAGGATCCTGAGTTTGGAAGTATTTATGAGTATTTGAAGGATCCTGAAAATTTTAGCCACCAAGATATTGTGGCGATAAGAAATAGGGCGGCCCATTACGAACTAATAGATGGTCTATTATTCTACACAAAAACTACGAATTGCAACAACGAATTTCGACCTGTTATCCCAGCTAGTCTTAGATTAAATATCCTGCATGAGCTCCATGACAGCCCTTTAGCTTCTCATGCTGGTATTCGAAAAACTATCCAACGCGTACGCGAGGCAGTCTACTTTCCTGAACTGCAAAAGTTAACAAGGGCGTATGTCCAGTCCTGCCCAACATGTCAAGCCGTTAATTATATTAATTTCCGCCCGGCCGGGTTTCTAAATAGTATTAAATCCGAATTTCCAAATGAAATAATTGGCATCGATTTATTAGGCCCTTTCCCAAAAAGTCAGTTAAATAAAAGTCGCTATCTCCTTGTTATGGTTGATCATTTTAGTAAATGGACCGAAATTGTTCCCTTAAAACGAGCCTCCGCGAAATTGGTTACCGATTCTATTTTAAATAAATATATTTTAAAATACGGGGCGCCCCTAAAAGTTATATCGGATAATGGTCCTCAATTTGTAAGTAATATATTTGAAGACATGTGCCAAAAACTGGGCATACGTCATTTAAAAATGGTCCCGTATCGGCCGCAATCAAATATAGCGGAACGGGTCAACAGAAATATAGTGAAAATTATCCGTAGTTATGTTAAAAATTTTCATAAAAGCTGGGATAACTATGTCAATGAATTTGCTTTCGCCCTTAGGACCGCAAAACATGATACAACGGGCAAAACTCCTGCTGAGTTATTTCTAGGCAGAAAGATTATAACACCGTTAGATAAACTATTTTATGTGCAACAAAGAGCCCCAGAATTTAAAATGGGTGATATAGAAAAACTAATAAAAGAAGCAAAAAAGAATACGGAAGTAGCACAAAGAAAACAGAAATTATATTATGATTTGAAACGACGGGGAGTAACTTATAAAGTAGGGGATGAAGTTTTAAAAATTAAGCATTCACTTTCTTCAGCACCAGAAGATAAAACTGCCAAATTTTTTCCACGATTTGAAGGACCATATGTTATAGAAAAAATAACTCACGCTGTTGTAGTGTTAAAAGCCAGAAATGGTGAAACCTGTTCCGCAAACATTGATCAAATCAAGCCCTACTTCGATCGTAATAAAATGCAAATCTTTTCAGATCTTTTGCAGGATCCGGCACGGCAGACACCGCAGGTACAAGTTCCAGAGGTGAAAAAACGACAAGTACAAGGGCAAGCCAATGAGAGACAGAAGCAAGTGAAAAGAAAATTGCCCCGCGGAAAAATGGAAGGTAACAAGAAAAAGAAGCCGTTCCACCGTCCAGAAAACAGAGTTCACGAACACCCCCAGAATGTAGAAGGGAGAAGGACGACGTATGTGAAGAGGACCAGGAGAAATGACGGCAACTATAACCCGGCTTTAAAACGGAAGATCTACTCATCCCGCAGAACTCTCCGCAGCAAAAGTCGCCGAACTGCGGAAGGGCCATCAGCGGCGGAGGAAAAAGTACAAGAAAAATTTGAACGGCCAACAACGAGGTCCAAGCAGGATCACGACAGAAGTTTCCCGGTTCCGCCCAGACCAGCTGCCATCAAACGGCAAAGACCACAAGCAGAGGAGAAAAGGAAAGTATTCAAGGGTGGCCGTACTGGTGAAAAAAGGAAGCTTCCAGAGGAAAGCACTGAAGGGCGAGCCCGTACAAGAAGGAGGATAAACCAAGCTACTATTTGCAGTACCTTTAAAGACTGGGCCCAGAAAAGCATGTCCGAATATTACAAAGATAAGTAAAATTTCATGTTACTTTGCAAACTTAAGTTAATCTTTCATTCTTACTGCAAGTGGCAGATTTCAAGAAGTTTTACCTCATGCGAGGTCTACCTTTATCGCCAAAAGGGCGAGAAATGAGTTGTGACCGATTTTCTTATTATGTTTTTCAATTACTCGTGCGTAAACTAAAGTTGATGTATAATAGCGTTGTGTAAAGACTTAAATATTGTAAAAAGTTATTGTATAAATTTTATTTAAAACATTCTAGCAAGAAAGAAGTTTTAGTCTGAAAGACTTTTTGAAATGTAGTATTATTTCAATGTAGAAAGAATTGGCACTTGCTTTGAAAAGAATAGAAGTTAACAATGTACTACTAATGTATGTTTTCAAATGTGTAAATTTAACGGCATGTTGATATGTTCTTATATACATGTGAACTGTTATTTTAAATGTTAAGAAATACCGTGATATGGTAAAAGTGAAAGTAATGTTAAAAATTTGTTATTCGTGTGACTGTAAAGATTAAATCATGGCGAATATGTGGTAAAGGTTGAATGATGTAGTTAGGCTCTCTGACGCTACACTTTAGAGTTAGCCACTTTTAGAATAGTACCTCAGGGTTTAGAGTTGAAAGTAGGGTGTGTTAAGAGGTCTCGTTATGTTGAATTTTAACACGTTAGTGTTTTGATTGTAGGAGGAAATGTGGCACACGTAGACAGAAACACATTCGTGTTTGGTGTTCTTTTACAACACATGTCAGAGAGCACGGGGAGAGATAATTAAAATAGTCATGAATGAAATAAGAATGTTAAGAGAAGTATTTCTATATGTTATTTGCAATGTCATTGTGTAACATTTCATTAAACTAGTTTTCCTTCCAGATCTCTGGAAGGAACCAGAATTGAATAAAGCTCCTGTTTAGATGCAGTACAGATGAAAAAAAGATTGTTGTATATCCTGGGAGCTGCTATTGTAACAAATTTCTTTCTTTTAAATTTTCTAGTTTCTAGTTAAGTTATGGTTGTAAAAGGTTGGCCTCGCGTTAGATTCTAGAGCTAAAAGTTTTCAACAAGGTCGTTTTAGAACTCAGTTTCAAACTAATTAACTCTGGCGGGAAGTATGTAAGGATCTTAAGTTTTACTAACGTTTATTTTATTTTAAATCTTTACTATCACTTCTTATTTTCTACTTTCGGCCAGAATTATAAGCGTGAAGGTTTTTATGCAAAGTTTGTCTGGCGAACGTCAAGTATTTAAGTGTGGCCTTTTTGCCAAGCGTAAGAGAGGAAGCAGTGAGTTCGAAGCAGGCCGCTTACCTTAGAAGTTACGCAGTTGCTGTTCGCCTTCCAGGCCAGAGGTTTTAATCCTCTTGATAAATTAAACGTATTGTAGTGTTCACAGTCTCTGTGCTACATACGCTTCCTGTTTTTATAAGGCCAATCTTCCACGTGTATTGTTCTAAAGTTAAATTAGAGTTTAGTTTTTTTTTATACATTTTTACGTTAGACCCCGAGTGGAGGGTCAGTGTATTCCGAAGTACGGAAGTTATTGTATATAGAGAAAAATAAAGGGTTTTGTATACCCTTCGTCTGTATCCTGTCTACTTACCACATTTAGTGAACATAGCTTTAGTAAGCTCTCTGTTCCGAGTCAGGTCCTTGTATGTTCCCGAAGAAGGTTAGAAGGAACATTGAACCTGATAGTGGCGCCCAACGAAGAAGAATAACCATGGCCGAGTTTCAAGAAGAACCTGTGATGCCTGCAGAAACGGCTCAGAATCCAGAAATGCCAGCTGCCGCTCTGGAAGGATTCGGTTACATCGTCCAGACCATGCGCGCTTCGATGAAACCAGAAGAAACATTTAACGGAAACTCACCGGTAACCAGTTTTTTGGAAAAATTGGATGACCACTTCATGCTCTACCCCGTGCACGAGTTTCAAAAAGTTACCTCAGCTACCAGCGATTTGAGGGGCCAAGCGCTTAACTGGTTCAAATGTATCGGCAGAAGTCTCTTGGGTCAAGCAGGAAGTCCCACCTATACTTACGAAAATTTCAAGACTGCCCTACTAAAAGCCTTCCCTGTTGTAAGGGATCGTGCGAAATTAGAAACGGAACTTTTTAGTATATATCAACAAAGAATCGAAAACCTCTCGAGCTTTATTTTAAGAAAAATTCACGTTTTCAAGCTCTTGTATGGAAACCGTCCGGATCCTGAAATAATTCAAGTGATTTTGCCGAGGTTACTGCCCCAAGTGCAAGACTTTATTGAATTAAGAAATCCGACTACACTGGAAAAGTTATTTGAGCTAGCAATCCAGTTTGAAAGTAGAAGAACGGCGGACGTCGAAAGAAGACGCCAATATCAACAGCGAAACCAATTTGGTACGCCAAGACTACAGCAAACTCAAGCATACGGCTACGGAGAAAACGCGAATCAGTGGGCAAGGAAACCCGAGCATTCAAAAACAGCCGGCGAACGTCGACAGTTCAATAGCAACCCAGGAAAAAAGTCTCAAGGCCAGGGGAAAAAGAAGGAAAGCACGGAAAGGAAAAATAATTTAAACTAAAACGGATTTCTGCTGACGAGAGGGTGCGGAAATCCGAAGGCCACGAAAACCCCTCTTCCTACAAGATAAATACAGTAATGGTCAAAAATTTGACTCTTCTGAAGATTGAAGTCTTGGTGAATACCTTAGAAGTTACGCAGTTGCTGTTCGCCTTCCAGGCCAGAGGTTTTAATCCTCTTGATAAATTAAACGTATTGTAGTGTTCACAGTCTCTGTGCTACATACGCTTCCTGTTTTTATAAGGCCAATCTTCCACGTGTGTTGTTCTAAAGTTAAATTAGAGTTTAGTTTTTTTTTTATACTTTTTTACGTTAGACCCCGAGTGGAGGGTCAGTGTATTCCGAAGTACGGAAGTTATTGTATATAGAGAATAATATCCCGGCCACCGCACTCCTGGATACCGGCGCGCAGTGTTCCTGTGTGGCAGAAGTCTTTTTTAGAAAGTATTTTCGCAAATACCGCATATATAATGCGGATAATACGACAGTATTAGCGGCGCAAGGAGAACAATGTAAGTGCGTAGGTAAAGTACCTTTGTATATCCGTATCAAGGACGAACAAGTAAAGGTGATGTTTTTTACAGTAAAGAATTTGCAAGCACATTTGATCTTAGGAATAGACTTTCTTTCAGGCGCACAAGCTACACTGGATTTTAATGAAGCGTCCCTTAAGCTGACAATGAAACCAGTGCGTGTAGAAAAGGTTGAACCGCCAAGGTTAAATCTTGACCACCTGCCTAATGACGAGCAAGATAGAATCCGACAAGTGGTAAGTGAATTTGCTTCGTTATTTAGTGATATTCCAGGATTTACTCAGGTTACTAACCATAGTATTGACACCGGAGATGCATTGCCAGTTCGTCAAAAACCATACCGGTATGATAAGAATAAAGAAAAAATTATAGAATGGCATATTACCGATATGCTACGTAAAAAGATCATAACGCCCATCTCAAGTAGTTATGCTAGCCCGGTGGTTTTATGTAAGAAAAATAATGATTATCCTTTGGAGCATCCAAAAAGGTGGAGATTCGCTATTGATTACCGTAAATTAAATTCCATAACGAAATATCCGGTATATCCGTTGCCGATCATAAAAGAAATTTTAAGGAACATAAAATCAACCAAATTTATGACGACTTTAGACTTAACGACTGGTTATTTTCAAATAGGGGTGAGGCCTGAGGACGTGCCTAAGACTGCTTTTATAACCAAGTCTGGCACTTATGCATTTTTGCGTATGCCGTTTGGCCTTTCAGGCGCCCCGGCAACATTTCAGCGATGCATGGACATTGTGTTAAGACCTGTTCTTGGAAAGTCCACATTTATCTATTTAGACGATATCATTATTACTAGTGATAATCTCGACCAACATATACAGGATTTAAGACAGGTGTTTTCTTTATTAAATGAGGCCGGTCTAAAAGTTAATGTCGAAAAGTGCAAATTTGCAGCCCCTGAATTAAAATATTTAGGTTACAAAATATCGCAAAAAGGGATCGAGACAGATGAATCAAAAATAATCGCTGTACAAAAGTATCCGACTCCAGACACGGCAAAGAAGCTCTCTTCTTTTCTAGGACTTTGTTCATATTATAGGTCCTTTATAAAAGATTTTGCGGCTATCGCTGAGCCATTGTTAAAATTAAAAAGGAAAAAGGCAAGATTCTCGTGGACGGCCGAAGCCAAGAGTGTTTCGAAAAATTAAAACAAGCATTAACGCAAGCCCCTGTGTTGAAATTTCCTGAAAAGGATGAAAATTTAGAAATTTCAGCAGATGCTTCGGATTATGCGGTAGGAGCGGTACTTTCGCAAAATCAGCAGCCCGTGGCATTTTTTAGCCGAACTTTAAATCAAACACAAAGAAACTATTCCGCGACCGAGAGAGAGGCACTTGCAGTTCTGTTAGCAGTGCAAAAGTTCCGAGTCTATTTTGGAAGAGCGCCGATAACAGTATACTCTGATCATGCGGCGGTAACTAGATTGTACTCAGGGAAAAATTTATCCCCAAGGTTAATAAGATGGGCACTCAAGCTGCAAGAATATAATCTGGTAATCAAGCATACCCCCGGAAAGGAAAATATCGTAGCAGATGCCCTATCACGAATTAAATTAGACGAACAGGGTAATACCGTAAAAGTTGCAATGCTTACAGCGTGTACAATAAATTCCCGAGAAACTGTAATAACAGAACTGGGTAAGGATCCTGAGTTTGGAAGTATTTATGAGTATTTGAAGGATCCTGAAAATTTTAGCCACCAAGATATTGTGGCGATAAGAAATAGGGCGGCCCATTACGAACTAATAGATGGTCTATTATTCTACACAAAAACTACGAATTGCAACAACGAATTTCGACCTGTTATCCCAGCTAGTCTTAGATTAAATATCCTGCATGAGCTCCATGACAGCCCTTTAGCTTCTCATGCTGGTATTCGAAAAACTATCCAACGCGTACGCGAGGCAGTCTACTTTCCTGAACTGCAAAAGTTAACAAGGGCGTATGTCCAGTCCTGCCCAACATGTCAAGCCGTTAATTATATTAATTTCCGCCCGGCCGGGTTTCTAAATAGTATTAAATCCGAATTTCCAAATGAAATAATTGGCATCGATTTATTAGGCCCTTTCCCAAAAAGTCAGTTAAATAAAAGTCGCTATCTCCTTGTTATGGTTGATCATTTTAGTAAATGGACCGAAATTGTTCCCTTAAAACGAGCCTCCGCGAAATTGGTTACCGATTCTATTTTAAATAAATATATTTTAAAATACGGGGCGCCCCTAAAAGTTATATCGGATAATGGTCCTCAATTTGTAAGTAATATATTTGAAGACATGTGCCAAAAACTGGGCATACGTCATTTAAAAATGGTCCCGTATCGGCCGCAATCAAATATAGCGGAACGGGTCAACAGAAATATAGTGAAAATTATCCGTAGTTATGTTAAAAATTTTCATAAAAGCTGGGATAACTATGTCAATGAATTTGCTTTCGCCCTTAGGACCGCAAAACATGATACAACGGGCAAAACTCCTGCTGAGTTATTTCTAGGCAGAAAGATTATAACACCGTTAGATAAACTATTTTATGTGCAACAAAGAGCCCCAGAATTTAAAATGGGTGATATAGAAAAACTAATAAAAGAAGCAAAAAAGAATACGGAAGTAGCACAAAGAAAACAGAAATTATATTATGATTTGAAACGACGGGGAGTAACTTATAAAGTAGGGGATGAAGTTTTAAAAATTAAGCATTCACTTTCTTCAGCACCAGAAGATAAAACTGCCAAATTTTTTCCACGATTTGAAGGACCATATGTTATAGAAAAAATAACTCACGCTGTTGTAGTGTTAAAAGCCAGAAATGGTGAAACCTGTTCCGCAAACATTGATCAAATCAAGCCCTACTTCGATCGTAATAAAATGCAAATCTTTTCAGATCTTTTGCAGGATCCGGCACGGCAGACACCGCAGGTACAAGTTCCAGAGGTGAAAAAACGACAAGTACAAGGGCAAGCCAATGAGAGACAGAAGCAAGTGAAAAGAAAATTGCCCCGCGGAAAAATGGAAGGTAACAAGAAAAAGAAGCCGTTCCACCGTCCAGAAAACAGAGTTCACGAACACCCCCAGAATGTAGAAGGGAGAAGGACGACGTATGTGAAGAGGACCAGGAGAAATGACGGCAACTATAACCCGGCTTTAAAACGGAAGATCTACTCATCCCGCAGAACTCTCCGCAGCAAAAGTCGCCGAACTGCGGAAGGGCCATCAGCGGCGGAGGAAAAAGTACAAGAAAAATTTGAACGGCCAACAACGAGGTCCAAGCAGGATCACGACAGAAGTTTCCCGGTTCCGCCCAGACCAGCTGCCATCAAACGGCAAAGACCACAAGCAGAGGAGAAAAGGAAAGTATTCAAGGGTGGCCGTACTGGTGAAAAAAGGAAGCTTCCAGAGGAAAGCACTGAAGGGCGAGCCCGTACAAGAAGGAGGATAAACCAAGCTACTATTTGCAGTACCTTTAAAGACTGGGCCCAGAAAAGCATGTCCGAATATTACAAAGATAAGTAAAATTTCATGTTACTTTGCAAACTTAAGTTAATCTTTCATTCTTACTGCAAGTGGCAGATTTCAAGAAGTTTTACCTCATGCGAGGTCTACCTTTATCGCCAAAAGGGCGAGAAATGAGTTGTGACCGATTTTCTTATTATGTTTTTCAATTACTCGTGCGTAAACTAAAGTTGATGTATAATAGCGTTGTGTAAAGACTTAAATATTGTAAAAAGTTATTGTATAAATTTTATTTAAAACATTCTAGCAAGAAAGAAGTTTTAGTCTGAAAGACTTTTTGAAATGTAGTATTATTTCAATGTAGAAAGAATTGGCACTTGCTTTGAAAAGAATAGAAGTTAACAATGTACTACTAATGTATGTTTTCAAATGTGTAAATTTAACGGCATGTTGATATGTTCTTATATACATGTGAACTGTTATTTTAAATGTTAAGAAATACCGTGATATGGTAAAAGTGAAAGTAATGTTAAAAATTTGTTATTCGTGTGACTGTAAAGATTAAATCATGGCGAATATGTGGTAAAGGTTGAATGATGTAGTTAGGCTCTCTGACGCTACACTTTAGAGTTAGCCACTTTTAGAATAGTACCTCAGGGTTTAGAGTTGAAAGTAGGGTGTGTTAAGAGGTCTCGTTATGTTGAATTTTAACACGTTAGTGTTTTGATTGTAGGAGGAAATGTGGCACACGTAGACAGAAACACATTCGTGTTTGGTGTTCTTTTACAACACATGTCAGAGAGCACGGGGAGAGATAATTAAAATAGTCATGAATGAAATAAGAATGTTAAGAGAAGTATTTCTATATGTTATTTGCAATGTCATTGTGTAACATTTCATTAAACTAGTTTTCCTTCCAGATCTCTGGAAGGAACCAGAATTGAATAAAGCTCCTGTTTAGATGCAGTACAGATGAAAAAAAGATTGTTGTATATCCTGGGAGCTGCTATTGTAACAAATTTCTTTCTTTTAAATTTTCTAGTTTCTAGTTAAGTTATGGTTGTAAAAGGTTGGCCTCGCGTTAGATTCTAGAGCTAAAAGTTTTCAACAAGGTCGTTTTAGAACTCAGTTTCAAACTAATTAACTCTGGCGGGAAGTATGTAAGGATCTTAAGTTTTACTAACGTTTATTTTATTTTAAATCTTTACTATCACTTCTTATTTTCTACTTTCGGCCAGAATTATAAGCGTGAAGGTTTTTATGCAAAGTTTGTCTGGCGAACGTCAAGTATTTAAGTGTGGCCTTTTTGCCAAGCGTAAGAGAGGAAGCAGTGAGTTCGAAGCAGGCCGCTTACCTTAGAAGTTACGCAGTTGCTGTTCGCCTTCCAGGCCAGAGGTTTTAATCCTCTTGATAAATTAAACGTATTGTAGTGTTCACAGTCTCTGTGCTACATACGCTTCCTGTTTTTATAAGGCCAATCTTCCACGTGTATTGTTCTAAAGTTAAATTAGAGTTTAGTTTTTTTTTATACATTTTTACGTTAGACCCCGAGTGGAGGGTCAGTGTATTCCGAAGTACGGAAGTTATTGTATATAGAGAAAAATAAAGGGTTTTGTATACCCTTCGTCTGTATCCTGTCTACTTACCACATTTAGTGAACATAGCTTTAGTAAGCTCTCTGTTCCGAGTCAGGTCCTTGTATGTTCCCGAAGAAGGTTAGAAGGAACATTGAACCTGATAGTGGCGCCCAACGAAGAAGAATAACCATGGCCGAGTTTCAAGAAGAACCTGTGATGCCTGCAGAAACGGCTCAGAATCCAGAAATGCCAGCTGCCGCTCTGGAAGGATTCGGTTACATCGTCCAGACCATGCGCGCTTCGATGAAACCAGAAGAAACATTTAACGGAAACTCACCGGTAACCAGTTTTTTGGAAAAATTGGATGACCACTTCATGCTCTACCCCGTGCACGAGTTTCAAAAAGTTACCTCAGCTACCAGCGATTTGAGGGGCCAAGCGCTTAACTGGTTCAAATGTATCGGCAGAAGTCTCTTGGGTCAAGCAGGAAGTCCCACCTATACTTACGAAAATTTCAAGACTGCCCTACTAAAAGCCTTCCCTGTTGTAAGGGATCGTGCGAAATTAGAAACGGAACTTTTTAGTATATATCAACAAAGAATCGAAAACCTCTCGAGCTTTATTTTAAGAAAAATTCACGTTTTCAAGCTCTTGTATGGAAACCGTCCGGATCCTGAAATAATTCAAGTGATTTTGCCGAGGTTACTGCCCCAAGTGCAAGACTTTATTGAATTAAGAAATCCGACTACACTGGAAAAGTTATTTGAGCTAGCAATCCAGTTTGAAAGTAGAAGAACGGCGGACGTCGAAAGAAGACGCCAATATCAACAGCGAAACCAATTTGGTACGCCAAGACTACAGCAAACTCAAGCATACGGCTACGGAGAAAACGCGAATCAGTGGGCAAGGAAACCCGAGCATTCAAAAACAGCCGGCGAACGTCGACAGTTCAATAGCAACCCAGGAAAAAAGTCTCAAGGCCAGGGGAAAAAGAAGGAAAGCACGGAAAGGAAAAATAATTTAAACTAAAACGGATTTCTGCTGACGAGAGGGTGCGGAAATCCGAAGGCCACGAAAACCCCTCTTCCTACAAGATAAATACAGTAATGGTCAAAAATTTGACTCTTCTGAAGATTGAAGTCTTGGTGAATACCTTAGAAGTTACGCAGTTGCTGTTCGCCTTCCAGGCCAGAGGTTTTAATCCTCTTGATAAATTAAACGTATTGTAGTGTTCACAGTCTCTGTGCTACATACGCTTCCTGTTTTTATAAGGCCAATCTTCCACGTGTGTTGTTCTAAAGTTAAATTAGAGTTTAGTTTTTTTTTTATACTTTTTTACGTTAGACCCCGAGTGGAGGGTCAGTGTATTCCGAAGTACGGAAGTTATTGTATATAGAGAATAATATCCCGGCCACCGCACTCCTGGATACCGGCGCGCAGTGTTCCTGTGTGGCAGAAGTCTTTTTTAGAAAGTATTTTCGCAAATACCGCATATATAATGCGGATAATACGACAGTATTAGCGGCGCAAGGAGAACAATGTAAGTGCGTAGGTAAAGTACCTTTGTATATCCGTATCAAGGACGAACAAGTAAAGGTGATGTTTTTTACAGTAAAGAATTTGCAAGCACATTTGATCTTAGGAATAGACTTTCTTTCAGGCGCACAAGCTACACTGGATTTTAATGAAGCGTCCCTTAAGCTGACAATGAAACCAGTGCGTGTAGAAAAGGTTGAACCGCCAAGGTTAAATCTTGACCACCTGCCTAATGACGAGCAAGATAGAATCCGACAAGTGGTAAGTGAATTTGCTTCGTTATTTAGTGATATTCCAGGATTTACTCAGGTTACTAACCATAGTATTGACACCGGAGATGCATTGCCAGTTCGTCAAAAACCATACCGGTATGATAAGAATAAAGAAAAAATTATAGAATGGCATATTACCGATATGCTACGTAAAAAGATCATAACGCCCATCTCAAGTAGTTATGCTAGCCCGGTGGTTTTATGTAAGAAAAATAATGATTATCCTTTGGAGCATCCAAAAAGGTGGAGATTCGCTATTGATTACCGTAAATTAAATTCCATAACGAAATATCCGGTATATCCGTTGCCGATCATAAAAGAAATTTTAAGGAACATAAAATCAACCAAATTTATGACGACTTTAGACTTAACGATTGGTTATTTTCAAATAGGGGTGAGGCCTGAGGACGTGCCTAAGACTGCTTTTATAACCAAGTCTGGCACTTATGCATTTTTGCGTATGCCGTTTGGCCTTTCAGGCGCCCCGGCAACATTTCAGCGATGCATGGACATTGTGTTAAGACCTGTTCTTGGAAAGTCCACATTTATCTATTTAGACGATATCATTATTACTAGTGATAATCTCGACCAACATATACAGGATTTAAGACAGGTGTTTTCTTTATTAAATGAGGCCGGTCTAAAAGTTAATGTCGAAAAGTGCAAATTTGCAGCCCCTGAATTAAAATATTTAGGTTACAAAATATCGCAAAAAGGGATCGAGACAGATGAATCAAAAATAATCGCTGTACAAAAGTATCCGACTCCAGACACGGAAAAGAAGCTCTCTTCTTTTCTAGGACTTTGTTCATATTATAGGTCCTTTATAAAAGATTTTGCGGCTATCGCTGAGCCATTGTTAAAATTAAAAAGGAAAAAGGCAAGATTCTCGTGGACGGCCGAAGCCAAGAGTGCTTTCGAAAAATTAAAACAAGCATTAACGCAAGCCCCTGTGTTGAAATTTCCTGAAAAGGATGAAAATTTAGAAATTTCAGCAGATGCTTCGGATTATGCGGTAGGAGCGGTACTTTCGCAAAATCAGCAGCCCGTGGCATTTTTTAGCCGAACTTTAAATCAAACACAAAGAAACTATTCCGCGACCGAGAGAGAGGCACTTGCAGTTCTGTTAGCAGTGCAAAAGTTCCGAGTCTATTTTGGAAGAGCGCCGATAACAGTATACTCTGATCATGCGGCGGTAACTAGATTGTACTCAGGGAAAAATTTATCCCCAAGGTTAATAAGATGGGCACTCAAGCTGCAAGAATATAATCTGGTAATCAAGCATACCCCCGGAAAGGAAAATATCGTAGCAGATGCCCTATCACGAATTAAATTAGACGAACAGGGTAATACCGTAAAAGTTGCAATGCTTACAGCGTGTACAATAAATTCCCGAGAAACTGTAATAACAGAACTGGGTAAGGATCCTGAGTTTGGAAGTATTTATGAGTATTTGAAGGATCCTGAAAATTTTAGCCACCAAGATATTGTGGCGATAAGAAATAGGGCGGCCCATTACGAACTAATAGATGGTCTATTATTCTACACAAAAACTACGAATTGCAACAACGAATTTCGACCTGTTATCCCAGCTAGTCTTAGATTAAATATCCTGCATGAGCTCCATGACAGCCCTTTAGCTTCTCATGCTGGTATTCGAAAAACTATCCAACGCGTACGCGAGGCAGTCTACTTTCCTGAACTGCAAAAGTTAACAAGGGCGTATGTCCAGTCCTGCCCAACATGTTAAGCCGTTAATTATATTAATTTCCGCCCGGCCGGGTTTCTAAATAGTATTAAATCCGAATTTCCAAATGAAATAATTGGCATCGATTTATTAGGCCCTTTCCCAAAAAGTCAGTTAAATAAAAGTCGCTATCTCCTTGTTATGGTTGATCATTTTAGTAAATGGACCGAAATTGTTCCCTTAAAACGAGCCTCCGCGAAATTGGTTAACGATTCTATTTTAAATAAATATATTTTAAAATACGGGGCGCCCCTAAAAGTTATATCGGATAATGGTCCTCAATTTGTAAGTAATATATTTGAAGACATGTGCCAAAAACTGGGCATACGTCATTTAAAAATGGTCCCGTATCGGCCGCAATCAAATATAGCGGAACGGGTCAACAGAAATATAGTGAAAATTATCCGTAGTTATGTTAAAAATTTTCATAAAAGCTGGGATAACTATGTCAATGAATTTGCTTTCGCCCTTAGGACCGCAAAACATGATACAACGGGCAAAACTCCTGCTGAGTTATTTCTAGGCAGAAAGATTATAACACCGTTAGATAAACTATTTTATGTGCAACAAAGAGCCCCAGAATTTAAAATGGGTGATATAGAAAAACTAATAAAAGAAGTAAAAAAGAATACGGAAGTAGCACAAAGAAAACAGAAATTATATTATGATTTGAAACGACGGGGAGTAACTTATAAAGTAGGGGATGAAGTTTTAAAAATTAAGCATTCACTTTCTTCAGCACCAGAAGATAAAACTGCCAAATTTTTTCCACGATTTGAAGGACCATATGTTATAGAAAAAATAACTCACGCTGTTGTAGTGTTAAAAGCCAGAAATGGTGAAACCTGTTCCGCAAACATTGATCAAATCAAGCCCTACTTCGATCGTAATAAAATGCAAATCTTTTCAGATCTTTTGCAGGATCCGGCACGGCAGACACCGCAGGTACAAGTTCCAGAGGTGAAAAAACGACAAGTACAAGGGCAAGCCAATGAGAGACAGAAGCAAGTGAAAAGAAAATTGCCCCGCGGAAAAATGGAAGGTAACAAGAAAAAGAAGCCGTTCCACCGTCCAGAAAACAGAGTTCACGAACACCCCCAGAATGTAGAAGGGAGAAGGACGACGTATGTGAAGAGGACCAGGAGAAATGACGGCAACTATAACCCGGCTTTAAAACGGAAGATCTACTCATCCCGCAGAACTCTCCGCAGCAAAAGTCGCCGAACTGCGGAAGGGCCATCAGCGGCGGAGGAAAAAGTACAAGAAAAATTTGAACGGCCAACAACGAGGTCCAAGCAGGATCACGACAGAAGTTTCCCGGTTCCGCCCAGACCAGCTGCCATCAAACGGCAAAGACCACAAGCAGAGGAGAAAAGGAAAGTATTCAAGGGTGGCCGTACTGGTGAAAAAAGGAAGCTTCCAGAGGAAAGCACTGAAGGGCGAGCCCGTACAAGAAGGAGGATAAACCAAGCTACTATTTGCAGTACCTTTAAAGACTGGGCCCAGAAAAGCATGTCCGAATATTACAAAGATAAGTAAAATTTCATGTTACTTTGCAAACTTAAGTTAATCTTTCATTCTTACTGCAAGTGGCAGATTTCAAGAAGTTTTACCTCATGCGAGGTCTACCTTTATCGCCAAAAGGGCGAGAAATGAGTTGTGACCGATTTTCTTATTATGTTTTTCAATTACTCGTGCGTAAACTAAAGTTGATGTATAATAGCGTTGTGTAAAGACTTAAATATTGTAAAAAGTTATTGTATAAATTTTATTTAAAACATTCTAGCAAGAAAGAAGTTTTAGTCTGAAAGACTTTTTGAAATGTAGTATTATTTCAATGTAGAAAGAATTGGCACTTGCTTTGAAAAGAATAGAAGTTAACAATGTACTACTAATGTATGTTTTCAAATGTGTAAATTTAACGGCATGTTGATATGTTCTTATATACATGTGAACTGTTATTTTAAATGTTAAGAAATACCGTGATATGGTAAAAGTGAAAGTAATGTTAAAAATTTGTTATTCGTGTGACTGTAAAGATTAAATCATGGCGAATATGTGGTAAAGGTTGAATGATGTAGTTAGGCTCTCTGACGCTACACTTTAGAGTTAGCCACTTTTAGAATAGTACCTCAGGGTTTAGAGTTGAAAGTAGGGTGTGTTAAGAGGTCTCGTTATGTTGAATTTTAACACGTTAGTGTTTTGATTGTAGGAGGAAATGTGGCACACGTAGACAGAAACACATTCGTGTTTGGTGTTCTTTTACAACACATGTCAGAGAGCACGGGGAGAGATAATTAAAATAGTCATGAATGAAATAAGAATGTTAAGAGAAGTATTTCTATATGTTATTTGCAATGTCATTGTGTAACATTTCATTAAACTAGTTTTCCTTCCAGATCTCTGGAAGGAACCAGAATTGAATAAAGCTCCTGTTTAGATGCAGTACAGATGAAAAAAAGATTGTTGTATATCCTGGGAGCTGCTATTGTAACAAATTTCTTTCTTTTAAATTTTCTAGTTTCTAGTTAAGTTATGGTTGTAAAAGGTTGGCCTCGCGTTAGATTCTAGAGCTAAAAGTTTTCAACAAGGTCGTTTTAGAACTCAGTTTCAAACTAATTAACTCTGGCGGGAAGTATGTAAGGATCTTAAGTTTTACTAACGTTTATTTTATTTTAAATCTTTACTATCACTTCTTATTTTCTACTTTCGGCCAGAATTATAAGCGTGAAGGTTTTTATGCAAAGTTTGTCTGGCGAACGTCAAGTATTTAAGTGTGGCCTTTTTGCCAAGCGTAAGAGAGGAAGCAGTGAGTTCGAAGCAGGCCGCTTACCTTAGAAGTTACGCAGTTGCTGTTCGCCTTCCAGGCCAGAGGTTTTAATCCTCTTGATAAATTAAACGTATTGTAGTGTTCACAGTCTCTGTGCTACATACGCTTCCTGTTTTTATAAGGCCAATCTTCCACGTGTATTGTTCTAAAGTTAAATTAGAGTTTAGTTTTTTTTTTATACTTTTTTACGTTAGACCCCGAGTGGAGGGTCAGTGTATTCCGAAGTACGGAAGTTATTGTATATAGAGAAAAATAAAGGGTTTTGTATACCCTTCGTCTGTATCCTGTCTACTTACCACATTTAGTGAACATAGCTTTAGTAAGCTCTCTGTTCCGAGTCAGGTCCTTGTATGTTCCCGAAGAAGGTTAGAAGGAACATTGAACCTGATAGTGGCGCCCAACGAAGAAGAATAACCATGGCCGAGTTTCAAGAAGAACCTGTGATGCCTGCAGAAACGGCTCAGAATCCAGAAATGCCAGCTGCCGCTCTGGAAGGATTCGGTTACATCGTCCAGACCATGCGCGCTTCGATGAAACCAGAAGAAACATTTAACGGAAACTCACCGGTAACCAGTTTTTTGGAAAAATTGGATGACCACTTCATGCTCTACCCCGTGCACGAGTTTCAAAAAGTTACCTCAGCTACCAGCGATTTGAGGGGCCAAGCGCTTAACTGGTTCAAATGTATCGGCAGAAGTCTCTTGGGTCAAGCAGGAAGTCCCACCTATACTTACGAAAATTTCAAGACTGCCCTACTAAAAGCCTTCCCTGTTGTAAGGGATCGTGCGAAATTAGAAACGGAACTTTTTAGTATATATCAACAAAGAATCGAAAACCTCTCGAGCTTTATTTTAAGAAAAATTCACGTTTTCAAGCTCTTGTATGGAAACCGTCCGGATCCTGAAATAATTCAAGTGATTTTGCCGAGGTTACTGCCCCAAGTGCAAGACTTTATTGAATTAAGAAATCCGACTACACTGGAAAAGTTATTTGAGCTAGCAATCCAGTTTGAAAGTAGAAGAACGGCGGACGTCGAAAGAAGACGCCAATATCAACAGCGAAACCAATTTGGTACGCCAAGACTACAGCAAACTCAAGCATACGGCTACGGAGAAAACGCGAATCAGTGGGCAAGGAAACCCGAGCATTCAAAAACAGCCGGCGAACGTCGACAGTTCAATAGCAACCCAGGAAAAAAGTCTCAAGGCCAGGGGAAAAAGAAGGAAAGCACGGAAAGGAAAAATAATTTAAACTAAAACGGATTTCTGCTGACGAGAGGGTGCGGAAATCCGAAGGCCACGAAAACCCCTCTTCCTACAAGATAAATACAGTAATGGTCAAAAATTTGACTCTTCTGAAGATTGAAGTCTTGGTGAATACCTTAGAAGTTACGCAGTTGCTGTTCGCCTTCCAGGCCAGAGGTTTTAATCCTCTTGATAAATTAAACGTATTGTAGTGTTCACAGTCTCTGTGCTACATACGCTTCCTGTTTTTATAAGGCCAATCTTCCACGTGTGTTGTTCTAAAGTTAAATTAGAGTTTAGTTTTTTTTTTATACTTTTTTACGTTAGACCCCGAGTGGAGGGTCAGTGTATTCCGAAGTACGGAAGTTATTGTATATAGAGAATAATATCCCGGCCACCGCACTCCTGGATACCGGCGCGCAGTGTTCCTGTGTGGCAGAAGTCTTTTTTAGAAAGTATTTTCGCAAATACCGCATATATAATGCGGATAATACGACAGTATTAGCGGCGCAAGGAGAACAATGTAAGTGCGTAGGTAAAGTACCTTTGTATATCCGTATCAAGGACGAACAAGTAAAGGTGATGTTTTTTACAGTAAAGAATTTGCAAGCACATTTGATCTTAGGAATAGACTTTCTTTCAGGCGCACAAGCTACACTGGATTTTAATGAAGCGTCCCTTAAGCTGACAATGAAACCAGTGCGTGTAGAAAAGGTTGAACCGCCAAGGTTAAATCTTGACCACCTGCCTAATGACGAGCAAGATAGAATCCGACAAGTGGTAAGTGAATTTGCTTCGTTATTTAGTGATATTCCAGGATTTACTCAGGTTACTAACCATAGTATTGACACCGGAGATGCATTGCCAGTTCGTCAAAAACCATACCGGTATGATAAGAATAAAGAAAAAATTATAGAATGGCATATTACCGATATGCTACGTAAAAAGATCATAACGCCCATCTCAAGTAGTTATGCTAGCCCGGTGGTTTTATGTAAGAAAAATAATGATTATCCTTTGGAGCATCCAAAAAGGTGGAGATTCGCTATTGATTACCGTAAATTAAATTCCATAACGAAATATCCGGTATATCCGTTGCCGATCATAAAAGAAATTTTAAGGAACATAAAATCAACCAAATTTATGACGACTTTAGACTTAACGACTGGTTATTTTCAAATAGGGGTGAGGCCTGAGGACGTGCCTAAGACTGCTTTTATAACCAAGTCTGGCACTTATGCATTTTTGCGTATGCCGTTTGGCCTTTCAGGCGCCCCGGCAACATTTCAGCGATGCATGGACATTGTGTTAAGACCTGTTCTTGGAAAGTCCACATTTATCTATTTAGACGATATCATTATTACTAGTGATAATCTCGACCAACATATACAGGATTTAAGACAGGTGTTTTCTTTATTAAATGAGGCCGGTCTAAAAGTTAATGTCGAAAAGTGCAAATTTGCAGCCCCTGAATTAAAATATTTAGGTTACAAAATATCGCAAAAAGGGATCGAGACAGATGAATCAAAAATAATCGCTGTACAAAAGTATCCGACTCCAGACACGGAAAAGAAGCTCTCTTCTTTTCTAGGACTTTGTTCATATTATAGGTCCTTTATAAAAGATTTTGCGGCTATCGCTGAGCCATTGTTAAAATTAAAAAGGAAAAAGGCAAGATTCTCGTGGACGGCCGAAGCCAAGAGTGCTTTCGAAAAATTAAAACAAGCATTAACGCAAGCCCCTGTGTTGAAATTTCCTGAAAAGGATGAAAATTTAGAAATTTCAGCAGATGCTTCGGATTATGCGGTAGGAGCGGTACTTTCGCAAAATCAGCAGCCCGTGGCATTTTTTAGCCGAACTTTAAATCAAACACAAAGAAACTATTCCGCGACCGAGAGAGAGGCACTTGCAGTTCTGTTAGCAGTGCAAAAGTTCCGAGTCTATTTTGGAAGAGCGCCGATAACAGTATACTCTGATCATGCGGCGGTAACTAGATTGTACTCAGGGAAAAATTTATCCCCAAGGTTAATAAGATGGGCACTCAAGCTGCAAGAATATAATCTGGTAATCAAGCATACCCCCGGAAAGGAAAATATCGTAGCAGATGCCCTATCACGAATTAAATTAGACGAACAGGGTAATACCGTAAAAGTTGCAATGCTTACAGCGTGTACAATAAATTCCCGAGAAACTGTAATAACAGAACTGGGTAAGGATCCTGAGTTTGGAAGTATTTATGAGTATTTGAAGGATCCTGAAAATTTTAGCCACCAAGATATTGTGGCGATAAGAAATAGGGCGGCCCATTACGAACTAATAGATGGTCTATTATTCTACACAAAAACTACGAATTGCAACAACGAATTTCGACCTGTTATCCCAGCTAGTCTTAGATTAAATATCCTGCATGAGCTCCATGACAGCCCTTTAGCTTCTCATGCTGGTATTCGAAAAACTATCCAACGCGTACGCGAGGCAGTCTACTTTCCTGAACTGCAAAAGTTAACAAGGGCGTATGTCCAGTCCTGCCCAACATGTTAAGCCGTTAATTATATTAATTTCCGCCCGGCCGGGTTTCTAAATAGTATTAAATCCGAATTTCCAAATGAAATAATTGGCATCGATTTATTAGGCCCTTTCCCAAAAAGTCAGTTAAATAAAAGTCGCTATCTCCTTGTTATGGTTGATCATTTTAGTAAATGGACCGAAATTGTTCCCTTAAAACGAGCCTCCGCGAAATTGGTTAACGATTCTATTTTAAATAAATATATTTTAAAATACGGGGCGCCCCTAAAAGTTATATCGGATAATGGTCCTCAATTTGTAAGTAATATATTTGAAGACATGTGCCAAAAACTGGGCATACGTCATTTAAAAATGGTCCCGTATCGGCCGCAATCAAATATAGCGGAACGGGTCAACAGAAATATAGTGAAAATTATCCGTAGTTATGTTAAAAATTTTCATAAAAGCTGGGATAACTATGTCAATGAATTTGCTTTCGCCCTTAGGACCGCAAAACATGATACAACGGGCAAAACTCCTGCTGAGTTATTTCTAGGCAGAAAGATTATAACACCGTTAGATAAACTATTTTATGTGCAACAAAGAGCCCCAGAATTTAAAATGGGTGATATAGAAAAACTAATAAAAGAAGTAAAAAAGAATACGGAAGTAGCACAAAGAAAACAGAAATTATATTATGATTTGAAACGACGGGGAGTAACTTATAAAGTAGGGGATGAAGTTTTAAAAATTAAGCATTCACTTTCTTCAGCACCAGAAGATAAAACTGCCAAATTTTTTCCACGATTTGAAGGACCATATGTTATAGAAAAAATAACTCACGCTGTTGTAGTGTTAAAAGCCAGAAATGGTGAAACCTGTTCCGCAAACATTGATCAAATCAAGCCCTACTTCGATCGTAATAAAATGCAAATCTTTTCAGATCTTTTGCAGGATCCGGCACGGCAGACACCGCAGGTACAAGTTCCAGAGGTGAAAAAACGACAAGTACAAGGGCAAGCCAATGAGAGACAGAAGCAAGTGAAAAGAAAATTGCCCCGCGGAAAAATGGAAGGTAACAAGAAAAAGAAGCCGTTCCACCGTCCAGAAAACAGAGTTCACGAACACCCCCAGAATGTAGAAGGGAGAAGGACGACGTATGTGAAGAGGACCAGGAGAAATGACGGCAACTATAACCCGGCTTTAAAACGGAAGATCTACTCATCCCGCAGAACTCTCCGCAGCAAAAGTCGCCGAACTGCGGAAGGGCCATCAGCGGCGGAGGAAAAAGTACAAGAAAAATTTGAACGGCCAACAACGAGGTCCAAGCAGGATCACGACAGAAGTTTCCCGGTTCCGCCCAGACCAGCTGCCATCAAACGGCAAAGACCACAAGCAGAGGAGAAAAGGAAAGTATTCAAGGGTGGCCGTACTGGTGAAAAAAGGAAGCTTCCAGAGGAAAGCACTGAAGGGCGAGCCCGTACAAGAAGGAGGATAAACCAAGCTACTATTTGCAGTACCTTTAAAGACTGGGCCCAGAAAAGCATGTCCGAATATTACAAAGATAAGTAAAATTTCATGTTACTTTGCAAACTTAAGTTAATCTTTCATTCTTACTGCAAGTGGCAGATTTCAAGAAGTTTTACCTCATGCGAGGTCTACCTTTATCGCCAAAAGGGCGAGAAATGAGTTGTGACCGATTTTCTTATTATGTTTTTCAATTACTCGTGCGTAAACTAAAGTTGATGTATAATAGCGTTGTGTAAAGACTTAAATATTGTAAAAAGTTATTGTATAAATTTTATTTAAAACATTCTAGCAAGAAAGAAGTTTTAGTCTGAAAGACTTTTTGAAATGTAGTATTATTTCAATGTAGAAAGAATTGGCACTTGCTTTGAAAAGAATAGAAGTTAACAATGTACTACTAATGTATGTTTTCAAATGTGTAAATTTAACGGCATGTTGATATGTTCTTATATACATGTGAACTGTTATTTTAAATGTTAAGAAATACCGTGATATGGTAAAAGTGAAAGTAATGTTAAAAATTTGTTATTCGTGTGACTGTAAAGATTAAATCATGGCGAATATGTGGTAAAGGTTGAATGATGTAGTTAGGCTCTCTGACGCTACACTTTAGAGTTAGCCACTTTTAGAATAGTACCTCAGGGTTTAGAGTTGAAAGTAGGGTGTGTTAAGAGGTCTCGTTATGTTGAATTTTAACACGTTAGTGTTTTGATTGTAGGAGGAAATGTGGCACACGTAGACAGAAACACATTCGTGTTTGGTGTTCTTTTACAACACATGTCAGAGAGCACGGGGAGAGATAATTAAAATAGTCATGAATGAAATAAGAATGTTAAGAGAAGTATTTCTATATGTTATTTGCAATGTCATTGTGTAACATTTCATTAAACTAGTTTTCCTTCCAGATCTCTGGAAGGAACCAGAATTGAATAAAGCTCCTGTTTAGATGCAGTACAGATGAAAAAAAGATTGTTGTATATCCTGGGAGCTGCTATTGTAACAAATTTCTTTCTTTTAAATTTTCTAGTTTCTAGTTAAGTTATGGTTGTAAAAGGTTGGCCTCGCGTTAGATTCTAGAGCTAAAAGTTTTCAACAAGGTCGTTTTAGAACTCAGTTTCAAACTAATTAACTCTGGCGGGAAGTATGTAAGGATCTTAAGTTTTACTAACGTTTATTTTATTTTAAATCTTTACTATCACTTCTTATTTTCTACTTTCGGCCAGAATTATAAGCGTGAAGGTTTTTATGCAAAGTTTGTCTGGCGAACGTCAAGTATTTAAGTGTGGCCTTTTTGCCAAGCGTAAGAGAGGAAGCAGTGAGTTCGAAGCAGGCCGCTTACCTTAGAAGTTACGCAGTTGCTGTTCGCCTTCCAGGCCAGAGGTTTTAATCCTCTTGATAAATTAAACGTATTGTAGTGTTCACAGTCTCTGTGCTACATACGCTTCCTGTTTTTATAAGGCCAATCTTCCACGTGTATTGTTCTAAAGTTAAATTAGAGTTTAGTTTTTTTTTTATACTTTTTTACGTTAGACCCCGAGTGGAGGGTCAGTGTATTCCGAAGTACGGAAGTTATTGTATATAGAGAAAAATAAAGGGTTTTGTATACCCTTCGTCTGTATCCTGTCTACTTACCACATTTAGTGAACATAGCTTTAGTAAGCTCTCTGTTCCGAGTCAGGTCCTTGTATGTTCCCGAAGAAGGTTAGAAGGAACATTGAACCTGATAGTGGCGCCCAACGAAGAAGAATAACCATGGCCGAGTTTCAAGAAGAACCTGTGATGCCTGCAGAAACGGCTCAGAATCCAGAAATGCCAGCTGCCGCTCTGGAAGGATTCGGTTACATCGTCCAGACCATGCGCGCTTCGATGAAACCAGAAGAAACATTTAACGGAAACTCACCGGTAACCAGTTTTTTGGAAAAATTGGATGACCACTTCATGCTCTACCCCGTGCACGAGTTTCAAAAAGTTACCTCAGCTACCAGCGATTTGAGGGGCCAAGCGCTTAACTGGTTCAAATGTATCGGCAGAAGTCTCTTGGGTCAAGCAGGAAGTCCCACCTATACTTACGAAAATTTCAAGACTGCCCTACTAAAAGCCTTCCCTGTTGTAAGGGATCGTGCGAAATTAGAAACGGAACTTTTTAGTATATATCAACAAAGAATCGAAAACCTCTCGAGCTTTATTTTAAGAAAAATTCACGTTTTCAAGCTCTTGTATGGAAACCGTCCGGATCCTGAAATAATTCAAGTGATTTTGCCGAGGTTACTGCCCCAAGTGCAAGACTTTATTGAATTAAGAAATCCGACTACACTGGAAAAGTTATTTGAGCTAGCAATCCAGTTTGAAAGTAGAAGAACGGCGGACGTCGAAAGAAGACGCCAATATCAACAGCGAAACCAATTTGGTACGCCAAGACTACAGCAAACTCAAGCATACGGCTACGGAGAAAACGCGAATCAGTGGGCAAGGAAACCCGAGCATTCAAAAACAGCCGGCGAACGTCGACAGTTCAATAGCAACCCAGGAAAAAAGTCTCAAGGCCAGGGGAAAAAGAAGGAAAGCACGGAAAGGAAAAATAATTTAAACTAAAACGGATTTCTGCTGACGAGAGGGTGCGGAAATCCGAAGGCCACGAAAACCCCTCTTCCTACAAGATAAATACAGTAATGGTCAAAAATTTGACTCTTCTGAAGATTGAAGTCTTGGTGAATACCTTAGAAGTTACGCAGTTGCTGTTCGCCTTCCAGGCCAGAGGTTTTAATCCTCTTGATAAATTAAACGTATTGTAGTGTTCACAGTCTCTGTGCTACATACGCTTCCTGTTTTTATAAGGCCAATCTTCCACGTGTGTTGTTCTAAAGTTAAATTAGAGTTTAGTTTTTTTTTTATACTTTTTTACGTTAGACCCCGAGTGGAGGGTCAGTGTATTCCGAAGTACGGAAGTTATTGTATATAGAGAATAATATCCCGGCCACCGCACTCCTGGATACCGGCGCGCAGTGTTCCTGTGTGGCAGAAGTCTTTTTTAGAAAGTATTTTCGCAAATACCGCATATATAATGCGGATAATACGACAGTATTAGCGGCGCAAGGAGAACAATGTAAGTGCGTAGGTAAAGTACCTTTGTATATCCGTATCAAGGACGAACAAGTAAAGGTGATGTTTTTTACAGTAAAGAATTTGCAAGCACATTTGATCTTAGGAATAGACTTTCTTTCAGGCGCACAAGCTACACTGGATTTTAATGAAGCGTCCCTTAAGCTGACAATGAAACCAGTGCGTGTAGAAAAGGTTGAACCGCCAAGGTTAAATCTTGACCACCTGCCTAATGACGAGCAAGATAGAATCCGACAAGTGGTAAGTGAATTTGCTTCGTTATTTAGTGATATTCCAGGATTTACTCAGGTTACTAACCATAGTATTGACACCGGAGATGCATTGCCAGTTCGTCAAAAACCATACCGGTATGATAAGAATAAAGAAAAAATTATAGAATGGCATATTACCGATATGCTACGTAAAAAGATCATAACGCCCATCTCAAGTAGTTATGCTAGCCCGGTGGTTTTATGTAAGAAAAATAATGATTATCCTTTGGAGCATCCAAAAAGGTGGAGATTCGCTATTGATTACCGTAAATTAAATTCCATAACGAAATATCCGGTATATCCGTTGCCGATCATAAAAGAAATTTTAAGGAACATAAAATCAACCAAATTTATGACGACTTTAGACTTAACGACTGGTTATTTTCAAATAGGGGTGAGGCCTGAGGACGTGCCTAAGACTGCTTTTATAACCAAGTCTGGCACTTATGCATTTTTGCGTATGCCGTTTGGCCTTTCAGGCGCCCCGGCAACATTTCAGCGATGCATGGACATTGTGTTAAGACCTGTTCTTGGAAAGTCCACATTTATCTATTTAGACGATATCATTATTACTAGTGATAATCTCGACCAACATATACAGGATTTAAGACAGGTGTTTTCTTTATTAAATGAGGCCGGTCTAAAAGTTAATGTCGAAAAGTGCAAATTTGCAGCCCCTGAATTAAAATATTTAGGTTACAAAATATCGCAAAAAGGGATCGAGACAGATGAATCAAAAATAATCGCTGTACAAAAGTATCCGACTCCAGACACGGAAAAGAAGCTCTCTTCTTTTCTAGGACTTTGTTCATATTATAGGTCCTTTATAAAAGATTTTGCGGCTATCGCTGAGCCATTGTTAAAATTAAAAAGGAAAAAGGCAAGATTCTCGTGGACGGCCGAAGCCAAGAGTGCTTTCGAAAAATTAAAACAAGCATTAACGCAAGCCCCTGTGTTGAAATTTCCTGAAAAGGATGAAAATTTAGAAATTTCAGCAGATGCTTCGGATTATGCGGTAGGAGCGGTACTTTCGCAAAATCAGCAGCCCGTGGCATTTTTTAGCCGAACTTTAAATCAAACACAAAGAAACTATTCCGCGACCGAGAGAGAGGCACTTGCAGTTCTGTTAGCAGTGCAAAAGTTCCGAGTCTATTTTGGAAGAGCGCCGATAACAGTATACTCTGATCATGCGGCGGTAACTAGATTGTACTCAGGGAAAAATTTATCCCCAAGGTTAATAAGATGGGCACTCAAGCTGCAAGAATATAATCTGGTAATCAAGCATACCCCCGGAAAGGAAAATATCGTAGCAGATGCCCTATCACGAATTAAATTAGACGAACAGGGTAATACCGTAAAAGTTGCAATGCTTACAGCGTGTACAATAAATTCCCGAGAAACTGTAATAACAGAACTGGGTAAGGATCCTGAGTTTGGAAGTATTTATGAGTATTTGAAGGATCCTGAAAATTTTAGCCACCAAGATATTGTGGCGATAAGAAATAGGGCGGCCCATTACGAACTAATAGATGGTCTATTATTCTACACAAAAACTACGAATTGCAACAACGAATTTCGACCTGTTATCCCAGCTAGTCTTAGATTAAATATCCTGCATGAGCTCCATGACAGCCCTTTAGCTTCTCATGCTGGTATTCGAAAAACTATCCAACGCGTACGCGAGGCAGTCTACTTTCCTGAACTGCAAAAGTTAACAAGGGCGTATGTCCAGTCCTGCCCAACATGTCAAGCCGTTAATTATATTAATTTCCGCCCGGCCGGGTTTCTAAATAGTATTAAATCCGAATTTCCAAATGAAATAATTGGCATCGATTTATTAGGCCCTTTCCCAAAAAGTCAGTTAAATAAAAGTCGCTATCTCCTTGTTATGGTTGATCATTTTAGTAAATGGACCGAAATTGTTCCCTTAAAACGAGCCTCCGCGAAATTGGTTACCGATTCTATTTTAAATAAATATATTTTAAAATACGGGGCGCCCCTAAAAGTTATATCGGATAATGGTCCTCAATTTGTAAGTAATATATTTGAAGACATGTGCCAAAAACTGGGGATACGTCATTTAAAAATGGTCCCGTATCGGCCGCAATCAAATATAGCGGAACGGGTCAACAGAAATATAGTGAAAATTATCCGTAGTTATGTTAAAAATTTTCATAAAAGCTGGGATAACTATGTCAATGAATTTGCTTTCGCCCTTAGGACCGCAAAACATGATACAACGGGCAAAACTCCTGCTGAGTTATTTCTAGGCAGAAAGATTATAACACCGTTAGATAAACTATTTTATGTGCAACAAAGAGCCCCAGAATTTAAAATGGGTGATATAGAAAAACTAATAAAAGAAGCAAAAAAGAATACGGAAGTAGCACAAAGAAAACAGAAATTATATTATGATTTGAAACGACGGGGAGTAACTTATAAAGTAGGGGATGAAGTTTTAAAAATTAAGCATTCACTTTCTTCAGCACCAGAAGATAAAACTGCCAAATTTTTTCCACGATTTGAAGGACCATATGTTATAGAAAAAATAACTCACGCTGTTGTAGTGTTAAAAGCCAGAAATGGTGAAACCTGTTCCGCAAACATTGATCAAATCAAGCCCTACTTCGATCGTAATAAAATGCAAATCTTTTCAGATCTTTTGCAGGATCCGGCACGGCAGACACCGCAGGTACAAGTTCCAGAGGTGAAAAAACGACAAGTGCAAGGGCAAGCCAATGAGAGACAGAAGCAAGTGAAAAGAAAATTGCCCCGCGGAAAAATGGAAGGTAACAAGAAAAAGAAGCCGTTCCACCGTCCAGAAAACAGAGTTCACGAACACCCCCAGAATGAAGAAGGGAGAAGGACGACGTATGTGAAGAGGACCAGGAGAAATGACGGCAACTATAACCCGGCTTTAAAACGGAAGATCTACTCATCCGACAGAACTCTCCGCAGCAAAAGTCGCCGAACTGCGGAAGGGCCATCAGCGGCGGAGGAAAAAGTACAAGAAAAATTTGAACGGCCAACAACGAGGTCCAAGCAGGATCACGACAGAAGTTTCCCGGTTCCGCCCAGACCAGCTGCCATCAAACGGCAAAGACCACAAGCAGAGGAGAAAAGGAAAGTATTCAAGGGTGGCCGTACTGGTGAAAAAAGGAAGCTTCCAGAGGAAAGCACTGAAGGGCGAGCCCGTACAAGAAGGAGGATAAACCAAGCTACTATTTGCAGTACCTTTAAAGACTGGGCCCAGAAAAGCATGTCCGAATATTACAAAGATAAGTAAAATTTCATGTTACTTTGCAAACTTAAGTTAATCTTTCATTCTTACTGCAAGTGGCAGATTTCAAGAAGTTTTACCTCATGCGAGGTCTACCTTTATCGCCAAAAGGGCGAGAAATGAGTTGTGACCGATTTTCTTATTATGTTTTTCAATTACTCGTGCGTAAACTAAAGTTGATGTATAATAGCGTTGTGTAAAGACTTAAATATTGTAAAAAGTTATTGTATAAATTTTATTTAAAACATTCTAGCAAGAAAGAAGTTTTAGTCTGAAAGACTTTTTGAAATGTAGTATTATTTCAATGTAGAAAGAATTGGCACTTGCTTTGAAAAGAATAGAAGTTAACAATGTACTACTAATGTATGTTTTCAAATGTGTAAATTTAACGGCATGTTGATATGTTCTTATATACATGTGAACTGTTATTTTAAATGTTAAGAAATACCGTGATATGGTAAAAGTGAAAGTAATGTTAAAAATTTGTTATTCGTGTGACTGTAAAGATTAAATCATGGCGAATATGTGGTAAAGGTTGAATGATGTAGTTAGGCTCTCTGACGCTACACTTTAGAGTTAGCCACTTTTAGAATAGTACCTCAGGGTTTAGAGTTGAAAGTAGGGTGTGTTAAGAGGTCTCGTTATGTTGAATTTTAACACGTTAGTGTTTTGATTGTAGGAGGAAATGTGGCACACGTAGACAGAAACACATTCGTGTTTGGTGTTCTTTTACAACACATGTCAGAGAGCACGGGGAGAGATAATTAAAATAGTCATGAATGAAATAAGAATGTTAAGAGAAGTATTTCTATATGTTATTTGCAATGTCATTGTGTAACATTTCATTAAACTAGTTTTCCTTCCAGATCTCTGGAAGGAACCAGAATTGAATAAAGCTCCTGTTTAGATGCAGTACAGATGAAAAAAAGATTGTTGTATATCCTGGGAGCTGCTATTGTAACAAATTTCTTTCTTTTAAATTTTCTAGTTTCTAGTTAAGTTATGGTTGTAAAAGGTTGGCCTCGCGTTAGATTCTAGAGCTAAAAGTTTTCAACAAGGTCGTTTTAGAACTCAGTTTCAAACTAATTAACTCTGGCGGGAAGTATGTAAGGATCTTAAGTTTTACTAACGTTTATTTTATTTTAAATCTTTACTATCACTTCTTATTTTCTACTTCCGGCCAGAATTATAAGCGTGAAGGTTTTTATGCAAAGTTTGTCTGGCGAACGTCAAGTATTTAAGTGTGGCCTTTTTGCCAAGCGTAAGAGAGGAAGCAGTGAGTTCGAAGCAGGCCGCTTACCTTAGAAGTTACGCAGTTGCTGTTCGCCTTCCAGGCCAGAGGTTTTAATCCTCTTGATAAATTAAACGTATTGTAGTGTTCACAGTCTCTGTGCTACATACGCTTCCTGTTTTTATAAGGCCAATCTTCCACGTGTATTGTTCTAAAGTTAAATTAGAGTTTAGTTTTTTTTTATACTTTTTTACGTTAGACCCCGAGTGGAGGGTCAGTGTATTCCGAAGTACGGAAGTTATTGTATATAGAGAAAAATAAAGGGTTTTGTATACCCTTCGTCTGTATCCTGTCTACTTACCACATTTAGTGAACATAGCTTTAGTAAGCTCTCTGTTCCGAGTCAGGTCCTTGTATGTTCCCGAAGAAGGTTAGAAGGAACATTGAACCTGATAGTGGCGCCCAACGAAGAAGAATAACCATGGCCGAGTTTCAAGAAGAACCTGTGATGCCTGCAGAAACGGCTCAGAATCCAGAAATGCCAGCTGCCGCTCTGGAAGGATTCGGTTACATCGTCCAGACCATGCGCGCTTCGATGAAACCAGAAGAAACATTTAACGGAAACTCACCGGTAACCAGTTTTTTGGAAAAATTGGATGACCACTTCATGCTCTACCCCGTGCACGAGTTTCAAAAAGTTACCTCAGCTACCAGCGATTTGAGGGGCCAAGCGCTTAACTGGTTCAAATGTATCGGCAGAAGTCTCTTGGGTCAAGCAGGAAGTCCCACCTATACTTACGAAAATTTCAAGACTGCCCTACTAAAAGCCTTCCCTGTTGTAAGGGATCGTGCGAAATTAGAAACGGAACTTTTTAGTATATATCAACAAAGAATCGAAAACCTCTCGAGCTTTATTTTAAGAAAAATTCACGTTTTCAAGCTCTTGTATGGAAACCGTCCGGATCCTGAAATAATTCAAGTGATTTTGCCGAGGTTACTGCCCCAAGTGCAAGACTTTATTGAATTAAGAAATCCGACTACACTGGAAAAGTTATTTGAGCTAGCAATCCAGTTTGAAAGTAGAAGAACGGCGGACGTCGAAAGAAGACGCCAATATCAACAGCGAAACCAATTTGGTACGCCAAGACTACAGCAAACTCAAGCATACGGCTACGGAGAAAACGCGAATCAGTGGGCAAGGAAACCCGAGCATTCAAAAACAGCCGGCGAACGTCGACAGTTCAATAGCAACCCAGGAAAAAAGTCTCAAGGCCAGGGGAAAAAGAAGGAAAGCACGGAAAGGAAAAATAATTTAAACTAAAACGGATTTCTGCTGACGAGAGGGTGCGGAAATCCGAAGGCCACGAAAACCCCTCTTCCTACAAGATAAATACAGTAATGGTCAAAAATTTGACTCTTCTGAAGATTGTAGTCTTGGTGAATACCTTAGAAGTTACGCAGTTGCTGTTCGCCTTCCAGGCCAGAGGTTTTAATCCTCTTGATAAATTAAACGTATTGTAGTGTTCACAGTCTCTGTGCTACATACGCTTCCTGTTTTTATAAGGCCAATCTTCCACGTGTGTTGTTCTAAAGTTAAATTAGAGTTTAGTTTTTTTTTATACTTTTTTACGTTAGACCCCGAGTGGAGGGTCAGTGTATTCCGAAGTACGGAAGTTATTGTATATAGAGAATAATATCCCGGCCACCGCACTCCTGGATACCGGCGCGCAGTGTTCCTGTGTGGCAGAAGTCTTTTTTAGAAAGTATTTTCGCAAATACCGCATATATAATGCGGATAATACGACAGTATTAGCGGCGCAAGGAGAACAATGTAAGTGCGTAGGTAAAGTACCTTTGTATATCCGTATCAAGGACGAACAAGTAAAGGTGATGTTTTTTACAGTAAAGAATTTGCAAGCACATTTGATCTTAGGAATAGACTTTCTTTCAGGCGCACAAGCTACACTGGATTTTAATGAAGCGTCCCTTAAGCTGACAATGAAACCAGTGCGTGTAGAAAAGGTTGAACCGCCAAGGTTAAATCTTGACCACCTGCCTAATGACGAGCAAGATAGAATCCGACAAGTGGTAAGTGAATTTGCTTCGTTATTTAGTGATATTCCAGGATTTACTCAGGTTACTAACCATAGTATTGACACCGGAGAGGCATTGCCAGTTCGTCAAAAACCATACCGGTATGATAAGAATAAAGAAAAAATTATAGAATGGCATATTACCGATATGCTACGTAAAAAGATCATAACGCCCATCTCAAGTAGTTATGCTAGCCCGGTGGTTTTATGTAAGAAAAATAATGATTATCCTTTGGAGCATCCAAAAAGGTGGAGATTCGCTATTGATTACCGTAAATTAAATTCCATAACGAAATATCCGGTATATCCGTTGCCGATCATAAAAGAAATTTTAAGGAACATAAAATCAACCAAATTTATGACGACTTTAGACTTAACGACTGGTTATTTTCAAATAGGGGTGAGGCCTGAGGACGTGCCTAAGACTGCTTTTATAACCAAGTCTGGCACTTATGCATTTTTGCGTATGCCGTTTGGCCTTTCAGGCGCCCCGGCAACATTTCAGCGATGCATGGACATTGTGTTAAGACCTGTTCTTGGAAAGTCCACATTTATCTATTTAGACGATATCATTATTACTAGTGATAATCTCGACCAACATATACAGGATTTAAGACAGGTGTTTTCTTTATTAAATGAGGCCGGTCTAAAAGTTAATGTCGAAAAGTGCAAATTTGCAGCCCCTGAATTAAAATATTTAGGTTACAAAATATCGCAAAAAGGGATCGAGACAGATGAATCAAAAATAATCGCTGTACAAAAGTATCCGACTCCAGACACGGCAAAGAAGCTCTCTTCTTTTCTAGGACTTTGTTCATATTATAGGTCCTTTATAAAAGATTTTGCGGCTATCGCTGAGCCATTGTTAAAATTAAAAAGGAAAAAGGCAAGATTCTCGTGGACGGCCGAAGCCAATAGTCCTTTCGAAAAATTAAAACAAGCATTAACGCAAGCCCCTGTGTTGAAATTTCCTGAAAAGGATCAGAATTTAGAAATTTCAGCGGATGCTTCGGATTATGCGGTAGGAGCGGTACTTTCGCAAAATCAGCAGCCCGTGGCATTTTTTTTAGTCGAACTTTAAATCAAACACAAAGAAATTATTCCGCGACTGAGAGAGAGGCACTTGCAGTTCTGTTAGCAGTGCAAAAGTTCTGAGTCTATTTTGGAAGAGCGCCAATAACAGTGTATTCTGATCATGCGGCGGTAACTAGATTGTACTCAGGGAAAAACTTATCCCCAAGGTTAATAAGATGGGCACTCAAGCTACAAGAATATAATCTGGTAATCAAGCATACCCCCGGAAAGGAAAATATCGTAGCAGATGCCCTATCCAGAATAAAAATAGATGAAGAAGGTAATACTGTAAAGGTGGCAATGCTCACAGCATGTACAATAAATTCCCGAGAAACTGTAATAACCGAACTGGGTAAGGATCCTGAGTTTGGAAACATTTATGAGTATTTAAAGGATCCTGAAAATTTTAGCCACCAAGATATTGTGGCGATAAGAAATAGGGCGGCCCATTACGAACTAATAGATGGTTTATTATTTTATACAAAAACTACAAATTGCAACAACGAATTTCGACCTGTTATCCCAGCTAGTCTTAGATTAAATATCCTGCATGAGCTCCATGACAGCCCTTTAGCTTCTCATGCTGGTATTCGAAAAACTATCCAACGCGTACGCGAGGCAGTCTACTTTCCTGAACTGCAAAAGTTAACAAGGGCGTATGTCCAGTCCTGCCCAACATGTCAAGCCGTTAATTATATTAATTTCCGCCCGGCCGGGTTTCTAAATAGTATTAAATCCGAATTTCCAAATGAAATAATTGGCATCGATTTATTAGGCCCTTTCCCAAAAAGTCAGTTAAATAAAAGTCGGTATCTCCTTGTTATGGTTGATCATTTTAGTAAATGGACCGAAATTGTTCCCTTAAAACGAGCCTCCGAGAAATTGGTTACCGATTCTATTTTAAATAAATATATTTTAAAATACGGGGCGCCCCTAAAAGTTATATCGGATAATGGTCCTCAATTTGTAAGTAATATATTTGAAGACATGTGCCAAAAACTGGGCATACGTCATTTAAAAATGGTCCCGTATCGGCCGCAATCAAATATAGCGGAACGGGTCAACAGAAATATAGTGAAAATTATCCGTAGTTATGTTAAAAATTTTCATAAAAGCTGGGATAACTATGTCAATGAATTTGCTTTCGCCCTTAGGACCGCAAAACATGATACAACGGGCAAAACTCCTGCTGAGTTATTTCTAGGCAGAAAGATTATAACACCGTTAGATAAACTATTTTATGTGCAACAAAGAGCCCCAGAATTTAAAATGGGTGATATAGAAAAACTAATAAAAGAAGCAAAAAAGAATACGGAAGTAGCACAAAGAAAACAGAAATTATATTATGATTTGAAACGACGGGGAGTAACTTATAAAGTAGGGGATGAAGTTTTAAAAATTAAGCATTCACTTTCTTCAGCACCAGAAGATAAAACTGCCAAATTTTTTCCACGATTTGAAGGACCATATGTTATAGAAAAAATAACTCACGCTGTTGTAGTGTTAAAAGCCAGAAATGGTGAAACCTGTTCCGCAAACATTGATCAAATCAAGCCCTACTTCGATCGTAATAAAATGCAAATCTTTTCAGATCTTTTGCAGGATCCGGCACGGCAGACACCGCAGGTACAAGTTCCAGAGGTGAAAAAACGACAAGTACAAGGGCAAGCCAATGAGAGACAGAAGCAAGTGAAAAGAAAATTGCCCCGCGGAAAAATGGAAGGTAACAAGAAAAAGAAGCCGTTCCACCGTCCAGAAAACAGAGTTCACGAACACCCCCAGAATGAAGAAGGGAGAAGGACGACGTATGTGAAGAGGACCAGGAGAAATGACGGCAACTATAACCCGGCTTTAAAACGGAAGATCTACTCATCCGACAGAACTCTCCGCAGCAAAAGTCGCCGAACTGCGGAAGGGCCATCAGCGGCGGAGGAAAAAGTACAAGAAAAATTTGAACGGCCAACAACGAGGTCCAAGCAGGATCACGACAGAAGTTTCCCGGTTCCGCCCAGACCAGCTGCCATCAAACGGCAAAGACCACAAGCAGAGGAGAAAAGGAAAGTATTCAAGGGTGGCCGTACTGGTGAAAAAAGGAAGCTTCCAGAGGAAAGCACTGAAGGGCGAGCCCGTACAAGAAGGAGGATAAACCAAGCTACTATTTGCAGTACCTTTAAAGACTGGGCCCAGAAAAGCATGTCCGAATATTACAAAGATAAGTAAAATTTCATGTTACTTTGCAAACTTAAGTTAATCTTTCATTCTTACTGCAAGTGGCAGATTTCAAGAAGTTTTACCTCATGCGAGGTCTACCTTTATCGCCAAAAGGGCGAGAAATGAGTTGTGACCGATTTTCTTATTATGTTTTTCAATTACTCGTGCGTAAACTAAAGTTGATGTATAATAGCGTTGTGTAAAGACTTAAATATTGTAAAAAGTTATTGTATAAATTTTATTTAAAACATTCTAGCAAGAAAGAAGTTTTAGTCTGAAAGACTTTTTGAAATGTAGTATTATTTCAATGTAGAAAGAATTGGCACTTGCTTTGAAAAGAATAGAAGTTAACAATGTACTACTAATGTATGTTTTCAAATGTGTAAATTTAACGGCATGTTGATATGTTCTTATATACATGTGAACTGTTATTTTAAATGTTAAGAAATACCGTGATATGGTAAAAGTGAAAGTAATGTTAAAAATTTGTTATTCGTGTGACTGTAAAGATTAAATCATGGCGAATATGTGGTAAAGGTTGAATGATGTAGTTAGGCTCTCTGACGCTACACTTTAGAGTTAGCCACTTTTAGAATAGTACCTCAGGGTTTAGAGTTGAAAGTAGGGTGTGTTAAGAGGTCTCGTTATGTTGAATTTTAACACGTTAGTGTTTTGATTGTAGGAGGAAATGTGGCACACGTAGACAGAAACACATTCGTGTTTGGTGTTCTTTTACAACACATGTCAGAGAGCACGGGGAGAGATAATTAAAATAGTCATGAATGAAATAAGAATGTTAAGAGAAGTATTTCTATATGTTATTTGCAATGTCATTGTGTAATATTTCATTAAACTAGTTTTCCTTCCAGATCTCTGGAAGGAACCAGAATTGAATAAAGCTCCTGTTTAGATGCAGTACAGATGAAAAAAAGATTGTTGTATATCCTGGGAGCTGCTATTGTAACAAATTTCTTTCTTTTAAATTTTCTAGTTTCTAGTTAAGTTATGGTTGTAAAAGGTTGGCCTCGCGTTAGATTCTAGAGCTAAAAGTTTTCAACAAGGTCGTTTTAGAACTCAGTTTCAAACTAATTAACTCTGGCGGGAAGTATGTAAGGATCTTAAGTTTTACTAACGTTTATTTTATTTTAAATCTTTACTATCACTTCTTATTTTCTACTTCCGGCCAGAATTATAAGCGTGAAGGTTTTTATGCAAAGTTTGTCTGGCGAACGCCAAGTATTTAAGTGTGGCCTTTTTGCCAAGCGTAAGAGAGGAAGCAGTGAGTTCGAAGCAGGCCGCTTACCTTAGAAGTTACGCAGTTGCTGTTCGCCTTCCAGGCCAGAGGTTTTAATCCTCTTGATAAATTAAACGTATTGTAGTGTTCACAGTCTCTGTGCTACATACGCTTCCTGTTTTTATAAGGCCAATCTTCCACGTGTATTGTTCTAAAGTTAAATTAGAGTTTAGTTTTTTTTTATACTTTTTTACGTTAGACCCCGAGTGGAGGGTCAGTGTATTCCGAAGTACGGAAGTTATTGTATATAGAGAAAAATAAAGGGTTTTGTATACCCTTCGTCTGTATCCTGTCTACTTACCACAATTAGTGAACATAGCTTTAGTAAGCTCTCTGTTCCGAGTCAGGTCCTTGTATGTTCCCGAAGAAGGTTAGAAGGAACATTGAACCTGATAACTTCAGACGCTTTTCTGCAAGGATTCTATTATCTGGCAACTCAGGATGAATTTGAAGCCATGGAAGTGATACCTTCCAGCGTCATCTCTTTCTAAAGTACGGATGAAATAATTTTCTGTAGCCTTTTGTATTTCTTGTTTTGTTTGCGAAAGAGCTTGTTCAGTTATTCCGATAGAATCAAGAGACCACAAGTCACAAATTTTTCTGTCACTAATGTGTAGTGATAAAAGAATTTCATTAAAATTCTTTCCCTTTACCCTTGTTCTCCCTAATATTGTCCAACCAAGGTGTGTATTCGTCGCTACTAAACTCTCCGTTACGTGTTTTGTTTCCCCTGTAAAGAGTTTTCCGGCATAATCTGCTCCTACAAGTATGTGTATTTCGTTAGGGTGTTTTTCAAATAAACAAGAATTCTCATTAGTTACATCACTGGGAAAAATTTTGTAACCTCTAAGTTTCTTTAAGCATTCCCTATCCTCCAATTTTGGAATATGTGAGCATATGGTTTTTTTGCCTCAAAACTTCCATTTCGCATGTGAATCCTGTTTCTGGATTATTTAACTTAATCAGATACTTGTTGTGATTTTCCCTTTTTTCTGTCCCTCCAAAAAGCCCATGAGTCACACTTTCCTGACCTAAAGATTTTAGTTTTAATTTCTCCGCAAGAAATGTGCTGATATATGATCTGCTACTTCCGGTATCCAGAATTATTCGTATAAAATTGCTTTCACCATCTCCGTAAACATTGACAATTAAAGTTTGTAAGATTACACTTTCATAGGACGAATTATTCGTTAAGGCCTTATTTTCAATTTGTTCTTCCTTAATTTCTCCGTTTTCGGTTTTAAAACACATTATAGTGGCATGTCGTTGTTTACATAATTCACACCTTATTCTAGAAGTGCAATTAAAACTAAGATGCCGTGGGTGTAAACAGCGATAACATATTTTTTTCGCTTTGCATTTCTCCCTCTTTTTCTCAGTAGACCATAAAGATGCTTGTTTACACGTTATAGACTCGTGATCAGAAGAGTCGCAGAAAACACATGGTGTTTGTCCCCCCCGCAAACTTGCGTTCGTCAACTCCGAAGCTGTGTGTTTCGCAATAGGTCTGGTTTCACTCAGTTTGTTATGCTTTTGCGGCGCCGCCTTTGGCTGGACCGTCTGGAATGTACGTTCCCGCGCAACTAACTGTTCAGAAAGAAATTCCACTAGGTGATTCAAATCGTAATTTGATTTTCGAACTGTTTTATTATATTCCAAAACCAAATCTGCGGGCAATGTTTTAAGCAAAATAGGTGTTAATAAAGCTCCATATGTTTCTGAGGTCATATTTAATGATTCAAGACATCGAATATGTTTCTGTATATAATTGAATAACTTACGGAAATTTTGAATGTCATTAGAATCCTTTAGAGGTCTTATTTTCAGTAATTTATCTATATGCGCGTTTATCAGTACATCTTTATTTCCAAATCTATCTGTGAGGAGTTTAACTGAAGTTTCGTAATTTTCTTCGGTTAAATCGAAACCGTCAATGGTGTTATAAGCAGTGCCTCCCAAAAAGGATTTCAAATAATTAAATTTGCTTATAGCGTCAAGCGTTTTATTTTGGTGTATGGCTGATGAAAAAGTGTTCCAAAATGTCAGCCATTCGCAGCTCTCGCCATAAAACTTCGGAATCGTAAGTTTAGGAAGCTTCACATTATGATTTTCGATTTTAACGTTTTCTATAATACTTTCACTTAACTGTTCAGTGCTTCTTAACACACTAAATTTTAGTTGTTCTATATTAATTTCTTTCAATTTTTTGTTAGCTTTGTATTTAAATGTAGTTATTCTTTCACGATATTCGTCAACACCGTTTAATTCCTGGTCTAGATCCTTTATGTCTATTAATTTTTCTATATCGGCATCTATTTGTTTTAATTCGTTCGATTTTTCATTTAAGAGTTCTAAGGAAATTTCTAGTTCCTCTGCATTCACTTCTGTTTTTGGTAATTCAGTTTCGATTCGGCCAATTAATTTTGTAACGGCAGCCCTTATGTGGCCGCGTTTCCTTTTCAATGTATCGATGAATTCCGTCGTTATTTAATATTCAACAAGTATCAGCAATTAAATAATTATTTATGCTTATGTATCATCTATATAACTGATATCAATTTAGACAGTTTCAATAGTTAGGAAAACAGCAGTTACTGGCAGTCCCTGTTCGGGCGCCATGTTAAAAAATTTATCAACTTTGTACTATTAAATTTTATCAACTTTGTACTATTAAAATTTTTAGATCATTAAATAGATAAGTGAAAGTTCACTTACCTTCTAAATAGGGCTGCCCTCAACTGCCTGCTTTTCCTTCTTGTCGGTATCCGTCTCTATGATGAACTTCGATTCACTGCGAAACACAGCTATAAACTTTTTAAGAAATTTTAATTCGTATGAAAGATATCTACAAAATATTTACAAGTTATAATGATTACAAGCATAATTTATACGGAGACGGTCTATCGTTATACATCTGTTAGACGCGTCAGCCGTTCAACTGACTACTTTTAGTCTCTTTCGCCAGAGGGCGTTCGTGGAAGTAAAGTTCTAGTAAGCAAACGCGACACTCCCACCTTGAGGTCCAGTATCAACAGAGGATGGACCTCAACTGACCTGTAGTTCAAGTCTTTTGAGATTTCGTCATACGTCGAGTTCTGTACCTCACTTGCATATCTGACTCAGGTGTAAAGTTGAGTTCAAGAGGTATGAGGTTCTTAGTAGGTCTTATAATCTCCCTTTGTGCAGTTTTCAGTTTCACTAATCTAATGTATCCGTCGTGGGATGGAAAAATTTCCAGGATTCTAGCTAAGGGCCAGTTTATCCTTTTTTCGTTGTTGGACACAATTACAAGATCACCAACTTTCACAGAAGATGGTTCACGGATGAATTTTGAGCTTTGTTTTAGTTGCCCTAAATATTCTGATCGAAATCTTTTTCGTAAATCTTTTCTCAATTTGGCTCTGTAAAGGTATCTTTTATTGATGTACGAGTATTTAGAATCCAAAAGATCTAATTCAGGAACTCCAGTCTCTGGAATTTCTGTTAGAAACATTGCTGGGGTGAGAGCTCTTAAATCCTTTACGTCTTCTGACAAATACGTGAGAGGACGGTTGTTCATAATGCTCTCGCAATCACAAATGATTGTCAACAATTCTTCGTAGTTCAGAGAAGATTTTTCTAGTACCTTTCGAAGAATTCTCTTTAGTGCTCCAATTAATCTTTCCCACCACCCTCCCCACCATGGCGAGGAAGGGGGAATAAATTTCCATTCAATTTTCTTAACTGTTGCATTTTCTAAGACAGAATTCCAATTTATGGTCTTAAACAAATTATTTGATCCAACAAAATTGGTTCCATTGTCAGAGTATACAGTGACAGGTCTACCCCTTCGAGCGATGAATCGCCTGAACGCGTGCAGGAAACTTTCGCTTGATAGAGATGAGACTAGCTCTAAGTGAACTGCTCTATATATTGCGCAAGTAAAAATGACGATCCATGTTTTTTGGCCTCCTTTTAAAATTAAGGGACCCGTCAGATCAACACCAATAATCTCAAAAATTAAAGCATCTCTTATTCTGTCTTCAGGTAGTGGCGCTTGAGGAGTCTTATATGAATCAGAGTCGAACCATCGACATCGTACACAGTTTTGGATAACCTTGCGTACTGTCTTCCTATTCTTTATGATCCAATATTTTTCACGCAAAGCGCATATAACGAATTGTACTCCAGCGTGACTTAGCCTTTCATGTTCAGATTTGATCAGTTTTAAGACTAATGGATGTTCTGAGGGAAGTAAAACTGGGTAACGAAAGTCAGCGTCATCGTCTCTCTGAAAGATACGTGTCTTCACTTTTATAAGGCCATTGGAGTCCATAATAGGTTCTAGAGCACGTATTCTTTTATCTTTTAATCCTTCAAAAGATTCTCGTTGGATCAGTCGGAAAACCACTGTTTCAGCTCCTTTTAGTTCTTCGACTGAAATTCTCCCATGAGTTCTTTCAGATGGTGGTGTTGTAGCATTTTTAATAAATCTAAAGATCCAAGATACGACCTTTATGATCTTTTCGAATTTTGAAATATTGTCAAAAAGGTTAAATTTATCTGTATTCGTGTTATTGCTGGCTGAAACCACAGTTCGTTTTCTCTCTCCATTTACTATATCGAAGTCAGTATGTTCTCCATCTGCAATAGGCCACTCTTGTGGAGGTCGATAAATCCAATCTGGTCCTTTCCACCATTCGGATTTCCTCAATTCTTTTGCAGAGCAACCGCGTGATGGCAAATCCGAAGGATTAAACTTTCCGAGAATGTGATGCCAGTTATCTGGGTTACTCAATTTTCGAATCTCATTTACTCGATTGGCTACAAAAGTGGACCAATTTTCTTTCTGTTTTATCCAAAAGAGAGCATTTTTGGAATCCGTCCAGTAAAAAACTGGAACCTCTTTTAATTTCAAGTCTTCTCTTATTGTATGAGAGAGCCTTGCTCCAATAGTGCAAGCGAGTATCTCTAGTCGAGGTATGGTGTGTGCTTTTAGCGGAGCAACTCTTGCTTTAGATTGTATCAATTGACAAGTGACTCCACGTTCACCGCTGTGTTTAAGAAAAATGCAGGTCGCATACGCGTCCTTGCTTGCGTCCGAAAATACATGCAGAGTGGTACTCTCGTCTATTTTGGGAAGCAATCTAGGAATTTTGATGTCTTTCAAATATTTTAACTGAGATGACCATGTGAAAAATTTCCTTGCTAGATCATTCGGCAGATTAGTATCCCAGTTAATTTTCTGTTTCCAGCACTCTTGCAGAATCAATTTAGGCATGAGAGTAACTGGACTAGTAAACCCAATTGGGTCAAAGATTTTACTCAATTCGGAAAGAACAGATCTTTTGCTCAATACAGGGTTTTCTTCATATTTTACGTGACAAGACAAAGTATCGTCAAACAAGTCCCATTTCAATCCCAATACTGACACAACATCTTCATAATCTTTATCAGAAAGGTTTAGAATTGAAGTTTCATTTTTAAGTCTATTATGTTTCCAATCTCTTAGGTCAAATTTTGCAGTAGCCATTATTTCTCTAGATCCTTTGATAAATAAGTTTAATTCTTCAATTGATTCCACAGTCGCTACGCAGTTATCCACATACATGGCTTTTTTAGCTTTGAAGCTATTTCCTGATGATGTTTTGGTACATTTTCCAAATGGTAGTTAATCGTGGCAGCGAGTAAAAAGGGGCTGGCGTTTACGCCGAATACAATCCTTCGGTGCCGATATATAGTCAGTTTTTCAGGCTGTCCTTTCTCCCACCATAGGAACCGGAGAAAATCTCGATCCGCTGGATTCACACCTATCTGAAGAAATGCTCTTTTTATATCCGAAATAACTCCATACTTCCCCTCTCGAAATTTTGTCAAAATTTTGGGGATCAATGCAAGATAATTAGGACCCTTTTCCAGGCAGTCGTGCAGAGATACCGAATTTTTCTCCTTTGCAGATGCGTCGAACACTGGTCGAATTTTGGTAGTCGAATTTTCCCGAAACACTGCTCTATGTGGCAGATAATGCCCTTTGATCTTTTCTGCCTCCGCAATATCGATAGGTTCAATTATTCCCTCTTCTACCCAATCCTTTAAAACAGTTTCGTAGGCTTCTAAGGAATTCTTAGTCTGAAGGGTTCTCACGCAAGACTTCAGACGCTTTTCTGCAAGGATTCTATTATCTGGCAACTCAGGATGAATTTGAAGCCATGGAAGTGATACCTTCCAGCGTCATCTCTTTCTAAAGTACGGATGAAATAATTTTCTGTAGCCTTTTGTATTTCTTGTTTTGTTTGCGAAAGAGTTTGTTCAGTTATTCCGATAGAATCAAGAGACCACAAGTCACAAATTTTTCTGTCACTAATGTGTAGTGATAAAAGAATTTCATTAAAATTCTTTCCCTTTACCCTTGTTCTCCCTAATATTGTCCAACCAAGGTGTGTATTCATCGCTACTAAACTCTCCGTTACGTGTTTTGTTTCCCCTGTAAAGAGTTTTCCGGCATAATCTGCTCCTACAAGTATGTGTATTTCGTTAGGGTGTTTTTCAAATAAACAAGAATTCTCATTAGTTACATCACTGGGAAAAATTTTGTAACCTCTAAGTTTCTTTAAGCATTCCCTATCCTCCAATTTTGGAATATGTGAGCATATGGTTTTTTTGCCTCAAAACTTCCATTTCGCACGTGAATCCTGTTTCTGGATTATTTAACTTAATCAGATACTTGTTGTGATTTTCCCTTTTTTCTGTCCCTCCAAAACGCCCATGAGTCACACTTTCCTGACCTAAAGATTTTAGTTTTAATTTCTCCGCAAGAAATGTGCTGATATATGATCTGCTACTTCCGGTATCCAGAATTATTCGTATAAAATTGCTTTCACCATCTCCGTAAACATTGACAATTAAAGTTTGTAAGATTACACTTTCATAGGACGAATTATTCGTTAAGGCCTTATTTTCAATTTGTTCTTCCTTAATTTCTCCGTTTTCGGTTTTAAAACACATTATAGTGGCATGTCGTTGTTTACATAATTCACACCTTATTCTAGAAGTGCAATTAAAACTAAGATGCCGTGGGTGTAAACAGCGATAACATATTTTTTTCGCTTTGCATTTCTCCCTCTTTTTCTCAGTAGACCATAAAGATGCTTGTTTACACGTTATAGACTCGTGATCAGAAGAGTCGCAGAAAACACATGGTGTTTGTCCCCCCCGCAAACTTGCGTTCGTCAACTCCGAAGCTGTGTGTTTCGCAATAGGTCTGGTTTCACTCAGTTTGTTATGCTTTTGCGGCGCCGCCTTTGGCTGGACCGTCTGGAATGTACGTTCCCGCGCAACTAACTGTTCAGAAAGAAATTCCACTAGGTGATTCAAATCGTAATTTGATTTTCGAACTGTTTTATTATATTCCAAAACCAAATCTGCGGGCAATGTTTTAAGCAAAATAGGTGTTAATAAAGCTCCATATGTTTCTGAGGTCATATTTAATGATTCAAGACATCGAATATGTTTCTGTATATAATTGAATAACTTACGGAAATTTTGAATGTCATTAGAATCCTTTAGAGGTCTTATTTTCAGTAATTTATCTATATGCGCGTTTATCAGTACATCTTTATTTCCAAATCTATCTGTGAGGAGTTTAACTGAAGTTTCGTAATTTTCTTCGGTTAAATCGAAACCGTCAATGGTGTTATAAGCAGTGCCTCCCAAAAAGGATTTCAAATAATTAAATTTGCTTATAGCGTCAAGCGTTTTATTTTGGTGTATGGCTGATGAAAAAGTGTTCCAAAATGTCAGCCATTCGCAGCTCTCGCCATAAAACTTCGGAATCGTAAGTTTAGGAAGCTTCACATTATGATTTTCGATTTTAACGTTTTCTATAATACTTTCACTTAACTGTTCAGTGCTTCTTAACACACTAAATTTTAGTTGTTCTATATTAATTTCTTTCAATTTTTTGTTAGCTTTGTATTTAAATGTAGTTATTCTTTCACGATATTCGTCAACACCGTTTAATTCCTGGTCTAGATCCTTTATGTCTATTAATTTTTCTATATCGGCATCTATTTGTTTTAATTCGTTCGATTTTTCATTTAAGAGTTCTAAGGAAATTTCTAGTTCCTCTGCATTCACTTCTGTTTTTGGTAATTCAGTTTCGATTCGGCCAATTAATTTTGTAACGGCAGCCCTTATGTGGCCGCGTTTCCTTTTCAATGTATCGATGAATTCCGTCGTTATTTAATATTGAACAATTCAACAAGTATCAGCAATTAAATAATTATTTATGCTTATGTATCATCTATATAACTGATATCAATTTAGACAGTTTCAATAGTTAGGAAAACAGCAGTTACTGGCAGTCCCTGTTCGGGCGCCATGTTAAAAAATTTATCAACTTTGTACTATTAAATTTTATCAACTTTGTACTATTAAAATTTTTAGATCATTAAATAGATAAGTGAAAGTTCACTTACCTTCTAAATAGGGCTGCCCTCAACTGCCTGCTTTTCCTTCTTGTCGGTATCCGTCTCTATGATGAACTTCGATTCACTGCGAAACACAGCTATAAACTTTTTAAGAAATTTTAATTCGTATGAAAGATATCTACAAAATATTTACAAGTTATAATGATTACAAGCATAATTTATACGGAGACGGTCTATCGTTATACATCTGTTAGACGCGTCAGCCGTTCAACTGACTACTTTTAGTCTCTTTCGCCAGAGGGCGTTCGTGGAAGTAAAGTTCTAGTAAGCAAACGCGACACTCCCACCTTGAGGTCCAGTATCAACAGAGGATGGACCTCAACTGACCTGTAGTTCAAGTCTTTTGAGATTTCGTCATACGTCGAGTTCTGTACCTCACTTGCATATCTGACTCAGGTGTAAAGTTGAGTTCAAGAGGTATGAGGTTCTTAGTAGGTCTTATAATCTCCCTTTGTGCAGTTTTCAGTTTCACTAATCTAATGTATCCGTCGTGGGATGGAAAAATTTCCAGGATTCTAGCTAAGGGCCAGTTTATCCTTTTTTCGTTGTTGGACACAATTACAAGATCACCAACTTTCACAGAAGATGGTTCACGGATGAATTTTGAGCTTTGTTTTAGTTGCCCTAAATATTCTGATCGAAATCTTTTTCGTAAATCTTTTCTCAATTTGGCTCTGTAAAGGTATCTTTTATTGATGTACGAGTATTTAGAATCCAAAAGATCTAATTCAGGAACTCCAGTCTCTGGAATTTCTGTTAGAAACATTGCTGGGGTGAGAGCTCTTAAATCCTTTACGTCTTCTGACAAATACGTGAGAGGACGGTTGTTCATAATGCTCTCGCAATCACAAATGATTGTCAACAATTCTTCGTAGTTCAGAGAAGATTTTTCTAGTACCTTTCGAAGAATTCTCTTTAGTGCTCCAATTAATCTTTCCCACCACCCTCCCCACCATGGCGAGGAAGGGGGAATAAATTTCCATTCAATTTTCTTAACTGTTGCATTTTCTAAGACAGAATTCCAATTTATGGTCTTAAACAAATTATTTGATCCAACAAAATTGGTTCCATTGTCAGAGTATACAGTGACAGGTCTACCCCTTCGAGCGATGAATCGCCTGAACGCGTGCAGGAAACTTTCGCTTGATAGAGATGAGACTAGCTCTAAGTGAACTGCTCTATATATTGCGCAAGTAAAAATGACGATCCATGTTTTTTGGCCTCCTTTTAAAATTAAGGGACCCGTCAGATCAACACCAATAATCTCAAAAATTAAAGCATCTCTTATTCTGTCTTCAGGTAGTGGCGCTTGAGGAGTCTTATATGAATCAGAGTCGAACCATCGACATCGTACACAGTTTTGGATAACCTTGCGTACTGTCTTCCTATTCTTTATGATCCAATATTTTTCACGCAAAGCGCATATAACGAATTGTACTCCAGCGTGACTTAGCCTTTCATGTTCAGATTTGATCAGTTTTAAGACTAATGGATGTTCTGAGGGAAGTAAAACTGGGTAACGAAAGTCAGCGTCATCGTCTCTCTGAAAGATACGTGTCTTCACTTTTATAAGGCCATTGGAGTCCATAATAGGTTCTAGAGCACGTATTCTTTTATCTTTTAATCCTTCAAAAGATTCTCGTTGGATCAGTCGGAAAACCACTGTTTCAGCTCCTTTTAGTTCTTCGACTGAAATTCTCCCATGAGTTCTTTCAGATGGTGGTGTTGTAGCATTTTTAATAAATCTAAAGATCCAAGATACGACCTTTATGATCTTTTCGAATTTTGAAATATTGTCAAAAAGGTTAAATTTATCTGTATTCGTGTTATTGCTGGCTGAAACCACAGTTCGTTTTCTCTCTCCATTTACTATATCGAAGTCAGTATGTTCTCCATCTGCAATAGGCCACTCTTGTGGAGGTCGATAAATCCAATCTGGTCCTTTCCACCATTCGGATTTCCTCAATTCTTTTGCAGAGCAACCGCGTGATGGCAAATCCGAAGGATTAAACTTTCCGAGAATGTGATGCCAGTTATCTGGGTTACTCAATTTTCGAATCTCATTTACTCGATTGGCTACAAAAGTGGACCAATTTTCTTTCTGTTTTATCCAAAAGAGAGCATTTTTGGAATCCGTCCAGTAAAAAACTGGAACCTCTTTTAATTTCAAGTCTTCTCTTATTGTATGAGAGAGCCTTGCTCCAATAGTGCAAGCGAGTATCTCTAGTCGAGGTATGGTGTGTGCTTTTAGCGGAGCAACTCTTGCTTTAGATTGTATCAATTGACAAGTGACTCCACGTTCACCGCTGTGTTTAAGAAAAATGCAGGTCGCATACGCGTCCTTGCTTGCGTCCGAAAATACATGCAGAGTGGTACTCTCGTCTATTTTGGGAAGCAATCTAGGAATTTTGATGTCTTTCAAATATTTTAACTGAGATGACCATGTGAAAAATTTCCTTGCTAGATCATTCGGCAGATTAGTATCCCAGTTAATTTTCTGTTTCCAGCACTCTTGCAGAATCAATTTAGGCATGAGAGTAACTGGACTAGTAAACCCAATTGGGTCAAAGATTTTACTCAATTCGGAAAGAACAGATCTTTTGCTCAATACAGGGTTTTCTTCATATTTTACGTGACAAGACAAAGTATCGTCAAACAAGTCCCATTTCAATCCCAATACTGACACAACATCTTCATAATCTTTATCAGAAAGGTTTAGAATTGAAGTTTCATTTTTAAGTCTATTATGTTTCCAATCTCTTAGGTCAAATTTTGCAGTAGCCATTATTTCTCTAGATCCTTTGATAAATAAGTTTAATTCTTCAATTGATTCCACAGTCGCTACGCAGTTATCCACATACATGGCTTTTTTAGCTTTGAAGCTATTTCCTGATGATGTTTTGGTACATTTTCCAAATGGTAGTTAATCGTGGCAGCGAGTAAAAAGGGGCTGGCGTTTACGCCGAATACAATCCTTCGGTGCCGATATATAGTCAGTTTTTCAGGCTGTCCTTTCTCCCACCATAGGAACCGGAGAAAATCTCGATCCGCTGGATTCACACCTATCTGAAGAAATGCTCTTTTTATATCCGAAATAACTCCATACTTCCCCTCTCGAAATTTTGTCAAAATTTTGGGGATCAATGCAAGATAATTAGGACCCTTTTCCAGGCAGTCGTTCAGAGATACCGAATTTTTCTCCTTTGCAGATGCGTCGAACACTGGTGGAATTTTGGTAGTCGAATTTTCCCGAAACACTGCTCTATGTGGCAGATAATGCCCTTTGATCTTTTCTGCCTCCGCAATATCGATAGGTTCAATTATTCCCTCTTCTACCCAATCCTTTAAAACAGTTTCGTAGGCTTCTAAGGAATTCTTAGTCTGAAGGGTTCTCACGCAAGACTTCAGACGCTTTTCTGCAAGGATTCTATTATCTGGCAACTCAGGATGAATTTGAAGCCATGGAAGTGATACCTTCCAGCGTCATCTCTTTCTAAAGTACGGATGAAATAATTTTGTGTAGCCTTTTGTATTTCTTGTTTTGTTTGCGAAAGAGTTTGTTCAGTTATTCCGATAGAATCAAGAGACCACAAGTCACAAATTTTTCTGTCACTAATGTGTAGTGATAAAAGAATTTCATTAAAATTCTTTCCCTTTACCCTTGTTCTCCCTAATATTGTCCAACCAAGGTGTGTATTCATCGCTACTAAACTCTCCGTTACGTGTTTTGTTTCCCCTGTAAAGAGTTTTCCGGCATAATCTGCTCCTACAAGTATGTGTATTTCGTTAGGGTGTTTTTCAAATAAACAAGAATTCTCATTAGTTACATCACTGGGAAAAATTTTGTAACCTCTAAGTTTCTTTAAGCATTCCCTATCCTCCAATTTTGGAATATGTGAGCATATGGTTTTTTTGCCTCAAAACTTCCATTTCGCATGTGAATCCTGTTTCTGGATTATTTAACTTAATCAGATACTTGTTGTGATTTTCCCTTTTTTCTGTCCCTCCAAAACGCCCATGAGTCACACTTTCCTGACCTAAAGATTTTAGTTTTAATTTCTCCGCAAGAAATGTGCTGATATATGATCTGCTACTTCCGGTATCCAGAATTATTCGTATAAAATTGCTTTCACCATCTCCGTAAACATTGACAATTAAAGTTTGTAAGATTACACTTTCATAGGACGAATTATTCGTTAAGGCCTTATTTTCAATTTGTTCTTCCTTAATTTCTCCGTTTTCGGTTTTAAAACACATTATAGTGGCATGTCGTTGTTTACATAATTCACACCTTATTCTAGAAGTGCAATTAAAACTAAGATGCCGTGGGTGTAAACAGCGATAACATATTTTTTTCGCTTTGCATTTCTCCCTCTTTTTCTCAGTAGACCATAAAGATGCTTGTTTACACGTTATAGACTCGTGATCAGAAGAGTCGCAGAAAACACATGGTGTTTGTCCCCCCCGCAAACTTGCGTTCGTCAACTCCGAAGCTGTGTGTTTCGCAATAGGTCTGGTTTCACTCAGTTTGTTATGCTTTTGCGGCGCCGCCTTTGGCTGGACCGTCTGGAATGTACGTTCCCGCGCAACTAACTGTTCAGAAAGAAATTCCACTAGGTGATTCAAATCGTAATTTGATTTTCGAACTGTTTTATTATATTCCAAAACCAAATCTGCGGGCAATGTTTTAAGCAAAATAGGTGTTAATAAAGCTCCATATGTTTCTGAGGTCATATTTAATGATTCAAGACATCGAATATGTTTCTGTATATAATTGAATAACTTACGGAAATTTTGAATGTCATTAGAATCCTTTAGAGGTCTTATTTTCAGTAATTTATCTATATGCGCGTTTATCAGTACATCTTTATTTCCAAATCTATCTGTGAGGAGTTTAACTGAAGTTTCGTAATTTTCTTCGGTTAAATCGAAACCGTCAATGGTGTTATAAGCAGTGCCTCCCAAAAAGGATTTCAAATAATTAAATTTGCTTATAGCGTCAAGCGTTTTATTTTGGTGTATGGCTGATGAAAAAGTGTTCCAAAATGTCAGCCATTCGCAGCTCTCGCCATAAAACTTCGGAATCGTAAGTTTAGGAAGCTTCACATTATGATTTTCGATTTTAACGTTTTCTATAATACTTTCACTTAACTGTTCAGTGCTTCTTAACACACTAAATTTTAGTTGTTCTATATTAATTTCTTTCAATTTTTTGTTAGCTTTGTATTTAAATGTAGTTATTCTTTCACGATATTCGTCAACACCGTTTAATTCCTGGTCTAGATCCTTTATGTCTATTAATTTTTCTATATCGGCATCTATTTGTTTTAATTCGTTCGATTTTTCATTTAAGAGTTCTAAGGAAATTTCTAGTTCCTCTGCATTCACTTCTGTTTTTGGTAATTCAGTTTCGATTCGGCCAATTAATTTTGTAACGGCAGCCCTTATGTGGCCGCGTTTCCTTTTCAATGTATCGATGAATTCCGTCGTTATTTAATATTGAACAATTCAACAAGTATCAGCAATTAAATAATTATTTATGCTTGTGTATCATCTATATAACTGATATCAATTTAGACAGTTTCAATAGTTAGGAAAACAGCAGTTACTGGCAGTCCCTGTTCGGGCGCCATGTTAAAAAATTTATCAACTTTGTACTATTAAATTTTATCAACTTTGTACTATTAAAATTTTTAGATCATTAAATAGATAAGTGAAAGTTCACTTACCTTCTAAATAGGGCTGCCCTCAACTGCCTGCTTTTCCTTCTTGTCGGTATCCGTCTCTATGATGAACTTCGATTCACTGCGAAACACAGCTATAAACTTTTTAAGAAATTTTAATTCGTATGAAAGATATCTACAAAATATTTACAAGTTATAATGATTACAAGCATAATTTATACGGAGACGGTCTATCGTTATACATCTGTTAGACGCGTCAGCCGTTCAACTGACTACTTTTAGTCTCTTTCGCCAGAGGGCGTTCGTGGAAGTAAAGTTCTAGTAAGCAAACGCGACACTCCCACCTTGAGGTCCAGTATCAACAGAGGATGGACCTCAACTGACCTGTAGTTCAAGTCTTTTGAGATTTCGTCATACGTCGAGTTCTGTACCTCACTTGCATATCTGACTCAGGTGTAAAGTTGAGTTCAAGAGGTATGAGGTTCTTAGTAGGTCTTATAATCTCCCTTTGTGCAGTTTTCAGTTTCACTAATCTAATGTATCCGTCGTGGGATGGAAAAATTTCCAGGATTCTAGCTAAGGGCCAGTTTATCCTTTTTTCGTTGTTGGACACAATTACAAGATCACCAACTTTCACAGAAGATGGTTCACGGATGAATTTTGAGCTTTGTTTTAGTTGCCCTAAATATTCTGATCGAAATCTTTTTCGTAAATCTTTTCTCAATTTGGCTCTGTAAAGGTATCTTTTATTGATGTACGAGTATTTAGAATCCAAAAGATCTAATTCAGGAACTCCAGTCTCTGGAATTTCTGTTAGAAACATTGCTGGGGTGAGAGCTCTTAAATCCTTTACGTCTTCTGACAAATACGTGAGAGGACGGTTGTTCATAATGCTCTCGCAATCACAAATGATTGTCAACAATTCTTCGTAGTTCAGAGAAGATTTTTCTAGTACCTTTCGAAGAATTCTCTTTAGTGCTCCAATTAATCTTTCCCACCACCCTCCCCACCATGGCGAGGAAGGGGGAATAAATTTCCATTCAATTTTCTTAACTGTTGCATTTTCTAAGACAGAATTCCAATTTATGGTCTTAAACAAATTATTTGATCCAACAAAATTGGTTCCATTGTCAGAGTATACAGTGACAGGTCTACCCCTTCGAGCGATGAATCGCCTGAACGCGTGCAGGAAACTTTCGCTTGATAGAGATGAGACTAGCTCTAAGTGAACTGCTCTATATATTGCGCAAGTAAAAATGACGATCCATGTTTTTTGGCCTCCTTTTAAAATTAAGGGACCCGTCAGATCAACACCAATAATCTCAAAAATTAAAGCATCTCTTATTCTGTCTTCAGGTAGTGGCGCTTGAGGAGTCTTATATGAATCAGAGTCGAACCATCGACATCGTACACAGTTTTGGATAACCTTGCGTACTGTCTTCCTATTCTTTATGATCCAATATTTTTCACGGAAAGCGCATATAACGAATTGTACTCCAGCGTGACTTAGCCTTTCATGTTCAGATTTGATCAGTTTTAAGACTAATGGATGTTCTGAGGGAAGTAAAACTGGGTAACGAAAGTCAGCGTCATCGTCTCTCTGAAAGATACGTGTCTTCACTTTTATAAGGCCATTGGAGTCCATAATAGGTTCTAGAGCACGTATTCTTTTATCTTTTAATCCTTCAAAAGATTCTCGTTGGATCAGTCGGAAAACCACTGTTTCAGCTCCTTTTAGTTCTTCGACTGAAATTCTCCCATGAGTTCTTTCAGATGGTGGTGTTGTAGCATTTTTAATAAATCTAAAGATCCAAGATACGACCTTTATGATCTTTTCGAATTTTGAAATATTGTCAAAAAGGTTAAATTTATCTGTATTCGTGTTATTGCTGGCTGAAACCACAGTTCGTTTTCTCTCTCCATTTACTATATCGAAGTCAGTATGTTCTCCATCTGCAATAGGCCACTCTTGTGGAGGTCGATAAATCCAATCTGGTCCTTTCCACCATTCGGATTTCCTCAATTCTTTTGCAGAGCAACCGCGTGATGGCAAATCCGAAGGATTAAACTTTCCGAGAATGTGATGCCAGTTATCTGGGTTACTCAATTTTCGAATCTCATTTACTCGATTGGCTACAAAAGTGGACCAATTTTCTTTCTGTTTTATCCAAAAGAGAGCATTTTTGGAATCCGTCCAGTAAAAAACTGGAACCTCTTTTAATTTCAAGTCTTCTCTTATTGTATGAGAGAGCCTTGCTCCAATAGTGCAAGCGAGTATCTCTACTCGAGGTATGGTGTGTGCTTTTAGCGGAGCAACTCTTGCTTTAGATTGTATCAATTGACAAGTGACTCCACGTTCACCGCTGTGTTTAAGAAAAATGCAGGTCGCATACGCGTCCTTGCTTGCGTCCGAAAATACATGCAGAGTGGTACTCTCGTCTATTTTGGGAAGCAATCTAGGAATTTTGATGTCTTTCAAATATTTTAACTGAGATGACCATGTGAAAAATTTCCTTGCTAGATCATTCGGCAGATTAGTATCCCAGTTAATTTTCTGTTTCCAGCACTCTTGCAGAATCAATTTAGGCATGAGAGTAACTGGACTAGTAAACCCAATTGGGTCAAAGATTTTACTCAATTCGGAAAGAACAGATCTTTTGCTCAATACAGGGTTTTCTTCATATTTTACGTGACAAGACAAAGTATCGTCAAACAAGTCCCATTTCAATCCCAATACTGACACAACATCTTCATAATCTTTATCAGAAAGGTTTAGAATTGAAGTTTCATTTTTAAGTCTATTATGTTTCCAATCTCTTAGGTCAAATTTTGCAGTAGCCATTATTTCTCTAGATCCTTTGATAAATAAGTTTAATTCTTCAATTGATTCCACAGTCGCTACGCAGTTATCCACATACATGGCTTTTTTAGCTTTGAAGCTATTTCCTGATGATGTTTTGGTACATTTTCCAAATGGTAGTTAATCGTGGCAGCGAGTAAAAAGGGGCTGGCGTTTACGCCGAATACAATCCTTCGGTGCCGATATATAGTCAGTTTTTCAGGCTGTCCTTTCTCCCACCATAGGAACCGGAGAAAATCTCGATCCGCTGGATTCACACCTATCTGAAGAAATGCTCTTTTTATATCCGAAATAACTCCATACTTCCCCTCTCGAAATTTTGTCAAAATTTTGGGGATCAATGCAAGATAATTAGGACCCTTTTCCAGGCAGTCGTTCAGAGATACCGAATTTTTCTCCTTTGCAGATGCGTCGAACACTGGTCGAATTTTGGTAGTCGAATTTTCCCGAAACACTGCTCTATGTGGCAGATAATGCCCTTTGATCTTTTCTGCCTCCGCAATATCGATAGGTTCAATTATTCCCTCTTCTACCCAATCCTTTAAAACAGTTTCGTAGGCTTCTAAGGAATTCTTAGTCTGAAGGGTTCTCACGCAAGACTTCAGACGCTTTTCTGCAAGGATTCTATTATCTGGCAACTCAGGATGAATTTGAAGCCATGGAAGTGATACCTTCCAGCGTCATCTCTTTCTAAAGTACGGATGAAATAATTTTCTGTAGCCTTTTGTATTTCTTGTTTTGTTTGCGAAAGAGTTTGTTCAGTTATTCCGATAGAATCAAGAGACCACAAGTCACAAATTTTTCTGTCACTAATGTGTAGTGATAAAAGAATTTCATTAAAATTCTTTCCCTTTACCCTTGTTCTCCCTAATATTGTCCAACCAAGGTGTGTATTCATCGCTACTAAACTCTCCGTTACTTGTTTTGTTTCCCCTGTAAAGAGTTTTCCGGCATAATCTGCTCCTACAAGTATGTGTATTTCGTTAGGGTGTTTTTCAAATAAACAAGAATTCTCATTAGTTACATCACTGGGAAAAATTTTGTAACCTCTAAGTTTCTTTAAGCATTCCCTATCCTCCAATTTTGGAATATGTGAGCATAAGGTTTTTTTTGCCTCAAAACTTCCATTTCGCATGTGAATCCTGTTTCTGGATTATTTAACTTAATCAGATACTTGTTGTGATTTTCCCTTTTTTCTGTCCCTCCAAAAAGCCCATGAGTCACACTTTCCTGACCTAAAGATTTTAGTTTTAATTTCTCCGCAAGAAATGTGCTGATATATGATCTGCTACTTCCGGTATCCAGAATTATTCGTATAAAATTGCTTTCACCATCTCCGTAAACATTGACAATTAAAGTTTGTAAGATTACACTTTCATAGGACGAATTATTCGTTAAGGCCTTATTTTCAATTTGTTCTTCCTTAATTTCTCCGTTTTCGGTTTTAAAACACATTATAGTGGCATGTCGTTGTTTACATAATTCACACCTTATTCTAGAAGTGCAATTAAAACTAAGATGCCGTGGGTGTAAACAGCGATAACATATTTTTTTCGCTTTGCATTTCTCCCTCTTTTTCTCAGTAGACCATAAAGATGCTTGTTTACACGTTATAGACTCGTGATCAGAAGAGTCGCAGAAAACACATGGTGTTTGTCCCCCCCGCAAACTTGCGTTCGTCAACTCCGAAGCTGTGTGTTTCGCAATAGGTCTGGTTTCACTCAGTTTGTTATGCTTTTGCGGCGCCGCCTTTGGCTGGACCGTCTGGAATGTACGTTCCCGCGCAACTAACTGTTCAGAAAGAAATTCCACTAGGTGATTCAAATCGTAATTTGATTTTCGAACTGTTTTATTATATTCCAAAACCAAATCTGCGGGCAATGTTTTAAGCAAAATAGGTGTTAATAAAGCTCCATATGTTTCTGAGGTCATATTTAATGATTCAAGACATCGAATATGTTTCTGTATATAATTGAATAACTTACGGAAATTTTGAATGTCATTAGAATCCTTTAGAGGTCTTATTTTCAGTAATTTATCTATATGCGCGTTTATCAGTACATCTTTATTTCCAAATCTATCTGTGAGGAGTTTAACTGAAGTTTCGTAATTTTCTTCTGTTAAATCGAAATCGTCAATGGTGTTATAAGCAGTGCCTCCCAAAAAGGATTTCAAATAATTAAATTTGCTTATAGCGTCAAGCGTTTTATTTTGGTGTATGGCTGATGAAAAAGTGTTCCAAAATGTCAGCCATTCGCAGCTCTCGCCATAAAACTTCGGAATCGTAAGTTTAGGAAGCTTCACATTATGATTTTCGATTTTAACGTTTTCTATAATACTTTCACTTAACTGTTCAGTGCTTCTTAACACACTAAATTTTAGTTGTTCTATATTAATTTCTTTCAATTTTTTGTTAGCTTTGTATTTAAATGTAGTTATTCTTTCACGATATTCGTCAACACCGTTTAATTCCTGGTCTAGATCCTTTATGTCTATTAATTTTTCTATATCGGCATCTATTTGTTTTAATTCGTTCGATTTTTCATTTAAGAGTTCTAAGGAAATTTCTAGTTCCTCTGCATTCACTTCTGTTTTTGGTAATTCAGTTTCGATTCGGCCAATTAATTTTGTAACGGCAGCCCTTATGTGGCCGCGTTTCCTTTTCAATGTATCGATGAATTCCGTCGTTATTTAATATTGAACAATTCAACAAGTATCAGCAATTAAATAATTATTTATGCTTGTGTATCATCTATATAACTGATATCAATTTAGACAGTTTCAATAGTTAGGAAAACAGCAGTTACTGGCAGTCCCTGTTCGGGCGCCATGTTAAAAAATTTATCAACTTTGTACTATTAAATTTTATCAACTTTGTACTATTAAAATTTTTAGATCATTAAATAGATAAGTGAAAGTTCACTTACCTTCTAAATAGGGCTGCCCTCAACTGCCTGCTTTTCCTTCTTGTCGGTATCCGTCTCTATGATGAACTTCGATTCACTGCGAAACACAGCTATAAACTTTTTAAGAAATTTTAATTCGTATGAAAGATATCTACAAAATATTTACAAGTTATAATGATTACAAGCATAATTTATACGGAGACGGTCTATCGTTATACATCTGTTAGACGCGTCAGCCGTTCAACTGACTACTTTTAGTCTCTTTCGCCAGAGGGCGTTCGTGGAAGTAAAGTTCTAGTAAGCAAACGCGACACTCCCACCTTGAGGTCCAGTATCAACAGAGGATGGACCTCAACTGACCTGTAGTTCAAGTCTTTTGAGATTTCGTCATACTTCGAGTTCTGTACCTCACTTGCATATCTGACTCAGGTGTAAAGTTGAGTTCAAGAGGTATGAGGTTCTTAGTAGGTCTTATAATCTCCCCTTGTGCAGTTTTCAGTTTCACTAATCTAATGTATCCGTCGTGGGATGGAAAAATTTCCAGGATTCTAGCTAAGAGCCAGTTTATCCTTTTTTCGTTGTTGGACACAATTACAAGATCACCAACTTTCACAGATGATGGTTCACGGATGAATTTTGAGCTTTGTTTCAGTTGCCCTAAATATTCTGATCGAAATCTTTTTCGTAAATATTTTCTCAATTTGGCTCTGTAAAGGTATCTTTTATTGATGTACGAGTATTTAGAATCCAAAAGATCTAATTCAGGAACTCCAGTCTCTGGAATTTCTGTTAGAAAGATTGCTGGGGTGAGAGCTCTTAAATCCTTTACGTCTTCTGACAAATACGTGAGAGGACGGTTGTTCATAATGCTCTCGCAATCACAAATGATTGTCAACAATTCTTCGTAGTTCAGAGAAGATTTTTCTAGTACCTTTCGAAGAATTCTCTTTAGTGCTCCAATTAATCTTTCCCACCACCCTCCCCACCATGGCGAGGAAGGGGGAATAAATTTCCATTCAATTTTCTTAACTGTTGCATTTTCTAAGACAGAATTCCAATTTATGGTCTTAAACAAATTATTTGATCCAACAAAATTGGTTCCATTGTCAGAGTATACAGTGACAGGTCTACCCCTTCGAGCGATGAATCGCCTGAACGCGTGCAGGAAACTTTCGCTTGATAGAGATGAGACTAGCTCTAAGTGAACTGCTCTATATATTGCGCAAGTAAAAATGACGATCCATGTTTTTTGGCCTCCTTTTAAAATTAAGGGACCCGTCAGATCAACACCAATAATCTCAAAAATTAAAGCATCTCTTATTCTGTCTTCAGGTAGTGGCGCTTGAGGAGTCTTATATGAATCAGAGTCGAACCATCGACATCGTACACAGTTTTGGATAACCTTGCGTACTGTCTTCCTATTCTTTATGATCCAATATTTTTCACGCAAAGCGCATATAACGAATTGTACTCCAGCGTGACTTAGCCTTTCATGTTCAGATTTGATCAGTTTTAAGACTAATGGATGTTCTGAGGGAAGTAAAACTGGGTAACGAAAGTCAGCGTCATCGTCTCTCTGAAAGATACGTGTCTTCACTTTTATAAGGCCATTGGAGTCCATAATAGGTTCTAGAGCACGTATTCTTTTATCTTTTAATCCTTCAAAAGATTCTCGTTGGATCAGTCGGAAAACCACTGTTTCAGCTCCTTTTAGTTCTTCGACTGAAATTCTCCCATGAGTTCTTTCAGATGGTGGTGTTGTAGCATTTTTAATAAATCTAAAGATCCAAGATACGACCTTTATGATCTTTTCGAATTTTGAAATATTGTCAAAAAGGTTAAATTTATCTGTATTCGTGTTATTGCTGGCTGAAACCACAGTTCGTTTTCTCTCTCCATTTACTATATCGAAGTCAGTATGTTCTCCATCTGCAATAGGCCACTCTTGTGGAGGTCGATAAATCCAATCTGGTCCTTTCCACCATTCGGATTTCCTCAATTCTTTTGCAGAGCAACCGCGTGATGGCAAATCCGAAGGATTAAACTTTCCGAGAATGTGATGCCAGTTATCTGGGTTACTCAATTTTCGAATCTCATTTACTCGATTGGCTACAAAAGTGGACCAATTTTCTTTCTGTTTTATCCAAAAGAGAGCATTTTTGGAATCCGTCCAGTAAAAAACTGGAACCTCCTTTAATTTCAAGTCTTCTCTTATTGTATGAGAGAGCCTTGCTCCAATAGTGCAAGCGAGTATCTCTAGTCGAGGTATGGTGTGTGCTTTTAGCGGAGCAACTCTTGCTTTAGATTGTATCAATTGACAAGTGACTCCACGTTCACCGCTGTGTTTAAGAAAAATGCAGGTCGCATACGCGTCCTTGCTTGCGTCCGAAAATACATGCAGAGTGGTACTCTCGTCTATTTTGGGAAGCAATCTAGGAATTTTGATGTCTTTCAAATATTTTAACTGAGATGACCATGTGAAAAATTTCCTTGCTAGATCATTCGGCAGATTAGTATCCCAGTTAATTTTCTGTTTCCAGCACTCTTGCAGAATCAATTTAGGCATGAGAGTAACTGGACTAGTAAACCCAATTGGGTCAAAGATTTTACTCAATTCGGAAAGAACAGATCTTTTGCTCAATACAGGGTTTTCTTCATATTTTACGTGACAAGACAAAGTATCGTCAAACAAGTCCCATTTCAATCCCAATACTGACACAACATCTTCATAATCTTTATCAGAAAGGTTTAGAATTGAAGTTTCATTTTTAAGTCTATTATGTTTCCAATCTCTTAGGTCAAATTTTGCAGTAGCCATTATTTCTCTAGATCCTTTGATAAATAAGTTTAATTCTTCAATTGATTCCACAGTCGCTACGCAGTTATCCACATACATGGCTTTTTTAGCTTTGAAGCTATTTCCTGATGATGTTTTGGTACATTTTCCAAATGGTAGTTAATCGTGGCAGCGAGTAAAAAGGGGCTGGCGTTTACGCCGAATACAATCCTTCGGTGCCGATATATAGTCAGTTTTTCAGGCTGTCCTTTCTCCCACCATAGGAACCGGAGAAAATCTCGATCCGCTGGATTCACACCTATCTGAAGAAATGCTCTTTTTATATCCGAAATAACTCCATACTTCCCCTCTCGAAATTTTGTCAAAATTTTGGGGATCAATGCAAGATAATTAGGACCCTTTTCCAGGCAGTCGTTCAGAGATACCGAATTTTTCTCCTTTGCAGATGCGTCGAACACTGGTCGAATTTTGGTAGTCGAATTTTCCCGAAACACTGCTCTATGTGGCAGATAATGCCCTTTGATCTTTTCTGCCTCCGCAATATCGATAGGTTCAATTATTCCCTCTTCTACCCAATCCTTTAAAACAGTTTCGTAGGCTTCTAAGGAATTCTTAGTCTGAAGGGTTCTCACGCAAGACTTCAGACGCTATTCTGCAAGGATTCTATTATCTGGCAACTCAGGATGAATTTGAAGCCATGGAAGTGATACCTTCCAGCGTCATCTCTTTCTAAAGTACGGATGAAATAATTTTCTGTAGCCTTTTGTATTTCTTGTTTTGTTTGCGAAAGAGCTTGTTCAGTTATTCCGATAGAATCAAGAGACCACAAGTCACAAATTTTTCTGTCACTAATGTGTAGTGATAAAAGAATTTCATTAAAATTCTTTCCCTTTACCCTTGTTCTCCCTAATATTGTCCAACCAAGGTGTGTATTCGTCGCTACTAAACTCTCCGTTACGTGTTTTGTTTCCCCTGTAAAGAGTTTTCCGGCATAATCTGCTCCTACAAGTATGTGTATTTCGTTAGGGTGTTTTTCAAATAAACAAGAATTCTCATTAGTTACATCACTGGGAAAAATTTTGTAACCTCTAAGTTTCTTTAAGCATTCCCTATCCTCCAATTTTGGAATATGTGAGCATATGGTTTTTTTGCCTCAAAACTTCCATTTCGCATGTGAATCCTGTTTCTGGATTATTTAACTTAATCAGATACTTGTTGTGATTTTCCCTTTTTTCTGTCCCTCCAAAAAGCCCATGAGTCACACTTTCCTGACCTAAAGATTTTAGTTTTAATTTCTCCGCAAGAAATGTGCTGATATATGATCTGCTACTTCCGGTATCCAGAATTATTCGTATAAAATTGCTTTCACCATCTCCGTAAACATTGACAATTAAAGTTTGTAAGATTACACTTTCATAGGACGAATTATTCGTTAAGGCCTTATTTTCAATTTGTTCTTCCTTAATTTCTCCGTTTTCGGTTTTAAAACACATTATAGTGGCATGTCGTTGTTTACATAATTCACACCTTATTCTAGAAGTGCAATTAAAACTAAGATGCCGTGGGTGTAAACAGCGATAACATATTTTTTTCGCTTTGCATTTCTCCCTCTTTTTCTCAGTAGACCATAAAGATGCTTGTTTACACGTTATAGACTCGTGATCAGAAGAGTCGCAGAAAACACATGGTGTTTGTCCCCCCCGCAAACTTGCGTTCGTCAACTCCGAAGCTGTGTGTTTCGCAATAGGTCTGGTTTCACTCAGTTTGTTATGCTTTTGCGGCGCCGCCTTTGGCTGGACCGTCTGGAATGTACGTTCCCGCGCAACTAACTGTTCAGAAAGAAATTCCACTAGGTGATTCAAATCGTAATTTGATTTTCGAACTGTTTTATTATATTCCAAAACCAAATCTGCGGGCAATGTTTTAAGCAAAATAGGTGTTAATAAAGCTCCATATGTTTCTGAGGTCATATTTAATGATTCAAGACATCGAATATGTTTCTGTATATAATTGAATAACTTACGGAAATTTTGAATGTCATTAGAATCCTTTAGAGGTCTTATTTTCAGTAATTTATCTATATGCGCGTTTATCAGTACATCTTTATTTCCAAATCTATCTGTGAGGAGTTTAACTGAAGTTTCGTAATTTTCTTCGGTTAAATCGAAACCGTCAATGGTGTTATAAGCAGTGCCTCCCAAAAAGGATTTCAAATAATTAAATTTGCTTATAGCGTCAAGCGTTTTATTTTGGTGTATGGCTGATGAAAAAGTGTTCCAAAATGTAAGCCATTCGCAGCTCTCGCCATAAAACTTCGGAATCGTAAGTTTAGGAAGCTTCACATTATGATTTTCGATTTTAACGTTTTCTATAATACTTTCACTTAACTGTTCAGTGCTTCTTAACACACTAAATTTTAGTTGTTCTATATTAATTTCTTTCAATTTTTTGTTAGCTTTGTATTTAAATGTAGTTATTCTTTCACGATATTCGTCAACACCGTTTAATTCCTGGTCTAGATCCTTTATGTCTATTAATTTTTCTATATCGGCATCTATTTGTTTTAATTCGTTCGATTTTTCATTTAAGAGTACTAAGGAAATTTCTAGTTCCTCTGCATTCACTTCTGTTTTTGGTAATTCAGTTTCGATTCGGCCAATTAATTTTGTAACGGCAGCCCTTATGTGGCCGCGTTTCCTTTTTAATGTATCGATGAATTCCGTCGTTATTTAATATTCAACAATTCAACAAGTATCAGCAATTAAATAATTATTTATGCTTATGTATCATCTATATAACTGATATTAATTTAGACAGTTTCAATAGTTAGGAAAACAGCAGTTACTGGCAGTCCCTGTTCGGGCGCCATGTTAAAAAATTTTATCAACTTTGTACTATTAAAATTTTTAGATCATTAAATAGATAAGTGAAAGTTCACTTACCTTCTAAATAGGGCTGCCCTCAACTGCCTGCTTTTCCTTCTTGTCGGTATCCGTCTCTATGATGAACTTCGATTCACTGCGAAACACAGCTATAAACTTTTTAAGAAATTTTAATTCGTATGAAAGATATCTACAAAATATTTACAAGTTATAATGATTACAAGCATAATTTATACGGAGACGGCCTATCGTTATACATCTGTTAGACGCGTCAGCCGTTCAACTGACTACTTTTAGTCTCTTTCGCCAGAGGGCGTTCGTGGAAGTAAAGTTCTAGTAAGCAAACGCGACACTCCCACCTTGAGGTCCAGTATCAACAGAGGATGGACCTCAACTGACCTGTAGTTCAAGTCTTTTGAGATTTCGTCATACGTCGAGTTCTGTACCTCACTTGCATATCTGACTCAGGTGTAAAGTTGAGTTCAAGAGGTATGAGGTTCTTAGTAGGTCTTATAATCTCCCCTTGTGCAGTTTTCAGTTTCACTAATCTAATGTATCCGTCGTGGGATGGAAAAATTTCCAGGATTCTAGCTAAGGGCCAGTTTATCCTTTTTTCGTTGTTGGACACAATTACAAGATCACCAACTTTCACAGAAGATGGTTCACGGATGAATTTTGAGCTTTGTTTTAGTTGCCCTAAATATTCTGATCGAAATCTTTTTCGTAAATCTTTTCTCAATTTGGCTCTGTAAAGGTATCTTTTATTGATGTACGAGTATTTAGAATCCAAAAGATCTAATTTAGGAACTCCAGTCTCTGGAATTTCTGTTAGAAACATTGCTGGGGTGAGAGCTCTTAAATCCTTTACGTCTTCTGACAAATACGTGAGAGGACGGTTGTTCATAATGCTCTCGCAATCACAAATGATTGTCAACAATTCTTCGTAGTTCAGAGAAGATTTTCCTAGTACCTTTCGAAGAATTCTCTTTAGTGCTCCAATTAATCTTTCCCACCACCCTCCCCACCATGGCGAGGAAGGGGGAATAAATTTCCATTCAATTTTCTTAACTGTTGCATTTTCTAAGATAGAATTCCAATTTATGGTCTTAAACAAATTATTTGATCCAACAAAATTGGTTCCATTGTCAGAGTATACAGTGACAGGTCTATCCCTTCGAGCGATGAATCGCCTGAACGCGTGCAGGAAACTTTCGGTTGATAGAGATGAGACTAGCTCTAAGTGAACTGCTCTATATATTGCGCAAGTAAAAATGACGATCCATGTTTTTTGGCCTCCTTTTAAAATTAAGGGACCCGTCAGATCAACACCAATAATCTCAAAAATTAAAGCATCTCTTATTCTGTCTTCAGGTAGTGGCGCTTGAGGAGTCTTATATGAATCAGAGTCGAACCATCGACATCGTACACAGTTTTGGATAACCTTGCGTACTGTCTTCCTATTCTTTATGATCCAATATTTTTCACGCAAAGCGCATATAACGAATTGTACTCCAGCGTGACTTAGCCTTTCATGTTCAGATTTGATCAGTTTTAAGACTAATGGATGTTCTGAGGGAAGTAAAACTGGGTAACGAAAGTCAGCGTCATCGTCTCTCTGAAAGATACGTGTCTTCACTTTTATAAGGCCATTGGAGTCCATAATAGGTTCTAGAGCACGTATTCTTTTATCTTTTAATCCTTCAAAAGATTCTCGTTGGATCAGTCGGAAAACCACTGTTTCAGCTCCTTTTAGTTCTTCGACTGAAATTCTCCCATGAGTTCTTTCAGATGGTGGTGTTGTAGCATTTTTAATAAATCTAAAGATCCAAGATACGACCTTTATGATCTTTTCGAATTTTGAAATATTGTCAAAAAGGTTAAATTTATCTGTATTCGTGTTATTGCTGGCTGAAACCACAGTTCGTTTTCTCTCTCCATTTACTATATCGAAGTCAGTATGTTCTCCATCTGCAATAGGCCACTCTTGTGGAGGTCGATAAATCCAATCTGGTCCTTTCCACCATTCGGATTTCCTCAATTCTTTTGCAGAGCAACCGCGTGATGGCAAATCCGAAGGATTAAACTTTCCGAGAATGTGATGCCAGTTATCTGGGTTACTCAATTTTCGAATCTCATTTACTCGATTGGCTACAAAAGTGGACCAATTTTCTTTCTGTTTTATCCAAAAGAGAGCATTTTTGGAATCCGTCCAGTAAAAAACTGGAACCTCTTTTAATTTCAAGTCTTCTCTTATTGTATGAGAGAGCCTTGCTCCAATAGTGCAAGCGAGTATCTCTAGTCGAGGTATGGTGTGTGCTTTTAGCGGAGCAACTCTTGCTTTAGATTGTATCAATTGACAAGTGACTCCACGTTCACCGCTGTGTTTAAGAAAAATGCAGGTCGCATACGCGTCCTTGCTTGCGTCCGAAAATACATGCAGAGTGGTACTCTCGTCTATTTTGGGAAGCAATCTAGGAATTTTGATGTCTTTCAAATATTTTAACTGAGATGACCATGTGAAAAATTTCCTTGCTAGATCATTCGGCAGATTAGTATCCCAGTTAATTTTCTGTTTCCAGCACTCTTGCAGAATCAATTTAGGCATGAGAGTAACTGGACTAGTAAACCCAATTGGGTCAAAGATTTTACTCAATTCGGAAAGAACAGATCTTTTGCTCAATACAGGGTTTTCTTCATATTTTACGTGACAAGACAAAGTATCGTCAAACAAGTCCCATTTCAATCCCAATACTGACACAACATCTTCATAATCTTTATCAGAAAGGTTTAGAATTGAAGTTTCATTTTTAAGTCTATTATGTTTCCAATCTCTTAGGTCAAATTTTGCAGTAGCCATTATTTCTCTAGATCCTTTGATAAATAAGTTTAATTCTTCAATTGATTCCACAGTCGCTACGCAGTTATCCACATACATGGCTTTTTTAGCTTTGAAGCTATTTCCTGATGATGTTTTGGTACATTTTCCAAATGGTAGTTAATCGTGGCAGCGAGTAAAAAGGGGCTGGCGTTTACGACGATCCGCTGGATTCACACCTATCTGAAGAAATGCTCTTTTTATATCCGAAATAACTCCATACTTCCCCTCTCGAAATTTTGTCAAAATTTTGGGGATCAATGCAAGATAATTAGGACCCTTTTCCAGGCAGTCGTGCAGAGATACCGAATTTTTCTCCTTTGCAGATGCGTCGAACACTGGTCGAATTTTGGTAGTCGAATTTTCCCGAAACACTGCTCTATGTGGCAGATAATGCCCTTTGATCTTTTCTGCCTCCGCAATATCGATAGGTTCAATTATTCCCTCTTCTACCCAATCCTTTAAAACAGTTTCGTAGGCTTCTAAGGAATTCTTAGTCTGAAGGGTTCTCACGCAAGACTTCAGACGCTTTTCTGCAAGGATTCTATTATCTGGCAACTCAGGATGAATTTGAAGCCATGGAAGTGATACCTTCCAGCGTCATCTCTTTCTAAAGTACGGATGAAATAATTTTCTGTAGCCTTTTGTATTTCTTGTTTTGTTTGCGAAAGAGCTTGTTCAGTTATTCCGATAGAATCAAGAGACCACAAGTCACAAATTTTTCTGTCACTAATGTGTAGTGATAAAAGAATTTCATTAAAATTCTTTCCCTTTACCCTTGTTCTCCCTAATATTGTCCAACCAAGGTGTGTATTCGTCGCTACTAAACTCTCCGTTACGTGTTTTGTTTCCCCTGTAAAGAGTTTTCCGGCATAATCTGCTCCTACAAGTATGTGTATTTCGTTAGGGTGTTCTTCAAATAAACAAGAATTCTCATTAGTTACATCACTGGGAAAAATTTTGTAACCTCTAAGTTTCTTTAAGCATTCCCTATCCTCCAATTTTGGAATATGTGAGCATATGGTTTTTTTGCCTCAAAACTTCCATTTCGCATGTGAATCCTGTTTCTGGATTATTTAACTTAATCAGATACTTGTTGTGATTTTCCCTTTTTTCTGTCCCTCCAAAAAGCCCATGAGTCACACTTTCCTGACCTAAAGATTTTAGTTTTAATTTCTCCGCAAGAAATGTGCTGATATATGATCTGCTACTTCCGGTATCCAGAATTATTCGTATAAAATTGCTTTCACCATCTCCGTAAACATTGACAATTAAAGTTTGTAAGATTACACTTTCATAGGACGAATTATACGTTAAGGCCTTATTTTCAATTTGTTCTTCCTTAATTTCTCCGTTTTCGGTTTTAAAACACATTATAGTGGCATGTCGTTGTTTACATAATTCACACCTTATTCTAGAAGTGCAATTAAAACTAAGATGCCGTGGGTGTAAACAGCGATAACATATTTTTTTCGCTTTGCATTTCTCCCTCTTTTTCTCAGTAGACCATAAAGATGCTTGTTTACACGTTATAGACTCGTGATCAGAAGAGTCGCAGAAAACACATGGTGTTTGTCCCCCCCGCAAACTTGCGTTCGTCAACTCCGAAGCTGTGTGTTTCGCAATAGGTCTGGTTTCACTCAGTTTGTTATGCTTTTGCGGCGCCGCCTTTGGCTGGACCGTCTGGAATGTACGTTCCCGCGCAACTAACTGTTCAGAAAGAAATTCCACTAGGTGATTCAAATCGTAATTTGATTTTCGAACTGTTTTATTATATTCCAAAACCAAATCTGCGGGCAATGTTTTAAGCAAAATAGGTGTTAATAAAGCTCCATATGTTTCTGAGGTCATATTTAATGATTCAAGACATCGAATATGTTTCTGTATATAATTGAATAACTTACGGAAATTTTGAATGTCATTAGAATCCTTTAGAGGTCTTATTTTCAGTAATTTATCTATATGCGCGTTTATCAGTACATCTTTATTTCCAAATCTATCTGTGAGGAGTTTAACTGAAGTTTCGTAATTTTCTTCGGTTAAATCGAAACCGTCAATGGTGTTATAAGCAGTGCCTCCCAAAAAGGATTTCAAATAATTAAATTTGCTTATAGCGTCAAGCGTTTTATTTTGGTGTATGGCTGATGAAAAAGTGTTCCAAAATGTCAGCCATTCGCAGCTCTCGCCATAAAACTTCGGAATCGTAAGTTTAGGAAGCTTCACATTATGATTTTCGATTTTAACGTTTTCTATAATACTTTCACTTAACTGTTCAGTGCTTCTTAACACACTAAATTTTAGTTGTTCTATATTAATTTCTTTCAATTTTTTGTTAGCTTTGTATTTAAATGTAGTTATTCTTTCACGATATTCGTCAACACCGTTTAATTCCTGGTCTAGATCCTTTATGTCTATTAATTTTTCTATATCGGCATCTATTTGTTTTAATTCGTTCGATTTTTCATTTAAGAGTTCTAAGGAAATTTCTAGTTCCTCTGCATTCACTTCTGTTTTTGGTAATTCAGTTTCGATTCGGCCAATTAATTTTGTAACGGCAGCCCTTATGTGGCCGCGTTTCCTTTTCAATGTATCGATGAATTCCGTCGTTATTTAATATTCAACAAGTATCAGCAATTAAATAATTATTTATGCTTATGTATCATCTATATAACTGATATCAATTTAGACAGTTTCAATAGTTAGGAAAACAGCAGTTACTGGCAGTCCCTGTTCGGGCGCCATGTTAAAAAATTTATCAACTTTGTACTATTAAATTTTATCAACTTTGTACTATTAAAATTTTTAGATCATTAAATAGATAAGTGAAAGTTCACTTACCTTCTAAATAGGGCTGCCCTCAACTGCCTGCTTTTCCTTCTTGTCGGTATCCGTCTCTATGATGAACTTCGATTCACTGCGAAACACAGCTATAAACTTTTTAAGAAATTTTAATTCGTATGAAAGATATCTACAAAATATTTACAAGTTATAATGATTACAAGCATAATTTATACGGAGACGGTCTATCGTTATACATCTGTTAGACGCGTCAGCCGTTCAACTGACTACTTTTAGTCTCTTTCGCCAGAGGGCGTTCGTGGAAGTAAAGTTCTAGTAAGCAAACGCGACACTCCCACCTTGAGGTCCAGTATCAACAGAGGATGGACCTCAACTGACCTGTAGTTCAAGTTTTTTGAGATTTCGTCATACGTCGGGATCTGTACCTCACTTGCATATCTGACTCAGGTGTAAAGTTGAGTTCAAGAGGTATGAGGTTCTTAGTAGGTCTTATAATCTCCCCTTGTGCAGTTTTCAGTTTCACTAATCTAATGTATCCGTCCTGGGATGGAAAAATTTCCAGGATTCTAGCTAAGGGCCAGTTTATCCTTTTTTCGTTGTTGGACACAATTACAAGATCACCAACTTTCACAGAAGATGGTTCACGGATGAATTTTGAGCTTTGTTTTAGTTGCCCTAAATATTCTGATCGAAATCTTTTTCGTAAATCTTTTCTCAATTTGGCTCTGTAAAGGTATCTTTTATTGATGTACGAGTATTTAGAATCCAAAAGATCTAATTCAGGAACTCCAGTCTCTGGAATTTCTGTTAGAAACATTGCTGGGGTAAGAGCTCTTAAATCCTTTACGTCTTCTGACAAATACGTGAGAGGACGGTTGTTCATAATGCTCTCGCAATCACAAATGATTGTCAACAATTCTTCGTAGTTCAGAGAAGATTTTCCTAGTACCTTTCGAAGAATTCTCTTTAGTGCTCCAATTAATCTTTCCCACCACCCTCCCCACCATGGCGAGGAAGGGGGAATAAATTTCCATTCAATTTTCTTAACTGTTGCATTTTCTAAGATAGAATTCCAATTTATGGTCTTAAACAAATTATTTGATCCAACAAAATTGGTTCCATTGTCAGAGTATACAGTGACAGGTCTATCCCTTCGAGCGATGAATCGCCTGAACGCGTGCAGGAAACTTTCGGTTGATAGAGATGAGACTAGCTCTAAGTGAACTGCTCTATATATTGCGCAAGTAAAAATGACGATCCATGTTTTTTGGCCTCCTTTTAAAATTAAGGGACCCGTCAGATCAACACCAATAATCTCAAAAATTAAAGCATCTCTTATTCTGTCTTCAGGTAGTGGCGCTTGAGGAGTCTTATATGAATCAGAGTCGAACCATCGACATCGTACACAGTTTTGGATAACCTTGCGTACTGTCTTCCTATTCTTTATGATCCAATATTTTTCACGCAAAGCGCATATAACGAATTGTACTCCAGCGTGACTTAGCCTTTCATGTTCAGATTTGATCAGTTTTAAGACTAATGGATGTTCTGAGGGAAGTAAAACTGGGTAACGAAAGTCAGCGTCATCGTCTCTCTGAAAGATACGTGTCTTCACTTTTATAAGGCCATTGGAGTCCATAATAGGTTCTAGAGCACGTATTCTTTTATCTTTTAATCCTTCAAAAGATTCTCGTTGGATCAGTCGGAAAACCACTGTTTCAGCTCCTTTTAGTTCTTCGACTGAAATTCTCCCATGAGTTCTTTCAGATGGTGGTGTTGTAGCATTTTTAATAAATCTAAAGATCCAAGATACGACCTTTATGATCTTTTCGAATTTTGAAATATTGTCAAAAAGGTTAAATTTATCTGTATTCGTGTTATTGCTGGCTGAAACCACAGTTCGTTTTCTCTCTCCATTTACTATATCGAAGTCAGTATGTTCTCCATCTGCAATAGGCCACTCTTGTGGAGGTCGATAAATCCAATCTGGTCCTTTCCACCATTCGGATTTCCTCAATTCTTTTGCAGAGCAACCGCGTGATGGCAAATCCGAAGGATTAAACTTTCCGAGAATGTGATGCCAGTTATCTGGGTTACTCAATTTTCGAATCTCATTTACTCGATTGGCTACAAAAGTGGACCAATTTTCTTTCTGTTTTATCCAAAAGAGAGCATTTTTGGAATCCGTCCAGTAAAAAACTGGAACCTCTTTTAATTTCAAGTCTTCTCTTATTGTATGAGAGAGCCTTGCTCCAATAGTGCAAGCGAGTATCTCTACTCGAGGTATGGTGTGTGCTTTTAGCGGAGCAACTCTTGCTTTAGATTGTATCAATTGACAAGTGACTCCACGTTCACCGCTGTGTTTAAGAAAAATGCAGGTCGCATACGCGTCCTTGCTTGCGTCCGAAAATACATGCAGAGTGGTACTCTCGTCTATTTTGGGAAGCAATCTAGGAATTTTGATGTCTTTCAAATATTTTAACTGAGATGACCATGTGAAAAATTTCCTTGCTAGATCATTCGGCAGATTAGTATCCCAGTTAATTTTCTGTTTCCAGCACTCTTGCAGAATCAATTTAGGCATGAGAGTAACTGGACTAGTAAACCCAATTGGGTCAAAGATTTTACTCAATTCGGAAAGAACAGATCTTTTGCTCAATACAGGGTTTTCTTCATATTTTACGTGACAAGACAAAGTATCGTCAAACAAGTCCCATTTCAATCCCAATACTGACACAACATCTTCATAATCTTTATCAGAAAGGTTTAGAATTGAAGTTTCATTTTTAAGTCTATTATGTTTCCAATCTCTTAGGTCAAATTTTGCAGTAGCCATTATTTCTCTAGATCCTTTGATAAATAAGTTTAATTCTTCAATTGATTCCACAGTCGCTACGCAGTTATCCACATACATGGCTTTTTTAGCTTTGAAGCTATTTCCTGATGATGTTTTGGTACATTTTCCAAATGGTAGTTAATCGTGGCAGCGAGTAAAAAGGGGCTGGCGTTTACGCCGAATACAATCCTTCGGTGCCGATATATAGTCAGTTTTTCAGGCTGTCCTTTCTCCCACCATAGGAACCGGAGAAAATCTCGATCCGCTGGATTCACACCTATCTGAAGAAATGCTCTTTTTATATCCGAAATAACTCCATACTTCCCCTCTCGAAATTTTGTCAAAATTTTGGGGATCAATGCAAGATAATTAGGACCCTTTTCCAGGCAGTCGTGCAGAGATACCGAATTTTTCTCCTTTGCAGATGCGTCGAACACTGGTCGAATTTTGGTAGTCGAATTTTCCCGAAACACTGCTCTATGTGGCAGATAATGCCCTTTGATCTTTTCTGCCTCCGCAATATCGATAGGTTCAATTATTCCCTCTTCTACCCAATCCTTTAAAACAGTTTCGTAGGCTTCTAAGGAATTCTTAGTCTGAAGGGTTCTCACGCAAGACTTCAGACGCTTTTCTGCAAGGATTCTATTATCTGGCAACTCAGGATGAATTTGAAGCCATGGAAGTGATACCTTCCAGCGTCATCTCTTTCTAAAGTACGGATGAAATAATTTTCTGTAGCCTTTTGTATTTCTTGTTTTGTTTGCGAAAGAGCTTGTTCAGTTATTCCGATAGAATCAAGAGACCACAAGTCACAAATTTTTCTGTCACTAATGTGTAGTGATAAAAGAATTTCATTAAAATTCTTTCCCTTTACCCTTGTTCTCCCTAATATTGTCCAACCAAGGTGTGTATTCATCGCTACTAAACTCTCCGTTACGTGTTTTGTTTCCCCTGTAAAGAGTTTTCCGGCATAATCTGCTCCTACAAGTATGTGTATTTCGTTAGGGTGTTTTTCAAATAAACAAGAATTCTCATTAGTTACATCACTGGGAAAAATTTTGTAACCTCTAAGTTTCTTTAAGCATTCCCTATCCTCCAATTTTGGAATATGTGAGCATATGGTTTTTTTGCCTCAAAACTTCCATTTCGCATGTGAATCCTGTTTCTGGATTATTTAACTTAATCAGATACTTGTTGTGATTTTCCCTTTTTTCTGTCCCTCCAAAACGCCCATGAGTCACACTTTCCTGACCTAAAGATTTTAGTTTTAATTTCTCCGCAAGAAATGTGCTGATATATGATCTGCTACTTCCGGTATCCAGAATTATTCGTATAAAATTGCTTTCACCATCTCCGTAAACATTGACAATTAAAGTTTGTAAGATTACACTTTCATAGGACGAATTATTCGTTAAGGCCTTATTTTCAATTTGTACTTCCTTAATTTCTCCGTTTTCGGTTTTAAAACACATTATGGTGGCATGTCGTTGTTTACATAATTCACACTTTATTCTAGAAGTGCAATTAAAACTAAGATGCCGTGGGTGTAAACAGCGATAACATATTTTTTCGCTTTGCATTTCTCCCTCTTTTTCTCAGTAGACCATAAAGATGCTTGTTTACACGTTATAGACTCGTGATCAGAAGAGTCGCAGAAAACACATGGTGTTTGTCCCCCCCGCAAACTTGCGTTCGTCAACTCCGAAGCTGTGTGTTTCGCAATAGGTCTGGTTTCACTCAGTTTGTTATGCTTTTGCGGCGCCGCCTTTGGCTGGACCGTCTGGAATGTACGTTCCCGCGCAACTAACTGTTCAGAAAGAAATTCCACTAGGTGATTCAAATCGTAATTTGATTTTCGAACTGTTTTATTATATTCCAAAACCAAATCTGCGGGCAATGTTTTAAGCAAAATAGGTGTTAATAAAGCTCCATATGTTTCTGAGGTCATATTTAATGATTCAAGACATCGAATATGTTTCTGTATATAATTGAATAACTTACGGAAATTTTGAATGTCATTAGAATCCTTTAGAGGTCTTATTTTCAGTAATTTATCTATATGCGCGTTTATCAGTACATCTTTATTTCCAAATCTATCTGTGAGGAGTTTAACTGAAGTTTCGTAATTTTCTTCGGTTAAATCGAAATCGTCAATGGTGTTATAAGCAGTGCCTCCCAAAAAGGATTTCAAATAATTAAATTTGCTTATAGCGTCAAGCGTTTTATTTTGGTGTATGGCTGATGAAAAAGTGTTCCAAAATGTCAGCCATTCGCAGCTCTCGCCATAAAACTTCGGAATCGTAAGTTTAGGAAGCTTCACATTATGATTTTCGATTTTAACGTTTTCTATAATACTTTCACTTAACTGTTCAGTGCTTCTTAACACACTAAATTTTAGTTGTTCTATATTAATTTCTTTCAATTTTTTGTTAGCTTTGTATTTAAATGTAGTTATTCTTTCACGATATTCGTCAACACCGTTTAATTCCTGGTCTAGATCCTTTATGTCTATTAATTTTTCTATATCGGCATCTATTTGTTTTAATTCGTTCGATTTTTCATTTAAGAGTTCTAAGGAAATTTCTAGTTCCTCTGCATTCACTTCTGTTTTTGGTAATTCAGTTTCGATTCGGCCAATTAATTTTGTAACGGTAGCCCTTATGTGGCCGCGTTTCCTTTTCAATGTATCGATGAATTCCGTCGTTATTTAATATTCAACAATTCAACAAGTATCAGCAATTAAATAATTATTTATGCTTATGTATCATCTATATAACTGATATCAATTTAGACAGTTTCAATAGTTAGGAAAACAGCAGTTACTGGCAGTCCCTGTTCGGGCGCCATGTTAAAAATTTATCAACTTTGTACTATTAAATTTTATCAACTTTGTACTATTAAAATTTTTAGATCATTAAATAGATAAGTGAAAGTTCACTTACCTTCTAAATAGGGCTGCCCTCAACTGCCTGCTTTTCCTTCTTGTCGGTATCCGTCTCTATGATGAACTTCGATTCACTGCGAAACACAGCTATAAACTTTTTAAGAAATTTTAATTCGTATGAAAGATATCTACAAAATATTTACAAGTTATAATGATTACAAGCATAATTTATACGGAGACGGTCTATCGTTATACATCTGTTAGACGCGTCAGCCGTTCAACTGACTACTTTTAGTCTCTTTCGCCAGAGGGCGTTCGTGGAAGTAAAGTTCTAGTAAGCAAACGCGACACTCTCACCTTGAGGTCCAGTATCAACAGAGGATGGACCTCAACTGACCTGTAGTTCAAGTCTTTTGAGATTTCGTCATACGTCGAGTTCTGTACCTCACTTGCATATCTGACTCAGGTGTAAAGTTGAGTTCAAGAGGTATGAGGTTCTTAGTAGGTCTTATAATCTCCCCTTGTGCAGTTTTCAGTTTCACTAATCTAATGTATCCGTCGTGGGATGGAAAAATTTCCAGGATTCTAGCTAAGGGCCAGTTTATCCTTTTTTCGTTGTTGGACACAATTACAAGATCACCAACTTTCACAGAAGATGGTTCACGGATGAATTTTGAGCTTTGTTTTAGTTGCCCTAAATATTCTGATCGAAATCTTTTTCGTAAATCTTTTCTCAATTTGGCTCTGTAAAGGTATCTTTTATTGATGTACGAGTATTTAGAATCCAAAAGATCTAATTCAGGAACTCCAGTCTCTGGAATTTCTGTTAGAAACATTGCTGGGGTGAGAGCTCTTAAATCCTTTACGTCTTCTGACAAATACGTGAGAGGACGGTTGTTCATAATGCTCTCGCAATCACAAATGATTGTCAACAATTCTTCGTAGTTCAGAGAAGATTTTTCTAGTACCTTTCGAAGAATTCTCTTTAGTGCTCCAATTAATCTTTCCCACCACCCTCCTCACCATGGCGAGGAAGGGGGAATAAATTTCCACTCAATTTTCTTAACTGTTGCATTTTCTAAGATAGAATTCCAATTTATGGTCTTAAACAAATTATTTGATCCAACAAAATTGGTTCCATTGTCAGAGTATACAGTGACAGGTCTATCCCTTCGAGCGATGAATCGCCTGAACGCGTGCAGGAAACTTTCGGTTGATAGAGATGAGACTAGCTCTAAGTGAACTGCTCTATATATTGCGCAAGTAAAAATGACGATCCATGTTTTTTGGCCTCCTTTTAAAATTAAGGGACCCGTCAGATCAACACCAATAATCTCAAAAATTAAAGCATCTCTTATTCTGTCTTCAGGTAGTGGCGCTTGAGGAGTCTTATATGAATCAGAGTCGAACCATCGACATCGTACACAGTTTTGGATAACCTTGCGTACTGTCTTCCTATTCTTTATGATCCAATATTTTTCACGCAAAGCGCATATAACGAATTGTACTCCAGCGTGACTTAGCCTTTCATGTTCAGATTTGATCAGTTTTAAGACTAATGGATGTTCTGAGGGAAGTAAAACTGGGTAACGAAAGTCAGCGTCATCGTCTCTCTGAAAGATACGTGTCTTCACTTTTATAAGGCCATTGGAGTCCATAATAGGTTCTAGAGCACGTATTCTTTTATCTTTTAATCCTTCAAAAGATTCTCGTTGGATCAGTCGGAAAACCACTGTTTCAGCTCCTTTTAGTTCTTCGACTGAAATTCTCCCATGAGTTCTTTCAGATGGTGGTGTTGTAGCATTTTTAATAAATCTAAAGATCCAAGATACGACCTTTATGATCTTTTCGAATTTTGAAATATTGTCAAAAAGGTTAAATTTATCTGTATTCGTGTTATTGCTGGCTGAAACCACAGTTCGTTTTCTCTCTCCATTTACTATATCGAAGTCAGTATGTTCTCCATCTGCAATAGGCCACTCTTGTGGAGGTCGATAAATCCAATCTGGTCCTTTCCACCATTCGGATTTCCTCAATTCTTTTGCAGAGCAACCGCGTGATGGCAAATCCGAAGGATTAAACTTTCCGAGAATGTGATGCCAGTTATCTGGGTTACTCAATTTTCGAATCTCATTTACTCGATTGGCTACAAAAGTGGACCAATTTTCTTTCTGTTTTATCCAAAAGAGAGCATTTTTGGAATCCGTCCAGTAAAAAACTGGAACCTCTTTTAATTTCAAGTCTTCTCTTATTGTATGAGAGAGCCTTGCTCCAATAGTGCAAGCGAGTATCTCTAGTCGAGGTATGGTGTGTGCTTTTAGCGGAGCAACTCTTGCTTTAGATTGTATCAATTGACAAGTGACTCCACGTTCACCGCTGTGTTTAAGAAAAATGCAGGTCGCATACGCGTCCTTGCTTGCGTCCGAAAATACATGCAGAGTGGTACTCTCGTCTATTTTGGGAAGCAATCTAGGAATTTTGATGTCTTTCAAATATTTTAACTGAGATGACCATGTGAAAAATTTCCTTGCTAGATCATTCGGCAGATTAGTATCCCAGTTAATTTTCTGTTTCCAGCACTCTTGCAGAATCAATTTAGGCATGAGAGTAACTGGACTAGTAAACCCAATTGGGTCAAAGATTTTACTCAATTCGGAAAGAACAGATCTTTTGCTCAATACAGGGTTTTCTTCATATTTTACGTGACAAGACAAAGTATCGTCAAACAAGTCCCATTTCAATCCCAATACTGACACAACATCTTCATAATCTTTATCAGAAAGGTTTAGAATTGAAGTTTCATTTTTAAGTCTATTATGTTTCCAATCTCTTAGGTCAAATTTTGCAGTAGCCATTATTTCTCTAGATCCTTTGATAAATAAGTTTAATTCTTCAATTGATTCCACAGTCGCTACGCAGTTATCCACATACATGGCTTTTTTAGCTTTGAAGCTATTTCCTGATGATGTTTTGGTACATTTTCCAAATGGTAGTTAATCGTGGCAGCGAGTAAAAAGGGGCTGGCGTTTACGCCGAATACAATCCTTCGGTGCCGATATATAGTCAGTTTTTCAGGCTGTCCTTTCTCCCACCATAGGAACCGGAGAAAATCTCGATCCGCTGGATTCACACCTATCTGAAGAAATGCTCTTTTTATATCCGAAATAACTCCATACTTCCCCTCTCGAAATTTTGTCAAAATTTTGGGGATCAATGCAAGATAATTAGGACCCTTTTCCAGGCAGTCGTTCAGAGATACCGAATTTTTCTCCTTTGCAGATGCGTCGAACACTGGTCGAATTTTGGTAGTCGAATTTTCCCGAAACACTGCTCTATGTGGCAGATAATGCCCTTTGATCTTTTCTGCCTCCGCAATATCGATAGGTTCAATTATTCCCTCTTCTACCCAATCCTTTAAAACAGTTTCGTAGGCTTCTAAGGAATTCTTAGTCTGAAGGGTTCTCACGCAAGACTTCAGACGCTATTCTGCAAGGATTCTATTATCTGGCAACTCAGGATGAATTTGAAGCCATGGAAGTGATACCTTCCAGCGTCATCTCTTTCTAAAGTACGGATGAAATAATTTTCTGTAGCCTTTTGTATTTCTTGTTTTGTTTGCGAAAGAGCTTGTTCAGTTATTCCGATAGAATCAAGAGACCACAAGTCACAAATTTTTCTGTCACTAATGTGTAGTGATAAAAGAATTTCATTAAAATTCTTTCCCTTTACCCTTGTTCTCCCTAATATTGTCCAACCAAGGTGTGTATTCGTCGCTACTAAACTCTCCGTTACGTGTTTTGTTTCCCCTGTAAAGAGTTTTCCGGCATAATCTGCTCCTACAAGTATGTGTATTTCGTTAGGGTGTTTTTCAAATAAACAAGAATTCTCATTAGTTACATCACTGGGAAAAATTTTGTAACCTCTAAGTTTCTTTAAGCATTCCCTATCCTCCAATTTTGGAATATGTGAGCATATGGTTTTTTTGCCTCAAAACTTCCATTTCGCATGTGAATCCTGTTTCTGGATTATTTAACTTAATCAGATACTTGTTGTGATTTTCCCTTTTTTCTGTCCCTCCAAAAAGCCCATGAGTCACACTTTCCTGACCTAAAGATTTTAGTTTTAATTTCTCCGCAAGAAATGTGCTGATATATGATCTGCTACTTCCGGTATCCAGAATTATTCGTATAAAATTGCTTTCACCATCTCCGTAAACATTGACAATTAAAGTTTGTAAGATTACACTTTCATAGGACGAATTATTCGTTAAGGCCTTATTTTCAATTTGTTCTTCCTTAATTTCTCCGTTTTCGGTTTTAAAACACATTATAGTGGCATGTCGTTGTTTACATAATTCACACCTTATTCTAGAAGTGCAATTAAAACTAAGATGCCGTGGGTGTAAACAGCGATAACATATTTTTTTCGCTTTGCATTTCTCCCTCTTTTTCTCAGTAGACCATAAAGATGCTTGTTTACACGTTATAGACTCGTGATCAGAAGAGTCGCAGAAAACACATGGTGTTTGTCCCCCCCGCAAACTTGCGTTCGTCAACTCCGAAGCTGTGTGTTTCGCAATAGGTCTGGTTTCACTCAGTTTGTTATGCTTTTGCGGCGCCGCCTTTGGCTGGACCGTCTGGAATGTACGTTCCCGCGCAACTAACTGTTCAGAAAGAAATTCCACTAGGTGATTCAAATCGTAATTTGATTTTCGAACTGTTTTATTATATTCCAAAACCAAATCTGCGGGCAATGTTTTAAGCAAAATAGGTGTTAATAAAGCTCCATATGTTTCTGAGGTCATATTTAATGATTCAAGACATCGAATATGTTTCTGTATATAATTGAATAACTTACGGAAATTTTGAATGTCATTAGAATCCTTTAGAGGTCTTATTTTCAGTAATTTATCTATATGCGCGTTTATCAGTACATCTTTATTTCCAAATCTATCTGTGAGGAGTTTAACTGAAGTTTCGTAATTTTCTTCGGTTAAATCGAAACCGTCAATGGTGTTATAAGCAGTGCCTCCCAAAAAGGATTTCAAATAATTAAATTTGCTTATAGCGTCAAGCGTTTTATTTTGGTGTATGGCTGATGAAAAAGTGTTCCAAAATGTAAGCCATTCGCAGCTCTCGCCATAAAACTTCGGAATCGTAAGTTTAGGAAGCTTCACATTATGATTTTCGATTTTAACGTTTTCTATAATACTTTCACTTAACTGTTCAGTGCTTCTTAACACACTAAATTTTAGTTGTTCTATATTAATTTCTTTCAATTTTTTGTTAGCTTTGTATTTAAATGTAGTTATTCTTTCACGATATTCGTCAACACCGTTTAATTCCTGGTCTAGATCCTTTATGTCTATTAATTTTTCTATATCGGCATCTATTTGTTTTAATTCGTTCGATTTTTCATTTAAGAGTACTAAGGAAATTTCTAGTTCCTCTGCATTCACTTCTGTTTTTGGTAATTCAGTTTCGATTCGGCCAATTAATTTTGTAACGGCAGCCCTTATGTGGCCGCGTTTCCTTTTTAATGTATCGATGAATTCCGTCGTTATTTAATATTCAACAATTCAACAAGTATCAGCAATTAAATAATTATTTATGCTTATGTATCATCTATATAACTGATATTAATTTAGACAGTTTCAATAGTTAGGAAAACAGCAGTTACTGGCAGTCCCTGTTCGGGCGCCATGTTAAAAAATTTTATCAACTTTGTACTATTAAAATTTTTAGATCATTAAATAGATAAGTGAAAGTTCACTTACCTTCTAAATAGGGCTGCCCTCAACTGCCTGCTTTTCCTTCTTGTCGGTATCCGTCTCTATGATGAACTTCGATTCACTGCGAAACACAGCTATAAACTTTTTAAGAAATTTTAATTCGTATGAAAGATATCTACAAAATATTTACAAGTTATAATGATTACAAGCATAATTTATACGGAGACGGCCTATCGTTATACATCTGTTAGACGCGTCAGCCGTTCAACTGACTACTTTTAGTCTCTTTCGCCAGAGGGCGTTCGTGGAAGTAAAGTTCTAGTAAGCAAACGCGACACTCCCACCTTGAGGTCCAGTATCAACAGAGGATGGACCTCAACTGACCTGTAGTTCAAGTCTTTTGAGATTTCGTCATACGTCGAGTTCTGTACCTCACTTGCATATCTGACTCAGGTGTAAAGTTGAGTTCAAGAGGTATGAGGTTCTTAGTAGGTCTTATAATCTCCCCTTGTGCAGTTTTCAGTTTCACTAATCTAATGTATCCGTCGTGGGATGGAAAAATTTCCAGGATTCTAGCTAAGGGCCAGTTTATCCTTTTTTCGTTGTTGGACACAATTACAAGATCACCAACTTTCACAGAAGATGGTTCACGGATGAATTTTGAGCTTTGTTTTAGTTGCCCTAAATATTCTGATCGAAATCTTTTTCGTAAATCTTTTCTCAATTTGGCTCTGTAAAGGTATCTTTTATTGATGTACGAGTATTTAGAATCCAAAAGATCTAATTTAGGAACTCCAGTCTCTGGAATTTCTGTTAGAAACATTGCTGGGGTGAGAGCTCTTAAATCCTTTACGTCTTCTGACAAATACGTGAGAGGACGGTTGTTCATAATGCTCTCGCAATCACAAATGATTGTCAACAATTCTTCGTAGTTCAGAGAAGATTTTCCTAGTACCTTTCGAAGAATTCTCTTTAGTGCTCCAATTAATCTTTCCCACCACCCTCCCCACCATGGCGAGGAAGGGGGAATAAATTTCCATTCAATTTTCTTAACTGTTGCATTTTCTAAGATAGAATTCCAATTTATGGTCTTAAACAAATTATTTGATCCAACAAAATTGGTTCCATTGTCAGAGTATACAGTGACAGGTCTATCCCTTCGAGCGATGAATCGCCTGAACGCGTGCAGGAAACTTTCGGTTGATAGAGATGAGACTAGCTCTAAGTGAACTGCTCTATATATTGCGCAAGTAAAAATGACGATCCATGTTTTTTGGCCTCCTTTTAAAATTAAGGGACCCGTCAGATCAACACCAATAATCTCAAAAATTAAAGCATCTCTTATTCTGTCTTCAGGTAGTGGCGCTTGAGGAGTCTTATATGAATCAGAGTCGAACCATCGACATCGTACACAGTTTTGGATAACCTTGCGTACTGTCTTCCTATTCTTTATGATCCAATATTTTTCACGCAAAGCGCATATAACGAATTGTACTCCAGCGTGACTTAGCCTTTCATGTTCAGATTTGATCAGTTTTAAGACTAATGGATGTTCTGAGGGAAGTAAAACTGGGTAACGAAAGTCAGCGTCATCGTCTCTCTGAAAGATACGTGTCTTCACTTTTATAAGGCCATTGGAGTCCATAATAGGTTCTAGAGCACGTATTCTTTTATCTTTTAATCCTTCAAAAGATTCTCGTTGGATCAGTCGGAAAACCACTGTTTCAGCTCCTTTTAGTTCTTCGACTGAAATTCTCCCATGAGTTCTTTCAGATGGTGGTGTTGTAGCATTTTTAATAAATCTAAAGATCCAAGATACGACCTTTATGATCTTTTCGAATTTTGAAATATTGTCAAAAAGGTTAAATTTATCTGTATTCGTGTTATTGCTGGCTGAAACCACAGTTCGTTTTCTCTCTCCATTTACTATATCGAAGTCAGTATGTTCTCCATCTGCAATAGGCCACTCTTGTGGAGGTCGATAAATCCAATCTGGTCCTTTCCACCATTCGGATTTCCTCAATTCTTTTGCAGAGCAACCGCGTGATGGCAAATCCGAAGGATTAAACTTTCCGAGAATGTGATGCCAGTTATCTGGGTTACTCAATTTTCGAATCTCATTTACTCGATTGGCTACAAAAGTGGACCAATTTTCTTTCTGTTTTATCCAAAAGAGAGCATTTTTGGAATCCGTCCAGTAAAAAACTGGAACCTCTTTTAATTTCAAGTCTTCTCTTATTGTATGAGAGAGCCTTGCTCCAATAGTGCAAGCGAGTATCTCTAGTCGAGGTATGGTGTGTGCTTTTAGCGGAGCAACTCTTGCTTTAGATTGTATCAATTGACAAGTGACTCCACGTTCACCGCTGTGTTTAAGAAAAATGCAGGTCGCATACGCGTCCTTGCTTGCGTCCGAAAATACATGCAGAGTGGTACTCTCGTCTATTTTGGGAAGCAATCTAGGAATTTTGATGTCTTTCAAATATTTTAACTGAGATGACCATGTGAAAAATTTCCTTGCTAGATCATTCGGCAGATTAGTATCCCAGTTAATTTTCTGTTTCCAGCACTCTTGCAGAATCAATTTAGGCATGAGAGTAACTGGACTAGTAAACCCAATTGGGTCAAAGATTTTACTCAATTCGGAAAGAACAGATCTTTTGCTCAATACAGGGTTTTCTTCATATTTTACGTGACAAGACAAAGTATCGTCAAACAAGTCCCATTTCAATCCCAATACTGACACAACATCTTCATAATCTTTATCAGAAAGGTTTAGAATTGAAGTTTCATTTTTAAGTCTATTATGTTTCCAATCTCTTAGGTCAAATTTTGCAGTAGCCATTATTTCTCTAGATCCTTTGATAAATAAGTTTAATTCTTCAATTGATTCCACAGTCGCTACGCAGTTATCCACATACATGGCTTTTTTAGCTTTGAAGCTATTTCCTGATGATGTTTTGGTACATTTTCCAAATGGTAGTTAATCGTGGCAGCGAGTAAAAAGGGGCTGGCGTTTACGCCGAATACAATCCTTCGGTGCCGATATATAGTCAGTTTTTCAGGCTGTCCTTTCTCCCACCATAGGAACCGGAGAAAATCTCGATCCGCTGGATTCACACCTATCTGAAGAAATGCTCTTTTTATATCCGAAATAACTCCATACTTCCCCTCTCGAAATTTTGTCAAAATTTTGGGGATCAATGCAAGATAATTAGGACCCTTTTCCAGGCAGTCGTGCAGAGATACCGAATTTTTCTCCTTTGCAGATGCGTCGAACACTGGTCGAATTTTGGTAGTCGAATTTTCCCGAAACACTGCTCTATGTGGCAGATAATGCCCTTTGATCTTTTCTGCCTCCGCAATATCGATAGGTTCAATTATTCCCTCTTCTACCCAATCCTTTAAAACAGTTTCGTAGGCTTCTAAGGAATTCTTAGTCTGAAGGGTTCTCACGCAAGACTTCAGACGCTTTTCTGCAAGGATTCTATTATCTGGCAACTCAGGATGAATTTGAAGCCATGGAAGTGATACCTTCCAGCGTCATCTCTTTCTAAAGTACGGATGAAATAATTTTCTGTAGCCTTTTGTATTTCTTGTTTTGTTTGCGAAAGAGCTTGTTCAGTTATTCCGATAGAATCAAGAGACCACAAGTCACAAATTTTTCTGTCACTAATGTGTAGTGATAAAAGAATTTCATTAAAATTCTTTCCCTTTACCCTTGTTCTCCCTAATATTGTCCAACCAAGGTGTGTATTCATCGCTACTAAACTCTCCGTTACGTGTTTTGTTTCCCCTGTAAAGAGTTTTCCGGCATAATCTGCTCCTACAAGTATGTGTATTTCGTTAGGGTGTTTTTCAAATAAACAAGAATTCTCATTAGTTACATCACTGGGAAAAATTTTGTAACCTCTAAGTTTCTTTAAGCATTCCCTATCCTCCAATTTTGGAATATGTGAGCATATGGTTTTTTTGCCTCAAAACTTCCATTTCGCATGTGAATCCTGTTTCTGGATTATTTAACTTAATCAGATACTTGTTGTGATTTTCCCTTTTTTCTGTCCCTCCAAAAAGCCCATGAGTCACACTTTCCTGACCTAAAGATTTTAGTTTTAATTTCTCCGCAAGAAATGTGCTGATATATGATCTGCTACTTCCGGTATCCAGAATTATTCGTATAAAATTGCTTTCACCATCTCCGTAAACATTGACAATTAAAGTTTGTAAGATTACACTTTCATAGGACGAATTATTCGTTAAGGCCTTATTTTCAATTTGTACTTCCTTAATTTCTCCGTTTTCGGTTTTAAAACACATTATGGTGGCATGTCGTTGTTTACATAATTCACACTTTATTCTAGAAGTGCAATTAAAACTAAGATGCCGTGGGTGTAAACAGCGATAACATATTTTTTCGCTTTGCATTTCTCCCTCTTTTTCTCAGTAGACCATAAAGATGCTTGTTTACACGTTATAGACTCGTGATCAGAAGAGTCGCAGAAAACACATGGTGTTTGTCCCCCCCGCAAACTTGCGTTCGTCAACTCCGAAGCTGTGTGTTTCGCAATAGGTCTGGTTTCACTCAGTTTGTTATGCTTTTGCGGCGCCGCCTTTGGCTGGACCGTCTGGAATGTACGTTCCCGCGCAACTAACTGTTCAGAAAGAAATTCCACTAGGTGATTCAAATCGTAATTTGATTTTCGAACTGTTTTGTTATATTCCAAAACCAAATCTGCGGGCAATGTTTTAAGCAAAATAGGTGTTAATAAAGCTCCATATGTTTCTGAGGTCATATTTAATGATTCAAGACATCGAATATGTTTCTGTATATAATTGAATAACTTACGGAAATTTTGAATGTCATTAGAATCCTTTAGAGGTCTTATTTTCAGTAATTTATCTATATGCGCGTTTATCAGTACATCTTTATTTCCAAATCTATCTGTGAGGAGTTTAACTGAAGTTTCGTAATTTTCTTCGGTTAAATCGAAATCGTCAATGGTGTTATAAGCAGTGCCTCCCAAAAAGGATTTCAAATAATTAAATTTGCTTATAGCGTCAAGCGTTTTATTTTGGTGTATGGCTGATGAAAAAGTGTTCCAAAATGTCAGCCATTCGCAGCTCTCGCCATAAAACTTCGGAATCGTAAGTTTAGGAAGCTTCACATTATGATTTTCGATTTTAACGTTTTCTATAATACTTTCACTTAACTGTTCAGTGCTTCTTAACACACTAAATTTTAGTTGTTCTATATTAATTTCTTTCAATTTTTTGTTAGCTTTGTATTTAAATGTAGTTATTCTTTCACGATATTCGTCAACACCGTTTAATTCCTGGTCTAGATCCTTTATGTCTATTAATTTTTCTATATCGGCATCTATTTGTTTTAATTCGTTCGATTTTTCATTTAAGAGTTCTAAGGAAATTTCTAGTTCCTCTGCATTCACTTCTGTTTTTGGTAATTCAGTTTCGATTCGGCCAATTAATTTTGTAACGGTAGCCCTTATGTGGCCGCGTTTCCTTTTCAATGTATCGATGAATTCCGTCGTTATTTAATATTCAACAATTCAACAAGTATCAGCAATTAAATAATTATTTATGCTTATGTATCATCTATATAACTGATATCAATTTAGACAGTTTCAATAGTTAGGAAAACAGCAGTTACTGGCAGTCCCTGTTCGGGCGCCATGTTAAAAAATTTATCAACTTTGTACTATTAAATTTTATCAACTTTGTACTATTAAAATTTTTAGATCATTAAATAGATAAGTGAAAGTTCACTTACCTTCTAAATAGGGCTGCCCTCAACTGCCTGCTTTTCCTTCTTGTCGGTATCCGTCTCTATGATGAACTTCGATTCACTGCGAAACACAGCTATAAACTTTTTAAGAAATTTTAATTCGTATGAAAGATATCTACAAAATATTTACAAGTTATAATGATTACAAGCATAATTTATACGGAGACGGTCTATCGTTATACATCTGTTAGACGCGTCAGCCGTTCAACTGACTACTTTTAGTCTCTTTCGCCAGAGGGCGTTCGTGGAAGTAAAGTTCTAGTAAGCAAACGCGACACTCTCACCTTGAGGTCCAGTATCAACAGAGGATGGACCTCAACTGACCTGTAGTTCAAGTCTTTTGAGATTTCGTCATACGTCGAGTTCTGTACCTCACTTGCATATCTGACTCAGGTGTAAAGTTGAGTTCAAGAGGTATGAGGTTCTTAGTAGGTCTTATAATCTCCCCTTGTGCAGTTTTCAGTTTCACTAATCTAATGTATCCGTCGTGGGATGGAAAAATTTCCAGGATTCTAGCTAAGGGCCAGTTTATCCTTTTTTCGTTGTTGGACACAATTACAAGATCACCAACTTTCACAGAAGATGGTTCACGGATGAATTTTGAGCTTTGTTTTAGTTGCCCTAAATATTCTGATCGAAATCTTTTTCGTAAATCTTTTCTCAATTTGGCTCTGTAAAGGTATCTTTTATTGATGTACGAGTATTTAGAATCCAAAAGATCTAATTCAGGAACTCCAGTCTCTGGAATTTCTGTTAGAAACATTGCTGGGGTGAGAGCTCTTAAATCCTTTACGTCTTCTGACAAATACGTGAGAGGACGGTTGTTCATAATGCTCTCGCAATCACAAATGATTGTCAACAATTCTTCGTAGTTCAGAGAAGATTTTCCTAGTACCTTTCGAAGAATTCTCTTTAGTGCTCCAATTAATCTTTCCCACCACCCTCCCCACCATGGCGAGGAAGGGGGAATAAATTTCCATTCAATTTTCTTAAATGTTGCATTTTCTAAGATAGAATTCCAATTTATGGTCTTAAACAAATTATTTGATCCAACAAAATTGGTTCCATTGTCAGAGTATACAGTGACAGGTCTATCCCTTCGAGCGATGAATCGCCTGAACGCGTGCAGGAAACTTTCGGTTGATAGAGATGAGACTAGCTCTAAGTGAACTGCTCTATATATTGCGCAAGTAAAAATGACGATCCATGTTTTTTGGCCTCCTTTTAAAATTAAGGGACCCGTCAGATCAACACCAATAATCTCAAAAATTAAAGCATCTCTTATTCTGTCTTCAGGTAGTGGCGCTTGAGGAGTCTTATATGAATCAGAGTCGAACCATCGACATCGTACACAGTTTTGGATAACCTTGCGTACTGTCTTCCTATTCTTTATGATCCAATATTTTTCACGCAAAGCGCATATAACGAATTGTACTCCAGCGTGACTTAGCCTTTCATGTTCAGATTTGATCAGTTTTAAGACTAATGGATGTTCTGAGGGAAGTAAAACTGGGTAACGAAAGTCAGCGTCATCGTCTCTCTGAAAGATACGTGTCTTCACTTTTATAAGGCCATTGGAGTCCATAATAGGTTCTAGAGCACGTATTCTTTTATCTTTTAATCCTTCAAAAGATTCTCGTTGGATCAGTCGGAAAACCACTGTTTCAGCTCCTTTTAGTTCTTCGACTGAAATTCTCCCATGAGTTCTTTCAGATGGTGGTGTTGTAGCATTTTTAATAAATCTAAAGATCCAAGATACGACCTTTATGATCTTTTCGAATTTTGAAATATTGTCAAAAAGGTTAAATTTATCTGTATTCGTGTTATTGCTGGCTGAAACCACAGTTCGTTTTCTCTCTCCATTTACTATATCGAAGTCAGTATGTTCTCCATCTGCAATAGGCCACTCTTGTGGAGGTCGATAAATCCAATCTGGTCCTTTCCACCATTCGGATTTCCTCAATTCTTTTGCAGAGCAACCGCGTGATGGCAAATCCGAAGGATTAAACTTTCCGAGAATGTGATGCCGGTTATCTGGGTTACTCAATTTTCGAATCTCATTTACTCGATTGGCTACAAAAGTGGACCAATTTTCTTTCTGTTTTATCCAAAAGAGAGCATTTTTGGAATCCGTCCAGTAAAAAACTGGAACCTTTTTTAATTTCAAGTCTTCTCTTATTGTATGAGAGAGCCTTGCTCCAATAGTGCAAGCGAGTATCTCTAGTCGAGGTATGGTGTGTGCTTTTAGCGGAGCAACTCTTGCTTTAGATTGTATCAATTGACAAGTGACTCCACGTTCACCGCTGTGTTTAAGAAAAATGCAGGTCGCATACGCGTCCTTGCTTGCGTCCGAAAATACATGCAGAGTGGTACTCTCGTCTATTTTGGGAAGCAATCTAGGAATTTTGATGTCTTTCAAATATTTTAACTGAGATGACCATGTGAAAAATTTCCTTGCTAGATCATTCGGCAGATTAGTATCCCAGTTAATTTTCTGTTTCCAGCACTCTTGCAGAATCAATTTAGGCATGAGAGTAACTGGACTAGTAAACCCAATTGGGTCAAAGATTTTACTCAATTCGGAAAGAACAGATCTTTTGCTCAATACAGGGTTTTCTTCATATTTTACGTGACAAGACAAAGTATCGTCAAACAAGTCCCATTTCAATCCCAATACTGACACAACATCTTCATAATCTTTATCAGAAAGGTTTAGAATTGAAGTTTCATTTTTAAGTCTATTATGTTTCCAATCTCTTAGGTCAAATTTTGCAGTAGCCATTATTTCTCTAGATCCTTTGATAAATAAGTTTAATTCTTCAATTGATTCCACAGTCGCTACGCAGTTATCCACATACATGGCTTTTTTAGCTTTGAAGCTATTTCCTGATGATGTTTTGGTACATTTTCCAAATGGTAGTTAATCGTGGCAGCGAGTAAAAAGGGGCTGGCGTTTACGCCGAATACAATCCTTCGGTGCCGATATATAGTCAGTTTTTCAGGCTGTCCTTTCTCCCACCATAGGAACCGGAGAAAATCTCGATCCGCTGGATTCACACCTATCTGAAGAAATGCTCTTTTTATATCCGAAATAACTCCATACTTCCCCTCTCGAAATTTTGTCAAAATTTTGGGGATCAATGCAAGATAATTAGGACCCTTTTCCAGGCAGTCGTGCAGAGATACCGAATTTTTCTTCTTTGCAGATGCGTCGAACACTGGTCGAATTTTGGTAGTCGAATTTTCCCGAAACACTGCTCTATGTGGCAGATAATGCCCTTTGATCTTTTCTGCCTCCGCAATATCGATAGGTTCAATTATTCCCTCTTCTACCCAATCCTTTAAAACAGTTTCGTAGGCTTCTAAGGAATTCTTAGTCTGAAGGGTTCTCACGCAAGACTTCAGACGCTATTCTGCAAGGATTCTATTATCTGGCAACTCAGGATGAATTTGAAGCCATGGAAGTGATACCTTCCAGCGTCATCTCTTTCTAAAGTACGGATGAAATAATTTTCTGTAGCCTTTTGTATTTCTTGTTTTGTTTGCGAAAGAGCTTGTTCAGTTATTCCGATAGAATCAAGAGACCAAAAGTCACAAATTTTTCTGTCACTAATGTGTAGTGATAAAAGAATTTCATTAAAATTCTTTCCCTTTACCCTTGTTCTCCCTAATATTGTCCAACCAAGGTGTGTATTCGTCGCTACTAAACTCTCCGTTACGTGTTTTGTTTCCCCTGTAAAGAGTTTTCCGGCATAATCTGCTCCTACAAGTATGTGTATTTCGTTAGGGTGTTTTTCAAATAAACAAGAATTCTCATTAGTTACATCACTGGGAAAAATTTTGTAACCTCTAAGTTTCTTTAAGCATTCCCTATCCTCCAATTTTGGAATATGTGAGCATATGGTTTTTTTGCCTCAAAACTTCCATTTCGCATGTGAATCCTGTTTCTGGATTATTTAACTTAATCAGATACTTGTTGTGATTTTCCCTTTTTTCTGTCCCTCCAAAAAGCCCATGAGTCACACTTTCCTGACCTAAAGATTTTAGTTTTAATTTCTCCGCAAGAAATGTGCTGATATATGATCTGCTACTTCCGGTATCCAGAATTATTCGTATAAAATTTCTTTCACCATCTCCGTAAACATTGACAATTAAAGTTTGTAAGATTACACTTTCATAGGACGAATTATTCGTTAAGGCCTTATTTTCAATTTGTTCTTCCTTAATTTCTCCGTTTTCGGTTTTAAAACACATTATAGTGGCATGTCGTTGTTTACATAATTCACACCTTATTCTAGAAGTGCAATTAAAACTAAGATGCCGTGGGTGTAAACAGCGATAACATATTTTTTTCGCTTTGCATTTCTCCCTCTTTTTCTCAGTAGACCATAAAGATGCTTGTTTACACGTTATAGACTCGTGATCAGAAGAGTCGCAGAAAACACATGGTGTTTGTCCCCCCCCGCAAACTTGCGTTCGTCAACTCCGAAGCTGTGTGTTTCGCAATAGGTCTGGTTTCACTCAGTTTGTTATGCTTTTGCGGCGCCGCCTTTGGCTGGACCGTCTGGAATGTACGTTCCCGCGCAACTAACTGTTCAGAAAGAAATTCCACTAGGTGATTCAAATCGTAATTTGATTTTCGAACTGTTTTATTATATTCCAAAACCAAATCTGCGGGCAATGTTTTAAGCAAAATAGGTGTTAATAAAGCTCCATATGTTTCTGAGGTCATATTTAATGATTCAAGACATCGAATATGTTTCTGTATATAATTGAATAACTTACGGAAATTTTGAATGTCATTAGAATCCTTTAGAGGTCTTATTTTCAGTAATTTATCTATATGCGCGTTTATCAGTACATCTTTATTTCCAAATCTATCTGTGAGGAGTTTAACTGAAGTTTCGTAATTTTCTTCGGTTAAATCGAAACCGTCAATGGTGTTATAAGCAGTGCCTCCCAAAAAGGATTTCAAATAATTAAATTTGCTTATAGCGTCAAGCGTTTTATTTTGGTGTATGGCTGATGAAAAAGTGTTCCAAAATGTCAGCCATTCGCAGCTCTCGCCATAAAACTTCGGAATCGTAAGTTTAGGAAGCTTCACATTATGATTTTCGATTTTAACGTTTTCTATAACACTTTCACTTAACTGTTCAGTGCTTCTTAACACACTAAATTTTAGTTGTTCTATATTAATTTCTTTCAATTTTTTGTTAGCTTTGTATTTAAATGTAGTTATTCTTTCACGATATTCGTCAACACCGTTTAATTCCTGGTCTAGATCCTTTATGTCTATTAATTTTTCTATATCGGCATCTATTTGTTTTAATTCGTTCGATTTTTCATTTAAGAGTTCTAAGGAAATTTCTAGTTCCTCTGCATTCACTTCTGTTTTTGGTAATTCAGTTTCGATTCGGCCAATTAATTTTGTAACGGCAGCCCTTATGTGGCCGCGTTTCCTTTTCAATGTATCGATGAATTCCGTCGTTATTTAATATTCAACAATTCAACAAGTATCAGCAATTAAATAATTATTTATGCTTATGTATCATCTATATAACTGATATCAATTTAGACAGTTTCAATAGTTAGGAAAACAGCAGTTACTGGCAGTCCCTGTTCGGGCGCCATGTTAAAAAATTTATCAACTTTGTACTATTAAATTTTATCAACTTTGTACTATTAAAATTTTTAGATCATTAAATAGATAAGTGAAAGTTCACTTACCTTCTAAATAGGGCTGCCCTCAACTGCCTGCTTTTCCTTCTTGTCGGTATCCGTCTCTATGATGAACTTCGATTCACTGCGAAACACAGCTATAAACTTTTTAAGAAATTTTAATTCGTATGAAAGATATCTACAAAATATTTACAAGTTATAATGATTACAAGCATAATTTATACGGAGACGGTCTATCGTTATACATCTGTTAGACGCGTCAGCCGTTCAACTGACTACTTTTAGTCTCTTTCGCCAGAGGGCGTTCGTGGAAGTAAAGTTCTAGTAAGCAAACGCGACACTCCCACCTTGAGGTCCAGTATCAACAGAGGATGGACCTCAACTGACCTGTAGTTCAAGTCTTTTGAGATTTCGTCATACGTCGAGTTCTGTACCTCACTTGCATATCTGACTCAGGTGTAAAGTTGAGTTCAAGAGGTATGAGGTTCTTAGTAGGTCTTATAATCTCCCCTTGTGCAGTTTTCAGTTTCACTAATCTAATGTATCCGTCGTGGGATGGAAAAATTTCCAGGATTCTAGCTAAGGGCCAGTTTATCCTTTTTTCGTTGTTGGACACAATTACAAGATCACCAACTTTCACAGAAGATGGTTCACGGATGAATTTTGAGCTTTGTTTTAGTTGCCCTAAATATTCTGATCGAAATCTTTTTCGTAAATCTTTTCTCAATTTGGCTCTGTAAAGGTATCTTTTATTGATGTACGAGTATTTAGAATCCAAAAGATCTAATTCAGGAACTCCAGTCTCCGGAATTTCTGTTAGAAACATTGCTGGGGTGAGAGCTCTTAAATCCTTTACGTCTTCTGACAAATACGTGAGAGGACGGTTGTTCATAATGCTCTCGCAATCACAAATGATTGTCAACAATTCTTCGTAGTTCAGAGAAGATTTTTCTAGTACCTTTCGAAGAATTCTCTTTAGTGCTCCAATTAATCTTTCCCACCACCCTCCCCACCATGGCGAGCAAGGGGGAATAAATTTCCATTCAATTTTCTTAACTGTTGCATTTTCTAAGACAGAATTCCAATTTATGGTCTTAAACAAATTATTTGATCCAACAAAATTGGTTCCATTGTCAGAGTATACAGTGACAGGTCTATCCCTTCGAGCGATGAATCGCCTGAACGCGTGCAGGAAACTTTCGCTTGATAGAGATGAGACTAGCTCTAAGTGAACTGCTCTATATATTGCGCAAGTAAAAATGACGATCCATGTTTTTTGGCCTCCTTTTAAAATTAAGGGACCCGTCAGATCAACACCAATAATCTCAAAAATTAAAGCATCTCTTATTCTGTCTTCAGGTAGTGGCGCTTGAGGAGTCTTATATGAATCAGAGTCGAACCATCGACATCGTACACAGTTTTGGATAACCTTGCGTACTGTCTTCCTATTCTTTATGATCCAATATTTTTCACGCAAAGCGCATATAACGAATTGTACTCCAGCGTGACTTAGCCTTTCATGTTCAGATTTGATCAGTTTTAAGACTAATGGATGTTCTGAGGGAAGTAAAACTGGGTAACGAAAGTCAGCGTCATCGTCTCTCTGAAAGATACGTGTCTTCACTTTTATAAGGCCCTTGGAGTCCATAATAGGTTCTAGAGCACGTATTCTTTTATCTTTTAATCCTTCAAAAGATTCTCGTTGGATCAGTCGGAAAACCACTGTTTCAGCTCCTTTTAGTTCTTCGACTGAAATTCTCCCATGAGTTCTTTCAGATGGTGGTGTTGTAGCATTTTTAATAAATCTAAAGATCCAAGATACGACCTTTATGATCTTTTCGAATTTTGAAATATTGTCAAAAAGGTTAAATTTATCTGTATTCGTGTTATTGCTGGCTGAAACCACAGTTCGTTTTCTCTCTCCATTTACTATATCGAAGTCAGTATGTTCTCCATCTGCAATAGGCCACTCTTGTGGAGGTCGATAAATCCAATCTGGTCCTTTCCACCATTCGGATTTCCTCAATTCTTTTGCAGAGCAACCGCGTGATGGCAAATCCGAAGGATTAAACTTTCCGAGAATGTGATGCCAGTTATCTGGGTTACTCAATTTTCGAATCTCATTTACTCGATTGGCTACAAAAGTGGACCAATTTTCTTTCTGTTTTATCCAAAAGAGAGCATTTTTGGAATCCGTCCAGTAAAAAACTGGAACCTCTTTTAATTTCAAGTCTTCTCTTATTGTATGAGAGAGCCTTGCTCCAATAGTGCAAGCGAGTATCTCTAGTCGAGGTATGGTGTGTGCTTTTAGCGGAGCAACTCTTGCTTTAGATTGTATCAATTGACAAGTGACTCCACGTTCACCGCTGTGTTTAAGAAAAATGCAGGTCGCATACGCGTCCTTGCTTGCGTCCGAAAATACATGCAGAGTGGTACTCTCGTCTATTTTGGGAAGCAATCTAGGAATTTTGATGTCTTTCAAATATTTTAACTGAGATGACCATGTGAAAAATTTCCTTGCTAGATCATTCGGCAGATTAGTATCCCAGTTAATTTTCTGTTTCCAGCACTCTTGCAGAATCAATTTAGGCATGAGAGTAACTGGACTAGTAAACCCAATTGGGTCAAAGATTTTACTCAATTCGGAAAGAACAGATCTTTTGCTCAATACAGGGTTTTCTTCATATTTTACGTGACAAGACAAAGTATCGTCAAACAAGTCCCATTTCAATCCCAATACTGACACAACATCTTCATAATCTTTATCAGAAAGGTTTAGAATTGAAGTTTCATTTTTAAGTCTATTATGTTTCCAATCTCTTAGGTCAAATTTTGCAGTAGCCATTATTTCTCTAGATCCTTTGATAAATAAGTTTAATTCTTCAATTGATTCCACAGTCGCTACGCAGTTATCCACATACATGGCTTTTTTAGCTTTGAAGCTATTTCCTGATGATGTTTTGGTACATTTTCCAAATGGTAGTTAATCGTGGCAGCGAGTAAAAAGGGGCTGGCGTTTACGCCGAATACAATCCTTCGGTGCCGATATATAGTCAGTTTTTCAGGCTGTCCTTTCTCCCACCATAGGAACCGGAGAAAATCTCGATCCGCTGGATTCACACCTATCTGAAGAAATGCTCTTTTTATATCCGAAATAACTCCATACTTCCCCTCTCGAAATTTTGTCAAAATTTTGGGGATCAATGCAAGATAATTAGGACCCTTTTCCAGGCAGTCGTTCAGAGATACCGAATTTTTCTCCTTTGCAGATGCGTCGAACACTGGTCGAATTTTGGTAGTCGAATTTTCCCGAAACACTGCTCTATGTGGCAGATAATGCCCTTTGATCTTTTCTGCCTCCGCAATATCGATAGGTTCAATTATTCCCTCTTCTACCCAATCCTTTAAAACAGTTTCGTAGCCTTCTAAGGAATTCTTAGTCTGAAGGGTTCTCACGCAAGACTTCAGACGCTTTTCTGCAAGGATTCTATTATCTGGCAACTCAGGATGAATTTGAAGCCATGGAAGTGATACCTTCCAGCGTCATCTCTTTCTAAAGTACGGATGAAATAATTTTCTGTAGCCTTTTGTATTTCTTGTTTTGTTTGCGAAAGAGCTTGTTCAGTTATTCCGATAGAATCAAGAGACCACAAGTCACAAATTTTTCTGTCACTAATGTGTAGTGATAAAAGAATTTCATTAAAATTCTTTCCCTTTACCCTTGTTCTCCCTAATATTGTCCAACCAAGGTGTGTATTCATCGCTACTAAACTCTCCGTTACGTGTTTTGTTTCCCCTGTAAAGAGTTTTCCGGCATAATCTGGTCCTACAAGTATGTGTATTTCGTTAGGGTGTTCTTCAAATAAACAAGAATTCTCATTAGTTACATCACTGGGAAAAATTTTGTAACCTCTAAGTTTCTTTAAGCATTCCCTATCCTCCAATTTTGGAATATGTGAGCATATGGTTTTTTTGCCTCAAAACTTCCATTTCGCATGTGAATCCTGTTTCTGGATTATTTAACTTAATCAGATACTTGTTGTGATTTTCCCTTTTTTCTGTCCCTCCAAAAAGACCATGAGTCACACTTTCCTGACCTAAAGATTTTAGTTTTAATTTCTCCGCAAGAAATGTGCTGATATATGATCTGCTACTTCCGGTATCCAGAATTATTCGTATAAAATTGCTTTCACCATCTCCGTAAACATTGACAATTAAAGTTTGTAAGATTACACTTTTATAGGACGAATTATTCGTTAAGGCCTTATTTTCAATTTGTTCTTCCTTAATTTCTCCGTTTTCGGTTTTAAAACACATTATAGTGGCATGTCGTTGTTTACATAATTCACACCTTATTCTAGAAGTGCAATTAAAACTAAGATGCCGTGGGTGTAAACAGCGATAACATATTTTTATCGCTTTGCATTTCTCCCTCTTTTTCTCAGTAGACCATAAAGATGCTTGTTTACACGTTATAGACTCGTGATCAGAAGAGTCGCAGAAAACACATGGTGTTTGTCCCCCCCGCAAACTTGCGTTCGTCAACTCCGAAGCTGTGTGTTTCGCAATAGGTCTGGTTTCACTCAGTTTGTTATGCTTTTGCGGCGCCGCCTTTGGCTGGACCGTCTGGAATGTACGTTCCCGCGCAACTAACTGTTCAGAAAGAAATTCCACTAGGTGATTCAAATCGTAATTTGATTTTCGAACTGTTTTATTATATTCCAAAACCAAATCTGCGGGCAATGTTTTAAGCAAAATAGGTGTTAATAAAGCTCCATATGTTTCTGAGGTCATATTTAATGATTCAAGACATCGAATATGTTTCTGTATATAATTGAATAACTTACGGAAATTTTGAATGTCATTAGAATCCTTTAGAGGTCTTATTTCCAGTAATTTATCTATATGCGCGTTTATCAGTACATCTTTATTTCCAAATCTATCTGTGAGGAGTTTAACTGAAGTTTCGTAATTTTCTTCGGTTAAATCGAAACCGTCAATGGTGTTATAAGCAGTGCCTCCCAAAAAGGATTTCAAATAATTAAATTTGCTTATAGCGTCAAGCGTTTTATTTTGGTGTATGGCTGATGAAAAAGTGTTCCAAAATGTCAGCCATTCGCAGCTCTCGCCATAAAACTTCGGAATCGTAAGTTTAGGAAGCTTCACATTATGATTTTCGATTTTAACGTTTTCTATAATACTTTCACTTAACTGTTCAGTGCTTCTTAACACACTAAATTTTAGTTGTTCTATATTAATTTCTTTCAATTTTTTGTTAGCTTTGTATTTAAATGTAGTTATTCTTTCACGATATTCGTCAACACCGTTTAATTCCTGGTCTAGATCCTTTATGTCTATTAATTTTTCTATATCGGCATCTATTTGTTTTAATTCGTTCGATTTTTCATTTAAGAGTTCTAAGGAAATTTCTAGTTCCTCTGCATTCACTTCTGTTTTTGGTAATTCAGTTTCGATTCGGCCAATTAATTTTGTAACGGCAGCCCTTATGTGGCCGCGTTTCCTTTTCAATGTATCGATGAATTCCGTCGTTATTTAATATTCAACAATTCAACAAGTATCAGCAATTAAATAATTATTTATGCTTATGTATCATCTATATAACTGATATCAATTTAGACAGTTTCAATAGTTAGGAAAACAGCAGTTACTGGCAGTCCCTGTTCGGGCGCCATGTTAAAAAATTTATCAACTTTGTACTATTAAATTTTATCAACTTTGTACTATTAAAATTTTTAGATCATTAAATAGATAAGTGAAAGTTCACTTACCTTCTAAATAGGGCTGCCCTCAACTGCCTGCTTTTCCTTCTTGTCGGTATCCGTCTCTATGATGAACTTCGATTCACTGCGAAACACAGCTATAAACTTTTTAAGAAATTTTAATTCGTATGAAAGATATCTACAAAATATTTACAAGTTATAATGATTACAAGCATAATTTATACGGAGACGGTCTATCGTTATACATCTGTTAGACGCGTCAGCCGTTCAACTGACTACTTTTAGTCTCTTTCGCCAGAGGGCGTTCGTGGAAGTAAAGTTCTAGTAAGCAAACGCGACACTCCCACCTTGAGGTCCAGTATCAACAGAGGATGGACCTCAACTGACCTGTAGTTCAAGTCTTTTGAGATTTCGTCATACGTCGAGTTCTGTACCTCACTTGCATATCTGACTCAGGTGTAAAGTTGAGTTCAAGAGGTATGAGGTTCTTAGTAGGTCTTATAATCTCCCCTTGTGCAGTTTTCAGTTTCACTAATCTAATGTATCCGTCGTGGGATGGAAAAATTTCCAGGATTCTAGCTAAGGGCCAGTTTATCCTTTTTTCGTTGTTGGACACAATTACAAGATCACCAACTTTCACAGATGATGGTTCACGGATGAATTTTGAGCTTTGTTTTAGTTGCCCTAAATATTCTGATCGAAATCTTTTTCGTAAATCTTTTCTCAATTTGGCTCTGTAAAGGTATCTTTTATTGATGTACGAGTATTTAGAATCCAAAAGATCTAATTCAGGAACTCCAGTCTCCGGAATTTCTGTTAGAAACATTGCTGGGGTGAGAGCTCTTAAATCCTTTACGTCTTCTGACAAATACGTGAGAGGACGGTTGTTCATAATGCTCTCGCAATCACAAATGATTGTCAACAATTCTTCGTAGTTCAGAGAAGATTTTTCTAGTACCTTTCGAAGAATTCTCTTTAGTGCTCCAATTAATCTTTCCCACCACCCTCCCCACCATGGCGAGCAAGGGGGAATAAATTTCCATTCAATTTTCTTAACTGTTGCATTTTCTAAGACAGAATTCCAATTTATGGTCTTAAACAAATTATTTGATCCAACAAAATTGGTTCCATTGTCAGAGTATACAGTGACAGGTCTATCCCTTCGAGCGATGAATCGCCTGAACGCGTGCAGGAAACTTTCGCTTGATAGAGATGAGACTAGCTCTAAGTGAACTGCTCTATATATTGCGCAAGTAAAAATGACGATCCATGTTTTTTGGCCTCCTTTTAAAATTAAGGGACCCGTCAGATCAACACCAATAATCTCAAAAATTAAAGCATCTCTTATTCTGTCTTCAGGTAGTGGCGCTTGAGGAGTCTTATATGAATCAGAGTCGAACCATCGACATCGTACACAGTTTTGGATAACCTTGCGTACTGTCTTCCTATTCTTTATGATCCAATATTTTTCACGCAAAGCGCATATAACGAATTGTACTCCAGCGTGACTTAGCCTTTCATGTTCAGATTTGATCAGTTTTAAGACTAATGGATGTTCTGAGGGAAGTAAAACTGGGTAACGAAAGTCAGCGTCATCGTCTCTCTGAAAGATACGTGTCTTCACTTTTATAAGGCCCTTGGAGTCCATAATAGGTTCTAGAGCACGTATTCTTTTATCTTTTAATCCTTCAAAAGATTCTCGTTGGATCAGTCGGAAAACCACTGTTTCAGCTCCTTTTAGTTCTTCGACTGAAATTCTCCCATGAGTTCTTTCAGATGGTGGTGTTGTAGCATTTTTAATAAATCTAAAGATCCAAGATACGACCTTTATGATCTTTTCGAATTTTGAAATATTGTCAAAAAGGTTAAATTTATCTGTATTCGTGTTATTGCTGGCTGAAACCACAGTTCGTTTTCTCTCTCCATTTACTATATCGAAGTCAGTATGTTCTCCATCTGCAATAGGCCACTCTTGTGGAGGTCGATAAATCCAATCTGGTCCTTTCCACCATTCGGATTTCCTCAATTCTTTTGCAGAGCAACCGCGTGATGGCAAATCCGAAGGATTAAACTTTCCGAGAATGTGATGCCAGTTATCTGGGTTACTCAATTTTCGAATCTCATTTACTCGATTGGCTACAAAAGTGGACCAATTTTCTTTCTGTTTTATCCAAAAGAGAGCATTTTTGGAATCCGTCCAGTAAAAAACTGGAACCTCTTTTAATTTCAAGTCTTCTCTTATTGTATGAGAGAGCCTTGCTCCAATAGTGCAAGCGAGTATCTCTAGTCGAGGTATGGTGTGTGCTTTTAGCGGAGCAACTCTTGCTTTAGATTGTATCAATTGACAAGTGACTCCACGTTCACCGCTGTGTTTAAGAAAAATGCAGGTCGCATACGCGTCCTTGCTTGCGTCCGAAAATACATGCAGAGTGGTACTCTCGTCTATTTTGGGAAGCAATCTAGGAATTTTGATGTCTTTCAAATATTTTAACTGAGATGACCATGTGAAAAATTTCCTTGCTAGATCATTCGGCAGATTAGTATCCCAGTTAATTTTCTGTTTCCAGCACTCTTGCAGAATCAATTTAGGCATGAGAGTAACTGGACTAGTAAACCCAATTGGGTCAAAGATTTTACTCAATTCGGAAAGAACAGATCTTTTGCTCAATACAGGGTTTTCTTCATATTTTACGTGACAAGACAAAGTATCGTCAAACAAGTCCCATTTCAATCCCAATACTGACACAACATCTTCATAATCTTTATCAGAAAGGTTTAGAATTGAAGTTTCATTTTTAAGTCTATTATGTTTCCAATCTCTTAGGTCAAATTTTGCAGTAGCCATTATTTCTCTAGATCCTTTGATAAATAAGTTTAATTCTTCAATTGATTCCACAGTCGCTACGCAGTTATCCACATACATGGCTTTTTTAGCTTTGAAGCTATTTCCTGATGATGTTTTGGTACATTTTCCAAATGGTAGTTAATCGTGGCAGCGAGTAAAAAGGGGCTGGCGTTTACGCCGAATACAATCCTTCGGTGCCGATATATAGTCAGTTTTTCAGGCTGTCCTTTCTCCCACCATAGGAACCGGAGAAAATCTCGATCCGCTGGATTCACACCTATCTGAAGAAATGCTCTTTTTATATCCGAAATAACTCCATACTTCCCCTCTCGAAATTTTGTCAAAATTTTGGGGATCAATGCAAGATAATTAGGACCCTTTTCCAGGCAGTCGTTCAGAGATACCGAATTTTTCTCCTTTCCAGATGCGTCGAACACTGGTCGAATTTTGGTAGTCGAATTTTCCCGAAACACTGCTCTATGTGGCAGATAATGCCCTTTGATCTTTTCTGCCTCCGCAATATCGATAGGTTCAATTATTCCCTCTTCTACCCAATCCTTTAAAACAGTTTCGTAGCCTTCTAAGGAATTCTTAGTCTGAAGGGTTCTCACGCAAGACTTCAGACGCTTTTCTGCAAGGATTCTATTATCTGGCAACTCAGGATGAATTTGAAGCCATGGAAGTGATACCTTCCAGCGTCATCTCTTTCTAAAGTACGGATGAAATAATTTTCTGTAGCCTTTTGTATTTCTTGTTTTGTTTGCGAAAGAGCTTGTTCAGTTATTCCGATAGAATCAAGAGACCACAAGTCACAAATTTTTCTGTCACTAATGTGTAGTGATAAAAGAATTTCATTAAAATTCTTTCCCTTTACCCTTGTTCTCCCTAATATTGTCCAACCAAGGTGTGTATTCATCGCTACTAAACTCTCCGTTACGTGTTTTGTTTCCCCTGTAAAGAGTTTTCCGGCATAATCTGGTCCTACAAGTATGTGTATTTCGTTAGGGTGTTCTTCAAATAAACAAGAATTCTCATTAGTTACATCACTGGGAAAAATTTTGTAACCTCTAAGTTTCTTTAAGCATTCCCTATCCTCCAATTTTGGAATATGTGAGCATATGGTTTTTTTGCCTCAAAACTTCCATTTCGCATGTGAATCCTGTTTCTGGATTATTTAACTTAATCAGATACTTGTTGTGATTTTCCCTTTTTTCTGTCCCTCCAAAAAGACCATGAGTCACACTTTCCTGACCTAAAGATTTTAGTTTTAATTTCTCCGCAAGAAATGTGCTGATATATGATCTGCTACTTCCGGTATCCAGAATTATTCGTATAAAATTGCTTTCACCATCTCCGTAAACATTGACAATTAAAGTTTGTAAGATTACACTTTCATAGGACGAATTATTCGTTAAGGCCTTATTTTCAATTTGTTCTTCCTTAATTTCTCCGTTTTCGGTTTTAAAACACATTATAGTGGCATGTCGTTGTTTACATAATTCACACCTTATTCTAGAAGTGCAATTAAAACTAAGATGCCGTGGGTGTAAACAGCGATAACATATTTTTATCGCTTTGCATTTCTCCCTCTTTTTCTCAGTAGACCATAAAGATGCTTGTTTACACGTTATAGACTCGTGATCAGAAGAGTCGCAGAAAACACATGGTGTTTGTCCCCCCCGCAAACTTGCGTTCGTCAACTCCGAAGCTGTGTGTTTCGCAATAGGTCTGGTTTCACTCAGTTTGTTATGCTTTTGCGGCGCCGCCTTTGGCTGGACCGTCTGGAATGTACGTTCCCGCGCAACTAACTGTTCAGAAAGAAATTCCACTAGGTGATTCAAATCGTAATTTGATTTTCGAACTGTTTTATTATATTCCAAAACCAAATCTGCGGGCAATGTTTTAAGCAAAATAGGTGTTAATAAAGCTCCATATGTTTCTGAGGTCATATTTAATGATTCAAGACATCGAATATGTTTCTGTATATAATTGAATAACTTACGGAAATTTTGAATATCATTAGAATCCTTTAGAGGTCTTATTTTCAGTAATTTATCTATATGCGCGTTTATCAGTACATCTTTATTTCCAAATCTATCTGTGAGGAGTTTAACTGAAGTTTCGTAATTTTCTTCGGTTAAATCGAAACCGTCAATGGTGTTATAAGCAGTGCCTCCCAAAAAGGATTTCAAATAATTAAATTTGCTTATAGCGTCAAGCGTTTTATTTTGGTGTATGGCTGATGAAAAAGTGTTCCAAAATGTCAGCCATTCGCAGCTCTCGCCATAAAACTTCGGAATCGTAAGTTTAGGAAGCTTCACATTATGATTTTCGATTTTAACGTTTTCTATAATACTTTCACTTAACTGTTCAGTGCTTCTTAACACACTAAATTTTAGTTGTTCTATATTAATTTCTTTCAATTTTTTGTTAGCTTTGTATTTAAATGTAGTTATTCTTTCACGATATTCGTCAACACCGTTTAATTCCTGGTCTAGATCCTTTATGTCTATTAATTTTTCTATATCGGCATCTATTTGTTTTAATTCGTTCGATTTTTCATTTAAGAGTTCTAAGGAAATTTCTAGTTCCTCTGCATTCACTTCTGTTTTTGGTAATTCAGTTTCGATTCGGCCAATTAATTTTGTAACGGCAGCCCTTATGTGGCCGCGTTTCCTTTTCAATGTATCGATGAATTCCGTCGTTATTTAATATTCAACAATTCAACAAGTATCAGCAATTAAATAATTATTTATGCTTATGTATCATCTATATAACTGATATCAATTTAGACAGTTTCAATAGTTAGGAAAACAGCAGTTACTGGCAGTCCCTGTTCGGGCGCCATGTTAAAAAATTTATCAACTTTGTACTATTAAATTTTATCAACTTTGTACTATTAAAATTTTTAGATCATTAAATAGATAAGTGAAAGTTCACTTACCTTCTAAATAGGGCTGCCCTCAACTGCCTGCTTTTCCTTCTTGTCGGTATCCGTCTCTATGATGAACTTCGATTCACTGCGAAACACAGCTATAAACTTTTTAAGAAATTTTAATTCGTATGAAAGATATCTACAAAATATTTACAAGTTATAATGATTACAAGCATAATTTATACGGAGACGGTCTATCGTTATACATCTGTTAGACGCGTCAGCCGTTCAACTGACTACTTTTAATCTCTTTCGCCAGAGGGCGTTCGTGGGAGTAAAGTTCTAGTAAGCAAACGCGACAGAAAGCATGTTTTGATGTCCATCAAACAAAAAGTGGAATTGCTGCAAAAAATGGTTAAAGGCATGAAGAAAGTGACAGAGAGGTGATTTGTTTCTCTAACCATTCCGAAATCTGTTGATCAGTTTCGCGCTGCTCTGCGGGAGAGGGGGGGGGTACGTCGCAGCGTGTAATGAACTGGAATTTGATCTGTCAGCACTATCCTCATCTTCAGGGCAGATGTTTTTATTTTATTCGGCTTATAATTCCTCACTAAATGTAGTATTTCATCTCGATGTACTCCGTCTTTGATATGATTTAAATCAAATTCATCATTATAAATATTACAAATACACATGAAATAGTTTTCTGGTTGCAATTTTCTAATTTCGACTATGCGTAATGTATGCTTTACGCATGCACACGTTGAAAGAAAAGTTTAATAAAGTAAACAAATAGATATTAAACTTTTTTTTGTAAATTTTGATACCCTTTAGATCATAATTGCTCTTTATTTCATATTTTTAATTTTATTAATTTCTGCATGCCATCTTAAAAGATTTAAACTGATGAGCTATAATACAAAAAAACCGATAATCTGAAATCGCCGAAGAGTCCAAATTAAAGACTTTTAACTGTTTATGATAACCAAGTGAGCACCACAGCATTTAATGGGTTAATATATGACATAATTACACAGATTGGAATTTGCTAGCAAGTTTGCCCTTGAAACAGAAAAGAAAATTAAAAATCCTGCTCCAGAGGACATTCCAGCTGGCACCTTTATGAAATTTATATACTACTGTTACGAAATAATTTGATCCAGTTTTGTGAAATTAACAAAATATATGGCATTAATGAACTATACAATCATGTGATGCATATTTTAACTTTGAATGTCAAAACAGAATAGGGACTTTTTTTTGGCACTGTGGCTGATTCTTACCTTTAGTCATAAAGATGCAGTGGCGTAGCGAGGAGGGGGCAAGGGGGTGCATGATGCCCCGGGCGCCGCTCGTAGAGGGGCGCCAAATGGTCTCCAAACAAGATTTTCCTGAAAATTTCAGTTTTTATTTTGATCGATTTCTGGAAAATATATTTAAAATTAATAACTGTTGTAATATAATTAATTATTTATTTTCTTGAGTTTTCTGATAAAACGTGTAATAAAATGTTTGCAGTACATCAACCAAAACATTCTTTCTGACCACTTTATTTCTCCAAAGAAGAGATATATTTTTATTTCTTTAAACGAAATGCATGTATATCTCCCGCTTTTTATTTTAAAACGATAACACGACCTTGTCCGGAATTTCTCAAACATATTTAATTTTCAAAATCCGATTCCATAATCTGGAAATGACATTTTGGGAAAATCCTAACGCTTCCGCTACAATGGATTGCGTTTGACTCTCCTGTAAACGACTGATGGCCTTCCTGGCTACCGATTCAACTAAGTCATCTTGCTGAGACATCGTATATTCACTGCTACGAAGCATTCAACGCTTGTCAATTGTTTTTAATCTCCTTTTACAAAAGGAATACTGCAAGTGGCTCCTTACTCCTTATCTAAAACGCATAGTTTTCGACGTCCCAGACTAAATTTGCATATTCGCAACTTTGTAAACGTTATAGTTTTCCTTTATAATCTCTTCTATTTCCTTTTGTTCAAAAAGGTTGTCGATTATATGGTTATTTCATACCGAACCCACAATATTCCCTAATTGTTTTGAGCAGTGAATGTGACTGCATGGCGTTACTCCGCAGTAGAAAAGAAACGGAACCTAAAAGTCCACTACAGATCTATGGAGAAAATGTTTTTCAAAACCTAAGAGTCGCACTTCAAATACTCCTTACTAATTCATTATCAAATGCTAGCTATAAATGTTCGTTCAACAAATTAAAATAAATTTTCACATATTTACAATCAACGATGGGACAAGATCCCCTAAGTTATCTAGCATTTTTAAGTGTGCAAAGAGAAAAAGTTGAAATGATCGACTTCGATGAAGTAAATGATAAATTTGCTTCATCCAAGGTAAGAAAAATGTATACATAGTAATTAATTGTATTCATGTATTATATTATTATTAATAAATATAAGTTTCCGACCAAGTCGAGGTGCACGTGATTGAAGCGAGATGAGGGGAAGTAAAACTTTTTAAGTTGGCTGGTGGTGTGTCTGACAATTTTAGATCTTTGGCACTCATGTCCAGTTGCCTATGTCCTTTCGCATGCTAGGCCATACGAAACGTTGCTGTATCAGTTTCCTCGAAGCCTTGATGCCAGGATGTGACAGACGATGTAACTGACTAAAAATGGCATGCCAAAACCCGGAGGGAACATAAGGTTGAAATCTTGAATCCTGAACATTACAATAAAGTGATTTTTCAGGTGACAGCTGCATAGGCTGCAAGTTGAGATTGGTGGAAGATTTGCTTTTCGAAAGAGGTTTGTAGTTCTGAATCCCGGTGTTGCTTATCCGCAAGGGCAGCAAAGTTTAATTGGCGAAGGAACGGCTAGTTCTTCAATAGGAGACAAGGTGTCTGCAATATTCTGCGAACCCTCAATATAACGGATATCTGTTGAAAATTGCCCTATGAAGTCTAGGTGTCTCATTTGACCAGGAGAAGCTTTATCTGAACGCTGTTGAAAAGCATACGTTAAGGGGTTTTGATCCGTGAAGATCATGAAAACGCGTCCCTCTAGCATATGTCAAAAATATTTGACAGCTTCATAAGTTCCTAATAACTCGCGATCGTAAGTGCTGTATCTGGTTTGTGCTGGTCAGAGTTTTCAGAAAAATATGAAAGTGGTCTCCATAATTCTTGATCGTTTTGTTGTAAAACTGCTTCTATACCTGTTGTTGATGCGTAAACGTGTAGAAATATTAGGTTATTTTTTGGAAGCAGAAGAGATGAAAAATATGCAACGCCTTCGCCGGGAACCGAGCAGCGGACCTCTGGAGTACCGGCGGCCCAGCCTGCAGAACCACTACACCACGAACGCACGCTAGGAAAGCGGGAGAAATACCTTATATACTCTCCTTTTTAAAGGGCGACTGGGGCTTTAGGGGACCCAATTGCCAAATTCTGGGTGTGCAGAATCCTCATCCAACACCCCTTTTAGTTCGGGCGCCACTGTAGAGACATTAGGATACTTAGAAGCAAGAGAGATTGAAAAATTAGCAACCGTCTTCGCCGGGAATCGAATCGCGGACCTCTGGAGTACCGGCCCAGCGTGCAGACCCACTACACCACGAAGGCACGCTAGGAAAGCGGGGGAAATACCTTATAAACGTAGAGTGATAATGGCTTAAATACTGAAGGATACTACAAATTTGTTGCCGAAAGTAAATCATTCTTGCATTTTTGGAACGCTTCGCGAGATTCTCTGGTCCAGGTTATAACACGTTTATCGTTTTTCTTGCTTCCAACCAAAAAGGAATTTAGAGATGCTTGTTTGGTTGCTGCATGAGGTAAGAAAAGTCGATAAAATTGAGCATAGCAAGAAATCTTCTTAAGTCCTTCACTGTAGATGGTTCGGGCATATCGTGGATAGCAGTGACTCAGGAAGGGGTCGAACGGCATCGGCGGAAATTTCATGACCAAGAAAGGATGCACTTGGTTGGTCAAAAACGCATTTGGAAGGATTAAGACTGACACCTTACCTTTGAAAACGTTCAAAAACTATTCTCAAATGTGATAGGTGTTCTTGCTTTGAAGAGGAGGCGATTAAGACGCCATTAAAATAAGATACACAAAAGTCGAGGCCGATTAACACCTGATTCATGAAGCGTTAGAACGTTTGAGCAGCACTGCATAATCCGAAACTTAAATAGTCCAAAAGGCGTAATAACCGCAGTTTTTGTAATATCATCTGTGTTAAGGGGCACTTGGTGATACGCCCGCTCAAGATCAAGGGTTGTAAAAATAGTTTTTCCCTCTAAAATTTGCATACAGTCTTGAATGTGCGGGACTGGGTAACGATCAGGAATTGTAGCCGCATTTAACTGGCGATAATCGCCACTTACCATTTCGTTTCCGAACTAGATGGAGCGGACTGGCCCATGAACATTCTGAAGGATGGCAAATTCCCTGTTCCATCATGTATTGAAATTCCTCTTTGGCGGCTTTAAGCTTGTCCGAAGGTAAGCGTCTTGCTTTAGCGGCAATTGGAGGTCCGTTAGTTTCAATATAATGTAGTACATCGTGCTTAGGTTCGGAAATACCCATAACTGGGCGCGTGATTGTAGAGAATTCTCTGAGAAGTTCATGCCATGGGGAGTTACCCGAAATCACTTTAATGCTCAAATCTTGACTGTTGCGAATTACTTCCGGATAAGTTAAGTTGGTTTTGGAATCTATCAAACGGTGATTCTTAAGATTGACAAGCAAAGAAAATTTTTGTAAAAAGTCAGCTACAATAATAGAACTTGAAACAATAGCAATAATGAATGGCCATTGGAAGTTGCGGCGCAATCCTAAATCGACAGATATCAGGCGTTCACCAAAAGTTTGAATTGTAACTTGGTAAGATGCTTTTGTTCGTAAAAGTGTGGTTTGACGACAGAAACATCAGCCCCGGTGTCTACAAGAAACCTTAAGCCCGAATTATTTTCGATGACGAAACGGCGTGCAAAATTCCGTCCGCTGTCGTTCACGACTTCGAGCAACGGTCCTTCTCGTTTCCCTGGTCGTTATAACGACACGGTGGGCGGCATTTGTTTGCCTTGTTTCCAAATTTGCGGTGGTTAAAACAAATACCCGGAGGAGGGCTTTCATAACGTTTCCTCAGTGGTTTCATAACGTGTATTTCGACCACGTGATGATGAGCGGTTGCGCTGAAAATGTTCAGCTTGGATGGCTACTAACTGAGCAACCTGTTTGGACAAATCATCAATTTGAGCCTGTAACGCCACAATACCTGGACCAGGAGCCTGCGCTGCGTGTATTTGCGCTGGAATGGCTAGCTCGTGAATTTTATCAGTGATTTCGAGAAGATTTTAAGTGGCTCTCTACTGGCCGCTAAAATCGTTTGCATGTTAGATGGGAGTCTATTCATCGATAATGTTTTAAGAATGCTATCCGTTAGGTTACTGGCGGCTAATTCTGACATTTTAGACAGCAATTGAGAAGGCCTCATATCACCCAACTCTAAATCGTGCAACAGCTGCTTGATTTTAACTGCCTTGGATTCTTCATAAACACAAACATTTTTTTTTTTAAGTTTTGTATTTGTCCATCGCCGGTGGATTCAAAATTATTTCACGAGCTGATTGCAGTACCTCTGATTCTAACGCGGCGATGGCAGTATAAAATTGAGTTTCGTCGGCAGTAATGTGACTCAATTTAAAGTGCGCATCCAATTGAATGAACCATAACAATGGGTCTCGGCGACAAAAAGGAGGTGGCTTAACAACCACTCTCGCCATTTGTGAAGCAGCATCGTTTTCAACCACTTTAGATCAATCAAATATGCTCAATAATAATATGTATAGAAAAATAATCAATATGTATATAGTGACACAGTTTTTTGGTACTTGAAATCAGAAAAATTGGCGGTTCAAATGCAGCAGACGATACATATATCCGTTGAAATTATGACAGAAATATGTTGACTCACTCGAATGGGGCACAACGCTTGAAATCACAGGTGAAATGTCTTACTTGCATCTCATCACACTGGATAACTTACTGTTGCTCAGAATTTTGACATATAAACACCATATTCGTGCAACATTGAAAGTTGCTATTCATAATAAATACGGGTTACCAATTATGGTAGTATAATTTGAGACAGATCGTTAAATAATAATAACAATTGAATAGAATAAATATCATTTTATTTTTGCTTGCTATGGGTTACCAGACTGGCCGAGTTGAGTTGTAGTAGGCAAGTTGCCACATATCTATTTATCTATAATGTATATTAAACTTTTAATTGTTTAAAAATTGTACTTTTTAAAAACACTTATATAAATATGTAAAATAAATAACACGTTTTTAACTAATTCTAGATCGTCGTATGTCTGATTTTTCCGCCGACACAGATGCATTTCCGAATCCAAGGCTAGTGTACTTAGGTAGTGGCTATTCTTAATATATTTTTGAGTATTTTATGGCAGATTCAGCATTTTATTATTATTTGCATTATTTTCATATTATGAATGTGTTCTATACATTATATTACTGAAAGTTTTTTGTGGGGGGCGCCAAAAAGATTTTTTGCCCCGGGCGCCAGTTATGTTTGCTACGCCACTGTAAAGATGATTATTATGATGCATGTTGCTTTATCGAAGACCTGCCAATGATGGATTACTATATCCCCCCCACTTTACAGTGCTGAAATTTATTAAAAATATTTCCCTCATTTTCCACTTTTTTCAATACATTATTAGAATGAGCTTTCCTATAGTTTAAAATGTATTTGTTGATGTGGTAATCATTGTCTTACTTACAAAGACAAAATCCCATAAATACATACAAAGGTTACATTGAAGCTTTCTTCTTGTAATTTATTACCTTAATGCCAACTTAACACAACTGTTGAAACACAGTGAAGCAAGCACAAACTGACATTCATTCTATGATTTCAGCTGCATACTCAACTTCTCGCCTACGACTCTGCAGTTGTGCAATTCTAAGATGTTTCTTCAAGTAAAAAATTGGTCGATGTGTACATGGATACCGAGGATGTGTAATTCTTAAAAATGCGCCAAGCAGTGGGTGATTCTTCATTGTTTTTCTTGAAGTCCTGTTTTAGATATTTTTGCATGTTTACAGAATTAATTCAAATTTGTAACCGGCGATATGATGAGCACGAAAACAATCGATTTGGCAATTTTTTAAAAACTCACCAATCTGGACCATAATATCTAGTTTTACCATATTGCTGTTGTGAAAAGACATGTTTGAAGATGAGTACAAGTTTAACAATTTAAAAATACTGTAATCCTAAAAATAAATCATATGGACCATGGCAGACAAAAAAATAAAAAAGGCACTGCAAAAGCATATGGTTAGACATGGCCAGAATCTCATAAAAAATAGCATACATTAGCTTCCTGGCAAAACATACTTTGGCTCAACTTCGATGTTAATGTTTCTGGTTAAATAGAAGCAACATTAAAACTGGTTTGCAGTAAATGCTGCCAAATGAACACATAACTGAAATATTTGCTGATATTAAGAAAAATATTAATTTGTTCAGCTAGACATTTAGCACCAATGCTCATCCAATAACAACAAAATTATAAATTTGTTCACAGAATGTAATAAGAAATTTGTGTAAATAAGTACATAAGCAGCAGAAAAAAAAAGGCACATCAATATCACTGCCACACCACACAATTATGTTTGAATAAGAAAATAGAGTTATGCGCACAGCATTGAAAGAATACCTTTGAAGTACACCATATTCATTTCTTACCCTGAATCGAGCAGAACCATGTAATTATTTAATCTGCAACTACATTCTGAAATTTAATAATACACACAAATTATATACATTTAATACACATTTTGTACTGAAATTAAATAATTACAAATATAGTTTTTACTAACCTATACATGCAGAAATTCAGGGAAAAAAGATCGCCAGATCGCATTCACTAGTTTGCTTTAAAAAAATGAATTAACATAAATAATTACAATTGAAAACCTATTCATTTAAGCAAATAATGGATTATAAATTTTAATTTTACCTTACAATCAAGAATGAGAATAGCCGCATCACACCCACACCACGCTACATACAGGCAAGAGAACATTTAACTGGGCTTAATAACAAAACAACCACATCACAGCAAAAGCTACTGCTTCTTGCTGCAATTTTTAATTTCGCTACAAATAACAGAATAATACTAGAATTGCTTACAATAAATGTACATAGAATGTTAGGCTTTTGGTATTAATATTACACGCTCTAGCTCGGCTGAAGTTAATATGTTAACGTTTCTGGCTAAGCATGTTCAACTAGATGCATTATTAAAGCTGATTTCCAATAAAGTCTGGAAAGTTGAGCGCAGATAACCAAAATATTTGCTCAGCCAGATATTTAACATTACTATTAATACGATATCAAAGAGAACATGAAAAAATGAGTATATTTGTTCAAAAGAACACAGAAATAGAAGAATATATTACATTTCGCAGTATTTAATAAGAAAAATGGGTGAATAAGTACATAAACGACACGATTTTTTTTTTCTTCCTTTTAACTGCACACACACACCGATAAACTATATACAATTCATAAATAATTTTGTATTCAAAGTTAATTAAATATTTACAAAATCAAAAATAATTCTTACCTATACATTCAGCAGAAAAAGAATTATGCCTATAATTGCGGTCTGTGCAAAAAAAAAAAAAAAAAAAAAAAAAAAAAAAAATAATGATTAAAATTAATCAAAAAGACAATTAAATTAAAAAAAGACTATTCATTTAAGTGGGAAAAGCATTAAAATTTTAATTTATTTGAATTTCAACTTAAAATTTGGAACAATAGATATCACTCGTATACTCAACACTACACCATCCGACGACGTTCGAGAACAAAATGGCGCTCGATTCGCATGGCACATTGGAGGCATGTTCATGCGCAGATGGTCTCTGCGCAACCAGTCGTACGTTTAGCATTTTTACCATGTTTGAGCTAGCCGTCCGACGTCGTACGGGTAGACACTTCCGGGTCGCGTATTTCCAAACCCTACCCCACTTTTCGAATTTTTGACGTCACGGAAATATCGACTAGTTTCACCTGGCAAAACGGCGTACCCCACTTTTGACTACTACGGCGCGTTTTCGAAAGAATTGTGGTGTCGTCATGTTGATTAGTGTGTTTGGGTGCTAATTGTGAGATTTTCGCAATTTAAATTATTATGAGTGGAAATTTAAGCAAAATCTTTACTGAATGGTTATTGTTTATCGCCGTAGTGTACTTGAGGAAAGAGGAGAATAATTCACTGCTGATGCATTAACCGTATGAAAAATTTGAAAGACTCGGCAATAAATGTGATGCATTCATCGCAAAATTCAGAGAAGCCAGTAAAACAAACGAGTGTTCTCAAAACTTATCCACATCTGAAGTTATCAGGTTCAATGTTCCGTCTTACCTTCTTCGGGAACATGCAAGGACCTGACTCGGAACAGAGAGCTTACTAAAGCTATGTTCAAAAATTGTGGGAAGTAGACAGGATACACAAGAAGGGTGTACAAAACCCTTTATTTTCTCTATTTACAATAACTTCCGTACTTCGGAAATACACAGACCCGCTACTTGGGGTCAAAACGTAAAAGTATAAAAATAAAACTAAACTCTAATTTAACTTTAAAATAATAAACGTGGAAGATTGGCCTTATATTAACAGGAAGCCGTATGTAGTACAGAGAACTGTGAACACTACAATACGTTTAAAAATTATCAAGAGGATTAAAACCTCTGGCCTGGAAGGCGAACAGCAACTGCGTAACTTCTAAGGTAAGCGGCCTGCTTCGACTCACTGCTTCCTCTCTCTCGCTTGGCAAAAAGCCACAACTTAAATACTTGGCGTTCGCCAGACAAACTTTGCATAAATACATTAACGCTTATAATTCTGGCCGGAAGTAGAAAATAAGAAGTGATAGTAAAGATTTAAAATAAAATAAACGTTAGTAAAACTTAAGATCCTTACAAAGTCACTATACAAATATTGTATGTGTGCCAACACAGATATTTTGATAAATAAATAAATTAAAAAAAAAACTTGCAGAAAACTTTAGATCAAAAAATAAGAAAGAATTGCAGTGCCTCTGTGTGCTTAAAAACTACGAAGCATTCTGCAGACTTTTATACCAAAATCAAGGTTGACAAATAGATTAATAAATTTTAATGTTTCTTTTGGTGTATATATTTCAAAAGTATTAAAATAACTTGGACAGTTGTTTAATTGCTTAAAACAGCAATAAAGTTCATTTATAAAGATATACAAGGAACTTCATAATTATCAAAATATTTCATTGCTTTGGTGAAAAACTAAAATTACCTAACTTTTATAACATTAAGTATCTTCGTAACTGTAGTATTATGCTCTGTTTTATAACTTTATTCATTTGTTATACATTAAAATATTTTCTATTTTATTTACTAAATGTGTAATCAATTATCAGGATTACTAAATGTGTTAAGAATTTCCATACATGCTTGTGCAGTGTGATTGCATATTTGTGTAATGAACTTTGATTTTCATGAACGAAAAAGAAATACAATCTCCGAATACGTACTTTTTTGTTTTCCAGTTCCTGTGTTTAGCTGTAAAAGTAAATTCAGTTCAAGTGTGTGTCTGTGCAATTTTGACGATATAAATACTGAAATGAGTGTACAGTAAAAATTCAACTAAAAAACATCCGGAAAGCTCTGAAATTTTGGATAGTCGAGCATATAAAAAATGAAATACTGTAATAAGTGAATGGAAGAATAAACTACTAGTCTAAAATCATAAAAACAGTTCATCTTATTTGTATCAACTTGACTATCAAAAGCCAATATTTAATATTATGCACGATTTTGAAAAAAATGTATGCTGCTGATCTTTGGAATATGATAACGAGTTATTTTTACAATGGTTGTTAAGACTGCAAATTGAGACTTTAAATATATACAATAGTAATCTGAAAATTTGAAGTTGTAATTTTATATCCAACTATCTCTGCCAAATAACTTCCATGTTTTAAGCAATTAAAATACATATTTTTAACCACTTGTTATTAATTTTATAAAGTAAATTCTATAATTTAAATTTTATTTACTTTCATCTATTTTTAATGTTTGCCATTATAAATTTCATACTACTTTTTTAAGATTTCATTGTTGCTAATTAAACTTTCTTTACAATTTATTTAGTTATTTTATACGTACATTTATATTTTATGTAAGAAAGGGATTTATGTGCAATAGATATATAGTAAAAATCATTTAACACAAAACAGAGGGGACTGAAATATTTTTTCGTGTTAAAGAATATTGAGGAAAAAAAAAAAGAACATATATTCAACAAAATTAAGCTTATTAGAGTACACATTATTTATATAGATATGTATATATGCATATTTTTAATAAAAATCAATGAAACAAAAACATCCACAAGAACTTAATCGAATTTAATACAAAATTTTCAAGTTTTTTAGAAAACAAAACATTTATTGAGTTTTGGGAAAATAATCTGATATTTTTCTTTGCATTGTCTTTTATCAAATTGTTCAATGTCGAACATTTTGTTATTCATTTCACCATTGGAATGTGCGTCTATATAATTGTCCATACTTTTTATGATGTTCCTCATTTAAGATGATGTGGGAACAGGAACTGCATTATTCATTTATTTTCGTCATCAGAATCTGCATCAATGATATTTTTTTACCTTTGAACAAACTCTAAAATAACTTTGTCTGCCATAATTAAGGCTGTACACACATTATCGTAAACTACTGCAACAAATTCTTCCGATAGACAGTAAGACAGTTCATTAATACAGAAACTTTCTCAAACATTTCATTAACTGTAGCTCAGTTTCAATATCCTACTTCTCCATTTCTTTTGGTGCCAAAGAATGATACTTTTGAGAATCGTGTGTAATGAAAATAATTTTCATTCATCCTTAGAATCCCTGAATTCCGTGCAATGCATCATATGCACCAAACTCACTAATTTTTACTCACACTACCATGTACTCGTCACCAAATTCTAAAGCTAACTGATGAGAGATGAGATGTTTGTAGAGGTGGAAGGCAAAAGTAGCATAGATAAACAAAACTGGCTTGTATCACAGGCTATTCCGAGGGTATTTCAAAGTCAAATTAGCCTCTTTTCTAAGGAAACGTGAAACCACCTCTCTTTCATTTCACATCCCGCTTAAATCTCCCCTGCGATGCCAGTGTTTTCTGTATTTTGTTCATTTCCAGAAAGGATACCTTTTCATGTTAAGCAATTTTTGTTGTAAGAGAAACAAAATGCATGAAAATACATAGTAGTTTGTCGGAACCGTTGCATTATTTCGTGTTAACCAATATTTCGCCTTAAGCGTTTTCACGTTAAACGCATTCCACTGTATACAGATGTGTTTGGAGTATGTATATACAAATATTTTTTAAAGGAAAATTTATAAACCTTCCAAAAATTTTCTTGCATTATGCTGCTAAAAATTGATCAGTAAATATACAAAGAAAGAAATTTAGAACCAATTTTTCAGAAAGAATAAAAATTGAAATTCAAATTAACTTGATAAAATCCTGTAAATGTAGAATATCAAATATTCTTTTTAGACTAGTAAAATCTTTTTAAAAGATATTTTTAATGATTTTACTTTCTCCCCCCCTTATTTTCCTTTGCTACTGCTGTTTGATAAGAGGTTGTAGTAAAGTTTTGTATTAAGATTATTTTGAACTTTCAAAGATTTTCCACTGCAGGATTATAATTTTTTCTACATTTTTAAGGGCATGTTTTCATTTTTTTTTTGGAAGATTCTTTTTAGATTAGAAAAATATTTTTAAATTGGAAGATTATTTCTAATGATTTTCCTTCGCTTTGAGGAGGACTAGAATTTTCAGGTGAACTATTAAGATAAAAAATATATTGAAATGGTTCATCAGCTGATTCTGGATACAGAAAAGCAAGGATTTTGTTTTAGAAGAGGAAATGTAATTAAATTCGACATACCTCCTCTTGACGATATTATGTTGAAGGTGGTTGCATTCCTCGCCTTTCTTGTTCTTTTATACTTCTTTTTTGTTTTTCTTGTGATGGTTTATTTTAACATGTTGACTGCTGTGGGGATCACCGGTGACCAGCACTCGATTTGGCTACAGCGTCCCAGGTGCCACCGGCAATGCGACCAATAGTAAAATACAAACTTAGAATAAATATTGATACTGATAAATTTTTAAATAGTACCATTGTTGCTATAATGGTTTGAAGAATAATAAATCGTAAAAATTTAAATTATAAATCACAAAAATGGTCTACATATGTTTGGGGTTCGTCGGTGACCCCCAGCATGAAAAATGCATTAAGCACAATTATATATAACATTATGTTCTGTAGCTAATATTTCAACATAATATATATCGCATAATAAAAATTTCAAGTTGGCATCATGGGCAAATCACGTAAAATGCACGCGGCAGTCAACGTATTAATTTTTACATTTTAAAGTATTCTTATTCTACATTTAGATAGGATTTTATGAAGATCATTTGAACTTCAATTTTTTAGTCTTTGTGAAAAGTTGGTTCTAAATTTCTTTATACATATATATATCTAAGAACTCCTAGAAAAAACTTAATTCATATATTTATTTATCCCACATTTTCATTTTGAAACATTTTAGTACATGCTTTTCCTCAATATTTTAAAAGTTGATTTTTTGTTAACTGAAATATGTAATATGGAAAAATTCTATCAAGAAACATAATTCTACTCAACCGAAACAGGAGATAAATAGAGATGATAATAATGTGAGGTATTTGATCCTCTTCCCCTTATAGTCATTTGAAACATTTTAGCGTGTTTTTCCATTCAGCTGAAACAGTAAAAATATAGAAAAATTCCCACAGAAACATAATTCGGCTGAGAAACAAAACAGGCCAAAAATGGGTTGCCGTCAGGAAACTGGTCTAAAACGGGGCTTCTTAAAACTTTTTTTTAGTCGTGACTCTTTTTTATCACAGATTTTTTTCATGACCCCAAAATATTTACGAAAATTTTGTGGGATCCCATAAGCATTGCAAAAATCCGAAATGCGCGAGTGAAACTCAATTTTTTCACTTGTACTGTAAGATAGTATTGCAGTTTTAGGTCATTATCTTTAATTTCTCATTTTAAGACATAGAACAATGTTAAAATTTTAATTAAGTAACAGATGAAATGACTGCATCATGTGCAAAGCAAGTAAAATGAACATTTATATTATAAAAAGAATGCGTTGAAACATTTTTGTCTTTCTCCTTGTCTGTATTGTCTTATCTCTATCTATTTTCAGATACATTGTGTAAACACATTGGGTAATTGAAAATTATTATATTGAGTCTAAGAAATAACAAAACTACTAAAAATTTTTGCGACCCCCTGCTGTAGATGGGGGTTACGATCTACAGTTTAAGAAAGTCTGGTCTAAAATAACGTTACAATATTTGATCTTGCTAGAACATTGGATAACTGAGGCCACAGCCAGTGTGGTTATGGCAGGTGTGCAAAAGTTTGGAATTTACAGAAATATCAAGTAGCAAAATTTTTTAAATTAAAAAAAAAAAGTGAAAAAGTTTTTAGAATTTAGGACCCACGGAGATTGCATAGCACAACAAAATGTACCTGCAGAAGCTAGGACTCCAGTGCATGGTTGTCGCGAACGACGCACGCTCCGCTTTTGGGGAACGGGTTGAGCCTCCAGACCGACGAGAATTGAAAAAGAAAGTTTGTTTTTTGAGAACTGGCAAGGATAAGTGTATGCTTTTAGAACAGTGACGCAGTAGACTAATGACGCTGTTAGATATGTAGAACAATGATGCTAAGTAGTTAGATGTGTTTTTTGATAGTGTAATGATTTAGATATTGTTCAACTTTGTGTCAAACGTCAAATAAAGTGATTCATACAAAATAGTGCCAATTTTAGATGAGTTTGGAACCAAATCGGAGTCTACAAAAGCGGCGGACCAGAATCGAAGAAAGCGGATCATAAAGGTAAGCAATCTTTGTTTATTTGCTTATCTAGAAATTTGAATGATCTGTTTTTTACTGAATTGAAACGATATAAATTTTTTGGCGCCCGAACAGGGACCGCCGATGTAGACTATCTTGAAGTGAAAGATTTAGGAATGTTTAAAAAATATCTCCTTTTGATTTGAGAAGTTTATTTATGATTTGAGAGTACTGATTTTTAATTTGAAATATTTTCTATCTGAAATATTTAAACATGTCTACTAAAATAGAAGAATTAAAGAAAAGACGAACTGTAGTTAGGAGTATGACAACAAAGTTGATAAATAATTGTAAAGAATACCTCCAAGAAACAGAACACGATTTGTGTATTCTTAATGAAAATATTGATTTATTAGATTCAAAATATAACAGCCTAAAAGAATTAGATAAACAAATACAAGAATTAATTGAGGCTACTGAATATGAATCGGAATTTGAAACTTGTGAAGTTTATTCCGAGAAAATAATTTCCATGAAATCAAAACTGACATTTATGTTAAAAGAGAATAGGAAACCTGAAATTCCTGTTTCGAATACAATTGGTAATATTGTGAATAATGATATTTCAAGTATTTCTGTATCTCATTCAAAAATTAAATTGCCTAAATTATCGATGAATAAATTTAATGGCGATCCTGTTAATTGGTTATCATTTTGGAACCAGTTTGACAATGCGATACATCAGAATAGTGATTTAACAGATACAGACAAATTTAATTATTTGATATCATTTTTATCAGGTGCTGCTTGTAATGCTGTTAGTGGTTTTGCATTATCAAGTGAAAATTATTTTGCCGCAATCGAGTTACTTAAAACACGCTTTGGTCGAACAGATTTAATTATAAATGCACATATGGGAACACTGTTAAATTTAGAACCTGTTAGGAATGCTAACAACATATTTGCATTACGTAAGTTGTATGATGATATCGAAATACAGATAAGAAGTTTAAAATCACTTAATGTAACTTCTGGCACATATGGCACGTTATTGACACCAGTTTTATTAAAATTAATTCCGAATGAACTGAATCTTGATTTCCAAAGAAAAAGGAAATCGAAAGATAATTTCGATGTAAACGAATTATTAGAGTTCTTGAAAACGGAAATTGAGTGCCGCGAATCCATGCTACAAATTCAAGATAAAATAAACAACCATAATTCGAGCCACTTTCCTAAAGAAAAAAGAATAAATAAAATTTCTATTCCAACGGCTGCTGTGTTAAAGGTTTCAATTAACAGCTGCATATTTTGCGAGGATTCAGAAAAAGAAAAACATACTTCCGAAGCTTGCCCGAAGTCTGTAACAGACAGAAAGGCGTCACTTCGGAAACTCGGAATGTGTTATTTATGCCTTAAAAGGGGTAACCATTTGGCAAAAAATTGCTTTTCGAAGATAAAGTGTGATTCATGTGGGTGGAAACACAACAGTTTAATCTGTGACAGAAATAGTTTAGATGAGAAAAAATCAAATAAGAAGGATCTCAATTTGACGAACAAATCATGTTTAGAGAAAGTTTTATTACAAACTTTAGTTGTAAGAGTGCGTGGCAATGGTCCAGAAAAATACTGCCGCTGTTTAATTGATTCTGGGAGTCAACGAAGCTATGTATCTAAATTCTTAGCTAATGCTATGCAGTACGAATGTACTAACGAAAGCAGTGTGATTCATAGTCTGTTCGGAGGAACTGAAGTGGTTGAAACTCATAAACAGTTCGTTGTACGTTTAAGTAGTATCAAAAACGATTATCAGTGTAACTTCAAAGCTTTTGATCAAGCGAATATTTGTTCTGATATTCCACAATTGAACATCAAGCCTTATTTAAATGAGTTAAAAACCCATAACATATTTTTGAATGATGTTGAAGGTAGGCATAAAAAATTGTTGTTCGAGCATTCTCCTTCTGAAATTCATATCCTCATAGGCGCAGACATAGCGGGAAAATTGCTTACAGGGAAAATAAAGAAGTTAGAATGTGGATTAGTTTGCATTGAAACTTATTTAGGCTGGAGTATCATGGGGAAAATTCCCGCAGAAATGGAAAATAAATATGATTGTTCTTATGCATTTTCTATGTTAGTATCAGATAGTAAAATTTCTGATTTATGGAAACTTGATACTCTTGGGATATTAGACCCTTCAGAAAGTCAAACTAAAAGGGAATTAGAAAAACAAACAATGACACATTTTCTTTCCAATGTGAAAAGAGATGAAGAAGGAAGGTTTCAAGTTTGTTTACCTTGGATTGAAAATCGTTCCCTACTTCCAAACTATCGAGAAATAGCAGAAAAGAGATTAAAGAGCACAGTGAAAAATTTAAGGGATGAGGGATTTTTAGAAGATTATAACGCAATTTTTAAATCTTGGGAAGATGATAAAATAATAGAGATTGTTCCTGAGGAAGAAGTTAATAACCCCTCTCATTATTTACCCCATCGTGCTGTTATTCGAATGAATTCCACCACGACAAAAATAAGACCGGTTTTCGATGGATCCGTAAGAACTAAAGGATCACCCTCCGTAAATGACTGTTTGGAAAAGGGTCCAAATTTGATTGATACTGTTCCAGCTATAATAAATAGATTTCGACTGGGAAAAATTGGCGTGAGCGCTGATATTAAGAAGGCTTTCCTGCAGATAGCACTTAATCCTAAAGACAGAGATTATTTAAGATTTTTATGGTGGGAACAGGGAAATTCTGAGCGTTTGAAAATATACAGGCATAGAAGAGTGGTCTTTGGAATAACCAGCAGTCCATTTCTCATAAATGCAACACTAACGAAATTAATGAATGAAGTACCAGAAAATTATCGTGCGAGTGCTAATAAATTAGTAGAATCCTGGTACGTTGATAATTTAGTTACAAGTGTGAATGATGAATCAGAATTAAAGAAGTTAAAAAATGATGCCACTGAAATTTTGGCAAGTGCTAAATTTGAATTACAAGAGTGGGCATATAACTATCCTCGAAATAAAAGGGATGCATTTGTTGTTGAACCCATTTTAGAACAGTCTAAGTTTGATAAATTAAATGAGAATGAGTTTTTCGATGATCCTTGTGAAGCTAAAACGGTCAACATTTTGGGACTTCTTTGGAATTTGCATGATGACACATTAAGTTGTGATATTAAGGGATTAAATGAATCAAAAAACAAACCTGTTACTAAAAGAACAATTTTGTCTGAAATTCATAAAATTTATGACCCTATTGGATTCACCTGCCCTATAATTTTAATTCCTAAAATTCTGTTACAAAACTGCTGGGAATTAAAAGTAACTTGGGATGAAGCTCTTCCTGAAGAAATTCAAAGGAAATACATGAAATGGAAAAATGATGCAAATCGTTTAACAGAAATAAAAATTCCTCGACAGATGATGCTTAATATTGATTCTGAATTGAAATTATCCTTTCATATATTTTGTGATGCATCCCGAATGGCATATGCAACCTGCGTTTATTTAAGAAATGAAAATGAAAATAAAGTTTCGTGTCATTTAGTTCAAGCACGATCTAGAGTTGCTCCTCTAAAACCCACATCAATTTGTAGACTAGAATTATTAGCTTGTGTTGTTGGTGCAAGATTAATGAAATCTATAAAACAAGATTTGAAGGAAGAAAATATACCTACGTTTTATTGGACAGATTCAAGGAACACATTGTACTGGATTAAGAATGAAGAAAATTGGGGTGTATTTGTTATGAATAGAGTGAAAGAAATACGAGCTCTTACTAATCCTGATGCATGGAATTATGTTCCTGGCAACTTGAATCCTGCGGATATTCCGTCAAGAGGATGTTCTGTTGAAACTATTAAAGCCAAAAGATGGCATGAAGGTCCAGCATGGTTGAAGTTGAATCCAGACTGTTGGCCTACTTGTGATATTTCTCCTGACAAAGATATGATTGATCGAGAAAGAAGAAAAACAGTTGTATCCTCGTTAACAAATGTAGATGAAGAATTTTCGCATTTCTCACGAATTTCTTCTTTTGAGAAAATAATTAGAGTTACAGCTTGGATAAAAAGGTATATTGATAACTGCAGAGATAAAAACAGAACAACGTCAAAGAACTTAGAAATCGAAGAATTGAATGCAGCTGAAGTTCTTGTTTGGAAAATTGTGCAAAGGGTCTCCTTTAAAACAGAAAAGGATAAACGCTTACGAAATTTAAAACCATTTGTTGATTCATCTGGTCTTTTAAGAGTAAAGTCAAGAATATTAATGAGACAAGACTTCGAAAATTTTAGAACACCTGTAATCCTACCTCCTGAACATCCAGTTGTCTCTAAACTGATTATGGAAAAACATGAACAACAAATGCATTGCGGAACTCAGACTTTAATGGCAATGCTACGAGAAAATTTCTGGATTTTGAAAAGTCGTAAAACTATTCGTAAAGTGTTGAAAAACTGCACTAAATGTAGAAGATTTGATTCGAGGCCCTCCACGGTACAATCCGCACCTTTGCCAAAGGACCGTGTTAAAGATTCTTCTATTTTTGAAGTGACAGGTATCGACTTAGCTGGCCCTTTGTTTTTAAAAAATGGATCGAAAACGTGGATCGTTTTATTTACATGTGCTGTATACAGGGCAATTCATCTTGAACTTTTAACGTCTTTGTCAACAGATAACTTTTTATTGGCTTTCCGACGTTTTATAGCACGCAGAGGAAGACCTGAAATTGTCTACACTGATAACGGTAGTAATTTTATTGGTACAAATTCGCTCTTAAAAATGATTGACTGGGATAAACTTATTAAAAATCATGTTGTCAACCGCATTAAGTGGAAATTTATCCCACCAGCTTCTCCCTGGTGGGGTGGATTTTGGGAAAGAATGATTGGCCTGATGAAAAACATTCTCAGAAAAGTTTTAGGTAATGCCTCACTGAAATATGAAGAACTCTCTCTGTGATTGCGAAAATATCTTAAATTGCAGACCATTAACTTATATTTCCGAGGACTTGGAACTGGAACCCTTGACACCTGCAATGTTTTTTCGTGATCTAAAAGAAAGTGGCGTTCCAGATCTAGATATTATTGATGCCAAATACTTACAAAAAAGGTATGCATATCAGATGAAGGTTAGAGAAGATCTAAGAAAACGGTTCAGAACTGAATACTTAGGACAACTGAAAAACCATATTTTAAAAACAGAGAAATATGTTAAACTATCGGTTGGAGACATTGTGTTAATAGAAACACCTGAGAAAAGAATTAAGTGGCCTCTAGGAAAAATTATAACACTCATCCCAGGAAATGATGGTGTAGTTCGTTTAGTAAAATTACGCACCAAAAGTGGCGAAATCCTTCGACCCATACAACGAATTTATCCATTGGAAGTCCATTTACAAACGGATAATATAGGAGACTGTTTGAGAAAGAAGCATTCTGATCAAAAAATGTGTGATAAGCCTACAACTTCTATTGGATCTACAGAGTTTCGTGCCACTGACTAAGATCAGTCAGATGAACTCAATCAGAATCCCCTCAAAACAACCAGATGTGGACGAGTGATTCGAACTCCTGAACGATTAAACCTCATGAACTTTCAACCAGACTGTGGCTGAGTTTCAACTTGGTGAAACTCATCGGGGGGAGTGTGTCGCGAACGACGCACGCTCCGCTTTTGGGGAACGGGTTGAGCCTCCAGACCGACGAGAATTGAAAAAGAAAGTTTGTTTTTTGAGAACTGGCAACGATAAGTGTATGCTTTTAGAACAGTGACGCAGTAGACTAATGACGCTGTTAGATATGTAGAACAATGATGCTAAGTAGTTAGATGTGTTTTTTGATAGTGTAATGATTTAGATATTGTTCAACTTTGTGTCAAACGTCAAATAAAGTGATTCATACAAAATAGTGCCAATTTTAGATGAGTTTGGAACCAAATCGGAGTCTACAAAAGCGGCGGACCAGAATCGAAGAAAGCGGATCATAAAGGTAAGCAATCTTTGTTTATTTCCTTATCTAGAAATTTGAATGATCTGTTTTTTACTGAATTGAAACGATAATGGTAATATTCTTGTAAGGAGTGTATGCCTGAATGCAGAGATGCATTTTGAGTCATCATCGCTAGGTCACCAGCCTACACAGCATTGTGTGATATGTCATTCATGCAAATAAGGAATAAAATTGATTGCACTTTAGTTAAATAACCTAACTTGTTCCTTGTAAGTTTTATGCGAGAGTACTTTAATTGTTGAATAACACTTGAATACAACACTTGCTTTCTGTTCATCTGAAATCGGATAGATTTTCTAGCAGTTATTCCAGCAGAAGTTTGAAGGAACGGATCATTCTGTATTTAATTAGATAATCAAAATATATTAAACCATAATTCATAACATATTAAACCATAATTCACTTTTCACATTGGACAGCCAATGTTTTTTTTTTTACAAAATTTAAACCTGGGAGTCATGAACAAATTTGTGGGGGTCACCAAATTCAAAGAAATTTATTTGATAATAAAAGATATACAGAATTTGAAGAGAATTTTCGATGCTTTTTAACATTTCCATATTTTAATTTTCATTTTATTGCTTTTCACTTTATTTGTGTGTTATGCTTGATGATTTCCAAACAGCTCGAATCAAATTTCAAAGCAATTGCATACGCGCAGCTAAGATGTAGTTTTTTTTTCGACTATCTTAGTAGTATCTTGCATGCAATTTGTAATTATAATACGCATCATTTATAAACTATGTTTCTTATTTCTAATCAAATTTGTTGTCAAGTAAGCACCTAACATTTCCTAAGTATTGGAAAATTCAGTAGCGTCTAAGGATAATAAAAACAATTTCATTTTAGTTGCAATTTTGTTCCTGATGGTTAAATGGCCCAAAATAGATACCCAATGTTCACAAGAGAAATGGAATGGATGTACCAACATCAAATAAACTTAGAGAAAAACTATTAATGAAAATGCAAACAAAAATGAATCCACTGGTTCTCTTTCTGCTTCTAAAAAAAATTGAGTAAATATCAAGAAGAGTTTATTTTATACTGTTTTACATGTTGCATTATTAATGGAAAATGAATAGCCATTGTGTGTTAAATGCAGTGAAAACTTGGCATATGGAAAGCATGCAACCTGCAAAATTAAAAACACATTTAGAAACAGTACTTTTCCATTTTGCAAGCGCAAACGATAAAGTCGCCAACAATGGTACAACTGATGCCACATGGAATATCTTCGCTGGCAACCTTTTCCGCCTCATTTTCAAAACACGTCGCAGCCATTTCTTATAAGATTGATTGTTTCTTTCAATACTGGCATACAATTACATAGAATTTTTACAAGATAGTTAAATTTTATGCCCTAAGACCATTCATGGTAATTAAGTCAATTAGAATGCAATCACACCACTCACTCAAAGGCGAAAATATAGAAAAGGCAAAATCAAGGGCAAGGAGAATTGAACAAAAACGACAGAAACATGTTCTTCAGAATTTACTAAAGAAAATGATACAGATTTCTTGTTTAAAACAACATGTGATAAAACTGACAGAAAATGTTTTGAAAAATTTCCAAATAAGGAATTAGGTTGGATCTGTGGCCCATTTTGCCTTTGGTATTTTCAATCCCAATGTATCTCTAAATGAAAAAGAACAATTAATTAATATTTTAAGTGACAGAATACAATGTGTTCAAGTTAAGTCTCTAACTTGCCAAAAATTTTAGCTATCTACTGGAAACGAATATGCCGATTTAAAAGGAATGAAAGTAAATTATTACGTTTTTTACATAAAACTTCTAAAATGCTTATGTTACATCTTTCTGTTATATAAACATTGAAAGTGGTTTTTCTCACTGAAATAGAAATAATTTTTCTACTGAATCAACATGGAGAACTTTTTTATTGAAATATTTTTTTCTCTGTGACATTAGTTGCATCTACTACAAACTAAAGATTAAAGAACTGTTTTTAAAACATTTTGAATTTGTTGTCATATTGATCTATGAAGCACTAGATTAGTGAGTTTTTATTGCATTATTGACAAATATAGTTTTTAAACAATCAAAAAATTTTCTGCGGAGATAATTATTTGTCAAATATGAATGTGTTTTCAAGCGGAAATAAATAATAAGTTGTAAAAAGAAAATTCAGTTAGAACATTCACATCTCTAACAGTAATTTCGATTGATTTAATCTTTATAATACAATATATTTTACAATGATAAGGCAAACTCCAATGTGAAAGGTTTTGCGAAGATTACGATAATACCTACAGTATTCAGCATATCGTATAATCCTATAACCAGATAATAATAGTATTAAAATAAATTTTATCTGAATGAAGTTTTCTTATTACAGAAACAGTAAAATTAAGCCATTACATAAACGAATGCACTTTCAGACAATGGAGTTTGAACAATTATGTACAGACAAACGCCAAATATTTACGGGAAAGTGTACATTGCTGTGATTGGTTGGAGGGTTATCTTTTTCACGCCAAACTGGACACTGGCGCCAAATACGTAAATCTAGTAAAAATAGAAATCGACTATCGGCTCAAAACAGGGATGGCTGTGAGCGGCTCCTTACGGAAGGCCTGTTATGCGCATGCTCACGGACATGGTGAAATGTATTTATTTTCAAATGATTATTGGGCTACTACATTTGGCTATTATGCGTCACTTGGCGTTGTTTCTATCAATTATCGGAAAATTCGAATGTGAGAGTGGTTCCTTTTTCACTTTATATATAAATAATATTTTTCACACATATGATAACTGTTTTAAATGCTGAAAATGAAAGATCTGCTATTTAGACAGAGTTCATTGCGAACAATGAAAACTGAACAGTTAAATATTAAAATTCTTTCCGTGAAAACATTCACGTTCAGCTTCCGAGCCATCACTAGGCAGAAGAGACATTTTTCGAATATTATGATAGTGCTTCTGAGAACAAAATAAGAGAAATTCCTGTCATAAAAATAAATATTTTGGGTGCTAGTTTCCCTAAGAAAGGTCCTCCATGGAAGCATCCCTTCCCTTAGGCAGATAGTCCATATGAAGTTAACCTAACCTGAAAGTAATAATTTTATTATGGATTGATTTGAAGACATCTTTAACAAACTTAAAAAAAAAAAAAAAAAAAAAAAAAAAAACCCTACAAATTTCAGAATTTTTTCTCTGATAACCATAATCATATTTATTTAGTTTTGGAATAATCATTTGAGTATTTTCCATTCATATATAACTTTAATGCTCATGTAGATTACAAAAAAATATTTTCCTAAATTTTAAAATGTTCTATGGGAATCAAAGCTATTACATTTAAAGAGGTTTGCTAGTTTAATTGAGAATGATGAAATGTGTGCTAGCTACCTAACAGAAGGAATATCTTTACTGAGAACTAACGGATTAGGATTATTTGGATTATGTAAAAGTATTTTACAGATATCTGCCTTAAGGAGGAATGCCTCACGACCAACAATAGAAACTTCCACAGAAGCTCTAGGGTTATATCAGAATCTCCTTCTAAACAAACCTTCCAACTTCATGATTGAAATTCATCATTGCATAATATAGTAAAATTAACTTTCTTACATCAGATTTCAACCGCTTTATATACCTATTATGCAGTCATTTTATTTCTATCGTTATATTATTTATGCCCCATTTTAGAGAATTTTAAAAATGCAAATTAAAAAAAAATAATAATGAAATAGTGGCAATACATGTTTACTGACTTTCGTAAATGTTTCTCTTACGTAGCGTGATTAATTGAGTATGACGTACTTCTTCATTTATGCTTTCATCACCTATAAATTTAGATTTTAGAAGTATTAAATGTTTAAAAATTATTTGTAATAAGATGTTCTTAAACAAGTTTTGTGATTTCATAAAGTAAGAAAATTGCACAAATCAAAAATAAATTTTTATTTTACTAAAAAAACCATATAGTATATCATATAGTAATCATCTATAAAAATTTCATACAGTATTTTAACACTTGAAAAATAAGGAAATGTAAGAACTCAATAACAAGTTTTAAAGTACATAATAAATTACAAAAAGGGAAAAAAGAAAATTATCTTGCAGTTTCAGATACAAAAATTTTATCATAAAATGTTTTTATTTGATTTTCAGCTACACCGCATACTAATAATAGTAGCAAGTAATAAATTTCTTCAGTTTCATTTTCAAATAAACTGACTTAAATCAAACATCTGAATGTTAGACACATAATTTGAAAAGATTCTCTCTTTTTTTTTTTTTTTTTTTTTTTTGGCATATAACCATAACTTGATTTTTAATGCTGAGAACAAGCATAAAAGATCTAAATTATATATCCTAACTTGTTATACGATTACACTTAGATAAAGCAAACTTTGTAATACTAAAGACAGTTTTTAAGGTTTGAAATAATTTTCAAAGCAAAAACTTCAAACATCCAACTTCTAACACAAATGCGAAACACTTTATATTAGCTCTACATACAATAGTAATAAATAATTACCTAGGTTTGAAATATTTTTTCATGAATATAAATAAACAGGTATTTAATGTTCTGATGTCATTTTCAGGAACAACATGCATGAATAGATTCACATAAACTCTACATTAAATAATAGCTACATTATTTGAAAGAGTATTAATGCTATTAGTCAATATACAAAACACTTTCTTCAAAATTAGAAAAACTCCATATATGAGAATCAAACTTGTGATTAAATTCACATCAATTATGCATTTGGACATGGCAGATACAATCTGAAAAGGGCCTAATTGATTGAAGTGAATAACCGCAGCCTTGTGTCAAATGATATAAAAACCCTTTACATTCAAATTTTGTCAGAATCATACAACATTTTTTATAATAATTCTATTATTTACATCAGAGTTCCATTATTACCTACATTTGAAATTACCAACATATTTATAAATAAGGAGGATAACAGTTTTCTGATTTTATTCTCAGAAACATAATGTGCATTAATAGATTCATATACGCTGAATCTTGAACACACTAATTTAATGAACCTTAATGCCATTAACTAATTTCCAAAAAATTTTCTTCAATACAGCAAAAAATCATGAAACACTCAGATCAAAGCAGAATCAAATTTGTGATTGAATTCACATAAATCATGCATTTGAACATGGCACATACAATTTGAAAAGAAACGACATTGTTTCGACTGCTATAAAGGCCCTTATATCCAGATTTTACTCGAATCATGAAACATTTTTCAAAAGTTATTATTACTTGTATTAGAAATATACCTTCATGAATATAAATAAGCAAGCAATTTTTTTTTTTTTTTTTTTTACTTCATTCTAAGAAACATCATGTAAATAAATAAATTTTTATTAACAAATATTTTAAACTATAAATATACTACTTTGAGGGATTTTTAATTCTATAAAGTTATAACAAAAACACTGTTTTTCAGTAGCGAAAAGCATTTTAAACACCACGATTTTACAATAATTATATATATGATTAAGTTGACATTAACTAATTATTTTAAATTAGACATAAACTTTTGAAAAGGGCCTTATGACTTAAGTAAATAATTGCAGTATGTATTTTTATAGATACAAAGGACTTAAATAACTAGATTTTCATTTAAAAATACGGTACAATTCCGTTATAGGGACCGCAAAAAATCACCAAAACTATTGTTGATGCCAAAATAATTATGGTAACCTTAACTCAAGAAAAGCATAATAATAAAAAATAACTATCTAAGAGTATTATTTTAATTTAGATGAAAGTTTACTTTCATATAATACACTTTATTATTATAATTTAATATAAACAAACGGCTAATTCTAACTGTAAGAAAGCATTATTGTAACTATCTAAGATTATTAATTTAAGTTGATGGAAGGTTAACTTCATATATTACACTTTTTTGTTAATTTAATTTATTAAAAAAAGGGTTAAAAGTAAGTGAAATTAAACGGGAGGCATAAAATTTTTAAGATCCTGCAACATCGCAGAAAAAATTTCAGCAGTTTTTTTTTTTTGTGCAAATGTCTATACATAAACTCGGACAAATAAGAATTGAAATGTGCCCTGATGGTGTTTATTACGCCATTTAGCACTGCCCGACAGTCGCTGTATCGTTTGCATATGGTCCCCGTTTCGGGGTCCACAAAATTCTAGTTGTGGTTGACAGTAAAATGTTCAATGCCGACATATCGCAGTTCATCCAACTTATATGATTTCTAGCTGTCAGTATACATAATGCTTCCTTCTGTAACATTTTCCTTTATGATGTTCGAACATGAGTGGCCGAGCAATAAAGTCGCTGAACACTGGTAGTTCGGTCTGAGGTTTGAATCCCGCAAACGGGCTGGCTGTATGGACAATTTAATGGTTTTCTCTATGTGTAACGTGTATACAAGCCAGTTTCCTGTGGAAAGTCCTCCACGTAGGCCTCTCTTCCCTTAGGGAGATAGCCCTCGAGGCTTTGCTCTAATCACATAAACCAAACCAAACCTTTATGATGTTCCATAAGGTTTTCACCGATCGATCTGGAATAGCGACTAAAACATTCTTTTGATTCTCTGCACAATCCACCGAAAACCCATTGTGGCAGAAGAAGACGTCCAATGTTATTCTTGCTTCTACTGAAAAGGCTTTTGTCTGCTTCATAATTTTTTCCACATCCACCGAATTTCAACTTAGGCTGAGAAATTAAAGCTATGGCACACACCTCACGCATATCTTCCAGTCTACAGTTGTATTGTGGTTCATCTTCAGTTGGAGTTCACAAAATTCAATAAAATGTCACCTCCTGATACCAAAAATAGGTGAGCCTGCCTATCAGTTATAAGGAAGGGGATTTTCGTTCCTTCGATCCAATATCTGACTTCTTAATCCTTTCTTCAGAATACAGGTTTATTCCTGCACCTCCATTTCGCTATTGAGTTACCGCTAAAGCATAATTTCATCTCGTGGTTTTTCGATCATAATATTCTATAATGAATGATGTCTTTTCTTTGGAAAAATTATATTGCAGACATTTTGTCATTGGGCAATTCCCAAATTGTTAGATCCATATCATTATCAAAAAAGAATAAAAAAAATAAACCAGTATTCCAATGGTGACTTACAAATATTACCCCCCCCAACGGCGGGCCTTCGGCTTGGCCACAACTAAGGCCAGGTGGTGGTCACTTTATTATGGAGGCACCTAATAAACCAATAGGGGTGTGCGGAAAAATCTATGAAGGAACCAGCAGTTATAACCATGCCTTCTCCGGAATTCGAGCCTAGGCCTTGTCGTATCGCAGTCAGCTTCCCTAATCAATATATCATGTGGGCGATGACTTACAAATATAGAACTATTTAAATTTACGTGGTGTGAAATCGCCGCTTTCGTTAGATTTTGCGCATATATTTTTGCTGCAATTTGCTATGGCCCCTATAATGGAATTATACCACAAAATAGTACTTTTATTTGAATTGTGATGTTTTATACGATAAATAACACCAAGATTGAAAAATTCTTAAGCATACAAGTCTTGCACAATGAAAATATTTAAATTACCTTTGCAAACCTAACTTAACATACTATGTCACTTTATGTTTCTCTTTATATAAGTAATGTACAATTTTCATTATTTATAATATAATAAATTATGTTGATTTAGGGCCACTTTAACCCTGCAAGAAGTATAAATGTATACTTAAAACAAACAGTTTAAGAAATTGTGATTTTAAACATAGCATTAAGAAAATATCATCCAAATATAAAAAAAGTTGCTTTTTACTGATTCTTGAATTTTTTCAGTTTCGTTTCATTTCTTTCAAGTGAATTTGAAGGAATGTTTTGTACATAATTGTTCAAACATATATTTAGAAATCCTAACGACACTAATGTTTATTATCTTGTACAGCAAATTACATTCACAGCATCTTTTATTAATACGTACATACTATATTACAAAAATAACTGAGATGAGCCTCAGTTATTTTTGTAAGAAGCTGATGGTGTAGATGAAATGCTTTTCGTACTTTTCAGATATAATAGTCTGGAAAAGTAAATATGCAACTGATATCAATGCCACCATATTTTCTGCTGGGTCTTTGAAACCTCCCAAATTTTACAGTATCAATATATACATAATTTGTTTCCACTAATGTTCCATTTTTTCCGCCAAGATGCAGAAATCTATGCAAGCACTTTAGTTAGTTTCAATATTACTTGCACAATAAACAGCAATTGTATGTGAAAACTTCTGCAACAGTGTCTGAAACTGCAACCAATTTCACCGACCATTGGAAATAATTTCATTGATTAATACTTTTATGAACTTCTTTTACATCTGAAACTTCTGTAATAAACTGTTTTAGAGAGATGTATCGATAGGAATTAGAATGAAGCTGAAGAATAGACTTCAATTAAATTTTTTTTCTTTTATATTCCAGGATTTGCTGTACTGAAATATAGTAACTGCCTTCAGACATCTGATGAAAATCTGTACTCAAATTTGTGAGTTTGAAATTTACACGTTAAAATTAATTTTGACCTAATTACTAAAAGTTCTTAATTCTATCAATGATAGCATATATAGTGTGAAAAAGAGCAAAAAATATTTACTTGCGTAAACATTTAAAATGACTTTTTTTATTATCGTTGTTATTAATCTCACTGATAACACCTACGCTAATTCAAATGAAACGCGAAACGCTGGCGAGAAATTACAATATGTTTACCATCATTTGTTGGCGATAAAAAGAAACGGCGCATGCGCAGTTCGTTCAAAAGATTTTCTCATAGGGAGCCGTTCACAGCCATCCCTGTTTTGAGCCGCTAGTCTAGTATTCTACTGCAGTAGCGTCCTGCCGCATTCTTTGGCCTAGGTAAAGCAATTTAGGATGCAGACGCTACTAACGATGAGTAAAAGGGAAACGTTAAAACTGAGGAAGGTTATACAGGGAAGAAGTTTTTTTTTAAGTATCTTAAAAGTAAGTTTCGGTATTTTTATAAAACAGATAAAAGATAAACCCGGATAGTTGAAGGAAGGAAGTACGAAATGTAGAATATTTTCGAGCCCATCAATGAAGATGTTCGATTTCGAATGATGAGCGCAATTAAGATGGTTTGTGGAGAGCATCAAAATGGCAGGTGAAAACATTTAATTAGTATTCCAAATACATGTTATTGATTTTATGTTGATTAGTGCTCATTTATTTGCATGGATAAATGCTAAAGGAACTTAAGCTATCATCAAATTCCCTTGGCACTTATTTGTAAGTTTATACTCCAATCTTAGCGGTTGCGTCATATTTTTCTGGGGAGATTTTGAAGTCATAAAAATGAAATGCAAATATTTTCTCAAAAACAATATTCTGTTATTTTGAAATAATGATGTCGTGAGAGGATTATTTCTTAGTACATTATATATATTTTTTTATTTAATCAGCTGATTCCAGTTGTATATATGTTTTCCCCCAATTCTTCAGTGTCAGAATTCAGTTCTTTCATATTGTTATTAAATAATTTTTAAAAATGGAAACATTCCCTTTCAGTTGCTTATAAAGTTTGACTGATATAAGAAAATTAGCCATCCCTCTTCATATGGATTGCATTAAATTGTAAAAGATTCCAATATTTCAGAAACCTTTCTATAAATCTTGAGCAAATCAGACTCAACAACTACAAAATCTGTACAACTTCAATCTTTAGTTCTGCCCTGCAAAGTGTATTTAATGCTTAAAATGGTAGTTATTCAAATTATTTTTATTTCTAAATGTTTCATGATAAAGAACAACATATGTTTTCCATTCATAATCGGGAGCGTATGCTTTCGAAAAGTTAGTAGGTATTCGAGAGCTTTATTGCTGTGAAAATAATGTAAAATGTTGCCTCCTACTGCTAGGTGAACTAGATGGTGAAGTGACTACAGCCCTGAAACCCTTTAGTTTTGTTAATTTTAAGAAACATATCTGTATGTATTATCACAACCACCTTGGTAGAAATTGTGAGTGTCTCAGAATGTACTAGTGTGACAGGTCTTAATTTTTTTTAACAAATTTGATCATTTTGGTATGCCTTTATTATTATTATTCCAAATTTCTATAGACATATATTTTTTGTCTTGAACTAAATTAAAGTATGTATTTATTTGCCTGTATTGGAAAAACTGCAATAAAGTTTCTGCAGAAGTATAGTAAATCTGTAAAATGATTAATTGCTTTAAATCTCTTCTAAAGGCAATTGCCACATAATTTATACCAAAATGAAAGAAATGATAGCCGCTAAGTAGATTTATTAATTATATTTGGTAAAAATATATTTATGGGTGTCCCTTGGCGATTTTTGGTGGTACATGGATACCGAGTTTGTGCAGTTCTTTGACTTTTTATTTTGGCTTTGTGTAGTAGCGGCAATTTTTTGCAAAAAAATTGCCACACATCGACCTATTTTCACTTAAAAAAATATCAGAGAATTGCATAAAACATGTCATTGTGCACTCCCTTGACTTTGTCCATGTACACATCGATCTGTTTTCACTTAAAAAGTGAAAGGAACACCCAATTTTACAGCACAGTCAAACAAACATACACAGTCTTGATACATAATACAATATTTGATACATAATCTCAATAAACTACATTTTAAATCAAACAATAATATAACATAAAAAAGTAAATTTATCTTATACATCTAAGCACTACACAAAGCAAATTTTTACTTGCCTTATTTAGAAATCTCGGGGAAAGTGCAGAATCACCCACTGCTTGGCGCATTTTTAAGAATTGCACAAACTTGGTATCCATGTACACATAGACCTATTTTCACTTAAAAAAAAATCAGAGAATTGCACACTCCCTTGACTTTGTTCATGTACACATTGATGTATTTTCACTTAAAAAGTCAAAGACATTAACAAAAATCCAATTCTTCTTACTCTTGTAAAACGTTGCAAATATAACACGCCAAATAAGTGAGCGATTCTGCCCTTCACCCGAAATTTCTGCGTCTTCAGGTTGATCTTTGGATTATGGTAACTTGGCGAAAATTTGGCTACCAACTCTGCTACAGCAACCCTCTATTTTTTTTCGCCGCCATTTTGTCTCCACGAAGTAAAGACATGTTTTTTTTTTTTTTTTTTTTTAAATTTACTGAACACTTTTTCCAACAATCTCCTAGTCAAATTACACTTATGCTAGAAATTTTATGTAACAAAACTGCTTAATCATGATAAATATCAACTGCAAAATTGGGAAAAAGTGCACAATCGCAAACTCCTTGCGCGTTTTTCAGAATAGCACATACACATAAACCATTTATACGTCGACTTATTTTTACTTAAAAAAACATCCCAGAATTACACAAAAATGGCATTGCACACACTCTTAACTTTATCCATCTACACTGCTATTTCTCATAAATTACAAAAATTTGCACGAAAATGCAAAAAAATTCTGTGAATCTTTAAATCCGGTAAAAAGAACATATAAGAAATTACCTGATCGCGAAAAAGTGTATACCCTTTCCAAAGATGAACATTTCCACGTATAAAATAAATAAAATATCCAAAAACTTTTACCTCTAAATTATCTATTATATTATAAACGTCACCAACGAATTCATACCTCAAACATTACAAATGGTTACAAATACTTAGTGTTGAATATTTAAATTATTTCCATGAACGTTTACTTCCACTGAAATGTATACCAAATTCCTACAAACATATAATTCACAAAATAACTATCATTTAATTAAAATATAATTAAATTAAAAAAGACTACGGTACAACTCTAATATATGCCCTAATTTCACCAAATGTGGCGATATGTGTTCTGCGCTGGTTTTTGGCGCGATTGCGTGTTCTATGGCAACCCTGTTGACGTTGAAAAATCTTTCTCTGGAGCTCATTGGTTCGCCTTTGTGTCTGAGAAGATGGGAGGGAAAGATAAAATGGTAGTTGTTGAATTGAAGTTCGGCAAAAGGAAATATGATTGTGGCTATCCTGTTGAGAGGTAGTGGGTATTTGGAAGTGTGGAAAGAGGGTCTGGGAGATTATTTTTAATGGCAGTGCATGATAGAAGTAGGGATTTGTGATTTTATTTATTTGTGAACCAGAGTATAAATTTTCTGGATAGTGTGTCTGGCTGTCATGTAAATACGATAGTGATTACGTGGCGGCATGTTAAAGGCGGTATGAAATTTATATTTCTGCTATTCGAAAACGCATTAACTCATGGTAAGTGCATTTTATTTTATCCTTGTTCTTATTTTGTAGAATGCTATGTTCATTGGTTCTTTAGTATGAATTTCTGTCGTTATTGTTTTTTTTTAAATTGTTTGAAATTTATTTTAGTTTATTTTGTTGTTTAGTGTCTAGACTGTAAAATTCGTAGATGTTTTTTAAAGTTGAAACAGAACGCTGTGTACATGGTATTATTTGAAATTTATTGTTATGTTATTTTATTAAAGCGAGGAGTGCGTAGATCGTAAATTTCTTCCTTGCCTAACTTGTGCAATTACAATTCGTAGAATTTTTTAAGTTTAAATAGGATCCTGTGTACATGGTATTCTTTGAAATTTGTTGTTGTTATGTTAATTTATTAAAGCGAGGTGTGCGTAGTTTGTAGATTCGTTTGTTGCCTACATTGTGCAATTCGTAGATTTTTTTTAAGTTAAAACATGTCGCTGTGTACATGAATTCGTGTCAAATATTTTTGGTTAGTAACTTTACGTGTTTGCTATCTAAATTTTTTGTTTTTGTTTCGGATTTTTAGCTAAATTGTGTGTTCAAAACGTAGTTTTTGCAGGTGCGAAAACCGCGTTTTTGGAGACATTTTAGGCTAAAAGTTCAAAATGTAGACAAAAAATTTAGATAGTAATATGGCATCGTGAAGTTTCTCGTCAAAAATATTTGGCGAGAAATGTGGCGACTTGAGGGCACATATCAGAGTAGTTCCAAGACTACTTAAAATATAAATAAGCACATACATTAAATTAATAAAAATTAGCTTACAATCCTAATTACTTTAAACTAAATCATTGCTAATAACAATTTTCCCAATAATACCAAATTCCTTTCCACCTTACATTTAGAACAATGCATAAAAATAATATCCTCAAATAATTAAAAATACTAACTTACCTAATCTTCTTCAGAATCTTGATTACGTGGCGGATACACTTTTCTGATTCATTCAATAAAATTATTGAAAGATTTTTTCTGCGAATTTTTCCTCCATACTTCCTCCGCTAAATAAAAAGCAAACTTCTCTTTATCACAATGCCTAAATACCCATTTCGAATTCACTTTAGTTAGGGCCATGGGATCCAAAAATTAACCAACACTGTTTCACACAACACAGAATAAAGCTAAATACAAAATTTCCAGATTTTTTCCAGATTTCCCCCCTTTTCCGATTAAAGAACTGTAATTTGTCCATTAATGTCACATGACATATCTCATTATCTCTCTTTCCCTCACACAAAATAATGCGTAATCGGAACTGAATACTTCTCACATTATTACCAAAGTCCTAGGTAGTAACCTTTATCGCCTCCAAAATGTCGCCAAACTACCAGTTATCATATTCCAAAGATCAGCCAATTCTTTAACAGCATCCAAAATCTTTATAAAATTATCTGTATATCGGTTCGCCACATAAATTCACAAAAATAAGAGTAAAAAATATCCTCCGTAGTGCAGGTGTCGTCCAACGTTCAAACGTACGCATTTCCTTCCTACAAACAGGACACTTATAATGGTTACTAAGTAAACCTTCATTTACACACCAGTCAATTAATGCTCTTTTCCCCTTTCGTTCCAAATCGTACAGAAACTTCAAATTAATCTTACCACATTCAACCATTCTACCGTCTAAACCGCAAAACAAGCTATGTATTTCCTAACCAACACACATCACAAGCCTTTACAAATCTTTTCCATCATTCAGAATTTACCGCAACCACTCAGCTGATTATGTCATAATAGGGTTTCCATAATACTCAACTACTCAGGTTACCATAAATGAAACAACAACCTGGCGATAAACGAAACGACAACTTCGCAATAATACAAGGGACACCCTTCAATCTATTCCAACCTTTTTATTTTTATGCAAAATAATTTAATAATAATATTTTAGGCTGATCTTTAGAATATGGTAACTGGTAGTTTGGCGACATTTTGGAGGCGATAAAGGTTACTACCTGGGACATTGGTAATAATGTGAGCAGTACTCAGTTCCGATTACGCATTATTTTGTGTGAGGGAAATGAGAGATCATGGGATATGTCATGTGATATTAATGGACGAATTACGGTTCTTTAATTGGAAAAGGGGGGGAAATCGGGAAAAAATCTGGAAATTTTGTATTTGGCTTTATTCTGTGGGTACTTTTCCGTTTTGCCGGCGCAAGCGATAAAGTTGCCAATAATGGTACAACCGATGCCAAACGGAATATTCTCGCTGGTAACCTTTTACGCCTCATTTTGAAATCAAATCGCAGCTTTTCTTATCAGATTGATTGTTTCTTTCAATACTGGCATATAATTACATAGAATTTTTATCAGATAGTTCAGTTTTATGTCAAAGGCCATTTTCGGTAATTAAGTCAATTAGGATGCAATCACAGCGCTTACCCGAAGCTGAAAATATAGAAAAGGTAAAGTCAAGGGTTAAATTCATTAATTCTAATGAGAATGCATTAGCGAAGTAAAGCACTGCAGTTTTACATAATTTCTGAGTAAGCTATTCGTACGAATTAAAATATTTCTTGCATTTAAACTTGTGTTCCAAATTAAGATTTAACTTGAAATTAATGTAGATAATTACTGATAGCATTAGATTTTTGTAGAGTAGTTTACGTGAGATCTCTTGAGGGTCACGTGATATGAATCGCGAATCAGAATGTTGAACCATGAAAACATAGTAAATTCTTAAATTGATGTCTTTTTACAAATTTAATGTCTTTATTTATTGGCTTTTTATAAAATTTTAAGCGATATTAAAAAAAAGAATTCTTAGAACTAACATTTTTTTAATATTTTTTATGTGTATACTGTATGTTGTCGCCAATAAATTCTGCTTGGTGAGATTTGCGCCGGCGAAACGGAAAAGAACCATTCTGTGTTGTGTGAAACAGTGTTCGTTAATTTTTGGATCCCATGGCCCTAACTAAAGTGAATTCGAAATGGGTATTTAGTGGGATTGAAAGGGGTAGTAAGAAGTGTTTCTTTAAGGTTGTGCGAGATAGAAGTAAAGATGTTTTAAAATATTTATTTTACCTGGTACCTTGGTGTGAACTATAAGTATGATTTTAAAGATCCTGAAACAGAAATAAGAAAAGTTTATCGGACACGTAATCAAGATTCGGAAGAAGAATAGGTAAGTTAGTATTTTTAATTATTTGAGGATATTATTTTTATGCATTGTTCTAAATGTAAAGTGGAAGTAAAGTAATTTGCGTAAACGTGCATGGAAATAATTTAAATATTTGACACTATTTATATTTGACTACAAGTATTTGTAACCATTTGTAATGTTTGCAGTATGAATTAGTTAGTGACGTTTGTAATATAAGATAATGTAGAGGTAAAAGTTTTTGGATATTTTATTTATTTTGTACGGGGAAATGTTCATATTTGGAAAGGGTATATACTTTTTCGTGATCAGGTAATTTCATATATGTTCTTTTTACCGGGTGTAAAGATTCAGAAAATTGTTATGCATTTTCGTGAAATATTTCTAATTTATGAGAAAAAAGCAGTGTACATGGATATAGTGAAGAGTGTGCACAATGCCATTTTTGTGCAATTCTGGGATGTTTTCTTAAGTAAAAATAAGTTGACGTGTACATGGTTTAGTGATATTTTAATTAAATGATAGTTATTTTGTGAATTTTATGTTTGTAGGAATTTGGTATACGTTTTAGTTGAAGTAAACGTGCATGGAAATAATTTAAATATTTGATACTGTATTTGTAATGCTTGCGGTATGAATTCGTTGGTGACGTGTATAATATAATAGATGATTTAGAGGTAAAAGTTTTTGGATATTTTATTTATTTTATATGTGGAAATGTTCATCTTTGGAAAGGGTATAAACTTTTTCGCGATCAGGTAATTTCATATATGTTCTTTTTACCGGGTTTAAAGATTCAGAAAATTGTCATGTATTTTCGTGAAATTTTTCTAATTTATGAGAAAAAAGCAATGTACATGGATATAGTGAAGAGTGTGCGCAATGCCATTTTTGTGTAATTCTGGGATTTTTTTTAAGTAAAAATAAGTCGGCGTGTACATGGTTTATGTGTATGTGTTATTTTGAAAAACGCGTAAGGAGTATGGTATTGTGCACTTTTTCCCAATTTTGCAGTGAATATTTGTCATGATTAAGCAGTTTTGTTTGATAAAATTTCTAGCATAAGTGTAATTCGGCTAGTAGATTGTTGGAAGAAGTGTTCAGTAGATAAAAAGAAAAAAAACATGTCTTTACTTTGTGAAGACAAAATGGCGGCGGGAAAAAAAAATAGAGGGTTGCTGTAGAAGAGTTGGTCGCCGAATTTTCGCCAAAAAAACGCCAAGTTACCATAATGTAAAGATCAACCATATTTTATATGTAATAAATAAATTTTTATAATTACAAATCATCAGTCTGTTTGGAATAAATATGAATAATTAAAGATGAATTCAAAGAATTAGACAAAAATTTTCCCTTTTATTAAATATGTCTGATAGTTATAATTTAATTGACAGTCTTCATAGGTTTCTTTTTTGCTTATTCTTACAGCATCCTATTTAATTTTTTTTTTTTTTTTTTTTTTTTTTTTTTTTTTTTTTTAAGGATTAATTTGAAAAGAAGGTTCTTTTTCTGTTCACTAAATATAAACAGAATATTTGGAAAGAACTGAGCCTATTGACTAAGGTGAGCAATTTTTTTTATAATTTATGTTCAAAGTAGTTTATCAGCAAAATTTTCACTTGATTTAAAAGACTAAATTAACACATTGAGCGTGGTGCCGAATTTGCTGTCCTTTCCATTCAGCCGGCAGTGAGCTAAGCGGTATTTTTGTTTAGAATGTTTCAATAAATTTCATTAAAATTAATTTGATTACATTTCATTGAGACTATATTTATTTTTTAAATGTAATTGAAGCCAGCCAAATGAAAATTCCAGTGCCGGTCCCGAGGGACCGACAGCGCCCACATGGAAAGTTCACTGCCGGTCCCCAGGGACTGTCACAGCGCTCAACGTGTTAAGAAATGTAGTTGGGTCTAATTATTAGTAGTTAATGTAATAAGAAACTGCATATCTATAAATTTATCCAGTATTCTGTGTATGTACTTTTTACAGTTTACTTACTTTTTCATACAAATTTCAGGATATTCAAGGTTGACAGGTCATCAAGATGCGAAAGCTAAAGTTTTGTATCTTTCTGTATGTGGGAAAGAAGACCAGACCTTGATTAATTTTGGGATCATTCTTCAGCATTAAAATCAATTAGCTGTATGGATAGGTTATTTGGCTGCAACAACTTGGCTTTATAATGTATTAGGGGCAGCCTAGCAATAGCAGAATTGTACTTTGTGATAGTTCGAAAAATATCATTAAGATGCATTTCAGTTTTATCTTTCAGATGCTGCATGTATTATAATTTTAGATTTAATGATATAATTCTTTGTTTTTGTACTAGACTGCTCTACTTACTTGGCTTTTGGAATATTTGACTAAAGCTGTATAATTCAGCATATAGATAATTATACAAGAAGTAATTAAAAAGCATGAATATGAATTGCAAATTAATTCCAGTCTTGTAGTTTTTAGTATAAAATATCTAAGAAAAATTTATTGCTTTATTTCAATTATTTCTGTTTGTAAGATGTATTTCTCAGTAATCTCTTATGTAATACAAATCAAGGTACTATTCTTAAAAGTACATATGATGAAGGAGACTTTTTCTTATAGTTTCTAATAAAATTCCTTTTTCACTGGTCCATGAAATAACAGTTCAAGATTGTTCTGAAAACCCTGTACATTGTTAATATATGAGTAAACTTCTGCATGTTTCATATAGGTTTCATATATGTATATAAAGTAGTAGTTAATGTGTTTCCTAAAATTTGAGTTTTCTTTTGGAAGTTATCAAAAATCCATAGATTCAAAAGAAAATGCTTGTATAAAGGAACCTGTCTAATAACTAGAAATCAAATATTTGGTTGCATATTTGTTTTTTATGGTACTTGCGTATTTTTCCATTGACCATGAAAGTTGCTTGCGGCAATCATTCTGGCAGAAGTTCGAAGAAATGCGTCGCTCCTGCTTTAGTTATATTATCACAAATTGCTTTTTATTTAATAAGGTAGTTAATAGATTGCATTTAAATTAATTAGATAATCAACAGTTCAATAAGTTTATAATATAGCTTATAAAGACCTTAAATGAATACAAGTTCAAACTTTGAGATTTTCTAACAAGTAAAGATTTAATCATTCTTAACAGCATTTAAATAGCAATATTTGGTACTTTTCCGTTTTGCCGGCACAAGCGATAAAGTTGCCAATAATGGTAAAACCGATGCCAAACGGAATATTCTCGCTGGTAACCTTTTACGCCTCATTTTCAAAACAAGTCGCAGCTTTTTCTTATCAGATTGATTGTTTCTTTCAATACTGCATATAATTACATAGAATTTTTATCAGATAGTTCAGTTTTATGTCTAAGGCCATTTTCGGTAATTAAGTCAATTAGGATGCAATCACAGCGCTTACCCGAAGCCGAAAATATAGAAAAGGTAAAGTCGAGTTATATTCATCCATTCTAATGAGAATGCATTAGCGAAGTAAAGCACTGCAGTTTTACATAATTTTTGAGTAAGCTATTCGTATGAATTGAAATATTTCTTGCATTTAAACTTGTGTTCCAAATTAAGATTTAACTTGAAATTAATGTAGATAATTACTGAGAGCATTAGAATTTTGTAGAGTAATTTACGTGAGATTAGATCGCTTGGGGTCACGTGATATGAACCGGCGAAACAGGATGTTGAACCATGAAAGTATAGTAAATTCTTAAATTAATGTCTTTTGCAAACTTATTGTCTTTATTTATTGGCTTTTTATAAAATTTTAAGCGATATTAAAATGTTTATGCCTTCTTTTTTTAAAAGAATTCTTAGAACTAACATTTTTTAAATATTTTTTATGTGTATACTGTATGTTGTCGCCAATAAAGTCTGCTTGGTGAGATTTGCGCCGGCGAAACGGAAAAGTACCCAATATTTTCATTGGGAACTGGGTCCCATGTAAGTTGGCTTAAATATAAATCTAAACAGTGGTTCATTATTCTAAGTGCCATCTTGACGAACTCTACAGTGTAATGCTTTGAATATTGGTATCAGTATAGCCAGTCCCATAACTTTAAAAATATTTTTCTACTTGCTGTTCTGTACAAAGCAAGTCTCAGATTTTTATTTTTAAAATGCAATAAAAAAAAACTGAGGAATAGCTGTTAAGTTATATCCTTCAATACAGACATTAAAATGGATGGCTGAGAATTAGGATCACATAAAATCAAAGGCAGGATTTTTTGAGTGTGTTATGACATAGCACTCATACTGCCGGTAAATCACACTGCTTGGCAACAATTTTTATTTGTGAAAAATGGTCAAAAGGAAAATACATAAGTACATTTTTTATTTTTGTAATAAAATATTTGTGTTATATTTGTTATCTGCCTTAATTAAAAAAATTAATGTTATTGTAATATTATTATTAATATAAATCATATTATTATGACCATTAATTATAATATTATAATTTGTTATTGTAATATTATTAATGTTATCAAAAAAGCTGTTGTTCTTCCTTGTACACAGCAGTCTGTTTTCATTTAAAAAAAAGGTCAGAAAATTGTGTCAATTTGACATCTATACAAACTTTAGCATTGTATACTGGCCAAAACAGATGTGCTATGCATTTGAATATTCAGTTATTATACAGGCATTCAGCCACACTAAGTAGCTTTTTTCTGTAACCTTGGAAAATGCCATTTTGAGGGGCCTGAAGAATGAAAAGTTCTTGAGACAATCTCTCATGGCGTTATCTTGGGAAGGATGAAGAAAAGTGGCTGGTTTTGCCTTTGACCTCAAATACCTAATTTGAGCTAGCTATGTGCATACCTGGGTTGCAGCATAAACATTTTAGTGGCATACTGCTTTGCTTTATGAATACTGTGTCACAGTATTTCATCAGGAAAATTGATAATCTGAAAGTACCGAATTTTCAACAGTATCTTGTGGTGATGGTGATAATTTGAAACTAGGTAGGTCTAAAAAATTTCGTTGCACTGTTTGACAGTGTTTTCTTCATATTTCTGTGCAATAGGTGCTAAATACAATCAAACATGTCTGCTTCTTCTAGAAAGGTTCATGCTTTTGAAGTGGTTATAATATTTGGTTCTGTTCAATCACAATATCTTTTTAAAATTCATTCCATCCAAAAATTTTCATTTCCAAATCAAGTATTATTTATTTTTTTAAAATTTCATAATAAATAATCAAATTATTTCCATGCACCAAGAAAGAAACTGAACTTGTACTTAAACCATAACTTGACACAATTCGTATGGAAATTTTACATTAGCTTCTAAAAATAAGTGCACAAATAAAAACTTTCAGATAAAGAATTGCTAGTATTCTGTAAACTTAAAAATCAGTATTGTGCTGACTGCTTTTGTAAAATGACCAGTAAGTGATTATTTTTTAGTAACAGACCTTTTTTTTTTATCTGCAGTTACAGGGCCTAATGATCAAAGTAAGTGGAGATAAAAGTGAGGCAAAAGACAAAGTAAGTGGAGACAGCAGTAAGACAAAGTAAGTGGAGACAGCAGTAAAACAAAGTAAGTGGAGACAGCAGTAAGACAAGGTAAGTGGAGACAGCAGTAAGACAAGGTAAGTGGAGACAGCAGTAAGACAAGGTAAGTGGAGACAGCAGTAAGACAAGGTAAGTGGAGACAGCAGTAAGACAAGGTAAGTGGAGACAGCAGTAAGACAAGGTAAGTGGAGACAGCAGTAAGACAAGGTAAGTGGAGACAGCAGTAAGACAAGGTAAGTGGAGACAGCAGTAAGACAAGGTAAGTGGAGACAGCAGTAAGACAAGGTAAGTGGAGACAGCAGTAAGACAAGGTAAGTGGAGACAGCAGTAAGACAAGGTAAGTGGAGACAGCAGTAAGACAAGGTAAGTGGAGACAGCAATAAGACAAGGTAAGTGGAGACAGCAGTAAGACAAGGTAAGTGGAGACAGCAGTAAGACAAGGTAAGTGGAATACTTCACAGCCAGTGAGGAGAGATAAGAATTCATATGATCAGGAGCAACTTGTAGACAGTATCAAAAACGAGTAAGTAAAAGCTTTAAGTTAGTTCTGAATTAAACTTAATCCAATTCTATGATGCTTATTTCTAATACTGGGTTTGTATGGCATGTAGATGCATCTTCAAGCAAGATGAGTACACTGGGGGTTAATCCTGATGGAAGATTCAAGGTAAGGTAAGTAAATTTTCCCTAATTTAATATTCAAAGTAGTCTATAATGAAAGTTTTCATTTTATTTAAATAATCAAACTAAGGAATTCCTAAAACCAAATTTTGAGTCAGGATTTCATGTAAAAAGTGAAAGAACATGTATAAAATTCATGCTTTAAAAAGTATGCTGTCATCATTGAGATAAATTTTTTATATTCAGTATTGAAACATATCTTTTGTCATATAAAAATTCATTTTATCCTTGTTTTTTTCCTCTTCTTTAGAAAAGCTTAATGTTAATTAATTGTCTTGTAGTTAACATAAAAAACATGCCCAGGTTTATTAACCTCGCACTGTTTTTTTAAATTGTCTTGAACTGTTGTTTCATGGACTGGTGCATTCATGTTTATTGAAGACGTCAATATAAATGCTGCAAAAGATGTAGCCCATCATTTTTTAAAAATCTTGTATGATGAAGCGTTAATCAGGGTCCAGTATTACTAGCACTGTATCAGATCATCATTTTATTAGCTTCATGTAATATTAAATGATACTAAAGTGTTAGTGTTAACTTGGAGTTAGAAATAATTGTGGTGATGCAGAAAAAGTTTTTTTTTTAATATGCCAAATAATAAAATATATAAAAATTTTAAGGTGAAAAGTTAATGCTATTTTTCTCAGTCGTTTCCACTGAAGATAGAAAGGAAGTAACTAACTCTTTTATGCATTTTCTAGAAGTGTTTCTGTGATTTTTTTTTTTTTTTTTTTTTTTTTTTTTTAAGTATTAGAACTGATAGAGTACCACACATTGAAAATGCAAGGAAAAAGACGAGAATTTAAATAATTCTTGAATAAATATGTAAATTGAGTGATAAAATTACCAGCATTTTGAACTCAATGAGTAGAAATAAGGAACATAAATTCATCAAAACTAAGTATGCATTTGCTATATGTGTTTTAAATTGTTAAATAATTTTATGCAGATCTATAGAGGAAAACCTTCCTTTCAACATGTATACTTGCATAGTGCTTTTTTTTTTTTTTTTTTTAATTATATCATAAAACTGTTGAAAGAGAATTGCTAGAGTTTTTTCCTTAATTATTTATTATTATATTGTGAAATTTTGCTCAAATGGTCTTGAAACCGTTAAATAGATCAGTTTCAAATTTTTAGAAATGTGGAAAAAAGATTTTAAAGTCTTGAGGAAATCTAGGAATTTAAAAATTAAATATAAACATTTTACTAAGTGCAGTGTTCCAATAAATCAGAATATATTTATTTAAAGAAGTCGTAACACCTTTTTGTGACAGTTGCAAGTAGATGGAATACTCCAAGCACTAGGACACAGTAAGACATGGTGATGCAATGTTGTTGTAACCTAGTATCTTAACTTTTTGCAACAAACCTGCAAGGAAGAACATTGAAGACCACAACCAGGCAAATTTATCTTTTTGTCTTAAGTCATTGAATAAAACAAGAAATTATATTTATTGTAAGCAAATGATCATGCCATACATATTCATCTAAATAGGATTTTAAAGATATATTCTATAAGTGTTTTATCTTTTTGTGTTATTTAATTCATAGTGGACTCAAAAGATGCCCGTTTGTTAATTTTGATTATGGCACAGCATGCAAAATTTCTTGGATGACTTTCTGTGGAAAACTACATTTTATTAATCGTATGCATACAATAAACCATAGGAACTCCCAAGCACCTGCCTATTGGCAAGGAATGAAACCCAGGTTGAAATACCTCTTGTCTGGGATAAACCTAGACTAATTTGAGACCTGGGTTGTGTTGATTATTAGAAAATCTTTTTTCTGTGGTAAGGGAGCATTCAATATACATGGCAAGCCAAAAATTCTTGAAAACTCGGTTGTAGGGGAACAGGGATGGGAGTCTCTTGAACCACTCCCTGCATTGCCTTTCTCTCAAAATAAAGACAGAACTGCACAGTGACAGCAGCATTACTATACCTGTAAAACCAATGGGAAATTCTTCTGCCTTGTATCTTCTACGAGTTTTATCCAATATCCCCCCCCATATTGCTAATCAAGCCTACAGTTAGTCAATAAAGTCTGCGTACATCAAGAAAAGTAATATCAAATCCAAATTTTAAGGTGCGAAAAGGGTAGTTTCTTAAAGTTTTATTTTTTAAATATTTAGTTTCAATAAGGGACTTTGAAATTATTTAACTGTAATATTTTCATATCTAATAATTTATGCACACTAATTTTTAAAAGATAAGTGGCCAGAAATCAAAGCCAATAAAGTTTGCGTACAATGTGAAGGAGGCAGGGGATTTCTTATCTAACTTTTAAACTTCAAATTTGAGAATGCAAAGAAGGTTACACTTTCAAGGTCATTGACTTCTGAAGCAAATTTCACGTTGATTGGAAGTTATTTCTATTTTCTTTGACAAAAATGACAACCAATAAAGAAATTCTTTTAGTTATGAGACAACTGATTATCAAATTGAGAGATGAAGGTAAAACTCTTCATTATATTGGTAAAACCATTTTCTAGTGTGCAAAGAGTTATTCAAAACTATCTTGACACTGGTAGTCTTGCTGTAAAACCAAGATGTGGGAGACCGAAGAAGCTAACGTAGAGAGAAGAAAAAAATTCTTTTATGAATTAAACAAAATCTTAAACTTTCTGCTGCAAGCATTGCAAAAGACATTTTTTTAACTAGCAACAAGGAAATTTCTCCTGAAACTGTACGAAAAGTGCTGCGAAAGGCCAATTATGGATGCAAACCTAGGTCTAAGCCATACATTTCCGAGACAAATAGAAAGAAAAGAATTGCTTTTGCCAAAACATATTTAAACTCTTCGCAGGACTTCTGGAATAATGTAATTTTGTCAGATAAATGTAAATTTACAATGTTTAAAGTTACAATGGCCACCCTATTGTATGTAGAAAACGAGGAACAGAACTGAATCTGAGAAATTTAAATATAACTGTCAAACATAGAGCTGGTGGTGTGATGTATGGGGGTGTATGTCGTCGAAATGAGTTGAAAATTTTCACATTATTGATAAAGTCATGGATAAGTATGTTTATCTGGATATTCTGAAGAAAAATCTACGAGACAGTGCCCGAAATTTAAACCTTTCTAATGCCCTTTATTTTCTAACAAGACAACGACCCGAAACATACAGCTAAAATTGTGAAGGAATATCTCCTCTATTAACACTCCAAGACAGTTGCGTACTCCTCCACAGTTACCAGACCTCAATCCAATCGAGCATTTGTGGGCAAAATTGGAGAAACGAATTCGAAAACACAATATTACGTCGCGAAATGAGCTAATTACCAAATTGCAGAAACAATTGGGGAAATTTACGTCGGATGACACTGAAAAACTAGTTCAGTCATTGCCCAGATGTCTGCAAGCTGTTTTGAAGAATAAAGGATATCCTACAAAGTATTGAAGTAATGTAAAAACTTATATTTTGCATTTTTTTTAAGTGTACACAGACTTATTGGAGAGAATTTCTGAGTTTTTTTGAAAAAATGTAAAAAGTATTACACTGATATTGTTTACTTTTTATTTAAGCTTACAATTTTAGCTAATAGAAGAAAAAAATGCAATGATTAAAATGCATTTTTCTATGCTTTAAGTGTTTTTTTTAATTTAAAATTTAGTCTGTACACAGACTTTTGTGGCTAACTGTATATTGTCAGTATGTGTTTTACGATATTCTGTCTTTTCCCTCCTTGTAGAGAGCCCACCAGCGGCCGAGCGGTAAAGTCGCTGAACACTGGTAGTTCGGTCCGAGGTTTGAATCCCGCGAACGGGCTGGCTGCATGGGTGTTTTCGTGGTTTTCCCCATGTGTAACGTGTATACGAGCCAGTCTCCCTTAGAAAGTCCTTCCCTTAGGCAGATAGCCCTAGTGTGCTTTGCCATAATCTTAATAAACCAAACCCTCCTTGTAGAATAGCCCTAGGGTTACCCATTTTACATATTTTGGAAAAGCTTCCATTTGCTGGGCATCTATTTAGAGTTTTCTGAAAGCAATCTTCACATCAGTTTCTCAGCTATCTCTGTTGACAACTCATCCTGTACTATTGATATCCTTCTTTTCATTGAATTGATTATTCTTTTATATCCCTGTTTTTTGAATGGGTAATCATTTTCCATGCTTAGGATATTATTTGATATTCTTATATTTCCTTGTGTTCTTCAGTTCCATTTTCCCTTGTGTCTTGCGGGAAATGGACACTAATAATATATTTTTGTCTTCAGATTTATTTAATCATTCATTATTTGTCTTTACAGATTTTGTGATGTTTCAAAGCTTTTCCTTTTACAACATCAAAGTGTGTTCCGAAGGAGGAATTTATTTGTAGTATTTGTATAATAATTTATCTGTTCATTTATAATATTTGTAATTTATCTGTATACCCATTATTGACCCCAGGTTTTCCTTGAAATATATTCTTTTTTTAGAAGTATCTACTGCCTTTTTATATATATCACATTGAATTTTCCTATCTTCATTGTGAGCATTCTGGTATTCCGTTCTTAATTTTCTTATTGTTTTCTTTCTGTTGTCAAGTTATTGTTCTGCCAGACTTTTTTGTTTTTCGTTATTTTTGCTGACTTCAATGTTGGGAACTTTAAATTACTTAGATATCCATTTTTGAGCCTTTCAAAAATGTCGATAATTATGTTAATAATATGTTTATTGTCACACATTTCTGTGTTTTGAGCAGATAAGTTTGAGATCTCTTGTTTTAGCGAGAGCCAGTTTGTGTTGCTGGTTGTCTTTTTGCTGTTGCTCTTTTTTCTTCACTTACAATTTAATCTCGAAACTGATGGATTTATGATCACTTAGGTTGTTGTGTTTGTGTTATATTTGTGCTTTCAGAGTTCCTAATCATAATGAAGTCCATACAAGAGTTTTCTCTTGCTTTTATTTGTGTCATTAATTAATAAGAAATTTACATTTGCTAGGAAGTGTCCCACTTTGTTTCCTCTTGGGCTAATGATCCCTGAACCCAAAGTCTATGTTTTTTGCATTAAAATCCCTACATATTATTAAGGGGAGATTGTCATTTGTATTTACAAGTTTTTGATTCATTTAAAATTGAGTCTGTTTTGTCACAAGAAAGACAGTGTACTAAAATCAGTATAAATGGCATTGACCCTTCAGTCTTTTTGGCTAATATTTCTCTAGGTGTGACTATGTCCAAACTGGGATACTTTACTCTTTAATTAGGATTGCAGTCATTGCAGCTTAATTGGCATATAAGGGAAAATCACTTATTTTGTTTTTCAGAACAGTATGGTTCCTGAATATATTACATGCAATTTTTAACATGTCCAAATTTTCTTGGTCTAGTTTTAATTGTAGTATTGCAGCCGTGGAGTGCTGTAGATTATTTTCTATTATTCTTGCTAAGTTCATGATTTATTTTTCTTTTTAGAATTTTCAGCTACCATAATTTGCATGTGCAATTCTTATCTGAGTGATTGTGGTTTGTCTCCAGCTTTATATTATAGTAAATATTTGCTTTTTTGAAGTTAAAACTTTTTTTTTAACATGGCAATTCGTTTTTAAGTGTTCTGTTTTGCCACATTTCATGCAGCATTATTCTACCATACGTGTTCCGTTAGTGTGCCCACATGTTGCACATTTAATGCATTGACTTCTATAAACGCTCTTATGTTCCTTCTTTGTGCATTGTATATTTACTTTTTTAGTCTTCATTATTTTCTTTAGCAACTCTGGGTCTAGGGTTTGAACTCAGTTTTTCCTTGATCATGCATTTGATCTCTCTCTCTGCATCTGTTAATTTTGGATTTTGCTTTTTTAAATATTCTATGAAATTTTCCTCATTTATCTCATCACTGATGTTGTAGATAATTATTCTAGGAAAAGTATTTTTCATATGTTAGGTTTAAGTATTTCATTACCTCTTGCTTTTTTTATTTTATTGATTCATTGCTCTTGTATGGAGTTCTTAGTGCATGGCTATTTTGAAAATGGCTGTTGCCTTTCATGCATTATCTGCGAAATTTATTCCTCAACCAAAGAGCTTCTTAGTGGGGGTGCAGATAACAAGAATATACCGATAGTAATTCTTCAGCCTTTAGTTTTTTCTTAAATAATTTCAAAATATTTTGCATGATATTAATCATATTTATTAATTAAATGGTCTTCAGCTTCTGTGTATGTAGATATATATAAGTTTCTTTCATCCCTTGATTTCCATCTCTTGGGTCGATAAAATGAGTACCAAGTTTGCTTGGGGACTAAACACTAGGGGGTCCTGCGACAAGCTGACCACTTGTTCAGGGCATTTGCTTACACTCCCCGGCGCCCACAATCAAGAAAGCAGATTTCGGGGCACTGCAGGCCTTGTCCCATTAGGGCTGTTTGCACCACTGAGTTTAGTTATATGTATAAGTTTAAATTTTTATTAATAAATAGTTAAATTTTGTATTTTACTAATGTTTTACCAACTAAAAACATAGTCGTTTAAAGTTTATTATTATTCCTTTACTTTAATTTTTAAAAATATTAAATTTAATACTTTTCAATCATTAAAATTTATATTCTAGATTTTTTTTCTATAAATTTATAAATTAAAAAATTAATCAAAATTTAACAAACTGATTTATTGGAATGAGTCCAGAATCATGAAGGTGTATAATTAGTTTTCTCTACTTAAAATTAGTACTGATAAACTATGAACGTTATCAAAATGATCATGTTCAAATGGCATGTTTATATGATGGCAACAAATTGTGCAGATGCTAACTCTTAAAAGTAAGCACATTCTTATACATGCTCACAAAACCACATTTATTTTATCTGTAAAATATTCGCTTACTGTTATTAACCTAAACTGTTTTGAAACATCTGACAATTTCTCGCCTGCAAAATTTGATTTGTAAATGCTTCATGAATAGTGTATAATTCTGCTGAGTAAGGCATTACTTGATGGTGCACTTATTTTGTATGTATTATTTATTGTTGAAGTATTTGTAACTCTTGACATTGTACATATGGTATTCCTCTATGAGATATTGTCTTATATCATACTTCTGTGAAGATAATATTGTGTAGTGTGTTATGCAGTACTGTAAAGTGTTTTGAAATATTCTCTTGTGTAAATTTGTATAATAATTCTTTCAAGTATTTGTAATTACACCATGCAAATTATGTATAAATGTTTAAAGTTATTAAGAATTTATATTTAAGAAGTATTTGTAACTGATAATTATCTAGTAGTATTTGAACTGCACAGCATTATTTATATTGTTTCAGAAATGTGTCTGCTAGATACTGTGTATTTTGCATTTCATATCTGTTCTCTATAATTGTTGTGTGCTGTATCATACCCAAATGTTATCTAGATTTTTTGAACATTTATTTTTTGATAAGCGCATGCATTTAGTGTAACATTGTTGTAATTATGTCTACCTCAGCGTGCTATATCTCCCCCCCCTGTTATCCTCCATCTTTCACCACAGGAGGTAAATAGATTCATTTTCATAACTGGACATGATGGCAGAAGTGTGCATTTCTTATCAGCTATCTATTCATTGGTGAAAATGTCAAAGTAGTGATATTTTATGCAGAAATTTGATTTTATTGATGAATTTTTTGTTTTGATTGCAAGCTCAGTTTTCATAAAGTTTTGTCAAAATAACTAATTAACAATATAGTCCAGTTATAATTTTTAGCAAACCCTTATTATAGATAATATGTGTGAAAGCACCTTCCTGCTTGGCAGCTGTAATTATTCTTAATTTATGTAAGAAATAAAGATAAACATTAGTTGTTTCATTTCATGTCATTTAACTAATTAACAATATAGTCCAGTTATAATTTTTAGCAAACCCTTATTATAGATAATATGTGTGAAAGCACCTTCCTGCTTGGCAGCTGTAATTATTCTTAATTTATGTAAGAAATAAAGATAAACATTAGTTGTTTCATTTCATGTCATTTAACTGTTTAAGTATTAAGAGCTTTATGTATAAAACATATATTTCAATCAAGTTATTGATGCTGTGGGCGTTGCAGGACAGAAATATTCCAGCAAAAGGTAGATTTCGAGATTTTGTTCTTTAAAATGAAAATTTCAGAGCTACATAGGATGCTTACTAAAATATGTGTGAGTTAGAAGAAAGTAAGTGAATTCAGGTTGGGCATTGACTCAGAATTCTTGGAAACCTGTTAAATGAACTAAAAAGGCTTTCACAAAGTAATATAATAATGAAATAAAACAATCCAGGCTCAGAATAATGTGGAACATGAAGTTTTTTACCTGAATTAGAGCAAGTTAAGAGAAGTGAGTTGTATATATGAGAAACTGCAATAGTTATGGTCTTTGAAAAAGTGATTTGATGAGCCGAGTAACACATATTCAAGCAGAATTTTGGAGGAGGAGGTGGTACGTATCATGGGAATCCTGTTTACTGAAAGGGCTTACTTCTTGCTCCTTCTTTTTTTAAATAGAAATCTGAAGGAGCTTAATCTGGGCACTATCATTTTTTATTTATTTATTTATTTTTTGAAGGTAAGCTCACAAGTAAAAAAAGCTAAAAATCCTAATTGAAAAGAAAAGCAGTGTTGACGAAAAATGTTTGCACCATTGAATTTACTTCTAAAATGAAATATCTGCAATTATAGGGTATAGGGTTGTCAATTTCAGTTTATGTTTTCCTATTATTATTTAAAATAACACTCTAATCTAGAAGTAAATGTGCATTATTTTCAGTAATCACTCATCAAGGTGATTTTCTAATATCCCGCCTAAGGACCTCCCACTATAAGAACAGATTCTTTCTAAGGCACTTGATTCAAGAGATAGTTTGAATTCACTTAGAATTGTGTATATGGATTAAGCAGCACACAGTATCTAGACAAAGGATTCCTTTTCTTGTATAGACCCCCTTTTAAAAAATATAGTTTTCTTCATTTACATTTAAAAATTCTCCACCAAGTCATTATTGGTAGTTTTTGTTCATTTCCATGTTTTTGCTATTGGAATATTGTTCTTAATTTTCGAAAGCTCCATCACCTTAGAGTACCAGACTCAAGCTCACAGTTATATATTTTTTTATTAATCAGAGTCTACTGCATCATGATGACTTATAACAAACTTTCTGCAGAAAAAGCCTTGATAGGACATTCTGGTTTTTGCTGCATTTTATCCATGTTAAAGTCATTTTCCCATCACCCCAGTAGCTCTTTTTTTAGGGGATGTTAGTTTTTCTCGTGTTCTGAGATGGTGTTGCAATTGGTTTTTCTTACAACTTCTTAAATTGGAATGTTGTCCAAACATGTGGAATTGTTTTCAAAAGCTGCTTTGACCCAAAGTTTTTTTTTTTTCCTTTGTGATTTTCTTTCTTAACTGAAAATTTTAATTTATTTTCCATTAGCCATTACCAGGATCCAAAAGAAGTAAAATCCGTTTTTATTCATTGCATTTTATATAATTTGCTTTGAACAATTTTAAAGTCCATATTCTAAAAATAGTTTGAAAAACACGTGCTTTTGCTATTATTAGCCATTATCTACACTAAGAAAAGAATTCTATAAAATTACTATCAAAACTCCTGCAAACTAGAAAGCTGTGCTGTGTGTGATTATGGCATAGCCTCGAATATCTGCCTAAGGGGAGGGATGCCTTCGTGGAGGACTTTCTAAGGGAAACTGGCTCGTATACACGTTACACATGGGGAAAACCATGAAAACGCCCATGCAGCCAGCCCATTCGCGGGATTCGAACCTCAGACCGAACTACCAGTGTTCAGCGACTTTACCGCTCTGCCGCTGATGGGCCTGCAAACTAGAAAGCTGTGGACTGTTAGAGTAATCATAACAGAGACATTTTTAGTAACTTTGCAGGGCTTGTAAAAGATTATATGTGTAAAGTTAGATGTTTGACCTGTAGTGTTTCCATGAAAAATGTAAGCAAAACATATTTTTTGTATGTAGATTACCGAAGAATGTATCTGTAAGCATTGTAGATATTCAACATGTAATGTTTCTCAGAAACAGTGTAAGAACATATCCTTCATATGTGAATCCAAAGGATGTATCTGCAAAGATTGTTTACATTTTATTTGCAAGGTTATTGGAAGTAATTGTATAAGCAGACTGTCTTTTGTATATGAAATAAGCAAATGACATGTGCATAAATTTTATAGATATTTTCTTAAATTATTTAAGGTTGTAAAAATTATGTATGTAATACATATTTATCTTATGTGAAATACATAAATGATACATGGGCAAATATTTCGATTGTAATTCGAGGGTTACTCTGAAATTCTCGAGATGGTATTAGTTAAATGGTGTTAAACTTAGAAAATCGTAGAAGTATTCAAATTAGTTTCCTCTAATATCGATGAAACTTTTGTGGGCAAATTTTCTAAAGATCAAATGCTTGAAGTCATCCGTTTCTTCGAATCAATGAAAAAATAAGTTTTTATATCCTTATCAATCTCATATTCAAAATGTAAATGATGACCATGCAAATTTCGTTTTAGATTAAAAAGTAGTGAAAAGTCGTGTAAGATCAGGAGAATAGGGAAGAATGTTCAAGAAATTCTTCTGCCAAGTCCTTTCTGAATGAGAAGATCCATTATGATGGTGAAGTGTGAATCCCCCAATTTCCACGTATTATAGAATTTCTGAAAGATAGTAGTGAACCAGTTACCTGTAACGACTGCAGTTGTTGCTACAAATTATTTGCAGACATATAAGGTTTTTAATTTACACATCTAAGAAATAATTATCTTTTAACATATATCGTTTGACTCTGTCTCAAAAATTCCAGAGTTACCTACATATTTCTGTAAAATAATTATGCATATAGTCTCTGTAATGTTGGGCATATAGTCATGTAAAAGGTTAGATTTTTTTTTCGATGTAATGTTATGCTACTGTTTGTAATAACACGTGTTGCATTAAATTTTTTGAGCAAAGGTAATTTTGGTTATTATTATGTTTTAAATTGAAAATTATAAAATATATACAGCATTTTCCGTCACAGTATTGCCAATCTTGTGTTGAAAAAGAACTCAGTTGCTTTTCTTTCATCTCCATCACTTTCAGTGAATTTTAAAACAAAAGACATCTACAGTATTTTCTTCGATTACATTTGAAAATAAAATAAGACATCTGAAAATTATATGTGCATTATGGGAAATCTGGTATAAAAACATGTGTACCCTGCTTAATACTTTTGTGGCACTATATGAGTCATGGTCTAGTATACCCTCTACTCCAGTAGTGAAATCTAAATTGAGAGGGCAGATACATTTTCATTAAAATGTATTTTAAAGAAATTGTGTTTTTAATAAACAAATTTAAATATTTTCCAAATTTTAATGGTTTTACAACAAGGTTTTACCATTAAAACTCCACAATGAATCTAGTTCAGTTACTAACAAGGCATTGAAAATTATTTTCTTGCTTGATGTGAAGGGTTTCACTTGATACGGTAGTATTGTTTAGTCCAATAGCCCTAACAGATGTGAATGATAGCTATGTCTGAAACAACTAAGTCGTGAGAGAGTGGTAATGGGACAAATTAGATTTAAGTTAAAAGGTGGAAGAATAGTCAAAGACGACGAAATTAACTACTGTACTAGAAACTGGCTCACTACCGGAGCGTCAGAATTTAGCGTCAGCAGCGATAGAATGCAAGGCCGAATAATTGCCATTATCAGAGCTGGCAGGAAACTAACAGTAGTTTTCATGCTGTGCCCAAACATTACTGTTCAAGTATTGGCAATACGGAAAGGAGAAGTTCCATGTAGGAATATATCAATACTTGGTTAATTGACATAAAATTCCTTACATTTTCAGCCAGGATTTAAGTAACTTCAACGAAGGTCTTCAATTACATTGCAAAGATTTTCAGTTCTAAAACTACAACATAGCTAACTTTAAATTAGCTCATGTTGTCAGAAGTGTCAGTTTCGTTGAACAAAATATTGTCATCTCTGTTTAGTTCAAACTCATCTCCTTCCACGCATCTGGAAGGAAGAATATTTTAGCAAGGACATATTTATCATTTGTACGTATCAACGTCGTCTTTACCAACAACAACAAAAAAAAAAAAAAAAAAAAAAATTCTGACCCTTCTCTCTCCAGCACTGTAATGTATGTAAGTGCGTTTGCAAATGTGCAGAGTTTTTAACAAATTTCTTGCTAACCGAAATCTTAGATGTTAATAGCTTAGAAGACTAATCAGTGGCAACGCCCGGGGACAACTGAAGAATTTGCGCCCCTTTCTGTGTGCCAAGAATGGAAAACATTTCATTAAAAAATTTTGTAGCATCAATTTGGCGCCGCCTGGATGCTGCACCCGGGGACAGATGGCCCCACCCTAGCTACGCCACTGAGACTAATGTCACCTTGTTTAAAAAATACTTAAATGTTCTAAGCGTAATTTTCATTAAATGTTATATGTTGGCTTAAGAGATTAACTTTTAACTACTTAAAATCACTGTTTTAGCTTTTACTTCAAATCATTATCACGTGCTAGCTTGTGCTTTAAATTTATCCTACACAGTATCTGGACACTTAACTTTACAAAAAAGTTAACAGAATTCTTTACAAAATGTTGATGAACATACTTCATGGCAAAACATTTAAACTTAATTTACATTCAAAACATTACTCAGTTTGCACTTTACATCACAATGTACACAAATTGCTAATATCTTCTGAAATTGTGCGCTATTTTTTTAATACAGTCTCTCACAGTGTCATATTTATTCAAGACAGCTGTCAAGGAATCATTCAACATACATAACAACTGTTGCACCAAATTTTAAGTGAATAATCTCAAACTTTTCCGAGACTCTGCACCTTTTGTTCAATTAAAATTTTTCCATGGCACCCTGGCTTAAGTAAAAGTATAACTAATCGTAACTAAGAGATAAAAATAGACAAAACTGGTGTATCTTCATTATTTCACTTTTTTTTTTTTTTTTTTTACTTTATCAATATTAAGTTAATAATTAATGTGATGGCTGATCCTGCAAATCACTGCGCATTTTTTCAAATCGTTGAATTTAACTGGGCACGGCCACCTTCATTTTCGTTTCCTCATTCATTTTTGCTCTATACTTGCTTTTTACTACAGCAACCTCCGAAACCCAGGTTCGCACAAAGACGACGTTCAAAATGGAATTAAAATCCACTGATCCTTATCATTTAGAAGGGGATGATAATTTTTTTTTATTGAAATCCAAAATTCTGACAATTTCATACTGCCAAATTTTCAAACTGTTGTCGCAAGATAACTCGAAAAGATTCTCTTCTTCCACAGACGGAGCACTAATGTTAAATGGATCTTGAACATGAAACCAACCGAAATTTTCATTTTGAAAGTATTTATCAAACCAGATGAGATAATTAGCTGTGATATGCGCTTTTTAAACATGGTGTTTATATCTTGAGAAGATCAAGTACATTTGACGTCAAAAATTGCTGCGATATTAAAAAACAATCTTTGTCTGCATCTTCATTCAATTTTCGTCTCCATAGTGTGAGGTTTTATATATATATATATACAGTGGTGGCCAAAATTGTGGACACTTTTGGAAATTTTTATGTTTTTTGAAATTTGTATGCTTATAGAAAATGTTACGTTTCGCAAAATGCAAACTTGTATATATCATTTTAAAGAGAATTTATTACTGAATTCAATACAAAACACGAAATTCAATTATTTGCAATAAAAAAAAGTTATATGTACTTTAATATAAATAAAAAACACAAGTATGAAGTGGTTTGTAATGTCTAGCTTTCCTAGCCAATCACTGTTCTTGTTCTGAGAACCAATCAAATGTTGGTAACTGCCAGTAGAAGCTGACATCATGTTTACACTTCAAACAATTCATTATTTTGCTTTGTTCTGTAGGAGGACCTTTTTCTTATACGCTGCAATTACAAGTAGGAATTTTTGTAAAAATTTTTAATATTTAGTCAAGAAGCAATGAAATCAAATAAAAGAGTAGATTGGACACCTAGAAAGAGATGTAATATTATTGTGTTACGAAAAAGTGGTCTTTCCTATGCTGAAATTGCAAGACAGGTGGGTGGTTCAGTGACAACATCTGGAGGCCGAAAGTTTTGTCTACGATATCAGGAGACAAATTCAATAAAAAACAAAGAAGGAAAAGGCCGAAAAAGGTGCACCACATCTATTGATGACAGAAGACTATGTCTCCAAGATAGAAAAATATCATCAGCGGCCATCAGAAGTGACCTGAATGATGCTGGTGTTTTTGTCAATTCAAGAACAATCAGGAGAAGATTAACAGATGTTAGACTGAGAGGTAGAATTCCACGAAAAAAGCCTTATCTTAATTTTCAGCAATGAAAAAAAAAAAGACTGCAGTGGGCAAAGGAACACATTAATTGGACAGATGATCAGTGGTCATAAGTTATATGGAGTGATGAAACTAAGATATCGTTATTCGGTAGTGATGGGCGAAAATATGTAAGACGTAGAATAGGAGAAGAGTTACATCCTGACTGCATTCAAGCAACTGTGAAGAACCCAGTTAGTGTTATGATTTGGTCGTGCATGTCAGCAGATGGTATTGGTCGCCTTTCATGTCATCGATGGGACGCTGAATGCCAGAAAATACATTGACACTATTCTAGAACGAAAACTTCTACCTTCCATCAGAGATCTCTTTCCCAACAATGCTTCATTTATTTTTCAGCAGGATTCAGCTCCTTGCCACACGGCCAAAATATCGAAAGAGTGGTTTCGTACAAAGAGCATTAAATTGTTGTCATGGCCAGGAAACAGTCCTGACCTCAATCCTATCGAAAAGTTGTGGCACCGTTTGAAAACTCTTGTCCGAATGAGGCGCTCATCAAATAAAAGAGAACTAATTGAGGCTATGATTGTTTCCTGGCATCATGTAATAATGAAAGAAGAGCTTAAAATTCTTGTCAGCTCAATGAAACGTCAATGTGAAGCTGTAATCAAAAATAAAGGGTACCCTACTAAGTACTGATAACTCATTGCAATCATCACTATCTAATGTATATCCCTAACTATTATCACTTAACTTTTTTTGTATTGCAATTAATTGAATTTTGTGTTTTGTATTGAATTCAGTAATAAATTCTCTTTAAAATGATATATACAAGTTTGCATTTTGTGAAACGTAACGTTTTCTATAAGCATACAATGTTCGAAAACATAAAAATTTCCAAAAGTGTCCACAATTTTGGCCACCACTATATATATATATATATATATATATATATATATATATATATATATATCATAATAAAAGCAAAGGAAATGACGGAACACTGTAGATGCGTGATTAGACCCGTATTGAAGAAGATTTTGATTGCGTAGTATGCTAGTAATGCTAACTTGGTAACATCTAAAAAACTTGGCAGTCGAGGCAGTTTTAATTCCATTTTTATTTCCAATTGATATTTGTGGCCACAATCACTTGGCACTCTAGTCGTGCCTTTCCACAGAAGATTTACATTTTTGATATTGTTGAGATAGAAAGCAAGCCAGCGAAATTACATCTTAGCAGAGTAGAGGGCAAAAGCTGAAGTGCGTAGTTATGAAAGATGGAAGCACGCGAAGAGAAAAGTTTTGGTTTACAAGGTCAGTTTCAGTTCTTAATTATTACGTCATCAGAGTTGCGCGGGCCATAGAGTGATCTAGAAATGACGCAATGCAGAGAAGTTATTACGATTTTAGAATAAAGAGGAAGAATTGTTTTTAGTTATTCTGATTCATACATTTTTATCTTACACACATATATATATATATAAGCTGATATTTTTTCCGTTGACTTCAAAAGGTGCATGGTTTTTTCCCTTGCTGAGAGGTATTGAAGGAATTCAGCATTTCAAAAATGTAGCAGAAATATGTCAGTTTTATGGCATCCTTTTAAGAAAAATAAATTTTTGTTTTTTCCGCAATTCAAAAGTACGTAATAAAACATTACCATGAGACAGCAGTCACGTACTGCTATTAGTAGAACAAAGACAAATGTTCTGTTCCCATATCCTCGCACAGTTCTTTAAAAATAAATTTAAAAAAAAAAAAAACTGACATTCAATGGACGAGATTTTATGAAATTTACCACATTCTAACAGCAGATTCAGTGCAGGGCTCGGATGCGTTGACGCAAGCGCTTTTCTTTGAGCAATGCAATGGGTCCACAGTGCCATTGGTGGATTTGCTTCGAATGAGTGCTTGTAATCCTCCATAGCAGCCAAACATGGAGCGAGTTCCATCAGTACAGACACAACGCACTTAGGCCAATTCATATTATTTTCAGATATCAATGCATCAAAAATCTCGAACGAAACCTGAGCCTTCGCTACTGCAGTGATATTTTTATAAAACAGAAGGTCTTTAATATTATTGCCATCTATGAAACCTAACATAGCATATCAAATGAGCATCCCTATTATTATCCGTAGCCTCATCTACCTGCGATTCAAATTAAACGCCTTTAATTTTGCCAATTAATTCTTCTCCGCGATATGTTGTAATTCCGACTAATTGTATTATTTGATAAAGGTACTTTTAAAAGCAGCTTTACCAACCAGGATGTTCATAATTTCTACAGCAACTGGCAGAGTAAGTTCTGCGGTGGTATGAGGCTTTTTACATTTCACGATTCTGTGAGCCACATTGTAAGGTGCTAACAAAACATTGTTTGGTATTTATGCTGTCTTAAAAATTTTATTTTGTTATTTAAACTCTTTTACTTTCCTGGCAAAAAAATCACGAGGTTTGCCAGTCATGGTGGGGTGATTAGCTTCTAAATGGCGCTTCAATTTACTTGGAAGCATACACTTCGCTGCCAAAACTTTCATACACAATACACATTGCGGTCTCTTCAACATTCTTTTTTGTTGGCGCAAAACCAAACTCTGAATAATTATCATATTTACGTTATTTTCGTTTCTTAACAGTCATGCCACTGGCTGAAGAATACCTTTTTTATCTGCAGTATTGCGTTTAATACTGTTCAAAAATCGGTCTATTATCAAAGATACAAGAAAAAAGAATCACAAAACTGAGTATCAAATACAACAAACAAGAAGTAATATAACACTAACTATACTACATGAACTAATTTTTATATCACTGTTCATTTATATGAAGCGCTGAGTTGAATTTCACTAGGCTTCAGTGCTTAAATTGCGCCGGAGCCCAGCTCCGGTACTTCTCAATTTTTAAGATTAATTACAATTTTAGTCGGAGCGCACCGGAGCCCTAAATAAGATGAGCTCCGGTATTTCTTTTTATAAAACTGAACCACAATTTAAAGGGGAAAAAATTAGAATTCCTAACGTTTAGGTTTAACAATAAACAGATCTTGCAATACTCTAATTCCCTAGAAATACCAACTCATAAGAACATGAGACGTTCAAGTACAGTCCCTTCACTCATATCCGGAAACCTTTCCCTTTAGGAAGGGCAATACATTTGGGGGAGTTTGTTTAGGAACGCATAAATTTCTCGCTATGCCATCGTATCTAATGTATTTTTATCGATGCTTACAGTTATCTTCGCAGGAAAGAAAATTTGTATTCTTAAATTTGCGTTAAGTGACAGCGAGTACAATAAGAGTGAAATATTGAGATAAACTGCTCAAGCACGTCCTATACATCGTTTTCCCACAGTATCCACTAATGGGGGGAAGCGTAACCAGCAACTTTACATTCATTTTTTGGCCCACCAGCGGCCGAGCGGTAAAGACGCTGAACACTGGTAGTTCAGTCCGAGGTTCGAATCCCGCGAACGGGCTGGCTGCATGGGCGTTTTCGTGGTTTTCCCCATGTGCAACGTGTATACGAGCCAGTTTCCCTTAGAAAGTCCTCCACGAAAGGCATCCCTCCCCTTAGGCAGATAGCCCTAGTGTGCTTTGCCATAATTAAATACACTACACTACTTACATTCATTCTTAGGAGTCAGATTTCAGGACCCATTTTACCTTGACACACATCTGCTTGATGGCTATAATTCTATCAGCAGAGAACTGCGGTCAAAGGAAAAACGTTCTCTCTCACCAAGATTCCCCTCATTTTTTGTTTCCACCCACTCATACCTCCATTCTGTTTCGCCCTGGAATTTTCATCAGCTATACTTTAAGTACATTTAATTTTTGTGATGATAAAAGAACTCCCCCCCCCCTACGATCAGAGCTTAAATTGGGCCAGAGATTACCGGATCCCGGCACAGGTGCTTCTTAGTTTTTCTAGTAAATCATAATTCCAACCGGAACGCACCGGAGCCCTGAATAAGAAGGCTGCGACACATCTTTTATGTAACTGAATAGCAATTTCAGTAGAAATTTTATCTTAAAAATTTTATTTAAACAATAAAATTATATTAAAAATCGCTTATTAAATTTCAATTTATCTCTTTACATTTTATTTAATTTTAATTATTTAATTACTTCAATCTTTAATTATTCCAATAAATAAAAATTAATTATCTAATAATTATTGATTAAATAACAATTTATAAACATTAATTAAATAACTATTAATTAATTTGATAATAATTAACTATTTAATTTTAAAATTATTAATGAGTTTAATACTCATTTTATTTATTTATTTACTCTTGTTCCTCTTTACTGACAGTCTTCCATAGGGCTCCGGCATTTCTAATCTTAGAAATTAAGCCCTGCTAGGCTTAGATTCTAAACCAACTGACCGGATCGAGCTGGCAACGCTAAGTTGAGAACACTTGATATAAGGGCGAGTCAAATGAAAGTGAGCCAACCCCTCCTCAGCAAGAATGGTTCGGTCCATCATCTGCGGCGCATGCGCGTAGCACAGAGACAGCCTTCATTTACGAAAGTGGCGGGAAAGTGTGAGGTTAAAGTTCTTTAAGGCGCTCTTACACTGGGTTGAAGACGGTAGCGTGACATAATGGACGCTCCAAAAGAGGAACAGCGTGGTGTGGTCAGGTTTTTGACAGCTGAAGGTGTTTCCCAACATGAAATTAGTCGCCGTATGACTGCTGTGTACGGTGAACATTGCATCGCATTGGCCACTGTGAAGCGTTGGAGCAAACGGTTCAGAGAAGGACGTGAAAGTTGCAAAGGCGATCCAAGACCGGGCCAAAGCCACCTTGCAATCACCCCCGACACAATTGCACAGGTTGATGAACTGATTAGACAAGAATGGAGGATAAGCATCGATGAACTGGCAGAGCGTGTGAACATCAGTCACGGTTCGGTTCACACCATAATTCATGATCATCTCGGTTATCGGCTTTTGTGTGCTCAATGGATGCCCAAGATTTTGAACGACGCCAGAAGACGGAGAGGTTCGGCGCTGCTTTGACTCATCTCATCCGGTATCACAATGAGGGTGACAACTTCTTGTCTGCAATTGTGACCGGAGACGAATCATGGTGCCACCACTACGAACCTGAAACACGCCGGCAAAGCTTACAGTGGAAACATTTGAATTCACCACCCCCGAAGAAAGCAAAGGCTGTCGTTTCCTCGGGAAAGGTGCTATTGAATATTTTTTTCAATCGTCAGGGGCCATTACTGATTGAATTTGCTAAACGTGGAGAGACTATCAATAGTTCGCGATATTGTGCAACGCTGGATCGGCTGCGTGTCGCAATCAAGAACAAACGACCTGGAAGATTGACGAATGGTGTGATCTTGCTACACGACAATGCTCGTCCCCACGTCGCTGATGTGGTTAAGACACAACTGGAAAAGTTCAAGTGGGACACGCTGCAACATCCTCCATACAGCCCAGATTTGTCGCCATGCGACTTTCACATTTTCGGGAAACTGAAAAAACATCTCAAGGGTACCAGATTCGTGTCGGACGACGCCGTGAAGGAGTCGGTTACAGACTTTTTGAATCGACAGCCCAAGGAGTTTTATGAGACGGGGATCACGCGGCTCATTTGTCAATGGGATAAATGTCTCAATGTTCATGGAGACTACCTTTAAATAAAGTACTCTGTTTGTCATATATTCGCATTGGCTCACTTTCATTTGACTCGCCCTTATATATTAAAAAGTGTATGCGCCCACAGTAGAATAATAGTTCTACCATTTCGAGATGTCATATTGTAAAAATTACACTGTGAAATATGAATGTTGTTGAGCAAAGAGAACGGAATAAAAATATTTGTGAAATAATAGATTATGTTCAGTGGCGTAACTAGAAATCTTGGGTTCCTATGCAAAAACATTTTGCCCCCCCCCCGTAATTTACAGTACTAAAAAAAAAAATCTAAAAGCCTTCAGATTTTACATTACCCAAAGCATCGCTTTTTTAGTGTTTTGTGTGCTACCTTTATTTATTAAATATCATGTTCTTCGCACTTAAACCATAAAATTCAATTCAACCGCAATATCGCATGAGCATATCTGTAGAATTTCCGATATACAGTCTCGCACGCTGTAAATATAATTTTTTTTTTTTTTTTTTTTTTTTTTTTTTTTTTTTTTTTTTGTGCAGTATTGTCATTGCTCGCGCTTCGAGATGTCCATATTTAGTGGAAGATTACATTATTCAAAATTTGATGGCTCTAGGTACCGTTGTTTTATGACAGTGTGGGAAACATACACACATTTATGAAAATTCTTCATTATTTAATTTCTTTAAATAGAACACAGAGCTCTAACATTTGGTGGCAACAATTTGAAAAGTGAACCTACGTAAAATGCCAAAACGAAATTAATAGCCCGGGCTAACGACCTTTGGGCTAAAAAAAAAGAAAGAAAAAGAAGAGGAAAGAGTCTTTAAAGGTTTTAAATTTCAACAGCCACCCAAAGAGGGGTTTGTAAAGAATTTTTACGCTCTTGCTGAGTACGTAGTCTTTTCTGCTAACCGTTCCTTTTATTTATTTTTTTATTTAGCCTTTATTATTAAACATAATTTTTTCCGAACTTACCTCGTATGCAGTTCAGCACCAAAATCACAAAATGTTTATAAGCTGAATAGCAGCATATGTTTAGAACCCCCAATGCAATGTTAAATGTTGGTATACATTTTTAAAGTCTTTTTAGTCTTCTCCCAGTTTATTATATCAATATCCAGATTTTTTAGTATAATGACTAACAATTTATTTTTTGTCTCTTCATTATTAACTTTTTATATGTTTTTTTATTTATTAAATATCACGATCTCCGCACTCATGTCACATAAAACACATTCTACATTAAAATCACAATATGTTTTAAAACAGCATATACAGTACAAAGTCCGAAATCCGGACGTCCATTATCCGGAATGATCCGGACCTCAAAGCCACAAAAAAAATTTTTTTCGGTATGCTTTACGCATGCGCATTTGATTTTTCCTTCCATAATAAAACACGTGGAGATTTTTACTTAAAAATTTCGATTCTTAATTTCACTTAGGCACTAAATAAAATACCTCGTTAAGGAAAAACAATCATGCAAGCATAAATTTGTGAAATTAATAAACTGGCTCCGTAGCTGAGTATCTGTTTGGCATACATCTCAAACGTTCCGTTCCGTTTACCGCTGTTCGCCGCGCTTACCGAAACATTCACTTATTTTATATCCCTGACGCCGACCTGGCGAGTCATTATTTATTATATTTTGCTTTCATAACCGCAAGTTTATCAATACATGACAGCTTCAGTAATAACTCATGCAGTGATGCCTAAACTTTTTTTTATATTAGTAATTGAATAATAAGAGTATGGCAACCTTTTATGCTAACATTACGCTTGGCGATGATTATAGATTTTTAAATGGTCTAAGAAATGTTGACGAGGGAAAATTCAACAAAATTTCTTTTCATATGCTAAAAATAGATTTTTTTAATGAAACTCATAGGCCAAAAGATTATATTTAGTGTGCTATTTGAATCAAGAATAACTGCTATGTTATTCACCATAAACCCAGAAGCGGCGGCAGAATATGTCGGCACCGGACGACAGAATTCAGGGAAGACGAAATTTTTGGAATTTTGAGACTCTTCGTTTAACCCCTTACGGTTTTGTTCGATACCCTTTAGCCATTGCTCTTACTTAATTACTTCAGTTTTCTTAACGAAGTTGTGGAGGTAATTGCATTAAGTTGCAAAAGTACTCCGGAAAATATCGCCTTGGGCCGAGCGGGAAAATTAAGGGATGGGAAGTTTTTTGTGATTTAGGGAAAGCACTGGGATGCAAAGTTTAGGTCTGTGTGTGTGGTGTTGGTGTATTGAATTATGGCAAAACACACGAGGGCTATCTGCCTAAGGGGAGGGATGCCTTCGTGGAGGTCTTTTTAAGGGAAACTGGCTCGTACACACGTTACACATGGGGAAAACCACGAAAACGCCCATGCAGCCAGCCCGTTCGCGGGATTCGAACCTCGGACCGAACTACCAGTGTTCAACGACTTTATCGCTCGGCCGCTGGTGTGTGTGTGGTTATGGCAAAGCTTCGAGGGCTATCTGCCTAAGAGGAGGGATGCCTTCGTGGAGGACTTTCTAAGGGAAACTGGCTCGTATACACGTTACACATAGGAAAAACCACGAAAACGCCCATGCAGCCAGCCCGTTCGCGGGATTCGAACCTCGGACTGAACTACCAGTGTTCAGCGATTTTACCGCTCGGCCGCTGGTACCCTCAAAATTTAGGTGCGGTGAAAATTTAGAACTTAGGAAAGCGCTTTGTAGCAGAATTTAGGACCCGTAGAGACTGCACTATGCGGTATTTAGCGCCGGCCTTAGATAAAGCGTTAAGTATATGTGGGAGTTTATTTATTCAGGACTCAGATTAGTTTTAAGCATGTGCAAGAAATGAACGTAGGTATAGTAAACAACTAAACTAATACAATTGATGCTTAATTTCAGTACGCAATAGGAGCAAGACAAAATTTAGCGAAACAACTTAGCTTTCGTCGCCAATCTTGTGATACACAGCCAATAATGTATAACGGACGCTATAGCTAGGCTAAAATTATGTTTACTGATCCTAAGGCATTTCAGTTAATGTAGCGAACTGTGCTGCTCCCTAATCTTTTAGTTTGATCCAGCTTATTATTTTTTGCAGACTGTTATTATTACGGCAATTTTATAAAAACTGAGCTTGAACTTTCGATTATGTCGAAAAGAGTTCCCAATTCTGGAGCTGCCAAAGGATCTACGAAGCGAAACCCTGTTTCGATGTCCATTAAACAAAAAGTGAAATTGCTGCAAAAAATGGATAAAGGCATATCCGTCTCAAAATAATGAGAAGAGTATGGCATTGGAAAGTCAACTGTATATGACATAAGAAAAAAGAACTTTTTGAATTTTTTGTGAAAGCAACTTAAACAACTTACATTGAAAGAAATGTTTAATAAAGTAAATAAATAAATAATACGCTTTTTTTTTTTTTTTTTTTTTTTTTTTGTAAATTTTGATACCCTTTAGCTCAGGGGCGGCCAACGTTTTTGTATATAAGATCTACTTTTTACCTTAAAAGTGTTTGCGATCGACTTGTTGTCATAGGTCTAGTCTAAGGGGGGAGAAGGGCGCAAAATACATACAATGTTTATACACAGTGTTTCAGTAAAAGTGCATTCCTGCAAGGTATGAGTAGATAAGTAAAATATATGTTCAAAATTCTTTTTTATTTTTTAAATCACTTATTAAGTTTTCGAGATATAGGCTCATGAAGAAAATAAATTTCCAGACCCAAGTTTTAATAGCAGTGGGCCCGTCAATAGCTCAGTAAAACTCATAATTAAATAAATCACTTTACACAAAAACTCAAAATGTACTGTATACTAAAATTTATTGTTACTCAAAAAGCCGCATAGTTAGTTCACATCTCTCGGCGGCGTCTCAGAACACACTCAAAACTCAATACAAGTGGCCGCAAGGTGGCGCTATAAAAAACATCAGCGTCATCGTTTTAGAACACAAATATTACATATTTTTCACAGATGGCGCCTCTGGCGTCAACATCCAGCCCTTCCTTGAATGTTACATTCAACAATAAATTTAGAACACAAGTTATAAAATACAAGCACAACACTGCAAGATAATAATAATGACGGTTATAAAATTATACAAATTCAAACTTGATAATTAACTACAAATAAACTTTAAGTAACTGACACTTTTTCATTAACAAAAGGCAAAGGTACAATTTTTGTTCTTTTATATCTTTTATAGGTTCCATTTTTATCTTTACGTATCACAACTCGAATAATATATTATCTTGACCTGGATGGGTTTTAATAATTCGTGCTAAATGCCACTTTAAAGGAGAGTAACTATCCGAATCTTTTACTAAAACTAAATCTCCTTCTTTCATTCCTACTTTTCCTTTATACCATTTAGGTCTATTTAAAAGTTTGTTTCTGTTAAATTCAGACGACCGTTTTTTCCAAAAATTTTGATTTAATTTCTGAACCATTTGATATCTAGTTATCCGATTTATAGGAATCTCTGTAAAATTAAGTTCAGGCAATGCAATTAAAGATGAACCAATGAGAAAGTGAGTAGGTGTCAATGCCTCTACATCATTTGGATCATTTGATATGGGACAAAGAGGGCGAGAATTAAGTACAGATTCAATTTGAACAATTAGAGTAAAAAATTCTTCATAAGTTAGAATTGTTTTTTCCACCACACGTTTCAAGTGATATTTAAGGGATTTCACACTAGCTTCCCATAAACCTCCAAAGTGAGGAGTAGAGGGAGGATTAAAATGCCAATTTATGCCTTCAGTAGCCAAATAACCTTTGATTTCTTCCTCACTTTTATCCTTAAATAAAGATTTTAAAATCGCTCTTAATTCTCTATGGGCACCCACAAAATTTCTGCCATTATCACTGAAAATATCTGAGGGTTTACCTCGCCTGGCAATAAAGCGTTTAAGTGCTGCTATAAATGCTGCACTTGTTCAAACATTTACAATTTCAAAGTGCAAGGCCTTCGTAGTGAAACATACAAAAATACATGCAAATACTTTTCTTACCTGTTTACTTCTACCTACAAAATTTTTTACCACAAATGGACCACAGAAATCGAGTACTGTTTTAGCAAAAACTCTTGATATGGTCACTCTCGCAGATGGTAAATCAACCATCTGTTGCTGCACAGACCTAGAATTTACCTTTTACAAATCATACAATCAAATATAATTTTTCTAATTACATTTCTTGCAGAAAAAATCCAAAATTTACTCCTTATAAGTGATAGGGTTGTTTCAGCACCAGCATGAAATTAAAGAACATGGAAATGATTAATCACAATTACAGTAAAATTATGTTTAGTTGGCAGAATCATAGAATGTTTTCTCATTTCACTTAAGTCACTCTTTTTCAGTCTGCCACCAACTCTGAGTACTCCATCATGATCTAAAAATGGACACAAATTCAATAGTTTACTACTATTAGGAATAGGAGCACCCTTTTCTAAGCACTGGATTTCTGTCACAAATGAAGTCCTTTGAACGTTTTTCACAATACACTATAACGCACTAGAAAGTTCACTGGTTGTCAACGTTCCGCGTGTAGCATGCAATGGATGCCTGGTGTTATGCAAGAATCTCTTGCACCAAGCCACTACTCTTAGCAATTTGTTGTAAGATGAACAATTACTGATGACATCTAATGGCTCATAAGTGTTAATAAGTGCACATATTTCACTTACTGCTGGTGGTTTTAATTCGCAAAGATACAGTTCTTCGGACTCCTCAGGGATATCATCTTGGCACTTAGTCATCACAGGTTGAAGAAGAAATGGGGGACCACGCCACCACAGTTCACACAGTTGAAGTTTGACCGGATCAACACCTCTTGATATGAGATCCACAGGGTTCTGTTTAGATGGGACGTGATGCCACTGTCGCACCCCGTCATTTATTGAACCACCACAACTCGATTAGCAACAAACGTTTTCATACAACAGGGCTCATTTTTCAGCCAAGCCAAGACTATCGAAGAGTCACTTCAGAAAAATAGATTATTCACATTAAGTTTCAGAGCAGATATTTCTCGAGTCATTAACGTCGCAAGCAATACAGCTGCGCATAACTCTAATCTTGGTATGGTAACTTGCTTTATAGGAGAAACTTTTGATTTACTTGTTACCAGCCTTATCACCACTTCACCATACTGGGAGACGGATTTACAATAAACTACAGCTCCATAAGCTAACTCAGAGGCATCACAAAATCCGTGTAACTCAATAACAATTGCTTCTGCGACAAGAATGCATCTGTTAATTTCTAATTTACATAGTTGTGGTAGTTCAGAGAAAAACCGTTGCCATTCTTTGGCTTCTTTATCAGGTAGAAGATCGTCCCAATTGAGCTTCAAAACCCATAGTCTCTGAAGAAATATTTTTGCTTTAGCTATCACGGGACCCAATAAACCAAGTGGGTCAAAGATTCTCGCTATTGTTGACAAAACTTGCCTTTTAGTAATTTTAGACTCATTTTCTAGTTTCACTTTAAAATTAAAACAGTCTTTATCTGCTTTCCAGGAAACACCTTCCAGAAAACACCAAGGGCTGACACTTCATTCGCGCACTGAAATGTGTATTCACCATCAACGTTAACTGCAAGCTCCGGATTGTTGCTACACCATTTGTGCAGAGTCATAATTGCACTTTAAAATCTCAATTAATTCATGCTGTAGCTCTTTTGCCGAACTCCATGAACTGGACCCTGTTAAAACATCTTCCATGTAAAAATCACTCTGTAGAACTGCAGCTGCTAATGGAAAATTTGTGAATTCATCTATAGCAAGCTGACGTAATGTACTCATAGCTAAAAATGGTGCACTTACTGTGCCATAGGTGACCGTGTTCAACTCAGAAGTTTTAACTGGACCATTAATTGACTCTTTCCACAAAATGCTCTGTAGCTGCCGTTGAGTAGGATGAATCGATATCATTCGGTACATCTTTTTGATATCCGCTGTAAAAGCATAAATATGTTTTCGGAAACGTACCATAATTGAAAACAAGTCCTCTTGAGTTACACCACCGTTATACTGAATGGAATTCAGTGAATTACCTTTTGACGTTGCAGTTGAAGCATTGAACACTACTCTCAAAGGTGTCGAACTTTTCTCAAGGCGATAAATACCAAGGTGTGGAATATAATATTTCCCCTTTTGCTCATCTTCATCTTTCACTTCAGTCATGTGACCAAGTTCACTATATTCATGTAGAAAATCAGAGTACAATAATAAGTAATTTTCATCCTTACTTAAATGAGTTCAACCTCTTAAGCGCGATTTGTTTCGAATTCCCTAAACACATTGGATCTTCCTTAAACGGTATCTTGACTACATATTTTCTGGTTTCAGTCCTGTAATAGTTTTTGAGAAAATGCTATTCAGAAATTTCTGCTTCTTTACTCTTAGAAATCTCAGGCTCTCTTTCTACGTTTTCGATTTCCCAAAAATTTCTTACTGCTCTTTCTAACTCCAAATTATCTGTAATAAGCCCACAATGTAATTTACTTTCTCCTTTAGCAGGAAGAGTCCCACTTATTTGAATCCTGAAGGGAAATTTGACCTGGTTTTTAAAGCTCATAGAAATGTTCTGCACTTATCAGAAATTCAATTGGGCCTGGCTCAAAAAAATTTGTCATCTGCTAAATTGATATTATCTAAAGATGAAACATTAATTTCAAGAGGCCTAGAGGGCGTATATTCTGTTATTTTAGGAACCACCAAAAAATTTAAACTTAAATCGAAACTCTTGTCTGTATTTAAAATAGTTACACTAACTCTAGATTTTATATTCAAGGACAAATTATTTATTCCTGAATCAGAAATGTTAGTCTTTTCTCCCTTTAATTGAAGCAAATCTGCTAACCTTTTGCTCATAAAATTTGAATTAGCGCCGACATCTAACAAAACTCTAACCCTAAAAAAGTTACCAGATGCATCTTTAATTAAACAAACAAAAGTGCTGAGTAAGACAGCTTTTAATTCATTCGCGAGATTGCACGTTGTTGATAATAAATTTTGATCAGTACTCGTTTTAGCTTGCAGAGGTTCAAATGATGGCGCCGAAGCGTCCAAATTCGGAGGAATATTTTTATATTCATGACTCATGTCTTTGTTTATCTTTTGTTCGCGAGGGAAATGGAGAGTCACGTGATGTTTCTTTTTGCAAATACCGCAAGAGAATTTATTGCTGCAATTAATCACTTTATGATTTCTTAAACAGTTGAAACATAGCTGTTTCGATTTCACTAGCCCAACTCTATCGCTAACTGTCATGTTTTTATAAACAGGGCATTTGTACAAAGGATGAATTTTATTGCATGATAAAATACATTTCGAATTTTTTATATCAGTTAGAAAAACCTTTGACATATTTTTAGGATAACTGTTTTTATTACTTAACCTAGGATTATCCACTACAGGTTTTCCCTTTGATGTATAATATAAATCTATCTCCTTCGCCAATTCTACAGGTTTAAAGCAAGAATTTCCTTGCCTTACATTTATAAAACACATAACCTTTTTATCAAGTGCTTGACATATTTTATCAGAAACCATTGATTGTTTTAATGTTTTAAAGTCATTTACCTTTCTCAGTTTCAAATAATAATTCCAACTCGTAGTTAATCTAGACGCGAACTGCACATAAGTTCCATTCGTTGTGTGTTCCTAAACTGTTCTAAAGAAATTTGGGGGGATGGTTCGAATTCTATTAGCACTATTTCTTTAACCTTCGAATAATCTCCTAATTCGTCGTCTTTAATGTATGTAATAACATTTGTGGCTTTATCTCCCAACAAATTTAGAAGAATTTCCGATTTAAATTTCTCTGGAACACTTTTTGAAATGGACGCCCTTTCTAACGATGAAAAGAAATAACTCCAACCTTCCGGTCTAATTGGAAGTTTAGTTGTTAATGTGCGTATACTTTTAATAAGAGAGTCAAGAGATTCTACATTTTCTCTTTTCTCATATTCTATGAGGTTTTCACTTTTTGATTCTGCTCGCAGTTAATTTCGGCGTCTTTACGTGTCGCCAAAAAGTACAGTATATCAGGCAAGCATTTATTTTGTCCGCTGATGTAGATCAAGGAATTACAGGTAATGTTATGAGGTATTTCTCCCGCTTTCGTGGTGTAATGGCTAGCACACTCGCGTGTTCGAGAGGTCCGTGATTCGAGCGCGAGGGCATTGCACATTTATCACGTCTCCTGCTTCAAAAATAACCTAATAATTCTACAGAGGCTACCGAATTAAAAAGAGGTGGTGGATGATGATTCTCCATCAGCAGGGTTTGGCGATGAGGGTCCCCTAATCCCCAGTCGCCCTTTAAAAGGGGGATTATATAAGGTATTTCTTCCGCCTTCTTAGCATGCTTTCGTGGTGTAACGGTCAGCACACTCGGCGCGTATTCGAGAGGTCCGTGGTTCGAGTCCAACGAGGGCATTGCTCATTTCTTTAGTTTTCTGCTTTCAAAAAATACCTAATGACTGTGCAATCTTGTCTGAACTCTCCTGCAAGCAATATTAATGCGTTCCCAAATGGTCTAATGTTTTCATGCGAATATTGCAATTACCGATTAAGAGCTTAGAGCAATATTTTGTGTGCCATTGTGCATTTATCCCAAACAATAAGTTTGCATTTCTGGAATACTTTTTTCATGCCGAATGCTTTGGAAATGTTGGATGGGGGAGTTTCAATGAAATGCATGTTTAATGGCAATTTCAAAACGGAATAAGCAGTTCTCCCACCTGGTAACAATTCGCAGCTATTCTGGACGAGGCAAGAGCTGTCATTATGGGATCGAATTGCCGTTACTTTTGTTCCACTTTAAGCTTAAATAAATTTTTATGTAAATCAGTAACATGAAGAGGTTATGGGCCCAAATTAGCGCGAAGTAACGCTATATGAACGTTAAGTCGATCCATTATATTCTCAGTTTAGAATTCAGAAAACAAAAGTAAGCATTCATTGTGTCATCTACAAATAAATTCAACGGACGAAATTATTCACAATGGAAATTTCAAATTACTTGTGTCCTTAAGACAAAAGGAGTATTTTGTGTAGCCAACGGAATTAACGCCAGAAAATGATGAAGCGGTAATTAGCGAAATGGGGAAAAGACGACGCGATTGCAATGTTCACAATATTGTCTGCGATAGAATTTTTACAAGTTATGTTTATAGATAATTTATCTTCATCAAATGAAATGCTTAAAAAATTGGACGGTATCTTTAAATTGAAATCTGACTTCAACAAAATGTTGCTGCTTGACAAATTTCATTATTTGAAAATGGAATGCAATGAAACAGTAGTGCAGCACATTACAAAATTTGAATATCTTGCTCATCAAATCAAAGACTCTGGTGAAAGCATCAGCGACTGCCTGAGTTAAGCGGTTTTTACCTTTCAATCACTAGTGTGATTTCGTATTTCATAACTAGCTTATTTTAACTACATCTAAGCATATAAATTACAATGAAGAGTTTTTTTCCCTCAGTTATTTTAAATTTCGATGGGATAACAAAGAGGCAATTTTTAGCGACAATTTGATAAAATGGTGTTTTTCGTTGATCCCTAGAGGGTAGTTATAACGCGAGTAAACTGTCAGTAATTCAACGCACAATTTGTTTTGAGGAAGTTGTAAGGAAATGCGATATGACAATATTGATCGTCATTTGTAGTCTTTAGCCATTTTATTGTTTATTTATTTGTTTGCTTGCATGTACATGTGTGCAACTCTGTGAATATGAGCGATGAAAATACAGCCGTGCTGTCAGAGGAAATTGAGATCGTAGCTGAATATGTGGACAATTGTACACTAAAAATACAATACCTGCATTTAGTTCCTTAGATTCCTTTCTTCATATACACTCGATTGTCAACTCTGGGGAGGAGGCAACACCAAGTAGATCAAAGCAATGTAAAGAGTGGTAATAAGTTATCTGAACCACATTACAACGAAAGCGTCGAGTAGTTGTTTTTTCCCCCAATATCAATTCATGAAAATCAACCGTGCCTCGCCGAGAATCGAGTACAGTTTTTTCTAGTTCTTAATTGGATATACTGACCATATACCACAAGGGCACATGGGAAGAATAGATTGATCTTTTATATACTTATAGAAGGCCGAATAGAATTACTTTGTTCTCTGCAGGTGCTACTCGCTTTTCAATCCTAGTAGCTACTTAAACAGAGTTTCGTCGAATTTGCCTCTGAATCCTCACTTTTTTTTGGACATTATTGAATGTTTTTGAGGATTTTCTAGTAAATACTAAACAATTGTCGGAATGTAATTCTATAATGCTATTAAATTTAACTTAGGTTCTTCATATGTGATAATTTACTAGCAATGGCTTATTTACATTTTATATATTACCATTACTTTAAAATTTAGCTGACAACTGAAATTTAATTCATAAATTTCAGGTGGTTTGAAAATACCAGTAAATCGAATCCCTAGTTCACTTTGAGATCTGGTGTTATACAATAGTCAGAGATATATATTATTTGCAAAACCAAGATCTGAAAGATCTCTCAGCTTTTCATTGACGCAAATTAAAGAAAAAAATGTGCACTTATCTTCTTTAATTCGCATTAATAAGATGCTCTAACTGAAAAAGGAACTGCCAAAATTGGGATTATTTATTTCATCAGAAGAATTAATTTTACCCGTGGGTATTTTTTTAGATAGCACCCGATCAAAATTTACATTTAACTTATCATTATAATGCTTAAACAAAGTGCCGCAAGGGGGCTTTCAGAGAATCAAATTCTATCAAAAAACCTTTTCATTCGGGCTGCCTTGTGACATCATATCCAAGAACGCTTCTTAGTACAACAGAATACTTTATTTATTCCATACACCTGTCGATTTTTGGAAACTGCTGGCTCTGTGTTTCGACTGTAATACGGAAGAATTAAGGTATTTATATGTTTTACCAATACTGAGTTATGGATGATTAAATAGGGTATATAAAATATCCCAAGTATAAATAAGGTTCGTGTTTTTAAGTTGTTAATGCTGTATTGCTATTACTATTAAGTTGTACCATTTTTACGGGAGTAAAGTTCTTAATTAACTTTTAGTAAATGAGGCTGCTAATAATTAAGGAATTAAATAAACTTTGCATTGTCTGTTGGTAGGATTTGTTTGCTTCATGACACAAATAAATATCAAATGTAATTATGACTTTCGCAACTTGGGAAGTTAAGCTTTTGAGTATTATTCTGTTAAAACATTACATTCCTTCGCTTGATGTTAACTCGTTATAAGATGTCGTTTCATGAAAAAGAGTTTATCTTGCATTGCGTATATTTGTTACTTGAACAATGCTGGGGTTAGGGAAGCTGCCTCACTCACGCTGCCAAAAACGCGAGAATAACTTTTGACTCCCCAATAAGTCGTCGATTAACTTTTGAAAAGACTCGACAGTGCTATAAACGGTCCATAAACACACTTTACGTATTTTATGTACTGCTGATTTTATTCTGGCAATAATACAACTCCAGTAAAAGTTCAGAGAAAAGAGGGAGGAAAAATTATTTTCGTAGTATAAATTAATGGTAATGACGTGTTTATGCAAACTTATTATTAGTATTAAACTTAATATTAGGATTATTAGTGTTTTCGAACCTAAACTAGCATATATTTTCCCATGCGAGAAAGTTGTTATACGCATATAGGTAATGCTAGAAATGGTAAATTTTTAATTTTTTAATTGTATGTTTTAACTACGTAAATTTTATACGCGTCTGACAAAGCGTAATTTTCTCATTTTTCAATTAAGCTATTGTACTGACGTCGCTCTCCAACACATTTTTCTCTTGCTTTGGGTGGGTGGATGAGAAATCCGCGTTATGATTATCTGTTATTCTAAGTTATCGAATATAGACTGGAATAAATCTAATCTGAATTGAAAGGGTATACAATGTAAATTTCCTCAGCTTTGCCTTCATTAAATTATTTCCAGTGTGTTTTGCCGTAACCTAATTTATTGTCGTCCAATTAATCTATGAAAAGTAAATTGTTTTCGTTTACTAAGTGTTACTCTTGTGGTCCCTTACTATCGGAATTAACGCTATCGCCTCACTGGGCGACTTCAGAATGTTCTGTAAGTATTCGCCTAGAAAGCCGTTTCAAGTAGTCTTGAATGTAATATGAATTAAAATTTCAATGCTTTCAAGCAAAATATTGTAATGGTTAATTGGATCTTAATAATTTTTGACATAAAATGCAAAGCTGCTTATTTGATTAATCTTGGCGAATACATATCACTTGCAAACTATTTCACTTGATTGGCTTACTTTACACTGAGGAATTTCTGTGAATTCAAATATCTCTTATTTATTAAATAACACCTCGCCTCTTTTTTCAATACTTTTGTTCTAAAATTTGGTAGGGTCCTGTAATTAAATAATTTAATACATGAAATTGCAAAATGAGGGGAAGTTTCTTACCTAATACAATTATTGTTTAAATCAGCTTCACAGGTAATTGTTACGTATATAAACTGTAAAATACTGCCAGTTCTAATAGCCCCGCCTAAATGAAACTTCAATTTAGACTTGCATCTGGTACACTGTGTACTGATACTGATGCCAGAGAATAAATGTAATGTACACTTTACCAATTTTTCTTTCTTTACCATAGTATAATATTGCATTGTAATTTAGGTAAGTAAATTAAATTTATGTTTGGTATGTAATTTGGTATATTATTTGAACTGCCTATTTAAGATAAGAATTTTTCTAATCTGAACTAATTAAAACCAAATCTCATCAAATGTTCACCTACTAATTTCAGATTTTAAAGTGCGAGAGGTGTTATTTTCAAGAAATGCTGTAATGTTTTGATAGTTTATTATAATGCAGTATTCTTAACTTCATATATTACCCATTCAGCGAAACCTTTCATAAATAGCTTTTACTTGCAGAAACTTTTTGTAATTATATGCAACTTTTCCTTCCAGGTGACAATGAATTTCTTTCATCTAACAATATTTGGAGTATTAATCTCCTTCGCTCAATCAATAACGTTATCATCTTTGGTTATGACGTCGCTGACTTTGCTAAGTTTAAACAAACCAGGTTCCTGCTTCTTCGGAATATTTCGACGCCGCAGGACTACTATGTCTCCTATGATTCAGGAGCAACCAGAGGCGCCAGAAGGGCCTATACAATACTCTGCTCCTAGTTTTGCTCAGCCTGCAGGCTTTTCGAATCCATCCGCTGGAGGAAACTTTTTCCCCGGATTCCCGAATTCTAATTTTCCTGGCTCATTTTATCCACAAAGTTCATTACGAGTAAGTATGAAATTCAGCTTACGTGTGACCAATTAACTTGAATGTATTTCGGGGGTTAAAATTGAATAACAATATATATAATGGGCACAATGAAATCGGAAGCTCCGTATTTGTAACAAGAACGAAAAACCAGCCGCTCACAAAGATTGGCTATTCACGTCTGGTTGTATTGCCGAGTGTTAAATTGGCTGCCCGAGTTTTACCTCGTCTTGACGCAGACTAGTTTATATCAATTCTTCACGTTCCACAGAAGTGTACATCTCTAGTGTGGTTTGCAACGATTGAAATGATCCAATCCGATATTAATTTTCAAAGATGTTTAAAAGTTGATAATTTAATCGCTGGTAACAAAAGAATCGCATATTTAAGTTCAAGCTTCATCGAAATATATATATCGGAAGGATTTTAAAACTCTATTTCTAAATCGAAGCCAACAATCGCTGTATCTCGTGCCTGCTAAATACCTGAGTTTTTAGGCTTCGCTCATGCTAAGTTTTTCTTGTTTCAGCTAATTGCTTTGTATAATTATATGTATATGGGGCTAATCTTTGGAATATGGTAACAGGAAGTTTGGCGACATTTTGGTAAGGCGATAAAGGTTACTAGCTAGGACTTTAGCAGTGTACATGGATAAAGTCAAGAGTGTGCGCAATGCCATTTTCGTGCAATTCTGGGATGTTTTTTTAAGTGAAAATAGGTCGACGTTTAAATGGATACAGTAGAAGTCCGATAATCCGGCACGTTCGGGACCGGCTCGGTGCCGGACTACCGAAAATTCCGGTCTATCGGGCGGTAATTATAAGAACAATCAGGTTAATAATTAAACTAAAAATACAGTATGCAAATACATACAACAGTTTATTTTACATTTCATATAATGTATGTACACGTACTGTAAAACATATTTCACTTAGATTTAAAAAAGTCACGAATGTCTTTTTGTTTTCTTGACTTTTGGCGTTTAGTATAAAATTTATTTCTAATGATATGGAAATCAATAATTTCTGAAGCACTGTAGCTAGTACTAGCCTCGGCAAAAGAGACAAAAATTATTTAGTGATTCTGCAGCTTCTGCCCAGCTGATTTTTTCCTTTTCTTCCGTTTCGGCATCCGAATCATTTTCAAGATTTTGAGTAAGCTGAGGGTTTACTACAATGTTGATAATGTCCTCATCGGTTAGTTCTTGTTCAACAGGCTCATTCTCGTCGATTAAAAGCCACTCCTCTACCTCATGTTCAGGCAGGTTTTTCAAGGGATTGTCAGTACTTCTAACGACATCCAAAACTTTAATCAGAGCGTCTTGATGGTTTTCATCCTCATCGGTCTGTAGAGTTAGGTCAGATGCAGGGTTTGCAGCTGGCCAAAGTTTTCTCCAGCATTTTTGGAGTGTTGTATTTACCTGGTTCCAAGACTGTGCAATAGCATAGACGGCATCTTTTACTGTAAACGTTTTTTGAAAATCAGTCACGTTACAGTCGGCATTTAACAGGCCTTGAATAAAAGACCTTCTATAAAAGCATTTAAAATTTTGAATAACCCCTTGGTCCATGGGTTGAATCAAAGATGTTACGTTAGGTGGGAGCAGAGTAGCAACAATATTTCCAGAAACTAACTCATCTACTGGCGGATGGGCTTTGCAATTGTCCAAAAGAAGGATGGCTTTAGTATCTTCTGGTAGACCAAGGCTTTTGAAGGATTCCTTGACCTCAGGCACAAAGTGGTGAAAAAACCAGTCTTTAAAGAGGGCGGCAGTTATCCACGCATTTGATTGAGCATCGTATTGGACAGGCAAGTGTGTAACATTCTTAAAAGCCCTGGGTTTTGCAGATTTACCTATCACAAAAGGGGTCACTCGGTGGTTTCCAGACGCATTAGCACATAGCAAAACGGTTAATCTGTCTTTGTTTTTTTTTTAAAACCCTTGGCTGCTTTTTCTCCTCCCCCAGCTAGTGTAGATGTTGGTAAACATCGCCACAATAGCCCTGTTTCATCAGCATTGTAAATCTGTTCAGGTGTTAAATCATTATCAGCCACGATTTTCTCAAACTCGTCTTTGTATTTTTCTGCAGAGTTTTGGTTTGCTGAAAGGGTTTCTCCAGTTACATCAAGTCTTCGAATTCCATGCCGAAACTTAAAGTTTCTGAGCCAACCATCAGAATAATTACATTCACTTTCAGCAACTCCTAAATCTTGGCCGAATTTCTTTGCCTTTTCAACAATCATTGGCCCTGTTACCGGCTTTCCTTCAGAACGTACTGCACTAAACCATTTGAACAATACACTATCTAGCTGTTCCAGTTTTGGTTTTTTTAATGTTTGTCTAGAAGCCAATTTTTCAGTTGTTACCGATTGAGAAGCAAACTTCATTAGTTCATCTTTTTGTTTTTTAATGTCATAAATAGTTGATGAGCCAATATTAAACTCATTCATTAAAACATTTCTATTCTCGCCTTTTTCTAGCCGTTTGATGATTTCTAGTTTCTGATTGAGAGTCAGTGTTACGTGTTTTCGTTTCTCTCCTTTTGAACTCGAAGGCTTAGGTTTTGAAAACATGGTCACTGTACAGTTAGAACGAAAATAACTTTTTTTATAAACAGTTTCAAAAGTTACGTTTACTGCGATGTGAAAGGACACAAAACAACAACGCACAAAAAAATGGCGAAGACGCTTCGTGATTGATTAACGGAGCTGCACTGCACCTGAATTTGTTGTGACAGCTGAGACTAGCCGGCCGCTAATTGTTTCCGAACAATACCGAGCGCTTCCGGATGATCTCGAACTACCCCGAAAACTTCCGAATAGCTCTCGAGCGGTTTTATTTGCTTTAAAGACACACTTTTGGAGAAAACCAAAATTTTTAAAATTTTCCGGAGCGATGCCGGACTATCGGGCATTCCGGACTGTTGGATGCCGGACTAATGGACTTCTACTGTACCGTGTATGTGCAACGCGGCAAGCAGTTTGCGATTCTGCACTTTCTCCCAATTTGACACCTAATCTTCGTCATGATTAAGCACTTTTGTTCCATAAAAGTTCTAGCATAAGCGTAATTCGGCTAGCAGATTGTTGGAAAATGTTGAGTAAAACAAAAAACATGCCTTTACTTCGTGAAAACAAAATGGCGTCCAAACAAAAACTAGCAGGTTGCTGTAGCAGGGTTGGTCGCCAAAAAATTGCCAAGTTACCATAATGCAAAGATTAACCGTATAGTGTATTAATTTGATCAGTGCTGCATATTATAATAAAGCTTCACATTCTCTCGTGCAAAATCTTAATACTAACATTAGCAATCTTAAAAAACTTAATGTTCTAAAATCTGCATTTTGTATCAATTGTGACTATAATTCCTATCTCTTTTAATGTTAGTCACCGCAACAGTCGATGTCCTTCCCGCCCAACAGCCCTCAGTCTTTTTCAAACATGGATTCTGGTTCCCAGTCCTTCTCGGGAATGAATGGTCAAGGAGATGAAGGTCATCCAGCAATGAACACTGAAGAAGCTGAAAGTTTCTTCACTCTCTTGGCTGAAACTGATGAAAGCAGATGTATTTCTCGCTTGGTTTGTGAATTGGGAGCAAATCCAAATAGCGCTGGAGAGTTTGGACAAACCATAAGTGAAATCATTGGGTAATCCTTTTTAAAACTGTGTTTAGCTATGCTTCATATTAAATTTGAGGACTATTTAATGCAATTCCTTCATTGTGTATTTTTTAAAAACTTCATGTTAGCCTTCATTTCTGGAATTGGCTTAAAGGAATCTCAAACTCTAGTCAAGTTTTAAACAGCTTGCATCAGTAAAACTTAAACTAAAATTAAAGTTTAATTTTGGCTTAACTAAACTTAAACCAAAATTTTTTTAATTTATCACATTTTCTCAGTTTAGTATTGTAATGATCGTGCTGAATTACTTTAATCTGCAGATGGTCAATCGTTTATTTATAACAAGTAGCTTTTTTTCATTTGTTTTAATCAAATTTTGTTAAAAAAAAAGCTCTGGAAATGTACAATACGCCCAGAAAAACTCATCGCAATCGCGCATTCTTTCAACGACGCAAGTGATCAAGTCTCTGTATACTAGGAGTTCGACTCCGGTTTGATTCCAAGTGAATGTGCTGGCGGCCTGGTTAGTTTCCGTCATCTGTAACATAAATATCAACCAGTTTCCTTTACAAAGCCCTCCACCAAGGCCTACCTTCTCTTGGGCAGATAGCCTTTGTGTGGCTTGTCATTTTCAAGTAACATTCTTTCAAAAGGAATGGAGGCAGGAAATGCACATACCATTTCAGCCGTATGAAAGTAGCGAGTATAATGAACTTCAGCTTTCAATCGCATCTGAAAGGCCCAGCGTCTGAGCGGTAAGTTCGCTCAACACTGGTAATTCTACTTGGGTTCAGTTCCAGGCGAACGGGTTGGCTGCATAGGCGTTTGTGGTTTTATCCACGAGTAACGTGGATATGAGCCGGTCTTCTCTAGGAAAGTCATAACGAAGGTAGTATTCCTTAGGTATATAGTCCTCGTGAGCTTTGTTTTAATCAAACTAATAAACAGACGTGAACAGATTTGAAAAATTTCTCATTTAGTTGAAACTTCAAAATGTAACTTAGAATACCAACAATAATGCATGTGACTAATAGACAAGGCAATTTATTTTTGCACTAAATTGTCAGTATCACGGAACCGTTATTAATTGCTAAAATATTTCTTTACAGGTCTTTAACCAATTTCCCACCTGGAAGTAAAGTATCGGAGTACAATCAAGTTCTACAAAGAGGCAGAAGTCAGGGTTTGTCGTCTTGTCTATCGCAATATTCTTCTTGCGATGAAGAATCCTACCAAATGGTTAAGAAAGCTCAAGCGGAAGATTCACAGAGTGGTCGTTAAGACGAGTAAAATTAAGATTTCATATCTGCATCGCATTTTACTTTAACTACTTTTTAATTTACTATTTTTAAAGAATACAAGGCTTTTCCACTATTACTCAACTTCAGAATTTGAAATTCTTGAAAATACAGATGTTAAAATTATGAAACTTGTCTTTACTAAATTAAATTCGTATAGCCTTATGTGCAATAAAGTATAAATATGTATTTAGGCCTTGCGTTTTATTGCATTACCCCAGAAATTAGATTAGTTGATCACTGAGGTATCTAAATGATTCTCGATTTAGTCCTTCGTGAAAATCAAATGGTTTATTTCAACTTGAATTTAGATGAAACTGATTCATGCTTTTTCATTATAAATGATCAGGAAAGAACTTTAATTCATTCATTTTAACTGATTTTAATTCTTTAAATACAAAAACACTAAAGTGTTGGCTACTTCAGGATTTTGAAGCAACACACAAGAAATTCGAGTGGGGTAATAAATTTTGCTCTATATTTTTTGTAGATTAAGTATTCACTGTACTTGAATTATGTTTAACGCAAGGTATGCCACGTGGCAGTCTTAACTGCTGTCTAAGGAAAGAATACTTGAAGTAACCACACTAGGATATGTAAAGTTGTCCATGAAATATTGCACAAATAGTTCTTTTAGAGATATGGCATCACGCCCGACTAAATTTTAAATCATTAAATATTTATCAAATTTAATGAACATACAATACACCTACGAATATTCACGGTAGAGACGCTTGGTCGATAATTCAAAATATGCTGAACTCTTGCTTTGAAGATTTGAATCGTACGAAGTGCGTAAGATACTCGATTACACATTGAAGCAAATGAAGCATACTTTTGTCGATCACGTGAATTCTGATTGAAGACTCTTAAGAAAACCACAAAGTTAATTTTCAGATATTTTCGACAAAAATGGTATAAATCCACAATCTTTACAGATCTTGAAGCATAATTTCGCCAATTATGCGTAGAGTAAAATGAGTTTTGGCCTTTAATTTGCAAAACTTCACTTTAAGGAGAAATGCTCGCATTAAATGACTGTTCTGATAAGCTGGCATAAAATTTTGAAGTGTTGGATGTCTCTAATAGTTTATTTTGCCCGCAAGGCATCTTTGCATATTTTGCATTCCTATGTAATGCTGAGTTTTATGCATGGAGTTTTGCAAAATTATGCGAAGGGTGAAGAATAGCTGTCGAATGGTGAAATACAGGATCCGTAAATTTGTACATGTAGTTGTCCAAAACACTTGGCATAAATTCATACCACACCTCAGATTTAAAGTTTCTTTTAAAGTTGGCATAAATTCATACCACAGCTCGGATTTAAAGTGTTTCTCTTAAAGAAATCTTATGTAAAGGTGCGTTATTCAAGTTAAGTCGTTGGAAAATACAGTTTACATGCAAGTGAGCTAAAACTAATATGCCCGATAGATATTCTCAATTACAGTGGAATGCATTTGCAACAAACTAATTATTCATCTAACTCGTTTCTTAATCTGGCCCCCAGAACATTCTTGGTTACGGTATTATAAAGTATGGGGTTTGAATATATTTTTTAATCTTCCATTAATCCGCATTAAATTTGAAGTCTCATTTCTTAAAATAATTCTGTTTCGAGGACCAGCATTTTCCAGAAACTATCGATCGATGCTATGATCGATGCTAAAATGCATTGGTGCTAACTGAGAATACACTGCAAGAATATACTTTCTATTTTGCCCTAACACTTCAACTAGCAGTCAAATTTTCCTGCATCAAGTAGATGCACCATTAGAGGTAACCTTGCGAGTTCCACAAGGACAGTTTCAAATCTCACAATGACAACGTTGGTTAAAACAGCTCGGTAAGAATTAGTGGAACAGCCCTTGTGACTAAAAAAAGTATCTAGTTAAAGATGAGGACCGTTTTCTTCGTAAATTCCTGTCATAAATATGTTGGGATTAGACTAATTGCGACCAAGCGAATTCCAAAACGCGCCAGCGGGGGAGGAATGATTTCGTGGATATATTTGAAGGAAATGGGCCTGCAGTTTAATTGCACATGAAAATCACGGAAGCCAGGACAGGTTCAAGTACTTAGTGGTTTGAAATATTCGACCTGTGGCTCGGCCGATCTAAACACGTCGAGTCGTGTTGCTTTATTTTTAATATTTTGTAGTTTCTAGTAAATCGGTTTGATAAAGTAACTTGAGAATCGATGCTCTTGAGAAGCTTCAATTTATCAACAATTAACAGTACATTTTCAGTACAAAATGCCCTGTTTTTTTCTTGAAACTGCTATGTGGTATTTGGAGTCATTTTTATGTCTCTCTGTAGGTTCTCTCATTTTACATTGTCACTCAGTGCAATGAGATAATTTGGCCTTCAGTTCACCTGTTTAATTGGTACTAATAGCATTTAAGATGCTCAAATTGTTTTGCGCATATAGTGAACTAGTAGCCCAACTGAATAATTTGTTTCGCGGTCGGTTCCGTATGACTGCACTGGCTGGTTACATGGAATTTTCGTCATCTGCGCGTACATGAATACGAGCCAGTTTTGCTCATAAAGTCAGTCATGCTTCCATAAAGAATCCACTTATCACTTGACTACTTTACAATTGTAAAATAATCAAACCTATGCCGGCAGAGTCTATCCATGTCGCAAAATGCTCTTGCATAAATCTCTTGCACTTTCTATAAAATCCTTTAAAATGTTTCCTATTTACGTTGCCACAAATCATTGCCTTTCAAAGATTTAAATTAACTATGATGAAATATATTTCATAAACTTCAAAAAGTACTGAGGACAAGTTCCTGTGTGGAAGTGTACAGTTAGCGAAATCCGTCTCCATCTCCAAAACGTTTTAATAAAAAGTGTCATGAAATACATTTGCATATAGTGATTCAGAAAAACGTTATGGGGGCTTAAGAAACTTTCAAACACTTACCGATCAAAATTCAGACATTGTACCAAATCTAAATATTTTTCATTGCTGTGTTTAAATACCATACTAAATCTATTACCAGGAATAATATTAAATAACACTAAAGTGAGATTTTAAATACTAAGTTAAGGTAAAAATAGTATTAAGGCACTGCAGTACAGATGTTATAAAGCGCGAATTCTAGCAGGTTTTTCTTATAAAACACCTGGAAGAATGTTTTTAAACCTGGGAAAGATACAGTTTAAGGTTTAGAAGCTGTTTTGTTAGCATGGGTCAAAGAACTGCAAGCAAACTTGCAATTTTTAATTGGAATCATTAATGATCTAAAGAAAATAGCTGAATTTGAAATAAAATCTTCTGTTCAAATTAATTCTGAAATATTGTGAAACAAATTTGTTCAAACCAAACCACGGACATGGCACCCAAGGATATTAACTGAAAAAAGTGGGTCGTTAGAAATGATTTATAATTCTACAACCAATGAAGTTATAAAATTGACCTTAAATCTACAATGAACATTTAGCGAATCTAGTAATGCAGAAACTTAGGAATAGGTTGAAAAAATGCAACTTTTATGCCCGAATAGCTAGAAAAATCCATTTCTCAGTACAGCGAATGAAAGGCTTTTTTTTTTACTTATTACGTGCTTCGCCCTTAAACACTACGCGGAAAAGGAGGGATACCAAGTGGAGGTGGGGAAACTGGCTCGTATCCACGTTACACATGGACGACGACCATGTGTAACGTGACACATCGACCACGAAAACGCCCATGCGGCGATCCCGTTCGCCGGGACTCGAATCCTGGACCGAACTACCAGTATTCAGCGGCTTTTATCGCTCGGCCGCTGGTGGATCGCCCGAATGGAAATTTTAAAATTTAGCTACATTTTCAAGTGAAAGTAAATTTAATATTTTAGAGGTGATTTAAGGCAAATGGCGTGGGGGAAACCTAATACTGAACTTCAAATGAAGAATCTTACTCCTTCAGTAAAACAATGGGGAAGTAGTCGCCTGGTGTAGGCTATATGAGCGCTTATGGCGTTTAAATTCTACAATTTATTAATAACACAATTGATAATTTTAGATATCTGAATATTTAAAAACCAAATTTGAAATACAGCACACAATTAAATTGGCATATTTCGCAGGAAAAAAAAAAAAAAAAAAATTATCAAGACAACGATCCGAAGTAAATAATGCTCATAATTGCAAACTGTGGACTTTATACGCCTATACCTATATAATCAAAAAGCTTGTGTTTAATCAAGACTTTTCATTCCCATTGAGTATATTCGGAGGTCATCTACAAGAAAAAATTAACCAGAACAAAATTTGCAACAAAAATGCAGCCAACCAGCGGCCGAGCGGTAAAATTCTTGAACCCTGGTAGTTCGGGCCGAGGTTTGAATCCCGCGAACGGGCTCGCTGCATGGGCGCTTTCGTGGTTTTCTCCATGAGTAACGTGTATACGAGCCACACAAGTCTACATGAAGGCACCCCTTCCCCTAGGGAGATAGCTCTCGAGTGCTTTGCCATAAGCAAATAAACCACACCAACAGAAATGCACTTGGAGGGAAACTCACCTGAAAATGGTAAAAAAATAAATGCAGATCTCTCTCAAAATCTAATGAAATCCAAACATAGAAAATTTATTGAATTCATGAAAAGGAAGGGTGATTCGGTACGTTATTAGAATAATTTAAAGATTTCTTTTAATAATATGTTTGGGCGCGAATACTTTCTTTGACAATAACTTTATAGCTTTCTCGTTTGTAAACGAAAAATATAAAATTTAACTTTACTTTCAAATATTTTTAAGATTTCCCGATTTCGATCAGATTTAAGACATGACATGCAATAAAAGTATTCCGTTTAAATTAAGTATTTAATTATTCTTTCCCCCAAAAAAAGTTAGAAAGCATTTTGTGCCTTAATACTTTATTGATTTACTGCATATAAAATCTTCAGTTTTTCATGCTATGTAATAAACATCGGATGTCTTGTTGAAGAAATAAGATTAGAAGTTTATAAAAAAAAGTTAGCTTTATGCTGCAAGCGACTTACTTATTATTTCTGAGCTTATTCGCTTGTCACTGTATATTATCAGTAAGAAGATACAGTGGGCAAAAAAGTATTTGCACACCTACATTTTTGTTTGCAATTCATAAAAAGAAGCATTAAGAAATAAAAAAATTGGTATTGCCAAATCAGAATAAGTTTAATAATCCAAAACAAATAGAAAAATTACAATAATATAAATAACAATGCTTTTTTGTAACAAAACTAAAATATCTCGTATCAAAAAAGTATTTGCACACTTGCATGAATACAAAAGAAATAAAATATATAAGCAAATTTCAAATAACTAATATTTAGTATGCATGCCTTTAGCATCTATTACTGCTTGTAATCTTGCTGGCATTGATTTAATTAAATTTTCTGTAACAGTAGGCTCAGTATTCGGTCACCCTTCAATAAGGGCTTGTTTAAGGGCAGATTTGCTTGAAATATTCCTTTTTCTTATTTTTAAATCCAAAGAATTCCACAGATTTTCCAAAGGATTTAAGTCCGGTGATTGTGGTGGAGCGGCAAGTTTTCTGGGTACATTATAAAGCAACCACATACGAGTTATACCGGCAGTGTGCTTGGGATCATTGTCTTGCTGAAAATAGTACGAATTACTGATACCCAATTTTATTGCACTTTGTGGCAAGTTATCTTGCAACACATCAATATAGGTTCGAGCTGTCATATTCCCATCAATGAAACACAAATTACCAATTCCTTTGCTAGCCATGCACCACCCAAATCATAACAGAACCTCCTCCATGTTTAACTGTAGGTAACACATTTTTGGTATGAAAAGCAGCATAAGGTTTTCTCCAAACAAATTTTCTGCTATCTGATTTAAAGATATTGAACTCACTCTCGTCGGAGAATATGACATTTTTCCAGAAATCGATTGGCTTATTGATATATTCCTTACCGAATTCAAGTCTCTTCAGTCTGTTTCGTTCAGTTAGGAGAAGTTTTTTCCTTGGTGATCTCCCATAAATATGTACATCGTGCAGGACATTTCGAACACTTTGGGCACAGATTTGAACTCCAGATGTTGAAGCGACATCATTGGCTAAAGTAATTGCACTAACAAATGGATTTTTTTATGCTTCTCTTATGATTTTTCGCTTCATTCGCAGTGAAAGTTTCTTTGGGCGTCCAGAGCGCAAGTTATTTGATGTAGATCCTCTTTCTTTGTAACATACCAAATAGTAGAGAAGCAAACATTTACTTTTTTACCTATTTCTTGATAACTTAGGCCATTTTCACGTAGAGAAAAAAAAATTTCTCGCAATGAAATCGACAATTCAGATTTCTTAGGTGCCATTACAATTTGAATCGGCAATCAACTGATAACGTTTTGACAACACCTCCTTTTATAGTCGTCTTACATATATTATTTACTACGGGATGACTGTCAAACAATAGCATAAAATGCAAATTTGCTAGAGTTGAGTTGAGTGTGCAAATACTTTTTTTGACATAAGCTATTTTAATATTGTTGCAAAAAATGTTTTTTATTAATATTATTGTATTTTTTGTAATTAATTTAAATGAATAGGCTTATTCTATTTTTAAATGCCAATTTTTGTATTTATTAAAGCATTTTCTTATAAATTGTGAACAAAAATGTATGTGATGCAAAATTATTGGTAACAGTAAATATTTCAAGAATAGTGAAGGTGATGAAACGAGTTATTACTGAATGAGGAATCGTTGCATTTTTCCGTGCGTACTCTCAAGGAGTAAGTGTCACACGTTCAACTAACAAGTGAAAGAGTTGGTTCAACTAACAAGTGAAAAACCTGACCAGGTTGGAATCCTGGTCAGGGTACGGTTGATTTTGTGTTTTCGTTTCTTGCTGTGAACAAACTAATGTATAGTGGAAAACTCATCACCACCTAGATTTGGCCGATTGGTTCTCGTATCTCTTCCCAGTCTCCTTTCAACGGGAGGATTGGTTTGGTTTATTAGATTACGGCAAAACACTCGAGGGCTATCTGCCTTAAGGGAGGGATGCCTTCGTGGAGGACTTTTTAAGGGAAACTGGCTCGTATACACGTTACACATGGGGAAAACACCCATACAGCCAGCCCGTTCGCGGATTCGAACCTCGGACCGAACTACCAGTGTTCAGCGGCGTAACCGCTCGGCCACTGGTGGGCCCAACTGGGAGGAATATAAGGACTTATCATTATTTCCCGTATGAGCTTTTACGGCGTACGGAGTTGGCACGTCCAGCTGGCGACTGGAAGATCCGTGGTTAGCATCTCGCCAAAAGCACAGTTGATTTTGCTTTCCTGTCCAGAAAACTCAATGTCTTTATAATTGAAAGTGGTGATAATTGGATGCTAAAGATCCAAAAGATAATTTACTGCAAAGAATTTAATTATTTGACAGGATTTTAAATAGTACTACGTTAGTATTTAATGATTAGTGACAGAAAAAATCGCATTTGGCTGAAAATTAACTCGGAAAATATAGTGCAAAGAATTTAAAAGCCTCTTGTCAAAGAAGATCCTGTGATAAAAGAAAAAACTTTTTAAAGCCAGGAAAGAGATTTTTTTAATGCCCAGAATCTTGCAATATTTGTAGACTCAAGCTGGCATTTTCGCGTGTGTTTACAGTTGTGGGATGCTTTAGACTATTGCTTTATTTGAAACTAACTAGCCATAACCGACTGAGCATTCCTGGAGTTTGAATTAAGATAACCTCCCATTTAAAAATTTATAATGTAGGAAATAGCGTATGTTACGAATGATTTAAATTTTATTTCCTTGCGAGCACGTCATTTATAGAAAAATTAAATTTATTATGATTAGTAGTATTAAGTAGCTTTCTCAAACTGAATCTTGAAAAAAGCAAATGTTCGATCATTGCATTGACTATTATTCTTATTCGATACATCGAATTTTTTAGTCGCGAAGTAAGATTGCAAAGTAATAATTTAATAAGACATAAATAATGAAAGCTATACTACTACTCGTAATATTGAGCATCCATAAATGTTCTTAAGCTAGGATTCCTCAGTCTACCGTCTGTGAAATACTAAACTTAAAAGAGAGTTCTTGAGAGAATTTTACTAAGCCTGCCTTTCCAAAAATCCTATTTGAGTTAAGCTGGCTATTTAATATAAATTTGCATTTTGCTCTTAGATTTATGCACCTAGCAGTGGCTCTGTAGCTAAAGACGTGAAGCGTTGGTAGTTCGCGTCAGATTTCTTATCCGGACAGTGGATTATTTAGATTACAGTAAAGCAGAGGGTTATTTGCTTAAGCAAAGTGATGCCTTAGTAAAGTACTTTGTGATGGAAACTGGCTTGCACTTGCGCAACATATATGGAAAACTCCCATGCAGTCAGCCTGTTCACCTGGAGTTAACCCGTGTCGAACTACCAGTGTTGAACGATTTTACCGCACGGCTGCTGGTGAGCCTTTCCCGTAGTAAACACGGTTGACTGCATACACTCATCCTCATGTGTTGCTTTAATATAAGCTAGTCTTCCTTAAAAAGGTTTGAAAGCAATCAAATAACCCAAATCTTCAGGTATGAATTGATTTCAAGAAGAAAGAAAGAAAAAAGAAAAAAAAAAAAAACCTAAAGTTGGTTTTTCTTTTTTTTCCCCCCTTCCCATTTCCAAGAAAATATTTGCTCAAATGCGATTTTTAGTTTTGAGTGGAAATTTGCACATATTATATAATATCTCACAATACGTGCAAATTCTTATTATAATTGGACATATTATACAGTATCATCTTATGAAAGCTTTGTGATTAAATTTCATACCTAACTAAAAAAAAAATCAAATAAAAGTATAACCGGCTATTTCTTCCCGTTACCAACTTGCATTAGAGTTAATTTTTTCCGAACTGAAAGAATAGTATGAAAAATAGACTTGGCAAGTTGTGTAAAATAAAGACTCCTTGGAAAAGTACTATATTATATATTCAAAACTGTATCGATAATGCTTGGATTATACTAATAATTTATAATTTGTCTTGATTTGAGATAAGGTTTTTGCACGTATGGTATTCTAAAGACTATCTCAATAACTATGATATTAACTCGAAAGTTTAAAATAGTCTTTTAAAAAGTTTTCTTATATTATGAAGTTAATTTTGAATTTTAAGCAGGCTTACATTTTAGAATTCCATTTTAATAGATGATATAAAACTTTGATCCTCATAAATATTTTTCGGTAATTTTGCTTTTGAATTTTCAGTAAACGTATTTACAGGTATTGTGTATTTCATATTTCTAAATTTGTAAAGATATTTCCAGTTCTAATATTATGTTATAAATTAATTTTTCTAAGCAGATACTTAAATATAGAAAACCTAAGAATCTTATTGCTTTCAGTTTCCTAAATCATTGTCTAAAATTCTGTATAGCTCAAATAAATAAATCTTTTCAAAGACATGTATTCTATCACTTCGGCATGACGATTGTTCTATTAAGATATATCCTTTCCATTATTTGGTTTCACTGAAACGTTCAAATTTTAAAGCGTAAAGAAGCGCAATGTATTGAGTAAATATAAAAAAAGTTACAATAGGTACATAGTATTGTATGTGAAAAAGGGTGAAGAAAACTTCTTTAGAATTAATGCAAGCTTGGCTGAATACTAAAGAATCATTTTCCTTAAAATATTTAATGCTTCGATAACGTTAGAACAGTCCTGAGAACTGCAAAGAATTAATGTATTCAAATAAAGTTTACGGATAAAAGAATAATACCTCAAGCGTATAAAACAACACATGAAGCACGAGACAGCTTTCAGACTCTCTCGTGCTTCAACCATTCAACCTAGCTTAAAGCCGACAGACATCTCTCCTTAAGCAATTTCCTATTTTTCTTCTTAAGAACTTAAGCATGTTTTAAAGAACTGTTATAATTCAATATTTATTTCTCTAAATACATATTTTATTCGTATGTTTTTGAAAGTGACATTTTGAATATAGCACCCAGTCTAAGAATGTAAGAAAGAACATATATTGTTTAGAAAAAGAATTAGCTCTAAAAGCAATAAGTCTAGTACTTCAAACCTCAACAAATTTGATGCTAAGCATACTAATAATTATACCTAATAACTAACCTGATAGTTAGCATACCTTTAAGTTACATTTGCCATTATTTTAATATCTGTCTTCCATTATTTCGATATAAATACTTAAAAGTTACGTAGGAAATAATTCATTCATTGCTAGTGGTTGCAGCATTTTTCATTTTTTAAATTTATTTAATTAATTAATTTATTCTTTAAAGTTTGGTAAACTAAATATAATCTCCTCCTATAAGAGTTCATCTGCCTTATAGCAGATAACTGTCATATATCCAATTGCTCTCGACATTTTCTTTGATGACAGTCTTTTATTTCTATATGCACTATTTTCGCATGTAGTGCTTTTTGACCTGATTATTGGAAAAGGTAAATAATTAATGATAAGTGCTCAAAGACTATGTTCCTAAAGATTACTTATACCTTCGAAGAGAAATTCCTAGCGAAACTTCTAACTCGTATTTAAACCTGCACATGAAGGGAGGAAAAAAAAAAATAAATAAATAAATAAATAAAATAAATAAACAAATAAAAATAAAGCGCTGCATTCTCCTTGATCTGCAGTTGGATACAGAAATCACTACATAGCATTGGTCGAAGAGGGCTTCGAAAATAAGTAGTTCGTCCCGAATTCGTTTCTCGGCGGCTGGCCAACTTCGTTGCAAGGAGATTTAATGTACCCATAGATTATTTTGTGTACCTAGCGATATTGCCCTGATTTTATAAAGCCCACCAGCGGCCGAGCGGTAAAGTTGCTGAACACTGGTAGTTCGGTCCGAGGTTCGAATCCCGCTAACGGGTTGGCTGCATGGGTGTTTTCGTGGTTTTCCCCATGTGTAACGTGTATACGAGCCAGTTTCCCTTAGAAAGTCCTCCACGAAGGCATCCCTCCCCTTAGGCACATGGCCCTAGTGTGCTTTGCCATAATTAAATACACCACACTACACCACACCCTGATTTTATAGCCACAGGCTCAGCTATTGTCCATAATTCTTGAACATAAAAACTACTCGAGTGTTCTTGGTAGTTGCACACAGTTGGGTATACCATCTCAATTAGTTAAAATAAGATTGGAGGAAATAAAAGGATTTTTGTTAGTTAATTTTACAATGCACGCTAAAATATCACAGAAACGTATGCTTAAATTCACTAAATAAAAGCGCTTAGATTAAAATTTTGAAATAAAATTAAAATTCATATAAATATTTATATTCCTTATTTTTAAATTGCAAAGCATAAAGATCATAAATATTGTTATATTATAAACTTTGCGGTAAAATCCGAAGCATTATAACATTGAAATGTGAAATATTCTAATACTTTGCTGTAGGAAAGCAACAAAAAAAGTTATTATCTACTAACAATTACACAAAAATATAGATTTTATAGCAAAAAATTTAAAACATGAATATCCCTAAGTATATTATAAATGTAGCTTATTTATACATACAATCCAGCTATTTATTAAATTAATTCTATCAAAGATTTTTCTTCATCTTTCGCGCTAATAACAGTGTAAGGTATTTCTCCCGCCTTCTTAGCATGCCTTCGTAGTGAAGTGGTCAGCACTCTTGACGCGAATTCGAGAGGTCCGTGGTTCGAGGGCATTGCTAATTTTTCACATCTCTGCTTCGAAAATCCTAATATCTCTACAATGGCACCCGAACTTAAAAGGTGGTAAATGATGATTCTTCACCACCAGGATTTGGCGATTGGGTTCCTTAAAGCCCCAGTCGCCGTTTAAAAGGGGGGGTATCTAAGGTTAAATTATTGCAAAAGAGTATGAAAGAATGAGTATCGTGAAAATCGCGTGACACATATAAAGAAACACTATTCATATATCAAAAACCATTAACTATGGAGTTCTTTAAAATGCTAATATACACTGTTGGCTATGACTATGAAAGAAGCGTGCAATAAATTCGAAATTTGCCACATGCGAAGACCTCGAGGGGATATACAGATGATTAGCATCGCAGAGATTATGTGTGGTGCTAAAGTTACCTAAAAGCAGTATAACAAAGGAGACTGTTTTAAGTACTGAAACAAAAGCATATATAACATTATATATATTAAATATATATAAATTAAACTTAAAGTATCACAGTTTACTTTAATACTGCAGCTATAGCGCAGGACTGGATAAAATCGTTTTTGTTTTTAATTTTTGGCCTATTACCATGTTTCTTTTTATATATAGTTTCTTTTGCATATATATATATATATATATTTACTATGCCTCTTTTCGTATATATATATATATATATGCTTTTGTTTCCCTTTATTGCAGCTTAGCACAAAATTATATACCTGATAATCTGTACACTTTTGTACTTTTTTAATATATCAAAAATGATTTCTATAACGTGACTTTCATAAGATAAAAGAAGATTAAACACAGTATAATCGCTCAAGAATGTTCTCGATGAAGATTTAATGCGCTCAAGAATGTTCTCGAAATTTAATTAATGTTTTAATCTTAAAGAAGCCTATGATGTCTGTTTAGTTAATCACAAATACTTGTAAAGTAAGTAAGAAAGGAGTCTGTGCTTAAGAGTTATTTTGATGTTTAAATTCATTAGTAACTGACAAGTCGCAACCTGGTAATGGAAATATATAAGCATCTAGCCTGTGGCAATACTATGAACTCCAAGAATTAAAATTATGCTAAAATGTACCAAAACAGCTAGTTTGCGCATACCGTAACAGAAATAAATAGCTCAGTCAAAAAGTTGTTGTTTTAGTTGCTCGCTTAAGGTGACCGGAAGTAAGTTACTATATTTGTTTCGTAAGAATTATTAGGTGGAGTTTATATTGGCTTAGCTGTGTATGTTGTGAAACTTATCGTAGGTGAATGGTAAAGTGTAAAAATCTTTCCTAACGTGAATAATTTCTTGTAATGTTACTTACATTATCAAATTTACTAAATTTTGGGAGGGAAAAAAATCGTAGTCGCAATAGTTTTTTACCGAATCTCTAAGATGCTGAAGTGTTTGAAAACAGATTATTCCAACCACTTAAAATGAAAAGTTAGCTCTTTAACGAAATTTCTTATATTTTCTTTATTTCAATTAACTTCCATTCCTAATCTAGCTCTGTTATCTGTGAAACAATTCGTATGCTGAAAATGAGCTTGAGTATCTGTTCTTCATAAACGGCAAAGACAGCTTAACTCGAACCATTTATTTCTCAACCCGTCTTAGCTTGCTCATATACGAGTATTTTAAGTATGTCTAGGAAATATCCCAAATTATACTGTTTTAATAACTGCACCCTGAGTATTTTGCTGGACTCTGTGATCATGCTATTAACACATGCGAATATATTTCGTACATCTTCTGAAGTAGACTCTCTTTATTCTACAGCTCTTAGAATTACTTAAAAGGTGAACAACTATTCATGCCTTTACGTGTAATGTTAGTACCTCGAATTGCGAAAATTAATAATGAAGGTCTTTGTATTTCAAAGTATAAATATCATCTATAATTAATTTATAGAATAATTAAAGAAATTTTCTTTTATTTACAGTTTGGAAAAATGTTGGCCTTTATCGGTTTCTGCTTGGCTTCCTTACTGCACGTGCCTGTCCATTCATCTTTCACAGTACCTGCTGAAATGTTATCCCCACTTGGTGTTCCTGGAGCTATGGGACCTGCTGGGATGACTGCTGTTAAGCTAGCTGTTGGAAGCCGACTACTAAATATGATAGGCACGCTAGGTGTTGGATCAACTGGAAGCCTGGCGTCTAGCCTTCTAGGTTCTCAGAAAGGCCCTCAGCAGCTGTTCGGTGGAGGCATTCCTGGGTTTCCTCAAATTACTCCAAAAAGTAAAGAATTTTCTAAAAGGAGAGGACCCAACATACCAACTTCCTTTAACATTCGCGAAGCAACTCCAGCTGAAATCGAGAATTTCTTTGGCGTTTTGCACAGAGTTGATGCCAATAAATGCATATCTAGACTGGTGTGTGAAATTGGTTCAAATCCAAAAGTCTTGGAAGGTCTTGGGCATAACATAAAAGACGTAATGGGGTAAGTGTCTTCAAATTTAGAAACTAATGAAATTCTTACCTTAATTTTCAGTGAGGATACCTAGATAATTTAGTGTAGTTATTAAACTTCAAAACACTAACTGTTAATAAGCTTCAAAAATAACTCTTATGCTATATATTTAATACTGGCTGAAGTTAAGCCATGTCTGCCTAGAAATGATAGCGTCCACCTAACTGGAAAGAATGTTTTTGTCTTTATTCTTCACAAAATCGTAATACAAATTACTCTTGATGCTTAATATTTAGCTGTCAAGTTCTATCTTATGAAATTTGCTCAAACTGAGCAATCTTTCAGTATAGGCGCTATGCATTATGAAACTTTAGTAATTTAGTAGTTAGTGTTTATTTTAACCCTTTGCATTCGCAACTACCGTCGCTTTTGCTTTCGTCCATATAGCGTATATATAATCTTAAATTTATAATGTACATGGCAATATTCGTAAACGAATGGTATAGTTCATAAACTTGGTAATTGTAAATGCTATAACTTACTGTAGCAAAATCTTTACGATTAACTAACACATTTAAGGTTAAAATGCAAGGGAGTTTCGTCTAGGTAAATTAGAATTTTGTTAATCCAGTCCCGCATGCCGTATTTTTACCTTTCAAGACCAACTTTTCTATCACCTTTAACAACTACCGTATATTCCTTTTCAATCTGTCGTTGTTAGATTTATGCAACTCAATTTAGTTATTAGGTTTCAACAGTTGGACATGATACCTTAAAATCATTTATTAGCTCCTTAATTCTTTCGATGAGAACTCTAGTATTTCACCGGACTTTTACCGCATTGGGTGAATCTAGGACCGCTGGTAGGCTTCTGCGATCGGTTCCTTACGGATAAGCAACTAGATACATTTAATTTTTCTAATGTTTGACTAGAAAGTGAAAGTTTAGTAGTTAAATACCATGTTCCCTAAACAGAATTGTTAACAATTCTTTACAATAAACTACGCGATACTAAATATACTTATGTCCATAAAGTTATTTACCGTTAAACATCGAATGAAGGTAATAATAGCCCTGAATGAAAATTACTAAACCACTTCGTCTCTAAAACTATTATTCAGACTACTATACCCTGGTTTATTGTGAATACGAATTCTAGAAAAGCCATCCCGAATATATTCTCTTCAGGTGGATAAGTGTGCTTTATCGTACTCAAAATGGACATTTACATTGCTACTCTCCTCAGTTTATGGTAAGCGTCTTACTAAGCCTTTAATGCTGAAGAGTCGCTAAATGCTAATATAATTGTTACGAAATTAATCTTTCCCTTTTTAGACCCTGTAGTCTTGGAACTAATTTGAACACTTGATACCTGTAGAAAGATCATAAAAAGGTAGTGTAGTACGTTACTGTTAATCTTAATAGTTAAGCAAATTTAGAATAAACTATAGCGTCCACTAGCTACGATTTTGTTATCGGTGAAACGAAGTGTTAAATTCTTGCACGGTTTCGTTTTGGCATGAATTCTCCTATAATCCTTCAATCTAATCCGAGTTAAAATCTGTAATTAAATGTTCACTTTCAATCTATTCTAAATTCTTAATAGAAACAAAAGCCTTAAATTATGAAGTACCTAACGTTTGGGCATTAAAAAAGCTTACTCATTAAGCACCAATTTTGGAGGAAATTAGTTTTCTAGACCTTAACGCATTTTCCAATAAATGTCTAGGCTCGCAGGGAAAGTCAAGCATATATAGCGTAAATACGTGCCTCACCTTTAGTACTCCACGTGAGTTTTGCCGTGGTCATTTATAAACACTCCTGCATTTTAAACGAAATTTAGTTGCGAAAAATATGAAACATAAGAACATTTATGCTAAAAAATTGCCGCTTCTTAACCATTATTTAAATTTCCACGCGAAAACAAGCATGCAGGTCAGTGGCGTAGTTAGGGTGGGGCATCTAGGGGGCTCCAAATTGATGCTACGAAATTTTTTAATGGTGTTTCCCATTCTTGGCACATAAAAAGGGGCGCAAATTCTTCAGGTGTCCCCGGGCGCTGAAAACCCTAGCTACGCCACTGATGCAGGTGTTTTAATAACTTTCGGATTGGTCTTTCGAGTTATTGAACTAGTTATCACAATATTACCTGACATATTGTTTGTATTTAAACCATTCACGCTTTTCACCTCCAAATTTCTGTTTGTATACTCTAAAGTGAAATAACTGAAGATTAAACGATAAGTATTTCGTAATAAAATTCTCGCAATGGAAATCTTATCGCTTACCACGTTGAGCGCGGCACCGAAGTTGCTGTCCTTTCCATTCACCCGGCAGCGAGCTAACCCGTATTTTTGTTTAGAATCTTTCAATACATATCGTTAAAACTAAATTTGATCACATTTCATTGAGACTATATTTATTTTTAACTTTAATACTGTCGGTTCAACGGACCGACGCCAGCCAAACGGGAAGTTCACTGCCGGTCCCCTGCTCAACGTATTAACTGCTAAATAATCTTAACTGAACTATTTAATTTGTGGCATTTGGAAATTTTCCCGAGTTTTATTCAAGTCTGCGCTTTTAGTTGCCAGCTTTTATCTGTTGGTCACTGGCTAATGCTTCAAAATTAGTTTGCTCCCTGCAACGGGTCTTTTCAATGAAGTACGAAAGCTCCGCCTTACGTAGGAAATGCATGCCAAATGGGCCGAAGGCACATAAATTGTCTTTCCGATTAATTACGCAGAGCAATCCTCCGCCTAAACCAAGATATCCGTCTTCAATGTTGTCCGAACATCTGCGTAGCTGATGTCACGTTTCGTTTATGAAACCGCGTTCTGAACAAATACTTCATCTACAGTATTTATGTACAAATATTGCTAAATAAAGCGGGTTAAACTAAACGTTGGTTTTCTGATAGTTACTGAAAAAACAATTTTTGACCGAAGTTGTTTTAAAATGTATCTATTTTATTTCTTTTCAGCTCCCTTAGGGTTTTAGAAAAGAACGCCCTTTCTACGAAGTATCGTCAGATCATGCTGCAAGGTCAAAAAAATGGCGCTGAAAGTTGCGTCCGCAATTTTTCAACATGTGATCAGAAGTCTTACCGCCTCATCAGGACATTTGTTCGAGCATTCAGAGTTAGACAATGATTTTGGAATTGGTGCTATTCAAGAACATGTATAAAACTTCAAAAGTTAATTTGTCGGGTTTCTTGTAAAAACTTGAGTTTTGTAGCTTGCAAAATAAATCTAAAATATTATAAGCGAATGTTTTAACTTTTTTGTTTCTACTTCTAGCAGACTAGAACTGCGAATCCTCGCCTACTCTTTGAAGGCTACCATACAAATGCTTGGTGATTTAACAAAATATCACTCAACCGTTTTGTTTCGCTCAGATAGTGTTGAAAGGAAGGAGGGCAGCTCTTAAAGGAAAGCGAGTCAATTGTGTGCCATAAACAATAGCAAATAACAATATAAACGGTCTTGAGCAGACAGTTCCATTTATAACGTTGTATTAAAAGTGCGAGCGTCGTGTGGTTTTAAGGTAGTGTATCCTGCGAGAGCTCTAAAGATGCATGTTCGTTTGAATTTGTGCACTTCTCTGGACTACCGGAAATTAAGAAACTGAACTCTGGTATGTTTTAATTTTTAGGAAATGTCGTAGTACAAATTTAAGCAATATAATCTACTTGGCATTTAGCTGTACTTTGCTGCATCCTACTTAATTTTCTTAGGCTGTAGTAATTAAATTGCTTTCAGAGCTAGTAAACCCCAAATTGGAAGTAAATTTCAGTCTTTCAGTGTTGCAGATAGGAAATTTTTTCATTACTAGCACGAGCTTTGTTCAAGCAATGCAATCTCACTCTGGCACTAGCGCAACTGCCGAAAGGTAACTTCTTAAATAAAATTTCTAATTGCGAAAGCGAAGAAATAAAAGTATACAACAATGCAATTAGTACTTTAAATTTTCTGGAAGATTAATGATTTTTCATTGTGATGTGCGCCTGTATACATAAGGTTTTCAATTTACAGTAAATGCTACATACATAAGGTTTTCAATTTACAGTTCACACTTGAGGGAATTCATTTACCTTCCTACGACCGAACTTGAAAACTGTTAGTCTAGTTGTTGCATTACATTTCAATGCTTTAGAAATGAACTTAAAAATGTTATGTTGGTTAAAACTGCGAAGTTGAGTGCCAACGGGATAGTGTACGGGAATTAAAAATTAACTTTAACTAATAAACTTAAACGATTAAACATCTCCCGGGTAACAAATCTTACCCATTTCTCCTTTCATAGGCCTTCACGAGGGCGTTTCTACACTTCAGGAAGTATGTAACTTTAGTACGCATTTTGTAATCAAATGTTGGACCTTGGTTTCTGTCTTGCCATGGGATTTTTATCGCGGACTTGCTAGCGTAGTAGACTTTTAATTCCCATTTCATAGCGTTCTAGATGCGATTGTAAATGAATACTGAATATTTCTAGATTTCTACCGCAAGAAAGATGGACCTTCTAAAATCATTCTACGATGCTAGTCGGTATTGGATATTTCAGCATAAATGGATTTCTTTTCTTAATCAGTGTACTGAACTTTTTCAAATCTTTACCACCACCCAAACTTCTGTTCCCTACCTGGTTTCCATGGGTTTATAATGAAATTTCACAATCGCTACATTCTATTTCGGTGGTTAAAGAATTTGACAAACTTCAAAATTCAATATAGCATACCGATTTATTTTAACTTATACGTACGTATTATCTCTTTACAAATAACTTTCACCTAAAGCTTTCACAAAAGTACTTTCCCTAGGTAAGTAAATATTGCATGCTTTGATATGATAGGGCAATGAAAAAAGCCTGTCTTTTGCTACAATGTTTCCTTAACATTTTTAATTACGTTGATGCATATCTCGCCGATTAGGAGGAAAGCATTAGACTGATATCTCAACATTCAAGAGTGGAAGGTACCTTGACTGTTGCGCAAAAGAAATCTCAATTCAGCACTTCTTTGAACATTCGGAAAGTTCACCAGCGGCCGTGTTATGAAACAAATGGACGCTGGTATTTCGACATGGATTCAAATCAGGCGAACGGTTTGGCTGCAAGGGAGTTTTCGCGATTTTCCCATGTGTAATATGGATAAGAGCCAATTTTCCTCGGAAGTTCTACATGAAGGTCTTTTTTTTCTTTTGGACAGTTAGGCCCACCAGCTGTCGAGTGGTAACGTCGCTGAACACTGGTAGTTCGGCTTGGGATCGAATCCCGGCGAAGAGAGCCAGCTTGCATGGTTGGTTTGCTCAACGTGGATGAGAGCCAGTTCCCCTTAGAAAGTCCTCCCCATATGCAGATAGCCCTAGTTGCTTTGCCTTAATTAACTTAATCTTTTGGTAATCTTTGTTCGATTATAGATAGCCCTTGCGTGCTTTGCTATAATCGAACATTCGAAGACCGTTACTAACTGAAATCATGGAAATTCAAATGCCTTTGAGCTTGAGGGGAAACTAGCCTCCAAAGACCACGTCGTTCAATGAATAACGAATCCTTCTGAAGAAACCAAAAAAATCTGCTTAAAACTGTTAGCTGTATTTGATTTAGGCCAAATAATTTCATTTTACCCTCAGTAGAGGTAGTATCATATACGAGAAACGCGGGCAACTAATCATTTACGTCAGTAAAGTAATAAAACAGTTTACATATATATATTACATCTCTTTACTAACAACTGCCATAAACAGACTGATGGTGTTTATATAGCAAACTATGCACTTTTAACTCCACTGATCGAAAAAACATTTTTAGAGAAGCCCAGTCTAACGCGCTAGGTTAATTTTATGTAGTACACTTGTAATCCTATCTAACTTTGATCTGACTGAAATTAAAGTAACGGTATTTTAGTTTGTACGTATATTTTAGCACTTTGTGCAGATGGATTTTTTTTTCGTCAGTTTCCATCATGTTGAATTAATTCATTCTTTTAAATTTAGAGATTTAGATAGCTAAAAAATCAAATTACAAATTAAACATAACTGAAACGAAGTCTTGTAATTGAGCTAGGTATTCTTATATTTAAGCAAAATAATTGTTTCACAACAGTAGTGCTAGATAACATTTTCATTTGAAAATAGATTTATCTGTAGGAAAAAAATCTAGGAAGAGCTCATCATTGACGATATTCCCGTAATGAAATATTTTTTCATAAATAAGTTTGGTTTCTGTAAGAAAATCTCATTTGTTACAAATAAATGCTTTCACAGTAAAAATTTATCGATATCTCTTATCAACAGAATTTTTATAAAACAAAGAAGTAATCCACACTTGATGTTATAGGAATTTGCCTGTTTCTCCTGTATGCAAACATTTCCCAAGTATGGGTCGTGGAAAGTTTTGAAGCATTCTTTTTTTATTAGTTAATTGCATATATTTAACTGCAGTTAAATTAAAAATTGTTAATAGTTATATATGCTTATTTATTTTATTTCATTATTACATTCTTTCTTTTGGTTAACTCTTCCACCTCTTCTCTCAGAATAACAATACGCATGTGGGTAGCCATAACTTGTAACTAGATCCATATGGGGTCCCACAATTAGGTTATTTCCACATGGTAAAGCCTCGAGGGCTATCTGCATAAGAGAAGGGATGCTTTCGCGGAGGACTTTCTAAGGGAAATTTGCTCGTATTCACGTTACACATGGGGAAAACGAACATGAAGGCAGCTCCTTCGCCTGGAATCGAACCTAAGCCAGGTCGAACTACCAGTATTCAGCGGTCTTAACCATTCGGCATATGGCAGGCGTTTGCGCGATTAAAGAGTTTGGGAAACCCAGCTCTCGAGATAAAATGAGACGGGTGATTTTCAAATTTCTCTTTCACACGCAGTAGCTGATCTGAGAAGTATGAGAATAATTATGAACCTCACCATTTTAATGAATATTTCAAAAATGCAATAAGGAATTTAGCTTTAAATAAAATTGTATATCATTCATCGCGTTCCATTTAAATCCTTCGACATCCGAAAATATTAATTTATGCTTTAGAACTTTGTGCAGCGCCCGGGTCGAATTTTTATGCACAAAAATTACTACTCAGAATTTTATTCTATTGTTTACTGTAATCCAGCATTTACAGCTATCAAAATGTTTGCTTTCTGATTTGATTAAATTAAAACCTGTCACAAAATTAACTCGAATTTACATTTTCAGGCAGGCAACATTCAAAACATACATTTTGCGAAAATTTATCAATGAAGACTAGAAGGAAATTTCAGCTTTTTCTGTGGCTTTCATTCACAAATCAATGCATCGCATTTGACACTGGTCATGAAGCATCATTAAATTCATCTGAACGAACGATGACGCTCAATGTTAACTTAGGATCAGCAAGTGAAACTTCCTCAACTGTACTCACCATCGATCCCGTGAAAAGCATACTAGTATGGACTGTTATTGAAGCTTTAGCACTCGGATTTATTACAACTGCTGCTATAAATTCGCTCCAGACTCCAGCTTACAGCCATCCAAAATTTTATCACCACTTTTATCACGCGCCTTTTGAACATTTTAGAGAGGACTTTGCAGAACCAGTAAAGGGATATAGAAGCACAGATGCCGGATCCTTTTTGGCTTCAGACTCTCTTGCATCAGACAGCACAAAATTAAACGAATTAGAAAATCAATTTTATAAGTTATATCTTGCACCTTGCTCCAAAAGCAATGAGACTAAAACTGTATTAAATGTTTCTAACAACCCTAATGTTTAAAGTTTTGGGGAAATTAGAGTTCTTAATAATTATATGTAACAAGCGTGATGATGAACTGAATATTTTAAACTTGTTCACAAAAATAGCAAAAAATTACTTCTCATCTTAGATTACTGAAAATCAAATGAAATAAAACAGAAAATCTGAAGAAAAATTTTGTTACACCATGGTGTTTTCAAAAGACTACGTGACATGCAGTCATTTGCCGTATTTATTATTACATAGTTGCATCAAAAAGGTCATTTTTCTTTGTCTTAGACATTTTTTATGCTTGCATGAGTAAGTACAGCCTGTATTAGACGTATGCAACATAATTTTACATGTAATTGCATAAAACTACAAAACTAATATCGATGCAATGAATTATAAATGCAACTGGCTTAAGAATTCATTTTTTTAACAGATTACGTTTCTGCTTTTATTTTTAGTTATAGCTGCACAGTTGAAATCTTTTATTTATGTCTTACATAGCAGTTACTCAATTGAATTCAGATTAAAATCATAGAAAAACAGGTAAGATGTATTTATATTTTCGCTGATAAGTTAAAACATTTTAGGCATGTTTAGAAAATTAAAATATTAATTACTTTATTAATATTACATCTGTGTTTGTTATAAATTTTGGAATAAGATAGTTATTATATTATTAGAAAAAATTTTGTAACTGATATGATGATTTAAAGAATTCTCAACAAATTGGAAAACTATAACAAATGACAAGGGCATTCCATAAACACTAAATGAAAACTCAAGAGGAATTATTATCTTCTTGGGTGACTAAGGACTGAGAATTATTATCTTTCAGGTTGGAACTAAAACCCGAACTAACTAGTCTCGATACCGAAGTTTTTCCAACTTCGTTTATGAATACGATTTCAGTTTTTCTTTTTACCTTCTTCATATCTGTAAACCGTATGCCCACTATTTACTAACCTTCATAACGTTTTATTGAATTATATGATGATTTGAAAAACATGAATAAGGTGTTGATTTTCATAATATCGAGCTACGCAGAAAATTTATTTCATGCCTAGTTGAAATAGAAAGTTAGGATCACTCTTCAAAGGCTGCGAGTAAACTAAAACCTACAGCTTTATCATACAAATAACAGCCTTTTTTATAAAGATTTTTAGTGTGACAGAGCTCAAACACTAGCCGAGCGGTTAAAGATGCTGAACATTGATAGTTTGCCTTTGGGTTCAACCCTCATGTGTAACATGAATACGCGATAGTTTTCATTAGATAGTCTTCTACGAAGAAATCATTCCCTCTTAGGCAGATAGCCCTCCTGTGCTTTGCCATATTCCAATAAACAACTTTATTATGATGGAAATCAAAACAGTTGATGGATTAGTTGATTAAAGTACGCGAAGGCCGAGTCGCCATCGTAGTGGATTTCAGAGAAGATTGGTCCATATTACGGTATATTAGGGTAAAACCACCAAACAACCCTGCAGCCAGCATATTAGCCGTGACTTAGCTAGCAATTTTCGACGGTCTCATCCACTCGGCCAAAGGTGGGAGAAGCATATAAAAGAATATATTAAAAATTAATTAACTAGTAACGATTAGTTAGAAAAGAATAGAAATTTTTTAAAAATGCTGAAGAAAACACATTGAAACATATAAGGGATGTCTTAGCTTTCCTCGCGATTAATCTGACAAAACAGAAACATTGAGCATATATGGATGACAAATACTGCTGAGGAAGCTCTGAATACTTTTGATAAAAACAGACGCTACTAATCACAAAAGTGTTCTTCATAGCCGAATTTGTTAAAAAAGGATCCAGATAAAATCAAAGCTAAAAATGCCATAAAAATTTTTGAGGACCACATACAATGTAGTTAAGCTTATTTAGACTTCAAATATGAATTTCTGAAAGATATTTTTAATGTTAGCAAAACATTAAATCAGAAGCACGGATTTCAAATTATCAACCGCAAGAATAGACACTTATTTAAAAAAAAATTCAGTTTGTTGTAACCTTTACATCGCCATCTCCTTTTCATCGCATAAAAAAGAGGTTTAATTCATATAATTTTGTCAATTTGTTTCACGGAAAATTTTGCATATTACAGACCAGGCTTTTTTCTTTGAAAATATTTTTAACAAAATAAGGAATGATCAGTTAATTTGAACTTTTTTCCGTATATACCATAAACAGATATTTACATTTCGTATATTTTTTAAAAGAAGGTGTCTTATGCGAAATTTATCGTACTTTAAAGGCCTCTCTTGTTTGATTAACTTCTTAAATCAGAACACCATGTGCCTGCGACTATCCGGCTAAGAAAAGATTTAGTAACGCAAATCTCCTTGAAACATCTTGTATGTAAAAATATGAAACAGTTTCTACATTTGCACCTTCCAAAATACTTTAACTTAACAAAGATATTTTAAACGATCTTGCAATATATGTAAGTTTGGTAGTTGTTAATGGGGAGGGACTGCAGATTTTCAAAATGCCGTAAGTTAGAAATAAATAACGGGTGCAGAAAGGGTTCTGTAAGTAAAAGAAAATTAACGTTTTGTGATTTTTGTAAATGAAAAATTCATAGTCGTAAAATATTCATTACAGTCTCATAAATTTAATATTAAACGTTCCATACATTAAGTGCAAAATTCATCGAGATATTCGAGGACGAATTTACTAACTTAAGTCATTTTTATCGTTTATAATGGAGAGAAACTTGAGGACCAAATTTAGGAATGAAATATGAAACAGGTCATGATTCTTTTAGCAATTAACGTTTCTACTAAACAGAGACTGTTAAGCGCGATCGATCATGTGTCATTCTGAGAACTTGCTTACATATTTTGCACAAAATTTAATTACTGATGGCATATCATAAATTTTTCAAAACAAGGTACGATGAACAGATACTACATTTGAAAGAACATATTAAACCTGATATACTGTAGGAATGCAAATTGGATATTTTGCTTCTGATTTTCAAGTTTATTCACTCCTCTTCCTCCCATTTTATTGACCAACTATCATGAGATTTGATACAATATGGTTAAGATTCCGAAAATATAGTATTCGTGCTTGCATTTTATTTAAAATGCAAGTAAAACTTAATATAACAAATTTAACATGGGAAGACTAATTGATTTTTGTATGATCTTCATTCGAGGATATATATCTGGACATAAATTATCACAGTACAGGTACAATTTCCACAAAAGATCCAAATTTATTTCTGTGAAATGTCTAGAATGGTAAAATATAAACGCTACATGAAAACAGTGATAACAGAATCATTATCAAAATTAATGAATTCTACGTAAATATATCAGAGAAATTTTAATTAAATATAAGCTTCCCTTGCACTCTTCGGACATACTGCTGAGCCTGAAAATGCTGCGACATTGATGGCCACATTTGGTTCAAAAGTGGAACATTTTAACATCGCTTTGTTGACTTCGGAGCTCAAGAGGTTGTCTAGCGATTACTATCTAAATCAAATTTATGCTGGATATAGTGCCATTTCTGGATTTTCAAACAGGAAAGTTCAGAGTCGTAGCTAGGGTTTTCAGCGCCCAGGGACAACTGAAGATTTCGCGCCCCCTACTGCTTGCCAAGGATGGAAAACATTTAATTCTAAAATGTCGTAACATCAGTTTGGCGCCCCTTGGATTCTGCGCCCGGGGACAGATGTCCCCCTTGCCCCCCCTCTAGCTACGCCCCTGGGAAAGGTACTGCATGTCCTTTTTAAGATACTGCATGTCCTTTTAACAAATGATTGTAGACCGTCTACATATATTCCTTCAATGTAAGGAAATATAAAATTCGAATTTTCTAAGATTCAACTAAAAACAGACCTACTATCAGATATTTAACCCTTTCCGGCACGCTACCTTTTAAAGTTGGAATTTTGATATATATATATATATATATATAAAGGTAAGCTGTCTAATTAGGCTTCGAGGAGTACACAAGTAAAATTCTGTGAAGCTAGCACTTATCGTTTTAATTCTGTGGGTGTGCCCAAAGTGGGCACACTGATTGGAATACAGCTTCTAAAAGAGTGCTGAAACGAGCATTGTTGTCAATGAACTGACCTATGAGATGCGGAGAAACAAAGAATACAGAATCTCAGTTGTCCTAGATTATCGGTGAGCCCGGTCTGGGCACACCCAGGGTTCGCCGTTTGATTTTAGGCAAGATTTCAAGGTAAAGATTTAAAGCGAATATAGAATAAGGAGATTAGCATAGAGCCAAAAAAAGAACATAGAAATTTCTTTTCAAACAATTCCTTTTATACCCTAAAAAAAATCTGGAAGATTTCTTTGAAAAATGAGGGTCTTACAAAACTAAACAAGGCTAGAATATATGGACTGGTTTGTGTTGAGCTGCCATCTACTATAAATAATGAAAGTTCAGAGTAACCTATAAATCCTTTTTCATTCAATTTTTTTGTGCGTACAGAAGGAAATTTTTAGGCGTGTCCACACCGGACCGCAAAGGGTTAAAGACTCCTTTCCGTAGAATAATAGACAAGGGCTATGCTTTGTCTTATAACAAATGAAATTTTAATTTTAAGTTGGATTATGTTTACTATTGCAAACTACTTATACAATTTTTTTGTGATGATAGTGAATATATACCATTAACGTGTTTTTTTATAAGTCAGATGGTATATCACTACTATTTTTTACTGTTAAATTATAACTGATATGATTTACTCTAGTCATAAGTTTTATTGTGTCTTATTATTTCATGTTTGAGAAATAAGATACTATTCAAACAGTGCATATACCTTTGTACTGGTAGTAGTTTAATTGTATTAGCTGATGTCCTATGCATTACAGGTTACACTGCCATGCAACAGATATATTATTTTCTCATAATTAAGATGCTTTATTTTAGAAAATAGAATACACTGTATTGTACTTAACATTAGGATTAACATGCAGAGCAAATCTGAAAGTGGATCTCATGAGTACATTATATTTAATTATTTTATACAGTTGTTGTGACAGAAATTCTAACACACAGCACATTTAAATGAATGTTCAACCCAAAATTAGTTAAATTACTAAAATTTGCATTTAGTATACATTTAAGTCATCAAACTTTCAATATGCCCATATCTTATGTTTGAAGGAACCTTATGAGAAAACCCAGGTCTTCTGAAGAGAGTAGAATCCTAAGGCTACAAATCAAGGCTCCTGTTACATTACTCTGTGTATATGCAAAATTAGCCAATCATTGGGAAATGTTCAGAAGGAGAAAATTTACTCATGAAACAACATTTTGATTATAAAAATAATGCATACAGTAGTTTAGATAGAAGTACTTTCTTTAGTTATAATACATATACAGTTGATAAAATCTAGTCAGTTTCTGTAATTAGCTGGCTTCTGTAATCCATTAACTTAAATTACTTTTTCATACATTTTAGACAGTGATCTACAATGAAAGTAGACTGCAAATAGTTGATTATCACATTTTCTACTTTACATCATTTTGTTTCAAGCAACTTTATTTACTGCTGCAAATGAAATTAAATTGCATCATATTTAGCTAATTAAATTTCATAACTAAATATAGGGTGTCCCAAATAAAAGTATACCCTGAATGAATTTCAGTTAAATGCCAAATGGACATACATGTAACATAGTGCATTGTGACATAGGTAACTGCAGAATCACTACAATAGGTGTTGGAACTGGCCTCCAGGAGGAACAGATCAGTTTTTGTTTTTAGCATAGTCTGATGCAACTTTTATTAATACAATTTGTGCATAATGGTCTTGGTTGGTAGTCTAACATTAAATTTAGCTTGAAATTTATCTCTACAAATATTAAAGCAGTATGCTTTGCATATGATTCCATGACAAAATTCTTTGTTTCAGTGTTTTGATGCCATCTTCATGTACTGTACAAATTTTTGTAGCGCTATTATTACCTTATAAAAAACAAACCACAATTAAAAAAGGTAAGGGTTTTGAACAATTTCGGTTCAAATTAAATTAGCATACTTTTTGTTTTTGGTTTGAGTATATTTTTATTTAGGACACGAAATATATCTATTTATTTCTAATATAAATAGAAGCTAACGTCTTCTCTTTTAAATTATGTGAAAATTAAAACACTAACTCCTCTTCATATTTAAGGTAATAAATACATACATATATTATAAAGGACACGAAACTTGTTTACGAAAATAATTCATCTTTTATTAACATTCAAAATAAATGTATGCAACAAAAAGGTAGAACATTATGGATGATATATAACTATAAGAAATGGTGTACTTTATTTGAAGCATATGAAAAGACTTATTGTTAATAGATAATTAACTGAAATTAATTAATTACTGATAAATGCAAATAAACAATTGACATTATTGATTCTTCTTTGCATATGAATAATGTTTACCAACACGTCTTTAAATACATTTTAAATGTACATAGCTGCCATTATAAAATGATAATATATGATTAGCTTTAGTTTCTAAGGAAATAAATCTATTTATGTGAGGTATATGATGAGATTAAATTAAGAAATTATTATTATGTTTCCAGTGGGACAACAAACTATAAAACAAATTGTATGCTGTAAGAAAACCACAAATTCTTTGTACTTTAAATACAGCCACCGAGACAGTATAGTGGTTAGGGGAGCTTACTGTGGTACCAAAGAGCCTGCACTCGAATTCCGGAGAAGGCATGGTTATAACTGTCCATCCCTTCATAGAAGACAATGGTGGCCTTAGAGTGGACAATGCTGAATAGGCAAGTGCCCGCCATTGGATTAAAAACAAAAACTTTAAATACTGTATAGACCGTATTTACTCACGTAAGTACCCCCCCTTTTTTATACTAATTTTATTGTACGAAAATCGAAAGGGGAAAATTAAGCAAATAATTTAATTTCCAAAGGACGCGGTTACAAAACGAACATTACAAATCAAAAGTATTAATGGATAAATCACTGATAACTATCACAATAATTATTTATTTAAAAGAAACCCATATTCCAAAGAGAATACATAATAATATTAACATTAGAATACCTAATAATATATATTTCATTTCAACTTCCCTACATCTTGAATTACATTCGCTCTTACTGTTGTTCACTACTAATCCCTAGGCCTCAAATCAATCAGTGCTGCTGAAACAGTGGTCCATGTCAAATTGCAAGCCGTCTTTTATCACCATTTGGTGCATGCAATGATCTTCAGAATCATCAAGAGCATTAGAAATCTCCGTTTTCTTGAAGCTATTCATTATTATTGCTTCTGAAGGAGGGGATGAACCAATTTTGTCACAGGGGCACTTCATAGCCAAGCTGCCAGAGTCAGTCCTCTTAACTAACTAATACTACTTCATCAGTCACAGCCTATCTGCACAAAGTCCGCGAGCAAATTAATTTAATGAAAGGTCCCCGAATTTTCCTGGTTCTAGTAAAATTTGCGACCTTGCTGACATCCATTCATTATAAAACTTTCGGGGATAGTTTTTGAACGGCTTATTTTACAGATAGGTCCAATGGTTGCAGAAGTGATGTAAATCCTCTTTAAATAATGACAAGAACGTGTTTGTTCTGTTCACTTTAAGAGAGAATTAGGGGATTTTAGGAAATTAGAGAATTTGACCTTTTTCCCAAAGCCATTGTAACCATTATCTCTGGGAAGAATGGGCTTGAAGTGCCTATTTTAAAGTTACAGACTGTAGCAGTCATTTCTAATCTAAATGACAACAAAGCCATCGAGTCAATACAATTTTGATCTGCTCTTTCATTAAGAACGGCACCCAGCATTTCTAGTACATAACTATGACACCATTAGGGAATTTTTGCCTTGATAATGTCTTCCCTTTGAAAACTGCGAAAGATGGAAACTTTTTAATATCCACAGTCACTGCTAACATTACTGTGCAGTGCACTTTTTCAGCTCCTCTAGTTTTTAATAACACAAAAAATGCCCCCTTTTGAATGATGTTATGAGACATATAAAAATATACAACAGTTGGATTTCCATTCCCTAAGACGGCCAAAATAGCAGTCATAATCTTTCCATCGCTGGATTACGAACATGTGAAATTTTAACATATTTTCACCACAATCCTCTGGTAGCTGTAGTACAAGCGCTGTTCTCCTTCCTAAACAAATAGGTCATCTCATGAAACAAATGGTTCACTCAGTGCTCGTTTTAAAGTATTGGCCTGTAAAAACACGTTTCTTCACTTCATCCCTCGCTTTCATTTTTATCATTTCAAATGGCACAGCTTTATCATTCTTCCTTTGTTCTGCCACGGAATTCGGCATGTCACTATACAGCTCACTAGCAGTTCCTGGAAGCTTCAGGTTTTCAATCCCTGAAAAACTCTTCGCTTTTCTGTCTTTTATGGGTGCCTCTTTTTGTTTTCTCCAATATCGAATCAAACTAATCTAACTAATAAACTAATAAACAACTATCTCCTGGAAGGTTTGACACCAATAATTCAAAGAATTTTAAAACTTCTAATTTAAATGTTTCCATGTAGTACAATTATTTTCTTTCACCATGGTTCTAAAAATGTGCGGTAGACTGTGCTCATTGCACACACACACACCTCAAATGAAATTTCTTCCAACTTCAAATTTCGGATCTTAAATTAAGTACTGTTAAGGCATTCAGGGTAGGTAAAGTTGCACAGCAAGAATGTGTAGCTGAATCGGCAAAATCGTCGAACAAATATCAGCTCAAGTTTGCTTCGCTTTGACTGGCTCTTCTATCAGGCTGGCATAAAGTTCATCACTTAGAACATTTGGACAACTTTATGCCAATTTCGTAGATGTAGCTAGGTTTGATTGCTTAGCAACGAAGTTTAGCTTATGCCACCTGTGCCTCACTTGTTAAAAATAACAAGTCTTCGTGCAAGTACTCATTATTTTTAAAGTGAATTTTTGGCGTAACGTTCCCAGGTATTTGCAAAGGGTTGTCTTGGATAGCAAGATGAAAATAACCACTATGTGAATTTACCAATTCAACAATTTAGGGAAGCTCGCCTTCTTAACGTCTTGAGGAATGGGGAAATTGCATGAATATTTAGAAAAAATTTCAGAACCTTGAGCTAAAAAGATGGGGCAGGGCATACATGAGTAAATATGGTTTATTTATATTGTCATTAAAATATGATACGTGTTACAAAAATGCATATTTTAATATATATTTTCAGTACGTTCCACATACTAAAATATAATAAATTATTTCCATCAAAAACTGACAACAAAATAAGGAATAAGTGAAGAAAAATTCCCAATTATAACATTTTTAAAAATTAAAATAAATTTTTAACATGTATTAAGACTAAAAGGAAAAAATGGGCAAGAACATTATAAATTTAAAATCAAGTTGAACAGACTTGCAACATTTTACTGCTTTAATGTTACAGTATGATGTCTCGGACTTTACAAACAACTCAAAAAAAATTTTTTTTTTCTTTTTGTTCCCATACAATACAGAAATGAAGTTCAGTAAAAATTAAAATTATTACAATAAGCAAACATAAGTATTAAACATTGGTTCTGAAATAAAAGGAAGCATAAATTTCTCAACATAATTAAAAGTAAAAATATACGCATAAGTATATTTCTTAAAAAGGTACTAGTGCTGATATGTGTTTTAGGAAAACTGAAGAACAGGTTCTCCTCTTAAGCTAAAAATTAGGATCAATATTACCAAGATCACAGAAAAATAGCTTGAGATTTACCTTTTAGTATGAGGTCTGTTAAAATTACTGTTTAAAAAATTTGTCCAGTTTCAAATAACAAGTTAATTCAGATGCAATACTTCACATGACGCCGCCTCAAATTTTGGGCTAAAAATTGCTTTATAATGCAATATAAGGGATTATGCTTTCTAATGCATAAAGATGCAGATAATCAATTATATCACAAGCTCATTAATATACTGCAAGATAACAATGCATAAAAGGAATCTAATTCTAAAATACAAGGCTAACTTTGTACACAGAAAAGCCTAAATGACATTGTTAAAAAGAAGCATGTCTTAACAATGAAAGTGAACTCCCATATAAGAAACTTAGAAATATGAATGTATACAATATTAAAACACTGCAGTTGACTAGAGAATAAAAATGCATGTAAGAGACATACGTGAAAATCATCATGCAAAGTGCTATGACTAGAAGCAATAAAGAAGCATATTTTTTATATCCACACAATATTTCTTTAGCTGTTTTAAATAAGAATATAGAGAGGTAATTCTATCAATGCAAAATAAGAAACTCTTCAATTTTAACTATACGATCTGGGGAAAAAAAAAAAAAAAAGATGATGAAAATGAAAAGCTTTTGTCATTACTGTCTTCTAATATTCTATTGCTAAATACTAGATTTGTGAATTAAACTTTTAATTTGAAACAAAAGATGATAATCTGAAATTTTAATGGCATGTTTATATCGTACTTGGAATCTAGGTAATAAAAGAGGGACATAAATGGCCAAAATAATTTTAAAATAAAATGAAAGTAATCCTCCTTCTATTGATGTGGCAGATTATCTCAAGACGAGATTTGCTGTACAAATAATAAAAACTAAAACTACTAATAAAAGTGAAAGAATTTTAGATTACTCTTTAAAAAAAATTTGGTAATACAATTCTGATTATGGTGAAATTTGAATAACATTATAACTATAATGCTGTATCTGAAATGCTGAAATCAAATGACAAAATACACGAGCATACTTTATATTAGACGGCACCACACTCTAAGACTATACCAATGAAAGTTAAGCTGAATAGAAACTTTTGTTGCATTTTAATTTCATCTAGCAATGAACAGTGACATGTTCTTTTCAAGAAAGGTATACAAGCACGCCTCTTATGACATTTCCTGCTTTCAGAAGCTATTTATGCAAAAAGATTCCCTATTATATAGAAACTTTCTATAAAATAAATTATTTAAATTTTGATTTTACTATAAATTAATAATAGTCCTAATTTTAAATCTATGCATTGTTTAAAAACGAATCGGAAAAGTATGGTGAAAGTCTCCATTTGAACTAAGATTATAGATTTCTCATTTATGTACAAGATGACCAAAATTATCCAGAACTTTTTACTTCATATAAAATGCCTATTTTACAGAAATGTGGATGACAAAATAATTCAAATCTCAAAAAGTCGCACTATATGAAAATAACAATTACATGAATTACAATAAAAGAAATCAATAACTAATGACTTATTAAAATTCAACACTCCTTTAAAATTATAAACATGCATACATTTCACAAAAATACATACATAAACAGTATATCAACTGAATACAGGTTTCTCTTACTCTATGTAAGTTCAGCATTTCTCTAAGGCCTTTCATAAGTCAAAATGGTATAAAGCAAAGAAGGAATTATGAATAATTCATATAAAAAAAGTTTCAAGTCTGCAAATAATTTATCAAATAACCCCAAAGAACTCTGTTAAAAAAGAATGAGATCATAAGAACTGACCACATAATAATAATAATAATAAAATTCAGCTTCTAAAACTGAAAAGAGAGAGAGACAAAAGTGAGCATTTACAAATGGTTAACTATACATATGGTGTACTAGATTGAATAGCTGGAGATTTAGGTGTGGCAGGCAGTGTCTACATTATATTAAAGACAAGATGAAGACTGACTGTAATACCTTAATATTTCTTGTGTTTATCAAGTCACTACACCTACAGTTTTCATGCATGCTTGTTTCAATGTTCTAAAGTTAAGATTATCACATGCTTTGGATGATGTGAAAGGTTTGAAGTAAGGCAGTAAGCCTGATTGCTAAAACTAAGACACATTTTTTTTTTTTTTTGGTATTGTATATAATTCTTCTCAGGCAACTATAACATTCTGTAAGACTGTCTTATGGAAAATGCTTTCCCATAAGACCTATCTCTCTCCCGAATTATAGGAATGCTTTCCCATAATTAATATCATACTTTTTTGTAATAACTGCATGTAACAGAAGTGAAATGATAATTTTGATTTGGTCTTTTTTACACAGAAATGAAGATCCTCTTTGCACTTAAGTCACCAACCAAAAACAGTAATTTAAATCTTTAATAAAACTGAAGTGACACGAAGCATTTATTCTCAAAGCAGAAGAATACCTGTATTGCATATTCCAGATCAAAATTAATAGAAATGCAGCAAAAGGAAGTGTAATATGGAAATGCAGTAAAAAGAAATATGTGATTAAAGTAATGCATAGTAAATTACAAAAGTTATTTTCAGTTATGATTAAAATAATGCACAATAAATTGTAAAAACTATTTTCAGTTTAATGAAAACTATATTTACAACAAAATCATTAGAATAATCTAAAATAAATAACTGTAATGAGCCTGCATAGTCAAAGCAATGAGCAACTAATATTAGGGATTTAATATTTAATTTAAATTTTGAAAGTCTATAGATAATAAATATTACTTTTCCAGTTCCACAAAGAAGAGCTTAAAAATACATAAGCATTTTTTGGAGTAAAAAAAAAAAATGTTACACAACTCAAATTCATAAAGAATTTCACAGCAAAAAGTTTTCCCTGCTCTACTCAATATACGATTTGTTATGCATATTACCAATACATAACAGGAAAAAAAAAAAAAAAAAAAAAAAAAAAAAAAAAAAAAAAAAACTGGATTGTTTAATTTAGGCAAAACACATATCTCCTATGTTCCATCCCAATATTCATTGAATACACACCAGGACATAACAAGGAGAACATGCTGACAATTCTATTCCTTATTCATTTATAGTAAGACAAAACTATTTTCTTCATAAACAAGGAAAATGTGTTTAATTTATACTGCTGTGATTTAGAAACATAAAAAGCAAATGATACTGCTGAAAGTAGTTTAAAAGTTTGTTGTACAGGAAATTTTTTAATCTGATACTGTATTAAATTTTTATATAATTCTGAAACAGTGAAAATGTTTATAAAATCCTCAAACAAATATTTACGAATTCCTAAAAGAAAGATAAACTGATGTACTTTAATCATACTAGATATAAAACAAAAGATATACAGGAGAATTCCAAATAACTTCCCTAACATTGACCATAATTCATAAATATTCAGAAAATTCTAACAATTTAGTTGCTTTCTTCAGAAGGTCAAATGTATATTTACAGAAATGCAAATAAAGGAACTTTTTCCATTATTATGCTTTAATAAAGATTCTACAGTGAAAATATTGGAATATTTCTAATTCTGTTAAACAAACGGCAGAATGGACTTCTTTTGTTTTATTAATTTAAATAGAATCATGAATTTATTTGAATAAATATTTTATCCTTAAAAAACAAATAACACTTTCCTTAAAAATTAAACAAAAATTATACAAATCTAAAATTATATATATTTATCTGTGCATAATAAGACAAATTTAGATTTAATAGCATCTTCATAATTATTCCTTCTGTTAAAAAAAAAAAAAAAAAAAAAAAAAAACTTGGTACACCTTAATTTACAGAGAAAACAAAACACTGAAAGCTTTATATATGGTATTGGTATGTAATTGCTTTTTAATAGTATTTATGAACTATGTACTTCTCAAATGATTCATGGTAATATGCTTTTGAAATAGATGAAATAAATATACATGGCATGTTTATTAGCTTACAATTAATTTAGCCAATAAATGTGCCACTCCTATTCATCTAACTTACAGTTCTTTATATACATATATAATAACTAGAGAGATAGCCCCCTGAAAAAAGCAGAGTAGAAGTTACTGTAACAAGAGAAGTTATTGTCATTAAAGATACATTCCAGAAATACTTTTTAATTAAATTACTTATTGCTGATTCCATGGAAAAAGGTGGACTTTCTCTATATACTAACCAGCAGTTAAGAACATCTGAATCATGTTTCACCGTCCCTGTCTATTTCAGTGGAAAATTTAACAGAAGTGAAATTACTATTTTAGTCCAATTAAGTTAATTTAAGTCAGTTTTATTGTTAATTAGATGAAGAAAATATCCCAACACAATTTCAACTCCTAAGGAAAAAAAAATACTGTAATAATATTGGATAAATCACCCTAATGTTGGATACAACATACAACACCCAAATATACTATGAAAGAGTATGCAAATATTACTCTGCTTTTTCTGGGGGGAAAGGCTCTCTAGTTAATAAATGTAATTAATCTTAGTTGTGTTAGTGCTAGATTTTAGTTTTGAAAGTCCATTTTCCCATAATTTTTACATTATATGTTATTTAAGCTTTCATAATATACTGATTTATATATTCACACAAACATTCATATACACTATACATTTTCATCCTTTTGCATTATTTAAAAAAAAACAATAAATAAAAATAAATAACAATGTGAAAATTAATTAATAAAAAGCTCAGTTTAAACCAGCTATAAAGGAAGACCAAACAATTCAGATAATGAGTTCTGGATAACTGTTTTTACTTAAAGAGATTGATTTTTATATAGGCACTTAAATAGGGACACAGGAAAGTTTTTATTTGAATATTAAAATACTATTTTCTTTTACACTGAACAATACAATTTATGTTTTAGCTTCATTAACATTTATCACCTCATTCTGCACTTTGACATTAAATATGTTAAATGACTTACATTTATAGAATTACATTTTTGAGGGAAGCATCCTCAGCTGCAGCATTATGTTAGTGGGAGGGCACTAAGTCTAAGGAAATACAACAGAAAATGGGGGAACACCTTATAAAGACTATTAAATTTGAAATGAACAAAATACTTCAGAAATTGTGGTCAATTATTTAAAAAGTGCATGATAAACAGAAAATTATTTATAAATTAAAAATAATACTGTGCATATATACAACATACAAATGCAGACACTGAAATTTGCATTTCACACTGCAATTGCATTTCACACTGAAATAGTATAAATATATATGTATAAATCATAAAACTGTACTTATTACAAATGTATTGATTTAGAATGTCATTTACATCAAACTTATGAAACTAAGATGTACATAATCTATATTTTAGTAAAGTTATAATGATGACATCTCTATTTTAATGAAGTTATATATTTAAACAATGATGAATTTTCATCAGCATGCATAAAAGCTGCTAAGTTTATTTTCAAAAATTAAAAACTGATAATCTTGGTAGAAATTTAAGATTATACTCATTCTTGACATAAATACTGCAGCTACTGCATTATTCTGATATAAACAGGAAGAAGTTGCATTTACACAGAAAGTTAAATGTTTAAATGGTACATAGTGTACTCTTGAGAGAAAAATGTGCTTTCCAATACAAAAAAGGTTACCACTTGACATATTCATCTTCACCCAGAATGTATATACTTTATTTCCTGCACAGATGAAGGAATTAAAATCTTAAATACATTTAATGAGAATTTTTTAAGTTAAAAATATTTCTCATAGTTTATGTTATAATGCACTATGTTTATTACAGCTACATTTTTTAAAATCATGCATTAAAAATAGTGAAAGAAATTAAAAAAAATTATAAGTTGCTGAAAATGTCATTTCATAAAATTTTAATTTATTCCAAAATTAATAAATCAAGTGACATGCCTTTCAGTTAAAGAATCTTTAAATAGCACATAACAACATTACTTCAATCATTAACTCCTTCCAAAATATTCCTATACACTGAGGTTACCTATACCTCCAATAAATAATGACATGGAAAAGTTTCAAATGGAAATGGTTTTTCCAATAATGAAATGGAAAAGAATGTCACAAAGAAATGGGAAGGATATAAATTTGTGTACTCAGCATAAGGGAACACATAGGAACCTCTTAGACAGCTAACCAGCCAAATTCATTACAATACAGTGTAAAGTCTGAAATCTGGACGTCCAATATCTGGAATGATCTAAAATCCAGACCTGAAAACCACCAACGTTTTTCTCATAGGCTTTGTGCATGTGCATTTGATTCCCCCCTGCAAGCACAATAAAACATCTGGAGAGCTCCAATTCTTAATTTCATGTCGAAACTAAATAAAATACCTTGTTATTGAAGAAACATCATTTTGGTATACATTTGTACGATCAGTAATTTGGCCCCATTGTTGTGTATCTGCTTTGGCACGCATCTCAAACCGAAATATTCCACATAGATACATTGTTGATCTGATGCCAACCTGGTGAATCATTATTTATTATACTTTCCTTTCATCACTGCATGTTTATGAAAACATGAGGACTCATTAGTAATGACTCATTTGAATAATAAAGGGGTATGGAAACCTTTCATGTTGACATTACGCTTGGTGATGATTACAGATTTAAGTTAAATACGCTAACACATGTTGAAGAGGAAAAAATTTAACAAAATTTCTTTCCATATGCTAAAAGTTGATTTTGTTGATGACACTCATAGACCCAAAGATTACATTTAGTGCTATTTGAATTAAGTATAACTGATTTGTTATTCACATACATCCAAAACCAATGCCTAGGTCGTATGACCGCACTGAGTCGCAGAATTTAGGACCCACAGAGTGATAAGATATCTAGCGCCGGCCCTCAATAAATATATGTGGGAACTTATTTACTCAGAACTCTGATAAGCCTTAATTTTTTACATTCTGCATTACGATCCAGAAATAAAAGTCACAACTGATTCTTCAAATTCTCATTAGAATACATCCATAAAGAGTTAAAAAAAAAAAAAAAAAAAAAAACACCTGGCATAAAAAAATTCCTGTCTACGATTTCCCGGATGTTCAATTTTTGGAACATTGGCATGTAACTCTGTCTTTTCTTTTTTCTTTCACTTCATGAAAACAAAGCGTTGAATGATGAATATTTTAAAATTTTATGCAGCAATAATAGCTTACCGACTATTCTGATGTGAAATTAATAAAATTTATGTAAAACTCATTAAAATTTACATAATTTTTAATTAGCATACTATTTTATAAGAAATGCAATGCAAAAAGTATAAAGAAACAATGAAAACAAACTTACACTTACACAAGCTTGACTAACAATTACATAATATGAATAAATGCAATTCTCAAAATGTAAAATACCTTACCAATAAAAAAATAAAACATTTTATCTTTTAGAAGGCACATGGGATTTCAACTAGTAGCACAAAAAATATTAAACATTCTAAAAAACACTCATTTTTCGTAATCCTTAATACATGCAGCATTTTTTTTTCATTCAAAATACATGTTTGTAGCATTTTTTTTTTGTGCCACACTACACAATGCCTTTGTGATGATGTAACTATATAATGTAAATTTGATTTTCTTGCAGGTGTTGACTGATGGGTACGCGGTCCAGGTATAATGTGAATTTTATGTTTCGTTTGAAGGAAATTCAAAGTAATTTCTCTTCTAAAATTCAGGTGAGCCATTTCTAATGTGGGGTTTTTGCGTAAATCAGTGTGTAAGATCCACGCAACAGCCACAACTATATTCAATGTGTTGATAAATAAGTTCTAGTACCATTTTTTGCTGCGAAATTTTGGTCGATAACTCCAAGAAGTCTGTCCGACAGGTCTACTCCACCCATTCCTTCATTATATAATTTTATAATGTAAGGTTGAAGAACATTAACTTTCTTTTTTTAACATAGGACACATCTTTTTTATATTCCTAATGGTTCGTAAGTGATAAAATTTGATGCAATAGTTAGAACAGAACTGTCGTCCCAACAGCACATATAAACTTCTCCATAGCATCGGTAATCAAATTTTCCATGTTGATATTTCCACATCTCCTTTGCTGTTCTGCTGTTTGCATCTCTTTTGCTCATAATGTGTCAATTGCCTTAAAGCCTTTGTTAGACAAATCCGTCAGCAGACTGTGCAATGAAAAAAGTTATCGAAAAATACTTTGTGTTTCTCTGGATTGTCAATAAAAGATAATGCTTCAGAGACAACTTTTGATCAAAGAGGCAAATTTTCATTTTTCGAAAGATCTAATATAAACAAACAAATCCTTGTGAAGCAGATGTGGTCATTTCTAACAAAAGAAACAAGGAGATAGCGGAGCTGAAAACAGGGTAATATAACTGAAACTAAATACACAACCCTTGGTGACAAAGGTCATACCACCTAGTAGTCCTCTGCCCCCTCCTTTCTACAGAAAGAAATGACACCCATTAATGCCTTTAGAAAAGGGCATGTTTATGACATATGAGCACTGAATGTATTTAAAATCTAATAAAGAAAAATATATGTGTGATATCACTGATTTTTGTATACTGTTACATGCCAATGTTCCTTTTTTTTAACATTGCAATTTTACGCAGTCTTGAAGAAAAATTTCTGGTTATTATTTGATTTTCTTTTATTACCCATTAAAGTTGTCCTTTTCAAGCACGATGGAGAAAGGTTTGGGTAGATTTGAATTTTTAGGAATTTTATAGAATTTTCTTTCTTAAGTACTGTAAAAATCATAAAAAAAAGCCGATTTTTAAAAAATTTTCTACGCTAAAATATTTATATTTAAAAAATAAATTTTATGTCAAAAATTCAGTCATAGATTCTATAATAATCGGTATTTTTTCAAATTGTCAGATGAGTTAGTCTAATTTTTAAAAAATATTAAACATGATGTTCCAAAAAAGGAACATTGGCATGTAAAAGGTTAAGCATGTACAAGAAATAGGCATAAGTATAATAAATAACTAAACTAATATAAATCAGACTTAATTGTCTCGGTGCGCGATTGAAGCAAAATAAAATTTAACGGAACAACTTGTCGTTAGTCGCCATGCTCAAAATGCATAGCCAAATATAGTGAAGGATAGCTAAATTTGATGATGACAGCAGATAATTTTAAAAGTTTTCGCATATTGCAAAACTAAGGTGAAATTTTCCAATTAACGGATTTTGTAAAGAAATGTGGAGAAGCGGTAATAAATGAAGATGATATAAAATGAGTTTTTCATAGTGATGACAATGCTTCTCAATCATCAATCAATTAATGAATGGTGAAATCTGTAGCATGGTTCTAGATCCAGAAAATACTGCTACCGATAGTGAGGAAAGTGACAGAGAAGTTACTGAAAACAAAAAAAAAATTCGATTGACAAGTTAGTCACCAAGAATAATTCGCTCGTGAACTTTTTAATTTACAGCAAACTATTTTCCTTTCCTTTTTTTCATTGTAAATGAGCGGAAAAAAATCTTCGTTCATTATTTCAAGTAATTTTAACAAAGTTCGTAAACCACATTTGGCGTTATTATCGCTTATAACAAATATGCCAAATTTCAAAATGTGCCAATGTGCAAATTCACGTATATGCTAGGATATTTTAAATAAAAAACTCTAATTTTTTGCAGGTATGTTTAGAAATAAATCTATTTTTTTGAGACGAAGGTAAAAATTTTATAGATTATAATTCAAAATTCTTTTAAAAAAATTTATAAACGTTATTTAAAAATACAAATTTAAAAAAAAATCATCAAAAATGAGCAAATTTTATTTGGAATGAACCTAAATTTCAAATTTTGGAAGAAGGAATTAAGTAAGTTTAATAAAAAAAATAGATATTACTAAATATATATCAAATTTAATTAACATTGAGGGGCTAAAATTTTGAGAGCTAATATTTTAAAAACTACTTGTGGGATTTTTGCGAAACTTGGCAGCTTGGCATAATTTGAGTCATAGAATCGAAATATGGAAAAAAATTGGCATGTCATTTCAGAAAAAGTTCGATTCTGTGTCAAAGTACTTATATTAGAACAATGCTATATATAAATCTAATACATACCCTAAGTCACGCTTTTGAGACATAAAAAACACAAGTTGAATTTCGTCAATTGGCCCAATAGAATGGGAGTTATAGAACTGTGCCCCCCTTTTTTTTGCACAGTGTACATGCAATTTTCCTAATTTAAGTTGATCTCTGTAGCAGTTTTAACAAATGTAATTCAAATAACCTGTATATACTAATTCAGAAGTCAAACAACAAAAATCAGCGTTATATTTACAAAATTTTCACAGGACTAGTTTCGATGGTTTTACCGAACCACCATCTTCAGCTACAAAACCGCAATTTCATTCATTTGCGGTTTTGCAGCTGAAGATGGTGGTTCGGTAAAACCATCGAAACTAGTCCTGTGAAAATTTTGTAAACATAACGCTGATTTTTGTTGTTTGACTTCTGAATTAGTATTTATTCGGCGTGTTATTGTGTCTTAACCTGTATATAATTCTGTCTGCTTTACTATATTAATTTACTATAAAATAGAGCAAAGCAAAATCAGGGACATTCAAATACTTCAAATATTTAGTCAGATAGAAATTTAAGATCCCAAAAGAAGACTATATTCCAAAATAAGAGGTCATATAGTAATGCTAAGATTCACCTACCTTGTAGCCTTTGATTTAGGGCATTAAGTTTGTTTAATAGATTATGACAGACTATGTTAGTGCTATCTGCCCTCAGGAAGGCATGCCTTTGTGGAGAAATTTCTAAGCGAAACTTTATTGCATTCACATTACTCATCTAAGAAATCATGAAAACATCCAAGAATCCAGCCTTAGGTCATTAAGAATCAGTCTGACAGAAATTGTCATGCTATCAATCATGTCTTTCATTAGAAAAAGAAATATTGCAAATCAGTTAATACATAAAAACAGCTCTAGAGCTCATCTTAAAATTCATTCTCTAGGACTGTCAGCTTAAAGAATGGGATGCCTTCATGGAGCATTTCACAAGGAAACTTGCTTGTATTCACACTAAATATAGGAAAAAATACTTTACACATATTGACTTTTAGCATTTCTTTCTTTTCACAAGTTATTTACCATTCGCTACATGCACACCTGAGTTCATTTTAGAGTAAATACATCTTATGAATCCCTATAGATTTTTTTAAAGTTTGGATAGATACCTATTTTGAGTCAGAAATTTCACTGCTCTTTAATATTAATTTTGGGCTTATGTAGTTGATATATATAAATGATTTTGCTAAATACAACTTTTCAGGCAGTTTCAACTTAAATGCACCTCATATGTAGTTTGTTTTCATTCCACACAGGCAGCTTGTTTATATTTGTTTCGAATAGGGGTAGAATTATTAAAAATTTTACAAGTTTTTCTCTTTTGTCAACAATCCGTGTAGTGCAGATTAGCAGAGCACGATTAACAATTATTACTACTGTCAACAATGGACAACCTGGTAAAAAATGGGCTAATGTTAATAAATCAAAAAATTCCAAGTCCAGCACTTTTTTATTATTGGCTGGATATATTAATAATCCAATCACACATGCATGGAATGTAAAGGCGGGTAAGTGCGGGGATTTAATTTAGGGAAAACTTACTACAAGGATTTGGGTAAATAGTAGATTTATTTCCGAATCTACTTTTTCCTGTTTAAAAGCATAAAAATTAATTTGAAAATAATTTTGCTCATAATTATAAAAAAACTTTTATATACAATATTCTGATTCATTTTTACATAACAGCCAGCTATTATTTTCTTTGCACATAATTGCATTTAAGAAAAAATAATAGATACAAATTCTATAAATCTTAATGAAGCAATCTGTAAAGAATTTTTTTTTTTTCATAGTTACTAATGTGCAAATGATCCTAATTTAATGTAAAAATCAGAAGAGAAGAAATATAAACAAAACCCAGAATGACATGATCTATAATCCATGAAATTCCTAATCCCAAGATGTGCAGATTAACGGAACTAGTACTTTATTTGCATTACATATTATAAAAAAATTAAATCAGCTATTTCCTTTCTGTCCAGAAAATTACACAGACCAAAAATATGTTTACACTGTTTGATCTACACTTAATGCGTGCAAACATTTTAATTACTAGAGCAAAATTTTAGAAGAATTAAACTACTTACAAGAAAAATTCTTCAGTTACTCGATTTTTTCAAAACTTTTGAGCTTCATTGACTTGAGCATATCTTTAGTTAACTTCTTGCGCTGTTAAAAAAAAAGAGAAGGCAACATAAATATGTATTTATGACCAAGAAATTTTAAAAATAATTTTGCTCTAGTAATATATTTAGGTCTATCACTTAACAAGGACTTTCATTGCAAGAATTATTAAAATCTGCTGCAGCTGAAGTGACCAATTATCCTTTACTGCTATTTTGCCCATTCAATTACACTATTTTTTATTATTAACTATTACATTAGTTATTAAAACAAAAAACACAGAAAATTCAAATTTCATATTCATGACATGTAGAAGTAACGCAGTTGCAATGTATCAATAACTTGTCATTAATAAGAATGTTATACACTTATTGTAATACATTATGATACTAACAATGTTGTGCTTCAAAAACTTCCATCATCTTACTTTAGCTGATAGTAGACTCAAAGATTACACAGAGAAGACTAGTTCAAAGACCGACATGTCTAGATTACTGACAAAACACGACACATATTTTATTACTGTCATCAAGTGTAGTAGTGAGAAAATAAGACATGCTTTACTCCCGAAATTTATGCCCCACCCATGATCAAGAGGTTAAGACCACTGAAAACTAGTAGTTCGACCTTAGTTTGAATATATGCAAATGAGTGAGCTGAATGATTGGTTTTTTAATGGTTTTCTCAACTTGTAATGTGAATAGGAGCCAGTTTCCCTTAGAACGACCACCGCAACAGCATTAAGCAGACACCCTCATGTGCTATGCTGTATTTGAATAACTAACCAATCCCAAATTAAAGAAAATTATAAAAAATTTAACATAGTAATGTTTTGTAGCGGTAATAAAGGCATTGAAACAATACACCTAATTGTAGTTTTTATGCTTTGTTCTGCTTTAAATAAGCTATACCTGCCTCACAAAGTTTAAATAAGCTATACCTGCCTCACAAAGTTCACTGCTTTAAATAATCTATACCTGCCTCACAAAACCCTTCCACTTCATCAGATAATTTATTTATGAAATTTGTCAAGATGTCAACAATTATTTTCCGCAAAAGCCGTATGCCAATGTATCACTTTAAAAGGGTTCTCTAAAATTACGACAATTTCTATTACACTGTTATTTGCCTTTTTAAGCATTTGCTTTAAAAATGCACTCACTTGAATATGCATAAATTTTACATATGGCTCACTCAAGAGATCCTGACACAGAACAATAAAAATTTTATTGCCTTTTTTTATACAAGAGGAAAAAAGATTTAAATCTTTTATAGATATTCCATAGAATAGCACTCCATAGCATTCAGTACTTTCCTATAGCACTCCATAGAATTTCAGTACCTTTTCTACAACCGTAAATAAAAATACATCTTGATTTTAGTGTGCGACAATAATTTTTTATGCTCCACTTTCACAAAATTCTTTCATATAATCCTCTTATAGACAGAGATATTAAGAGGAATTTGAATAGTTTAAAGATTATATCTTCTACATCAACACTTGACACTTCAGCAGTTGCCTTTCTAGCATACTAAAGTATATGAAAAGGGCAGCCAACTTTAAGCAGATATACATTTAGTTCACTTTTCCTTTTCAAAAACATATTGTTTCTAACAGCCTGTATACTTCTCCAAAATTGGTATTACCATCATTGTTACAAAATGCAATACATTTGCTCTTACTGGTTTTTCTTCGAAAGCAGTAATGATGCAATACTTGTGTATTTCAGAAGCTCTTCCACTCTGAAGGTTAGGTTAATGGAATCCGGCAAAACACACTACAGCCACCTGCCTAAGCAGTGATACCTTCATAGAGGACTTCCTAAAAGAAACTGGCTTGTATTCATGTTACACATGTAGAAAACTGCAAAAATCGACCATGCAACCAGCCCATTCACCTGGAATCGAACCCCAGTCAAACTCCCAATATCGACCATAATCTCACAGCCATGCCATTCTTGGATGTAAAATACAGAACCATTTATAGAAATATTCTTTTCATCATCATGATTATTAACATTAGTAACAGTACCCAAGTAATGAAGGTCTGTATGCATGTTTATTGCATAAATACTTAGTAGTTTTAAGCGCTAATATGGACCACTACTTTGAAGCATATTTTTTTAATTCGATTGCTTTTACTAATTTCTTGTTTTGATGATTTTGAGACAAAACAACTACATCAATGAACTTTAAATTATTGCTTAAACCCAGACTCAAAACAGCAGAAATCTAGTATCCAACATATTGCATACATTATTGTTATGCAATTAACTAGGAATTTTTTTTTTTTTTTAAATTCTCATTTCTCTTTTATGTGATATTTATATAGACATTTACTAATAAATTTTCATGTAGCTACAAACAGTGCACAAACGAAGTTCCATAAACTTGCATAAAAGTTTCCCTCAGGAATTTGCATAAAAAGTAATTACAGGTATCAATTTATTAATTTTAGTATAAACATATTTAGAACTCTGATAATATGAAAACAGAAAGTTCAACATTTAGACAGTAACACAACTTCACACAGACACAATTCATATTTACATCCGCATAAATCTTAATCATTATTTCAAAGGTGAAAATTCAAGATTCTCATTAATATATGTTACTGTTATTAGAAAGTTTAAATGAAAAAAGCGCAATAATCAGAATCTCAGCAATGATGTGTACAGATTCCATTATTGCAATTATGCATTTCGTTTCCTTTCTCAGATTAAAAAAAAAAAACAATGAAGAATTTGCCATCAGATATTTGTTTTAAATAAAAATCAGTATTAGACCACTCCACAAGTATTAATATTAACTAAATATTAAAATACTGTACATGCTTTCAGATTGAATCTAATTTGAAATCACAATTATTTTCCATGCAAGAAGAAAATAAATAAATAGGCATAAATGAAATATGAGATATTTACAAAATATTAACATAAAGTTACTTCTTTTTTTTGGCACATAACTACAGCAAGTTTATCACATAAAGCTACTTCTTTCTTTTTTTTGGCACATAACTACAGCAGAAACACAAAAACAAATTAGCTGATTACTCAAAAACATACCTCCAACTTGAGAGCTTGTAAGGATTCATACTGAGCTTTCTGTATTGCAACTTTAACCCATTTAGGTACATCAGATATTAAATAAGACAAAATCATTTTCACAGCAATAATGATATGCTGAAATAAATTACAGCTAATGAAAAGTACTGATATGTCAAAAAAGTAAATGGTTACTGCCATAAAATACTATTTAAAATATAATATAAGAAAACACTGATGTTCTCAGCATGGCATACATCAATTCCAGGTTAAGGCAGGCAGAATAACAAAGAGCTTTAAGTAGACTATCATTTCTAGTTGATTATTTGTAAATAAAATCTAATTTGTTTATAAACTTTATGGCTCAAAGTTAATTACGAACACTATTCATTTTTTATTATTGTATTCTCTGACATATGAACAATGATAATTATATGTGGTAATGCACACATCAAATGTCATGCCTGGATTTTAAAATATTGCATCGACTGTAGTATATCCTCAGGCATATGGTCTTTCAGATTCACAAATCAATAACTTAACAATCATAAAATTTTTAAAAGCAGCATATCTTAAGAATTCCCGATACAAACCATCCACAAACGGACTTCCATAAACTTGCATAAAAGTTTCCCTTAGAAATTTGCATAAAAAGTAATTGCAGGTGTCAATTTATTAATCTTAATACAGTACAAAGCCCGTAATCTAGACGTCCATTATCTGGAATGATCTATAATCTGGACCTCAAAGCCACAAACTTTTTTTTTTTATTATGCCTTATGAATACACGTAATGCGTTTACGCATATGCATGCGCATTGGGAGGATGTGTCTCCAGATACGTTTAAAAAATGCTTGGCATAATTTATGTCCAGCTACCATATTTCATGGTGAGGAAGGTGAGAGCCACGAGTTTGAAGGTTTTTGGACATCGCAAACTAAAGGTGAAATTTTCCAGTTATTGGATTTTGCAAAGAAATGTGGAGAAGTGGTAATAAATGAAGATGATATAACAGAAATTTTTCATTGCGATGACAATGCCCCAATCATCAATCAATTAATGGATGGCTAAATCTGTAGTATGGTTCTAGATCCAGAAAATATCACTTCTGATAGTGACAGAGAGGTTATTGAAAACGAAAAAATTTCGATTGACAAGTTAGTCGGTATTCTCGACACAGCAATTACAGGACTTGAACAGTGGAACTTTGTAACTGAATAAGAAATTATGTCTGTTTATAGAATCAAAGAGAAAGTATTAGCACAAAAAACAAAGCAACTTAAACAACTTACATTGAAAAAATGTTTAATAAAGTAAACAAATAAATATTAAGCTTTTTTATAAACTTTGATACCCTTTAGATCATAATTGCTCTTTATTTCATAAATTATGATTTCATATTTTTAATTGTATAATTTCCGCATGCCATCTTACCAGATTTAAACTGATGATCTATAATTCGGAAAAACCCCTAATCCGGAATCGCCGAAATCCCGACGAGTCCGGATTACGGACTTTGTACTGTATAAACATATTTAGAACTCCGATAATATGAAAAGTGTTAACATAAATTTCTTTTTATAATACTAAGTGTTCACATACATTATTCAAATTATGCCAAAATGCTAAGTTTGGTAAAAAAACGTGCAAGTAGTTTTTAAAAAATTAGCTCTAAAATTTTAGCTTGTCAATGCTAATTGAATTTGATATATATTTATTACTATCTATTTATTACTACTTTTTTATTAAACTTACTTGATTCCTTCTTCCGGAATTCAAAACTTAGTTTCATTCCAAATAGATTCACCCATTTTTGGTGATTTATTTTTAAATTTGTATTTCCAAATATTTTACACATTTTTCGAAAAGAATTTTGAATTATAATCTATAAAATTTTTACCTTCGTCTCAAAAAAATAGATTTATTTCTAAACATACCTGCAAAAAATTAAGAGTTTTTTATTCAAAATATCCTAGGATATACATGAATTTAAATATTGGCCCATTTTGAAATTTGGCATATTTGTTATAAGCAATAATAACACCAAATGTGGTTTATTCACTTTGTTAAAATTATTTGAAATAATGAATGGAGACCTTTTTCCTCTCGTTCACAATGGGGAAAAAAAAAAAAAAAAAAAAAAAAAAAAAAAAAAAAAAAAAAAAGAAAGGAAAATAGTTTGCTATAAATTAAAAAAAAATCGCAAGTGAAGTATTCTTGGAGCAAACTGAAAAAAAAGTGCATGGAGATAAATTTCTGAATTTCTCCGTAAATTTCTCACCAAATTTTACAAAATTTAATATTTAGGCATAATTTGCTTCGGAATTGAAATATGGAAAAAAACTGAATTTTCAGAAAAAGTCTGATTCTGTGTCAAAATACTTATATTAGAAGAATGCTATATATAAATCTAATATATATCCCAAGTCACGCTTTCGAGACATAAAAAATGCAGTTTGAATTTCGTCAATCGGCCAAGTAACGGGAGATATAGAACTGTCCTTTTTTTTCATAGTGTACCTTATAGTTCTTACACATTTATATAAATCATGCAGTTTTCATCCAGTGACACTAATATAATAAACACTGAAACATAACTTATAGAAAATAGGAATACCATATGCTTAACAATTAACAAAGATATCAAAAAGTACAACAGAGATGATTTTTTAATGCTGAATGATGTTAATAGAAACATACTAATATAGTATGCCTGATAGACCTTGCTGAAGCTGATGATGGTCCAGAAGGCCCTTTATGAGACATGTGCACTCATTCCCAAAATGTGCTTGTTGAACGTTTTTATGGCATTTGTTCAATCTGAAAAACATGGTTTATGCAGGACAATGCATCACACTGCTGTCCCAACTTAATATCACCCAGGAAAGGCTTGAGGAACACTCACCTCTTTTCTGTCTGCTTCATCTAGTACAGTCAAAAGTCGTTAATTCGGACACCCATAATCCGGACCTCAAAGCTAAAAACTTTCTGCGCATGCACCGCGTTGACACATGCGCATTGGTGTTTACGGGTACGCGTAAGACCTTTACGACTGCGCATATGCGTGTGCGCAAGTGCAGAATATGTTTTCGCGTGCGCGTTTTATGTATAACGGAGGTGTAAGCTAAAATTATCTAATTATCTATTTCAGTTAATGTTGATGATTGCGTTGTTCCTTAATCTTCTAATTAGATCCGGCTTATTATTTTTTGCACACTGTTAGAGCAATTTTATAAAAGTAAACTTGAACTTTCGATTATGTCAAATAGAATTTCCGATGCTGGAGCTCCCAAAGGATCTACAAAACGGAAGTATGTTTTGATGTCCATCAAACAAAAAGTGGAATTGCTGCAAAAAAATGGATAAAGACATGAAGAAGGTGACAGAGAGGTTAGTGAAAACGAAAAAATTTCGATTGACAAATTAGTCGGTATTCTCGGCACAGCAATTACGGGACTTGAACAGCAGAACTTTGTAACTGAACAAGAAATTATGTCTGTTTATAGAATTAAAGTGAAAGTATTATCACATAAAACGAAGCAACTTAAACAACTTACATTGAAAGAAATGTTTAATAAAGTAAACAAATAAATATTAAGCTTTTTTTTTTAAAAAATTTTGATACCCTTTAGATCATAATTGTTCTTTATTTCATAAATTATGGTTTCATATTTTTAATTTTAGAATTTCTGCATGCCATCTTACGAGATTTAAACTGATGATCTATAATCCGGAAAAATCGATAATACAGAATCGCCGAAGTCCCGACGAGTCCAGATTAACGACTTTTGACTGTAATTTCAAAATTCTCATTCACCCTCTTCTCACAATCTTAAGGACTTTCTCTGAAGTACAGCTGAATAAAACATTATAGTCAACATCATGGATCATATCGTAGATAGTAAGTAAAGCAAGTTTGTAAGGGGAATCCTCCGGCATATATTGATTCATATAACAGTAGGTACAAGTTAATATTTATTCTTGGCAAAGTCAGATAAGACATGCTAAACAGGACATGTCTCTTATATTTTGGTCATTAAAAATATTTCTGCTGAAATACTCATTCACTGTGACGACAAATGCAACTTTTGGCATACTTAGGATTTCCCAAAATTAGCAACTGCAATACAGTCAAATACCAAAAATCCACCAACTCCTGAAATCCGCGTAGCCTCTCAGAATATAAACATTCAGTTTATAGGTTCTGGAAACAGCAACATTGAGTACGAAATATCGAAGAAAAAAATCCTTACCGAATAATGACATCATAATTACGGAATAATAATAAGTCAAAACGGAAATACCAAATTATTGACATAAAGTGTTAAAAAAATACGATAAAATAAATAAGTTTTTTTCCCTCTAATCTGCATCAAAGTAAAAAAAGAAAACGATTCACTCAACTCTTTGTTCAAGTTCACAATTCATGTTGTATTTTCTGAGCTTTGTTATTTCATTTCACGAGATTGTTTAGTGCTGCCTTTTTTTTTAATCAAGGTATTTTGTGGATAAACTAAGAATATTTTAAACTTCAGCCCCTTTTAATACAATGACAGATAAGAACTGCACTTGTGATTTTACTGCTTGCAACGTTGAAAAATGTAAACACATTGCATTGGTGGTAATGCAAAAAGTGCAAATTCTGCAAAGGATGGAAGCAGGTGCTACTCCTCAATTTATAGCAGAATGGTATGGAATTGTGACACGATTGTGTATGATATTTTGCAAATAAAGAAAAAAATAAATAATTTTGAAAAATAAAGAAAAGCTGTTGAAATTTTACAACAATAGTGATTCTAACACCGGAATCCAAAACTGGAAATCTTTGCATGAGGCGAAATCGGCAAACCTCGATGCTGTGTACATGTAATACAATGAATAATATAATCAATTTATATACGTAATAATAGTTTTATGCATATAATAAATTATTGCAATAATGTATATAATAATTTAATTAAATGTATCTAATACGCCTTATTCATTTTGCACTTTTAGTCTGAATATTATGCTTTATCTTTTCTGTCCTGAAATCTGCAAAATCAACTCAAATATGCAAAATCAATATCAAACTTTAAATCCGCACAACCTCTGGTCCCAAGCTTTGCAGATTTCTGGAATTCTACTGCACTACCATCAACTAAGGAATGAGAAAGTTATCTGTCGAGAAAGTCACTTATCAATGAAATAATAGTATAGTATTTGCAAGATGTTCTTTGCAAAAGTGCTCAAAATTGTTCTGCATAGAAACAATATGACATGACACAGCATTGACAAGATCTTAAATTCTCACAATGATGATTAATTGTATAATCAAAGACTAACTGTTATAGTCACAACAGTTTAATCCTTTTGGTACAATTTCTTTGAAAAAGAGTAATTCTTGTTGGAAAACATGCTTTTAGCTTGTTATAGGTTTTATGAGAGATGATACTGACTAGTGCACTAACACCTTAACACAGTGAAATTCTACTGCCAAACTGAAATACAGCAAATTGTATTCACATGTCAGGTGACACTAAAGAGCATCACTTATCTTGAAAATATGCAGGGTGTCCACAAAGTCCGTGAACAACTTCACCTTACTCAAAATTCCCCCAAGTAACATGAATAACTGGTCATAACTCTTACTACTTTACTTCATATCAAAGCCTCTTGGCTATAATTCTTACTACGTTTCTTCCAATATCAAACTTTAAATGGGATAATTCGGAAGTGGACAGAAATTTTCATATTTAATGAATTGGAAAGCCATCTTTAAGTATGGAATTTTATGCCCAAAACCCCTGAAGGGTTAATTACATAGCCTAAAGTTGGAGGACCATCTACTAGAAGTCAGTTTGTCACATATTGAGGTTGTGTAACTTGTGCCACTTGTCACAAAAAATTTGAACCTTGCTTGTAAAAGTGTGAAAAGGACTAAAGGTATAAGTTGCTCTATCCTCAAACAACAAAACGTTAATGTTGTTCAGGGACTTTGTGGAAATTCTGTGTAATAGTAAGATTTTATAGTGATAATAATTCAAAAGCAAATGATCTGCCTAAATGCTGTACATGGTGTGCATAGCTTTATTAAATTAAGATACTTCTGTTTCAGATTTCTGAAATATGGTATGTTTAATAATATTTATTTAATGGTTCACTCAAATAGTGCTATACTAAATTTTAATCGTACATATTACTGTAATTTCTGAATCTTTCAGTCATTAAAATTACTTAAATATATCACACTTTATGTTTTGGTGAAGCACATTAAATTTTATGTGTTAATGAATTCCATGAAAGAAGAAAATACAAAAATGCTCACATTTCCAAGCCCAGCTCCATTTTCAAGTATTTCAAATGAAACCTTTAACAGTACTTTCAATCCCAGTTCCACAAAATATACACACTTCTGCTTTAGAAATAGCTTTTGTTTTTTAAAATGAGCAATTAAAATAATTCTGCTGTTTATAAATAACCCTTAGTAAAATAAGGTAACCAAAGTTCTCGTCATTTGTGATTGTCAAAAACAGACATACAACAGCATAGTACTCAGCATTAGATCTCGAGGTAATTTCCATCTACAAACAGTACAATTTTCAAACATTATGCAGCTGTGTAATGAATACCCAATTGATCAAACTCAGGATCTTGGATGCAATCAAGTCCATGAGTGAATACTGTAGGTCTTTCTCATTGCCAATGGATTTCCCATGAAGGTGATCATCTAGGTGGTATTTTGTGGTAGGTAGTAATTTGTAGGCATGACGAGTGCAGTGTCTCCCAGACAAGTCGCTTAATGGTATCATAGCTCACCCTTGCTAGGTATGGTCTTACACTGTCATGTAGGTACAGCACACTCTTACAATTAACCAGTGTTAGCACCTTCTACTGCAGCAATTCTGCTTCTGTTTCAACTGCTGCAAATAAGGATCTTCAAAAATGATGTGACCTAGCGGTAGTAGCTCGAAATGACGACTAGTTCACCAGACTCAGATCACAATTTTGCATGGGTGCAGAGGTGATCTTGATGCATGAGGTGCAGAGTCACAGGGAGACAGCCAATGTCTGGTATGCTAGGGTGTTACTATGTTACTACAAGGGCAACTGGGGAAGGCGACTCAACTTCCCCAGTTGATGATTCAGCCATAAAGCCTTTAGAGGCCAGCTTGACAAAACAAACACGAACTGAAAAAAAAAAAAAAAAAAAAAAAAAAAGAGGAATAAACAGTTCAACAGGTATGCTAGGGTGTATCAAAATGGACCCATTTCATGTCATTTATGAGCACTCAACCAAATATGGTGAGTTGTAGTGCCGAGACAGCAATGACAAACCGGCTGTCATTCATTGTTCCTTGTTGGCTCCTGATAATTAGTGGGGTTCCAGCTTACTAAACTCTGTATGGTGCAGGTGAAATCCGACAATTTCCTTGGAAACCCGGAAGTGTTCAGCAAGCTCACATAACATTTCATTGCTGTTCTACTGCCTTCAGGGCCTTCTCATCCAACACATGCGGTTGCCCACTGTGGGGTTCATTACCTGACCCGAACATATGGAACCAACACTTCACAGTGCATTCATTCATGCCATTTTCACAAATACAGTGTATTTCCGTGTATATGCCGAGGATTTTCGGAGCTTTTTCTTAAAGCTAAATTATGGGGGCCGGCTTATACACAGATCTGCTAGTGTTGTAAAAACACATGTACTTTTCTGTTAGCCGAGTGGGACTGATAAATCACTAAATATTGCAAATTTTTATTTTTCAACTTTATGAAAAAATTAAATTAAATGAGTTAGTTTTATGAAAATGAATTGTTTTAATTTCAAAGTTTGCTTACAATGCTGGTTTGTTGTTGCTTACATCGCTTTTCCAGTATAGGAGTCATCTCGCTTCCTTTCTGAGAAGCCCTTCATCTAATGGGACACCAAATACTTCAAAATCTTTGTTACCTTCTAAAATATCCTTATCACATAGCAAAACATAAAGCTGGCTGTTTCTAACAACAGTGAACACACAGTGACATCACACAGTGAACAATAAACTGTATGCAAGTTCAAATATTGTCTATCCTGCACATCAAAACTTAAAAAACTGGGGAAATTTCAAAATGGATATTAATGGCAAATTTTTCAACAGATGATACCTTTTTATATACAAGTAACATATCACTTCAAATTTCAATTGCAGTTTATGCTGCTAGCTTTAAAAAGCACTCATCAGGTGCAATATGGAGATGAATTGTCCCCAAGCAGGATGAATGTTAATGATCAAGCATTAATTCGCAGCACATAAATTTTATTGCTCTATCTTTCTCATTGGTGACTATAATATTTTATTTCGACTTCTTCCTTTTTATCAAAACTCAAAAGAAACAATTGGCCATTTAATTTCTTATTGTGAATGTTTTTAGTCTCTTGAAATCAAGATATCAAGCAGAGAATCATTTTGTTAGGTTCACAAACATTAGGAAAGGTTCCTTTAAATGCTTCAACAACTTTTCCAGACAAATACGATGTGAAGTAACGTTCAGTTACAAAAATTCATTCGGCTTGTCAAAAACTCACCTCCATCTTGTACCAAATAAATGGTTTTTGAAGCCACAGTATAAACATCTACTGAAAATTCAAGAGACATATATTACTTATTTCAAGATTATATGGGTGTGATGTATAAACTATTCGCCATCAATATCCATTTTGGAATTTACCCAATATTTGAAAGTTTTATTTGCATAACTTTTGGATCACCCTGTATAATTATTAAGTAATGAACAGAAAGATCTAATTACCAGCTTTTAAAGGTGCTAAGACTCTTCTTTCATTTTTGCGGTTTGTATGTGTATGGTTTCAGTAATTTTTCTGATAATTAGGTTTCCTTTTGTTACTTTTCTATTAATATTTACTACTTTTCTATTCTATTAGTCTACTGTTACTAGCACTTTCTAACTATTCTGAAAATTCAGTTGCACCAGAAATATGCACATTTGGTGGAAAGTAGGAAGCTTTAATTCACTGTTATTATTCAAATGACAGCTTTTGTTTCCTTCCCACTAAGGTGCTAATTTAAATGACAGCTTCTATTTCCTTCCCACTAAGGTCTTAATGTCCCCTAGTTTCTGGTCATTTGTGACTGGGCACATCTGATAACAGGAAAACTTTTGCTAAATCTGCAGTTACTTCAGTTACTTATTCTTTCATTTTTAATACATTTAAACAAAGTTGAATAATTCCTTTTTTAAATATATATGTATATATAAAGAATATAGGAAATTACTGAGCATTTTTTAGAGGTTTTTTAAGGACTTCGTTTTACAAAATTTTGGAAAATTTTTTGACATTTAAAATTTTGCTTTAAAACTTAAATTTTAAAACATTTCATTTTTACTTAATTACTTTAATTATTTGCCTTGCAATATTTACACAATTTTTTAACAGAACACACATTTCACATTACAAACAGTTTATATTTATTAATTCACAATACCACTTAACTCTATTTTTACTTCAAGCAAACTTACCTCTCTTGATTGGCTTAACTCCCTAAATAATTTATCATTAAAATTAAAACTTGAATTACATACCTTTAGGATTTTTAATTTTTAATTTTTTTCTAGATTTATTTTTATATATTTTAATATTAATGTTTGCAAAAAATTTTTAACATAACAAAGTTAGCAGCTTGGCACTCAACTTTACCTACATAAGCGCCATCTATATAATTAATTTGAAGAACACACTTACTTCTTTTTAAAAACACTTTTGCAGACCCCAACACTCATTTAGTAGGTAAGTTAGAATTAAAACTTACTATTTACTTGCTTTAAGTATTTTTTTTTTTTAAATTTTTTATGTAGTATTTTTAGTATTTTCTAGATATGAAATTATATTTTTAAATATACATTTGTTTTTTAAAAAATTGTGAATTAGTTCTTTATGTTTCTTATTGGTTTATATGGATTATGTCTAGTTCTTTGTTAGTTTCTTTTTATTGATATGCATATTCGTGTCGGGGAGGTTTCTGTAGACAAGGGTTTCTAAAATACATTAGTTTCTAGATTATTTTTTATAAAAAATTAATTTTTTAAAAAATTTAATTTTTTTTTAAAGTTTAATTTAATACTTGACTTTACTTGCTTAAAGACTTCATTTTTAAAACTTTAATTCTTAAATGCTAATTTCTAAGGGTACCACTTTATTGGTATATCTTTTTGGACATTCTTCACTTTTTACTTTTGGTTTTGACTTTTACCCTTGCCTGCATGAATGACGAAACACGAATTGAATGATTGGAGAGTTAGGTTTGGAGGCAACTTCCCCTTGATAAGTCTGTCTCCTGCCTGCTCAACAGTCATTCACTTATGCATTTAAAAAAAAAAAATTGTTTGGATTAATTTTAATTTGCTAAATTAGTTAATTTATTTTCATGGATTGGTTTTGCACTTGATTTGCTTATGCTTCTGAATTTAAATGATCTTGTAGATTAGTTCGAGAATTAAATCTTTTAAATCTTTTATATGTTTGCACATTTTTTAAATTTTTTTTAGCTTTAAATTTGCTTTTTTATTTTTATACGTGTTTGTTAAAATTTAAATTTAATTAGTTTAAATTTAAACTAACTTATATTTGCATATCCTTTTAAGCCTCATTTTTAATTTGGTTACTTCCCTGTCTTGTTAACATGTGCTCCAGTGCTTCTCATGCTTACTTTAAACATATTGATATAAATATGCAAAAGTACAAAATTATTGAAGAATGGGTAAGCATATTATGTCAGTTTAATGGTAAATATTAAGAACATTTTTATAAAGAGTAAAGAAGTGTTCGACCAGTCATGATTGAAGCTAGACTTTTATGCATCCATATACATAAACTCTAGCAAGTTCTATATGAGCCACATCTAAAGTTATCATTACAAAGAATAAAGTTGACAGATTGTGAACCTTTGAAGTATCTATTCAGTTCTTCAAAGTGATGTGATTAATTTTCAAATCTACATCCTTCAGATGTCATTAGGTTCAGAGAAAAAAATTACATTCAAACCATTCTGTCAAGTCTCTTGCCATGCTTAAACTCAAGTAGTGTTGTTACATCTTGATCTGTGCTTGCCAAAACCAAACATCTCAATTCAATTTATTGCAGTTATCCTGTTTTGTTGATAAAGAAAAGAAAGATCATTTCAATTCACTTATCAAAATTGATTTTATGTTTGATTATATTTATTATTGGATATAACCAGGGCTGATCCTAGTGAAGGAAAAGATGGTGCACAGCACATGGGTGGCCAAACTCAAGGGTTGCAAAATGATTATCAAACATATATTTTTGTAAAAAAGGGGTGGAGAAATTACATTTGCAATTTTGCACATGGGATGCATATGTAATAAAAGTGTCTTTATAAGAGTATATTTTATGACAAAACTGCTTGATTTTTGAATTAACATCAGCAAATAACAAGTTGTTAAAAATAACAAATCTTAAAAGTACCAACCTCTACAGCAACTGCAACTAATAACCATGATGAAAGTGACATATCTGGAGCATAAGATCTAATAATTGGTGACATACTGATTAGGGCACAATTACTCATCACAGCTAGTAAACTTAGCACCTCAAAGGCAACCTATAAAAATGCATTAAAGGAATCATTATCATCACTAAATTTATTAAAAAAATAAGAGAACAAATGAAAATTTTAATAAAGAATATAAATTAATAATTAGAAAAATACAAATTTCTAAGGATTACAATCATAAATATTAAAATCAGAGTTAAAATATAAGTTTCATATGGGGAAAGCATTTGTGCCATATACTAATTTATTCAGCTTAAAATATTAACATTATTCTGAACTAATACCCTAGTTCAATTATGTTAAATACACTGAACATATACCACTTAAAAATCAAATCAGAAGAATAGGAAGCTATGTTATGATGAAGTACTATCTTTGTAAAGTAAGGATAGCACTCAAATCATGAATTAATTTGACCTGAATTTCATAGGAGACTAGTTATTATAACAGTAAACTAAGACTGATTCCTATTAAATCAAACAGCTTTACCCTTAGAAAACCTCAATACATAGTGCCTGGACACTTTTGGCTATTTAGTGTACAGTCTAACATTCTTTCTAATCTAACTGTGGACTCAAAATACAGTCATACATAAAATAATAACTGTATTTTATGGACTTAACATACATAAAATACAGTCATGCACATCTTTTGTGTTCTTTATCTTTTACCCTTAATTACAGCTTTAAACTTAAATTTTTCCAATATATTATCAATTAATGTGTATACAACATTGATATGATTCATATTTTTGAGGTATAATATATATCTTACTGAAAGCTACATATAGAAATCTACAGAAAGTTTTTTTATCATAGCTGATAGATAAAATGCAGCTTTAGTTTATAAGTGATTACATATTAAACTTATAATTTTTCTTCTGTATATTTTAAAAGAAAAGCCACAGTTATTTGATTACAAATATAACTTAAATTTCACTCAAAACTGCAAAATTTACTAAAGTTTTTGAGTGCATGTAATGGAATAATTTAGGCCAAAGGTTGCATACGAAAAAGAAAAACATGTTAAAAACAATAAAACCTTACATGGAAAATGCTAAATATGTATCAGTGAGATACAGCAATGATAAATGGATTAACATGACACCAAAATAAAAATGTATACTTCAAAACTAATTGATCATGAAAATATTTGGAACATACACTGTGCAAATGCATTTTCTTATAATGAGAGTTGAGCACACTGTAATTGTAACTCAAGCATGCAACTGCAATTACATTGTAATTGTAATTAGATTATGCAATTACTTTGTAATTACAATGTAATAGCAGTTAAACAGTAATCATAATTACATAATAATTGTTAAATTTAACTACAATTATAAAGTAACTGCTATCACATTGCAATTAAAAACAAAACAATTGCATAATCCAATTACAGAGTAATTGTGAAATCTAATTACAGTTAAAAATTAATTATATAATCTAATTACATTGCAGTTATATAATCTAATTACAGTTACAATGTAACTGTGATTGTAATTGCAATCATAATTTTAACTGCAGTAAGTAATTATAATTAAATAATTAGGAAAGTAATTGCCCCTGATAATTTCTGCTACATAGCTTAGGGAAATCATGATCATAAATGAAAATTACAGTATATGAGAGTTTACCAAGAAAATGAGTTTTTTAATTTTTAACAATACAATGGGAAAATCGCCTACGAGAAAAATATTAGTACTTTCCATCTGGAATCATTCTGCTTAGCTTCTGCATCTACTGCAGCTTGTAACAACAATAAAAATTATTAACTTATCCTTTGTTAAATACTAGACATTTTTTCACTACATATGTAAATGTTCGCCAGCAGTTATATGGATTAAGCGAAAGACCACATGCCTATGGAAAGGAAGGCCTTTGGGAAAAACTGTTAAGGAAACTGGACTTTCTTTTAAATATTACACAGGAAACAAATCATGAAAACTTGATTCCTTTTTCCCATTTTAACAATGAATGCATAACAGGGTTAAGTTTCATAACCTTATCTAAATGAATTTTTGTTGGCCTTAGTTGGTAGAAAATGACTGATGCATCATCATACTGCTTAACTGCTACGTGTACTAAAATTTTCAGTAACAGTACTGACTGTGATGTAGTTTATTATTAAACACAACATATTTTCAATAAATAGTTAAAAAAAAACATTTGCGTATAAGTAAATTTACCTGTATGATCTATTTTTCAGATCTTCAGGTAAAAATAAACTAGCACAATTTTGTTAAGTGCACTGTAGATGTATTCCACCAGAAAGTTAGGTTATATGGATTATGGCATAGTACACAAAGGTTATTTACCAAAGGTGAGAGATGATTTTGTGGAAGTCTTTCTAAGGAACAAGAGCAGGTATTCACATTACAGAGGGGAAAATCATGAAAAGGCTCATCCAGCCAGTCCATTTGCAGAGATTTAACTTTCTGAAGCCGGCTGGTACAGCAGTTGTACCAGGAAAATGACCTTCCTTAACACCGGCTCTGGTACAACTGTCGTACCACCCATTCCCTCCCTATTTTAGAGAATCGCCTATCTGTAGATCTCAGGGGGTCCATTGTCTCTGCTCAGAATAGCTGCTGGCTACGCATTATTTCCCTCTTCTTATCAGTTTGGCTACATTTTGGCAAAAACCACAGGTTTCATTTCGCGCCAATATACTTGAAAATCAAATAGAGGCCATCTCTAATTTTTTTAGTACTGACTCTTGCTATGATTAAAACGTCAGCGATTTTGCGCGCTGTTTAAGCTTACCAGATTTAATGCTTTTTAATCATAGCAAATAAGAAGAGATTAATTTTTTTAGATTTATTGCCCTTCTAAAAAATAGCTAAAACTGTTTTTTCGTTACTTCATTTTTATACTTATGAATAATAAGATTTTATTTTGAAATTTTTTTGGGAGTGCATAAAACCCTTAAGAACTGTTAACTCTTTCAAAGTGCTTCTATTATATAGGCAATTTTGTCTGATTTATCAAGAGATAAATATGAGACAATTGAATGCATAATAGTTTTTGTGATTTTCATTCATTCAATGATTTCATTCAATGATTGCTTTCAATGATTTACATTGATTGTAAATTAAATAAAATCAATTTATCTTTAAACCCTCTTTTAGAATGAGATATGTCAAAAAGTGTTTAAATATCAGTAAAGGTCACGTTACTTCTAAATTGAATCAAAACATCAGTTACATTGCATAAAATTTTGGCCAGCTTTATTTGCTGAAATTCTTATACTTTTCAAGAGATAAAAGGAATTCAGACAAGTTAATAAAAAAAAGATCTTTAAAAAAGCTTGCTATTTTGTCTGTGATAAGGTGTATGTCAACTTACTATTAAATGTATGAGAATTAGGATTGGATTACGGAAAAGCACGCAAACGTTATCTGCTTAAGGTGATGGATGCTTTCGTGTAAACCTTTTTTAAGAGAAAATTGCTCACATTTACGTTCCTGGTTGAAAATTCCGCATGTAATCAACCCGTTCTTCGGGTTTGATTGGATTAATTTTGTTCGCTTACTGAATTACATCAAAGCACACAACAATTACCTGTATAAGGGGAGGGATGCCTTCGCAGAGGACTTTCTAAGGGAAGCTGGCTTGCATTTACGTTACACAAAAACCATGAATCCAACTCTTTAGCCTGGATTCAAACCCGAGTGAGCTACAAATGTTCAGCCACCTTTACTGCTCTACTGAAGGGCCCATAAAAAAAAACTGATAAAGAAAAAGTATTGAAATAACCGGTTTAATTTACTAACCTATATTTTTCAATCGACAGTCCACAAATTATGCATATCAGGAGATTATTTATGAATAAAAAAACTGTACTGAACTTTTCTCCACTATTTCATATTACAATGGAATTATTGAATTTCAAAGTTATTTCTCATGAATTAATTTTGCTACATTCATGATTTTTTATACTTTCAAAGAGAAAATTTCACACTTTAAATAAAAATATACACTTTATGCAAAATTTGGCGTAAACGGTTTTCTTAATTTTGCTTTAAAAATATTCCAGGGTAATCGTTTTCATTACTAAAAGAAATATGAAAAACAGATTTACTACATTGTAAGTGTCAATACCCAGTATGTCCTTATTCTTTTGAAAACATGAAAGATTACTCTTTCTAAAATAAACTAGAAAATATATTATGTACAAATAGAATATTCGTTGAAAATGAAATAGACTTCATTCATATATTCAAAATATTCAAATATCCAAAATAGGATGACAAGAGTGATATCCAGGTATCTCGCATTTGAAATATTTTAAAAATTTTGGTATACAATTTAGAATATGTATGATTCTTTTTAATATTCAAAGATATTTTATTTTCAAAAATCTTAATTGGATTTAACATTTTATAACATAAATTTTGCAGTTGAAATAAGTGGGTTAAAATTTGTCCCACCACACACTTGAATTTCTGCTCAATAGATGGCAGCACTCACGATAGTTTTCTTTTCTTTTCTGCATGTACTTTTTTCGTGATTGCGCATGTTTTTACATCCGTTGTATGCTCTGATGTGCTAAAATGTCTAGAAAAAAATTAACAACTCAGGAAGCTTTGGATCTTTTTGCTGAATTGCCATCTGATTGCGACTCAAATGCTTCAGATGTCAGTTCTGATTCAGATGAAATTGAAATCCAGGAGAGAATAACTGAGGTTGATGTTATTACTGAAGAAGAAAGGGAAGTAGTTATAATTTGTTTCGCTTTTTAAAAACACAGAACATCTATGCATGTGGCACTAAATATGAATCGGAAGTATCTACCCAAAAATTTAAAAGAAGACAAATTTTTGTCGAGAGAAGATATATACTTTTCAGTTAGCGATGATTCAATTTATTGCATAAAATGGAAGGATAAAAGATCCGTTCCTATCCTGTCTTGCTTGGAAAAGGCAACTGAAATGAAAGAAATTAATAGAAAAGAACGAGATGGAAAACAAAAATAGTACTGTGCCCAAACAGCATTATTTCATATAATAAGAATATGAAATATGTCGACTTATTTCATCAACTGAAATTACTATATGAAATAGACCGCAAAAGCAATATATGGTGGCACAGGATCTCTTTTTTACTTTTTAGATGCGAGTATAGTAAACGCATTTATTCTATTTAAGTTTGTTCGGTAAACCCGATCATGATGTAAAAACAATGAAAGATTTTCGTCTCTCAGTTATAGAAGGTCTAATGGCACTTGGAGGCAAGAAAGAGCTGAAAAGAAAACTGAAATCTCCAGTTCAAATAAAAATTAAAAAACTGTTTGTACAAGCTGAAAAGAGACTAAAAAATGTAAGTCACATGCCAAAGAGAACGAGCAGGAGAAGATGTGCATATTGCAGCACATCGAAAGAAGAATGACGAACATTTTGGTTGTGTGAAACACGTGAAGTGCCTCTATGCTTACAAAAGAATGAAGCAATATGTTTTTCAAAGTTTCATGAAAAATAACTTTTTTCAATTTTAATCATATATAAATGTTTTTGAATAAAGTGCCAATTTTAATATTTTATTTAGTATCATATGTACGAGTATCAAATTTTTATCTTAAAATAATATCCAAGAAAATATTTTCTTTTGTTCCTAAAATTTAAAAATATTGTAGAAAATGCATTTTAATGTGTTTATTATCAATATTTTAGAATGCATGCTTTATTTTGTTTATTCATTCCACATATGATTTTTTTCCTGCTATACACCACTATGCTATAAGACGTGCTAGTTGTATGGTGGGACAAATGGTATCCCACCTTCCTCCTTAAAAAATAAAAGCGCAGAATTTTTTTCAAGCTTGAATGGCACTTAAGTCCATTTGACTTATTCTAACGCATTTCTTTAAAGATTAAAATATATTTTAAATATGCGTGTCACAAAGGGTTAAAAGAACTGCAGACAGAAACTGAGAGTGAAAGTGCTACAGAAAAAATGATAACATGCCAGTGTCAAACAAATCTAGAAAAGTACAAGATATTCTAAGAAAAACATTTTAACTATAAAGTGCTTATCAAAAATGCTACTAACAAGTGTATGAAATTGAAAATACAATTAAAAAACTATTGATGAACTGTTCAAAACAAGCACGGATAGAACAATTATTTGCAAAAGTTAAAAATTTCCTCAAGTACGCTATAAAATTATTTTAATAAACTGTTAAAAAAAGAATTTCAAAATTGCATAAACAGTTTAATTTTGTATTAATTTTTAATTATTATTTTAGGATTAATTAATGAATTATGTGTTAGTTATTTTGCTTGAAAACAGATATCACTGTTTCCAATATACAAACTGCCATTTATTAAAATCAGACCATAATAAATTCAAATATGTTTAGAACAGAAATTATTTTAATAAGTGGTGGGTACTGTGCATTGTAATCAAATTAAATGCAATTACAATTACAGTGTAAAGGTACGATTATAATACAATTAATTACACAGTATTTTAATAAATTGTAATTGCATGGTTTAGAATTACAACTACACTTTAATTGAAAGATTTCAAATTCCAATTACATTGTAACTGTTTTAATTGTAATTGCAGCTGAAGCTACACTGTAATTACAAATATTAACAGTTCAATTACAATGCAACTGAGTTACACTGTTATTGAATTACTTATAACTGCAATTCAGTTATTAATCAGTTACACTGTAACTGAATTATACCCAACCCTGCTTATAATTTATGCTAAATTACCATGTTAGCTTAAAAATTCTTAAAGGGCCGTGAAAACAGTTAATGAAAAAAATGGATATTATATTTTTTAAATTAATGACAGCAAAATATTGCTGTAATGGACATTCTACATTTTTGAATCAGTCAACATGCCAGTTCATTTGAATGAAACTGCAGTTTTTAATTATCAAGTTTAAAATAATGTAATTAGCAAAAATAAGACATTTCCATTATTCCAATATTAAAAATATTCTTGAGGATTTCAAAAATTCTTTAAGAAAAAATTTTAAAGAAATATTATAAATTAAACAAACCTGCCAAACACCAATTCCTTTAATAGGACGAGCTTGAGGTCGCTGGTAAGAATAACAAAGCTTGAAACCATCCATCCATATTTCAACAATATTATTTAGTATTGCAAGAGTAGCAGCAAGAGGGAAAACAGAAGAAAATAGAAACACATATCCAAACTGTGTAAACATTTCTAAATAGTCATCATATGTTCCCTATAAATAGAAAACGATATCACATACACCAGAACAATCAAACAAGAGAGGAGTGAAAAATGAATGGAAATAATACATACTTAAAACTTTATTATTAGACAAATAGAACACACTGTGTAAGATTTCTATACTCTAGAACAGGGGTCTCCAAACTACAGCCCGAGGGCTAAATTTGGCCCATGAGCACTAACGATCTAGCCTGCCAGAGGTTTCATTAAAGTAATTTAATAAAATTTAAAGTAACAAATAATACACTTTAACTATTTTATATAATAGCTAATCTAGAAATGCATTGTCAATCATGCATCTTGTTTATAAAATATATTATAAACACTATACAACCGTTTCTACATTTAAAATCAGTGAAATACAGTAACACTCTGTATAAAAAATCTCATGTGAACACACGACTTCTTCATACGTCCTTTAAATTACACACATATTTTGACTTCTGATGCAGCTGATTGCTACCAAGAAGGGAGGTGCACAGCTATGTGTTATAGTAGTCCTATATACAAAATTTCAATGTTTTGAGGCTGCTTGTTTTTGAGTTATGCGAGATACATACATACATATGTACATACAGACGTAAAAAAAAACTCTCCTGAATGCATTTTAAACCCATTTTACATTACGTTTTGGAAAAAAAAAAAAAAAGAGTCCTGTATTCTGTCCGTAAGTATAGATGTCATGCCCCCAAAAAATCGTTCAAATGGATTCAAGAGCGGTCAAGATGGATGTTTTTGTTAAAATATGATATCTGAATTTTTTTTTAGATTATAATTCTTTACTTTGTACTAAGAAGTAAAAAATTCTCAATGTACTTTTTACAAGAATAAAGGTTTCATTTGTTATCTTTCCTACTTTCATAGTAGTTTTCTAAATTGGTTCATAGAAATTTTCAGTAGTGATTTTATTTAAATCTTAATTTTTGTTCTGCATATGTTGTAATTAATTTTAATTTTGGAGATTTTGTTTCACACAAAACTTGCCCAGAATATGAAATGAGCGAAAGTTTGCACCTGATCAATATGTAAACATAGTTAAGTCCCCTTATGACAACGAGGAGGTAGATCCATTGAAAAGTAAAGTACATAAACTGAAGAAATCTCTAATATTCTGGGACAAAAATATATTTTTACAAATGTTTAAAAACAGCTTTAAGAAATTTATGTTAGGAGAAACTACACGAAAGTCTAAAAAAACAAGGCTGTTCGTAAGATCATAGGCTATAAATCCAATCACAAAAATATCACTACCTTGGTTAAAAACATGTATCCTCTTCATCATAGTCGCAATGCTGTGGTTTAATGAATTAAATGAATCTTGGTCCTCGAAGCTTCATGAAAGAGCCAATATGGCCGTGGCTGAAAAGTTTGGAGACCCCTGCTCTACAAACTCTAAAATGCATTTAAATCCTAGGAATATGGGCACATTTGTTGTAATATGTAATTCGCTATCACTTAATTACTGCACCCCCCAACAAAAAAACTACAATTTAATATTTGCGAATTTTTATATTTCTTTTACATATATTAGAGATTTTTTAAGTGAGCAGTGTAGAATGAAAGATAATGCGTTTTCAACCAAAAAAAGTGATTATTTCCCATTTCAAAATATTAAAATTTAATCAATTTTTAACCACATAAGTAATGACCTTTTTTGAAAACATTAAGGTTTATGTTTTCAGTAATTACATATACCTATACTAATGTCTGTACTTGACCCAGGAATTGATGAAAATTAATAATTTTTTTGTTTGCTATTTTAAAACACTTTATTTACAGTGGGGTATAATAAAAATATGTGTTTTTGTGATAAAAAAATTCAGAAATTCATTTTAAGACCACCATCACTTTTTCCTATCAACTAAGTCTTAAATACCTCTGCTGAACTACATAAATGAATGAACATGGCCTTTCAATACCTTAACCTAGATTAGGAGCTTTTAAAGACAACGTTTTCTGAAAAAAATTGCCTTGAAAAATTTCATGGGATGGCTTTCAGTGGTGGTAAAATGGAATTTTTCTTCATTGCATATAAATACCGAAGAAACTGCAAAGAACATTTAACTGAATTTTTTCTACGCATAAAAAATGACTTGTATCTGTGCAGATGATTCAGTGAATATAGTTCTAGCTCAGCAATTTCCTATCAGTAGTGGAAACACAACAACTTGAAAACACTGATTTCACCCAAATTCGGTATTGGCAAAAACTTTATATAGCAAATATATTATATAAATAGCAAGTTTATTATGTGAACTGAAGGCACACAACTCTTAAATGTAAACAAGAAACAAACCAAAGTTACACATTATCTTTACAATGATTTGAATACTTTTTCCGGAATTTTGTTCTTAGCAGATAAAAGGTATATTTGCTAGTAAATGTTATAACTGTTAAAAGCTACATTTCATCAGTAAATTTGCAAATAATTAGAAAACCCTACAAAAATTTCTATGCTCTCTAAAAGCGAAAAGAAATAAATAAATAAAATGTGTTAAGCAGTTTCTCATAGAGCAAAACACATATAAAAAGATAAACAAATCTTGATTGTAACACAAATTCCTTTCTTTTATTTTCTTATGACAGAATCCTTTTGCAAAAAGTGCCATTACTGGGAATAACATACCCACAAAAACAAATTTCTTTCACCCAGAGGGAATGAAAGAAAAAAAAATCTGGAATGAATAGTGAAGGATCCACAGTAGGATACTAAACTCAGAAACAATAATTAGAAATTACAAATTTCCACAAAATATTAATTCAATTTTATATAAGAGAATAAGATTTCAAAAAGTTTTTCTAATAAAATTTGAACCTCATTTTCAGGTGTTTCAGCAATATCTAGCAGCATCTGTCTAAACAAGCTTAGGATAAACAATATCGAGGATATATATCTATTGAATTGGTGTATTTAATTATGGCAAAGCACACGAGGGCTATCTGCCTAAAGGGAGGGATGCCTTTCGTGGAGGACTTTCTAAGGGAAACTGGCTCGTATACACGTTACACATGGGGAAAACCACGAAAACGCCCATGCAGCCAGCCCGTTCGCGGGATTCGAACCTCAGATATATATATATCTATTGAAATAAACGTTAAAAAATACCACAGTTTTCTGTTGCAGTCTCTGCTGGCCATGTCAGCTTCCATCCAGATGTGCTCAATCGACAAAAGATCAGACAAGACAGAAGGTGCAACATGCTGCTTGTACTGGAATGCCGGATTTTGCATATGATGCCCACTACTGGTATGTTCACCAGTGTGTTACCTGCGTTTAAAAATTTGATTTTCCTTTCAGTACTTTTAGTGCAGTCTAACTAGTAACTAGTATGGGAAAAGAGGTGCTTAAGGCTTCCTACACAGGGTGTACCGTAAATGTTGCAACAAACTTCTAGGGGAGGTAGGGAACATCATAAGGATTAAGAATTGCATAGGAACCCATGCCCCGAAATGTCAAGGGTAAGTGGTAGCAGAAGTAGAAGAAGATGGGAAAAGAGTGATTAATTTGAAACATTTATTGGACATGAATACAAATGGTGTACAGCAGCTTGAATGTTATAACAGATGCTCGATGTTTGCACCATCAGACGCCAAACATGCCTGACACCAACCGGACCATTTGAATGCTGCGAATTATTTTATCTTTCTGGAGCAGGTTCTTCCCAACTTGCTTGATGGTGTTCACAAAATGTGAGGCACAACATGTGATTCCAACATGATGGGGCACCTGCTCGTTTTGGACTGGATGTTCATAGCCATTTGAACAGATCACTTCCTGCATCGATGGCTTGGGTGTGGTAGAACCGGTTCTCTGCCCTCCTCCACGCTCACAGGATTTGTCAAGCCTTGATTTCTTTTTGTGGGGAGCCATAAAAAAATGTCATGTATCACGATCCTATTGTGTCTGACATGGACCTCATGGCAAGACTTGCCTGTGCAGCTGTTACAATCAAAGAAACTCCCGGTGTGTTTGAACATGTTTGGCAATAATTTGTTCATCGGTGTCAGGCATGTTTGGCATCTGATGGTGCAAACTTTGAGCATCTGTTGTAACATTCAAGCTGTCGAAACACAATTTGTATTCATGACCAATAAATGTTTAAAATTAATCATTGTCTTGTTTCCTTTCCCATCTTCTACCCCTGACATTTCCGGGAATAAGTTTTCCTATGCAATTCTCAATCTTTATGATATGCCCTAGCTCCTATAAAAGTTTGTCACAACATTTACGGCACAACCTGTATATGTGTTAAATAGCCAAAACATCAAGCAAACTGAAATGAATGCTTCTTGAGTTAATTCACAATTATCTGTCAACCCATTAACCGCCACAACTACAAGGAATGATTTTTTTTTCTCATGAAAATAATAACAAATATTAAATTAAGCATTTATAACATACACTTACATGGAGAATTTTAAAAAAATGCTCTTACCTGCAGAAAAAGCAAGTGTTGCATTCGCGCAACGTCAGCGGAATAAGACTACGGATGTTTAGTGAATAATATCGAACTTATGCAATGTTTCCTTTGAGTGGAGCACTAGATTACCTTTTAGCTGTATAACGTTTTAAATCTACAAATCACTTTACTTGTAATATATTTAATATTAAAATATACATTATATTTCTTTTACAAATACAGATTATTTCAATTGAAAGATTCAAGCATGAAAAGCTTCACTACAATCATGATGTAAATAAATCTATAAACATGTTATATCTATAAACAGTCTGGCTATGGCACTCTTTACTACAAAGTCTTTTGTTATCATCGAACTTCACGATAAAATGTCTGCCATCTCCATGCAGTGGTTTTTGAATACTGAATTTACTAGGTTTTCCTGTTGCTGATTTATTTCTGGCTAATTCTACACTCTCAATAGGAGTTTGCAAAGGGAATAATGCAATCTCACGCCTGAAATCTAAAAGAGACTTTTTATTTCCAGTAGTAGAAAGTCGTGATATTTAGCTACGGTCTCACCTTATATAATTTATCAGTATTGTCAGTTTGACTATTGTCAGCTAAATGCTAATTCTGCTTCATATTCCTGTACTACAAACGTGATATCGATTCTCATACAATAGGAACAGAAATGTCCTTATCAGGAGACCAATATATTTCTTCTTGAGGTAAAGAAGGATATCCTGTAAGCAATAATATTCCAATAAATCTTTCCATATAGGCTTCAAATGCAATAAAATTCTGGGAGATTTTTTTGCTTAGCGTATATATTTGTCTGTTCAACGAGAAGAGAGTAAATGTCTAAACCAAAACGAAAATCGAAAATCTCTCCACTAGTTTTACCTTCTATTTTGTCTTTTGTAGTTTCTCTTCTATCTCTCTTCCTGAAACATAACTGACGGTTCCTTTTTTATCAAGTTCAAGTTTTCAGTTTTCTGCTTTTTAAACTTTTTCGTATGACTACCACTGCTTTTAGAAGGCTGAAACTTATTTCTTATGTGAATTCCAATTTCCCCAGCAATATCATATGGTAAAATATCATTATCATTGTTTAAAACATTGTCATTCCCTTCTTCTTCATCACTAGCTCCTGCAATTACTGGGGGAACAACAACAATATCAGTTTCATCCTGGTCATTATTAACATTATCATCATCTGTTTCTTCATCAAAAAATCTTTAAAAGGCTTCTTTTAATGTAAGATACCTCGTTATAGACATTTTTAAAGCAGCCAGAACATGAACCAGGACATCGAAAGGAATGAGTAAAAAAAAAAAAAAAAAAAGATTACCCGTTTCCTGCTGACGTTGCGTCAGTGCAACACCTGTTTTCTTTTCCTTCCCATCACAAATATAAACATCTGATTGATGTAATGTTTTGATAAATGGTGAACTTGACTAAAAATAGATCACTCATAAAGACGGCGATTCTTTCGTTAAATATTTTCGGCAAAAATACCTGGTCAAAAATTTTGCTTAAAGTATGAGATTAATTATTATAAATAAAATGATTGTTGAAGGCAAATATTTTTTTACAATCTTCATAATATTCCCTACACAAAATCCTCTGCTGGTATAAAATATCTTTAGGTAGTTATATTTATATACGCATTTATTTTGACCGTTGTGTCAACGCAACACCAGCGGCTAATGGGTTAATAAATATTGAAAACATTTGCTAATATCTGAGCTCACAATAACAATAAATGCACGTGTGAAAATTTTTCCAAATGAAAATATTTTGATAAAAATTGATTAAATTGCTCCAGAAAGTTCAAGTAAAGGTAAGTGATTAACAGAAAATAAAGAGAGTCAAGTTTTAGATCCCAAGAAGTTTATGTTAAGTTTAATATCAAGAATGTATTCAATATTCTAAGTACAATTAAGATATTTTAATATGGGCAAGAGTAAAATACATATAATTTTGAATATTTACTGATGCATGGCAGCTTTTTTAATTATTTCAAAATTTCATCGTTATCATGACATTAAATTCAGAATTATTGAAATTTTTCTTAATTTTCATTCAAGATTTAATTTGCTACCACAAACTCAATTAGTTTGGATATACTGAGAATTTATCGATTACAAGATCTGCAGATTAAATTACTCATTACTTTCTTTATAACTGACTTTTATTGTAGGAACAAAAAGTCAAGTCCTGACTGAATTTTAGATGTAATTATATCTGCTGTCTGATGATATTTCCATTCAAGTTTGATTGAAATGGGAGCATATTTCCTACTCTAATGTTGTCTTTGCACTGTTTTATTGCATTTTCATTTCTATATATTGGTATCAATTCCAGTTAATTTCAATACTACAAATAAAGAATCTGCATTTATCAAATTAATAAGATTCTGATCAGTTTGCTTTAGAAAATTCTGCAGCATCATTACTTACAGTGCATGCACAATACTACTCTAACAGTATTCTACAAACTATATAGATATACACTAACAATATTCAATCCCATCTTTCTCATATTTCCTTTGAAACATGGAGAAAACCATGAAAATGGCCGTGCAGCCATCCATCCGCTAGGATTTGAACCCTGGACCAAACAACCAGCATTCAGTAGCTTGTCTGCTGGTTGACTTTAATAAGTTTCCATGTACACACATACATACACACATAACAGATTCTTAGCATAAAGTTTCCAAAGCGATAAGAGAGGGGAAATCTAGAAATAACTCTATCTAGTTTTAGTTTTCACATTAATCCATTCCCTAGAAAGCTGTAGACTGCATGTTCTTAAATTACTAATGCCGGCATAAACTTCCAGTGAAAATGACAGTCTTCTACTGAAACTAATTACTTGTCACCAAAATTTCCATTATACTAACTTATTCACAGTGCAGTTCAAAGGTAACAAAACTGCTTATTTTGTATATGAAAATGACTAAGCAGCAGACTAAATTGAAATGATATGGAGTTAACACTCCTCTTATGCTTATAATAAGTGTATGCTGATAAGTATTAGTCTATGTTTATTAAAATTTAAATATATAACTAAACTGCTAAAATCAGAAAAAAACAAACTACTTTTTTGTAATTTTACAGCACAGAAAACTTTCCATCGCCCCAAGTATTTTTTATTTACTTATCTCATTATAAGCACTTATTCTTGAAATAGTTCTGAGGAAATTTTAAGCAGTTTCTTAGTGTGACAGACTGGATTTTTTTAACTGTGGCAAAGCCTACCACACACAATGCATGACTTTGTGGATCTACTTCATAGGAAAAACTGCAATTATGAAAATGCTGACCCAAATCTTTTCTTATCTCATCAGTTTAATTATTCTAGCATATATAATAAAACTCTTTGAAATAGCAAATTTTTAATGTAAAGTACTGTACGCTTAATCATAAAAGTAAACTGCTTACTTCATATGTCCACATTTCACGCTGCTCTAAGATATCCTTTATTCTCGGTAAAATCATAGATAAGGATTTAGCTTTCCATCTTTGACGAAATTTATGCAATAAAAATGGTAGCACAGCCTCTTGGAATTGATTAAAAAGTTGATTTACAACCATCATAACTGCTATTTGCTGAAAATGAACAAATGATAAGTGGTATGCTACATGTTTTGTAATCAATACAAGATATTCGATTAGAAACAAAGGCATATAAATTAGTCTCTTATACAAAATAATTTATGTTCTTATTAATTAGCAGTTTGGGCCATGGAGTGGCAAAGTTCAGTATTCAATATATCTAAGCATAATAGAAGAATATGTGCAGAAAGCATTAAAAACATTACACCAGATATTGAGCTAAAAAGTATCAAGAGCATGTATGAGTTTGTATGAGAATCCACAGGCATAGTGTATCACAGTTCTTTGCTGTTAGGAAGCTTGTATTAATAACCTGTTTAATTATTTAAAGTTATTACTATACAATTTTTATTCACAAATTACAAGGTGCCCATATTCATTGGCTTATGAAACTCAATACAAGGGGGAAACTATCATATAATGGAAAATAGACAATTATTTATTATTTGTAAACCTAAAATATCCCCCCTTCCCAGTCCTTAGAGATTATCTTGTTAAAGTACTTCCATAGGTATCCATCCTACTACAGCTTTTGCAATACTATATATATTCAAATTTACTTCTAACAGACATGGAACAAATGCTATATTTTCTTGAATCTAATTTGCATGCTAAAAGGTTTTTGAAACTCATCCTTCATATAAGAATAATAAGATGAAAAAAGAAAAATTAATTAACATTAAAGGATTTTAATTACAGCAAAATTTGGAATCTGCGTTTAATAAAAAACAAATTTAATATAGTTCTAAAATATATTTGCATTATTAAAATACAAATGGAATTTAGTAAATAAATATAAAATTAAGACATCTTGAACCTTGAAGCTCATTCTCTGAATATAATTTGACCAAAAATATTTGAGTAATAGCTCAAATGTTTTAATATTTTTCCAGAATAACTTTAAATCAAACAATCATAGATAAGAGATGAATATTTCAAGAGTTAATACAAACACTTAACCTGAAAAAATGAAATTCTCTCAAGAAATTTAAGAAAATTAAAAAAAATTACATGGCATTTTGAAACAACGTAGCACTCAGGGCAAATATGACATAAGGCTACAGTTGCAGTTCGCACCTTAAAAGAAACCCTTTACTAGACCCCTACAAAATTACTTACAGTTTTGGATTAAAACTTTAAAAAAATTCAGGTAAAGATAAAAAGGATCAAATGATGAAATAAACACAAAAATGTTGTTTTTTTTAATCTTTAAAGAGTTGCAGGATTTAAATATTCCAGTTCTACTTTTTAACATCCCTGATTCCATAGATAGTGTGTTCATAGCCTAGATAATAATATTCAGTACAGCAAGTTGCAGGAATTATGGTAAATACAGATATAAAAATGCCTGTGAACTGGTATAGGTAATTCAGTTATATAAATATTTGGGACTTACAATGGTTTTTCCATCTGAATTGCAGTTATCTAATCTGCTAATTATAAAAGCTCAGAATGCTTGAAAAGTGTAAGAAATTCTTTGCATTAACACATTCCACTGACATCTTATCTGACAAGGATACTGTACTGTACTGAGTTTCTATTGCCGGAGCAATACTTCCCAGTCATGCAAAGAGTTCCATGTGGAGCCTGTTATTAGAAAATTCCTGATTGAGTTTCCTCTGAAGGGAGAAATAACAGGGAGAAAAGGGAATACAGCTCAGGATCTGACGCGAGCTATTTACAACACTGGTCCAAACAAAAACAAGTCCAAAGTAATTACTCCTAAAAGTCCATAAAATGCTCGTAGCCTGCTGGTGCTTCACTGTGATTGGTCGAAATTTAGATTGAAATCTTTGTTAGATAAGATGATGTAGAAAGATGCACACGGAGCGTCAGCACAGAGTACTGACGAGTACCAATTAATTATTGGCTTGCCTAATTAAGCATGCAGCATAGGCTCGGATGAGCAAATCATCCGGGATGATTTCATAGCTCAGAATGTACTCAAAGTTAGCTGTACTCTTGGTCTTTGTTTTCTTGAAAATTTTCCATTTATCTTGGATAAGTAGTCTTTGATATAATCCATATGAAGGTTGCGATGTAAATCTTCATTTCTAATATAGTATGGGGCGTTCATAATGGTTCTCAGAATATTATTTTGCAAACTTGCAGCCGGTGAATTTCACTTGCACTTTGCAATTGCTCAAGCCAGGGAGGCATATGTGATAACAAGCCTGACAATTGCAGTGTAAAGCCTTCTTTTGCGTTCAAGGTTTAATCCAGAGTCCTTAGAAAGTAGTGGGTAAAGCTTTTTTACAATGCCGTAAGCTTTTCCACACACACTGTTTATGTATGCATTCCAGGTAAACGATCAATTTAAAATGACTCCTAGGTATTTTGCTGTACTTACAGTAGGGACTATTTTCCCGAAGAGCGTAACATTACAAGTGAGGGGGTTCTGTGGTTTTGAATTTTCTGATAACTAAAACTTTTGACTTCTCCGGGTTGATCTTAATTTTCCATTGTTGACACCATGCTTCAATATAAGGAATAATCTGCTGAATCTTTTCCAAGGCGTGCCATCTGGACTTCGCGATGATGGTGGTGTCATCCGTGTAGCATGCTAACATAATATTAGGGTCTTGTCTGAATTTTGAGAAGTCATTTACATACAAACTATAAATTATAAATATAAAATACAAAATTAATAATATGTGAGTATCATGCTTTTAAAGTGGAAAATAAAAAGGCAATCTATTCAATGACTAAATCATTTAATAAAGATGCACTACAAAAGAGCATAAATTCTTGAGCAACTAAATTTAATTCATGTTGGAATACGAGGAGATCAACTTTTTAATGCTATTAAATAATGCAATACAAAGTAAATCAAAAATCTTACCCATTTTAACATATTCAGATCCCTCTCATAAAAAGCTATGTATCCCATGGCAATGAAGTTATTTACGAATTCAAACTGTAACATACACAACAGCACTTATTAGCTAAAACAAAATATGCTTGAATTATATATTCTCGCATTATTAGGTACAAACTGATAAATCTACATAAAATTATTATAGAATTTATAGAATGCTTTATGGAATTTGCTAAAATATTTAATATCTTATCAAAGAAAATGTCTGTAATAAATAATATAAACAGAATAAAATTATTATGCATGCACTTTTTCATAGCTATTTAAATAGTTAAAATATATCTCACAATAAGATAATAGAGGCAAATTTTAAGTTTGCTCCAATCAACAACTTTATAATGCAAAACATTTACAATCTACATTACCATATCAGAAATGAGATGATGTAACTAGCTATTTGTTGGTACAGGTATAAATACTTCTGAACAACAGTGTGTGCACATATACCATTTGGCACTGATCTTTGTTGGAGATGGTCGGTCGTTCAATGCTGCTGCTAACTTCACCAAATGGCCTCAAGATTATGTTGAATGCTATTGTTATGAACTATTTAGACTATTGATTGCTTTTCACTAATACGACCTTCTGAAGCAGCACTTGTTATGCTAAATTCATTAGACTCACACATTTTTTATGTTTTTGAGGATTTTGATAAATTACAGAATCCAAGCCTCCGCTTCAGGCATTGGTCAGGGACATCTGCGATTTTCCAGCCAACACATCTACAGAAAGATAATCTTGTGGTTTAGTGGTTTGTTAGTTAAGGGATTAGTGGGATGTTAGCTTGCAGCATTCCTATTGACGATGGACAGGAAATGAACTAGAACCAATTTTTTTTTCTGGATTTACCATAAGTGGAAATGATCTACAGAAACTCAAATATACTCTGTATTGGATAAGTGAAAAAATTAATCACCTTGAAAACAGAGAACTAGAGCTGATTACGGACGCAAATAATGTAGCTAAAAGATTTCAATGCAAAATTCATCATAAAATACACCTAATAGAAGAAGACGATCTACTAACACCAGATTAAAAAGTAAAAATAGCCAGAAACATTCAAAAGATGGATTTATCTACTGATAAAAACTTACAGATGCACATCTAGTCATGATGCAACACAAAGCATTTCAACAAAAAACACAGTATGCTCTCATGTCATGAACAGATGGAGATTATCCAACTTGAAGCAACAAATGACGGTTTTAACTCCAAGTAAAAAAGCAGGGAGGATTCCTCAAATAATTACTGTAAATGTTGACTAATACAAACCAGTAAGTAATGATACTATCAATCATGCAGTTGAAAAAGTGGAAATCTACAAACTGACAGCAGAAAGCCTTTCTTGAATTTCTCCAACTTTGTGTTCAACTATGTCTATTCTGCCTTCCATAGTCTCGAATTTGTTTTCTATTATGCAGGTAATTTCTCTTTTCATTTCTTCTTAACCTGCTTCAATCTTTCTCGGCCCGCTTTCATCACTTTTTTAATGGATTTTTGTACTGCTTTCAACTCTTCTTCGAGGCCCACCAGCGGCCGAGCGATAAAGTCACGGAGCACTGGTAGTTTGGTCCGAGGTTTGAATCCCACGAACGAGCTGGCTGCATGGGCGTTTTTGTGATTTTCCCCCATGTGTAACATGTATATGAGCCAGTTTCCCTTAGAAAGTCCTCCACGAAGGCATCCCTCCCCTTACGCAGATAACCACCGAGGCTTTGCCATAATCACACACACATCTCTTCTTTGGATGAAGAGAATTCTGCCACTAGCTGGCTTAACGTCACACTTGTCACTGGCATTTAGTCCCATTTGATACCAAAAATAGAATGCACACATGATTGAATTGCTGATAGGTTGATAAAATTTACTTTACCAAAAGGAGCACTTAACAGTTCTGGAAATATCCATAAATATACCCATACACCTCTTCACAGTATCACAGAGTACAATCAATAATTACACCTCAATTACTAAAAATGTTAGATGCATTGCAATACAAAGCGTATCTAAAGAGTGAAGCTCACACGGAAATATGTTAATGCTCCGAATTCATGCAGAGCCAAGAAACAACTCAGAAACTGATGCTCTCCCCGGTCTTATATAGCTTTCTCCCAGCCACCAAGAGATTTCTAGTACATTCCACTTCTTGAAATTACTAGAAGGCATATGAGGGCCAGATGCAGCTAAAATGGCATCAATTAGTTATTCAATTACAATACTCACACAGAGACTAGACCCAAATGTTGCCAAATTTGGCGATTTTTCATCAACTTCGTCGACAAAAATTATTCGCTAATACTATCAGCAGCTTGGCGATACCTCACCAATGTATTTTTACTTTCCCGGGAAAGCTTCGCTTCCTTTGATTTTCATGTTACATTACACAAAAAAATACTGTAATTTCAATTAAATTATTTACATATACACAAAATTCATTACAATATTTATTTTTTTGCTTTATTAAACATTTCTGATAGTGTAAGTTGTTTAAATTCCTTCTTTTTTTTTTTGTGATAATATTTTCTCTTTAATTTAGACATAATTTCTTGTTCATTTACAGTTCCATGTTCAAGTACTGTAACTACCATGTCGAGGATTCCCACTTAATCGTCATTCAAACGTTTTTCCTTCTCATGAACTTGTCTGTCACTTTATTTGCTTATTGGTACCGATATTTTCTGGATTTATAATCATACTACAGATTTCGCCATATGTTAGTTGACTGATGATTGAGGCATTGTCATCACAATAAAACACTTTCATTTATTACCACTTCTCTACACTTTTTTAAAAATTTCGCTTTTTTATTTGCAATATCTGAAAACTTTCAATTTCGCGGCTGTCATCATTAAGTTTGGATAGCATACACTAATGGGGATGCATCATGAGACTGGCGACTAAAGACATGTTTATTTGCAAAATCTTGTTTTGCTTCTATCACACACTGATGATGTTAAGCCTGTATTATACTAGTTAAGTTATTTATTATACTTAATGCCTATTTCCCGCAAATGCTCTTATGAACTCCGGATAAATAAATTTGCATATGACTTAAGGCTTATCCAGGACCGGCGCTAGGCATTTTGTGGCCCAGTGCAGTCTCTGTATGACATATATTCTGTTACCAAACTCCTCCCTAAATTCTAAAATTCTGTCATCTCCCAAATTTTTAATCCCAGTGGCACTAAATCCTAAAGATTTTGCCACCCCTTTATATATTGGTAGGTGCTTTTCGAAATTCTAAAGAATTATGCTTTATTTATTTAAATTCTGCAGCTCTGGTGCCCGTCCTCGCCTTATCTGAATAACAAATCAGTTATTCTCAATTCAAACAACACTATATGTAATCTTTTGGCCTATGACTAATTTAATGAAAATCGTGGTAAATTTACATTTACGAAATCGATTTTTGCACATAAATAAAGAGAAATGTTGCACATGAAAAAATTTTCTGTTAAATTTCTCCTCGTCAACACGTGCGACACTTCACAGCGCAGGTCTCTGAAGTCTGTAATCATGGCCAAGCCTAATGCCAACATAAAATTTAACCTTGTTCTTTGGTTTTCATTTATAAATATTAAAAAAAAATTATTTGGACATTGTTGCGTAAGCCATTTTTCAAGCTGCAGTGATGTGTTAATAGTTATGTGATGATGAACTCAAAAAAATGATAAATAAATGATTCGCTAGGTTGGCATTAGGGATGTAAATTATTCAGCAGGTGTAAAATCAATGATGTAGAATGTTTCAATTTGAGATGTATGCCAAGCAAAAAGGTGGCTACAGAGCCTAATTATTGATCATACAGATTTATGCTAATAAGCGATTGTTCCTTCAATATGGAGGTATTTTATTTAGTGTCGAAGTGAAATTAAAAATCAGGACTCTCCAGGTTTAATTATGAAAAAATAACAAATGCAAATGGGTAAAGCATGCAAAAACACTTCTTAAAAAAAGTTGCTGGTAATCTATAGAGGTCTGGATTTCGGACTTTTTACTGTGTTATTTTTAACAGGCTATATATGCATATGACATGCGAGATTTTAAAATTCTTCTAATTAACTTAAGATACATATTTTAATTACACTCCATCAAGTAATAAAGAAAAATAGAACCACATTTAAAACAAATAAGTTTGACTGATAAATTACAGAAAAATACATACAGGCCATATGCTAAAGGGAACAGGTGCCTTTACAAAAGAATATTTGAAAGGAATTCCGGCATTTAATTCTAGTACACGTGCAAGAGTGACAGGAACCTTAAGCTGCCATAAAAATTTCATAGCTTCAGTTGCTTTGTCATTATTGTGTTATAACACTTAAGATTTAAGGAGTTAAATATAATCATGAAATATTATGCTACAGATAAAATATACTTTATTGTGTTATTTAAAGAAAATACAGTACAAAGTCTGTAGTCCACATGTCCATTATCCGGAATGATCTATAATCCGGACCTCGAAACCACAAACTTTTTTTTGTATGCTTTACGCATGTGCGTAATGCATTTACGAATGCGCGTTTAATGTATAATGGATGGTATACGCTAGGCTAAAATTATCTTTACTGATTCTAAGGCATTTCAGTTAATGTTGCATATTGCGCTGTTCCTTAATCTTCTAATTGGATCCGACTTATTATTTTTTGCAGACTGTTAGAGCAATTTTATAAAAATTAAGCTTGAACTTTCAATTATGTCAAAAAGAGTTTCCAATTCTGGAGCTGCCAAAATATCTACAAAGCAAAAGCATGTTTCGATGTCTATCAAACAAAAAGTAGAATTGCTGCAAAAAATGGTTAAAGGCATATCCGTCTCAAAATTATGCAAGGAGTATGACATTGGAAAGTCAACTGTATATGACATAAGAAAAAAGAAAAAGGAACATTTTGAATTTTTTTGTGGCAGCATCTTAAACAACTTACATTGAAAGAAATGTTTAATAAAGTAAACAAATAAATATTAAGCTTTTTTTTTTGTAAATTTTGATACCCTATCATAATTGCTCTTTATTTCATAAATTAGTTTCATATTTTTAATTGTATGATTTCTGCATGCCATCTTATCAGATTTAAATTGATGATCTATAATCCAAAAAGACCCCTAATCCGGAATCGCCGAAGTCCCGACGAGTCCGGATTATGGACTTTGTACTGTATATGTTATGTATATAATTCATATATTTTACTTGATACTCACCAAAAGCAATTTTACAATGCGATGGTTATCAAATGATTCTTGAGTCTTGTGATTTTCTGTAGATTATATAAAAATGTATCAGACACATATAAGTATACTCAACCACTAACTTTATTATTTAATATAATAAAGGAAAATAAAGACAAGACTAAAAATCCTGTGAAATAAAACTGTTCTGTTTAATAAGTTTAAATTATTATTGCAAAAGTCAGGCAGCCAGCATACAAGACAAATCATTTCATCCAAAAAGATATAAATTTCAAACTTTAAAGCAGTTTCTCCAGCAACTAGAACAGATACTTTTGTATTTAATTGGAAAAAATAATGTTACCTACATAGCTTAATAATTTATTAAAACTCATAAAAATAATAATACATATAACAATATGAAGCAAAAACACACATATAACAATATGAAGCAAAATTAAAATTGCCAGGAACTGAGATATATGGCTATAGAAAAAACTTGCAAAAGGATTTGAGAAACAGGTTTAGGTCTGAATATTTAGGAGCACTTATTCAAAAAGCAGGAAACAAAAAATCTGTGAAAGTGAATATTGGTGATATTGTATTGATAAGAAGTGATAACACCAAGCGAATCAATTGGCAATTAGGTAAAATAATTCAGATTCTTCCAGGAAAAGATGGAATTACAAGACTTGTCAAGCTTAAAACAGCTAATGGACACTTGCTAAGACCAATTCAAAGATCGTATCCACTTGAAGTTTCCAACGATGATCCCATTATTGAGAAATTTTGAACCGCGAAGGTGGGGGGTGAAACCTGTGCCAATTCTTCCTTTGATAACGTGTGTGGACTTGAACCTCAGATTCAAAAGACTAGAGCAGGTCGTACAATCAAAGTACCTAAAAGACTGGACTTATGAACTACTTATAATTTTCTTTTTGTAATTATAAAATATTCACAATTTTCTTTTGTAAGTTAAATTTTTGAGGTAAAAATATTAACTTAGGTGGGAGGATGTGAAGTTGAACCTCCACCAGATTATTATCTTTATTTTGATGTAATTTAGTAAATCGCCATTGGCAACAGTTGAGTTTTTACATCTACGTTTTCGAGTTTGTTCTATTGTTTACTTTTCGTTTTAAGTAATGAGAAAAATGACTTTTTGAGATGTTTTTCATGAGTATTTAAAAACTGATGAGTAATATTTTATGCCATTTATGTTCTGAGTATTGCTTTGAGGTGTCAAAGCTAAAACTAACACTTAATTAGACTTGTAAATAGAATCGTAATATTAAACTGTTTGTGTTGTGACGAGATGTCTTTCATTGGATAATTGATTGTATACTCATTTTCCATCATAATTCTTCTGATATCGAAGGTAAAACGGGACAAGTATAGTGAGTTCATAATACTGCCAAGATACAATAGACAAAGTAACAACATCATAGTCTTGAGTTAGGCAATTACATCTGTACCATTTGTGCACTTGTAGAAAAACCTGCAATGGCAGAATTCAGAGTTCATCATACTTGGCCCTCTTCCAGAATTTAAGACAAGCATTCCTCCTAGCCTGAGAATGGTAGATCCCAGAGTAGCAATTACTGGTTTCTTTGCATAGTCACTGGATCTTCTGAACTGATTATGCAAAGGCCAGGTAACACGAGCCAAGAAATGGCATTTCAACATTCTTGATTTTTAAAATATAGTATTTGATCCAGTTATATCAAGGAACTGAAAGATTTTCCTTCATTTGCTATCATAGTCCAATAATTAGCAGATCAGTCCAGCACAGTGAACATCTTGCATTTGATTCAGTCAAAAGGGCATAATTTATATCCAAGTACCCATCTATTTCATTTCTGAACAACTAGTGGTCTCAAACCTATTTTCAGTTCTTTCCTCTACTTCCTAAGATAGAAGGAACGAGATTGATGCAACATGATGAACACAGCAAAGGATGCTATTTTCTCCTCTACTAAAGCCATATCAATATTTGCATATGATCTTTCCTGTAAAGTATGAAGCAAATGCATCTAAGAAAATGCTTACATGGATCATTAGGTTTTTGTATATTTTAAAAACTATGCAACACATTAACTAGGTAATACTCATTCAATTCTGAACATTTTCTTAGAATTTTTTTTAAAATTCAGATTCTCACTACTATTTTCTCTGTATGAACAGGTTTCCTCAAAGCCATGGAATCAAGTTTAAGAAACTTTCCTAGATCTCATATCAGATATAAAGAGATATCAGTTCACCTGCACTATACGAAAATATTATACTAATGCTGTATATTATACATCTGAAAATTTTAGTTCAGTTCCTAAGCACAATACAGTACTTGCTATTTTTGGCATTATAAATTTAAACCCAAATTCACTGAAGTGCAATTATCACGAATTATTTCATTCAAAAATACTGTTATTCAATAAAAATTCTGAGTTTTTTTTTTTTAATATTTACATAATGTTTTAGGGATTAAGGTCACATGCTTTTTAATCACACTTTCTAACGTAGTGGAAGAATCTAAAAAGACATGTAGGCAAAGGAACAAATTAAAAAAAAAAAGCATTAAGATATGAATAAACACAAATGAAAAATTTCTATGTGTAATCATACCCACTTAGATGATAATGCAGAAGCTTTAAAAAGTGGTCAAATATACCAGGGTAAATAAAATTACATGAAATGAAAAGCACAGATAAAAAATAAAATAAAATACATCAGCAAAGAGCACAAAATATTTGCTTTCAAGAAAATTAATACAAAATTTAAAAAAACCTGTAATACTTATTCTTAAGTTACTAAACCTTTTTAAAATTGTTTTCATGTTGTATCTCTTGGTTTCATATGCTCAAGTGTTCATTTCAAAGGAGTACGCAGAACTGCCAACAAAAGAAATTAGAGTGCAGATATAAAAACAAAAAAGCTACTACTAAAACCTATAAAAGGTAAATATCAAAGGCAAATGAAAGAAGTGATAAAAACCATTACAAGGAAATTGGACATGTTTGAAAAATATAGCTTATTAGATTTTTTACTTGCTAATTACTTAAAAATGTGAACTTTATGTGCAAAAACAGAATCGAGGCCCGAGTGAAGTTTCTTGAGTTTTTATTTAGGCAAAGGTGGTTTGAAGCAGGAACAGACAATTGGTCCTCCATCTCCCCTCTTCATAGTGTTAGCTATACTTCATAGTAAATATTGAAATTGTCAACCATTCTGTCGATATGTGCGGCACTGCATCCTTGAATTACGGACTGCCTGACAGAATTACAGACAATTAACATCATCCAATTGTAATTGAAGAGAATGTTCACATGAGGCTCAAGCATCACAATCGTCATAGTCATATGGTATAAAAGTCGACAGCTTTATTCACACCTGTTGATCAGGATCTAATACTTCTCAAAAAGTAAATCTCAGAAAGCCAATCTCAGCAAGTAAACTTGCACATGAGTGAATTTGTTAAAAGGTCTTTCACTTGCTTGATTTACTATGTTTGGTCAGCTCTCAAATCATTAATAAAGCTGAATATTTAGGAAAAATACTTGTACCAATTTCTGTGATATAGCAAGATCTAGTTTCCTAGAAATGAAGTTCTGCTTATGCCAGTAGTAACTGTAAAGTTCTCAAGTAATTGCTTCTTAAGGTTAACTGAATGTGTACAATGAGCTGGCTCTTTTCAAATGATCAAAATCTACTGGAAACGAATTCATTTCACATAGCTACATACAAAGAAATTGACTGATATCAAGTCAGGTGATCAACAGATAAAGAGAAGACATGAGTGTCCATCCTTTTCTCCAGCTGAATATGACATCATGAAATTTTAAAGTTGCATACCTCCTGACAGAAGATCTGTACCAAAACCATTCCAACAGCATTTTGTTTCTTCTAAGCTTTTAAGTATGCTACCTAAGGCTGGTAAAAATTTTCTCGGACACTCTAAATATGTTGCAAATAAACTGATTAAAAAGTTCTAATATAGATGACTTATATTATTTAGAACAGAATTTTAATAAAAAATATAAATTAGAGCTCAATTACAGTTAATTTAAGTGAATATGACAAACCATATGCATGGTATCTGGCAAAACAGATTCTTCCAATCCGTCCTTCCTACACGAAATTGACTCGTAGCTATGTTACACATATGGAAAAACCATGAAAACATGCAGAAATTCGGTCCCAGGTCAAACTACCAACAGTCAATTATCTTATGCAATCAGCCACTGGTAGGCTGCATTATTTACATAAAAAATAATGCAAATATTAAGCAAACAATCTATAATGAGCATCCAAAAAATAATGGCAGCATTTTGTCCTATTGTTATGAAGCAGAGTAAGTACAACAGTTTAGCATATTTTGAGCATTAAATAGAGCAAAAAATTCAGAGACAGCAGCTTGCTGCATATGCGGACAGTTAGTATAACATGAAACAGCTGCTAAGTGGGACAATAAACATCAAAGTAACACATCGGACAATTTACAGTGATTTTACAATTGTGCAACAGACATTAAATGACAATTCCTCAAGCCCAAAAGACTAGGCAAAATAAGGCTATTCTGTTGCATCCATGAAGCCTGGACTGTTTCTCATCGATTTCTTCCTTTGGTGTAATATGAAAATGTCGATTTTCAGCTAAAAATATTCAGAATCTCAACAGTCTGAAATAAATAATCACTGCAGCAATTACACACACGCGTTAGTCTGCATATCCTAGCTCAAGTATATTTCAAAATTTGAATACTTTTTTGATGTATGCCATGTTCTTAACATATACCTATAAAAACCAAACCTATGTGTTTCAAAATCAAAGTTAGATAGATAACTATGTAAGAAAATTTCATAGAATACTGTGTCATTTGTATTACCACACAAACTAATACAAAATCCCACCATTATTTTTTGGACAACCTGCATATTAACAGAATTAAAAATGAAAGACATACGCACCCCATTCTGTAAGAACATTTGCGATGTAAGCATATACAACATTCATAATATAAACTATAATGGCATAGACTATGCCAGGAATTTGTGAAAGAACCCAGCCAAGAAAGCTTCCATCATCATATAAACTTATTACCATTTTTTCAATGTGAAAGTATGCAAGCATGACAATAACAGCAAAAAGCAGACAAAGAATGACTAGTGGTAAAGACACACAGTAAACCTATAAAGATAAGCCAAAAAAATGTTTAGCATATATTATTAAAAATGTATTAAATAATTCAAACATTTACAGAATTAGAGAAATAATAAAACTACAAGTAATTATACATAATACAAATAATTATTTCCATCCATTTCAAACACCTTTCAAAATAGAAAATTCAAAAATATGAATGTCATCATATGCAAATAGAGATAATTGTAAAATAAGTTGCAATTAATGTTCATAAAATTAGTTATATGTAATTAACAGAAAACTTCTTAAACAAGTTACAGTACCAATACTATGCTTCAAAAGTGACTCTTCTTTTATCGGACCAGCTCAAATCATAATAAACCAGAAAATAAAAAATAAAAAAAAAAAAAAAAGAATATCCGAGGAAAAACTCAAATCCATTATGATCAAAGACGACGTGATTATTCTCTCTTTTGAATTTGAAATCATAACCAAAAGCTCTCTCAAGAGATACATTGCTGTTGCTACAAAAAATCTTTAACATGAAAAATGATTATTGCACACTGAACATAGAAATCCTATCATACTACATTAATATTTAGCAAATATAAACACAGAAGAAAGAGAAAAAAGTGTAAAAGTAGGCATATGCAAGTTGAAAGCTAATTAGTAAACATGAGGAATTTTATAAAATTGGACATTTGCAATTTGATAAATAACAAACTGAAGAGGAGAAAAAGACTGAATCCTAGATTAGAGTGCACAGACAGGATTTTATCGCAAAGTAGCTAAGTAGTCTTAAAAGAGATAATGATTCAAAGCAAAAAAGAGAACAAAACCATGTACATACAGATTCATAACTTTTGCATTAAATAAAGGCAATTTTGCAAAACTAAAAAGTCCAAAATGGAGATTTTCCATTTGTTCTTAAAAAAAAAAAAAAAAAAAAAGCAAATCATTGTTTACCGTAATAAAATCAACTACTGCAATAATATGTGGGGGAATGGAAAGCCAATATCAACTATAATGGCATAGACTATGCCAGGAATTTGTGAAAGAAACTAGCCAAGAAATCTTCCATCAACATATGAACTTAAAACCATTTTTTCAATGCGAAAGTATGCAAGCGTGGCAGTAACAGCAAAGAGCAGACAAATAATGACTTTTGCAAAGAGCAGACAAAGAGTGATTTTAGTGCTTATAAAATTGTATTTACAGATTGAAGACAGCATTAAGGAAGAGAATATCACATCCTCAATATTCTTTTCCTTAACTCTGTTTTCTGTCTGTAGCTACGATTTTATAGATACTAAAATATCTTTGAGCATCAGTGCTATAATGTAACTGTAAAGATGTAAAACAGCTGCCTTTGCAAAGCTATATGACAGATTGTTGTAGTACTGAGAATCTGTATGACATTTGATTTGTGTGTTGCGATTGACCACTAAGTTGTTTATGAAAATGCATCTACCCATCAGCGAGCTCGTCATTTACAATTTTTCAAAAAAAGAATGGCATTTTAGAGAAATTTTCCAATCACAAATTGCTTTAAAGCTGATGTAGGAATGCTTGGGACTACAGATGGGCAAAATAATCTGCATATAAGTTTATTGAATTCATTGCTGTACTGAATAAAATGCGAACAGCCAATATATTAAATAAATTGACTGTTTGCATTTTATTCTCTCTCTGATGCTGCAACCAACATCATTTTATGTTAGTAACCAACTTCACCTTTTCGCTTTACAAAATGAATTCTCTCTTATCTCCAAAACAGCCACCACTTTGGTACTCAAGAGAAAGCTCTAAATAATTTAACTCATTACTCTCACTCTATGGGTAAACAAATGCATAGTTTTATTCTTCTAAATTCTGAATCAGTTTCAAAATTTTTGGACAGAATTCAGAAATGAAAGCTATTTCAATGTATTTTATGAGACACTTTTATTTTCATGACATTTCTTTAAGAAGCCAATCCTTGAGCTGGGTCTTCATATTCATTGAAAACAGCAGCAATATGGCCCATATACACATCCAAATAAACAACAGCTATGCACCAAGAACAAATTTTCATTCAAAAGAATTCATAAACAATAGTAGTCATTTATTACTAATACAGTACAACGTCCGTAATCCGGACTCATCTGGACTTCGGCGATTCCGGATTAGGGTTTTTTCCAGATTATAGATCATCAATTTAACATGTCATGCAGAAATTATAGAATTAAAAATATGAAACCGTAATTTATGAAATAAAGAGCAATTATCATCTAAAGGGTATCAAAATTTACAAAAAAAAAAAAAAAAAAAAAAAAGCTTAATATTTATTTGTTTACTTTATTAAACATTTCTTTCAATGTAAGTTGTTTAAGTTGTTTCATTTTTTGTGCTAATACTTTCTCTTTAATTCTATAAACAGACATGATTTCTTGTTCAGCTACGAAGTTCCACTGTTCAAGTCCTGTAATTGCTGTGTCGAGAATACCGACTAACTTGTCAATCAAAAATTTTTTGTTTTCAATAGACTCTCTGTCACTTTCTTCACTATCGGAAGCGGTATTTTCTGGATCTAGAACCATACTACAGATTTCGCCCTAAGTTAATTGATTGATGATTGGGGCATTGTCGTTACAATGAAAAACTTCTGTTATATCATCTTCATTTATTATCGCTTCTCCACATTTCTTTACAAAATCCAATAACTGGAAAATTTCACCTTTAGTTTGCGATGTACGAAAACCTTCAAATTCACGGCTATCATCTTCACCGTCCTCACCATGAAATATGGTAGCTGGCCAAAAATTATGAAAAGCATTTTTTAACGTATCTGGAGACACATCCTCCCAACGCATTGTAAACACATTACGCGCATGCATAAAGCATACAAAAAAAAAAAGAAGTTTGTGGCTTTGAGGTCCGGATTACAGATCATTCCGGATAATGGACGTCCAGATTACGGACTTTGTACTGTACTGGTAAATTTTGCATTTGTTCGCATTTATTTCGTAAGTATGAAAATTATGCACTCCATTTGTTTAGGAAACAGGTTTGTTTTAGTCTTTTAAAAATATAGTAAGATAATAGCTGTCCAGGTATCTTGAAGTACCTAGTAAAATCCCCATACTGAAGCATAAAGAGGTACTCTATCCATAGCATTTTGTTTATACTGCTGAATTGTGTTTTTTTGCTGTGCAGAAGTGCCATAAAGAAGTTACATTGATATAGAAATGCTACCATTATATTAGAATAGTAATAAACTAAATTGCCCAGAATATAGTTTTTATTTAAATGACTGACTGACAAATCATGGGATTTTCCAGCAAGTTATTTAAATATTTCTCAAAAAATAAACAATACATATTTTATAGCGAATTAAAAAACACTTTTCTATGGATTTACATGACATTAGTATGGATATATTACCTAATCTATACCGAAACATAAAATGATTACAAGAAAATTTGTTTTATTCTATTTTATTCTATTAGGCCAAAACATAGGACTGAAAGTTTCAGTGGTAACTATAGTCTGACAGAATGTATGATGAAACAGATGTAAAATGCAGATTTTGTAATAATAACAAATGCTTACAATGATGACATTTATAATATTTTATGGTAATAACCTCCATACTTGAAAATTAGATGACTGAAACTCAGAATATGCAGCAATGAGCTACAACTTGCAAGGATGTATATATTTTTATATATGTCTCATACATGACATATGGAATTCAGTTCCGATCCTCTAACATATCATTACAAATGAAACATTCTTTGAGTGTAAAGGTATCTTTGAAGCAAATGTGTTTTGTGACGATACAGATTATCCTCCCAAAGTATGGAATCTGTGACTAGAGCCCTCGGAAAAAAAGACAAACATCTGAGACTATATGGCTGTGCAATTTTGCCGTGATACTGGACAGCAATAAATGCTTTGCAGTGCTTACACACTAAAGCTCTGCACCCATTTATTACTATACCTGTCATGATTAAGAAAACATCTCACCTATTACAGTCACTTTCACTTAAGATGCTTATTTAATACTTTGTACAGGAATCTAGGTTTTCTACAATGAAAAAGTTGCTATCAGTGATTAAGAGATCAGATCATGACTTATCAGTCAAAAGGATTTGACTTTACTGATTCAGATTCAGGCTGTAGTATTGATCTACCTAAATTTACTAGCACCATGCCTGATTTGCTTGGCAGAGACACACAATTCACCCTCATAATACTGATGAAACAAACAGCTAGTCAACATACTGATCTCCCCATGGGAGCAGAAAGGTCTGAATTCGAATGCCAGGCTGATTTTAGAGTAAGAAACTTCATCATAATCCTCTGACAAATCTATAGCTGATGGAAACTCTTTCATACCTTTGGAAATGACTCAAAAGTCAGAATGTGAAGCTGTAATGCATTTTTTGTTACCACATCCCTCTGCAATTAGCTTCTTTCTTTCCTCTAGCTTTCTACCTCTCTCATTCAAATGTACCTTTGCTTACCATATGGCTATCTAACATTTCTAACATCACTCAAACTTCATAAATTTTAAGCGTAAATGGGAATTAACTACCAGTTAAAAGTGCTTTGATTCAAATGCAAGCTTACAATTTATATAAATTTCTTTTGCATATTTGAGACCAACACCAAATTTTACAACATGCAAATATATTTTATATTTTAATTGCAAATAATAAGTATGAAACTATAATTTTTCCATTGGTTGCTAATTGACTTAAATTGAGCCACTTTTGTTATTGTATGTTGTGACAACTGGAAATTATCCCAACATACAGTAACAAAAGTGGCTCAAATTTGAAAAAGAATAAATAAATAAATAAATAAAATAAAAATTAAACAGGTCAATTAAGCACTGCAGTCAGATAGCTTTATAACGGCCTTTATATGGATTCACTTTAGACATAACCCATATCATGTCCAAGGTCAACTAATAAAATACAGCAGTGACCAAGTATTTGAATAAGTAAGATATTCACTGAACTTAGCCTTAAGTACAGAACTATGGCAAATATATGGAATTGCTGCTACAATTTGCATCTAAAATGAGACAACGCATGACCATTTTGAAAATACTGGATTGGATTACTTGATTATGGTTATACACATGACAACTATCTGCTCTGAAGGAGAGGGATGTGTTTCATGAAGGATGTTTTAAGGAATATAACTCACATTCATGTACATGTTTTTGAACACAAAAGTTCCATCATGTACTTTTAAAATGACACCATGATAAACAGTTGTGATGCGTTATTAAAAATGAATGACCAGGTAACCTGCATAAAAGTGTAATCCTACTACATGATAAATGCCTTCCGTCACATTGTTAAGTTGATGAAGCAGAAATCATGACCCCATGTAATGAGAGTTTTTTATAACATTTTCAATCCAATATCAATAAGAAAACAACATTGAAAGCATGCTGATTCTAATAATACAGTAAGAGGAAGATGGCTGCATCAAACTGCTTTGGACAGCAAGAAAAATACATCTATAAAAGGGTAGGTTCAAAACTGGTTAGTGGTTCATCAAATAGGGCAATGCATTATTACTGGTGATAATTACTTAACATTCAGCTTACTTTTTATAATCACCCGATACGTATGAGTAAAACATATAGAAATTAAATAGTACAACTTACAAAATGTCTCTTTCTCTAATAAATATATGCATCCAGATATAGAGAGAAATTACTTATTATATGCAAAGACACAAACATAAATATATACACACATGTACACACCCACATAAAAATTTCTTTCACTCTTAATATTTAGTCAAATATTACATATTATGTTGATTGATGTAGTTAACAGTTATACTTCACTTTGAAATGTCGTCTGTACCCAGGGTATATGGGAATGTGCTGCTTGGTAACAGGATCAATCCCCATATACTTTCCACGGAAAGTTGGATGAAGTTTCGGTATGGTAACCAGTCTCAGTGTACCCCATTGATAAGCCAATTCATTACTTTTTCGTTTCCAGCATTCAAGGAAGAGAGTAAGCCAGATCATTTTAAACACAGCAAAGAATACATGTGAATGAGATATGTCAAATGAAATTATAGTTTGAATTATACCAACAACGGCAGGGGGAAACAGCGCCCAAGTGTAAAAGCAAATAAATGCAAAGTAGAATGCAACAGATTCCCCGAAGTAGTTACGGATATGACCTGAAAAGAAAAATGGCATATTTACTTGCAATCAGCTTTAAATTGCATAACAGTAAATTTCAATAATTACACAACATATAAATTTAAATTCCAGATTATAATACAATTGGTTTTTAACTGTATCAAATATAAAATCACAAATTTACAAAAATGCTAAAGCATAACTATAAATTCATTAAACTACTTATCAAAAGGATAATATAATTATAATATACTGAAGTAACTAACTTCATCATCAAAAAATATGATTTTTGAGTTAGATACCTGATTTGCTAATGATAAAATAAGTCAGACTATTTGCTTTTAAAAAAAGATTATCTTTGATAAGGAACTTCAGAAAAGAAATAACTCATGTCTGCTTAAAGCACAGGGAAAAACTATAAAAATCATAAAGCAACCAAACTACTTCCCTGGAAATTAAATCCAGAATTAAACTGTAGACAAACTACTGGTTTCATCCAGTCAGCACCAGAAGGCCAATGCAATACAAAAGAAATAACTGGAACTTGTTTCATAGCAAAAATTCACACTTCTTGATGTGTTGAAGAATTATTTAATGTTTGAGTTTCACAATTTAATATTTGAGTGGAATTGGAAAATTTAAGTTTTGGAAATTCATTTCAACATCTGAATGGAAAGCAAAATAATGCAATGAATTCTCAAAACCATAAACCACAATACAGCTGAGATATTTCAGCATCTATGCAAATTAACATAAAGTATCTAATACATATTTATTGAATAAAGAAGAAAGCTAATGTATCCTAGAAATTTATAAGGAGGAAACATGGTTAAACATGACAGCTTTCTGTACTGGGAAATGTGGTCATTCTACTCAACACAGAGAACAGCATCTCCTTCATACATCCTATAGCTTACAGGAAGCATGTGAAATCACAGACAATCATGAAAACCTATAAGATTACACCATTACTTTATACATATATATTAGATAATTACTTATATATATATATATATATATATATATATATATATGTCTAATACATGTATATGTAAACTTAAAGCATCTAAAGTTAAAAGTAATTTGGAGTCAAAGCAAGACAACTCCTCAACAATATTAATAATTGCAACTGTGCATAAGAGGTTTAACATAATATCCAAAGCACATCAAAATTAAAATAAGAAATCATAGTATTGCAAACACTAAAGATAAAAATGGAAATGCAAAAGGGAAAAAATATACAGGATAATAAAAATATAAAATAATCTCCATTTACTCCCTTACATAAATATATATAAGGAAGTATATATATATGTCTAGTAGATATACATATATATTGGATAATGCAATTAATATGGATATTAGATAATTAGTCTATATTAGAACATTTATGAAATTGTATGCAAGACACATAATTACATTAAAGTTTAACCAATAAATATGCACAATATGTGAACTCTAATATTACCATTAATTAATGAGACAGTAATATAGAATACCACTGTTAACATTAGACATGTAATACAGGCACTGGAATGTTGATCACTTTTTCAAAATTATGTAAACCAATAAAATGGCAGCTGATCTCTCAGAGATGTATTCAACAAATATTTACATGTTGCAAAATGTAGACTTGAAATTTTATATGAAAAGTCATATAATAATTTAAATATAATATAGATAATTAGAGAATAATTTTTACCTTATTTGCATAACTTGATAATGTGCAAACACATATGCATACATTTTAATTTTTGGAGCAATCAGTATCATGAAAACTATCAACATGAAAATAATGGAAGTCAGATATAATTTAAAGACATTATTATACTGAAATAACATTTATAAGGTATTTCTCCCACCTTCTTATCATACCTTCGTGGTGTAATGGACAGCACGCTTAAAGCACATTCGAGGGGTCCAAGGTTCGAGTCCCAGCAAGGGCATTGTATATTTTTCCTGTCTTCTGTTATAAAAGAAACCTTAATATCTCTACAATGGCACCCAAACTAAAAAGGGTGGTGGTGGATGATTCTCCATCACCAGGATTTGACGACTGTGTCTCTTAATCCCCAGTCGCCATTTAAAAAGGGAAGTATATAAGGTATTTCTCCCACCTTTTTAGCATGCCTTCGTGGTTTAATGGCCAGCACACTCGGAACGTATTCAAGAGGTCCAAAGTTCGAGTCCCGGTTTGGGCATTGTTAATTTTTCATGTCTCCTGTTTTGAAATAACCTAAGGTCTCTACAAATTAAAGTAATGTTAATGATAAAAGGTAAAACACAGTTTCGAGGCATTAAATTAAATTCAAATTTGTTTAAATCATACAACATAAAGCTATTCATGGTCATCATTTGTAATCATCAGTTGACCATATCCAGTCAGAGGACTAGTCTCAATAGATCGCAGTATGGTGGCTGCTCTACTACTTACAACAAGACTCTTCTGATTGGTTCCTAGTTTCCTGTATTAATATTGACTGATAAGAAGTATCTGTAGCAGAACAAATTAAGAATTTCATAGACCTTGCAGATGTCTGATAGTTACAGGCATCCTAGAACGGAATAAAATATCGTAACGTAAGGTAAATTTTCTCTGAGTATATTTAATACTACATTATTTTTTCTTCCTTCAATTTCACTTAAGAATACACATAGAAAATCCAGAATTTATTTGCTTCAATTATAATATAAAAAAAAAATGTTATAAAACAGAAATAATTACCAAGTGGTACGGAAGTAAGTGACCAGACTTTTTTTAATGTTTTTAATTCTTCTGGTTCATGCAAAGGGAAAATATAGGAAATAATTCCATTATCTCTACAAACTTGAACTGAAAAAGAAAACTAACCTTAGTGGTACTGAAGACAAAATTTACATTCTGGCATTATAATATAAAGTACAAAATGACTTAAAGCATATAAATTAAAAGCTGCAAGAAACTAAAAATTATCATCTTTTAAAATATTAATTATGATCTAATAAAACACCAAAATATAGCGATATATAATGTCTGTCAGAAAGTCACCTCTTTAAGCCATAAGTTACTCAACATCCAATATGTAGGATAATAAATACTAGGCATATCAGCAGGGTTTAAAAGTTTAGAAAACTAATGTTAAAGACCAAATATAGAAAACAACAAATTAATACTCTTGGTAAAACAGGATAGATCATTTGAATATGGAAAAGCACATAAGAGATATCTGTCTAAGGCATCAGATCCCAATAGAGTTAGCATGGACCTCTGGGATGTACGCATCGACAATGCATGGTAACTTCATCGACCCTTTTTAAAGGGGGTCATCAAGATCAAGGGGTTGACAGCTAAATATGTAAGGGCAGTTGACTGGAATGATGAAGATCCCACTGATGGTAAAAAACTATTAATATTATAAAATAGACTATTTTTATTGATATAAAGCTGTATCATGTAGTAAGGGAAAAAATCATATAACACAAATATAAGGAGAAAATACACAAAAAAGTTACTCAATTTATTTATTAAATCAGTAATATGTTTTTAATATATAATTTTTCTATGCATTAATGTAATATAAAAAAACACAACTCAGAAAATGCAGAATTTCCTCAGAAGATATATTGTTATATACAAGCCGTTTGCAAAATTTAAAAGATTTCAATGTTTGTATCCAAGATATTGGAAATATTAATGTGTCAATGTGGCTCATAGACCCATCGAAGTGTGATATATTTGATCTTGATATTATGATGCAAGGAGAATTTATTCCATTGAAAGAAGTTGTTCAAGCATGAGTTTTATTCAAAACATGCATACGCTACATTTTGAAATCAAAGTCATCCGTGAGAAATATCCGGAAATAAAAGTGGTTACTGAAGAACATTATTGACTTTTCCCTCTTCTTACTTAGTAGAAGCAGGCTTTAGTTAAGTCAATAATTTACGATAAAAAAACAAGAAATAGGTTGAATACTTTTTAACGAGGCGATTTGAGAATCAGTTTCATGCTAAAAATTAAAAAAATTGCATTGATACATCCAGTGCAGCAATCGCATTAATTAAAACTGAACTTTCTTGCAATTAGAATTTGCAGTTTTGCTCTTGAAAACTTTATATGTCTAAAATTAAAAATAGCAATAATACAAAAAAATAATATAACAAAAATTGACTCTATTCTTATATGTGCCCTAAAGTTGCCAAATGCGGCAATATGCGTTGTGTGCTGGTTTTTGGTGCGATTCTGTGTTCTGTTCTGTGATGGTTTTGGGGGGTGATGTTGGTTTCTATGGCAACCCTTTTTATGTGGAAACTTGGATTTGCTAGTTGGTTCATGTGGTAATTAAGTGATTTATGATGTGTTGGCAAAATTTTAGTCGAGTGATTGGTACAACTATTTTTTCGGGTGGCTGGAAATTTTACAAGTACATAGAAGAAGGTTTTGAACATTTATTTGTGAAACATAGTATTAATTTTGTGGATAGTGAGTGTGGCTGTCATATAAATATAATAGAGATTACGTGGCGGTGTGTTAAAGCGATGTTGCCGACTTATAATCGGAAATGCAATTTGGAGTTTTATTTGGTGGTTTATATATTTTTCCATCGTTGTTCTGAAATGGGAGAAGATGCTTTTAACAAATTTGTGGTGAAATTGTTTTGGTGATGCATGAAATTGGTATTTCTGCTGTCCAAAGAAGCATTTATTTATGGTAAGTGCATTTTGTTTTATTTTTGTTCTTATTTAGTAGAATGTTATGTTAATTGTTTTTTTAGTATGAATTTCTGTCATTATTGTTGTTTTTTTGAATTGTTTGAAATATATTTTAGTTTATTTTGTTGATTAGTGCACAATGTATAAGTCTGTCAACCATTTTTGACAATGCCAATTTATCGCCAATAATAGATAAGAATGATGTCACAATGCACTCATAAAATCTTTGCTTTGGACTGCTGTAAAATGGTGCAACATAAAACAACCACAACACCACTTAGATTCATATTTAAATGAATTTATGTGCTATCAAGTTTGTAAAGCAAGTGACAGTTTTGTTGTTATATCCCATTAGGGCTTTTGACTGATGAAATTTGACATTAAAGAAACATTTGATTTGACTATATGGCTCACAAATGCTCTTCTATTCACAAACACGAAAAAGAAATATTTTATAGGAAGCAAGAAGCCATGGATCTAAGAAAAAATCTGTATGGCCAAAATTTGCATGTTTACAACAGGTGTCTACCATTTGGTGAAATAGCAATTAAATATAAAGCATGTAAATCCATGAGCACTCAAACATGCATGCATTGGATAGTCTCTATGAAGTATATATTCCAAAATACGTTAAACATATGGTAATTCTACTGAATGTTGATATCGCTGGCATGAGTTGTCAGAAAACCAATAATTTCAAAGTCTAAGCTCACAGTTATTTAAGTTTTTACATGCCATCTTTCTAGCTCGTATCTATTGATTACTGAATTCTAATAGTTCAAATCTGCTACTGTCTAAGTAAATAAGGGGCAATCTGTTCCCTCCAATTTCCAACAGAAACAATGGAGCAAATAATTTCGGCAGGATCTCTGCTAAGTTTCATACTTGACATGCTAATATAAAAGTACCTTTTTTTTCTTTATATTTCAAAACCGAGCAACGAACTGCCATTAGCATAAGTTTTCAACCTTTTGAGGTCATATTGAATTTATATCTGTTGAATGAACAGTAATATATAACATGCAAGATTATGAAGCTTGCCAACTTAATATAATATAAGATCAGCATGGTTCTTTGCTGTGGTGGTTGACAGCAGACATATGACTGGAATGGTAAAAAAACTTTGGTGGCTGACAGAAAACGTATTACTGGAAGGGGAAAGAAATGGTGGATGACAGAAGATACATGGCTGGAATGGTAAAAACAATTTGGTGGCTGAGAGTAGACATACGATCATAAACGGTTAAAATTACACAAATTATCATTAACTCGTAAGGATCAGTTTTCTGCAAATATAGCATAAGTTTTCAAAATAAACCAAAGTCTTCACAGCAATTCAGAACACAATGGCACAGGCATAGTACAAAATTTCAGAATTTTCAAACTTTTCAATCTCTGGCTTCACTTGATGTGCAATAAAGTTGTTTCATTGTGAAAATATTTTATTCTTTGTACCAACTATGTATAATATATTTCTAATTCTAATTTTTCCACAGGTTATATGTTTGTATATTTGTAGATGTTGATTATAATCAATGAATTGTTGAACTGCATCTCCATCTGGATGGAATCTACCAGTAAGTGCAGTCCTTCCAGGCCTGCTTTTGCTAGCCAATATTTTTGGACTGTTTACAGGAAGAAGCTAATTTATTGGACTGCTAATTTGTTCTGAAATGTTTTCTGACTCAAGAACTGTAGCTTTTGTTAGCCAATATTTTTGGACTCTTAACTGGAACTCTGTTTTCTGACCCAAAAACTGTAGCTTTTGTTAGGCAATATTTTAGGACTGTCTACCGGAAGAAGCTAATTTATTGAACTGCTAATTTGTTCTGAAATATTTTCTGACTCAAGAAGATTTTAATATCAAAGAAATAAAACAATGCTTGGATCGTATGTATGCTCCTTTCTATTTATATATATCTCCTTTCTGATTTACAGTGAAAGAATGGGAAAAGAATTTGACATAGGCCGAGAATCTGGTGACAATTTTTGTGAAGATAGAATTCAAAGTAGAACAAAGGAGGTATTGACATCAGAAAATATTGCTCATCAATTGGAAATATTGAGTCATAACAGACTACAAGTCAAGGAGACAGCAGCAGATTGGATGTATCTAAAACAATTATGTTGCACATTCTAAATGAAAATATTCTATGATCTAAACCTTTGCATGATGAATACCCCAGCTTCTTTCAGCAATTAAAAAACTGTAGTTTGACCATTCCATTTACAGCCCAAACTTAACTCAAATAATTATTATTGAAACTGAAATCTGACCTTGATGAAAAGAGATTTAATGATGATAACAAAAACAGATTTAATGGTGATGATAACAGCAGTTATGGAATAGTTATGGAATTAGAGGAGAAATGTTCATTGCTTTTTTAAGGCACTGGGTCACTCATTAAATGATGTGAAGAGTGGATCAAGGCACAAGGAGATTATATTTATGAAAAATAAAATATCAAAATTTTCTCTATCTCAGAGAGGTATATCACAGTAGAAACATTTGGATATATAAGCATAAGATTAATGCTAATTACCTACCCTTAAAAATTACAGTTTTTCAGGTATTGGAAAGTGTGAAATAGCTTGTTAAAGCACTTCCCATTTTGTTAATGTTCCAGTTCAATGACATGGCCCTGTAAACAAAGTCCTGATCTTTTTCATTTTGCTCAGATTTCTCCCAAACAAACAACAGCTAATTAACCAGTGATTGCATGAGCTAGAACTGATAACTTACAGTGAATGCATAAGTAATTAGTCAAATCATTACACAGGAGTATATCCTTAGGATGGAATGCCTTTGTTCAAGAAATTAAAGCAAAAATAAAGTTAAGTTAAATGTGGAGAAACCACAGAAGCACTTGTACATTATGCTCTAATACCAGGAATAGGCCAGGGGAAAATCAGATAATTATCTAATTAATAAAATTAGAATATTATAATTATTCATTATTTAATGGATAATGTACACTTTGGAGACCTATGAGAAGAAATATCAACTCTTATTATATACAATAATTTGGAAAATACACAGTATAAATACTAATCTCAAACTATCGTTAAAAATTCCCTTATTTATCCAGTAGCTCAGATTTGCAATGTAAATGTCTATGTTTTTATTTTGATGAAATAATATATACATACTTACTTTCTTTCTTTTCCTGTTTTTTATGACTTTAATTGACTTTTAATTGACTTTTTTATGACTTTAATTGACTTTTAATAGTTTTTATCTGCAGAAATTGGGGTCAAAACTGTATGTACAAATATTATTTCAATAGATATAAGTTGCATTTATAATTATAAAATACACTCTATACCAGGAGTTCTCAACCGGTAGTACGCAAGGGAAAAGTAGTGGTACACAAAGAAGAAAAGTATTTTTAACTATTAAATTCAAAAATTAAAACCCCAACGTCCTAATTGAGTTTTTTCTGTAACAATCGTAAATTTATACGATCTGAGTTGCTAAGATCGTATAAATTTATGATTGTTTGAGTAATTGTACAACTGTACGTATGTTGAAGAGTGGTAGTAGTACATTGTAGTGGTGGTAATATAGGTTTTCAATTTATGTTTAGGTGGTACGCATTAGTCAAAAGGTTGAGAACCGCTGCTATATACCAAAAAATAGATGCACCAAGAAGGAGTTGTCTGATGGAGACAAAAATTCAAGGACAAGAAGATTATGTACAAAATAGAAAATGATTAAAATTTCAGAAAAATTGAATGATTTATTTCAGAGTTACATAGTTACAAAGTAACAAGCTCAGTAAGATGTTGACCTACCTCTAGCCTGGATGCAAGCTGCCACACGGCATAGCACAGACTGATAAAGTTCCTGGATGGTCTTCTGCAGTATTTCTTGCCAAATTTGCTCCAATTTTTGGGCTAAGCCATCAACATTCCCTCGTGGATGCAGTTGCCTTTCCATCATATCCCTGATATGCTCGATTGTAAAGAGATCTGGCTGGCCATGGAAGCGTTTGACAAGCTGTATGACAGTTAATAGCAACACGTGCTGTATGTGGTCTGGTATAATCTTGCTGAAAAATAAGGCTAGAATAATGAAAAAGGAATGGCAGCAAAACAGGTCTCAGAATGTTGTTGACGTACCACTGTGCTGTAAGTGTGCCTATAATGATGACAAAAGGGGTCCAGTTATCAAGGGAAATGGCACCCCAGATCATAACTCCTGGTTAAGGGCCTGTGTAGCATGTAATGCTGAAAACAGGATTGGCACGCTGCTCTGGGTGTCTCCAAACGCGTCTTCGATGATCATCACAACACGGAAGCAGGATTTGTCGCTAAAGACTATACGTCCCTAGTCAGCAACATTCCAACCTGATCGAGCAAGCACCACTGTAATCTAGAGTAGTAGTAGTAAAGTAGAGTGCGTAGGCATGAGTGGCAGGTGGCATAACAGTTGGTACGAGTGTAGATTTCATTCTATCAGCCCTCTGTGAATGGACATGAACACTTGTATGCGGGTTGCACGTCTGATGGTTGATAGTGGATAAATCAGGTGCTGTAACAGCTTATCTGACAATCACTATGTCTTCCCGATCTGTTGTGGCCCTAGGCTGACCGCTACCATCATGATGCTAAAATCTGCCATTGTCCACCTATTTTTGCCAGCGTGTTCTAATCGACGCATTGCTTCGACTCATATGACGAGTGATTCTCCCATTTCCCCAACCTGCCTCTTTCAATCTAATTATATGACCTCTTTCAAACTCTGACAGTTGCTTGTAATGAGCTCAAACCCTGCGGCGAGGCATTTTTTCAGTCATTGAAAGGTATCCTAAATCGCAGTGCAACAGAAATTTTTAACAACAGTTGAAGAACAGCTCCTTATATACATCTGCTGGATGCACAGTTCTGATGCTCTGGAGATTGCACTATTCACTCATTAGACACCAAATTTTAATCATTTGCATATTTGGTCAAAACATTTATGCATGCGAAATTTCAAAGCAATCGGATGATTCCTTCTTGGTGCATCTATTTTTTTAATATAGAGTTATTATGCACATTTTAAGTATTGTTAAGAATTCAAACACCCTTCTTTAATTTCTGCATAAATACTTCAAAATTATTATCAGTAATAAATAAAAAAGGGGAAAAACCTGAAAAAAGTCAAAGATTAACTTACTGATCGATTGACCAGGATATAGTTGAATATTTGGATATCCAGTTAAAATCTTTTTATCCATAGATCTGATTCCCATAATTTCCTCCAAAACAATTCTCTGTTTTTCAGAAGTACTCAATAAATTATTCATATCCATACCTTCCAAGAAAAGATAATTAGTGTACGAGGTTAGAAGATGGTCTACAGTAAACTCCAAAATACAGAAATAAAACAAAGTTATAAAAAATGCATAAAGATATGTCAGTTCATTAACCCCTTTGAGCCGGGCAGCGAAAACGCGTGCTTATCGTGGAGGCCTGCAGTCTCTCCAGGGCCAGGGGCTTTTTTGCTACTAAGCCTAAATCCATGAAATTTCCGAAGTATCAACGCATTGTTTAATAATACTCTATAGAGTATTTAAACGGCTTATGCTTTATAGATATTTTTATATATATACTTTAATTACCTTATTTCTTGTTTAAATGCATATTTTACACATTTTATTTTAATTACTCACCATTTTATGACTTTTAACATTATACAACTGAAAACTAAATATATTACTTAAAATTCTCTTTTCCTATGAAAAATTTGAAAACAGGGATCTACACACAGTCCTACGTTACATTCCTTGAACTCGTAATAACTCATTTGCCGTTTTGGAGGATTTTTCCGGGAATGTGAACAAACGAAGCATCATCGTCTCATTTTTTTTATCAGTCTCTTCTGAATAAAGTTTTGGAATCAATATCAGTCTTCATCAATATCATGTCATCAATTTTTCAGAATCAATATCAGTCTTTCAGTTAATCTTCCAGAATCAATATCAGAATATCAGAATATCAAAATTTCAGAATCAATATCTGAAATATTTTGTATCATTTCTGCTATTTCATGCTCTGTTAAACATTTTCGATGCTTCGACATTGAAACGGTAAAAACAGAAAGAATTCACGTCTAACAAGATCTAATTATTTTCTAAAAACTGAACTGTAAACTGAAATACTCAACGCTTTAGCACATATAAAACTTCTACTTACAATAAAAAACTACCACGTGCGAATAAAGTGCGATTTAAATAGACGTCATAAATCACGCCATTCGGAAAGATTTAGTTCCCCGTTTGTTTATATAATCAAAAACACGTGTATGTGAGTCATGCTTCTCTCATTTCGAGTAGAAGGTCTAATGTACATGCATCTGAAACCATATGGACATACAGTGCCATCTTGTGGCAGAAATTATAGTTTGGAAAACGTTCCAGGGTACTGGCACAAATACGTGACAGTTGGTAGTAAACACAAAAATGCTCTGGCACGCCTGCGTGTCAGCCGGTAGGTAAGTGTGTTCGTTGCTGGCACGTATACGTGACAGTCGGCGAGAAGGGGTTAATGAAAATTAATTGATCTCATTTCTTAAAAAGCACAGTTAATGTTCTAATACTAGTTAGAAGGAGCGTCTAACATCAAGCATAGCTAGTTTTAAAAATAGCGTAATTCTTTAGTACATCAAGTAATTAACGTTCTCTAATGAATTATAATTGTACTTCAAATGACATGAAACATGCTATTAAACATAGGCCAGAACATAAAGAACATATTTACATATGAACATATACATTTCAGCTCATAAAATACACATATCTGCCATTAAATATTCTCAATATGTTTTTCTTTCGACTGTCTTGCCATTACATTATCATAGTAGATTTGAGATACCTGGGTGACGGAGATTCTTTCTGCACACATCCAGTTCATATTATCTACCTACTTATTAAATCCCAATAAAGTTTTGTATACACAAGAAAAATTTCACACTATAATTCCAAATTCCTTAAGTAGCTAAATATTGCTAAATAAAGCATTAAATATTGAAGTAGCTGCATTAATTAGCGGAAGTAAAATAAATATAATTTAGCAGTTCTGCTTATTGACTAGTATGTGGCTATACATGCAATGAAATGTTATGTGCTTAATTAGGAACAATATTATGAATTTTTGAAAAGGTATAATAAAGTATTTACAAAATTATAAATCAATGCATTTAAAACAATACGAGACAAAATTTACTAACTCTAAAAGTATGACAAATTAATTTAAATACAATTGCAATTTTAAGCCATAAAGTATATTATTAGTACTAGAAGTATGCTTGCACAGCATGAGGGAGGAAAGCTAATGAATCTTCTATGGTGTTAAAACGACTACATTATTATTGTTACATTTTGGTACGGCTTCATGGATTTGGAGCGATTGACGACAACACTTGATGAAGTATCAAAACACAATTTATTAGCCGATATTTTTCAGGACAGCTCCTAAACAAGTTTACAGGCATTGAAAAACTACAACAAATGCGTTGAAACAATCAGCAACACAATCTTGAGACTATCAGGCTATAACGGCGCAGACAGCTTCACGGCAAAGCACCAGAGTACAGATCCCGATTTGGTTCGGTCATTCTCGGAATTCTACATACTGTCAATGCTACAAATCACGATGCACTCGATAGCCTCAACAATGCACCAACTTGCGATACTGTCGACGATCAACTCAAATAGACTCGCGATCGACTAAGAGACTCTGATGAGACACTGACTGACTGACTAGGTTAAATTCTCACTTTGTCTTAACTGACTCACTCACTACTATTAATTGACTCTGCATGCAAGCAAGGTTTACAGAGCTTCTGGGCTGCCTTCGAGAAAATTTTGGTCCAAACCGGTAAGAATTCGTTCTAGAAGGTTCTCCATCCGTCTACGGTATATTGCCAATTTTGTTGCCAAATGGGAGGTTTCTCGTCAAATATGGCAACCCTGCCTTTCCTTGCCATTTTCTAGCAACTCTAAACCCGCTTTGTGAGGAAGCTATCTTACTGCAGCTAGACATTCCGTAACAATATGCAGTTTTGTAAGTGATTCTGATATACCAAAAATTGCTTTCAAATGAATATTTTTTGAAAAATGGTGAATAATTCTGAAGAGGAAGAATTCTATGTTTTCTTTTGTCATCACTTTCTAAACAGTTTAGGCACTCTAAAAATGGTTATAAACAGAAGTTATTTAAAATATTTCATATAATGTTTTCCTTTCATGTTCAGAGTTAAACTGATTTAAAATATTACTGTTAATATTTTCTCTTTATTTAAACATCAGAAAAGCAATAAGCCATAAATTTTACAATTTCACTTGCCTTATTTTCAGTTTCCTCCAACTTCTCTTCAAGTAAATGGATTGTCCTTTCACTTTTATATACAAAGAAGAAAGTCTGTGTTTTTTTGCTAATAACTCAGTCACTACTATAGCTATCATCACCAAACTCTCTATAGTTCTTTTCTGGGTCCTGGAAAAGGTCAACACCCACTTTTTTCCAGGCGATATTAATTAAAAACTCTTAAAACTCAAATTTTCGCACTCATTTTTTTGAGTTGCAACAGTGCTGGTATCAGCAACATTGGCAACAGTGATATATCAGCAACAATGGCACGCAGCCATTGTTGCTGATATAATAAGAGAGAATTAGTTTACTTTTCTATAGAAATTTTTATGTGGGTTCTATATCACTCAGAATAATTCATTTTGCTCAAAATAATGATGTATTTGTTCTTATTTTTGATGACCCAAATGGCAATTCCATATAGCATATGAGTATGTATACCATATGATTCTATGATTATGTAGTCAGTTGTGGTACATGTATTGAATATTACTTTGTTTCCATGGCATTTTTTATGAATTACAATAAATCATCATATTCCTTATAACGTGTATTCAAATGATGTTATGAATAAAATAATACATTACTGTCAATCTAACTTAACTGGCATTGGGTACTTCTAGTATGATCTAATTTGTACCAAAAACATTTCCATTCACAAATAACTCACTAGATACCCTCAGAGGAAGGGATGCTTTCATAGATGAAGTTTTAAGAGGAACTAGATCATATCCAAGTTCAGTTAGACCATTTACCAAGATATGAACCTAGGTTGAACTACCAGTGTTAGCCATTCAACTACTGGTGAACTCGCAAAATGTGAGAAAGGGGGGATTGGGAGCTATGGCATTCTGATAAACTGCCAATATATATGCATATCTGAAGAAGCATAATAAAGCTAAAAGGCAACTACCTGGTAGCCTAGCCCTCTGATACCATCACACCATAATCAGGATTTTGGGGGTCAAGTTTTGTGTGGCAGACTAGTATGCCACACCGAAAGCTCATCAGTTGGGAAGTACTGCCATTAAAAAAATAACTGCTTTTTATTTATTGCTTTCAAAGTCAAACAGCAGTTACAGAAATGACATTTATCATTATTTGAATGATACTTTTGACAACTAATAGCCCAGCGGCACTAAGTATTCTTCCAAGCAGCACTCAAAGCTGTCCACTACTCATTGTAACATATTGTCAGGGATAGTGGTGATGGCACTAATGGTTGCTGAATATAGCTGTAGACTACTGACGGTTCCATTAAGATGGGTTGATCAAATACACAGCCAATGTGTTCACAGAATTTTGGTGACAGCCATTTCCATACAGATTAATTGTTTTATGATATCATTCTTTGAAAATCCTAATGCTCAAAATAACACATACCCATTATTTTATAATTTTCTGATTACCCACACCCAACCCGAAAGGTCACAAACTTATTGGTGGCTTTATAGAGTACTCACGAACTCACTGGCTACTCATTTTTAGATAAGCTAATGACAGAAAGGCAATGGTCATTTTCAAAATAGTACCATGCTACGAATTCTACATAAGAGCAACCAATCAATAAAATTTAAAAAGCAGAAAAACATCAGTAATGAAACATTTATTTTTTAAATGAAATTCTACATTTTGTGCTATTGTTGTCTCCATTTACACCACGATCTGAGGCTCTGTAGAACTTTCACCTAGTACACTGGTCAAAACAGACATGTGATCTACCTCAGATGCCCCATAAATACTTTTTGGTGATATTGTGAGTTACCCCATAACTATTTATGACATATACTGCTTTGCTTCATGAATATTTGGGGGGGGTATGGATAATCAGAAAGTACCAATATTTCTTTTACAGGTATCTAAAGCAAGAAGTTTTCTAAACACGTTCACCACAAAATTCAAAATGAAAGACCACATCACAGCTGACATCATCAATATTCCAAGCAATATATAATGGCAAGTAATGGGCAGCTTTCAACATTGCTTTTAAGAATGTGCAGTGAATGATAGTATTTGTTCATAAAGTATTTGTTATTAATTTAATATTTAAGTTTTAATATTAAATTAATATATTAAAACTTAATATTTAAGTTTTAATAATAATTTAATATTTAAGTTTTAATATTTTGGCAACATTGATGTTTTCTTAAATTGTAAAAGAATGAGTTAAAACATGTATCTGGCATCTAGAGAGAGTTTGTTATGGTTTTGTAGGATGCAGTAAGGTATCTTATGACTAATTTTATTTAACATTCTTTTTATATATTACTACTATAATGTGTTTTTAGTATAAGTAGATAATTTTAAAAGAATATCATTTATATGCCAATCCCAAACCAACAATGAAGAGAAGCCATTATTTGAAAGCACTCATGTTCAAACACTGACTTTATAGGCTTTATAGGAGTACCTAATGGTACTCCTGTAATTGTTTTCTGATGTACAGAACAACAAACAAAATGCAGTTGTTTGCTTTTGGTATGATTTTATTAACATCAAACGTTACATTACACAATTAGGGGAGCTTGACTACTAGCCCAAAACCAAGAGATGTGAATCCAATTTTATGTAAGGCTTATTTGTATATGTCTTTTCCCTTTTCTTAATGGTACAATACCAGTCTATCTCTTGTGGTGCATGCCAGGTGCCCTGCTTAGTGATAAGATGACTACCCTGACTAATGAATGACTGATGCATTCAGACATTTGTATTGAATGTTTTCGAGCAAGTGTACAGCAATTAAGACAATATATGTATTTCTGTCAAATCCTATATATACTATTATTTTGATATTTAGTAGAAATCTGGCCACATAATTTATAAATGATGATAGTGTCATTTATATGTAATATCATATATCAGAGGAAATAAATGAATAATATGAAAATTCACTGGTATTGATGAACACCAGAGATAAATTTCCTTTCTTAATACCTTCATATAGAATCTCTGAATTTTTGGACTATTTTACAAAATAGTATAAATTCTAGATTTTGGAATATTTTCATTATTGGCATACAGGATTAGTAAGTTTTCTTGTAGGTTAATCTGCTATAGACTCTGCTTGCAAAAGATGTCTCCACCCTTCAACTCAAGATGAGTTTGAAAAATAGGGATGATTCTCTACACTAAAACAAAATTATACTATTTAAAATAAGCTGCTATGGATAATAAATAAAAAGTGACAAATTATGAACTCTTTATTACCAGAAACAAGTTTCTTACTAAATTTGACAGTTTAAAATTTTAAAAAGCTTCAAAACAGTGCTGCATCATCACATTTAGTTAAATTTATATATCTTTAATCACACAACTTATTCTAATTTTGCAGCTGGGTTTTTTAAACATTTTGAACTAAATGAGGGGCATTGTTCGCAACTTTCGTACATTTTCATGCAATTCATGAAATTTTCATTCATGCAAATAATTTCAGTTTTACACAAAATGGGATAGGCTGACAATATGTTTAGCCCACATATTTGTTTCATATGTTTTTTTTTTAACCTTTCAGATTATGCATTGGAAAATCCACTAACCCAACCTAACCCCGACTTAAAGGTTCATTAAAAACACTTCTTTAATGTACCATCAAATTTTCAATCTTTACTTTAAGGCTTGTATCTAAGTGTAAATAATTGAAAGTCATCAAATTATACATGCTTTACTCAAATTAATGATTCCTTATTAGTTACAATGCATTTACACAAAAGCAGTTTGTAGTCACAGTTGCCCTACACTTTATACAAAACTGCAATTTTTCACTGTTCTCAAAATGTCCTACATAATTTGTGCTTTTATTCAACTTAATTAATAAAGCAGTTGTAAAAGATATCAGTAGTTTGATCATTTTGTCATTGTACCTCATGAGTAGTATGGATTAAATTCGTAAACAGAGTACTAATCATCATATGAAACATATATTGCTTTCAGACAAGAAATCTACAGTATAAAGGAACTTCTTATCACAAGATGATTTTCCGAAATTCACTGAATTCTGGCTGCTTTGGTAAAACCTTAAAATTTCTTCTTGCTTTAGCATCATTAAGTTAAATCATACTGATAGAAAGTCTACATATCTTCTCCTATAAACTGTCATAAATGTGTGGAGAAATATCGACTAAAAACAAATATAATACAAACCATAATTAATAAATAAAATACTTAAAATGTTTATTACTTTAAATTTCCATTTTGAGGATCAACCATTTAAGCACCTAAGAAATACTATTTTTAATTTCTGGAAAAGCATAAAAATTACTGCATCACAAAATACTGTTACATTTTACAAATTTTATTTGCTTGTGCAGTTGATTTTTTAATCGCTGCACACTTTTAGATAAGAAGATTATTATACTTGTGCTTGTATGTATGTATTGTATATTTAAAAAATATCCAGACTCATCTTCTTCAGACGTAAACTGATCTTCTTCATTGGACAGATAGCATCATGGTATTTTTTTTAAAGGAAACCTGTTAAGTATTTACATTACAATGGGGGAAAACTAATGAAAATTACATGTTGCTGACTCATCTATCTATACATGTTGTTGACTCATTTATCTACCAGTATTGTATGACTTTAGCCATTCAAGTATACCTGATTACTAGGAGTAACTCGTAAGAACACTGCTTAGTGAATTGGCATGTGAGATTTAAAGAAGCTAATCAAAATTAAAATTTCTAGATAACTATACATCAAATTTATATTAAACTAAATGCACTGTTTAATAAACTCAGCCACTTATTACATTTAAATTTCCAAGAACCAAAACAAATACATGCAAACAATAGAAAAACTGCCATTTATTAAACTCAGGTTGGCGAAAGACTGTTTCTTTAATACTAGAGTATTTTACTTATACCTATCAAAGCTTTTAGTTCATCCATTTAATATAGTGTGGACTGTGGCTTTATCATTCAGGTATGCAATGCTTCAACAAAATGGGCCTGATTGAAATTTTCCTACCCCCAGTTCCTGTACTTGCAAGACACTGTTTTAAGATTTCTTTGCCCATATGGGATATGGGATTTTTGAGGAGCAGAATTTCCATACCTTAAGGTTAACAAAAACAGTCTCACAGAAATGTTGTAAATGAGTGAGGGTTCCTTTTTGAATACCAACTGATAGAAGGTGGAAGTACAGCTTCTGTATTCTATCTTTTAAAGATTTTCACCTTCAAAATCATCTCTTTGATACAGGTAACTGGTAACTGCAGAAGGAAAAACAAATGGTCATGCTTTTAATTATGAAGTGGCAGAAGGACTAAGCAAACAAAGGGCAATATTTATGCTGACTAGAAAAGTAAATTTTGAAGTTTGAATTGATCATTGGAAGAAACATTTTTTAAACTGCTGCATGCTTAACTTGTAACACGTCAAAATGTCAAGTGAAAAGACTTTAGCTACAAATTCTAACATTCATCCTTTAATTTTAGGGTATTATAAAAGCTTTTAAATGCCATTACAAAAAAGATGTTCAGTAAATGATAAACATAACTGAATTTTCTGAGGATGCAAGCACTTTGAAAGAGATAAGCAAGCTTATATTTTTGCTAGAAGCCCTGCACATTATAGCGAATGCAGGGGTTAATCTCTTAAAAATCTGTTAAAAACCTGTTTTTGAAACTATGGCTTTTATGTGGAAGAAGCCTTAGAGAGATTGCAAACTATAGCTAATGTTTCAGATATAAGTGAGGTTTCAGATATATGATGATTCACTTTTAGAATAGGTATCAGTTCATAACAATATTGAGATAACATACATGAAAACTAACGATAAATGTGTTTAAAGAGCAGCAGAAACTGACAACAAAAGTGATACAGAAAAAAAAAAGGCGATGATGTGCTTTCATCCATCAAATCTTGAAATCAAAGAAAATTTCTTGAACTGAAAGGTGCTGATCAAAAAAGCTATCAGCAATTTTACAAAATTGAGACGAACAACATGAAACAAACACAAATAGAATAGTTGTCTGTAAGAGATAAAAATTTATTCAAAAAATTAATTATATTTTTATAAAAATTTTAAATGAATATGAAATTTGTATAAATAGCTTAGTTTTAGCATTAATTTTTATTAGTATTTTAAGATTACTTAATAAATTAATTGTGAATTATTATTGTACTTGAAAAGGTTAAAAACTGATATCTCGGTTTGCAGAACATATAATGCCATTTATTAAACTCAGCCACTTAATAAACCCAATTATGTTCAAAACAGAAGTGATTTTATCGGGGGCAGGTACAGTAATTACCTTAGAAGCTATGCAAAAAGTTTGCATTAACTCACTGAAATAAAAAGAATGAGCAATGTTTATATTTTCTCCCTTATATAAAATATAAAGCACTTAAAAATTAAATACCTGGTTTGAGAAACAAGTCAAGGCTACTAAAAATAAACTCCCTGATATTTCCATTTTTATCCTCTTTAGTAATTTCTAAAACTTCAGCCGCTTCCAGTAATCTGATCTCATTTGCACCAATTTCAACAATATTTCCCTAAAATCAATTGTAAAAAGGTGAAAAGTGATTTATTAGTTGAAACATAAATGCTTAAATCTAAAATTTAAAAAAAAAAAAAATTATAAACACATCAAAAGAAAATTTAGAAGACAAATGATGTAATGCACTGATCTCATAACTATCCTAGTGACAGAATGCAAAACATGTTAACTAATTACAAAAAACACTTCAGGGATGCATTTACTTATACTATACATGGGGAAAACACGAAAAATCATGCCAGCCCAATCATCAGAAGCAAAATCCAGGCTGAACTACCAGCCTTCAGTCATTTTAGCCAATCAGCCACTGATTGACCTGCACGTAATGATAAGCTTTTTGCCATGTAAGAAGCACAAATGCAAACTGTCGGCAATATAATAAAGCAGTACTGTACGTAGAATTAGTTTTGCATTAAATGTGCATGCAAATGTGTGTGTGTGATCATGGCAAAGCCTCAAGAGCTATCTGCCTAAAGGGAGGGATGCCTTCATGGAAGACTTTCTAAGGGAAACTGGCTCGTATACACGTTACACATGGGGAAAACCACAAAAACACCCATGCAGCCAGCCCGTTTGCAGGATTCAAACCTCGGACCGAACTACCAGAGTTCAGCGACTTTACCGCTCGGCCGCTGGTTGGCCACATGCAAATGATTATTACTTTTTTCCAGATAAATGTGGTTGGTAGCAGGATTCATTTTAAGCCATGATTTATTGAGATTACAGCATAGCACACTAAGGCTATCTGGCAAAGGGTAAGGACATCAGGGAAACTGGCTAGTATACATGTAAACACATGGGGAAAACCAAGAAAACACCCATTCAGCCAGCCCGTTTGCCTGGAATCGAACCCAAGTCAGAACTAAAAGTATTCAGTGACTTTTACTACTCAGCCGACGGTGGGCCCGCATTCATTTTAAATTCATTAACAAAAGGGTAACATGGTGCATATAAAGGAAACATTAAAAACGGCAATGAAAGTCTGATGCCAATGTCCATGTATCTAATGGCAAGGCTGGTTAACCTGCTTTTGTATTAAAAGGTTAATACAGCACACATAAAAAAGGCCAAGCAGACAAGATGCAGCCCTTATAAACTTAATTTACCCTATCTTATTGACACTAGTGATTTAGAATGTCGTTGCCATAATGTTTAAGTATAAATGCTATTTTTATTTCATGATTTTTTTATTCTGTGTAATTTAAAACTTTTATTTTGTGATTCACATTTGCCCAATAAGTTTAAAGCATGAATAGCATTTGTGCTATTAGGCAGTAAATCACATATTTGCTTTCAAATTTATTCTAAAAACAGTCATTACTGAATATTTCTGAAATTTCTATAATATTTAATAGTTCTGTCTGCACTCTTAACTTCATAACCAGACTTCATCTACCGTTCAAAAACTACCGGCTTCAGTGGGGAATCCTAGATGGCATGAGTTGCGTTTAAGCATATATTTGCTGAAATTTATAATATTTTGTATCCCTTATTTTATAACAAAAAGTATATTATGTCTAAAATAACATTGGTAAATATGAAAACAAATGTATCTTTAGTTTGGATTATTTTCAAGACTTCTTGAGAAAAGGAATTGTTTGACAAAACTTGCAGAAAACACTACACATCATAAAGCAACTTTGTGCTTTGAAATTTTTTTACTGTCATAACACTTTCAGAAAAAATATGCTTTTTCTATGTTTAAAATGTAATTAAGTCAAGGATAGATGCCCCAAAAGTGGAAGGGAAACTAAACATATACGGGAAGGTTATTATGTTTATTAATTATTAGATTATTAAGTTGTGAAAACACATAATGGAAAAGGTATAATTTTCATGACATAGAAAGTTTCCAATTACATGTATTATCCTCCTAAATAGCTCATGGCTTGGCTTTAAAATCCCAAATTTTCCAAAGAAACCATGAGACAGAGATATTTCCTTAATTATAATTATAAAATGCTACTGCCGCTAAATATGGTTTTTTCCTTCCCCCATTTTTTCTGATATACTTAGCATCTTAATTGTTTTTAATTCTTAGTATCTTAGTATTATATTTCAAGATACCTAGATATGTATTTACTTAAGTGTGTATGCTGTTCAATGTATTCATGTAATCTGGCTAGCAAGAAAATTAAATAAATAACTGTATGATTAGAATTGTAATGATTTCTTACAGTCTGTCAAAATTTTCCTCTCTTTGCTCAGAGTCAACTGGCAGGACGTCAGCTTCAAGAAAACCCAAAAAGAAAAAAGAAAGAGGGGAAGGACATTACTAAAGAGCAGTGATAGAAACAGACAGTTGGAATAGGGATTTCTTTTGGTGAAATTATCCTTATTCAATAAATATATTGTCAGGTTAAAGTGAGTCATTTATTGATGAAACGGAAGTGTTGCACTTTTATTGCACGAAGCTGGGTACCAGAAAGAAAGAAAAAAAAAAAAAAAAAAAAAAAAAAAAAAATCCAGGCAAGGAGTTGAGGAATAGAAAGACCTATAAAATGGCAATTTCTTTTCAAATTATGATATTACATGCCAACAGAAGGAAGATCTGACATATTCAGGATAAAAAAAAAAAAAATAAGCAATATTAATTTGCAATGCATGCAGTTCATCATTGCTTATCTTGCAAGTAGTTATGTAACCTATATTACATATGAATGTTCCAATAGAATACATAAATATTTAAGGAATTTTCTCAGCAGGAAAGTACAGACCTCTGATTTTTCAATTTTAAATTGTAAAGTTTATCCTAAGTTCTTAACAGTTATTAAGTTAAAGCTACTTTCCTGTCCACCCTATTTTCAGCTTACAATTTCCTACCAGAATGTGTTTTTAGATTCATGTTTAAAAGAGTAGTATTTAAGTCGAAGTTCCACTGACTTCGAGAGAGAGCCTCAGAGTTTCTGACTAGCGCAAGTTTACCTTTTGGCTACGACTCTCTAAGTTGTTACTACGCTCGGCCATATTACAGGCCCTTGATAGCTTCGCTAGCTTATTCGATAATTAGGGGCCAACTACTTAGAATTTTGATAGTTTCAGCTAAAACGCTTTAGTTAAGCATTATTTCTTATTATTCTAAGTTCAAGCCCAAGTGGTGGCTTTGCTGTTCGCCCTGAGAAAGGGAACATCTGTTAAACTCTTATTTTGAGCAATAAAGGGTAATTAACCCTTCTCAAGTTTATGTGTCTGTTCCTGAACTAAAGCAATTATTCTCTTAACTGTTCATTAGGTTCCTCCACATTTAGCTGTTAGATAAAAGGGTTGAACCCCACAAAATATATGAGAGACACATAAAATATTTTTGCACTGTTCTTAATAAACAAACATTCCAAAATAAATTTAATAAAAGTAAAACTAATATATAATGACTAGAGAGAAAATGTGTCCTACTGCATAAGTCTAGTGGGTCAATAATGTCCCATTCTATAAATCCTAAACTGCTACATTAACCTCTTCGTCGTTCGTAACACATCTAGCATGTTCAAGTGAAACTTCTGCAGGGCGGCGGTAATGCGCTTCAAGCGTTCTTCTACATTTTAAAACTTTTAAATGTTTAAAAAGCTTTCTAAATGTTTACTTGTTTGAATTTTTATCTTTGTTTGTTTCTAATACCTCCTAGAGGGCAGTATTAATCAGGCATTCTATTTCTAATTGAATTTCCTCCCGGGTTTTATGAATATTCACGCCATTTTACATAAGATACAAGACAGTGAGAAATCTTCAACGTCTGTTCAGCAGAAAAAGAGAAAAAATGAGGTTGTGAATTGGAAAGACAAGAAGGATATACGTTTGATGAGTACAGTCCATAATAACTCTACGATTAAAGTTGAAACACAGAAAAGAATTTAAAAAAAAAAAAAAAAATTATTGTAAGAGATTACAACAAAATGGGAGGAGTGGATCGCCTGGATCAGATGTTACCAAATTAATCCTCCTGTTAGAAATAATCAGAGATATTCTTCTTCTTCTATTATGCTTTATTTCCTTATAATTTTACTTAATATTCATTTACATTCATCCGCTATGAAAGTTATGCATGGAAAGTTATGTATGTACAGAGAAAACAACATTACACGCTGCAAAATGCAAAGGGCTGCTGGGGAAAAATTTTCGCGGACTGGAGAGGATGGTGAAAGGGTTAAAAAATCCAAAACCAAAACCCTTCTAATAGTACATAAATCCCATAGGTCTCACAAGTAGTCAAATTGTCAGCTAGTTAAAAGCAGTTTGATGCAAGTTAGAATCTAGGTGAACAAGCTACAGAAAAATCTCTATGTAGGCATCCCTCTCCTTAGGCAGATAGTTCTTGTGTGCTTTGCTATATTCATATAACCTAATTTAACCTCAATCTCATAATTTAAAAATTGTTAACACAAAAGTCAATACATCTTGAAAATGTTAAAATTTTATCAACAAAATGTAACATCAAAAATATACAACTGATCATTAAGGGAGATAAACTGCTACCTTTTGTGCTAATTTTTAGAATATAATTCTTAAATGTTTTTAAATATTTTATCTTCTATAAAACCAAAGTTTAGAAAACGTAATGCTGTACAGAACTATTGATTAACCTAAAAGAAAAATTACGCAATTTAAACCAGAAAAAGAAGAATTAATAAAAACAAATTAAGGAAAGCACAGTAAAATAATTAAAGTACTTGTACATTAACTAGCACCTGCTGACATAACACTATCAATTTACTGTCAATTTTTGGCAATGAAACATGTTTTGAAAGTCAACAGATTAATAAAACCAGTCCTATTTATTTATTTTTTATATCCAATATGTATCATTTAACAATCGCATCTATTAGCTGTTCTCTGCATGTTATCTCTATCTCCATATGAACTCAGCTAAATAGAAAGGTAAGTGACTTCTCTTGAGCTACTTCCCAATTCTTCATCTAACACGCTGTCAGCTGTTGTTGGCATTATATTTTCATCGCATATCTTCCATTATCTACAGTTTCATTGAACAAAAACTGGAACCTTCATGATTTTTCAGCAAGATAATATAAGGCTGGAAATAATGGGATGCTTCTACTTTATTTCTTTGCAAATCTAGAAAATGCATGATGTAAAATGCAGCAAACATTCCAGAAGATTAATAAACATTGCTGCAAGAAGTTTTCAGGGGAAAGGAGTTATCAGAAAATGATGAAGTACAGATATATGCTCTTTGGAATTGGTCTAAAGCTCAAACTCAAATAAAGAAAAAAGGGGAAGGCATCTCCCCTCTTCCTCAGTCCCAAGTATTTTTTCCAGTCAGTGGACTGTTCCTCTATAGTCTTCACACAAGTTTTCACAATGCTAAAAATTTCATTTAGAAAACGAATTTGATATACTAGTTGCATAATATCGTTATCTTTGATGATATACATTCAATAACCATAACATTTGATTTATTATATTTAACTGTCTACACAAATATAACCTTTTTCATAATTACTATAAAACATTTAAATGACCCTCAAGTACACATTTTTACCATTAATAATGCATTTTTATATAAGACAATTTAATGATGAAACCAGGGGTGTGGATAATCGGAAAGTACCAAGGAAGATAATGATAAAAAGTATATAAAGTGATATAAAAACATTATTTTTTACATTTTCCAAGCAGGTATTTTTAAGTAGTTTGATTTAAAATCTCAGAATGTTGTAAATTGAATTTCTTTTGGAAATTTACAGCCAGCCAATATTTCCTGATAAGTTACAGAACTTTATTCTAAAATTTCTCTAATGCCAAATCATATGGCATTCATTTAGTGCTCTTTTATATCATTATTTATATCATTATATCTTTTATATCATCACCATGATCAGAATATTCTGGCCCTAAATTTGGATCAATGATTTCATCATCAGTTATTTCCTAATGGTGGATAAGATAAGCTCATTCTAATTTTTTATTTAATCCACAGTGTCATCATCTTGAGATACTTGCTCATTTTTCAGCTTTTCTTTACATTATGAAGCAATTCTTTAGCTTTGGCCTTTATTGGATTCAATAAAAATCCAGAAGTCACCACAATCATAATCTGTTTCAATAACACATGGATGTGGACACAAGTTATGTCAACCATTTAGCACAGTGGTATTGAGAAGCTTTGATTCGAAAGTTTTGTAATCTTATTAACTGCAATAAGTCAACTACTAATTAAAAAAGTGAAGATTAACTAACCTCTCTAAAATAAGGAGTACTTTTTGATTATCCACACCTCACTGGAAGATCACGAATAAAGATGAAGCAGTATGTTGCCAAAATATTTTATTGGGACAGCATCACGAAAAAGTATTTATGTAGGAACCCAGGTTTGTGCAAAACATATCATCTGTTAAGTGATGCACAACACTATGATGCTGAGTTTGTGTATTATCTGATTTTTTTTTACAGAAAAATAGATCAATGTACACATGGAGAGAACATCAATGAAAAAAATAAATAAATAAAAATAAAAAAAAAAAAAAAAAAGATTTTCTTGAAAAAGGTAATTGTTTCATTATTAATGTTTCTTGTTTTTTCAAATTTTATTGATTGACTGCTCCTATATGGAATTCTTAGTATTCCACCATTTTGAAAATGGCTGTTGTCTTTCATGCATTAGTTTGCTGAAACATTGGTGTTGCCTCTGGCACAGCCAAAAAATTAAATGGATAATAATTAGTGACTTTTCAGTAGTGGAGAAAGGGTGGATAATCAGAATGTATCAAAAAAAGTTAAGTTCGTTTAATATGGAATGACAGAAAAATTATTGTGACAAAGCATCAGCATAAACCAAATTTTCTATAGTTAATATAGAAAGGATAAAAAAGTGTTCAGGATAGCAGTAGTGATAGTAGATGTTATTTGCACTCTGCCAAAAACGAAAAAGTTCTAGCTAACTTTTCTATGCGAGTTTCATCTCAATGACAATGTTCAAGTTGTCCTGCAAATATTGTTCTTTACTACTTTTTATAAATTCATGTCTTCATCCAATAATGTTTATCCCTTAACTATTTCTAGAATTTTTTGTTTTGTTATGAATAGCAATTTAATTTATGTAATCAAATCAACTTATTCTCCAGGTTAAACTGCTTGTAAATATAGATAAACTGTTAACATTAATTTTCTGTCAATTATTATATGAGTCATTTCATATAATAATTAGCCATATAATGAAGGTTATGGCATATAGTTAAGGCAAAGCAATACATAATTGATTCTTTGATTCATAAATACTGAATATCCCATTAACAGAAATGTCTAGTCATCAAGGCTCTTGACATCATTGCTTAATGTCAAAAGCCTGTTTTGACATTAAGCAATTCATACAGCATATGTAGTATATGCTATGGCACACCTTAATATTGAAAGAAAGAATATTTAACCCTTTTGTGATGGGCATCTTAGTTATCAAACTCTCTCTTGGGACGACATGCTAATCAGATGCACTGTCTTATTGTGATGAGCAATTTATTGTGATTGTCTCACTTCAGAAAAAAATTTCCACAAATTTTGCTCCAATTTTTTGGCATATTATCAGAGAAGCACTCTAGTAATTCTCAGAATTTTAAAACTTTACCATTATATTTTCTTTGCCATTTGAAATATGAAAAATGTTTTGCTAAATGATACACAAAATATTCACAATCCAAACTCTAAAAGGAATGAATGAAACTTTTAAAATATCAGGACATATATATATATATATATATACCGTTACTGAAAAAATAATAAAAATAAGTATTCAGAAGCATTAAATGATACAGTTAATGGCCAGCTCTGTTATTTTTTTCAGCCCATGTTTCCATTTTGATTCCAAAACATAACACCAAAAATAAGGGCTATAACTAGAGGCATAAAGAGATCTAATTAAAAATTATATCTAAAAATTCATATGTGGTATACCCATACTAAGAGTCAATTTAAATGGTGATTCATATATGACACACGTGGATGTGAGATTCAGTTGGCGGCTGATGCATATATGACACATCTGTCCTGAAAGTGTTTAAACATGAGTTTTTAGGTTGCTATGCAAATGAGCCAATTTGTGATGCCTTATATTTTAATCGATCTTTTTTTTTTTTTTTTTTTTAATGTTACTGGCTATGAAACATGAAACTAAAAACTTCTCTACTTGTTATTGTGATACATATGGCTTTGCTTTGTAATAAAAAAGAAAATTAAGTGCTTGAAACAAAATAAGCATTTTAGTAATATTCAGAATTTAGTAATATTCAGAAAACTTAATATTCAGAATGTTAACATACATTACTTTCAAGATTACAAAATTATGATGTTTAACATAATTTGATATCATTTGATATATAAAAACATCAGTTTAATATTACCTTACATCCAATAAGTATTTCTAAAATGTTGGTAAAAGTCAAGATCTATACACGAACAGGTTACCTCACTTGGATAAATAAATGAAAATGCGTTTTCGCTCTCTATACTCTCCCAGAATAACATAGGCTTCTCCATTGATTTGAGCTCAAGTAATTTTTTATGGGCATGGGAAAATTAATTTGTCTACTTTCTAGAACAAATATTACTAAAATTATTATAAAATAATGGTTGGTATGCATTGTGTGATGACTTTATACATCAATAATTAAGGCAAAACAAAAATTAATCAGCAAAGCATATCATTTCACAGTACAGTCAAAAGTCGTTAATCCGGACTCGTCGGGACTTCGGCGATTCCGGATTATCGATTTTTCCGGATTATAGATCATCAGTTTAAATCTCGTAAGATGGCATGCAGAGATTCTAAAATTAAAAATATGAAACCGTAATTTATGAAATAAAGAACAATTATGATCTAAAGGGTATCAAAATTTGCAAAAAGAAAAAGCTTAATATTTATTTGTTTACTTTATTAAACATTTCTTTCAATGTAAGTTGTTTAAGTTTTGCTTCGTTTCATGTGATAATACTTTCTCTTTAATTCTATTAAACAAACATAATTTCTTGTTCAGTTACAAAGTTCCGCTGTTCAAGTCCTATAATTGCTGTGTCAAGAACACCGACTAATTTGTCAATCGAAATTTTTTCGTTTTCAATAACCTCTGTTACTTTTCTTCGCTATCGGAAGCGAATTATAATGACGAGAAACTTGTTTTAAATCATATCAAAGACGGAGCATATCGAGATGAAATACTACATTTGCTAAGGAATTATAAGCCAAATAAAATAAAAACATCTGCGCTGAAGATAAGGATAGTGCTGACAAATCAACTTCCAATTCATTACGCGCCCGCCGCTGCGTTCCCCCCGCCGAGCAGCGTGAAATTGATAAACAGATTTCGGATTTCAAAACATACTTTCGCTTTAGATCCTTTACATATTAACAAATATATATCGGAAATTCTATTTGATATAATCGAAAGTTTAAGCTTACTTTTATAAAATTGCTCTTACAGTCTGCAAAAAATAATAAGCCGGATCCAATTCGAAAATTAAGGAACAACGCAATCATCAACATTAACTGAAATAGATAATTAGATAATTTTAGCTTATACGTCTATTATACATAAAACGCGCACGCGAAAACGTATTCTGCACTTGCGCACACTCATATGCGCAGTCGTAAAAGGTCTTACGCGCACGCGTAAACGCCTATGCGCATGTGTTAGCGCGGCGCATGCGCAGAAAGTTTTTAGTTTTGAGGTCCGGATTATAGATCATTCCGAATTATGGGTGTCCGAATTAACGACTTTTGACTGTATTATGTATAGAACTGTACAGTATGTACTAATTTGGTTTAATGTTTAAATAGTAGTGGTCCAACTAATTTTGAATTTTCAGGTTACATAAATTAATTTTGCAGATGTCTTATTCATTCATGTATGTAAAAGCTTCTGTGTATTCATTTATATGTAATTAATTATGAACAGCAGAGAGACAGAAGTGAAATTGAGAACTTAAGTTATGAAAATGACTCAGTATAGAATACTGCGTAATAAAGTCAAATTTCATTCGTATTTTTGGTAAATGGATTCATGTTTCTTCTCTGCAAGGATATTTGAGTTATCATATATCAGATATGCATGTCTGCTTTATTTAGTTTCAGGGAAACTTTATTTAAATGTTTTAATTACTTCTCAAAGCACAAAGTTGGACAAGTTACTGAAAATGTCTTTTAATCCATTTCAGTTAATTATTTATCATATTACATTACACATAATACACCAGCAGTATAACTATTCATGAAATTATTTTTCTTATATTTATATATTCTAAGACATGTTTTGCAAAAAATTAGTATTAGAAATGCTTCAAATATTTATCACAGCTATTACAGTATTTTGCACATTTACACCTTAAAATAATTTTACTGAATATTCAGTTGTAATAATTAATTATAACTTTAGAAAGACAATAATGCAATAGAGAACAGAAGCACTCAAATAATTATTCTAACTTATTGTTCTCTGTCTTCCATATTACTGTTTTGCTAATGTAAAAGGATTTGCAGATGTTATTTGATTTGTCTGCAGTTTTGGTTTTAATTATGGTAGAATTTCTCTTCATTTCTCTTTTGGATTTTTCACTTGACTATCAATTTTTTGTAGGTGTTTAAAAGTTCTTTTCTGTCATACAGATAAGAAACAGGAATTTCGAGTTACAGGGTAATGAACAGAATAACATTCTGAACCTTGTTGTAAATCATATTAAATAACCAGTATTATAAAGGGCTACAAATCAAGTAAGATCCTTTCACCACTGATGAAACTCCTGGCCATGGCTACATAATGTGAGCCAAAAAGGTCTGGTGCCTTTCAGTGGATGATTCTATTTCCATCAAAGCCATGGCCAGGGGCAATAAAATACTAGTCCAGTAAATGCCAATAACACTATATTTCAAGTACAGTAAATACATGTAAAGATTGATAAATAAAACTTGCATCAAAACCATAAATACCTAATATTTTTATATCATATACTACTTAAATACTATTACTACTTAACTGATAACACAAAGAAACTACAAACTTTCTTTAATCTAACAACTCAACATTTTATGCAATTTCTGTTTGGATCTACCATTAAATTTTTCATATATGACAAAAAGAAGCGATGGGAGTTAATCTGAACAAATGAACAAGGCAATAATTACTAATACTTCTGCATGAAACAAGTATAGCAGAAGTGATATGGTCGAAATACAATTCTAGCAAACAAATAAATTTAAATCTCAGCTGAATTATATTCCAAACGTTAGGGGCAAGTTGTTACAGCTTTCAGTACTGGACAGAGAGTTAGGTACAGAATAAATAGCCTTAATTTGAATTTCCTCTATTTAAAAATCTAAATATTGCTATACTACATACATCATTTCCAATTCTTACAAAACTCATTTTTACCCAAGCAAAAATGAGGAATTTTAGAAATAGCTAAATCTTGAATGACAAATTCTGTAATGAAGTTTGGAAGATTTTTGGTGAAGTAATACATTACTGGGGAAAATTTTCATAATTAAGACTCATTCTACATAGTAAAAAATTACTTGAAGTAGATATGTTTCAACTTCAGATATTCGAATTTTTATTTTTCCAAGGAAATACAGAAAATATCTCAAAAGGCAAAGCGAAAACACCATTATGAGTGACTAGAGTGAACTTCAGTGATTTCACAGCTGAAGGAGTCCCCGGCTTTTTATTTGTTTACTGAAATTTGTTACTCTGAAAATACTTTAAAATTTAAATATTTTTCTAATTTCATTGATATGACAGCAGTCAAAATGCATACAAGCATGTCAGCAATACTAATTTTGCATTCATAATCATGCTAAACTCTCTGACTGATAAATTTTTCATCTAGATTTGTCTTTTTGTGTGAGAGATTTTACTTAAGGCTGATTTTTGATGAAGGAGCAGAGATGGATTTTATGACATGGCAGTTGCTTAATGATATTACTTTATTATTAAATTCTTTCGGGAAAAAAGTAATCTTATAAAACTTTGCAGCATTTCTCTCAAATATTCATGTGTGATTGCATTTCTGAGCAATGATACATCTTGAATGCATTGACAGGGTTGCCAATACAATTCTGGCCATATTTCATACCAACATTTATGTCTGACGATGTCTGCTGTCTCTGTTAAATGAAAAATGCTCCTTTTTTAAAAATCTGAATGCACTTAAGAATTGAAACATAAAATAGGAAAAGAATAGTTTTTGCTTCTAAGAGAAATATTCTATCTATATGCCAACAACATTTCCAATTTTTCTCACAAAATGCGAGTTAAAAAAGTATTCTTCGAGTTTCAAATGTGGCTGGTTAGAGCCTGCAATACATTTTTTACCATCCTTAAATTTTGCTACTTCATGCATTGAGAATTTTGTCTCCTGGTACAGACACACCAGTTAGCACTGGTTTTGTGATGGGATCATAATGATAAGCTATTTTCCATCATACCTAATCTCCCTTCAGTTTTATATTATATGGAACAAAGTATTTATTGCAAATAAAAAATTTCAAATGATTAGGCAAGTTGATTACTTTTTCCTGGGATAGTTCTATGTATAGATACAGGAACATTGGCAAATATACATATATGGGTATCCCTTCGCGAAAATTGGTGATTTTTGGCGGTGCATGGATCCCAAGTTTGTGCAATTCATTGACTCGTTATTTTGGCTTGTGTAGACTATACATATCCATGCACATATCAAACTATTTACACGGTATCCATATACATATCGAACTATTTTGACTTGAAAAAAAAATTAGAGAATTCCACAAACTTGGCATTGCGCACATCCTTGAGTTTATCCATGTATACATCGACCTATTTTCACTTAAAATAAATCTGATGACCTCCTTGTACATCATTGCACCACATGACTTCCTTGCTTGTATGTCCCGTTACCATATTACTTCCTTGTACATAATATTAAATCATATGCATTTTTTCTTGCATTTCATTTAAACTTATTGGATTGAATTAAATTTCTTTCATTCATGATGCATAAACAACAATAGAATAAATGCACTCTTTAAAATTCACTATATTTGTTTAGCATAGTGACATTCTGGCCCTAGGTTTACTTAACAGCATTAAATTTCATTCATTTTTTTTAACTCAGGATGAACAAAATTTATATCTTAAGAATTATGTAATCATTGCCACATATTCTATTCACATACTATAATAAATCTAAAACGATGTATAAAAGAAATTAAGCAAACAACAACCACAACAAAAAAGAAACAGTTTTTTACGGATGATTCAATATTTCTCAATCAATTAATTCAGTTTTCACTTCTTGACAAGGCAAAAATACATAAAAACTCAAAATATCTGTATTTAAATTATGAAGTGAATCTTAAACACTTATTTCCTAGAATAAATTCCAGAATAGATTAAGCATGATTTAATTCACAATTATAAAAGAAGGCGTTATCTTTGTTTTTGTGAAGCTTACTTTCTCTAGATAAGCAACGAATCAACTATTCTGCTGTTTCAAATGTAAACAAATATAGGCGCCATTGCAAAAATAATTAGGATTAGTGGGACTTAAACAACTTTTAAATTGTTAATAATTCTAAAAATATCGCATGTAGATTTACGTTAGATTACATAAAAAACGTTAATCGGAAGGACAACATAATTCAATCATTTCTAAAGCAAAAAGTGCACAATTTACAAACATATAAGAATAAAGAAACTGAGATTACTGAGCCGAGTAAGAGAGTGGATATACATATATTTATATACTTTTGGTGCAGCCAATTGCAACCAAAAATAGGTGCACATCTATATAGTGATTCTATAGACAAAATTTCGATGCTACTCATTCTTGAGTTATGTGAGATACGTATGTATGCACAGACACCACAAAAATTTCTCTTCAGAATTCATTTTAAATCGGTTTTATAATTTTTGGGGGGTAAAAGAGTCCTTTATTCTGTCCTTACGGATGGATGTCATGCAAAAATATCGTTAAATTGCATTTGATAGCAGTCAAAATAGATATTTTCATTGAAATATGATGCCTGAAGTTTTTTGCTATTACAATACTTCCTTTTCACTTCATATGACAAAGTAAAAACATCAGAGAATTGCACAAACTATGCATTGTACACTCCCTTGACTTTGTCCCTACACACATCGAAGTACAGTGGTACCTCGCGATACGATCTTAATCCGTTCCTGGACCGGGATCGTATCGTAAAAAAAAATCGTATAACGAACAATGTAATCTTATGTAATTTAATTAATTCATGCAACGCCCCATATATAAACACCAAAATCGTCTATACGTAATAATAATTAGTCACAAAATAGTATATTAAGTACCACATACACACAATAAACATTTATACCACATTTATAAATTAAAATAACCTTATAAATAAATAAAAAATAAAAAGAAAAATTAATTTCACTTACCGTAAAGTACTGTCAGCGAGGGCTAGTTTTTATTACGACACTGATAAATTGCGCACAGCATTTATAAAACTTAGACACAGTAATGAAAACTTAAAATTAAATTAAATTTCTTTTAAAATTAAATTTCTTATGTAAAATTACAGACACAGTAATGAAAACTTAAAATCAATTTTTTTTTTTATAATTTTTATCTTTTGTAATTTTTTTTTTTTTTTTTTTTGCTTTTCTTTTTTTTTAACTAACTGAACTTAAATTTGAGGTGATACATCATCGTCTACATCATCGACGGTATCGTCTTCACTTTCCTTTCTAGTTTTCTTACTAGAAACACTCGCTTCTTCACTTTGTTCATCTCTTTGTAAAATATCTATCTAAAGAAGCCTGTTTCTGATGGCTCCTCAAAATGTTTCGAAAATGACTCATACAAATGTCCTTCACATTGTCCATTGCACAAGCTGTACGCATTTTTTCTGGGTGCTTTTTTTCAATAAAACTGTTTAAGTTTTCAAACCAACCGATGGCTTCCCGTATTTCCGTAGATGTCAGTGCCACCTCCACCTCCTCCTCAACACTCGAATGATGTTCCTCTTGAAGATCGCTGATTTGCATCGCCTCCAATGCCTTCAAGTTGTCAGTGATGAGCTCCTCCTTGTGCTCGTCGAGTAGGTTGTCAATGTCAGCCTCATCGACAACAAGCCCCAAAGACTTTGACAGAGAAATAATCTCCTCCAATGGAGCAGGATCATCCACAGCTTCTTCTTCAGTAGGGATTTCGAAACCCTCAAAGTCTCGTTCTGCAACCACAGCTGCCCAGAGTTTCCTCCATGCTGAGTTCAAGGTGCGCCTTGAGACCTCACCCCATGCCTTTTCTATGATTTTTAAGCAATGGACAATGTCGTAGTGACTATTCCAAAACTCACGGAGTGTGAGTTGCGTGCTCTCTGTCACTTCGAAGTATCGTTTGAAAAAGTGCTTCGTGTAATGAAAAAGTGCTTCGTGTGCTTTACAGTTCATAACCGAACTGTAAAGCTTCTTAAAATTAGCAATGACTTGCTGGTCCATAGGCTGGAGGATGGAAGTGGTGTTCGGTGGCAGATAGAGCACTTTGATGAAGTCGAAGTCGGGATGTATCTGTTCTTCAAGGCCAGAAGGATGAGCAGGTGCATTATTGAGCACAAGGAGGCATTTTAGAGGAAGACCATTCTCCTCTAAATATTTTTTCACTACAGGTCTGAAGCAGCAATTAACCCACTCAACAAATAAAAGCCTCATGACCTAGGCTTTGGCGTTGGACCTCCAAAAGACGGCGAGCTTATCCTTCGACACATTATGTGCCTTGAAGGCACGCACGAGGATTTTCTGAGTGGTATACCAGTAGGGGTTTTATTTTTAAATCCCAACTGGGATTCGCACATAGGGCAAGAGTAAGCCTATCCTTCATGGGTTTGTGTCCAGGAAGTTTCTTTTCTTCTTCTGTGATGTATGTACGACGGGGCATTTTCTTCCAGAAAAGCCCCGTTTCATCACAGTTGAAGACTTGTTGAGGGATGTAGCCTTCATCGAGGATTAACTTTTTGAAGGCCTCGATAAATTCTTGCACTGCTTTTTCATCGGCGCTGGCAGCTTCCCCATGCCTGATCACGTTATGTATCCCCGATCTCTTCTTGAATCGTCCAAACCACCCATGAGATGCTTTGAACGTTGGGGCCTCTTGTGTTGATGTCCCTTCGCCTCCTTCGTCTCTCTGGGCTTTTGCGAGGTCTTCAAAGATCGCAGTGGCTTTATGGCATATAGCAGCTTGTGTTATCGTATCACCAGCAATTTCCTTCTCTTTTATCCAAATAAGAAGAAGAGTCTCCATCTCGTCATTAAGGGCAGTTCTATTGTATGAGAAGGTGGTAACCCTTTGCAGACTTGCTGGCTTTAATGGCTTCTTTATTCTTTATAATGGTACTAATCGTCGATTGGTTTCGTCCATATGCATTAGCAATAGCCATGATGCACATGCCACTTTCGTATTTTTTTATAATTTCCAACTTCACTTCCATGGTTATCGATGACTTTCTTTTCCCCGTATCACCACCAGCACTAGAAGCACATTTAGGACCCATGTCGAATAAAGTTTATCACAAAATAATACTACGATCACACAATCACAAGAATATCGTATGAACTGTATGAACGCCATGCAGTCTCGAGAAGAAGAGAACGATATCACATCGACGCTTTGTGTGGACTCGGTATCCTACGATGCCGTGATGCCGACCAATAGGAGAACAGGATTTATAGAGAAAGGAAGATGACGTCACGTTGACCAATACCAGAACAGCTTGAATAGTGACGTATTGAGGCTTGCTGAGGCTTGCTTAGTGATGCGTGAGGTTTGCCCGTAGCGCGCCAACTTCAAAACAATTTCAAGCGGCAAAAAATATTGGGATCGCATCGCAAAAACGTATCGTTTCACGAGCACGAATATTTGCGATATTCCACTTCATAGCTTGAACACATCGTATCGTGAACCCATCGTATCGTGAGGTACTACTGTACTACATTCACTTAGAAAGTCAAAGGAGCAGCCAAAAAATATATAATCTCAATATATATTTTAAATCAAGCAATGAAATAACATAAAAAAGGAAATTCATCTTTGCACTACACAATGAAATGTCCTTATTTACAAATTAACATGTTTTCAGTCAAAAAAATTCCTTAACAGCATCCAAAAACTTCCTAAAATTATCTGAACTAGAATCTGCGTACCGGGGTTGCCACATAAATCCACAAAATATGTGTCAAAAATATCCTCCGTAGTGCTGTTATCGTCCAACGTTCGACCATACGCATTTCCTTCCTACAAACAGGACACTTTATAATGGCTACTAAGTAAATCTTCATTTACACGCCAGTCAAGTAATGCTTTCTTCCCTTTTCTGTCCAAATCGTAAAATCCAGAAACTTTAAATTAATCTTAACACATTCAGCCATTTTACCATCTAAACCACAAAACAAAAACAAGCTATATACTTCCTAATCAACACCCCCCCAAGCCCTTACGAATTTACCGCAATCATGCAACCGATTGCATCATAGTAATTGGGTTTCCATAACACTCAACTACTCAGGCTACCATAAATGAAACAACAACTTGAAATAACAACTTCGCAATAATACAAGGGGTACCCAGGAGCATAGCTAGAGGGGGGCAAGGGGGACATCTGTCCTCGGGCACAGAATCTAAGGGGCGTCAAACTGATGTTACAACATTTTAGAATTAAATGTTTTCCATCCTTGGCAGGCAGTAAGGGGCGCGAAATCTTCAGTTGTCCCTGGGCGCTGAAAACCCTAGCTACGACTCTGGGGGTACCCTTCTCTAACCAATACATTTTGTAATTAGAATATGAACAGATAACAGGTAGGAAAGACATTAACACTATAAAGGCAGTAGGGGTTATTTTGACCCCTGAACACTTTTGATTGTTGATTACTTTTGCTTTATTGGAAGAAATCATTTGGAATTGTTTGACTTTTCCTAAATAGATGACAAATATTTGTAAAAAATTTTTCAGTATTCTAGGTTTGTTAGTTTTTGAAATACTGGTATGTATTCCTAGAACGGTAGATGGGGTCATTTTGACCCCTTTACTTTTATCCATCTTTCTGCTCGAGGCGTTGTCAAATAACCCATGAAAAACATTTATTGATAAGGATTTTTCGATTGCATTCATATTATCTCCCAGAGGGATAAAAACCTGGGTGGTCTCACTACTTTGTAATGTCTACATAAGTTGTTATTCCTTTCTTTGCAATTATCTATTCATTTGAAGAAAATGCTGCAAGGAAGGTAGATGCAGGGTTTTTCATGCTTACATTTCTTTTCAGAAATAGTTTATTTTACAGATGTATTTTCTCGTTTGTTAGTTCAGCTTACTTACTGCAGGTGATAACAGTTAGGACAGATGTTTTCTTGGTAATCCCAAATAAGTATTTCAGTACATATGAATTCTGCCGTCAAGTTCATTATCACCTTTCCTTTACGCTGTGAGAATCATATGCTAAAATATATTCCCTATCGTTTTCTGATAGTCTGATATTTTTTTACTTCCCTCAACTTTTACAAAATATGTCTAATACGCGGAAAAGAGGCCTTGCGGATGAACAAATTAAAAAATTGTTGCAGTAGCTATCTAAAAATGAGTCTGACGGAGGTGAAATTGAAAATTTTTCTGTAGGAACTGAAGATGAATTCCAGACACAAACTATTAATGAATCCGAGGACAGCAAAGTAAACAAAGAAGAACTCAGCAGAAATAAATGGGCAAAAACAGATTAGGGTATTTGCAAAACTGTTTTTACAGCTCCTGATAACACTATATGGAATGAAATAAATTACAAAAATTCAGTCGTCTGCCGTGTTCCTGCTTATAATGTTCTAAAAGAAACAGCAGGACCAACATCTTTTGCAAAGAGTCATGTTTCCGAGGACAAGCTTTGTATTGATGATGATATCTTGCTGCATATAAAGAAATGTACAGAATCCGAAGTTCATCGGCAACTTGGAAATAAAGACTGGAAATTATCTCTGGCTGTGTTAGATGCTTTTGTCGCTATATTGTATGTTCGAAGGGTAATACGAGCAAAGGGCTTAGATTTATATTCCTTGTGGTCCGAAGCGTGGAGAATACCATTTTGCGAAGAAACTATATCAAGAGATAGATTCAAAGAACTAAAATGATTTTTAAGATTCTATGAAAAGACAACAAGATCTACTCGATTATAGACTGATAAATTTGCTCTTGCATCAGACATGTGGAACAAATTTATTGAAAACAGCAAATCATACTACCGGCCAGGACAATATTACAGTTGATGAACAATTATTCCCATCTAAAACTAGGTGTAGATTTACACAATATATGCCTAATAAACCTGACAAATTTGGAATAAAATCTTGGTTATTTGTCGATGTTGATACTAAATACCTCTTGAAAGGATTTCCTTATCTAGGAAAAGATAAAACAGCAAATCCTCAATTACGTTTGGCTGAAAATGTTATCATAAAATTAATGGAGCCACATCTAAACAAAGGGAGGAATATTACCACGGATAACTATTTTACTAGCATTAAATTAGCAGAAATGCTAAAATAAAAAAATACAACTATGGTTGACATAATGTAAAAGAACAAAAGAGAAATTCCTATATCTTTGAAAAATATGCTTAGCAATCTTTATTCATCGACAATAGTGGAACATGATATCATACTTAACCATCTATCAAGGCAAAAGAAATAAAGGCGTTTTTCTACTGATCTCATTACATTCTACTGTAAAAACTGAAGACAGTCTCAAGAAGTTGCTCAATTCAATAGCATTTTACAATGCAACAAAGTATGGTGTGAATATTCGTGATCAGACGTGCCTAAAATATTCGGTTAAATTGGCTTCTAGACGATGGCCTGTACATTTTTTGGGTCAAAGCTGTTCAAAGCTGCGTGATCCAATATTTTCAAACATCAGAGAGCTTTTTTCTCATTTCTGGATTTAGAGAGTGAATCATCCTCCGAGTAGGTACATAAAAAAATATTATTACATAAATTGTGTTTTATTTTAGTTAACATTAGTTTTAATTTGTGAAAACATTTATTTGAAATCAAATTAATGAGTTACTTGAGTAATTTTAGTATGATTCAATTGATTGCCATGTACTCGATACATTTACAGTATTTTAAAAAATTCAATAAATTATTATGCGATATTAAATATAAATTATGAAATACATATAAAGTACATATTTGTGCCAATATATGGCATTTAAAATTGTTTTACCATTGTTACTTCAGTACTTTCATTGAAGGGTCAAAATGTCTCCTTACCGCCATTCCAGTAGGTAAGATTTTCCCGCTGTTCTAGTGTTAAAGATCTGATACTGCAATGCACTGTTTGCTTCCATGTATGTATACGAGGTAGGATTCAAAAGTTCTTGGACTGGGTCTCTAATGTAAAAAATAATATGAATTAAATTGCAGAAACACATCTTCCTCCGAAATAAGACCCTTATGCAACAACAGACTTTTGCCAGCACCTGTAAAGTTCATTGAAGAATGTCTGGAATCCATTTTTGGCCATGTCCTTTAATTCAGTCTGTGATGCACATTTAACTTCATCTGAAGATTAAAATCAATGAACGTGCAAGCATCTTGCCAGTTCAGGAAATGGGAAGAAATCGTAGGATGTGAGATCAGGTGAGTAAGGAGGATGAGGCAAAACAATTGTTTTCATTTTCGCAAGAAAGTCATTGATGTGTAGGGATCGGTGAGCAGGAGCATCGTCATGCAAGAGCACCCATGACTGCTCAACCCACATTTTTGGTCTCTTCTTCCGGACCGACTCGCGCAAATGACATAGGATTTCGAAGTAGAGTTCTTTGTTCACAGCCCATCCTTTAGGGATAAATTCCAGATACACAATGCCCTGGATATTGAAGAATACCTCTCGCATGATCTTTCCTTTAGAGCGATCTTTGCGGAATTTCTGCTTCCGTGGAGATTGTGGTGATTTCCAGGTTGCCGATGCTCTCTTGGTTTGCAGGTCATACAAAAAACGCCATTTCTTGTCTCCAGTAACGATTCTGAAAAGTATGGAAGGACCTTTGTCAACAGCCGAGATTAAGTCTCCTGCCATTTCCATTCGAATTCCCTTTTGGTCTACGTTTAACATGCGGAGAACAATGTGTTGACACATCCTACGAATGTTAAGATCCTTAGTCAGTATCCGCTGACATGTGGCCTCTGATATCCCAGCTGCTTCTGCTATTTGGTAAATTGTTGTGCTTCCTGTTCGCATGTACCCCTGCAGACACCTTTTCAATGTTTTCATCGGTGTGCGAATTGACAGCCACAGCATTTGTCATCTTTGGCCCTTTCCCTGCCTTCTCTGAAATGACAATGCCGCTCAAAAGCTTGCGGACTCAATGTTTCACTTCCGCACACGTGCTTCAACATTTCGAAAGTCTCCGTAGCACTCTTTCTCAAATGAATACAAAATTTGATATTGATTCTCTGCTCAACTGACGCCATTTGTTTCTATTGCCGGTTACTAAATGCACCTGCCTATATAAAAATGCTTCTGACCACGTGATTTGGGGCAAACTACTTTTAGAAAAGGGAAAGAATGTAGTAACACAAAAACTTCTTGTAGTTGCATACTGCAAAAAGTTTTACTTTATAGACTCAGTCTGCGAACTTTTGAATCCTACACCATACGATAACATAATTGGACTGACAAAGCTATGACATAGTCATAAAAAGTTTAAGGAGAAATCACTTACGTATCTATACAGAAGACTAATCAAACTTTATCATTTACAAATTAGTCAGGTAAAATTTTAGAATCTGTGAATAAAGTACTCCCTTTTATACTGAGGGATTCAAAATGCACTACATTTTTACCATTTAATTCCCTCTTACTTTTACATCAGTTTATGAGTTCTTCCTATTTTTACTTCCTTGTACAAAGTAAAAAGGAAGTACTGTAATAGCGAAAAGTTTCAGGCAGGATATTTCAACGAAAATATTTGTTTTGACGCCTATTGAATACAATTTAATGATGTTTTTGCGTGACATCTGTATGTAAGGATAGAATAAACGACTCTTTTCTTCCAAAAAAATTATAAAACTGTTTTAAAATGAATTCTAAAGAGAATTTTTTGTGGCGTCCGTCCGTACGTACGTATCTCGCATAACTCGAAAACGAGTAGCCTCAGAACACTGAAATTTTGCATATAGGACTGCTATAACATGTAGATGTGCACCTCGTATTTTGGTTGCAATCAGCCGCACCAAACTTATATATTTATATATATATCCACACTGTTACCCAGCTCAGTGATTTCAGTTTCTTTACTCTTATATGTTTGTAAATTGTGCATTTTTTGCTTTAAAAATGATAAAATTATGTTGTTCTTATCTTACGGTTAAAGTTTTTATGCTTTTAGGAAATCTGCAAGCAATATTTGTAGAATTATCAACAATTTAAAAGCTATTTAAGTGCAGTTAAGCCTATTTTTAAATAACACGGCAGACATGTTTGTTAACACTTGAAACAGCAGAACAGTAGATTTGTTGCCGATCTAGAGAGACTAAGCTTCGCAACAACAAAGATAACGCCTTCATTTATTATTGCGAATTAAATCTCGCTTAATCCTTTCTGGAATTTTTTCGAGGAAATAAGCGTTTAAGATTCTTCATAATTTTTAATATAGATATTTTGAGTTTTCCTGTATTTTTGCCTTATCGCAAAATGAGAAATGAATTAATTGAATGAGAAATACTAAATCGTCTGTGAAAAACTGTTTCTTTTTTTGTTTGCTTAATTTTTTTTATACATCGTTCTAGATTTATTATAGCATTTGAATAGAACATGTCACAAAGATGAGATAATTCTTCAAATGATATAAATTTTGTGCATTCTGGGTTATAATATGAACAAAATATAACGCTGTTAAGTGAACCTAGCGCCAGAGTATCACTACGGTAAAAAAATATAGTGAATTTTAAAGAGTGCATTTATTCTAATGTGGTTTATGCACTATCGACGAAGTAGACTTAATTCAATCCAATAAGTTTAAATGAAATGCAAGAAAAAAAGCATATAATTTAATATTCCGTACAAGGAAGTCATGTGGTGTATACAACAGATTTTTTAGGAATGAATTACAGTTTTAAACATAAAATGAAAAACAGTTTGCAGTTACATATTAAACATGTAGTAACAAGTCTAAATGCTTGGGAAAAAATGAAATTTAATTTGCAAGAACACTTACTTCACCTTCCACTTTTGTAACTCGCACAAGCAGTTCAGCACCACCATCATGCTGTGAACGAGTTAAGAGATCTAAAATCCATGTTATTGTTTCTGAAATGGCAGAACTAGCAAAAATTATAATATACAGTGCTTTGAAATCATTCTCAACTTTATCATCTTTAGCATTAACTGTCACTTTTCTTTCTCGCAGCACCATCTAAAAGATTAAGGCAAATCAATTAAAAACCATATTTATCACAAACAATAAAGTGTAAGCAATAAACAAAACTGGTATTTATATGAAAAGCAATTTTAATGCATACTAAATCAACACTTAGTTTAAAGTAAAATTTATATATGAATTGCCAACAATTTTATTCGACACTGTTTCCATTAGATCGCTATTATATTAAGAAAGATGTTAAGACAAAAAAAAAAAAAAAAAAAAGCCAAACTATTTTATTAAAACATTTACCATTCAAGATGTAATTATATTAAGGGATGTATGAATAGACAAGGAAAAGTAACGATACATATCAAAGAGCAATACTGCAGGAAATGTAACATCCTTTCACCATTTAAATAAAATTTACAAAGTAACTATGATGACAAACTGTTATAGAGCAACAACTTCTTTTTATAAAAGTTATTACTAAACCATAAATGAAATTCATTAAAAAGAGATAAAGAGCAGATAACTGGACATGTACTTTCATTAATATTCCTGCCCACCAGCAGCCGAGCGGTAATGTCGCTGAACACTGGTAGTTCGGTCCGAGGTTTGAATCCCGTGAACGGGCTGGCTGCATGGGCGTTTTCGTGGTTTCCCCATGTGTAACGTGTATATGAGCCAGTTTCCTTTAGAAAGTCTTCCACAAAGGCATCCCTCCCCTTAGGCAGATAGCCCTAGTGTGCTTTGCCATATTTAAATAAACCAAACAAAACCATTAATATTGCTCATACAGCAATTCTTAAAAAGAAATATATAAAATATATATATATAATTCTAGATCAAAAAATGAATTTGTTCCGTGAATGCTTTGACATAACAGAATTTCCCATCTGTTGTAAATTGTGCCAGATTATATGCTCTTCCCAAAATTCATAAAGGTGGCATTATTTTCTGCCCTATTGTATCAAATTTAGGTACTGCCTCATATCCATTAGCTAAATATTTAGTTTCTAGATTTTAATCTGTATTAGACAATAATATTTACACCATAAAAAATTCAATAGAGTTTGTAAAAAAGGTTAAAAACATTCCTCCTAGAAATTTACTCATGGTTTCTTTTGATGTAAAATCATTACTCATCAATGTTCCAGTGGATGGTGCATTAAGATGTCTAGAAACCGGACTTCGCGAATTTCATTTCTCTTGCATCGAAATTGATGAGCTAATTTCTCTCACTCTGTTTGAAACAAATACATTTTGTTTTCCAAAATAAATATTACAAGCAAACTGAGGGATTAGCCATGGGAAGCCCCCTCAGTCCCATCCTGGCTGATATCTACATGCATTATTTTGAATCAAAATTGTTTGAAACTTTAAACTTCCCGGTATGGTTCCGCTATGTAGACGATACTTTTACCCTATTTGAAGGTAATAAAGATGATTTAAATGAAGTTCTTTCAACTCAGTCCACTTTTGAACTTGAGACTTGCAATTCTCTTCCGTTTCTCGACATTCTGGTCACACATAACACATCCAACTTCAGTACTACGGTTTACCGTAAACCTTCAGCAATTTGCCTTCCACCACACTTTAAATCATGTCATCTGACTAAACAAAAGTTAGCTTCATTTTATTCCTATGTTTTTCGTGCTCTTCAAGTTTGCTCCTCCAAACTATCCCTTGATGAAAACTAAATTATTTAAAAGCAATAGCTATTGACACTGGCTTTTCATCCATTATTAATCAAGCAGTTAAAAAATTCTCATCTCAACACACTAAAAGGCACACTCTTGTTTTAGGAGATTATAAAAATTCTGTTGTCATTCCCTTCTTTCCATCAATTAGCTATAAAGTTGCATATATTTTGCAGAAATTTAACTTTCGGATCGTTTATTCTCACATCAATAAAATTCCAAGTTCCATACTCAAGGACCCTATTCCGGATATGAATTCCTGGTGTATTTATAGGATTCCTTGCCAGTGTGGTTTAATTTACATTGGCCAAACTAACAGAGCTTTAAAATTTTGCGTCAAGGAACATGAGTCATATGTTAGAAAAAAGGAAACACAAAAGTCTTCTGTTGCCCAATGTTGTTGGTCCGAAAATCACATTTAAAATTTTTCTGCTGCCAAAATTATTCAAAAAAACATCTTTCATTGGAGAACTGGATTTTCTAGAGGCATTTCACATTAAAAAAAACAACTTTGTTCTAGTTAACGATCCTAATTCCAATCCATCTTTGCCTTCGGCTTTTAAAGAAATTATGTTTTAGTTCTGGTTTCATCAACAGATGGCACCACTAGTTTATTTTCTGTACAGGCTTTCTTATCTTATCATTATATCCTATTTCGTTCATTTGCGCTATTGCAGCTGAGAATGGTGGTTCGGTAAAACCATCAAAACTAGTCCTGTGAAAATTTGAAAATGTAATGCTGATTTTTGTTGTTTGACTTCTGAATTAGTATAATAGAATGGGGTAGAGTAGACTTTAAGGTACCCCTTGTATCATGGCGATGTTGTTGTTTGATTTATCGCCAAGTTGTTGTTTCATTTATGGTAGTCTGAGTAGTTGAATGTTATGGAAACCCTATTGTGACGTAATCGGGTGCGTGATTCTGGGAAATTTTGAATCATGGGATGTTTCTTAAGCGTTTTTGTGGTGTGTGTTGGTTTGATTCTTTAGAAGGTAGAATGGCCGAATATAGTAAGATTAATTTGAAGTTTCTGTACGATTTGGAGCAAAAGGGGAAAAGAGCTTTAATTGACTGGTGTGTAAATGAAGGTTTACTTCGTAGCCATTATAAGTGTCCTGTATTTAGGAAGGATATGCATCTAGTTGAATGTAAAAACCGTTTAGATGGATTTGAATGGGTTTGTAGGAAGAAAGGTTCAGATGGTCACTATGTGAAGCGTTCGATCAGAAAGAGTACCTGGTTTGAAAAAAAGTCATTTGAGTATGATTGATATTTTGATTTTTATGTGGCTCTGCGTGTACTAAGTGAATTCGAAAATCATGGTAAGTGAATATTTGCTTTTGGTAGTGCTTAAATGTATAACATGTTTTTCCTTTTTTTATGTTATTTTATTGTTTGGTTTAAAATGTATTTTATTGAGATTATGTATTTTTTGTTTGCCTATATTGTAGAATTTGGTGGTCCTTTGACTTTTTAAGTGAAAATATATTGTTGTGTACACACAAAGTAAAGGGAGTACGCAATGCAAGCTTGTGCAATTCTGGGATTTTTTTTAAAGTGAAAATAGGTCAACGTGTACATGGATAAAGTTAAAAGAGTGCACGATGCCATTTTTGTGCAATTCAGGGATTTTTTTAAAGTGAAAATAGGTCGACGTGTACATGGATAAAGTCAAAGGAGTGCGCAATGCAATTTTTGTGCAATTGGGGGATTTTTTTTAAAGTGAAAATAAGTCGATGTGTACATGGATACTGAGTTTGTGCAATTGTTTGTCTTGTTATTTTGGTTTTGTGTAGTGGCGATTTTTGGGGCAAAAATCGCTGCTTCACAAGCCTAAATAACGAGTCAAAGAATTGCACAAAATCGGTATCTATGTACCGCCAAAAATCACGAAGTTTCACCAAGGGGTACCCTAAACTATACTTTTACCATAGAATGACTTGGAGAGGCAAGTAATTGCAAAAAAGTAGGTGAGAGCTACCAGCCCTGAGATATCTTAGAAAAGGACCTGATGAACAAATAGGATATTGGTTATCGACTCGGACTACTATACCGAAGGGCTCAGGTTCGAATCTCGGGGAAGACATGGGTGTTTGTAAGTGTTTAAAGTCTGTGTGGCATGTAGGCACTCTAAATATATGATGAGTCAAAAGTCCTCTCATGTGGTTTGGTGGTAGGGGAAGAGGAGTGGGAGACCCTTGGAATGCTCTCTCTCAAAATTGGGATAGAATCGGGCTGAATTGTATTGTCACCTATGTGGTGTCCAAGGCTCTTGCCAATGACAAATGAAATCTTGTACATCTTGACACAATAAATTTCATGGGCTTGTTCTGATGAGCTCAGACAAATGAAATTAGTCACAACAACAATAACAAAATAGGCTTTTTAAACAAAACTTCAGTTCAGATTTTGGATTTAATAGATTAAAGCAAAACATACTAGGGCTGGCTGCCTATAAGGAGAGATGTCTTTACTTATGGGAAACTAGCTTGTACAGTCAAAAGTCATTAATCCGGACTCGTCGGGACTTCGGCGATTCCGGATTATCGATTTTTCCGGATTATAGATCATCAGTTTAAATCTCGTAAGATGGCATGCAGAAATTCTAAAATTAAAAATATGAAACCGTAATTTATGAAATAAAGAACAATTATGATCTAAAGGGTATCAAAATTTGCAAAAAGAAAAAGCTTAATATTTATTTGTTTACTTTATTAAACATTTCTTTCAATGTAAGTTGTTTAAGTTTTGCTTCGTTTCATGTGATAATACTTTCTCTTTAATTCTATTAAACAAACATAATTTCTTGTTCAGTTACAAAGTTCCGCTGTTCAAGTCCTATAATTGCTGTGTCAAGAACACCGACTAATTTGTCAATCGAAATTTTTTCGTTTTCAATAACCTCTGTTACTTTTCTTCGCTATCGGAAGCGAATTATAATGACGAGAAACTTGTTTTAAATCATATCAAAGACGGAGCATATCGAGATGAAATACTACATTTGGTAAGGAATTATAAGCCAAATAAAATAAAAACATCTGCGCTGAAGATAAGGATAGTACTGACAAATCAACTTCCAATTCATTACGCGCCCGCCGCTGCGTTCCCCCCGCCGAGCAGCGTGAAATTGATAAACAGATTTCGGATTTCAAAACATACTTTCGCTTTAGATCCTTTATATATTAACAAATATATATCGGAAATTCTATTTGATATAATCGAAAGTTTAAGCTTACTTTTATAAAATTGCTCTTACAGTCTGCAAAAAATAATAAGCCGGATCCAATTCGAAAATTAAGGAACAACGCAATCATCAACATTAACTGAAATAGATAATTAGATAATTTTAGCTTATACGTCTATTATACATAAAACGCGCACGCGAAAACGTATTCTGCACTTGCACACACTCATATGCGCAGTCGTAAAAGGTCTTACGCGCACGCGTAAACGCCTATGCGCATGTGTTAGCGCGGCGCATGCGCAGAAAGTTTTTAGTTTTGAGGTCCGGATTATAGATCATTCCGAATTATGGGTGTCCGAATTAACGACTTTTGACTGTATCATGCTACACATTGGAAAAACTACACAAGCCCAGCTTTGCACACATATGCAAATATTAATTTTCAGCAGTTTCATATCCATGGCCACTGGTGGGCTGAAATTTTACTTTAAATGTGCCATTAAAAGTATAATCACAGTATTTATAAGCATGCATTTTGTTCACCTGTACCTGAGTCTATACCATATCATTAATATAACTTTATGCCTAACATGTACCATAATAGTGAAAAGCGCTCCCCTTAGCCTCAGCAGTCCCCACCATATGCCTTCTTTCCATGTTGGTCGTTTAGGGTGGCCAATTCCTGGAGGACACAGCACTAAGGTCTAAATGTAATCGATAACCAGAGGACACAGTACTAAGCTTTTTATTTACATTTATTTTTAATTCCATTGCCGGGATCCAACAGGCTGAAAAGCACCTAACCCAGTGGGCCAGCTGTTCCGTCGATGGTGGAAAAGCAAAGAAAGTATTTATAAGCAAAACTTATCAACAGAATTCATCTTGCACCAGAATTGTGTGAAGGGGGAAAGTGCAGAATCACTCACTGCTTTGCGCATTTCTCAAAATCACCAACTTGAAAATAACAAGTCAAAGAATTGCACATCGACCTATTTTTACTTTAAAAAAAAAAAAAAAAAAAAACTTGGCACTGCACACTCCTTTGTCCATGTACACATTGATACGTGCCATATAAATGGACAATTTTGCATTAACTTGAAAATAAATCAAAGAACTGCTCATACTTGGTATCCATGTACACATCAACCTATTTTCAATTCAAAACATCAGAGAATTGCACAAACTTGACAGTGCGCACTCCATTGACTTTGTCCATGTACACATCAATACGCGGCATATAAGTGGGCGATTCTGCACTTCACCCATGTCAAGGTGTAAATTTTGCAAAAGCTGCAAAGCTATTTATTCATAATGATATGCATTCATTCTCTAACAAAGCTAGCATATAACTAATCAAGAAATAAAACAGAACAATAGCTGTTACTTTTAATATCTTACATCAGTTCCATTTCATAGAATAAGGTTTCAAAATAATAATAAGGTTGATCTTTACATTACGGTAACTGGTAGTTTGGCGACATTTTGGAGGCGATAAAGGTTACTACCTGGGACTTTGGTAATAATGTGAGCAGTACTGAGTTCCGATTACGCATTATTTTGTGTGGGGGAAATGAGAGATCATGGGATATGTCATGTGATATTAATGGACGAATTACAGTTCTTTAATCGGAAGAGATCATGGGATATGTCATGTGATTTTAATGGACGAATTACTGTTCTTTAATGGAGAAAAATCTGGGAATTTTGTATTTGGCTTTATTCTGTGTTGTGTGAAATAGTGTTTGTGAATTTTTGGATCCCATGGCCGTAAGTAAAGTGAATTCGAAATGGGTATTTAGTGGTATTGAAAAGGATAGTAAGAAATGTTTTTTAAGGTTGTGTGAGAGAGAAATAAACATGTTTTATTATGTTATTTATTTTACGTGGTATCTTGCTTTGAAAGATAAGTATGATTTTAAAGATTCTGAAAGAGAATGAAGAAAAGTGTATCCGCCACGTAATGAAGATTCTGAAGGAGATTAGGTAAGTTAGTATTTTTAATTATTTTTATGCATTGTTGGAAATGTAAGGTGGAAAGGAATTTGGTATTATTGGGAAAATTGTTATTAGCAATGATTTAGTTTAAAGTAATTAGGATTGTAAGATAATTTTTATTAATTGAATGTATGTGCTCATGTATATTTTAAGTGGTGTTTTTGAATTTAATTATATTTTAATGAAATGATAGTTATTTTGTGAATTTTATACTTGTAGGAATTTGGTGTATGTTTAAGTTGAAATAAATGTGCATGGAAACAATTTAAATATTTGATAATAAATATTTGTAATGCTTCATGTATGAATTCATTGGTGACGTGTATAATGTAATAGATGATTTAGAGGTAAAAGTTTTTGGATATTTTATTTATTTTATATGTGGAAATGTTCATATTTGTAAAGGGTAAATACTTTTTCGCGATCATGTAATTTCATATATGTTCTTTTTACCGGGTTTAAAGATTGAGAAAATTGTCATGTATTTTCGTGAAATTTTTTTAATTTATGAGATAAAAGCAGTGTACATGGATATAGTGAAGAGTGTGCGCAATGCCATTTTTGTGCAATTCTGAGATGTTTTTTTAAGTAAAAATAAGTCGACGTGTACATGGTTCAGTGATATTTTAATGAAATGATAGTTATTTTGTGAATTTTATGCTTGTAGGAATTTGGTTTACGTTTAAGTTGAAATAAACGTGCATGGAAATAATTTAAATATTTGATACTAAATATTTGTAATGCTTCATGTATGAATTCGTTGGTGACGTGTATAATGTAATAGATGATTTAGAGGTAAAAATTTTTGGATATTTTATTTATTTTATATGTGGAAATGTTCATATTTGTAAAGGGTAAATACTTTTTCGCGATCAGGTAATTTCACATATGTTCTTTTTACCGGGTTTAAAGATTGAGAAAATTGTCATGTATTTTCGTGAAATTTTTCGAATTTATGAGAAAAAAGCAGTGTACATGGATATAGTGAAGAGTGTGCGCAATGCCATTTTTGTGCAATTCTGGGATGTTTTTTTAAGTAAAATTAAGTCGGCGTGTACATGGTTTATGTGTATGTGTTATTTTAAAAATGCGTAAGGAGGATGGTATTGTGCAGTTTTTCCTAATTTTGCAGTGAATATTTGTCATGATTAAGCAGTTTTGTTTCATAAAATTTCTAGCATAAGTGTAATTCGGCTAGTAGATTGTTGGAAGAAGTGTTCAGGAGATAAAAAGAAAAGAAACATGTCTTTACTTCGTGAAGACAAAATGGCGGCGGGGAAAAAAAAATAGAGGGTTGCTGTAGGAGAGTTGGTCGCCAAATTTTCACCAAAAAATCGCCAAGTTACCATAATGTAAAGATCAACCAATAATAATAAAATTCAGGTGATCAACTTCTGCCTGCCTTTACATTCACCTAAAAAGTAATAACCATAAAAATGAAATGATTTTATATTAGTACAATATTAAAGAGCTATTACTATTCTAAGGCACCATGTTCATTAAATTTTAGCATATTTTTCACAAATATTCAATATTTCTATAATCATAGTTTCATATCTAAAATAAATAAAATTATAAAACAAAAAAAGACAATGTATTATACTTAAGCTAACTAATAATTAAAGATGCTTCTTTGATACATAATCTAACAGGATAACAATGTAGATGTAACATATATATTTTAATATAATGAAAATGTTACTTATAGATTTGCTGTAATTTGAATGTTTTACTATTTCATAAAGAAACCCTGAATTTAACATGATTAATAAGTATAAATGCAATCTATATATCTGTTGATGATAGAAAACGTCTCTGACTTAAGCAGATATATTATGTCGAAGATATGTGTGAACAACGTTTTGAGGATATTGCAATGTTCTTCACATAACGGCATGCAGCGAGATTTTATGAGCTAATTAAAATACACAGGCTCATTTTTCTAAAATACAAGAAAATGTTTGATTATTTTGAGAAAACAGAAAAGAAATTAGCATCTGAAATAATCAAACGTACCTCACGTTTTTATATACGAAATGAAATGCACAGGCTTAATTATCTAAAAGAATTAATTTTGGATCCTAGTTTGACTTTAATAGCTGATGTAATATACATAACATGTTATCTACTACGTAACTTCTTAATTTACAATTTCTGGGCTTGTTCAGCTTCACATTATTTACATACATCCAACGTGATATTCCGTCTGCTTACACGGCAATTTAAAACGTGCTACCAATGCGAAACTCATATAATAATGTAAGTGGAGTAGTTGTAGGTCTGCTGTGCAGACTTTAATATTAACCTTTATAGTATACTTACGCTAAGGTAAATAGTTTTAACCAGTTATGTGAAGACATTTCCTTGAAAAATTTGCATGAGAACTGCATAAACTAAGACGAATTAGTATAGTTTAAAAAAATATATATTTCACAAGGATCTAGCTTGTTCTATATCGATTTAATAGTAAACGTACAAGGTCAGTGAAATAATATTCGAACATAGCGATATTTTTCTCTTTAAATAGACCTAATGTAGCCAAATAACTAAGACTCTGCGAGGCTACAGAGTACTAGAAGACATAGTGAAATTATCGGCTCTCACTCTCTCTCTCTCTCTCTTTTTTTTTTTTTTTTTTTCTCGTAACTTAATTCCAACATTTCACTACATGGCGCTGCAATCGCATGTGTCCAGCTATCCGAAATGTTTAGTGTAGTTTGAGTTCCATTCGAAAGTTAAAATTCATTTCTTTTCCTACCATTTACTTTTTTCTTTCATAAATCCATTTAATTTGCTTCATAGCGTCTTTAAAACAGTTTCAAGAAAGAACAGATTTTTTTATGTTTGTTGAAGATAATAGTATTGTAATTCTGTTTTTAGTAGCCATATTATTAACCGATTTATGCTAATTTTAATAATATAAAACTAACGTCAAATTGTAAAACATGACAATATATTTTTTTATTACTATGTTGCGATTTAAAAAACTTAAAAAAACATATGAAGTTGATACTAAGAACATATAGTGAATTTGAGTTTCAGAAAACACCGCCTCCTTTTACTCTGTATCAGGTGAAGAACAGGCCGATGCTATTCGCACCAGTGGTGCGATTAGCCGCTTAAGCTATTGGCACCACCATTAACCACGCATGCGCACTGAATTGTCAGATCCGTAACGGATTACAGGTACGTGAACTGCTAGAAACTTTTTTTCAAGGCGGGTTACTACTTTGGCGTAGTTTATCATTTTTTAAGCGTTGGCGACTTTCAAATGTTTAGAAAGGAAAATGGGTTCCTTTTCTCATAAAAAGAAGAAACATTTCTTTTTATTAAAGTATATATAAAAAGAGTAGATTTTTATGTTCGCAATGTTTATCGTTTTCCTGAACGGTTGGAATAGTTTAAATGACTGATTAGTGGGAGGGGGGATCTTGTTTACATTTTTTGTACTTCTTAGAATACATTTAGCTTTAAAGATGTGTTTTGCGCATTCAAGACTTTAATTCATTCTTCTTTGAAAATTTTCGTCCGAGGAAAGATAATAAAAATTAGACAGAGGATTTCTGTGTAGAAAATTTAGACATGAAATGACTTAAAAGCGATTAAATCAACTAATACATGAATCATATAATACTGGTTATTGACAATTCTGTATACCTGCTTATTTTTTTATAGAAGCACTTGGCATTTTCAGGACACTAAAAGGTACTTCAAAGAATTTTAAAATATTAGTACAAAGACATTAATAAATTAAATTGAAATAAATAATGGGCTGATCTTTGGAATATGGTAACTGGTAGTTTGGCGACATTTTGGAGGCGATAAAGGTTACTACCTAGGACTTTGGTAATAATGTGAGAAGTACTTAGTTCCGATTACGCATTATTTTGTGTGAGGGAAATGAGAGATCATGAGATATGTCATGTGACATTAATGGACAAATTACAGTTCTTTAATCGGAAAAGGGGGGAATTTGGAAAACTGTATTATTTTGTATTAAGCTTCATTGTGTGTTGTGTAAAATAGTGGAAGTGTGCGTGCCACGTAATGAAGATTCTGAAGATTAGGTAAGTTAGTATTTTTAATCATTTGAGAATATTATTTTTATGCACTGTTCTAAATGTAAGGAGTAAATAAATTAATATGATATTGTTTGAAATTGTTATTAGCAATGATTTAGTTTAAAGTAATTAGGATTGTAATCTAATTTGTATTAATTTCATGTATGTGCTTATTTATATTTTAAGTAGTGTTTTTTAATTTAATTATAATTTAATTTAATGATCGTGATTTTGTGAGTTATATGTTTGTAGTATTTTGGAATACGTTTGAGTAGAATACGTTGAGCATTTTCATGCATTTTCGTGAAATTTTTCTAATTTATGAGAAAAAAGCAGTGTACATGGATATAGTGAAGAGTGTGCGCAATGCCATTTTTGTGCAATTCTGGGATGTTTTTATAAGTAAAAATAAGTCGACGTGTACATGGTTTAGTGATATTTTAATTAAATGATAGTTATTTTGTGAATTTTATATTTGTAGGAATTTGGTATACGTTTCAGTTGAAGTAAACGTGTATGGAAATAATTTAAATATTTGACACTAAGTATTTGTAACCATTTGTAATGTTTGCGGTATGAATTCGTTGGTGACGTTTATAATATAATAGATAATTTAGAGGTAAAAGTTTTTGGATATTTTATTTATTTTATACGTGGAAATGTTCATCCTTGGAAAGGGTATATACTTTTTCGTGATCAGGTAATTTCATATATGTGCTTTTTACCGAGTTTAAAGATTCACAGATTTTTTTTGCATTTCCATGCAAATTTTTGTAATTTATGAGAAAATAGCAGTGTAGATGGATAAAGTTAAAAGTGTGTGCAATGCCATTTTTGTGCAATTCTGGGATTTTTTTAAGTAAAAATAAGTCGACGTGTAAATGGTTTATGTGTATGTGCTATTCTGAAAAACGCGCAAGGAGTTTGCGATTGTGCACTTTTTCCCAATTTTGCAGTTAATATTTGTTATGATTAAGCAGTTTTGTTACATAAAATTTCTAGCATAAGTGTAATTCGGCTAGTAGATTATTGGAAAAAGTGTTCAGTAAATAAAAAGAAAAGAAACATGTCTTTACTTCGTGAAGACAAAATGGCGGCGAAAAAAAAATACAGGGTTGCTGTAGCAGAGTTGGTCGCCAAATTTTCGCCAAAAAATCGCCAAGTTACCATAATTTAAAGATCAACCAAATAATGATATGTAATTTAAAAGACAGAAATAATTTAATGTAAGAGTTTTAGATTTAAAAATTTGCACACACAAATGATTTATGAGATTTTATAAGGTTTTATTTCATAAATAACTTTGATTTTGAATATTGCATTTTAACCTATAAACATGAGTGGATACTGAAAAAGTGATGAATATATAAGAATATTGTAATTATCACTAAGTTTTCTTATTGAATAATAATTCTGACAGTCCAGTGCTATAAGACTAGGGTCTAAGTTTGCATAAAAATTTCTCTGTTAAATAAAAGAATTTAAGTAATTTCTGCAGACTTTTTGTCAATACATTAAAGATTTTTTAACTAATTACACATCCTCTCTTGCAAATAGAACCATCATTAAATCCCTTTTTCATCTAATCATTTGCTGAATATTATCATGTATATAGATTGACTTCGTCTTTGTAACCGATAATTATTATTTGCAAATTATTCTCTTGCTGGTGAACAATTAACAACCCTTTCTATTGCTGGATTAACAATCTTCATCTCGCTACCGCCTACCTTACGGAAATCGGCGTAAAATGCTGGTACCTGGGCTGATTCTGCGCATGCGCGCACGTAGGTGGTGTGAATAGCTTCTTGGCTATTCGCACCGTCGGTGCGATTAGCCACTGCGTGAAGAACATCGGTAAAACAAAAAGACGAAAGTAAAAGTCAAGTGGCCGCCATCAGTCGACGAATAAGGCAGTGGCGTAGCGAGCATAACTGTCGCCGGGGGCAAAATACCATTTTTGCGCCCCCCTATCCCGAAAAAAACAGTGATATGATGAAAATCTTGTTTGGAGACCATTTGGCGCTCCTCTGCGAGCGGCGTCTGGTGCATCATACACCCCCTTGCCCCCCTCGCTACGCCACTGGGATAAGGTGAGTTTCTGGTCGAAGGTCTAAATCAGTGAACTGAAGAATCTAGTATGAGTAAAAAATGTTAAGGATGGAGAATGTCAGATTGATACTTGTGCTTTTCTGTGTAAAATGGAGAACATCTAAGAGAGTTGATGCAGTTATTAGGATGAGTGAGAACTGAATAGAAGAAATTTCTGGCAAGTTTTTGAATATAATCTTGAATTGTTTCTACTTTGAGATCACGGTGAATATACTAATTTGGAATGAACCATGGCGCGTCGATAATCTCTCTGAGCGCTTTGTTTTGAAGAACTTGGATGTGCTGAAGGGGAGTTTTGGCAGCGTGGCCCCAGGCAGGGCTAGCATAGAGTAATGCTGGTCGAAGTATACATTTATATAAGAGGAGTTTATTAGAAGCGGGTATATGACTTCTTCTGCCAAGAAGTGGGTGCATAGTTGCAAGCGTGATATTCATTTTTTCAGTTTCTCTGAGATGTTTCTGAAAAGGCAATTTTCTATCAAGAATGACTCCTAGATATTTAACTTCGTCAACCCAGTCAATTTCTTCATCGAACAGAAGAGGTCTAGGTGGTGTTAAATTTGTTTGTCCTTTGTGAAAAATTATTTCTTTTGATTTTCAGTATTAACTGCAATCCTCCAAAGAGTGAGTCAATTTTCTAGATGATTGAGGTAATGTTGAAGAAGAAGCTGGACAACAGCAACAATAGAAGCTTGGGTCATAATTGCAGTATCATCAGCGAAAAGTGCAAAGGTAATTTGTGGGTCTTTAGGAATATCGTAAATGCAAATGTTATATAAATATGGTGAAAGTACAGATCCTTAGGGCATAAGCGAAAATTTTTCTCTTGGTAGAAACATAACTGCCAATATTCATTGCAAAGATGCTGTCTTGGAGATAGGAAGCAATAAGTCTAATACAATGATCGGGGAAGTCTAACTTGATAATTTCGTATATAAGTCCCCGGTGCCATACCCTATCAAAAGCTTTCACAATATCAAGGAAAATGGCTCCGGTAGGGAACTTACAATTGAAACTGTCAGTAATGTAGTTGATGACACGAAGCAGCTGGTGTTTAGAACTGTGAAGATGAGGGAAGCCAAACTGTTCTGGAATGTAGGAGCTCTGTGGAGTAATTTGATTAAGATGATATAGAATAATTTTTTCAGCTACTTTGGAAAGTTGACTGAGAAGGCTGATTGACCGGTAGTTCTATCGAAACGTTGAATTTTGATGCGGTTTTGGGAAGACGACGATGATGGCGATGTTTTACGCCCACTAGAGGGCGGTACATACTTCCATGTTTGGCAAGCAGGTTAGAATAGAAGGACGGAAGGTTTGACACTCGAGAATAAAATACGATCTTCATCATTAAACCGTGAATCCTGGTGGCCATGTTACTATTGTCGCTGTGACTTGTGCAAGGAAATCTGTCATTGTAACTCTTTTCCTTTCTGAAGAATGTCATCTTGTGTTGCATAAGGATGCACAAATCTATTTTCAAAAAAGATTCCTGGGATTATTTTTCACGCGTAAGTATTAATTTTTTTATATAATTTGATAAATATGTTGATACATATTGCAATGTCATGCTATTTTCTTTCCAGATGTGAAAAAACAGGACTTGATCAAAATATGTTAAATACATTTCAATGTTTATAGCTGGTATCTTCGTTCCTTAACATGCAATGATGTATGCTACGATTATAACTGTATAATTTGAACGTTTTAGGAATTCGTTTTATAATTTCCATGAAGAGTAAAAAATCAATTGTTACTATTTTTATGAATTGTAATGGTGTTAAATAAAGTACTAATTTTCTTTCTTTATTAATTATTATTCATTTTTAAGTTTCGTGAACTGTTATGAATATAATTTGTGCATTTGATCAAGATAAACTGTTCCGTTGTTAAAAATTGTTTATATAAACTTACAAATTTCTGGCAGTATAGCGATATAAGAGTAAGTAAAATATTAACACAATTGAACATGTGGGAAAGACGTATACAAAAATTTATATAGGTATATTTCTGTAATTCAGCTTAATTCAAGGCAATTTCTTTGAGATTCATAAATATGAAACACGGATAAACTGATATCATTAAATTCACATAAATCTGTTTTATTTTATTAATATTTATTTTCATGTTGTTATAAGGTTGTTGGTTCTGAAAAGGATATATTTAAAACTTTCATTTAAAAAAATGCAACCTGTGACTATTTTTTAGATAATTATTGCTTAAATATGCGAATTTCTGTTTTAGTGTATTGCAACTTAAATCTGAAGTATTTAAGCATACTTAAATAAAATAACTTTCTTTCCTATCTCTTAAACTATGTATATAAAATGATTCTTTCATAAATTATGATAATATTGTGAATAAATCAGAAATATCACTTCTTAAAGGAAAAATTGCAAAAGTACACTAAACAGGTTGCTAATAAAACCAAAACAAATCCTTGAAATATGCAGAAACATCATTTTTAAAGGCTTTAATGTTATACACATGCATTTAGATTTCGAACTATTTCTTAATAATTTTCTGTACATAGTAAATTATGGATATCATTATTACTTTAAAACAAAAATTGAACAATAGTGAAGGATTTCATTATAAATTTAACATATTTTTAGTGGAAAATACATGGACGAAACAGCTTAGGAACCCGTACATTTCCCTGCCGTAATGCAATGTATTGACAGAACAAACAGGGACGCCGCTTGTTAGGTAGGGTTTCATTCCCCGATAGTGAAAGAAACTGCGAACCCTCCCTTCTATTCTAACCTCCTTGATATTTGGGAGTGATAATTTTGCTCTTAATAATTGTGATCTTGCTTTTTTGGGAGTTTTTATTTTCAAAAAATGTTTTTGCAATTTACTTCTAAATTCCAACTCTGAATTTTAAGTGCTGATAATTCTTCACCAAACATTCTTGAAAGTATACTCGAGGAAGAGGGAGCAAACAATTAATTCACTTAACCAAAGGAGTGGAACGAATGACGAGAACGTGGCTTACCACAGATTATATTTCAGTCTTCTAGTTGTTCATCATTCAGTTGCTTCTTTGGCAAAATTTATCTAGATGCTTGATATTTAGTTTCGCATCATCTGCACAAGAATCTTATTTATTATGAACTAAAGATAATTTTAATGCATCTGCCGTTTTCATATCAAACTTTCTATTTCTAGAAATTAAAATCTTCCGCTTTAACAGGATTTATGCGATGGAAATTCGGACGCACATTAAAATAAAATTACACATATATAATCATAGGTAAAGTTCGCATAGGCAGGTTATATTAAATACACATATTTTACAAATACACACCTCTGAAAATTATTTCGGGATAGTTGTAAATGAAATTTCTCCGCCATAAATGAGCTGTAGAAATACACGCAAATTGAGCGATAGCAGCAATAAACTGCTTGGTTTCAAAAACTGTGGGGTCATTCCAAATATATTTTCCAAAGGGTAGTGTCATTCCTTTTTAACATCTCAAGTGGATTTGGCCATAAATACAAATGAATGCTTTTGCTAATTTGATTCCAGATAACTTAGTTGATCAAATTGGGTTGAATGCAAATCGCATATCATGAGAAACTTGTCTGACAATCTTCAGTGATTAATAATGCATCAAGTGGCACTTTAAGATTAATAGCGTAGTAGTAATATACTCATGTGCACTTTCCAAGTACTTTCGAAGGAAAAGCATACTTTCCAGAAAGATATTTGAAATGTTATGAACAGATGTTTAAGCCCTTCTTGGTCGGCGTCGCATCTCGCACGTTCGGCGTTTTTGTGCTCGTAAGGTCGGAGACGCATACTAAATGAAACATGAAGGAAGTGAAAATTCCATTTTTGAAACTGAATTCGCGCTACTCATACGTCGCTTTAAATTCCGCGATTATTTTTGTATTTCTGAATATTGCTGAGAGATAGAGCGACTAGTCCTAGTTTCTTTATAATTTTCGAAGTGCAATTTTCTGCCTTGAATATCTGTTATTGAATATCCGCATGATATCTGTTAGAATTTCAACTGAAAAAGCATTCAAGATATTTTTTTATATTTATAGCCAATTTCTTTGTAAAGTAAGCCAAAAAATATTTTTCTTGTTTAAATTAATGATTTTGGTTTTGTGATAAATGTGTTTATGCTCTTATGTAAAAGGCAGGTTGTAAAGCTGTTTTAACGGTAAAGTTGGAAATCCATTTTCTAAAGCATTTTTACGTAATTTTAATAATTATTTTTATGTATATATTTATATTAAACACATAAACAATAGAGTTAATAAATATAGTATCACATTTTATTTTTTAAACTTGAAACTTGGTTGCATTGCAGGGAAAACTGGTGATCAGTGAGCGGGATATCACATACTTTACCACCCGTAGGTCCATCAAAAACTGCTTACTATCAAAAGTATTTTGCATTTTGGAATTTAGGATAGACTATATATTAATTTTCAGCAATAAAAAAATTCTTTTTTGGGTCAGAAATTTGAAAGAAATATCTGAACAAGAAGGGGTTAATAAGAAAGGGGTGATAAACGACGTATGACCAAAGCTATACGTGAAGTAAACGAAATATTTTACAGTTAACACGGAAAGGAATAAATCATTAGAGAGGAAATCTGACGTGTAAATGTAAAAGATATAAAAATGAAAAATTATATATAGGATTTTTTTTCCTCTCTCTTTGTGTATATATATATAATTTATTTACTAAAGAAATATTGAGTGTATTATCTCCTAATATAAATTTAGTAGAATGTATCAAAATTAGGGAACCCATAAGTAGGAAGTTTAATTCCGAAAACTGTTTTTTTACAGGAACTTGAATGCAAATCATGCAAAAACTTTTTAAGTTGACTTGAATTTAAATCACGAATAACAAAATTTTAAACTTTAAAAAGAAATTAAAAATTAAAAAACAAGTAATTATCGCTATTGATCGGAAATTAGTTGAATTTTCAAGGGGAACAAACCAACTCTCGTTCAATGAACAATAATTAATAAATGCGAAGGTGTTTCGTCTTTTACTCAAGTAAGAATGATGATGCCAAACTGGTAAATTAAGTTAGGCCAAAGTTGTAGTTCCGTGAACTGATGGGATTTATAGCTAAAGTAGAGTATCAAAGAACTCATTCTGAATGAAGCATTTTCGCTAATTCTTTAGAAAGTTTGAGGGAAAAGCCAATTTAGGTAGTAAAATTTACAAGATACTTGAGTAAGTGTCTCCCGATACCTTCGCTTTTATTCATGGTAATTCAAGATTATTTTTATAAAAATAAACATATATACACACACAACAGACGCACCCAATAAAGTTTAAATTTTTATTTGTGACAACTCGTCTCCTTTTCCAGTGCAGTCTCTTTTTAATTTAGCTACTTCCTTTTCTAATCGGAATGTAATAAAAAGTAATTTTAGTAAATGTTTCTGAAGGTTGTCATTCAAAATAAATAGTTCTCGTATGATTCTTATATCATTCAGGATACGTACGATTTTACTCAACGGGAAAGGAAAGGTAAAACCATTTATCCAATAGCATTCAGATAAATACTTTCACTAACCAATAATTATAAAGCAATACTTAATCTGTCTGCTGAGAAAGACAACAGCTTCAACACCCCTTTACTGAACAGATTAACATCGTATAGCTTTCTTAATAGCTGGAACCTATCTTGTTTCTTCTGACGCCAAATAATATTGCAGGTATGCGATATGAATATTGAACAGTTAGTGCTCATATCTCGGTATCTTCACTACTTTGTTTTTACTTTGTTTATTTTTGTACAAATTATGATAGAGTAAACATGATCCGCCAAATTGATGACTGTATATTTTTGAAGAGAAGACTAAAGTTTACATGGAATATGCTAACCAACACGCCATCCAAGAAGTAAAGAAACATTAGAGAAATCATTAGAGCAAAAATATGAATTTCTAAAACAACACAAAGCTGAAGACACTGTCAGAAGCATTTGTGAAAGATATTCATTGGGCCTTTTTAACCTTTTAATTAACCAATTATTATGATTTAAATCTTTACTATAGATTCTTCTTTTCGCGGTCTTACCAGAACGCGAATTAGTTGCGTGGGTAAGTTGAGGTTTGGAATGTTTTAGAGCTTATGGCAGCCTCGCCTACAGTTTACTTCCTGTCGCAAGCTTTGATAGAGATTATTCCGTCTTTAGCTCCTTCCGCTAACGGACTTGAAAAAGCGCCATTAAAATATTTGAGGTAACTTGTGCGTAGTCTTCAACTGGTTGATTTGAATTTGAAGTTATGTTATTTTAAACACCCGAAAATGGCGGAGTTCTCTTTATAAGCGCTAGTAGTGACTTGTTTTTAATTTAAAGATTTAATAAAAAGGCTATTTTAAACTCCACAGGACTTCCTTTCGAAAAGAACTTTCAAGTGTGCCAAATGCTCAATTTCGTTCTTTGACGCAATGCATGTTAATGTAACTTGCTCGGCAGTCTAAAAGGATCTGAAGGATGCCGATTTAATTATACACAATTATAACCCTACATTTGGCGCTCAAATCTCTCAAGAACATGCCTGGCGATAGTTAAATTTTTAGCCTGGCCCTATGCAAGACTGAGTTTCTACAGCATCTTAAACCAAAGCGAAGGATTTAGTTATTTTTTAAACACAATGCATAAATCATTGAAACCATTCAGCAATTTGATGGCAGAAACTCCGTTTTGAATTTCATCGGAACTTAGAAACCCACTTTTTATAACACCTGGTTTCAAGACTTCAGAAGGGTGCTTCAGCAATCGCCACATTACGAGATTAAGCGTTGAATTGGTAGTGGAAAATATTTAATAGGTGAATTAGGCAACGAGAGTTATCAGATTGATGTAATTAAAGCTCCGCGTTTTAGAATTTTTCTGATATTAAATATTGGGCGAAACTGGAATCAGAACCGTATGGTAAACACCAGACTAATGCGGATAAGTTAACTGATTTCATTCTGAGAAACGTCCAGGCAGTAAATCTGTCATATAGGAAAATTCCCTATAAGTTATTGAAATGCCCAGCTTGTCAACGCATATCCAAGACTTTTAGACTTGAGAAAGCCTGGTACGTTAGAATAACTCTTTGAGGTAGCTGTGAAATATGAAAGTCGGCGTGTTTCGGTGAGTACGTATACGTGGGTCGTTGACAAAAGATTTATCGTAAACTTTTAAAAAGTCTGTACATGAAAGCAGTGGCAAATTACAGCTCTTTCAGTTTTATTGGCCGGCAGAATTTTTCTTTCACTAATGGCGATCGCTAAAGTAAATCTAAACAAAGTTTCGATGAAAGGAGAGCGCTTGTTTATAAGCAGAAACCTTTAAACTAGGTAGGGGTGTTATGTGTCAGGTTTTTGGTTTGTATAATTATGGCTAAGCCTCGAGGGCTATCTGCCTAAGGGGAGGGATGCCTTCGGGGAGGACGTTTAAAGGAAAACTGGCTCGTATACGTTACACATGGAGAAAATCATGAAAACGCCCATGCAGCCAGCCCGTTCGTGGGATTCGAACCTCGGACCAAACTACCAGTGTTCAGCGACTTTACCGATCGGCCGCTGGTGAGCCGTATTATAAGTCAGAGAAGATGGAATATCCAAATCACCCCAAAGAAAAACATCCTCTCAGACTCAGTTAAAGGCGATATTAATAGAAAACGGCTCATTTTCAAGTATCCAAATAGTCTTGAATGGAAACCCGTTTGACTGGACACAGAATCGCAAAGTAAATTTTTGCGCGAATATTTTAAAAAAAATTTGTGCTCTTACTTGATTAGTTTGGTTTATTTCATTATGGCAAAGCATTCAGAGGCTATCTGTCTAAAGAAAGGGATTCCTTTGTGGAGGACTTTCTAAGGGAAACTGGCTTGTAAACACGTTACACATGGGGTACCTTTATAACGTCCATGCAACCAGCTTGTTCGCCGAGATTCGAAACCCAGAACAAAATAGCAGAGTTCAGCGACTTTACCGCTCGGCCAGTACAGCTTATGTGATGGTAACAGGAACTGAGGTCATTACAATGCAAGCAAAACACCGTGAATGCGTTGGGCGAGTGACTTTGGATTTGCAAGAATAAATAGCATAACGTAGTTTTCTTCGTGGTCAGAAATTTGCAGGAAATCTAGATTTTTGAGAGTTGCATTTCTTAAAACTTACTAGGGTACGAATTGATGTTCAGGAAGATTCTACATTCATCCCCCAAATGACTTCACCTTCCGACCGACTAATACCAGACAGTATCCAGATATTCTGGACTTATTTTTATCGTCCACAAATGTTTCACTAGCGACGGAAGTGATTGACGATCTATCATCAGACCATGTTCATGTTCCTGTACTGGCGCACTTGGGAATCTACAAGATGGAGGAGGAGCACATTTCTAAAAGCACAGACTGGAATAAATTCAAAAATTTGGTAAACATTCAGATCCCAAGCAAGTGTTCCCTAAGTACCACAGAGGATGTTGATAACGCCATACAAAATATTACTGAACATATAAATGATGTCTTCAAAAATGCTACTGTGGAAATAAAAACAAATAAAAATTATTTAAAACTCCCCTTCAACATAAAAAACATGATCCTAGAATGAAACAGACTCCGTAAAATTTACATCTATTCACATGATCCAGCTGTTAAATCATTGGTCAATAAACGAACAGACAGATTAAAAGACTCATCGACGAGCACCGCGCCATCACCTGGAACCACACGATCGACAATCTTAACGTCGAAGATGATGCATTTTGGAAATACATTAGAAGACAAAAAGCAAACAAAATTAAAAACATGCCACTGAAAAACAACAACAACACTGAGCACTTATACACGGACGAAGAAAAAGCAAATGCTTTTGCTGACCACTTCACAGAGCAATTCAAGCCAAACACGAACCCTTCCGATCCTACGTTCATAGAACATGTTAATAACACTATCGAAAGATGGTTACTCCAACCCACTACTCGAAACATCCCAAATTTCACTGTCCCCACTGAAGTAAACACCATTATTTCAAAATTGCATAATCACAAAGCACCCTCCAAGGACAATATCTCAAACAGAAAGATTAAAAATTTACCGAGTCGCTACATCACCAAATTATGTGGGATTTTTAACGCCTGTCTGTATTTGAGCTACTTCCCGAATGCATGGAAACATGCAAAGATTATATTCCTAAGCCCGGGAAAGATCTTACCACGGGTAGAAAGCTACCGTCCGATTAGCCTGTTACCAACACTAGGCAAAATTTTCGAAAGAATTATTTATAAATGTCTGGATTCAGTACTGAGCTCATTGCCTGATCAGCACTTTGGATTTAGAAGAGGACTCTCCACCACCATGCAGCTGGTTAGGATAGTGGAGTTCATTAGTTTTGCAATCCATAAACATCAGACGACGGCATTTCTTATGCTAGACGTGTCCAAAGCTTTTGACCGCATCTGGTATAATGGGCTTATTTATAAAATGCTTCTTCTCAATGTCACCCGAGAGATGATTCTATTAATTTATTCTTTTATCTCCAATCGCACATTTGCTATCAGATACAATAATTTCTACTCCCTCCCTCAGACAAATTCAGGCCGGCGTCGCCCAGGGCTTTAGGTCTTCTGTTGTACCTGATTTATGCAATGGATTTCCCGCTTTTTGACGATAACATTAACTGCATCACAGCATGTTATGCTGATGATACAGCCATTCTGTACTGTTCCTTAAATCCTGGCAATGAAAGTAAACGCATACAGGGGCGTATGCAAGAAATTGAGAAATGGTGTCGTACCTGGAGAGCCTGTATCAACGCCACCAAACCACAGCTTTTGCTTATCGAACGACATAGAAGGAAACACGTACACACTGAACTCATACTATTTAATGATAAAATTCCGAAAGTTAGCAAAGCAACCTATTTAGGTTTGTGATTTAATACAACACTCACTTGGAACCCCCATATATCAACTGCTGTCAGCAAAGCAACTGGTATTGCTCGCAAACTCAACTCGATCATCAATGCATCATCAAAACTTGATCTCGCACGGAAAAAGCGTATTTATACATCAATTCTTCGCCCTGTGCTCACGTGTGCTTCACCGGCTTGGTGTACTGCATCTAAGTCTGATTTCCTAAAACTCCAAATATTCCAAAATATCTTCCTTTGAAAAATCTCGGGCGCACCGTGGTTCATACGTAACAAGGATTTACACAAAGATCTAAAAATCGAAGATATCAAAACTCACATGGGAAAGATTAACAATAACTTTTTCAACAAAGCGCTCAGCAACGACACAGTTCACTTTGCCAATAACTTTAAGTAGGAACTCATAGAAGATGATTTCAGCCTCCGCCTATATGCCACCCATCTATTCACATTTGACATTTGATTCCTGTCTTTTGCACATTCCCCTCGGGGGTTGTTGTTGGATTCCTGGGAAGTACTGGCTAGGATCTGTACTTAGACAGTCTTCAACCACGAGGGTAACAAATCAGTCTTCACAGGCTGTGCCTGAGTTTACTCGGGACGGTGTATGGCTCGGTAGGGACCGTACTGGTACTGAAGGCTTGACAGGAAAGATAGTTTAAACTTAAAATAAATGTTAGTTAAAATAAATATAAACCCTACATTTGCCGCTGCCAGAATTTGGTAAACTTGGAAGCAGGTCCTAGAAACGACCTGCTGAAAAGTTTCCACAATTCTGAACTAAATTTTAAGAGCCTCGTTTACATAAAAAAATCTGTTATCTCACAAAAGGTAGAATAAATTTCTGTAGATACTTATTTAATTCTCTCTTCTTACAGCAACCTTTCCTGGACTTCAGCAATCAATCTGTTCTCTTCTTCCAGCATCTTTAAGTTTTCGATGATTGGAACTCCGACATCCTCTTCTGGCAGAACTGCTCCCACGTTATAGGTTTCATCGACGTCAGTCTTCTCCTTAGTGTCCTCCGAGTGTCGTCCACGTTGCTTTTTCTTTTCGCCCTCTGCATGCTGGCCTCTTGGAGTGGTAGTCGTCTGGTTGCAGTCTTTTCCGTTTTTCCCCTGGACGGCTGGTCTTGGCGTCCTCCGGTCTGGAGTCATGCTTGAATTTCTTCTGTTGGTGGTGGTCTTTTCGTTCCTCCTGCTGTCTTTTCGTTCTCGGGAACGGCGGCCTTGTTTGCACCTGACTCTCTGGCCCTGGAAGCGTTCTCCTCGATGTAGAATTTTTACTGCGATACGTTGTAAGTGGTGTTTTCCTCTTTACCAAGGTTTCTTTACGCGGCGGCTTTGCTTTCTTGTATTTCTTAAATGCTGGAGTCTGAAAGTTTTCATTTCTTCTTTTCGGTACCGTCGCATGGGTTGTAGAAAGGCTAGGTTTCTCTTCAGTTCTCTGCTTCTTGGGTGGTGGAACGGATGACGTTACTTCTGGACCTTCTACTTCTTTTACGCTTGAGTCTTGCAAGAAACTTTTAAGCATTTCAAAATCATTTTGATTATAATATTTTTCACCTGGTCGGGACTTGCTTTACAGATTTCCCCTCTTTCGTTCTTAAGGTACAATACGACTCCCTTGATTTCCTGAATTACATAGGGGACTTCAAATTTTGGAGCTAACTTTGCAGTAAAATTGTCTGGGGCACTTGATAAAGAAAATTTCCGCTTCAACACTTTATCTCCAACTTTAAAATCTGCTTCACGGCGTTTTCTAGCATAATATAACTTTTGTCTATTTCTTGCCGTATCCGAGATTTAAACCGCCTGGTCAATAAGTCTTTGCACGTCTTTCTGTTTAAATTCTTGCTCTCTTTTTTGCACAAAGAATAATTTATCTAATGGCGTAATTAACTTTCGTCCTGAAAATAATTCTGCTGGGGTTTTCCCCGTAGTATCGTGATTTGCCGTTCTTAAAGCATAAGCTAACTCATTTATGTAGCCATCCCAGCGCTTGTGATGTGTGCTAACATAACTTCGAATTGTTTTTACAATGTTTTTATTAACTCTTTCTGCTATGTTTGCCTGTGGTCTATACGGAACCATTTTGATATGGCGTATGCCAAGTCCAGTGCATATGTTTTCAAATATTTGACTAACGAATTGTTTACCATTATCGCTAATGACTTTTATCGGTGCACCGTATTTTAAAATGTATCTGTGTAAGAATGCATCTGCGACTGTTTTGGCTGACGCGCGTTTAAGTGGAACAATTTCTGTCCATTTTGAAAAATGATCTACAATTACTAAAAGAAAACGATTTTTATTTAACTAACTCTGGGGAAAAGGACCAAGAAGATCTATGCCTAAAATTTCATTCGGAAATGTAGCGCGAATGCTATTTAAGTACCCGGCCGGGCTGTAATTAATATCATTTATTAACTGACATTGATTGCAGGACCTGACATACGCAGTTACTATTTTGTATAATTGCGGGAAATATACCGCCTCGCGTACCCTTTTTAAAGTCTTTCTGACCCCTAAATGACCCGCTGTTTTCGCGTCGTGTAATTCCTTCAAAATGCTTAATCGAAGCGAGGCTGGGATGACTGGTTTGTACTCGAGATTTTCGTTTGTTGTTTTCGTATAAAATAATAAATTATCTATTATTTCATAGTTTTCTGCTCTATTTCTTATCGCATCGATATCTGTGTGCTCAAAACTTTCGGGGTCTTTCAAATATGCATAGGTACTTCCAAATTCAGGATCAGCTTTCAATTCAGCAATAATTGTATCTCTAGAATCTAAAATTTTTGAAGTCAACACAGCGTATTTAAGTTCATTACCTTCATCGTCCAGTTTTATACGAGAAAGTGCGTCAGCTACATTGTTTTCCTTACCCGGTTAATATTTTATTATTAGATTATATTCTTGGAGTTTTAAAGCCCATCTTATTAACCTGGGCGTTAGGTTTTTCCCCGAGTAAAGTCTACCAACAGCCGCATGATCCGAAAAGACTATTACTGGCGCTTTGCCGAAATAAACTCGAAATTTGTGTACAGCCATTAATACGGCTAATGATTCTCTCTTTGTAGCTGTATAATTCCTTTGTGTATGATTCAACGTTTTACTAAAAAATGCCAAAGGATGGCCATTTTGCATAAGAACCGCACCCACAGCATAGTCCGACGCATCTGCTGCAATTTCCAGGTTTTCGTCCCCCTCCGGGAATTTCAAAACAGGTGCATTGATAAGCGCTTCTTTTAACCTTTCGAATGCGGTATTTGCTTCTGCTGTCCACGTGAATTTACTTTTCTTTCTTTTAATTACTAACAAGGGTTCAACAATATTAGCAAAATCTTTTATGAATGACCGATAATAAGAACATAGCCCAAGGAAAGAAGAAAGTTTCTTGGCGGTGTTGGGAGGTGGGAAATTCTTGATTGCTTTTATTTTTGAATCTTGAGTTTCTATACCCTTTTGCGAAATTTTATAACCCAGATATTTAAGTTCTTTAGTTGCGAACTTGCATTTTGAGGCGTTAATTGTAAGACCGGCCTCTTTTAATAATTTAAAAACTTCTTCTAGATCTTTAATATGTTGTTTCAACGTACTACTCGTTATAATTATATCATCTAGATAGATTAAAGTCGATTTTCCTAGGACAGGCTTTAGAACAATGTCCATAGCTCTCTGGAATGTTGATGGGGCCCCACACAACCCAAAGCGCATGCGTAAAAATGCATAAGTGCCCGATTTTGTTATAAACGCGGTTTTATGCATGTCTTCGGGTCTCATAGCTATTTGATAGTAGGCAGACGTTAAGTCCAAAGTAGTCATGTATCTTGTAGATTTAATCTTTCTAATAATTTCCTCTATAACCGGCAAAGGGTAAACTGGGAATTTAGTAATACTATTAAGTTTTCTGTAATCGATAGCAAACCTCCAAGCCCTTTTATCCGAAGGAGGAAACTCGTTCTTTTTCCTACATAGTACGACTGGACTCGCGTACTCACTATTTATGGGCGTTATTATTTTGTTCTTTAACATTTCCTGAATTTTTCGTTATTGTTCTTTAACATTTCCTGAATATGTTCTTCTATGATTAGCTCTTTCTGTTTATCATAGCTATAAGGTTTAGTCCTACAGGGTTTGTCGGCAGCTAACTGTATCTCATGCGTAACTATTTGACAGCTACCAGGCCGTTCTGAAAACAAGTTTGAAAAAGTACTCACCACTTGGTGGATGGCTTGACTTTCATGGCCATTCAAATGGCTAAGGTCGACTTGCGGTTGTTCCACTGGTTCCACCACCCTCCGGTCCATCGCCAGCACAATAGAACTGTCCTGAAAATTCAGTTTGGCCTTCGCGGCTTTTAAAAACTCCATACCTAAAATAAGTGGACTTTGCAAATTTTTTACTACAAAAATTAATACTTTAAAGCTTTCATTTTGGACCTGTATCTTTAAAGATAGTTTTCCGATACATTGACAAGTTTGTCCTTGCGCTGCTATGATTTCTGTGTTTTTATTTTTAAATAATCGAAACTTATTAATGTTCTTCTTAAAAAAAATATCACTCATAAAATTACCTTCTGCTGCTGTATCGATGGGGGCTTCTACTGATACATCGCCAACCAGGACTTGTATAATTGGTAACTGTGAGTTCTTTACGATGACCGTATTTAAGTATCTTTTTGAGGGTTTTTTCAAAACTTCCGGGGTCTGAACCCTCGCTTTCACAGGCCCCTCTACTCGTTTAAAGCTTTCCTTTCAACTTCTGCCTTCTGGGTACGCGGACGGTTGTTTTCAAATTTCCTTTTTGGGCCTTGACCTTCGAGCTTCGATTAGTTAGCTTGATAGATCTTTCTCCCATAAGAGCGGTTTGCATTTCTGGTCTGCTCATTTGAAGATTGCCTTCGGATACTTTGAGAATACGATGCTCCTCTAGCTTTTTCCGCTATTCTGCGATTTTGAAACTTGACTGCCAATTCGAAGAGCTCCTGCAATGTGCTTGGGTTTCTAATTTCGAAGTAGTCTTGAACAGCAGGTAACAATTTTGGTAAGATTATTTCAATAATCTCCGCGTCGGGTTTCTTCCCATACAGCATATCCGTCAGCTTAATTTTTCACAGAATAAAGTCCGTCAACACTTCTATATTCCGTTGATAAAAACTATATAGTTCGGCTTCTAGCCTTGCTCGATCTTTCACTATGGGGAAGGCCTTTAATAACGATTTTTTGAAATTTTCAAATGTATATGTCTGGCCTCCGAATTCCCCTAATAAAAATTTGCCTATATTCTTCCACCATAGCGCGGCCTGTCTTCTTAGTGCAGATGTGGCGATGGCAACATTTTGTCTTTCAGGCACAGGGTAGAGCTGGTAATGATTGTCGAGGCCTTCTAGAAATATCGCCACCGAATTTTTTCCGTCGAAATGGACGTTTGGCTTGATTGACGCTCTCATCGTCTGGACCAGGTATCCAAATCCTTCCAATTGGCTTGCCATTTCTTGTTGTTGTCCAGCAACTTCCATCCAATTTTCGGCCATTTCAGTTCGACAAGTGTTCGGGCGCCAATGTAATGTTGCGCGCTTCCAACCTGCACGCAACAATAGTGGTGACTGCTAAGAACTGGAAAGTAGACAAAGTCTTGAGAAGGGATTAAATCCCTTTTTATTCACATGCGTGCACTTGACGCTCACAAAATACGCCGACCCGGCGGTAAAATAAAAATAAGAAACTGAAAAGAGATAATAACAAGTGACTAAGTACGAGGCTGTCTAAACGTAACTAACCTCACCGCGTTCTAAGATACCGCTGATAATTCAGCAAACTTCTGAATATTACGTTGAAAGATTAACAATCTGCCGAGGCAAGCACACAGGCCGAAACGCGTGGTTCTTCAATTTCTAACTAGCCACCTCCACGCTCGTGAAGCAAGAAAGCACACCTTCGAACTCGTTTCCCTTCTATTTAACTCAGAAACTTCCGCTGACTATTTTGAATCCTTGCGCGTTCTACTAAAATTTACATACTCTGGCATTGGCAATTCCATGGGAAAGTAAGGCTTGACAGGAAAGATAGTTTAAACTTAAAATAAATGTTAGTTAAAATAAATATAAACCCTACAAGTTTATAAATACTTAGAAAAAAGGGGATTAGTTACCAAGAATAGTTCTTAAACCAGTTTAACTAGTTAAACTTGAAAGCAGCTGAAGTGAAATTTTAGAGTACATAGACATACGAAAGGATATACATATCCTCTAGGTATAATGTGTACACATGCACTACATGATCAAAAATAGTATCTGGACAGCCTTGGGGAGCAGTAGATCTGCCCACGGATGTAACAGTGGATATAAATGGAAGCAGTCACTTTCAGAGACATCAAAGCAAATTTTAAAATGCGAAATGAGTGGGAAATATCAGCTCAACAATTTTGAAATATGATAAAAGATATTCTGTTTTTAGCGTGAAAAACACGTTTGTAAAATTTCGACTATGTTCATGGTTCACATTCAGAAATGAATGATAGTATTGCGAAGTGAAAAGCTTAAGGAGTTATATTTGTTCAATAAACACCAGGTTAGACACGTGGTTTCACAGATATGAGCCGAAGAATGTTTCTTGAAGTCGTGAAACATAACAGCATAGAAGCAGTGGAAGCATAAGTGAAAAAGTGCGCAATGCTTCGTATAGTCAGCACAATAGTATTTCATCTACAACCGTAAAATTCGTGTTTTAACTCAGCTAACGCCAAGCATCGCTTAACACGATGTTAAGCGAAATGTAACTTGAGCTTGGATAAATGATGACCTGTTATATCCAACAAAAACATCCTGTTACATTTCTTGGAAGTCCAATGACCTTATTTAGGCACGAAGAATGCCAAGCGAACGACATTTATGAGAATATATTTATTCTTCAAATAAAATGGGTGTTTGTTAATGTTATTTTTTCCGTAGGATAATCCTGATCCCTGGTTCTTTTGAAGAAACATTTGAGCCTAGAACTTATCTTAATACTTAAAACAACTCAGAACTACTTATTCTCTGGACACTTTCTGGTTATAGAGCCATTTCTGTTTCAGTTCGATTAGGCTGCGGTCATTCAACACATGCTGTTAATATAATTTTTTTTTATATGGATGTTGTAGAAACGAACTGGCCGAATCAGAGCTACGATGTAAATCCTACAGATTGTTTATGATATGAGCTGAAACGCCACTTACGAACCAAGCCACAAGGTCCCAAATTCGCTGACAGAAATTACTACTACTTTTTGAAAATTAGGGAGGGGAAAAAAAACTTTAGCATAGATTTTGAATGAAACGTTATAGATTTAGTGGGAGATCAAACACGAGAACCTCTTTTTCAGGAGGAAAAAAAAATCTTATCTCTTTCATTCGACTATAGATTTTCTGAGAGATCCAGAAGTATTCTAGCAACAACAAAACAAAATCTAGAGAGTAACCGAATAGTGTTCCTTAGAGAGTGACAGCTATTATTGCAGCAAAAGGAGATTCCACTCCTCAAATAAATCCTACTATAAAGGCATGTTTATTCACAGTAACTGCATTCTAGTTTCCAGATATTTTTAACCACCTAGTGTAGGCAGAACATTTAGCCGCAAATAAGTTTAAGGAAACCTGCAAAAAGTGTTATAAAATGTTTGCATGATTAAATATCTTATGAATGTGTGACCGTAGACTGCGGTATTGATTCAAGTAAGTGAAATAAATGAAATGTGATTTCACACTATAGATAATTCTAGTAGTATGATTCAGCTTTGTGTGTGTGTGTGGGGGGGGGCTTGGTTTTTACTCTTAACCGTATAAAAAAGAAATGTCAATAAGAAATCTGTTTTTGAATCCGAACTAGGTTAAAAAGAAAAGATACATTGTCATACGATCACAATGATTCGAAGCTTAAGATAATTTATAATAGTAACAAGTTGAGGTAATTTAATGCAATTTTTTGAAATACACCTTTATGCTAGGAAATCGTAAGTATGGATTTCAAATTTACATTTGCTGAAATGTTAAAATTAAAAATTGTTTCCTGCTTAGTATAATTCAGATTTTCATTATCACTGATTTAAATGGCTTCTCTGCAGATGAAAAGGTTTAAGGCATGTAATTTTGTCTTTTGACCCATCCCAGCCCCCCCCCGATACTTTTTATTACAGAACCGGATGGGTTAAACTGGATTAGATTATTTAGATTGTGGCAAAGTACACGAGGCCTATCTGCCTATGGGAAGGTTTTGTTCAGTTTCTTTTGATTACGGCAAAGCATTCGATGACTATCGGCCTAAGGGAAGGGACACTTTTGTGGAGGATTTTCTTAGCGGAACTATCTCGTACAGAAGTTACACAGGCGGAAAACCACGAAATGATCCATGCAGCCAGCCCGTTCGCCAGGATTCAAACCACGGACCGAACTACCAGTATTTAGCGGCTTTAGCACTCAGCCGCTCGTGGGCGCCTAAGGGAAGGAATGCCTTCGTGAAGGACTTTTAGAAGCAAACTGGCTTGTATTCACTTACACAGTAGAAAGTAGATAGCCTTACGTAATACTTATTTGTATTTATAGTATTTTATTATACTATAATACACACACTTCAATTTAAGTATTATTTTATGGCAAGAGATTTTTGTTCGTTTGTAAACGTTTTTATCAGACAGAATGCAATATAATAGTCATTTTTTTTTACGAAATACTGTCAAAATGATTTAATGCCCTTTGTTAGTAATCATAATCGTTTCTTAATATTCTGGCAATGATTAGATAAAAAATCCGTCTGTGCATTTGATTCGAGAACATAATTTGTTTGTTTTATTTTAAAATCAGAAATCAGAGGTTGCATCTCATTTTTTTTTTACTTCTTAATTTACAGTTTGACATAGTTGTTACTTCCAAATATTCCCCCTATTTCATTCTTTCACATGAAAAGAGATTTTCTACTTTAATTCACAGTATAAGAGAATGGCACAAAAATATTCCATTAATATTAAAGTAGTATAGAGTCATATCTCTTCTGTTTTGAGATTTAGAGTACCAAACTTGCACGAAACAGAAAAACAGGTAAAAAATGTATGGCAGTTGGACACCTTAACTTACGTTTAATTATATTCAAAGTAAGAATTTATTAGGCAGCTCTGAAGCTTATTGCCAACATTTCATGTAAATCTGTTGATAATGAACTTACATATATTTTTTCTAATCTAATTCTTAAGACGAAGAGAGATGGCCGTAATTTTTCAAACTTCTGCTATGTCATTGGTCATTACCTAGGAAAACATTTTCGGGACGGAATTTCAGAAAATATCTTAACTGTAAAACAAACTGTTTATTAATTTTTGTATTTTTAAAAACTAGTATATCACATATTTTAAGTTACATTGCATATTATTTTATTTTCAGTAAATAAGTAATAGCTTTTCCGAAGCTCTCATTATCAAGTTGTGTGAAATAATTAAAAAAATTAGTTGAATTCCGTCTTTATTGCAGAATGCCGATTATCTAGACTAAGAGAGAAAATTTGATCTAGTTAATAAAATTTTTTAGATTATCAAACACCTCAGCTTATACTAAAGTGCAATTAGGCTATAACTGAGGATTGTACAAATCTGTTTCCATTATGCTTTGAAATAAAACGTGTTATAACTGATAATATATTTAGGATATAGTGTGCAATAATAACTGTAGTATTTCGAAAATCTTTAACACTGAAGCATTACAATTAAAAATTAAGAAGAAAAATGTTTGAGGAGGTAACTCAAGTACAGCCCGAAAATTTTCCCTAAAGTAAAAATAAATTCAGGAAATTTCAGTTCAAGAATATGATTAAAACATTAGCAATAGTGACAACAAATGTATTCGAAAAAATACTTGTTAAAAATGTACAACGCCGGACAACAAAAGTTGAGTTAAACTGAGCTGAAAATCAGTCATACTGACTGACTTCTTTCCAAGAGTACAGCGACTCTCTTCAAAGTACGGTTGACTTTTCTCTACCAGAAAATACACACCATGCACACAGATACACACAAAATTGCAGCATTATGAAGGAATGCGCGTAACGATGTGAAAATAACAGAATCGCTAGAAGTAAGACACATATGCAGATAATTCAAGCAACAAACAAAGATATGAAAAATTAAACTGTTTATTCAGTATCTAATGTGGCCACCACGGGAAGTTATACAGGCTTCTAAACGACGAGATATAGGGTCTATGGGGCTATTAATAGTCTCCTGAGATATTTCTTACCAAGTCGAGTCCACTGCAGCTCTCAATTCCTCTACAGCAGGGGTTCTCAATCGGTGGTACGCAAGAGAAAAATAGGTGATACGCAAAGAAGCAAAGCATTTTTAACTATTAAATTTAAAAACTAAGAACCCAACATAATGATTGAGGTTTTATTTAACACTCGTAAATTTATGCGATCTGAGCTTTGTTCAAGAGTGGTGATGGTAGTGGTACTTTGTAGTGGTGGTACTAAAGGTTTTTGAATTTTTGTTTAGATGGTACACGTTAGTCAAAAGGTTGAGAACCGCTGCTCTATAGTATGCCCTGTGCACCACAAGTCCAACGGTAGCCAACACATGCTCAATGGGAGAAAGATCGGGTGAGGTTGCGGCCAAGGAAGGATGTCAATTCCATTAAGGCTGTTCAGAGTGTGACGTGTACAACTAACTCGGGCATTGGCCTGCTGGAATAACGTGCCGGTGATGACTTGCACATGTGACCGAACAACAGACATAACAGTATGTATTACGTACAGGCCCGATGTTAAACTGCCAGTAATGTGCACAAAGGTTATTCGCTATTCGAGCATGATTCCCGGCCAAACCATGAAGCCCGGTGTGGGGCCGGTGTGATGATCAACGATATGGGCTAGCAGGTAATGTTCTCTGGAAAGCTGTTCAGGACCGTTATTCCTCCATAAACAAAATGTGAATTCATCTGAAAACAATACCCAATGCAATACGTTTCTCCATTGACGATAACGTCGACACGAAGCCAGACGTGCAGCCCTGTGTCGAGTGGTTAAAGGAACTCCAGTGGCTGGCCGCCATGCGCGAATCCCTGCCTCATGCAACTTGTCACGAATGGTTTGGCAGAAGACTGATGCCTTTTCTGGTAATGGTAAGTAGGTTTGAATATAATCTGTCGTGGCGAACGGGTCCCCACAAAACGTTCGCCGAATTTGTCTATTAGTGCGATATGACGTGCAACGGGTTGATCCACTGACTCTTTGCCGTGTTCTCAGATGGTCCTGCGTCCATCGTACCACACGTCGCTGAATTGTACTTACGTCCTGTCAACACGACTGGCAAGTGCGCGCATCGACAAACCGAGCTCATACAGTTCTAAGATACGTACCCTCAGACGATAACTGCTGGTATTCAGCTCGTTGATGTCTCCAAGGCAGTTTTTACCTTTTTTCAATAGTTCCGTTACAATAATATATTATTGATAGCATATACAAAGTTTGATACTTTGATGCATGATTGGTATACTGTCCTGCAATAAGTGATAGTGTTCCTACTCCTCTTGCCAGCTATTGAAAGAGTTCCATTATAGCCTGATTTGTGATGCAACCGTAAAGAATATTCTCCATAAGAAATAAGTACCTGACGGGAAGAGAGCAGATTAAAGAGCTTTGCTTCTAAATTTAAGACCAGGAAGGCCTGGAGACTGGTCGGTGTCATTGCTGGTAGTCTCTCAGAATTCATGCATTTGCAAAGACACAATATCAAGCTGAATAATAAAAGCACTAGGGCATTCTGCTTTCTCATAGGTCAACCTGATTGTACAGTGTAGTACGCAGCAAATAAGCAGAGTAGGGCCTAAAATTTCTTTCTCGCGAATGTCGTAGTCGAGAATGTGGGGAATGTCGCCGAAATTTGCTGGGTTATTTCTTAAAGTATATGCAGGGTGATACTTTGGTGTTTTTTCTGGCATTCAGCAAGGTAATTCGTTCCTGCTCTTGTCAGTATCCTCAGATAATCCCGACTGGGCCTGACATATGATGAAGTCCGAAGATGAGAGTTCTCCAATATGCAGATTGGATCCAGCTACTGGCTTTTGTAGACAGAAACTGGGTATTATGTGACCATATGCGGACGCGAATGTAATCATTCGCATATGTCTCTGATATCTAACGATCCTGTTATTTTCATATCGCTATGCGCATACCTTCATGGTGTTGCAATTTCACTTTTGACGAGAGTAGTTTTTGCTTTAGTGGTAAGCAGAAATTGTTTGTCACTATGAAGGTAGAAATAGAGAAAGCGGACATCGCGCCCGAAATCTGAGACAGGTATTAGTCAGCTTCACACTGAAGTTTCTTAAACCTCATTTTTTTGTTCGGATAATTTTTGGGCCCATATCACTTCTGAAATATTGAGACCATCGCTATGTATTTTCCCAATAAATAAATAATATAAAAAGATACATGGTAACACAAATAAAAGAATGTTACCTTCAAATGTTATCGGCATGTATTATTTTTAAAGAAATAGCATAACGAATATTAAAAAATTCATGACAATTTCAACACGATTTTTAGAAAATTCTAAAAATCGTAGAGTTACACTTGATCTGGTAATGCTGCTTTAGTTCTGTAACCCTAACAGAAGGGAAGCGAGTTACCCGGCTGTGTCTGAGAAACGACCAAGTCTTAAGAAGGTCATGATAACTTTTTCTATTTAAACCGAACTTGCAGCATAAATGTACACTCTACAGCTAAATAACCACAAGTTGCGGTGATTTAAAATAAATAGAAGTCAAATTTAAGTTAAACGTTGAACAGTAGTCAAAGACTGCACAATTATATACTCAACTAAAAGCTAGTTCAATAACTTTACCAGCACGTCAGATTTAAAGTGCCAGCAGCGAGAGACCGCAAAACCGAATAATTACAACTCTTTAAGGGCCGTTCAGACTGGGGTTTATCAGAGTTAATTGAGACATCTGACATAGTCGACCCATCTCCAAATCCAGTTTTTCCCCATAGGGGCAGCGAGTTGAAAAATCTGAACTGCAGGTAAGCGGAGCTGTCGACACATGGAACTGACTCCGTTAGCTTAGATAAATGGCAGTCAGAATGGCCCTTTAGAGCTGGCATGAACTAACCGCGTAGTGCGCATGTGATACCAGAAACACTCTCTTTGTTTCAAAATCCAAAAAACTCCAGCTGAAATACTCACTACTAATTTGCATTCTGTATAATAACTTGTTAATTAACATAAGATACTCTTAGCATAAAAATGAATTTCGTATGTTTTAGCTAAAAAATGCAGGACCTAGCTTACCTAGTCAATATTCCTTCAGTGTCTCAAATAACCGTTTGAAGCGTTTCCATCCTCTAGTTAAAAAACGGTGTCTTTAAATCAAAATGAAATTTTAACTACCTTTTAAACTTAAGAAACCAAAGTTAAACAAGTTTTAAAAATAACTGAAATAATATTGAATTAGAAAAAGAAAATACTTCATAATTATTTAAAATTTCGTTCTTATCGTTGTTTAATTTAAGCTATGAATTAGGTTAACCATAAAAAGTAAATTAAAAATAATTAAAAAAAGTCAGTTTTGAATGTTTTAGTTCAAAATGCAGTGCTCAGCTTACATAGTCAATACTGTTTTGGTGTTTGAAGTAACCTTAACATTAAAGCTAAGCCTATATTCACCCTCTAAATAGGAAACAGTAATGTTAAATCAAAATAAAATTCTAATTAATCTGGTAGATTAAGTAGCCAAAGCTAAACGATGACAATGATTGAATTTTCATGGTAAATTAAAAATAACTAGTACAATACCCAGGTGTATGTAGAAAAACTAGAAATGTATAATGCAAAATCAAAGTTTAGTCTAAATACGAAGGATTCCAAAAAGAATGTACAACTGAATATCGCTTGAATAGTTAGCTGTAACATCCTAAGTTCAGTACAAGAAATGAATCAAACAATGTATATTTTCATATATATTAAACATTCTAATTTTTATTTCGCGTCGGCTTTTAATAAAAATGTACGAAATTTTAGTTTTCCGTCATAGCCTCTATGAATAATGTTTCAATCAATGTTAACCTACTGAAGAAGAGATAATGAAATTTTGAAATAATGAATGTGCGATGGTTGGGTAGGAAGAAGGGTAGAAAAAAGGAATTAAAAAAAAATTATCTAAAATCGGTAAATTACGTTAGAGTTTTAGAAAAATGTATATTTTAAAGTTTTTCACATTGTTGCTTCAGTATTAAATTAAAATAAATCTAAATAAAATTTAAACGCAATCGTTTCGATACGCGCACCTCACCGTTTCGGCAACATGTGTGTGTCAAATTTTGAAATTCTGAGCCTATCTCTCTATGTAATCTCTATGTATCTCTCTATGCAATACACACGCACAAAACCTTGTTATTATTATATATTTATTATTTACTGTCATCTTTAAAAGTATGGGTACGTTACTAAGTAAAAAATGTTTCGAACGGAAGTTAATTGCACTTAACAGTGAACCATAAGTAAAGGTTCTGTTGACAATTATTAACTAAACAAAATTTCTAACATGGAAAAAAAAATCGACTAAATGTAATGACAGTTTTCACTTACTTAAATGTAACTTTCAAGGAAAATTTTTTTGTCTATTATCCTCTTATATTTACGCTTTTAAATGATACTAAATTTAGAGTTTCTCTGTCTTTTATATGGCAGATAATCGTAAATATCATACTTGAGACAACTAAAATCAGAAATACAGAACTGTTGCTTTTCCCCCAGCGTTTAAATGTTACGCGGGATTTAAGATAATTTATTATAGTGATTGATAAAAGAAACTGTGGCTTCAGCTGTTTTAAAGAATGCAAATTATTCTTAAAAAATGTAAGTACGGTTGAGAGGAGTTTATAACTGTTCTTAAAGCGATATATATATATTTTTTCATTTTAAGAAATGATAACTTTCTACAGGGAAGCTTAAATGGATAGATATTATGCGCCATATGATTTATGCTTATCTGAGAATACTATAAGTCAACAGAAATGAAAATTTATTTTTCTTCTGGGTTGTAAAGTTCTTTCAAGCATGTTCATTAGAAATCAGTTTCAAAATTTTTAAAGGTCTAGCATCCAACCTTTGTGATAGAACTTTATGTGAATTTATGATGAATGATTTTGAAAAACGATAGCTTAGTATGGGGAATGAAAGTTCCAAAAGGTATAAAATGTAACATGCAGAAGTTAAATTACGAAGTTTTCGATCCAGAGCATACTTTCCTATTTATGAGAAATTCATTAACCTATCTTTATACATTTATAAAATGAGCAATTTATTGTGCTGAGTTTTCTTTTTACCAGAAAGCAAAATTCTGATATTTAAGATTCAGTTGCGTAATTGATTAGAATGAAAATGAACTTCTTTTCAAATGGACAAGCAACTGAAAAAATGAAATTGGCATTTCTAGTCGAACATGGTCATTTAATAGCAAGAGAAGCGAAGAGGTGGGTGCAATTTCCTGGGAGAATTATTGGCTCGATAAAAAAATTATATCAGCTGAAGCTGATATTAACCCATTGCTTGTCGTGATCCTCATTTAAGGATTTTTTTGCGCTCGCCTTCACAGTTGTTTATAGTTAATATACTGCAGTATAGCCGCACAACTCGTATAGCGGTTAGCTTCGCTGATTGCTGTGCCGAAGGGCCCAGGCTCGAATCCCGGAGTAATGGATGTTTGTAAATGTATTTTGTCCATGCGGCATGAGGGCACTCTAAATATGCGGTGAGCAGAAAGTCATCTCGAGAGGTTTATGGTAAGTGAAGAGGGGTAGGAGACCCTCGGACCCGACACCCCGGTGTGCTCTTCATCAAAATTGGGGGAGGAATTGAGCTAAATCGCACTGTCACCTGTAAGGTGCTCAAGGCTGTTGCGAACGACAGGCGTATCTTGCGCTTCTTGTCACGAGGAGTTTCGTCGGCTTGGGCTGACTATAGGTCAGACAAGTGAGCATTAGTTAGCAACAGCTGCAGTATAAAATGTTTACTTAAATTTAATTTTACTCCTGGTGTTCCCCTCCCCGAAGATAATTGACAATTCCTTTTCACATTTGCGATATCTTACATTTTATGATGGTAACCAAAGAAAATGCGCAGCGTGCAAAACAAACTTTAGGAACGTTGCGGTAAATGCAGTGTCGAATTCCATACCGAATACTTTGTACGATGGCATAAAAAATAGTTCGTAACTGTGTTACCCAAATGGGGATCCGTAAAAAATAGATATAATAACTAACATTTATTTTTTTTTGTAAAATTATCCCAGTCATATCTTTATGAAGTAAAAGTAGCCTATTTTTAAGGCAAAATTGGTTTTAAAAAATTTGGCACTAACTGTGTTGATAAAATGATGGTTCATTTTGGATTGTTTTTATATGTGCAGAACTGGGAATGTCTTCTGGCACTGTAAGTAAATTCATTCTTAAAGATTTGAATTTAAAAAGGATGCTTATACCTCAAGTTCATATGCATGCGACAAAGCATATTGCGGAAAGAAAACTAAATTGAAGAAAACTGTACGAAAAACACCTAGTTGCTGAACAATGGAAATTTGTGGTAGTACTCCATGAGGCTTGGCTATATTTAAGTCATTGTAATAAAAAGATAAATTTTCCTTTATTCAACTGACGGAAATCACCGTACGAAATGACTTCGTCAAAGTACAGAAAAGTTCCCAATGGGATTCGTGATAGTTGCAACATTTTGTTTCAACGGTAAATTAAAACTTCAAAAAGTCTCAAATATGGCTAAAATTAGTTCACTATACTATAAGCAGAATATTCTACAGCCAATTTTTGAAGAAGAAATTAAAGCCTTATATGGAAAGAAATCAATAATCGAGGCTATCAGACAGAAGCAAACTGCCGCAAGAAATACGCCTTTTATGCCTAAAATTTAATGCGAATAGAATTACCGAGCCAGCTTAAATTAAAATTTAATTGTGTAGTCTTCAACTACTATTTCATATTTAGACTGAAACTTACTGTTTCTATTTAGTCGCATCAGAGGTGCAGTTGATTTTGTTTGCACAAGAATGTGTATTTACATTTTAAATTTTGTTTAATATACTGGGAAATAAAAGGGTTTATTTGAAACTTTATCTGACTCTATAGTTACATTTCAAACATACCGATAATTCGCTTCATGTCTGCTAGGGATTTTGGACTTTTACCAGATCAAGTCGAAAACAATTAACTTTTACAAAAGTTGCTGTCATCTTACCATTTACAAAACATGAATTCTGCTGGTTGCACATTTCTACAGCTGCCCTAGTTGCACCAACAGAAGTCTTTAAAGCTCAATTGACATTCTGTTTTTCAATGTTCATACTTTTGTTCGTTCACAGTTTCATTTGTACAGTTTTAAAATTTATTTTTATGCATTATCTTTGCAACCAAGTCTCTTTCAGCGTTAAATACTTTTCCTAAAAGTGAAAAATCAGCTTTTGTTATTTGCTTTAGATCTTCGAAATTAGGGAAAATAAATGTTTTCTAAAAATTACTTTGATTTAACCAATTATTGGGATCAGATTTTAATACGCGAAACGAATAAAACATGACAAATAACATTTTGGATTCATCAACTGGATTAGCTGCACAAAAATTACTATTCAAAGTCTGTGAAGCCCACCAGCGGTCGAGCGGTAAGGTCGTTGAACACAGGTAATTCGGTTCGAAGTTCTAATCCCGCGAACGGGCTGTCTTGCATGGGCGTTTTCGTTGTTTGTCCCATGTGTATACGAGCCAAGTTTTCCTTAGAAAGTCCTCTACGAAGGCATCCCACCCTTTAGGGAGATAGCCTTCGAGTGCTTTGCCATAATCAAATAAACCAAACCACAGTCTGCGAAGTCGACAACTTATCGAACGCATTTCGATTCGATTGAACAAGGACGCATTCTAATAATTGTGGAGCATGCATTTATCGTTTCCTCGAAATTGCAGTGTCAAATTTAGCTGTTTATTTTTACTTATACACAATTATTGTTACATCAAGCATTTCTTGAAGTTCAATTTATAAAGATTTCATCTTGCGAAAATTTATATTTTTAATCAGTTTAAGCATTCCTATACTTAACAGAGATTTCTTCCCAAAGACTAGACATATATTAACGCAACAATTCAATCAATAACTGAAAATTATTTAATCATATTTAGATTCGATAGAAACACACTCAGTGCAGCTTGAAATATATATATATTTTCAAATGGCCGGTCAGTTTCGCCTCACTATTTGCCAGGAATGTGCAAATCCAGACAAGCAGGAAGCATTATGAACAGGTATCAGATGTGATATTTACAGTGGCCTCTAACTGCAACTACAGAACCTTTATTTTCAAGCTGTGTTCAAATGCCAATTTAACGAGCTAAATCAGAGAATGAACCATAAATGAAACACTTCCTACAGAGCATTTTGGAGAGAGTTAAATATGGAGCAATAAAATTAAGATAAACCACTTTTAGAGAAACACAGTGCACCAACTGATGACTGTTTAGCGGTTGACTATATCATAGTCAAGTTGAATAAGCAGTCAATCAATCATGCCGATGATGCTTTCTAAACTGAATTAAATGCTTACTTATTTGCATATTCTCTCACTTAGTCAGTAAAATGCATATGAAAAACACTGAATTTGAATTAAAAATAACAATTCCTTTAGTAAAAATAAATGAATTTTATATAGGGTTTTAAATTTATTATGAAAATTATAGAACTTTATTCTGTTTGAAATCGAAATTTTATAATAATGCCTTGAATAAGATGCTTAAATTTTGAATAACATTCTGTCACTTCTGAAAAGTTACAGCTGGCTTAAAATGAATGCTAATTGTTTTAATGTTTAATGTTAAAGAAATGAAGAGTTAGAATACACAAGATTAAATTTTCATAAATTAAGAAGAATTTGATTTCCTAATTGTTGTTTATAAAGAGTGTCTCAACTATAGCGCCGGATTTAATATGCTCGGTAAAAACCATTGATTTTCGGAAAATGGAAAATAATTTTACATATTTATAAGAGGCAAATGTTCCGAATTGAGAATGAAAAATAATGTCTGCAATATATCCTCCACGGCTTGCTCTGCAGCACTGCACTCTTTCGAGAAATTCCTAGTCATTTTTTGACATATGTACCTACATAGGTAGCTAGTGATACACTGAATTTCCTTTTTAAGTTCTTTCGTTGCTTGCATTTTTAGGATCCTAAATTCGGATTTTTTGGGACTTTCAATAACGTTGTGAGGTGCAATGCAGGAGCGACGTTTTCAATAGACCGCCTGGATCGACAGCGGTATGATTTGATGTCTGCTGTCGAACTTGGTCGCTCAAATTTCTTTATCAGTTTGCGGACCGTTGTTTCATTAGGTGCTCTTTCACATCCAAAGTCTTCATGCAGCTTCTTAACAGTCTGTGCTTCAAATTCCCCATTCATTTAATGAAATTTCACAATCAAAACTTGCTGTTCCTTAGCGTAATGCTTCATGTCTACTAAGCTGCAACGAAGTTGCGAAATGAACTGACACTGATAAAATACCAGTGTTGTCAAGTCAAATCAAACTCGACATTCATAAATCTGAAAATCTGTTTGTTTTAGGTACATAAATTAGTTTCCATTTTCTAAGAATAAAGTATTTTAGGGGGCATATTAATTACGGAACTTCTGTTGGAACACAGTCCCTTTTGTTATTAGTAAAAGTATAGTTAACTATGAAATAATTCCATATTAGTTTTCTTGAAAAGTCGAACTGAAATGGAGATCAGGTCATTCTATTTGCATTTTCATGTATAATATCACCAAAAAAGTAATTAAAAGTTAAAAAATTAACAGCATTCACACGATTTCTGTTATGAAATTTGCATTAAAAAGAACTATCAGGTAGACAGGCGTTACAAATTAAAGGAAATTCATTACAAACTTTCCTGCCTTTTTTGAAATAAATTCGAAAATTTGTAGCGAATCTTTTGAAAACTGTTTATTTAAATAAACAGTGATGATTTTAGTAATTGTCTGACAGATGGCTACTCTTATACCTCCGTAATGTAATAGATCTCTCACACAAAAGTCTGCAGATTTAAAACAAAACAGTATAGTTAACTATGAAATAATTCAGCTGAACTAAAACGGAATAAATTAATTTCTAAAGCTTAATTAGCTTCATTTATTGGAATAATAATCCTGTAATATAACTATACAATTCCCTGTATACTAAAATTTGAATTTAGCTTATTTTATTTTAGTGTATAAAATTGAATGCGTTTATCCTTTAATTTCATAATTATACTAAATTTGAATTTAGCTTATTTTATTTTAGTGTATAAAATTGAATGCGTTTATCCTTTAATTTCATTTTTATAAAATTTAAGTTAAAAAATAATACCTCTCCTTTTTCCTATTTGTTAATATTCCAGCATGATAAATATCAACATAGTATGCGCATTTATGTATGTACCTGAGAAGACAGCAGATCTCTTGGTATATGACTATCAGCTATGGCAAATCAAAGCACCTGAAATCCTTACCTTACGAATAATCAAGCCTAATAAGAACTGTTTAGCAGGATTTAGTTCTATTTTCAAAGCATACAGTGATATAAAATACCAAACAGCAAAACAAGTGTTTTTCTTTCTAGTTAAATGGGTTTATCATTTTTTGATATGATGAAGTCGTCCATCTTTTTTTTTTTTTTTTTTTTTTGGCGGAAAATCGTGCAACGGTTACTTCACCATGTTTAATTTATCAAAGAGGTTTTTTTAAGCGCATTCTATTAAGTCCCCAAGAACTTTAATCTTCGTTTTCACTGCCCCATAATTTATAACTTATAGGATAACAGAACCTATAATGCAACTTTATAATTTAGCTAATATTACGCGTATAGCTAATAACTAATAATTTCAAATAAAATCTGTTTCTTATTATTCGTAAACTTTGCTCAATATTTTGTTTCATTAGTCAGAATATTATTCTCACGATTGTTAAAAACCTCTTAAAAACGAAAGTAAATTTTAAATAATTTATCCTTTACTCTAATACCTTTCTAGAAATTAGAAGTAGTGTTATTGGTTTTAAGTGATTGATAATCGTTAAAGTATGAACTTCAGTTATTGCCTTAAGTATTATTTTGGATGGGATTCGCACCAATTAAATGTCAGCCGTTTATTGCCCTTTAGCTATGAAACTCAGTTTTCTGAATGTACGGATTTAGATCCATCCTGTCTACATATGCGTCCAAACCATCAGTAGAATTTTTTAAATTCATACGCTTTTCTCTCCTTTTATACCCACCTTCTGTTACTAGCCGGAAGGCAAATCTCTCTGCAAGTTTTATTAATTTTCTTTAAAGCACAAAGTGCAGAAACCTTCCAAACGAAGATTTTCAATATCCACATTCATTAAAATGGATCGCAAAGACTTAAGCTCCTAACGGAAATAATTTTAAAGTAGTTTAAGTAATGTAATACTTGCTGATACTTTCTTTCAATAAAAGCAATTTTTTTTCAACCCCTGCATCAAGCACCATCTTAGTGAAAATGGGCAGTTCATTTAGGACACTAACAGTTGACTTATTACAAAAAATGGTGATATTTTTATTTAAACCTGTACAGAAGTTAGTTATTTGAAAAAATTTTACATTAAATGTTTTGTTCAAATAAAGTGTACTATACGGGTGAAATTTAATAAGTATGACTTTACAGTTGCTTACAATTTTCACTAGGAAAAGAAGTTTGTATTTAATCCGAGTTCCAATAAATAGCCAGCCTACCATCAATAAAGTAGCTGAGCACTGTTGAACTCTTCCTGGATTCGATTCCAGGCTAACGGGCTGCATAGGCTTTTCTGTGGTTTTCTCATTTGTAAAATGGATGCGAGCTAGTTTGCCTTAAAAAGTCTTCCACCAGCGCATCGTTTCCCTCAGACAGATAGCCCTCGCGTGCTTTGCCATATTCGAATAAATCCAAACGAAGTCACAATAAGACCCGATCTATAAGCTTTTATTTAGCTCACTCATAGTATCTATTGCTATGGTCAAAAGTTTATCACCGATTTTTAAACTATTTCCATATAAATTATCGAGTTTACATTTTGCATACACATTGTTTGTAATGCAATGTGGTGAAGCGAGTTTTTCTAACTTAAATTTAAATAGTTTTTAATTTAATGTTGAAAGAACTTTCCCCAAATATCCTCGCTTAACAAACAAGCTAATACTAAATGTAATATAAATATACTTTATATGAAGTTTTGTTCTAAATAAACTTTACATTCAACGTTTTGTTCAAATGAAATTTTACAGAAACTTCATATATGTATGTAATAAATTCTGTAAATTTCTGGATGATTAGCTGCGTAGATACGTAAGATGACCCTCACAGACAGAAATGGTCGTATTTAACATGATTTTATTGTTAGATAAAGCAGTTCTAGAGACACGTCATTATGGGTGCGATATGCCACTCAGAATTTTATGTAATTTATCACATCTGTAGACAATGGTCGAGACAACGATGAAATGGCATGTGCTAGCTGAGCAAAAGGAAAGCGAGAAAGCAAAGTGCTTATTTTGAAGCAGTGATATATATATGTAATATTTTGGCAGTCGGTCACATGAGTGAAGCTTTGCAATCCAAGGACGACACAGAAGAATTTAACTTTATAGCTCCATATTTTTATTTAATTCAAAAGGCATATTATCATTATTTACTAAATAAGATAAAATTCACTGCGTATTCTAACAGAGGAATGCAGATGAGAGCAGCAGCATAGGTCTTAATAGCAGAGGAAGAAAGCGGTCTCTTACGCAAAATGGCGCGAGTTTTCTATTTATAGAAGCGGTTACGTAATAGGCTGGAATGTTCTCGAAAGTACTGGTCTAGGAGGTCTAGGTCTGGGAAGATCCTGAAATTGCAGAGAGTTAATTAAAGCTTGCTTGTTTACATAGTGCAAAGCCGTCCTATTTTTTATATTTTACACCTCTCTCTCTCTCTATATATATATATATATACACACACACACACACATATATATACAGTCGTTAATGTGCACATTACGTAGCTAATCTGCAGATTACTCGATTTGCTCCGTTAAAGTACGGAATCAAGAATTTTCTGCATTTAACCTAGGTAATATGCACATTAACGGCTCCTGTATATAAAGTTAAAAAGTTTGTTTTTCTCATTTCCCTTTCCCTCTTTCTCCACTTTGCACAGTACCTACTAGGCACTCGTTAATCTGCACATTTATTATTAAGCGTTAGTTTAACTGAAAACCAAATTCTTTGCTGGAACAACAGCAATATTTCTGTATGCTTAAATTAACATAATGTTATTTATTTATTTTTTGACATCTATAAAATCAAGTTAACAAAACAATCATCAAATTATTTGATAGAATCAATCACCAATCAATTAAGAAATTATAATACAAAGAATAACAAGGTTTAAAATATTTTTGCAATTAAGGCAATAAATTTGCAAAATATATGATAAAATTACACTCATTTATTGGTGCAAACTAAAGACTGGTGACACTTTGAATTGCATAGCAACTGGATTTTGCAAGAAGTAATATATTTGTGGTAAATTCAGATTTTCAGTAAGAGTTTCTGAAACTCTGCCCGATCAACAATTTAAAAGTACTGGCGGCTGTTTTAAGCATACAGAGACGTTGCTGTTGTTCCAGCAAAGATTTTAGTTTCACTTTAAAGGAGTGCCTAGTAGGTATTGTGCAGTTTACCTAGATAATTTGAGAAATGAAACAATTTTGCGCGCTTTAATGGATCACCCTAGTTAATCTGCAAAATAACTGACTTCCGCAGTTTAGCGGTAACGTATATACTATAGAGTCGGTTCCGTGTTGGATAATTTGGTCTGTGAACTTGGATATTTTGGTATGTGATTGGATAAAAAATATCGGCAATGCTACGTGTTACGCAGGATGCCATGGTGGATTAATTTTGAGATGACACACCTTAGATTCATTAGAACAGGAAGGAGAATTAGCCAAATTAAAATGAGGAAATTAATTTGTTGAAATTGAAATTAATTTGTTTACGTTTATTAGTTTATTAACAGACTTCTGCTTCTTAAAGCTGAAAAAAAAATATAATGAGCAGTCTGTGACAGTTTAAAAAACTTTATATTAATAGGAAAAGTCAAGAAAGGAGGAAGAGAGAACAAATGAGCTACGGGTATAGCATATATCTAGAGATAAGAAGTTTAGGTTTAAGGGCAATTTCAAGAACACTTTAAAAAACGTTGAATAGTTCTGGCGAATAATTAGTTCTATTACACATCTGCATATTATTGCTCATTACTCCACGTCTTAGAATAATCTTGAATTGTGATTGTTTTGATAAAAAAACTTTCTTTCTTCTGCATATAAAAAGCAATCTTCTCATGCTAACTCCGGCTTAAAGAAAAGAAATCTTTCTTTTTTGGAATAATATTATTATTATTTTTAGGAAATAAAAGTGAATAAATCAGAGTGAATAAATAATTTAACGTTGCAGCTACCCGAGGAAACAGAACTTGTTTATTTCGTCATAAAGCGTCAGTTTTCTTTTAAAGGTAAGCCAACATCTGCTTTTCCTTTTGTCAATTTTTCAGTAAGACACAGTGCTTTTATAAAGGTACAACTGATTTAAAATAAAAAGGTATAACAAGCTTGTGCATACATACTATAATTTGACAAAGTCTATCTTTTTAATCATTAATTTTTTGATAGTAAAATGAAAATAATAAGAAGAGGCGGTAGAAAAGAAAATACAAAAAAGAAGATTCAAAACTATTACACGAGAGAAAATTCAAAACTGTTAAAAATATTAATAAACAATTTAAATGTAGTATACAATACGAATTAAATGTGCTGACAGTTAAGATACATTAAATTGTCGAGTTTATTAGGAAAGCAGGAAACATGATAAATTAATGGTGCGTTCTCTGGATGCGAACCACGAATCTTTCAGCTGAAAAATGGATGTGCTGACCACTGATATCATGTAAACAGACGTACGGGAATACAGTAATTCTCTACATTCTTCGCCATATGAAGGAAGGCTGGGGAGAAGCACGAGACCTTATAACTTTTAAGGATGTCTAACCACCTAATTAACAATTTCGGGTTAAAACTCTCGACACGAAGAGTCCATTACTAGCATCACCGAGCTGAAGAAACGTCCTCACAACCGAGTACAGCTTTGTGAGTATGATGTTAAATGTACTACCAAGATCTGTCAAGCCACCTGTATTGGGAGGCCACTCGCAGCTGGATGGTGGGACAGTTATAACACTTTTATCTTGTGCAAATCCATGCTTATGAAATTTTAATATCTCCCTGAGACATTTTAAATATATCGTACGGTCAAGATATTCTTTATTTCAGTATAATTTATATGCCATCATGTTAAATAATGTAAGCGACTGCAATAAGCAGTTGCCGAGAGCCCCAAGTTTTCATACTATTAACGTGGTTTACGTAATGGCTGAAAGTGCTAAAACGTTTGACGCCGTATTATGAGATACTTTCAAGTTCTAAGCCCTCATAATTTTTTGAAGCACGCAAAAATGAGAGAAGTGTTTTAAAACACGCGGGCGTTCATTAAAGTTGGGCAAGCATGATGGGAAAACTATTAGGCTAACAGAAATTTCGCAACTTCTCGTGGCGGAAGTATTTCAGATAATAAAGATGGCAATGTTTGTGATGGAGGAACAGCGTTTCATTATAAGTTTTCAAACTTAAGTGGAATGAACTCATCGAAATAAATCACTGACTGAATGAGACATCCGATGATGACGTCATAGTGCAGAAATAGTGCACTTTCAGCAGGACATTTCAAAGATGGCAGAAAACCGAGTGGAATAAAATTAAAGGGGAGCTTCGGTAAATCACCAGCCCTTCGAGCAATATATTTGCGTGAATGAACTAAATGGTTATGCGAGAATTCAGAACACGCTGTGAGCATTACAGCGATGGCTAAAGCTTATGAAAATGTTTTGAAAGCAATGTTTCTTCCAGCATTACAAGTAAAACATTTTGAAAAGGCTTCAGCTGTGGACTTTCACTCAGAAAACGCTTCTGCTCATTGAGCGGCTCATAATAATAACTTTCTCTGTGTGAGTAAATTTGAGGTGTTTTCTCATGCATTGTAGTCAACTGATCTCAGTCACAGCAAGCGATTTTAGGCTTTTTCAAACGCTGAAAGTTACTCACTGCGGTTGCAAATTTACAAGTCGTTCCGCTCTTGAATGAGAGGTTTTCCACTGCACAGACGGTATACTGGTTAGGGGAGCCTGACTGCGATACTGAAGGGACTAGGTTCGAATCCTGGAGAAAGTATGGATGTAAAAATTGTTTGTCCCCTAATCTCTTTATTATGGAGGTACCTAATAGGTGAGCCACCATTGTCCCCCTTCATATGAGGGAATGGCGGCTCACCTATTAGGTACCTCCATAATAAAGAGACTACCGATCTGGCCTTAGGAGTGGCCGATGCCGGCATAGGCAAGGTGCCCGCCATAAAAAAAAAAAAAAAAAAAAAAAAAAAAAAAAAAAAAAAACTTAAAAAACGCGTTTATTTCAGCCGTGCAAACATGACGTCATCTGGGTGCCAAAAATACATCTGTCTGCGGGGTAACTATTTTAAAATATTACAGCTTTCTAGGATGAGACCTTTTAAAAAAATAATTAGACTTTAGAACTTGAAAGCACAGTCGTAAAAATGTAACTTAAAATTCCGAAATATCGAAATCTTATGATAAGAAATAATATTAATTTAATAATTTTCCCAAAAGATAAAAATCCCAGTTCCCTTTAATTAATCGAAAGAGAATGGCAATATCATTTATTAGCAAACGTTAAGTGATATCAAAAAACAAAAATCATATAATCAAAAGGGGGCTACAAACAAAGAGAAAGTGATTAATCAAAAGGGAGTATTTAACATAGCGAAAGGAATAAAAAGTAAAAATATGCGTAAAATAATGGAAGGCAAGTATTATTAATGCAAAATTGTTTTTAATTCCTGATATCCGCCATAAGGATTATAATGAAAATTTATTTACTTAGATATTTTAGATCTCATTTTATACGTTAAAAGATTTCAGAAATTAAAAAAGATATGATTAGCTGTCACTGAACTTTTCTCAGAAGTTTGTTTTAAGATACAAAGTTTCTTCGCAGGTTACTAGTAAAAAAGTAAAGACACCTGTCCAGGTAAGGTGGGGTGGAGTCTCAGTTACGGTACGTCATACTTTTCCCGTTACCACACAACCTTGCATTTGACTTTACTTCGAAAAGAAATAAAACTAGGGCGTTGTCCAGCTAAATCGAATCACTTGCATGTGTCTGGAACACATCACTGGAGCCATTAGACTTATAATACGAATATTTCTTCAAAATGGATCGATGAGCAAGAATTGTCGATCGAAGAAAATCGATCTTAAACATAAATTAAAACTGTTGCTGCAAGAAGAAAAAAGAAATGGAATATTTCTGGACGCTATTTTCTCTTTATCTTCTCGGCAAGATTATCAGTATTAAATTAAGCATTTAATGCAATAAATGTACCACAAAGAAATCCGAAAATATTTATAAATTACAATTAAATAACTTGATTCATAAATTACAATTGTTTTGATGGAATGTTTTGTTATGATAGTTTATTTCTTTTGATTCGATAATTTTACACTACTAAACTTTTGATAGGGTGATGAGCGATTCTGGAAGTAATAGAATGTATATATGGAAAGCAGAGACACTGTATTAAAATAATAATTATTAATTTGAAGAAAAGTGTTATATGACTCGAATCTTAAGAGATATAAAGGAGAAACGAATTGCAAAACAGACTTTAAAAACATTCCTTTCAGATCAGACGAAACCGTAAAAAAACAAAAGTAAAATGAGTACCGTTTATTAGGAGTCTAAAAATTTTAATCTTAAGAACAAAACAAATCTTTATACTATACGCTATTATTAACGCTGTTATTATAAATAACGCTATTATTGTGAAGCTTCCGAGAATACATTTTCTTTAAAGAAAGTTACTGAAATATGAAAAAAAAAATATTCATTCAGTTCAATTATTTATGTGTTTCAAACGAAATCAGCTTTTTTTTTTTTGTCTTTCGAATAAAAAATCATTTTAATTTTAGAAGCCAAGTAGGATAGCTATTAAACCTGGCATTTTCATATTTTACCATATTTAAAAATTAAAATAATAATAGAAATTAAAAGTGTATGAAAAATAAATAAAAGGTAGATGTATGCTTGTCGAAATTTACATGCTTTTCAAAATAAACAAATAGATGAAAAATTGTGTATAAGTATTTAAACAGGTTTTATTCGTTTGATTTACGCTTTAATTTAAGTAACAAACTAATTCATTCTGGCTTCGCCTCAGAACATAAGAAAAAGACAGTGCGTTGCGTAGTAAATCATTAATTATCTTTAACAATTAGCAAACTAATCGATCGAAAGAAAAGTATTCTTTTTACTAAATTTGACTTAAAATAACTAAAATTTTTACTTAAACATATTCATTTTAGGTTATCTTTACGCAGTGTTTCATAACTGCAGAAAAAGTCAAAAAATCTTAATTCATTTTATCTTCTGTTTTTAATACCAGCTAATAGAATAAACACATGTAGAATTCTTTGAGACTTTTACTGCAGTTTAGAAATACTGGCGAGACAAAAACTGTTTTAAGAAATTAAAAAGAAAGACAATACTTAGAAATGATAATTAGTAATTTATTTTGAACATTAATTGTCAAGCATAGCTGAAAGAAAATATTGATTTTTTAAAATGCATGTGGTTAAAAGTACAGGGAATTTATCCATAACAGTATGCTGCTTATTTCAGGTCAGGCATTTTGTATTTGTTTATATTATTTGATAAAAAATATGATTAATGCCGTTATGACGTTATTGCATGTATTCTCCTTCAAAATGATGTTTTTTATAACTTTAAACTAAAAAAATTCAGTACTAATGGGTAATTAAGAAATAATCGAAAACAATGTGTTTAGGTACCTTTAATTGTATAATTACGGGCATTACGAATTAAAAAGTTAATATATGATTCTTAGTTGTATTGCGATTGATGCTTGTTATGTGTATAAATAAATAAAAAAAATCTGTATAAGTTTATTCGAAACAACGGTGTGCTATTTATATCTCAAGATTATTAAACATTAAATTAAATTCTGAACTATTCGCGAAGGAAGTGATTCTTCATGTGAACATAGTTTTCCGTTTGATGTATTTCAGAAGTATAAGAAAATTTCGATGTTTCGAAATGTCACCAAAGTGTTTCGGTAGAATGTTACGTTTTAAGTACCCCCTCCCTTTTGAATACATTGGACTAAATGACTTTACATTCCTTAAATGGACCAGCTAAGAAAATCTTTTCGTTGAGAAATGTTGCAGCTAAGAATGTTGCTCTCGGGTTTCTTTTGCTCATAATGCTGCATGATCTCAAAAGCCAACGCTACCTACTATTATGAGAACAGAACCAAATGATATGCAGGAACTAACTGTGGCAAATAAGTGATTATAATTCTGATGTTGTAAACAATACTAAAATAATTGTCCAGAATACTTGTAAATAAAATTTAAACAATTTTACTTTGATTTCAAGTATTATTTTTCATTCTGCCTTTATAAATTATAAAAATAAAATCGGTTAATCATTTTGAATAGAATATATTGTTGAATATATTCTATTCAAAAGCTGAATACTGTAATAGCTCAATTATTTTACCAAAATATGTATGTTCTGTATGCAAAAGTATAAAATCTTTAAGCACCGTCCTCTGTCAGAAATTCAATCCTTCGCAAACCTATATTACCTTGCACGAAATTACAAAGAGTCACTAATTTTCTCGGCCTACAGTAGTTGCGCGCTTTTGTTTTAACACACGTAGAATTTAAAACGGCTAAATATTCTCATGAAAAGGTATTGTTTAAAGAATAGGTTCTTTAAAATGAATCAAAGAAATGCTGCAATAATAATAATATGAATGTTATTAAATGATAAGCTATAGTCTTAAAAACACTGCTAAAACTATTCTACTAACAATAATGATAGCATAAGAATTTTGCTTTGATATCAGAACAGAGTCAAACATATAAATCATATATCACAAAGTAAATAAATTGAACACAACAAAGTAACTACTGTAATAGCGGGATTTCTTCCTGAAGTAGTCCGATAGAAATGTTCTAAAACAAATTTTCAGCAAATGTTCTAAAACGTTTTACGTGGTCTGCTCATATTCTTTCGCTTTACATGAAACTATACATACTTTATTAGTAATAAAGCAACTAAAATTATCAAAATATTTCAGCTTGGCTTAAATAATAAAAAGGTAAACTTGAGCAAAAATTTACTTCAGATTTATCCTCTGAAAACAACCTTCCAAGGAATTCCTTTTCAGTGTGATGTAGTGATGTTAGTTTATTTAATTTAAAATTTTATGTAATCTAAAATTTAAGATTTTAGATTAGATTTAAATTTAAATTTATTAGGTTATGGCAAAGCATTCTATGGCTGTCTGCCTAGGATAGAATTGCCTTTGAATGTTATTTAAATGATAAGCTATAGTCACAATAACAATGCTAGAACTATTCTACTAACAATTTCTACTACTTTTAAAGGGACGCTAGTTCATAGTTCTATTGCACATATGAAAAGTTCCTAAAACATACGTGGAGCCTCCTCATTTGCTGATATTAATTTGCTAGAAGCAAACAAAACAGAGAGTTTCTTCAAAATGACGATGTTCTCCTTGAGAAAGTTGTTAAATACTTTATATACAACTTCGAAAGAATAACGTTTGTTTAATTTTTTTATTGAATACTCTAGTAATGCATTAATTACATAACTGTCGAGCAAGTGCCTTTTTTTCAATCGCTTCAAGACAGCGAATTTTTTTCAACTATACGAAATTCCATTCATATCGTATAATAAGAAAGCTCACGGTTTAATTACAGTGCGCTTTATAAGTAGATGAAATGTTTTTGTACAAAATTCTAAAATTTAAAAGTATATTGTTGCTTTAGCAACTTCAGAAGCATGTTGAAGCACACAACAGTAATTCCTCACTTGCAAAAGTTCGAAAAAAAAGATGTAATTTCATTATATGATGAAAAGAATAGTTCAAATACTATATAAAGAATATTCCAGTGCAAACAGAATTGTTGTTTCCAAGCATTATTCCCTATGCGCATTCGGTAATGTCTCAGTTAATCTAGGATATTGCTTTTTGAAATACACTTTCAAAAAAATCGAAGCACCAAGAAAGACTTTTGCAATCGTGACGAAATTTTGTATGCAAAAACATCTTGATCGAACATGCAAATGATCAAAGTTTCAAGGCAAATAAACAGGAATTGTGATCACAGCGCGCATTTCTAGTTCTCAATTCGCAAAATATAAAACCAGTAACAGAGGCAGAAAATTTATCTTTTTTTTTTTTTTTTTTTTTTTTTTGTTTTTGCCATTGTAATTCCGTAAGGAAGCAACTAAAAATACCATTACGACAATATAGAAGACCTTACAGAGAACTAAACGACTTCGAACGTGGTTGCATTGTAGGGTTGCGTGAAGCTGGGTGGTCATACCGAGCAATAAGTCGCCACCTGCAGCGTACAGACACTGGTGTGCAAAGATGTTGGCAGCAATATTTGCTACAAGGAAATTGCCGACGAAATGAAGACTCTGGAAGGCCAAGCATCACAAATGCGAGGCAAGATAGGGTGATTGTTCGCCAGGCCCGAACTGCCCCAACGGTATCATTGTCGACTATTCAACGCACTACAGCCACGTCTATACTTCCCGTGGTACCGTCCACCATCTCACGGCGCTTGTCCGAGGCGGGGTTACGCTCACAGAAGCCTTTAAGATGTTTGCCTTTGATCCCACAACATCGGCGGAGTCGTCTGGAATGGTGTCGCAGCCGATAATCATGGCTGCCATCCGACTATCATCGTATAGTGTTCAGCGATGAATCCTGCTTCACTCTTGAAGCAGATGACCACCGTGTTCGTGTCTGGAGAGGACGGGGCCAGCGGTCCCAATCAGCCTTTGATTTACAAAGGCATACAGCCATAACCCCTGGTATAATGGTGCGGGGCGCTATTTCTTATGACAGCAAGTCATCTTTAGTCATCTTCCGTACATCTTTAACAGCTCAACGATATGTTGATACCATCCTGTGGCCGGTTACATTACCGTTCATGGCACGTCATCCTGGAATTATTTTTCAACAAGATAATGCTCGCATATCTCTGGACTGTCTCCGTGCGGTTGATACTCTTCCTTGGCCAGCAAGGTCACCAGACCTTTCCCCAATCGAGCATGTCTGGGACATGGTAGGCCGACAGATTCGGGAACCACAAAATATCGCAGATCTGGAGCGACAATTGATGAATGCCTGGCAGAATGTGTCTCAGGATGAGATTAGGAACCTCTACCACTCTTTGCCTCGACGAATTCAAGCATGCATTGCCGCCAGGGGCGGTTCGACCAACTACTAATATGAACACTCAATGGATCATTGTGAGCCGTAAACAGGTACTATGACCTTGATTTTTTAATCATTTTATTATCTGTGTATGAGCTACACACAAATTTAATTTCATCAAAAACAACCATTTCCTTCATGGTGCTTCGATTTTTTTGTAAAAGAGTGTAATTAGACTAAGCCTCTTGATACTATAAAACTAGTAAACAAATTCTAAAATTTAGAATTTTCTGTTTTTTTTTCCAATTTCGGTTATTGTGAAAGCAGCTGTTATAAAATTTTAAAAAGTTATTATAAAAGTTTCAGAGCTCATAAAAGTAAGATTTCGCAATAGAGTAAGTATTTTTTTAACTAAAATACCGCTTGTACAAAATACTTTTTTTTTTTTTAAATATGGATGCAGATCATTGCTTTCGTAGGATGACTTTTTTATTTTCTAACATAACGATTTATTTTCAGTGTAATATAATTCTGACCACTGCAGATTACATAAATTCGTTAATTGTATAAATTTATAAGAAATTACATTACTAGAGGATAAATTAATTTTTCTTTTTTTGTTTCGTTTTTCTGCTTCGATCGATGAACGCTAATAACAAATTCTTCATGTTTATAAACTTAGCGCGTAAGATAAATCTAGTTAATTTCAAGACAAAAAAAAAAAAAAAAAAAAAAAAAAAAAAAAAACTGTGGAGTCATTAGGAATTTGTTTGAAGCAGGAGTCATGTAAAATGAGCAATGCCCTTGCCGGGACTCGAACCTCGGACTTCTCGACTACGTGCCGAGTGTGCTGACCATTACACCGTGAAGGCATGCTAAGAAGGCGTGAGAAATACTTTGTAGTACTTTTACAGCTATGCGGGACAAATGTATTTTACATTTTGAGGAAATACACATAAACTGAGCTGGTGTGGGAAAAGAAGCTGAAATAAAACAAAATTTAAAATACTATGAAATATGCAATGTGCTACACTGAAAGTACTTTTCCACTTTCATAATCAAAATAATAACTTCAGCATTTTAAAACAAACTTATGTAACAAAATTACAAAAGGAAATTACCGGCACACAAAATATTTGCTGCTTCGATGATTTGACTAAAAACTTTTTTTTTTTTTTTTTTTTTTGCCTCGTGCACTAGTAACACTCTGAACGACGTCAACATTATAACAATTGTCGCTGCACAGCGGCATTCTTGGCATCCCTTGAGAAACTATACAACTCAATACGCAATAATACATGTTTTATTATATAGCGAATAACATGTCTGAGGTATTAAAAAGTTAGTTCTACCCTACTATTAATTATGTGTGAATTTCTAGTACAAATACAAATTCAGAGGATTTTTTTAATCTATCGTTTGTTTATATTATTTCCTCAATTTAATAAAAATGTCCTCCTGAAATTTTGAGTCCTGAATATTAAGCATATAGTAATGAAAAGCTAAACCCTAATAAATCTTAGTTAAATACTTGACTATTTCAAATGGGTCTCAGGATGATAAAATTAGTGGCTAAAATGAAGTCTGAATAAATTTTACTCTTACTCTAAACTAAAGGATTAGGCAATGTCAGAAGAGATTTTTCGCAGCAAAAATTTCAACCCCGAGAAATTGGCATTACTAAGAAGGAAACACATTCAAATAAAGGAAATCTGTCTCTCAAAATGTTATATTATTAACGGTTATTAAACTTTTGTAAAGGCTTTGTGAAACCTTAGTTTGGAACTGCTAGTTTTCTTCAGAATGCGCATTCCAGCACATAATTTTCGTTTTGAGGCAGTCTACTTTTGCGTGATTTGTTAGTTGTTTTTATTGTAAAATTCAATAAATGGAATTAATAAACACTTATTGAATGTGTTCTAATGATAAACCCATCAAATAACTCAGGTTTCCTGAACTATCGGAAACATTCTTATATGCAATTATATGCTTATTCTGTCACTTGTAAAGTCTTGAAGATATCCAAAATCTAAAAAAATAATTACTATTCTCGGTGTAATTTTCATGGTTTTCCTCAGATGTGAAGCAAATTCTAATCAACTTTCCTATGAAAGTCCCCAATGAAGGTGCCCCTGCCAAAGCAGAGAGCTCTCGAGTGCTTTACCATGATAAATAACCTAACCTAATCTATACTTAGCTTTATATATCTGATTTATATGAGTGATCCTTCGGAAGTGTGTATCAGATGTAGAGAGCTTTATTTCTTCCTCAGGCTAGGGCTTTAAATTCTCCCAGTTTTATTATTTCGACAAATATTACCTTCACAACTATTTGAAAGTTCGTTAAAATTATGAAGCGCTTCTAGGAATCTTTGGGGAAGAATAGCGCTGTGACGAAAGCTGAAACAATATCACGAATTCTCAATGTGTTTTATCTAAGAGATTGGGGTGTGTCTACATTAAATCATCAATCTCAAGAGATCTTTTATCTATTTACTGTAGTTCACGTTCTTTCACAAACTAGAAATAATGTTAGATCTTAGTTTGAACGAAATTCTTAACGGAATTTGGGAAGCTGGTAAAATATTTATGTCGCCGATGTTACGTTTCCCTTTACATAAGGAAAGCCTAAAATTTTACCTTGCGATAATGAATAAGTTATTTATAAAATACTTAATATATAGAAGACTTTTTGAGCCAAATTATGATGTACTGAGGAGGGGAGAGGAATGTTCTCTAGATGAACATAATTATGTATGTAGTGGTTAAGTAACAGTAAGACAAAACCGTAAGTAAAGTTCTTATTTAATCCAGAAGATGAAAAATGTTTTCTTTAGTTTTATTACATAGTTGTAGTTTATATACAACAAGGCTATTCTTTTGTCGGAATTAAACGGAAGCAGAAGTATTATGAATAAACGAATAATACGCATTAATTTAATCAAATAAAGCATAAGTTTCTCAAATTGCTTCTCAAAATATACATTTGCATGAATTCAAAAGCGAAATTTAATAATAAATTTAACATGTTTAGTGTTCATTTTCTGACAGAATAGTACATTTTAATAAGGAAACTGATCAAAGGCTATTTTGTTCAACCTTGGGGAAATTTTATATTTCTTAGTTTATTAAATGGACACTTTTCCCGTATAAATGTCTCCGAAAAGAAGATGGATCTCATAATCAACAACATCTTATAGGAATGCCCTCGGAACTCTAAGCTTTGTTTTTAATTCCTCCAAGTTCGAACTTCTCAAAGTATACTAGAAAATTAAGGGATGTGGGTGTTTTCTTTCATTTTAGAAATTAGAATCGCTACTATTTTGATTGAATTTTCGAAATTGCTGTTTTTTGTTCATTTTGAGTAGTTTTGACACATAATATATTTTCAGAAGTATGACACTTCGAAGCAGACTTGAAATGAAAGCTATTGCACTTACGAAAGAGCACGGAGATAGAGTAGTCAGTCAACTATTCGTCAATAGCGAAATTAGGTTCATCATTCCAGAAATGATTGCAGTTCCACATTTTCGTGAAAAACAACGATTAAGTTTCTTTTTAAAATTGTTCTAAATAGGAAAAAAAAAAGGGGGAAAAGTAACTGCTTAATAACCGAAACTAAGCAATTAAATTCTCCTACTCCATAGATAAATGAAAGATATATATTCTGGACTTTGATTTCATTTGCGTAATTTTTATAGAAAAAAAGTAATTTTTTACCTATTACTCCTCTTTTCACCGCATCTCGCGTTGGTGGGACTGAAGAGGTACGTTTTACAATTGATGACGTCTTATAATTGAAGAAATAAGGTTATTACTCACCATCTTTCATTTTCTAAAGATATTTACGCCTCTAAACTTTTGAACTACGCATAAAGCGCTAAGTTACAGAAAATGACTGACAGCAGATTAATTACAAAGTGATTAAAATTTTTGGCTTTTGATTCCTATTTTGCACCATATTTGAACCTCTTCCTCCCCTCCTCCGAGTACCTTGTTTTCTCATATAGTAGAAAACACTATTTAGAATAGATTATGGTTAACTGAAGATTCAGATAACCAAATTTTTATACATAACAATGCACTACATTAATGTAAAGCTTAGGAATTTCCATAGATCAAAATCTAAAATCACACTATGAGCATGAGTTTTTGCATCTTTAAATTCCGGGTTCAGTGCTATGTAAAAGTATAGTCACTATAATAAAAAGATGATGAATATCTTCATTCTTCCTCTAAGCTCATATTTCTCAAGGGATGCCCCTCGAAATTCAGAGGATAGTGAATTAAAATTAGGGGCTCCACGAAAAAATGCTAAAATTTAAAGATTGCAGTTTTAAATTTTATTGATACATTTACGTCTGTTGGACGAAAACATATTTCATTCATGTTATACTGAGAGTTAAACTATATACCTTTGTAACTTTATTTTTATATTAATACTATATTAACAGGGCGGCATCATGAGAGTGTTTAGGTTGGGCTCCGTATAAGGACACGTTATCAGAAGGGTGCCATTTTAAGGAAGGATGCAAGAATAAATTTTTATTTTAGAGTTTTTATAAATAAGAAAAACTTTACTACACAGGCTGTGCGACCAATGACGGATTTCATTAGACGGATTGACGGATTTCATTTCGCGTGGCGCCAAACGCGTCAAAATATATAGAGTTTTCCTGGTGTCAATATCATGTTTTGGGCACTAGGGGTTTCTTCTGAGTATGATGATGTCTTCCTTCAGCACTGCGCACGAGGGATTTTGCTGAGCTATTAAAAAAAGAGCATCATGGATATTTTTAGTCTGTTAATTTCTAACAACAAATATAAAATTAATAGAAACCAATACGTTAACAAAATGGTCAGATTAGAATAGATTATTTAGGTTATGGTTCAGCATATAAGGACATCTGTCTGTAAAAAAGTTTGCTACGGTGGAGGACTTTTCAAAGAAGCCTGTCTGATCTTTACGTTACAAAGACGGAAAATTACAAAAAAATCCTGTGCAGCAATTCCATTTCCGATCGAACTACTAGTGTTCAGAGATTTTCATCTCTTACACACAATCTTGTGGGCTTTGTAACGTGAACTTGGATGAACTTACAGATTTAGTTTAAAGAAAGTGCATATTTTTTGTGCAAGAATCTAGACAGTAAAAGCAGAAAGATTAAAACGAGTGTAAAAATAAAAGATTTTGCTTGATTCTGCTTAGTTAGTCCAACAGTCAGGATGAGAGAGAGAGAGGGAATTGATAAATTCCATTCTTAACAAAGTGATTGTTCGATTCTTTTTCAACGAATTAGCGCAGTTTCAGAAAGGATGAAAGAAAAATAATGTAAGAAGAAGAGGATTGGCTGTTGTTCACAATTTCTTCATCTAATTTGGATAATTCTTCCTGTTATTACAAATTAATTGAAAAATAATTATCGATATTCTTCCAACCATTATAAAACTTAAAAAAAAAAAAAAAAAAAAAAAAAAAAAAAAAATAGAACTTCTGTTTAAAAAGTGTAAAATCAACATCTTCAGTAAAAGGACTTAAAACTACTTCCTTTCACACTCCCACATCATATAGAGATAGGATGGGGGTGAGAAACTCAAAGGAATGCAGTAAAACCCTGCCATTTCTAATACCCCAGAGAGAATTTAAGAGAGCGTAAAGCAAGGAATATTTGTTCTTAAGTGCATTCACATAATAGTTTTCGTAACAAAGTTTCAAATAAGTAAATAATTAATTTTTGATTTCACGCATTCGTTATTTGTTTTTAAGCTTCTCCGTTTGTTTTCATTTCATTAAAGTTCGCTATTGATTTTATTTATTTTATATCTGTGTGTGTTTCAGTGAATCTTATTAGTATTTTGTAAAAAAAAAAAAAAAAAAAAAAAAAGATATTTATCACAATATTTTCCTGCAAATATAAGTATTTTTTCAATAATAATACTAGTGATTTAGTGAGAGAATTTAAGCGGATATCTCTAACAATAATACTTCATTTCCGAATTTTCAAAAAACCTCGCTTTAAATACATTTAAAGTAATTAAAAGGCGAGATCATTTGGAATTGGAGAAAGTAAACTTGTTTTTTTTTTAAATGGATTATAACAAACACTCGAGGGTTATCTCGCCAGAGAAATAAAATACCTTCGGGAAGGATTTTTTAAAGACAGTTATTTTTGTTCACAGTTATACATTCGAAAAACAATGAGAATATACACCTAGGCAGGTCAAGATTCAAACCCGCATCGACCTAGCAGCATTCAGTGGATTTACTCAATCAATTACTGTGCAGCAGTAGGAAAAAATCGAAAGAAAATGTTTTCTCCCAGTAAATCTAGATCTTTAAGTACAATATTAGAAAAGTGATTTTAATTTAATGCAGGTTAGTTTCTGTTTCGTCAAGATATTTGCATATGATAAAGGAATTGTGTAAATCATACCTAACAGCTTTTGATAAAAATGAATACAAAATATGCAAAGTGTGAGAGAAATTAAATTGTTATATATATTAGTAGATATAATACTATATAACAGATACGGTTCATAAAGTGCGGCTTGCATCGCAACAAATAGGAGTTTTATTTGCGAAATATAATTTGATCGTACTTTTTTAACAATCAGTAATTTTATCTTTTAAATTACATTATGAACACAATAATTTAAAAAAAGTTGTAACCAAGCGTCGTGTGCTAATCGAGAAAATAAAAAATAAAAGGCAAACAATTATTTTTCTGCGATTTTCTAACATTGTGATGCTGGTTTAAGAACAGAATATCTGTCGAAACCGTGCTATAAAAACTGCAGAAAAGAAAAATACATTGGAAACCCGCTATGCTGATGGCGTACTTGAAGTACACCATCAGCGTAGCGAAGAAGCGAAGAAGTTTTTAAATAAAACATAAATTTTTCTTGCATTTTTTTTTTTTTCCCCTGATGGCGGGCGCTTGCCTATGCCGGCATTGGCCACTCCTAAGATCAGATGTGGTGGTCTTTTTACTATGGAAGCACCCAATAGGTGGGCCACCTTTGCCTTCTATGAAAGGACAGACAATTGTCGTCCATGCATTTTCTGGGATTCGAACCCGGGCCCTTCGGCATCGCAGTCAGACTCTTCTAACCATTATACCATCTGGGGACCTTCCTTGTAGTGTCCTAAAAATAGCACGACGGTAAAATCCACTACTACATAATCCCCATTAGTTTATAATGAAGATAATCCTTTCTTTCTCTGTTATATTCCAAACACTGCTATTCTACGACTAACCTAGACACTTTAGTCTAGCTAGTAGGTGCACGTCAATTGACATTTACAAGCGTTTTTTTTCCAAAGAATTAGCATGTAATATCTTAGTTTAAATAATATCTTAATTACTTGATAGAAATGTATAATACCACCAGGATAAAGCAGTTTTACATTTCTAATTATTCTTAAACTGTACCAATGGCATATATTTCAGCTTTTTTGAAAATGTTCCTTTTTAACTTGTCTATAAATCACTCTGGTAACAGAAGTACATATTTAGTATAGCTATATCAGCAGTGTGATTTAATTGCTTCATTTAATTATAGTTTTGCCAATTTCGCACATGCGTTAAATCATTGTTTGGCTATTTAAAATTCTTATGTAATCATAACTGTTAAAACGTAACAATATTTTAAATACCTGAGAAGCAAATGAATAATTATAATGTAATTTATAAGGAATAAATGATATCTCGGAAAAGTGTAACATTTTGAAGATTTTCTAGAGAGAGCTGTTTATTCAATCAAGGTATTTATGCCATCAAAATTCTGAGGGGTTATGAAAAATAACCATTCCTTTGGAATTCCTATACACACTTCGTGAAAATAATGATCTCTGAACTGCAATGGAAGTCTAATCTTTCGTCATTTGTCTCGCTTGTGTATATAAAGCTTCGACATAGAACACAGTTCCTGAAATTGAAATGACTAGCATCTGAAACTCAGGACACCAACCTTTGACTCACACGAGTCATTAATTCCGCTCTCTGCAAATCTGCGTGAGACTGCATTAGTGGGTGAGTAAATGATGAAAAACTACCTTCAACTGTAGGGGGAGGGTAGTAATTTCTATTCGATCTTCTCTTTTCCTTTTAGAATAATCGGTTTTTGGGGTCCTGCATGGCTATTGGAAAATAGAGAGTTAAAATTGTTATCTGATTCCAACACAGTTAATTTTAGAATCTTTTTATAGAATTGAAGTGGGATTTCGTTGACAAAGTAAACTCTGTCTTCCTCCTGCCGAAAAAAAAAAGAGTAAGGTGATAAGAATTCTGATATGTAATAGTTTTTCAACTTTTGATTTACTAAGCTTGAAAAAGAAATTAAAATCACATATCAACTGTGAGCCCAGTTCACGATTCATTATTATGAGAAATCAGAGAAAATTCATCATATATATACTTCCTGTTCAGATAAACCCTTTTAGTGGCCGATTGGTTAAGACTGTTGAATACTGGGGGTTCGATCTGGGCTCGATCGTAGGCGAAAGTGCTGGCTGCAAGGATGTAAAGTTTAATCTTGCTGTTCTGGAAGGGTAAAAATTGGTAACGATGTTTTAAAGATAAAATTCTAATAAATCTTACTAAGAAAAGCCAGATTAACACATTATGTCATCTGTTACATGGATACTTGCTTGTAATGCAGATTGATAATTGAAAGCCACATTTGAATATCTGAGGCATAACTGCTCTTTACTATACTTTAGAAGACCCTTTAAAGTGCAGAACTGTTGAAAGGCAAGAAGCAGGTAACGAAAGTGAAGTACTCAGGCTGCTAAATGCTTTCGGCAATCTCTTTTCATTCTCTGGAAACAAGTCTAGAAAATTCGAGCAATAATCATAAAGTCACGAAAGTGGCTCAAGAATTACAGTTTGTTGAGAAGATGGTTTTTTTGGTTTCAGCTCTTCATCAAATTACGGAACCTGCTGCCAAATGACTTTATTAGATATTCAGTCTGCTTCTGATCATCGAATTCGAGGTTTGCATAACACGAGAGATTTAACAAGCAGGTTACGAGAAAGAAAGCCAATAATATACGCTTTTCCTCCCACTTTTCGCAAAAATATCTGTTTGGATTTGTGCAGCCAATATTTTTCTTGGACCCAAGATCAATGCATTTGTGTATTTTATTTGACAAATATATTAATGATGCAACGTGAAAGTTCGAAATATAATAAAAAATCTTAGAAAAGAGATTCAAAATCCAATTAGATAATTTTAAGAATTAAAAAAAAATATTCAAAGCTTAGTAATTTTATTTACCTGATAACTGAACGGATTTTTTACAGGTATATGTTTTGTGGTTTCTAACGCCATTATCAAGCACAGTTAACCCTCGTCTAACACGGTAGATAGGTTCCTAGAAAATGCCGTGTTGTGTGAAACCATGTTGTATGAGACCTAGAGCCAGTACAAAAAGGGGGGGTTACGTTCCAAAAACTTAATTAAAAACAAATATATTTTTTTATATCTGAATAAACAACTTAATTTTTATTAATATATATATATATATGTACAACACAAAACAAAAATATTATGTATTTTAATTTAACGCAACTTTAGTTTAATAAAATTCTTCGTCTTCATTGCTCAGTAAAATAAACCGAGAACGTTTTTTCGATGCAATGAGATCGCTTTCACTTTCAGATTTTTTTTTCGTTTAAAGTTCTAACATATTCTTCCCTCTTTAATAAATCTGTAAGTTTACTTTGCTTACTGGTTCTTACCAGGTCATTGTGAATTTCTCGATATGGATCTAGACAGTTTTGCAGCTCCCTTTTGAATTTTCGGCTTCTTTCAGCGGAAGGGTCTGCATTCAATAAAAATGACTTCTTCCAACATGCATTTAACGTTGATGCTTTCAGATCTTTCAGCCACAAAGATATGATGTCGATACAATGCTTGATTGAAAATTTCTTCCAAGCTTCCGTTACATTAATTGAGTTTGAATCAGTTACGTCTAAAATCTACTGTAATGCTCTTCTTATGTAATGCGTTTTAAAGGTATAAATAATACCTTGATCCAATGGTTGTTGTAACGAAGTAATGTTAGGTGGTAGAAGAGTATTTTGGGATGATTCAAATTTTGTGGGTGACATGGAACATTTAATAAAGCCTTGAAGCTTACATTTTTCTGCTTTAACGTTCAACGTCTGGCACAAAAAAATTTAAAAACCAGTCTTTAAATAAATTTCCAGTTACCCAAGCTCTTGGATTTACTTTCAAAGATACCGGCAATGTGTTTTTATTTACGCTTTTAACTGAACGAGAATATAAAGATCTATAAACTAAAAAGGGTTTTGTCTCCCTTGTTATGTGTTAAATGACTATGTGAGTGGTTTAGGCAATTTTCTTATCGTGTTAGAGCGAAACCGTGTTATAGGAAAACCGTTGTTGCAAGAGGGTTCTCGCAATTTATGAATCGTGTTATAGTGAAACCGTGTTACAGGATGCCGTGTTGTAGAAGGGCTACCTGTAATACAAAATTGTAATCAAATAGAGATAGTTACCGTTTTGCTATACTTAGTAACCGCAAAAGCAAAGTTTGTATAGAATATCATCATTTAGAAAAACTCGAAATAATTATTCCAAGAGAATGACATTTTATGAGTTTCTTAAAAAAGTAAACAAAGCGTGTTGTACTTTGTTAATACTTCAGGTTTTTAAGCCGAAATATAAAACAACTGGGGTTAAAAAATATAAAGCCACGGACTGTGGAATACGCTTAACATAAACCCAAATCACAGTAAACAACAGGTGGATAATTAAGGCTAAATTCATTAATATAATATGTATCTTAAATAAAATGCGCTTATTTTAAACTGATGATGCTTCAAGGCGTAAAGTAATTCATTTGCGAACAATTTACATTTCACAATGAATTTTCAAAACAAGAAATTTGATAATCTTATATATTGACTTACTTATACGGAATCTTACTACTGTTTTTGAGAGGGGGGAAACTATTAACGAGTAACTAAACACGTTTAGAAGATATTAAGTACCTTGCTTCAGTAGGTACCAAAGAAATCTGAAACTTCAACAAAATGCACTCAGGGATAATGACAGATTGGATAATAAAAGCTATATGTTAGGAACAAAAAATTCAAAAAATAAAGCATGGAAAATGACTCGCTTTTCAGAATTGAGATTTAAATTAGGAAGATATTGATGAATTTAAAGTTCTTACCAGAAAAAGTCTTGTATGTTTCTTCTTCTCAAGACATATGTTTCATTTATTATTGTTAGGGCCCACCAGCGGCCGAGCGGTAAAGACGCTGAATACAGGTAGTTCGGTCCAAGGTTCGAATCCCGCGAACGGGCTGGCTGCATGGGCGTTTTCGTGGTTTTCCCCATGTGTAACGTGTATACGAGCCAGTTTCCCTTAGAAAGTCCTCCACGAAGACGTCCCTCCCTTTAAACAGATAACCCTCGTGTGCTTTGCCATAACTGAATAATACGCTAATCCAATCATTATTGTTAGTTCTGTGGTTCTCTGGTCTGACCAAACTGTAAGCTATATACTTATTACTAAGAGAAATATGGATATTTATATTAATTGTGCCTGGATGTAAACATAGACCAACCTCGAAAAACTTTTTTATCACACATACATTGTCAATTTGTTTTACACCAGAGTCGTAGCTAGGGTTTTCAGCGCCCAGATTTCGCGCCTCCTACTGCTTGCCAAGGATGGAAAACATTTTATTCTAAAATGTCGTAAGATCAGTTTGGCGACCCTTGGATTCTGCGCCCGGGGACAGATGCCCCCTCTTGCCCCCCTCTAGCTACGCCCCTGTTTTACACATTTAGTTTTTTAAGTTCTGACTATCATTACTTACATTTGATGAACTTATACACTGCAGCAATTAAATTTATTTGGAATGTATAGGACATGCTTCCTCCTTTTTTTTTTTTTAATTTTTGGATCTAATCTCCTAGAACTTGTCGATCATCTTTCAACAGACATTTGACGAGTTATGTTGTATAGAATGTTCGAAAATATTTTTTAAATTTAAATTTTTCAAAAAATGTCAAGCAGAATAGAATATTGGCGAACATCGAGAACAATAATCAACCGTTTTTTTTAAATTTTATGGTTTCTGAAGTAAGCATAACTGCTAACTACAGGCGACATAATAACACTATGGAAAACATTTTATGATGCTTGAGATTATCATTTAATTTCGTCTCAAGAACAAACACGTAAAAAAAATTACTAAGACATTTCCTTTTTTTGAAATCTTACATATTATCCTATTTTCATGTATGGTAGAAGTTATTCGAATGTACATTTTGTAAATCCATAGGCTCAGAAGAGAGATATCATTATTTAGGTAAGGTTCATTTTGGCCCAGTTCTCATCTCTAAAAGCAGAACTAATATTTTTTTGTGATGTATCACTAAGCTGCTTCACCCACATATCGGCGGGGGTCTTTTGTATAGAGTCAACAAAAACTCAACATGGCGAGCGATAGGGTATTGTTTTCACCCCCACCCCAGGAGTGTGCTATACAGACTAGAGTGACTCATGGTGCCAGATGTTAGATGACCTTTCTTTCTAACTTTGGAGGAGAGGGCGAGAATGGTGGGATAACTGTACAAGTACTCCTAGAGTACTTCGCTGGTTTTAATTTAATAATCTAGTCTCCCAACCAGTTTTCCCTCGCTGGGCGCATCGCATTTAAATACAAGAGCGGTGTAACAGATTTTGAGCAATTTATCACATATGGGAAGAATTAGCATTTAATAGGATACTTTTCTTTTCATAAAGGTATGTTACTCCAATACATTAATACAAGCTCCGTGACACTTATGAAAGTGTATTTAAAGATTACTTCATCCTTAGCTCAGCGAAATGGAATTCATTTTATAATTGCATAATTTTAAATTTTGATCTGAATATGGAATTTATTCAACAATACGAAGAAGCTATGATTGCCCCAAGTATAAATAACCGTTGCAGCTCGAAAAGAAAGAGCGTTGTATCACCATATCCCATTACAGACATCGGCAAAATAAACAACTCTTTAAAGTCTGCGAAATTAAATATGAGAATATACAGGTAAAAAATTTACAGATTTAAATATCTTGTTTATTGACAATTCATGAATATAAAAAATCGGATGTGTACCCCACATGACTTCCTTGTACGGAATATTAAATTATACGCATTTTTTCTTGCATTTCATTTAAACTTATTGGTTGAATTAAATTTACTTCACCGATAGCGCATAAATCACAACAGAATAAATGCACTCTTTAAAATTCACTATATTTGTTTACCATAGCGACACTCTGGCCCTAGGTTCACTTAACACCTTTACATTCCATTCATTTTTAACTCAGAATGCACTAAATTTATATCATCTTAAGAATTATCTAATCGTTGCCGCATGTTCTATTCAAATACTATAATAAATCTAAAACGATGAATAAAAGAAATTAATCAAACAACAACAATAAAAAGAAAAAGAAATAGTTTTTCACAGACGATTCAGTATTTCTCATTCAATTCATTCAGTTTTTCACTTCACGACAAGACAAAAATACATAAAAACTTAAAATATCTGTATTGAAAATTATGAAGTAAATTTTAAACACTTATTTCCTCGAATAAATTCCAGAATGGATTAAGCATGATTTAATTCGCAATAATAAAAGAAGGCGTTATCTTTGTTATTGAGAAGCTTACTTTCTATAGACTGGCAACAAATCTACTATTCTGCTGTTTCAAATGTAAACAAACATGGCCGCCATGACAAAAATAATTAAGCTTAGCGTCACTTAAACCACTTTTAAATTGTTGATAGTTCTAAAAATATTGCATGCAGATTTATTAAAGGCATAAAAACGTTAACCGGAAGATAAGAACAACATAGTTCAATCACTTTTAAAGCAAAAAATGCACAATTTACAAACATATAAGATTAAAGAAACTGAGATTACTAAGCCGAGTAACAGAGCGGATGTACATATATTTATATACTTTTGGTGCGGCCGATTGCAACCAAAATACGAGGTGCACATCTACATGTTATAGCAATCCTATAAGGTATTTCTCCCACTTCCCTAGTGTGCCTTCGTGGTGTAACGGTAGCACGCCGGGCGGGTATTCCAGAGGTCCGTGGTTCGATTCCCGGCGAAGGCGGTTGTTAATTTTTTCTCTCTCCGGCTTTTCCAATTAACCGAATGAATCTACAAGTGGCGCCCGAACTAAAAGGGTTGTGGATGATGATTCTCCGCATCCAAGATTTGGCGACTAGGTCCCCTAAAACCCTAGTCGCCCTTTTAAAAGGGGAGTATATAAGGTATTTCTCCCACTTCCCTAGTGTGCCTTCGTGGTGTAACAGTAGCACGCTGGGCCGGTATTCCAGAGGTCCGTGGTTCGATTCCCGGCGAAGGCGGTTGTTAATTTTTCATCTCTCCGGCTTCCAAAAAATACCTAATGTCTCTACAATCCTATGTACAAAATTTCAACGTATTGAGGCTACTCGTTTTTGAGTTATGCGAGATACGTACATACGTACAGACGCTACGAAAAGTTCTCTTCAGAATTCATTTTAAATCGATTTTATAATTTTTTTTGGGGGGAAAAAAGAGTCCTTTATTCTGTCCTTACATACAGATCTCACGCAAAAACATCGTTAAATTTCATTCGATAGCGGTCAAAATGGATATTTTCGTTGAAATATGATAACTGAATTTTTTCGCGATTGCAATACTTCCTTTTTATTTCGTACAAGGAAGTAAAAATAGCATGATAATATCATTGTTGTACGATATAGAGCTGTTCCATTCAAACGCTTTCTTTTCTTGAATCCAAATGCCTTGAGTTTCCGTTTAATTTAGCCATTTTTATTAAAAGAGATAAAGAGGTATATTAAGTAAAATTTTCATGTTATAAGGGAGAATCAAAATATGTGATTGGCCCTGTATATTACCATCTTTTATATTTCACTCTAAATCTTTTTCACAAATTTATTAAAAAATTACTGTATATTCAAGAAATAAAAATTATTCAGCATCATATATTGAATCTCAGACGTGAGGGAGGGGGAGGGGGAGGGAGGCGATTGCCATTTAGATGTCAGGAATTTACCTATGCATATGGAGATAAAGATACCATGCTATTTCAGGAAAGTTAATACTTAAGCATGTAGCGAAGATCGATTAACACTTTTATTCTCCTATACAAATAAGTCATATTCTAAATTACCAACGCTAAACAGAAAAATACTAACCTTAGAACATTATTTTTTTCAGTATCTAAGGTTTCTCGTATTTTGACACTCTCTGTAGGAAACATAACAGCTTCGGGCTGATTAATATACCCCAAGGAATTCTTAAGCTTAACTCACTTCAATTACGGAGGCTGAGAAGGTCATTATATGGTGCTAATTACTCGTTAATTTTTGCTCAGCAGTCGAGATGAAGGCCTCATTGAAATAAACGATGCTTTATTACTTTTCTTTTGAATTGCTTTCTCTTAAAATTGCTCTCTAGTTTCTTCCTACTATCGAATGAAAATTAATTTGCGTATTAATCCATCGGACTAACATAAAACAACGTTTTTATTATGAATCTTAAACATAAGCACATATAAGTTACTATCTAGGAGAGATAAATTATTAATTCACTTTGCTTATTTATTGATCGAAAATGGAAAATTACGTTTACATAAGAATAGCTTTTTAAGTTCAACACGGAAAATATTGAGTTACTTGATAATGAGAAAACAGAGAAGATATATGCCTTCTTGGAGGACCTGCTTAGGGAAATTACCTCGTATTCCCATTACACACGAGGAAAACACAAAAACCAATCATACAGCCAAACCCTTTCGGCCTAGATTTGAATCCGAGTTGAACTTCCAGTATTCAGCTGCCTTAATCATTCGAGGACTACCTGGGTCCAGCAAGAAAAAATATCGAAGCTCTGAAATCGAATATTGGCTCCTGTGTAAAAGACACAGTAAAATTTAGGTTTGGGTCATGAAATAACCCTGATTAGTATAAATTTCCTTTTCCTTTGCGAACTTCCCTTTTAGCACTTTTATTTTACGTAAATCATTATATTGTTTATAAATTAAATCTTTGCAGCCAAGGTGCAGGATTCTAAAAATTGTCCTACCTTCCATTTTTGTACTATGTCATTAAGCATATATATACATATATATATAAAGGAATATAAAAATAGGCTAAAAATTCGAATTAATTTTTTTTAAACCTGTCTTGCGCTATAGATGCAGGATTGAAGTAGAATAAACTTAAAGCATCTAAATTAACTAGTAAATTGGAATAAAAGCAAAGCAATTCCTCTATAATATAATAATTGCAACCGTATATAAGCGGTTTAACACAATATCAAAACTAATCCAATTAAATAAAGAATGCATAGTAGAACAATCTCGAAAAATAAAAAATGCGAAATGGAAAATATACAAAATTATACAAATAAAAATTAATTTCCTTTTATTGAAACTCCAATTCGGAATTCATCAGAGGAAAATGAATTAAAGCTTCATTAAAAGTCGATTAATATGTTTCGAAAATGTATTTCCGTCTCCTGGTTCCATTTGAGATCAAAAACCGTAAAAAAGATTTCATCAAATTTTTATTAAAGACGTCAAAATTCATATAAAACCGAAAACTCGAATCTCAAATGTACCAGAAGTTTTCCTACACATTTTCGAAACACTTACAATAAAAACTAAAACATTACACAGTGCCAAAATAACAATTAAAAAGCCATGGGACTTTACATTATGTACATTAGAATTAAAAAAAAATTGTACTAAAACCAATATATGCTAATCCGAAATTCAAAATAAAGTATAGATAAAGAGCAAAACTAATAGTCATTTAAACAAACTAAAAAACTGGGAGGTCCCCAATTATGCTAAACTAAACTTTTAATATCAAGAAAACGAAAAAAATTGAAAAACGGAAACTTACTGAAAGCTTAACAAGACCTTTTATGCGTGAATTAACTGAATCACACATATCTAACTGAATCTTTCTAAAGATGACCAAACGGTGTTCTTGCTAAAGAAAGTAGAGTTCAAACTGCTCTGGAGAAGCCGAAATTTTGTAGTTCTTGGAAAAAGTATGCGATAAGGTTCAAACTGTCCTTTAGTGCCCTAAATTTTGAAGAAGAAATTATTCTTCATATTATTGTCCTTTTACTAATAAAAATCCAATTCTTCCTTTTAATTTGACCTAAATATTGATGAGTTCTTTACAAACCATTAACAAGCTACGATATGTAGTCTAATATTAAAAAAGAAACTTTTGTTAAAAAAGAGAAAACTTTCTTTTCGTGCAGTTTCTTTCCACTCAAGTATGCATCCTTTTAATACAAAAAACACAATTAAAAAAAACTGATGTATGAAACATTTATTTGACCTCAAAATTTTAAATATGCATTTAAAATAGACTCCATAAACTATTTTTATAGTTTTTGTGATAAATATGAGAGCGACTTACTTTGGAAATATCACTTTTAGCGCTTCTGGTATGGTGCTTCGATATAGGAATCAGGAAGGAAGGGAGTAGAAATAGTATGTACTATTTCACCCTTTCTAAAATGATTTATCTACTTTTTCGAAGGGAATCAGGACCTCTCTAATAGTCAATTTAGTTTAGCAGGATGTATAAAATTGAGCCAAATCATAGACACTTTTATTGCCTTGCAAGTCTGTTCTTATTTTCATTCATGGTATTAACTGAAGTATTAAATGGCGAAATGTGTGTTACAGCATGTTTTCATATATTTCTTGCATGTTGCTGGGTTTTTACAAATTTACAAATTCTAATTTCAGAAGTCACAAAAATTCATTTGATTATTTTTATGCTATAGTAACTCCTGCCTTTTTTATATCTTAGGTATCAAAACTGAGTAAGAAAGGTGAGGAGGAAGGAAGATAATCAGTGTTGTTCTTTTTCCAAACCATAACATTTAAATAATTTATTTAATATTTATTAATTAAATAATTAAAGATAATAAAGAAATTATATCCACGGCTGAGTTATTTGTTTAGGGGAAAGCGCATGAGAATTGTATGCCTATGATAAAAGATGTATTTATGGAGGACTTTTTAAGGGCTGCTGACCTAAATTCAAGTCATCACGAAACCATCCATACCACGAAAGCCTCTTGAGTCCTATTTGTTCATCCGACCCGTAATAAAACTCAAAGGCATTTGTCGATACCATGCCAAAGCACCTATCGCAGATAAAAATTCCATCCTCCTGAATGGTCACAACGCGAGTGCCGTTTGGGCAGTGTTTATAATTGTTTACTTTTGTTGAGATGATATGAATGATATTTACACAAGGAATTTTCGTCGATTTGTTTTGTAAAAATAGTAATATCAATGCTACTATGAACACTACTTAGTTTTTGCTTACCCCCATATGTAAACCTTAGTTATTAAATAATAATAATACGTTTTAATGCAACATTATTAATATTCATTGGTAAGCAGTAAAAATATTTTCAATTGTACCATCTTTTTGTTAAGTTTCGCTGCGTAGATAAAGAAACAAATCATTTTAATCCATAAATTATATATATGATTTTTGTTCGGGAAGAAATGATCATAAAAGAATAATGTTCCAATATTTTCACAGGAACCCATTTCCTGCGAACTAAACCCGGGACGAACTGTCAGTGTTCAGCTGTGGCTTTGCGGGAAAGCTATTTTACCGCAGCTGGGCATTTCGCAACAATATGAATAAGCAGAGCAGTAAATTAAACACTTCATTCCTACGTAACCTTATTTCTTTGCTTCAGTTTTACAGCAGCCTAATTTTAAAATCAGATTACATTTTTTGGCAAACTAACTGTAAAAACTATACATTGATTTAATGGCACATATAATCAATTTACTACGTGTTTCAATACATTCCAACAATCTTACTAATTGCGAAAACTTTTATCTCATTCTTCCGGAGTTGCATTTGCGTAACATGGACACATAACGCACATGAAATTAATAAAAGAATGTGGCACCTCATTTAATATGAGAGATTATATTTCTTAGTAATTCAGTTATTAGAAGCCTTGTAGAATAATTAACGCCTTCTTATGATTTGGATTTATATTTTAACTTCTCTTTTTCGTTATTCCTCACCAGGACGCAAATGTGTAAGCATGTTTAACGCGGAGTGTTCGAAAGTACTCTGCTTTAAATATGGTTAAGATGTAAGGTTATTATTTAAATTAACCAGTTATTTATAGTTTTAGCCTTTATTATAATTTCTCCTTTCTGTTTCTTCATCATAATGTGAATTAGTATAGCTAGTACTGGGTTTTTTTAGGGTTTTAAGACAAAGCATGTTTCTGGAATATGCGTGCACGCTACGTTTAATTCCTGCCTGCTCTGATATTCGGCTTTGCGTTATATCGCTGCCGGCAGTTAATTTTGATACGAAGGTCTAGTTACTGAGCGAGCTTAGAGTAAAATATAATTGTGTAGTTTTTGACAACTATTTCCCGTTTCAACTTGAAATTGAATTTTCCATTAGTTGCATCACTACAAGCTGTGGTTAATTTTGTTAGCACAGGAACATGACTTTATGTTCTAAGTTTTGTTTATATGAAAGGGTTTATTTAAATCTTTCTTTGGCTTTGCAGTTACTTTCAGACGTAGCAATGATTCGCTTCAGGTCTGTTAGTGTTCTTGGACTAATTAACTTTTACGAGATTGAGTAAAACTGCATAATTGGCAGAGTAAATTACGGATCATGTCGCAGGACAAGGCATCATTTAGTTTGACACCAGCCTCAGATTCCAGGCTCCACCTACACCAGGAACTCCCACGGAAGGATGGCGATGTCCATTCTTATTCGGAGGAAATTGAGGCGAAAAGGAAAGTAGCGGACTTTTAGCTGAAAATTCTCCTCCCACTTAAAAGGAACACGTACAACTAACGGGTACATAGTATATTCCGCTCGACTGAGTAGATTTCCTGTTCTTCAAGTTATCCATACGCACAACTGTCATCGACTGATCGATTTCGTTAGTTTGGTTGCACGTTTGGCGATAACACGCTAAAATGATAATAGTAATGGATAGCATTTCATTAGCGGTGAAATACATTTTATATGGATTTGATCGTGCTTAAAATTAATTAGAATTTTAAATTAAAAAGTTAGTTTTGTTATACTATTTCAAGCACGAAATTACTCAACAATTGTAAACTAAAATTCACATGGATTTAAGACTGATTAACAATAAACTGTAATTTAAGCTTAAAATTGAAAACAAAAATCTTCACAGATTCACCTAAAACTGAGATACAGCGATTCCGCCATTATCCTATACTTTTTGATATCGGACCACCTGAAAACCTAAATGCATAGAAGAAATGATAATTGGTTAAAAAAATTTACTTCCCGTTTTTCAAAAAATAAAACGAAAATAATAAATTAAAAATAAAAATATCTTTGTTATGAGTAATTATTAAAAATGCATATTTATCTTAATTCACTTTTATTGTTTAAAAATTTCAATATCGATATCTGCAGATGTTTCTGTGGCCTCTTCACGTCCGTCATTTCTCTGTAGCAACGAGTTGTACTGTTTATTGTTCAGCGAAACGTTCAGCTTTGGAATCCATTGCCATTACATACTCTGACAAAGTTTCCGTTATTCTAATAATTTTTTTAAATTGTTCAACTGTTGTTCAGCAACAGCTGCCACAGTTCAAAAGCGGTAAACCTGAGCATAGATACATACATAAACAGCTCGGAACCTAGGAAAATAATTAAAATCTTACCTTCATAACTTATCTAATCTAACAAAAATTTTAAAAATCTAAAAAAGTGACTGAATTCTAAGACAGAAAGAAAAAAAAAATCGATCACTTATTCATTAAAAATAATTTTGTGTCCAATTTTTTATTTTTTATTTTTATTTTACTTGGATACAACTAATTGAGGCCGGACTATGCGAGGTATTGCTGTACATAGATTTATAAATCTTTCTTTTTCTAATATTTATTAAAAGTTTTTTAAAGTTTATTAAAGTTGTTAAGTTTGTTCAGCTAGCTTGAAATTTATATTTTCGACATATTATTTAAAAAACATTAAACAACGATAAAGACCACAAATTTTATTTTTAAATTATAGTAACAAAATTTAATTTGATTAAATGAAACTTTATCCCAGGCATTCTAAAAATTATTTCAGTGATACGTGTGATGACTTCTAATTATTATTTAAAAATAAAACGAAATATTCAGCCGTACATATATATAGCAAATCGACGGATTTTTCATTTTTTAACTCATTCTCCTATCTGATGTTCCTACTTTAATCACAGTATTCAGTATTAGTAAGTTGTTAAAGTTATGAAGATATCATAAATAATAACAAAGGAATTATTATGCAAATTGAATTAGAATATGTGATATAATTTTGAAGAATAATCCAAATTCCTTTTTTATGCGAATAGTTATACAAAAATAATGTACAGCAAAAAACTTGCTTAGTTAATTATGCAAAACATTAGAGTACAGTGAAAAAGGTCATCCGCAAGAGTGCGTAGTAAGGGTATTAAAAATCTAACCTAATTAAAAGTAAGTTCTAACGGGCGTAGTTTGAGTAGTTTCAAACAAAATAGGACTTACTTTTCTTTGATTAAATTTTGCAAGCTTCCGATGCAGCATTTTAATTTATAAAAATTTTCATCATATTAGGAAGTGCGAAGTACCGATATGCATGAAACGTATATGAGGCTGTAAAACTATTCAAAACAAGTATATCTGTTAAACTTTATTGCGTAGAGGTTCGAATCCCGCGAACGGGCTGGCTGCATGGGTGTTTTCATGGTTTTCCCCATGTGTAACGTGTATACGAGCCAGTTTCCCTTAGAAAGTCCTCCACGAAGGCATCCCTCTCCTTAGGCAGATAGCCCCCCAAGGCTTTGCCGTAATTAAATAACCTAATCTAACCTAACCTAAACTTTATTGCCTAAAAGTTAGGTGTGCTTTCATTTATATAATATTTTGTGCACGTGGATAACATATTACGCTATTGGTATGTATATTTAGATTCATCTATAACACATACATTAACAGCTTGTAAGATTTGCATTTATATAGCGTGGTACTAATTCTGCTGCTAATAAATGCGAATAAATTTAAATGAATATCCGAAATGATGCGTTTGAAAAGATGGTAGAGGGCAAATAATATTTACAGTGCCCCAATAATCGACAAAATCCTTGCATTTATTTTATTTAAAAAAATAGTTTAAGAAAAAGCTTTATAACAGAACAATCAAATGACAGTTTATTTAAAAATCAGTTATAAAAACTATATTAGCATAAAGCTTCAGTCTTAAAAAGTAGTCTAATGAACTTAGAATTTTCGTACTTCATCATTTTTATTTCTCTTTCAGAATGCCTAATACATGCTTCTCATTTCTATAATAATTAATTCTTTACCCCAGTGTTAAAAAAACGGACATAATAACTAATCTAGGTAGACATTTCATTGCTTGGCAAGTGATAAAAATTACCTTCTTTGCTTTACAGTCCATAGAGAGCACTTATGCTTACTCTTTGACTGTCATCCCCTAGGCTTCCCGCTGTCATGCCATTAGTTTTTCCTGACCACACCTTTATCAAAATTAATTCCTGATTGAATTTTTGGGCTATCCTTTTTATGCGTTGTAAAAAGTTCTCTTAACATGGAAAGGAAGGAAATGGATCCAAAGATAACGATGACAAATTTTGTTCCATCCCTTTTATGAGTTTCCCGAAGCAGGACATAAACCACTTGCCCTATGACGGGGGAAAGGGAGTGAAGGTATTGACATTTGCCAATCAGCAGTTGCGAGGAGTTTTTTCCCTTCAGTAGATGGATTCCCGTCCGTTTTTGCAGATGAATTCCACTGGTTAGGAAGTCAAATCACGGAAGAAAACGTGTCAGCATAGTCTGATTTATATCGACCAAGGTTTGATACGGCTAAGGATGTTCATAGCGCGGTCTTGGGAAAAAAAACGTTTCTTGCTTTAAGAAAGAGATTTATGTAAATTCTAAATACTAATTCATCTTGAAGATACCGAGCTCTGTTCATTGTGGTAAACTTTAAAAATTGAGATAGGGAAGGAAATGCATCATAATAATAAATAAAAGAAAATTAGAAATTAAAATACGAAAAGGGGAAAAAATATGCGAAAATGTTACCCAAAAAATAAACAGTGCTATGTCATTGTTATTGTTTTAAATGGATGGACACTTGCAACTTAATTCATTCATCGGAAATGGCCAATATCCATAGGTAATTTTTCCTCTATGCCTAAGACTCTCGAGAGAACTTTTAACTTGCCAGTATTTTAAGTGCTTTACATGCTACGAGGACATTATACATTTACAAGTATCACGGAAGAAATGGCTCGAAACCTTCTCCAGAATTCGGGCCGTGACCGAATTTTATGGCAACCAGCATCGCTTACCTGTATACTGATCAGGGCAAGATAAAAAGTGTTATTCAGGTTTGCATTCAATGCATTAGTAAATCTCATTTATGCCAAATATTAAGCTATTATGGATGAAAAAAATTAGACTTAATGTAGCAAAATAGAAGTATTAATCCTCTTAGTTTTTTAAAGTGAAATAAAGATAATTGTTCTTCAGTATTTCTTTCCACTTATCCAAAATAATCTGAGGAGGAAAGACAGAAACTGAAAGAAGATTATAAGCAGCTATTTAAACGCATAGGGAATCCATAACCCAGCTGGTAATCCTAGGTTGTCAAATCGAAAAGTCACGAAAAAAGATGTCAAAAGAAGCGTGGTATTAGGCTTAATAAAAGTCATTCTTACCTTCCATTGAATAAAAACAAAAGTAATATTTTCAATAACTGAATCACACGTGAAACGTTCACACCACGAAATCTGTTCTATTAAATTGAATATGTTTATATTAATCATAAAATCATGATTTCACCTAATACATATTAGAAAACTTAATGCACAAACCAGTGTGTTCCATAATATATGTGGAATAAACAGATAAGTTTCTAGTTTTCTTCACTATGAAAAATATGTCAGATAAAATAGAAGAAATGTATGTGTGCCTTAGAAAACCGGCCTTTTTTGACACGCTAATGGTTAAGAAAAGAGATTGAAATAAAAGAAAGTAATTTTTCGCAATTGCAGATCTTTTTAATTAACTTAAACATCTCTGAAAATGCAGTTTATCTGAAAATGATCAGACCTTAAAATTCATGAATGAATGATTTTCTATTATGTAACGTATATAAATTTTACTTATGTAAATGCAGTTTATCTCAAAAAGATCAGACCTTAAAACTCCTGAATGAATGATTTTCTCTTATGTAACTTATACTTAGATTTAATAAATGTTAAAGAAATCTTTTACTAAATGAAATAGCTTTAAAATAAGCCAGATATTAAATTACTTAGTGTTATGGTTCAGACAGGAAAAAAGTATAATGCCAAAAAGACTATATTTATCTAACAGGAGGTGCAGAAAACCAATACTATCCCTGATCTATTACAAAAAACATATTGCTTAATTAGTAGTAATGCCATTTAGCTCACCAGTGTATAAGGTAGTTCTCCCACTTCCCTAGCGTGCCTTCGTGGTGTAACGGTAGCACGCTATGTTGGTATTCCAGAGGTCCGTGGTTCGATTCCCGGCGAAGGCGGTTGCATATTTTTCATCTTTTCTGCTTCCAATTAACCTAATGACTTTACAAGTGGCGCCCGAACTAAAAGGGTTGTGGATGATGATTCTCTGCACCCAGGATTTGGAAAATAGGTCCCCTAAAACCCTAGTCGCCCTTTAAAAAGGGGAGTATATAAGGTATTTCTCCCACTTCCCTAACGTGCCTTCGTGGTGTAACGGTAGCACGCTGGGCTGGTATTCTAGAGGTCCGTGGGTCGATTCCCGGCAAAGGCGGTTGCATATTTTTCCTCTTTTCTGCTTCCAATTAACCTAATGACTCTACAAGTGGCCGAGCAGGTAAGATTGCTGGACACTTGAGCTTGATGCGAGTCGAAATTCCGGTTGACAGGCTAGCTGCATGAGTGTTTTCGTTCCTTTATACGTGTGCAACGTGAATTGGATACAATTTCTTTAAAAATTTGTATACGAAGGTATTCCTCTCCTTAGGCAAAGACTGCTAGCGTTCTTTGCCATAATTAAAATATTATGCAGTCTTTTTTAATAATAATTTATCTTTTCATATGTGACAGGGTTATACCGAATATGTTCCGTACACGCACAACATGTTTCTTCTCCGAAATTCTTGGACGTAAAATATGCATAGCGTCATTTGAACAAATTCAAGATTCATTCTTCACCTGATTAATTCTTCAAAGCATCTTATATCCTTTAAAGAACGCGTAAGATATTTTTCTTTGAGCTTCTACTGGGCTATCTGAGTAATTAGTCTGCTACCCCTTTTAAAACATTAAAATTTAATTAACTGTCGAAAAAGATATATGTTACAAAGCGATTTTTTATATGTAAAAGCTGATTACATGTCGCTTATTAAATCCAACACAGAGTATGTATTTAATTTAAACATTTACTTTAAGAAATTTAATCTGTTATTCTATTTTTCTTATGAAAACAGAAAAAAAAAATGTAGTATATGAACTTTCGATGACATTTTTGAAGTAAATTCTTTTCAAAAAAACTTTCTGTAACTTTAAATCTAAGATAGAGAATTCAATTTTTTTTTTCTGTACTTATATTCACAATGTAGACTTCAGCAACTAGAAACGCAAATCTAAAATGAATAATGACTATCAGAAAGTGATTTATGCGTATTTAATATCACACATATAGGAATAGAAATTATTATTGGTACTATTCGGTTTTGAGAGCCGTAAAAAATCGCCAAACTATTGTTGATTCCAGGGCTGCCAAAAATAATTGCGGCAACCCTAACGCAAGAAAGGAAGTATAATGGTAAATAACAATTTAAGATTGATGTTTTAATTTAGATGAAAGGTTAATTTCATATAATATTCTTTTATTATTATAATTTATATAAAAAGGCTAAACATGAATGAATGGAAGTATAAGAGTAAATACTATTTCAAATCATTATTATAATTTATATAAAAATTGCTAAACATAACTGCATGGATGCCTGCATGGCTATTTCGCTACCGAGTTATCGCTAAAGCATAATTTCATCTTGTTGGCTGTTCAAATATAATTTTGTATAATGAATGATGCCTTTTCTTTGAAAAAATTCTCGGTAAAGTGCAGAATCGCCCACTTATTTGTTTGCCGCTTTTCACAAGGGTAAAAACAATTGGATTTTTGTCAATTTTCTTTTACTTTTTAAATGAAAATAGGTCGATGTGTACATAGATAAAGTCAGGGGTGTGCGCAATGCCATATTTGTGCAATTCTGTGATTTTTTTTTGAAGTGAAAATAGGTCGATACCGAGTATGTGTAATTCTGAAAAACGCGTCAAGCAATGGGTGAATCTGCACATGACCCAAAATTCTATTGCAGACTTTTCGTCATGGGCAATTCCCAAATTGTTAAATCCATAGGATATATATATATATATATATATATAAAGGATTTAAAATTAAAAAAGGATTTAAAAATTAAACTAGTATTTCAATGGCGTCTTAAGAAATATAGAACTATATAAACTTATGCAATCTGAAATCAGCGCGTACGCTAGATTTGGCGCACTGTTAAATGGGTGCGTTTGCTAGATTCGGCGCACTGTTAAATGGGTGCGTTTGTTAGATTCGGCGCACTGTTAAATGGGTGCGTTTGCTAGATTCGGCGCTTTTGCGCATACATTTTTGCTGCAATTTTTTTAGAGTCTTCAAAACGAAATAGTACCTTATTATTTTTTTATTCCTTTAAATGTTTGATTAATGTTTACAATGCTTCTTAATGATTACAATGCTAGATAAATGCTTAAATAAGTATTTCTTCGGGGAAAAAATATTTGAATTTGGTTTAAAGAGTAAATAACTTTGAACATCATGCAGAAACAAGCACCGTTAGAAGTTGGTGATTTGATGAATATAACAGTTTCGATTGGGAGTTAATTTGCATTGTACGTAGGGGTGGGGTGCTTTTTTACCTTTTAATCAGAGATTGAAAAAAAAATCTAGGCGAGGCTCTTCTCTTTGGTATTTTAATAGTTCCTTATTACTCGCATTTAATTTCAGAAAAGGCAGATAAAAATTTTGGTGAGCGTGAAAGTTAAAAATATATTATCCGAAGCCATTTAATTGAAAGTAATTTTTCTAAGTTTTTTAAATCTTCACTAATTCATCTTTCATTTGTCTTCGCAGACATGCTTAATTGCAGGTCAAAGAGAGAAGATTTTAACTAACGAAAGAATAAGAGAAATGTTTAAGCAGAAAAGAGATAGAGAAACGTAAAATTAACAATAAAGTTCGATACACTTCTGAGGTCACCTTAAATAGCAGCATTTATTAGCTGGGCTTTTAGATCAAGTCTTCTTAAAATATTAATTTATACTATTTTAGAAATCTTTCTTGTATAAAAGAATTTTTAATATTTTCTAATCAAAACACTACAGTTCATTACATTTTTTATCTCGTCCCCTGGATTCTGGAATGGTATTGGAGCTAAAAATAAATCATATTGAGACGGATATTCTAACTGAATTTGGTACTTTTCCGTTTTGCCGGCGCAGGCGATAAAGTCGCCAATAATGGTACAACTGATGCCGAACGGAATATCCTCTCTGGTAACCTTTTACGTCTCATTTTCAAAACAAATCGCAGCCATTTCTAATCAGGTGGATTGTTTCTTTCAATACTGGCATACAATTGCATAGAATTTTTACCAGATAGTTCAGTTTTATGTCGTAAGGCCATTCACGGTAATTAAGTCAATTAGAATGCAAGTAATTAAGTCAATTAGAATGCAATCACATCGCTCACTCGAAGGCGAAAATATAGAAACGGTTAAAGGTTAAAGAAAAACGTCAAGGGTTAAATTCATCCATTCTAATGAGAATGCACTAGCGAAGTAAAGCACTGCGGTTATACATAATTTCTGAGTAAGCTATTCGTACGAATTGAAATAATCCTTGCATTTGCACTTATATTCCTAATTAAGATTTAACTTGAAATTAATGTAGATAATAACTGACAGAATTAGAATTTTGTAGCATAGTTTACGTGAGATGAGATCACATGGGGTCACGTGATATGAACCGGCGAATCAGGATGATGAACCATGAAAGCATAGTACATTCTTCATTAATGTCTTTTTACAAATTTATTGTCTTTATTTCTTATCTTTTTACAAAATTTTAAACGATATTAAAATGTTTATGTTTCCAAAATAGAAATTCCTTAGAACTAATATATGTTAAAACTTTTTATGTGTATACTGTGCGTTGTCGCCAATAAAGTCTGCTTGGCGAGATTTGCGCCGGCAAAACGGAAAAGTACTTTGAATTTAATTGCAATGGCTTCGAATGAAAGTAAATTCATCGACCATATCTGCCACACATGTGTGGCTATAATTTTGTACTTCCTTTTCGAAATTATGTAAAGACATGAATATTACAAAATTAATGCATAAAACTTACCTATCACTATTCAGAAAATATTACAATAAATGCCTAAAATTGATCCTTTTTTTAAATTGCCTAAAAGGTGGCGAAATAATGCTTTCCGTAAAGAAGTAAGGAGGAAGGTCTCCCGTCTCCCAAATTTGAGCTCTCAGTTTTCTGAAGCATATACGAGTCTAGTAAAAATACTTGTAAATAAAAACAAAATAGCGGCTAATATTCTGTAGATAGGCAATTAAAACACTATAAAGTAAATAAAGAGATTTGGTGGTACAGCGCTATATAGCGACTTTTCATTTTCAGATTTTAAAAATGAAATTTTGAAAATTTTGGAAAATCTCCAATGATTTATTCATGCAAAGAAAACTAAAAAAAAAAAAAAAAAAAAAAAAAAAAAGGAGATAGCAAGCGAATGATTTATATGTTGGCTATAACTTGAAATGAAATGTTAAATAGAACAGATGAAATTTTAATCTTTGAAAAATTAAGGTAGATGTAAAAATTTCTGAAAATAAATTTACCGCAGAAAGATGTCTTTAGTTTGAGGCTTTTTAGCTAGCCACATGGTAGTTTACATGATAATTAATGCGCAGACTTCGTCAATCATAATTTCCTTTAAATTTTCCCATTCTTTTAAAATCCAAAAATCAGATTTTTCAGTTTAACAACCTCTTGCGCAAAGTCTGTCACCTCAAATGTTTGTCTACTGTATAATTTTGAAACAACATTCAGACCACACACATTCTGTAAATTTATACCTCTAAATAAAGATACAAATTGAGAATTCAAAGTTTAGTCTTAGCTTCTCAATTTTAGACTTTCGCATTCAACATCATTGCAAGCTATTTGCAGTCTTCAAAATGAGTTATATTTAAAAAAACATTGACAGCACTTTCAATTTAAATAAATATGCACAATGTAATATAAATGAAGCGGGAAGTATTTACTTATGCTTAACTTTAAAGGACAAATTTCTGTGTTTTGCAAAGCGAAATTTTGTGCGTGTAGCTATGTATTCTCCAGAATTCAAATCCGGACCACATTCAGACCACACACATTCTGTGAATCTATACCTCTAAATAAAGATACAAATTGAGAATTTAAAGTTTAGTCTTAGCTTCTCAATTTTAGACTTTCGCATTCAACATCATTGCAAGCTATTTGCAGTCTTCAAAATGAGTTATATTTAAAAAAACATTGACAGCACTTTCAATTTAAATAAATATGCACAATGTAATATAAATGAAGCGGGAAGTATTTACTTATGCTTAACTTTAAAGGACAAATTTCTGTGTTTTGCAAAGCGAAATTTTGTGCATGTAGCTATGTATTCTCCAGAATTCAAATCCGGGCTTAATGATACGGCAGTCAATAATCCCTATACAGATCAAGGAGATACAGAGAGCGATTCTTGAGTACCTTCTTTGAGCAGCTGTTCCCTTCTCGCCTACTGCCTCATAAATAATTAGCAAGCTCCGCTTTCGTGTAGCGATACATGCGTCTCGAAATTCTGACAGGAATTAACGATTTACGCTAGCAGAACTCTTTTATCTACAGCTCAACAGGACCTTGTATAACCACAACACACCATTGACACATACACATTCCATTACAAAATCTGCTTATTTCGTTCTCTTCTATCTACCTTTGTTGAATCCTACTTTGAATCATCCTGTATGTCTATCTAGAACCTAAACATGCACAGGCATTGGAGTATTTATTATGTTGTTTTACATAAATTCATAAAGAGATAAAGAATTTCTATAAAATAAAGCTTTATGTATATTCTGCAATTTAAATAAATCTCTGCAGTTATTCCGTTGAAATAACTATTTGTATTACTTTCATAAAGAAATTATATTTTATCCTTCTTCAGAGAAAGGTCTTTCAGCGTGAAGTCTAGTATTTCTGTTTCCCTTTTATAATGAATGTTTTAATCTTGTCTCGTTAACTTAAAAACGAGCCCCTCAAAACGTAAAAAAATATAAATGAGGAGCAAATGCGTCTTTAGAAGGTAAGCTAGTTTTTTTTAACTGCTTAGAAGGGTTTTATTGAATATTTCACAAAGATGAAAGTCTTATAATACTTTTCTGAAATAATTTCTGCTCGGCGTTTAATTATAAAGTTATGCGTGAATTGTGATATTTGAAAAATTCTTTCTTTAACAACTTCAGAGGAAGGGAAATATATATTTCTTTCAGTTAAAAAAACGTTACATTCAGGTATAATAAGTTTTCCATATTTTATTCAAAAGAGCGTGGAATGATAAATAAGTAAGAAACAACTTCGTATTCTGTTGAAGCAAAGAGGAATTTTACAGCAAAATCTTTCATATTTTCTTAACTTTTTTAAACAACGTACTTTTACAGAAAGTTGGAATTATTCATCCTCTTATAGTCAGTGAGTATTTTATAGGTTTTAATCTTTGCTGATTTTTGAAATTAAACTAAATAAGTGATGAAAATATTTTACATCTAAGTTCACTTAACAGTTTTCCTAAAACTGCGTAAAGCTTTAGCTGGATGCTTAATCTTCGTTTTTATCCCACTTTCATGAAATATACTGAATTCTCAATTATATCTGTGGGGATTATCTCTTGTTCCTCCGAAGGTTTTCAAGTTGGCATTTGAAGAAAATGAAACACTTGTGTGATAATTTGGAAAAAATTCATGATTCTGATGTAATGAGTTTCGTTGCTATGGCTTGGAATGAAGCTGAAATCTTAACCTCTCTTTCGTGGCAAGAAAAAGAAATCACTGATAGCTTGACGATAATGAGGTAACAGCGCATTATGTTTCATTCAAATTATTTCTGTGGTTCAAAAATTTAAAAATATATATGAAAGAAACGCAGAAATATCGAAGGAAAGGGAAAAATGGTGAACTCTGAATGAATTTATCAGACCACGTTATTCTTAATTCAAAATGTTAGGAGAAAGCAGTAAAAAAGTGCAAAGGCCTGTGAAGATGAAGTTAGCTAACAAAGATGGCTACGACGAAGCATTGAAATATATAAAAAAAATTTTAGACTGTGAGTGAGTGAAAGAAGTTATAATTTCATAATTGCGAGATTTCCGTTTAAACAAATGCCGACATATGGACATTTCGAGTTGCCAGCTGGAGGGTCTGTCTAAACAAACGTCAGCATGACTCTGAGGAAAAGGAACAGAATAGAATTTTCCTTAGGGAAAAAAGAAGAAAACTGAAGACATATGGAAAGTTTTTTATTATTACAAGTAAAACCTACTTTAAACAGTACTCTATATATGTTCTTTTAAAACTCTGAAAATGATAATTTTTTATTGTTCTTGTGCCGTAATTGCAATTTTTAGGGATAATTTTCGGAATATACCAGGATAATAGTGCACTAGCACGGATAACTGGAAGTTCTGGGAGCAAAAACATAGAGTTATCATTGTTCTCAAATAAACGTTTTACTCTGAATCGACTATACTCAAACGACTTCTATTTATTTTCATAATATGTGAAAACGTTTTAGTGAAGCATGTACTATAGCAATGAAACAAATTTCAGGATAAAAATTTACCTGTAAACAAACTTTGCAATTTTGGAGTCAGACCCTCCCTATTTAAAAGATTAGAGGTTCTGCTTCTTCTGTGGTTTATTTAAAGAAAACTGTTCGAATCATTTGAAAGAATAACTCAGGAAGGGAGATTTTAATTCTCTAATTTGAGAAATTATCTACTTCATTTTCGAAATAAATAACTACAAAAAGGAATAACTCTATACCAAGTACATAATGTATGGTGATAGAGAACATTCTTATAATTAAAATACTGCTTGTTAAAGTACATTAACATATATAAATTTGAACGATTACACTGACGGCAAAAATCAAAGGAACAGCTATAGAAAGGTAGTTTATCTTAATTCTTTTAAAATGAAGTCCAATGAAAGGCTGTTGGTTGGTAGTTCAGGGTCAGTATTATTATGTAGTTCTAATAGCACTCACCTTTATTACAAAATTATTATTTATATGCATACATTTTTTCCCCCATTTTCTCCTCAGGGGTGGAAAAGTGTTCAAGGGAGGCTTCAGACTCTAATTTCAAGCTTTATTATCTTAAGTGACGAAGTCACGCAGCAGGTTCCTGGAACACATTCCTACCCTGTGTTTAGCAACGTAAGATGGTGTGAATATTTTTAAATTTGCATAGCATATCAGGAAAGTCCTAAAAATTTAGTAAAAGAGTCCTAAAATTAACTATTGAATGTTGTAGATAACATTATTTGCATGTAAATCTTGAAGCAATTATAGCGATGAGCTGTAGAAGTTAGATGAGCAATTTATCTCAGAATGATTTGAAAATACTGCAATTTTGGCATTGGAATAATCATAGCTGACAGACGTTTAGATATATAAAAATACCAAAAAATAGTTTAAAGACACTGGAGACTGATGAAGACAACCAGGTCAAAGAAGAAAACTGAAGAAAAAGTTGGTTGAAAAGTTTGTCAAGGTTGAAAATGTGCCATAACAGAGCAGCGCATTTAAAAGACGCAGGAGGAAGAAACGACATATGAAGCACTGCATGAAAAAAAAGTTGTGCAGTGGACTTCTTATTAGCAAAGTACTTTATAAGGTTAGAATTTGCTGAGAATATCGTGTTATGCCTCGAATAAGAAAAGGAAAGGCTTACCAGCAAGTTTCGAAATTCGATAGAGGCAGGATTGTTATCTATCGAAAGCGTAGATTATTGTTCCGTGATATCGCCGGTCGCACTGGTCGCCACCAACCACTGTCTTGCGAATATGGAATCAATTTATTGCTGAGGGTCATACTGAACGGTATACAGGATCTCAACTCCCTCCCATGACTAACGCCAGAGAGGACAAATATATTGCGAGGTAGCCCTGCAAAACCGTACGATCACATCACGGACAATTAGTCAGGAAATAGGCGTATTTGCAACACACCCAGTATCAGTTTGTAAGGTGAGTTGACGTTTGCAGTAACGTGGAATATTAGCAGGTTGATCATTATTTCGGCTTCCATTGAGAATGCAGCATAGAATGAGACGGCGACTCTGGTGCGCCAAGCGACAAAGCTGGATACAGGAGTGGCATCATGTCGCCTTTTCAAACGAGACCCGGTTCTATCTGCAGTATTCTAATGGCCGTATACGTGTCTGCAGTGGCCGTATACGTGTCGAGGAGACTGCACGTCGCCTGCTTGCATTAGATATCGGCATGAGGGTCCTGCACTTGGCATGATGGTTTGGGCAGCCATTGAGTACACGATATATACATCTCTAGCTCGGATCAACGGTAATTTGAACGCAGATGGGTACATTTCTGTCATCTTACTTCCAGTGGATGTGCCCTATCTTCAAGACCTCCAAACGCCGTGTTCCAACAAGATAATGCAAAACCACATTTTGCACGTCGTGTTCTGATCTTCCTTGATACACAGGGTATTCGATTGCTGACCTGGCCTGCATGGTCTCCAGATCTGTCACCCATTGAAAACATCTGGTCATGGGTTGCTGAGAGACTGGCCGGTACACTTCTCCAGCTAATACGGTTGATGAAGTGTGGCATAGACTTGAAGTAGCATGGATGAGTTGCCCCGTTTCTGTCATTCTGGCAGGCAGAGAACAAGCTCTAATTTTATCCTTTAACACCTTCCTTTAAATGCTGTCTACTTTCTACCCCATTTGAATATCGCGCGAGCTAGAAATTTACATTCCGGCAGGGAAACAGAAACGAGATCAACAGGAAAGGATAGTAACGTAAAATAACTGGTTAAAAGCTTAAATGATACTTTGCAATGCTTAGTATATTTTTGATCTGTGAACGAGCGAAGTTGGAAAATATAGAAAGCTGAATGTGATATATAAAATATGGCTTTGTATTATAATATTGTAGCAAGATTTATTGTCCTTGGCAGCTAGAATACTTATGAACTGTGAAACGATTATCGCTGTGTTCGCGTGAAAAGACAAGTCCAAAGAAGGGTTAAATCCTCCTTTTATTCAACTCAATAATGACTGACAGATGGTGCCCTTCTCGGGCTTACAGCAAGTCTCCTCTTGGGCTTATAATAGAAAATAAGAAACTAATCTAATGTTAACTAAACTAAAACCAGCCGAAGCTGCACAGAAATAACTGACAGAGTTGACCCTTATTGAATATCACCGGCGAATACTAACAGGCACGTAACAATACGACCGAATGTAGTAGGATTAGGCTTAAAACAACGACGTGGCCAGAAGGCAGAAGAAGCTCTAGTAAAACGTAAGCTCTTCCCTTGATGTGACCGAGACTTCCACTTAAATACTGCTTCTACCTCATTTACATAAAATCCGATCCTGAAAACTCATTTTACCAGGGAATTATAAAAGTAAAGGACAAATTATTCACCACTCACACACACACATACACCATAAAAAAAAAAAAAAAAAAAAAAAAAAAAAAAAAAAAAAAAACTGAAAGCTCTCAGATTTTACATTACGCCCAAACGGGCGTTTCTTTAACGTTTCGTGTGTTACCTTTATTTATTAAATATCATGTTCTTCGCATCTAAACCATAATAAACCATAAAATTCAGTTCAATAGCAATATCGCAAAATAATTTAAAAATGAGCATATGTTTAGAATTTTCCATACACAGTCTCGCACGCTGGAGATAAATTTTTTCCTGTACAGCGTTGCCATTGCTCGCTTTGAAATCGTTGACTTTCTTAATAAAAAATTCGTTAAAGTGTTACAACATATGAAATTGTAATAAAACAAATTTCAAATTCCAAATTTGTGCTTCCAGATGCCCACATTCATGTGGAAGCGTACGTTATTCAAAATTTGACGGCTCTAGGTACCGTTGTTTTATCACAGTGCAAGAAACATGCATACATTTATGTAGATTTTTCATAATTTAGTTTATTTAAATATAATACAGTGCGATAACATTTGGTGGCAACAATTTGAAAAGTGAACCAACATTTAAAGTTTTTAACGCAAAATGCCAAAACGAAATTAAGAGTCCTTCTGGGTTAACGCTCCATGGGTTAGTAACTATTAGAAAATTAAAATAAACCCCTACATTATATTTAAAAATTGAAGGAACGTAAGTAATGGAATATTGTCTTTTACGGGGAAACAATACATCAGCATACAATTTTAAAAGAATTATGGAAAACAAGCTGCTGACGATCTAAAACAATATGGAAGCTTTAGATTGTGTAAGGTTTCATTATTTTGCTGATTATGGAAAATCACCTTACTTATAACTTTTAAAAGTAATGCCTTTCTAAGGAAAGTAGGTTTATAGTTATGTTACTTGGAATTTCGAATAGAGAGACTAGAAAGCTGATGTAGTATTTTGAGTAGTAGAAAAGTATTTTGAGAATGAAGTTGCTAACATTTTGCCCATTCTAGAAAAGAAGCTATTTACCCTTCTTTTTAAATCAGCATTCATAGTATATGCAGGGCTGTTTAAATAAACGGAGAGATAGAGACAGCCTCATTTATGACCAACCTCTTATCAGAAATAGTACCCCTAAATATTTTATCCTCACCTATCATCGTTGAATGTCGCAAGGATGGAATTTTACGATGATCGTAAAGATAGAATTCATTGCAGCTAATGACACGCAAATCAGATGGGAATGAAGTATCAAATACTGCGTGTCAACTCAACCTTAGCATGAGAACGAAATCGATGGGTTAACCTTTCTCTTAGATGGCAAGCGAGCACAAATCCGTGACAGCAAATGTGTTTATACACAACGCAGTTTGAACAGTCATTAGACCCCCAACTCCCTACCCGTCTCGTGTCATTCATTCAAAGCCAGCCACTCGGAAGTGGATGTTGAATTAGCTTTTGCTTGCCCAATGGCAGTACTAAAAAGCGGAAGTGCTACATCTTTGTTAACGAGTTACGTGATGTAGTTGTTTGCCACGTAATACCTTGATGATAGGCGGCATAAACTATGTTACGGGAACAAACAAAACCTCCACAGAGAGCTAAGCAACAACTTCAAAACATTCCATTAATTATGCGCAAACATATATCTTAAAGCAATTTTAAAATGTATTTTGCTCCTATTGAAAGATTAATGTTTAACTTTGGGATATATTTAAGTTTAGCCGGATATCCAGTTCTAAGTTTGCAATGTTAAGAAATTTGTTGAGCATAAGAAGCGATGTCTAGAGCATTAAAAATTATTACAGAAAGAAAAGCGCATATAGCGATGATATTGTACCATAATATCATCACAATGTGCATATAATTTGTATTTCTTTACTGCATTTACATATATCCACTATGTGAATGTAAATAATGTTTATAAATGTACATAATATGTATGAATGTATATAAAATTATCTTCATATAGTGTATGTAAGTTAATACAGTAAATAAAATTCCTTATTGAATAATGCGAAAAAACATCGTACAATTACTTAAACTGTACGTTTTACCTCGTAATGGTTTACCAAATAACTTTCTTTAAAACATTTCTCATAAATCGCAGTTGCTGTACACCGGTAAATATATTTTCAAGATTCTGATTGCAGCAATATGTGTTATATGTCTTCTATGTAATGGGAACATTATGGTATTATTGTTTATTATTATAAGCAAATACAGAAAACCGTTAACGTTCGTTCTTCTCAGCAGATACAAAAGTTATTAAAGTTTTCTGTGCTGAGCAAACAGAAAAAGCATATGCAGACTAAACATCTTTCCCAAGGTCAATATTTTAGAGAAAAAATATGCATTTTATCAAATTAAAAAGGCGGACTAGTTTTTTTTTATCTTCATGCGTTGGTTGAACTTGTGCGCATGTTATTAAGACAGGCTTCATTAGCTACTGAAATAACCATTTTATCTGCCACAGTAATAATAAAGAAGTAAACTGGAGGAAACAATGTAGATAATTTTAGAATAAACACCCCTAATATTAAAAATCATTTCAAACACGCATGAGCAAGATATGATTATTGTTCTGGGTATATTTTCTGCACGTGGGATAAAAAGGATAAATAAAAGAAAGATCCATGCTTAAAAAGTGTTCTAGTTTTGTTCGAGTTAAAATAAATGTATGAGTTTGTTATTTTTAATTTTTCGCTATTTTATCCTGAATATTGACTCGGCTTTGTTATCTAAAGAAGTTATTATGTGCCGTATAGACGAAACAAAAGCTCAATAGATAGAGTGCTATTCTGAAGATGCCCTCTTTTTTTTTCTTTACGAACAACCCAAAACTTCTTATTTCCTTTCTTTTAACACTTGGTTGAGACATTTTTGCTGTTTTTGAAACTTAGGATGATAAATGACAATGTTTTCAAACGTTTTAATTGTTCGTAAGTAATTTGATATAACTGGACCTGTATTAATGTGCAATGAAATAAGAGTTGATTTAATTACAGTTTCTTATCGAAATATGAGTCGAATTCAAAGATTGTTCTAAAGAAAATTTAAGAACGAATTTTTCGAATATTATCATTCATGGATTATAGATGGGTGGTGAATGGATAGATTATGAATAAAAGAAAAAAAACGTCTTTTTTCACTATACTCTATGTTTAAGCAAATTCTACACTATGCTACTTCTAAATAGAGGTAATTTAGATCCTAGAAACATGTTCAATCCATTTTTATTTAATCTTGCACCAATGAACTATTTTATTTAAGAATAGGTTGCGAGATGGTTAGAAATTCATGTAATTTGAGTCTAAAAGTTTTGTTAATGTTTCATTACGGATATTAACTTAAATTTTACAGTATCATTATTTTTATTCTTTTAAAGTGAACACGCATCTCGTAAGCATATTTAAGAAAACAATTTTGTGACAACAAATATAGATCTTTTAGTAGTTTACGCCTATGATTTTACTTTAGAAGCTTGTCTATTTTTGAAAACTATTCAACTTGCAAAGCATTAACAGATTAATGCAGTAATTATAAATGAGTACGAATTTTGTTTGTTATAAATAATTGATGTTAAGATGATACGCTTTCATTTGCATTCTCAGTACTCTGATTATATATGCATAAATTCGTGTCTGCAATCCCTTTTAAGGACAAATCAAAATGATTAATTGACACGATTAAATATTAGATTCAACAGCTGATGTAATAGATCTGTAATTTCCTCATCTTTTCAAAATTCTCCTTGCTTTGAGAAATGAGCAATGCCCTCACCGGGAGTCGAATCTGGACCTCTCGAACACGCGCCGAGAGTGCTAACCGTTACGCCACGAAAGCATGTTGGAAGAAGGGCGAAAATGCCTTATATACTCCCCCTTTTAAAGGACGACTGGGGATTAAGGGACCCAATCGCCAAATCCTGGTGTGAAGAATCATCATTCACCGCCTTTTAGTTCGGGTGCCACTTTAAAGACATTAGGTTAATTTGGTTGCTGGAGACATGAAAAACGAGCAATGCTCTCGCCGGGACTCGAACCTGGACCTCTCGAATACGACCCCAGTGTGCTAACCGTTACACCACAAAGGCAGGCAGAAAGGAGGGAGAAAATTATATAAATTTTTATTTTGTGAATTACAGTTTTGTTTGTTTGAATGAAATCCAAAGAAATTTCGAAATATTAATCGACGGCAGACATGAAAGTGGAACTCAGGTTTTAAACACAATGTACCTGAGAGTAATTGAAGGCTATGGTGAATAAAGAAATAAAAATACGTTAAAGTTCTCAACAGAATTCATTTACGTCAGCCAGTTAGTTCCATATAAAATTACAAACGGTTTTAATCAATTAATAACAAAGGAATTAGAGTAAAACTTATGACAAAGTGAGAACGCTGCAAATCAAACTTACTTTAGAAATTCCCCTACAACTAATGATTTATTCAGAAGAAGCAGTTGTATAGAATACACGTTATTACAACTGCATTTTTGAAAGTTAAGAATATATTTTTTGTTTCAAAATATAATTAGCTAGCACTAACTTAATAAACTCCAAGACAGAGAAGGCAGGGAACATGCATTTGAACTTTTGAAAACTGTTTTCTGTTATTCTCAAAGGATGTGAGAATATTAATTCTCTTCACAATTTGAAATTTATATCTCACCTGGTTCTTTTTAGATATTTCAGTTTGACTGTTGTTTTAAAGCTGGCCCTTGGGATTTCGAATTTACTGTATTCTACTTCTTTTAAAAATGTAATTTTAAGTACGAATTTGCAGAACATAAAAATTTGAAAGCCTTTTTAAAGTAAGAGCTTCTTTTTTTGTACTTAACTTATATTTCATATCTTTCAACAGTCAGACTACCTAGCAATATGTATGACATTTGCATTTACCGCTGTTTGCTATAGCTAAACGTTCAATATGAACAGAAAATATTTTTAAAACTCGTTGAAGATATAAGTATGGAGGTTATTTAAAACCAACTACTGAAAATTTTCCGAAACAGTGACGCTAATTTAATAAATAAAAATTGCATGATATTATTAAACACTGGATAAGAGATAGCGAAAAATAAATCTTTCGTATTTTAGTCTCCACGCTTAAAGAGATAAGTTGTTGCTATTACTTATGCTCACTTGTCTGACAGTAACATCAGCCCAAGCCCATGAAAGTCTTCGTGGCAAAGAGCGCAAAACACGCCTGTCGTAGGCAACAGCCTTGAGCACTTTACGGGTGACAGTGCGATTTAGCTCAGTTCCGACCCCAGTTTTGATGGAGAGCCTCCGGGGGGGGTAAGGGTCCGAGGATCTCCCACCCCTCTCTCCTTCCACCAAACCACACGAAAGGACTTTCTGCTAGCCGCATACTTAGAGTGCCGCCATGCCGCACAGACACTATACATTTACAAACATCCATGCCTTCTCCGGGATTCGAGCCGGGGCTCTTCGGCACGGCAGTCAGAAAAGAGATAAGTAAATATTACTTTACATTTAGTCAGATAAGCAACTATATATTCAACTATATTCAGTGAGAAAATCCAAATTGTAACTTGAAATCGTCTAGACGCTGTTATGCGCTTTATATACGAGTATTAAAGCAAAAATGCGCATTACATCAGGAAAGGTAGCTAGTGCAGTAGCTAGAAAATTTAAATCCTAAAGTCTTAAAATTTTTCCTTTGAAAATTTTATTCAGATAAAATAAAATGTAATATTTGGAAAGAACTTATTAGCATTTAGGTTCGAATGTACTCCTACGTGGCTGAGAAAGTACTGTTATGGGACTCTACTATGGAGGCAGAACTAAAAAAAGATCTGGGATAGTTACCAAATGAATCCGTAGAGTCATTAGGTTAATTGGAGGCCAGAAAAGATGAAAAATATGCAACCGCCTTCGCCGGGAATCGAACCACGGACCTCTGGAATACCGGGCCAGCGTGCTACCATTACACACGAAGGCACGCTAGGGAAGTGGGAGAAATACCTTATATACTCCCCTTTTTAAAGGGCGACTAGGGTTTTAGGGAACCTAGTCGCCAAATCCTGGGCGAGGAGAATCATCATCCTCAACCCTTTTAGTTCGGGCGCCACTTGTAGAGTCATTAGGATTTTTTTAGAGGCAGAAAAGATGAAAAATATGCTCGCCTTCGCCGGGAATCGAACCACGGACCTCTGGAATACCGGGCCAGCGTGTTACCGTTACACCACGAAGGCACGCTAGTGAAGTGGGAGAAATACCTTACAAGTCGAACTGCTGGAGTTTATGATGGTGGACTTTAAAGCTGGGGCTTTATGATATGAAACATTTACCGATTTTTCTGCAACTGATTAAAAAAATATGCTTTAATCCAGGGATTCCCAAACTCTTTCTTGAATCGACTCGTTTTAAAAAGATGGTTTCTTCTTCGACGCTCTGATATTTTTGTCTATAATATACAGTATAGAACATAATCTTAATTTGCACATAAAAAAATAACTATAACAAAGAGGTAAAAGGAAGGAAAAATGAATAACGTTGGTTAGGTGTCAACTTTTACTTTGGGATATTTCTTTCGGATGACTTTTAAATTCCGAACTTAGCACAATTATATGCTCTGAATAAGACTTAAGCTTGAACATCTCCTTTCAATAAAATCAACTCTTCTTTCGCAATATCGCACTTCAGGGATCTTATGAGTCATTCTGGCCCATTCAAATATTCAGTGCCTTGAAAGAGAACATTAAAATCTTCTTTTAAATTTTGAAAGTGGCTTGTACGTAACAATATATCTTCTGAGGAAATAAAATGCTTTTCAGTAACAGAAAATCGCATTAAGCTATCAAAATAATGGAATTTAATTCAAATAAGTGCCGATATAAAGAAATGAATTTAAAAATGAAAAATCGAAGATATTCACAATATAGCACCTCTTTCTCACTATGCTATATCCCAGACACCGAAGTTTTTTGGTTGCGAATTTGCATTTTGTTTCATCACTTTTAAATCTACTTTCGTTAGAAGCAAAATTGCTTCGTGCAAATCCTTAGTATACTGATCAATTATGTATCTTGTATCTATTATGTCATCTAAATGTATGAATGCTGATTTACCAAGTACGGGCATTAAGATTATGTCCATTGTACTCTGAAATGCAGCGGGAGCCTCACTTAGGCCAAACGGAGTCCTGAGGAATGCATGAAACTCATATTTGGTAATAATTGCAGATTTCGGCACTTTCTAAGATTTCGCAGATATGTGGAAATATCCCAGAAGTGAAATCTAGCATGGTTATACATTTCGTAGATTTAGTTTTCTGAATAATCTCTTCAGTTATTAGTAAGGGGGTATTTTGATAAACTGTTTAGTTTTCTGTAATCAATATCGAAACGCAAGTGCTCAAAATCGGTGGATGGAAAATTCTACTTTTACTTGCCATAGAACTAACAGGGCTAGCCTAGGGACTAATTGTGAGGATTGTAATTTTGTTTTTCAGCATGTCCTCAATATACTTTTCTATGATCTCCTTATTTACTTTGTCTTAGAGGCAGTGTTTTGGGTCAAAATTTCATACCAACGTCTCGATTTTTCTTTCTTCCTCCGAATGCAGTTCTTTCAGATCCAAGTCCAACTGCTCTGTCTTTTTCTCAGTCACCTTGTTTATATCCAACTATATGGTGTCATTCTGAAAATTAATTAACGGGCCGATAAACTGAAAGGAATCCAATCTCAATATCACGTTTCCCTGTAAATTTTTTATTCTAATAAAGACCACTTTCTGGTATTAATTTTTAACTTGCACATTTAAAGCCATTATCCTTACGCATTCACAATACTTCCTCTGTGCTGTTATCACTTTAATTCTCGACACATCAAATAGTCTATACTTCCTAAAATGTTTTCTGCTAAAATCCTACTTTGCGTCTTTGTGTTTAATAAAGCCACCGAAGGAATGTACCGTATTTATCTGGAAAGAGAGGCCCTTTTTCTTTCATCTGCAGTGACTTGACATCTCTAACCCTTAGCACCCCTATCAAGTTTAAAGCTTTTAACTTAAAATCCTCCTTTTCCGTTTTTAAGATCAATTTTGATGATCGCCATTGGTGGATGAAAAATTTTGCCGATTATCTAAATGTCTCCTGCCATAAAATTTACAACTTCTTTCGCCTACAGGCTTCCTAAAATTTTCGCCACCTTTTTCATCGTATTTCCACCTACACACATCTACTGATGGACGCCGAATTTCAAATTTCACCCCTAACTCGAAAAGCTGTTCTATAGTACCAATGTTTCTTCTGGTATTTTCCATAAAGTTCCGATTCCAGCATGACCCTATCTTTCAACACAGAGAATGCTTTCAAAAGTGTAATTTTGAACGCTTAAAATTTTCACTTCTCACTCCTTGTTTTACCGAATAAATATTTTCCAAACTCTTTAAACCAGTTCAAGGCAAAGACATCTTAGCGCAGCCGTTGCTTTCGGTACCTTTTCCAATTCCACAGGGTTACAGTAAGAAATGCGCTAAATTTTCTAAAAAAGTCAACACTGAACCTCTATCATAGAAACTACTCAATAATTTCATTGATGATCGCACTGTGTTCGCAATAAAACCGAATACTTCCAATTGAATTTTTCGAACAGCAGAAACTTGGAATCATGGGGGGGGGGGCGGGGCAGACTTAAAGTTGTTCCTTCACCAGGCATGGTTCGTGATAGAGTTGGGGGTTAGACGTAGGGTTGTGCTTGTACAGAAGCTTAAATCAATGGCTTTCAGATTCTATTTAGACTGACAACGAAGTTACTGCTATATTTTGAGGCAAATGACAAAATCGCACCAAGGTTAAAATACTCTTTTTATTTAACTCTTGAAATCAATCAATTCTGTAGCACAAGGCAATACTTACGCTACAGAACGAACCCCTCCATTTGCGGGTATTTAAAATAGCACAAATTTAAATAGCGTAATATGATACTGCACACAGATTAATCTACTGGATCAAATAATAACGACCCACTTTTAAATTCGGATTGTAAAATGGTTGATGCTGGAATAAACTTTGGTAGAGCTGGCGATGGTACATAACTCCAAGTGAGGCTGCCAGAAGCTTTCGTACCAGAATAGTCTGTGAAGCCGCCTTGGTGTTCGGATCCTGCTCTTAATTGTCAATTGTCAGAAGCTCTAACTCTAAACCTTCAGGCCCTCGGCTTAAATACTCAAGCAACTAATTTTCACTCTGGTGAGGATCACAGAAAGTAGAAGTTGTAGTATTGTATGGTAACTTTGAATATCAGGTTTTTAATTTTAACAGTAAGACACAGTCGGATGTGTGGCTTATATGCAGTAAGAAAATATTTCAAGAAATCTCTTGGATGGAATTTTATCTAGCAGTAATTAAATATATCGAAAAGTAAATTTTTGCATTTATGATTCATATTTTGCATTGAAACTCTTTAATAAAATTGTGATATAAGAAAAATGCAGTATCATCTTGTGTTTACTGTATGTCACACTTAACTTTTAAATTACTCAATTTGTAGAGTCATTCGGTTCTTTTTTCAAGCAGCAGACGTGAAAAACGTACAGGGCCCTCGATGGGAATCGACACCTGTACCTCTCGAATACACATCAAGTATGCTTTCTGGCACACCACAAAGGCATGCGGAAAGGAAGGAGAAAATACCTTATATCCTCCCCCCTTAAGGGCTACTGGGTATTTGGGGAACCCATTCACCAAATCCTGTTGGTGACGAATTATCGTACACCACCTTTAAGTTTAGGGGCCGCTTGTAGAGTCATTAGGTATTTTTTGAAGCAAGAGACGCAAAAAATGTGCATTGCTCTCGACGGGACTCGAACGCTGGACCTCTCGAATACGCCTTGAGTATGCTTCCAATTATACCACAAAGGGATGCAGGAAGTAGGGAGAGAATACCGTATAAATTATTAAACTGATTGAAGATATTTCTGTTTAGAATTTTCATTAGGACTGCATTTGTTAAGGAAATCCCAGTGTAATTTCTTATATATTATTCTATAAAAAAGTGAGGAATTTCTCATTTTTGGTATTAAACCTATACAGCATAGTATACCTATACAGTAATGTACATATTAGAAATATTGGATAAAAGAGAGTGTTTTGACGCAATTAAAAATTAAAAAAATAGTTTAAATAATGTTTAGTTAAAAATAAAAAGAAATAATTTAAATAGTATATAGTTAACTGAGCCTTCCAGAAAGTACACTTTATGATTTCTGTTTGCGGGTTACAAAAAGACGAAAGCTTGGAAGTAATGAAGTGTTTTTGACATAACTAAAAGCAGTAAAAAAAAATAGCTTAAATAATATTTAGTTAAAAATTATGAAGAAATAAATAGTATGTAATCAGCTTAACCGTCTAAAAAATACATTTTATTATTACTGTTTGTGGGTTACAACGTTTTCATTTTCCCGTGTATTTAGAAAAACTTTGAAATTGCATTCTTACTGGGCTGCTGAGTTTCTTTGAAATAAAGAATATAATGAGTAATGGCAGGCAGACGTTGACTAAAATATCCAGCTTTTACTACTACAGAGAAAATCAGCTGAAGCAAATTAAAAGCCACATTTGGATTTTCGCAAATTTTTAGGTAAGCAAAAAGTAATTAAAATTTACTTGAAATTGGAGTAATTAATTGAAAAAAATTACTTGAAATTTGAGTAATTAATCGGAAAAAATTTACTTGAAATTTGACTAATTAATCGGTAATAAGGCCCCAAATATGTCTACGATGCAATTTATATTTTGGATTTTTAAAAGATTTTTAGCAGAAAGGAAATATAAGTTTTCGAGTAGGGCATTTGATTATGTTGACGAATATATTTAGAAGGCTGTTAAAGGACCACTACAGAAGCCCTAAATCTGTTTTTTAAGCTTTTAGTGCTTCCTTAATTCAGCGCATTAAGAGATGAATTCGCGCAACAAACACGGACAATTACAGGCAGGAAAATTTCCAATGGCCTTAACAATATATGTGTTGTGAGCAATTGACACAGGCTTATAAAGTGCGTGCCGCAAAACTTGTGAAAAGAAGCTGGGGAGGGGAAGTAAAGGAAAAAATAAATCTAAAGTGCTTTTAAGGATGCTTGGCCAGGGAAGAATAAACTGCGTTAAAGTTGAAAACTCGATGCAAGGAACTGTAGGGGTGGGACCTGTTTTGTGGGAAGAGGGTCCGGATCAATATGGATCAATATTTTCCTCTTCATCAGCTAACTCCCTGAAAAAGTAGATAATCTTTGGGGAAAAAATAAAATGCTCTAATTTAACACAAACTTTATAAATCGATAATTTCATATGGAAGCACTACATTCTTCACCTCAGGACGAGATCATCTTTTATGTAACTCAGTGAAAAAAATCTACCGTCATAGTTTTCTGTTTAATATAATTTTTAATAGGTAGAAGTTTGATGAAGTGCTCCAGATTTTGTAGACAAAGAATAAATTGAGTCAGTAAACACAGTTTGTGTCTTAAAACTTTTTATGACCGAAGTTCTTTGCTTCAATACGTATTCAAAACTTTCAACACAAATTCAAAGTTACCGTAGCGGCCCGTTCTATTCGTCTGCATTTATCGTCTCTCAGTCAATCATTCATCAATCGCCGGCTGCAGATAGTTATTCTTTGTATATCCGACTTTCACCTTTTCCGAATTTTACTATTTGAATTTCATGGTGACTGTTTAATAAAGTAAGGAAAATTTCAAAGAAATAGTGAAAAGACTATGAAAAATAATGACTAAATTTAACGCAATGTAATAATATTACATTAATTAGAATAAAGTTCACAAAGAATAAGTATTGAAACAACGAAGACAGAAATTCGACAAAAATAATCAGCGTGCCGTTGAAAAATATGAAAATTGGAATATATTATTAAAATTAAAATTTTATAAAAAATGATGTAAGCTATTAAAAATTAAAAAAAATTGCTTTTTAAACTATGTAATTTTTATTATGTAATATCAGTTAATTTTACAAGACAGTATGTTAAATGAAAGTGTAAAAAATAATTGAAAAAATAATTGAAAATTCCGAGGAGAAATTTCTAAGAAAATTAAACCACTGAAAAGAAACATGAAAAATCATCGTTTCTTTTCCCTAAAGTAACTTTTACTTAAGTTAATACTGAAGAGATCAAGCAAACGTCTTTATCAAAACACAGTAATGCATTGTTTAACTCCATGAGTTCTTTAAACTAGAAAGTCTTGGGAACGAAACTGTAAACTATTGCTTTTCGTAGAAATGGATATCCGAACTCGTATGAATATCACACAATGAATTTCTTTTCTAAAACAAGTTGCCTTAATTTTGTTGCTATGATTATAAAAATCTGAAATATTATAAGTTGTTCAGAAAACGTTCAGGCTGGAAGTAGGACACCAACATGTGTCAAAATCAAAAATGGCAAAATGCTGTTGTCTCGGAAGCATAGCAGGGATAAATAGAAAGGGCTAGGTCATTTCTTTGTTCGACTCCTTGCCGACGCGAGCCTAATGAGGAAAATTAACAGGCAGTAATCTGACGTCACTGTGATGCCACCTGTTCTGATTTCTCGCGTTTAAAACTGTAGTTTCATTCAGCTGCGAGACGATTTTCTAGAGGTTACATATCCCAAATTAATTTTAATCATATATATATCTGTTTTCTAATAATGTATATATTTAAAATAATTTATATATATGTAATTTTAGTCAGCTTTTATTTTAAATTCTATATTGTAAAGTACCATTTACGAAATATGGCTTTTTGCTCTGTAGTAACTTGCCGTAGCACTTACAGAAGTACGACAAGATGAGATATTTTATTTCACGGGACCAAAGGATCCAAATGAGGTTTTGCTTTTGACGAAAGAATGGATACGCAAATGTCAAAGACAAGATTCTATTAATGCAAAGAGCGGAAAAATCTGCAGCGAACATTTTCTATGCAGTGTTTATGAAGATGATATGAAAAATCGCTTGTTTGGATAGCCACAAAAAGAAACTGTTGAAATGGAATGCTGTGCCGAAAGTAAATTATGATGAAAATAATAAATCGAAATTGATGATGACAATAGTAAATCAAATTTTAATGATTTTGAAATAAAACTCACAAATGAAAATATAGATATTCCTGAATGCCCTAAGTTTAAGGATAAACAAGAATGCATTGATAATTTGAAGAACAAAATAATATCCTTAGAAAATTGTATTCAAAAATAGAGAAAAGAAAAATTTTAGAATGTTTGTTCAGCGGCAAAGAAGGTGGACGACATCTAGACAGAAATTGGTATCAGAAATTAAAATCTCAAATAGCGAAATTTTTTTGGAGGAGGGGGAAGCACAAATCGGAGAATTTGGAAAAATGTCTAAAGCCTATTTTTATAAAGACGCAGATTAATGTATTATTGAAAAAGAAGGAAAAAATCAGGTGGACTAGTGAAGATATTTCAAGTTGCATTGTCATAAGAGCTCCGTCATCTTAAAGCTATGATTTTTGGAAAGAAAAAAATTAAGAAAAAAACTGGAATATCTTTACCTAGTATTAGCAAATTAAAGAAATGGTGCGCTAAATTTTAGTGTAGTCCAAGAATTCAAAGTGATGTTCTTACTCTGAAGAAGGAAAGAGGCGAATATTTGTATTTTGTAGAAAAAATATGCGTTCTCAGTTTCGACGAAATGCATATAGATTGAAAACTCTGCTATGACTCTAAACTGGACCAAGTTCTCGGTTCTTTTCAAAATGTGCAGTTTGTTTTAATCAGAGGTCTCATTTCGCGCTCTGCCTCAAATTACTGAGAAACCACGTTTTAGATAAAGGATTTGTTTTAGAAGATGGAACTGTTTTAAATTTTGTTATTATTAAAGAGGTTTTAAATAGAGATTGAGAAGAAATCAAATTATGTCACAAACTAAAACCGAATTATTTAATGGTCAAGGGAAACGAGAGACAAAAAGTCGCTCCAGAGAAAACATTATTTTCAAAAAGTACCGCAAAAGGTATACTCCACCCCACAGGAAATCAAAAAGCATCTGACTTCTATGAGTTAATCGATAATATCTTCAGTATTATGAATAGTACCAACAAGAATAACAAGTATTTAACAAACTAATTGTGTTAAGTACTTGTTAAAGTTATTCTTATTGTATCCTTTGTAACTAATTATTGATTAGATTTTGTGCTAAATTAGCATTCTAGATAAAATATAATAGTATAAAACATTAAAGTAATTGGCATAAAAAGACTTGCTTCCTTTACTCACACTTTTGAAAAATTAAATAACTGTATTAGGTACTCTGAGTAAAGCTATTTTGTCAAAATTAAGGTAACAATCTTACATACATTTATTTAATTGTAATATAGATATAAGTATAAATTACAAAATTATTTAAAAAAATATTATATTGAATCGGAAGAGAATTATAACAATGTAAAATTTACAATTAGGCAAAAAATCAGACGTAGGTTATCAGAAATGTTGCCATCTATGTCATATATGTTTAAAATTATGTCAATGTAAAATTGTTTTTTGAGTAAATTTAAATAGCTGCTATTATAGTTATCTTAGAAGCAGTATAAAAATTCTCTCAGTTCACATGCAGATAAAGAAATGATTAGAAATAAACGTTCATTAAATAAAAAACCTGCAAATAAAACATTGAAAAAAACCCACGGAACTTTATGTTAAAAGAGTAGCACATTTTATCTATTATTTTAAAATTGAGTAAGTATTATTAAATTTTTTAATGGTTCAGTCTAAAATGCATAAAGAAGTAACATTGTCTCTTCCAAATTATAGCTATCTTTCACACACAGCTCATTTCAAACGCTGGTTCAGTTCAAAATCGCTAATTTTCAAGCTGTGAATTGCATCTGCGCGCTCAGTGTCATCATGACTACGTCATCACTTCTCACTTTCTGCTTCAGGGGGAAAAGCTCTATGAGCTAGCCCTTCTCTTCTAAGTCCTGGAAGCATAGTGTCTCTCATGGTAAATAAAATTTCTTTAATGAAGAATGAAGCCACTCGAAGGTAATTCTCAAGTAACTTGTAACCACTTATTAACTAATTTCTATCAAGACAAATTACAAGATTGAAGAAAATTTCGACACGGGATCTAACACAGGTAGCGAGGCGAAGCCTTTTCCATGCGTGCTGTCCGCCGTCCGAAAGAGAGGGAAAATCAGTTCGACATCATTTTAAGAACTTGCTGCGTGACTTGGATGACGATTAAATAATCGAAGTTCAAATGTGAATACTTGTGTTCACAACTGCGAACATCCATTTCTCAAGCTTTCAAAAGTTCATTAAAATTTTAAAAATAAAGCTTTAGAAGAATTTCACATATATTTTAAGCATTGATACCGTTTATTATTTTTTCGAAGAGATTGATGTCTGTATGAGAGCTTTCAGTTATTCAAATTTCAATCACTCGAGAGGAAGCCATCGTTGTTTTTGAATTTTAAGAAGGGTCTGTTCGGTATATTCTCAGACGTATGGTTCAACATTGGAATTTATTTTGATGCCCCATATTTCCAAACTTAATTTCTTGCAATCCGGCTTGTGTGCTGCTTTCACGATTTTCTTTACAATCTGGTAACGTAATCTTTTTAATAATTGATTTCTCTTGTTTCCCAAATTTTGATTCTAGACATCAGAAAGAATTCAACGTAGTTTTCTCTTTTTCGTATTTAATATCTATTGATCATTTCACGGTGAAAAAAAAATAAAGGAAAAAGAATGCGTCTAAATATTGTACACAAAATCAAAGCGTAAACTCAGAAATTTTACTTAACATATAATTACCGATGAAAAAGTGTATGATGTGATACCGATGAAAAAGTGTATGTGAGTTGATACCGAAGTTAAAGACACTCGTCTACATTTACTCAAATGAAAAGAACGAGGTTTGCGGATAAGACGCAAATGAGTTATAGGAATCGCTTATATTCTTTATTCTGACTCAAAGTACCTCCATGTGTTGGTAAACATTTCACTATTTTAAAATATGTTTCATAAAGAAAATCTTCCAACTTTAAGTTCTGTATTTTTCTTAAAAACATATGCATGAGTCTATTTCTGTAAAAATATATAACTAAACAAATTGGGTGCTAATTTTCTACACATAATTCCCCTTAAAAACAAAACAATTAAATATCGAGTTTTTGAACCTATGTGAAAAAAGTTACTTTGAAATTGCTAACCTAACAAAAATGGAGGCATCAGAAATTCCACTTAATTATGCAAGCACTGTGCAGAATATCACGAATGAAATTTTTCCATGCTGTAAAGAAATGTTTCAGTGGCCAGCCATTGAGAATGACAGGCCGTCAAAACAGAATTTCGGAAACTGCAGCCGAGAATTCAGATTGTTTATACTAAAAATTATTATAGTACTGTAAATAGTACAAAACTGAAGCAGTTTTGCTATATCTGTTGTCTTAATGCCTTAATTAAGAAAACGATCAATCTACTCCATTTGATATGCTCCTCATGAAAGTATGCCTTAGCATAGCTTCCAGTTAATTAAAAAATGAGAAAAATTCAAGAGATCATTCATTATTTTAATAGATATATTAATGTTTTGGAATGTACCAGGCGCTTTCGTTTAACATTTTAATTTCTTACAGCTTTAATTGCTGAAAAAAATGGCTATAGGTTATTCAATAATGGATCCTTTCAATTAGTTCGGGTAAAAAATGGTTTTACTTGAATATGATAAAGCTCGCATGAGCTGTCTGCTTTAAAGAGAGGATAACTTTGCAGAGGACCTTTCTAGGGATAAATGGCACGTTTTCCCGTTTACACGTAGGGAAAACATCCAGCCTATCTGCCTTGATTCGAACCCGGATCAAGCTACAGTGTTTTGTGATTTTTTTCTAATCGGCTGTCAGAAGGCTTACTCCAGATAAAAGGAATTTCACGCTTGATGAAAATTAACTAGTCTTAAATATCAGAAAGAGTTAAAATAAATTATTCTTTAAGCATCAAATTAAATAAACACAGATTTACTCCCGAAACATTACTATCAATGCGCAAAGTAGTGATTACAAAAGAAAATTTATAGCATTCCTTTATTTTGCATAACAAATTATTTTAAGTTTGATACCTTTCCTGATCTCTTCAACTTTCCCTTGTATTCTCTCTTTAGGATGTAAATTTAAAGTTAAGTGAAGTGAGTATTTAAGCGGGTGTTTTCGCTAGCCAGCGCATGTGCCGTTTAGGATTATTGTCACGCCTGTTATGTTTTGTTGAGTCAACCTAAGTTAGCCATACTTTAGCGTGCTAATTCAGCACTATTCTAATTAGACTTTAAATGGATTTATATTCTACGTTTAAGTTTCACCACAAGTTGAAGGTGTTATTGTAAAGCACGAAGATCGCACCTTTCTGTTAGAGTTGGAATTAGTAAAGGCTTCTTTTCAATCTTCTTTGTGTTGGTGTTGGTATTTCATTCACGCCTGTGCAAGAATTCGCCAGGTTCATTGCAGGATCCAGTTTAGTTTATGTGGAATAGAAGAGACAGATCTTACAAACTCAATCAGTAAAATTCAGTTCAAGGAAGAAAAATAAATCAATTTAGAAATTTAAATGCATGCAGAAATAAATAAATAAGTAAATGGATACAAAGAATTATTGTAAAAATCGTATTCGTGAAAGTTTAAATAAATGTACAAAAAAAGTATTGAAAAACCAATGAATAATATTAAATACGTAAGCAAAAATATAAAATTCAAAACAAATAAACATTAAATATCTACATATACACACACACGCATATATAAATGTACATAAAGACATGCACATACACAAATATGCTCAAACCTCGTTATAAAATCATACGAATGTTGCTCACTTACAGTTTTATACTTCCAGTGTACCAGTCGAATATGTGCAAATTCATTGTTTAACTTTATTGCAAATATAGTATTAAATCTATAATTCCAGAATCACTTATAAGGCTACTCCGTTTTAGTAGCCCAAGACACTTTAGTATTTTCAAAGAAATATTCCTGCTAACAATGCCATAATTCTCCCCTAGCGTTAATAGTTTCCCTTTTTTGAGCGCATTGTTCCCTGCTCGTGCACCTAAAAGAAGAAGTGGGCTTCACAGAAGTGAACTAAATAGCTTATTACGGAATAGTTGATCTAATTAACGAAACGTGGATTTCAAATCGCTCTTAGAATCTGGATTTCGCAGTTGGTTCAAAAGAATCACGTGACACACAGTGAATGATTGCGGATTTTAGTTCTTTTTGAATACTGTTAAGACGAGTTTACTAATGAGAAATAATTTTAAATTTTCAGGTAGGGTTTGAGAAACCCTGTTCCCCAAATCAGCTTTTAATGACATAGAGGAAAACAAGATTTCAGTTGCAGAAGCTTTGATGCAGATACTAGCTATGAAAAAGAAATGATATTATCTCTGAAACAGAAAAGACGTCTTTAATATGTATAAAATGCACCAGAAATTAGGATGTCCAACTATTGGATATTATTCTGCTCGAAATGGACATATATCATCGTGGTGCAGTGGGCGTATAATAAATTAAAATTTTCCCACCAACTTGAGGATGGTATTTTATTGTGATAGCATTTTAAAAATTAACGTGTAAAATGTGCCCCCATAAAGCAGGTGAAAACTAATCAGAAAGCTGTTCGAGTTGGTAACTGAAAATAAAAATGAACCTGGGTAAGATTGTAATAGCTGGTAATGTTTGTAAGTTTCCCGCATGTTACACAAATGTAGTTCGTATCTACACGCACTCGAATATTCGTAGCGGTAAATACAGTCAAACCCTTTTATTACAAATTTCAAGAGACCGGAAAATTAATTCGCAATATCCGATTCAATGAAAAAGTAGTTTACTTCATAAAAACTTGTAAAAATTGACTGATGAATAGCCACACACAAAAGGTGATTAACGTTGTTACATTAGCAAAAAGAGTGATTAACAAGCCTGACTTTAAAAAATGATATTAAGATTTAATTACAATTATTATTACGTGCAGTTATTAAATTTGTAGGGCTTTCTTTTCCAGTTTCACTATACATTAATAATTTTACAAGATAAATTCACTTAGTACAGAAATCAGGGTTCCGAGTTTTTCCCCGAATTACATATTTATAATTATGATAATTATTTTATCTATAAAAATGAATAATGAAAAATATAAAATAATTAACCTTTAATTTTTTATTAACTTCTCAGCATAAAAATAAGCTGTAATTTTCTGCTGGCGTGACACAGATTGCAGGAAAAGGCTATCCATATTTTAAGAAAAAAAAGCAAAAAGCTTCCATCACCATCAGTTCTACAGTTTGTGTGAATAAAAACTGTTTAATAAAATGCATCCCAGTTTTGGCATCTGCCGTAGCACTTCAGTGTGCCTTTCAGTATGCTGCGGCTTCTCAATATTTTCATTAGCTTCAGAAGAAGAATTTTCGATATCAGCACTTCTTAATTTCTGTCATAATACTTTCATCACATATCTTCTCATGTTACAACAATATTATCAAATGAATAAAAAGTAATAAAACACCATTTTTTACAGCCATTTGAAGGTAAGTAAATTCAAATTTTCATCTTTCTCTTTAGTATCCTTTGATATAGCAGATTACTGAAAACAATTTCGAAAGGTTTATATGTAACATGTCCCCTAGACTTTTCTAGCCCTAGCATTCCGTTAAGAGTGAAACGTTATAAGCGATTTGACGATTGTACATCTTCGAAATGTTTAAAACGAGATGCTTTCTGTATACATGTTAGATTCGAAAACAAAGAAAAAATCCATCTAATCAATCGAAATTAGTGCAAACAGTACAGTTGTAAATAAAAGAGAAGAATCTTTCGCTCTTTGGCAAAAGATCTTTATCCCATTTCATCCACGTCTTACGACTATACTTTATATGACTTTTCCTGTTTACAGGAAATAGGAAGATTTTCCACAAAGCTGAAACATTTTGGCTCCTGAGAGTTTTTAGTCATTAAAGGCCTACGCTTCTCATTACCATTCATAATGGCATACACAAGATCTGTGATTCATATTTTTGACGATTTTCCATCACTGAATTTATAATTTTTAAATTTTAACGTTTGGTTGAACACCATCTCATAGAAAATGTCCCTGTTTTTGGAACACCTTTTTCTCCATTTTTCGACATTTGATTTTTAAGAGTTACAAACTCTACGACGATTTTCTTGAATAAATGTTGTGTTGCTTCTTAAACCTACTATCCACTGGGCACAAAGAGGAAGGCTCTTCAAAGTGTCTGTCAAATTTATTGGCCTTCGTTTGAAACTTTTGTACAGATATTGTCAGATTAAGATTTCTTTGAATAGTGAACAATTTTAAGCAATGCTTCCTTAACATCATTATGATAAGTCTTTCTCAACTTTTTCCACGTATACCAAATTTTACTACGAGCAGAAATTATCAAGCATAGAATTTGTCATATAGCACCAACTATACTTTCCAATAAACCGTATCCTCAGCAGGTATCCATTTTGCATTTTTTTGAATAATGTGCACAATATATTCAATGCAAACACGTTAAGTTTACCGCTTGCCATACAAATGAAATTTTGGCACAGAAACAAAAATCGATGTATCTTATCCAGCGTTCAAGTAGAAAGCAATAATTTCTCCCAAGATATGTATAGTTTCAAAGAATAGATTCAGTAAACATTTTAAAGAATATCCTATATATTGCAAAAGACCTAAAGGATGCAAACCACTATGTAGCAGAATTTGAAGAGCATTTATACTCAAATAAAACAAACCGATAAGGATAGAAATCTCATGCCGTAAGAGACGAATCAACTATTCAACAACAGCATCATTGTGCAGCTCAGACTCATAGGATTCACTATTTCCTCTTTTTCTGAATAATATTAATTTAAAAATTTTCAACAAAGTATGAACTTTGAATAGCACTCCATCTGATAGTTAAATCAAAGTATTTGATTGAATCAGAGTATAAGGTATTTCTCTCGCTTGGTCTGCACGCTCAGAGCGTTATTGAGAGGTCCGCGTTTCGATTCCCGGCGAAGGCGTTGCTAATTTTTCATCTTGCCTGCTTCCAAAAATACCTAATGTCTCTACAAGAGAACCCATTCCTACTCTTTAGTTCGATGGTCACGTGCATTATATGGTATCCTAAGGTATGCTTATTACGTCCTCGTTCTGCTAGAATTTCGGTTCACATTTTTCTTGCAGAGGCTTTGTTTAGAGCATAGAGAAAAATGGGAGTGAAGCTAAAAGAAAATGTAACGATGTTTTCCTTTACGGAAGAAATGTAGATTCTAACATCCTAAAAATGAAAAAACGAAATTTTTAATCGATGATATTTATACAGTTTGTTATATCCGATTTTCATAAATTTAGAGGTCTCTATGGCAGTACAAAATCATATCGGTTGTAAAGGAAATTGAACGGGACCAAAAACTTCGTTCATTATACTCGGGAGTTTGTCAAAACCGGGCTCGTTATAATGGGGTTCAAGTATATTGTCATATCTCCCCATACTATATTCGTCTAAGCATATCTGGATTATTTATATTACAGGGAAAACGAAGATAACACATTTGTGCCTCTACATCAGTTATTTCATAAATTATTGTATTTTTTGTTAATTTACATTGTGAGCCATTTACCTTGCGTATGTCAGTATAAACAGTGAATTGCCGATTTGTGTTCATAATTTAGCAAGTGATTTCAATGGAATATTTAGAAATCTATGAAAATAAATGTATGTGATTTGAAGCATAATAAATGTGAGTGTTTCCAGGATTTCCTGCAGATTACTAAATTAAGAAGCTACTTAATACTAAATTAAGAAGTACAAGAATTCGTTCGAAATCATCTTGTTTTCATGGACTAACATTTCTCCTTCTGGATTAATAAAATCTGACCTCTGTATGAAGGTAGGCAGTGCTATTTAGCTTATTTTTTTAGAAATTTATAAAATGTAGCTTGCTCTCAGCTGACCAGATTTATAAATAAATGAAACTTCAAGATTTGATTCTAGCGCAGGAACATTATTGCATATAACTCCCAAGCAAATGCAATGTTTTCTGAAGTACTCATGATTATCAGAACCTCTCTTTCAGAACTGCTATCATCTTCAACAAAAATGGAACCTAGTCCTAAAATAAATTCGGAAATAAAAGTAATCACCATTTCCCTTAATACTCAAAATGATAAACTTTTGATTTCAAAATTTCCCATCATCTTCAAAAAGTACAAAGGGTGACTTTAATGCTCATAAACAAATATGGAAATACCAGAACAACAATAACAGAAGTGATTTGTTGGAAGACTTATTTATGCTAACACCATACAGACATCGTATATGGAAGTACTTACCAGGTTTTCAATTTCGCAACCGTTGATTATAGACATATACTTCCAGTTACAAAACTGTTTTAAATAACGCAATGATTCAAATTTTTGTATATTTAACTTAAAAAAAATATGTAAAATACGAAATCTAACTTCTTATATGTTCTCATGATCTTTATACTTTAATTTAGGAAAATTTTACACTTATAAAAAACAAAATACAAAGCGTTTGACCTCCGTGTGGCCAAAATTAACTGATATACTTCGTATTAGAGCCGCTGATCCTATTTAGGGGCCATGCAGAAATTGAGGAGCAAAATGTTTGAATGCTCACGTAATTAAAAATAAAATCGCAATTTAGAAAAATATTTGTGATGACAAGATATTAAGCGACGCAAAATATATATATTTTTTCAAAATAGAGATGTTAGTCACAGAATCTTATAGAATTCGTGTTTTAGAAAATATTGGCAGTTAACATTATTGGCACGCAGATAACTCCTAATATTATTTACTTTCATCATAAGTGAAAAATATTTCTAGTTCAGGGAATTTTTGGTACGATTACCATATTATGATTCTAAAGTAATAAAACTTCATGAGAATATTATTAGACTTCGAAAAGTTATAAATTATTTGCGTGAAAATTCTATCGGTATGCCAAGTGTAATAAAATTATAAATCTGAAGACAATAATAAATCATACAAAAATAAACAGCTTTTCTGAATGACATTTAAGGGGGAAAAATCAACCTCAAATTAGTCTAATTAATTTTTGAATATGACATAAAAAATCGCAGATTTTGAGATTTAATATCTCGGCCATGTTTTTGTCATACAGGAGTTAAACCTTTTGCGTTTTATTTTTTATAACGAGTATAAAGTTTTCCTATATTTAGGAAACCGACCGAAAGTATAGGGACCGAAAGGAGCGTAAAAAATTAGATTTCATAATTTTATAAAAAAGATTTCTTTAAATTTAAAAATGCCGAAACATGAATAATTGCGTCATCTAACAATTTCGTAACTGGAAGCATATATTACGACTAAATTTGCTAAAATAATAATTGCTAAAATAAAAGCTGGGTAAGGACTTCTGTGGACACGGTGTAACGCTCCTCCCTCTTGTCAAACAACATCAGGCCAGGCTTGACACTCTCATTTCACCATCTTTGGAATAACATCTTTAGTTGGAAAGTTTTTAAACTGGAAGAGGAAGAATCTTTGTCCTATCATAGAGACATAAATTTCGAAGCCAGTGACCAGTTTGGCATCAGTAATGTACAACGTTCTAAAAGAACTAATAGTATTAGCAAGAAATGTATGCAGTTCTTCAATATCCCCTGCTCAGAAACGCGAAAAAATATCAAAAACTCAAATATGGTCCAAGAAATGAACTCAATTATTCATATTTTTACGATTTCAGTGGAAACATCTTGCAATAAGATCTTCAAAATCAAATAACCGAATAGCCAGACTCTGTAAACCAGTGGCCAGCAAAACTACGTGCTTCAAGATACAGAAGTAAAGCAATCAGGAGAAAGATGAAAGGTGTTCTTTCAGAAGAGAAAGAAATCGAAGCATATTTTAATTACTCAGAGCAGAAAGCTATATATAAAAGGAAAATAGTCGAAGCCAAATTAACGAGTTGGAGAGAACTCTGTAGCAGCAATGGAAGTTTTCACAAAATCTCAGTAGAAAAATTTTTAAACCAACTAAGCCAATAGACCAAATTTCACAAACATGCCAGTTAGCACAGTATTGTTCTCGGTGGAAAACATAATGCACTCTGGTTTTATTAAAATTATTCTAAAACCGATATGTCAGAACGAGCTGCTGTCAGGAGACATCAAAGCATTTCAAATACAGAGAATGACCAAAATTTTTCTGCTGAAGATATAGATAACATCAAAGTCTTTTCAAATAGAAAGGCATCAGGAATATACGGCATAAATAATAAAATCTTGAATCTAATTCAAAAGGCATCACGCGATTACTTACAGAATTGTTCAATAAATGTCTTCAACTAGGTGTCTTGTCCGACATTTTCAAGGCAGGACATATCATCCTATTTTCCAAAAAAGACCAAAATCCACGATCATATCGATTCATCAACTTCCTGCCAACAAATAGTAAAGTTCTGGAAAGAAACACAGCTGGAAGAATAAGACACCGCTTTCATAAATATCAAATAATCAGCGGGAATCAGTATGTATTCATGCCAAATCGTTCTTCCTTCTACTCTTTGCTGCAAACGAAATCGTAACAATATAACGCAAAAAAATCACAAAATCTCTATTCTTCTCTGCTTTGGCTTGACTTTAAAGAGGCTTCCATAATGGTTTCCATACTTCAAGGTCTAGAGAGGTAAGCATCCCAAAAAATTTCTTTATTATAATCGAAACTGTCTATATACAAAAGGAGCATAATAATCAGTAATATCAGAACAGTAGAAAAGCAGTATACAAGAGAATGTCCTTAAAGATCCTGTTTGTTTGATAGCAGATCTTGAGATTTTTTTTTCTTCACTTTATATTATGTTATATCAATGGCCAAATCATACAAGAGCTTTGGCATTCGTAGACGATGCCGCATTCATCACCTGGTGGAACAAGCAAACAACTTAAAGATAATACTAACCACATTTCTCGCAATATTCAACCAGCTTTGTAAAGTACAAAAACTAACAGCTTCAGATGAAAAGTCCAAAGTTATATTGCTTCACATGCTCGGTCAAACCATGTAAAGAAACCAGCCTTCGAAATTAACGAAAAGGGAATTAAGGTAGTAAACAGACTGAAATTTCTTGGAATTGCTTTAGACAGAAAACTCAGTTGGATAAAAGATCTTAAAGACATCAGAACTAATGCTTCGAAAACTCCAGTTCCTTCAGAAGGAGAATAGGATATGATTAGGACTTTAATCTTCATTTCCAGAAGCGCTTGTTCAACATTATGACAGAGAAAAATCGGTAAAATTTTTAATTACAATTCTGCTGTCTGGGCTATCCCATTGACAAAAAGAAGCAATAGTCCTGTGTCATTAAACAACGACCTTTTCTCCTCAACATAATAAGATCTTTCCGCACCCATTTTTATGCTGCCACCATTATATTACCTGTCGAAGGTAGAAGCATTTAAAACTAAAATATTACAATTCGGAATCAAGCTTCCTTATAGGACTAATATACAATCCAAATATCTTTGAATTTTCAGTCTCTGTATTCTCAGCATTCCGAAAATTCTCTTAATAACAAGAACTATTTTAAAGACCCTTCAGATATCAATACGTACCCAGTTGCATATGCAGATGGATGGAAGAGAGGGAACAGCCTACATTTTCTATAAAGGCGATCATCTTAAAATAGCCTGGAAAAGACGTCTGTGATCAGAAAATACAGTTTTTCAAGTGGAAATTTTAGCCGTTAAAAGGCAATAGAAATTGCAGTTAGTAATAAATATAGTCAGTTCACGATCCAAACAGATTCGCTTTCTTCGCTAGTGAACTTCTGTCCCCAATAGCATAAGAAATCATTTATCTTCTCGAAGAAAAATGACAAATTTAAATTTCTCTTAATTGGGTGAAAGCAGATACAGAAAACGAAGGCGCCCTTCCCTTAGTGAAAGATACAGCTACAGAAACTGATTCGGGAGATATGAACTAAGATGAACAAAGTCATATCTTAAAAAAAAATAGCATTTAAAAAAAATCAAATTTGGCAGAACAAATGAGACTCTGTACCTCAAGGTAAGAGAACAGATAAATTAATTAACGTAATAAACGGGGAAAAGATATTTTATGAACGCCGTTTAAATCAGTTTGTATCTGCGCACTGCCTTTTCTCTATTGCTACTATTATCAGAGAAGTATTTCTTCCTCAGACAACTGTATTTACGACGAAAGATGCGCACACATCATAGTGTCCGACCAATGGCGAAGTAACTCGAGTTTCAGAGATATATTTTAAACAATCTAAAATATAATCAATAATATTATCAAACACCTTTCGGTACAAGGCTGAGATGTTTGGGAGCAACTAATTGCTAGGAAACAGTAACTCTTTATTTTAATGTACATACTCTTCTAAATAATAGAGACATGGAAATGTTTTGGAAAAATAGCACGCAGCTCCTGTAGGATGCTTCTCTGAATCAGAGTATCACAGGACGTCTGTATCACCATAAGGTCCTAGAGTCCAGTATACTTATTCCTGTCCTGTCTTGGCAACGTATCCATCGAGTAACTAAAACTGCCAATAGCGGAACATTTTCGTAGGCGTCGTAATGTAAACCAATTATAATTGCTGAATAAAAAAAAATACATCACCGCAGATTCGAAATTTTATTTTATTTTTAGATACATGCAAATGGAAACATTTCGTTCTTCAATTTTTGTACGACATGACCTTCAATTTAAAAATGAAGTATCTCTGTTAGTTTTTGTCGAATGGAGTTCCACTTTTTGTAATTTATTTTTTATAATGAGTGCAAAATGTTTCTTGATAACTGTATTATGACCGGGGAAACATCGAAAAAGTATAATTCGTAATTTTATAAAACTGATTTTTTTTAAAGTTAAGAATGAAATAACATGAATATTTGTATCATTAAATTTTTTTTTAATGGAAATGTCTCTATCTGCCGTTTATGATTGCAAAAATAAAGGCAAAGTAAGAGTTTTTGCAAATACTGTGTATGTATATGTATGCAATAAAAAATGAAACTATACAACAAAATATATTATGGCCACTGTCAATTATTCAAGAGAAAAGTTGATTTTATTTCTTAATTGATTACGACGAGGCACACAGTAGTATCTCCCCAAGGGAAGGATGCCCCGTGGAGGACTTTTAAGGTAAACTAGCTCACATCCACATTACGCACGGGAAAAGCACGAAAACGGCCCTACAGCTAGCCCTTTCGTCGCGATTCCGAACCCCGAAACGAACTATCAGTGTTCAGCGACTTTATAACTCGTCTGCTGGCGGGCGCTCATTTTATTTTGGGTTTAAATTATTCATTGCCATAGGAACATAAAATAAAATTTCCCATTTTAATCTGATATGAATTTTTTGAGCTTTCTATCTCATAATTCAGAAATGTTTGAGAAACTAATAAAAACTTGCTCAAGTACAGCATTTTATCAGCTCCCTTAATGAGGTTATTCTTAAATATAATTTTCAATAAAACTTTCTCATCTGTTACCAGTGCATCCATCTTTCTGAATTTTGAGATTAATTTTTTTTCCAAGTTTTAAACTCTAGATGTAATATATATCATTCTAACAAGTCAATTAGTTTCTTATCTTTAATCTCGATAACTAACGGATTCTTCATCTGTGCGTGTTGGCTTTCATAGGAAGGAAACACTTTAATAGCGTAGAGCATAAGTCACGTACATGTGTAATGGCACAGGGAATATCTTCATTATAAATTTTAAGCATGAAATTTGTATGCATGGAGAAGTCTTTTCTGCATCCTATTTTCTACATTCAAAATTACAGTTACTTAGCAACAAAAAAAATAATTTAAAATGTTTGTTAATTGGTCGTCTGACAGATTTTTGACAAGTGAATATTTAAGTATTTGTGATAGTAAAGCTTAATAACCGTTATAATTTGTTTTTTTTTAACTATATTTCTTAATTCCATTCATGTATCTGCCAATCATGATGGCTTACAGTAATTTTAAAAAACTTTTAACTTTTTTAATGTACTTACCAAAATTATGTGCACTGGATTATAATTTTCTGTCTTTGGAAAGAAATAATGACTAGTTTAATCACTAGTTTAGGTTGATTATAAGTATTAACCAGATATCTATCACGTACGACCATACTAGATAAAAATTTTATCTTTTTATTTGTATTATTTATTCATTAACAAAATGCAGAAATTGCGATCAGTATTTGAAAGGAATGCCAGAGTTTCTAGAAGCTGAACGGGAAATCAATTTAGAAAAGACTGACTGAGATTAATGATTCAGCTCAGGAGAAATCATTTGTAAACACATCTTTCCTGCCTATCATCAACCTTGGTGATGACAAATCTTTCTACCGTAATTATTTCGTAAGTGATACATTATAATTTCTTTCAAATGTCTTTCGAAACTTATACATTTTTTCTGTTAGACCCATTTAAATAAAAGAATATTGATTCTTTATAATTATGATTTTCGGAAATTTTTGTCATCTTTGAAAGGGCAAGTTAGAAACTCGGGAAATGTTTCTTCCTTCATCGCGGATTTCTTCTGCCATCATATTTGAAATTAAAATTGGTTTCTTTTGATATTTTTTCTGAAGCAGTTTTGGAATTAAAGGCAAGGAATATGATGTCAGCTATTTCTTAATTACTTTAAGCGATTATCCATGCATTGATTAGACTCAGACCTTAAAGTGCGTTTAATTTCGGCTCAGCTGCCTGTATTTAGTTCACGAGTTTTGTTCTTAATGATTAACTAAGCTCATCTTCATGTCATTGTTTCATCAAAAATATCTACTCAGGGCACAAAGGTTTCCAAATAAAGCCGCGAGTGAAAACAAATATGTTTACATAGGATTTCCACATGCTGAATTGTTGGAAAAGAAATGGTCGATTTCAAGGACGACTGAAAAAAGAAATTAATGAAAAATGAAAAAATACCTGTTTCATTAAAATAATCTTCCATAAGCATCAATGTGTTGTTGCCAGTGGTGATTCTCCAATATACGATAAACTGATGCGATACTGGCAAGCCTTTTCTTGGACAAAAATTGCTCAGGTGCTGAGAAAACGGTAACCTTATGAGGTTTTAGTTAATCTGGAACTAATAACTCCGTCAGATGTAAAGTAAATTATCGTTAGATTTGAAATAACTACAAGTCACGATAAGGTTTTTAATAACATTTTTTATTAAATAGAATTTAGAATATAAACACACTTTCTTGTGCCAGCAATATCAATCACAGCTCTGTGATGTAAACAAACGTGGTGATGTAAACGTGGTGATGTAAACAAACGGAAGTCACATTCAAATTAAAATGTGGATCAGTAGCCAAAGAGTACACAATTTAAATCTTATTCTAAGTTAGCTCAGTATTTCTAACCGGAACGTCAGAATCAATTTGTCAGCATCGAATAACTCAAAGCCGAAGGTTACAACTATCAAAGCCGACAGGAATTACACGTAGCGTGCACGCACAGATAGAAACACGCTCTGTCTTACAATCCAAAAACCTCAGTTTAAATATTAACTAACTCACTTACATTCCGGTGAGGAAATGGAAAGGAGAAGTTACAGTAATGCTAAAATTATAAATAATTGGTTAATTTAAATAATAACCGTATAGCCTATTGGGGAAATATTAGGAGGGTGTAGAGTATGAAACATAATTTCGTGTAGCAAATTATTGTTGTACTCCATATTTGACACTGAAATATGGGATCTCGCATTATCCTGAAGCTGTAGTACTCCACGGCTCTTAACAAAAGCTGGTTGCTTAAGGCCCACCAGCGGATGAGCGGTAAAGTCACTTCACATGGGTAGTTCGGTCCTGCAAACGGGCTGGCTGCATGAACGTTTTAGGAGTTTTCTCCTTGTGTAACGTGTATGCGAGCCGTTTCCCTTAGAAAGTCCTCCACGAATGCATCCTTCCCTTTAGGCAGATAACCCTGGAGGCTTTTCCATAATCACATACACCACCTTAGGCTTAGTTTTCGGAGGCTGGACGACCTAGCTGCAAGGCAGATTTGCTGTTTTCGTAACTGAACATAACCAAGGGAAATAATGATATAGTGATGGAGGATGGTAAAATTGAAAATCGTAACTGGTGCTTAGATGTTAAAAATTAATTAAAATTTCTATTATTCGTGCAAAAATCATAATTTGTTTTATAACTGTGAAAAAGTAATTTTAAAATCATTTACTTTTGAAGAATGTTTGCAAAACTTTTATGCATGAATATATGTAGCCTTGATCAAAACAACGAGAGATTTGAACTGCACTCGAAAAATACTTTTGAAATTAAAAGGTCAAAGAGATCATAAACCTCAAGTCTTAAAATTTATTTTTATGCTCACCTACAAACTTAGGTTTTCGAACACAGTTTTTATTATTTTACTACTGACAAAATAGTTACCTGGATTCTAATAGTTACTAAAATGTATTTGTCCATGGAAGTTAAAGCTTCAGGGAAATTTTCAGTAGTTCATAAAAAAAACTAAAGAATTAAATATAAGAGAATAAAGTTATAAATATTAAGTAATATCAGTATGATTTACATATACATTTCGACCTTTAGATAAAGTACAGGAATAATAAGAAAATGTTTTTTAAGAGACGCTTACGCATATTAAACTCAGGCAGTAACAGGCATCCGAATGTTTCAAAATACAGTTATGCTTATGAAGATCATGCTATTAGCTAGAGTAATATTTTCGTCAGTTTTTTCAGAGTCAGATTTTAATATTTATGAAACCAAGAAGAATGTTGTTCAAAGATCAAATAACATCAGTATGATTTACACATACATTTCGACCTTTAGATAAAATACTAGAATAGAAAGAAAATGTTTTTTAAGAAACACTTACGACACATTAAACTCAGCCAGTAACCTGGATCCGAATGTTTCAAAATGCAGTTATATTTCTGAAGATCGTGCTGTTACCTAGAGTGATGTATTAGTCAGTTTATCGAGATTTAGGTTTTTAATAATTATTAAACGAAGAAGAAAGTTGTTCAGTCATATTATTAAAAAAAACTTCGCAGCACATCATGGTTCTTTTAATAGAAGCATGATATACGTTTTACAAATGCATCTAAAGCAAATATGAAAATTAGTATATAAAACAAATCGAAAACGAACATCTTGTATTCGACACAACAACTTCATTTTTCAAATATGTTGACTCTATATAAATAAATATTGAATTCGTTTTGCCACTTAGCTATGAAGAAAAAAAAGTTCATTCTTAAAAACAGCTTAATTTATTATATCATTAAAAGTGAAAAAATTTTTATTTTCGTCCCATTTTTGTCAACAAAATTTTTTCTCATACGTTGAGACTTTTTTTTAAGCTTAAACATTGTGCACTTATTTTTGCATTTGATTCGATATCTTTTATTTTGATTAGTTTAAAACTAAATAAATTCTTATACTAACGCTTAATTAAGAAATTCTGAAAAAAAACTTGGAAATAAATATGATTCAGCATTTTAATAGAAATCCGGAAATCGATACTTTTTGGGGGGATTATTAAAAAACTGTTCTGGAATGCGAGTTTAAAGTGTTGATGTAACTTTTCTCTAGTTTGAGTTTTTGCTTTAAGCAAATAATATTTTCAGAAAAAAAATGGGGTGTTGCCAGTACACGACATCCCCAAAATTCCATATTAAGACACGGAATTGTCGGACATGCTATGAGACTTAAGTAAATTATCACTTCTGGTTGATCGTTTGTAAATAAAATAAATTTGCTTGTAAACTTTACGGCTCAGTGTTAATTATAAACACCATTAATTTTTTATTATTCTAGTCTCCCATATGATAAACATAAATGGTGGTTTACACATCAGTTCGCATGATTCGATTTGAAAATATCGCGTCAATCGTAGCATTTCTGGTCATACAGTGTTTTGGATTTACAAATCAATGACTTAAAAAATCACAAAATTTTTAAAAGCAGCGCATCTTTAGAATTCCCACTAGAGGGTTAAGTGTTGCCATAGATTTCTTTTTATATTCGTTATATTATTTGTATTTGCTGTATTATTTCTTTAAAAATAATACATAGCGATAACATCTGGTGACAGCATGCTTTTATTTGAAAACTGTTTGGACACAAAAATTAAATAAACACAAAACTGATGACTGAGGCTATTATGTTTAACTGCTCCATTACGAAAGTTGATATTCTTGATGAGCTTATTAGGTATTTTCTCCCTCCTTTCCGCAAGCCTTTGTGGTGTAATCGGAAGCATACGCAGTGTAAGAGATCCAGGGTTCGAGTCCAGGAGAGGGCACTGCACATTTTTCACGTCTCCGGCTTCAAGAAAACCTAATGACTCTACTGACTTATTCTCGTCGCATTTAGTATAATTCCAAGAATTAATTTTATACTTATAAACGTAATATACTGTTCTCAACCAATTACTTATTTTAAATGCTAACTTTGAGAAGCTTTGGATTGTCACATAATATATTGTTTTACGAAACTCTGTTCAAAGATTCGCTTTGGATTGTCACATAATGTACGTTTTTACAAAAGTCTATTCAGAGCTTCAAATAAAGTGTCACTTCTGTTTTATCTATTTTAGCCAAAATCTAATATATTGTTCCCATAGATATAAGTCTTAAATGCTAAAACTGAAAAGTTTTGGATTATATTTTGATGTAGTTTTTCATTAAAAACCGTTATAAGTTTCAAGTAACATATCACTTCCTGTTTTCCATTAAAGACCGTTAATGGGCATCCTGTAAAGTACCACTGCCTGTTATCTAGTTTTACCAACATCTCATCAACTCTTTAAATGGATTTAGAAAGTTTAAACAGAAGCAGAAATTTTTTCAAGTTTCCTATAATTATGGATATACTTTCATATAATCATAGGTTATCATAGACGAAAACATCATCACACACGCATGCAGACAGACATCATTTCAAAAATAGGGAAAAAATCTCACGAGGATTTAATTTGTGCTTTTTTACTGAAAATTTGCTATTAGTTTCTTAGACAGAAAAAATTACCCCCTTACCTATGTTAGGTTTGGAAAGACGTAAAAAGACATTACACTATTAAAATGCCTGTAACATTAGGTATCATAATATTGCTTATATGAAGCTCCTTCCGTTTTATAGAAAATTTAATTTATTCAAATATATATTTACATATATGTACCTATTAACATTATATGATACTTATGCTTGTAGCATTAGGTATCATAAAATTGCTTAGATGAAGCTCCTTCCGCTTTATAGAAAATTTAATTTATCCAAATATCTATTTACATATTTTAAATGTTTAAAGAAATTTAATCAAACTGCCTTTTTCATTATTATTATAAAATAGTAATATTAATTACTTTATAAGAACACTTGATTAAGTTTTAAATAAAAAGTTTGATTTTAAAAAACACCTTTCACCAATTAGTTTGATAACCTGCCGTTTACAATTCTATTCTACGCGTTGATTAGGCTAATTCTAGAAAGGAATTCATCTGGAATTCGATTCTCATCTGATTTCGGCAAACGTTAGAGGTATTAAAATAGTACAGAGGCTAAAATTTATATTCATATGCTAATAAAAATATCATTATTTCTAAAATTTATTACAAATTATTAGCTAGGTTTACTAAATGGTTAATACAAATGCAATTATTAGTTAAAAAGTAAAAGTTAAATTCATGCATGCGGAAAATTACATGTGCCTTTTGTGCATGGAATTTTTATTAATATATGTAGTCATTAGGTTTACCAATGCAGGAGACATCAAAACACTCGCCATGTCGTTAACGGGATTCGAACACCGGACCTCCCGTTTGGCTAGCTGGGCATGCTGTTGAATTATATCACGAAGGCACGTGAAAAGAAGGGAGAAAGTATTTTATATGCGTTTTATATAAAAAAAATATTGGAAGAGAGTATCGCATCATGAAATTACGAAAAAAAATACCTCTGTGTATCCGAGAATGAGGGAGTTAAGAAATTACGCTTTATTTCCTTTCTGACGGAAACGAGCAATTAAATTAAGTATCGAACTTCAAAGTTTGAAATAAAAATAATTTATAATGTTGTCATATTTAGTAAAATATGTGTATTAGCAGTACACGCATATATAAAATTTCATAAACATTTTTGTCTTTGTTTGTATACTGCTTATAAAAGAAAATGTGTAAGTTCAGATAACTTTCTGAAATAAAAATGAATTTTTTAATATGTATGCCGTGTTACATATATTACTGCAGTACTATTTATCTATATTTATTTGATTATGATGACATTATTTCAATGACCTTTATGTATTTCGTTCAGGTTAATGATATCAAATACTCTGTTATGTTGTAGAATTGGTAAAGTTTTGCAAAATGCAAAGTTTGGGTTGTTTTTTATTCAAATAAAGTAAAGCATGCTAAAGTAGTATGTGTCTAAGAGGGATGTTATGAAGAAGATGCCTTCCGTTAGACATTCTTCCTTCGTGGAAAACTTCCTAAAGGAAACAATCTCATATTCACGAGATCTGAGTTGTACCAGTAATTTACAGTACCAGTTTTAGGTATCCTACGAATTTTATAATATTATATTTAACGCAAATGATTCACAACAAGCGTTTCATAAGCTAAGCACGAACAACTGGCGTTTTATATTTGCTTAACTCGTGTTATCACACGAACTTTTCGAGACTGTAAGCAAAGAAAAAATATATTGTACAGACTTCATTTGCTTTGATTATGGCAAAATATGCAATCTACTTAAGGGAAGGGAAGCTTCTGTGGAGGAATTCCTAAGGGAAACTGGCTCGTATTCACTTTACAATTAGAGAAGTAACGAAAGAAGGAAAAAAAGCATTATTGTGTGGAGAGAAATTTTTCTTCCACGCTGGACTCATAAAAATAGGTCTACATGTCTTGCGTTCTTTCTCCAAGAGATTAGAGCGTTTCTTGATATTCTACCATTCTATTAATGATTTATAAATACCAAATGTCTCATTGCATCAAAATAGATAAAACAGTCTATCATCACTAAATATCTACAAAACTGCCGTTTAAGTTTCTTGATCTATTCCTTCCTCCCATGCCAATAATGAGATCAACATGATTCTGAGACCCTTCAACACTTCTCGTCTTTGAGTGCAATAAATATCTATTGAACGGTCAAATTCCATTAACCACTGACCCGTTGCAAAGGAAGTGGTCTATGATGTTTTAGTAACAGCTGACTTAGAGGCAAATCGGAAGTATTCAGCACATTTTTGTCAATTAGGGTACTCGAGACAGCTGTTTGTTAGCAGTTTAAGTTCAAATTCTATTGGATATGTTAGTATAATAATACTTTTTTATTCCTTCCTTCAGGATACGCTGCCGATCCTCGGAAAAAGCGATTTCTTTGCATAATTTTCTATTAAAAATACCAAAATCTGTAAATTTTATTCTTTCAAATCTTGCAGGAATTTATTTTTTTGACTTCCTGCGAAATCTTCAGCAAAGTTTTTTTAATATGCATATAAAGTTTTTGTACGTGCATTCTGCTTTAACTTTAATCAGAACACGGTAAATGGAAATTAAAAGCTTTTGCTTCAAAGAGGATTAAGCTTTGCTAATTTCGGAATTCTAGTAATTTTTGGAAAAAATTGCATTTTTGAATGACTTGTTGTTTTATTAAAATAATTTGTATTCTTTGTTTAACGTGCGTTATTGAAAAGAGAGTCAGGGGTTTCATGAGTATATTTCACTGCCCAATGAAATGTGAAGTGTAGCTTAGTAATCGATATAAATTAAAATGTTCACTCAGCTAATGGCATTCTGTGTATTATTATATGAAATATGAATTATTTAGTTTGGCTTTGAAGCTAGAAATCTGAAACATTGACAAAAATTTCATCATTTTGAATCCTAGATGTCACGAATATTGTTTAAAAATACGCACAAACAGTAAGTAACGAATTTTAAAAATTCAAATGTGTTTTAGCAGAAACTGTCTGTAAACAGTTTCAATACTGTGACAATAAATGTGAAGAAATTGTTTGTTTGACACTTATTCCACAGTAACACTAGATCAGGTTTTTGACATCACAGCAAGTCCACGAAATTCATCGTGGCAAGGGGTCAAGCTTGCATTCGTCGTTGGCAAGAACCTTGAGCACCATGTAGGTGACAGTACGACTTTGCTCAGTTCCGCTCCAGTTTTGATGGAAAGGACCTCAAGGGGACGGGTCCGAAGGTCTCCCACCCCTATTCCTATGCCTTCTCCGGGGCCTTCGGAAAGGCAGTCAGCGTTGCTAATCACTGTCTCGGCTGGGCGGCTTAGTGAAGAACTGCACTGAGAGAGTAATTACACGAGAATTCTTTGTTCATGTATTACGTAATGATAGTATATAAAATCAATGAAGACGTCTCAAAAAAGGGCTTTCTTTTTGAAAACAATATTTTTACATGAATGGAACAAACACAGAAAACAGAGTGTATTATACATACTCAGAAATACTAGTCTCAGGAATTCTTGAACAATGAAAGTAATTAAACATATTTTAAAATTTTATGTTAATTGACTTTTAATAGAGGATTTCTTTAGAATGTTTCTTTTGTGCGCAAAATGTCAGTAAATGCTGATATATTTCGTGAGTTTTCCGAACTTAGAACTTAAACATGGGGTGGGTTTTCACCAACCTTAATAATTAAAAATCATTAGCACATTGCAAACACGACCACTATTCATCTTAATTACTAAATAGTTGAGTTTCGGAATGCAAAGAGTTTTGCAAAGAGCAAATTTTTTAACCCTTCGTTACATTCGGCATTTTCGGATTCTCTAGACGTTAAGATTTCCCACACTCATCAAATTAAGGTTTGAAGCGATCGTTCATTCTCAGCAACAACTGACAAGCGCATGGTCGCCCTGAGAAAGTAAAATCCTACCAGCCCATTTCACACTTTCACTGACGGTTGAAAGAAACACCGAAAGAGTTTGCTCTCCGCACGTGCCGCAAACATTTGTCAACTTTCCTCACTCGCCACAGCCAATCATAAAAGACGCGCACGCGAACGCATTTGCAGAAAATAAGTTCCGGTCCGCCGAGAGGGCGCGCTTTGCTTCAATCCCGGCGCTTCGGGATGTGAGAACTCACTTCTAAACTGGCCACAAGTAGCCTGGCACTTCGACGAATAGAGAGGACCTGTGCCTCGGCCTGATAGCCTGGAAAAGTGCCAGTTCCTTTTCACCTGCTTCATTCATACAGCTGTACACTCATATGAACCGCTACGTTTAATATTATCTATATGCTTGCATGAGGAACTCAAAAACGAGGATAAGTTTTACCCAAGAACTCTGCTTCAGAACTAACGAACTAATTAGAAACTTAGAGAAACTCTCCCAGAAAAAATTTATTTGAGGATTTCTGGACCGTTTTTAGTAAGTGAGATTATTATATTATCAATAACTGTTTCTAATGTTTTAAAACTTTGAAATGCCGAATAATAAGAGTTTTTTATTCTTCATATTTTACTTACAGATCAATAAAAATAAAATATTTATATTTGAACAGAATATAATAATAAATAAATAAAACGCTATGTAAAAGTACTTAAAACGGGGTAAGCAAACTTTGGTTAACTCTGATTCGGTAGATCTCGGTTGTTTCAGAGCAAAATTGCATACTTTCATAAAAGTGCACAGAATGGAAGTACATAAGTTTAGAAATGCTTTCATGTAGGTAAAGCAAAATAAATCTCAGTGGTAGATTAAGAAATCAGGAGGCAAAGCTCTAATGTGTAATATTTTCTATATCAAACTACAGAAGAAATTCTATCTTATTTCTTCAAATTCTTAAGTTTATTGGACGCTTTTAATTTTCCTTGGATTCTATCTGACAAGTATTCCAACTCATATGCAACTTCAAAGAAAGAAGCATTTTCGAATTCCTAATACTCTGATTTACTCAATGGCAGTGTCAAATCTTATGCAGAAAAATAGTTCTTTCATTTGTCCTTTGTTTCATAAAACTTTGTTACTTAAAGTGATTCGGGTTTACTTTACGTAACCAAATGTAATTTATTGACTGAGTTTTGCAGAAGGAAGTGGAGATAAAGTAGTTTATTACAAAAAATGGCTCGAGGAAATACTTTCTTGGAAGAAGTGTCTCAGCGACGTATTTCTTAAGGATAGTATTTAACTCTGCACATCAGAAGAAATACAAAGCACCCATATAGCTACCACTTCTATTCTCGGGTTATAGAACTTGCTAAGTAACTATTTGTAAAATATCGAGTGGGTTTATTTAGTTAGTTACCGGTCAGTTTAAAGAAGTACCATTTACCACATAATTAGAAATTTACTTCTCGTTGCAGATTCAGAACTTTACATTTTAAGACTTTTCAGCATTTAGTTCTATGAGAAAAAAGGTACAATTTTCTCCGAAAGTGTGCTTTAATCTTTCATACTGCTGTATTTCTCCACAAACTAATAAAGGTCCTTTCACTCATGGAAGACATTAAAATGCTTTACAAAAAGAATTACAAATCATCAAAGTAAATTTTGCTTCTCAATTCGGAATATTTTTGTGTTTTATGGTTAAAGCTTTGAACAAGAGAAACTCCAAATTTAATAGTAAAGAGCAAAAATTCTGAAGGCATGCTTAATCTACTAGATAGCAAATTTTTTAGTTGTAAGTTGAACTGATATTTCAAATTCTGGGAAGTTTATTTGTCTAAATTTATTAATAATAATTATTTATTAATAATATATTATTAAATCGGAAATTGTGATATTTAATTATAATTTATTAATAATAATTATTTCATTCTAAAATCCTTATTTTTTATTTAATAAAAAGGAATAGATTACTAAATACTTTGTTCAAATAGCAAATATATCTTCATCCGACACGCAGATTAAATATGATACTTAAATATCCTCATTTATACATTTATAGGGCTCTAAGAGTAATTAAAATTAGAATTGTAAATGCTGTTGTAACTATACAATTAGGTAATTCTCTTTTATGTCAAAACAAATTTTTTTAAATTCCTTCACCAAACATTTTGTCCAGATTTATTTTATTCCTTTAACACATATTTCGTATTGGAAGTGAAAGTCAGTACTATTTTTAAAAGTTTTTATCTCAAACTTTACAAGGTTATAAAAAGGATGCAATTTTATCTTTCTTATTATGGATACTTCTTGCATATATATTACCAATTAGGGCCTGAAAAGAAATATTTCATCTTAAAAACAGAAGAGTGGGTCTGTAAATAGTAAAAGATTCTCATGCAAATTAAATGAGAAGAAATATAAGCCTGAAATTTAATAGACTAAAATTCTTGCTACCAAATTACATATTCAGCGTAATATAGTGTTATAAAATGATGCATACCCTAATAATTAAAAATATTCTTGATAAAAACGATACAACTCTTTTTCTATCTTCAAAAGCGAAACGAAGATACTCGGAAGGCTTCCTATCTTCCATTGCAAATATCCTAATACAGGACAAACAAATTAGTTTTAGTATGCATGACTCTGTTCTGTACGAGAAAGAGAAATACTATTTTATTTTATTTTCCAACCACTCAACGTCACCACTTAAATACTACAAGATGAAGTCATCAGCTCAAGCGCTAACGGCGTAAGTAATTTTATGAATAATACTGTTGATGCCATGTTTTTTCTCGTACTCATAAAACACGAACGATCTTTCCACATTCGCAAAATATAGTATGCTTAGTTTTCTGAGTAACTGTTATTTGAAACTTAGTTTTATTACAGAAACGGTCTTGGTTTTTGTCAGCTTAGCAGTAAAAATCTATTTTCGGACCTGAAGCATTGCCATGATTTTTTGCCTGCTTAGCAAGAAATCAAAATCAATTCTCAGTGGATTAATTAATTATTCCAAAAGACATTTCTCTCAATTTATTTGAAGTTATTGATCCTAACAGCACAAGAAAACATGACTAGATGTTTTCTGTTCTCTCTTTCTTGAAAGCAGAGCTCATGTATTTCAAATAAAGTACAGTAGTTCTTATATGAATCATTTTATAACTAACTTTCGAAACATATTCTTATCATTATATCCTAATTATAATTAACGGTAAACCTTGATTTTAAGATTAATTTAATTTAATTTAATTTATGTTTCACCCATAAGTACGAAATTCAAACTGTAGGTTTTTAAAACTGAAGTTGTGTTGAAGATGACTCGTTGTTCCTATCACTAAATGCCCGAAAATGATAGTATCTTAATGCTATATAAAGAGCTTAAAATCTTATTTACATTGCATTTAAAAACGTTATGTAATTCTTTTATATACTAGTTGTTTAAATCGAAAAATGAAAATCCATATTTAAAATTGAAATATTTATGGCATTATTATGAGGAACTGTATTGGACACAGTCATGCAATAAAATTCATTCACCGGTCAATATTTCTTCTTCCTCCTTAAGAAATAAAATTTTCCTATGACACTTTCAGAAGAGTTTGGTGATCTTCACCTGAGTCTGCCACGATCACTGATTCCTTGAGGTATTAATGAAGGCCTTGCAAAATCTCACGCAACAATACACATATATAAATCGACTCACTTTTCCTCAGGACATGATTCATCCGTTGAAAACCATATTCTAGAACACAATTTCTGAAATATCCAAAAATTCAGTTCTTTCAGAAAATCCAACGTCTTGTATAAAACTTCTTCAAAATATCAGAAGTGAATGCTTGTCGAGTCACCCTCTTTCACAGTAAATGCATAGAGTAAGTTACAGAAGCTGTTAAAGAGGAAAACTAGTGCTCCATAATCGATCATCTCTCTCAGCATTAAAAATTTGTTACAGGTGAACAAACTTAAAGATAAAGAGGATTTTGAATGTTATAATGAAGGATAGCTTAAAACATAATCTAATTTTGCTTAGAAAAGAATACTAAGCCATGAAATTTATTTTTAATAAAAGTACGTATAGTTTAAGAAGGTAGTATCTCAAATAAGCAGTTAAAGGATGTTTGTTACCTTCACAAGAATATAACATTTCATTCCTAAAGTTTTTCTCCAACCAAAATTTTGTTTGAATGGTACGAAGATACATTTTTATGCGAAATGAAAATTTTATGAGAAGAACAAGCTGATAACATTAAGCGTGGAAGAGCTGTTTTCTCTCTGACATAAACTTCAGACACTAGGAAAATTGTAGTTTATCTTGGAATGCTTGGGGACGAAATTTTTTCTGTTAAAAAAGGGAAACTGCACTTTAGATGTATATGAGCACTTTTTGAGGTTTTGAAAGAAGAAGATGACTAAGAGTAGTTTCAAAAGTACGCAAAATAAAGAAATATTGTACATTGTCTACTAACTTATTAACACATTCATGAACATCATAAAATATCATCAAAATTACTATACTCTTTGATTAATAGTTTGTCATAGAGGGAATTCTGATGTAACAACGGAAGATCATTTCTGATTTTCTTTAATTTAAAAATATTTTCGAAATTCTTTAGAATAGATAAATGCATTATAATTGGAAAAGCAAAGCAAATAATTAAAATCAGTATTTGATTGTGAATGTGGGACTTGTAAGATAATTAAATGTGGTGTAAAATAACTAGAGAAGTACCACAAAATGCTCATATGTGTGTAGAACTATGAAACAAATATGTATGTATTTAACTCTAAATATGTTTTAAAACAAAGCTAATGTATCAGTAGAACTATTCATATGAGACTACTCATTAAGAGTCTTTCTGATTTGAAATAATGGTATAAGATGAATGCTAGGATAATAAATCTGAATAGAAGAAAATCACAGTAAATTTGAATAGAATAGAAACTGAAATATAGAATTAAACTAAGTTTGAAACCAATTATTTGCAAAATTAATAGTGAATGTTAAAAAAATCACACTTTAAAATTTTTAACTTGAAAATAGACTGGGTATGATTATTACTTTGAAGACAGAAACCTTTAATTAGTCGTAAATAAATGTTGTTTCAGTAGCAAATGTTTACAAATAAATTATTATCTAATATTCATTTCTATAAATTTAAGAAGAATTCTGATATTCATGTCTATTAATTTAGTTCTTGAAACCTAATATTTGGTGAAAATGTAAAACAGTTGTTTTCATCTCGTGTACACAGTAATGTTTCTGATGTATGCGTGGGAAGAGAAAGGTAAATTTCCTAAAGAACAAAATTGTATTACTTAATAAGAAAACTCTCCATTTCATTTCCCTTACTGCATTTTAAAACTTCTTTTTAATATTTATGTACACATCTTATTACAGATCTTCAGCAAATGGTAATTTATGTTTGCTATAGCAAATTGTTTTCGATGTATTTTAATTTGCTGAAATGTTTTATTGGTGTCTGTTATTTAAAGCGCACGTTAAGATAACTAAAAAATGCTTATACCTTGAAGGAAGTACTTTACTGATGTAATAATTTTGTCAAATACTCTTAAAATGTATTATATATGCGCATGCCATTTTATATATTACATATATATATATATATATATATATATATATACATGATCAGGTAGAGAGAAATTGAGGAATTTTGTATGCATGATTTCTATTAGGACAGCAGTTTCAAACTGAGTTTAAGACTTAAGTGAACTTCTTACAAATAAAATAATTATTAATGACTCACAGAGCTTTTCCTGCTTTAGGTTATTGTTGTAAAGGTTCCCGATTTATTGTTTCTTTTTATTCAATATACATCGCATTTCCAATCTTTTAATACAATATTTATATGTACGTACACATTTGTAGGGCAGGGTTTCTTGAAAGAATTTAATCCAACGACTAGAATTTGAAATAAAATACTTTTTTCTCGTAATAACTTTTTAAATGAAGTAATTAATGTAGGTGGGAAGGTATACTGATTAGGTCGTAGTTGATATGTCAGTATGTATCGAAGTTATTCAAATTGTGCAGAAGTTCTTTCAAAGTTTAGGAAATTCTACTATCAATTGGGTAAAATGCTTCGAATTGATTTGAAGGGCACTTTGGAATATTCCAAATGCTTGTTTTTGAGGCGTTAATAAGAAAATACCAATCATATTTATTGAAAGAGAGTTTAATTGTAATTTAAGCTGAATTGAAATTCTCGAAATCGACATACTCTAGAAAAGGAAAAAATCAAAGAATATGAGAGTGCATTAAGAGAAAACAGTTCAAAATGGGTTTCAGAATGTATTGAAAATGTGTTCCAAAAAGAATGAATAGTGTATTTTATTTTGTTATTAGGGATTTTATTAACACGACCATGTAATTACCCATGAAGACATTCAGAGCTTGATTCTTAGTAGTTGAAGGTTTACGTATTTAACATGTTTCTTTCGTTCTGATGCACTGACCTGGTCATCCTCATTCTCTACGTTTCGGGAAATTTTCTACGCTCACGAAATACCTCCCACAACAGAAATTAGTAACAGGTTTGCTGTTGTTCTTAATACGTACGACTAAAAAGCAGCAGAGAATTTATGAAAAATTTCCAAGAGTTAGATCTGTTGCCATGTACCAAGTATCTATTCTAATGAAATATCATCCTCAAAATGGCACATAATTCTAGAACGATGAAGAAATTTAATTTTTAATATGATACTTTGCACTGCAGTTTGAAATACAGCTGACTTTGATTTTCAACTTATGAACTGTAGATTTCAACGAATTTTGTCCTTAATACCAAAAGGTTTATGGTCATCGTACTTGTATTCCCATTTATGAAGTTTCATTTTCACAAATATAGCTCTGAGAGATGAATCCTCATTTTATACGAGAACATAAAATTTTATATTAACTGCTTTATACATTTGAGCAAGAAACAAGAACTGATAAAAAATTGATGTGGTTAATGTGGTGGTACCTCGCTGTAATATACCAAAAATAATCATGGTAACAGGAATTCAAAACTGCTATTATAATGTTTTTTAACCTGCGATTTATATGTATATTCAATTCATGAATAAATGCGTCAAAACTGATTTATGTTGCAAAATTAAGCGAAATTTTCGTCACATGGTAAAAATTCAAAATGTTAAAGGACATTTTTTTAGCTTATTATTAAAAGCAGGAATGTGCAGTTGTAGAGACATTAGAATTAATTGGAAAAGCCGGAGAGATGAAAAATTAGCAACCGCCTTCACCGGGAATCGAACCACGAACCTCTGAGATACCGACCCAGTATGCAGAACCACTACAACACGAAGGCACGGTAGGAAAGCGGGAGAAATACCTTATATACTCCCCCTTTTTAAAGGGCGACTGGAGTTTTTAGGGAATTCAATCGCCAAATCCTGGGTGAGGAGAATCATCATCCACACCCTTTTAGTTCGGGCGCCACTGTAGAGACATTAGGATTTTTTTGGAAGCAAGAGAGATGAAAACTTAACAATGCCTTCGCCGGAAATCGAACCGCGGACCTCTGGATACCGGCCCAGCGTGCAGAACCACTACACCACGAAGGCACGCTAGGAAAGCGGGAGAATAACCTTATATATTCCCCTTTTTAAAGGGCGACTATGGCTTTAGGGGACCTAGTCGCCAAATCTTGGGTGTGGAGAATCCTCATCCAACACACTTTTAGACCCTTTAAGATTTGTTTGCTTGTTATCTAAAACAGCTTTCATTTTACTTTTTATTTCTGCTGAAATTCCACTTAAGTTTAAACTTCATCGCTGCTTTAAAAGCGATCTTAAAAGTTAATTTCGAAATTTTGTTATTTTGGAAAGGTAATAAAAGAGCTAAGCGTTAACAAGGCTTATTAAATTATTTTAATGAAAGTCCAGAAATTTACCTGGTATTTAGAAATGCTCAAGTTAGTGAATTTTACAGTTATTCATGACCTTAGTAAAATGTAAAATGAATTGGGGATAGCATTAAAATGTTAATGAAGCTTAAGTACGTTATGCGCTTTGTATGTTGGGATAGAGAGAAAAATTGTTTAGACAATGGCTACAGCTCTTTTTCCAATTTAAGAGGAAAGAAATTACAAAATACCCTTTCCTCTAAATCTTCGTAATAGTATCCCGCATCTGTTGAGAAGTTTTATTTTTTCTGTGGCAGCGAATACTTAATTACTGTCATAGAAAAAATTTACTTCGTGTAATAATCGCAGTCTGTGTAAGTTTGCATTAAACAATGAAGCTTTTATTTCCAATTAGGTAACATTGATAGTCTCTCTGTTTCGCGGATAGCTTTTTATCTATCTCTTTACAGACAAGCTTTTGTATGCGGCAGGTCTTATATAATAAAGTTCAATTTGTTTTTTAGAAAGGGACTGTCAGCATAATTCGTTTCCTTTCAGTATTTTTAAAAGGTCAGAGTATGGAAGATACTATTTGTTCTCCAGGTTTGCAAATATTGCAGATAAAGCTGGACTATTTTTTAAACACAATGCTTAAAAATTATTAGAAATTTAGGGAATTAAGTTTACTAAATTCTTTTGTGGTAAATGTTTGTTCTAAAATTTCTTTATTTGGGCGAAGTTAAAGCTAAAACTTTCTTTCCTCAAATAAATTCTTTAATTAAAAATTTTTAAAGTTCTTGTGCTCGAAACGTTTCTTATGTTAAATTTCTCATATTAGTTTTTATGTCATCAGTAAGGTCAAAAATCGCTATATGTATAACTATTATATTAAGCCAGTCTAAAATCGTTAAATGGACTTGACGTAAAAATTGTACAAATGCGAGATAAAACTTTATATAAACAACAAAAGATAAAATACTTTTATTACGGTTGGATGAAATGTTGATTAAATTTTATTTTATTCATTATACTGTGTCACAAAATACTTAAAAAAAAGAAAACAAGTTTTCAATTACAGATACATGCAAGCCGGAGTTGGGCATAATTCAATTACAATGTAACTGATTAATAATTGTACTGAAATTTAATTTTAAATATAAGTAATTTATTTACAACTTAACTGACAATAACTGAACTGCAATGTAATTGCAGATATATGTAATCCAATTATAATGTAATTAATTACATCAAAATTTCAGTTACAGTTAAAGCAATTATATTATAATTGTAAGTTAAATTGCTTCAATCACAATGTAATTAATTACATTAAAATTTCAATTACAGTTAAAGCAATTACACTGTAATTGTAATTTAAAATGCTTCAATTACAATGTAATTGTAATTTTAAATGCGGCAATTACAATGTAATTGCAGTTATAATGAATTCAATCATTATAACAATCAACAAGGTAGCTTACAATGTAATTGTAACTGCAGTTAATTCATTACAATGCAATTGCAGTTGCAATAAATTTAATTACAATGTAATTGTATCATAAATTAGCCAATTGCAACATAATTGTAATTGGAGGTAATTCAATTAGAATGTACTTTTAATTGCATGATTTATAATTACAATTATTAAACAATAGAATTATTTGATTAAACTGTATATAATTATAATTATTCTATACATGTACATTTACTAGAATTACAGTGTAATTACAATTAAATTTATTAGTATTTATCTGTTTATCACATCTTGAGGGAGGCGTACTGTTTTTACTTACGGTATAAAATATTATCCTCTGAAAACAAAGTTTGAAGACACGATCATGCCTTTCAAACTGATGGACGAAATGAGCCACCATGCTTCTGTCATGAATTGAGCTTTGGGAATGCCATCACAAGCATATTATTATCGGAAATCCTTATATTATGAATTACCAATAACTTAAGGAATTCATGAATTTAGGCATCAAGTTCAGAATTAACTACATTCATAGTAAGAATATTTCTCTTAAGAAGATTAAACACAACCTTGACCGATTTATTATAACAACCAACTATAAACAGCTATCCACTCAACTCATTCGAAGAATAGAAACATGTTTACAATAGCATTAAAGTAATATTAATAAACTTCAATTCAATGACATAAATAAAATCTATTTTAACTATAAGGAACTTAAGTTTTGAAGAGCTTAAAATGCAATTTATTATTGATATTACTGACAAAGTTAAGAATAATTTTAGAATTATTTGCAAAATGTTAAGTTAAAAAAAAACTTATTAATAGATTTAAAGCTTTTCACAAAAAACTTAAAATTGCCAATATAACACTATAACAAATTCTCCAGTTTGTGTGCACTTCCAAAATTTCATTAAAACCCAATCAAATTTAGTTTTATAGCTAATGGAGTAAATAATTACAAAAAAAAAAAAAAAAAAAAAAAAAAAAAAAAAAGGATCAATGTAAGTTCTACCAAAATTTTCAGTTTATACTGAGGTTCAGAAGCAAACTAATATTGAATTACATAACAACTGGATTAACAATATATCAACAATAATCAGAAAGTTATTAATATTATTAACAAAGAAACACATTTACAGTATTAAACTGCTACGATTTTGCGGACTTGTATACCACTTTGCCCCTTAATGAAATTTACAGTAGTTTAATTGAGATATATCACTTATTTCCCAGCATTAAACTCTTAATTAATTTTTGAAAAATGGGACTTTTATCTTAAACGCACACTTTTTCACAGTTTTATTAAATGCCAGAATAAAATGTTTCTACACATTAATGGTATTCCTATGGGTACAAACTATTCAAGTGCCATCTGTAACCCGCTGTTAAGAATTATAATTTTATTAACAATTTCCATAAAGTAGGACATTTAAATTTACCTACAGGTACACTGATAATATCATTGCTATTAATAATTACAATGAAACTGAAAAACAAAATATGTATCCTAAATGATTCATAAATCAAGCATGGCACCGAAGTATATTATCTTGACCTACAAATTTACGATCTCAAAAATATTACTTTATTTGATAAAAAAAGGCTTTTCAATTTCAAAGCAATTAAACTAATTGTAAATCTAATATCGCGAAAAGATTACTACAACACAATTTTTATAAAAAAGAATAAAAAATATTTGTAATAGCAGCAACGATTTTACAAAAGAACTTAGTTTTTTATTTAAACTATTAAAAGATAAAAAAATTTCACTTAATTTCATCAAAACCAACTAGCTGTTGTCAATCTAATTATTATTTTCACCCCCACACTACTGTGTTTCATAAAAAGCTTCATCCAAGTCATTGTGGCGGTATAGTTTGGATGTTCTTAGCAGAGTTGCATTACACATTCTACTCAAAATTCTTACATTAGTTTTAATTTGGGATTAGTCTGTCTAATTATCTTTCTGTATTAATAAAATGAGTCGAATTCAGCTTCTAAGTCTCAAGAGTGAGTTCTATTTTCTGTAACATTTGACAACTTTTTTCATTTTCTGCTTTTATTCCCTTTTAACTGCTTTGAATTTATTTTTTTATTCTTCACAATCTTTTTACTTTTTAAAAAATATTTTATCACAATACACTACACATTTTTCGACCGCTGAACTTACACAAAATAATTTTTTTGTATTAAACACTGTAACTTATTCCATTCGTTGAACTAAACACTACAACTTATTCCATTTGTTGAACTAAAGCGAGCTGATGTGCACTTGAACTTTATTCAGTGGCGGTTACTTTTGGATTTGTGTTAGGTTTTTTATTATCCACGTAATTCGATGTTTTTCCCTTTTAGAAGCTTTTCATTTTCGCTACAACATATTTAATGTTACTATGGAGATTTTTTCTACTTATTTTCAATAATATTAATAAGTTAAATTCGTAGTTTCAAATTCTTAGTTTACCTAAATTCATTACTTTGAACATTTTCGCCTTAGCTATTAACCAGACCGAATATATTTTTTCATATCAAAACTTTTGTTTGCTCGAATATTTCATTTTAAAACTTACGTTGCTAATGTTACATATTTTAAGAACTAACTCCTCTTTTTTTATTTTATGTTTTTTGGGATAAAATTTTCATTAATTTTTTTTCATTTGTTTGATTGCTTCTTTACATGCTTTTGGGACTCGGTCGCTTAAATTGAATATTATTACTGTTATTTGATTTTGATACTATAATTTTTTATAAGAGTGTTTAACTCGGTCTGTGGGGTTTCAAAATTTACATATGTTTCTGTTTTACATACGTTGGGTTACTTGCATTTGCAGGTTTTGGTTTTTGGACTCAGTCTGCTGAAAATAATATTTTTATGTTTTTAATGTTATAAACTATGCAATTGTTCGCACCGCTTACTTCAGCCTGTAGGTATTATAAGGAACAGATTACTGTGATTGTTTTTAATACAAAGGGACAATTTGCCCAGAAGTGCTATTAATTTCGCTTTGGCATTTTGCGTCGTCCACTATAAAACGGCGTCTCACCAATTCGTCTCTCGAATTGTTGCCACCAAATATTAGAGCCCTGAATTATATTTAAAGAAATTAAATGAAGAATCTGCATGAATGTATGTATGTTTCTTGCATTATGAAAAAAAAAACGGAACATAGAGGCATCAAATTTTGAATAACGTAGTCTTCCACTTGAATATGGGTATCTGGAAGCCCAAATTTGGAATTTGTTTAATTATCTATTTCATATTTTGTAAAACTTTAACGATATTTTGATTAACAAACTCAACGATTTCACAGCGAGCAGTGGAAACGCTGTTAAAAAAATTATCTCCAGCGCGTGAGAGCATCCGAAATTCTAAAGATATGCTGTTTTTAAATATTTTGTGATATTACTGTTAAATTTAATTTTACGGTTTAAGTGCGAAGCACATGATGTTTAATAAATGAAGGTAACACTCAAAACGTTCCAAAAGAAAAAACGCCCCTTGGGCGTAACATAAATCTGAAAGCTTTCAGATTTTTTTTCTGTCTTTTAACTTTACTTATTAAAAAATATTCTTACTCCACACAAAATTCAAAAGAAAAATATTTAAAAACAGTATATTTTTTCAATTCCCGACAGAGTGTTTTTTTTACTTTGGCTATATTATTTTTTTAAAAATAATACAAGGCCATAATATTTGCTGAAAAGATAATTTTATATGAAAAGAGATACGGATATAGAAGTGATTTGGTAAAAAAAAAAAAAAAAAAAAAGGAGGGTCGAGATTAATAGCACCTCTGGTGCCAATAGAAATAAATCTGAAGTTAGTTCAGGTTCCGCTGTACACATATTCGGGTGCATTCAAAGATTTTGGTTCAAGGCGAGTTTCGTAAGATCAAGAATTATATTTTACGAATAAAATACAGTTCTTGATTTTTGCCATGTTGTGACAGACAGTAAAAGGACTGATTTTCTTGCTAGTTTTTTATGATTATTTTAATTTTTAAACTTTAATTTATGTTTTCATTAGTTCAAATGATATGCGCTATAAGCAACAGTACAGAAATGAACTTGAAAAGAACTTGAAAACTTGAAAAGAAAGAAATAAAAGTGAGGCATAGTAATGTAAAAAGTATTATTTGAAATTTTTGTTTTGCAGGAAAGATATGAAAGCAGGTTGACATCCGAACCATCCGAACACGAAGCAGATATGAGGTCATATAGTGAACTTCAAAATACAGAAGCTAAACAAGAACTAATAGATGAAAAACATTTTGACCATAGAAAGTGACTATCTTAAGTAGTATCATCGGGGGAGGGGAGAGGAGACATGACACGCAATCAAACATTATTAATTACGTTTTTTAGCGTATAGCGGGAACTTTACGTAATTTTGGAAATTTAAATAGAAAAATTAAAACTGATTAATAACTGCGATATATACATGCATATATAGGAGAATGTCGACTTTCACCGGAGAATGTCAACATTCACCAAATACGTCGGTGAAAGATCGAATATTTCTTTACATTCTTGTACATTCGGACCCTTACCAGTGTATGTCGACAATCACAGATATGCTCTGGTGTAGGTCGAAAAGAGAGGAGTATATGTACACGCTGCCATTCCAAAAGGAAGTGTTCAACAAATAAATGCAGTTGTAAAAGCAAAGGGCCTCTTGTGCAATTCAAAGTGTCATAATAGTTTAAGTTGTTGCAATAAATAAGATTTGAATCACATAATTTGGTAAGTTTATAACTTCTATTATTTTCCTTTCTCATTTTGAATGTACTGTGTGTTTTAAGTTCTTATATTCTTAAGTTCTTATTCTAAGTCTCGAGTGCGTTTTTTCGCGAATGAATTACGGAGAAGGAAATATAATATTCTTATATGTTCAACATTCACCGGTGTAAGTCAGAAATAAGAGTATTTGGAAAATATTTCGGACATACACCAAGCGACTATGTGAATGTTGACATTCACCGGTGAAAGTCGACATTCTCCAGATTTCGGTGTTTCACCGTAACATATGTTTATATATATATATATATATAGAGAGAGAGAGAGAGAGAGAAGGAGAAATAGACATAGATAGATATAAACATATATACGCATGTTCACATGCAGATTTTGTCAACAATCATACTCTATAAACCTTCAACTTTGTTTTAAACATTTAAGTCAATTATATCAGCTAGACCAATAAAATGTTTCCTCTCAAGAATTCAAAATTTGTGATCACGTGACTAATGTAATGGAAGAGCACATAAAATTTAAGAGCATTGCCCTCCACCTGGAATCTTTAAAGAGACATTTTGAATTCAGCTTTGATGTTCATTTCTTGACAAATCGAAGAAAATATCCAGTTATTTCAGCCGCAAGTATGTAATGGTATAGTCTGCTTTTATTCAACAGCAAATATGAATATTTTGAAGTAAACAAGCCATTAAAATAGAACTGGAAATAAGAATTATGAAAACCAGTAAAGTGTTCGTAATAAGGTAATTTTATGTGCATTAGTATGGATAAAAGTTTTAGTATGGTGCATTGGTATGAAAAAAAGAGTATGGATGAAAGCTGATTTGCCGTTTCAAACCCCAGATATTCAAAGACTGCATGAAATTGAACGATATTTCTATGAATAGCAAATCCAAGAAAAGAGAAGCGAAGATAATCGCATTTAGATGTTAGACTGGTTCACTTTCAGAAGAGCAGTGGCTTCAGTTTCATTTTAATTGTCCTTGAGCATGGAAAAAACTTTCAGCCGAACTGCAGAATCACGCTTAACTGGCTTTAAAAAATCCTATTACTCACATTTAAACGTAGTTCATGGATGTAGGGGAGTCAAAAGTGGGGCAAGAGAGGGATGTCCCCCTTTCTGTAGAGGGTCAGTCAATGTCGCCTTCTCTCTTTCTGCAATATGGTAGCCAACTAACGAAAGATAAAACAGAGAGAGGAAATAAAATATATTTGCTTTCAAAAGTTTGAGAGATTAGGTAAAATTTTGCTAGGTTTGTTACTTTTTATTTTAGAATTTAACATTTTCAATAATTATTTATATTTTCAAGATAACATTTCACTGTTTTTTATTGGCTGCAAAATATGTTCAGTACTTGTCTACTATCCGGTACCCGGCGATACATTGCCATTAAAACAACACACAACAAATTTTAGGATTCCCACAATTATAGCATGATGTGCAATGTTGGATGAGCGGTCTTAATGCTATAAGCAGAGCAGTCGATGGTATTGTTCGCTGTGTATAGCCAGGTGACAGTTAATACACAAGTACCATACTTTCTTCTGCTAGTGCATTTACCGTAAATTTCTGGTTACCACAGAAAAAATATTTAAGTAAGAAATTCTTTCTTGAAACTGCGCCTTATTTTAGAAGTCTTTGTTCTAGAACAAATGATCTCAGCTTCCAGTAACTTCCATGTTCGAAAACTAGGTTGTAATTGAGAAAAAAGGACTTGAAAAAAGTTGTTAAGCAGTATATAATATTACTCACTACTCGTTTCAATGATATTGCTTTCTCTTATTGGTTAAACAAGTGAATATCAACAAGTTAGGACGGTCACTTAGACCATTTATTTTTTTCAAATAAAATGAGAAGTATATTTAGGATGCATGTTTTGAATTTAGAAAAGTAATTGGACAATTTCAAATTTAATCCCTAAATAAAATACTACCATTTCATTCGCGTGCCTTAAATTTCACCAGAAGGGTCTAGGGATCTTACTAAAGTGGGGTGTGAAGAAAAAGTATTGCTTTCTATTCACAAAAAGGAACTCGAATAACGCGAAGTATGTTATGATTAAATCACAATAACTGGGAAAGAAGGACTTCAAAAGTAATGATGGTCTGATGTATCAACAAATATTTATATAAGCATTTCTTAAAAATTTTGATCGATGTTATAATACATCAATAATTAAAAAAGACTTATCTGTCTCAAAACGGAGACAAGATTAGCAAAACAATCTATATCTCATATTCAAATTGCAGTTGTAATCCACTTTGAAATAGTGCGTAATGTATGTTATTTTTGTCAAACAGAAATATCTGGGATATGTTTAATTTTTAGTTATTACTTTATAAGGTATTTCTCCCGCCTTCTTAGCGCCCTCCGTCACTTCGTGGTGTAGTGGTCTGCACGCTCAGCGCGTAATTGAGAGGTCCGCGGTTCGATTCCCGGTGAAGGCGTTGCATATTTTTCAGCTTGCCTGCTTCCAAAAAGTATCTAATGTCTCCACAACTTCTTATTTTTCTTAAAATATACAAGGTCTCAAAGGTTACGGAGACCAGGTGGTGTCACATCGCGATGCGTACAGCTGGTTAAGCAGATTTTGTGTTTGCTTCCTCATGTTCCTTAATGCTGTGCTGTGAGACGTCTTCATAATGGTGTCCTGCCAAAAAAGTTCTGGCAACTTTATGCAAATCCGCCTCTTTTCACTGAAACAGGAACTTCACAAAGGTGTCCTAGCAGAAAATTGCCTTTACAGTTATAAAGAACGGTTTTGTTTTTTTATTTAAAGAAATTATGAAGTTAAGTTTTTAATTTGAACCTTCTAAAAAGTTGCTTTAAGACAAATTGGTTTTCGTTATACCGGTTATTCTTACGAAGATTTCTGTTTTGACGAGCAGTGGCCGACTTCCATAAAATTGTATGAGGAGACACTGTTATGCTGCGATCACGCCAATGATACCACGTCCTTTTTCAGGGTTTAAATATGTAATGCGAATAAGAGCTAGTTTCCGTTAAAAAGTCCTCATCTGCTTTTTATGAGGTAGATAACCTTTATATGCTTTGCCACAACCAAATACCTAACGTAACCACATGTAACAAGAAAACTTCCATAAACACGAACTCAAGACGTTTTTAATTTTTTTAAATGTTAGTTAGAAATTAACTGGGACGTGTTGATACCAAAAATATCAGGGAATTAGTCTAGTCCCTTAATCCCACCAATCTACATTCAGAGACCATTGTATAGACGTCGTAAAGATCTAACTTTTATCTAAATATTTACAAATTACTACCATATGTATTTACAATGAAAAGCGAGAGCAACTAAAATTCAGCTGCTGCTGCTGGGCATAAATAATGTCCAAATAAGTATCGATCTATACAATATTAAGATAAGGTAGCCTTCATTAGAAAAAGAAGAAAGGCTTAATTAATTCTCACGAAAATGACCTAGAAAAAAATCATAGCAATTAATTTACTGCTTGATGATACTCTTCACTGTTATCCTAGTTCGCAAAGAAGCTTGTGGATGTCTCATAACTTAGCAAACGTGGATTAACTGCCTAGCTACGATCAGTGCAAAAAAATTTAAAATTGTCGAGTGCAGTAACTGCTAATTAACTGCCTAGCTATGAGCAGTGGCAAAAAAGTTTAACATTGAAGAGTGCTGGTAGATAAATTAGGGTAGAACCCAACCGAACGGCCTGGCTTCATGGTTGGTTTTGGCGGCTCTTTCCATATACCTCAATACGAGACATTTTCACTCAGAAAGTAATCCCCGGAGATATCCTTTTCCTTTAGCAGAAAGCTTTCGTATGCTCTTCCATACTTAAATTACCGACCAATCAAAGGCCTAACTACAAATTTTTAGGTTACGTCATTTCTAAAAGGAATGACTTAAATCAGAAAAGTTAGAATGTGTAGAAATGAGTAACTTACAAGGTAGTGACTAATAAAATGCTTGGAACAAACATTATAACGTTAATATAAATTTTGAAGCTGTCTGTAAATTCAGGTTTATCAGTTCCTTAAAAATAACCAATGAAACATGGATGAAGAATAATTTCAAAGATTAAAAATGGAGGGAAAAAATGAAGGGATATAAATAACATGAAAACTTTTGCGTTCGTTTAAATACGAAAATTTATGTAATACAGATTATTAAACATTTATTTAAAAACTTATTGAAAAATTTTAAGCAGCATTATATGGTATGCTTGAACCATATTAAATATTTAATTTCAATATATTTTTTAAATATCAAATAATTAATAATTTAAAATGTCAAGAATTTTATAAGTATTCGATGATGAATTTGAAATGAACTTGTGATTTTGTAAAGTTTCAGTTTTTACTGACTCGAATAGAATCATTACTAGCTGTTATAGTTGCATTTGTAAACTGTACGTAGTTATTGAAGGAACAATTTACGTAGTTATTGAATTATTTGTAAACTGTACGTTATTATTGAAGGAACAGGTATTTTTTTATTTTAAATAGCTACATGGCATTTAATATAATTTTTAAAAAGGGAATGCAAAGAATGGATTATCTGTTCTCAAAAATCAATAGAAATATTCACAATAAATATATCAAATGTCGCAGTCAATAAATCGAAGGTAAAATACGTTCAAAAAATGTCGATACACTTCTCCATATACCCCTACAGAATTTGGTTTAACTAGATTTTTGACTCTGTTCCTTTCCAGTTTTTTTCTTAATATGCTTTGCCCCATCAGTGGGCGAGCGGTTAAAAAACTGCCGAAGACTGGTAATTCTTACTGGATCCCAACTGGCGAACGGGCTGGCTGCTTGGTTGGGTTTCGTGGTTTTTATAACGTGGATACGAGCCAGTTTCTCTTAGAAAGTCCTCCACGAAGACATTCTTTCCTTAGGCGATTAGACCTCGTGTGCTTTGCCATATTAAAACAACCTAGCCTTTACATAATTTACTTGTTCTCGAAATTTCAATGAAATAAATTTCAGTAACTAACTTATTATTAAACAAAGATAAAACAACTGTGCAAAAGGAATTGATTTTTTTAAGCTTAATGCATTATATTTTAATTTATTTTATGAAGATTAATTTATTATTGATAGTGCCTTCTATCAGATTAACTAAATGATAGAATATAAAGTCCAACAATGGAGTGAATTTACATTTAAAACAATACAGTTCTCCCTTGATATAAAGGAATTCTACTGTCACCTAAATTATTTAGTGCGATTCATAATTATTTCATATTAGCATTTAGCTAAGATTTTTAGAAGATGTAACCTATTCTTTGTTCACAATGGTTAATTTTTACATCTCTCTAACGATATTTAACTAGTCTTAAAATAATTAAAACTTTCTGTAGATGTTTATCTAGAAGTCTTTTAAAGTAAAAAATACAATGTTTTTTAGGCCAGCTGCTCAAGAGTAATATTGCTGGACCTAACTGACGCGTTTCGAATTGCTTTATCTTTCTCTGAAACATGGGAAATTAGTGTCCGAAGGAAACTTAATTGGCTGCCAATTCTTCAACAAAATCCGAAAAATTGTCCTTCCTGTACATTCCATCGCAATTTACTGCTATTCTACGACTTAAAACTAGAGTGCCTGTCAAAGAAATCCTCCTTACCTCTTTTTCTTGAGAAAGATAAAGACCACAAAAAAGTAGAAACCGATGTTTCACAACCAATCGAAAAAGTTTCCGGTTTTTTAATGAAGAATCTAGCAACCGTGAAAGGATGCCATTTATATCTTCCCTCTTTTGTTGAATGGCTTTATTGATGGCTCACGCAAAGTCAGCGCTAGTGCTATTGGCGTAGGCCAATTAACGCTATGTCTTACAGTTCTGTTACTGCTTCATCGTGACTTTTTTGTGGGAGATTCAGTTGAAGCTTTTGATGGCAGGCCATGAGAAGGGGTATTAACTAAGCTCTTGATGTCTTTCGCGAATTTTTATTTGCACCTATTTTCTTTTCTTTTTGTAGAAAGCAATTAAACTAAAATTTTATTATTCATAGTTCCATTATATTTTTCTGCAGAAATGTATGGTTATGAATGAATAAATCAAATATCCATTTAAGTAAAAGCTTCCCAGAGTACATTTCATTCCAATACATTCCTTGGTTTACCCGTATTTTTTTAAAAAAGAGAAAATCTTTAGGATGCTTCTACCAAAATTAGGTAAAAACTGTATTTTGTGAAAGGGAGGGAAAATTTGACTGCTAGGAAAATCGTATTTAATAACTGATTTATGAATCTATCAGCTCGAAGTTAATTATTTTATGCTGTATGTTTTATTGTTTTCTTTATCAACATCATGAAATTTTATATACAGTAGAACTCCAATTATCCGAATCAACTGGGACCGGATCCCATTTGGATAATCAAAAATTCGGATAATTGGACTTTTTTCGAAGAAAGGGTCTACGAACACTTCAGTTAATTACTGTATGTTAAAAATGAGAGAAAAAATTCATTTTTAAAGAAATTAATTTATTAAATTAATTATTAAATTAATTAATATTTAATTAATTAAAATGAAAAGGGAACACTTTTACGTACATGTTATATAACATACTGTAGAGTATTTACAAGTACTGAAAGTCACTAACTTGCTGAACATCTCTGTCAAAGTAAGCTGTTTGACTGTCTTCATCCGTTCTCGGACAACCAAGTCACGTATCCGCTTGACAATGAGAAATTGCATGTGGCCACACTCTTAATTTTTTTTTTAAATTCTGAAAGCGATTCGGATAGTCGGAGTTCGGATAATTTGAGTTAGATTGTAGTTGCAAACACAACTTGAATTTTTTAGCTGAGGACATCGCACAGGTTTTTGCAGACAATTATTTGTAGTCGAAAATCTGAAATTTATTTAAAAAAGGAGAGGAACATTTTTGTATTAATAGAAGATTGTAGCTTTTTTTCTGTTTTTTAAAACTTAATTCGTCATCAGTTGCTTAATTTAAGTAATAAAGTGAGAAAATTATGAACTGAAAATTAAAGAACATTATACAGCATTTAAGAAACAATGCATTGCATTAAAATAGCTAAAATTAATGTGTTTCAGAGAATTGTATTAATCAAATGGATAATTCATCTCTGGATTTCAATTAAAAATACTTAGTGTTTTAAATACGTAGAAATGTGCTTTAATAAAATTAGATGAAATGAAATTAAAATTAACAAGAATATATCAAAAAGAACTCTGTATTAACATTTGATGCAATAAAAAGATTTTTGTTCGAGCAATGTAAATGTTGGGCGTTTTTCTCAGAATGAACTTCTTACAACTTCTTTTAAGTCAGACACAAATTACATGTTTTCCTATGAGAAATAAATCTGAGTATCAGAAGGCTGCTTTTAATTCTATGCAGCATCTTTTATGCAAAGACATCTTAAAGAGAAAAAAAAAATGTGTCAAAAGAAAGAAACTACGCACATAATTTTTAAAAGGTTGAAAAATATCGTTTTAATGCAAGAATTCCGGAAGACCTCAAAATTGTGATTACAGTTAAAAACAATTGTAAAAATTCACATTTATAGCATTTATAGCATTCCAATTATGTAACGGTAATATTTATTGTGACACTTGATAAAATATTACAGGCAAAGTCGATTATGCAGGGTAATATTCGAAAATTTTTAACTATACATTTAACATAATTTGTAATAAAAATAACCACGTTTTTAGAGTTGAACCAGAGAATTTTATTCTCTGAGGAAAGCAGAAGTAATTTTAACGAGATATCAAAGCAAAGTAAAGGATAAACAACTTTTCGAGGAACCCCGTGTTAGAAAAAAAATGGGCTAGAAAGACGTTAAACATGAAAACGTTAACAGTCTTCCGAAGAGGCTCTGAGATCCTTTTTCTTACTTCGACCCTTCCTAACGAACTGTTATCAGCTGTTACCTGAGATCTGAAAATGAAAAGTTGCTCCTAGAGTTCAGATGCCTGAAAAACGTTTACAAATCTGGGAAGAACTTTCTAAACATCGAAATACGATAGCCGTTCAAGATTTAATGCAGAAAATAATCATCGCACTGGTTTGAACTACTTTATATATTACAATACTATAAAAACATATGAGTATAGATGATGCAAAACTTGGTAGTAAGATTTGGCAGAGAGCAGTAGGAGAAACGTATTCTTGAGAGCTGTGAAATTTCAGAATTAGAGTGCACTGAGTATTTTCTTTTTTCTTTTTTAGTTCTTGCAAGTGTTTGTTTAAAAAATTGTTGGCTCAGTAAGCGTCAACATTTTCGTGTAGTTCTTTCGTAAGGAACAAATGCTTCAAGAGCAGTGAAATTCAAGCAATTGGAACGAAGAAAATATTTTTCAGAAGATTTAAAGATTTAAAAAAAGAGGACCGCAGGTGTTTGAAGCTAGGTAGAGTTATTTTTGTCATTTAAAACTGTTATCTGTGCATCACTGAATTCGAAGTCAGTTCAGTTAAAGATTCTTAAAGTTATTATTCTGGACTCTTGGACTTTTGATATTTCATTCGATACTGAGAGAGACGATCCCATCAAGCATTAGAAAAAATATATCAAACTATATTTTCAGGTTACTTTAAAAACCTTCGCCCCCCCAAAGAAGTTACTGTTGTGAAAATTTATTCCGTAATTCGAATGATAAAGAACCAAGCTATATTTTGAGAAATGATATCAGTAACATCTATTTTATTAGATATGTTCATTTTAGATGTTAGTCTCGCTATAAATCTGAGTTGCATATAACGCAAAACTGTGTCTATTATAACTAGTAAATGGATCATTATCTCTATGTTTCCCCAATATAATTTCAATAAAATGTGGTTGAATGCAACCATTTCTTTATCGTTTCCTCTCCTCTAAGACAGATATTTTATACTTAAATGTTTAATGGAATAGTGAATGTAACTCTAAAACACAGTTTTGCGGTGTTTAAGGTAACGGTAATTATAGACATCACCCCTGAAATTCGATATTTTTATTCTATATACAATGAGAAAATTACTATTTTTCTTATGGGGATATTAATCTCATAATAATAATAGGATGCAGGGTAATTATCATACGTTACAATCATAATGTAGCATAATTAATATAACTTTAGGGCATTGTGAAATTATGATTTTAGCGTGAAATATTAGTTTTCTTGGAAAATTTGCCATAAATGTAAACAATCATAGAAATAAAACAACCTCAAAATATGCCAAATACAACCGACTTAGTGTGCATCGAAAAGATTCTGTTTAATTTTACATGTTTTATATTTTTGCATGTTATTTCTGTTTTTAATTAAAATATGAGATCTGAATAGATGACAATCCTAGGAGTATCGCAACTAACAAATTTTCAGAAAAATTGTTACACTAAGAGTTGAAAATTACGGTACATTTAGCATTAATGAGTTCCATGAGCTGTTTGAAATGCGTTTCTTTTTATAGGGTATTGTAAAAATATTGCATTGTCTTCCCTGCTGCCTGGTGAGTAAGTGGTAGCACCCCCCCCCGAAGAGCAGTTAGAAGATCAGAAGTTCGGATTTCGGCGAAAGCATAGCTCACTGTAACAGCTTTAAATATTATTAAAATCTTGTAGTTTAAATAATTTAAATAGGTAAACATTAAGGTATTTTTGAATGGCAATATTTGAAACCAGGCTCGAGTGCCACGTGCGACTCTCGCACGAAGAATGTAAATTATTTTTAAATATTAGAATTCTTTCTTCTTCTTGTTTTGTATATCGCCATTTGAGAGCTAAATAAAGTTTTTTCTGTGTTCCATCATTGGAGTTGCTTCATATTGCCAAAGAAGTATCACATCACTTTCTTATATTACCTGTTTTAAAAATTTTAAAAGTTGTAAAATTATTCCTTGAACAGTTGATCGTAGACCCATGCCAGCACTTTTAGAAATGAATCTAATAATTTAGCCTTCAAAATTACGATTATTTTAGTCAAAACATGCCTTTTAGCATACGTGTATAGAATTAAAATTTTATAGTGGGTTTCTCTTAAAAATGCAACAACGAGAAAAGTTTTTTTCACAGTCAAATTATTTAAACAAAAGATTTCTTCCTCACAGGATAAAAATGCTTGATTTATAATTAACTAAATTTTTGGGAATCGTATGCATATATTATTTGAGAGAGCTAAGCAAGTAAGTTTCAGAAGCGAATTTTTGAATGCGTTTTGGTAAATAAGCTAATATATATAAATATTTTCATAAAATAGTATAAAAATATAAATATGCATTAATGTTTCAGACTTTCGTTCATAGATGTTCCGGTATTCAGAAACTTTTTCTAATGTTACTCAGTTTCATGCGACTGTTAATTCGACATTTTAAGACCTTCTATGCATCAGGGTAGGGGGTTTATGTCATATAAATTTGATAAATGAGCTCATTTATCATGTTATAGAATTTCAAAAGACTTAATAGTCTCTTGAAATAAGACTAATTTTAGCTTTCTCCGGATACTGAAAGAAAAAAAAAATATTAAAAAATGCCGCATAATAAAACTACTATAGTTTGAAAACCTGCTTTATAGAACTGGAGTAGTGGCTGTACTATCAGTTATTCAAGTATTTAGTAACGCGATTCTTTAAAAATTTCCTGTATCCCCTCTCAGTAATACTCCAAAAATTAGTTTAACTATTTTTATAATGGAGAGCTAGGAGTCATATAAAAATAGTCACAAAATTTGTTAAAGAGGAATAAAAATATTAGTTTCTAGAAATATAAAAACTAATAAATATATAAATAAAATAAATTAAAATAAACAGTCGAAATTTAAATAAATAAAAGAAAAACCAAGAATTAGAACTACAGAACTAGTAGTAGTATTAGTGTGTAAAGCTCAAATTGAATCTTTTCTTGCAAAAGGATAGCCTAGAAATTCCGCAAAATGTTCTTTCCTCTTAGTAGTTAGATATAAACATAAACTACTAAAGTGGTGTTTCGGTTTTACATGATATTTGATGTTACATTTCCCCTCCTCTCACGAAGTGATGTTACAAATAGCTATTGTTTTCTGAAGCACTTCTATATGAAGTACAAAAACTAGAACAGCAGTAAAATTAAATTAAAAAATAATCTATTAAAGACAGACAAATAAAACTTAGTTAATTAGTTTTAATTTAAAGCAAGACAGCAATTTAATAATTAAGTTTCTTATTACATTCTTTCTTTCGTATCTTAATATGAAATACAATTGGTGATTTGAAGAGCCAATGGAGTCGTAGCTTAAGGAACTTTAGTTTAAAGAAGTTGAATTCATATTGTTATAACTGTAGCATTGAAATTAAGAGAAAAGTACATACTAATCGATATAAGGATCATTGCAGTTATTTGAGATTATTATTTATTTAATTAGGTCAAAGTGCATTAAGTCTCATTACTTAACAAGTGAGATGACTTCATAAAAGATTATGTTTAAAACTGGACTTTTTTATTTATCTAACACTTGGGGAAAGCTATGAAGATGCTCTTCAGCAAGAATCGCAACGGCGCCGAATTAATGAGGTTTAGAGATTTTAACCGCTTGGCCTCTTGCATACATGGAGGAAAAGCCGATTTCCTTGCAATATGGAATAAAAAAGAATTAGCTTATGCACAGCATGCAACGGAGACTTACATGCAACATGCAGCGGAAAGGTAAAGAGCAAAGAGCTGTGTGATACAATAAATATACTATATGCAGCAAAGAGCTATGTGGTACAATAAATATATATGTAACAAAGAGCTATGTGGTACACTAAATATATATATATATATACCAAAGAGCTATGTGGTACAATAAATATATATGTAGCAAAGAGCTATGTGGTACAATAAATATATATGTAGCAAAGAGCTATGATGTACAATAAATATCTATGTATTTTTTCCAGTATTACCCAAGACCACAAGAATTACATTTTATTATTTCATCAACAAGTCATGTGAAAGTAAAAAATGCGTGCTACATATAACTTTAGCGAATTTACTTTAATGTCCGATACTAGTGGCGACAGCCGTGGGGTGGTGTTAAATTCGCAAGCTTTCGCTTCTCATTGACGAAACAAACTGATACCTTTTCCCCTCCACAAGAAGTATAGATAAAGGGTGTCCCAAAATTAACGCAAGATTTGAATTCAATATAAAAGAGAGTGTTTAGTCTTTAGATATTTATTTTTAAGTGAATCATAAAGTACATAGGATAGGGTCATTTATGGAATAACACATCGGGCAAATGGGCCCCCACGGCTTTGCTGGCACATATGCACCCTTTCGTCGAAATGTTTCATGACCTTTCTGCATAATTGTGGCTGAATTTCGTTGATGCAGCGTTTAATTTCCTCTTGTAATGCACGTGTGGTTGTGAGATTGTTGACATAGACCTTTGACTTCAAATAACCCCATAAAAAGAAATATAATGGTGTTAAATCACATGATCTAGGGGGAACAATTCTGATCACCGAAATGAGAGATTACACGATCAGGAAATGCAGTAATTGAATTGTTTCATTTGTTGTATGGCATGTGGCACCGTCTTGTTGAAACCACATATTGGCCACATCAATATCATCCAATTTCGGCAGAAAGAACTGTGTTATCACGTCCGACATCGAGCATCATTAACAGTTGCTGCTTGACCAGCTTCATTCTCAAAAAAGTACGGTCCGATGATGCCTCCTGGCCAAAATTCGCACCAAACAGTGACACGTTGTGGGTGCATTTGTTTTTCGCTAATCACACGTGGGTTCTTCGAATCCCAAAGACGGCGATTTTGGCGATTAATAAAGCCATCGAGGTGAAAATGTGCTTCATTGCTTAGGATTATTTTGCTCGAAAAAACAGCATCCACTTTTTGATGATTAATAATCTATTCCACGAACTCTCTTCGCTGTTCATGGTCATTAAGGCTTCAGTTATTGTGTTAATTGAATTTTGTAAAACATGAAGACACAGATCTTTTGTGAGTATACGGTGTAGAGAGCTTCTTGAAATTTGCAATTCTTGTCCACTACGCCGAATTGATGTTCCTGGGGTTTCACCAACACTCTCACGCACTGCTTCAATATTGACATTTGAACGACTTGTTGTTGGACGACCGATGTGTTTTAGCGTTTCAACTGATCCAGTCTCCACGAATTTTTCAATTAATCTTTTCACAGTTGACAAGGTTAAAACACTATTTTTATCATATTTTGTATAAAAGTTTTGAACTGCGGCCGCCAAACTTTCATTATTTTAAAAATATTGTTCAATAATGAAGACACGTTGTTGTATCGTATAACGCTCCATTTTCACTAACTAAATTCTAACTAAATAATTTTCACTAACTAAAGCCTAAACTCTCCGCTTCCAAAGTGTTTTTTTTTTTTCAGGATTGCCAACAACTTAATGCAAAAATGGCGCCAAATTCAAATCTTGCGTTAATTTTGGGACACTCTTTACTTACTCTTTGTAATTTTGGGATTTAGAAAATCCTCTTTGAGAGTATCTTCTTAAGCAGATATCCTTTGACTACTTGCAATAATTATAGTCGAGCTTTGATGAGTTGAAAATAAAAAGAGCAGAAAAAAGTATGAAGCAATAGGAAATTCTACTTACTGAGAAAGCCAAGTATTAATTTCGAATTTCTAGGTTTCGACGTATGGAATTTCGAGTAATTTCAATCATTGTGTAATTGGCATAGTTTATTAAGTCCTAATATCATCAGACAATTTGGCTAAACATTTTTATATTTACGTCAGAATAATTTTCTCAATCAATTATACTTTTCGCTTATTAAGAAGTTCAGACGGGTGGTCTAAAATGCTTCAAGAAATACCAGGGCAATGTTTTCCTTGCTCATATTCCTAGTTTACAAGAGTACCTGTACTGAATACACTTAAACTGTCAATGACTTTACGATGCACATCACTAGATCGGATGTGTTAGATTATGAGAAAACACATTAGGACTATCTCCCTAGGAGGAAGGGGGTCTTCATGGAGAACTATCTAGTGCATATCAGTGTGTCCTACAAGATTAATTTTAATGTTACGCTATGTTGTTTTCAATATTACAGAAAGCTACGCTCAAGTAAAAAGTTCTAAATTTCAAGGATCTATTCCTTAGTTTCATGTCCACCAGCTGTAGAGCGGTAAAGTCGCTGCATGCTAGTAGGTTGACATGTAGGCAAACGGACGACTCTTTTGATTCTGGGCAAACGGACGACTCCATGCAAACGGGCTGGCTGGATGGGCTGTTTAGTGGTTTCCTTCCTGTGTAATATGCATAAGTACCAATTTGCCTTAGAAAGTCCTCCGCGGAGACACCCCTTCCTTAGACAGATAATCCCGCGTACTTTGCCATAATCAAATTAACAAAATGAAATCTTAATTCTACTCAGCATCTCGAAATTTACAGGGGGGGGGGAATTATGGAGTATCATAAGTCTTTTTATGGAATATCATTATTGAGTCGCTAACCTAATTTTTAAAGTTACATCAGTTTGCTTAATCCGCAAAATAAAAATAATTCAAAATAAAAACAAAACTAAATAAATACATTCATCAATTAAGGATATCAAGGAAGACAAATAATTTTAAATGTGTTTTAGTTTAAAATTCGCGTCTAATTAGGACGAAAGGGAAAGAAATTTTGAGTTCCTCTTAAAAAGTAAGCAAAGCTATTATATCTAGTCGTAATTGGTCTGTGGAGGGTAAGATGCAAGCTTGATTAGCATTTAAATACTTTCTAGGAATTTTTCAAGTAAATAAGTAAATTATAAAATAAATAAATTATATAAAAAGTAAATTTTTAAATACTGCATTTGTTTGCATTCATGCAAAATGCATTCCAAATTTTGGTGGGATCGTACCTTTAAGTTGGTTTGGTTTATGTAATTACGGCAAAGCCTCGAGGGCTATCTGCCTAAAGGAAAGGATGCCTTTGCGGAGAACTTTCTAATGAAAACTGGCTCGTTTATACGTTATACATGGAGAAAAACACGAAAACGCTTATGTAGCCAGCTTGTTCGCGGGATTCGAACCTCGGACCGAACTACCAGTGTTACCGCTCGGCCACTAGTGAGCCCTTACTTTTAGGAGAAGCTTTCTGTGGCAGATTTGATGCAAACAGAGCCGATAAAGGCAGGTTAGACTAGACATAACTGTTTTGAATCTGTATAATGCTAGGATAAGGTATGATACAGTGTTTGATAAATGCTAATGTAGATGTTGGGCTCATAATGAAAATATATGAACTGTTTTTGATTATTAACACTTAAAAACCTTTAGCTTCTGTATCATATTAAGGTAAATAACTTTCAGTATAACCCAATAGTTTTCTTCAGAAAATCTAAAGAACTTGAATTTTAACCATAATTTTCGGTTAAGTTACCTAAAAATCATAAATGTACAAATCATGACTGTGAATTTAGAGGAAGAGATACGGGAACCTGTAAGAGGAAAAAAGTGAGAGAAAACGCACGTTGAAGAAGTTTCTAACTGAAAAGTGACAAAATACTGTTACAGAATGTTTTGGGAATGCTCACCAGCTGAAAATATTCATCACTAGAAAATGTTTTATTTGAATAGAACAAAACATTAAGCGGAATTAACACCTTTCCGGTAATCGATATGTCGTTAAACTCCGGTTCCTCAGAATTTCGGAATTTGAATATTCATTTAAAGACTTTAACACAAAACTGGAAATACTATTTCATCTAATAACAAGATTTTAAAAGAATTGTTACGTTCTGGTGATCTTTAGACACATTAAATTAATTCACAATGATTTTAAAGTTAAAATATTTGGATTCCACTCAATTTTAAATAAATGTAAAATTTAGAGGATATATCCCGAAATACTAACAATGAAATGTCACTCGATGATGAAGCTGCATGATCGGCGACAGGCAGTTCTCTGCAAGAAGATTAGAGGATGACTTCCGTGACTAATGCACTGCAGTTGCTCATTCACAATGTAAGACGAGACTTTCCTTTCAGAGCATAACGTTTTGTCACGCGATAAATAACATCGCGTTTTCGATTCTAAAGTGAATCCAAAGGAAATTACATATTCCGGAGAGGAAAAAACTTCGTTCTACGTTCCTTGATACTTTTCATACATATTCCATTACGTGGTGAGGTCTTCGGGGAAAAAATCCTTTCGCGATTCCAGCTATCAATCGCCTCAGAATAAAGAGCTGAGGTTTTTCTCATCTTTATTTTCTCTGACGTGGCGGTTTCAAAGTTTTGCCTAAAACGGTTACAATCCGCAGGCGTGAAAGATTTTCATTTCCTCAGCCGCGATAGTATTGTTTCTCTTATTGAAATTTTGAGGGGATTTCTTTCCCTCTTTCCTTCTTTTTTAAAATGAAGTGTTTGAATTTTTCTCAAAGTTAGCATTTCGGCATTCAGTGAGATGGAAATTCCAGGAGCATTATTAAATGCATGAACAAATGACTTAAACAAGAGTATTAAAATATAAGAATTAAAACTACCTTAAATTTTCAATTAATGTGTTATCCACGGAGAAAAAGTTACATGCTTCTTTTTGTTGAAATAAATTCTATCAATGTTGAAGTCAACGATCTGATACCTAGGTGATTTTTGTGAATTTCAGCTCAGTTTTTGCTGACTCTGCTCAAAGCGTGTCTGAAAGACAATTGAAACGCAAATTATTACCTTTTACATATTCAGTTCTCTTTTACACGTCTAGTTTGAAGATTTTTGCGCACTTTAAAAAATTGTGATCTTCTTGACAGTAGATACATTTAGTGTTTGCAATAAACGTATTTACTTTGTTATTAGCTTTGTAACCTTTTCCTGCCAACTCTTTACTATTTTGTAATGTGCTTGCAGAATGCTTTAAAAATTCAATCAGTTCACTTAGTTTTGGAATTTCCTTTTTTTAACTATCTTCCATCAGAATTTAGTTGATGAACATAATTTTTAAAAAACAACATAAACATTTATTTTAAAAGAAATAACATACTTTATGAACTTAAAAATTTTCATTATAAGATAACATGAAACGTTTGTCATCCGTTATATCTTCAGGCGTCTTCCGTTATATCTTCAGGCACGTCATCCAATTCTCTTTCATCTAAACATCATAATTGCTATGATCCATAAATAAATAGTCATCTTTCGATCCATCCAGACTGTTAGCTATATTATATTTTTTAGATGACTTTTGCATTATAACAGGTTTAATTTCATTCGATGCTTTTATTATTAACTCACACACTTATTTCTAGATCGGCCTGACACATTTAGTCTCCGTTTGTAAATGTTTTCTCCCCTTCATCTAACCACGTATTCCAATGTCGTTTTAAATTTTCTTTGACTAGTTTATTAATACACACATCTAAAGGTTGAACTAGTGGCATTAATCCGCCTGGAATGACTACCATGTCTGTATTGCACTCTTTCAACATTTTCGTCTTATTATGCGTTAGATGGAATCTAAACTGTCCCAAACTAAAAGACTTTCTGGGTTCGTTATGACAACAGGACGCTTTTGCTAAACATTTCTTATCCACAATTTCGCACCATTTTCGTCCATCCATCCATCCTTTTTAGTGAACATGAATGAAAACACAATTTGGGAATTATCAATTTATTGTCTAAAGCTTTCGGAAGCATTTGCGAAGCTTTTTCTTTTTCTAGTAGAACTAAATTATGAATCATATTTCATACATCGACTACACCATTTTAAAGTTGCTGAAAGTTTTCACTTTCATTTGCGTTCTTTTTTGGTCACTTTAGGGCAAATAAACATACGTTATTTCTTGTTACAATTAATCCATTCTGGCGATTTTCTAGAACACAGTTAGAAACATTTTCTTCTAGGGTAAACCACTTTGTTATTCCTTTGCGCAAAGGACACTTATTCTTTGGAATATTAATTATTGCGATTTAATTTTTCTTCCATTCACCGTATGGACAAACGTTTCACCAACACCAAACATCCTTGCTCTAGTACGATTTTCGTTTCCTTTTGACAACCAAATGACTTTTCATTTGAAACCAGCACTGTATTTGCTTCATTTGGCAGGAGTCACATTTACTACGAAATACTACAGCAACTGTATTTCCATTAAAGTAAGTGTGATTTACTAAAGCCTTCAGTCTTCATTACAAAATGACAGCTTCAATTGACTACAGAAAGAGAAGATACCTGACTTACGCGAATTCATTTGAGTCCGAAGTGCATTCTTACCTCAAATTATGTCCTCCTTTTCTCCAAACCCTAGAATAACATCCTTGTGCACAGCTGCATTGAATACAACTAACCTCTTTGCATAATTATTTACCCTCTTATCGCTTTTCAATTCAATATACCATTGCTTGAAAGCCTGGGAAAAATCCTCAAATAATTGACTTCAAAAAATAAGAGCATCGCACATGTATCTTTCAAGTTTCTTCGGAAAGAAAATAATGCGCGTTCTATGGCGAATTTAACTAAAATTTTAAAAATGTAGTTTGAAATTATAGGTATGCGTTATACAACGGTCCGCGTAATAGGCCGAAATAATGCAGTATGTATCTAGAAATTGGGATAGTAGAACTTTGAAATCTCTGGTGCTGATATATAGTGGAAAGTAGTTGATAACTAATAACTAAAATTAATCAAATGCAAATAGATTCAAAATAATTATTACATACAATTTTCAGCATTCATTTTCATTAGTTGTTGGGTTTATTTCCTTCATTTAAAATTCGCATACTGCACTGTACATCAATTAATGTAACAAATCAGCTAAATATGAAATAATTAACGATAACGGATGATTACATTTACGTGGAACTAAGCATTAAAGTAGAGTATTAAGAGGCTTCTTATTAAGAAACGTTACTAATAAATTTTCTCTTACCCACCGTTTTGATAAATAAAGAAATAAATTAACTCAAAAAATTTTTTTCTTGTTGTTACCAACCTCACTTGTCTGGCAAAAGTCAGCAGAAGTGAGATTGCTCATTCATCGTGGCAAGGAGTCAAATGCGCCTGTCGTTAGCAAGAGCTTTGAGCACGATTTATGTGACAGTCCGACTTTAGCTCAGTTCCGCCCCCAGTTTTGAGAGAGAGAGCACCCCGGGGGAGACGAGACCCTCTTTCCCTACCACGAACCTCTCGAGAGGACTTTCGGCTCGCCGTATATTTAGAGTGCCCCTATGCCGTGCATATATTACACATTTACAAACATCCATGACTTCTCCGGCATGCAGACACGGTTCCTTGGGTACGGCAGTAAGCGTCGCTAACCGTTATCTCGCTTGGGCGGCGGAATAAATTTTTAAAGTACATATTGCATTATGCGTGTACTAGCGTGTGAAATGCAGGTCAATATAAAATTTAGCTCAGAGATAAAAATTTATGGCACAAAAAATAACAAATTCAAACTGATGAGTGTAAGAAATTATTATCAGAACTGAAGACATTTTTAATATTAACATTTTTCCCTGCTACGATTGGACAAAATTTTTATTTATTTTTAAGTAACATTAAAAACTAGTTTGATTCAATTCAGAAATTTATACTCAAAATGACCAGACTAGTGAAGCAACTATTCATCACAGTGAATTTATGCAGTCTGCTGTCATTTAAAACATGTCCTCCAAAACTTACCTTATTTTTCATTACAATAAGTGCTGTTTGAATCAAACCGAAAAGAACATTTCGTTAAACTTACATTAGAGTTGAGTTCTGAGATTGATGTTCCGAAAGCTTATACATCGTCCAAAAATAGGCAGTATGAATGATGGGTGCAGTATCAATCTATTGCAATTAATGTCAGTAACACCGAAATAGCCAAAGCAGTGCACATACACACGCTTACATTTATGTATATATAGGAGACAGAAATAAAACAAAATTTATAGAATTAATATAAACCCAAAATGGTAAATTTTCTAATAGGAATATTAGAAATTTCTCTTTATTTTATTTTATCTCTATCTTAATTAATTAATTAATTTTTCAGCATTTTGCGCGACATTGGTAGTACTTTAATTGGCTTTTATCCAATTTCTTTCGCTCTCTCTCTCTCTCGTTATACAAGTGCGTAGACGTTACGGAAACTTTTAACAACTTTCGATAGTCGAGTGGAAAGACAAGTAAAAGATGTTGACACAATCCAAGTTCAACTAATTAACCATCTTTATTTCTAGGCACATTAGAATCATTCTTCGTAGACAATATACTTTTTTATCATAAGCAATCACAATAATTTCTCACATATACAGGTTAAAAGGGGCGACATCAAACAGAGCAGCGGGGAGATTTTCGACAGTGGCGGAAGCTACGAAAGGAAGGTGACGAAGTTAACTTGCGAGTGGTATTTATAACCGAGTTAGATGCGGAAAGTACTCGAAGCTGTGATTGGTTAATTTTAGTTTTAGTTACCCTTTTCAAGCAGCGTTATGTAACATTGAAAGATCCCGAATTTGGGAGAACAGTGGAATTTAGGAGGAAGAATACCAGATCTAGAATAGTTAATTTTCAGGTCGCCAATCGTATTTTGTTCTACCTTCCATATTCCTCGATTCACTCTTTAGTCATGACCCAGGAAGCTGCTGCGTATTTGGCTGGTAACTTCGGTGTAGTGAATGACCTGATGGAATTTTGAAAGAAGTGTGACCAGCTTGGTACTTAAACATAATTTACTTTTGGATGACGAATTTCTTAGCAGATATTTTCTTAATTAGTAGAACAACAGGGGTGTTAAAAACTTCTCCAGAATTCTTGATTCGTAATTACCTCTCAAATAATGTACAAAAGCTAGCAGAGGCTAAGTGACACGTTGTCAGCAGGAAAGCGGAAGTGTCGAAAGAGAGAGCGTAGTAAGTTGCCGAGATTTAAGCTTGGAATGTCTTTATTTTAATACTGAGGAGCGATTGAGCAACATTTTACAGCAATGCGGATACTGCAATAAAATTGCATATATCTTATAAGGGTTGGAAGACATTTTTGATCTTGAATTTTGGCTTTATGGTAATCTTAGCAAATTGTTCTGCTTTCTGTTCACACGCATTACGAGTAAACTATTGTTAAAAATTAAATTGTTATAGTCTTATGGATTAGCGACATATAAGTAATTATTTTCTTTTGCGACATAAGTAGATAACCGGCAGAAGAAATATCTGCTTCTTATTCTAGAAGTTAAATACAAAGAACTGTAGATGCATGAAGATAATTCGGTTCAAATGTGTGGCTTTTCTCACCTTCTGGTCACAGAAATAAACTGCAGCTGTGTGATCACGAATAAAGAGATTTTGACTAACTTGAGGAAAATGTTGCCATTGTTCAAAATTATGCGCATTTCTGCGGTTATTTGTTTGTAATTTGTTTTCATGTATTTTAAATTTGTGTAAATTTTTGTTTCTTTATTTATTTATGCGGCACAATTAATATGACATTTTTGTTTGTTCATAATTTATTTAATTTAATTTTCAATCTGTGGTTGTATTCAAAAGCGTTTATTTCATGTATTATGCTGTAGATGTCTTAATTTTGAGTGGACTGAAATATGAATAGTATGTGTAGTTCCAGCAGGAAAGTTGTGGGTAGAAACCCCTTTATCGGCCAGGTGACATTTGGCGAATGTTTGCCGCTTGCCCATATTCTGGAAGTTTCTGTTTTGCCAGAGAGCATTATGCTTGGTATATTTACTTGCTTTGTTCTGTGAGTAATTCTTTTGATTCGCATATTTCTTGCGTGTTTGGAAATTTGTCCTAAGTATGTTGTTTTCCTAGACTATTTGTATAGTATGTTTATCTTACAGTATGAGCTACAATTTATTTCAATAAAGTTTCAATTTCTTCCTGTTCATATGGCATAGTTATTAAGGAGACCTTTACGAATCCATGACACGTACCAGTATTCAACGTATTTTAATTTTATTTAGAAATACATTTCCATATTTGAACACGAATTCATATTTAGTTATAAATTTAATAATTCCACATTTTGTTATTTTGTAAACTAATGGTCTTAGAAGCAGTGTTTTATCATTGTCTTGAGTATGATGAGGTTAAGCTTAATTTAAACGTTTACATGTTCAAATTAAATTTAGGAACAGAGAATATAAAAAATATATTGTTACTGAAATTTCGAATTGTTGTGCAAGCAAAAGTAACTGGAAAGCTCTGCTGATAGAAATTAGCATTATAACGAAACATGATGCCTGACAAACTGCTTTAAATTCCTTATTTCGTCAAGTTTCTTGAAATATTTAACGTTCTTTTTTTAAATACTTACTGATGCTTAAAAATATCCAGAATGTTTATCTCTAATACTTTATACACTTGCAATGTAGAAAAATGCCTTAGGCAGAAACGTAATGAAAATGGGAACTATTAATCTAAAAAATACAAACCTGGAAAAAAGCAAATATTTTGCTTTACACTTTTAGCCTTTATTTTTAATTCTTGTTCCGTACAACTTCTATATTCCTTTAAAGAATAAAAAATAAATCTGAAAGCAGACTATCGAGAATATTGATTTTTAAAAATTTTTAGTGTATTTAGCTGATCATGTTTGGGAAAAAGGAAAGAAGAAAAAGATAAATCCTCCGCTTTGATAGAAAGCTCCGTATTGTTAGAAACCGTCCAAGCATGAATGATAGATTTCTCAAATCTTAATATATTTAATCATTCAATCCATAGCAGAGTTTTATTGTAATTGAAATTAATTGGTATATTTAAATTTGTAATATATTATAACATATTACATGGTTTATTCCTAAAAAATTATAATTGTATGTAAATGCGCCTATATTTGTATGCATACTCCAAATTTTCATAATGAATGAGCTGTACATTATCATTGTAAATTTTTATCATAATAACCTTTCCAATTTTTTAAAGGAGCCTTTGAATTAATTTGAAAAAATTTCAAATGCATCAATGTCATGAACACACAGATTATCCATTTCAAGTTAGAGAGAATCGCTTCCTAGAACAATTTCTTTGATACTGAAAAAAAAAAGAAAGAGAGGAAGTAGAAACTTCTCCTGAGAATTTTTAGAACACACAGAACACTTTTGTTCAGAATACTCTAAGTTGAATAATTTATTTGGAAAGGATTTGTTAGACTTTTGTTTTCGCCTTTGGATTCAAAATAATGGCACTTTACGAATGGTTACATCTTCACAATGATGAAAGTTCTGAACTCATCTGAGAAACTAGCAATAATAGATGTCTAAAAATCAGTCTAAAGTAATGCCTATTTTTGATCCATGCATCGATTTTTAAGGCTATTAAAAATCTGTAAAATAATATCACATGGAAGTAAAAATAAGCTAAGTAAATATGAGACTATACTAAAATGTTTTCTAAATATCACACATTAAAGAACTTATAATAAGGCTCTTAATGCACTTCTAGAAAGGAAGGGTAACTTGGAGTGGTATAAACATTAATCTTTTCCGCAGCACGATGAAGGCTGCGAACGTTTAGAAATTATTACCCATGATGTCTTCAGCATTATCTTATTCTTTCAAAACGGTGAAATCTTCAGCGCTTTTTTTAAAATTCATTCTTAGTTTATTTATTTCCTGACCAATGTCAGTAGCCATATCTTCAAATATTCTGCTTAATCTTCAAAATTAAAGAATATCGAAAGAAATAAAATTAACAATTACTTATTACAATAATTAAAAGGAATTTGAACAAAAGCATTATTTAACATTCTTCAATTAGTTAACTGATTATTTCTGCAATTGATTAATCTCAAATTTCTGAATTTATAATCAAATGTATAAAAATTTACAAATAATGGGAGAATAAGCTCCCTTAATTTGCAATAAATATTTCTTTCTTTAATATATGGAGTCTGGTCACATGTATAGATAGCAATAAAGCTCCAGCAAAGATATGCAACTCAACGAGATTATTTTACATGATTCCACCCCAAACCATGAAACCATTTCCGTAGAAACGGGACAAGCAAGGGTATAGGGTCCTATATAATTTTAGTAATCGTTAAATAAGAAGATAAATACGTCAAAGGAAAATTTAATTTTACTAATAGTTATTTTAATTTTTGAGAGTTTCCTGAATTCTCTTAATTCTTTATAATGGAAATGAAAATTTCTAGTTTATTCTTAAGAAAAATAAAAACACAATTTTATTGAACTGTAAATTGCGTTTAACTGTATTTTAGCGAAAAATTAAAAGCAAAATTGTGTTCCTTTACTCAGCTCTCCAAAAATATAATTCGAAAATTTTCCTCCTTCCACTTCATCCTTCAGGTAGAATGGAATGCTACAACAGATAACGAGTCAACCTGCTTTTCTTTGGGAGTACAACAGCACAAATGTACTTGTCACAGCAAATGCATCAATAATTTTAGAATAGAAAGAAAAATCTCGAAAAAAATTCATTCAAAAACTTTGTTAAAACTCGTATGTACTTCGCTATTTAGAGTTTTGTATACAAGGAAATTCACACATTTGTCAGAACTGTGGGAAAAGTTTCGCTAAACAGCTAATTTATAAACCAAAGTGTTCTTTAAATAGAAGTTTTACTGTATTTATAATTTGCTTAAATTAACTGCAATGTAAAATTTCAGAATATGAATTTTAACAGGTGTTTTATAAATCTTTAATTCTTAATGAGAAATATAAATGTAAAAATAAATTCAGTATGCTAAACAGAGGAATTCGTAAAACAGAGTGTTAATTAAATGGAGGTTTTACTATATTTCTAATTTCCTTAAATTAAGGGCAATGTAAAATTTCAGAATATGAATTTTTAACAGGTATTTTTTAAATCTTTAATTCATAATAAGAAATGCGAGCGTAAAAATAAATTCAATATGCTTTGAATTTAAATAATCATTCTTTCATTTCTACACACGTAATATGAAAAAAAAAAATAAGGATTAAAACGCAAAATTCATTTTTGGAATTCATCCTTTAATTTTTCTATCGAAAGTCTTTGAACTGGAGTGCCAGGAGCACGTAACTTTCTTCAAATGCTTTTAGTTTAAGTTCCTCGTTTAAATGCACGATTTCATACATTTACTCAGAGCTCTTTCTTTGTAGTTTCATCTTATTGCAATTCTTTCCATAGAACTGAATTCAGTCCATTTTAAATATGCCTATATATGAATTGACTTTCTTTACGAACATGTGTACGCATTTTTGTACGAAGATATATGCTTAGGTTGTAATCGTAGTAGTACAACATAATTTTAAAATGCATTAAAATTATTCCTGATATTATTAGGAAGAATATGCCATAAAAATTCCTAAATTGAGAGAAGAGTGTAAGCAGTTATAATGGAGTTGTTTGATGAGTAAGTTCTACGTGCTAAGAATCTAGTAAACTAAAATACTTTATTTTGAACAGTTAATTTAGCAGCCAGAATGCTTTTTCCACTTTTGAGCTAAATGGTTATTCTAAGTCAGAAAGTTTTCGCTTTACTGTGCAGTATTCCAAACTGCAATTAGAGAAATCATTATGAAGCAAGAGCATTTCATTGGTAATCTTAAAAATTCTTCTTCTATATGTCAACTTCACGAAATATCTTTTTCTGCAGTTTATTTTAACTGGCATAGCTTTCTTCTTTTAAGCAAAAGGAGAATGAGCAAATCCTTTCATGAACATTATCGTCAGCATAACATAACGAATTAATTTTTAAATCTTTAACAATTTCACAATTCAAGTCTATCAATTAAAAAAGAATTAATGACATTGTACAGCCAATTGTGTTGAAATGGAACAGAAAATAACTTTTTGTTTGTGATGTCATAACAGCCTTTTGAAATAATGAAAAAAGGCTACTCGATTCAAAATCTTCTTTCTCGATCATTATCCTTCAAGTTGCCGAGGAGATCTCGATTTAATTTGCTAAGACAAATCTGCTGTGTAGGCAAACTTTAGAGTTTATTTTCTAAAATTTCTTTGTAAATACCGGGTTTCAGTAATTGGGCAATCAATGACATTTATGCATTAGACCCTAGTTGCGAAAAAACACAGAACTACGCTTTAGATCATCTTTTATTACAGTTTGTTCTTTTGCAGTCTTTTTAAGCTACATTCGTTGCTTTTTTTTTCTTTTAGCTAACCTGAAGCGGTTTAGGACTTTCAGAAAGGTATGTTATGATTCCCCCACCATATATGCTGATTTCCCGTGCGAGCTAAAACGGTTATGGACGATGATTCAAGTCTTGCGCCCAAACAATAGTGAAATTGGAGATTGGATGAACAAAAGAGACAGCGAAGCAAAATAAATGCAATATTCTCACAGGAAGTTCATTATGCTCAAACTTGTGAAGTGCGTTTGTTCGTTATGAAAGTCGAAACTTTTGTTTTATGATTGTTAACCTCAGCAGCTTTACTGTAAAGACCTATGAAACAAATTTTCATGAATACGGGGCTATTGAGTACGAAAAAACTTACTTCTTTAAGAAAAGGATATGCTTATATATATTTTTTTGTATCAATGTTATTGTCTTGTAATTTAAAATCCCACAGAGGAGTATATATTTATCTAGACATATCGGTTTGAAAGGAATTTTAATTATGAGGAAAAGTAAGAACTTTGTGCTTTTGTAATTTAGGCATTCGTTAGAGATTTTGAAGTTTATTTACCCTTAAAACTGAACGACTAAAAATATATATATATAAGGGAAATACTCCAGTACAGGAGCATGTTTTAAATAGAATCTGAAAATTATATATAAAAGAAATTTTGTAATGAGTTATATTATACTAATTATATATCATAAATTAAAAAGTATCAGATAGTAGTCTCATTTAATAAATTAGTAAGAATAATTATTTAATTAAAATATCTACCTTCATAAAACATAATTTCCTATTAGAATATTAAAAATTATTGGTATTTGATTTTCAATAAATTTCATACACTAATTACTAAATCATATAAAAATTACTTATAAAATGTAGTCAACAAAAGTCAGTTAGTTATATAAATGTCATATAAAAGTTACTAGCTCTTCTTAAACAATCTATGCCATTATATACTATACATTTAAAGAATACATCTTGTATAAATATATTTGCACAATTATAAAATCTATGGGTATGCCTGTAATGATGTGCCTCAAAATGTAAAGAGCGCATTGTTATGATAGTTGAACGATCTGCCATCGTCATTTATTGTTTCAGTAACATAGGATCAGTTAGTAAGACAAATAAGAATAGAAGTGTTTGAAATTCTGAAGAATTTATTTAATCAGGAATTGTTTTTTATATGCTTCACTATTATCATTCTCCTGTACAGTAAATGGCATGTTTTATGTGCGGGAAGTTCCAAAACAGAGGGTTAATTTTTAAATTACACACCAGAAGCTCATGGAAATTCTTCAAACTTACATAATATATTTGGTGTCATTAAGAATTTAGATGGTATGAAGCTATCGTCATTCAGATATTTTAATCTATAAATCATTTTATCACTAAAAGTTGTTCATATGCATTCCTATCACAGTTTTATTTAAATTTTCAATCTGTATCTATGAAATTATGCTAGTTTATCTAAAGAGTGGAAAGGTGTTTTAAGCAAAGTTAGAAATATTTTTCCCTAATTTGCTTGCTTATTATGTAGAGGAATTATCCCCAGATCTTTAGCAGTAGGCAGACAAAGCCAGAAGAAGGGTGTAAATAGTCTTTTTATGGAAGCACAAAGAATAGACAGTCGACCCCACTTGGGTTTACATAAGTCAACACTTCTGGCTTAACTTAAATAAGTATTAGTGAAAGTAAAATAAAAATGTAATTAGATTAGCTTAACGGATCACATGATAATGAGTAGGAAGGCTCTGGCTCGTAGAAATCAAATCACTATTTAGTCACGGCAACAATGTGGCCTCAAGCAGGCGGAACACTGTCCAAAATAAACTCGAGGAACCCTAACTTAAATAGCACATCTTTCTGCCTTAATCTGAATACACGCGCACTATCTAATTTACATTCTGGCATGGAAAGCATGGATGAAAATGAGAGTAAAAGGAAAGTAGCTATAACTAAAAATTGACTGTTAGTCAAAATAAATAAGTAAATCCTCATAATTTATGTACTATAAAATCTTTTTGTGTGAATACCTGTTTTGCTTTTGAATGCCGATGAGATTTTTCTGTCATTTGCATCGAGTCGTTTAACTGGCTAATTTTCAGTCAGCGTTTACTATCTTTGCGTAAATTTTCAATAAATATTTTATTAGTGTTTCTGAATCCCCTTGACTTCTTTTTGTACGGAATAGTAAATGCATCAATTGCGTATAAATCATTCATTACCGTTTTTAAAGTAATTCAGTCTTCTTTCTATACGCCAAAACAGAATAGGCATGCCTCAGTATTCAACTTCTCCTACAATGATTTACTCGTATATAGCTGTTTGCTAACACGATATGATTCGTATTCTTCCGTCTTACCACTTACTCCCAAAGCCAGTTAATTCATAGTAAAAGACTGGGATCCATGCAAAAATTTGCAAGCCGATAAACATGAGCGCAAGTCTCTCCAGGTACAATGGTTGAATCGATTAAATACTTTTAGGCAATTTAGGTTTTGTCCTAATATCCTAAATCTTTGTTATGAAGCTTTCTTCTCTCCTCATGTCGGTAGAAGTGATTTTGCTTTTCTAAACCGGGAAATCTCCATTCTGCCTTTCGAAAATTCTGTTGTTTGATTATTTCCAGTTAAAAAACTGTATGTATGCAAATCTGAAAATATAATTATATTGAAGTATATTGTGTCCTAACATCCCTGTAGCAGCATTTAAAGAACGCACTCTGATTAATAGGAAGAATAAAACCCAGTGATGAAACAAAAAGATAAAATATCTTTCTCTGTAAAAAGAGGGATGGTGTCATACCGTGTCTGCTTGCCAGAAAACACTGTACATCTTACGTAGGCGATAAGAACAAGACCAAAACGCACCCAAGTAAAAGCGATTGAAATTTTAAAAAAATATAAAGGCTGAAATGATAAAGCTTAACATCCTGGAATTAGACACTCTTCTGTGAGATTGAACAAGGGAAAAGGTTTAATCAAGCGATGTGTAAAACTACCGCAACAAATTGAATTCTTCCATCTTCTTTCGAAAATGAGAGGTAGATATACACACATGCACTAAACATTCAAGATCCAAACCTTATTTTCACAGATGTATAAAAATTGTGTAAGGAGCAGTGATAGGATTTAAGAAAGGTATTTCTCTTTAAATTAGCTTGTTGTATTATAAAGTAAATTTTAAAAGTGTATTTAAACTATAAGAAGAAAAAATACAAAGTATAAAAAATGTATAAGAAACATAACCCGAATCTGGAACACGAGTCTAAATGAATACAAATTTCAAACAATTTTTGAACAGATGCAAACCTCAAAGTTATCTTTATCAAATTACATTTGTCAGACATTCCAATTTTTTATTTACATAATTTTCAGATTCTATATACAATTTTCCTTAAATGCTTTTTTGCTGTAATATTTTTCTCCCTTTTATTTCTCTTTCAATCGTTTTTTCCTTAGTGTAACTTTGTGGAGTTGCATAAATACGTACGCGCCCAAAGGATGCAAAATTTATTAATAATATTTACCTTAACATGTGCCATAAAAACACATGATAAGTTCTTCTTTTTTTCCAATCTCTTTTCCTTTTAAACAGATTAAATTGTAACTCCTACCGAAGTAATTTAAGACTTAATAAGTTTTTAATAAAGTAATTTTTAAAACTTTAAATTTATCAAAACCTTCTCATTACCGCACTATACGTAACCGGTATTACACGCTCTAAAACTGCAAGTGCTGAGACACGTGTAATTTATCATTTAAGGAAAATTAATTATGAAATGAACAGTTTTTGAAAAGACAAAAAAATGCTGTATTTAAAGTATGAAGCTGCTTACTTTAAAAAGAAAACATTTCTGGTTTTTCTTCAGTAACATAGTGCGTGATTCAGCGTCTTGATTAATTAAATCTGCTTCAGTTTTCCTTCGATTTTCTTCCGGAACAATAATGCTCGATATCTGAGCAAATATCATTTAATTTTGCGTGAATACTTCAGTGAATTCTGAAATCATAAGGCAAAAAACAGATATAAATGTTTTTCACCGCAAAAGTGTTTTGAATGGAAATTTACCTCCATTTTTGCTTGACTGTGACAATAGCATTTTCAATTAAAAAGACTGTTATCATATAAATTTTCATTTAACTTTATAAATGACCAGAATTTAATAATCCAGTGAAATTTCATTCAAGTATATTTCCAATAGTAAATTTTTAATAAGAAACCGAAGAGGAAATATTATTTATGATTTAAGTGCAAAGGATTAGATGGACTCCAAATGCGACTCTTAGCCAGGTTAAAAGAGAAACATGTTTAAAAGTATTTTTGTAAGTGTGAATATTAAATGAATATTTTTGAGATACATTTTAAAAATTTAGTCATAAAAGGCAATATTATTTTACATTTTTTTGTGCATTAATGCTGAATATTATTTTTAGTACTGTAAAGACATTAGGATTTTTGATGCTAAGAGACGATGAAAATATGAGCAATGCCCTCGTCGGAACTCGAACTCCGGACCTCTTGGTACGCGCCTTGTGTGCTGACCACTAAACCACGAAGGCATGCTAAGAAGACGGGATAAATAGCTTATAGTACAATTAAACTCTGGCTAATAATAGTGACTGACAATTTGCTAGTACTTTCAAATACTTTATCATTTTGCAACCCAGTTTTTCAGCCATAACTAAACTAATTAATAACATAGTTAAGAAGGACGAAACCTGTATTCAATACTCCTTAATGGTTAAATTTTAATGTTTTAAATAGTTAACCCTGATGAGCCTATTTGAAACTTTAAGATATGAATAATTAATATACAGTTTTCAATTTAAGATCTTCATAAGTTAAAAAAATAATAAAATAAAAGAGTAAAATAGTTTTTAAACTTTTTAAAAATAATTTTTAAAAATAAGTTAAAATTTTTTTAAAGTATTGTATCAAGTAACAAATTTTACTGATTCAATTTTCTTAATACCTGACTCAAAATGCTTTGTTTGTCACAATCTTCATATAAATTTACATTTGAAATGTTTCTTAAACATTTTAGGATAGTATAATCTTTATATTAAAAACTTTTCTTTAATAAAATTTTCTCGCTCTCTCTCTCTCTATATATATATTGAATGAACTAAAATTCATTGAAATCGAAAACAAGTTTTTCTAACTGATAGGGATATGATAATTTGTTCATAAACCTGAAAAGGCGGTATAAGTTGGATGACTATCAGCTGGAGGATTTGTGCATAGCGTCATTACAAAATTGTATATAATGTAAAATATCATTGTTTTCAGACTTTTCTTATGCTGTTACTAAAAAAATGAACCTGTTTCATACACTATAGTCTGCCAAATAGCTCGTTGGCATTGAAAATTACTCTTTTTCTTCTTTTCTTTCTCGTTCCGCCACGACAATTAGCCAGAAATTAATTAATTTCCATTCACTAGTTAATATATTCAACATTTTAATAGACGCTTTCACTCACATAAGAACTCCGCAACAACCTCCCTCAAACAACTAAAAATAGCTTCTCAAAGGTTCACCGCCTGTAATAATTGAAAGTAACCCTACTGCCGATAACGGAATTTCGGATAGTTTGGCCTACACTACCCGTTCTGAGTAAGAAACAGAAGAAAACACATTACCGACATCCCACTAGAAAGAACGTAAGTTAATAAATTCCTATTCTGGCCTTTTGTATTTCATGTACATTTCACAAATTACATTTCTTTAGTTCTAAATATATATATTTCAATTTTTCAACTTCTATTTAATTTGTTTTTGCAAAGCTAGCATAGTTTTTTATACTTCTTGTGTTTCTCATGTTTATTTCAATTGGTTTGAGTTCTACTTCATAAGTCTAGTTAAGATTTCTACTGTTTATTATATTTATAAAAATAGTTTTGAATTAACATTCATAAAAGCGAGGGTGTCGGGGGACACTTTACTCAAGTATCTTGTAAATTTTACTACATAATTTGGCTATTAACTCAAAATTTATAAAGAATCTATTGTATTAGCGAAAATGCTACATTCGGAATGAATACTTTGGTACTCTAATTTGGCTTTAGTGTCTCAGGTTTTCTGGAAAATACAATCACTTAACGGAACAACAATGTTGGCCTAGCTTAATTTGCCAGTTTGACATCATCATTCTTACTTGAGTAAAAGACGAAACACCTTCGCATTTGTTAATTATTGTTCATTGAACGGGAGTTGGTTTTTCTCCTTGAAAAGTCAAATAATTTCCGATCAATGACGATAATTACTTTTTTTTTTAAATTATCTTTTTCACTTGTTTTTTAAATTTGAATTTTTTTCTTCATGATTTCAATTAAAATACTTTCAAAATCTTTTTCTTGATTTCAATTCAAGTCCCCTTAAAAAGCTTTTTTTCATGATTTACATTCAAGTTTCTTTTTAAAATACAATTTTCGGAATTAAAATTACTACTTCTGGGTTCCCTCATTTTGATACATTCTAATAAATTTATATTAGAAGATAATATAATCAATATTTCCTTAGTAAATAAATCATATATATATATATATAAATTTCCATTGGCGGGCACTTAGCCAACTTAGGCTTGGCCACTTCTAAGGCCGGATATGGTGGCCACTTTATTTGTGGAAGCACCTAATACGTGAGCCACTGTTACCTCCTGTGAAGGGACATACAATTACAGCTATGCCTGCTCCGAGATTCCAATCCAGGCCCTTCGGTACCACACAGTAGACGTTATGTATGCATACTGAAAATTTGAAAAGAGTTAATATTATATAAACCTTTTACTAAATAAAGCGCTGAAAGCTGCTCTAAATTTAATAGTTATGTAGAAGAAACTATGTGAAATTACAATCCTTTAATTCATATTCCTCTCGGAAGCAAATAGTAAATGAAATAAACTAGGTTTTAAATACGCTAGAGGGTAAAATAATTGCTGCAGAGAAGTATGGGACAAGATAGGAAGAAGTGGGCAGTTCAACGTTGGTTGTACAGGTAATAGTTTACTACATTAACTGTACAGCGTCGCCTCAATTTTTAAGGAGAAAAATCTAGGGAAACGGATAGGGGGATCTACACCAAATCACTAGAGCGGACTTTTGGCTGGTTAGTATTTTAAGCGACCTTTTTAAACTTGCAAAAATCCAAGCCTTCTCCGAGCCCACCAGCGGCCGAGCGGTAAAGTCTTTGAACACTTGTAAATCATTCCGGAGCTCAGATCTCGAGGAACGGACAGCCTGAATAGGCATTTTCATGGATTTCTTCTTGTGTGACTCGTATACGAGCGAGTTTCCCTTGGAACGTTCTCCACAATGGCATCCCTTCCCTTAGTCATATAGCCCTCTAGTGCTTCTCCGTAATCCTATAAAACAAACTAAACCAAATTAGGCCTTCTCCGTGATTTGAACTTGGGACCAACGAGACGATAGCCAAAATCGCTAACTATTATACCGATCAAGGCACATTAAAAGTATGTTTATATCAACACGTATTCTAAATATTCATTGCAGCTTTCAGAAACAAGACCAAAGAAGAACACTGGTATTTCGGTCCGGGTCTTTAAAAATCTTCTTATGAATCTCTTTTTCATTCAGCATGAGTCAAACAATGGCAAATAATATAGATTTAAGGCTTAAAATATGTTTGCTTGCTGGCAATGATTTAAAATATAGTGCTCAGGGTGGCATTTTTCACCACTGGACAGAGTTTATTGGAAGCCAGATGTATGAATGAGATATAGGAATCTCACAAATTATACAAAAATACGTACAGGTGTACTTTTCTTGTACAAATACAAAAAAAATGCAAAATACTCAACACAAATAAATATTCCTTTCACAGATAAATAAAACACGTGGCCTTTTATATATTTGTATTTATACCTTTTGTGGAACTTTCCGCTTCAATTTTAAAGACCTTATTTTCTTCTAACCAATTATTTTTATTGTAAGAAACTTTCCCTTCCCTTCTATTTCAAATTCCTGCCAGAATGCAAATTGACGTATGTGCAAACCTAAGTGAGTTAGGAAATAGCATTTAAGTAGCAGAGTTTAAGAGTTCTTGGTAGGAGAGTTAGTTTTGAGTTCATGCCGCGTGTATGAAAGTAGCTGTGTAGCTGAATATTTGTGTACTAGCACCTTATTTTAGTTTATATTGATATTCAAGGCTCGGCTTAGCTGTGTGCAGTCAATTAAGCGGTTTATACTGACTAAAAGCCAGCCGTGTGGCTAACATTTAATTCGTTGTGGTTGTACATACTATTTTGCGTGCAAGTTACTTAGCCACAAATGGTGGTAAATTTGTGAGTGCTTGCTCTGAGCAGTTTAGTTAAAATAAGAAGGTCGTTATAACCTTCGTCTGCAGTCATTTGTTCTTTCAAGACATAGTGAGAATCTCTGCTTCCTCTTTCAGTAGGGTCTACAGTTAAGAGCAAGAAGAAAAAAAGAGCCAAAAAGAGCAAGAAAGACTCAAGGAGCAAAACTTTCCTATCGAACATGTAAGTGGAACTTAAAGGAATTCATAGAATTTTTAATTATGGACTTTTACTACTAATACTCTATTTATACTACTTTTTACTCTACTCTAGCCTGAGTTGGAGGGGCAAACGTTGAACCGATTAATTCTGGCTTAAAGGTCTCTTTGCCCTAGGTGCCATTCTAACCGAGACACAGATAAAGTAAAATTGCAAAGTAAAATAAAAAAATTGCAAATAGGGTAGTTAATTTTGAAGAGGCTAAGAGTCAACTATATGAATAATTTATTAACCTTATGAACATCCCATGAGTATTCTAGACGACGAGAAGATTGGCTTTTGCTATGTTTTATCATTGTGCGATGTTCAGCATAATCGAAGGTTTCTGTTTCAGTTCCTGTATCCCAATTAATTTTTGCTTCCAAAAAGCTGTAAAATAATATTCTTGATCTAATGCACCCTGAATAGTAAAGCAATGAATTGTGGAACTTCGTTGTTTTAGTAAATCAAATTTATGCGTTCCTGATGCAGTTAATTGCTATAAAGTTCAATTGAAAAGAGGAAACTAATGTTGACATCTGAAAACTTCAAACTGCTTCGCTTTAATGCCTAGATTTATAGATTTTGATACTTCGGGAAAAAAACGAAAAAAACAGGGCAGCTTAAAAGTGTAAACTTGGACAAAACGTATATTTTTTGTAATGTTGTGTTGTGTTTGAAAAATCTCATTACAAAGAAAAGTCCCTTTTTTCTGTGTGATAAGTAAATATTTTATTCAACTTAATTAAGAAATTTGAGGAGAATGTAATGGGAAAGGGGATACCTGGACAGCTGTCTTCCAGAGGCTGAACAATCAAGTTAATTTTGTACAAAACTTTTGCATTATTATTGGTGCTAATAATAAAAATGAAAAGTTTTTGAGTTATACCTGTTTTCTTTTCAAGTGTGCAGGATATTTGGGAAAAATGGATATCAGACTTTATTTCCTTAAATATGGATTCAAGAAATGCTCTTCCAATCAGATTTTAGGAAATCAGCAGAGGGCGTAGGGAAAGGATCTGAAAATAAAATGTCTAACTTTTTACATAGTCCTTCAAAAGAAAAGTCTAGTTAATGAAACGTTCATTATGCATTCAAAAGTTGAAATAAAATTTGAAAAAAAAAAGCTTTTTTTCTTTATGTACAAAATCTGTCTTGCATGCGCTAGTAATTGATAGCTTTAAAGGAACTTTATAGGATCAGCTGCAAAGTTAATAACGAATGTAGTTTTGCCCAACCGGGAAACCTAATCCCGAAAGCGAAAAACCTTTGTTTTGTATTTTCTCCCTGAGCGAAAAATACTCAGACTTGCTCATGAATATAAGCTGAAATGTGATATAAGTAAATAAATGGGTTTTTATATATCTTCGCGAAGTTTACATGCAAAGATATGAAACGTTTTGTGTTAGGGTTAAGAATAACTCTAGGGATGGCTATTCAAAATTTTCGGCGGTTTCGTCATATTGCAATTATCAGACATTTACCGTTTATGACACTTAAAAAGTATTGTCAGAATACGAGATATTAGATCCTAAATTTTTCTACCTTGCAGCATAACGAATTGCTGATAATGATGTCATATTGCACAAAATTATCTCTAGTTTTCTATAGTATAGTACATTGTAACTTCCATCCCAAATTTAACTCGGTTTTTGCGTTTCGGTCCTGCAGCTGAACTTAACAGACTTTTCCTCCCTTTGAACACGTTGTTTTGAAATACTAATCACGCTACTTTCTCTCAACTACTTATGAAAATTTTATGTAACATGCTTCATTTCTAGAGTTCAGTAAATTTTTCAGCATTGTTATTCTAAACATTTATACACACGTTTCTTTATTTCTTTTCCTACAACTTTGGTAATCGGATTACTTCGCAATCGCTAATTTAGACTATTATTATTGCGTGCAATTCAAACATTTAGCAGAATAAACTTAAAGCATCTTCAAAAAATGAAAGACTTCTTCACAAGCTCAAAGGTGTTCTAGCGACTGCAGATATTGATAAGTAGCTACTCACCTTACATTAAATGCCAACGAAGTTACGTTTGAATAAGGTACTTTAGAAAATGAAATAACATTTGTTATCCCATTATGAGTGAAGAGAATCCAATGAAGTGCTGGATGAAGAGCGATTATGAAACAGTTTTCGAATCCGTAGCAGTAATCACTGACTCATCAACTGACAAGAAAGTACCATGTCAAACGGTTAATAAATCACAAAGACGATAAAATTATAACAATTTCTTTGTTTTGAAGGATTTTGTTTTTAAAACAAGAATCAGATATTTGACGTGTAATACTCCTAAACTGTGATTTGTTTTAGAATAGTCGCATAGGAAAGTTAATAACTACTATTTAATACCCAAGGGTAATAAACACTTTGTACAAATAATTAATGTAAGATACAGACACATCTTTATATCATTCTTTTGCATTTTTTTAACAAATAAAGGAAAATAGTGCAATCAGATGAGTAAAGAAATCGTTATTTTGGGGAAAGTTGAAAATTCGTTATCACTTCTATCACAATAACTAGTGACAAAAGCATTTATTGTTTTTCAATAAATGCTTTTATTTATTGGAAGGATAACTTCTTATTTTCACAAAGAAAGAGTCAATATAGATTTCTTCCTATAAATATTCATACTATCAAAGCATAAAAGCCTCTCTGACACCACAGGCTACATATAGATTTATGAATTATCTATTTTTGCGTCATTCCAGTAAAAATGTGATAAAATATTTCAGGAATCTCTTATCGTAAGAATGGGAGCTTTTTTAGCTTACCTCAAATGGCTGCATAAATGCATTCCTGTTGTATTCGAACTTGTTAAAATATTTTATTTTATTAATACCTCAACCTCAGAAAATATCTATTATTTAGAATTTTCACGGCAGTTAGTCAAGTACTGAGACAAATTGGAAGTATGATTATTTTTAGAATGTGACTGGATATTGATTATAAAGTTAATCTTTATGTCTTATGAGAATAATTCTTTTCAGTTAAACTTCTTTGTTTCATTGATTGCTGGTTTAGTTATTATTTATCGTTTTTGTATGGTTTGCAAAGAAACGTCGTGAAAATTTTAAGATAAACTACATAACTCACTGTTATGTTTACTGATATTTAGTAAACGTGTATTTGTTACGCAAATGGCTTTAAAGTCACAGAGAAAATAAAATATTTTTAATATGCTTACTGATAGTATTACACACAAAAAACGATTGCACTGTCTATTTAGGCCTAGCAAGTAATGTACAAAAACGATTTGCACGAATAAAATGGGCTGATAATGGAACAATAACTTGAGCATCCCAAAATTTCATTTCGAGAAATAAAAATTTTGGCTTTCATTCGTTATTTAAATATAAAAATTAAACACTTTATTCTGTATTATCATCTATTAATAACTGTACTAGTATGCTGACTGATGTTTCATTTCAAATACAAATTGATTAAAAGATTCCTAATACGAAAGTTTGATTAAAAGTAGTTTAAACTTAGAAGTAGTTTTATTCTATTTGAATTACTAATATTAGTTTTGACTTATACATTTTCATTTCTTTCAGATTTCAAATGAAAACGATAAAAAACAATATCCATTTTAAATTATAGTAATATTGGGTCATATAAAATGTCTCCGCTTCTTTGGTACATTTTTGAACAAAAATTTTCTTTATTGAAAATCAATTTTAATCAAGTACTTATTAACGATTATTATCTATGAGCTTTTGAAATTTTTCGGGTAGTTTCATAATTCCATCGGTATGGAAATTCTGTGGTTTATCGTCGAAAAACTTGGGCGAGTGATTTTCAGCGGCTCTTCGGTCATCCAATTTTTTACCATCAACAGAGTTTTGCAGAGACCGAAGAAATTAGTAGTCATACGGTGCAAGGTTCGGGCTATATGGTGGATGCATCAAAACTTCCCAAGCAAGTTACGTCAATTTATTCTAAGTCATCAAAGATGTGTGTGGCCGCGCATTGTCGTAATGGAACACAACTCCTTTTCTTTTGGCCAATTCTGGTCGCTCCTTCTGTATTGCTTCGTTAAAACGGTCGAGTTGTGCACAGTACAGGGCTAACTTGATAGTTTCGCCAGGTTGCAATTTATGTGGCACACAAACATTCAGCTTCTTTTTGTAACCTGCTCTTTTCAAGTGATTCCAAACTGTCATGTGGTTGATGTTTAATGCATCTGCTATTTCCTGACAGCTTGCGTGCCGGTATTGCTCCAACAGTTGCAAAATTTCATAGACCTTTCTCAATGACTGGCTGACCAGAGCGAGGTACATCTTTGATACCGAAATTTCCGGAACGGAATCGAGCAAACTACTCCTGGGTCCTTCGTTCACTCACAGCATTCTCATTATACACTTCACAAATTTTTCGGCACGTTTTTGCAGCATTTTTATCATTTTTATTGTAAAAAAAATCACATAACGTATTTCTTCAGATATTTCACTCATTTTCAAATCGATATAGCTTTTTACACAAGCAGCGAATTCGAAAACTCTTTTAACAGACAATGGAAGCTGAATGTCACCTTTTAAGCACATGTTCGTTTGAGACAATCGGGTGAGTGTTGCCGGATATATAAGCATCAACACCATATAGTGGTAAAAAAACGTGGAGACTTTTTATATGACCCAATATATACATGATAAAAATAAATCAAAGAATACCATCTAGAAGAATAAATGCTGAAATCAATCTCTTTTTTTGCAATTTTCCAGTGTTGAAATAAAAGCATACTTTTACGAACACTTTTCCTTAATACAATAAATTATCTGAATGGTTCTGCTTTTTACTGCGAGATGATAACTTCCTCATTATTGTTGAACAATGCTGTGCAATCAGTACAGTACACAGCAATTACTTAAAACCTTTCTACTTTTCGGTACACAGTAAAGGAAATACTGTAATCGCGAAAAATTTCGGTTATCAGATTTCAAAGGAAGTATCCATTTTGACCATTCCCAAACCCGTTTGGACGATTCGTGATTTCGCGTGAATTTGTTGTATATGGACAGAATAAAGGACTCTTTTTTTTCTTAAACGGATTGTAAAATACATTTAAAATGAATTCGAAGCGAGCTTTTTGTGATGTCTATACGTACGGACATACGTATGTCAGAATGTATGTATGTATGTACGTACGTAAGAATATAATCTAAAACGATCAGGCGCAGAACACTGAAATTTATTATATGGGACTGCTTCATTATCTAGTTATGCACCTTTTTTATATTGCAATCGGCAGTACCAAGCAATATATATATATATATAGCCATCCCTTTTGATTTTCAGCAAATAACAAATCTTATTATATACATAATAACAATTTATATATCTAGTTAGTCTTACAATAAATACTTAAAAAATTCAATAGCAGTTCATTATTGTAGATATCTAACCATATTTACTATCAATTTATTGTTGTAGCAAAAAATGTGTATAATTTAATGGGCTGTACAAGTAAGTCTTGGGATTTTCATATCAGACTTTTTTGATTAAGTTAGTTATACGGGCTTTGAATGACTAATTATGAATTTATAAGGATGTTATTTTTGAAGCTTGACTGGACTTAAGATATCCTGGTTTGAAAACGCAAGTTATGATCATAAAAACATTAAACATTTGTTTACTCGTCCTCTGATTTCTTTCTTCAGTAAGCAGATTGGGTTAATTACTCTTTTACTTTTGACTACGACATTGTTCTTGTCCCTCTATAATACTAATGAATGGCAACTACAGCATTAATTCACAATATTCTGCTAGTTTAATATTTTGCTTTAATTTCTTTCCTTTCCGTGGGAAGCTGTTATAAGTATTTGATTTAATTTTTACAACTTCCCTTCAGTTTCGTGAATCATTCACTAAAATTCAGAAAAATAAGATTCTCAAAGAATAAGGAAAGTGGCTTTCAAAGGATAAGGAAAGAGTTCAAAACATTTATGAATCCGTATTTTACTTGTTATTGATATTAAATTATCTTTTAAAAACAAAGTATAATTACTTTAATATGGTTGTCCATCTGCTATTTGTTACGGTAAACAGAGCCATTATAATTTTTACTCCCTAGGAAATACATATTGAGTATAAAATTAAACACGTATTGGGTATTAACACGTATTAACTTATTATAAAATAGATGTATGCAATTTTACTTTATACCCCAATTTAAGTATATGATGATTTCAAGAACGTGATACGAAATTCTCGCAAATACCAGAAAAACTTCTGACCAAACGTACAAATTTGATAAATTATCTCGTTGTTGCAAATAAATATCTTTCATCGTAAATCACAATATATTTAATATTTCGTGTCGGAACACAACTTGTTATAAGCATATAGAATACGGAAATGTGGGTCAGAACCTTGTAGATTACAGTCCATGTATCTACAGTACATACAACTTAGAATTCTATGGTAGCAGAGCTAGTAGGCATGCATCCAAATCACGCTGCGGAGATAATTAACTAGTGTGTAACTAATCATTCTTTCAGAGCGCGAATTAATTCTATCACATACAGATTCTGTGAAATTCGTTGTCGGTGTCATGCGAAATTCACTCCTGGAGAGCAAACTGTTGAAGTTAAATTAATGATTCTACTAAAATGATTCCCCTAGAAAGATGACGTAAATTGAAATCTCATAAAATTTCGCATTTTTGGTGAGAATTCTGTTCAGCTCATATTTCTTACCTAAATTGAGAAAAGGAAAATCTACGGAAAGGAAATTCCAATTCTTTGATATTTTACCGCCATCAGAAAATCGTAAAACAAAATTTTGTTTAAATGAGTTCCTTTTTCACTGAAATAATTTTTTTAAGAATAAAAATCAATATATGTGACCTGTTTTAGATGAATTAAATGCTGGATTTTGTGAATATATAAATGCAGGATTTCCTCACATATAATGGCAAAATTATAAACAGTTAATAAAGAATTTCTGAAGAACTTGAAAGACCCTGCTCACCTTCACGATCTTCATCTACTAATTTTTAGTAAAGTTTTAGTAAATGTTTAATGCTTATAAGGTATTTTCTCCCTATTTTCCGCATGCCTTTGTGGTGTAACCATCGATATAACGTAATGATTCTATACGCTTATTAAAAGAAACATAGGTAGAAGAAACTGTTGCTCATTATCATGCGAGTAGTTAAATACTTTATGTTTTATTTAATGATTCCAAATGATGAGTAATCTGCAAATGAAAAAGTGATAGAAACATTGCTTGCATAATAGCAGTACAAAAGTCAGATGAAAAATTCAAGCGAATTTTCAAGTAGCACGGAGAGGAAATGGCACACATTACGTTGATGTTGGGTTTAAATTTAGGCATTGGCGTTAATCTTAAAGAAAACTGTATTGCATCGATTCTTAAAATATAGTTTGTGGATCCCTGACAGTCCAAAGAATTCATAGTGGGTGTCATTCATTCTATGGGTAAGTTTTCAATATTAAAACTCGATTTGATACCACTTGATTTCCTCATAAAGAACATCATTGTCAAGTTATTCATGAAACAAAAATCTTGATTTCTTCATAGTAGAATAAGCTTAAATTTACCAAATTATTTACTGCTAAAGTACAATTTTATGTAACTGTCAAAATAAAACTCATGCGTTACTGAAGATAAGAAAAGAGAATTTGACTAAAAGTTTACTCACACTGAATATTCTGAACAACTTTGAAACAGAAATTAACCCAATTTATGAGGATTGTATAAAACGCTGGAGAAAAGTAATTACCTAAAATTGGAGGATAAAAGTGTTTAAAATTGGAGGATAAAAGTGTTTTTTTTTGTTTATACAAAACGAAAGTGGTAAAATATGAAAAAAAATCCTATTCAAGATGCAAATAAAATTAAATAACTGCTTTCATTTTTATGCAAAAGTAATTACTCATAATTACATGTTAAGTGGATTAACGCAGAGAAGAAAAATATATGAATACAAAAAATTCATCACATTGCAACTGACAGGTTACAATCCAAAACTCTCAGTTTAAAAAAAATAAAATAGCTGTGCGAAAGGAAACTTCTAGAAACAGTATTTTTGCATCATAAAAGGGTAAAAAATATGTAGAAAAGAAACTTTTTTGTAATTACTTGGAACAAGAAAAAATTCATACGCATAATAGCTAGATGAAAAGAAAAAAAAACTGCTGACATATAGTTTTACGCCCCTTTATTCCCAAGTCTCTTCTATTAAGAAAATGAGAAGAGAACTAGGTTCTTAAGGTGTGCAAGAGGATCGATGTTAGCTCATCTGTAATATGACATCAAATAAATCCGAATTGTAGAGAGCGTTTCGCGACATAAACTTCGCAAAATAACTGTTATGGCGATACCGCAGTTTTACCTTAGTGTTACACTGAAACATTTCTCTGACTGTCAGAACTTAATCGTGAATTGCTACAAAACTTAGTCACTAAAGAGGAGTTAATGGGATGATTATTTCTGAGTGTAGAATCTTTCAGTAAACAAAAATAATTTTCTCTTGTTTGATTTGATGAAGGTCTTGCAAACTCATGGCGATATGTGAAAAGGATATGGAAAAGCCTAATGTGAAAGCAGAATATGAAGAAAAGAGATCATCTCAACAAGCAAATATTTTACGTGAAATATAATACGTACAGTTGCTATAAATAAAACCTTTGGCTTTGACGGATGAGTAGAGTGAGCAAGAAGATAATCTGGATTACTGCAAAAGAATAATTCTTCATTAAAAAAGAGTTAAGTCAAAATAAAGTCTGATGTATAAAATATAGTCAAAAGGAGCAAGTAGAGCTTCTTTTAGTTTCACCATTATAAACTTTAAAGAATCTCTCATTTGAAAAATTTGTTCTCTGAAACTATTTATAAGTAACTAATGTATTAAACATTTGTTTTCATTGGCCAAATTTATGGATTTTTAACTCAGAGAATTTTTTAAAAAAGAGGAAAATAACATGAATTGTCGAAGAGAAAGCTCTTGAAAAAATGCAGAATTCTTAAATTTTTTTAAGAATAGATTTAAGATTCATTATTTGTCATCATCTTACATTAATCAGGAAACATTACACCAACATTTAGGGAAATTAGATCTGTGTTATGAGTTCTCTTTTGAATATGCATTACAGTAAACTATAGGATTATTAACTCGCTTAGTAGCTAATATTGTTAGTTAAATAGTCTAAGCAATTGTAACAGCGCTCGGTCATCTAAGACGAAAAATTAATTAAAATGTGGGATAGACCAGGGGTCTCAAGCTAAAATTGTACGAGTTTCTAATATGCTGCTTGAAAACAACTCACGGGTCAAATTTTGTTTAAAGAATAAAAGAAATTAACTAACCTTTAAATTCCATTTACTAAATACTTACAAAAAATAAACAATACAAATGAAAACGCAAAACAAAAAATGAAATTTATGTTTAATTTCTATGTAAAATCTAAATATTGGGAACCACAAAAACTTTCTGTTTAACTAACAGCTAAATGCTCAATTTTCAGATTAACAATTATTTCAGACCATGATAGTATACTGAATTAATTACTAATTAACTTGCTTAAACTGAAACAAATTATGAGAACTTTCCAAGGGATATAAAACTTGAGAATCATATATGACAACCCATTCTCTTTCTTTTATTTATTAAATTTTTCTTCTACACGTACATAAAAACTGCGTAGTTTGCATGCAAGTAATTATTAACTCCTTTATTTCTTGCTACTGCTTAACACTTGATGGCGTTTTGATCATCATAAACTTTGTAGTTTTAGATTAAAATTACTAAAATTACTAAAAACCATATCATGTATTATAAATGCTCATCGGTCAATCTTTTTTTTAGACTTGATATTTTTTAAGTACAAAAAACTTTTACGATATAATGTACTCAACAAAATTGTTAAATAGAAGTTAATCAAATCTGTTTCTTCAAATCTTTGATTACGATTTACATAATACATCATGTGTTATTCAAGTTCATTTTTCATCATAATGAAAATAATGTAAAATTGCAAAATCATTATAATCTTGAAATCTTTCTTTAAATTCTTGTCATGAAAATGATATTTTTCTTGCATTCTCTTTCAATATTTTTATTTGAAGTAATAGGGCAAGATTTAAGATTTAAGAAACGTACGAAATGCTTTGTTTCCAGTTATGTTTCCTATAACTGAAATTTAACATGAAAAGCAGCATTATAAACATAGTACATATGAGTAAAAAGTTTACTCTTTCCTTGCTACTCTCTATTTAGAATATTTAAATGGCTGATTAAATCAACAAGAAATGTTAAATCTTGTTGACATCTGGTTCATGTATCATTATGCTGCTCGTCGAAGTATTTTTTTTTGTGTGTATCTGTGTGTGTTTGTTAGTCATAAAATTTGGATCAAGAAGTCACTTATTAAACCCGAAAACCGTTTTAATACAGTTCTTCAAGTTACCTTACCTCCTTATAATGAATAATTTCGCCTTACTCACATTCAAGTTTTTTTAAGCAATGCGCACATTCCCGGCGATTTACAGCTCGTTCATGTCCGCTGTCCCCTCACAAGTCGCAGTCTTCGAGATGTTACGAGGACGACATGCTCTGACATTGCAGGAGCAAATTTAGTAGCATCTCCACTTGACATTACAAGAGTCAGGTCTTTTCAGAGAGCAAACATCTTTATTTGACAAGCAGCATGTCTCTTTGTGTGTTAAAAACAGATGGGATCTCATTCGAGTTATGAAAACTGTGATACCCGCTTTCAAGTGTTAATAAAGCTAACATATTACAGAAATTAATTGTTTCTGATATGTGAAATACAGCGGTCAGTTTATTTTTCATGTACCTTATATTTAATTTTGAAAACTTGCATTTTCAATTAAGTAAAGTGTATCAGAGCATCTCGTATACCTACATTCGGGATGTGATTCTGTAAATAATGAATTACAAATGAAGCTAAGATTAAATACATAATTAAGTTTCAGGTGTACAAAAACAGACTGTAAAAACCTGTTATGCATCATGCCTTTTTTCTTCACATCCTTTGTCCTTCCTTTTGAAAGACTATTTTAACTGAAAATTTACGTTTGGAATTGTAAATTTATGTATGTAACTTCAAAATATATAATTATACATATATATATACATTTTACAGAATGATGCTTATAAATCGTACTGAATACATTTAGTCTGACTGAATTAGTTTATTTGAAATTAAGACAAATCCTGTATTTGTTCCTGTGATTTATCAATGAGCATCTCTTTTCAGCTGAAAATGAGGTTCTGCTCGAGAACATCGATCGGCAAATTCTTACCATCTATTATGGCATGAGAATAATGGAGGATCAAGTTTTGGTATAATTGACAGCTTAAACCGTGTTAACAAAAACTGATTAAATGATTCAATTTTTCTTCCCCCGAACAAGAATAATTCTTTACAGGCGGTCACTTTCACGTACGTCAGAAAGCTCCTTTAGTACTCAATTTCTTTAAAAGTCTTGAAAAGTTACGACCTAGAATTATATAACTTAAAAGAAGACAGCTATTACGCAAAAAATAGTATGCGAGTATGCGAGCATTTCTCAAACTTTGCCTTTCGATATTTTTTGGATAAATCCTTTGGAAATTCCATATCAGCTTTCAGATTTAGTGCCAAAATGATCAAAGAATCCCTGCAATCAAAGACGGAATTAAAAAAACTGCCGAAAAATTTATCTCTTAAACTTCTAATTTTGTTCTTTATTATCCATCTAACATTGCTTTTTGTTACATAATTTATTCGTATTACATCAGTTTAGTTCATAAGAAATTGACAAAATATTTACAAAATCTTTAACTATTTAAGAAGATTACTTCTTGTATAGTGTTTCTAATTGAAATCTTCAAAAAAGGTGAATTCTTAGTATTTAAGTTAAAATTGATATCTTTGAATGCAGTTCATAAATTAATTTCCAGTTGATGAGGAGTGTTATCAATAGACTGAACAATGCTCATATTCTCATCTTTTCTGACTCAAAATTATATGGAAGATAAATATAAAGCAACGTGTTTTGATTTTTACTTACTTGAAATGCAGTCTCTCCCAAACTTTTTTGGTTGATTATACTAAAATGACCTTTCATGATTATCTTCCCGATGATATTAAGTGCCTTAATAATAAACAGAAACATTGTATGACATTAAATAATTTATTATTTTATAGCACTTTACTGGTTTAAATAGAAAACGTTTTTTACTTTCGTTTTCATTGGTGATAAGCAAACATTACATTGCCATTGAAAAAACTTTCCAATAATGTTTTGCTGTTTCCAAAGCTATATATATTGACATACAAATACACTGCTATCAATGGATTTTAGAGAAGTATTACATTTTAAAACAGATAAATAATTCCGCCTCTATTATCTCACTAACATGGAATTATTAGATTTTGAATTATCATTATTATTACATTTAAACACTCTTCATTAACACAAAGTCTCAACTTCATGAATTTTTCAGAGCTTATAAAGCCTGATGTTTTGGTATTTTGACTGCTAAACAAACACAAACATCATCTCCAAAACGAACTGTCAGTTATTCTGCTTAGATTTCACTATTTTTACTGAAGAAAAGGTTGATTCATACACATATGACGTCGGAAAGGGAAGCAAAAAGTGCATTCTATTATTTGTGATCGTGGGATACTGACGTCGCGCATGAATACAAAATGATGATACCGAAGTGTCGAGAACTATGGCTTTTTCCATAGAATCGTTTGATACGTTGAGGACAAGCGAAAAGAGTAGAGTATAGCACAATGTAGGCGCTGAACATTAAGTGCATGCTGTCTCAAAGTAAAATAAATACAGATTTCATGCTAACTGCGTATTAAAATTTGTCGCCCAACCTGTGACCGATTGACTAAGAACACTGAATAATTTTAGTTCGAGTTGGTTTGGATTCGATCTCGGACAAACGGGCTGGCCGCGTCGTTAGTTTTCATGGTTTTTCTCCATGCGTAACTTGAATACGAGGCAGTTTCCTCCACAAAGTTTCTCACGAAGGCAAGTCTGCTCTCAGAGAGATAGCCTTCGTTGCTTTGCCATATTCGAATAACATAACTTATGTATTAACATTTTAGATGCAGCCTTTCTAAAATGTATAAATAAATTCGAAAATGTTTGACACATCTCTTAAAACTGTGCCATATCAGGGTTTCGCATCGCATATTTGGGGAACATTTCTTTAAAAGATAATATTTTCATTCTTTATAGATAATATGCATGTAAACTGTTGTCCGTTTATATCATATCTTACAAAAGTCTCAATAACCTGGTGAGTGGTTTGAGGTCACATATCCACCGATTGCATTTTAATAGCAAACCGCATTTTGTTCGTTCTGCAGCGCAAACAGAATCATCCATATAATAAATATGCTGATCGATTCCTCATGAGAAACTATATCAAAAAGCGTCATGCACCTAAAATTTCGTTATGTTACTTTTGAAGTATGGAAATTATCAATAAAGATTACGCGTAATAAACAAATGATGACTGGAAAATGCGACACGAGTTGAATAAGTAAATTTGAAAGATATGCTTGTTGTTTTTGCGACTTATCTCACTTGCCTGACATTAACATCAGAACAAGCGCACGAAATTCATCATGGCAAGGAGTGCAAGATTGCGCCTGTCGTTGACAAAAACCTTGAAGACTATACAATTAATAGTACGGGTTTTTAGTTCCTCCTCCAATTTTGATGGTGAGCATCCAGGGGAGAGGCGGGTCCAAGGGTTTCCCACCCCTCTTCCCCTACCATTAATTTCTCGAGAGGACGTTTGGCTGGCCGCATATTTAGAATACCCCAAGGCGCACAGACACTACACATTTACAAACATCCATGCCTTCTCCGGGATTCGAAGCCTGTTCCTTTGATACGGCAGTTAGCGTCGCTAAACACTAGCCCGGCTGGGAGGCATGCGCTATAACTTAAGTCTATATATTAACTTGTGGCATCGCACGTTTTCCCACTGGTTGGAATGAATCCAATTAAGAATGGTAGCAAATAAGCTCATATTATGTTGCCGCAGTTGGCAGTCGAATCGCTATAATATCAATATGATTTGCAAGATTATTGCTCGATGCAGTTCATACTAAGGCAATTTTAGAACTGAGCATCGAATTTAGCAAAGGAGCACAGTCAAGGGTAGTGAACTTGACCCTCCTTCCAATCCACTGGTCTCAAAGCAATGACGTAATTATTAAAAAATATGAGACTGTATATTTTCAAACATTATCCTAACATTCTGAGTGAGAAATAATGAGATAATTTATGTAGTTTTGCTATATTATAAAAAAAAATGAGTATTATTTATGTTGTTGAACAGAAGAAAACTTTTATTCATGATCTTCTCATGAACGATCATGATGACTTAGAATGAAAAAAAAAACTCTTTTTTCATACTTTAAGGAATCAACACTGAATTTTCCTTTTTTTAACAGAAAATCTCTGCGAAAAGTGTTTCCTCCAGCACCTAACATAAACATCAAATTCAACCTGATTTCCTCCTTCAAATCTGATGATTCAAAATCCGAAGCTTATGGTTATCGAAAAAAAAATTAGGGAAAAAAAGGAAAAGGGCATGTCTTTTGAAGTTTTCTATAATCTCGGATTACCATTAGAATGAATATCTTAATTCGGAAAAGAAGAAAAAATTGACATATACTTACATACTTAAATTATTAGAGTATACTCAGTCCTCACGTTCTCAATTATGAGAATATTTTCAAAAATAATTGTCTTAGAAATCTTTCAATTACTATTTCAAACCATGCTTTTCTAAAATGATCCCCAGTATCAGATAGTAAACTCATAAGCTTCCTAAAATAAAGCATATTGTTTAAATGATTTTTGGATGCAAACGCTGTGTACTTTACATAGGATTTTTATAAGGACGCTCTGTCTCGCATCTCATGGTCAATTTAATCCTAACAAACCTTAGTTCCTCGGAAAGTCTTTCTGTACTGTAAAGCTTTCTGATCAATATAAAGCTGTAACCATGTATTAAAGTGAAAAAGTAACCGTTCAGAATAAATTAAAAATATATTTAAAATTTATCCCAAATTCAATTAAGAAGAAATGATATGAAAAAAATTAATAAACAGAAAACCAGAATTACTGTGATTGGATGTGCAGTAATTAGTGCATGATAGGCCGAAAAATGAAAAATGAAGTTTACATCTTTCGCTGCAACATCATCAAGGAGTTAGTGCAACGAAAGAAGTAAATACATAAGCCTGTTTCTGAACCAACAAAGACACAAATCAAACTTTAATAGCTAAAATAATCTCAGAAAAGTAATAAAATAATTGTGTCTTTATCATTCCAACCTGTGCGTTCATTGTAGCCGTAAGTAAGTTTAGAAAACGCGCAGCTTTCATATAGTACACTGCAAATGTAATATGAGTGAGAAATAGAAAGTTTTTTTAATGTACTTTTGAGAAACACTAAATTATCTTAAAGACGGAATTCCTTCAGCCAAAATATATGTCATCATAACCGTATACAAAAGCACTCCACTACTTTTTTTGATGACAAGAATTTTTTAATCTGTTGAAACTATTAATCAAAGTAAAAAGACGTGAAGCAACGAAGTCTGAGCTTTATCCGTTTGTGCTTGTGAATCTTATACGTGGAATTATTGATTTAAATTCGAAGACTGTCGCCAGCATCAAAATTCATGAGAAAGGGAGTAACAAATTCACCCAAAAAATACTGTCTCTGAGTGGTGCATATTTTTATCTTCTAATTTTGAAGATATCAATATATGAGGAAGGATTAAACCTTCCCCCTACCATCGTATACGATCCGTCCCCAAACTCTAAACAGGCAGACGAAACAACCAAAGGTAGATTCACCCTCAAGGCAATCTCCAAGTACTTCCCTTAAATATGAGTCTTTTTTTTTATTCTAAACATAACAGCGTAATCTAATGACGAAGTGAATCTAAATGTTTTTTCCATTACAAGGAAAATACTTAAGTTGGAATTCATTAAAAACAATTTTAAAGTATTGCTCCTTTTAAATCAATATCGAACACATACAATACATTGCAATACACTTTACTGAATTCTAAAATGCTTGCTATCATTTTGTGAGACTAGACTGAAATTCTGAAAGATGATAAGTAAACTCGTTAAATTTAAAAATAAAATTTCGCTTAATATCACGAAAATTATTTAAATAAATAAAATTTTACTTAACAATATGAGTTCCTTTCTGTTTTTATATACCATGCTGCCACTCTAATCGAATTTACCCAATCAGAGTTCAGTGTTTAAAATCACTGAATCTAGTTTATCTCGAGTTCTACTGCCCCATATAGAAAGGAGGGGCTTTATGATGTTTTCATAGTTTATCCCGAGTGTAATGTGATTACGAGTCAGTTTCTATAGAATGTTAGTCGTAAAAGAGTCTCAACTATGAGCCATCGGCCTGCAAGTTTGGGCGTAGTAAATCATCTAGTCTAACCTGAGATAAATAATGCAATATAATTCTGAAATTATCTACCAAGATTTATGGAAGGTTTATTTTAATTAACACGTTGTTTCTTTTGTTGAATCCTTTCTTCATTTCTAATGTTTCGTCTGCTTCTCTAGGAAATCTAAACGAAGCAAATTTAAATAACTAGCGGGAATATTAGTTTAGAGGCAGCGGGATTTGACAGCTCAGAACAATGTTTTCTTCCAGCTGGGGTGAGGACGGTTGGTGAGTGAATTTTGCACTTGTATGCACACTCTTTTTTTTTTTAAATCTGCCACCAATGTACATAGGTAAGGGATGTACATAGGTAAGGGAGGTAGTGTTTTTGGCTCAGAAATTCGATAGTAAGTGTACTGTGAATAAACACGAATTATGGTCCACCACATGCCGTTGTTATTATCTTCCCCAAACCTATATCTTTAGGTGAGGGAGATAATGTTTTCAGCACAAAAATTCGATAGTGAGTTTTCAATGAATATGCACGAATTACGGACATAACAAAACGTTTTTACTGTTCTTGAAATGATGTCTGTCTATGAATGTGGGATGACATTTTCATCAATGCTCATTATATCAAACTTCCAAAAATTTCTGTTTTCCGTATATAAACTTTCTGCATTCCTATTATTTTACATTCATTTCATTAACTTTTGTTTAAAACTGGACAACCGTAAGTCGTGTTTCTCATGAAGCTCATAGCAGACTTTAATGGACGACCAAAAGTGGTAATTTACTTGAAGTCCATAACACTTTTGAAAGAAACACTTAATAAAAATATAATCCAAAACTGTCCAATTTTAGTATTTAAGACTTTTATATCGATGGGACCAACATATTAGACTTTATCGTAAACTTATAAGCCGGATGTGATACTTTACGTGAAACTCTGAACTGATTTTCATTAAAAAATATATCCTGAGATAATCCAAAACTTCTCTAATTTGGTATTTAAAACATGTATGCGATTGAGCAATATATTAGATTTATCAGCACTAAATGTATAATGTATTCTTGGAATTCAGACACAAATATATTCATATCAGACGTAAATATACTCAAGTAGAGCTCTCGTAACAATTAAACTTATTAGCTTCAGTCTTCAGTTTCGTGTCCGTTTCGTTCTTGTTTCGAATCACTTTCCAAATAAAAGGATATTTCGGCCAGATGTTACTGCTATGTATCATTTTTTAAGAAATAATAGAGTAAATATAGATAGTTTAACGAAATAAGGAAAATACGAGAACAGTTAACACTCTAATCTATAACACTCTATTAATCTTTAAAAGCAGCATATCTAAAGGATATGCTGCTTTTAAAGATTTTGTGATTTTATTGTTAAATTTAATTTATCATAACTGTAAAAAAAGTGATGTTTATCAATGAAACCTGAAACGAAAAATGAAAAAGTTATCATCTTGTTTAGAAAAAGAACATGGATATCATGAATTGAGAAAAGAAAATGTATGGCAAAATTTAATTCTCTAATAGGGAATTTCGGAGATATGCTGGTTTTAAACATTTTAAGATTAATGATGATTTATTTTTGAATCAGAAGCACTATAGGATCAGAGGATATACTATGAATAATTCGATATTTTCAAATGAAAACATGAGAATGGATGTGTACACGAGATCGTACAGTTATAATTTTCGATTGTATAGGAAAATAATAAAAAACGAGTAGTGTTTCCATTTAATTATGAGACATGATGTTTGTAAACATATTAGATTTTATTTACAAACAATCAATCAATTCTACGTTTTAAAAGCAAGGAGCTTTAAATAGAATCTCTTGATACTTTATCTAAAGCTTGTTGTTATTTAAAATATGGACTTGGTGGGAGTTGATGTGCCTGCCAGATCAGACCTTTTTACATTGGAAAGGTTTTGTCGTAACTCGGAACTGTTTTTTGCGTCCTATGTTATAAAAATGTACTACCGATTCGGATTCATTTCCCGTTTGTCTTTCAAATTTTCTCGTTTTGTCTTCGTCAAATTGTTTCCCAGGAAGCAACATCGTCAACAGCAAGAAAAATGGAAAACAGTGAAAAGTCGGGGTTTCCAGGAAGGATGATTCATTTGCTTCTAACCAAATGACTTAATCACATCTTGAGTCTGAGCAGAGGTTTTTCGTCCGAACATCCTACCTAAAACGAGCGTTCTAAGCTTTGTGTTTTAAGTTGGTCAACCTACCCATTCTCCCTTGTAGCAAACTTCTAAGTTACTTCTTGGCCCCGAAGTTAAAATTGCATGAGCGTCAGTCTAAGACAGAGCGTACATGATCGTGATCTATGTTATCTTCATGATTTATGTTTTGCCATTTTTATGATTTAAATCAAGAGTTCATCGTATATCTGCTGGCATTTAGTAAAGAAAACGAAGAGAGTTGCTTTCTTTTTTTTCAGAAAGCACGTTTGAAATTTCACAAAGCACAACCTTTCACAGTTGAATTAACTTTTCATAATTCTGTGCGGAAGAAGTCTTGAATTCCTGGAAAGGGAATAAATTGTGGACCACCGGGGTTCGCGCATTTTTCTGTTAACAGTAATCATCAAATTGCCTTTCTCAAGCGATTGTCTGTAACGGTCTGTCGGCAATTCTAACATTACCATAACCTTCGTCGAATTCTCTAGCCAGTTACCTTACCATTGCATTAAAGGCAGAATTAAGCGATTAAATTTTATGAATTCGATGGACACACTCTTATTTCGTACTTGGAGGAATTTTCAATCCATTCAAACATTTAAAATCTTAGAATGTGAAAATGTTGTTGAAGTTTGAAAAACATATGGTATCTTTTGATTTTATTGCATTTGAGTCTGAAATGTTATTGCCGGCATGCAACACTGGGGAACAAGTTGTAACACAGTTTCAGTTGAGTTCAGGTTTTGAGCTGTTTGAGCTGTTTTGAGCCGTTCACCTGGAATCGAATCCAGGAAGAAACTACCAATGTCAGTTGCCGTTTCCCGGTTAAAGTAATAAAGTTTTACCAAAGGTGCTTTATCAGCAGAAGATAGAAAATCTACAGTAGTATTATCTTTAGCTGCCTTTGAAATTTCTTTTATTTTGAAAACATTAAGCTAGTATCTGTTAGAAAAATATTTGTTTAGATGATCGAAATCGTTTTCCTTCTATACTATTCTCTGCGAGGCTCTAGTAAAGAACTAGTAAGACTGGAATTTCTACTTATGATGCGAAAACGATACCGATAAAAGCAATCGTCTCAAATAAAAATCTGAATATTGCAATTCTGCTTTAAAAGTAGCATGTTATACATTTGCGTTAAGATAACTTCACAATTCAAGGAAGTATGAATTTTTCTAAAGTTTACTAACTTTTGGACAAACCAATGAATTAAAATTTGTAATTTCTAAATTTTACTCATTAGTTTTTTCTCTCTATTACATACTGTCTACCCTGAGAATCGTTAAAGATATGTATCGTTTCTCTACCTTTTTTGCTTTTAAGAATGAGCCGTAAGAACTTGATTCAGCACTTCATCAGTGTCATTAAATTTTCATACACTTCATTTCGCTTCCCACAAAAACAACCTCTCTTATTTATGTTTTTAGAAAGTTTAAATTTATTATTTACATCATCACACGAATGTAAATTACGTCTAAGAACAGAAGGTATTAGCAATTTTTGGTTACTCTATTTTTATCGTAAAATTAATTAGTAGAGTAGATGTTTAGAGACATTTAATTACATTTGTACTACCGGGTTACCAAAATTAACTTACAGATAGTTCGTTATAATAAAAGCAGCCTTCTAAGAAATATGTGGAAATTTAATTATCTCCTTTAATTAAGGTAACAAAATAATAGTTTTTCAAATCTTGAAAGGAAAATGTTTTAAACAATAATATTTTGTTAACTTACGACCTTATGATTACTAATTATGTTTGGACTGCTGCGACCTCTTAAAATATTATGCGTTTGCAAAAGGTATCAAAATTTTCCCAATAAGTACTTAATACTATAAATATATTTTATAATTTGATTTACAATATTAAGGAATTGCTTTTTCTAAATGCATAGGTATTTGATGAACTACTAGACGAATATAATCTACATGATCAAAATTAATCCTGCAGAATTGTAATATAATTAACATGCAACGTTTTAAGGAATTTTCGCTCTCTGTACCACATGCCTTCGTGGTGCATTTGGAAGTACATCCGCTCGGCAATGGAGAACTTGGTAGTTCGAATCCCAGGAAGGATACTGCTCGTTTTCTCACATTTTGCTCCAAAATAAAGCTAATGACTACAGTGTAAGCATGAGAACATTTAATAAGCGACGTCTTATGTGAATCCTGAAAAATTATATCATAAATGAGGTGTGAAATACTAGAACAAAATACATCCTAATGAAAGATTAATATAACTGATAATAGGTATAAACCAGATTCTGCTGAGTACAGAAATTTGCAACCACTTGTGGTCCAGTAACTGAGGAAACGTCTGGAGATTATTTGATGCGGATTAATGGTATTTCTATATCTTTGGTATCTTGTAAAAGTATTTACTATTATTATTATTATACAGGGGATCCGTTGCCTTGCAGTCTAACAGACTGCCTTACACGGATTAAAGCCTCTGCCTCCGGAAGCTATCTATTACCCGTTCCACCACAACCGGGGTGGAGTGGCAGGTCAGACGGCAATTACTGAGACTTAAAACAAAGAGATACATGGGCAAACAAGGCCAGTGGGCAACAGAGGTTTCAATACATAGTCTGGATTTACAATTTTTTCTTCTAATACATACGTCATACATTTATCACAGCTTATTTACAATCAGTCCTTTGCGACATACTTCAGCCATTAATATTGATTTCAGACATGCAATTTTACACAGTTCTATAAAAATTCCTGTGACCAGAGTTACAATTACTGTTTTCAGGAAAAAAAAACAGTCTGCATAAACATACATCTTAGATATACAATTATAAGACATTTCTTATTCAAACAATTAAATACAATTTAACATTAAAACCTTAGGGATACAAGGAAAACATTGGTACACTAGTCAATTTTAAGCCAAATTTTTCTTTTTTCTTTTTTTTTTCCAAAAAGAACTTCCTAAATAGCTATATATATAGGACTTAGTGTTTTAATTCTAAAAACCTCTAAATGCATCTTACCGTAAGATAGCAGAATTATGTTAGATTTACAACATACCATAAGCAAAGTTCCTATTATCCATTACTATTAACTTCTTTAACATATCAATACTTGAATACTGTTGTTGCAATTTAAACCAAGAGTACCAATTAGTTACATGAGAACTATACACCACAGTATTTGTGATATTTTAGTACATACTTTTACCATTCTATTAAACTTATATTCAGCTCAGATACTTCAAATACAAAACAAAACAAATTTTTTTTAAATATATATATATAGTATATATACATACATATGCAAGTGAGTTCAAGAGACAGTTAAAAATGGAATATACGACAATGAATATAATACAATACCGTACAGTGAATATCGTACAATGTCGTACAATGAATATAATACAAAAATCAACCTGCAAATACTTAGATACAATTATTACTACTATACAATTGCTGTACATAGCAATAATACTACCTTTTCTTTTAAAAACAGTAATATATGCAGGACTAAACAACACAGTATTTTATGATGCTATATTACATACAGTTACCATTCTATTAAATATAAGTTCAACACAGATTATTCATTTACAAACAAGATGCATGCAATAGACATCAAGATACAGTGAATACTGGAATGAATAGTAATTTCAATACCAACCCTAATTAGATTGTAATATTAACTTCATTATCCTGCAAATACTTAGTTACAATTATTACAATTTTTACAAATACTGTATGTAGCAGTGATACTACTTCCTCTTTTACAATACTGATACATTAGACTATGCTATACAGTATTTATGATGCTATAGTACAATCAATTGCTATTCTACTAAATTTATATTCAGCACAAATAAATATAATAATAATAAAAAAAACCCTAACTTAGTAGTAACATCAACTTCATTAACCTACAAATACTTAGATAGAGTAATTGCAACTTATTCAAATGCTATACAGATCAGTAATACCACCTTCTCTATTTCAGTACAAATATATACAAGACTATACAACTTTGCATTTATAATTCTATTAGTGCGTACAGTTACTTTACTATTATGTTCGGCACAAATTCTTCAGGTGCCAAAAAGATGCATACATGAGAATTCAATGAACATTTATTGAGGGATTGCTTATATTCAAGTTATTGCAAGTATTCAGATGTTGTACATAGTAGTGGTACTGCCTACATTTTGAAATACAGATACATACGAGACGATACAGCACAATATAAATGATACCATAGTTGTTGAAACTACAATTCTATTACATTTAATTCAATATAGTTGGTTGGTACCCACTTGCATTCAGGATTATCATTGAATAAGACACTTATTTTATTCTATGAGAGTATGAGCTTGTGTAAGTTAAAGGAATACTAACTCTACTCAATCACTGGTTTGCCCTTGAAGTTCTACTTCTACTCATGGAAGATGTATGTTCTTGACAGAATTTTATTATGTCCTTGATTTTTTTAAGATCAGGGAATTTCTTGGGGAGGAGCTCCGCCCATTTCGAACGAAATTGTTCCTGTGGTTTCTTTAGATGTAAACTGGTTGTCATTGTGCAGCTAAAGAGGTAGTGATCAGCATCGCCAAGCTCTCCACATGAGCAAATGTCCGTGTCCGTAAGATTGAATCTTTTAAGATAGGACGGAAAAGGGCCGTGTCCTGAGTAGAATTGCGTTAAGTGATTTGCTAGGCCTCGCTGAAGCAGTGAAACGTTTGGGAAGAAAGTATGGACCCTTCGTCCTGTGGTTTCTGAAGTCCAACGTTGCTGCCATACCTCCATAAGTTCCTTTAGCGTCATCTTTTTAAGGTAAGAGTACGGTAATTTTTCCGGCCGCTCCTCTCTGTAGACGTTATTTGCTGCTTGTTTCGCGCCTTTGTCTGCCTCTTCGTTGCCGAAAATTCCGACGTGAGCAGGAACCCATGACAAAGCCGGCCTATTCTCTTCCGGGAGTGCTAGGAGCTCTGATTGGATTGCTTGTACGCTGCAATTTCTGTTCAGATAATTCTGAATGGCATGTATACTAGAAGTTGAGTCACTGAGAATTTTGAGCTTTCCAAGGTTTTTCTGTTTTGAGTAAGCGACTGCGGCCCTTAGAGCTACTAGCTCAACCTGGAAAACAGTGTTAATGCTGTCAAGCCTTCTATTCCATAGGAACAGTACATTGCCTCCCTGCACTAAGCAAAAAGTGCTGCCAGTACCATTAGGTGTTTTGGAACCGTCAGTGTAGATCGCTTTTTCATTATGGAGAGGGGGAGTATGTGTTAAGATGATCGATTTGGAGATATTGAGGCTGGCAGGGTGACCAATTATATGATGTATTCTATTTTCAAAGTCAGTGGCTATATACGTTTTTGCCCATAACGTGCAGTTTTGGCGTAATCTTAAGACTCTGGATATCGCAGCTTCTCTTTGTACCATGAGGTCTAGGAGTGGAGTCCCCGCTAGTACTTGGAGGGCAGCGGTTGATGTGGTTGGTCTTTGCTAGAATGTTCTGCGAATAATTTATTTGACGAGGCCACTGCATTGACTTTGCTTTTAGTCAAAGAAGCCGAATGAAAATGTCTTTATAAAAATTTCTTATTTACTAATATGATGAATTTACTCTCGTCGCCTTTTTTTTAATCCTTGCGTTGAACCAGTGAAAATATTTACTGGTTCGACGCAAGGATTAAAAAAGCGACAAGAGTAAATTCATCATATTAGTAATTAAGAAATTTTTATAAAGACATTTTCATTCGGCTTCTTTGACTAAAAGCAAAGTCAATGCAGTGGTTTCGTCAAATAAATTATTCTCAGAACATTCTAGCAAAGACCACCAATATTGATTTGTTTTCAATAGGTACTATCATGAGCTACGTAGTTCTTCAATGTTCCTTTGGATAAATTCCTGCTAGTTCTTCCGCTTATTGAAGATTTTATAGTGAGACTTCTCTTTCGATAAGTTCCAATATTTCGTAAGAAATATGAATTATCAGCTCCCTCTTCAAATGATGTTGTGTCAGGTTTCTCCTTTCTACTTTTCATTAGAACTTCAATTTTGATTTTAAGAAACTTTCTTTAGGTTTTCCTGTCTAACTGCGTTTTGATAGGAAGCTATGTGGAGCATGGCTCTTGTACACTATTTGCCCATAATCTCCATTCTTTAAAAGCTGAAGTTAAAATTGCAAAAGCTCAATGTTTCATATGTCAGCATGAGAAGCCTTGTAGTGGACATCTCATGTTCATTATTGATTTTATAGTCAAAATAACTCAGAAGCAAGACTCGAGATGTACAGATGGTTGAGTTATCTATAACGCTATTTATAGCATTCTCGATAGGTTTTCAAATACCAATAAATATAGATGTATAGTACATCAAAGTTAGTCTGTAGAGATGTTAGGTATTTTTTGAAAGTAGAAGAGATGAAAAATGAGCAATGCTCTCGCCAGTACCCGAACCATGAACCTCTCGAATACGCACTGAGTGCGCTGACCATTACACCACGTAGTCATTCTAAGAAGGCGGAAGAATACCTTATATACTCCCCCTTTTAAAGGACGACTGAGCGCCGCCTGAGATAACCACTGACCTAACTTTGTTGTAAAAGTCTTACAGTGTTAGTAGTCATCCTGGCAGAAGGGAAAATTTCCTCCGTGTAAGAATATACATATAAATATTACATGGGCATACAAGGCCTGTGAATAAGCATAGATATGTTGATTACAATCATTTTCTTGTACAAGTTACATATGACAGATACATAAAATCATGACAGCTATGTGTACATTTAGACATTATATGAATTCATATTTACAATACTTTTACTGAGATAATCAAAATTAAACTTGTAATTCATTTACACATTGACTGGATTTTCAATATCATTTAAACTGCTTTACAATATTATTTTTATCAAGTACATATAAACTGGATAGTAATATGCTTACATTACAATAGTTTTGCTCTTACAGTCCTGTTATTATTCTACGGGGTGAGCTATTTTCCTAGTGTTGATGTTCAGTTGTTGTAGTATTTTGAATTGCTATTAAAATTATGCTGCGAAGATACAATTCTCAAGAGAGGGGGAGAATTTCTTAGAATCTTGCTGAGCAAAGCCTGATTACCTCCTCTATTTTAGTTTTCGTCTGCTTGTTGCCGCGGGTATTCTCTGCCCATTGCGGCCAGTATTCACTGCTTGGCATTTTTAAATGCAGTTTATTGGTTTGTGGGCAGTTGAAGAGGAAGTGATCTGCATCGCCTACCGCACCACATTCACACAAATCTGATGCTCGTATGCCGAATCTCTTAAGGTAATGTGGGAAGGGACCATGGCCAGTGTAGAATTGAGTTTGTGCTCCGCTGTATGTATTAACTGAGCACGTGACTTTTGGAAAGAACTTGTAGGTTCTCCTCCCTGTGCTTTCCCTTTCCCATCTTTTCTGCCATTCTTGAAAAAGGCTATTGAGCGTGGTTTTTTTTAAATAGGACTGCGGAACACTTACTGCGCTTTCCAATCTACTGGAGTCATTGGCAGCCGATTTCGCAAGCAGGTCTGCCGCTTCATTGCCAGTAATACCCACATGAGCTGGAACCCAGATCAGGATAGGTCTGTCATCTGGTGGGATACTTAGAAGAATTTTCTGAATATCTTGCACCAAAGGACTCCTTGTCTTGTGCCCTCGGATGGACTCCAAACTTGAGGCAGAGTCGCTATATATGCTGACCTTTAATCCTAATTGATATTTTGCCAAATTGATGGCTGCTTTTAATGCAAGAAGCTCTGCCTGAAAGACGGTATTTTTGTCTGCCAGTCGTCTTTCCCAAGTTTTAACCATTTCTCCTTCTTGGAGTACACAGTAGGCGCAGCCTGTGCCTTTTTCCGTCTTTGAGCCATCTGTATAAATGGCAAATGCCTTCTCATTTGGCGGCGTGTATTGCATGTATATTGTGTGCGATAAATCAGTATCTGCAGGGTGTCCAAGCATGATAGGCTTGCGCTTCTTATAGTCTGTATGGTAGAATGTCTTTTGCCACAGAGAGACGTTATTTTCTAGGCGCAATGTCCTTACTAATAGTGATTCTCTCTCCACTATAAGTTAAAGGACGACTGGGGATTAGGGCAACCAATCGCCAAATCCTGAGGTGGAGAATGATCATCCACCACCTTTTTTTTAGTTCGGGCGCCACTATAGAGACATTAGGTATTTTTGAAAGTAGCAGAGATGAAAAATGAGCATTGCCCTCGCCGGTACTCGAACAACGAACTTTTCGAATACGCGCCGAGTGCGCTGACCATTGCATCACGAAGGCATGCTAAGAAGGCGGGAGAAATACCTTATAAGTTTTAAAAATATGTAATGTAATAGAATTGTAGAATAATAAAATAATGTAATAGTAATGTAAGCTAACTTAAATTTGAGTACCCGTGCGCAAATGCTAATATTTCTAAATGACAGATGACAGTATGACTGATTTTGAAACAAAATAAATTGAAACTTTTAATTTATCTTTAAATTTTACAATTCAAAAAAGCTTAGCAACTTGACTTAATAATTTAAAACATATGCCTATACACCTGATAAATACAAAATTGTATTTTGTTTCAGACTTCAAGTACGTAACTTGTTTAAATTTGAGCATGGGAAGAAAAGCATTGCTATTAGGTGATGCGCATTTTCCTTAGCCCAGAAGAGTAAGATATAAAAATTACAACTGTAAAATTGATAAGGGAAATAAAATTGTAGCAGAAATTCAAAACTAGGTTTCCTTTTTAACTGCGATTAACGGAGAGATCACGAAGTTTGTTGGGAAAATCTGAGTAATTTTCGTCCTTAAACTATATTACTATTTTAGAATTCATTTAGATACCAAAAAGTTGTTGCTTTACATTTGCGCCGCAAAATATACGTGAAATAACTTAATGCTTGGAGAAATCCTTCAGTAGGAGATCGATAACTTTATGATCATGAAACTTCAGTTTTCGATGCAAGAAATTTCCTTTGAGGATATTATTAACAAATTCTGAAGCACAAATGCTTTCCTAAGAATCTGCTTCCTTTATTTTACTAAAGTGTTTGCTAATATTCTCGTCTAAGATGAGATTTTTTTAAAAAAATTCAGAAACTAAAAACTTAAAAATGATAAAAGATATTGACTTCTCCTCTGAAGTATCGCTTTTCGTAGTAAACAAAAATCTCGAGTAATGAATTCTGGAGTGCTAACGTTGTCGTGTACGTTGCTCTGAATATCTTAAAGATTTTATACGAAAAACATAGCCTCTGGCTTCCAAGAAAATTACCCAATTTTAAAATGTGTTTCGATATTTTCCTTATGAGGGTAGAGTGGTTTATATGTTAAATAGTTCTATTCGGCAACTTTATTTAAAAAAATTAGAATTTTATATTAAATTGATTTTAGTTATTATTATTAATTATTGTTCGGTTTATTAGATGAATTGATGCATCTTCTAAGAGCTATGACTTTTAATTATGAAATTAAGGGAAAAATAGTTAAAATTTTCTTTTAGCTGATGTAATTAATATTTTGGAATCTCTCCTGCTTGTATAATTCATTTAACTGTGCATTCCTAGGCTTGCATATACAGTGGTACCTCGACATACGAGTTTAATTCGTTCCGTAACCTTGCTCGTATCTCAAAGAAATTTTCCCCATTGAAATTAATTGAAATGACATTAATCCGTTTCAGCTCCCAAAACACTACAGTTGTTTTTGTTAAGCCTTTTTGAATAAGAAAATATATTTACAAGAAGAAACATTTATTTATAAATAACAAATACATATTCTATAAAAACATAATTAAAAGCAAAAGTGAAGTGCTTACGGAAGCGCTTAATTTTCGTCACTGGTCTTCGCTTTTTTTTGTCACGCTTTGCTCATTTTCACCTACAGATCGTTTAGAAAAACTGTCCAAGGAAGATTGTTTTTTACTCCCTTTTAGGATATTGCGGAAATGAGTTAGGAAAATTTCGTTGAACAATTCCGATGCACGACCAATTGCCACTTTTTCGGGATGATTTTTATCCACGAACTCTACAACTGTCTTCCACATTCCCAAGATCTCCTTTATATCTCTTGTAGGGATAACCTCCTCTATCTCTGGCTCCTCTTCATAAATAGTATATCTAAGTTAGTTTGTAGAGGCGTTAGGTAATTTTTGAAAGCAGAAGAGATGAAAAATGAGGAATGCTCTCGCCAGGACTCGAACCACGAACCTCTCGAATACGCACCGAATGTGCTGACCATTACACCACGCAGTCATGCTAAGAAGGCGGGAGAATATCTTATATACTCCCCCTTTTAAAGGAGCACTGGGGATTAGGGGAACCAATCGCCAAATCCTGGAGGTGGAGAATGATCATCCACCACCTTTTCTAGTTCGGGCGCCACTGTAGAGACATTAGGTATTTTTTTAAAGTAGCAGAGATGAAAAATGAGCATTGCCCTCGACGGTACTCGAACAACGAACCTTTCGAATACGCGCCGAGTGCGCTGACCATTACATCACGAAGGCATGCTAAGAAGGCGGAAGAAATACCTTATAAGTTTTAAAAATATGTAATGTAATATTTGCTTTCATTACACACATGGCCAAATCCATTTTGTATTGGCATAATCCCTTTAGGAAAGTAAATATACCTTAAAAGCCATCTCCAGAGCAGAGATCTCATAAACGTCTGTTTTTTATGTAGATTTACAGCAATCATGTGTTCACGTTGTGACACATGTTTTTATGTCTGAATAAGTATAAAATGCAGGCAGTTAATTTTTAATTTGGAAATGGCTTGTTTCGGGCCTTATAGAATTTTTATATTATACCGCACTTTCAGTTAAGCAAGATTTTGGTTAAGGGATGTTGGGCCTAGCAGGATTTTAGTGTGGTTTCCTAATTTCTTCCCTTCTTGTACATATATTTCTTTCTTTTTATTTTAGAAAATAAAGTATATTGCCAAAATTTTAGAACTTCTTGTGTAACAGGGTTTCGTTGTTTCAGATTCAGAAGTTTGAAAGTTAGATTAACTTACTTCTCTACGCATTTAATAAATATATTTTTCACGTTGTGGTATCATATAACATTAGGCACATGTGCTTAAGTGAATTAATTTCTTTATCTGAGGATAAAAATTTCAGTATATAATAGTGATATTGGGCAAAGTCTTAAACAATCGATGTGGCGATAATATTATTGTGCAATTCTTAATTTTATATGAAAAATTATTTTTTTCTCTCCATGATTCGTTTCTTTATTAGCTCATCAGCTGCTCCCTTAGGGACATTAGAAAATACAGGACTGTGTTTTACTTGATAGTTTAAAAATTTACTAAAATTTATACCCTCCATTAATATGTAATATTATTTCGTACACGTGCCGGACAAAGGATATTCGCCTAAACACTATAAAGCTGCTTCATTTTTACTGAATAAAAACCGTAACAGCGCTATCGCATATTATTTAAATGTCAGTCATATGTATTACAAAGAACCGAAATAATACAAAAATGTATAACATTCGCCATAAAAGATGGGAGTAAGAAAGATATTTTACTACTTATTCACTATTATGGCTTAAAGGAATGCTGTTTATCCATTGAACGTTTGCGAAAGCAAGAACAACCATCTTATTTTTAATTATATTTAATAATATGAATGTTTCTGTCTTTGAAATACAAGTTATTTTTCATTTTGCGATGAGTTACCCATCGGCCTATATATAGAGTCCAACTGTCTGCATTACTGTTTTGAAAAGTTTTTGAAATAACGTGGATGTTTAGCTGCCTAAACTTCCATACCTTTATTACCATCAAAGCACGCTCATATTTCCGCTTTCATCTTGTATTAAGTAACTCAAACGTCAAGGAATTAATTTTTTATCCGATGATTATATATAAGAAGTTTCTTAAATAGTTTTATACTTTGTGTTACATTCGTGTATTTTTATATAAAAGGAGAATATTTGGAATCATTTCAGAACTTTGAAAGACTATAATTAAAAGTTCTATCCGATTTCTTGCAGCTAATCAATCACATATTAAACTTATATCGCATTAATATGCACAAAACAGAATTTCCCATTCATTGTAAATAAATTAGTGCTAATAAGGGGTTAGATGATATTTATTTGAATATTGTAACAAAATTCGTATTTCTGGGAATGAATATAGACTAACATGGACGAAAATGTGTAGAACGGCTAATCACTGAGTGGCTTCTGGCGAAATCATTGAATGACTAAACAGAACGCCGTAAATAATCTGTTTGAAATACGTATCATAACGAGTTAAAACCGAATGCAAATGAGAAACCATTTGAAGTAATGTGTGAGGTAAGTTTAAGCATAGGGTTATTTAAAGCTGTGTTCATGCTGAAAGCACTCGAAAAGCATATGGCTCATCATGCCATCAATTCATGCCAGACAATCCCAATGATATTTTACAAATGTAAATGTGTTGCTATGGAAACGCTACGATATAGGTCGTATTCTCTTTCATTTTCATCCAAATGCAGAGCTTCTTCTTTACGAAGCAAGACACTGAATTAGTATTTAGCTCGTATTACATTGAACAAGAAAGTTTCCCCAATGAGTAAAAAATAAATATTTGCATAGAATTAAAAATTAAGATTGCTTGTATCCATTATTGTAAGATAATAAAGGCAATTCTCTCAGAAGCTCAACACATAGATCCGATAATTCGAAGGTTCTGAGTTCGATTCCCGGCAAGAGCTTATAAGGTATTTCTCCCGCCTTCTTGGCATGCCTTCCTGGTGTGGTGGTCTGTACTCCGGGCGCATATTTCAGAGGTCCGTGGTTCGCTTCCCGGCGACGGCGTTACTCATTTTCACTTCTATTGCCTTCCAAAAAAGTACCTAATCACTCTACAGTGGCGCCCGAAGTAAAAGGGTGGTTCTCTACACCCAGGATTTGGCGATTTAGTACCCAAAAAAACCCAGTCGCCCTTTAAAAGGGGGAGTATGTAAGGTCTTCTTGGCATGCCTTCGTGGTGTGGCGGTCTCCACGGCCCGTATTCCAGAGGTCCGTGGTTCCATTCCCGGCGAAGTCGTTGCTCATTTTTCACTTTTCCTGCTTCCAAAAAATAACTAAAGACTCTACAAGGTCAGTGAATATTTAAAGGCGACATAGCTCCAAACTCTTTTATTCTCCCCAAAATATCTGTAATAACATGCTCCAGTTTAAAATTCTCCTTTGAAATTTTAAAGAACTAAACAGTTTTTAACATTCAACTTTTATCTTTTTTTTTGATAAGTTATCGTTTCTAACAATAAAATGCATGAATATGCAAAATAAAATAATCTGGATTATCTTAAAATATTGTTTGAAGCTTTGAAATTAAATCTAAAAACGAGTTAATTGAAACTTCCAGCCAGATATCAAAATACGTGAATTGCAAATAAATCTATCTACAAATGTTACGAGGGAACATGTCTCACACCTGAAAGGAATCTAAGAAAGGTTCTTTTTGTGCTAAAATTAAAATATCTGCTGTGGCTAGAACGATCTCCCGAGTTTTCGATACTTTAAAGAACAACTAGCATTAAGTAAAGTATCACTTCCGGTTGATAATTTGTAAATAAAATCTAATTTATTGTTCCAATAAATAGAAAGGACTCAAGACGAAATTTTTGATCATATTTTATTAGGTATAACTGATCATGTGTTAAAACTGGTTTTACTAAATTTTTATCATATTAGCATAATTAAATGTTAGTCCTTTTATTTCTTTTTATAAAAAATTGCTTTTCTTGGACAATGAATAACGTGTAATTTAATTGCTATTTTATTAAAGAAAATTAGGTGTGTATAATATATTTAAAAATGCTTTGAAACGAATATCATAATTTACTTTTTTCTGTATTATTTCTATTGTATAAACAAATCTAAATTAATTTGTTTCTGCTCGTATATGGCCGCAGTATTGAGGTATTAGTAAACGTTTAGTTAAAACAACTCATTAGGTTTTCGAATTATTACAGCTGAATAGTGACTACTGTGCGTTTCTGGAACAGTAAGAAGTAAAGCAATAGGTGTTTCGAAATTTGCTTTTTGCTTATGTATCTCCTCATCATCAACACTGCGATGATGACGAGTGTGCATTTTGTGTTAACATGCCTGCATTACAAGAGTGTTGAGGCGTAAGACCTGTCTCTAATATTCCACATAAACTAAATTAGATCCTACAATGAACCTGGCGAATTCTCGCACAGGCGTGAATAAATTACCAGCACAGAAGAAAGGGTGGAAATAACCCTTTATTAATTCAAACTAATTTTACAGAAAGGCACGGACTTTGTGCATTACCAAAACACCGTTTACTTGCGGTGGTAAGTAAACGTACACTATAATACAAGTCAAATCTGAAAATAAATAGTGCAAGAACGCACTTCAATTTACGCCTAAGAGGTGGACTCACAGAAATCTAACCGGCGTGATACTAAACTGATAAGGCCAAGAGGCTTACTAGCGTGACCGCGAAATAACAACGAAACGTGGGCTTGGCTAGCGAAACACGCTTTGAATAAACTGAGATATTCTTACGTTTAAATAGCACTTCACTTAACTTTAAATGTACATCCTGGCGAGAGAATATGAGGGGAAGTTGAGAAGTTTAGAACAGGAAAACTTAAAATAAGCTTGTTACGCAAAATAAGGAAAACCCCACACTTTCCCTCGCCGGAATTTAACTATCGCATAACAAGGCTTTAAAAGCCTGGATAAGATAGCTAAATTTTAAATCTACATGTGAGTTTACCTTTACAATCTTAATCTATATCTTATCTAATTTTAAGGGTTTAAGAAATGTGGCACAAAAATACAATATCTTCTTTCTTTAGCAATTCTTGATCTGTCCTGGAAAGAAAAAAGTTTAGTACGTGCTTACACAAATCTTACACTTGCCACACTTTCAATATATAATACATAATTTACTCGTGGCAGCAAAAAGAAGATCTCATTAACACGAGATTCCAAATTGATTGCTCTGTAAGCGGCCGTTTTCTGCGCTTAGCAACACAACGTTCTAATTAATATATGCAATGGTTTCGCCTCAAGCTAGTTAGAAATACCTGGAGAAGCTCATATAACTAAGCAAACAAGTCATGCAACCAAATCATTTTTATCATATATGCCAAAATTTGCAACTAAAAGATGAAACTTAGACGAAATTTTAGTTGCATCAGTTTCAGACACTTTTATTTTACTAAGTACTTGCAGAGTATTTTAGATTTATTCTTCAGAAAGCCGTTTAACATTATGCATGTAGGCTAAACCGTATAAGCTTTAAGCAGCTTAATTTTATTTATGGATTTTGTTTAAACCTTTAGAAGATGCATTTAACTATTGTTTTGAATATTATTTGAGACATTTCGTCGTAAAACTATCTGGACTGCCAGAAATGTGAATTTAAGTGTATTCATAAATATTTTCCCTACAAAATTAATTATTACTCTAAATGAAATACGAAACTTGTTTCAGAATAATTATGTTCTGATTCTTTACTTAAAAAGTATTGATGTTTAATGATTTTTCGGATAGACTTTTCCAATTAGCGCAAATACCATTTACCCAGTATTGCTTCATTTCATAATATTAATTTCGGCATTCAATGACATAATTGGAGCATTTTTTTATTACCTGAAATTTAACTTTTACTATGAACATATATTTAGGTCTTTATCCGTTGAGCATAGTCTCAAAGCAAGGAGATATAAAGCGAGAAAATTTTAAACGATGTTGCTTCTTATTAAATTGTGGTTGTTACTTAACAAAGAATTTAACTTTTTTTGCTATTACAAATTTTATAAAATATTCAGTGAAAAGTTAAAAAAACATTCGTTAGAATTTCTCACCAAGTATCCATTTAAAAGTTTTGACGCACATCGATTTCCCATTTCTTGCTTCTACAGTAAATTGAGATCGCTATTCTGGAACAAATACCGCCACAGAAATATTTTCTTCTTATGTGTTTCATCATTTATTAGGTTATCGTCGCTGCTTTTTCTAAGACTGCCAATAGTATTCACATATATTATTTAAAATTTAACAAATTTATTTGCTAACGGCCACTGTCCCGGGTAAGGTTGCCATTTTTGGTCTGTTCATTGTTTGAAATAACTATATGAAATAGTTGTCTGAATATTAAACCATAGGTTTCTAGTTTATTCTTGCAATTCCTTTCATCAGAAAAGAATCAGAAATTGCAATTCACTTCATCAGAAATAACTGTTTGAAATAATTGTCTGAATATTAAACCATAGATTTCCAGTTTATTCTTGTAATTTATTTCATCAGAAAAGAATATACTAGAAAGCACTAGATTCTCCTCATCCAAAAGGACTGAATGTTTAGGCGCAATAATTAGATAAGCTGGAAATGCGCATTTTGTAGAAAACGACATGAGTGATTTTGGGTACGGTATGAAACGCATAAAACCTGCAAGTAAACGATAGTTTTCCGTGATAATGGCATTATGTGATTTAAAACAGGTAAATCTTTGAACATTTCAACTGAAATATGCTTTGACCTCCCTTTAAATAAATTACCAGTTAGGTTTATAAATAACCAGTTAGGTTTATAAATAAATTTAGATGCAATTCCACTTACCTTAAGTCCTTTTCCTTCACCTGGCAAAAGTTAATTAATTCGAAAAAAACCCTAACAGCCGTGAAGCGAATCATTGTAATGTCTGAAAGTAACTAAAAAATCAGAAAAAGGTTTAAATGAAGCTTTTTATTTAAACAGTACTTAGAGCACAAGTGCACGTTCTTGTGCTAATAAAGTCAACCAGAACTCGTGGTGATGCAACTAAATAGAAACAGTCAGTTTCAGTTTAAACGTAAAATAGTAGTCAAAGACTACACAATAAAATTTTAGTCTAAGCTGGCTCAGTATTTCTGACCGGCATATCAAATTCAAATATCGGCAGAAATGTAATGCAAATTACAACTTATCAGAAGTGGCAGAAACTAAACGCAATGTTTCCTCGTGGACCAGAAACACGCTGTATCTTAAAAAAATACCAAAAATCTCAGTTTAAATATTGTAAAGACATTAGATAAATTAGAAAAGCCATAGAGATGAAAAATTAGCAACGCCTTTGCCAGGAATCGAACCACGGACCTCTGAAATACCGGCTCAGTGTGCTGACCACTACACCACGAAGGCACGCTAGGAAGGCGGGAGAAATACCTTACAATATTAGCTGAAATGACTGGTGAGGGAACGGAATGGAGAAGTTATTGTAAAGGCTGAAATTATAAATAATTGTTTAATTTTAAATAATAACTTATAACCTGATTACTGCAGCAATGAAAAATGTTGATCTAGTATAAGCTGTTATCTCTAAGATTTAAAATTTTAAAATTATTTTTATTTCCGGAATATTTTACTTCGTATAGTAATTAATATTAATTACATCGTTTTCCCATTTTTAAATTTGTTCAAATAACTCAGTCTATTGAGCTACAGCCGACGCAATCATTAAAAAGATTTTCTACCTTTGCACACAATTCAAGACAGGAAATGTATAAATTTTAATGCAGATTCTAAAGCACATTTTTTTCACTGAGAAAATCGTGTTCCCTTTTTTTTTGCTGGAATTTCAAGCTAAGATGGAGCAAGTAGAGGGACGTCAATGAGAATTGAAGTAAGGGAATACAAACACATTTTCATTATAATTTTAAAAAAATATAAATACTACGTTTATATAAATATATTAATAAATATATATGTTTAATAAATATATATGTTTGATATTTATCCTAACTGATTTCATTGATCTGCAGTATCTTATGTTTTCTCACTTTTCTCAATATAATCTCATCATCACCAAAAGTTGTCTCTATCTGGTAGCCCCTGAAGCATTTCATACAGAATTATTTTCGTAAATTAATTAAAATTATTGCAATAACAATTATTATGAGAGAATCTTAAGAAAGCTTTAAGATTTAAATAATTTAGAGCCATGTTTTACCTTACTTTCTTTACCATTTGTAGAGTCTCACCTTCTTTGGAAAATTAAACTAATTTGAGACTCAGACTGAAGCTCAGCGAATTAATGCTGTGTTCAGTAAGAACACAAAGTATTCGTGTAAAATAATCTTTTATTAAGACTCTATAATTTAACAGAAGGCACTTCTTGTGCTTACAAAACCAGACAGCATTTATGGCGCAACTTAAAAGTAATGAATTCAAATTAAAGCTAAGTTAAGTGGTCAGTAACCAAAGGCTACACAGAATGAATAACGCCCAAGTTGGCTCAAACCTAAGCCGGTTTGACACGCCTAATGACAAGGTGTAACGTGGTCTTCAGCAAGCGGAATACGCTCTCATTAAACGATCTAAAACCTTCCTTTAAATACTATCTGTTTCTACCTCATCTGAATATGCGTGAAATAAATTCGCATTCTGGCAGTAAAGCAAAAAGGGAGAATGACAGAAAAGCTAATTGACATAAAAGAAGTGGTTAGAAAAATAAATAAATACTTACACATTAAAAAATGTAAATAACGCCCTAGAAATCTACAGACGGAGCTAATTTAGTTACACTATAATTTAAATCTTATTCAAGGATTTCAAGATGTAGCTTTGAGTACATTTTTTCGTACTCGTCAAATGATGATAAATACTCTCATTTACGAAATTTTACAGTAAGACTAATCGCTTTGTTTGTGAGTACACTTACATGTAAATAGTTCTTTTTCCGCAGTTGAAAATTAATGAGCCTAAAAACGAAACGTACTGACCTATCATCATCTACAATTCGTGATAAAGATACACTGCTAGCCATTAAAATTGCTACAAAAGGAAGAAGTGAAAATAAGAGGATCGAATTTATTGCACTACGCAATATAACAGGAGAAAGGCATGACTAAACTGGATGAATGTGATTAAATTTACAGGTGGTTTGGTGTATACAGCGTGCAGAATTCAAATCTATGCCAGAGTCTACCAATCGTAATGGCTGGCGTGCTAGTCTCTCGGAAACCTATTAGCAGATGTTCTCAATGGGTGAGATATCTCGATGACATGTTGGCTAGGGCAACAGTCGATCACCTTCTGTATCGAAGTAGGGCAGGACAACACAGGTAACATACGGTAGTGCTTTACCTTGCTGAAATATGGTGTTACTAAGGCCTCGAAGATAGGGCCCAGGCACGGACCTTAACACGTCAGATATCTAACACTGGTTATTCTCATTACAGACTTGCGAATAAGAGGTGGCCTAGATGTGTATACAGTGGCAGCCCCATATTAGTACGTTAGGTTCTGAATACTAAGACGATGACGAATACAAGCTAGCTACATTCGTTCTTTTCAGTGCCGCCATAAAGAATACGTCCATCATGATTCTGTATTCAGAACAGGGATTCGTCTATAAGGACGAGGTCGTGCCACTCCTATGTTCAGTGCCGTCATACCACTATAGATCCCCTTCTCTCTGGAAGCGTCAAAGGAAGTAGCAACAATTACTGCAGATGTCATCGCACTGCTCGTGAGGACACATGTCTTCCTGCACAAAAGCCAATTCCTGACTCAGGGCACATGACATGGCTGTACGATTGGCACTGTCAAGAGGACAACGTATCAGTCCTCTCAGGTCTTAGTGTTGCTGTAGTCCAGCATGGCGTTCAATACGGCCCTCCTGGAACCATCGATTTTCTATTTGCCTGATCATCATGGGCTCATGGCCAACACGCGCAACAAAGCCGCAGAGCGATAAACTGCTGTTCCTATAGACCAAGATCCTCCCATGATCGAATTACAGCACAAGTTGGTAGGAGTTGCACGTTCTTACATGAGGCGCAACATGACCAACGTTCAAATACTAACAATCAACGTTCAAATGCGATCTTCAAATGAGAATCCCGCTGGGTATTCTTCTTATTTATACATAATGTAGATGGCGCTACTTAAATATGCTTTGTGTTAATGCGTTGGATTGCTAATAATTTGCCTCTCCCAGCGTGTAGTACCTTTCAAGGAAGTTTTGACGTATGTTGCATGCCGCGTTCATCTTTTAGCAAATTTAATGGTCAGAAAAAAGTTTACAGTAATGTTTCTCAAAGGTTGCAAACTTTATCACAATGGAAACGCCATGAGATGTTGTAACTGGAAATTATAGTAAGAAATAAAGAAGTTTATAATTATGTACATATATCTATTTATTTATGCGTCAAGGAAAACTTAATAAATGAACGAAAGAAAATACGGACCATTATTTATTCTGAAGTTTTGTCCGACTTGGAAAGTTTTCGTTATTTGTTTATTTTTATTTGTTATATTTTTTGCTTTATTGAACATATTAGAAATGCTTGAAATAAATAACAGTCTGAAAAATTTAATATTTAGATGTTAATATGTTTGAATTACAATCTGTAACCATCAGATATTTCTTGCAGATACTAACCTTTAGATTTCAGTAAAAAATAAATTAGAATTGTTTTTCCTTATCATTATTATTCTTTATTTATGTTCTGATAAACATTTAATAAATAAAACATAAAATTTAGTTTAAAAAATTAATTTTTTTAAAGCAATTTTTCATTTTATGGGGACGGGCGGAAAATTAAGTCTATCAACTGCTTTCAGGTTATGCACTTGGTCCGCACGCAGTTTGGATTGGAGACCAAAGACATATAATTTTAAATGACCATTTTAAATAAATTTAAATAATTACTAACTTCGATAATTCTCAGGTATCTAGGCTCATGTAACTGTTCATCAACATCGAAATAATTTGCAAAATAAATAGCCTCTTTCATAGAAAAACTAATATTTTTGTGGATGGAAACGGCAGGATGTTCCTGAGCTTGAGGCGTACCCAGACTTGCTTTGCAAAGGAAGGACACTGTTTAAGAAGCGATACACATGTCATCATTTTTGAGCTGTAAGAAAACGCTCGCTACAATAGAACGATAATTATTTTAAATACGCATTTAGCTTGAAAGTTCACGTATTAGGTAATTCAAATTATCAAATTATTGTTTTCCACTTTTTGTGATTATCATGTATGCGGGGCCTTACTTAAACTCAAAATTATACCTTTCATCATTTTCAAATCCTATAACTCCTGTTGTAAGAAAACATAAGTATAAATTTATTTAGAAATATTTTTTTTTAAATGTAGGCGTTCGTGTGAAAGATAAAAAGGAAATGTTGTTTACAATAATAAAACTCTGAATGTAAGACAAATGGCGTTTGCAGTTCATATTATTATATCATTAAAATAAATTTTTTTCAGCTTTCTTATAAATAACTCATGAAATTGCAATTTGAATGAATTTTGTTACATAAATTGTTATTGTTTGTTTATTGTTATATAACAACTTACATATTTATATATTTTATTTTAATATTTTAACTTTGTGTATTCTCGAAGCAGAATATCTGTGCTTATTTTACGAAACTTGAAGAGTAGGAAGTTGGAAATCCTAAGCTACCAACTCATCACCCATGAACTTTATTCTTCAGTAATTTTCAGAATGAAAATGTCCTCTTTATGACGAAAGAAAATCTATGTTCTTCATTAATTTTACCTACATTAGTGTCAGTTATGGGAAGCCGAAAATTCTTTATACCTAAAGCCGATAAATAAAAAAGTACAATAAATCTGATGTCATAAAGTAGGTAAAATATGTTCGAGTGCTCATGAGTATGTACGATAATAAAATTTATTATATGTGCATAAAATTTTAATAAGCACCCTAGCAGATTGATACCATTATCTATAATTTTCTGAGTGACAATATAGTAACTCCTGTACTTACACATGTCTGCATGTCGATCATTTTTTAGATAGCTGTTCTATTCCAGAAAGTGATCGATTGCCGAAGTAGAATCACATCCGTCTTCTGGCATGGTGAAATAAAAAGCGTTTTATATTGGGGGGGGGGAAAGATTCATCCGAAACATTTTCAATGTTTGAAAGAAGTGAAAAATGCAAAGTATATTGAATGCGAAGTAACTAATGCTTTTTAAGCCACAAGTTGGAAAAAACCTTACAAACAGAAGAAAGACAGATATTTCCTACCATTTATCTTTATTGCATTTGATGAAAAATCTAAAGCAAAGGAATATGACGAGCATTTTCTTCTTTCTTTATGTTCTTTAACGGGACAATTTTCGTATAAAGCATTATATTGTGACTTTTCCGATATTTTGCAGTGATAGAAATACTCGTCTCAAGAAACAAGAAGCCAAATATTTCAAGAAACTAAAACACTCGCATTATGGAGAAACATAAAAAACAAAAATTATCAAAAATAAACTCAAAGATATTGATAAAGATGAGATCGGCAGAAGCTCTTGTTAAATACAACTAAACTAATATAGTTTGCACTCCCATAAATACGAACTACTAGTAGTGAAGGGAGGAATACGCTGAGTTCCGTGATTTATTCAGTGGTGCACAAAGATTTCAAATTTCAGGCCTTGGGGAGCACTTTTTTTCATTAAAAGAACGAAAATCCTCTATATTAAATTATCGGGAGATATATTGAGTTACACGAAAGTCAGCACTAAAATCTCGAAGGAAGTGCAGAAATATCACAGAGAAACCGAATTGCGACGTTATCTCGGGCGTGAGTCTGACGGAGTTAAAGTACATCTAGGTGCAGTCACCAGGAATCAGGATTCGATTTTCTCATCGGCAGAGCAAGGAATATTGGTCCTAGGTCGGAGAAGGGAAATAGGAGGAGAAATTTTGGTCAGTTATCTACTGACGCATGAAAAAGGATAGACGTGTTACCAAGTTTAATCCATAAAAGAACTAATGATGAAAATAAGAAAGGTAATAGCTCTGCTGCACACATCTCAGACTGTTATCAGAAGAAAAGTGCAACTAGTTGCCAAATCAGCACAAGACCTTGCGCGCCTTTTTAACTTTAACATTTGGTGGAGCGTAAACTAGGTAAACCCTAAAACTTTTAGCTGAGGGTGTAATGTATGGAGGAAGATTTTCTTAAATAAAATGCAACATTTGACCAAAGGATAAGACTTTATGCATACTAATAATCTCTTAACCTCTCCATTGGTAGAGGGTTTGAGACCGCTGAATAGTTAGACTTGGGTTCGAGTTCAGGCAAACAGGCTGTCTGCATGATTGGTTTCCGTGGTTTTGCCCAAATGTTACAGGAATACGAGCCAATTTCCCTTAGAAAGACCTCCATGAAGGCATCCCTATCCTTAATCAGGAAGCTGTCCTGAGCTTTGTGCTATTCAAATAGTTTACCTAAACTACTCATCTTTGAAAGGCTTCTACAATAAATGTGGCTCATTTAAAATCAATTTATGGAACATAAAAATATTGCACTTAACGCCTGTAAAACTACATTAATGACTCTGCCTGCTAAAGAATTTAATTAAATTAATGATACTGGTTTTAGTGGAAATAGATTAGCTAAGGAATAACTATCTTGCGTTATTTTCTATCAAAGAACCTACAACTTACAACTAGATTAAAAACTAGATTAAAAGAACCTACAACTTATTAGAACCTACAACTAGATTAAAAATCACTAGAAAGTGCATGTTTCGTCAAATCAAATAATCCTCTATATTAGCATAGGCACTTAATTTAAGATTTATATAAACATTTAAAAATAATGTGTAAGTTATACCATATAAAAATGAGTATTTTCTGCAAAGAAAATAGTGAAATATAAAGAAAGAAATAAACTAATGCATGATTAATGTAATATACTTGCTGGTCTGCCATCCAGAATACTTTGTCTTGACAAACTGTAGAAGTACACTAAGCTCAAACTTCAAATTAATTTGTAAATTGTATTATTTAACTAAAACATAGCACTCAATTACTATCAGCCTAAGTTCTATTCCATCTCTGACCAATAACTTATTGGGGAGACAAAAGCTGAGGGTCTCTTACCTCTGTTTTCCTGTCGCAGAGTCTCGAAACAATTGTCATATTGGCGGTTGTCATTTTGCCAATCATAGGAGAATAATAAACGTATACTAGGTCTGCAATTTGAATCCGAACTCAGCGGCAAGGCAGTCAGCCTACTCTAACAACCACACTTTCTATGGCTGCATAATTCAGAAGGTGAGTATTAATATAATAATAATAACAATAAAATTATGATAATAATAATAATTCAATCTCAAATTATAAAAAAAATTGGGGGTTAAGCGTGTCGTCAAGCCAAAAAAAAAATTCTCAGTCATTGTTCTGATGTAAATGGTTATATACCAAAGCCGAAATTCAGTAATCATCAGCTCGATAACAAAAGGTTTATAAATTTCATTTTAAAAATTTTTTATTAAATAAGAAAACTTTTTCTACATTTTAAGTTATAGAATAGAGATACAATTTCAGTGAATTACGAAAAAGACTGTTTACCGGGAAAAATTAAGATTTTTAAGTGTAAGGGAATTTATAGCTCATATTTCTACTATTATATGTTTTATGTTCGCGCTTATAAACCTTTGAATTTCTGATGACTGAACTGAGAAAAACATTCTTATTTTTAATGTTAGGAATTTTTACAAAAGTGAAAACAGGATATTTTACTCGCAAATAAGTGTTCAATAATTTTTCTTTTTTTCAATTTATGGGAAACTTTCTCTCTTAAAATCTTTCTTCCATCCCCCCCTTTTCTCGGGAAGGAGTTATCTTTCCAAGTAACAAAGATAAGAAATACTAATTTCGAGTTAATTTTTATTTTTTCATGTGCATTGTGAGGACAAGCCTCACATTTGGATTTCGATTATTTAATTCCTATAGACGTAGTGCGATTTTGTAAAAAAGATTTCATCTGACCACTATTTCACTCTCTTGAACAGTGAGTAAGAGAGGCGAGGGAGACGCTTCGCGGTTTTTTTCCCTCTACGATTATCGTGTGCGACAATGTTAAGATGGTCTTCAATTTTTCGTATTTCTTATTAGGCGAGAAGATTGTACGATGCCAGCAAATAATGACGCCGACCTATTTATGCTTCCGCTGAATGCAGCTCGCGGTAAGGCACCTTTACCATTAAATTTAAAATAATTAAGCGACCACGAGGAACTGCCATTTTTTTTTTGGCCAAGCACGAGGTCTAAAAACTATTTCTTTATTCGCCTAAAAGTTTTATTTTCTATGTAATAAATCTGTGTAATTTCTGTGTTTCCTTTCTGTGTGATTTTTCAACTAAAGTATTTCCTTCATTAAATGCTGATAAAAAGAATGTTAGCGATAATGTATTAAGATAGCCTTTTGTCTTCTAATACTTCCTTATTACGAACTTTAAGAATTAGTATCTTAATGTTGTAATAATATTGTAATTGACTGACAGCTTTATCCCGGTTTGAGTTTTGGTACTATGCAGTGCAACGAGTAAGCAATTATTTTTCTATCTGTTACCATTGCGTTATTACATCAGCACAATGCAATGAAATCTCGGTCGTAATTTCAATCTAAATATTTTTATTCGTTAAGGCTTAATATAATTTTCCTAATATTTGAAAATGTTTCGCATCACCTGTTGTTTTAACAATGGCGTAGTATAAGTTCATTTTACTGGATTTACTACACGTAAGTTCGTTGGAAAAATAAAACTATCCAGCATAGCAGAATGAGTGAAGAATTTCATAAAAGGTTTTGCCATTGCTTTTTTGGTACTCATGAACTATGAAGCAAAACGATCGTTTAATAAGCAGGATGTTAAGAAAGATTTTCTCTTGCTGTCCGAGCTCAGTAGTTCGCAAATGCAAACATATGGCCTCGCTAAATGCTTAGTTTTAATAGGAATTATTGTATGTAAGAAAACTTCAGCATTTAGAATAAAGATATGTACACCTCATCTACTTTAAAAAAGTTTTTATGTGTATTTTCTTTATCCGTGCGAGATATATACTATTGTTAACCATAATTATCTATTTTAAAACTCCCTTTAGCATGAAGAATATGTGGAAAATAGAGAACCTCAGATACTGTGAAGATAAGAGCCGCTTGTCCACAAATGTAACATAATCAAAGATAAAAAATTCTCATCTCTTTCTTAGAAGTAATGTCTACAGTTTTGTGTGCACAATAATCAGGAAAAGTACTTTCAGGTTACCTTTCAAATATCATAGAAATATAATTTTCTTTTCGTCATTGTGTAAAGAATGACTGTATTCCTGAGTGAGTACTGTTATAGTATAAATGATTACCACGTCCATTTAGCATTGGAATATATATAGTTCGAATCTCGATGAAGGCACTTTTGATTTTTTTGTTTGTTTCCTGTTTCGAAAATGGAATAATTTCTGCAGTAGCCGAAGGAATTAAAATGTGGTGGATGATAACTTGTCACCTCCTGGATTTGGTTTTCTGGTTATCGTGTTTCTACTCATTCGCTTTTTAAGTGGGGAAGAATATAAGGAATTACTACATTCTTCCACTCATTCCTCTTGTAAACTAAGCAATTACCTAAGCAATTATGATTTTCAACTAGGAAGACCATGTTTCGAATCACGGCGAGGGTATAGTTGAATTTTCTTGCTTCGTGATCCAAAATTGTAATAATCTCTGCAGTACATTCCCGCATAAAGTAGTCATTATTTCCTTTAATCTTAATGTCAGCACAAATTGTATATTATAAAACCAAAAATTTATCAATAATCTCTTTTTATTTTTCTGGACACTGGCAGTTTACATCGCATTATAAATGTTATCCCAAAATAAACTTACAGCACATAATGATAGTAAATTTGCAAGTTTGAAATACCTTTTAAGATATAATATTAGATAACTGCCCTTTGGCATATTATTCGTTTAAATTATAAGTTAGACAGAAAAGTTCAATTTCAGACTTCACAGTATTTTTTTAAAACATACGGCTATTTTTTTTCTTTCTCAGCAAAATTGCATCGTTTATTGGAATTTCGTTATATAAATTCTAAATATTTAGAAACAAAAATGGCCAATCATATTTGCGTCCAGGCATTAGGCTTCACGTGGATGTAAAACTGCTCATAACATTTTGCCCCTAATGCTCTTTTATGTGCTAATATGATAAACTAATATTATATACTTCCAAATAGTATTATAGTTGCTTACAGTGACTTAAATGAAGTATAAGAACGCTACAATTTTTTTTTCGTTTTAATTTAGAAATTTTTACAATATTTAAATTCATTGCTAGCGATATTCAAGTAAGGTTTTGTAATTATAAATGAAGTCATTTTAATGAAACTGTTATGCCAGATTTCTGGTGATTTATCGTATTCTTTTATCGTTTGGTGTGTGACGGTTTTCTTAAGAAACATCGAAAATGACAATAATCCTCCCGATTTTGAGGTCTATTTCATTATAATAAAAAATTCTTTAAAAAACTAATTTTTTCCCATGATAAAATAGCAGTAAAAGAGAAATATATAATTAATTCCTTTTTTTTTTCGTAAATACTCTGTGCAGATTTCTTACAAACTGTGATCGTTAATAATACACATTTTCTCGAACTCGTGCAGGTTTAGTAAACACATTCAGATACTTATTGGAGCACTGCGAGTATGAAGTTGCGTGTTCCAGGACTAATATTTCTTTCGACATTAACAGTTGTAGGGAGAGAGTGCAGGACTTTTTTTGTAAATTTTATTTTGTTACAATATTTGTTATCGTTACGAAATTAATAATGAACTAAGCAAATATTGAACTTTCCGCCTTTGATAACGCAGTCTTTGCGTTGAGCAACTAAGAGGAAAAGAAAACATGAACAGACCTGTCGTATCCCTATTCACCCGCTGGGATACAATTCAGGCCTTCTGAAAAGACATTTTTTGGGCGTTTAACAAAGGCGTTCTTAATTTAATAATGCCAAGTTCATATTTTCATCTTACTTTCTACAATAAAAATGAGTGGATGAAAACGGCAGATTTAAGTGCTTTTTTTTTCACCGTATGTTTAGAGGGAAAAGATAATAAGGATATGTTATAAAATTTGACATCAAAACTGTAGATGGTTACGATGTGGGAAAAATAATACGAATCTATCAAATCACAAATTAAATCAGTGGGAGTGTAAGCGATGGACAAAGCTACATATATTTTATATTTTAACAATAATTATGAAAGAATCATTATTTTCATAATTTTATTTGTGTCTTTAAATAAAAATTTTAAATAAAATTTTATTCTGAAATCTGATCTTTTACATGCTTGAAAATGCAGAAGTCTGATAACAGTATCTTTTAATTTTATAGAAAAGAAAACAAAATCAGACAGAAGACATTTAGAATTTTGCGAACATAAATAGAGATTGTTACGAAAAGAAGACATCTAAACATTAATGTGTCAAATTCTCAAGTTCCTACACATGCAAAAAATATAAGCTATCGTAGCACATTTAATGTGTGATGATTTTAATCATAAAAATTTAAAGAGTTTAAAGTTGTACCATCTCGTTTTCAATCACATCTATTTTCGAAACCATTTAAGATTAGATTTATCTATTTTAAATAAATTTCGCAATAATTTTTCATTCAATTTAAGGGACACCCCTTTGCAAAACTCAACCACTTGGCTAACTATTAGAATTTAAAGAGACTAAATATTATGCACTGATTAACTGAGAATATGCAAATTTTTATAAACGTTTAGCTCTATTAATAGTTAAGAAAAATTATTCATGCGGAGATAATAATCTGATTTTAATAAATTTTGCTTAACACAAAGGAGTGGCCAAAAGGAAAAGCTAAGAGCATGTAAAGTTCAATTATATAACGAGACTGTAGTTAAATAAAAGCTAGCAGGCTGCAGAAGTTAAATGATATATATTACTCAAAATATGATCATTTCCTTTTAATACAAGCAGTGACATGATCACGTAAAGAAAGGAAAGTTCTTGTAAAGGACTCTTTTTGATATAGACCGGACATTACATTTCTTCAGATCTCTTAAATATCCGAAAAAATTTCTTTGAGAGGTAGTTCTAGTTTCGGGAAGAGAATGTAGAATAAGAAAGACAAATCTATCAAAGATAGATTTTGTTGTTGATTACAAGGCTGATCTTAACCTTAAAATAAGTCCTGCTCTTTAGCCAAAATTGCGTGCATTGTGCGTATAAAGTGTTGACGTGCAGTACAACGCGTTTGGAGAGTGGGTTTTGAATGAATGATATAAAATGAAGTACGATAAATTACCTGCTCAAATCTCAGAGTTAAAAATCATCTGCTCATTCGGCTCATAAATTATATTTCAAAATACAATGTAAGTTTTACCAGTCAGTTTTAAACGGATTTTTAGAATAAATTGATCTTCTTATTTAAATTGCCCGTCTTTGTCTCAAAATTTACAAATTAATAGCAGACGAAGCCAAAAGAAATGCATTATATAATCATGAAAAAACAGATAAAAGTTTGAGAATAAAGACACACATAACCTCCAGGCATAATATTTTAAGTATAAAGACAGATGCAACCTCAAGGCATAACATTTTGTGTGCTCATTTTAAATTTTATGATTATGAGAAATGAAACCTGGTTTCTTATTTCTAGGAGGAAAAAAAGGGAGCTGTAAGATAAATTTATACCAAAAAACTCGACTTGATCCTTTCTAACTTCTATAATTGCATCTCAAGTGACCGAAAATTCCAGATATTTTTATGATTTGCATTATTGTTACTATGAATACAAAAAAGTTTGACATATATTGATGGACAAAAGATTTACTTCACTGCTCTAACAGATAACAACATATTCCCTAATGAGGAAGATTAACATTATGTCACGGGTGGTATAGAAGAATTTTTAAGCGAAGCAAGGCCTTTTTATGTTGATACCATTTTCAATTTAGCATATTAGGATTCTAGAAATAATGAGGTGGAGACACAAGAAAATATCTTTCCAAAAGTAAAAATTAAAGTTTTTTATGCTCGTTTTGACTGTAAGAAGTCACTTTCTCTTGTTTTTTTATATTTTATTGTATGGGCTATTAAACTTTAAAGTTCTTTTTCTTATTCCGATAAAAGTGTATTTACTTCAGAAAAATAATACATTTTTCTGAGGGTTTTATCGTAGTAGTTTTATTCTTTTGAGTTTTTTTACCAATTACATTTACTAATTTACAAATACATTGTCTGCTTTACTTTAATTATTTCAGGAACGACAATTCTGGCCTGATAACATAAAAATTTAAATTTCAGAGTTACAGAATTCTTTTCTGTGTTAGATACAAATTCCAAACAAATTAGGGAAGTTGGATACGTGTTAACAGTCATCGCTGTCTTGCTAAACACAACCTCAAAAGGTAAATTTTCTGACTTAAAAATAAGTTTTACGAATTTTATTGCTGTACGGCTACGTTTTAGTCTCATCTTCTGCAGTGTTTATTTCAGATCACATTGGAACTGGATATTTACAGCTGTTGGAAAGCCACTAAAAGCAGTAATATCATGTTTATCAAATATGAATGCAGAATGTAATTTAAAAAAAAGGATAAGCCTTTCAGAATTTTTTCCTTAGGATCTTACAGTTTTCTGTATATAGATTGTTATAGCTTAAGCAGGTTTATATATCTTCTGATCATTATAAAGAAATAAGAATTTTCTTGATTTTTCTTATTACGGATTAAAATACAGAATCATTGATTACTTTTACTTTTCTTTGCATAAAATGGTGAGTTTTTGTAAGTTAGTTTACGTGAGCCTATTCTTAAATTTTCTGAAATCTGACAGGATTTTATTGATATTTATGGTGTATGTTTTTATTCCAAGCACATTTCTTGTTGAATATTTTTCAATAGCATATTCTGAAATCATTATTAATGGAAAAAATATCTCTTTGGGAGGTCGATATGTCACGCTATAAAGTTACAAAGGTAGAAAAATAAAGCACTCACAAGTTATGGTCAAAAGACCAAGAGACGGAGAAGTATTGAACAGAGAGAAACAGATGGCATTCATATTATGTTTAGTAGAAATTTTCATACTCATTGCGTGCCCAGATTATATGGCAAATTTCCCATTTTTAGAATTCTAAGAATTAATTCAAACGTAGTTTGTAAAAATTATTATTTTAGGAATGAAATACTTTCATTCCTTTGAATCGCATTTTTTGAAGTTCTGTTGAATCTTAGAGAAAAAAATCTATAAATCAAGAACTGGATAGTTACACAAGAAGGGACTTATCAGCAATAGATGAGTTATGACTCATAACACCCTGCGTATGGAGAATGCACTAAATAACTATATCAAATATAACAGACGAACAGGGCTGAAAATAATTTAACAAGATTCTCATTGAGCTATAGATATTTGGGCATTAAATAATGAGATCCATAAAAAAATTGAGAATATTTTCAGAGTAAAATTCTGTAATCTACTTAAAAATAGACAAAACTACTATAATATTATTCAAAAAATGTTTTCAGCTGTATTTATAGATAATGTGTGTTACATTTTCTAAATTATCTGTAAGTTTCATAGACTTGCGAAGCAAGTAAGTATTACTGCCAAATATTTATATGCTATAATAATCAAAACTTAACTCTAAGCGAGTATTTGACAATCAATTTAAAATATCCTTATTGCAGTTTTTCTTTCTGTGCAAGCTTCGTTTTCGTTGCAAATTTTCTATCTAATGGAATACCATGGAAACAAATCTACGTTGAAACTTAACTTTCACATTTTACTAACGCTTCAATCTGGAATTGTCTAGCCTGCCGTTTGCGCTCTTTCTTTTTTTCGTTCTTTGTTTGCGCTTCGTTCAAGACTTAATATTAATAGTTAATCTATCAAGACTTAACAAAAATGTGCATCGTATGAAAACATTCAGTGTTAACGTGGCTAAAATTTAAAGTTTTAACATTAATGATTACGGTACGAATTCTTTTAATTTTAGAATATTTACGAAGTATTAAACTCTAACTTTTGGGATATGATAAGAGTTAATAAAATAATAATTTAAAACATTTTGAAGGAAATGGTGATAATATTAGTTATATGTAAAAACCGAAATTATTGAAAGCAAAACGAGATTTAAGAAGTTACCATGAGAAAATTTGAAAAAAAGATTTACGTTTGAGTTGAGATTAGACAAATACAGCACACTAATGTCAAAATTAAGAATGGAAACAAAGATGGACTGAACTGTACAACCTTAAAATATACTGTATTACTGTACAACCTTAAAATACTTTGAATACCAAGCTACCCGAAAACATGAAATAAGGAAGCAGTTATGTTCCATAGCAAGAGAAGAAAATTAAATAACTTTTCCTTCTATTTTCGCTGGTAGGAAGTTGAGAGAACACATCAGATAAAAGGATACGCATAAAGATATAAAAACATTACATATAAAGTAATTCAAACACAACGGATAAAAGGATACGCATAAAGATATAAGAACGTTAGATATAAAGTAATTCAATCCAGTATAATGCAAACAAGAGCACAGCGTGCTTGTCCACTGCAGCTCTAGATTCCCAATATCTGCCCCAGATAAAGCATATTCTGAATGAAAGACAGTTTGGGTGTGTCTCATTCATGCAGTAGATAGATATGCATAGCATGCTAAAAGGATGCGCTAAAATACCAACTCAGCTAAGGTAGTTTATTAAGAAGTCGTGGTCAACAGATATCTTTTTCCTGGATTTTTTGAAGTATCCTTAAGATTATTTAGCCATGTGACTTTCTTTGCTTAGAACTATTATAGCGATGTAACTTTAGCAGTTCACTGATAAATAATTTTGTTGATTAATAGGAAGATTTTTCTGTCTATTAATTGCACAGCATCTTCGTTTCTTAGCCAACTCTTCATTATTTCTTTTCCCGCAGCGAGAAGATATCAATCATGATTCTTTTACCCTGTGATGAAAATATTTTACAGTAATCTGACAGGTGTTGATTTTCGGTTTTTGACATGTTGTGGTCTAATAGCTTTAACAGAAGCCCTACAGTTATAAAAGGAAAAAGCATTTCCAATTTATTTTTGATGCACATAAGTTTTCTCATAAACATATTTCACTTTACCGCCAAATGTGATTGAATTCGTTTTTAATTGGATTATAGCAGAGCCAGCTAAGCTATCTGCTTAAGGGGACGGATACCTTCGTAAAAGAGTTTCGAAGGGAAACTGACTCATATTCGAGCTACGCTTGGGAAAAGTCACGAAAACTTCCTTGCAGCTTGCCTGCTCGCAGAAATTTGAGCTCATTTCGAAATATCAATATACCGTGATCTTATTGATTTGATCTATTCGTATAGGTATAAAAGCCTTCACTTTCAAGAGCATTGTCATTGATGGATTTCAAAGAAGGTCAATTCAGAATAATTCGGTCTGCAGTGAAATTATCATTTTTCCATTGTTGCTTTGCCATTATAATTCCAATCGAATAAGAAGGAGGTTTTACAAAATACCGAGCTTTATTTAATAGATCAATATATTGAAACCACGGTTTACGAATTTAATTCTTTCCTAAAGGCCGTTCAACAACAGAAATTATCTAAGCCTAAACAATATTCCCCATATGAATTAATCTAAAATGCATTCGTTCCTTTCTGGCCCACATATGTTTGCTTATTTTTACTTTACAACTGTAATTTGTGCACAAGTTCATAAACTAAAACATTGAAAATCATTAAATATAAAACAAAAAAGATAAACAGAGTTGCTGAACAAATTATATAAAGAAAACTTTAATTTTACTGTAACTGTGGGAAGAAGAATGGACCGCATAAGGAGGAAATGATGGCGAATATTTTTGCTTGGATGCGAAACTTTCTTCTCTTAAAACGTCATGTAACTGTCTTTATGAAGTATCTTCTTTAATCTGTGTCTCTAACACCCACTCAGTTTAAGACTCAATGTAGGTCTCTGTTTTATCCAAAATTTGTCGTAAGTTTTCATTATCTACGACCTAAAATGTTTCCAAAATAAGACATGGCACTGTCATTGGAAATGCTCATGCTGTAGCGTTATCAGGGTCATATTGTTACGTAAAAACCTTGCATCTTTTCGCAATGTGTACAAATTTTGGGCATTCACAAATTAAGATAAGTTTCCACTCTTACTTCTTTTCTTAAGATATTTCTTCCACAAACGCCTTTCTTTGCTGCATCTAGAGACACAATATTACTGATAACAACAACAACAACAAAACAAAAACAAAAAAAAAATGTACTAGGCCAAATTCTTCGCCTTTAACCCAGTTTGGCTACAGTTCCCTTAGTGCCAAATTCATGATCCTATAAGTCACTTGCTGTCAGGTATTATTAATGAGAAATAAGCAAAAGTAAATATTAAAATGGTGTTTCCAGAAGTCCTTGAGGCAAGTGTTATAACAAAAGGAGAGTTATTTCTGATTAACTACTTAAATACTGCCTCTCTCCTCACATTTCTGGATCTGGATGGCTCTGGACGGGACCACGTTTCTAGCTGTGTGATACAGCAGTTTACTGTAACGGAGGGAAGAAAACAATGCTCAGTATTACTTTTAAATTTTGCCTCATTTACAACCTAAAAATTCTTTGGATCGCTTAAATACTCATAGATTTTCCAAAATTTGGATCCCTCTGTAATTCTATAATGAGTGTTAGATGTTAACAAGACCTTAACATTTTGCAACTGGTTTTATTTCTGACCTTGTTCATCTTTATTTTCGAAACTGCATATGGAATCTTATTCTTTTCCGCCGACTGATATTCGAACTTTAAATTATATCCCTGGACGTTCAAGTTCGACCGAGTCATTCTTCTATCAAAGTGTAGTAAAAGGAACTCTTTGACTGAAATGAGCAGTGATAAATCAATAGTAAAGCATACAGTAACAGCAGTTCAGCAAGTGCCTAATTTGATACTGACAAAATCGAAGCATAATCTTGGATGAGATGTTTTGTGAAACGGGTATTTTCAGAAGAACTCGACAGAGGATAATTCAAGAAGATTTGAAAATATGTAAAATTTGTGCTCAATAGGTGCTCCACAGTCTCACTGACCTGCATCAATAGCAATGCGTGATAACGTGCCAGTAACTGTTGCGTCTGACTATGCAGTTTTGACAAGATGAAGGAGAGCCTGAGTAAATTATGTTCTGTCTACTCAGCTTAGCCCATATCATTAACGGACGATCCAAATATATTTGTTATATTATGAATTTTTAAATTTGAATTTGCTAATTTCTGCGCAAATAATTTAAAAAATGTGAGTATAGACTAATTTGGTTTTCTTAGACTAACGCAAACTCCATTCAGAAAACTAAAATGAAGATTTCAATTAAAATAATCAATAAGGAGAGGCAGTTGCTCTGAAGTTCAAGGTTTAGATTACAATAAATATTAAACTAATTTGAAACTTACAGATCACTTCAGTTTATCCCGTTTGGATTCAAAAAATCTATTCTGCAAAATATATGTTAGTCTTTCCCGTTCTAATTTTAATTTGTTAAGAAGCAGACTTCATTAAAGTAACATTTTAAGGTGATGAAGCTTGCAAGTGGGGTTAAATGAAACGGATAATAAATCAAAACGCACTACATCTAACAATATATAAAGTAAATTTATTTTAATGATCTCCAGATTATGATGATAATTAACTGAGGAAACATTAGCATTAAATTATTAATAATACTCGACTTTAAGAACGACTGAGAAGAAGGGGGGGTCCCGTATCGTGCCTAACACATTTTTTTAATGATTTAACGCATTTCTTAACCGCTTTCTTTCTTTTTTTTCATTTTTCTTCTTCTTCTCTTTTTGTTTTACTTCGATGATATACTACTCGCCAGACAAAGTGTGAATAGAAGTAAGAGTAGGATTAAAAGATTAACGAATGCATGCACATTGATCACTATTTAACAAACGCAATACCAGTAATCCTTTTAAATATGAGATGGAAGAAGCCGGGCCTTTTAAAAGTAGTCGGTTATTTGGTTCAAGCGCAGTAACGTTCTCTAAATCGCTCACTAATCCTTTTCACACCCGTATTAATTTATTTTGAAATTGCAATCCATTTTTAGGCAGTTTCTGTCAGCTTGTTCCAGTCTCACCAGAGGCTGAATGGTAAAATAGCTGAATACTGTTAATTTGATTCGGACGCGATCACAGGTAAATTGTCTAGCTATATGGATATTTCTGTGGTTTTCCTCTTCTTAGCTTGAATACGTGCCAGTTTCCCCTAGAAAATACTCCTGTAAGGTAGCCCTCCCATTAGGCAACGAGTGTGCTTTGGCACATCCACATAAGCTAACGTGACCTATTAGACTATTGCATACCAAAACTAAAGCACGTTTTTTCTAATTTATAGATATATTACTACCAAAAATAATGGGAAAGAGGAATGTAATTTATTGATGAAAATGTTTAAATGTCATTTGCTTCCATTTTTAGTAAAGTTAATTTTCTCAAATTCTGTATTTCAACCTATAAAATTCATGAATGAAGCTAAACTAAAAAAAATGAATCTTGGAAAACAGGCTTTCCAAAAGTTTTCCAAGGAAACAATTTTTGTGTTTTTAATCAAAGCAGGTGAAGTCAGACTTCGTACTCTTTCTGGAGAGATTTGAAAACTCTGTTGAGTGAGAGAAAGAAACCCCAGTAAATATTTCTTAACATTTCAAGCTGCTTAGCATAAGAACTCCATTAAGTATTTCTCTTTAATCTTCTCTTTACACTTTATTACTCAAGTATGCGAGAGTTTTCTATATTCTAAATTAAGAGCTTAAATTAAAACTCTATGAACCTCAAAAAGTGTTTTCATCCTAAATATGCTAATAATAATCTGAAATTAAATAAACTCATCTTTAAATTTATAAAATGATTTTCATAAAAGATAATACAAAAGTAATAAAATATATGGTTACTCTATCTGATTTTGTTTTTCAGGATGGATACAGATTAGCATAGACATGCAATTCATTAGTAATAATAAATATGAATTATATTTTTAAAATAAAGATATTTTGATGAAATTACTTAAAAGCATGCAATTATTTAGATCTAGAAATGATTCATCATAGAATTAATCAATCTTGAGTAGCAAAAACAACTGCAGTTGAAAAGAATAGAACTCTACTGGTGTTATAGAAAGTGTATACCTTTATAAAGACGCAGGAATAAATCTGTACATATTAAATAGAATGAATGAATTCATCTGATTTTTAAGGAATGATAATAACAAAAGTAATGAAGGCTTTTGAAGAATGGTATTAGTATAAATTATGACACTAATCATGAAATAAGAACTTTAATGAAATAAGAACTGACAGAATATATCTATTTGCATTTATCAGGACTACTATTTTTTAACCTTATCAGGACTACTATTTCTTCTTTTTGCCTTTGCGTATATACTAGAGTCCTGAGTAAGAACAGGGAGTTTACTCAAAACTATGTTCCTGAAAGTGTAGGAGATAAAAACAAGTGGGAAGGGTTTAACTACCCTTTATTCTTCACAGTTTACAGCTGTTCCCGCATTTCGGGATACAAAGACCAGTACTTATGGTCTGAAACGTAAAAATAAGAACTACAAACTAACTCAATTTAAGAGCTAAACTGAAATACTTTACAAAGACTAGTAATGGGAAGATTGGTCTTTTAATCTTTTCGTATGTAGTACGCAGAATGCTGGAAATCTTTAGTATCAAGAGGAATAAATTTTAGACTTAAAGGCGGACAGCAACTGACTGAATAGCGTGCGTGAAGTAAGGTGGCGACGTCTCTCTTTCTAACTCCTTCTTGACTAAAAGCCACAACTTAAATACTTAACAGTTTGCAAGCTCAATTTGCATAACTAAAACTAACCGCGTTTATTCTGGCCAGAAGTGGAAAATAAGAGGGGAGAGTAAAGTTTTAAAATACAATAAACGTTAGTAAAGCTTAAAATACTTATAACCTATTGCTAAGCAAATTTTGACTTTGTTATACATCCAAGTCTTGCAATAAATAAAGGACATTGAAATAGAATGCAAATAATTTGTTGTAATCTAAGTAATTTTAATGTTTTTTGCGCATAAATAAAAATTCAAAATAGTCAAAGCCATGAAATTAACCTTACGCATTATAAAGATTTGAATTCTTGCTGGAATACGAAATCATGCGATCTTCTACTTCTCGTTGTTAGACTGCTAGAATCTACTGAAGCACCAGCGAGCAATTAACTTAAGATAGTTTCTGTTTCAAAATAAAACTATCAATTAAAACTTTTGATCAAAGGAATTTGATCAAAGGAAAATTCATCCTTTTAACTATGCAGTCAGATTGCTTTCGCATTTCATAACTTTCATTCTGAACTTCTGTCAAGAATATTTATCAGCAAATTAATCTACAAAAGGGTATTGCTTCTTTTTTCTCGTGGATACTTTCCGGATATTGGATCAGTGTATTTTTCTTATTCGAAAGTTCTTCAAACGGATATGCACGAAAAATAGCTCAGTCGTTGCTTAAAGTCTTGATTGCTAGCTAGCATAATTTCTTAAGCGTTTTCTGAATTTTTAAAAGTCATGGAAATTTACACATAGCTGCTTTTTGCTTTACGGTGTTGTTCTTTCCCGTAAGGTAAGCGTGGCTGCAGAAGAGGACAAATTCAGTTAAAGTTTCAACTTGTTAATGCAGTTAGAGTTAAAAGGCTTACATTTCAACCAGTATATGTGGGAATAATGTAACTGCTTGTTTCAAATATTAGCACTTTGCTCTTGTTAATATTTTCAATGTTATATATTATTTAAGTGTATTACTTATATTCCACCTGTATACTAGAATTTACTTTAGTAGTACATTATCATCTCTTTCATTTAAAACTAGATTTTTCTTTTCATGTATAGTGCATCTACTTCTGCATACTTCAGTAGAAATACAGGTTCACTGCTTGACAACTGCTAAACACAGCAAACAAAATCACACACAGCAACCAGAAAATGAAAGGAAGCAAAATTTGGAAACCTAAACAGCAATAGAAGTGTAGAATGCTGTAAGAAGAGGTGTGTATATAAAAATTATCATTCCCTTACTTGTTCATTACGTACTAGCTCTCATAAAAGGTTTAAGGATTTGATGCGCACGGGCAGTTGTTGCATCAAGTGTGACAGTTTTAAGGAAAGATTTAACTGACGATCTTGAAAGTTTCAGTATGTCTTTCTGATATCATCTAGACAATTTTACTGGTGGTCGTATCATTGGAATTTTGAAGAAGGGCGAAAAATAACAGAATTGGCCAAGTACTTCAACATTGCCCACAGAGTTGTTCCACGCTGTTGAAAGCCTTTAAACTACTGTAACGTGTAGCGAACATCACGGAGAGGTCTTATTAGATGTACGACATCTACAGGAGAATGCAAATTGCCCTCTCTGCAAGAAGGAAACGGTGCATCACAGCTAAACAGGTGGCGAATTAATTTCTTGCTGCCACCTGGCATTGGAAATTCCGCAAAAATGCAGTCATATGTTTGGTAGAAAAGGACCTGTAAAAAGGGTGTATTCTGAGATTACCTTACCGCCCATATGCAAGGGTCTTGTGACCATCGCAGTTGGTCAGGATAAGACTGGGCTTGCTCAGATGAGAGTAGATGCAGTCTGTCATAGGATTATATGGGCGCCATTTGATCTGGCTTGAGATTGGTACTGTTTATCGTCCGGAAAATATCTAGGAAAGGGACCGAAATCCGAGATATAGTATCATGGTACGGGCCGGCATTATGATCAATGACAGCATCTCTCTACATGTGGTTGCAACTTAGAGTATGACCGGTCAACGATACATCGATGTTCTACTGCTTCATAGTCACCTTTTCTGTGGTGCTTTCAGTAATATTCGTTTTCATGGACGAAATGCCATAAAACACTCAATCTTAAAGATTTAGATTAGCAATAGAAATATTCAACGCCTATTATGGCCAGCACATTCTCCAAATTTAAACTCCACTGAACGCTATAAGAAAGGGATTTGCTGATTGAAAATATTCTCCAACGAACAAAATATTCTCCAATCTCATCCATGCACAGACCGACTGGAATGAATTGCCTCAGTAGTCGCTGGATAATATTTTACAAAGCTTGACATAATGTGTGGAAAACTTCACTGCACTTTATGGTGGGCATATGTCGTCTGAGCACTCTGAGATCCGTCTTTAACAACTGTCAGAAGTGTATATTGGGCTGCCGTTTTCTAAATAGGTACAGTTTAAACAAATTTACTTAGAAATGGTTTTTATTTACTTGGATCCATGAATTTAAATGAGGAAATGTATTTACAATCTAATTGGAAAATAATTTATATACTATGCAAAGAAATTATTCGTACTAATTTAGATGCTTAGTATTTTATATAAATTTGTGTTGTTATTGCATAATTTTCTCCTAAATTGAATTAATTTGCTTCTAAAAATTCATGTGTTTGTCGATAAATCCATTTTCTGTTTCATTAATGTGAAATTTTATGGAACGCCATTAGTTTTTGTGGGTTATTATCTTTCCTACTACCTTCAACTAAAGAACTGATAATTCGGAAGCAGCTTATTTTTGCGGAGTATTAACTGATGGATCTCGTGACAAAGCAGACTACTTGCGTGACAGAGTTTTCACTGAATATAAAGACAAATGATCACAAGGCTGCTTCATTGTACGTAAAAGCTGTGCTGCTATACCCAAAAAGCAAATAAATAATTTGGCCGTCGCCTTAATATTGTTATTGCGTAATTAAAACATCATTTAGTTAGACATGGCAGATTTCTTCGTTGCATTTTTTATGTAAATGTAATTTTAAGCAGTTACCTTTCTTTGAATTGAACATTTTGAATTTTATTCTACTTCGCTCACTTACTTTCGCCGTTGTGTTTCGTTGCTGTGGATTGTAAACAACTTAGCTTGGTTCAATACAATGACAATATTCTGTGAGGTGAATTATCATAACCAAAGCATATAACCAAACAACAAACAGACACATAATGAAATTATTTCAAGTTTATTCTACCTCACCATTTGTGAGGTATTAAATTAAAATATAGAAAAATAAATTTACCAGAAATTCTGGACCTGGTTTAAACTCAAAGCTTTCTTTCAGCAATGAGTGTGAGTTCAAGAGTTGAGACTTAATCTGACTACAGACTACAAGCTTCCCTAGACAGCGAAAGAAATTCAAACTCAAACTAGCAAAAAGAATCTAACCTCAATCTGAAATACTCACAACAAACCCTCATTAGCGTCGACAACAAACTTTAATCAGCCTGGAATCAGATTGCAAGACAAACTCTCCCACTTCAATTAGTAAATTTCTAAACTTTTCTATAGCTTTTATAGTAAAACTACTTGCCACTCATATGTAAATTCTAGAATCAAAGAAATTCGTAGAGAAAAGCGGCAAGATGGAAAGAAGTAAATTAAATAATATTTCGTTAGTAAGACTTGAACATAAATGCCACAAGTTGATTAATTACTTACAGTAAAGCACGAAACGCCTACCATGCCAAAACCTAGGGATAACTTCGTAGCGGCCTTCTAAAGGCTCCACGAGGAAACATATCTCCGAAAAATATATTTCTGGACGTCTGCGGTGCCTGCTCTCGTCCATCTCTATTGGGAAACATACCTCCAGTACTCCAGATACATGTCTGCGACTCCTACACCGGGAATCATGATAATTTCACATAACGGGATACATTGTCACAGGAGACAAATTTGGCGAATGAAAATCAATGAATCTGTATATGGAGATCCTGTGTCCGAAAAGCAATAGCAGGTACTCCCAGCGTTTAGCTTGTTGAATAACACGTGGAGCCCTTGGATTTTTTGCTATTACTCTAACAAATTTAATTTATAATGTAGTATTTCTTTTGGATCCTTATTTCGATTTGATAGAGTATTTTCTCACCTTGACACAAATGATTTGCTATTGTAAGCTCTAGAGCGTTTACTAAATCTTCTTCGAACATAGCGTTAACTAAAACTAATTTGTTAGCTTTTAATTAAATCTGTCGGAATATCTTTTCCTGATTAAAGGGATTACTATATTCTTGTTTTGCGAGAAGTCTAACAAACAAGGAAAGCTTAATATATCGTATTTTTGCATTTGATTATATTTCCGATTTTTTATTAATTGATTTTTAACATTTGGGCTAATTCTAACTGGCTCGATCGCTTTGCGCATTTACTGAAGTGTTTATGTTTTCTGCGAACCAGCAGATTAAGAGTTTAAATCCAGCTGAGTTCTTTTCTGATTTTTTTTTCTACTGAAATAAATGTCTTATTTCTGCGATTAACAGAGTTATGTGAATACAAAAATTATTAAAATTTTTAAACGTAACAAGTAGTAATTTTACGTTATTTTATTATTATACGTAAAATATTATTAAGTTAGCCTTTCTTAAAATGTAAAATTAATATCTCTGCTATATAAAAAACAGAATAAAAACCAGTCCTCGCTTCAACTTATTAATCTGGATAGTCGATACAAATGCGACAGTCTGACGTCGCTAGTTGTGATGGCGCTGTCAGTTACCCTTAGAGAGTCCTCTGCGAGGGCATCCCTTCCCTTAGGCAAATAGCCCTAGTGTGCTTTGTCATATTCAACTAGGTCAAACCCAGCCCACTATCGGTGATTCCTCTGCTCATTTCTTTATTGATCGCTACACATGTAGACTCCCACAGATCTAAAAATAGAGTGAAAGTTCCCAGTTTTAAAACTACAGGGGAATCTCTCATAATTGAATATAAAAGGGTGCTGCGAGTAGCCAAATTGATAATCACGTGTATCTCTGAGTGTTATAAAATATAAATTGATTGAACATTGTATATTTTAATTTTTTGCTTAGTGATAAACTTTATTGATTATTTTAACATCGTGTTACACATACTCTTCCATAAGTTTAGAAGTAAGAAACACATCTCGGGAACCATAATGTAAATTATGAGGCAATTCAACCAGGATAATAGACAAACATTTGTTTTTCGATAATTACTCACACATTTACCATGAGACAACAGCACTGATATCTGTGCCGATGGAGCAAAGACCATGAATGGCATAATTAACAGGGTTGGACAGCTTATTAAAAATATCGTCAAAACCTGTTCTAGTAACCACGGCAGAAAGCATAAACAGGCATTTGTTGCCCCCCAAAAAAATCCTAAAATTAAAAGATTGCTCTTGATTGCGCCATCAATGTTATTAACTTCATAAAATCTCGGCTCTTAAATAATCGTTTATTCAAAAATACTGTGCGAAGACATGGGAAGTGAATTAACATATCTTCTTTTACAATACTGAATTCAAATGGTTATCTCCAAGGAAAGATACTAACCCGTATTTTTAAGCCAAAGGTTGAGGTGCGCGCTTTTTTAAAACTCAGTTTCGAATTAGGAAGCCGATTATTTGATAGAAATTGGATGCTTTAATTGTCTATTTAAGCGACATTTTTACAGAGATCAGTGAACATTTCATTAAAATTTAAATGGTTAACTTCAGAGAAAACAAGTAAATACATTTACTACTCACGAAACATTTTTGCTTTCAAGAAAAATATAGAATTTTGGACAATTTATGTGCGCTCCGGCGACTCTGATTGCTTTCCAATAATAAAAAGTTTTTTCAGAAGACGAAAGGGTTGAAACAGGGTACACATTTATTGGAAAAATTATTCAACACATTATAAGAGACATTAGGTAATTTTAGAAAAGCTGGAGAGATGAAAAATGAGCAATCGCCTTCGCCGGAAATCGAAACACGGACATCTGGAATACCGGCCCAGCGTGCAGAACCACTACGAAGGCACGCTAGGAAGGCGGGAGAAATACCTTATAACCTTATCAGGTTCAATGTTCCTTCTAACCTTCTTCGGGAACATGCAAGGACCTGACTCGGAACAGAGAGCTTACTAAAGCTATGTTCAAAACTGTGGGAAGTAAACAGGATACACAAGAAGGGTATACAAAACCCTTTATTTTTCTCTATTTTAGGCCCACCAGCGGCCGAGCGGTAAAGTCGCTGAACACTGGTAGTTCGGTCCGAGGTTCGAATCCCGCGAACGGGCTGGCTGCATGGGTGTTTTCGTGGTTTTCCCCATGTGTAACGTGTATACGAGCCAGTTTCCCTTAGAAAGTCCTCCACGAAAGGCATCCCTCCCCTTAGGCAGATAGCCCTAGTGTGCTTTGCCGTAAATACATCACACATTTTCTCTATTTTACAAAAACTTCCGTACTTCGGAATACACCGACCCGCTACTTGGGGTCTAACGTAAAAATATAAAAATAGAACTAAACTCTAATTTAACGTTAAAATAATAAACGTGGAAGATTGGCCTTATATTAACAGGAAGCGTATGTAGTACAGAGAACTGCGAACACTACAATACGTTTAAAAATTATCAAGAGGATTAAAACCTCTGGCCTGGAAGGCAACAAGCAACTGCGTAACTTCTAAGGTAAGCGGCCTGCTTCGACTCACTGCTTCCTCTCTCTCGCTTGGCAAAAAGCCACAACTTAAATACTTGGCGTTCGCCAGACAAACTTTGCATAAAAACCTTAACGCTTATAATTCTGGCCGGAAGTAGAAAATAAGAAGTGATAGTAAAGATTTAAAATAAAATAAACGTTAGTAAAACTTAAGATCCTTACAACATGAAAGGTTTAAGTAAAGCTTTTAATTATTAGTATTTTCAAAATGAACAGCAGATTCAATATGAAAATGAGTTGTAGATAGAAAACCTATTTATTGTCAAACCACAACTTTGACCATGTCAGCAGAAGAATACGAAATTTTTATTTAAATGACATCTGATTCATCGTTGCAAGAATAATTTAAATTAATGCCGTTAGTGGAATTCTTGTGCAGTTTAAAAGATGAATATCATAAACTTGTCAAAAATTATGTATTGGAACTTTTACCATGTGCAACTACGTAAAAAGTATCATGGAATTGTGTCGACAAAAAATAAATACCGTAACAGAATGGTTGCCGAACATGACATGAAAACTAAACTTTCATCCATAACCTAATATATAATGCATCTATGATAATAAAAAGCAGCGCCACTCATCAAAATTAAAATTTAAAAAAGGCCTGTTGGAATATATTATTTTGAGTTAGAATTTTTGGCTTAGTTTTGAAATTACGTTTTGAAGAAAATAATAATTATTTAGAATAATTGTCATTTTTGTTGCAAATACTCTATTTACAGAATGTTGCATTAAATGTATAGTAAGGAAGGAAGCCAGGATCAAAAAATTAAGAAACGCTGATTTAAGTTATAGTATGATTATTCTGCATAAAGTTTTATATTATGTACTCACTTACATAATAATTTTATACTAATTATGTAAATATAATTATCAGGTTATACGTTTACGTTATTTACGTTTTACGTTATTTATATAAAGTGATAAAATTTGTTTTTCCTCTTTCATGTACTTAAAATTATGCTTTATTATGAATGTAATTATCAGCAATGTATGTTGCATTTTATGCTTTATGTGAAGTAATCCATTTAATTTCTTCTTCATATATATATATCTATGGATAATAATATGCAGGGTGATTCAGAATTCCTCATCAATATTTGGTGGGAAGGTAGGGAATAGAAAAAGAAGGAGATTTCACATAGGAATACATGGGCGCATATGCCATGTAGTAGGGTAGCAAAATGACCCCAGTTCAATGATGAAAAGAACAGATAAAAAGGAAGTAGTAAGAAAAAAACATTTATTATGTTACATGTAACATTTCTTTGCATCGGTTTTACAGAATTACAAGAGGTGCTGACCATGTGCTAGAATGCATGACTCACACCGGCGTTCCATGGACAACCGGACCTTCTGGAATATGCCTGGCATTTACATGCATATATGAAAGTTCATTCCACGTATACCTGTTCATGTTACTTCTGCAATGTCACCTATTCGAATGACGACTGGCTGCACACGTCAAACAGCTGTGCTTATGTATGGAAGTTGTGTACACACAGCGCCCGCGTTCGTCTGCGCCCATAATTTCCTATGTGAAATCTCCTTCTTTTCATATTCCCTACCTCCCCACCAAATATTGATGATGAATTCTGAATAACCCTGTATATCACATTTCACAATTAATTGTTTTCATTAATTTTATTTTTTAATTATCGGTTTTTATTTACTTTTCGTACTTAAATTTTTTTCCCTAGGCGTTTTTAATCACTGCTACTTTCTGTCTGTTAATAAGCCAGCGTTTATTATTAGTATTATTATGATTACAATTTATTAAAAAATTAAGCTCTGAAAAATAAAGGTATTGAAAACTTTGAAAATTGTTGTGAGATCGATGGAGGTCTCCTATTAGATATAAAAACTTTATCTACTTTAACTGCTGTGATGGTTTAGTAGCTCAGAGCAACTTACAAAAAAATCCAGGGTAGACAAAATGCTGTCAGACGACATGTCTGTGAGGGAGACTTTGCAGTGTCCCTAAGCAACTTCGTTTTCTCGTGTATACGGGCATAAGAATGAACTTTCAAAAAACACTTTTCATGCTTCAGAACTGAACTGAGCTCTCTAGTGCATTCAAGAGGCTACGTGCATCCCATACCTCTAATCATTCAACCACAGGTAGTGTACCCGACACAAACTGTCGGAGTTTTGAGGCTTTTACCATTTGAACACTAGTGGGTCTGAGCAAAGTGAGTAAGATTCATTCGCACTATGCTTCTGCACAAAAGTAAATTCCATAAATAGCCATTAGTCTTTAAAATACTAAATTATGAGTATAAATTGAGATGTTTAACTAATAATACTCCATATTTGCTCGAAATTAAAAAGCTTATTACGTTTAATTTTTATATTTACTAATTAGGCTACTATTCAGATTTCGACTGGAGTTGTGTAATTATATGGGTGTCTCAATTTTGGTTAGCCAGCTTTTCAGCGATCCTTAATGTCGACTTAACCGAAGCTCATATGTTAGACACATATGTGATCCTTAATATTCTAAATTTAAACTTAACATCTATCTGCTAAGGGAAGGGTGGATTTCCTGAAGAACTTTCTAGCGAAAACTTATTCGTATATCGATCACACATGGGCAAACCACGAAAACGCCAATGCAACCAGCCTGTTTGCTGAGCTTTCGAAGCCCAGTGCTTAGCTACTTTACTGCTCGGCCGCTGGTGAACCATGTGCCCACCAGCGGCCGAGCGGTGGTGAATAATAGTAATATTGTAATAGTGAATTTGATTTAACAGCTTGCTTTCATAATAATGTGTTTTATCATTCCTTACATGCGGCCGAGTGGTAAAGACTGTTGGACATACCTTGTTCGATCTTGTATTTTCTTGGTTTTCTCCAAGTGTGACGTAAATGCAAACCAGTTTTCTTCAGAAAGTCCCCTGCAAAATAATCCATATTCTTAGAATATGCCCTCGTACACTTTATCTTATTTAAATAAGCAGATCAAGCCTTTACTAGTGCTTATGTTGTATAGATTTCGATCCAGTGCGCTATTTTAATTATTCAGTGAAAAAATGCATTTGCAAAACAAAAAATATATTGATTCACATTTCTAAGATTTCCGTTTTACATGAATGCTTTGATCTTTAGTTAAATGGAAATTCAATGGAATGCTGGGCAAGCTTGTTATGTATTTAATTAAATTAAATTTAAAATCAGTATTAGTTTTGATAACTCAATAACCATTTAAATGATTTATTGTTTAAGAGTCAAAGAAATGACTTAGCATTATGATCAATATTTGTTAACTCAGAAATTAAAATTTCAATTGCTATAGTGTCAAAATCAAAACATGACATCATTACGCAGTCATTCACTTTGGAAAATAATCCAATAGGGACAAAATGGATAGAATTTAGGAATTCTTTCCAACTTAGTGATATACATGTGAATAGCTTTTAATTAATCCTTAGTCTGAGTAACATAATTAAGATACTATTCGCTTGAAAGCTTCGTTATGTCTTAATAACATAATTAAGACACTATTACAAACTTAATAACATATTAAGACGCTTGAAAGTGACAGATTTCTTAGCTGGAATTTTTAGTACTCGTAAATATAAATCTAAGTAGTTTTACATATAATTTGATTAAACGCATTTACATGTTTAATTATTATGTTACTTTTTTCACTTATTTTCAATAATTTGTTACTTCATCTCTTTTCGTCGGACATCTACTATACGAATTTTCCTATCTGATTTCAAATGCCATTTGCAGATAAACGTATATAAATATTGAAGAAAACTTACTGAAGATAGAAACTGAAGTTACTGATACTTTCTTGGGCATTTTTTTTATCGAATCCAAAAGCAGCTTCACCGAGATAAATTTTCAGACTGGTTTAATATTTTCAAACCCAAGATCCAGATATTTAATATTCAGTGTATATTTTGGGTTAAGACTTCTCAAAACCAGATTTTCAGGTACACGTATTTTAATGAGCCTGTGATTTATCCTTAAAAATGTAACTAAATTTCAAATTTCGTTCCATCTAGAATATCAAAAAATCTATATGCGCTAGTTTCAAGAAGACACTAAAAAATCGATAATTTTTTGAATAAAAAAATTCTTTTAGTAGAGACATCCAGAAAATACGTCTGTTCACTTGATTCCCATTTGGAAAATTTTCCCCATTTGGTTTGTTTCCCATTTGGGAAAGTTTGATTTCCATTTGGAAAATTCAAGTAAAATCAAAGATGTTAGTTGATGATTTTTCTGGATTTCATAGCTTGTTAGCTTCGATGTTACTTTCATTTACTTTCTCTTGATTGTTATCTAGTTATTAAGAAACTACATTTAAAAAGCTTGTTTCATCTTTTTATTGAAGAAATTGCTTGGAAAAGAAACAAGCACACTTTAACAGTTTAAAGTTCTATGCGTTCGGTTAAGCCGAGTTCGGGTCCCGATAATCACATTATACCTAATATTATTTTTATTTATTTTTTATTTCAGAATTTTTTCTAATTCAGGAAATTGGAAGAAATCAGCAATTACTCTTGCTGGGATTCGAACTCCAGACCTTCCAATTATGCGTCGAGCGTGCTTCTATTTTCACCATGAAAATCATGTGTATGTATATATGAAAAGGAGAGAGAATATACCTTATAATGTTATATAAGTGATCTAAATCACCTAAATGATCTGAGTATATGAGTTATGTAAAATTCCACTTTTCCAATGAAGGTTAAACCTTCCTACCAGGCCTCTTTCTCTTCTTATATACATATATAGACCTATAATATCAGTTAAAAGTTCAGACTAAAATGTGAATTTATAAAATTAAAAAATCTTGTTATGAACGTTATTTTCTGTGAAGGAACTTATTTTTAAGACGTCACGAATGTTCATATATTCGCGACTTGTCTTAAATGTCAAATCGATCTTTCGATTCTTTCAATCGAACGTGTCGAATATACATGCAACCTCACATATTATTTATGATTTCGATAGGCCTTAATCATGTACAAGTTTAAATCGTGTGTATGTATTAATGTCATTTAGAAAGTAAATACCCTTGTAAAAAGTTTGATGATGATGCTCCTTAATGTAAATTAGTTTAGAGAAAAATGGTTTGCAATAATAAATCTGCTGTGATACATGAAGAAATTAAAAACTTCCTAAATTCATACTTTTCACATTTATCTGCATTTTTTATTTATATTTAGCAATTTATACGAATGATTTTCAGTTTTCTATTTTCTCGACTGATACAGGATAGCAGATTAAGATGGCTCTCTTTTAGAGAGGCACAGTTTGGCGGTTATTTGACCCACGACTTTTTTTTTATCAACACGACACCTGGTCCCCTTTTCGAGGGTTTGAGTGATTTTAAATCCCACCCCAACGTGACATATGAGAACGAAGATAACTATTGAAAATTGTCAAAATGAATCACATAAAACACAGTGAGGATTCCCTAGACGGGGCCAATAATGACTGTAATGATGATGGCAATTTAACAGTCAGAGGGACAACTTAGTAATCACTCATAGACTGCTTTACCAGTTTTGTAGACAATGCAGGCATCATATTTGGCGACAAAGCTCTTTGCGAAGACTTCCGATATGTCTGGAAACGTTTAAATAAAGCACGGCTCCTCACAAATCTTACATTTTAAAATATCTCCTTCGTTTACCTCACTTTTCGTTAAAGAAACTTTTATTGGGTTCTATCACCGACGTAAAATTTGTTGTCATTCCAAAATTTCGTAAATCTCTCAGGCATGTTCGCTTTAATTTTCAAACCAGTATATTTTTTCATAGGAAAACTCTCAGCACTCCAGTATCTATTCCTGGAGACACAGAACCACATGAAAAGTATAATAGGAATAAGAAGAAAGAACTTTCATTCTGCTTGCTTAAATTAAAATTTAAGTTATTTTGCTCTCATGTATATAAGCCAAATTCCGTTCTCCAATATTAATGGCATGCTGTATTTTACTAGTTTTAAAACTACAAGAATATGACCGTCTTCACTAATTTCAAAGGTAAAGATTTCGAAACACATAACTATGAAATGCATATATATTTGGAAAGCCTTAAATATTATAAGCAATTCACAACAGTTTATTTAATTTAGCTCTTTAGAAAGTGGGCAGCGTAGAAATGCTTGCAAACAATGCAGTAATACTATTTTTATTAAAATTAGTGGTAATAAACTTAGGCAGAAGTGTAAACGTAATTCTAAATTATTATTTTAAAGGATGAAATTACTCAGATTTTGAAAACCTTCGAAATAATGAACGTCAAGAATCTTTGATATTTCTATTTCAGCAGATGCTTAAACATTTTTACGAATGTACTCAGTAAGCAAGCATTTGGTTCAGTTTTTAAGCATGTTATGGAATGATGACGTATATAAGCATTAAATCTCCAGATAGATGCATCATCTTAAATTGCTTCTTTTTTATTTATTTATTTTTTTGACTCATCTCATTACATGTTACATTTAAAGAACAACTGAAAATAAAAATCCATTTTGAAAAAGACAAGCCAACGCAGAAAGCGGAAGCTATGTCTTCCAAACCGTTTCAATTTACGTATATCTCCAATGGAAAAAAATTCTACAATTTTCAAAAGTTTCTTTAAGAATATATGCGAATGTTCCAGCTGTAACTTTATTGAGGCACGAATACGATTTTTACTGTAGCTCATGTGAATTCACTGAGAAAAGATGGAGCTCTTCTTTGTTTTCGGTATGGAATTTTTAATACTTGGAGGAAAAAACAAAAGTTTATATAGAGGCTTATAACAGGTTACTGAATGCAATTAGAAGTTAACTTTATTGCTTCAAAAATAAATGGAATTCAAGAAAATTGTGTTGTCTACAGTTTTAAAACTGACATTCAATCACTGGCCTACAGTCCTTATTTCTATGGTTGGAAACAAATATGCAACATAAGAATTATGAACTTTAGTATGAAGAGGAAGATGCGTAGTAGAATCTTTTCTAGATTATACTATTTGGCGCGCCTTGGTGACAAGAACAACTTTACAGTAACCTTGATAGGGGAGAAGATGGCGAGGGAATAAATGCATTTCCGAGCTATCGAAGCTGAAACACATGCCAAGGCGTCAATTTCGAAAGCGAGGCATTTTAGCTTTTTACTGGAAACTCGGGACTCAATAGCGAAATATCGGATACCAAGTGAGAAGATTACTTGGAGCAGAACTTTAGGAACAAAGATTCTAGATAACGGGGTCTCAAGTCTCTGAGTTATTTTCCCCTATGGTATACGGAATGGTGTGTAATTTTATATCGCAAAATGAACAACTGAATACCCGAACGGTTAAAAAAAAACACGTATAGAAAATATTAGGTTATTTCAGTCATCAAACTCAATTTGTTAGTGTCATTATGGGGGTACTTAACGAGCCTGGGTTATATTTATGCTCTTGGTGTTACACTTTATTACTTCCTAACTTATATTTCAATGGAACGTAAACACTAACCATAAATTTTCTCTGAACATATTTTAAACATAATTACGTAACACTGTATCATCAGTCGTTTTAAAGGCACAAACAGGAGATACAAATAAATCCTTTGCGCATTTCTTAGCGCTTTTTTGCATTTTTATAACAATTAGTACGTAAAGCATCAATTAAATAGGGGAAATAACTACCGTGGTAACATTCTTACTTACTAATTACAACAGAAACAAGAACTTGCGGGCTGTTGCTTCTAATATTACAATGTATTCTTTTAAAGAAATAATATTGTGATGATTACGTGTAATTTATCCATGATTATTTTTAATTTATTTACGTTCTTACTATAAATCACTTTGTTCGAAAATTAAATTATTTGTTTAATTTTCTCCTTTCAATTTTCGGACGATAAAATTAGGGAAAAAAAGGGAGAGTTACGCAATGAAATGCAGTATGTATGAAGAGGGCCGAAAAGTCGTTCACAATGAACTTTAAAATCGTGGAAATTCCGAAATTCCCATGGCAAATAATTTTAAGTAATAGGAAATTGCTTCAAATGATACCCTTATAGAAGTAACATATCACTTGAAATTTCAATTGCAAATTATGCGGTTATGTGCAAGACGGAGATGACTTTTCACAAGCAGAAAAGTATTTACAGTTGAACATTAATTTGAAAATCATAAATTTGATTGCCATCCCATTTTTCTTAAATTCTTTGCTAGTGATTGTAAAATTTTAATCCTGACTTGTCCGAACTCAAAAGGTGGCCACTACCTTTCGTAACGTTGAATACTTATAGTGTTTCGAAATCAGATTACTAAGAAAAAAATCGTTGTCTTGTTAGATTCAGGAAAATCTGGAAAACACTTTTGCATAAGAACGTGTTGCGAAATAACGTTCAATCATATAAATTCATTCTGCTTGTGGAAAATTCATCTTCATCTATCACCTGGCAAACGGTTTTTAAAATTTACAGCATGAACTGCTACCGAAATTTCAAGTGATATATTACTTATAATAGTATAGGCCTATCATCTATTGGGTTGAGATCGCCAATATTATCCATTTCAGATTTTTCTTCAATTTTTTTAAAGTCCGATCTAGGCGACATTTTAATCACCCGGTATAAAAATAATCAGATGCAGACACCACATGACTTCCTTGTACAGCCTGTTGAATTATACGCATTTTTGCTGCATTTCATTTAAACTTATTTCCTCGAATTCCAATAGAGATATATTTCTCATTCAGTTACTTAAGTCCTCACTTCGGGGTAAGTCAAAAATACATAAAACCTCAAAATATCTTCGCTAAAAATTGGAAAATATAGAAAAACATAAAGCACCAAATACAGTTAAAACAACTGAGAAAAATCTTTTGCTATTAAAGTTAGAGTTTCTACGCAAAAAACAAGCAATTCGGCCAGCGGGTAAAAAGGCCGATTTTTCAGAACAAAGCTGAAAGTTTACTTTTAGTCCCACTCGGGAAAAAGGCACTGAAGGTGCAGAAACTGACTTATATCACTGTCTGCTAAGTTTCATATGTAAACAAATATGGCTGCTAAGTTAGGCATAACCGCACATAAACAACATTTAAATTATTAATAATTCAGTGAATTAAGTCAATAGATAAGATAATAGACAGTGAATTAAGTCAGTTTCTGCACCTTCAGTGCCTTTTTGCCGAGTGGGACTAAAAGTAAACTTTCAGCTTTGTGCTTATAACTATTGCAGACAGATTAATTAAAGGAATAAATACTTAATTTATAGAAGATTTATTATCGTGCTCCGTCATACGACACTATGTGGACTAGACCCAGCTGAGAACCCCTACATTAGGCAAGGGGAGGGCCGTCAGTCATCGTTCCCCAAGAGAAAAAAACTCTCCTATGCTACCACTCCGGGCTCCAAGATGCCAAGCTTTTGATTTTATACCCCCGTGGTCGAGACTGCCTAGGTACAGATCCTAGCCAGTAGCTTTACAGAATTGTCTGCGTCGACCTCGGGGGGAAGGGGACCAGAAGATAAAAACAACATAATTCAATCATTTTTAAAGCAAAAAATACAGAATTTACCAGCATATAAGAATAAAAAGAACTGAGATCACCGAGCCGCCTAACAGAGTGAATATATATATATATATATAATATATTGATAGATATACTTTATATATATATTTTGAGTTATGTGAGATATATGCATACAGACTTAAAGACGTCACGAAAAAATCAGTTCTGAATATATTTTAGACCCATTTTGCAATCCGTTTTGGGAAAAAGAGTCGTTTATTCTGTCCTTAGTATAGATATCACGCAAAAACGTCCTTAGTATAGATGTCACGCAAAAACACCGTTGAATTGCATTCAATAGCGGTCAAAATGCATGTTTTCGTTGAAATACGATACCCGAAATTTTTCGCGATTACAATACTTCCTTTACTTCGTACAAGGAAGTAACAAGAATAAAAAATGCTTCCACTTACATTTTTAAATATATAAGGAAGAATCTTTCCTGATTAGTAATTAGAAGTTGGCATACATTTTGATTTATTTAATATGAGAAAAGGGTTACTGTACGACCCTTCTCAAAATTATTATTATAATAGTAACCAAATATTTCCAAATGAAATTTTCCGTACACGTTTTAGGCCATTCTATTCTAGTCTAAGTCTAACATTTTCTGCTTTAGTTTGTTATAAAATATGGATTTCGGATGTCCTGAAAATTTGTTTTTACATTTCTCGCATCTCACACAATGTACTAGAAATGTACTTTTTTTGTATACGAGGGTGCGTACGTGTGTGTATGTGTATTACTTAAATATAAGTGTGTCTCAATTGATGCGGTTTATTATTATAATTTGTTTCAGACTTATCTACTCTAGAAGAACGGGGCACCTTTTAGTTTTATCTTCATTAGAAAACTTCTGGTGAAATTTGGCATAATTTATATCCGTTAAGTTTGTTTTATTATTTTGGATTTTCTTGCTGAACAGCTAAAGCTATTTTAGAAGAATAGCTTTGTCTCTACAGAGGCAAAAATGTGAAGAAGTAAATTAAAAACTTTGTCCTTGATGTATAATCGATACAGTTTAATTAAACACACAAAACTGAAAGAACAAATTGTCGAAACAATAAAAAATTGAGTGCATATTAAGTATTTAGTTTTATATTATTTGGCAAAGACATGAAAACAGAATATTTTGAAAACAGCATAAAACATAATATGATATTCTTATAAATACCTGAGCTGTATGTCATTTTGAGCCTTTTATTGATTTAGGTAAAATAGTTTGAAATTTACACTTTTTCCTGATTTTCATATTTGTTGCTCATATTTTTAAATAAATCTCGCTATTTTATAAAGAAAAGTATTTTAAAAGCTCAAAAATTTCCGCCACAATACTGTTTATTTTTAAAGAATATTTCCAAATAGCCCAAGTGTAAAGAAAGCGAACCTTACTTTGCTTAGCATATGGTTTGAATTGTCTCAAAGTTCAAGCAATAAAGAAAATAGCAAAATGTTCCTGAAAATAATATTTAAAATTGTAACATCAAATTATAGCCTATCTATGCTATCAAACAAACAAATCGATTGACAAATGTATTACGCCTTTCTAATTTGGAACCATTTATGTACAGCACCTGATGAACAAATTTTATCTCTGTTTCTAATACAGATCAATAATAATCAGTTCATATGAAACTTTTGCAAGCTGATAAACAGACGAACATTTTTCAACTGAACATCGGATTGCTGTCATTTGTTGTCAGATTCACTGTATAAAAGGCAGATCTGATATATTACAGTTTGGCAAATAAACGCTTTACCTGTAAACAGGCTTCGAAGATTATATGTAAACTCTCTAGGATAAAAATGATGTATGCTGTTCTCTAAATATTCCTGCATCTATGCACTTCTTAACAATGTTGCCATTCCCAGACATTATTGACAGATGAATATTAACACATGGCAACATATTTTATTCTTTCTAACATTAGTATAGGCATATTCAAATACTGTTAAAACTCTCCGGATATTACAATGGAGCTAACAAATATTTGTCAATTCAGAAGTAAAACAACAAAAAACAGCGTTATATTTCCAAATTTTCACGGGACTAGTTTCAAAAAAGAGCATCCTCAGCTCTTTTGCGCTTTTGCAGCTGAGGACGATGGTTCGGTAAAACCATCGAAACTAATCCTGCGAAAATTTGAAAATATATCGCTGATTTTTGTTGTTTGAGTTCTGAACTAGAATTTGTTCGGCGTGTTATTGTGTCTTAAATATTTATCAGTTAATCAATTCAGAACCGCCTGAGAAGTTAAGCCACGAGAAAACGTTTACCCTAAGTAGAAAAAGGTTATACTTTGTTTGACTCAAAATTTCATTTAAAGGTGAGCAATTTGGTTCGAATATAAAGCCCAATGTTTTTCCGTATCATCTCCATGTGATTTTGAATATAACCAAACATTTTAATACTGACTTATTTTCTTTTATTAAAATTGAAAATATAAGGAGGCACAGATAAAACACTCCACAAAAGCGACAGTACACTGAAAATTAGTGAAATTTTATAAATAAAATTATTATCTACCACCTTTTTTTATTTTTGAAATTTTGGGACGTTTAAAAAATTGTCTGGCTTTATTTTTTGCTTACTTGCTTGGTTATATTATATTTAATGTTTAAAAATGACTCGTAGTCTTAAGGAAACAACGAACGACATTCGAAAATTGATATTTTTTTATCATAAGTAAATGTATTCCACTCTACGGTGCAGTATGCGATAAAAGACTTTAAAGAAGAAAATCGGGTCCAAAATAATGTGAAAAGATGTTGTTCGACAAAAAGGATTTGACGTGACTCAACGTGATCAGAGATTTACAGTTAGAAAACATGTGAACAATCCCCGTTTGAGTGTTGTAAAGATTTCTACAGAATTTACTGAAAAATTTCTATTTCAATTTCAATTAAAACTGTTCGACGATTACTCAGATTAGTTGGATTACGTGGGCGCTTTGCTCGAAGAAAATGTTTTGAAAGTGCAAGAAATAGAAAGCTTAGGCTTTTCTTCTCAAAATCAAGGGCACATAAGCCCAAAGCGTATTAGAATCATGTCTTATTTGCAGATGAAAGCAAATTTAACATTTTTGGTTTCGATGTACATGTTTGGAGGGAAAAAAAACAATGAGGAGCTTAATCCCAAGACCTTGTTTGCAACAGTAAGGCATGGTAGTAGAGGTGTGCTTGTATGAGGGTGCATGTAAGCATCAGAACTAAATCATTTAGCATTTATGGGTTACAAAAAGAACCGTGCTCTTTAAATAAATATTTTAAAAGATAATTTAAAATTATCCGCTCAAAATTTGGATACTGGAACGAACTTTTTTTTTTTTATCAGGATGACGATCCTAAGCGCACGGACTTCAACCTTCGCCTTTTTTGTCTATAATTCTCCGCAAATTATGAAAACGCCACCTCAGTAACCAGATTTAAACACAACAGAACACATTTAGAGAGAATTAGAGATTAAAGTACGAAGGCATAACATTAAAACAAAAACCGAACTAAAAACAGTAATGATGGAAGAATGGCGGAACACTGATGCAGATATTACAAAAAAACTGGTAAACTCTATGCCAGATGTTTGAAAGCTGTCATAAATACTGCAGGATATACCATAAAATGCTAACTGACAGAAATAATACAATATCTATTAATATGTACAGATTTCTTTAAAGCGTATGAAGATTTTTGTGAGGCCAAATTTCTGTTACTTTTTTGTTATTGATTTTCCAAAAAAAAGTTTTAATATGTCTATAAAATAATTAATGTAGTTTTTCTAAGAGAAATTTATAGATATTATTTATAAAATTTTATTCTAAAATAGTAATTTCTATTAATGAATAAATTTATAATAATATTAATTTAATAAATAATATTAATTTTTATTAATACGAGTATTTTACTGAAACTCGTAAGTGTACGAACACTTTTGTGAGACACTGTATATATATATATATATACATGATTACAAATTGGTAGGTTATTTTGGAATATGGCAAAGCACACAAGAGCTGATTAAAACCTGATTAAAAATGGGATACATACACACAAATCACATTTTTGCGTTCAAAAAGCGTTTTTCGTAAAATCAATCAATTCAATCGCAAATCGCAAGCTTTTAACAATGATTGCTTTAGTGATAATAATGAGTGCGCAACTTTTGGCCTTCACACAAAATCCGCAGCTACATTCCGTAATTTCAATTAAATGGTCAAGCGCACTATAATTCCGATTACTTCTTACAGAGTAGTTTCAAATTCTTTGAGAGGAGTTAAAAAGACTACATTGGCAAAGACAGCATGTGCAAGAGCATCCCACAAGTTTGCAGTTGGGCTGAGGTAGGCTAATATTGTGGCCACTCCATGCGAACCGTGCCTTTATTCTTGATGTACTTGACACTCATCCAGCAGTTTTTACGTATGAGCATTATTGTGCAACGGACTTAATACCAGATCATTCGCTGAAGTATAAAGTTGCGCAACGGGGCTGCATTATTTCGTACTGCTGAGCTGTGATTTATCTCCCGTACAGTAGTCTTGGCATTCATTCACTTGTATACTCCAGAAAGACAAAGCAATCGTTTTAAAGCGTCTGTTTTTTTTTTTTTTTTTTTTTTTTTTTTTTTTTTTTTTTTATATATATATATATATATATTACAAGCATTATGTTAAAACTAAGCTTAAAACGTACTGAATGCTCTTCATATAGGATGTATTTTAACTAAAACAATTAATGAATTAATTTGCTGTGGCTATTATTTGCTCGCATTAAAGTAATAAACGATTTAATTTACTACATCTATGGCAAAATTTAAACTTTGTGAAAACATGTGACTATAATTCTGAATCTGTTTTATTAAATGAAAATTTACTTTGAATGAAAGGAAGCATGAGTAGAATATATGCAATAAAATTAAGCATATATTCGTTTCCTTTGTTCTAAATTTAATTTTAAATTAGTATCATAGTAACATGTTTTGTAAGGTACACGCATATGTGAATTAAACGCTTCGTTCTAGTTAATGTGCTTTCGCTGAAAAGTCTGCATCTGCCTATTTTCTCTGTGGATACAGACTCTTCTCCTGGTGCCTTCATTCATCTATGCTTAAAGTTTGCAACTTATATTCCTCTTCTGCAAAAGATATGAAAAATGTTTCCGGTTGATCTGGATCCATCTTTATCCACCAATGGTTAAAAGTTCGTATTCCATTTTTTTTCTGTTCGAAAAGAGATAAGGCACTTTTCTGCGATCCTCCGGATTCTTTATTCACCACGATAGTGAAAGTTATTTAACTTCAGGAAAAGAACACGAAGCTATCAGAGGGATCCTTTCAGAAGGAATTTTTTGAAGAAGTTGGTTAACGCAGAAAGAGAAAGTTACATATCGATGAAGTCTAGAATCTCTACAAAGCTCATCTTTTCAACCTTTTGCTTCAAATATAAGACCCAAGCTAACGAGTTCTTGGGCTTGGAGTCTTAGTGGCAGAATTCCTTAAATTCAATATTCCAGACAATACATACGTATGCAACTTAGTTTTATTCATTTAATGTTTGTAAACGAACATAAAAAATCAAAATAGCAAGGAGGAGGGGAACAGTACGCCGTTTTTTATTTTAAATATTTAAAAAGTATTAAAATTCGTAAGCTCTTTAGCTTAACCTGTTTTAAATACCTTCAAAATAGAACTGCCATTACTTTTTTTTAAATAATCAGATTTTAGCATCAAATCTATCTTAAACTGAGAAAAACATTAATGCTAAATATTTTGCTTAGACTTCTAGACAATTGTTATATAGGCACCTTTGATCGAAATAAAGGCTTCGCATTCGTTTTTCATACTTTTGATCAGTCTGTCCACGAGCACATAAGGTAATGAAATGTATTCACGCTGGATCGCTCATGCGATGTATTGTTGAAAGCGGCAATGCTCAAGTCTTAGTGCGTTTCACTCGTGTTCAATCAAATTTATGTCTATTGCATATGGGGGCCATATGATAAAGTCTAAATATCAGACGTTGAAATACTATACCACAGAAATGTTGTTTTGCTTCTTAAACTTGTTTTGTCTTGTCCAGCGAGCCATTTGAGCACAAAAAGATAATCTCTTAAATTATTCTTCACAAAATTCAACGGCCTTTGTCTGAAGCATTTGTGAAGAAGTCTGAAATGTGTCTGTGCATTTGCGGTTTTTGTGAATGTAAACCATTTCAGTAATGCTGTAGAGACAACTCTGATGAACGGAACCGCTTCTGTCCTAAGGCTGCCCGAAGGCGCCAATCAGAATTAAGTGCCGTGCCGCCATGTAAACAATCTACCATGTTGCGACCCCACATAGCAAGGGCAGACAAGGCAGTACCAGTACGGTTCCTGCCGAGCCTTACTCTTTCCCGAGAGCCCTAAGCCCTTCTGCGAAGTTTGTTATTAGACCCCCGTGGTTGAGAATGCCTAGGTACAGATCCCAACCAGTACTTCCCAGGCATTCGCCTGAGTCAACCCCCGGGGGGGATGCTGTAGAGACATTAGGATTTTATTTTTAGAGGCCGAAGAGATGAAAAATGAGCAACCGCCTTCGCCGGGAATCGAACCACTGACCTCTGGAATGGCCCAGCGTGCAGAACCACTACACCACGAAGGCACGCTAGGAAAGCGGGAGAAATACCTTATAATGCTTCATTTAAAAGATACTTTATTCTGTACCATTCTCAGTTTTCCTTGCACCTAAATTTTTATAAAAACCTTTTGCACTTAATTTTTTAAAGTAGAATTTACAGACTTTCGAATTTTCCTCCTAATATCAACTGCCAGTTTGGATAAATCGTATTTCCGACTGGTATCGACTTAACTGTCTTTATGCGTTACAATTCTAATAAATATTTTATTCTCAGTGCTGAATATTTTAAGTTTCTACTGACTTAAGGATGAATTTTTTACCCAATAAAGTTTGACAAATGTAGAGTCAAGAAAGTTAGACAGAAAATAAGAAGCTTATCTCATCTGACAAAGACAGAACTGACAGAAGCTAGTTTTGTCATGCTCATTTTCCAATGCGAGTCTTTTTATTAATAGCCTAAGTACAAAAGATTTAAAGTATTGATAAGTTTACAATTAGGACTTGTGGAAATTCCAGATACAGTCAAAAACATAGATAATTGCATTAAGACCGATTTCGTATGTTTTGAGATTCTTATAGCTGTATAAAATAATACTATACATAGCACATTTCGGCATCTATCAATTCGGATTCACTATAGTCCGATCTGAAAATCTCAAACAAACCCGAATTTCAATTGAGCAAAATTAAAATAAATCAAAAATCAGTTAGTGCACAAAATTATGTTTTTAATTCACAAATAAACTTTTTTCTCCTTTATGTAGTCAATTCTTTTTTGTGCGGTTTATTTTTATGTGGTTTTAAAAGTATGCAGTATAATACATGTTTTAGTGTTTTCTGGGGATATTTTAGCCTGTGCATAGCTATATGGCGAGCCTCTGCATAGCATACGAACGGCCTGTGAGCTATGCACAGGCCATTTTTTCTTGATCACCGACTGTTGTCGTTGGATTAGAAAATGGCCCTCTTTATGATTTTGGAAGAGCTACAGCATCAAAAACGTTATTGGAAATATAGGTGAAGCATGGCCTAAATTAACTGTAAGCAATATGACGGCAGTATAGAAGTATACCGTGCTATAATGTGCAATTAAGTTCATTTATTTTGAAAAACTCTTGATTCTAAATGACGTTTATAAATTAAGAGGGGTGTTAGTACTCATCCAGATGAGCAATAATTACCATAGAATAAAGGGTCGCTTTCCACTCTGAGAGGCAGAAAAGAAAATATTAGTATTCCAATCTGAACTTACAACAGTGTTGAGAGAGCGAGTGAACGAGACCAAATGTTGCACAATCAGTGTAGTGACAACCTCACAGAGAGTACATAAAACGGATAAAACCGTAAACTTAACGTTAACCAAAACTACGACGGATAAAACCAAAAATTTTGCGCATTGAGCTGCAGAATTTAGAAAACTAGTTAAAAGGAACCACAGTATTTAAGCAACTTTTTGGCGTGCGAACTAGGAATTTTCTTTTAACTTATATATATATATATATATATATATATATATAATGTATATTATATGTATATATATATATATATATATATGTATATCGTATGTATATATATATATATATATATTAATTATGTATTGTATATAAGAAACTTTTTAATAATTGTTATTCTTTTTAGGTACTTTTATGCTAATCGGCATACGCAGAAGTTGAATGGAGAAAAACAAGTAAGTGAAATCCTATGATTACCTACTATAATATCATTAGAGATCTCTTCGTATGCTGAATTAATTGTACATCTTGAATATCATGGTCTATAAAATTTCTTACTACACATATGTTCATGCAGGTTACCAAAAAAAAAAAAAAAGCTTTCATTTAATCTTTTCGCCTATATGACTTATTTTAATTTTATTTTCAGCTTATTCCCTGTTTTCACGCATTTTCACTTTTAATTGATTTCCGCAGCAATTTAGCATTTCTTATTTCTTCATTGTTTCAAGTTTTTCGATGTATTATTATTATTATTATTATTATCAGTATATTGCATTTTCACAGCCTTTAATATGAAGTTGGTGAAAGATGTTTACTTTGTTTTTCTTTCACAAATGTGGTCTGACACGAATTTGCTTTTCAGTACAGATTCATCATAAAGGTTTATGAAATAATTTTACTCAAAACCATGTAATTAGTGATGAAATTAATACATATTTTATTTTTTAACTTTATAAATGATTATTTATAAATGATTATTTTCAATTATAGACGTTAATGCATAAACGTGACCTTATACACATTAATTAAAATGTATTTCAGCCAAAAATATTTTTCGCATTATTTAAGTAATTTCAGCAGGCAGCTTTCCCTATCAGTAATATCTGGCTGCCCCCATGGATTCAAATCCCGAATAAGGAATAGTTATAGGAGGTGTTTCAACGTTTTTCCTTGAAATAGGTCAATTCGAATGTTCTCTTTAGAGAACTTTATTCTAATTCTCTTTATTCGAATGTTCTCTTTAGAGAACTTTATTCGAATTCTCTTTATTCGAATGTTCTCTGGGTGAGAAGACGTGTTCAAAAGCTTTCCTGTGCTTTTCCATAATTAAATAATCCAATCTAGGTGAGCATTAAAGCAAAACTCACTCCCCTAAAATTTAAAAATTCAGCAGCCCTGAAGAAAATAACTAGGATTTATTCCCATCTATGAAAATTTTAAACAAAACGAGATCATTTAAATACCTTTGATATACAATTTGAATCATACTAGTTTATTATTCAAGCGATTATACTTCTTTTGTAACGTCAACCTTCAAAGTACAAATGCAATTTCTGAACAGATTGCACATATAGAATGTAGCTAAACTTTATTACCGCCAAAGCGAACAACTGTGATATGGAGAAAATTTGCTTTAAATACGCATTCAGCAATCCACAGAAGAATGGATAGAATGATGTGGTAGCTAAATTGCATTCCATGCTTCCATTTCTTGTGACCTCTTTCTCTTTCTCGTGAGTCTTTCCAATATATTTGTGAGAAAATATGATATCATGTTTATCTTCACTTTCCTATCAAATGCCAAAAACCCGAAATTTTCCACAGTACTTTGCTTTATTTTATGCATTATGCATTTTCTTAGGGAAAAGTGGCTCAAGCTACAAGAAAGCGAAAATTAACAACATAAATCAGTTAATTACTTTTGTAAATGAGCATTTCAAAAATACTTCCCAACATGTGCTCAGAATGCATTAAAATAATTTCTGGGTGATAAATTATTAAAGTATCTCTTGGAAAAATTAAAAAAAGTAGCTACATATTATTTCTATGTACTAGCTACTATTGTTTTTATGTACATATTCCTTCTACTACTGTTTCTATTATTACATTATATTATGGTGAGACTAACGCCATGAATGGAATTCAAGAGGTTTCGCTTGTAAGTAAAATTTAGAAAACCTAGTTCTCGCACTTCGCCTGACTGAGTTAAGAGGATTGATGTCAATTACACGAATAGCTTACTCTCCAAAAGACTTGCCTAGATCCGAAAGGAGAACTTTGATAATCAAGAGGAGAAAGTTTAGAGTAAAAATTAGGTCTATGAATGAGATTGAACAGAGTCTGGAACAAGTCTCGAGAAAATTAGACAAAGAAAGTGCGTCACTTCCAATCAATAAGACAAAGGAAGATTTAAAAGCATAATGGCCAAAGGCTTGAATGGTTTGATATCTATAGCACTCATCCAATCAGCTAGAGGTCCTGGCTTAGATTTTCCGTTGCAAAAGCTTTACACTTATCATATGACTAAATACATGATCATATTATTATAAATTTTGTTATAATCAGTGTGACAATAATGTTTGGAATTTATTTATTTTTTAATAATTTACAGTTTATTGGCTTCTTTGTAAAATCTTATTCTAGCAGTTTAGCAGTTATTTTTGGACCAAACACGTTTATAGCAGCAATATCAAAATATAAAATTTTTATAAGTCGTTGTTAAGTACAAAATTCCACAATAGTGTACAAGGGACTTCATTAGGTACTCATCCTTCCAAAAAAATCAGTAATAAATTACGAAAGTAGTTTATGGTTTACAATACGTCTTAGTGTATGGAAAATTGCAAGCTACGAAAAGTACTGTAAATGTCAACTATCTAGATACTCTAAAATGACTTTCATAAACTCATAAAATAATAATTTTTATTAATTAATTTTCTTCATTACACCAGTCGAAATTACCACCTAAGACAGAAAATAAATCAGCAACTTTACCAGAAAGAAGGGTAAAAACAAACAAGCAAAAAAAAAAAAAAAAACTAATTAAACAACCTCAAACTTTAAAGCAAAAATTAAAAGTTAAACACCAAACTGCACATTTAAAGGATACAAAGATTTAACATTACCAACTAAATTTTAAAGTTAACAATTACAACTTTTAAAAACATTAACTTACAACAATTACTTTAGACTGAACAAATAAAATCAAATTATTAAAGTTCAATTATTGAAAATCAAAATTAAGAGACAGTAAATTACTGATAATCAAAATTAAGAAACAATATGACATAAAAATACACTTTATTAGTAGACTAAGCATGAGTTCCTAGAAATAAGGGTATTTTTAATGCATAAAACACTTTTAAACAGAAAGGGGAGTTTACTATAGTGCACAATCCATAAATTTATCGTCTTTACAGAAAATTTTATTTTTTATACAGTGTGTGATAAAGAATTCATTTCTATTTGATTTCACTTTTTTTTTATTTAATTTCGTTTTTAGTCCAAAGGGGCTTTGTTCCTGAAGGACTATTGTTTTTGTTTTGCGATTTTGCGTTGAATCACTATAAATGTCCGTTTCACTTTTCAAACTGTTGCCACCAAATATTAGAGTCCCGCATTATATTTGAAGAAATTAAATAATGAAAAATCTGCATAAATGAATGTATATATCTCTAATTGTGATAAAACAACGGTACATATAGCCTTCGAGGTTTGAATGACGAATCCTACTGCGAATATGGGCATGTGGAAGCCCAAATTTGAAATTTTTGTTTTATTATAGATTTCATATTTTGTAAAACTTTAACGAATTTTTTAGTAACAAACTCAACGATTTGAAAACGAACAATGGCAACAATCTACCGGGGGGGGATCTTTTTATCTCTAGCGCGCGGAACTGTATAGCGAAAATTCTAAAGATAGGCTCATTTTAAAATTATTTTGCGACATAGCCATTGAACTGAAATTTATGGTTTAAGTGCGAAGAACATGATATTTAATAAATAAAGGTAACACACAAAACGTTAAAAAACGCCCCTTTGGTCGTAATTTAAAATCTGAAACCTTTCAGATTTTTTTAAATTTAATTTCCTTATAGTTCTATAATATGAGAGGAGAATGATATTTGAATTCAGGGAATTAAATGAAAAAATTCAACAATTCTTTGACTGTTAGGTTATGATGTTGCGTGGCCCCAACTTGTCAGCAACAGTAGTAGTGACTGCTATTAACTGTAAATTATACAAACTCGTAAGAAGGGTTTAAATCCCTTTTTATTTCACTTTAGAAATCACAGTTGCGTTCACTTGACGCTCACAAACTACGCCGACCCGGCGGTTAAACCAAATAGAAAAGTACAACTAAAAATAAATGACAGAATGAATAAATAACGAAGTCACTATCTACGAGGCTCTATAATCGTAACTAACTTAACCGCGTTCTAAGATACAGCTGAGATTCAGCAAACTTACTGTTTAAGAAGTTGAAAGATTCAACGAACTGCCGAAATAGGTACACAGGCCGAAACGCGCGGTTCTTAAAATTCCTACCTAGCAACCTTCAAGCTCACGATTCAAGAAGCACACTTACAATCTCATTTCCCTTCTATTTAAACTCAACTTAATTGTGCTAAAATTTGAATAGACTGCGCGTTCTACTACAATTTACATACTCTGGCATTGGCAATTCTAGGGGAAAGTAAAGGCTTGACAGAAAAGATAGCTTAAAATAAATGTTAGTTAAAATAAATATAAACCCTACAAGGTAATATTTAATTCTTTGGATATACGGCTCATTACACCCTTAGATTTTTTCTTCAAGGTCTACCACATTTACTTCAATTACCTTTGGAAAAATAAATATTCAAAATTATAATCACTCTTATAACTATTTTAAATGAAATCAAATAAAAACGTTTTGAACGAACTAGCTTTAACAAAAGCAGATTTGTAAGAATTTGCTCTTCTGAGATATTTAAAATAATATCACTCATTCAATGAAGAAACGTTAAATGGCATTTGAATAATCTAAAACATGAGAAAAATCGACAAAATTTACTTTTTTTTTTTTATGCCGGAGGAGCACTGATTCGCTTAAGCCACTTTTCTAGCTACAGGTTTACTGATTTCCACCCAACCTTTCAGATTTTTCGCCTCGCTGGGTAAAGTGAATGAATAGGTGTCAAGTAAGGGTTCTCCTTTTGTTATCTAGAGTAGATATCACGTTATGAAGAGTCTGCATAAAATGGAAGATCAGGGTTTCGGTATATTAAAGATTTCTTTCAGAGAACAAGCTGTTTGTCATGACAAAATTTCTTTTAAAAAAATAATACTGAAATATATATATATATATATATATATAATTGTTAAATGTTTTAAAATGATTACTTGATTCCGTTTTATTAAATTATAACCTAAATTTATTAAATTATAACCTGAATAAGCATGAAAATTTTATAAGATGCAAAAGTCTGCGTCTGGGAATTTAAGGAAAAGAGTTCGTAGTTTTCAAATAATTAGCTAATGGCTATATATTTTCAATTTTTAGCAACTATTTGCTGTGGATTCAGTTTATAGCTCTGCTGAAATTTATTAGAACGAATTTATAACATTTCGAAATTCCTTTGAGAATTTCTAAATTATTTGAAAACAGACCAATTTTTTAATTTGAGTTTTCCAAGATAATTGCCATGGAAAAACAGTTACACTGAGAACTTTTGATCAATTTTATTATAAAGTGATAATTAGCGTTTAAATTCCTTTGAAAGTTACTTTAGGAGAATTCTTCAAATACTTATAAATATTTAACGCCGAACAGATGTAATTATATTCGTTTATTTATTCAAAAGCCTTTTTACTGATAAGCATCATTAACAGTATCTGAAAAAATTGTATGTGTAGCTTTAATATCTCAAATAGTTTATTTGAAATACAGTATTATTTTTCATAGAACCTATACATATTTTTTATTTATACACATAACAGTTTTTTTTTATTTTAATGCTCAAAATTAGAAGTTATAGATATAGTAAACATAACTTGCCTATATTTACTTTGATTCTGATGGTTCCTATTTCAACAATTAATATATAATTAACAGTATAGATAATATATAATAGTGTAATCGATAAAATAAAATTAACAGTTTTATAATGCTTAGCTTAGTCACAATCGAAATGATCTGACACTGGTACATATATATATCCTTTCAGTTATCTTCGTTGCATTGGTGACTAGTTGTTTTTGTAGGAAGAAACTGAATTAAGTTTCCTTGTAAATTTAGTTGCTAGGTATTTAAAATTCGGAATTATTCATTAACTATACTAATGATTAATTTTATAAAGTTTCATGTAACTTATATTCTAGAAAAACAATTAAGAAGCTAAAAAGTCACTTGAAAAAAATTATTAATATTGAACAGTATTTTTATAACTGGGTATGCTAAGCTTCGTAACTTTGTTTTTCAATGGGTATTTGAAACGTTAAATTATTGAAGCATCACTGGGACCTTTCTGACACTTAATACATTAATTTCATCACTAAATCAATATATATAATAAATCTATTTCTAATAATTTATCATAGTCTTTAAATATTTTAAAACTTGAGAACAAACATATACTGCTACTAAAATAAGTCGAAGTAAGATAATTTAGTTAAGCATAAATCGGAAATTTTTTCGACCTTTTCTCGTGATTCAAGAATGAAAATTTTAATTACTTTAGAATGCAGTAAATTGATTTATATAGATCTTTGTAATTTTGGATACTCTGTCGGGGAATTAAAAAATTTTTTGTCCCATTTATTTTAAAGTGAATATCTCGTTTGCTTTTGAACTCATTATTGTTTGCTTGCGCATTTCATTTTCAGTTGCATGATTCTAAACTTCTATATTTTTTGTATTTATAAATCAATTAGAACTTAATTCACCGTAAAGTATTACAATTGAACTTTTGATGACACATGCTACAGTATTTCATTCCGAAAGGAGTATACTCACCAAAGAGAAAATTTTTTAATTTGTAATAAGAATCACTTTCAAATATTTTCATTTATTGACCTTCAAATTTTAATGCTGCTCTTATTTACAATACATGTACTATATTATTAACATATTGCTTTTCCTTACATATGCATTTATTTTGCTTACTGATGTCAAATAAGGATTCTTCTTTTGTTCTCTAGAAGAGATATAACGTTATAAAAAATCTGCATGAGTGAAAGAACAGTATATTCTATATATTAAATCAAATTTCGGTGGAAGAATAAAGTATTTGTCCTTTTTAATAACAGCAAAATAGATGGAACTTCGTTAAAAATAATTGAAACTAATTCCGGAATATTTGGTCCCTGGCAATGATTCTCATATAGTCGTAAATATTTATTTGATTGTGTTTTATTAAATTTATAACTAATCAATTAATATTTATTATCGCGAAGTATTTATATGTATTGCAAAGAAACACTTATAGCTTTAAGGGGGCTCATACACCTTAAACCCCTTATGAGCTTCCAATTATGTGACTGTTGCAAGAATTGAGATATCTTATTTATTTTAAAAGTAATAACCTCCAACCTTTTACAGCTGACTACATAATATAGCTGCTTTGGAAACTAGTAACCTGAAAGTTTGTGTTGCCACAAATATTTTTGTAATTTAACCAACTTTGTGACAGAATGTTTCGTCATTTTTCCACCTTGCGCGCATGATATTTTAAAAATGGCTAATGGTACATACTTGAAATTGGATGGAATTCTTTATGTGGGCACTATTCTCTAACTGAACCAAAAATATGATGAATATTTTAATACTGAAAAATTTTATGCACGAAAATATTACAGATATTTTTAATAAAATACATTTTATAAACTCAACTCTAAATAAAATAAAAATTTAACATGAAATTCTCAGTTTTTTTGGTTTACAGTAGTTTCCAAATGTTATAAAAGCTATATATAAACTATGGAATTAAATAATGCAACAGATAATTTTAAACTGTGCACGCAAGGTGGAAACATGACGAAAGGTTTTGTCACAAAGCGGATTAAATTATAAAAATATTTGTGGCAACACCAACTTCCTGATTACGATTTCAGAAAGCAGCTATATTATGTAGTGAACCATAAAAAGTTGGAAGTAATTACTTTTAAAATAAATAAGTTATCTCAATTCTTGCAACAGTCACATATTCGAAGATCGTAAGGGGTTTAAGGTGTATGAGCCCCCTTAAAGAAGAAACATCTTAGCATTTAGTAACAAGTAATTAATCTTAGTACTTAATAAATGAATAATCATTTAAAATTCGCCAGCGGTTGCCCATTATGCATTTTTCTCTATATCTCTATTAAAGTTTACTAAAACGAATTCATAGCCTCTCAAGATTTCTTTATTAATTTGCAAATTATTTGCAAATTAGATTATTTTCTAAATGACCTCTGTGTTTTAACTGCACAGAGATCGGCACGCATAAAAACATAAAGGGGATTTGTAATGTTCTTTTAAAAATGTAACTTCACCTGCATAGTTTAAAACAATCAGTTTTTTTTTAATTTGTATTTATTTTTAACCTTTTATATCAATTATATTTAATATTTCAATTTCACCGATTTTTATCTTATCTTTTCTTGCTGAAACAAATTATATGAGTTTCATTATTTTTAGGACGAGGCCTTTATGAAACCATTAGGTATATGTTTTCGTTTAGAATGCTATGAATATTCACTGTCGTGCACAAAGATATATTAATTGCAAGACAAAAGTAGTTTACTTTACTTTTCAATACTATTGCAGTTTTTAAAAGCAAATGATAAAAATATATTTTTTAAGGAAGGATGCAGAATAATGCAAAAGCCTTTAAAATTATTTATTTGGCTTATCCGAAGTGTATCTTTCGTCGTTACTACTAAGTAATTTAATTCGGATCTTAAACGATATTTTAAACAGAGTCAGCTCAATTTTTTATTTAGATCAATAATACTCACTTTAATTAGGTGGATAAATGCAGCTTTGTTTGTAGTTAAACATTTTCGTCGTTTTCTATTTTCGCAATTGCATTCAATTTGACCCTCATAAATCAGTAACTTGGTATTGTGCGAGATACTTTGACGGGCTAGATCATTAAGGGGAAACTGTTTTGTATTTGCTGTAAGTGCATTTAAATGCTCTTTTTTGTAAAATATATTCATTCTGCAACCTGAAGTTGTGTACGAAATAAGGAATGCTTAGCATATTAACGGTAAGAAACATTTATGAAATAAAGATTATTTTCCCCGGCAACATAAAGTTGATTTAAGTGCGTAAAACTGAATAATAAAGGGTTGAATAATAAGCAGTACACACATAATTTTATAAATTCAAAAAATTAGGATAGTTCAAAATCTATAGTACTTGATATTTCATTCTTTAGATGCCAAAAAGGTGACGTGAACGTTTCCTTGACTTTTGAAAATCTAAAACAGTTAAGTACCTTTATAAAAATGTGTAAGCGTCTTAAAACTAAAGCTGCAATGCACATGATGTCTTCAGTTTAAAAGATAAATAAAAATAAATAAATTAAAATATGACACTGTTATATGGGAGCTGCTGCGCAAGGAGAAAACTTGAAAGCTGATTTATTGGAAAAAACCAACAGAACATGAAGATTATATTGATCTGCTGATGGAAGATGTTTGAGCAAAATGATATGACAGCTTATGATTGATGTTCAAAGCAGTTATACTAAACTCAAACTTTACTCGCATATTTTCATTTCTATTGAATTCAAATGTGTGATGATTTTGAGGTGTTTTTTATGCAAGAAAAGTCTTTTTTAAAAATCAGTAATGAAACTGATTAAACAGATAGCAAGGCAAACTGGAATTGTTCCGTTTTCGATCTTCAAGTTAAATTTTTATAAAATTAATCTTAAGTTTTATTTCTTGGCAGGAGGTTAAGGTGTAAATACAAGATAAAGAAATATGATTAAGAAATATCTGGCAAAAATGTAAAGGCATGCAAGCAATGCCAAGATAGATGGAATAGAAATAAGCAGATTTTGTAATGGAATATGTACGCAGAAACGCCGTGTTGAGATGGCACAGGTCATTGCTGAAAGGTAAGTAAAAGTTCAACTGGCGTAAATTGTCATTTCCCGTTTGGTTTTCGAAAAGTTTTCATCGCCACACAAATGCGAAGCTCGCCGATATGCATTTTATATATGTGATTGAAGAGGGAAACAGAGCAGCTGCTCAAAGTTGGTATTCCAGAACCTTATTTCGAGAACCTTATTTCAAGAACCTTATTCAAGAACCTTTATTCGAGAACCTTATTTCGAGAACCTTTTTGCAGAAATTTAACTTTCGGGTCGTTTATTCTACCATCAAAAAAATTCCGAGTTCCATATTGAAGCACCCCATTCCGGATATGAATTCCTGTGGTATTTACAGGATTCCTAGCCTTAATTTACATTGACAAACTAAAAGAGCCTTAAAATTTCGCGTTAAGGAACATGAGGCATATGTTAGAAAAAAGGAAACGCAGAAATCTTCTGTTGCCCAATATTGTTGGTCCGAAAATCACACTTTCAATTTTTCTGCTGCCAAAATTGTTCAAAAAACATCATCCATTGGTGAATTGAATTTTCTAGATGCATTTCACATTCAAAAGGTTCTTTCTGTTCTAGTTAACGACCCTAATTCCAATCCATCTTTGCCTTCAGATATTAAAGAAATTATGTTTTAATTATGTTTTAATTCTGGTTTCATCAACAGATGGCGCCAGTGGCTTATCTCCTGTCCAGCCTTACTTATGTTATCTTGTCTAATCATTGTATCTTATCTCATTCATTTGCGCTTTTGCAGCTGAGGATGACGGTTCGGTAAAACCATCGAAACTAGTCCTGTGAAAATTTGAAAATATAACGCTGATTTTTGTTGTTTGACTTCTAAATTAATATTTGTTCGGCGTGTTATTGTATCTTAATTATTCGAGAACCTATTACCTATTTTTGTACCTTCTTTGAAATTGCTCCATTTTAACAGCAGCTCCAGGGACAAAATGGTTATCGGTGAGCTTGTGTTCGATATTCGCAGTGAAGATTTACGTCAGCAGAACTCTTATTCCTATCCTCAACAACTCATCTACTAACTCAACGCGCGATTTCCGCACGCACTATCCGTTATAAAACCTGCTTATTTCGGCACCCTTTACCTACCTCTACACTTTTGCCAAATACTTTTTAATTACTTTGTATATTATATAGTGTATTTTTACATTACTTAACTTTCTTCAATGGATTATACATGTATTATTTAATTCCTGCAAAGCAAGTAGGTTTATCTAGCAATGGATAAGAATTCCTTCATGAAGGATTTTCTTTGAGAGGATACCCAGTATATACGTTAGATATAAGGGAAGAAATGTTCATTTACGGGACTATTCCTTGAAGAAGTAGCATCGTTAGTAGTCTTTCATTTTTTAAGGGTACTTCATCCCGCCAATTTTGATGCAAGTTTTAGTGTGGTTTTAGAAGCTAAAATCTAGCGCAATCCCAGCTGCAACACATTTTACCAACGAGTTACATCTCAGTGCGTTTCATTTTAATATAATATCGTTACTGTTTCTTCATCTATACATCAGTTTTCGTTATTGTTATGCACTAAAAGTATTTCTGTTGCATTAAATGTTTATTTCCTGCATTTCATTTTCAAAAATGTTATAAAGCTTTACGGTATCTAAGAAGTACGTTTCATAAATTTTATAACGGTTTATATTTTGAAGCTACAGTTACGAGCATTTCAGCAATTTTCAGTTGTATTACGTAACGGCAGTTACTGAAGATTCTTGTCAATACTCTTAACTTTTTAAAAAAGTACTTCTATTTCTGAAGCAGTTTTGAAGTACTTATTTCAGGATTTTTATGCATGAATCTAAAGCCGTTAGTTAAATGAAATATGAACTCAGTGTGATTTTAAAGTATACGTTTACCAATTTAAATTATTCACTTGTACACGTTTCGATATTAACTCTAGTTAAATATGAAACAAAATGCCTAATTTCTATTTGAAAGTGATACAAATTTAATCTTATAAAGTAAATTTATGAAATTATTTTAAGATTCAGTTTTAGATTCTTTGTTACTCCTTTATAGGCAAGCTAACTACAGTCACGTACCAATGGCCAATTGACTTCATTAAACATTTATAAATATTTGTTTGAAATTCTCTCTTAGCCTTAGTAGCAACATTTAGCTGATAGCTCAAGATCAACCTTTTATTCTTTGATAGTTGACCGACGTAGAGAGCACGTGAAACATGAGGAACCTAATCTGTTTTATTTCCAAACAACAAATATAGGTCGTACTCTACTCTATCTGAAATTGCTTATACTGTAATCCAGAGCATTTTTACAACCTCTAGTTTTTTTATTATTCGCTTTTGTTCTTCATCTAAGAAAAGCCTTTTACTATTACGTTTATTCTCTTCCTAGAAAGATAATCTAAGAAGTCGATGTATTGATTCTTTACACTTGCGGTGATAGTCACTCGCAACGTCGCTCAGATTTTCACTTACTTTTCGCTACATTCCTCGGCACATATCTTAAACACATAAAAGTAAAATAATTTTTTCACTAAAATTACCTGCTTCCTCTTCCGTATAGGTAAGTACAAATTTAAGCAATATTTAAAAAATATACAAAATATATTTTAAAACAAAACAAAAGCATTTATAAGCTGTTTCACATAGATGACTATTAAGGAACTCCTGTATTTGTTTATGGGAATAGGCAAAGCAAACGAGGGATATTTGCTTAAGGTATACCTTCGCAAGTAACTTTATAAGGAAAACTGCCTTGTATATTTCGTATGGGAATATTCCAATTACAGAGTTCCCTTCTTAACTGTAGCTTATTGTCTAGTGATATATAGCACACATACACTGGAAATTTTCAAGGTAGATAGCTCTTATTACAATGGAATATACTATAGACCTCATCCTGTTATTCCTCTGCTCTGCCTTCCTGAATGTTTTCCAAAGTTAGCTAAATTTAACACAGTAACAAAAATTCGATTAAATTTTTTCTGTTGAAAGAGTCAGTAGTAACTTGGTAAATTAAAACTGCTGCTTCGGAATGTTAGATAAATTCTTATAAAATTAATAACAAAATTTCGGGGTTATGATTTTATTTTTCATTCTTAATTTGCTAATATATGCTGATATAAACCTTTGTTTTTTAAATATTGGACATCTGTTCTCATCTTCTTTTCCTTGCTTTGTAGGAATTTATTAATCTTGCAGAGCCGCTACATTATATTTGGGAAAAGAATACCTATGAACTGCACTTCCATCGGTTAGGCATTCGCCGAAATAAGGCGTAATGGCACATTCATTTCATCCTGTTATCAGCAAGAAAGTTACCTGAAATGCAGAAATGGAAATGGGTTGTTATTGGTCGCTTTTCTTTATTGATGGGAAAGAGAAACTTCACAGTCATCAATAGTTTATACAGGATTCGAACTTCGGGCAGCGGCGTGATAGTTATTTTGCATTACCAAACTAAGTGGTTTATCGTAGTCCACAGAAGATGAGAGATCTAAATACCATTAAATAATAACTCAAAATCGGCATTTGAAAACAAATAATTTTGGAAATAGAATACTTAAGAAATCTTTAAAATCAAGAGTAAATATTGCGACGACTTCTATATTTCAAATAGATCCTGATATGGCCGAAATGCTTCAGTTGAAATTAAACAAGATATCTAATTATTCGCGTTCGTAGCAAACCATTTCAAAAACTGAACTTAAAGATTTATTGCAAAGCGATATTATTTCATGTAAAAATGGATATTGTTTAATTTATATTTAATGTTTGGAGTGTCTTTTGCGGAATTTTATTTCTCTTGATGTGAATTTTTAATTTTAATTTCCATTACATTCTTTACTATCGGTCTTATATAAATATATATACACACTGTTTAAACTTCTTGTGCTTTAAACATCCTTAAATTTGCAAAATTTTATTAGAGCAGAGAGCAAATTAAATAATTATAAATGCGAGCTGTTTACATACTTTGAAAAAGATCGACATTTAGATTACTTTGTTCTCGTGTTTCCTACAATGAATATCTAAAATATTTTTCTCTTTTACCTTTTATATTTCACACTACCTAATTGAAAAGCCTATCTTAACATTATCCCCATCCTTACATTTATTTGAACTACTTGTATTAATATTCATTCTTTAACACGTAAAGCGCAAACGTTGCCATGCAAACATTTTCTGTTTGCTAACATAATGAAATGTTTACCGTGAGTTGATTTTGCGATGTTGTGTCTTTAAGATTTTTTCCCTTATTTTTCTTCGAATATTACTTAGTTGTCTTTGACAGAAAGAACTTTCGCATGCCTTGTTTAAATGATACGTTTCAAATTGTTTTGCAGATTCCGCTTTCCTAGCAACTTACCGGGAAAAAAGGAGATATGTATACAGCTAAATACTCAGAAGCCTTTCTCGGTGTTATAAGATTATTCCGAACTCTTTCCATCTGATAATAATGAAGATGCTTGTAAATTGATCTTTAAGTATTTAATGTGAATTTTTGTCTACAGCCACGAAATTCTCACATTTAGTTTTCTCCTTCTGCAATACATTAATATAAAATGTGAAAAATACTATGCAATGTATTCACCGAAAATTTAATGAAGACTGTGCTATTTTTTCATTAGGCTGAATAATCAATGATAAGCATCTTCCTTTCTTAATCTAATGAATACAAAAATTACTTGGCTAATTTAAAAGTGACTCCACATAGTTTTATATGCTCTGTTATCTAGTAAGGACCAGTTTTGTCTTCTTCATTTTTTTGTCTCCGCGCACAGCTACTAATCTACCCAAGCTAAAGTGCAAACATTACTATGAGAAGTTATGCACTGATTTTTAGTATTATGATTTTCTAGGTTTAATTAGTAGTGTGCATAGAAACTTTCGTATTAAGAAATCTTCATAATTTAGTTCGTACACCATAGATTACAAACATTTTTCTCAGAAGACAAGCTCCAAAACATACGTTACTATATTTCTTTTCTTTAAGGTTTTACAACTTTAAAATTAAAAACAAAAACGCTTTGCACTGTCATTTTACACATTTTCCTTATGAAGTGTAAAGTTGAAATATATGTGTAACCTTAATTCACTGACTGCTCATTAAGATTAATATTTTCCTCTATTAATTTCAAGTTTTTCATTCTGAAATTAATATGCTTACAGAAATCTGAATAATGCAGAAAATTCTTTCATGTGATAAAAATAACATAATTTATGTAACAAATAATAATCTGTATTTTATAACTAAAATTTACAACGGTTATTGTGTAAATTTTTATTGCATTTTAAACTCAACTGTTTTAGCTTAATGATATATTAATTTCATTGAGGTCATCTCATTGTTAGAATTGCTTTTAGACTAGATAAAGAAGTAAAATGTTGACAGACTGTATTCGGGCCTATTATTCCTATCTAATACCCTGAATCTCCTGCCGTGCGTAGAGACTGTCTTTGAGCGATGAAGGGAAAGCGTTTTGCATAGTTTTAATTATGGCATGCTTCTAATTCATTTGATAAAAAGTGTTGTGACATACACTTCGACCAATATTAGTTCATGTGAGGCGTGGTTCCGTAAGATGGCACTTTTATTTAATTACTAGCTAAAGCGAAAAATTGAGAAAATAACGTCGAAAAGAGGAGAAAAAGAGCAAAAGAGAAGAAGCAGAAAGTGGGGAGAACGAATATTGTGAGACGTTTTGGGGGAAATGAAACATAAACGAAGAAAAAAATGTTTCAAAAAAGTGGAAAATGGAGTTATGAGGAGTGTTTTGGTGAGCCGAGTTTATGTGAAATGAAGGAAGATAATATGAAGCAGCTAAGCTGCAGGATTGCTAATAAGAGCGCGACGAAATACAGATTGTATTTCTTCTCGACGGATGCAAGAATTCATTTCGAGACATTTTTCAATGTGCGATGGAAGAAGAGGAAGTGAACATGTCAATTTAACATCACAAGACTTGGAGTCTCGGCTTGTGACTCTGACGATTGCGCGACTCTCCGTGTTACCTGTCTGTCTTCCTGATTCCGATTTACGAGTATCTGAGTGATTGCTATGGCTCAGGTCTGCTTTCTACCCTTTTGAGTCGAACGTGCGTCTTCGGTTCATGCTGTTCCAGGAGACGAATTTGCAGAGCGCTATTTGATGCGCTTTGCAAAGTCGCCCCCTGAAACATCAAGATTTCGAAGGTGAACTTAATAGGTAATCCACCAGTTTGTCTTGTGTATTCCTTTAGTACTCGTCAGGACTATACTTCGGAAGAAAATATAAACTTAAAACTAAAGAGATATGGTGTAACTCTGCGGCCGTTCTTGATCTTAGCCCACGTAAATACTCCTCACCTTCTCTTAGCGTGCAGCAATGCTTCTGTAATCCTTGAAGACGAACTTATGTTTAATTCAAATCAGGGGAAGTTATTTTCTATGTTTATTACGAATATGAGTGGTAAATTCACTCATCATTTCTGTGGCTTATTTAAGACCTAATATCTTTGCAAGGAATTTATTATTGTGTCAGATATTGGCATATTTTGTATTTGAATAAAAACTTAAGGAGGCATTAAAATGAATATTAGTGATTTATCTGTCTACTATAGTACACGTTTAAGAATTCTAAATTGCTTTTATTATGATTGAACTTCGGTGTAAAATATTTGGGCCATTTAAGAGAAAGTATGGAAATCAAATTAAGGCACAATGTTAATATGTTTATTCGTGAAAGAATTTCAAGAAATTGTTTATACATTAGATCCTGATATGTTCAACCATTTTCTTCCCGCAAGATTATTACCGGATTTAATACTGCATAAAATAGCATTTCTAAGTGTTCCACTTTGAATACACACTTTTTTCTGCCTCTGAATGGCAGGGTGAAAATCACTAGAAGCACACTGATTTAGAGAAAGTTATGTGACAACAGTGTGAACTTTGGAAGTTGATTTCGATTTGTTTGATGCAGCTCGAATGCTGCCGATGAGATATTATATAGATTCTAAATTAGATTAATTTACTTGATATTCTAATAAGTCCTTTTTAAACTAGATTGAATGTTGATAGAAATATCGCTGAACTACACAAGTAGAAATTTAGATGCGGCATTTAGATTTATTGTAGATTTTTTTTTAGATACGCAGTACCCTTATTGTTTATTGAACACTAAGCTTAAAACTGTAAGAAATAGTTTCGAGAACTATCCCACATAGCACAAAAACATCCTTGGGATATCCCAAGGATGTTGCTCGCGGGATATGCGCACATCCTCAGGACATCCCGGAATATCCCGCGAACCTCCTAAACACCTCCTCCCGAGTGCTTAATGTCACATCCTGGGATATCCTCAGGACATCCTAACCAAGTCCCATCGGCAGCGTGCGGGATGTTATTAGGATATGAACTCCTACTTACTACATCCTCAGGACATCCCATTATATCCTAAAAACATCCTATCTATGTCCCATCGACAGCATATGGGATGTTATTAGGATTTAAAGTCCTACTTACTACATCCTCAGGACATCCCGTAATATCCCAATTTTCTCCTAAACTCATCCTCCTGAGCGCTTAATGTCACATCCCAGTATATCCTTAGGACATCCCATCTACGTCCCACCGACAGCCTATGGGATGTTATCAGGATTTGAAACACTAGTTACAATATCCCTTTAACCTCTTAAATACATACTCTCAACTGCTTAGTGTCACATCCCAGTATATATATAGAGGAAAATTCCAGTGAAAGTATGTGAAGGTGTGATGATCTAAAACCTACTTTTTTTTACACAGATAGTCTCAAATCGTTCTCCTATGGTTACTATGAAAAAATCAGAAATGTTGAAAATATTTATACAACTTATTTTGTTTTTAAATCTGAATTTGTGAATATATTAAAACTGAGCAAGGAAATTAAAATGAATTATTAATACAAAATATTAAAACTGAAAATTTTGCTTTTATTTTTAAGATATTAAAAATCTTTTGATCATTTTTAAACATCCAATAGCCCCCAAATTGAATTATTCATAATTAAATTATTTTACAAAATCAGTTTCTAATTTCAGTTAATTTGTATTAAAAACTGAATAATAAAATTACCCATTTAATAATCTTTACATAAATGAATCATCTTTCTTTAAAACATGTAAGGAATTTATAGTGTTTTGATGACACTGTTGGGAAATTGTTAAAAGGAGTAAATTGTATTTTTAAAACTAAATCAATTCCTAGCCTCAGAATAAATAAATATGTTTTCGTAACATGAGAATGCTGCAGGCTTTTTTATATATTTAATATTTAGTTGTAAAAATTTGACATTATGTTAACAATTCTTTATATCATTCAAAAGGTAACTCAAGCTCTTCTAAAATTCTATCTTTCTGCTCACACAATTAAAAACAAAATCTGAAAGGCCTCAGATTTTAGCAGTCACTCAAAGAGGCTAAAAGTTTATGAATGCATAGATTATCAATACAGATGGGGCAGTGGAAATAGCAAAACATTTTATAAGATACTGACACCAGAAAGCTATATATCTTCTATATATTTGAAAAATGAAGAAATATATCATGTAATTATGTAGAAATATTAAAATGTTTTCAATTAGATATATCATGAATTAAATGCATTTTAAATCAATCAGATTAAAAATTAAAAAAAGCATTGTTAAGAACTGTGTGTAATGCTTTTAAATAGCTTGGCTTGTTAGTCAATAATATATTAGATTTTAAAGGTAAATATGTTAAATTTTGCCAAATGGCAAGACTTGAATGAAAAGCGAAACAAGTTTACGACTGACGATATGAAGTCACATTTCAAAACTAATAGCCCTTTTAGATTAAAAAGTTCTGAAAATAATTTGCAATGGTTCATTGGTATTATTTTATGCAAAATTCAGTAAAATGAAATTTACCCGTTGAAATCAGCACCAAATTAAACTTTGTAAATTCTAGCGCATGTTAAAGGTTGTCTCATCCAGAATTTTATTACTAACCATTCATTTCAGAGCAAAATAAAACAGTAATTGCCATTTATATGACAATCAATATCAAAAATTTAAATCTGCATTTTACGCAACATAGAAAAAATTCAAAAGATCTACTGTTTACCATGCAATTAAGGCATTTTATTCTGCTATCAACTCTACCAATTATTAATTCCATTAAGTATATTCAGTTTACTCTTTCTGCTCAATATATGCAATGTAAAATTTTCCATAAATTTATTAATTCATTTTATTTTAAGGTGAGCTTTTATTCAACTCTCAATGTCAACGAGAATGTTTAGTTCATTTTTTATTCGGTCTCAAAAGAGAAATCAAAATACGTGGATTTATGTACGTGTATTTATGAATCAAAATACATGAGAAATCACAGTGAGAAAAGCCCTGCTACCTTAAACTGTGATTATATATAACAAATGCAGTGAATTATAGTTAAAAAATAGTGAAAATATTTATATTTCTGAACTATTTCATATATAACATTTTCAGTTTCGCATATGTGGCAATTTAAGAACTTTTTTACGTATACCAATTTTTTGAAATATCTGCAAATTTTTGTATCTTCAAGGAAAGCTTATTCTTTCACCTTTAGTATATAAGTAATGGTAATTTACCAGATAAAATTACTTAATGGGGAATACAGAAAAATATCTAACCACTTACCTTTGTGACTTCATCTGCAAAGAGACTAAAAAAGTAGTTCAGCTAAATCTGCTATAATAAATATTTATAATAATGCTAAATTATGCAAGATCTATTAATATGACAAATTTTTGTAAAGCTATTTATTTGGATGAAAAATAAACACATTCAGAAATTTATGGCACTATATTATGATTAACAGAGGAAAAACACTTTTCAAAATTCAAAATAGTTTTTATTAATCCAATTTATCACATTTTATTTGAATTCATGAAAAACAATCTTATATCTATGTATTCTTATGTATATAAGAACTCTTGATAAATTGGATCTCTGTCATTGCCTTTCACAGCACCTAAAATAAAAAAAAAAAACACTCACAATTACTATATGTGATTATAATTCATAATTAAATTTAAACAAATGACTATAAGAATGCAAATTACAGGAAGCATTTAAAATATTTTAACATTTAGTACCTATAAACAGAGTAGCAATTATTTGATTTTTCAATTATAGTAAAACATGGGGGATGCCTTTTAAAATTTTTTATGTCAGAAAATAAACTCAAACCACCAGCTGAACATATGAGCAGTTTTATCAATTAGCCACTGGTAGGTAACCTGGATACTGAATCAACATATAAAGTTGCCAAGATAAAGAGAGAAACAAAATTATGATAATCACATCTTACCTATTCATTAAACTATTTTAAATTTAATGTGTAGGCAAGTCCAAAAAGAGTGAGAATGAATTTATTTTGCAACACAAAGTAAAGTCTTGCAGGAGCAAAAAACACTTGTCTCATGAGATTGGCAAGTAAAAAATAATTAACTGCATCTGGTAACATTTATCTGACAACACATAAGTAATTGTTAGCTACGTGCAGAAAATAAAATCTGATCAGGGGCGTAGCTAGAGGGGGGCCATCTGTCCCCGGGTGCAGAATCCAAGGGGCGCCAAACTTATGTTAGAACATTTTAGAATTAAATGTTTTCCATTCTTGGCAAGCAGTAGGGGGCACGAAATCTTCAGTTGCCCCTGAGCGCTGAAAACCCTAGCTATGACTCTGAATCTGATCATGTTAATGCAATTTTAAACTTTTGAATTTAACTGCAGAAATTTGCCAAAGAAGTACTTGTAACAGTAGTAAATGAAGATGTGGCTAATCTTTACTGTATGGTACACCTTGGTTTCTGTCTGAAAGAAAATCGCAAAGTGGTATTGGTTGTTTGTGAAATGTGGAAGCCCATTGCGTCAAATAAGTTTTCCGGTAACCCTAATGTTGATAATGTTGGCGAAAGTAGCCTTTGGGAAAGTTTTTTTTTTTTTTTTTTTTTTTGTCAATAAAAAGGAGTTATTTCTGCAAATATTGCCAACGTGCTGTGATAAATTTAGTTTTGGGCTACTTTTTTTAATAGTAAACCTTTTGTACGGTCCCAGGTTTTTGGTTCTTACCATTCTTTTCAATTGCTGTGTTTGGTTGCACGGAAGTGGTATGGTCTTGTATTTTGAACATACTATTTATTATTTTGGTGTGGGTACTATCGTTTGAGTATGTCTGAGGTGACTAAGAGACGAAAAATTTAATTGAATTGCTTACCTGGAGGATGGTGGTGGGAAACCTAAACATATGCATGTGAAAAAAAAGGTATGTTAAAAAAATGACGTTTCATTTATTTTTTTGTCTCTGTGTGTTAATTTTTGTTAGAAGATTTGTTGTTTAATGTTTTTATGTTAGGAAATATGTATTTTTGGTAACTTATTCCTCTCTGTTTGTGTATTTTTGGTTGTCTGTGTGTTAAGACAGTGGCGAATTTTTTCTGGTAACTATGATATTTTTAACTTTCTGATTTTCTTAAAGTGAAAATAGATCAATGTGTACATGAACAAAGTTAAGACAGTGCACAATGCCCAGTTTGTGCAGTTCTTTGTTTTAATAGGTCGATGTGTACATGGACACAGAATTTGTGTATGTCTTTGACTTCTTATTTTGGTTTTGTGTAGCGGCCACCTTGAAATTGGTACCGATCTTGATATAAAAAAAAGATTCGCCAAGGGTCACAGTAGAGTAAATTTTTACCAAAGATGTTCTACCATAATCACCATTTCAGTGGTTTAAACACTAGTGGAGCAGTACGCAGAGATGAAGATTTGAGTTTTGTTTACACAGCATGATGGTTTAGGCACTCCAGCCATTACAGTGAACAAAATTATAATAAACATAGCCACAATAATTGTCTATAAATATTGATGTATAACACTGCATTAACTAATATATTTCTTATGCTAGTATATACAGAATCCTTAATCGAAGGTAAAATCAGAAGACTGTGCATGCATTTTCCTTTAACTGAAACATGGATTTGACCATACTAATCTCAGTCTTACGGGACATGCCACACTATGCAGATAGACAGTAAAAAGTGCTTGTGTTGTTTTTATTTGTTAGAGGTATGAAATAAATATACTTCTAGATTTTAATTTTTTCTTTTCTTGTTTTACATTTGGATTACCTATCAAAAAGTAAGGAATTTTGATATTATTACAATATCGGAATTAAAATAACAATTATTGGACATGTTAAAGTAATGAAAATTTTAAATTAGGTTAAAAACTAACCCTTAATGTGGCATAGTTTTGAATTAAACTCTATCGACATTAAAAACAACAAAACGTCCCTCTTTATTAAGGACTTTAATTAACTAATTTTAAATACGGAGCTATGAATGAATTTTTTCCCTTGCATGTTATAATAACTGAAACAAAATTACTCTGATACAGTCAAAATTCCTAAATGCAAGTACATAAAATTTACTTTAGCAATTTAAAGAGATGAGACACACTGAACACATGAATAAATTTCTATCAAAGAATAATTTATTAAATTTGGCCCGTTCCATAGTAAACTTTAACCATTAGATTACATTATTACACCATGTTATCAGTTTGAAAAGCTAGTCATATGCCAGATCTTGGATGTAAAAGAAATGCACAAAATAATATACAGATTATTGAAAAATGATGTAGACCAATGTTTATAGATATGATTAAATGTAACAGAAAATTTACTGTCACAACCACATTTTTAAGTGAAATGTATTATTTTAACATTTTACAATATTTAAGGTATGGCATTAAATGCAACATTATGTGCCTGGATATAAGTTAGTAAATTAAAAAAAAAATAATAATAATCAAAGAATGAATGTCATGAAAAATTTCAAAAAACAAGCAGAATTTAATTTAGAAGACCTTTAGACACTTATGATAAATAAATTTGAGAATTCTTCACCCAAAATTAAATTATAATTAACTAAAACCAGTTTGACTGACCTTCTACAAAATCCTTCAGCTGCAATTTTTTCTAGCTTGAAAACCAAATTCTTCTCCACATGGTAATAACATCTTAACCAGTTGAAATTCCTGCAGAAAGTTTGATAACACAGTAATAGAATTAATAGAATAGAAAAATTAACACAAAAGTATAGAACATCATTTAAACTTAACATTATTACAAATTTTGGTGCTTTCTATCTGCAAAGCTGTGAAAATTGGCAAAATGGTTAGTTTATGGTTCATATTTACTGCTCTGTTCTCAAGTAGTAATTCAAATAAGCACTTTATAAGAAACAAGAAATTTTTGGATGCACACACACAAAAATATATACATTGGGTCAATATTCACATATTTTTCATCCAATGGAATACTATTCAGAAATAAAGATTAAATATAAAGCATGTAAATACATGTGTGTGATATGCATATTCATAGTTTGCTATTATCATGTGCATACTCTTGCTGTTTTAGCGTAAGTTGAAGCTGTGAGGGCAGATAATAAGAAAGTATCAGAATTTTTCATGAATAAGAAAAGATTGCCCTGACAATAGTATCTCAGTTGTTTACCACTGACATTGACATAGCGCATTTGAAATATATAGTAATATATGTATAATAAAAAGATAATTGCATATTATGAATTCATTTTTTTAAATGCCAAACTTTAACAATTCTTTCACATATAATTAAACAGAATTCTTTCACATGAACATCTAAAATCCATTCTTAACTAAAGAATAAATAATAAAACCATGTAAATTTCTTATCAAGCCCATCATTTCCGAAATGTCTACTTCTGAAAGTTCCCAGCATTTCTCAATATATTATTAAATTACTAAACTAAGCATCAATGATCGTCATGTTTGCTAATGTGGCAATATCTTTCACACTTCTTTGTTACCAAAAGTAACAAGTAGGCTTCAATAAATCTTTAACTGTTACATGCTACTTTTGTCTAAAATTTGTAAAAATAATAAAATTAAATGAGCTCTTTATAATATGCTCAAAGAAATAATTTTGTATGAAAATTTGTATGTTATATATTGGCCTGATTAAAGATTCAGGAAATAATTCAGGTTTTCAAAGTGCTTCCAATAATTCAAATTTCAGCTTGTGTCAAAATAAAATCTATAACACAAAGATAAGCAAATTTCCTTATGAACAATGCATTTTAACATTATTCAATCACTGGCAATCACACAGTACTGATTGCTTCAATAAACATTACTGTAACTGTGTTATTTAAAAGACTGTAATGTTTTAATTATTTCCTTAATTAAAACATTACAGTCTTTTCCTCCTTCTAACACCAAAAGAAAACCCAGATAAGAAATATAAAAATATCAGTAAAAATAAATTATTATTGAATGACACTTTACATTAATTACACTTATGCATATATTATTTTATTATAAATTATTTCAAAATCAAAGAAGAGAAAGGGGAGAAACTTTAATATTGACATTTCTAAAATGATATAAACATTAATCATTTAGTACAGTTTGTTATTTCAGGCAAAAAGAATTCACTTTTCTGGATAGCATTTATATTCCCATCTCACTTTCAATGAAACATTACGAGAAATGCATATAATTTAAACACCAGTTTATTTTATTTATCAGACAGATTATGTCAACTCGAAAAAACCAATCGGTAAAATTCGGTAGTAATAATTCTGAATGTTAGGCAACTTGCATGATTCAACAAAAATTATCAATACTTTTATTATAATGACAATACTACAGTAACATGAACATGAAATTTAACTGCATATAACTATAAAATAAGCCAGCATATAATAACGGTGCATTGGTTTCTAAAACAATGGGCTCGATGAAAAAATACATGTATTATGGTAGCTATTCATATTCTTCAGCTTTCCTAATATTCTCATGTTCACTTTACATAACTAAAGTATCTAAAATACAATAAAAATGCAAACAATATTTATGAGAAAATGTTAAAAGCAATCATAAGCATTTGATTGAATGACCATATTTTGTCTTCCTGCAAGTCGAATCTTAAAATGATATGCAGTTTGAAAAATGCTTAATCCTTTTATAAAATATTCAAAAAAGATTAAAAAAAGGTACTGTTCTGTTATCAGGACCGGGTTCAGAATTGTATTTATGTATGCTTGTATATTTGTATGTTTGTGTGTCTACATATACACATCTATGCACATACTTACGAACACAGGTTCATACATTTCCGATTCTGGTCCCAATAACAGAGCAGTACCCCCAAAAAAACTTGAATTACAAACTAGATTAAGATAATGTTTCAACCATACATATTTTGGACAAAACAATGCAAACTCTTATTTTTATACAATTGTTCAAACTATTTAACATAAATTTATTGGTGCAATAAAATAATAAGCAATCTGATCACACATATTATTTTGAAACTGAATGCATAAACTAGACTAAAAAAAATTCAGTCATAAACATTTGGATAGCAGGGCAAATTAGATATTTGAAAAGACAGCCAGCCATTGAGATACACGTAATTCACGACAGAATGGTAACAATTCATAAAGCTGTGAAACATTTAACTGTCAAAATAACATAAATTCGAAAAGCAAAAAAAGTAAACATACAAGTATTGCAACTGAACTTACCTTTCATGCAACAAAAAATATCCATACAAGTTAACCTCATGGCGCAGCCATTTTGGATTTCGTTTCAAATCAGACAGATGTTTACGGATTTGCGGAAGAATACGAGGAACTAGTAGTTTGCCGGATACAATGTGCAATGACGCGAAAGAATATAGTTCTGCAGAACTTCCTACATTATTCCGTAATAAACAGTACTATTTCCTAATTTTTCTTTATCTAATTAATTAATTAATAGGGAAATAGTTAAATAATGCCGAATTCATTTTTAATGAAATGTAAAATTTTGCATGTATGGGACGACCACCTTCCGTCCAATATTTCTGAGAATATAAACAAATTTTGGAATCTGAGAGTATCAGTAAATAAATATATAGAATATCGCCTCTCAAACGACCACTTCTGAAAGTGACCAATAGTTCTGAGATTATAAATAAATATTGATATTAAGCATTATTTCTATAAGACGACCATCTCTATATAAGACCAAAGTTTCTAGAATCTTGGATAGTCATCAGAGATGTATCTTTACTGCGAAATTATCGCACGACTGTAATTCAATATCAATAACAGATCGCGCGATTGAAAAACATTTTCTGTCCTGTAATTAGAGGAAAAAGATTTTCCTTATGAGGTATTTCTCCCGCTTTCCTAGCGTGCCTTCGTGGTGTAATAATTCTGCACGCTGGGCCGGTACTTCAGAGGTCCGTGGTTCGATTCACGGCGAAGGTGGTTGCTAATTTTTCATCTCTACGGCTTCCCCAAAAAATCCTAATGTCTCTACAGTGGCGCCCGAACTAAAAAGGTGTTGGATGAGGTATATCCACACCCAGGATTTAGTGATTGGATCCCCTTAAAAAAAAGTCGGCCTTTAAAAAGAGAAGTAATATAAGGTATTTCTCCCGCTTTCCTAGCGTGTCTTTCCAGCGGCCGAGCGGTAAAGTCGCTGAACCCTGGTAGTGCGATCCGAGGTTCGAATCCCGCGAACTGGCTGGCTCATGGGTGTTTTCGTGGTTTTCCCCACGTGTAACGTGTATACGAGCCAGTTTCCCTTAGAAAGTCCTCCACGAAGACATCCCTCCCCTTAGTCAGATAGCCCTAGTGTGCTTTGCCATAATTAAATACACCACCACCACACCTAGCGTGTCTTCGTGGTTTAGTGGTTCTGCACACTGGGCCGGTATTCCAGAGGTCCGTCCTTCGATTCCCGGCGAAGGCAGTAGCTAATTTTTCATGTTTCCTGCTTCCAAAAAAATACCTAATGTCTCTATATCCAAATTTAAAAAAAAAAAAAATTCGTTTCCGTAATTAAATATATCTATATCTAATTTTATCTATATTTGTAGTAGGGTTTGTAATCTGTAAGTAATTATACATGTAATTTATACATTTTTTATAAAAAAAATATATGTTATTTAGAATTTTGAAAATATTCTAGAAAATGCTAATCCATTGAAAAAAATCTTCTCCATGACTAAATAAATTTTTAAAAACGTCAGAAAAAATAGCAGTTAAAATTAATAACAAAATAACAAGAATAAATCATCAATCATATCAATATTTTTAATGTACAGCATTTAGAAACAACTTGGTAAAATACATATGAAAAATAAAATAATGTGCAAGTTTCAGATGTGCAATGTCAAAAAATTAAAACTGGTAAATTTGAGAACAAATATCCTCAAAATGTTTGACAACGAAAGTCCTCCGGACAATGCAGAATGAATGTCCTCAGGATGTGAAATTGGTGAACTGCTCAGGACATCTGAGAATCAACATCTTCAGGACATCCTGTCATATCCCGGGACATAGCGACTTAAATAAGACATCCTCAGGATGTTAAATTACGATCTCCTCAGGACATCTGAGAATCAACATCCTTAGGACATCCTAAGTATGTCCCGGGATATTGCGACTTAAATAGGACATCCTGAGGATGTTTTGTGCTATGGGGGATTTTTAATAAATAAGAAAAATAGTACTTGTTAAAGAAATCATTTTCCATTACGCTCAAGGAAAGAGGATTTTCTTGTGTTTAAACGGTAAACCTGTTGTTTCAATTTTGTGAGAAATGTTAAATATAAAATCTCAAGAAGGTGAAATTTTTAGTGTTATGAATTTAGTATTGTTTTTCATTAATTTTTGATAATAAATATCAGTTTAAATATAAAATAAATTCTCAGTTGTCGAAAAGTTTTGAGTTGTAAGTAGAAGTACCGTTCCAAGCCCCATCCTTATTCTTTCGATCAAATATTCCGAATTTAAACTATAACTTTTGCTGCGCATTTTATATATAATTTGTTTTTTGATAAAAGCAGACTGAGTTTCAACGATACTCCAAGCAGCGACACATTTTATATGTAACTATTCTAATTTGCATGCTGAATTTCTTCACAGTAACAACATAAACTACTTTTAATTAAAATTCCAACAATCTGCTAGTTATTTGAGTTTCACGCATATCTAAGGAGAACTTATGTTAAAAGTGAAGCCTAAGTTAAACGCAATTCTGCTAAAATAAGTAACCAACTAATTTGTATACTTCCTATTATTAAAACATAATACATTCTATTAAATTATAGACATAACAGTAGACTGCCCATTTGAAAACAAATAATTAGCAAACATTTACCTTTGTTTGTCGTTAGTAAGAATTTAAAACTGCAGTCATCTGCTTTTCAATTAGTATAACTAACGATAAAAATAGTACAATTTTTCTAATTACTAACAACAATTAAAACAACCGCAAGCTAATGATATTTATTTAGAAAGTAATTATTATTTAGTTTTTAGGTTATTATTTAAAAATTAATTAGATATTGTTGGGTACGTACGGGTTAGTAATAGATTGAATACACAAGTCCGATAACAGGTTAATAAAATTTATTGTTATCGAAACAAATGTATCAGAAAGCTTGAATTTTGCTCAGAGATATTAGTGCAAGTGTTCACAATGTGACTCAGCATATTCAATAGTTGTACTTCATAATGCAAAGCGTTATCTAAAGAGAAATCTAGTTCAGATGCCTCAGTTCACGCGGAACTAAATAAATCGCAATAACAATAATTAAGCAACTAACTAAACAACAACAGAGATGTCTCTGTCCGGTTTTAAATAGTTCTCAAGTGTCCGCGAGAGATAGTTCTAGCATTATGGAAGTCAATAAAAAGATGAAATCAGGGTTACAGCTAACATAGTGGTCAATCACATTTATTCAATTTCAATATAAATTAGAGAGATACCTATTTATTCATTGTCAAATGCACGTGCTCCTGTATTTTTACTTTTCCGGCATAGCTGTCTCTTAAAATTCGTCTCACGCTGCATTTCACTAGGAAATAAAACAATTTTAATTACAATTCTACTAAAATTAGCTATCTAAATACAAAATTCGTAACAGTATTTATAATTTCAGCCTTTAGTTTAACTTCTTTCCGTTTCCTTACCAGAATGCTGTAGGGGTTATTTAAAGTTTCTAACTTTTATTTTAATTTTTGAAAATGCTTTACTGTCTATTCTCGTTTTCCATTTACGATTCCCTGCCAGAATAAGTTTTCAGTATCGCTTTACATGTAAATGAGGTAGGAAGAATATTTAAAGGAAGGTTTCACTTACTTCATGAGAAGAGCATAGGATTCTTTAGTGGCGCCTGTTTGTCGTCAGGCTGCTTCGTTGTTTAAAGCTAACTACGCTTGGCCGTATTGTACGTACCTGCTGATATTCGTCGGTTAATTTAATTAAAGGCAAACTACGTTAGATAATTTTGTACAGCTTTGGCTGAGTTTAGTTTAGCATTTAATTAGTTTCCTATTTACTTATCTTGATATAAAGTCCAAGTGAAGGCTTTTCTGTAAGCCTGAGAAAGAGGCCATCTATATTCTTAGATAATAAAGGGTGAGTTTAACCCATCTCTGGGACTTTGTCGTTTACACACTTTGACTCATCGATAAGTCGCTACATATTTCAACTAGGTTTCTACGAAGTCAAGCATAGATAAAGTAGTTAGAAATATAACATTGCGACTGAGATAGATAGTATTTTAATTGAGGGTTTTGGAGACAGAGTGTGTTTCTGGTTTCGCAAGAACGCTGTGTGTTAGTTTCTGCCAAATCGGATAATTGTAGTGACTTCGCTTCACGTTATTTCGCTGCCCAAACTTTGATTTTGACGATCCGGTATAACTACTGAGCCAGCTTAGAGTTAATTGTTTAATCTCTGGCTACTGTTTTACTTTTAACTTAAATTTTAGTAATCGATTTAGTTGCACAACCATGAGATGTGGCTGATATTTTTAGCACAAGAAAAGTGCGCTTATGTTCTAGGTTTCTGTTTAAATAAAAAGGTTATTTAAAACCTTCTTATGACTTGCAGTTACTTCAGATTTAGCGATAATTCGCTTCACATTCGATGGGGTTATTATTTCCGCATCAAATAAAATCCCACAACTGTTTGCATCTTGATAACAGTTAAAATGCTACTGTTGTTTGCATTTTACTTTTTCAGTGACTGCAAACAGCGACAGAATTTTGTTCGAAATAATAGCTTGCTTATCTCTCTTTAAAATCTGTTCACTCATTTGATTCGTATTCGCACTAACCAAAACTAAACAAAAGAAAATTCCTTCAATAATTTACCAACAATAAGTCTTGAAAAAATTAAAGAAAAAACTGAAAATTTAACAAATAGTTTTAAGGTTTAATCTGAGCCTGTAACCATATGAGGCAAGAGAGAAATAATGGTTGTTTATTTGATCTGGACGTAGGTCCATATCCTTGAAGTGATAACGAAGTAAATTTTCATTGATTTAAACTTCCACGCATAACAATTAGGTGTTCACAATGCTTACGAGTTCAGATTTAACATCCTTTCTGGAGCATTAAAAGCATTCGACTTTAAATAGCTATCTTAACCACTCTAATCCTTCTCCTATTATCCTTTCAGTATATGGTTAAACTTCAGGAGTTTAAACTAGAGCTTTGAGGATGACAAGTAATTTTTAATAACCTGAAAATTGCAATGATTTCATATGCTGTCTTAAATGCTGTTATGGACGTAATCGCATACGCGTATTTAATTCTATAGCGTTAATTCAACTGATAAAATAAAATGCAAAACATGTGTAGTTTACCATTAGGTTCGCAAATCCGATCGAGGCTGTGACTGGTGGTATCAGCAAGCTCGACATAGAATTAAATAGAGAGGCAGTTAATCAAGTTTGATGAATAGTATGTAGTAACTGTTGGCTGCATTTTATTGCGCTGTTCTTTTATATACCATTGACTTTATCTAGTTCCTTGTTTTGCTTTTCTTTAAGCATTTCAATAAACCTTATTTTGCCTACAAGAGATTCTCTGATTTACTCTTCACCAAATGCGTATCAACTATATTAAGAGGAATGATTATTTAAAATAACAATTTTGATTTTTTTAAAACCAAAACTAGAGATAATTTCTCTACAGATGCCACATAAAAGTTTCTGAAACTAAGATTGGATTAGATTATTTGATTATTGCAAAGCACTCAAAAGTTGTTTCATTAAGAGAAAGAATACCAATACAGAGGACTTTTTTAAGGAAAATTGTTTCGTATTAATGTCAGACTTGGGGAAAACCACGAAAACTCCCACATTTGAACTCGGGACAAACTATCAGTGTTTAGTGATTTTACCAGTCGGACGTTGGTGTGCCTTCTGGAGATTAAGGAAAATTTTCAATATGTGACGTAAGATCGGAATAAAATAAAATTAAATGATATTAATTTCTTGGAAAGTGTATTTACCACAGCTCATTCAAGTTCTGCGCCGGATAATGCCATAATACCATGAAATTGAAAGGTAAAATGTGTCCTTAAAATGACAAATATACATAATATCAGCTTTGTTCATCTTGCTGAAGCTTAAAGACTGGAATTCGTGCTTGTTTCTGACATCTACAAACAGAGTAATAGAAGATGATCTCGATTTTGTCCTTAAAGCATGACCCAAAAACAAGCTCTAAGATCCAATTTTCAAATTGTATGAGATATAAACCTAGATGTCTCCTATGCGGGAAAAGAAAACAGACTGTTCTCAAACTCGTATGAATTAAATAAAATACATGAGATGCCTATAGACGGTTTTATATATTCACTTGCGTTGCAAGAAAAGCTTAGTACGAAGCCGTTTGCAGAGATTCTAATAAGTTTGTCATACTGATAGTAGAATTAAGGAGTATTAGATGTTACGATCTGCATTCTTAAAAGCTTCTTATCCCGTAGCAGTCCGACAGAATATATTTCAGTATAATCATAAGCTTACTAAAATAGCCAAATGATTTAACAAAATAACTGCGTGTAACAGAATTTATTTTTTCAAATATATATTGAAAAGATAAAGATCCTTTCCAAAGATTTACCAGACCGACATTCTAGGTTATTTTATGAAAGATAAGCATTAAGATGATATTATTCTCTAGATTTCAGTCTAGATAAATACTCGAAGCATTTCGATTAGCTGCAGCAACGGAAGTTAAAATCCTTAGTCGTTATGAGAGTGCTATTTCCATTTGCGCTTACTTTTTGCTGTGTTTTAGGATCATTTTTAGAGCACTCAGATCGGTCGATTGCAGATTGAAATGAAGTTCGGAATTAATATTTTTTTTATTTTGCATTGTTTCTTTTCCCCCAAACTTTTAAGACATAATGTGAGATACGAACGTAGACTTATAGGAAAGGGAACAGAGAAAATGGACTTTAAACTTAATTAAGGAAACTTATTATATATAACTGTAGAAGTTTTTCTTTTTCCTTCTCTTAGAGATAATGGGGTGCAAAAATGAATACTCTTGATATGGATTTCATCATCGCTTTTCTATTTTAAAAAGTAAAGCCGTTTTAATACTTATTATCTCCACCACATTTCTTACACATATGAATATTATCGGATAGCCTACGTTTTTAGTACTATATCAAGAGACATTTTACTGTATCAAAAGACATTTTTGTATCAAAAGACATTTTTGTATCAAAAGATATACATACATTATTGTCTGATAAAATTATAGCACAAACTATAGAGTTTAAGAACAGATTTTTTTTTACATTGTATCCTCTAAATAATTATTGACATTCCATTAAGAAACATACCAAAATGAAATATAATTTTTAACACATTGTTTTTAAATGCAAATAATAATTAAAATCTTGATGAAAACTTTATATTACTAATTTCTCCAAATTGCGGCTTTTATTCTTCATTTTATTATTCAAGCCATCTTATAATCATCGTACTCTGGTTAGTAATGTAAATTTAACAATGTTTCAATGCATTTTATAGCAGCGTGTGTTCTATGGGCAAACTAAAAAACTGGTAACTAATGGAAAATGTTGAGAACGATTCTGAAGGCAATTTTTCTGTATTTTCAGTTAAACAAGATGTACAGTATTTGTAGTAGTGTAAAAATGTGCCTTATGAAATATATTTTATTAATATAAATTATAAATGGTTAAATTAGCAGAAACTAATTTCGCAGTAATACGTAAAAAATGGCACAAGCATTCGTTCAGTTTTCATTGTCTGATAAAAGTTTTCATAATTTGTTTTTGAGCGATAGTTTCCAAAGCGAGAACAAATATCTCTTACTAATTTAGTAGAATCAGATTTTTTATGAGAAGTGCTTTTAAAGTTCATAATGTTACTCCCAGTGTAATAATCATCGATTTAGTGACAGGCCTTACGTGGAAGATTTTTAACGAGAATCTTACTCGCGTTTGCGTCTATGGAAAAAGAACCCAAACGGACTCCCAGCGCGGAGTTTAATCGCGGCTCTTATAGTTTAATAAGTAATGCGTCAAATTTAATCAAAACACAGTTAGGCTACTATTTATCACTGCGTTTACTACTACTACTGCTGACTTATTAAATTTCTTGTAGCATTTAACTGATTTGTAACTAAAATCTGAAGCAAAAATTGCTTTCACGGAACCATATTACCCCCTTCCTCCCCCCAAAAGGAAGTAGTTTAATTTTTCTTAGATAACTTTAAGTTTTATATTGTTCCTGAAAACATGTCTTAATAAACTTCTTGTTCTTTGACAGTATTAATATTTTAGATAACAGAATTTCAAAATGCTTAATTTCAATAAAAATAAATAGCACGAGCTTCAATATTTTATTTATTGCGTAGAAGTAGATTGCGTAGTCTATAAGAAGCACGAGCTTCAATATTTTATTTATTGGAAGTTAAGTGCGTGAAAATGGAATATATAACAGAAACATATTCCAAATTTATGTGTGTCAGCATAAATCATTGATGTCATTTTATTTTAGTAGAACCAAGTCAGATATAATTATTATCTGAGCTTATCCTGAATATTAGCTATTTTCAAATAAATTTATTTCCAAGGTTTACGTAGATCATTAAACTCTGTCATAAATTTCACATTAACATCAATTGCAATATTTCTTCAGTCACGAAAATATGATATTTCTGAAGCTTATAATATCCTGATCAATATTTTTAGGCTGTCATCAGTCATCGTATTATAATTTTTCAACAGATGGAAATATTGCATGCAGTCTTCTAAAGCACCTGCTGTATCGTGTATCTTTCGTAGATACTGAAATGGAATGTTTGTAATGTAAAATATGTTCTAATTATAGACTACATGCATATGTACGGAACCTAACTTTCTAAAATATGTATTTCTGGCTCCGTGAAGACAGTTAGGCAAACCATTGTCCTGTTCTTTCATTGAGGAAACACCATTTCAGGAGAAGGTTTCAAACAAATCGGTTTAGTAATTCTTCAATCTAACACGTTGCACAGCTCGTGTACTAACAGCAGTATCCTTTGCTTGCGGGTTTAACAGAATACAAACGTTAAAGCTGAACTTAAGTATTTTAAAATGTGAAAATTCACATGACAAATTGTGCCTATAAGTTTTGGCTCAAGCCTCTCATTCACGCAAGTAAGTATGACTAACAAATGCTAAAGCTGGTTCCAGAAAATTTAGATGCTCTTCAAAAATTGCAAAGAGATGGTCAACGATCGCACCTAATTAATTTTTTTCTTATTTACATTAACTAATTTGCATCTTGGAAGGAGTCGACGAAAAGAGAAGTGATAATTCAGGCAAAGTAATAAGCTAGTAAACAATTAAATGAGCATTAATCTTTGAGAGATGCCAAAATATCTTTGTTTTCAAATGAAAAATGAAACTTATCGAAATAGAAACTATCAAAATATCTTAGTCTAAAAAATTTTGCAAAGAAGTAAGCGATTTTTTAAGATACCTTTCAGTGCATGAAATTAATTGCTTATATTTAGCATTAGAGACTATTCGCTAATTAAATTTCACAGTAAAACTGTGCAAATGTTTCAGAGGTTCTCTAGCAAAGAACTCTTACGTTCTCTTGCAGAATGAAGAAGCTCTAATATAGTATTGTTATGGTCACTGCTCTGAACATTCACGATTGAAGTTTTGTGTATTTAGGATAATTTTGATAATACTTATTATGGCTTATGAACTTACAAACTATCCAAAGAAGCTTGTGACATCTAAATGAAGTTCAACTAATCTTAACTATCTCCCTTGCAAGCTACTTTAAAGGCTACGTTGTTTCCCTGAATTACTTCTCCCCACTAGACTAGTTAAACTTTACAAACGGATATAAATATACCTCAGCTTAAAATTTGCTCCACGCTCCCCTTGGGAGGGTTACATTAAAATTATACGATACAGATATGTTAGTCACCTGGATTTGTTGAAAACACAAGCTTCTTTACACTGTTCTAATTTTACAAACAATGTAATTTATTCTAAGAGACGATAAAAGATTCATCTAAGACCCGCAACAGTGACTTCTAACTTACCAAACCAAATACACCTTGCGCTTGTCTAAATGGAGGCAGCGGTACTTCTCCAAGGAGAGAGAAATTCCACGGCAGACAGTGTCGGCGTGATTATCAAAATTCTCACATATAGGTATGTGCAATTCTTCTAACCTAATAATGAACTTGTTTGCCAGTCAAAATCTATATAAATTCTGGAATGAGTTAACCTTGTGGCGAATTGAGGGAAATAGGAAAGGTGTAAATTAAATAAACATTTGTTAGCAAAACTCCAAAGCTTAAAACATATAATGTAACTTTTATGAAGGGAATAAAACACATAGAATTTTTTTGTTGCTTATAGCTTATCTCTAAAGGGTATTGTATTATTTTAAGGAATCTGAAAACTTAGGAAAGGTAAAGATGTAAGCAAAATCGTATCACATTTTACAAACTATACAATGATATTACCTTGTAAAACATTAAACTTCCACCTGAAGGAAGTATTTTTCCTACCCTTTGAATATAAATCCAGTTTAAATGAAGTTCTTTCCTTCAAACAATCAATGCTAAGTGAGATTAAACGCAATTATTCATAAACGAAATTAATCAAGTGCTAAATCTTAACGAGAAAAAATTTTCTTCTTTTTTTTGCAAGGATACTTAAATCATTATTAAATACTTTTTTTATTTTAACAAATTATTTCAAAACGACAGAACATCTACTAGTAGATGTTTTCCATTGAAATTTGAATAATACTTTAATTTTCTAATTATTTTGTCGTCGAAAAAATCTTAAAAGAAGTTTTCCAAAAATTTTTTACTGCTACGTTGCAATACCGTGCATTAACATTCACTCGAACTGGCGAGAGTATCTATTGCACGAAATGTATTTCTTTAATCTTTTTATTTAACCAATCTGCATCCAACAGGATAGTGGTTAGTGACTTTCACTATCGTACTGAAGGACCCGGCTTCGAATCCCGGAGAAGGGATGGATGTTGTAAATATAGTGTCCTTGTGGCATAGTTGCACCCTAAATATATGGCGAGCCGAAGGTCCTCTCATATGGTTTGATAATAGGGAAGAGGGATGGGAGATTCTTGTACAGTCCCCCCGGGGGTACTCTTGCTCAAAATTAAGGTGGAATTGGACAAAATCGTACTATCACCTATATGGTGGCCAAAGCTCTTGCCAACGACAGACGCAATCTTGTTCTCCTTGCCACGATAAACTCGATGATGGTTCTAATTAGTTCAGATATGTGAGATTATTCACAATAATAATAATACAACATTTACTTAGTCTTTTATTGTTTCAAGAGTAATTCAAGCTGACTGACTTAAAAGTTGTATCCCAAGTCCTTAATAATTTTATTTTTTAATTTTTCAATACTTATTTTATATAAATTTAGAATGCATTTAATTTACAGTATATTTAATTGATAGTCATTTGCAGCATTACATTGGTAACAGATGTTTCCAATTCCCCACTTTGTGCAACTCAGGAAAATTGTTTTGCTTTGGTTTTTGAAATTGCTATGCTATGAAAAAAGCTTTGCTTCGATCTTAAATTATTTAATAATAATAAAAAAGCAGTTTTTTAATTTCTTTAATATTAACTGAAATAAGATTTCGATATTGATGATGTATGAACTTTTCGTGACGAAACTATTACTTGTTAAGAATAAAAGAAATTTAATCCTTGTTATTTTTAATTGCATTTCAGCACGTTTTAGTGCAATTATTTATTGAAGCACTTGATATGCGGAATATATTAAGAATGAAGTACCATTAATAACAGATCAGAGAAGAAAAGTCTGAATAGCAGTAGTAAAATGATGAACAATATTTTGCCAAAGAGTTACTATTTTGCTCGGTTTCATGACATTTTACATGCAGGCCGAGGGTGTTTAAGGCTTTAATGAAACTATTATATTTTTGGGTGTGCTGATTTGTAAGTGTCTGTGAATTTCATACTTGAACTGAGGTAAGATTGTGGTGTCCACCAGCGGCAGAGTTTTTAAACATCGCGAAATGCTGTTGATCCATTCAGGTTTCAGTTTCCGGTAGCTGAACCAACTCCGAACAAAATACGTTTTTCTTATATGGAATGCGAATAAGAATGAGTTTACTGTAGTATGCCCCTTGCGAAGACGTAACTCTCTTCTGCATATAGACTTCTAAATGTCTGCCGTGACTATTCATTACTCAAATCTAGACATAAGAATTGATAATTTTTTCCAAAACATTACACATAGTTTTAGATGCCTATATTGATATTTAGACTGTAATATAAGTTATTAAAAAGTGTAGAAGCATTCGTAATTGTGAGTCTCGTGTCTTCGCAATAGTTACTGATCATTCTGAGACACACAGCATTAATTTTTCAAACATACTCTAGCAATTTTCCAGTTAACTACATACCTACCATATGAGGAGATAATCACAGATTTGTTCCCGTTGTGAGTCATGCCTTTAGACTCAAAAGAAATTAAGGTTCTCATACTGCAAGCTTTTAAGGCTAATTACAATTTCAAAGAACATTTTATTTTGTATGAGGATCTAATTTGCAAGAGAAATGCTCTACGTATCACGTACCATATTAAAATCGATTATACTCGCTATATGATGTGCAACTGTATTTTATAGCTGCTTAAACCTGTGCTCGGAATTATAAAGGATTTTTGAATTGCTTATTACACCAGCATATGATATCACTATCGTATATTCAATGGTGGTTTCAATGATTAAAAACGAATTAATACCTCTGTAAATCAGTAATCGGATTTGTATTGTATTCTTAAATTGCCCATTACATCGGCTTATGGTACCACTCTTCTATAATGCTTATTTCAATGATTATAATGAATTAGCACAGTTTATTTAAAATTTCTTTTTTATTTCTAATGGCCGGATACTTAAGCATTCCTAATGAATTGCCTAACCCCTTGGTTATTTGACCTTGTCATCATCAAGGATGTTAGACAGAATGTACCACAGAGGGCGACCGATATTAGTGGTATTAAAGCTGCTAAAAACAGTAGTGGTTCCCATGATGTTTTATTTCATGTTTAATATGATAGTTTAAATACGTAATGCTAAGTGAATGATAAAAAAAATGTGTTTGATTTTTATTCATACTTTTGATATCACATCAAAATGTAAAGGGACGAGGTTTATATACAATAACTTTTTACAAGACTTAATAATACTTTTAAATAATTATGTTCTTTTTAATCTAAATGTATGCCACACATTATGTAGGACGAAATTTAAATAAAAAACCAAGAGGTCTTTCAGAATTAAAAAACAAGCAAAATATTAAAGTATTTACAATGTACCTGTCTGAATTTCAAAACCTTTGGAACAATTGCTCTTCTGAATTTGACCAAGTTCGAAAACGTTTTTGAAGAATTAATTAACACTTTGTTAAACTCTGTACCACGTACCACTCCTTCCAAAAAATATAATTCTTGCTATTCAAGCAGCACAACGAAGTACCTTCTTGAAGCTATTCCAAGTTTCATTCCAAAAAAAAAAAGTCTCAGAATTTAAAACAAATGTATACTTCTGCGCATAGAACAGAGGAAAATATTTCTTTCCCTGACATTGCGCTTTATCGAAGTCTGAAATCGATTTGTTACCAAGAAAACTTTTAAAATCCATCGTTGCTGTGCAACACTAAATGAAATCTTCGTTTCCTTTTAATGTATGAAGATGTGGTTGTATGTTTATAACTTTAAAATATCTAAATTAAACGGGTTGAAATCTTTATGCAGAAATAATATAAAAAAATAAATAAAGTTTAATAAACATATATGATATAGCAAAGACATGTAATTTGTTTTAACCTCTGAAAGGGGCTCAGTGGAAGACAGGTTAGAAAACATTATGTTACTCATCTCATAGAAAATACGTTTACTTGATTTAGTGTTTATTTGATTTCCTGCAGGTTCTTAAAACAAGTACAAAGGTTTTCTCGGGCGTGTAAGAAAGTTTAAAATTATTTAATTCGTTGATTTTATTTTCAGCTATTATACTTAAACTGGATTTTATTATACTACATTATTTGTATTTAAATAATTGGTTTATTTAATTCTACTGATACATATTAATATCAGAAGAAGTTACGGAACAAACCCAAAACAGATATTTGTTTATTATTACTAAATATTTGCTTGTGAATTATTGTTAAGATACATAATGACACCGAAAGATCTAATGGAACAAGCGCAAAAGATACATAAGTATATGTTTATTGGAATTCATTTACACCTGCATATTGCCCAAATTTATACTATACAGGGAATATAATGGAAGCTCAAGTAAATACTGATCTTACCTAATATTATGAACTTAAAAAATGAGTTTAAACAAGAAACTAATAAAAAAATTAAAAGAACTAGCTAGATTTTAAATAGAGCTGCATATTTCTATTTCAGTTTAATGCCTCTTTATTGTAACGTTTTCTACAGATTAACTTCTCGGTAGTTGCTTTTGATAAAACATAAAGCACTGAACGTTTTGATATTGTATCTGTAAAGTTAAAAGTTTTGAGTTAATATATATGCTTCGTCAATATTTTTAAATGCCAAATAAGAAGCACCATAAAGACAGTCAGACAGACGTATCGTCCTGTTTACCTTCCAGTAATAGGAATCATAACTAAAAGTGAAAATTTAAAATAAACTTTTTTATCAATACTCCAGGGTGATTATTAAGATACGATCTCTGCAGCTTGCGAATATTTCAGAACAAATGCCTAAGTCAAATCAAAATTTGAAACACAAACCCTGCTGTAAGATAATTTGTAAGCTCACGACAAAAGAAGCCTTGGCTCGGACCTATGTATTCTCGAAGCAAATACGGCTTGCCGAAGGTAAAAAAATTCAATCATCAGGGAAGCAGAGTAACGGTGACTAGAGAGTAAACAAAACAGATAGGTACCTATGTATCAGCTGCTTAAAGTATTTTCCAAATCACTGAGTATAAAAAAGCTTCAGCGTTGCAGTTTATGCTATCTAAATTCTACTGCCCTTTTGGTCTTAAGCTTTTGGTGGTAAATTCCTGATTTACATCCTATTGGAGAAGACCGTGAAAACTTAAATAATGTAAATAATTAATATAAATATAATTGGTTTTTTAAATAACTTTATGGATTAACTATTTATAATATTTTGGCGATAATATCCATTATTAATTTTCTTCTCTTTCTATTCACTAAACAAAGAAGAAATGCTTCCACTTGACACAGAAGGTCCTTAGAAAGAAATCGTATTCTTGCGGTCACTCTAAAGTTCCATCTAATTCCTCATAACACCCATGTCTGATACAATACACAGATATCAGTTGTCTTTATTAAATATATGTTTTCTTTCCTCTTTTCTTAAAAATATGGTGAAAACATTTAAAACATATATTTACTGGATGCTTGACCTTCGATACTACGTTGTCTGCGCAAAGCAAATTACTACACTTATGTCGCAGACTACTATTAGTGAAGTAAACATAAATGTTGGTCATGTGATCAATATGTACAATACATAGTGCCACAGTGTATCTTGATCCTTTTTTACTTCAAATTAGAATAGTTATGTGATTATGGAAATATAGTAATGAATATTGCAGAACGATGATTTGTAAAAATTATCATATTCATTGGAAAACCAAAATTTGAGAAATGGAACATTTATTTATATGTATTTATAAAAAATGGAAATAAACTTTTCTATTGTTTATAAATATAGTATATTAGTATAAAAGGACATTTAATACCTAAAATTTAGCATATTTACATAATGTTATGTGCATTAGTGAAACATACTGATATAATAAACTTAAATTAAGATAACATTCTATCTGAAAGATCTGAAAGAACTTACATTCACAAAGAAAAATTTTCATTTATGTAATCAATTATTGTTTAGTGCGAACATGTCCTGCGCATATTTTGAGAAATGTAAATCGGAGGTATTAAATTTTAAATATCAAAGTCAATTTATATTTTTTAAACATTCAAAGTAAAACATCATTACTATGAAACCCTTGTCGAGCTACCGTTCTTGCTGTAAAAATGTCTGTGCTGTTCAGCCATTAATGTAAACTACGCAAAATCTATGAAGGACTTTCTCAGAAAAACTGTAAAAGTATTTACCTTACAGATATCGGAAATTAGTATACATGCCTCCAAACTGAGGCAGATAGCCTTCGTAATTTTGGTCTTAATCATTTAATTATAAACTCTAGCTTTGGATTTAGCTAGAGTTTTCCAGAAAAGCTAGAGTATGTTTTCCAAAGCTACGTATGTTTTCCAAAGCTAGAGTTTATATCTTCCAGAGATATATTGGGAACATAAAGCAGAGATTAAACACCTCAGGAATCAACGTTCAGAATAAATTAGCATCATTAAATTTGTAGAGACATTAGGTTATTTCGAAGCAGGAGACATGAAAAAAGGAGCGCTGCCCTCGCCGGGACTCGGACCTCGGACATCTCGAATACGTACCGAGGGTGCTGACTATTGCACCACGAAGGCATGCTAAGAAAGCGGGAGAAATGCCTTATATATTCCCCCTTTTAAAGGGAGACTGGGGATTAGGGGACCCATCGCCAAATTCTGGTGGTGGAGAATTATCATCCCTCACCTTTTTTTAGTTCGGGTGCCACTGTAGAGACATTAGGTGCTTTTTTAAAACAGGAATGATGAAAAATGAGCTATGTCTTCGCCGGGACTCGAACCTCAGACCTCTCGAATACGCGCCGAGTGTGCTGGCCGTTACACCACGAAGACGTGCTAAGAAGGCGGGTGAAATACCTTATAACGTCTTAAATTTTTTTATTCATTTCAAACGTAACATTTACAACTTATGTTAGTTTAGAATAGCTGAACATTTTAACAAACACTTTTAAACGTCTCTTTTATGAATATTTATATAATATACACAATTCCATCTCTTGCGTGTCGTGAATTTTTCTTCCCATTATAGTTCTCATGATAATCTCATTTAAATCTAAAGAGCGAAGTACTGAGTTCAAAATCCAAACCATTAAGCTCTTTTCCAATGGTTGTGCAATCAACTTGAGCTTCAAGGAAAAATATGAAAGTCAGCAATACAGTTTCTATATACAGCTGGTCTCACAATGCCAACTTATTCGTTTGTCACGTGTTGTCATCGCGTTCAGCTGACGTCATGTCTATGTCACTTGATTTTTTGAGTCCGTTGTCGCTGGTTGTCATGCCAACCGCGAGAACGAGGTCGTAAGAGTTGATGCGGGTCCTTTGTCCCGTTTATTAAAGCATCGTGGGGATCATCTGCCAAGTCATCAGGGGTGGCAAAGTTTGCGGAGCTGAAAAATCGAGGACGATAGGAGGACCTCAGCATTGCGAGGAAGAACGCATTATCCGCTTAGAGCTCAAATGTTCTAAGCCTCAGATTCACACAAAGAAATTATACTTGAGTAATGACTACATAGTTATTGTTGGAAGATAGTTATCAAAAATTCACCATAGGGTCCCGATTGTTTGATATTGCATAAAATTCGAAAGATAGCGTTTGCTGTATATGAACTACTTGAAGTTAAACGATGATTAAATCAGTTATAGTTAAATTTAGAGGCTTGATTGAAAAATTCCCAAAATTCCTATGATTTAGATATTTATTTGAAGAACATTTATTTAATGACACTCTTGGATGAAAATGAAGATTTAAACTTCTGCTTGCTCGAAGATTTGCTAGGCAAGATGCAAAATTTCTTTTGTATCCATCTGCTGCTGATTTATTCGTATAGTGTATGAAAGATATTTAAATTTATGCTTTAATTAAATTAATTAAAGTTAAGTTCCGTGGAAGTTATGTTTCGTGGTAATGGGGACAATATTTTAAAGAATTGTGTTTAGAAAGAGGAATTAGCCCACCCCTGAAGAAGAGTTAAGCTGCTGAATACTCGTGATTTCGCTTAAAACGTAAGTTTTGACTCAGTGGCACTAACAAACACGAATTTGCCAATTTTATCTAAATGCAACATTTTTGTTTATTTCCAATGGAAGGGCTCATCAACAAGAATAAAAACATTTAGTAGAAATAGAATAAAAATAAGTAGTAAGGAAATAAAGAAGAATAAATATAAGTATTAGAAATAATATCAAAAAGTTCAAGAGATAACTGGAGGCTATGGTTTCAAGAGTCTCCAACCCTTCCAATATGTAGAAACATCAATATCTCAGTGGAGAGTTCCGCAGACACGCAAATGGTGTTAGTAGTCTATAGGTTCGTTTTTGTCATACAAGGGGGCAGGCAGCATCAATGAGAACGCCAATACAACACAAATGAGCAACCAGGCAGTCATGCCTGGTAAGTAGTCGAAAGGCGGCCACAGCCTCCCGTCTTGGTTTATCAGGTATATCCAAAAGACAATGTTTTCCATATTTTGTCATCAGTTTTACACAGAAGATCATGCCGGTACGTCGACTGTATAAAATGTCCCTTAGCTTAAAGGCGATGAAAGAGGTTTCTAGTTTTGTACAATGTAGCAGCATGGCACCTTTTTTGGCAAGAACATCTGCCTGATCGTTACCATGTAAATTATAGTGGCCAGGAATCCACTGCAAAACAACACGTTTATATAGAGATCTCAAGGATATCAACATCTTGTTACATTGGGAAATCTCATATAACAGTGGAGCTTAAATAGAACCGATGAAGTGAATGGCAGCCTGTCAATCTGACAGCAATACTGCTGTCAGAATGCAACATAAATCATGCTTTTCGCAAATGCATTTCTCTAAGAAGGTAACTTTGTAGTGCTTTGTCGTCGTAATCAGTTATTTAGACGTGTTTTCCAGAAATAAAGATATTTACAAGAACAGAAAGTAAAGTGATTCTTAGTTACTGTTTCCATTCTTTTAAATTCAGCTTAAATAAACCTGAATTACTTGTTATTATTTCGAAATAAATAATAAACTAAATATATGGTAATTTTTATTCAGTAATTCATGAAAACTTGAGAAAAGAGAAAATTCCAACTTTCATTTTGCCTAAAATATCAATCTGAGTGAAACCTTCTGTTTCAGTCTTACTCAAAACACATTCATACTATTGACGTCAATGTTTTAATTTAATTGTTTTAATGAATTACAGATTTTGTAACGAAAGGGATATACAACAGGCTTGTTGAACAGAACTAACAATTTCCCCTTAATGTATGAATTTTGCAAACAAAGCTAATGAGTATAAATTACATGATTCTGATTAATTTATAAGTTTGCATTCTAATTACACTAAATCGAAACATTGTATAACTTTGCTACTTTTAGACAAGTTATCGTCTTATTTCTGATTAGAAACGTGTAGGGTTCCTCATACTTTTTGTCTACGATAAACGTGAAGGAACCTATTGAACTGGTTAGCGACTTATCGCTGAGTTCAAACAACTAAAACGTAGACTAGAGAAGGGTTAAAAAACCCTTTATTTCACTCAATATAAGAATAACTGTTGGCCCCTTTCTCGGGCTTACAACAAAGTCTCAACTCGGACTTTAACTCAAAAAAAGAAATAAGAAACTAAACTTTAACTAAAGGAGACTTAGCGAAGCTAAACACAGGTATCTGATGTAGTTGGTCCTTAATTTAAACTAGCCGGCGAATATTAAAAGGCACGTAATATACAGCCGAGGTTAGCAGCTCGAAGAGAGGCTTAGCTCGAAGGCAAACACGCGCTACTAAGGATTCCCAGCTCTCTTTCACGAAGTAAATTTAACCTTCCTTAAATACTTTTTCTAACTCAGTTGCATTCAGCGCGATTCTAAAAACTCATTCTGGCAGGGAATTGTAAGTGGAAACAAGAATTGATAGAAAGGGCTGTGGAATTAAAATAACTGTTATAAATTAAAATATACCTTACAAACTTAAAACATAAAAATCGTAACAATAAAAGCAACTAAAACGTTAACAAGTACTTAAGCTTGAACTTAAGCTATAGAGTCATTAGATAATTTTACTTTCTTGTACGAAGTAAAGAACTGAGTTGTAACGGCAACAAATTTAGGGTATCATATTTCAACAGAAATATCCATTTTAACAGCTCCCGAATCCGTTTGGATAATTTTTTTTGCGTGATGTCTGTACGTACAGACAGAGTAAAGGACTGTGTTATCCGAAATTGACTGTAAAATGGATTCAAAAGGGATTTTTTTCTTGACGCGTCTACATATGTACATACGTACGTATGTATGTATGTATATATGTATCTGGCATAACTCAAAAATGATTAACTTTAATTTGTTTCAATTTTTAAAATAAATTATTTGTAGACTGTGCTGACGTTTTTAAACTGATTTAAAATAGTCATTTTTTTAATCATAAACGCATCTAAAGTTATTGATTTGTTGACGTAATATGAAGAGAACGTTGAAATTTTGTATCTGGCACTGTTATAACATCTAGTTGTGCACCTCCCTTCTCTCATTGCAATCGACAAAACCAACGTGTATATACCCATCCCCTTACCCGGCTTAAAAGTTATTACTAGGCCTTTATTTTTTTCAAACGTTTGTCGTAGTCATATACTTCCATTTATAGAAGTGCTTTAAATAAAGAAAATATTCATAATTTGGCAATGTCAGATTTAAAAAAATTAATTAATTTTCGGCAAATAACGAAATCAGTCTTTTAATGCGGTCTCCCAGTTGGGAAAGTTTTATATTCGTTATGAAAAAATAAAATTAGAAGTTTGACTCCCATACGACAAAAATTGAGCGTGATATTTAATTTCTAAATTTGTAAATTTTTAAGTCATTTTCAACCTACCTTTAGAGATCGGTTAATTAAGTCAGAATAATTCTAGAAAATAATTTTACATGAAGTGCAGCAAATGCCGTAAAAGGAAGTCATGTGGTTTCCACATAAGACTTTTTTAATCAGAAAAGTGAGAAATGAGCAAGCTTCTTACAAGGACTCAAACTCCGAAACTTCCGATTGCTGGCTATATGTATCCAATTACATCACAAATTCATACAGTAAGGAGGGAGAAATTACCTTACAGCGCCAGTAAAATGATAAACAGAACCTAAACTTCCACTTCTTGAGACCTGATAGTGCAGCACTAGTTTAATAGCATAAAAATCAATTATTAAAGACTAAGAACCCGATTCCTGTGATAACGTTTGTTTATTGGGAGCATTTCACCCACCTGACCACGAGTGAACGTATACCATTGGAGGCCCTATGCTAGTGTGTCTTCTTTCTTACTACAGTTGAAATGTACTTCAGAAAAGCGGAAATATATCCCACAAGCAGTAAAAAAAACCCCAGTTGAAACCTAAACTCACCAACAATCAGCATAACACTTCAGCAGGTTTGAGTCAGTATTCCAGCGCTTCGGTCTGTAAAACTGATTCAATCAGTATAATATACTGAAATGCTAAAGCGTTCTCTCTGTGCTTAGATTCTCACTCGATATATAAACTAACTTCATTTCCATTTCTGGTGGAGTAGAGGAAACTTTAGGACTGCAAGAAAGATTAGACATCAGAAATAATGTGTTATATAAAAGTAATCTTACAGATTCAATATTCCTTGATGGGATTTTTTCTACTGCTTGTGGGATATATGTCTGCTTTCCTGAAGTGTATTTATTTTAAAGGAAACTGAAAACTGTTTTGGAATTGAAAATAAATGTTTTCTTTATTATTACAGAAGAAACTATTCTAAAGTTATAAAAATATATTATAAACTTATGAATACTATTTTTAACCAAAATAGAATTTGCCTTATAAAATTCTTTAAGAAACTCTGTTTGCAAATAATTTAAACAAAGCACTTATTACAGATCGAGACATATTAAAATTTATTTATTAAATACTGTGCCCTCTTTAACTTGAGTAAAGTAAATATATGTATACATATCATTAAATTTAACTCATATTCTATAATTTTTATTATTACAGAAGAAACTATTCTAAAGTTATAAAAATATATTATAAACTTATGAATACTATTTTTAACCAAAATAGAATTTGCCTTATAAAATTCTTTAAGAAACTCTGTTTGCAAATAATTTAAAAAAATCACTTATTACAGATCGAGACATATTAAAATTTATTTATTAAATACTGTGCCCTCTTTAACTTGAGTAAAGTAAATATATGTATACATATCATTAAATTTAACTCATATTCTATAATTTTTATTCAAAGCAACTGGCAACATAATTTTATAATTTCTAGCTTCTGAATAGAAACTAATGAAACGTCAGTCCGAAAGACTTTTAGGTAGGTTTTTATTGATTTTTAAGCAAATAATCATGAATCTTTGCTTTTTGTCGGGGGAGCAAATAAAGGAGTAATATTCGAATTATTAATAAAACATGGATGTCTTTCATTAAATAAAACTCTGCGTTGGCAGCAGCCTTTCACTTCAAAAAGATCGACAAATTTAAAGATCATTAAAAGAGAAAATTAATTTTTTATGCAGCACCTGTCAGTACCTTAAACATTCCAATTTCATCATGAAGTACTAAAGAAGTTATAATATTTCGAAACTTTCCTTTTTTTAATATCCCCAAAGTGTGATTGGATTATTCAAGGAGGCTAAACTACTCGTAAGTGGATGTCTTTGGAGCTTTTATAGAAACATCGGTGTTTGATTAGCTCTTAAAGAATGCAATGAAAAGATTAAATTTTTCTTTCTATATTTTCTAAGAACGTGGTTGAAATGGTAGTTTCGTATGAGAACAGTAATTGACTATTTTACTGAATGCGGAGAAAGGGGAATTGATTTTTGTTTTTAGCAAACGGATCCCTCTTTGCTAATAATTCGGCGCTCTTGACTTTTCAGAATGGAAAAAATCACCGTTCTTGAACATTTCTGCAACAAATAAGTTCTGAAGCCTTTTAATTTTTGACTGGCATTATAGAAGAATTAATAATTGAAACTGTGGGTCTTATTAAATAGATTTCTAATTGCTATAATATTTTTGTCATAAAAGGGAAATGTTAGCTTCATAATTCATATTTCAAATTAATATATTCATTTATATTTCTTTTAGGCTTGTTTTTAGAAGTTGCTTAACAGTAAGAAGTTCTGTATCCATATCAAAGTTAAGCGGAAAACCAAAGATTTTCCTAACCAGATCCTATCAAGAAAATCAAAACTTCTCTTGGTACAGAAAACAACGTGTGCATTTTTAAGAATTAACAAAATTTTAAATTGGACATGCTCGAGCTAATTCTCCAGTACCTTTTTAATTGTTTAGTCATTTAAAATTGTTTTGAAGCATTTCATTATTATCATTGATATGAGTTTAACGAAATCAAATGCTTTAAAACCCCATCATTAATGGTTCGAAGTTATTCTGCTACGGAAAGCCACCTTATCTTTCTGATCTTTCAGCATGTTTCAAAAGAATCAACAGAAATATTATTTCATCAGCTGGCACAATGCACATTTCTGTTCCGAAGACTAAAAGAGATGGCAACTCACTAATCAACTATGAACACTGCAAGTAGTCAATAAATAGGCTCTTTCTATTCAAAGAATGCTTTTTAACTCATTTGCTGATTTGTTTGTCTATTTTTAATGTAGAGTCATTATAATTTTTGAAGTAGAAACATGAAAAATGAGCAATGCCCTCACCGGGACTCCAACCTGGAACTCTCGAAAACACGTCGAGTGTGCTACCGTTATACCGCGAAGGCATGCAGAAAGGACAGAGATTATATTTTATATACTCCCCCTTTTAAAGGGCGACTGGGGATTAGGTGCTAATCGCTAAATCCTGGTGGTGCAGCATCACCATCCACCACCTTTTAGTTCGGGCGCTACTGTAGAGTAATGGGATTATTTTTGGAGCAGGGAGACCTAAAAAATGTGCAATGCCCTCGCCAGGACTCGAACCTGGAACTCTCGAATACACGCCGAGTGTGGCTCGGTTACACCATGAAGGCATACAAAAAGTACGCAGAAAATACCTTATATTATAAAGCTATTAAATCAATAATTTTCATTGAATATTATTGGAGGTTATAAATGCAATCTTTTTAATACGTGGATAATTTGGCGATATTGTTAAGAATATACGTAGTTAGATGAATATTTGTTAAACTGAATTTAATAAAACAGAAGTCAAGAATTTGTTAATCTGAATTTTACATTGAACTAACACCTTTACCTTTCTACTTTTTCTCTAAATTACACTCATGTTCATAAATTAAGGATAATGCAAAATCAGGCAAAGGAAAAGTTAGAAGCAAACTAAATTTGACTTATTTGTAACGCTTATTTATTAAAAAAAAGTCAAGAGCAAAAAAAAATGCTATATGTTTGATATTATTAAAAAAATTAGCGATTTTTTCTCCCTGGAGCAAATTACAAAAAACACCTATTTCCCAAAAACCAATATTACATGGATGGTATGATTGTTAATACATTGTATGTCTCCCAGACGATACAATACAGTCCGTACAACGCCTAGGCATGCTGAGTATCAAATTATCGATCTGATCTTGGGGGATATTACACCACTCAAAAAGCAATGTTCTCCAAAGTTCCGGTAGACATATAGGAGGAGGTTGACGGGCTGCAACGAGTCAGCCAAGCATGTCCCACACATGCTCTACTGGATACAAGTCCGGTAAGAATGCTGGCCAGTCCATATGGGTGATATCCTCCGATTGAAGGCATTCGCTTACGATGTTTGCACGGTGAGGACGGGCGTTGTCATCCATAAACACAAATAGTGTGCCCATGGCGCCACGAAACAAACGTACATGTTGTTCCAGAATGACGTCCTGATAGATTTGGCTTGTCATGGTTCCAATCTGTACATGCAGGTCAGTTCTGGAACCCAGAATAATTCCACCCCAGACGAGCACTCCTGCACCACCGTAACGGTGTCGTTCAATGATGTTTTCCTGGTGGTAACGGGTACCTGGAGCTCTCCATATGAAAGTCCGGCGAGAATCAGACTGCAAGCTAAACCTGGACTCGTCGGAAAACATCACACAAGCCCACTGTTGCGGTGTCCACAATGCATGCTCTCTACTCCAGGCTAACCGCAGGCGACAGTGAGTTGCAGTAAGTGGAACGCATCTGACAGGTCTACGAACATATAGATCAATCTGCCCTAAGCGTCTGTACACGGTCTGCCTTGAAATTGTCCTACCAGTGGCTGAAGAGAGCTGACGAGACAGGTCTGAGGCTGTGCTCCCCCTGTTTTTTGGGGAGTAACTGCCAAATACCGGTCCTCATTCGGCGTTGTAACTCTGGGGCGACCTGTGCTGTAACGTCTACTCACATTAACATCATCTTGGAATCGTTGCCAAAGCCTGGAGATGACACTCTGGGGCAATTCGAAGTTCGTCTGATACTTCCAGTTGGGTACGCCCACATTCCAGACGGCCGATAATTCTACCACGTAAAAAATCATCCAAATGCGTCCTTTGTGTCATAACTATTCGGTTATTGCACTGAAATGCTTATAAAGCGCCTGCGAACAATTTTACTTCTTTGCCTGTATTCCTTATATATCACTCTCTTACACTCTCGTCATTGTGACGTACCATCGGTGTCATCTGGCTACTTCCTGGAATTTGCATATGATTCTTGAAGATGTGTGTAGTGATTTTGCAGGTGATATATTTATTTTAGAGTTCGATTTCCGCGTGACTCCGAATTATCCTTAATTTATGGACATGAGTGTAATATAAAGTATATAAACTTGGAGATTTCCTTGAGAAAAGTGAGAATAAACGTTTTGAAGTAAGTTTCAGTTTGGTTTATGCTCAAAATACGGTAAGTTCTTCTATGTGATTTATGTCAATATGTTGCATATTTTCTACTTTCATCGTTAACTCTTTACATCATTTCTTTCTGGGATTCTTAATAAAATAACTGAAACATAGCAATAATTGATGTTTTGGTAGATTGATGTTTGGAAATAAGAAAAGCATTAATGAGCTGTATAATAATTTAGAGTAGTTTAGAAGCTAAAAATTTATGATTTTCTGCATTAAGTTCTTTTGAAATCTGCTTACATTATCAAGTTTTTATGCTGTGATGTACAAGAGAAACTGAAATGTAAATTAACTGAAGAAGTGCAAATTAACTGTATCGAGATTTTATATAAAAATGCAAAACGATTTATATTCTTTAAAAGTAATGTTTTAATAAATCGTTAGCTGCTAATTCTACAGTTTAATATAATTACATTCAAAACCTGATATGTGATATTTTTGTTTTTCAAAATGTTACATATGAAAGCAAAAGCATTCACAAATTTTTACTGGATAGTATTCGCAACAAGGTTAGATGAAAATACATTTTTCTATTTTGTCGTTAATTATGAGAAGTTGCAATATAGTATATTTTCCATTTCACTACTGAATTTTTATTGCTTATAATAGAAGGGAAGCAGGTGTTTTTAAATATCTGCAGAAAATTAAGCCCATTAATATTGAGAATTAGACACTTTAACATTGGCAAAACTTAAGAAAAGTTCAAGACATAGAGCAAAATAGTGCTTATGCGATTAAATGAAAATTGCTTATGTTTTTGTACTGTTTCATTTGTATTTGTCATCAAAGGATAACCTAATATTTAAACGAATTAAAGGTAATAAGTTAAAGCAGTAAAATTTTTAAACTCCTGCAGTTTATTCCATGTTGTGTTTTAAGGGTTTTCCACGTAACAAAATATTGAAACCGTGAATTTTTAAAGTTATATGTAAATGGATTTCAGAATGAAATTCATGTCTGCTTTTCCCCGCATATGATGTTCTGCGATCAGTATAGAATTAGCAGGGGCATCTGCACTGAGCAGCGCCTGTCTAGAATCAGCTGGAAGGTAACCTGTAGTGTCTGCATTCCAGTGCAAATACTTTATAAACAGTTAAGCAACATTCAAAGGAAGAGGTGCAAGAGACTCGCGAGCAAGAAAGAGGTTTAATAAATGACAAAAGTCAGCATTTGTTTAATGATGACTTAGTGAAAAGACTCATTAAATTCCTACAGATAACGTCATTTGTGTCGCAAAATAATACTTGATTCAAGGATCAATGTCAAACAAAGGTGAAAAGTTTCTAAATAAAGCATTCAAAGTACTTAACGTCAAATGCTTTTAGGGTGAATGAGATTTGTCATCCTATTTATTTTATACGGTTTCCTCATCCGTGTATATGCCATTATTTTCGCTCTGTTCACCAAGATATGCAAATAAATGATGAAATAAAAAGCAGAAACTTCGGTCGAAAGAATTTATTTCCTCTTTGATGTATTCCGCTTGATTTTACTTGATTTTTTAATTTTATTTTATAAAGTTAAATCATAAAAGGTAATTTCACTTTTATTTTGAATGGTTTTTCAATTTTTATCTGTAGATGTCGTTCTTTGGATCAGTTTGGGATCTTTGCTTTCATGAAAATTGATTCAATAATTCTAAATATAAAAAGTGCCGAAATAAATATGTTTCTTAAGTCTATTATTTATAACTTTTCGCTTATTATGTATTGCATTTTTCCCTATGGGTGTTAAAAGCTTTCATTCCAGTCTCATTCTGTGTTGTAACTTGATGTCCACACAAGTTTTTATTATAAGTTTATTTTATAATTACAACTTTGATGTTTATTATTACTTTTCTTCTAATCAGGATTTATATCTTTATTTTCGAATTTCAATTAATTACTGAATGCTTAACTTCCTTTTATACTGTTTGGATGTATTTTACTTTCTTCACATCAAGAAGAAACATGATTTTAGTTTCTATAATGGATTGTTCTCTCAAATTTGTAGTCTTTTGTCTTATTATGCTTTTCTTGCTGAAACATTATATTGTTTGTACCTTCTAATCTGGCATGAATGTAAGCAATATAGCCTCAAACTTAATACAATTTTTCTTGCATTCTTTAATATAGTATTTTCTGTTAACACCATAATAAACACATTTCATGTTCTGTAGTAAGTGGAACTATGCAGTATCTCACAATATCACATATAAATTCACAGAGTATAATGTATCGGTTTTGCTCTTGGCGAATGTACAATATGCGCTCATTTGTTATTATAAATCTTCACTTACTGTATACTTTTCTGCTTATTAAAAATGAAACTGCATTTTTTTTTCAATTTAAGATATGATGCTTGCCTTTGAAATGTCAACCCAATTTTCTTATGTTTATATTCCGTTTTTCTTTATTTTTCAATGCCAACTTCAGTGCAAATGGGATAATTTTTATTTCTGTTGTTTTAATAGTATCTGAACCTTCAGACTACTTGCTATTAAATGCTTAAAATTCGAAAGATTCTTTCCTTAAAATTCCTTGCTTTTTGTATTACAAAACAAATATTGGTTGCTTTAAGCCTTACCTAATTATTCTAATTCGCTTTAAACTTACCAGTTATTAGTTAGTATTTCATTAAAATTCGTTATTAAATTTTCATCCATTATATTTTCTATACTGATTATCGTTTTTATAGTTTCGGTGTTACATTTAATACTTTTTCAGTTTTTGCCTATTCATAAATTTAAAGGCTAATTTTTTCCCTAATTCGATCCTCATAATTCTTAAAGTGTGATTTTATTGTCACTAATCTGTCTCATTTATCTGGTGAAATTAAGAATCAATGAGACGGTTCTTTCTGGAACAAAATAAAAGAGGTGTAGAGACAATAGGTATTTTGGAAGGAGGCAAGGTGAAAATTGAGCAATCGCCTTCGCCGGTAATCGAACCACGGACCTCTGGAAATACCGGCCCAGCGTGCAGAACCACTACACCACGAAGGCACGCTAGGAAGCCAGGAGAAATACTTTATATACTCCCCCTTTTTAAAGGGCGACTGGGATTTTTATGGGACCCAAACGCCAAATCCTGGGTGAGGAGAATCATCATCCAACACCCTTTTAGTTCGAGGCCACTATAGGGACATTAGGTATTCTTTGGAAGCAGGAGAGATGAAAAATAAGCAAACGCCTTCCCCGAGAATCAAACCACGGAGCTCTGGAATACCGGCCCAGCGTGCAGACCGCTACACCACGAAGGCACGCTAGGAAGGCGGGAGAAATACCTTAAAGAATGCTAATTTAACTGATTTTGAAATAATGTAATCATAATGGGGACATGGATGAGCTAATCATTTTGTTAACTAAATTAAATTCCCATTAAAATGACAACAATTTTATTTTGACAATGTTTATATTTTTAATATTTTGCCTCCAGTTGTTTAATTACGAAAAACTTGAGGCTGTTAATTTTCAGGATAGAATCGCTTTGCTAGAAAAACCTAAGAATAATTCTTATATTTTCGTTGCATTGTGTACATCGGGAAGATTTAGTCCGAAATCGAACGAATGTTAAAGCCTTCGGTTTTCACATATTTTATCCTTTAAAGAGTAAATTATCTTTCGAAGGTAATTAAAAATGTATTGAATTTAATTGGGATAAAATACTAAAACAGTTAAGCAGTTTACTAACTATTTTAGTTATTCAAATTAACGCTTTAACTACAAGCTCAGAAAACTAATTCGCGAACAGCGTGTAGTAATATTTTCAAGTCTTATTTATTCTCGCTTGGGTAAAATTAAAAGTTTTGAACTTCTTTTTTGAGAAATTGAATTTTAAAACGAATGTAATGCTTATAAAACTTTTAAAATCAAAAATGAATATCAGATATTTTTAATGTAGCTGAAGTATTTAATTACTAAACCAATGCGACATCAATTACTAAACATGGCTTCGAAGAGTCCTTTTCTTCGTCTTTTACTTATAGCTCCATCATTCTCTTGATCTGTTATTTATGGTCGTGATACTTCTATATAAGTACTGTTTCAAATATTTTAATTCGGTTTGCAGTATTTTATCCATTAAATATTCACTCCAGTTTTCTACAACAGGGTTTGCCTTTCTGTGTAAAGGATTAAATAATATGAGAAGGCTATTTTCCTGTAATTAGGGGTTTACTGAGTTTGAACAGATTGTATTGAGGCAGCTGGTGGTTTAGTTTCGTGTTGCTCGGGTTGCGTGAATAATTGCGACATTGAGCTCAAACATATTTATTATAAATCAACGAAAAGCATTTACACTACTGTAATATCAAGAATAAAAATTAGCAATAGAATAAGGAACGGCATAGAAGCAGTATCAGATTAAAGGTAAATATAACGAATTATCTTTATTGCATTCAGTTTCAGAGAATTCTATTTTAAATGCCCTGTACATTTTGCAGACTGAATTACTCACGCACGTTTGGTTTTTCTGACGTATTTTACGTCTTCTGCTTCGTTATAGTTGAAGACGATATCAGAGGAGCTGCAGAGTCAATGATCGGTCAGCCCCTTGAAATCGAGAAGCTTTGTTGACAGAATATAGATGGCTAACATCCTCTAACACTAGTCGTGAAATTATAATTTTTTTCAATGTCAGTTAGAAGCACTACTGAACAAGTTACTGCTTCTGTAATGTCAAAGCATGTCGTCTTACACCACCTCTTAGCATCTCGACTGTAAGCGGACCCCACACTTGAATTTTTCATCTTTGTGAGATCCTTCGTAAGTTCTTAATAAGTTTCTCTTTTGTCCACCCCATTCGAAATTTGACAGTTTGTTGAAATTTGATTTTGTTAAATAAATCCTTTTTTCTCAAGATTGTACCCACATAAGTTAGTTAATTTCACTTCAGCCATTAAATGGACACTTAAACTATAATGCGTCTGAAAATAAGTATAGATATCTGGAGTACTGTACAGGAACAGAGCACGTTTTTCCTTTCTTGCAGTATATCTATCCCCTATACTTTCTTTGTCTGCACGTTTGAATACCTTTCTCATTTTCATGCAAGCTTTTGTATTTAAACTACATAAAATTGTTTTTATTTTTCTGCGAACTTGGCTGAAATTTAATGTTTTGTGATTGTAATTTAATTTACAGATATCTCAATCTAATTTAAAAGCAATAAAGTATATGAACAGTGGGTACTCCCCCCTTTAGTTTAAAATTAAATTGCTTTAATATTTACTGGTTATATGGATAAGAAGAATATTATATGGGTAGAATGAACCTTTTTCTGGCACTGATTTTGACTTAAACTTTAAAGTTCCAAAAGATCGCGAATCTGTTTTTTCTATTTAAAATATTTTATGCAGTTATATGGTATTTCTCCCGCCTTCTTCTCATGCCTTTGTGCTGTGGTGGTCTGCACGCTCAGTGCGTAATTGAGGGCGGGGATTCAGGCGGGGAAGAGGAAACTAAGTCAAAAGAGACTCTTCAATGACACGGGGCACCACTCCGGTCGATCAATAATCTAAGCCCAAAAATTCAGCACTCAGACCTTAAAAGATACGTCTAAAAATTCCAAGCGTCCACTTAGTGGAGCCGCTTGGATGGCTGTGGTTCATCCACATTGAGGTTTCAAATGTGCATTGACAACCTCAAGCATAACCGTCCGCTCGCTAGCAGCGAACCGAGCCCGCCGACGGCGGCACGACCCACAATATAGCCTATACTACTCTCCACTATATAACTCTACCACGGCAAAAGGAACGGACACGATAGTACCAGTACGGTCCCTGCCAAGTCCGAACCTGCCTTAGTATGAACTAGGGCTCTAGTCCTATGAAGTCTTATTATTTACTCTGCAGGCCGAAGCTGTCTAGACACAAGTCTAGCCAGTGATCTAGAAGAACCCCTAGTATCTTCCCATAAATGGTCGGTTCCAGAAATCACGCCCAGTCAGACTACTGAGATGGTTGTCCAGCATCGTTAGAATATGCCAGCCGAAGCCGACGTAGTTTACAGCGGGCGCCACGAGGAGGCCGATGCTAGACTGAGGGAGGCTAGGCTTGCTTCCATCGCTCGACGTCTGCACCCTCAGATCAAACACCGGGTTTCCTACCGCCAGCGGTCGGTTCCGGATATTTGTCTTTGGATACAGACGTCCCCGCCAATATTCTACTACAGGAAGGTGTTTGAAATTGTCTTTTTTTCCAAGACTGGTGTGAAAGTTGCATGGCATTGTAGCTAAAATTATCTGCCACTCTGTTCACCTCAGGTTTCTTCAGATACAAATGAAGCATTGAGGCTTAGATCATTTTCCATTTCATCAGAAGGTTATTGATGTTCGCTGCAGGCACAGATTCTTTACATTTTCTTCTTTCTTCTCACAAGGAGAAACGTCTGCCTGGGATTCCTCATGTTTTTGATCAACCCACATCTTGCGACCTTTTAGTGATAGTATAATATTAAGAAATGTGTTTAATTCATTGCTCATTGCCTTTTTGTTTAATCAAAACACGCCTTTTCTGTATGAATAGAAATTAACCAATATATGCGCGTTTAACGTATTGATAATGCAATACGATATTCGGGCGCAATGTCTAAATTCGCTGTGTGATCATTTCTGTGTCCATGCTCCCTTTCTTTACATCGGACTTTCGTGGGGCGAGATGTTTATTATGCGAAGTAAGACTGTAATTCAAATGCAAACCTCATCAGACTTGCTGTAGGAAGTCTGATGAGTCTTTCCTTCTGTAGGAAGACAGAAGAAAAACTTTAAGCGATGCTTTGTAAAAAGATCGCAGTAATTGTCGAATACTAACTGAGGACTGTAAGCCTTTGACACAAAGAATGATGCTATCAGACAGACAAACAAACTAGCTGTTGAGAGTGGATGTTAACGGCACCAAAGGTAGAGAAAATTGCGCGTAATGGGTGCAAAATGTTAAAATATTTTAAATTCTAAAATCGTCAATTAATAATAAAATTACGTTGTATCCTCAATAACCCATAGATATATATATAAATGTGAGATGAAATGTGAGATCTAGAAAGAAACATATAACGAAGAACTTACCCAGAATGACGACAACCAAGAAATCATAAATGAATTATTTATTCTTATATTTCAGCATCACTATTTTAGATTAAGTATTAATGAAAATTTAAATCATGGTATTAGACAGACAAAAAAACGCTGGTTCTTACACATTTCACACCAGATCTATACTACATGTGTGTTCACAAATATTCCGAAAATACTGCTTAACTCACCGGCACAAATAACTCATTCTCCATCTGTCCAAAATAAACGTTCTGAGAAAACTCAACCATCATAATTTTTAGTAGTCGATCAGCATAAAGGTTAATGAAAGTTAGTTTTTGAACCAAAAAATAAATAAATAAATAAATAAATAAAAATAAAAAAGCATGTGCACACTGAACTTAAATGAGGAATCACGAGGTAGATGAACAAGAACGTACCAGTGAATACATGTATATCTTACTAGACAGTAGAAAACATAACAGCAGCAATCTTATACGAATCTGGAGTTTCAATTCAATAAGCTTCACTTGCAAGTTGATTCGATTCAGTCTCAACAAAACATTTGCATGGTAAACAAGCAGCAGTTCACGAAGAAGCGCATCAACTTCGGCAGCTGGGAAGGAACAGGCAGAAGGCCGTCCTTTACCCCCCCCCCCCGAACTCCAGCCGCAGAAAGAGAGGGAGAAACCGGTTGAGGAATCCCTTCAAGCGTTGTCTTCGTACGGTCGGATTAACAAAGACGATGCGTAAATAAAGGGGAGACCAACGACTTCTTATAACAGTATATTATCTCGTTGAGGGAGACTTGCCTGCACACTAGCAGCTTTTTAAACAATGTTAAGAGAAGATCACCCATGAAAATTCATTTTGGAAAAATGTTAAAATTTTTCGATTAAATAACCTCAGAGAGATATAGGAACAAAAATTCTCCATATTCTATGGAATCGTAATCTTTAAATGAGTTACTTACTGCCAGGAACCCGTTTTTATGTAAGTAAAGCGTAATGTATGTAGAATAATTGTTTTCAGTAAACCATTATTTTGTAAACCAAACGCGCTAAGAATTCCCTAGAAATTCTGAGTTCAAACTGGGCATTAAAATATCGGATGAAAACACCGAATATTCACATTTTTGATATAGAAAAAAGACTGTAGTCTAAACAAATGTCAAATTTTGTTTTTCCATTAAAGAAGTTTGAAATTTTTGCCCAACTGATGAAAAATAGAGTAAAACGCATACAATAGAATTTTTATTCATCGCAGTGTATTTACTAGATAGGCTTCATCCCATTCCATTGCTCAAAAGTTTTAATATCAACAAAACACTAACTGAAATCAATCTTCAAACCTTTGCGAAAACTATCGAGCTAAAAATAAAAATAACTGAAGTTCCAAAATTATTTTATTATCCAAACAAGATTCCATGTGCTTGACCATCTCTAGTATTTTGTACTGGTTTGTTAAATAATTATTTGTGTGTTCTGGCAGCGATAACTTACAGAGACAGTACAACGACACATCCTAACCAAATGCTTTTGGCAAGTTATTGGTTTTGTTAATATATTAAAACACATATTTCAGTCAAGTGAGGGCAACTAGTGATATGATGTAGCAATGTGATGTGATATTGGTAATTTTGCATGTATTTACACTTGAATGTAATACGTCCGAATTGCTGCTACAGTCAGTAAAGCGTGGGATGTCAAGTTAAGTAACATAAATGCTCATAGGTTATTTTAAAGATTTCATATTATTGTTATTGCATCGATAATAAACCAAGAGTAGGCTATTAGACTGTGCAGGACAATTTGTTCAAGAAGTGGAAGAAATATCAACGTTCATAGCATGTGAGCTCAGTAATTACCTTGTCGTATCACTTGCAAAAGTTTCCAGATAACTGGCCATTATGGATATGATAAAAATCTGTATAAGTAAGTTCTACACGAAATCAACGAAAAAAGCAGATACAAAGCCTGGAAACATGCATTTCTGCCCAAAAACATGAGGTTAACTCTCACTTTTAGATAAGATCTGTGACTTAATAAAAGGTAATACAGTGTATTATAAATTCTTGACGCACAAAGGGCACTGTAGGAAGGCCACCAGAAATTTTACTCAAAACTACCATCGTTCTTTAATCATCTGAGTCCAATATTAAAGCAAAATGAAGTGTTATGAATATGTGTTTCTGTTGGACATGTGCAATAAATTAACTTCTGGGAATACTTGATCCTCACTCACTCTGAGCATTAATCAGAAGCGCCACCGTTCATCAAAATCCTATGAGTTCATCAAGCTCTGCAAATGAGGAATTTTGTCCTGTTTCAGGCTGGGCAGCTGTATTTTTACCGAGAACATATACTACTTTTCTGATTGAAATTTATTTCTACGTCTGTTACTGCTGCTCTTTTATTTTAAAAGGAATCGACCAATAATTATGAAACAAGCCAATAGATAAGTAATCTGAAAACTCTAAAAGTACAAGAAATGACACGTTTTGGGGGCAAATATAGCGAAACTGAAAATCACTTCTGTGAGAAATTTTAATAAAATTAATTTTCTCAATGGAAAAAGTTCATGAGATATGTTTAACGAAAAAATATTTTCATACAGGAGATAGATTTTCTACTATTCGGAACTGGTATGCCAGAATAAATAATTTTATTGGTTTTTAAATTAAATGAACAAATATTTTTCGGTTTACGGTGATGTATGTTTCTAATTATTCTTTTCCTAATCGTAAGAAACCTAAATTCAGATATTGTTTTAACATTTTTGCGCAGTACCTTAATAAGCTCGAAAACAGGAATTTAATTCTCGTTGAAATATAGTTTATCTATTCATATCTGACGCTGTAACTTCGATGGAACCAATTTTCAAATTTGGAAATCCTAAGCCTTAGTTTGAACGCAGCTAATAAGGTAAAGCTCCCCAGATTATCAGAACTTAGTCACTTTGGTTTATTCTCCAGCGCAGAGGCATATTGCTAATTTAAAGGATTTAGCAACCCTTTAGCACTGATGAAGTATATGTATATATACACAATTAATGAATAGGTCCACTGTGTCTGATTAGGTTCAATAAAGTTTGACTTCTGAGATCATTTTACTCGTAACATTTCCGTAATCCGATTTAAAGCTCTGTTTCACACTGCTAATTAGGAAATCAGTTTAAGTAAACTGCGTAAAAAATTAATTTGAATCACGTCTCAGGATTTACACTAAATCAAAACTGAAGAATTTTTGTCATTATTGATGCATAAATTGATTTGTTTTCGATTTAAAAGCAGTTATTATTTAAAGATTAAGTTGTATATGTATCTTTATAGAAATCATTAGAAGAATTTTTCTTATTTCCTTAATACTGCTAAAATATTACAGTGACAAAGTTCAATGTTTTCTGTTTTAAAACATATAGATTTTTCTAGTAAAATAAGTTGCACATTTCTATGAATTTTCTAAGCCTGTGATAAATCGCAGTCAATTCGTTTTCGTTATCCGAATCTTACTCATGTCAGGAAGTGATACTTTCTTCATATTTTGAACGTGATTTTCATAAAATATTTTATCATGCACGAAGCAAAACGAGATTCTAGTTCTTTTTGGTGTATTATTTAGTTAAGAGAAAATGCAAAAATGAAAGTTCCACTTCCTTATAATTTATTATATATACTTATTTATGTTAGGAAACAAAATATATAGCTATTAGAATTTCTTCAAATTTGTCAAAAATATTTATTAAGGACATCGAGGTATTCTTAGGGTAAAAATAAAATTGTCTGTGTATTTTACAAATAAACTTTTAAAGCAAAATAAACACTGTGCTTAAATCTCTCAGTTAGTGTATGAAACGTATAAAAAAGGCGCTTTTAAATGTGAGGTATTTAGTCAAATCTTCTGAACAGTTCAAATGCTTAAACTAAACAAGCTTTGATCTAAAGGATCTGCACTATTTTGTGCATGAGTTGAATTGCGAAACATCCCTAGGGTTTTATCATTGTGAACTTAATACCATTTCCTACGAATAAAACAGCACAACACTTTGAGTTCAAATTTTGGTTTAAGCTTCATTTTAATAATTCATAGTAAAGTCAACTAAAATAATTTGTAAGATAATGAAAATAATTTTTTGTAGTTGTATTATATAAGTAACGCAAATTCGTTACTATACAAACAGCAAAATTCTGAAATTCATAACGGTAGATGATGTGTAGAGTTTTCTGTTGTAACTGGAAACTAGAGGTAAAGTACTGCAGACATAATTAGATTAGTAGCAAGTTATCGCTACGTCTTAAACAACTCACAAAATACAGAAGGCTAAAATAACTTTTCATTTAGTATTAAAAATGTGACAGAATTGTCAAAACTTATGCTACTGATAAATCTTCCACTATTTGTGCATATTTAAATTAACTTTGTGGATATTTAAGCTAAATTTAAATTTCAGCATAACCGACAATTAAATTCAACGTAGGTAATTTAATCTAAAAATATACGTAAAATAGACCAGTTTAAGTTGACTCGGATATTTTTCCGGCGCATATTTTAAAACATCAGCTAGCGATGTGCTAAAGCCAGAGTATAATATTTAAGCAGATCTGGTACGAATACAGCAGCAAGACGCTGTTGCCAGAAGGTCTTATCTAAAGATTAAAAACCCTCAGATTAAATTGACGAAAACTTTATTTAATTTCTGGTGAAAAATACGGAAAGGAGAATATATTGTAAAGGCTTAAATCGTAATAACTGGTTAATTAACATAAGTTACAACTGAATAAAAATAATGCAATAAAGGGGAATTGCTTTCACAAATGAAAATGTTAATAATACCTTTCAAAGCATTCATCTAGATCTAAGATATTGAAAACACGTTTTCTGAGGTGTTAACTGACTAAAAGAGTCTCAATACTAAATCATTAGACACATTGCCTGCAATCGCCAATGAACACACGCTACTCCAAATCATTTGAATTATGTACTGGACTCTCTCATTAGCCAGGTTGATAAGATTATTTAACTTTTATCGTCCGATCTAAACAGGATCCCCCGAATTCCTCGAATCAACATGATTTTACTGATTTTTTTTCACATGTAATGTGAAAGAAATTAAGAATAGTTATATCTAATGCATTGAATGTTAGCACAATAAATAATTATGAACTTTTCAGAGTAGTTCTAACTTAACACTTTAAGCTTATATATGTATACGGATTCACTCTGTTTGCATTATACTTTTTTATGCCAGTTTTCAGGCATTTAAAGATTTCAGAATTGATATTTTAGCTCGACCAGCTTCAAACGCGTCTAGAAATATAGTAGAACTGAAGAAACTTAAAGAATTAACCAACATATATTGCAAAATCAGTATTTACAATTAAAATCATTTTTATAGGAATTGTAAGAAATTTGTATCTATGAAATTTGGAAAAAATACAAATATTATTCCTATTTTTGTTTTAAGTTTGGCATATTCTGCAGCCAATAAATGCACTTACACATTTCGCGGACAACGTAATAAGTCATTGTCAAAAGATATAACTTTTTGAATCACATTTTATCTCAATATGGAATGAGTTCTGCTAGGCGTCCATTATATGTTTCTTAGGACATCTGAGTTCAAGCGAGATAAGTCACATCTTTCAATTCTGAAGGTTTGTTGCTAGCAAATTCATTTTTTTCTACCCTTCTGTTGGCCTTTACAAACATATCCTCATTCGAGTAGAGATCTGAAGACTAAGGAGACCATTGCAATATAAAAACGTTTAATTTGTGTTTGGCAAAATTTAAATAAACAGCGTTAGCTATTGTAGCATGGAAAATTCTGTTGGATGCGTGCATCTTCGTTGGCAAAAAATCATCACCTTCACTACAGGATATAAAAGGCAATAATATGTAATCTTCGGCGGTCAGATATTTTTGCTGACACATCAAAGGTGCCATTCTAGCATTCTAAACTATCATTCCAGCAGATATGCCTGCTTCGGCATTGAGAGTTGTGACGATGAAATTAGGATCTTTGATTTTCAGTTATCGTTTATATTTTCACTATAATCTGATTGAATTGAGTTACTAAAAATACGATTTTTCTCTAATGATCCATTCTCCATTCTAGATATCAATGGCTCGCGTAGAGAGTAACTGCTTCTTTAGTCGATACGAAATAATTTTCGCCGTGTTGAGAGATCATCTACATTCAATCCTAATTATCTGCAGTTGTATATACTCTTTCCCGTATATTAGACTTAAGAAGTCTGATCATTCTACGTTCATTGTCACTTGAGTATGCAACATTCGCTTGTTATCGCTGGTCTTTTCCGGAAGATCAGATGCAATTATTTTCACAACTAACATCTTCGAAGGATTCATTGGGCGGCATTTCACCTAACGCTCCAACTAATATTTTAATAATTCCACTTTCAAAATTCTTACAAATTCCATCTTTTACCCATTATTGAAAGAGTGATGCACTTCTGCAATTCTTTAATTATTTTCGTCTTATTCTTCTTACATAGATTCAAGTAAAATACATCAGTATATCCAAGAAATAATTCATTGCTATAAAATCACCTTTCAGTTACAATAATTTGTCGACGTGATATATTTTAAACATCTTTTTATATTAAGACACAATAACACGCCGAATAAATACTAATTCAGAAGTCAAACAACAAAAATCAGCGTTATATTTACAAAATTTTCACAGGACTAGTTTCGATGGTTTTACCGAACCACCATCTTCAGCTGCAAAACCGCAAATGAACTAGGTAGGAAATAATGATTAGATAAGATAAGAAAGCCTGGACAAGAATAAGCAAGTGGCGCCATCTGTTGGTGAAACCAGAACTAAAACATAATTTCTTTAAAGGCCGAAGGCAAATTTGGATTGGAATTAGGATCGTTAACTAGAACAGAAAGATTTTTATGAATGTGAAATGCCTCTAGAAAATCCAGTTCTCCAATGGAAGATGTTTTTTGAATAATTTTGGCAGCAGAAAAACTGAAAGTGTGGTTTTCGGACCAACAATGTTGAGCAACAGAAGACTTCTGTGTTTCCTTTTTTCTAACATATGCCTCATGTTCCTTGACGCGAAATTTTAAGGCTCTCTTAGTTTGGCCAATGTAAATTAAACCACACTGGTAAGGAATCCTATAAATACCCCAGGAATTCATATCCGGAATGGGATCCTTGAGTATGGAACTCGGAATTTTATTTATGGGAGAATAAACAACCTGAAAGTTAAATTTCTGCAAAATATGTGCAACTTTATAGCTAATTGATGGAAAGAAGGGAATGACAACAGAATTTTTATAATCTCCTAAAACAAGAGTGTGCCTTTTAGTGTGTTGAGATGAGAATTTTTTAACTGCTTGATTAATAATGTTGGGTGGAAAGCCCCTGTCAATAGCTATTGCTTTTAAATAATTTAGTTCTTCATCAAGGGCTAGTTTGGAGGAGCAAACTTGAAGAGCACGGAAAACATAGGAATAAAATGAAGCTAACTTTTGTTTAGTCGGATGACATGATTTAAAGTATGGTGGAAGGCAAACCGATGAAGGTTTACGGTAAACCGTAGTACTGAAGTTGGATGTGTTACGTGTGACCAGAATGTCGAGAAAATTTTGTAAATATAACGCTGATTTTTGTTGTTTGACTTCTGAATTAGTATCTTTTTATATATGAGAAATACTAAAACATCTTATTTTTATATATAATGCAGCCATAAATAAGCAGGCCAACCAGTGGGGGAGCAGTAAATCCGTTGACTGGTTCGATTCCAGAAGAATGGGCTGGCTGCATGGATGGTTTTGTGGTTTTCTTCGTCTGTAAAGTGGATATGAGTCTATTAGCTTTAGAAAGTCCTTTACGAAGGTATCACTCCCCTTAGACATGTATCTTCTAGCTTGCTTTATCATAATCAAACAAAAAAAACATAAATAAATACCTATTTCAGGTGAAAGGGGTTTTTTTTTACCATCATACAGGAAGAAAAGACTTAATGAAGACCAGTTTTACTGACGTCCAACAAAAGCATTCTTTTATAATTCAAAGCAAAATAAAACAAAGAAAATATAGATATTAAAATATCCAACAGTTGAAGATTACTGTATTTGTTGCTGTAGTTATGCCAATTACGACAGTAGACCACTACTTATTACTGTCTGAAGTTCTATAAAACTACTCATTACTCACATAAACCCTTAAACCTGAATAAAGTATTTTTGCTATGCCTGGCTTCGCAAATGGCATTATCTGGCATAAACGTGACTTGCAAGCCCATTGAAACTCAACAGAAAATCGCGTGTAGTTATACACTGAGGCAAATTACAGCAAAATTACTACCACTAATGGATCAAAAATATGAAATATTTAATTTTTTAAAAACTTTTAAAATTAAAAGTAAAAGTTTTTTTCTCTTTTTGTTTCCTTTTTATTATTCTTATATTCAGGAATGGAGAGCTTTAAGAATAGGATTCGGGTTCGAGAATATTTAAGGTTGAGCTGATGTGCAAATTTTAAATCAATTTAGACTTGTTTGCATATTTTTTAATGAACAAGAGCAAACTTAATCGATGTAAACCAAACAGAATAAACGTGAAGCGAAGTCTTGTCCTTCAATGAAGCGTTTTTATTATGTTATAATTTTTATTTTATTTCACCTTATTTATTGATTTCTTCTTTCCTGGCAGCAAAATTTTATTCTACAGAAACCTGCACTTGCTGAGACCTTAAAACAGAGAATACTTATTATTTTATCGCTGCATCATGACAGTCTGATAATTTATTGCTGAAAGTTCGATCTTAATTTATACTCAGTTTCGGAATTTGTTTCTCGTATAAAGTAGCTGAAATATTTACAAGCATATGAAATTTGAATTTTGGGTGACGATTTAAGAAACAAAGAGAATACATTCTTCGCTAAAAACTAAAACTAAAATTAAGAAATTATTCAACAGGGACACTTACAGATAATAAGCAGAATTGCAAAATACAAATTTGATAACAAAAGTAGCTTTATTTTAAACACATGATTTTTTAAATTTTCATTTAAACCAGAGTGAATAAATAGCTTATAACAGAAAGTATATGTAATCGGAAATCCTGCAAATTCTACAGGCTATATTATGTAACATAAATTGCATCGCATATATGTATAAGATTGCTATGGGCTTATCTTTTATTCCTTTTAGCCACTTTAAATGAATTAACAAATTATCATTTCGAAGTTAATGCACATCGTTGCAGTTCTAATGTATCTTTTCGGTAATAATTTACTTTATACTATAATGTAACATTCACAAATTTGAAAGTACAGCATGTTTATATGCAGTAAATAGTGCTAAAGGCATGGCAATATTTTCGTTCATGAGGATAAATATTTGGAGAATTTATAAGGTATTTCTCTCGCCATCCTAGCGTGCCTTCGTGGTGTAGTGGTCAGCACACTGGGCCGATATTCCAGAGGTCCGTGGTTCGATTCCCGGCGAAAGCGTTTGCTATTTTTCATCTCTCCGGCTTTTCCAATTAGCCTAATGTCTCTACAGTGGCGCCCGAACTAAAAGGGTTGTGGATGATGACTCTCCACACCCAGGATTTGGCAATTAGTTCGCATAAAAATCCCAGTCGCCCTTTAAAAAGGGGAGTATATATGGTATTTTCCCCGCTTCCTAGCGTGCCTTCATGGTGTAGTGGTCAGCACACTGGGTCGGCATTCCAGAGGTCCGTGGTTAGATTCCCGGTGAAGACGTTTACTATTTTTCATCTCTCCAGCTTTTCCAATTAACCTAATGTCTCTACAAATTTAACAATTTTAATTGGAGTATTTAAATGAAGTGTACTTGTTTTGTTTTCTTACTGTCATTAAATATTTCCTTCAAATATATTTTTCAAAGTTTGGCTTTACCTGTGTAGAAAACGTTTCAACTGAAAGCGTAGCAAAAATATTTAATTAATGAAATAAATGGTAAAACGAAATTAAAAACTATTTTTTTAAATTTTCTTCAGACGTATCAAAATGTTTGAAGACAAATGACTTCTAATATGTCCCTTTAAATACTGTTATCGAATGTCAGTGCAGCTGTGCTAATTTTACGTTCATGGAGATATAAAATTTACTCCTGGATAAAAATATAGGCAATATCCAATTACATGAATTCATATGAATTCTGAGTTATTAAAATATGATTACTAATTATTTGATATAAGGAAAACTTGAACGTCTTATTTATAACTTGATATTTTAATACATTCAGTCGTTCTGAGACAATAATATTCTTTATAATGTACTGAGTCGAAGTAAAAGGAAAACGTTTCGCAATTTCATCGTGTTTATTTCTTTTAATTCCTTCTTTAGATCTTTACGAAATGAACCAAAAATGCTGGTGGTCATGAAAATTTAATTGGAAGAAAATATTTCTTAAGCGGCAGATTTCAGAAACATAAAAGTAGAGAAATATGTTCATTTGAATGTAATGGCAAACATTGTTTCAAAAGAGAAAACTGGAAGCCAATGCATTTTATTTCCGTTGTTATTTGTTTAGAAAACGTTTCACACTTTTTGAATTTCAAGAAACTTTCTTTAAGAAATTCTTCTGGAATAAGGAAAGGCTTCATTGCATAACTGAATAAGTATTAATACCAAATAACAAAGACATCACGTCTTTTAATAAGCATGAATGCTTCTCAAACGATGCGTAAGAGAGAGTTTATAGCTGGCATATTCGCCTCTTTTTTAAAATGTTTGAAATTTAACTTTTCCCTGACCAATAAATATTTCTAGTATTTAGAAAATTCATTTCGCATAGTCTTATGCCCAATTCTCTGGAATGACAAGGTACATTTAATACACCTAAGCAATGGTATGAATTTAAATCGCAAGAATTTCTTTCTCTAATGCTTATAGTTAGAAACTATTTCATAAACAACAAGTACCCCTTTCAATGCGAGCAGCTTAATAACTAATAACAAAAGCGAAACAATCTTTCCTATTACGGGACGAAATGGAACCCTTTAACGTTCTGAAAGTACAAATATGTGTGTTCATTTATGTGTTGAAAGGAAGAACACTTAAGAAATGTACGATAAAGAAATATAGACGTGTATGAAACAACTGAAATATGACAAAAACCTAATAATGCATGCTTTCTTCTGCTGCAGAAGATCTATTTTTCATTGATTAGCAGGTTTCTGTTCTTGACAGTGAGATAAAGATAACTGTAAACGTATACTGCTCAAATACAATAAATTGCATGAACACAAAAGGACAATGTTTTCAACGGGATAAAGATGTTCTCAGAGATATTATATCTCTAATTGAGCAACATGATTAAAGCAAAATGTTTTTCTTTTTGTCATATGTTGTAAAACACATTTTACATAATTTGGTATTTTTATGTAGCAATTATTTTCGGTTAAAACCTCAGTTGAAATCAATTCAGTTAATGAAGAAATTTCAGTTAAATAAATTTTTACAGTTTATCAACTATGTTAAAGAGTAATTAATAAACCTTTACTGAATTAAATTAATTTTGCTTAAAGCTAATACAGAATTTTGAAGGAAATGTTCTCTTCCAGAAACGCATTCTTACTAATTATATACCTTCCTTGTTTATAAAATTATTAAACATTTGTATTGCTTTTATTTACACCTAGGAAATATTTTATTAAATTTACTCTATTTTTTAAAAATTAAATATTTAAAAAAAATTAAATGTTAAACCCGTCAATTCATATAATGGTTTTAATTAATTACTTTCTACTAAACCCATTTAGTTAAAAACTTTTGTTGTTGTCAATGGCCTATTTTAAAAGTGAATACCTTATATTTTTCACAAGCACTATGCAGACTCTTTACAATCTTTCCTGTATCATTCCTAATAAATCCTAATCGTAATCATTTCCCGTAACACACATATCCAATGAAAGAGTGAAACTCAGCAGGAGGATGTTAGAAAATTTAATAAAATGATTAACTGATTACAAAAAATCTTATAAGTTAAATTTAAAAAATAATACCACATTTTATATTCTTTCTTTATCTTTTATATTTCAATAAGCATGTAGAGTTATCATTTAAATTGCTTTACCTGCTATTTTATGTTAATATCCTTTCCTATCGATCTCGTTTCTATTTTCCTGCCAATAAGGTAAATTTCTACGTCGCGCGATATTCAAATGACGTAGAAAATGGAGAGTATTTAAAGGAATTTTTTAGAGAGTAGAATCAGAGCGTGTTCTTCCTGCTTGAAGGCCACGTTGCTAAATTTGGTTCTCTTGCGATTAGCATTCTTCTATCAGGCTTGTTTATGCCGACTTAGGTCAGACCCAGCTTGCACGTTATTGAAACTGTGAAGCTGTTAGTTTATACTTAGACTATACTTAGTTTTATTAGTTTTAATTCATCCATTATCTTTAATTTAAACCATAATTTTCTGTAAGTAGGAGTTAATACTGACAGTTAAACTTTATTTTAATAATTAAAGGGTTCTTTACATCCTTTCCCTGAATCTGTGATACATACAAGTCATAGTCATAATACATAGACTGTCCTTTTTAGAGTTTTGTTATAATTTTAGGTTAGCAAAGAACGCCAAACTCCAGAGGCATCAGAAATAGGCTCTGTGTCCAGTCTATTCATTTTCTAAAGCAACCAGCATTCTGTTCATTCTTCGCGTTGAATTATTATTCATTACGCTTTATGTCATTTTCGTACTTATACATATTTACTTATATTACTTCCAGTGTTACACTTTCTTATTGATTTCTTTATTCCCTCTGTTGTAATTACATGCTTGTCATCATCATATAGTCTAATCATCACATCACATAGTCTTTTTTTAATTCAGAACTCTGTTTTATTTTTATTTATTTATTTTTGTACATTAATTAACTTTACAAACATTGCTACTTCCAATTCTCAGTTCCCTATTTGAAAACATCGTGTAAGTAAAAGGAATACTACAATCTTAGATTATTTCAACATCCTTGATTATTTTTTCAGTGATTTTGAACGAACTTTGTTTAGAATAAAATTGACTTGATATAATTTTTCTAAATTGCTGATTGACAGAAGGTACAACTTACCTAGTTTATAATTAGAGGACAAAATAAAACTCAGGTTTGCAACTTCTGTTTTAGTTAACCCCAAAACATCAGAACTGATTTTCCGAAAATCTTTTAGCTAACGTTATTTATGTAATACTCTGTAATAAATATTTTCTTGTATGCTCATAAAAGATTGGTGAATGAAGTATTAAGACATTAAGAAATGCCCTTAAAGTCGATTAGCATTGGTTCCCTTTCTGATATTAGTGTAGTACTTATAAGGTACTTGTTACATTACTCAAAAAAAAGAGGGGGACAGTTCTATATCTCCCCTTCTAGTGATTGACGAAATTCAACTTGCGTTTTTCATGACTCGAAAGCGCGACTTAGGATATGTACTATACAGCGTTGTTCTAATATAGGTATTTTGACACAAAATCGGAAAATGAAAAGGACAGGAAAATAGGTTGCTATAAATTAGAAGTTCGCCAAGCATATTATTCTTAGTGCAAACTGAAAAAAAATGCGCGAAGATACATTTTTGAATTTCTCCTTAAATTTCGCACCAAATTTTACAAAATTTAATATTTATGCATAATATGAATCGTAGAATCGAAATATGGAAAAATATTGGTATGTTATTTCAGAAAAAGTCGGATTTTGTGTTAAAATACTTATGTTAGAACAGTGCCATATATAAATCTAATATATATCCTAAATCGCGCTTTCGAGACATGAAAAACGCAATTTGAATTTCGTCAATCGGCCCAGTGGAACGGGAGATATAGAACTGTCCCATTTTTTCCGCAGCGTACGTTTACTATAAAGTGAATTATAATAATAATGTAATTTTAATGAATATTAAGGCAAACTACGCTCACATCTGATTGAAACAGGCACGGAAAATCATATTTAAATTCGATATTTAAATTGAGTGAAATGTTCATTAAATGCCGCCGAGTTTAAAGGTATTAAATTACGCGTTTTTGCAAATATAAAACATTAAATTATCAATATGATGTTGAAATAAGCAACGACCTTTTCTTTTCATATTATTTAGCACCACTTAATCAAGGGAGATAAGTAATTAAATCTAAGTAGCTTTAAATATGTGAGTAAATTAAATATTTAGGTATGATTCTCAGAATTATATCGTGTCACCATCTCATATAAAATATTCACTCTACAAATGGTACTTTCATTTTGTATAAAGCATTAGAGCCTGAAGTTACTGTTTTAATTGATTGAAGAAAAAAACAAAGTTTCATTACTTTGTAGAGACATTAGGTTATTTCGAAGTAGGAGAGATGAAAAATGAGATATGCCCTCACCGGGATTCGAACCACGGATCTCTTGAACACGCATCGAGCGAGCAGACTATTACATCACGAAGGCATGCTAAGGAGGTGGGAGAAATACCTTATATACGCCCCCTTTTAAAGGGTGACTGGGGATTAGGGGACCTAATCGCCAAATCTTGGTGGTGGAGAATCATCATCCACCACCTCTTAGTTCGGGCGCCACTGTAGAGGCATTAGGTTATTTCGAAGCAGGAGAGATGAAAAATGGCAATGCCCACGCCGGGACTCGAACCACGGACCTCTCAAATACACGCCGAGCGTGCTGACTACTGCATCACGAACGCATGCTAAGAAGGTGGGAGAAATACCTTATAACTTCATCACAAATTAAATGGGTAATAGTTAAAATGCTGTTAGAACTACTACGAAGTTCATTATTACTATGTCAGTAACTACTACTACTTTCGCCTCTGTCAAGTCGATTCTTATCGTATCTGTTGCTTTAGAAATTAGTTTTAATTAAATTAGCTCTAGTGGAAATACATTATAACTATTATTGTTTATGACTTTTAATCCCCTGCACATGTAGATGTCTGAGCAGATTAGAATTGTGAAACTTTTTTACAAAGTCAAAATACTCATAAACGTAAATGAAAAAATCAAAACGACTGATATCAAAGTAATCACTCATCAATGTGTTCCAAGCACTCAGCATGAGGACAACCATTAATCTCGCTCCCTAAAAGTCCTGCTGTTCATCATTTTCTCCCACCCCTCTCAGATCCTTCCTCAAAAATAGGTAGATATATGTGATATACTCATTTATATTACTTTCTTTCGCAGATCATATCATTAGTCTCAACAAAAAGAGCAAAGAAAGAATGGAAGATTGAAGTATTCTTTCTCTCTTTCAATTTTGCGAGCTTTCAAAAGTGTATTTAAGTTGAGGATATCATTACACGAAACTCACTTTTCCTAATTTTTATTATATATGACTTTCGCAGTTATATCTTTTCATTTTCTCCTTTAAATTTAAAGCTTCACATATTATTTAAATGTCTTAACTTTGAAACCAATTGCTCAGTTTGAAAATTATACATATTCAATAGTTTACAAAATGAAATATAAATATGTAGGCAAACTTTGGCTAAACAAAACTTTGGCCCTGTTTTAGCCAGACATCATATTAGATGGACATGTTTTCATATAAACTGCTGTATATAGATGGATATATAATTATGTATATATGCTTTCTCGGTTTATGGACGTGTTTAACAGTGACTATTAAATGCAAATTGCATCGGCAGTTTTATTATAAATTACTAAATTATCTTGTTTTAATAATTTGCAAAATATAACATTTGCTCAGTGTGGTTTTGGGAATAGAAACTTCCAGGCACAAAACATTCGTTTGGCAGTACTTTCGTTTTCCAGAGAGGAGATTTCATCAAGAATAAAATTTATTCTTGAAACTGCATTCACCTTTTTTTTATTGAAGTTAAGATGATAAAGGCTCGATTTCTGTAAGTTTGCATGGGCAAATCTAAACGGGTATTTAACATATATATATACACTCTTAGAGAAAAAAAAAACGACTCACCAAGATGGAGTTATTCGAATGAGACGAAAATCGGTAGAAGTGATGTACATGTACAGAAAAACAAATGATTACATTTTGAGAAAAATTGAATGATTTATTGAAGTCATAGTGCTTCACAAAGTGAAAAAGTCAGAAACGCGTTTGTCCACCTCTGGCCCTTATGCAGCTATTCGGTTTGGCATCGATTGATAGAGGTAGCGGATGTCCTCCTGAGGGACATCGTGCCAAATTTTGTCCAACTGGCTCTTTGGAACATCTCGAGCTGGTTGGAGGGCCCTGGCCATAATGCTCCAAGTGTGCTTAATAGGAGAGAGATCCGGTGACCTTGCTGGCGCTCGTAATGTTCGGCAAGCACTAAGGCAAGCAGTAGAAACATGTGCAGTGTGGGGGCGGGTATTATCTTGCTCAAATGTAAGCCCAGGGTAGCGTGACATGAAGGGCAACACAATGGGCCTTAGAACTTCCTCGACGTTCCGCTGTGCTATAAGGTTGCGACGGATGTCAACCAAAGGGGTTCTACTATGAAATGAAATGGCACCCCAGACCATCGCTCCTGGTTGTCGGCCCATCTGCCGGAAGATAGTCAGGTTGGTATCACACCGCCGTCCATGGCGTCTCCAGACTCGCCTTCGCTGTTCATCGGAGCTCAGTTCAAAGCGGCCCTCATCAGTGAAGACTGTTCTACTCCAATCAGTGACATACATTCCAGTGCGAATGAGCCCGACACCACTGCAAACGGCTTTGACGTTGTACAGAGATCAATGGTAGTCGGCGCAAGGGGCGCAGTGACCTCAGCCCCCTTTCTGTGAGCCGTCTATGAATGGTCCTTGCGGTCACTGAAGCACTAGTTGCACGTACAATCGATGATAATGATGCATTTGGGGCTGTGAGTGTCGCTCTGACGATTGCTCGGTCTTCACGTTCTGTCGTTTCTCTAGGCCTACCGCTTCCTTTTTGACGCTGTGTGCGGCCATAGTTCACCCACTCCTGCCAACATCGTCTAATAGTGGCATCACTCCTGCTCACATGTCGAGCTATTCGCCGCTAAGACCGACCGGCTTCTTGAGGCCAACTACATGACCTCTCTCAAATTCTGACATCTGCGCATATCGTTCGCGCACCTGTATGCGAGGCATAGTTACTGTCTACCAGAGTACACGGAATGAAATTCGTGAAAATTTTATGACCTGAAATCGTAATTTCTCCTCTTAAATATCCTGCCAGTTGCGCAGATCAGATGCGCTGTAGCGCATTCATTGACAGCCAAAATGTAAAATTTTGCATTTTCCGTATGCATATCAATTTGTGTTCAATTTGCTTTATATCTTCTCGGGGCGTCGTGGTGTGTCTTTTTTTTTTTTTTTTTTTCTATGAGTGTATGTATATATCAAAAACTTAAGTTAAGAATTTAGTAGAAGTAAATTAAACAGTCCTATGAAAATTGAAAATTCTAAAATTGTATTAAAAGAAACCCATTAAATTTTAAAAACATGAAACAAAATTTAAGACAGTTCAATACTATTTTTTATTATGGCTTGGTCAAGTGACCAATGGATTTGATTGTCTTCGATATCTCGCATTTATGCTCAACAGCGGAGTTTGATTTAATTTAATTTTAGCTATTCATCTAAATTTGCTGCACTGCTCGACATCCCTGACTTTATGCATTAACTACTAGTAATCATAAATTCCTAGCGATCAACTCCTATGTCACTGGTGACTAATTAATTTAACAGACTTTTAATTTAAGTTTTGATTTTATTTTTAAAAGTTATTCAAAATTACTCAGCTACCTTTCCTGGACTTATGGGTTCGCTTATAGTGACCGTGATGCTGTGGATCTTCAGTGACCAATAACAACCTTACCTGGACTGGCGCTCTACATTTCCAATTTATTTTTTAAAAGTTTCTAAATTTATTGCATTGCCCCATAATACTGATTTTTAAATCAAATTTGAAAGAATCGCCATATATTTTTCATCTTTAAATTTACATATACTTTGGAATTCTTTGAATAATAAGTTCTAGTTATTTGGAAATATGCCTAATTTTTTTTTACTTCGAGAACAGTGTGCAACAGATTATTGGTCATAACCCGCATTTTTTTTTTTTTTTTTTGGAAAATGCATGAAAAATTTACGATGCCCACTTACAAAAAATACATAAATATTCATGTTCAAAAAATAAAAAATACAGTTGTTTAACTTGCATATGAGTGCAAAAGAGTTAGCCCTTCAAGTTCGCAAGCAAATATTGTCCTTTTAAATAATTTTAAAAGATTCTAGATTAACGATTTAAACAAAATAATAACGATAAATGCAATGTTGTTTGGTTTAAAAATTTTTGGGTTTTTCTAGAGTTGAAAAATCTCATCTCCTCTTCTGTTAGTAACAGAAATATCACTTCGGGCACATAACAAAGGAAACTTTCAAGTGAGAGGAGGAGCAGTGACAGTAGTGATAGCAGCTTCTAAATTGCCGTCATTTTTATTTATCTTTTCAGATAATATTTTTTGAACAACTATTTATTGACTGAAGTGCCAATATATCGTATAGTGCTGAAATTTTAATACTGAAAAATGTTAGAAATGAAAATTCTTAGATGGTTTTCTTCCAAAAGAAGAAAAGAAGCATAAAAATATTATTCATTTCTTAAATACGCATTTTAAAACGGTTCCTATGTTTGCTTGGTAACACCTTCTTCGACGCTATCGATATGGATCAATATCAACGTTACTGCTGTAGACGGAATAGATTGTTTGCTTTGGAATTTATTGTGCAAATAAGTTTACAAAAGAAACTTTTCTTTATAAGCTGCATAAACGAACGAATTGTGGGAAGAAAAAATTAAATTTTATTTTGTATAAGCCTTTTGTCTTTACTAAACAGCTAAACGACGAATTTAGAAATGTTCAAATGTCATTGTATATAGCCCCAGATTACGGTGAAATATGGGATGTTTTGATACGTACTTCTAAATCGAATACATGACATCTCGGTCACAGGTGTAATATAGACAGATAATGTTACATGTATGTAACATTTATTTAGATACATGTAACTCACATTTAGTACGAAAAATTTAGTTAAATTTTATAACTTCTTTGTGTTAGATAGCATATTTATTCGTGAGTGTATTTTTGAATGTATGTGTACTGAAATGAAGAGTTCAAAGAAAACACTATTTACTGCCTTTTTACCATTGCTTTAATTACCAATTAAAATTAAGTATACGTAACTAATTGCAATTTCAAAAATAAACTTCAATCAAGTTTTAGAGTCCTTTGATGTTAACAATAACTTAAACCATGTAATCAGAGTTTTTTAAATAAAACAGAGGCAAATCCTTCGTCTTTAAATTTTCTCCAACTAGATGACAGGAGATTCTTAAGCAATAAAATGTTGATTACAACCAGGTTCAAAAAAGTAAATAAAATAAAGTTCCGAAGATTAGTAATTGTGCAAGAAATATATTTGTGAAAATGATGTTTTAATATCATAATTTAATAATATCAAAAACTTCAGGAAGTTTAACTGTAAAACGAGGTATTTTGCAATAAGTTTAAATAATTATTAACATGCTAACAATATTCAGATTCATGTAAAATATATATTGTTGTTGTTGTCTTGTCCATGGAAAAGGTGCTAAACAGGGCCAAAAGTCTGCATGACAAGCCTTACCAGGTCTGGAGGAGGACTATAAAGGATATTCTGTGGTGGTGAGCCAAGTTGAGTAAAGAGCAGCAATGATAGCCTGGCATTTGAAGATATGGTCTGGCGTTAATTGGGTTTGTGGGAAATTTATGCATATGGGGTAAGATCTTGAGTTATTCTCTGGAGATATCATCATAGCTTTAAAATGGTCTTTACGAAGTCTTACCACTGCAGACGAGAGGCCTTTAGGGCAGTCAAGGGCCGGAATTAGTGGGCTTCTAAAATATCTAGCAAAAAATTTGCGTTTTGTATCTACGTTTGCATCTTCAAAGGTAACAATAGATCCAAGTCTCGAGATTCTTTTGCGAGGGCATCGGCACACCCATTTTCCTCAATGAACACGTACGCAGGGATCCACTGAAGAGTGAATTATTTTCTTATTTGATTGAGAAGAGAATTTATTTCTTGAGTTAGTTTTGTTTCTCCAAGGCAGGTGGCTTCGGATGCTGATTTTGAGTCTGAGAATACCACCAGTCCATCCGTTGAAGCATCAAAATTGCTTAAGACGTAGAAAGTAAAAGCTTCCTTGATTGCAATCAATTCACTGGTAAAGTTTCAGGATATTTGGTCTGTGGGAATTTTGAGTAAAGTTTTTTTTTACCAGAAGGGTGGACAAGAAGGATACTAGCACCCCCTCTATGAAAAGTACTATCAGAGGAACCGTCTGTAAAGACAAATATTTTACTTTTCTGCCGAATGAGTTGAATGTATCAACTCCCTTTTGGCATTACATCAGAGTGGGTGCTTTCTTTGAACATGGTTCTAACAAATATTTTATTTTCCTGGAGAATGAGTTGATTATATCAACTCCCTTTTGGCCTTAAATCAGAGTAGGTTCTTTCTTTGAAAATGGTTCTAACAAGTTGAGACGAATCTTAGTATTGGCAGGTGGCTTTTTGGGAAAAGACGGCTCCTGAAGAATAACTAGAGAGCAATGATCAAGGAAAAAACATTTTGATATATCTATCATAGTGCAGAGTTGATGATCTGTGAAGTTTTGTTGATCCTTCCCAAGAGCAAAAGACCCTGTTAGAGATCTGATTCTTATTAAAGCTTCTTAGCATATTTGTGAATTTCACAGTGGCAAATTTACATCTTCTTTCCAAGGACACAAGGCCGCTTTCTGCCTCAGCTCTAATGTCATTTGTGGAAGAACCAGTACCTATAATAATTTTAGAGGCTTTATATTGGACTGAGTCTTTGCTTTAACTGTTTCAGATGCAGAAGCCCAGATTGAGGAAGCATATCTTAATACTGGTCTGATTACGGTACAGTAAGTCCTTTTCAGTGTTGATGATTCTGAGCCCCAGTTTGTGCCGCGTAATTTGCGAAGATATTTTATTTCTTGATAGCCTTATTTGCTGTGATCTTAGTGTGCTTTGTAAAACGAAGTTCAGGGTCCAGAACCACTTTCAGATATTTGAGATTGCCAACACGTTCAATATTTATGCTTTGAAGTTTCAAATTTGGATTAAAAGTTCCACGATGTTTTATGTCAGTTGAGAAGACGCAGTAATTTGATTTCCAGGGATTTATTGTTAGTTTGAGATCCTCAGCCCAGTCTGTAATACCTTTCAAGGTAAGATTTAGAGATTTCTCAGAGTTGTTTTAAATTCTGGTTTGAATTACAAATGGCAATATCATCTGCATAGCAAGCAATCCTTGTGTCCGGTTGGACATGAGTGTCAATTGTATTCATGTACAGAAGAAAGAGCGGTGGACTCAGGACCTAAGCTTGTGGTACACCTGCCCAGGTTCTGTGGGTCCTAGAGAGTTCTCCATTAACCCTGACAGAAAATCGTCTACTTCTTAAAAGCTCATTTATCAAGACGAGCGCATTACCGTCGATGCCAACCTCGAGGAAAAATTAAATTAGCCTTTTCACCAAACACGATCAAATGCTGTAGATAGGTCCAGAAAGACAGCAACTGTTTTTTATGTGGTTTTTCCTGTAGGTTATCAATTATTGATTGGCATATATAGAAGAGCTGGTCAAGTGTACTGAGATGAGCTTGATAAGATGTTTGATAGAAGTGAATTTTCTTCCGTTCAATCAACCAATTCATAAGCCTGAAGTGATTTATACGTTCGATAAGTTTCCAGAGTGTACTGGTAAGAGATATTGTTCTGTAGTTGCTGCAGTCAAAGACACTCTTGTTTGGCTTAAGGATTGGGGTAATGATAGAGGTCTTCCAGATGGTAAGCAATTTGCCAGAAGTCCAAGAAAAGTTGATGATTTCCAGTACTAATTCAGAAGTCAAACAACATGATTTCGAGTAGTTGCCTTTGAACTTTGATATTGCAAAATACATATTTGTCCTTTTTAATAAAAAGATTTAGTTTTCTTAGTTTAAAAATGTCCATCGTCAAATATGCCTAATTTAAAAACAAGCTATTGAACGTCAGGGCTTTAAAAGTTCATATTTCACCTATTCATATATTTAATTTCATTTTGCTTTAAAAATTGTATGAACTTAATATCGAAGTTTTAATATACACATTTTATTATTTTAGATAGAAGAAAGGAATTATACATGTTTTACAAAATGCGAACAAATTTTGAGTTGTAAAACCTTAACAGCGTCCGATATCGATTATATTAATTTGTTAGAAATTCTTTATCTCCAAATAGTAAAAATATTATTATACTGCGAAAAATATGTAGCGTTGTTTTTAAAGGTTCTTAAAACGGAATTTTAAAAAAATAATTTTAACACTTCAAGTCTGTGTTGTTTTGTAGAATAAGTTTTCTCGATCTTGGATAAAAATATATGAACTTTGTTGGTAACGTTAAGAAACTAAACCTTTTTCTTAAATAGACTTAAGTACTACAAAAACCGCGAACATGTTGCAACACTTTTCTCATTGACAACACAGTTTTTGGCACGGAATTTTAGTCGCATACGAGATGTAAGGACAGAAAAAGTAATTTGCGTGCCGTCGAGACTCAGCGGAAAATGTGCTTAGTTGTTTTATGGCTACTTTTTGAGTCATAGTGTGCTTTTGAGTTTCCTCACTCAATGTCATTTTTTTACATAAAACCTACTTTTCAAATAGTAGATTGTAAATTATTTTCAATTATCAAGTATTCTTTAAAACCTCAGATGAAATATTTCGTTAAAAACTTAATCAGGTGTTACTCAGCTTTACGTTTCCAATTGCTAACGAACAATCAAGTTCTAGATAGTAAATGTACAGTTTCCTCTAAAATAAGCTAATTTAAATAGAGCAAGATTGGTATACAATATCGTGATTTTGTACATGAAGGCACAAGATTTTACAGCTCTGTTTCGAAGAATTAAAATTCAGTTTACATGAATAGAATTCCGCTTATAAATATAATATAATTAAGTATGTGTAAGTATTGTTAACCCTCGAGCTGTAGAATAACTTCTAAGAATAAACGGATATATATATATATAAAAGGTACTTCAGGTAGATCAAAGTAGTTGAATTTTTATGTGGTTGAAAGTGTGTATATATTGAATTATTCGAAACAGAAATATTTTCTCTTTTTAGAAATACATCAGACATACATATATTTAACTCTTCCATTTGCAAGTTGGTACGTATTTCCTTCGATTTCTTCGTGTTAGCTTTTGCAGCTAGCCAGTATCACTGTAGCAACAAATTGATTTTGTGATATCGGAAAATCAGAAGACGAAAGAGTTTTCACTAGAGATTAGCTGAAAGGAAAGGAAATCGAAATAAAGCGATAGTGGTAGTAGACAAAATTATATACATGTTGTTCATAATTAAAAAAATTTTCCAAAAACTAAAAAAAAAAATTCAACTGAAATGTAATTACGAACATACGCATATTTTGAGAGAGCTTCTCCAGAAGATAAAAAGGCTTATGAAATGTTCTGTGAATCTAAAACCACAGAAAAGTTTAAACAAATTACATTGAGACCAGGATAACTAATTTAGATTCCTTGGATTTCCATATTCATTTTAAATTCACTTTCTTTAGTTACTCTTCGCACAAGATAATCCCTACCATATCGGGCATAGAATAGAAACGAATTTTTTTAAATAATTTTCGTAGATTCATAAAGTATTCAAATGGATTCTGCTCTCATTTATGGCGGATGTATATACGTTTAAATCTTGCAGAATGATAATTATCAAACATTCTTACTTAATAACTATTTGCAAAAACAAACTATTTCAGAGATAAATTTCATTGCAAGTAAATGTCATTCTGAAATTAATATCAAGTTAAATATGTTTCCTATACTGTTTTCTCAGTAAAACGTTTATCTCGCTGTTCAAACAGTTTACAGTGTAAAGCTGCCGATTAACAGTGTCAAGCCGAAGTGGATCAAACAGCTAAACTCTGGTAATTATGTCGGATCCGATTTAAGTCGAATAATCTGAGGGCATAAGCGTTTCCACGATTTTTACCATTTGTAACACCAGTATGATCTATTTTCTCTTAGCAGGTCAACCGCTAAGGCTTCCATTTCTTTATGCAGATAGACCTTGAGAGATATATCGTATTCAACCAAATAAACTACATTATAAGCTTCTATATTACACTAAAAGGCTCTATTTTATTATGAGGCCAGTTCTCCATAGATACGAAGTATGAAAAATTAAAGATATTTGAGTAGTTTGTACAACAGATTTCTCTTCATTACTCCTCTAAAACTGGCCCTATCATTTCCGAGAAATCTCTTCAGGAATTTCCTAGAAAAACTATAAAACCTCAAGTGATCACTTTATCTTCTGCTATTCGAGATCTATGCTAAATATTTAAACAATGAAAGGCGATGTTACGAAACATATTCAATTATTGACTCTTCATACAATACTTAATTCAATGTACATCCTTTTCACCGTACATCAAGCAAATGGGTAAAAGAGAATAACAGTAGGTTATTGTAACATATACATTTGAATATAGTAAAAGGATAAAGCTATCATTTAGTTTTCTTCCCTGATCAAAGTGGCGTTTAATATTTTTGTTACATTCTAATGAAAAAAGAAATTTGTCTATTTATCTTCTAACCATTTAACTTTTACTGGTTTAATGCTCTTACGTTTTTATCTAAGGCACACTCATTATTGTTAATAAACGAAATTTTCTTTGGCATAAAGTGTCGTATATAGTTTGGTTAGGATATAGTTTGGTTAGGAGTTTGGTTAGGAGATCTTATATATTTTAAAACTAAAGTTTCACTGCAGCAAAAATACAAGCAGAAAAATTTGAAAAGTAGTTTTGAAGCGTATTCGGAATAACTTTCAAACTTAAATAAAGCGCTCTAATAATTCAGATTTGCAAAGAGGTACTTTAAGAAGCTTACTCCGTATTTAAAACATAGCTACCCATTTCTTCTAAAAATATAAGCATCGATTGCTGAGGGAAAGAATTTATTTGGAGGGAAGGAGTTGCAACGAATCCTATTGCTTTAGAATTCTACAAGTAACATATTGCATTATTCCCATATCTCTATGGGCTTACGCTGATTAAATAAGCTTCATGAATGCTTCTTTTCTGTGCAATCAATCAGCTTATAAGACAGATTGAGAACTAGTTTTATCAACCTGGTCTTTCCAGGTTGATATAAATTCATACTACGAAACCTTTGCAGAACATTTTTCAAAATATTATTAAAATACATCGAAACGATGTATTGCTACTATCATCCGGATTGTTTCAAGACTGGTCAGTTTAATCTACTTAATGATGCTAACTTGTATATACTAATATTACCGCGTTATGAATTATCTTTGAACTATTTTGAAATTCCCTAAAGATTACTTTTGCACGATTTAAATTAGAAATCGACCTACAATTTTTCGTTGAAAGTGGATTCACTTGTATAGCTTATTTTCTGAATTTAAATAGCTGGAATATTTAGATATTTTGGTTTCAGTAGATTTCACATTTTATACAGAATATAAATAAAACTTTTGAAACATAATCAAAATGTAAATTTTGTTTAGAAGGGAAATTGAAAATAATAAAATCAATTAAAATTTAATTTTATGCTTTTAAACTTTAACTATTGAAGCTTTACTTCGAAACATGCATTTTTTATGCGAGTATAAATTTAGTAAAGTAAGTGAAGAAGAAATCTTTGCAAACTTATATTCATTTGAATTTAAGAGGGAAGAAAAAGGTTGAAAACATCAATATGCATTTCTTAACATTTGTCTAAGTCGATTAATATTCATCAATAAAAACTGTTCTGAGATTCAAGTCACGACATACATCAATTTGTTTGATTACATTTTAAGTACAGCCTTTTTGAGGTCACCTTTCATTACCTCGTAAGAATTTCTCTTTTGTCCCTGTAACAGACTTGCAGCCTCGGCTTGTCCCTGTGGTCCATGAAAGAAGCCTTGTATGGTCCTAGGGAACTCAATTACATACCTAATGAGCTTGTCCTTACATTATCAGATCGAGGTGGGTGTGGTGATATCACGCGATTCATCATCATGGGATACCTTAAGCATTTTATGAATTTTTTCTCCTTACCGAGATTCGTTATTCTAATAGTAATGAATTTTATTTTATATTTCTGATGTCTTAATAATGCATTAATTTGAAAATCTGTCATGCTTCAAATCGCTAAAATTATAAGATGTAACAAAAGCTGCTAGCCAACGTAAATTTTTAAAGTAAACATAATTTTACAATTCCATAATCCACGTATTTTAAGTGATTGGACATTTCATGCCATTAAACTGGTATTTCGAAAGGTTAATGCAAGACTGCAAAATGATGTAGTATCCTCTTCTTTCAGAAGAAAAACAGAATGAAACGAGATTCGCATAAGACTGTCTGCAAAAATGTATGCAATATTTTATTTTAAATCAGTACCAGTACTTCGCTATTTACTTAAAGAAGAATGATAGAATATTATTCATAACTCTTCATTCATGTTAAATGTAGGGTTCACCGGCGGCCGAGCGGTAAAGTCGCTGAACACTGGTAGTTCGGTCCACTGGCTGCATGGGCGTTTTCGTGGTTTTCCCTATGTGTAACGTCTATACGAGCCAGTTTCCCTTAGAAAGTCATCCACGAAGGCATCCCTTCCCTTAGGCAGGTAGCCCTCGAGGCTTTGCCATAATCTCTCACACACACACATGTTAAATGTAGTCTTAAATCTTCAATTTGTTTTCCTTAAATCCTTATGAAATTTGAGTTACAGCCTTTCCCCCCCTCTAATTTCCTATTCTACAAATTTCATTTATAAGCTTCTAAATCTATATGCAATGTTATTTCCACGCTGAATGCAAATTCAAATTTATTAATAAAGAAATTTTTGAAGAAGTTTTTGCTTTTAAATTCTAATGCTTTTTCCCCCGCAGACACTTTGTTCCATTTAACTCCAAAGCTGTTTGTTAGTAAATATACAGTCCTTGATGTTTCGAATTCCTTAAAGATTACTTTTGCACGATTTCAGTTAGAAATTGACCTACAATTTTCCCTTGCAAGCAAAAGCGTACCTATAGCTTATTTTTCTGAATTTAAATAGCCGACGTTTAAATAGATATGCGTTTTAGTTTCAGTAGATTCACATGTTATGCAGTGCAAATATTTTAAATTTAAATTAAACAAGTATTATTTTGGTATGCAAGCATTATTTTGTTCGAAGATCAAAATGTTCTTGAATGTAATATTGAAACAAATACCCTCTAATCAGGAAATTATTTTTTCTCTCGGGAAATAAAAATTAAACGTCAGCAACACAGAGAGAAAAACATTATTACGTAATTATTCACAAGCATAACTTTAATAGCAAATCATTAATTTCAATTATTAATTTAAAAGAAATAAAAGTTTTCTGTGAAATTCCTTCGTATATACTGTTTCGAAAAGCCGGTAAAATTGGTTGACTGTTTCTTTTGGCGAAAAGACGCTCGCTGTGAAGGAAATGAGAATATCTTAAATGGAAGCGTTTACTGCGCCGTAATAAAAATCTTTCATCTTCTAACTTTTTCAAAATTAAAATCTCTTTTACCATATTCATCGTTATTACGAGATATCTCTTCTACAGAAAAGTTGTACGAAACGCTAGCGACGAGACATCTCTTCTACAGAAAATTTGTACGAAACGCTAGCGACGAGACATCTCTTCTACATAAAAGTTGTACGAAACGCTAGCGACGAGACATCTCGTTCTCCGCATTAAACTTTCCAAATCATTACAGCATGTGCTAGTACCTTATTCAATAACCTTACCATTTATTCCAGATCATAGAAGACTATTTCACAAAATTATACAAAATGGACTTACCAGCATATAGTAAAGTACTTGGAGGAATGTTTAGGCTACAGCCTGAGCATTTCCATTTAGGCACAGTCCAAGCAACTCTGCTGTACCTCTGCGATGCTTGGAGGTTTCCAACTGGAAATGTATCGTTTGTAATTCTCATGGAATTCTAAGAGAATTGACCGAATTCTGTCTGTGCAAAGTTTGCACATCAAAATCTGCATTACGTATAGCACGCTGATTCGAAAATTATCGTAGTTTGGAAGAATTCTAGAGTTTTGTCAAGTTTTAACCCAAACAAGACTTGTATCCACATGCGACGCACTCATTTCATCATTTTGTTGTTAAAAGGAAAATAAATTTATTTGCCATGAATTTACATTTTCTTCGTAGATCATCGTAGATTTACATCGTAGATCAAGAGGCGGCCAACAAGCACGCCTTAGCAATTATTATGTGCTAAATCATCTCATAATCTGCCAACGTATTTTTAGAAATGCGTTAATTGCGCCTGTTGCTAATGGTTAGAAACCGGAGTGGCTAACCCATCAGTTGTAGCGTACGTTTTCGAAGATTTTGAACTTATTCTAAATTATTCTTTCACATTTTTTCCGTGTAACTGTACATCACGTTCATCGGAAAAAGGTAGTACTTGTGCTTACTAAGAGTTAGCCAGCATTATGATAAGTATCTCCTTTTCAGAACTCGGCAATTATAATTTCTTTTCATTCTGTTATACAAGATTATTATAAAATATCTGTTTAAAATGCATAGGCAATCAGAAGGGACCGAAATAGCAAATTTTGAAAGGAAACATGCGCGGAAAAGCCGCGTTACGGTGGTACATGTTTCTGTTGAGCGGTAGGTGTATATAACAGCGCTCTGCTGGCGTAAGTCATCATTCCTCGTGTGAAGGTTTCGAGCGGTATACATGGTCTACACGAAGATTGGAACTCACAGATAAGCATTTTATGTCTTCACTGCTGCTAAAACAGAGATGCTACTCAAAAGAGGAACAGAGACCGATTCCCGAATACCTTCTTCGAGCAATTGCTTCATTTCAGCCCCTTAGGTAAAATTCACATTGGTGAGCTACACGTTTGTATACCTTCTAAAACCGTACAGGAAAGCAAAATTTATGCCAACAAAGTACTTTTACCTACTGCCCAATAGCTCCCTGTTCCACCTCAAAGAATCATTTCCGCACACACATTCCATTGCAGAATCGGCTTACTTCGGTCCTCTCTACATTTTAGTCAGATATATTTTTGATCATTAAAATGTGCATTAAAATCCATCTTCATTTTCTCTAGTGATCGATTAGCTAAGAGATCGCTCAACTGTGATCACTGTTATTACGTTCTATTACAGTCGAAATGTAATGATGTCGTACTAGTTTTCTATACTTTCTTGATGCATAGAGTAAATGAAATCAGTTCAGGTGGAAGATTATTTACGAAAGTAAGCTCATGTAAAACAGCCTTTGCTCATTGTCATAATCAAATGCAGTAAGACGCCAAACATACGGATTAAACGAGACTATACTTCCTTGGTGTATTGAAAACATCTGAACAATTGAGTTAGTTACATTTTTCCTATATATAAAATTTTTATTGATTGCAAGCGAGGAAATTTCATTTTTTCGTTTGTCGTATTTTATTTCAATAAAGATTATGCAATTCAAAAATACATATTTTTCCTAAAACAAAATACAAAACATGCTTTTTTCGACGAAATGAAACGAAGAAATTATTTTTTATTTTCCCAATCACCGAACTACTCACCGATATTTCCTCGCTTTACAGACTAATTCTATGTATCTCGCACTCAAATTCAATCGTGTAATTTTCAATGCGTGCTCATTAAGCCAATTTGATTGCTTTTTAAAATATACTGTTTCATATTATTTTTTATACTGTTTAAATCAACGAAAAATTTTAAAAAACAGAAATAAGCGAAGAATAATTTTGTTTAGCTTAAATCAAACAGCCATTGGGATAGTTAGAATCAAACAGTCATCCAGATAGTTTCCGGTATCCGAATAATTAAGGATTTACTAAGCTTATCTGGCTTTAAATAGCTTAGCAAAACATTCAGTGAACAAATTTTCTCTGCTACTCTGAGAAAGCACAAGTTAGATATGAAATAAGGGCAAGTAAGATCTGACAGTCAAGTCGAAAAAATACAAAATTAAAAATATTGTAACCTGCTGTGAGAGATGCCAGCTCTCTCTATGCTAAAATAAACTCTGGAGGTTTTCAGAGATTTGTTGTTAGGTTTTTATTATGGTATTAAACAAGAATATAATCACGATTTAAATATTAATACGTGCAAATTTTCTTTCTGTTTGTGTGTGCGCGCATTTTTCAGTATTCTTCCTAAAAGCTAGTTAACCAGTCAATAAATAATAATAATATTTATTTAATACAAATTTGCTTAGTTCTTGAAAGTTAAAATGCAACGTGCCCATAGCCCTTACAAAATGGAAGAAAAAAGCACTGACAAATAATTCGTTGTATTATTCGTCTGCTATTCTCATTCCTCTAAATCAGAGTTGCATTATATTTTTAATTTTTCAGATCTTTAGGTTTTCTTATGGTAATACATATATAAAAATTTCACGTGCAATTTATTATTACTTATTAACTCTGCTCAGCCCTTGCCCAGATTTTGTTTATATTTACTGCATAAATTGTGGTGTTTTATATGTTGAAATAAAACATTTATTAAAAAAGCGTAATATTCATTTCCCAGCTGTGAAAAGTGTTAAAGCACTTTTTTATACTCTTCTTAATTTTTAGGTAATTTGCCTTAAATCACACAGCATTTAGATTACATACAAACACTTTCAAATATAAGTAATCATAATACGTTTGTTAAAAATATAAAAATGTTTGTTGAAGATATGGATGACATCGCATGTGAACCGTATAAATTCTGAAATACTACTTGCTAACATTATCCATTCCAGGAATTTTGTCTGGCAAAGTAAAGGCCTTTTCTCAACTTTTTTGTGACAGGTAAAGATTGCGTGATGTTCTTCAAAGACACTATTCAAAGTGCTGAACATTATATGTAGAGCAAGCCAGGAAACACAGGATACATCAAAGGAATCTTTCTGGAGAAATGGATGGGCGATATGGGTTTGCGTGAGATAGATGATGTCAATCTAAAGGATAGAGTGACGGATGGGACACGTTAACTGCGGTATTGACGGTGAATTGTTAGATGTCCTTTACACTCCAACATTTTTAGAAAACAGAATAAAGATATAGACACTTGAGTAGAGATAACTAAATTTTCTCAACATTAAGATTTAAATTACTGTTACGAATGTATGTAATTAAATTAATGGGGAAATTGTTAAAAGTGGTTATTAAAATTAAATAGAGATTGACATATTAAATGGTTAGGCACGGTTATCAAGATAAGTAAGTCTGCAGATCCATCTGTACTTATACAATTAGCAAAATTAATAAATAGAGAAACTGTGTCAATTGCAATAAACGTAAAATCTAAAGCAAAATATATTTTAATAAATTCATCTGCATAAATAAATATATTTCTTTATATAAAAGGCAGTAAGCAGATATTGATGGAGATTTAAATATTTGCTGAAATCAAAACTTCACTTTGTTTTAACATAGATTAGTATTATTCGTTCTTTTAGTAAAAGATTTTTCATAAATTTCATGCTGAATGTTCTTTAGGTTTTCTAACCTTTAGTTTGCCTAATATTAAAAACAGAACTGTTAGCTAAACGCTTCTTTTTCTAAAGGACTAAGTTCACCTTGTATTTATGTTAAGGAAAACTATTAAAATCACATGTAACCAGCAATTTTCTCTGAAAATCAAACCAGAAACAAACCATCAGTACTTGGAAACTTTGCAAGCTTCATAAGGAGACCCGCAACTGCAAGAATGAATAGCCTAACTTTTACTAAAAACAATAAAATGTATTGAAACAAGTTTTAAGTTTCTTTGATAAATTTTATTGTTTTTGAAAAAGAGTTTTGAGTATCTGGGGAGTATTTAGAGATAATATTATCAGGACTGCTATTCCTTCTAATCGCCTTTGGAAACATCTAGTAATCCTGAATGGGAACAGGCAGCTTATTCAAGCTATGTTCGTGCATGCGTGGAAGAGACAACACAAATAAGAAAGGCTAACTTTACCCTCTATTTCTCACAGCGTACAGGCTCTCCCTCACTTCGAAATACAGAGACCAACACTTTTGGCCTTAAACTCAGAAAATAAGAAATATTCAAATAACTAAAGTAGATAAGAATTAAACTTAAATTCTGTACAGAAACTATTAACGCGAATATTGACCTTTTGACACTACGTATGTGGTGAACGAAATTGAAATATCAGCAGGAATTAAGTTCTGGCCTTATAGGCAGACATGAACTGACTGAAAAGCACGCGCGTGGTAGGGCAGCAGGAAGGCTCTTCTCCTCTCTTGGCTAGAAGCCACTTCTTAAATATATACAATTTGTAACCTCATTAGCATAAACAATCCCTACTCGCGCTTATTCTGGCCGGAAAGGGAAAATAAGAGAGGACAGCAAAATTTAAAAATAAAATAAACGTTAATAAAACTTAAAATCCTTATAATGTGATTGAAATGGCTACGAGTATTTGTGGGAATATGTGAATCCTTTAATTAAAAAATACATACTGCATGCAATGTGTTCTGCCTTACTTTCAAATGTGCAAGAAAATGCATTACAAGTTAATCGTCATTTTACGAAGAAAAGCATTTCTGTGAAAACTTTCCTAAACCAGAATATCGTCAAATGAAGAAGTTACCATTAATTTATATAAGAAACAATTTGAAATTTACATGCCTTCAGAAAAATTCTATCATCACACCAAATAAGCCCAAAAGAAGAATGTGAGAATAAATTGATGAATACACAGTCTTAATAAGTACAAATGGCATAGGAAAATTTAGTCTAAGTTTTCCAAACTGGAAGACAGCACACATATAGGAAGACTTAGAGATTATGACAGTTCTCGTTTTCTTACTTCAGCTCGTCTTCTGAGCTGAAGTAAGAAAATCGTCTTCGAGTCGAAGTAATAAAATCGAGTCGATTTCAAGCAGATTATCACATCTATATAATTTCTGTTGTCTGTTCAATCTATTGTTGACAGTCAAAGTTTGTCAACTGTTCTGGCTGATGTGAAAGGCGTGGCAAAAATGATTTATCGCTTAAATTGGCAGATAATTTCCATCATACTGTTCTTCGCCGGCAAACATAAAAAAAGAAAAAAAAGAAAAACAAACCTAGAATTACCTGCTGTTTTACAACTGAAGTAATATTTATTTCGTTGTTTCTATAAACAGATGCTGAAAAGTATTTTCAATTTTCATCTGCCTCCACCCCCGTAAAAGCGTTGTCAAATTTTAAGTCCAAGAAATGGTGCTAAAGTAAATCTTTATCACCGTTCGAACTGGCATAAAGCAAACTTTGGAAAATCGGGAGATGTCTGTAAATGCTTAAACATCTTAAGCCCGCCAGAAAGGGGAAAATTAGAAATTTTTAACGCTGCTATTTTTAGCCAGAATTCTGTTTTTTATGCAAAATGTGTTTCTTCCTAAATTCAAATATTGATTATGCCTTTTAAAATGCCTTCTATGGAAACTCTCACTTTTAAACTTCTGCTGTAATTGAATTCGCAAACATTTTTTCAAAAAAAAATTATGCAAAAGTATATTCTTTTCAAGGGCTACCTGTTTTCATTTTAATGCATATGATTCAGATTTTAATAAAGTTTGGTTTTGTGGCAGCTGATATAAACTAGCAAATGCAAGCCATATGCATTCCAGTTTCTGTTTGCTGGTAATCAAAATCCTTCTTGGGATTTACTAATTAGTAGTTTTAAATATTTATCATTTCTGACATTTGTATAACATATTTTATTATGAGCTTTTTAATTCATATTTTAAAGTTTTTAGGTTTGTCAAAGCAAGATGCGTACCAAGAAAAATACTCGGTAACCAGGGGGAAAAGGGTGACTGGGAAAGCGGGGACCTAACTGCCAAAACCTGGCGGTGACTAATTTTAAGTCACAACATTTTAATTCGGGAGTCGCTGTAGAGTCATAAGTCCGGAACTCCCGACTGATCGACGGACGAGTTTCTAATTACTTCACGAAAGCATGTGGTAAACAGGCAGTAAATACGTCTAGAATCTCGAATCCTCGAGTATCTCGCAATGAAAAAAAAACTTTAGTTTATTCTAATTGCTAAACTTAAAAAACAAAAACATTATATTCCTAATTAAACTGTAAATTGATTCAACCAAAAAAATTAAAATTTTGATACCAATAACCTTTTAAAATTACAGATGAATGAGCAAACTTCCTTTTGAAAATTCTAAATAGGAAAATGCTTTTTGATAAAACAGCCTGCTATGTTCAAAATGCAATTAAAATATGAAAAAAAAACATAACTTTGAGAATTTATACAAGGTACGTTTATTTATACTAAATATAACAATTCAGAGAGGAAGATTTTCAATTATTCTGTGAAAGGTGGAAATGTATTATTTCCCTTCTCTCTGAAATATTTTGTTTGAAATGTAGAGAATGCTTTCTTTGTACGCAGTAATTCTGTCTGTCAAAATAGATTGCATTAACAGTCGTGACCAAGTATTTTATTGTTCGGATAATGGGAACGTTACAAATTTAAATTTAAATGTCTGCCATAAGTTTGACTTCTGTATTCCTAATGTTTTTTACTTCCATGGAGAATGAAGAAATATTAAACCAAGCCCTCAGAATTCCCGCTAATTCATTCAGATCACGTTCAAGTGAGCAGCAGCTCCTAGGCATTGAAAACATTTCTCGAGTTTTAGCTTTTGCAGAAAAGAATGCCGTATACATAAAATTAAATTCCGTGTAATTATCATGAGATTTGTAAACCGACCACCAGTGACAGATGTTTAAAAGAACTGTAAAGCTATATTGAAGACAAGGTGAACATGTGGATAACACGCCTCTCGCGTAAAATAATGAAGGTCAGATTTTATTATTAGTAAGCAGATATTTTGTCATACGTTGTTACTTTATTATGGATGTGATTGTGTGCCATATTCAGAGAACCATCTGACAACAATAATCTATCCTTTTTCAACAAATAAGTAAATAATATACTATAATTAATATGGAGCATAATATAATATGGAGCTTCGAAACAACTTTTACTTTTTAAAATTAAGGGACAGAAAATCAGTAGCTGATTTCTATTTTGTTTTTCAACGGAGCGAAAAAGAGTAGAATATTAATGTTATAAGGTGTTTTCTGCTTCCTTCCAGCAAGCCTTCCTGGTGTAACGGTAGTACACTCGGCGCATATTCGGGGGACCAAGTTCGAGTCCCGGCGAGGGCATTGTACATTTTTAATATCGCCTGCTTCAAAATAACCTAATGACTCTACAGTGGCGTCCGAACTGAAAGGTGGTGGATGATAACTCGTCACCCCCAGGATTTGGTGATTGAGTCTCCTAATCCTCAGTCGTCCTTTAAAAATGGGGGGGTATATAAGGTATTTTCTCCTTCCTTTCAGCATGCCTTCGTGGTGTAACGGCAGCACACTCGGAGCGTATGCGAGAGGCACAGGTTCGAGCCCCGGCGAGGGCATTGCACCTTTTTTTCATATCTCCTGCTTCAAAATAACCTAATGACTTTACAACGTAAAAGATCTGAAATGGTCTACCTTCAAGAAAATATATTCCTGAAACCTTTGAAAATAGAAAAATAACCGATATATTTCTTGATTATTTTACTTTAAATTGTGTAATATCCACTCCCTGATTATTCAATACTACTAGATTTTGGACTAGATTTTGGGTTATGAATGCAGTGGTGATCACTGTTATTAAAGAAGGTTTAGAAAAGAACTCTTCCACACATATTTGTATGTGATAATACCTTTGAAACTTTTGAATTAATAATAAAAATTTCACCTTTAGGGCATGAATCGGCTTCACTTAATATAATTTGGTTTATTCATAAAGAGCTATTAAAATATGCCTTCCACTAAAAACATAATTCTCTGTATTAGTTTCGTCTAACCATGCCTAGTGTTTTACACGGAGTACTAATTCAATTGCTTATCTTTAGTTTTTCTAAAAGCAAAATGTCACACAATGGCCAAAACATTATTTATTTATTGCTGTCGAGTTGTCGAAGTTGATAATCGTCTTCTTTGGAAACTGGTAAAACTCACCTTTTTTGTGGTAGTTAAGTGTATTCAACGTATTTTCAGGCACTAAACATTACCATGCTCGCTCATCAGCTCTGACTAGTAATCATCTCTATCAGTTATCACGTTCTTAGACACTGAACACCTAAAAGCTTAGGTAGTTAAAACTGAAACCACGCCATTATACTTTGTTCTGATGTTTGAATAATAATTTAAAAGATTTTGTTTTTTGGAAATTAGTTGTAAATAGGAAAAACTGCTTGATGAGAGAGGGCTCATTTAATGCATATATTTACAGGCAATAAAATGTTTTTAGACGACAGACGGAGAATATTTAAGGAATAACAAATTTCACTAGTATGATATATGTTCGTGACTTCCGTCAGACATCAAAAACTCCAAAATATCTTTTTCGAAGGTTACGGGAACGTGCAATACAATAGCAGGTGTTCCTACATTGCGACCTGCTCATGTTTGATCACGCATGTTTGTAGGTGCGCACCGGGTATTTTCAGCTGGTACAGATGAAGTGTAAGGATTAGCTGAATATATAGAGAGATTATTTTCCTGTCTCTGATATATGTACAGAAAGTTTGTGATGCATTATGATCGTGTGCTTAAATAACTATGATCTTAGAATATTCTTTTATCGTTTACCACTTTCAAGTATTTAGAAGTTAAGGAAAAATTCACTTATGCTAGGTGTACGTTAATTTATTATCTTAACAGCAAATGGAATTCGAGTGATATGATACGAACTTGAATTAATACATGACAGCACTCATATGATAGCCTTATGGTTAGTTCATGAATTGGTATATTTATATTATTGTAAAAAGCCAAAAATAATTTTTCATGAAATATTTTTTATTCGTAATACTTTTATTGGGTTTTCATTTTAAATTTTACGTAGTTTTTTCTTTCCATTCTTTTTCTCCTTTTTAATTATTTTTTGGTGGGATGGTTGAATTAGAATTGAAGAGCAAATACAGTTCAACTTTTCGTGCTTTACTTAAGGTTTCGTACAATATCATAGTCTAAGAGTCACAATTGCTTTTGCTTAGGTAGGAATTGAATTCCTGTTAATAAATTGTTACAATAGTAGAGGATTTCCGATTATTTTTTAGTCAACAGAAAACAATGAATATTCCGTTTTATTCGTAACGAAAATATAATGTAGAATACAGAGTGATGGATGTTCATACATCCTTTGTGAGGGCTCTCAGAAGGACGAAAATAAAAATAAATTGTAGAAGAGAGAGGTTAGTTTGTTCAGCGCTCAGATAAGACACTCACCTATAGACGAGCAGAGCGATCCCGAAACCTCAAACGTTACTTTTCGCCCACCAGCGGCCGAGCGGTAAAAGTCGCTGAACACTGGTAGTTCGGTCCGAGGTTCGAATCCCGCGAACGGGCTGGCTGCATGGGTGTTTTCGTGGTTTTCCCCATGTGTAACGTGTATACGAGCCAGTTTCCCTTAGAAAGAGCCCACCAGCGGCCGAGCGGTAAAGACGCTGAACACTGGTAGTTCGGTCCGAGGCTCGAATCCCGCGAACGGGCTGGCTGCATGGGCGTTTTCGTGGTTTTCCCCATGTGTAACGTGTATACGAGCCAGTTTCCCTTAGAAAGTCCTCCACGAAAGGCATCCCTCCCCTCAGGCAGATAGCCCTAGCGTGCTTTGCCATAATTAAATACACACCCTTAGAAAGTCCTCCACGAAGGCATCCCTCCCCTTAGGCAGATAGCCCTAGTGTGCTTTGCCATAATTAAATACACACACACACACATACACACACACACAAACGTTACTTTCTCACAATGACATAGATTTCTGAGCTTTTTATTTTTTTATTATCAATAGTGTATTATCAAGAGCAAGCTGTTATAATGTTATCAATTCAAATACATAAACACTTAAAATTTAATACCCATTTATCTTCATTTCATATAGGCATCTCCATTTCAGCCTTTTATGTACTAAAATGTTATCTCATCTTTCCCTTAAATGATATGCCATAGTGGCTGGAATTTCTTAATTTTCAGCAATAAAATGAGGATGTAGACCAAAGTAACTTATTAGTAACCTTGTACTTATGGTAAAGTTATAATTCATCTAACAGAATTTCCCGTCCTTTATTAATTAAAATCTCGCTAAGCCCTTAGTTTGTCACAATTTCTGCTCATTTAATTTCAATAATAATTGTGGATTTCCTAAATTATTTTATTTAAAATGAAAGAAATGTTATTTTTGCAAGTTAAAAATCCAGTATGAATTTTATTGTTGCAGTTAAATTTTTTAAAGTAGAAGGGAAACACGCCAAGCGAAACATAAATCTTGTAGCACAAAAATCTTGAGTTTGGAGTAGATTTAAGTCAAGACTACTTAATCTTGATTAAAATCTACGCTAGACTCAAGGTTGTTATGTTACTAATTTTATAACTGTTTTAAAACAAAAATCAAAGATTACGTTGCATTATTGTAAACACGGCTATTAAATACGCACCTACACGCATTGCGTAAATGTAATTTATTCAACAGGAATAGAAGCCAGTTTCTAGAATTTTAGCTAATTGTATTTAACCTAACTAAATTAATAGCAGTTATACTAATTAATAGCAGTTATACTGCAATTAATAGCAGTTATACTAATAGTGTTTAATGGAACTTGCATTATTTGCTCATTTTAAGAAAAACAACAGCAAACATATTATATGGATATATATATATATATATATATAAGTATAATGCAAAGATCTCAGACAAATTACATTGAAATAAATCAGGCATGCACGTTTCCCTATCACAGTAAGATTCTCTGCATATGAAACTAAATATGCACTCAGTGGACTAAAAGCCTTTGAACTGATTGTTGAAAATTTAATAAAACAAAAGCTCGCATCATTTTATTCAAGGCGTAAAATTTGCCCAAAATGCTTTCGGGGTGCATTTAAACTGGCCTCAAAGAAAATACCACAAATACTGGCTTCATTGAAAATTAGGAAAGCTCTTTCTGTTTTTTCATGTGTCTATCTTCAAAACCTCATCTTGTTCTTCAGTACGAGTACATGTTCTTCCAACAATTATATTTTTATTAATGAAATAAGAATTATAATCGCAATAATATTTTCCTTAGCTTATTTGTTTATTTTACAAGGCAAATGTTTAGATATAGTTGGAACGTCTTAAATATATGATGTTAATATGTATGATTATATGAATATATGATGTTAATATGTATGATGTTAATATGTCTTAAATATATGATGTTAATAAGCTCGCAACATCCAAGCTGTGAAACATTTTACTCCTGGAAGTCGAGATGAATGTTCGCACCATAGCTAAGAAATCTTCCGATAGCGCTTTTTCTGGACGCTTGCCAAAGAGCCTATCAGAAGTAGTTCTAGATAGGTGTATTTTGAAAGAAACCCCATGCAGCTTTTTTAATAGATATTTCCGCTCATTTTTTTAAAGAGTGTAAGCATCTCATATGCTTTGTATCGGGAAGACAAAGAAAAATATTGAAAAAAAAACTTCTCCAACTTATAACTGCATTGAATATCAGTACTTACTCTGCGTCTTCATTTATTTTCGCAGATTTTATATTCTCTTTCAGTCACTGTATTGACTACCCACTGAGATCTGATTGTGACATCTTTGTTTACATTCTTGACCTTACCTTTCTGGAAAAATTAGAATTAATTATGATGCTTGAGGAAAATTCATACTAACAAATCTGAAGCTTTTTTCTTCGGGTATTATTACATATGTAAAATTCTATCGGTACTTATTACAGCTATTTTTCTTAATGTTATCTTTAATTTATTTTGTAGTCATTAGGTTATTTCGAAGCAGGAGATGTGAAAAATGAGCAACGCCTTCGCCGGGAATCGAACCACGGACCTCTGGAATACGCGCCCAGCGTGCCGACAACTACACCACGAAGGCATGCTAAGAAGGCGGGAGACATACCTTACATACTCCCCCTTTTAAAGAGCGATAGGGGTTTAGGGGACCCAATCGCCAAATCCTGGATGTAGAGCATCATCACCCACCAGCCTTTTAGCTCGGGCGCCACTGTAAAGAGATTAGATGTTCTTTTTTTTTTTTTTTTTTTTTTTTTTTTTTTTTTTTGAAGAGAAGGAAAATGAGCAATGCCTTCTCCGGGACTCGAACCACGGGCCTCTCGAATACTCGCCGACCACAACAAGGCGGTAGAAATACCTTATAATATGTTTTCTACATAGTAACAATTGTACACATACAATATACATACAATATACGTTGTATGATTGTACACATACAATATACGTTGAATTTAATAGCGCATTTCACAGAAGAGTACAAGTTGTATGAATTATTTCAGTAGGTTTTGAACCTTTATTGCTGTATTTCCCTCTTTCCACACCGTGAAAAACTGATATTTCCTCCCAATTTTATTAATTTTTAATGTAAGTTATATGAGCCCACTAGAATCCGAGCAATAAAGTCGCTGAAATCTGGTAGCTCTATCTGGGTTTGAAAACAGGCAAACGGACTAGCTGCATGGACGTTTTCGTGGCTTTCCGCATATATAACGTGAATGCGAGCTCGTTTGCCTTTGAAAATTGTCCATGAAGGCGTTTCCCTTGGACGCGGTAAATATGGAGTGCGGTGCCATAACCAAATAACCAACCGCTCTACATATCAAATAACAGGTTAAAAAAAAAGAAAACTGAATATTTGAATGTTTTTATGGCAGTATGTTTAAATTTCCGGGTTTGTTTGATTTACTAAATATAGTGAAGGAAACCTTTTTATCGACCTGTTCTCAGTAATATGATTCCTAAATCTAACGTTATAACTTTCTCAACCCTTTTTAAGCAACGTGGCTTCAATCTTTTGCTTGAGCTTCTCGGTACTCTTTATGTCTACCAGTCTGAATTCAAACAATTCCGATAGGTAACGTAAAAATCTGCTCTCAGTTGAGTCAAAACGAGGTCACCGTTTATTTTACGTCCAAGAAACATCCTTCATTTGGGATACATTTTTGTAAAGCTCGCAGCACATAAAATACATCACAGAACTTTCCCTCGTTTGGTTGCAATTAAATCGATACCTTCAATAACTTCCCTTGCTTTCCTGTTGCTTTTTATGTTCAGTTCCAAAGTTTGCAGAAGGAACTATGCAAAGCATATTTCTTCAACTTCAGATTCCATAAGTATGCAAAATGCTTTTACATAAAAGCTCTTTGAAAAACCGATAGTATCACTAGTGTTTATAAATCTTGATTAGGCAGAAATTTCTTTTATATTATTCATTCATTTTTTCTACTTCATTTATAAAACTACATTTTTAATATAATTTTTTTAATAATACGTTTTTAATATTTATATCATGTCCATAAAAGAACATTATTTTCTCCACCATTGGTCGTAAGCATAAGCTTCCACTAATTAAATTGTTTTAAATGACGCAAATGTTCAGGTTTGGGCATTTTTTAATTTTAAAAATGTAGTTTGAAAATATTAAGAACTATAGCCTTTTTATATGGGTCACTGATCATAGTCGTACTTAGTAAAAATAGGTTATATTTAGCAAAAATAATAATACTTATAAAAAATAAAACACAAAAAGCACAATAAAAATTGACCTCAATATTTAATTTTAAAATTTGAGATCATATTTAGGAAAAGTACACAAATCGAAAAACGAAATGTTTACATTTTTATGTAACTAACAATGAGTTACTAGTATAGAAAAAATATATGGTATTAATAAATTAATAAGTTGCTTCGTAGATTTTTCTAAAGTGTATTCACCAATATAATAATTTTTCAAGAAGGTGATCTTATTCACAGAATCTTACAGAATTCGTGTTTCAGAGCGCATGCATAGCCAACCCGTATAGCACATAGCTGACTCGTAACATTATTTGCATAAAGTAGAGAATGAAGAATCCAGTTTAATGAATTTATATATGATTATTTAAGTTATGAATATAAAGAAATAAAACCGCATAAAAATATTTATGATGCATTTTTAACATTTGAAAATGTAAAAATTACATAATTTGTAAATTCTTTGTTATACCACATGTAATAAAATAATAAATTGAAAAATATTACACGTTAGTAAATCACAATGAATCTCACTGGGTGATGATAAAGATAAACAATCAATCTCGAAATATTATAATTTATTTTTAACAGACTCCTCAAGATAAGCTAAAAATGATGGCAAAAGTCCAAAATTTCAAATAAATTATCTCGTTCAATTTTTGATGTAGTGTCCAAAGTTGTGTGCTCTGTTTTTTACAGTGAGTATAACGTTTACTAAGTAGTTGAAGAACCATATGAAAAATTGCATTTCGATATGCTCACAACATTAATTTTTTAAGTATATAAAATTCCAAACTTTGAATATTTAAGTCATTTAAAATTTTTGATAATTGGAAATATATGTCTATGACCAAAGCTTGTGAAAGATAAAAACCACGTGAGAAATTTTGTGGACCCTGTGTATGTTATATGTATGTAAATATTGCATATGAACTGCATTAATTTTATTATTATTATTAGTTATTTAAATATAAATTTTTATACGCACAAGCACGTCTTTCATTTATGTAAATTACGCTTCAGAATGGAACAAGACTGAAACACTCGAAATTATCAAGACGACTGTGCTTAACTTTAACGTAGTTTTCTAATAACTAGGTGGTTTCTAATAACAATTATACTAGGTCATGAAATTTTTCTAATTCTGTGAATTATGATTTCCATCAACATGCTGGTGTTTTTAAAGAAGCGATAAATAGTAATTGTCAAATAGCAAATTGAAAACATCTTTCTCCATTTTGCATAAGCGGCGTAACAGAAGAAATGTTATTTTAATTTAAGTAAATTAGTACATTTAATTTTAAACTGTAAAACAGAATGTAAAATAATACAAAAGAATCGTAAAGTTTGGTTAAGTGACTACATTTTCATACTTTAAAATATTTGCAAAATCATGGGAAAATGACTACCTGAAACCATAAGCAAACTTCCGTGAAACTAAACTGAAATTAAGACATTTTCTCATTTAATATTCTTATTTCCGCTCCTGTTCAGAATGTCATTTATTTATTTATTGGTGTAATTACTGTAAAACTATACTGATATTATGTTCTAAGTTCTGATCTCCCTTGCTCATGTATTAATGAAACGCTTAAAAAATATAAAGGTTGCAAGATCCTACCTTGTATTTGTTTCTGTGTTATTTTGCATTAACGCGCCCAACGTGCATACCGCCATACCACGAAAGCACGCTAGAAAAGCGGAAAAAATACCTTATATGCCCCCCTTTTTAAAGGGCGACTGTGGTTTTAGGGAATCCAATCCTGGTTGTGGAGAATCATCATCCACCACCCTTTTCGTTCGGGAGCCACTGTAGAGACATCAGGTTATTTCGAAGCAGGAGACTTGAAAAATGAGCAACTCCTTCGCCGGAAATCGAACCACGGACCTCTGGAATGCGGGCCCAGCATGCAGACACCACCAAGAAGGCAAGCTAGGAAGACGGGAGAAATATCTTATAACTCTCACATGGTTAAAGTTTCCTTAAAAAAAGATTCATCCTTCCTCTGAAGAAATTACCCTCAGTGTACTTTGCCATAATTAAAAAAATCCATTCATCATTTAGTTCAAACCTAAGGCTAGATTTTAAAAAAAATACGACGCATCAGCAATTCGTCGCAAGCTGATAAACGGTCTTTCTTAAATCTTTGAACCTAAAATAACGCGGATGTAAGTGTCAGGCGATACTGAGCTTTGCTATAAGATGTGAAACTTCACAGCATTAGAATATTCAAATATCGACATATTGACATTTATAAGATAACCATCTCTTCTGGATGAAAATATATAACTTTTACAGAACCGATCTTCATATTGAGTCGTAAGCAATATAAAGTTACGTAGGCTTCAAGCTGATAAAAACAGAAACAGATGTGTACACCTTTTAAATTTTTTCCACCTTTGGCGACCCTTGCCAGAAATGTTTTAGCATGTAAAATAAGAAACTGATGATTTTTTCTAGCATTTATAATCAAGGTGCTTCCTTTAATAAAGTAGAAAAAGTTCTATACATCACTTAACAAATTATTTTATGAAGTTACTAGGAATATCATAGTTTCTTGTAGATTTTGCTTGATACTAAAAAAAGTAATTTGTCATCAGTAACATGTAAAACAACATTAAATAATTGAAAAAATCAACTTAGAAAGCTCGAAAGAGAAAACATTCATTGCAAGTTAAAACTCTATTTTCAACTCACCTCTGAACTCTTCGTTTTAATCTCCATAACTCCATAATCGTGTCATAAGCATTTCGTTTCCTGCGAAGAAAAGTACATAGCTACGAATTAGTATAACTTACATAAATCAATTCCTGCCTCTGAACTATAAATACTTGCTTAAAGAGAATATCCTGTGTTTTTAAAGTTACTGTGCATATTTTAGAAATGGTAAGAAAACTTGATTCTATAGACTTTAGAAACGAATATATAGGCTTACAGAAATGCTTTAATAAAACAATGTTCAGAGAAGACCTACCAAATAAAAGTCCTACCAAATCTTCAAGTTATTAAAATGTTTACTTTACTCATTTTGATTATAAATTGAGGAAAAACAGATCCAGATTACATTTATATTAGAAATCATCAATTCATCAAATAGTAGATTGCCTTTTGCTGCATTTTTTGATTCTCGTTGAATCTGTAAGAGTAACTTTCTCAATTTCTATACGGAACATTCCGCAGGATATGAAATTTAACGACCGCACTGCAAACGTTTGATGGCCAAGTTTAGATGCTTGAAATCGAAAAGCCAGAATGTTGAGTGCATTGAAAAAATAGCACTTTTGTCCTTATCTTCAGCGTGCTTCAAAGAAATTCATCTAATTTAACAACCCCCAATAGGCCTGTATCTATGAGGCATCAAAAGATACTTTCTTTCCACTTACCTTGGCTATTTCTTTGAAGTTTTAACAGTGTTGCCCATCTTTCTTTCGTACTCTTTATTTGTAAGTTTTTTCTCCTGATTTATAGAAGGCTAAGGATCTTCCGCTCCTGAAGCGCGATCAAATGCCTACGGGTTTTTTATAACGACGTAGAAGAAAGCAAACGCAGGCTTGGATTTTTCGTCAGAGGTAGAAAAACTTAAAATAAAATTTGTAATATTTTAGTGATCACAAGAATGTTATGCTTCTGAGTCTAAGAGAAAACTTTTCTTTCTCTTTCTCAAAACTTGGTCGATTGAGAATATGAACTCTAATTATTATTTTACTGACAACTTTAGAATTAAGCACATCTCTAGTAAAAGGCATATATAGATGAAATTTCCTCAGTTTTTTTTGTTTCAAAACACTCTGCATTGTTAAAATGTTTATATTTTTAAGTATGTATCATTTTATAAAATTCCCTATATATTCCAAATATATAAAATATATGCTATGATTTTTTTTAGAATCCAAAACAACATTTTGAGAAATATAGAAGAATGTTTACACATTTATTATTTTATCGAAGCATACCAATTTCGGAGTTAATATATTAATTTTTCATTAAAATTAATGAAATAAAAGTTTAATTCTGAGGTATAAACTTAATATTTTCATTATGCGGGATAAATAAAAAAATAATAAATCGAATGAAGTAAAGCATGGATCTGTGAATATTAGAAAACTTCACGTGCATTTCTGCTTTTTCTATTGCATTTAGTTTATAGAAATCTCTGAAACTATGCTAACACAGGATGTAAATAATTAAATTATATTTTTCTCTTATTTTCTCAAAATAAAATACATACATTACGTAAAGTATTTAGTTTGAAAGCCCAAGCAAATTTTCATGCGCTCATAAAATGTACAAAATTATTAATTCGTCATAACTTATTATACATTATAACGCCTCTTTCCAGTTTTATTAACGGATACCTTGAAAGTATTTATAATGCAAAATTCAAAAAGGTGCCAAACTAATGCAATGGTCATGTCGTAGTTAAGAATCTACCATTTTCAATGTCTGTACATATAAAAAATGATTAAAAATATTTGTCAAAACTGTCAATGCGGTTAAAAAGGACCAAACTAACTAGATTTTGCATCTTATTGAGTGAGTGTAAATGGCGCATTGAGGTATTAAACAGCAGGTAAAAACGTTCTGCTTACGTAAATCGTCATTTCCAGATGAGATTTATAAAGCTATGCATCACTGCATGAACGCGGAGTTCATCGACATGCATTTTACCTGCAGGGATGCGAAGAGAAACAAAGCAACTGCTCAAAGGAGGCACTCAAGAATCGTTCTCTGCATCTTTTTTCAGAGCTGCTCCGTTTAAGCCGCAGCACTAAAGATAAAATGCATTCCGACCAGCTACGCGTTCTGGTAGCTATGCACACCGCTCGAAATTCACACGGTAATGACTGATGCGAGCAAAAAGGTTTTACCTAACGCTCAAGGGCGCTCTGCATAACCTCGATGCGCTATTTCCACGCACATTCTATCACAAAATCTTCTTATTTCAGTCTCAGTTTTTCTACGTTTATTTCTTTCGTAAAGGTAGTTCATACTTTTGCCAAATACTTTATAATCCCCTACATATCTGCTGTTTGAGTAGCTACAGTCGAAGTAATATACAGTGATCGTATTTGAGGTACGAAAAGCCTATTTTGCCTTTGCGAAAGCGTAATATCTCTTTCATTTGCTTTACATACAAAGCTATAAGTACTGGTTCACCTTTGGTAGTGTTGAATTTCTGTCAAAAATTTTTCTAAACTAGACAAACTATTTAATTAGTAATAAACTAAAAAATTGTGAATTTTGATGGACTGTTTTTATCTATAGCGAAATGCGTTAGTATGACTTGAACACAGTCTTGTATGTCTTGCTCACACTTCCAGCAAAATTTTAAGTTGTTTAAAGCTTTCTGTGCTGTCGATAACTAAATTAATTTGGATAAAAATGGCAAGATTTCGCATTAGATGACGCATCACGTAAAGGAAAAAAAGGGATGCACTTAAGGTTTATTTCTCTATTGTTTGCAAGTAATTCAATTTCATTATTCAGTTCAAATCTTTTATAAAACTTTCCTAATAACGTGTTGGTAAGTACTGAACGAAACGAAATATGTAGGTTATGGCAAGAAATAACACATATTTGACATTGAGAACGCTAATTTAGTAGAGTGCTATGTACATTTTAAATAGGAAATACAGAAGGGAGAACTTTCTTTCATTCTGTTAATTTCTCTTAAAATATTTATATTTACATACTTTTCCTTACGTTGAAAGGAAAATTGATGAATGCAATATATTTTTCGATGTTTACTCCATAAAATATATATCTTAAACTTTTTACAGACAAAATTGTATTGTGTATGAGAAAACGTTTCCGTTTGAAAATAATATTGTACAAAATACTTATATAATGATGAATACAAAGTGTACGTACTTTTACTGCGTGCATTCCATAGCCTTGTCCAACAAGTTATTTTCCAGGCTTAAATTGTTCAATCCCTTTTAAGGTAAAAAGTTATAAATCTTTAAATTTATAGATAATTTGAATATATTTTAAAATGTATGCATTTTCACATTTGAATGAACATTATCCTACCTGGAAAAATTTGCATATTTTATGTTTCTATATTTTATATTTCATAGTCTGTAAGGCCTGCATCATTAACAATTAATTTTTAGGAATTATACTTACCTGTTTCATAAGCAGCTGAATTATTTCAGTAAAGAAAATTGTGTACAAAATTTAATATTAAGCTACGACGAATACAGGGCAATATTCCTAATATCTGGATAAGTATAAAATATTGCTTTGGAGGATGCTTTTTAATTTATATTTGAAATATTACTTTATCTGCAGCTTTAAAACACACGAAACTTGCTGATAGCAAAATTTATAATTTTTCTGAAACTGTTTTTAAATTTATGTTATTCCTATATGGGAAAATATTATAGATATCTATTACAATGATGAATCACATTTCGTTTCATTTAAATGTTAAACCATGGTATATGACTATTAGGTTCACGATTTATTGTAATTTACTGGAAATTAGGCTCTATGACTTTTATCAAAATAAAGCCTAAAGCAACAATTGCTACCTTGTATACGTTTTCATTTCCATTTTGACGTAATTTCTGAATTGAACAGTTTTTCTGAATATTCTTTAGTCTTCAAAATACATAATAAACATTTACCGTAACAAAGTGTCCGTACAATTTCTAACAGATTCGCTTTAGAAATGGGAGGATTAAAAATAAATTGACAGGGGATGGAAAAAGTAGCCGAGTCTCAAATTTATTCTCGCAAAACCTACTGCATAACGACGCGTTCTTAACTAATGTCAGTCAATAATGCTTAAAAGAATCGGATATTATAATGTACAAACGTAAAAAGAAATTTTATACCCATCAGAGACATCTGTACTGTATAATAATAATAAAAAAATTCTTTCATGAAATCTAATTTGGTAGCAAACGAAAGGAAAAAAATATTACTAAATAAGACAAACTGCATCCCTCCCGGCTGATATGCAGAAGTCTCAAGATGCATTTCACTCGACATGAGAACCATTTTCCATTTTAATCAATATTGGATTGCTCTAGAAATGTTCTTTATGCGCACTAGAAACGGTCTCTAATTGCAGGGAAACATTTGCCTCGTTTAAAGAGAAAAGAGGTTCTGCAAAATATCCAATCTGTGGGAAAATCTTCTCTAAGAGTTAGGTTACAAATTGAACTTTTGATAAATACATGCAGATATTGCCATAGAAAGGATAAAGGTACCACCAGTGAATTCTCTTAAAGTTCCTTCATCATACTGAGCTAACTCAAAATTATTTTCAGAAGTAATTACATAACTTTTTGAGGTAGCTGAAAGAACATTATTTCTTATTTTAGTGTACGACATAAATACGGGACAGTCCATTCGAAAAAGAGATATAGAACTAAAACGTATATTTTTCTCGTAATTCAGATATCAGTCTATTAGTCGCAAATTTTTCAATGGAAGTGTTCAAAATTGGTGTCTCAAATTACGTGTGCATGACCTGGGGTATGAAATGTAAAATTTACATTTTACTTTATCGTCGTCAAATATTTAGCATTAACATTCACACGTACACAAAAATATTAATGTAAAAACGGCTGAGATTTCAGTCAACGTCATTTTGAAGATTAGGTCATCTAAAACCTAAATGATTTCAAGTTTATTATGGTGAACTGAAATTTCCTCAGTCGTGAATTTTTTATTTGTTTAAAACGTTCTTCAAAGCATACTTTAAACATGCTCATTCTTCAGATTACTATTTAATAATAAGGCATTTACTTTCTAGAAAATCTCCAATATTGTTTTGTAATTTCAGTCACTCAGCCTCAATTTATTTGAGAATTTCCGGAGCTTTTGCAGGATATCACTTCCATTTATTTTTCGAAGTATTGTATCAGAATTAGCATTTATTCTTCAGGTTCGGCCATTTCTTTCAGTCTCAAATCATCCCTTTAAAAAACAGTTTTTAATGTCAGATCATAATTTGATATCCTTACGTTTATTATGTGGTCTACGTATTGATGGTACTCTTTAATGAAAATAAATTAATAATAACTTCGATTCTGGTTTTGTAATCAGAGAGGATTTTACAATTAAATAAATAAAGGTAATACCTACTATTGCTAATTGATAAAAATAAAACATTTTTCTTAAAATTAAAACTCAACTAAAAAATGCTCTAATCCGTATCTGGATTTCTTCTCTGAGCACTGCTATATAAACCGGATGATATCAAAATATGAAGATATATATCATCGTAGGAAAAACTGACTACGATGGAATTAGCTGATTGGTTTAAATCAGTTTTAAAGGGAAATATATGAGGAATTAACTGTGTATATCCTACTTCAAAATTTCAACATAAACGTTAGATTTCATTTTTGATACATACACTCATGTCCATAAGTTAAGATTAATTCGGAGTCACGCGAAAATTGAACTCTAAAATAAATATATCACCTGTAAAATCACTACACACATCTTCAAGAATCATATGCAAATTTGAGGAAGTAACTAGATGACACCGATGGTACGTCACAATGACGAGAGTGTAAGAGAGTGATATATAAGGAATACAGGCAAAGAAGTAAAATTGTTCGCAGGTGCTTTATAAGCATTTCAGTGCAATAACCGAATAGTTATGACACAAAGGACGCATTTGGATGATTTTTTACGTGGTAGAATTATCAGCCGTCTGGAGTGTGGGCGTACCCAACTGGAAGTATCAGACGAACTTGGAATTGCCTAGAGTGTTATCTCCAGGCTTTGGCAACGATTCCAAGATGATGGTAATGTGAGTAGACGTTACAGAACAGGTCGCCCCAGAGTTACAACGCCAAATGAGGACCGGTATTTGGCAGTTACTGCCAAAAGAAACAGGAGGAGCACAGCCTCAGACCTGTCTCGTCAGCTCTCTTCAGCCACTGGTACGACAATTTCAAGGCAGACCGTGTACAGACGCTTAGAGCAGATTGGTCTATATGCTCGTAGACCTGTCAGATGCGTTCCACTTACTGCAACTTACTGTCGCCTGCGGTTAGCCTGGAGTAGAGAGCATGCATTGTGGACACCGCAACAGTGGGCTTCTGTGATGTTTTCCGACGAGTCCAGGTTTAGCTTGCAGTCTGATTCTCGCCTGACTTTCATATGGAGAGCTCCAGGTACCCGTTATCACCAAGAAAACATCATTGAACGACACCGTTACGGTGGTGCAGGAGTGCTCGTTTGGGGTGGAATTATTCTGGGTTCCAGAACTGACCTGCATGTTCAAATTGGAACCATGACAAGCCAAATCTATCGGGACGTCATTCTGGAATAACATGTACGTTTGTTTAGGGGCGCCATGTTTCGGGGCGTTTGTTTCGGGGCGCACAATTTGTGTTTATGGATGACAACGCCTGTCCTCACCGTGCAAACATAGTAAGCGAATGCCTTCAATCGGAGGATTTCACCCGTATGGACTGGCCAGCATTCTCACCGGACTTGAATCCAGTAGATCACGTGTGGACATGCTTGGCCGACCAGTTGCAACCCGTCAACCTCCTCCTATATGTCTACCGGAACTTCGGAGAGCATTGCGTTTTGAGTGGTGTAATATCCCCCAAGATCAGATCGATAATTTGATACTCAGCATGCCTAGGCGTTGTACGGACTGTATTGCATCGTCTGGGAGATATACAGTATATTAACAATCATACCAACCGTGTAATAATTGTTTTTTGTAAATAGGTTTTTTTTTCTTTTTTTTGTAATTTGCTCCAGGGAGAAAAAATCGCTAATGTTTTAATAATATCAAACATATAGCATCTTTTTTTGCTCTTTACCTTTTGTTTAATAAATAAGCTTTACAAATAAGTCAAATTTGTTTTGCTTCTAACTCTTCCTTTGTCTGATTTTGCATTATCCTTAATTTATGGACATGAGTGTATTTGTGTCCACGTGAATTAGAGCTAGAAATTTTACAAAGGAAATATTGTTTAAAACTTGTTGTTTTAAAAACCTATGATATTTTTATGCTAAGAATATATATATATATATATATAATAATTCTTTTTATAAAATCTTATTGAAAAGTTTAAAAAAGAATTGACTTTAAATGAGTCACATTGTTGCATTGATAAGCAGCGTGGTTTATAATATAGAAGCTAAATTATAGGTCTTAGGCTCAGTAGAATGGTAACATTACTTTATGCTCACTTACAACAGACAAAAACTTTTAAATGGAAACTATTACTGAATCTATAAATGGAACTATTAAATTAAAGTTCGAGTGCATAATCCACACGAATGAGAAAATAAATCATTATTTAATCGGGAAAAATTGATGCAAACACGGAAGAAGACAATGCGGAGTGTATTTTTTCACTGCGTATGAGGCTGTGTATAGTAGTGCATGTTGCGCTTTATATTGTTTTAAATAGAATACTACTTTGAAAGGTTTCTTAAATAGAATTGTTTTTGACTTTCCTCGCATCTTCAAATTTTGTTTGACAAACTATGCATTTACATTCGGGCTAAGGTATATTTTACTATAGTTGTAACTTAAAATATGTTTTTTGCATACATTCTATTTCTTAAACTGTAAATAATGGAAATGAAAATTTACTGAAAAGAACAGATATTTCACTCACGGATTTCATCATGAAGCCTCCAATTTTACAATTTTTATCTCATTAATAAATTAATGTGTTTTTACGATTAATGTACATTTTATTAGTAATATGTTGAGCGTTTTGAAGCAAGTAATATGCATTTATTTAAATATGTGTTTGTGCGCTTGCAGTATTTATATACACATCAAAATAAATTTAAATAAATTAGAAATACGTTTTAAATCCATGCCATATTTAGTTTGGAACAGACCACATGCAAAAATGTATATGAGTCCATATATCTGCAAAGATACATGTGCACATGTACCTACAGAGAAAATAGAGAAATAACGTAAACATTTACCTTACGAGAATCTTCTAACTAATCGTTAAGTGCTTAACACAGTAATTCATTAGACCTGAGGCCCACCAGCGGCCGAGAGGTGAAGTCGCTGAAGACTGGTAGTTCGGTCCAAGGTTCGAATCCCGCGAACGGGCTGGCTGTATGGGTGTTTTCGTGGTTTTCCCCATGTGTAACGTGTATACGAGCCAGTTTACGTCCTCCACGAAGGCATCCTTCCCCTTCGACAGATAGCCCTAGTCTGCTTTGCCATAATTAAATACACCACACCACACCATTCGTCCTGAAATTTGCTGTGTGTTTTGAAAATACGTGATTTTGAATTAATAAACCTTCTTCTGTTTCTGTAATTACAGACAAGAAAAAGCAACAAAGGTATAGAACGTTTAATCGGAGGTTTCACATGAGATGAAATACTAGTTTCAGCACTTTTATCTGCTGATTGGTATTTTGAAAGGATGACATATCCCAGGCTAACGTAACGTAGGAGACAGTTCTATATCTCCCGTTCTACTGAGCCTATTGACTAAATTCAAATTGCGTTTTTCATGTATCGAAAGCGCCACTTATTATATATATTAGATTTATATATAGTATTGTTCTAATATAGCTATTTTGAAACAAAATTGAACTTTTTCTGAAATAACATAACGATTTTTTCCCTAAGTCATTGTTCATGCATTCAAATAATTTTTACAAAGTGCGTAAACCACATTTGCCCACCAGCGGCCGAGCGGTAAAGATGCTGAACACTGGTAGTTCGGTCCGAGGTTCGAATCCCGCGAACGGGCTGGCTGCATGGGCGTTTTCGTGGTTTTCCCCATGTGTAACGTATATACGAGCCAGTTTCCCATAGAAAGTCCTCCACGAAGGCATCCCTCCCTTTAGGCAGATAGCCCTCGTGTGCTTTGTCATAATTGAATAACCCAACCCAACCCAACGTAAACCACATTTGGCGTTATTATCGCTTATAACAAATATGCCAAATTTCAAAATGCAGCAATATATAAACTGACGTTTACCTCAGCAAATGTTTATTAAAAGCTCTAATTTTTTGCAGGTATGCTTAGAAATACATCTGCTTTAAGGTGATGGTAAAAATTTTATAAGTTGTAATTTAAAAATGTTTTTGAAAAATTTGTAAAAATTATTTTTAAATACAAACTTTAAAAATAAACCATAAAAATTGGCGAATTTTATTTGGAATGAACCTAAATTTCGAAATGTGAAAGAAATAATCAAATACGTTTCATAAAAAAAGAGATATTAATAAATATATTCCAAATTCAATTAAAATTGAGGAGCTAAGATTTTGAGAGCTAATTTTTTATAAACTACTCTTCCAGTTTCTACAAAACTTGGCAGTTTGGCAAACTTTGAGTTGTAGAATCGAAATAAGGAAAAACTTGACATGTCATTTTAAAAAAAGACCGATTTTGTGTCAAAATACCTACATTAGAACACTGCTATATATAAATCTAATACATATCCTAAGTCACGCTTTCGAGACATGAAAAACGCAAGTTGAATTTCGTGAATTGGCCCAGTAGAACGGGAGATTATAGGAACTGTACCTTTTTTTTTTTTTTTTTTTTTTTTTTTTTTTTTGTGTGTGTGTGTGTGTGTGTACCTGTAAAAAGTAAGGAAATGGAGGTATTGATATAATTAACAGCTCAGAGAAATAACTTTAAATTGATAATTTTTCTTTCTCAGCTTTCCTAATGTATATACGAGACAAAATAATTTCTTATTTGTAATACTGGATTGATAATTAATAAAATCCCCTTTAAAGATTCGCTTCTTAAATGCCTTCCAGATATTTATTACCAAAGGGTTTTGAAAATTGCGAAATATACGTTCTGTCTGTAAGCTTTTTTGAGTTAAAGGGTGGCGAATTATAACTGATGTTCTTTAGCTTAGAAATGCGTAAATCTGTTTTGTTTTCTTTCAAAAATTTATCAAAGTATAAAAATAGTTTTTAAATATTCAAGGACTTTTAGCGTAAAATTTCATACGAATATCTTGAATAAAACTTTGCCAAAAGGAGCGATGGGAGTATATCAGCAAACCCGAGAGCTTAACCCAGTTTGTGAACTACTGTTGACACAATCTGTTAATGGAATAACACCTTTTTTTTCCTGGAGACTCCAAATATCTGTAGGAACAAGTTAAAGTTTGTCTTGTACTGGGTAACCCTCTCCCTCTAGATATTCGAGAACACTGAGAAAAATAACAGAGCGCGTGAGATGTAAGAGAGATGTTAATTCAGACTATGTGATCCGATTTCTGCGATTTATTTACTGTTTGTTTTGTCCTCTTTTTTTTTTATCTTTCAAGAGTCTGACACACATCAGAAACGTCACAGCTAAAGATGGATGATACCTTTCGCTACATAAAAGTAGCATCTATGACAAACACCATAAGCCTGTAACTGTAAATTAAAGAAACACCTGTAGTTTATTTTTCGTTTATGTTGAAACATTTCAATTAAAGATTATAAATACGTGTTATGAAAAGGCTTTTGATAAATATGAAAGCATTTTCTGTATACGTTTTACAATATGCAATTTATTAGTGTCATCTGTAAATAAAAGCACGCTGGTCTAGAGGATTTTAAAAAGCATGGACATTCCTTTTTCCTCGACAAATCAAGCATCGGTTTAACTGATTTAAAGTAAAAAGAAGCATTTAAAATACTGCCTAACACATATCAGGAGCCCTGAATATAAGCATGTACTTAACAAACCTACTTATTAGAAGGTGGAGAGGAACAGAATAAAAAGTTGTAGTAAGTAGTTGTTAACGAGGCGAGTAAAAAACAAATTCAAGCACCAGTGGAATATTTCGTTCTTTAGCGTTCGAACAGTTTAGCATGATGAAATAGTAATGTTTCACAAAGTGCAATTAAAATTTAGTTTTCAAAATTCCATATCACTTGCCCTTTCTGCCCCATGAAGGAGGTAGAGGTGTATAAATGCATTTCCATATTTTTCTTCTGTTTTATATATGTCATACTGACGATTTCTTTTCTTTTTACATATTTCCCTAAAGCTCTGTACAAATTACTCAAGTAGAATACATGTCTTAAATGTCACAGGGAAGCTTAGGAACAACAATTCAAGTGGTTTTTTTATTTTATTACTTTAGTTTTACTAACCACTGAATAATGGAACATTTGGAAACTCAACAAGGGCTTGGAACAACACTTTTTTCTCTTAAATTGAATAAAATAATTTTGAAAGCCAAATTTTCTTATGGAATTCGCTTTCAGAGCTACGTATGCACATCTGCTGCACGTTTACTCAGAAAAATAATCACAACATGGATATTTCTTCAAATACGTTATACAGTTAAAATATTACTATAAATTACCAAATAATTTCAAAGCAACCGTACAGACTGTCAGACGACTTTTCGTACCACTTGTCTTCTAAGGGAATCACAACTCAAACTGTAGTTTAAAATAAAATTTATTAATAAGTTGGCCTGATTATAAATTCGTTAAACTGCAAGTAAATAAACACACTTTCAAATTTAATTCAATACGAAATATTAAATCAGCACGCCCAATAAACATCAGCACACCCTAATTGTTCGTGAAAGCAGTAACGGCTAGCAGAAGCGCACACCGATAATTTATTCCATGATGCCATGAATTCTCTGAAAACTCAATAAATCTGAGCTTACTTATACGTTAACTAGTTTGCAGTTTGAAGGAACGCAGAAAGGAAAAAAGCCAAAATAATGAGATAATTCCTTAATTAGCGTAAAATTTTGCAAACTGTCTTATCTTTTAATAATTTTAGATATGTATTTCAAAAATAATCGCAATCTAAATAAAATTGTCTTAGAATTCTATCACAGTTTGTAAGAGCATATTTTTAAATCGAAAATGTCATCCCAAGACTGCTAAAGAATAATGTTTTCTAAATTATTAATAGAAGCACTTTTCAAAGATAAAACAAATTCCATTTTCAAGAGCGAAAATGCTAAAGAGTAGTGACAATGATATTATCTAAATCTATTATATGTTCTGAAACTGTACAGAATGGAGCTGTGCATGGAAAAGGAGGAAAAAGAACGATATAACCTATAATTTATCAGTTAAGCTCTAATTGCTCTCGTGTTTACTCTATTCATTAATACAAAGAGTGACAGTTCTGTTTATATAACTGCATTCTACTAATTATACACATAATTAGCATAGTTTCTTTTCTTCTGACAACTTAAAAATTGCAGTCGATCACTTTAAAGTTCATAATGATTGAGTATTTAATCCTTCAGTAGTTACAGCTAGTGAAATTCACTTTTATCACAATTTAATCCAATAGCTGTTTCCACAACTTATACTTTTCATGAAGATCATGATCAAATACTCTTATAAATCTAGATTAAGTGATAGATCGTCGTAATTTTCCTTTAGCTGTTCATCTTGCAAACCTGCTTGTTCTGGAGAACACGATTAATCGTGAGAAAGAGCACACACTAACTACCCTACAAGAGTTGACTGTTATGCGTAAAATGGCAAGCTGTTGTATTCAGCTGCCACAAGCCGTTCTATTAAGCTGTCACAATGTAAGCCTATAAATTTAGACTCTAAATTTCCTGATTGAATTTACTGAAAATAGTATTCTGTGCCATAAGAGTTTTAATGCTCAGTTTGTCGAATGTGTTCTAAGTTCAGTCCGTAATTTTACAAGCATTAAAATAAAGCTTCAGTTAAACACTCTGTCATCGGTCCCAGATTTCAAACACGTATAGACCCATATGCAATATAATTTTAGCAACACAATTAGCCTTGAAGATGGGTGTTATTATTTTATTCCAATTATTCTGTCTTGTCTGTCTTTGACATTCCACTGCCTGCGGAATAAAGTCGAAGCTGTTATAAATATTCGTCAGCTAAAGAACAACTAATATATAATTAGTGCGTACTAATGCTTTAGAAGCCAGATAAAAGCAAACTATCTGCAAAACAAATTACCTGTTTATACTGAAGCTTTATGTTAGTAGAGTTATGCTTGTAATTTTACTTTAAACTTAGATTTACAGGGGTTCTGAAAACAAAACTCTATTAGTTATTCAGACTGTTAGTTGGCTGAGTCAAAATATTTCTTATTATTGTATATTTTTATAATGCTATTAAACGTAAAAGCCATGAAACTGAGTAATTTTCTTAATTTCTAGGTATCATTTCTATTATATTGCTTAAGAGATTAATTTTACTCTATTGATGAGTAAATTTAAGTGAGTTGCTAAGAGATTAATTTTACTCTCTTAATTAAGAGATTAATTCTATTACCTCATTCTTTTCGGATACAGACAGTCGTCATATCCATATTACATTTTTAAGTTTTGTATTATAAATGTATTATGAATGCATGTAATCGTGTTTCTTTATTAAGTTTAATCGTTTTTAAGTTTTGTATTATAAATGTATGTAATCGTGTATACATTTTTAAGTTTTGTTTGTAATTGTATTATATTTTACATATTTAAATTACATATTTGAGAAAAACGGCAACAAAAAACTTATCTTAAGTCTGCAATTTACGCTGAGTCTTATTTCTCTTGTTATCTAAGCCTAAATAAAGTCTTAAAAGAAATTGGATGTAATTGCATGTTTCGGTTAATAAACTTATTGTTATTGCTTATAAATAGAATCATGATTATCAACAGTACTTTAAGTTTTAATTTTAAAGTACCACAGTCGTTTGAGTTGTGCTAAACTTGTCAATTTAAGCAAAAACCATTCGATTTTCTCTAATTCCTAATCTTTTCTCACGAGTGCTTAGCTGCATTTGTCGTAGAATTCACATTTGATTTACTAGAACACAGGTAACGGCAAAAATATTTTTTATTTTATCTAAACTTTTGCGCTTCTCGTATTAGTTTCTCTGTGTCTTTAAAAGAACTTATTTAGGTAAGTTGTTTATGCTGTCAGAAGCGCTGCCTTTGGCTTTTTAATTTATTTCAGTTCTCTAATTAACGGAGTTTGAAAATTTGCTGCAGTTAGCACGTAATGCTTTATAATTTAATTTCCATTTCGACGTTGTTTAAACAGCAGTACCATCAGCTTTAAAATGCCTATATATGAAAAATATATTTTTGCACGAATCAGAGTATAAGCAGAAAATATATAATTTAGTTACACCGCAAACTTTGCAGGCACTTTTACATTTATATGTATAGAAAAGCTGGAATATGTATGTTCGGTGATTGAAACAAACGAAACAAAAGACAATGCAATTTGCAATCGTGTATACATATAAAGCATGTATAGATGAATTGCATTAACAGTGCAGTTTCAAACTTATGTAATTATCGTGTTACTTTTGAACAGTTTTAAATCTGTTTGATTTTGAACAGTGTATTGTTCTCCTACAGCAAGCGGGCATCGTGTTTTAACTAATCTATTTGATTAGTTACAATAGTTTCGAATAGCAACAATAGTTTCGAATAATTTCACAAAAATCTAAAAAACATTTTGCCAAGCAGGAACACGATTACGAATCCATGAAATTTAAAAAAACATCCACCTTCTTGAATTTAATGACTTTTCAAATGAATCGTAAAAAAGAAGTCCAGAAGTAAATAACAATAATCATTTACTAAATACGAAATTTCTATTCATATTACAAAGCGTAACGTTGTTGAATGTATTTAAAACATTTTATTTGATTTGCTTCACAACGTTTTGTATAGAAAACTTTCAAAAGTTAAATCCTGTTTTTTTTTAATCCAATGTTATTAAAAATGTGAAACAATTACTTCATTAATAGTCAAATAAATAACTCTAGAACTGCATCTCTAGATAGAACAACTCAAGACAAATATCACCATGGTTCTAGTCTTCTTATAGGTATTTGAAAATTGTAATTTTAAAAAGAAAAAATACTTCCTGATATTTAAGATAAGTGAAAATTTTTTTAAAACTATTGTGCATAATCGGGATAAAACGTTTACGTACAATTTAACGTAATAATTTTAGTTACGTATACCTAAATAAGATTTAAAAAAAAGTGAAGGTTTAAAATTCTTATAATAATTTGATGAATGAGTCCAAAATATTTCCTAGAAAAACATTTGCAGTAATGACCTATTTCTTTTAACTTGATGTTAAAAAGAGCTTGCACTGCGAAAGATATCTTTCTGTCTTTTTTTTTTTTTTTTTTTTTTTTTTTTTTTTTTTTTTTCAAGAAAGATAAACTCGTCAGATGCTAACAATATGCTCTCTTCTTCTTCGACTGGCTTTCCGATACAATCGACAATGATGTCCGTTAAAGATCCACGCGTTAACGAACCGTGGCTGCATCAGCTGCGTTAGCAAATAGACTGAGCACTGTATCAGCGTAGTGCTGGTCACTGTGGCTAGAATGTTTTCCTAGAAGGGCAGCTTGCTTTCCCTGGCTAAATCAAGCAAACTTCTTGAAAGAATTTAGTACATTCAGAAATGTAAGAAAATAAGGAATTATTCCTAATACGTAAACGATATATTAGGTAACTTAATTATTTATTGATAACAGGCAAAATTGTATCGATTTCTGGCCACAATAAGTGGAGCTCTAAGAACTTAGGTAAATATGTAGCATTAAAGAAATGCAGTTAATATAGCATGAAATTAATTTTATTATATTTAATTGTTTGATTTTCAATCAATGACTTAGAAATTAATAGTTTACATGTTGAAAGACATATATATACATCTAAAGAAGAATCAACAACTGTTCATGTTTAAAGCGTGTTTCTATTTCATTTCTTTAAAAAACTTCTTCCTATAAAACTGAAGATTAATAAATTATGCATATGTATATGCGTATGCACATTTAGCAATACACTACATACTAATTTCATTTTTACACTAAAAGCTTTAATTTTGTATAAAATACGAAATCAGCGTAATTTTAACAAGTTCTTTTGGTGGCTACAGTCATATTTAGAAACATTTTGTACTTGTTATAAAATACACACACACACAAACAAAAAGAGTTTCACTTTCATACGACACACAATGAGCGAGCTATTTGATATTAAATTTCAGAATCAGCAACAGGGGCCAAAACTATCGTTTAGAAATAGGTTTCTGATGTTAACAGACTATCTGAATACCATTTCTATGCAGATTATTGTAAAAAATAATCCATCAATATGTTTTCTTGAAAAGGAGATCTTATTTACAGAATCTGTAGAATTCGTATTCTAGAAAATTGGCAAGCTTCAATATTGGTTCTCAAAATATTCAGAATTCAGCTTGAAGAAGAATTCAGGTTTTACTATTAGCTGTTTCATAATATCATTTTCATTAATTAAGTTTCCAAAATAATAAAATTTCATGATATTATTAACCTCGCATTTTTAACTGAAAACTTCAAATTATTTAAGTGAAAATTCATTCGCCATACCAAATGTAATAAAATTCTAAACTAAAGACACTGGTAAATCAGAAAACAGTACCATTGAATGATATTTAAAAGGGAAAAAATCAACCACTATTTATTCTAATTTATTCACTAGCCGACCCCTTAATGCAAATTGGACATGACATCAAAAATCACAGATTTTAAAATTAAACATCTTAATCAATTTTTATCATACCGGAGTCAAACTTTTCATGTTCCTTTTTATTACGAGTAGAACATTTTCCTGCATATAAATATAAAGACCGGAGGAACGTATAAAAGGTTAGATTTCGTAATATCTATAAAATTGTTCAAGTTAAAAATGCCAAAACACGAATCTTTGCGTCTTTTAAAATATTTTTTAGCAGGAAGTATATGTCTACTACCAACGGTTCAGAAAATGAATGCCGGGTAAATGTGGGGCTCACCTAGGGGATGTCTTGATTGACAAAACACATCTAGGTGACTAAATTATTTAACTATTTGTGGAGTTACAGTAGTGACTATTTACAAATGAAGAAAGGAGCGATGATTGAGAGTTTACATATTCGCTTCCTCGGTGTTACGTCTTAATCGAAGCTCGCAGCTTATTTCCCAACGTCCTTCTGTCTGCGAAATTGTCAGATGTGTTCAGCTGTCGCACTCCTGATACTCACATATATATAATATATATATACAGGGTGCCAACTAATGTCCGGTACCACCCGTTTAACTGCCAACGGCTGCGGCTATAGTCATAAAAGTGGTATCCAGATATAGTAAAGTGACTATGCGCTACTAGGTGAGACAGCGTTCAGCGCCACCTGGTGGAAAACAGCTGAGTTAGCTTCTTTATCTCGAAAACGATACGAGATAGGAAGAAAAAGTGAATTACAAAGTTGTAGAGCATCGTCGATTTAGTACGAAAATACACCTCGTGGACATAAATGTTAAGAACAAAACTTTTCAAACGCTTATTTGTTTGTTCCCGTTTTCCGAAACTGGGACGTCACGAAACGGTCTTAGGAATTAAAAAACAACTAGTTATCTTAAGCTACCTTTATTTTCGATATCTGGACCGTTGTTAGAACTTCATGTCGCACGTTGTAACATAGCGGGTGACACGTTTGCACAAGCATCTGTCATACGTCGTCGATGGTCCTGCAGTGTTTGTGGAGGGAGTCGCATACACCTGTTGCCTGAGGTATCTGTGCAGGAAAAGTCCGTTGGAGTCAGGTCAGGTGAAAGTGGAGGTCACTCTTCGAAACTACCGTACCCCGATTATTCGTTTTCCGAATTCTTCCATCAGGTACTACTACACTTGCGACGTCATGTTGGAACCATCCATTCGTGAGTTGAAGCAATGGCAGGTTCTCAACAAAATCTATTATGTCTTGCAGGAGTTCTAAATATCGTGCGGCCGTTAACCCTTTCCGGCACGCTACCTTTTAAAGTCGGAGTTTTGATAAAAAAAAAAAAAAGAAAAGGTAGGCAGTCTAATTAGTCCTAGAGGAGTACACAAGTAAAATTTTGTCAACGTAGCACTTATCATTTTAATTTTGTGGGTGTGCCCAAAGTGCGCACACTGATTGAATAGATCTTCAAAAAGAGTGCTGAAATGAGCATTGTTGTCAATGAACTGACCAATGAGATGCGGAGAAACATAGAATACATACTCTCAGTTGTCCTAGATTATCGGTGAGCCCGGTCTGGGCACGCCTAGGGTTGGCCGTTTGATTTTAGGCAAGATTTCATGGTAAAATTTAAAACTAATATAGAATAGGGAGATTAGTATGCAGCCAAAAAATAACATAGAAATTTCTTTTCAAAAAATTCCTTTTATACCCTAAAAAAATCTGGAAGATTTCTTTGAAAAATGAGGGTCTTATAAAACTAAACATGGCTAAAATATATGGACTTGTTTGTGTTGAGCTGCCATCTACTATAAATAAAGGAGGTTGAGAGTAACCTATAGTAACCTACTCGTATAAATCCTTTTTCATTCAATTTTTCTGTGCGTACAGAAAGAAATTTTTAGGTGTGTCCGGACCGGACACACTGTGCCGCAAAGGGTTAACGTACCTTGGTAAAATATTGAACCAATTAGCCTGTTATTATAAATTCCCCACCAAAAATTAATCGAAAACCGATGGTGTCAAATTTCGACAGAACTAATGCATTTTCCCAGTCCCCAGTAATGGGCGTTTTGCCTATTGTACATTTCATTCTGTAAAAAGCATGCCTCATCCGTCCACACTATACTTGCCAAGAATGTTGTCTGGACCTCTATCTGTTTATGACGAAGTTGAACCATGCGAAATGTCTCTCGGCATCCCCGTCCAGTAATGCCTGATTAGGTGTTGGTCGGTATGGATGAGCACTTAATTCATTTAGGATTTTCCAAAAGCGAATTTTTGAGAGGCCACACTTTTCACTTATCTCTCTTGTACTGCTGTTTGGATACGTACTTTCTGCCCTACCTTAGCTGGTCTGCCGAATCGAAGTCGACTAGTCACTCAGCATATCTCTTTTAAACGTTTCACAATCTGTAGGATGGTTTTATATGAAGGATGCGGACTTGCAGGAAACCGTTGCCGATGCAACCGCGCTGCCGATCGTTCCTTGCGCTCACATTCACCGTAAGTAGAACCATCTCACAATAATCAGTTTTTGAAAATCGCTCTATGACCAAGAGCGTCAACATACAACCACGAGCAGATATCCATTTTATAACTGTTCTCGGGTGAACAGGTGTGACATTTCATACACTATTTGCATAATGCCCAAATTCGCACACCAAGCTTAAGTTGCGACACGCTTGAGCCCGATATGTATGTCGTCTCCACTGTTTGTAAAGACAATCAGTACAAGGATGCACCCCGAGGGGTCTGAACCACAGTCCTCTGGAATGTGAATTACAAGCGACATCACTATGCCGCGATCCGAGCACGTTTTTCTTCCGAAAGATAATCTTTTCTCCTTTCGTTCAAGTTTCGTGACGTCACAGTTTCGGAAATCGGGAAGAAACTAGGGTGCGTTTTCAACGTTCTGTTTTTAGCATTTATACTTACAAGGTGTCTATTCGTACTAAATCAATGATTCTCTACAACTTTGTAGTTCTTTTTTTTCTTCCTGTTTCGTATCGTTTTCGAGATAGAGAGGTTAACTCCGCTTTTTTCACCAGGTGGCGCTGTAAGCTATCTTATGAAGTAGCGCATAGCCACTTTACTATAACTAGACACAAATTTTATGAATATAGCTGCAGCCGTTCGGCAGTTAAACGAGTGGTACCGGACTTAAGTGGGTATTCTGTATTTGTAAGACAAAAATATGTTAATCAGCTTTATAATTCAGTTTAGGAATAGGCTTTTAATTCCACATTTTTAATTTGGGAATTTCCTCTCTACGCTAAATATAGTACTAACTTTAGTAATAAATTTCCTGGACTGTATCTTTTCTAAATTAATCTCTGCACATGGCTGCGTAACGTTGATGACGCAGCTAATTCAGAAATTGAACTCAAAATTTTGAGACCTGAAATGTTTCGAACCTAAACCCAAACCATCTTCGCAAGCCATGTGACATAGATTAATTTAGAAATGACACAGTCCAGGAAAGTTATATTACTATTTTTAGAGTAGAGAGGAAATGCCCAAATCAAAATTGAGGAACTAAAAGCTTATTGCTGAACTGAATTATAATGCAGATTAAAATATTTTTATCTTACATATATACAGTGTCCAATGTATATATGTAAGATAATTTATTATGTAAGATATAATATAATGCGATGGCTATGTTAAGAAATAATTGCCAGCCTTAAAACTGACTATTCTAAATTTGGTGTTATTTCCCTAACTTCATCTTTTCTTCCAAGTTCGAGATCTTTCCAAAATCATATGATCGTTACATTGTAGAAACATTAGTTCGGGCGCCACTGTAGAGACAGTGGGTACTTTTTGGAAACAGGAGAGATGAAAAATAAGCAACGCCTTCGCCGGGACTCGAACCACAGGCCTCTCGAATACGGGCCGAGCGTACTGACCACTACAAAGGCCTCTCGAATACGCGCCGAGAGTGCTGACCACTACACTACGAAGCATGCTACGATGGAGGGAGAAATACCTTATATACTTCCCCTTCTAAAGAGTGACTGGGAATTATGGGACCCAATCACCAAATCCTGGGGGTGGAGAATCATCATCCACCCAGGGTTAAAGAAGAAGAAAGGCTGGGTCATCCTTTTTACGGGGACGATGCAGACATGGATACTGTTGGGGAGGCATGACGTCACTGGATTCCTCACTTCGCTTACTGACCAGAGTATCAGAGTGCGAAAGCTTAAATCTTTACTTATTAGATTCTTTCAAAGAGATTTCTTGAAAATTGTAGCTGAGGATACTTTTAAAATGAATTAGTATTTATAAAGTGCTTGTAACAGGAAAATATTGAAAAATATGGGGCGCTATGCCTTTGTAACCTGCGGTAATAGGTATCATAATACTAAAGAAACTTATAGCTTAAATCTTTGCTTATTAGATTCTTTCAAAGAGATTTCTTGAAAATTATAGCTGAGAATACTTTTAAAATAAAGGGTTTGTAACGGAAAAATATTAAAAATATTGGGCGCTATGCCTTTGTAACCTGCGGTAATAGGTATCATAATACTAAACAAACAAACATGATATTTCATCAATTTCAATTTCCGTACAGGAACGTTCAGCAGACGAAAGAATGGCTGCGTAAGTGTTGCAGAGCAAGCAAACTTTTTTTTTTTTTTTTTTTTCTTCTGTCCAGTCTTTTGTCAGTTCATCATCATATCAATGTTCAGTTTTCTTACTGAGATGGCTTTATAAAACATTTTTTTGTCTTTTTATTATTAACCTTTTATTGCTTACTTTATTTATTAAATATCCCATTCTTGGCTCTTATGCCACATAAAGTTCGATTTAGCAGCAAAATCACAAAATATTTAAAAACATCATATCTTTAAAATTTCCGATAGACAGTCTCCCGCGCTTTCTTTTCGTACTGTTGCTACTGCTTGCATTGTAATCATTGAGTTTGTTAATTAAAAATTCGTTAAAGTTTTACAAACTATAAAATAGATAATAAAACAAATTCAAAATTGAAAATTCGGGCTTGCGGGTGACCATGTTCGGGTGGAGGATTATGTTATTCAAAATTTGATGGCTCTGGAAACCGTTGTTTTTCACAGTTCGAGAAACATGCATACATTTGTGCAGATTCTTCATTATTCAATTGCTTTAAATAAAATACAGGGTGATAATATTTGGTGGCAACAATATAAAAGTACACGCTGTTTGCAGAGATTCAACGCAAAATGTCGTTTCGAGACTAATTCCCATTCATAATTAAAATCCCTTTCGGGCTAAAAATTAATTAAGGAAATGGAAAATGAAAATGTACGTTTAAAACATATATACCGTTTAACATATAACACAAATAAGTTTACATATAACACACGTTTAAACATATAACACAAATAAGTGCGTTAATGAAACAAAAGGAAATTAAATTTTCTCGAGATCGCATTTCAGAAAGCATTGTAATCAGATCATTATCTGTAAAATCATAGGTAGATATGAGCCATTTTCCTTTAAAAAGCCTCCACGAAGGTTGGTTTTTTTTTTTTTTTTTTTTTTTTTTTTTTTTTTTTTTTTGAAAAACTGGGAAAATTAAGAACCATATTTCTAAACTTGAAAAACTTTATCTCTCCGTCAATACGAACACGATTGCTTTTATTTTGCTGCTTACGAACATTCATAAGAGATTGGCACTTGAACTGGAATGCATCCCTTGTGCCGGCCAGAAAATAGGTAAATGGAAATAAATCATGTAAATTAATTCATTTTATTGTACCAAAAATAAAATTTTAAATCATTATTTGGTTTATTATTCACCTAATTTGTTATATGATTTATTTTATGCCCATTGTAGCTATTAATAAAACTATGCAAAATAAATTTCTGCATAGAAATAAACTAGCGGTAGAATACATACTTTTAAAATATAAGAATACACGAGTATACATTAGAAAGTATATAAATATCAATTTAAAAAATATTTTTATTAATTTATAATGCTTCATAGTAATCCTGATGATACATAATTATGCTTTCATAATAGTCACTGCTAAGGCTTACAAAAATATGATTAACACATTTCCGGTGCTAATTGAAACAAAATTAATTGAAGCGAAATTTGTTTGGATTTATTGTAATATGAAGTTTATTGTTAGCATTAATTAACTTTTCATCAAATGGGTTTGTAAGGTCTTTCTAGCACGTATACTCTGAAAGTACATTTGCATAATTTTATCCAATATTTCTATAACGCAACTTGTGACATTATTTGTGATATTATAACTCAAATGGGATTCTTCGTAAATATAGATATTTATCAATGTTTTTTGTCGATAGATTACTATTTACATGCATTAAAAAAATATTGTGGGGGGGAATTAACCATATTTAATGTATATTCGACTATAAATATTAGTTTAAGCTTATGTTATTTGTCTACTGTAGTTTAAATAAATGTGCCATAGCTACATTACTAGGTCAGATATAAATGCATAAATATTGTAATTTCATGCGATAAAAATATCTTACTCGTATTGTTTACTAAACAGTTTTTCAAAACCTTTTGATTTTCAAGCAAATACTCATGAAACCGAAGTCGGAATAAGACTCTCAGAGTAGCAAGCGAACCCAACTTATGTCATCAGTCTCTTCTTCCGATTTCAGCTGCGAGAAGCTGAAGAACCAGCCCTTTAGCCCTGTCATCCACCACCATTTTTAGTTGGGTGCCATTGTAAAGACAGTAGAATATTTGGAAACAGGAGAGGTGAAAAATAAGCAATGCCTTCGCCGGGACTCAAACCGCTGGCCTCTCGAATACGCGCCGAGCGTACTAACCACTACGAACTTAGCTGTACATATGCACCTGCCTAGTATAAATACTGTCTCGCGCGTAATTACGTCAGTTTTTTTTTCTTAACTTCTCCGGCCCTGCAAAACCCTTGCGCTGCTATGCTTACTTATCTAAGATGACGTCGTACTTTTTAACCTGTGTGCATAAAAATTATTGTAGTTGCTTATGATGTAGAAATATCTTGTCTACAAAAAAGTGATTGGATGTGCATAAAATAAAATGAGTCAAATTCAGTTTTGTTAGCTTCGTCTTCATGCCTTCACCCTCAGCCATTACGACTGCCAAATGTAAAGGTACCGGTTTCTTCGATTATCGCCTTCGCTTCCAAGTAGCACGCAGTAAAATATGACCCATATATATATATATATATACATACATTTTACTCTACTATCTATCCCACAATGCTTTATAATAAGAAATATTAAGGAACATAAAAATAGCAAACTATGCTTTTCTAGCATCTTTGTACTATTTCAGTACTACTATAGAACAATTTTTTGAACTTGGTAAACATGAAAAATGAGTGACACTCTCGTCTAGATTGGAACTCCGAACCTTCCGATTGCTAGCCGAACGTGCTTCCCCTTACTCCAAGCAGATGAGGAAGGAGAAAATTCCTTACAATACCATTATTTATTTAGACAAGACATTTCAAAAAATTAATTAAATATACGTCACATTCGCTTTCTAAGCAAAGAATTCCAAAAATTAACCAAGCTCGTCATTTCAAAACACACCACTGCGACCTAAACTAAAGAATATATGTGTATCCACATATATATCATGCTAGAAGTATTGCAACATCTCTAATAGTCTTAAATATTCAATATCACTTTTATATAATAACTGAGACACTATACTAAAGATGTTTCATCATTTTCCCATTATAAAAATGAGAATGTAATACAAATAAACATGTTTCGTTGCCTTGTATAAAACATGTTTCGTTGCCTTGTATAAAACATGTTTCGTTGCCTTGTATAAAACATGTTTCGTTGCCTTGTATAAAACTCGTTTCGTAGCAATGAATGTGATTCGTAACTCGAATCAGCGTCCCAAGTAAATTCAAGTGTAAGAATAGGAAAACATAGCTGAAATACAGCTAAAAATATTCGCTAAACTAAATTTGAACGACAGAAAACTTTTTCAATTTCAAAAAGGCAAATGTTTAAACTTATCCGATTTTTATAAATTCATATTTAAATAAGTGCCTTTGCTTATTTTTCATTCATGGGATATCGAGTCCTTTTAAGATCAAAAACGTTTCACTTTCTCATCTATGCATGAAAAGAATAGGGTGTAAGCTTAAGAGCAGAGATGACTGAACCGTGAAATGAAATCCCAAATCGATATTTTCACTACCAGCTGTTCATAAATCTTAACGCTTCAAAGCTGTATTGGAATACATCAACCCATAACAAATATTTTAATATTAAAGCTTTTGTTTACTAGAGAAAGAAGAAGTTGTAAATACGAATACGTTTATGTTTGGAATCCGAGCTTAATTCTCGTAACGTAAAGGAAGCTCTGTAGCATAAGGGTTTTGGGCAGCGGCAAAAAGTCAATCTTACAAAAGTAATTATTTTCTAGAAAGGGCAATATATTTTAATTTCTTCCTAAATATGGAAAAATAATTTTGTTAACTGCAGGAGAATGCGATATTTTTATCAACAACAGCAGAAGCATTAGAGTATATCAAAAATTGTAGAATTTCACTGTAAAAAATTTTGGTAAATTTATCCTCGTAATTAGAGAGCGCCTAGCTACTCTGAAAAATCATTCGTAAAGTGGGGAACAGCCATCTGATCTTCTCCAGTGAGAAACAGGAAGCAGCAGCATTTATTAATGATTCGACGCCGCTTTAGCTTGTGTAAAGTGAATATAACAGCCATCAGCACTATATTTGCCTCACGATTGTGCTCTCACTACAACTAAGAGTGCAACCTATACAGGGATCATACAGCTTCGACGGGATGAAAGATTTCGCAACATCAACTTCAGCCATACTCAAAACGAACTACAAACTAATTTCACCCAAACTCACTCAGGACGTAAAGGCTTAGTAGTGAGAATCACTATCGACAAAATGACGAAGAACGCTTCACCTTACAAAGAGAAAATATAATGTTATGTAACGGATCAAAATCAGATAAAGGAGTGGACAACGTATACGTCTGGTACAAGGGCCACAGCGTAAGCTGAAAATGGAAAAGTCACCGCCATTCATGCAATAATTTTCGCTTCTAAGCGAAAACTTTAGTAATCAGCGCAGCCATCACACATGAAGCTTCAGGTAACAGCACCGATATCATAATATGTACTGACATCGCTTCAGGCTATCAATAATCATAGGCACAGTTCACCGCTTATAGCTGAAACACAAATGCTCCTTAACAACCACAATCACCAAGGTATAAAATTAGCGTGCTTCAAAGCGCACGAAATCCTTGAAGGCAAAGATGTAAAAGATTGGCTTGTCATAGAAGCAGTGAACAATATCAACCCCAGACAGGAAACCAATCCAGCGCCTACCCTCACAACTGAAACATTTCCTCCAACATGAAGCACAACAATAACCGCACCAAAAATGGGACAACACGGAATACAAGACGACGCAATAGTCCCTTCCTCGAAAATTTTCAACCACGCAGATCATTGTTTTTTCGAAGCTAGCTCGCTTCTTCACTGGTCACGGATCATTTCCCTCATACTACTAGATCTACAATATTTCAAATACAGAAGTCTGTGTCTGTGGTCACGGGAGCAGGCCCTACCACTATGCTTACAACTGCTCCTTAGTGGAGTCAACGCATTTATTACTTTCATCAAGCAGCGGTAAAGCATATTAACACTTCGTTGTAAAAAATCAAGGACTCATCAACAAAATTTTCTGAGTCTTGAACATCATCTCAGCAATAGGCCAAGATATTTGCCAGCTTCATTATCCCATACTTACTGAGCTAGCCTCACTAGTGACTGAGCATAACTCTGTGCAGCAAATCATATGCTAGTAAATATGTTTGTAGCAAGAGTGTACAATGAACTATGTTGTGTTATGTGTGAGTTTATGTATGTTAATTAATGTTATTATCTTGTGTATGTTAATTAATTTTATTACTTTATGTATGTTAATTAATGTATTATATTAGGTAATGTTAAGTGTGTTATGTAATGTATGTATAATTTATTACATAGCCAACTGAACCTATATGTCGGCTTCTGTATACCAACAGCTACTCTGCAGCTCTTGTTTAGCACAGCTAATGTAGTTACAGTTTCTCAATAACTGCGGATATGGCGTCTTTAGGGGTCCTACGAAGTCATTGTCTCTAGGTAGTGGAGAATGAGTGACACATACTTACATACCACTGGTAGCCACCAGGTTCTTCCGCCTTCCCAACCTATCTACTTATCTATCTGTGAGCAAAGGGTTTTACAACACATCATAAAAGTTTGCCTTTAGTGTACTGCAAAACCCTGTATTGAGAGAATGTAGTATTATACCTCGTATCATGAAGTTACTATTTGAACAGCTTATACGATCATGTCATAGTCAAGTCCAAAGAGAATGAGCTGAGGTCTAAATGTAATCAGCTGAAATTTTTTAAGAAGCTACCTACTGCTTTCGGCAGAAAGACCGGCAAGTATTTTTTACTGACGAGAAATCCCTGGTTTTAAGCCCCACTCGACACGCAGATTTCACTGTGATCCCGAATTAAATGCAGAATCTTATGCAGAGGAAATCCATCGACACATCAGGTGATCTAGAGATATCACACATATCGCGGAAATTAAAGGCGACAAGGACAAATAAAGGTCATGGAGGTCAGAAAAAAAGGGGAGAGCGCCACGTCAGGCATAGTGCGGGGATGGCACTATGCCTGACGTAGTGCTGCCAAGCTTTGGTAGCCAAAGGTGGTGTGTTTTGTTTACATCCAGGGCATGTGACACTGTAAGTGGTTTGGTAGTACTTCCAACACACGACAGTTCCATACAAATCGAAAAGCGGGGTCACTTCCGCATAAAAGAAACATTCATTGTTGAGTAGGTAATAAAAATTGGTATAGTTTATTGGCAATAATGCGAAACACACATCTTGATTATTTTTCGATAACTTGCAAAAGCCATTTTGATTGTGAATTTGTTTTATAAAATTCTCTAATATATTTGCAAAACTATAGTAAATAATTCAGTATCGACACGTCAGTTGTATACAAAACTTATCTTATTTCATGGTCAGTGCTAAATAGAGTTGTAAGGAAGGAATATCAAAAGTTTTCTCTCTCTTTTTTTTAATTGTATTTAGCAACATCTTTAATTGATGACTAAATGTAATACAAAATTATGAATGAAAAATCTGTGTTATTCAATACATATACTGTCGAATTGAAACATAACCAATTTTTATTTCTTAATCTAATCCCTAATGAAACGCTTGTACAGTTGCGCGCCTCCAACCTGCACGCAACAAAGTGGTGACTGCTGAAACTGGAAATTAGACAGGGTCTTGAGAAGGGTTTAAGTAACTTTTTATTCAACTTTAGAAATTACAAATGCGTGCTCTTGACGCTCACAAACTACGCCGACCCGGCGGTAAAATAAAAATAAGAAACTAAAAGAGATACTAACAAGTCACTAACTACGAGGCTCTCTAAACGTAACTAACCTCACCGCGTTTTACAATACCGCTGATACTTCAGCAAACTCTGAATATTACGTTGAAAGATTAACAATTTGCCTAGGCAAGCACACAAGCCGAAACGCGTGGTTCTTCAATTTCCGACTAACTACCTCCGCGCTCGTGAAGTAAGAAAAGCACACTTCGAACTCGTTTCCTTTCTATTTAACTCAGAATACTTCCGCTGATAATTTGAATCCTTGCGCGTTCTACTAAAATTTACATACTCTGGCATTGGCAGTTCCAGGGGAAAGTAAGGCTTGACAGGAAAGATAGTTTAAACTTAAAATAAATGTTAGTTAAAATAAATATAAACCCTACATTTGCCGCTGCCAGAATTTGGAAAATTTGGAAGCAGGTCCTACAAACGACCTGTTGAAAAGTTTCTACAATTCTGAACTAACTTTTAAGAGCCTCGTTTACATAAAAAAATCTTATGTCACAAAAGCTATACTAAATTTCTGTAGATATTTATTTAAATCTCTCTTCTTACAGCAACTTTTCCTGGACTTCAGCAATCAATCTTGTTCTTTTCCTTCCAGCATCTGGAAGGAATAAGTATCAGTATCTTTCTAAATACATTATAATTTACACTTTCTTGACACTGAATAGATTTTTGTTTTTAAACGATTTATTTTCCTTAGTTACTGCTTAATTCACATTCATTCAAGTATTCAAACATTAATTTAACTTTACCCTGGCTCTCCACCATGTGTGGTGTCAAACGAGAATATTCGTGTTTTAGTATTACAACACTTCCCCTAACCACCATGATTTGTTAGAATTCAACGACCAAATAGACACACTTTACTCGACATTCTACAACTCGATGAGCTACTTTAACATTTTTAAAATTTAAGTGTAGGTGGAGAACCCTACAAAACACATTCATTCTAACTTCCCCCTCATTCATCTTTAGACATGCAGGCTTTCGCTCTAAAGCATGATTTTATCTACAGTTTAATACTTAAATTTGAATTTATTGCTTTTGAGCATTTACTTTTAGCATCTAAAATTTTATGCTTCTAGACTAAATTCTACTTTTACATAACTTTCAAGTATTTACGTATATTTACAAAATTCTAATACATATGATTTTTTACAATTTACCATAAAATGAATAAGAGAAAAATAAATTTTTACTTTACTCATTCTTCGCCAAGCTGGCGGCACTGAAACTAAAATTCTGTTATATCTGAAAATTTTTTATGTTTTTAATACCTTTTTAAACTTTGGACTTTGATTCATGGTGCCGGACAAAAATTAACAAAAAAAAAAAAAAATCCAATATCAAATAATTCACATTCAAAATCTAATTCATAATTTTCATATATCATATCTATCAATCAATCGCATAGTAAATCTATCAATCAATCGTATATCATATCTATCAATCAATCGTATATCATATCTATCAATCAATCGTATAGTGGTAGTACAGTACAATTTACTTTTAGGTTTGCGTTGTGAGTAACCTATGTAAAGGGAAAATCAATAACTCCAAATTCAATTGAACTCCATGTTTCTTAAAAGCCTCCCGGCTCAAACAAATGGAGGGACATGACAGACCACGGTAAATTATACGCTACATAAATACACAAATGCAATTAAATTTTAAACACACATTTATTAAATTCTTGAATATATTATATAATTAAATAATGGATAACTGATCAGTATCCTACAACATATTTTTACTCTGTAAAGTAACACATAATGTCGCACGCATTTACAGCTTACAAAAATTAATATACCTTAAGATGGAAAATAACACATATCTCATTCCAAAATTAACATACTCATATTAATTTGTAAGTTTACTATTTTTGACGTTCAATAGCTCACTAATTAAGCCGGTAAAACAAATCTTTAAACCTTCCTTTACAGACTTTAAATTAATTAGTCATTATTCAAAATATTCTAATCATTTAGTAGTTTACATATATAAAATAAATAATTTCCGTTTAAGTAATTTGAAAAGATAGAGAGGTAGACAAATTTAAAAATCACTCACAGATGGAAGACAGTTTTTCTGGATTGAAGAATCTTTAGTGTCCAATCCACTTGGAAATGAGCCAAGCCCATTTTTCTTGGAAATTACAGTCTAATAATTCTTCAAACAGCCAGGCATCGCTTTAACTGTCCATTAGGTGGGAACCAATAGTCCAATTCAGAAGGATCTTTTTTCAATTCAATAACAGGTAGCTGAATATACACCAGTTTTTTAGCACAATCACGTGTATCATCGAAGCGGCGAGGCAACATTTAAGCTGAATGTTTCGGTAAAAGGCTCTTGGAGATTAACCGGCGATTCAGGTGAAGAGAGAAAATCTGTGCTAAATTTTCTTGGTAGATTTTTCTCTATACATCTCAATCAGCTCTCAGTAAAATGCTCTTTGCAGCTCGCGCACATTTCTTTAGACATCTCGCAGGAAAATGTTCCTTGCATCTCTCACCCAAAACTGAACATCTCACAGAACAGAAGAATCCACTAGAGCAAAGAAAAACGCTACCCAGAGCCTCTGGCTCAGGAAGCCCGCAGCAGAGCAAAGCACCCCACGATCTTTCTTTCTCTTTCACATCGCGGCTGCTCAAAATTGACTCAAATCAGACTCCGCTACAGCCATCCCCACCGCAGCCCGCTGGTACAAATCGCTCGCCCCGCAGAACTTTCTGCTTCTCCTTTTCCTTTTTCGCTCTAAAATCTGAATCAGAATGAACTCTAGCCCGGTGCAAGCACCCAGGAAAACTCGGTTTCTCCGCCTCTGTGAGCTCATAGGCTTTCAAAAAAATCATAAAACCAAATCTTACCAATCCCGGAATTTTATGTTATCTAAATTGAGAAAATGACACACCCATGACGAATCAAACACCAGAAAATCTGACAATGCAATCCGAAAAACATCTGTACATAAAACGTGAGAAAAAGTAGACCCCCCCCCCCAACTAACAAGCGGAAAATAAGCTCCACGAGAATCCAATTACCCAAACCCCCACTGTCTTGAAGTAAGAAAACAGCAACCTTACAAAGCGACAGGAAAGCGCTTTCCGTTTCACACGCATTAGCTAAAAAGACCCTACTGCCTCCATTGTTAGGAGAAAAAAGGCTATAACCAATAAACCAGATGTGTTTCCTTGCAACCGTCTCTCGCCTTTGTTACGATTCCTACTCAAGAATAATGAGTTAAATAAAACCTTAAGAGCCTAGGAATACTTTTTTCCAGATTAAAATACACATGAATACAAATAAAAATATTAGAATAATAATAACTTAAAACACATATTAATAACTGAAATTCGCGACATAACAATTCTTATTAATACAAGAATACGAAGTTATTTTTATCTTCGGCCAAATTTTGACTTTAACATAACAGAATTAGTCTTTCGACCAACAGAACTGCTTGTTCTTAGATTTTATACTGAAAGAAAATACTACTTTTGCCTTAGCTAAATAAGGTAAAACAAAACTAAGTCTCAACCGAGACACATTGACTTTCGTCAAAACATAGAACTTCGTATTTACGCATAACATTTTGGAACAAAAGAAAAATTTTATAGAAGATTTTAACTTATCTTTGGGTTTTCGATGATTGGAACTCCGTCATTCTTTTCTGGCAGAACTGTTCCCACGTTATAGGTTTCATGGACGTCAATCTTCTCCTTAATGACCTCCGAGTGTCGTCCACATTAATTTTTCGTTTTCGTACTCTGCATGCTGGCCTCTTGGCGTAGAAGCCGTCGGGTTGCTGTCTTTTTCGTTTTCCCCCTGGACGGCTGGTTTTGGCGTCCTCCGGTCTGGAGTCATTCTTGAATTTCTTCTGTTGTTGCTGCTCTTTTCGTTCCTCCTGCTGTCTTTTTATTTTCAGGAACGGCGGCCTTGTTTGCACCTGACTCTCTGGCCCTGGGAGCGTTCTCCTTGATGTATAATTTCTACTGCGATACGTTGTAGGTGGTGTTTTCCTCTTTACCAAGGTTTCTTTACGCGGCGGCTTTGAGTTCTTGTTTTTCTTAAATGCTGGAGTCTGAAAGTTTTCGTTTTTTCTTTTCGGTACCGTCGCCTGGGCTGTACAAGGGCTAGGTCTCTCTTCAGTTCTCTGCTTCTTGGGTGGTGGAACGGATGACGTTACTTCTGGACCTTCTACTTCTTTTACGCTTGAGTCCTGCAAGAAACTTTTAAGGATTTCAAAATCATTTTGATTATAGTATTTTTTCACCTGGTCTGGACTTGCTTTACAGATTTCCCCTCTCTCGTTCTTAAGGTACAATACGGCTCCTTTGATTTCCTGAATTACATAGGGGCCTTCAAATTTTGGAGCTAACTTTGCAGTAAAATTGTCTGGGGCACTTGATAAAGAAAATTTCCGCTTCAATACGTTATCCCCAACTTTAAAATCTGCTTCACGGCGTTTTCTATTGTAATATATTTTTTGCCTATTTCTTGCCGTATCCGAGCTTTTAAGCGCCTGGTCAATAAGTTTTTGCACATCTTTCTGTTTAAATTCTTGCTCTCTTTGTTGCACAAAGAATAATTTATCTAAAGGCGTAATTAACTTTCGGCCTAAAAATAATTCTGCCGGGGTTTTTCCCGTAGTATCGTGATTTGCCGTTCTTAAAGCATAAGCTAATTCATTTATGTAGCCATCCCAGCGCTTGTGATGTGTGCTCACGTAACTGCGAATTATTTTTACGATGTTTTTATTCACTCTTTCTGCTATTTGCCTGTGCTCTATACGGAACCATTTTGATATGGCGTATGCCAAGTCCAGTGCATATGTTTTCAAATATTTGACTAATGAATTGTTTTCCGTTATCGCTAATGACTTTTATCGGTGCACCGTATTTTAAAATCTATCTGTGTAAGAATGCATCTGCGACTGCTTTGGCTGACGCGCGTTTAAGTGGAACAATTTCTGTCCATTTTGAAAAATGATCTACTATTACTAAAAGAAAACGATTTTTATTTAACTCGCTCTGGGGGAAGGGACCAAGAAGATGTATGCCTAAAATTTCATTCGGAAATGTAGCGCGAATGCTATTTAAGTACCCGGCCGGGCTGTAATTAATATCATTTATTAACTGACATTGATTGCAGGACCTGACATACGCAGTTACTATTTTGTATAATTGCGGGAAATATACCGCCTCGCGTACCCTTTTTAAAGTTTTTCTGACCCCTAAATGACCCGCTGTTTTCGCGTCGTGTAATTCCTTCAAAATGCTTAATCGAAGCGAGGCTGGGATGACTGGTTTGTACTCGAGATTTTCGTTTGTTGTTTTCGTATAAAATAATAAATTATCTATTATTTCATAGTTTTCTGCTCTATTTCTTATCGCATCGATATCTGTGTGCTCAAAGCTTTCGGGGTCTTTCAAATATGCATAGATATTTCCAAATTCAGGATCAGCTTTCAGTTCAGTAATAACCGTATCTCTAGAATCTAAAATTTTTGAAGTCAACACAGCGCATTTAAGTTCATTTCCTTCGTCGTCCAGTTTTATACGAGAAAGTGCGTCAGCTACATTGTTTTCCTTACCCGGTTTATATTTTATTCTAAGATTATATTCTTGGAGTTTTAAAGTCCATCTTATTAACCTGGGCGTTAGGTTTTTTCCCCGAGTAAAGTCTACCAACAGCCGCATGATCCGAAAAGACTGTTACTGGCGCTTTGCCGAAATAAACTCGAAATTTGTGTACAGCCATTAATACGGCTAATGTTTCTCTCTCTGTAGCTGTATAATTCCTTTGTGTGTGATTCAACGTTTTACTAAAAAATGCCAGAGGATGGCTATTTTGCATAAGAACCGCACCCACCGCATAGTCCGACGCATCTGCTGCAATTTCCAGGTTTTCGTTCCCCTCCGGGAATTTCAAAACAGGGGCATTGATAAGCGCTTCTTTTAATCTTTCAAATGCGGTATTTGCTTCCGCTGTCCACGTAAATTTACTTGTCTTTCTTTTAATTACTAACAGTGGTTCAACAATATTAGCGAAATCTTTTATGAATGACCGATAGTAAGAACATAACCCAAGGAAAGAAGAAAGTTTCTTGGCGGTGTTGGGAGGTGGGAAATTCTTGATTGCTTTTATTTTTGAATCTTGAGTTTCTATACCCTTTTGCGAAATTTTATAACCCAGATATTTAAGTTCTTTAGTTGCGAACTTACATTTTGAGGCGTTAATTGTAAGACCGGCCTCTTTTAATAATTTAAAAACTTCTTCTAGATCTTTAATATGTTGTTCCAACGTACTACTCCTTATAATTATATCATCTAGATCGATTAAAGTTGATTTTCCTAGGACAGGCTTTAGAACAATGTCCATAGCTCTCTGGAATGTTGATGGGGCCCCACACAACCCAAAGGGCATGCGTAAAAAATGCATAAGTGCCCTATTTTGTTATAAACGCGGTTTTATGTATGTCTTCGGGTCTCATAGCTATTTGATAGTAGCCAGACGTTAAATCCAAAGTAGTCATTTATCTAGTAGATTTAATGTTCCTAATAATTTCCTCTATAACCGGCAAAGGGTAAACTTGGAATTTAGTAATACTATTCAGTTTTCTGTAATCGATAGCAAACGTCCAAGCCCTTTTATCCGAAGGAGGAAAGTCGTTCTTTTTCCTACATAGTACGACTGGACTCGCGTACTCACTATTTATGGGCGTTATTATTTTGTTCTTTAACATTTCCTGAATATGTTCTTGGATGATTAGGTCTTTTTGTTTATCATAACGATACGGTTTAGTCCTACAAGGTTTTTCGGCAGTTAACTGTATCTCATGCGTAACTATTTGACAGCTACCAGGCCTTTCTGAAAACAAATTTGAAAAAGTACTCACTACTTGCTGGATGGCTTGGCTTTCATGGTCATTCAAATGGCTAAGGTCAACTTGCGGTTGTTCCACAGGTTCCACCACCCTCTGGTCCATCTCCAGCACAATAGAACTGTCCTGAAAATTCAATTTGGCCCTCGCGGCCCTTAAAAACTCCATACCTAAAATAAGTGGATTTTGCAAATTTTTTACTACAAAAATTAATACTTTGAGGCTTTCATCTTTTACCTGTATGTTTAATGATAATTTCCCGATGCAGTGACAGGTTTTTCCTTGCGCCGCTATAATTTCTGTGTTTTTGTTTTTAAATAAACGTAACCTAACAAAATTCTTTTTGAAAAATGTCTCACTCATAAAATTACCTTCTGCTCCTGTATCGATGAGGGCTTCTACTGGTACATCGCCAACCAGGTGTACCAGTAGAAGCCCTCATCGATACAATTGGTAGATGTGAGTTCTTTACGATGACCGTATTTAAGTGTCTTTTTGATGAATTTTTTTTTAAACTTCCGGGGTCTGGACCCTCGCTTTCACAGACCCCTCTACTCGTTTAAAGCTTTCCTTTCACCTTCTGCCTTCTCGGTACGCGGACGTTTGTTTTCAAATTTCGTTTTTGGGCCTTGACCTTCGAGGTTCGATGAGTTAGCTTGATAGCTCTTTCCCTCATAAGAGCGGTTTGCATTTCTGGTCTGTTCATTTGAAGATTGCCTTCGGGTACTTTGAGAATACGATGCCCCTCTAGCTTTTTCCGCTATTCTGCGATTTTGGAACTTCACCGCCAATTCGAAGAGCTCCTGCAATGTGGTTGGGTTTCTAATTTCGAAGTAGTCTTGAACAGCAGGTAACAATCTTGGTAAGATTATTTCAATAATCTCCGCGTCGGGTTTCTTCCCATACAGCATATCCGTCAGTTTAATTTTTCGCAGAATAAAGTCCGTCAACTCTTCTATATCCCGTTGATAGAAACTATATAGTTCGGCTTCTAGCCTTGCTCGATCTTTCACTATGGGGAAGGCCTTTAATAACGATTTTTTGAAATTTTCAAATGTATATGTCTGGCCTCCAAATTCCCCTAATAAAAATTTGCCTATATTCTTAAACCATAGCGCTGCCTGTCCTCTTAGTTCAGATGTGGCGATGGCAACTTTTTGTCTTTCAGGCACAGGGTAGAGCTGAAAGTGATTGTCGAGGTTTTCTAGAAATATCGCCACCGATTTTTTTCCGTCGATTGCCATTTCTTGTTGTTGTCCCGCGGCTTCCATCCGATTTTCGGCCATTTCAGTTCGACAAGTGTTCGGGCGCCAATGTACAGTAGCGCGCCTCCAACCTGTACGCAACAAAGTGGTGACTGCTGAAACTGGAAATTATACAGAGTCTTGAGAAGGGTTTAAGTCCCTTTTTATTCAACTTTAGAAATTACAAATGCGTGCTCTTGACGCTCACAAACTACGCCGACCCGGCGGTAAAATAAAAATAAGAAACTAAAAGAGATACTAACAAGTCTCTAACTACGAGGATCTCTAAACGTAACTAACCTCACCGCGTTTTACAATACCGCTGATACTTCAGCAAACTTTGAGTATTACGTTGAAAGATTAACAATTTGCCTAGGCAAGCACACAGGCCGAAACGCGTGGTTCTTCTATTTCCGACTAACTACCTCCGCGCTCGTGAAGTAAGAAAAGCACACTTCGAACTCGTTTCCTTTCTATTTAACTCAGAATACTTCCGCTGATAATTTGAATCCTTGCGCGTTCTACTAAAATTTACATACTCTGGCATTGGCAGTTCCAGGGGAAAGTAAGGCTTGACAGGAAAGATAGTTTAAACTTAAAATAAATGTTAGTTAAAATAAATATAAACCCTACACGCTAATGAAAAAGAGAAGAGATTGAGTAGTGGTCTGTTACTTTTAAAATAACTTAAAGACATGAAAAAATCATCATCAATCTTATTAACTGGTATATCAATACATTTTGCATATTGCTACGATTTAGTTTCCCTTGCAATATGTCAATTTCAGGTATTTGTGAATTAAAATCAATTATTTGTTTTACCTTGTAGAGAAATTAGGTAGTTTTTGGAAGCAGGAAAGATGAAAAATTAACAAAGCCTTAGCCTGGAATCGAACCTCGGACCTCTGGAATACCGGCCCAGTGTGCAGACCATCACACCCCGAAGGCACGTCAAGAAGGTGGGAGAAATACCTTATATGCTCCCCCTTTTAAAGGGCGACTGGGGTTTTTAGGGGACCCAATCGCCAAATCCTGGGTGGGGAGAAATCATCATCCACCACCTTTTTAGTTCGGGCGCCACTGTAGAGACATTAGGTATTTTTAGAAGCAGGCAAAATGAAAAATTAGCAACACCTTCGACGGGAATCGAACCACGGACCTCTGGAATACCGGCCCAGTGTGCAGACTATCGCACCAAGAAGGTGGGAGAAATACCTTATAACCCGTTTTAAAAAATGAAGCAATATTGGTATGCAGAATGAGGCAATCAAGATTGCGATCTGATCACAATGAGGTCAATGCTTATATATGAAACGGATAGTTGTTATTTATTGTATTATCAGAAAACTGTTAAACTGGGTAAAATTGCAAAGAGAGGTATGGAATGTTCTGCCAAAATATATTTACAAGAAAATTTGAATTTGATAACGAATGTATCCAAAAAAGTGTTTTAAGTCAAAAGTTTGAACCTTGATGGTTAAATGTGAATATAAAATATGCATGTTAAAATGTTTGTAATTAAACACATAGGTCAGGTTAAGTTTTTTAGATAGGATGCAAGGGTAAAATACATTAAAGCCTGCAAGGGCTATCTGCCTAAGGGGAGCAATGCATTCGTGGAGGAATTTCGAAGGAAAACTGATTTTGAGTGGGCATTAAATATAATGCATGTAACTTTCATTCATTTTATACGTATTTCTTAGGTAAAACATTGTAATATATGCTAAGTTATTGTAAATTACTTTATTCAAAAAAATATAGTGAATACAATTTAAAGATTTGCATATGCCGAAAATTTACCTATATATATATATATATATATAGGTATTTATAAATATACTTGTCAAAAGCATGCTTTTGTCTTCAACAAAATGCGTAGATATTTATTAAATTATTTATAAATGTATGTAGAAATTTAGGGTTCATTTATTCATAAACTGTTGTGAATGTTACTGTGAAGAAATCTAGTTATTAAATACATCTAAATTTATAATAATTAGAAATTTTATCTTAATATATAATGACCATAACATTTAATGGTAAAAATAAATTGAAATTCTGATGAAAAATATCTTTATAAAATTGTTTAAGGAAGAATTGTTCGTACTGGAAAACAATCCATTAAAATGTGTTGTAAAGCATAGTTTATTAGATGCTTACTTAAGGAAATATTAAAGTAGAATTTTTAGAACGTGTATTGTAGAAATCAAGGGTAAAAAATGACGAATATTAAAAGAATTATTTCCTTACGTTTTATAATAACTCAGTTATAAGCTTTAAACAGTATTAACAAATCCCCTTTTTTATCCCTTTCAGAAATACTCTTAGAAAATTAAGTATTACGTGGAAATCAGAAATCAGCAGCAATATTTAACGTATTTCGCTATTAAAATGAAAGGTGCTCTCATTTCAAATGAACCAGACACAAATAGTTACAGAATGACCACGGTTTTTGATTTAAAAGATGCCTCAGACGCTGAAAATTATCTCATATTTGAGAAAGTATTTAAAATAAAATTTGTAAATGGAAAAGAAATAATACGTAATTTGAATATTAAGAATACGGTAAACTTTGATCTTAATTTTTGTAATCGTTAACCGAATAACATCGAATTACCTTAAATTTTTTTTCTAATGTAATTACCGAAAACTTGTGAAAATATTTCACTCAAATTAAAACAGCTCTGAGCAAACTGTCCTGCAAAAAATCCGTTTTAATTCTGTTCAGAACAAAATGTTGTTTAAAAATGTATTCTTTCACATACTTAGGACTCTGAAATATTGCAGAAAAAGAAAATATGTATTTACGGTGTAATTATAAAATGTTTATCTCTGATCATGTCAAAACCTATCGACCTTAAAATGCATGTCACTGAATGTTTTGGTCACCAAGAAGGGTGCGTCACTGCTTTAAGGCCGTGTATAGAAAAAAACCATTTCGAGCCTCTCTTTTAATTTCCTACCGCCATAATAAAGATTATATTCAAACATGGGAAAAATTTGGTCGGGTTCAATATTATTCAACACCTTTAAGAAGAAGAAAATAGCTAAATATCGGTTGAGGGCATCATTAGCACTGCAATATTACTTCGTCCACGAACGAACAATTAGATGCTTAGCTAGAATTCTAGCTAGAAGTCCCTGTCGAACACCAAATTCCCAATTTATATTGCCAATCCCAAAATTAATCCATATCGTGGGGAATCGAATCGCAGTGTACGGAGATTTTATACAAGTAACGTATGGAAATCATCAAAGATGCTTTTATAAAGAGACTAGAGATCTGCTAATAAATAATTTTACCTTTATCAAAATATTTACCAAATTTGCTACACAAATCTGCTCTTTTATGCAAAGGAAAATGCTTTTATTTTCTTGAAAATCTGAAGGGAAATTCGGATTAAAATAATAATTACATTTTTTAAGATACGGAGCGAGGAATGCGCTAGCAGATTCAGTGAAGCATCATGCAGTTGTTCGAGACGACTGAGATCAGAGATTGTTTAATTCTGTTTTTAAGATAATTGGGGATTTAAAAGCTTTAACATTTAAAGTATTTTGATGCTCAATAACGATGCTAAATCAAGTGAGAAACGCAGCTATATATAGTTTAGTACTATAAATTGAAGAAACTTTTTACAATATTTGATTGACGAAATGTCTTTTGCATAAGACAGCTAAAATTAATTAGGTAGATGATTCAAACAGTTTTCAGAAAGCGACGGAAAGTACTCGGATGTTTAGAAGATTTGTGAATTCAAATTTAAGTTTGTTAGGTAGTTATATTTATAGCTACCTATATTTTCGACTGTTTAATTCAAAAAGGCAAGATTCTTTTATATAACAGCTAAACTAGACTGCAGACTCATATTATTTTATTTTAACTTTACAAAACACCTTCATTCAGATTTTCGTTTTACGTGGAACTACAGCAGTTCCCTTCCTAGGCTAGATTTAATATATCTTGATGTAAGTTACAAAATTTTAATAAATGTTACATTTCGTGTAAGAAATTAAAATGATTATGGAAAGGAAATAAATATACAAGAAAATGCAATGCTAAATATTTGGAAAAGTAAGGAAAAGGTTAAAATAATTTAAATGAGATTACTTTATTTAAGTTCAGATAGCAGGATGAGATCAGTTAAGATGTATTATCCCGATGATAATTTAGTTTTTTTGCGGAATGTAAGCTGAGTTTCTTCAAAATAATCCTTTTCGTCTTGATGAAGACTAAAATAATGTGAATAAACTTGCAACGTATATCTCTTTCAACGTAAGATTAAAGTTATCATTTAAAAACTCGCAACGCTTTTTGAAAAAGAAAATAAGGAATCCAGACAATAATTTCAGCACAGGAGAATGCAGTGGGTGCAGGAAATGCAGTACAACCATTACGAAACATATGAGAAGTGGGAAGATGTCCAAACCTCAGTCAAGTAATAGCATCCCCATCAAGATGAGGTGAACAAAGTAGTAGATTTATTCAGTGAGCATGCACTACTGGAGAACAATCCTGGCTGACAAGGATAGCTATCTTCCACTTCAAGTAGGAAATGCTTTTAGAGTAAATTGAAATAAAACCCTGTGGTGCCCACTAATAGTTTGCACACATAAATGCCTACAAAAAGCCTACAAATAGTTTATATATAAATAATGGTATTACATAGTGCCTTGTAGGGATTATTTTAATTTCTTAATACTTATTTTTAATTTTGAACACTTTCCTTTATTCTCTTGTTTCCCACCTACAATTCCCTGTCAGAAGGAGTTTTCAGAATAGTATTTAATATAAATGAGGTAAATGAGGTAGAATCAGTGATTCAGGGAGAGTTTCGGTCATTTCCGAAAAAGAGCTCAGAAATTCTTAATAGAGCGTGTTCTGCCTTCTTATCACGCCGTTGCTTTCAGCGAAATCTTATTACGTACTGCCGTATTGTTACGTGCGTGTTAGTATTTGCCAGTGAACTTTAAATAAGGGCCAACTCTGTTAGTGATTTCTGTTCAGTTTCGGCTAGTTTTTAGTTAGTCAAGTAAGTTTCTTATTTTCTATACTAAGCCCAAGTGGAGGCTTCCTGTAAATCCAAGAAGGGACAACTGTAAATATTCTTGCATAAAATAAAAGGATAATTTAACCCTTCTTTGGACTTGTGCTTACAGCCTTAGAAGTAAGGGATTAGTCGCTACATACTTCTCATGTATTGTAGTTGCCAAAGACAACCATTTAAGCTATAATATTATATTGGCGCCCAAATAAATCTTCGAAGCATATCTCTGGAATCCGGAAAGTTCACACTGGCCGCTCCTAGACTGCAAATTCCACTGACACCAGCGAACCTGTTGGAAGGGTTCAGATTCACCATCGAGACCATACGGGCCGCGATGAAACCAGCTACTAACTTTCGACGGAAAACTTTTGTCATGTCCTTCCTGGAGCAGTTAGAACTCCACTTCGCAGACTGTTCCGAAACTATAGGAAGCTAGCTACCTTTGCCACTGCGAATTTAAAAGGCCAAGCACTCAAGTTGTTACAAGGGGATTGGAAAGTTCATGCTGGGGGAACCAGATTCCGAAACATAGAGCTGGGAGACGTTCGAAAACGTTCTGCTAAAAGCTTTACCAGTAGTGAAAGACCGCGTCAAGCTGAAATTGGAGCTCTTCAGTAAATACTAAACGAAGGTGCAAGAATTAACGGACTTCTTTCTACGTTAAATTCAAATATTCAATTTATTATACAGAAAGAGGTCAGACGCTGAATTAATCGAAGTTATTTTACTTCGTTTGCTCCATCCAGAATTACATGGAACTGAGAAACCCAAATACGCTGGAAAGCCTATTTCAATTCGCCGTGAAATTTGAAAGCCGGCGAGCCTCGTAGAAAACGTGTACGGCAAGCTTTGGTCAAAACTAATACTCAATTTCACCCCAACAGAAACCACAGAATAGGAGGGGGGCTCAACACCTAAAATTGATTTGAATCACTAGCTGGAAGTTGAGAAGAAGAAAATTATTCAAGGGATGGTAAGATATTTTTATGAAATATTTTATTCTAAGCCTGGGTTCTGCCAGCACATTACGCACCAGATTGATACTGACAGTTCCGCCCCCATTAAAACAAACCTACCTCTATGATAAAAAAGAACAGATAATTGAAGAACACATTAAAGAAATGCTTAACCAAAAAACTATTACCCGGATTAGTAGCGCTTACGCAAATCCGGCAGTCTATGCCGAAGTAAAAAGAACCTTCCGCCTTCAGATCCGAAGTTATTGCGATTTTCCGTTGACTATCGTAAATTAAACAGTAGCACAAAATATCCAGTATATCCCCTGCTAAGTATAGATGAAATTATTCGAAAAATTAAATCTACAAATTACATGATTACGCTCGACCTGATGTCAGGCTATTTTCAGATTGGCGTAAAGCCCGATGATATTGAAAAGACTGCCTTCATTGCGAATACAGGAGTACATGCCTTTTACAGAATGCCGCTGGGCTTATGCAGAACTCCGGCAACATTTTAGAGAATGATACGTATAGTTTTAAGCCCCGTCCTAAGCAAGAGTATTTTATTTACCTCGATGGGATTTCATTATAACGAGTAAAACTATTGACGAACATGTTAAAAATTTAGAAGACGTTTTCTGCTTACTAAATGAAACTGGCCTCGAAGTTAATGCCTCAAAATGTAAATCTGCAGCTAAAGAACAGAGGCATAGAGAAAGAATTCTAAAATTTCAGCACTTAAAAATTATACGCCTTTCCCAAGACTGCGAAAAAACTGGCATCATTTTTGGGCATGCGCCTCCTATTACCCTTCATTCATAAAAGACTTTGCAAAGTTAGTTGAAACTTTACTGTTTCTAAAAAAAGGAACTCGAGTCAAATGGTTGGCAGAAGCGCAAACAGCGTGTGAGCAGCTGAAGTAGGCACTAATCAGTGCTCCAATATTGAAACTCCCGGAACGGGGCCAATATTAGAAATCGCTGCTGATGCTTCGGACTGTGCAGTTGGCTTCATCCTTTAGCAAAACAGTCAGCCAGTAGCATATTTTACTGAAACGTTGAATCCAACTCAGCTAAATTACACAGCTACTGAACGAGAAACTCTCGCCGTACGTTTAGCAGTGCTAAACTTCGGGAAGCGCCCCACTGACAGTTTATTCAGACCACACTGCAATTGGTCGTTTGTATTCTGGCAAAAAAAAAATTCTCCACGGGTTATCAGACGGACTCTTAAGTTACAAAAGTATAACCTCATTATCAAACACACGCCAGAAAAGAAAATGTCTTTGCAGATGCACTGTCTAAAATCAAGATAGATGAAGAGGTGAAAACCGTTAAATGTTCCATGTGAACTTTAAAAATAATTGAGTCCCGAGACACTATTATTACAGACCTGAAAGCAGACTGCGAATTCAAAAATATGCGTACCTTGAAGACCCTGAAAATTTTGAACATGCGGATATTAATGCAATTAGAATCAGCGCAGTGCATTTTGAAATTATTGATAAAGTGTGATTTTATACGAAAAGAACTAATGAGAATCACGAATTTAGATCGGTTACACCAGCTAGCTTAGGTTTAAGTATTTTAAAACAATAACATGATTCGCCTATCTTAGACCTACTTGGAATCAGAAAAACAGTTTAAAGAGTCCTCGAAGGGGTTTATTTTCCGAAATTACAGAAAGTCGTAGCGACGTATGTCAGGTCATGCCATATGTACCAATTAATTAACGATATTAATTATAGCTCGTCCATGTACCTAAGTAGTATTAAAACTATCTTTACTAAAGTATTAGTAGGGATCTATTTAATGGATTCTTACCCCCGAAGTCAATTAAATAAAAATGGATATCTTTTATCTATCGTAGGTCACTTTTCTAAATAGGGGAAGATAGTTCCCCTCAAATGAGCCTCCGTAAAAATCGTGTCTGCCTCCTATTTAAATAAATATGTATTAAAGTACGGGGACCTACTAACAGTAATTTCCCATTAAGGTAGAAAATTTGTAAGCCAGCTGTTTGAAAACTTATACGCAGAACTTGGCATAGGCCATTTAAAGATGGTTCGGTACATTCCGCAGCCCAGTATAGAGGAATGAGTGAACAAAACTATTGTGAAAATTATACGGGGATACGTCAAGAATTATTATGTTCACTGAGATAGCTGTGGCAACAAACTAGCTTTTGCGCTGAGAACGGCAAAACATGACACTACGCAAAAGACCCCCGCAGAGCTAATTCTAGTGTGAAAAATTTTAACTCCGTTAGAAAAACTATTTTTAGTTCAACAAAGAGAGGCGGAGTTCAGAATGAAAGATATGCAGAAAATAATTGATGAGGCAGTTAAAAGTTCGGATATAACCAGGGGGAAGCAAAAATTGTACTGTGATAAAAAGAGAAGGCAGGCGGAATACGCTGTGGGTGAGAATGTCTTAAAAAGGAAGCACGGAACTACTCTTATATGTGTCCTCAGGTCGCCAAATTTTTCGCCAAACATTTTTGGCGAGAAACTCTACGGTGCCATATTACTATCTAAATTTTTTGTCTACATTTCGAATTTAAGCCTAAAATGTCTCCAAAAACGCGGCTTTCCCACATGCAATTTAAGCTAAAAGTCCGAAACAAAAACAAAAAATTTAGATAGCAAAAACCTAAATATCTAACCAAAAATATTTGACAAGAATCCATGTACACAGAGATATGTTTTAACTTTAAAAAAAATCTGCGAATTGCACAATCTAGGCAGCGAAAGAATCTACGAACTACACACTTTGCTTTAATAAATTAACATAGCAACAATAAATTTCAAAGAGTACCATGTACACAGCATTCTGTTTAAACTTAAAGAAACATCTACGAATTGCACAATCTAGGAATTGCGCACAAATCAACAAAATAAACTAAAATAACTAAAATAAATTGCAAACAATTCAAATAACAACAGAAATTCATAGTAAAAAAAACAATGAACATAACATTCTACAAAATAAAAACAGTAACATAAAATGCACTTATCATAATACATACGTGAATAAAATTTCTCCAGTCACACAACGTCTGTCAACAAAAGTGCCACGATTGTGCTATATCACATGTCTTTCTGTGATTCAAAATTTCGAAAGTAACGATAAAAACTTCCTCCAAAGTTAACTTACTACGCGAAAACCACAATCCAAATCTTAAACTCCTCTGACAGCCACATACTTTAGCAGCAACCATTTGATTGCAAACCCACACAAGTATATCAGAAACGCTATTCTTCGTCCGACTTCTCATATCAGCTCCGCATTTCGGACACACCAAACTCCGTTTTAAATGTCCTGACTCCCACAGAAATTCCAAAAATGCACTTCTATCCACATAAACACACCCGTCAACAAAAGACTCGTTAACAACTCCAACATCGTACCTTTTAATACTAAATTTACTTTGCACACAATCTAAAATACACGACTGAAATCTTGCCACCACTTCTCTAAGTTTCAACGTTAAAAGGGTTGCCATACAAACAGCATCGTCCACCAAACCATCCCACAGCACGGAATCGCGCTCAAAACCAGCGCAGAACACATATCGCCACATTTGGTGATCTTAGGGCACGTATAAGAGTAGAGCCGGAAACATTCATTATCTTCCGCCCCTGAAAAAAAGGGTGGCGAAATGTGATAAAAAAATCCGACGGCCTGTTCTTTATCGAGAGGATAAATATGCTACTGTTTATTTGCGAGACAACAAAGGACAACAGTCTGTGGCTAATATTGATCAAATAAAGCCATACTATCAAAGTTCTGATTTTCCAGTGTTAAAAGCTCCTTTTCAAGAGCCTGGAAAAGAACCAAGAAGTAGCAGTGCTGAAATATCGGAGCCAGTTTTCCAATACAGAAAAGTTCAAAACAAAAATACAGAAAAGATACAAACCAATACAGAAAAGATACAAACTTCCATCCCAGCTAAAGGCTAGAAGAGAGCCAAGTTTGATACGGGCAAAGAGAAAAGTTCCAGTGCGGCCACACAAGAGGAAACAAGCACGAAGATTCGACACAAAGCTAACGAAACACGTTCCAAGCGGATCTGAAAAAAATCCCACTTCCGGTCAGCGAAGGGCCTGCATAAAAGAGTCTTGCGTTGAAACGCCCAGTAGAATCCACTTCTCCGCCACAGATAAGAAAAGTCAAGCGGAAAGTGCCAGACGGAGATAGACGAGAAGCGACTGTCAGCTTGCAAAGAGAAGGTCAGAATTTCAGTTTCCACAAACCCGGGAGGAAACAAGGACGATTTGCCGCCAAAGGTCAAAAGCGGAAAAATCCTCTCGTGCAAACTGATGGTCGGACGCAATGTCTTCGAGTCAACTACATCGACTTTTTTCTGACATGGAAAGAGTTCTTGCAAAAACGAATGGCCAATTTCAAAGGCAAATGAGATAAGTGATTTTTTTTCTTTTCTTCTTAGTTTAAATTCAGTTTATATCATACTCACAGAGTTGCTATATAAAGTTTAGCTTTTCTTAAGCAACGTCATTTTTTAATTGTTGTCAAAAGCAAGAAGCTTGAATTTATTTCGCAGGTTTACGATAATGTAACATATTAAGGATTTTAGTCGAAAACGCTCAGAATTACGAAACGTAAAATTAGAATTGTGGAAAATTTGTTGCAAATAATGTACAGCAACTTTGTACCTCTGATATGTAAAATGAATCTGAAGTTTTTACTATTTTGTCCATTGAATGTTGAAAAGTTATTCTGTTACGTAAACGTTTTCATGTTAAAAATAAAAATGCTTGAAAGTTTAAATTATTGTGAATGAATACAAATGAATTACTTGCAAGAAAGCGAAAAGCAGGAATGAGCTAAGTTAGGCTCTCCAGTTTACAGGAATGTTTAAAAAACTTTCATGCTTAGCACATTAGGTATAGTGCTGAATATAGACAGTTATTCCAGGCCTTGGGAAGTCTAGTTTGATCTAACATTAGGAAGTTGTTACATATTACCACTCAACAAAAACACACTCATTTGTTTACAGAACAAACTTCTGGAGACATTTGGGGGAAGTAAATTAAATTTATGAGTGAATGAAACAGCTTGAGAACCAAATAAATATGAAGAAATGTAACTTTTTCTTGAAAGTGTCGCCAAATTATCGCTGTGAAAAAATAAAATTCCTAATGCTTTTTATTTCCAGGTATTTTGGAAGAAGGCACAAGAGTTCAAGAAAACTATGTAGGTTCCAGAAATGAAGCTTGTAAAATGTGTGAAATTTTTCTTTTCTCTTTGTCTTAATTTATTTATAGAGTAAGATTGTACAGTTGGCTCTTAGCATTTCTTTTAAACTTTCTATTCCTAGAAGTGAATATAAAGATAAGAGTCTTAACGTTTTGCAAGTAGAGTTTAAAATGTAAAATTTAAAGTTTTAAATTTCAAAGTAGAATATTTTAAAGTAGAATTTTTAAAGTAGAGGAAGATTTTAAAGGTAGAAAAATTTTAATCTAGAGGAAGAGTTTTTAAAATTAGAATTTAAACTCTCAACAAGGTTGTTGTGAGACCTATTTAGTTGTGAGACCTAAATTCTGGTCAGGAAAGATTTAGAATAATTTCTTAAACAGTCATTTTTAATTTTAAACACGTTTCCTTTATTCTCTTGTTTCACACCTAGAATTCTCTGCCAGAATGAGTTTACAGGATCGCGTTTTATGTAAACGAAGAACCAGTATTTATAGGGAATTCTGGAATTCTAGGTCATTTCCGTAAAAGAGCTTAGAAGTTCTTAGTAGAGCTTGTTCTGTCCTCTGGCTACGTCGTTGCTCTAAGCCAAATCGTACTACACTCGGCAGTATTGTTACGTGCCTGTTAGTATTCACCGATAAGCTGTAAATAAGGGCCAACTCTGTTATTTATTTCTGTGCAGCTTCGGCTAGTTTTTAGTCAGTTAACACTAGATTAGTTTCTTATTTTTCTGTCTTAAGCCCACGTGGAGGCTTCCTGTAAGCCAGAGAGGGGCCAACTGTAAATACTCTTGAGTAAAATAAAAGGGTAATTTAACCCCTCTTTGGATTTGCTCTTACAGCTTTAGAGATAAGCGATTAGTCGCTGCATACTTGTCAAGTATTCTAGTTGCCAAAGGCAAGCAATTTAACTAGAATCTTATAACCTACAAATAGTTTTTATGTCTAATGAATTAGTAAATTTCTATTACTTTCAACAATACTGATGTGTCTAATAGTTTGTGTTTTTTTTTTTTCAATATTTCGTGATTTTGCACTAAAATAAGAAAAAGAATAAAGTTATTATCACAGTAGCCTGTAAGAAACAATGACATGCATAACGAAAGATATGCTGGAGTAGCATACTTTCATTATTCGAGGTACTACGGTGATTTGCGATTTAGAAATCCGAAAAGGCTGTTCACATTATAATTTCAAAATAAGAAAACATTTCCATTTGAAACTTAATTATATATAAAGCTTTTGAAAAGTTGTATTCATTGGGAGATAGATATGATACATCATTTAGATAGTACTTAGAAAATATTAAGAGGTATTTGCTACTAGTAGAGGATACTGTTTTTTTTTTCTGAACTTCAGCGAAAATACATTAGTTTGTTTCAATCTGTAACATAAAAGTAAAATAATTTCTTAAAGTATTTTGATTTCTCTGTGATCTTGCTGTATTTGCCAACCCTATTAAATCGAACACATATAAAAAATTGATTCCTAACTACCCTATATCACTGATCCCTTGGCGTGCGATCGGATAGATGGAAAAGGGAATTTCACAAGCTGATGCTGCTAGACCTCTCAATGCTTCTCGTGGTGTGGTCCACCGACTATGGAATCAGTTTGCATCCGAGGATTATGTGTCTAGAAGACATGTTGCAGGCAGACCTAGAGTTACAACACCTGCAGGAGACCGTTATTTAGCTCCTCCGGCCTAGCTCATAGCAGATCATTTAGTGGCAACAGGAACAAGAATCTGAGATACTACAGTACACAGAGGCCTGCACAATAGAGTTCTGCATGCAAGACGGTTAGTTGTTTGGGGTCCCCTTGGCCTGAGGGCACAGAGGTGCCCGTTTATGATGGGCAAGAGAACACGTCTCTTGGACCAATCAACAACGGGCGTCTGTTCTCTTCACAGACGAGTCCAGGTTCACATTCGAAAGTGATTTAGGTCGTCCGCTGAGCAGGAGGGAGCAACGCACCAAATGCAACCAATCCCACATTGTGGAAAGACATAGTTACAGAGATGGTGGAATAATGATTTGGGCTGTGATCTCTTTCGGTGGTCACACTGACCTGCATGTGTTCCATCGAGGAACTTTGACCGGTGTGAGATATCGAGACGAGATCCTTGATCAATATATCCACCCATTTGGTCCTGGGTTTCTTCTGATGGACGATAATGCGTGACCGCACCGAGCTCGGGTTGCTGAAGAATATTTTGAGGGTCACGGTATTTAACGGATGGAATGGTCAGCTCAATCCCCAGACTTGAATCCGATAGAGCATCTTTGGGACTACCTTGGCAGACAGGTTGCTGGTTTAAGTCCTCCTCCAAGGTCGCTAGATGAGCTTGAACAAGGATTACTCTGTGTCTGGTCGTTGCTTTCCATTTCACTGACCGCCGACTTAATTGACAGCATGGCACGTCGCTGCCGCCACTTTATTGCAGCTAGGGACGGATACATTTCTTATTAAAATCCATTTTTGTAATGTTACCACCCTATTTTTCCCCCAAAAAACTGTGATGCTCTGTTTCTCCGAGGATGAATTTCTCTGCCAAGAGTGAAATGTTTTGTTATAATTCATGCTTTTGTTGAAATTTAGAAAAATTCTATATCACGTTCATTAAAGAACTGTTTAGTGAACATCTCCTGTAAATTTCTTGTTTCTATGTTGCTTCGTTCTCACATTAGACACAAAAAACATGCTGTTCCTTTAGTTTTGGAGGGCAGTGTATGGGGTTTTTATCAGTAAAAATAGTGAAGTATTTCGAAAGTAAAAACTCCTGATCTCGATAACTTTGTTTAGTTAAATCACATATTATCAAACTCCTTGGTATTTACATTTACTTATTTCATTAGCTGATGATGAATGTAAGTTAGAAACATTGTTTAAATGTCAAATAAATGTAAAGTAAATTACTTAGATTACGATCCTAACTCATAAATCACAATTTAAATTTTAACAAAACGATCTAAATGTTTAAAACTTCCAACGATAGTAGCATATTTTACTTCCTCATTCTTTTATATCCTCAAGCAATTTTCTTGCTAATTTTTGATAATAAAACCATATTGAAAATCTGTTGACTCTTCATAATGAATGGGCAGAAATTTGAAAAGAATTCATTAAATTCATTCATTCTCAGAAAATGTATTAGCAAAACTTAATGAAATGTAATTGTCCCTCATTGCAAATTTTTAATTTTGCTACCTTATCCTTTCAATTTTCGCTTTTTCACTTGTAATTTACTTTAGACTGATTCAAATCAAAAGCTAAAATGTCAAAATCAATTTTAGTTTAATTAAAAAGTGTGTTTGTCCAGCACCGTAATGTAATGAATTTAACTAGGAACATTAAAACAGAAATAAAAGTAGATTCAAGATATTAATACGTAAAATGTTCCCATTTTTTATCGGTTTTTTTGTTCATACTACTCTTTTATATTATATTAGTAACTTGCTATGCAGCTAAAGTTTGCCTTATTAATAAGACTGGAAATTTTCATTTTAGCTGAGAATGTATTTTGCTAAATGAATTATCCAGAATAAAGTCATAAGTTTTTTTAATGTTTTCTTAAATATCATTAAAGCTAATATAACGAAAAGCGTAAATATGTCTTCAAGTTAACGAATGACAGTTAAATGAAAAGTCTTTTTAACTGAAAGATTTTTTTATTCCTCAATTAAAGATTAGGCTGAAAATTAATAGAAAATGTAATTTGGCATTTGCAAATATTAGTCTTAACACCAAATATTGGTCTTTAAAAGTTAACTTCCTCTATGCTATGATAATGATTATAGCCATTTTGCTTATTAAGATGTAAATATCTTTATATCTTTTTGATAATGAAAGATACAACAAACTGACGTTTATCTGAATCAGAGGGAAAGAGCAGTTTCAGATAAAAGCCTTATCAGGTTCAATGTTCCGCCTTGCTTGCTTTGGGAACATTCAAAGAACCTGACTCGGAACAGGGAGCTTACTAAAGCTATGTTCAATAAATGTGGGAAGTAGACAAGATACACAGGAAGGATATACGAAACCCTTTATTTTTCACTCTTTACAATGAATTCCGGGCTTCGGAATACAGAGACCAACCACTTGTGGTCTGAACGTAAGAATATAAAAATATTAACTAAACTCTAACTTAACTTTGGAATAACAAACAAGGGTCTCCGAGAAGATTGGCCGTATATTAACAGGAAGCCGTATGTAGTACAGAGAACTGTTAACACTATAATACATTTAAAATTATCAAGAGGATTAAACCTCTGGCCTGGAAGGCAACCAGCAACCGAGTAAACTGCTAAGGCACGCGGCCTGCTTCTACTAACTCCTTCCTCTTCACTCGCTTGACAAAAAGCCACAACCTAAGTACTTGGCGTTCGCCAGACAAATTTGCATAAATAAGTTAAAGCTTTTAATTCTGGCCGGAAGTAGAAAATAATAAGTGATAGTAAAGATTTAAAATAAAATAAACGTTAGTAAAACTTAAGATCCTTACATACTTCCCGCCAGAGTTAATTAGTTTGAAACTGAGGTCTAAAACGACCTTGTTGAAAACTTTTAGCTCTAGAATCTAACGCGAGGCCAATCATTTAAAAACATTTCTCACTAGAAACTAGAAATTTTAAAAAAAATTTGTTTTTACTTTATCAGCTCCATGGACAATTACTTTTCATCTGTACTGCATCTAAACAGGAGCTTTTAGTTGAAATCTGGTTCCTTCCAGAAAACTAGTTTAATGAAATGTTACACAATAAAATGGCAAGTAACATGAATATTTATATTTCTCTTAACATTCTTATTTCATTCATGACTTTTATTTAATTATCTCTCCCCGTGCTCTCTGACATGTGTTGTAAAAGAAAACACCGAAACGAATGTGTTTATGTACCAGTGTTCAACACTGCCGCCTACAATCAAAACACTAACGTGTTAAAATTCAACATAACAAGACCTCGTAACACACCCTATCTTCATCTCTAAACCCTGAGGTACTATTCTGAAAGTGGCTAACTCTGAAGTGTAGCGTCAGAGAGCCTAACTACATTCATTCAACCTTTAACACATATTCACAATACTTTTCTCTTTTTTTTTTCAGCCACACGAATAAGTTTAAAATTTTTGACATTACTTTCACTTTTACCATATCACAGTATTTCTTACATTTAAAATAACAGTTCACATTGTATATAAGGACATATTAACATGCCGTTAATTTTACGCAATTTAAAACATACATTAGTAGTACATTGTTAACTTCTATTATTTTCCAAGCAAGTGCCAATTCTTCTACATTGAAATACTACATTTCAAAAGTCTTTCAGACTAAAACTTCTTTCTTGCCAGAATGTTTTAAATAAAATTTATACAATAACTTTTACAATATTCAAGTATTTACAAATTCCTATTATACATCAACTTTAGTTTTACTCGCGAGTAATTGAAAAACATTATACCAAAATAGGTAACAACTCATTTCTCGCCTTTTTGGCGATAAAAGTAGACCTCACATGAGGTAAAACGTCTTGAATTCTGCCACTTGCAGTAAGAATGAAAGATTAACTTAAGTTTGCAAAGTAACATAAAATTTTACTTATCTTTGTGATAATCGGACATTCTTTTCTCTGCCCAGTCCTGGAAGGTAGCAAAGATTCGTGTTTGATTTATCCTCCTTCTTGTGAGGGCTCGCCCTTCAGTTCCTTCCTCTAGGAGCTTTCTTTTCCCTCCAGTTCGGTCACCCTTGAATACCTTCTTTTTCGCCTCTGCCTGTGGTCTTGGCCGTTTGATGGCCGCTGGTCTTGGCGGAACCGGGACACTTCTCTCTCGTTCCTGCTTGGACCTCGTTGCTGGCCGTTCAAATTTTCCTTGTATCTTTTCCTCCGCCGCTGGTGGTCCTTCCGCAATTCGGCGACATTTGCTGCGTAGAGTCCTGTCCGATGAGTAGATCTTCCGTTTGGGAGCCGGGTTATAGTTGCCGTTATTTCTCCTGGCTCTCTTTGCATTCGTCGTACTTCTCCCTTCTTCATTCTGGGGGTGGTCGTGCGCTCTCTTTTCTGGTTGGTGGAACGGCTTCTTTTTCTTGTTACCTTCAATTTTCCAACGGGGAAACTTTCTTTTCAATTGCTCCTGCCTCCTAATGGCTTGCCCTTGTACTTCTCGTTGTTCCACCTCTGAAGCTTGTGCCTGCAGTGCCTGCCGTGCCGGATCCTGCAAAAGATCTTTAAATATTTGCATTTTATTACGGTCATAGTATGGTTTTATTTGGTCAATGTTTGCGGAGCATGTTTCACCATTCCTGGCTTTTAACACCACTACAGCGTGAGTTATTTTTTCTATGACATATGGTCCTTCAAATCGTGGAAAAAATTTGGCGGTTTTATCTTCTGGTGCTGAAGAAAGTGAATGCTTAATTTTTAATACTTCATCTCCTACTTTATAAGTTACTCCCCGTCGTTTCAAATAGTAATAGAGTTTTTGTTTTCTCTGTGCTACTTCAGTGTTTTTTTTTTTTTTTGCTTCTTTAATTAATTTTTCTATATCACCCATTTTAAATTCTGGGACTCTTTGTTGAACATAAAATAATTTATCTAACGGCGTTATAATCTTTCTGCCTAAAAATAACTCAGCAGGAGTTTTGCCTGTTGTATCATGTTTTGCGGTCCTAAGGGCGAAAGCTAATTCATTGACATAGTTATCCCAGCTTTTATGAAAATTTTTAACATAACTACGGATAATTTTCACGATATTTCTATTGACCCGTTCCGCTATATTTGATTGCGGCCGATACGGGACCATTTTTAAATGACGTATGCCCAGTTTTTGGCACATGTCTTCAAATATATTACTTACAAATTGAAGACCATTATCCGATATAACTTTTAGGGGCGCCTCGTATTTTAAAATATATTTATTTAAAATAGAATCAGTAACTAATTTCGCGGAGGCTCGTTTTAAGGGAACAATTTCGGTCCACTTACTAAAATGATCAACCATAACAAGGAGATACCGACTTTTATTTAACTGACTTTTTGGGAAAGGGCCCAATAAATCGATGCCAATTATTTCATTTGGAAATTCGGATTTAATACTATTTAGAAACCCGGCCGGGCGGAAATTAATATAATTAACTGCTTGACATGTTGGGCAGGACTGGACATACGCCCTTGTTAACTTTTGCAGTTCAGGAAAATAGACTGCCTCGCGTACGCGTTGGATAGTTTTTCGAATACCAGCATGAGAAGCTAATGGGCTGTCGTGTAACTCCTGCAGGATATTTAATCTAAGACTAGCTGGGATAGCAGGTCGAAATTCGTTGTTGGAATTTGTAGTTTTTGTATAAAATAATAGACCATCTATTAGTTCGTAATGGGCCGCCCTATTTCTTATCGCCACAATATCTTGGTGGCTAAAATTTTCAGGATCCTTTAAATACTCATAAATGTTCCTAAATTCAGGATCCTTACCCAGTTCGGTTATTACAGTTTCTCGGGAATTTATTGTACATGCTGTGAGCATTGCCACCTTTACAGTATTACCTTCTTCATCTATTTTTATTCTGGATAGGGCATCTGCTACGATATTTTCCTTTCCGGGGGTATGCTTGATTACCAGATTATATTCTTGTAGCTTGAGTGCCCATCTTATTAACTTTGGGAATAAGTTTTTCCCTGAGTACAATCTAGTTACCGCCGCATGATCAGAATGCACTGTTATTGGCGCTCTTCCAAAATAGACTCGGAACTTTTGCACTGCTAACAGAACTGCAAGTGCCTCTCTCTCAGTCGCGGAATAATTTCTTTGTGTTTGATTTGAAGTTCGACTAAAAAATGCCACGGGCTGCTGATTTTGCGAAAGTACCGCTCCTACCGCATAATCCGAAGCATCCGCTGAAATTTCTAAATTCTCATCCTTTTTCAGGAAATTTCAACACAGGGCCTTGCGTTAATGCTTGCTTTAATTTTTCGAAAGCACTATTGGCTTCGGCCGTCCACGAGAATCTTGCCTTTTTCCTTTTTAATTTTAACAATGGTTCAGCAATAGCTGCAAAATCTTTTATAAAGGACCTATAATATGAACAAAGTCCTAGAAAAGAAGAGAGCATCTTCGCCGTATTTGGCGGCGGATACTTTTGTACAGCGATTATTTTTGATTCGTCTGTCTCGATTCCTTTCTGAGATATTTTGTAACCTAAGTATTTTAATTCAGGGAACACCTGTCTTAAATCCTGTACATGTTGGTCCAGATTATCACTAGTAATAATTATATCGTGTAAATAGATAAATGTGGACTTTCCAAGAACAGGCCTTAACACAATGTCCATACATCGCTGAAATGTTGCCGGTGCCCCTGAAAGGCCAAACGGCATACGCAGGAATGCATAAGTGCCAGAATTGGTTATAAAAGCAGTCTTAGTCACGTCCTCCGGTCTAACCCCTATTTGAAAATAACCAGTCGTTAAGTCTAAAGTCGTCATATATTTGGTAGACGTTATGTTCCTTAGAATTTCTTCAATAATAGGTAACGGATATACCGGATATTTAGTTATGGAGTTTAATTTACAATAGTCAATCGCGAAACGCCACCTTTTTGGATGTGTTAATGGAGAGTCATTGTTTTTCTTACATAAAACCACCGGGCTAGCATAACTACTTGAGATGGGCGTTATGATCTTTTTCCGTAACATATCTCTAATGTGCCATTCTATAATTTTTTCTTTATTCTTATCATACCGGTATGCTTTGTGGCGAACTGGCATTGAATCTCCGGTGTCGATACTATGGTTAGTAACTTTAGTAAATCCTGGAATATCACTAAATAACGAAGCAAATTCACTTACCACTTGTCGGTTTCTTTGTTGCTCTTCCTTAGGCAGGTGGTCAAGGTTTAACATTGGCGGTTCCGTTTTTTCTTCTCGAACTGGTTTCATCGTCAGCTTAAGGGACGCTTCATTAAAATCCAGCGTTGCTTCTGCCTCTGAAAGAAAATCTATCCCTAAGATAATATGTGCTTGCAGATTCTTTACTATAAAAAACATAACCTTTACTTGTTCGTCCTTGATACGAACGTATAGCGGTAATTTACCTATGCACTTACATCTTTCTCCTTGCGCAGCTAACACTGTCGTATTATCCGAATTATATATGCGGTATTTTCGAAAATACTTCTTAAAAAAATCGTCTCCCACACAGGAACAATGCGCGCCTGTATCCAGGAGTGCGGTGGCTGGGATGTTATTCACCAACACTTCAATCTTCGGAAGAGTCAAATTTTTCACCATTACTGTATTTAACTTGAAGGAAGAAGGGTTTTCTTGGCCTTCGGATTTCCGCACCCTCCCGTCAGCAGAAATCCGTTTTAGTTTAAATCCTTTTTTCTTTCCATGCTTTCCTTCTTTTTCCACTGGCCTTGAGACTTTTTTCCTGGATTGCTATTGAACTGTCGATGTTCGCCGGCTGTTTTTGGATGCTCGGGTTTCCTTGCCCACTGATTCGCCTTGCTTCCATAGCCGTGTGCTTGACTTTGCTGTGGTCTTGGCTCACCAAATTGGTTTCGTTGTTGATATTGGCGTCTTCTTTCAATGTCCGCCGTTCTTCTACTTTCAAACTGGATTGCTAGCTCAAATAACTTTTCCAGTGTAGTCGGATTCCTTAATTCAATAAATTCTTGTACTTCGGGAAGTAACCTCGGAAAAATCACTTGAATTATCTCAGGATCCGGAAGGTTTCCATACAAGAGTTTGAAGACGTGAATTTTTCTTAAAATAAAGCTTGAGAGATTTTCAATTGGTTTCTGGTATATGCTGAAAAGTTCCGCTTCTAATTTCACACGATCCCTTACGACAGGGAAGGCTTTTACTAAGGCAGTCTTGAAATTTTCGTAAGTATAGGTGGGACTTCCCGCTTGACCCAAGAGACTTCTGCCTATGCATTTGAACCAATTAAGCGCTTGGCCCCTCAAAGCGCTGGTAGCTAATGTGACTTTCTGGAACTCGTGCACGGGATACATCATGAAGTGGTCATCTAGTTTTTCCAAAAAACTGGTTACCGGTGAGTTTCCATTAAATGTTGCTTCTGGTTTCATCGCTGCGCTCATGGTCTGGACGATGTAACCAAATCCTTCCAGGGCGGCAGCTGGCATTTCTGGATTCTGAGCCGCTTCTGCAGGCAGCACAGGTTCTTCTTGAAACTCGGCCATGGTTATTTTTCTTCGTCGGGCGCCACTATCAGGTTCAATGTTCCGCCTTGCTTGCTTTGGGAACATTCAAAGAACCTGACTCGGAACAGGGAGCTTACTAAAGCTATGTTCAATAAATGTGGGAAGTAGACAAGATACACAGGAAGGATATACGAAACCCTTTATTTTTCACTCTTTACAATGAATTCCGGGCTTCGGAATACAGAGACCAACCACTTGTGGTCTGAACGTAAGAATATAAAAATATTAACTAAACTCTAACTTAACTTTGGAATAACAAACAAGGGTCTCCGAGAAGATTGGCCGTATATTAACAGGAAGCCGTATGTAGTACAGAGAACTGTTAACACTACAATACGTTTAAAATTATCAAGAGGATTAAACCTCTGGCCTGGAAGGCAACCAGCAACCGAGTAAACTGCTAAGGCACGCGGCCTGCTTCTACTAACTCCTTCCTCTTCACTCGCTTGGCAAAAAGCCACAACTTAAGTACTTGGCGTTCGCCAGACAAATTTGCATAAATAAGTTAAAGCTTTTAATTCTGGCCGGAAGTAGAAAATAAGAAGTGATAGTAAAGATTTAAAATAAAATAAACGTTAGTAAAACTTAAGATCCTTACAGCCTTTCTGCACAATCGGTGGATACGTAAAACTGCCAAAAATACGTACTGCGATCGAAAGATCCAATCAATTCCAAAGATACATTGCTGTACGACGGGGAAGAAACAGAGTGTTACGAGATATTTACATATATACTTGCATGTCTATGATGTCATAAATAATTTTTTCTTCGAGATTTTGCCAAACCTTACGATACAACTTACGATATTACAAACGTCTCTGATCGGCAGTTACGATGAAATTTTTTCTCAATGTCAAATTCCTTACAGTTCTCTGTTTTATCAATAACAGCATACCAAAATATTAGTTTTCAATACAAAATATAAATTTATCTCCAATAGTAAAACAGTGAAGAAAATTTCAAATTAACGAAATCAGATCTTCGGATTTATTAGCTCAATGTTAACGTTTATTCACCGCTTTAGTTAAGCCAAGTTTTAGTTAAGCTATAAGGGATTCTCCATGTGTGCTGTCGAGGTGTAAACGGTTAGCATTTCCGTCTAGCAAACTGAATGTATGTGGTTCGAACCTCGGAACGAGCACAATTCATTTTTTGTGTTTCCTTTTCCAAAATGTCTAATGGTATCTACAGTTGCGTCAGAAAAATGAGTGTTGTGAACGATAATTAGTATCCACCTGAATTTGGTAGACTGAGTCTTATTCTTCAGCCCAAGCACCCTTTAAGTGAAAAAGAGTGTAAGGAATAACTCCATTTCTTCATGTGTGCTTCCATTGTGTAAATGATAAGCGTCCAACTAGTCAGTTGGAAGATAATTGTTAGAATCCCGTCTACAGTACAGTTACATTCTCTTGTAACGTGCTCCAAAACTTCTGAGTGGAATCCACGGAATCTTTTAAGTAAGTGGCTAGCCTTTTCATGACGTTTTTCACCCTTTACAAACTTTATCTGATTATGCTCTCTCTATTGAAAGTAAATTAATCGCGAATTTACAAAGTTACAGGTTAAAATTAGATTGTTTTTATAAATCTCCGAATCTTCATGAAAATAACCTCAAGAATGAGGCTCAGTAATATTATTAAAATTAATGCTGTGCTAACTTAATTAATTATGTCTCAAAGCAGTTGTTCGGATCTAAATGGCAGCTATCAGGATTTAATTTAGGTAAAATTTGCAATTCAGGTAAATACTAAACAATCATATTTTCTTGTTCTACATTTAGAAAAAAAGGGGTCTGAGAGCAATTAAATCAAGTTATAAATTTAAAATCTTTAATCATGACTAGCAATTATTATTATCTTCAAGTGTAGTTTTCAAAGAGATTCAAATGACGTTTCAACCCAAAATATGTATGAAAATTAATACACAAAGAAGCCTTTTATTTTGAACGAATATAAAATTATAATTTTCGTATTGCGTAAATAACATCAGTTCACATAAAATGCTTAAATTAGTTTAAACTTCACACTATTTTCTCATTTTTATTCTTTCTGTGTTATGAAAATAGTCGCTGAATAAAGATTTCTTTTGAAATATCTTTTATCGTTCTACAACCTTCTTTGCAAATACCTATAAAGAAAGAAGTTATCAATTTTTGTATTAATGTTAGAATTAACCGCACATTTCTCCAATGAAAAGAGTGTATTTTCTCTGTTCTTATTTACTTCACGGACATAATTTGCTATAATTGTGATAACATATGATTGATATTTAGTAAGCTTCTAGGATACATAAAATTTTGGCAATGTTTTAATATTTAACCTATGTAAAACTAAATTCATGATATTCCTCAAAAGTCTACGAAGCATGTTGGTATTTGTTTTTAGCAGCAAATCTATATAAGTTAACAAAGCCTTTAAAATGTGATCAAAATGAAAAATTGCTCGTTAAACTTTATTTCAATGACGCAAATCTTTTTTGTATGAACAGATAAAGTAATTATTTGCTTGAAATGTACTTTGATAAATATATTGGGAAAGATGAAAGAATAAAATCAAAGTTCTTAAACAAAAATAATTATATTATTTTTCTTTCTAGAATATTTAATAATAAATTTAATTATAAACTACTCCTTCATGTGTATGTTAATAATTTACTTAACCAGCTCTCCGTAATACAATTAGAACAAAGTTTGTTATGCATTTTCTTTACCGCATAAATTAAGTCGTGCAGTCGTGAAGGATAGAATATTTGAGTGAGTTAAAAATAGCGCGTCACAGAGAAGGATGTGATCAGCAGTCCAAATTGCATGCAAAATACAGTTACTTATTTATCTTCATTTTTATTATTGAAAACCAATACTTTATTTATTCGTTTTTCTTTACTTTTATAAATATGAATTTATTTACTTATATAGATATTTGATCTAAATTTAATAGCCCTTTACCTAGGTGACTTTTGCTTCCTTACAATAATTTATTAAGAGATCTAGAATTTGAAAAATATGAGCATTACTTTGTAAACATTTTAAGATGAAATGATATGCACTAATAACGAGATATGTCCTCTTCCCGTGCGTTAATTAATATCCCGTGCGTTTAAAATATTATGATCCCGTGCATTAAAGTATTTTAATTTCCCGTGTGTTCAAATGAAATTAATTAATGTTTAAAATTTGGCAAAATTCAACTTTAGATTGATGTTGTTTGGTAGAACTATTTTCGAGATAAGTGTTACTGAAACAATTTACTTGCATTGTAAAATCTTGAATTTTATTCAGTTTCAGGTGCAAGACTGCAAAGCAATCAATACACTACCATGTAAATTTCAGCATTTTCTCATTAAGTCCTACTGATTCCTCTCTCAAACCTAAAATCACACTTCCAAGTATACTAACCCTTTCTCGGCACTAGTTTAATGCCATCGCATTGAATCATAGGTACGATGTCAAGCCATTACACTATACCTTAATGAGAAGTCGTTAAATTTAGTTGTTCACTTGAACGTAGAGTCAATAGCAGAAACTAATTACCAAAGGTGGAATAAATTGCTCGGCTGGCAGCTGCAATTAGATTGTAGGGCTAGTTGGAAGTTGTAAAGCAAGCGATCCGCTATTTGCACATTATGGGTTGTTGGAAGAAACACAAACAGAAATTTGCTCGAATACTACCAGCAAAGTGCTGTGCAAAGAAGCTGAATTTCTCTCGGATAGTATGATTAACTGGATTCCGCAAGAAAGGAGAGAATAGTAAATGCTAAAAAAAGTTATTTCTTTGTGCAATTTTCTCTTCTTTGACATTACTATAAGTGTACATGAAACTACGCAATGTAAAAATTCGGAAAAGTAATTATTCGTAACTGCTATTCGTGTAATAATTGTCCAGTGTGTTGATAAAATTGTACATTTTTAACGAAGAATAATTTTATTCTTTTATAATTAAATCAAATGTAAATGTAAAGTAACATGATGAAATTCCCCAATTATCTACACAAATATCCCATGTAATTCTGCATTTTTATTTTGATTAAATTACTAGATTTTTTCCGACACTTTGACATGAAATTCTGTACTCATCAACTCAGTGCTATAAAAAATGATAACATATCTTAAAGCAAATGAAAACATGGAAACATATCTTATTCTATTGCAACTACAGAAATACTACAAATTAAAACAGAAATAAAAGTAGATCCAAGATATTAATACGTAAAATATTCCCATTTTTTATCGATGTTTTGTTCATACTACTCTTTCATATTATATTAGTAACTTGCTATGCAGCTAAAGTTTGCCTTATTTATAAGACTGAAGAATTTCACTTTAGCTGTGAATGTATTTTGCTAAGTGAATTATCCGCAATAAAGTCATAAGTTTTTTTAATGTTTTCTTAAGTTATTATTAAAGCTAATATAAGGAAAAGCGTATATATGTCTTCAAGTTAACGAATAACAGTTAAATCAAAACTCATAGATAATAAAGTTAATATTATCTATGAGTAATAATATAGTTTCATTGCTTAAACTATATTCTTAAAAATTTTCAGGAGTAACCCAATTTTACTATAATATCTTAGCTAAGAAAACGTTAATTCGTAATTAGTTAAGTAGTTAGATGTATAAAGAACTGATACCTTGCAAATAACTGGATCGTATCACGGAAATCTTTAACTATATTTCAGAATAGATATTTAAACTGTAAAGTAAAACATGCATAAATAAACTTTTAAAATATATGCAAACAACAACACAATTCTGGAAAGGAAGCTATCAATGTTTAAGGTTAATATTTTTCATTAACAAGTTTTTTTTTTATGCTTTAGATCATTTCTGTTACTTCTGCCTTCCCTTTCTTCGCCAGAATGCAAATTAAGCTGAATATTTAAAACTGAGGTACTTAGACAGAGCATTTTTCTGCCACTCGAGGTTGCGTTACTAGATTAGCTAGCTCAGATAACAGTATAGTCTTCTTCTTTGCATTATAGTTGCCTATATTTAAATTGTTACGCCAGTGAGAAGTTTGAGTAAAGTTCGCGTTAAATAATTTGTGTGTAGTCCTTAGTTACTAGACTTATTTTTAAATTTGAATTTACTAATATCTTAAACTACGTCGCCGCAAGCCGGTTGCCTGATTTGTAAGGACAAGTCGTGCATTTGTGTTCCAGTTTTGATTTAATAAAAAGGTTCGCTTTAAAACCTTCTTAAGACTTTGTAGTTCTTTTCAGACGAGCGATAATTCGCTCCAAGTCTGTTAGGAGTTTGGACATAGTTTATGCTAGCAAAGAAGACAAAACTCTGTAAGTGAGCAAATAGCTGTTAGTTCCCTTCTTGTCATTTAACTGGAAATGAAAGGAAATGTCATCAAAATGCCAAATACAATTTAAATGACAGAAGCTGGCTACGATGACTGTTTGAAACTAATGCTAAAAAACTGTAAAAGTTCAAATTAAAGAAACATTGCAATAATTGCCAAAACACGAGAAATATTATATCTATTTAACAATTTTAACACAATTAAAATCTGAAAGTTTCTTGCCTGATACGACAAAGCAGAGAGGACTGTTTGCCTCTATGAGGCAACTTTCATGAAGAGCATGCTAAAGATAATGATCTCATATTTTCCCGATATTTAACCTTTGAGAGTCATTGAAAATATATAGCTCCTTTGTATAGTCATCCTCCACCCCCCCCCACACACACAACTGAATATAGGATAAGATCGCACAAATTAGTACTTTTGCTAATCTCTTCTTTCCTATTAGGCACAATGAAAGCGGCAATACACATTGTAGAGACATTAGGTATTTTCGGAAGCAGACAAGATGAAAATTTAGCAACGCCTTTGCACTGCGGACCTTTCAATTACGCGCTGAGCGTGCAGACCACTACACCATGAAGGCTCGCTAAGAAAGCGGGAGAAATACCTTATATACTCCCCCTTTTAAAGGGCGACTGGGGTTTTTATGGAACCCAATCGCCAAATTCTGGGTGAGAAGAATCATCATCCAACATCCTTTTAGTTCGGGCGCCACTGTAGAGACATTAGGCTTTTTTGGATGCAGGCAAGATGAAAACTTAGCAACGCCTTCTCCGGGAATTGAACCGCGTACCTCTCATTTACGCTCTTAGCGTGTAGACCACTACACCACGAAGACTCGCTAAGAAGGCAGGAGAAATACCTTATAACATATGTATTTTACTCGTGTCTTTAATTTATTAAAAATAAGTCATGTAGCTCAGCATTAGAGATTAAAAATGCTAAATTTTAATTTCGTGCTCTTTGGTTGACAAACAAAATAATTGGTTAATACCATATGCAAGAGAATAAATAAAAAAGAAAATGAAAGTACAAAGATTTTCATGTTTTATTATTTTATTTAATATATTATGGAAAAAATGTATAGTTTAAATAACCTATAACTACAGTAAGTTTCGTTCACTGTACTGTTTATCTAACATAGATTTACTAATTCAGAAGTCAAACAACAAAAATCAGCGTTATACCTACAAAATTTTCACAGGACTAGTTTCGATGGTTTTACCGAACCATCATCTTCAGCTGCAAAACCGCAAAATTATTTTATTCTATTTTTTATTTCCGCAGATTTATTCTATTTCAGAAAGCTCATTTAAGTCTGTTCGTATCTGTTCTGCACGGATGGCTTGTAATGCCAGAAAATTAGGTAGCTGGGAAGAAAATGAACAAATACAACCTTCAAGATTTAGTTCCTGATATGTTAAAAAATTGTCATATTCTTTTACGGCATTTCAAATATGCAGGACCAAGTATTCTAAAACGGATGAAGGAAAATTTGTGAAAAATAAGCATCCCGGATCCGAAATGTATTGGTGAATAGCACCCTTACAAAAGCGCTGAAGAAACATTCCAAGTCTACCCTCTCCCACTCGATGTCATAAATCATATCCAAAGAGGTCTTTCATTATAAGGAAGAAAATCCAGAGGGGTGCTTTTTTGACTCTTCTTTTTAAGACACTTTTGAGGGACACTTTTACGAGTCCTCGCTTCTTTATCCTGGTACCTTCTTTTCATCCGCGGCCTATTTGTTCCGGTTCCGATTGATGACTTTCAAGTTCTTTCTTATCTCCCTATTTCGCTATCCTGTGGATTTAAACTTTTTTATTATTATCCTTCACAACACCCCCTCCCTTGAATTACCGGTTCCAATGACAGCTTAAAACTAATAGAAGAAGAGAACCTTTTTCATTTTTAAACAGCGATAAAATAACTGATAGTTGGCCGAATAACGTAATTTTAGCCTATGCAATCGCACAAACCTGATATGAGCAGCGGACTTCTTCCTCAAAAATTTTATCTCAAATGTACATTTTAACAGATTTTTTTAATCCTGAAAGATGTCATGCGGCTGTGGTTTTTTATGAAACAAAAGAGACCATTATTATTTAATAATGTTACATACATAATTTCTATATTATTTACATATTTTTAAGCTTAAGATATGATTATTCTGTAGGCTGTTTTCTGTGCTGATTCCAAGTGAGGAGTGGTTTCTGGAGTAGAGTTTTATGGAGTCTTTCAAAACTTTTGGGCCTTTAAGGTATATCATGTCACGCTAGGATATGTTACGTTCCGCTACCAGACGATTTATCATTTATGCGACTTAGTTATTTCTAACATAACAGGTGACATAAAATCAATAATTTGTCTTTCCGCACAGCATTGCAGATAGCCAGTTTCCTGAACGTTATCATGTATTATGGCATCACATCTTCATACTGATTAGTTTACATTTTAAGTTATGAGTACCACAATCAAACTCAATCTAATATACTTTGGATATAGGATCATAACATGTGCAGATTTACATTTTTAAAATCCCAGTCGAAAACTTATGATTTTAAATTTAAATTAATTGCACTCTTTATTCAGATCTGTAATATCAGTGTTATTTTTAGCATCATTGCAATTTGTAAGCCGAAGACACTTCTGTTAATAATTTCAGTATTTTCGAAGAGGAATCATGCGATTAAAATTGTGATTATCCTATCACAATTTTATAAGTAAAATTGCAAGTAAATTGTAGAGATATTAGGTTAATTGAAAAAACCGGAGAGATGAAAAATGAGCAGTCATCGCCTTCGCCGAGAATCGAACTACGGACCTTTGGAATACAGGCCCAGCGTGCAGAACCACTATACCACGAAGGCACGCTAGGAAAGGGGGAGAAATACCTTATATACTCCCCTTTTTAAAGGGTAACTGGGGTTTTAGGGGGGACCTAGTCGCCAAATCCTGGGTGAGGAGAATCCTCGTCCAACACTCTTTTAGTTCGGGCGCCACTGTAGAGACGTTAGGTAATTTTTGGAAGCAGGAAAGATAAAAAATTAGCAACCGCCTTCCGCCGGGAATCGAACCACGGACTTCTGAAATACCGGCCCAGCGTGCAGTACCACTACGCCACAAAGGCACGCTAGGAAAGCGGGAGAAATACCTTATAAAATTATCCTATCACAATTTTACAAATAAAATTGTTGCTTTTACAATTAAATTTTACAAGTTAAATTGTGATAGGGTAATCCCAATTTATAAAAGAATCCTTAATTTTTTTCATTTTTATTTTCTGAAAACTTCATTTATTCATTATTTAGCTCTTCCTGTATATTCCTTCATAAAATGAAACTGTAAACATATTTCTTAGACTAATTCACAAAGTCAAATTCATATTCACGAACAAATATGTGTACCATATTACAATATGCATAATTTTCTAGCTTTAAAACTTAATTGAAAAATACTAACTTACTCTTATATCGGAACTGCTTCACTATTTTTGTAATTTTAAGCCTATATGTTACGGCTGCTGTAAAAAAAAGCACTGAATACCAAACAAAATCTTTCGGTTTCGAAAATGCAATTTCAATGTATAATTCATATTCTTAGAAACAACATTAGAATAAATTCTTGTAATCATAAAATATTTCATCTGTTATTTAGTTTAAGTCCATCAATAATATTATTTAGTGTTTTGGCAACAACAAGCCTCTTGAAAGTAAACTTTGCAAACAATCTTCTAAGAGCTAGTATAAGACAAGTGTTACTTAATTTTCTGATGCAATATTTTTAAAATGTCATATATATTTCTTTCGTTGCTTGTGACTGCATTCAAAGAATTTCTTTAATCTTGAAAGCAACTCTCGTAGAATATAGAAGAACTTAACCTTATCTTCAGCGATAAAATGTTTTGCAATTATACTATTAACATTTGAAAGGAGAACCAGTCAACCTTTAATTGTCTTCTTAGCTATTCTCTAAAAACAAATTAACCTTTAACAAGAAGGCTGTAGTTTCCAATAAGATCGAACGAACAAAAATTAAGATCTGAACTAAATCGATTAATGATTAAACTTTAAACATAGCATACTGTCCGAAAGGCTTGTTTTTAAAAATTCTTTAATATCTGGAAATGTAGCTGTTATTTTATTACTTAATTTTTTTGACATTTCGTTAACATTTGAGTAATTTTAACCAAATTGTATCTTCTGCATTTATCTAACATAATAATGCAAAAATAAATATCAACCTTCTAAAGTTATTAGGTTCCCCCCCCCTTTTTTTTTCGAAGAACGGGACATGAAAATGTGCACTGCCCTTGGCAGGACTCGAACTTGGACCTCTCGAATGAACGCTGAGTGTGCTACCGTTACACCACGACGCATGCTGGAAGGAGCGAGGAAATACCTTATATACTCCTGCTTTTAAAGGGCGGACTAAAAGGTGGTGGACAATAATTGGTCACATTATTGTCCACCATCTTAGGTGATGGGGTCCCCTAATCCTCAGTCGTCCTCGAAAACTGGGGAGTAGTCTCTGTTCGGGTGCCACTGTAGAGTCATTAGCGTATTTTAAAGCAGGAGACATGAAAAATGAGCAATGCCTTCGCCGGGACGCGAACCTGGAACTTTCGAATAGAAGCCGAGTGTGCTACTGTTACATCATGAAGGCATGGTGAAAAGAGGGAGAAAATACCTTATATACTCCTCCTTTTAAAGAGCGACTGGGTGTTAAGGGACCTAGTTGCCGAATGCTGGCGTTGACGAATTATTTATTGTCCACCACCGGAGTCACTTATAGAATCATTAGTTTTTTTTTTTTTTTTTTTTTTTTTTTTTCTATTTCCCGTTAAGATGGAGACGTAAAAAATTGTGCACTGCCCTGGCCTGACGCGAACCTGTATCTTTGGAAAACGTGCCATGTATGCTTCCAATTACACAACGAAGGCGTACAGAAAGGAGGAGGGAGAAAATACCTTACAACCTTTTTTAGATAAATATTTCTTATTGCCTAAATACCAATCTAATTATCTAAGTATCAATATGGATTTGGATTGCGAATAATTACAAGTGTAGTTTTTTGTATATTTATTGAAGTATACAATTGATTGCAGCTTCTATTTTAAAAAATCTGTGGTGCCATTAGTGTTTTATTTGAAACAAATATTTTTCACTCCAGCCTGCCTGCTGAATAGCTGTTATAAGCTCATTTTCCTACAGGCAATTAAAAAATAATATTTTTTTATTTGGCTCTTGCGACAAAGCGCTGCATTTCTGTGTTTTGCAACCCGGAATTTTTTTATTTGCATATAAAAATTATAAGAGAAATCTTTGGATTTGAAAATGTTGTGGAGTTCTTACTTTGTAATTACTTTCTTGTGTGATCTAAAGCTTATTTACGTAGTTTTCTTCTCTTTTGGACCTATATTAAAGCTACATTTTATGTAAAGTAATCGGAAGATTTTAACAGCCTCAGGGCATAAGTAGAGTTCTTACAAGTAAAAAAAAAATAGAGTAAATGTTTTTCAGAGTGAAAGAGAAAGTTCATAATTTCAAATCATCTTGTCGCTTGAAGGTGTTTTTGAATAAGCAACCACTAAAACCCCTTAGTTAACATTTTTAGTATCCAAATGCTGCTGTTGTTTTTATTAACCACAATTTTCAACTCAAAACGCACGTGTGTTTCGTCACCTGCTAATACTTGGACCGTACATTGACGCGTTAGGAATAATTATATTATATAAGAATATACTATTGTGCAAAACAATGCTCCTCTTAAGAAATGAACTGTGCTAAAGTGTGCTTGATAACAAGTGCGTAAGAAAATAAGAGCTGCAGTAATTTTGGAATCGTAAATTTCGCAAGGAACAGTTAAGTTTTTCTTTTACTTTTATCTAGAACATTTCAATTTTATTAAACCTTAAATAATTATCAAGTCACTATATTCTAATTTATTTCAGAAAAACTTTCGAAATTTTAGGAAGAATTTTATCATGGATAAATTTTTAATACAAAATGATTCGCAGACACGCCATAGGTAGTGAAAACCACGAGACCGTATCCACCTAACACGTTCAGGAACCTAAAATCGGAAACTACTAATGTTCAGCAGTGTTGTTCACTTTAGAGAACTACCAATGTTCAGCAGTTTTATTCGCTTTAGAGAAGATAAACCTAAGCGAATAGTATATGAATTAGTAGATGAATGTTCCCAGTTTAAAATAATCTGTCTATAAGATTTTCCTCTATAGCTTGAGCTAGAGTTACTTTATAAGCAATAGTTCTTTAGATTTTGCTAAGTGAATTATATCTTTGATGATTCTAAAGATTTTTAATCTTAGTCTCTTAACTTTGTTGAAGTGATCGCAAGGATCGAAACGTTTAATCGCTTAATTTTCCTTTTCCTTTCTGACGGTTGAAGTAAAGAAAATTAAAACTCGACAATCAATATGCGACAATTATTGCCAGTAACAAGTGTTGGGTTATCCGTTAGCATGATTAAAGCAGATAAAAGCTCTTTAAAAAAAGAAGAGATACTCATTAGATGCGTCTAAGGATGTAGCTGCTTCAGAAACGCTTCATTTGCTCTTCTTCGTTTCATATGCTTTGCTCTGTCTTTACAACTAGTGGTTTATTTCAACAGCATATTTCTTTTCATGCATAAGTTAAGTATTTTTCATACATCAGATTACTTTATATATAATATTCAACAATGGATTAAAAACCAGTTTTTTAACTCAGACCAAAATGATATCAGTGTAAAGAATTGTGTATGTATATATAATTTTGTTTTAAGGCTTTGTGTACTTTAGGTACTTCGCATACATTATTTTTCCCGCCTTCTTGGCATGCCTTCGTGGTGTGGTGGTCTGCACGCTGGGTGCATATTCCAGAGATCCGTAGTTCAATTCCCGGTGAAGGCTTTGCTAATTTTTTAAAAAAATTCCAAAAACTTCTGCTTCCAAAAAATTCCTAATGTCTCTACAACATGATTAAATATAATTTTTTACAAAACAAGCGCTTCTCTTTCGGTATCTTCCTCGAATTACCCTCGAAGCTTCTATTTTTAAATTTTTTAATCTTCACCAACTCTTTAAATGCTTATTTCAGGAGACTTTATACACGATGATTCAAAAATATTTAGCAAAAAATCGAAGCCATGCGGAGGGGAGCAAGATAAACAGATTTTGTAGTAGATACGTGCACGGAAATAGGTCTTTGAGGTGCTCCACGGCGCTGTTAAGCAGTAGGTAAAAGCGTTTTGCTAACATAAATTGTCATTCCCTGTGCGACTTTCCAGGGGTATGCCTCGCTACGCGATCGCAAAGCTCATCGACTTACATATTTTATCTATCGGGCTGAGGCTACAATGGAGCAGCTACTCGGACGTGTAAAGAGCTATTCCTTAGTATCTTATATGAGAGGCTGTTCCGCTGTCAGATCCGTAGATAAAATGCATGTTGGCGAACCTCATGAGACCTGACGTGATATTTTTATTCCGGAGACACGTAATCTCCTTACCCTTTCACTGTTTTTATTTAAAATTTAATTTTGAAGCCTGTTGTCTTACTGGTTTGAATAGCGTCAACTAAGTGTAGTGATCTCTTTATCTGTCCCTAGTTCGTCCCTAAAAATCACATTATAAAGACAGATTAGCATTTTAAGGACGTATTTTCTCTTAAATCATATTTAATGAGGGAGACTGCTTAGTACTAAAAAAATCTGCTTTGAGAGAACAGTTTCATTTCAATTCCAGTGGCACATATTTTCTATACATTTTATTTGCTCGTGTTAATGATAATTAGTAACTATAGGGAACAGTGTTCAAGATCTGTGTAGAATTAAATTATATGGAACCTAACTAACAGAGCTGTGCATAGTCACCCGAGCCAAACAAGCAAATGCGCATCCGTATTTAATGTCAAGTTAACTATATCTGTATACTTTTACATTCATCAAAGGTAACTACTTTAAATCATATTTTTTAAATTTTTATAATATTTTCAAATGTAGCTTTGCAGGTGTACTTTGTCGCAGAAAAATTATACAGTTAATAACAATAGCTTTTAACTAAAAATACTTTTTTTTTATAAATAGAAAATGAGACTGAAATTGTATAAATTGTAATGTAATTAATGTGAAAATTACTACCCTAATTTTTATGGTATTTTCTACCTCCTTTCCACATGCCTTCGTGGTGTAATTGGAAGCATACACAACGCGTATTTGAAAGGTCCAGGGTTCGAGTCCCGGCGAAGATTTGCATATATTTCACGTCTGGTGCTCCCAAAAAAAAAAAGCTAATGACTTTACAGTAGCACCCGTACTAAAAGGTGGTGAACAATAATTCGTCACCCCCAGGATTTGCCGAGTGAGTCCTCTAATCCCCAGTCGCCCCCTTTAAAAGGGGGGAATAATCTCTGTTCGGGACCACTGTCATTAGATTATTTTGAGGAAGGAGACATGAAAAATGAGTAATGCCTTCCCCGGGACTCGAACATACGCCGTGTGTGCTACCATTACACCACGAATGCATGGTGAAAAGAGGGAGAAAATACCTTATATACTCCTCCTTTTAAAGGCAACTGGGGATTAGGGGACCCAATAGCCGAATTGTTGTGGTGAAGAATTATTGTCCACCACCTTTTAGTTCGGATGCCGCTTGTAGAATCATTATTTTTTTAAAACTGGAGACGTGACAAATGTGCAGCGCAATCTCTGGACACGAACCTGGAACTCACGAATACGCGCCAAGTGTGTTACCACTACACCATGAAGGCTTGTTGGAAGGAGGATAAAATGCCGTATATATTAATTTGTAATTTAATTTTTCTTGTGCTTAACACTCCAACCAGTCAGAATGAGGTACTTTCTTGATTGAAATACTAGAATATATCTTGTATTTTATACCTGGAATGTTTTCCTTTCAAAATAATGCTTTCATTTCTTGGACATATTTCAAGACACATGTATACGCAGTTATTAAAAGATGTTACAAAAATATTCTAGGCCGTTAATGAAACAAAATTGTAAATAATTTTTAATCCACTTAATTACTTAATTCGCGTCATATAAAGAGAAAAGTTGCGTTAGAAAATGTTTCTTAAACATGTGGGGAAAAAATTGTGTCTTAAGTTTTCTGAGTCTTCTGTCATCACAAGCAAAAATAACTAACAATTTTAAAAATATTTTAAAGACGACTTCCAAATTCGAGTAGTTTCACTTAAAAAGATCTTTCACAAAGACATTCCTTCCATTATACAACTTTCCCTGCGTGCTCTGCAAAAGTTTAATCCAAACCAAAATTTAGATATGACTGTATTCGTGAATTATCTTTAAAAATATCTGAATTGCAAATTTTTTAGCACCCAGAAATGTTGAAATTAAATTGTTTTAAAACTAGATATTTCTTATGAAATTTCTATAGTATTTATATCATTTGGATATTTAAGAGCTAAGGTGAGAGATTTTTTTAAGGTACCTAAATTTAAGACTAAATTCAGATCGGAAATTACATTTCTTATTTGTCTCTGTCTCTTTGTGTAATTTGGAAGGATATCATAATGTATCCTAAAATGATTATTATAGATGGTACAATTGTATTCAAATTAGTTAATTATATTTACGCTTAAAATAAGTCAGCTTAATAATATAAAATTTTAAGGTTAGTATTTTCGCCTGATTAAATTTTCATCCGTCTTTATTTTTTCTTTCCTTCATTTGATTTCAAAACACATACATATCTATACATTAAATCAATGCATAAATTTTGTGATATTAATCTTTTAATTATTCTTTTATTATTCTTATTTCAGATGAACATTCATCACCTGGTGCAAACATATGAAGAGAAAGATTAAAGAAATGGACAGCGACTAAACGTAATGACAATGAGTAAGTGATATAGATAAAACATTTTAAAATAGATTTCGTATCTTTATTCATAATTTTCAAATTTAGCACACTATTACGAATTAAAATGTTTGAAACCTCTTTCAACACTATTGTTATTGAACCAGGTAAATTTCAAAGGGAACGAATTTATTATTATTATTAGTCGAGTAATAAATCTAACTTATTATTGCCAGAAGTTCTTCATAGCTATAATTAAATATAAGCCCATTGGAATTATTTTTTAGTTTTCAGCACTTTATTTATGCTACATTCTTTGACATGGTAAGGAAAAATATTTATTTTATTTAGATTTATTCTAATAGTCTTTCACTGTGAATGATGTTTCATACATCAGGTAAGATTTTCAAATGTGCTCAATAAATTCTTTAAGAAAGAGCCAATATTTACAAAACCATTCAACAAATGACTTCTAAAAAATTTAGTATTTTCAGATTCTCCAATGTTTTTCACAACATGAAAACTTATTACATATAAAATAAAGTTGTGGTTTATGTTCAAAAAATCTTTTGCAGGAACTAAAACTGGCTATAATTTTCAGCACAAAAGGCAACTAGAATCAAGAACAAAATTCCAATCAACTCTTTTCTTCATATTTTTCTAAAATAAAATAAAGTAGAATTTAATGTATAAAGATATATTGACCAAATCTTGCCTGAAATTAAATGTGCATTACATAAATATGTATACTGGGAAATGTGTAAATTGAGTTACATGTTAAATTTAAATCTGTCTAGGATTGCGAGCAATATTTTCCTTTTCGAAGTGCACTAGGAAGATTTCATGTGGATCTAAAATACGTTTTGAATGAATCATGGATGTATCACTATTGTGCTAACTGTAGAACAGGTGGCAACTCATAAATTTTAGTTACTAGTAGCAAGGTACTTAAAATACACCCTGAAACTTTTAAAGTGATGCCGTTGTGCACTGATAGAATGCACATAGCCACACTGTATCTTATAATGACAGCGTATAACAGATAATTCGACAATCATTAGAGCGACTGATTAAGAAGATCAAAAAACGCTAATTTGAACTCTTCCAGATGGTTACAGACGAAAACATCGTGGTAGTTTGGTTTTTTTTTTTTTTTTATTAGATTATGGCAAAGCACTCGAAGGCTATCTGCCTTAAGAAAGGGATGCCTTCGTGGAGGACTTTCTAAGGGAAACTGCCTCGTATACACGTTACACATGGGGAAAACCACGAAAACGCCCATGCAGCCAGCCCGTTCGCGGGATTCGAACCTCGGACCGAACTACCAGTGTTCAGCGACGTTACCGCTCGGCCGCTGGGGGGCCATCGTGGTAGAAAACGCCCCGGAGAAAACAACGTAAGGCGAAAACGTTGTGGCACAAAACATCGTGAGAGGTAAAAAAGCAAAAACTTCGCAGTTTAAAAGCATCTTCTTCGAAAATATCGTGGTAAAAAATAATATACCTGAGGCATTTCGAACTTAGAAAGGGTTTCCCCATATTATTAAAATAATTAAATGCATATATAATATTTGAAATGAAAATAAACAACCAATTTACTCATCTTCATGTATTTCTTTGCTCTGTGTACCTATATATTACGTCTTGGATATACAGGGTGTTTATAAAGTCCCGGACCCATTTTGATGTTTAATAACTCATAAAATAATAAAGATATAAACAAACTTATGGCATTTATTGATGGAATAACTTATATATGTTCCTTTTCAGGTTTGAATATCTTTACATTTGTAAATATCGTCTGCGCGTGTGGTTAATTTCAGATAATTTTATTTTCCAGTCTAAATATCTGTACTTTTCTAAATATCGTCTGCTTATTGATTGCATTTTTCTCTCTTTTGTTTTTGGCATCTTTCTGGCATTGTTAATCGTCATAATGTGCGCATATGGGGATCTTAAAACCCCCATGAATACCGTGAGGCACAAAGAGATTCCTAAAAGGTTAATGTGTGGTTGGACCGAGTCATTGGGCCTTTCGTTTTTACAGAAAAGACGGTCTCATCAGTCGTATACTTAGACATGTTGGAAAACTTCGTATTTTCACAACTAGAAGAGCTTCAGGCAAATGTCTTTTTGCAACAAAGATGGTGCACCACATCATTGGGGTACTATCATTCTTAGTTCTTTGAATGACCATTTTACAGGAAGATGGATTAGGCGAGGAAGTCCAATTCATTGGCCACCCAGATCACCTGATATCTGGACCTTTTTCCTTTGCGGATTTGTAAAGGACAACGTTTACAGGAGGAGAGTGTCGAACATTGATGGCCTCGCAATAGTCTCTGTGGATGCCGACATGCTTGCCGGTACCTGGCGTGAAATTGAATATCGACTTGATATTATCCGTGCGACGAAGGGGACACACGTGGAAGTTCATTGACAAGGTTCATGAAACTTTTTGAGTCTATCTAACCACTTATGTTAATAATTTTAATCTATTTTTATTATTTTATGAGTTATTAGATATCAAAATGGGTCCGGGACTTTATAAACACCCTGTATATTAGTAATTTATTGACTTACAACTCCCAGTATCATATTACAATCATCTGTCTCTATTTTCAAAGGCATAATTTGGAAGGCAAACTTATGCATTCCATATTTTCTATCTCGTAATTTTCATATTTTCCTTTTCTTTCAGCATCGGGATTAAAAAAACACAGGAGTTTGAACTAAAAATCTTTAGTTATCAATTTCAACAGACATCACTTGTAACCCTTCCATACTTGAAAAACAGAATCAAATCTTAGTTCATTAGAACTCCGTCCTTTTTTTCAACACCATCGCCACTATCCTATTCCAATTAACGTGAGTTTATCTTCTTGTCCTAATATGCCTATTCCAGTCAGAAAAGCATAATGAATAGTTTTTTTTAATTTCTTCTATTTAAACATTTTGTATAGCTTTGTGCCTCCTCGTCACTAATTTACACATGAGGAAGAACTGAGTCCATATAGTGCGCTTTAAATGTCCTGTTTTCTCATTCTTGACCGTCTATTACGCTTTATAATACGTATAACAATACAGTAGGGCCACAGAAATCACTAATAGTAAAGTCCTGTTGAGCTGTCTTTTTTCGGTTTCGTCTGGATTTAAAAAAAAAGAGTACAACAGTTTTACCGCTCAATTATTATTACCTTACGTGGTATTATTCTTGCTGTTGTTGTCATCTTTATATATAACTATTACATTATTATTCTTTTCCCATGTGGGCCAATGAAAGTTAATTTTTAAGATTTAGGAATTGTTGAATTCGAATTCTTCGCTTGTATCTAATCAGAAAGATTATTTTTGACGGGAATAATTTTATTATACTTATTTTTTATTTAATTATAGATCCGAAGATCCAGTAGCTTGCTAAATTACATTTTCTTTCAATAAATTTAAAAAAATTAAATCTAGTTTACATTCATCTGAAGTACTTCTAAAGAAGGGATAATTATTTTCTCGTGTTTTTGTACTCGTAAATGCTACATCAGACACAATAGACTAATTGTGCTATTAACTGTGCTGACTGTGCTAACACTAACTATGCTAAACTGAAACGAATAATTGACCGTCAACAAATCTAAGCTCGCCCTTCTTAACCGTAAAAATTGTAGAAGACTGCGTAAATATACTAGTTAAGTTCATTTATCAGTTTAAGCCTCATTTTACAGCTCATTTTCTTATCCAGAAGAAACTTAAAATTGCTTCCCTAGTAGCAGAATTTCGAATTAGGTAAGTGAAAGTTTCTGGACTGTTAATTTAAAACGTCCTGCACGTCGCTATGGGCAAACCATTTTATGACGATTCAAAACCTACTCAAGAGTCATATCCTTTATGCATAAAAGCAATTTTATAAAGGGTCAAAAACGAAAAACTGGTTTCATATATGTTTCTAATTTTAATCATTTTATAGTCTACTACTTCCAAACAGACAGAATGGTCAAACGCTTGTTGCAATGGCAGATAATGTTTTCATTTGCAAAACTTTTGCTTGCAAGACATGAGGTATTATTTTAAATCCCAATTTAGGAACTTTATGATCACCCTGTATACAAGTAAGAGTCAGAAAGGTAAGACTTTCTTCAGCTTTATAGGCAACAATGCCATAAAACATTCAAAAATAAATAAAACGACTTAAGATGCAATAAGCACAGATGTAGTAAGTTTTTTCCTTTCAAGCTTACACTTAAATTTTCTAATTTTATAATTTTTAAATTATTCCTCAATTGCCTTCACCTGCTTTTAAGTATTAAGAGCTGTTTTGGTATTTCATGAGACAGATTCTTTGTTTAAAGAGTGGCATCTTCAGTCTGCTCGAATTTACAAAGGAATAGAAAGAGAGATAGTAAAAACTTCAAAGCGGTAAATACTTTTATTCTTCTATTGTTCTTCAATGAGTATCTAATGACAATAAGTTAAAAATATATACAAAGAATATTACATTACATGTTATGTTTTTGTCTTGTGTATCGTTTATTGCAGCTTCTTATTTTTCGAAAACTTAAATCATATTTATGCTGCTTCCTTTCTGATAGTAAAAATTTAGAATAGATCTCCAGCCTTGTAAATGAACCAAAATCTTAACGGACATAAATTCTAAAGTTTTCATTATCAACTTTGCATTTCATAGTACATACATATGATGCTTCTTATCCTTTAAAATTTTCGAGAAAATGTTATAATCAAGGGAAGGCCCTAACTTTTTCATAATTCTAAATCCTTTCCGCATTTTGTTTTATTTATTTAAGCACTATGGTAAATTTTGTTACAATGATTATGCATAGATTTACTCCCCTCAAAAATATTAATTTTCATAATGTTTCGCAGATGAAAGACTTCATAGATGGTTACGGAGAGTTTGCTGCCCAAACGCTGCCACTTAAGGCAAATTTAAAATAATGGAAAATGCTTAGACAAGAGGTATGCAAAGAAAAACATTTATCTATTAAAACCGAATCGAAAATTATTATTAAACTCTATTTCAGCTCATCATGAATGCAATATAAAATTTGAATAGATTACTAATAATAAGATATATTTTATTCTTAGTTGAAAAAATATACCAAAAGTGTGCAAATTCTTAACACTTCTCGCCTGTAGTTATGTTAACAGTATAATTTCTTATCAGGTTACAGAATCTCGTATTCTTAGGTAACATAAACTAACCAACTCTAAAAGACTGTATGATGAATTATCCTCATGCCTTATTGACGACAAGAAGTCAGAAGAAGTGTGTAATTAAACTGGTAGTTAAGTTAAAACAAATCTCCACAAGATTATATAACATAATTTCTCTCATACACAAAATGAATTAAAAAACACTTGGAAATGTATGAAAGTAAAATTTCGTTAAAATTGTTTAATCTTGAATTACGCTTATCCACCTTCCAAGATTTCTGCATGACTTAAAAAAAAATTATTGTTTCAGCAGCAGTTATGACTAAAACACATAAGAGTATTCGATCGTTTGGACAGCAAATAAAATTTCTTCTAAAGAACAAAATGAGGCTGTGAGAAAACGGAACCTAAGGATATTTTCTTTCAAAATCTTGCGTGTCTTTCTTTTGGCCCAGTACCAAAACTATTTGATAACTGAAGATTCCCTCATTAGTCCATCTCCCTTCACTACATGTTTTATAACTTTTGTTGTCCCATGATGATAGAGAAGAACTGAGAATGCTAAAGCGACTTTCATGAGAAAAAATATGGGATACGTTGCTTCTGTAGATGTACAGGAAAATAGAAAAAAGGAAGTAATGTGATAGCGTCATTTAAATTTTTGTTAAGAAATAAATAGAACGCAGTTTCGTTTTGCCATCGGTGAAAGAGTTACTACAATAATTAGTCTGGAGAGTTAATTTCATAATCCGTAATATTTTGAAACACTTTCATAGTTTAAATTAAAGCAATTCTTTCTTTTTAAAGGTTGATTTTTGAATGATATTATGGCAAGGCCTTTAAACGCTAATTAATAAAGATTTTTAGAATACCTCTCGGCCCTGCTTGATACAAGTATACTGGAAAATCTGGGACAGTTGAAAACGCCGGAAATTTAATTTCAACTCTCATTTATTATAACTTCGACTGCAACAAAAATTTTTCTCCGATCGTAGCCAGCCTGGGGTGATGATGTTTAGATCTTACAGATGTTTAGTCTGGGAGAAAATTAGTTAGCGTCAAGATTGCTTCTATCTCAGTCCGGAGATAACAGTTCTCTTATCTAAATGTAAACATATGTATTATTCCGACAATATAAAATGCTTTTTTCTCCAATACTGTGAAAACGTTTTAATCAAAAGAAAGGAAAACAATTTACTTTGAAAATCTTACTGAAACGGAAGGGAAAAAATATCACTCATTTATATGATATCATTAGAAACTTTGATGAAGCCTCCAGTCTAGATAAAACCAATCTCACCTTTGTGACCTCAGATTAATTGGAGAAATATATAATTAAATTAATACACAAGGCAAACTTTATACCTTCCATGACCGCCATTTTTTTAAGCTCATTTGCTTAACACTGCAGCATATATTCTGAACGTGGAAAACCTCTACATTAATTTCCTAATTTTTACTCCCTGAAAAATGAAGCCCTAAAGAAGTCATTGCAGATGATGCTGTAAATAAAATAAAAACTATAAATTAGACATTAATTCAGCTTTGCTAATTATTGAAGAAAGACATTGTAAATGAAGCAGAGATCATCTGTAAATTAGATTTTAATTTAATTTAATTAATTCGGAAATATTGTTCAATAAGCCTGATGTTTGATTCGAATTATTTATTACGTGCTTCGCTTTTAAGCATTACACGGAAAGGGAGGGATGATCCATGGAGAACTTCTGAAAGGAAACTGTCTCGTGTCCATGTTACAGGTAGAGAAAAATACCAAAACGACCATGCAGCCAGCCCGTTCGCAGAAATTGAACCTTGGACAGAACTAACAGTGTTCAGCGACTTTTAACGCTCAGCCGCTGGTGGGCTGTCTTTCATTTTGACGAAACTATTCAACAGGATAAGAAATGTTTTGAAAAAAAAAAAGGCAGATGAGCAACTAATTTCAGCTATGAAACAAATTTTGTTCAGACAACTTGAACAATTTAAGCATCTCCGAAAGTCCTACTTTGTTCAGCAACTCTAATTATGTACACGGTAAAAATCTTATGCATTCAGCGTATCCTACTACAAATTCTCTATTCAATTAACATTGAGAATTCATGGGGCAAACATTTTAAAGTCTTATCAAATAGAAACGCAATTGAGTTTAGTTACAGTTGTGATAAATTGCAACATTTCTGAAACGATTTTGTAAACACAAGTGCTGACTCTATGTCCTTCAATATAATTGTCTTCTGTTCCTAATACGCTGAATGTATTGAGGAGCTGTGAGTGTTTGTACCTATAGTTTAAATCCTTTCAGAATTATCGATGTGTTACACTTATACTATTCCAATGCCAATTTAGATTATATGTATTGTCCATCTTTTATTTTGCATTGTATCGCTATAACTTGCCGAAGCTAAACTTGATAAAAAAATAAATTTTATGCCTGCAAATTTAAGGCCGAAACTTTAACTTCTCAAAAGTGGGAGACATATTAACAATATAAAAGACAATTCAGGCCAGTAAGTTACACTGTCATATTTAATATTGTAAGATACTATCATCTACCAGCACCAAGTAATATTAAGAGCAGTATCATAGTAAGGATATGGCATCAGAAGTAGCTCATTGGAGTGCACTTATTCATAATGTGCCAGATACATTTTGAAAGCTCCAAATGATTACTTAGCTCATCTTATCCATAGTCAGTCAGCCTTAAACCACCCATCCATCTGTAGGCACATGAATCTTAATCTTGGCAGCTATATAATATTACTGTTTATATATTTCCATTGTTTTCTTTGTTGTGATGAGTATACAGTACGTAAAAACCATGAATGGTTGAAGTCTCATCTTACTTCACTATGACATTAACAATAAGTTTATATCTATTGACAAGAAGTGAAAATCAAAAAGTACAGCTTTTTAATGAAACGGATCACTGGTCAATGTATCCGCTGAATATCCTAGCTATGAAAACATTTAGGGTTATAATTAGGACTAGGGTTATCATTTATAAAAAGGAGCTGAAAACTAATTGTAGGCCTGAAAAGTCTACATAACGTTCTTAGATCTCCTTTATAGCTCTAAGCAGTCAGAGAACCAAACATATGAAGTGGGTTGCAGCTGTCCAGAATGATTCCTGACCAAACCTCAACATATCTGCCACCATAGCGGTTCTTCTTCCTGATACTGGAAGAAAAAGTATCGGTACTAAGGCTTCATATAAAAGTACGTCTGAAATCAGTATCTAGGCTGAATGTAGACTGAATGGTTACTTGGGCCCAATGAAGTTAGGTCCAAGGTTAAGACACTTTCTCTTGTGTGAGGGACTGAAACGGACATAAACAGCGGATCATCTTATAAAAATCTCTTGCATGAAGCCTTCCAGAAAAAGAAAATCTTGAAATTAAAGTTCAAGAGTCAACAGAGATCATGAGAGAGCTGTGAGATTGAATAGTCTCTGGAGCCTGTCTGAATGCCCCAAATACCTATCTTCATTGGATTTCCAGGCTCTTGAACGTCCTTACCGACATCTTTTATATTAATCTGGTCTTCTGAAATTTGCTTCCATTTTTTCATGTCCTTTTCATATCCAAGCAGCACTGTTTCTCACATTTCACACAACATTATATTGAGCTCATTTCGAACCTGAAGTTTAGATTGCCCTACCTCCAAACTTACAACTATTCTTCAGCTCATTTCGCTATCTGAATTTTCGTGATTACTCATTCTAATAAGTACTTACGAAATTTGATGAAATTTTACAATATGCGTTATTTGTTGTTTGACGTGCACGAAAGAAGTAAGAACCGAAAAACTGAGACCGCTTTTCATATCTATAGGCTGTTGTAGCACCACCTACATATTAATATGATTACATATGCTACACCAGCGCTATTGGAATTTTAGTTGACCACATGTTTTTAGTTTGACTTCAGTAGTTTTTGAGATATTCAGAAAATCGTCCTTACTTTCTTAATTTTGAATGACAGTATAATTAATAAAATGTTACACTTTAATCCCATTTTTTTCCTTATATGAAGCGATAGAAAGTTCATCTAAGTTTTTCGTAATCAATTAAACAGTTAAGCAAACATATATTACCAACATATGTTATCATATTTTAGATATTTTAAAGCATTTTATATTTGAAAACTTACACTTTCTGAAAGTAAAAATTAGCTTTGTCTTTATTGCTTTCAAATCACAGTTCGAAATTTTTTATTTAAGTTTATAAAGTTTATTATTTCACATGACTTATTTTCTAAACGAAAGCAATACTAAAGCACGAACAACTTAATAAACTTACATGAACAACATGAAAACTTAAATAAAAATATTCGCTCTTTTCATTGGTCATATTTGTTTTAAGCGCGCTTATTAAGATACGAAATAATACCTTTAATATCATGCCATCTAATAAAAAGTTTTTGTTCCTGAACTTATAATATACATATATATTGCATGTAACTTCAATCAAATGGATAATGGATGAGGTAAAATTTTAAAATAATGTAGCACGCCTATTAATTAATACCTTAGAAAATCACTCACTAGAACACTCACTGTGCGCATAATTGAATTCTAAAAATTAGATGTGAGTTATTATGTTAGTTTTGTCTGAAATTTCTTCTGCCTGAGTTGTTTTGTGGAAGGATTTCCTAATTCACGGCTACTTCAGCTTGGCTTACTTTGATGGATCACGATGACACTGTATCGACAATACACTTATCCTTCAGAGATCATTTCATTTTCTGCTGCCATTCTTAAACTCGTCACTGCAGAAAAAATGACCCCAAACTTTGAGAAATTTAATCCGAAGAAATACTGACTCTCACATAAAAGAAGAGGAATTTTTTTTTTTTTTTTCACACCATAATCCTTCTATTCCTGGCTTATGCGTTGATGTCCCCCCTCAGGAATAGTCTTCACAAGGTTGACATGGGATGTATCATATTTATCTTTATCTTTTTAAGTTCTTTATCTTTTTCTGTCTTATTTAAGTTCTTCATTTGGGCAGATCAGGTTTTGACATTTAACTCCTTAAGATGCGAAATTCGTGTGGCTTTCTGTTAATGTAATGTAAATTTGTGAACGTTTGCATTTACGCATATATTTAAACTCATAAGCAGATAGTTATTAAGGCGTGAATCTGTGCATATTAGAGCAATATGTTTTGTAAATGCTTATATATTTACATACATAATACTTTTTAGAACGTTTCTTACCGTTAGGGTGTGCACCTTAAAAATTGAAAGCTTTGTTAGGGAATCACACTGTATTAAAATTTGGATGCCCAGCCGGTATAGACGTTAGTGACACTGACGATAGGCCCGGACTCGAATCCCGGAGAAGACATGGATGTTTGTAAGTGTTTGTGAGCGTTCTAAGCGGCAAGAGGGTACTCAAAATACACGGCGAGCCAAAAGTCTTCTCGAGAGGTTGGTACTAATGATAATAGTAATAATATGGCGAATACAGTCGTAGCCCAGCCCACCGAATAGACAATAAGCACGTTCTATGACCATAAACGGACTGAAGATGGTAAATTAACTAGGAAAATCCCAAGGAAAAAGTACATAAACAAAAAAATGAACATTTCACATAAACAACAATCAAACAGTAATCCTAATGGACTTGCGATTTGAAATGAAAACTGCCATGATTTCAGATGTAATTTTCTTTTCCATTTTTAAATTCAGTAAAATATTTTTTAAAACAAATTTTCCGCTAACAAGACTATACACATCTCTCACTCCCTGGGTCAAAAAGTGCATCTCGGAGAATTGTGCGAAGTGTTGCTACCGATTGAATGATTTATTGAGATCTTCGGACTGGCTCTCGAAGCGGCTTTCGGGTAAGGTCGGCGTGCCGGATAGATGACTAAATTTGATCATTTAGAATAAGCAAAAGTCGTAACAAAGTATCCGTAGGCAAATCTGTGGAAGTATCCTTTCCGATGGTCAGATTCGTCTGATCAAAACATTGGCGAAAATCGGAGAGAGAGGTTTGCCTTCTTTCCCCGTGCTTTCCTTATCAGCAGCGTGCTGGAAGCAAAAAAAAAAAAAAAAAAAAAAAAAAAAATACAACTAATAAATTCGGAAATCCCAAGCGGTTTTGTACCCACATCGAGGTGCCTAGTGCTTTATACCGGTTACATTACGTTGACATTGCTAGACTAAATGAATACCTCCATATAAGTTGGGCCGCCTCGCAGATGCGATATCCCGTGGGTACGCTGAAGGAAGAGCTATGGGGAGCTCGCGACTTCAGTCAACTGAACTTTGGACACTCTCGGAAGAGGTAATTTCTTTCGCATATTTCGAATGCAAATGGAACCGCTCAGGATTTTATACTAACAAAAATGATAACTCTGTTCTTACCGGTCGATGAAGAATGGCTCATCTCACCCGTCGTCTCAACTCACTCGTCTCACAGTTTTTTTTTAGTTGGTACCCCTTTATTTATTTATTTTTTTACTTTTACTTTGATACAGTTCAAAATTACAATATATGCAAAAGAGTTTAGTTATTAATCTCTCGTTTTTCAAATACGTTACTGTTAAGACAAAATGGGTAGAACTTTGTGTTTAAATATATATATATATAAATTCTTGTACTTTCTTGTACTATACGTATTTGGTCTTAACAAGTTCTTTGGTGTCAGAGATAATGCGTTCTATTTTTATACTCAAGTTCTCAAAATTAGGATGACTGAAGCAATATTATTCAGCTGTACGAAGACACTGGTTTTCGACTTTATGTTTTTGTATAAGTTGTAGAGACATAAGGTAGTTTTTTGGAAGCAGGAGAAAATGAAAAATGAGCAATGCCTTCGCCGGGAATCGAACCACGGACCTCTGGAATACGTGCCCAGCGTGCTGACCACTACACTACGAAGGCATGCTAAAAAAGCAGTAGAAATACCTCGTAAAGTAACACATAGTTATTGATGACTATGTGTGCTTTGTATAAGAAACACATAGTTATTGAAATTATGATGACTGGAGCAATCTTATTCAGGTGTATAGAAGACACTGGTTTTCGACTTTGTTTCTGTGTAAGTAACACATAGTTATTGATTTGATATTAAGTTTGTTTTTAGTTTGTCCTGCATACTTTATACTACACATATTACATGTGATAAAGTAAATTAAATTAGAATATTAATTTATGTATAGATATGTATTTAAAACTGTTATAATGCATTTGATTAAAAATATTGAGAATAACGTTTATAACGAAATAATTTATGATTGTGAAATTATGTACACGTATTTCAATAACTTTGCTATCGCATTTGCTCTTTTACTTTAGCTTCCGCGTATCAAAATATTCGAAAAAATAAAAATAAAATACCTTCATGATCGACATAAAATTGTCATATGTACTGCGCGCACCATTATGGATAAAAATAACTATTTTAGCTGATTTCCTTTCAAAATTAGGCAAGCAATATAAACAAAATGACCTTCTTAAAAAATGGCCGAATGACATTTTTCTTTTTAATTTATATAATAAGGCAAAATATCTTGAAATACTGACCAATAGTTTTTGGAGAAATATGCATTCAAGCTGGAATATTATAGATTTGAAACACGTGAAGACTTGATTATCGATAAATCCTGTAAATGCACATTTCCTTACTAATATCTATAAAGGAATTAAAAAGTACAGTTTAAAGTTATGTAAGTTAAATTTTGTAAGTATACATAATTATGTTTCAACAATATTGCATCATCATAATTTTAATCGAAACAAAGAAACGTGAGGCGTCGAAAATTTCATAGGATTTCAAATTTAATTATAGATAGTTCTAAAATTTTTTATGCCAGAAGCCTATTAACTGTCCACTTCATGGAACCAAAATGTTTAAATAGTAGTCAAAATTCCTTGAAATTCTAATCACCAAGTTCAGAGAAATTATGCACAGAGTAGAATCATATTTTTATGAAATCTTAATGGGAAAAAATATAACCCTGGAGTCTTGTAAGAACATTTCGTTCCTAAAATTAATAAATATACAGATAGGTAGGCTAATAAACTAACTTCTTTTCTACCTTGACTAGCTATGTATTTTGTATTTGTATTTGCAGAAGCATTTTATGAATAACTCAGGGGCATTTATGCATTTTTTGAATTTAAGCATAAGCGTTTATGAATAAATATGCGAAATTTTCTGAAATGCTGATGAAAACAAGACACCTCGCTCCTTAAATTGCTAAAACTTAAAACTAATTTTTACAATAACTTTGGTTATTCAGCCAATTTTTACAGAAAGTTTGTTTTAAAAACCTTACAAGAATTTTGATTTTAATTATAGAAACATAAAAAATTTAGATTTTTTAGAATTATTTTAAGATGCGTGACTAAGCCATATTTTTTAGCAGAAAATTTAAATAAAACTACTAACCAGAGAAAAGTGTTTTTAAATTCGGTTTTCTAGCAAAAGACGCTTTAAGACTTAGGAGCTTCTTTAAATAATAATGTAAGGTATTTCTTCTGCATTTTTAGCATGCCTTCGTAGTGCAGTGGTCAGCACACTCGGCGCGTATTCGAGAGGTCCGAGGTTCGAGTCCAGGCGAGGGCACTGATCCTTTTTCATGTCTCCTGCTTCGAAACAACCTAATGTCTCTACAAGATTAAATAAGTAATTGGCGAACTCCGTAAGCCTTCCTATATTTTCTAAAAACTTTTGCTCTTAATGTCTTTATAATGTCTATTACTTAAAAGAAATTAATGCGAAATGAAGCAAATCAGTGCTTAACATTGGAAAATATACAACAAAGCCAATCATTTACTATACAGAAAAGCTATTAACAGCGAACTTTTCCATATTATAACTTAGAGGATTTTGAAAAGATTGTATTTTGTTGAAGAATACAAAACTTGTAACCTCATTACGGGCATTACGTAATATAAAATGATTATCTTAACCTATTTAACTCGCTATTTTTATAAAATTTATTATCACTGTATAAATGTATCTCCAGCTTCAGGCACTTTACACTAATTTCATTTTACCCTCTTATGAAAGATCTAAATTTGTACCTTTCTCGGTTAATATAAGAAACTGGCAGTTCATTTTCTTTTTAGGAAAGAAATGAAAGTATCTTTTAGGTTTTGATTTGTGCAGTGGTCGAGGTCTACAAGCGGCCTAGCGTTAACACTGGTAGCTCGGTCCGGGGTTCGAAACCCGGTGAACAGGCTGGTTTTATGGCGTTTTCGTGGTTTTTCCTATGTGTACCGTGTATACGAGCCAGTTTCTCTTAGAAAGTACTCCCCGAAGGCATCCCTCCCGTTATTTGATAGCCTCGATTGCTTTAGCAGGGTCAAAGGTAAACCAAACATATGCAATGATAAAAAAAAAAAACATGGTTTTCATTTCTGAAAGAGCAGGCAAGCTATGGGCGATTTTTGAAAGGGTTGTGAATGGCGATGAAAAATTCCCAGAGAAAAAAACTGTATCAGTTTGAGTTCTCTAACAGGAAGCCGTAACCCTTTTGCTTAAGCCTTTCACATCAATCAGAGCTGGAGACAAAGTTCGACTTTCAGCACTCGGGTCTTGTAGGCATGAAATTATAGACGTAGACAGCAGCTGTCAACCATCTTTCATTTTTACAACACACTTGTTGTTTTAAAAATTGTTGAAAGATGAAACTACACTGCATTATTCATATTTATAAGTGTTGTGCATATCCTCTTAACTATAACACCATTCTTGTTATTAGTACTCATTTTTATTAGTTTCTTTTTAGTGTTATTTGTTCAACTAAGATAGATTTTTCTTTGAATATTTAAGAGCGAACGAAATATTTCGCATAAAAAGTAAAGTAATTGCTCTTTAGCTTTACCCAACATCATCTTTCCAAGGGTTTTCAAAGAACGATTTTCTCTCGTTAAAATGGACGAAAAGAAAACATCGCAGACTTTTAGTGCCAAAATTTAAGTAATATTAGACTAATAGGGCTACATTTGTACGGAATTTCACATTTAAAGTGTGAACAGTTTTTACAAAGTCTATCTAACTCGTTTGAAACAAATGTCTTCTAAAATTCTGCGTGTAGAAAGAAACTTTTGGCTGGCTGTTTACTTCTAGTGGCAATAATGGCTCTGAAGAAGTAACGTATGACTTTTTTTCTCTTGCCACAATAATTTCAAAGTTTTCGCTATAAAGATGTTCCAATACCCATAGGCGGAAATATCGATAAGTAGCAGGAAAAATTCGATATCTTTTATTCATAATATACTAAGAAAGACAACGCTTAAAATGTCTCTAAAAAGATGCTGCAATCAGGTCAAAACTTCCATTAACATCTGGGGCGTTTGAGCTGAACATTACAGTCTTCTTAACGCCTCCATATCATGAAATATATCATTAAGTTGCAAGAATATAATTAAATAGTGATAAATTGCATAAAATGAGGAATTGACTTTAAAAAACGGAAACGCCTATGTAGATAATAAGCCTTAAACACCACTGTTCCCATCTTCTATCCAGAACTAGCCATTTCCTGCTTCAGCAGACATTATTACGCTGGATGCCACTGGAAAAAATTGTCTCCCTGCTCTGTGCGAGAAAGTGATGCGTATCAAAGAAGTAAAAAAAGAAAAGAAAGAAGCTGAAAGTAAACTTACAAAAGTAAACATGATTATTACATCGAATTGCGTTTTGTAACGTTGACAATATTTAATTTTTCTGACAACTTTATTTTGCTTTTATGTTTAAAAAAAAATAATAGCTTAACAATAATATATGATTCACTTGCATAATAAGCTTACATCAGCTTAATTCGACGCAAAACTACTAGAATTTAAATTTCAACAAAATGTTTTTGAAGAAACAACGAAATTTAAAAACTCAATTACAAGTTTTTCAACTAATTTATTACCGTTATTTCCGACATGTTTCCATAATTTTAATACCGCTTTTTTAATGGGATTGCTTCTTCATCTAAACATTAAGAAGTTCAGGCGAGATGTATTTACTCAGTATACTTAATTTCATTACTTTGTTATATATTTGCTCTATTTGTTCTTTAATATCGATCGAAGATATCCGATACTAATACAGGCGTTGTTACGTCTCTATTCTATGATTAACATCTGTTATGTGAGGCCATTTCAGGGAAGAGGAGGGAACATTTGCCGTAAACCCGATCTCTAGTTATCTGAAATTAAAAATAAGCAGACACTCAAAAGAAAATACCAGAAGCTTAAACAATAGATATATTACTAAATGAAATTAATTAGTCCATCAATGAAAGCGTGTCAGACTCTGAGTATGAAATCTCTTCTTATATGCCCAGTAAGCACAATTTAAATTTTATTTATTTAACAAAATTAGAAGTAAATCACAATGTTTTAAGATTCTATAAGTCTTTCCGTGTCAAAATTTAAATCATTATTTTAAAACTTTCATAATTGTGATTACTTCATTACAAATTGTACCGTTATGCAAAATGTATAAATTTCTTTGGAATTCAACTACAGGAAGTTCTATGCTCGCGACCTAACTGAAAAAGACAGCTAGCCTTAAACTCAGTTTTTATAATCACGGGTATGTTATTAATATACCAAACTAAGAGGAATGTACGTCTAGCTTTACTTCCGAAAATACATGAATTATTCTCTGATATGTACATCCAGTTTCACAGTTTTTTTAATAAGACAGCGAATTTTATGAAAATAATATCAATGTCTATTTGTAAAAGTGTTTTGTAGATATAATATCCGTGTGTTATACTTTCAAATAGAATATCTCCAAATGTTCAAAATACAAATTAAATACAAAAAACTGGAAACCTTTACTCGTGAAACTCGCAAACATATTAGAACAAGAATTTATTAACATCCATTTCCAGTGGATCTAAGATAGTTTGTAAGGTTATTTTGCTCTCTTTATCGTGTGCTTTCATACTATAATTGGAAGCACGTCCGGCTAATAATCGGGAGACCTAAAAATCGAATCCCAGTAACTTCAATGCTAATTTTTCATGTTTTCTGCTTTCAAATAAAGCTAAGAACTCTTCAGGTGGTGCCCTAATTAAAATGTGGCAGAAGGTAATTTGTCACCGCCAAGATTTGGTGTTTGGCTCGCCTTCTCCTCGGTCACTCTTTAACCCGGAGAGAATGTAAGGTATTTTTTCCCTCCTTAAGTCTCAATCGTGTAAGTGGATGCATCATATTTGGTTAACAGTCAAGAGGTCAAGAGTCTGAATTCTGGTGACGGCGGAGGAGCACTGACACGGCGTAAAACTGAGACCAGCATACAGTGGACATTGTATAACGTAGCCAAAGATTATAATTCGAACGACACATCATCAGGAAAAAATGAGTAAATTATTATTTTTAGGGTAACTGAATAGGTATCGAAATTGACTTAAGACCTACACTGGCATAGAATCGAAACTGGTTTTAAGCTCCTGCGTTGATCCTCTGCCGGTAGGGAAGTTGTTGGTGCTATGCAGTGTCAGTACTGTGCCGCATTCTTTGTCATTTTCTTATTATGAAAGGAGGTCTTAGGATAACAGTGTTGGAGAGATATGATTAGCTTGATAACTCTTCATTTCAAGATCGCATAGATCGGAAGTGCTTTGGAGTTTTCTCTGATGATTCACAAATTGTCATTGGCAAACAGAATGGTAGAGTTTTTCAAATCAGAGAAAGCAAAATTCACCTATTACATGGAGGCTTTAGTGCCCGCGGAATGTGGAAAAGTAACACGAAGCTAATAATGAGAGTAGCCTTAAAGACTGTTAATTTTATAAAGCAAAAGAAATGGTACTCCTAACTATTTGCAGTTTTAGTTGAAGAAATTGATAGCGAATACAACCTTTCATTCCGCACACTTAACGTTTTAAGGAAAATTGCATTGCTTGTCTTTCATGCATTGAGACACAACGTTCAATTCTATTTTTCTGACAACAAGGAAAAGTTTGAGGTCAGATGACCAGTGGCTTTGCAGGCTATTCCGCATATTTGGAACATTTATAAGGACTTTTCGTCTTTCCTACTCTGTGTGCTCATGGTATACCTTGTGGCACGTCCGACTAGCAGCGGAAAGATCTATGGTGAGGGCAGAACTGGTTTTTCATGTTTCCGCTTTCGAAAAACCTAATGTCTCTATAGTATACCAGATCGATGTGCCCAGACCCAGAAAAAATAGCCCATACATAGCTAGAACAGTCCCTTTCTGGAGGCGATCCCGAGAGGCTGAGACCCGCAAGGGCAACATTTAACAATATTTAACATGCAGCAATAACCAAAGCCCGAGACGGATTTGACAGTACACTTACAGTATCTGTCGAGCCTGAACGGACCCACTCCCAACATATGGACTGTTGGAGTTGCCAACTCGGAGGGCTTATGTCTCTATAGTAGCGTCGGACTAAAATGAGGTTGACAATAATTCATCGCCATCTGAGTTTCACCTACTGGATCGCTTACTCCTATTAGGCCTTTAAATGGGAGAGATGATGCAAAATTTTATCTTTCCTTCCTGCAAGCTGTCTCTGTGTAGCTGGTAGGACGTTAGACTAGCACTCGGAAGAAACGTGGTTCGAATTAGTTGATTTTTTTTATGTTTCTAGGCTTCGAAAAAATATAATATCTCTATACACTGACCGACTACCGTTTACTTCAGTAAGATTAAATGTCCGTGGCTGTGCCATATCTTCAAAATCTCTATTGCAACAGGAAAATGCAAGACAGTCAAGTTGCTCACGCTGCCCCATGTATTTTCAATAAACAATCTGTTCCTGCCTTAGCCGACAAATTTTCCTAATCTCTAAATCTAGTCAAAGGTTACAGAGAAAATAACACTATAACACTCGCTCCTTAGCACAACAGATGCAACACTGCCGTAGAAAGGAAGCCGTATAGGCTGTAATAACCGTAACTACCATTCAAAATCTATTTGATTCCATGACAAGTCGTATGATATCTGCGATTATTCCCAGAGGCGGAAGCTTGGAGCCCTGATTTCTGTATGTTAGGTTCCTCAAAATTATCTGAAATTTTAATTATTTCATTCTTCCGGTATTATATTCTTCTAGTTCCAGTTCAAAAATTATGTATTTATGAAATAAATACGATTCTGCTATCTGCTTTGTCTTTACGATGTACCAATTTTAATGATGGGCACTGTATTTTTAGTTATAATAACTGGCTGATTCTACTAATACAAACTTAAAGGTTTCGAAATAAGAATGTGAATCTTATGTCAGAAAAGAGAAATTAATAAATCTTTCCTTTTTTTTATCATTTCTCATCCGTTCAATCAGAGCCGTGCCAAGATATTTTGCCACCTGAGGCAAAAAAGTGAATGCGCGCCCCTATATATATATATCAAAATAGCTATATTTGTATTAAACAAAAGTAACTGTACTAAATCAAAATATTATAATTCTTATAGCATAAATTATACCATAATTCTTAACGTATTTTTAATCGTAGCTGCATAAATTCAGAAAAAATAATATAGAAAATTATTTAGTTTTCAAATTAAAATGTTAAAAATTCCTTTCTTGATAAATAAGACATAACATTGAATATACATTGCATTAATTTCCAGGTTTTCTTGTAATTCTTCCTATTGTTTTATTAATTTAAATTTGCCGAAGCTTATTTCCCCTAATAATAACTGACAAATTTAAAAACATGATTAAAGCAATGTTCGCGATCGTATAGCCAATTTGGCTTCCCCTCTAGTGATTCACCTGAGGAAAGTGCCTCCACTTGCCTCACCCTTGTCCCGGCTCTGCTTTCAGTATTCTTTTACCTTTAATTCTACTAAAATTAACTTAGCAAAATCCTCAACTTTGATTTAAATCCTCTTCTTCCTAAAATATTCAGAATAACAATTATATGCTAATTGAACTTTCTTTCTTCTCTATTTTGATCAACACTACAAGATTTGCTGCTTTTTTTCAATATTTTCTTGTCTTAATTACTTTTATTTAAACATGCATATGTTTTAGGAAGAAACACGTAAATTCTTTTTTCACCTTTGGAAAAAGGAGCCGAGCAGTCTTTCCATAAATATATGAAGTTTTTTTATAAAATCAACTTCAGTTTGGATTAAATTTTGATAAATTTTAGAATTTTAAGTGCAGCTAAGAAGAAAACAAAATCTGACAATGTTATGTCTCATGCACACCATGTCTGTAGACGATAAACGAGACAAAATGATTTCAGGCTTCCTTGAGTTTAATAGAAGTTTCTCTATTGAATTCGAAGAGTCCTCTTCGAGAACTTTAGATTCTTTTCGAGTGCAATAGAAGATACAATATTAACTCTTTAAAATAATAATTATTATTCCGCTTCTTTTTTCTTCGAGTATAATAGAAGGAAAACCTTTTTAAAATAGTAAAAATAATTATAATAATTATTATTTTTGTGTGCGTGTGTGGGGGAAGATAATAACATAATAATACAATGTACGTTTTTCCAAACCTTAAATCTCATAATAATACTCTTTCTAGACAGGTAGTAGCTGCTGTAATAGCCCACCATACTTGTATAAATATTTTTTAAATGAATGCTTTCATTTAATTTTCATTTTTCGGAAAAATGTGCACCATTTTCCTAGGTTTAAGATTTATGTGTAAATTTTACATGCATAGATACTCTCTGTGCAAATATTTCTTTCATAGATTGACTTTGACCAATACATGCAACCCAACAAATTTAGTTGCTTTGGGGGGGGCAGATTTTTTGAGCAATTAAATGACGAAATTTGTTAGTTCGGGCGATTAATGGCATTGTCTGTAGTAAAAAAGAAATCTCAAAACCTATCTTGTGTGGTATAAGATAAATAAATATATATGTAATTCAATATTAATATATTGAAGCAATATTGATATATTGCTTTAATTATGTCAAAGCAATATTTATATATTGATTTAATTATGTCAAAGCAATATTGATATATAGCTTTGAACTAAAGATGAGCAAAATTCCTTTGATTACGGGCTCAGTAGTCAATCAGATCGAACACGAAAAGTATTTCGTTTATTTTTTTTTTAAAATTATTATTCTATTGCAAAGAAAAAATTGAAGGCATCCTAAAGTTTTTCTGTTCTCGAAAGTGAAAGTTTCATGAATATGAACTCTGTTCTGTTTCTGTTCTGCATGCAAGTGTCAATGAGATAAAAGAAAATTTTCTTTTTAATCTATATATATTCTACTTCCTTTGTTCTTCGCAAGCTAAAGGCACCTCAATTATAAATTCATCCCTGCTCATTTGTAAATAAGTATAAGGATTCAACTATTATATCTTAATAATAATTTTGAAAACGTACTTACGTTATTAGTTAGTCTATGAGCGGCTATAGACCTTGAACAAAGCTCATATCGGCATAAATTTACGAATATTAGAGAAATTCATCATACAGTTAATAGTTCATTTAGTTAGGTTCATTTTTAATGGTGATGAACCTATTTTAAACTCGGACTTCAAATAACTAATAATCTTAAAATCTTTGCAGTACCGTATTTGCAACAAATAGATAACTAAAATGTATTTGAAAACCATATAAAAGTACTTCGGAGGCCGCATGGTGTCCGCGATCAGCCAGTTTGTGATCATCGTGTTAGACATCCATAGAAATCGCAGGGGCTAATTTTGGTTTTGAAACGTATATGCTCATATTACAACCATATTGGGAAAACGTTTTCAAATAAGCCTTGTCAAAAGTGGCATATGTGTAATTTTCTAAGAAATTAACTCTGTAGCCTCACTGTTGATATTAATAAGATATTTAATGTACAGTAGTTAATATCTAAAATGTGTTTTAAACTGTTAGAAAATATAATTAGTTTCATGAGAATCACAAAGTTGATAATAGCAAAACAAAATAAAGGAAAATTGGTTATAAAATTTTATTTTATGCTTAAAAAGCTTTGAGACATTATTCTCTCTAAGACTTTATTTCGGGTTTCTTAAGTTTCGAAGGAAAAAATAAGGCAAAATTGAGAAAAAGCAGACAGCTTTTCACCAGAATTAAACATAATTGTAATGCTTCTTGTCTTAGACTTGTGAGAACTATTAGTAGCAATGTATTAAATTTTGTAATTCCAGGACTCTAAATTAAATTGGAAATTTGATCTTAATTTTAGCAACCATTCATTTGTCTGTTACGTGCATTTTGCCCCGGTGCTTTGAAATCATTTTCTTCTTTCGTATCGCCTACTTTATTCTAGAGACAGAATAAAAAAATCGAAGGCACATTTTTACTTCAATATCTGTAAACCAAATATGAAGACCCACCCCACTACGCATGTATGTAAATGTGTGAATGCAAATGAAGAAATAATGATACAGTTTTGTTGATTTCAGTATAATTAATAAATCTGGCTGAACGCAGAGCTTAAAAATTTCGCCGGAACTCACTGCAGACCGGATGCGGTATTTCTCAGTTTTTAACTTAAATCATAATTCTAGCCGGAGCGAACTAGAGTTCTAAATTAGAAGGAACCTGGAATTTCTTTCTTGAAACTGAAATCCGATTTCAGCAGAAAATTCTTTTGATCTCATTAAATTTTATTTTAGTGATAACTAAGTTACTTTAGTAATAAATAAAATTCGATTCTAATTTCTGAATGCATGCTTGGTCTTTTCTTGGGAAACAAAATTTTGAACGGAGACTGAGACTTTTAACAAAAGAAAGCCCTTTACTCACATGTTAAAATTGTATTCTTTAAGATGTATAATAAATTTATGATAGCTTGTTTCCGAATGAGTAAATTTTTGAGTCTCGAAAGTGAGAGATTCGATTATCATGGCAGTGCTGTCGTATTCTTTGACTCGGTATCCGACTTTTCAGGTGTTTGCGATTTACAATAGAGCGGAGAAAAAAAAGTATTGTTTGTGTTATTAAATGCCCTTAAGTTACAACATGTTTTAATGCACTGAAATATTAAGACAAATGTCTCAGACACGTCCAACGCTACTGACTTCTCGCGGAAAAGAGCACGGGCAGACTTTTCGAAGCGATGTAACTAAATACAAGGGATGAAAGCGGTTGTTAGTGGACAATCGTATGTTAGTTCTCAGCTTAGAGATCGAAGCTCGGAGTTGGGAAAACTTTTCTGCCCTGTCACCTAAAACACTCTGCTTGACAGTTAAAATTATATGGCAGTGTCTTGTAGTGAGAAAATGTTGGACTCTTCTTTGTCTGTTTTCCGTACTGACACTTCTCCATTAAAATTTTCTTCTATACTTTCATACTGTTTGTAGCATTCTTGCTATTCTCATTATTGACAATAGTTTTAACTCTCTTCATTGGTGCACTGAAAACAGAATGATCTTTTCTATATCATCTCTTTAATCAGTACATTAAACTGTATATTCAGGGGTTGAATTCAACGTGGCTCCTCTACTTTCTTAGTTTTTGAGTGAAATCCAGCTGGAGCGCCAAACAAGATAAAAATCTGATATTTTATTTTTTAATTATTTATCGTTAATTTAATTTAGTTTATTAAATTATTATTTATTTTACCTTACGTTTCTATACTTTGAATTTCTAATTATTTTATTATTGATCATTTTACTTATTTATTTTTGTTCGTTTTTGCCGACGGATTTCCATGTCTCCAGTGCTTCTAATTTTAAAATTTAAGCCCTGACTGAAAATATGTAGTTTTGGGCTCTAAAGAACTTCCGGTAAATTTCTGTAGAGCTTTAAATATTTTTCAAAATTAAAAAGAAACAAAGCAAAAAAAAAAAAAAAAAAAAGTTTCGTTACTTTAAGAACGAAAACGTTTTAACCTAAAAGCTGATTCTGCCTACCTAAGGTGCTGTATATTTCTGCTAGACGCTCTTTATTATACTTTTCGTAATGATTATATGAAAAAAAATAAAAATTTAAATATCGAGCAGAAATCTTTTTTTTTTTTTCTCCTTAAAAACGTAAAATCTGTGTTTCTGTAAAATCTATTATCAAGTGTACAGAACTAAAGATAACGATTTTCTTAACATCACGAGATAGGCCACTGCTAGTGGCGCCATCTGTCGGAAAAGTCTATTTTGAAAAATAGAGATTTCATTAATAATTCAAGTAAATAAAATCACATAACTTTTACAGTATTAAATTCTAGTTTCGGTGAAGGTATTTAGTATAATATTATACATTTTAAGGATCATTTATAACATTGACTAAATGCGCAATTAAGTAGGAACTGTCTTAAGCGCTACAATATTCTAATTTCGAGGAAACCAAATTTTACGTTTAATGCGTGTTTTGTTTTTTTGAAAAATCGAGTTATTACTCATGTACAATAATACTTTTGAAAGCATCTCACAGAATAAAATCTTTCTACACTGTAGCTTAATGTAAAACTTCGAAAAATCCATCTAGGTACTGCATGTAAGTGAAAACAATAATAGATGCTTGGTTTGGGCATAGTGTGAATAGTGGTAAAATGCCTAAGGCAGTGGTAAAATGCCTAGGCATTCTACCACTGCTAAAATTCTAAAAATTTCGTTACCGTAAGTTCTGATGCCTAATGCAGCATAATTGATTACCGGTGTCAGCCCTGATCCCAGAAGACATGGCACGTAAAATACGAGTAAATTAAAATGGAATGTAATCTTCTAAGAATATTCTTCACGCAATTCAGATATCTAAAATATAATACTTAACGATTTTGTATAATTTGTTAAAGAATTTTAAGTCAAACAGGAAGCTACCTATATACTGCTTGGTGATTTTTGGGTACTAAAACACGAAATCTATTTCACTATTTAATTATCTAAGAAGTCGTAATAATTTTATTAACATAAATTTATTTGAATGTGAAAGCTACAAGCATTAATTCCTTATTCTTTAATTACACTCAATTGAACAACAAGATTCAACAGTGAATTAAGTAGAATTATATTCAAATAAAGCATCGATTAACTGAATCTTGAAAATCCTAGAAAGGAAACAAGAATGACTTAGACAAAAATGACTTCGATGAAAACGAAATAAGAAATTAGCATCACGATAGAAGCATATAACAATATAAAGTTTAGTATTTTGTTTAATTAGCCTCTGTCTCTGATTAGTCTGTCTCTATAGCTAATTTCAGTCTATCAGGACTACTATTTCGTCTAATTGCTTTGGCAAACATGTTGGTATCCTGATGTAGAACAGTGAGTTTACTTTAAAATATGTTCGTTGAAATTGTAGAAGATACGACACATATAAGAAGGGTTTAATTACCCTTTGTTCTTCACAGTTTAAAAGGTGGCGAGAAGACTCTCTTTCTCTCTAACTCTTTCTTGGCTAAAATCCTTAACTTAAATACTTAACAGTTTGCAAGCTCAGACTGCATACTAAAACTAACCGCGTTTATTCTGGCCGGAAGTGGAAAATAAGAGGGTACAGTAAAGTTTTAAAATAAAATAAACGTTAGTAAAACTTAAAATCCTTATTAAGTCTTCTTACACATAAATATGGTTAGTAAAACGTGATACCAAGAATGGAGGAAATGAAAAGTTTTTTGAAATTCTTTGAAACTTTACCATTTTGGTCGAAGTTTAGTAGTCTCTAACTCCAAAGATTATGTATCTCGCTTTTAGAATTTCTCTCTAACTCTTCTAGTTGTATCTTATCATTTACATCAGAAAGAAAATCCTATGGTTAACTGTAAAATTTCTCATTTTGCTTGTTTTTATATATTTGATTGTTTTTTTTTTTTTTTTTTTTTTTTTTTTTTCAAAATGATTACAGCAATGCTAAGGAAAGAATTACTGCTGTTTCAGTGAAATGTGTGCGAAATTATTTAAATATGTTTTGTTTTGAATGACTAGATCTCACTGTCCTGCAAATTGTTGCTACTAAATATTCTTTCATCATGTGATGAATGGTTTTTTAGGGTGCGTTTTGACTTGCCGAGTTTAAAATATGCTCTTTTCTATTACTGCCAACTGATAATTAACTGAAAATGAGTTTGATTCTACAAAATTTTTCTTTTCTTTTTTTTTCTTTTTTTTTTTTTTTTTTTTTTTTTAACTTATCTTATTTTTTTTTTCAATTTGTGGTTAAAATTTTTGCGTTTATGTTTATTATTATTTTATAAAATTTGTTTTTAATATTTTGCAATCACTGCTCTGAACGCTTTCCATGAAAATTCATACATTTTCCTTTTCCCAAAAGCCTACGCTATCACAATGAATGCTTTATCTGAGAAGTGTCCTTTCTAGCTTAGGTTATGTAGCTGCGTGTTTCAGAGAGGGCCATTCACACTGAGGTTTATCTGAGCTAACGTAGTCAGTTCCATGTGTCGACTAGCTCCGCTATAAGAGCAGCTCAGATGTTTCAACTGGCTCCGCTAAGAGGAAAATCTGGTTTTGCAGCTGCGTCGGCTATGCCAGATGTCTTCTTTAGCTCAGGTAAACCCATGGAGGTAGGAATACCTCCATGGGTAAACCACAGTAAAGCGATGCGAATCAAATGTCTGTCACCTTGGGTATTAGTAAACGAGATGGGGGAGGGGGCTGGAGATTCAGTGCATCCTTATGCTTGGCCCTTCCGGTTATGTATAACAAATTCTCGTAATAGTCACTGTATCTCGATGAATGCGAGCAACAATTACGATGCAACTACAATCCGCAGTCGCAATAGGCAACGATTCTCCCGCGATTTAATTCTGAGAGTGGTAGTATGAGTTCCTTCTTCTTATACAGTCCATAACACAACCTTTAACCTAAAATCAGCGAGTAAAAGTAATTTTAGAATGAAAAGTTGTCATTTCAATCTATCTTTTCCGTACTGCTTCGAGATGGCTGTTTACTCTTGCCCGTAATGTGCGCATGCCGTGAAATGGTAATCATTTGCATGCAGCAGCCTGTTTTACATTTTTTGCAAATTTGTGGTTTGTTGTGCGCTTTTTTCGTGGTATAACAAATGGCCAACAGTATAAATCGGTATTCTGAAATGCATCAGCAGTATATAAGGTATTTCTCCCACCTTCTTGGCTAGCCTTCGTGGTGTAGTGGTCAGCACACTGAGCCGGTATTTCAGAGGTCTGCTGTTCAATTCCCGGCGAAGGCGTTGCTAATTTTCATCTCTTCTGCCTCAAAAAAATATCCTAATGTCTCTACAAATTAACATCTAAAAAGAGATTTTTATAATTCTTTGTTCTTTTATTTACCTTCAGTAAGATAGCATTCTGAGACATCTGAGCATTTCAGTTTGTACAAAAGGTCATTTGTCAGATGAATATATGAGAAAAAAAACTGATGGGAGACGAAAGAATAAGTCAGGAAGACAGATTATTGATTCACAGCTCACAGAGTTTGCAAATTCTCAGTCAACATCTCGAAGATAAAATGAAAGAAAAGCTAAGCTGGACTGTGATTTCAGAGAATGGCCAATAATTTCGATTATCAGTACATCATCTCAGCTAAGTAATAAATATTTACTACTTAGGTGAGCTGAGTTAGATGTCCTCTACTGTTCAAAAGTAGAAGACATTTAGCTCAGCTCAGCAAAAATCTATTATATGTAATTAAATAATATATACGGAACATGTGTGGAATGTTCTAAAATCTAACTCCTTTAATACTGCTATCAACAGCAGAGAACGTTTCGTCGTAGTCGTTCTAAATATTGAAGTAATTTTCTTTAAGTTCGACAGTTCTCCTGACGTTAATCTGCATAAATTAAATTTTAAAGCAAAAAAAAAAAAAAAAAAAAGAGGATTTTTGTTAGAATATATACCTAACAGTTGAAATGCTTCCTTTTTCATGGAACTGTATACAACCTTCTCTAACGTATTTGTAAATTTTGCTCTTGCAACAGAGTAATTTGTCATTTATCATAAAGCATTTATTTATGGAACATAAGTGGATAATACGTTTTATGGTTAAGCTGGCACGGGATGCGTTAGAAGTGTTAATAATTTTTCTAAGAACTTAGAAAATGTTTTATTTCCAGAAAAAATGAGGCGCACCAGAGTTTTCTCTTCCCAAATAGAAAAGTACCTTCTTTGAAGTTAAATCACTGTAGGCTAGTCAACTGATAGATGTGTCATGTTATCTCTTTGGAGGAGATCCATCAGTTTCTTCCTTTTAACAAGGCCCTCAGGGACATCTTTAGAGAGAAAACTACCCATAGAACTCTCACCTCAATGTCACCTTTAATGCTAGTAGATTCGCGTGCTTGTTACTCCTGAAATATAATACATCTCCCAGAAAAGGACTCAAATGAGGCTAACAGGATGAGAAAGCAATAAAGCTTACTTTTACACCCATAGCTTGGTTTATTACGATAAAATCTAAAGTTGAGAAAAATACGCGAATAATTTTCAAATAAATGCCATACTTCGTATCGTAGAATTTTAATGCTGCATTTATATTGATTCGCATATTCGCAAATATATTAATATAAAAATATGAACTCTGGTACAAATTTTTAGCTAAACGCGGGTATGCGTGGAGAAAGAAATCATATTAATGCTAACAAAAAATTGTAAGTTCTGTTATATCTAAATTTTAAAAATAAAATATTCCTTTATACTTATTTTTCACAGGCACGTAATATCTAGGATTAGCATGCTTAATAAATACATGTCTGTACAGTAAACATTAATGACACTTCAGTAATGTTTATGCATATTATATCTATTCAAACCTCGTCATAATACTTCGAACTTCTGCTTTTAATTAATTTTAGTTAACATTTGTAGAATCATTTAGAGTTTTTTGATGTAAGAAAAATGAAAATGAAAGGACACAGTCACCAAATCCTGGTGATAATGAATTATCGCCCACCTCCTTTTCAGTTCGGCCGCCACTGTAGGTGTTTTTATAATTTTTCAAAGCCAGGAAATCAAAAACATTAGCAACCTTCACTGGGATTCAAGCTTCGGATCTTCCGAATACTCGTCAAGCATGCTTCCAGTTACACCCCGAAAGCGTGCGGAAAGGAGGGAGAAAATACCTTACACATTCTCTAACTTAGTCAAGGCTTTTATGACATTATTTTAATATTCTAATATTCTTAGAAAATGTACAGAGTAGTTTAATATACTTAGTTAAGTATTTATGCATTAACATATATTTGTAATGTTCATCTGGTGTCAAATAATTATACTATCCTCACAACTTCTCTTTCTAAACGAAGAGAGTTAGCTTGATAATATAATGAATGATCCAAAGTTTTCTCTCACTTATATAAAAAATAAAAAATTTTAAAAATAGTATATGTGGTTTTGGGCTGCTTTTTTAACTACGTATCAAGCCTTTCACCGTTTCTCAACGAGTCATTCCTACACATACAAATACTAAATTAAAATTATCAAAATATATACTCGAAATTTAAATCTTGAATGTACATAATTTTTAAAAGTCATTTTATTAAATAACTAAGTTTTACAGCTTATGCAATAGATAATCTGCAATGATTCTCAACTTTTAGGGCAATAGGCAATTTCATGTAACTACTCAAAATAACAGTCAAAATTTAATTAAATCTGAAAGTAAGCCTACATTGACTCCAACGTCAGCTTAATTTACGAAAGTATAATTATTTCAAAATATATAAAAAGCTAATCTCTAGATTGAATTTATTTTTTATAACGCTTGACTTCTCTGAACTAATCGCTTTACAAGGCACAGTAATAATTCACTTAAGGTCTTAGAAGTTTACTATATTTGATGTTACCAAAGAAGACTAAATTTTATAATCTAACCTGAAACGTCGAACCATTTTTTCATATTCTTATCGAGTTTACAATTCGGACAGATGAAAATGAACACAAAATTTTTATTATTTAATTTTTGACGTAACCGGGGCATCCCGACCTAATCCTTAGCCAATTGAACGTTTTGTACTTTAACACCATGAATCAGCAACATCTTTTGTTACTAAAGGCTCAATAAACTTTTAAAGGCTTCTAGGGTGCATAGTTTGATATTTGAAGAAAAAATCAAGTTGTGAATTTAATTTTCTAGTCACGATGTTATAATAATAAATAAACAAAATCAATACCTTTCGAAATATGCATATTTATACAAAATAAAGTCTACACAGATTATATAGCCATGTTATAAGTCAAAATCAAAAGTATACATACAAAAAAATAACGCACAATCAAACTAAACAAATTTGCAAGTAATTGTTAAATTTTTCATGAATTTAATGCAAAACTCGATTCTGTAATTCTGTGATAATTTACTGTAATCGAGAACATAACTGGAAGCACCTGTTAGTAAGCGGTTTTCCAAATGTATCTCTGTGAGTTTGCCTCGATATGCAGATTTCAAATATATCATATTTGAAAATTCTCAATTATAAAGTAGTTAAAAAAATACAAATATAATTTTAGGATGCATTTCCTTAAATTAGGGTATTATTCTTACTAATTTCAAAAAGATATTAAGATCATTTCTCGAGCGTTTAAATTCTAATTCTAGGCCTTTCGGTAATATTAAATTGAAAATATTCAGAAATTATGGAACATATATTACTTTCTGTAGCACTGAACGGGCTTTTGAAACCATTTACAGCAGGGTCTAATGCTACGAAATCTATAAACCTGGAAGAACCCCTCCTCTGATAATATATCTGTAATTTTCCTGCATGATGCATCTGTAAAAGTTTCAATTTTCTAACTGGCAGTAATGTACTTTATATTAGAAAGTTGTGATTGTGAATTTTCCATCAATTGAGTTTTCAATAGTCCTAATTGAGTGCATTTACTGCTGTTATCATGTTAGCGATATGGCAAATTTTCCCCTGAATATTTAGATTGAAACTTCAAAAAAGGGCCGTCATAACAGCTAAAAATCTGAGATCGATTAACCAAACATTATTTCTCACTAGTTCCTAAAATTCGCATCTTGGTACAGTAAATTCTGTTTGGTAAAAGATCAGAAAATCGCTTCAGCATTTTATCGGACAGTAAATGGATTTTAATGAATACTGTATTACTTAAACTGTTACACTGTAGGAAAAAAAAATTCCAGGGTGTTTCAAAATAACTAAGTTACGTAGCGGTAACTAATGCGGTGTGTATTCTCCATCATTTTAGAGAGAGAAAGAATTTGTGTATGTTTATTTTCTGTCTTTCCTCTTATCCAACCATTACCTTTTAAATCACAAAGCAGATAATCAGTTCCTTAAATGCGTGCGTAGAAATGTTGTTTTCTTATTTCAATAAAAATTTCTTCATCTGGCACTTAAATTTAACGATTTTCAGTTTTCTGCTTTACATTACTTTTCAGAATTTAATGTCATTGTTTAGTACTTTGAATGTAATGTTGTTATGCAAACATAGTTTTTTTTCTTTTAATCGGTCTGGTTTTGCCTTTATCAATAAACATTAACATTAGTTAAATTAGCAAAAACAGACTGATTTTAAAAATTTAATGAAATTTTAGTGAAATGAAAATATTTCTCTTTCTTCTAGGTTATTAACAACTGGGAAAAGAGCTTGTAAAATGTCTGCAACTGTGACCTTTCTTGTCCTAATTTCCACCTGCTTTACCACAATATGGAGTAAATGTCCTCAAGTATGCATATGTGATACCGATAATGAAGATAGGAAGAGAGTATTATGCAATCGTGGTGGACTTACAGAAATTCCAATGCAGCAAATGGATTACGATATTCAAGTGTTAATTATAACTGCTCCTCCCAATCATTATAATGAGCTCACGATAGGAAGGATATTTCTTGATTTTTATGAACTCGAAGAAGTTCGTATTACATATTCAAAGTTGCCAGCAATAGGAGATAGCTCATTTTATCCAGGAAAGAAATTAAAAATTCTAGATCTTAGTCATAATAATATTACATTTATACGCGACAAAGATTTCTTTGGCCTTCGCAATCTCAAAATTTTGGATCTGAGTTATAATGGGATTGCCGCTTCGCCATCTGCACCATTCAGATTTCTACCCAGTCTCACTACTCTGTCTTTGGCTAGAAATCGACTTCGAACACTTGTGCCGAGGTTTTTCTACATGTTAGTGAAACTTGAAAAGCTAGATTTAAGTGGAAATCCTTTGAAAGATATCGATCCAGAAAATCTTAAGGATGTTCGGCCGCTTAGAAGATTCCACTTAGCCAAATGTCAACTAACCAGACTTCACTCTCTTATTTACCAACAATTGCCGAATTTGGAAGAATTAGATTTAAGAGATAATACATTCACATATTTTTCTCCCGAAGAATTTAGACATCTGAAAAGGCTCAAATACTTGCATTTAGATGGTAATAACTTGACTATTATCGTAGAAAAGACTTTCGATGGTCACAACTTAAGACATTTAGGGCTGTCAAGGAACAGTATTTTCAAATTTTCAAAATGTGCTTTTTGCAATTTGTCCATACAGCAACTGGATCTTTCTTACAATCAGATATCCAGTTTACCTTTTGATATTCTGTCTCCAATCGCCCATTCATTAGAAAGCCTAGACTTGAGCTTCAATATTATTGACTCGGAAGATTTGGAACTTGCCCTAAGTCCGGTATATAAGTTAAAAAAATTATCTTTATCAGGAATGAAACTCACTGAATTATCTGATGAGGCTTTCTTCAACAATGAAGAATTAAAAACCTTAGATTTATCATACAATAGCTTCGTTAACTTTTCGAGTCGTACTTTCCAACCTTTGAAGCAAATAGAAGAAATAGATCTCTCACATAATGAATTCGAATACCTCGATCCTTGTTTCTTGGAACAAGTCCAAAATATGAGTACTCTCAATGTTTTACACTTGCATTCAAATCCATGGTCCTGCCATAGATGCTCCGTCCTGCCTTTACTGAAATGGGTCCGTCAGTCCCCACTCTACAGCAGTACTTGCGACATGAATTATGAAAGTAGTACCTGCATGCGATGCGCTACCCCACTGGCTTTGGAAGGTCGCGCGTTACATTCTCTAAGACGCGTCGATCTGGAGCCTTGTGCAAGTCTCATGCCCCAGTCTAGAGTCCTTGTAGCTTCATCGAATGTAGCTATCATAGCCACAGTAAGTGTTGTTATTCTTCTACTGATGGGAATTATAATCTTTGTAATCCTCTATCGCCAGCAAGGAGCAGTTTATTACACACATGAAGGGGAACGAACACCAACTTTAGGAATCTTAGGAGTACCAGCTGAGTATGCTAGCACCAATGGTGGAACTTTCATTGATGACAAAAGAAGAGCATATTTCGTTACTCTGGATAGAATCGACGAACTTGCTGAAGAGAAAATCGTTGCTTCAAGAACTATCAAGTGTAGCTGAAAAATGAAAAAGAAGAAAGTGAAAAGGGGGTTATTTTACCATCATTCAATGCTTTGGTCCCATCTTTATCACATAAGCAGAGGACCAAAAAGCGTTTATTACAAACAGAAGTAAAATCATTCAAAAGTTATTACAGCTATCAGTAACTTAGTGAATTCAGCGATATCTTTGAACAGAATTCCTCTTTTAATTTCAAGCAATCAATAACAAGAAGCAAGATGAATCTAGTTCATTAGCATATTTCTCTATTTGATAGTTCTGAAAAATTATTTTATATTTTACGTATTTTTTCCTTAAAACCTTGAAGTAAGTAACCATAACAAGGTGGAATATTCTTTACAAAACGGGAGAAAACAGTTGAAAGCTGTAACTTCGATTCATATCACTTACATTTGATGTTATATCATTGCATGATAATGTAGCTATTTTTAATAATAGTATGTGCTCTATAAATATTGTCATTTTTAGTTTTGAGGCTTTATTGTGTACTTTCATTTCTAATTTTAAGTAATATGTCACTGTAAATATGTATAACAGTACATTCATTTTTTAAACTGCAAAATCCTTTATTTGTTAAGTTCATCAAATGCACGAAAAGAGGAATCTCTCTAAATTTAAACAAAAGTGCATTCAGATGCTTAAAAGAATATTAACATTACAAAAAACTACTTGAATATGGTTAAGATGATTTTCAAAGGTAAATTCCAGAAATACTTTCCTTTGCTTAAAATTCAAAATGTACAGTAAGCAGTTGCAGTCAAAATCAGGAATGTAGTTTTATGATGGATGAAAAAATATACCCAAGCAAGTGAGGATATTCGAAATACATATGACATTAAAAACTAGCATATTTTATTGCTTGTAGACATATTCTTCCCCATTCCATCAGTCTCTCATTTTTATAAGGATTAGGTTTAATCCAAAAGATGAATAAAGCAATAACATAAATTTGTCGTTGCTGACAGCAAAATAATAATAGTAGTAATATTAAACTTATTTAATAATGGTAAAACGTTTGTCTGAAAGCAAGAATTATGCAAAGGTTTGGAATATAGCTGTTCAGAATTCCCATAAAAATTAGGCTCAGTAATTTTAAAAAATATTCGTTATTACACAATTAAAATCTCAGGCTCACTTCTTTCTACTTTTATTTTCTCCTTGAAGGACTCATCAATAGGTATCTCTAGCGATGTGTCAAATATTTCTCATTCGATGACTTAACTCGGATGAAACAACTTATGTAGTTAGTAAGTTTTTATTTACTGCATGTAGTACTAGGTTTTCTTGCGAATAGGAATCTAGAAATCTCCGATACTGTCCTCATGAACTGATCATGAGCTCTTCTAATTCCTAGCTAAATCTGCTACGTCACAAGGACCGATGGAAGGAAAGATTTAATTTCCTCACAACATGATGTCAAAAAAAAATCTTTTTTTATCATCGACAAAATTTTCTATATTAAAGTACTGGAGAGCTGAAATTTAATTTTCAGTCTGTTAAAAATTCAGTTCAGTGCATTTACATTATGATTGAAGGATATCGAATATGCTTACTTTATGTAATTATTTGTATATATGTATGTAAGCAATTATACTTTGTAAACACACAAGCTTTCAACCAAGTCATCCTTCCATCAAACTATAAATTTTGAGTAGCAAGAATAAGAATATTATGGGGTTCGTACTGAAATAAATACAAAAGTCGGTCTAACTCTTTTATTAACTGACACAGATCGTCCGAATGCAACGTATTGTTGAAGTGTATTACTCAACATAGACAATTTTCTCTATCGTTGAACTCAACTCCTCTTGGGGAAAATTCAGGTGTGCATTGCTTACTTATCTCTTTATAGTCACTTTCATTTCGTTAATATCAGCAAATATTTTTCCTTTCACATTTCTTTTGAGTGATCAGAAGAAGTAGAAGCCAATGGTGAGGATCAAAAGGATACGATATATGAGAGATCACTTTCAATATTCTGATAGCAGAGATTTTACCAAAAATGTGTAAGAGTACATTATCATGGTGAATATAGATCGTCTTCAGATTCTTATCTTAATTATCTTAGCAGTTTCTCGAAGCTTTTGGAGAGTCTCAAAGTATTACTTGCTTGTAAATGTGTAGGAATATTCCACAAACTCAAGTTGAATAATGCCATTGTCATTCTAAGTAACAGTCACTATGAACTTATATATTGACTGCTGACACTCGGAACAACTTGATTACCAAATAGGCCTTGCAAATGAGAGGAAAGGTTGTTGTTTGGATTTATTCTTTGTCTATGGATCATAAAGGTGTACTCGTGTTTAGTCATTTTTCAAAACTCGGGAGGGACGCATCTTTACTGGCTTCAAAATCTTGCTGTAGCTCAGAGCAAATGACTGCCGTTGTCTCCTTCGTATCAGATATCGCCTGCCGAAATACCCATTTTGCACACGCTTGATAACCTTAGTCTTATGCCATCTTTTACACTGCATTGTGACTATAATCCATTTGTGCTGAAAGCTCGCGTACTTGTTTCTCGAATCATTTTAGTCATCAGTTGTTAGTTAGTGCCTTTGTAGTCTGTAGCAGATAAATAGCCTGTAGCTTCCGGCGGATGTCCAACGGACTGTACCTTTCCTTTTGTCAGGAATGTAATAAAGGCATGTTATTTATAATCCATATCCATTATTTACTTGCAAAACACAATTACCATTAAGAAAAAGTCTAATAATATATAGAGTTTTTATAGCAGCTTAAAAGTTGATCTATAGTAGGTCATACGAACCGACTTTTGCATTACTTTCAATACGACCCTCTAAATAACATTGCTTTTGTATAAAAATCTCAAAGAAAATTTTGATATTTTTTTAACATGAGTTCTTGCATTTTTAGATCAACGGAAGTGAAATGTAATAAGAATTGTTATCAAAAAATGGAATAAATGTAATGATTGTTATTAATTATTACTAAGTATTCAATCAATAATTTTGGTAAGCATTAGATACTTAACAGCTTCAATATATGTTTGCATTAATATCTCCAAAATGCGTTTTTAAAGCAATAAAATTGCAGTAACAAGACAAGAGTAGCGTCCGCGTTTCCATGGGTGATGCATTACAAAAATTTACTCTGGATAAGAGATACTGCAGGTTATAGACAGCTTTATACAAAGCAAGCTATTCCTGTCACATTTATAATCACGATAATTTATATTCTGTAAGACATTACCAAATTTAAGTAAAGAAGTAATAAAATATGCTGTGCAGTATACTGATAAGCGGGCTGCCGCCAAAGCAAACTTTATAAGTTCTATTTACATCTGAAAAGAATATGTATAAAAATATTTCAATATGAAATGCTTCAGCTTTATTTTGGCACTGTTGGCAGAGGAAACACGCCAACAGTGTCCTGAAACTCTAAGTGGGCCTTTGATCTTCTTCGCTCTTACGTAGAATTTGCAATTCTACTTAACTTTTGTAAGAGCAACGATCAGGTGCTGCTCACTTAGAGTTTTAGGAGACTGCTGACGTGTTTCCTCCGTTGGAGCCACTTTTTATAAAAAACTACCTTATAACTAATTTTGTATAATTACCGTCCAGATTTTGCAGTGTTGTACTTGATCTTCATTATATCTCTTTTTATTAAATTTACATTTTATATGCTATGTAATTCCAAAAATAAGCTTCGAATTGGATGAATATTAGCACATTCTACTGAATTGCCTATTTCTGAAGAATTTCTTTGACTTCCAGATTTTTACCTTATGTCTGCATAACCTGCATTTATTCCATTCGTCTTCCTGTTACTGATAGAAAAAATTACATTTACGTGAGAGATTTGGAATACTGAAGTTCATATGAATGTTGAATAAAGAGCACAAATCCGGCATCCTGTCATAATTGACAAATACTCTGAGTAATAAAATTTTAAGAAAACATCAGCTTCATTCACATGAATAAAATAAATACATTCTCCAAAACAAACATCCAGGAAATCTATCACAAGTGTCAACATAAACGATCTACAAATGTATTTTAAGTATTTAAATATTTCATAAGCTGAAGATAAACCAAAAAAGTATCGAAAATTCATTGGGATGTGTTCAAAGATATAAGGCAGCAAAGATAAAATAGTTTCCAATAGCAAAGAGAAAACAGTTTCGAAATGTCTAAACGACTACCTAGAGCACACTCTCAAAATGTTTGCGAAAAGACAATGATATCACAAATACATAAATTTTGTGGAACATGACATTATTAAAAATTTTCGTTCGAAATTTTCGTTCTGATATAGGAAAATACACATTAAGTAATTAAATGTGGGTATTCGTGTACATGTTTGTAAAAAAAATGTATAAGTTTTTAGCAAAATTTTGCATGTTTTCTATTTCGGTAATAATACTTTTAAGTTAGGAAAATTTTCTATACTGAACATATGTGTATACGAAATTCTTTGGAAAAAGCGGAAAGTAAGTAATCATTTGGGTACTTCACTAGAAATCAAGTACTATAGTTGAACAACGATTTAAAAATTAACCAAGAGCACAACAAAGTACATATATAAATTATTTTGCTAATCGATTATGAACTTTTAAGTAGGATATCTCCAGAATCTTCAACATTAGTAATGAAACGTTCAATTTAACCCTTGAGATTTTACTAAAGAAGTCTCTGTAATAGTAAAATGCTGGTTAAAATTGGGCTAACAGAAGGAAAAAAATATGCCTTTTTTTTTTTTTTTTTAATATTCGCATGATATGTAATAAAAATGAAAGCATGGCCCCAGTTCAGCAATGCAATACAAAGTGTTAAGTAAAAAGCATTTCTAAACTGAGTTTTTTGGTCACGTACGAAATGTATTGAAGGAGCGAAAATTAGTAATATATTAGCAGTGGACTAGGAAACAAATTTTCAAAGATAATACTGTGGTATGAAAATTAATCAAAACGTATAACATGTAAAACATTTTCTTCGCAATTAGTTATGAATGTTTTTTGTTTCAGTATAGTGAAGTTAGAAAGTACAAATTTGGTAATGAAACACTCATTTCAGCCTTTAAGATTTTATTAAAAGTTGCAATAAACACATTCACTTGAAATGCAATGCAGTAAGTTAAAATATAACTCTGGTTCATCAATACAATATATTAGTTATGTACAGTTAATTGTTCATTTCAAATATGATAAAGGAGGACCTTTTGAGTCAAAGAGAAATGTATTTACAAAACAGTGATTCTTAGTTTCCTAGTAATTTAAATCAAAGCGCAGATGTTTCTTATGAATGTGAGATAGTTTCTTAGACATGTTCCTAATGAAATTAGTATGTAAACTTCTTTTAAAAAATAAATAGACTTCATAAGAAAAATCTATGACAATGCAAGTCAGTGATTCTTGGTGACTTAGAGAAAATATTCAAAGTCTGTATGAGCTGGGCTAAATGTCTCCATTATCTGCATACAAATACGTCAATGTCAGAGAAAATTAATCTATCCCTATAGAATACTAAGGTAAAAATTCCATTTCTTTTCTTAATTTCTGGTTCAGCGTGGTAGTGTTGTTGAAATTATTTAGTGAAATTTTGTTCCCAAGACTTTACGAGGCGTTATAAACGATAAATAGGAAAATATTTGAAAATTCAATGATTTGCAGTGGCAGTATCATTCAAAGTATTGAAAAAATTATCAATAAGTTACTTCACAAAAACGGTTTATGAAAACACGATCACATCACAGTCATCCGTATATAACTTCCGTCAAAACTGAAAAATTTTATACTCCAAGTTTACTTTGGACGCAGGAAAAGAAGCATTACAGGGTTCAAAATGAAGATACTCATGTAAACTTCCCGAAATGAAATGTACAGTATTCCAGGAAATATTCACTTAACTTCTAACTTCTTTGTAATTTTGTTAAATCAAATGTAATGAACGTATGTGAGACACGAAATGAATTCGTATGCGAAAAAAATAACAAACATTTTAACTAGCTGGCAATGAATCAAATTACATTGAAATGTAATGGCATGAAAAGTAGAAAAATATATTTGTATGGAAAATCTTGATGATCATTTCTGAGTGTGTTTTTTTCTAATAAAAAAACAGTTAGGTATCCGACCTCGTTCGGGTACCTAGATTAGTAATGATCCAGGCTCCTAGATTAGTAATGAACTACTAAATTCGGTCAATTTTCATCAAAAACGCAGTAAAAAATTCTGCGTGTTGATAAAATATTACTTAAATTCTTTAGCTTCGTGACTTCCCTCAGACATTGGCAAGACCAATGGCTGCCAGGGCAATACAAGATAACTCTGTGTTTAGTAGGTTACTTCAAAGCTATGAAAGAAATAACAGTTGGGAAAAGATATGGACATTTTCGAGAAACAAATGTTCTTTTATGCTCTTTCGGTATTATAATTGAAAAAATGCAAAAATGTAGTAAATACGTAGATAAATCTCAGGAAAAAACGGTAAATTAACATGAAATGTTTTCTTAAAGTCTATGTAAAGTTGGAAAGCAGAAATCGTAGTACATTTGAAAAAAATAGTTCATATACAGTGCATTAAAATTTTGATATCGATCTATGAATTCATGGAAATCAGCCTAAAAAAGTCATTTATCACGTTCGCTTGCTTACAGTATATTCTCTTGTCGTTTTAATCTTTTTACTTTTGAGCTCTATTATTTTTGAAGTTATAATATTTCTGAATCTGAAGCTTTAAAACACAAAATCACTGCGATTGATCAACTTGTACCTAAATGTAGAATACAGTCAACTAAATGGAAGGTTTTAATATAAGTAAGTGTACTACAGCCAAATAAAATTAAAAATTCTTCATTATTTTTCATGCTCTGTAAATGAAACTAGTCAAGGTTCTTATTCCTGACTTATCACATTCGGAAAATTTTCAGAAAAAATATTAAATTCTTGTTCATTTTTTGCATACTCAGATACTAATTTTGTTGGAAATATGGCCTTTTCTTATTCCATTTTATATTTCACTATTACAGTCTGGCTTGGAAAAAAACATTTTCCATGGATATGGCATACTTCTCTTATATGTCTGTCACTGTTCTAATAAATTACATTACTAACAAGTGTGAATCTCTAGTTATACAGGAATTATCTTGAATGTTTGCTTAATCTGAAACGAAAAATGCAACCCATGTGCAAAAATAGAGCAACTTTATCTTAAAAAGTTCTGCGCAAATACATTTCTGTTTCTTGGCCCTTACATGCTTTTCTGTGTTTATCACTTAATTTCATTGTGTACCTATCTTTTATCTAATTTGTGAAGTATTCCTGTTTGAATACTCGCATTTGAATTTGTTTAACTGATTTTTAAAGTACATGTATATTTTGATCAAAGCGTGGGGAAATGAGGAACTGTGGCACCGATTGGTTCTAAGCATTCCATACTGCATCTTTTCTTAACAGTACAGCCGGTTAAAAGAGAAAATGCGTTTCGTACTTTGTGAAAATTTTATTTACTTATTATGTGTCATGCTCATGATAAATAAAAATGTTATACATGTGCGCAGGACTGTCTGACTCCAATGTTTAATTAAAATAATGCTTTTAAAAAAAAGTGTGGTTTTTCTTATGACATATTAAAATGCATTAAAATTTTTAAAGTTGGTGACTATAGTAGATCATTATATGGAGTTTCTGTCATTATTATCTATGTTATATAATTATTTGTGTGTAATTTTATTTACTATACGAGAAGTTAAATGTCAAAAAAAACTGTAAAAGTTCATTATTAAACAATGTCAGTTTGAAATTTCTATCTTAAAATTATTTGTGTTAGGTCTTTTATGTTAATGACTATGCTGGATCATTATTTGGAACTCTACTCAATATTTCGTGTAATTTATCATAACTATGTAGGAGTTATTTGTCAGGTATGATAAATTAAATTTCGTTCTCAAAAGGATGTAAGAGTTCAGTGCTAAATAAATTATTGACAATATGAAATATGGGTATTTTTCAGTTAAGTTACAATGAATACATTAAAAATATTCCAAGTTAACAAATTTTTATATTCCAAGTTGGGAAAAAGGCGATAAAATTTCATTTCCATGGCTGAATATTAATTCCATGTGTATTGTAGACTTTAAGTTCTCCTTCACAAAATGTGACTATAATTCAAATTTAAAATAATACGTTACAATGTGGATATTCTTCTCTGTAGTTAAAATATAATTCAATCTTCTGTACCTTGTTAGGAGAGTAAGGCTGTGATAAGTTCAAATATAGTAGTGTTTATAAAGTTCTGCGGTAAATGGTAGAATCATATTAAGAACCCGAGTGACGTTTTCACATGAAGGAAAAATCAAAGTTCAAGTGTATGTTTGGTGATTTAAGTAGGATGTGTGCAAGAAAATACAAGATATTTTTGTAAAATATTTCAAAGACTTAGCCAAATTTGTGTTAGTAGTATAAATGAATCTTACTGAATAAAAGGGAGTGTTCTGAATATATACGTATAAATGTCTGTAGAGTAAAATAAGAAGAAATGAAGTACTATTGGTACGTATCTAAACTTAACTGGGTAGAAATGTCCCATGCATTGGTTTGAGTGGACTTAATACCAGGAAAATTTATTACTCCTTATAAGATTTGTTCAAAGTCAGTATATCTTGCAATAACGAAATTTATATAAGTCTGTATTTAATTTTTGGGGCGAAGGAATCAGAAACACAGCATGAATATATTTTATCAATTAAATATAAGGGTAAATGTGTAAATGAAAAGTGTAAATTTTACATTTCTCAGACATAGTTTGGTGAATCCATTGAATAAAGAGAAGGCGTGTAAAAGAGAATCCGCGAAGTTTTGTATAGTTGGCCAAAAAGTTAATACACTCATTAATAGTTAGTACAATGCATTAGAAGAGAAAGTTCTGGGTATCTCCAACTTAGTAGTATAAAAAGTAAGAAACGTAGTATTCCAGTTAAACTATATAGAATGAACATTGTGCGTACTGGTTTAAAGTTACAGAAAATATTATTCATTCAGAGTGAAGTTATATGTATGTAAATTCCAGCTTAAAATTTTGTAGATAGAGAATTGTAGATAAGTTTACTTTTGGAGAAATGGAGATATGACATCATGTCGTGTTTAAAACAAGAGAGAAAAAATTAAGGGCAAAATAAAAATGCAACAAAAAAAATTTTAAAGGAAAGGAAAAAAATTAAAATTTACTTTGGAAGTAAAATACATAAGGGAAAAAATAAAAACAAAAAACTGTATTTGTGTAAACAAAAACTGAAAAAAAAATTAATCTTGTGAAAATAAATATTACTTTTGTAAAAAAAATAAAGTTAAAAATGTAGTAACAACTTTTTTTTAAATAAAAAGCGAAAAGGAAAAATTAAATTTGTAAAAATAAATATTACTTTAAAAAAATAAAGTTAAAAATGTAGTTTTTTTAAAATAAAAATCGAAAAGAAGAAATTAAATTTGAAAAAATAAATATTACTTTTGTAGAAAAAAAAAAGTTTTAAAGAAAATAAAGAAAGGAAAAATACGAAGAGGAATAAAAAAAGAAAAAAACTTTTGCAAAATAAAAAGGAAAAAGGAAAATTTAAATTCGTAAGAATAAATATTACTTTTGTAAAACCGAAAAAGAAAGTTATAAATAAAACCAAAAAAGAAAGTAAATATAAAAAAATTAAAATACGAAAAGGAATAAATTAAAGAAAAAAAACTTTTGCAAAATAAAAAGTAAAGAGAAAATGTAAATTAACTTTTGTAGAAATAAACGTCAATTTTCGAAAGTTAGAAATAAAATTTATATTTGAAAAAGGAAAACATATTAAATGAAAAATTAATAAATTAACTTTACGAAGAAGGAGAAGAAAAAAGAAAACAAATAAAAATATCCCAATAAAAAATAAAAAAAGAGAAATTTAAAATGCGGGGGAAATCTTACATTTAAAACAGCAATGAATAAAGTAATTATTTAGAAGCCAAAAGAAATCCTAGCCGTCGAGTAAAAACAAATGTGTGACGCGGTTTTCATGTCAAAGCGCATGCGCAGACTTTCAGCCTCATGACATCAATGGTGCAATTAAGTCAAAGGGACAAAGAGGGTTTTAAATAACAACATTCAAGCGGGAAAGCATAGCCTTGTGGTTAAAATTCGGTCTCCTGTGCAAGAGATAGCAGGTTCAAACCCCGTCCGTGGGGGTTATTTTTAAAATTCAGGGAAAATAATATTAAATTCAATTAAAATTAATTAAAGCTAATAATTAAAATAATGGCGTACTAAATAATTAAAATACTTATTAAAAAGTGTAAATAATTAAAATTAATGGCGTACTAAATAATTGAAATAATAAAAGTGATGTCATTCCAAGCACTTGGTTCAAGAGCTCGTTGCCACAAAACCTAAAAAAATATATTCGATGCCACAGAAAATAAAAATCTTTGAAAAATAGGGTCGTTGCCACAGAATAAAAACGAAATTATGCATGACGTCATTCCGTCCACGTCATCCCATCCATCTACGTCACTTCCGGTTGTCTCGTGATCCAAGATGCGGAGACCACGCCCCTTTTCTGTGACGTCACTTCCGCCGCCCGAGGACGGCCGCTTACTACTGTGGTTTACTATTTTCTATTCTCTGGTTTCCATTTCTACACGCCTAGTACAGTGGAGTTCTGCGACACAAGTCATGTCTGCCGATGTCACTTCCAGAAATAAGGAGTTTTCGAGCTATCGTTTCGTGATTTAATTGAACAGCAACATGCAGAGCAGTTCCACCCGACCAATCGGGAATATTAACATCACATCCGCGGTCTATCAAAATGATGCAAATATTTCTATATAGATAATTTTGCCTTGCAGTGGAATTTGCTGCACCTCGTAATCCCCGTTCAGATCGCTCTACAGCAGTTATCAATGTCGTTATACCAAGATCGTCAACAGCGTCAATCTGAGAAAGAAAGGGGACATTAAAATATCATCTAAATTAAAATATTTGAATAAAATAGTTAAATAAATTATCACAAACAGTTAATGAAACATAAAATAATAAATAAAAGATTCTCATCTCAATAATGGCATACTTATGAGCAATCTATAGAAACACAGTGCAGAAGAAATATCCCGGAAAATGCCATCTGTTCATTTAAATAAAACGCTGAGGCAACATTTCCGGTACATATCATAGAGAACTTGAAGAAATTCGTTCTGGAAAATACATATAGAGAGAAAGAAACAGGCTGGGAAGATAGATGACAAATAGTATTTTTCAAATGACAAAAATCTCAAATTTCAAAAGTTTATAAAATACCAAATAAATTGCAGCGAAGATGATTAGGTAAATAATACTGAATGAAATGATTGTAATTATTAGTTGTGACCCATAAAATAAGCTAACCTGGTTAAAATTTTAAAATTAGGCGAAATTCTATTAAGGAAGAGACTGATACTCTGCATATTTATTTATTTTCATTAACACCACTTTCTAGCCGAATAACTTTTCAAATTGCTGCTGTCAATGTCTCTACGTATTACTTTTAAAGATATTAAATAATATGTATGTATGTATTTAGGTAGGTATGCTCCTCACTTTGTGAAAAAATGACGTTACCTAGAGCAACCCACATTTTGAATACACGTAGTCCTCCACGGGAGCATGTGCAACCGAAAGACAGAATTTCTAAATTAGTTTCTTATTTATTTTTCATTTTGTATAAATTTAATGTACTTTTATTAACAAACTCAGCGACATGAAAGCGAAGATTAGTAATGCAATTGGAAATACAATATTCTAACCTTCAGCCCGCGAGACCGTTGCATTCGGAAAAATGTAAGATATTTATTTTCAATTTTAACTAACAAACTCGGCTATTGGAAAGCAATGTGTTGCCACTGCTGGAAATAAAATACTTTTATTAACCACGCTACAGGCTGTTGCCATTCAGTTTGCTCAGACATTTAGCTTTCAAATTTAATCTGTAAGGTAACCTGAGTAACCAATTAACCTATTTAAAAGCAATCAACACACTTCTTAAGAAGAATATTTTCCCAATTTTTTTCAATTAATTGATTTTAACAACAAGGCATTGAAATAACATGAATAATTAGAAATACCTGAGTACTTTTATGAAATTACGCCACATGGACACACTGAAAGTATTATATACTTTTTTTCTTTTTTGATAACTAGTTTAGGTGGCCGGTGCATAAACATCTAAGTTTCAAAGAAATAATATAGCAAAATATAAAAAGGTGCATGGCATCGCTGAACACTCTATCGGGAGTTATAAAGATATTCTTTCTTTTAATATTTTGAGATTTTGCCGTTGAATTTATTGTAGCGAAGAACATGATATTTGATAAATATGGTTCAACACGCAAAAAGGTAAAAATTAAAATACCAAAACAATTTTGTAAGCCATCTTACAAAGAAAATTGAACATCGATGTAATGAACTAAGAAAAGAGTAAAAATAATAAAAAATCTTTGCTAATATTTTTTGTGTCTGGAATTCTACAAATATTCTGCTATGCTAATTTAAAAACTTTTGTGATTTTGCGACTGACTTGCTCGTAAATGCGAAGAAATCGATGCTTAATGATAAAGCTTAAAAGACAAGCAAACACAAAACCGTTCGCCAGTCTATGACCAAGATTGGTAACCTCCGATACGCAGCGACAGTATATAAAAAAACTGTAACGAAACTTTCTGGTGAGACGTTAAAATCTGAATCCCTTTAAATTTTCATTTTTTTTCTCATTATTCATTTTATGAAAATAATTGAGCTCTAAAATGTATGCTATTTGTTTCAAGTATATCTTTGTTCTTGTAAAACGGGTGGTCCTATCAGGATTATTTGAAATGTGAAATTTTTCTAATAAACAACTAAGTACGAGAGTGGATTTTCAATTTTTTTTTCGAATGTATTTACAGCTAATTTCTTTGCAAAAGTAAGAAAATTTTTAACAAATCTTAAATAATGATATTTAATGATGTACATAGCAGAAAACATCTTCCATTTCCGTGCATTCTGTGTTTTGAATATAAGTTTTAGCTGTTTGAGTACCGTATTGACTCTTCGCGTAATTTTCATTTTAGCAATTTAGCACAAGGTTTTGAAATTTTAAGTTGTTCAATTAATTTTCATCTTCTTTAAAAAGGTGATAAAGCGAGCTTCTTGATATTTTAAAAGGAATTTATCTTACTAATTAACATCCTGGTGAATTTTTGGATGCATGAACTCTGAGTGATGAAGCAGCAGTAGTGAAGAGCTTCAGGAAAATGGTGATATATAATGCTCTTCAGGGCTCTAATAGTCACTGCACGTAAGAAGTCGGACTACACGGTGACGAACACGATGACAGTGGAGATGACCTGCAAGCTGTATCAGCCAATACAGATAGCAATTTCAGCAATATTAAATTATTTATGGCCAACATAGTAGCACTGAACAAAAATAAGTACGGCCAAGAGTCAGGATTCAGAGAAGTAGAGATTAAGATATTTTATTACATATTGTTATGATAATATTACTATGCTTGGATATTTTATCTGAAATTTCTTTGATAATATTACTATACGTTATTTATCGGGACGTGTCTTTTAAATAAATAATAATATGATATGCGTTTATCCATGAATACATTTTTCATGTTTTTACTGTAATCTTATGCTTTCGGAAATTATCTAATTCTCATAAGTTTCCTCTCTCGATCTTCGGGGGTAAAGTAATTAGAAAAGGAAAAACTGTACGCGAGGAAATACGGGAATTTCAAGCGACGTGTTGAGATAAGACGTCTTTGTGGGTTCAACATAAACTTGCTCCTGCTGTTTTAGGTCATTTTGCAATTATATGATAAACTTTTGCTATACTGACATTCCTTTAGGTACATCTGTGTTAGTAAATAAAAAGCCAAAATTCTAAAAAAAAAAATAAATAAAAGGAAATTATTGTCAACTTTGGCACCATCAACACAAATTAATCGCTACTAAATTAGTATGACGTCGCCAAGTTTTACGAACGGAGCATTTAGCTTAATTATGGGTGTATGCCTACGCAATCTATAAAAAAAAATGAAGCTGATGCTATTACTTTCTTACAAGACGCTATTATTTAATTACAAGAGATTTCCTAATAGTCAGTTTTACAGTTTGCATGAAATGTATTAGAGTCAATCGAGGAACGGATGGCAGTATTCGAAAGAGAAGAAACGGGTAAGAATGAGAATCGGCAACTCGCAAGTAGAAAACTGCTTGGTCTACTTGGCACAAGTAGATTGCCATTTATTGCTACCATCATATTCATCTGCCAACGAAATGAGATCAGTAAAATTTTGCATGAAAGAACTCAGCGTGACTGATACTACTGTTATAGACAGGAATAGAAATTTGAGAGAAATATACGTCGACGAGACTAAAAGAATAGAGTTATAAAAATAATTTTAAGAAATGGTGTTCAAAGAACAATCGCAGAGACTGATGAAAGGCCTGTTATCAGAAAAACAAATAACGTTGGCTAAGTTCTGCTGGCCTCAAAGGATTTTCGGCGGAATTTGCCAGGAAAGTAAAGACACCTTTCTTGTTATAGTGCAAGGCGAGAAACCCTGACTTCGTTAAACATAATCATAGAAAGTCATTCAAAAATGAACGACCATTTATTCCGAATCCTGGGCCGCCTATAAAACAGAGAAATTCCAAAAAGCTTGTTTGGATTTCACAAACTGAACTACAAATTCATTTTCGTGGATCCACTTCCTAGGGTTCATACGCGAAATATCGAGTGGGTATGGGGTTCTTCGAAATGGCGGAACAAGAAACATAAGGGTACAAGAAGATATCACTTAAAGTACGTAGCGGAGTTCATTGGGTGGCAGAATAATTATAGCTCAGGCTAAAAATCCCTTCGAAGCTATTTTAGGAGCGATCGCCAAACGTTTCCCTCTCAAAATAAAGATATAGTATTTGAACAAAATTAAACTTTGTCAACTATATCTTTTCAACCATGTCGTTATCACAACTCTCCTCTCAGAAAGAAGCGTCCAGGAAACGAAATTTCATAAAAAATGTAATTTTAAAAAAACTGCTTTTATGTCTTTAGATGTTAGCCTGTATATTTAGAGGGATCATTGCAACCCCGTTTCATATATCCTAAAAAAATATCTAACATAATTTCAAATAATTCAGAATGTTGATATGAAACACATACGTACTTACACATATATTTCCAAACTACTTCACTAGCAAAAGTATTTATAGCTTTCAATTTATTAAAATTAATATATGTTTCACTACATTGATTCACACATGTTATCTACTATTATGATTCTCAATACTTCTTTCAAAAGTAATCGCTAAGCTTTCTTTACCTGGATGGATGGGTTACGTTTTGAGATTACTGCTTTTATATAATTTTCATTGCTAATAACTGAAAAATCACTATGATCTGCAAGAGATTTTTGATGGAACAATGGCTTTATAAGAAAGTAAAGAATTTAAGTCTCCAGTTATGCAAAAAATTATCCCTAAAATCTTTACCTTATAATTATCAGAAGTACTTTTGGCCCTAAATCTTTGTATGCGCTTTTGCGTATCTAGTAAAAATAATATTTCAGCTTGTGCAGCATATGAGCTAGTAAGGTTTGTAGGGTTTTCCTTATTTTGCATAACAAATTTTCTAAACTTCTCAACTTCTCTTAACATTCTCTCACCAGGATGTAAATTTAAAGTTAAGTGAAGTGCTATTTAAACGTGTGATTATTTCAGTTTATTCAGAGCGTGTTTCACTAGCCAAGTGCACGTTTGATGTTATTTCGCGGTTACGCTAGTAAGCCTCTTGGCCTTATCAGATTAGTATCACGCCGGTTAGATTTCTGTGAATCCACCTCTTAGGCGTAAATTTAAGTGCGCTCTTGCACTATTTATTTCAGGTTTGAATTGTATTATATTCTACGTTTTAGTTCCCACCGCAAGTGGACGGTGTTTTGTAATGCACGAAGTCCGTGCCTTCTGTTAAATTAGTTTGAATTAATAAACGGTTATTTTCCCCCCTTGTTCTGTGCTGGTAATTTATTCACGCCTTTGCGAGAATTCGCCAGGTTCATTCATTGTAGGATCTAATTTAGTTTGTGTGGAATAATAGAGGTAGGTCATACAGGTTCAACGATTTTTTTTTATTATTTTGACATAATATTACCTATATAAACAAATAAAAGTTCCATGTTTGCAAGTTAAAAGAGATTTTATCAGTTTTTCCAATACCGAGTATTTTTGTTTTCCATCCTCTTTCATCTGAATACTTCAACCCCACAATTTTATGATATTAGTTTTTTTTCTTTTTCTATATAAGGAAGACAGCAAAATAACGTTTTTGTAGAAAACTAACTTAGTTTCCTCTAACAAGAAGCTTGACCTGTTGAAACTCTCATCTGCAAAGACGTCTTTGCAACGGCTGCAAAGCAGTGGAGTTTCGCGGATATCTGGGAATCTTAAAGTCGACATATATTGCAACGTTTTTGCAACATGACTCGCGACCAGTTTGCAAAGTCGTTACGACGTTGCCTTGCTACTTGGAATGTATCATAATAAATAAAAGCTTATTATATAGAAACTTTTTTCAAATTATATTTTATTAAATTTTTAATTTAAATTAAAGAAAAGCTTTTTTTAAAAACATATGTGTATATCAAACGCTTGTTGCATTTTAAAAATTTGTTATGAGACAAAACATTGAACACAGCATATAATAAAAGACATAAAACTAATCAAATAAACTAAACTATTTAAATACTTTTAAATATCAAATTTAAATATCAATTTAAGTTCTGCAGAAAGTAAACTCAGTAAGAGATAAAACTTCTTTAAAATGCAGCGCTTACGATCTGCACCCATTTCAGTTTACTTTATTTTTTCTTTCACCTATTTTTTATTTTTCGTTCTTTCTTTTTACTTCCTTGTACGAAGTAATGAAAAGGAAGTATTGTAATCGCGAAAAGTTTCAGGCAGTATATTTCAACGAAAATATCCATTTTGACCGCTATCGAATGCAATTTAACGATGTTTTTGCGTGATATCTGTACGTAAGGACAGAATAAAATACTCTTTTCCTTCAAAAAAATTATAAAACTGCTTTAAAATTAATTCTGAAGAGAATTTTTCGTGGCGTCTGTACGAACGTATGTACGTACGTGCGTACGTACCTACGTATCTCGCATAACTCAAAAACGAGTAGCCTCAGAACGTTGAAATTGTGTATATAGGACTGCTATAACATGTAGATGTGCACCTCGTATTTTGGTTGCAATTGGCCGCACCCAACGTATATAAATATATTTATATATATATCCACTCTGTTACCCGGCTCAGTTATCTCAGTTTCTTTACTCTTATATGTTGGTAAATTGTACATTTTTTGCTTTCAAAATGATTGAATTATGTTGTTTTTATCTTCCGGTTAAGGATTTTATGCCTTTAGTAAATCTGTGTGCAATATTTTTAGAATTATCAGCAATTTTAAAGTTGTTTAATTGCGGCTAAGCCTTTTTTAATGGCGGCCATTGATGTTTACATTTGAAACAGGAGACTAGTGGATTTGTTGCCAATCTAGAGAAACTTAGCTTCGCAACAACAAAGATAACGCCTTCATTTATTATTTAAATCATGCTTAATCCTTTCTGAAATTTTTTCGAGGAAATAACCGTTTAAGATTTACTTCGCAATTTTTAATATAGATATTTTGAGTTTTTATGTATTTTTGCTTTCTCGCGAAGTGAGAACTGAATTAATTAAATGAGAAATACTCAATCGTCTGTGAAAAACTGTTTCTTTTTTGTTTTGTTTGCTTAATTTCTTTTATACATCATTCTAGCTTTATTATAGTATTTGAATAGAACATGTGGCAACGATTAGATAATTCTATTCTTTAAATGATATAAATTTTGTGCATTATGAGTTATAATATGAACGAAATACATAAGTTAACTGTTATATAATTATTGGATTATATAACAGTTAACTTAGTTTCCGTTATAAAATTATTATATAAGTTAACTGTTATATAATTATGATGACATGACTTCTTTGTATTGGAATATTAAATTGGAATATTAAATTATACGAATTTTTCTTGCATTTCATTTAAACTTATTGGATTGAATTAAATCTACTTCGCCGACAGCGCATAAACCACAATAGAATAAATGCATTCTTTAAAATTCATTCTAGTATTTGTTTACCATAGCGACACTCTGGCGCTAGATTCACTTAACAGTATTAATAATTATATAACAGTTAACTTAGTTTCCGTTATAAAATTATTATATAAGTTAACTGTTATATAATTATTAATACTGTTAAGTGAATCTAGCGCCAGAGTGTCGCTATGGTAAACAAATACTAGAATGAATTTTAAAGAATGCATTTATTCTATTGTGGTTTATGCGCTGTCGGCGAAGTAGATTTAATTCAATCCAATAAGTTTAAATGAAATGCAAGAAAAATTCGTATAATTTAATATTCCAATTTAATATTCCAATACAAAGAAGTCATGTGGTGTACACATCAGATTTTTTATTTTTGAAATCGATAAGTTTATTATTCAAAAATTAGTTAAAGTTTACAAAATATTAAATAGATAATAAAACAAATTCAAAATTCGGTCTCCCAGGTGCCCATTCGGGAAAAGGACTCGTTATGCAAAATTGGATGGCTCTAGATACTGTTCTTTTTTACAATTCGAGAAACATACATACATTCATGCAGATTCTTCATTATTTAATTTCTTTAAGTAGCATAATACAGGGCGATAATATTTGTTGTCGACAATTTGAAAAGAGATTCAACGCTTTTAGTCGTTCGATGCAATATGCGGTTGGTTTCGAGATAAATAGATCTTGCTTTATTAACATAAATTGTCACGCACTAAGTTAAAACAATTTATTTTAAAGAGATGTATAAGCTGATGCTCTGCACATACTTAGTTCCAAATTTTCTCAAAATGCAGGGGATAATTTTAAGAAAAACCTTCTTAATGCGAGAAGGTTCCCCCCCCCAAAAAAAAAAAAAAAAAAAAAAAAACTAACATTTTTATAGACCGGTTGTGAATTTACTAATTAAAAGCTGCGAACAGTTTGATATATTATATACTATATAAATCTTATATACTGCATAAATATCTTTCTTTTAAAAGAGAGAGTGAATTTTATATTCAGTTTCTTAAAGAAGAAAAAATATATAACTTTAAAGCAACAAAAAATATATTAATATTAAATGGCTATGTAAACGAAGCAACTAATTTTTAGACCCAAATTTTCTCTTTTACAAAGATTTTCAATCAGAAATATCTGACACAATTAAACAACTACCCGAGATTTGGTACTTTAACTACACACATGTGATGATGTTCATTCAAGATATAGCTTTTCTTCCCCTGCGATATAACTAATTTCTGCATTGATTTTATTCATTACCTCAGGTATTAGGTCTTTAAGACCCTGGGCACCGGTGTAATACATAACGGTAGTTTGTCAGTTTTTTAACGTCCTAAAAAATGCTAATTTTTCTAGACCAAAAGCTGTAATCTTGAGTTTCTAGTACTTTCTTTTGTTTCTAAATGGAGCACTTCCCCATGAATGTTCGATATTTTGCAGTTATGAAATTAATATACTTCATTAAAAGGTATCATGTTTGAAGATTCAAAAATTCTATTGGAGGAGAGGAAAGTATTTAAAATTTTCAAATATAAGATTTACATAAGCTGAACCTTGTATATTCAGTGCATTTCGACCAAAACTGATAATTAAAAGAAATTTATACGATTTTAACACCGGTATATAAAATATCCAGCGTCCATACTGAGGGTACCTTGGCAATAGATGGCAGCACCAGGCTTCTCCTTGTATACGCTATGGGGTGACAGAATTTTTTTATATTGTAATTATTTATGATGTAATATGGTACAGTTGTTTATGATTAATTTACAAGCTGTTCAATATATTTTCGAAGTCTCAATTTTATGTTTCTAAGGTCCATACGTTACAATTCATGCAAAATTTTACCGTAATTTATATTGTTCTTTGTTCTATATGCTGCCCCTGAAAGAGTTAAAACATAGACATTATTAGGAACCATACAAAGCATATACCTGGGCGTAAAATATACTTTATTTTCGCTGATTAACCCTTTGAGGATCGGAATATAAAATAATTTAAATTCCAGTAAAATTTTGCATGAACCCTAAAGCTTATGGACCCTAAAGCTGCGTTCAGACGGTCATGGCTTTTTCAGCTCACCACAAAGTTTTACTGGTTCAACAGAATGCTCTATCTGCCCTTCTTATAAGCCAAGAGGCAACGGAAGAAGGTAAAAAAAAGGAAAAAGAACGAAATGGTCTAGAGATATTTTTTTGGAAAGACCAATACTTGGTTGGCCCATATTTCTGTGCAAAGCAGTATGGAATATTTCTGCATTGTACTGTAGTACTATTTATACTATAAACATGCACATGCATATTTATATATATAAAACCTACTTCAATTTTTATATATAATTTCTCTTAGGAGAAATACGATATTCTAAATATGCCTAATGAAAAAAAAAAAAAAAAAAAAATCTTGAGGCTAAGTGACAGATAGCCTGTATATAATATTTTTCCATTTTGCAAGTGTAAAAGCAGTAAGCGGATATCAGTACTTAGCATACATTAAAATTTTTTTATTTAATTTCAATCAAAAGGAACATGTTTCTGTGCTTAGCACTCTTTATTCACTGTCACTGTCGATCATTACAGTAGTAGGCTGCACTACCAGTATCAATTATCTCTAGTACTAGTATCGCACAACTAGTACAACTTTACGCCGAGTTTAGGATAAACGTCGACCAATCAGAGCGAAGCTAAAACGAAGCGGCTTTCTGCAGACGATCTCGCTGTTACATCGAAAGCGACTTTTTTTTTTTTTTTTTAATATGCAGCATATGGTATCCGAATGAGTTGTAATCGTATCCGAACGAAATAGTATGAGTTGATCTCGCAAGAAATCTACGATGATGACATGCATTTTTTAATGAGTTTGCACAATAACTTGAAAAATATGGATGAAACTCGTAAAGCGAAATTTGAGCTCAGGATCATGCTCGCTGTGTATGATCTTGTAGATGATTGATCCCATCCATTATTTTTCATTTTATTATGAAAATTCTTTCAAAAAATGCATGCTTGCAAAAATTTTATTTTTTCTGTGTAATTTATTTTTATTACTTTCTTTCTGCTTATTATTTTTGTATAAATTATTACTATGATTTTCTTCCTGTTTAATTATTTTGTTATTTAAGAATAAATTTATTGAAAAAGCTGGAAATATTGTATTACTGTTTGCTTCAAATGCTGATTTTCTTTCCAAACAAACTTCATGAATTAATTTTACTAAAACATCAATCAATATTAAAAATCTGCTGTTTTTTTTGGGGGGGGAACAGTAAAATTACTACTTTTAAAGAAAAGAAAAAAATATTTTCACTTAGTAGTAGAATTCAATAGTAGATTCACTTAGAATAGTCACAATAGTCAATTGAATGATGTAAGCTTTGTATAAATAATAAAAAAATAATCTTTTGAGAAAATGCTCTTATGAATTCCAAGAACGAAAAAATGTAGTGAAATCCTTAAAACAACAGTCAGCAGTCTAGACAGTTTTGTCTCTGTTGATCTCTGTTTTTTAATTACGCTTTCTATGAAAGAAACTTACTTTTAATGAAACTGAATAGCACACATAATTCATAACATGGTGCCTAAAATTTGTCAATATGAAATTACTTTTGAGATATTGGTCGTAAATATAAATGACAGCATATGTTGAAATTAAACTCTTTTTGGTGCTTTAATATGCATGTCTGCCAGTGAGTGAAAAATTGTCTTAATCTACCAGCAAATGAAAAATCATTAAAAGTAATTATTTCTGACAATAGATGTGGATGAAACTTACATCTATAACACCTCAAAGCAGAGCAGAGTTTAATTTGAATTACTCATGTGATATAAACATACCAGTTTGCAGAATTATCCACAAAAATTCCTGAAAGTTAGTGTTTACTTTGTACTATATTCTCTCGAGTGTAAACCCCTTTTTACTTCCTTGTACGAAGTAAAAAGGAAGTATTGTAATCGCTAAAAGTTTCAAGCAGAATATTTCAGCGAAAATATCCAGTTTGACCGCTTTCGAATGCAATTTAACAATGTTTTTGCGTGATATCTGTACGTAAGAACAGAATAAAAGACTCCTTTCCTCTAAAAAAATTATAAAATTGCTTTAAAATGAATTCTGAAGAGAATTTTTCGTGGTGTCTGTACGTACGTACGTAAGTATGTATCTCGCATAACTCAAAAACGAGTAGCCTCAGAACGTTGAAATTTTGTATACAGGACTGCTATAACATGTAGATGTGCACCTCGTATTTTGGTTGCAGTCGGTCGCACCAAACGTATATAAATATATTTATATATATATCCACTCTGTTACTCGGCTCAGTTATCTCAGTTTCTTTACTCTTATATGTTGGTAAATTGTACATTTTTTGCTTTAAAAATGATTGAATTATGTTGTTCTTATCTTCCGGTTAAGGTTTTTATGCCTTTAGGAAATCTGCAAGCAATAGTTGTAGAATTATCAATAATTTAAAAGCTATTTAAGTGCGGTTAAGCCTATTTTCAAATGATCTGGCGGACATGTTTGTTTACATTTGAAACAGCAGAATAGTAGATTTGTTGCCAATCTAGAGAGACTAAGCTTCGCAATAACAAAGATAACGCCTTCATTTATTATTGCGAATTAAATCATGCTTAATCCTTTCTGGAACTGTTTCGAGGAAATAAGTGTTTAAGATTTACTTCGTAATTTTTAATATAGATATTTTGAGTTTTTATGTATTTTTGCCTTGTCGCGAGGTGAGAACTGAATTAATTGAATGAGAAATTCTGAATCGTCTGAAAAACTGTTTTTTTTTTTTTTTTTTTTTTTTTTTTTTTTTTTTTTTGTTGTTGTTGTTGTTGTTGTTGTTGTTGTTTTTTGTTGTTGTTTTTGTTTGCTTAATTCCTTTTATACATCGTTCTAGATTTATTATAGTATTTAAACAGAACATGTGGCAACGATTAAATAATTCTTCAAATGATATACATTTTGTTCATTCTGAGTTATAATATGAACGAAATGTAACGCTGTTAAATGAAACTAGCGCCTAAGTGTCGCTATGGTAAACAAATATATTGAATTTTAAAGAGTGCATTTATTCTATTGTAGTTTATGCGCTATCGACGAAGTAGATGTAATTCAATCTAATAAGTTCAAATTAAATGCAAGAAAAATGCCTATAATTTAATATTCCGTACAAGGAAGTCATGTGGTCTACACATTAGTTTTTTTTTTTTTTTTTTTTTTTTTTTTTTCAGAAAAAGCATATGAAATTCAAAGGTGCAGCTTAAACATGCATATAATTAGAAATAGATGCATACAAATAGCTGGCAACACAGCAAACAGCAAAATGTAGTTAATAATTGAGCATAAAATACATTGTTGGGAGAACGTTACATAGTATTGTACAAGGTTAATTGTGGTTGCTGGTTATGGTGACCAGTTGTGGGATACTAGTAATAATTGATAATAGTAGTGCAACCAACTACTGTAGTGATCGACAGTGACAGTGAATAAGGAGTGCTAAGCACAGAAACATGTTCCTTTTGATTGAAAATTAAAAAAATAATAATAATTAATGTATTGTAAGGGCTGATTTCCGCTTAACTGCTTTCACACCTGCAAAATGGAAAAATAATATATATACAGGCTATCTGTCGCTTATCCTTAAGATTTTTATTTTAGTTAGGCATATTTAGAATATCGTATTTCTCCTAAGAGAAATTACATATAAAAATTGAAGTAGTTATATATATAAATATGCATGTGCATGTTTATAGTATAGAGAGTATTACAGTGCAATGCAAAAATATTCCATAGTGCTTTGCACAGAAATATGGGCCAACCAAGTATTGGTCTTTCTAAAAAAATATCTCTAGAACATTTCGTTCTTTTTCTTTTTTTACCTTCTTCCGTTGTCTCTTCGCTGATAAGAAGGGCAGATAAAAGAGCATTCTGTTGAGCCAGTAAAACTTTGTGGTGAGCTGAAAAAGCCATCATACAAAATAATGAAAGCAAGCAGAGGGAACGCGGGAAAACATCGCGCGAAAGGTGTAGACACATCCACGTATGCGCAAATTCAGCTTCTCTCACTGGCCACAGCATAGACCCCCATCTCGCAGGCAGACTTGGACTTGAACGCTGGTATTTAGGCTGGCATACAGCTAAAGGTTAGTTCTTTCCAGCTCCTTGAAGATTCCCACGAAGGGCATGATGAAATTGGAGAACCTGAGGGAAGTTTTCATGAAGAAAATGTCGCAAAATAGAAGAAAAGAAGCAGCATTATCCTCTATGGAAAGCAACATCTGATAAGTACTGATAAGCAGACGGTGAGCTACTGTCATCTAATGGTGCTGAAATTTTCTGATCTGATGAGCTGCAAAAGGCCTGATAAGAAGATCCTCCATAATAATCTCATAATTAAGGTGCTCCGAAAAATTCGCTACATGGCAGGCTGCAGATTTTCTGAAAAATGCGTCTTTCAGTTTGTTAAGGTAATATTGAACGTATTCAGTTTTTAAGTTTCCTGTGCAGAGAATTGTATCTGAGAAAGTACGGGACTCCAGTAATGATGAGTAGAAATTTGTTTTGAATAACTTGAAAACTTTTGATGTCATTAGCTGTGGCATGGGCCCAGGCGTTAGAAGCGTAGGAAAAAGTAGGACGGATGATGGACGTGTAAATTCTTATTTTTCTTTGTAGACTGAGTCTTGTGGTGCTCGAAAGGAGGGAATTAAGCTTGAACATAATTTGCAGTGTTTCTCCTTTAACGTTCCTGTTATGGTTTGGCCATGTGAAGGTAGAGTTTAGTGTAACACTCAGATATTTGGTGGTGCACACCAACGGGATGTCGGTATTGAAGAGAGTGATCCGGTAGGTGATGGGGCCAATTTTTTTAATTTTTCTGATGAGAAGCTCTTCGGATTTGGCAGGACTTATGCTAATCTTCCATGTACGACAACAGTCTTCAATGACAGGGATCTTGTTCTGAATCCGTGAGATGGCATGATTAGGGAGCCTATATTTCGCGAGAATCCCAGTATAATCGGCGTAACAATCAAGAAGCATGTTGTGGTCATCTTGTACACTGGGGAAGTCGTTAGAATAGATAATATACAAAAATCGTTCCAGGAATACTTCCTTGTGGAATTCCCGCTGAGATAACCTTGGGAGAAGAATAGGAGTTGCCGTGCCATACAATTTCCTGTTATCCAGGAAGGACTTGAGTATCAGGATCAGCTCACGAGGTAGGTTCATTCTAATAAGCTTGTAGTTGAGACCTTCATGCCAGACGTGGCCAAATGCTTTGACCACATCTAGCATGAGAACCGTAACACTGAGCTTGTTGTGCAAGGAGACACCCACGAATTCACCAATTCTGGTTAACTGCTTTGTAGTTGAGAGTCCCTTACGGAAGCCGTATTTGACATCACTGATGGTATGCAAGTACTGTTGAAGTCTATGATAGATAATTGTTTCAAGAAGTTTTGCCGATGTAGAAAGAAGACTGATATGACGATAGCTAATAAGAGAATCCGGAGACTTGAGAGGTTTAAGAATCATGAAAATAGGTGCTTGCTTCCATGGAATGGGAAAGTAGCAGTTCCAAATACAGGCATTGAAAATGTTGCGTAATGTAGTGATGTACTTATTAGGAAGATGCTTAAGCATTTGATTGGTGATGCCATCTAGACCTGGAGCTTTACGGGAAGGAGAATGCTTGATAATGTTCTCAATTTCGGCAGGAGAAGTAAACTTCATGATATTTTGGGGGAAGGGAGAGGAGATCTATTCGTTGACAAATTTCGTAATTTCTTGATCAGATGTAGGATTTGTGGGGAAATTATTTGGTCTAAATTGATCTTGGAGAAAATCAGCAAAACCTTTAGCTTTCTCTTCGTCAGTGTAGGCAGTGGAATGCTCGCTCCTGATTGGTTGGGAGTGGGACCTGCTCATTTTCAGCATATGAACGTAACGCCAAAAGGAACAATCTTCTAAATTGAGTTGGTCTGTCTTGTTCTGCCAAAGATTTGATCCATGTTCGCTGATGAGATGTTTAATTTTGCGATTAAGTTGATTGATTTTGGTCTTCACATCAGCATTCCAGGTGCGATTAATCTTTTTCCTGAGTCTGTTGCGTTCTTTAATAACATTCCTGATGTGCAGGAGAAGTTGACCATGATAGCGATCCGTATTACACGTGGTAGTAGAATTTTCAAGAAAGTTGTGAAGATTGCTAATAAGGAGATTAATTGCTTCATCGATGTCTTCATTAGTACTGAGATGGGAGATGTTGGGGGAAGTGACAAAGGCGAGATTCCAGAAAAGGTTCCAAACCGTGGTTTTCTTTGCAGAAGATTCCTTGGGGATGCTTACTCCTAGTTGGGCGATCACTGGCACGTGATCGGATGATAGGTCTTGGATCACATCAAGCTGCATCGGGATGTTTATGTTGCTAAGAAAAAGTCCAAGATGCCGTACCTGCGATTTAGAACGTTCGGTTTTAAATCGCAGGATTGGTTCGGTGGGAACGGAACTCCCATATTTTATGACCTTATGACTATGGCTCTATGCCCTTTATGCCGCCATCTGAACGCAAGCCTAGGTTAAAAAATAAGGCACAGACTAAATAAAAATAGTTATAATTATGGGCCCAAGTAAGATAGAGAAGACAAAATTAAACGCGAAGAAACCTAACCATAAATGTGTCTTAACATGCAATGAAAGATGTGCCAAATATTGGAGAAGTCCATGCGATCTATCTCTCAATCATGAAGGCCCTAATCTGCTGTTGTAATATATAGTATGTTGAATGAAGTGTTGAAAATACTAGCCTAATCTTAAAAAAAGGTATGTGGGGATGCTTCCTTCCAGTAACTAAGCACTCCTGAATATTTTTTCCTCATCAGAGGTGTCACATTCTTGCCACTAGGTGGCGGGCATCTCTTCCTTTACTTTTGCTGTAATTAAGTTCCGAGAACCAGTCGAGACTGGAACCGCTCTGAGGAGCGTAAAGACTCAGAACTAAAAATGTACTGTTTTAAAATAATTATCACCTACCTTGTAAATAGTGTATATTAGCTTTATATTTCAATAAATAATTAAAAGACAAGATGGCCTGCTAATTGTAATAGAAACTCTTACTGGAAAACGTGATTATTAGAAGCCTGGCGTCGAGAACACTGAAGATGCAGCAGGTAAGGAATTTTACATTAATTTTATTGTAAATAGAAGAACCTGATGCAACATCTTTATGGCGCCCGAACAGGGACGCCAGGTTTTTTGAAAAGTTCTAATAAAGTGAATTCAAAAGCTGAATATTAAAATTGAAGATTTTAATACTTGTTCTTGAAGTATTCAGCAGAAGAATAATTTTGTTTTCTAAGTAAGAGTTAAATATTTGTTTTTCATGAGACGTATATTTTTTGTGTAAATGTTTGAATCTAAGAAAGATAATGGCTGAAGTAGATAAATTAAAAAAGAAAAGAAGTATCTTAAGAACTGCCGTTACAAAACTATTTAAGAAAATCGAAAGTGAATTAAATAAATCTGAATGTAGTATTAATGAGCTCGAAGAATTGTTAGAACAGCTTAATGCTAAAACCGAAACACTAGCTAATGCCGATGTAGAAGTTGAACCAATTCTGAGTGTAGATGAATTCGAAAATGAATTCGAAATTACAGAACAATATCGCGAGAAGATAACGTTATGGAAATTCAGGCTTAAGAAACGGATTAAGGAACTTAATCATGACTTAAATGCACCGAACACACAGCAAAATATAAAAGACACACCTAATGTTAAATTACCAAAACTTTCGATTCCCGTATTTTATGGGAACAGTAGTCAATGGCTTACTTTTTGGAATAGTTTTGAGTCCTCAATACATAATAACGAATTATTGAACAAAGTAGACAAATTTAATTACCTGAAAGCGTATTTAGGAGGAACAGCTGCTAATTGCGTTCAAGGACTTCCGTTATCGCCGAAACATTATGATTCAGCAATTCAAATCTTACACGACCGTTTTGGAAGGAGAGACATTCTTATTAATGCGCACATGAATAATTTGCTGAATATTGAATCATTAAAAAATGCGAAGGACATAAAAACATTTCTTAATTTGTATGATAAAGTACAAACACAGATTAGATGTCTCGAAGCGTTAGATGTTGTATCGGAATCTTACAGCGCTTTGCTGTGTCCGATGATTTTGAAGTTATTGCCTTCAGAATTAACGCTTGAATTTCATAGAACACAAAATGTTGGCACCGATTATAACATAAAAGAAGATTTAATGTCATTTTTACACGCAGAACTTTCATCCCGTGAACGCACGAGGTCAACGGTTTCGCAACAGCAAAAAATATCCGATCGGCGACAGTCTTCTTCCCCCCCTGGAACGAAAAGCGCATATGGTTTCTCAAATAGACATAATAAACCAAAGATTCCGACCGCTACTGATTTGTTTACAAAATCCGAATGCAGAGAGGAAAATATGAACTGCGTCTTCTGTAATCAATTCCACAAGATTCATGACTGTAGTTTCGTTTCCGGCTTATCATTACAAGAAAAAAGGGACATTTTAAAAAGAAAATGTGCTTGCTATAAATGACTAAAATTACACCATTTGGCTCAAAACTGCAGAACAAAAATAACTTGTTCTATTTGTAAAAAACAACATGCAACTATTATGTGTAATAAACAAAATCCTTCTGTCGAGGTTTCGGAAATTAAAAAAGACGAACAGATAGAAAATAAAGTACTTTCAAATCAAGCAGGATGTTCAGAAGTACTCGTATATTTGCAAACTTTAATTGTTCGCATATATGGAAGAGGGAATAACCAATTTGTTCGAGCGATAATTGACACCGGAAGTCAAAACTCATACATAAGCAGGTATGCAGCAGAAAGGTTACAATTAAGAAGCTTAGGTGAACAAAGTGTAACCCACGGACCTTTCGGCGGCATAGAAGTTTCGGGAAAACATAAACGTTATAGAATAAAATTGGGTAGCGTAGATAAACGGTATAATTGCGAAATCAATGTATTGGATGAAAGAAAAAGATGTTCTTCGGTCCCTAAAATCAAAAATATACACTGGATTAGGGAACTTAGAAGAAGAGGAATTTACGTCAGTGATGTTTTTGAAAATTCCAGACTATTTCAGGAGAACCCCCAAGAGATTCATTTGTTGTTAGGGGCAGATGTTGCTGCAAATTTATTTACAGGTAAAATCGAAGTTCTTCCTTGGGGAAGATTAGTTGCTGTAAGTACAAGACTTGGGTGGACAGTCATGGGGAAAGCGAACACTGACAATTATGAAATAGAAAATTCCTTTTCCACGCTTTCGTTATCTTTACATATTTCTGATGCCACTCTGTCAGAACTGTGGAGGCTTGATGTTATCGGAATAACAGATCCAGTTACAAAAAAGGCTAGAGAGGAAAGGGATTTGCAAGCAAAATTGCAATTCGAAAATTCTGTATCTCTAAACGAAGAGGGGCGTTATGAAGTCGCACTTCCGTGGGCGGAGAATCATGTACCACTTTCCACCCACAAGGATTTAGCGTTTAAACGTCTACAATCTACCACCCAGAAACTTTTATCTCAAAATTTATTTTCTTCATACAATGCAGTTTTTAATGACTGGTGTAACTTAGGAGTGATCGAAGAAGTTAAAGAAAATATTGCGGTTGACTATGGACATTATTTACCGCATAGACCGGTGATCAAAGAAAATAGCTCAACACCAATTCGACCGGTGTTTGATGCGTCTGCGAGGAAACAATCGTCTCCTTCTCTAAATCAGTGTTTGGAGTGTGGACCAAATTTGATAGAACTAATTCCATCTCTTTTGTTGAGATTTCGGGAAGGCAAGTTTGCTGCTATAGCAGACATTGAAAAGGCTTTCTTACAGATCAGTGTAAGGCCTCAAGATAGAGACTGGCTTCGGTTTTTCTGGTGGAATGATGTGGAAGAAAGGAAAACGAAAATATTTCGTCATACTAGGGTAGTATTTGGGGTTAAGAGTAGTCCTTTCCTTTTGGCAGCTGTTATAGAATTCCATCTACAAAAGTACATGAAAAATTCTTCATATGATACGGAGATAATAGCTAAACTCTTGCGTAGCTTCTACGTAGATAACGTTGTTGCCAGTTTTGACAAAGAATCCGAGATGATTCAGTTCATCGAAAAATCTCGAGAAATAATGAATGAAGGAAAGTTTAATCTTCGAGGTTGGTTACATAATGGAGATAACCTGAAACAGGAAACTATTTCACCCGTATTGGGTCTGTTATGGAACTGTCAAAAAGATAATTTAACTTTGAATCTGAATTGGCTAGAAGATTTTGAAATGGGTATAATAACGAAGAGAAAAATTCTCGCTGTAACACACAAAATATTTGATCCTATTGGTATTGTGAGCCCTGTTCTCTTGTATCCTAAAGTATTGTTGCAGAACCTATGGAAAACAGGAATTTCTTGGGATACTGAAGTCGACGAGAGTACAAAACAAAATTTTGTGAATTGGTATAAAAGCCTTTTTCTCTTAAAAGAAATATCCCTCCTACGTTGGATACATTCCAGCAAGGACAATAGGAAGTTCTGCAGCATTCACACATTCTGTGATGCCAGTAGTAATGCGTATGCTGCTGCAGTTTTCTTGAGAACTGTGACGAATTCTGGAGTTGAAGTTCATCTGTTGGCATCGAAGTCTAGGGTAGCTCCCGTGAAATCTATTACGATCCCTCGTCTGGAATTGATAGCTGCCACGATAGGTGCCAGACTATGCTCTTCTGTTTTAAATGGTTTACAATGGCAAAATGTGGAAACGCATTTTTGGACGGATTCTACAACAGTTTTGACATGGATTCAAAGGGAAGAGATTGTCTGGGCTGTCTTTGTGGAAAACATAGTCAGGGAGATTAGGAAACTGACGGATCCAAAAACGTGGAAACATATTGCTGGAACAAAAAATCCAGCTGACCTCCCATCAAGAGGTTGCACCGCTAAACAACTTTTAGCAGTTAGATGGTGGGAGGGCCCCGACTGGCTGAAGAAAAATCAGGAAGAATGGCCTATACAAAGGGAAATACCGGACATGGAAATAGTGAATTCAGAAAAAAGGAAATCAGTCATTTCTGCACTAAATACGCAAAGGGTAGAACATTTTTTTGAGAAATATTCATCTTACCATAAAATGTTAAGAATAACTGCTTGGATATGCAGATTTATCAACAACTGCAGAAGACCAGATTCTAAACAATCAGGAGAACTCACGGTCCCTGAAACAGAAACTGTAGAAAAGAAAATATGCAAGATAATACAAATAGAAGCATTTGGCAAAGAACTTAAAGTTAGCAACCTTTGTACCTTTTTTGACTCAGATGGCCTTATTCGGTTAAAGACCAAGATTACTAGAAGAGAGGAAGAAGAAAATTTTCTCTGTCCAATTGTATTGCCCTCAAATCATGACTTAGTTCATAGGTTAATTTTAGATTACCATTTGCGACTATCCCACGCTGGTGTGCAATTCGTACTAGCCAATATTCGACAGAAATTCTGGGTCCTGAGAGGAAGAAAAACAGTACGTAAAGTTCTTATGAAGTGTGTTCGCTGTAGAAGATATAGCGCAAAGAATATAGAGACTGTTCCAACAACTCTTCCTGAAGATCGAGTTCGAGATGCTCTGGTGTTTGAAGTGACCGGAGTCGATGTAGCCGGTCCTCTTTATTTACGAAAAGGAAAAAAGGCATGGATCTTGCTCTTTACTTGCGCGGTCTATCGCGCGATACATCTTGAACTGATAGAAAGTTTATCAACAAATGCGTTCATCTTGGGATTAAGGAGATTTATTGCCAGAAGAGGTCGTCCAGGTATTATTTACAGCGACAATGGTACTAATTTCGTTGGAACTGAAAATCTGTTAAGATCGATAGATTGGAAAGAAATAGAATGTCATTCAACTAGTATGAGAATACAGTGGAAGTTTAATCCCCCAACTGCTTCATGGTGGGGCGGTTTGTGGGAGAGGTTGGTACAAACAGTCAAGAAGATGTTGAGAAATGTTCTCGGAAAGTCCTGTGTCTCTTACGAGGAAATGTTGAATATACTTTGTGATATCGAATCAGTAATCAACTCAAGACCCCTTACGTACCTTTCAGAAGATCCAAATGATCTTACGGTACTAACTCCTTCAATGTTTCTACAAGATGTGCAAGACGTCGGAGTGCCTGACTTAGACTACCTGGATACCATTAATCTGACAAAAAGATACAAGTTCTTGCAGAACTTAAGAGAACATTTCCGCAAAAGATTTCGTGATGAATATTTAGCTATCCTAGTGCAAAAACCATCTAAACGATCTACTCGGACTATCAACAAAAATGACTTGGTGTTTGTCGGCAGCGACAACAAGAACAGAATAGATTGGCCAATAGGTCGTGTTGTAGAACTATATCCTGGGAAAGACAACGAAGTACGTGTTGTCAAAGTGAAAACTGCAACGGGTGAACTCCTAAGACCTGTGAAACGTATTTATCCTCTCGAACTTGATAGACCTAACTTGTTTAGTGACTTCACCATGAACATAAAAAACTCTGCGGATAAGTGTTACAGTGATATGAACTATCAAACTAGATATGGACGTAAAACTGTAAAACCTCTTACATATTTTTAAATTGCTATACTAATTTTTGTTTCTTTTCAGTATTTTAGAAATTTAATTGTCCTAACAGTTGTCAATTGGAACATGTTATCTGGATATGGTTTGAATGTAATGTAGAAAATGTTTAGATGTGTAATCCTTCTTTGTAAGTATTAATTTTAGAGCATTAGTTACTTTTCATATTTGTGAAAGTTGTACTTGAATTTTTGTTTGATTATTATAAATTTTGTTTTGATTTTCCCATTTTATCGAGGTAAAATCAAAAGGTGGGAGGATGTCACATTCTTGCCACTAGGTGGCGGGCATCTCTTCCTTTACTTTTGCTGTAATTAAGTTCCGAGAACCAGTCGAGATTGGAACCGCTCTGAGGAGCGTAAAGACTCAGAACTAAAAATGTACTGTTTTAAAATAATTATCACCTACCTTGTAAATAGTGTATATTAGCTTTTTATTTCAATAAATAATTAAAAGACAAGATGGCCTGCTAATTGTAATAGAAACTCTTACTGGAAAACGTGATTATTAGAAGCCTGGCGTCGAGAACACTGAAGATGCAGCAGGTAAGGAATTTTACATTAATTTTATTGTAAATAGAAGAACCTGATGCAACAAGAGGCGAAGGCGAAAAACGTTAAAAAGCCTCTGATAAGGAGTGTAGCACTTTGGAAACTCTTTAAGTGTGTTTGAGCTAGTTAAAAGCGCCGAAAAAGCCAAAGGAAAAAAAAATAGAGGCCCAGCTTGATAAAAACTTAAAATCTGTTTAGGAAGCTAATTTTAACCTAAGGCCGGAAAGTAAAATAATAATAATAAAAAGTTTAAAAAATAAAAAAGGGATAAGACAAACATGGAATACAAGACAAGATGCTTGTTTCTAACATGAGATACATCAGCAACAAGGAAACACAACGTCAGAGGAAAGTAGATCTACGTTCAGTTTTTAGAACACAGCAGCAGACAAATGTAGATACGCATAAACAGTCTGAAACCATATTATAAAAAAAATTAGATTTCCATGTTCAGATTTCTTCAAAGTAAATAGCAATAAGTTAGAATGTACAGTGAAGCTTCAGCTAAAAGTATTAAATGTTTGGAATAAATCACGAATCGTTACGTAGCAATCACATGTCCTAAAAAGCGGAAACTTTAAAGCCGCAGTTACTCCTAGGAGTAACAGTAAAAAAATAAAATTTGCATGATAAGGTCAAGAAAAACCATCTTAAACACTCCCACGTAAGACTTCAACAATCATACAGAAAGGGAAAAAAAAAACTCGATACTTGTCCCATTTTTTGAAATTAAACGTGTATTTTAAAAGTCTATCATTAAAATGCTATGAAAAGTTTAAAAACCCTGGTTCATAAAAGTGTATAGAATCAATGAAAAATACGCATTCCGTCATTACAAAGATTACAAATAACTTCATGCATTGAACTGCGGTGCTTAACCACCAGGGTGCCTGGGCGCCATAGCCCTACCCCTCATTGAATAACTAGATAAAAGTTTCGAATTATGAGAAATATAACTGAATGTGCTAAATAATTAAATGAGTTAGAGTTTAAATACATAATTGCTAATAGTTAAATACATATTTTTTCCTTAAGTACCTAATTACTAATCCATACATAATTAACTATTTTTAACAACTATTTCACAGAAAAATACATGTACGCACAAGAGAAACAAAATACGAAGTGCGACGCCTTAGTGCCACCAGTAAAAACAAAATGCAATCAGGAGGAAAAAAGAACAATATACAATAAAGAATCTGAGAAACAAGTTGCATAACACATATACAAAATTACATACTACTAACATTTAGGATCGCCCTTGGGCGTTTACTGAAATTGGGGCCCCTAGTATCATAACAATAGTTAACAACCACAGGATTGTCCAGAATTTCCTGTTTATCATAAAATGCCCTAGATAGGCGGCAATAAAAATCACAAAGATCCTCTATTCTTAACTCTTTACGAATTTGGCTATTCCGAATGTACCAGGGGGCACTACATATCATACGCAATACCCCGTTTTGGGCAGCTTGTAACTGCCTTCTCAAACTTTTGCACGAGTATGCCCAGACGAGGCATGCATAACTAAGAATTGGACGCAAAATGGTTTTGTAAATGAGCAACTTATTATCAATAGATAGAACACTGTTTCGAGCAATTAAGGGGAAGAGTGAAGCTTTACTAGCTCGAAACTTCCTGAGAATATGTGTAACGTGTGGGTTCCATGTAAGAGATATACTGAGGATCACCCCAAGATAAGGGACCTGCTTGACCCAGGGAATGTCCACACCATACATTTGCAGGTGAGTCGGGAAATTCTTCTTAGTAGTAAACAGTATGGCATGTGTCTTGTCGACATTCACTTTGACTTTCCATTTGGTCAGCCAAGTCTCTAGCGAGGGGATGTGGTGTTGTAGCTATTGTATTGCTAAACTAACAAATGCACTTTGCGTAAGGATCGCTGTGTCGTCTGCATACATGGCTAGTGTTGTGTTGTGTGTAGTGGGGATGTCGTTCACGTAAATATTTAATAGGCTAGAGCCCAGAAGGGATCCCTGTGGAACACCAGCCCGTATAGCCCGGTTTGTGGATAATGAACCAGAAACATGAACGACAAAGTGTCTACCGGTTAGGTAGGATTTAATTAGGTTTGTGATGTAGCCTCGGAGTCCCAGGTTGTGTAATTTGTATATGAGGGCATCCAGCCATACTCTATCGAAGGCCTTGGCGACATCTAAGAAAAGTTCACTAGTGACACGATGTTGTTGCATCCCACTGCTTATTAACTCAACAACTCTGTAGAGTTGATGCGTTGTCGAGTGCTTACGCCTGAACCCAAACTGATAGGATATGAGGATCTTCTGCTCATCCAGGAAGATGTTTAGTTTATGGAGAATAACTGCTTCCACGATTTTGCTAATTGAGCTTAGCAAACTGATTGGTCGGTAACTCTCAGGAGCAGTCGCAGGCTTGTTGGGCTTTAGCAGAGGGACAATCTTGGCAGTTTTCCAACAGGTTCGGAAGTATTGCCATCGTAGTATGATATTCACTAACTTGGTGAAGTAGAGTATTATCTTAACAGGGAAGTGCTTGATCATCTCATTTGTGACCCCGTCTACTCCAGGGCTCTTCCTTTTTGCAATTCTCGTGATATAGAGACAGACCTCCGATGGCATGGCTGAGATAATGTTGTCTGTGTATGGCTGTGTTGTAAAATTGGAGTGGAAGTCAGCAATAAGCTGTTCAGTGTCTGAGTCTGAAATGTTGTTAATGCAGAACTGAGATTCCAGATGCTGAGCTAAAAGTTCTGCTTTCTCAGTTCCGGTGTAATGGATCCGTTGAGGGTCGTGAAGGGGCGGAATGGCGTTGTAGCATTGTTTGTACCTCTTCACTGCTTTCCACAAGGAGTTATCCTCTGCAGAAAGAGATCTGAGGTAGTTAGTCCAGCGATCTTGTGAGAGTTTATTTGTAAGAAACTTGACAGCTTCGCACAGGCGATTGAAGTTCTTTTTATCATCACGGTGTCTGGTACGTTGATACGCTCGTCTTGCAGCATTTCTCTCTTTAATCAATAATCTGAGCTCTTGAGACTTGTGTTTCATACCAGGTTTAACTTCAACTTGTGCTTTCTCATAAGCATTTTGTATATTTTCAGTGAGGTCCTTGACCAAACTATCAATGTCACTCCCTTTGTGTATCGTGGGTAAAGTGTACTGAGTGTTGGAGAGAGCTTTGGCAAAGACCTGCCAGTCTGTACGAAAGGCCCTGGTGTCTGATGTAGTATATCTGCTGAGGTCCAGAATAATCCTAACAAGATTGTGATCACTTGAAAGTTCGTCCAGTACGGAAATATCCAGTGGAGAACTGGTGTTCCGCAACAGGAAAAAATCAATAATTGCGGTGAACCCAGCAGCATACCTTGTTGGGGTACTTGGAACTGCCAATTTAAACCGTGCCGACGCGGCCAAGGAATAAATCAGTCTGCCCGTTGCATTAGAATTGTAGCAGTTCCATGCGCGGTGTCTTGCGTTCAAGTCCCCACCAATAATAACATGTGTACCAAGTGTGAGTAGAATTTCAAAATCTGCCTGAACGACAGCCACAGGTCTCATGGGAGGAATTGTAGGTGGAGACAAAAGTGTATTGAGTGTTAGTGTCTGTTGTGATGCAGATAGCTGTGGCCTCTACGGCTGAGAGCTGTGGAATGTTCACGTGATAATGGGGAATGCAGCGTTTGACAAGAAGTGCAGTGCCACCTCCACGTGGGCGAGGAGCGGTAGTACTTCTGTGCGACTTGTAGGTATATTAATTTGCCACACACAATGATATTTTAGGGTCAAGTTTGTGTTCTTGTAGGAAAAATAAGTCGGAACTGTGCTCACTTGCAAAATCCCGCAATTCATTAATCTTACGGAACAAACCATTTGTGTTCCAAGTAATAATACTTAATTACCTATTGTTTACACTATACATAATTATTCAACATTGGAAAAAACACTGTCAAAAACATTAAATAATATAAACAACTTATCAATTGAATGCTCCGCAGCCCGCAATTCAGGCATAGCTGCCGAGATTTTTTGAAAAACATTCATAACTGTGGTGCCTTTAAAAACATCCCACACCTCTTTGATTATTTTGAGAAAGTCCATAAACATAACCGAACCAACAGTAGCACTAGCAGCACCACCACTGCTGACAGTCTGTTTATGCATATCAACATTAAAATTATTAACAGTATTTACAGATCTTTGAGCGTCACCCTTGGCTACACTAGCATAACTGCGCCCAGAGGCAACAGCAGAATAACTCAAATTTGCATTAGAAGTACTAGGCATTTTAACACCATTATTTGCATTATTAATTACATTTTCTGAGTTTGCACTCTTATTCACAGTTTTATTTCCGACTATGCGTCGGGGGAATTTCGGACATCCGCTGTAATTGGCGGTGTGTCCTTCTTGCAGGCAATTACAACAAATAGGAGACTCCAATCTTTTAACATTACATTTATCATTACGATGTGCACCCGCACATTTCACACATCTTGGTTGTAGTTTACAATTTTCACTACTGTGGTGGAAGTGTTGGCAGTTGTGACACTGCATAACATTTCCACGGACTTTATAAGGATGTATTTCAACAAAGAAACATAACAGTTTTTTAACATCATAAATAGATTGCACCCCTGGTACATTCTCTAAATGAACCTGAAACAAAGGCATAGGAGCCTTAGATTTGGTTCTGTGCATTTGGGTAACTTTTCGAGGTTTATACTTTAAATTAACCAGCTCATCAAAAATGTCATCTGAGGGGCAATCGATAGGTAAACCTCTTATAACTATTTTGATGGGCCTATCCATCTTTCTGGTAATTAAATAATAATCTACACTTTTTTCATCCAAATATTTTGTTATCTGACGGTGATAATTTTCCGTTTTCGGAAAAACTTTTAAAAACTCGCCAGTAACTTTAGCTGCAAAGTCTAAATTAGTTTCAGCCCTCAATTTTTTAGAGAAATCCGAAAATTTAATTGGAGGCTTCACCATTATCGGTTTCACCTTCGGTTGTTGCATTTCAATAACCTCAATCTCTTCACTAACTTCCATATCATTATTAGTGGCAGTATTATCTGCATTAGCATTTTCACCTAGCTTATCAAATTTATTGCTAACATTAATTTTTGCATTAGCTTTGACTAATTTAGCAGGCCGAGCCGTATTACGCGGCTGTGTAAAGCCTTCTGAATCCTGAATTTCGCTCACAGATCTTTTTCCTTTTTTCGAAGGCCGTTTAAGCAAAATTTTTGTTTTTTCTCCGCTAGGAGTTTGTGCAATTGCACCAGATTTATCACTAACATTTTACACTTGATACAGTATCATTACAGTTAACAGTAGATATAACCTGCATCTTAGGGACATGCTTAACAACATTCACATTCAACTTATCACATGATAAATTTACAATACTAGGATTTTGGGCACTAAAAACTTCGCACTTACCCTGAAATAACAAAGCCAGTCTTTTGGCTATTCCACTCCTTTTTTGGTGTATATCCAGAAGTTTTTGCTTATCCTCCTCACTGGATAATGTATTGAGATCATCTTCTGTTAACTGCTCATCTACATGAACTGCCACATTCAGAAGCAGAACTTGCTGAAGCGCGAGTTGATAATCCTCCGCATCGTAACAATCCTTGTTTAATAGCTGACTCCAACCTTCCCCTAACACCTTGTCTGCATACGCACATATCTCCTCGGGTAAACCAGAGAGATTTTCTTTAATAACGTTCACAACCTCGGGCGGAGGAAGCGGCGGGTAATCCTTCGGATCCATTATGGGGTCTAGTCTGGACACCGGTCGAGATCGATATCGGAAAACCAGTCGGGATTCTCTTTCCACTCGACAGCAGAAGGGAGAGCGAGTCTGGCCCCTTCAAATTCCGTCGGAGGAAAGTGAAGTGGAAATTCCGTGCGGAAGTGACGTTTATTGCATAGCAACCAGTTTATCTCACCTCTACATTGCTCCAGGCTCAGGGGAAGGGGGTAGTTTGTTGTCAAAGGGACTGTTTCGCACGTGCTTATTACTGAGGATGGCGGTAGAAAAAAAATCGTGTTTGAGTAAATAGTAAAAGTTTTTGAAAAAATATGCTGCTGGATTTAGTAAAGAGTATGGAAAAAAGAAATGGGGAACGTTAATGGATATTTTAAATGCAGAAAGAAATGGCCTTTTCAAAACTTCAGGTATGTGAAGAAACGTAAACATAATTTTACAATCTTTTACAAAATGATTTAGTATGATCTTTTACAAAATGGAAATTTTCTAAAAGGTTACATGTTTGTAAACTATTTGTTAACAGAAATTTTATGATTAAAATACATTATTTTGTCTGAAAAGGTTAATGCAACAACGTCGTAAGTCAAATCATTGAAATATAGCACCGCATACGCGTGTTTAATATTCCTAATGAATTTGAATCAAAAAAAAATTTAATTTTTAGCAACCCATGATTATATCAATAATTTTATTTATTCAGGAATTATACCTATCACGTAGGTACAAATATACTATGTATCGTAGATACCAATAAGCAGTGAGTAAAAATATAACAAACATTTAACAAAAGTAATAGGAAGAAAAAAAATTAAATAACTATAGGTTAAATCATAAAACATATTATCTTGCACACACACACACACATATATATATATATATATATTAACATATGAAGTGAAAGGAAATTGCAATACATATTCCTATTAATACACTTTTTAAATCGATCCCACCAGTGACTCTGTGGTAAAATCGCTGAACACTGGTAGTTCGGCCGAGGTCCGAATACAGCAAACGGGTTTGTTGCATTGCCAACATATCTCTGATAACCAATATATCTGTCATTACCAACATATTTCTCGTAATTTCCAAAAGCATAAGAAATTAAGGCATACAAAACCTGTTTTAAATAAATAACTATATGAATATATAAATGTATTATAAATATATTAATATATGCAATGAAAGGAAATTGCAGTACATATTCCTATTTATGCCCTTTTTAAGTCGATCCCACTAATGGCCGAGCGGTAAAATCTCCGAACACTGGTAATGCGGTCCGAGGTTCGAATCCCGCGAACGGGCTGGACGCATGCGCGTAGACAAATATATCATTGATAACTTCCAGAAGCATAGAAGTTTAAGGCACAGAAAATCTGTTTTAAATATATATATATAACTGTATAAATATATTAACAGATGCAGTGAAAGGAATTGCAGTACACATATATTTATACCCTTTTTTTAAATCGATCTCACCAGCGGCCGGTAAAATCGCTGAACACTAGAAGTTCGGTCCAAGGTTGGAATCCCGTGAACGGGCTGGTTGCATGGACGTTTTCGTGGTTTTTCCCATGTGTTACGTGTATATGAGCTAGTTTTCCTTAGAATATTCTCCACGAAGGCAACCCTCACTTTAGGCAGATAGCCCTCGAGGCTTTGCCGTAATTACATAAAACCAAAACTAAGCACTTTTTAGATCTGAATAAATATACACAAAACTGATGTAATATCTAAAAGTAGACCACATTAAAAAATCTGATAACTAATTATAAATCTTGCATTATAATATTGACAAAAATTTAACCGAAAATTATACAGGAATTTAACTTGTTTTATACAGGAAATTCTAGAAACTATTGGAAATTGACGATATCGGTACAGTTAAAACTACTTAAATAAATTTTTGAACTCAAAGCAATTTAATGTAAATGTTGAATTTAGGATGTGCATAGTTTGAATTATATACTGAATATTCTTTAATGCATGTCTAATGTATTACATTTTTATACACTACAAATTCAAATAAAAGCAGAATGAAATACATTATAATTTAAAACATAAAATTTATAAATTTATAAATTACCCATCAAAACATGAAATTAAGTACATTGATATATACATTAGTTTAAAAATTACAATTTTAAATTAAAAGTATACACCCCTACTTTATATGTGAAATAGAAAAATACCAAATATATTATTTTCACTAAAATTTAATTAAGGCATTGGTAATGTAGAATAAATAAATAATGTAGGATCGTCAGCATCAAATGCGTTATTTCTATAGAGAAATACTCGAGTTTTTCACAAATCTTAAGAAATTAAAATATCTGTTACGTACACTTTCAAAAACAATCCGTGACCTCCGCCATCCTCAGTTTAGCTCTAAAACGACAGTTAGAAACTTAAACGGCAGCTGTCCAGCTGATGGAAAAATTTCCGACGCGTCGATCTCTGTAATTATCGAGACGATGACACCAGACTCGCTCTCTGTCGAGTAGATCGCAAAAAGCGACCCGTTCTTCTATCTCGACGGTGTCCAGACTAGGGCCCATAAGACACTGCCACGTATTTACAAACTGGAATCAGTCAATCTCATTTGCCGCCTTTCTTTTACGATTCAAAAGAAAATATGTTAGGATGATATTTATAAATTGAAAATATGCGTTGCTCGATTGGCCTTAAAAATCTGTTGTTTTTATATCCATGAGTTCTAAGCAAAAATTTGTTTTAGATATTTTATTGCAATTCATAGTTTGATCACATTCATATTATTATAGGTGGCGCTATTGTAAATAGTTCGAATTTTGATAACACTTTAACTTTCCATGTCGTCACGTGAACGCTTGTCTAGTCGCAACAAACAATAATTTCAAAGTATCGTATCGTATCTAAATGAAATATGTCAGCTATCATAACAAACCATATGGCGTCTCCCGATGTTGTTACGGAAGTCGAAATACAGTCTGAAATTAGTGAAGTTGAGATTGGTGATATTCCTGTGGAAATGCCTGTCGAAACAGTTGAAACAACTGTAGAATGTGTTGATGGACATCCTATGATGTCTTTACAGTCATTACCTGAGCCAGGAAGTCAAGAAATAATTTTACAGACTCAAGAAGAAATAGTTGTTGATGTAGATGATTCTGAAGTATTGTCTGCATACAACGATATCGCTGTGCCTCATTCAGAAGTGCTTCTGGAAACGAGTCCAGGAACATCCTCTAAACGGGGAAAGAAAGGAAAAAAAGTAGGTAATAAAGTTAAAACAGATAGTGGACTAACATTTGAAATGGAACGAAGTTCACGGAAGTGGGAGCAAAAACAGGTTCAGATAAAAACTCTGGAAGGTGAATTTTCTGTGACAATGTGGGCGTCCGGGACTGACGAAGGTATTTTTATTTAATGAATTTATTCGTTTTCAAAGTGAATCATTATATGCACATTTATCAGTTTGATGTATGCTTTTTAAACCTACAGATGATAACACTGTGGACAGAAGTGTTGTTCATGATATAAACGCGTAAAGTTTAAAGGGACCTTGTTTATTTTGAATTATTGTTTGTTGACAATCGCGCTTTACGGGCGCCGCCATCTTCCCCAAATCCAAAATGGCTACTATCTGAATATGGCGGATGGACGCCATTTTGTGGTATGGGTGTCAAGAATTTCTCCGTGTAACTTGTTTAAATCATAGAGATTAATTCATTCAAATCTTCGGCATGATGCTTCATTTAATTAATATACCAGTGATATGTGTTGTAATTCAGTTTTATCACACTGCATTGTACCCTATTAAGGGTGAATTAAAAAAAAAAAAAAAGACGTGCGCGGTGTTTTGAAATGAGAAGTTGCTTCGTTACAAAACGTATATGTACCTAAAAGTATTAAATATATCACGAGAAATTTGTAAATAAAGGATCACTGAAATTCATAATGGAGACAAGTTGACATAGCGACAAGATTTTGTTTCTAGGTCTAAACCCGTTTGTTTACTTATATGTGACAGGGGTCGAGTTTAGGAAGACTGTTCGATTTAGCTATCGTGCTTGTTAAGTATCATCAGTTTCTTTTTTTTTGGGGGGGGGGAGGCGTGCACATTTTCTATTTACTGTATGACATTATTATTATGTTAATCTCCATCCACAGAACAGTAAATACCATTTCTTATGAAAATTTCGAATTCTGTTTGCGCGTATGCTAAAAATTACTAAAAGAATGTTTTTAAAGAATGTTATAAAATTAATGATAGGCACAGATGCATTTTCTGAAAAGAAATAACATGAAATTTTGAAAATCAGGAGAGCTTTAAATTTTTGATTTTGAAAATGATAGCAGCATAACTGAAGTTCGTTAGAAATATGTGATGTAGGAAGTAGTTTTCAAATGATTTGTAACTCGATTAATTATGGGGAAGTGATTGTATCAAGTTAGGAGGAGAGAACGAAATTTAATTATTTTAATTCAAATAATTATATGGTTTTTGTACTACCATTAAAAAGTATTGTGTTTACTAAATTTATATTTATTCAGTTGACATTTCACATGTGATACTGCAAACTCTGTGTGTGCAGGTTGTCGAACGAAAAAATGCATAGCTACACCTATAATAATTATGTTTTATATATTAAATGTCTGCAAATATCTCTACGTGGAAGCTTGTTTCATCTTTTATTTTCTTGCTTCTGTGTTTAAATTTCTCTTGAATGTTCTTCAACTTTTCTGAGTATTAAAAAAATATGTATTTAACCAGAATGTTCTTTTTTTTAATTCTTGAAAAATTAATAGTTCTGCAAAATTATCTGGCAGTAATCCAGATTCTTTTGTCCATTTCTAAATTAAAGCAGCTTCTTATTTTTCAAAATACTGAATTAACATTAGGAAGTGTGCTGAAATACTGAATCATTGAGTTGTTTTTAAGTGTTAGATCGGAAATGAAGCTGAAGAAATTTGTTCAGTGCTTTTCATGATAAGGACATTTGGTACTTTTCCGTTTCGCCGGCTCAAATCTCGCCAAGCAGACTTTATTGGCGACAACATACAGTATACACATAAAAAATATTAAAAAAACATTAGTTCTAAGAATTCTTTTTTTGAAGGCATAAACATTTTAATATCGCTTAAAATTTTATAAAAAGCCAATAAATAAAGACAATAAGTTTATAAAAAGACATTAATTTAAGAATTTACTATGCTTTCATGGTTCAACATCGTGATTCGCCGGTTTATATCAAGTGACCCCAAGCGATTTCATCTCACGTAAACTACTCTACAAAAATCTAATGCTCTCAGTAATTATCTACATTAATTTCACGTTAAATCTTAATTTGGAACACAAGTTTAAATGCAAGAAATATTTCAATTCGTACGAATAGCTTACTCAGAAATTATGTAAAACTGCAGTGCTTTATTTCGCTAATGCATTCTCGTTAGAATTGATGAATTTAACCCTTGGCTTTACCTTTTCTGTATTTTCGGGTTAAGCGCTGTGATTGCATCCTAATTGACTTAATTACCGAAATTGGCCTTAGACATAAAACTGAACTATCTGATAAAAATTCTATGTAATTATATGCCAGTATTGAAAGAAACAACCAATCTGATAAGAAAAAGCTGCGACTTGTTTTGAAAATGAGGCTTAAAAGGTTACCAGCGAGAATATTCCGTTTGGCATCGATTATTGGCGACTTTATCGCTTGCGCCGGCAAAACGGAAAAGTACCAGACATTCTATATTATGATGTGCTGTACAGTGTTACCATTACATTTTTTCCTGGAAGCGAATTTTACAACAGGTTAAGCTTTTTTCACAAATGGATTGTTAAAAATGCAGCAATTACACAGGTATATCTAAGGAACTCCCAAACTGTTACATTTTTGTTCGTGTTTTCTTTTCTGTAACGAAAATCCATATAAAATAATAACCACTTTATAGTGTACCTAATATACATTAATATTTAGAGTGAAAAATTACTGGATGTGAGCTGGTGATTTTGGCAACTTTTTAAAAAAATCAACGAATTATCAGTATTTATTATAATCAGCAAACATTATTAACACAGTCAAAAGAAACCCTTCAGCAGTTTAAAGTACAAATTTCAATTATTAAATAAGAAGTATATGCTACATTAAAAAAATACCGGTTGATTAAATTAAAAATATCTTTACAATATGGTAACTGGTAGTTTGGCGACATTTTGGAGGCGATAAAGGTTTACTACCTGGGACTTTGGTAATAATGTGAGCAGTACTCAGTTCCGATTACGCATTATTTTGTGTGAGGGAAATGAGAGATCATGGGATATGTCATGTGATATTAATGGACGAATTACGGTTCTTTAATCGGAAAAGGGGGAAAATCGGGAAAAAATTTGGAAATTTTGTATTTGGCTGTATTCTGTGTTGTGTGAAACAGTGTTCGTGAATTTTTGGATCCCATGGCCGTAACTTTTTGTCAAGTGAGTTCGAAATGGGTATTTATGTATGTATTAATTTAATGTATGTGCTCATTTATATTTTAAGTAGTGTTTTTGAATTTAATTATATTTTAATTAAATGATAGTTATTTTGTGAATTTTATGTTTGTAGGAATTTGGTATACGTTTCAGTTGAAGTAAACGTGCATGGAGATAATTTAAATATCTGACACTAAGTATTTGTAATGGTTGCGGTATGAATTCGTTGGTGACGTGTATAATGTAATAGATGATTTAGAGGTAAAAGTTTTTGGATATTTTATTTATCTTATATGTGGAAATGTTCATATTTGGAAAGGGTAAATACTTTTTCGCGATCAGGTAATTTCATATATGTTCTTTTTACCGGGTTTAAAGATTGAGAAAATTGTCATGTATTTTCGTGAAATTTTTCTAATTTATGAGAAAAAAGCAGTGTACATGGATATAGTGAAGAGTGTGCGCAATGCCATTTTTGTGAAATTCTGGGATGTTTTTTTAAGTAAAAATAAGTCGGCGTGTACATGGTTTAGTGATATTTTAATTAAATGATAGTTATTTTGTGAATTTTATGTTTGTAGGAATTTGGTATACGTTTAAGTTGAAGTAAACGTGCATGGAAATAATTTAAATATTTGATACTAAGTATTTGTAATGCTTGCAGTATGAATTCGTTAGTGACGTGTATAATGTAATAGATGATTTAGAGGTAAAAGTTTTTGGATATTTTATTTATTTTATATGTGGAAATGTTCATATTTGGAAAGGGTAAATACTTTTTCGCGATCAGGTAATTTCATATATGTTCTTTTTACCGGGTTTAAAGATTGAGAAAATTGTCATGTATTTTCACGAAATTTTTCTAATTTATAAGAAAAAAGCAGTGTACATGGATATAGTGAAGAGTGTGCGCAATGCCATTTTTGTGCAATTCTGGGATATTTTTTTTAAGTAAAAATAAGTCGACGTGTACATGGTTTAGTGATATTTTAATTAAATGATAGTTATTTTGTGAATTTTATGTTTGTAGGAATTTGGTACACGTTTAAGTTGAAGTAAACGTGCATGGAAATAATTTAAATATTTGATACTAAGTATTTGTAATGCTTGCGGTATGAATTCGTTGGTGATGTGTATAATGTAATAGATGATTTAGAGGTAAAAGTTTTTGGATATTTTATTTATTTTATATGTGGAAATGTTCATATTTGGAAAGGGTAAATACTTTTTCGCGATCAGGTAATTTCATATATGTTCTTTTTACCGGGTTTAAAGATTGAGAAAATTGTCATGTATTTTCGTGAAATTTTTCTAATTTATGAGAAAAAAGCAGTGTACATGGATATAGTGAAGAGTGTGCGCAATGCCATTTTTGTGCAATTCTGGGATTTTTTTTTTAAGTAAAAATAAGTCGGCGTGTACATGGTTTATGTGTATGTGTTATTTTGAAAAACGCGTAAGGAGTATGGTATTGTGCACTTTTTCCCAATTTTGCAGTGAATATTTGTCATGATTAAGCAGTTTTGTTAGATAAAATTTCTAGCATAAGTGTAATTTGGCTAGTAGATTGTTGGAAGAAGTGTTCAGTAGATAAAAAGAAAAGAAACATGTCTTTACTTCGTGAAGACAAAATGGCGGCGGGAAAAAAAAATATAGGGTTGCTGTAGGAGAGTTGGTCGCCAAATTTTCGCCAAAAAAACGCGAAGTTACCATAATGTAAAGATCAACCAAAATACCTTTTCTATAAATTCTTCGGTAATTTTTTTTTTTTTTTTTTTTTTTGTTGCTGTCACATGTACACAGCGATCTGTTTTCACTAGAGGGGGAAAAAAATCAGAAACATGCACAATCTCATATCAAAATTAAGAGAGAACACGCGCTGGGTATGTCATACCCGAATAAAAAAATTGTAAATAAAAATTTGCCGAAAACATTAATCGGTTTAAAGAAAGAAATTAAAATGTAAAATTAAGTTAATACTTCATTTTAAACAAAATAGGAAACAATAAGGAGAGGAAAATTATTTACTTACAATTTTTTTAACATTGTTTACAAAATGGGGTCCTATGTTCTATACCTATACTTTTGCTATGATTTTCACAAATGAATCTAGGCTTTCTATTGTTTTTCTTGGAGTACTCTGTACACCTCTTGTAAGTCATTTTAGGTTTTTTGGAGGGCGACCCGTTGTTAACATGTTCATCGGTGGTCGGTGTTCGTCCAGAATCAGGAACCACAGATGCTTGTCGTCGTTCATTTTGAACACTTTCTATTAGCTGCATCCCTAAGGCTTTGAGAAAAGTACTCATCCCGCTCACGAATGAAATTTTCTCGTATTGAATCAATATAAATATTTGTGTTATCAACTACATGTTTTAACATATCTTCATCGATAAGCAATGACAAGGATTCTAAAGGTGTTGAGACGTCTTTAGAATACTTCGTATTTCCAGGGAGTGTTAAGTAATAATATTTTTGGCGCCAATTCTAACATTAGTCCGAAATTTATTTTTGTTCCATTTTACTCCATTTTGGTTGGTTTTTGGATTATGGTAACTTGGCGATTTTTTGGCGACTAACTCTGCTACAGCAACCCTCTATTTTTTTTTCGCCACCATTTTGTCTTCACGAAGTAAAGACATGTTTCTTTTCTTTTTATTTATTGAACACTTTTTCCAACAATCTATTAGCTGAATTACACTTATGCTAGAAATTTTATGTAACAAAACTGCTTGATCATGACAAATATTAACTTCAAAATTGGGAAAAGGTGCACAATCGCAAACTCCTTGCACGTTTTTCAGAATAGCACATACACATAAACCATTTGCACGTCAACTTATTTTTACTTAAAAAAACATCCCAGAATTGCACAAAATTGGCATTGCACACACTCTTAACTTTATCCATCTACACTGCTATTTTCTCATAAATTACAAAAATTTGTACGAAAATTTTCGGAATCTTTAAACTCAGTAAAAAGCACATATATGAAATTACCTGATCGCGAAAAAGTATATACCCTTTCCAAGGATGAACATTTCCACGTATAAAATAAATAAATTAACCAAAAACTTTTTCCTCTAAATTATCTATTATATTATAAATGTAACCAACGAATTTATACCGCAAACATTAAAAATAGTTACAAATACTTAGTGTCAAATATTTAAATTATTTCCATACACATTTACTTCAACTGAAACGTATACCAAATTGCTACAAACATAAAATTCACAAAATAACTATCATTTAATTAAAATATCACTAAACCATGTACACGTCGACTTATTTTTACTTAAAAAAACACCCCAGAATTGCACAAAAGTGGCATTGTGCACACTCTTCACTATATCCATGTACGCTGCTTTTTTGTCATAAATTAGAAAAATTTCATGAAAATGCATGAAAATTTTGTGAATCTTTAAATCCGGTGAAAAGAACGTATATGAAATTACCTGATCGCGAAAAAGTATATACACTTTCCAAGGATGAAAATTTCCACGTATAAAATAAATAAAATATCCAAAAACTTTTACCTCTAAATTATGTATTATATTATAAACATCACCAACGAATTTCTACCGCAAACATTAAAAATGGTTACAAATACTTAGTGTCAAATATTTAAATTATTTCCATGCACGTTTACTTCAACTGAAACGTATACCAAATTGCTACAAACATAAAATTCACAAAATAACTATCATTTAATTAAAATATCACTAAACCATGTACACGTCGACTTATTTTTACTTAAAAAAACATCCCAGAATTTCACAAAAATGGCATTGCGCACACTCTTCACTATATCCATGTACACTGCTTTTTTCTCATAAATTAGAAAAATTTCACGAAAATGCATGAAAATACTCAACGTATACTACTCAAACGTATTCCAAAATACTACAAACATATAACTCACAAAATCACGATCATTAAAATATAATTAAATTAAAAAACACTACTTAAAATATAAAGAAGCACATACATTAAATTAATAAAAATTAGATCACAATCCTAATTACTTTAAACTAAATCATTGCTAATAACAATTTTCCAATAATACCATATTAATTTATTTACTCCTTACATTTAGAACAAATGAGGCCCACCAGCGGCCGAGCAGTAAAGTCGCTGAACACTGGTAGTTCGGTCTGAGGTTCGAATCCTGCGAACGGGCTGGCTGCATGGGCGTTTTCGTGGTTTTCCCCATGTGTAACGTGTATACGAGCCAATTTCCCTTAGAAAGTCTTCCACGAAGGCATCTCTCCTCTTAGGCAGATAGCCCTCGATGCTTTGCCATAATCACACACACACACACATTTAGAACAATGCATAAAAATAATATCCTCAAATGATTAAAAATACTAACTTACCTAATCTTCTTCAGAATGTTCATTATGTGACACGCGCACTTCCCTACAGAAAGAGTTCCAATCGGCTGCAGTACTACTGCTAATTTCTAAATCCGAAATCCAGTAGTCAACTGGCAGTCTAGTCACCCAGTAATAAGAAATTAATTAAAAAACTCAAACTACTTTCAGCAAACCACGTACCCTTCCTTACACTCCGTTTCACAAAATGTCCATTTTCACCACATTTCTTGCACCGCCATTCAAACTTATCTGTAATATCCTTCCTTTCACACAATCTCAACTTATTATTATTATCAGATAAACGTATTAAAAATTTAGAATTCACTGTACATAGCGCCATGCAATCCTAAAATTAATCAACACTATTTCACACAATGAAGCTTAATACAAAATAATATAGTACTACGGATATTTTTCCAAATTTTACTCCCTTTTCCGATTAAAGAACTGTAATCCGTCCATTAATGTCACATGACATATCTCATGATCTTTAATTTCCCTCACACAAAATAATGCATAATCGGAACTGAGTACTTCTCACATTATTACCAAAGTCCTAGGTAGTAACCTTTATCGCCTCCAAAATGTCGCCAAACTACCTGTTACCATATTGCAAAGATCAGCCTCCATTTTTCCAACATAAAACTCATTGCTACATTCCAGAGTTTCATTTGTTTCTGTATCTGAATCACTACTCTGTATGGATGAATCATGATTACTAATTATATTCTTAGTCATCAACATCTTCCTCTTCACTGAATGAATCCTCATCAGAAGAAACTGTTTCAAGGAGATTTCTCAATCTTTTCATCTCTTCATCGTAAGGAATATATGGCGCCATGCTTACAACTCAAGAAATACTAAAAGCTTGAAAACGAGAAGTGCGAAGTGACTCACTGAGAAACGCCAGTACACACGCGGGTAATGACATGCCTGAACAATGCTGGCCCTAAAAAACCGTTGCACTCGCCACCTCAGGAATTTTCCCCATTTAAGTATGTGACCTTGAACTCAGCTACACCAAGTTTTGTCCTTTTATGAAAGAATGGGCGAGAAATTTACAAAAAGAAAAATGCACATGGGTATGACATACCCGCCGCGTGTGCTCGCGGGTTAATGTTACTTATCTGATACTTCTGTCTGTTCTCTATGACTGCCATTTTAAGTGTGAATTAACATTTTTGAGGAATATTTTTTGGTGATTCGTTGGCGCATACTTATTTGATGGGTTGTGGTTTGAATTTGTTCATACTTCTGATATAAACGACAAGTTTCTGGATATGAGGTACTACCTCAAGCTTAGATCTTTCGAAATTTCTTTTTTGCAGATGATGAGTTCATAAAATATTACATTGGAAGCTTTTCCATTTTTGGAATATGAGGTTTTTATTATGGGTGCTGAGCTTAGCAACTTTAAGGTGAGATTATATATAAAAATTTTTGGTGAATCTTTGGATTATGGTAACTTGGCAATTTTTTGGCGACCAACCCTGCTACAGCAACCTGCAAGTTTTTTTGGACGCCATTTTGTTTTCACGAAGTAAAGGCATTTTTTTTTTTTTTTTTACTCAATATTTTTTCTAGCAATCTGCTAGCCAAATTACGCTTATGCTAGAACCTTTTTGAAACAAATGTGCTTAATCATGATGAAGATTAGGTGCGGAATAGTTTCTAAGTGCTTATTAGCTAAAATCACGAATGGAATTTTCCATTTTCACCAGATTTCTTGCACCGCCTTTCAAACTTATCTGTAATATTGTTCCTTTCACACAATCTCATTTCATTCCCACATGTTGGACATTCATACTTATCTGCAATTAATCCTACACTCTGCAATTAATCCTACTCTATTGGCCATAGAGTCTTCTCTTTGAAAAGACGGGTTGTCCACTTTAGTGGCCATGTCTTTTTTCCATTTTCCAGGCTGAAAAGGCCCACCAGCGGCCGAGCGGTAAAGTCGCTAAACACTGGTAGTTCGGTCCGAGGTTCGAATCCCGCGAACGGGCTGGCTGTTTTCGTGGTTTTCCCCATGTGTAACGTGTATACGAGCCAGTTTCCCTTAGAGAGTCCTCCACGGAGGCATCCCTCCCCTTAGGCAGATAGCCCTAGTGTGCTTTGCCATAATTAAATACACCCCACACCCACCCCCCAGGCTGAAAAGTGGGGTGAAATGTCAAATTTGACATCCCCAGGGTTTTAACCACTTATCTCTTTCAACCCCCCCGGGGGTCGACGTAGAGAACTCTGTGAAGCTACTGGCTAGGATCTATACCTAGGCAGTCTTGGCCACGGGGGTATAAAATCACGAACCTGGCGGTTCCAGAACCCGGGGTTGGGTCATCTGTATGGCTTGACCTCGGGGGAAAGGCATAAGACGTATACCAGATGGTTCTGTAGCTTGGTGTTGGACGGCACCACGGTGTGGGACGGCACCGAGTTTGCTAGGTAATGTCCTGATGGGATGCGCTGCCCGTGTAGTACTGGCGGGAGCATTAACGACCGGTCAAGTCCATCAGGTTGTCAGTCACGCCTCCGCCGAAGTGCCGAGAACAGGGAGTGGTGACCCCTCGGGCCCGGCCCAGTAAGCGGAGGTTTTTGGAGTTATTTCAGTCTGAGGCAGATCCGGTTTGGGGCCCTGCTCCTCAGACTATAAGGAATTAGATTAAAACTCCTAAGTGGTCTTCGTAATAGTTGGGTTGAGGCTAAGTCGTGGCCTGGTCCCCCACAACTCCAGCCCATTAAATCGAATTCGATTGTGGCTGATCTCTTATGACCTCTCCCTGCCTGATATGGGGGTTCACAGTAGGTCGATTCTCCCAGTTGCGCAACTGAGCGCAGGAGGGATGTATAAATGTTGTTGTTTATCTCTTTCAAAGGTCTTCCTTTTGCGACATAGATGCATCCTGCTGAGAATCCATTAAACTACACACAAGAATCTTTGTTGCAATTAGGAGGTGATTTCTTAAAGGGGGAAAGCATTCGGTTCAAGATTCCCCGTCCTTTGGTAGCTAGCTTTTAATGCTACCAAATTCCCGGCCTCAAAAGATTAAATTAATTTCAGTTTTCTTCTTTCATACTTTTTCATGATAAGAGTTTTTCCTCGTAATTTTTTCAGAATATTCAAATGAGTATCAAGTTTTCTCTGTAAAATTCGCTTAGCACTTTCCTCTCCTGAATTTCTTTTTTCCAAAAATCTTTTGGATTTTTGTTCTTACTGAATCGGTAGGGATAATTTTTGTTTCAGGTTTTAGACCTTGTATTTCGGAAGATATAAAAAGATCAAAGAAAAAAGGATCAACATAAAACTAACTTAATAAAGCTTAAATAAAATGTCATAGATATTCCTAAATTATGTGCGACTATGTTGAAGGTATGTAAAATATAAATGTTTCAAGAAATTGTGTAATTTAATTACTTGATAAATTTTACGAAGATTATTTTTATTTGCAAATTTGGTTTAAAATTACATGAAATATTAAATTATGTTTAATGATAATGCATCCTATTTACAGATCTGTTTTATTCTTAGAATGGTATTACAAAAGTGGAGTTCAGGTATTTGTAATTGCTTTAATAATTTGGTTCCCCTTTGCTGATAGGTTATTAATTTTTTCTTATAATGGTCCATAGAAGTCTGTAGAAGAACTTAATTTCTATGAGCAGAAATGTGTTTGAACCTTGTGTTTAAAAATTAGCCATTTTAAAAATAAATAGAAATCAGAAATATAGAACGTGACAAAGAGAGAAATAGCTCTGAATTTAGTGGAATATTATCTGAAATACCAAAGTTAGCATGTATCTGACTACTATTTAAGCATACTAGACTAAACTTGTTTTGTAGTAATTAGGTTTTATTCATCTAATGATAGAAGTTTTGTGTATTTTCCCAATATGGTTAAATTTATCTTCAAAATGAAAAAAATGCATGGTTGTGTTGTTATGTGCGACAAAACTATTCCGCAGGGCAAGTAAATAAAATACCTTTGTATTATAGAATAGCATTTAGTATTTTTACCTCATTTAAAACATATAATTAATAAGTTTTGAATATGTAAAGTCTAAATTCTACTTCTTAATTGCTTTGCATTTTAGGTACAGAACATAAGTTACTCATGTAAATGACCTCATTACATCCTAAACTCGCCTATACATGTCCGATCTGGGAATATCTCTGCAGAACTAATTCAACTAACATGCAAAACTTCACTCTTGGGCAGATAACAAATGGCTAATGGTTCATAAGTAATTCTGCTGTTCTTACTGGATTATAGTTCCTGAATCTTAGAAATTCATAGGACATTCATAAAAATTTTGGAAACTAAACAGTCCCACAGTTCCAATATGTAATTATATTCATAATTTGGGTAATATTTTCAGGCTGAGTTCAACATCTTCGAAAATCTAACTGCAACGTAACTAACATCATGGTAAAGGCTGAAAATTTGCAGTAACTGAAGCAGCATTCGTAGTAGTCATTATATGGGAGGTCATATACCAATTGCCGCTATTCCCTTTTTGTAAGTAAGCCCATAGCTCAGTTCTGTGTCCTGCTATATTGTTCCAATTAATTTCTTTTCAAAAGTATCTTCGCATTGATCCGTTTTTTTTTTTTTTTAAATCCCACAGTTTTACAGTGTTTTGCATTCCAGTATTGGGATTTACAAAATTATACTGATGACTAAATCCCCACAGTCTTGCAGTGTTCTGCATTCCAGTATTGGGATTTACAAAATTATACTGATGATTAAAATGTTAATAATAAAGTGACCACATGTCCCGATTTTAGCAGGACAGTCCCGCTTTTTAGAGGATTGGCCCGTGTCCCGCCGATTTTTTAAAATGTCCCGCTTTTTAGAAAACATCTGCATTTCATATTTTAAATGCGCTGTAAAAATTTATTACCTATTATTTATTAATTATTATAGTGAATATAAAGAAATAAAAAAAAACATAAAATGCATGCAGAGTAAACTAAATTAGGCGATGCAACAAGTTAGATTTACTCAGTGGTGTTTGATCATTGTCGTTACGTATCGTCAAGGAATATGTATTGTTAAGGGAGGAACAGCTAGCATTAGCTGAAGGGCTATTTGCATTCCACACTATAAACCACAATCAAAGTTTCAGATCAATTGATTGTACGACAAAAAATTTGCACGTGCAAGGGCAAAAACCAAAGCAATTGTTTTTAATGTTTTTTCACCATATTCGTTTTCAGAATTGCAGAAAGAATTAGATAAATGCACATTTATATCCATATATTATGCTTACAACCACAAAGATTTAAAATTATTTCCCACAATTGTTAAACTTTTTGATCCAGAAACAGGAATTAAAATCTGAATATTAGATTTTGTTTCATTGCAGGGTGAAACTTCACAAATAATTTTTGATTCAATAAGTACTATTTTAAAAAAGAATAATTTGAACAATAAAATTATTGCACATTGTGAGGATAAAATTAATGAAAATTTTGGTGGAAAAGCTAGAAGAGGCATCAATAACGTTTTTACGAAACTTAACGAACGTTTGAACAAAAAAATTGTTCGAGTAGGTTGTGCAGCGAATATTCCGCACAATACTATTCAAACAGCATCAGACTTACTTCCAGTCGATGTTGAAAATATTATTAAAAACTTTTATTCGTATTTTTATATATATACTGTACATGTTGAAAGTTTGAAGGATTTTTGTGAGAGCGCAGAAATCAAATTTTGAATTGTTGGTTACAACAAAAGACAATGGCTAGCTCTTTTACCAGCTGTAGAAAATATTTTAAAAATATACGAACCATTAAAATCATACTTTTTATCACAAGGTTATGTCCAAGAATATTGCAGCTCTTTTTTAAAAATGGCACATGACAGATTTGGCTTTCGTTCATCCACAACCAAGGTACATTATTTCACAATGCTGTGAAAATTATTGAAGGGGACAAAATTTCAAATACGGAAGTGTCAAATGAAATCAATGATTTAAAAACAAAATTTCGAGAAAGAATTGATAACGATTATGTTCCTTTAGTTACTCAAAAGGACATCACTAGGTTGGAAGCACAAGGTGCCATTAAACGACCTGATTTTCTGATTTTTAGTTATTTCGTTCATTTTGTCCCGAGTTGTGTGAGTATAAGTGCCTTCGGGAAATAGTTTTAGAAATTATCATCTTTTGTTATGTCTGCGAGAAAGGTGAAATACTCGTACACAGTTGACTTTCCTTCCATTATTTCCTCAAGGAAATGTAATAAATTTGCGATGCGTACCGCCTGTCGTTGCGATTTTTCGATTTCGCACGGTGGAAGGGCGGATGTTCTCAAACATGTGCGTTCTCAAAAACAGGACAACAGGAGTTGTTTTGAAAAAAACGGAAAATTAAATTTTTCTTCGGAAACAGGACGAAAAAGTTATTAATGCAGAATGTCTGTCCTCTGCCTTTTTACTGGAGCAGTCAGAAATTTTTATAACTGCTTGGAATATCCTGAAGAATCACTTAAAAGGGATGAGGATTTCTGCAGACGGACAGCGTAGTTACACCAACATTTGTTCTCATTGCCCAGATGACATCCCACTGTCTTGCCATCACATCTTCAGCTGCCCAGCAATCCAGGCCAGACTGTTTAACATCGGCATTGAAGACCCAGTGGACCTACTTTATACTGATAGAGCTGCCGAGGTTGCAAAAGCTGTCTTTGACAGCTTCGGAGCTATATCATTGCACTTTGTTATAGACACGACATCATGATATCCTGAAGAATAGACAGTTCATTTCGAGGATATTAAAAACTTTCATTGGGTGACATTAAAAAAGGAGATTTTAAGGGAATATATGGAAAAAATCTTTATAACATATTTGTAAACCATTTTCCACAAAGTAATATTTGTGAAAATGATCTTTTTGATGAGGTGTCATTGGTAAAAAGATATGTTACCAGAGTTGCCAACTCTCCCGATTTAGGCGGGAGACTCCCGATTTTCGTCTGCTCTCCCGCCAACCCGATTTACTATATATTTCTCCCGACTCTTTCTTATTCTTAAAATTTCTCACGATTTTTATGGAACTTGGCTTAATAAACTTTGTTATATGAAAAAAAAAAAAAAAAAAAGATTTTGTACGTCTGAAAGCAATTGAATTTTCTCTAGATTATATCTAAAACAAAACCTTGCGAATCAGTTAACTTCTGCTTTGTGAGTGAGAGCACATACATATCCAGAAACATCGTTCTCCAGTTCTCCAATGGGTATCGAGCTCCACTGCGTGTCATCTGGCACATATTAGCCAATGAGGACAAAGCAAGCTGTTATTTGGATGCTTTTTAGTTATTTTGTTCATTTTGTCCCGAGTTGTGTGAGTATAAGTGCCTTCGGGAAATAGTTTTAGAAATTATCATCTTTTGTTATGTCTGCGAGAAAGGTGAAATACTCGTACACAGTTGACTTTCCTTCCATTATTTCCTCAAGGAAATGTAATAAATTTGCGATGCGTACCGCCTGTCGTTGCGATTTTTCGATTTCACACAGTGGAAGGGCGGATGTTCTCAAACATGTGCGTTCTCAAAAACAGGACAACAGGAGTTGTTTTGAAAAAAACAGAAAATTAAATTTTTCTTCGGAAACAGGACGAAAAAGTTATTAATGCAGAATGTCTGTCCTCTGCCTTTTTACTGGTGCACAACCTGCCACTGAAAGCATCGGATCACTTTATTTAGAAAAATGTTTCCCAATAGTAAAATTGCTAAGAAATACTCAAGTGCAAGAGCCAAAACAGGTGCAATTGTTAAAGAAATGCGTTTGAAAAATAAATCTTCAGTTATTGCTTGCATTAAAACAGCTTCGTTCTGCCTCTCTATGGATGGAAGCAATAATACCGATTCAAGACTGTATCCAATTGTTGTTCCTTTTTTTAATCCAGAGTCTTCAGAAACTGAGTGCAGTTTATTTTGTCCCCACTTTAGAAGGACATTTGACATGCTTTAGTACAGCACAGCTAATTATTAAAACTTTAAAAGAAAATGCAGTCCCACTGGATAATTGCTTAGCACTTGGTGACGATAATGCACCAGTATTGGTAGGCTTGAAGACTGGTGTTGCAGGAATCTTAAGAAAGGAAAATTCAGATTTGTAGATTATGAGGTGCACCTATCACCTCTTAGATTTAGCAGCTAAAAAAGGGGCAGCTTCTTTACCAATAAATGTGGATGAACACATTGTTGATATTTATTATTATCTTGGAAGAAGTTCTAAAAGGAAGAGAAAATTGAAACAGTTCCAACAGCTGCATAACAGCAGTTTACAATTAGAAAACTTGGATGAAGTTATAAAATCAGTTAGGATTGACACCCAGTGGAGTTTAATTGAAAAACTGAAAGGTGCTGATGGAATTTTAAAATATAGTGAACTGTCTAGGATTATGTTGGCCATCTTGACAGTTTCCCATAGTAATGCAAAGTGTGAGAGGATTTTCAGTGTTGTTGCAAAAATGAGGACTAAATTTAGATCTAATATTAGCGATGACACATTAGAAAAACTTTTATTAGCGAAAGCAGGCCTACATCACAAATGCTATGAACAAAATTATGAAGTTTCTTAAAGAAAGCAAAATCTGCCAATGTTTATAACATTTGTACGAAAACTGATTTAATCAGTTTTTAAAGTGTCTATTTTTTTTGTTGTTGTTGTTTTGTTTTTTTAAACGATGCAAGTAATAAAAATGTTTTTCATGTGTAAGGTATGTTTGTGTTGCTTGCATTTAAGAATTAGTTACTATTTAAAGATAATTCATTATTAAAAACTATATTTTTATCATTTAAAATGTCTTTTTAACATTGTGAAAAATCTCCTGATTTTTGAGTGTCAAAGGTTGGCAATTATGCGTTACTGATGAAAAAATTAAATGTTTGTTGTCTGCAAATGTGGAAACAAACAAAAAATGGACAGAGTTATTCCTTCACTTTAAACAGAATAATATTCCTTATAAAAGTATTTTGAAAATTGTAGAACACGCGGTCTCCCTTCCAGGAACAAATGCAGCAACAGAACGTGTTTTTCTAGTATCAATAAAATATGGACAATTGAAAAAAAAACGCAGTTGAACATTAAAGCTTAAAATCTGTATTAAGCCTAAAATATAATTTGACCAATTCATGTGAGAAATTTCACGACATTTTAATAAATGATCCAAATCTATTGCAAAGTATTCACTCGGATATAAAATATAACCATGAAAGAAAATTATAATTTTTTAAAATAAAATATTAAATTAATTAAAAACATAATATTCAAATTATTATTTTTTACAAATATTTTTATATTTACCAATAGTTGATAATAAATATAGTTTTGTATAATTATAGACAAGTATATGAATATATACAATACAAATATTTTTTGAATTATTGGTCTGCTTTCATAACTAAATTAAAATTCTAAATTCATTCTATTTGTCCCGCTTTGTCTCAATGAAAATGTGGTCACTTTAGTTAATAAGCAATATTTAAAATGGTTTATGAATTAATCAGAGTTGTATAAAAACAGAGATGATATGAGTGTGTTATAAAATCATGCTTGGCCATTGTTGGCAAGAAATAGCATTATTTGGCAAGAGTTGCTATAAAAAATTGTCAATATGCAAATACTTGAGTACTAAGTCTAATTTTTGTGTTACAGCAAGATGAACATTTTGTATTTTAAACTTTTATTTAATCACATACTTTCATAATATTCATGCAATCATATTTTTATTATTATTTATTTTACAAATGCCAAACATTAGCACTTAAGCCATTAGTGCACGGGCTCACTAGTACTTTTTAATAATGTTCTCATACCGAGAAAGTGCATTACGATTATTTAAATGTTCAAAAATCATAGGCTGATTGTAGTCATACAAAATACAGTTTGGGGAATCCACCACTCCAATTCTGTACAGGTAGTCTCACAAACAATAGTGTCCGGTCAGAAGTCTAAATAGAGCTACTGCTGGAAAACTGGGAATGAAAGTTGTGTCTTCTCCCAGAATCCTCCAACTCTTATCCAAAGCACGTTGAATCATATCCTGCTTAAGAATTTTCTTAAGAGTCAGGTTAACAAACAATTTAGCCGTATAAAATAAAAGCGGTTGATTAATGTGTTGCATCATGAAAGTTCCTTTCTTAGCCAAAGTATCAGCTTTTTCATTTCCCATAATTCCACAGTGGGCTGGAATCAGTTGGAAAGAAATTCTGTGTGCCATTGCCTTAAGCAAAGGCCTACAGTGTGAGATTCTTTTAGAACTATTTTGATTATTCAGAAGAGCTTGAAGCACACTTTTGGAATATGACCAAAAGAGTGGCTACAAATTGACAGTTGTTTAATAGCCACTGCAATAGCTTTGATTTCACCATGAAAGGCAAGTAGCAAGAATTCGTATTGGTAAGTTGAAACTGAAAGGCTCACTATGTGCACCTGCGTTCTCGGTAACATAGTGCCATCTGTTGTAGATATGCAACCAATCATTTTGAGGATAGTGAACCCCAATAGTTTCCATTGTAATAGATCTTAACTGTGAATTGCGTATTTCATTTTTAACAACTCTTTGAATAAGCTCAATATTTACATTCAAATTCATTAATTACAAGGGGCAATGTGGAGGAGGTAAAATTAGATAATCTCAGCTCAACTCTAAAGCATCAGATTCTCTCTGAGCAGCCTGTATAAAGCCAGTTTGAGTTTTAAGATTCCTAGAAATTTCCTTATTATAGTTCCTCCAGAAAGTGCTGTCGGGCAAACACTCCAGTTTCTGGTATCATAGGATTGCTTTTTCTCTTATTAAAATCATGAACAGCTTTCAAGCTGGTTACAAGCTGCATTGCAAGAATACGAGTAGATCTCACTGCCCCAATAATTATGTATAATGCTTGGTTCTGGATCTGGACTACATTCTTCGGAGCCCTGATGAGGATCTTGCTACAATGACCAATAATTGGGTGAATGTATAATTTGTATGTAGTCGTCAATGTCTCTGCCACAGCCCCACCTTGAGCTAGCCAAACATTTTAAGAAAGGAAGTCTTCTTACGGCTTTATTTTTCAAATGCTCTGTTATGGCTTTATTTTTTAAATGCTCTGTTATGGCTTTATTTTTCAAATGTTTTCTCCGATTTATGTGTGGATTGAGGATGCAACCCAAATATTTTCTTGAATTGTTATGTTGAACATCTACACCCTTATATGTCAACTTCCTGGTAAATGTCTGTCTGTTCAGAGGGAAGACCTGGCGCTTGTTCTTATCCTTATTCTCATAAAATTTTTTTGACACCAATATTCCACCTCTTTCAGAGCATCATTAAGAATCTTATTTAATATTACTAAGTCCATTAAGAGTATTTTTATTATTATCAAAGTAGTAATTATTTTCATAAGCTCCTTGACCATTGAACTCATTATTCCCCATTAATCAGCACATATGTAGACTTCTATAGTACACAGTCCGAAATCCAGACATCCAATAATTAAAATGATGTATTATCTAAATTTCTCAATTTTTTTTTTTTTTTTTTTTTTTAAATTTTACCCTGTTCTCATACAGTGTAGGGATAAATAATACACTACTGAAAATGAGTATGCCTCAAATTGATTTTTGTTTCAAATAGCTGTTTTTTTTTTCACTACTCAGAAATACTGTTATCTGCAATAAAATTTCAAATAATTTTGCATGTTATTTTGCCTTTAAACACCTGCTGGCTAGTGAGTCAGATTTTCATTCGTCATGTGTGACGTAGCATATTATTATCTTATGTAGCCTGGCATACCGTAAGCAAACTCCAGAGAACCAGTGTTTGAAGTATTGCACATTCACTGCTCACCAGTGTTGCAGTGTAGTATTGCACATTTCATTGTTGTTGCAAGGAAGAAGGCTGTGATGAGACTGCTTCAAACATCAATCATTTGACAGATGACAAAATATGTATTATAGTTTTAAAACCAGAAATATGGCCATAGATAGTGAAGAAAGTGATAAAGAAATTACTGAAAAATAAAAGATTTCAGTGGTTACTTAGGGGATTTCTTAATGCGATGAATGAACAATGAAACTTTGTAACTGAAAACAAAATTGTTTCTCTATAAGTAGATAGAAAAAGTGATAACACATAAAATGGCTCATCACTGGCTAAGCGATAAAGTTGTTGAACACTGGTAGTTCAGTCAGGGTGTGAGTCCTGGTGAATGAACTGGCTGCGTTGGCGTTTACGTGTTTTTTCTCTATGTGTGACGTGTATGTGAGCAAGTTTCCCCTAGAAACTCCTTGAAGATCCAGGCTCCTCTTAAGCAGATAGCCCTCGAGTGCTTTACCATAATCAAATAAACCAAACCAAAGCCTAACACATATAAAACAAATTACTTAAACAATTTATGTTGTTGAAGAAAATTTTGAATTAAATGAAACAGATGTTAAACATTTATTTTTTTTTATATGTATGTATCTATGTAAATTTTAGTTTTCTTAAAATTGTAAATGCTTCATTATTTGACAAACAACATTTCTTCCTTTAAATACTGCATGTAATCATGCAGTAATCAAGTCGATGATGTAAAGTCCAAAAATTTTCGAAATTTGGAATTGGCCGAAGTCCGATGGTTCTGGATCTAGGAATGGCCATATTTATATCAAACTTTTGTAGCAGATTGATAAAAATATCTAGCAAAAAAGTCTGTTATTACCAATCTATTTGTCTCATTATTTGGCTGAAATCTCTGGAAACAAAGTATCTGGCTGGAAACAAAGTATCGTCTTACTTTGGCATAATTCATTCCAAATTTGCATCATGATTTTTCTTATTGTGTAACTGAATTTTTTTAATTTTACGTTTTAAATTATCAGATACTCTTATCAGTTGCTTTTGGTGCATATTATTTTGGGAAATATTTTAATAAATCTATTTCTTGGAACCATACATACTCTGGTGTATGTGAATTAAGTTTTAAAGGCACCATCTTTTAGTAGTGGCTTTAGTGCCAGTGAGTTGAATAATCACAGAAGTGTCTATGACACTTCTAACTATATTTATTTTGCTATTGGCCACTATTGAAGTAAATATTTATAGTTAAATATGGAAGACCACTGGAAAGAACAAAATGAATGAATAAAAAGGTAAAATAATTAATACTTAAAGTAATTAATTAAAATTCAATAAAATGTGAAGAGATAAATCCATATTTAATAAACTATTAAATATTTAAATAAACTAAAATACTGAATATCATCTTCTTTGGGGCTTTTGCTGGAATTACATTTTCACTTAAAAACTAAGAAATAGCTTAGCCAGTCTCCAGTTGAATTTAAGCTCTGAATTTACTGTAGAATGTAGTACTTCAGTGAATGATAGAAACAAAGGCATTTTTTCCCCCAGTGCATTAATGAAGGAAGTTAAAACTCTTAAAAAAGCATCACCAATGACAAAGGGATAATGCTAGAAATGGTAACACAGTATCGAGCAAATTTTAATGGAGCATGTGAAGGTATGAAAACAAAGGATAATCCAATATTTTTTTACCATGTAGCCCTGTGAATAAAATTGCCAGAATGCCTTTGTCAAGCAGAATGTGACCAGAAGGAAAATTTCCCTTTAATCGGAAGTTAACTGAAAACAAAGTAACAAGTGACATTAGTCTCCCATATTTGCTTGCATTGTTCCAAAAAGTCTGCAGGTGCCCCTTTGTATGGGAAGACATTTGCATTGGAACAAAAATTTACTTGCTATCATAAATTCATTGCACTTTCCTGGAAAATAAGTTTTTACATGTGGATGGGGGCTTTTCTTTCTTTAAAAATCACAACCTCTGTCCTAGGATTTTTTTCTCAGGGAAAGAGAGGCATCCATTCAAGAGTTTGAATTGATTTGTAATTTTATTGCTAAAATAAAATTTTTGAGATCAGAAGAATTGTGTACTGAATTATGGTTCAATTATATGAAAGATTTACCAGAGCTATTTTATTTAGGGCTGTAGTGCACTTTGGTCAGAATTATGAGTTCTCAAAAGTTAAGAAGTACTATATCAGTTTGTGATTGTCAGTAAAATCAGACCACCTTATCAAAAACAGCTTCCTCCTATTTTTTAAAAGAGAACTTTTCATCAGATATGCAATAGATCCAGAAATTAGTCTGAATTTTTGTATACAAATGCTTGTTTCTTTTTTTAATATTTAGTACTTTTTAAACTAGTTGGACTATGTTTTTTTTCCTTTGTTTTTAATTTTCATTAACTGGGAGAAGCTGATTTGTTTCATTAAAGATATGCAGAATACCTTTTTTGTTGCTGTTTGTTTCTGCATATTTTCTGCTCCTAAAACATTTGTGTCGTTATTTTTAGCTGTCTAGTTTCTCATATTTCCTTTTAAATTTGTTTTAATTGTTGTTTTTCCAGATGTACTGCACACATGACCAGTTTCTAATTTAACATATTCAGATCCAAACTTATTTTAGCTGATTTTTCATTTATGATTCATTTGTTATGTCCCACAAGATCTTTTAATGATTACAACAAGAATATCACCAGATGAAAGTAAATAACCCTAGGAGATGTCACAAGCAGTATAAGTAAATTAGTATCCTAACAGTATATACAAATACAGTATGTCCATAATTAAAGAACTGTATTTTAAAGCTGCCCACAAAGAATCCACTGATCAGTAAATTGTGAAATTTTATGGTGGACTTAATGAAGGGATAAGAATGTCTTTTAGCAAAAAAAAAAAAAAAAAAAAAAAAGTTACAAATAACATCACAACAAGGCATTATATTAATAAATTATACATTTAGCAACATCTTTATAATAGTTTCACAGTTTTACAAATTTTGTTCCAAAAAAGTATGTTCCACATGATGGCAACCATTTTCACTTACCATCTGAAACCACAAGATGGCATGTTCCACAGTTAACCGAAGTTTGCACTGGGAAATGTTCAGCATGTGCCGTGAAAAACTGGCTTTATGATTAGGAAAAGTTTTTGGATTGTCACAACTTACCAGATATTTCAAATGTTCTCCAAAGCCCAAAATCGCATAGATTGAGGCCTGGGGATTAGGAAGGCCGCACATTGCGAAAATGGCAGCTGTTTTGGTAAAACAATTTTATTAACAAAGCGCGATCTCGTAAACTTATCGTCACTGTGAGCAATAAGCACATTGAAAACAGTCTCCACGAATGTTTCTAGGTTTTATAACAGCTGCTGCATGACATAGACGACAAAGATTTAAATTTTTGTTTCTGGTTTTTAAAGTAAACCACACTCTGGTGACGCTATTTGTAATTAATTGTTTTTTCTCTGAAAGACGTTCTTATCCTGTAAGTCCACCACAAAATTTCATGATTTTCTGATCACTGATTTCTGCTTGTAAGCAGGTTTGAAGAGTTTTTAAGCTATAGATACCCTTTGTTGTTACTTTACTAAATTTCACCTTTACTAGATAACTTAGTGTCTTTTTTTTAACTGTTGAAATAAATCCAAAGATTTTTTACTTTTATTAAAAACTGAAATGTGTGGGGGGAAAAAACTCTCCATGACTTTTTTTTTTCTAATTTAAAAAAAAAAAAAAAGACTTGATATATGAGCAGGATACGGTTCTATGGGATCTTTTGATTGCTAATACGGGATTATGATTAAAAAAAAATATTAAGTGTCTGTAAAAGTGTTGAATGCAGTAGAATTTTGATCCTTGCTCATAGTCAGGTGACATTATCTGCCTACACCAGAGTCAAAAGTTGAGGTTTGTTGTGAGAGTACATATACAGACAAGATTCTCTTCTATTCCCTAATCTCTCACATCTCCCGCTGCTTAACCACCTGCCTTGAGATCTGCATGTTGTCTGTTGAATTTAGAAAAGGAAAACTGTGCTATATATACATTATTTGTTTTCCCCCTGATTTCGTATTTATTGATCATATTTACTTTCATTGATTTTGGTGGTGTTTTAAATTTTATGCATTATTTAATATGATTAGAAAGTTTTTTTTTTGTGCTTGTTTTGAAGTCTGAATTTCCATATAAAGGAAGAGTAACTCATTCTTCTCTTTATGCCATTTTAACGAATGAAGGTTTATTACTGGAATGGTTAAATTAGAGCAGGAACACTTGTATATCTCTTTCAGGTAACAAATCTGTAGTTAATGTTCATTGCTGATGTTACGTTATACATTTTTGAAATTTGCCTCAGTAGTAGAAATATTGTTTTAAAGTTTTAAATGACACCTATGTAGTCCTTTTTTTTTTTTTTTTTTTTTTTCCAAATTAGCGAAGATGCGTATTTAAGTAAATTTTGGAATCTGAAGAATCTCTGTATCAATTTTGTCATTCTTATCGGTTCAGTCTGGTTGTATGGAGTCTTTGTCCTGTTCCTTTAAAAAAAAAGTCTGACATTCAGAATCATCAGAACTTAAGCAGTTTTGGATTTTAGATCATGAGTTTAAATCTGATAAGATTATATATAGAAATTATAAAATTAAAAATATGGAAAGTTGTGAAATCTTCAAGCATTTACGATCTTAAGAAAACCTAAATATACAAGAGAAAAAAAAAAAAAAAAAGCTCAATATATTGTAGGATTTCAAAGTTCCTGGACTGAGTCTATAATGTAAAAATTTTTTGCAGCAGTGTGACTGTGAGAACGTTTTTGTGTTACTATGTTACTTTTTGTGACAACGTTTTTTGTAGGCAGGTGCATTTAGTAACTAGCGATAGAAAGAAACGGCATCAGCTGAGCAGAGAATCAATATCAAATTTTGTGTTCACTTGGGAAAGAGAGCTATGGAGACTTTCCAAATGTTGAAGCATGTTTACGGAAGTGAAACGTTATCGAGAATGCAAGCTTTTGAGTGGCATCGTCATTTCAGATAAGATGAAATAAGATAGATAACTTCTGCTCACTATAACCTTTCAATAGCTGAAAATAAGAGTGTGAGTAGGATGATTTAACGTTATTGCACAAGATAGTTTCACCTCCTCCCCCTCCAAAACAAAATGCTGATCAGAACAAAAATTGATTTATATCAACATTTTCCTTAAATGTCATATTATCCATTCTTACACTGTGTGAGAAAAAAGTCCTGTAGGATGATTGGATAACAGATCATTTCAGTTATTGGACATCCAAATATTAACTTTGTACTACACTGATGTCCATAAATTAAGGATAATTCGGAGTCACGCGGAAATCGAACTCTAAAATAAATATATCACCTGTAAAATCACTACACACATTTTCAAGAAACATATGCGAATTTCAGGAAGTAACCAGATGACACCGATGGTATGTCACAATGACGAGAATGTAAGAGAGTGATATATAAGGAATACAAGCAAAGAAGTAAAATTGTTCGCAGATGCTTTATAAGCATTTCAGTGCAATAACCAAATAGTTATGACACAAAAGACGCATTTGGATGATTTTTTACATGGTAGAATTATCAGCCGCCTGGAATGTGGACGTATCCAACTGGAAGTATCAGACGAACTTGGAATTGTTCCGAGTGTCATCTCCAGTCTTTGGCAACGATTCCAAGATGATGGTAATGTGAGTAGACGTTACAGCACAGGTTGCCCCAGAGTTGCAATTCCGAATGAGGACCGGTATTTGGCAGTTACTGCCAAAAGAAACAGGCGGAGCACAGCCTCAGACCCGTCTCGTCAGCTTTCTTCAGCCACTGGTATGACAATTTCAAGGCAGACCGTGTACAGACGCTTTGGGCAGATTGGTCTATATGCTCGTAGACCTGTCAGATGCGTTCCACTTACTGCAACTTACTGTCGCCTGCGGTTAGCCTGGAGTAGAGAGCATGCATTGTGGACACCGCAACACAAGGGCTTGTGTGATGTTTCCGATGAGTCCAGGTTTAGCTTGCAGTCTGATTCTCGCCGGACTTTCATATGGAGAGCTCCAGGTACCCGTTACCACCAAGAAAACATCATTGAAAGACACCGTTACGGTTGTGCAGGAGTGCTCGTTTGGGGTGGAATTCTTCTGGGTTCCAGAACTGAAATGCATGTTCAAATTGGAACCATGACAAGCCAAATCTATCGGGACGTCGTTCTGGAACAACATGTATGTTTGTTTCGGGGCGCCATGGGCGCACAATTTGTGTTTGTGGATGACAACGCCCGTCATCATCGTGCAAACATCGTAAGCGAATGCCTTCAATCGGAGGATATCACCCGTACCGACTGGCCAGCATTCTCACCGGACTTGAATCCAGTAGAGCATGTGTGGGACATGCTTGGCCGACGAGTTGCAGCCCGTCAACCTCCTCCTACATGTCTACCAGAACTTCGGAGAGCATTGTTTTTTGAGTGGTGTAATATCCCTCCAATATCAGATCGATAATTAGATACTCAGCATGCCTAGGCGTTGTGCGGATTGTATTGCATCGTCTGAGAGACATACAATGTATTAACAATCATACCAACCATGTAATATTGGTTTTTTGTAAATATGTTTTTTTTTTTTTTTTTTTTTTTTTTTTGTAATTTGTTCCAGGGAGAAAAAATCGCTAATTTTTTTAATAATATCAAACATATAGCATCTTTTTTTTTTGCTCTTTACCTTTTGTTTAATAAATAAGCTTTACAAATAAGTCAGATTTGTTTTGCTTCTAACTCTTCCTTTGCCTGATTTTGCATCATCCTTAATTTATGGACATGAGTGTGTATTTCATTTATTTATCAATTTTTTTGATAGACGGTCTGTTTTTTAAATTCCATGTGCGTGTGATAGGAAATAAAATTTTAATTGACAGTTTTTGTCATAGAGGCATGACATGTTAACAAAAATAAGTATACGTAATGAGAGTGTGGTATTTTTGTCTTGCCATATGTATGTATTCCAGAACTGAAATGCATGTTCAAATTGGAACCATGACAAGCCAAATCTATCGGGACGTCGTTCTGGAACAACATGTATGTTTGTTTCGGGGCGCCATGGGCGCACAATTTGTGTTTGTGGATGACAACGCCCGTCATCATCGTGCAAACATCGTAAGCGAATGCCTTCAATCGGAGGATATCACCCGTACCGACTGGCCAGCATTCTCACCGGACTTGAATCCAGTAGAGCATGTGTGGGACATGCTTGGCCGACGAGTTGCAGCCCGTCAACCTCCTCCTACATGTCTACCAGAACTTCGGAGAGCATTGTTTTTTGAGTGGTGTAATATCCCTCCAATATCAGATCGATAATTAGATACTCAGCATGCCTAGGCGTTGTGCGGATTGTATTGCATCGTCTGAGAGACATACAATGTATTAACAATCATACCAACCATGTAATATTGGTTTTTTGTAAATATGTTTTTTTTTTTTTTTTTTTTTTTTTGTAATTTGTTCCAGGGAGAAAAAATCGCTAATTTTTTTAATAATATCAAACATATAGCATCTTTTTTTTTTGCTCTTTACCTTTTGTTTAATAAATAAGCTTTACAAATAAGTCAGATTTGTTTTGCTTCTAACTCTTCCTTTGCCTGATTTTGCATCATCCTTAATTTATGGACATGAGTGTGTATTTCATTTATTTATCAATTTTTTTGATAGACGGTCTGTTTTTTAAATTCCATGTGCGTGTGATAGGAAATAAAATTTTAATTGACAGTTTTTGTCATAGAGGCATGACATGTTAACAAAAATAAGTATACGTAATGAGAGTGTGGTATTTTTGTCTTGCCATATGTATGTATTTCAGAGAAAAGTTTTTGTAACATTTTTTATTACTAAGTAACATCTATAACTAATAATTTAAATGTATCTGTTTCATCAACTTTTTAAAATTCTTTTAATGTTACTACACCAGTGTAATTTTTTTATGTCATGATGAACTATAATTGTATCATATTTTGTCATTTTTATATATATTACTTTCAGTTAAATTTATTGACATAGGAATACATGCCATTGAATGGGATAATACAGATGGATTGAAGCATATCAAATTAGAGCCTAATGCACAGAATAAATTATGTAACTCATTTAGTCTTTTCTTATTGAAACCAAAAAAGTTCCGAGCTTCTGATAGTAAGACATATTCAGAGTTTAATATCAGTGTCTATTATTTGACTTTTTTTTTTTTTTTTTTTTAAGATGAAGCAACCACACCTGAACCTGATCCAGATTTTACTGAGTATATGACAGGGAAAAAAATTCCTGCTGGTGGCCTTCCAGGCGTGGATTTAAGTGATCCCAAACAACTAGCAGAATTTGCAAAGTTAGTTTTCACTTTATATTAAGCTTTTTCTTGTCATAGAACTTGCATTTATGCAGCATTAATATTTTCTTTTACCTAGAATGAAACCTCGTAAATTGTCTGATGACCTGTCTAGGACAATAGCCTGTCCACACAAGGTATTTAAAAAAAATTTCGTATTTATTTATTACTGTTAACATTATATTCCTGTGCTTTGTATTTGATCATTCATATGTTTGTGATTCCTTTTTACAATTGGTTATGTTTTTCCCCCACATTAAATTTTTAATTTTTTTTTTTTTTTTATAAACATGCTAAAGCAAAGTTTTCATGGAAGAGAAAATCTTTCAGTTTACACATTCAAGTCTATTTTTATGTATTTTTTATTGTCAAACATTCTGTGAGGATGAATGAGCACAGATAATTGGAATAGTACTTACATTAATTTCCCTTCCTTTATTACAGATAATTATCAGATTTCATAACTTTTCAAAAGAACTTAAAAAGCAGATATTTTATGGATTTTTCTTTTCTCATTGAGAATGTTGGCATACCATTTATTGGCATGTGTGATGAAGTAATTTGAGCACAGTCAAAAGTCGTTAATTCGGACACCCATAATCCGGACCTCAAAGCTACAAACTTTCTGCGTTCTGCGCATGCGTCGTATTGATCAGAAAGTAAGACCTTTACAGCTGCGAATTTGCAAGTGCGCGTGCGCGAAATACGTTTACGAATGTGCGTTTAATGTATAACGGACGGTATAGGCTAAGCTAAAATTATCTAATTATCTATTTCAGTTAATGCTGCAGATTGCGTTGTTCCTTAATCTTCGAATTGGATCCGGCTTATTATTTTTTGCAGACTATGAGAGCAATTTTATAAAAGTAAGCTTGAACTTTCGATTATGTCAAATAGAATTTCCGATATATATTTACTAATATGTAAAGGATCTACAAAGCGAAAGTATGTTTCGGAGTCCATTAAACAAAAAGTGGAATTGCTGCAAAAAATGGATAAAGGCATATTCTTTGTTTATCTTTAACGCTGTGGCACGCAATGAATTGGAAGTTGATCTGTGAGCACTATCCTTATCTTCAGGGCAGATGTTTTTATTTTATTTGGTTTATAATTGCTTACTAAATGTAGTATTTCATCTCGATGTACTCCGTCTTTGATATGATTTAAATCAAATGCCTCGTCATTATAATTCACTTCCGATAGCGAAGAAAGTAACAGAGGTTATTGAAAACGAAAAAATTTCGATTGACAAATTAGTCGGTATTCTCGACACAGCAATTATAGGACTTGAACAGCGGAACTTTGTAACTGAACAAAAAATTATGTCTGTTTATAGAATTAAAGAGAAAGTATTATCACATAAAACGAAGCAACTTAAACAACTTACATTGAAAGAAATGTTTAATAAAGTAAACAAATAAATATTAAGCTTTTTTTTTTTTTGTAAATTTTGATACCCTTTAGATCATAATTGTTCTTTATTTCGTAAATTACGGTTTCATAATTTTAATTTTATAATTTCTGCATGCCATTTTACCAGATTTTTAACTGATGATCTATAATCCGGAAAAATTGATAATCCGGAATCGCCGAAGTCCCGATGAGTCCGGATTAACGTTTTTTGACTGTATTAAATTACTTACAGTGTCTAAAGCATTTCTACCAATCAACTCAAAGGAAGAAATATTTAACATGGTGTACCTCGTAAAATTATACTGCATTTTGAATTATAAGCACTGCAATTCCCTACTTTTAACTTTAATTGATAGAAATTACAAAGTATATACTTTGCTCTTGGCTCTTGGGTTATTCTTTATTCAAAGCACACCATTTATGCCACCCTTTTTTAGGATTGCTGTTAATGTGGCTTATGCTGATGAGACTTGTATGAGCAACATCAAGACCATAATCTGTTATTATGGAAAAAATATACCGTGGCAACAGCAAATTTAATGTTTTTTCTTAGCATCAGCAAAAATATTTATTAATTCATTTGCAGTAGATTCCCTAAAAGGGTGTACATGCTTTTCTGTTCAAAATGCTTGCAGAAAAGTATCATAACATTCATATATTCATATTCATATAATATATATACTCATATATTTTTTTAGGTTATATCCATTAAACTTGTACCTGAATCTGGGTGCTAGAAGATATTCAGAAGAAATTTCTGAAGTGATATCTGAAATATCATATTTTGTGTAGTAGCGTCAAAACAGTTAAATTATGTTTTACGTATTTGCATGATGCTTCATTTTGAGCAAAGAATTGTAATTTTCTTTGATGAGAAACAAAGAACTATCATGCCGTAACCATCATATATGCCCCCCCAAGTCCTGCTATGCTGCCTCAGTGTGGCAGGGTGTGTGTCACTGGGCGGAATAGGCGAAGAACGTCAGAAGCATAGCTCCTGGTAGGGCCACCCTAGGTGTGAAGGCCGTTCCAACATGCCCAGCTAAAGCATAGCAGGTGAAGATCCTTCAGGGGATCACCATCTTGGTGATCGGGTGTCACAATCCTGGAGCCCCAGTGATCTCTCCTCCTTTCTGCCTTCTCTCCTCTTAACTGCAACTTTTCTTGCTAAGGTTCAGGCTCGTCATAAGAAACTGGAACAGCCTTGTCTCTAGTTCTTTGAGTGGCAAGAAAAACTGCCCATGTGTTTGCCATGAATGGAGACCCATGTCACTAGAAAGAAGGGTCCTGGTAGTTGAGGGGCGAGGTACTGAAGTTCAGGCTCTTCATAAGAAACTGGAACAGCCTTGTCTCCAGTTCTTTGAGTGGCGAGAAAAACTGCCCATGTGTTTGCCATGAATGGAGACCCATGTCACTGGAAAGAAGGGTCCTGGTAGTTGAGGGGCGAGGTACTGAGGTTCAGGCTCTTCATAAGAAACTGGAACAGCCTTGTCTCTAGTTCTTTGAGTGGCGAGAAAAACTGCCCATGTGTTTGCCATGAATGGAGACCCATGTCACTGGAAAGAAGGGTCCTGGTAGTTGAGGGGCGAGGTACTGAGGTTCAGGCTCTTCATAAGAAACTGGAACAGCCTTGTCTCTAGTTCTTTAAGTGGCGAGAAAAACTGCCCATGTGTTTGCCATGAATGGAGACCCATGTCACTGGAAAGAAGGGTCCTGGTAGTTGAGGGGCGAGGTACTGAAGTTCAGGCTCTTCATAAGAAACTGGAATAGCCTTGTCTAGTTCTTTGAGTGGCGAGAAAAACTGCCCATGTGTTTGCCATGAATGGAGACCCATGTCACTGGAAAGAAGGGTCCTGGTAGTTGAGGGGCGAGGTACTGAGGTTCAGGCTCTTCATAAGAAACTGGAACAGCCTTGTCTCTAGTTCTTTGAGTGGCGAGAAAAACTGCCCATGTGTTTGCCATGAATGGAGACCCATGTCACTGGAAAGAAGGGTCCTGGTAGTTGAGGGGCGAGGTACTGAGGTTCAGGCTCTTCATAAGAAACTGGAACAGCCTTGTCTCTAGTTCTTTAAGTGGCAAGAAAAACTGCCCATGTGTTTGCCATGAATGGAGACCCATGTCACTGGAAAGAAGGGTCCTGGTAGTTGAGGGGCGAGGTACTGAAGTTCAGGCTCTTCATAAGAAACTGGAATAGCCTTGTCTAGTTCTTTGAGTGGCGAGAAAAACTGCCCATGTGTTTGCCATGAATGGAGACCCATGTCACTGGAAAGAAGAGTCCTGGTAGTTGAGGGGCGAGGTACTGAGGTTCAGGCTCTTCATAAGAAACTGGAACAGCCTTGTCTCTAGTTCTTTGAGTGGCGAGAAAAACTGCCCATGTGTTTGCCATGAATGGAGACCCATGTCACTGGAAAGAAGGGTCCTGGTAGTTGAGGGGCGAGGTACTGTCCCCAACATACTGCTTTGGCCTCTGCTTCAGTTAGAGGGGAGGCACCTTGTTGTCCTCATAGGTGTCAATTGGCTGGTCACTAGTCCTTGTGCCAGTAGTTTGGGGACAAGCTCTCAGGATTACCTGCTTTCGGGAGAGCTGACTGTGGAACTTCAGTTTGGGTATGGGTCCGGCTAGCCCTGGTGTCGGAGTCTGTGTCCCCTTGTTGGGCTCCATGGTAGATGGGGCGGTTGGATCCAAATCTTTCTCCATTTAAATATGAATGTTATGATACCTTCCTTCTCCAACATAAGAAGTGACATAGAAAGCACCGTATCAGATGCATTTTGTCCATGTTTCTTAATTATAACCAGCTCTGAAGAATTGGAAAAAAAATGTCACCCTTTCTAATACACAAACATCTTTTGTCTTCTGTATAGTATTAAGAGATTTCTGTGTGGAGATCTTTTGATAAAAACTGTGTCTGGAAAGCAGTGTAATAATAGTCTTTTGAAACTAACCAAATTAGGACAAGCAAACATTGCAATAATACCACATAACATTTAAATTCATCTCGAGGAGTAATCTCTGAAATAGAATTACTGTCAGTAACTGAAGAGGAATTTGTTAAAGAGTTAGGAGATCAAAACGTGTGTAGTGTTCGTAGGATCAAAATATGGAAAGAAGGTCAACTCATTCCCACTAAACATGTCATACTTACTTTCAAGTCTCCTAACCTGCATAAAAACATCAAAGCTGGATACCTAAACTGTTCAATCGGGCCATATATACCGAATCCAATGTGTTGCTTTCAATGTCAGCACTTTGGACAGACCTCTTGTTGTGGTAGTCTCACATGCACTCGATGTTTCATCGTAAGCCATGACATTGAAGGCTGCTCTGCTGCCCCCTTATGTATAAATTGTAAAGGCGAGCAACCAGCTTTTACAAGGTCATGTCTGAAATGGCAGACAGGAAAAAAAATTCAAAGCATTAAAGTTACACAAAAGATATCATTTGCAGAAGCCAAAGGACTTGTTTTCTCTAATCAGCCAAGACCTAATAAATCTTATGCATCCGCAACAAAATCGTTCAGATCAATATCAACGCAAACCACAATAAGCACACAGCAAAAGGAGCTAGCAATGACAGATCCTAGAAACCAAAAATCAGGGGAAAAGTCTGATGTTGAAAGTAGTATGCCAATGACTGCGTCCAAAGGAAAATAGGATGTCCAACAGAACAAACATAAAGATGTTATCAAACAGAAAAATAATCAAAAACCCAGCCAAAGTTCTATCGCAATCATGAGTTCAGGACGTTGGATGAAATGGAGGTTGAACAAGGGTTTTCCCTTCCGAAACACCTTTTCCCTCAAAAGTCAAAAAATCAACACCGCCGAAACAAGCATCCATAATGGGTACCTTAATTTCGCGGAACTGCCGGGTTTTCTGTCAAAACCTGGATAATAATAATCAAGGATTTAATCAACATCTATCAACCTGCCTGCTTTTCACTTCAGGAGACCTTGTTAAAACCAGGCAGACATGCTAAGATATAGAGATATACAATGGTAAGAAAGGACAACCTGTCTAGGGATCGTGCCTGTAGTGGTGTGGGCCATATCGCCTCCCACAATCACCCATACACTGCTCTCTCTTTGATGACCTCCTTCAAGCGGCGGCGGTTCAGATTAATTTATGCTTCTCAATCTCAGTATGCACAATATTTACCCCCACATGAGCATGCAGATCAGCAAGAGATGGACAGAATAATAGAGCAACTCCCAGAACCTTTTCTGCTTTTAGGTGACTTCAATGCACATAATACCTTATGGGGAAGTAGGAACACTATTTCAAGGGGATGACAGATCGAAGGAAGATCATCCTATTTGTCTCCTTAATAATGGAGAATACACCTACTTTCATCAGCCAACTAGAACATTTCATGCCTAGTTCTTGATCTTCATGATCTGGCCTTTTGTTCTCCATCTTTACTTCCCTTTTTACTCTTTCAGTGTAGGGGAGAATCTCTACAATAGTGACCATTTCCCAGTGACTGTAAATATTACAGGAAAGTTGGTAATCTCAAGACAACCACACTTATGATAAAGCTGATTGGGATTTTTTTGCATCTTGTGCTGTGCTGACTGAAGAAATTGTAAACGATGTGGAGATTAATGTAGCGTTAAAAATGATCTATGATGCCATTATACAAGCAGCTGATCTCTGAATTCCGAAGTCCTCAACAAAGTTCCCAAAGCTCCCGAAACCCTGGTGGAACAATGATTGTCATGAGACTTCAAGAGAGCAAAAGAGCTTGGCGTATCTTTCACTAGTATCCAACACTGGCAAATGTTCTTGCCTTTCTTGCCTTTTTCAATTTATCAATTCATTTGATACAGTGTGCTTGTGCATCTTGAATTTTATTCACCATTTGTCTGGTGCATAATAACCCTCGAGGTTATGTGCCATTAAAAATCAACCAACCAACCATCATATGTGCTGTATTTCAGCCCTTTGGCCCCATTGCTCTTCCTACAGTTTGCCTCTATGGGGTCAGTATTTCGAATAGTTTAATGTACTCAGTCTATAACAGAGAACTGAAGAGGTATTCTTCCAGTGCTGTTAGGAATATCGAGTGCACTGGAGCTATCGTATGTATTTTAATAGGTATTACATGAAAAAATGACCATTTTTTTACGTTTCAAATAAAACTGAATGGGCATTTTCTATGAACCTCTTGATGAACATTGTGTATATATATTTATTTATAAGAAAAGGAGAGGTTTTATATGTGAGTGTTTTTATATGTACAATATTTCTGTTTTATGTAAATTGGATAGGTTTTTTTCATGTACAATTTTTGCTTTTGTTGTACAAGTTTTCTATTGTATGTATAATGGCTAAGTTTTTATCACGGACATATATTGATTTCACTTTAATTTAGATCTGGGTTTCTTAAACTTTTTTCAGTCACAACCCCTTTTCATCACTGAGATTTTTCACGACCCCCCGAGGACCTCATAATATTTAAAAAAATGTTTTTGGGAGCCCATAAATATTACGCAAATCCGACACACATGTGAGTGAAACTCAATGTTTTCGCTTGTACTGTAAATATACTATTGCAGTTTTAAGTCATTAGCTTTAAGACATAGAACAATGTGAAAATTTTAAATAAGTAACAGACGAAATGACAGCATCATGTGCAAAGCAAGAAAAATGAATGTTTATATTATTATAATAAAAATGCGTCAAAATGTTTTCATTTTTTTCCTTTGTGTTGTCTTATCTTTATCTATTTTCAGATAGATACATTGTGAAAAAATATTTGGTAATTGTAAAATTATTATAATAAGTTAAAGAAATATCAAAACTGCGAAAATTTTTGGTGACCCACAGTTTAAGAAACCTTGATTTAACACTCTGAGCGGCCAGGGTTTTTGCTAAGAAACCGAAAATTTCACAAAACTACTAGGAGAACAAATTATTTTTTTGATTTTAATGTAAAAACTCATGAAAATACATACCTGGATTTGTGTGCTTTTGATATATTGCCTTGACTTCTTTGACATATTTTAATATGCACATATATACGTTCTTACAGATATCACAAAAAATATTCTAAGCCGTATATATACGGCCTTGCTGCTTAGAGGGTTAAATGATGGGATGTTGTTTTGCATGTAACATCAGGAATTAGGAAGTTCAAATGTTTTTTATGGCTCTAGCTAATTTTTAACCTCTTCTTTTCTCATAAATCTGTTTTAAAATTTGCAACTCAATGCACAGTTTTTGATCAACTAGGTCTCATGTTTTAATGATTTACTACTTTCTACTTGATAGTGATATTTTATACTTAAAAGTCCAATAGGACAGTATAAAGTGGATGGCTGATTCTGAGAATCTAATGTAAAAATGTACAGCTAATTCTTGTCACTATGTTTTCTTTCCTCTAAAAATTTTTGGCACAATACTTTTAATACTATTGTTTAAATAGTTTTAAATTACTTTGATGGCCAATTCTACTCCTTTTATTAACAAACGGGCCTTTTCGTTTCCTGAAGTTTGATCGCCCTCTAGCTTGAAGAATTACGACTTTTATTAACAAATGACTGTTTTTTCCATTTTTCTCTTACTTTTGTGGCCATGTTAAGTAATTTTAGCTGAATTAGCCATTTTCAATTTTTGAAGCAGTTCTTAAAACAACTTGACTGACGCCATTTTGAAATTTTTCCACGTCTTTCGACCCCCTTTAGCTTTTGGACGGTTTCCTGCCAATGGACAGTCTTTTGACATTGGCTGTTGCCCAGTGACTTTGTTTCCCCCTTCTTATGTCACACGACAAGTTGAAGAGCGTTGAAAAGCACGGAGGGGAATTACAACCCTTTTCTGTTTTTTTTTTTTTTTTTTTTTTAATGTTTCTTTTACAAAATTTTTTTCTTGGTTTTAGCAAGACCCACACTGTTAGTTTTCATTTAAATTTAATTTCAGATTCATTTATAAAGTTTTAATTCTTTAAGCTTGCAGGTCCAGCCTGTACGTTATTGAACATTTTGATGAATAGCAGACCTTTATTTATTATTTTTTTAATTTTTATTATTGCTGTACATCGGAGTTGCATTTACATTTTTTACACCTTAATGTGTAATTTTGTGCGGACGCGTCGGGAAATTGGAACAGAGAATTGAGATTAAAAAAAAAAATTTTTTTTAGGACAATTTATCTAATTAATTAAAAAATTTTGTAACGCAAAGTTTCATTTGTCTGTTTTTGCGAATCGCATAATGGAGTTAGCTTGGTTCGACGTTCAACCAGAAATTTCCCTTGAAAAGCCAGGGTGGACCTCGAATTGAGCTAATTTACCATTTTCGCTTTTTAATTTTTATATGTTTTAACTTTTTACTTGTTTTAACTTGTACCATCGATTGATTTTTATATGTTTTAACTTGTTCCATCGATTTGTTTTTTACTATGTTTTATTTTTTGCCTTTAACTTGTTTCCAACGATTAGTATTTTACTGTGTTTTATAATTTACATTTTATTTCGCATGTAGCCTAATATTTCACCCTTCAATGTCATTGTTTTTTTAAAAAAACTGTGTTGAACTTTGTCTTGAAGCCACAGCTCCTGGTAACTTTTTGGCGAGCTAACTACAATTTCTCTTCTCATTTCCTTAATTTTGCAGCATATTGCACAAAAGATTTTGACCAAAATTGGTCTTTTTAGTATTGTTCTTACAACCTAGCTTATAATATTATTTAATAAATTAATTCATTGTTAGATGAAATTTTGCTTGCAGTTCATCAAGTTTATTTATTTATTTATTTTTTTTTTTCTACTTGAAGATATTGTTTCATTTGCTCCTGGAAGTGATCAATTTTGAATAGCGTCTATCTGAACTATAACAAAAATTGTTCTAATACTTTCAATCATATTTTTACCTCTTTTCTAATGACCAGCAAATTCTCTTCATCTATGGTATTGTTTATTTCTCAATTTTGAATTTCTGGTTCTTTTTCTATGGTAGTCTTCAATGTGTCTTTCCTGTTTTCATATGAAGTTAAAATAGAACAAAAGGTTTGCCTGCCTAGCAATTGAAAATTTGCAGGTTAATCATCCTTTCATGAAATTATAAACACCCAAAGCAAAATGTGCAACTTTAAGATTTTTAATATAATATCTGCAAATGTTGCATTATTTCACCTTCAAATAGTTTTTAAATATCTTTCTTCTCCCAGCCACTTTTCATTTTCTCACTTTGGCAAAATATTAAAATACAGTATTTATTTAATACTTAATTAAGTAGCATTTTACTAAAATTTAAAAAATTACAAAATAATAATAATTTTATTTATGAATTGGATAGGTTTTTCCTGTGTGTGGCAGCTTTTGTCATTGCCATTTGTATTATTAAACCATCACTGTCCTTACTGCACAATGCCTGCCTGCATACTTACTACCAATATACCTTTAGTATATTGAAGAGTATTGTTAAACAATCCATTATGAAAAGTACATTTTCATGGACAAAAAATTATAAATTACTCTTGAGTATTATGTACATGAAAGACTTGGGCAAAAATGTGGTTTGATAGCTTCCTCAGAATATTATTAATATTTATTCCTAATGTACAGTAAGCATATTGACCAAAAAATGTAAAAGTTTTATTGTTTTTGGTTTAAAAATGTGATAAGTTGCTATAAATTATAATTAATTAAGTAAAATTAAGTGTTTTAATGCTTTTTGTTCTTTGACAGCAATTTATGTATACAGTTAGTTATGCATTTCAGGGTTGTACAAAGATGTTTCGAGATAATTCTGCCATGCGTAAACACCTTCATACACATGGTCCACGAGTTCATGTGTGTGCTGAATGTGGTAAGGCCTTCGTAGAGAGCTCAAAGTTAAAAAGGCATCAGTTAGTCCATACTGGCGAAAAACCATTTCAGGTATTTCTTTTTTATTATTTTTTGTTTATAGTCATACAGAAGAGTTTAATTATGTGACTTTGCCTCAGATGCTGTCTGGAAAGTATTTCAGTAAGCGAGCTTATTTTGCTTTGTATAATAGCCAATTTGTAATTCATGTTCTTTAGTCTATTAAATTTCTTATAGTAAATTTTTAATTGAAATTTACTGGGTGTCATTTTAGCTAAGTGTTCATTAATTAAAAAAATATTATTACAAGAAAAAAGAATTTTGATGTCTCTTTGGTTTAACATATATCAAAATTATGAGTTCATTGAGCTTAATTAACCTGTTCTAGACTAAACATTGCATAGAACTTGAAGCAAAGATCAGTGCAATCTATTACTGAAACTGCTTTTACATTTTGATGCACATTATGTGAACTTAACAAAGCAAGAAACAAGAGGCAACTGATTGAGCATTCTGCAGAAATACTTACTGTGATGTGACAGTAATCTGGTTTGGGCAAAAATGCTTATGAGTTGCTGTGTAGTGGTGTTAACTTTATAGATCTTTAAATGCCTGGAATGTGACAGGATTTATTTCTTTGCACTTATTTTTCCCCCCTCAAGAAAATATCTGGGCTGTATATGTAAGAAAAAAGAATACGAGACTCGAAGTTACTCATTTTAATTTGGGTACTAACTCTGTTTATTCTAAAAACAGTAATAACTTTTTCTAAACTGTGCCATTTAAAAGTTATCTGCATTATGTCCTCTGCATTATGTAGCTCTTGGCCATTCACTGTTCAAAATTTAAACAAAGGATTCCAGTCTTATGGACTGTGTTGTTCATAGTTCCGTCTGTGGTTTCAAAATGCTGTAGTAAAAAAACTTAGATGAATATATCAAAAATGAACCTTGCACTAAAGTAGATGCAGTAGGTGACAGCACAAGGAGGAAGTGAATCAAAATGGTGTCTATGGGCAAACAAAAATTCTTTTGCTTGTTTGAATTTGCTAAATCAGAATCAGTGGTGCTGGTGCAGCAGGCATTTTGTGTGAAATGGTCGAACAGAGACCCGCTGACAAGACAATTCATGTGTGGTAACAAGTATTAAGAAGCTAGATGCTTGTATGATAAGCAACAAAGTGGTTGACCAGGTCCATTCTGCAGAAACTGTTAAATGGTGTACGGAAAATGTTTTTGAAGAGCACAGTGAAGTCGATTGTTCGTGCAACCCATGAATTGGGAAACCAACAGTGTGGCAAGTATGCAAAACTGCATTTGAAGCCATATCAATCGCAAATGATGCAAGCGCTGACATCGGGGGATTGCATTTCTCGTATGAACTTTTGCATCGATGTCCAGGCTGATGATTCAGTGCTGCAGAAAAGGCCTTTTAGTGATGAATTCACCTTTCATATTTCTGGCAAGGTAAACTGACATGGTTTACCATTTGGGGCACCGAAAATCTTCATGCAGTAGTGGAACACCGCCATGATTCCTTTAATGTGTTCTGTGTTATTTCCTCGTTTATCTATGAGTGTTTTTTTAAACCGGAGCAGATGTTTACCAGTGTGGTGGACATGGATATGCTATAATGCCACATTTACATGAACATTACATGAGCATGACTACTTCATTTTTCAGCAAGATGGAGCTCCACCTCATTTTCTGCAAGATGTGCATGAGTACACAGAATTAACTCATTGTAGGATTGGCTGACCTGCTGAAGATGACATAACTCTTTTGCCATAAGCTTACACTCACCGTGTGGCTATGTAAAAGACCTTGTTTGTTTTCATAATCCCTTCATGGCATGATTTAGCAAAATTGTGTGAAAGGGTCACATGCTATCAATACCATTAATAGTATTATGTTGAATAAAGTCTAGCAGGAATTGGTAACATTGCATTGGTGTATGTGATGTGAACAAGGGTTCACACATAGAACACCTGTAAGGGCTGTAAATAAAATTTTTATTGTTTATGTATTTAGTGCAATGTTCTTTTTTGCTCTATTCTTCTTAGGTTTTTTTTTTTTTTTTTTTTTTCAACTAAAGCCTTCTGAAACTCTGGAGGGAATTATGAATAACCTGGTATAGGCTTTGCTGAAATATGCATTCATTTTTTTCTAGTTGCTCTTGCCTAGCTAGCTTGTGTCTCATCATTTCATTCTGTCTTTAATTGTTTAAAAAATTGTTAAGTGTACATATAATTATAGACTGCTTGTTGCACCCATAGTGATGTAAAAAGGAGAATATGCATCAGAAATTATTAATGAAGTAATAGAATTTTGAAGCAGAATATTATATGATATATTATATATATTAAAATTGGAAGCAATTTGAAGTTCTTAATTTGAAAGTGAGTACACAAGTTTGGTTTCTGTGAAGGCAAAGTATAGCAGTCTTGGCAAGTTTGTGAAAACGTTAAGCTGGTGCCAAAGCAGCATACGTTGGTGTATATTTTAGTAACACAATGAACTTTATTAGTAAAGTTTATTACTTAAAGTGAAGTTTACAGTAACTTTATTAGTGTTTATTAGTTATTTATTTAGTGGTGAGTGAATTTTAGTAACATTTTGGAGTGAATATGTCATATCAGTTACTAGTCTCTATGTGTGACTTTATGAGTGTTAAAAATACTGAATCCTGTTTATGCATGCTGATGCAGTTTGCAATTCATGTCGTTTTTTAATGGTTACTAATGCCTGAGCTTGCTATACATATTGAATTAATCAAGGTATTCGGGAAATGATCTGGCTATTGTGGTCATCACACCTCATTTCCATCAGACTCCTAGAACCTTTTAGGGAAAGAATGTCTTGATAAGACTTAATTAAATTGAGTAATGTTTAAAGTGTGTATGGTCTTTCCATACAACAATTATGTTACAGCCTGTTTGATTAAATGAGGGAAAAGCTATCAATTTGAAAGCTATCAAGATCTATTTCTGCAATTATTTTTGTGGGAAAATATGTGTACTTTTTAAATGATGCAGTTTAGAAAAAATGTTGTCAGAGACACTATTAAAAACAATATAATCTACAGTCAAACATCATATGTAATCACATGCTAATTATATTTCCTCCCTTTTTTGGGGGGGCAGAATATTTACAAAGAACGAGTTGTTTGACCTTTGAGGAAGCTTGTAAAAAAATGGTCATGATAAAATTGCAGCTGAATAAAATGCTTTTTCCTAGTGCTCAGAAAATCCAGGTAATTGTGTTTTCTTTTTTTCTGTAATCTAAAATGTATATTTATTGTAAAGTGAAGTAATTGCCCTTAATTTAATTTAAAAAAAATCACTTTTAAATCATACATGAAGAAAAATGCTGCATGCAGCAGCCCTAGTAGAAAACTGATAACTACAGTTATGCTGTATACTACAAGTAACAAAACTTAAGATTGCGAGGGAATTGTCATTAGATGCTTTGCTCAGGAAAAGAACACTTTTTAAGTGATGACCCATGAACAAAACAGAACTAGATGCCTAGACACGCTGTACAGTAAGCAGGGTTGCCACGCTACCTGGAAAACCAAAACATTTGTGAAATTCAAAAATAGACCAAAAATTCAAGGAATTTAAATAATTTAGTAAAAATCTGGAAAAGTCAGGGAATTTCATACTGCGATCTCCAAAAAAGTGAGTTTTGTGCCAATGTTGAAAACGATCACTTTCTTGGCGAATTATGTATTGCGTGAGCATCATTCAGGCAGCTGGTGTTTAATTACTTATTTTGGTCTGTATTTTCATAAACTTGCATTCATTAAGACGATATTTATATTATTATTAAAGAAAGTGTAAAAGCAAAATCTCTTAAATTATAAGCCAATATATGTCAAGTAGCAAAATTTCTGATGACCAGATAAAGCCGGTGCTCATAACGCTCAGAGAGTTAAATCCTAGTATACAGATCGCACGGGATTTGGCGACATTATAATAAGCAGTAAACAGGTCATTTAGATGTTGGCAACGATTTTCAAAATCATGCCAAGGCTAGCGTATACTAGGATTCCTTAAAATCTTCTCACCAAAGCTAGCATATACTAGGATTCCTTAAAATCTTCTCAACCTTTTTTTAAAATTTTTAAAAAATGCCTTATTTGTCATTTTGCTGTAAAATAAAAAAATAGTTAATAGTCATCTATAGGCTAACCATTTAATATAACTATATTCACTAAAATATCATTGATTATTGTAATTCAGTTTTGAAGTGATTTATCTTAATGCTATTCTTATCATTTAATATGGCTTCTTCCCTCTATTATTTATTATTAGTTAATAATACTTTCAAATTTCAGGCAATTTTCTCTGGCATAATCATGACACTACTTCTAGCAGTATGATAACATACTATCATGAAATTTAATGCACATATTTTTTGCTTATGTATGCTGCTAAATAACTATAAAATACTTGAACTTATTTAAAAGTATCATTAAATAGATTTCTTTCTTTTGTCTAGTTACAAAATGTCTGCAAAAAAAGGACATTTTTAATCCAGATTGGGCAGATTTTAATCTCAATCTTCAGTGGAGAAAACAACTTCTATTATAGTATATTATAGTTATAATAGTAGTGATTTGGGGATTATATGTGTGTGTGTTTGTGTAAGTTATATGTAATTTGGCAAATTGTTGTGTTTTCAAGTGGTACCATAATTAATTTACCTCTCAGCACAAACCTGGAAAACCTGGAAAAGTCAGAGAATTTCATTCTCCTCTTTGAGTGGTAACCCTGAGTTAGTTGCCTTTCCATCAGTGTGTATAGATTGCAGGCTCACCAAATATTGCAAGCCAGTCTTTATGTCATGCTTGTTCATTTAAATAAATTTACCAATGCAAAAATTTGTGTTCTATACTGTATTACCTTTTTACATTGCTTAAATCAAGGAAGATAAATTTTTCTTGACCTAAAAAGAAAAAAGCAATTTAGGTTTGTTTTAGATAAATAAAACCCTACTATATTTATTTTCTGAAAGTAATTTGAATGTATTTATTGTTCCCTGAAAATAACTTTCATTTGCATAAATGCTGTTGTACTTTAAATTTTAGCACATATTAAAATTTTACTCCCTGTGTCCAGTAATAATAGTAGCAATTGATGAATTTAATTTGTTCCATAATAATAGTAGCAAAAGAAAATATGAAATGCATCATTCATTAGATATATAAAAAAAGAAAACTAGATTAAACAGTAAGTTAAAAGTATTAACTCCTGATTTTTATTTTGAGTGTTCAGATAGTTTCTGTAGTTTTGAATAATTTTGTTACTGCATTTTAAACTTGTAGGTTGGATCCTTTGATTGTGAAGCTTTGCTTTCTCTGTATTGCATGAGCTTAAAATTATTGGAGCCATCGTTCTTCATTGCTTCTGACATAACTTATTGAAGTTAGAGAAATGTAGTTAAGTTATTGAAATCCAGTTATTTCAGCAGAAATATTAGCAAGGGCTATGTTTACTGCTTCTATGGTGTCTCATCTGCTGAGAGGAATATGTCTAACTTTTTCAAGTTTTTCTCCATAATTGCATTTGCGTCCAATATTGTTTTATCAAAGAATCAGCATTAACATAAAATTCAACTTCAATTTTCGGAAGAACATTTCCAAATTATTGATATACTCATTCTGTTACACTTAAACTGTTTTGCAGCTATTATAATTGCACCTTTCTGCAACTTTTTTTTTTTGATGCATCATGAATTAAGCAGTCGTAACTCGATCTTTGCTCTAAGACTTTTTTGTCTTACTTTTACAATGAATTGATATTGAATTGATTTCAATCAGTGGATGAAATTAGAAAAATAGTTAAAATTCAGGATAATTAGGTTAACCTAAAACTTCATAGATGTGTCAAAACAAATGATAGATGTCAAGAAATGTTTATTTGATTGAAGTCTTCACAGTTTTGCACTACAACATAACTTACACCTACATTTGCCTATAATTCCCATTTAAATATTCACTTACAGTACAAAGTCTGAAATCCGGACTTTTTGGGACTTCGGCATTTCCGGATAATAGATCATCAATTTAAATATGGTAAGATGGTATGCAGAAAATACACAATTAAAAATATGAAATCGTAATTTATGAAATAAAGAACAATTATGATCTAAAGGGTATCAAAATTTACGAAAAAAAGGCTTAATATTTATTTATTTATTTTATTAAACATTTCTTTCAATGTAAGTTGTTTAAGATGCTTCCACAAAAAATTCAAAAAGTTCCTTTTTCTTTTTTTCTTGTGTCATACAGCTTTCCAATGCCATAACTCCATGCCTTTATCCATTTTTTTGCAGCTATTCCACTTCTTGTTTAATGGACATCGAAACATGGTTTCGCTTTGTAGATCCTTTAACAACTCCAAGATTGGAAACTCTTTTCGACATAATTGAAAGTTCAAACTTAGTTTTTATAAAATTGCTGTAATAATAACAGTCTGCAAAAAATAATAAGCTAAATCAAATTAGAAAATCAGGGAGCAGCGCAGTCTGGTACATTAATTAAAATGCCTTAAAATCAGTAAAGATAATTTTAGCCTAGCTTAATAGCGCCTGTTGTACATTATTGGCTGTGTATCACAAGATTGGCGACGAAAGCCAAGTTGTTTCGCTAAATTTTGTCTTGCTCCTATTGTGTACTGAATTAAGCCTGAATTGTATTAGTTTAGTTATTTACTATACCTACATTTATTTCTTGCACATGCTTCAAACTAATCCTAGTTCTCAATAAACAAACTCCCACATATATTTAAGGCATTATCTAGGGCCAGCGCTCGATACCGCCTGGTGCAGTCTCTGTGGGTCCTAAATTCTGCTACAAAGCGTTTTCCTAAGTTCTGAATTTTCACCGTACCTAAACTTTGGATCCCAGTGCTTTCCCTAAGTCATAAAAACTTCTCGTCCCTTAATTTTGCCGCTCGGTGCTTCTCCAAATTCCAAAAATTTCGTCTTCCCTAAATTCTGCCATCCGGTGCCGATATATTCTGCCGCTGCTTCTGGATTTATGGTGAATAACATATCAGTTATTCTTAATTAAAATAGCACTAAATGTAATCTTTTGGCCTATGAGTTTCATTAACAAAATCTATTTTTAGCATATGAAAAGAAATTTTTGTTGAATTCTATTTTTAGCATATGAAAAGAAATTTTGTTGAATTTTTCCTCGTCAACATTTCTTAGAGCATTTAAAAATCCATAATCATCGCCAAGTGTAATGTTAGCATAAAAGGTTGCCATACTCTTGTTATTCAATACTAATATAAGAAGCTTAGACATCACAGCATGAGTTATTACTGAAGCTGTCGTGTATTGATAAACATGCGGCGATGAAAGCAAAATGTAATAAATAATGACTCGCCAGGTCGGCGTCGGGATGTAAAATAGGTGACTGTTTCGGTTTGAGATGTATGTTAAGTAGATACTCAGCTACAGAGCCAAATTATTAATCTCGTAAATTTATGCTTACGTGATTGTTTTTCCATAACGAGTATTTTATTTAGTGCCTAAGTGAAATGAAGAATCTGAATTTTTAAATGAAAATCTCTATATGTTTTATTATGGAAGAAAAAATCAAATGTGCATGCATAAAGCATTAATAAAAAAATAATAAAAAGTTTGTGGCTTTGAGGTCTGGATTTTAGATCATTCCGCATAATGGACATCCGTATTTCGGACTTTGTACTGTATTATTATTATTGGAGAGAGGGAGCATTAAATATTAAAATAATTAAATGTTAAAATTTAATGTTAAAGTCTAGAAAAAGTGGTTTTTATTTAACTCTGTAGTAAGTATGCATAGGACATATATCATCCACAGTGAAATGAGAAAATGGATTTCGAATATAATTGCCTCTTACATAGCAATAATGAATTACGTACATAGCAATAATAAGTTGAATATAATTACCTCTTACATAGCAAAAAAAGGGAGCATGAGAAGGATCCTGTGAAACTTGCAAACGTGTGTTTGGAACATTGTTTCCATTCCATGTCCAGGAATGAAACCCTGTGCCCATGTTTCTGGGTTAAATGGACTGTTAGTTATACCAGTCTACTGGATTGTTCTTGGGCAGAATAAATCACATTTGATGACATTTTGAAAGGAACTTGCACTAGAAAAACTATGAAAATAATCATGAACTAGCCTATTCTGTGTCTTAGGATCTAGCTTGAGGCATTCTGTTTTATTATATACAAGTCACCATTTTCTTTGGGGGTCCATACTGAAAGGATGAAAAGTTGTAAGAGTAGCGACTGATTTATTTATTTATTTATTGTTGTTGTTGTTTCATTTGTATTTAACTTAACGTTAACATATCATTACCTATGTTTATATATGCATGTGTATCAGCAAATAAAATTTCTTCTAATATTTATTTTGATTATACCATACATTATATGTGCATTGTTTACAACTCCAAGTTTTTGTGCAAGAAAATTCTTAAATTTTGTAATTTATTTATAGAATGAAGTTAATTTTAACCCCTCTTTTCTTTCAAAGATTAGATTAAAAATAAAATTTTATAAAAAATGTTGCATGTGTTTTTTAATTATAAAATTTTCGTTATTTTATAGTGTACATTCGAAGGTTGTGGTAAACGTTTCTCCTTGGATTTTAATCTTCGTACCCATGTTCGAATCCATACAGGTGACCGCCCTTATGTTTGTCCTTTTGATGGCTGTAATAAAAAGTTTGCCCAATCAACTAACCTCAAATCTCACATTCTTACGCATGCCAAAGCTAAGTAAGCATTTATAATTAAATTAATTTTTGTAAATTTGTAAATTACAGTTCTGAAAACTGATTGCAAATGAAGATGTAGCATTATTTTAAATGGAAGAAACTTGTATAAAGATGCTACTTAAAGTATTTATTTATATGCAGTAATAATTTAAGTTAAATTTAGTTGAATTTTAAATGCAGCATGAAGACATATTTTCAGAGTATGTATAATACTGATTTGGAGTATATCAGTGTCAAGAATTTTAGTTCGAAGGCTATTTTATTATGATGAAGCTTTATAATTTTTAAATGAGTAAGACAGGTCAAAATGTCTTAAATGTATAGAAGAGTTGGAATAGGTTCTTTCCACAGATGCATAATAATTATTTGTGGAGATTCTTCATTCAGGAGTGCTTTTCAGTTGTTATTTTGAAGTAAGCTATACAATATCCAAACAGTAACTGAGGTAAAACTTAAGTGATGACTAGAACTGCATTATAGTAATAGTGCAGTGATTATCCTTTAAAAAAAAAAAAAAATATGCTCTGATTCTGTCCTTCATTCTGTGTTTACCTTTTGAATGTCATAAGTATTTTTTAAATGCTTTTGCCAGAAAGCATTATAAATGTATCTGCAGAACTATTGTAGCTAATTTTTATGTATTTTATGTATTCTATGTTCATTTTATTACAGCATATTTTTAAGATAACGTACCACAAACCTATTGCAGGGTCTTATTTTATAAAATGTTTGAATATACTGAGCATAATCCTTTAGAAGAATAAATGTGCAGAAAGTAATTAACATTTATTTAAAAAGAAAACAGTTTGTAACCTTGTTTTTCCTGTATAAAATGTATTACAAATTCAAAATTTCTGTTCAATAATCTTGAAATATTAAAATTAAAATATTTTTTAGGTATTCTCGTAACAGGTGACCTATCACCCATCTGGTGGTGTACTGCATGTAAACCACAATCAGAATCAAGGAAACTGGTAACATTACTGTACTAAATCACAGTAACAGGTGACCTATCACCCATCTAGTGGTGTACTCCATGTAAACCACAATCAGAATCAAAGAAACTGGTAGCATTACTGTACTAAATCACACAAAAAGCAGCAGTACATAAAATGTGCTAACTTCACATCGCCATGCCATTACTTTTATCACATCACCACATTATTATATTAAAGTATGCAAGGTCATATTTTAAAAATGTTAGAAAAGTAGTTGAAGCAATCCTATTCGCATCTGTCATTTGCAGCAGTCCTATTTCACATTTATCAATAGTCATCACTTTACAGTAATCAGATTAAAAACAACACTGATAGTCATCCTTATTTTTCATTCACACAAACACTGGCCTGATGTGTCTCAGCATAACCAAAAACTAATTCCCATGTTGGCAGATGGCCACTTAAATTTAGCAAGGTGGTAAAGCAGCATTGTGTCTGTTGTTGCTTTTATATTCCATAATATTTTTTTTTTAACATGACAGAACATTTTATTATCTGAGTTTTGGCACCACTAGCTGAATCATCAAAATTCATCTGAAGATAATGAAAATGCCTCGAGTCACTCTGATATAAACAAGGCTAAAGAGGAAACCAGTCATGGCCATATCATAATTCATATTCATAACTAGAGGCAAATGCAGGGTAGGTCACCTGTTATTATAGATATGGTCAGTAAGTTACCTGCTGTGAGAATATAATTTTTAGATGTGTTACTTTAATTTCATTACTACCTGTTATAAAATGGTTCTTAAGTCTTTCTAAATGAGGCTTAAGGGTTCATCAAAACAGGTGAGACGGTTTTCAATTATTAAATATCTTCTGAATGTTTCTTCACTCTCCACATATTTTTCTATAATAAATTACCTATATGTTAATTTTAAACTTCAAGTAATTTTGGGCTAGGTTGGGGTATCACTAGATAGGAATCGTTCCACATAACATAACTTGTTGTGTCATGTATGCTGTATCTGCCTTAAGGCCTATAACTGAAATAATTAAATCTTTTAATCTGCATTTGGTACTTTTAGAGGCTTTCTTATTTGCATTTACTGTTTTAATCTTCTAAAAATAATTACCTCGATTTAGTTATAAACTAAATTATAATATATATAATATTATAAACTATTATATAGTGTTGTAAACTTTCTTTATAAATTTTATAAATTTAACAAGAAATATTGTTTAAAAGTGAGTAGTTGAAACTGTATAAACTTTAAATTCAAAAGGTACTGGCACATTACTTCAAGATCGTGCATATAAGTTTCTCAAATTTATTGAAGCAACTTTTTATTAGGTTCCTTCATTTCTTCAGTTTTTTTAACGAGTTTAAAATAGCAGCTGTTCTTAGTTCACATTATATTGTGTGGGAGAGTGAGGTTTTAAACATAGGGTTTACCTCTCATGTAATACGCTCTTTGTATGAATTACTTGTATTAACTGTAATAATTCAGTGTTACTTGTATGAACTATAACTTCATATATTATACCTGTATATAAGACAATAGTGATAAATAATTTAAGGATTCATCCTTTTTACTAAAAACTGTATGCTATAAAATTTGCACTTAAGAGCGAAAATATTAGAGGCAATGATGTAATAAGAGGTATCTTTAATGCTGTTGTAATGCATGCATAACTTCAGCTATGTAAAAAGGGTGTGTCTACTCAAAGTGCTGGGATTGCTGTGGAGGTATACCTGCCCCTCAGTGATTCACTGTTATATGCTCTAAACATTGAAAAAAAACTTCAAAAATATATCGTTAAGATCCGGCGATAATGTAGGGTTTCCAACATAAAAGTTCAGTCATTCATGTTGTGGATGGCTATTGTAAATTTGTATGGAGATCCATTGCCCATGTTGACGTTTCTTATAGGAAATCATTGCTTTGTATATGAAATATTGACACGAAAAGTGGAGATGGTTCTAAATAACAGTTTCCTACATGGCTGCTGAATTCCATCATCTTGTTGGCTTTCTTCCATGGACAAATTTTCCATTTGACCAGGAACTAATTTTGGAGGTTCTCAAGCAAATGCCAAGCAATTTTTTAAAGTGGTCTTAATGCTAGAAATTGATAGATCTGTCTCATCTGAAACATTAATAGCATATCAACTCTTTGATAATTCTTCATATTGACCTTATTGAATATTATATAATAAATTGCCATGACTCCTATAATTTATATGTAAATGAGGATATGTGGAACATATACGTCATCACTAGCATTTGTGCTTTAGCCAGTTTTACCGGTAATTTTTATTCTGGTGGAACTCTTTACAGTGTCTTGATCCAGTAGTACAAAAGTATCTAAATATTTGCAGCAGATAGTGATTCATCCATATGCACTGTACATAATTCATGTAACTGATAAATTATGTGCTCATATATTACTATTATAGTATATGTGTTTGATAAACCTGCCTGCCAAAAAAAAAAAAAGAAAAAAATTTCCTTTTGCAAATGCAGATGAAATTGTGTCTCGAGAGTGTACATTCTCTCTACTGATGGACAACTCTAATTTTTTGGCTCTTTAGTGTGCATTATATTACTTTGCTGGTAATAGGATATATAAATAAAATCAAATGAAATGCCAAAGTTGGTTCAGTTGCAGAGAGCTGAGAGTAGGATTTTATCTGGAATACATGAAAATTACAAATTTCTTCATTATTTCTAGCATTTTCTTCACTACCTAAGCTCTCTGTGTTATGTTGATTGGTTTTTGTTCATTGTTTTAGATTTTGAAGTATATATGTGATGCTTACCTCAGACCAGGCTGAAAAGCTGAATAATGTGATGTTTTATAAATATAATATATCTATATATATGTATATATAATCATATGTATATACAAACTCTCTTGACTACAGGAATGGACTGACCAATAAAAAGGGACAAAACTTGCCTTTTTGAAGGGAAAAAGTTTATTTATTTTTTATATAAAATGATGCTTGTACTTCATCTGCTTATTTAAAGCAAATGTGGAGATTTATGTCCATTACCAATAGCAATCAGTGTTCGTTCTGCCATGTTTTATAATTTTGCCATATTTAGTAAGAGTTATTTTGATTTTTGATCATAACTTTTTCAGTTTTTCGTATAATTTATTTTTGAAATGAAACTGTTTTAAACAGATTGCTCTGTAACGAACTGTAAACATGCATATTGTAGCTACATTGTATATATTTTCTTTTGTTAAGGAATGTTTTTTAAGATGTAAAAAAAGTGTCTAAAGCAACCTGTATGTATTTTAATTTATATTTTTATGCATTTGCATATATAAAAAGATGTATATTTTATTTGTTTCCATGTAAATTATTTTATGATTTTATTTTATGAAATTATTCCCAAGATAAAATATTACTGTATATAACTGTTTAGGAAATAAATTATTATATATATATATATTCCATAATTTTCTTCTGTATTATCATGAAGTGACTCTAAAAAGCTGGAATTTTTCACAGATGGTTGGGAGTCATTTCAGATATTTAAAATCTGCTCAAGTATACATGATCTGTTAATGCAAGATTTTGTTAAGTGGTGCATTTATGTTTGAAATTTAAAAAAAAATATGATAGTCTAAAATATTTGTTTAATACTTTTGTTAAAATGTTCATGATTTTTATTTAATGGCTATTATTGCAAAGTCGTCATTATTGCTATTAATTTTTTTAATTTAGTTGTACGTTGATATGTGTAGCATAAATTTTATTTTGCGTGACTGACAAATGCATCAAAAGTCTACATTTCCCTTCTCAATTATAGTAACTGTGATCTATTAATAATACTTAGAAACTTAAGTAAAATATAAATTTTATCTCTCTTTTTCTATAAAAGCTGCAAATATTCCATCCAAATTAGAGCAATATAAGTATCTCAGATAGTATAGTTATTTTTAAATCTATAAATGGTTCATGACAATAATTCCTAATATTTAAAGTTTACTGATGGATTTGTTTTTGAGTTTATACTGTGAAGCTTTAAAAAAAGGAAAGAAAAGCTGTGCTTCTGCTTTAATATAAGCATTTAGTCTGCAGATTTCTGTGAATCTGTATTTTTGAAAATAATATTTTTCTTCCTTATAATACAGTGATTCTTAACCTGGGATACATGCACCCATGACAGTTGAACAACAGTTATGGCTTTCATTAATGGAAAGGAAAGTTATATATCTGGACAAGTGGACAGCTCTGCAGTTTATTCCCCATCCATTAAAGTTCTTTTGTACTCAGTAATAGTACAAAATAATCATTTGACAAATCTGAGAACTTCATCTCAAGCAAATCATATTGCTGGAAATGTATGGAGATCTTTATGAATGTTTGTGGGAATGGTTTGAAACCGTTCCCAGTCTATATTTAGAGTAAAACTGTGTTGTTTTTTTAATATGAAGCATCATATTTTATTACTTGAAATATGGAGATTGGGTTGAAACTGTTCTCAGTCTATATTTGCAGTAAAATGTGTCAAAACATCATATTTTAGTACTTGAAATGTGCTGTTATGCTATGGCAGTGTTGCTTACTGGTTTTGTCTCAGTAATCCTCACATTTTGTAAATTCTATTGGAATAAGTGTTCTTTCTGTACCATGTTATTTATCAGGAGGAAAAAAAAAAATAATAATTTGAATAATATCAAGTGTCCTGTCTGACAACAGTCTCAAGCTATCTGCATTTTAGCATGTGTTATAATTCTACCACTGTTTAATTTAGCCTTTTCACTTGTTCTGTATGAATGCAATTTGATTATTATGTATTCCTTTAGTCTCCTCTTTTTTACAACTACCCTGTGATCCTATGTAAATATCTGTTAATAAGAAATATATTCATATACACTGCAGTCCAAAGTAGTAGTTCCTGGAGTTAATCTCAGTTGTGTTTTCTGCAGTTGGTTAAGGGAATAAATAGCAGTAATTTTTTACAATGAATGATGTATTGAACTAAAACATGGGAAACAGTTCAGATACCTTCCATCCATATGCTTGCCTAAAAGTTTTATTACTATTACTCTACTACATATTAATTTCATAGGTTTAAAATTTTCTTACTGCTATTCAGAAACTTCAGTGTGTAAAATTTTGAATCTCTATAACATTTTATATTGAACATGCTAATTTAAACAGTTGAAGTACATTTCTGCAAAAAATGCCTTAAAAGTTTTTGTTTTTCTCATGTAGTTGACTTCATGAATTCAGTTATTTAAAACTTCTTTGCATGAGATAGCTTTCAACATATGTTAGTTTGCTTCAGTAATATTCCAAATATATTGAAGAGATATATGTATGCCTCATTGAGTGTTACGAATGTCTTATTAAAGGCTGTAATGTAAACTGTTCTCATTAAGAAGGAAATAGTGCCAAAATACTGTACAGAAATGAAGTACCATTCCTATGTTAAGACACTAAATTTTTTTTACCAGAGCAAAATATGTTTTTTATTGGAAATAATTTAATTCATTTTGAAAGTATTTAGTGCCTTGCTGTTAATAGATACATTGTTTTACTTGGAATGAAAAGTGTCATACAAGAAAGGAATGAAAAAGTGAAAAATGAAAGGAATGAAAAAGTGTCAAAAATATGTTGCTCTCATATTTATTTGAATGATCTAAATATTATCTGAATGAATGAACAATTATGAAAATTTAGACTAAAAGAAGGAATTAGGCAGATTTAGATAAGAAATGCTGCTTAAATACAGTTTAAAAGCAGATCCAAAGTTGTGCCTCTCAGAGGGTTAATTAAAGTACGATGTAATATTTACTAAGAAATTATTAAAGGAAAGACAATCGCACAACTAAAGTGATAAAACATTTCAACAATTTCTAAACCTATTTTTCTATCAGTCGGAATATTTTTTTTTTATCTTTATTCAATCAACAGTATATGATCTCTCAGTTGACACCAGTGAAATTTGGAATTTTGTGGTTATCTGATGTGCTCATTCTTCACTGCATCCTCATTCAGTGTAGATTGTTTGTGACTTTTATGTCATCTGATTTCATGAGTATATGAGAAGAGTTTGCCACAATTGCCATAAAATCAGTGATAAGAAACAGCACTGGTAATGTATGCTATTAAAAATCATTGATACCACTTTACTAAAACATCAAAGTTTCTTGAGCCCAAGTTTAATGTGCTGCTTTTGTTGTGTAAGTTTCAAATGCCTTGAAGTGTGTAAATGTAATAGATCGTAGGTTTGAAGAACTGACCTACCTCATAAATTTTGCTTAGTGATGTGAGAATTAAAAGAGTGTGGTGGGTTGCAGTCAAGGTTAAGAACTGCTGTAGTGCAATTAATTTAAATATTTCATTGGTAGCTATTCAGTTTTTGTTTGTCCATATCATCTGTATAGTTTTGAATCACCATCATTTTATAATAAATTGACATGTTTCTGAAAAGTTTATTTTCTTTAATTTATGATTTCTGCAATTTTTGTCTAATATATGTGATAATAAGAATTTATTCCTGATATTTTATAATGTTTTTGTCTGTGGTCTCTTATTTTTAAAGTAGTTGGGTATGCATTGAAAGTGGGTTGTGCAAATATTCTGTATTTTTTCAGTTATACAGTCAAAAGTCTTTAATCCAGAATGATTTATAATCCGGACCTCAAAGCTACAAACTTTCTGCGCATGCGTAAACGCATAATGTGTTTAATGTATAACGGACGGTATAAGCTAAGCTAAAATTATCTAATTATCTATTTCAGTTAATGTTGCAGATTGCGTTGTTCCTTAATCTTCTAATTGGATCCAGCTTATTATTTTTTGTAGACCGTTAGAGCAATTTTATAAAAGTAAGCTTGAGCTTTCGATTATATCAAAAAGAATTTCCGATTCTGGAGCTGACGAAGGATCTACAAAGCAAAAGCATGCTTCGATGTCCATCAAACTAAAAGTGGAATTGCTGCAAAAAATGGATAAAGGCATATCCTTTGTTTCTCTAACCATTCCGAAATCTGTTTATCAATTTCACACTGCTCCGTGGGGGGGGGGACGTCGCGATGCACAATGAACTGGAAGTTGATCTGTCAGCACTATCCTTATCTTCAGGGCAGATGTTTTTCTTTTATTCAGCCTATAATTCCTTACTAAATGTATTTCATCTTGATGTACTCCGTCTTTGATATGATTTAAATCAAATTCATCATCATTATAAATATCACGAATACACATAAAATAGTTGTCTGGTTGCAATTTTCTAATTTCGACTATGCGTAATGTATGCTTTACGCATGCGCGCGTTGAAAGAAATGTTTAATAAAGTAAAGAAATAAATATTAAGCTTTTTTTTTTGTAAATTTTGATACTCTTTAGATCATAATTGCTCTTTATTTCATAAATTATGGTTTCATATTTTTAATTTATAATTTTTGCATGCCATCTTACCAGATTTAAACTGATGATCTATAATCAGGAAAAACCGAAAATCTGGAATTGCCGAAGTCCCGACGAGTCCGGGTTAAAGACTTTTGACTGTAGTATTTTTCAATTTTAGTTTCAATTCATTTGACTAATTGCCATGAAAATGCATTTTCTGAATCAGACTAATTATTAAGTAAAATTTTAATTTATTTACTTTTATGTATTCAATATTACTATATGCATAGTTATTTAATTTTTTTTTTAAAAAAAAGGCCACCGACTTGCTTTTCAGAATCTTAACAATTACATAATTTTCTGATATTTGGATGCACATAAAATGTTTAGGTATAAATATTAGCAGTTATTTACACAATTTCTTAAAGTATGCAGACATGCGTAGCATATACACCTATATTATTGTGTTTAACGTGTCATATTCATGTAGCACACAAGAGCTATCAAACTTAGTTAGATAATGTAGAAAAACAGAGGAAAACTCATAGAATTAATTTTTTTTGCTCCATTATGATTACAGCTGTATGTTCTGCGGCATTATAAGCTTGTGATTTTGAAGGTAATGTGAATCTGAAAATTAACAGTTGCACAGTTGAATGTATGATGTGGCATATTGATAAGTATTATGTTTCTTAAAATTACAGTATCCTTATGAATATTATCTGAAACATAAAGCCTTGAAAACTAAGCAATTTAAAATCTATCTATTTTTGCTTTTTAACTCCTTTATTGGGCTTTAAACTTTGTGATCATTGCAATGAAACTTTAAAAGCTTTACATTTAGAATAGAAGAAAGCATTACCTTTGATTTAAATCAAAGTCATATTCTGAGCCTTTAAACTAACACAAATTTTACTTTTAATTGGCATAAAATCCTGAACTGAAGTAATATAAGATATAATATATATATAGAAAGAGATTTATACAATTTAAGAGGTTTTTATCTCTGCAATTCCTAATTATTAGTAGTAAAAAGACTTGAGTAAAAAGCCTAGTTAAATCAATTCTGTTTTTGTGAGTAACCATTTGACTTTAACCCTTAAATTAGAAGAATTAAAAAGAAAATCATTTCAAAGTAATTTTATGTAACATAAGCAGAAGTTCTGTTTTCCTTTGGCATTAATTTTACATTTTATTAGATAAAATGAAGTTAATTAAACTGTATTTTTGTACCTCTAATATACAGAACAGACCTGGCTTATGCTTAGATCATATAGTGTACGGTTGTTACATGTATAAAATTTTGTCAACATGTTTATTTTAGTTAAACCTACATTTCCTTTTAATGAAATCTGAGCAGTCTGTCAGGTAAATTACATTAGCTTGAATTTGTTATTATCAACTGTGTCACATATAACCCTCCAGGCAGTGTGAGTTATCTACACTTATGTTTAAAATTTGAGGATAATTATTAAAATCAAACTAAATTTTTATTACAAAGAATATGTATATATATTATCTGGTTTTTAAAATGATTAATGTTAAACTAATTTAGCTGATGACAACTTATGGACAGTTTCATCTCAGAACAATTTAAAAAAATTATAAAAGTATTTTGCATATTCCTGGTATGTATTTACACTGATCATTACAGTATTTCAGTCTCTCCAGCATCAGATGGGTTAAAAAAACAATTTTCTTTAATTGTTATGATCTGGCTTAATTTTTCAATTCATGGCAATTTTTTTTTTAAATATTCACCATTTTTTAAAAATCATTTGTGTGTGCTCTGTTTTGAGACCGTTCTTTAAGCATGGAAAAGAGATTACTTGCTGCTTTTTTAAGCATGGAAAAGAGATTAAATGCAGATGCAGACAAAAAAAAATTCAAGATCTCCTTAAAAGCAAGCTTACTTTTAAAAGTTTATAACTGATTTTCCACAGTTGTTTTAATATATTACATACAGTTTGACAGTACATTGAAGGAATTTTTTGATGATCACAATATCTTCTTCTTTAACGCTATTTTCAGCCATGACCTCACATAATTCTTAACTAATATGAATCATTTATATAGGGGCATATCCGATCTTTTCATAAAAGACATGCTGTTAAACATGTAATTAAAAAAAGGAAAAACTGTAATAATGAATGGGCTTAGTAATTCAAGCTTAGTAAGAGAGCAATATCTTTCAGATATTTAATTGGAAATTTTAGTAATAAACCCAGAGTAATGTTGCCTGATTTCAAATTTGTCAATATAAACTCTTTCCACTGAGAGTTTAGGTTTTGTACACTGACATTTTCTTGTACCGCTTTAAAATCACTTTTCTGACGTAAACATGTAAAAATTTTGCTGTTTTCTGTTCACAGTAACCAGTATTATGGTTTTGAGTAGTCACAAATATCTGAATGAGAGAATACTTTTGAAAGCATCCACTGGAGAAAATAGTTTTCACGTTCAGCCAAAGATTTGTGAACCAGCAAGCATGTGATACACATAAAGGATCTAGTCATCATACTCTATAATGTCTTAAAAAAACATTACCACTTCTTTTTTAATTTCATGATTTGAGTTAACAATACTTTGTAGGTATCTTTTCCTGCATGAACTCTTAAGAGCATGAGCTCTTTCTGGAGATATTGGAGATAAAGTGCACACACTCTCACACCAGATAATAGTTTTAAAAAATATGGCTAACTGTAGTAGATAATGCAAATTGTTGCAAAACCAGATTTAAATAATGGTTGTAGCAATGCAAGAATGGTGGCTTGTAGATATATTTCTTGTCTTCACTTCTGTAGTCCAGCGATTTGCCCTGCCGGAGTCTTGTTGGTGTAATCTTCACACTTCAGTGTAGCTGGAGATGTAGAATCAAACTATAAACAAAATTCACATATCATTTCAGAAAAAATACTTATTCAAGAACAATGTTATATATAAATAATATATATCGTAAATCACACTTTTTTGAGTTGTAAGAAACACAAGGCTGTCGAAAGAACAGGAGTTGTAAAACTGCTCTTCCCCTTTTCTGACTAACTTTACATATTCATGCGCTATTGACTAAATTGGCTTCATTGACTAAAAGTGACAATTAGAAGTGTTCAAATTCCGTTTTTTAATTTTCTTTTTTGTTTATTCTTTGCAGCTACATTTGCTTGTTTTGTGATCTTTTTAAGAAAATTGAAATCTCCTTTTTATCAACTTCAAAATCATTGTCAGGTACTTTAAATTTCTCTTGAACCAAATCATCATATTCCTCGAATATTTCTTCTCCTGTAGATTAATTTTTGTCCAATTTACACAAATGTTGCACAGTTTCTTCACATGTAAGACTGTGACGAGCAGTGTTCATTAAACATGCTTAAAGAATGCTGAAGTGATATTTATATATGTTACCTTTCTTGTCACTGATCAGTTGATAGAGCACGTATGGAGGCTGATTTAAGCAATTTTGGGGCCTTGTGGAATTTGGGATTCAGGGACATCTAACAGGTTTCTCTTTATTTTCCAGAGTAAATTTCTGTAAGCTGTTGCATAATTTATTGTCACTAATCCTCTTATTTCAATAGCAAAAACTGTGAGCACTTATGTATGTAATGTGTATTTCATATTTTTGTGCGACTAAATCTGAAGTTGCTTCTTATTTATCTGCTTTTTCCTTGTTTACATTTTCACTCAATGAATGTTTTACCCCCAATAACTCATGCTATATTTGAAAGCTCTGTTGAACTATTGTCTGTTCTTTAAAACTGAAAATATTTGCCAGATACTCTTTCTTGGAATTTTGTTTGCTTTATTTTCCATTTCGTAGCATTGCTTACTTACAATCATACTTCTATCTTGGATTCCCCTTGAACATTTACTTTTGGCTTTTGTATTTTGATGTTCTCTTCAGTAAATTTATCTCATAATTTCTCTTTATGCTTCGACTGATAAAACCGACACAATTTACGTTGAACAAATACTACATGGACTAGGAATTCACAATGCATAAATATATGGTTACAGAAATATTGTTCTTGTCTCAAATCCAGTTAATGTATTGAAAAATAACCTATATACAAAACATATGTTCATAAGTACACCATATACACTTTGGTGACATCATTTGCAATACTGAACTGGCATCTGTGGAACTCTGCATGCAATTTTTCTTTTCGCCAAAATGGCACCATTAAGTCATTATGAAAAAAAAAAAAAAAAAAAAAAAGAAGAACAATGATCTTCTGTTTTGTGAAATTCGGTCTGACTAAATATTAATCTTATAGGAGTCAGACATATGTTTAGCATTTTCCTACTTTCCAAACACTTCACTGGTTTATCCAGATTTGACCCAATTCTACTTATGAAGTGTAAGACTGAAGAAGAATTTACTATGTTTCTGTAAGATAATGAGGTTTCATTGACAATATATGCATGTTATAAATAGTTCATCTGTTATGAAATAAGTGTTGACAGCATCGTAAGCAGTTATTTGCCCATTGTAAAGTTCTTTAGTTTTTTCTGAGCTCGTCAGTGGATTGAGTAACAGTTTCAATTTCTCAGTGCTGTGTTTGCGTGGATTGCATTAACCCTTTGCGGCGCACTATACGTTAACATTGGAATTTCAACAAAAAAAGTTGTATGCAGTCTATTTAGTCCTAAAGGAGTATACAGGTAAAATTTTGTAAAAATTGTACTTACCGTTTTAATTCTGTGGGTGTTCAATGAGGTGGAACATTGCGCTGCCAGAGCTTTTAAAAGTGCGACTAAGCGAGCATTGCAGTGAAGCACGAAAATGAGTAGAAGCGTTTGTATAAGAAAGAAAAAACTCTGTATTATGGCTGTATACATGGTTCACAATATTCTTGAATATATACAGATAAATGAGATAAATATCTATATACAAAAATATTTACAAATTTTTGGAAAGAGTTAGACCTCTCTGCACCATTTATGGAAAACTAATAATAAAAAATTAACTACGATTAATGTTAACAATAAAGAAAAATAAGCCTACAATATATATACACGAAAAATATCTACACAATTATTGAAAATAAATGGAAATGAGACTAAAATGCGACAGCAAAAAATTCGCCCAGGTCAAGTAAAGATGAGTCAAGCTACTAATAAAATTCCCGCCTAAAAACTACTCCCAAAAAATTCGAGATGCCAATATTAGGGCTTTCATAACACAAAACACACCTCACCCTTCAATACTGTTTTGTTTGAATTCATCCCCCCCCAAAAGAAACAGAAAATGTAAACAACGGATGTTCTCTCCTAAGCACAGATGTTCTGATTCGTAACAGCATGAGATCGCTAAAGGCGCAGTGTTCCCGCTAATGGAACACCTGGTTTCATTCAATGATTCTGCGTATGGTTTTTGTATGAAAGATTAAAAAAAATGTAGAACAAATAATTTGGAGTACAGCCAGCAAAATTACACCTAATTTTTTTCCAAATAAAATTTTTTATATCATTAAAAAAATAGAGAAAATTACTTGAAAAAAGTGGATTTTAATAACACCACATAAATGAAAATTCTGTGTATCCTTGTGAAATGCTGCTATCTACTGTTTAAAAAGAAAAGTTCAAAGTATATGATAAAGGAATTTTTATCTATTTACGGTTGAATTTAAAGGTTTCAGAAGCGATTCAATTTGGGTGTTCCGTGTAGTGGAACACTGAGCCACAAAGGGTTAAGAATTGATTTATTATTATGCATCTGAAAGGTATAAATTCCAAACAGTCAGGACTGAAATACTGCTGAGATGGGCAAGTCAACTTTAAAAATTTAAATTTTGTTCTGTATTGCAATATGTCTGCAGCAGTAATGTATACAATTATGATGTAAATTTATTAAAAACTTTCAAAATGTGTTATAAGTAAACAAACTAAAAAAAAAGGTAGTTTTTACTAAGCAATCTTTGACTGAAAAAGCTTAAGCTATAAAACAATAAAGATAACTGTGCATTCATTAAGCATACTTATAGTATGGTTAATGAAGATGAAAGCATTCAAATGGAAACTAATGCGACAACTGTAACTGTTGTCAGAGTCGGCATCAAAATTCCTCCTCTTTGGAAACCTGACCTCAAAATATGGTTTCTTCAGATCGAAGTCCAATTCCGCAATGCTGGAATTAGGCTGATCAAACAAAATACAATTATGTAGTGAGTTCTACTGAAGCAGGGACATTGTCACAAATCACTGATAATATCTCACCAAACCAGCAGCAAATGTTCGGCCGTTAAAAAGAGGCTTATTGAAATTTTTGCCGATTCTAAAACTCGAGACCTTCTGACCGAATTTCCCTGTAGCACACTTAGTTGTTATAACATTGCAGTGACATCTCAATGTTACATTTTCTTCATATTGCATTTGTGACCACAGTACATACAATGTCACAGGAATTTGACATTGTGATGTGAATGTCACATACACGTCACAGTAAATGTTTAACAAGAAATTTCTCAGTCTCGCCCACCCTGACCTTGCTCACGTAATTCTCCTGTAATAAGAGGAATGTTTCCATAAACCTTTCTATGAATAAATTATTTTTTACTCTAATTGATTGCGATTTTTAGTTATTTTTTTTAATTAAAAATACTGATAGTTTAGGGTGTGGTACTAAGAAATCGTGGAACTGTATTTTTTTTATAATTCACATTCTACCATATCGAGTGTTGTCAAGAGTAACTGACCAGAGTTCGTATAACGTTTTTTGTCTTGAGGATTAAGTGACCATTTTTTTTAGCTCTGTTCCTCCTGCTAGCTTAAATTTTCAGGTAAACACTGTTTATTATATAGTGATAAGAATGATAACAGTAATAATTAGTATATAATAATAAAGGCGTAATTTAAAACCTATGAACAAAAATAAATAATGACGTGACAATCGATTAACTTTTAAGTATCAGCAAGAGAGTGGAAACAAGAGCATCATCAAAAGATTACTCTCAATTTTTTGTTTCACTGCTTAGAAATTTTAATTTAGGGAGTCAGTTTTACTTGATTAACACTTTTTTGCAAAAAAATCGAAGCACCAAGAAGGATTTTTGCGATCATGACGAAATTTGGTATGCAAAAATATCTTGATTGAACATGCAAATAATCCAAGTTTCAAGGCAAATGAACACACAAGTATCTACGGCCAGCAGGTCATGATGCGGCGAGCATGCGCATTATGAGCCGCCGCTTCTATGACCGCCGTCTGCCCCTGCCCCTGCTACTGGAATTACTCCAGACTGGCAACGTTTCCCGCCAATTTGGCATTGTGCTGGTCGATTTTAGTTAGGAAGTCATCCAACTGAAAGTGGAACTGTGAATTAGAATGTTTAATTTATAATAGTTATGAGTGACTTTTTGTCATCCAAAAAATCTGCCGATTCTAAACCAAATCGTATTTCGAATATTGCTATTGAAAAAAGAAAACCATTCGAAAGACAAAATGCACCTTTGTATCTGGTACATTTATGCATCATAAGTGAAAGATATTGAATTTGTATAAATAAAAAAAAAGATTTAATAAGATATAATATTAATAACGTGACATAGGGAGTAATGGCCAAAATCAGATAAAAACGAAATAATTATGCTTTACCTTAAAAGTTTGTGGAGAAAAACTTGGTGTTGTAATAAATTAAAACATGGGATTGTAGCTAGGGAATTTTTATTTCGAATGAATGTATAAATTAGTTTTTCAAGGTCTTTGCCACAAAAAATTACATCATGGTATCAAAATGCATACCCTGTTTATTTCAGTTAGCAATTTAACGTTAAAAATGACCCCACAAGATGCCGATTCAACTTCAAAATTGTAGTGTTACTCATAGAACCCTTATGAATGATAACAATATAATACATTTAATGCAAAACATACTTAATGCAATTTCATTATGGAACATTATTAATTTTCATGGATATCCATTACAAAGAGAAAACTGAGGAACTTATACAGTTAACGTAATTATATAAATTGGGGAAAACCTCACATTACACTTCAAACTTTTACATTTACCGGTTAAAAAATTAAGAAATACTCATGTTCAGAGCTGCTGTAAAGCTGTTTAATGTACTGCCACGTAAAACAAAACTTGTTACAATGTATTCCACCTATATGAAGTAACTGTTGTTATTGCTAATTAGCAATGGAACTTTCAGCAACAACAGAAAACTGCAGTAAAATTGGGCTGAATTTCTTTATTTGGTTAAAATCATTCTGAATAAATTTCACAATAATTTTATGTTCACATATAGTTTATTTAACTGTATTTTCTGAATAAGAAAAAAAAAAAAAAAATTCTGTTTAAACTGGTGTTAGCATATGAACTGTATGGGATTTCAGATGCCCATATTCGCAGTAGGATTTCGTCATTCAAAATTCGATGGCTCTATGTACCATTGTTTTATCACAATGCGAGAAATAGACAATCATTTATGCAGATTTTTCATTATTTAATTTCTTCAAATATAATGCAGGACTCTAACATTTTGTGGCAACAGTTTGAAAAGTGAACCGACGTTTATGAGTCCGACGCAAAATTGCAAAACGAAAACAATAGTCCTTCAGGGACAAAGCCCCTTTGGACTAAAAAAAGCTAAAACTATGTGATCAACAAAATATAATTATTAATATTTTAAACATCATTGATGTGTAGATAATTAATAAGTGAGGACTATATTTAAAATATATGTAACATGTGGTACATAATGAGCTTTTATATTCAACCCATACCAATGTAGCTTTAGCATACTTGAGGATTTTTTCCCTCGTGTGATTTTACATTTTTATAAATGATGCACATACAATTACATGTTTAAATGTGGGAAACGGTAAATAATTCAAAATGATTTTAGGAAATATGTAACTGTAATACACATTATTTTTCACTCATATGTGTGCAATTCGTAACGATCAAATCTGATACAGCTTCCTGTGTATTATCACAAAGCTCTTGAGAAAACTTTTGTATCAGAAGATTTCTGTACTACTGTTACAATTATCTGTGCTTTATCTCAAATACAAAACCATTCCCAATTGTTTACCTGTTAATAATATTTACTATTTTCAACAGGATTTGTTTCATTTTAAATTGCTTTTATACACATCAAAAAAGAAAACTCAAATTTTCCCACCCTCTCCAAATCACATATGTAAAGAGGTTTATGATGCTTGCAGAATATAACTTCTAAAATTAGATCATTATATAAATATTAAGCAATGTAAAGAATGCTATTAATTAAGAGCAGGAAAATATGCAATAAAACGGATTAGAGAAGAAATTATGCATGAAGCAGCAGCTGAAAATAAATCTTTTTAATTAAGAAAGGAGAAAGGCAACTTTTGTGCTACTTTTCTTATAAAATAACACAATATTTTTATTTTATTTATTTATTTTTTCAAAAATGAAATCTAAAGAAATCAAATTATGAGAAAGAAAAATTTATATTAATATCAGAAAAAATTGACAGACAAAAATTGTCCTGATGTGTTCTGAATTGGAGTTTCAATAAAGGAAGATTAATTTTTATATTATTATTATCTTGTATATATTTTCCCTTTTTTCATTTTTAGTTTTCGAGTTTGTATTACTATGATCATTTTTTGTTTTGAATTGTTTAGATTTTATGTTTAACCCCTTTGCAAGGATGCAATTTTTAATATTGTTGAGGAATAGTCTTGCTCTGACTCCAGTTTACTTTTAACTTCAGATGTTTTAAGTTCATTCTTTTGCTATGATATACGCGAAATTTACCGCCAATATACCGCATTGTGACTTCTGTGGAGATGAACAAAATCATGGCCAAAGTGGTACAACCCTCATGTTGGTCGCAGATCATATTGCGCATGCGCGCCGCGCTGTGACCCTGCTGTACCTAGACGCTTGTAATGAACACGAAGCGATCATAGTGCGCATTTCTAGTGCGCAATTCGCAATGTATAAAACCAGTAACAGAGGCAAAAATTTTTTCTTGTTTTGTTGCTGCCATTGAAATCCGTAAAGAAGCAACTAAAAATGCCATTACGGCGATATGGAAAACCTTATTACAGAGAACTAAACGACTTCGAACGTGGTCGCATCGTAGGGTTGCATGAAGCTGGGTAGTCATACCGAGCAATAAGTCGCCACCTGCAGCGTACAGACACCAACGACTTCATATAACAGGTAGACGGCTCACCCACAGAGAATTCGTCTGCTAGGGTGTCTCCAACGTACACCACGTGACTAATGCTGTTGGCGCTCTTGGGGAGTGATAGCTTAGGCTGTTCATCGCCAGTTTGGCCCGCTTTTGATATGGCAGGTAGTACTTTTTATTTCCGTCTGCTAGCAGTCAGCAGACAACGGCCTCGAATTAGGTTGTTCGATTTTTTACAAGTATATTTAGATATAACTTAACCCCTTTTTTCCTGAATATTTTATCTATATTTTTAATAATTGCTTTAAATTATTTGCACCATTGTTTAAGATGTTTATGTTAAATAATTCTAGGAAAAAAATCTAAAATAAATAATAAAAAATTGAGATGGAAACTTTAATTTTGAATAACGTTAAAAAATTAATTGCACTACTGTTATAATATTTGAGAAGGTAAAAAAAATCTCGTTTAATTTTAATGCATTGCATCCTAAAGAGAAAAAAAAAATCACATTGTATTATATGTATTTATGCCATTGATTGCCTTTCTTTTCTTGAGATTATATTACTGGAACAAAATAATGCAATCTTAATTACTGATTTCCACACTCATGTGTATGTCATGGGGGGGGATCAATACATCTTATTAACTATAAAAATTATTTTATATTGAATATGTATCAAACGGTAACAAACTTCAACTCAGTATTTATTATTAGGATCAAAACGATATTACAGATAAAAATTCTCTCTCTCTCTTTTTTTTTTAAATACTATTTAAAATATGGTAAGTTTTTCAAATCGCATTTTTTCAATTACAATAAATTTCTAACAGCATCGTAGATGAGACAGAATTATAATCCAGATTATTTTTATTTTAATTGATTTTATAGAAAATAATGATAAAGCATTGAGCTTTATAAAAATCAGATTACTTTTATAAAGCTCAACGCTTTATCATTATTTTCTATAAAATAATGATAAAGCATTGAGCTTTATAAAAGTAATCTGATTTTTAAAATAATGCTGTTTAACTGTTTATGTTCAATGTTGCATGAATCAAGATGCTTTTTTTTTTAACAAAGTAAACATATCGCACAATCTTTTCTCAATAATTTAATGCTAATAATAGCGTTTTTTTTTATCGCAGGCAGTAATTGTTTATGAAATCAAAACGCGTACGACTTGGCGAAAAAAGGTTAACGCCAATTGGCGCAGCTTTCTATTTCAACGGAAAAAAACATATAAAATTCAATTATTTGTAAAGGGTGATTCCAGTAAATAGTGTCACAGTATTTAATACATTTTGATGCTAATAATACATGCTGAAAATGTCATATAAGGCGGCAACTTTCTTATACAGTATGGCTGAAACTTTCCAACCAATTCAACAGAGATAGTAAAATGACAAAAATACTGAAAATAAAATAATAAATCATGCAGTTTTAACTTACCTATGAAAGGTTACAAGTCCTCCTTTCACGAAACTTTCTTTACATCCGTAGGCGCTGCAGCGAATAACCATTTTTACTTAAATTTTATGTGACCAAGCAGAGCAGCAGTCTTTCGTCCCATAGAAAGCAATGTAAAGTATTTCCGCACTTTCGGAATTCGCGCAGCAGTCACGTGACACTAATGTTGGAACCGGTTGAAGGTTGCAATACGCTCTCTACCAGTATATTATCTCGTTGACAGACACTGCTGTGCAAAGATGTTGGCAGCAATGGTTATTACAAGGAAATTGCTGACGAAATGAGACTCTGGAAGGCCAAGGATGACAAATGCGAGGCAAAATAGGATAATTGTTCACCAGTCCCTAACCGCCCCAACGGTATCATTGTCGACTATTCAACGCACTACAGCCACGTCTATACCTTCCGTGGTACCGTCCACCATCTCACGGCGCTTGTTTTCGAGGCAGGGTTATACTCACATCGGGGCACACCTTTGACCCGACAACATCGGCGGAATCGTCTGGAGTGGTGTCGCAGCCGATTATCAGGCTGGTATTGTATAGTGTTCAGCGATGAATCCCGCTTCACTTTGAAGCAGATGACCACCGTGTTCGTGTCTGGAGAGGACGGGGCCAGCGGTCCCAATCAGCCTTTGTTTTACAAGGGAACACAGCCATAACTCCCTGGTGTGATGGTGTGGGGCGCTATTCCTTATGACAACAGGTCACCTTTAGTCATCCTTCGTACATATTTAATAGCTGAATGATAGGTTGATATCATCCTGCGGTCGCTTGCATTACCCTTTATGGCAAGTCATTCTGGGCTATTTTAGGCCACACACCGCTCACATATCTCTGGACTGTCTACGTGCAGTTGATACTCTTCCTTGGCGAGCAAGATCACCAGACCTTTCGCCAATAGAGCATGTATGGGGCATGCTAGCCCGCCAGATTTGGGCACAAAATATCGCAGATCTCGAGCGACAATTGATGAATGCCTGGCAGAATATGTCGCAGGATGACATTATTAACCTCTACCACTCAGTTCTTGCCTTGACGAATTCAAGCATGCATTGCCGCCAGAGGCGGTTCGACCAACTACTAACTTGAACATTCAATGGGTGATTGAACAGGTACTATGACCTTGAATTTTTGAATCATTTTATTATCGGTGTATGAGCTATACACATATTCAATTTCGTCAAAAACAACCACTTCCTTCGTGGTGCTTCGATTTTTTTGCAAAAGAGTGTATATAATTCACTTTTCTGTTTTTAATATTAAGAGGTAATGTGAAAACGGAATTTATTTTATGCATTTTATTGCAGTACTTTCATCGTGCTCTGCTATTTTTCAAAATTAATATAAAAAAATAATTGCTTACGTCCATGCGTGGTGCTTAGCGTCACATTACAAATGATGCCATATTTCCGTAACCAGGAAGTTTTTCATATAATTTTACAAATGGTGTATTACTTTACAACACTCAACTTTTCTACATGTTTTTTTTTATGTACATTTCTGAGATTATTTTTAAAATTTAGTATATTAGATAATTTTTTCCGTAAATTATGTCACGCTTTTACATATTATATATTTAAGCTACACATAAGGGCTGCCTACCTAAGAGAAGGGATGCCTTTGTGGGAGACCTTTTAAGGAGAACTAGCTCATATTCGCTTTACATATTAAAAAAAACGATTATGCAAAAATATTTCTTCCTTGACATATTAAGAGAATATCGTATTAATTTTTCAAATAGATATATAAAAATAAGGAAATTACTTTTCATCATTACTTAAACTCGTATCACATACGATATTTGTTGCCGGAACAAAACGTTTGGGGGAACAGTTCTGAGAAACGCTCTTTGGCGAAATAGGGTTACCATCTTCACTTGGTAAACAGGCTGAAAGCCAAAAAAGAATCAGTTATCGCTCAGATTGACGAAAGTGACGTTTCCTTTCAAGTGACGTTTGCTTCTTCGTGTTGTTTTGTATCGCTCACACTCTTTTCGTTTTAAACTTTATTGTTAGTAATGGAAGATAATAGAAAGGTGAATGCTGTCAAGTTAATCACTTTGATCTCCACTGTGGCACTTCAAGTAACAGATAAACACACTTCTGGTTATAGTAATCAATTACATAAGTAATAGCCAAATTCTATATACACTAAGAATAGTTTAAAACGTGTGCTGGATAAGTCTATTTATCAGACATTACTTATGTGTATTTTCTGTTGTCTGCATTCCAATGAAAATTTGATGGCTCACTGGACAATTTGTGACCTGGTGAAAGCATTTTCTTGACTAACTTTATGGCTCATAATTACTGTTCTGTCCATTCAAACAAACAAACAAAAAAAAAGAAAAAAAAAGAAAAAAGACCTTCTATGACAAAAATCGATATGGCTGATATTTACATCCTCACAGCCAGCGGATTCTATTCAGCAAAATGAAGATCAAATAAAGCATATGAATACATGAGCAATCAAACATGTGCGAGTTGTTTACTGTCCCATAGAACACTCAGTAATATACCTAATCACATTAATTATACCAACTGTAGAAATTAGGTGGTGCACATCATGAGTTTGTTTTATGTGATTACGGCAAAGCCTCGAGGGATATCTGCCTAACAGGAGGGATCCCTTTGTAGAAGATTTTTTTTAAAACTGGCTCGTTTACTAGTTACAAATGGGGAAAACCAAGAAAACGCACATGTAGCCAGACCGTTCGCGACATTATAACCTGAAACAGAACTACCTGGAGAGTCAATCCGAAGGATCTTAAAACTCCGTGTAGCTGCCTTTTACTGTAGGGCAAACAAATATTTCTTTTAACTTAAATGGAGGAATTATATGTTTTCGTTATTTTTTAATTTTAACTGAAGTTTTAAATTTATTCTTACAAAATTAAGTAGTGTAATTACGTTTATTTTCATAAATACAGTTAATTTCCATTTTAAATAAAGTAAATAACTGAAATTCAGTTTTAAAATGATTAAAATTAGATTCTAAAATGAAAGGCTTAAACATGTTTTCATCCTTACTATGCCAAATCTAAGTTAAAAAAAAAAAAAAATTATATAATGAATTAATAAAATGTATTAATTCATATAATCTATTTTTTTTTAATTAAAAGTATACTAAGGAAAATGTTTCTTTAATTCCTGTCTAGTAACAAAGCAATAAAATCAGTACTAAAATATGCATAAATGCCTTTTTGGCACTTTACAGTTTGAAATCATTTCATATTTTAATAAAGAAAATCAAATGAGAACTTTAAAGAAAGTCCGGTATTATTTAAGGAAAAGAGAAGTCTTTGAAAGAAAGTAGAGCATCAGAGCCTTCCCATCAGATTTTAATATCTGAAACTATTCTCGTAACTGCTTCTCCTAAATATTTTTATTACCTTCCAAATCCTTATTAATGGAGTATTTGTGTCCCATTTCTGGCAAGTCCTCCATTCCTGATTCACCCATAAACGGTATGGCCCTGTGTTGAACAGATTAATTTAGATTTAATTAACATTTTAAAAGTATACATTGTAAAATATGATATTTTTTATCTTATTGAAATGAAATCGAAAAACTAAATCATTATTATATTAAACGAAAAGAATGCGTGTATCTCATGTTACCTCATTTTTACCTTTCATAATTTCCAGATCCTTAACTTAAAATCTCTGTAATCATATTAAAATCATTTTAAGTGCCCAAGTTAAAACATGGTTCTGATTTCATTCTATGTTTGCAGAAATTTATGGCTAGCAAAGAATCATTATTGATTTTTCTCGTACTTCTATAAAGTTCACGCAAGTTTTCAGCGATAATCGCTTCATTCTTAATTTTAAAAATTTTTCTTCAATTATTATATATTAATTATTACTACAATCATTCAAGTCAGTATGCAATAAGTGTTTGCTCCCCATATGTATTGATTAAGTAAAGGAACTTGTGAAATTTAACTTGATAAATAGCTGAGTTTCATTCAGTTTACCGTATGAGCTACTAACAATATTTAAGCATTGTAATGAAGGTTATAGTCTAATGTCTATTATCAGAAGTGAGTAATACAGATTTTTCATAATTCAACTGTGGTAACAAAGATTGTTTTATGAACTGGAATTATCAAGTCATGCAAATTTTTTATGCTTTTGCATAATAAACTGTGTAATACTGCATTAAATTTAATCTCTAATTGTTAAGAGAACATAAAAATGCATTTAGGAAATGCAGAAATATTTAAAACAAGTGATTCACATTAATCATCAAATGAAACAAATTATACCATATTTTTACCTTAATATATACCTTTATATTAATATATACCTTATATACTTAATATATACCTTTTTACCTTAATATACTTAAATATATTGAATCTATGAAGTATAAGAGAGTTGTTTTAAATTTATAGCTTAAAAATCTCATAAAATTGTAATTTGTTAATGGAGAAATAATGGTGATAGAAAATGCCCGTTGTGTATAACTAATAGAAGTAAATATGAATATATATTTTCAGTAATTTAGTTTCCAGAACCATGTTTTCGATCTACTGATTTGTGTATTCATAACTATTCGATCAGTATTACAGATAAGCAACAAATCGCTAATTTGAAAACTAACGTTGTAGAGACATTAGGTATTTTGGAAGCAGGACAGATGAAAAATTAACAAAGCCTTTGCCGAGAATCGAACCACGGACTTCTGGAATAGCGGCCTAGCGTGCGGAACCACTACATCACGAAGACACACTGGGAAGGCGGGAGAAATGCCTTATAAGGTTGTAGTTACCCCCCTTTTAAATGGCGACTGGGGTTTTTAGGGGAATCATCATCCAACACCCTTTTATCGGGCGCCACTGTAGAGACATTGGGTATTTTTTGGAAGCAGCAAGATGAAAATTATGCAACGCCCTCGTCGGGAATCGAACCACGGACCTTTCAATGACTCGCTGAGCGTGCAGACCACGACACCACGTAGGCAGGCCAAGAAGGCGGGAGAAATATATACTTTCTCTTTTAAAGGGCGACTGGGTTTTTAGGGGGACCCAATCGCCAAATCCTGGGTGAGGAGAATCATCATCCAACACCCTTTTAGTTCGGGCGCCACGGTAGAGACATTAGGTATTTTGGAAGCAGGAAAGATGAAAAATTAGCAAAGCTTTCGCCAGGAATCGAACCACGGACCTCTGGAATACCGGCGTGCAGAAACCTCTACACCACGAAGGCACGCTAAGAAGGCAGGAGAAATACCTTATAAGGTTGTAGTTATCTAATTTGGAACCTATGATTGTGCTGATTTACAAGAGCTTTTAATTTAAAACGAAACATTTCTTTACATAACAAAGTATTGAAATAAGTAAATGTCCTATAAATATAGTATTAAAACGGTTTTTCTTTCATCCAATTATCAAAATAATTTATTTCTTTTTCTGGAAGAAAAGCAATTAAGAACGAGAGAAATGAAGAGGAGAAAACAATGTTAAAAGCTAAACAATTAAAAAAATATTCCAAGCCAAATTGAATTTTTTAAAGAAAGCGAGAAAAAAGGTATTAACCCCTTAACTGCCGCAGGCGTATATATACGCCTTGCTCAGCCGATGCGTTAACTGCCCCAGGCGTATATATACGTCCTTCCAAACTGCTATCATTTGCTTTGCGCTGCTACACCTAAAATTATTCGCAAAGTTAACGCATCGGCTGCGCATCTGGGCGCATCTGGGGGGCAGTTAACGCATCGGCTGAGCAAGGCGTATATATACGTCCGCGGCAGTTAAGGTTACTAAAAAAATATATAGTTATTATTATAAGAAATACAGGTATTATAAATATTTTCAAGCTTAAGAGTTCCCCCCCCCTTTTTTTTTTTTTTTCGAAATATTTCTATTTTGAAAGAGAAGGTATTAAATATGGTTAGGTTTTTAATAAGCTATAATAAGAACTCAAATTTTAATACAATTTAGAAATTTTGGGAAAATCTGAAGTGTCTTTAAATATTAAATTCTGAGAAACGAAAGCAAAATTATGTAGCTTCTTGCCAACTAATACTCAAAAGTATTTGGAATAATACGGTTAGGAAATGACCATATGATCATTTTTGCATATAATACGGTCTATATTTTCTGTACACTATGGTTTATATAGATATATATTAAACATAAATGGATTACAGTTATATAACTTTAATAATAATAACTAAGGGTGAGATACAACCTTAGTACGATGAGAAAATTTTAAATGATTATATTGAATATTTTCAATAATTTAAAAATTTCGAATATTACTGAAGTATTTTAATACCTTGGAGAGTATAATTACCTAATGGAAATTAGTATTACAGATAAGCAACAAATCGCTAATTTGAAAACTAACGTTGTAGAGACATTAGGTATTTTGGAAGCAGGACAGATGAAAAATTAACAAAGCCTTTGCCGAGAATCGAACCACGGACTTCTGGAATAGCGGCCCAGCGTGCGGAACCACTACATCACGAAGACACACTGGGAAGGCGGGAGAAATGCCTTATAAGGTTGTAGTTACCCCTCTTTTAAATGGCGACTGGGGTTTTTAGGGGAATCATCATCCAACACCCTTTTATCGGGCGCCACTGTAGAGACATTGGGTATTTTTTGGAAGCAGCAAGATGAAAATTATGCAACGCCCTCGTCGGGAATCGAACCACGGACCTTTCAATGACTCGCTGAGCGTGCAGACCACGACACCACGTAGGCAGGCCAAGAAAGCGGGAGAAATATATACTTTCCCTTTTAAAGGGCGACTGGGTTTTTAGGGGGACCCAATCGCCAAATCCTGGGTGAGGAGAATCATCATCCAACACCCTTTTAGTTCGGGCGCCACGGTAGAGACATTAGGTATTTTGGAAGCAGGAAAGATGAAAAATTAGCAAAGCTTTCGCCAGGAATCGAACCACGGACCTCTGGAATACCGGCGTGCAGAAACCTCTACACCACGAAGGCACGCTAAGAAGGCAGGAGACCAGTGTTACATGACATCCATTTACGTCTTTAAGTGACATTACATTCATGGCACTTTATTATGTTTGCATTCATGAAACTCTATGGCAATGATTCTCAACCTTTTTTTGTCGCGGCACACTTTTAATGATTTCAAAATTTGGCTGCACACAAAGAAAAAGATTTTTTTTAAAAAAGTTTAAAAGTTGTTTACCTATCTATTTTACTTGTAGTTGTTTACTACACTGTGTAAAATAGTTTATGATAATAATTTTGAATGTAAAATAATGTACTACAAAAACAGCAGTACGTTTATTAAGGAATTAATTACAAGTTAATAATAAGAATACTTTTAATGAGAAATTTGTTCTTGATGTTTTCTGATAATTTCATTTACATTTGGTCATAAAAATGACAATGCTACTCTCATGTCATCTTCTACATTTAACAGTCTCGATCTTTTTTTTTTTCGTTTTTATGTTGGTTAATACTGAAAACCCGAATTCACACAAATAAGACATAGAAAACTGTAATAATATTTTTAAAGCTTTTTTGGTCACCATGGAATAATCGCATCTAATGTTAATCCAAAATGAATTAATTGATTCTTCCGAATATTTTAAAATTAAATCTCGGTTATTAGAAAGCGAAATTAGTTCTTCCTCTTCATTCAAAATTAATTCAAATACAGAAGTATTCGGCACAAAATCGGCTTAGATACCACAATTGGCGAACTTATTAATGTTTTAAAAACCGAATTTTGCCAATTCTCGTGTTTACCGCATACTAGAATTAAACTCATTATAACTTTTACTATATACTACATTTCTAAATTTTGGCGGCACACTTTAAGAATTTGGCGGCACATTAAAGTGCCGCGGCACAGTGATTGAGAATTACTGGTCTATGGTGTTATATTAAAGTCGCCAATGAGTCGTTAGATGAATGTCGCACATTACAACTCGAAGCGTGCCTACGCATCAATGTCACCGTGTGACTTCACAACAATGTCACAATGTGACTTCACATCAACTTCGCAATGTGATGTCGCAAAAAGAGTACATTAAGCCATTTCTACAACGTTACTGCGGCATGGAGGTTGTCACAGTGTGACACGTTTGCAATGCCACAGCGACGTCGCCGAGCTAATGGGGTTCAACTGGGTAATAAAAAACCATCCCAATTTCTCTGCGAAATGCGTAACTTGGCACCTTAGCAAGTGCTGGATGAATTTTTGAAAACATTGTAGATGCAATGACTACCACTTAATATGCGGAGCATTTCTTCTGTAAGTAGCAATGATTAGTCCAAACTATCTACAATGGCTGACAAAATATGGGAATTAAATCTCAATTCGCTCCGGGTTGCTTCATTGTTCTCCACCATCCGATAACATAAGATCTACAGAACAGATGTCAAACTTGACATTGCAGAAATATTTTCATATATTCATTTCTGCTGCGTAGAAATTCGAGTCTACAAAGACGAAGATACAGATCGAATTCGAGAAATCGTTTAAAAAATAACAGTGACCCAAATGAAACTTATTTTCCTCAATGCTTTGGCGAGAGAGTTTACAAGTGCACCCCGCATTGCAAATACCAGGCTTCGAAACAGGAAAACTGAATGTCTGGCCTTCGATGATGACCAAAAGTCAAACATTGCAAGCTGAGGAGTCATCTATATATTACATATCTATGTATGTCTTCATGTCTATAGATGACAGAACATCAGCAACCCATTTTTTAATTGATACTGGAGCAAAAATATCGGTATCACTATCACCATTGGGGGGAAAAAAAACTGTGGCTAAGCTTGAGCTATTTGCAGCTAACAGTACAACAATCAAAACGTATGGCCAAAAATTATTAGAAATGGATTTAGTGCTACTCCGATCTTTAAACTGTCCTTTTATCATTGCAGATGTCAATAAACCTATCCTTGAAACAGACTTTCTTTCACATTTTAATTTGTTAGTCAATAGTAAAAGTAGAAAATTAATCGGTGGCACCACCTCATTGACGACTAAAGGTACTTTGTGTAACAAAAGCGTAACTCCTAAAGTCATTGCTAAATACTTTTCAAAACCATTATAGAGCCATTCTAAATAAATTTCCTAACTTACTTAAACGCAACATAAAAAATAATAAAATTAAAGAACATGATGTGCAGTATTACATCCAACTCTGTAATGTTAGTTCACCTCCACCATCTGTAGTTAGGGCGCAAATCACCCTAACTACAGATGCATCTAATTCCGCCGTTGGTGTTGCGGTCCATCAACTGTACGATATTGATGAACAACTGCTAAGCTTTTTCTCCCGATACCTATGATCAGCACAGACCAATTAGTGCATACGATTAAGAATTACTTGCAGTATACCTAGCGGTAAATCATTTTAAACACATTCTGGAAGGACGATCATTTACTATCTTCACTGATCATAAACCTGTCGCTTCGCCTTCTAGCAGAATTTAGATAAATCATCTCCAAGACAAGTCTGGCAGTTGAACTTTATTTCCGAATTCACTACAGACAGACGCTACATTTCTAAAGAAGAAAACATCGTAGCACATACGCTATCGAGAATCGACACAATCGCTACTCCAGCTCAAACTGATTATACAGTTATTGCAGATTGCCAGGAGGATGAAGACCTCAAGATTCTTAAACAAAATTTCTATTTCAAAATAGTACAAATTCCTGTCCCGGAGAGCAATACGAATTTTCCTTAAATATTAATTCCAGAAGCAATGTTAAATAAGTTAACACATGTTAAATAAGTTATATCCCAGACCAGGAACACCAATCCGGTCAATACCCAAATGTTTGGAAACGTTCCTCTCTTTTCTTGGGCTCTTCATGAAGAATTGGATAGGACGCTAAGGGCTCCCTAAGACTTCAGATATCCTTACGTCAGCATTTTTTCTTACCCCTATTTCGCCACTGGCAGTAATCTTTTAAACCCTCTCTTCACGCATCCAAGGAAAGCCAATTAAGTATTATTAATTTATTCCAGACCAGAAGAAAGGACAGCAGATGTTACTGGGCGTCTATTGAACAGGGTGTGACGTCGTGGATGCTTCAGTGAAACGGAATCAACACTGGTATTGGTGATTCATCATTTTAATTACACAACATAACACAGATACAACATTTAATTAATACATTTAGAAAAACTTGAGTACATATCCGAGTTGGTGACACGATCAGAGACGTTAACGAAGATAGGACAAATTTAGTCTCCACACCTCAGCTCGCTGGCGGAGCTTCCCAAAAAACTCTCTCTCACTGGCGTCTCAACAGAACTCTCATCTCTATACGCATGCGTAATTCTCAGTTAAGTCGTTGCCATTCACAGTTCTTTAAATAAGGTGTTAAAATGAATTATAGTACTCGTAGTGTGAGGAGTTTTCTAACGACGTTCTCTCTAGTCAAGAGCATCATAGGTCTTTCTAGTAGAGTTCAGGAGCGTTCTTTACAGACTAACTCCTTCCGCCTCCAGATTTTGTTTTCCTCGGACACAGAGGAAAGAAAACGTTTTTTTAGGTTCCTACGGGATAAAATACAAGTTCAGACAGGCGTTCACTACAAACAAACACCTTCCGCCTCTAGTTTTTGTTTCTCCGGACACAGGAGAAGTAAACCTTCACAGTTCACAGTTTCTGGTTTCAATAGAGATTGTTCAACATTTTACCAGTTAATTCTAAACCACACTGTTACAAAGGTTCTCCACTCTCATAACCAGGCCGTCATAAAAAATACATATAACAATACATATACAATATATGAAAAACCAACACAGAAATTTTGTCTTTATGAATCAAGTTAACAATTTACTATATAGTATGAATTTAAAAAAAATACAATATACATAATCAAATAACAAAACAATTTAAAAGAAATGATAACTAGTCTATTTAACTGGCATGTACAGAGTTTCTACTTAAGCAGTCTACATTTAAGTTGTTACTTCCCTTTTTATGATGTATCGTAAAATTATAAGATTGCAAGGCTAAGGCCCAGCGTAATAATCGACCATTTCTACCTGCATTATTTTTTAGCCATACTAGGGGATTATGGTCCGTTTGAATTGAAAATTTAGTCTGCCCATCTATATACCCTTTCAGTTTTTTTATTCCATACAGAATTGCGGCACACTCTTTTTCAGTGGTGGAATACTTCCGCTCACTATCAGTAAATTTTTTACTGAGATACAATATGGGATGTTCTTTTCCTTTATCATCCTTTTGGGCTAAAACAACACCATATCCTTGATCTGACGCGTCTGTCTGTAGTATAAATGGTTTAGAAAAATCGGGTGCATGTAGCACAGGCCTACTAGATAGCTTTTCTTTTAAGGATTTGAATGATTCATTACATTCATCATTCCAAACAATTTTACCCTTTTTGTTATTCCCTTTTAACAAATCTGTCAAAGGTGCGGCTATAGCAGAAAACATGGGTATATATTGTCTGTAGTATCCAGCTAACCCTAAGAAAGCTCTAATCTCAGTTTTAGTTGTGGGAACAGGAAAATTTTGAACCGCCTCGATTTTTAGTTCTGCTGGAGAACGTTTTCCTCGACCTACTATGTGACCGAGATATTGCACTTCTTCTTGTGCAAACTTGCACTTAGAGGGTTTAATAGTTAAATTGGCTTTTCTTATTCTTTCTAAAATTTCATGTAAATGTTGTAAATGTTCCTCCCACGTTTCAGAAAAAATAGCAATATCATCTAAATAAGGGGTTGCATATTTCTCACATCCGCACAATATTTCGCTCATCATTTTACTAAAATAATAAGGAGCATTTTTAAGCCCAAATGGCATTCGCAATGGCCTATATACGCCAAAATTTGTAGCAAATGCAGCGATTTTCTGAGCCCTAGGGGTCAGCGGAATTTGCCAATAACCTTTAGTTAAGTCTATCAAGGTGATAAATTTGGCTGTTGCAACAGTTTCAACACGTTGCTCTATATTGGGGATTGGGTAGAACTCAGTACGCGTTATTTCGTTTAACTTTCTGTAATCAATACACGGCCTAGGATCCCTACCTGGTGCTTCAACAAGGATCATGGGTGAAGTATACTCAGAGGGTCCTGGTTCAATAATCTTGTATTTTAACATTTTTTCAATCTCGACTTTAAGAATTTCGTTCTGTCGATTTGTCATTCTATAAGGCTTATGCTGTACGCGTTTGTCACTGATTAGTTCGATATCATGTTCGACTAAATTTGTTTTCCTTGGAATATTCGAAAATATAGCAGAAAACTTTACCAACAACTTTCCCAACTGCAGGATTTGTTCATCACTAAGTCTTTCTTTAAGATTATCTTTTGCTATTATTTCATTAAAATCAAACACATTGGGGTCGGTTAACATATAAGGAAAATCCTCCTCTAATTCCGAGGGTTCAACTATCTCCTCGTTGTCAAGGAGCACCATATTCAAAAGTTCAGGTCTCTTATGATAAGGTTTTAACATATTGATGTGATACACTTTATTCCCTTCCTGATTCCCTTCAAAACTAACCACATAGTTTGTTTCTGATAATCTTTTCTCTATTTTTCCCGGCCCTTTCCATTGAGGAGCGAGTTTATGGGGTTGGTTCACTGCTAATACTAATACAGAATCTCCTTGCTGGAATTCCCTTTTCACGGCATTTTTGTCATACCATTTCTTCCTTTTATCTCTCACCTCTTCCATTTTCTCTTTAGCTAATTCTCTACTTTTCTTTAACCTATTGATTAATTCGAAAACATATTCTATTACGGAATCTTCTTTTTCCTGAGGATCTAACCATTTCTCATACAATAATGCGACAGGTGTTCTGAGGTTGGTCCCGTACACTAACTCAGCTGGACTAAATCCTGTACTATCATGCGTTACTGTCCGCAAGGCAAAGCGGCTGGTAATTGTACCTCCCAATTTGGGGCAGCTTCAATACATAATACCTTTAAGACCCTTTTTATTGACCTATGGAACCGTTCTACAGGATTGCTCTGGGGGTGGTAAACAGAACTTCTGGAAATTTTTATACCAAACTTCTTCAAAAATTCAACGGTTAAGCGACTCATGAAAGATTTCCCTTGATCAGTTTGAACCTCCCTTGGAAAGCCCATCCGACTAAATACCTGCAAGAGTGCACTTACAACAGATTTCCCGGTACCGGGACGGCGTCAGGATATTTAGATGCTAAGCACATAACTGTAATAAGATATTTATTACCTTCAGTAGATGTAGGCATAGGCCCGCAAGCATCTACATTAACCTTACTAAAGACTTCCGATATCACAGGTACTATTACCAACGGTGCTTTCTTCTTGTCACTTGCTTTTCCTACACGTTGACAGGAGTCGCATGTTTTAACGAATTCCTCAATGTCTTTATAACAGTTTGGCCAGAAAAAATGTCTTAGTAACCGGTCTTTTATTTTCAGAACTCCTAAGTGACCTGAAGTTCCTTCATGACAAATTGCTTTAATTTGCTCTCTGAGGTTTTCTGGAACAACAATTAAATGTTCTTCTCCTCCTAACTTATTTACCTTCTTTTTTACTAAAACCCCATTTTTAATCCCATAACTTGTTTTACTTCCGCTTTTTACTAGTTCTAATAAAGGGGCAAGTTCTTTACTTTTTTGTTGTTCATCAATAAAAGTACTTGAGTCTATTTGAATCGCAGGACTTGTGGGGACACAAAGGTCGACAGGAGGTAATATCTCTCTGTTTTCAGACTTCTCATGAGCATCGTCCTCCTCTTCCAATTCTAACTCATTCTGCTCAGAATTTTGATTCGTCTCACTTAAATTTTCCGCTTCCTTTAATTGTCGTGCTTGAGATCGAGTAACGACCACATTAACATTACCGACATACGACGAATAATTTTTCTCAGTTCCTCTGAGAAGAGCCGCTGTCTGGTTGCCTAATATATATCGCCCTTGGTCTAAGTGGTCTCCTATAACAGCTGCTTTGGTGGTTACTGTACCCAAATCGCATTCAATATCTACTTCAGCAACAGGTAAACAAGTCATATGATCATCCAACAAATGTCGAACCCACACATGTTCCCCCTTCATTCTATCTCTGTCTACATATTTCTGACAAATAATATCTACCGTTGCTCCTGTATCTCTTAGAATAGGTACTTCAAAACCATTTACTCTTCCATTTAACGTATAGGGATCTAACAGATTCTTCTCTGATCTCCCGCTTATCCGATACAAATCTGCCTTTTGAGTTTTTAAATTAGGGCACTGAGGACGTAAATGGTCAAAAGATCCACATTCATAGCACTGGAGTCTTTTTCTCCTATCAAAATTCGAGTCCGACTTTTTCCCAACACTGCGTGCATCATCATCTTTTTTAAATTGTGTGCCTTGAGGGTTTTTTCTATTTTTGAAAACGTTACCAGTGGACTGAAAAACACCTATTTGTCTACCAGATATTTTCGTTTTCATTTCACCCAATTTCGTTTTCCCAACCACCGTCTTTTTCGCATCTTCAAATTCCTCTATTTTACCCACCAACTGTTTTGGTGAAGTGATCGTGGCCCATTCATCTATAAAATGTTCCTTAAACTCATTAGGCGTGCGCCTTTTAATCTGATCTACCAACATTAAATCCTTGAGTTGCTCAACTGTTTCGATTTTTAATCCCTTGAGCCACCCATTTAAAAATGTTTTAATTTCGTGATAAAAATCGTACCACGTAGCATCCGGATTTTTCTGAGTCTTAACAAGAAGTTGCCGAAACTTCTCAGCACTTAACTTAAATCTTTTAAGTAGTAATTCTTTAATATGTTGGTAATCTCTAGCCTGTTCTTCAGGCTCCCTAGAAATTATATTATTTACCTCAACCGGAAGGACACCAATGAAATATGACACCCATTGATCCGTGGGCAATTTTAGAACTTTAGCTTGCCTCTCAAAAAGTTCTAAGAATAAACTGATATCATCAGTTTTTAAATTAAACTTGGGCATAAGTTTCTGAAAATTCTGATTAAATACCGTTTCACCTCTAGGTTTAGCAGATTCAGTGTTCTGTTTTGCTTTAAGGCATTCTAGTTCTAACTGTTGCTTTTCAATTTCTTTATTTTGTTGTAGTATCTGAAATTCCCTCTCCCTAGCTTCCTGTTCTAACTGTAATTCTTTCGCTCTTGTTTGCTTCTCTAAGTTTTCCTTTTCTTTCCTATCAGTCATAATACTTTCTAACAAATTTTTAACAAATTCTTCCTCATAATTTTTACTATTCGTTATTAATTGTTTTAAATCTATCACTTTCATATCTTCTAAAGCTATTTCCCCAAGTTCTGAAGCGACAAGGAATAGATCCCTTTTCTTAGCTTTCCCCAAAAATGCCATTTTCGCAAAAGTAATTGCTCAAAACAAATAAGAACTCAAATAGTTATTCACAAATAATACACATAAAGATATATTAGAGATATAATAAAAAACACTTTCTTCTTTCTTAGAAAATTAGGCAAATAAAAATAAAAGGTTAATAAAAGCATTAATCACTGTGGATTTATTTCCATTCAAACATAAAACGAATAAACAACCTTACTGAATACTTCGTATAAAAAAATAACAAATTCTTTTCATTTAGTACAGCCAGACAGAAAAAAAAACAGAGTGGCGCCAATAAATATAAACACCTTTAATTAACTATCGTTTTCATGAGCTACTTCCGCAGGCAACCACATGGCCAACGCAAATACTACGTAAATTCGTTAGGCGCAGGTTTAAATCAGAACACTATTAGAACATTTCTTTACTGCTCAAAGCTTTAATTTTTATACCATGAAATGATAAAAATTTAACATTCTACTTATCAGAAAATACACATCATAAAAATACAGCACTGGTGTGCTTTCATGAGAAAACCAAAGTAACAAGTTTTTAATATATTTAACAACATATTTCTTTCACAAGAATTTAACATAAATTTTCTTCTAATAACTTAGAAATGAAAATTGCAATATTGCACTGATGTGCTTTCACATATACACAAAATAAACAGTTCAGATTCTATCACACCAATTTATAACGAAATGTTAAACATAAATACACTGATGTGCTGTTTATTTACGGGAATGGATTTTTCCCATTATCATACAAAAGAAAAATATCTCGTTAGATATATAAATGCAACACTTTGATTGTTTTAAAAACTCTTATGCACTGACGTGCTATAAAATGCACTGATGTGCTACGTGTTAATGGGAAAATGTTTTCCCGAATATACCACAAAAGGAAAAATATCTTGTTAGATATACTATAAACCAAACACAGCGAGTGTTTAAAACTCTTATGCACTGATGTGCTACTTCTGCTTTGGGAATTGATTTCCCGAATAAGTAATAAATAACCACATTATACACTTCAGGCCTGGAAATGAATATTGTGGAGAACACATACCTGGTCTCTTGTCACACAAATCTCGGTTGGAACCTCCAATTTTTATTTTTTTTTGTCTGTGACGTCGTGGATGCTTCAGTGAAACGGAATCAATACTGGTATTGGTGATTCATCATTTTAATTACACAACATAACACAGATACAACATTTAATTAATACATTTAGAAAAACTTGAGTATATATCCGAGTTGGTGACACGATCAGAGACGTTAACGAAGATAGGACAAATTTAGTCTCCACACCTCAGCTCGCTGACGGAGCTTCCCAAAAAACTCTCTCTCACTGGCGTCTCAACAGAACTCTCATCTCTATACGCATGCGTAATTCTCAGTTAAGTCGTTGCCATTCACAGTTCTTTAAATAAGGTGTTAAAATGAATTATAGTACTCGTAGTGTGAGGAGTTTTCTAACGACGTTCTCTCTAGTCAAGAGCATCATAGGTCTTTCTAGTAGAGTTCAGGAGCGTTCTTTACAAGGGAATTATCATAGCCTTTATGATTAGCAATTTTGATTTCAAGATTTCAAAACAGAATAAAAGTACAGTTTCAAGGAGAAATTACACTTACGTTTATTAATTTTTGCCGATGTTTGCTAAATGGTGGTCCAGTCCATTGTCATTCACCTTCCATTTCTCCGAAAAATTTGCAATATAGATATAGTGCAGATTTGCAGGAAATGTATGAAAAATTATGTAATGTATAAAAATTTTGGGGGGCCCCCATAACTGGCCCTACACATAGATATTTTCAAAATAATCATATTCGAGTGTGGAGAAAAGAGTTGTAGAACAAACTAATTTACACAATAATATGTTAACAGGATTGTTTTCAGCATATCTGCTTGCTTTCCATAATGCCATCAAAATGCCGGCTTTACTTTGACTTGATATACAGCACTCTTTTTCTCCCTTTTAATCAATTGAATAAAATTTTGTAACGGTGTGTGTATACATGTACATATTACGCAAATTTGGGAAACATGTAGCTTCAGCAGCCTAAACTCAGAAACAAAGATGTGGCTTTCAAAAGTGAATATGAAACCATCTAAATGATGGTAATCATCTTTCTGGTATTTCAATGCTGTGCTAAGACAGTTTCACTTCTATTCAATTCAGCGATTTCCTTTCTCCATTATTAATTTTTTTATACTATTTTCCAGTGCTCTCTGTGATTTTTGTAGTTTTATTATCACAGTATGAAGAACAATTATATTACAAGTGAAATAATAGAAGCGTGAATTAAAAAAAATATTCAAACTCTGCTAGTCAGCATATATTTTTTAGAAGTGGTAATGACTTAAATTATTTAAATATATGACTGATATTTTATGAAGAAAGTTGCAATAGAAAGAATATACATATTATGTTTCTACGAATGCGTAAGATATAAAGATAACTAACATGTAAAATATATTAATTTTTAATGGTAAATAATGCGGTTTAATAATGTAAAAGATTATTTATTTGACGTTTTTTACTGAAACAGAATGGTTGATTTTCTTTTATCTCAGCTGTTAAGATTGCTAATCTTTTTATAACACTCGTGAAATCTTCTAGAAACAATTTTATTTTATTATCTTTTCAAAATAAGGTGTTCGTGCATCACTTAGACTATCTAGATTGTATGAATGGTAAGAATCATAAAAGGCTAAACATTTTAATGTTCTAATACTGGAATATAGATTAATTCTTATAGAAAATGGTTAAATGAAACATTTTCTTAATAAATAATATATCTGTAGTTTGAAGTTTTGACAGTATCAATTTATCTTTCTGATATAGTATAACCAATAGCTAAGGCTCTGTACATAATTCCTAAAAACATATTGTCACATTGTTGCTCTACTGTGAACGATTCACATTCAGAAAGTACGTTTTTTAAGGTTTCCTAGAGTTTAAAGGGAACAATTACATGGGAACATTTATTAGAAACGATAACAGCAGTTGCTGGGATACTCTGCAAAGTATTCCCCATCAGAATTGATTCCCCATCATCATTATTATACTGTGGGATCAACCTTTGCATTCTCTGTTGTAGAATTCTGTGACCTGGGATCGGAGCCAATGTGTTACAAGATAAGATGAAAGGATGTGTTTTGGTTTATTGGATTGTATCAAAGCACACTAGGGTTATTTGACTAAGAGAAGGGAGGCCTTCGTGAAGGACTTTCTAAGGGAAACTGGCTCCACGTTGCACACGGAGAAAACCATGAAAACACCTGCCAGCCCATTCGCCTGGAATTGAACCCAGGTCGAACTACCAATATTCAGCGAATTTACCGTTCGGCCGTTGGTGGGCATAAAAAAAGAGGAATATCACTAAGAGCGAGATTACGATTGTAGAACGGATGGTCAAATTGTTCTTAGAGGAACTTCTGCCGAAGAAGTGTGTTGAGAAGTATGTGGGAGAGTACTGTCGTGGATCTACACAAAGTTTGCAGTGAGCATCACGCGCGTTTTGTTCTGGACGGCCTTTGCAATTCCTGCAGTGTTTGACAGTAATGGTCAGCATTTAACGTTTCACATCTGGCTAGAAAGTCAGTAATACACTTTCAATCCCAGAATACTTAATTTTCGCACAAATAAAGTCTGCTTGAATTTTGTCTTAGAAATTCGGCAGAGTTCAGCATTTGGAGTTAGAATGTCACGTCAATGCTTGGTATGTTTCATCGCCTGTAATGATCCTTTCAAGGAATATATCACCCTCGTTATGGCATCACATCAGAAATGAATGCCGATCACTTGTGTTTGTCTATCAGGCTCTTCGGCACCCACCCGGAACACTGCTTCTGTAACAAGGGGTGCTTTATGAAAATTGCATGCATTAAGGGATGGGTTATTTGTGAAAAATAGCTGAGTTATGTAACTGTGAAGTGGCGATTCTCCAAAATTCCCTGTCGCATCTGTTTCACGAGGTCGTTATTGATAATGAACATTCTTCCATCATGGAGCCCTACTTCCGGTCCGCTTCGGCTAAATTACAATTCGTGACAAAATCTAATAAGAACCAGAGCTGAGCTCCGGTGGGCTCCAGCCCAATTTAAGCTCTGATGTGAATGGATTTCCATTTAGTCCTATAGTTTATAATGTAAATATGAAAAAAAAATTATGATGATATGCTTTCAAACATTTCTCTAAAATAAGCACTTCGAAAACCGTTGTTGGAGTCTGCGTGCTTATGTAAAGGCTGTGGCATCACTGTCAAGACGGTAAGTGAACTAACTATGTGAATGGAATTCTTTTGGTTCATTACCTTGTGGTACTTTTACTTGATTCATTATTCATCACTGCTTGATTCAACATTCAACATCTGCAATTTCCTTAAAATTTTTCCAATTTGTTATATGTTTTATTTTAATTTTAATGCTGAGACATTATTATACTTTTTCTTCTCTTATTTGTATATTTTTAGGAATTGTGAATTAACTTTGGATGAGGGAAATTTCACATCGCTAAATATTTCCTTCTTGATTTCTAAGGCATTTGCATATAATGAGTTCTTCCTTTTCTGGAAATCTGCGAACGGCATTTAAAATTTTCCTTTGTATGTTTAAAAAATTATTTTTAAATTGATGAATTTTGTAATTTTATTAATTTGTGTGTAGTTAAAATTTTCATACTTTTGTTTAAGATTTATTTCCTTTGCAAACCTCAAGCTGTACATTGTGGAGCAATGATCGTAAAAAGGATAGAGGGAAAACGTCATGAAGTAAGAAGAGTTATTTTTGATACGTTAATCAAAGTTTTGTGTAATGATTGTTAATCAAAGTTTTGTGTAAAGAGAGATCTTGCGTAGCTTGTGCTGCCATCTACGGAAGAAACGAATAATCAGTTGATCTTAAGCGGGTGTTTCTTTGAGATTCAACACATGATTCGATTAACGTTTTGAGAATCAGCGTGTTCTTAAGCGGGTGATTTTTAAAAATTCAGTAAGTGATCGCTGAATTTTTAAAATAAAAGTGAAATAAATAACTCACTCAAGAAACTTTGTATTTTGTTAAAATATTTATTTTCCGTGTTTACTTTCACGATGCAGCAAACATTATGTTAATTCTTCCTCCTGCTTAACAGATTTTTTCGCTTTAAGAGGTATTTAGATATGTAGCCCCAAAGTGCATGTTTTCCATTGTGTCGAAGTTTTTGTCTTAATTCAGTTTTTAAAATCAAGTGAAAAATAAATCAGGTAAATATTTTTAATTTCAAAAACAATATACTTAAAAGGTATAGGCCGTTTTAAACTTATAAAATATTAGAAAAAATTTTACCTTTTACATTATACACCAAAAGTTCTATAGATGGACCTTTCAGGCAGTAGCCTTTTTAGGAATCCACAATGCATGTGTTATTTGGATCTTTACTAAGCGTCACCACCATTTTTTGTCACCAAGACTTTTGAACTGCTGCAAAATATCGATTCTTTCTACCAATTCCAACCAGTAAAAGGTAATTAGACAGGCAGACAAAGTAGACAGACGTTTTGTTTTGCAACCCGCTAAGTCTTTCTGCACTGATGGGCGAAAAATCAAGCTTATGTGCGAAGGAATGGTATATTTCTTTTCAAAATCGAAGCCAACTAATTGCAGTTACGAAGACAGTATACCTGAAAACTTTTGATTTATCTGTTTTACAGAATAACAAGACTATTAGATAGAAGTAGATTTGTTTTTAACAACAACAACAACAACAATGATGATGATAATAATAACAAAAACTATGCTTTATCGGAGTTAAGTATGCTTGTATGTGCTGTATTGGAGTTACTTGAAAGGGTGCGTGAGAGGAAGGAAAAGGATTAATAGTAAATGTAAATGAACCGCTATGTATCACATTCTGATTTTTTGAAATGCCTTGCTCTGGCAAAGATAACCATTTGCAATTATTTTTCAGTAAAATATTATTAAAAATAAAAGCATTTAATATTAGGAAAGCTTAATTTTAGAAGAAAACGAGATGAATTTAAGCATGAACATTAAATTGTAGTAGTATTTAATTGCGTTTTAAATTAATGAAAGAGATACATAAATTAAAAAAAATACATTCTCATTGGATAAAATTCGGTTGAACACTCACAATGTCTGGACGGTCAGATAGGCCAGGGCCGAACGGACAGATAGGCAGAAAGCAATTTTAGGGCGTCCCACAAACTGAAACATGTGCGTCCCGTTTCAGTGCCAATGCTCTTATACGTTGTTGAAAGCGCAGGAAAAGAGTGCATTACGCAACATTGAAAAAAGCCTTTGTTTTCATTCACGGGTAATTTTAACAGGATTTTCCGTTCTGGTATTACGCTTTGTCTGCGAGGATTGCGTAGAGATATAATAGGCAGGGCTACGAATTATTGTCTGAATTCAAAGAGGAATTCAGAAAACTTAGAGAAGTGGATTTGTGAAACAGAGCTATCAGCCGTCATTTTGTTGGCAGCGATATGGTAGCTCCTTTGATTTGGCAACAGTGGCTCAGAGAACACACATGTAATTACTGCAGAGGCTCAAAACATACCAGACGCTCAGATACTTGAGATTATCGTGCAACTGAGAGGACAGCAACGACTGCACCTATGACATTGCCATTATCCTTTCGATGGCATTCGCAATCCTATATTTTTAGTGTCAAAACAGAACAAACAATTGCACTGACCTCATAACTTACGCAGAGCCGTCTAGGTTGATTACCAATTCGATCATGTTGGATGGTTAGACGCATGTTGTGTTTAACGACAATTACTGCTTCTTTCAATGTTGATGAGCGCTGTGTACATGTGCAGAGTAGAAAAGGTTAGCTTTCTAGTCCTACATATGTTATTCAGGGGCACCGTAACAGTGTGTGACTATCTGAGAAACCATATTTTGCAACAGCCAATCATCTCTACGGCAAGGCAGTCTGGTAGTTTTCATTACAGTAAAAGCCGTGGGCCTATACCTATTCTAAGCATCAAAGATGACCGCAAAGTATTGCTGCCCTCTTCTTCTGTAACCTGTCGCCTGGTAGTCTGCATATACGTTGGCACTTTGGGGCTTTTGCGTTCAAGCTTTAAAGTGACATCAACGAACAAGAGAAACTTCTGTCACATATTGTACGAATTTCTTAACAACTTCTTCGGCGATTTAGTTTCCTTCCATGTCCACTCAAGTTCTTAGCCCTGTCATCAATAAAGCATTTCTGTGACGTGCTGTAAAATACAGTACAGCTTTCTCAGAATATTGCTAAACATTAATTGAATAGCTGCTAAATTTGTGACATAATCTTTTGCAGAGGGACTTAACTGATTGTATTCCGCCCTAGGTGATATAGCTGTCATCTATATAACCTAATATCGGGTTATAGGGCTGTCAGCGAAAGATGTATTACTTGCTGAAAATATAATCCATTTCTTTAGGGTAGGGTTTCTTAAGCTTTTTTCAGTTCGCGACCCTTTTTATCAATGAGATTTTTTTCGCAACCCCCAGGACCTCATAATATCCACAAAAATTTTGTGGGGCCCCCCATTAGCATTGGGCAAATCCCACACACGCGTGAGTGAAACTGTCAATTTTTTCACTTTTAATGTAATATACTGTTGCAGTTTTAGGTCATTAACTTTAATTTCTAATTTTAAGACATAGAACAATGTGAAAATTTTAAATAAGTAACAGACGAAACGACAGCTTCTCGTGCAAAGCAAGGAAACTGAACGTTTATATTATAAAAAGAATGCGTCAAAACGTTTTCGTTTTTTTTCTTTGTCTGTATTGTCTTATCTTTATCTATTTTCAGATACATTGTGTAAAAATATTCGGTAATTGTAAAATTATTATGAAAAGTTAAATAAATATCAAAACTGTTTAAATTTTTGGCGACCGCCTCCTGCAAGTCTCGCAATCCCGTTGGGAGTCGCGACCCACTGTTTAAGAAGCCCTGCTTTAGGGTAGAAAAAAGGGAAGAAAGCAGAAATAATTTCTTTTATGCAGAAATAATTATTCGGAAAGTATGTCTGATCTAGTTGTTGTAAGCGCAAGATTTTCGTCATTAATTATACTTTTAAAAAAAATCGTTCACCGTTTGCAACACTATCAGATAAAGTGAATAACATTTTTAAAAGCTATAAAAATGAATTAGTAGACACTGCTAATTTCTTAATAACTAGAGAATGTCAAAAATATTTAATTTTTTAAAAAAAGTTTCCTTTGCTCTGAATACCTTTATAAATTTGAACAATTTCAATTCACAATTGGAATTATTTTCATTTCGTGGAATTCATTTCCATCATTTGGAAAACAGAATTCTCCCATCGTAAAGCTTTTTTTTCCTATAAATTTTATTTTCGGTTCTATAAGAAAATTCCATATGAAAATTCATTTGACATTACACGTATTTAGATGCTCAGGATGTTTAACAATGGGCATATGATAGCCAACAAAGTATGAAACGTGTTTTAATTTCTAAATCAAAATTTACCTTCAGGCGTTTCGTGATAATTCAGTATGATTTTTGTACTGTTCCTTATGTGATTTATTTATATATATATATTTAACTTAGATGCAAACTCGTAGTAACTGTTTATAATAAATCTATTTAAACTGCGTCATTTCAAAATTAATAGCCAACACTTGACCCTTACATAAAGCTCATGACGCAGAAAACTTCATAAGTGTTCAGCTAATTATAATTTCAGAGAGTTATTAATCATCCTAGTCACAATACATTGAAATATAAATAAACTCATTTAGAAACCATAACTTGTTTCTTCCGTGCCAGGTTTCCATTTTGAATGTGTCCAATTTTCGCTCTTATTTCTATCCTGGCAACTGTTAACGTTTGCTGCTTAACATGTATTTAAAAATTTTATTGGCATTGATAATAGTTTGTAAGAATATGCGTTTATTGAACCCATTTATTTACACTGGCTTATTAAAATGTTTAACAAACGAGAAATAAAAAGGGTTATTTAAATCGGGCATAACTGTGAGCTTCTTTTTTTGCATATTTACTACGCCACCAACTTTTCTAAAATTATTCATGCATATATGCACCCTCTGCACTTTTAATATTGACAGAGTTACCACACTACCTAGAAAATCGGAAAAAGTCAGGGAATTCAAAAACTTAGGAAAAACGTCAGGGAATTTAAATATTTGAGTAAAAATCTAGAAAGTCAGGGAATTCCATACGGCGATCCCAAAAAAGCGATTTCCGAACCAATGTTGGAAGCGATCACTTTCTTGGCGAATTATGTATCGTGGAGCGTCATTAGGACTCGGACTGCACCACACAGATTCATGCATAATTATTTTTTTTTGGGGGGGGAGCGGTTCTGTACCAGTAACCGGTACAAAATGCCATGGAAATATAAAATGGGGCCCTGTGTATAAGTGTACCGCACATGTGTTTCAATGAATACATAAATTTCCAACTCCACACACTGATTTGTATTTCTCACTGTCACCTTCAGTTATTAGGCAGGCTATACATAAATGAATTGTAAGCGAACTGTAAATAAGTGAATAACACAAGTGACTACTATGAATGTGACAAGAAAATATTATACAAGAACTCTGCAAATATATGAACAGCACATATGATGTACACTAATATACCGAGTTGACATTGTTCAGTATAATGCATCAGAATAACTTTTTTTTATCCAAGTTACCATTGACTTCTAGAGTAAACATTCTCTGCAAATTCAGAATCACAATGCATGAAACATTGCTAAAATCCTCATTCAGCACAGTCAGTCTTCATAGGGTCTATAACCACAGGTCACATGGTTATAGACTTTATCAAGACTGCGAAGGTAACTTTATAAATTTCGGTGCAAATTTTAATATTCTGTCGAGATTTTTGGTTAGACCTAGCGACAATAGAATTATCAACCAATTGAGTACAAATGCTGATAGTCATGTAACAGGCGGTAGAGCAACTCAGCTGGTGGCAAGTAAGTAAAGCTGGCGTAGAGCCAATTTTTGCAGGGCCGAGCAGATTGTCTTTGAAAAAGTCAAAGCAAGTTTCCAGTAGTCCCCCGAGAATCTAGAGATTTGCATGCGCATGTGCAGTGAAAGTAGATTCTTCCCATTCTGGTATAAAACAAAATCTTTTAAACCTTTCCTTCTTTTTTAAATGCCTTATTTGTCATTTTGCAGTATAAAAATTAATAATCAGTCATCCAAGTTAACCGTTTAATATATATCTACATTTGCCAAAATACCGTTGATTTTTGTAATTCAATTTTTAATCTTTAAGTAATTAACGTTATTCATATAATTTAATGTGGCTTCTTCCTTGTAAATTTATTTGTTATTAGTTTATAATACTTTCAAATTTGAGGCAAGTTTCTCTGGCATACTTGTGAAACTAATACTAGCAGTATGATGTACGATCAAAAACCTCAATGCACATATTTACTTATGTATGCTGCTAAATAAATATGAAATATTTAAATTTATTTAAAAATATCAATTAATAGATTTCTTTCTTCCTTTAGCTTCAAAATGTCTACATTTTTTAATCCCAATTGGGCAAATTCAAGTCTCAATTCTCAGAGGAGAAAACAATCTATTATAGTTATAATATTAATGCTTTTGGGAATTTTATGTATACAAGTCGTACGTGATTGGCAAATTTTTGTGTATTCAAGTCGTACCATAATTAATTTATCCGCAGCACAGCCAACGCGCATTACGCGGATGGCCTGGAAATTTTTTGACACGCACCTGGAAAAGTCAGGGAATTTCATTCTCCTGTTTGAGTGGCAACCCTGTATTGATATTCAGCTAATTGGCACGAGATACAAACTGCTTCCAACAGGTTAGTGACCACCCTCGTCCAGGGAAAAGACCTACTTCTGTCATACTCCGTTCTGCTCTGCTTTAGAAGATCATTAGTTATATTAAGGAAAACTGGAGTTAGTGAGAATATTGTTTACATTGAAGCACATTTCACAAATATTATTGGCAAAAGGTTTGCGAAATTTATGCAAGTGCATGGCATCGAATGAATATAGTATATGATAAACAATGTTAATATTTTGTGGTACCGATGTAAAACCAAAATTTGCGTTGTGTTCTTAAAATAGCTAAAACAACCCTGGCCAGTAAGAGTGAATAGTGGCAATAATAAAAAACAATATTACAATTAATTATTCCAAAGTTATTTATTTTGTTAAGCTAACTTTCAATTAAATAAAAAATATGTCATACAGTCATATGCCGGGGCGATGAAGAAATAATTAGCTAGGTAATCAAAAAATTTGAAAAAAGCAATAGAAGAAAATTGCTACATTGTTAGAATTCTTCTTACGTATTAGTAACAGCATAGTGTGTCGAATGAAGTACAATAAACCAGAGAAAGTGGGTGCTATGAAGTGTATAATCAGAATCTGTCATCCATAACAGATGAAAAACTTGGATTTTACCTGAAACAGCTTTTCCATATAATCCGGGAATATTCCAACGACAAGTAGGGTCTAAGACCACACAGGAACTATCAGAAGAGGGTTTAAGAGAAGGAAAAAAGAGTAGAAAAGCACACTTCATCCAGAGAAAATCCAAGTCGGGAAACGGAGGACGAGAAATCAGCTATCGATGAAATGTGCTAAGTTGGATTCAAGTAGCTGCGTAGACCTTCTCCGAGGAAGATAAGGAAAATGCCATTGCAGACGAGGAAGACTAGTCATTGCGTTAAGTAAGCAAAGAAGATGTTAATCCTTTTTCTTATTTTATTATTTTCTCCATCTCTTTAGTTCTCCTGGTCGGTCTTAAATAGTAGATAGCGTTAAATTACTTCTATCATGGAGACGCAAAATAGTTAAGCAAGAGCGTCAGCAGCAAATTGTGAGCTCCAAGCCACTTACACACTGTTTTAAAGCAAACCGACAGCACATTGCTGAAAATGCTCCAAAAGAAGGGAGAAAATTTTGCATTCTCGTCAATAACAAAATACTACAAAAAATATATTTTTTCACTTTTTAGTTCAACCTCTCTTCGCCTCGACGCTAAGGTCATCCGGAAAAAAAAAAAAAAAAAAAAAAAAAAAAAAACAGAGTTACCACATTTCCCTTACAAACAACCCTTAAGAAACAGGATACCTTGAGCTAAACGACGGTAGAAAACAACTTTTGAAACCAGCAAAAATATTTGCTGTTTCTGGTGAAAATATAAACTTATTTGCCTACAATTCTTGGCACAACTAACCTAAGTTAACAAATATAGGCTCATCAGAGAGGCAAAAACTTCTGTATGTGTATAAATTTCAAAAAGTAGCTAAGTCAATAATTAGTACTTTTAAACTGCAATAATTCTCAGAATTACCTAATACACATTGCCTCTCAAACCAGGCTAAACCAATTACAAACCGAAAATCCGACTTTTGAATTTTCCTACAATGAAACCAATTAAACAAATAAATTACCAATGTCCCTAATTAAAGAACGTAAAAAATGTTTAGCCCCTTAAAATTTGGGGCGGAAAATAGAACTGCGACCTCTCTTTGGAGTAGGCTCTGGCAACCATTGTTCCATGTAATATGGACAAGATAACAACATAAAAATATAAGATAATTTTATTTATTTTCTATTTTTTCATTACTAATTAATTCATTTAAAGGACTGAAATACTCACGCAGCAGAAATTTAAGAAACAATCACCACTAAATACACATGTCCAGCAGAGGTTGAAAGTGGATAAGATTGTAGGGTTATATTGTGATTAGAGGCTTGCAATAAAGTGCTGAAGATGCCACTAGATTAATAACGATTTATCCTTGATCCTGAAAGGAGTCACAAAATACTGAAGAACGATGAAATAACCCTTTTATTCAGTTTTAAACAGAATAGAACAGGCCGCAACTTGTGCTACAGGTGAAATTTCGAATATTTGTGGATATTTAAATTAACATAATAAAAGTTAAATTCAAGCGTGGATAACGTAGTCTAAGACTTTACGTAAAACAGATTAGTTAAGCTGCTACGATAATTACCTATTTTAAAGTCTATTTTAAAGTATCTGCTAGGAAGACGTTGAAGGAAGTATAGCTTTAAGCACAGCTGGCGGGAGTAAATAACAGCAAGACATGGCTGCCAGGTACTCTAATCTAAATATTAAAAAAATTCAGCTTAAGTGCACAAATACGTAATTTGCATTCTGGCGAGAAATACGGAAAAGAGTAGTTATTATAAAGACTTAAGTCATAATAACTGGTTAATTACCATAAAATATCTTACAAGATGTCTAAAACTGTTTTGGGATAATGACTCAACGATGACTCTATCAGTGCTTCTATGGTTTTATTCTAGATATAAATGTAAATAAATGCCCTCTTCTTTAGAAGTGTACTCTATGGTGTATAGCTAACTGTTTTCCTTTAATTAATATCCCTGTATTCAGATTACATTTAATACAGCAAAGCACTTAATGGCTATCTGCCTTGGGATGCTGAATTCAGGAATTCAATTTTGTAATTTATACTACTTATACACAGAGCATTTATTTCTAGGAAGGACAACATTTTACCTAAAATTTTTATACTAAAGGCTAAAAGAAACATAAATCATATCATCACATTTTGCATATTTATTAAAACAGTCACTTAAATATGTAAATCAATTTAATTTAAAATATGTATTTTATGGAAAGCTGAAACTGAGGTCACATTATTGTGGGCTAAGATGCTATAATCAAGATTACAGAATTTACCATTAAATAGCTTTTACTATTAATCATTCTGAGCAAGTTCGTGAAGGCGATAGAGCTCATTTATTCATAAATTATATTCATGCGAAAATAAATGGCAGATTTTGAACTTCCATAATGATAGACTATTACAGGATGGTTTCGCAGAATTAGTGTTTACAATGAGGTTCGCATGGCTACATCATATTCGTATTCCCTTTTCCAGCTAAATCTTACTCCTCTGGTAGCCGATTGAGTGAGATCCCCGAACACTGGGTAGGATCACTCTTAATTAATTTAGAGCTACGGAGCGTAAACGCTAGATTAGCAGATGAAATTGATCGAGATAAGATTAAAGATATTGTCTTGATATTTTAAATGAACGCTGAAACGAGTGTTTAATAATCCTGCTGTGTTATAATGTGGGACAGATGTAAATCAATAAACAAGAGTAATATATCGTTATTTCAAGTGGTGATCAAATCAATATCTTCTGCTTAAACCTCAAGTGCGAATAACGGAACTGAAAGTTTGATTTAAAATATTCTTAGTTCATTCTTTACGTCATAAATGAATTTCAGTTTTGTTCATTAAATTTTTCAATATATTTTTAGAGTTTCTAAAAATAATTCTTATTCTTTGTACCTAAAAACATCAAAATAGAGCAACTGACATTATAAGAAATAATTTAAACCAAATAACAGCTTTCAAAATGGCGTGAAATTTTGGAACGAGCAATTGCTATGCAGTTTTCTTGGCATTGTATCTTGTGGTGATGGAGTTATTAATAAATTGGACTCTTCATTATTTTTCTACGAAATAACTAGGACGAATTAAGAATATAAATGCATATTCTCAAAGTGGAAGAAAGATAGGTTCGAGAATATGGTTGTATCCGTAACAAATGAAGCATATAAGTACTTAGGGCTTGAAAATACAACTGATTAAACTTCAAGATGAGTCACTGATTAGTGGTCTGCCACACTGCATGGAAAGCGCACATCAAAAAGTATATGCAGTGAGCACACATACACTCTTTGATAGAATGAATACACGGTAAACCGGAAGTTGTGACAGCGGATTGTGGTTGTGTGATCGCCTGAGAACAGTGGAAATCTTTGACACTGGATTTGAAAAGAAGAGCTGATGAGGGAGATCTTATCGTTGTACTGAGAGAAGTAAGTTGATGTAATCGAGCTGACGGTATTGAAGAGAAATCAAAAACGTATGATGTTGATACCAATAATAGGATAGGCTCTTAATGACGGCCAGGGGGCAATAAAATGGCAATTTCTACAGTCGACCACGTTATTTTTACCATCAGTGCTTGTAAGTGCTACTGAGGGTAAAAGTAAATTAACTAGGTCAAATTTCAATAAGAATAAGGTGTATTCTAAATTCCAAAGGGAGTTATCACTGCAAGAAGTTTTTTACTGTTAAGTAAGCAAACATACAAACAAAAGAACTTTAAATTTATTCAACCTGACTATTTGCGAGAGATTAAATTAAAACATACAAACATGAAGTCGACAGCCAACCGGACAATTCTTTCCAAAACTACTAGAAGTTAAAGAATTTAATCTAACATAACTAGAGATCACAAGCTTCTCCTCGACCGCGACAGAAATTTAAGCACATGACTTACCCAATGTGCATCTAACTTCCACATCAAGACTAGCGCAACAGCGTAACACATCACTTGGCATGGCAGAAGTAGACAGCAGCCCAAAACTCGCGCACACATACTCATAATTCCCTTATCTACTTCATTCGAAAAAAGATACAATTACTATACTGGGATAGGGCTACGCTCAGGAGCCCAGTGCAACTGAACTTTAGTTCACTGAGGAAAACTGCTTGCCACTCAAATCTATATAAATTCTGGAACGTGCACACCTCTTGGCGAGAAGAGGCAGAAAGGAAAGAAGTAAATTAAAAACATTTCATTAGTAAAATATAAACATAAATGTCACATGCTTGTAGGACGTAATCTACAGGTACAAATATGTCCATCTGAAATGTCATGGGATAGCTTTGGAAACGTCATGGGATAGCACCGCATTTCAGAAGACCTTGAAATAACAGTGAATATCTTGGGCATCCTCTGACTAATATCCGCTCCTATCAATATGGGGGTTTGTCCGGTCTTCTCCGATGTAACTCATTTCGTGCGGGGTGATAGTGTTCCTCGCAAATGCATCTAAAGGTGTCCCATCGCGTATATTAAATCTGCCTTCATTATGAAACACTATAAATTTTCTACACCAAGAGTGACTACTAGGAGAACTATATTCTTAATAGTAAGAAACCCTGTGCAGTCTTCCGTGTCATTCCTATTGCAGCAATTGTGACGAAATTCTGTCTCCAGTTTTTTACAGTGCTTATCAAAAAATTCCCAGTTAATGTTCTTAATACGATAATTCTTGGACCCACGACGTCTGAAGGTCTAACGTCGTAATATCAGTTCCTTCTCATAGACAACAAGATAAACTAATCTTTCTTTCTCGATTCGGTTTGGCGCTTGATGGAACGTCCCTACGCCCATCCTTAAATGACGGAATATTTGACATCTAACTGCTCATATCTGACCCAATACACATCAGGGCACTATGTATGAACTGTAAGCAGGTATTTTGCGACAGGAATTACTTGCATCTAATTGAGATAAGCCAATACAACGTACTGATTCCTTGTATTTCTAAATCAATTTTAGCTAAACAAATAGCTCGTCTGCTCAGTCATAATGAGGTTTTACTTATTTGTATACATTATACATATTTTAAGTGTGGTTAGATAACACTTTCTGGATTCGGGCTGCGGCAAGCAGTATAATGGCTAACGGAAGCTGACTGATTACCACGCCTTTGGGTTCTGGTCTGAATCCCAAAAAAAGGCATGAAGGGGAATATGTTGTGGAATTAGAGTGCAACAAATGGGAGAAATGAGCGCATTGCCTATGCAGTACTTCTCTAGAGAGTTTGGTCATAGAGAAGAAAGTGTTTGATCATTGGATTTGACTTCGATCAAAATTGCTATCGACTTTAGGTACATGGACTTAGGATTACTAATAATCCAAATTATTACGCAGACGTTACCGCAAGATTACATAAAGGTTTTCGTTTTAAATCCGGGCTGTAGGTTTAAGATAATTATTTGGTTGTGTTCAGATCTATTTGGGCAAAATTTCGTTTATCTCTTCTTCGAAACTGTAAAATGGCTATCTTACCGGTTGAAATTCTTCTTGAAAAAATTATGCAACAAATTGAAATTTTCGTAATTTTTTTAACATTTAAAATTTGTATAATGAAAAAAGATAGAAACAAGTAATAAAACATAGCTTGAACATCCTCCTGATGTACCTATGAGCATGAACTGTCATATAATACACTGTCTAAGCGGACACTTAGAATACTTTTCTTAAACCTACAGCCCGGATTTAAGACGAAAACCTTTTCGCCCAGCGGCTGACTACTGCTATCTTATTTCGCACTCGGACAGAAATGTTTGCGTGAAATGGAAATCCACCTTCACTAGTGTTGTAACTAGTAACGGGATGATTCCTATGCTGCCTCAACTTTTACAGTCAAGTAAAAGGCAACAAGGACTTGGGAGTTGATTATTATTTCATACTGTAAATACAAATAAAAGATCGGAAAAAGGATTTGTAAATGAAACCTCTATACATCTTTTGCAAAATTTACGATAGAGTTCGTTTCACAGGCTTGATCAGAAAAACTCAGAAATCAGAAACCTTCAAATCCTACGTGATAAATGAAGGTTAGCTTTTCTGTTGCTCATAGATTATGGAAACAATTTTTAGCCATGGATTCACGAGACAAATAATTCATTCAAACAGGACCTAAGACCGATATTTCTATACCATGCAATTAACTTTAAGACGAAGTAGAACGTCTGCTTGGATTCGACTAATCATTGTGCTAGCAATTACCATAATTATTGGATCAAATTGAGAGTAGTGTGTACCCTAAACAGACAATATTTTATGTACTCCCTTCTCACGTCACAGGAGAAAGCAACTCAATTGCAGGTAGTGTAAGCGCTGGTTTAACTTTAATGACTATATAAAAATTCACGAGGGTGGTCTGCAGTATGCTGCAAGTAATGTGCTTTTTATCTCATGTCACGTGGCAGAGCAGGTGAGATGGGGTAAACCGTCATTTAAAATCATTTGAAAAGAAATAGAGATTCGCATTATTCGTTGATGAGTCCCGATCCTAACTACGATGGATCTTCCATATTGGATCTGCGATACGATACTGCTTAATTCACATACTACGATGGACCCGACACTTCCATATTGGATCAAGCACAATCCAATATGGAAATTACATATATTGAAAAAAATCAAGTATCCGCTTTCTTCAAAGTAACTTATAAGGCATTTCTCCCGCCTCCTAGATTGCCTTCACGCTGGGTTGGTATTTCAGTGGTCCGGGGTTCGGTTCTCGGCGAAGGCGTTGCTAATTTTTCATCTTTCTTGCTCCCAAAAAATACCTAATGTCTTTACAGTGGCGCCCAAACTAAAAGGTTTGTGGATGATGCTTCTCCCCAACCAAGATTTGGCGATTAAGTTCCCTAAAAAAACCCCAGTCGCTCTTTACAAGGGGAAGTATATAAGGTATTTCTCCCGCCTTCCTAGTGTGCCTTTGTGGTGTGGTGAGCTGCACGCTGAGCCGGTATTCCAGAGGTCCGTGGTTCGATTCCCGGCGAAGGCGTTGCTAATTTTTCATCTTCCCTGCTCCCAAAAAATACCTGATGTCTCTACAATATATAGAGTAAACTACGTTTATTTTTAAGTACGAAATATGAAAAATCAGCAACGCCATCACCGGAATTCGAAATCAGACATTCCCGATTGTTAGCCAGGTGGGCTTTCAATTACATCATACTAGCACGCTGTAAAGAAGACGAAAATTCCTTACATAACATACCCCAAAATGATGTTGTAGACAAAAATGACACGTGTGTTTGGGGGTAACATTCTTTTAAGTAAAAACAAAGATTTCTCTATGTTGAAAACTACAAACCTGTGTTCGGAAATGACATTTTCCTCACCTTTCTTTTTCTGAATACCTTGGTACAATTTAATAGGAGAAATATTTATATACCAAGTTGATACTTCACAGCTATATATATACACGACTAGTGGGGTAATACTGTAGAAAGGAAACAAATATGCGCATGAAATTGGCCAACTGGATTGTAGACTTAAATCATGTTAATTATATACGCTACATCTTAGGAAGATGTATGTCTGTTCTCAAACCAGATGTGTTTCTGTTCTCATGCTGTAAACAGAATAGGTTTCGTCTGAATCACGACATGGTGCACTCCTGTGCCCAGTGTCGTCGATGACATCTATTGTAGGTGCACCTGTCTCTGTTGTAGCGTCATGGAAAGCAGCAACAGTGATCAGTGGTGCTGCAGACGTCGTCGTAACTGCCTGTAACGTTCTCTCGCGTTTTAATGCCCTAAGGCCGCTGAGATTTGGCACGGCGTTCAGTATGGCTCTCTTGGACCCATTAATATCATATTCGCCTGACAGTTCCAACATGGGCAGCAATGTCGTGGAAGAATGAATCGTAGTGTCAAGAGTCAATAATCCTGCCATGGTCGAATTCCAACGCATACTAGTAAGAGTTTCTTTCTTTTAAAGGGGGCATAACACAACCTTAACCTGAGCAACTGCGCTTAAATGCGATTTCTGAATGACAAACCCGCTGTTCAATTTTTTCCATTTATACAGAATGCAGACGACATTACTCATACATGCTTTGCGCGCATGCGCTGGAATGCTAATTGTTTGTATACCCAGGATGCAGTACTTGGGGTTCGTACAAATTGACATCTATTGCTTGTCACCTTTATGATGTTGCAATTTTAATTGGCAACAGCAAAATGTTATCAGTTGACAAATAAGTACTGTTAAGTAACTTGAAATCTATAGTACGTACATGCATTTATACATAGAGTCTATAGCATAGAAAGCGACTCATTAAGAAATTATCCAAATAGGTCGAAATTGCGTATGCCCATACCATACGACGGAGTATGGAAGTTATTAACATTTGGTGTTGAATTATTGACTAGCTATGGAGCTCCAGCGAATTGCAGCAGAGCATCAGAAGGAAATAGATAGCTGTATCAACACCTCTACACTCCCCTGCTTTGCCAATGGAGCTATCGACGGATGGTACATCAAAAGGAAACTTCCATGCGTGTATGGCTCGATCTACGTGGACTGTACCAATGTCTCGCAGACGCGTTCGTGAAAAGTATGAGCAAATATCACCATTTAAGAATAAAGGACTGAGGGTGGCAGCAGGATAGCTAGATATCTGGATCCGAGCGATGCGACCATTCGACGACGTTGACAAGAATGGATGAATCATGGTCGTAGAAAGCGTCAAGAATGGTCAAGGAAAAGCGATAGCAGAATGCGAGGACAAAGTGATCGGCCGATCGGCGATTACGACCTCAGTACGCGCCTCGGATGATCACAGCCTCTGATCCGACGTGTAGCCGGGACATCAGTCACTGCAATGACTATTGTTAGGAGACTCAGGGAACGGGGGCTGAGGTCACAGAAGGCATTGCGCTGACTGCCCCTCATCGCTGCACACCGTCAAACATGTTTGCAGTGATGCCGGACGTATTCGATCTGGGATCTAATAGACTGGAATAGAATTGCTTTCAGCGATTTTTGCTTCGAAGTGAGTTCCGATAATTAGCGAACACATGTTTGGAGACGTTCAGAAACAGCATTGGATACTCGATATTGTCAACGAGACAACAAGGAGCTATGGTAGGGGGTGCCATTTCATTTGATAGCCAGTACTTTTGGTGTGTCACCCTTATAGCACGGCAGCACTTCGATGAGATTCTACCCCTGTATTGTTGCCCTTCCTTTCACGGATCTCTGGGCTTACATTTCAACAGGGTAATGCTCGGACGTACACGTCACGCCTTTCCACTAATTGTTTTCATGCATCTTCAACACTTCCCTGGGCGGCGCGATCACCATATATCTTCCCAACTGAGCACGTTTAGGCTCTGAGGAGCCATGTTCGACCATCTCTGGAGGGCGCCGATCTAACTTGCCAGTTTGAAAGCATATGCCATGCAATCTCGTAGGAGGACATCCTCACCTACGAGTCAGTGCCAAACCGGATTAGAGCTTGCATCAGTGCCAAAGGTGGACCAATGCATTAGTCCAAAGGGGCTTTGTTGTTTTCGATTTGCGATTTTGTGTTGAAACCTTTAAAATGCTGTATCACTTTTCAAATCGTTGCCACCAAATACTACCGCCCTGTATTATACTTGAAGAAATTAAATAATGAAGAATATGATAAATATATCTATGTTTCTGGCACTGTGATAAAACAACGGTCCCTAGAGCCATCCAGTTTTATGGTGTAGTCCTACTGCGAATATGGGCATTTGAAACCCAAATTTGAAATTTGGAATTTGTTTTATTAGCGATTTCATATTTGGTAAAACTTTAAAGAATTTTAATTAACAAACTCAACGATTTAAAAGCGAGCAGTGGCAACACTCTACGGAGGGAAGGAAACCTTTTTATCTCCAGCGCGCGGAACTGTGTATCGGAAATTCTAAAGATATGCTCATTTTAAAATTATTTTGCCACATTGCTGTTGAACTGAATTTTATGGTTTAAGTGAACAAGTGGTAAGAACATGATATTTAATTAAGGTAACACACAAAATGTTAAAAAAAGCCCCTTTTGACGTAATTTAAAATCTGAAACCTTTCAGATTTTTATTTATTTATTTATTTATTTTGCTCTTGTAGCTGCATTTTCTGAATAAAAAAATTAAATTCCTGTAATACTAGTTTCGTTTTCAATCCATCTACAGATTTTCGTCTCATACAGATAACTCCTTTTAGGTGTGTCGTTTTATATGTTACAGAAATGCAACTTAAATTGTAGGTTAATTTAATTGAATATGGTGACGTTTACGAGGGGTATCTGCTTAAGAGGAAGGATGCCTTGATGGAGGACTTTCTAAGAGCAACTGGGTCGTATTTCCGTTACGCATGGGGAAACTACGAAAACCAATAATGCCTGTTCGCTTGGATCGAACCCAGGTCCGATGGCCACTATTCAATGGTCTTTACCACGCAACTATTGTCGGGGGCCGAAAATTAAAAGATGAACCTTAACATTCGTAGACTGCTTTAGAAACCTGGATCGTTTCTTGCGTATCTGTCAGTTACGCACCTCGCAAGGAAGCCCAGTCGAGAAGAGCGCCATTTCAGAACCTTAAATAATTGCCAGATAAAAATATTTTCGCATCATAATAGAAGGCGTTTGTAGAGCCTTTCGATGTGATATTAACAACACGGAAACAGCTTATTTAAATTAATTTTTCGGCACCTATGGCGCCCCAATAGGTGTAGCCTCGTCAGCTCCGCAATTCCCCTATTCAAGAAGTAAACTTTCATAAGAAAAATTGCTCTTCATATAAAGCAGGTAATTAAAAAGTAAACAGTTAATTGCGCAATTGATGAGCCACTTTGCTTTGACACGACGTTTCAAGAGATGTGAGTCAGGTAAAATTTGAACATATTCAGTGCATTGATTTGTGATCTGAGAATATCATTTCTTCAGAAATGATTTTTGATTTGATTACTTTCAGCAACAAAAATAATGTTGTATGCCATGTGATTCAAAACTATGTAACATTAAACATGAAATTAATTCCGCACACATGTTGCATGAAAAACAGTTTATAATACAGCTAAGCTGAAAGAATGAGAGTGATAAACAAATGATTGGTAAAAGGAAATATTATACGAAATTCCGAAAAAAATAGGTAGTAACCTTCTAAATTATTTTTTAATTTAGAACAACAAAATCAACAAAAATCAGCGTTACATTTTGAAATTTTTACATGACTAGTTTCGGTGGTTTTACCGAACCATGGAAACTAGTCCTGTGAAACGCTGATTTTTGTTGTTTGACTTCTAAATTAATACGTGTTCAGCGTGTTATTGTATTTTAGATTATTTCTTATCAGAATTGTTTGATAAGATAATTTTTTTTTATTTAGGGATTACTTTAGCCACCTTCGAAGCACATCTGGGAAAAGTTTTTAATAGATTACTTTCTAAGGTTCATATGAGCAGTCTGAGACCTTAATACTATATAAAGTTTCATAATTTTTTGCGGTTTCAAGAATGCTCTTTTTTATATAAACATTTTTATTGCAATGTTCAATTTCGAGTTTAGAAAGGAAGGAAATATTAATAATAATAACAATAATAGTAGTAAGAGTAGTAGTGATAATAATAATAATAACGATAATAGTAGTAAGAGTAGTAGTGATAATAATAATAACGATAATAGTAGTAAGAGTAGTAGTGATAATAATAATAATAACAATAATAGTAGTAAGAGTAGCAGTGATAATAATAATAACAATAATAGTTATAAGAGTAGTAGTGATAATAATAATAATAACAATTATAGTAGTAAGAGTAGTAGTGATAATAATAATAACAATAATAGTAGTAAGAGTAATAGGGATAATAATAATAATTTTAATGGTAATGATTATGACGTCGAAGGAGGTGTATCAAGAATAATTTGGAATCATTGAAAGCTTAATCTTTTATTTATCACAAAATAGCAAATTCTAACAAAAGATTTGGAGACTAACATTTAAATTTCTCCAAGCCAAACTTTAATTACGTCCAGAAATTTACACATATTGAAACGAACCAATGGAAAGAAGTGTGATGATTTCTTCTAACTATGTGTTACCGCCTTTCACTGCTCATCATGTGTCACAATGATAACCTTTGGTAATTATGATTAAACATTTTATAGCAATTTGATTTATCCATCAGTCTGTATTAAGTAATCACAAAAAAGCTAGTAAGGTTTCCAAATATCAAAATTTAGCTAAATCATTAAACGTAAAGAACTCGTTAATGGCCTAGAACCACTAAGCTTAGGGTAGACAAGACGGTGACATACTGGTAGTTTGATATGCTTTCAAATCCCTATGAACGTATTTGGTGCTCAGGTTTTACATTTTTCCATCCCTGTGTACCGTGATCATGAACCAAATTCACATAGAAAAGATTTTTATTTTTCTGTTTTTCTATGCTAGCATGTTTATTCAGCTAGTAGTTTTATAATTTGATTATCTTTTAAAATTCCCTATTAGTTTTGTTGAAAATTCAGTCTACGTTTGAAAACTTCAGTAATGTTTGTGTGAGTTTTTAATTAAAAATCGTAAAGAGGTATTTTCTGTAGCTCAAAAATGTTTCATTTAATTTATTAAGCAATTATTATAACATGGGTCTACAAATACTTTATTTGCTTTCAAGAGACGGAGGAAATAATATATTCAAAAATTAGGTATATGACAACAATAACCTTCGAAAGGCTTACATTTGTAAAGAATTTTATATTTGATTTCCTTTAACAAGCAAAAATATTCCTTAATAAAATGCTATAAAATCCAAGCTCGAAATGGTAATATTTGTAAATGTTAATATTGTTGTGGCTTGCTAACTTTTTAACTAATTAACTTTTTAACTAACTAATTTAATTTAATTATATAAAAACGTGACTTTGTACAATTAGTTCTAAACGCAAACGTTTTATAACTTTTGTCACAAAACTTTCTAACCTCACCAAAATTTAAACAGCAGATCTTCATTTGTTCACTAATTAAAGCAGCGACAAATATACCACTCATTAAACAATGAAAGCAAAATGTATATTTGATTTATTGAACAAATAATATCCATTAAGATTTCAAGGATTCTAATGACATCTAAGTCATTTCTTTTAAGAAAGCGGATGTAAAATTAGCAAGGAGTATTGTCTGTTGGCATAAGGGTTTCTGAAAATTTAGTATAATTAAATTATCAAATTATCATTACAGTAGTAGCTTAGCTAAGTATTCTGTGAAGAAATGAAAAAAAGATTAGCTTTTAAAGCTTGTGTAGTTTGTCATAAAAAAAAAAAAAAAAAAAAAAAAAAAAAAAAAAAAAAAAAAAAGATTAAGATAAACATAAGCGGAACTACTTAAGCTTTCATCCGTAACTACATACGATATTTATCAATACGACTAAAGACAAACTGGTGATGTTTTACTCAGGATAGTTATTAAAGTAATTTATTGATGATAGAAAAGACTTTATCAAATCTTTAAGCTCACTGGCATTGTAATAACAACTTAAACTCGTTTGCGACGGGATTCGAATGCGTGCCGAGAGGTACCAGCGTTTAGCGGCCTTACTCATTCGGCTAACAATGGGGCAATCTAACAGTTACATTTACGAGTAGCCAGATTTGAACAGCTCTACTGGCATGGTGATAAAGGAGCCTGCTGCCACAGCCTTGGACTCAGAAGCTCGGAAGAGACAGGTATGATTGTTAAGTATTCAGTGCCTTTGTTGCATGGAAGCGCTTAAAAACTGTTGAGACGAAGTTGTCTTGAAAGGTTGTGGTAGGAAAAGAGGGGTAGAATGTTGTGGAAGCCGTTTCTTGTTAGAGGGTCTCCATCTGAACTGGAACAGGCGGTACTCAACAGCCGAGATGCTGCAATACCAGCTGATAAGGCCGCTGCTTTATTGGTGCAATGATATATGTCTGTGTCAGCGTAAGCAGTACTAGACTGGACAGAAACTTTTTCCAAGATAAGCTGAATTGCGCCTTCAAGTTCAGAAACCGCAGAATAACATTCCGCAAGAGAATCTTTGACATATATACGAACATATACTACACAGTAAGAAAGGTAGCATGTGTTGCAGCCCTATGTGTTTACAACTTTTTGCAAACTCCAGCCGTTTAACTTTTACCCTTATATATGTTTAAAAGGAAATGGCCCAAGTGAATAACAGAGTAATTTCTATGCTAAGCAGTTTATAATTTTCCTGTGCACCTGAAGCTTTTTTTATTAAAAAGACTACGCCTATACTAACTCAGCAATATTTATCAAGTCACACTACATGTGTCATTACATATTTTACAGTAACAAGCTTAGATATTTAATTTGTATATCAAGGTATTCATGCATTTTAACAAATCATTTGTTTCAAAGTAAACTAATTGGTTTCCACGACATAGGACTAATTTCAGCTTGACCGAAATTGGACCTTCTAATCTAAATCAAATCTTTGGAAAGGCTTATAATTGATGAAACAAAGTGATCTTAAAAACTGAGAAAACAAATTGTTTTAAAAATCAGCATTTCTGCTATGAATGCTAACCGATTAAAGAACAGAAAGGGATGTTAAATACCTTTTTTCATATGAGAGTGAGTTTCACATGAGAATTATAGTAAAGCAGGAAATCCTTTTACCTTAAATGTAAAACAAGTAGTCATCTCAATTTAGAACTGTACTTTTACAATCTCATAAGCATCTAGAATTTGAGTCTCGGAAAAGTTTTTCATATATCTGACTTAATTATCAATGACTTAGGCGAAACTTTATAAATGATTTTTCCTATTTACCAGGATTTTAATTATCTTAATATATTTCTCAAGAAACATAGTACAATTGTTACTCAAGAAATGGCTGCCATTTCACACTCTAGTAAGTTTTTAGCAAGAACACTTTATTTAAATTAATAAAGTTTTGCTCACAGCTTCCTTTGTCGAAGCGAGTTGCAAGATTCGTTAACTCAGTAGTAATAGGAGTTTGAATCAAAGTGATTATTAATTTAAGATAATGAGTGGCATTAAATGTAAGTAGTAATTTAGCTGGATAATTGTAAAGCTATGTACTTAGCTTTTGAGTATTTAATGGTATCAAATAATTCTTGAGCTGAAGACTAAGAAAATTTAGTTTTGTCATTATGCAACAGATTGATTGCGTGATATAATGCTTGAAACGCATTTTAAAGCTTAACATTAAACAGTGAGTTTTATTCTTTCATTGGAATCCAAGCCGTTAGATTTAGGAAAGCGTATGCAAATCAGCTGTTATTATAACTGTCGTTGTGTCAAATTATTACGTATAAAAAATTCAATACAAATAGATGGTAGTAGTAGTTAGCATGAGTTTTAGTAAGTATTAATAAATATTGCAATAGTAAGCGTAAAATAACGGCGAGAAAAAGTAAAGGATTCAGCGAATAAAACTAAGGAAACTCTTGCTGTACAAAATTCTACTCTTTTCCTGAACTTCCTAATTTCTCTTTTTGATTTTGTTTCGCTACTTCAAAAGAATCGATAAAGAAAGACTTACCCCAAAATCTGGAATTCTGAGAAAGGAAAGAAATTCTTTAAACAAATCGATTTGTGTTCCTCGTGTCTAAAACACAAGCTTATTTCCTGCCTTTTCGTTCAAACATCAACATATTAAGTTAATAAAATTAGCTGATAACTAGATAAGGAATACATTTACTTTCGATAATAAAACAATGCAAAATATTATTAACAGTCCAAAGACGATATTGGAATCTTAAATCATTTTTTAAAATTTAAATCACTTTCTCAGTTCATGAGGAATGGCTGCTTTTAACTCTTTAGAGCTCTAGTGGTTACGCGATTATGGAACAAAATTGTAAAAATGCTCATGAATGTCATTGTAGAAGGAAATTCTGGGTTTACATGTTAGGCTTTTCAAAAGACTTTTCCAGAGCTGATGGTAAGGAAGTGAGCGTTTCACATTCTAAAAATTACGACTCAGAAGAAGTCTATCAAAACTGATAACAAATCAACATTTTTTTTTTTATCTTCTTTAATAAATTTTCTGTTTTTATTTTTAGTGATAATTGTCTTCAAAATTAAAAACAGTACGTAATTGCGACAGGGATTCAGTTGAAAACTTTAGTTATTTATTACGGTCTTTATGAGGAAATACGGTAAAATTACTCATACATCAATTTTCACCGCAGTCTTCATGACGATGCAATGCATATATTCTATCGCTTAGGATGGACATAGATAACTCGTGAGAAGGTTAGTTTATTTGAATACGGGAAAGGATGCCTTCCCTTACGTAAGATTTTTAAGGGAAAACTGGTAACGTATTCACATTACAGACGGAGAAAATTACGAAATCCAGCTATGCAGTCATCCTATTTACCTGGGTTAGAATTCGGGTAGAACTACCAGGAGTCAGTCCATTCGATTCGGTCTTAACCATTCGATATTTGCTGCTACTACCTCGTAGGAAGAATCTTGTTAGCTGCGACTATACCCATTTGTGCATCACAATTTTTATTTTTCATAGCTTTGAAAATGCTTGTCTCCTCTCTGCTCTTTCATTCGTCACAAACGAAATTAACTAGAGACAGTGTCTGATGAATAAGGTAGATACGTGAAGCATTCGCGTTTCATATCCTGGATTTTTTGCAATTGTTAAAAGTGGCAGTATGCGAACATTATAATGCAATAACAACACACTTGACCTCATAAGTCTATCGTTTACTTTTGATTACAAGGCGAAGATAATTTTGGAGCAAATCTGGGTAAATACTGGTTACTGTTACAACCTTAATAATATAATATTAAAAAATTATCCCATTTGCGTTTCAGCGGAGATTAAGCTTGAATTTTTCTGGTGATGGGATGAGCTTTTGCACAGCTGACAGTTGATAGCAGAGTCTGAACACCCGTGCGGCTTACTTAGACTATTCGTGTCTAGTCCAGACTTCGCAACTATCCGGGACAATACCTCATGGGCCTCACAAGGGCATGCATTGATCTTGTTTCATAATACATGCTTACATAGTTAATAATAATTCATTGTCTATAATACATACAAATTTCATAATATATACAGTACATACACAATACTGATCTCTACTAAAACTACAGGAAAAAGAGAGATAATGAGGGGCTGTAGGGATTCATGAGATGCTTAAGTATTAGCTTGCTTTGTATTTGGTTTTCTATATTTTCCTTAATTGACTGGAATCTAGTTCGTACTGCACAAGTATGTTCCCAGTTCCTCCAGTTTCTGCATTATCTTGCATATTTTGCTGCGAAATGCTGGCTGTTTGATCAGATGACGCTTACGAGATACTGCCTGTTCCGGAAGCTGCACATACCACTGTGTGGTTAGAGGGCATTCGGTCAAGTAATGGTAGGATTTGTCTAAAATCTCGTTATTTGAGGTGATGACTCAAGACGGTCGCGTGAGACTTTATGGTAATATTCATAGGTCCTTCTAGCTTTGTTGGGTAGTGTCTCACTCCCATTGCCACTCGTGCTGAGCTGTTGTCTTTGTCACTTTTTTAAGGTGAGACCATGGGAGTTTGGTTATAACGCTTTGAGCATCGATACTGTGAGCTGCTTCGTTTGCTAGCCTGTCTACTTCCTCATTATCTTGAATGCCAGCATGCACCTTTATCCAATAAATGAGGGTATTCGTTGTTGACAAACGTTCCTTTAGCATCTCTTGAATCTCTGCTATGATGGGAGAAGGATGTCTGGGATATCGTAAAGCATATATGATTGAGAGGCTGTCTGTAAGAATATTGATAATGGATCCTACTGGGAAAGGGGGCTTGTTAACTCGATAGCTTTGCGAATCGCAATTGCTTCAGATTGGAATATTGAATTATTCTGTCATATATGACCTTTCCATGTTATCAGCGTTTTCTTAGTTACTATGAGGCCACAGCCTACTTGTCCGTCAACTTTTGATCCATCCGTGAATAAATAATATTGATTCTTTATGTCAGAATCAGCTTTCTGTGAGGTGTGAGCCGAGAGTACCTTTCCGTAGCTAGACGGATGGATGACATTTACTGGCCTTTCTTCTTCACAGTTTTTGGGAACATAGGAGTGTGATCTGTAGGTAGCTGTTTCTCTCAGCTGTAGTACATTTATGAGCACAGTCTCTTCTTTAGCTCTAATATGCAAAGGAGTCAATCCCACTAGTAGAGTGGCTGCTGCCGTTGATGTTGTTCTGTACCCTTTGGTAATGGCGAGGGCAAAGGGCCTTTGTTTGCTATTGAGCAGTTTGATTTTCCTTGTATTTATTGGATTAGCCCAGATTGCGGCTACGTAGGTCATCAGTTTCTCTACTGCGGTTTGATATAGTATCTCGATGCAGTACGACCTTAGGCCCCTCAGTGTGATCAATGCATGCTTTTGATATTTTTACAATTGCCTGCGTCTTCATTCGCACCGCCCGAAGGTGCGAATGAACCAGGATAACCTTTCATCGATTAGAACTCCCAGCAGCCCTATTTCCTTGGCTCTCCTTATGGTTTTACCGTTAAGTTGTATAATAGAGCTGCGTATAATGGTCTGCCCCGGCTTGTAGAACACGATATATTTTGATTTTTGCCGAGCGATTGGGAGGGCTTTTTGACTGCAGAGTTCACTGAAGAGCTGTGGTGTTTCATTGCTATGGTGTTGCAACTGGTCTCTGGTTTTGTGTCGGACAATGAGCGTTGCATCATCTGCAAACGTTACCACTTTAGTGTGAATAGGTCATTGTGCTTTCAGGATGGAATTGAAAGTCACATTCCAAAGGTGAGGGCCCGCGCACGACCCCTGGGGACAGCCCCTGATTTGCTTCTTCTCTACTACTCCACCATCATACACTGCCACAAATGTAACAGAAATGACACTGCTTTCAGACGCTTTAAACTCTCTAACCTACTCAGGAGAGTCATACACATAAAAATCGGCCTCTAACCTACTCAGGAGAGTCATACACATAAAAATCGGCCCACCAGCGGTCGAGCGGCAAAGTCACTGAACACTGGTAGTTTGACCTGAGTTTGATTACAGGCAAACGAAGCTGAACGCACTGCCACAAATATAACAGAAATGTAACAGAAATTTCGTGATTTTCCCCATGTGTAAGATGGATACGAGGGATATCTCTCTCCTTCGGCAAATAGTCCTCGCATGCTTTGACATCGTCAAATAAATGAAACCAAACCACGTAACTTCACCATATTGCAGTTTCATCGGCGAAGAATTTAAGTTATTTTAGCACTTTCTTTATCCATAAAAGGCATCACAAATTGCTTCTTTAATGCGGTGCATGTCGACAATGGGGTTTCCTTCTTTGCATTGACGGTGTTTCCTTCTTTAACAATTCAGGATCATATTGCCATCCGTTGTTCATTCTTTCAGCCGCAAGGATAACTCTTGCCAACTTACCTATCAATCGTACAACGTTTCAGATTCCTATTGCACTTTTAATTTTTTTGTTTGACTCAGGAACCGTGTCATTATTGCTAGGATTTAACTATTTATTTAATCATATTATTGCAAACGAAAAACATCTATTTTTCAAATTCATTTTTATTTGAAGATGGTAATATTATAATTTAATGAGTTTTACATGCAGTAATGCAAAAGATAATTCTTGGAGCTGGATTATTAGCATGAATTCATAAACAAATAATAAATCAATATATTTAAATTAAAAGTGTTTTTCCAATATACATGTTGTTTAGTGGTTAAAAGTTTTGATTTTAAAGAGAGATGCTTAGAAGCGTTCAACGCCAGACTAGCTTCGTAAAATAAAGTATACTAGTATTAAAAAATTGAACAAATACTTATGGCCTAAACCAGCATTTCTTAAACTGTGAGTCGCGACCTCCAGAGGGGTCGCGGGACATGCAACAGGGGGTCACCAAAAAGTTAGCAGTTTTGATATTTCTTTAACTTATTATAATAATTTTACATTTAGCAAATATTTGTACACAATGTATCTGAAAATCGGTAAAGATAATACAATACAGACAAAGAAAAAAAACGAAAACGTTTTGACGTTTCGTTGAACATTTATTATGAAATATGAACTTAAATGTAAATTTCTCTGAGAGAAATTCAGAATTCAAGAAGAATAAATTTATTATCAAACATAAACTTACAGCGCAAATTTTTGTAAGAGAAATTGAGAGTACATAATGTTAAAAATATCTGTAAAATAAAAGTAGTGAATAAATTGTCTTGAAACTAGGCTTCGGGAATTTCACTTCACACATACTGAAATTAATGAGTTGGTTTCGCTTAGTAAAGTTTCTCTAAGTCAAACCCACTTTGTTTTCCAAAATACATATTTTCGTCAAGTTGAAGGATTGGCTATGGGTAATCCTCTCAGTCCGGTACTTGCTGACATTTATATGCACTATTTTGAGATGAAATTATTTGATAAATTATCTTTTCGTCTTTGGATTCGGTATGTTGACGACACTTTCGCACTTTTTGACGGTTATAAAGAGGATTTATCCGAGATTCTATCTATTATGAATTCAATTGATCCAGCCATCCAATTCACTCTTGAAATTGAATCCAACAATTCCCTCCCCTTCCTCGATATTCTTATAATCCGCAATGAAACCGATTTTAGCACCACTGTGTACCGTAAACCCTTTGCAGTTTGTTTACCACCCCATGCCAAGTCATGCCACCCTGTTAAGCAAAAAATGGCTTCTTTTTACTATTATGTTTTCCGCGCGCTAAAAGTTTGTTCCTCTGAATCTTCGCTTACCAATTAACTTAATTATTTGAGAGCAGTTGCGATTGACCGTGGATTTTCTCCCGTGATTATTGATAAAGCCGTCAAAAAAATTTTCAGATTCCCATCAAAGAAGACATTCCACTGTTAGAAATAATATTAATGACCTTGTCGTGCTTCCATTTTATCCTTCTGTTAGCTATAAAATTGCACGGATTCTCCAGAAATTCAATTTTCAAGTCGGTTTCTCCCCTATTAATAAAATTCACCCTTCGATTCTAAAAGATTGCGTTTCTGTCTTGAATTCTTGGGGAATTTATAGTATATCATGTCAGTGTGGTTTAAGATATATTGGCCAAACAAAAAGAGCGTTGAAGTTTCGTATCAAGGAACATGAATCTTATGTCAAAAAAGGCGAAATTAACAAGTCTTCAATAGCGTATCATAGCTGGACTTTTAACCATAATTTTGATTTTGGGTCTGCAAAAATCATCCAAAAGGCTTCTTCCATAGGCGAATTGGATTTTCTTGAGGCTTTTCACATTCACAAAGATTTAGAAAGTTTAGTTAATGATTTGAAGTCCAATCCAGTCCTTCCTAATGCCTTTAAAATTCTACTATCTTAATTCAATTATTTTTGCCGATAGATGGCGTTACCTCCTCGCGCTTGGTACTACCAGAGGGTATAAAAATCCGTTCAGTGGTTGCTTTCCATTATTTGAAGTTCAGATTTTGAGCGTAATGTGCATTTGGCCCTCGCTCCCTATTTTAACTTCGCTAATATTTCTTTATGCTTGATCAGACAGCCTGGCTCAGTAAAAGTAGGCGGCCAGTGCAACTCTGATTAAAAATCTAGTTATAACCACGTGCAGTGCTGATAAGCACTACGTGTTTCTGTGACTCCTTCTCCTATTTTCTTCTTTCTATGTATTTCTTTCTCCTGATGAGGAGGGACCTTTAGCTGCCCTCGAAATCGATTGAGTGTTTCATTATAACTACGCTAAATATAAGGTTGTTTTTTACGATTTTGATTGTCACATTAGCGTGTTTCTCTTCTAGTCTAAAAGTAGTGACTTAAAGGCTTTCACCAATATAAATTATACAGTTATTATATTATCATTCAAGCTAATGAGAGGAAAACACACAACTGGCAAGAGAATTTTCACTCTGTTTACGTTTATTTCATAAACAATAAAAAAAGTACATCAATTAAAAAGGAATCGAAACTAATAACAGCTGGGTTGCTTTCATGAAAATCTCCGATTCGTTTTCAAGATAACTTATCTCCAGTGAATTCCCCTAATGCTTTCCAAGATTTTTCGTAAAGAAATTAAACGAGTTTACGCTATTAAAGCCGGTATTTATTTGAATAAATTATGATTAAATTATTAAAATATTTTTGATTTGTTAACCACTCTCTAGTCTGCATCAAAACAGTTTCTTAAATATTTCATTAATTTGAAGTATTGAAGGAAAATACCGTATTTCTTCGCATATTTAATACCTATTTAAGATAATTTTATCGTCCGAAAATCAAGAGGGAAAACTATGCTCGTAATTTAATATCCAGAAAACGCGGTTACGGTAAGAACATAACAAATGAAAAGTAGTCATGGGTAAATTGCTGGTAACTAGCGCAATATTATTTCTTTAAAAGAAACCTACATTCCTTTAAGAATACATAGTAATATTAACATTACAATATTTGAGGGATATCGAGCCCATCTATGAGGGCAATTGAGGTGGAGCGTGATGTGCCCAGCTCAGTTACGTTGTAAAATCCAGAAGCCCCTCACATAAATGAGACTCAACTGCAATTCGCAAGAGGGACATCGGAAGCACGAAGGAGATGAGGGGAGAGGAAAATATCCTGATTTCGAAAGATCAAACATACCAGAAGTAAATAAAACTAAAATGAGCTTGAACGTAAATAATAGAAGTAAGATGGAATCGCATTTTTGGAAAGTTTCTTAAGTGTGGGAATAACTGTCACGTTTGGGTAGCTTAATGCATTTCCAATCATAAATGCAAGGGAATGTAAAATGAATGAAATGCTAACATAGAAATACAAACAGAACGTGAATACACTGAATAAAAATTTAAAAAAAAATCAAGGAAATGCAATTTACTGCTAATCCTCAAATCTGAAAACAATGTACAGCAGAGGAAGGGGAAAATTATGCAAATATTTAAAAAATTTTCAGAAGCTAGCGCTAAAAAGCTAGGGGTAAAATACGCGAGAGAATAGGTAATATTTTATTTAATGCATTTTTTACGCTTATTTTATTTTAACAGTATAGATATAATGTTTAATTTTAATTTTATAAAAGTATGTTTTAATGTTGAAATTGAATTTAACTTTTCTCTAAGTTATTAAATAAAGCTAATACTTAAGTTTTTAACTTAAAAAGAAATAAATGGACTTTTCTGTCAACTTGGAGCCATTTAGCGCCGAAGATAAATGTTAGTAGGAAATCTGACTAGATTACTCAACCGCAACAATGAGTAAAGCTTCATGTCAAAAAAAAAAAAAAAAAAAAAAAAAAAAAAAAAAAAAAAAAAAGACTTTGTAATAACAATAATGTGTCATGCAATATAATACATATAATGTTTAAAAATATGCGCAGTTTTTGCATTGCCTTATTTGTGCTATTTTCTGATGCATTTTAAGAGAAAACAGATCGCTGTGTGACAGTTCTCCCCATGTACTTTGAAGCAGTTCTCTTTGAAGCAGTTCTCCTCTTGTGCATAGCGATCTGTTTTCACATAAAAGACATCTGAGTACTGAACAAATTTGGCACGCGCATTGCACACATTAAGCATTGCACATCTATTCATGACGCTATATAATGAGCTTTCGAGTAAATAAGATATGGGGTGGAAGCTTAGCAGTTAGCAAAACCCGGCAGTACCTAATATGCCTACATGGATGCACAAGTGGTAACCTTGCTTCAACCTGTACATGTCATTTTACTACAGTTGACATTTTACTGCATTGTAAGGAATTTTCGCCTTGCTTACAGTTAGATTTTGTGGTGTAAGTGAAAAGCACGTCCAACTAATAATTGAAAGGTCCGGAATTTCCATGCCGGCGAGGGCCTCACTGATATTTCCTTTTACACCGCATTAAACGTAATTTCTCTGCAACGTAATCTTCCATGTATGCAGCTACATGGGATCCTGGATTTCCTGGGTTTCTGCAAAAATATCGATGACTAAAAACCGCTAGAATTTATAGAAACATTTGTGAATCTTTTCATTAAACACTCAACTGCAATTCCCAATTTTATGTAATGACGCGCACATAAATTTCTGCCTAGTTACGAAGAAATCCTCCTATAATGACCTTTTTTAAGCCCAAATGATAAGATCACCTTTACTATTCTCGTGATCACTAATGCGATAGCATTTAATTTGAAATAATTTATTTGCCAGTGTTTATAACAAAATAATATCGAATATTTTCACTTTTGAGCGATTTTTCACAGGAATCCAAGTGAGACCTTCAAAATAAAATTGCAGTTCAGAATTTAAACACAGTCATTTATGAAATCACACTAATTCTTAAGTTCTCAATTCGTAAGTTAGACATTATTTTGACAAATTTTAAATCAATATATAATTAAATTTACTCTTTTACTGCCCTCTTATGAATCTGATATCAAAGCAAGTGATCAAAATATAAGGGAAACATATCAGCAACTTACACCTACACAATCCTTGCGCTTGTGATTTTACGCGTAGTAGTTATTCCAACGTCAAATGCAAGTGGCTGCATTCTCAACAATATATAATTTGCTTTAATTTCCACAAACGGAAAGCGACGCATTGAACTAGAGTAGTTTACTGTTTCGATACATGCATTATACATAGATTCATTGTCTCAGTACTTAGTAATATGCAAAGTTTCAAATACTTTGAAGCAGTGTTGAATGAGTGCTGGTTTCGAAATTTCAGAGCTCTGATGAAAGGAGTATTACAGCTGACTCGTTTGCAGTTTTACAGTTTGCTGAATCGCTCGAAAGTTTTAGTAAACTGTAACAAAATATGTTTCGTATCAGTTAATGTTGCGTCTAGAATTAACGTTCAATTCGTATGAGAACAATGGAGCAAATAAGAAGTTAAATCTTTGATATTTACATTAAAATAAAGTTATGTTTCATTTATTGCTTGATTTTATTGCCGCAGATCCAGTATTTTAATGATCGCATTCCTACCTACGTTATTTCCCATGGTATTTTTATGATGGCTCTACGAAATATATTGTCCTTTATTTTTTAATTTGAAAACAAAATATTTATTTCTGAAACAGTACTGAATAGACAGACTTATTGATTTTATTTTACGTCTTAAATTTTGGTCGATAATTTCATGATAAGTGTAATATGGATTAACACCTTTTGCTTTTCGCATTTCTTACGGATGACGTATGTTTTACTAGAGAATGCACAGTAATTATTATCTGTGTAAGGCAAAGAACCTTCCTGACACACGTGTTACAAGGTTTCAGTTACGTTTCCAGTCAACACTATCATAGTAAATAGCATTTTCGTAAACTTATAAATTCTTTTCTTCCCGGGGATAAGTAGATATAAATATTAGGTTGATCGGAAAGTCAAGTCGTATTTTGCTAACAGATGTTGTTAGCGCGTTTTTTGGAGCAGAAGCACCACACATGAACCTCAATGAAATGCTATATAAGGTCACATTTCTAACCCATTTATTAAACAGAAAATTGTTCGATTCGTATGAGCTGGATTTTTATACGGAGTTGAAAATGAAGGAAAAACTGTTGGTTTTCGCTATATTTTGCTTTTTTATTTCCGAAAAGGCAAGAATGCGACACAAGCTTGTGAAAAGTTACGTAAAGTATATGGGGACGATGCTCTAACGACATGTCAGTGCCAGCGATGGTTTGCGAAATTCCGTTCTGGCGATTTTGATGTAAATGATGCGCCTCGGACAGGAAGGCCATTGAGGGCTGACGATGACGAAATAAAGGCAATGGTTAGGTTTAACCCCCGGTACACGACACGAGAGATTGCAGAGGCACTATACATTGCTCAATCAAACGTTAATAATCATTTAAAGAAGCTCGGATTTGTAAGCAAGCTTGAAGTTTGGGTTTCTCATGAGCTGAAGAAAACCCATTTGGTGAAGCGTTTGAGCATCTGCCATTCCTTTTTATACTTGAAACAAACGACCCTTTTCTGAAGCGTATGGTCACTGACGAAAAATAACGAAAAATGGATTGTGTATAATAACGTCGCACACAACAGTGGAGGGAACAGTGCAATGAACCACCTCTATCGACGTCCAAAGCGAACATTCACCAGAAAAGGTGATGCTGTCAGTGTGGTGGGATTTCAAAGATGTTGTGCATTTCGAGCTCTTACCAAGGAATCAAATGATTAATTCAACAGTGTACTGTCACCAAATGGACAAAGTGAACAATGCAATCAATCAAAAGCGGCCAGAACTCGTGAATTGTAAAGGTGTTGTGTTTCGCCAGACAATGAAAGGTCACAAACGAGTTTGGTTACCCGCCAAAAGGTATTGGAGCTTGGTTGGGACGTGTTGCGCCACCCACCTTACACGCCTGACCTTGTACCTTTAGATTACCATTTGTTTCGCTCTTTGCAGAATTCTTTTAATCATAAAACATTCGATTCCGATGAGGCTATAAATCGGCACCCGGTACAGTTTTTCGCTTCAAAAGACAGGTCATTCTACCAGCATGGAATTATGAACCTTGTTGAACGATGGAAAAAGGTCATCGAACAAAATGGTCAATACATTATTGATTGAATTCTTATTTTTATAGGAATAAATCACATTTGAAAAACATAGTAAAAATACGACATGACTTTCCAAATAACTCGATAACAAAAAATTCTCCAGAATATTTTTCTTCAGATCTCAGGAGATAATGTGAATCTGCTCCTGTATGGCATTTCTAGCTACTGTTGCTAAGCTGTTGCTTAAGATTAATTGCTTAATAATAATAAAATATTTCAATTAATAATGACAATATTCCAATTTGTTGAATGCAGCTTTCTTGAAAATGAATATCGTTCTTGATTATCTGTGAATTTTCTTATAAATGAATGAAACTACTAGTTATAGCTACAAATGTCATGGAGAAAAATTACACAGAGTATATCACTTAAAATTTGTTTCATTGACGTACTATTTTTCTGTGTGTTTTAATCTGAAGTGAGAAAAGTTGATGCAAAGCCACAAAATATTTCGCCTTGATTATCTCTGGCAGGAAGTGTTTTAAATTGTTTTTGCCTAACAACGCATATCTATTAAATATTTAAGCTAGAGAAAATTTCTATATTTCTAATACGTGGATAAAATATTTTGCAAATTGGAAATGCTGTCGCAGAATTTTATACTTTAATATCTCCATACAGAATCAATGTATCGAAAAATTAAAAAAAAAGTCACGTAACAGTGATGCTTCGTCCAACCTCTCAAATGCTATAACTCTAGTTAATACACCATGTATCTTAAGTCACCATGCACATAACGTTTGAATGAATAACTGTCGTGGCTTTAATGGATTAAATGTGAATTTTGTTTTTGAAGATTTAAGATACATAGTAATATTTTGTTATGTTGTTATGCTATTTTGCTTAGTTTTAACTTCATTTTTGTTTTACATAGTAACACTTTTATAGCGCATACTTATGATATATCAGGATTATATAGTTCTACAGCAATATTTTTTAATTCACGAAATATATAAATATGTAACTATTATAAACTGGTACAGAGTCCCACACTTTATTGCATAAGATTTTTAACTTGACAGTTTTCAATCAGAATTGTTGTTAATTCAGAAAGCAGGTTTTAAGATCGATAACGAATTTCATTCTTGGTGAGTAAGGTGTAACACATTTTTCTTAATTTTGAGTGTTTAGTGGTTTTATAATTGCCTGTTGTTTTTTTTTTAATCCAAGTTTCTTTTTGGTTTACTTTCACGTGTAGTTTACTTACCATATCAGCAATTCTTCTACCCGTTTTTCCTTACTACCTTTTAAATAATGTTAATTTTTCTAGGCATAATCAGAATTTTCTGTAGCGTAATTTGAATAAGTCTCTTCAATGTTCAGATGATTGTAGCAGTTTTAAGCTTTGAAATAGTTTCTCATTACCATCCAGTGCGACTTTGCTATTCGGTACTTTATGGTTTCTCTGCACACGTTTAAGTTATATTCTCATTTATACGTCATCTCATCAACTTAGGAAATAAACATACCTTTATTTCCGCAGACCCGTTGATATCGACATAGCCAGTTTCAGGTATCAAATTGATATTTTCATAAGAAATGTAAACATGATACAACTTACCTGAAAATTTTTCTCGAAAGCCGATAACTGTCTTAAGATTTTCCAGATCAGATACTTACAAATTAAAAAAAGTTATTGCGAAGCAGTACAGTACAATTTTCTACTACAATAATTTTTACGCTATAAATAAACTATCCATTTTCTTATTACATTAATTATGTACGAATCCTGATGTTTTAACGTAGTTGTCTAAATATATCAGACCGCATATTTGACCTAAACAGAAACCTATCAAATCTTAACATTTCTGTACGGCAAGACTGGATACTTACGCAGTATTCCTTTTTATCTAACTTCATGAGCACAATTTATAACTACCTTTCGTTAATAACTTCCGCTTTTCAACTCACACACCCTGCATTAAAATCCTTATGATATCCCATATAAAATTCCAGCTGTAAATTTAACGCAAACCATACATACGTTTGGAGGAATGGCCTTTCATGTAATGCAGATAAATGTTTCTTCAAACATAAACAGGTCGAGAAGAGTAGTGCATGTTATAACTTTTTCTTCACAATATATGATTTTTTAAAATTGAAAGCTATGTGTTTCTTCGTGGGATTTTATTAATACTTTTTGGATTTTTAAGGCTAAATGAACATCTTTGATAAAATTTCATGCATATTGCATCTGAGTAAACCATCCGCATATTTTCCTACAAATGTGCGTGAACATTTTGCCAAATTTAAGTACATTTTTCATATTTTCTTTTTACACACACACACACACACAAACACGCGCGCGCGCGCGTATATATATATATATATAAGTTCTAAATTTCTTACTTTATGTCTTTAATGATATATATATATACATATATGTACATAAATAGATACGAATTTTGTGTATATGTAAATATTTTTAGTGAATTTATATGTAAAATGAAATTATATGTGGAACTGTAGTATCTTTTATATAATGTAAGATGAAAATTTGAAGCCTCCAACTTCTTAGAGCAAAACAACACCGACAAGAGGCCTACTCTGCAATAATGAAAGCTCTGCATGGAGTTCGAGAGCGCTTCTACTGAAGTAACGCAAAGTCTGACGTGTAAAATGTAGTGCCACTCATGCGATGTTTGTACGGATCGGAAAGGACCGAAGAAACCCAGACTAGGGAAGATACAACGTTACCATGTAGGAGCGGCTTTTGAACGCATTGCTTTTGATATCGTGCCACCTCTGCCACGAACTACTGATGCCAAAAAATACATCATCGTTGTCATTGATTACTCCACAAATTGGGCTACCATAATTGTAGCGTATCCCATCCTTGATCAGGTTGCTGTCACGGTAGTAGAGGTAATGATACAGCATTGGATTTCCAAGTTTGGAGCGCCTCTTCAGTTACCTTCCGATCAAGGAACGAATTTTATACCGGCTGTAATTATAGAATTCTGTAGAGTGCTGGGCATAGACAAAACCCCAACGATGTCTTTTCTTATATCGGCTGTAATTATAGAGCTCTGTAGAGTGCTGGTCATAGACAAAACCCAAACGATGCATATGCCACCTCACTCAGATGGCATGGTAGAGAGATTTAATCGTAACATCCTTAACAACCTCTCGCTGATTGTTTCCAGAAACCAATAGGACTAGGATCAAAAGTTACCACTCTTCTTACTGGCCTAAGCAGTGCTGTCCACGAAACTACCGGCTATTCTCCATCCCGAACGCTCTTCAACAGTCACCTTCGTATGCCTCGTGACGTGTTATTTGGTGGCCCTCTGGATGCGTCCTCATCGCCTGAGAAATGCATCCAACATCTCCAGGAACGGGTTGAAGTGATGCACCGATTAACTCGAAAGTGTGTTAACTTCGCGACGAAGTCCCGATATGACACGAGAGCTGCAGAACATCGATTCAACGAAGGCGACAAGGTATTGTTATGTAATCCAATAAGACAGAAAGAACTTTCTTCTAAACTATAGTCTCCTTGGGACGGTCCTTACACTGTTCTAGACAGGCTAAACGACATCGTAGTTCGAACTCGTAAGCCAGCAAATTCTAATTGTCCGTAAATAGAATCTTCAACTGGCCTGTTAGTAGTATTATTCAGATGTGTGTTGACCCCATAAGGGTAAAGTATTCTTCTTTGAAGGATGAAAATTGACTCTCTGAAGGGACTCAATTTTGTGTTAGGTACAATATCGAGAATACTAATTTCTATGTTATCAAAATTGGGGAATTGAAAATGCTCAAGAATAGCAGTGTTGTGTTTTGCATGTACATCTGCTTTGGCGACTTCTTTAAATTTTTTGATATGTGACTATGGTTATTGATTCTAAGCTTGAGAGAGTTTTTAGTCTGCCCTATATATGTGAGGGAACATTTCTTACAAGTGATTTGGTAAATACAGTTAAAAGTTTTTCAGAGGGACTGTTGTTGTTTTTCACTTAAAGGTGTAAGCGTGGCATTTAACCTTCAAAATTTTCAAAGCAAATTACTTCATTCTACTATTTTTATATTTTTCAATTGAGCAAGAGATAAAGAGGGAGCTAGCCTGCTTTACAGTGTTTTTTGTTAGGAAGACTAACCTAATGTGTGATTGCTACTGGTAAAAATATCAAATGACTTCATAGCTAAAGCTGGAGATTTTTAGTTGTTAAAAATCTAGTAAAACCTTTGAAACTTTTTGCGCGTGAAGCTGCGAAAAAGGCAATTGTAAAAGTAGAACGTTGTAAAAAATTAAAAAATGTGAGACCTAGTTGTCAAAAATTGCGCATTGAGCTGCTAATTTTAAAATAGATTGAAAAGAAAAGGAAAGTTAAAAATTAGCTAAAGCTTGAAAGTACATTTGATGTAGCTAACTCCTGAGATTACATGTAACACCAAGTTAAAACAATATCTAAATGAAAAAGATTTAAATTTTACGTGAAAAAAAAAACCTACTTAAAATACTAATAAATAATAAAAAAACTTAAACTACAAATTAAAATGGTATGCAAGAAAAAAAAATTAAAAACTTTTTTAAAAACTATACAACAAAATCAAAATTTAGTCCATTAATAAAACCTGAACGTTTTATAAAATACTGAGAAATTTTATAATTAAAATTAAAAATACAAATGGTTAATTCACTTTGTTCAAGATTTCAGACAGACTTAAATAAATCAGACAGATAAAATCTTTAAACAACTCCAAGGAATACCTATGGGAGGAAATAGCTCAACAGCAATTTGTGGGCTCTTCCTTTTTACTAGAGAATTAAAATTTATACGTTCAATCAATGAAGATGAGCACAGATATTACCAACACGTTTTTCGCTATATAGATGACGTAATTGCTTTTAACAATTTCAAAGAAACTTGTACAAGCAAATATTTATCCCACTTGCCTTAAACTTAACGCTACGAATGCACAACAAGATGATATAGTTTACCTTGATATTCAAATTATTAGTTACAATCTTATTAAGATTTATGTCAAACGCATAAATTTTAAATTTCACACGCTCAAGCTCACTAACTGGACTTCTAGCATTTCTAAAAGGGTCATTGTTAATACTATCAATTCAGAACTTCTAAGAATTATACGACTATGTAATAACACTGACCTTCTACAAGAAGAGATACTTTACTTCATTAGAATCTTACATTGCAATCTTATTCCAAATACGGCTATTAAAAAATCCTTAAAAAAGACCCTTTACCTTTTATATTTTAGGTGATTTATTTTGGTGGTATGAATTTTTTACCCAAATCCGAAAGCAAGGTAGATAGATGATGGATGACTAAAATAGGTTATCTAATTGTAAAAATGTAACATACTTTATTTGTACTCCCTACTCTTTTCTTTAAAAATGGCCTGGAAATTCAGTATATTTACTATTTAATATCAAAATTTACTGGCCAACCCTATCCTGTTAATGATTTTGAGGGCCTTTTTCATTTCAAAGACGCTTAAAAGCCCTTTAGCGCGAAGAATTACGATTTTAATTAACAAATTTCTGATTTTTTTCCATTTAACTTGCTTTTGGCCAGATTAGCAGTTTCTTTGCCTTTAGGCTTTTTTTTTTTAATTATTGCTTCTTGAAACGACAATTCTTTAACGCGACGCCATTTTGAAAGAGTTGCTTCCTTCATCGACCTTTCTTCCACTTTCCTAACCCCCAATGTTTTTTATCCACGCACCGGTAACTTCCATTGGCTACTGCTAAATTAAGTTTGCATTTATCTATGTCATACTCACCCAATAGGTTAAATTTTGCGGTTTTTTTCTTCTGGTGGCGCTCGTTAGGTCTACGTCATTTTCTGGCAACCTTTATCCACTATTTTTGTTCAGTTTAATTTTAGAAAGAAAGCTTAGAGGAAGCAGGTATGATTGTTTTTGTTTATTATTTTTCTTCAAGAAATCTGTACCTTTTGGTCTTAGCAGGACCCATTTTGTTCATTTTCGTTAGGACCAAGTTTTTATATTTTGCTTGAAAGGCCTGATCCTTAAAATGCTGTATATTTAATGCTAACAGGTTTAACCCTGGTTCATTTGATTCTTGGAGTATAATGAAGGGAGTGAAACTGCCTAGTAGAAAAACGAGTCCAAAAATTTCCCTATCACTAGATGGCGCTACTGTTGCATCTGAGCGGTTCCAAATGTAAACATTTATTGAGTCGCCAGGCGGCTAAGCTTCCTCTAACGGATGAAGAAATGTTTATGTTTTTATGCGATGGATTGCGTTATTATCAACGTTATAATATTCTACTCACTAGTGATTGTATTTTATTCCTCAAATTATAAAATTAATTTACAGCTTTCATTACAGCTAAGGCTTGTAGTACTTTTTATCAATGATTAATTTGATGTAATTCAGTCCACCCACTAGAAAAATAATCATATTACTAGTAATAATATTTACTGTATATATGTTAGAATAGGTTCTTCGCGTCTCTCATTTTGTAAAATGCTGAGATACACAGCTTGATATAAACTGTGGCGAAATTTTAATGAAGCTTATAGAATTTTTTGCTTCAGTCAGTAAATTTTCTTTACTGTCATGATGAGTTATTCTTTTTTATGAATCAGATTTCAGTTTTGATTTTGATATTTTTATCGTTTTCTGTTAAAAATGTCCATATCTTTGTTATCTGAGAAGATCTGAATTATGTTTCAAATTGATTTGACAAGATTTTAAAATAGAATTCAGATTTGAATTCAGCTGAGCACTTGGTTATACTGAATTCTATATTATTCATAATTAAATATAAAAAGTAAGAAACAGTAAAAAATATATTGAAACTAATTCAATTTATCTTTAATTTTGCCCTGCTTGAACTAACTTCTAACCAATAAATGCAGTATTTTAACTAAAAAAAGAATGCAGATCTTTTGTATTTTAAAAGTACATGTGCCAAACTCTTTTTCTCTGAAGGATATGTATGCGACATTAAACTGTTGGCCATGGTTAAATTATATATTACTCTCATTACCTAGAATAGTGTTTTTTTTCCCTTTTCAAAAGTTAGTTAATAAATAAGTTTTCAAAGTAAATCATTCTATCCCATTCAATAGCCTAAAATATTATTTTCTTATGCTTAGAAAAATTTTATCACAGTTATAATGAGATAATATTTTCTCGCTGTTAAGTTTCAAATTGGTACATGTAGCTTTTTTTGGAAAAAAAAAAAAAATGTTTTGCATCCTTGATCTATTCTAACATATATGTGGCTAGAAGAGCCGAGGACGAGAATGATCACAAAATATCTCGAGGTATTTATCTGACGACAATGCTTAACATTATCTTGTAAATAAGTGTAAATAAATAAAAATAATGATACATGTTATATTTTACTGGAAAAGATCCCCTATTTTTTATTTTCATTTATCGAACTGATTATTTACTAATAAAGTCTAATTACATTTGTTGCAAAACTATCAGTTTAATATCAGAATACCTATTACATGCTTGCTGAGGTATTTAAAAAATATCATTACCTATGTAAAACTAAAGTCCGTTTTCTCTTGTAGTAATTATTTCCTTTTTAATTCTCAATTTAATATCTCTTTTTCAACGATTAAAGACTCGCAGTGAAAGAAACAAGTTCAATTAAATAACAGAAATTTAATAAAAATGTAACAGTAATTAAATAAATAATACTGAAACAATCTTAACAGTATTGTTTTATATTGTTACACACAGGGGTGAGCTATAGGAGGTTAGAGTGACTCCTTTGTTAAATTTGTTTTCAATTTGCCAGCGCCTTGTTCTTTCCCACCAGCAGTTGAGCAGCAAAAGTCGCCGAACGCTGCCAGTTAGTTCCTGGTTTTGAATCCCGGCAACAGGCTAGCTTCATGGGCATTTTCCTGGTTTTTCCATGTGAAACATATATACAAGCCAGTTTCACTTAGAAATGAAGGTATCCTTACCTTTAGGCAGATAGCCTTTTGTTTCTGGCTTTGAAAATACTGCTGCTGAATGTATATATGTCTATATAATTATATAATAGTTCGAACTTATATGGAAAACTATTTAAACAAAACCCATGTAATTGAAATTTACTCTGAACTTTTTTTACGTGACTTTGATGCAAATTTAATATTTAATGATTAAAATTAAATTTGAAAATTGTAATGGCAAATTAAAATTTAATTGCAGCGTATAACGCTTGAATAGTTCTACACATTCAAATTTTAAATCCTGGTGCATAATGGTTCTCACCCTGTACTGTACCAAGATTTAAATCTTAATTTTTAATAGCCGTTCATTTATGTGATTAAGTGGCATGATTTCATAATATTCATAACTTATATGCTGAATTTATCTCATGGAAAATCAATTTTTCATTACATTTATCTGCTGTTATGTTTTCACTTAACCATGCAAGTAAAGTTAATTTTAAGCAGCATAGTGTCCTTTCCATTTATTATAAAAACCTACTTCAAACGGAAAAGAAGGGGGGAATGAGTTTATATTCTTTTCTGTAAGTGAAATGAAAAGGCGCATATTCTATCATTTTTGTATAATTTCAGAAATTTATTTAACTTTAAAATCTTACGATTGCCTGCTTTCATTCACGAAATGCAGGTGCACATAAGTTATGCGAAATGATTAACTAATTTCCAATTTAAATTATGTAAAGTATTTAACTAATTTACAATTTATTACTTTTTAAATATCCTCTTATTTACTAACAATCCAGATGTTCTGTAAAGTTATATAAATTCGTCTGACTGTGATCAGGCAGGATATAAATGTTGCTCACCTTTGGAGTTCTAAATCTACTCGAATTCTTGATTCTCAAGCTCTTATTCTTCTGCCCAACAGTTGTATAACCAGTGTTGAATCCAGGGGCGAAACAGGTTGCATAAAACTTATTCATAATGAAAACTGATATCAAATCAATATTTTCTGTATTGCTGCTTATGTCAAATACTACGACAAGACGAACCACTGGTGATTTCAGCGCCCTCTATAAATAATGCGACAAAAAGTGGACCATTTTTGGGAAAAGGGGTAATACCAGTTTCACCTCCTTCATTATACTCAGTGATTTGATTGCACATTTGCCTTCCCAGGCTATTTTGTATAGGTTTTTTACATGTATTAGATGATTTCTGATTACTAAAATTTTCATGTTTTAAGTTTATAACATTGATCTATTTATTCATTTATTTAAAATATGCAGGCACGTTGGGAAAAGGGACAAACTATTGAGACGTCGTTAGTAATAGATGATTAAATTTTATAACTTTTTAACTAGGAAAGCCGTTTTCAGTCTCAATAGTTTAGTTTGATGAAACGTGCCAGAATTAATTGGCTTTATTGGAGATTTCAGGCACTTTTCCCTTGATAAGTCTGTCTGAAATCTTGAATAAAGTGAATTGACCATTTGTATTTTGATTTTGTTGTATAGTTTTTAAGAATTTTTAAAATGTTTTCTTGCATACCATTTTAATTTGTAGTTTAAAAATTTTAAAAATTTATTAGTATTTTAAGTAGGTTCTTTTCGCGTAAAATTTAAATGTTTTTCCTTTAGATATTGTTTTAACTTGGTGATACATGTAATCTCAGAAGTTAGCTACATCAAATGTTCTCTCAGGTTTTAGCTAATTTTTAACTTTCCTTTTCTTTTCAATCTACATATATAGATGTATATATGTCTGTATACATACAGATGGCTGTCAAACAGATAATAGTACCGGAAGCTTTTATTGTGTATATGATAACGCAGTTGTCGAATCAAAGTCGAACAAGGGATAGGATTCTGCAAGTAGAGTTTTTAAATCAGAATTGTTTAGCAATAAATGAAGCTGTTAAATATTTCAAACAAACGGCTATCCTAACAGACCGTGAACCAAGCTTTAAAACGTCATCCGATAATTCTCGAGCTCCTCTGGTTTCAGAAATCCGCATGCATCCAGCCTAGCTTGGTAACCAAATTCCAAACAACACGCTCTCTTCCATTATCCTATTCACTAACTAAGATAATTTAAAAAGACCATTTTAAACTTATTCAACTTACACAATCTTTCCTAACTTCATTTCTCTAATTGTCCGACGCCTAGAGCCTAATATTTACCTAGAATTAGGCTTCTACTTACATAGAATGTTGGTTTAACTTAAATTTGTAAATATGATGACTGCAAACAAAATATGTGATATCTGTAATATGCAATACCCGTTTCTTTCATAAGAAACTAATCAGCGGCAAGGAATAAATAGTATACAAATATGAATATTTATTTACAATGCGTAATATGCGATTTTGTTCCTGAGATATTAAATAACATTTGTAATATTTAAAATATGTTTGTTTAATATGAAATTAACAATTATCAAGAAGTTAATAGCATACATTAAGCGGAATGTCTTATCTATCTTTCTCACTGTTCTATTTTTAACTTAGTTGATAATTATTAAAAATTGTGTAATATAATTTGTAATATGTAATTTGAATAAGAAAATGTAAAATACGGAGATATATTTACAAAGTGTAAAATGTGATTTTTGGACTGACATATTAAGTAATCTTTGTAATATGCAAAATGTATTTCTTTAATACGAAATTAATTAGTAGCAAGGAATTAATAACGCGAATTAGTAGCAAGGAATTAATAACATTGTAATTGTCTGATATATGTTCCTCGCTGCTCTATTCTTTTACCTTGTTCATAAATGTTTAGACGTTGCATTATGTCACATGTACTGAGTAGTCATAATATGAATCTATATTTACATTGTGGAGAATAAGATTTTTGTGTCTGACATGTTAAGTAACGATTGTAATATGCAAAATATATTTCTGTAAATATCTTAAGCGGAATGTCTGAGGTATCTTCTCGCTCCTCCATTCGTTCTCTATGGTTCAAAAATGCTTAGAAATTGTATAATTTACAATGTGTAATTTGAAAAAAAAAAAAAAAAAAAAAAAAACCCACAGTAAGACTATGAATATGTTTTTATCATACGTAAAATGCGATTTTGTGTTTGTTTGACGTGCTATAATAACTTGGGTATGTGTGTTGTATAATTTACTTTTTTCTCTCGCTCGCAGTTCTTCTCTTTTGTCTGCCATTTTTGTTCCACCTACATTTGAAGAGTTTTTAAGATGAGAATGTAACAAAGGGATTTGTTGCTGGTCTGCGTTACAATTGCTTAATACTTCCTTAGGTAGTCTATCCTCCATTTACTTTTCTTGTTGCCTTAGACATCTCAGGTTGATACGATTCTATCCGAGACACTTCAAGTTGCAGATACTTATGTTGAGTGATGTCGTTAACAGTTACTGAATTTGAATTGCTGCTGGTGAGATATGGTTGTAATTCAGAATGGCGTACAAAACTGACATACTGTCTTATGAGATAGCTAGGTGATGGTAGCAGCAGTGCCTTCCTGGAGAAAGTATGCTGATTTCTGCCTATTCTTTATTACCAAATAATTTGGCTTTTGTATATAAATGGTTTTTTTAGATTTATTCAGTTTTCCTTTCATATAGGGCCCACCAGCGGCCGAGCGGTAAAGACGCTGAACACTGGTAGTTCGGCCTGAGGTTCGAATCCCGCGAACGGGCTGGCTGCATGGGCGTTTTCGTGGTTTTCCCCATGTGTAACGTGTATACGAGCCAGTTTCCCTTAGAAAGTCCTCCACGAAAGGCATCCCTCCCTTTAGGCAGATAGCCCTCGTGTGCTTTGCCATAATTAAATACACCAACACCTTTCATATAGTAGGATGTTACGACTAAGCTCAAGCAGTGGTTATGTTTCACGGTAATCTCTTGGCCTCCTAATAATAATTAAATCATGCGAAGATATTAATAAACAGCAGATTTATTGCAGAAAACATGTTTGACTACGAAAGTCAACAATAGTAATATTTCTCTGACACCTTTAACGTAAATATGAAAATAAAAATCTTCATAACTTTCTCTGAATAATAAAACTAAAGTAGTTACTTTCAACGTAATTACTTATTTTGTTTGAGCGTAAATTATAACAGTCAACACTTTCTTCCGGTTTATTATACAGCTCTTTTATATTTTATTTTACTTAATCTGTAAAGTTAATCCCCATGATCAGGCAGGAGGTTTGAAATATAACAATATTTCAAGATCTAAGTAATATAGTTAGAGTGCTTTCCATGCAGCATTAATCTTAATGCAGTCTTGTACTGTTATGTAATTCGAAATTTAGTTCAATTTGTGATATTAACTTTCCTTTTCTTAACTCCACGTTAAGAAACCACAAGTATGTAAGATTTTAGCAGGAATTATTTATTGAGGTGTTGCTATTTGACAATGTTCTCAAGATCTGAATTTTAAGAACGTAAATTCAAGAGAAATCCTTATATGATAATATTAGTAGCCTAAAATAGTTGTTAGCTTAGCCTTTTTCTACCACTGTTTGAGTACTATTTACCTATGAGTGTTTTTTAATCATTATCGCGATATTCTGCATTGCCCGGGTAAAATTAAAAATTGTGATAGCTGTTTACTAGATTTTACAAAAAAGAGATATAATATTAAAAATAATTATGATATATTAGATTTAAATGCATGAATCCTGAATCTATAATAATGCCGTCGGTTTAATTTGAGTTTTACTATTGCTTTATTAATATTGTGGTCTGACATTCAATATTTGTTACTTTTGTTGCGATGCACACTCTGTGATTGGGAAAAAATAAGAAATGCGTTATTGTTTCGGGGGGGGGGGACTAAGATTTAAAGGAAAGAATTGAAAATACCTTAATCCATTAGATCAGGCAGGAGTAAAATCAGCTTACAGCTTCACAAACGAATTTAAAATCTCACTTTAACATGTGTTATAATGATATATATTTGTTATTCAATACCGTAGATCCATTTTTATCCAGAAATAATCTATAATTCACACACTATGTTGATCATCTGATGTGAAGATAACATTTGCAATGGCCGTATAAGAGAAAATAACAATGAAAACAACTTCACAAACAAAAAAGACTACTTTTCTTTTCAGTATCGTGGTTTTTACCGAGTAATAAACACATGGCAACTTAATGTGACAAAGAGTTTTCTTACACAAGGAGAATATTTCACTCCCTTATTGAACTTTTACTTTTTTATTCGGTCCTGCATTATACATGTAATGAAAAGTTATTTCCTTTTAGCTGTTGTTAAGCGAATGTAGCAGTAACGAGAGTGAGATCAAATTAAGACTCCGAAATGAAGGTGACGGAGAAGCGAAGTGTAATGGAAGGAAAACAAAATCCAGTTAATTGATTAAGAGAAAGGATGTGCTTAAATCTAAATGATTTATCATCCGTTTTATGGCTGAAAAATTATTTTTTATTTGTAACAGTTTTCTCTTTTAATTCTTCATTATTTGTGTGCTAGGAAGTGTATTTTATTTTTGTATTTCGAGGTGCATATATTACAGCAGTAGTTATATGCCTATTCTAAAGAAGATTTAAATTATTTGATACAATACAATAATTTGAAAACATACGTTCAACGTATGTTTTCAAATTGGTATGGATTTGGGTATCTATTCTATTTCGTATGAGATGCAATGGGGCTAGAAAGTTTTGAAATAGGATGCACAATTTTAGGAAGCACAAAAGAACTGGAAAAAGGGATTATGCCTACATCAGTTTCGTTTTTACAGTCTATTTGGTCGAATACATCAAACCGCGAAACTGCTATCTGTGTAACGAAATGGATGAGGAAGAAAACTTTCCCCCCTTTACGTTATACATGATAAAAGTAAAGAAAATATGTGCACTGCTAATCCGTTCGCCTGCAGGGGAACTTTGGAAAGCATCCAAAGATGTCATCGATTTAGCCAGTGGTAGACCGTCTATAATAGTAAACGGGACTTTGAGTGTTTTCTTACCTGAGTAAGCGGTTATTAAATTAATGAAAACAAACATGAAATCCAAGCACATTAGAATACATACAGAAAATTACCGATGGAGGCAACATCCAGTTCACTAAGGGTCACTGGAGTTGCTCGCTTCTCTCCATAACGTCTGACAAGTTCATCAGAAAGGCTTGTTGGTCACTCCATTCTCTCGATACCTTCTCCTTGAAGATTTTTGATCCCAGATGAGTTCATAGCTCAATAACTATCATACATGACTTGCAAGGAATCATTTTTAGCTGTTTTTGACTCCTGAATTCTGAAAATATCACCTGTGTAGTGAGCCAACAAACTGCGATTTAACATGGGGGACCTGTCTTTTGCAATACCTTACTTTATGCCTGCAAGAATCATCAGTCAGTATCCCAGGTAATGTGTAAATTTCTGCGAAAAAGTTGCATATTTCGCAGACTGTAACTCCTACAGATAAAACCCATTGAAGTTTAGGTCCATACTGAATCTTAATTATTCAAAGAAGAGAATTCCACAGTTAGCATATAATTAGCAAAGATATACTTCTGTCCAGTTTCAGCTGTACTGTATTATGATGTAAAATATTTATCTTCGCGCATTTAGTTTACTCAGGTGTAAGTAATTTTGGAAAACATTCTACATCCTATTGTCAAGAAAATATCTAGGAAAAACAGGGTAGAAATTCTCCCTATCTGATGAGCTGTTACCGACGGATAACAATAAACTCTTTCTTGCTGCTCGTAGATAGGTTTCGGACTTACGCAGTTTATCGATTCCAGGACGCTTTGCGTAACATGGCATTGATTATACAATCAAGAAATGACATTATGAGACACTGCAGTAACTCGTGAATCAGCAGACCCTATTTATCCTGCTTTTAGACTCTCTACGCAGCAAATCATGCTGTTACTCGAACCTACTAGCTTAGATGAATGATGTTACTATAAAGGTATGAAAAGAAGTTTCTTAAAAATATTTGCTTTATTCATTCTCACATCCACAGGCTCTTATTTTCCTATGGATATGCATGGTTTTTATATCCTTTTCGCACTTGTCCCCACATATTTTGTGCAACTTTAAGACAGCAGTCCTGTGTTACCGAGATTATTTTTAACTGCATTGAAAGTTTTACGAATAATTTCCTGCATTACTTAAAAATACATTGTAGAGTCACTAGGTTATTTTGAAGCATGAGATCTGAAAAATGAGCAATGCCCTTACCGTGACTCGAACCTGGATCTCTCGAATACGCACCGAGGGTGCTACCGTTACACCAGGAAGGCATGCAGAAAGAAGGGGGAAAATACCTCATAACATATACTTTTACTCCAATCACTCTCTCTAACAAAGATTTTACAAGGAGGATATTTACAAAAATGTTATTATAACGAAAATTCTTTACGCTGTTGGCGCATAGGGTGACCGAGTAGGGGAGCTGGTCAAGACAATCCGGAAATTGGACTCATTGCAGAAGGCCTGGATACTTGCAATTACAAGATCATTTAGAACAGTCCCAAGAAGTTGAAGTTGCGTGCCTACTGGCTGGTGTACCGTCTCTCTCTCTACAATTTAAGTTTACTTATGACAAATTTTGTCTGAGATGTAATATAAAACCGAAAATAATGTATGACGATAAAGCAATTACCAGCGAGGCTTTTTTAGAGCATGATCTGAGTTCAAGCTACCCTAGCGTATCTCACGCTATATCCTACGATAAAGACTATATTTCAACTGGAGAAATTGAAATTTATACAGATGGATCACGGTTTGCGGAGAGCGTCGGCTGTGCCTTGGTTGTATTTTCCCACAGTATTGAAATTTGTTGTAAAACGTTTACTATAAAACCAGGAAAATTCAGTTTATCAAGCAGAATTGCTAGCAATTAAAATGGCTTTATCCTGGATCAAGAAATTATCCGTGAGGTATTACATTAATTTATACTCACATGCCTTATCTGCACTTATGGCGCTCTCCCCCTTTTTAAAAGAATAATATTGTTAATGGAATTAAGAAGGTATATTTAGAACTAAGAAAGCAGCATAGTTTGAATTTACAGATCAAAGTTTACGCTGGTCATTATGGGAACGAGAGAGCGGATGCATTAGCAAAAGATGCTGCCCTGGAGGTTCAAATTCTCACTGCACATGAAAGATTCCCTGCTGACTTAAAAAAGGTTCTACCTCTAGGGAAATAATATATGTAAAATTTGTAATAAATTAGGTGATTCAAAGCACTTCGTAAAAGACTGTTGCCTGACTGGAAGTGCGAGACAGAAATATAAATTTACAAAGTTTGAAGATTTATCTAGTAACTATAAATTGTTTAGAAAATTTGCAAGAGATATTATGTAAATTGGGAATGAGAATAAGAAGAATATTGGTATCTAGATATAGCAAAACAGAAAATCATATTGAAAACAGGTATGATTGAAGTAAACTTATAAATTTAAGATGAATTTTAAAAATTTAATAAAAGTAATTGAAAGTAAAACTTATAATGATTTAAAACCTAGGAAAACACAGAAATGAAAACGATACCCCTATGTACTGATTTCGCCGAGAGTGTATGGAATGTATGTATCTGTTTTACGTGTTGTGATTTTATTTCTCTTATAACCCGTTTTTTTCTTTTGAATTTCTTATGTTCGTTTTGTGTGATTGTATGATCTGAACTTATTACCAGATGTTTATTAAGTTTGTTATATTGCATTATTTAGCCATTTATTTTGTTATGTTTCTTTATTTAACGTTCATTTGTTGATGCATTGGCATGTTACCTCATAGCCATATGGCAGGCTTTGCCTGCTAGATGGGCTGGGAGCCAGTGCTTAACTAACTAACCTTAAAACATAAATTATTATTATTAATAGAACCGTAAAGCATGAGTATTTTAGAAAGAGATTTGAAACAGGAATGAGAGCTTCGAGAAAAAGGTTTATGTACAGTCCTCACCGCTTATTAAACATACTGGTTAATAAATTAAGCCAATTATTACGCTTAAATTTGCAGGAACGAAGACAAATACATACTAATGAATAGAAAAACCGCCGTTTATTAATCTCATCTCCGCCGATTATAGAACTCAGATTGGCAAAACACTGATTCTTCAGTGCCAGAATATCCGACTTAATATCTATTCATAGCTTATCGTAGCTCATCCATTGGGCCCATTTTCATACTCCATCCAATATTAGTGTCACTTCTTGCAAATACAACTTTTAACATTCAGCCTTTCGATCGAAATATTAGAAAATGATGAACAGAACTGAATACTGTGAAAATGCAAGCACTTCAAAGGAAGTAAGTAAGTCGAAATCTCTGAAAGAGGCTATGCATATTATAGTCATTGCAGGGGGCTAATCTCTTAAAATAGTTAAAAAAACTGTTCTGGAAAGTGTAGCTTTTATGTAGAAGAAGCCTCAGAGAAATTGTAAACTGTAGCTAATGTAGTCATCAGTTGAGGATGAACGGATGAAGATTAATTTTCAGAATATGTGTCAGTTCACAATAGTATTGAGACAGCAAGTTTAAAAACTGACAATGAAAGTGTTAAAAGAACTGCAAAAACTGGCAGCGAAAGTGACACAGAAAAAAGTGTGAAAGACCAACATAGGTTGAATCTAGAAGAGCACAACGAACTCTAAGAGACTGTATGGAACTGAAAAGTGCTGATTAAAAAAAGCACCTAGGAATTCTATGAAACTGAGAATAATTGAGAAAATGCTCTTGAACAATATGAAACAAACAGGAGAGAGAATGCTGTTTGTAACAGATGAAAACTGATCAAGAACGTAATTATAAAAATATTTTATAAAACTTTAAAAAACGAATTTCAAAACTGCATAAATAATTTCATTGTAGCATAAATTTTTAATTATTATTTTAGGATAAATTATTGAATAAGTTTTAGCAATTACTTTACTTGAAAAGTTTAAAATTGATATCACGATTTCCGATACATAAATCGCCGTACACTAAATTCAGCCGCTTAATAAACTCAAATATGCTTGAAACAGAAATGATCCTAATAAGCGGCAGAAACTGTAGTTTCTATAAAGTGTTTTCAATTCTTCAGTAAACTACATAGACGAGGTGAGGATTTGGATGTTGAAGCCCCACACTGAAAGTTCAGGAAAATAATCCAGTGTAACAAGTATTCCTAACTATAAATGGAAACTGATGTGCCAGTTTTGAGCTTCTGTTAAAGCTGTGAAAAATTTATGTTCTGATTAATGTCTTGGGCTCTTGTAATTGTTGGGCTCTTGTAATGTTTTGGGCTCTTGTAACTAGTAAATAAAAGGCTTTGTTTGAAATAGATTTTGGTGATGCCTTTATATATTCTTTTGTCTTTGCATTGGTGACTAACGTTAAAGAAGTTGCAAAAAGTCAAATAATTCTCCTTGGGAAGTGATGTTGCAAAACATTAGAACACGTAAACCCAAGCCGAGCGCTAAAGTTAACATGGATAATCAGATGAATGATTTTATCAAAGAAATTTCCAGACTTTTGAATTTCCAGACATTTCGGCGCTATTTATACACAAAACTCTTTCTATACCAATTTTGTTTTGCTCACCAGTGGCAGAGTGAGTAAGACCGCCTCGCGCTATTAGTTTATACTAAGTTTGATCTTAGGGAGGGGCATGGATGCTCTGCAAGATTCTCTTATATGTAATGTAACTGTAAGCCTTTCCTTAAAAATTTCCTCTGAAGACATCCCTCCCGTTAGACAAATAGCCATCATGTACATTTCTGTATTCAATGAAACTAAACATCAATCCTGTTTTGGGTTTCGCTTGCGAAAGTTACGGACTATTCTGCTTGTGCGAAAAGTGAAATTACTTAGAGAACTTTTACACGAAAGGTCTTTTGGATATGCAATTTAACGCTGTATTTTTTTAGAAGTATGCATTCAGAAGCTGCAAATAATTTATTGTCTAGAAATTTTAATATTGTTATTTGAACTGTATTTCTACATCACAATTAATGAAATGTTTCAACCTTCAGTCAAGGAAAACTTTTTTCAAGAGGCACAAGGAATATTTCGTGAATATTAAAAATTGTTTCTTTTCTGGAAACATCTAGTTAATATTTTGTATTTGAATTCAGATATTACTTGAAAATATTATTATACTAAAATATTTTATTATTTTTATTATTGAACATCTAGATGTTTATTTTCAATAAACAGTTATCGTATTATGTTGTATATAATTTCTCTTCTGTTTAAATTGGTTCCTATCAGTATGCAAATTAGTTGATTTATTTAAGCACAGAACACTTGAGTTCGACAGAAAGAGCTTTTGGTAGCTATCGCTGACCGTCATGCTATTACTACTTCTCTGGACTACTTACTGAATAACATAATATGGCTAAAACCTTATTACTCGTAATTGCTTGTGAAAGTTTTAGGGTCTAAGGCAAAGCTTGTAGGTCCTAATTGACTTTGGTATTTCATGTTTTAATTTTACTTTCGCATTTGTTTCTGAATTTCCCGTAAGCTGCGGAGATTGATTTTTTGTTATTACTTAGTTTGTGTAATCTTCAGGTTGACTAGTAAATAAAAGGTTTAGCTTAAATCTTCATCTGAGTTTGCTTCCCTGTATTGTGCTGAGAGGTTAAGGCGGGGAAATAAACCGTTTGACTGTCTTTAAGGTTCCTTGAATAACATTCAAAATAGTTTGGATCCGTATAAGCAAAATGCACTTTTGTCCTACATATTTGGAGGTCTTTCCTAAACCAGCTTTTTAACCCTTTGTTGCATACAAATAACCTGGAAAAGTTAAACGAAAATGTTTGTATTTTTTCTACTTAAAATAACCTTAGTAATAATAAAAAAAAATAATTTTATTCAAATTTTGTTTTAAATAATTGCTACAGTTTGTTCACTGCAGTGGACAGAATGCATATACTTACATGCATACAAATCTCTTCCGAACGATTTACGGTCATTGCATTTGAAATCATTTCCTGCCTTGTTTGCAGTGATCGTTACCATCTTCTAAATGGTAAATCTGCAACTGAACAGGTACATACAGATCCCCCAAAATACCTTCATTTCGTCGATTGTGATTGAATTCATTTTGCTACGATTTTGTAACCTGTACATATTGGATTCAAATGTCAAATGTTATAGAAATTCCTTGCCAAACAAAACATTTCCAGTGACGTTTTGGCTTGATAAGCAGCAGCACATTTGGGTTTCAATTCACTCTTTCTGGTAGATCTTTATTTACCCAACCCACAATTTTCTCAAACTGACATTTAAAATAAAATATCTAAAATTACTAATTATGAATAAAAATGGCAAAGAAAATGTAAGCAATATTATATAATGTTTACTATGAGAAACTGTACTATCTTAAAAACAGAAGTAGCTGCCCCATTTTCCAAATAGCAGTGCTTTACTTAGCGATGCTGTACAGCCATCTATGATCGACAGTTGAAAATTCTAATAATATAGAATGAATAAACAGGAATGGAATATGTTAAGGCACTTACAGAAGAATAAACAAATTTAAACTTTTGTCTACTAGAGTGGACATGATGCAACAAAGGGTTAAAAATTGTATTTAAAAAATAAAAGTAAGTATTTCAAATGTGATATCACTATTTTCATTTTAATAACAGAATTCCCAAGTAGCAGCGCGCATTGAATCAATACTGAAGGAACCAAATAAGATCATTTTCCTGAATACCAATTCTGTATTGTCACTGTGTCTATTGAATTCCTATTTGAAACTGATTCTCGTGAGGATTTATCGATTTTCTATTAAAGGGTGATGTTATGACTGTTATGGAAAGAAGTTAATTTTGACTCTGGTGATGTAAAGGTAAATTGCTTAGATCAAAGTTTTCTGAGATCGAAGAAGTGCCATTTTAAGATTTTTTTTTTAACCTAAGAAAGTAAATTTAGAAAAAACAGATTGGAAGGCGTATTTAAGTAAAGTGGTAAAGAACCCGAAATGGGACCTGTCGTTCTAGTTGTTTCTAAAAAGATGGTAGAATTTACTGTTGGTAAAGGTCAGAGAAACTTTCTCAATGTAAACCAATAAAGAACATAACAAGGAGTATAATGTGCTAGCAAAAACAAATTCTTGACACTGGATTCTTAGCGAAGTGAAAGAAAAGAAAGAAAAACAGTTGTTAGATTAATAATAGACATAATTTTAGTTTGCAGAGAACAAGAATTACTTCTTAGGAGTATCTGTTTAAGAAAAATCCCTTCAGATATTAAACTAGAAGTTAAAAGATCAGACTGCAAATACTTTTTAAAATCTTAATTTGGTTGCTGTTTTAAAGGTAATGCTAAGGATATATTTGTTGATTTCATTTATAATTTTCTCTTCCTTCATTGTTTTATTATTTTCCTCCACACAAATACTGATTAACTGATTATCGGTATTCATTATTAAATTTGTGATCTCCTGTGTAGTTGCAAAAGGCAGATTGTTAATTTCGGTTTACTCATTTCGAGTTGAGTCTAACCTTGTTTTCAGATGTTTGTTTACTGCTTTCTGCTACATAATTAGCTTCTCATTAAATTATTTCTGTCTTTGGAGAAATCAGAGATTAAAGATTTGAATGCTAACAATTTACGACAAACGCTGTCTCTGAATTCTAAAAATGGCATCTTTTCGGCACTTCGTCTACAGAAATGTCATTTACATGAGACCAGAAATTCAGAGTTAAGTTATGCAGACACTCTCGGGCACAGTTAAAGAAAATATGTATTAAATAGGTAAACAATAAAACCGTTATTTAGAACTTCTTTTCTGTAAAATTATGGATCTCAGAAGCAGTAGCACATTTCAATTTCTGTTCGGCATACAGACCTATAAAACGGTTCGCAAACTTAGTAAATTATGAAGGCTTTTGGAATTTGTCACAAATATAGATCAATCTTCAGAAAAGTCAAAGGAAAGTAGTTTTGCAGCGTCGTGATTAGATAGGATATGGCATGATTAAATATGCTGGACGAAGGTATTGGTAATATTATAAGATATTTCTTCCACCTTCTTGGCATGCCTACGGGGTGTTGTGGTCTGCACGCTGGGGCGCGTATTTCAGAGGTCCGTGGTTCGATTCCTGGCAAAGGCGTTGCATATTTTTCATCTTTCCTGCTTCCAAAGATATTTAATGTCTCTACAGTAGCACCCGAGCTAAAAGGGTGTTGAATGAGGATTCTCCCCACCCAGGATTTGGCGATTGGGTCCCCTAAAAACCCCAGTCGTCCTTTAAAAGGAGGAGTATATAAGGTATTTTCCCCTCCTTCTCTAACACCTTCGTGGTGTGGTGGTCTGCACGCTGGGCGCGTATTTCAGAGGTTCGTGGTTCGATTCCCGGCGTAGGCGTTGCATATTTTTCATCTTTCCTGCTTCCAAAATACCTAATGTCTCTACAGTAAGATAAAGCAACTAGTGTGGTCTGATCATATTATAAGTGCTGATCTAGAAACGTTATGTATATATTCATCTGCAAGCTGCAGCTTATACACTGAAGTGACAAAAGTCATAGGATACATCCTAATATTTTGTGGCTCCTCCTTTTGCCCGGCGAAGTGCAGCAACTCGACGTGGCATGGACTCAACAAGTCGTTGGAAGTCCCCTGCAGAAATATTGAGCCACGCTGCCTCTATAGACGTCCATAATTGTAAAAGTGTTGACGGTGCAGGGTTTTGGGCACGAAATTACCTCTCGATGATGTCCCATAAATGTTCGATGGGATTCATGTCGGGCGATCTAGGTGGCCAGATCATTCGCTGGAATTGTCCAGAATGTTCTTCAAACCAATCGCGAACAATTGTGGCCCGGTGACATAGCGCATTGTCATCCATAAAAATCCCATCGTTGTTTGAGTACGTGAAGTACATGAATGATCTCCAAGTAGCTGAAGGTATCCATTTCCAGTCAATGATCGGTTCAGTTGCACCAGAGGACCGAGTCCATGCCATGTAAAAACAGCCCAGACCATTATGGAACCACCACCAGCTTGAACAGTGCCTTGTTGACAACTTGGGTCCATGGCTTCGTGGGGTCTGCGCTACACTCGAACCCTACTATCAGCTCTTACCAACCGAAATCGTGACTCATCTGACCAAGCCACGGCTTTCCATTCGTTTAGGGACCAACCGATATGCTCACGATCCCGCGAGAGTCGCTACAGGCGATGTCGTGCTGTCAGTAAAGGCACTCGAGTCGGTCTTCTGCTGGCATAGCCCAAGGAAGACAAATTTCGCCGCACTGTCCTATCGGACACGTCCCTCGTACGTCCCATATTGATTTCTGCGGTTATTTGACGCAGTGTTGCTTGTCTGTGAACATTGACAACTCTACGCAGACGTCGCTGGTCTCGGTCGTTAAGTGCAGGTGGTCGGCCACTGCGCTGTCCATAGTGGGATGTTATGCCTGAAATTAGATAGTCTTGGCACACTCTTGACACTGTGGATCTCGGAATGTCGAGTTCCCTAACGATATCCGAAATGGAATGACCCATGCGTCTAGCTCCAACTACCATTCCGCGATCAAAGTCTGTTAATTCTCGTCGTGCGGCCATAATCACGTCAAAGCCTCTTCACATGAATAACTTGAACACAAATAAAAGCCCTACCAAAGCACTTCGCCTTTATATATTTTCTACGCGATACTACTGCCATGTGTATATCTGCATATTGCTATCCCATGACTTTTGTCACTTCAGTGTATTTTACACAGTCATAATTCTATGTTGAATGCTACAAAGAAAAATTGAGAATATTATCGAAGCAGACAACCTTCCCAACAATTATAATCTAAATAAAATAAAATTCTTCAAGACGCTAATTTATTTTATGCGCCAATGAACAGATGTCCCTGCTTTTGTGGCACCACTTAATAAGAGCATAGCTAATTTTAAAGTATTATACTTTCAAATCCGAATTTTGTTAAGCTTTATTTTTATACTCTTTATAACTTCAAACGTTTTGCGGAAGATGCTAATTTAATACTTAAAACGTTTGATAGTGTAAAAGAGGCAGTTACGCCCAGTTAAAAAGATTCACGAGAACTTGCCTGCTGCCAACAAGCTGACTTTATTTGTCTTCAGGCTGGTTGAAACTAGAGAAAGTGAAGGTTTTGAATCACAAGTTTCGAATCGGTGCCGCCCTGACCGCTAAGGTGGTGTTATGTATTAATTGCTATTATTTTCAAGCTTAAGTTTTGCTTACTATTTTAGTTTTGTTCGGTAATTGAGGTTCTTAATTTTTTTTTTGCTTTAGTTGTTTAAAGTTGGTTGTAAGTTTAAACTGTAACTTTTGTAAACTTTAAAATTTAGGTTTGGTCGCTTTAAAAGTTTTAAGTTGTTTAGTTTTTAATTTCAGTTTAGGGAGTTAAGTTTACATGGTTTTTGTACTTTTGATTTGATCCTTAAGGTTCTTTAACTTTTAACTTTGATTATTATTTTTAAAGTTTTGTTTGCTGCACTTTTGGTGTGTTAAATATTTTTAACTTAACTTAATTTTTACCCCTCTTTCTTTAAAGTTGTCGAATACATATTTTCTGACTGTTGGTAAGGTAAATCAATAGCAATTGAAATTCAATCTGATTAATGAGTGTGTACACTTAAAATGCTGCTGAAGAAACAATTTATATAGTGCTGACATTTTAATGAGTTATATTGTTATGTAATAGTTTAATTTTTAATGTCCCAAATTCGTTTGTGTTGATTAACATTTCACTAGTTCTAAAAATTTTCTCATCCCAACCGTCTGCCTGGAATTCATTTTTCAGAATCCCTTATCAGAGGATTGCAGCACCCCGAAATTCTTTCGCCCAAGTGGAAAAACACATGTCGGATGATGTGTTGGATGTTTACACCATCTGGAGTTTTACTTAAACAGGATCCCGGTTGCTGTGACATCGTTAGCAGGGAAAGGTTCTACAGCAAATTTGTGAGGAGGGGGAAATAATCGTTGGATAGGAAGCTCTACATGGTCAAGTTGCGCCTCGATTCGAGGCTAATGCCTCCCCTTGCTTTCGTCTGCGGAGAGTGTGGACCCAGCGGAGTGGCCTTGGATGCCGAATGGTTGAACTGCGCTGACTGGCTCTTCTAACGCGCCAGCTATTAAAGTGGCTGCGCAGTGTTTTCCGGGGGAGAGACGGAGAAAAGAAATTTCATGAGAACCTTCGAAGCACAAGAAAAATAAAAAGATGTCAACTTTGCCGTGGAGCTTGGAGGGCAGCCACATCGTAGACGTAGCAACGTAAAATAACCTGCACCGAAGAGAGGCTTCTACATCTATAATTCTTGCCAAATTACGCTTTCAATGATGGCCTGCGTAGGGAAGACCTGTGTCCTACTAGTTGGAAGCAGCAATAGGAGGGAAGCCTTGTCAGGACTTGTGTTTCTCTTGATTTGCTTTGGAAACATAAATGATCCTGAATAGGAACAGGGAGCTTACTCAAGCTAAGTTCAAGAAGGTGTGAAGTAGACAGCACAAGCAGGAAGGGTATACAAAACCCTTTATTTTCAATCTTTTACAGGATCTTCCGAACTTCGGAATACAAAGACCAACCACTTGTGGTCTGAACGTTAGAATATAAAACTACTAACTAAAACTCTAACTAAAAAACTAACTTTGAATTAGTATACAAATGCCTAGCACTAAGACTGGCCTTTATTTAAAAAATGTACGTATGTAGTACGCCGAGCTGCTTAAACTACAATACGTTTGCAACTATCAAGAGGGCTAAACCTCTGGCCTTAAAGGTAACCAGCAACCGAGTGAAAACTCGTAAAACTACAGTGGCAAGCGGCTTGCTTCCTAAAACTCCTTCTCTCTCTCGCTTGGCAAAAAGCCACAACTTAAGTACTTGGGCGTTAGCAAGACAATTTGCATAAACAAGTTAAAGCATTTAATTCTGGCCGGAAGTAGAAAATAAGAAGTGATAGTACAGTTTTAAAATAAAATAAACGTTAGTAAAACTTAGGATCCTTACAGCCTGATCTCCGAAACAACAGCCTTTGTTAAATTTTATCAACTTAACTTTTTTTTCTTCTTACAGATAATTTTCCAAGCTTTCCATGAGACCAAATTGTTCGCCGTCGCCGTTCGCCTGTATCAAGGAATCCAACAAAAAATTGTATGATAGATCCGAAAACCGGAACTGTGAAAAGTATATATTTATATATGTTAAAGAAGGGTATGTCATTCTATCCTGTTGTTTCCTCAGATATTTAAATGACCGGTCACCACCAATTTAAAATGTAACTGTACTCTTACTAGTATCTCCATATATAAACGTTAGTTTGATTTTACTTACCTAGCTTTGTAATTATTTTAATTAATTAATTTTACGCTGGACCAATATCCTATCTTACTGGGTTTACATTGTTTTCTTTTTACACAACGCAACTAGATATATTGACTGTTTTCTTGAATGTGATTTACCATGTATTGATGTCATATAACACTAAATACTCTGAGAATATTACAAATGTGGAGAATTGTCACACCTTTACTAAATACATGCATTAACATGAATTTTCAATCACGCAGTGATGTTGTTTAGTAGTATCAGTACCCATTGTAATATCTAATGTTACATTGTTCTATACCTAATATAGAACAGTTAGGAGAGTCAGCTATCATATCGTTGGGCCTAAGAAATTCATAGAACTCTGAGATATTAGTAAAGTTCTGCCCTTCTCTGGCGTCAGCAATATAAGTTGGCTCCTATGGTACACCTTGTGTAACACTGTCGGTAACGAAAGGGCTAAGTGTCAGACATTTTCGGCTTTTCCCAATGCATGTTTAACTAATAATAAATGCCCGAACTTTTGGGGGCGATTTGGAATCAGTGGAAATTACAGTTGGCTATGGAAAACCTTGACTTATTAATTTTGAAAAGAGAGAATGCCCTAAGTATGTATTTTAAATAACTTTTAGCCTGCCCGTCCTAATGGTAGCGGCTCTTGATTTGAAATTTCTGTTTCATTTTGTATGTTAGCAATTCTAAAGGCACCAATAAAATATTACAGTTGTATTTTAAATTTCAGTAATTTCTGTTCATCAGTTCTGACAGGTTCAGAGTAATAGCGAAAGTTCTGCAGTGAGATTTAGTTAAAAGTTGAGAGCTTGAAGTTTACTGTTAGGTTTTGGTTAGAATTCTACAAACTGCGATATGACAGAATTTCAGTTGATGGCACTAACACAGATGTTAAAGTGATGAAGTGCTGCAAATCTGTCTATTAATATGCAACCAAGGATTTTGTTACTGTTTTATTTGTATTTGCAGTAACAATGCTGAAACAAAGAACTAGTTTCAATAATGAAAAGAGTGAAAGATTACAGAATGTAACTGAGCCAAGGCAGTCTGAGTGCATTAATCATAATTTTATTTAAATAGTACAGAATTATGGGGTAGGGTAAGTAATCAATAATATTGCACAAAAGTCAAGATTATATCTGCAGTATACAAAACATATTAGTGTGCTCTGCAAGATATGGCGATAGAAGCTAGCGATCTGAGTTTATACAGTTCAAGGTTTATAATGTTCATGTTTATCTATGGCAATAAAATCAATTTAAATACATTAATATATATACAATAATATATAAACCTCCTTAGTCAGATAAAATATTGTGATATAGAATGCTGTTATATACTTAGGAACACGTGCACAACTGAGCATTCCCCCCTTTTTCCTGAATTTCTAACTTTGAAACGGCTGGTGCCTAATAAAGAAAATTCTGAATAATTTCAGTGTTCAGTAACATATTATTTTCAATATTTTAAGAACGTTATAATTTATGATTCACTTAAAAATCACTTTATTGTAAAACGCTTATTATTTTAAATTATAAAATGTTTATTCATAATATATCGTAAAATGTTTTATTCATGTTATATCTTCTAAATAACGAAGCATTTCAGAAGTATTTCACCATAAACTATATATTGTCAGTTAGTAAACATTGCGGGACATTTATTAAGCAGTTCAAACTAAGAGTTTTAAACTAACTCTTCCATGTACTTTGTGAAGCAGCACAAATCCTTAAAAATACGAATTTATGTTAGATTCAGTTCACTATGACTTTCGCTGTTATAAGAAACTGAAATGATAAATAGCACAGTAGTCTGAAATGAATTTGAATTTATCTTTAATAATTAACCTTCGGATAATTTTATTAGAGAATTAATGGCAGTATTAATTATCAAAGACATAAGGCCTCTTTCTCGTATTATGCGTTTAATTATCTTTGTATAAGTCTGTATCGTCGTTGTACACGTCTTTGTAATTGACTGTCTAAACAAATAAAGTAAAAAAAGAAGTGAATACTAATAATATTCAGAATAATTACTTATTTAGCTTTGTGATTTACGTTGCTTTATAGTGACTGAAATAGTTCTAAAATCCGCTGTGACAGTATTTCGGATTTTAAGTTAACATAATTATAGGTATCTAATTAAGTTTTAACAAAGCATACATGCTAAATACTAATTATTAAATTATTACGAATACATCAGAATGCTTCATCTAGGAAATTGCATTGAAAACAATATATCAGACTCATTTATTTACGTCTCTTATTCAGTTAATTAATGGATTTTCTATCGCTATAGACCATTTATTTCACAGTAATTTAAGAAATAGGTTAATCAATTGAATTACAAAACGTTACAATATTAAATCGTAAATAAAATTTAGAAGTACTGGAAGTTTGCTTTACAATTATCAATGCAATTGTTATATTATAAATAACATAGCGAAGTTTTAAACATATGTTTTTATAACATTTTGCATTTAAGGTACATGTTAAAAAATTCCGAACTTATAAATGCACTGAAAATTTTGATTCAGACTCGAGTTTTGAAAAACAAGAATAAAATACACACTTCTTTTATTTTTGCGTCTTTTTTGTAGCAAAACAAGAATAATAAAATATCGCTTAAGGAGCTTCGTTTAATCGAAGCTCAGCTTAATTAGAAAGGTAACAAAAAATTACATTGCATCAATGAATCGGGAAACATATGATCTTCTAGTTCTTAAGCAATATTTTTTATTATTGCTTTTTTTTAGAGAAGTAAATACTTATCTAACAGTTGAGACATAATCTTAGGGAATTATGTGCAAAATAGTGAACAGTGAAATAAATCTCTGCTCAGGAGACATACTATAATGCCTGGTTCTGGAAATACCTTTCTTTTCGAGTTAAAGGTACATTAATTTTAATTTAATTTTAATTGTCTTTAATAAGTTCACATGTAATTAATGTTTTTAGGCATCCAGCTGATGGGGCACATATATCACGTGTTCGAAATTTTGTGTCTTAAAGTAAAGAAATGCATTGTGGTATATGGTGTATACTTTCAAGTTACTTCAAAACATCTTTCAAAATATAACTTACTAGTATGGATTCACTCTTTTAAGATAATACTACTATAATTAGATTTAGGAGATAATATCATCAATTAATAAATATTATTTAGTAAATAAATGATATATATATATATACATATATATTTTTAAAGTCAGGATGTGCGCAATAAAATCTAAGATTTTACGTGAAGCAGTGATCGAATTCAGAAGATGGCAGATTCTGTATCGTTAACATAAATGAATTCTGTACTGCATAAAATATACCTGAACTACATTTGATTGAATTGCAGTAGCACAGAGATATAAAAGTAATATCTTTGTGCATATTCCAAGTAATTTGAACAGAGTAAATCCGTTTTCGACTCTGTATCATGGAAAAGTATTATCAGGGAATCGCACATTTTATTCAAAATCATCAGAGAAAGCTAACACTGATAATCACGTATATTTGAGTATCAACATAAAAGGCATGTATGCCGACTGACCCAAATAAAACAGCAATGCTATTTCAAAAAAATATTTTAAGTAATAATGGTTCCAAAATGATAGAGTCCCTCCTTTGTGAAAAGTATTCGAAATGCCATGCATTCAGTAAGATGACATATATTGCTTGGCGTTTTTTGCCTTAAACCGATATGAGTTTCCTGTGTAAATATGCCTCAAATTTCTTTTGCTAAGCTTTCTTCGGAATGAACCCCGAGAAGATCTTTGCAAACAAATAATCTAATAGAAAGATAATTGATTTCATACAATACTAAAAGTATTGCCCTAGAAATGAATATTATGCGTATTTCTGAACGATTTTGCTCAACATCAGTGTAGATCAAATCGTACGTCGTCATTTTACTGAAATGAAATGGATAATGTGATATGAAATGCGGATGCGATTGAGGAAAAAATTAAATTAAAATGCGAAAGCAAGAAATTATTAAGTTAGTAATGAAATAAGTGTAGAGTAATATATATTGGCATAAAATAAGACCTATGTTAGAACAAAGCTAAAATTTAAGAAAGAAATTAAAATAAATTAGTAGGTTTTCAAAATTAAAGTTTCAACTAATTCCCCCCCCCTTTTCTAGAAAATTAAAAGCATTGTTAAAAGAATTTTGCAAATTGTGACATGAAATATTGACACAATAGAAGCAAATTCAAAGTCAAAATTTCCACTAGAAGATGGAAAAAATGCGTGGGCAAAAGAAATTAAAAAGAATAGCAAATTAGATGAGAATGATTAAAGAGAAAACAATTACGTTCTAAGTTTTGGTAGAAACGAAATAAATCAAGATCACTAACCTAAACGAAATAATTTATCAAAAATTTAATTATGAAAAGATCAAAATGCTAAGAAAGAGTAAAGAAATAAATTAGAATGGAAGCAAAATTATGCAATTTAAATATAAATAATGTGCAAAGTATCGTATAATATAACGAGGCAATAAATTATGAAACAGATAACTGTCTTAAGAAATGTTAAAATAAAGCTAAAATTAATTAGACGGTTTCATACTTAAAAACCGCAAATGAAATTTAACATGTTAGTTAAGGGTAATAAAAGAAATTAGAGAAAACATCGCAAGAAATAAAAGCTCCATCTGTTGTAAGCATATTCTGAAATGTAGAAGATTTGACTGCAATCAAAAAAGCACCATGTATACCAAAATAATCAAAAAAGCACCAAAATAGATTGCTGCCATATATTAGAGACCGCTGAACTGATTTGAGAAGCTAGCCAAAACTATGTTTCATCAAAATGTTGTGGAACTTTATCATACCTTTAGAATTAACACAATATTTTACATCTGAAATTATTTACGATTTTCATTAGAGATAATGTAACGAACAAGATGTGGAATATTTGTGATGAAAATATGAATAATGCATGACCACCTATTTGAGTTCTTTCTAGCCTTTTATTAGCTTTAAACCCCAATTTTAGTCTGGCAACTTATATAAATGCACGTGTAAGGCTGCTGCTAATGGCCATTGATTATGCGAAGATGGCTGTGTGGTTCATCGAGAGAATTAACATCTCTTGTCACGCATTGGGAGAATATATTTCAGTCATTAAAAAGAGGAAACTGATGACCGTTATCCCGTCACTTTTCTACAACTCTCAGTCGGGAGTACGGGACTTTTTCGATTAGCCTGTGCACTTTCATTCATTGGAATATAGCCATAAATAATACAGTTCGATGTCCCCAAGAGCGTTATGATCAGCACTGATTGCATATCTTTTTTCTTAGTTATATGTTTTTACTTTTTTACAATTAATGTTATATATATATCAATCCTGAAAATTTTTATTTAAGCTGTACACCAATTAAAATTTAAAGTATCAAAATATAACCTTTAGTAATTTTTTCGTGTTTTTATTGAAATTAAGTACGTTGTTAGGCTACAGTATATTTTTATTAGAATTAAGCATCTATATGTATGTTTTATGCCTAATTTCTTGATTATTACAATGCTTAAAAATGAATAATGCAATAAAAGTAAATTTAACTGAGAATTTCTTATTAATATAAGGATGTATGACGTAAATACGTCACGTTTACCTTAGAATAACTTAGTTTACCTTAGAATAACTTAGTTTACCTTAGGTTAAACGTACACGTTTACCTTAGAATATCGTCCAAGAAGACGTTACTCTCCTCAGGAATATCTCTGGTGTGCTTTGTCGTAGTCAAGCAAACAAACCTCTTAATATGAGATATGTGATTTTATAAAAGGTAGATTACGTATGGTGTCATTAAATTCCTGAAATTTAAATAGTTAACTTCCCAGATTTATGTGTATTTGCTTGTTAAAAGTAGTTTAGGTGTCGTAAAATGGTTTGCGTTAAAAACGAGGCATAATAAATAACAAAGTTGAAATTTCAAATAAAACGTCATTTTAACTGCAATCTAAATAAGACTTTATATAAGATTTGGGCTATAAAAATTGTCATAAAAATGTGAATGAACTGACGCTTTCCTGTTTTACATTATGGTTAAATTATTGAATATTTTTAACAATATTACACTCTATTTTACTCTCACTTGAATTTTACTTTGTTACAACGTAAGCTAGCCAGTGAATTCGAGAAACGTATTTATTCACTGAGAAAATATGAAAATATCTTTATTGAAAATTGTGTTTAAAAAATACTTCTTAGTTTTACATTCAATGATTCAAGCAGAAGACACACTGTCCCGTTTATCAATAAACCTCTATATGGACTAAGTGCTGGATAAATACCATTCATGCTTTCACCGGAATTCGAAGACGACGATGTCAATTTCACATGCGATTATATGATTGGCAGGATCTTTTCCGGTCGAAAAATTATTTCGTCAGGGAATTGTGTTGATGTGCTTGAAATGTATGCTTCACGGCAGTTTGAACAGTGTAACGAAATCTGAGTTGAAGGGAACGTCACCGCTCTAAAAGGCTACTGTGTTATAGTATGAACTTGGTGGAATTGAAGGCGAGTTCCAAGAAATTGTGGGTTCAGTCACAGTGAACACGATACGCAAAGCATACTGAGAATTCATCAAGAGATTTGGAACTGGGAAAGCTAGCCGTAGATATTGCATATATGGAGATAATTTATAGAAATCTTGTGTAAATAAGCATTAAAAATAGGTAAGAAATTAAAATCCAGTCTAGTTTAAACGACAAATTTCTGTATTTTAGATCAATAAGCATAATAAACTATTATAAGATTTGCCTGCTTGATTAAATTTTTAAAGAAATGTGACTTATATAAATAATATATAATATCAATATAGCTTTATGAATATTGGTAAAGCTAAACTACCCAGCTGAATAACTGCCAGTACAAAATTATAAATTCTGTAACAGAAAACAAAAATCTTCACTTGCATGTTAATAGTTTGAGTAATTATTATCTGAGAAAAATCTGTTTCAAAATCTCGTATATAAAATTCCTTCAGTTTATAGAAGGTGCTCTGAAGTAGCTTAAGGTACTAAGGATGTTTCTTGACCTAGACAAGTTAGTTATTATTTTAGTTTATCAATTAAATCCTTTAGTTTACTTTCTTCTTTGGTTCTTTTCATTTCACACCATGATATGATATGATATGAGGGACGCAGGCCGACCCTCATGGCAGACTTTTACGTCGCCTTAAGGCCTTTTTGCGGGCTGCGACAGAATTTCACACCATGACTAAAAAAGTAAGTGAAAAAAAAAAAAAAAAAAAGCTGATTTATTGACTAACAAGTCATGGTGCTAAGAGGTGCATATTTTTGAAGCTAAGAAGAAATTCGGAGTGCGTTAACTTCAAAATGAACTTATGTGTTGTTTTTAAAGAGAATATACATGATCTCTTAAGCAATAATGTACACTTAAAGCAATTAACTACTTCGTTCTTCGCATGCCTATGAAAACCTTGCGTAACAGTTATAACCGCTTGCGTAACAGTTGTAAATCACTTTATATCTATTTTGAATATATTATTCTCTCTTAAACATATTATGACTTACATGTAAACAAATCTTTTCTGCATAAGAGCCACTTAAGGTTAATACAGTAATGATACCAAGATTCTGTGTAATTTGTATTCAAGTAAACAATCTTGTGTAAATGGTGCGACAGTATAGTCATAACATAAATAGAAACGGAACCTTATACAAATGCTACATATATCTCAACTAATACAAGGAATGCCTTGTAATAAAATGAGTAAATTAAACCTAAATTTATAAGGTATTTCTCCCGCCTTCCTAGCGTGCCTTCGTGGTGTAGTGGTCAGCACACTGAGCCGGTATTTCAGAGGTCCATGGTTCGATTCCCGGCGAAAGCGATTGCTAATTTGTCATCTCTCTTACTTCCAAAAAATTACCTTATGTCTCTACAATGGCGCCCGAACTAAAAGGGTATTGGATGATGATTCTCCTCACCCAGGATTTGGCGATTGGGTCTCCTAAAGACCCCAGTCGCCCTTTAAAAAGGGGGAGTACATAAGGTATTTCTCCCACCTTCTTAACCTGCCTTCGTGGTGTAGTGGTTCTGCACGCTGGGTGAGTAATGCAGAGGTCTGGGGTTCGATTCCCGGCGAAGGCGTTTTCTAATTTTTCATCTCTCTTGCTTCCCCCCCCCAAAAAAAACGAATGTCTCAACAGTGGCGCCCTAACTAAAAGAGTGTTGGATGAGGATTCTCCACACCCAGGATCTGGCGATTGGGTCCCCTAAAACACCAGTCGCTCTTTTAAAAGGGCAGTATAAGGGTATTTATCCAGCTTTCGTAGCGTGCCTTCGTGGTGTAGTGGTTCTGCACGCTGGGCCGGTATTCCAGAGGTCCGTGGTTCGATTCCCGGCGAAGGCGATTGCTCATTTTTCACCTTGCCTGCTTCAAAAAAATCCTAATGTCTCTACAAATTAAGTTAATTTAGTCCAGTGTCTACTAGCAAATAGAACAAACAAATAAAGTCAAATTTCAAACGTTTATTTAGAGAGTTAAGCATTAAGGTTTTTTACATAAAGTTACATTGAAAATATATAACAAAGTTACTTTGAAGGGGTTATCTTCGAAGGTGGCAAATTTTTCTGAAAGTTAACTATAAGAAAATATCAAATATATCTTCATTTGTATTATGATTACCATTGATGGGCCCTCACAAAACAGTTATCTTTAACAAACACGTTTATACTCTCACACAACTGTAAAATAACGTAAGGAATTTAATATTCGAGTAATATGTTACAGGCCGGTGGACGCTGGGGCACATTAAAAAGGAGTTTCTAGTTGGGGGTTAGCATCTCAGATTCTATAAATACTGAATAGAACACAAAATATATTAGTAAGGAACCGGTTTACACCGGGAGTAAATAATTAGAATGAATCATATTTTTCGCCGCAACAAATTTAGAAACTTAGACACTTCAAACTGCAAGAAAACCTGGAATACACTGTTTCAGCTCGGAGAGGTGCAAACGGAGGATGTTGAATACCACGCAGAGCCGAAGAAAGTACTGGAAAGAAGCCATTCCGTTTTACAGAGCCTCGAACTAGAAAGAACGAAGAAAAAAATATGTAGATTAGATTTGTTAAATTTCAGGACGCACAACCGTCTCCCCTGGTCCATTCGTTCTCCTGGGTCCGTCGGGTGAGTCCTATGGTGCCAAGAGAAAACCAGCCATGGTTAGACATTCAAAAGTATATGTGTCGTTCGTCCCAGTGCAGGGAAGTGCCACCCTTCTTCTTCGATTCAGCTCCAGTTGCCGATTTCGAAAACCTCGCGCAGAAGTTTTTCTTCATTTGGCGCGAACTTTAGCAAAGAACGAGGGAAGAACGGTCGCCCAGTTCCATCAACTCTCTAAGTGGCGAACCCGTGTTTCTCTGGGGACATGGATCCGGCTTTCAGAAGTTGGCTTTTTCTGTGCCAATTTCATGCAACGCCTCAAGGGTTATTCCGAGAGGTCAAACACCCTTTCGTAAAATAGCGACGTAAACAGCGTATTTTGAGCTAGACTCGTCAAGGATGCAAATCTAATACACGCATAAGCTGAATGGCGAAAATTTCCACCTCTCGCAAGCGCACCCCGCGCAACATTTACATAGAAAAGAACTCTGCGAGTCAAGGGTGCAAAATATGCAAATTCTTCCATATGGCCAAACGTTTGACTGCGGTAGGGTCGCTTTCAAGTGAAAGGACGCTGTTTACCAGTGCTAAGAAAATAGCTTTTAACAAATTCTGAGAATAGGAATGTTTTTCCTTGCATCAGCTTGTTGAAAAAAAAATAGTGTTAACAATCAGTACTGAAATTATTTCTATTACATTGTAAGATTCTATCCTGTGTACTTTTAAGTTGCAGTTAAAGAATTATAGTACTTAAAGTTTAAATTCTGTCAAATATAAAATGTCTTCATTACACTTGTGGAAATACTATAGTTACACAGTTACTGGAAAAAGTAATCATTTCTAAAAATTAAGTTTCTTATAACGATAACCGAAAAATCTCCTGAGTTATAATACACAAACTTATGTTTTTCATAATTTTTAAGGAACGTATTTTCCCTTACATATACTTATTTAACTGAATTAAATGCATTCTAAGTCAAGCAAACATCTTTTAATGCTATAGTTTATGTTACAGTTATGTTTTTATGTTATAGTTTAGGAATTGCTAAAAAAAAAAAAAAAAAAAAAGCAGTCACCAAGTCCTAACTTGATGGAGATGGTTGATTTAATTAAGGCACTATACATGAGGACTGTCTGCAAAAGAAGGGGTGCTTTGGTGGCGTAAGTTTTAAGATAGAATTCCTCAGACTTATGTTACACATGGTGAAAAATTTTGAAAACGTCATGTGACTAAGCTGTTAGAAAGGAACATAAACTTAGCTAAATTATCATAGTTAGAGTCATTAAAATACTGGAAAACTTATAAGTTTAAAATAGAATGTAAGTCAATATATAGCAATTTTTGAATAAATCATCGCTACTGGAATCAGATTCTAATGATAATAGGTTAATAAATTTAGAATAACAATACATAAATTAAAAAAAAACTCAAATTTAGTTTGAAAGTTAAGTTCAAATTTATTTTGAAAAAATATTAGCTTGTCAACAGAAAGAATTTCTGCCTTTTTTAGTTTTATCAATAGTTTTTCTTCTATCTAAACATTCAAATGCTATTATGAGAATGAAAGTAAATAATAGTAACATAATATAAAGCTTAGTTAAACTGCATGTGGTTAAGCTGATGAATTACTGGCAGATTAAGTCATAATGCACACAGGACAGCTTCACTATAATACCTTGTTATACATCTTAAATATTCTTCAGCAGTTCACCCTAAGGGGAAAAATTTTAAATCCCATTTCAACAAAAAATAAAATTTTCATATATTACAGCGGATATCATTTAGCATTTGAACTACAAGCATCAAATGTATGCTTAGTTTTACGACATCCATAAATTGGAAGAAAGAACAAAATAGGTTTATTATTTTCAGTTAAGTTCATAATAATAAATACATAAAAGCAACTTTACAGTACACATTTTTACATAACATTTTAATTTTTTTCCTGTTAAAAAATTAACCGTGCAGAAGGTTCGAACAAATAAGTGCCACTGTGCAGTGGCTTATATCTCTTGGACCCCTGTGCAAGAAAGCTTCTGGTCAGCCTTAGATTGAACACAAGGATTTGATAGAATCATGCAATACAAGCAAATGCTTAGGCTACCAAAGTAGAAGTCGGGGAACCGAAAGTTTTCGCTGAAAAACTTTAAAATGTATTTCAATTTTCCTCCCTTTTTCTTAAAAATATTTTTAAATTTGGGGGCCTTCATGCTAGCCACCTGAGCATAGAACATCAGATGGTATTAATCGAGCTTTGCATTTTTGGGATCAATACTTTGTGATTTTCCTTTCACTGAGGTCTATACTGGCGAAAAATAAATAAATCCCTGTTAAAAAATTCCATGCAAATTATTAAATTTTTATGCATTTCTTTTTCAATTTATTTAGTTTGAAGACTACGGATCATATTCTGAGAACTGAAGCAACTGATTTCATCAGTGCTGTTCTCTTAATATTAACTTACTTCATTTGAAGACCACTAACAGCATAACAGCTAAAGCATGAGTACTGGGAATTTTTTCTAATTTTCTGGGGTCATATTCTAGGACCTGAGGCATTTGATTTCATCAGGTCTGTTCTCTTAATATGAAGCGCATGTAGAAGTAGGTTTTCTAAAAGTTTTCTGCATATTTCCTTTATAGAAAGTGACCGCTTTGAAAGCAGATCGAATATCAATTTTCAATTCGAAGACTTTCATCACAAGATTTTGAAGAGATAAAATTTATTTTTATTTGTTTATTGAATAGTAAAAGGTATTCGAAAAGCTCTTTGCACGCTTAATTTTCACCTTGACGGTACATATCCAGCAATTGTAAAATTTCCTAAGAAAGAGTAGATAATTTTATGAAAACACCTTTTGCACAGCAAGTAGCAAAATATTATTTTTTAAACGGCTTCTATCGAACAGACATTCCAATTAGTTAAATATTCAATATGCTTTAGTTAACTAAATAAAAGTTTCATACCTTTACATGCATAATTCGCTAATTTGGGGCGTTCTTTTATGACTTAACTCACTTGGCAGATCCAGGTACTGTTTAAAGGCAAGAGAGAAAGGAATGAGAAAAAGCCAAAAATAAAAATCCCATTTTCTGATCACTTCTAGAAAACACGTTTCGGTCTTATACACTAACAGGCTTTTGAGAAAGTGCTTTTATAAGATGATAGATAAAGATGTCAATCAGCCACTTGCTATTCTATCAGTCACTTATTACTTGTCAATCAGTCACTTATTATATGTTCTAAGTATCAGCCTGAAGCTTATTAAATTTGAAAATCGGTTACCCACTAGAGGTACCTTGTCTTTGCGTTCTGCTTCATAATGCTTAAAGCAATTCCCTGTATTAGGTAATTTTTCTGTAGATAAAAAATGAATTTAAGTGATACAATTTTATCTAAAGGTTATTATGCATTTTTCCACTGGCCATGTTTCAAAGAAATAAATTGAAATTGATCACACCTTTTAAGCATAAAATCCTTATATCAAATGTATCAACGATTTTACATAAAATCCTCATTAGCATTCGACTACGAGTCTGTATTCTAATTTAGCTCGAAGTGAACGTCTTGTTACAGTGAAAAAGACACAGAAAGAAACAAAATCTTGAAATTGGAGGGAACGTCATTGTTATAAGCGTTCCCCAGAAATAACAAAACTGAACAAAAATTTTCATGTCAAATCGTTCAAAATATTTGAAGAATTTCATGAAATTTAGTTTACACTTTTTTCCCCAAGGAAGTTTTGCTGAAAATATTGATAGTGTTCACTTGAAAAAAAAAACATGCTAGCTTTATAAATAATACTTAATATGAAGTTTATTCGTGTAGGAAGGCATTACATATATACAAGTTTGTAAGAAAATGTTATCAGAAATGTAATATTATGTGTTTTATGTTTTTACACTCCCAAGGTGATTGGTAAGTGAAGTAGAGAATTCTCCTTCGGTACTACATTAAGAGCAATTCAGTGCTTTTACTATACGTTTGTGAAACGGGTTTTTGAAAAGATTATTCTATTTCAGATGACATTTTTTCTTCCATTTTCTCTTGTTTAGGGATAAGTTTCAGGGTGAATTTTAGAAATGTCAGCAGGAAGTTATTGATGAGAATACTTACTCAATCAATCAGTGTCTTCTAAACGAAAAGAGTTCAGTTTCTATGATAACCTTTGAGAGTGAAATTTGATTTAAGGATTTCAAACTGAATTAACTACTCTCCAAATTTATCACCTATAATTTCAAATGGAGTTTGATACTGCATTCTGATAAACTGGGAACTCTTTTGAAGTAACATTCATTTTTCTAGAAACACAAATAAATTTAATTGTAGAAATATGCAATTCAGCTTACGGAAATGAGTGTACACCGAAACTTACTTCAACAGGCAAGTAGGCTAAACATCTCACTAGGTGACTGCAATTGCATAGACAAAGAAATATCTGTATTAATCTAGTAGAAGACTGAGGAAAGCCCTCAAATTGTCTATAATCTAATAAGCTAGCAGGTATCGCTATTAACTAATTAATTTGGTTTCAATAGCAACCATAGCTTTTTAAGTATGAATTACATATAAAACACGCAAATGCAATACATACGATGAAAGACTCTTATTCCCCTCTTTATTTTTGGATAGTCTTTTCTTGAAGATGATATTTTCTCTAATAGAGAAAATAAGTATGACGGACAATTTTCTTTGGTACTTGGATACTTGGTATGAAGAATGTTATACATTCCAATGAATCTTGCGCGAAGGTGCGCTGAATCTACTCCTTCTGAAGTAGCATTTTAGTCGCTTAGTACTGAGATTAGATTTAATATTCAGCGTGCTGAGAAAAATTCTTCTATTTAAGCCCCGACATTATACGAGAAGACATATCTCTGAATAAATCTGCCTCGCTGACGTATTGCCTGAAAACATTTCGTCTACACAGAGAGTTTGTGTCCTAGTTTCTCCGAGTTACTAAGCCAGTCAGAGCAATCAAAGTAGTTGACATGATTTATTTTCAATAGGAGAACTCTATCGATATCATAACAAACATAATAATTTGCAAAGTTTTAATTGCTAATTGTTTAATTGTCGTGGTTAAAATTGTTTATCTCCTAGGTTCTGCCCGCGGGAACCTGTCCGAGCTCGTGCGGGCTGTCATCGTGATAGATTGCGGCGAAGTGTTTTCCTGTTCTGCTGCATATTGCTTCAATTTCGTCATGGTGGTTTTTTTTTAAATTCCTGGTTGAAAGACATACATATTTTCTGATAAAAATATGGAAAAAGGGAGTGGCTTCTTTTCCAGTTATAATTCCGAAGGTTCGCGCTGAAGATACAGATTAGTGATGAGATTATGGACTGCGCCTGTCATCTCCACTTGACTGTTCGTCTGCCTTTATCCACATCGTCAGCACGAACATTTCAAAGGCTGTGACATCATGAGGACGATATTCGAATTTCTTCAGGTTAAGTTTTATTAAAAGCGGATTTGCATTTTATTGAGTTAATTGATTCTGAGAACAGTTGATTAAATGTAAAGTGGATTAGATCAATCACACAGTTCCTCTCCTCCACACAGTATAGGACTATAAAAGTTTTAGGAATACTATTTTTAATAGATTTGTATTTTATTTAGTTTTGTGTCCGGTGCAGCCACGTAACGTTGGTGCCAACAAATTTAAGGAGCCAACACTTTTCCCTCTATATAACAATTCAGTATCAAGAACTTTCGGTTCTATACGCTTTAAGACACCTTTGAATTCTTTTAGATCTGTAATCCTCTAGTGGTTATGAGACAGAGTTGTTTTCATTGCTTATTCTTTCGTTGGTAATAACAAGATACTTTAAAAGCAGTACTAAAAACTTTTACAGCATAGTAATACTTAGATTGCATTTTGGAAATGAAGTACCTCGATTTTATAGTTGTTGTATTACAGATAAACTACAATATAATAAAATCACAAATGTAGCACATGAAATAATAAGTTGGCAGAAATTCATACTATGCCATAAAAAGAAAGAATAAGGGAGCATATTGATGATACTTTTCATGAGCTGATATATTTTTTAAATATAAAGTATTTATGATTTCTTAATTTATTTAATATTTCTCGATAAAAGTGAGGGATTTCCCTTCAAATATTGTATAAAGTAGCTTCCGGATATTTTTTATTTAGGCCTGCTATTTTATTCAAATGTGATATTGATAACATGCTGAAATTAAAAAAATAATGATTTTAATATGAAAATGACTTTCTGAAACCTGTTTTCGTAAATACGAGAAATACCATTTCATATATGCAAAAGAATTAAAAGTCAGTTCCCCCCCCCCCCGAAAAAAAAGAAACTGATAAATCAAAAAAATTCTTTTTGTACACCGAAGTAATTTGACTTACAGATGGGGATGTTCTCGAAGAGATCTTAAACTGAGATGCATAAATAAGCTGACAACAGTTGCATGCATTTAATTTGTTTGAAATTTCTTACTTACAGTTAAATATAATTTTCGAAAAATGTTAATTTCTCTTTTTATAATTGGGTAGCAGAATGAAAGAAAAGACTTTTCTCACCATTGTTTCTAATTTAGCGCTATGTGTTAGCAAATGAAACTGCGTATCTAGAAATTAAAGTGAAAAAGAGAAAAGATTACTACATTAAATGAAATTATTAACCGCGAAAACGAGAAAAGAATGCAACAGTCTTAGCTACCAGTTTCAAACATTTCCTTCTACTTATGAGCAAGCATTGATACACCTATATAAAATTTAAAATTAGGGAAAAACAGCAATTTTGTCCAAACTAAGGTTTGCTTTTTTGCCTACTTTAAAAAAGCTTTAATATCCTATTCCTTATTATTCAGGTTTTAATTAAATAAACATGAAAGTCCCTTTGTTTTTCCATTTGTATTTAGAACCGACATTTTTACTTGTATTACAATAGCTAAGAAAAAGACATTGCCATGTTTACTTGAAGTAAAAAAAAAATAAAAGAAGATAAAATGGAAGCATCACACATATTTATTTATTTAAAAAAGTTGTAGAGACATTAAGTATTTTTTGGAAGCAGACAAAAGGAAAAATTAGCAACGCCTTCGCCGGGAATCGAACCTCAGATCTCTCAATTACGTGCTGAGTGTTCAAACCACTACACCACGAAGGCTCGCTAGGAAGGCGGTAGAAATACCTTATATACTCCCCCTTTTAAAGGGCGACTCGGGTTTTTAGGATACCCAATCGCCAAATTCTAGGTGAGGAGAATCATAATCCAACACCCATTTAATTCGGGGGCCACTGTAGAGACATTAGGATTTTTTTTGAAGCAGGCAAGATGAAAAATTAGCAACGCCTTCGCCGGGAATCGAACTGCGGACTTCTAAATTACGCGCTGAGCGTGCAGACCACTACGCCACGAAGGCTCGCTAAGAAGGCGGGAGAAATGCCTTATAAAGTTTACTAATTTTTGTAAAGCAAAGTACATGAGGCATATCTACAAGAAAAGCTGCCTTCATATAAGATTTTGTAAGGTTCTTATGTTAATTAACTAGCTATTATGACTTTGATCTTTACTTTAACTCCTTTTTTCGTTATTCCTAACAAGAATGTAAATTAGATTATTCCTAACAAGAATGTAAATTAGATTATTCCTAACAAGAATGTAAATTAGCTTATTCCTAACAAGAATGTAAATTAGCTTATTCCTAAATGTATTTAAACTGAGGGTTTTGGATCTTAGCAAAGAGAGAGTTTCTGGAACTCGCACTGCTTTGTTAGTCTTTTGCCAACTCTATCTAGTAAAAGATATAATCCCGGCTATTTCATTCTCTCGTAGCCGATTGCTTTAAACTTATGCGCCGGTAAATTTAACTGAGCCAGTTCGCCATAGGTAGTGGTTTATTTGTAGCACAAGTTTTATATTTTATAATAAAAGTCAGTTTAAAAAAGAGGTTATTTTAACCTTAGCAAATCTTTACCATACTAGTTTCAGACGTAGCGATAACTCACTAATTGTCTGGTAGGTTTGTAGGACTTAAGGATTGTAGGATTCAAGTACTATCTCAAGAACAACCTTAAACTTTCAAAGACAAACTAGCTCATGTTCTTCGTGCATATACATAAAGTCATAAAAATGGCATGTCTTTAGCCTATTAGCCGGGATTCAAACCGGCACACATATTCTGAGATCTTTTCTACTTCGATACTGGTTGTGTTTATTGGAAATGTAAACCAATTTTCTGTGTTTGTTGCAGTTAATCACAAAAAATATTTTGACAAAGAATAAAATAAAAGAACGAGTATTAATTGGATTTTTTATTTCTTAAAAAAAACCTTTCATAGAACAAAAATTACCAAAAAACCACATAAAAGTTTCGATTTCTGGTTATCTAACAACTTCTAATGTAATAACTCTTTGAGAACTTTAAAGACTGTATCTAAATATTTTAACTGATAACAGTTAGACCTTTTTTTTAACTAACTTCAACTACACATATTCGGATGTTACCACATGTATTCTAAATTTAGAGATTTGGAGCTATAATGAAACACGAACTAAAATGTATTTATAAGTCTCTTTAGGGAATAATCGGTTTAATTAAATTGTATTACATTTTAATGCTACTTGTAAGGTTCCCCATAAGACTAAAGCTATAGAGCTCGAGAGCTCTGCTTTTAAATCCATTAACTAATTTGCTTCCATTTGGAGGCCGACGAATGTAGAGCTGAAGTTATATACAAGATAAATAAAATAATAAGATAACCTGGTTAACTAACACAAAACACCTTCAACTTTGAGAGCCCTATAGCAGAACACACATATGAACACGTATGCACATATTGTGAACCCCATTGTCACCAGAGATAAATGCCAAACATCATGAACTTTGGAAACTCCATCATTTATGACAATATTTTGGATTTCAAATTATTATTTTACGTTTTTCATTTTTTATGAACAGAAGTGTAGTTTTTGAAAACTATTTCATATTTCTAATAATAGATGAACGATGGTTTAGTGCTAATAAAGCTCGTTTTGATAAACATAACTTAAACATATGAAATATTTAAAATAGCAGTAAAATGTTGCTTGAGGGAGCAATTAACACAAAACAGTTATTGATGAGATGAAAGGGAAGATTTCAAAAGTTTTTAATACACGAGAATGTAATTAGAGATAACAAGTTTTAAATTACTTGTAGTTTATACTACTTGGATAGACCGTATTAAATATTACACACGTATTAAATTCAGGCTATTACACTTCTACTCTTCTTGGAAGCTTTGTTTTAAAGTAAGTATCTTATCCGAAATTTACTCAAATAACCGTTTAACATTATTTTCATGTTTCATTCAATTGAAGACATTTAGAATGCATATATAAACGGGATGTCAATATAAATACATTTCCTGAAATCTATGGATTATAATAATATTTAACACAGCATCGCTAGTAATGCAGTGAATTTAAAGCAAATGGCAAAATGGATGCAAATTCCATACATAAAAGCACCGCTTAACATAAAAGCAAACATTACATGAAACATCAACATATTAACTAGCGAAAATATTGGTTTTATGTGGATGTCATATCTTATTTATGTTAGATATAGTTGTTTCATAAAAATATAATCGTTCTGCTAATCTTTGTCTTTATTTTTTTGCTTGTTATCGGACGCCAATCAATACGACCATTTGCGAATGAATGATTAGTTTCCCAGTAGTGATCCTTTCTTGCCTTGATAAGGTCGAGAACCTGTATGTAAGGGGGAGAGGAGAAGAGAGAACGTTGCTTCTTTTGAAGACTCATGAGCATAGCTAATACTTCTTTTTTGGAGAGGCAAAATTCCCTAAATCGCTATTCCTTAAATAAGCTATTATCTAACACTCCTTTAGAGAGACAGACCTTCAGAGTAGATTGTTATTATGAAGTTTTCTTTCCAAATCTTTTTCGAAAAGTAATAAGGCAGTTTATATAAATTGTAATTTTCTTTAAATAGTTATTAAGTTTTGAATAAAAATTAATTACATGATTTTATTTATATTTAGCAAACTGATAATTAAATCCGCATAGAGTTCACTGATTTTTCTGTAGTGATTTACTATCTGAATTAATTTCTGATTTCTGCTCATTGTTTCGAAAAGTTTGAATAATTGCTTAGCAATTTAATTTTCTTTTCTGGTACGAATTTGTTTTATTGTAGGCAAAGACAGTTTTTTCATTTTATAAAGGCTACGTAATTGTATACTACGTATTCTTACAGTCTATAGATTAGAAATTAAATTACTCGAAATGTGACATTATTTCCTTCATAATTATTCATTCTATGTGTGACAACTTAAACTGCCGTGCTTTTAATTTTGCTCAATGGTTATTCAAACGACTTTCATCCCCATCGTTCATGTTCTTACTCCAAGTTGTTAGAAAAATGCAACATTTTCTGAAATTTAGTTAAATTTTGGCTGTACATAAGACAGACAAATTTGTAATTATTTTCTCATGACTTTTACCTTCTGCTTATTATTAGAAGAGGCGATTTCTTTACACGAGATTTTAGATTAGAGAGGCAATTTTAGATCATTTCTTTACACGAATGTCATTCATTGTGTTTTCAGACTTTTTCAAAATGACTGCACCATTAATATGTCTTGAACATCTGATCATAAACTAATGTTACAGTATAAGACGTGAATAAATAAGGTTATAAATCCATGGTATGATAAGTTGTGTCGTGCGAGACGATTTTATAAGGCATATAAGAAAATCAAATTATTTTATAGGTATCTTGGGTTTTAAAAAAATATTGAATGAGATATATGTTTTTCACAGCCGAAATAACACCAAAAAATTGTTCTCATAATAATAAAAAGTTATTGAGATATTTTTAATTTAAATTATGGGGACCTCGCTCAGGTACTTAATGGCAACTGTTGATGTGACATTTCCGAATGATGTTGCTATTTTGTACTTAAAGTACATATTCATGCAGAGACAAGAGTTTCCAGTTTCTGTTTTCAGAAATACCAAAATTTAAACTTTTATGCTTCACGAAACATAAATATGACCCCTAAATCATTATTTCCGCTTCGGGTGAAACTGGATAAGGCCATAATTTCAACAGTTCTTTAGTACCATTTTGTAATATTTTATAGAGTGATTAGTTTTCCAAAACATATTTAATAGATAAGGAACAGCTTACCAGTTGGAACGTTGGACTAGAATGCTCTATAAAAATTTAAATTCATACATTTTTCAAAAAAGTGTCACATGACAAAATGATCCTTGTTTGAATGATCATAGCCATAATCTTATTTAATTCATTTATTAAATTAGAAGTATGGATCTACGATGAATATTCATCTGATACTAAATCGTACAAGCTTTCTAAAATATTCTGCATATATTACGATGGCATGGAACATACATAAATGCTGTAAGATACTACTGACAAACTGTGCACAGTAAGGCATTATCAATATTAAAAAACGACAAAAAATGCCACAGATTTCATCGGATCAATTAATTATTGTAAAGCACATTAGGACCATATGCTTAAGAGATGCCTTTGCAGGAGGACTTTCTAAGAAACAATTTTCATATTCCTATTCATGTTAATCATGGATAAATCCCCAAAATCGCCGATATTCCCAGCTTTTTCGCAGTGCCCCCACCAGCGGTCGAGCGGTAAAGTCGTTGAACACTGGTAGTTGGCCCTGAGGTTCGAATCGCGCGAACGGGCTGGCTGCACGGCGTTTCCGTGTTTTTCCCCATGTGTATCGTGTATACGAACCAGTTGCCCTCAGATGGTTCACTAACAAAGAATATGAAGGAGAGAAAAAGGCAAGCTCTCGTAGATCAAATGTAAACTAACGTGATTCTCCTCAGACGACTTTCGAATCGAAGCCAGCATGTGGTGAAGCAAACGTGCAAGGTACTGGCCGAATTCCTTCTACTTGGAATGTTAGTGAAGTACCAAGCATATACCTGCTATTTGAAAACTAGCTTTTGCTCTTATTTATACTTAAAATTTTTATTCTGCAATGTACTTCGTAGAAATACGTTGTACGTACGTAAAAATTGTACGATTTTTTTTTTATTTTACAGAAAAAGTGTTCATCTTGCAATTAATCATTTTCGCACTTTAATATTTAATAAATGGTTACTATTATATTAATATTTCTAATGTAATACTATATTAAATTATGCTTTCATTTTAAATGTCTATGGTAATATATTTCCATAAATAAACACATATTATTATTAAAATAATTAAAAATAACCGCGGAAAATAGCGCTTAAGTAACCCTTTGCCGTGGTCACCCTCCTAAATATTGACCACGTCCTTGACTGCTTGGTTGTAGGTGCCGATTTTTACCTCTCAGCTGCCAAAAGCCTGCTAAGCAAACTAAAGCATAGGAAGAATTACAGCAAGTTGTCAATAAGAAATGTTAATTTGGATAATTTAGTGCTTCCGAAGATCTTTTCGAGCATCGTGCAAAAGAATTCGAAAATATTTTCATTGGGGTTAGCCTTTTAATTGTTTCTGTGTAAGATATAGGTTTAAAACATATAAATAAGAGTTAATTTGGAATTGCTTCTGTTACGTATTATTTTGTGCTTTTCAGAGGAGGATTTTAGGATTGTCTATTTTGTGGTTAGCATCATTATGTTACAATTTGAATGATTTGATGAAGTTCGGTGTTTAGAAATTTTGGGCAACCATTGGTTCTTAAAAGTAAGGCAGATAATTTGCATAGAATAAGAAAACTTGACACTGAGATACTTTCGGCTAATCTTTGGAATATGGTAACAGGTGGTTTGGCAACATTTTGGTAAGGCGATAAAGGTTACTAGCTAGGACTTTAGCAGTGTACATGGATAAAGTCAAGAGTGTGCGCAATGCCATTTTTGTGCAATTCTGGGATTTCTTTTAAGTGAAAATAGGTCGACGTGTACATAGATGATACCGTGTATGTGCACTTCTTAAAAACGCGGCAACCAGTGGGCGATTCAGCACTTTCTCCCAATTTCGCACCTAATCTTTGTCATGATTAAGCACTTTTGTTCCATAAAAGTTCTAGCATAAGCGTAATTCGGCTAGCAGATTGTTGGAAAAAAATGTTGAGTAAAAAAAAAAAAAAAAAAAGCCTTTACTTTGTGAAAACAAAATGGCGTCCAGAAATAAAACTAGCAGGTTGCTGTAGCAGCGTCGGTCGCCAAATATTCGCCAAAAAATCGCCAAGTTACCATAATCCAAAGATTAACCATACTTTCAAGTGTTCCTGATTTCTTTAATAATCCGGGAGATAATTTTAAAATTAAATGTTGCACTGAAAGTTTACAATTCAATTGTTCATAACATACGATTATTTTTATTACCTTCTGATGTCATGAAATGAGTTTTTAACGAAATTAAAGGTGGCAACTTAAACATATTTCTAACATTAAAGAAATAAGAAATATGAGTTTTAGGTAAAGAATTCACTTTTTAAACCGTTCAGTATAGCGCTTTGATAGGTTCTCAAATATTGCCGGCGGTTTTCGATCGCAGTGCTGGATGAATTTCAAGGTCTGTCTTTACGCCTGTAAAGTTTGTCGATGCCTTACACGTTTCAGACTGAATTTTTCTCCGTGGCATTGCTATGTCGTTGAAGCTTTACTTTTCCCAATTCAAATTCTTTGCCACTAAAGCACCCTCCTCTTAAAAGATAACCCTCGAGGATTTGCCGTAATCACATAAACCAACCCTAACCCAGCTTGTTAGAAAGTATTTGAACCCAGGTAGAACTACAACTGTTCAGTGGTCTTAACAACTCGGCCAATGGTTTGTTTTCATGAACAGTGCTTCCGTGATAAGAAAAGTTTTGGGTTCATTTGCTCTGCTTATATATCTCCATGTTACGGTATATCCTCTCTTAAGGATCAACCAGCATTCGGGAAACGCTTATTTATTTAATTTTCGGATCATCAAAATTCCTAGATACTGAATTAGCGGATACGGGAGTACGGGTAAGTAAATTTGCTCAGATTAGAGTAGAACTGTACATTAGTTTCCATGTAAACTTTACTATTATAGACTTTGGTCTTAATAAATTACCATATGCCATACGATTCACAAGTAAGCGGATTTCGAAATTAAACTTTCAAACATTCCTAAATAAGTTTTAAATTTGTTGTTCCAACCGTGTATAATTGACTAAAAATTCCCCTTTTAAATTTTAGAATGATTATGTTTGTTAGATGAATAAAGAATTTTAAGTTATGATGCTTTGGCGTTTTTATATATTTAATTCGCAATATATTATTGTTCCAAATGAAAGGCTTTAAGTGTCATAACTTTAAGATGTGAAAATATGCCAAAAATATAAAGCATTGTATAGCTCAACGTTTCTAAAACTAAATGGTTATGAACGAGAAATTTTGCATACCAGTTATTAAAATACTTTACATAAAAGTAAAATATAAAATACCTTCTTTGCCGTCACTATAAAACTCCAATATCGGTGCTATGCCCGCAACATTGTGGATGAACACATTACTATTTCAGGACTTTTGAAATTAAAAAAGCAATGCATGATTCTACTTTAAAAATAGCAAAATTCCATATTTTTGAAAACATTAAAAAAATTGGTGAGCCCAAAATCGATTAATTTTTTAACATAAAATGTATAAATTTCTTACACGCGAAACATAATAGCTGGAAATTTTATGTCCATAGTGTTTATGCAATTGGTCAAAATTTCTTGAAAGTTTCAACAACAATTCAGATAAATCGTTCGCACAAGAAGAAAAATCATAGTTTTGATAAATTATAACTTACAGATGCAATTACTTTCAGATCCTGTAAATTGTATATTATTTTATTAGTATGATCAAAGAATTATAAAAAAAATATTTATAAATATGCATAATTATATATTTAAACAGCATTACATACATAAATATTATAATTCTATTAAAATAATGAAAAGTGAGTAACCAACATTTTCCCATTTTTTCCTCAAATTTAATTACAGTTTTAAAACTTATACCAGAAACATAGTAATTTGCCGTTTTATACATATATAAAGTTCGATAATTAAGAAAAATTCCTTGAATGTATAATCATCCATTTTAGAGAAATTATGCACTCAGACAATAAAATCACATTTTTTTGTGAAATCTTGACTGAAAAAATTAAATTAATTTGAAATCTTGTATGCCCATTATTTCTTAAAATTAATATATATATATATATAGATAGGTAGATAGACAGATAGATATGCTGCTGGCTGCCACTTATCTATTCATGATCATTGGACTATTCATGATCATTAACTCACACACATTGCATGCGTGTGAGTTAATTTCAAATTTTCATAACTGTCTTGGAGTGTACAGAATAGCTAGCGGTTATAGAGGCATATTTGTTGGTATTATACAGTAAATGGCTTTATTATACAGAAGTTAATAAAAGGTTAGATTAAGTTAATTGAATATGGCAACATATGGGGACAATCCGCGTAAGATAAATGATGCCTACGTGGAAGGCTTTCTAAAAGAAATTGGCTAATACAACACATATTGGCTCACATAAAATAAGGGGAAAAACCTTGAAAACCAACCATGCCACCAGCTTGCTCATTAGAGCTGGAATCCAGATCAAACTACTAGATTTCAGCGATATTAATCACTCGGTCACTGGTGGAAAAAGTCAATAAAAAGTAATAAATGTTATTTAAAAGTTTGTGATACATAATTAAATTAGCAATAATTAAATTAAAAAATATATTATCTATTCAGATTTGTTTATCAAGTCACGAAGAATGAAAATAAACATTATGGTGAATATTTCACAGATTTTAGATAAATTCGTATGAATATTTCAAGGGTTTCATTAATATAATCTTTAAGATAAAGCATCACTTTCAACCAGTGAATTTAAAAGGCTTCGTTCGAAGCATGTCGTGACGTATAAAGTTTTCCAGACTTTAACACTAGACTTCAAAGTGCTTAAAGGCTTATGACGATGAACAGCCGTCTGCATTTGGAATAATTCAACTGAATTTAAATTTGATTTGTAGAAGCTGGAGTGCGAATATATATAGCTTATGGGAAAGATTAAATATCAGATTAATTAAGCTTGAATAACTCTCGGATGCTTTTGATTTTAGTATTTTTATATCTGCATTATTTTTGTAAAGCTGAGCTGCTGGGGTAAGGTACCTTAATTTTAACTTAATTTCTCAAAATAATACAATAGAATAGTTAACAGCTAACCCGAATATGGAAAGTGTAACCAAATAAATTTTCTTGAAGTATCTTACTTGAGACTTCTAACAAATAACACGGATTTGGAATGTCTAACTGAATAATTCGATATTAATAACTTAACAATATAAAATAAGTACAGAAGGATAGTAACCCCAAGTTGTCTAGACTTTAGAAATTAAGTTATGCAACCTTTTTCTGGAGGTTCCCGTTCATTGAATCTTCATGATAATTTGAAATCAATGAATGGCCAGTGATTGGTCAAACCGGTAGTTGTTTTAATACTTGCTATTGAATATTTTCATAAACAATGCCTATATACATTATTGTTAATTTACATTGCTTTTCCTTTTTCACTTTCAGGCCCACCAGCGGCCGAGCGGTAAAGTCGCTGAACACTGGTAGTTTCGGTCCGAGGTTCGAATCCCGCGAACGGGCTGGCTGCATGGGCGTTTTCGTGGTTTTCCCCATGTGTAACGTGTATACGAGCCAGTTTCCCTTAGAAAGTCCTCCACGAAAGGCATCCCTCCCCTTAGGCAGATAGCCCTCGTGTGCTTTGCCATAATTAAAATACACACCAAAAATACACCTTTTTCACTTTCTGACATGCTGTGAAAAATGCATGCTTTGTGGCTATTTTGAAGTACTGTTTAAACAAGAATGATAATTATTGTTGATTAGTTGAATAAGGCAAAGTATACGAGTTTTTAATATCAATAAAAGTGACAAAAAATAAAAAGTTTTCATAAAACAAGCTTTTATTTAAAATGTATGAAGTGATTAATGAATTAAAAGTAGAAAAGCTGTTTATTATTTAGCTTAATGGGAGAAAAGATTAAATAATTCTTTTTACAAAATTCATCTACACTTTTATATCACGAATCATAAAAGCATTCGGCCTCCTTGATAAACGTATAAAGGCTTATACTTTTGACAAGCCGCCCAAACGGTGTAGCGGTTAGTGTCGCTCACTGGCGTGCTGAAGGGCCTGAGTTCAAATCCAGGAGAAGGCATGTATGTTTGTAAATGTATACTGTCTGTGTGGCATGAGAGCACTCTGAATATGCGGCGAGCCGAAAATTCTCTGAAGATGTTGGTGGTAGGGAAAGAGGGGATGGGAGAGCCGCGGACCAGTCTCTCGGAGTGCTCACAATCGAAATTGGGGCGGTACTGAGCTAAATCGCACTGTCATCTCTAAGGTGCTCAAGGCGGTTGCCAACGACAGGCATAAACTTGTGCTCTTTGCCACGGGGAGTTTCGTGGGCTTGGGCTGACTATAGGTCAGATATTAGGCTTTGATATTTCGGAGCAGCGCTTTTGTTATATGTGCTATAAAACTGTAGATGAATTTTGCAAACAGAGTTATTTAATCACTTGCTCCCATAAAACTATATGAAAAATTATTTTTTCCAGTTTCATTCCATTAATTATTTAGTGAATTTTATATAAAAGCTTATTTTTAAAACCTTTTTATGTTTTTATATTACTCTTTTTAATCAGACATGCTATCAATCAAATTACTAAACTAAAAAATCATTTTTCTACAATGAAGTTCACCCATTTACTTCCAACAATTGTTTATGTTAGATGATCGAAAGGATCCAGCGATTTTGGAAAAAAAGAAAAGAAATCCGAAATATAAAATAAGTACAGATATAAATATATAAAATAAGTACAGATGGATAGTAACCCCAAGTTGTTAAAATAGCTTATAAACTTCATTTAAATGACTTTCTTCACTTTCTCTGATGGTGCAAAGAGCAAAATTCTGAAATTTTGAGTTTTGTTCTATAAGGTATTTATCCCGCCTTCCTAGCGTGCCTTTGTGGTGTAGTGGTTCTGCACGCTGCGTCGGTATTCCAGAGGTCCGTAGTTCGATTCCCGGCGAAGGCGGTTGCTAATTTTTCATCTCTCCGGCCTCTGAAAATAAACCTAATGTTTCTACAGTCCTTTAACTCGAGATATCTACAAAAAATCCTTTCAACACTAAACTAATGTAAATCGGATTTTGAAAAAAATCGGTTCATCATACAGTATTGTCTCGTACAAACAGTTGTATTCATTGAACTTTTCACTAATTCAAGATTCAGTTTAAAAACTTATTATTCTACATCAAAGTATTTAAATCAACAATTATCAGGAAGCATTTCGTTCACAATTTTTGAAAATTTCAACTTTTTCTAACAGATGCATTTTTTTAACATTAGAAGGAAGTCCTATAATATTATATACCTCAATAGAAGTAAGAAAATACACTCTTAAAATGAAGTGCTGAGAAATATGTCTACCAACATATGAAGGAAAAAAAATAGTGACATGGCAGATTTCTTTATAAGGCAGTAACATTATAACATTGAAACTATGAATGTGGCAAAGCACACCAGAGAGGTTTACCCACCTAAACTGAGGGATACTTCTGTGGACGAATGCTACGTATGCACGTTACGCATAGGGAAAACCAAAGTCAAACAACCTCTTTCCGGTGCTGGAGTTCAATGGAGTCACTTGGCTTACAGAAATGGGATAAATGAAGGCACAACAGAAGTAGGGAATATTTGCTTTTGAGCAGACTACGAGTCCGTGATATCACAAGTTCAAAGATTTCTAGTCGAGAAGACAAACCTTGTTATTGAGGAAATGCCGGAAAAACAATTATGCTCGTCGTCTGGGATCGAAACCTTGTCAAACTCCCAGTCAGCGATTCTAACAACCAGCTACTGCAGGGGCGTGAATAATTTACAGATGCGTTTGATGAACAAAACAATGTCGGCCGTACTTGATATAACAAAAATCAAGATTGTATTTATAACAGACTTATAATTTATATTCCGTTTTAATTGAAAATGGGGTGTTGTAAACTTTTATGGTTATTAAATAAGTAATTTTTTTTCCTTATCCTTACTGTCAATTTTACTTTCGTCAGCTCTCCTCAAGATGAAAAATAGGTAACGAACATGAGAATGGAATGCTTGAAGTTAGGCGAGACATTTTGACAATGACGGCTGACATTCTTCAAACCAGGTTCATCCAACTACTTGACTTATTTGAATCGGCTTTTGCTTTTGGTTAGCAGTGTTTCCTCGAATAATTAGAGGACCTTAGCCAAAGTTTACGATACGACTTTGCCGTGTGAAGTCCATTTGCCGTGTGTTATCGTGAAACTTAAGTAATTTTAAGTACTTAAGTTTTACGATAACATTTTATGTTAGCTTAAAACCCGCAAGCAGTGGTAACTTATTTTATAATAAACAAAATGAGTAATTTGTTAAGCAGAAGTTCTAATACAAAAAGTTAATTCAAAAATATTCTTTTGAGTTCGTAGCTACTTTCACTGGAAGTCTTACACGGGGCAAAAAGTCGCCTGTCAGACAGAATTTACAGAGGGTGTTTACAAACTTTTAGAACGATTTCGGGGCCATTTAATCGATGCTTAAAATGCAAAGAGTTATTTTTTAAGTGTTCGATCTGATAACGTTTTTTCTTGTAACTCTGCGTCATGATTTCTATGTCTAAAATTTCGTCATTTCTATGACGTAAAATTTCCAGGGTAATTTCCATTCCTTTTCCACTAATTTCCAGAGTACATCAAGCGTGATGGGTTTGCGCTTAGAACGAGCTCTTTTCAATAGATCAAAAGCATATTCTGTAGGTGAAACATTAGGGGACTTTACAGGAATACGGTGAAAAGGTAGATATGCAATACCCTACTTGATGTTTTTAAAAATAGGACTGCGGCACACCTACTGAGTTTTTCAGTCTACTGGAGTCATTGGCTGCAGATTTCACAAGCAAGTCTGCCGCTTAATTGCCACTAATACCCCCACAAGCTGGAACCCAGATCAGGATAGGTCTGTCATCTGATGGGATTCTTAGAAGACTTTTCTGTATATCTTGCACCAAAGGACTCTTTGTCTTATGACCTCGGATGGATTCCAAAATTGAGGCAGAGTCGCTATGTATATTGACTTTTATTCCTAATTGATATTTTGCCAAATTGATGGCTGATTTTAATGCAAGAAGCTCCGCCTGAAAGACAGTATTTTTGTCAGCCGGTCGTCTTTCCTAATTTTAAACACTTTTCTTTCTTGGAGTACACATTAGGCGCAGCCTGTGCCCTTCTCCGTCTTTCAGCTATCTGTATATATAGCTAATGCTTTCTCTTTTACCGGGGTGTATTGCAGGTGTACTGCGTGCGATAAATCTGTATCTGCCAGGGTGTCCAAATATGACGGGCTTGCACTTCTAATAGTCTGTGAGGTAGAATGTCTTTTGCCACAGAGAGACATTATTTTCAGGCGCATCTTATCCTTACTGTCAATTTTACTTTCCTCAACTCTCATCAAGATGAAAATTAGGTAACGAACATGAGAATGGAATTCTCGAAGTTAGGCGAGACCTTGTGGCAATGACGGCTGACATTCTTCGAACCAGGTTAATTCAGCTACTTGATTTACCTGAATCAGCTTTTGCTTTTAGTTAGCCGTGTTTGCTCGAATAATTAGACGACCTTAGTCAAAGCTTACAACAAGACTTTGCCATGTTAATTCCACATTTTAATTACTTAAGTTCTACTAGTTTACGATACTTAAGTTTTTTATGTTAGCTTAAAACCCGAAAGCAGTGGTAACTTATTTTATAATAAACAAAATGAGTAATTTATTAAGCAGAAGTTATAATAAAAAAGTTAATTTTAAAATATTCTTTTGAGTTCGTAGCTACTTTCATTGGAAATCTTACACTGGGCAACAAGTCGCCTGTCTACACGGAGACAGAATTTCCAGAGGGTGTCTACAAACTTTTAGAATGATTTCAGGGCCTTTAATCGATGTTTAAAATGCAAAGAGTTATTTTTAAAATGTTCGAAAGTTTTTTTTCTTATAACTCTGCATAATAATCTCTATGATTAAATTTCGTGATTTCTATGACGTAAAATTTCCAGGGGTATTAATTTCTATTGCTTTCCCTCTAATTTCCAGAGTTCATCAATCGTGATGGGTTTGCGCTTAAAAAGAGCTCTTTTCAATAGATCACAGATATATTCTGTAGATGAAACATCAGGGGACGTTGCAGAAGCACGGTGAAAAGGTAATTATGCAATACCTGTATCAGTCCTGATTTTCTCAAAGAATGCAATAGTATGTTTCGATGTATGACTTGTTGCTTTGGCTTGACGAAGTCTCACCTTTTAAAAGTCATCGGGATAAAGAAATGGAGTTTCTTCTGTAAATATTGGAAGTAAAACTGTCTCTTAATAGTAATTTGAATTTATTTTAATATTTCTTCTCACTCTTCTTAGTTTTAATTTCCTATTGCAAGAGTATCCTGCGACAGTCATAAACCTTCTACTGGAACTTTTCTTGAATTGACGGAACCAGGTCTGCATTATTTTTTCTCTTCGTTTCCGATAATTAAGACACCTTTTTTGTTGCAAGAATTCAGGCAAAGCCATATTACATCAAAGGTCACAATGTATTTCCACTTGTCTTCTGCTAAATAGTTTTTTATACAGTGTTTCTACAACTAGTTCTGCACTAAGTCGCATGCCTCGGCAAAAGCTGATGAACATTATGTTTTTTAGCCTTTTCAAATTGCAAATCTTGGTTTATTATTTTATTTATTATTCAGATGTATTTAAAGACTTTGCAAATGATTTCTGTGTCGGCGGATATTTTCTTATTACCAACAATTTAAATTTAGAAACATTAGAAAGATTATGTACCTATTTCGGGTTTTCGTTTGGAGTCTTCTTGGTTGATGATTTTCCCCTTTCGGATTAATAACATCGCTTGTTTTGAACTTATAAATTTTAATACCGTACATTTCACAATGCTTTTGAAGTATAGAATAGGTATGTTTCGCTTCGTAAAGAGCAAAAACATATCCTTCAAACCCAGCTTGTTTACATGCGACCTTTTGAAAGAACGTCCAGGTTAACCAGGGTGAATTTAATAACGTCTTTCTCCCATTATCCTGTATATGTACAATAAATATGATTCTGTTACTTGCTTTCATACCTGGTGTAGTAGCTTTAAGGGCCAGCAATGCATGTAAAGTCCAAATATCTTATATTCGTATTTGCAGTTTGGCATGTTTTCATCTGATGGTATAATATTAGACCTAAGTTCACTTATATGGATAAAAACTTAAGTAAGGTGTAGGAGACCGTTCTTTAATAGTGACAAACTGTTACTCGGCAAACCGTATAAAAATCAATACGTGCATAAAAAATATAGAGGCTGTACTTTATCATTCTTTGTCGGATATCATTTATCACATTTATGCGGTTTATGCAAACACATTTTAGTTTACATTTCTCGCCAGCTTAAGCTCATAAAGATAACATTTTTCATGTGAATTATATTTATGATGCATGCTCCGAAAATATACTCATGTTCTGGGTTAGATAAACCTATGATACGCTTTCCTCCAGTAACATATGCATATTTGCGGCGCCATGCTGCCTAGGTAAGCATCAAAATTTCGTTTACAGGATTGAAGCAGCAGAAAACAGAAAAATCAGGCAATGATGTCTTGCTCTTCCCACCCGGCATTAAGGAACTGAGTTTAATCTCCGCAAAGAAATAAAACTTTTTGAATGATTTTTTTAAACAGGGTATACGGAGGAAAAAGAAGTTAAGAAGAATAAAATCTTAACTTAAAAAATATAAACTCTATAGCTAGGACATATGTTTCAGATTAATCTGTGAATGTACATGACAAGTTTATCAAAAATATGTACGCAAATTTTCATTAACAATTAATGCAACAAGCATAATTTTCCCAGAAAGTATAATTCTACGCATTTCGTAATCTTCCGAATAGTTAAGTTTCAGGAAGATTTGTTTTAAATCTGACTGAGAACCCCTTTTCTAACCACGCACTGGATTTCTTAGCCAGATAATACAAAAATATACAATTAGCAATTGAAATGTATTGAAAACCACCATGTTGGGCTGCTAAACTAAAGTAAGTTTAAAAAAATAAGACTGCTTTTTTGCAGACCGACAGTAGCTTAGTGTGCGCGATGTGCAAAAATGAGACAACCGAAAGAGAACGCCTAGCTTGGACTCTCACTCGTAAATAGTAATTAGAATACAATAATATAAAACTAGTTATATGGCATATATGGGTAATTTCGTCTACAAAAACAAGCAAAAGTTGCATTCCAAACTAGCATACTTCGAAAAAATAAAATGATGTCTGTTATAGAACGTACACTGTATACGCCACATGGTTTATTAAAATTTTCAGACGATTTTTCTTCTAGTTAAACTGATAATTTAATGTTCGGCATTTGAGTTTTGTGTAAATCATTTCCGTAACATGTGTTCTAGAGATAGTAGATTTTACGAATCTACAATTAAACAATGTCGAATATTGCCTTCGCCGAACTTGACAGACATATACCAAGATGTTACTTGCTTTGCTACATCTATATAAGTTCGTATCAGAGTCGCTGCTTCTGAAGTTGCAAATCGATTCTCGTTGTTTAATTGCAATATATCCTAAATGTGCTCTTCAATTGGTACAACTGTCAACTATCAGAGAAGAAAAAGTTCTAGCTCCATTCTTTTGCAAGGTAAAAAAAAGTCTTACCTAGTTTCCTCTTGACGTAAGTTTGTAATTTCTCACTGTTAATTGTTTTTCTGAAAAACATTTAAAAATTAATAAGTTATTAATAATGTACTATAATAAATTATTAGTCATTTAAGTTGACTCACATGTTCCTTGAAATATAATAAGGCATTTCTAGGAATGTTTACCATGAAGCCATTTTTCGTAATATCTAAATTTCATTATTTATATTAGCATCAAATATCGTAATAAAATATAAAACGGGAAAAAAAGACAGAATGCTTTATTGATAGACTGAGTTTCAGTTTTCGTTAAATTTTAAGAGAAATATTATGTAACTATACTTTTTCTAGTTAATAACCCAGCCTTTTTTTACTTTTGATGTTCGTGCCATCATTAGAGAAAAGGAATTTTTACAGTGACTCAAGAAAAACAACCAGTAACTTTCCCTAAAAGCATTAAAAAACCTCTAGGGGCAAACTCATGTTTCGTTGATTTTGTAGCAAACATTCTAACTCACTTAAAAGCATAAAACGAAATCTTAAGGGACAAACTCGTGATTCAACTGATCTATACATTTTGTTGCAAGCATAATGGATCTTGATAACCTTTCCTTAGTAAAATAAATACACCATGACCATCCATGCATTATAGATGTATCATAATGCATGAATTTTATGTACTAAATTTCTTGTTCATTCTGTGCCGAAAAATTAAAATTAAAAAAAAAAAAAAAAGACTAATATGAAAATAAGCAGAATTTCAAATGCGAAAACATTTCATTATTTTTTTACGTTCATTTTGTAGTTAATTTTTAACGTACGATTTAAGTGTGGATGTATGGGTCTTTGTTTAAAAAATAATATATTTTTAACTGATTTGAATCTGAAGGTTATGAAACCCGTGTTAAGAAAAACGTTGTGCATAAAGTTTCGAATTTTGTTTCTGTGGTGTCAGAGTAATAATTTTCTTACGCTTTCGTAAGTCATCAAAAAGTTAAACTTTGGAATAAAAAAAGCTTAGAAGCGAATTTTGTAACAAGCATGGTGTACAACAAATTTTTAAGATTCCAATTTTTGTAAAGAAAGGGGGGCTAATAATAATATACTTCTCATTTATTTATACTTTTTTGTAAAGGAATTTAAAATAAAGTCATTGCTTTTAAACGCATAAAATTGTCTAGCTTAAGTGTTGTGATGAAAATACTTCATATAGGCTAACGAACTTACACAGTGGACGTGCTAAAAGATAATATAGGATGTGTTACTATAATATTGATTATTATATGAATATTATAACTCCATATGTTAAAGATTCTGAATATTTGACCTAGACAAACATTACGTTTAAAACCGCTATCATATGACGTCATGCTGTTAATTGCAGAGCGATTAAGTATTTATCTGAGCAGGAAACATTAAAAAAATGAAGTGTGCCTCAGCCCGAGATCCAGACATTTGACCTCCTGATTACCTAACCTACTCACTTCCATTTACAGCCCGAAGACAAGCGGTAAGGTGGGAAAAATACTCTACATTGTCGCTTCTTTAAAGGAAACTGTGGTAGCGGGTACTCAGTATCCAAATTCATATGGCGACGAATTATTGTTCCCAACATTTTAGTTTAGGCCTCATTTGTATTGTGATTAGAATTTTTAGAGCTAGAGAAGTCAGAAAATCTGTGATGGACTTGGCGGGAATCGAACTTCGGATCTCCCGATTGCTGCCAGGTGTGCTTCTAGTGAGATCCCAAGATCAGGCGTTAAGGAGGGAGCGTATAAATCTATAAAAACTTCTACAGTAATTGAACTGTTTGCTGTCTTTAAACAATATGGTGGTTTGCAAAGATTGACTAATGACCATTACTGTGGGCTCGGATTCGGTTCCTGGACAGAATATTGATGTTTGTGAATAAAGTATCTTTGTGGGATGTGAAATCTCTATATCGTTTCGAGAGGTTGAGAATAAATGAAGAAAAATATGATGAAGCTTATATACATGATCTTGTAATTTTTGCCTCTATAAATGTTACAATTGAGTTTTAAATATGCCAAAATGTACTGAATTCATAAACAGCAAGAAGTATAAATTAATCGGCGAAAGTATGTTCAGACTGTATTCAAAGAGGCACTGATCGACCTTAAAAGAGAACTTGGCTTTCAAAGAAGGCAATATGAGACATATTGTCTTCTTTGATTATACACTTTCTGTCGTTGATGGTGGGGAGGGTTCTTAGAGACAATAAAGAAATGAGATGAATTGTCCTCACATTTTAAGGTACAGTAGAATTCCTTCAACAGACAACAAGGGAGACTCATCGATTCCGAATAAGATATCTTACCGAATAATTGAATATATATATTTCTAGAACTTACGTGCATGTCTTTTGTGATGCCATATGTAGAAACTGCAGCATGTGAAATCAGTCGGTAGTTTTTTTTTTTAATTCATCCGCCAGAATTAACTAAATATTAAAGAAATAATATCGATAATCATACAGAATATTAAAATTTACCCACAAAACATGATTTTATATCTCAAAACAAAAATCAAACAGTATTTTTAAATTACCTCATTTGTTACCTCATGAAATTTTAGAAATCCTTACAGTAATGGAATATATCGGGTTTTAACGAAAGTTTTCCAGCACCACAAAAATCGTCTGAGCAAACTGTTCGCGTAGCATGTTAATTATATGCTGTCAAATGATTTTTGGCATTTGAAAGAAAGAGATTTGGCTTAGGACACTGTTTTGTTAAATTTGTAAAAACATATACCTATCATTAGGTACAAGGTGTCTGAAATGGAATTATCACGCTACCAGTTTACAACCATCATTTACTTCCTGTTCTGTTGCGAAAACGTCAGCTACAGAATGCCACCATATTATGTGTATAGCTTTAGGTACTAATGTTGTATCATATTGCACTGGGATTTACAGTTGTAATTGCACTGTGGTTTGGCACCAAAAGTTCGAAAACAAGGATTATGAAATTCAAGAAGCAGAGCACTCTGGCCGGTCTAAGGATGATGAGATCTGGCTATAAGAACTTGTGGAAGAAGATCAGTATGCAACCGTCAAAGAGTTAGACGCCAGACTTGCTAAGGAGTTAGACGTTAGTGCCATGTCCATTATTCGCGCTTGACGCTTATAAGCTTGACGTACAAGTTTAATCGCTGGGTGCCGCATGAGCTGACGCAAGCAGATAAGGACAGACATGTTCGGGACTGCACTAATCTGTTGCAATATCAACTCAAGGACAAAATTTCGGAATGGATCGTCACTTGTGATGAAAATTAAAATATACTTTAACTACACAGGCCAAAAAGGGGGATGATCTGCGGCCGGTGAGCTCGTCGGCTGCGTTTGATTGCAAAGTGCAGTTTGACTAATAAACAGATCATGCTTTGTATCTGGTGGGATTGCCGTGGTATTATCCACAAAGAGTGTCTGGAAAAAGGTAAAAAAACTAGACAGTAAAGTGTGCAGCGAGACGCTAATCCGTGTTAACGCTGATATCAAGAGAAAACGTCTAACTGAGTTCTGGCTTAAAACAGTAATGTTCCATCAAGATAATGCAAAACCACATGTGTCTGCATTCACCGGCTGGACAGAACACGTTGTAAATTCACCTTCCGAAATCTCCCGTTAAATACTAATGTCTTTCTACCTCATTTAAACGCACGCGAGCTAACTTGTTAACATTCTGGCGGTGTGGTGGTGCATTTAATTATGGCAAAGCACACGAGGGCTATCTGCCTAAGGGGAGGGATGCCTTCGTGGAGGACTTTCTAAGGGAAACTGGCTCGTATACACGTTACACATGGGGAAAACCACGAAAACACCCATGCAGCCAGCCCGTTCGCGGGATTCGAACCTCGGACCGAACTACCAGTGTTCAGCGACTTTACCGCTCGGCTTCTGGTGGGCTAACATTCTGGCAAGAAAGCGTTAGTTGAAAGCAAGAGTAATAGGAAGGGTTACTTCAAAATAAGCTCAACTGTTAAGTAACATAAATAAATTCCCACGAACTACAGTAACTATCTTATTCACAGAAATTTACTGATTAGAAATGTATTATCAGCTGTTGAGTATTTCGACCTCTAATGAGCTCCCTCTGTAAAGATACGAAAAAAACTACTCTCTAATCTAAAACGATGTCAAAGATACCTTTTATTAAACTGGTCTTGCAAAATGATATATTTTTAGAAAAAAATGAAAGAATTTGCGGTTGCTGAGAATGCAATGGCATGGACTGAAGCCTTTGATATTTAAGAATTATCCATCAACCAACTTTATAAATAACAGAATCATAGCTATCTAGTACCTCTATCATTTTAATGCCCATGAAAATATTAATGTAATAATTTGAATTTTTTCAGGAAACATGCCGCATTGGTAGAACTTAGAGAATATAAAATTTTTGCTTGCTGATTAAAAATTTACGTAAAGTTAAAAAAGAGATAGCATTAGTGTCAATGGTAAGAACAACAAATTATGCAGCATTTATTAAAAAACTAGGCTTTCATTAGTACCTGAGTTGATTAAAAAACGCATCTTCTTTTTATAAATTAGGTATTTATATGCTCTTCTACGTTTACCAAATAGTAAAGAATAAAGGCTCGTGCACGATAAAAACTTTCGACTTAAAAACACTCATCTCTAAAGTATTTTGTTTACTACTCTTTGCTGAAATACAAAGTTCCTTTACAAAAGCTTGGGAAACCAAAAATACTTTCTAGTTCTCATAAAAATAAATGTGCGGAAGAAATTTTCCCAGGACGTTAGCAAACTGATGTTTAAAGGAAAATTAAAAGAATAAAAATTCATTTTTTTTAGAGCTCGCAAACGCATTAAATGATGGGTTCAAAATATTATGGTTACAGGCTTTATTTTCGCAACTCTTGATCCTAGATATGAAGTTGTACTTAAAAATCTTTTCAAAATATGGCAGAAAATTTCAAGAAAATAGACACTAGTGGTTGACGTTTTTGTAAATAAATTCGAATTTGTACATATCGTCGTTAGATCAGTTTAATACATACCATTGAACGAATGTGAACATTTTTTGCTGAGGTTAGGTAGCAGCTATAAATTCCTTGTTTTGACGATTAGTGGTTCGATAACGGGTGAAAACGTACCCATTGTTAACTCTGTAGTTGGCTCAACGAAACTATTAATTACTCTTATCTTCATGGTGTTGATGTATTTAATTATGGCAAAGCACACGAGGGCTATCTGCCTAAAGGGAGGGATGCCTTTCGTGGAGGTGGTGGTGGTGTGGTGTATTTAATTATGGCAAAGCACACTACGGCTATCTGCCTAAGAGGAGGGATGCCTTTCGTGGAGGACTTTCTAAGGGAAACTGGCTCGTATACACGTTACACATGGGGAAAACCACGAAAACGCCCATGCAGCCAGCCCGTTCGCGGGATTCGAACCTCGGACCGAACTACCAGTGTTCAGCGATTTTACCGCTCGGCCGCTGGTGGGCACTTATCTTCATGAGTTTTGCACATAAACATATGGAAGTTTTTGCATTTAACCTATCAAAGCTGTAAGGCATTTTCTATCTCATTACCGCATACCTTCCTGATGTAAGTAGATAGCATGTCCGGCTAGCATTCGGGAGGTCCGGTGTTTGAATTCCGGCGATGCACATTTTTTCACATCGTCTGCTTCCCCCCCCAAAAGGAAACTAATGACTACAAATCATAGCAAACTTCTTAATAATTGGAGAATTTGCTCTACAGGGACCAAGGAATAACTTTTTTTTTTCATTTACGAAACCACTCCACCCGAAGTTTTGAAGAAATTTTCACAGCGCACTAATAAACCTTATATTAGAAGATTTATTATTCTAAAGCATACGTTTACGATCATTATTTAAGGAAATAAAGCCTATTTGACAACGTTTTTGAGTATCATGTACTGTCTTGACCAAGAGTATTAGGCACTCCATAATAATGCATTTATTTTGAAGAATTTATGAGATAAATAAAAACCAAACGTTTTTCATTGAAGACAGACAATATTTATTCACAGTTTAAGAAGCTGATGTTTGTCTTTAGCTTTGTTAACAGTAGCAACTCTGTTCAGCATACTATCCTCTAGTTTATGACACTCTTCCATATTTCTGCCATTCCAAACTTACTCGAGGGCACTTTTAAGGGAATCTTTGAACGTCATTAAATGTTGCCATGGCTTTTGCTTTAAGAGACCCCACAGATGTTATGTCGGGTTAAGATCTGGGTGATGTGGTAGCTAGTCTAAAATATCAATACTATTATGAAAAATGCACTGAATTGAAACCGTCGGTTTCTGGCATGATACGTTACCTTGCAGAAAGTTTTCTCAATTTATATTTGTATCACCGAACACTTTACAAAAAGATGGTTCTAGAATAGTTTCAAGAACATGGATGCATATCTGACTATTCATGTGATCTTCACAATCCTACATTTTGCTTACATTACTGGCTGCCATGCATCCTTAGATCGTAATACTGTCCACTCTGTGTTTTACACTGGGAACTACACTCTCTCTGCTGTGTTCACCTTTACTTCGTCTCACATAGGATGCATTGTGTGTATCAAGCACCTAAAAATGAAGGAGAAAATAATACTTCTTTTATAAGACTAGTTTGTAACCAAAAACATATTGGAAACATTTGAAAGATTATTTTTTCTTTTAAATAAATGCAAAATAAAGCTTACCTGAAAGTTTAATTTATCAGAAAAAGAATATTTGACAATTCTTCTTTTGTAAACTATTTGTGCGTTTAAGCTTAGTTTATTCTCAATATAACCCCCCCCCGGAGGATTTCTTTCCAGTTTTGCAGACTACCAGACCAGATGCTACAAGTCTGATTCTTCTCGATTAGCAACAGCTGGACACCCAATTTCTTCCGATAATTTTGCAGTAAGTGTATGAGCATTTTTTATGCGATTTCCTGATTCTAGAAAAGAAATTCGATCGTCACCTTTTGATTTTCCTTTTTTCCTCGCTCAATTACTTTTCTGTTTGAGTATAAAAATGGATGCTCCAAAGTATAATGTGCAGTATACCCTGAAATTTTAAGATTTTGGGAAATCTCAACCTGATATTTCCTCGCTTATTTAAAAACAAGATTTGATACCGTTGATGAACAGAAGCTCTGTATGTTTTAGTGTTTTCTGTAAAAACTACATTAAATTTCAAAATTATCAACTAACTAGTTCAACACATAATTAAACTTCCACTAAAACAAACTAGACTGACAATATTCACAAAATTCGTTTAAAAAATGATAAAAAATAAACTAAAAGTTGAGTTGTTTGTTTGGTTCTATGCTTTTGAAAAATTGTAATAACTTTGAAAAGAGATTCATAATTGTTGGCAGATAAATATATATATACCTGACTACTCTCTTTAAAGATATCGTAAAAATGGATACAAATAATATTTTTAGTCAAGGTACTTCAAGGCAGTATTATATTCCCCTTTGCAGCTCTCATTGTGTAAGAGCTTAGGAAGTCCAGCTAACAATTAGAAGATTTAATGGTTGGAACTCTGACGAGGCTAAACTTGACTTTTAACGTCCCTTTAATTCCAAAAAAACCTAATAGTCTCTACAGTGTAGCCCAAACTAAAATGTGGTGGATGATAACGCGTCAGCATGGATTTGGTCAACAGTGTTATGTATTAATTCACAATGCATTATGAATTTATGAATTCAATATCCGTGTACAAATTTTAATGTATTTAATATATTTATTATCATTTAAACACAATTTTCTCCTTAAAAGTTAATAAAGTTTAATCATTACGAATTACAAAATTTGAGTAAAACAATTACAACTTGAATAAAAACTTACAAGTTACAACAAACAACTTTAAATAAAAACTATTCAGTTGCAAAATTAAATATCAATTAAATTAGCTAACAGTCAACTGTTAACTAGTTTAACTGTAATTGTTGTACTCAAATCTCGTAACTGATAAGGATTAATCTTTATTAACTTTTAAGAAGAAATTTGTGTTTAAATGATAATGTATTAAATATAATAAGAATTAGTGCATAAATATTAAATTCATAATTCGTTATACACTCTGAATTAATACACAATAAAAGGGTGTCGTGTCTCTCGTCAGTCGCTCTTTAAGTAAGGAAGAATACAGCGATCTACCGCATAACGTACGTGTAATGTCATGGATAAGGTGTTAGCACATACAGATAAGAATCGGAAGATCCGCTATTCGAATCTCAGCAAGGGCAGTTGTTTTCTCATATTTCGCGTAACGAACGCATAATAGTCTCTGCAACATTAGATAGAGAATCTTGACGCCGCACAGCAGTATGTAAATACCTTAAAAATTTAGAGGATTTTAATTTTAATACATAGCCGCCAAAATTTTCTTTACATTCACAAAACACTGAGTTCATTATTTATAATTTATGTATGTATTGGTGTCTCATTGCGCAGAAATGGATAATCATAGAGAAATGAGCTTGGTACTCAAGTTCGGACGGTAAAGGTATTTACCTCAGACCGATTATTTTTTCAAACTGAATTGAAATTATTTTATTCAATTATGAAAAGCTTTTAGTTTTTCATAAATATCTTTTTCAATAAATCAACTGTAATAATCTCAGAATTTCACTGTTTACATCACTGGGCAGAGCTAAAACATGCCTTTCAAATTAAGTTTTTTCCGAATTTCTAAATTAATTTAAAGGCTTTTAGAAATTTTTAGAAAATTGCTTGGTCGTTTTTTTGATTATTGCACGACCGTTAATTTAATCTGTTTATTTCGAATATCAAAGAAAATTTTCTTTTAAAAAATTCTTAGATTCTTCACAAATTAGTAAACTTTGTCTTCTTGGCCATCGTTTAAAAAAATTTTCAATAAATATCAGTTCAATGATTTTCTACACAATGTGTTTTAAATGTGCAGCGTTACAACTTCGAAATTTATAAAATCGTGGGATTAGAAGAACTTTACTGAGCTCATAACGTACCTTGAAGTTAATTTTATGATGTTTCTAAACATGGGAAGATTTAAGCAGTTAGTTAGACATCCGTTACAAGTCACAGGAGATAACATATTCGCTTTGTTGCGTGATCACAAGCTAAAGCTGACTATTCTTTTTTCGAACTTTTAATTTTCCAAACAAATAATCCCAAGTAAATCTAATTAGAAGCTGCAGTTTTTATATACCTTTTAACTGCATCTTGACGACAGATACATAAATTCAAAGTTTAATGCTCGCGAAATAATATTCACAAAGCTAATATGCTTTCTAAGTATATTCTTGAAGTAATTAGAGAACAAACAAAGAATTTGAACTTGCAGAAAATTTATGATTAGATGGATTACGTACTCGACGAAGTTAACAGAGGATTAAATTAGATAGCTACTGTATTTCTTTATTCATAAGAATGACTTACGGAAGTGACATAATTCTTTTGGCTTTACTAACAAATTATAAATATTTTAAACTAAAAGGTTTTAAAAGCATCATGAACATTTGTATAATTTAGGGTAAAAGTTAGGAAAGTAGTTTAAGCAATTTGCTTTAAATCATCTGTAGATGCCAAGTGAGAAGAAGTATTTTTTCTTCCAACATTTTAATTTCAGAAACCGAAATTTAGTGTACTAAAATTATTTTTATAGCAAAAGGGCATTCTTCTCCCCTCTTCATTAAGATGGTTACATTTCCATTCCGAAATCGTTTGAGATAAGATGACTCTATACAGTTTCGGAAAAACAGTTTATACAAGCATTACAATTGTCTTTAGTTCAGAGGAATGATAACTGAGGCCTTAAATAAAAGGATTAAGTAAATTTGTAACACTTGCTTATTGCATAAATGAAGAAAAGCATTTAAGAGATGTCCGAAACAAATCATTTGAGAGATCTAGAAAATACTCGTAAATAAAATTTCATTGTTGTTGCTGATTTCGTGTATACAGAGGCGGTCGTTGGTCACAGACTTTGAACAGTTATACACTGGCCAATGAATTAGAAACCTTTGAGATTTTCATTTGAATGCGTGCTAAGGATGAAGTATACAAATTTTCTTATAACGTGGGTTACACTTGGTTAGAATGTTAGTATAAGTAAGGTATAAGAGTGATTTTCACGATGAATGAAGTAAAATGAAAAAACGACAGATCTTTCACCATTTGAAAAAAGATCTTATTTTTGGTATCCGTTTAGAAGAGGCCTCGATTTCGAAGGCAGCATATCTCACTGTGTTTTCAAAAGCTGCCATATCAAAGGTTTTCAAAAATTGGAATCAGAACCCACAGTCCTTCTTTAGGAAATGTAACTGCGGGTCAAGAACAGTTTTCCAAGAGAGTGATCGGCGTTGTCTCCAACGAATCGCACGGCAGAACAGGGACTCTACTGTGCTTCAACTGACACAGATCGTCAACAAAGGCTCATCCCAACAAATATCAGCTTGAATCATGCTCAGAGAATTGCAGAGGATAGGAATACATACTCCGGGGCCTGTGATAAAACCGTTGATTTCTGTCCAACATGCAAGGATTCGGAAAAGAAAGCACTGAACACCTGAGGATTGGAAACGAGTAATGTGGTCGGATGAATCACGCTACACCTTATTTTACACTCAAGGAACGTCGAATTTGGTGAGAACCCCATGAAGCCATCTTGCTTTAGGCGCACTGTACAGTGGTCTGGTGGAAGTATCATGATATGCGACATGCTCTGCTGGCATGGTAGTTGAGTCCTTGTGTTTCTCGAGGGTAAAAAAAACAGCCATGAGATACCTAGATATACTTGCAGATTAAGTGTACCCTGCAATGTTGCGTTGTTATCCTGATGGCGACGGATATTTCATGGACAATAATGCAACTATACATCGTGCCAGAAGTGCTCAAAATTGGTTCGCTGAACACCAGTCTGACTTCCAGCACATTCTCTGGCCACCGCATAGCTCGGATCTTAAAATGTGTGGGATGTTTTGAAAAGAAGCATCCTACAGCACTCTCTACTTCCATATAATTTACAAGATCTAAAAAGCTGCATAGCCAATGCATTGTATTCTCTGAACGTAAGTGCACTTCAGAAGCACGTAAACGCGATGCCCAAACGAAGCGTAGCTGTTATCCGTGCAAAAGATGGTCCAATAAAATATTAATCTTGGTTTCTAATTCATTGGCTAGTGTGTGTATGACCAGGTATTCATTGGCCAGGTTTCCAAATCAGTCAAATTCTGGTCAAGAACTACTCAAGCGGAGGTTAGCCAGAGATCTTTATCCTTCGGAACCAGCTGCTAACTGTTTGAAAGAAATTTTGTTGGACAGGCTCCAAATGCTTGTTTCAATAATTCAAAGACATTATAATCACGAGTGTCATCTTTGAATTATAACCAGTGGGTGCAGGAATTAGTCTTTCACTAACCACACAACCTAAAGAGAGAGAAAATTTTCCACAGTGAAACATTTTAAAACTAAACAGAGAATTTCCATTACTTATCAAACTTTTTATACTGTTCATGACAGTATCAGCCATTTCCATAAATATTTCTTCTGATCGTTAACTGACATATTTGTAATCATTTCAACCGATATCTAATTACCTACGATGTCAAAGATTAATTTATTTCCCAAAAAATAAAATGACTGGTGCACATCTTAAATAATCAAAGACTTTCAGTTTTTTTTTTTAAGTTGTACTTTTTTTAACTTGTTTCTTTCCCTGATAATTTTAAGAAACATATTGTGATGCATTCCTCTGTTGTAATTTGCTCCCGCTGCCTCCCGTATGTAACACACTTGGCGATTAATTTAAAATGTCGTCATTCTCTTGTTTTGCGAAAAAGATAGATGAGGTAATTTTAAACAGGTAATTTTTAAGAAAAGGCGCTGACATGTTTCTCAAAAATTGAATTTTCGTTTATCATTGACAAGTAAATAAAGTGCCTTTTGATATAAAAAGTTGAAGGTTTAATTAACTAATGATCCTCTTTCCGTAAGCATGAGTTAATTACGTACTGATTATGCGTAGGGCGGGGGAAAATTACTTTCGGTTAAGGTAATATCTAATTCTTAACCTTTCAGCGTGTGTATAAAATAAAAGTATATTTATCTATACAAGAATAATAATTAACAATATAATAATTAAGATATTATTATGTTTGCATTTATCTATGCAAGGTTAATAATATCTAATTCTCAGCCTTTCAGCGTGGGAATAAAATAAAGATATATTTATGTTTACAAACATAATAATTACCGGACAAGATTATGGGCTATTTTGCTTTTTGTGATGTTTTAATAATGCGGTGCGTTTCACTAAATTGTATGTGTATTAATTTCCTTAAAATGGTTTTGTTTAGGTAACGCATTTGATGTGGCCTGTTGGAAAACATGGTGCTCGTAGTAAGAAAATGGGCGAAATTAATAGCACTTCTCTATTTGTAATTCTGCAAGTTAGCTCTTATCATGACCTTCTACGATGTATAGGTATTACTATTTTTTAATGGCTAAAATTTAATTTTCAAAATGGGACTTTGACTATAAACTAATTCAAGTTGTTTAAGTAATTTTTTGATGCGATAAACAAGTATAATGAATGAGTCACTTTTGATTCTTATTTAGGTTTAGGACTTGACTTCGAGTATAAACCATTAATTCAAAGTAAATACTTAATGTTTAATATCATTATAGATTTTGAACGGATGCATTTGAATTATAATTACATTGTTTCACTATTGACTTGTGTGTGTATCAAAATGCATTAGCACCATTGTAAAGTAACATACCTAATATTTGAGTTCGAAGAAAAGTGTTGAATTTCGTTAACAAGTTAGCGAAGTAACAGTGAAGAATACTAAATACAGACTACGTTGATGATCCAAATTAAAATAGTTTTTCTAAGAATGAAGTGGTTTCGAAACCAATTTTCTGATATGATTTAGCTTAGGGTTCTAAGCTATATTTCTTGGCTCATGTCACATATTTTGTCTAAGCCGAAAAGTTCTGAAAATTTAAAGACACGTGGCTCAGTTTAAAAGTAGGAGTTTAATCTTATCAGTGCCTATGAATTTTAGTCGGTGTCTCGTTGAGAACCAGTTTCTGCTAAATTTGTTCAAGGCTTTGAAAACAGATCTCGAAATTAATAATTTTGAAGTCAGATAAGTTGTTCGCTGTTGATGAATCTGGTTTAAAAGATCTATACAATATCTATATAATCTAGTATAGATCAACGAGCTATACAATATCTATATAATCTAGTATAGACCAACGAGCTGTTTAGCTTTGAACAAAAACTTTATTCTGTAAATGATATTTGAAATTCAGCTATAGAGCAGAGTAGCCTCATATATGTGTTAACCTTTATGATGAAAGTCATAGTTTTAATTTAAGCTGTATTTTCAAGGTGTTAGCTGTAAACCACTACGAGTGCTTTAGTAAACTTTTATTTGCTTTTTTTCTGACTCTGCTCAGTTTAATAATTGTTAAGATAATAACTCGTCAACAGATTACGATGACTATATGTAGCCGTTACACTGAATGTTCACTTTAAATTAATTTCTCACGACATAGTTATAATTTGAAGAAAATTTCAAACAGCATCACCATTTGAGTAACACGACCTCTGCCAAACTTAAGGAAGTGTATATGAAGCGGAAAATTTGGCATTAGAGAAATTATTAATTACATTTAAATTCTAAATTTAATCTAGAGGATTTTAACGTAATGACCAAATCTTATTTCTTTAATAACTGCACTGATACAGGCCATGAATGAATTATTAAAGATTTATCAATCAATACATTATTATGAATGCCATCTTTGTCTCCTCCATGATTCGTAAAGTTTATTGCTTTCAGCCCTGAAAGATATATTGCTTATTAGATAGTTAAATTTAGATATCATTTAATTACTCTCCTCACACATGAATCTATAATCTTCGATCAGAAATTGTTCTAAACGATGTTTAATATACCTCCTGATATATGTAAAATTTTCAAATATTGACAGAAAATGAATTCTTTTGAAGAAAAAGTTAAATAGCGAGCTTTGCAGTGTCATCAAATCCGTATTTCAGGTATGAATTGATGCATTTTACTGCGGAATGTTCTTTGAATAATGAAATTTGAATATATATGGAAAAAGTATACATTTTAATTTCATTTTGTGCACATTATTCACTGTTTAATAGTTTCACGCTTCATTACATAATTTAAATTTTACAAAGTTTAAATATACAATGGAAGAAATTTAAAGATTATTATATATCCGTATAGTGCAAGACCAGAAGAACTGAAAGCAAATTAGTATTTTATTGAAGGGCTTTGCTAAGAATTAAAATTAAATTTTCTGGAATATATAGTTAAAGTATGTTGTTCAGAGGCCAATTTTTAGAGCAAAGAAGGCATCGATTTAGGACAACACACTTTATTTACACGTATAATGAATAAAAGGATCACTCAGGAAATCGTATTGACCATCACACAGCAAGTTAGATATTATCATCTCCATACGCTCGAAGCTCGAATGACGGATGTGTCGGTAGAAGAGACAGCTGCGCCATCATAATTAATACGCATGCGCATAAGAAAAAAACGTTCGCTCGCCTCTACCTAACACACCCCTCCTGCGAGCAACATTTTTTTCAATACAAAAATGAAATACAAACAATATATAACACGTTACATTAAGAAATTAAGGAAATTACTTTCAATGTATACATTAATTTTTCTTCACTGACACTCTTAGTAAGAAAATCTGCAATCATATTATCAGTTTGTGAATATTCCAACTTAATAACATTGTCCTTTGTTAAGTCCTTCATAAAATGGAAACGTAAGTTCATGTGTCTGGATTTCGTAGAAGATCTTGCACAGTTGATCCACTGGATGGCAGCTTGACTGTCTGTATTCAAGACCACTGCACCATTCAAAAATTGTTTACATTTTAATTCTGATAATAAATTTACAGTCCAAATAATATCCTTACAAATTTCAGAAATAGAAAATAATTCTGCTTCACAAGTAGACAGACTAATACTTCTCTGCTTACGACATTTCCAAGAAATCAATGAATCACCTAGTAAAATAGTACCACCAGAAAATGACTTACCATTTTCTGCATTTCCCCAGCTAGCATCAGCATATGCATTTAAAACTCCAAAATCATTGCTATAGAAAAGTTTTTTATTTTTTGTACCTTTTAAATACCTTAATACCCTTTTAGCCAAAAGATAATGCCTTTTTTCTGGTACATGATTAAATTGTGACAAATAAGTTGTTACAAATGATATATCAGGACGCGTTCTATTCGCTAAATATAAAAGTTCCCCAATTAATTCCTGATACAAAATTGCATCAATTTTTTCATTTGTACATGAAAAACCTTTATCTGCCCCTTTAACGATTGGCGTTTTCACTGCTTTACAATTTTCCAGATTGTGTTTAGTCAATAAAGATTCAATATATTCTGTTTGAGACAAACATATACCATTTTCAAGTTTTTCTATTTTCATTCCTAAAAATTTTGAATTAGTATTTTCATGTAACTCAAATACATTTTTTATTTTAGAAACAATATTTTCAAGCATTTCTTTATTATTACAGAATACAGCTAAATCATCAACATACAAACACAGTATAAAAATGTTTTTGGTATCATTATAAATGAATATACAATTATCAGATGCTAACTGTACCAGCCCAAGTTTTTCTAACTCATTTTTTATTTTCATATACCAATTTCTACCGGATTGAGGGAACCCATGAATACTTTTCTTCAATTTACATACTTTACCTTCTCCAATCAGTTTTTCATAACCAGGTGGAGGAGTCATATACACATCCTTGTTTAAGTCACTGTGCAAGTACGCTGTTTTTACATCATAAAATTTAACAGTCAAATTTAATATAGCTGAAAGTGCAAGCAATAATCTAAAACATTCAATGTTAACTACTGGTGAATATGATTCGGTATAATCCTTATTTTTTATTTGATTAAACCCAGCCGCTACTAATCTCGCTTTATATTTTACTTCCCCAGAGTCTCCTTCCTTCAAAGTATACACCCACTTACTTTTTACTAATTTTGTTTTTTCAGGCCTGTCTACTATTTCCCACACTTTGTGTTTATGTAATGAATCTAATTCATTTTCCATTGCGGATTTCCAGTCATACCAATTCGCACTTTGTTTTGCTTCTGAAAAATCATTCGGAACATTACTGATTATACTTGATGCTAGTTGTTTTGATTTGAGCCTCTCGGATCGTCTTAATAGAATTTCATTTCCATATTTATTACTTTTTTCATAGCTATCAGATGTTTGGACTTCATTCCCCCTGTCATCACCCCCCGCTACAACGGCTTATGTCGGCGATTTCGAAATTCGATGAGTCATCATATTCGCTTGCTTGGGTATTTTCCGTAACAACCAATTCGAGGTGTGGTCGTTTCCCTTTCCTTTTAATTCTTCAATATCCCAAGTTTCTAAGGTTTAATTTTTTCCCATATAATTACTACCCTTTAAAGATTCGTTAAATTTAACTGATCGTTCTTCAATTATTTTGTTACTTGCTATATCATAAATACGATATCCTTTTCTTTCTCTAGCATATCCTAACATTATCCCTCTTTTCCCTGGTATGTCAAATTTGTTTCGCATTACTTTCGGAATGTGAAAGTATGCCACACATCCAAACCTTTTCAGATAGTTTAATTTGGGTTTTTTACCAGTCCAAATTTCTAAAGGAATTTTTTCTTTTCCTTTCCGGGGTGTTAAATTTGATACTTGAGTACTAAAATTAATTGCTTCTGCCCAGAATTTTACCGGAAGCTCACTCTCATGTAGTAATGTCCTAGCCCTTTCTAAAAGAACTCTATCTGCCCGTTCAGCTTTCCCATTACTCTCACTGTTATATGGAATTGTTTTTTCATGAAAAATACCTGAATTAGCAAGATAATTATCTAATTGTTGATTTACAAATTCTAAACCATTGTCTGTTCTCAAACGTTTAATTCTTTTACCAGTTAAATTTTCATATATAGCTTTAAATTTACAAAATGCGTCAAACACTTCACTTTTACTTTTAAGAAAATAAGTAAAATACATTCCAGAAAAATCATCCACTAAGATCATAAAATATTTAGACCCACCAATTGATTCAGTTTGAACAGGGCCACATAGATCCGAATGAATTAATTCTAAAATTTCTGAACTCTGATTAATGTCAATATTTGGGTGACTTTTTCTAGTTATTTTACTTATGTCACAGGTTTCACACTTAAAATCATTTACATCATTAATATCAATGTATTCTTTCATTTTAAGCATGTATTTTGGATTTAAACGGCACAATCTACTATGCCAAAGTTCATAATTATTACCAGTACAATCATTAGCAATGCAAGATTCAGAATTATAATATGGTTCTAAATTAACTTCAAGCCTACCGTTATTCTTAAATGCTTTAAAAAGTAATTCATTACACCTACTAAAAACTAATACAGAATTATTCCTTGATTCAATTTTACATCCTTTATCCATTAAGGCAGTGAGTGACAATAAGTTATTTCTTAAATCAGGAATATAACTAACATTACTAATAGTTAAATTAATAAAACTAAAATTCTTTGTATTTATAGCTTTTGCTTTAACAGTACCAATACCTTCTGAATATATTTTTGAGTGTTTACCTGCCTGGTAAATATCCCTCACCTCTGGTGTAATATTCTGAAACCAAAAGAAGTCTTTTGCCATGTGTCCGGTTGCACCACTATCCAGCAACCAAATTTTATCACATTCATCATTTTTTCCACGCGTAAGTTGAAGAGCAAAATCATTTTCTCTTTCACCAGAACGAGATGAAACGTTCACACTTGTAGGTTGTAACTTCATTCTTTCCTTGTTACCTTTGGATAACTCACTTTTTGAATTCTTGTTTCTGTAATAGCAGTCCTTCGCGATGTGACCAGGCCGTCGGCAAAAGTAACAAATTCTTGGCTTATAGTTTTTATTCCTTCTTGATATGAACGCCTCTGCGTTGTTTCCATCAGGTCGTTTCCCATTCGTTGAATTGTGAACGGACTCTTCCTCACGGAGTATCTCGAGTACTTCATCAATTGTTTTTTCACGCTGAGTTTTTACAATTTCCCTAATTCGAGAGAATTTCCCACGAAGTCCACGGACTGTGTAAAACACCAGTTCTCGAGGAGATACATCTAGGCTTAGCGATTGACACTTAGTTGCTATTCCTTTCGCTCTTGCGATATAATCATTAGCCGACTCATGCAACTTCATTTCTAAATTTTTTAACTCATTACCAGCATCTATTTTTCGATCTTCGGCTTGTCCCGTAAACGTTGACTTTATTTTTTCCCAAAGAATTTTTGCATTTTCTTCTGTGGAGAACTGAAGTGCCTGTTGAACTTGGTTTCTTATATCCAATTCTTCTTAAGAAAACCACGGAGCTGCTACCATTTGTTGTTCAGAGGCCAATTTTTAGAGCAAAGAAGGCTTCGATTTAGGACAACACACTTTATTTACACGTATAATGAATAAAAGGATCATTCAGGAAATCGTATTGACCATCACACAGCAAGTTAGATATTATCATCTCCATACGCTCGAAGCTCGAATGACGGATGTGTCGGTAGAAGAGACAGCTGCGCCATCATACGCATGCGCATAAGAAAAAAACGTTCGCTCGCCTCAACCCAACAAAGTAGCTAATTAAATAAACTAACATTCCGTTTAAATGCGTAAATTACAGAAAATTTGTGCTGTTGAAAACCTTCCTTACCTTCTGGACCTTTTTGGACCCTTCTGGACGGAAGAGTGATTCTCTGGAAAGCACGTAAGATCTTAATTAAAGCACGTAAGATCTGGAAAGCACGTAATCATAGGAAATAAATATTATTTTATTTGATTACGGTGACGCTCACAATTGTATTCGCCGAGGGATGTCCCGTGGAAGACTTTTAAGGAAAATGATTCGTATCTACTCAAACATGGGGAAACCCCCAAAAACGCCCATGCAACCAGCCAGTTCGCCGGAATTAGATCCCTGGACCGAGATTCTAGTCTTCAGAGACTTCATACCGTTGGGCCGTTGCTGGATCAGTAATTGATACTATAATCATCTTCAGCTTTATTTTATTTGATTTTCCTGTCAAGGGAAAATCTGCACTTTCGTTAAAAATCCCAATGTTTCTTTACAACTACATGACGTTAGAAATATCATTTATCGAATAAAATAATTTTATTTAATAAAATTCTCAACTGGATATATTACAAATTATATGTAGTTAAAATTATAGAGTTTAAGGAAATTGTTAAAAGAAAATCAAACTCAAGATGATTATCAAGAACGCTGGTCAACGTTATTGGGCCGCACGCTAAATGTACACAAAATTTTAAACTAAAATTTAACCGAAGAACATCGGTGAGCTTGAAGGATGGTGGTCACCAATAAGCTAAACTGCGGTTGATAGTGACTGGCAATCAGTCCACTAGTCATCGATGTGGAGCTACGCGCTAAAATTAAAATTATATCAAAGAACTTTGGTATTCATCTAGCCTGTTGATTATTGAGGACCTATAGGTTGATGACGACTTGCGATCAACGCGTACACCATCAGTGTGCTGCATGCCGTGAATTTAAATATTTAAATTAAAAGTTAGTCGAGGAGCACCGGTGCTCGTCAAAGCTTTTCTCACCCGTGATTTAAAAGCTGATAATCACATAGGGTAAAATGCTACCCCACAGGTTATTAATATAGGACAATGAAGTAAATTCAAATATCTTTTTAAGTTAAAATTAACTAATGTTTTCAAAGGCTGTTGGCTACCGTTAAGGGGGGTCACCGGTTGTGAGTCTCTTGAAGTCAACCCATACACCACCATTGTTGAGAAGATCATTAAATTTAGCTAAATATTTTAATTAAAATTTGTAAATAATTTTTAAACTTTTTTTGTTAGAGAAATTAATCTTTCCGTGACCTACAGCTTTGTATCATGTTTTCTACTGGTGATCAACACATAGATCAACAATGGATAGCAGTGCAATTTAGATAGTAAGTAAATTTATACAGATTGTTAAAACTGAATTAAATTAAAAGTCACTGTTGACTGCAAGAGAATCCAGTCACTGTCGAATGCATTGTCACCGGTTGTCGTCAATGATATAAGTCACCAGGGATTTATGGATTTTCTTTTATTTGCACAAGGCAGTGCAATATCTGTATGCTATGGCAACACAAGCCAGCGCAAATGGAAGCGAATACGGGGCAGCGAAACGCAATGTAACGTAACGTCAAAAAAATTGGCAAGACTCCGTTAAGGATGTTTTAAACGTTAACAGTGCTGTAATACAGAGGGATTTTACATTTAGAAAAAGTAAGGAGGTTAAATTTCGAACATAGATCGATCCAGATTTATGAGCAGAATTGTTTTGTTTGTAGCTTATGTACTGGTAAATTTCGAAATCCACTTTAAATGGCCTGAATGAATTAGTTTTCCGTTACAACAAATAATTGAGTATATAATTTTCTCTGCCTCTGCTGAAATTCGATATTTTACCTTGTTGATCAGAAGTTCATAATGCAAGAAAACGACTTTACAGTGACTTAAAGTTACACTATACAGTAACTACACAGTTTTTACGCTACATAGTTACACTATACTGTTACAGTGACTTAGAATACAGTGCTATCATCGGTCCCTTACAAGTTGAGCTTCTTAATGCAAAGAGCACGCATATGCATATTTTACGATTAGGTAAATATGATAACAAACGTTAAATTCGTGAATTTTTTTACTAATTACCAATTAATTACCATTTTGTTTTTGCTTCAGGCAAAAATTTTGTAAAATGCGTTTTAACACAACGTGCCAAGCAAAATAAAAAAGCTGTTGGGATAGCTGTTTATAAGAGTATGTTGTGCGTACGGGTTCGCATTACATTTGATACTGATCGAGGACCGATGATATCCTCGAGAACTAATAATGGTTTGATAAAATTTATTTTATCGAAAGGAACGCCTCACAGTTCCGAAACATTCCACAAAAATACTAGTACAACCCTTCACAGTATCATAAAATGCAATCAGTAATTGCACATCGAACTACTAATAAAGTTAAACACAACGCAATGCAAAGCGCATCTAAAAGGCGAAGCTCTCTCGGATATCTCATTACTCCAACTTAGCTCTGAGCTAACAACTGAGAGCAGATGCTCTCTCCGGCCTTATATAGTTTTCACCCGGCTGCCGAGAAATCTCTAGTAATTCTCGAAATTACTGGAAGGCATATGAAGTACGGATATGGTTACAGTTGCATATGAAATGAATTACATTTATTCAACTACAATACCCATTACAGTTATACAGGGGGCGGACCCTAACTTCGCTTAATGATTCCCAAATTTGGCAACTTCTGGTGACTTCTCGCCAAATTGGCAAGAAAAATTAGTCGCCGAAACCATCGCGAGTTTGATGATTTCTCACCAGTTTAGCAAGTTAACTATTTACTCAATTATAAATAGACTTACCCCTATATTCTTAGTTTTTCGGCAGTTTGGCAGAGCATGTCCCTTCAGATTTTCATGTTACATTATATAGAAAAAATACAACAATTTCATATACAATCTCACTCAAAGTACAAAATTCGTAACAATAGTACTTCACTAAATTTCTTAATTAATATACTTCCAGAGGTTTATTAAGTTTCTCTTAATTTCCATCGCAAAAAGGCCCAGCTCTAGTACTAGTCAGTTTTTGAGAGAAATTTTAATTTACGCATGAGCACCAAACAAAATGAGCTCCTGTGTTTTAATTGGTTATTTAATTTTTTTAATTTTCCTTTTATATTTTATTTAACTTTAATTACTCATTATATGATTTTCTGTTGGGTTGTGAGGTCTTTCCCGCCTGTGATTTGCTCGAGACCATAAATTTACATCTGATAATGCATATAGTATTAAAATTCAGTTAAGTATTTTATAGAAAATAAAGTTTTCTAAATCAAATATTTTAAAACAGTGATTTAAAATGTTATTTTTTCTATTAATACTAGGAAAAAGTTAAGAGCCTGCAGATTTATGTACAAAGAGAAGAATCATCATATGCTTTCTCCATACAAACTGCAATCGATAGGCTGGCGCTAAACAGTCGAGCCATTAGGAAGTGTGAGACGACATACTCTCCCACTATGGAATTAATTATTTTTACTAGTAATCCTTCCACCTGACACTACTAAGTTCGAAAATTTACAGCCAGTGTTAAAGGATTTCAGCAACCTGCGATGCATATCTTATCAAAGCAGTTCGATTTCAGTTGGATCATCGGCCAATGTTTCCACAATTCCTCTGATATTATTTTCAGTCGTTACAAAGCGGATGACTTAAAATATAATAGAAAAACAAAGTGACATTATTCAATATAGAACACCTCTGAAAATATCTAATAGAAATGATACCTAGAAACATGCAGTTACCAAGAACTCACGCTTCTCATATTAAAAGCTAATGACTTTATTTTAGCTCGGAAGTCCAGAGATTTAATACATAATTTTTGAGATGCGATTAAGGCTGATTGTTAATTTATGTTGTAAATACATTCTCAAATGTTATTAAGGATTATTTAATTTTCGTAGATCATTATTAAATATGTTATATTAAATACTTTCGTTGTACATGACTTAGAAACGCAAACATTTGAAACCTCTCACGCAATGTTGCCTGAAAGATAGTGTTTTTCTCTATTGTTTGCCACACGACCAACGACCAAAAACGTTGCTGCAAAGACTGTCTTCTTCTGGTGAACCAAGAAGAAGAAATCCGGAGCTCTCAGATCTAGGAAGCGGGATGATAAGCCAAATCGGCAAATCAGGAAAATAAAGGATTTGTAATTGTCCGTATGAACTCAGTGTTACTTGCGCTACGCTACTGGGAAACCATGAAATCTATCATACAGCCAATCCTTTAGCTGATATCTGAAACTGAGCCGAATTATCTGCTTTTTTTTTATTTATTTGTGCACTGAATTTCAGAATATCATTCTAGATCTTTGTAATTAATGCGTACAATTTCATATTTAACGATATGACACTAATCTATAAAACACTTTTTGCACAATTAAGTTATAGGTATTACTCGTATTAATTAATTTTCAATAAAAGTCATCTAAGAAAATACGAAAATTGCGTTAACAACATTGGATACCTAGTTACAAATAAAATTAGGATTAATAAAATTATAATGATAAGTAAGTTGCCTTCATTCAGCACATGTATTTTGTATAAGACAAAATATATAAGAATTCTTCTTTTAGGTGTTTTAGCGTTAACAACAAAATTGATATTTGCTCTATGGCAGAAATAGTATTTCGCTAGTCCGTGAAACAAATACTTTTATCCCAAACATCTAGATTTGAAAAGTTTACCTCAAACAACATTCAGTGAATCAACAAATCAGTCAGCAAGCAGAATTCAATTGTTCAGATTAAACCCAATAAATGAAATGAGAGATTAACACATTTCATTTTAAATCTAAGAGTGACAGACGGTGAATAAAATTTAGTACATAAAGCATTCGCAATAGAAAATGCTCTAAAAATTTATAATCAAGAACCAACAATTGCAAATAAATAAGAAAATGATGATGACGTAAAAGAAAGGAAAATGACGTGTTTGAGGATACGCGACTGCCCATATTTCTGAGTTATTTAGATTTGATATAAAATTCATGTTCTAAACTTCATCATATAATGTGAAGTAATTAATGTACTATATTAATTAATACATAGCGCTAACTTAATTAATTAAGTTAATTAATATATAGTATCTATATAAATCCTACTCATTATTAACCAGAGTATCGTTTCCTTCTGTAGAATACTTAATTTTCGAGAATCATAAAAATGTGCTGCTCATTAAACAAGTTACTTTAATTAAACATTTATGTTTTCAATGTTACAACATGATTCTAGAAAACGAGAAAAGAATTCTTGCATTATAAGTGGAGAAGGAAAAAAAGTTTTTGGACTTCGTCAAAGAACTACAAACTATCAATTATTCACGTCTTGCATTACATTTGTGACTTCATCACAAAGGTATTTTCAAAACAGCAACACGTATATACTTAAGGAAGCATATTAGCTGGAGTGAAAGCGTTGCAGTAAGATTACAGAGTTTCTCTCATAGTATGTAAAATGTTGAATTATAAAGCTACATATCAAGGGATGCCATTACATTTTATATATCGAGCGCCACGAAAGTGGCGTGAGACTCTTGCGGGCGAGTGAAGCTGCTCTTATGCACATAAAACATTTGTTTGAAATATGGTAAACTAAAACCATTGCCCAAAAGAAAGCAATTAATTAATTTCATTTGTTTTTGCAGAGTTGTCACACGTTTCTTTGTAGAAACATTAGGTTAATTTGATGCTAGAAACGTAAAAAATGAGCAATGCCCTCGCCAGGACTCGAACTTGGACCTTTCGAATATGATACAAGTGTGATACTGTTACACCACGAAGGTATGCAGAAAGGAGGGAGAAAATAAATTGTTTCGTTAGGTGGGTCAGGCTACGCCCGCTTCTCGTACCTTATTCCCTCTTGTATAGGGCGTCTGGGGATTAGGGGACCCATTCGCCAAATCCTGGTGGTGTAGAATCAGCATCCACCACCTTTTAGTTCGGCGCAATTGTAGATTTATTAGGTTATTTTGAAGCAGGAGACATGAAAAATGAGCAATGCCCTCGCCGGGACGCGAACCTGGACCTCTTGAATACGCGCCGAGTGTGTTACCGTTACATCATGAAGGCGTACAGAAAGGAGGGAGAAAATACCTTACATTTTTACACTTTAAAACTTCTCCATTTTTAAAATGACGCAAATATTGTTGGTTTGATTTGTTTGATTATGACAAAACACTCGAGGGCTCTCTGCCTAAGGGGGCGGGACTTCTTCGTGAAGGACACAGAAAGACTTGTAGCTTTGAAAATTCTAGTTGGGACTCTTACCTGAATTTGAACATGTGGCTCTTATTGGCAGAAAGTTTGGTCATCCCTATAGCATATCCCTTACGAGTATATTTTAAAATTAGTCCATTACTACACAAAATTTCAAGTCCAGTGTTCGACAAATGCGGTATTTTATACTGATTATGCTGAATGTTAATTTATCTTTTTTTTTTTTTTTTTTTTTTCTCTCAAGAACTAAACACTAAATGTATAATTTCGAAAAATGTAAGCGAAAATTTCTTTGAAATTGGAACACTTGTAAACAATAAAAAAGCACGATTTGCGGTTTTGCAGCTGAAGATGGTGGTTCGGTAAAACCATCGAAACTAGTCCTGTGAAAATTTTGCAAATATTACGCTGATTTTTGTTGTTTGACTTCTGAATTAGTATTTATTCGGCATGTTATTGTGTCTTAATTAATAAAAAAGCAGTCATAAACGCGAAGCTTTTGTTGCTTGTGTTATTCAATATGTCAATGAAATTTTTAAGAGAATTATTTTCAACTAGTATTTTGTCTTCTTTTGCTAAAAGCACCTGTGAACTTCTGAATTTCTCATTTCTTTGATGATGCAATTTATAGGCATGGAAAAATTTGTTTTAGACTGCAGAACAAGAACTTAATTCCTGTGTCAAGTTAAATCGACAAAGTAACAACGGGAAAAAGAGAGGTAAAGATTTCGCATTTTCCCTCCGTGTTATATAAATAATTTACCATTAGCTTTATTTTTTTAAATGCAATTTTGCTTCTGTTTATAAATTTATTAATATAAAAATCTAATTATGCATACGGGATAATATTCAGAATATTTTGGTGTATTCAAAACGTGGAAGGTTTTTAATTAACCCTTATCGTAAAATTAAAACAAATATTTTTATGTAATGTTAATCAGCCTGTTAATATCAGGATTTAGAATTTCAATAAAATCATAATATATTATGTCCTAATAATTTATCCTATCAAACAGATCAAATTTACGTGAGGATTTTCAAGTTTAAGTAAAAATATTTTGCATAAACTGGAGTAAATATACAGCAAATGCTTATTTTTTTTTAATTGACTTCAGGAAAACTACTGCCTTCTACTTAAAAATTTAAATACAAATAATTATAATTTTTTTTTATGTTATGAGTAAAGCAAACTTCAAATGCCTTAAATGTTTGCTTAGATGGAAACTAATCTGACAAAGTTTCAAAGATAAAAGATATTAATAATGATAACTTATTTATGCAGGGTCTATGAGATTAAATGCATAACTATTATGAGGCATTTAAATTTTAATTTTCGGTACTGTTTTTGAAATTTTCAGATATTTACGGAGCCATTTTAAACTGTCATTTTTAGGTCATTAAGGTTATTTAGCCATCAAACTAAAGAGGAATTTGAAAATAAACAGATATTACTTTTAAGATATAAGATGTTAAGCTAAAATTAGAATAAACTATGTGATAAAATTTAAGGAGTTTTAGGTAAATGAAGCGCAGATGTCTTGTTTAACTTTAGGAAAAGCAAGATATTTTCTTGGTTAAAAAACATCATAAGATGCTTCTAACGTCCTTAGTTATTTTTCTGATTTTCTGAGGAGAAATAATATAAATGTTAAAAATTTTGCTGAGTTGATAATTCTCAGCAGAGTATTTACATATAATTTACAACCTAATTACGATGCTTTGTGCAACAAAAATCGACTCAAAATATATGTAACTTATCTTGATCATCAGACTGTAACATGCGAAAAATGACGTGTAATTTTAAACGTAAAATTAAATAACGGAATATCTCTGAAAGTCATATTCTCTAACCACCACCATAAAGGATCATTATCATCGAAACAGTCGGTGGCCACAAAGGAAGTTTTAAATGCATATCTAATAAAAAACTAAAAACAAAATAATAATAATAATTCTCATTATTGTTTAAGATTTGGTACAGTTTGCCACTATAATTCTTTCATATGAGACAAAAGTGAATGTACATTTAACCTATATCTGGCATAGTATTGGGTCCAGAAACTCAAGCATCACCTTTCTTAAAATCGTTCCTTTACGATTTATCGGTCATGTATCACGTATATCTCACTGTCTTCTTTATTTTCAATTAAATTATTTTATTGAAAATAACGAAGACATTCTTATCTTATCTCAAAATAAGAATGTTGATCCATTCTCTGAGAAAAAGCTTGCTTATTTGAAAATCATTTGTAAACAAGTATATTTAACAGTCTCTAGGACATAGTAATACTAAATGAGCACAAATCTTCCTCATACACAATCAGAGATAAATTTCCCATATACACTATATTCGGCCACCAGTGGCTAAGTAGATAAGAGCGCTGAATCCCTATAGTTTAACCCTGGTTCAGACCTCGATAAAGGAAAAATTCAGGAGCCCACTGGCCATACAAGGTTTTGCCAGTTTTTCCCACGCAAATATAATAACAAGCCTAAAAAAAGATATACATAGCGTTCACTGTGTATTAACTATTTGTGTCAAGAGATTATTCCTTCTATTGATTTCTGATAAATTTTACAATCAAAACTTTAAATATCCCAGAATTCGCAAGCAGTGACAAAATTTCAATTTACGCGGGTTGTTTTAAACAATGATATGATAAAAGACACAAAGAATATTCAACAAAACCAGAATAATTTATGTTCAAAACATCTAGGATTCTTTTGCGTGTGGCTAAAAATGAATTATTTAGTTATCGTTCCATTGATAGATTTGATGGAAACATATTTCAGCATTTCATCAGCATGATTAAATCCACTTTGTAGAGAAATGTTATTGATCCTAAAGCATTTATTTCTAAGCATATCCATTTTCCGAACAGAGCAATTTTTTATCTCTCGGATAAAAAAAAATCATATTCCCCACTCCCAGTTTCATGCTTTTAGAAAGAAGAGATCAATTGAGTTGCCTGGTTACATTAGTAAACTGTTTTATGAAAGGCATAATTTATTTCCGATTCAAATATTCTTTTCAAGAAGGAGAAAACACAATAATCTGTTACAAATGCACACTAGCAGAATAAAAGTTTTCGATATTTTTAAGCCTAAATAACAATTCGTTCATAAAATGTTAACTAAACGAGTGTTAAATTTTGCAGGATTACACTTTTATGATGAACTGACTGCATGGATATTGCAATTTTTTCCTTTTACAACTACCTTTCGCTTCTGATGACAAACTATATTTTTATCGCTAAAGCCTTCAATGTTTAATACAAATATGCTTTCTTTACATTAAGTAAAACTAGAGAAAAACTTTAATATGAATTCAACAACGTTTTGATAAATGGATTGATTAGTAAAAAAGTGCATAAAATCAAGGAGAAATGCTGTAAAATCGTTATGTCAAATAACGCATTGTATCTAGAGCTAACTTAGTTAAGCTTATTAGATTATCTTATTTAAAGTAACTTAGATACATTGAGATGAATGTTGTCGTGATGATGGGTTCTTATGATTAGAAATTGATCTGTGAAAAGATGCGAAATCGTAATTTCGTTTAAGAGAGTTTCTTAGTTTAGCCTAAAGAAAAAATAATAGTTTTTTCTTTTTTTTATTTCTATGGAATGCTTTGCTTTTGCTCCTGTAGTTGGTGTTACTGAATTGGGAAAATAGAAAAATTCGGGGTGCATTTGGGAAACAGATGGAAAATAAGGACAAAATTCCAGTGATATTTTTAATTGACTCTATGTACTACCAGTATCATATAGAGACCTTTGTTATTAAAGTTACGTAGTGAAGGCTTCGTATGTCTGTTGCTGTCTTAAAAGAGGTAATGTATAAAAATACTATTATGTATTCTTATAAGGTATCGCTTTGGATCAACAGCAATTTTATTAAATTTATTTGTAGTCTGGAGCGTGGAATCAATTTTCTTGATTATACAGTTCTAAAAAGAGAAAAGAAGAATGATGAAAAGTACTTTTCATGAATGTCAGGGAAAAACAAGAAGCCAAGTTATGTGGTCTATATGAATATTCAGAATGTCGAAAGCTGTTATTACTGTAATGGAAAAGTTTTATCTAGATCACAATGAAGTAAAATTTTGCACTGTGCATTCAGTTCTGCAAACCCAGAGGGAAGTGAATACAATTTAAATATTTGTTGATAAATATTTCATTATTCAGCATCAGCCTGGATTTATAAGAGCTCTTAGTATTATTAATCATTTCTTATTTTTCTGAAATAGGAGACGTGGAAACTGCTACTATTTTGCAGCTTCTTTCGACCAGGTTTGGAATGATTAATAGTACTGAAAACCCTTATAAGAGCCCAAACTGAAAATCATTAATGAAAATCCACGAAAGCTTCTGTTGGGTGGTTTGAAACATAGCATTTTTCGTTGTGAAATGAATTATAGAAACACGGAAGAATTATTTATCTGGAAATTACTACTTTGGTTCAGTCTGTCAGAATGAAATATGTGAATGAATTATAATACTACACTCCATTTTTTGTGACTCTAATGAGATAATTTAATTTTTAATGAACTACATACAATTATTTTAAAGCGGTCAAGATAATTTTGGGCAGCAATTTAAAGCATTTAGGACATTATTTAGATGCCTTTTCCAGCTACAATATAATATTTACCCTTTATGATATAAATAGATTAATAAGTAGGTTATACTTGACGAGGAATAAGGAATTGTTACTGTCAAGGAAAATTAAAAAAAATAAAAATAAGTTGTTAGACACTGCAACTTACTGCCTTTTCTCTTTATGCACTGCTTCACGTTACTCTTTCGATAAAATTTAAAAATGCCTCTGTCCGAAGCTAATAAATTGAAATGAAATTTAATTTTGATTAAGAATTTTAATTGCTTTCCTGTCTGTTGATAAATTTTGTTATTGAGAAAATGCCGATAACATTTCTTTAAAACCCATTCCAACCTTAAAATTTATTTTTATTTATCTACTTACTTTTTCCAGTTTATTTTGAAATGCACTTAAATGTTCTCAAGCTCGATTTTATAATGTGTACTCTTGTCATTAGTTAATTGCCATTTCTAATTATTACTTCTCACTAATTTATTTGATTTGCTGTTCGACATTTTATTGTATAATCTGTAAAGTTGTAGTTTAATTATACAATATTCATTAACTTTTAATATTTTCTATCAAAGCTCTTGTTTCATTTCAGTCTTTTCCAGAGGATGTAAATTATACCAGATGATAAATTATTCCAGAAGATATAATTTCCAGAAGATGTATATTTAAAGGCAAAACTAAAGATTTATACAATAGACTAGCAGTTAAGCCCCTTAATGGGTGAAAACATTTTTAATGGGACATCGCTGTCGGCAAGCGAAGAAAATGAAATAAAGTTTACTACCAAGCTATTAACTTTAATTAAGGCAAGTAAATATCGACTACAGATATAAGTCGGTGACTACAGATTTAATTCCGTGAGAATTCTGGACAAAGGTAGAACTTGACATGAGTTAGATTAAAATTCGAAAGATCTGTATTAATGTTTCAAGCTAATGTATCTTGGTTCTACTAGTAGCAGTAGACTTTTGAATAATACATTCCGTTAATTTATGTTCCATATATTGTACTCATAGATGCTAACAAAATGTTCCAATTATATTTTAAATTGGATCTTACATAACCAGCAGGAATATTTTCTTAATACTGGTGAAATATTTTTTGAAATACACAGGAAATAAAGGCCTTAGTAAAATTAGAAAATTAAAATCTAGAGAGAGGAAGAATCTACAGATTGTTTGTATATGGTTTTAAAATAATTCCCAAAATGTAATTACATTCCTAACTTTGGCTTTCGTAGGTTTTAGTTTCTGATAGTTTACAGATTTACAATGCATTTAGCTTCTACTCATGCTTACGTATTCTAGTAAATACAAAGCATTTCTTACCTGCTACTCATACGTATGGTGTTCTCGTAAATGTAAAACATTTCTTACCTGCGATAACGGGTACAATAATATGTACCACAAGTCTGAACTACCTAGATGCTGTGCATTTACTAACTTAATTATAATTTGATTACCCTTTTATACTTGATGGGATATTAAATATAAGGAAGAAAGTTCTACAATTCGTAATCTAGCTCTTAGGTAGTCCAATGCCAATTATACAGGAATATTTGGTCACAGAATATTGATTCTCAATTATTATGCTTTTCTGATCTTTAATGTAGTATAGTTTGTTACTTTATAATAATTTATAAATTTAAACCTGAAATTACGTTTTACGTATTTCGCATGAAATGAAATCAAAGTCGAAACAGGAGAAAATATGCATTGAGAGAAAATGAGTTCAGATAGTAAATTAACTTTTAACGTTAGAAAAAGGTATGTTTTAAAATTGGTGTGTAACGGAAATGAATGCTAAGATGAGAATATCAACTAACATAAAACATTTCAAAAACCAAGAGCAGATCTGTTATATTAATTTATTGTAACCTATGAATTTTGAAGAGCTCTGGTAATGGATTATTCCTTCCATCATCCCAATTAATTTTTTTCTCAATAATGTTAAAACGAAAAGGACATTGGTTGTAATGCACTAAAATATTCCATCAGAAGAATAGTATATCATTCTAACATTCTTAGTCGCCAGATTTTGGCACCGAGTATACAACACACTCAATTTGATGTATTTTTTCGAAATGAATCGATGAAATCTGCTAAAAAAATTAGATATGATTTGCCACAGGAAAATAAAACAGTCCCAAAACAAAATTGTTGTTCTGAGGCCAATATTTAGAGCAAAGAAGGCATCGATTTAGGACAACACACTTTATTTACACGTATAATGAATAAAAGGATCACACAGGAAATCGTATTGACCATCACACAGCAAGTTAGATATTATCATCTCCATACGCTCGAAGCTCGAATGACGGATGTGTCGGTAGAAGAGACAGCTGCGCCATCATAATTAATACGCATGCGCATAAGAAAAAAACGTTCGCTCGCCTCTACCTAACACACCCCTCCTGCGAGCAACATTTTTTTCAATACAAAAATGAAATACAAACAATATATAACACGTTACATTAAGAAATTAAGGAAATTACTTTCAATGTATACATTAATTTTTCTTCACTGACACTCTTAGTAAGAAAATCTGCAATCATATTATCAGTTTGTGAATATTCCAACTTAATAACATTGTCCTTTGTTAAGTCCTTCATAAAATGGAAACGTAAGTTCATGTGTCTGGATTTCGTAGAAGATCTTGCACAGTTGATCCACTGGATGGCAGCTTGACTGTCTGTATTCAAGACCACTGCACCATTCAAAAATTGTTTACATTTTAATTCTGATAATAAATTTACAGTCCAAATAATATCCTTACAAATTTCAGAAATAGCAAATAATTCTGCTTCACAAGTAGACAGACTAACACTTCTCTGCTTACGACATTTCCAAGAAATCAATGAATCACCTAGTAAAATAGTACCACCAGAAAATGACTTACCATTTTCTGCATTTCCCCAGCTAGCATCAGCATATGCATTTAAAACTCCAAAATCATTGCTATAGAAAAGTTTTTTATTTTTTGTACCTTTTAAATACCTTAATACCCTTTTAGCCAAAAGATAATGCCTTTTTCCTTGTACATGATTAAATTCTGACAAATAAGTTGTTACAAATGATATATCAGGACGTGTTCTATTCGCTAAATATAAAAGTTCCCCAATTAATTCCTGATACAAAATTGCATCAATTTTTTCATTTGTACATGAAAAACCTTTATCTGGCCCTTTAACGATTGGCGTTTTCACTGCTTTACAATTTTCCAGATTGTGTTTAGTCAATAAAGATTCAATATATTCTGTTTGAGGCAAACATATACCATTTTCAAGTTTTTCTATTTGCATTCCTAAAAATTTTGAATTAGTATTTTCACGTAACTCAAATACATTTTTTTTATTTTAGAAACAATATTTTCAAACATTTCTTTATTATTACAGAATACAGCTAAATCATCAACATACAAACACAGTATAAAAATGTTTTTGGTATCATTATAAATGAATATACAATTATCAGATGCTAACTGTACCAGCCCAAGTTTTTATAATTCATTTTTTATTTTCATATACCAATTTCTACCGGATTGAGGCAACCCATAAATACTTTTCTTCAATTTACATGATTTACCTTCTCCAATCAGGTTTTCATAACCAGGTGGAGGAGTCATATACACGTCCTCGTTTAAGTCACTGTGCAAGTACGCTGTTTTTACATCATAAAATTTAACAGTCAAATTTAATATAGCTGAAAGTGCAAGCAATAATCTAAAACATTCAATGTTAACTACTGGTGAATATGATTCGGTATAATCCTTATTTTTTATTTGATTAAACCCAGCCGCTACTAATCGCGCTTTATATTTTACTTCCCCAGAGTCTCCTTCCTTCAAAGTATACACCCACTTACTTTTTACTAATTTTGTTTTTTCAGGCCTCTCTACTATTTCCCACACTTCGTGTTTATGTAATGAATCTAATTCATTTTCCATTGCGGATTTCCAGTCATACCAATTCGCACTTTGTTTTGCTTCTGAAAAATCATTCGGAACATTACTGATTATACTTGATGCTAGTTGTTTTGATTTGAGCCTCTCGGATCGTCTTAATAGTATTTCATTTCCATATTTATTACTTTTTTCATAGCTATCAGATGTTTGGACTTCATTCCCCCTGTCATCACCCCCCGCTACAACGGCTTATGTCGGCGATTTCGAAATTCGATGAGTCATCATATTCGCTTGCTTGGGTATTTTCCGTAACAGCCAATTCGAGGTGTGGTCGTTTCCCTTTCCTTTTAATTCTTCAATATCCCAAGTTTCTAAGGTTTAATTTTTTCCCATATAATTACTACCCTTTAAAGATTCGTTAAATTTAACTGATCGTTCTTCAATTATTTTGTTACTTGCTATATCATAAATACGATATCCTTTTCTTTCTCTAGCATATCCTAACATTATCCCTCTTTTCCCTGGTATGTCAAATTTTTTTCGCATTACTTTCGGAATGTGAAAGTATGCCACACACCCAAACCTTTTTAGATAGTTTAATTTGGGTTTTTTACCAGTCCAAATTTCTAAAGGAATTTTTTCTTTTCCTTTCCGGGGTATTAAATTTGATACTTGAGTACTAAAATTAATTGCTTCTGCCCAGAATTTTACCGGAAGCTCACTCTCATGTAGTAATGTCCTAGCTCTTTCTAAAAGAACTCTGTTTGCTCGTTCAGCTTTTCCATTATTCTCACTGTTATATGGAATTGTTTTTTCATGAAAAATACCTGAATTAGCAAGATAATTATCTAATTGTTGATTTACAAATTCTAAACCATTGTCTGTTCTCAAACGTTTAATTCTTTTACCAGTTAAATTTTCATACTTAGCTTTAAATTTACAAAATGCGTCAAACACTTCACTTTTACTTTTAAGAAAATAAGTAAAATACATTCCAGAAAAATCATCCACTAAGATCATAAAATATTTAGACCCACCAATTGATTCAGTTTGAACAGGGCCACATAGATCCGAATGAATTAATTCTAAAATTTCTGAACTCTGATTAATGTCAATATTTGGATGACTTTTTCTCGTTATTTTACTTATGTCACAAGTTTCACACTTAAAATCACTTACATCATTAATATCAATGTATTCTTTCATCTTAAGCATATATTTTGGATTTAAATGGCACAATCTACTATGCCAAAGTTCATAATTATTACCAGTACAATCATTAACAATGCAAGATTCAGAATTATAATATGGTTCTAAATTAACTTCAAGCCTACCGTTATTCTTAAATGCTTTAAAAAGTAATTCATTACACCTACTAAAAACTAATACAGAATTATTCCTTGATGCAATTTTACATCCTTTATCCATTAAGGCAGTGAGTGACAATAAGTTATTTCTTAAATCAGGAATATAACTAACATTACTAATAGTTAAATTAATAAAACTAGAATTCTTTGTATTTATAGCTTTTGCTTTAACAGTACCAATACCTTCTGAATATATTTTTGAATGTTTACCTGCCTGGTAAATTTCCCTCACCTCTGGTGTAATATTCTGAAACCAAAAGAAGTCTTTTGCCATGTGTCCGGCTGCATCACTATCCAGCAACCAAATTTTATCACATTCATCATTTTTTCCACGCGTAAGTTGAAGAGCAAAATCATTTTCTCTTTCACCAGAACGAGATGAAACGTTCACACTTGTAGGTTGTAACTTCATTCTTTCCTTGTTACCTTTGGATAACTCACTTTTTGGATTCCTGTTTCTGTAATAGCAGTCCTTCGCGATGTGACCAGGCCGTCGGCAAATGTAACAAATTCTTGGCTTATAGTTTTTATTCCTTCTTGATATGAACGCCTCTGCGTTGTTTCCATCAGGTCGTTTCCCATTCGTTGAATTGTGAACGGACTCTTCCTCACGGAGTATCTCGAGTACTTCATCAATTGTGTTTTTCACGCTGAGTTTTTACAATTTCCCTAATTCGAGAGAATTTCCCACGAAGTTCACGGACTGTGTAAAACACCAGTTCTCGAGGAGATACATCTAGGCTTAGCGATTGACACTTAGTTGCTATTCCTTTCGCTCTTGCGATATAATCATTAGCCGACTCATGCAACTCTTCATTTCTAAATTTTTTAACTCATTACCAGCATCTATTTTTCGATCTTCGGCTTGTCCCGTAAATGTTGACTTTATTTTTTCCCAAAGAATTTTTGCATTCTCTTCTGTGGAGAACTGAAGTGCCTGTTGATCCGATAATGAAAGTTTTATATATGCTACGGCGTCAGCGTTTTTCTCATTCCACAATCTTTCATCTTTCTCGTCTAAATTTTCTGGTTTTACTGTTGAAATTACCGAGTCAAGTCTTTTCAGTGATAAGGCAGCTTTAATTTTTAATGCCCAAATAAAATAGTTCTCTCCAGTTAATTCGGGAACGTTCCACTTCTCCATTTTTGGCTTCCACTAAGACAGTTTCGGTTTCGACTTGGTCTCTTATATCCAATTCTTCTTGACAAAACCACGGAGCTGCTACCATTTGTTGTTCAGAGGCCAATATTTAGAGCAAAGAAGGCATCGATTTAGGACAACGCACTTTATTTACACGTATAATGAATAAAAGGATCACACAGGAAATCGTATTGACCATCACACAGCAAGTAACATCTCACCATCTCCATACGCTCGAAGCTCGAATGACGGATGTGTCGGTAGAAGAGACAGCTGCGCCATTACAATTAATACGCATGCGCATAAGAAAAAACGTTCGCTCGCCTCTACCCAACAAAAATGAAATTCAGAAATTAATACATTCAGATGCGTTTTATTCATTATAGCCATACATCATCACTATATGGACGGTTACCCTTTCTGATTAATTACATGAATTCAGCTTTGCAAGCAGATCACCAACGGCTTTCTCAACTGTCTCTGGATATCAAGTTTCGAGTTTACAAACAGAACATCTTAGCCGTATGCTTTATGCTTGCTGCTAGATCATGCTAGTTATCGTCAAATCAGAAATCAAACAAAATGAAACGCAGAAAACGATCAGACTAAGACAAGGAAAGTTTCGTTACTTAGTGCTGTTAAGCCCCTAGGCAGCGGGACAATATTTTGCACCCAATTTAGACACAGCAAGTTGCAGAATTGTTCTGAGTGTTTAATGTTGTCCTCATTATTCAATTTTAAGGTATTTCTCCCGCCTTCTTAGCGTGCTTTCGTGGTGTAGTGGTCTGCACGCTGGGCGCATATCCAGAGGTCCGTGGTTCAATTCCCGGCGAAGGTGCTGCTTATTTTTCATGAATCCTTCTTTCAAAAAATACCTAATGTGTCTACACAGTGTGCAGTATTTAGAGAAGCTACATAATTTCATATGTAAATCTTCTAGGTGCAACATCTTCAAGGGAAAACGTCTTTGTGGAATGAAATGATAATGCACAGGACACATTACAAATTGATCTTTAAAACTTTTCAAAACGTTTGCTTCATTAATATAGCTCTAGATGTTTTATGAAATATTTTAGCAACAATTTATTCGTCTGCATTATACTGCAAGTAATGATATGATTACAAAAAGAATCAGAATCAATATAAAACTATTCATTAAAAAAGAAACAAAGGAAAAATTTGATCAGCATATTTTGTTGTTTTGTGTTCTGCAGCAAACACAAATATGATTACAAAAAGACCGATATGCAACCAGTCTTACAACCAGTATGAAACTTGCGATTTCAGTAATATGCAGTTAATATAAAAAAGGTCATTTCTCTGTAAAGAAGAAAAGAAATATGTAATATTACAGTTTGCACGTTCATTTTTATATCATATCATCCATCTGCAGTGTTATATTTATGCTTGCTCATTGCTGAATTTGGTATCTAAATTTATATGGACAGTATGAAATGCATATTTTAATTTTATAAACTCCATTCCTGAATCAAGTTCTTCCAAAGACGGATAACATACTTCTTTGCACGGAACACAGGACGACGAAATAATTTTCTTTTAACAGTTGAATTAATATTTCGAACGTTGATTCGTTTTTCTTTTAAAAACATTTTGGCTTTGAAGAAGTAGATAAATTTCAAAACTATACGTAGCTATACTGCAACTTGCAACTTTCTTTACTAAAGAAGAAAGAATACTCAACGTCGAAATTGTGTGTATTGAAATATATAAATAATTACTTTTGGTATGAATGTAATTGACTTCAAACAAAAATTAGAAACAATGCATCTGACTTCCAATATCTGCGTTTCAAGTGTTTATTAGTCACACGTGCGTAGAAACTCCATATTGGATAATAACAATCTGTAGAGTTTCTACTTTAGAATGCGTGTAAAGCATGCTGTTTCGATGCATGAAATGCTAAATAAAATTTCAAATTTTTCGTTTCTTCCTTCATTTGTTGTGACTTAATGTGACTGTAGTACGATGATGAAGCTGAGTTTTTTAGAAATAAGTATGTTCAGTTACTGAATTCTGTATCAAGTGTCCTACAACTTTGCTCCATATTTGCGCTGTATATGTCATCCATTGGTAGATACGTTAATGTATGGTGGTACATGATATTTTCGTATGGTTACGAATGCTTTGAAACATGACATATTTTTAAATGTAAGAGGAAGAGGAATAACTGCAAGTTGATGAGAATAATGAAACAAACAGAAAATCCAACTGCACATTAATTTTGATTCATGATCGTAATTTTCGTATTTATATTCTTGACAAAGGTACGCGACGAAGAATTTCAAAAACGCAGGAGGGGGAAAAATATATGGAAACTCTGATCGATATGAGGAAGAAAAACATTAGCTGCCGATTTTTTTCTCATCATCATTAATTATCACTTGCTGACAAAACTGTCGTGTCTTATAAATGGAATGTGAATAATTACCGTCAGTCTCCTGGTAGGAAAAAAGCCGCAATTACATCTGCGTGAAGTTATGTGGAAACAAAAGGAGGTTCTATAATCCCAGACAAATTAACAAGGAATGAGGTCTTTAATACTGCATTAGTCTTACGCAATTAATTTTTTTGCGTATTTTTCTCGAGTTTAAATATGAACATTGCGGATTTAAACAGAAATAAAACTGGACCTGGATTTAACGAATCTCCTGGAATCAGCAAGAAAAGTTTTCTAAACTGGGAGCCATAACAATAGGCACGCAAATGTACAGATAAAAGTGAAAAACTAAAATATGCTTTATTTATTACAATTTTTATTTCGAATTTAGTTTTCCCATAATGAATTATGATTTAAAATAGAAATCTGATATTCGAGATTACGTTTACTACAGCGATTTCACTCTTCAAATTTCTTTCGAAAGTTTTGAAAAGCTTCATCTTCTTTCTCATTGTTTCTTAGCGATTTCTTTCGCAGTTTCTAGACCAGAAAGGACATCCTCAGATGTGATTTGTTGTATTTATTCCGCATTATTGACACTAAATCCAATGCTTGTTTTAGTCTCACAATGCACCCCCCCGAAAGTCAATAAATCAGAGTCATAGTTACATTAACTGATGATTAACAAGCGGTGTTAAATTTCTCCATACTATTCTTTTGACGATATAGCTGGTAAGTCACATTCAGCTGCATCTTGTAACAAAAATTCTGCTTTGTTAAACCAGTTACACTATAAGGTATTTCTCCCGCCTTCCTAGCGTGCCTTCGTGGTGTAGTGGTTCTGCACGCTGGCCCGGTATTACAGAGGTCCGTGGTTTCAGAGGTTCGATTCCCGGCGAAGGCGATTGCTCATTTTTCATCTTGCCTACTTTCAAAAAATACCTAATGTCTCTACAACTCATGCAATTAATGTTACTCTTTTCCTTAGGATAAACTCATCATATGAAGAAAAAACTGAGTTCATGTATAGCAGCTTGAGATAGCATTTCTATATCGATCAATATGCGTCTAACTAATGATTTTTCATCTTTCTTTTAAATGATGGAATTATTTTTACTGTTGGATACTACTTATCTTATATATTTCATTCAGAAAAAATATTTAAAAAAAAGAAGACACAATAACTTTAGGTTTCGGAAATCGTAATTTCATATATGAACAGGAACCCGACGGATACACAAAATTATTTTTCTTTTTAAACCTCCTATTAACTACCTAAATCTTTTAGTTCATCATTAAATACGTATTGATAATCAACATTACGGCATTACTGCTAGATTATGCTGGTAAAGGTTTAACATTATTAACTATCTCGATTTCACAGAGTTGTGTATCTTAGAGGTCTACAAATCTGTCACAGTTTACAAAAAGAAAAGGTTATTTGAAACTGAGAGCTAATATAGTGCATCAAGCATCAATCACTGGAAGCAACAAAATGCTTCAGTGCTTTGCTATAATCTAAATAATAGGATCTGGCCATCATATTTTCTTTTTAGAGAGACTAAAGAAGATTCTTTTTGAATAAACAGAATACACACGTATCCAGAAAAAAAAAAGTACTTTTGTATTTGAATAACAAACTTGAATATAATACTATGCAGAAAGGAACCTCATTTTTCCTCTTTAAAGCCTTCCCGATTGATAATGAATTTGATTATTAATAGTTGTACTAATCGAAGTGGCTAGCGCGTCGCGCAGCTGCACCACAAGTCCAGGGTTCGTTTCCCGGGCTAGGCAAGGTTGACTCAACCTTTCATCCCTTGAGTGAGTCGATAAAATGAGTAAAATAATCGATAAAGTTCGCTTGGGGACTAAACATCGGGGGTCCTGCGACAAGCTGACCACTTGCCCAGGGCATATGCTGACGCACTCCGGGGCCCAAGGTCATGAGAGCAGATTTCAGGGCACTGCAGGCCGTGGCCCACTAGGGCTGTTGCGTTACTGCGTTTAGTTTTTTTTTATGTTTTACTAATTAATATTTTATTATTTATTGATATTGTAGCTATAAGCTGTATTTTTCTTCGAGCAGAAGCAATTATTCATTCAAATTCGTAACTTTTCTTCTTTTCATCTCATGAATTTATTAATTTTAAGAGGTGAAAACAGTATAAAAAATTAATTAGATTTAAATGAAATTTCGAAATCCCCCCCCCCTCAGTTTAATGTGAAACGGCACTTTAATCTGTTGGTGTATTTTCTCTCATATCATCGACTACTTGGCGGTTCTCTTTCAAAATTCATATTATTCGCTACTATGAATACATTAAATATAAATGTAATTTCATTGGTAAATAATAATTTTCAGTTTTTGTTTTTGCAGAGACGAAAAAAACACTTAACTTAACGCGCATTTTGTTACTTGATTATTCTTAATAGGTTTAAATATTTAATACGAATAGAAGCTTTAAATGATGCATCATTAAAATAAACACCAAACACCTGATCTCATGTGATTCTCATAAAAAGAAAATGTAATTAGTTTAAAATTATAAACAAAATTTGCAAAGCAAATGATTTTTTTTCAAATATCAGCTTTCCATTTTAAATAGATGATTAAACTGAATCTTTAATGAACTAAATCATAGAGACACAAGAAAAGTTCATAAATATTTTTGAATAAAGAACCTTTTAAGAATATTAGAAAAATAATTTAAAAATTTCTGAATTGGAGTAGATTAAAACAACACAAATTTCAATGAGACAGGTACTGTGAAATTTAAACTCATACCGTTTATAATTTGAACTCCTTTGTACGGCATTACATGATGACGACACGTAATAACATCAGTATTTAATCGGATCTCTCAGATAAATTTAATTTTCAAGAAGTGAAAACAGTTTTACAAGTGAAAGAAGTGAACAAAAAGTGAAAACAGTTGTTTTTAATTGCATAAAATATTCAGAAATTTATTTTTAGGAGATTAATTCTCAGTGTTTCCATTCTGGTGCTTTTTCTCTTTTTTATTTCCCAGTTTTGAAAAATTTTGCAATAACTGCAAAATTGAATTTCATTTCCTAGAAAAGATCCCTTTACACTTTATTAGTACCCCAAAGGCTTCGTGCGGACAAAGGATGCCGCCACGGAGGTCTTAGCGTAATAGCACAATATATGTGGCAGAAAGGCAACAAGGGGATTGCTTATTGGATATATCACCACAGCAATCACGGCTCACGTGACACCGGAAGTGACGTCGCCCTCATGACGGGTTGAAGGACGACATGCAGGATAGTTCTATTTTTTTGTGGCAACAGCAATATTTTTTCAAAGTTTAATTTCGTGGGAAAGCCGATTTCTTGTGGCTACAACTTCTTGAACCACATGTGGTTGTGTAGAACTGGTATGTATTATTTTACAGCGTATAATGAATGTATTAATTTACTGTGAAAAGTGAATTTTTATGGTTAATATTTGAGAATTAATTTTTTTTTCGTTTGAATTCGGTAAAGCTAGGGAAAATTTTGGTACAGCGGAAAGGCAGGAGAATTTTTCGTTCCCACGGGGCTGCCCGTTAGGTGGTCAAAGGTCGGCGGACTGTTGCGTTCGCTTCCGTCCCCTTTCTTCCAAACTGAACATGTGGTTTGCGCGTTGGGGCAGGAAATTCTTCGGCCTTTCTGACTGGATTGGATTGGATTGGAGGACGACCTGGTCCTTGTCAATGAAGACCTTATGACCAATGTAGGTCGCCTCGATCATACCAAGCTTGTTAATAAAAAAAAAAAATAAAACACAGACATACAAAACAGTAACGCAAACAAGAAAAATTCGCGAGCAGGAGCAATACAAAGCATCAGATTCAATTTTTTTCTGGTAAACTTAACATTAAACCAATCAGATCTATCAAAGATGAACACTCCGCCTGTTTAAAACATTTTTAAAATCAAAATTAAATTAAAAATTTTAAAATCTTAAAACCAAAACAACACAATTTCAATTACAAGAAAATCCATGATATTCAACCAAAATAATCCAAAATAACTTATTTACAAAGCTTATTTTAAAATACTATCGAAACATATTATCGAAACTCCTATTTTATCTACAGTTTTCAAAATTATATATTATGCAACATATAGTTAATCACACAACTTTACATAAAAACAAAAGATCAGAACAGTCTCAGGTCTCAATTACCACAGATAATTCTATTAGAATTTAAATAATACATAAATACTCTGGCAATACCTTAAGTTTCACAAGATCCACCAGCTTTGCGCGGAAACGGGTGTCACTTATAAAAGTTGAGTTTAGGTTTTCTTGGAAATTTGGAGGTTAGTTATTGCACTTGTTCTAGTTGGTTAGGGAGAGTTCAAGTTTTGGTTTGGATTAGATAGATATAATTTTATAGCCATTTTGAGCGGTACATATTTTAGCGTTACCGAGGTTTTAAAAATTGTTGCACGAGCGGCAGGAGAAGATTTTTAGCAAACTTGTTTCACCTCATTGAAAAGTACAAATAGAAAGAGGAGTGAGCATAAAGTTTTCGACCGTAGCCCGTCGGCCTAGGGCCAACGGTGGTCTGCCAGTCCAGTTTCTGGCGACCAAGGATTTGGTTTGCCGCGTTTCTGCATAGCCGTCCCGGCCACCCATGAATGGCGCTAGAGGTTGCGCATTGTACACTTTACCATGAAGCCAGAACCCTACACACTCTGAAAAACCTGTCTTTGGATCTTGCCTAACAACGAAAACAACCATGTCACTGCTTGGAGGAAAAACTATCAATGAACAAATGTCATCTGTATTCAAGTTCCATCTAGCGCAAACGTATATTTTAGTTTTGATTTCTTTCTTTTTACTTTCTTATTTTATAAAAGTTTTCTTTTTATTTTACGAGTTTATTTTTTTATTTTACAAAATTTTTACGTTTCACTTCATTTATTTTACTAAAATAATATTTATTTCTATTTGTTTAAATTTCTTTTCTCTTATTATTTAAAAAAAAGATTTTTAACTTTATTTATTTTATAAAAGTAATAAATGTTTTCAGAATTGTTTTTTTTTTTTTTTTTACTTTTCTGTTTTTGTTTTTAGTTTTTTCTTTCCGTTTTACTTTGAAAATAAATTTGAATTTTTTCATTTTTTCATTTTTACAAATGTAAATTGTTTAGCGTTTAGACATTTTTTCAGGCCACACTTTTATTTTACAGCTTATTTTTCCCCTTGTTTTTTTTAATACTTATTGGAGTTGCATTTATATTTCCCCTAAAGCAATCTTTATAATAATAATACTTTATCAACGAAATTTAAGCTGGAATTTGCATGCACATCATTCATTCGCAAACCTTCAAGGATAATATTTTCTGTAACTTTCAGCCAGTACATGTTTATTCTACAAAATTTGTTTCGAATATTACATTTCTTACTTTCTATGCTACTTCTGCTTATAAATCGGAGATACCCATATCTTTTATGATGAATTGCACTAACCTTTCAAAACACTATACAAGCATTATGGATTCTCTTTTACACAACTTACTTTTATTCAAAGGAGTCACTAAACTATATCTATGCAAATGTAAATTTTACACTTTCTGTTTCCTATTTACATATCTTTCTTCAAATTTAACTTATATCCCACTTTTAAAACATATTCAGGTTACTTTTCTGATTCCTTTTTTCCAAAAGCAAATACAGACTTGCAAAAGTTTCTTTGTTGTAAGATGAAGGGAATCAAAACTTATAATTCAGGAACAGTAAATTTTCTTGTCATAAAGTCTTCTTAAACTAACGCATGTGAATTTATACCCAGTTTAGTTGAAGTACATACCAAAAGTATTTATTTTTTAGTCTTTTACGCGAAGAAAATTCAGATGACGCTTTCATTCAGCAAGACTGATTTTACCAACACGGATTCTGTTAACTCTTTGAAACAGTTTACGACTTAGATTTTCTTGCATACATCCTACCTTAAACTACTAAACATACGCTAAAGCTTGATTTCCGTCATGTGAAAATATCACACGGATCCTTACCATGAGCTTACCATCTACCTCAGAATGTCATTACCACGATTATATGTCAACTTAACACAGCCTTGCCTTTATTAATAAAGTGTACGGAATCGAATTATTTTAACTATAGAGACGAATATCCACACTGTAACGTATTATTTAAATTGGAATTGTAGCCAGATCTGTGATGGATAACTCAAAATAAATTCTAAAATACACATAGGATTAGTGAGATTGATTAATGAGATCTTCGATTTAGAAATGGTTGTAGCATAAAAAATAAGAAATGTAATATTCCAACGAAATTGTGTATAATGAATATGTACTGGTTTAAAGTTACAGAAAATATCATCTATGGCTATGCATGTAAATTCCAGCTTAAATTTCGTAGACAGAGGAATATTAATAAGTTTACTTTTAGAGAAACGAAACTGTAGTATCAAATACTATTCAAAAATTTAAGTGTAAAATAAAAATGTAACTAGAAAAAATTTTAAAAGTATAAAACACTTACATTTGTTAAAGCGAAAAAGAAAAAGAGAAAAAAGTATATTGAAATTTATTTTCGACGTAAAATATAGGGGGAAAAAACCGACTTTGCGAAAAATGGAAAAGTAAAAAACAAATTAAACTACTTTTGTGAAATAAATTAAGTAAAACTTAAAAGTTTTTTTAAAGAGTAAAACTTTTGTAAAAAGTTAAAAAAGCGAAAAGGAAAAATTAAAGTTGTAAAAAAATATAATAAATCTAAACTATTCTATGTTCCGATATGAATCAATAGGGTATGTAACATAATTTAAAAATCTTTATGAAAACTAAATTTTAAGTAGGAATGTTATATGTTTTTCATATATCTACCTAAAAATATTATTTACTTAAAAATACAAATTAATTTAGAAGTAAGATTTCAGAAAATGTGAAGATTACTAATTGCATCTGGCATAGTTTAAGTGCCACCACGTTTTACGCCACCAGAAAAAATACACTGAAATGCAGAATGCTGATAAAAGTGTAAGGTATTTTACTCCTCCTTACGGCGTGCCTTCGTGATGTAACTGGAAGCTCGTCCGGCTAGCAATCGGATGTCTGGAACTCGAATCTCGAAAGGGGTGCACATTTTTCCTGTTTCCTGCTTCGAAATAAAATGCCCTCAAGGAATCTCTAAAATTTGCACAACTCTTTCCAATATCAATGAGATTCCTTTGTCGATAAAGAAAGAGGAAACAGGTGGATGAAGAATACCACAAGTTTATCCAACTGTGAAAAAAGAACTAAAAGATAGCATTTTATAACCTTCTGAAGAAGATGAACATTTTTCATTTTATTTATAATTTTAAATATTCTTGAACAATGAAACCACTATTTCATAACATTCTACTTAACTTCCAGTTACTTTGAAGCTAGTACGTACCAGAACTGTTAAGCGACTATTCGCTAAGTTCTAATGTGTCAGAAGCAACACAAGAAGGAGTGTGAAAAGACCCGTTTATTCACTCAAAAGAAACGTTTCGCAGACGGCACTTCTCATGCTCACTGTTAGGGAAATAAAATAAAACCCTACATGCTAATTTTCACTCGTTTTTCTGTTATACACGTCAGTACGTTTACCAGCGTGTGCACTCTAAAGCCGTTGAATACTAGCAGTTGGACCTTGGGGTCACCCGGTGAACGGACTGGTTGCCTGCTGGAGTTCATCATTGTTTGTTGTCGAATCCATATTTCATGGAAGAATGGTTGCCAGAGTCTCAAGGAAATCAGACTTCTACTTCCACCTCAATGTTGAGGGAAAGCACCGCTGGAAAGGTGGTCCGGGTATCTCTCATCCCTCTTTCCTACGACCAGACCACACGAAAGGTCTATCGGCTGGTCATAGTAGCCCCATGACGCAAAGACACTATACATTTACAAGTATACATGCCTTCTCGGAGTTTCTAAGGTGGACTCTTCTGTGTGTGTGGGGGGGGGTCATAGTCACTAACCACTACCTGTCTAGGCGGCGGATGGAACGTAGTTACAAAATGTGGAAAGTAATTACGAACATATTACTCTCTCTTGAGGTACCTAGCTCTAGCGTGATCTGATGTAATACAAATAATCTTATAATTGTCAGTTACGTTTCTGCTTTAAAGAGCTAGCAACATTAGTACAGTGCATACAGTGTCACGCCAACACTTTTGGCGACAATAGAATGAAAAATTAAAACTAAGTTGAATAATCAGCCGAAGCTGTACAGAGATAATTTTTCTTACAGAGATTTCCTCTTGGTTAATACCACTGACGTAGCTTAACCGCAATTAATACGCACAGCCGTAAAGCAAGCTTTAACTAGTAGCGTAAAAACGTGGCCAAAAGGCAGAACACGGTGTGTCTGAAGTAACTCAGACCTTAGCTTAAATAGTAGCTTAAAGTGCGAAACTGAAATCTCTTTCTGGCAAGATAGCATGGGTTGGAAATGAGACCTTAAAGGAATGGTTGCTTTAAAAAATAAATTTAACTGTTAGGGAAATAAAATAAAACCCTACATGCTAATTTTCATTCGTTTTTCTGTTATACACGTCAGTACGTTTACCAGCGTGTGCACTCTAAAGCCGTTGAATACTAGCAGTTGGACCTTGGGGTCATCCGGTGAACGGACTGGTTGCCTGCTGGAGTTCATCATTGTTTGTTGTCGAATCCATATTTCATGGAAGAATGGTTGCCAGAGTCTCAAGGAAATCAGACTTCTACTTCCACCTCAATGTTGAGGGAAAGCACCGCTGGAAAGGTGGTCCGGGTATCTCTCATCCCTCTTTCCTACGACCAGACCACACGAAAGGTCTATCGGCTGGTCATAGTAGCCCCATGACGCAAAGACACTATACATTTACAAGTATACATGCCTTCTCGGAGTTTCTAAGGTGGACTCTTCTGTGTGTGTGTGGGGGGGGAGGGTCATAGTCACTAACCACTACCTGTCTAGGCGGCGGATGGAACGTAGTTACAAAATGTGGAAAGTAATTACGAACATATTACTCTCTCTTGAGGTACCTAGCTCTAGCGTGATCTGATGTAATACAAATAATCTTATAATTGTCAGTTACGTTTCTGCTTTAAAGAGCTAGCAACATTAGTAATCTGTTCTTTAGTTCAAAATAGATTTTCAGACAGTTATATAGCTTACTTTGTTGATTTTAAGGATATTTTTTAAACGGCGAGATTTAATCTTTTATTAATTCAACACACGAATTTTACAAATGAACTGAAAGAAGTATTATGTTTTCCAGGAAAAAAATTCAAATTATAAGTTGCTTTTAGAATAAAACTTCAAGTAATATCTATAGACAACAATATCTTGACTTTTCAAAAACAAGAGCTGATTCTCCAAGATATTATATAATACTAAAATATATCAATGCCAGAAACTAACCACATTTGCATTACATTCAGATTGCTTGAATACATTGGCAGTTTTGTAATAATATAACAGTTGTAATCGTCAAATAGAGCAAAATTAGGCATTTTTAAAATATATGAAATAGAGTAAGTATTATAATAATTACCACAGCAAATTAAGGGTAATCTAATGTAGTTAAAACGAATTGCCGGATTTTGTGTTTTAGTACTCTAAACACATTTTAAAATGTTTAAGATAAAGCTAGTGTTGTTTATTAACGATAATTTTTCATGAGGCTTAATGATATCACTTTTAAATAGAATGACATTAATTCAAAATCCACAAAGACTTTTTGGTTTCATTTCCTTCCATTTACTGAATTTTAAATATTTTTACTAACATTTAGGAGAAGTTTGAATTTTATTCAGAGAAAACATGTTGAACTTGTACGCTGCAAGGTAAAAGATTTATAGTATGAATCAATATGAGAGGCTTGTGAAAGCAGCCTTTTCTCAAATGCATTATTGGAGCAAAAATAGTAACAGTGAAATGTCTTCAAACCTCAGTGGTTATGTATGTTATTGATTTTTATAAAATATGTCAGCGCTAAAATGTCTGAATATTATATTTTCATTCCCTTCAACACACTCAGTCTTTTTTTATTCTTTTTATGTCGGTTTGGTGCATAAGACCTATCTGTTTTATCTTTGTTGCCCCACCGTCTAATGCTATTTCTTTAGCTTGTCTACACCTGTGTTATACATATTTTATTTTAGACAGAGAGCAGTTTGGATCCAATCATTCGGTTTAGCTGTTAATTAAGGCGGAGAGCATGAGCACTACCACCTTAGGAAAGAGATGGATAGCATTCTAATGTAAATGACTGTTATTTCATATTAAACACAGGGAATCAACGAAAATGCACATGCAGCCAACGCATTCGTCGAATCGCGATCACACTGTAGGTTGTAGGGTTTATATTTATTTTAACTAACATTTATTTTAAGTTTAAACTATCTTTCCTGTCAAGCCTTACTTTCCCCTGGAATTGCCAATGCCAGAGTACGTAAATTTTAGTAGAACGCGCAAAGTATTCAAAATAGTCAGCGGAAGTATTCTGAGTTAAATAGAAGGGAAACGAGTTCGAAAGTGTGCTTTCTTGCTTCACGAGCGTGGAGGTGGCTAGGTAGCCACGCGTTTCGGCCTGTGTGTTTGCCTCGGCAGATAATTGAATCTTTCAACGTAATATTCAGAAGTTTGCTGAATTATCAGCGGTATCTTAGAACGCGGTTAGGTTAGCTACGTTTAAAGAGCCTCGTAGGTAGTCACTTGTTATTATTCATTTTTAGTTTCTTATTTTTATTTTACCGCCGTGTCGGCGTAGTTTGTGAGCGTCAAGAGCACGCATCTGTAATTTCTAAAGTTGAATAAAAAGGGATTTAAACCCTTCTCAAGACTTTGTGTACTTTCCAGTTCATAGCAGTCACCATTATTGTTGCGTGCAGGTTGGGGCCGCGCAACATTACATTGGCGCCCGAACACTTGTCGAACTGAAATGGCCGAAAACTGGATGGAAGCTGCTGGACAACAACAAGAAATGGCAAGCCAATTGGAAGGATTTGGATACCTGGTCCAGACGATGAGAGCGTCAATCAAGCCAAACGTCAATTTCGACGGAAAAAATTCGGTGGCGATATTTCTAGAAGGCCTCGAAAATCACTTCCAGCTCTACCCTGTGCCTGAAAGACCACAAACCACACCAGACACCATGACATCGCCACATCTGCACTAAGAGGACAGGCCTCGCTATAGTGGAAGAATATAGGTAAATTTTTATTAGGGGAATTCGGAGGCCAGACATATACATTTGAAAATTTCAAAAAATCGTTATTAAAGGCCTTCCCCATAGTGAAAGACCGAGCAAGGCTAGAAGCCGAACTGTATAGTTTTTATCAACGGGATATAGAAGAGTTGACGGACTTTATTCTGCGAAAAATTAAACTGACGGATATGCTGTATGGAAAGAAAACCGACGCGGAGATTATTGAGTTGAGTTGAGTTGAGTTGAGAGCAGAATCTGGACACCCGTGCGGCTTACTAAGACTATTCGGGTCTAGTCCAGGTTCCGCAACTATCCGGGGCAACACCTCATGGGGACTATAAGGGCATACGTTGGTCCTGTATACATGCTTACATAGTTCATAATATATGCTTACATAGTTACATAGTTCATAGTACATGCTTATATACAAGTAGTTCATAATACATAGATCTTGCTTACATAATGCTTGCTTACATAGTTCATACATATACATGCTTACATACGTAGTTCATACATATACATGCTTACATAGTACATAATATATTAAGCCTGCTACATAATACATACATAGTAGTTCATAATAATTTTCATTGGTCATAGTACATACATGTTTCAGAATATAATCTTACCAAGATTGCTACCTGCTGTTCAAGATTACTTCGAAATTAGAAACCCAAGCACACTGCAGGAGCTCTTCGAATTGGCGGTCAAGTTCCAAAATCGTAGAATAGCGCAAAAAGCTAGAGGGGCATCGTATTCTCAAAGTATCCGAAGGCAATCTTCAAATGAGTAGACCAGAAATGCAAACCGCTCTTATGGGGGAAAGAGCTATCAAGCTAACTCATCGAAGCTCGAAGGTCAAGGCCCAAAAAGGAAATTTGAAAACAACCGTCCGCGTACCCAGAAGGCAGAAGTTGAAAGGAAAGCTTTAAACGAGTAGAGGGGCTTCTAAAAGCGAGGGTCCAGACCCCGGAAGTTTTGAAAAATCCCTCAAGAAGATACTTAAATACGGTCATCGTAAAAAACTCACAATTACCAATTATACAAGTCTTGGTTGGCGATGTACCAGTAGAAGCCCTCATCGATACAGGAGCAGAAGGTAATTTTATGAGTGATATTTTTTTAAGAAGAATTTCAATAGGTTACGATTATTTAAAAATAAGAAACTAAAAATGAATAATAACAAGTGACTACCTACGAGGCTCTCTAAACGTAACTAACCTAACCGCGTTCTAAGATACCGCTGATAATTCAGCAAACTTCTGAATATTACGTTGAAAGATTCAATTATCTGCCGAGGCAAGCACACAGCATTTCTACCTAGCCACCTCCACGCTCGTGAAGCAAGAAAGCACACTTTCGAACTCGTTTCCCTTCCATTTAACTCAGAATACTTCCGCTGACTATTTTGAATATTTTGGGCGTTCTACTAAAATTTACATACTCTGGCATTGGCAATTCCAGGGAAAAGTAAGGCTTGACAGGAAAGATAGTTTAAACTTAAAATAAATGTTAGTTAAAATAAATATAAACCCTACAAGGTATTCAGTAGTCTTAACCCTTTGGGCTCAGTTTTAGAATATTCGATTTAGAGCAGCTTTATTATGAAGACTAGTTATCTTATAGGTTTTCAAACAGCAAAAACCTGGAAAGTCTGCAGATACCCTCAGCATGGAGCACCATCCTTTTGCTATCGTTGTCTATTGGAAAAACTGATTGAGGTTTTCACTTCATCTCTACTTAGGGAAAAAATGACTCATGTAACCTTTCAGGTTATGTGCCAAAAAATCTACTATCTTCACTTAGGAAAATAATTATTTTTTTGTCAAATGCTGGAAACATATATATATCGTGTGGCAAATAGTTGTTAGACTTTTAGTCAACTTTACTAGTATATTGGGGTTATAGCCTAACGCTTCCCTCATTTCTTACAATTGTTGCATTCTCGATCGCTCTCTCTTGTATTCATTCTGTCAGTTCCGATTATGGCATAGATATTCTAGTATTGCATCAGAGATTATTTTAAATTATAAGTGGTACACTTCTGGTACCTTGCTTTTATTGTTCACGAGAAAGGCTGAAAATTATTTAAGAATTCTTGTGATCATCATGTTCAGACAATAGGGAAAGGTAAGATGAAATATTGAAACAAAAGTTATAGAAGGATTTGGTTGCAAAATATAAGTGTTATTGAACATCTTAAAGGTATTAAAATTTCTACTAATCTTAATTTACTATTCTAAGTAGGGGACACTTGTTTAAATATTTCACAAAATCAAGTATATCTAAATACATTCAAATAAACCATCTAAATAGTTTCTTTGGTTTCTGGACATAAGAAAAATTACTGAGCTGGGATAATTTGAAAATTAAATGAAAGACACAATTTAAAAATAATACAAAGTGTATTAATATAGCCAAACTTTAAATTTCAAAAATACAAGTAATTATTATTTTTCTTTTGCTCTCTGAAAATTCAAAGTATAGCAAAACATGAAATTTATCAAAGCGTTTCAGAAAACTTGAAAAGAAGAAGTACAGATATTTAAAATAAGTAGTGGAGAAGATGCTAATTCCCAGAATGAAATTAAATGTAATTTTTCCAGTAAATGTTTCCACAGAAGAAGTAGAGAAAATAAAGGAAGCTAACTTCTGAGAGCTTGCATATGTCAATTTTAATTTTATCCTGGAAGCAAAATTATCCAATTAAGCTGCTTTATGCAGCAGACTGTACTTCTGCTAACGTAACAGATGTAAAAATGATCTAATTTTGCATTTTTCGACATATATTAAAATAAAGAGATGGTGTATTTAGTTATGGCAAAGCACACGAGGGCTATCTGCCTAAAGGGAGGGATGCCTTTCGTGGAGGACTTTCTAAGGGAAACTGGCTCGTATACACGTTACACATGGGGAAAACCACGAAAACGCCCATGCAGCCGGCCCGTTCGCGGGATTCGAACCTCAGACCGAACTACCAGTGTTCAGCGTCTTTACCGCTCGGCCGCTGGTGGGCCTTTAAAATAAAGAGAAAATTAACAATGCCTGAAATGGAGCACTATGAAAGATCTTTCTCAGTATCAGGAATAAAGTTACCCAAAACATGCAAAATAATAGACTGTCATTTTTTGCATGTCACTACTGCGGCATTGACTTATCTTTTTGGTTCTGAAACATTTTCTAACACCTTTTTGTTTTCAGCGCGAGAGCTAAGGAACCAAAATTATTCCCTTTCTCAAACACATCCAATTCTATCAATTTCTTAGTTTATTCTCAATCAGCAGTTTCATCATTCAACACATTTCATATTTAAGCTAACTTGACAAAAACATCGAGAAGAAATGCTGTCACTAAAAGAAGAATTTATACCTTATTAGTTGGTCAGAAAACTGTAATAAATAGAGAGAAGCTGCATGTCTTCGCTGCGCTTCTTCTGGTAAAATATTTTGTTAATAGGGCTGATAATAGAGGACAGGGATGCAGAAAGTTAAATGTGTAGTACTTATTTGTTAATGCATTTCACGAATGTAGCTATATATGCTAAGATATGATGCTGATCATTTTTAAAAAGATTTAGAGAAAGGGTTGATGGTTATCATTTTGCTACTGAATTCTTTATTTCGCATGCCTTATGTTACTTGATACAACCCAAAATCTAGTTATATTTGAAAAAGAAATTTCTTAAAAAATCAAAGGCTTTGATGAAATTTAAACGCATTCTGTTCCAAGAGGAAGATTCAGTTTATTTAATATGAAAGTGCACGGTATTGTTTCTGAGATACGTAGAGCTAACTGAAATTTGTTTAAAACTAGCTCCGAACTACTTTTGAATTTCGGATATTTTTAAAGTTGTTTCTTAATTTATACGTTTTTCATTCATTCGGATTGAATTAGTGAATTTAAAAATGTTAGGCACTCCTTGTAGTATTTCGTCAAAACTGTTGATAGTGACATTTTTATGTCTAAATTGAAGATTACATTGATTTTAGTCTACATTGATTTAGTTTATATTCCTGTTTGCATAGTTTTTCATTGACTTATATAATGAACTAGACTAACTTCCAGCTTCCAGATTGATTTCCGAGGTATTTTTAATAACAACTTTTATGAAACGAATATGAAAGGGAAATAAAAGCCTCTAATACAGTAAGAATTCAGTACTTGATAGTTCATTTATTGAAACCAATAAGACGAAGTATCCTTATAACTTACTTTAAAATTTGTATACAATTTTTCTTAGAAAACGTTTTTTTTAGCAAAGAACGTTTTCCTTTACGTTAAAAATTCATTTAATTTAAATTCAGAAAAAGTGCACAATTCATAAAAAAGTTTTCTATTAGTGAAACCTAGCCTTATTATAACCTAAAATTTTAGAAAAACTTCTAGTTTTTATAAAGGAGAAAGTATTCCTTTTAGAAGAAAAATGAGTTTAAACTGCATCTAAATCTTCTGTGAAACATATTTTATTGCAGTATCATAAAGAATAATTTATATCCTAAATATAAAGTAGCTGTTGATGTCACTAATGAGAAATTAAACTCATGAGATTCGTAATAGGTTCCGAATCCCAATTCTATAAACGTGAGATACCAGTGAAATTTAAAACGTTCATTGATATTAAAGTAAGGAAGATTAAATGCTCTTATTTAGGATGTTTCCTAATTTATAAAAAGATTATAAATAGAACTTCAATTAACAGCCGCTACTACTCGAGGGATGTCTGAAATGACATACAATTGCTCTTCACTTCAATAAGAGAAATAAAATCCTCTAGAGTTAAAGTATGATGGAAGTAATTCCATTCTCTCCTCACGTCGACCACAAGTCTCAATTCACCAACTCAATCTGAAGTTCTATATTCGAAAAACTAATAGTAATTCAAAACCTCTGTAGAGTGGAAGAAAAGTTAAAACAACGAGCATTCGTATCGTGCTCAGAGTCAGAGGACTGAAAATGTACTTCCTTCAAGAGAAAAAATATTGCGATATTTTTAGAAAGGAAACTTGGATTTTTCATTTTATAAAGACATAGAAGGTATATTTTATATAAAACTGTAATGTATTTCATACATTTCGTTTTCTTAGGTTTAAGTACTAATGAAGTTATTGTTAGTGAGACCTCTTTGCTAATCTCCGTGTTTGCATTAACGAAATATTTACAAAAATTAAGTTTATAAGGTATATTCTACTCCTTTGGGCATGCAATATGGGTCAACAGCATCACTCTCGGCGCGTATTCGAGAGGTACAGGTTCGAGTCCTGAAGAACTCACTGCTCAGTTTTCATGTCTCCTGCTTCCAAAACTTCATACTGACTCTACAGTGGCACCCGAACTAAAAGGTGGTGGATGATGATGCTTCACCACCAGGATTTGGCGATTGGATCCCCTAATCCCCAGTCGCCCTTTAAAAGGGGAGTATATAAGGTATTTTCTGCCTCCTGCGAGCATGCCTTCGTGGTGTAACGGTAGCACACTCGGTGCATATTCGAGAGATCCAGGTTCGAGTCCCGGTGAGAACATTGACAATTTTTCATGTCTTCTTCAAATAACCTAATGACTGTACAAGTTTTTGGAAAAAGCATTACTTATTTGAAGTCTTAATGTTAACAATAAGCTTTACTTTGTACTTGACTGTAAAGGAATGATCCATTACTTTAAAATTTAAATTAAAATTTCAAATTCATCCTTAGTTAATGCAGGTATAAATAGGATTCATTCTTGAAATGATGTAATTAAATATGTTTTATTAAATACAAATTTTTAAGAACTACCAGTTTAATACAAATATTTGTTTAAAACTATGTTGGTGGTTTCAAAAGATATATTATGCATATATCTTTTGAAAAATATTTCAGTTGCCTGAAATATAATTTGAATTAAAACTCCAAACGTTCAGTATAGACACTTTTAATTGTAAGTTTAAAGTACGTAAACATGGCGAGTAAACACTGAAGATTTAACCGATTCAGTTCTGACATCATTTGAATAAAAGAATAATTTAGGCATTATTTCCTGAAATTAATACAAACTATGTGTTGGATACCTTTTAATAATATGAAACTAACTGACTCTCTAAAGCCAAATTCCAAGCACAGGCTGCTGAATGTTTATTATATATGATATAGGTGAAAGAATAGACGGAAGAAATTGCATAAAATATTTTGCATTGCAAACTAAAATAGGAATTAAAATGAAGCAATAAGTTCTTATTCTCTATAATCATTCAGAAATTTAAAGAGTTTTAACAAAACGCATCACAATGCATTTCTTTAGAGCTATATTAATCATAAATATATCTCTCTAATTATTGATTTTTTTTCTACAAGCAAACAAATGAAAAGTGAAGTTTATTCTCGAAACTATATTCTGCACATTATTAAAAAATTACCTGATAAAGTCGGATGAAAAGAATCAAGTAAATTACCGAAAAAAAATAATTATTTAATTACTTTAAGAAAAGGCAATTTTAAAATTACCTTGAACACTATCTTTTTATTAGAAGCATGTTATCAATGGCAACAGAAATTTTATTCACGACTTTTCAAAAATGAATCGTGGAGCTTCTGAAATGCAAGTTGCATAAAAAGCGTTTACTTCTCATCTTGAATGCAAATTTGCCTTTCCCAGTGGTCCCATGTTCGAAAAAGAAATTTGCCTTAATCACGAATCAGTTGTTGACATTTAGTTAACAAGACTTACGACATTAAAAGGCTGCTAGTTCTGTAATTCAGCCTTGCGGAAAACCACATCTGAGGAACCAGAATTATTCGCTACAGATTAAATTAGCATAATGTGATAAACAAGAACAAAGCATTGCTTGGAAATGCATAGACTAATTACATTGGCTTGTCCTCTTAAGAATTTGAAAAGGAAAATAAAAGGATTTTTGTGGAAGATTGAAATCTTCCTGATTGCAGTAAATAAAGGTTTCATTCTACAGACAGAAGAATCAAACATTTATTCACTCTAAGGCTCGTTTCGTGTTTATAATAAAAATATTTTTATTAAAATATTTAAAATGCTTATGAAAAAGCGTGAACTGAAAATAGAGGTGTAATAAACATTGAATGAATTAAGTATTAATAATGCATGCCAAAATATAACGTGAAAACAAGAGTATTTTATGCTATAGCAAAAAGGGAAACATGTAAAATAAAGTAAAAAAGAATCTGAAGCCTCCAGAAAGATTTTGAAGAGAATTTAAATTCCTTTCCGATTTTTATAACATTTATTTTTCTTATTTTTGGGAATGATTTTTTTTTCGTTTATAGATCTAAATGAAAGGTAACAAGAGGTAAAACATTCTTTCTTTCAATACAATTTCATACCATAGCATTTATGGCATGGTCAATTCTTAATTACTTAATGTTCACATTGGTAACACAGTCAGAAAATTAACATCTTTATGGTTTTGCACATGCAACTATTCATATTCCACTGCTTCAGCTTATAGGAAATTTTCGGCATTACCCACTGCCTGCTGTAGTATTGTAGCTGGTAGAACGTCCAAATAACAATCAGAAGATGCGGAGTTTGAATACCATCGGCAAGGTCATAACTGGATATAATTGATTTTTGAACTAAAATATGGTAGATGACAATTCGTCACCATCTGGATCTGGCGATTGGTTTTCTTCCTCCCCAGTCACCCTTCAAGTGGGGGGAGAATAAAAAGAATCTTTTTCACCCCAATGCGTATTCTCGTGATATAATTTGTAGCATATCGGGCTACTAACTAAAAGATTCGGATTTCGAATCTCAGTTAAGGTACAGCTGATATTTTCTGTTCCTTCCTCTGAAAAGCCTAACAGATGCTACTAGATTAAAAGAAGAATATGTGCATAGTTTAGGGTTTCCTTTTATTTGTTTACATTTGTATTTATTAGAACATTCGAGGATTTAATCGATTATCCCAATGAGCCTCTTGTGATATTACCAACGATTTCTTCCTAATTAATGAACATCTAAAAATAAAACATATCTGCATTTGCTTTAAAAGGAATCAATGAATAGCATTAATATGCGGTAAAAATACATCCGACCTCTTTTTTCCTTATGTTGAAGCAAAGGAACACGACCATAAATGAGTTACACAATACTTGGATACTCTACATTGTAGCAATACATATATAAGCAAACAAGAATTATATTTCACATTATTTACTAGATTCTACACTACAATGAAAAATTTGCATTTTCATTTATTTTATATTTTCCATTTAAAACACATGAGAAAAACTGACGGTTACAGCCGAAAACATCGCGGACGAAAACGTCGCGGAGAAAACAACGCAAGGCAAAAACGTCGTGCTACAAAACATCGTGGGAGAAAACATCGCAACGAGAAAACATCGCAGTTCTAAAACATCGTGGTACAAAACATCGTCGTCGAAAATAAAGCGGTTCAAAAACTTCGCAGTTTAAAAACATCGTCGTCGAAAATATCGTGGTAAAAAATAAAGTATCTACAAATCATCGCATGACGATAACATCGCAGACATGCTTCTTTCAGGCTTTAATAACTATAAATGGATATTCCCATATTGATTTGTGATCGCAAGATGGAAAGAAGGATAATTTTTTACTTTCATACTTTTTATTAACTAATAAATTTTTGCTGAGAAAATAAGAATGAAACTTAAGCATAGAAAATTAATGCAACTTATAGCACTTAATAGAATTTTAAACCGACATAGTTAACTAACAAAGGCCATTAATAAATCATTTTTATAAAGTTTCTACTGGTAATTTTTCATGAAAAGTATAATCTATAATTTGCATTTAATTTTTTATGCTTAAGTTTCCTTCTTACTTTTTCAGCAAACATTTATTAGTTAATAAAATATGTGAAAATAAAAATTATCCTTCTTTACATACTGAACTCACAAATCATTATGGGAATATCCATTTACAATAATTAAAACCTCAAAAAAGCATGTCTGCGAAGTTATCGTCATGCGATGATTTGTAGATACTTTATTTTTTACCACGATATTTTCGATGACGATGTTTTTAAACTGCGAAGTTTTTGAACCGCTTTATTTTCGACGACGATGTTTTGTAGCACGATGTTTTAGAACTGCGATGTTTTCTCTTTGCGATGTTTTCTCCCACGATGTTTTGTAGCACGACGTTTTCGCCTTTCGTTGTTTTCTCCGCGACGTTTTCGTCCGCGATGTTTTTGCCGCGATGTTATCGGCGGACACCCTCTTCCAGAGATACTTGGGTACCTTTTCACTACGTCACCAACTTTAAATGATGAGGATTCTGTTGAAGGTGACTCGATACACTGGACGGAGTTCTAACAGATAGTCGTTTCTCCAATGTATCCATAAATGATTAACGGCTTTCTGTCAATATTTAAATTTTTTAGTAAGTATTATTACTTTTTTGCACTCATATCGATTGACTACAGAATTCCATGAGACAATGTTGTTAGTCTTTTTTTTTGACTAATAAACGGGCTGGATTTAAAGGTTCTGGGAGAGCTGTTCATAAATATAACACAACGGTGGAGATTTGATAACTGCTTCAATTCCAGTCACCGTCATTTCCATTTCTTCAAAAGTAAAATAAGCCCTAACAACCTCTCTTAGTGTTGCCTTAATCATCCTTTTCCAAACTCCGTGCCACCATGAGGCTCTAGTTTATTGCAAATAAACTTCCATGTTAGTCTGTTTTTAAAGAAATATTCTAGAATTTTTTCTTTTGAAATACTCTTCGAAATTTCTTTCAGTACTGAATAAGCTTTGATAAATGCTCGCATTGTCACTATTATTTTACAAAGTCTTCCCCATGCAATGGAAATTCGAAGAGCTGGAATGAAGGTGTCAATGATTAAATTTGTTACCATTCTAGATGGACGGCTCTAATTACCGCACAAGTAAATAATAAGCCCTTTTCTAACTTTGATATAAATCCATCCCACAATATGCATTTCATTTGTTTCAAGTGATGGAGTTTTAATAATCCTGGATATTCGTAGTGTTGCAATTACTTTCTTAACTTGAGGTACCATTAAATCTTTTTACAAATTATGCAAGTTTTTAGAACGGATGTCAAGCATCTTCTTCCTTCGACGATAAAATACTTCTCTCGAACATGTGCTAAGTGTTATCTACCCCAAAGTGATATAACCTCTCATGAATTCCAATTCTGAAGCGATCAATGGAGATATATTAGAGTTTCTTTTATCTGATTTGTGTTTTAAAGCACATTATCCATGCTGTGACATGGTAAACTCTTGTAAGACTGCCAACTTTATTAACATTTAAAAATGTTTCAGGTATTATGGTGCAATATAATTGAGTAATTTGTGGTTTCGGCCTTCTTTCAGTTATCGCATCCTTTGTTAATTCTGTTACTAATTTTGACGGCCATGAATACTCATGAATTGATAACGAAACTGGATTTTGTCGACCAGATGTTATATCGCATCAGCCTTATCAGCTTTTCACCTCGAGACCCTAAATCATCCGGATTTTCTTTACCACTAAAATAGTTCCAGTTTTCTGGATTTGTAACGGATTGAATTTCTCTAACTCTGCTGGAAACAAAAGGTTTTAAATTCATAGCATATCCTTTTATCCAATAAAGCGTTATTGCTGAATCTGTCCACAACATCATCTTCGTATTTCAAAAGTCTAGTGCCATTTGTAAAATTTTAGACATTCTTCCAGCAATCACGGCACACAGTAATTCTAATCGCGGAAGGGCAACTCGTTTCACAGGTGATGTTATTTTTTGAACAGAAAAAACTTATTTTAATTTGATTATCTTCAATTAGATACCTGAAACAAACTACTGTACAGAATGACTTAGCATTGTAGAATACGTAGATTTGTACCTGATCTTTTATCAGATTCATTACTTATTGGAAATATTTTCTAGGTATCTCTAATCTCTTAAGATGTTCCATTTCAGAGCTGCAAATTTCCATTTATTTCTTAAATCTAGCATAACTCATCATCCCAGGCCAAATCCTGTACCCAAGTTTAGTTGCAATAAACTTTTGCGAGTAGAGATATAAATCCTACGGGATAATATACTTTTAGCATGGTTTTTAGAATGCACAGTTTTATAGGTTGGACACTCTTTAGATTATCTAAAATAGATTTAGCATCCAGTTCAAAAGTATCAGAATTAGTATTATATAATATTCCTATTTTAAATGAAGATTAAAATTTCCTTGTTCACTGTATAACTTATTTTCTCTCCATATTTCTCTTAGCTTGTCAGAATTAGAATTAAATTTGCGTAAATGCATCCTAGCGTCTTTAAGAATTTTAGTGGCAACAGAAGATACGTCTTTTCATCAGAATCTGAATTGAATATGATATTTGGCAGTAGCGGCTAAAATGATGGGACAACAAGTAGCACCGAATGGTACTCGCGTAAATCTTAGAATTTTTATTCAGTTCTATATCATCAAACCACAAAATTCTCAAATAATTTCGGCCTTCTTCAGTTCAGTTTGAAGAAAAGTCTCCTCTAGATAACCGCAGAATGCGACTTTATGCTTTTGAAAATTGATAATGATATCTAAAATGTTTGGTTTCAATTGAGTCCTAGCCATAAACAATCATTTAAAGATATATACAAGTTTTCTTTTAAGAGGCATCAGAAACCATTCTCACTTTAGTGGCGAATTTGTCATCTTTCATAACGGGTCGATGTGTCATGAAATAACCATTCTCAGTGTCATTATCTTAACATTCTTTAACTGTCTTATTTCTCTTTTGTTGAGTAAATATTTCTTCATATCGTTGGAGAAATTCGTCTTTTTTAGCGAGTTTATGATTTAATTCAAAATAATGATTATTTGCCATTTTGAAATTAGTTCCTAACCCCTTCTTAATATTATTCCACAATAATTTCGTTTCATATCTCTTATTAATGAATTTCAAATCCTTTCCAAATTATTAATGATTTCTTTACCTGTTTCGAAAAATCATCGCTACTAATCCCAACTGCTACAAGGTCTCAAAATGTCTTTAAATCTTTCTGTTCTGTATTCTCAACAGCTAATTTGAAAATGAACGCATTTTTATTTTTCCCCTTTTTGTCATTGTATATGGAGTAACATAGCGAGCATCCAAACAAGTTTTCACTTGAAAAAAGAGCGATTTTATTATTTTTTCTGCTGTACTTGGATTGTTTATTTCCCAGAGATTATCAGCGCCTATCAATAACTTCACTTGAAAGACACATAACGTATTCCAGTTAGACAACTCGTATTTTTCTAATTTGCACCTAATATATGTGTTTAGTCAAGGCGAATAAATCATTTCCATAGAAATTGTATCTCTCACAAGGGTTTCATGACATATATTTCGCTCGGAAACTTTCACATTCTGTGATATAACTCAAAAACGTCATAAAAGTTTTGTTTTGCTTTAAAAGCACCGAAGGAGTTTACTGGTAATTTTTGCTTTCTTACTAGTGGGGTTTTTACGTGTGATACTAATTCTTTCGCACTTCACGAGAATCTATTTCTTTTTAAGAAAGGATATTAGTTCATTGATATTCCAATCCAAACTTCTTCATAACTTCCAGGTGAAACCGCTAAAGAATTTAAACCACTAATTTTAATTTTGCAGTTATCATAAAACTATCTCACAGCTTTTAAATTAGTGGAAATTGTCAAAAACTTATTTATATGGACGTTAATAAGGACATTTGTGCTACCGAGCTGCTGTTTCAAAAGGGCGACAGCAGAATTATAATTTTCAATAGTTAATGAAAAATCGTATACAGCATTAGCCTCACTTCTAGAAAGCAGCGATTTCAAACAACAACTTTTATAAACTGGTATCAAATTTTCATTACTGTCTATACCATTTCAACGTGGCTCCAAACTTAAGCCATCAGCAAGAATTATCATATTATGTTTCGATTGTAAGCTTTAGAAGCTTCATTAAATTAGATCCAGTATTATTACTAGCAACACTGTTTTCACTACTTTAAACCATACTACCACGAGAATTAAACCGAGGCTTAGAGTTCAAATGTTTATCTAAGTATCGAGTAGTTATGTTTTTCTACTGAATGATGTGTAGGAAGCTTTGTTCTATCCAGAAATATGATGAATGTGAACTTACTTCCTAGGTGGCTGTCTAGGGGCTTGAAATGACTAATCCGAATAACTCGAATGTTTAATGGAAACACTAATAGCTGCTACAAACTACAAGGCGATTACCTATGTGGCAGGAAATAGATGAGACTATATACAAGTGAAGCAAAACTAACGTTTTATTACACATATGCATCTTCGAATACCGTCCTTTATATATACACGTTTTTAAATGCCATCGTCATCGTCATGGTCTTACTAACGTCCTTTTGCGAATGATTGCGCAGTTCACTCTGTCCAAAGCACTCAGGATCCAAAGGGGGCCCACCAGTAACCGAGCGGTAAAGTCGTTGAACACTGGTAGTTCGGTCCGAGGTTCGAATCCCGCGAACGGGCTGGCTGCATGGGCGTTTTCGTGGTTTTCCTCATGTGTAACGTGTATACGAGCCAGTTTCCCTTAGAAAGTCCTCCACGAAGGCATCCCTCCCCTTAGGCAGATAGCCCTCGAGGCTTTGCTATAATCACAGATACACGGGATCCAAAGGTCCTTTCTCTACGGCCTTGCGCTATATCTACTCGATGACGCATTCCCATAGGTATTTTTATTGTATTGTTCAATAAAGTCAGTTTCGGATTCAATATCATCAAGGGTTAAACTATTTCCGATTTCACAATTCAATTGTTTAAGACTACCACATTTTTCAATTATTTGCTCTTTGAGAACACTTAACTGATAAATATTTTGTTCATGCTCTATTTCAGGCGTTTTCCTTAAAATAACTCCAATTTCTGCTAGAATTCTCTCTGTCAATTTCTGTCTGTTAGTAGCGCTATGCAAAACCGCGCGTTTCGCTTCAGTTTATCAAGACTATGTTTATATATTAAGTTGTATATTATATATTAAAATATATCAAGTATCAAACTGTGATAATCATGTCACAAATAAACATGCTCTTGGTAAAATTTACGTTCCGAACTTTTAATCCAAACATCCTTTCGCGTTGTCAGCAAAAGGAAGCATGATTTTGCACTTTATGCACAAGTATGCTTTATTTGATTATGATAAAGCCCTCGAGAGCTCTCTGCCTAAGGGGAAGAATGCCTTCGTGGATCACTTTCTAAGGCAAACTGGCTTGTATCCGAACCCCGGGCCAACTGGAAGACATGGCTTATTTATCTACGGAGTGACGTCACGGAAGACTTCTGATTCTTCCGCGACTTTCTTTGTTTCAGATTTGAATACGAGCGTTTTGTTCAATGTTTTAGATTGTTTATTTTTAATAATGGATAAATGAATTGCCGTATTTTAATTAAATTTCTAGAAAGGAAACTTAAGGCAAAACGTATTTAAAAGGTCATTTATTCATTTGCAGTTAAGATTAATAGTTTAATAGATATTATTTTAAGAAATATTCACGAAATTTCCTATCCAATGTTTTACAATATTTTGTACAATTAGCAATTTCTTAGGATTTGCTGGAAAATAATGTTTTAATTAGTAATACATCCAATTCCTTAAAACTGTAAATACTTAAGAGCTTTCAAAAAGCATGCAGATGTATTTAAAATTTATTTGAGTTGTTATCAAATAAAAAGAACAGCAGATCAAAAGACGCAGACAAAATTAAAATTTCTTGAAATCCTCTTGACATTTGACGACATGAGTTAAATAAGCCATAATTTTGCTTCAACATTACAGCAAACGAATTATCACTAATGCAATGATATTTTTATAACGGGAAAGAAATCATACACTACTGAACAGACGTGCTTCAGTACTTTCAAGATTCTCAGCGAAGCCAATTATTTTTTTCCCTTTGTATGTCACTTTGTTTCTCACACAAATTTATCACTCAATAAATTCACGAATTCTTCCTGTTGCAGTAAATTTTTAGCTTTACTTTTAACACATTTGCTATTAGCATAACTAGTTGTTGATCCACTAATTTTTAACAGACTAAGGATTTTGGAGATGATCAGTGGACGAAAGGCAAATTAGATCGTGCAGGAATGATGAAGACTTATTTTAACTACATGGAAGTCGATCGCGCTATATTTACTAACAAATAACAAACAAATAAGTAAACTTAACTATCAATCAGAACTTAAAAACGAAAATAGCTTAACTACTTTACTTAAATTACTTTACTCAATTTTATTAATAAGGAAACACACGAATAATGAAAAAACTGTGCAAAGTTAATGAACACCACACAAACTAACGCAGGAATTCTTCGCTTGCACGGAGCAACACGAAGGAAGAAAATTCAGGCGACTTCCGTGACGTGTCAAATCACGTGACTTTACAGTTGAGCAGGCCATCTAAATTCCCGAAGGTCATGACTGAACTACCAGCGTTCGGCGATCTTATCACTAGGCCACTGGTGGGCCACGCACTTCAAAGCAATACAGTATCATTAGTCTTTATCTTAAACACGGTTCAAGAAATCACTTAAATATGTGAAACCAACACACTGATAATTTACAGGTTTATTTACAAGTTAACACATTAGCTGTTTTAAATTACTCTGAACAACATTATTATGACCGACCCAGTCGGTTCTACGAACAATTCTAAAACAAATGTAACAGTATTTCCACAAATGTATGCAATAGCAAGCATTCACTTTAGCGCTGCTTAACGGCCAAATCGTCAGTTAACGGGGTAAACGGGTAATAAAACTGCATAAAATTGGAAATAAAATAGTAAAACATTTGAAGGATATATCAAAAGAACTAGTTTTACTTACAAAATATGAAATGCGTACTAATATTTGTGAGATCTTCAGCTTTAGCGAACATCGGTAAGCTTGTCAAAAAGTTTGAAAATGTCATGGCATATTTCTTGATGAGTAAATGGTTAAAATAAAACATGGTGAAAGCTTAGTTCCAAGAAACCTTTCTAGAAAATTAATATTAGGAAGGGAAAGCAAAGATTGTTGACACACGATCATCACATAATTTCATTAGCTAAACAAAGGTCTAAGTGGTTGCGAAGATTGTTTCATTATATTCGGTGAACGCACTTTAATGAAACTGGAACAAAATTTCACTAATATTAAAACAATAGTAAAAGGAATCCACTTGTAAAATTATTAAATATTCCTTTACTAATATATCTGAAAAATTTATAAAGTATAGATGATCTAGTAAATACTTTTTAAATATGTGTATCAGCTCCAGACTTAACCTTTGTTCAATATTTAATGCTAATGTTCGTTTCTTGACATCTAAGCTGAGGGAAAATTTCATTTTATGCAGCAAAATATGACACATAACATGCAAAAATTATTTAGTGAATAACCCATTGTGAATCTTTTTAACATAAAAAAAATTCCGGTTTGCATTTTTTTAAATTTTTCAAAAGCAGAACAGTAATTTAATGTTTCTGAGCTGCATCGCTTTTTTTATAAAAGGGGGTCAGGACTTTAAAATAAAAAATTCGTATAATAAAACTAATTCACTAATCTTTCAATCTTTCAATGCATTCTTTCAATCTTATGGAATGAATACATAGAGCTCTCTCTATTATGTAACCAATTCCTTTGATATAAGATACTATTTTGTGTATTAAATATATAATTATCTAAAATTTTATAACATATTAGTTGCCAGTTTTTTCGATGTTTTACTGTTTTGGTTAAAATTATTGTTTTATTCAGCCATGCAATGTTTTTGAATAGTTTGTAAATATGTATTTTAAGATGTTTTCTATCATCCCTTAAATGCTTGCCCAAGAGTTTCGAAACATCCTGTATACATAAATAATATTTGGATTTATTTTAAAATTGTGATACTATATATATAAAAGTCTTGAAAAGAAAAGTTTAGATATATCCTTTGCAATCATAGACAGTACCTCAACATTAGATAAATTGGCAGCAGATAATCGCTAAGTCTAAAGTCACAACTGAAATTCAGAAGGGTGTAAAAGGTCCTTTATTTAAAACTGCGAAAAACAGAAGGCACACATAGTGCTTACAAATTCCCCCAACCACGTGAAGTTCCTTACATTCAAATGTAAAATTTAAATTCAAATAAACTAGTAGCCGAAGGCTACACAAATCAGTTAACGTGAAGTTCGAGGAAAATTTAACTGGCGTGGATATCATCTGTCGACAATTATAATGCAAGGCCGAAGACTACAATGTTATCTAGCAATCTAGTAACATGTCGTCGAGAAGCGGAGCATGCTCTGTCTTACAGTCGGAAAATCTCAACTTAAATACACGCGAACTAAATTTGCATTCTGGCAGGAAAACGGAAGGGAGTGTAAAGATCAAAAACACAAAGCAACTTGTTAATTAGCATAAAAGGAACCTTATAACATACACATAAAATGTGTTTGTTAGTCTTATTTAAAAAATAAATTAAAAAATTTAAAACAAAGTCATTTAAAATAATTTTAATTTCTTTACGTTAGCAGCTCAGATGCCTAAAACTCGATATTAGCTCCTAAATGGAAATATACTGAGTTCTAAGATGTCTTGCCCTACTCCTCGGAATTTTGATGCATTATATTGTACTTAAATAAACTTTCTTATTAAATGTAGTAGTTATTACCTGTAACACTTTTTTTAAAGTATGAAGTGATCTCTCGTAATCGACAATCGAAATCACTGTTAAATTCTGAAAGGCACAGATAGTAGCTTCCTGTAGCTTTGTAGAATTACGCTTATTTCCGCTTTCTAGAAGGACAGCAATTCTTTGCGGGTGAAAAATTCTTTTATAGTCATTTAATATAAAATAAGTTCGCATTTTAGCTGGCCCACTTCATCATAAGTTCTGGTCTTCTTCGGCAGCATAAAATTAGTCCAGATCTCAAAAAGACAACTAGTGACAGTTCACCGTGTCTGACAAATACCACAGAGAAATGAAAAGGCTGTATAGGACCCTTTTATTAAAATAAATAAAGTTTAACAGACGGCCTCAACTCGTGCTTACAGAAGCCAACACTTTTGGATTTAAATCAAAGATAATGAGTAAACTTAAACTAATGAAATTTAAGTACAGCCTAACGACTTCACAGGTTAACTAAGTTTTGATTTCACCCTCAAAAAGCTTTAAGCTCTTCCTTTTTTCTATATAATTTGAATATCGGGCGAGCTGGAAATTTATATTCTGGCAAGGAAATGAAACGAGGCTAGATAGGAAAGGCTGTTAGCATAAAATAACTGGTTAGAAAATTAAAATGAGACCTTATATCTTTAGATATAGAAAAGTGGTATTAACATTTTTCAAGTAAGAGCACTAACCTGACTACTACAACGGAATCACAGAATAACAGGAAAATATATAAGAATAAAATAAAACTCTGAATAGCAATCTCAGAAATTCATTCAGCGATAAAGTTACTACCTAAAAATAATCATTAATATGCACTTTCTTGCGCATTTATCATCTATAAATTTCAAAAATGTAAACTATTTATTCAGATGCTAAGCAGTTTTGCGGAATCTGCATTTACTCAACATATTTTGGCATCCACATTTGGACCTAGATTTAACTTTTTTCCAAGAGATATTTCTTTACTGATGGATTTGCCAGCGGATTTTTGGCTAGACTTCCGTACTCAATAAAATGCGGAATAGCTCTCCTCACAGAGCAGGTGCCCTTATCTTTCTCTGGATAAACAAGTGTGTCTGTTAATGATGCTCATTCAGTTAGAAAGTGACAAATTTTGCACTTCCTGATGATATGACTGTTAATGAAATAGAAGGCGAATTTTTATACCATTATCGAGAATATTACTTACCAATGTACTCATTTCTAATTACTGGCAGGCACTCAAATAATTATGTTTGAATATTCCTCAGTGACAGCAGCAGTTCACTAAAACAGACTGATAAGCTGAATTTTTGTCTTGAAAAGTAGTATTACTGTCTACATTTACATGAAGTAAATTACGAAATGTGAGCAATAGGATAATTTGACTCTTGTCATCGAATTAGAATGAGAAGGATCTCTCAGATGTCTGGTAGTTGTGACTGCATAATGAAATTTAAGACGAAGAAGCGTCTAGCTTCTGCGTTAACTCTACTAAATGAAAAAATTACCGTGAGTTACGGCTCTGCTGATACGTTTTGTTATAAAATTTTTAATCTAAATTAAGCAGTTGAATGACTGACATTTTGGATATTTTCAGTACAATTTTTGCAGTTTTTGATGAGAAAGATATTCATTAGTTTATTGAAGAACAGCAAGGTATGCAATATATTGCTGATGAGTTATTGCTAATGTTAACCAGAGTAAATGCTAAGAATGTTTAAGATGTCAGTGGGGAGAGTAAATTTTATGAAATATCGAGGGATTGCTTACCTAATCTAAATCTTCGTATACTTAGCGGTAGTATTAAAATGGTGAGTGATTTATTTAAAACGGCAATAAAAGTAATAAGATCTGGTCTCCTTAGGAAGCACATAATTAGAAAAGGACTCTAAAAGAAGCTATTGCCTTTCACTGTGTTTTATAAATATCACAGAGACAAGGAAAGTGTGTAAAGGACACTTTTATTTAACCAAATAAAGTTTAACAGACGGCACCAACTCGTGCTTATAGAAGCCAACACTTTTAGCTTAAATCAAAGGTAATGGTTAAACTAAAATGAATGAAGTTTAAGTATAAGCTATACGCTATACGAAGGCTTCACAGTATAACTGGCGCGCAAACTGGCTCTCACAGAAATCGGTGTAAACAAGCTTAATGGCGTGAATAACTAAACGCCGCAGAATATTAATCGAAGGTATCAAAGTTATTAACGTGATCTTCAAGCAGGCGGAAAGCGCTCTAATTTCTCCCTCCAAAACCTTCCTTTAAGTACTTCATTTTTTCCACTTAATTTGAATATCGCGCGGGCTGGAAATTTTCATTCTGGCAAGGAAATGAAACGAGGCTTGATATGAAAGTAACTGGTTAGAAAAACTAAAATGAGACTTTGTTTCTGACTATAGTGAAAATGGAGCGCCAATACTCCATACCTCCCATCACTAATTACATCTCGGGGCACGGACCCTTTCTCAGCTATTTTGAGCGATTTGGTATCTCTCATACAGGCTTGTGCGTCTGTGGTTCGCTCAGAACTCCTGACCATTACATCTTTGAATGCCCGCTCACGGACCCTTTCTCAGCTATTTTGAGCGATTTGGTATCTCTCATACAGGCTTGTGCGTCTGTGGTTCGCTCAGAACTCCTGACCATTACATCTTTGAATGCCCGCTCACGGAGGATAATCATCTCCACTTGCCAGCGGACAACTAAATAGTCTTCAAACGATTCATCGTTAAGAACAAAGGCACAGTGAATACCATCTGCAGAATAATCAGCCAGATAACCGCCCTGGGGCAAGACCTATGCCAACGCCACTAATTCAGGGTCTTAAGTGAATGTAAGTACTCCTCTGCATCCAAGGAAATACAGTATCTTCCTTCTGCTATCTTCCTCTGCTAAGCGCATGTATCTCCTTTATTAATAGTATTTATGTGTCATGTCATGTATGTGTTATGTTAATGTTTTTTTAAATGTGTAACCAGTATGCTATGTAACGTATACCTTGCAAACCTAAAATCTGTAATGCAACATAAATAGCCAATGTATCTCTCATTTGCTCCTGTATGGCAATGTAATAAATCTTTTAAGATCTCAATAAACCCCCGGTAGATAGGGGAGGGAGCGGGACATATGCCTGTTTACCTCTGTTGAACACCAGGCGTCCCCGTCCTCCGTCACCTGTCACCTGTCACCTGTATTAAATAATGACAAATTATAGGGTGCCCAAAAGTTACAATATTTAAAATGTCCTTTAAAGAAAAATACGTTAAGAACTGTGCAGTCGTTAACTATTTGTGATAGGAAATTTAAAATTCCGTGGAATTTACTGTGTTAAAGATTTCACGTAAGAGAGAACTGCTTTCATCATTTTTAAAGGAATTCTTACATTTATCAGATTTACAAACAGAACACCCAAGTACGCTATTTTCTTTCGTAAATCCGTGAGAGAATATATATATTCCTTAGAGACTTGGGGTTTCAAAGTAGAACGATTTGCGGATACTATTTCAATGTTAATAGTTTAAACTAGATTTTTCTACGAGAGTATGGTGGGAAGGAATTTTAAAGCGAGAAGAAATATCAATCCTTGATAACTTGTTGGAATACTTAAAATCTTATGCTAGAGTTCTGCAAGCTGGTAAACAAGACGTTAAGAAACAAAATGCGAGAGATAATTTTACCTCGTTGACTTCAGAGGTTCATACGCAGTGCGCGTATTGTAAAGCCAGTCATTCAGTACTGAAATCTAATTTTTCAATCTAAAAGTTCCGGGTCGTGTTAATTTGTCAAAAAAACGTAATCTGTGTGTTAATTGCTTATTTCAAATCATAAAACCTTGGATTATAGATATATTCAAAAATATAAAATGTGATGTACAAATTATAATACATTACTCCATTTTGAAACAACTATTCAGGAAGGTTCTCTAAAATAGCTTAACTTTTCGAAATCTTACTTAAGAGGATTTCTTCTTTTTCAATATTTTCAGGAGCACAATGTGAAGAGGGAGCTAGTTCAGCAGTTGTTTGAAATGATGGAAAAGGCTAGATTTCACAGGAAGAGGATTTCGAACAGTACAGCTATTTTAGAGAATATTCCTCAATGGATGCGGGAGCTCAGTACATGTCTAGAAACAAGCAGTGACAAGAAAGTGAAGGTTTTGGGTATTACTTGGAAACCCAGTAGTGATAAATTTCATTTTGTAGAATGTATAAATGATAAGGGAGGGCTATTTTATCGAAAATGGCCAAAATCTTTGATCCAATGTGATGGTTTGAGCCAAAAATGATATATGCGAAAGTATTGTATTATTACAAGAGATTTGGAGTTTTTAGCTTGCCTGGAATGAAGTCGTTAACGAGAAGATAAGCAAAAAGTGGAATTGTTTTTATTTAGAACTGCCTTTACTGTCAAGGTTACATATTCCTAGATACGTCCTAAGTCTGAAGGCAAAAGCTGCAGAAATTTATTAGTTTTGGGATGCTTCAGAAAAGGCTTGGTGCATATATCTACCTCAGAAAAATTATCTTTGATTCTTCAGACAAATTTAGCATTCTGACATCAAAAAGCTCAGTTGCTCAGTCAAAAACGTAGTGTCTTCCAAGACGAGAATTTTGTTCCGCATTACTTTTAACCAGTATCTTATATGTAGTTTTATCATTCATAAATCTGTGAGTTAACAGTATCTACGCATGAACAGACACGCGGGTTTCGCCCAAGAGTCGGCTTTGACTACCATTTGTTGCAAATCGTGTTGCGGTTGGTTTTGCTTATTTGATTATGGCAAAGTCCTCGAGGGCTAACTGCCTATGTGGAGTGTGCCTTCGTGGAGGATATCCTAAAAGAAAATCGCTCGTATACACGTTTACACATTGGAAAAACCATGAAAACGCCCATGCGACTAGCCAGTTCGCAGGATTCAAAGCTCAGACCGAACTACCAGTGTTCAGCGACTACCGCTCGCTACTTGCGGGCCAAATCGGATTGCGAAGATTCAGAAAGTTGTTCCAGGTGTTCAAAGGAATTATGTCGCTGTAAAAAACATCATGCAGATTGTACGACCAGAGGTTATATTTCATCAGAATTTTTAAAGGAAAGGTTGGAAAGATGAAAGGTCCCCAGTGTACCGATAATTCATATGTACAACAAGATTTAACTGTAGAGTTAGGTTCGTTTGGTTTGGTTTATTTAATTATGGCAAAGCACACTAGGGCTATCTGCCTAAGGGGAGGGATGCCTTCGTGGAGAACTTTATAAGGGAAACTGGCTCGTATACACGTTACACATGGGGAAAACCACGAAAAAGCCCATACAGCCAGTCCGTTCGCGGGATTCGAACCTCGAACAGAACTACCGGTGTTCAGCGACTTTACCGTTCGACTGCTGGTGGGCCCTGTAGAGTTAGGTAATGAGGTTATGTTAAGGGAAATAAAAAATAATTTTATTTCAAATGTGTCTACTTTAGAAGAGCCTAGTATTTTCATCATATTTAAAGCTATGCAGAGTGTTAGCAAAGTGTATTAGATTCAAAAACGCTAGTAAATTACCTTCAGAGCTATAAAGGGTTATTTACCTACTGAAGAACTTCGTGAAGTTAAGTTTATGATTGTTTGGATTGTACAAAGTTTTGCCTTCTCAGAAAAAGTATTCTGTTTGAAATCGAGTGAACCTTTGAAGACACCAAGCAAGCTTGTCTAAGCTTCCAAGATTCCGCAGGGAAAATACGTGTAGGCGGTAGGATTACAGATAATCAGAAACATCCTATGATTTTGCCTAAGATGATAATATTAAGCATTTGATTATTAAGCATTATCATGAAACGTAACTTCAGGCATACACTCACTATTCATTTCCGTCATACGGCATAGATTTCGGATTGCGAGTGCTGGAGAAAATGTTTAAACCAATTAGGCAATGTTTACAACCATTAGAAAATGTTTAAACCAATGTTACCTCGCGTATATTTCAAGAACAAAATGAAAGGAAGAGCTAACGGCACATTTACCTGTTTCAAGATTTACGCAAAAGTAGAGCTTTTCTCGTGTAGGAGTTTATTTCGCAGGGCCATTAAACGCCAAATATCGTACTGTAGAGGAGTTAAAAAATCTTTAATGCTATACAGTCGATTTCGGTTAATCGGACCACATCGGGAAGCTATCGTTTTGGTCCTAATAACCGGCTGGTCCGATTACACGAACATGTCCTATGTTGTAAGACGGGACGTGCTATATATAGCACATAGTAAATGCACATGTAAATCATGTACTAAAACGTAATTATGAACTTTATGGTGCGGTACACACGTATGGCGAACATATATGTGCAAACAAGAAATACAGTCGAACTTTTTTCATTGAGAAAATTAATTTACAAACAAATTCTAAGAAACAATCTCCATGATACTCAACATGCGAAGCACAATAAAAGTAATTTCTTACTAAGTTCCAGTCAACATTTGAAGAACTTATCCAATGTGATCTGACGCGTTCTCTTGAAGGATTGCACGTGAACGAAATCGCCACAAAGATCTAAGGCAGCAATGGGACTGCCTTCATTTCCCTCCTGCATGAAATACCGACGCAAAGTTTCAATGCATTTCCTCGCATCCTGTATTCTCACTTGCACCAACTTATTAGCGGCATCACCATCATCACTGTCTTGGTCTTCCGATGCTGTCATGTGTTTTGCTGCAACTCGAGCAACGATTGCAGCGTCATAATCTTCATTTTCATCGTAGCATTGAAGCTCGTTGTCAATGGATAAAAATTCTTCGCAATTTTGTATCTGTTGAATTTCCACATGTAAATCATCATTTTCACTTTCAATGAGAATATCTCCATCCATCTCCAAAACCAAGTGCTTAAAGCCACAGTGAGAAAAACAGTTCTGAATTGCCTCACTGCTCACTTTTCGATAGCTGTCGGCCACAAATGTAACTGCTCGTAAGATTTTGATCTTCGCACTGACATCGCTGGCTTTTGACGAGGAGGTCAGCAAACTTTCTTCAATTGCTTCAAGGATGTAATTAACCAACCTTGCACGATAAAGGGTCTTCAAAATTTTTTTGATGCGCCTGTCCATTGGCTGGAACAAACTTGTGGTCCTGGGAAGTAGAAATTCCAGTTGGACGTTCATCAAGCAATCTAAATGAGAATGTGCTGCACAATTGTCAAGAAGAAGAAGCACATTTCAGGACTGGTATTGTAGCTATCTGTCCCAATCCTTCAGCCATTCTTTAAAACATTCAGAGGCACGACACACAACTGGTAAACTCTCCATCCTAAATCCTTTAAAGCAGCGAGGCTTAGTGCTTTTTACTATAACCAACAGCTTCCTCTTATCCGTTCCTGACATGTTTGAGCAGCACAAAACAGTTACGCGATCCATCGCTTCTTTGGAGCCAGAGAGTGCAACCTGTTTGTAACTTAACGAGCCGTCCGGTGTAACACGATAATACAGTCCAGTCTCATCAGCACTGCAGATGTCATCTGCTGAAAAATTTTCAAGAAGCTCGGGCAGTTTTGTTGCTTTCCATTCATTAGCATTTGCACTATCAGCACTTTCTTTCTCGCCATGTGCTTTCTTGAATTTTATGTCATGTCGATTTCCATCGAGACAACAAACCGTCCGTAGCTTTAAAGTCATCGTGGCCCAGCTTATTAGCGAGTTATTCTGCTTTGCATTTTAACATTGGACCGCTTACTCGCACAGGTCGTCCAGTAACAATGGCAAACTATTCATTAAGGGCCTCATCGACATTTGGGTCCTTGCCTTCACGCTTCCGTTTCTTGGAAGTTCCTCCTCGTCCTTCACCTTGTGCCCATTCTCCTCGCAGCTCATTCTCTTGTTTTATCAAGCTCTAAATTGTAGTCTTTGCCAATCTGGTTATTTCCACCAACCGACGCTGACTGTTGTTTCGTGGTTGTTGCTTGATCATATCCAGGAAACCAATTTTTCAGCTAACGTCAAGTCCCGTCGTGGCATTTTGGCAGAGGAGACAAGACACGCGCATAGTTCACTGACTAAAGTTGTCTGAATAAACCTTGGTGTTTCGGATTCAAGATGTTGAGGTCAAGAGGGAGATAAAATGCTCGCCCTTCAAAGCTTTGGAACTAACATCATCCCAAAAAGGTGATGAAATGATAGCTTTCTCGTGTAAACTTTAATCATGATTCACCGGCGGGAATTACTTTCAGGTGGAGCCGGACACTCTATTGTTCATTTCCTCGGAGGCGCAAGTCAAAGAAAGGTCAAAGAAAATGCGGCGCTTCTTCACCTCCCAACCGGTTTTGCTTTTGTCATGCACTTTAAAGAATTCCTGACCTTTGATAAAGCATTTTCCTGGGGAGCCGCAACTACAGATCCTCCCATATATCGGACCACCTGTACATCCGGCTGTACGCGGCCGACTTGTGGCTTTTGTTTCTTATTCGCTCCCACGTTTTTTGGTCCGATTAAACGGAATTTTGATCCAAATAAGCGAATGTTAGGCTAATGTACATAGGATTTGTTTCGGTTCATTAGGATTTGGTCTGAAAAAAACGGCTGGTCCGATTATCTGGTGGTCCAATTAACCGGATTCGACTGTATATGTCTATTTATTTGTTTTACTACCAGAGAAAAATATTTAGAATTACTTGAAGCCATTTCGCCAAAATAATTTTTTGAGCTATGAATTTCACACGATTTGCCGTAGAGGCAAATCGTGTGAAATTCATAGTGAATGTGCAACGAACGTTATGGGAGCTAATAAGAGCTAAAGAAAGCTTTGTCCACTGATGAAAACCTTCAACCTGATGAAAACCTTCACGGTATGTTCCTTCACTGAATACAAAGTAGTTATCTAATATACGCACTACACCTCATTTTGGAGAACTTGTCTTAATTCTAGGTAATTGATGCCAAGATCAAGCATTTACAATGACCTGGAGGCTATAATACGAAGAAAATTTCTCACGGGAGTGGCTTTGAGTGCTCTTTCAGAACCTAACCTAATTCAAGAAAACCTAAGCTACAGTGATGGGCGGAGGAACTTGCAGAGGCTGTTTCAACACTTCTGGAAACGATGGAATGGCGAGTATTAGCCTAGGTTGCAACAGAAACATAAATGATTCAGGTTGCAGCGAGATCTGAAAGTGAGTGATATAGTCCTAATTAAGAACGAGAATCCTAATTACGGAAATCCTAATTAAGACAAGACAGTACCATATGGTTGCTGCCGAGCTTGAACCTACCACCGAATAAACAATGGTTCTAGTCACTGTGAAGTCTGTTAATGTTTCTCTAGAAATCGAGTCTGTCTAGATATTGACCTAGCCAGAACGCCGGAATTACTCAGACGACCCATTCACTTTAGAAAATGGGAAAGATCCCAAAGAAGTATCCTGCTATCGTGCCATCTGTCTCCTTCCCGCTACAGGCAATGTACTCGAAAGACTTATGTCTTTTATAAACTTCAGACGCTTGCTAAACTCTGGTCTGTCAGTGGACCATGCCTTAGAGAAACAGCACTCAGTTATTATACATAACAGACGTCATAATATTCACGCAGTCAAAATTTCAATAGACATATAGAGCTCATTTGATTCGTTGTGGTGGCCTGACATATTAAGTAGACTAAAAAACATCGTTTCTCCAAAACTTCTATACAAATTATCAAAGAGCTACTTAAAGAACAGACAAATCCAAGCCAAAACAGACGAAGGAGCCCTGTGTGACCTCTATCAAGAGAGTCTGCCCTCAGGGGTCTTGCCTTGGACCAGTATTATGGAACTTAGTAGCAAAATCTGCCTTTGTCCTTTTTGAGACTGAAGAAAATATATAAACATTCAAGCATATGCAGATAATTTTCTGCTAATTGTAAAAGGTCGATCAAGAAGAAAGTATGAAACTACAACCCACCATACAGTGAATTTATTGACAGGCTGGTCAAACGATCATAAGCTCACTATATCTGCTTCTAAATCTCAATGAATGCTCCTTAGTTCAGGTCGAAGACATACCACTACTCCATTTGTAAAAATTGAAAGAGATAACATTAAAATTGTGAAACACATGAAATACTGGGTGTTTATATTGATGATCGACTTACGTAACATGAACATATAGCGCAAATTAAACAACGATTGCAGAAGTTATGTAACTCATTCATCAGAGCCAGGGCAATCAAGTGGAGAGTATCCCGTTGGAAGCTAAGAATATGGTATTACACAGTAGCCTGAACATATAGCCTTGCATGCGGCCTCTTTGTGGCGTTCTCATATAAAAACGTATGCGCCTGAAGCTCAGATCTGCATAATGAGCTTTTCTCCTGAGTATCTTTCGGGGATACAGAACATCCCCTAAATGTGTGTTAAACGTTATAGCTGGCCATTACCATTACCGGCTCGCTGTACAAAAGGAAAAATGCCCCAGTCCATACACTTAGACTGCAAACTAATATGTCCCTGTGGAACAGAGAATTTATAAGCACTGGCTATGAGCACAATAACCCAACAGTACTTTTGCACCTCGCAGAATTCGATCTTGATACGAAACTACAAGCTCCATCAACTTTAGAGACATATGCGGCATATACTGATGGATAAAAGTGGACCAAGTTTCAGTTTATGGCTTCTGTGTGATACGAGGCACCAGTAGTATTTGCTTGGGCACGAAAACTAAATTCTGCCAGTACAGTGTTCCAAGCTGAGCCTGCAGTACTTAGATCAGCATTCTAGCCAGTCACGAACTAATCATGTATTCTGACCCAGCGTCAAGTCTGAAGTCTATAAGGGGTTGGAAAAGTCGGATCACCGTAGTCAAGGAGATTCAAAGAAAATTACTCTCCTTGCCGACAAATATCAGACCAAAGCTCAAATGAGTCCATGCACACACTGGAGTACATGTCAATGAAAGAGAATTACCAGATTGGCAGCCACGGAGGAATGTACGTAGATACTGTACATACCATGGCTTAAGTCGCAAATGAAAACGATCGCTAGGGCTCTTACGATGGAGCAGCGTCAAAGTTCCTGGGATAATGACACAGGAAGGATAGTATATAATTACCTTTTCAAGATCAGAGATAAAATACGGAGTGACACTGCTGAGCTGACACAGTTCCTGACTCGACATGGCCTTTACATGAGCTATTTATTTCGTTTCGGCTTTCAGAACAGTGCGCAGTGGATGGAAGGATTGAAGACCCTGAGCATTATAATTTTGAATGTCGACAAGGTGGTGGACAATAATTCGTCACCACCAGGATTTGCCGACTGGGTCCCCTTTAAAAGAGAGAGTATATAAGGTATTTCCTCCCTCTTTTCTGCATGCCTTAATGGTGTAACGGTAGCACATTTGGCGCGCTTATTTGAGAGGTCCAGGTTCGAGTCCCGGTGAGGGCATCGCATATTTTTCACATTTCCTGCTTCAGAAAAATCCATTGACTGCAACTTCACCTCTTTTATCATCTAAACTCTAATCAAATAGATTATAAACACGAAACATAAGTTATAATGTATCTTATCGACAATAATCTGTGCCAAAGTCTAATGAACTCTGAGAAACGAACCTTGTCACAATTATGCTAATTCTTTCAAATCTTGCAATTAAGGCTTTGTAACGAATTCATAATGGGAATCTGAAAGACTGGTAATATATGGTCATATAACATATAAATATTTATGCAAATATTTGTCTTTAGGTAATATATGTTTTTCATGTGTGCAGGAATCTGAATTTAGAACTTCCGGTCCTTACAATAAATTTTTCATGTAGTTTTAATAAAAAATTTTGGAGGTTTATAGTTTCTTACAGCTTTGGTACTAAATGCTAAATAAGAATACTGAATTATAAATGCTAAATATAAATACTAAATAAGACGATTTGATAAAACGTAGACTTTAGAGAAATACACTCTCAGATAAAATTAGAAACTGCACTAAGAAGAAAAGTGAAGCAAGTGTTAAAAAATTACAAGAGTTTAGCTGCAAATGTTTTCACTGACAATGGTTTTCTTAGAAATTGTGAAAGATTTATGCATATTGGATTTCAAAACAAATGCTTTACGAAATACTTTTTATGAACATGGATTGAAAGCAATTTATATATAGAGCTCAAAATTAAACTGTCTTAATTAGTGAAGTGTTATCTTCCTGTTTTTTCCATTTGTGTAAGCATCGCTGATTTTTTAACGATGTTTTAAACTGTTTTAGCTCTAGCTTTATAATTTACTAATCCAAGTAATGTTCCTATTGCTATCAAATTTTTAAAAACATTATCATTTTCGGTCTGAGGGGTGCAATAACTGAAAATTAAACTATCTTAAAATTATTTAATCAAGAAGAGAGTCCTTTGTTATAGTTCCATTCAGGTACTTATCAAAAAGTATGAAAGAAAACTTAGTTAAATATTTAAAATCCTCAGTAACGTGTATTTGGAAAACAAATTTCATTAGCTTCTTTCAGTATTTATTCTCTAGTGTATTCCCATACTTTTAATTTTCATTTGAAAACATAATGAGCGGAAATAGATTTTTAATTTCATGGTCCGGTAAAAAAAAAAAAAGTTTTAAAATCTGCATTCTAAGAGATTTAATCATTCCTAGAAATGCATATTTACAGAGAAGTTTTATTAATTTCTCTCACATCATGATAAAATACAATTTTTTTCTTCAAACACCCAAGCAATATTCTCGAGAAAAGTGTTAGTTTATTCAAAATGCTCTTAAGGTATTTAAATGCTTTTCCTACTTTTTTACTAATTAAATCTAATCATCCTAGGTTTAAGAATGAACATAAAAACAAATTCATATACATTTATTACAATCTTTATTTCTTTTTATAAAATGATACTATGTAAAGTCATAGTTTATTCAAAATGCTCTTAAGGTATTTAAATGCTTTTCCTACTTTTTTACTAATTAAATCTAATCATCCTAGGTTTAAGAATGAACATAAAAACAAATTCATATACATTTATTACAATCTTTATTTCTTTTTATAAAATGATACTATGTAAAGTCAATATAATCTTTTGTTTTTCACAACATGACGCTGTTTATTTTAGAAACAGTTCTATAAATATCATTTAATATCGCAAGAATTATACATTCTTTATTCTTCAGGCACTTTCATAAGTAATAATTAATGTATTCTAATTCTACAAAATGTCAGTCTTTTTAGTGCTCACTATACACGAGTTTTACTATAATCATAAAAATGTAATAAAACAAGTAAACGGACTTCTCAATAAAGAAACTCAATCATCCTGTATTTTGCCGAAGGCTGTAATGTTAAAACAGAAAACAAAGTGATTAAGCTGCGTTTGTATTCTTTAATGATATTTGTTAATATCTTAAATATTTAATTTTGAGCTGAGCAAGTTGTCCTGATTTACGGAAGTTGGTATGAAAACAGGAATTTATTATAGTTTCATCTTTGTAACAAATAATTTCTCAAATAGGTGGGTCCACAAACTTCGAAGCTTAATTGCATAAATGCGGCTTACGACAAAGCGCACGGGGGCTGTCGTCTTAAGGAAAGGAATGCCAGTCTATGACCATCCGTACTGCTTTTCTTATCGCGATTCGTATTAAATTCCTGAAAGCAATTACATTCTAAAAGGACAAGTGAACGGACCGAGGGCTATCAGAGAGCGATAGCTACACACAAAGAAATAACTTCAAAACCAATGAAGCAAATTTTGAGGGATTGTAGAGACCTTCAAAAGACCTTAAATCCCAGAATGCATAGTCCCATGTTAAGCGAGTAGGCAAGGAAGAAATGTTTGGTTTTCCCACAAACTCGTTTCTTCCAAAAGCAGAGATACTTTCAAGCGAACACTGGCCCTTTCAAGCGAACAAAAAGAGCTAGTTTCCGTGCACATAGCCATATTTCTTTTTGGAATAATTTCTTTTTGTATATTTTTTGCATTTTTATACGTAGTCTCCGGTTGTAGCATGACTGCTCCTGAGCTGATGACTTTTGTAGTGGATATTTTTGATTGACACTGGTTCTGAAGCTCTGTCAGTGCATCTAAGTAAATTCTGACTCCAGACAATAGTTTCTTTTCTTAAGCTCCCTCCTCGCTTTTATCTATCATGTCTACGACTCCAGATCTACCTGTGCCATGTATTTCTATTGATCTAATTTTTACTGAACAGGACAAGTCACGGTCTATGTTACACTGGCAGCTAATTTGGCAGGTTCATGGTTCATGCAAAGACGTTATTGACATCAAATGCGTCGTTATACCAATAAGAAGAACGCAGACGTTATAATCTGTTTCTGAGAAAGACGGATAGTGCCTTCCAATCCTCAACCTCTCAGCTGCACCAGCAAATGCAGTTTTATGATGAAGTACGTTTGCTACAATATGTTTTAAAATCCCTTTATTCTTGCTCCACTACCTTTCAAACAACTTACATGTTATTCACATTTACTCTCTCACATCAAGTCTTATGATAAAATAGTACTTGAAAAATATTTTAAAGTATCCCGCATAAATCAAGAAAAGAATGCTTAAAAATTCAAGACTGTAACTTGTCAACTGACATTTATAAGGATTATTCTGTTGTAAATAGCACTGCATTTATACTTTATGTTTTTCTAATGTTTTAGTGGCTGATAAAAGAGAGGAACAGGTGGTATGTATGGCACGTGATGCGTATCTAATGTGTTCTCAGGTAAAATTAAATTTTGAACGATGATGCTTGCAGAAAAATAATTTTGGTTAGCATTAGAAGAAAACTGATTTTTAATTTTACAAGCTGTGGATCAATTCTAATAAAAAAAGTGTATTTCAATGTTCAATTAAATTTTATCTAAAGTGAAAATTGGGAGTCGAATTAATTTTTTTCAAAAAGCTGTTTAGTAATGAAAACATCGACTTTCGACAAGATTTTAAGAAAGAAAATACCGACTTCTGCTATTAATTAACTTCTGCTATCAAACTAAGCCCAGTATATGAAATGACTAGTTCACAATAGGCTTCCAAACATGAAACCTCTCAAAGTTAATAAAATTAAATCAATAAAGCAATTCAAGTTCGTAAACATTCAATTAGTGAAACCTCTCTACAACTACTTCATCTAAAGTACAAACGTCAGTGTACCATTCTAATGAAAGATTCCATTCTAATGAACGATTGAGAACGTAATATAATAATCACAGCGATTCCATTGTGCATCTGGCTCTAAGTAATGGAAAGGGAATAATGATTTACGAGCTTGGTAATGCCTCTCTCTTTTCATAACTTCCTGGATGCATAGATTCCATAACATGTTTAGCTGCTGATAAAGCCTCTGATTAGGTACATCTAACTAGCATCTAAGGTCCTTCTGAAGCTCTGAAAGGTAACCGTTTCAGTTGTGAAAAGCATATATAATCCTTTATTTTCATATTTGACTTCTAATTAATTAAGCTATTCATTACTTCAAAACGTCTCACAACAATACTGATAAAACGCTTTTACCATTCGTATCATAGAGCAAGAACTTTAATGACAATTGGAGAAAATGCTATATATTAAAACTGCATCTTGGGAAAAAAAACTGATTTCTGTCTCAAATAGCTGCATATATATTTTGTGGAATAAAGGATGAGATTTTAGTATTTCCCTTCTATTTTTAAATTAAAATAAAGAGTTATACAACAAAGCTTTTGCAATGCACGTATTGTAAGGTCAGAGAATTTGCTAATTGAAACAATTACAATTCGTTGTTAAACATTATAAAAGCTAAATTAATTATGTTTGAATTAATTATACATTCTACTTTCTTTAGACATCTGAATTTTACAGACATAAAATTTCTTTAGACATCTGAATCTGAATTTTCCATCTGCATTTATAAAAATAAATATCAGTTATCTTTAAAGCTCAATACAGACGATTTTTACAACAATTAGCGAAATGTAATAAAATAAGAAAAAGGAACCCTCAATACAGAAGTTCTGTTGTCCCATATCTGCTAAAGTTTGAACTGTTAATACAGAAATATAAGTGATCCGTCTGCATTTAAGTTTTTTTTTTAAACAACATTCATTAATATTTCAGATACTTAATTTTGAATTGAAATTGTTGTCATAATTTGCTAGCTTTTATATAGAACAGTGACTCCAAAAACTGACGTGTCTATAGCTTAACGGGATTATTTGGTGTAACGGCAAATCATGCGAGGGCTATCTGCCTAAGGAGAGGAATGCTTGTCCATGAACATCCGCACTCCTTTTCTCATAGTTCTTCGTAATAAAATTCTTAAAGCAACTTCAAATATACAATTTTCGATGTCTGAGAAGTTAGTTATTACTTTCAAGTATCAAAGTTTCTGGACAACAGACCTGTGACAATGGATAGCGAAATAAACATAGTTTTAAAGACAACTTTTACAAAGTATAGAAAAGTCTCTTAAATCTTCTAAATTGCTTGACTAAGAACTTGCGAAATTTAATTGATGCTCACTTATAAAAGTTCGTGAAATAACGTATTGAACTTTTGCATGACATTAATTGTAAAAATGCTAGTAGCATAAATTAATTTTCAGTATAAATTAAGTTATAAGTTAACTCTATAAGGTATTTCTCTCGCCTTCTTAGCGTGCCTTCGTGGTGTAGTGGTCTGCACGCGGGGCGTGTATTCCAGAGTTCCATGGTTCGATTCCCAGCGAAGGCGTTGCTTCACCACCCACAACGGAATACACAGCTTTCACTGACGGCTCAAAGGTCGGACAAAAGGTTGGCAGCGCTGCAACCATTCAATACAACCTTAGCTCACACACAGAATGCAAGGGCACTTCTAAACAGCATGCAACAAACAGAATGCGAGATCTAAACAGCATGCAACAAGATGAACTGACAGCAATCCTCTGCAGTATGCAAGAGCTCCACCAACTACCAACGGACACAGTCCATATCGTCAGTGACAGCCAATCATCAATCTATGCTACTAAAAATCCCTGCACAAATTCACCAATAGCCCGACAAATACAAACAATTATCAATTCCAGCCAAAAGAACTTCGTTCTTACATGGACGAAAGGTCATAGCAATTGAATGAAAATGAATGAAAGAGCGGACTTCATGGCAAAGCAGGCAGCCCTCGAACAGTTAGGCACTACCATCCACATCCCATAGCCACGCTCCACACTGAAGTTTACGCTAAAAGTGATGGCCAAAGAAGAGTGGGGCCGATGCTATTCGCACCACCGGTGCGATTAACCGCTTAAGCTATTCGCACCAACATTAACCACGCAATCGCATTGAGTTGTCAAAAGCGGGTTTCTATCTTGGCGTAGTTTATCATTTTTTAAACGTTGGCGACTTTCAAAAGTTTAGAAAGGAAAATGGGTTCCTTTTCTCATAAAAAGAAGGAACACATTTCCTTTTATTAAAGTATATATAAAAAAGGGCAGATTTTCATGTTCGCAATGTTTATCCTTTTCATGAACTGTTTGAATAGTTTAAATGACTGATTTGAAGGGGGGGGGTCAAAATCGTGTTGACATTTTTCTACTTCTTAGAATACACTTAGCTTTTAAAGATGTATTTTGCTCAATTAAGCTTTCAATTCATTCCTCTTTGAAAAATTTCGTGTCATAAAAGATACTAAAAATTAGACAGCGGATTTCTGTGTAAAAAATTTAGACATGAAATAAATTAAAAGCGATTATATGAACTATTAAATGAATTATTCTGTATGCCTGCTTATTTTTTTATGGACATACTTGGCATTTTCAGGACACAAAAAGTGCTTCAAAGAACTTTGTATTATTAGTACAAACACATTAATCAATTAAATTGAAATAAATAATGGGATGTAATTTAAAAGACAGAAATAATTTAATGCAAGAGATTTAGATTTAAAAATTTGCACAAACAAATCAGATTTATTTATCAGATTTTGTAAGGTTTTATTTCATAAATAACTTTGATTTTGAAATATGGCATTTGAACCTATAAACCTGTGTGGATACTGAAAAAGTGATGCATACGTAAGAATATTATCATTTTCAGTAAGTTTTCTTATTGAATAATAAATTCTGACAGTCCTATGCTATAAGAATAGGGTCTACGTTTGCATAAAAATTCCTCTGTTAAATAAAAGAATTTAAGTAATTTCTGTAGCCTTTTTGTCAATACACTAAAGATTTTTTAACTAATTACTCTTCCTCGCTTGCAATTAGAACCATCATTAAATCCCTATTTTATCTAATAATTTCCTGAACATTATCATGTATATAGATTGACTTCGTCTTTGTAACTGATAATTATTACCTGCAAATTATTCTCTTGCTGGTGAACTATTAACAACCCTTTCTATTGCTGAGTTAGGGTTAACAACCTTCGCTCTCACTACCGCTTGCCTTACGGAAATCGGCGTAAAATGCTGATACCTGGGCTGCTTGTGCGCATGCGCGAACGTAGGTGATGTGAATAGCTTGTTAGCTATTCGCACCGTCGGTGCGATTAACCACTGCGGAAGAGTGGCAGAGACAATGAGACCAAGGACCGCAAGGCAGAAGGACGCATTCACTTCTCCCATGTGTCAATAGTGAGCGCAACATTTATAATTATTTTCTCTCTCAATATACCTCTGGTCATGGACCGTACCCAAAGTACTTCTATGAACGAAACCTTTCAGAGACTGAAATATGCATTTGTGGCAATCCGGGTGATCCAGACCATTATTTATTCCAATGCACAATAACAGCAGACCATCATATCCGCGATCCCAGAGCACCAGGAACAGACTTCAAACGCTTCCTGATAAAGCACCGGAAAATCCACAATAGTATCAAAAACATAATTGACACACTCCATCGTCACGGCTTGGAACTGTGTGCACCATAACTGTTATATGTGCTTCTTCTTCTCTGGCACAAACACCAGTTTTCCAATGGGGGTGCCTTTATAGTCATTGCAATAGATTATCTTAGTGTAGCAAGGATTTAGCACCTAGACAATACGACCACAGTTATGCACATCAAAAATGGCATAACTGGAACTGGTGAACTCTACTGTATGTATGAACTCTGACTCAATCCGTGAACTTTTCATGAACTGTCAATGAACTGTGAACCATCTATGAACTGCTACACTGTCCCCAAAACAACCCACTAATATCACAATAACTTAACCAAGTTAATTATTTTAATGTTTTTACATTCAATTCTATTTGTTTATTTGTGTACATATACTGATATTTATAGTTATATTTCACCATCAACTGTAATGTATGGCATTGTAATGTCATTGTCATCAGCTACTGTATCTTTCGGCCGTTAAGTTCTCTATGCCTTCATAATAACGTTTCAATTAACACCGATGCGTGGCGTAAGTACGCCCTGCGGAGGTGTTCTTCTCAAGACGGTTAGTGTGAAGGAGCGACACCAGTTCTGCCAATGGCGATGTGTTGGTGCTTCCCACACTTAGTCCTGTCATGTCCTACTCATTTTTCATCTCTCCTGCTTCTAAACTACATAATGTCTCTACAGTGGAGCCCGAACTAAAAAAGGTGGTAGATGATGGCGATTCTCAGCAACCAGAATTTGGCGATTGGGTTCCCTTAATCCCCAGTCACCCTTTAGAAGGGGGAGTATATAGGGTATTTCTCCCGGCTTCTTAGCGTGTAAGGATCTTAAGTTTTACTAACGTTTATTTTATTTTAAATCTTTACTATCACTTCTTATTTTCTACTTCCGGCCAGAATTATAAGCGTGAAGGAGTTTATGCAAAGTTGTCGGGCGAACGCCAAGTATTTAAGTGTGGCCTTTTTGCCAAGCAGAGGAGAGGAAGCCGTGAGTTCGAAGCAGGCCGCTTACCTTAGAAGTTACGCAGTTGCTACTTTGCCTTCCAGGCCAGAGTTTTTAATCCTCTTGATAAATTAAACGTATTGTAGTGTTCACAGTCTCTGTGCTACATACGCTTTCTGTTATTATAAGGCCAATCTTATTCTAAAGTTAAATTAGAGTTTAGTTTTATTTTGATATCTTTTAAGTTAGACCCCGAGTGGAGGGTCATTGTATTCCGAAGTACGGAAGTCATTGTATATAAAGAAAAAAATAAAGGGTTTTGTATACCCTTCGTCTGTATCCTGTCCACTTACTACAATTAGTGAACATAGCTTTAGTAAGCTCTCTGTTCTAGTCAGGTCATTGTATGTTTCCGAAGAAAGTTAGAAGAAACATTGAACCTGATAGTGGCGCCCGACGAAGAATAACCATGGCCGAGTTTCAAGAAGAACCTGTGCTGCCTGCAGAAACAGCTCAGAATCCAGAAATGCCAGCTGCCGCCCTGGAAGGATTTGGGTATATTGTCCAGACCATGCGCGCTTCGATGAAACCGGAAGCAACGTTTAATGGAAACTCACAGGTAACCAGTTTTTTGGAAAAATTGGATGACCACTTCATGCTCTACCCCGTGCACGAGTTTCAAAAAGTTACCTTAGCTACCAGTGCTTTGAGGGGCCAAGCGCTTAACTGGTTCAAATGTATCGGCAGAAGTCTCTTGGGTCAAGCAGGAAGTCCCACCTATACCTACGAAAATTTCAAGACTGCCCTACTAAAAGCCTTCCCTGTTGTAAGGGATCGTGCGAAATTAGAAACAGAACTGTTCAGTATATATCAACAAAGAATGGAAAACCTCTCCAGGTTTATTTTAAGAAAAATTCACGTTTTCAAGCTCTTGTATGGAAACCGTCCGGATCCTGAAATAATTCAAGTGATTTTGCCGAGGTTACTACCCCAAGTGCAAGACTTTATTGAATTGAGAAATCCGACTACACTGGAAAAATTATTTGAGCTAGCAATCCAGTTTGAAAGTAGAAGAACGGCGGACGTCGAAAGAAGACGCCAATATCAACAGCGAAACCAATTTGGTACGCCAAGACTACAGCAAACTCAAGCACATGGCTACGGAGAAAAAGCGAATCAGTGGGCAAGGAAACCCGAGCATTCAAAAACAGCCGGCGAACGTCGACAGTTCAATAGCAACCCAGGAAAAAAGTCTCAAGGCCAGTGGAGAAAGAAGGAAAGCACCGAAAGAAAAAATAATTTAAACTAAAACGGATTTCTGCTGACGAGAGGGTGCGGAAATCCGAAGGCCACGAAAACCCCTCTTCCTACAAGTTAAATACAGTAATGGTGAAAAATTTAACTCTTCCGAAGATTGAAGTCTTGGTAAATAATATCCCGGCCACCGCACTCCTGGATACCGGCGCGCAGTGTTCCTGTGTGGCAGAAGTCTTTTTTAGAAAGTATTTTCGCAAATACCGCATATATAATGCGGATAATACAACAGTATTAGCGGCGCAAGGAGAACAATGTAAGTGCGTAGGTAAAGTACCTTTGTACATCCGTATCAAGGACGAACAAGTAAAGGTGATGTTTTTTATAGTAAAGAATTTGCAAGCACACTTAATACTAGGAATAGACTTTCTTTCAGACGCACAAGCTACACTGGATTTTAATGAAGCGTCTCTTAAGCTGACGATGCAACCAGTGTGTGTAGAAAAGGTTGAACCGCCAAGGGTAAATCTCGACCACCTGCCTAATGACGAACAAGATAGAATCCGACAAGTGGTAAGTGAATTTGCTTCCTTATTTAGTGATATTCCAGGATTTACCCAGGTTACCAACCATAGTATTGACACCGGAGATGCATTGCCGGTTCGTCAAAAACCATACCGGTATGATAAGAATAAGGAAAAAATTATAGAATGGCATATTACCGATATGCTACGTAAAAAGATCGTAACGCCTATCTCAAGTAGTTATGCTAGTCCGGTGGTTTTATGTAAGAAAAATAATGATTATCCTTTGGAGCATCCAAAAAGGTGGAGATTCGCTATTGATTACCGTAAATTAAATTCCATAACGAAATATCCGGAATATCCGTTACCGATTATAGAAGAAATTTTAAGGAACATAAAATCAACCAAATTTATGACAACTTTAGACTTAACGAATGGTTATTTTCAAATAGGGATCAGGCCTGAGGACGTGCCTAAGACTGCTTTTATAACCAAGTCTGGCACTTATGCATTTTTGCGAATGCCGTTTGGCCTTTCAGGCGCCCCAGCAACATTTCAGCGATGCATGGACATTGTGTTAAGACCTGTTCTCGGAAAGTCCACATTTATCTATTTAGACGATATCATTATTACTAGTGATAATCTAGACCAACATGTACAGGATTTAAGACAGGTGTTTTCTTTATTAAATGAGGCCGGTCTAAAAGTTAATGTCGAAAAATGCAAATTTGCAGCCCCTGAATTAAAATATTTAGGTTACAAAATATCGCAAAAAGGGATCGAGACAGATGAATCAAAAATAATCGCGGTACAAAAGTATCCCACTCCAAACACGGCAAAGAAGCTCTCTTCTTTTCTAGGACTTTGTTCATATTATAGGTCCTTTATAAAAGATTTTGCGGCTATCGCTGAGCCATTGTTAAAATTAAAAAGGAAAAAGGCAAGATTCTCGTGGACGGCCGAAGCCAATAGTGCTTTCGAAAAATTAAAACAAGCATTAACGCAAGCCCCTGTGTTGAAATTTCCTGAAAAGGATGAAAATTTAGAAATTTCAGCGGATGCTTCGGATTATGCGGTAGGAGCGGTACTTTCGCAAAATCAGCAGCCAGTAGCATTTTTTAGCCGAACTTTAAATCAAACACAAAGAAACTATTCCGCGACCGAGAGAGAGGCACTTGCAGTTCTGTTAGCAGTGCAAAAGTTCCGAGTCTATTTTGGAAAGGCGCCGATAACAGTATATTCTGATCATGCGGCGGTAACTAGATTGTACTCTGGAAAAAATTTATCCCCAAGGTTAATAAGATGGGCACTCAAGCTGCAAGAATATAATCTGGTAATCAAGCATACCCCCGGAAAGGAAAATATCGTAGCAGATGCCCTGTCACGAATTAAATTAGACGAACAGGGTAATACCGTAAAAGTTGCAATGCTGACAGCGTGTACAATAAATTCCCGAGAAACTGTAATAACCGAACTGGGTAAGGATCCTGAGTTTGGAAGTATTTATGAGTATTTGAAGGATCCTGAAAATTTTAGCCACCAAGATATTGTGGCGATAAGAAATAGGGCGGCCCATTACGAACTAATAGATGGTCTATTATTTTATACAAAAACTACGAATTCCAACAACGAATTTCGACCTGTTATCCCAGCTAGTCTTAGATTAAATATCCTGCAAGAGCTCCATGACAGCCCTTTAGCTTCTCATGCTGGTATTCGAAAAACTACTCAACGCGTACGCGAGGCAGTCTACTTTCCTGAACTGCAAAAGTTAACAAGGGCGTATGTCCAGTCCTGCCCAACATGTCAAGCCGTTAATTATATTAATTTCCGCCCGGCCGGGTTTCTAAATAGTATTAAATCCGAATTTCCAAATGAAATAATCGGCATCGATTTATTGGGCCCTTTCCCAAAAAGTCAGTTAAACAAAAGTCGCTATCTCCTTGTTATAGTTGATCATTTTAGTAAATGGACCGAAATTGTTCCCTTAAAACGAGCCTCCGCGAAATTAGTTACCGATTCTATTTTAAATAAATATATTTTAAAATACGGGGCGCCCCTAAAAGTTATATCGGATAATGGTCCTCAATTTGTAAGTAATATATTTGAAGACATGTGCCAAAAACTGGGCATACGTCATTTAAAAATGGTCCCGTATCGGCCGCAATCAAATATAGCGGAACGGGTCAACAGAAATATAGTGAAAATTATCCGTAGTTATGTTAAAAATTTTCATAAAAGCTGGGATAACTATGTCAATGAATTTGCTTTCGCCCTTAGGACCGCAAAACATGATACAACGGGCAAAACTCCTGCTGAGTTATTTCTAGGCAGAAAGATTATAACACCGTTAGATAAATTATTTTATGTGCAACAAAGAGCCCCAGAATTTAAAATGGGTGATATAGAAAAACTAATTAAGGAAGCAAAGAAGAATACGGAAGTAGCACAAAGAAAACAGAAGCTCTATTATGATTTGAAACGACGGGGAGTAACTTATAAAGTAGGGGATGAAGTACTAAAAATTAAGCATTCACTTTCTTCAGCACCAGAAGATAAAACTGCCAAATTTTTCCCACGCTTTGAAGGACCATATGTTATAGAAAAAATAACTCACGCTGTTGTAGTATTAAAGGCAAGAAATGGCGAAACCTGTTCCGCAAACATTGACCAGATAAAACCATTCTATGACCGTAATAAAATGCAAATCTTTTCAGATCTTTTGCAGGATCCGGTACGGCAGACACCGCAGGTACAAGTTCCAGAGGTGGGAAAACGACAAGTACAAGGGCAAGCCAATGAGAGACAGAAGCAAGTGAAAAGAAAATTGCCCCGCGGAAAAATTGAAGGTACAAAGAAAAAGAAGCCGTTCCACCGTCCAAAAAACAGAGTTCACGAACACCCCCAGAATGAAGAAGGGAGAAGGCCGACGTATGTGGAAAAGACCGGGAGAAAGGACGGCAACTATAACCCGGCTGTGAAACGGAAGATTGACTCATCCGACAGAACTCTCCGCAGCAAAAGTCGCCGAACTGCGGAAGGGCCATCAGCGGCGGAGGAAAAAGTACAAGAAAAATTTGAACGGCCAACAACGAGGTCCAAGCAGGATCACGACAGAAGTTTCCCGGTTCCACCAAGACCAGCTGCCTTCAAACGGCCAAGACCACAAGCAGAGGACAGAAGGAAGATGTTCAAGGGTGGCCGTAGTGGTGAAAAACGGAAGCTTCCAGAGGAAAGCACTGAAGGGCGAGCCCGTACAAGAAGGAGGATCAACCAAGCAACGGTCTGCAGCACCTTTAAAGACTGGGCCCAGAAAAGGATGTCTGAATATTACAAAGATAAGTAAAATTTTGTGTTACTTTACAAACTTAAGTTAATCTTTCATTCTTACTGCAAGTGGCAGATTTGAAGAAGTTTTACCTCATGCGAGGTCTACCTTTATCGCCAAAAGGGCGAGAAATGAGTTGTGACCGATTTTCTTATTATGTTTTTCAATTACTCGCGCGTAAAACTAAAGTTGATGTATAATAGCGTTGTATAAAGACTTAAATATTGTAAAAAGTTATTGTATAAATTTTATTTAAAACATTCTAACAAGAAAGAAGTTTTAGTCTGAAAGACTTTTTGAAATGTACTATTATTTCAATGTAGAAAGAATTGGCACTTGCTTTGAAAAGAATAGAAGTTAACAATGTACTACTAATGTATGTTTTCAAATGTGTAAAATTAACGGCATCTTGATATGTTCTTGTATACATGTGAACTGTTATTTTGAATGTTTAGAAATACCGTGATATGGTAAAAGTGAAAGTAATGTTAAAAAATTTGTTATTCGTGTGACTGTAAAGATTAAATCATGGTGAATATGTGTTAAAGGTTGAATGATGTAGTTAGGCTCTCTGACGCTACACTTTAGAGTTAGCCACTTTCAGAATAGTACCTCAGGGTCTAGAGTTGAAATTAGGGTGTGTTAAGAGGTCTCGTATGTTGAATTTTAACACGTTAGTGTTTTGATTGTAGGAGGAAGTGTTGAACACATAGACAAAAACACATTCGTGTTTGGTGTTTTTACAACACATGTCAGAGAGCACGGGGAGAGATAATTAAAATAGTCATGAATGAAATAAGAATGTTAAGAAAAGTATATTCTATATGTTATTTACAATGTCATTCTGTAACATTTCTTTAAACTAGTTTTCCTTCCAGATCTCTGGAAGGAACCAGAATTGAATAAAGCTCCTGTTTTGATGCAGTACAGATGAAAAAGAAAAAAGATTGTTGTATATTCCGGGAGCTGCTATTGTAACAAATTTCTTTCTTTTAAAATTTTCTAGTTTCTAGCTAAGTTAAGTTTGTAAAAGTTTGGCCTCGCGTTAGTTTCTAGAGCTAAAAGTTTTCAACAAGGTCGTTTTAGACCTCAGTTTCAAACTAATTAACTCTGGCGGGAAGTATGTAAGGATCTTAAGTTTTACTAACGTTTATTTTATTTTAAATCTTTACTATCACTTCTTATTTTCTACTTCCGGCCAGAATTATAAGCGTGAAGGAGTTTATGCAAAGTTGTCGGGCGAACGCCAAGTATTTAAGTGTGGCCTTTTTGCCAAGCAGAGGAGAGGAAGCCGTGAGTTCGAAGCAGGCCGCTTACCTTAGAAGTTACGCAGTTGCTACTTTGCCTTCCAGGCCAGAGGTTTTAATCCTCTTGATAAATTAAACGTATTGTAGTGTTCACAGTCTCTGTGCTACATACGCTTTCTGTTATTATAAGGCCAATCTTATTCTAAAGTTAAATTAGAGTTTAGTTTTATTTTGATATCTTTTAAGTTAGACCCCGAGTGGAGGGTCATTGTATTCCGAAGTACGGAAGTCATTGTATATAAAGAAAAAAATAAAGGGTTTTGTATACCCTTCGTCTGTATCCTGTCCACTTACTACAATTAGTGAACATAGCTTTAGTAAGCTCTCTGTTCTAGTCAGGTCATTGTATGTTTCCGAAGAAAGTTAGAAGAAACATTGAACCTGATAAGCGTGCCTTCGTGGTGTAGTGGTCTGCCCTCTGGGCGCGTATTCAGAGGTATGTGGGTCGATTCCCGGCAAAGGCGTTGCTCATTTTTCATCACTCCTGCTTCAAAAAATACCTAATGTCTCTACAACTCAAATGTATTTCAGCAGTTCTGAAAAATGAAATTCACTTATTCTCTATTTAACTGAATTCATTTACTTAATTAGAAATATTGTTTTAAATTTTTTCTATAGAGAGGCTAATATTTCATTAATTTATTTAATATTTTGTGAGCCTGTGTGCAATAATTGAAGAATATTTCCATAGCGAAACACATTGTGACCATTACTTGCTAATCGATGCTTTGAAAATATAGACATAGATCATTTTTAATTTCAGGAAATATTATATTAATAATAATTGAATCTTTAGAATTATTTTGTCCATATGTTCGCATTTAACGCATTAAAATTTCCACAATAGTATAACAGAAGTTTTTAGAAATCAAAACTGAAATTTCAACCGCATTTCTGGAAACAGAAAATAGAAAAGTATATATTATAACGGTCGATAATGAGTCTCTAAGTTTAGCTGTATTTTCATATTTTCAACTTCCTTCGGAGTTATAATGATCTTTTGAAATCAACAGTCTAATAAAAGGACGATTTCGGAGATACAAACATTTTACTGATCTTTCCTCTTATATTTCAAATATTTGCACAAAATACTAGAATTTAGTTTTAGCAGTACATTATTGAGAACATTTAAATAAATATAAATTATGTTACAAAATAACATTATTCATTATTTATTAAAATATCATTCTTTTTTACATTAAGATGAAAGAAAAGTAAAATATTGCTCCAAAATATACGATTTACATATGCTGAAATTTTAGTGTGCATATTAAGAATTGAAGGCCTTTAATACGAAATTAAATTTCTTCAGAATTTCGCTAAGGTTCTAAAAGAGGAAAAATATTCGAGCTGGTAGCAGTGGAGTTTGCTAGAAAAATTAAGCATTGGGAGTGCAGTATTATCACACAATTTTATCATAAATATTAGGAAATGGGAAAGCAAAAATGAGTGGTAATTTAGAATTTTGTTATTATTCTTATAAGAGAGCATTCACTTACGAAAAAAACATTAAAATTAAGTGTATGTCATACTTCATATTTCAGTCCCTTTTACAGTTAAAAGTGCTCTCAATATTTAGAAACCCACCGCTTTATAAACTCACGGGTTAATAAAATCAGCCGCTTATTAAGCTTAAATTTCCAGGAACCAAAACAAATACAGGCTAATAAATAGAAAAGCAGTCATTTATCGAACTCATCTCCGCGATTTATAAAACTCAGAGTAGAGAAAGATTATTTTTTCAGTAGTGGAACAACCTATATGTACTTATCAAAGCTTTTCGTAGTTCATTCATTTAATGCATTGTGAACTATTGTTTACTTACCGTTCAGATATATAGAACTTTATTAAAACGGGTTTGACCGAAATTTTCCTGCCTCCCGGAACCTGACTCTGTTTTCAAAATTTTTGTCCACACTGAAGTTCATAGGGGCACAATGCTTTCACCTTACGGTTGAAAAAACAGTCATGTAGAGAAGTGTTATTCAAGCAATGAGTCACAACTCTATTTGGGGTCGCGAAAATTTGTAGGAAAGACACAGACAGATTAAAAATTCCAAAAATATCTGAGTTCAGGGTCTATAACTAAAGCTTGACTATCTGATTGGGGTCGCGAAACTATATTTTGAGGTCGTTTACATTTTTATTGAGTCTTACTGTTATAAATTTTTAATACCACTTCTCAAGAGGCATTGTGAATGAGTGAATGATTCTTCTGGAATACCAACTCATAGTAGGTGAAAGTGCTACTCCTGTATCCCATCTTGTGAGGTTTTCAAATTCCAAATTTTCCTTTTGGGATAGACATATTGCGTTAACAGAGAGCTATAAAATGTTTACGAAATACTTCTTAGCTTTACCATACATTAACAGTATTTGAACTGAAAGGAAGTGGTAACTGTAAGCTGAAGAAAAACCAAAAAAACATTGGTCTTGCTTGTAAATATGGAGTGTCAGAACGACTAAACAGAAAAAAGAACAATCTCTCTGCTAGCTAAAACAGTAAGTTTTGAAAATTGAATAAATCACTGAAGGAAGTATTTAAAAAAAAATTTGCATCTTAACTTGTAATTAGTTGAATATGTCAAGCGAATAAAATTAGGCCTGCAATAAAAGGAAGTACTGAAACTAAAAGAAATAATTAAAGTTATAAATTGTTAAAAGATTTTAATGTTCCAGTGAGCCAGAGGAAAATTGTATTTAAACTGGGAATTTTCCAAAAAGCATTGTGCAATTTACTTAAACAAGGGATTACAATTAATGAAGAACTGATAAAAAGCTCAAATGTCACAAGAAAGCGCAAAAAAGACAGAAAATCTACTGAAACTGCTTTTATAGAATGGGTTCCAGCTATAAAGCTAAAAAGCGTTCCTATTTCTAGAGCTTTTTCATTAATTCGTTGGAGAGAATTTTATATCAATTGATAGATTGCTTGTAAGTTGAAGAAAGGGAAATATACCATTGTTCATCAGAAACTGCATGGTGAGAAGGAAGGTTATCAGTTATCATCAGACGGTTGATAACTGATAAAAGATGTTTTTCTAGAGTTGTTAAATAAATATAAGGCATTCGAAATATATAATACAGACAAAACTGGCAAACATTACTACAATACATATTAATATCTGAAAGTGAAACAGCAGCTAGTTTAAGAAATTGAAAGAAAGATTTACTGTGTTGTTAATGCTCAGTATGAATCCAGCAATTAAGGAGAGATCACAGGTTATTAACAAAAGAGAAAAACTCGATTTTTGAAAGGATTAAAAACTTCATCTCTAACATACCATGGCAACAAAAACCAATGGAATAAAAGAAGCATTTTTACTGATTTTCTTTCAAAATGTCAAAAAGAATTCGCATTTTTAATTCTATAATCGTGCAGGACACATTTCTAATTTCGTTTTAAAGACATTAGTATCTTTTGCTGCAAATACAACTTTTAGCATTCATGCTTTAGACCAGGATATTGTAAGAGCTTTCAAATCAGAAAATGATGAGCAGAAATTAATTTTGTGTAAATGCAAGCACTTCGAAAGCGATAAAAACTCCTCACTTGGCTGAAGGCTAGTCGATATCTCTGCTAGCGGTCATGCAGGAGGTTAATCTCTTAATGTCAATTAAAAAGGCTTTTCTAAAATGTTGTTTTATGTAAAAGAAGCGTCATTGCGAACTACAGCAACTACAATTGTTTGTAAGGGAGAAATATTTCATCAAGAACGTAAATATGAAAGCAAAAGCTATACAATTGAGTAAAAAAAGATTTCTTGGCATGAAGAAATTGCGAAAATTTTGCGCGATTAAAATGTTTTGAATTTATTGTTTTAAAAGTAAATATTCATGATTGTCATCAAATACATTTCAAATTGGTATCGTTAGATAAAACTGAAGGAATATATTTTCGAATTTAATAAATCGTAATTATCGTAATTGTAATGACAATATTAGTTGTCTATTACAGCGATTATTTTTTAAGTGTTTATATCAATTAAATAGTAAATAGGTCTAGTCTTATAAGGATTTTAAGCTCTACTAACGTTTATTTTATTTTAAAACTTTACTGTACCCTCTTATTTTCCACCTTCGGACAGAATAAACGCGGTTAGTTTTAATATTCAAATTGAGCGTGCAAACTGTAAGTATTTAAGTTGTGGCTTTTTAGCTAAGAAGAGTCAAAAGAGAGAGAGAGAGATTTCTCGTCACCTTATTTCTCGCGCGCTTTTCAGTCAGTTGCTGTCTGCCTTTAAGGCCAGAAGTTTAGCCCTCTTAATAATTGAAGACGTATTGTAGTTTTACCGCATTCTGCGTACTACATACGTAACGATCTAAAAGGCCATTCTTAGTGTTACTAGCCTTTGTAAAGTATTTGAGTTTAGCTCATATTTAAATTTAGTTAGTTTGTAATTCTTATTTTTACGTTCAGACCACAAGTACTGGTCTCTGTATCCCGAAGTGCGGAAGCGGCTGTAAACTGTGAATAATAAAGGGTAATTAAATCCTTCCCTTCTTTGTCATATCTTCTACAATTTCAAAGGATATAGTTTAAAGTAAACTCACTGTTCTCCTCAGGATACCCACATGTTCGCCAAACAGATAAGAAGAAACAGCAGTCTTGATAGTCTAAGTAAAAAGAGAATAAATACATTTATATATTATGAATATTTGGCCTGCATATTATTATGCATCACTCACTGAGAGCTATTTAACATTTCTGTATAACGCAGTTGTTGCAAACTACTAATGCACGAGCTATTTACGATAGCTATACCAAATTATTATTACAAATATTCAATGCAGAGCTTAGTGAATGGAAGAATCCGTGCTGTCATGCCCATTGCTGCATAAAATACTGTGAGGTGTTTGCATCAGTACACACTTAAATAGGCACACTAATAATCAGTCAGCATTCGCAATCTCTCATCGCGGCAGCCCCATTAAATTAAATATTAAGGGCATAAAAATTCTTAGTAATCTGCATAGAACGAGGGTTTCTAATGTATGTTAGTTTCTAAGGAAGAAAGGAAAAAATATTTAGCATTTTTATACTGCGCGCATTTTACAATGTTTCTTGATTTTTTCCTGTATTTAAAAGCCTACCTTATCGAAAATGTCAAGCTTGCTGGTGCTGTTTTAAGAATCCGATTAATATTGTCTGATTAACAGTTTCAGGAAACATAGCTGAGACTTTTAGCTCGATTCTAGATAGAAGTAATGTTTTATTTCGTGACTGGATAAAAATTACTAAGGAGATATTTTATATACATGCTATGCCATAGAAAGTAGAATGTATTGCATCGCACATAGTTGAGGATATACGTACAAGAAAAGTGTACCGTTTTAAAATTAAAACAAAAATATTTAATCCTTAATTTCAAAATTGAAATATTAAATTAAATTGGTCAGATTTAATTACTTTATTTGAAACACATTTCTTTGTTGATTTCAGTTTAGATATACATGCATTTAAAAAAATTAGTTAAGTGTTTTTTTTTAGAAGGAATATGGAATATGGAAAAATTATATTGGAGGAAAGCAAAATAGCAGAAACACATAGCTGATTAACCGTAAGTGAAGTTTGTAGAGCTATTCTTTGTTCTCCCGTGCAGTTGTGATAGATATCAAGAAAGAATATAAAGTAAGAAAGTAAACTATCTTTAGAGAATCTACACCACAATATGGGTTAATGATTTTGTACTGTTCAAATGTTTTCTTCCTTCAACATCTTCAAAAACGGAATGTTTTTTGTTGTGTATCTACGTTTTGTATCTCATGTTGGGTGTTGCTTTAGAAACAATACTTAAACCTATCCCCACTATCGAAAAGGAAAATATCTCGCTTTTAAACTCAGGATACTAGAGAAGGAAAGCAAATTGTTTATCAAGGATCGGAAAGGAATGATATGAATTCTGCGCCAAAGCGTAAAAGCACGGCAAAAGCAAATAACATTCGAACTAAATGCCCGTCGAGGCAATCTCATTTTGTGGAGATGAGTTCGTCGGGAACTTTACAAATTAAATATTTAGGAGAGGACAGCAAAATGAAAACCCCTAGATATTGATGTTTGTTCCACAGAGCATATGTACGTTGGCACTGAGCGAATCGGAAATAGAACTTGGAAAACTGGAAATTTGTTATTTTAGTTCCTATTTGCTTTGATTTCCCCGACCACGATTTATGGATGAAGGCTTTGTAACAGCTGAGAGATATTTGAAGATCCTCCAGGGCTATGCACTTTCAGGGGTTGCAGGTAATATACTATAATATATGTTACCGATTTCTACGGGAAAATGTTTCCATCTTTATTGCAGAATGCACTTCAAGCTGGTTTGATGAGCACAATTAAATCGTAATCTTGGCTTTCTGAATCACCAGATTTTAATACTATCGAAATTTTATAAAAAAGTCTTGAGCAGGAGGAATAAGCAGGACTTTTTCTAACTTTATTAATTATAGAATTAAAATTACATTTACTCGAGGTAAATTCTCTTTCGAATTATAGAGTCATTAGATTATTTTGAAGCAGGAAACATGAAAAATGAGCAATGTCCTCGCCGGGACTGGAAATTGGAGCTCTCGAATACGCGTCGAGCATATTACTTTTACACCAGGAAGGCATTTTGCAAGCAGGTAGAAATTATCTTATGAAGTATTCACTATTCAATAAACATTATTCGTTGTATCAGTGCTGTACTGTAATAGTTGAACATTTGTATCTTCAGATTTAAAAAAAAAACGTTCTAATGAAATTTGAATTACAATTAGCACACCTGACACACTTTTTGTTTGTTGCATTTAATCCTCCGAATTCAGAAATATCTCCCATGCTTCATATAATTGCTTTGTAGAGTCACTAGGTATTTTTTTGGAAGCAGGCAAGATAAAAAATTAACAACCGCCTTCGCCGGGAGTCGAACCACGGACCTTTGGAATACCAGCCCAGTGTGCAGAACCACTACACCACGAAGGCATGCTAAGAAGGTGAGAGAAATACCTTATAGCTTAATAAGCCTTAGATTCAAATTTCAAATAACGTATTATGATTAAATTTTTTAATGGCTGGACTAAAAATAACAATATAAAAAGCTTGATAGGTTAAATATTTCCAATATATAATGAATTCAGACATATAGTACAAGGGAAAATCACTACCAGTAGCTATTGAGCCCACGACTGAAATGCAACACATTATCGCTGAAAAAGAGAGATTAGCTACACAATATGGAATCTAATATAATTGTCAGCTTAAATAAATAGGCATACAGTTATTTCATTTGAGTTATTAAAATATCGTGTATAATATATTATCACTAGATGGACAGAAGGATCAGAGTAAATTCTAATCACTCTGTACTATATCTCAGTATATAAAATTTTATTGTATTAGCACAGTATAAAAAATAATGTCAATATTAGGAATATAGTCATGGAGCACAAATGGTTGAGAATGAATATTCTGTGAGATTCAGATCATAGTATTGGATAGTTATTCTATGTCTTTTAACTTTACCGACTCAAAAAAAATATGATACCCTATTTCCTGTGTAGGTTGAAGTCTTAGCATTCTTTAAAATCCAATGTGTTGCCTATCAATAAGAGCAGAGACAGTAACAATCACCTTACACAAAACTCTGATAAATTGTAATTTTTTTTTTTAATTTTGCAGTTGGAAATTTGTCGGTTTGTAAACATAAAATTAGCCATCAAAAGAAAATTACGTATGGAGCATTTTAAAAAACATGATCGCTTTTTAGGGTGTCCTGACAGAAATGGAGCCCCGAGAATGCCAAAATTGAATTTTCTTACCTAAAACTAGATAACTCTTTCTTTCGCACATTACATACGCCCACCAGCGGCCGAGCGGTAAAGTCGCTGAACACTGGTAGTTCGGTCCGAGGTTCGAATCCGGCGAACGGGCTGGCTGCATGGGTGTTTTCGTGGTTTTCCCCATGTGTAACGTGTATACGAGCCAGTTTCCCTTAGAAAGTCCTCCACGAAGGCATCCCTCCCCTTAGGCAGATAGCCCTCGAGGTTTTGCCATAATCACAAACACACACGCACATTACATACATATACTTTACCCTGTCTTTTATCATGTGATATCTAAGCTATAAGGCCTTTTTCGTATAAAAGCAAAATTTGAGTGTTCCAATCATGAGTTTACTTTGATACCTACGTAAATAAATTCTTCGCCACTTCTCTGAGACATGCTTCTCAGCTACTTATCTTGCGTGTGACAAGCATATATTGCTTCACAGACCTGCTTCGTAAAATTAGTGAAGATTTCAGTTTAAACAATAGTATCATCCATTTAAAATAATGACGAATTGCATTAAGAATTTAATCTAATTTCACAGCAACAGACTTTAAAGCTTCGGCTAAATTCTTTAAAGTGCTAAGTTTTTCTTCGCTTTTATTCACTTAATCAGTCATGTTTAAACAGCAACTAAAGTGAACTTTTAAACTATTCAGGACCAAAAGTAATATTTGTATAATTACTTTTCATAGTTTCAAGAAAAATTAATTTACATATTTACAATGTTGTTGAACTTACTCTTTTATTTTTACATTATTTTACATATATAGATTGTTTTGAAGACCATATTTCAGTGAAATTTCTTGTACTTTCAATTAAAAAAATTCTTAAATTTTACTATCATACATCAAAAGTAACTATGTAGTAATCAAATGATTCACAGCTAGAAGCTTTGCGATTTTGTTTAATCCTGTCCATCTCTATAAAGTATACTAAATGGCGAATTGTTATGTATTGCAGTTTATTGTAATTAATTGTGAAGTGCGCAGCATATAAATATTATGGACTGTAAATCAGCGTAAGTAACGTTTTTAGTTTATGTGATTACACTTGATTTGGTAATGCTAATTTAGTCCTATAGTACCAATAGACGTGAAGCGAATTACCGTTATGTCTGAAACAAGATAAAGTCTTGAGTATTTGAGTTGTGGCGTTTTGCCAAGAGCAGAGTTTAGATGGCGAGAGAGTGAGCCTTCTTGCAACTATACTTCACGCTAGTCAATACTTCAATCAGTTTGCTGTTTGCCTTTAAGGACAGAGGTTTTATGCCTCTCGAAAGCTAAAGACGTATTGTAGTTTTCCGCAGTTTGCGTACTACATACGTAATAATTTTAAAGGCCAGTCTTAGTCATTTGTGTAAAGTATTCAAAGTTAGCTTTTATTTAAATTTTAGTTAGTCTGTAGTTCTTATATTTTTTACGTTCAGACCACAAGTGGTTGGTCTTTGTATCCCGAAGTGCGGGAGCGCCTGTAATATTATGGAAAATAAAGGGTAATTTTCTCATATTGTCACCCTTGCTACACTCCATAGGACATAGTTTGTAGTCAAACTCACTATCAGGACACGTCATGTTAGCCAAACAGATTAGAGGGAACAGTAGTCCTGATACATTAACATAAGATACAAATTTTATTAAATATATTTAAAAGTTCTTTCAGAGCCAAAGATGATTAGAGTTACACTAGTTGGATATATTAAGTTTTAAAAAGTTATTTATTTATTCAAGGGCGAAGATTGTGTTACGAACTAAGAAAGAAATACTCAGTCAAAATGTATCCTAAAGTATTGTCTACTATATATCATGAAACAAATTAAGGAAATCTATTAAATCATAATATTCTGCATTGAAACTAGAGCATGATCTCAGGATTTTCAAGGGAATAGACTTAATCGCTAGAATTCAGTATAAATTTTCAGTGTCATTCTTATATTTTTATAATCACGTGAGCTAATTGTAGTTTCTAATAAATTAGAATTTTGCAGTATAATATGTACACGAGGACACCTGTAACTGTATTATTGATGTTACCATGACCGATAACAAGTGACTAATTCTCCGCAATGCAAACCAGCCTTCAAAATCTGATATTATTTTTTCTTTTGTGTGTATGCGTTTTGCAACTTTCAAGCGTCAATTTCTCGCACACATCCAAAGAGAGATAAAATAGCATTTTAAGGCGAAAGACGTAGCGGAAGTGCAAAACGTTTAGAAAAGAAAAATCGAGCAAATAAAATTAAATCGGTTACCAAAAAAAAATTTTTTTTTTCATTTTTTGCTGGATTTGAACACAAGCAGACACAAAATGATTAAGCGAGGAAAGAATATTAAGCATACAAAATATGAAAAATATATATTTCAAGATATCTTTATAAGATCTGGTCTTTTTGTCTATCATACAAAGCGTCTAGATTTCAAAGTTTAACCTGGCGACTTCTCGCACACGCGTTAAGAGTAACACAATAGGGAAAGAATGCAAAATTCCCTTTCTATTAATCACAACTTCTTAGCAGAAAAGCACAGACTTCATCCTCACAAAAACACCGAGTATTTGCGATGAGAACTTAACTAAATCTAACAATAAATTCAAAAGGTAAGAAGTAGTGCTAGAATTTAGAATTTAATTAAGCTTAACAGGCTGACTCAGCAACCTACACCGGCGACAGACTAATTAAACGACCAAAACGCGTAGCCGCTGCTAAGATTAACAGCTGGAGGACAAAATAGCAAACGTGAGCTATACTAGCGAAACCATGCTCTGTCTTACCTTTTCGTTTCGCCAGTGTATATACTCTCCTTCACCTACTTAAACTGCATCCTGGTAGAAAATGCGAGGGGAAATAAGAGATTTCAGAAACGATACCAAAATTAAGGTAACTGGTTAGTGAACTAAGTAAAGCCCTACATCTTAAAACTTATCGAATATTTAATATTTTCGGCAAAAAAATTCATTTTTAAGCAAGGCTAAAAATATGCAACAATAAAATAAATTAGATAAATTAAATGCAATAGGCAAAATACTATTCCGCAAAATTAATTTGACTAGGGTAAGGTATGAATTAATTTGACTAGGGTAAGCTGATTTTTTCGGTTGAATATTATCCCATTTTTGCTGCATAATTTTGGAGGCTATATAATTTCATGTGTATACGTAGTAAGTAGATACCAGTTTTCAAATTCCACATCCAAAGAATGCATACATTTTTGGAAAACTTGAAGAATATACGATTAAGAGTAGTTAATGAAGATTTTATATGTCTTTCTACTTTTATTTTCATTCATTTACATCGAAGTCAGGGGTCATCTAAATATTTAAATTCGCTACTCGGTAAATGTAAGAAATCCTGTAGTTTCCATGTCCAGACACCTTATGAAAGATTACTCCTATATGTTTTTAGTAACTTGAGTATTTGCTGTAATTAGTGAATTACTTAGTATATATTACTTATTTATGAAAAGATATTGTTTTCGGGGTTAATCAGTGGCCCGCCGGTAATATTGCTGGATCTGGCAACTAAGGTTTTAATCAGATGATGGTTCAAAATGATCTGGCTGTGGGGAAGGTTTAGTGATTGTCGCCATATTTAACATGAATGCCAGCCAGTGTTTTTAAAACATCCTCCACGAAGGCATCCAACTCCTTCTGATGGTATGCTTTTTCATAATAATCCAAATGACCTAACTTGCTTTGGGAAAAGATAGCCAATTACGGTATCCATCTGGAGTCAAAAAGATTATAGTGATAATACATACTAAAAAATGATTTTAGTTTGAAAAAATTCTTGTTAGTTAAAAATAAGAATTTAAAAAAAATGAGAGCACTTTATTTCCTGTAAACAATGTATGATATCCTTTATTTATGTTCAATATCAGCAAAAGCGTATTGCTAATCAGAGTAAGAAAATTAAAAATTTTTTTGTTTGCAGTTCTTTATAAAATGTTGAAATAAGTGTTTTTACCAATACCTTGAAAATGATAAATAAAATACATTTCGAATATCTTGTAAAAATCGGTTGTAATGTTCCACCAATGTAATTGCAAAGAAAATTAAATGGCGATGATAAAACACTATAAGAACATGTAGATTTGATGTTCTTTCTATAACTTTGATTTATAATATGTACCAGAGTAAGTGTTCTAACTTCATAAGCTAAAGGATGCAAACATTAACTGTTTAAGGAAGAAAATGTTATATTGTTATATTATTTGGGTTCCTAAAGTAGAAATGTATTTTCTTTCTCTCAAGCAAGGAGCCTCAAAATTTCCAGCATCCCAGTATGTTTTCTAAAATTTCTGTTGAAATGTATTTAGAGTTTTAGATTTCCTTTTAGTCCTTTGCACTCTGCGGAGCTGCGTTGACATAATATTTGTTTTTCTAATTCGCAATACAGCTTGATATATTTATTAGCGTTCTTTCTTCTGATTACTCTAAACATCAGTAAAACAACCACTATGTTTTAAATGGTATCCAAATATAAAACTTTTCCTTTTTTAATTCCTTCATTCTCTAATCAGTTTCTGAGTATTAAGTTACTCATTTCTAACTCTCAAATGCCGAACCCATCCATTTATATGAATTCCAGTATAGTTTTGCTTAGACATTCAGAAGATTAGTTCTTTATAATTGCTTACTGTATAAGGTATTTCTCCCGTCTTCTTGGCATGCCTTCTTGGTGTGGTGGTCTGCGCGCTGGGCGAGTATTCCAGAGGTACGTGGTTCGATTCCCGGAGAAGCCGTTTGCTAATTTTTCAAGTCTCTTTCTTTCAAAAATCCTAATGTCACTTTGGGGTGTTATTAATTGCTAGACACCGATTTAAAAAAATAAACTCTTTTAATAAATCAAAATATATACATAGCGTTAGGATCTCAGCGATGTACAGCGATCTCAATGTGTACTCAGACTCGTAAAAAAAGGCAAAAGTTCTTTTTTTGTAGTCACGCAGAGACGAGATTCTTATCGCGCATGCGCGAGGAGAAGAACTCGAGGCGCTAAAGAAATGTGGAGGAGAGATAGCCCCACATCTCTACAAGTCGCATTCGAACTAAAAGGGTGGTGGAGGATGATCCACACCCAGGATTTGGCGATTGGCTCCCCTAAAAAAAAAACCAGTCGCCCTTTAAAAGGGGGAGTACATAAGGTATTTCTCCCGATTTCTTGGCATGCCTTCGTGGTGTGGTCGTCTGTACGCTGGGCGGGTATTCCAGAGCTCCGTGGTTCGATTCCCGTCGAAAGCGTTGCTAATTTTTCATTTTGACTGCTTCAAAAAATAACCTAATGTCTCTACAATGTTTCTCATTTTTGTTCCACACTCGATACCCAATGTTTTCTATCTGCAGAGAAACTTAAACTTTAAAGTATATGCAAAGCGTAAAAGGAATCCTAACTATAATTTTGTAGGAAATAGGAAAAAATCTCAAAAATAATGTTCTTCTACTTCTCCTCATTCTTATCTTCTACTTTAATAGAACAATTTCTTTAAGGTTAAAGCACTAATTTTTTGTTATGTAAACCATCTAAATGTAAACCGAAGCATAAAAGACCAGCTTGGCAGTTGGATTTACCTTACAGCTTCGGAGCTGTATTATATTATTCATATTACACATATATTCAATACATAGATTGAATCTGCAGAGATTCTTAGACTAAATAATTCTGCCCTTACCGGGATGTAAAACATGGATCTGCTATTTGCCAGATGGACATGCTAACGATTTATAAGGCGAAAGCAAGCATAGGGAAAAGTGGCAACTCTTTACCTTCTTCCGCACTTAAACAGTGACTGTGATGAGGCAGAAGACTCAATCGGCCAAATTTAGATGGTGATGTATTATATTATCAACCTATTTTAGATGGTGGTGTATTATACTATCAACCACATTTTAGTCTGCGTACTACAGCAGAGATTGCAGCAGGAACATGGACATTTTCTGTTCCTTCTCCATGATTCGAACCACGAATCTTTAACTTGCTTGTTGGAAGTGTACTTACATCACCTGAGCAGTACAAGGAAACAAAGCAATGTTTCTTCAATCTTTCTTCAGGGAATATTAAATCTGATTAATTAGATATCAAATCAGTTAACAATTCAGCCAGTTTGATTATCAAATTAACAAGATAGAATTAACTATTTATTACTAATTAAGGCTTCAGACAAATAAATAGATTATATCGAAAACTAATTTCCAAATTAAACTTAACAGCATGCACTTTGCACGTCAGGAAAGTTTAACTCAAATTACATAAATTACTCACAGCAAAAGCTTAAATTAAGTCAGCATTATCAGTAAACTTCGCTACTGATAGAAAATTTACAGATATTTCCTACTCAAAAATTGTATCATTAATTGTAATCTTTATTTCTTCATTTGATTATTTTGATACTCCGCCAATCATTTTCCTTTTCTATGAGCAAACATTATTTCCATTAGACAAAGCTATTCGCTCATGAGTGGACTTGATATCAGAATAAATGAATAGCCTTTTGTCATTACATATGTGAATAGTTTCTCTAGAATTTGCACGCCAATGTGATTTGTAAAGGTTCTCAAATATTTACACCTAGCGCTAACAGTTTATCCTCAATAACTTCCATTAGATGATCACTCGTTTGTTCTTTATTGCTTTTCTTCAGATAGGACAGTTTTTCAAAAGTGTAACCTTTCGAAATAGTGTCGACATTTCATGCTACTGTTTGAAGGTTATCCATTCTTCTTAGGAGTCGTACACTTTCAAAAATGTCCTGCTTGATTATCTTACAATAAATATCGTATAACTGCTCTAGATCTACCGTTTGATATTACTGAAGATGCAGGCTCTGTAATAATAACATCCGATAAATCCTCCTTAGTCATTAAAAGTTCGAGTTTGAATTTCCAAGTATACTATAATTCCTGTCTTTTTAGTTTCTTGATGAACACGCCGCCATCACTGCATAATTGTTAAGGGTTAAGGAAAAACGAAGCAAAGAAAGTAATTACAGATCATCGATCTTAATCAAAAATGAAGCTTATAAATTACGCGAAGGAATTCGAAAGGCTTCTCCTAAGCAATATTCCTAAGTATTATTTGAATGACTTTTCCTTTGCTCTGGTAGTAATCTGATGCAACTAACTTTATGAGCAGTGAATTTAATAAAGCATTTTATTAAAGGAATGGAAAAGCAAGAATACATATTACAGCGAACACTTTTTCATCAACTGAAGTTTGGAATTTACAATGGCATACTGCCGAAACACACATTAACACATTATGTCTCATAACGCTCTTATATGTAAACAAAGAAAATTAGTCACTCGGAACTCACTTATTGCCTCTCGGAATATTCGAAAGTATAAATAAAAAACTAACATGAGAAATTCCTTGAAAGTATCCCTTAGGGAGATAATCCTCGCGTGCTTGACCATAACCCAGTAAACTACACTAAGTATCTCATGGTTATATCTCTTTTTCCACTACGGAACCTCAATAGCTTAGGTTAATAGACAGTCAATCACTAACAGCTACTCCCGAGCTTTTCAGAGTAGTCAGATTTAAAAGGTGAAACAATGTTGTGTATATATTATTTTCATTTCATAAAGGCTGTATAGCCGCCTAGACGGTATAGTGGTTAGGGGAGCCTACTGCGGTACCGAAAGGCTTGAGTTTGAAACCCATAGAAGGCATGGATGTTTGTAAATGTATAGTGTATGTGCGGCGTGGAGACACTATAAATATATGGCAACCCGAAAGTCCTCTCGTCTGGTTTGGTGGAAGGAAAAAGGGGTGGGAGACACTCGAACCATCCCACAGGGTGTTCTCGCTCAAAACTGGGGTGGAAGTTGACATCCAACCTCTTTGAAGTTCTGGCAACCATTTTTCCATGAAATTCATACACAAAACAACAACAACAAATTTTGAGTTATTTATCTTATCATTCATTCTTTCTTTAGAGCTCTTTTAAGTTGTACGAAGTTTTCAAAAATTATGAAAGGACTTTTTGTAAAGTTGAAATCTGTTTCCATTTATATTAATAGCAGTTCTGTGCGCTCTTTACGCGATTTTGATTTTAGACAGATTTCCCAGGAATGCTTTCTCTTTGTAAACTATAGGCAAAATTCTAAATATTTGCGTAACAAATTGCACTTGAAAACTCTTGCTTTATTCAAACAGTTGAGAAAATAAAATTGGAAGGGAGACACTCAAATGTAAAATTTAAAATTAGCAAGAAAATATTTGAAAAAAACTCCATCGATTTCGAGGGAGGTATTCACAATCTATGCCAAACTCAGTTTTTTAAAACCTAAAGTTCAGGAAACGTCCAATTTCGCAGTCTAACATGAGAATTTTCTTCTTTAGTTCATTTTTCCCTTTTACAGTATTATCTTACCTTTTCCTGAGTAGGAGCTACACAAAACTTTCTTAATATTGGATTTAAAAATGAAATTTACAGACTTCAAGTGCTGCATATTTATTAGCTTCAAAAATGAAAAGAATTCGCGTGCTGAAAACCTTACGGCACCCTTCATTCTCTTGAAAATGTTGTCGTGCATAGGATTAGAAAAAAGTATACATACGGTCTTAGAAAATATTGCAAGTGTTTTGTTTAGTAAATTTTAAATAGTTATCTTAATAAATAAAGAATAATGCAGGAAAACAAAGAATATAAAAATTAAACGTCTTTTTTTAAAGCAAAATAAAGGTCTTTTCTTCGCCGAGAGTTCATCCATGAAGAAGCTGCGTACTAAAAGGGAAATATTTAAAGGTAGGAAACCTAAGATAACTCCATGTTTGAATAACCAGAAAATCATTGTAAATCTTGGGAAAATTGCTAATTTCGCTCTGGAACTTTCCAGTGCCAGAGCGAAAGAATAAAATATTGCAGTACATTTTATTCAAATACAATACAAACACAGAATAAAATGTTGCAATACATTTTATTCTGTGTAAAAGAGGGACTAACGCAGCTTCCATTGAAATGTAAAGTGTTTATCCATAAAAGCAAAGTGAGTCTGAAGTTGAATTCAGCCTAAATTTAAAGAACTATTACAGAAAGATTCAAGGGAAAAGTTGTGCAATTTTAAAAAGGCATATTTATGTCGTTTTTTTTTATGTTTGTTTATTCCTCAAATGTTATGATTAGCAGTGAGAAAGCCTTAGTGAAGCAAATGAAGCAAATCATAACCAACTTAAGATGAACTGACATAGGCGTGATTTTAATCTATATAATATCTATAATACTTCAGTATCTGAAGAGGAATTTAGAAATACAGGATGGTTATAATTAAAGTTATCCTTTTTAGATTTACGTAGAGTCCATTTTGGTACATCTGTTTCGTTAAAACTTGGTATATGCGCTATATGAATAATAGTGAAAATCAATCTGCAAGGGAGCATAAAAAATACGAACTGAAAATACAAAACTTCATTTAATCACAGTATTTGCTCAATTTGCATTCCATTTGCTTCAGTCACAAATTCAAAGCATGCTCAAAAGCATTGCGTGCTCAACAGCGTTGAGAAGGGTTTCTTTTGATAGTCGAAAATATACATAAAAAACTAACAAGAGAAAGTTCTCGAAAGTATACCTTAGGCACATAGTCTTAATCCAGTGACCCTAATCCAGTAAACTAAACCAACCATCTCACTATTACATCACTTTTTCCACTACGGAGTTTCAACAGCTTTGCGTAATGTGCAGCCATCACTAACAAATGCTCTGAGCCTTTCAGCGTATTGACATACAACATGACATATTATACTGGTTTCAATTAGGGGAAAAAGACCGTATGCTTCCTCCATGGACACAATCTTTCAGAAACCCCACGAAAAGAAGTCACAGGGATTCATGTTCGGAAAACGACGAGACCAAGCAGTCGGAAAACATTTGAAAGTTACCTGGTCATGTCCGAGGTGGGCACGAAGCAGTGCCTTCACTGGTCCGGCAATATGTGGTGGTGTACCGTCTTGAATGGAGACAATAATTCTCGTTCTTGTAAGATATAAAATGACTTTCTGTTGAAGAAGTTCGTAGCAAAGAGCCATCCGAGGGCTTTGAGGAGTTTTCATCTCAAATAGAAAGGGACCAAGAATGAAATCAGCAGTAAAACCACACTATACAGTAATGCAATCAGGATGCAGAGACTGTTCATGCATGCTCTTTCCCATATGCGATAAGTTTCAATATTAGCTGCTTCGTTTAAGGTAAAAAGCGACTCGTTTAACCGCAAAATGTTCCAAGGTCAAACATCCGGCATATTGTTTAAGTGGACTCCAAGTTAAGGGAGGACTCTATTCAAGATACATAACCGGGTAGCAAGGTGGTCGGTCTTAAACTATCGCTCCGGAAAAAAGTAAATCTTAGCCATTTATGAAATTCATGGTAACCAATGGTGGTACGCCGACTCAAACTGCAGGGATTGATTCTAAGTACAGAACATCGGCTATTAGTGGGAGATATTGTAAATTACAGGAAGGGTATGAAGTACTACGTTCGTACCATTATTTTCTTTCATAAAACAATCGCGAGCTAAACATGGTCCACGACGCGTAGAGAGGCCTCTAGAATAAACACAGCCAAAAAGTGCCCCCAAAAAGCGCTCTTGAAAGCCTACACTCCCGTTTTAAACCAAGAAGACTCCACATTCCCGTAAAATCCCCAAAGTCAGGAAGAAAATGTTTTTATTAACGCCCAGAATAAAACACTACAAAAAATTTCACTTTTTCCCCTCTACAGTTGAACCATTCCCTGCACCGTCGCCAAGGTCAACTGGAAAAAAACAGCAAGCCCTTTTCCCGCGGAAACCCACCCCTCAGAAAACAGGATGTGATAGGTCATCTAGAGCAAACTGCGTTAAAAAAGTGAATTTTTGAACTAACAAGAAATTATCCAATTCTGATGAAAATAAATCTACTTAATTGAGCATTATTCTTGATATACTTAACCTAGGTTTGCAAAATAATGTTTCTCAGAAAGGCAAAATTTTACTGCCTAATGTGTAAAAATTTCTAATTAATGGAACAATAATTAGTATTTTTAAAATGCAATAATACTCAGAATTTTACGTAATGCCCATTGTCTTTCCGACCGAACTAAGCGATTACAAACCAATAATCTGACTTTATGACTTTCTTACGATAAAACCAATAAACAAATGACTAACACTCTTAATTAAAGAACGTAAAAATTGTCTAGTTGAAATTTTGAATAATTGGTTTAACAGATTAATTAGTTAGATATAATTTAATTTGACTACACAACAGTATTAGACGCCATAGCTGTGAACGCTATTTTCTGAATGTATTATCCAGTGTCATAGTAAATGATCGTCTATCGTAATGTTATGGGATGCCAGTGGTTGTGATGGGTTACCTCTCTAAGAATTGAAGGTATTCTTATCAGTAACTGCTTCCCCAGAGATGTTGTTGGACTCGAAGGCTTACTTACCCTTCATTGAACTCATTTTTGAACGTGTACATTAACATGGAAATGTTCGTCCGCAGGTCGCTAGAAATGCTGAAGCTTTTTCTCTGTATGCAAGATCCTGCTTGTCTGTTAGGCGACCCATTCACCGACAAGTTCCTATTGAATATGTCTGGTTATCGTAGATCAGCAAAGTTAGCTTGTGATACTCACCTTGCAACTATTACAGATAATCTCTGGTCTCCAATAAAAGAAGTATGTGAAATATAAGCTTTTATAGCTGCGCATGGTTCCTTCAGATTAATGCTGATTTTGGGTCATTTAATAATCCTATATTGTTTTGTAAATTTAATTCTTACTTTGTTATAATTTTCTAACTGCTTAATTTTGCCGCAGTTTTCACAAACAGGAGTATATATATATATATATATATATATATATATATACTTATTTAAATTTAATTTTAATGTAAATTTCTAAGGATACCACTTTATTGGAATTACTTTTGGTTTTGACTTTTACCCTTGTCTGCATGAATGACGAAACACGAATTGAATGATTGGAGAGTTAGGTTTGGAGGCAAATTCCCCTTGATAAGTCTGTCTCCTGCCTACTCTACGATCATTCACATATGCATTTTTTAAAAAAATTGTTTAATTTAATTTTAATTTATTAAATTAGTAGATTTATTTTCATGGATAGATTTTGAACTTGAGTTGCTTATGCTTCTGAATTTAAATGATATTGTAGATTAGTTCGAGAATTAAATCTTTTACATGTTTGCATATTTTTAAATTATTTTAAATTCTTTTGGCTTTTTTCAGAATTTAAATTTGCTTTTTTACTTTTTTACTTTTATACGTATTTGTTACGAATTTAAATTTGTTTATATATATATATATATATATACACGTGGGTGTATGCATGTGCATGCGTGATATAATTTTGATGAGACGTAGAAAATGATGCTTGAGCGCAGAAATGTTTTCAAATAACAAACTGTCGTGGTCATTTTAAATAGTTCATTGTTTAAAGCATATATTTTCATAGCCCATAAATATGCAAAAATTGACACATAAATGGGCGCCTGATGTGTGATCCGTATCGCTACGTAAATTGCTAGAGCATAAGTTTCACATTGCTGCTATAATATTGCTAGCAGAAGGAAAACACTGAAGATTGAATGTTCAACAGATTAAGGCAGGTGTTTGAAAAAGGATTGTATTGCTGTGGTAGATTAAGGAATGTTACTGTTTCTTTTCATTCGAAGGAGATATCATAGCTGCATTATTATCGGAAGCTAATTCTTATGGTCTGAATATTATTGAACAAATGATTTCATTTTCGCTTTTCGTTGTTATGTACGTTTACGTAACATTTACTTTATATAAGAATTATATACTAGATGACGCCCTTCAAAAAGATATATTTAAGTTCAAACATTAATTCTCCAGCATCCTATCAGTAATAATTTCACGTACGGTTACTTAAACGTTTTTCTGCTCGATATATTTTAAAGTACTCATATGTAACTCATATGTATTAGGTGTAATAATAAATTTGTGCATGGGTTATGATAAAAATATCGCTTCAGTGCTTTCTCCGCTTAAGTGCTACTTTTCTATAAGAAATAATTTATTTGACGAAAATAGCTGGTGACCAAACATCATTGAGGCGAATTTCATAGTACACGTTGTCTAAATTATATAGAATGCTTAAGTTTCATAATGAATATTTTAATGCGAAACGATGTAATTTTTTAATGTTAGAAGTCATATTTATTTAATGTCATTGGTTTAGATGCATGAAATTAAATTCAGCGATTTAATATGGAATAAAAATCTTCTTTCACATTTTATCGCAACTCATAGTCACTAAATTTATATATTCTGCTCATGATACTTAAAATAACAGTAACATAACATTTCTTGCAGCAACACTTCCTACGCATCATTTCATTTTAAATTTCAATATTAGAAATGTTATTAAGAAAATATTTTCTTTTAGAATTTGAGCTTTGAAAGAATTTCCTTTTCTCTAAATTACCCAATACTTAATACAATATGCAAAGTTACATAGCATTTTCTTTCTTCACTATTAAGTCAATGATACTTCGACATGCGAAGTATACTCGGACACAGGCGATATCATACCCGTTATGCAACGAGAAACGAGTTTCTTTCCACTTAACGCTTACATGGAAAATACTTATACTTCTCACTTCGCAAAATATTGTTGTAAATTTCTGTAAATATTAAAAATCATTTGATTGCATGGTTGTTTTAATGTACTGTTGTAATGATCTGTATTTACATTTATATTACTTTCATTGATTTGCTGTTTTAGGTGGAAAATTTGAGGTTTTATTTGGCATGTAATTGAATTTGTAGGCATACATCTTGTATTTAAGCGTTTAATTCTCAAATACGATAGTAGGTCATTTTGCTCTGAGTCTAGCTGTTTTTAAATCTTAAAACTAGCTTAACTAGAACGCGAGAAAGAGGCAAATAGCTCCTGACGAGCCTAAGCGATAATTTTTGCCCCCAAAGTTGAGAACTTTGACTATTTTTTGTCATCTTAGTGACTTTTTGGAAGATTCGCGTGAGCGAATTTTCGAAGCCCTACAACCGATTTTCACCGAAGCTTCCAGAATCCTATACAACATTAAAATTTCCTGTGATAGTAAATGCTGAAACATTCAGAACTTTTGAGCTATGTCTTACACAGGATCTTTTAACTATCAGGTTAAGTGCTTTACTGTAATATTCCTGTCGTCAAACATCCCAGATATCTTGCATCAATTGGCATTATATAATACTGTAACAAATATTTTAGCTGCTACTGATGGGTATGAATATTAAACACTTTTTATGCCAAATTTAAATATCTCAAAGTAAAGAGTATCCTTGCTCTTGCTTAGTAAATTTTATAAAGTTATACTTTGTATTTTCTCATATTTTTTTTAATAAAAAGTATCTCTGCGTTCAAACAATACTATTATATATATCGATCCAGCAAGAGATTTGAAATATTAAATCACTCTTTTGCGTTTGATATAAAACAATTATTTTTGCGATAATTCAATGGCGTTTCAAATTACGCTTGTCCGCAGTTTAATTTCAAAGACAGTTTTGCGGTAATTAGGATGAACAAAAAAAAGCAAAAATGAAAGATAATAAAAGAAGGGAGAAGTCTGAAAACGTATTTTCCTTTTCCAAAAGTACTCCGCAATTTCATTTTTAAAACGAGGAAGCAATCTCATTTAATCAGATTACGCTTTGATCATGGAGAAACCTGTCGGTCAGAAAGAGATTGACCAAGAATGTCCCACGTAATTAGCTTAAGAGTTAAATAAATCTGTTCTATTTTCAAAAACAACGCAAAAAGCGTTGCAGTCATTACAGTCATGCTTCTGAATGCGCTTTAAACTTAGACTGCAGTATCACAGTATCCCTTCTTAGACCATCTGTTTAATGACTATATTTGTATCACATGCACAATGGTTTCGCAGTTGTAGCATAAACATTTGGAGGCGCCAAAGCAATAAAAATAAGAGACTAATACAAAAAGTCTCAATTAAGTGTTTCGCGGAAGGAAGATAATACAGAAATCTTGGCTTTTATTGACCACCGCCTACTCGTTCGTCGTGGTCGATTGGTTCTGCCGTCACGGGGTCATATTTTACGAGAGAGCTTATTATTACTATCGATGTGATTCTGTTCAACCGTGCTCTTCGTTGATGACCTTCTATTCTGTTTTCAGTAAGACTCTACTTTCACTGAATGACCATAAAATTAGTTCTCAGATGGATAGCATTGAGTAACTTGTAATTTCTATACTCGATGGAAAATGCTATAAAATTGAAATAAATTAAAAAATATGTTCAACATTATATGTATAATAATACTGGCGAAACCGCACTATTTGCTACCAAACATTTATTAATCAAAGCATTAAAACGTGGGCGATGGTTTAAAATCATTTCGTAATTTTTTTTTATAAAGTTTTAATTATACCAGCATTTTACTAGAAATTTTTAAGAAACAATTTTTTTTAAAATTCAGTTTATCAGAAGCAAGTACATTCTCATCACAACAATACTTATTAAACAATACAAGAATATACTTATTAAATTTGAATTCAATTGGTCTCGAAAATTAATAAATAATAATGCGACCATTAAATATAATCACAATCTACAACAATTTGGAATCTTCGATTTTATAGCATTCCTAGCAATATCTAATTTTATTATTCATTGTATTCTGGATTATTATGTATGCTGAAAGTGGGTTTTTTATCCATGTATCCGATTTAATTGTCTAAATATTTAGATACGAGAGAAAAACAAGGCTAGTGTAAATTGCAATTGATACAATAAAAGATATGAATTTTCATTTGTAATTATTTCTTAAGAGTGCTTTCTTTACACATAAATCAAAAGCTTTACACTATTCTCTCCGCCCCCTCCGGGGATCGACGTAGAGAGTTCTGCGAAGCTGCTGGCTAAGATCTGTACCTAGGAAGTTTCAGTCACGGAGTATAAAATTTAGGAATTTGGTGATTCTGAAGGCCCCGGAAAGGTCACTTATTGGCCGGCCCGGTAGTCTGGAATGTCCTAGCGCGGCGTCGTTATAGCAGCCCGGGGGTGGTAGCGCCCTCGGGTTCGCTGGGTAATGTCCTGCTGCGACGGGTAGCCGGAGTGACTGGTAGGTCCCTGGCAAATTAACGACTAGCGCCATCTGGACTTCGGTTTAGGCGGTGCGTCTCTCTCTCCAAAGTGCGAGGGCGGCGGTTGAACCTCTGTTCTGCGGGGTGAGGGATCCACAGTGCGAGTCCTCGAGACATGCGGAATGGAAATGCCCAAATCGTGAGTTTACACTATTCTGAACCCAGCCTGGTACTTCAGAACATACCTACCAAAATTTAATACTTTAATTAAAACTAATGTATTGCAACAGCAGGAAATGTTTAACTAACGCTTAATATTTTAGCTTATTATGCTTAATATATTCTCTCCGTGAAGTCCAATTTCTCGAATTCCATGTCGCTGCTTAAAACGAGTCAACCAGCCAGAAGACGCATCAAAATTTCCTTTCAGGCCTAACAACTCAAAAAAAGTTTTTGCCTTCGCCGCAATGATAGGACCATTTACAGGAGTACCCTCTTTTCGAACTTGAGCTAACCACTCTGTCAGTGCCATGTCTAGCTCATCAAAGGTAGAACCCTTCATAGTTTTTCGCGTTTTCATTGCGGAAGCACTGTCCGACATTATGCAAAGTTCACCAGTTTGTCTTTTTGCTTTAGAATGTCACGCACTGTTGTTTCCGCGATTCCGTAATCCAACTTCATCTGCTGCCGTTTACTACTTGTAGCGCAGTTTGCTACTTTGGAAATTAATTCTAGTTTTTGCGCAATCGTCAACACAACCTTTTTTCGTTTTCCTGACATTTTAAATCGGTAACGAAAAACACAAAACCAAAATGCACAAGCACTGAACACAATAAAAGATAAGAAATTAACTCCGACCGGTTCGCAAACACTATCAGACTTAAACTAACAATGGCGAGTGGGAGGAAGTAGACGTTTTAGTAAGATTATAAGACGAAAGAGGGCGGTGGAGCGGGCACTGCAAGGGTGAGTAAGAAATGACTTACTCATCAGAGGGGAAGGTTCCGAGAAGGCGTAGGATATTTTTGCTATAAATAACCACGATGTTAGCAAATTTAACGTTTCTCTCAGTTTTGTGAACATTTTTATTTTCTTTGCTTTACGCTTTAAAAAAAAAAAAAAAAAAAAAAAAAAACTTTGTGCGGCAGGAGCGGATAATCGGGAGTCTACTGTATTTTCCACCACATTGCTCCAATTAATTTTGTTGAGGTATGCGTTTGTCTTCTGCTATCCATTAGCATGTACCCACAACAAATTATTCTGCGCCTATTTTCTATTGAAATTAAATTTGAATAATATGTAATTACGTAATCACTTGAATATTTTATAGTTTAGAAGAAAAAATAAGTATGCAACCTCGTTGAATAGCTACTACTGATTCTCCTAGAAGTTCTTAGAAAGTTTTTGGGTAACTGCTTTCCAATATATTCTTTCGCTTCTGGCCTAAGCTTGCAGAGCTCCAAGAAATCCCACCAGTCCCATTTTTGTCTTCAGTTCATCCACAGAGTGTTTCATTTCATGTAAAATGTCTAAAGTTTCTTTCTTTTGGCATAAGGAGAGTTTCTGCTTCCTTGCACTTGGTTTCGACATTAGTTTCTAACCTGTAGCATTTCAGATTTGTGCAAGATCGAACATAAAAACTACATTATCTTTAACCTTTGGAATTAAACGCACGAAAATATGCATGCGTTATATCCTAATAGCGCATGCATATTTTCCTTTTACGGTAGACGTCAAATAATATCACACATCAGTGACTTATAGAAACATTTCCAGCCATATTTTTGCTCATTATATCTGGTTGTAACGAACGTTTTCCGCCAAAAATCGTTCTTAATAAACTTAGGAAAAACACGAAAGCAGTACCTTAACCCGGTAGCACTCGCGCGGGGTGACTGAGTCACCCCAGCCTCATAAAACCTTTCATTCTGGAATTTCTATTTATCCGCTATGAATCAGCCCTTCAGTAGCTAACTTTTAAACGGTTTTCTTTCAATAGCACCTGCCAGCAGCAGGTGTTTTTCTTTTGTTGGGGAGGAGCAATCATTTCTTGGAACGCTACATGCAACTGGGGTAACCTGGGAACCCCCGTGACCAGATTTGTTCTGAAATTTCTCACTTTAGCTTCTTGCTTGCATAGATTGTGCATGTGTGCTATACTGTAGTCGTTCGAAAATGGCTCTCAAACGAAAAATGACAGATTATGAAAAAGAAATGGAACACTTGAGAATGTTATTGGATACTGTGGAAACTTCCGATGAAGAAATGGATACTGCTAGTGAAAATGAAGTAGATCAAGAAATTTATAGCAGTCATGACAGCGACAGTGAGTTTGAAGCTGAAAATAAAACGCTTGAATCTAATGAAAAAAGTGACAGTTATATAGGAAAAAATAAAACAGTTTGGAAGAAAAGTAAACCGAATCAGAAGGTAAGAACCAGTTCCTGTAATATTATAACCCACTTACCAGGTCTGAAATCAGTTGCAATAAGTATTATGGAACCAATTGAAAGTTGGGAACTTTTTATGGATTTCAATATTATAAAAAATATTGTGGACTGCACCAATATTTTTATTGATAAAATATCCGAAAATTTTCAACGGAGTCGAGATGCTAGGCATACAGATGAAGTGGAGATGAGAGCACTGTTTGGTCTTTTATATTTATGCGGATTGCATAAATCTTCTCATGCTAATGCAAAAGACTTGTGGGACGCTGATGGCACCGGAATTGAATTATTCCGAAAGACAATGTCTTACAAACGATTCACTTTTCTTCTAAGGTGCTTGAGATTAGACAATGTAAACGATCGCGAAGCTCGAAGACAGTTGGATAAGCTGGCAGCTGTGAGAGATTTCTTCAGCGATTTCAATAAAAAATGTCAAGAAATATATTCAGTTAGTGAATATGTTACAATAGATGAAAAGTTGGAGAAATTTCGTGGCCGATGTGCTTTTCGCCAGTATATGCCGAAAAAGCCGGCAAAATATGGAATTAAATTATTTGCCGTAGTCGATGCCAGGACATATTATACATATAATATGGAAATTTATGCGGGGAAACAATCGGATGGTCCTTTCAAAGTTGATTATTCGCCATCTGAGATCGTAAAACGACTTTGTGCTCCATTATTTGGATCTGGGAGGAATATAACCATGGATAATTGGTATACAAGTTACCCGCTAGCAAAAGAGCTCCTATCAAAGAAACTCACTGTAGTGGGAACTTTGAAGAAAAATAAAGCTGTAATTCCTGCTGAATTTTTAGAAACAAAGAAAAGAGAAGTATATTCTTCCATGTTTGGATTCCAAAAAGACATGACATTAGTATCATATGTTCCAAAGAAATCGAAATGTGTAGTTCTTCTGTCTACAATGCATCATGATGACACGATAGATGAAAACTCTGAACAAAGTAAGCCAGAAATAATCCATTTCTACAATGGAACGAAAGGAGGAGTAGATACTGTTGATGAAATGTCTACGCTTTATTCAACAGCTAGGAAAACAAACAGGTGGCCTATGGTGATTTTTTACTGTGTTTTGAACGTGGCTGGTATAAACGCGCGAGTGTCACTTATGTCTACTAAAAATCCTCCCTTGCAGTATAAAAGTAGACGAATGTTTTTGAAAACATTGGCATTATCTCTCGTAAACCCACAAATAAAGAGGAGATCAAATATGCAAATGTTACCCAGAGAATTACGAGAGAAAATGAATCAGAATTTCTCAACAGAAAGGAATGCCGTTTCTGAAGAGAACTTGCCAAAGAGAATGAAGCTTGGTAAAGGACGATGTACAATATGTCCTCGAGCTAAGGACAAAAAAACAACAATTTCTTGTATGAAATGCCAAAATTTTACTTGCAAGGATCACTCTAATTATGTTTGTGACAAATGTGTTTAAAATTCAATAAAGGTATGTAACTGATTTTTATTTTGTAATTGAGTAAGTTTTTTCCTATAAACATTAGTAGTAGAAATTAACGTAAATATATTTTCAAATTAATATTCATGCTTTAGAATATACTAAAAAACTGTATTTTATACCTTTTCAATTTATTTGCACTTAAGTTTATATGTGTATATTGAATTAAGCTTAAATTTATCGGTGGGGTTATACAGGTACCCCGCGCGACCAAAATGTGCTCTGTTTAGCGCGCGCCTTCCACCGGGTTAAGAGCGGGTAGTAATCATCATCCAAATCTATGATTTTTGTGCCACCGTTTAGGTAGTTTTTCAGTCTTCGGCCCAGAAACTTGGCGGCCGCAAGTCCAAAAACAGATCAACCTCATTGCGGACATCCTGTGCAGAATGGAAGAACACACCATGCAGGTGTGAAAAAGTAGAACTCCGAAGGAACGATGTTGGGGCTATACGGGGGGTGCGGCCAAAACTTTCATTCGAATTCATAGTGTCCAGCTGGTGAATGCAGATAGACGTGGTCTTGCATTATCTTTAGAAATATAACCTTTTTGAGCAGGAACTTAGTTCGATGTTTCTCCCCGATAGCAGCTTCAACACGGACTAGCATCTCGCTGTAACTGTCAAAGGTTCTACGTTTTTCCAGATACTCTTAGTGGATAATACTACGGCCAGATAACAAAGCATGATCTTTTTGTTAGTCAAATTGTGCTTTGTAATGCTGACGACGGGCTTATCGAGTGCAGACCAACCCGCTTTTCGGCCTAAGTTGTTGAAGGAAATCCACTAGGGTAAATTTTAGTTATCCTAGCAGTGAGCTGTGTGGTATACGCCTGCCTTCAATTGTCAACAGGCTGAGCAACTATATAGGAATAACAATTGGAACATATAAATTAAACATTAGAATTTATTACTGAAAATTAGCATTAATTTCCAAAATTAATATGAAATTAGTATAACTGTTCAAAATCAAATTTACCACTATTACAACAATTTAAAAAATAATAATATGCAAGTAGACCTTCCCTCAGTATCAAAAAAAAATATTTACTTATGTCTCTTAAGCATAACTTTAAGCACGAGACTTTTAGAGTACAGTTATAAAGAAATAAGACTGTTAGTATAAATGATATATTTAAAAACAATATTGGGTAAAGGTTTATCGTTTAAGAGAAAACAGCAAGTGTGAGCCATAGAATCATTTTGAATGATCATTCTGGAAAGCATCCTTCCAGATTAGGAACCAACTGGCTACTGAGACTATGCTTTTGAGCATAAACAACCAGATTGTCAATAAACCAGATGATGCTCTCTCGGCTTCTAAGAATGAACTTGACTACTTATTTTTGAACTTTGAAAATGAGTCATCCACTACTGGTAAGTGTCCCATTTCAGGTACATTTTACTGCAGTGGGTTGGAAATGTTTCCATGAAACCCAAATTTTGTTTCAGCCTTAGAATGATTTAGTAGCTTGCAATTTCACAATAGTTGGAGTGATTTAATAACTTTCATTTCATGTTTAATACATATTCCTTTTAAGGTATAATTAAAGTTTAAAAAAAAAACAATATTGAGAGAAAGAATCCGCGGAAAAAGGAGAGTAAAACCAAAGCTATTCGACATTTATTTTTATTTCAGTAGAAATAAATACTTAGGCTGTCAAGAAAAAGTTTGAAACTTTTGTTAAAATGAAGCTTTTGGCATTCTAGCGAGTATATAAAAAAAACATGGAAAGAGTATAAAGATAAAACTGACGCTTTTTCGTGTTAGAAATGCTAAGATGACCAATAAAGTGTAAAATAAAACCATTGCTAGCGAAAACTCAAGGGTCTTAAAAATACTTTTTTAGACATCGCTACACCGAAATGCAATCGAAAGGCGTGAGCAGCTAGAAAAGTTTCGAGACTATTTTCTGCACTGTTTTATAACCGTGGTTTAAAATATTGTCAAGAAAATCTACTGATGGAGGGATTTCAAATATTGTTACTAACGGGGAAAGTATTCGAGCACTCTATATATGTATCAAAAATAAGTAATAACATTTTTTAATTCACCATACATCTTGAACACTAACAGTCACCTAAAACCTTGGTTTTTAAGTAATTTTTCTAGTTCTTCAATTCTTAAAGTGTATAAGAAACTGTATAAAGTGTATATTTATTCTTAAAGTGAATAATGAATATTCTTATTCTTAAAGTGTAAAGTATGTATATCCAACAATATTTAATAAATCACCTAATTACCACATTATAATGAATACATAACTTTCCTCCCCCCTTCAAAATTGAGTTCTATGGCTATTTTTATTTTTCTTGATAACCAACTTCCAATTTGGATGACATTTAAAGCTTTAAAAATTTCTGTAGATTGCTATAAATTTCCAATTAAAGTCTTTTTTTGACGGATCTAGTTTTTTTAAATGTTTCAAATTTTTTCTAATTTGTCAGAGTTTAAAATGTTTTTTGGATGTTTAATGCTTTTTGAATCCAAATTATCAACATTTCCTCGTTTTACCTATTAATATAAATTAATAAACAACTGTAGATTTTACAAGTACTAAACATTCTCTTTGGTCCAAAACTTAGGTAAAATAATAGATTCACTTAAAGACTCACAGCGTCTACGAAATATTTACTGCCTCATTTGGTTTAATAGTTTTTATAACTTATGTCTCTATGACTTCTTTGGTTACTAAGAATAATACATGTTTTCTACTCAACTGAATATATTGAGATGTATTTAGTTTTCTGCTTTATATGTAACAAATACAATAAACTTTGGAAAGATAAATGCATACAATTAGATGAGATGATACTCTTAAAGGTTGTAAGATTCCTGCCTTTAAGTTAAAGCTGAAAATGAGGAATCTTAAGAACTGGTAAGCGAATAATCGCTTACTTCAGTGAACGGATAGCAGAACTCAAGAAGGGTTAAATAACCTTTATTATTAAAAAAAAAATAAATAACAGACGACGACTCCTTCTTGGAATTTACAATACAAGCCTTCACTTGGGCTTGAACTCAGAAATACTAAGAAGTAAAACTTAACTAAAGGAAAAAGATATAGCCGGAAGCTATCAAGTTTTAACAGAGTTCGCCCCTTAACGCTAACTGACGGCGAAGCTATCAAGGGCCTAAAGTACGGCCGAGCCTAATAATAGCTTAAGAGAGAAAGAATAGCCTAAAAGGTGAACGCGCGCTGCTCAGAGTATCTGACTCTCTAACGAAGTCAGTAGAACTTCAAAGTTAAATACTTCTTCCTCCTCATTTGCATTTGACCGCGATTCTGAAAATACGTTCTGGCCGGAAGTTGTAAGCTGAAATTAAAAATGGATAGGAAAGTAACTTTAACTAAAAATTAACTGTTAGATAACGTAGGATAAACCTTACAATTTTTATGACCATATTTTAAATACTCGTAAAATAAGGTCTCAAAACGACCTTGTTTAAGATTTTAAAGTCTAAAAACTTCTTAAAGTTAAATCTAACACTTTAACCTAACACATTGCATTACATTGCTCCTTTAAACTTTTCTGTTTAATGCCAACTTTACACAAAGTATAAAACTAGACTAAAACTAAGATAAAAGATTTACAAACTTTGCTCCTTTTTACTGGACATACATCAGCTTCTTCTTCTTTCTGATCAAAGACTTTTTTTGCTTTTGGTCCTTCCAAATTATCTGGAAGGAAACATTATTAGTTTTCTTTTACAAAAATTTCCATTTTCTTTACAAATACTCTTTTACTAACATCATTTGGCCCTCACACAATTTTCATTCATTCATACTTAAACTTCTCTTCCCACAATGCTCTCCAGAAACTGTTCTGAATGTGCCGCGGGTAAACATGTTGTGTTACCGCAAACACATACTACCACTAAACATCATCTAACATTATTTCAGCTTGACCTAAAAAAGACACCCTACGCACAAAATCTGCCCTAATTTGCTAAACGAGAGCTTAATTTAACTTTTAAAGTGTTAGCTAACGTTAAACACACACATTTCTAGACATTCAATTCTTACATATTTTCACTTGCACTTTGGCCAAAATTTACCTTTTATACAAGTTTAAATATAAGACACTTCAAAACTAACATTTAAAATTTCTACTTTTAACACAAAATTTTTACATATTTAACACATCACATTCTAAATTCACTTTACATCATTGCCATAGTTGCTATACACAATTTACTATCTTTTCGTAAATTCTTTTAAGTTAACAAATTTCAATATTCAAAGAAGTCTTTCCGACTAAAATATATTCATAATTCAATTCTCGCAACTTGCGAATTCTTAACAAGAAATATTTACTTCTATATTCTCGCCAAATTGCGAACACAAAAATCTTTCTGTTTAAAAGATATTTACAACTAAGTTCTCGCCACTTGCGAATTAAATCTTTTCTTCTTTCAAAACATTTAGCAACTTACAACTATATGGCATAAGTTGAACTTTCAATGTAAAATAGGAAGACAATGAAATTTTCATTTATCTTTTCGTTTTCTGTATTCCTCCATCTTGACGAGGCAGAACTGCTCAAAAGTAGGATATTTTAAAAGTTCCAGCCTTCTTCTTCGACTTCGATGATCCGCGCCGTCCGTCTCAGTCATTTTCCTCTTCTACCCTTTGTCGATGAACCTCGGGATCTTGCGCGACAGCTGTGGGTTCTGAAATTGAAGTTTCCTCTTGAATTCTTGCGGGGCCGTTCGTTGTTTTGGTTCTTTCCACCTTCATTTCATCCTTCTTGCTTGCTGGGCTGGCACAGCTCCTGTGTCAGCTGGTCTTTTATTATTTGTAATTCTCTGATCTGGACCTCTTTGGGTTGCCTTGTGGTCGTTACCGCGGGAAAACGTAGACGGCGTTTCGTTGACTCCGCTCCTCGTTGAATCGGCCGTTTTATTGAACATCTTCAGCCGGCCTTTTCCTCTTTACCACCGGTACCTGTCTTGTTCGTGAGTCCATTGTTTTGGCAGGTTCCTTTTTAGGTCTTATTTTCCTCCGTTTTGCTGAGCCTGGACCTTTTTCTGGTTGAATTCACTTGGCCGGTGATTCCTCCGGTTTCTCACTCTGCTTCATTTCTGCTGTTGGGGTAATCCAGCTCGGCCTCTGGCTTGGCGGGATTCTTTGTTCACTTCCAGGATCCTTCAATAAATCTTGTAAAACTTGAAATTCAGTACAATTATAATAAGGTTTCACCTGATCAATATTTGCCACTGCTTGCTGACCATTTTCCACCTTTAAATAAAAAGTGACTTCTTAAATGTTCTCAATGACATAAGGCCCTTCAAATCTGTGTTCGAACTTTGCTACCCTGTTTTCGGGTGCGGATGATGAGGCATGTTTTCTCTTTAACACTTTTTGCCCCACTGTATATCTTACTTCCCGTTTATTTTTATCGTAATATAACTTTTGTTTTTGCCTTGCTACGTCGGAGTTTTTAATTTGCTTCATCAATAATTTCCTGTAGATCTTTGAATTTGAATTCTTCTTGCCTTTGCTGTACAAAGAACAGCTTGTCTAAAGGCGTTAAAATCTTTCTCTCTAAAAATAGCTTTGCGGGGGGTCTTTTGTGTATCATCCTGCTTTGCTGTTTTCAAGCAAAAATTAACTCATTGACACAATTATCCCAGCGGTCGTGGTAATTTTTAACGTACCCCTAATAATTTTTACAATATTCTTATTGACGCGTTCCGCAATAATCGATTACGGTTTATATGGTACCATTTTTAGATGATTAAATTAGATTTTAGATGATTTTTAGATTTAAATATTTTTAAATATAGTACTAACAAACAGTTTGCCGTTGTCTGATGTTACTTTTAGTGGGGCCCCGTATTTTAAAATATACTTATTTAAAAACGAATCTGCGACTATTTTAGCTGAAGCACGTTTAAGGAGGACTATTTCCACCCATTTCGAAAAGTGATCTACTATAGAACAATTTCATTAGGAAAAAGAATCTTTATGTTTTTTAAATACCCAGCAGGGCTGTAATTAACATCATTTATTAACTGACACAAGTGACACGACCTGACATATGCCGTAACCATCCTCTGTAACTGCGGAAAATAAACCGCTTCGCGGACCCTCTGTATGGTTTTTCGAAGTCCAAGGTGTCTTGTCACGGGGAATCATGGAGTTCTTCTGAAATATTTAAACGTAGACTCGCTGGGATCACTGACCGGTATTCTTGATTCTCATTTGTTAACTTCGTTTAAAACAGTAATTTATCAATTATTTCATAATGAGCCGTCCTATTACGAATAGCTGTTCACATGCAAAGTCCGCATGTGCGAAGTCCACATGTTCAAAATGTTCGGGGTCTTCAAGATATGCGTAAATATCCTTGAATTCAGGACCCTTTCTTAATTCCTCAATAATTGTTTCATGGGACTCAATAAATTTTCAAGTCAGCAAAGCACACTTGACAGTATTCCCCTCCTCATCACTCTTAATTCTTGAAAGGGCATCGGCTACTACATTCTCCTTTCCTGGCCTGTGTTTTAAAATCAAATTAAACTCTTGCAGTTTTAACCTCCACCGTAACAGACGGGGTGAAAGATTCTTCTCTGAATACAAGCAGCCGACTGCCGCATGGTCCAAGTATACTGTTATCGGAGCACTTCTAAAATAAACGCGAAATTTCTGTACCGCTAATAAAACAGCGAGTGTTTCTGCCTCTGTTGCGGAGTAATTCCTTTGAGTTGGGTTAAGCGCTTTACTAAAAAAGCTGCTGCTTATTGCCTGCTCTTTTTGGGAAAGAACCGCGTCAATTGCATAATCAGTTGCATCCGCAGCCACCTCTAGATTTTGTTCCCCTTCTGGGAATTTAAGGACTGGGGCATTAAATAGGGCGTTTTTCAGTGGTTCAAAAGCCGCGTTCGTTTCGGCTGTCCAAGTAAATCTCGTTTTCTTTCGTTTCATCCTCTAAGCGGCAAGGCTCTATGTATACGGCCTAGAATATTTTTTGTGATATCTGTAAGAACGTATCTATACGTGCATATTAAACTATATCAAATAAATGAAGGCAATATATCAAAAGCACACAAATCCAGGTATGAAATACCAGGAGAGTTTCTTCATTAAAATAAAAAAATAATTTGTTCTCATAGTAGTTTTAGGAAACTTGTGTTTTCTCAGCGAAACCTCTGGCCGCTCAGGGTTAAGAACTAATAAATGTTCGAATATCTTCGCAAAATCTTTTATGAATACCCGACAACAGGTACACATTCCCAAAAAGGAAAGTAATTTCTTAGCCGTGTTTGGGGAAAGGTAGTTTTTAATTGCTAAGATCTTGGAATTATCTGTCTCGATACCCTTATTTGAGATTTTGCACCCAAGATATCGCAACTCCTTGGCAGCAAATTTGCACTTCTTCGGGTTTATTTTGAAGCCGGCCTCATTTAATAAGGTAAAAACTTCCTCTAAATGTTTAATGTATTCGGCTATCATCCAGGTAAATTATTGTACTTTTGCCCAAGACTGGCCTTAAAACTATATCCATGGCATTTTGAAATGTAGCCGGTGATTCGCTTAAACCAAATGACATACTTAAAAAGGCATAAACGCCCGATTTGGTAATAAAAGCTGTCTTTTCGATATCCTCGGGTTTCAGAGCGATTAGGAAATAGGCTGACGTCAGGTATAACGTTGTCATAAACTTAGTAGAACGAATTTTCCGTATTATTTCATCAATTATCGGAAAGGGATATTTCGTTATACTGTTCAATTTGCGATAATCAACCGCAAACCTGTACGAGTCCAGGTGCTCAGGCGGTAGCCCATTTTTATTTTTGCAAAGGACCACCGGACTTGCGTACGGATTAGTGCTCAGCGCAATGATTTTATTATGTAACATTTTTTTTAATATGATGTTCCAAGATCTGTTCTTTTACCCTATCATACCTATATGGCTTAGACCGGACTGAAGGGGCGTTATCTGTATCAATAGCATGAATCACCACTTGGCAGAAGCCAAGCTTATCGTCGAATAAAAAAATGTGTTACCAAATTTTAAATTTTTTCTTTCTGGTCTGGTTTCAGGTGGTCCAGGATTATTTTTGGCATTGCCTCTTCCTCCATAGCGTCCATGTGTACCTGCAACGTAGAATTCTGGAAACTGAGAGATGGAAACTATGAACTGAGAAACTGAGAGATGATGCTCTCTCCGGTGTTATATAGTTTTATCTCGGGCGCCGAGAAATCTCTAGTACCTTCCATTTCTCACAAGTACTTGAAGTTATATTCTGTTAAGTCATATATAACTTTAAGTTATATTCTGTTAAGTCATATATAAGGGCCGGATACGATAAAAGTTACACATAGAGATCAAATACAGTTTTTGAATTGCAGTACCAATTATACAAGGACTGGGCCCAAATGTCGCCAAATGCTTGGTAGGTTCGACGAGATTTGGCGATAAAAACTAGATGTATTCACGGATAAAAATGAGGCGATTTTAAGAATTCCGACAAAATATCCAATGTTAAAAGACGATGTATATTCATGCAATGACGGCAAACTCGCCGACAGTCAGGAGAAGCAGAACGGAAAGATTAATGGAAAAGGAAAAAGAAATATTAATACTTGGTACTTTTCCGTTTTGCCGGCGCAAACGATAAAGTCGCCAATAATGGTTTAACTGATGCCAGACGAAATATCTTCGCTGGTAACCTTTTACGCCTCAGTTTCAAAACAAGTTGAAGCCATTTCTTATCAGATTGTTTCTTTCAATACTGGCATATAGAATTTTTACACGATATTTAAATTTTATCCCCTAAGACAATTCACGGTAATAAGTCAATTAGTTCTAAGTCAATTAGAACGCAATTACACCGCTCATCCGAAGGCGAAATCAAGTGTTAAATTCATCAATTCTAATGAGAATGCACTAGCGAAGTAAAGCACTGCGGTTTTACATAATTTCTGAGTAAGCTATTCGTACGAATTGAAATAATTCTTGCATTTAAACTTGTATTCCAAATTAAGATTTAACTTGAAATTAATGTAGATAATTACTGAGCGAATTAGATTTTAGTAGCGTAGTTTACGTGAGATGAGATCACTTGGGGTCACGTGATACGAACCGGCGAATCAGGATTTTGAACCATGAAATCATAGTAAATTCTTAAATTAATGTCTTTTTACAAATTTATTGTCTTTATTTATTAGCTTTTTACAAAATTTTAAACCATATTAAAATGTTTATGCCTTCAAAATAAAAAAAAATTCTTAGAATTAACATTTTTTATGTGTATACTGTATGTTGTCGCCAACAAAGTCTGCTTGGCGAGATTTGCACCGGCGAAACGGAAAAGTACCTAATACTTTTAATGGAAAACGACAAAATGAATGACTTTGATAAATTACTAATAAATGTTGACATCAAAATTAGAGAAACTGGGAACAAAAATACGAAATTCATTACCTATAAAAATTCTGATGACCTGTTTGTTATGTTATTACGCATTCAAAAATGCTTGGTTTAATCTTAGTATACGGTACACTCGGGATTTGGCGACATTGACATTAGAAATGTTTTAGCGAGTCTGATAAATATTTTTTTGTAAATATAATCTTGTGAACATGGATCGTAATTCTATTCATTTGAAATAATTATTCTAGGCCATTAAAAATTATATTAAATTATCAGAAGTACCGTCGAAAGGTTTAATGCAATCGTATAAATCTCTGAAAAGTTACACTGAAATCTGTTCGACCGATTGACATTCCACGTATATTATTTATCGGATGATTATATAAACGAACATCTGAGCTCGAGGCTTTCGCGTTTTGGCTAGCTGCCAAATTCGAACAAGTAACTGCGTAATTAATTGAGAGTTGTTTCAAGTAATTTGATGAAGATGATATCCATTTGAAACAACGGAATTCATGTTTGAAATTGAATCAATCAATGACTGATATAAATAATATTACTTATATTAAAAGTAAATGTAATGCACTGTCAATCAAGGAACGCACTGGGAATCTTATCATTGTTCTATCCCTATCTACTTACTTCAACTGCCTTCAGTGAGTGAATTTGCATTGCTGTGGGCTCCTGTTTGGAAGCCTCTGAATTGAGGAGAAATCATCGTAGAAATGCCAAATTTGTGCTTATTTTGTTTATAAATATCTGCTCTACAAGAAGACACCAAAAGTTTGGATAAATCATTTAGAAAATATCAAATGCAACGTGCTACAATGCTAATTGTGAATATAGTGTCCGTGAAATAGTGTTCTGTTTTGGGGTTTTATGTGTTTCTGTAGTTGATGTTCTCCAAGCTTGATTGTTTCCAGCTGTGAAATATTTGGATACACAGATTAGCAATTCGTTTATAACGTCCTAAGTGCTATATCGTATATCATTCATATTAAACGATTATTGTGTTGGTACTCAGACTTAATTCATGTAAAACCAAAAATAACATACAACGGTAAGGCATTTTTCTGGTTTTTCTGAAAATGCAATCAAAGCAGAAGCAACAACAACTCAAGTTGTTATGGTATGTTCATTAGTTTCAAAATACAAAACATTATTGGACTATTATTATTGAATAAAAACGCTGTACATTAAAATTAATAATAATGCACATTCTATAGTATGCAGAAAAGGTTACAAATTTTAAAGTGTATGAAATGTATGATTGACAAGATAGTGTTAAGGAAACATTAGCATTACTATAAAATATTGTAATCTATAATTATGTGACATTTAATTGTGTAATATTAAAAAACATTAAATATTTTTTATTGATTGAAAATTGCAGTTTTATTACTTCTTGTTTGGTATCTATTCTTCCAAACACCGTATAATTCGCGTTTTTTTTAAATATTACTGTTATGTATGCTTATGAGATTATCTCAATAAATGAATGTTCGAAATCAGGTTTTATTTTTTATTAAATTTAAGTATATTCTATTTTCTTCGCTTACCTTTTATGTGTTTGTGATAACAAAGAAATTCAAAATAAATAGAAACAAAACGTTTCATCATGTGCTATTTAACCAAGAGCTTACTTCTGGTTTTCAGGAAATGAAAAAAAAATATTTAAACTTAAAAAAAAAAAAAAAAAAAAAAAAAAAAAAAACAAGAAATACACAATTTTAAAAAATAAGAAAAATACATTAATTATTAAGCTTATTTTCTGCATAAATCAATATGTAACACAAGGAGATAATAAAGACGTTTTCACAACTGTTGCAAAAAGGTCGAATTGTGCGAAATTTTAGGCGTCGTTAAGACGTCGTGGTATGATGCTTTCACAACCGAAGTATAACCTAAGAAAGACGTAATAACGATGTTTGTGCGATAAAAACCTTATCTGCACAGACGTAATAAAGACGTCTTTGTAATGGTTGCAAAACAGTGGAGTTTCGCGGACATCTGGGTGTCTTAAAGACGAGATATTGCAACGTTTTGGCACCGACAATCCGCGACGAGTTTGCAACGTCGTTACGACGTTGACGTGCTACTTGGTTTATAATAAAATTTAGTATAAGAAAAATCTCAGATAAAACAACAGATATATTTAAAATATATTTCTGCACTGATTAAGAAAGATCGAACAAGATCAGTACCGTTCTTCGTAATGTGGCAATTGCTATAGTATTTTTTTAAATTTCGGTACCGGATAAAGCAAAAAATTTGAAATTAATTTTTCAAGAAAATTTCTTCCATCAAAATCCTTTGCGCGTTTCATGGACACTCTCATCATCTACTACGTATCCAAATCCCTCCATGTAATTAACCGGCGCCGATGGAGCCTGCGATGTTGAAAGGTCCAAACTAAACGTCCAAATTTCTTCAGACGTGGTCTTTAGTTTAGTTCAGGCGCCACTATAGAGTTTAGTTTTCTTTCATATAAAGTGTCTACACTCTTTGTAGACGTTAAGCTAATTATCTCTAAGTCTTAAGTAACAACTGAAGCTTGAGAAGGGATTTAAAAAAGACGCTTTATTAAAACTAAAAAAAGAAGAGAAGTCACATCTTTTGCTTATAACTCAGCCAACGATTTATGGCGGGATAAATTAAGTTAACAACAAGGCAAATGTGAAATTTAAATTCAAATAAACTAGTATCTAGGCTGCACAACCAATTTAACGCAAAGCTGGCTTAAAGTGCATCCGACGTGGAATTCAGCTATCGGCAATTCTAATGCAAGGGTGAAGCCAGGAACCCTTATCTAAGATAGCAACTTAGTAAGGTGACCACCTAAGGCAGAACGTGCCCTGTTTTACAATTTTGAAACCCCAACCTTAAATACACGCAAAAACGTTGCTTCTGGCCAGAAAACGGAAAGAAAAAGGTGTCAGTACAGATAAAAAAAACATAAAATAACTGGTTAATAAACATAAAGGAACCTCACAACTTCATAAAGCAAATGACAAAAGCAAAAGAATAGCAGGAATATAGTTACAAAATAAAATTTTATTCAGTAGTTGTAATAGAGAACTGATTGCAGTTGTGACAGTTAAGCATCAGTTTCGAAGCTTTCCCAATAGTATAACTTTATGTTCTGAATATAGTTTTAGTTATTAAAAAGGAATTTTATAAATGAAAATTTGAAGGAGACATAAACGAGTATGAACTTTCAAAAACAGTTTCATGTTAAAGTAATTGGCTTCTTTAGACATGCGATATATTTTTTCCCTCGCTGATTATGGTACAGTAAATTGTTTTTATTACATTCTGGAGAGTTGGTGATAATATAAAAACATCTTGATTTACGATTTCAAATCTACCTTTTCATTGGCATGTTAGCATGCTTCAAAAGCATCCGAAAGAAAAAACTTGGTCTTGGAAAAAACTTCGAATTTCTTTTCTTCTTGAGCCTTTTTTAGGCATGCATAAAAAAAGTTATATGCCATTTTTGGTCAAAGCTTCTGGAGAGATTCGGCAGAAACAAGATTCTGTTTGGCAGATATAAACGACAAAATGGACCTGTCATGAAGCATTTCTTATTTCATCGATCACGTGTGTTCTTCGTATTTTAACAGTTCTATACATTGATAATCTTCTTAAATATATTGTTTATGCGGTGGTTCTATGATATCCTGCATCAATATAGAGAAATTTATGTCTAACAAGAGATTTAATTTTGTTAAAATTCAAAACAAAGCCTTGCGAGACGTTTATATATATAAAATGAAAAATGCTTTTAAGAAAGAACTTACTCGAAGAATTAAGTATCATAGAACCACCGCATAAACAATATATATCACATGGAAGTAGACATAAAATTCTTATGCTGTTTGATTATTTAAATTGAAATTAAATACAGTGGATGATATTAATATATCTAAATCTACTAAGTTATATATCGAAGTTATCTTGTCTGCATATTTAAAAACTTAGGATTACGTAAATTTCCAAATATCTCAGTTCCAACAATCTAAAATTATAATTTTCCCAACTGCTTGTCTTCAAAGTAAATTAACGTAATTAATGTAATCCAAGTATAAAATGTTAATTTATTTAAATGTGTTCAGTATTCGCTGACTCAGACAGCATTAAATAATTATACAATACAAGTCTTGAGAAGCTATTAATTCAATGCAAGTGAATGCACACAGATTGGAGTACAAAATTCAGCAGATATGTAACCTATAAATGTAAGTGGAATAGAAATTCAGAATACTTTGTACAGGCATGGGTTGTTTGTTTATTTATGCATGCTTTCATGCTTCGTTCGTTTATTCCAGGTATCATCGCTTAGCCTTTTCCAACGATCTTTCTAAGGGAACAGACTAAACGAACATGGTATCGTTAAGTCGAATCCCTTTCCACGCAATTAGTTTTTAGCTTTCAATATATCTCTTTTAAACAAATTATTAAAATTTTAGTGTTTTTAAATAAAAAGAGTATTTTGTATTTAGTTTTAAGATCCCACAGTAAATAAAAAATAAATTAGTTGTTTTATTCAATTTTGGAATAGAAAACGAATCTACGATTAGAAATATAAAAATAATATGTGGAAAAGAAGCAGGGCAATTTGAAATTTAAAATAAAGAGAAACCGAAAATTGAACCGCCCAAAAACCTAGTAACTAATGCCGCGAAACCTACAGTATCTTATGTTGGGTTTTCTCTCCGCAGCTAAAAGAGTTGCATATGTGTGTGAGGTTTGTAGGATTTCTCGAGTGTACCTGAAGGGAGACTACTTCCCTTAGAAAGACTACCACGAAGGCAATCATAGGTAAGTAACTTTATGCAGTTTATGGTAATAAATAATGCAGTCTGTATTAACTTTGAGGAACATATTTAGGAGGTATATGCGCCAGGTTTCTATAAAGCCAAAGTCTATTATGTTAAATATTTCTATAAAGTAAAATTTTACTTGGTTTCAATTAATAAAGTAACTCTTTGTCTATGTTTTTTTTGAAAAAAAAATAAACTCAGTGTTTTTTAAGGAAATGCAAACATTCTTTCAAAATTTTCTACTTTTTGTTGAAAGTTAATTTAAGTAATGAAATAAAATTTCCCTCATTTTTCATTTTAACCGATATGTATTTTGGGAACTTTTCCATTTTGCCGACGCAAGCGATAAAGTCGCCAAAAATGGTACTACGGATGCCAAACGGAATATCCTCGCTGGTAACCTTTTACACCTCATTTTCAAAACAAGTCGCAGCCGTTTCTTATCAGATTGATTGTTTCTCTCAAAACTGGCATATAATTACATAGAAGTTTTACCAGCTAGTTCAATTTTATGCCCTAAGGCCATTCGCGATAATTAAGTCAATTAGGATGCAATCACACCGCTCACCCGAAAGCGAAAATATAGAAAAGGCAAAGTCAAAGGTTAAATTCATCCATTCTAATGAGAATGCACTAGCGAAGTAAAAGCACTGCGGTTTACACAATTTCTGAGTAAGCTATTCGTACGGATTGAAATAATTCTTGTATTTCAACTTGTATTTTAAATTAAGATTTAGCGTGAAATTAATGTAAATAATTACTGAGACAATTAGATTTTTGTAGCGTAGTTTACGTGAAATGAGATCACTTGGAGTCACGTGATATGAAACGGCGAATCAGTATGTTGTACGTGAAAGCATAGGAAATTCTTAAACTTGTGTCTTTTTACAAATTTATTGTCTTTATTTATTGTCTTTTTACAAAATTTTAAACGATATTAAAATGTTTATGCCTTGCCTTCAAAATAAAAATTTCTTAAAACTAACATTTCTTAACGTTGTTTATGTGTATACTCTGTGTTGTCGCCAATAAAGTATGCTTGGCGAGATTTGCGCCGGCGAAACGGAAAAGTACCGTATTTTGCTTCAAGAAAAAAACAGTCGGATAATCAGGATTTTAGGAATATCCGGATAAGATTTGTTGTTATTTTATTCAGGTATTAGAATTCTAATACAGTTCTCAGATCATGCCAATCAGAAAAGTAATATAAAAATGAACTCGAGTTACCTAAAAAATAAGTGACGATTTTTTTCTTTTTTCTATTTTTGCTGTTAATATACACCACAATATTCCTTTAACTGAAAAACTGAATTGACGAAAATGAGTTATAGTAGTTACAAATACATAAAAATGCATAATCAAACATATATGTTTTCATTCTTAATTTCTTTCATGCATATAATAGCTGTCTTGTGTTTTGGCATATAGGATTAAGCAAACAAAAACTTTCGAGTTTGTTTAGCAGATGAAAACTTTCCACTGTAGCATTTCCTCGAATTTCAATATCGCGAAGAATAACCGAAAATTCACTGTTGACATCTATATTTGTTAACAAAGAATCGTGGTTTTCACGTAAATAGTTTGCATTATAAGCATACGCTTAATTAGACGCATACATCTGCGACAATTTCCCCTTCTTTTTAAGGAAATAATGAAGTTTGAACTTCAGCTTTTTATTCTTTTTCTCTGCTGCAAATAAAGCAGGAAGACTTTCAGAATCCGGGAAATGAATGTAAATAACGTATTAATGTCATATACAGCCAGGAGAAATTCCTGTGTAATTTGAGGATTAAGAAAATTTCTATAAATTCTATGTGAGCTCTGCAATTGTGTTTCTGTCACGATTAAACATCCAACTCATGAGAAATGAAAGTGCAGTTATGAGTAGCTTATTAACAAGAATGTAAGCTATGAGACACTCAGTTGTCTTCATTCAGAAGATCAAAGGGTTTAAATAATCTAATATTATTAAAGAAAAAGATTAAAATATGCCGGAAAACTCAAGTTAACTTCTCTAAAAGTTGAAAAATCATACGTTAGTGCCGTCACTTATAATGTTTCGAGAATTTATCTGGATATAAAAGTTTCCAACCATTTATTTATTTCATGTATTACAATAATAATGAGATGTTTCAGATAACAATGCGCAATGTCGTTGGGCTCAGATTGTTCGTGACTGGTTTAAATGCATTTTGGATAATTCCACCATGATTTATTCACCTATATTGCCAGACGTGAAAGCTACGGAATATATCTGAGGTATGATCGAGAAGATATTCTTTTTGCACGAGATCCGTCAACTGCCTATACCACGCAGGTATGGGCGGTTACTGAGATAACATGACTAAAGATCTCTCTCGAGGAGTTCTGCTGACTGTATACACGGTCATGGCGATGCTATGGAGGTTATCTACCCAAAGGAAGGATTGCCTCCGTGCAGGAAATTTTAAGTACTTAACTTTACTCAAGGGGAAAATTAAAATAACCCTGCAGCCAACCTGTCTGCCTAGATTTTTTAATTTGCTTATAACGGCAAAATTTCATATTTTCATAAGATTCAGTTTTCTCACAAGAGGGAAATATTTATTTTATGGTTAAATTTACGAGAAGCCGCTCACGTTTTGAGTAGTTGTTTTGGAATATTGGACACATTACTGTCATATTTAAGTGCTTTATTTAATTCTAAATCAGCTAAGAAAAGCGAATTTCCATAGATTTCCCCGTGATGCTTGTTGTTCCGAAGTGAAGAAACGTGACATAAATGATAAATATGTTATATTTATCAACGCGAACAGACATTCTTGTGCCATTTGCATAATTTCATCTACACGAATCTAAATATTATTTCTCGTCAAAACGAAGCAATTCTTATATTTCCAGTGAATCTGCACATTTTCGTCCACGGGTCAGTACCAGGTTTTGAAACACAATTTCGAAAACTCTGATTTAGGAATTTGCTTCTAAAATTCTTCACAACTCTAAGGTAATGTTTTAGAGTTTAGAATAAGTTTGAAGTTCACAAATTAACATTATTAACTACAAATTCAGTCTTTTAATCCGCTGTTCTTTAGCTAATCCTGCTATTGTTAAGGCAGTGGATAAAACTTGGTGATTAATATCAATGTATCAAGTGACAGATAGTTATAAATGCTATAAAGCTTTCTTAACTTTAAATGTTGAAGATAAGCATTCCACAACATCTAAAATACTGAGAAGCCGTTATGTATTCATTCTACACAAAAAGAAATATTCTATGCTTCAGGATATACAGTGGGTAAAAAAAGTATTTGCACACCTACATTTTTGTTTGCAATTCATAAAAAGAAGCATTAAGAAATAAAAAAAATTGGTATTGCCAAATCAGAATAAGTTTAATCATCCAAAACAAACAGAAAAATTACAATAATATAAATAACATTTTTTGTAACAAAATTAAAATATCTCGTATCAAAAAAGTATTTGCACACCTGCATGAATACAAAAGAAATAAAATATATAAGCAAATTTCAAATAACTAATATTTAGTATGCATGCCTTTAGTATCTATTACTGCTTGTAATCTTGCTGGCATTGATTTAATTAAATTTTCTGTAACAGTAGGCTCAGTATTCGGTCACCCTTCAATAAGGGCTTGCTTAAGGGCAGATTTGCTTGAAATCTTCCTTTTTCTTATTTTTAAATCCAAAGAATTCCACAGATTTTCCAAAGGATTTAAGTCTGGTGATTTTGGTGGAGCGGCAAGTTTTCTGGGTACATTATAAAGCAACCACATACGAGTTATACCGGCAGTGTGCTTGGGATCAATGTCTTGCTGAAAATAGTACGAATTACTGATACCCAATTTTATTGCACTTTGTGGCAAGTTATCTCGCAACACATCAATATAGGTTCGAGCTGTCATATTCCCATCAATGAAACACAAATTACCAATTCCTTTGCTAGCCATGCACCCCCAAATCATAATAGAACCTCCTCCACGTTTAACTGTTGGTAACACAAAAGCAGCACAAGGTTTTCTCCAAACTAATTTTCTGCCATCTGATTTAAAGATATTGAACTCACTCTCGTCGGAGAATATGACATTTTTCCAGAAATCGATTGGCTTATTGATATATTCCTTAGCGAATTCAAGTCTCTTCAGTATGTTTCGTTCAGTTAGGAGAGGTTTTTTTCCTTGGTGATCTCCCATAAATGTGTGCATCGTGCAGGACATTTCGAACACTTTGGGCACAGATTTGAACTCCAAATGTTGAAGCGACATCATTGGCTAAAGTAATTGCACTAACAAATGGATTTTTTTATGCTTCTCTTATGATTTTTCGCTTCATTCGCAGTGAAAGTTTCTTTGGGCGTCCAGAGCGCAAGTTATTTGATGTAGATCCTCTTTCTTTATAACATACCAAATAGTAGAGAAGCAAACATTTACTTTTTTACCTATTTCTTGATAACTTAGGCCATTTTCACGTAGAGAAAAAAAATTTTCTCGCAATGAAATCGACAATTCAGATTTCTTAGGTGCCATTACAATTTGAATCGGCAATCAACTGATAACGTTTCGACAACACCTCCTTTTATAGTCGTCTTACATATATTATTTACTGCGGGATGACTGTCAAATAATAGCATAAAATGCAAATTTGCTAGAGTTGAGTTGAGTGTGCAAATACTTTTTTTGACATAAGCTATTTTAATATTGTTGCAAAAAATGTTTTTTATTAATATTATTGTATTTTTTGTAATTAATTTAAATGAATAGGCTTATTCTATTTTTTAAATGCCAATTTTTGTATTTATTAATGCATTTTCTTATAAATTGTGAACAAAAATGTATGTGTGCAAATACTTTTTGTACCCACTGTATCTATACTTCAGTAGGAAAAGGGAAAATGTTCAAAACGCACGAATTTGAGATTTTTGCAGTTGTACAACAATCATAAATGTAATGACAAGAAAAAAGACCAATGGGCATGCGTGTTCATAATGCTACACATATCTACTGTATCAAACATCCTTGCCTAAGTAAAAGCGTTACCTAAGTAAAAGTCATGGATATTTTTCATATTTGCCAATTATCCGCCTTCATTCGAAAGGAAAACTGCGAATTTCATTCATATTTTCAGCAACAATGTTATTTTTATCAGATTCTGTAGAAATCAAATTTGATAAATCCTGTTTTAAACTTTTATTTTATATCGGATAAAAAAAGTGATATGCAACTCTAGCTACAAAGTAAATTTAAACCAAATTTTTGTAACTATCTCTTTGAAATTTTTGAATCCTATGAATTTAACTGGAAGAATGCACAATGATTTTTTTATTACTGCAATTTAAATATATAAGTATTTACAAACGTACCTAACTTATAAAAAATAGAAGATAAAATAATCACAATATCCCTCATATTCCCTGTTTTAGAAATTCACTTCTGTTACTTAGTAATTACTTACATGTTTGAAATATCACTATATAAGGTATTTTCTCCATCTTTCTAGCATGCTTTCGTGGCGTACCCATAGCACACTCGGTGCGTATTCGAGAGGTCCAAGTTCGAGTACTGTATGAGGACATTTGCTCATTTTTCTTGTCTCCTGCTTCAAAATAACCTAATGACCATATAAGTGGAAATCTTCGGATAAATTTTTGAGAAGAACTGCAAAACCGCGCAATTTTGTATTGCAAGATAAAGTTTTTGATGTCTTCACGTTTTTCAACATGCATTAAAAATTTGACGAAATTGTCAATTCTCGGTGTTTAGCTACCGGATTTACGTGTATGGGTCTCCATACACGTAGTTTACCGTACCATGTATATGTTTGCTATTTTGAAGTAAAACATATTCAGAGTGAAAGTTAAGGACGTTTGAATTATACTGTATAACAAGTTCCATTGTTACATTTAGAAAATAAAATAAGGTAAGAAAATAAAATAAGAATATAGAGCAAATCAACTTTAGTAATGACTCTGAATAAATTATAGATGGAATTGTGAAACGTATTGCGTTTATTTTTATGATTTTAATAGTAGTAATCGCAGGGGCAGTGCAATAAATTTAATATTAAATGTAAAAGGCTATTACATGCATGAAAACTGATAAAACAACAAAACAGTATGATTGATAAAAATAAATTAATTAAATAAAAATCGCTATTATTTGAACGCTTTACTTATTCAGATATTTCCATTTGGTGAACAAAAAGAGTAGTACAACTTTTCATATCTCTATCAGATATGATTATGATTAAAATAAATATTGGTATTTGATATACGAATTTCTGGGATGATTTTTTATAGTCGAGTTTTTATAAAGCAATTCACTTTTCACATAAAGTGACATCAGGAAATACCATAGCAATGATAAAAATAAATTGTTAAAGGAAGCAACACAAAATAAGGATATCAGTTGAGAATAAGGCAACCAGCCTTAATGCAGTTGAGGGTCCTAAATGATAGTGCACGAAATTTATAAATAAATTCGAAAGAAAATTAAATGCTAGCTTTGCAACAACAATACGCAATATAACGCAGTTTTCATTGCAGTCAAATGAATGAAACTTGGAAGGTGAAAATGCTTCTGTATTTGTGATATAACTCAAAGTTGAAAAGTAAATAAACCTTCAATATAAAATTCAAAAATAAACAGCACAAACTGAGAAGCAACTTCAAGCATAGAAATTTCTAGACGCGTGTTTCTAAGAACGATACTACGAGTAGCGCCTTTATGATCATATCTCTCTTCACATGCTTGTAGAGGAGTCATTAGGTAAGTTGGAGCAGGAGACAATAAAAATGAGGAATGCTCTTCCCGGGACTCTAACCTAGACCTCTCGAATAAGCACTGAGTGTGCTACCGTAACACCACGAAGGAGGGGCAAAATACCTTATGTACTCCTCCTTTTAAAGGGCGAATTGGGATTAGGGAACCCAATCGCCAAATCCTGGTTATGCCGATTTATCGTCCACCACCCTTTTATTTCCAGCGCCACTTTAGAGTCATTAGGTTATTTTGAAGGAGGAGACATGAAAAATGGACAAAGCCCTCACCGTGACTCGAACCTCTTGAATACGCGCCAAGTGTGCTACCGTTACACCATGAAGAAATGCTGGATGGAGGGAGAAAATACGTTATAATCTTATTTATTACATGCCAGATGTTTATATTGCGTGTTTGATTTCATGACACTTTTAGAACGATGCATCAGATAAAAGTGTCACACAGAGGGTCCAGAAATATGGAGTTGAAACAAAATGACAGAATCTAATTGCGGATTACTTCAGCTTCCTCCCAAGGCAAAATAAAATACTTTTACAGCATTCATTTATATTGCATTTAGGACGGATTTATACTATTAAAATTTCCTTTACAGCCTAATCTTTCTTGATTTATTTACATAAAAATGCGTGTGGGAGAGCTGGTGAAATGACCTTCAGTTTTTGGGGGGAGGAGGGGGGAAAACATGAAATAAATGTGACTTTCATTTGCATTGCATGCATGACTGATTTTGTAATACAGAGGTTTTTCTTATGCCTTAAATTTGAGTTATTTTCTAATCATATTGCCATTTAAACCGAAGGATTGCATCTGCATTTGTAGCTTTGCCAATTATCTTGATCTCTTCTTGAGGTTCAAGAAGGTTTTTGTCATTAATTTGGGTCAGATTGCGACAGAACTGGTTTATAGTCATCATCACATAAATTTGCAACTGTATACAAATACGCGTAAAATGTATGAAGCTTTGATTTCTCTTGCCTGCTTATAAAACGAGTATACACAAACTCGAACACACTAAAAATGCTCCATTCACTTGCATTTTACACCTGACATATTACGCTGAAATAAAGTTTGAGATTATAATAAATTAAACTGCAATTCGACGAATCTTGCAAGTACTATTACCTTCTCGAATGTTAAAAGGGTGCTTAAGTGTTCAATTGTATTAGTTATCATAACATCAAAAGCTAATAATAGGTAAAATAAATATATGTATACATTTTGCTTTCTTTCGCTGGTTATCATTGCAAACAATGTTCTCCAGAGAAGCTGGCGGAAACAATTCATTCCTAGCTTTTGTTTGGGGCCCACCAGCGGCCGAGCGGTAAAGTCGCTGAACACTGGTAGTTCGGTCCGAGGTTCGAATCCCGCGAACGGGCTGGCTGCATGGGTGTTTTCGTGGTTTTCCCCATGTGTAACGTGTATACGAGCCAGTTTCCCTTAGAAAGTCCTCCACGAAAGGCATCCCTCCTCTTAGGCAGATAGCCCTAGTGTGCTTTGCCATAATTAAATACACCACACCACCACCTAGCTTTTGTTTGTAGTATATGTTGTTCGACAGATATTCGAACTTTGGATCAATAACTATTCGTTTACTGTTTGTTTTATCAAAACAACCATCGAAAGTGTTTGTTTTTGGCTTCTGCTTATTCGCAAGGAGTGAAAGTGCCTTCATAATAATAAAATCAACATTTGGATCGTTTTAAAGCGCATTTGGTCCAAATCAGAGTTTGGATTTTGATTTAATTATCAGTAGGAAGTTCTTACCAACAAGAATGGCTCTGATACTTTTTCACAAACTTGTTGCAAAGTTTTTATGATAGTCCTAAATTCAAAACTTTCATTGAAAATTTTATAAATATCTTGAACTGTACCTGAATCTTGAACTATATCTGAATGTCTTACATTCTTAAAAAACAGCAACTACGTACAAATAAAAGTAGATATAGAAGTGCCGATTCGTATCCAGAGTTTAGTCCTACGCCTCAAATTATTCATAAAAAAAGTAAAATTTTATGCTAATAATACAAGCTATTTTCGAAAAATTATAGTCTAAAACTTGACGCTAATTTTGAAATTGGAGAAAAATAAATTCACTAACGAAATTCTAATTTACGTTAACCCTGACTTTTCTATTTTCTATTTAATGAATTACCACGAAATAAAATCTTTCAGAATTTTCAAAAACAGGTTGTTAATGCTCTCCTTTAAATATCTCTATTTTAAACATTAAAATTTTATTAAATTCGGAAAATAATGAAATTATATAAATATATAGATATTTTAAACTGTTCGCGATGTCAGGATTTTTTTTTCAGAAAAAGTTAATTTAAACTTGTATTCATTTTGCAAATAAATTTGTTGCTTATGGTAATCTGTCATATCAAGGATTAAGAATTCAATTTAATGTATGATAAAAGCGAGGCAGTGTGAGGGAGAAAATATAAATACGTGCTTGCATTTTATACAAGTTAGAATGGCTCATCGAAAATTTTTTAAGTTATTTTTGAAACTTTAGTGAAATATTAGTATAGCCTTTATATTAAAAAAGTCGACAGTAAATGTATCTCTCAGCTATCATCTCTTTTCGAGACCACTTCGGAATGTGGCCAGTATTTCGGACAAAATAATTAAAAACACCCATTCACAATATGAAAATTTCAGATTAACAATTCAAAAAATGTGTAGGCTATTAAAAAGGACTAAAATTGTAAATCTTTAATTAAATTAAGCAAATATTTTTAAGCTCTTGTTCTAAGTGAAAATAATGTATAGCGCTTTCAGATCATAAAATTAAATTTTTACTCTTGTTGAGTAAAATTAAAACTTAACTAAAAAGGAATTTCAATTTTAAATGTTTCTGCATTTATTTCTGCATTTCTTTTTTGAGTGTATAACAGTGTGACTAGAAGAATTTCAGCATGTTAGAAAAATATGTTTTATTGCATAAACAAAATTAAAAGCAGTAGGAAAATAAAGAAAAGGTTTGTCATACATATGTCGCCCCAAAATCTTACCTTCAAATCTAGACGCTAGTGAAATATATTAGAATTAAAATTTTTATAATAAATAAAGACTTTGATATAGACATTATTTCTCAAGGCATCAAGACATTTTTATTTCTTCCTTATGATATGAAAATAAAATTTTTGCAAAATTTTCTTCAGAACTAAAGTTTCTTGCAATCATATGTAACATGCTTTTCCAATACGATAATTGGTGTCAAAATTGGGGATTCTGGTATCCACCCCCACCTTTCAGTAATTTATTCGTTTTACTTGCTTTCTATGTTACGTGAAATTCTGTGGAAATATTCAAGTAAAAAAATTATATTTTAAACAAACCTATTGCGTAAATTTTGTGGAAATGTTTTATTGATTTGTTCCATATAAAAATAACGAAGAGAATTTTCATTTGATAGCCGTACTATATTTACAAGCTAATTTGTGTATGATTATGCGTATGCTCTGATATTATTTACGAAATTTAAATACAAAACTATTATTTACTGGTTGCAACATCAGTAAGTAAAAGTAAAAATGCCTTAAAGAGAATCAATAAGTTATAAATTATTAAATACCTTTACCTAGATAATGTCGTAACTTTACCTCTGCCATATCAAATAAAAGAAACTGATTCGGTTTTATGCCTAATATTGAAATTTTAATTTACCTTAATGTAGGCTATCTCTCTGATTACATATCTCAGCGTAGACCGTTATACATGCACTTATTTCCCGTTACTTCTGTTCAAGAGTTTATTATGTTTTTCCTAAATCTTTGTTACTTGTATCTAACGTATTTCATCGGAAACAAAATTTATCGCTATCTCTTTTCAGTTATTCAAAGCAGCTAGGTAACAAAGTTCATGAACTTTCTAAGTATGTAAAATCAAAATACAAAGTAAAATGTAAAATGTTATAATTCTAAGATTATTTCTTGTAATTCATCATAGTGGTTGCATTGAAATTGTTGTGTCACTTGCCTTCATTTAATTTATATACCAGATTGAATTCTGATCCTTAATCTATGTCTTCAGTTATGGTGATATATATTTTCTTTATTTCGAAGACATTCTAGTAATCCAAATTTCTTCTTTGTTCTAATAAAATGACTTTAACCTTCAGTGGATTATAAAAATAGTTTAATATTAATGATTTATGATGTAGCTGTTCTCTCATATTTATTCTGATAAGAACATTGTGCAAAATTATAAAATGGAACCCAAATTAAAAATTTTAAATGAAACACTGTAAGGATTATGTTAATTTATCTAACAGTTATTTTGAGTTAAAGTTACTGTCCTATCTTTTCTTAATTTAAAGCTTACAGCTTCCGTCCAGAACGTATTTTTAGAATCGCGTTTGAATGCAAATGAGGAGAAGTATTTAACTTTGAAGTTCTACTGACTTCGTGAGAGAGAACCAGTGATTCTGACTAGCGCGTGTCCGCCTTTTTAGACTACTCTTTCTTAAGCTATTATTACGCTCAGCCGTACTTTAGGCCCTTGATAGCTTCGCTGATATTTAGAATTAAGGGGCCAACTCTGTTATAATTTTTATAGCTTCGGCTATATCTTTTTAAGTTAAGTTAAGTTTTAGTTCTCAGTTTCCTAAGCCCGAGTGGAGGCTTTATTGTAAAACTCGAAGCAGAAGTTCTGTTAAACTTTATTGGAATAATAAAGGGTAATTTCACCCTTCGTACGTTTTATTCTCTGTCTGACGAACTAGAGCGATTATTCGCTTATCAGTTCTTAAGATTCTTCAACTTTAACTGTAACTTACAAGCCCACAGGTTAGAATCTTACAACCGTTTTCGTCATGCTGCCCTTTTTATGAAAGTTATGATTAATGCAACGGCACATAAATTTCTCGTAGTGTATATCGTAGAGGAGAAAAGTTTTTTAGTTGTACTATTCCTTGTAGAGTGATTTCTGCAGCATTAAATCGGATATAGACTTCGAAAGAGCCGCCCACATCATTGTTGAGTATAAACTGATAGAATTTACACTGAAGTTTGCTGCAGCATTTATTACTAAATTTTAAGGTAATCCATAAATTTAAAATGCCTCAGAGCTTGTATTTCAGTGAAATCTCCGATGTCCATTTTGCTAAGTTATCGTATCCTTGACCATTCATGATCTGAATGTGAATATCACATATTTTCCAGACGTTAAATTATCATTTTATGGATGTAACAATTCACAGAATATGTTTGTAAATAGGGCTTGATTAGAGCTGTATAGGAGCTGAAGATGAGCCTTCTTTCATATACTCCCCATGGCCATTTTCCTCGATTTCCATTAAAGAGAAAAGAGAACTATAAAGAATTTTAATATTATTTTGGCGTCCTAATGGGCACCGATTTGGAACTTAGTAGGCATGTTCTTGAAGCACTGCATTAACTTAGAGACTTACAGAGAATCAGATTTCTGATTTAAGAACTCTAAAATGTTTTCACTTTTTCCATTTGCTTCATGAACATACATCAAGCCCGGGGAAACTAAATTGTTTATTTATTTATTTATGGCTGATAATGTTGAGTCTTTTAGACATACACATAGCAGGAAGTGAACGAGAAAGTTTGCATATGATGGCGAAAAACAAAAATATGATGAAGCTTTCCTATATTCTATTTTCTTGACGGATATTTCGATTTACCATGAGGAAGAATCAAAATATCCATCAAGAAGATATAAAATGGCGTAAAAGTAAGATGCATAGCCAAGTCGTTATGTAAATTTTATACTTTACGTTACATAAAAAATATTTCAGTGAATACCATATAAGAATAACTATCAGTTTGTATGCTATGAATAAAATTTTGTTGAGAATATATTTCCCCTTCTCGATTTTCTGATGATAAAATTAGTAAACGAGAAAGGGAAATACTTTCTTATTTAGTAGCATTTTGAATAAAACAAAATTATGCCTTATTACATTATTTAATTCGTAAAATTTATTTCTGGAAATCTAATAGAATAAAATAATAAATGCAGCAGTTTTGTTATACTGCACTTTCGAGAGGAACTTTGATCGTCGACTGCAAACACCGTTCTTTTGTGTTATTGGCCTTTATTTGAAACGGACATGATTTTACTGTTAAATGAAAACTAATAACTCCTCTCCGAGCTGTTGTTTTCTTTTATTAATTTATTAATTATAGTTTGTATAATATTTTCATTTTATTATCATATTTTTATTATCAGCCTCCCCCAGTGTTTTTATTATCAGCCTTTTTTGTAATATTTTCATTAATTTTTGACTTATTTTGTTGAGTTTGAATATTATAGATAATCACATTCTGTAACAGCAAGAACGGTCGAAATAGTTTGGAACTGATCATGTTCCTCTTTAGACTATAATACTCTCTAAAAAGCAAACTAAAAGAATAATTTTTTTTATTAATTCTTTAGGATTCGGAAGAGATTTTAATCATAATGCTTTCATGTAATGCGCAAATTAGTCAATATTTAGGACTTAACTGCTATGGTTTGTGCCCCTCGTCTCATTTTATGACCTTTAATATGTAGTAGCCGCTTGCGTGATCAGCTGCCTAAAATAGTTGTCTTAAAACATACATATATATGATGATTATAAAGAGTGCAGATTATATTGTTACGAAATGTCTAGGCGCGGTAAGGTAGCAAAGCAAGTTTAGGATTGCCATAAAATGGCAAGGGAAGGCAGGGTTGCCACATTTGGTGAGAAATCGCCCATATGGCGACATGCCATGGACAAATGGAGAACCTTCTGGAACGAATTCTTAGCGGTTTAGCCCAGAATGTTCTCGAACACAAACCGAAAGCTATATAAACCCTGCTGGTCCGCACTCAGTTAGTATGTGTGCCTCGTCGAGAGCGCAAGTGAGAGTGCCTCACATAGAGTGCGAGTTAGTCAGTATCGAGTTCGTGTTTCGTCTAGCGTATCATGACAGCCGGGCAGCGAGTGCCGAGTGGGTCGTCGAGTTCACCGAAGGAGTTTCTTAGTGTATCGCGGTTAGTGCATCGTCGAGAGAGAGAGAGAGTGTTGAGCTCCGGGAACGACTGAACCGAAGAGTCAGGAACCGTGCTCTGTGTGTCGTGGAGTGCAACGCGAGTTGTAGCGTGGAGGGTCTCGAGAGTACATGGAGTTCCGAGAACGACCGAGCAGAGCCGGGAGCTGAACTCTGGCGCTTTGCAGTGAAGCTGTCTCCACCGTGATAGCCTGATAACCTGAAAGCTGTGTCGTTGATCATGTCAGCATGTTTATAGTAGTTCATCGGCGACTGTAAAACGTGTTTTGGAGCTGTCCTGACAATACTGGCTAATAAAGTGTGTTTCGATACTTCATCAAGTAGTGTCGTCATTATTCACTCCAAATCCATACGAACCCCGTACGAACGTGAAGAAGAAATAACGTAACGACTGGTGTCAGAAAGGGAAAAATCGTAACAATATAATTTCGTAGAAATATTTAATATTTCTAATTGATATCTGATAATTTAAATGCATTTTTATTTAAACCAATCGGATTAAAAAGCAGAAAAGCTTATTTTTAAGAACTGCGTTTATTACCTTTAAAGCACTTTATTTGTTACTGAATAACAGACAGATTACATATGAAAATTAGTTATTTTACAGTTTCCCGAATAACAACACACTGACTTGTAGAAGATAAAATAATTTTATTTTACACAGATAACAGATTGCTTTTAAATAGCCTATAATGTATTTCTCCCGCTTTCCTAACGTGCCTTCGTGGTGTTTGTATGCTGGACGGGTATTACAGAGGTCCGTGGTTCGATTCCCGGCGAAGGCATTTTCTCATTTTCATCTTGCCTGCTTTCAAAATTAACTTGATGTCTCTACAAGCTGAATTTGTTGATTAAAGATAAATATCTTCCATTTCTTTGAATGCCAACTTATTAGAATAAAATTATTTTATGTCGAACAGTGCTGCTACTGATAATTTTTAATGGTGGAGTTTGTTAATAAAAAGTCGATTAAATTCTTATAAGATATGAAATAAATAATATCAAATTCGAAATTCAAAATTCGGCCTTCGAGTACACATGTTCGAATGGAGGACTTATGAGTGTACAAAATGTGGTGGCTCTGAGTGCTTTCGTTTGTTTTTCCACAATGCGTGGAAACATACATACGTACAGGTTCTTCCTTATGTAGTCCTGTATGTCCTTCCTTACTAGAGATGAGAGGATACGTGTTTATTGCGGTTTCCATTATTTTCAGTGAAAATGCTAAGCTGTATTTTAAAATAAAATGATTAATATTTTCTGTTTAAGTGACTGAGTATTTAAAATTATTTTTAAATATTTAAATTTTGCATATGGTTTCGTGGTACGTAATCATACTCTCTGCTAATGAATTTTTACCGCAACAGTAAAAGGTGAATTTTTCAGTGAGCTATTAAGAATTTTTTATTTTGCTTGCAAAAAGCGTATAGAGTGAATTAATGAATAACAGTTGAAAAATTCTAGAAAAGGAATGAAATAAAAAAGGAATTTGTCAGAATTTTACACATTTAAAATTTAATGTGCAATTTTGAGAAGCCTACCTTTTCATGCTGCAAATCATTATGTATTTTATGTAAATTCGACAGCATCTTCCTTTTAATTTTATTTTAATCTATTTTCATATTTTAGTAAATAATATTAAGCTACATTAATGCAAAAATTTAAGTGCATTAAATGAAAACAAGACAATTTAAAATTCTGGTTCAACTAAAGTATCTAAAGGGAAAATGTAGACGGTATGATAAGGGAAATAAACTAAATTTCAGCTGTCGAATTTTATCAGTTATCATTTTTTCTTAAATAATATTCTCAAAAATTTTTAAAAATATTGTTAATTTGAATTTTCTAAATATTTATAATATTACTCTCAAATTGATTTTAATTTTTAAATATTTTGTTTAAAATACAGTAGAAGGAAAATTCAATCCAAGTGAAAGGAATCAAACTGAACAAAATGGATTGAATTTAGATTTAGCATCGTTATCAACTTAAATTAAAAAAAAAATATAATTTCCTGAAAATATGTCTTCTAAATAAACATTTATTTTAAGCTAGCATTAAAATTTCTATGGCTTTTAATTCAGATGATTTTGAGAACATTAATAAGAATTAATTTGAAACAAAAATTTTTCGATAAATCAGAAAAAAAATGCTTGAGTTTTATTTGGATCAAACTTAAATTTTCAGTTCTGAGAGGAAAAAAAAACTATTAAGTTTAATTAACAACGCGGTATTAATAAATATATAACATATTCATTTAACACATCGGATCAAATATGTCTAAATAAACAGTTACTGTAAAATAGTGTTAAAGTTTCTATACTTTAACACTATTTTACATATTGTATTTTTACTATGATTTTTTAATTTTTAATAAAAGTGATTTTAAAATAAATATTTGTTTAATGAATCAGAAAAAAAAAATTTTGAATTTTATTTGGACCAAAAGTGAATTTTGAATTGGGAAACAGGAAATGGGTTGAGTTTAATTAACACAGCGGTGTTATTTAATATAGCAAATTTGTGAAACATAGTGGGGCAAAAATTTGAGTGCTAACTTTAACAAAATTTCTGGTGCAATTTTTTTTACTAGACTTGGCACTTTGGCATATTTGGAGGCGTAGTCATGAAATATGGAAAAAAATAGGCATGTCATTTTAGAAAAGTCGATTTTGTATCAAAATAAATACATATGTTAGAACCGTGGTTTATATGCATAATATATATCCTAAGTTGCTCTTTCAAGACATGAAAATCTAAGTTGAATTCGTCGATCGACTGGACAGAATAAAGGGTGTACAGAAATGCTCTCTTCTTTCTTTTTTCCGTTGTGCGCTGACCGGTGATAAGAATCATAATAATTAGTTGTCAATATATTAATTGCACTAAAATGAATTTAATATATTAATTGCACTAAAATGACTTTAAGATATTATCTTGTCAAGAGGAAGAGACCACACATAAAATTAGTTTGCAAAATTCTAGTGGGAAGCAAAGGGGAAGAAAAAGGCTGTATCTGCAAGATTATTTTATGGATACAAGTAATCAACATGTCTGGTAATTATCATTCGGATGGTTAGTTGGATAATTGAGTTATATAACAAACACTAGGGCCATCAACGAAAGAGATGTACAACTCCTTGGAAGACATTATAGGGAAAACTGGTTCATATTTACATTTACACAACAGGAAAACCACAAAAGCCTCATATAACCAGTACGCTTGTTAGGATATCTAAAGAGCTCTTAGAACTACGTCTACTGAGTGACGTTTTATTGGAAATCAAGTTGAAATCACAAAGACAGAAACGTGTTTTTGTTGCATTCTATAAATTATGCACAGCTATAGTATTTTTTCTCCTAATTTGTGAAAGAGCAACTTAATACTAAGAATTATATTTTGAGACAGAGTGATTAAAAGATTTGACAGATGTAATTAAAAGATAGCACGTATTATTGCGCCTAATGTACATCCATTTCTGAACTGAAAAAGTATTAACCATATTCCAGCGTTTCTCAAACTGTGATCCTGAAAACTTACCTTAGTGTTCTTTCTAGATTTGAAAAATGCCCTGTTATTTGTAAACGAAATTAACAAGATTTTACATTATTTTATGCTTATGATATATGGTTTCATGACTTTAAGGACCTGCTGAATTACTAGATCGGCAGCTCTTTATCGGTTTCAGTCGCTAAATACGAGTTATGCTTGTTATTTAAACGTAATCTGATTTTCAATCTGATAATGGTTAAATGAAAAATTGAAAGGTCAGAAAGTAATTGGTTAGTTTAATAAATATGACATGATAAATGAGCAAATGATTTCCAAAGAGAAACATGTGTCTGCTATAGGGAGAAAAAGCAAACTGTAGGCAAATGATATTGTTATGTAATTTTTAAGAAACCGTCTTCACTATCATGTAGTTAAATTTGATACCGGTTTCTCTGAGCAATGTTTAAGGCGTGAAATTGTTTGTGTGAACGAAAACACTATCATTATAATTCAGTGCCAGCTACTATTATATATTGCTAGTTGTATCGTGTTGCTTCGAGGATAGAATTCATTGAAATTAAATCACAATTCCAAACACCAAGCAAATAAATAATAGTAGTGTGCTAAAAATGAATAAACTTCTAAATCTTGCTGCTGCTTCATTTAGAAGATTTCTGGATCACGTGATCTTCACCGTGTTGTACGAGCCGAGAGCCGCGCCTGGATTAATTGAACCAAATGGATAAATGTATTTACAGGCTTATCAGAAATTCCATGACATTTGACTTATAGCACCCACTGGTATTTAAATTATTTCCGTTCCAAGCATATTTGAGTTTATTAATCGGCTGAGTTTAATAGACGGCGGTATATTTAATGTAAGTTATGATAACAATTTTAAGCTTGTCTAGTAAAATAATAATTGGCAACTAATCCAGTAATTAAACCTAACAGTAATAAAAACATAATGCTAGAATTAAAGTACCTAAGTAAATAATGAAATTTAATATTTTATTTTTTATAAAAATATTTTTAAAATTGCATTTTTTCTAAAATTTTTTAATTTTACAAATAATTGTTGCAACTACTTTGCTCCGTATTGTTAACGAATTAAATAAATGCGTATGAAAACTAGGGTAACATTATGAAACGCCTATAGGTATACTTTCACAGGAGCTTTATTTAAGAAAGGTATTTCACCACTGCCCTAAGCCGATTCCGAATGGAGGACCCTGCACAACGTCCTACTGCCAGAAACGTCTTAAAATCTCGGAAGTGAAATCCAGGTATTTTATTTTTCCCCAAACTAGACAAATTATCTAAAGAAACCCATTAATAGAAATGAAAGGTAAACGAGTGAAATGAGATAAGGATCTTAAACTGTTAGGCCTCGTTACAGATGAAGACTTGACTTCAAAATTACACCTGTTAGCACAAAGGACCAAAACTTTACGTTTAGCGAATAACCTTAAAAACATGCAAGGTTCTAACTGGGACCTAAGGCTACATACTTTCAAAATAATTTACAGCACGTTAATGGAACGCTTCACCTTTATCCAGCCGATTGTCATTTCGTGCGGAGCGGCAATCTGAGCTAGCCCCATGAAAGCATGTCCATTCTTAGACAAAAAAAAAAAAAAAAAAAAAAAAAAAAAAAAAAAAAAAAAAGACGCACCAGGACGCACCGAGAAGATATAAAGCAAATTGGACACAAACTGATATTCATACAGGTTTCAACGGAAAATGCAAAATTTTACATTTTGGCTGCCAATGAATGAACGGTTGTCGCTACAGCGCATCTGATCTGCGCAACTGGCTATATATTTAAGGGGAGAAATTACGATTCCAGGTCATAAATTCTTCACGAATTTCATTACGTGTACATTTCATTACGTGTATAGACAGTAACTATGCCTCGCATACAGGTGCACGAACGATATGCGCAGATGTCAGAATTTGAGAGAGGTCGTATAGTTGGACTCAAAGAAGCTGGTTGGTCTTATCGGCAGGAACGATGCCACATTTCAGCAGGAACGATGCCACTATTATACGATGTTGGTAGGAGTAGGTGAACCATGACCGCACACAGCGTCAGGAAGGAAGCGGTAGGCCTAGAAAAATGACAGAACGTGAAGACCGAACAATCCTCAGAGCGGCACTCACATCCCCAGATGCATCATTGTCATTGATTGTACGTGCAACTAGTGCTTCAGTGACCGCAAGGACCATTCGTAGAGGGCTCACAGAAAGGAAGCTGAGGTCACGGTGCCCCTTGTGCCGACTATCCTTGACCTTTGTACAACGTTAAGCCCGTTTGCAGTGGTTTCGGGCTCATTCGCACTGGAATGTCGCTGACTAGAGTAGAATAGTCTTCAGTGATGAGGCCCGCTTTTAACTGAGCCCCGATGACCAGCGAAGGCGAGTCTGGAGACGCCCCGGACAGCGGTGTGATACCAACCTGACTGTCTTCCGGGAGACAGGCCGACAACCAGGAGTGATTGTCTGGGGTGCCATTTCATTTCATAGTAGGAGCCCTTTGGCTGTCATCCGTCGCAGCCTTACAGCACAGTGGTACGTCGACAAAGTTCTAAGCCTCGTTGTGTTGCCCTTCATGCTACGCCCCGCTGGGCTTACATTTCAGCTAAGATAATGCCCGACCTCACACTGCACATTTTCTACTGCTTGCCTTAGTGCTTGCCGAACATTACCTTCTGAAGTAATTAACGTATCTACAGCAACTATGCATTATCTACCAATAGGTATTTAGACACCTAGGATGGAAAAACGAACAAAATTTATTGATATTCAATAATTGGTAGAGCCTCCACGAGCGGCATTTACAGCCTCAGTCGTCTGAGTCACTCTTTCCATAAGTCTTTCTACGACGGCTATTGGTATTTTCTGCCACTTGTCTTGGAAAAGACATGCAATTACCTTCACCACTGTGGGGCGGTTGTAGTACCCCTTAATTCGGCTATCCAATTCGTCTCAGAGGTACTAGATAGGATTCAGGTCTGGGCTCTGGGCAGGCAGTCTGTTCAGTTAACCCAAATGTCACCGTACTAACATATGGTGGACCTCGCAGCATGACAGTCGGCGTTGTCATCCTGAAAGAAACTTGGGTCACACCTGTAAAACTGCCACAACGTAGAAGTACACTGTCATACAAAATTGTGCAGTAGGCATCGGTGTTGAGCTTACCATGAATTTGGACCAAGGAGCTTAGTCCATGCCCTGAGAAACATTCCAAGACCATAATTCCACTTCCACCGAAATTTACTGTGGGCACAATACATTCTGACTAGAGGCGTACTCCAGAGAGACGCAGACCCTGCTATCCGAACGGTAGAGTGTGAACTTTGAGTCATCGCTTCAGGGGACCCATTTTCACTCATCTACAGTCCACTGTTGACGTGTTTTCCACTACGTTAATTAAGCAGCGCGGTTGAACTTTGTGATCAAAAGACTACGGATGGCAGCACAACCATGAAACCTAAGCAGATGTGCTTCCTTACGGATGGTATTTGTCAAACCAACACTTATTGATGCCTTTTCAAACTTCTGGGGTATGTGGGCCATGGTTGGGTACGGTTCTTCTAAATTTCTGTGGGCAACATTCATCGGTCTCTGGCTCTTAGTTTTGCGGTTGTTACGACTAGGGGCACATTCTGACAATCACCTTTCACTCCTGAATCACACAGGTCACTGTCGATTTTTGTTAATTCAGCTATCTATATATGCCTCTTAAGGATGGGCCATTTTTTTGATATCCTACGATTTATACTATTCTCCAAAATCAGATAACGTAACACTTCATGACATGAGTAATGCCAATGTTCCTTCCTACACGATATTTAAAGGTAGAGTGCGCGACATAGATCAGGACCGCAGATATCGGCATTTTCATGGGTGTCCAAATACTTATTGGTATATACTGTATGTGTAAAATACACCAGTATGTATGCATGTATCACTAAAGAAATGGCCTGTAATTAAGCGTAAAATCAGTATTTATTGTTTAACTACTAGTGCAAAATGTTTATTTGCGCGCAACAACGTACGCCTGAGTAAAACAAACATTGTTGTAACAATATATTCTCAGTGTCTAAATCTAGGGGCACATAAAATGCACCACGGTAATTTTGTTTATATATATATATATGCATCGGTGTAGAATTTGTATGCAAAACAGAGAAAAATTATTGCGTTGTTTAAATATTAGTGTAAAAATTCAATGTGAAATGTTTATGTATAACAGTGTGCGCATCAGTAAAAATAGTAGAAGTTTCCGCATCAGTGTATCCTCAGTGTTTTAGTCTATGTGTACATTAAAACACGCTACTCAGGGAGACGTTTACGAAAGATGTCAATTATACATGAAAGGTTATTCATTATAATGCGTGGATCGTTGCCTTACTTCTTAAAATGTTTTAGAACTCCTCAAGGTTAAATTAAATAACTTGATTTATTGATTTATACTCCAGCCTGCAGCACTTGTCACTAAGTGTATATTTGTCTAAACCATATGTTTAATGAAATTACAGTTTTATCCATAAATACGAAGTAAGATGTTGCTTTAAATAACTCAAAACATTTTACAGATGTCGAATCAATTTTAATATAGAACGAATATCAGACGTAAGTAGTTTCAGAATATCAGTGCATTGTGTGTCTTTGAATAGAATGCCTGATATGGTGACAAATCCGCTATAAATGAAAAAGATGTTGCATATGTATAAGGATATCTTTAAATTCAAAGATGGTTTTAATAGTTTCCGTCAGAAAAATACTCAGCACACCAGCGGCCGAGCGGTAAAATCGCTGAACACTGGTAGTTCGGTTCGAGGTTCGAATCCCGCGAACGGGCTGGCTGCACGGGTGTTTCGTGGTTTCGTGGTGTGTACGAGCCAGTTTCCCTTAGAAAGTCCTCCACGAAGGCATCACTCTTCTTAGGCAGATAGCCCTCGTGTGCTTTGCCGTATTCTCAATAACCAATACACACCAGAAAGATACTCTTTAAGAGGTCGTTTATTGAGAGGTTACCTGAAAATTCCTCTAAATGTTCTTTTGGAACTACTTTGAAGGGAAATGTATTGCTCTATATAATATTTACGATTCACAGTATTTCGTAATTACAGTTTTACTTAAGTTAAAATTATAAATTTGTGATGGATCTTATACGCTTAGTAAGACTGATTTCAGTTTTCATTTTAGCACTAAACATTCAAATCAAAACACTTCGCAAAATAACCTAATACTTTACTTCATTTTACAGATTGAAAATATTCGTAATTTTTCTATTAAATTCAGTCTGAAATATTACACATTAATGCGTATGTCTCCGGCTGATTAATTTTTGATTCATAATCATTAATAAAAGGCTTTCTGAATTACATTTTGTATGCTTAAATAACAAATTTAAAATTATTCAAACAACTTTAAAGAAGATCAATAGATCCTTCCCTTAGTCGAGACAGCTCTTGAGTGCTTTGCCATAATTAATTAACTTGCCTTAACCTCTTCACTTAAAAAAAGCTTAATTTGCGGTTCCGGCGATAGAGGTAAACTGCGGATGAAGTAGCTAAAGTCAAATAATTCTAATAGTAAAGACTGGAGTGGTGTCAAGCTGCGTAAACTAAAGGAATACAATTTTTAAAGATCAAGCTATTCCATATTATTTCACTTAATAAATTTTATTCAAACAGTTTGAAGGAAATACTTTTTTCAAAATATCTTGTGAAAATATTCCTGGCAAATATGCACCGCTTTTTATCATTCTTTGTCAGTTCAGGTTTATTTGCCTTAAGTACAGCTAAATTAACTTCACTAAAAACTTTTTTTAAAGATATACGGTAATTTATATCAGTTAAAAGTAAAAGTAGAGTTTTACTTTGAATCAAACAGTTTTTTTTAACTTGTTAGTAGCTCCTGCAAAAATTTCTATTTAAAAACATTTGAATGATAATTTACGACTTTCCGGTAATGAAAGATCCTGTGTTTTCAATAGCTCATCATTATTTAAACATGTGAGATTGATAATCGAAAAACGTAAAAAAGACACTATTACTGGAATAAGAAATGAGAATTCTCTCAAGATGGTGCCCTATCAAGGATATTAAAGTAGCTGATATTTTTCACATACGTTTAAAATCATAAAACTGCAAATCGAACCTGAGCATTTTAGTGAAGTTTTGAAAGCTATTAAAGAAATAAGTATTCCCCTTTTATTGAATAGAAAATAAGAAAATATCAGTTTTCTATCAGTATCTAAGCGAAAATAAGAAGTATAAATAAGTATGTGCATGTTAATTATACAGAATAAAAAGTAAAGAGGTCTTTCAAGAACACTAGGGCTATCTGCCTAAGTAAAAAACTAAAACGAGGAATCAGTAGAAGTTATCCTTCATTTCCGGCACACAATCCAAGAATACAGAGAGCCCAAAGTCAAAAGACGAAAAATTAGCTAGAACACTAGTGAAAATATGGTATGATGTAAGTAGTCCTGCAGCTTTTGAGAGAATATTAAAGTTTTAAAAATTAGTGACATTTTTGAGAAGAATACTAAAGAATGATTAATGGCACAAGAGACTTCCACTCCACAGACCAATGACATAGAAGTTTAAGTAAAAGTTTATTTTTTGGAACTGCTGAAATAATTCAGTGTGATCTAGTGGACAATGGAAAATTAGTATGTGTGTATATTTAATTATGGCAAAGCACACTAGGGCTATCTGCCTAAGGGGAGGGATGCCTTCGTGGAGGACTAAGGGGAACTGGCTCGTATACACGTTACGCATGGGGAAAACCACGAAAACACACATGCAGACAGCCCGTTCCCGGGATTCGAAGCTCGGACCGAACTACCAGTGTTCAGCGACTTTACCGCTTGGCCGCTGGTGGGCCGGAAAATTAGTATGAAAAGGATGTAAAGAACTTGTAACGAAAATTGATGTTTCCTCAAAATATAGTTATGCAGCCCTTCTAAAATCTCAAAATGCAGATGCATTATTCTCCATAGAGTGAGCAGAAAGGTAATGCAGGAAAAATTAATCGTTCTTTAAATCTACCCATAAATATTAAGATATCTTAAAATCTGATTAAAAAAGTTGTAATGAGACTGTACATCGCAGTACTGGCTTTGCTGCCATTGCAATCACATCTAAATAAAACCCTATGATTTAAAAACCAAATTATGCAAATTTCGAATACAGCCGAAATACAAATTGAATATTAGTGATCGTTTAGGAATTTAGAAAGCAGAAAACATTTCATTGAGGATCTTTACCTAATTAGAATTGATGAAATATTTATCACAGATTACCCACCGAATCCTTTTTCAAAACCATATGATGAAGGATCTGAAAGATGAAATTTTAAAAGGAAGATGATTTTTCTATTAAGATGAGCTAAAGGAAGCGAAGAAAGGATCAAGCAATTTTTTGGTAAATAGAAAACATTCTGGAAGCAAGAGGAAGACTGATAAATAAAGAATTTTACGTAAAACGGAACTTTTTCAATCATCGTTTTAATACTTGGGTAAATTCTCAGTGCATTAAATAATATCTGATTTTTATGTGACATTACGAAACATTTACACCATAAAATATTTCCATAAATGCACACAATATTTATGTATGCTATATACTGTAAACCTATTATTTTCAATTGTGCGAAAATGGTGTAATGATGGTGATCATAATAACAAATACTCAGCACCTTCCAAAAAGGAGAAAACTATACTAACAGATGTGTACTGAGACATACCTTCAATACATAAATCAAGGGATAATCTGTAGAATGTTTTTGTTGAACGTAGATGCCCAAATTGAAAGCTTAAGTAATTTGAAACCCACTTGTATTGGAACTTGTACCTGACGTAGACCAAAAAGATTGAATTTTACTTGAAGCCGAAGGGCATGTACATCACAATAAATCAAGAGCTAATAATACTTTATATGCTGTATTTGCTGTACAAAAGTACAATTGTAAACAGAAGTCAGATATTTAAGCTTAGACTTACAACTCAAAGAAGTACTACAAAAAATAGCAATAGCAAATAAAAATTCCAAAAATATAATTACACATGTAATACAAGTAACGTATACAAAGAAGAACGAAAATGGTAATTTCAGCATCCTAATGAAATAACGCAATATTGGTGCTTTAGAATTATGTTCAGTTTTCCCACAAAGCAATAAATAATGAAGCGGAAGTTAAACTTTCGGATTATGCAGAATCAGTACTGAAAAAAAAGAAAAAAAAAAAAAAAAGCTGCGCTGCTTCATTAATGCAAAAACTAAACTTAAACGGTAACACAATCAAAAAGGAATTCAACTATTCACTTTTGCAACCGTTTCAATTTAATAGAAGTTGTAGAGAAATGAAGTTAATTATAAAAGAATATCATCAAGTTAAAAGGACTGAAAAACGAAGGGAGCATCTGTTAGTGAATGTAGGAATATAGAAAAAGGCATTAAAATTATTTCAAGAACTTAAATACCTTCAAAGCTTCCGAATCTAAAAGTAGTTTTAAACTTTTCATGCGAATATGAAGTTAGCTTTGAGAAAAGTCTAACAGATATGTTAATTAATGACTTGCATTTTAAAGTTGGAAGTTATATCAGAAACTATCTAGTATAACTGGAAGCCGGAATAACTGAAACATTTGTTTACACAGAATTAATGCATCCACGTGATGTTGAAGATTCGTTTCACCTATCGTTCAAGTTATACAATGTATGAATGGAAAGAAAGAACAAATAGAAAAGCACTATCATAAGCCGCTTTCTTTTCCGGCCAAAAAAAAATTGTGGAAACAATTGAACCGAAACAAAGTACAGGGAATAACATAATTTTCACTTGACGAAAAGCATTTGTAGTCTTATCATTTAAAAATTTATTATCATTTAAATTTTATCATTTTTACTCTTCGTTTTTTATTTTACATTTACCCATTTATTTTAATTTATTATAAAAAAACATTTACTTGAAGGCAAAAGATTGGGAATTGTATAACTGTATGCAACGTGGGTGGTGAAAGTGTTTTCTTTAAAGCGTCAAAGAGGTTATGGAATTTTCGGAAGTCTGAGACATTACATTAGACCGATAGCATTAGAAGCTACATGCTGTTTATGCAAGCATTTTAAAAAAGCTGGAGAAAATGTCCTTTCAGACTCTGTCTCATTTTTAACAAACTGCAGCAAGGAAAGGATATCGTGATATAATACAGACTGACAGAACATCGTGATATACTACAGACTGAAAAATTTCGACGTATGTACTTACGGATCACTAAAATGCTACAAGGCCTTAAACAGATCATAGAATTTATTGAAAAAATAAGATTGGGAAAAAATAAGATTGTTCATATAGATGGGCTTGTAGTTGTTGTTCATATAGATGTACGATTTAAAACTCAAAGAACATTTGCAGAAGTGTACGCTACAGATAATTTACCTAAACCAGAAAGCAAATTTAGATGTTTTATTGAGAATTTAGTTTCTCAAACTTTACCTGACAGTCACTGGGTTCCTATTCATTAAAAGAAGAAGAAACACATGATTTTGAGTTATGAATTTCCTCCATGAAACGGAAATATTCTGTGTTTTTTTACCGTAATTCTCAAAAGGTATTTCGTAATGAAACTTCTTTTAATATTTCTTCCACATATGATTAATATTCTTTTAATGTTTTGCACCAATATTCAAGAAATGTCAAGTTAAATGATATTAACAAGACAAATAAACTAAAAAATGAAAAATGTTTCAAAATGTTTGTGGAAAACAATTTTAACTAATAATTTAATGCATGAAATCTTTCAACAAGAAAATTGAAGTTTTGCTGAACTCATACATATGAGTGAAATAAGCAAAAAGAAGTTAGTTTACGATTAAATCATGAAACTTAATGGATATCTACTGTGTCATTCTAATAGTGTAGAATATTTTTAGGCAAATAATGTTTCAAGCAAAGGTATTCTTACCTGCATTTGAAATTCTGTTAAAAATTAAGTGATTGGAAACAACATTATTTTAAAGTGTTGAATAATTCTCAAAGGATGAATTATTTTCGTATTTCTGGAAAAGCAAATGTATATGCACATTTACTTCTGCAGTAGTCTTGCGAAACTGTAATGTTATGCGATTCATCACTAAACTTATTTTACAATTTATTCGACTGTGATGATGCGGAAACAAAATCTTCCTTCTGGAGAGCATGTTCTCGGTACTATTCCTTATAAACGAAAATGTTATTATTTTTGTTTGTCATTTTGATGATTAAGTTATATGCGAACTTTAATTTTACAAATGAAGTCCGCAAAATCAAATTACGTGTTCATGCAAACAAAACTTTTTATATTGTTCAAGAACTTCATTTCTTCCTTTGTGATTAAAGTAGCGAAAACTGTGTAACCAACCATAAATAAAATGTCTTTTTTATTTTTTAAACTAAAAAAACACAAAAAAGTGTTTAAAAAAGCAAAATGTCTTCTTTTCTTGTATTTGCTAATATTCACCTAACTAACGGCATGAAAACATCCTTAATGAAATAACTGAAATTTAAAAAAAATCATTTTCTTTCTGTGATGAAAACTTATATCAAAAGGACACGAAATATATTACTTGAAAAGGTGCTTTATAGCTTGCAGGCCCTCTTAGATTCTGCAGTTTGTATTTAGCGTACGCGTAAGATTACATACATACATAGAAACCAATATTACATAAGGTATAATATTTTCACAGGAGAAAATATCATTACTCTACATTCAATACGGAAGAAACAATCTTCTAAGGTAGTCTTGGCATGTTAGTTTCATTTAAAATAAATATTTTAACAGTAGCACACATGATTTAAAGGTTTGATAATTTTTTGCTATAGAAAAACCGTTATTAACAACATGTTAAATATTTAGTTCTAATATTTGACATGAAAAATTAAAACAAAAAAGGGTGGATTAGATAACATTTAGTACTCCCTAAAAATTACATTACTATGATTTCACTCAAGATGATATAATGCACTACATTTTCATCAAAATTAATGTTTCCTACTTATCATATTTATTAAAATATTATTATGTGTGGAAAATAATTTTCTAAAATAGATAAAATCCATTTACAAAAACATAAAATAATTATTTTGCAGTCAGAATTTTGCGTTTTGTGTATATCAAAATGTTTTGACAAAACCTTTGACACAATACCATAGTTCGTTTCGTTTCTTTCTTACTTTAAACTATATAAAAATACAGCAACACGTATTTTTTAAAGTTCATACAAATCTGAAAATATTTGTTAATTGTTTTCTCCTAAATGCTTAACAGTATATTGCTCCCAAGGATTAGAGATTATTCTACCCACTTTATTTGTGTATTTAGAGATTATTCTGCCCACTTTATTTGTGTACTTAGAGATTATTCTACCCACTTTATTTGTGTATTTAGAGATTATTCTACCTACTTTACGATATGAAAAATACAATATATATTTTCCAAAGTGCATCTAAATCTGAAAATTCTTCTGACTTTTTACCATATGGGTATTTTTATAATGTCAGTAGGCATTATAGGCTTGTGTCTGTTTTCATACATTTTTTATCAAATATGGTAGGTAAACTGGTTTTGATTTGCAAAACAATGTATACATCAATACCCATCAGGTTTTCTAAGTAACTGAATATTAACTCTGTTTCATTAATTCCCTACTATACAAAAAGTTTTCATAAGTCTGAATAGCTAAATATTTTATACTGAATATTTTATGTCTTTTACTGTTTTATTACATACAGTTTCAAAATACTGTACATTTTACATTGCATACATTTAAAAACATTGCATACATTTTACATTTAAGGCCTATGAATTATTTCATAGGTAAACCAGTTTCTTTTTTTTTTTATAAAACTTAGCTTTCCCTTATTGTTTGTATTGTACATACAATACAAACAATTTTTCAATTACTACAGTCTAAAATATTTTTAAAGCAGCATTTCATATTTTTAAAAATGTTGAAAGTTGCAGTATTAACATATAGTGAGTGTCAATGTCAATATTAACATAGAGTTAACCAGTGTCAGCATAGAAAAATGCACATCTGTTGTTGTACATTCTCTTAAAATACAACTTATTCAAATAATATATATGTAATTTAGAAAGTTCTATAACAGGGAACCCAATAAAATCGCTATAAATATCTAAAACAAGCTCTTGTTTCCTTATCTTAAAAGTTGACAAAACTTTATCCATAAGGGATTTGCAAGTATATTTTACCTTCAGTTTCATTTAAGAGTCATTTTAATATTTCTTCTTTTCTTCCCGCTCTGGGCTCTCAATGCCTTATTTTTTGTTAGTACCGATGTAACAACACCGAGATACCATAGATCCTCAGGTTATCAGCCTCTTGATGAGATGAGTATTACGACACCTTTTGGACCCTCATCTATTCTCCTTCCTTCTCCTCTTTTCTTGACTTCTACTTTCCCTTTTTTCGCCTTTGTAGTTTCCTTTCGGATACTGGAGATCATTGTGTCATGTTTTTATGTCCTTTTGTTTCAGCTTATCATCGATAGATGACTGCCTGCATGTTTGCCATACGCGGAGATCCGTAAGGCTGGAAAGAAAAAGCCTGGTAGTTGAGAGGCTAGCTACTGTTCCAAACACGCTGCTTTGGCCTCTGCTTCAGCTTAAATGGGATGTACATACTGATATTGCATGTATCAGTTGGCTGGTCAAATTATATTTTGGCTTGGGGCTAAGCAATCGGAGCATCTGCATGACAACTCGTTAAGAGTGAAGGGCAGTATCTCGAGTGCTCTGAAAGCGTATAGACAATGCTAAAGATGATGCGTGGGTTGAAACAATTTGTTAGGTTCCGTGGGGGGGGGTATAGCCAATGCCCGAATCTTTCTCTTCTCTTGCATAGGTCAATCTTTTGTTATATAATCTTTTCTTAAATAGGTCAAATTCTATAGTCTTACCTTACGTTACCTCTAATTTGACACTTGAACTTTGTTATTTTAAATATGCGCAAATGACGGTTTTTTTCGTACGCAAAAATTGTACTTTATGTTCATTTAAAGATTAAATAAAAAGTTATTTAGGACCTTCTTAGGATTTTGTATAATATTTCAGGCGGAGCGATAACTCGCTTGACCAGAGAGACTTTGATTTAGTTTCTACATAACTAGAACCATATATATACTATACTATTTTCAGGGCTGGGTTAAGCAATATAAACACGTGCTCAGAGCATCTAGGAGAAAGGGGGCATCACAAAAGGTTTTTAGGTATTCAGGAAAAAAAGAGGCACTAAAATTTTTTCTGTTACCGGTTTTACAATGGAATGCATTGCGCAGCTAAATCAAAATCGAAAAAGATAATTTATTATTAATGGTAGCTCCTAACTACAATCGATAACAAATTACATATCTCATTCATCGCAAAAATCACACAATCCAGTACGATGTCAATGGTTTTTCTACTTTTGTGATACGTGATCCAACATACTTTTTTAGGTAGAGTCTTGACACTGACTGCTTTCCTGTTCTGTATTCTTTTCCTGTATTTCTGGTTATCGAACTGCTCTCTTGCTTGTCTTAGTTTTTCATAAAATTCATATTCATGGGTATGTAGCGCAGTTTCTTTTACGATTCGCCATTAATGTTTTCTGTCATGCTCCTAATCGTTTAGCTTTTAAGCTTCCGTTTCGATTCCTAAATATATGGATACTTCCCAGAGATTTTGAAGGACAAAATATTCTATGAGTATTTGTTCAAATTGTTGATTGATTAATGCCTGTCACTCACGATTCATACGTCATGAACATATGCGATTATTATACGTTGTCGTATTTTCCTTGTTTAATGAGATGGAGCATAGATCGGTATTTCTTTGAGTTTTACCTTTGTTAAGGAGACTTTAAGCTATTTTGCCATTCCAGTTTCTAATTGATTGTTTTAATTCTCAATTACATTCGTTTAGGTTGCAGACATAGTTTTCTTATCCGAAACGTAACCGTCTGTTTGCTTTTTGTTTTAGGCCTTTATGCAAATTATGTTTTGATGTCGAAATGGTTTATATGAGTGTATGACTGAAGCAAATGTCTCACCGCAGTCATGTTCAAAGTTTGGGCTATAACCCTTAGCAACAAGACGAGCTTTATATCTGAATACATTTTCTGATTTTGTTTTGAGTGTCCGTTTATTTCCAATTGCTTTTCGTTCTTTGGAAGAACAAGTAATTCCAATGTTTTATTTATCTTGAGCAATTCCATTTCTTTATTTGTGGATTTCAACCATAGTTAATTTTCTTTGGCTTAAAAAATTTATAACTATTATTAATCTTTGGGAATTTTAATTTCTTCATTCTTTGCCATGTCTAAGAATTCCTTTGGTGTTCTTTGGTATATTCTCGGTAACTGTGGAGATTTTTTTTCCGTTTCGATTATACTCGTATTTCCACTTTCTGCTGCATATGGACACGAGGTGTGCTTCCTCTTTGTCTTCATCGAATATCACGCTTCGTTTGATGACAATGTTGTTTGTATTTTACATATAAATTCCATACCCTTTAATATGATTTTCGGCGTCTAAATCGAATGACTTTTGCTGCTTTCTCATACAGTTTAATTCTTTTCTGCTTTGGAACATGCAATAAGGTATGTTAAATATGGCTTAAGCTCAGCTTTTTGCATCCCAAAACTTTTACAGCATTTGTTCAATATATCTTGATGGGAGTAGTTTTTGTAGAAGGCGGCTGTCATTATAGCTTCACCTCAGAATTTCTTTCTGAGTCCATCAACAACTAGTAGGCATTATATCATTTCCATTTTTATTGAATCCTTCTTTTTTTTTCTCAACCCTTTTTTGTGGTGAGTATGCTACGATAGTTCGATATTCGATTCTCTTTTCCTTTAGTCATTCTTTCTTTTCTTTTTTTTTATGTATTCTCTTCCACTGTCTGCCCTTAAGACTTTTGACGATTTTGACTTTTAATTTTTTTTTTTTTGTCATGACTACAGATCGTTTTAATTTTGAAATAGCATCATATTTCGAAGCTAGCAAACAGGCCGCCATATATCTCAACAAATCGTTGATGAATGTTGTCAAGTATTTCTTTCCGCCTAGTGATATTATACCAATAATCCGAAGATCAGAGAATGTATCAAATCCAGGAATGATTTTTCTCTGCAACTGGTTTGCATGGGATACCGTAATTCAGACATTTAACTTTTAACGCAATATTCGTATTCTTTATTCTTTTTGATTTTTCCGCGATCTCTATTCCAGTTACTAAATCATTATTCTACTGCTTTTTGATAACTTTATGACTTATCTTCATGATTATGACTTATCTTCTGTGCCATAGATCTATATTGGTTGCTTTCCTTTTCGTAAATGGGTTTTCAGCTTTTCCTCCTCGTGGTACTAATATTATAAAAAATCGCTTAAATTTCCCTCTGAATTTTCAATTGTTATAGCTTAACTTTGCTTCTTAATTCTGCAAGTATCTTCTTCAATTTCAATGGTAAACTCTCCATTCGCGAGTTTTCATACGGACATAAATCGTTCTTCGAGATATAGAACTCACAAAATGTCTATAAGTTATATTTCCATATGGTTATTTTCTTCATCTATGTAGCATACATCTTTCTCTGATTCCCACAGTTTTCAACTGAATTTCATTAGCAGTTTTTATTTGCTCCGATTTGCTTCTGTCTAATTTCATGTAAAAGGTTATATTATCAATGGTATGGCATGTAGCTTTTGAACCAACTTAACATTTGAGTTTTGAAGTTTTGTTTCTTTGATAACTTCGAATTTATAATTTTCAGAATTTAACTTTTTTATTTTTATTTTCATCTTTGTATATATCTTTTTGTACTACGATTTTCGTTTTTTTTGTTTCATTAATTTTCTTTAATTACTTGGTTCCCCCCCCCTTAAAAAGGAGATTGCTTTCGTTTTTATCCTTTCTTTTGCAGTTACTAAATAATCTGCATTTTTTTCTGTGTCTCCTTTTTTTTAATGATTGCATCTTTGTTGATTGACGTCTTTGAATTTTGTGCTGAAATTCGTTTTGAAAGTAGTTTCAACTTCCAGTCGTATGCTGCTGTCTGTTCTTCTTAATCATTCATCGATTCGATTAGTTTCGTTTCACATATTCCAGCGCCAGGATTTCTTCTGGGCGAGCTTCTGAAGTTGTAATATATTTTTATAGCGTTTTGGTAAGTCCCTTAGTAATAGTGCTGCAATAGGTCTGTCCTTTCTATTTTCATGGATTACTCTCTATTCGGCTACGATCGCGAGCGTTTTCTTGGCGTGCTAAATTAAGCATTTTTTTGGTTTTCTACTTTTAACGTATATGCCTATCTGAGACGATAACTTTCGCTGGATAGAAGTTTCTACTTTCGTGAATTTTCTTTAATTCTTTCCACATTTCCTAAGTTGTTGTTTTGCTTGTTACATTTTCTATCTTGTTGTCTTCTACGAGTAAAATGGTGACAGCTAGTGCTCATTCGTTTGTTTTTACCCACTTAGCAGTGATTTTGTTTGGTGCATCATTGTTGTGGAACTTTTTGTTTTCAAATTTAAGCGATAAGAAGTTTAATTTAAAGTTTTTTTTTTTTTGCTCGCTAATGTAAATGCTAAGGATTTATTTTACAAATTTAAGTTGTAATTGTAAAAGTGAAATTTAATTGTGTAATTTTTAACGTTTGATTTTTTTAAAAACATTTAAGTAGAAGATTAATTTTTATTAAGTCTACGTGTTTTAAAATTAAACGCGCGTTTGGTAAGAGGGAATTACTTCCTCCATTATTATTCAGCGGTATTTATTTGATTTCTTGCACTCAAGTATTGTCCATTATTGCACTCCAGTAATGAATCAATTAAATTTTTTTTTGAATTTTTAAATTTATTTAATTTTGCTTAAGGTTTGGTAAATCGTTTTTTAAACTCGTTACTCCCCTCCTTGTGTATTTTTTTTAAGATAAGGCGTTTTTGCCTCCGACAAATAGCTCAAAATTATACTTTTTATCATTACTAAGCATAGTGTTATTCAGAATTTACCTACTATTACTTAAATAGTTCTATAACAGAAAGCATTCAAAACATTAAATTTTTTAATTATTTAAAGTTTTTCTAATAAAGTATTTTTACACTTTCATATGCTTCATATAATAATTACTTTGTGAACATTACAGTTTTATGATCTGTTACGGCTGGATTAGGATTAAATTTCTTCCTCACAAATTAGTGATTAAATTCTGATTAAATGTAAGTAAGGTATTAAACATCTTGAAAATGCAAAAAGATTTGATAAAATAGATGCTTGTTTTCAACTGCATCCGGCACCTTATTTTCTAATGAGTTTACAAGCCAATGCGTTTAAATTAAGAATGCACTCCAATAGTCAAGTCGTCAAAACTTATTGATAATTAATATTGCTGAAATGCTTTACCTATAAAATGAGCATAAGGGGATAAGTTAAACTGCTTAAACATCTGTATTCATATTACTTATAATATGCTTAATACAGCTGATTGAATTAGTTTGGCGTGATGCGTAATGTAAAACCAAACAAATAAATATTAAAAATTGGAAAATGAATATATACGCAGAGCCGGATTAACACAGATTAGTGACTATGCATAGCGATCTTCCAAGAGGCTCAGTTTCTTACTTTCGTTATTTTGAAGAGAGGAAATCAAGCTTATGAACAGTAAAATGTTTTATGTTAATTAACCAATCATTATGATTTTATCCTTTATTATCCTTTCTCCTTTTCACAGTCCTGAGAAGAATACGAATTAATTGCTTTGTGTATTTAAGGTTTTGAATGTTTAAATTAGAGTTTCTAGCAGCCGCGTCTTGCTATTAAATATAATCGTCAGTTCTGTCTGAATTGTTTCTCAGCTTGCGAGCGTCTTTCTAACTTTCCAAAATGCGCATCGTTAAATACCTGAGGCAGATTAAGTAAATTTTCTTGTGTTTCTAGTCTCAGACTACGTTACCTACATTTGAATTTAACGTTAGCTCATGTTAACTGAAATACCCGCATGTAGCGGGAATTCATCTGTCGCAAGAACTGTACCTTCCTGTTCATTTAAGACTTAAATAAAAAGGTTCATGTTTTAAACTTCTTTGAGACTTTGTGATTTGTTTCAGACTACGCCGTATAGTCCTGAAGAACCTTCAATCCAGAAGGTTCTTCAGGACTTTGAAACAAATTTCTAGATACAGTAGAACATTACAAAGTGTTTACAGGATGATTTTGTCGCCCTCAAAATCTGGACTCTAAACTCAGGTTTTGTGGTCTTAAGCGACAATCAGGCTTTATGCAATCGGCACAAACTGTTTTGTATTTTCCGCGTTCTGCCTCAAACCGAAATCACGCTAATTCGTTACTAAGAAATATTGTTTAATGCGTGTGAGCACAGTTTCGGAACTCAATGCATTTCTCATTGTTTATATTTCAGAGTAAAACAAATTTTTTTTTCTTTGGCTCAAACAATCAGAAAGTATTTTTAATCAAAAGCACATTTTTAAGTTGATTTCCACACAACATGATTTATGGCATGCGCTATAAGATTTAAACAATGAAATATGTATTAACAGTTCCGAAGTTTAATGGTTCAGAGAAAAAAAAGTGATCATGTCATGTTTTGTTTGTAGAAAGCAAAAGGATGTTTGATTACCTTGCAGTGTTACATATAGCAAATTTCAACATATCAGAATAAGCCATTTTTTCCGAATGGAGCTTACAATAATTTTTAACATGTCAGCAGTCTGAGTATAAGCATTAAAGTTAAACAAAAACAAAAACAAAAACAAAGGTACTTTTACTTCACATGCTGTAAAATTTAACATTTAATGCATGCAAGAACTTGTCAATGTATTGCTTACATATCTGTCCTTTTTCTCGCGAATATAATCATTGAAAATTTAAAACACGAAGCACATTTTTTTACTTCACTAGTCTTTATTCTTCTTATCTGGTGACCCGGGAATATTCTTTACTTTAGGGTGCAAAAATATAAAATGCGGTGATGAATTATTCGTTCAAAATTTTGTCATGAGAATTCCCATTTTGTTAAAGGGAGGTGTCGATTATTCAGCGGCTTTGACATTATTTCTAACCCCAAACCAGGAAAAGGACAAGCAAAAATAAAATATCAAATATAATGCTGAAATTCTTAGTTCCTATTGCTTAGATACACTAGCTACTAGAATCAGTAAGTTTGGATTTATTCCACAATCAAGAAATAGTCCAAAATATTTAGCGGATGTTGCTAGACTATTAATTTTTTCTTAACTTAAAGATATGCTCAATTTTCTACACCTGCATGTATATAAACTCAATTTCGTAGATGGCTAAATGTTTTGCTTTAAAAGAGCTTGTTAGCTTGTTCCACTGAAGGTAATACAAGTTCAAAAATTAGTATAACTCTCCCTTTGTAGCTGTCTTTTGCATGTTTCTTCTACTTAAATTTTATTCATAACTGTGTGTATGTGACAGCGGACTGGTATGCATATATATAGACATAAAATTGATTTCAAATTAAAGTAATATAAATCATTTAAGTCGCGCGAAAATAATCAAGAAAAAATAATTAAATCAAAATTAGATTATTAAAGATAGAGAGCCCTTCAACAGAAAGTACACATATCAAAATTAAAATGCAAAAAATTCAATATAATTAATAAAGAAAATTCAATAACGTTAATAAAACATAAGAAAAGTTTTGATAATTCTTTGGTCTTTTACAAGGAGCGTCCAAAGAATTTTTAACAAACACAATATTGAATTATATCTAAACGATTGCTAATAGTGGAAACATTTAAATATAAAAATTAAAGAAAATGCCAATAAAATAATTTAATTAAAATAAAATAATAAAAGTGCTTTAAAAGTCCAACAAAATAAGTTATAAAAATTTTTATAATTTAATTAATCATCAAGATGTAACCTGCTCCTACGTAATCCCAAAATAAAAATTATAAATATTTCAAAATGATAACAAAAATATTTCTCGAGTAAGTAACCAGAATGATCATGGATAAATCAAAGGCAGTGTGTTAATCAAATATTAATAGAAAAGATTATTAAATGAATCACGATTGTTTAGAACATTGCGTTTGATTGGGTACATCAAACGCAATGTTCTAAACAAATATTAATTACATTTGGCGATAAATATTTGGTGACTGGGTCTTCTAATTCCCAGTCACCCTTTAAAAGGGAATAAAGGTGTTTTCTCCCTACTTTACCTTCGTGGTATAACTGGAAGCACGCTAAACGTTTTGGCTGTTAAACCAAAAGATGCTTTTATACAAACGTAGTGTTATGTATTAAAAACGCAATGGATATAGAACTTTTTTCATCAATGCCCATGTGGAGAAACTCATATTTTAGAAGTGGGGAGAATTTTCCTCGTTCCAATAAGAATCGTCTTTCTTTCTTTTTTTTTTTTTTTTTTTTTTTCACAAGATCGCAGGAGCAGAGTAATTTGAAGGGCGATTTTTTATTATGACGGTATCTAACATTTTTTAATTTGCTTATCAACAATCCTTTGTTCCTCAAAAACACTGTATGGGACTGTTATACAGGTATATCATCTGGTAATGTACACTTATAACTGGAAAGCAGATATATTTTCCGCGGTTTATTTAATTAAACAGAAAACAGAGTTGCGAAATTCTGTGCTCGCGATGTGAGATAAATCTCCTGCTCCCCACCTACTGAAATAAAATACAAAACGTTCTCAGAGTAGGGAACTAAGCTCATAAATCTGCTTAGAGACGAGCTTGGAGTCAACACGCATGTGACTGACAGATCTACTTCTCAGTGATTCGAAACATTTTGCTTGGATTATTCCTTTATGTACAGAGTTCGGGCATATCGCCGCTTTAAGGTCGACCTGCTTTTCATCTACAATAATTGTAAAAGCAAAAAACGTCTGACTTGTAATACTCCCGAAGAAGGTTTGCTTGGAAAAAGGGATTCTTTCTGATTTATTAACTCTCATCCCGAATTCTTTAAACATCTAATATTTTTTTCATCGACAAATAAATCAATGTATTCAAAGCACCTCAAGTTTAATTAGCACACAGTGTTTAAATAGAATATGTGAGAGATGCTGAACGGGTTTTTTTTATAAGATTTGTTCGCTTCTACTTTATTTGCATATTCTGTATGCAAATTCTTGCACAGCAAATTTTTTTGTGTTCAGTAGCGTAGATTTACCACAAATAGTTACACCTAGTGGTACTGTAATTTGTACAGCGTACTTTTTACAATTATCCTCATTGTTTATTTTAAAATAAGCAAATATTTTAGAATTGGAAAAGTATAACTTAAATAAAAATAAATAAACTTGCGGAGAATATGCATCTCTATTGTATAGATCTCCAGTAACAAGTTTTAGCATATCTTATATTATACAACTTATTTTAAGTGAAACAATAATCTAATTTATTTAAATGGAAAAGATTAAGTACGAAGGAATCAAAGGAAAATGTTTAAAAGATGAATAACGAAATTTCTAACAGTCTTCTGAGAAAAGATTAATTATGCTGGCCTCATCCAAAACAGCATTTCAGTTCACGCTATCAAGGCTCCGTTAAATTCTTGTGTATTATCTGAATTCATCTAGAGGTAGATATGACGTTCATAAGTTTTCAAAGGAAAGTGTTCTTTCACTGTACAAAACATTCCTTTAAAATCTAATTTTTTAAAATCCTTTCAGTGCAAATTAAAATTTTCGCCCTCATTTCTGCATGCCTTCGTGGTGTAACGGTAGCACACTCGGCGCATATTCTAGAGCTTCCGGTTTGAGTCCTGGAGAGGGCATTGCTCATTTTTCATGTACTCCTACTTCAAAATAATGTAATGACTCTACACTGACGCCCGACGATAAAAGACCTAAATGATAACTATTTCCTTCAGGTTTTTAGAGTAGTCAAATCAGTGATTTTTTTTCCTGGCCAACGTTAAACATTTATTCGGGCGAACGCTGATACGTGTCAATTACAGTAATTCCTTGACTTATGTAACACGTGTCTTACTTAAATCACTATTTCGTAAGTGTACAAAAGCTTTAACTTTCAATCTAAAATATACAAAACAAAAATATAGACTCCGTAAACAATTCCTCCTTTTACCAATTAGCATTTCTTTAATTTAAATAATACTCATGTGTATAGTTTAGACATTTGTCTTTGTTGTTTATTTACCCTTAAAATTAATTCGAAGCGCAAAACTGAATGCTTTAGGAAGAAATTTAAAAATAAAAGTGTAAAATTACTTTAGGAAAAAAATTAAATAATTCAGCTGAACAGAGACGCAGCAATTAAATCAAAATTAGCTCGATATATAAAACGACCTATTTCTATGATGAATGCCATAGTGAAGGATAAGTATGCATTGTTAAGATATAAAATATCGTTCAGAGTACAATCATTACCAAGAACTAGCTGGATCTAATTTCAGAGATGCAGAAATTGCTGTCATACTGGATGGGGGATCATACACAGAAGCGGATACTATTGAGTTTTCTGTTTATCTCGGGGGAAGGTTCTTCACTTTGCGTCACACAGTGCTCCTCATTTCGTTTACAGTCGTTTGAGACTTCGGACCACATTTCTTATCTAAATTTTTCTCTCTCAGGCGAACCGGATAAAAATCGTTGGAACAAAATATCAATCAGAAAAAAAATGGTGAAAGTTCAACAAGAATTTTCTAATGACCATTCTGATTCAGAAATAAATTCTCATGAAAAATCCAATTGAAAATTTCATTCTATTTTAATCGATTATGATGGGATAATTCCATTTATAACAAGTGAATTAGATTCATCAAATGACGGTTATTTTACTCCTTTAGTTGGAAGTTCGAAAACATTTCGCCTTCTGGTTACGAAGAAACAACTTCATCAGTTCCTTATCGCTTCGATTACAAATATTAAATTCTAATGAAACGACGTTAGCCTTGAAAGAGACTTTAAGGAGGAAGAGGGAGTAGCTGTGTTCCAGAAAGAAAGCAAAGACGTGCAGCAAGCCTTTATCCAATAAAGAAAACGAAGACAAATTAGATGATTTGAAAATGAAGAAAATCAATCAAAAAACGAAAAATGGCAAAAGATAGTACAGTGTGGAAAAAAGGAAATTAGTTAAATAAATTCACTAAATAGTCTTTACTTTCAAAATATTTTACGAGAAGTAAGAGGACCAACTATTTTTGATGACAGAAAAGCACCCGATAAGAAAATGAGTAGCCCAAGGAGTCGTTTTGTCAATGAAAAAATATTGCGTCATATTCAGAAGCCGAGGAGTGTTAAATGTCGGGAAATCTAAATTGGAGCTGGTCACTTGATGAGCTGGACGCTTTTCGTGTTCTATGTATATGCCGTGGTGCTTCAGAATGTTTTTTCTGAATATTGCAGCAGAAATACTAACGAAAAGTTCTTCAAATTGGAAATAATATCCTTTAGTTCAGCATAGCCAAACTAAAGGAATTATAATCCCTATTTCGTTCAAGAGTACGAAAAATGAACTTCTAGCAAAATTCTCAAGCATGATAATATGCCTCATAAGCCATACCAGGAAAAAGAACAAAAGTGTCATTTATGAGTTCAATTCATTCAGCGCTGAAATTTGCAACAAATCAGGCTAAAACAAATTTCCGAGGTTGCAAGTTTTTGAAATGTAAACAAATTTAGAAAATACAAGTATATTATAGATCAAATAAACAGAAAATATTTCGTCAAGTCTTCAAGCCGACATAGGCCAGTACATGTGCTTTTCACTATCCTTGATCTGCCTAAGATAAATCCATATATCATCTATAAGAAGACTATTGGCAATGAAAATATTGATTGTCATGGTTTTCATTTAGATATGGCAGAGCAGCTATGGACAAATTATATTTGATCAAAGAATGGGAAGCCTAAAAGATGTTCCATCTACAAATAAGCATAAAAAATATAATATTAACCAATGTAAAAAAATAAAACTGCAAATATATATGCAAGGTGAAGTAAATATGCATTTGAAACTTGCATAGGCAGATTTATTGTATTAAACAACTGCACAAACCGCAAAGACGAATAATATAAGTAATCTATTTCTTTAGTTATTCTCTATATACTTGTATTAATTTTTTAAATTAATAAACAAGGTTTATAGAATCACAGTTTTGACCGTAAATCTTTAATTCACGAAAGGGGTTTTCTTACTAAGTAATAGAAGGTTTGAGTTTTGTATCTATTACAAAGGGTGAATTTTATATCATGAGCAACTGAAAGGTATGGGATGCTTAACAAAGCAGATGGATCTCTTTAAGGATTCGTCTGCAAAATTTTTTTAGCCACTCCTGGCTTTGCAAGCTATTCCAGACTAAAGTAGCCATTTAAGAAGATATGAGGGTCATTTTAGAAGATGTTCGCTGTGCTATATAAAAGATTGAATTTCCTCCAGACATAATAACTTTCACCGCATTTTATAACTTCCACTCATCTTAGAAATAATGTTTTTTTAAAAATTTATTTTTTTGATGGTTATATATATCTTATGCAACTCACTCCTATAATTCATAATTTGCTAAAATCTATATCATACCGCTCTTTGGCACGTTTTACTGAAATATTTCAGATGCTTATGTGTTTAATATAGCTGAAAACCCTTTAAAATAAGCTTTTTTCCTAACAAAGACAGAGCACGATATTGCAATCACTAGTTTATACTTCAAACTCTATACTGTTGCACTGCTCTTTTAGAAGAAAGGCTTTTGCAAACCTTATACCGAAACACTTGAGGAATAGACAAAAATTGAATCCAAAAGTAAATTTTAATATATTTTAAAACCGTCAAACTAACGAAGGCAATGATATCCAAGTAACTGAGGAGCATCCGTTGTGTCTTAGTATAGGCTATCTTATTACAGGGCTTGGTTTGGTTATTTGTGATTAAGCACTTGAGGGCTATCTGTCTATGGGAAGGATGTCCTCGTGGAGGACTGTCAAAGGGAAAGTGGCTCGTATACACGTTGCACTTGGGTAAAACCACGAAAATGCACTAGTAGCCAGCTCGTTCACTAGGATTTGAAGCCCAACCCGAACTACCAGTGTTCAGCCACTTTATCGTTTGACCGCAGCTCGGTCTTTTATTCGAGGGAGAGAAGATTTATTTACATTCTTAGCAAGAGAATTTGCTCTTTTTAGTTGCTGAAAAACAGAGCTATGTCTTAGGTTTTAGGATACTTTATTATTAATTAATTTCCTTATGTTTCCATTGCAAGAGTAATCAAGTTTAGTAAAATTAATATCTTTCAGAATATGTAAAGGAGCATAAAAGATACCATAATTAAAATACTAATCAAAATAAGTACATTGTAATTTTTGTCTAGTTTTATTAATTCGCACTCCCGTAACTTCCCGTATTAACACTTCCCGTATGAACGCGATTCTGCCCATGAAAGTTTTTATGTCCGCAAAGATTAAATTTTTGAACTTCTCCTCTTTTTTTTTTTTTTTTTTTTTTTTTTTAAATAATAATTTTAGTAGTTTGGAAAAAATCACTGATTTGGCTGTTTTAAAAACCTGAAATAAATAGCTATCATTTAGGTCTTTAATTTATGGAAAATCTTTATTTAGAAATTACGAGATTTGTTAAACGCACTGACTTTTATTAGGATTATCAAAGCTTAACTAAGGAATACAAACAGCTTAATGAATAAATTTCATGAAAGGAGGTTCCACATAATATACTAGGACTTCATATAGCAAACACGCATAGTTTTTACGCATTTAAGATTTATCGTTCTTTCTGAATTTCTTGAAATTCTAAATCTAAAATAAAAAATTACGAATATCATTTAGAAAAAATATTGGTTTGAAGAGCAGATTTAGTACAGTTTATACAAAAACTTCTAAGGCGGTGAAAAGTATTTCAATGTAGTATTTTTATTTCATTGGAACAGGGCCTTATTACATACCTAAAATATATTGCAAATATTTTTGAGCATTTTTATCAGAAATATTGTGAATAAAATTATAAAGCTTATAAAACCTATTTAGATATAATTTGCTAAAATGTTTGACTATTTATAATTTGCTTTGAAGGAGTTTAAACAAAATTACAGTTTTATCGGAATTTTTTGTTTACTGAAAGAACTGTTTCCTTTGAAAAATTATATACGTTATAGCCACCACTTGATGAATTCGGATAAGACGCAGGAATTCAAGGGAGTCTTGATTGAGTGAACTGAAATGCTGATTTACACGTGGCCAGAATGATGACTCTTTTCTAAGAAGATTAATAGAAATTCCGTTATTCAACTTATAAACATTTTCCCTTGATTTATTCGTGTATACTCATTTTCCATTTAAATAAATTAGCATGTTGTTTCACTTAACATAAGTTAAACTTCAAACATATTGCTGGAGAACTGTACAATAGAGATGCATATTTTATACAGTTTTATTTATTTTTATTTAAGCTATACTTCTCCGATTTGAAAATGTTTACTTACTGTAAAATAAACGATAAGGATAATTGCTTATTTTACAGTGATAATAATTGCTTCCATATTAGAAACATCTGCCTATGTAGTTTGAAGACAATTCAGCCAAGATTTAAAGGGATTCAAAAGGAGTTAATAGTGAACCGCACTTACATTAAATGGGCCCACTAGTAGCTGAGTGGTTGAAATCACTGAATACTAGCAGTTTCGGCCTCGCTCGGGTCCAAATCCAGGCATAAGGGCTGGCTGCATAGCTGGATTTAGTAGTTTTCTCCATGCGCGATGTGAATTCCCGTAGAAAGTTTCCCTCTGAAAGTCATTCACGTGCCCAGATGTTGATGCCAAACACTCAACTGCACATCTTTGGTTCGGAAGGTCTATCAATATTGATACTATCAACTACCAAAGGTAGAAGTTTTTTTTACCCTTCGCCATCTTCTATCCTGTCCTCCTGGACTTAGTGTGTTGCGCTCATTTTACTTGAAACGCCCTTCTCTGGGACACGAAGTTCTGACAGCCGGAACACAGCATGAACTTTTCATTCTAATCTCGGTATACAGCGGAAGTTGGAGTTATTGATAATATTCAACCCTTGATTAGGTAATTAACTTGTTGCAATCGTTTGCGAGATTGAGTCCTTGTGAACCAGAGATGTGCATTTGAGTGTTTACCATCAAAAGTCAGAGCTCGAATTAACACTCGAGCCAAGTTTTCGGTTTTATCCGTTTCGTGCACTCTCTGTGAATTTTCCCACTTAACCGATTGCGCAACTTTTGGCCTCGTTCATTCGCTCTCCCAACACTTGTAAGTTCAGGTTGAAATTCTAATATTCCTCTTTTCTTTCTTTTTGTTTTCTCAGAGTTGAATGCGACCCTATGTTCCATGGTAATTATTGGTCATCTGGATAAGTACTATTACCCCTCTTAATTTGTAAAAACAATTTAGAATCATCCTGTATATATATATATATATATATATGTTCTGTGTGTAAAATATAAAAAGTACGATGGCTTTGCTTTACGCGAACACGCAACCTTTAATTAACTTTCTGCAATTTAGGATCTTTCCCCTAGACCAGTACCTTCTAGAATATGCTAGCCTATTACTTAACCGCTACTATAAATACTGAGTACGATCCTGAGACACCAGTGCAGAGAACACACTGATTAGCTCAAGAGGATAGCCCTATTGATGGATACGTTTGTTACGTTTGTTTAGAAGTATTGCGAGGCCTTCCAGTTTGGTAAAATCTGGAATTGCAAATGAAATATAATAACGGTGAAACCATAATTTCTGAAACTGTTACTCGTATAATATTTATGGTGTTAAAATATAATTTATCAATATGGAAATCAGTATAATAAATATTTATGTGCATTACATTTAATTATAAGTAATGATTATGTAAAAGTTTTATTTTGTGATATTCTGTGATAACAATAACCTTCCTTGAAGAATTATGATTATGTGAACTCTCAAATGAAAAGAGTTTTAGAATGAAATGCTGAAAAATTCAATAGGACTCTAAAAATTAAAAATTTATTTTAAAAATTTGATATTTATAAATTATGCTTTACAGGATCAAAATTTTATGATTTATGTTTTTTTCATTTACTAGTGCTTTAACGCTTTCTCTTTAATAAGGCTTCTCTGTTGCTACGTCTTTTTCTTCTTAAAGAGAGGGATATGTAAGGAAAATAAAGAATATATAAAAGATTAAATTAGCGACGTAAATTTCCCTTCTCTATTTTAAAAATAGTAATCCCTCTCTCTGCACTGCGTCATTTCGAAGCTATTCTATGTCATATGATTCTTACGTAATTATGATGATGTAAATAGAACTAAAACTCAACCAGCCAATCGTAATTTTACAGCAATATTAACTGTCTAATCAAAATGGTTTGAAAACCAAAACTAACTCAGTTTGACTTAAGATTTCATCCTGAACATTACGCACTTGCTTGCTATGCTTTGGCCTGGCCGCATTACAGTCTGTCTGCTCTTTCGTTCTTATTCCAAATTTATCTAAAATGTACAATCTCTTGGAATAGGCACAATTAATGTACCCATTTGATTGTGGCCGCAACATGTTTGCTAAAATAAAAAATTAAGATTGCTTCTAAGTTTGTTTTTATTACATATGTACATACATGTGTATGAGTGCGTGTCCACAAAAAGAATCAATTTTGCGTATATTACATAAAAGTGTGAGTGATAATGGTCTTTTGTCACACGGCCACAGATTCCGTTTGACGTTCATTTGGTTTCACTACTTGGTTTAGATGTCATAACTGAAAAATAGTCTCCCAGAATGTCACAAACACCAATAAAAGATTTCTTTCCATTTGGAAATAAAAAGGCATTGCTGACATGTGATCGAGAAACCTTTTCTCCTTATTTCAAGAAAGAAAACATGTTATAAATGTATTTGTACTTGACAACTTTCCATTACAAAACAAAAAAAAATTCTTATACCTTAAGGAGTGTGACATAAAAAGATAAAATGTGAGGAAGGAGATAGCCTCAAAAGCACATTAGGGGAGGGGACAACACTACATATCTCAGCTTAGCAGTTAAAGCTAGTGAATAAATGCCTCATACACTTCAGATTAAATTTGCTACAGCGTTGACTCGGGATTCCCTCTTTCGATAAGCGTGGACTCAAACCCTAAACCTTACATAAAAAAAAGTTTGTCATCCTCGTCATTTACATTCACTCTTGTTAAATTACACTTTCCTCAGGCATCGTGTCCTCTATGAACTATAACAGGACACTTAGAGAATTACCCTCACTAAAACCAATTCTGAATATGACTGATAGGACGATTAGTAGTCCATATGATGAAATATGAGGATTCTCAGATGAAATATGCAAATGTACCTTGTAAAATTATTTTTGGTTCTGGCTTTAAGATGCTCAGACTGGGTTTCCTATTTAGCAGCTATTATGATGATGTTATTAATAGCCTAATAACAGCTCTGCGTGAGATGATTAAAAATGGTATTACCCAAGTTCAGTGGCGATCTCACCATTATTCGAAAGTATGGTTCTTTGTGTTTAATATAGGTAAATGCCCTAAAAGCAACCAGTTTCTCAGAATATTTATGACATTAATGACAAAAACTTTATCTTTCAAAACGATAAGGGAAATGCATCTCACTTCGCATTATTGTAGATTGAAAAATGTAAAGAGATCTTTATGATGCGTAATTTTCAAAAGTAACTCAACGAAATTACAGTTCTCAGTTTCATCACTACTGACATAAAACAGCTTCAAATTTATGGTTTTCATTTTCATAACAATGACGACATATGTTTAATTTATGCTATATCAAATTTTAGGCCATCTTCAAGGAATTTAGTTGCTAATAGACATAAAATAAGCCACAGTATTGTAATTGGTTTTAGAGAGAATAAACATAACGTACTTTGCTAATGTAATTATCATTAATTTTTTCAATCCTGTTAAAATTATACTCTATTAACTTTTATGCCATTTTCAAAGCCCCCAGTTTCTAAAGGCTTAATAGAAACTGCAGTTAGTTTCTGGTGAAGAGTGACCTGTTTTGAAAATGTAAACCTGTGTCAGATTTCCAGTCCTAGTAGATAAAAATTATTACGTCTGAGTGCGATGGAAAACATAAATTATTATCAGGAACTGAAATAATAAATATGACGACCGAAACCTAGATGAAATCATCATAAGGTATTTCCTCTCTCTTTTCTGAATACCTTCGTGGTGTAACGGTAGCACACTCGACGCGTATTCCAGAGGTCCAGGTTCGAGTCCCGGTGATGGCATTGCTCATTTTTCGTGTATCCTACTTTAAAAATCCTAGTGACTCGACAGAGGCACCCGAATTAAAAGGTAGTGGATGGTGATTCTTCACCACCAGGAATTGGCGATTGGGTCCATCAATCCCCAGTCGCGCTTTAAAAGGGGAGTATATAAAGAGAGAGAGGTCCAAGTTCGAGTCCCGGCGAGGGTTCGGGTTCCATACTTCAAAAATTCTAATGACTCTACACCCTAAGATGAAAACCCAGTGTTAAGGAAAAGATTTGCTATTCCTTGTAGAATACTGCTTTTTTCAATGGTTTCGATAATCGCTAAAAAAAATCCCTCTTTCAGAAAACAAAAACGCACTCTTTACTGTGATTGTTTCAACCTGGGAAAGCGTTTGAGGTGTGGTGTGGACTAGTGAATGATGTAAAATTTTTCACTCGTATTCGATCAGTAGATACATAGCAACTTTCTCTCGTACGAGTCAGCATTAACGTTCAGTATGCTCACCTTTAAGCATCTCTTCTCAAATCGGGTGGTTTTTGTGCACTTTTCTTTGCAATTTTTGTAATAACTTGCAATAAGATGCATTAATCACAAATTTTTTGACTGAAACTCTATCTCTCGGAATAATTTCGTAATTGAATAATTTTGATTTAGTTCAGTTTTATTCTAACTCATTTTAGAAATTTTGGTTTACAAAATTTAAAATATTTATTGGCTGAAGTGTTATGTAAATACGTATGTGTCAGCATCACGTAAGAATTATGTGAGAAGGATACATAATGATGCAGTTAAGGGCTACTTGTTATAAGCATCTACTATTTTCAGGATGAAAACGGAAAGTAACTCAGTAAAAGGAAGAGTTATAGGGATATTGCAAATTGAAGTTTGCATTTTATTCTGTCTATTTTTAGCTTGCGTAACCAATATACAAATGTAAGGTAGGTAATAGCTTCCGTCCAAAAAATACATAGCGAGTTTTTAGTGCGTAAGCATCAACTGGGCTCCACAGAAGGCGTTTTAATATTTTTAGAATGATGTCCGTGTGATGATTAAATTATCCATGATAATGCTTATATAAAGCTTCCAATAATTTCCATTTTTCGTATTTAAGCTTTCGGCATTCATATAAAGATTTGGTAAGATTTTGCGTAAAACTGGACAATCGGAAGTGGTTCTTTACATGAAGCTTATATAAGTTTTTAATGAAAAATAAAATTAAAATGTATTCCAAAACTTCCATTAGTCTTTAAGATATTTGTATCGATGGGAAAAATATATTTAAATTTGGCTTAAATTAATAAACTGGGACTTACTTTAACCTCTGAACACATTTTGTGAAAAACTATATTAAGAGATTATCAAATCTTTTCAAATCTGATATTGAAAGTGAATTTGATACGAGGTTTTAAACTAAATAAGATTTAAATAATTCTAGAGTATAAATTCAGACTATTATATTTTTGAAAATTTTAAAAAAGGTTTTCTTTTCTATATTAAATATAAATTAAAATAAATTAAAGAACTCTTTTTTAGTTATACGTAACTATCAAAAGTTCTGTTAGTTTGGAAACGCTTATAACTTATTGTTTAAAAACGATAACTTAATAATTTGCACATTTATTTGAACTGATTTTGCATTTATAAACCCTGTGGGCTTTATATGATGATTTAGACGCTGATGCTTAAATAAAATATCAGTCATTGTGGCCAGTTTAAAACTTCAGTTAATTATTGATATTGTCGACATTGTAATTTTTATGCAGTTACAGTTAACGTGACGTAAATGTGTGTCGTTCCTTGAATAAATACACTAATATCTTTACTCTTTCGGGAATATTTGAAGAAAGAAGGGGCAGCAGGAGGTAGCACTCATGCCAGTCAAAGAAGCGAGAGAAGAATGCGTATTTTTCAAATAAAGATTTGTTCAAGTGACCGTCCTACTTATTTTATTTTTGTTAGTTAATTTGGATTATATATAAGGTATTTTAACCGCTTTCCTAGCGTGTCACTTTGTGGTGTAGTGGTTCTGCACGCTGGACCGATATTCCAGAAGTCTGTGGTCCTATTCTCGGCGAAGGCGTTGCAAAGTTTTCATCTCTTCTGTTCCAAAAACATCCTAATGTCTCTACAGTGGCGCCCGAACTAAAAGGGTGTTGGATGAGGTTTCTCCATACCAGGATTTGGCGATTGGTCCCCTGAAAACCCCAGTCGCCCTTTAAAACCGGGAGTATATAAGGCATTTCTCCCATTTTCTTAGCGTCTCTTCGGGGTGTAGAGGTCAGCACGCTGAGCCGGTATTCCAGACGTCCGTGGTTCGATTTCCGGCGAAGGCGTTGCTAATTTTTCATCTCTTCTGCTTCCAAAAATATCCTAATGTCTCTACATACAGTTGGCAAAATGAAATAAAAAAGTAATTAGCTGAAATTTTATTAAAGTGCCCACATATTAACGTTATGTAAGAATCGTGTGAAAGGATTTGCTTTGAAGTTACACAGTATAGAGCAATAAATTATGTGCATGTACTATTTTTAGGACAGACAGGGAAGAAAATAACAAAATTCAAAGCGTGAATTAAGGATCTATTGAAGATTAAAGACAGTATTTTATTTTATCTATTTTTACTACAAATAATAATAATATTTATGTAAATTATAACAATATATTATATTTATCCTGGTGTTATCGGAAGCATACTCGAGGCGTATATGAGAGTTCTAGGATTCGAGTCCCGGCGAGGACAGTGCATATTTTTCATGTCTCCTGCTTCAAGGGAAAATTTTAATGACTCTACAGGTGGCGTCCGAATTAAAAGGTGGTAGACGATAATTCGCCAACACCAGAATCAGGCAATTAGGTCTCCTAATCCTTAGTCGCCCTTTAAAAGGGGGAGTATATAAAGTAGTTTCTACATCCTTTCCGCCTGCCTTCGTGGTAAAATTGGAAGCATATTCTACGCGTATTCATGAGATCCAGTGCTAAAGTCCGAGCGAGAGCACCGCATATTTTTCGCGTCTTTCAAAAATCTTAATGAACCTACACAGTAATAATTTTTATATAATATTATATATATATATATATATATATACTCTTATACTACAATAATAATTTACATATATTATAATAACGTTTATATATAATAGAATTTAAAGTAAATGCTTCTCTTCCTAGGAGGCAGACAGAAGTTTTTTACACCTTTCATAGAATACAACATTTGAATCCGCTGGGAAAGGAATTGTAATAAAGCTAGAAATTTAGAAAGCAACCCATAATCTCATCTCAATGCTCCTGAATAAGTAAGAGAAGTCTAGCTGCTTTCCCGCCGGTCTTAAAAGGGTAATTTGTCTTTTTAACGGAAAATTGTAAAAAGCTTTTGATCTCGCTATTTTACAGCCAGTTTAACTTCTGTCATCTCTGGATAACCTATTTTGCAATCTGATTAAAGGAAGTCTAATTAATGCAAGGTTACTACAACACAAGGTTTTCTTTTCCCGTTCAAGATCAACTAGTGTGACAACGTCGACGTTCTTCTCCAAAGAAAGGTTCCTTCTACTTCTATATGCCATCCAGAGCTCGAATTCTGGCAAACGGGTTGCTGTATGGCGGTTTCTTTATTTTTCCTGTGTGTAACGTAACTCCGGATGACAAGAAAAAAAAATAAAAATAAAAATAAAAAAGGTATTCTTTATTGCGATAAATCCCTATTTAGTATCTAAATATAAGATAACGGAGACAAATTATAATTAATATTAACACGGAAGTTCAAGTTCTACAGAGATGGATGTTTAAAATTGACAAATTAACCTAAGAGAAAAGGTACTTTTTGTTATGGAATTTCCAAAAGCACTAATTCTTATTTATGTTATGCATAAATAAGAATTACGACCACTACAAGAATTCATCCTTAAAGTATCGCAGATATCGGGCCACAGGGAAACGCAGTTTTTGGCGTCTTTAGCTACTTATTCACTGGTGAACCTGTAGGGCAAAAGAAAAGATACCAAAAGTAACTTACATCTGCAAATATTTGCTGCAGGTAAAGATTCATTTTCTTCCCATTTAATATAATGATGCCTTTAAAAACTAAGCACAGATTTTCCTTCTATTTTTACAAACTTTATGTTTTCTCTTTACTTCCATTCGCATTAAATTCATTCGAGAATTCTCTAAATAAAAATATATGGGAAAGCCAAATAATAATGAAAGTTCTTGATTGGTATTAGTTTTTATTGAATTTAGTAATGAAAGCACTTTAAGAGCAACTACAAATAAAGTGGCTTTATTGTCATTTAACAATGTCAAAAGTATGATTACGTGTCGATTTAGCTAATAAATGTAAGAAAAGTAATTAAATAATTACTTTTCTTACTTTTACTGAATAATAGGATGTTCGGACGCATTAACGATAACGATGTGAATAGACTAAAATGCATCTTTAAAATGATGCTTAGTGATGTTACAATATCAGCATATTTTCCTCCAACAGCCAAACAGGACAATCTCAAATGATAAGGGTATGGCAACTTGAAATATTAATGGATATTGAAATAGCCCATACACAGTGTTTCATAAACGTATCTGTAATGTGGAAGCATTCAACAGGAAAGCAAAATTTGATGTAAAATTAAAACTGTGAAATTAGTTACCTTCAGTTAGTTATAAGGATTTTCTCCTTCCTCAAAGTGTGACTTCCTGGCAAAATTGGAAACACATACGGCTAGCATTCGGAGAGTCCTGAATTCAAATTCTGTGGAGGAGTATATTTTCCTATATCCTGCTCCGATAAATAATACCTAATGGCTCTACAGTGACGCCAGACTGAAACATGCAACCAACAATTCGTTATCACCTTTATTTAGCAACCCGGATCACCTTCTTCCTAACCCACTTTCGGAAGGGGAAGAATGCAATGAGATTTCTCCTTTCTCATGGTATACCTTGCTGGTGTAATTAGAAGCACGTAGACTAGCAATTGGCAAGCCGAATTCGAACAAGGACAAGGTTTATTTCCGTGTTTCGACATCTAATTAATCGCTATCTATAATTAATATGTAATATCGAGATAAAGAATTTTATTTTATTTGTGCAACACCAAGCAGCAGTTAGGAGTGGAATGCTTGATGCAGCTATTATAAAGTTTTGGTATCATTACTTTCAGACCAATTTCGATAGACATGCTGTAGAGACATTAGGTTATTTCTAAGAAGAAGACATGAAAGATGAGCAATCCCACGCCCACACTCGAACCACTGATCTTTAGAATACGTGCCGAGTGTGCTGGCCATTACACCATGAAGGCATGCTAAGAAGGCGGGAGAAAAATCTTATAATGCTTAGTAATTCAACGAACACGGAAAAAGGAAACACATCGCTTTAATACTGTGATTCAAGATTTAATACAAACTCGCATCTATCCAAATAATGCCCCTATTGAAGGTAAAGAGAAATAAGAGGATACCATAGTATCAATATTGTGTGTGGATTATGTACTCAGATTTGGAATACGGTACAGGAATTCTATATGAATCTTATGGCACTTAAAATAAACTTAATTATCACTCTTTCAACACTTAGCATAAAAATCAACACACAATTCAAAATTAAAATGCACCCTTCATCTTTTAGAAAACTGCTAAGATAAATTGAAAATAAGAATCATATTGTTCAATTATAAAATAATGTTTCTTTAATTTAGTTAAAGGAAAATTATTATATATTTATTATTGGTAACATATGTGATAATAGCAAAATATGTGAACATGATGGCAATGCGTTTTATAATAACATGGAGTTTCATAGGCAGATTAATAGAACTAATAAAAAAAGTTGAAAGTTTTATGATACATGCATTAGTTTTGCCTCTTAATGCTTCGAAAGAACGTGTAAGGCACTTAGTAACATTTTTGTTTTAAAAATATATGTTTGCTAGAAGGTAAATGGCATGTATTTCTTATTGGAGAACATTCACTTAGAAAGAATATATGATGTCAAATTTCTTGCGCTTTGACGAAGATAGATTAATTTGCAGGGAATCTCGTCCTGAAAAATGAGCAAATAATAGGGTATATTGAACTTAGAAGTTATTGAATCATAAGATAAGATAATATAACCAACATGAATGATTATGCCTCCAAAATGAATGATGCTCTTAGAAAGCCAGGTTTAATTGTGATCGATTGTATGTTAGTAAGAAGACGAATAAGTTGACTTTACAAAACGTATCTAAACGTGCATAAAAAATTAAATGATCAATCACAAGTGATAGAGATAATTGAAACAGATAATTCATCACTTTGAATTATATTAAAACATATACTAGTTGAACAAAATGCTTGAAGAAATAATTTATTACATGCCTTAGTAAAGAGCAGAGAATGCAGTAAATATACGCAAGAAAAACATTAAAAAGTATTTAAAATGAATGTAATGCATTTGAGAATAAAGACTGCTTTACAGATGTGACACTAAGCTATACTTATGTGTTAATACATATGTTGTACCACACATACGCGCAAACATATATATATATAATAATCATTAATGTCGATTATCTCATTAAGTGGCTAGTAAAACTATTACAGTTTGGATACTTATACAAAGTTTATTCCCTAGGGAAATGAATTTAAACTATGGAAATAAAACTTGTCAAAGCTGCGTTTGAATTATAAAAAATTTAGAGAGGGAAAATAAAAATTAAAAAAATAATTATGGTTAATTCGATGGTAAAAGGCGGACTTTTTAAGGGGAATTAGTACTTCTCAATAAAAATCACCAATAATCAGCAAATCTGATTGCTTTTCGCCTCTTTCATATATGTGAATGAAACCTTATTCAAATGCAGTTCAAAAACGCTAATAAATATTTAAATTTAATTTTAACTTAATTTATTTTCAAATACACAAAAGAATTTCTCCGACGCGGTCTGACATAAAGAAATTAAAAAGATCAGATTGCTAGGCAAAACACTAATAATTACTGATCGTTAGAAACTAAGTCGGTAAAATATTAAACCATAAAATATATAAATATCGTTTAATGTAGACTAGAGTTTTTGTGATCCACGGTAACCTGAGGCTCCATGAAGATCACTCAAGGGTTCCGCGAAACTTATGTGCTTTTATCATTAAATATAAGAAAGTAGCTTAGAAAAAGCAATAAATATTATTGTCTCTATTAAATAAATTTTAGAACTAACCTTCGCTTACACTTACTAATCTGAATAGTCGATGCAGATGCGACAACCCAACGTCGTTAACTGTAAAGGGGCCGTTGGCCTAATTTTTAGTATTCCACAGCAGGCACACGCTAGGAAATCCTCCAATCGGTGATTTCCCAGATCATTTCTTTGTTGATCGCTACACAATCCCACAGATCTAGAAATACAGGGAATCCCCCAGCTTTAAAAATGCAGAGGGATAAGGTATACTTGAATATAAAAGGGTGCTGGGATTAATTTGGATAATAGTCGCTTGGCTATATATGGCTTATAATATACAAATTGATTAAAAGTTTTTAATTTAGTTTTTTGTTTATTGATAAACTTTATTGGTTATTATAACATCACATCACATATTCTCTTGCATAAGATTAGAAGTTAAAAAACACTGCATCTCGATAACTTAAATGAAAATTATAAAGAAATCCAAGCAGAATAACAGAAAAACATTTATTGTTCGATAATTACACGCGCAGATACCACGGGACTCACAGCGGGACCACATATAGTTACCATGCACAATATTGTACCGATGGAGCAAAGTCCTTGAGAAGCGTAATTAACGGGCTATACAGCTTATTAAAACTATCGCCAAAACCTGTTCTAATAAGCACTGCATGACGCACTGTTAGGCAAATACTGCAAAAACATTATCACTAATTTATATGATTTTTCTTGATGAGTCGTCAAAGTCATTAATTTCATACAATATCGGCCGCTGAATAATAATTCAAAATACTTTTTTTTATGTGGGGGCATGGGGGTGTACATAGTCTTCTTTATATACTGAAGCCAAATGGTTATCTCTATGAAAAATATTAACTCGTACTTTTTAGCTAAGGTACGAGGTGTGTGCTTTTTTTCAGAACACAATTTATAATTGAAAAATCGATTATTTCATAGAAATTGACTGCTTTAAACTGTCTATTTAAGAGGCATTTTTACAAAGCGGAGTGAACATCTCATTAGAATTTAAAGCGTTAACTTCATGAAAAATAAGTAAATGTATTTTTTGCGCACGCAACAATTCTTGCCTTCAGGAAAAAGAATTTTGAACATTTTGTCTGCGTTGTAACGACTTTGATTGCTTATCAACAGTAAAAGGTTTTTCAGAAGAGAAAGGAGTTGAAATAAGAAAGGATGAAGAAATTATTCATCACCTGAGAAGTTTTGAGTGAAGCTCTTAATCAGTATTTTCAAAATGAGCCGCAGATTGAATATCCAAGTGAATTACAATTAAAAACCCTTTTACTTGAGCTATTTCAGGTGTTAAGCAATCATCAGGTGCAGGTGTTATTAATCATATTGCAGGTGTTATGAATCAGTGCAATATTCATAAATTTGCAGGACTAGTTTTGAAAGTTTAAACATAGAAACTACTTCTTCAGCCGCAGAGGTGCATTTTGCACTGAAAGTTCTATGTTTAAACCATCTAAACTATTTCTGCAAATTTAAGAATATTACACTGATTCTTATTGCTTCTTGAACACCGGCAAGAAACCATTTATCGTCAATGCAAGATTTTCTACCATGTCAGCAGAAGGATGCGCAAGTTTGGAGTTGTAAAGAAAACTTTGGAGTTTTAGACAAATAATTTTAAATTAATTTTTGGGGAATAGTCAAGGAAATAGAAAGTAGGGAGAGTTCCAGTCAAAACTCTTAACTGGAAATCTCTGCTTTTGAGACTCTATGAATAATACATAGTACACCAATTTAGTAGATTAAACTCAAAATATACAAATTGTCAACTAGTAAGAAATTCTGCGTTGCCCTCCTCTCGGTTTCGGATAATGTGATTATAACATATAGTTTAAAGTTTAAATTAGAAAGTTAAAGCCAGATTTTTTAAAAAAAAGAATTATAAATTGGGTAGGAAATTTTATATTTCATAATAGTTTTCATAAGTAAAATTAGTTCATATTTTAAGTAATCTATTTCAGTACATTTTTTTAAATTCTAGTAATTAAGTATTATCTTACCAATAGCTTTTCTTGATAAATCGGTGTGTCACTTAATTAGTTTAATAGTTGTGAGCTTAAAATCTCTTCTTTTATCAAAAGGTTTAATTTTATTTCAGTTAATGACTTGCAGATCTAGATAATTCATTTGTTTTTTTACCTATATTTATCTTATTAAGAACGTCGTAAATAAGAAATTTCACGCTTATATAATCTAATATACTCTCGAAAATTTCCTAAATGCGGCTCCAATTGTCCTAAAGTTTGGCCACTCCTAGATATACCGAGTTTACTCGCGTAATATTCGCACGTTTTTTGCCAATTTTTCATCTTAAAAGTCTAGGTGAGACAATTATGAGGGGAAATTCAGTACAAATACTTGTCACTTTCGACGATTTTTTTTCTGCTTTAAAACGAGTGTGCGACTATTACGCGAGGGCGACTGTTATGTGAGTAAACATGGTATACGTATACAATGACTTCCTTCAAAAAGCGCACTTAAGATCATTCTTTATTATAGATAATTTGGCATTTTAACATACAAATATCTAAGAACAAGTTAACAAATGTTATCGACTGGCTTAAAATGTACATTTAAAGAGCTATACATGGAAATGCACACGGAAAGAGATAAATGAATTTATTGCTCTGCTCGAGCTACCGGCAAATAGCTGTTTAAAATCTTCCCTTGGACTTTTCATCATGAAAAATCTCTTTGGTTGATTAGTTAATTCATATCATATAATTTAAAATATCTACAAATCTTCAAAGACAGTTGTGATGATTATATTGAAGTTTTGTGCCATATTACCTTTGATTCCTATCGCCGTTATTTGCTCAGATTAACAATGTTAACCCAACAGGTTACACTGTACTATTTATGTTTGAGTTTTTGTTAGTAAAATGTTATTTAATTTACACGTTTCTTTTCTTCCTGCTTTCGACCCGCTGATTCCAGAATTTATACCGATCGGAGCGATAAGAAGATTTACTACGAAGTTAAAAAATTACGAATAAGTTATAAGGTATTTTTCTCGCCTTCTTAGTATGCCTTCGTGGTGTAATGGTCAGCACCCTCAGCGCGTATTCGACAGGTCCGAGGTTCAAAACCCAACGAGGGCATTGCTCATTTCTTTAGATTCCTCGCATTGAAAAATTGTAAGTTACTCTACAGTGGCGCCTGAAGATAAAAAGGTGGTGGATAATGATTCTCTACCACCAGTTTCTGGCGACTGGGTCCCCTAATCCCCAGTAGCCCTTTAGAAGGGGGAGTATATAAGGTAGTCCTACCACCTTCATAGCATGCCTTCCTGGTGTAATGGTCAGCACACTCGGCGCGTATTCGAGAGGTCCAAGGTTCGAGCCCGGCGAGGGCACTGCTTAGTTTTCATAGTTTTCATTACTCCTGCTTGAAAAAATCCTAATGTCTCTACAATGGCGCCCGAACTAAAACAAAAGGTGGTGGATGATCATTCTCCACCACCAGCATTTGGCGACTGGATCCCCTAATTCCCAGTCGCCCTTTAAAAGGGGGAGTATATAAGGTATTTTTCCTGCCTTCGTGGTGTAATGGTCAGCACGCTCAGTACGTATTCGAGAGGTCCGAGGTTCAAGTCCCGGCGAGGGCATTGCTCATTTTTCATGTCTCGTGCTTCGAAAAATCCTAATGCCTCTACAAAATGTATATGAGAGTTTTGGCATGTTAGCAGCAACTGCCTTTTCGAGTAAAGTTTTGCTCTTTTGGTGACTTCAACGTTAGTCTTGAATTGAATATTACAGGCTAAACATAGATTTGTGTGGGTAAGCGTACGTTACAAATGTCATTCGTTATCGAGACTGTGTTCTATGCAGTTGTGAGGGCATCATGTCGGAGATAAATAAATTAGAAAGTGGGCTAACTGTTGAGTCTGGTCCGGTGGGTGCTTCAGTAACCACGGTAGCTGAAGTGTTTGATGTGGCTCAGAATTTAAGATTTTGAACTCTACCTATTTTTTAATCTATGATTTTTAACATACAGGATAACGGCATCCGCTAAACCACAGCTCGGATGAAAAAGTGTGTTGAGTGGTCATAACAGACGATCATTGAAGAAGATTGTGAGTAGAATTTAGAGGACTAGAGCAGCAAAAGTGACTGCTTAACTGAGTGTCTCACTCATAAACCCTGTCTGCACTAAAACATTATGAAGGCAGCTCTACAAGAAGAGAATATTTGGACGAGCTGCAATTCAAAAGTCATTCATAAGTGATCAAAATGCCTGTAAGAAGCATGGAGGTAGGAAAGGGAGGAGGGGCCATTCCGCGCTAGAAGTGAAGCACTGCTTTGAAGCTTGGGTCACCAGACGGGGTGTTCTTTGTTTACATTCAGAAGCTCGCTTGACAAGATTCTGATAGTATTTCGACACACGACAGTTCCATAGAAATCGAAAAAGGGACACTCTCGCATGAAAGAAACATTCATAGTGTAATGGATAATAGCAATTTGTATAGTTTATTGACATTTACGCAAAAATCACATCTTGGTTATTTTTCGATAACTAACAACAGCGATTTGGATATGAATTTGTTTTATAAAATTCTAAGCTGTTCCACTACAAAAATATAGATTTTAAGAAAATTGCTAAAAGAGATCTGCCAAAATTTATTTTCTAGAAGATTTGAAAAGTTTGAAACTTGATGGCTAAATGTAAATATAAAATTATGTATGTTAAAATATTTGTAATTAGGCACATAGGTCAGATTAAGTTTTTATTAAATAGAGTAACGCATGCAAGGGCTATCTGCCTAAAGAGAGAGATGCCATCGTGGAGGAATTTTGAAGAAAAACTAACCTTTGAGTGGGTATTAAAAATAATACTTATAATTTTCATTCAAATTATATTCATATATATTTTTTATGTAAAACTTTCGGGTGTATGCTAAATTAGTGTAAATTACTTTACACGAAAAATATAGTGAATGCACAGAAATTAAAGATTTGCACATGCCGGAAATGATAAATAGGAAATATGTATGGGTATTTATGCTTGTGCTTGCAAAAAGCATGTATTTGCCTTTGACAAAATACTTAAATATTCATTAAATTATTTATAAATGTATTTGAAATGAAGAATTTATTCACTTATAAACAACTGTGAAAGAACTGTGAAGAAATCAAATGATTAAATGTATCTAATTTATAATGATTATAAATGTTATCTAAATATATAATAACCTTAATATTGAATTGTAAACATAAATTGAAATCCTGTTGACAAATACGTTATAAAACTATTTAAGCAAGAATTGTTCGTATTGGAAAGCAATCTGTTAAAAGGTATTGTAAAGCAAATGCTATGAGATGCGCACTTAAGAACGTAATAAAGAGTTTTGGAATATGTATTGTTGAAATGAAGGGTAAAAAAAATCTGATAAGTATAATTAAAAGAACATTACATTTTATAATAACTCAGTTACAAGTTTTAAATAATACTTCAAAAAAAAAAACTTATTTTATTCCCTTTCAGAAATGTTCAGAGAAAGTCAAATACTATTTAATACCTATTTAATTATTAGGAATTAGCGAAATACTTATTTAAAGTATTTCGCTAATTACTAATAATTCTCTAGTTTAAAATGAACCGAATAGAGCATTAATTATAAATTGACTTACATTTTTCGATTTAAAAGAAGCCAAAAACTCATGTCATATTTAAGAAAGTATTTTAGGAAGAAGCTCTATAAATAGAAAAGAAATAATGCATAATTTTAATATTAATAATACAATGAACTTTGATCTTAATTTTTGTACCTTAACCGAATAAAATCGAATTACCTTAATTTTTTTTTCTAATGTAATTAACGAAAACTTGTGAAAATATTTCATTCAAATTAAACCATTCTGAGAAAACTGTCCTGTGAAAAGTATAGCATTTAATTCCGTTCAGAATGAAATGTTGTTTAAAAATATGTTGTTTTCACATACTTAAGACTCTGAAGTGTTATAGAAAAAGAAAATATATACATTTATATGTATATTTGCGACGTAATTACAAAATATTTACACCCGAACGCGTCAAATCCCATAGAACTCAATGGTAAATGACCCAATGTTTTGGTCACCACGTAGGGATCGCCGGTGCTTCAGAGTAGGGTACGGAGAAACTTGTTTAGGGCGACTCCATCTTACTTCCTACCTCCATGGTAAGAAGAGCAAGTGGCGCCAGAGTCATAAAACCTGGACTGTGGTGCAATAAAAAACCGTCATTTGGTCGGATGAGTCTTGCGTCACACTGTTCCCGATTTCTGGCCGAGTTCTGGTCTGGCAAGCGCCGTCCTAAGGGTATGCTAGAGACTATTTGCTGCCGAGAATGAAATATGGCAGGCATCCACTTCGTGGTATTCCATGGGTCCCATCATTACTGTGCAAGATCACATTACTGCCAAGGATTATGTGACCCATTTTGAACACGTCTATCCCACAGTACAAATTTTGTTCCCCAATAGTGATGCCGTGTTCCAAGACGACAGAGATCCGGCGCATTCAGCTTTCAGTCCAAAATTGTTTTTCTGGGCCAGAGGGTGAACGTTTACACCTACCATGGCCACCACAGTTACTAGGTATCAATATTATCGAGTCAGTATAATATGATCAATTTTCACAGTAAATTCCAATTAAATATTTATGTTGCTACATTTGATAAAAACAACGAAGTCCAATAAGACATAGACGGTATACTTCCTAATCGTCAAACGTCCAGAAGATTCATTGGTTAGTCATTAGTACAGCTTACGAGAACACAGAGGTACTTACGATTTTTTTATTATTGATAAGGCTAGAAATAACATAATGGAAAATAAGTTTCTGATGAAACAAAAGCTACCACTAATTCGACTGTGTATCATGATTTACACACGATCTATTTCAAGCCTGTAAGTTTAACAACCTTTAATTTGAATTCTGTAAATAAGCAAACTGAAGATTAACTTTAAAAAAAAAGTTTAATTCACTCAGTCTGAATGCTGTTATAAGATACTTGTGGTGACCAAAAAAATAATAAACTAAGATTTCCAGTAGTCCTAAAACAAATTGAAACTGATATTCGTTTCTTTCGCTGAAGTTATCTTAGACATATTGACAGAGTTTCTTTTAATTAGTAACTCTGTAGACGTTGAGAGAGCCTTTCTATCATATTGGTGTAAACAAAAAGTTGTATATTAATGACTATGTAAACTCCAGATATTGTTAAATATCATTTGGTTTGTACGAGTCTTCCTTGCATACAGGTTTATAAATTCTGATCTTTGACCTTTAATAAGAAGTGACATTGTATTACCTTTTTGAACAATGTCTTCGTACTATAAATTATACCAGAAAAATTAGATAAACCTGTAAAAGAATTCTATGACTGCTTAAGTCATTAATTTGATAACGTGAATTAGGCAAAATGTAACATTTGAAACATGGCGCTAAGGTCATGTAGTTTAAGCCGATTACCCTATAGTCAAGTTTGCTTTCTTCATCAAATAGCGATGGAAAGGATGACACTGATGATGGAAGTTAGAGTGTTCTAATTTCAATATTGGTCATTTTTCTCTTACTGTTACCCCATGCATAACCTGAGCACATTTACCTTAAAACACTAACGAAATTTCAAATGGTATCTTCCTTTAAAAAGCGTCTTTCTTCAGATGAGGATCTTCCAAGCTCACGACTCGAGAAGCTACGGACCTTCCATTCATCAAACTACAATCTTGGATAACTTATAAAATAAGATACGAAATCAAACATAGATAATATGACATATTTTGTTTTCTTTTTCCTTTTTTTAAGCCGTAAAACCAACAAATAAAGATAAAAAATGTTCGCGATGTGAAGTAAGTTGTTCCAGCAAATCACTTGAGTATTGTGAAGGGGAAGCCATTACTAATTAATTTTTAAACATTTAATTTAAAATTACAGAAAACTGTTTCACAATTAAATAGACAAACAGATTTATAAATATTATGCCTATGTAAATTTTTTAGAACAACTTTGTCGCCATCACTATGCTTGTGTAAACGCAACGCATTGATTTGATTTTAAATATGTTTTCTCCGAGTGGCAACGAAAGGATATATTTTCATATAATAAATATAAAGGATATAAGGCGATTTGGACGGTAATGTTGTTTTGAAGTCCGCATAGTAATTTTGAATTTTCAGTTGTATCGTCTCAGTGATATGTAAGTAATGCGAGAATAAAGATTTATTAGGATAAGGGAAGAATATTTCTTAAAGAAAGTAAGTTTAACACTTATACAAATACAAGTATTTTAGTTTGCAGCTCTAAATAAAACACTGAAGTCATTGTTGAATGTCAAATGAAATGATTTCATTTCATTTGCGGTTTTGCAGCTGAAGATGATGGTTCGGTAAAACCATCGAAACTAGTCTGAAAATTTTGTAGGTATAACGCTGATTTTTGTTGTTTGACTTCTGAATTAGAGATGTTTTAGTATATAATTTTATAGAAGTAACTGGTATTCATGTTACAGAGGAGAAATTCCGTGAAAACATTCAAGCATATCTTCTGGGAGTTGAGGAGGGTTTATTTTAATTAATAAGTTATTTCTTATGTTGAAATATGCACTGAACCGCTACTGATTCGTCTATTCCAACAGAATACGTAAATAGATGAATTTTAAATGAGAGACTAACAAGTTTGGGAGCGTAGTTTGGCGAAGTCCGTTTGTTACAGAGAAAATCCTTTGTCCTACTGTGTCTGCCTACTGTTTCCACTAGCTGGTGAGTTTGTCTTTCATTGAAAATAAGTTACTGTCGTGGAAAAGTAGAAAATATTAATTTTTAGATTTAAGTTATGTCTTGCAATTTGAAATCTGGATTTCAATTTACAAGCAGATTTTAGCAATAGTGATGTGAAACAGGGAGATTTGTTAAGAACTGTTTATAAAAGATATTTACTATATTATATTACGATATTTACTACGTATTCATGTTTTTTCAAATAAAAAAATAGCATTATATATTTAAGTCAACAAAGTTAAAGAAACATGCATTTAAGTATATAGAGTTTTAACTGTTTTTCCTACATTTGTTAGGCCCACCAGCGGCCGAGCGGTAAAGACGCTGAACACTGGTAGTTCGGTCCGAGGTTCGAATCCCGCGAACGGGCTGGCTGCATGGGCGTTTTCGTGGTTTTCCCCATGTGTAACGTGTATACGAGCCAGTTTCCCTTAGAAAGTCCTCCACGAAAGGCATCCCTCCCCTTAGGCAGATAGCCCTAGTGTGCTTTGCAAAAATTAAATACACCACACCACCTACATTTGTTATTAGGCAGATATTCCTCGTGTACATTGCTATAATCAAATAAACCTTGCATTTCTTACATTTTAAACTAATGTTTTATTATTTATCTAGCTAATTTTGTTACCACATAAATAAAAACCAATATTTCAAAAAAATTAAATACAGTTTTTCAGAATTCTAGTCAGATAAAATTAGCGTGAATTATAGGAACATATTGAATCTTACCTTAAACAAATTAAATATTTCCTTTCTTTATTTATGAAGCATATTAGTTACACTAGTGAAAAGCATAATTTTCCAATTTTAAGAAAAATTAAACCTGCATTGGTACTGCTAGTAATCTAAAGTATTTCAGAAAGTAAGGGTCTATTTTTAAATTTGTCAAATGCCAATGAGATGAAATCTCATTGGCATTTGAAGTAATAAATTATAATAAAGTTTAAGACATGGTTATAAAACATACAAAATTACAGGGACTGTGGATTCTAAGGAAAGTGCTATTACAGTAAAACACCGCTACAATGAATCTGGTTTATAACGAGCCTCCGGATATAACGGGTTTAGTCCCGTTAAGTTCACTATACTCTTCATGTTATTTTATGCTGTTATTGCGAATCTCCAACACTATGAAAATCGGATGTGCCGAGCAGTATGTATGTCGTCGGTTGAAACATTTCCTTCAAGCTTAAATGAAAAAATTATTAGTCTTTAAAATCGTTAAGGACTAGGATATTAGGATCCGCATTTCATCTATAAAGGAGCACACATTTATTTCATTTTCCTTTTATCTTCACTATCCAGTTTTCCTTATGTTCTAAACACAGGCTATGCGATACAGGTGTGACATCCAGTCTAGGGGAAAATAGGCATATCTGATGACACCCTCTTTTGTAGATCAATATTAAACGAGAAACGTAGTCCTCGGATTCCATTCAAATTCTTTCATCGAGATGCCAGATATAACTAGCATCTCATTGAAAGAATTTGAATGGAAAGGCTGATACTATTATTTCTAAATTTTTGTTATTTAGGGAAAGAGGAAATAGGGAATGTTATGAGCTTCCTCATTTACAGTCGATTCTTCTAGGAAATAAAAATTTTGATCCTTACCGGTGCAATTTTTTAGTATAAATTATCTCCACGTTTTAGCTCTTGAATAGATCTTTCACAAGACGTAAGTTATTCTTTGTAAAGTTAGTGAATTCTTGTGTTGCAACCATAGATAGCTTGGGGTAAATGAATGATTGCTTAAAGAACATTAGAGAAGACATGCGAATGACGAAATTATCTTCCTTATCATATTTTCCCGAAGAGCAAAACTCTCACATATTCTTTGGCAAAATGGTCTTTACTTTGATTTCGTATCAAAAATTCATTTCCATGGTGACCTGTAAACATAGAGTTTCTGCACTCAAGATAAGTTTAATGTATAGAATCATGAAGAATGAAGAAGAATACGTGAAAAATATGCAGTACACTCGCCGAAACCCGAAACCTGGATCTCGAATACGCGTCGAGTATGCTTCTAATTACATCACTAAGGCATGCGGAAAGGAGGGAGAAAATACCTTATGTACTCCATACGCCCACTTGTTGTACCTTATATATTCCCCCTTTTAAAGAACAACTGGGGATTGGGGGATCCAATCGCCAAATCCTGGTGGTGACGAATTATAGTCCTCCACCTTTTAGTTCGGTGCCACTATAGAGAAATAAGCTTATTTTGAAGCAGTTGACGTGTAAAATGTGTAATGTGCTCGCCGTGACTACAACCCTGGCCCTTTCGATACGCACTGAGTGTGCTACGTTACACCACGAAGCCATGCTAGAAGAAAGAAGAAAATGATTTATAAATACTATTTGAAATTTACAAAATGGATGCAGCCAAACTAACACCTACCAGAAATATAGTTTATCCAAATCTGAAATTCTTACGATAAGAAAAAATATAACTCTGCTTATGAAATACGAATTGGGTATGAGAAACTGTTTAGAAAAGTGAAGGATAAAATGTTAAAGAATACTAGATACTCCAGAAACTGATAGATTGCGGCCTTCTTAAACGGCGAAATATGCTTCGCCGTTTAAAAAAGCCGCAATCTACCAGTTTCTGGAGAAATGTTTCAGATACTTTGTAGAGAGTAAGGAGAAATAGGAAATTGAATAATTGTGCATAATAATAATCGCAATTAATTTTTAATTAGATTTAATATTAACTTCTTTTGTGAGTGGTGGCAATCATTTTTTTATTCATCATTCACTTTTTACACGTTTTTGTGAGATAATCCGTTTCTTTTATTCGGATTGGATATAGTTCCGGTCTGCTGAATTTTGTTGAAACGGGGTTCTACTGTATTCTAAAATTTTCCGCTGTTCTTATCTTCTACATTCAAGAATTTTCTGAAATAATCTCTACAATGAATTAAAAAAATTAATATTGTGTGGACAGAAATACAAGTTAATTTTTTTTTCAGAAATCTAGATTTGCTAAAGAAATTGGATTCAAATTTCTGATGTCATTGTGTATGATGAAAAAGGTGAAAGAACTATCTAGCTTAGAAATTTCTGATAAGTAGAACATATGTCATGTGTTACAAAATTGCAAGAAATGAAATCTGTAAATTCGGCTGAGAATCCTTTCGAACGGGAGAAATAGAATCTTCGGCTGGAGTTATAAGTGACATAAAGCTTGGAGATCAAGGATCAATAAAAAAATGCGTAAAGCGGTCTCCGTGCCTGTTTATTAGTTAAATGCACTCAAAATAAACTGCCTTTTATTAAGATAAGAGGCAACCTGAAATTTAAACGAATAAAGCTAACGGTTGTCATGTATCTGAAAAATGATTTAAATAAGAAATTCACAAAATTGAAGAAGAAACCTGAGGTGGCGTTAACGCATGAACAAGTAAGTTAAGTAAGTTCTCTTTTTCTAAAAAAAAAAAAAAAAAAAAAAAAAAAAAAAAAAAAAAAAAACGAAAAACCCGGTTCTTTGAATTCTGATGGAGAAAAACTTTCCTAAATGAACCAGATGGGTTTCTTTCATGCTTCTATGACTTGATGTTCGTCCAAGGACGTCTAATGAACACTAGAATGGCGAAAAAATGTGCTGCACGTAGAACCGCAACAGCTGTCACTTTGACCGCCATGCGAAAACTTTTATTTTTTGTTTAAAAAATGGGAAGATTCCTTCAAATCGTTCTTAAATGATGCCCTAAGAAGAAAAAGGATGAAAAGGGTATTTAAGAACAAAACTGGTTTATAATTAATTAAATAAAATTATTAATATGGTTATACTTAATTAAAATGGGTGTTTAAAATTATTTAATTGATTTCATATGTATGGTTTAATACATTTGTGTGTATACATATATATATATATATAAATTATTTCCTAAACAGTATTGATTTATTGATTATATTATCTCCTAAGTTTAATTAAAATAGAATTATTTTAAAAGTGTGCATCCATACTGGTAAGTTATATTTTGAAAGATGTTTTGAAGTAATTCGCACTAAATGGATTTAAGTTCATACAACATTTTATATATATATATATATATATATATATAAACCTAAACGTACAATGGATAAGTAGTTGAAAATGTAATTAATTGTTCTAAGTGTTTAAATAAAGGCTTTAAAATAATATAAAAATGGCATGAAAAGAAAATACGTAAAATACATATGACGAAAACATGCGATATTATCGGTAAAAAATGAAGCAGTATTTTTTAAGTTTTGGAAAGAGAAAGTACCTTTAACCGAAGACCTTTTTATAAAAATGTCAGTTTTTAAATTATAAAAATGCTGCATTATCTTGAGATATATTCTTTTTCTGAAATGAAATTTTACAACTGTTCCTTTTTAAATTTCTGAATGATGCTTTCAATAAATGAATGTAAGCGCAAGAATATTTTAGCTTAAAACATATGAGCTTTAAAACATTGATGCATATTTTTGTCTAAGATATGTATGATTATCTATCTCAATTGTTTGAAAAATCAAAGTTAGTATATAACAATTTTTGCGTAATGAAGAATTCTAAGTTTAAAATGATCCAATTAATATCTTCTACATCATTACCGAGTATAATTATTGCATATACATATCTGTTCTGAAGTGTATCTACTACAATAATGTTAAGCAGTCTTTTTGCTCTATTTTCTTTTCTTTTTTTTATTTTCGTGCTAACGTTTCAATAGCATTTATTGCTGCAATTTTATATTGAGTAACCGTTCCTGTAAATAATCTTTTATTTATTGCAGCAAGACGAAAATCACTGTAACATACATGATCAGCGAACTAAAAATCCTTATCGCGTTCTGAAACATTTAAAATGCACTTGTTCCTGGAATATATTTTAGATGTCCGTTATACTTTCATTTGAATGTAAGTTGATGAGAATAATACATAATATTCCTTAATATATTATCAATGTTGTATCAGTATTTTTCATAATGCTCAGTATATGAAAGGCAACTCCAGAACATTTTGCCACAGTTAGTATTTCCCTTCTGAAAAGAATAATAGTTGGAGTTAAGGTTCTTTATTTAGATTTATCATCAGTTCTGTTACGTATTGCTTTAATTAGAAAATGATTTGTTTGTTTCATAACAACTTCGGTTAAACTTTGTAACAATGCCGGTTGTTCTTTATTGCGACTGCTGCTTAAAATGATTTGTTACTGCGGATTGTTGCTTAACATGGCTTGAGAGTTGTAGTAGTCGCGAAGAAGTTAAACATCCAGTAAATATTAAATCAATTATTTTTTAATGTTCATAACATATGTTTACAGTGAATTATCAGCATGGAAAATTAAATTTATTACTGTTTACGGTGAATTACTTTTGCATCTATATAAGATACAGAAAATATTATTTTAAAATATATTTGACAAAGCAAGCCTTTCTCGCTGGTTAAAATTGCAGCTGAACAAAATCTTTAGCTGCATTGAATGGAAAATGTAACTGAGGATTCTAAGTATTGCTTCTTCTGAGATTTTATAAATCAAGACACACAGAAAGAAAAGAAACTGTTGCTTTCTTTTAACTTAATTTCTATAAACCTTTTGAAATGGCTTGAGTTTTAAGATAAAGGTTAAGGGAAATTAAAAGCTGAGACCCCATGTTTGAGAAGAATATTGCAATAAAACACGAAAAGAGTTCTAGACCAGAGAAAAAAACAGGGGGAAGAAAGGAAACCTGTTTGCTCGTCCGTCATTGATAAATACGTGATGCTATAATAAAGTTTGGAGTAATGTTTCGATTTCTAGTAATAAAGGCGATTAAACAAGATTTATATCCCCATTTGCTAAAGAATGTTAGTGCTCTTTCGGTATTAAAACATTTTGTTTCCTTCGGTACGTAAGCAATCTTTTGGGAAGTCAAAATTGTATCCTATTTATAAATTACACTGTAAAAAAAAATCTGTAAAGTTACTAAGAAAAGTCGTGGAAACTGGGATGCCATGGATTATTTGAGTAATCAAAACAGGAATTTTCTTAGTAACTTTACAGAGATTATACCTGTAATGGTTACAGATGTTTGACATGTAATGTTACAGGAAGTTATTCTGTAGGCATAACAAAGTTTTTGTATGTTGATTACCGAAGCATATGCCTGTAAAGGTTACAGATCTTTGATCTGTAATGTTACAGGAAATTATCGTGTAAGTATAACATGTTTTTCATATGTGATTTACCAATGTAAACATCTGTAAAGATTACAGGAAATAATAGTGTAAGTAGATCGTAATTTTTGAATGTGAATTACTAAAGGGAATATTTGTAGATTACTAGTGTTCTGCTTGTAAGGTTATTGCAAGTGATTATGTAAGAACATGTATTTTCATGTGAAATTTTAAAGGATATATATGTAAAAGTTGCAGATAATTTACTTAAAAGTTCTTCCAAATAATTATGCATATAGAACATATTTGTCTTATACAAAATACAAAAATGATGTATTCCTAAATATTAAATATTTTGATTGTAATATTGCTATAAATAATTACACATGTAGAACATATGTTTTATGTGAAATGTCTACAGCTACTGCTTGTAACAAAATATGCTGCATTTATTTATTTGTGGGGAAAGGGAAGTTATGTAACTTTAAATATTAAGTTTTTTTTTAAGGAAAAATACCTTAGATTTTCTAAAAGATATACATTTTCTTTCAAAATATTTTCAATGTTAAAAAGAAGCTCAAATTTTATGTTTTTCTTACATCTGCATTACTTTCCTTTATTGAATTTTAAGACATCTCAAAGTTACATATGCATCACGAAATAGCTGGAAAAAAACTTGTGTATTAGACTTAATGGTTTTTTGGCAATAAATTAGTAATGTTCTAGAATTCCCCCGCTGAACACTGGTAGTTCGGTCCGAGGTTCAAATCCCGCGAATGGGCTGGTTGTATGGGTATTTTCATGGTTTTCTCCATGTGTAACATGTATATAAGTCAGTTTCCCTTTGAAAGTCCTCCACAAAGGCATTTCTCCACTTAGGTAGATAGTCCTAGTGTGCTTTGCCATACTTAAGTAAACTAAACCAAATCATTCTCCTTATACCCAACAGTGTAATCTAAAGAGACTGCAATTGGATATGATTACAGTAAAGAAATATTTTAATGAAATTGTTTCAATAAACAATTCTAAATATTTTTTCAAATTCTAAAAAAAATTACTTATGTAACTCAACAATGAACTTAAATTCAGTTATCACAAGTTATCCAAAATTATTTTCATGCTTAATTGCATTATTCATTTTAATTACAACATATAATTCTTTTAGGCATAAATGCTTTTAATCTCTTCTGCTACTGACCATTAATTGAAATAATAGATTAATTAATCGGACAGTTGTACAGGTATTTTCCCAGATTTAAAACTTTATTAATAAATTACATTCTTCTCATTGAATACAAAATTGAAGAATTAGTTAGTCCTAAATTTAATTTTTCAAGTATTCCTTCTACTAAAACATTTATTGCCTACAGGCAGCCAGACAGTAAGCTGAACACTAGCATTTGGCTCTAGATTCAAATCCTAGAGAATGGGCTGCCTGTGTAAATGTTTGTGTAACATGAAGTTTTCCTTAAAATATTCCTTTCCTTGGACAGATGGCCCTCTCTTGCTTTGTCATATTTCAAATAATCAATTCAAGCATTTAATGTAGGTATGACTTCACAACTTCGTCCCAAATTCTAACTGAAAAATTGAACAGAATCCCCTGATACTGTGTCTATAATACATGATGAATATAGAATGATCTTAAAAATTTAAGGAAGAAAATATAATGTATTTGGAAATGCCTTGATCCTATAATTATATTTTTCTCTGCTATGCCTAGAAAATTAAGAAAAGAATGTAAAAACTGAAGATAAAGAATTCAGCATTAATAATTGATATGATAGTAGTAATAAACTAAAAATTTTTTAATGAAAAATTGATAATGCATAATGGCTCCTTAAAATTTTAATTTTCTATCCTACTATTAATGGAACTAATTTATCACTATAATCAAAATGACTCAGATTTTCTTTCTTTAACTGATGTCAAAAATACGATGATTATTTCAAAATTCCTGTGGATGATTTAATTGTTCTCAAAATGTTCTATTCATTTATTAAATGGTTCAGATTAATGTTTTTGTTATCATTATTTCAAACGACTTTTTAAATCTTCGGGAAAAATGTTTAAATCTTCATTCAACAAAATTATATTTTTAGATAGATTTTTATGGAATAAAAAATTCTGTAAGATAATATTCATTCACACAAGATATTAACTTAGTATTTGCTCATTACTTTACAAGTATTCGATGAAGCCTTTTAGTGTAACATACAGGTTACATAAGGAACCATTTCATTTTAACGTAATATTCCATAATCATATATTTTATTTAAAAAAATATCATATTTTGAAAATATTGGATATTGCAATGGATTTCGACTCTTTATTCCAATACACAGAATATAGAAACAAAAATAGGTTTATTTTTATTTGAAAACTATCCAAAAGGAAAATAAAATAAAAAATAGGTAAAATTTATATTATTGTTATTTTTAATTAACTAGTTGTGAAGGTTCAGTCCTCTTCTTCTTAGGATTCAAAGCATGGCTCCTAAATAAAGAAAAAATCACATTCGTTAGAAGTACATAACATATTCTAAATTTGTTATGTGACATATTAATTTAGAATCTCTTCATAATAATTGCATGCACTTGCACATATTCCAAATGATTTAAATCTTTTTTTAAATTAAATAATTAAATTGCAAACAAGATTCCTTTTGGCCCTTTCATGAAATCATAAATTGTATCATCCATTTTTGAAGCAAAAACAGTACAAATTTAAATAATTCATTTTGCAGAAAATAATTTGAAGTTTATTAGATATTTACTATATTTATTTGTAATATAAAATAAATCTGTAAAGTAGTTTTAATAATGATCAGATTTTTTTTAAGATTAATTTCTCTAGAAATTGAAATGTATTAAGGTAGCACTTCTCAATCTGTGGATCATACAGCTTGCCCTCATGGTCCTCCGAAGTTTCCAAAGGAGACAAAAAAATTTAGTTGAAAAATCTCAGAGTTTAAAAAGTTACATATGACAATCATCTATCACCTTTTCTCGTAAGATAGACATTTTATGAAATTTATTATTGGTTACTCTACTTACAGACTTCCCACTCAGTCTCAGCAGTAAAAGATGGATTTAAAGCATTATAACTGTGGTACTTACCACCATATATCCAAATATACTATCATATATCCACTAAGACTGTGGTCTAACCATCATATATCCAAATATAGAAGAGCCATGCAAGAATTACAAATCATCCTTCTCATTAATAATCTTGAAATATTAGAAATATAACTTTTCTTCAATGGACTTAATTATGAAATATAACGGATTTTAATTATATATTAAAATATAAGTGTACTAGTAGTAATATATGCTAAAAAATTGCTTTCGAAGGGAACAGCAGCAAGGTGATTCACAAATTATGATAATTCACATAATCTCTATTCGAAAAAAGTTTGAGAAACGCTGAAACAGGAGAATAATTAAATGATGGTTAATACTGGTAATTTCAGCCATATGCTTTAAGCTTGATGATCAACATAAAAAAATTCTCAGAAAGTGTTAGATCAAAAACTACTTTTCCACATAATATGAACTTATACGTAACAGCATTTAATACTTAGCTCACTGGCAAAATATACAAAATTTTGAAATGCAAGTATATATATATAAGGCCAATAATATAGTTATCAACAATTAATGCATGAACTTCAATACTTACACAATTAACAAACACATGAACAATGATGTTACATGCATTCATCCTCTGAATTAACTAGTCAGTTTGGGTATTTTCTATCTTAGATGTCGCAAAAATTGATCGTGGATTTAATATTTTAAATGTTCCTCTCATAGACACTTTAATACTTGTATTTTTTACATAGAGTGTCATCTTTAGTTTTACAGATATTCATTTGTTCACTTATTACGATTAAGTTTTACAGACAGAACAGATGATACCTGATTACATTAAGTGGTATTTAAGACAAACTTACTTACTGGTACTTAACACAGTTGCTAGAAAAATATTACATAGTGAAAGACAGGGTACAAAGTCAGAATCTGAAAACTTATTGACTTACACTAAGCTATTTAATGCTTGAAATATTTATGATTAGATAATATCTTTTACATCATCAATATCTAACAGTGATATGATATACTTTAAGTATACAGTAAAACCACTCTATAACTTTTCCATAATTTTGTACAATTTTGATATTTAATGGAGGTGGTTACTTCAAAAAGCATGATTCTCAGTGATAATTAATATCAATGTTTGTATCACCAGAATACTTGACATAATCACTTAAAGAGGTATAGTTGCTAAGGAAGGTTTTTCTATACTTCAAACAATGGTTTACATATTTTAAAAAGTATATTTTTCTGACACTGTTATTTAAAAAGTGTATAACTCCTTCTACTCTTAAGCATAAAAATTTAAAATTTTTATGCTTAAGAGTCATTCATTTAGTTGTAACTTACAGGAAGATATCTTAAATGCCTAAAATGTTTTAATTTATGAAAAACAGCAGTTAGAGTATATTGAAGGGTGCTCCCTGTATTATCAAGGGAGCGCAAGTTTGTGCAATTATCTGATGTTTTCTTAAGTGAAAATAGGTCGATGTGTACATGGATAATGTCAAGGGAGTGCGCGATGCCAAGTTTGTACAATTCACAGATTTTTTTAAGTGAAAATAGGTCGATGTGTACATGGATACCGAGTATGTGCAATCTGTCTTCGTGTAGCGGCGGTTTTTGGCACACAAATCGTCGCTACACAAGCCAAAATAACGTGGTCAAAGAATCGCACAAACTCGGTATCCATGTACTGCCAAAAATCGCCAAATTTTGCCAAGGGGCACCCATAAATATGCTTTTACCAAAACAAGCTTTAAGGCATACTGGCATACTGTCAATTACATTTTAAATTCCAGTGATTTTTCAACACTAGTTCAAATACTCTAAGCATATGTTTGCATAAGTTACATAACTTTTGCATCAGCAAAATTTATAACTTAGCAAATATGAACTATGAAAAAAAATATTTGAGCTTACCTTGACCCTTGGATTTACTAAATCTATGACACTTTTAACGCCAAAGAAATTCGATGACCGAAAATACGCGATGATTTATTTAATCTGGTTTTAAAATGGGTCATTTTAAGTTTGGCTATATCAACAACATATTACTCAGTATTGTTGGATAGTGAATTTGTAATTCTTTTTCATTCTTGAAATATATACACATGACAGAATTGGAATAAAAATTTTAGGTTTTTCAGATGAACTCATAGATTGAACTAATTTGTTGAATTTTATCAAGTAGTTCTTAAAAATACAACCAACGATTAATTAAAACCAACTGCAATTCAAATGGATACTCTTTGTCAAAAAGGAGCAGTAGAACTTATTTTAAACATTCAGCAATAAATAGTTTTCTGAATATATTTTTTAACGTAACGGCAGTTTCAAACATAATAAAGAGAACAACATTCATTCTAATGAGGATAATTTTGAAAATAATTCATATTAAAATATATCTGAAAGAGATTTTTAAATGAAAAGATGACACAAAATAATTATTTTCAAAAAATACATGTTATCTCAGATATAGAAGAAATTTGGCATTGAGCTGAGTATTGAAATTAATATATGCAACTGACATATCATTACTAATATTTCCATGATTTGATATTGAATGCTATAGCTATTAAATATTAGCAAATGCATTTTATAATGAACTTTGCACCAAAATTTATAGTAAATTTATATGTAAATTTACATTGTAAGTACTAGAATGAATGTTGTACCATTTTATTAATATTTTACTTTTCAACAAGCATAAAGGAAAAAATAGAATTTTTTTTCTTTAATGTTCCTAGTATGTTACATCATAGTTAAAAATATGTCAAAGTCACGGCATTTCGATTGCCTTTTGTAAATGTTGGTTATAATGTAACTTAATAGATGCTTTATAAGTTGGTAAAGACTGTCCTGGATTAAAACTATCTTTAGCACAAAAAATAATATACATTGAATACTTTTACAAATATGTAATTGCTATCCGACTATATAATCTTTTAAGGCGAACTTATCGCATGTATTAATGAAATGATATTCCATTTTTAATGTATGTTAAGTTATTTTGTAGAATTTTTTAAATATATTACATTTATTTTTTCTTTTTCGTTGAGATTAATAATAACATACATAGTGTAATAATGCTCTGAAAAATATTCTAAAGCAGTTCACGCTGGGATTAATGATAACATGTATGGAATAATAATGTTACATCTGTCAACAAAATGAAAAATATGAATATTCTAACGCGATATGTTTTAAAAGATACATAAATATTTAACATGAGAAATTATTTGACTATAGATAGAACATTAATATTAAGCTTATTTGTTTTTAAACTAACATATTAACAAATTTGTTTCTGTTTATAAATATGAGCAGTTTAACTGCAGACACCTGCAGATGTAACGAATAAAAGTTGTTATTTTACTAAATGGAACACAAGCTCTGTGATTTGAACTCTAACAATAATTCAACACTATTTCGAACTTACCTCGACCATAGCAAAAATAATGGCTAACATGGCGACTATCGTTGAACTCTCCCGCTAAGACGCTGTTTTTCCACCTTCTTCCTGATTGGTTCTTCTCTCTCAGCCGTTTTAAGCCACGTGATCACACGCTACGGACAAAATCCAAGCAAAACGTCTTGAAAAACTCCTGTAGAGTTTACAGTTTCGTTTGGTTCTGTGTTCGTTACAGGTATTTCCTTCGTAATTGTTCGCATTTCTGTAACTATACAAGACTTTTGTCTGTAAACTTCGAGGTTTTTTTTTACAGTGTAGGTTTGATTCGGTGCTTTCATTCTGTAGTGAGAGTTGATTACTGATTACCGGAGTTTCTAATGATTATGTCAAATAGTCTGCACTGATTAAATAACTTGTAAGGAATTTAAAGTACTCCTCTCTGCTGTTGTAGTTTAGATGTCTGCATATCATTCTAGTAATCTGAAGACTCAGTTTTATCTCCGTGTAAAATCACCATGAGTGTTACAAGATATCCCTCTTCTTAGTTTTTCATGTCTTAAAGTATCAAAATTGTGCAGAGTATGAGGAGTCAGGAAATAGGAAACCCAAAAAATGAACTGTCCTCTGGCCCACAGTCGAACAAACAGGGATCTCCGAACAACAGTCTGGATACTGTAACCGCTGAACCACAAAAGCTCATGGAAAGAATAAGTGTAATTCCTAACATTTCATTTAAATGAGATTGAGAAAGCAAGTTAATTTCCAGCTGAGTAATCCGAGTTGGTGAAAGATTTCCCTCGTACTTTAGTATAGGTATCGTATGTAGGGCTCTCCGAATAATTGTAATGAAGTTCTAATAGTTGTACCAAAATAGCACAAGGAGCGAATTAATCTTTTATACGTTTTTGTCTCTAATTACTGTCTCTAATTTTTAGATTTATTAAGCTGAGAAATGGCTACTTCAGTGCTTATATTATAACGATAAAAAAAAAAAAAAAGGTTTCAGATTTTAAATTACGTCCAAAGGGGCGTTTCTTAAAGTTTTGTGTGTTACCTTTATTTATTAAATATCATGTTTTTTGCACTTAAACCATAAAATTCAGTACAATAGCAATGTCGCAAAATAATTTTAAAATGAGCATATCTTTAGAATTTCCGCTACACAGTTCCGCGCGCTGGAGATAAAAAGAAATAGAGTGTTGCCATTGCTCGCTTTTAAATCGTTCAATTTGTTGCTCAAAAATTCGTTAAAGTTTTACAAAATATGAAATCGATCATAAAACAAATTCCAAATTTCAAATTTGGTCTTCCAATGCCCATATTTGTAGGAGGATTACGTCATTCAAAATTCGATGGCTCTGTGTACTGTTATTTTATCACAATGCGAGAAATATACATATATTTATACAAATTTTCATTACTTAATTTCTTCAAATATAATGCAGGATTCTAACGTTTGGTGGCAACATTTTGAAAAGTGAAACGGACATTTATAGTGAACCAACGCAAAATCGCAAAACGAAAACAATAGTCCTTCTAGGACAAACGCCCTTTGGATTAAAAACAGTAAAAATAAAACCGGACATTCATACATACGTACATACTTAGAAACCTCAACTTAAGAACCTCGAAGAAAAATATAACTATTCTCTGTTTCAGAAATTTATTTCTAGCCCTAAATTTCTAAATTCCTTTTTCGCGGTTTCTTACTTTTATGTAAAATATATATGCTCATAGAAATTACTGTTATTATCCTAGGATGGCGCTTCACTGCCTAATTAAAGGACGTAAAATTATATGTGCGAAAGCTTATATATTCGACAAATTAGGATGGTAAGAAAAAGAAAGAAAATCTGCAAATGTATGCTTGAAAATAATCTGATGGGTTTGGTTTTGGTTTATTCAATAATGGCAAAGCACTCGAGGGCTAGTTGTCTAAGAGGAGTATTTTCTAAGGGGATGAGGTTCGTATACATGTTACCCGCAGGGAAAACCACGAAAACGCCCATGTAAACCAACTCGTTTGCCTGGATTCGGATCTACTAGTGTTCAGCGACTTTACCGCTTGGCCTCTGCTGGGTGGATCGTATGGGAGTATGGTTTAAATAGGAAACAAATATGGCGTACAAAATCAAGTTTATGTAGCTAAAACTTTATCATCTAAGCTCAGAATTTTAAAACGTGAAATTTAATAATTTTCTTCAAAATTTGCTTGAGAAATGATGTTTGATATACAAACTTATCAGGTTCAATGTTCCGTCTTACCTTCTTCGGGAACATGCAAGGACCTGACTCGGAACAGAGAGCTTACTAAAGCTATGTTCAATAATTGTGGGAAGTAGACAGGATACACAAGAAGGGTATACAAAACCCTTTATTTTTCTCTATTTACAATAACTTCCGTACTTCGGAAATACACAGACCCGCTACTTGGGGTCAAAACGTAAAAGTATAAAAATAAAACTAAACTCTAATTTAACTTTAAAATAATAAACGTGGAAGATTGGCCTTATATTAACAGGAAGCCGTATGTAGTACAGAGAACTGTGAACACTACAATACGTTTAAAAATTATCAAGAGGATTAAAACCTCTGGCCTGGAAGGCAACCAGCAACTGAGTAAAACTTCTAAGGGAAGCGGCCTACTTCGATTAACTGCTTCCTCTCTCTCTCTTGGCAAAAAGCCACAACTTAAATACTTGGCGTTCGCCAGACAAACTTTGCATAAATACATTAACGCTTATAATTCTGGCCGGAAGTAGAAAATAAGAAGTGATAGTAAAGATTTAAAATAAAATAAACGTTAGTAAAACTTAAGATCCTTACATACTTATCCTAATAAATTTTAAAGCTGTAATGCTTTTATTGTATCGGTGTATAATACGAGTATATCAAATGTAGAAAAGCATATGTTTGAAAAAAATGACCACTATTTTTATTTACGGAGAGAAGAATTATTTTTCTCTAAAAGACTCTTTGGGTATTAAAATTAAGTAAATATATAAAAATGTAGTTGCTCATAAATTATATAAAAAATTGGAATGAATTTTGAAGAATAGTAACTACTGAAAAGCATTAAAAGTCATTTTAATGCTAACACAAATTATCAAAGTAACACAAACACAAATTATCATTTAGAAAGCATTATAAAGTTGTCCGAAAAAATAAGAGTCTCTGCGTTGTCAGCAGTTTGTTAAATATCAAGAAAAATTTTATTTTCCTATGAAAGTGGTGTCCGTGTGAGCATAACTATTTGTAACCAACACTTACGTCCACAGAGCTATGTTAAAAATATAAGAAATAGCTAAGATGTTCTTTCTGCAAAGATAGTTCTCTCTCCAAAGATTACAAAGACAAGTACTCGATTAATATTTTATCATGAAAAATATGAAAACAGAAGCATACCTACAAAAATTTGTTCTTCTCATACATGAATTTAAAAAGTACCGCGGAATTCTGTAATGTCATAAATTATTATTTCTTTAGCGTGATGGTCTGCTGGTCGGAGCAAATATAATAAATAGCATCTGAGCAGATATGCCATAGGTCTGAGCAAACATAATGAAATGCGAAGAGGTTCGGATGCGTGAAGATGAGCTTTTTGGTCACTGTTAGCCTATTCAAGAGAGTTACCAGCGTGGACAACGATAGATGACCCATATGGACTCATATGGCCATTGATCGTTATTAAATTTGTAAGATATATTAAATATAGTGCCTAACTAGATCATATTGTCAAAGGAAGTACCACCTCTATCTATTATAATATTATTATAATATCGCGTACAGTGCTTTATAGAAGAGATTTAATCATTTCTCTCAATCAAGTCCAGGGATTCAGCTTAACTTTCATGAAAGGGAGATGCTAATAGCAAGATTTCGTTAATAGCTTCACGAAGGTTATGAAAAATTTCTATCGTATTTTGGCGACTACGAGATGAACATCACTTTTGCCACCAGTTCACTTTTACTTTCACGTTTTTAGGAGGCTAGGAATATTCTTTTACTCGCAATTGAATAACTGATGGGGAATTATATAATTGAGGTATCAATTTTATTCAATTTAGTACTTGCATCCAGAAAGGTTGTAGATTGACTTTTTCCCAGGTAATTTCTTTACAAATGGTTTGACTTCTAAATGAATTATAAGTATCCTATTTTCATGATACATGGAGGAATGATTTGTACATGAAAAAAGTTTCGGGTGGTCTTGTGAATTAATAAAAGATTATGATTTGTAGAAGTTATGACTTTAAATGCTAGTTATGCGCAATCGAAAGAAATGCGAATGTGAAATGCATAATAAGAAGTAATAGAGAAAAGGCAAATCAATAGCGAGAGTTAAGAATAAAGCTAAAAATATATTAAGACACATGTTCAAGAGATGATGAAAGTTATTGTCTTTGCATACTGATTGCCTAGAATTATAATGCAATAAGGGAGTCCTCTCAACATTAAGAAATCTCTCTCAGATTGTTAGAGTTAAGTACATCCAGTTTAGAGCGTTATGCTACTGCTTTCTTATGCGACGTTTGACACCACCCACAGCAGGAGTCTATGGATGGTGCTCGTCAGTAATCGGCTAGATCGTACACGAGACACACAAGGGTACACGGAATAAAGTATATATTTTTTGTTTTTCTGTGATAAGCGTTTATAATTTAGTTCTCAAAATCCTTTATAAGAAAATAGTACTTAAGGCTGATTACTTGGACTGAGTATATAGTACACATACAAAAAACAGTAATACACGCTTTAATTCTATTTTAAAACAGAAGTTCGTAATTCTATATATGATTAATGATCTTAATTAGATTTTCAACAAAAAATTCCTCCCTGGTGAGAAGTTCATAAGATTAGACTTCCCGAATAGTACGGTGCTTAGAGTATAGTTAGCAACATAATTAATGCATAGTTTGGTTTGATATGCGTTATTTTATTATGGCAAAGCGCGCTAGGGCTGTCTGCCTAAAGGGAGGGATGCCCTTGTGTTGAACTTTCTAAGCGAAACAAGCTTTATAAATGTTACATGGCTTATAGTTTGGGCTCATGGAATAATAGCCACTGTATAATCTGGGACATAGTCCTATAGTTTATCGTGTTCAAAGACCGTGAGACCATGGCACGAAATTCGAATTGTGAGATTCAGAATACCATAAAGTTGTTTAGAATTGATCATACGTTTTTATGACTAGTGGTCAAAAGGTGTGTTTTAATCAGAAAACCTGGAAAAATTACGAAGGTGAGATTACTTACATAATATGGAATTAAAATGATACCATATAGACTGGGAAGACCTCAAATGTGATATATACTTTGTAAGATTCCAACCTGTGTATCTTTAAGTTACAGTTTAAGTGAGCAACCTTAAGAATTGATAAACGAATAATCGCTTGTGTTCTCTGTTTTGTTCTCTGTCTCTCATGAGAAGGGTTAAATACCCTTTATTATTCCAAATAAAGTTTAAAAGATGACTCCTTTCTTGGAGTTACAATAAAGCCTCCACTCGGGCTTGAACTCAGGAAACTAAGAACTAAAACTTAACTAATCTAACTAAAAAGATATAAGCTATCAAGATTCTAACAGGAGTCGGCCCCTTAAAGCTAATTAACGGCGAAGCTATCGAGGGCCTAAAGTACGACCGATCATAATAATAGCTTAAGAGAGAGAATAGCCTAAAAAGGCGAACGCGCGCTAGTCAGAATCTGTGGCTCTCTAACGAAGTCAGTAGAACTTCACAGAAATAGTACTTCTCATTTGCATTCAAACGTGATTCTGAAAATACGCTCTGCCCGGAAGTTGTAAGCTGAAATTCAGGAAAATAGGAAAGTAACTTTTAAATAAAAAAATTAACTGTTATAAAAATTAACATAAACCTTACAACTTAGAAATTAAACTCTGCGGTCCTTCAGATTAGGCAAGTGCTGCAGTTGATCCGTACATGTTGTAGACAGACTGTCTTTTACAACATCTTACGTTGCAATGTCTTACGTTGGAAGCCAGGCTTAGAAACCAACTCAGAAAAGAGATATGTACGAAAATAAACTATGATCTCTTCTAGATTCGAACATCGAATCTTCTTTTATTATCTGATAATGGCAAAACATTACTGGCTACATGCCTTAAGAGGGATACATATTTCACAGAACTATTTTAAAGGGAACTGTCTCGTATTCCTGTTGCATATGAACAAAATAGCGAATATGCCAATACCTCCAGCACGTTTCGTAGAACTGGAATCCGGCTAGAAGTGCCAGCACATAGCAAAACGTTCAGACAGTAGGGAGATCTTCGGTATGCTAGACCGATATGCTGATCCTTCTAATAAAAAGGCACGTGAGGAAAATATCTTCAGGTTCTTCTAATCCATTTTATTTCTTTCAGTCTTTCTTAATATTACAGACGCAATTGCTTGCAATTTATAAAGTCAAGAAGGCCCCCAAAATATAACTTATTTGAAACTACAAATTCATATGTTTTCTCTAAACTTATTTATTGAATCAGTTGTTGTTTATTGAATCAATTATTGATTAATAGGAAAATAAAAATGCCTTCATTTGCTTGTATACGATGAAAATTTAAAATTTTAGCACATTAAAAATCATAAGGTTTCGTTATTATGCAAGAGATCCGTAAATTAAATTGTAGAGTATAGATTTAGTTTTACTAACCAGTTATTTTATATTAATTTGCTTTCCTGTCCTTTTCGTTTCCCCTTTTCCTGCTAGAATGTAAATTTCTAGCTCGCGTGTATTCAGATATCGTAGAAAGCATATAGTATTTAAAGGAATGTTTCATAGGGTAGAATCAGAGCGTGTTCTGCCAGCTAAATGCCACTTTGCTAATTTGATTGTTTGAGAGCAGCATTTTGTGGCGTTATGTTATTCTCGTCATTAGGCTTGTCACGCAGACTTTAGGTCAGAACCAATTTGTACATTACTATAATTGTGCAGCCGTTAGGCTAATTTACATTACTTATTTAAGTAAAATTCATTACCTTTGATTTAACCCGTCAGCACATGCACATCACTACGCTACGTTAGTACACGCGCAGGACAAATTTTACCCCAGTGTTTGTTTTTCGGAGTTTACCCCCCCAAACGTATAAATAAATTAATTTTCTTTGTTTAAAATGAATGTATAAATGACTAATAGCTTTATGAATTCTGTTAAACCTTTTTTTCCAGTTTTAATTCGAGATAATCTTACTTTAAGTTATACAAACATTTCCATACTGGTTACCTAAAGTAAACCATAAAAATCGAAATTTATGCAAAATTACTGACTTATATAAGATACATATATGATTTCTTATATTAGAAAAATCAGTTTTCATATGTACATATTTTTTAAACATAAGTGTTTATTATAAAGAGTGGTTTGATAAAGCGAGAGGAATATGAAAAGGATGCATTCTTATTAGCTTTTTTCCTTAAAACTCAATATAATGTCATACATATTATTCATATCAAACAATAGATTCTAAATACGAATATTATAAAATATAAATAATACATAGGTTTTCCGACTCCCCTACCTGAGTTTATTATTCAAATAATCTCGTTTTGAATAATCCTCACATATTGCGACAACATATTTTTACAAACAATTTCTTAGGATGAAGGTCTGCTGCATCTTCTATTCCTGCCAACCTTTTTACTCCAATTTTGAGTTTTTCAAGAGAGATAGAATTGCAACCCTTTTTTAGGACATGTTTTTTTACAAGCTCTAATGCTAAATCTTTGAGAAAAGCTCTTCGGTTCATATTCGCTTGGTCATTATTTGATCGATGAATAATAAAAGCATTTATAAGCGCAATGTTCATTAGACCGAGAAATACCGTTAGAGGCCAGCAGCGGCATTTTCTTGAAACAGACTAAGTTCCACATAACTCATCAACAGGATAAACATCACCTTTTGTAGAGTTGCAAAAAGTTATCATTTCGAGCTTAAGCTGCTCTTTAGACAATGGATCGGTTTGATTACATCATGCATGGATGATAGAACAAGAACCGATTTATTTCGCAGAAATTCTTCTGGAATTTCACTCTTATCTTTTCGAAGTGTCCCAAAACATGTCAATTCGTGCTTTTTCAATAATTCGTTGGCCAAAGGAATGCTCATCTACCAATTGTCCATAGGTTATATTTCTTTCAGTGCCACTTATGGGTGTAATAAGTCTTTGTACAACATCCAATGCCACATTTGATTGTCTATATAGTCCGACAGGCTGCTGTCGGAAATATTAATGCACTCAGAGTCAGAATCTTCAATTTCGCTATCAGTTTCAACACTAGCGAGAAGAACCCGCAGTCGTTACTGTTCTCGCTCGTACGCACTCATCTCAATGAAAGTCTCCCTAGAAGTGAAACGTTAGTACACGCGCGGGGTACCTACAATTCCATTGCACATTCATTCCCCGAAAGCACAAAATCCCAAGGACAGGAGAAAAATTCCTCTGGACGACCCCTTCCTAACCTTGATCTTGAAAGTTACATGAAGTACTAGAAAGGTAACGTACGACCTTCCCTTATTTTCTAAGAAAAGACTATACGTGGGGTGGATTTTACCCCAGCGCGTGTGCTGACGGGTAATAATACTGGCTTCTGTAAGCAAGAGTGGTGCCTTCTCTTTTATTTGAGTTAAATAAAAGTGTCCTTTACACCCTTTCTGCAGTTTCTATGGTACTTTGCAAGACATAAAAATAATTCACTTAAAGTCTTAAAAGTTTCGTAAATTTAATGCTATCAAAGAACATGAGACTTTATAAAATAAGCATTTAAAAAGCGATACCATAGATATCTGGCTTTGATGTGCCATTAATAAGCTGTCAGTGAACGTCCTCAAGATGAGTAGTTTATATTTTGATAAATATTTTGATAAATATTTCAAAAACATTTCTAACAAGTGCAAGTCTAGCCGTCATCTTTCGCTCTGCTCGTAAATTTATGTCATCAAACCTAATACACCTCAACGGGAAGTGGAATCGGTTGATAGACATTGTTATTTGAAAAATAGTTATTCCGCTTCCGTCAGCTGACCACAAATCTTTGCTTTGAGAAGTGCTGCTCTCAGCACTCCAGCGCAATATGATAGGAAAAACAACGCCTTCAATTCAGCTACGTTTGTCTCTTGTGCATCACGTTCTGTAGAGAATTTGTTTCTTATTGATGAAATGTAAATGTTTGTTGATTTCACCAAATCTTCCATTATTTTTTCATAAAAAATTTGCAATAAACACTCAGTTGGATTTTTCAAATTTCTAAAGCTTTCTTTGATACCAGGTAAATGTGTCACTATATTATGCGGCCGTGTCCGAACGTTTTTCGAGAGTAATTTTTTACTTCAAATTGTTCCATCTTTTCAAACATAAAAATCATCTGAGGTCAAAGAAGATATGCTCCCTAAATCATGTGAATCATAATATTACAGGTCAGAATCAGTTTCGTAAGCACATTCGGAAATATTAATGCACTCAGAGTCAGAATCTTCAATTTCGCTATCAGTTTCAACACTAGCGAGAAGAACCCGCAGTCGTTACTGTTCTCGCTCGTACGCACTCATCTCAATGAAAGTCTCCCTAGAAGTGAAACGTTAGTACACGCGCGGGGTACCTACAATCCCATTGCACATTCATTCCCCGAAAGCACAAAATCCCAAGGACAGGAGAAAAATTCCTCTGGACGACCTCTTCCTAACCTTGATCTTGAAAGGTACATGAAGTACTAGAAAGGTAACGTACGACCTTCCCTTATTTTCTAAGAAAAGACTATACGTGGGGTGGATTTTACCCCAGCGCGTGTGCTGACGGGTAATAATGCTGGCTTCTGTAAGCAAGAGTGGTGCCTTCTCTTTTATTTGAGTTAAATAAAAGTGTCCTTTACACCCTTTCTGCAGTTTCTATGGTACTTTGCAAGACATAAAAATAATTCACTTAAAGTCTTAAAAGTTTCGTAAATTTAATGCTATCAAAGAACATGAGACTTTATAAAATAAGCATTTAAAAAGCGATACCATAGATATCTGGCTTTGATGTGCCATTAATGAGCTGTCAGTGAACGTCCTCAAGATGAGTAGTTTTCTCGAAATCCTACATGATCAAAATTTTAATTAAAGAATTTTTCATGTTGTTTCAAGGAACATAAAAAAACAATATATCTAGAGATATGCACTGGAGAAGTGAATTATGTTTGTAAATGAATTATGTAATGAATGCAATAAGTAGTTAAATTTAAGATTGCTATAAAATGAATAACGAAAAAAAAATAACGATTATTACTTGAGCTGAGAAAACAAAAAACGAAACAGTGCTAGTGTTAGAAAACTTGTAAAAAATTAAGTCTCGATATTTTTGCTTTGAATTAGCGGTGCCTTCCGCACATCGCATTTTTTCAGAAAAAGCACATCGCATTTTTTTCAGAAAAACGGTAAAGCTGGATAGATCTGGAAACTAAAATATAATGAATTTCTAGAGAGCATTTTCAAAATACTTTTATTAATGAATTATACTTTAGGATATGATAGGCAATTTCCGCTTTATTATCGCTATATGTAACATTTAAATTTCATAAGAAAACGTTTTTGAAGAAAAGTAACGATTGTAATCATATTACAGGGGGAGGTAATTTATGTTTAAGAGCTAAATTAAATAAATTCTTTGTTTTGTATTGTTAAATTGTTTCCGTAAAGATTTGTCGTTATTATTCTCATAAAAGATATTGAAATTTTCATGTTCATTGAATATTTTAAGCTAAGTATTAATGTTCTTCTATCTTGTGATGGTAAAAATAATATACACATTTATCTGAAAATATCCTTGAAGGCAAGTATATTAGGCTGCAGGAAACTGATTCGCCCCTCTGAGCATTGCTGCTATACTAGCCACCTGTATTACTAAGACAATAGTCCGATCATTTATCCTTCTAGGTATCTACAATGTAGCTGTTGATCATTTGTCTCTCTTCTGCGAGAGTTTATCGATTCAACAGCTGGCACATATTGTACACCGCTATTTAACCAGTTCTACAGATTTCTTTGAGCTAATGATCCTTGTTCTTAAAAATTACTAATATAAAAGCTGTAATATAATTGATGCAAGCTAAAAATGTCAGCAAAAATAAGTACAATTGCATTGCTATTACAAAGCAATAATTTTACAAACAGCTTCCCGATATTATTCACACCGAAATCATTCACGATCTGCTTATTGTGGTTTCATTAATAGTAATTTGTCTGCATTAATCTCAATTTGTAACAACGAAGAAAAGTTTCTTGCTGATCCTCTAATGAGTTATATAAAAAGTTGAATTAAAATTTATTTGTTTATGCTTAACCGAATACTTAGAAAGCAAAGGACTATGTACTACAAACAGGAAGAGTTTGGTTGAAATTAAGTTGATGAAAAATCGGTCTTTACGTTTCTTGCTACATTGTTCACATAACTAAAGAAAGCAATGCTATTATATTCGAAATAAACAGCGCCAAAATTTTAAACTAAAATGTTGAATTTATTTCGCATCTAATAGTGTTCACTTTTACCCCATTCCGCGCTATTGAAAAAGTCAAAAAAAGAAGTACTCATAAATGCCTTACATTTTGGATTCTATCCGGGAAACGAATCGGTGTTCGCGTGCTTTTTTAGTTTATTTCTGGTTTCATCCGTATTTTAAGTTTTCTATTGAAAATCTGCAGTGACTACGTTTGATTGCATTTATATGACTTTCCAAAGTTTCTTCTTCATTATTGATTTACTACGTATACTTCAACATCTATATATGCTTCATTCCCAGATTATCTCGTTTAATAAAAGTCGACAGATTTAGAACCTGTGCTTGGAAACTCCAATGGATTTCGTCACCTTCAAAGGGACGTTTTTTAACCTCCGTAAAAAAGCCAGCGGCCGAGAGTTAAAGTCTCTGAACACTGGTAGTTCGGTCTGAGGTATAATTCGGTGAACGGTCTGGCTGCATTGGCGTTTTCGTGCTTTTCCGCATGTATAATGTGTATACGGCCGTCCAGTCGGTATGGTGGTCAGGAAAGCTGACTGCGATGCCGAAGGCCCTGGGTTCGAATCCCAAAGAAGGCATAGTTGTAACTGTCCGTTCCTTCATAGGAAAGGCGATGGTGGCCCATCTATTAGGTGCCTCCATAATAAAGAAACCACCACATACAGCCTTGTATAGATTAATGGACTGGGTTTCATTTGTAATTGTTCACAATCTGCTATTGGAAAACAAAAATGCGTATACGAGCCATTTCCCTTAGAACGTCTTGTACGAAGGCATCTCTTCCCTTAAGCAGATAGCCCTCGAGGCTTTGCCATAATCACATAAACTAAAAAAAAAACATAAACTCTCCGTAAAAAGAAGTAAAATCTCTCTTACACAGAGTCACAGTCACAGAGTAAAGTTTCTCATCAGCTGTGATATGTATATAATGTTTTATATACGATTAATCAAAAGAAAAGACTTGAAAATATTCGTTAATTAAAAGATATATATACAACCATTCATTCAAAATCTGGCAATAACCAGCAATTCAGATATGAGGGATATTTTAAATAGTAATGATTTTTTTTTTAATTTTATCTTGTAATCGTTTCTTCATAAAAGAAAGACTGACTTTACGGTTTCTGTCCACTAGCGGCCGAGAGGTAAAAGCCGCTGAATACTGGTAGCTTATCTAGAGGGGGGCGGAGAAAAACGAAAACGCCCATGCAGCCAAAGGGCTGGCTGGATGGGCGTTTTCGTTTTTTTCCCCATGTGCAACGTGGATACGAGCCAGTTTCCCTTAAAAAGTCCTTCACGGGCATTCCTTCTTTCCGTGAAGTGCCTAATGGCGGAATACGAGGACACGAATTCTTTATTTATTTTCCTGTCATTCTGGAAAATTCTAGATGCAAAAACAACACAAGAGAAGTAAAATAAAAGAAGAAATAAAATTTCGAAATATTAAATCATTAAGTAATTCATTATGACTTCCATCATATTGGATGACTTTAAGTTTCGTCATTTAAATTCTATTCCCTACGTCTGGAAATAAATAGATGATATAAAGGTTTCCCTAAGTAAAATTTAATGAGCAATATTTTAATGAGCACTTAATACACATTATTCTTTCTTGCGATCAATAATACTTTTAATCATTGTTGCTCCCTTCTTGTAACAAAATCAATAAGGGAAAAAATGTATCTATTGTTTTCAATTTCGCAAGATCAAAACTTCAGAATTATTATCCGTATTCTTACCTTGAAACATATGTACGAATATTCTGGAAGTAGAAGTGCATCTAAAAAAAACGAAAGTGAATGATAAAAGTTTTGCTTCAGTTTGCAAGAAATTTGTACTAAAAATCAGATTTAGATTTTCTTATTTAATAAAAGGACGCACTATGAGACCAAGTTTCTATCAACAATGCAATCCTAGAGAAATAAAATGAAAAACAAACTTCAAGGGAAGTTACATTAAGGTTTTCGTTCTTTAGAAAACGACTGATGGCTTTTTTCATATTCAGACTGATGTCATTTAGAAAACCGTTGCACTGAAAAGTAGGCAGATAAAGCTGCGAGCACCTTATTCTAAGCTAAAATTTACTTTGTGTGGCGTCTTAAAATGATATTATGTATGAAATGTCTCGTAAATATTAAATATTGTCGCCAAGAATATGCATCTAAATACGTGTGAAGATGATATCATCAGCATTGTAAAAGTAATTTAACGAAAAATGTTTTGCAGATGAAGTCAATTTCTAAATTTTATTGTTTTAAAGCGTGGATTTTTTTGGCATCATATCGTTGTCAGATGTTATTCTTGAATATTTTCTAGATGCATTTCCTCAGTATTGAAAAAAGTATAGTTTAGTCATGTTTAGCCTTGAAAAACATATAGTTTGAAACACGTACAATATCTGGCTGGAACTTACTTATCATAATACGTTCTGCTGCTTTGAAATGTTTTATCTCACCCTTTCCCAATTATTTATATAGATCTTAAAGTATATAATTAATTTTTTCCCTTGAATTATGTATTAATTTATGTACAGCTTTACAGATTCCCTTATAGTTTTGTATATTAATAACAGTCAAGTTACTTAGATCCTGCTTGTTAAAAATTTGTTACGAATGAAAGCACGGAATTTGTTAAAAATTTTCGCACAATGCGAAACGGAATTTCAGAAGACAGTTTTGCTTTTAGAATAGTTATATACATAGCAATTTGTACTTTATAGAAAAATGTGTTTTCAGTAGAATCTTTACCTTCTACATCGTAAAATGCCACTGACTTAAGAGGCAATGATCTTACATGAAAATTTCTCTTTTATTAAAGATCCTATAAACGGTTTGTTCCTTAAATATTTTCAAGCGAAACAGTTATGATATTATACAAAGTTTTATAAACTCATTAATTTCTCCAATCGCTTTGCTTTTCTTGAAATCACTGAATTAGCACTATGAAAGATAAGTAGTAAATTTTCTTTCGTAAATATATTATTTTTGTTTACATTCTATTTTATTCTTTAGATCCCCCCCGGGGGTCGACGTAGAGAACTCTGCGAAGCTACTGGTTAGGATCTGTATCTAGGCAGTCTCGGCCACGGGGGTATAAAATTTATGAACTTGGTGGTTCTGAAGGCTCTGGGAAAGGTCACTTATTGGCCGGCCCCGGAGTCTGGCACGTCCTAGCGCGGCGTGGTTCTAGTAACCCGGGGGTCTCCCCCGGGGTCGCTGGGTAATGTCCCGCTGCGACGGGCTCGCCCAAGCGACTGGTAGGAGCATTAGACGACCGGTGCTGCCTGGGGTGCGTCCCCAGGTGGTGCGCTGCTCTCCTGGAGGGTAATAGTGGAGGTTGAACCACCATGATGTGCCCAAAGGGGGAGTGGACACGGAATGAGATTGAGTTCTCGATACGGGGAATGCCCTAATCTTCTTCTTCTTCTTCTTTATTCTTTAGTATTTCGCAGCTCTGATAACTTAAAATAAACTTGCACTTCTCGAGACTCTTGAGGATTCTGAATCAGGAAAAAAAAACTTTATTATTATATTAATTATTCACGGCTGCCAAGAGCGCTTTATTTCCAGTGCTTAATAAAATTTTATTTTAGACGTGCTAGAGAGGAGGAAGCTGTTCCGGACTTGTTTTTTCATATAAATCCAGAGAATATATGGCCGTTTGTCTTTAAAATCACAAGCAAATTTAATATATAGGCTAGAAGGAGAGAAAAAAGTCCCTCCCTTTTTTTTCTTGATTTAGATAACTCATTTAAAGGAACGGGTACTTCTCTGGGAGACATTTTAAGGGTAGCTGGTTCGTATCCATGTTGCACACTATGAAAAGACTGAAACTCCCATGCAACCAGTTGTTTTGCCTATATCTGAGCCTGGTTGAACTGTCCTGGGTCAAGGACTTAACAGCTTAGTCACTGGTGAACCACCCCAGTTCTATTTTGCCTTTTACTTTGACGGACTTTGGTAGATTCAAAATTCGGAGTTTAGCAGGTTTTTCATGACACTCTTTCATTCAAATGTCCTACAAGTCTGGTTAAATTCTGCTGAGTTAAACCTGCAAACCGTAACCGTGTTGTTCTATATTATGTATAGAACAATATTCAAAATAACCATTTCAACCTAAACCATAAAATTCTGGTGAAACTGACAATAAGTCATGTGTTCAATATTGAATTTGGTAAATGTGACAAATATGCTCAATATCAGTATAACATTTCTCAGAGAGTATTTCATGATAGTATAACATGCAAGAAATGAGGTGTGCTACAAAGCATATAACAATTCAAAATTTCAAATACAAAATATCTAGTGTCTGCGTTGTGTTGTTAACAATAAGGCAAAAGCCAATTCTTAAATTCTATGGTCCAGTTGCCTAAAATTTATAAAATTAAAACAATGCAAATAGGTAAGAAAAACAATCTAACGTTTATTTTGGTGACTTTGCTATGAAGTTACATTATGGTTAGTGACATGACAGTATTACACTTACAACCTTAGGTGGTGGCTGGTCAACTATGTTACAGAAATTAGCTGGATTAACAACTATAAAAAATACCTTTAAAATTATATAAAATTTCACAATTCGAGGATAGGGCCTTCCTATAATAAAATTTTTGTTTAACTGGATACTGGTTTACAATCATGGCTGGTAACAGGTATCAGGAGAAAATTTAACTTCTCTATGTTTCTGTAAGAAGAAAAGAAAGCATGAGATTAAATTAGTTGAAAGCAACTGCTTTGGAGGCCAGGCTCTCCTCCTTTCTGCCGCTTCCATCCAGCAGGCCCCCGGTCTTCTCAGTCCCTCAGGTTAATTTTTTTTCTGGATACACGCATCGGTTAGAATCAGAACTCCTTCCTCCTGGCTGTATCCACGTCGCAGGTTACTGGCTGAAGCTCCTCAGCTGTATTCTAGCTCTGGGCCTCCAAACCATCTCACTTCTCATGAATTTACTTTGCAGGCTAAATTAAGTTCGGTCTCGGTCCCGCCTCGAAGCTCTGATTTCGCTGTCGCCTCGAAGTTTTGATCTCGTCGCAGCTCTCTTCCTCCAACTAGTATGCAGCAACCGCTTTTGTCCATTGGCGAGATCTTGAATAATTGGCGAAGAACGGTGATGTAAAAGTCGCCGTGCACGGCAGCCCTACAGAAAGAAACAGTGAAATCTTCAAGGGAAAGACTTCTCCGGCTACTAGATGTTGGCACACAACGCTGTCCAGCAGTGCAGCCTCCAAGCCCACTGCGCGAGGTCAAAAAGCTCTTCACAGAAAGGATGGGGGGAAAACTAGCGTCTTATCGGGGTCTCGATCTGGCAATTGGAAAGGCGTAATAACGGTCACAATTTTTCTCACCCCCTTAAGAAATCCCCCGTATAACATTTCTGTGATGGAGAACCCTGAGCAAAAGGGTGCAGAATATGCTAAACAGCACACGTGGTGAAGTAACTGGCAAAGGAATTCGGGGCGCAACATTCCCCAAATAATGTCAAACGTCAATAGTATTGCATTATATAGTGGTCTTATGTGTCATGATGGATATGGAATTTCCATATGCTTTATAATATCTTGAAACATAATGCTGCGAAATGGCATTGCTTTGAATTCGTCCAGCAGCACTGAGCCTACAAACTGAAGATTAAAATTAAAATTCTCTCTTCATTTCTAAAAAGGAGGTCTTTATTTTGAAAAGACCTTTCCGTCAGGAACTATTTAATGTCTGTAATGAGTTTAAAATTAACAACTGGCATTAGTTGACTTATAGAAAGTTCTCATCCTTGATTTTCCCATTTCATATGACCTGATTTCACACATGCACATTAACTATGGCTAGATTTCAGGAGTTAATTATCATTTCAATGAAATGTAATAAAATTACAGCAAATACATAGGATTGTAGAGACATTAGATTATTTTTTAAAGCGGAAGTGATGAAAAATGAGCAACGCCCCCGCCGGGAATAGAACCACAGACCTCTGGAATACACGCCCAGCGTGCCGACCACTACACTACGAAGGCATGCTAGGAAGACGCGAGAAATACAGTATATACTCTCCCTTTTAAAGGGAGACTGGGGTTTTTAGGGGACCCAATCGCCAAATCCTGGGTGTGGAGAAACATCATCCACCCCCTTTTAGTTCGGACGCCACTGTAGAGACATTAGGTATTTTTTTTGGAAGCAGGAGCGATGAAAAATGAGCAGCGCCCTCTCCGGGAATCGAACCGCGGACTTCTGATAATGTAGGGCGTGCAGAACGCTACATTACGAAGGCATGCGAAGAAGGCGGGAGAAATACCTTATAAGATCAAATATAAGAATTACGGCAGTCGATAGTCTGAAAAGAAAGCCAGAGTTTCTTCTCTCTTTATTTCTCCCACTTTTAATTTTTTTTTCATTTTTGCTAAACTAGCAAGACATTTAAGAATTTTTCCTTAAACTTCTTCGTATGTTAACAAGCTATAAATGAAGTCGCAAATATGGTTACGAAAGTTATTTTTTCTGTTTTATTTATTTAAATTTTTCTTTAAAAATTGCATTTCCCGCTAGCTTGGTTACATTAAGCTGCAGACATCCAACCTAAAATAGCTGTCCTTTTGTTCCACAGGCAGTAACAGTATAGTATAATAATATATCTGATAAAAGGATAATCAGTTTATCTTGCCATCATGCAAGGATATCTGTGAAGACTAGTTTAACTTTTCTCGGAAATGTCTAGCTAGTTGGGACAAGATAACTTTTAACAGCTTTCTGAAAACAGCAAAATAAAATTTTTAATTTTATTGAAACTTATTTTATTAAAATTCCGGTGTTGTGTCCCAAGATTTTATTGATTGTTTCATGAAAAATATTAATAGATATGGAAATAGAAATGCAATGCGCAGATATGTGAAAGTTTGCATGATGTGCTTATTCATATTTGCAGCCTAGTAAAAAGAGGCAGGACAAGTCTGGAAAAATGGAAGGATACCAAAACTGCTCTAAATGATCTCACAAGTATAGCAGCACCAAACTAGCTGTACAATCCCAATCTAATTCTAATGGGTCAAACTCTAGAAACCGGATATGAAGTTCTCCACCCCTCTTTTCCTAGAACCAAACCCCTTGAGAGCGGTTTGTGTTTTAGGCGTCCCCATACAGTACAGACACTGTACACATACAAACAAACATATCTTCTTCGAAATTAAACCCAGTACGATACGATAACAATACGGCAGCCAGCATTGTTAACCACTATATCGATGAGGGCGGCGCGTAAATATTGTAGCTTTTTCTTACCTTCTGATCTTATGAGTATACATATTCACTAGCGAATTATATAATTAACATTATTAGCATGCTTAAAATAACAGAGAAGGATAACGTCGCCATCCTATAAATTTCGTTTCATTTGGGATCTAAATATCAAGTGTCTGTAAACAAATGTTTTCCTGACGTAGACTTCAGAATTCTAAAAAACTGCGGTCATTAGTAACTTTGCGAATACTTTCGAAAATTCTGTGCAGATTTTAAATGACATTGTAAAACATTATTTCCCAAATCGGGTATTTGAAGAGTAAATTAGTTGCAGCATATTTGACCTCAGCGAGTTTCTTTTCCCTTTCAATTTACTCGTATATTTAAACACAGTGCTTTTCTTCATTAGTACCACGCATTTCACTGCTTTTTGGACTCATTCCCGAAACCGTGAAGGAATTCCTATTTTTATAAATCGATAAAATCCTTAATGTCGTGCAAAAAAAAAAAAAAAAAAAAAAAAACACGCTACCTTCAAAATAATGCATCCGTTTTGATTTTATCGATAAGTGCGTTAGCATAGAATTCCACTTACATATTCAATAGAGGTATAGCCACCTTAATTATCGGGATTCGCAGCTCCATTTAACTGCCTTTTTGAAATTTTATTCCACGTTTTCCACCTTCATGTAAGTCAAAGAAAGCTCGACTTAAGGATAATAAGTATACTTTAACCTAAGAAATAAAAAGAAAACACAATTTCTGCGTCCCAGTTGTCTTAATGTCCCAATAACTGAAGGCAGTATAAGGCTTTTGCATTAATTTACTTAATGAGTTCATATTATTTATGAGCAGATCGAAACCTAATATTTCTAAAAGTACACCGCAGATTAAAAATTGGTGTTAAGTTAAAAATAAATATTCATTAATGTTTACAGAAATTAATCTTATTTAGAGAATAGACGTTTTCATAATGTAAGATAATCTGGTAAGAAGGTGGTGACTTAAATGTTGATAATGCAGGAGAACAATGTATAATTACGACCTAGGATAGATACTCGTAAAAGTGTATAGAAAGGAGATCTTTAATTTTTCATTTTTGGTGCTTACAAAATCATCCTTTAGTGCTGAATACAAAGCTCACTTTGCTAATAGGTTGACTGGGACTGAAACTGAATTTTCAGTTTTTATTGCAAGAAACGAATCCCTTTCTGATTCTTAGTATGCCATTAATGAATGAGCTAGATACATATCTTCAAATTAACAGTTAAACCAAATAAGTTTTTGAATTTTAATTTTGATAGAATATCATGTAGGTACAAAACGAATTGCATAATACGCTAACAGTTTTATTACATCTCTTAAGGTATCTAACTATTATCAGTGGAGGAATGGGAAGGAAATGGTAGTCATTCTTTTCAATTTTTGTCGAGCAAATGCTAATAATTGAATCTCAGAAATTCTTAATAGCTTATAAAACATGTGATAATAAAATAGCGTAGTATTTATGGTACGAAAATGAGTTTACAATCATCAGTGATTATGAAAAAGTTTTACATTTTAATTGTGACCTTCAAGTACATTTAATATATGCATACATTAGATTTTTCGAATTCCTTCTTCTAGTTTATAAAATTAAAATGTAAAAAAATGACAAAAAGCAAGATGTTTCGATTTTTTATAGTTTTACTTTCTGTGCAAAGAAAGCATTTTTCTGAATGAATATTTCACGACTAAAGATATATTCCATTACTTGTCTCTCACATAAATGAAATGCAAAGAACTTCCGTTAATTCTAATTCGGATAGTTGGAATTTCCTGTGTTTCAGAGAAAACTTGAAATACCAAAAATCAGAAGAAGATAAATTTTTCAAAATGCTTTAAACATTATATTCTTATAAGTTTAAACTGCCCAGCGACCCCAAAATTTATGCATATAAATTTGATTTGTCATTTCATTTGCAAAAGTAATATTCCGATTCAAATTAAAACCTTGAATTTCTGTTTTAGAAGCTTGGTAGTTGTACATGTTTCATACCACTGGACTGCGCATCAAGTTCTGAACTATAGGTATCTTTAATGATATTATCTCGTGGGTTGCCTTCACCATATTCTCTTAGTATGTCAGTAAGTAATCTTTTATAGTTTTATACCAATTATTCTGAGATTAATTAAAAATCGTATTATGTATGTTAATCAATTTTTTCTAAATTTACTTCAGAGAAGAAAATTGCTTAACTTTCTGAAGAATATAATAATATTGCTTAAGCTTTTGGTTTTGAAAGCGTATGCTACCAGTTTCAGAAGCAATCACACATAAAACACGATCCATGATTTCCTAACCAGCATGTCTGATTTTAATAATTAATATTCATAGCAATAAGAAGGGAATTCGGATTCATAATAATAAGAAGGGCGACATACATTAAAAAGCTATTGTGTTAAATACTGGTAGAATATGTCACCATAATTAAGTTACTTGAAGGAGAACAACTTAGTATGTGTAAACTTCATATTTAAACTTCTACATAAAAACAAAAACTAGTTCTCGTAACATATTTACCAATAATATATAGCTGTGGAAACTTATATTTTCCACAAAAGTTCTGAATTAATCAATACTTAAGAATTCAAAATGAGATGTAAGGATCTGAAAACTAACACTTTCCGAATTAAGCTACGAACTTCGATCATCTTCCTCATTCGCGTCTTGAATATCCCATCCGCACTAAAGATTGCTGACGAATATAAATGTACAAAGCAAGAGATGGTTGGACTTTTCATGGGAAGAATGGGGTATAAAGTGTTGGAAAGAGAGGGGGCGCTTGCATCGCAAGGGGAGGAGCGCAGTTTTAAAGCATCACCCGGAGGCTCTAGAGCCACACCGCGGTCTCAGGACTCTCACTTTCGGACTCGTCTCTCTTCCTACTGCGCCGAACGAAGTTCAAGAGCGACCAGTTCGCGCCAAGTAAGTCACAGGTTTCTTCGAATGCTGAAATTATTTCAAAAATATCATTGCCAGGTAAAACTACTGAGTTAGAATGAAAAGTCTTTCCTTTCTGAAAGTTTTAGCAGTTACTGACATAATTGCTTGCCTTCAGGATAAATTTCAGAAATGGAGTTTCGGAAGCGCAATTAAAGGAAAAACTTTCAGCAACAAGTGCACCATGTACTGAATATTATACTGTTCGTTTTCTGCATTATTTTAGTTTAATTTAAAAGCTGGCATTAAGACTGCAGAGATTTTACTTTAGATTTTTATTTTTTGATAAATGTAGCTACTTTATAACTCCTATTTCAATTAGTAATATTGATAAATTAAATCTTATTTCTTTGAAAATATTTCTCACTTAAAATATATTCAGAAACGTACTTTACATGATTCCTTACATTACCCTGTATGCAAATTTTATATTGTCTAATTTTAAGTAAAATTATAATGTGAATTCTTTTAAAGTAGATTAATCGGTCCCGGCAGATTTAATATGACATATTTAAATTAATAGCTTTATATGCTTAAATATTTAATCTCATATCATAACTTTCCTCAAAATAAAACGGGCTATATCATCTTGTGAAACTAATCACGTTCTGTTTTATTAATGCGTGACTGAATTTAAGTTAAGTGATTTTAATATCTGAGTTATTAATATCTGAGCCCATATGTTAGAACTTAGATTGCTATAAGCATCAACTGTACTCAGCATTTTGTTTATATTAATATATTAAAATTTTCATCTTGTTTAAAACATAATACTTCATTAGAAAATTATTCAGTCGGTTTCTATAAGGTAACACATGCATAAAATTGGCATTTATGATTTTACTAGGACTTGTGACCTAGCACGTTATTTGGAAACTCTTTTCTGACTTCTATTTTTTAATAGCGTCAATAAGTTTGAGCATTTACAAAGGAGGGCTAAAAATGTGTGAGCTTAAAGTTTTCTAGATGACACATTGGAAATTCCATTAATCTAGACAGAAGGTTCCACAATCATGTTCCTTAAATCTAATACTATTATACCTTGTACCCGCCGCAAAGAGGACGTGTAGTGGTATTGAAACATAAAGTGTCCAAGATTGTCATGTAAAAAATATTTCTTTCCAATACTGGATTCGATTTCACCTGTTTTACAACTACGTATGCATGGGGAGTATTTCAAGACTAACTGACATATGGAACATACTTCGTTTTCATAGAGCAGAGTTTTAAGAACTTATAATATTTCTTTAAACACGCATAACTTTCCTATGTTTTAGAAATAAGAAGATTTAAAAACCTCTTTTAGGAACTTTTCATATCTTTAATTGTATATCACGTGATTCACGATAATTACAAACTAAACATGAGATTTGACTACATTTAAGGTTTAATTTATTCGAATAAATCTTGTTAACGCTTACTGTGAAAAATTGTGCCTTGTATTTTAAAAATGTTTGTTTAAGGTGTCACTTTGAAACTTTGTTAAATTCAAACTCAAAAGAGGAAGACCGATTTGGTGCAAATTTAAGATTAAATTTAGATTTCTCTATCACATCTAATAACAATATAGTTTCGTTTGTGTGAAAAAAAATCTATAGATAAATTGATGCCATTGTTTTAATTAAACACGTAACTGTCTAATAAAATTTTCCTTTCAAATATAGTAAAATGGAGTGTTATCTAATATTTTTAAATTTTAATGATGGGATAATAAGTGAGGAAAACGAATAAATACAATAAGTATGCTTTTCTTTTCACAAACGAATAAGTATGCTTTTCTTCACAAAATCATAATATTAAACCAAAACGATGAGATTATTTTCATCAAAATTAAAAATACTAGTGTTTTTCACTCAACTGATTATTGCGATTTATACACCATTTTCTCAGAAATTGATTTGACGAATTAATTTAGGCAAAGCATACGAATTTTTTAAAAATTCTTATTATAAAATTTAGACTTTTTTGCAACCATAAAGGGTAACCAAACTTTACACAAACTGGCAGCGAATTATCGATAAAGTCTAAAATATCAACTGAATCTTGAAAAGAGTGTAAAAGACCTTCTATTAAAACTAAAGAAGACCAGAAGGCCCACTTGGTGCTTACAACTCAGCCAGCACTTATAGCGAGATAACTTAAAGCAACAGTCAAATGCTAAAATTTAAATTCAAATAAACTAGCAACTGAAGGCAATTGTAACGCAAGGCTTAAATACATGCGAGCTAATATGCGTTCTGGAGTAGGAATAGAAAGAAAAAGTGACAGTAAATGTCTAAATCATAATAACTGATTAATTAACGTAACAAAATGTTACAATATAAAGAGTTTATTAGAATTTGTATAAAACTGGGCAATCGCAAGTGGTACTTTCTAGGAAGCAAGTGATAGTTTTTAATTGAAAACTGGAAGTGCTACTTAACTTGAAGCCAATAAATAATAATTTTTCAGTTTTAGTATATTTAAGACTTTTATATCAGTGGGAGGAACACATTCCATTTTGACTAAAATTGATAACCTGGAAATGATATTTTACTTGAAGTTCTGAACAGCCTTTCATAAAATAAACACATTATGAAATAATACAAAACTTCCCAATCTTTAAATTTGTTTCCATTTCTCTTTTTTTGTCGAATCTCTTTTCATGTAAAAGGACGCTGCCCCGAAATGTTAGCTCTATGTATTATTTTCAAAGAAATAATATAGAGTACAACTACATTATATATATATATATATATATATATTTTATGTATATATATATATACATAAAATAAATATAACTATATAAAATATAAGACGAATACTAAAGAAATGAACGACACTGTAACGGAAACTTAACACTAGGTCAGGAATTCTAAAGTTATGCTGCTTTTAAAACTTTTGTGGCTGTTAAGACATTTATTTGTGAATCTGAAAGACTTTCCTTCCAAAGGATATTTTATGATCAATACGATAGTTTGAAATCATAGCATTAGAACAGATGTGTACATGAGCAGGTATTGTTATCATTGTCCATTGTATGGGAGAATAGAATAATACAATAAAAGACAGTGTTTCTAATTAAAATTGGGCCATTAATTTTATAAATAAATCATATTTTATATGTGGAGTTAAAGCAACAAGAATCAAGATAATATTCATGCAAATATCATTTGCACTTCTGCAGCTGAAGAAGAGGGTTCTGTATTTGAGCCTCTGAAACTAGTTCTTATTGCTTTAACGTCTCCAACAATTGTTATTCGGCGTGTTATTTTAACTCAAATTAGATTTACAAGAGATCAACCAAAATTGATAATTTACTTGAAGCACATAAGCAATGTGCTTCAAGTAAAATGTCTTAAGATGGAACTGGCGGAAAGTCTTTTGCTGGACATATCAGCTTTTTAAAATTTTTCTCTTTAAATGAAGCTAAGAGAATTTTTCGCAACTTTTAAATTCTAAATTTTTAATTAGATTTTAATTATTTTATCAAATGTAAATTCCTAAACAACAAATTAAATGCACTTGCGTATACAACAGATTTAAGTAACAAAAGTTGATATGAAGCAACATAATATGATGCTTCTTCCTAGTGACTGGTAGTGACTTGATAAATGTGTATAAAAAGAGCTTACATCTAAAACTCACTAGTTATTTATGAGCAGCAAAATAATCGATGCTATCAAATTGTGTTTCACAACATATCAAATGTTCATAATTATGTAAACGAAAGTTTCTAAAGATTAAAAAGTAAGTTTGTAATATTCATGAACAGATGTTTTCGTTAACTCACGGTGAGATGGAAATGGAATGCTTAGTTACAAAGTAACCCCACGAAGCTGTTGCTTTGTTTCTTTAATTAATGCATAAAGAAAGTAAACCGAAAAATTTGGGCTTCGGTAACCTTATTTGACTAAGACATGGAAATAAAAACTAATGGAATCCAAAAGAGCAGTGTTTGTAACAGATATGAAGAAATAAACGAAAAGATAGATTTTTGCGTGTTTATATATATATATACGGAAAATCTATCTCATATATATAAACATACATATTTAGTTTTTGCGAGTCTTGTAGCTACGCAAATCAAACTCTGAAGAAATTCTGCATATTGACTAGAAATTACATAAAGCTATCAACGTCACTAATCAGAAAAATTGTTGCGATTCACAAAATCTGTTCTGAATCGCAAAATTGAATTTTTAGCCTGACGGGAACAATGTACATGAATAAGCATAAGAAGGGATAACATCATGTTAGAAATTTCATGCAAAAGCGGATTTAACCTTGAAAAATCTTAAACATTTTATGTAACTTTAGACAATTTTCTCAATCACCCTTATGTCTGCAAACAGTCTTCATTGTTTTTAAGCTTTATATCTCAACAATCTATGAAACCTTTAATTCGCTGTCAAGTAGAAGCTTCGTACGAAATTCAGAAGGCTCTGTATCAATATCAAGTCGTTACATTTTCTTGAAATCTAACCGTACGGGACAAGTATTATGTATGCTACAAAACTATGCTTTATCAAAAATAATTATATAAAAAAACTAGCTAATTTTGTTACATTAACAATTTTAGTCAGCCATTTTACATAGCTTAATCCGTGTCCATTTGGTACAAGACTTGAGAGAATCTTGTGTGGAGAATGAGTGTATATGCCATTGGTCACTATTCTCTCTGATTATTTCGAAGCATTTAAAAGACAACTGAGGTTTCTTTGAAAAATCACTTTCTTAGTAAAAAAGAAGTTTTTTTGGTATTAATGATTACAGTAGTATTGTTCTCGTGAAATACTTTAAGATTTTTGCTTTTAATTCAGCCATATTTAAGTAGCCTGTCAGTATTTGAACATTTTGAAAGCTGTTATACTACTGAACAGCAATCTGAATATTCTTCGGTACAGTTGTTAGCGATGCTTGTTGCCGTATTCTTGGTATCATCCTCAATTCCCGGAGATGGAAAACATATTTGCAAGAGCATCTTGTGTGTACTGCTTGAGGTTACATAAAATACTGGCCAGCCGAAAGTAATAGGAGATGTAGGGTGGAAGACTCTCGAATCCTCTCCCCAAGGTATTCTCCATCAAAATTGATGCGGAGCTCCGCATTTAAATACAGTCGGCTCATACCTATATGCTATTTATACCTATACCGGTGGGTGTCTGCCGATAACATCGCGGCAAAAACATCGCGGACGAAAACGTCGCGGAGTAATATAATTTTATCAAAACTTTATAAAAATGATTTATTAATGGCCTTTGTTAGTTAACTATGTCGGTTTAAAATTGTATTAAGTGCTATAAGTTGCATTAATTTTCTATGCTTAAGTTTCCTTCTTATTTTCTCAGCAAAAATTTATTAGCTAATAAAAAATATGAAAGTAAAAATTATCCTTCTTTCCATCTTGACTTCACAAATCATTATGGGAATATCCATTTACAGTTATTAAAGCCTGAAAATATATGTCTGCGATGTTATTGTTATGCGATGATTTGTAGATACTTTATTTTTTAACCACGATGTTTTCGACGGCGATGTTTTTAAACTGCGAAGTTTTTGAACCGCTTTATTTTCGACGACGATGTTTTGTACCGCGATGTTTTAGAATTGCGATGTTTTCTCCCACGATGTTTTGTAGCACGACGTTTTTGCCTTGCGTTGTTTTCTCCGCGACGTTTTCGTCGGCGATGTTTTTGCCGCGATCTTTTCGGCTGTAACCATACCGGTGAGCCTATACCTGTGGTGAAATTCTTGGTACCTTGTCGTCTTCTACATATGTCTCATATGCAAAACCATATGAAGCACAAAATAGGTCACTCACAAGTAGGGCAAGGGGCTCCTATCTGTTTACTTCAGGTAAATGGTAATAGATGACCCCTACATTTCTATGTAACATAAGATCACTAATTACCTGATAAGTGAATACATATAATAAATAGCCAGACTTGAGTTGGTAAAGTATCAACAATGTAATGTATCATAGAACGTAATTCATGTAAATTAATTATTGTAAAAATATGTACTTGCATACAATGCACTGACAAATATAAGTTGGCAATGTATCAACATATGTATTGCAGATATATCTAAAAGTACGTAGTACGCATAAGTATGCAGATGAAGCTCTTTTTTTCTTTTGTTTTCAGATTTATTTATGTCTTTTTTATTATTTTATATTCTTCTCAAATTTTGACAGCTGTTTGTAAAAAAAAAAAAATTGTAAACAACTCATGATTGTAGGCATGATCTATACACTAGAAATAAGTTGCTTCTAGCCACCACAATTCATAATGTCATGATCAATTTTTACATGCAGATAACTTGTACTGCTAGACAATAATATAATTTCTGAAAATCAATTAACATAAAAACGTACGTTAAAACAAATAATGAATCGTCAAAATTGAGCTGTTAAAGTTTCAGCACAAATTTACAACAGTACTTATATGTAAGCTTTGTAAACAATTTTATAGTTCTTAATTAATTCTGATAGTAAACAGATCATGTTTACAAAAATGATTTGTAACGTGGAAACAACATGCCTGTTTGTAATGCAATATATAATGTCCTGAAATATGTTGCCCGTACCCACTACAATAGATAACATCTTGAAATATGAACCTGCACAAATATCTATATCGCAATGTATATCATGTAATTTAATCCCTTACTTGAGCTAATTTAACGCTGAAAGGAGTACCGTTGATGCCGCCGGTGACAATACTTTTAGTGCTCACTGGAGTCACAATTTCCATCACGACGAATGATGCCAGAATGTTGTTAGTTTTCTAGTTAGTGTGTTACTTAGGGTAAATACCTGCTTACTTAGGGTAAATATTAGGTGGCCCCCTCACTTCTTCATAACATAACATAACATAGCATATGTCTCATCAGCAGTCTATATTGCAATATTTTTTTTTTTTTTTTTTTCATTTCTGAAATTTAGCAAAACGTAATCTTAAAATTTCGCAAAAATAAAAAGAAAATAAAGTTTTAATATGTCTTCTCACTTTTAAACTATTTGGATTAAGCTATCAATTTTAATGTTTTATACAAGTATAACAGCATACCATGTACTCGATGATGAAAACCATCTAAATCGAATATAGAAAAATCTAAATCACTCTGAGATTTGGGAAATTTTACTCCAATTTTGATAAGTACAGAAAGATCATCACTGCGTTAACGAAAAAAGGAAATTTAAACGGCTTAATTTTCTTCAAAAATTTGTTCTTTTTTATACATAAATTACAAGCAGCTATTTGACAATAATTTAAACGAGCTGAATGGAATCAGCAGTTAACATCGCAAGAAATAAAAGTCTGATTTTTATATAAGAAGTATAAAGCTAAAATGAAAGTAACATTTGGCAGTCCTTTGTCTTACCAACACAAGGAAATTGAAAGAAGACATGATAACAAGGAATCCAGGAAAATAAAAGCTAGTTTCTTTGATGCATTTCGAAAGCTCCAGGTAATATTGCGAAACATAGAAATTTTAACAAGTTTCTGCAAACTCAGTTATAATGGATATAATATATGAATTTAAGACTACAACAGACTTTGAATATAAAGCATTTTTAACGGTATTATATTCTAAAAGTATACCTCAGAGTATACCAGTGCGTGTGAATTTTGGAATGTGCGCTAATTAGTTATAATGAGAGCTCGGGCTGTTTCTAATATCCTGAGGCTGTAGTTCCTGGAGGTGGAGCTGCTGGTACTTCAACTCAGAGATGGAAATTTAATACGAAATTTCTCATTTCCATATCATTTATTCAAAGACTTTGAATTCATTCAATAAATTTAAATGTTAACACAGCTAGCCAGTGTTCTTAAAAATGATAGGCATAATATCTGAATTGTAAGATTGCTACCATATAATCACCGGCAAATTATTTTCTACTTTTTCTTTCAATTGAGAGAAAAAATAAATTTAAAATCTAATTAAATATAGAGAAAACTTAAACCGAAGGTTCTCTCTTGATTTTTTTTAAATGCAGTTGTCTTAAAAATAGGAAAGGTCAAATGTAAAACTTTGTCAAAAATCAGAAGTGCAAGTTTCGGAAGCAAAAATTTGGATTATCAGCATTGCTCGTATATGGAGTTCCAGTGTACTCCAGAAATATATTTTATCATGCACTACGTATCATTCATAAATTTAATTTTAAGGTTTCAAAATTCCAGAACGAAATATTTTCGAGATAGAAATTTTATTTCACGGCCCTAAAAGACTGCATGCACTTCTTCTCCCTTGCAAATAGTAAGCACTATTCACTGGAAATGAAAAACTCGCGACTTAAAATGAATCGTTCCGAATATACATTCAAATGAAGTTTTACGATATTATCGAAATAAGCTATATTTAATCATTCAAATAGGAAGAACATATGAACCTCTAAAAATTAGTATTCAGATATGTATATAAAGTATTTTTACATAAATTTTAAATTAACTAAAAAAAGAATTTGCTTCAAGAAATCGAAGATTTGCTTGTAGATATAATGCTTAAGGTATTTCTCCCGCCTGCTTAGCATGCCTTCGTGGTGTAGTGGTCAGTACACTCGGCGCTTATTCCAGAGGTCCGTGGTTCGAGTCCCGGCGAGAGCATGGCTCATTTTTCATATCTCCTGCTAGAAATAACCCTCATTTCTCTGAAGTTTCTAAGTGAAACTTTGTAAAGCTTATTATACATTTAGATATGAAACAGGAAACATTAGTGTGCTTTCATTAACATTCGAACCTCGGTTCTCTCAGTTTGGTAAAGCCGCGTAAAGACACTTCTGCTTTTAATATTACTGTGTATAAGAAACTTTTCTCAGTTGTACCCCATCATATACATGCCATAACTTTTCATTCTGCTGAACGAACACTGCTGAACGAAAGTTAGCTTCGGTTTATTCTTTTGTTTTCAATGCACTCAAGGTTTTCTTCTTTAAGTAAGCCCTTGATCAGGAACTGGAATATTGCAGTCGATAATTCTTGGATAAAACTATTGAGTACCATTTAAAGTATTTTCATGTCCTAAAAACCTTATATATTCCACCTTTCAAAGGGAGAATGGGCATTAGAGGCTCAGTCGTTAAATCCCGGTAATGACGAATTATTGTCCACCACCTTTTAGTACGGGCGCCACTGCAGAATCACAATTTTTTTATGCGAAAAAAATGTGCAGTGCCCTCGAACCTGGACCTTCCGAATACGCGCCAAGTATGCTACCTTTATGCGATTCTGCTCCGACCAATGCTAATAATGTAGTTGTTATACACATGAGATATAAAATTATCTTATCACTATGAGATATAAAATTGCACATGTTTTACAGAAATGCCCCTTTTCTGTTACTTTTCTTTCCTGTGAATGAAATGCACAGTTCTGTCCTTAAAGACCTTATTTTTGTCACAAAATGTTTGGGAATTTATAATCTATAGCTTTCTTAGTCCTTTCTTAGCTTGAACTACATTAAACAAGCAAAGCGAGGTTTACAAATCTGACATCAAGTAGCATGAGTCTTATATTCTAATAAAAAGAAACGAATAAATCTTTTGTTGTCTAGCACTGATGACTGCAAACCGTAAATTCAATTTTGCTTTTGAGAAAATCCTACAAAAACTCTCTTCAATAGTGAACTGGATTTACTCGAGGATTTCTATAACCACAATAATTTTTCTAGTTCGATCAAAGGCTCAGATTCTAACCAGTTTTCTACACATATCATATATTATCAGAAGTGTTTTAATAAAGTTTTCCATTTTATTAATTTCTGATTGCGTTTTTCCATTCCTAGTAGACTCATCTTTTCTTGATTTCTTGATCTTTTCTTGATTTTCAGTTTTCTTCTCCATTATAAAGGGCATTGGGATTAGATATTAATATGTTCTCTAAAATTCGTCAACCTGTCTGTTTTCTGTCTTTTGTTGTTTTTCTGTTTTGAAACTGACTTTAATTTAGGTGCAATTAAAGAAATCGAAATAAAATCTACGTCAATCAAAGTTGCACTTCCTTAGTCTTCATTTTACTTACATTCAATTATATAAAGATAATTTCAAAATGATACACTGAATATCAAAAGATTACGCCTCCCTCAATCCAGAATCACGATTTGCACTTAGGGAGCACACGCTGTTAAGATTGTTGCTGCTAATTTCCCAGCTGCTGTCATAATGTTAAAATATTCTTCGCTTTGTTTCGTTCTCATAATTGGGTTACATACCATATAATACTGGCAATATTAATACACGATATGCATTTTAAATAAACTGTCAAAATTTCTGATAACCTTAATTCTAAATGGTGACATATTAACAAAACAGACGGCTGCTCTATTCAAAAATCAGCTGGTTAAATAGCCTAGGTGTAAGACTTATCATAGGTTAAATAATATAAATTACTGTCACATAATCATCGAGCAAGCATTTTGACTAATCAAAATTTTGTAATCAAATAATAATTAGGAATAATTAAAATAATAATTTTAACCTCATCTCGTATTGCATTTATCTCCGTTAGGAGATAAACAGAAAAGCAAAATTTAGACAATAGTATTTTCAAATTCTATTATTTTAGGAAGCTTCCTGTCGTAATTTATATCCGCCTAGTTTAAAGTTTAACAGATAATATTGGTAAATTGCATTCACTCGCATATATATATATGAAAAAAATGGATCACTTTAAAATTAATTAATTTGAAAATTTATTCAAAAGGACTAAAAAGTAAAATTCTGCGCATTTGCTGCAAAGGTATAAATTAATTCAATAAAGTTACACAGAAACTAAAGGAAATTATACCCTAGGAAATTCAAAGTGAAATTTAGAATGCAAATGTGCACTACTGTGGTAAAAGTTTAGAAAGTGAATGTGCAATATTTTGGAAATAATAATTAATTGGAATAAATAAAGGTACAGTTGTGTCAATTAAAATACAGAACAGAAGAATAAAACTGGAGAACTATTGCCGACTTCATAAAAAGGCCTTGGCTTATCAAGGGAAATTGGAATCTCTCCATAAAATTATAAAAATCGCGTTTTATCTTTTCGCAAATCCAAAAGAAAGTCACATTTAATTTTCACATTTTAACATAGCCTAACTTCTTCTTTTGTTTCGGACCGCAACATAATTTCCCGACACACGGACAGATTATTGAAAAGAATAAAATTCAAAAACAAACAAAGCAAAAATAAACATATGAAAATAGAAAAAACTGAAATAAAAAGCAAACGTAAGGAGAGAACCAATTGATTATAAGTACAGTTAAAAATTTATAGTATATATATATCTTAAATTTTTGTAGCGTGTATGACGATATATATATATATCAGTTTAACTTTAAATCTGAAGGAAGGACGAGAGTTATTTGAATATTTCACAGGAGCTGAAATATCCTACTGAAATGAGCTGGATATATCGAAGTCTATTACTGATCTGAGAGATGCGGTGAATACTTAATTTAATCAGAAATGTCAATATGGTGCATATCATAAGATATGCGAGGTATTGGGATTTTACAGGAAGTTCTAATGCATTTCTATGGAAATGTGAAAAGTGCAAGCGTGTAACTTAACTGATAGAAAGTTTAAGAGAACAAATATTATCCAATCCGCTATTACCTATGCATATGATGCAGTTTTAACAAACTTCATTTCTTTTGTGTAAAGCGTGCCACAGAACATAAGATAGTAATGTTAAATATGTCTGAGGAGTTTTTAGTAGGAGGAAGATTCTTTTAAACGCTTAACACTGGTACTAAGTGCTCGATCCTGATTCATATTGAATTACAAGTCAGGATTTTGTTTTATATAACGATTTGGTTGGCTATTACTAAATTAAACACCTAGATAATTTACCACTCAAGAATTTTTTTTACTTTATACTCAACAGTTCAGCTACTATGAATAAGTTAATACAGTGGTGGCCAAAATTGTGGACACTTTTGGAAATTTTTATGTATTTGAACTTTGTATGCTTATAGAAAATGTTACGTTTCGCAAAATGCAAACTTGTATATATTAAGAATTTTAAAGAGAATTTATTACTGAATTCAATACAAAACACAAAATTCAATTATTTGCAATACAAAAAAAGTTGTATGTACTTTAATATAAATAAAAAACACAATTATGAAGTGGTTTGTAATGTCTACCTTTCCTGGCCAATTACTGTTCTTGTTCTGAGAACCAATCAAATGTTAGTAACTGCCAGTAGAAGCTGACATCATGTTTACATTTGAAACAATTCATTATTTTGCTTTGTTCTGTAGAAGGAGGACCTGTTTCTTATACACTGCAATTACAAGTAGGAATTTTTGTAAAAATTTTTAATATTTAGTCAAGGAGCAATGGCATCAAATAAAAGAGTAGATTGGACACCTAGAAAGAGATGTAATATTATTGTGTTACGAGAAAGTGGTTTTTCCTATGCTGAAATTGCAAGACAGGTGGGTGGCTCAGTGACTACATCTGGAGTCCGAAAGTTTTGTTTACGATATCAGGAGACAAATTCAATAAAAAACAAAGGAGAAGGCTGAAAAAGGTTCACCAAATCTATTGATGACAGAAGAATAAAAATACTATGTCTGCAAGATAGAAAAATGTCATTAGCGGCCATCAGAATAGATCTGAATGATGCTGGTGTTTCTGTCAGTTCAAGAACAATCAGGAGAAGATTAACAGATGTTGGACTGAGAGGTAGAATTCCACGGAAAAAGCCTTATCTTAATTTTCAGCAAAAACAAAAACAAAAAAAAAAAAAAAAAAAAAAAAAGACTACAGTGGCCAAAGGAACACATTAATTGGACAGATGATCAGTGGTCACAAGTTATATGGAGTGATGAAACTAAGATATCGTTATTCGGTAGTGATGGGCGAAAATATCTAAGACGTAGAATAGGGGAAAAGCTACATCCTGACTGCATTCAAGCAACTGTGAAGAACCCAGGTAGTGTTATGATTTGGTCATGCATGTCAGCAGATGGTATTGATCGCCTTCATGTCATCGATGGGACACTGAATGCCAGAAAATACATTGACACTATTCTAGAACCAAAACTTCTACCTTCCATCAGAGATCTCTTTCCCAACAATGCTTCGTTTATTTTTCAGCAGGATTCTGCTCCGTTGCCACATATCCAAAATATCGAAAGAGTGGTTTCGTACAAAGAGCATTAAATTGTTGTCATGGCCAGGAAACAGTCCTGACCTCCATCCTATCGAAAATTTGTGGCTCAGTTTGAAAACTCTTGTCCGAATGAGGCGCCCATCAAATAAAAGGGAACTAATTGAGGCTATATTGTTTCCTGGCATCATGTAATAACGAAAGAAGAGCTTAAAACTCTTGTCAGCTCAATGAAACATCGAAACGTCGATGTGAAGCTGTAATCAAAAATAAAGGGTACCCTACAAAGTACTGATAACTCACTGCAATCATCACTATCTAATGTATAACGATAACTATTATCGTTTAACTTTTTTTGTATTGCAAATAATTGAATTTTGTGTTTTGTATTGAATTCAGTAATAAATTCTCTTTAAAATGATATATACAAGTTTGCGTTTTGTGAAAGGTAATGTTTTCTATAAGCATACAAAGTTCAAAAACATAAAAATTTCCAAAAGTGTCCACAATTTTGGCCACCACTGTATGTCTCCCATGGGCAATAGGTATCACGAGTCGCATACAAAGCACAAGTAAAGCTAAACACTGGATGGATTATTGTTAATGCAGTTAATTAATCCTATTCATTCCTCTTCCGTATCTAATTAATTTAATCTGTGTTTTAATATTCAGTTTCTATATAAAGGTAAAAGAACTAAAATTAAAGTACGATAAAACATAATAAAAATAAAAAAAAGAAGATTAAAAATAATTTCTTACATTCTTTACAAAACCGCAAAAATATTCTTTAGCGGATGTCAGTCTCTTTCCATACATTTAAAAAACTTGACCTTATACTGTGGAGGCCCACCCACCAGCGGCCGAACGGTAAAGTCGCTGAACACTGGTAGTTCGGTCCGAGGTTCGAATCCCGCGAACGACCTGGCTCCATGGGCGTTTTCGTGGTTTCCCCCATGTGTAATGTGTATACGAGCCAGTTTCCCTTAGAAAGTCCTCCACGAAGGCATCCCTCCCTTTAGGCAGATAGCCCTCGAGGCTTTGCCAGAATCACACACGCACACCTTATAGTGAGGCCACCTCGTAGAGTCTATTTAGGCGTTTTAAAGCAGGCAATAAAAATCTGGCATACCCTCACTGAGATTCAAACTCCAGACTGTTACCTGGATTTATTTCCAATTACACCCCGAAGGCACTCGGGGAGAGATGAGGAAATTTCTTACTCTGTCTTTCGCTTAAACGGCAGCTCAGGATTACAGAAATTTACTTTCCAAATCCAGATGGTGATGAATTATCATTTACCACATTTTAGACTAGAGCCGTTGCATTTTAGAATTTCTTTGCTGCCGGAAAATGTGAAGAATGAGCTATGATTACGAAAGGATTCGAAGTCTTGACCTTCGGGCTGTTAGCTGGATGTATTTTATTGCACCAGGAAGGTATAAGGTGAAGAAGAGAAAGTTCCGTATGGCTTATTATAGCAATGTATTAGCTACATCTATTACCGTTTCAATATTATCATTTTCCTAAATTTTTCATTTACACAACCAGAATTTATTTAACTCATGCGTAATTTCTATAGTTTTAGAGTATTTCTGATTCTCCCTAGGAAGAGTGGTGGTTTAAGAGCAATTATAAATCTCCCTAAAGAACATCCATATGTTGAGTAGAATTTAAATCAAGAAGCTGTGCTAGTCACTCCATAGCTCCAACAGTAATTTCTTGATTATATATTCTTACTATTTGAGTTTAGCATGTGCGGGAAGTATCTTGCAACATTAATGGTTAACCTTTTGAAACTGTGAAAGACATGAATAAAGATTCTACATATGATAGATGAATTTTCCCCCACTCGTTTAACTGTTGGCATGCAGACGTCTGGGCGTCCATCTAAAGGACTGCCTCTTTAATTAAGCACACACCGTTCAATGATACCTTATTATTGACATAGATTACTAAGATAAAACATGATACCTCATATTACTCAAGTCAAATGCACACGAAAATTTTCTGCAGTCACTATCGCAGTTCATCCATAAACAGCGCACGGCTTCCATTGGTCATTCAGTCCAGAGCATACGCTTACATGCCCATTTCATCCGCTCTTAAATTGTGATGGGAAGTTAGTGAGCATTTATTTCCATACATCTTGTAATTTTATGTCTAGAGCGGATGCGCCGAATGCGAAGCATTCTATTTTCAGTAGAAGCTAATGCAATACTCTAACTGATTGAAATGATAGAAAACTGTAGTCAAGTGCAAGCATACAGCCTGCCTGACCTTAAAATCAAATTGTTATTCTTGTTACTCTTATACATAAGCAAATCTGACACGGAAGCTCACCAAGAGGAAGATTTTAGTTTTGGTTCGGAAGTATTCACTTCTCGAAATTCTGAGTTTAGATTCGGAATCAGCAAAGTCACAAGTCATGCAAGCCATGCAACCTAAGCAAGCCATGCAAGATGTGTTGATCTGGAAATGACGCAGTGCGAAGAAGTTATTACGATTTTTAGAATAGAGAGAAAGAATCAAGGGGTTACCCGTTAGTTTAAATCATAATTTTGATTTGCACATTTTTTATCATATTTTGATTTACATATATATATATAATCTCCACACTAGCAATATATTTATATATATTTCTAGTGTGAGGATTATAATACATAAATTGCTAATGCAGATACAATTACATACCGTGTGACCGGTACACCTTCATTCAGGTGGATTGCATGCCCGTAGGCCAGATTTGTATGTCATTGACTTCTCGAAATTATAGGGTTAAAATAAACTGTGCTAAAGAAAGCTGCAGTTGGAGATCTGGTGAATAGAGACAGGTTCGTTTTTCTGATTAATCTAAATTAAGCGTACAACCGGATAATCCACAACTTTTAATCTGTATAGAAAATGGTACCTCATGCAGTTCATCTCATTCAAAGAAAGATCGTGTTTTGATTAAGAATATGAGCGTTTTTATCAAAGAACAGCTTAGGCATATGGACCTATGTTTTATTCGGAATAGGTGCCTGACTGTTAAAAGGCACTGAAGTAAGCTTTCTAGACACTTGATTGTGTCTAATTGAAGATTTAGTGCTTTTTTTATGCATGGAAATGTCCGACTTCATAAACCACTGAATCAAATACTTGAAAAAAAAAGCAATAGAATATTCGGATTAGCCGGCTTATTACCTGCATCTGAATCTGATACAGTATTCTTGAGATGCTTTAAGTAGACGCTTTACTGCTAGACCACAACTTCAGTTGACGCCTTTTCTGGAAAAAAAGGCTCTTTCTGAAGAGTAGAAAAGTCCTCTTTCAAACCTTATCCATTACCTCATCAATTTAATCCATCTAATATAATTTTAAAAAACAAAGTTTGCCAATTCGAATAGTTATTTTACTTGAAATGCGTAATGTCTAAATTTGAAATCTATCTTCGGAAATGCAGCCTATTTAGTGAAGTAATGAAATGCCACGAGAAAGAAAACTGATCTACAAGTAAGTTTCCAATTTCCTGAGAATTTTCCTCGCAGTGTCTTTTAAGGACCCTTCATTTGGCTTATTTTTCCTAGGATTTAAAGTGTTAGAATCGAAGAAGGGAAACGACGGCAATTCTCACCGAATTTAGTACGGAGCATTTTAGTCTTAACTAAAACTGACTTTTACGTACTGAAAAGTTCGGAAGTTGTCAGCTTAAGACCAACTGAGAAAAAGACACTTACATTTTTATTTTAAATCAAATTAGTTTATCGTTATTAACTTTTTATTTTGCAAAGATAATATTATTTTAATTTAAAAACAATAATAAAGCTGCCAATTTAGTTTGAAAGTAATCTTTTAACTTTTCGATTCATAGTTAACTAGCATAAATCCAAAATTTATTAACATAAGAACACTTCATACATTTTAACTAAAAAATATTCTTTTGGTTTTCTGGTAGATATATGCGCGAATTTTAGAATAAATTAATTTGGTTTTTTAAGAGAAAATATATGATGTGAAGTTTCTTTGCGATCCAACACTGAACATACAGATTATTGATGCCAAGGTAAAAATGTCTTTGTCTAATATACTCACAAATTTGAAAACCAGTAGAATATCTAAACATATTTCTAGAAATATTATTATTATAGAATGTTTATGAGCATGGTATCAACTATAAAATAAGAGAAAATAATTTGCTTGCGAAATCAGAGTTAAACAATACTTTTGTGTTTTCTGTATGATGTTTCCTTTATTAAGCGACAGCGTAATTTGAGCGTCTTTGAGTCAATGTATTTACACTAAAAGCAGAATTTCATGTTTAAATATTCATTCATAAATTAAAATTTTATGTCACAATAAATTCAACTTTATCATAAGTACCAATTTTCCAAGCTATCAAGAAGATATGCCAAATTTGTAATTATGCTAACCTTTTGAATAAATAAAAATGCTAGTGATTTATATTTTGTATTTTCAGTAGTATTAAAAGTTAAGATTTGGTTTGCACACAACTAGAACTAAAACGGAAGATAAAGCTTTGTATCCAAATAAATGAATTAATATTCGTTAACATAAATGAAATCTGAACGCCTACCGCAGATATTTAATGTAAAACGTCGGAGAATTTTTAATCCTGAATCCTCGCTGTATAGAAGAAATTTCTCTCTTTTCAAGATCTCGCTTCAACTTATTCTTAGCCTTTATAACTCGAAACATGCTTATGTAATTTAGTACATATAAACAGGTGTTTGTAAATTAGAATCCTGAGCTATTTATATGAGAATTTGTTTCTAAATACTTTAATCTGTCTGTAAAGTAAACTATCTTAATAATAATGATTTGCTATTCTTGCGTTTAAACTGTGGATCGGATTTAAATTCTGAGTTTCTGAAATATTATAGAGAGAACCTGAGAAAGATCATTTCAGGGAAAAAATTTCAAATCCGGCTTTACCATTAGATAAACGGTATTTTTTTCGGTAGCCCTGGAAGTGTTTCCTCAATAGTTTCGATACAGGAAGTTCCAAAAGCAAGTAAGTAAAAAGAACGCCATTTCTTTCTGGTGCGAAAATGCCGTAAAATTCCTTTGCCTTATTTGATAGTCCTAAATGGCTTGTAAATGAATAAATTTCCCGGGCCAAGAAGAACAGAGGACAGAGAACTGGAAGGAAACATCAGAAAGAACATAGGACGGAGGAAGAAAGCCAAGAAGTGGGTTGATGGCAAGAGGATCATTTATCAGAGGATTGCATAGTGTGAGCAGTTAGATTCCAGAAATGGAGAAACCCTATGCAAGGGAAAGATGAAAGGTAGTCGGCATTTTGGGGATTTTGTACCCCTTGGTGGTCAAGGTAACAATCAGTGCGAGGACTGGAACACCAAGCCGCTTAAATGAATTAACTTAGTCAGGTAACTAATGTTTTCAGTCGGTACCAAAATAAATATTTCTTACGTAACACATACGGCATGAAAGCTCTTTGTTTAGACAAAGAATTTGTCAAATATGAACAGTATCAAATATAACGTTATGTATACGTCAGTTAGGGACAAGAAACGCCCTGACTAGGTAACATACACTCACGCCATAGAAACATTATTCTGTTGATAAGCATTATAATAAAATTTGGAAATCTAGAAGGATGCCAGATTAAAAATACAACTTATTTCAGCTTATCAAATGCACTCCAGGATTTCAGGTTTGTTGTTTGAAATCATGAAAATATTTTAGACGGTAAAAAACTTATTCATCATTTTAACATAACACAAAAATAAATACGCGTTCTCAAAAATAAAAATACGAAAAGCTCTTCCATTTTCCAAGCTACTAAACTGCTGAAAATGCGCAGCAGGTTGTAAAAAGATATTAATTGCAATCACAAAAAATTCTTCAAAATATTTTGTCACTGTTTGCTGCAATGGACGAAATCTAGCTTTGCGATCGAAATGTTGGATATTCCTGGCTTATAAAAAACGAGTAAAAAGCCGCGGGGAGATCTATCGTATCATAATTGCCGTCATCTACTGCTGAGTAAATATTATTTACAACAAGATTGACTTGATATTTTTTCTAATCGTCTACCAAATATCGACTATTTCTCGTCACATTAAAGTGCGTTTTGATAATTTGCTCCTAGTTCACAAACGCAGTTTTATACTCTACACAACTTTTGTTTATTTGACTTAGCAGGATTAATTCAGAGTATGTCAGAATTGATAAATTCAGACTATTAACTTAACATTAAATTAATTAAATAATATTAACTTAACAACAAGATTATGATACTTCATGAAGTAACCAACTAAAGGAATTTATTTTCTCTCATAGTGATCAAATTGCAAGAGTGTTATCTAGTATAAATAACGGTTTTATGGTACGGATTTATTATTTTGAGGAATTTGGCAAATGGAAACCTATAGTTCATTTATAAATTTAGGTAAATCTTTAGGGAAGTGGAAAAATGTTTGAATGTTTAAAGGAAATAAGCTCTGCCCTAACTCTGAAACTGTATCAGGGAAGCCGAGATAAAGTCGTAAAAGGGGAAAAAAATCTCTCTGCACTTTACGCGTAATATATTGACACATTCTTTAGTAGCTACAATAAAGCTGTATATATTTAAATTTATACCAGTTAGATATATTATTAAAAGTAAAAAAAAAATAATAATAAAACTAAATAAAATAAAATGAAAATAAAAGATCCGTACGGATAAGGAAATAATAAATGCAATTTTTTGCTATTAAAAATTTGCTGATACGTTATTAAAATTAAAACAAAAATCCAGAATAAGAAATGCGTTTTTTGCTGCTGAAAGTTTGCTGTTTTGCTGCTTGTATAGCAGCTAGAGATGGAATGAGTTCGAAATATAAATTAAGCATCTGGTTTTTTTATGAATGATCGCATCCTGAGAGCTGATAAAATCGAAGGCCAGAGGGACAATAAATTATACTTTGAGGAGTGGCCAATACTTGCTAGAGCAAGGAATGTCATATTCATAGTAGCGTAACGTAACATAATATATCTGCCCAAAAATTTTGAAAACACTTAGCTAAGGATCCAGTTAACACCAGTAACTGCTTGCCATTCAGGTTTCTTTATATAACTGTCCATTGCAGTTAAGTTTGTTTAGAGAATTTGGTCACCACTTAATCTGCTGACATTGCGGCAAACCGTACGGAGATATCTAACTGTACGAAAACTACCTTTATATTGCGAAACGGAAAGTTTATCTTTTATTTACATCATAAATAGTGCTAAACTGGAAAGGACTGGAGTCTGTCGCAATGGGCCTGTTTCTTCTTATTGAGGAGTCCACGTTCAATTTAAAATTTGTCATAAACATGACATCTAGAAAGGGTCAGTTGTAGAAAACATTCCCTAACTTTTGGGGAATATGACGTTTATGGCGGTGTAATGAAGCCTTAGAATTGTAAACAACTCTTTATAGATATGAGTATGGATTACACTTCCATCCACAGTATGCACCTACATCCAGTAAACCTTTTTGACGAACGAAATGCAGAGTGAATAATTTGGCTACGCAGATATGTTCATTTGAATCCCACAGTGTATTGATGCAACGCTCTTGTAAGGGCTGCCGCTTATTCATATCCTCTATTACTGTGTCTTGAAGCCTATACTGATGTAGGAAAGAAAACAAATCTCCAAACTCGAACTGGTCATCTTATTGAAAGTTCCAAATCGCATTGACACAATAGTGGCCGAGTGATAAAATTATAAAAGACTAGTATTTTTACCCCCTTTAAAACCAGCCGACGAACTTTTTGTTTTTTTGCAGGTGTAACTTGGGTACTGACATGGCATGTTTAACTTGAAAATTGTTTCATGAAAGTATCCCTCCCCGGAGGCAGATAGCTTTCGAGTACATTACGATAATCTAAATAATTCAGTCGAAATTAAATCGCGTTGTGATATTGTACGTACGAGTTACTGGTGATCATATTTCCTAATAATTTCGAAAGTCTGCATTTATTTAGGAGATACTCAGTTTTTCTTAAAATTTCGGCATCATATTTCAGTTTGATTTATTTCATACTAGACATTGTTATTATATGCATACAATTTTGCATTTTCAGTTTGTATTTATGTGTTACAATACTATGCATGATAAGTAAACTAATTCAATTTTATTCAACCGGTTTTGAGAAATTATTACGTCTTTTATGCATATAAATATTTTTTGAACACCCAAGTGTGTGAAAAGTATAGTTGTAAATTTCTGTTCCATTTTTAAAATGCTTACAAGGCATTAAAAACGTAAATTGAACAAAGAGTTATTATACAGATTACAGTGTCGAAAACGTTATAGGTAGTAATATTTATTTACTGTCTTGTTAAAAATTCCTTGCATATGCAAGTAAATATTGCTTAATAACGTATAAATCTGTTTAGAATATGAGAATTCAAAGAAAAAGAGGCAGGGAAAATGCCACTTACATTAACGTCAATATGCACTTTACAGGCCTCCGAGAAAATCTTTTTCTCAGTACGCGACGTTAGCTTAGAAATGTGTTATTTCTTAAAGATGATACAAAATATTTATAAATTCATTGCTTATAGTAGGAAAACAATGTCATGTGAAGCAAGTCAGTTTGTTGCCTGAGCTTCTTTCAAGTTTATTTCAGATCCTAAGAGCCTTGCCGACAATATTCACTTCCTGACAAGCAATATGCAAGGATTTACATGCAATAGCTACCGTAGATTCATGTCGATTCTTCCTCGAATAAGACACTAACGGAAGATTAACAATTTTTTTAACATGGTAAGCAGTGATAAATATACATGACTATGCATTTTTCCTTACATCCTTCAGGTCTTGTCAGAGACAGTCTGCTCCTTCTTGTCATTACATATCTTTTATAGTTTCTTATACTTCTTTATTAACATGTTTTGCTCCTTCGGCGTACCTGCCTAGCGATGCGTGTCGTACGAGCAGTATATCAGCTAGACATTCAAGGAGAAACCGAAAGATGCAAAGATTCTTTACCGGACAGCGCATTTAGCAATAAAATTATTGGTTGAATAAAATGATATAGCATTTTCATTTTATTCATAAATATTAAAACTCATTTTATTCATAAGTATATTTATTCATAAATATCGCGGTGACCTCGATGTCATGCACCTTTCGATAGAAACAGTTGAGATGTATAGTAAAGTTATTCTAGCATGTTTAAAATGTAAAACTTAGCAATCTACTCAAATTTTTCTCATGTAATGAAATTTTGTTTCATATAATGAAATTCTGTTCCCAGGACTAGCCACAATTGATATTTAAAACAAACTGGAGTAATTAACCACTACGACGCGTTTCAAAAATTCTAATTTTATTCGATGTTTATATCTTGTGTGACGATGCTTATATCTTGTGTGACTATGTTAATATCTGTATAATTTAAACGAAACAATGTATAAAAAGAAATTTTCAGAACCATAAAAGACTGTCGCACGATTTAATTTCTAGGCATTTTATTAAAGCCTGAAGTCTCATAAAACAACAACATGAATTATAAATTTAAATGAGCAAAATATTAATGTCTAGATAAACAACTGAAAAACTAATTTCAAGAGAGATGTGTTTAAAATTTTTACAGCATTTTTAATATGACTCTAATTATACTTTCACATTATCCTCATATCGGATTTTATAAAAAAATAATTTATTTTTCCTCTTAGGGAAATGATTCTTACAAAATGATTATCTTACCAAATATCCACATAACCGTTTGTTACAAGTTCCATCTAAGAGATTCTATACCCTTTAAAAACGCTTTTGATTTAGTACAAACCCAAATTAGCAATTTCGAATAACTTGGAATTAATTCTGAGACTTATGAGAACCTTTTAACGCTTATACTAATAAAATAATTACCTCCAAATTTAACTTTTGAGTTTAATAAACAAACTGGAAATTCCGATTATGATTTAAAGAAGATCACTGAGTTTTTATATAAGCAACTAAATGCAACAGAAAGATCTCGTTTGAATAGTTCTGTTGAGAACAAAGTAAACAATTGTTGCCTCCTGTGAGACTGCCTGAGACTATGAGTGACACAAACTGAAGCTTTCGGCGGAAGAAAATCCAAAAACTAAATAAAAATGTTTCTATTGTGACAATTCTGACAACCGTTGAAAAGAAAGACTCTCGTGTATATTTTGTAATAAATTAACACCCATATCATCATCATGTACATTTGTTTCTCACCAGCGCCTTTGCAAAAAAGAAAAGATCATTCAATGAAAAAGGGTTGTTACTGTTTTTTTGTTGTGTAAGGCTAGCTAATCATTTATCCATAGCATCTAGAGCCCAAATAGTTTGTAAAGTTTGTTCAGCATTTCATTCTGACATTCTGTATTATGCAATTAAAAATAAAATTGCTGAAAGTAAATCTTGAAGTAGTAATATTAAGATGCTGATGATGTTGGGAATAGCGTACTTCCTAACAATTCCTTTTCAAAACAAATGTTTTTGTAAACTTTGGTTGCATGTGGTAGTGTAAATAGTTTTGATTATTGCACTAGAATAATAATCAAAAGTGGATCTGTAAAATTTTGTATCAGTTAAGTTCTTTGCGACTGCCTTAAAATTAGAATGTTTAGTAGAAGAAACTGTTTTCATGAAATATTTGGCGGAATTGAGAAGAAGGAAGGTCACAAGAAATATCGCATTAATATAAGTAATACTGATAAGCGTTTTGCTTGCAAATTAGATGGTATTAAGTTATATCAAGTAAAATATTTGCTTTTCTATACCCAAAATCAGTAATTCTGGCATTATTAATAAGATCATGCAATCTGATATTTTAGTAAATGCGCTTTCCGTTAACGGAAATAATTGTATGAATGGAAAAGATCCGTTGCAGGAAGATTGTTCAAAGGTAAAATCAAGCATTCACTTGCTCACAGGTAAAATCAAGGGACTGATTGCCATGCGTACATGTTTAGGATGGACGCTGAAGGAAGTATCTGGGAAAAACAACCTAGAAGGTTCCAGACTCTTCGGAGCTCTTTCTCCATATGAGCGATTTGAGTGTACCAGAATTATGGCAATATGCATTCGAGATTATAGCGAAAATTGATCTAAAAAAGAATTAAAAAGGCAGCAAAATTGCATTTCCTGAAATGTTAAAAGAGATCAGGAATGCCGTTATATGGTAAATTGAACTTGGATGAAAGATCGATCTACTCTTACCAGCTGCAAAAGGATGGCTGAAAAAAAGACTTGTAAATTGTGCCAAATCATTAGAAAGAATCGGAAAATTCCACGACTGCGAAGAAGTATTTAATGAATAGGTCAAAGAAGGTATAATTGATAATGTTGAATCTAGTCAAGAAATCGCCAAAGAACATTATTTAGCGCGCAGGCAATAATTTAAGTAAAATTCAACAACTAATGTTTGCCCTGTATTTGATGGGTCTGCAAAGGGAAAAAAATCCATCTAGCAATGAATGTATGGTAAAAATAAACAAATGTCATTGAAATTATACACTCTGTAATAAATAGGTCTTGATACGTAGGTTTAGAGTGCTTGCAAATATAAGGAAAGTTTTCATACATATTTAGCTTCAAAAATGAGATAAGCCATGTTTGAGACTTCTTTTGTCGAAAAGGTGAAAAAACGAAAACTCAGTTGTCTAACACAAAAGAAAGAGTAGTTATTCAGGATTTTTATCATCTATCCCATTTCTTCTAGAGGCCACTTTAGAATTTCACATAAAGAATGTTCCAGGACATCATAGGGAAACCACGCATACCTTCTTAGAGTAATTTTTATGTAGGCAATCTGGTGTGCATTATCAACAGCAAACAACAACTGAATAAACTAATTGTTAAATTTTTCACATGATAAATTCGAACTCTGAAGGTGGGAGAACATTCCGACATCCTCCTAGATACTTACGGGAAACCAAAGATTTTTTCCCGTCTAGGGATTAAACTGGAAACTGATTGAAGATTTCCTGACTATCAACCTAAACTCTTCGCCGATGAAGAACGAATTATAACCGAGAAGAATATTCTCTCAGCTGTCCATTGAACTTTCGACCCAACAAGGTTTTCTTTTCCTGTCACGCTGCTACCTAAGATACTTTTGCAAGAATGTTGGAAAAATTAACATAGGATACGGAATTTCTCAGATCGAATAAGAAAATGTTCGAACGATGGTTATATGAGTTGATAAGCTTTTCGAAACTTGAAATACCAAGGTGTCTTCTAACGGGTTCTCATCAAGAAGATGACCTATACTTGCACGCGTTTTGAGATACTAGTAAATCAAAGTTTGCTTAGATATTAGATTATAATGTATTTCTCTCGCCTTCCTACCGTGCCTTCGTGGTGTAGTGGTTCTGAACGCTGAGCCGGTATTCCAGAGGTCTGTGGTTCGATTCCCGGCGAAGGCGATTGCTCATTTTTCATCTTGCCTGCTTCCAAAAAATACCTAATGTCTCTACAAGATTTCTTCTTCTTTCATCGCAACCTGCGTTTTCTTAAGATTTAAAAAGGATAAGGGTACAGCATGCCAGTTAGCTGAGATGAAGAGTAGCCCCACTAAAGCAGCTGGTGTATCTGTAGATTGGAGCTTTTAACATGTTAGATTGGGAATATATTAGCTTATGCTGTTAAAAGTGATATGGATCTTGAGAACATAACTACGACTTATTCGACAGACTCTATAAACTCATTGTGTCGGATAACCAAAAATGACAACTAGTCCACATTTGTTTATAATCGAGTTCGTGAAATCAGACAGCTAACTAAATCTGAAAATTAACGACATAGAGTTGCAACTCGAATCCAGCAGACATTCATTTAAGGGGATGTAGTACAGAAGATATATTGAAATCTCGCTTGTGGCGGGGACCGTGTTCATAGTCCCCTGAAGAATGGCCAGTATCTGAAGTTGTTAATTCTGAATAAAGGAAGACTGTCATATAAATAAATTTATAAATAAATTTAATTTCGTTGAACATATGTCCTTTGATAAAATTACAGGAATCACTGCCTATATAGTATTACGATTTCGTAGACATTCAAAGAGAGGTCAGAACATTCAAAAAGTTCTTCAAGAGTCAGAAAAATTAATTTTCAAAGAAATAGAATTAGGAAGTTTCTGTGAAGCAACAGACATAAATTTCTTCATTGACATTCAGAAAATTCATGACATTCAGATTTCTGATGCCAAGTAAATAACATAGTCAGAAAGTTAATTATGGAAAACGCATAGAACTTAAGCATGTCAGAATCCGCATATTAATGCCAAATCTCACAGAACATTACTAGATTATCAAGAGTAGAAAAATAATTCGTCAGGTAATTAGAAGGTGCATAAAATGTAAGAGGTTTTCGGTTCGTCTTTTTATAAACTCTCAGTATTCCTCTTCCGAAAGTTTCTGTGAGAGGTACAGCAGTCGTCCAAACGGTATAGTGGTTAGGGGAGGTAAACAGCTGAGTTGGCTTCCGACACAGGTATAGATATATCCATGCAGAATTGGTTACCAACTCGGCGGGGGGGGAGTCAACCACTAGCTACCAGGTCACATCTCTGGGCAGCCCCGGCTGAGCAGACGACATTTATAAAATGAAAAAAAAAAGATGTACATGTGCATACAAGGCACTTGAAGAAGAGTACAACAATGTACAAAGAAATATATACATGTTCATACAAGGCACTTGAAGAAGAGTACAATCAAAATATATGTATATACATATAAATACAAACTCATATACAGATATATACACACTCACATACATATATATTCCGAAACAAATAAAAGTATACATACTCTCATTCATATTGATATATACACCCATACATATACGTTATCATGATAGTTGACGTATACAAGAAACATGCCATTGAGGTACGCGTGATCCTTCGTATAAATTAGCTACCATAAATAAAAGATATAAACATGTACAGATACACACTACAGCATTCAGATACAGTACGAACTTTATGTATGAGAACCTGGCAAAGCATAAATAAAAAACTACATATTGAACATACATATCACATATACTGTTGCTGACATATTGAACTAGCTCATATAGACTTTTATGATTACTATCTTCCAGTGTCAGAACAGTAATTGCTAGTACAGTAGTCAATTATTGCTTTCAGTTTCCGCTGGGCAACTCTGTTACTTTGCATATTCTGGAACCAATTTGGCCAGAATCTGGCTCCTGGTTGCTTGAGGCTGTTAAGTGCTGTGTGTGGGCAGGAAAACACAAAATGATCTGGATGACCCTCATCCCCACATTCACAGTTACCATTCTGTCTCAAGCCAAAGCGGCAGAGGTACGAAGGAAAGGGCCCATGACCAGTGAGGAAATACGTCATGTAATTGCTATCAGTTTGGATTGTTGTCTTGATCTTGAGAATGAGATTGTAAACAAGTCTTCCTGTGGAGGCTTGTTCCCAACGTTCTTACCATATTCTAAGGAGCTGATGGAATGTCCGACTCTTTAGGTCCGAGACTGGACTAAGGGTCGAGACTTCTCGCAAAGTGGATGAATCCGCAGCTTCCTTTGCGACAACATCTGCTCTCTCATTTTCTTCTATTACCGTATGAGCGGGCACCCAGATGAGTGAGGGTCTTTGCGAAGCAGGCATATGGGTTAGAATATCTCTAATGCTGCTGACGATAGGACTGCGAGAACGAATTCCAGCTATCGCAGCGAGGCTTGAGGCTGAGTCTGTGTAGATGATATTGGGCACTGTGGGATTATTCTTCAGGTGGAGAAGAGCTGCTCTGATTGCTATGAGCTCCGCCTGAAAGACAGAGTTTTCAGAAGCGAGCTTTCTTTTCCAGTAATACGCTAAAGCTCCTCCAGAAAGTATACAGAATCCGCTTCCTGTGCCCCCTGGAGTTTTAGAGCTGTAAATGTATAGTGTCGATGCGGCATGGCGGCACTCTAAATATGCGGCGAGCCGAAATTCCTCTCGTGTGGATTGGTGGGGGATGAGAGAGGTGGCAAATCCCCCGGATCCCCCGGATACTGCAGTACTGAAGGACCCAGGTTCGATTACCGGTGAAGGCATGAATGTAACTCTCCGTCCCTTCATAGAAAGCAACGGTGGTCGCCTATGAGACGCATCCACAATAAAATGGCCAAAACTTCTGACCCTAGGTGTGGTCAGTGTTGAATAGGCAAGTGCCCGCCATTAAATAAAAAAAAGGTTCAGGTGGAGAATTTCTAAAGGAATTTTATTTGGATTACTTCAGTGATTTAATTTTATTACATTTAACAGTTTTCACGTTTAAAAGCCTAGTGTGAGATTTTAATTTCATACACTGGGCATAGTTTGAAGCTTAATTTACTATGCAGAGTAATAAGAAAAGAAGTATGGATGTTCAGCAACAGGCTTCTCTCTCTCTAGGCAGATAGCATTAATTTGCTTAAACGTAAACCAGATAATCCAGTTAAGCACCCCGACTGGACATGCTTATTCGGCAATCATTGTTTTTTAAGGTATGAAATTTAATAAACTCCTTTTTTCCATTCCAAAATTAGCAAATTAAGCCCAAATTTAATTATTTGAGATTATAGGACATTTAAAGAAGACAAATGCAGATTAATTACTTTTGTTTCCTGTATTAACACCGTAGCTTTTGGCTAAATATGAAGTGACTGGTATTGAAAAGTTCAACTCTTTTTGCAGTAAAATTTCTGCGTAGTGTGCGCTAAATAAAACTGACATTCTGTAGATGATTACTGTTTAAATGTCTAAACAATAAAAAATGTATAATTCTACCGAAATTTAACTTTATCTGCAGAAGTATTATTATTGAACTTAGTATTATTATTATTAAACTTAGTATTATTATTATTAAGCTTAGTATTATTATTATTAAACTTGGTATTATTAGAAGTATTACTTTAAAACCAAATGCGTTATGATAAGAAAAACAAGATTCACGTAATATCATTTTATATGAAGAAATAATGGCTTAAATAAATTTACTTAAAGTTGTTTTTGTATTCATTCTTAAATCTGATTTGATTAGATTAATTTGGAAATATATGGAAGAAATATAATTTAAACACCTTAAGGATATTTTCAACAAATTGTTTTTTTTTTTTTTTTTTTTTTTTTTTTCGGGAATATAACATGGAAGACTGAAGTAAAAGTTTACTTCCTTTGTAAATGTGAGAAAAGTAACAAAATTTCGCTGTGAAGTGGAGCTTCTAGGAAATGAGTAAATTGTTTAGAATGTAAATTTTACAAAATTTTCTTGACGAGTGATCAAGTTTAAAACGGATTTTCTCTCATTATGTTTTTAAATGAAAATTAAAAATGTGGAGATAAATTGGATACATATATTTGAATAAATGCTGAAAGAATCTAATAATTAATTTTTAATAAGGTACTGCTAAATAACTTCATTTTTATACGTAATTTCGCACAAAGAGATGAAAGGAGTTACTGAATAATAATAAAGGATGCTCTTCTCAATGAAATGATTAAATAAATTGTTATTTACATGTATTGCCCCACTGAAACTGCAAATGATAATTTGTTTCAGAAGATTAACATCAGTAAGCTCATTAATTGAGTCAGATAGCTATAAGGTTAAACCTGAAGCAGGTAAAAATGGTGCTCATACTCAAAAATCGGTAATGTTTATAGAAACAGTAAAACATGAGATAGCGCTTTCCAAATAATAAGAGGATTTATTTCGAGTTCTGCACACAAATTATTTTTGTCTGCGTTCATAAAATTTCTTTTATAAAACATTTGTTTCGAATTCCGATTTATAGAAATATTTAACAATTTCTAAGGAAAGCACAGTCAGTGAAAAAAACCTGCAATTGAACTATTGTAATTTTATGGCATTTACTTCGGTGTCTTAGTAGAATTCGTAACTTTAATTAACGGATATTTTTCCACTTAAGACTATTTTTTATGAGATCGACTTTTTTATTGTGAAATCTGCGTGAAACTGTATAAATAGTCAAACATTTATTATGAAAACTACATGATTAACTTTCAATAGCTGAAAATACGAAAGTATATCTAAAGATGTATGCCTTTACTCAGGTTTATTTAATTTGAAAGAACTACTTATTACGAAGCATTATTTGCAAGGTTTAAGTTAATTGGTAGAATTATGAGAAGATTCGTTTCTCGAAATAAACCGAAAGTGCTATTTCTGAGATTAACGCGGATCAAGTAATGTATAACCTTACTTAGCTTGATTATAATATAATTTGATTACGGTTTAAGGAATACAATAGCTGAAATGAAGCTACAGATAAAGAAAAATTTCTGAACGAGTTGCACAGTGTCATTTGGAAACTGATATAACACCTGTTGTATATTTTTTTTTATTCCTTCTTCGCTTTCTCGTAATATTTCTAAGTACCAGCAGACCGAGTTTAAGCACAAATTTCTTTCATTTGACCTATATAAGCCCGAAACTACTTTGAGCCTAGAGCAAACGTTTTCAAAAGCGGGGATGTACTAATCTATTTAGCATACTCCAGTTTTCCTCCTCATCATAACTGCAGATTGTCTCAGCAGAATAAAATGCATAAACTACTTTTCTAATTCAACATTAGAAGCCAAATTACATAGACCAAAAACATGCCAGAACGAGGATAAATGCATTTTTCTTTCTAATATACTTACATTAACAGCTGGTTGGCCACAGGAATGTTAGTAAGCTTCCTTAATTTTCCATTTATAGTCTGTTACTCTTTGCCACTTACAAACGCGCTTTTCTGAGAGGACAATGCGCTTTTTGATATGATGTTACTTTTTTATTTATTAATGTTTCATATATTGAAATAAAGTGAAAAAAAGCTTTGAAATAAGCTTATACGGTTACGTCATTGTTTAAATTGCCAAATCACACAAAGTAATCGTACAGACTATTAGATGATCATTTTATCCCGTGTACTTTCTAACGAAAGGTATCACAAATAAAATAAAAGGCTAAAAAACTGATTTATTAACATGTCGACCTAATGGTTACAAAGATATAAACATTAACAAAAAGGGAACTCCACTAGCCGCCCAGAAGGTATAGTGGTTAGGAAAATCTATTGTGGTACCGAAGGCCCTGGGTTTGAATCCCAGAGAAGGCCTGTATATTTTTAAATGTATAGTGTCTTCACGGCATTTGGGGCACTTAAATATAAGGCAAGCCGAAAGTCATCTCGTGTGGTTTGGTAGTAGGGGAAAGGGGTGGGAGACACTCGGACCATCCGCCGGGGTGCTCTTCCTCAAAATTGGGGTGGGAATAAAAGTCCAACCTCCTTGAGGTTCTGGCAACCATTCTCCCATGAAATGCCTGCACAAGACAACAACAACAACAGAACCCCACTAGCTTACGAGTAACCAAATGCATTTTGAAATTAAATCCAATCCGGAGTGCAAAATTAACACACTTAAATTAACACACCTAGCTCCCCCTAACTAAATGTTCGCAAAACAGTTGCGGCTAGAGCGAACTTACGCCGAAAATTAAATTGCTGCAAGAAAAGAAGTTATAACAGAGTGAAGTCAAGATTGTGCTCCCAAGCCCTATTATTGTCGGAAATAGTTTGAAATATCTTTATTAAAACTGTATCTTCAAAAATATTTTCTATATTCCCAATTTATGCATTCTCAAATCCCTGAGCTCTCAGATTCATACTCGCAATGTTATTTTGATGTTATTCTCAAATGATTTGACCCCGTGCACACCTATTTATTATTAGTAGTACATTGTAGTATAATATTGTAATATTGTATTCTCAGTAATTATTATATTTATCTCCCAAAGTATATCTGTTATTTTTGTAACATCAAAACAAGTGTTCTCAATTTAATCTGAGAATTTCAAATTATATTGTAATCTTTTTATGTCCTAACTGACTATTTTTAATAACTAGTACATGCGGGGCGTGCGGTAGGATTGCACTATGTACCGTAATAGGTAAAATATAGATCCTTTGGACAGCTTCAGTTGCTCATCTCCACCTTTGTTTACAAATTTTTATAAAGCTTGCAACGTTTTAAGGGTTAGTTAGTATAGGAAGGCTTCCAGTTGATCTATGGAACATCATTTTTGTCCCCCATACTTTTACCTGTACCTGCATTAAGCGGAATGTATGCGACTGCTCAACTTTATGCCTTGCAGCCGCATAGCTTTAAGAAATCTGGACCAAGTATTCTCTCCGAAGGAGAAATCGGAGGAAAAACTGGAGAGAATAAAGCCCGTAGGCTGCAAGTAGAAAAAATCTACATGACCAATCAGACAAGTCAGCCTTTGACAGACGTTCTGGAAATCCTTAAAAAATGTAAGTAATTTTTATGCTTGAATTAATCTGTTATCTCAGGGAAGTTGACGAAATTAGAAGTTAAAGTGAAAATAATTATATAACTGAATTAAAAAATACTTTTCACAAGATTATTCCTTTAGTGAAAGGCAAAGTAATCATCTACAGCTTAATATGCATACTATTTTAACAGGTAATTCTGCATTATCATTTTCAACTTAATCTGCATATGAAGCAAAATATCTTGGTCTTTAAGGGGACCTTAAAACCCATAAGATGTTCGAATAGGTGACTGTTGCAAGAATTGGGATAACTTATTTATTTTATAAGCAATTACTACCAACTTTTTACAGCTGACAATATAATATAGCTACTTTCTGAAATGGTAATCAGAAAGTTTGTGTTGCCACAAATATTTTTATAATTTAATTCGCTTTGTGACAACATTTTTCGTCATGTTTCCAACTTGCGCGCACAGATTAAAACATTCTGTTTCATAATTTAATTCCATATTTAATATACAGCTTTTATAACATTTGGAAACTACTGTGAACCTAAAATTCTGAACATTTCATGTTAAATTTTTATTTTATTTTGAGATGAGTTTATAAAATATATTTTATTAACAAAATTTGTAATGTTTTCGTCCATAAAATTTTTCAATATTAAAATATTCATCAGAGTTTTGGTTCAGTTAGAAAATAGTGCCCATATAAAGAATTTCATCAAATTTCAAGTATGTACCATTAGCCATTTTTAAAGTATCATGCGCGCAAGGTGGAAACATGGCGAAAAATGTTGTCACAAAGCGGATTAAATTATAAAAATATTTGTGGCAACACAAACTTTCTGATTACTATTTCGGAAAGCAGCTATATTATGTAGTCAGCTGTAAAAAGTTGAAAGTAATTGCTTTTAAAATAAGTAAAATATCCCAATTCTTGTAACAGTCACATATTCGAAGATCATGAGGGTTTAAGGTGTATGAGTCCCCTTAAGGAAGATTGCTGGATTCTTCGATGGATTAAAGTATAAAGCAGTTTTTTGATTAAATGAAACTGAAATTACCAGTCGAGTCCTGCAAGCTACAGTTAAATTATCTGTAAAAAATATAAAAGAAATTTAAATTTGAATAGCTGTTTTATTTTTTTGAAATGGGTGAGACAATTCCGATTATTATCAGAATTAGAAATTAACCAAGTACGATTTATCAACAAATATTAAATTGCCATAGTAAACCTAAATAAGTTTTGTAATATATATATATATATATATATATATACATATATATGTGTAAGATTACCTTTACTAAGGACATAGTAGAGCACGACTTAAGCATAACTAAACTGCTTTATTTTAATGATATGAAATAAAATGAATGAAAAGATAAATTAAGTAAAAATGAATGTTACAGGTAATCTCACAATTGAAGTAAGTCCAAACAGAATTCGATTCATGTAATAATGACTCATACACTATTAGTCCTCACTAAATGTACATTCAAAAGGCATCTCTGCCCTCATATGGCTAGCTCGATGTAAGTAAGCATTTCAGCTTGGCTACATCTGCCTCTGCGCGTATAGAACACGTCTTGTTCTTAGCCTTTCCAGCGGTCGTCTGCCGCTGTGATGACGTCACGCATTGCTGAGTAGAAGTAAAGGGAGTTGAAGAATCTACTTCCACATATATATTTTTTAATATATATGAGATGTGCTGAATATTTTGAGATAATTTATATTTTATCTTGGTGCTTGCAAATATTGTTCGAGAACTTAAAATACGCTTGCTGAGTTACTAAATATGAATGAATGAATGATCGCCTTTAAGAATCAAAACATAATTACATTTTTATACAGCTGCTGGATTTTTTAATCGTATAATTTTCTTACTTCTGCGACATGTATGAAGCAGAAATTTTGCATAATAAATATTCATTAATTATTATTGAAAAGATTATGTCAAACTGCAGCTTGTTTCATTTAAAAAATATTTTCATTCACGAAATGATGAAACGCATAAAAAATAATTTAAAATCTCATTTCTGAGAAGGGAATTTCAGGAACAGAGTAAAATTCTAAAGTATAATAAAAGACTAAGAGTTTCAGTAAATAAATCTGAGGAAATCCTTTTAAGAAAAATTCAGAACTGAATTTTTGTTCACGGGAATATGACCAGAATGATGTAGAACATACTTTTCCTTTTCTCCTTACTTGAATGACATTTACACAATTATTTTGTGAAATAGTTTAACTTAAATATTGGTGTATTTTGGGGAGGGAAAATGCGATATTTTATAGTGGTATATATACTAGTCGAACATTTTCGAAGTCAATCAAGATTTACGTCTCCACATTTAGGTCTCCTAACAATCCTTCGTCTCAGGAGCCATTCATAAAAATAGTGATAGCAATTACATTTGTGTAAAAAGTGACAATAAATATCAGAAAAATAATTAGTATATTTATTAATTTTACAGACAGTTTAACTGTTTAAATGTGATGTAATATTTATACTATTTTCTATTGAAAGTAGTATCATAACATGTTTTTGGATATAGGGTAGCAATATGTATTTTATTATAATAACGAGAATTTGACTGTAAATAACGTAACACTAATATATTACTGAATCAAATAAAAATATTCTTCCTTATAAAACTTGAAGCTTCACATAGTATTAGACCATAAATTACAAAATCCTGTAATGGCTGTTTTTTTATATGTTTGATAATTGATTCTTATGTACTTTTAGCGCTGATAACGAAAATATAGTTTCATTCTTTATCATAGCGTCATTACGTTTTTTGAAAATCGCAAATTTCAAAAGCATTAAAAAGTTAAAAATTTGTTAAAATAAGTCTTTAAAATAGGCATAAAATATTTTTATTATAATTTTTTGTTCTTTTTTTGGCTCATAGTAAGCATACTTATAGCATAAAAGTTGATGGGTCTGATGGAGGGAGGGGATCCACTGACTTCCGTTTCTTAATGAAAATTGCTTTAAATGTGCCTAATTTTCTACTTTATTGCATTTTTCGTTTATTTCCGTTATTTTTCAAAATTCTCAAGAAGTAAATTGGGCCCTTGAAACCTACCCCCTCCCACTTCTTTCCCCTCAATTAAGGAAACTACAATTTTTTTTGAGTTGAAGATGAAAAGCCTGAAACCACAAATATATTCCGAAAAGCTCTCATAAACCCAAATAAAGTTCTCCTTCCACATCTGCATATAAAATTTGGCTTCATGAAGTAATCTGTCAAAGCCTTACCAAACGAGGTCAATGTTTTGGGTACATCAATGCAAAATTTCCAGCCTTATCAGCCTCCAAACTATAAAAGGTGCCTTCTCTCTTTCTGGCATAAAAACATTTCTCAAAGAAGGCAGTTTTGATAAATAAATTAAAGTTGCAGAAAAAGAAGGGGACTTTAACCAATGTAATAACAAAGTTTCAAATCAATATGAAGATAGAAACTTTAACTTAATAGCTGAGAACATATTGCTAAAGTACAAAAATGTAGGCTGTTTAATGCTTAAAGGTTTATTTCTTAAGTTCATATCTGGAATATTTCCCTGAAATTCTGCGTGCCGTTAGCGAAGAAATGGGTGAGAGATTTCATCAAAACATAAAAGAAATGGAAAAGTGGTATCAAGGAAAATGGACTACTTCGATGATATCTGATTACTGTTGGATGTTACACCGGGAAGAACCCCATTAAGAAACATAAAAGGAAAACCTTTCCGCGGAACTTCGACACACATAAAACAAATTTGTGTATTTTTCCTACGTTGCCTAACTATAAATTAGGGAAAGAAAGAAATCCTAAGAAAAACGCTTTAAATTAATTTTAATGTCTCATAATTTCGCAGTTTTTCGACTCAGAGCTAACGAAAGCTAAAATTCGTGACGCAAACCGAATTTTGCGTACTTGTATTACGCGTAAATCGATGCTAATCATATGTTATTAAGACTGTTTTAATAAAAAACTTTTCAAAGTACATATATGTTGCTAGCTTGTAAAAGAGTGGTTTCACTAACGGTTCCTTTTATGTCAAAAGCAAAATTCTGAAATATTGAGAACTGTAATTTATATACTCGGAATAGAACACTCCATAAGAATGCCAGCACCTTTATGTAAATACGCCGCTTCATAAACGTCCAACGGTATAAGGGTGCTCGCTGTTGTGAAGAGCACTTTCTGAATCGAAAAACGTAAACCTACAAGTCGATTTTCGTTTATATTTTTAATTATTTAATTAGGTAGGGGTGAAATAATTATTTGACACCTATAAGGTTGTCTGCACCTTTTAATGTAGGTAGGCCACCGTATAAAGTTCCCTCCGATTTAAGGGTGTTCGTTCTCATGAAAATCAATTCCTAGCTTGAAAAAGTATCTTCATAAATGTGCGGACACTTTTAGACAAGTCCAGGTTTCGTTTACATTACTAATTAATTAAGTAAGCAAAGAATGAAATAAATTTTTGACACATATGAAAAACGTGGGTTTTATATTAAGCGTGTCTGTATCTTTACAGAAAACCATGAAATGGAAGGAATGTCTTCGCAAAGAACGTTCTAAGGGAAACTAGCTCGTATCCACATTATACATGGGAAACACCGCGAAAGCTTCCTTGCACTAAGGCTTTTAAGCTGGAACCGAAACCAAGTCGAATTTCCAGTATTTAGTGAATTTACCTCTCTGCCGCTGGTTGACCTCAGATTCTTTATGATTTATGCTGAATTGTTACAAAGGTGTCGACGAACTCTTTTGAATGCAGACTGCTGTTGACCATGAAAATTTTCGTTTCATATTTAGAGTGCATTATTATAGTTTCATTTATTCCTCAAATTATTTTTTTATAAATATTTTTGTTTATTTTGTACATTTTATTAACTGTTACGTATTTATTTTTTCTGTTCTTTATGAACTCGATTGGCTTTCCTGAAGGCTTCAGTACTTCTGATTTAAAAAAAAGACATTAAGCATATATTAAGGCTGGAATAATTAGACATAAAAGCACTGATCAGATTTAATATCAGTAGCAGTCTCGTGTTAGAATTTCGGGAAACTGAAGAGCTACAAATATATTTGTCAAAACCAACTTAACAGTATTTATTATATTTTCAAATTAAAAAGGTGATTTAGTATTGTAGGGTTTCCCTTATTTTGCATAACAATTTTATTTTAAGTTTGATATCTTTACTGAACTTCTCAACTTCTCCTCCCATTCTCTCGCCAAGATGTAAATTTAAAGTTAAGTGAAGTGCCTATTTAAACGGGTAAATCTCTGAGTTTATTCAGAGCGTGTTTTCGCTAGCCAGCGCACGCTTCGTTGTTGTTTCGCTGTTACGCTAGTCAGCCTCTTTGCCATTCGGATAATCATCCGTCTGTCTGGTTTTTATGAGTCAACCTGTTAGGCTTACCTTACGTGCTATCCAGCACTATTTATTTTAGATTTTTGACTTGAATTATGTTTTACGTTTTTTGTTTTACCGCAAGTTTGACGGTGCCATTTATAACGCACGAAGATCGTGCTTTTCTTTTAATTATTTGAATTTAATAAAGTCTTACTTTCACCCATCTTCTGCACTGGTATTTATTCATACCTGTGCGAGAATTCGTCAGGTTCATTGTAGGATCTAATTTAGTTTATGTGAAAAAAAAGAAAACGACTCTACAGTATAACTGTGACGATCTAATTCTTTTTGCTCTTGCGCTGCATTCAAGAACATACTCATGTCTCTATGACACGCAAATTTAAAATTTTGTACAAAGTGATGGAAATCCTGTTCTTTAAACAGAAATTCAAGCTATTTGCTATTTTAATGCTTCTTCAATCCCCCCGGATGTAATTGTTAGTCGATTTTAGTAAGAGTAAATTGAAAGAGTATGTCTTCCTTTTCATTCGAATGAAAAAAAAAATGTGATTTTTCTTCATTTCTAACTCTAAAACAAGTATGAACAGAGAGCTCTGTAAAGAAATTTCAAATCTGATAAATGAAAATTGCTTAAAACATATTTTCAACTTGGTAGAGATTTTGCATAAAAATAATTTAGTTTGCTTATGCAATTAACGTGAGAACAGTATACAGCGAAGAAAACTGAACCCAAGTCCTTTAATTATTTCATTAAATGGAAATTAGGTTATTAAAAATGTGTCTTTTCTCCAATTCAAGATGCAGCTTAACAGATTATTTAGACAGATTCGAAGTCCATTCATCAAACTTGCGTTTTTCTAAAATATTTGTCTTTTCCATTGTCCATAGACTGTTTTACATACATATGTAGTTATTTTCGTGATATTCTGCTACTAGGCTGTTTAGAGCCAATTTCCTTTATGAAACGTTTATCGACGACATATTTTCTTAGGTAAATAAGTACTGAATGTGTTCCCTTAATTAAACCAATCAGCCCGTCTCCCTTTATGCGGCATTTTTGAGTAATGAAAGAATATGAAAATACGTTTTTTGTAGTTTTATATATTCATATGCGGTATGCCCGGATTTAGCAGTTTCCTCACACAACTCTAAAAATTTTAATCTCAATTTAGTCGGCGTTCCCAACACTATGTATTAACATAAAACATGAGGAGTTTATGGCTTTCCACATTGTGTTCTTTATTCTAAAATAATCGAGAGATTTGTTCTAGATTGTCTTCGCCTTTAACCTTTCTTATTGATCAAATTTTAACAGCAGTCTTTTCTCCCTTGTTTTTCATAAGCATTCGGTTTTACGATACTATACCGCCTGTGCTGGGACCTTTTCAAACACGTCATAGAAAAAATTACGGAGACTATAAAAATCCAAACAAGATAAAATGTCCTAACTTATGAAAGACTTTATATTGAATAGTGTCCGTAAAAATTTAAACAAGCAGTGAGTTTTGCAATCTACAAATTTTGTTGGAAACATTCTTATAAGTTTAGATGATGAAATAATTGAGCTGTTAAACCATGCTTATGTAAAGGGGATGATGCAAAAACTGTTGTAAAAAGGGTAAAATTAATTATTTTAAAAGATGTTCGTAAAATTTAACCGCCCCTCTAATGATATATAATTATATGCTATATAAAGAAACTTAAGATTATGCATTGGATAAAAGTTTAGCTACTGTTGCTGATAAACTGAATTTTCAAATCAGAAAAATCTTCTATACATTCAAGGCTGTTCTATTTTATTCATTAACAGAAAGCATAGAAGCCATGATTATTCTAGACAAATATTTGGTGATTTTTTAAAATTTATTTGTGGTCACAGAAGGTAGGCTGAACACTATAAATCGAAAGTATAATTAATTTGTTTAAAGAGAATGAAGAATGGTTTGGTGACGAAACTTTGAAATAGTGTTTTATCCAATAGTGACTAGCTTTACAGTATTCATTCGCATAGAATGTCAACAACTTAGTTAACGATTGATAAGGCCATGCAGTTGATTAAACGAGTGATCGCGTACTGGTTGGTTAATATACTGTTGTATAATGTGACAAAAAATTTGAATGAATAGCCCTGAAATGGGAAACCAGCATTTTTGGTAAGACTTATATGTTAGACACACTTTAATTAGAGCTTTTTTAATCTGAGGCTGCTTAAGTTTGCCTCCCTTCTCCCTTCACATCAAAATTGCTGTATAACTTCAAAATTATGAATAAGGAAATAAACTAAAACACGGTGTTAAATTCGATTGGTACATGGTAATACTTGGTAGTATCATACGACAAATTCCGTCGAATCGTATTCCCTTTTTCTAGAAGCGAACTACTTAAGAGGTCGCTCGATGGGGGCTCGATGCTAAAGAAGAGGGCAGTAAGGAGTGCCGCAACCTCAGAATGATAATGAAATATGAAATACGTCCAGAATATACATGATATACTAAAATGTTATTTATTTATGCTTTACTTTCAGAGGAATCATCTAAATTATTCCTCAAATCTTGCATTATTTTATTATTCTGTAAAGAGTATGGTAAGATTTCATTAATGCAACTCATTTGTCAATTTTAGGTAATTTTTATTCGTTTTTAGTCACAAAACTCTCCTTATAACTGTTAACTTAAAGCGAATGTGAGAAAAATTCTCAGTTGTATTAAGAGTTTGTAGAGACATTAGGATTTTTGGAAGGAGGAGACATGAAAAATGAGCAATGCCCTCGCCAGGACTCTAACCACGGACTTCTCGAATACGCGAGGAGCGTGCTGCTCAATACACTACGAAGTCATGCTAGGAAAACTGGAGAAATACCTTATATACTCCTTCGCTTAAAGACGACTGGGGTTTTAAGGGACCCAATCACCAAATCCTGGTGGTGAAAAATCATCATTCACCACCTTTTAGTTCGGGCCCCACTGTAGAGACATTAGGTTATTTGGAAGCAGGAGACAGATGACAGGGGACGGAGAACTGGGGCACCTGGCGTCTACCAGAGGGTAAGCAAGTGTAACCCCTTGTACACGAAAAATTAGCAATGTCCTCGCCGGAAATCGAACCACGGATCTCTCGAATACGCGTCGAGCGTGCTGACTACTACACCATGAAGGTATGCTAAGAGAGTGAGAGAAATACCTTATAAGTTCACTTCTAGGAATTGTATTATAGAGTAAAGTGCGAACGTTCCTTCCATGCCTTTATTTCTTCTTCCTTAGCAGTAACAGAAGTAAAATTCTTTAGACTTAAAATAAAGACTTTTTCTCTCAATGAGGAACTAGTATATTTAGGCAAATTCACAGAAAGTGTAAAAATTTTAACATTTGATAGCGTATTGAAGTTTTGGTATAAAACATTATGTTTACGATCTGTCTAAGTTCATTCAAGAGCAAAAGAATAAAAGTTAATTTTTTAAAAAAAAGGAAAGATGTGCATTCTTTGCACCCTCCATGTGCATAGCAGTTTGAAATAAGATTGAAAAAAAGATTTAATTTAGGTCTTTGCAGAATTTCTTTTCTCCTTATGTTGAGGGACCTGCACCTGTTCGCTCTCAGAATCGATAAAGTCTTGATTAAAATATACGCCAAATAAAAGGTTGTTGCTTTACCTAATTTTAAGGTATAATTTATTAAGATACATGATCGTCCGAAAAGGACAGCCTGAAAATTGTTCTTGTTGATAAAAATGGTGCCACTTTTAATGACAGACTACCGCGTTGCATAAAGCTGCAAGCACGTTTATGACACTTCAGCTTTTCCTAAAAATGCCGAAGATTTACTTCATTCCCTGCTTAATTTATTACTCAAGTATGAAATTTAAAATCGAACTTGCATAAGGATATTCCGGCCGTTATGAAAGCTGTGTTGTTCAAGTTAGAAACTGATCTTGATTAGAGTGCGAGCACCTTTATACCGGGCTCTATTATGAAGGTTTTTTGTCTTTTCGAACAATGACCGACCTGAATAATGGTGCAAGCGCTCTTTAAAACGGTCCTTTCCAAACCTGGTTTCCAGTAGAAATGGCTGAGTACACATATAAATCTCTCTCTCTCTCATTTTTTTAAAGTTTCTCGGAATGCAACCCCGAACAGAAATCACTCCACGCTGGAGGGGTGTACCTAAGTATGTGAATCTGTCATATATTTCCTACCATCGTACATAAACATTATTTTTCTGCATCCACATTATCTTTCTACAATAATGATCAAATTCATTCCTTTGTTAAGTACAATGATCTTCTGAACTGCTTTCTTACACGTTGATTTGTGTTCTCTATATGATTGATCATTAATTCAATGATTGTTTTCTGCAACTGTAAGGAAATCTTAAACCACAAAGGCTCACTGGGGATCTGACACTCTAAAATATTCATCACATTTTAAATACAGTTAAGTAGGTGTATATTAAGTTTTGTGTAAATGAAACTGGAAAGCTTAAATTTTAGCAACTTTACATAATTTTTATAAGCAGCATATAAAACCTACTCAGATACTGCAGATTATATATAGATCCATGAGAAATGTTTATAATTATTTCTTCTTTTCTCTATTTTTTAAACCAGTTATAAATGTGTAGAGCAGTTTTAGTCATGAACTCAAATGAAGGGGGCAATCGGGGCTTATATTTTTAAATTCAAATGAATTGCCGATGTCTGTGCTTTGTGTATGGATTTTAAAAGCTTGTGATCTAAGGGCTTAGGCAAACACTAGTTCCGAAATAGAATGAAGAAGAAGGCTAAGTAATCCTTTCATTAACTGAAACCACATTAAGCAAAGGAAAGTAAGTTACTATGGGCTACTTTTTAGATGTTCTGGACAGAGACACTCTGATGCCATTTTATTGAAAATATATACTACTCCTTTCGTCACGATGTAAAATGAGATGACTTCAAACTTTCCGAGGATTTTTGTTGATCTGTCGATTTTATTATCTTTGCGCATAGTCGGACAGTACAAATCTTTTCTTTTTTCTTCTGTGTGTGAGGAGCTACTGCTGTTTACGTTCGAAAGCAGAAAACATAAGAACGCACTTTCCTTTTCTTCGATACGGCATATTCGTGAGAATATTTCCTTTATAACAAGATTTCGAGTGTTAGAATGTTATTTTTCAGAAATTCCTTGTATAGTTCGCATCCCTAAAAGCAAAAATTCATATTACAGTTTGTGGGAAGAATAATATAATAGTTTCATCACACACTTCACAATAATATGAGCTATTCTAACGTAAAATTTATTCCCTTTGCCAAGAAGTAAAATCTATGGAACACTCTGGTAGTTAGAGTCGAGTTCGAATACTAATGTAAGGCATCTGCATGAGTTTTTTGTGCTCTTCCCTATGTATAAAGCAAATACAAGCGAGTTTCTCTTAGAAAACCCTCCACGAAAATATATTTAAAAAATATCTTCCATGAGCTTTGCCGTATTCTAACAACAAACAAATTAAATCTCGGTCATTGACCAACTTACATTCATAAATTTCCAATTTTTACAAGCAAAACGCTCTGGAATCTATCAGTGGTATCCGAGATATGAGTCTGAAAACGTGTTTTCCTGTTCTACTGAGTAATAGTATTTCCGTTCAAGGCATGTGATTCTAAATTGAACAAGATAAGGCTTCGTAGATTTACAGAGCAAGAGGCGTGAGGCGTACAGTAGGGAATCTGGTCTTGAATAGGATATATATGCTCGCTAATTAACTGAATACTTCAAACTTGCTGATTGTCTGCATATCGCTATTAAAATGTAAAGAATTAAACAGCCATCCCTTGTATTCTTGTGTTGAAGCAGCTAGCACATCGACCAAATTATTTAAGATTCTGAATTCGATTCCAGACAAGAGATCAGCTTGATTTCAATTATTTTTCACTCTTAGAAACCCCAGGAGCACACCTACAAATATTAAATGATAATGGATCATTAATGTAAATGGGTAGACTGGAGAATAGTCCCGTCATCTCTACCATAGTTTTGCGTCATTCGAAATTCCAGTATTTGATTTCGTGAATAGTAATAATTGCTTGCTTAGATTTCAGGATTATATCTCTGTTGTAAAAACGCCTTTGTCATTTTACTGCTCGCTCCACACAGTTATTGAGATGCTTTACAACCTTAAGGTTTACAAAAGTTAATTAAGTGCGCAGTTCTATTTTTCTGTTATATATTTAGCTGGTATAGCTAAAAAATATTCAGGATTCTGATAATCTACAAAGTGAGAATATTGTTCTTGTCTGAAAACGTATTCCTAAAGCCATTTTACCCAATGAGAAATGGGTTTGAATAACTATAATAAAGCAGCATTTACTTGAGCATAATTTAAAAATTTTCTGCATTTTGCGAATGCTTTATTAATTCCTCTAGAAAGTCCTCATGAAGGCATCCCTTCCTTACGCAGAGAGCCCTTGATTCTTTGCAGTAATCAAATGAACCAAATGAGCTTTTAATTTTTATATTTTAGCGATCATCAGCTTGCCTGCAAGGAAAAATGTTGCTAACAGCGTGCCCTCTCATTTGTGTTTCTTTTTTTTTTATATGATATTGATAGCGGTGTGTTTTTCATGAAAAGTACATATATATAATGCAATACAAAACAAAGCATAAAGAATTTAATTATTTAGACTTTTTTTTTTGTAATTTGATACAAAGACTTTGCTTCGAAAGACAGACTGAAACGTTCGCAGGGCAACATTGGGTGGGAATATTTTCTTGTTCCAAGACTATAAGAAGAAAAGAATTTTTAAAGCTGGGCAAATCTCTACAAAAAGTTTGCTTTGGTAAATAAAACGTTTTTGTTTGTTTATTTTATTTCATCCACAGGAATTTATCTGTTACAACAGCTTTCTTTCTAAAGGCGTGGAATTTATTGTATTATTTTCTTCAAATCGGCTTAAAAGAGTTCAGAATGTACAGATTGTAATTTTACTGAAAACCTGAGCAGGAGTATTCGATAAAAAAATTTAAATTATTGAAAATAAAGCAATGCACAAAATAGCTAAAAATGGGTTTATTCCCATTTAGAAGCAAATAATGTTGTAAGGTTCTACTGCTAAATGAATGGATATATGAAAATGCAAAGTCTAACTTTATTTCCCGACGGTTTCGTGAAATTTTGAACATCCGTTGAAAAATTCGTTATTTGTGATAAAACATGTCAGAAAGTTCACGAATTGCAGATGAAAAATCACATACCTAGCAATTTATTTTGAACTTTCTTTAAAATACTAGAATTAGCAGCTAATTCTTTTACAATTGCGTGTGTTTTTGGTAAGTAAACTCACGAGAAAAATTAAGAGTTCAAGGTGTGAAGACCGCCCTTGTCAGATGCATATGGAATGATTTGTAACCAAATCTCTAACTATGGTTTTTAATCTCATTGTTACTCATGTAATGAATTTTCTCTAAAATACATAAAATTATATCATGTTACTCATGTAATGAATTTCCTCTAAAATACATAAATAACATCGTAGAGTTTTTAAGAACTTTTGCAGCGAGAAACATGATAAATCTGCGATGCCCTATGTCGGAATTCGAAATTCGGATATCCCGAATGCCAGGTTGACGTGCTACAATTACACAGCGAAGGCATTCGTAAAGGAATGAGAAAATTTCTTATAACATGCTTCCATTAGACTACCAGTAAATGCTTTAAGAAAATTCGGATATATGTAATAAGATCTAAGAGGTTATTATCTGCCCCTTTCTCACAGGACTGTGCAGAATACTGTAGAAGTCTGTTCAATACCCGCAGCTTATTAGACTCATTGTTTACAAACTCAAATTTTAAGCTTATTACGTTCATATTTCAAGAAGCTATAATAAATATATAGAAATCAATAGGAAAACCGCCCGAATGAAACTCAAACTGGCTAAAGACCGTTCTCCAAATTAAAAAAAAGTGTTCCTGGCTGATAAAGCTGTTTGTAGATCATTCATTTATCTCTCAGTTATGGGGTGCTTCAAATAAAATTGGTTTAGCAGAAATTTCGGCCAGTGTAGTTAGAACCAAGGCCCCCTGAGGTACTCTTCCCTAGTTTCTGTCAGACTCTGTTTGTAAATCTCTTTGTCCGAACTAGAACTGAGAGTAACAAAAGCAGGCCTTTTGACGCATTGGAAACAAGATCTTTGATTGTAAACGAGTGAGTGTTTTCCAGGATTAAAGAAAAAGTGATGCTAAAGTGAGCACTGGTTTCCTTTCTCGAACATCAGTTGATAGGAGAGGGAAGTGTGTACACATATTAAGCTTGCAGGGTGTTCTCAGGAAATATCGTGAAATGCTTCCTTGCATTATCGTACATTATCGGTCTTTGATTGCAAAAGGAGAGTGATCGCTGTCAGCTGAAGGAAAAAGAAGTATCGATTACGCCTATAATAACCATAAAGTGGCAAGCCGAAATGCCGGATAAACTGCAATGTTCCTGCTGGCTGGAAACGGTAATTTTGGATTTGAAAAAAATCACTGGAAGAAACATTTTTTTATTTGTTCAGTGCGTGACTGGTAACATGTCGAAAATGACAAAATGAAATGATATAAGCCTGAAAGGAAAGGAAAAATTTCTGTAAGATTATGATACATTTATTAAATGCAAAGAAAGAGAAGCAAGATTTAAAATAGAAATTTCCCAAATTGCATTGGGCAGTTTACTTAAACAAAGAAATCGGATTTAGAAAGAACTAGTAAAACATGCAAATGTGTCAAAGGAATGGAAAACCGAGAGACATTGAAACCGCACTTCTAGAATTGTTTCAATCTATGAGACTGAAAACTGTTCCAACTTTCAGAGCTCCTTTAACCACAAAAGCTCTAATATCCGCTAAAATGCTTGGATAAAATATTGTGCTAACTGAAGGATGGCTCATAAGGTGAAAAGAAAAACATAACATTGTTTATCGGAAACTATGTGGTAAGAAGCAAGGGGCTGATCATAATTGAACTAAAAAATGGATATGAGAAGTTTAACTGGGCTTCTAAATCTTTTAGAAATGTAAATCTTGAAACAGATATATAAGATACAGGCTTCTAAATCTTAAAAGGATGTACAGGCTTCTAAATCTTAAAAGGATGTACAGGCTTCTAAATCTTACAAGGATATACAGGCTTCTAAAACTTGAAACAGAAATTGGTTTTAACAAACTTGTGTTTTATGTTTTATAACGAGTATAAAATTTTTCTAAATGCTGGGTAAAATGTGTAAAATATAAGATATGGCATTAAGCAGGGTTACCACATTTGGCGATAAATACCCCATTTGGCGACAAAATTGAAGATATACCATGGACGGTTGGAGAATCTTCTGGAACGAATTCTCACCGGTTTAGCCCAGAATGTTCTCGAACACAGGCCGAAAGCTATATAAACCCTGCTGTCCGCAGTCAGTGTGTGTGTGTGCCTCGTTCAGCGAGCTGATAGTCAGTCATTGAGCGAGTGTCTAGCGCCGAGTTGGTCGTCGGGTGCATCGAGAGAGTCTTTTAGTGTATCGCGAGTTAGTGCATCGTCGAGTTTTGTCTTAGACTGTGCTGAGTCGAGAGCTATAATCTTGTGCATCGGAGAGTGCATTGCGAGTTGTAGCGTGGAGAGTCTAGAGAGTACATGGAGTTCCGAGAAAGACCAAGTAGAGTCGGGAGCTGTACTCTCGTGCTTTGCAGTGAAGCTGTCTTCACCGTGATAGCCTGATAACCTGAAGGCTGTGTCGCTGATCGTGCCAGCGTGTTTCTAGTAGACCTTCGACGACTGTAAAACTTGACTTTGGAGCTGTCCTGGTCAGTATTGGCTAAATAAAGTGAGTTTCGATACTTTATCAAGTGTCGTCGTTATTCACTCCGAATCACGAACCTCGTACGAAGGTGAAGGAAGAAAATAACGTAACAACTGGTGTCAGAAGAAAAAAAAAGTAACAATATATATATATATATATTTGTAATTTGAAAATGGCAAAACATGAATCTTTGCCTCAATTGCAAAATTTTGTAATTGGAAAAATATATCTACGACCAACTGTTGCGAAAATTAAGACAACTTTTGCGCACACGCTGAATGTAATCTATATATACCAAAATATAGAAATTTGAAAATTAAGATTATAAAAAATTAAAAATTAAGGTTAAAAATTAAGATATAAATTAAGAGATATTATTTCTAAAGTATTATTAAAGAGTTATTATACATTTTTATTGTTACTGAAGACCAAAGAACTTTGAACTATTTCTTTAACTGTATTATTTTATTATTACACTATTTTTTTTTTGTTCTAGCCTTCTGAATTATTGCATCTTGATTTTATACATATAAATTTCACTTTTTAACTTTCTTTGTTCCACTGAATGTTTTCTTCACCACCATATAGAAAAAGCTCTTAACTTCAATAACACTCAAAAGCGGTAACACTTAAGCTTCGTTAGACATCGATTTTAGATGCAATTTAAAATTAACAAATAGTAGCGTACTTGTGAGGTTTCAGTAACTCAATTGCATAATTATTTAAATTAGTAAGCATAGAATCTAATTTAGCTTACATAACTCGGCTCTTGTAATGGGGTATTTCTAACTGGCTAAACAGATGCAAAATTCCCTCACCAATCCACAGTTCGGCTAAGAGGGGCCAATCAACGGCCGATCAGTAAAGTTTTCAGTTAGAAAGCCCTCTACGAAGGTATCTTACCTCTTAGGCAAATAGCCATTGCCATTATAAAAAAAAAATCACTAAACCACTGTCATATGAAAGTTCCTAATTACCGCGAATAATTGAAGTTATGCTGTAGTTAATGCATATTGAAGGTGCTACACGAACCATCGCCTTTTTATTAAATAATGTTAAATGCGAAAGGAAATAAATCTACATTTAGAAAGATAGTTTTGTAATGTGCAATTATATTTAGGAATTAAACAGCATTATTTATTTAAAATTTTTCCATCTCTAGGGAAGACGATGCCCTCCACTTAGCGCGATCTCATTATTAAAAAATTCGTAATTCTTTAACAGAATTGGAAACGATATTCATTATTAATTATAAAATAGTTCATTAATGTCTCTATATTAATTTGAAATGCATTTCAATGATTAGTGAATGTTGAAACTGCTGAAAAGTTAACGCAAATGTTGGAAAGCTTTATAATTTTACAGAAAATGAATTCAAATACATACTGGCTTAAATACCTATCAACGAATTAATAATCCAGGTTACAGAGCCTTTTTTTATTTATGCTTTTGTCTTTCTTTCGAAGAAACATTGAGGAACTTTCATTGATCTTTGATTCGTGATATCCAAAATCGAACGTCACTATAAAGATTACTTGCGAAAAAGTTCTCTTATCTTCCGAAAAATTCCAAGTTTCATTCGTAAATCTTCATTAGAACAGTACGTTTAAATGAACTCTTATCTAAGGAAAAAGTTTGGATTCTTTTAATACGCTTACATTAAATCTTATGACTAGTCATATGCAACTTTAAATCTAATCCAGCTTATTTATCTTTGTGACCGATCTCTTCATACCACGCTGTGAAATCTTCTTTTGCATTGCGCGTATGATATGCCTCAGGGATTAAGGATCTTAAAAATGGGGCTTAGGTTGCTCTTCGTAATGCCTTTTCGTTTAATGGCTGATAATCAAATGACGCCGAAATACGAGTGCAAAGTTTCATTTTGTTGCAACTTTTATAGATTCAATTACTTCTACTTCATACAAATTACAAATCGTAATAATATAATAGTCAAAGTATCACTACAAAAGCATATAATACTATAGTATTGTAATATAATTCAGTTCAAAATAAATATTAAAATAGTTTTACATGCTCTAGGGTCTAAATTCCATGGCCACGACAATGCTAATTCCTGTTGCCAAAGCAAGGCTATTAATAGATGCAAATTAATTACGTGTGAAAGTAAAAGTATTCCTACCTTATTCAAGTTCAATCCTAATACACAAGCAGAAGATAAATTTTTGCCGTAAGCTTTTTCAAGACAGCGGTCTTAGCTTTGACTGTGGCTAGACGAACTAATTTGTCTTTTCCAGGATGGACGGCGACGACAAGTGCTACAGCCCAGTTTAAAGGATGGAGATCCATCTTTGACGATAAGAACCACAGGATCGATCTTTAAGATTGGTTTCGTGTGTTGCTACCAGGATCGCTTTTGAAGAGAAATCAAATATTCATTTTTTTCAGGGATCCCAGAATCCACTTCGAATGTTTTGAATAAGTTCCTACCTAGAACTCATTGTACAAGTAGCTAGATGTGGGTCTTGAACAGAAGTATCTCCTGTTATAAAATGAGGTATAGTTAAAACATTAATTAATAGACTCAATTCCTAATTTCGACGCTAATTTAAAATAGCCTCGATCTGAGCGCAATTCGTAGGTCAAAAATATCTTACGATTCTCTTCCGAGATGAAATACACGCTGAGCGAATGCAAGTTTACCATATTCCTCCGAAGTGTGGTGAAGCCGGCGGCATAAAATGGCATTAAAAATAATTGTGTTAGTTTTCGTAGCACTGATTCCGTTGCATACAAAGAAAACCAAATTTGGTTCAGTTCATGAAGTTTACGGCTTGCTTCCACAGATTTGGTATCGCTACGTTAAATGAAGCATCTAAATATAGCAATGGCATCACATCACTGACTGCTTCTATATGCACAGCTTCATTTGACAAGCAAAGAAACTATATAACTTTTTGTGGTTTTAGAACCACGACTGTTATTGAATTTAAGGGTTGTAGGACAAGCACAGTCCAAACCAGATGCATAAAAAGGTCACGCAAAAGTCACACGATGTTTAGGTAAATTACCCGTCAGTTTCGGAGTTGCTCAGCTTTCAGTCGATGACATATTAAGCAGAGGTTACCACAAATACGTATCATCCGTTCTCTCCAGTTTTCCAGTAGGATTTCCTAATGAGGTGGGAAACTCCCTGGGGGTCGACGTAGAGAACTCTGCGAAGCCACTGGCTAGGATCTGTACCTAGGCAGTCTCGGCCACGGGAATATAAAATTTATGAGCTTGGCGGTTCTGAAGGCTCCGGGAAAGGTCACTCATTGGCCGGCCCCGGGGTCTGGCATATCCTGAGCGGTACAGCTCTGAAAGCCGGGGGGTGGCCCCTGGTTTGCTGGGAAATGATCCACTGCGCCGGGCTCGCCCGAGCGACTGGCAGGTAGCAAATCAAACGACCAGTGCCGCCTGGCGAGGCCAGGTGGTGCGCCCTCTCCTGGAGGGGTAATAGCGGAGGTCGAACCTCCGCGACGTGCTCCAAAGGGAGAGGTGGACCGGTAATGCTGTTAAGTTTAGCGAAGACCGGGAATGCCCAAATTGCTAGTTAATGAGGTGCGATAATAAAGAAGACCAGTATGAAGGTTAAGTAATATGACGTTCTTTCACTAATAATTCACTAAATTTGTTTTGACTAGGAAGTATTAGAGGGTGCTTGGCGTTAAATGCTAAAGAGGAATTTTGAAGACATCATCCTACCCGTAAAAGACTGCCTTTGAATGGATTTCTTACCCTTCTAACATTTGAAATCGCCTTAGTAATAAAGATTCTGAAACCAACCAAAAAGGATCTTTTCCGCTGCTCGAATCTCTAAAAATGCTAGTGGCGTCAGGCAGCTGGAAGAAATACCACTATTCTAAATATTATGAATATTAATATGCGTCTTCCAATTAGTAATGAATCGCTGATATTAAGCCATTACAAAGAGATGAATAATGTTCGAATAAAATAAATAAATTATCCGATTCACGCATATGAGAAATAAAAATAGGATCAGAACTTTGTTCAGTCTTTACTTCAGTATAATCTTCAGAAATTAATTCATATTTAGGATGGTTTTTTAGGATCCTGATGGAACCATGGTAGACATGTCAACACAAGGTGCATGTGGCAGTTAAGAATTCTGCAGAATCTGATTTCCAGTTCCTCAAATCAAAACTGCATGCATGTAAAATCGAAGATGTATTCTTGCTGCTATTAACTGATACTGCATCATTAACTACATTTGCATATGATAATAAGTCGTCCATACACAAATCCTCCTACAATACATGCGATATACCTGGTTCCTACTTGGAAGTTACAGCTGTCTGCTTGAGCCATCGAGTTGCTAAAAATGAAGTTGAGGAAAAACCACATGTAACAGTTTTCAACTTGTACATGAATATTTCTTCATTGCCATTGTATCGCTGTAGTATCAATTGATAATTCTGATCATCAGGGGGGCTACTATCATCTGACGATACGTATTCTGCACATCGGCTGTGGAGCAATTATAGGAAATTGAAAATAGGTCAAAATCTAAAAAAAAACTGTTTGCAATGTGAAATTTGCAAATGCCCCTTAAATGTGAAGCCATCGATATACCATTTTCAGATTTACAGATCGATGCATAAAAAACTTATTTTCATTTTGTCACTGTGCTTAAAGGTTTAATGACTGTGTGATGCCGAAGATAAATTTTTTCTGCATCCGAAATGTTAGACAAATTGTCACCAACCACAGTCATATCATGTAACTGTTCACATTCATAGATTAAATATTTATACCATTTTTCTAATTCCGGATAATCTTCGAATTCAACGCAACCTAGAAATTGATGTAGGTTTCGAATCATCCAGATTCAGATTCGTTTTTCAGCCATCTGAATTAAAGAACAGATGTTTTGAAAATGTGATTAATAAAATTCTTACTCATGTATCATACCTTAATTCTTCCTAACCTTGGTAACTTCCTCCATTTTTTAAAAAAGCTGAAGTTCGTAAAATGTAAATTACCTTCCAGCTTTATGAGGTGTTAATTAAGCCTTTTTTGGAACTTCCGTATCACTTTCAACTTTTCCAGCAATTACTCAACCTAAAATAATATTTTGAGCTGCAGGTTCATTTTTAGTACTATATATCTGACCAAACGAAAGAACAATCAGGTCCCAAAATCAAGCCAATTTATTTGGGTTAAGCAAACTTTGGACCCGCTAACGGAATAGATTTAATACATTTTATATGCTTTACATAAAACACTTCTGGCAAAGGCAACCTATCCAAAAATGCATGCGCTAACATCAATTATTTCGCTATTTAACCTTGATCTAATTTGTAAACTGATTAAGCCACGAATCTTGGTGACTGGAACGCCGTCAGTCCCAGGATGAACCGCCGGTTTCTTCGTTTTAATCCAAATTTTTGAACAGCTCATTCAGATATAAATGACAATTCGCTCTTCGTGTCCCATAACGATTTAATTTTGAGTTTCTCCGCTAGAGGAAAATTCAAGTGTGAGAACAGTGGGTAGAATCTCTGAATTGCAATTTTGAACTATATTACTCACAAGATTACCTTGACTCTGGCATGATTCATCCAAATTCCTCTTCGAAGTGCTTTCTTTCTCATTGCTATACTTATGCTAGACGTAGAGAAACCCTTCTACAGCGTCTGATATGACGGACTTGTAGCTAAGCTGATTAATCTGGATTTCACAAGAACACTTATCTTAGTGGTTCTCTCTTTTATCACTAACTAAAATTTCAGTTTCCATGGGTGATGATCTCTCTACGGAAAGCATTACGAAAATTGACGTCCCAAAGGGCTCGGTTATTGGCCAGTGCTCTATTTATTTTATGTTGTAAACTTTCCTAATATACAATATTATAATTGTTCCGTGTTGGCTTGCTTCGCAGCTGATATTGCCTTGGCGGTGAAATCTTCAAATAGCAACCAGCAATTAGAAAGCCCCCCCCAAAAAAATTTACCAATCATTGAGGATTGGTGCAAAAGCTGAAAAGTTTGCATCATTGCCCAAAAGTCCCAGAGTTTAATCAAAGAAAGGAAAAAATGAAATACTCAAGACCAACCTGAAACTATTTAACGACTTTGTGTGCGTGGTTAAAGAAGCAAAGTACTTAAGAGTTATCTTGAATCATAAATTGACCTGGACCTCCCCCATCCTGCATGTTCGCAACAAAGCCTTAAAAGTTTTTAAGTGTCTACCCTATTATTGGAAAATAATAGGGTAGTGACACTTATCATATAACGTTGCGCGCCTCTAACTTGCACGCAACCAAGAGGTGACTGTGAAAGCTTGTATAAACCACAGAGTCTTCTAAAGGGTTTAAGTCCCTTTTTATTCAACGTAATAAATTACAATGGCGTCCTCTTGACGCTTACAGACTGTGCCCACTAGGCAGTCAAATAAAAATAATAACCTGAAAAAGAAAGTAAAGACAAGATTCTAACTACGAGGCTCTCTAAAATAACTAACTCACCGCGTTTTACAAATACCGCAGCTACTTCAGCAGACTTGAAGCTCACTGGAACAATTGCAACTACTTCCCGCCAAGCACATAGGCCGCAACGCGGGGTTCTTCAATTCTCGATAACTACCTCCGCGCTCGCTAAGTAAGAATAACTCTCACCGAACTCGTTTCCTTCTATTTAAATCATACTACTTCCGCTGATAATTTGAATGCTTGCGCGTTCTACTCAAATTTACATATTCTGGCATTGGCAGTTCCAGGGGAAAGTAAGGCTTGACAGGAAAGATAGTTTAAACTTAAAATAAATGTTAGTTAAAATAAATATAAACCCTACAATCAAACAAAATCTGACTTATCAAAACAAAAAAGAGAGACTTATTTATCTATCTACAGTTCTTCCCATCATATCCTATGTTTTACCTACTAGGCTACTGTTACCAATTCGACATACAAAATTACAAGTACTGCAAAACAGATTCCTACGAATTATTACTAACTCTCACATTTTAGTTCGAAACAACCTGTCGCATGATGATTTAAAAATTGAGTCAATGAAGAAACTCCTGAAAAAGACTAACGGAAATTTCTTAACCAGTACGCAAGACTGTGAAGACCTCAAATATTTTAACACTTTCTAATTAATCGTTAGTCGTTAATGTGGATCAATATGTACGACCACGTGCAGCATATCAACTTTGTGCTGATCAAAATTTCCCCATCTAGCTTTATCTCGTAATGTGTGAAAATTGCATCTGCGGTATCTGAACTGCATATTAGATGGACTAGCCTGGTTTCTTCAAACTCAAGCAACAATTCTCAGAGCTCAGATTTGAGTGGGTGACCACCTCATTTGAAATTCTTTCTGTATATTACATCTATTCAGTCTTTCTACCGAACTCTGTACACTGTATATATGTAATATACTTATTCGTTTCTCTTCCTTACACTGATTTCTCTGTATTGTTTTCCTGAAATTCTAAATATATGCCGAAACTCGAGAAAGGCTGCACACGTTTGCCAAAACTCAAGCAGCATTATACGGAGTATCCACTTGGGTGGGTGACCATTACGTGACTCACATGACTACGTACTTCTCAAATTTTCGACTTTATTACTCATTTTTTCTAGAATTCGATTGATGAATTTATTTAAATAACTTTGAAGACATGTTCCTGCACTATTAGTACTGAAAATGTACTTTTTACTTCGCATTTGTGTAATTTTGTAAATTTCAGGAAATCTTCCTGAAAGCTACTCAAGCAAACCGATGTCTTCTAATGCACAGGTGACAATTAGTCACGCTTCCTTACCCGCCTATCATGCTGTCCTCCTTGATCCACTGTTCTGTATTCCCGTCTGCCTGAAGCGCCCATCGAAGACTCACTACTTTACGACCGCAGGAACAAAGCATGCAAAATGCATGTTATTCACGGCTATCTGCGGAAGTTTTAGTTTATTTCTCAGTTCATGTGTTTAAAGCGTTGTCCGCTTTGTACGTTGTTAGCTTAAGATTTTTCTGCAACAAACTGTTATGCGTTTTTTTATTACACAAATTACATTTTAACTGAGAATTAAAATTTATGGTGAGATGCGAAATTAAACCTAAAGAACGCAACCCTTCCTTTTTCACAAGATGTTTCCTGGTAGCAATATCAAACTTCTTAAATTTACACATTTATATAAAGCATGAACTTCATTGCAATTTGGGCATTTAGTACGTTTGATGTATTAGACGTTTTAGAACTAATATTACTATTTTAATAAATTACATTAGCTTCCGATTCTTTATTTATAATTATCTCGAGAGAAGAACACCTTAACTACAAAAATTTAGAAAGCGATTCCAATGTAGGACAATCTTCTTCCGCACTTTTCTGCGCCCATAATTTAGAGTTTCGGAATCTATCTTTTAATGCAGCAAAAATATTCAACATGGATCCCTAAAGATTGCCTTGTTAACAAGACCTCTATAAACTTCATTGGAAGTATCATGTATTTCTGGAAATTAACATTAACTATGAACTATATTTTTGATGCAGAAATGTTATTATTAACAATTTATTTCTTTTTATCATACCAAGAGAGCCAAATCTTTCACATCTCTTCATAAAAATCAATTGATAACGGAATATTGTAAATTATAGAAGCCAATTCATCAACAAGTGATCCAATCAAATCCTGAAATTTATGAATATTCCATAAAAACGTGTTATGTACTGTTGCAACAAATAAATCTTTAAAATCCATCCAATGACTAAGGTTATACATAAAAATAGGAATCTTCAACTTCAAGTTACTATTACTGGAATTTTCTAGAACATTTGGCGTACTCATAACCGTATTTAATAAATGTAAAAAGTTTCGATACTAAAGATTCAAATTAAAATATTTCGATTCAAAACTTTTTAACTTCTGACTATTCCTGTGATAAATGGGTGTCAAATTTATCAAAATCTGTATTACTCATTTTTAGATAAATCGGAAGCAACACTCTTCTGAAGCTTTAAAGAAACCGCTTTTATTCTGTCACACAGTTTAATTACAGTAGTTTGATCCAGAAGGGGAAATCGAGGTATTCAATTCAGAATGAAAGTAGTATAAAAAGGTATATATAAAATTCTAAAATAAAAGTTAGATGAAAAATCGAAAATAAAATTGCACTTATCTGTCTTTTAACTTCTGACGATTTCCCTATCTCGCAGCTAAGCCTCCAAATATTAAATGACAGGTAATCAAATGGCGCCGAAGTAAGAGTGCGAAGTTTTGTTTTGCTTTAATTTAATGGATTCAACTAATATATAAATATAATCACAAATAAATACAAAAATACAATATAAATCACAAATCGTAAACATACAATTGTTAAAGCATCCATAAAAAGCATCTAATAATATAATCCAATAACATAGTTCAATTTAAAATAAATATTAAACATTTATAGGTCAGGTTCGTTCTATCACGTTCTAGTGACTGAATTCCATGGTGACAACAACGCTAATCCCTCTTGCCAATGCAGGGCAATGAATTCATGTAAATTATTTACAAGAGGTGTGAAAGCAGGCACATTTTTTGTGACGTTCTTAAGCTTCTCCCGCTTTCACCCAGCTAGTATTGAAATATTTCATTCTCAGAACAGCTTTGTACCCAAATATCATTGTTTAAATATCAAGCGAAAGTACTCAATAACCTAAAAATGATACATATACTCAGTTTTCCTTTAATTACATGAAACAAAGTTATCGAAATGCACTTCTGACCACAAAAGTTTACACATAATTATTTTAAGTGAATAACCACAGTTTTTGGAGACCAATATTATAAGCTGACACATGCACTTGAAGTTGCTTCATTGATAGTGTTCTTCTGGGTGCTGTGGAGTGGTAATTTGGATTGTGGACGATGCTCTTCAAGCTAATATTAGTAGAGAATTTTTTTTTCTTTTGCTATTGTGGTGCAATGAATAATTCATCGGTCCAGATATCCGAAGATGTTGCCTTTAGCTTTGAAGGGAATTAAGTATTAAAGCATTCCTCCCATCCTGTGTTTTTTTCAGTGAATACCACATAGAGCCAGTAATGCGAAAATCTCGAATTTGAACCCAGATAAAAAATCTCTCTCTCTCTCAGCTGATTCGTTTCTCCCTAATGTTTATTAATAACAATCGAAGTATATTTTCTATTCTTATATATGTTTGTTTTTCTGCATGGCAGTAGCATTTATGAATTTTTTATAGCCTTGTGTTTAAATTATAGTAAAATAATAAGGTATAATTTACCGTGTTTAGATATAATAAAATTACAATATCTGTGATGAGGTGTCAAGACAATCACTGAATTAAGCGAAATGTAAATTTTATTGATTTTGCATTAATATCAATGCAGTTTTAAAAGGTGTATCCTAAATAAGAAAATCATACCATTTGTTGGTTAAAATATAAAGAACCTTTCATTTGAAATTAATGTCAAACAAAACTGATTTTATTTTATAAAGCATTAAAGCAACATTTATGTTGTTTGCAATAGATGCATTTCGTAACCTAATATTTGAGAATTTGAAAGCCTTTTCTAACATGAAGTCTGGAATTATAGCAGTCAAATAACAACTATGCTTACACTGTATAACTCCTCTCTAAAAAATAATCGGCGATGGATTTATTCTTAAATGAAGCTGAAGAACGAAAATTTTCTTCCCGGTATAAACTTAACTCACTGTGCTAGTGTTCCTTCCGGAAAACTCATGCAACATAAATTTCATATGGATGAGAAATAATAATTTTTACCTACAAGACTCTGCCCCGGAGAGTTTCATCATTTTAATAATAATAATACCATTTCTCTCCAGGCGTTAAATTCGACGTCATATTAAGCATCCGTAACAGTAAAACGTTTTAATCAAATCTAATTGATGAAAATTAATTCAATTATACTGTTAAAACACAACTATTAAGCAATTAATGTCTTTTTTGAGAAATCGGGTTGCCGTTTCTTGTAACAGTGTATGAAGTAAATCAATCTACCCGATATTCGGACCACTGGTTTTACAAAACATGTTTACTCTTTCAGAAACGTGCTGAAATATATTTCTGGATCCTCTTGAGTAAAGTTAATGATTTATGTGTTTTTAAACAGCAGATGTTAAACATTTGTAGTCTGTCTTGCATACATGTATTTAGACGAATGGAGTGTTCTATGAATGAAAAAATCTTTTCAAATTCCCCGTAAAATTGTGCTTCTGGGACTGATGCTTCTATGCAGACCTTTAAAATTCCAAAACACTTTACAGAGCTACCGTGATCGAGCTCTGAATGGCTGTAAAGACGGCACACATTATGACAGGCTTATGCATGAAGTTTATTTTAATTCAAAAATCTCTAGCTTTATAATATATATGCTTTCATGCATGAATTGACAGTTTTACATTATTTGTTATAATTAATTGCCTATAAATATATTAAGTTAATTAATTGACTATAAATATATTAAGTGTAGAAAGATGAATGACAATTAGAAAAATGTTTATTACTATATTCGTATTAAAGTTTTACAGTAATCCAAACGTATAGTTGAACTTCTTTCTAATTTTATCCTAAAATTGTGAGCTATATTGCCTACAAAGTAGTAGTCAATGTTTCAGTGCATACGCATCAGAAATTAAGATTGTCTCTATTGTAAGCCTATCTGTCAGACTTTCTCAGCTCTTTCGTTCCAGCTGGCTTATTCCATATCGAACGTAAATATGATCTAATTATCCGTAGAAAATTCCTCCTAAAATCATTTCTTCCAAGCCAGATAATCCTTGACCTTAAATAAATAACTAATCAACCAAAGCAACCAGTGGCCGGATAAGACAGTAAAAGACTGAATATTTAGTGATTGCACTTTACTTTGATTCTCAGCTACAGAATAAACTACTGCCCGGGATTTCATGTAACTTTCTTTATTTATGGCATAAATAATTTAAAATAATTATTTAGAAAATCATCCATGAAGGCGTTTCCCTTCTCGTGTATTTGCTCAATTTTAACTATACTAAATCATCAATCTTTTACCATATTTTATATTAAGCTATTTTCGCATCTTTGCATAATAGTATGGCTTTTGATAAAAATTCATATACATTCACGGGTGCCCTGCAATAGTAATTTTATAAATGGAAAACGTTTATGTCTGAATTAATTAGTGATGACGCAGAGAATACTATGAAACTTTCTAGTTACACCACCCTCGATTTAAATGAGATTTTTTTATGAAGTAAATCTGCAATCTTTCGTTAATTATTATTTTAGAATCTCGTATAAAGAAAAACGTTCATGATTGAAATTGCCTTCAAATTATCACTATCAACACCGACTTCTTTGTTTTCATCAAAAAACACGTTTCTCTTTTATCGACTGCGAGTTTGTTCCTCTTCCACGTTACATGATAAATCAGTTGCTTCTTTTTTCAACTTTTTCATATTCTTCTCGGTAATTACTGATGACTTCAGTAGGATAGATTCTTTGAATAGTTCGCACTCTACTTATTGCAGTGAGTTACTAGTAGCATTTATTCTTCGCAAAATTATATTCGAAATCACTGTCATTAGGATGGTTTGATATTTGTCTCTATTCTTATGACTTGAATTCTGGCAATACCGAAATCCCTTCCTTCAACTCCACAAACTATGCACACAAATATCTGAGAAAAAACAATTTTATTCAAGATATGGTGCTAATACACAGCATTCGCAATAACTGTCGTTAAGCTCTTTGCTTACGCTGGGAAAGGCAAAACCGTTTTGTCTATATTTTTATCAGCCATTGTGAAGGACTTGTATTTTTAGATTAAAAGTAAAATTTATATAACACAATCTCTGTGTTGCACATATTGTGAAGTCAAAGAATTTGACACTTAAAACAAGTATAGTTTGCAGCTAAAAATAGCAAAAGCTAAATTAATTTTATAGCAATTAAATAGCAATGTCTAAATTCACCTTTTAAGTGAAAAATATTTTGCCTTTCTCTTTCCTTAACAAACAGGAAAGAATGTATTGGCCTGAATGAAAGATGGTTTCATTTTGGTACTTCTAAAAATCGCACTTGTTTAAATTCACAGCAAAGTATTAAAAATATATGAATCTAATTTATCAGTTATACCTTATATTTTAAGTTAAAAGAAAGCTTATTTACCAATCAAGACGAGGGCGTAGGATATATCGATTTCATCCAAACTCTACTACAAAGGATAACATAACTACAAAGGATCACAAAGTGAACGTGTTTGCAAAAGCTTAGCTCACATCTCTAAGAAATAAGCCAAAAATGAAAGCTAAATATATCAGTAACGTTCATATTACGTAAATTCCTCTGCTTGAAATAATTCATTTTGCTATGTTTGGTAGTATATAATTATGCAAACAAACTGTCTTTTGCTTTAATTTTCTCGGTGAAAGCTTTCTTTTTTATCAATAACAATACCTGATTCATTCGCGGGTGCTCCATTTCAAAACTTATGGTCTATTAATATTAATAACTCATCAAAGTCATTTTAAACTGATTTTATTTTTAAAGCAAGTTTATTCATGAAAAATAGCTTTTAAGGAAATAATACAAAATATAAATAATACAAAAGAATGAAAATACAATTTTTTGCTATTCTATTTTGTCATGATTACAAGTTTTCCAAACTTTCCAAACTATATATAAGCACTTCAAAAATTTGAAAGTTCAGATTTGCGCAATGTTACTTTCGACATTCAAAAATAGTTTGGTTAGGTTATCCATAATCAAGAAATATCTCTTGCTCATACATATCAATATTAATTAAAATAAAATAAAGTTAACATCTTAAGTAAAAAGCGGCTAATTTTATTTTATTTTATTATTTAAAAAAATCGCTTTTGCTAGTTAATTTCGGAACGTTCAAAAACATTGTTCGTATTTCTTTGACACTGGAACCGTGGTAATTGTTTTTAATTCTGTCCATTTTCTTGCAAAAAGAACATAATTAAGACAACCATATTCTATTCCAAGTTTTTAGCTCTTTAACTTGTCGATTGAATTTCAGAATCTTAAGATTTTCATTTACTTTTTTTAAATTATTATAAATTACTGTAATTTGCATTTGCCACTTCCAGCATAACTTGTAGAGACATTAGAGATATATTTTTAGAAGCAGGCAAGATGAAAAATGAGCAAACGCCTTCGCCGGGAATCGAACCACGGACCTCTAGAATACCGGCCCAGCGTGCAGAACCACTACACCACGAAGGCACGCTAAGAAGGTTGAAGAAATACCTTATAAACTTACCATTATTTATTCATATTTTATTCCTGCTTATAGAAAGTAAGGTAATTTAAAGCATTATTTTTAAATGTTTACCTTTTTAATTATTGCTACGTGTGCTCATGTGCTCATAACTAGCAATTATTCTTTATAGAATGGTAAGTTATAAAAAACTTAGGTTTTACTAAACTAAAAATTATAATGTTACATATATAAATCGGTAGGTAGGCAGATTATTATTATAATAAATATTGCAGTTTCTTACAAAGCTACACTTAAGGAATTTCACCTTTGACCTTCGGAAAACTGAAGTTAGGAAAAGGTTTACGGAACGCAGTTCTTGCGTAACTTACAAGGTTACTGTATCAGTATTAGGAAAGTAATTTTACTACGCCTACAAATAATTGCTAATAAATCTTACAATCATGTAGTTAAACAATTCTACTGTTTACCAAAATATTTATTATGTACATCTCAAATTCTCAAAAATTAAAAAAGTGCATATCATCTTTCATACATTCCATAAAGTACTGAATATTTGCACAACTTATAATTTTATTGGTACACTACATCATTGCGCATCATACCATATCTGCACATGTCAACTATTTTCTATGATATCGATCCAAATTATTTCTAAAAAAATGAATGAAAACTGTCATTATCGACGTGTTTTAGGAATTCTCGCAAGAGATTTCACTCTGTGCTACAGAGTAAAATTCCACATATTATTAGAGTAGCTAAGATAAAAAAAATACTAAAAGAAAGACACATAAAACGAAATCCATGTTAGGTGTTGAAAGTAAATCAAAAACCAACGTTAAGATAAAAAATAACATTTTATTCGAAATGTAGAAGTTTTAATGCGTTTTTCCAGAAACAGTGTTAATTGCATATCGGGAGTAAAAATGTGTAAACTAATCCGGTTTTCAGACCTTTTGTTCCCATCATTTCAAAACTTATCCTTTTTTTATTTCCATCATTTGAAAATTTATGGCATAGCAGATGTGAAACTTTTGCCGCTTTTGCTCAGTATTTATATTCAAAACGAATTAAATAATCTAGGTTTTTCCACAAGTACGTGAGATTTGATCATTCAAGAGTTGCGTGAGATTTGATCATTCCTACTTTTCCCATTTCTATATAACACCTTTATACTTAAGCAAAACGGACTTCAAAATATTCACCATAAACTCAGCCTAGAAGATTCATCTCCAAGTGGTAAAATCTAAGGTTTTTTTAAGAAAAAATTCGCGCACATACTCTTTTTTCACTTTGAAACACTAGGCTTGCATTGCATTAATTTACGTCGTATATTTTCCTCTTAATATGTAATAAGAAAATGAAAATGATTGCTTATTAATAAATACTGAAACAATGGACGCTATTCGCAATTTCAAATATGTTTGAGTTAGCCAAATATGTCACTATTCCATTTAAGTCTTCACAAGAACGGGGCATGAAAATCCCTGTTTGTATCTGAACTTCTCTTATATATTGACTTAAGCGAAATTTTTCAGCAATTGAATAAACATGTAATCATTATTAAGAAAAGAAGCATTATTTACTTAAAGCTTTTATAAATTAAGTTAATTTCGGACTGTGACTACATGCGAAGTTCCACGATATTAGATAAAATACTATGCATATTTTGTATTCCAGTATTTCAAGGAAAAGGCAACACAAAAGAGAAAGCTAAAGTCGAGATGTAATATATTCTTGTGGCTGTGTGGTTCAAGCTTGGAAAACATATACTAAGTTTAGATACGAGAAAACTTATCAGAAATCCCAGATACAGGAGAAGCTTTGAAAAAAAAATGAATCTGAAGAAATATAACATTTTATAAATATTTTTATATGTGTACTAGAACACAACTTCTTTTAGGCAGAAAAGGAACTTTGACAAAGGGTACATTTAACACAGGAACTGAACAAAAGCAGGAAAAGCAATCTGCATTGTGATTTATATAGCGTGAATCTTGTGCAGCCAGAGGCTAAAGCTCAGTTTTTGTAAAGAATGTGTCTGCAGTTTTCTTCTTAATCAGATATGAAATCTTCCGGCATAATAATTTCAGTTTCTACATAAGGTTGCATAATGCAATGAAATATGAAGAAATTTATTAGATGTATTAGATGTACTAATGGTCTATAGTCTTTTCTGTCGAAAATCCAGAAAAATAAATTGATGAAAACCAGAGAGTAATATAAAAAATCAAGGAATATTACAATTAATCTGCCATAGGTTTATAAGAAATATTTCCTTTACTGGTCTCTTTAAATTATTTTACGTTTTATTTTGCATTTCATTCGATTATCTTCTATTTTATTCTGTTAATTTAGAATTACATGAACATTAGGAAATTAAGTTAAAATTAATTCTGGTATGAATTTCATGATGAAACTAACATCATATTTTTGTAATCAGTAAAAGCTGGAATACTAAATACAGCACAATATTTGAAGGCTTCAGACAATGGTTTTAAGGAGAAAAATCTTTGTGTATTTCCTAATTTCAGAAAACTCAGGAATTTCAACGACCAAAATGCATAACATAACATAACTAAATCAACTGTTTCTTCCGTAGTTTGCTTACTTTTGCACTTTTCATTAACAGTGAAGCTCGAAATGACAGTGGCTTATTTTTGATGTTTTAATGAGGAGTGATTAAATATATACCTGAAAGTGAATACTGATTTTGAACAGAACAAATATCTCTTTACACAGTTTTATTTATCATGTTCAGTCCCGGGCAGAGTGATCATAACGAGTACTGTTATGCTAAATCTAAAACCTAAACTAAACTCGGCGGCACAAACAGCCCTTAGAGAGCCATGGTGGGCAGTGCCCTCATACCTGCTTTCTAGACCATAGGCCACGGGCTGCTTTATCACTTTGCATGGAAAAGTGGTAAAGCTTGTCGCTGGACCGCCAGTGTTTAGTCCCCAAGCGAACTTAACACTCATTTTATCGACCCTCTCAAGGGACGAAAGACTGAGTGAACGCTGCCCAGCCCTGAGATCGAACCCGGACCTGTGGTGCTGTTGTACGACGCGTTAGCCACTGCGCCAACGGGCCTCTACGCTAAATCCAGCGCCTTTTTTTAAACATTATTCATTCCGAATAATAAAAACATGAGAGTTAAACATATGAATCCGATATACTAACTTCGAGTGTAGTAGAAGATGATATAGAATAAGCGAAGCCAGATATAAATTTTGCTGAAAAATCTTTTAATAATTTAATCTTTTATAATTTTTTGGCTTTAATGTTCATCTAGTAGTATTCACTGAGTAGTAAATTTAAATTCGGGTTTCTAAGGATAATGAGCGCCGACGTCGCCATTTCAGTTTTATAGTAGAGGATAAAACGAAAACAATCAGGAAATACTTTACGAAATCCCAGTGTGCTTCAAAGGGCCAACTGAAAAGATAGCAGTGGTCGGTTTCCTGACATAGAAGCTTCATCGTTTTAGCGAAAGTTTGTGCTAATCTAAAACAAGCCTTGATAATAGAGAAATTTAAAAGGAAAAGATAACTCAGTTAAAGGTGAAATGTTTGTAATTCTGTGTCTAGTTCTTGCCATTTGCGATGTCAGTAGTGTCAAGCTAGAACATATAGGAGAATGGAGTGGAGATCTGTTGTGTTTTCTGATGAAGGCTGGTTCTGCCTTTATGCCCTTGATGGCCGTGTGTAGGTTAGAAGGAGGTCAGGTGAGCTCCTGCAACCAACCTGTCTGCGGCCTAGACACACTGTAACTAACCCTAGAGTTATGGTTTGGGGAGCAATTTGGTATGACAACAGGAACACTCTCCTGGTTATACTATTCACCTTGACTGCAAATTTGTACGTCAGTCTGGTGATTCTGCTGCCATTTACGAACTGCATTTAAGGAGGTGTTTTACAACAGAATAACGCTCGTCTCCATACCGCTGTTGTAACCCAAAATGGTCTACAGAGTATCGACAAAAATTGTACATACGTTGTGACAAAACGTGTACCTACAGATATGAAAAATAAGGAATATAATTAAATCATTAATTAAAATTGGCAAATATTTTTAAAATGTGAAAGATTTTTGACGTTATGCGGTTAATTGATCAATAGTTTCTTATATATCAAAGCAGAGTGAAACGAAACTGAAAGAATGCTTAAATGACTAGCAGCTGTTAGAACCAAATACAGTAGAATATTAATTTCGGCCTCCGTTTAATGCAAGAATTTTGTCCTTTCTTCAAAATTTCAAAACTCTCATCAAAACTTTGACCATTTTAGACAATCGCTGTTGCAGGGAATATTACAAACATGCTGGTAAGACATGGTTGATAATAAACATCGTGAAGAGTTTTGCGTTTATTTTTCTTTCTACTTTAACATTATTCGTACTTCTTTAAAATATATGCAAATTATATGCAGGGTTTTAACTTAAAATAATACATTTTTACAAATATTTGTTAGCCCCTTAGCAATATTTGTTACAAATTCACAAGATTTCCGAAATTCGCACAAAATTTCACCGTCACAAATAATCAACGTAGTACCTTCCACAATATAATAAACTGTCATGTATTTAATAATATCATTTATTTAATTTTTGCATAAAGGGATACTGGATCTAAAATCAAGCATTTAATTTAAAGTAGGAAACGTTAAACTGAATGTTAACTTTGAACCTGGAATCCTTTTTTAGAAAGCAATTTAATTTTCTGAAGTCACAGAACATTAAATGTAAAGAAGCTTCAAGTAATTATTACACTTCCAGTTTCATGTCTTTGTGTATTTGACTTACTCACAAATTTTAACCAACGTACCGCCTTTATTTTCGACGAAAGTAATTAATCCAAGTAGCCAATTTTAACTCTTTCGTATTCTAATTAAAGCGCTTTTAGAATCTTCTGCTTTGTGTTGAGTTTATCGCGTTGCATATAATTTGAAATGAGTTTGCTACTGCTAATTCATTCTATAAGAAATCAGATTTTAGTTGATTAAATTACTTCCTTGCAGGTGATTTTGATTTTCTTGCTTTAAATAAACTTCAATTTTCCTTTCTCTTCTTTTTTTCTTCAATTAGTGTACATAAAACGTATTTGTTAGGATTTGGATTTTAATTTTTATCGACCAATTCCTTCTCCATGCATTTATGCACTTAACGGTGAGTATCCCACTTAATTTTCAGTAGATGACAAAATTAGTGAAAAGGTTTGAAATAAAAGTGCCGAGATCCCTTTCAAGGATAATTTGATTTAAGCACTAACTCCGTTTACGTGATTTCAATTATACAGATTCTATTTTTGCATTTTAAACACTTGGCGGTAATTAATTAAACCCAGTATGTTTACTGGATGAAACTGATTTACTGATGTTTATACACAAATAACACTCAAATTAATTAAATACATGTACCTAGAATAGCAATTTATTGAAACTCATTAGTTACTCTAAATTAATTAAATTGTACTCCATTTTTAAAGGCATTTGGATCATGCGCAAGTTAAATGTTGTGATAGAGTGTTCATCAGACACTTAATGTTACAAACATATTCCTTTTTCAATTTGGCATTTGGTCTGAATACTGTATGAACGTATTATAAAGAGATGAATTCTGAAAAATTTAGTTACATGAATTTCAACTGTAACATTATGATATTTTCCATGCTAGTGTTAAAATATCTGGTATAAATTAGCAACTTAGCTTCTTTACACCACCATTAATATTATTTTACCTTGCTTATCTGTAAAGCAAATTATTCGGTGCGTTTACAATAATGAAGCGCTCTATTAATCTAATTATCTATACATATATTTCTGTTTGTATACCTATTTGTGTACATAATCAGTTTTAGATGCCAGCAATTTAAAATTTTGGGGAAACAGGGTGCTCTAAACATATGATACAAAAATAATTATTGAGAGCACACAAATGGAGTAATCTGAGAGCATCCTACGAAAAATATTTCTTTTCAGAACATTGAAAAACCTACCACTTGTATAGGAAATCATCACTAATACCAATCGAGTTATTACTAAACTACGATTTATTTACATGAATTTAAAATGATAAGAAAAAAAAAAAAAGATTTATCATCACATCACACGTCTTCGGTCGTCACAGTAGTTTTCACTTGTCTGCGCACTCATATAGATGGCGCATTATTGTTATAGTTACAGTTCCCTGGCCATTTCCTACGATCACAACAAATACTTCTGCTGGAATATTCAAACACATTCCTCTCAGAATCGGGTAAGATTTTATTTTGTACGAAACAAAATAAGATATATTGCTGTTAAATTCATAAAACGAAAGCTATTTAATTGTTCTATTCCAAAACTTAAAAATAACGTGTAGCCACTCAAAAAAATGAGACAGAGCAAAGAAAAATGGAACAGTTCTGCATTTCCAGTTCTATAGGCCCCATTGACGAAACTGTGAGCGCGACTTAGAATATATATTAGATTTATATATAGTATTGTTCTAACCTATCTATGTATTTTGAGATAAAATCGGCCTTTTTGAGAAACGACATGAAAACACTTCTCCATATTTATATTATACGACTCAAATTATATTTAAATACCAACTTTTGTAAATTTGGTGAGAAAATGAGAAATCCGAAAGTTTATCTTAACGCACTTTTTTCAGTTTGCTCCAAGAATAATTCACTTTGCGAAAATCATAATTTATGGTAACCTATTTCCCTTTCTCCTTCATTGTGCACTAGCGGAAAAAGAGGTGCATCGTTTTTTTCTTTCAAATATTTTTCTTTAAATTATGTTTTTTCAATCACAGTTTATTAATATTAGATTTTTTCGTTTTTAAAATTTCGTTTTAAATTGTTCGAGTTATTGGTTGAATTATATTTCTTCAAAGTATTATTTTAAAATTTTTATTTATTCAGTCAAACTGTTTACTGAAGTATATTTATTAACGAACATTTTCGAGTATTTGATTTCAATTATTTGAATCGCATTTGTTTCCAAAGGATACTTTATGACCCAGACTACGATGAATGTAAAAACTGTATACATTGTAAAGGAAAATACAATAAAGCGCAGTTAAGGCGGCTATCAGTGGATAGTTCAAGAAGATATATTATCCTTTGAAGGGCATTTATATATAAAATATACTGTAAGTTTGTCAATATTTTAAACATGATAATTTTTTTTTTTCACCAAAAGCTGTAATCTTGAGTGTCTAGTGTTTCCTTTTGATTCTAAATGGCAGGATTACCCTATGCATCGTTAACTCTGAGAGACACCCAGAATACTGCGAAAATGAAAAGAGGTGATTGATGACTAATTTGTTATGTTTTCTCCACAGCTGGGTTGTATCAAGCTCACAAATGGAAGCTCACTTACAAACACGCGAAATAGGAATGCACTTCAATAGCCAATTCCACTGGTATTGGGATAGAACAATTGCTCATTTGAACACATGCTTTTAGGGGATCCTCTTTGTTAATTTTCAGGTAAGAAAGTAAGAAATACAAAAGGAAATTTTTCTTCTAGGTGAGGATATAAGTAGGCGGTTTTCGAACTAGGTCTTCACAATTAAGACACAATAACACGCCGAATAAATACTAATTCAGAAGTCAAATAACAAAAAACATTGTTGGTCCGAAAATCACACTTTCAATTTTTCTGCTGTCAAAATTATTCAAAAAACATCTTCCATTGGAGAACTGGATTTTCTAGAGGCATTTCACATTCATAAAAATCTTTCTGTTCTAGTTAACGATCCTAATTCCAATCCAAATTTGCCTTCGGCTTTTAGAGAAATTATGTTTTAGTTCTGGTTTCGCCAACAGATGGCGCCACTTGCTTATTCTTGTCCAGGCTTTCTTATCTTATCTAATCATTATTTCCTATCTTGTTCTTTTGCGGTTTTGCAGCTGAAGATGATGGTTCGGTAAAACCATCGAAACTAGTCCTGTGAAAATTTTTGTTGTTTGACTTCTGAATTAGGTCTTCACAGTTGGTGAAAGGGGAGATAAATACTTCTGAGACCAGTTTTAGATGCAGAAATTTTATCTTTAGAAGAAAAGAAAAGTAAATATTTAAGTTTTGTAAGATTGTAAAATGGTAATAAGAAAATGTCTAAAATAGGACTTTCTACGGATGGAACACTTATTTTTCTTGAAGACCTCCTTCTGATGGAACGTATCTTTCCATATCTAATACTTCTGGTGAAAAATAGTATTCACAAAAAAATAAAGAAAGAAGGGGAGTATATATGATATGAGACAGACTCGGTTGTGCTGAGGATATCCAAGAGTCAGGCCCTTCTCATGCTGTAAAAATAACGTGGCAAGACATATCCTTCCTGAGCATAGTCATATATTGCCACCTTATTCATGGAAAAATTTAAAAGGTAACACTAGGGGACGCAAGATGGTGAAAACCGAGAAAAAAAAGAACTTTGAGCTATATTAGGTATGAAATCGTTTAACCGCTTTATTTCCGGAACAAAATGATATATTACACCCTATATTTACAAAACAAATTAAAAAGGCCCCTTACGGACCCTGATAATCGAAAGTGTGCGGGAGGCTGTTCTTGGTATCATAGAAAGAAGCATTCTCCTTTTATATATTATCTAAAACATAAAATATAATAGTTTCAAAAAAGTAAGTTTCCATTTTTCAGCTGAGTTACGTTTCCTTGTAATACTATTATGCTCATTCAGTTACAGCATGCTACAGTTTACTCATGCAGTGTTATATTTGTTAAATGTATTGATAAAATAATAATATAAGTTAAATCACTTCAAAAGCGTTTTTTACATATGTTGCATAAGTAGTTCTTCAACTGAGTGGCATCATCCAAATGATAAAAATGTAAATTTCATTTCTAAAATTTTAAATTGCTTCAGAAATTTTAGAACTTTTTGACTCCAAGTACTAAGTTTGACTAAGTAAGTACATACTAACTACTACTCAAAAATAACTACATTGAAGCACCCATTTATAGATACATCAAAAGTATGGAAAAATAAACAAAAACCAAAATTAAAGTTGGAAGCTTCGTGGGAAAAAATGTCTTACAAGAATGGTAGTATAAAATATAAACCGGCTCTCAGAATTTAGGATTTCCTTGTAGATTTTTTTAAGCCTCAGTTTCGCGTTCTTATCGCCTATATGTTACGATTTATGTGCATACCATGGATAGGATTTTCACTTTTACGGAAAAAGCTAATAATTAGTTCAAACACAGTCAAGTTTCAGTTAACCAAAACTGAAGGAAATTCCCCTCTCCCCGTTAAAAAAAGGATAATGAAAATTCCACTTTGAACTAACCCGATATTAGAAATTACATGCCTTGAAAATCATTTATATTTGAATTCTTAGTTCCGACAACTATTTCTTCGAAAATTTCTACTAACCGAACTTTTAGTGTTCCATTAAATTAAATTATAAATAATTAAAATTTCATTTGTCCTTAAAATTTTACTTGGAAATTTAAGGTTAAAAATAACTGCGGCAATTCATTCAAGATTGTAAAAAAATCCGTAAATTACATTTGGTGTTATTATGGCTTAAAACGAAGATGCTGAATTTCAGAACGTCTCAATATTTAAATACATGTATATCTTAGAAAATTGTCAATAGAAAACTGTATTTTTTGCAGGTATGCTTAGAAATGCATCTGCTTGTGATTGTAAAAGTACTACTTCAGGATGATGGTAGGCTATAATTCGAAACGTTTTTTGAAAAATCTATAAAAATTCCTAAAATAATACAAATTTAATAAATAAATCAGAAAGAATGTGCAAAATTTATTTAGACTGAACATACGTTTCTAATTGTTACAGATGGTATCAAGTAAGTTCAATATAAAAAAAGATATTAATAAATGTATACCAAATTGTATTAACAGTGAGGAGCTAAAATGTTTAGAACTATTTTTTTTAAAGTATTCTTGCGAATATTTCCAAAATTTTCCCCATGGCATAATTTGAGATGAAGAATCGAAATGTGGAAAAACAACGATATGTCATTTTAAGAAACAGTCTGATTTTGCGCCAAAATACCTATGTTAGAGTAACGTTGTATATAAATCTAATATAAATTTCAAGACGCACTTTCTAACATAAAAGACGTTAGTTTCGTCAATCAGCCCAGTAGAAAGAGAGATATAGAAATGTCCCACCGTGTTTATATATATATATATATATATTATATATATATATATATATATATATTATATATATATTATATATATATATATATATAAACTCAAAACTATATATATATATATATATATTATATATAAACTCAAAACTATATATATATATATATATATATATATAGTTTTGAGTGGCTGTAAATCTGAATTATTGCTTCATTTAATGTGCAAACTAAATATCCTCTGTTTTCTTAATATTGATTCACTTGAGAATCTTTATGTGAAATAAAATTCATTTATGTTTCAGCTAATGGAAGCACAGATCATTGCATATGCGATAAGCTACTTTGTAGGCAAAAAGAAATATATAACGTTAAGAAAAATTAGTGTACATTAGTAAATTATTACTCTTTGCGTAACTGAGTGAAATATTCTTTTGTGTTATTTAAGTATAAACCAGCTGTCTCAGCATCAATGATGCTAAATTAGAGGCAGCAATAGGCAGCTACAGCTGACTGTGATGTTTTGGTATAGCATATTTCATCTACGTTCAGTCAAGAAAAGGAAAAAAAAATAGCTTCATACTCCAAATGCTCTGTAGGAGGAATAAGTAAGTGTATCGTAATAACGTAATCATCGAAAAACGTGTTGAGTGAAAGGTGCTTAGAAGAAGATCAATCAGCACGTGTCTTCAACATCTAGTTCTTCTATCAAACAAGATCAGCGTTTAATATAGGATTAGTTGAATTTTTCAAAATACGTAGTTAGATTTAAGGATATAATCTTGAAAACCGTAACTTTGTATCTATAAGAACAAACTATGAATAATGAAAATTCTTAAAATTCGTATATAGCTATTTTGAATCAAATAAGGCAAAGTTAATAAAAACAGAAATGAGATATGTTTAGTCTTCCGCGTTTCTACATCAAACAAACATGTTAGTTCAGAAGTCAAACAACAAAAATCAGCGTTATATATTCAAAAATATAAACGTTATTTTACAAACAACAACAAAAATCAGCGTTATAATATATAACGCTTTGATTTTTGTTGTTTGACTTCTGAATTAGTATTTATTCGGCGTGTTATTGTGTCTCAAACATGTTAGTTTAATCAGTTTTATTTGAACACAATTCTTTTCTTTTCCCTCTTTATTTGTACATGCATTTGTGAGTATTTTTTAATGGTTAAACAAAATCAAAAGTGAAAGCATATTCTTTTTAATAAAAATTAATTAAAAATAAGGAAATAGACACAAATTAATTATTATCATTAGACAGACATTCACGATTATCTAGTTGACTGATGCTCAGTTTTATCTAATTGATTGATTAGCACGATGTAAATGGAGCAGAAATGAGTTTTCCTTGCCGAGTTCATTATCCGGAAGATAAAAGTACTCTCATCATGCCATTGAAAAAATAACTTCTCAAGGGCTTCGCCTTAGTAATCTCATCTTGACATTCGAATTTAGTAACTTTAATAACCTTGTAAGGATCCTAAGTTTTACTAACGTTTATTTTATTTTAAATCTTTACTATCACTTCTTATTTTCTACTTCCGGCCAGAATTAAAAGCTTTAACTTATTTATGCAAATTTGTCTTGCTAACGCCAAGTACTTAGGTTGTGGCTTTTTGCCAAGCAAGAGAGAGGAAGGAGTTATTAGAAGCAGGCCGCTGGCCATAGTAGTTTTACTCGGTTGCTGGTTGCCTTCAAGGCCAGAGGTTTAATCCTCGTGATAATTTTAAACGTATCGTAGTTTTAGAAGCTCTCTGTACTACATACGGCTTTTTGTTAATTCACGGCCAATCTTGGAGTTAGGCACTTGTTTATTAATCCAAAGTTAGTTTAGTTAGAGTTTTAGTTAATATTTTTATATTCTTACATTCAGACCACAAGTGGTTGGTCTCTGTATTCCGAAGTCCGGAAATCTCTGTAAAGATAGAAAAATAAAGGGTTTCGTATACCCTTCCTGTGTGTATTGTCTACTTCACAATTTATCGAACATAGCTTGAGTAAGCTCCCTGTTCCGAGTCAGGACAGTTAATGTTTCCAAAGCAAGTAAAGAGTAATACCAATCCTGATAACCTAATCGAAGAACCGACTTTGCCCGTCTCTAGATTGCGGGATCTATACAGTTATATTCCCGTTATACTTAAAGGATAGGTTTAAAATTTCAGTCGAAGTATGTTTCTTTTATACGAAAAATAAAGCATATTTTGATTTTTTCACCAAGGGAAATATTTGAAATATTTTGCCAGCGTAATCATTTCCCAAGTAGTGTTCTGACTTCACATCGTTGCTTTGCATGTACCATTCCACCGCTAATTTTACTGTGAATGTTAGTACTAAATTGTATGATTGAACTTACGTATTCCTCGATTATTTCTAACACATGCAGTAACTACTACTGTTAAACATTTTTCCCCGCTATAAGGAAAAGGAAGAACAATAAGAAATAATGCATTAGTAAACTTTACATTACGTTTTGCTACCGAATCCTGTTAGCGGTTATTACCACAGAGCGGTATCATTATCGTACCGTATTTGTTTCTTAGGGCATGTTTTCAGACTTTGCAGCTCACTATGTAAGGCATCATTATAGTGTCAATTGCTTCGCATTGCTGTAAAAATATCTAATATTCTATTACAACACCATGAAAAATGATTTGGAAACATATTTTGTTTATGTCCCAATTTGTTTAAAAGGTAACTTTCTTGCGGTTAAAAAAAATTATCAGTTTATTGTTTATGTGATAAAAGCACCGCCCTCTGATGCAACTAAATTTTGGTTGAATCGAAAAGATATACTTAGTAATTGTGTATGGAATTAGATGTGTAGTGCTTACTTCCCTCAGTTTGTTTCATAATTGGAATTGAAAAAATGTGAAACTTTCTTGCGGTTAAAAAAAGTTATCAGTTTATTGTTTATGTGATAAAAGCACCGCCTTCTGATGCAACTAAATTTTGGTTGAATCGAAAAGATATACTTAGTAATTGTGTATGGAATTAGATGTGTAGTGCTTACTTCCCTCAGTTTGTTTCATAATTGGAATTGAAAAAATGTGAAACTTTCTTGCGGTTAAAAAAATTATCAGTTTATTGTTTATGTGATAAAAGCACCGCCTTCTGATGCAACTAAATTTTGGTTGAATCGAAAAGATATACCTAGTAATTGTGTATGGAATTAGATGTGTAGTGCTTACTTCCCTCAGTTTGTTTCATAATTGGAATTGAAAAAATGTGATTTTTTTTCTTTTACGGCTACGAGTATTTTAGAATAGGACTAATACTTGCAAGCTTAAATTTTTTGCTGAAGCTAATTGATACATAATATGCATTTCGTTTAACAATGTTTAATATAAATACATTTTCAATATATCTACAAAAAGGCAGGGATTACTAAGCGTTTTGATTTTCAAGGCTATTAAGAGATAAACCTTAAGAAAAAAGAAACTATCAAATAACTTATTTTGCACCGGCAATCAATCTTAGTTATGTCTTATGGATATAAAATATTTTAATCTTTCCAACTTCTCGTTTCCAGCGACTTACACCTAAAGTGAAACTTATTTCAATTGGAATTCGTAAAAACATTCATTCAGAAAACGCGTTGATACTGAAGACATATTATCAGAAAAAAAAGCGGGTCATAGAAATAACCCGCTTAGTGTAATAGTTGATAAAATATAATAATAGTATAAATAGTACTTAAATAGCATAAATAGTTTTTTTTTTATAAATAAACTGTTTTATTACTATGTTATATACATTTCAAAGCGGGAGAAATACCTTATAAGGCATTTTCTTCATAATTTTTTGCATGCCTTCATGGCGTAACGGTAGCACACACGTCGCGTATTCGAGAGGTCCTAGGTTCGAATCCCGGTGAGGGCATTGCTCATTTTTCATGTCTCCTATTTCGAAATAACCTAATGAATCTACAGGGGTGCCCGAAATAAAAGGTGGTGGATTATGTTTCTTCACCACTGGGATTTAGCGACTGAATTCCCAAATCCCCAGTCGTCCTTTAAAAGGGGGATTATATAAGGTATTTTCTCCGTGCTTTTTGCATGCCCTCATGGTGTAACGGTAGCACACTCGGCGTGTATTCGAGAAGTCCAGGTGCGAGTCCTAGCAAGAGCATTGCTCATTTTTCGTTTCAAAAATCCTAATGACTCTACAAACTAAGGATTACGTTCATAATCTTAGAAAAAATTTCGCGATTAACTTGGTAGCTTCAGAAGAAATAAGAAACTTTAGTTCAAAGGGATAAACACTAATATGTTTTCTTGTGCATTAAGTTTTCTAGCGTTCCTTTGTGGTGTAGTGGTCTGCACTCTAGACAGGTATCCAAAGGTCCGTAGTTCGCTTCCTGGCGAAGGCGTTTGATCATTCTTGATTTTGCCTGCTTCCAAAAAATACCTAATGTCTCTACAGTGGCGCCCGAACTAAAAGGGTGTTGGTTGATAATTCTCCTCACCCAGGAATTGGCGTTTGGGTCCCCTAAAAAACTCAGTCTCCCTTTAAAAGGGGGAGTATATAAGGTATTTCTCCCGACTTCTTAGCGAGCCTTCATGGTGTAGTGGTCAGCACATTCAGCGCGTAATTGAGAGGTCCGCGGTTGGATTCCCGGCGAAGGCGTTGCTAATTTTTCATCTCTCTGGCTTCGGAAAAAATCCTAATGTCTCTACAAAGTTTTAATCGGATGACAAATGTACAAATCAATTTGCATTTCGCTACCTGTAAAAGTAACCTTTACTAAGATGATAGCAAAGTGAACATCTACAACTACCTTGCGGGAAAAACTATATACGAAATGATTATAAGCTTGTAGAGTTGCGCGCCTCCAAGTTGCACGCAACCAAGAGGTGACTGTGGAAACTGGAAAAATGACAGAGTCTTGCTAAGGGTTTAAGTCCCTTTTTATTCAACTTAAGAAGTTACAATTGCGTGCTCTTGACGCTCACAAACTCCGCCGACCCGGCGGTAAAATAAAAATAAGAACCTGAAAAGAAATAATAACAAGACTCTAATTACGAGGCTCTCTAAAAGTAACTAACCTCACCGCGTTTTAAAATACCGCTGCTAATTCAGCAAACTTTGAATATCACTATGAACGATTAACAATTCTCCTAGGCAAGCACACAGGCCGAAACGCGGGGTTCTTCAATTTCTGTCTAACTACCTCCGCGCTCGTGAAGTACGAACAGCACACCTCGAACTCGTTTCCTTTCTATTTAACTCAGAATACTTCCGCTGATAATTTGAATCCTTGCGCGTTCTACTAAAATTTACATACTCTGGCATTGGCAGTTCCAGGGGAAAGTAAGGCTTGACAGGAAAGATAGTTTAAACTTAAAATAAATGTTAGTTAAAATAAATATAAACCCTACAAGCTAGTGGATTACTAGTTTATATTCTTTGATAAATCAAAGGCTAGAGAAGCTCGTTTGAAACAGAAGCGTCTGCACATGAATCGGAAAGCTAATTAATGGCCTACCGTATTAATCACGCACGTGCAAAAACTTGCGCTGCAATCCTATAATCAAAAAGTGATTATTTAGGGGGAAGGAGAAATGTGGAAGAAACCTTGTAATATCATTAAGTGGCACGCCTTCAGTAACCGTAATGGCGTGTTGCTTTGAGCTAACGCAGAGACTTGCAATTTGTCGAAGGAAATATGACGGCTCACACGTATCTTAATGAAATCTTAACTTCACCATAAGACGTTAACGCTGTAGCAATCGATGTGATTTATACTTAAGCATTTTGCTGCAAAGCAAGCCTAACTAGTGATCCAGTGCTGCCGCTGAATGCTGGTAGTTCAACCTAAGTTCCAGCACAGGCGAACAGGCTGAACGCATGTTTAGTTTTCGTGGTTTCATCCGTGCGTAACATGAGTATGGATCAGTTTCTCTGAGAAAAGCTTCCATGAAGTCATCCTTGATAGTCAAATAGTACTTGTATACATTGCCATATTCAAAATAACGTAAAACTCTCTGTAAAATATTGTATTGCTTGCAATGGGTGACCACTCCAACTAGTCTGAAGTGCTGGAAATTACTCTAACAGAGAACCAGTAATTACTGACCTCTGGTGCTTTTGATCAATTAACTGAAGTTAAGAGAAATCACAGAACTTTTCTGAAGGTTCACAGGTGAACACCTCTCTTATTAAAGTGAATTTCGGTTTTAGGCAGAACTTGCAAATTTCAGTTTCGAATGCACGGACTATGATACACTTATAGAAATTATTACAAATATATATATTTCAGTTTTGAATGCACAGACTATAATGCACTTATAGAAATTATTACAAAAGCCATATCATCAATATACACTCACTTCCAAAAGTTAAGCACGGAAAGAAAAATGCTAATTTCCGGAAGCCAACCAGAATTGAAGTGGATTGAATTCGCTGCAGAGGTGGATGGAAGTATGCAAATATGTTAGGTAACAGCCAATCGCGCTTTCATGTCAAGAAATATGCAAAAACGGCGGTCTTGTAAGAAGCCAGCTTTGTGAAGGGTTACAGAAGTTGATTGTAAGTGCTGATAGAAGGTGTTTAAAACTTTCGTACAATTTGTTTTCAAGACATACGTGTTTCTATAACTTTCAGAAGACGAATGGAAGATTCTGAGCGCTGGCGTGCTGTTTGGCGCATTGAAGCAAGACAGTCGATCACAGATGTTGCTCTTTTCTTCGGCGTTCATCATTCTGTAATTTCACGTTTGTGGAAACAATTCCAAACCACACAGACAGTTGTCCGAAGGCCCGTAGCCGGTCGCCCAAGTATTACAACCCCCGAGGAAGATCGATATATTGCTATTGTAGTCAAGCGGAATCGCAGAGCGACCTCCACACATGTGACATCTATGGTTACAGCATCCATTGGTAAGGCGATATCTGCAGCTACTGTACGCCGAAGATTACATATGAGTAGACTGTACGCCCGGGTCCCTCGAGTTTGTGTTCCTCTATCCGTCCAATAAAGACGGGCACGATTACAGTGGTGCCGGGAACATGTCAATTGGAATGTGTCTGACTGGGGCAATGTTATGTTTACTGATGAGTAAAGATTTGCTCTGGAGCCAGATGACAAGAGTATAAGGATATGGCGTGAACAACGAACACGCAATCAGTCCCAAAACATCACCGAACATCACGCATTCCGAGCTGGAAGCATTATGGTGTGAGCAGGTATTTCATTAGGATACCGCACCGACCTGCACATCTTTAAACGGGGTTCTTTAACGGCTGTCCGGTATCGAGATGAAGTCCTAGAACCCATTGTGAGATTGTACGCTGCAGCAGTTGGCCCTACTTTTGTTTTAATGGACGATAACAAACGTTCCCATAAAACTGACATCGTCGATGACTACCTGGAAAGTGAAGGGATTGCGCGTATGGCGTGGCCAGCATATTCGCCTGACCTTAATCCCATTGAAAATCTTTGGGATGCTCTCGACCGTGCTGTATCTTGACGTTTCCCACCTCCAGCTACACTTATTGAGCTGGAAACTGCTCTACAAGAAGAAAGACGATTGCTTAATTCTACGGTGGTTGACCACCTAATTGAAAGCATGGTCACAAGGTGTAAACTTTGTATACAGATGAGAGGGGAGTTTATACCCTATTAATGTCTCTTTTTCCATTTTATGCTGTTTATTTTCACTTTATACTTAATGCTGTTTAAGTCTCCAGTATGTCATTATCTGATAACTTACAAAACATTAATATTCTTTTCATTTCTGTATATAATTATTGATTTTATTTTATGCATAAATATATATGCTTCTTACTTGCCGAAATTTGTGTCAATCAAAGCAGTATTTGTTGATTTTTTTGCATTTTACATTTTCGTGCTTAACTTTTGGAAGTGAGTGTATCTAGTCATTGAGATATAACTGAATTTTTTACATAATAAGTTATTTCTATTGTCTTCTTAGCATGCCTTCAGGGTGTAGTGGTCAGCTCTACGCGTATTGGAAAGGTCCATGGTTCGAATCCCGGCTAGGGCATTGCTCATTTTTCATCTCTTCTGCTTCGAAATAACCTAACGACTCTACAACTTTAATGTCAAATTTTAAGTCAATCAAAGCATAACTATATTAGTTGCATTGAGTTCGTTGTGGCATGTAATTTTAAATATTTGTAAATAACGTTTTACGAAGAAGGTTCCATTTAGTGAATTGCTCTTTATGTAGTTAAAAATTTTTAAGGTAAAAAGGAAAGTGATGTCCGTAATACAATATCGGTCACTAAAGTATCAGCCATAAATCTAATGATTAAACCTAAATCACTTTCCCTAAAAGAAAAGAATATCCATTACTATTAACGGGATTTCATGAAATGAAAAATTCTGAACTTTAGGATTTCTAAAATGATAACCTGAAATTAATAGTTCTAAGCGGATGCGTTTCTAATGAAAAACGTGTCTCTTAGAACCTAACACTCGGAAACACTGCATAAATATTGCATTTGAATAATAGTTTCCAAAATTTTGATAAAAGATAGTTTGGTAAAGTTGATCTCATGAAGAATTTCACTTGAGTAGTTCGGTTGTGGAAAAAATATTTTCATTTACATTTTCTTCTACCATATAAAAATTAAATTTCTCATATTTTTACTAAAAAGCATTGCGAAATCAAATTTTCGTAACCTGAAGGGCCTACCTTATTTGTCTTTTTTCTTCAGCGGGAAACAATCATTCAGGCGATATTCAGTATCTTGAAACACCCGAGTAGTAAATGAAAAATGTAAAATATATATCAAAACAACATCCTTGGGCAAAATCTGTGGTTTTATGTAGTTTAGGAGGATGAAAACAACCAAAACTGAATTAGTGTGAAACATGCTTCTTGGAGAGATGCCTTGCTATATACACCTGGTTCGAAGGTGTGGAGGATTGAGAGGACCAAGTATTTACCTCCAAATGCTTCGTACTTGCTAAAAGGCGTATTTCCTGTACTCGAGTTTGCACGAATGTCTTCTTCGTTTAGAACTATTTCAGCGATACTAAAAGCAATTACATGCAGTTGTAGCTGTAGAGATTTCAAATCTGACAATAGCTGTCTCCTTTTTGCCACAAGGGAGGAACTTTACACCCAGCCTAAAGTAACTGAATTTCAACTAATTTGGTTTACTATATCTTAACACAAATATATATGTGTATGAAACTACATATACAACCTCTAGATGGTTTTCAGAGCTTTTGCTACACGAAAACTCAAAGCATGACTTCCTTAGAAGCTTTAAAAATATGTGATTTGAAACTTTAAAATCGTAAGAAAGATTAAACATTATCCTTTGTTACACAGAAGTACTTTTAGAGCACGTGTATTCAGACGAGCAAGCAAGAAACTCTGTGTATATGCATTCCATAAGTTTTAAAGTTTTGTAGCCAACTTAGCATAAACGTCAAATAATGATCAAAATCGTAAAAACAACCTTGTATTTAGCGTAAGTATATTGAAACACTCAATCGATTTCGAGAGCAGCTAAAGGTCCCTCCTCATCAGAAGAAAGAAATACCTAGAAAGAAGAAAAATAAAGGGGAAGGAGTCTCAGAAACACGTGGTCCTTATCAGCACTGCACGTGGTTATAACCGGATTTTTAATCAGAGTTACACTGGCCGCCTACTTTTACTGAGCTTTGGCGTTACCTGCTCGCGTTTGGTACTACCAGAGGGTATAAAAATCCGTTCAGTGTTGCTTTCCATTACTCGAAGATCAGATTTTGAGCGTGAAGGTGCAGTTGCCCCTCGCTCCCTATTTTTAACTTTGCCATTTTTCTTGTCCTTTGGGGTTACATGTTTGATCAGATAGCCTAGCTCAGTAAAAGTAGGCGGCCAGTGTAACTCTGATTAAAAATCCGGTTATAACCACGTGCAGTGCTGATAAGGACCACGTGTTTCTGAGACTCCTTCCTCTTTATTTTTCTTCTTTCTAGGTATTTCTTTCTTCTGATGAGGAGGGACCTTTAGCTGCCCTCGAAATCGATTGAGTGTTTCAATATACTTACGCTAAATACAAGGTTGTTCTTACGATTTTGATTGTCACATTAGCGTGTTTCTCTTCTAGTCTAGTCAAATAATGCTTTAGGATTGGAATACAAAAACGCTTTTGTACATTGTTTGTTTTTTTAGAGAAAACTATCCACATACAGGGAAATTCAATTTTTAGTCTCAGTTATTTATAATATGAAAGAATAATAAATGCAGCTGAATAACATATATAGCATGATGAATAATGAATATAGTCTTTTGATCTATATTTATTTTTCGTCGTCAGAATTTATGTCCTTCTCAGCATTTTGACAACCGAATAGCTGGTGCAGAGATAGAGAATATTAATTCCACATATTTTTCTCTGTGAAGTTTTCTACTTTGGTTTTATTTAATATAATATTCAACACAATACAAAGCAAGATGCTTAGAAGCTCTGTATATTACTCTTGGGAAATACGATTACATGGTTCTATAGCATAATATAGAAAGGAATTCGTTAAGAAACCGTATAAGTGTAACTTTGCAGAGTCATTAATATCCAAAACCTTTCTATGCTTCTATGTAATGTACGTACCTATTTTGAAACGAGAATGTTTCAACGATGTGTGGCTTGAAATTCCATTTTAGATGATAAATGAGGTTACGAAAATTTCATCAAACTACTGCCTGCTGGTTTTAAACAAACGTTAGCAAAAATGTAGAACAACCTCTCATAAACGTTGCTTCGTCTTCTCTCGTCTTGTTTCTTATTTGAAGCACGGTAGAAAAAAATGTTAAAAGGAAATGGATTTTGAGACATAAAGGAAAAGCATAGAAATGAGGAAATAGTATTTTAATATTTTTTTTCAATGGAACAGAATTTCTTGCTTATGTTAACTAGTTATAACTATGGCACTAGCATTTATTTATACATAACACACTGAAATATATATTTATTAATTATTTATTAATTGTTATTCACTTTTACAATTATCATGAGTCTTATAGTTCTCTAGCCTTACAAAGTATTAGTCAATTTTGTTTTAAGTTGCTTAGAATTATCACTACTGTTCGTTGCTTTATGTCGCTTTCTTTCAAACACTCTGATTGCATAATTGCATTCTGCTCTCTTCAGTTTTAGCATTTGTTTACTCTCTGTATTGCGGAAATGTATTTTACAAACTCAGCGTTTTTCAAAATTACGTTTTAACGGATTTACTGAAGGTGTTGCACTCGGTTAAAAATTGCCTTATATTCAAATCCCCAAGCATTCGTAATGCAATACATGTGTAACACTTTTTCATCTGAGCTAAAGGAACTGGTAGTTATCATTTCCTAATTTCCTTTCATGTTTCAGTATGTGCTAGATTTTTAACATTATATGCTTATTTATTTATTCTGAAGGTACATTTAGTTTTATTTCCTGTTTTGCAAAGACAGTACCTTCTCACGTTATTAGATTATTTGAGTGATATCATGTTACATAATTTTCCCTTCTTTTTCAAGGTGTAGCGTTGCGCGCCTCCAACTTGCACGCAACCAAGAGGTGACTGTTGAAACTGGATAAATGACAGAGTCTTGTTAAGGGTTTAAGTCCCTTTTTATTCAACGTAATAAATTACAAGTGCGTGCTCTTGACGCTCACAAACTACGCCAACTCGGCGGTAAAATAAAAATAATAACCTGAAAAGAAACTACTACGAGGCTCTTTAAAAGTAACTAACTTCACCGCGTTTTACAATACCGCTGCTAATTCAGCAAACTTGAAGATCACTTGAACGATTAACAATTCTTCCAGGCAAGCACACAGGCCGAAACGCGGGGTTCTTCAATTTCTGGCTAACTACCTCCGCGTTCGTGAAGTAAGAACAGCACACCTCGAACTCGTTTCCTTTCTATTTAACTCTGAATACTTCCGCTGATAATTTGAATCCTTGCGCGTTCTACTAAAATTTACATACTCTGGCATTGGCAGTTCCAGGGGAAAGTAAGGCTTGACAGGAAAGATAGTTTAAACTTAAAATAAATGTTAGTTAAAATAAATATAAACCCTACATTTGCTGCTGCCCGAATTTGGAAAACTTGGACGCAGGTCATACAAACAACCTGTTGTAAGTTTCTATAATTCTGAACTAACTCTCGAGAACCTCGTTTACACACAAAAAAAAAATCTTATGTAACAAATTGTATACTAAATTTCTGTTGATACTTATAACTCTCTCTTCTTACAGCAACTTTTCCTGGACTTCATCAATCAATCTTGTGCTTTTCCTTCCAGCATCTGGAAGGAATAAGTATCAGTATCTTTCTAAATACATTATAATTTACATTTTCTTGACACAATAAATTTTTGTTTTTAAACGATTCGTTTTCCTTAGTTATTGTTTAATTCACATTCATTCAATTTTTCAAGCATTAATTTAACTTTACCCTGGCTCTCCACCATGTGTGGTGTCAAACGGGAATATTCGTCTTTTAGTCTTACAACACTTTTCCTAACCACCATGATTTGTTAGAATTCAACGACCAAATAGACACACCTTACTCGACATTCTACAACTCGATGAGCTACTTTAACATTCTTAAAAATTCAAGTGTAGGTGGAGAACCCTACAAAACACATTCATTCTAACTTCCCCCTCATTCATCTTTAAACATGCAGGCTTTCGCTCTAAAGAATGATTTTATCTACAGTTTAATACTTAAATTCGAATTCATTGCTTTTAAGCATTCACTTTTAGCATCTAAAATTTTATGCTTCTAGACTAAATTCTACTTTTACATACCTTTCAAGTATTTACGTACATTTACAAAATTTTAATACATATAATTTTTACAATTTACCATAAAATGAATAAGAGAAAATAAATTTTTACTTTACTCATTCTTCGCCAAGCTGGCGGCACTGAAACTAAAATTCTTATTAATACAAGAATACGAAGTTATTTTTGTCTTCGGCCACATTTTTAGCTTTAACATAACAGAATTAGTTTTCGACCAACAGAAAATGCTTGTTCTTAGCTTTTATACTTAAAGAAAATAATACTTTTGCCTTAGCTAAATAAAGTAAAACAAAACTAAGTCTCAACCGAGACATATTGACTTTCGTCAAAACATAGAACTTCGTACTTATGCATAACATTTCGGAACAAAAGAGAAAAAAAAATTATAGAAGATTTTAACTTATCTTTGAGTTTTCGATGATTGAAACTCCGTCATTCTTTTCTGGCAATATTGTTCCCAAGTTATAGGTTTCATGAACGTTAATCTTCTCCTTACTGACCTCCGAGTGTCGTCCATATTAGTTTTTCTTTTGCGTCCTCTGCATGCTGGCCTCTTGGCGGAGTAATCGTCGGGTTGTTGTCGTTTCCGTTTTTCCATGGGACGGCTGGTCTTGGCGTCCTCCGGTCTGGAGTCCTTCTTGAATTTCTTCTGTTGTTCCTGGTATTTTTGTTCCTCTTGCTGCCGTTTCAGTTTCCGGAACGGCGGCCTTGCTGGCACCTGACTCTCTGGCCCTGGGAGCGTTCTCCTTGATGTATAATTTCTCCTGCGATACGTTGTAGGTGGTGTTTTGCTCCTTACCACGGTTTCTTTACGCGGTGCATCTGCCTTCTTGTTTTTCTTGAATGCTGGAGTTTGAAAGTTTTTCTTTTTTCTTTTTGGTACCGTCGTCCGGGTTGTAGAAGGGCTAGGTCTCTCTTCAGTTCTCTGCTTCTTGGGTGGTGGAACAGTTGTTGTTATTTCTGGACCTTCTACTTCGTTTAGACTTGAGTCCTGCAAGAAACTTTTAAGGATTTCAAAATCATTTGGATTATAGTATTTTTTCATCTGGTCGGGACTTGCTTTACAGATCTCCCCTCTCTCGTTCTTAAGATATAATACGACTCCTTTGATTTCCTGAATTACATAGGGGCCTTCAAATTTTGGAGCTAGCTTTGCCGTAAAATTGTCTGGGGCACTTGATAAAGAAAATTTCCGCTTCAATACTTTATCCCCAACTTTAAAATCTGCTTCACGGCCTTTTCTATCGTAATACCCTTTTTGCTTATTTCTTGCTGTATCCGAGCTTTTAAGCGCTGATCAATAAGTTTTTGCACATCTTTCTGTTTAAACTCTTGCTCTCTTTGTTGCACAAAGAATAATTTATCTAAAGGCGTAATTAACTTTCTGCCTAAAAATAATTCTGCTGGAGTTTTTCCCGTAGTATCGTGATTTGCCGTTCTTAAAGCATAAGCTAATTCATTTATGTAGCCATCCCAGCGCTTGTGATGTGTGCTCACGTAACTGCGAATTATTTTTACTATGTTTTTATTCACTCTTTCTGCTATGTTTGCCTGTGGTCTATACGGAACCATTTTGATATGGCGTATGCCAAGTCCATTGCATATGTTTTCAAATATTTGACTAATGAATTGTTTTCTGTTATCGCTAATGACTTTTATCGGTGCACCGTATTTTAAAATGTATCTGTGTAAGAATGCGTCTGCGACTGTTTTGGCTGACGCGCGTTTAAGTGGAACAAATTCTGTCCATTTTGAAAAATGATCTACTATTACTAAAAGAAAACGATTTCACTGGATGTCTATTTGTTATATGAATTTGCCGTCTCATAACAGATCCAATGAATGTCACTGCATGAGTTAAGTGTATTTTTTTAAAGTTAATTAATTTTAATCGAAGCCGAGTTATTATTACTAATATTTTCCAGAGTGTAATCAATCCACTTGCACTCGGTTTAGGATTCTTCCTCCAGCTCCACTTTATTTGTAACAGAATGTTGCAAAAGAATGTAGTCTTCATATTTACTCTTTGTTCCGCGAAGGACTTTTTCGCCTCAAAAGAAATAGCTTTATTAGTAGGAGAAGAAGGACCCTCGGTAAACTGCTGCAAATTTCCTGAGAAGTCTGACAGATTTTCTTTATTTATGAAAACGAATCTAAAAACGTCGATTTGAGTAGCATGTTTGGTAAACCATAAAATTAATGAAACTCATTATAGACAGAATGAACAAAGTTAATTTCTTTATCTAAGGTACTAATTATATGATATTCGAAATAAGTTTATTAAATAAACTAGAGCTAATGTTGATAAAAACTCGTTGCTATTGATCTGCATGAGAATATTATTAAGGAGCATTTTAAATAACTCATTTTGTTACATTTTTGATGAGAAATATACTGAAACATAACGGAAAATAAAACAAGCTTCTTACGACTCGGGAAATAGAAACAAGCCAATCACTGATTAAGACCGTTATTACAAAAACCTGTGTGACAGCGTAGCTTAATGTAATGCATTGTGACGTGTAAATTGAAGGGTGTTAGCATTTCTAACATCAGGCCCATCCGCCACACACAAATTCCATTTCCAAGAATCGAATCCCATTTACCTAGGTCTTACTAAACGGACACTAATAGATTCCCGCTGAAAATAAATATTATTCAAATATGTAAATATATAAATGTAAAAATAAATAGACATTTTTAAAATATTTTGTTTCATAATGGTCACAGTTTAGCATCATCCAAAGCTATACACCTTTGTAAATTTCCCATTTTAAGGGAAAAAAATTATATATATATATAGTTTTCTTAGCAAAATTCCATTTGAATGTAATATATATTAAAACTGTTGGGAAATACGCAGAACGTTCTTTACTTTTGTTCTTAATGCGATATTTTATGTAGACATTAAAACGTAAGGAGTTAAAATAATCATCACAGAATGAACAATTAGCATAAATTCTCAATGACTTGAAAGCATATAATGTAAAGAGTTAGATTATTCATTATGGAAAACATTAAGGATTGTCCGCTTTTATAAGGACATTATAAAGCCAAATGGCGTAAGGTAGATAAAAGTTTTAAATAAACATTTCTAGAAGAAAACAGTATTCCTTGTTCATGAGAAGTTCAGACGTCTAAAAATGTCCATCCTATAAGCCACGTTTTGATACTTACAGTTTTCATTTTTAAGTGGCTGATGAATGTCTTAGATTCTATATAATAATTAAGCTAATGATAGGCGGAAAGACATGCGCGTACAGTATAAATTCAATAAGAATGAAATACAGCAATTACATGGTGCTGTTCCTTTAAAAGTAATTATTCATGCACATTGTTTTTTATTCAGTTTGGACAATATTACTTACTGCAAGAAGGTTGATAATCAAGAGATATTCAGTTCACTTGCCCTATTATCCTTATTGTTAAAAACTGACAATAAAATAATTCTATATTTAAAACGAAGGCACCAATTATTTAAATTTACTCTACTATGCATATTTGTTTGAAAGTCATAAATATAAATATATGAGATATTTAGAAAGAGTATATGTTTAAATTACGATTGACTATTAAACATACCTTCCGGTGTTATTTTATTCCGAGAATGAACAGAATAATAGTAATAATAATACATCACTAATGTTTCGTTTTGTAAATAAATTTGTGCATATTTGAAATTTCTCGATTTATGAAATCTATGGATTACTGTAAAATTAAAAAAAAATTTAATGACTTTGGACCGAAGTGAAAAAATCCTCATAACTTATGAAAATATAAAATAGATTATTTTCTGCTTTATATGACAGTTTAAGTTGCTTTATATATCATTTTAGTTTCCTCCGAAAGTTAGTTTTTCCTGTTAGTAGCTAATTCATTACTTTTATCCGGATATTCATTCGTTGGGCTTTTCAGTACGCCAGAACTTGAAATGAATCTCCACACATTTGTTATTAATTCTTATAGTATGTAAAGGTGTTGCTTTAGAACGCAAAACATACATTTTAATAAAATTCTTAAAAAATTTAGATTTTTGAATCAAGTCGATTCAAAAGCAATGATGAATGTATTCCTACAGTTCAAACGATATTTCTTTCGTCAGGAAAAAATGTCATAATAGAATGGAGCTTTCCCAATTACTTCTGCTCTGATTAGGGAGCCACCCACCAGGGGCCGAGCGGTAAAGTCGCTGAACACTGGTAGTTCGGTCCGAGGTTCGAATCCCGCAAACGGGCTGGCTGCATGGGTGTTTTCGTGGTTTTCCCCATGTGTAATGTGTATACGAGCCAGTTGCCCTTAGAACGTCCTCCACGAAGGCATCCCTCCCATTAGGCAGATAGCCTTAGTGTGCTTTTCCATAATTAAATACACCAATACCACCTGATTAGGGAGAATTTTAACTGCTCATATCAATACACCAAGGTTCTTCATAAACGAAATAATCGTTAAAGGAAAGCTAAATTTTGATATTTGTCACAATTTAAAAAGCATTTATGTTTCTTCCCTTTATTAATTGCGATATTAGCTTTACATACGATGTCCTACATTTACAAAACAGAATTTTGTTTTTACTCATTATGCAGGAAATTATGCAAAGCATTTTTTAGAAGTGAGTTTCAGAAATTGTAATGCAGGAGTATTTTATGACAGATATTTATTCCAGCGCAAATAATATTTTTTTCTTGTAAATAATTATCGGGATGAAATTATAGAAATAAAATTTATTTCATAATGTTCTTTAAAAAAATTGCTTTTACTAGGCACTATTTTTTGAGGATGAGCATTTCAAAAGATATTTGTATTAATGAAAAAAATTATTTACAGTTACCTTTAAGAACTCTTTTACTGTTTATCATCAACTTAGGTATCGTAAATATATAAATGAAAATTCTTTATTTTATGCTCAGGCATGTTTCTGTAAGTATAGGAAAAATATAAACTAAACTACAATTTTTATTTTCAAAATCTAAAAGGTATTTAAAACAATTTTGGACAAAATAATTACTTTTACTTCAGTATTTTTAAATCATTATGTTTATTATTAAGAATGCGAGTTCAAGATTTACGTCGGACATTTATGAACAAAATAGGTTTTTAGCCCTTCTATTGCGTAACTTTAATTGTTAAAAACTGAATTGCTATTAGTTTTCCCGAAAACTACGGAAAGCATTCGAAAGCAATTTGAAAGAGTGAATAATATTTTGCGTAGATGCTTAAATTAGAATTTTTTTAACTCATATATCTCATTCAGAAGTCAAACAACAAAAATCAGCGTTATATTTACAAAATTTTCACAGACTAGTTTCGATGGTTTTACCGAACCACCATCTTCAGCTGCAAAACCGCAAATGGACAATATAGGAAATAATGATTAGATAAGATAAGAAAGCCTGGACAAGAATAAGCAAGTGGCGCCATCTGTTGGCGAAACCAGAACTAAAACATAATTTCTCTAAAAGCCGAAGGCAAATTTGGATTGGAATTAGGATCGTTAACTAGAACAAAAAGATTTTTATGAATGTGAAATGCCTCTAGAAAATCCAGTTCTCCAATGGAAGATGTTTTTTGAATAATTTTAGCAGCAGAAAAATTAAAAGTGTGATTTTCGGACCAACAATGTTGAGCAACAGAAGACTTCTGTGTTTCCTTTTTTCTAATATATGCCTCATGTTCTTTGACGCGAAATTTTAAGGCTCTCTTCCAAATTTGCCTTCGGCTTTTAGAGAAATTATGTTTTTAGTTCTGGTTTCGCCAACAGATAGCGCCACTTGCTTATTCTTGTCCAGGCTTTCTTATCTTATCTAATCATTATTTCCTATCTTGTTCATTTGCGGTTTTGCAGCTGAAGATGGTGGTTCGGTAAAACCATCGACACTAGTCCTGTGAAAATTTTGTAAATATAACGCTGATTTTTGTTGTTTGACTTCTGAATTTAGTATTTATTCGGCGTGTTATTGTGTCTTAATCATATATGTACGGAGTTCAGCACGTCGCGGACAGTTTTAAAAATGCATCTTCAGTCTATTTCATGAAACAATTACACTATTCTACTTTTTATTTTTCTGCTACCTAGAGAAATAATCTTTTCCTTGCCTATGTTTCCCTTTCTGAATATGAATATACACTTTACACCTAAAACTGATACTTATTTATAAGCTATAGAAAATTCCTAGTACATTTTAAGCAATGTTAGTCTCGTATTTTCAGGATGCTACAAATTCCAAATAAAGAAATAGAATTTACTTTTATTTGCTAAATGGTACCACCTGAACATAAATGCGATACATTCTTTATATTTTAAGATTGACTCTTGGTTAGAAGTTAGAGCAAAGTCTAAATATCAATATTTTTCTTGATGAAACAATTATAACGTACAGGAAAACGCAATCAACAATAGCAGAACTCTAATAAATGCTTGAACATAACTCTATGAATGCTTAAAGCTTTGAAAATGCCTCGCCTTTATATCTAAATGTTTGTAGCTAACTTGTTCCCCATCATTTCTAATTCTTCAACAGAAATCGCCTAACATTTCTACACGCGACGTTTTGAAATTTGCTGATGAACACATTATCAATGCTCATTACTACAGTAGTCAGTAAATATATTCAAGTGAGAATAAATGACATGTATTTTCAGGGTCATTCTGTGCCCATTTGTTTCATACGATGAAACAAGATTCGCCGTGCTTCTGGTCCCCATAATAGCCTAACACAGAGTTTCTTAAACTGTGGTTCGTGATCCCCCTGGGGGTCGCCAAAAATTTTGCAGGTTTGATATTTCTTTAACTTATTACAATAATTTTACAATTACCAAATATTTTTACACAATGTACCTGAAAATAGATAAAGATAAGACAATACAGACAAAGAAAAAACGAAAACGTTTCGACGCATACTTTTCATAATATAAACGTTCATTTTACTTGCTTTGCATTTCGTCTGTTACTTATTTAAAATTTTCACATTGTTCTATGTCTTAAAATTAGAAATTAAAGTTAATGACTTAAAACTGCAATAGTATATTACAGTACAAGTGAAAAAATTGACAGTTTCAATCACGTGTGTGTCGTATTTGCGCAATGCTTATGTGGGGCCCGCAAAATGTTCGTAAATATTATGGGGTCCTGGAGTCGCGAAAAAAATCTCACTGATAAAAAGGGGTCGCGACTGAAAACGTTTAAGAAACCCTGCCCTAACACTCTTTCCTAAATGCATTTTATGCCGTTTGTTCACCATCCTCCAGAAGTGAAAGGAATTATCGCCCTCCTTACTTCGCGCTTTCGTTGTGTATGTTGTCAAGCCCGTTTGGCTAGCGATCGAAAAGTCCGGAGTTTGAATCCTGGCGATGGCACTGAACATTTTTCATGCTCCCTGCTTCGAAAATTCTATGGACTCTACAGAGGCAACATAACTGAAAACTCTGTGGATGATAATTCGTCAGAGAGAAGGAAGTGTCTTTTCTCCCTCCTCGCAATGTATCTGTAATTAGAAACACGTTCAACTAGCATTTAGGAGGTCCGGAGTTTGAATGTTGACAAGAGCACTGTGCATTTTCACATCTCATGCTCCGAAATAAAATGCCTAATGATCCCTAGAAACTAAGAATCACGTAAAAAAATTCCATACCTTACGTCCAAAAGGTATATCGTTCTTTATTTTGTCTAAACTTAAAAGTAGAAATTTTCTGCATACGGATACAGATGCCTTATCACCTTTCTATAATGCCTTCATAGCTTTTTCAATCCCAATATGACAGAGTGGAGAAGGCGATATCTTCTTTAAATCTACAACAATAACATATATCCGAATAATATATCATATTCCAAGTACTGAAGAATTTCTTTCATGCTCTCGCATGTTTCTTAAGATGAATTGCATAGACAACATGCATTAAAGAAAGAACTTTACCGGTATGCAGCAAAACCATTTCCGGAGAAAACTTGAAACAGTCGATAAAATGTCTCTAGTTTTCTTTCTTCTGTAATATATTGATCAATTCGAAAAGGATTCCGATGTCATGGCACACACTCAGTTCCCCTTTTGTTTGACAAAGAAGCGAGACATCTTTTTGGCTGTATTGAGAAGCTGTTACTTTCACTTAACCTGCCAAGTAATTCCGTTGTAGTAGGCGTAACAATTCAACTTTACATTTTGAAAGTTCTAATTGCCTGATTAATTCATTTATTCAAACTGTGTTATTTCATGTGGTTCGAGGATAGTTAATAGTAGATAAAGCTCGAGTCTTGAGATGGCAACGGCTGCTGTATATTCTCTGTATCATTTTCTTTGTATGTGTCTAAGCTGGAATGTTCTAGGGACGCTGTTGCAGATGCATAGGGACTATGTATAATCGGGTTTCTGACTGACAGTAGATCCGGTTACACCAAAGATCTCTTTTCCGTTCTTAAAATTCCTTGCAGATGGGTGGGGTTAAATAGAAATAGTAGTTCGTTGGATGCGCGGCAGGTTGCCTCTATAACATAAGCACTCCATATGACGACCCTTTTCAATACGCCTTTGCGAGAAGGGTAAAGGAACACGTGGTCCAGCCCAGATGAAGAGCCCAAAATCCATCCTGTCTCAACTTTATAAGAAGTACAAGAAGTACAGAAAGCAAGCATTTGTCGTTTCAAGAGCACGCTTTCTAGACGCTTTCACACAAGCACGCTTTCTAGACGCTTTCACGGAAGCACGCTTTCTAGACGCTTTCACGCAAGCACGCTTTCTAGACGCTTTCACGCAAGCACGCTTTCTAGATGCTTTCACGTAAGCACGCTTTTTAGACGCAAGCATGCTTTCTAGACTTTCTAGACTAGACGCAAATTTCCCGCACATATAGCAAAATATGTTTGGATTATTTACGTACGTATCCAGCATGGATTTTATTAATATCTCAGCACAATAATATTACCACACAAACAGCGCAGAAATCGTGCTCCCAAAGTAAAACAGGTTAAGTAACATAAGATACTTTTGACAGGTACACTCTGCACAAAAAAGGGACAGTTCTATATCTCTCGTGGGTCCACTGAGGAATTTTACTTGCTTTTTTCATGTCTCGAAAACGTGACTTAGACTATATATTAGATTTATACATAGCTGTTCTGACATAGGTATTTGGACACAAAATCGAAATATTGCTGAAAATATGTATCTGGAGTTTTCCATATTTCGATTTTACGACCACAAATTATGCCTAAATATTAAATTTTGTAAAATTTGGTGAGAAAAAATTAAAACATTTATCTTTGCGCACTTTTTCTTTTTTCATTGTGCATGAGCAGGAAAAAAATGGTCCATCGTTCATTCTTTCAAATAATTTTAACAAAGTACTTAAACTACATTTGGCATTATTATCGGTTATCACATGAATGCTAAATTTCATAACGCAATATATGATTGCACGTATATCTTAAGAAATTTTAAATAAAAAACTCTATCGTTTAGCAGGTATGCCTAGAAAAACATCTACTTTAAAATGATGGTAAACATTTTATAACTTATAATTTAAATTGCTTTCGAAAAAATATATAAAAATTTTTAAATATAAATTTTAAAAACAAATGAAAAATATCTGCAAATTTTATTTGGATTGAACCCAAATTGCGAACTGTGAAAGAACGAATCAAGTAAGCTTAATAAAACAGCATATATTAATAAATATACATCAAATTCAATTAACATTGAAAAGCTAAAATTTTCAGAGCTAATCTAAATTCATCCACGAAAGCATCTCTACCTTTAGGCAGATAACCCTCGAGTGCTTTGCTATAAGAAAATTCCATAACATTTCAGAGCTAATTTTTTAAAAATTCGCGTGCGATTTTTTCAAAACTTGGTAATTTCCATAATTTGAATCGTAGAATCAAAATATGCAAATTAATAGCTACATCATTCAAGAAAATATCAAATTTTGTGTCAGAACACCTTTGTTAAAACAATGCTTTGGAAAACTTAAGTTAAATTTCGTCAATCGGCCCAGTAAAACAGGAGATATATAACTTTGTTGTTGTTGTTGTGTTTGTGTATGTGTGCAATGTGTATTTATAGAAGCTCACGTGCGTGACTGACTGAGTTTCTTATCAGCAGCATAGGGAGCAACACAGGAGAACTCTGTGTCGCTTCTGTGCCTAGAAGTGGTGAAATGAATGATTGTGCATATGCTACGCAGCCAGCCTTCGTCTGGCTTTTAAATGTACCAGAAAAATGCCTAAAGGGAACACCAAACATTAAATTTAAAAGCTGCTCAGAATTTTACTCTGGAGAACAACTTTGTCAAAAAAGATCCATAAAAATGTATTATATATATATATATAAATTACAATGAAATAAGCAATATTCCTTAATTAATCTTATGAATTCAAATGTATAAAGGAAGTTAATAAATTTGTTTCCTAAAATATCATGCAAAACTTTTTATATTGTAGGATTCCCCACTGTCTAATTCTAAGTTACTGTTGGAAGTGAAGAATCTTAAGAACTAATAAGCGAATAATCGCTTGAGTTCGTGTGACAGGAAACAGCAAGATAGAAGAGTAAAACAACCCTTTATTATTCCAATTAATGTTTAACAAAACTCCGTCTTGGAGTTGTACAATAAAGCCAACACTTGGGCTTCAACTTAAGAAACTAAGAATTAAACTAATTTAATCTTAACTAAATAGATATAGCCGAAGCTATCAAAATTGTAACAGAGTTGGCCACTTAACTCTAATTGACTGCGAAGCTCTCAAGGGCCTGAAGTACGTCCGAGCGTAATAATAGCTTAAGAGAGAGTAGCCTAAAAAGGCGGACGCGTGCAGCCAGAATTTCTGGTATCTCTCTCACTAAGACTGTAGAACTTCGCGGTTATATACCGCTCTTCCTCATTAACATTCAGACGTGATTCTAAAACTACATTCTGGCCGGAATTGGTAAGTTGAAGTAAGATTCGATAGGAAAGGAAGTTTAACTCAAAATTTAACTGTTAATAAAATTAACATAATCCTTACTTAGCTCCCGACCAGACGTTAAATAGTCGTAACCTAAAGGTCTTTAAACGACATTGATTAAGACTTTAAAGTCTAAAAAATTTCCAGCGTTAAACTATACACTTCTAACTTTTAATTAACTAGATTCACTTAAACTTCTGTTGTTAGAGCGAACTTTACAGCAATTAGTTTAGCGAACTTTACAGCAATTAGTTTTGTACTTTACAAAGATTTCCGTCTTCCTTACAATTACTTCTTTGTTGCCTCATTTGGCCCTCATACACTTTCACTCATACTTAAACTTCTGTTTCTCCCGTGCTCTCCGGTAATTTGTTTTGAAATGTACTTAGGGTACTTATGTTGTGTTACCGCGAACAAAACTACCGCTACACAATATCTAGCTTGTTAAATTTGACATACTATACGTCACAAGACACCCTACACGCCAACACTTTCCTAATGTGCTAAGCGAAAGCTTAAATTTACTTTAAAAGTGTTAACTGGAGAGCATAACATTAAACACACACACACACATATATATATTGTAAAACATTCAATTCTTTCAGAAATTCATTTACACGGAGGCAAAATTTTATCTGTTGTACAAGTTTACGACACTTTAACACAGAAATAAAACATTTCTACTTTAAATAAACATTTAGACATTTACACATCACTTTTAAATTGACTTTACATCAAAAGTCATAGTTCCTTAGTTACAATCTACCATCTTTACACGAAATCTTAACTTTAAGTTAAAAGATTTCAGTATTCAAAGAGTCTTTCCGACTAAACATATTCACAATTTAATTCTCGCAACTTGCGAGTTCTTAGAAATATTTACTGCTAGTAGCTTTTCGCTAAATTGCTAACATAAAAATCTATGATTACAGCTATTTACAACTAAGTTCTCGCTATCTGCAATTTAAATTTTCTAAACATCGTTAGCAACTTAGAACAAGATGATGTAAATTGAAATATGTTTTCAAAGTAAAATAAGCAAAGAAATTTTCAGTTATCTTTTTCTGTACTCCTCCATTCTGATCTGGCAGAATTGTTCAAATGTTGGGTACTTCAGAACCCCCAACCTTCTTCTAGAACTTTGATGCCCCGTGCCGTTTGAATCACTTCTTTTCCTCTTCTGCCCCTTATCTACGACCCTCGGGCTTTCGCGTGACGGCTGCGGGTTTAAGAACTTCAGTCTCCTCTTGAGCTCTGGTGGGGCCATCCGTTCTTCAGGATCTTTGAACTTGCGCTTGGACCTTCTAACTTCTTGGTCAGCCACGGGTGTATCGGCTGGTCTTTTATCTCTTTTGATCCTCAATTCTGGACCTCATTGGGCCTCCGTCATAGTTGTTGCCACTGGGAAACGTGGCTTACGTCTTCTTGATTCTGCACGTCGTTGAAATTTCTGTTTCGCTGGAGCCTCTTCAGCAGGCCTCCCTCTCTTAGCCGGGGGTACTGGTGTTTTTGTTGAATCATCGGTTCTGGCTCGTTGGTCTGTCGCCGTTACCTTCCTCCGTTCACTTGGTCGGTGATTGATCCCGCTGTTCCCTTTTTTCTGTTGGCGGAAATCCAGCTGGGCTTTTGAGCTTGGCGAAATTCTTTCCTCCCTTCCAGGATCCTGTAATAAATCCTGTAAAATTTGAAAGTCATTACGGCTGTATTAAGGCTTGATTTGGTCAATATTTGCAACCAGTTGTTGTCCATTTTTGGCCTTTAAATAAAAAGTGGCTTCCCTTATTCTATCAACAATGTACGAGTCTTCAAACCTGGGCTCAAATTTTGCGACCCTGTTTTCGGGTGCGGATGATAATGAACGTTTCATCTTGAGTACTTTCTACCCCACTTTATATTCCACTTCCATTCTATTTCTATCATAATACAACTTTTGTTTTGCTACCAGAGATCTTAATTGTTTCATCGATAATTCTCTGTATGTCTTTTAACTTGAATTTTTCTTGCCTTTGCTGTACAAAGAACAGCTTATCCAAATTCGTTAGGATTTTTCTTTCTAAAAATAACTCCGCGAAGGTCTTCTGTGTAGTATCGTGCTTTTCTGTTCTCAAGTCAAAACCTAACTCATTGACACAGCTGTCCCAGCGGTCATGGTAATTTTTATCGTATACCCTGATAATTTTTACAATATTCTTATTTTCGCGTTCCACAATATTCGATTGCGGTCTATATGGTACCATTTTTAGATGGCGTATGCCAAGTCCTGTGCACATATACATATACAGCTAACAAAATATACTGCTAGCAAACTGTTTTCCATTATCTGATATTACTTTTAGTGAGGCCTCGTATTTTAAAATATACTTATTTAAAAAAGAATCTGCGACAATTTTAACTGAAGCTCGTTTACGCAGGACTATTTCTACCCATTTTGAAAAATGATCAACAATTTTTAACAACTATCTATTTTTATTTATTTTTATTCTAGGGAGGGCCCAAGAAAATCTATGCCAACCATTTCATTTGGGAAAGTGGTCTTTATGTTTTTAAATACCCGGCCGGGCTGTAATTAACATTATTTATTAACTGGCACATATGGCAATACTTAACATACGCCGTAACTACTCTTTGTGACTGCGGAAAATAAACCGCTTCGTGTACCCGCTATATGGTTTTTCGAATTCCAAAATGACCAGAGGACGGCAGATCATGCAATTCTGCTAAAATATTTAAACGTAGACTCGCTGGGATCACTGGCCGGTATTCCGGATTATCATTTGTTACTTTCGTATAGAATAACAGTTTGTCGATTATTTCGTAATGCTGCGCCCTATTGCGAATAGCTATTAAATCTGTACGTTCAAACTTTTCGGGGTCTTCGAGATATGCGTAAATATCTTTGAATTCTGGATCCTTTCTTAATTCTTCAACTATTGATTCACGGGACTCGATAACTTTTGAAGTGAGCATAGCACACTTAACTGTATTCCCTTCCTCATCGATTTTTGTTCTTGAAAGGGCATCGGCAACAAATATTAATTATCCTAATAAATAAATTAACCAACTTCCTGTTGCAAAATCTTAAGAATTTTAACGGTATAAAGGAAGTCTTTGTGTTTGTTCGCTAATAACTCAGTGACTACTATAGCTACCGTTACCAAACTTTCTATAATTCTTCTCTGGGTCCTGGAAAAGGTTTACGTCCAAGTTTTTACAAAAAAGCAAAATAGCTAAAATCAGAGATATTATTAAAAACTCTTTAAACGCTAATTTTCGCGCTCATTTTTCGAGTGGCAACAATGCTGATAGCAGCAACAATGACAACAGTGATATATCAGCAACAATGGCTGGGTGCCTTTCTTGCTGATATAATGAGAGAGAATTATCGATTTGATGCAGTTTCATCAAAAAACATAAAATAAAAAAAAACTCATTCGAATTTTGAAAAATCGCTTCGAGGTGCACCGGATCTTGTCTAGATGCACCAAATGTACCAAATTTCGTATTCCTAGGTCTAGTAGCTTAACACGCAGCACGAACAAAAGACACACACGCAGACAGACGTTTCCTTTTATTATATGCAGAGATTCTGGAATAAGGCGAAATTTTCGTAACTTTATGGAACGATTCAATGATTTTCTTGTTATGCTGCACAGAACTCGAAAGTTTGTTTGTCTTGCTGTAACTTTCGTATGGTGAGGACTGACGTTTCCAGCTCCTTTGATAAAACTTAGTAATGCATATATAGGCCTAACTTCAATTAAATCAGCCTCGTAACCGGATAGCAGTGCTCCGCCTTGCGCAGAGAGTAAAATTTTTTATCGTTTTGCCCTTATCTTCTGTTTCAGTGCAATTTTGCATGCGTTGGTTAAGATCTACAGCGCGGTGGATGGACGTTGTTATGTTGGTGCTAGTTAGGCATCTGGCTGAAACGACCTTTCTACTCTTATCGAAAAATCACTTTGCGAGCATTTCGACAAATGTTGCTATAATAATATGGCATTACAAAGCGCTGAACAGTTTTCCCTTATATAGGCAGATTTTGATAGTTAAACCCCCACCTCCTAGTTTATTCGCTGAAACTAGAGCCAATCGAACTTTTTTAACGTCATTTTCGTGATTAACGTCTCAAATTGTTACAGCTTGGACATTTTTACCTTTATAACACACATATATGTAGAGCAGTGTTACAGTTTAGTAAAATATGTGTTTGATGAAGTATCATGCAAGAACTTTGAGAATACAGAACATTTGAGAAAATATGAAATAAAAGGGACCTATTCGTATTTAGAATTAAAGTAATAAGACTGAGATAATTTAAATTCTCTATATGAAACATAATGTTTTGAAACTGTCGTTAAATATATGTTATTGAAAGTAATAATCTTAGTTTAATATATGTTTGAATTGGTTTTGTAGTTTTGTTTTTGTAATTTTAAAAGGCAAAGCTTCTATCGGAGATTTAAAGAAATGGTTTTAAAAGATAAATTATTTTCTTCGGAGAACAATTACTGTCTTAGATATAAATTTAGTTACAAAGAAAGAATTCTTTAGTCCATTATTAAGCTACTGAACTAGAATTTTACTCCCAGTCATTCTAATGTCGCTAAGTAATATCATTTTCCTTACTTATTTCTTTTTACTGACTCTTTTAAAAGCAAATATCTCTACTTTAAGGAAAATAACGACTTTATGTCATCAGTCTGATGTAATAATCGCAAACAGAAAATGTCATTTGCTTTATTAATACAATAAACTTTCAGTGTCACTAATTTATTTTAATTAAGCACTTATTGCCTCGGAGACTGTGTTGAGTCTTTTATTCTGTTAAGAAATACAATTTCTGCACAGCTTGATTATCCAAACGAAAACGCATTTAATATCATTAATCCCACCACATTACATGATGACAAGTTTCCTCATCACCTTCTTAAACGTTCACACACGTTTCAATTTCGTAGCCTTATTAGCATTATTAACTTCCAGACTTCTTCCATTTAGATCTCATTAGTGATCCTTTTATTGTAAAATATTAAAGTAATTATTGATTTGTGTTTCTATAAAAAATACATTGTTAAATACATCAAAGGTCGATTATTTCCTCCCCCCATTCATAAATAAAACTTGACCTTTTTAACAGTTTAAATGGAGATTATAAAGCATAGAGTCACTAGGTTTTGTTTCAAGGAGGACACGTTAAAAATGAGCAACGCCCTCGCCGGGACTCGAACCTGGACTTCTGGAGTACGCATCGAGTTACTACCTTTACACCACAAAGGTATGCTGGAAAGTAGGGAGAAAATACCTTATATACTCCCACTTTTTAACTGCGATTAGGGATTAGAGGATCCAATCGCTAAATCCTGATGTTGATGAATTTATTGTCCACCAAGTTTTAGTTCGAGCGCCGCTGTAGATTTATTGTTTTTTTTTAAGTAAGAGACGTAAAAAATGAGCAGCGCCCTCGCCGAGACTCGAACCTGGGCCTCTCCAATATGCACCAAGTGTGATACCTTTACACCACTAAGGCATGCTGAAAAGAAGGAGAAATACCTTATAAACTATTTTGTCGCTTAGATGGAGATTTCTAAAATGCATTTATACCGAAATAGTTCTGCTTTCTACTGTGCACCCAGGAAACAATATAGAAATACAATAAAATATAAATTTTCTAATAAAAAAAGAAGATTAGCATCAAAATAAAAGCACTAAGTTTCGAATTGCGAAAAATCATTTTTCTCTAATTAGATTGCATATGCAGTATCCCAGTTGCAAGACATTTTTACCTTAATCCCTGCGTGCTCTTGCGTTGAAACTAATAGCGCATATGCCTAGCAAACAGAAGATCAGGAGTTCAAATCTGGAAAGAGCTTAGAATAAATTTTCGTTTTCCTGACTCGAAAAGTATGATAGACTCTTCAGCAGGTACCTAATTAAAAATATGATGAACAATAATTCGTTACTACTAGGATTTGTCATCTAGTTCTCCTACTTTCCTTCCCAGTCGCCCATTAAATGCAGGGAAATATAAAGAGTATTAGCTTTCGAGTTCTCACGATGATTCTAGTAGTGCATCCGTCTAGCAGTCGCAAGATGAGAGTTTGAATCAAGGCAAGGACACATGTTAATTTTTCCCTTCGAGAAGTCTGATAGATACCATACAGTTATGTTTTCATTACAATATATTCAATTACATAACATTAATTCTTTTCTCAAGACACAATATAAATTTTCCTATTTATTTGTATATTTTAACTTAAAACATATATCAAATTTGGCTGAAATATGTTGATAAATACAAAAAATTCCTTTTCATTAGTACTTCTGAAATGTAATTCATAATTTATAAATTGATGGCATAAAATAAAGATAGCTATGTATTACGGAAATCCCAAAACAAGAATTTAAATCTATTTCTTAGGTACGGATTGCAGCTACAGATAATGTGATAAACGAAAAAACTCTTATATCCACCTAGGCATGCTAATCATGAAAGATACATACTATTTTTCACACAGTTTTCTTACACCCTCATCATATATATATATATATATATATATATATATATTGTTACGAATTTTGCATTTAGGTAGCTAATTTTAATAGAATTATAATTAAAATTGTTTTATTTTCCAGCCCTCTAGATTGCTTAGTTTTCTCTCGAGATTGAAAATAAACTCGTGCGTAAATTTGTATCTTGTATAAATACCGGCGGTATTTGTAATGCGATAATTGAAACTAAAAAAGGAATAATCACTGCTATTGACAGCATCAGTATTAATTAATCGATTTTTATCAGGTACTAAGATGAAAAAATAATTGTTTAACATAATTAATTTACTGATTAGACTAGGAAATGTATTATAATATAATGTGTATTAATCAAGCAAAACTGAATTATAACATGAAAGGATGTAAATTCTTTGCAAACCTTACGTGAAAAAATTTCCATTTCAGGCCTTAATTTTGGAGAGTTTAAAATGTTTTCTACATTTCATTATTTTATATTCTATGCAGCATTTTAACAACATATAAATATGCATATACTACAAGCATCTTTAAAGGAATGTAAATATAATGTAATTCCATTCATTAATATTTTTATTTTTTTATTTTTTATTTTTATTATTTCGTGTTCAGCATCATGCCCTTTTTGTAAATTCAAGGTATCCTACTGCCAATGATTCTTTCAAACATACCTCAAGAGCCAAAACAAGCGTAAATTATGAATTTTGGTAAAAATAACGTTTCTCTTGCTACTTTATTGTTGAATTTTTAAACAATGTATCATGATGATTACCTGAAAGCAGACTATGACCAGAAAGGATGTAGGTTATGATCATAATACCGCCATTAATTTTGTCTTTATTAATATAACTATGCTAAGCATAGAGACATAAAATATCCTAGGTAGCCAGACGTATAAATAATTACCCCAAAAAGTTCTGTGTTCGTTATTAAATTTCAGAGTATCTTCTGGAAAATATTTGCTATCATTATACAAAGTATAACAACTGATCGTAATTATTTTCATTTTTAATCTGAGGTACCTGTAAATTTCTTTTTATTTTTTACTAAAATAATTTAATGCTTGTTACATTTATATCCTTTATGTATACATATTACACATATTTTTTATAAATTACGTTTATAGATTTTTATTATATTACTTTATATATTTTAACACCTTATTAGAATACTTCCATACATTTAAAATACTTTCATGCTACATTTTTCGAATATTTCGGCATATGCATAACATGATATACAGATAATTATGAATATGTAACTATTAAAATAATTTCATTAAGTGACTGAAACACATGGACACAGTTTTTCATTTCCCTACACGCTGATCCTAATTATGTAGTCTAAAGTTTTCTAAGAATAAGGTAGAAGTATTTATGAAAACAGTTCCAGCTTGGAGATAGAATGGCTTCGGAAATACGAAAGTGAACTGCTTTTTTATTTTTAAAATAACGTTTCTTAGAACATAAAATTCATTCTGTAAATTGCTAGCACTTATCAGAAAGGTTGTTTTTTCTTTGTCTTTCTCGGTTTCTGGGCATTTCTTAAGAGAATTAAATAAACATATATGTATGGTTTTTCAAGCGTCGCAGTTTTAGGAAATCAGTATTGTTTTTAATAAAATGTTACTATGTAATTTTTTTACATGTAGTTTACTAGTAGTTCTTACGAGTGTGACGCCCTTGTGAAGTGGAATCTGACAGAATTAACATGTTTCGCTTACAGTTTTCTAATTTGCTATCACTTCTTGCATCGGATAATTGGATTGGGTTATTTAATTATGGCAAAGCACACGAGGGCTATCTGCCTAAAGGGAGGGATGCCTTCGTGGAGGACTTTCTAAGGAAAACTGGCTCGTATACACATTACACATGGAGAAAACCACGAAAACGCCCATGCAGCCAGCCTGTTCGCGGGATTTAAACCTCGGACCGAACTACCAGTGTTCAGCGTCTTTACCGCTCGGCCGCTGGTGGGCCTTGCATCGGATAACTTATATACATAAATTTCCTTATATATTTCCTCATCTTCTACAGAAAACACCTTCGTGCTCGCCATTTTAACATATAATAACATGCATTTTAACATATTACAAAATTACTAAAATTGCTATCTGAAAAGCAAAACTGCGCAGTAGGTTCAACCAACAAGTTGATATACAGGTATACCAACAGGTATAACTAATGGTTGCAAGAAATAAAACCAGTACGCTTAAAAATGAAAAAATAACGCAGCGTAAAAAACATTCAAGCAAAAATGTAATTCAGAGTGTCCCGCCCTAGGAATTCATAGTGTGAAAAGTAAATTTACGTGAACCGTTCCATTAAGTGTTAATTTAAAAAATGTTTCATAATTTTACTTTGTAAATGAGTGATATGTGAACACTATCACTGTGCTAGCTAGGCAGTTAATAATTAGTGCTGTTTCATCCAGGCCGAAAACATTAATGTCCACTGTGAGGTACTTTCCTTTCGAAAATTTACGGAAATTTTTTAACAATTATTAGAATTAATTTAGTTTTAGTAGAATATGTGCTTTAAAAAGTAATCTAAAATCTAATTAAACATATATGTGTTTCATATTATCTTCGGGATCTTTTACAAATAAAATGTGGAAACATAGGATTTTACGTCTTAGAGTTAAATCCTATGTTTTAACATTTTATTTGTATTTTATTTGTATTTATAATAGGATTTAACGTCTTATAAAAAATACATTTCATTATCTGAATATTTTGCTTGATGGGATCCGTATATCCGAGTTAAATTTTGTATTTCAATACCCTTCCGTTCCAGTGCTTAGTATATTCTTATGTACTTTATTTTGGGAACTTCGCAAATGGAAACACGCACTTAGAATCAAAATTTAAGGAAATAAAGCATGGAGTTAGGTTTTCTGAGCGGCCTGTACAATTTCCTTAAACCATTATCACAAAAAGAAAATCTGCGTTTGTAGTTTGTGGTTAATGAGTGTTTATTTCTTCGTTATAAAGTTTTAAATAAAAATACTGAGTTCCTTGAAACGCTTTATTAAAATTTCACGGAAAAGCCATTTTTTCTTAAAACATTAATACTATTACATTCAAAGTTCAATACAAATTACTAACTAACGAATCAAAATTTTTCATGCCATTTTAGTTTCTTTGCTAAACGTGAAGATGATACTTTTGTTTCCAATGTTTGCTGGGTGTTTAAAAATTGTCCATTTCAACATTATTCTAGTGCTGTTTTAACGAAGTAAAAATTGACTTTCGGAAAACTTTATAGTCGGCGTTATCACTTTAACTACTGTCCGTTGAATATTTTATGAATTAAGTTAAATATATTTCCTATTTTAAGAAATGTAAAGTTTTCTAATTGTGAAATCTTTCTATCTCTTATAATATTCATGTATTTTATATTTAGCTCTTTAAACTAATCTTACATTGTCTAAACCATTTGAACATTGACTACAATTACATTAATGTTCCTATGCATTATCAGTTTCGATTATTAAATATGCATGAGAGTGAGAATGTTACAAGTTCCGTTTGTCCTACGAATCCGTTCGTACGTTAATTTGGCAGTTAGTAGATTTACCTCGCTGGCAGACAGGAATTCTGAAAGTGTTAAATAGGAAAGCTGTATACTAGAGACTTAAACTAGTTACTAAACCATGTGCTCGTGATTATATTATCTAATACCATACTTATGGATGAAGTTATTCAGTGTCATTTATTATAGTTACGAATGTGCCACACTTTCCATTAATATAAATTAACTTCAGTGAATGAGCATGGTTAGTTTCTTCAGGCATTTATAATGTTCCCGATTCCAAGTATGAATAAGTGAAAAGGAGCCGACCAGATATGAAAAGGTTATAGCAATATTGCATTATGTTTAAATTCAGATATTCTTGTCTTCTTTTGATATCGTTTGTAGATTCATAGCTATATCGAAGAAACAGGTAAATTTAGCTACAGCCTTGCTGGCATGACAAGGTGGACGGGCTTTCTAATAACTCCACGAAGGCAAGCGGAAAGAAAGGAAAAATTCCTCAATTATTTCCTCACTTAAAGGGTGACTTTGGGAGGTGGGAATTCAATCGCCAAATGCTGCAGGTGACGCGTTATGGTTTACTGCACTTTTAAGTTCATTTAGAATTAATGTTTAAGTCAGAAACATGAATAACTGCATTCGCCGAAATCCAAACCTGCTGATATATTTCATGTATGACTTATGATCCTGATACATGGTCAGTTTGTGTCATACGGATGTCAAATGTTTCATATTTTATTTAGCTAAATAATACTCGTACTACTGGTACGTTTATCGTACAATAGTAAGGCTTATTTTAATTGAGCAGCCTTTATTGATCTGTGGAGCCATTCTACCTTGCCGTTGCACTGCTGTAGTGTGTGAAAGGTTAATGCCGCCGATTTCTTGACAGGGTTTGAAATATTTCAAAAGAAAATTGAGTTCCTCGATTAGTTATTAGATGCACGCGTATTCCAAATCTTGCTATCCAATTGCTATAGAAAGCTTTCGCTACAGTTTCTGCAGAGATGTTATCGAGCGAAATAGCTTCCATCCAGTTTGTGTATCTATCTATACATGTTAGACCGTAGGTGTTGGTAATGGACCAACAAAATCAATGTGCACTTCTCGAAATATTTTTGATGGCTTTTGATAATCGCCAATTATTGATTTAATATGCCGCGGTATTTTAGATTTTTGGCATGGAATGTAAGATTTCGTCCAATACTGAACTTCTTTTTTGATATTTGAACAATTAAATTTTGAAGAGATTAAGTTTACTGTTGATTTGATTCCAGGATGGAATAATCCGGGAAACCGATGAAATATTTTGATACGATAACTCTTGGGTATATAGGGTCTAATATGCTGTGTTGAAGTATCACACCATAATTTTTCCCCAGATGGAAGAAAAACCTGTTTAAAAGTAAAATTTGTAGATTTCTGCAATGTCTTAAATTCATCATCTCGCTCTTGTTCTTCGACAATTTCGTCATAAAAAAAGCAATTTCTTGTATTCTGTATAACGTATACGCTACTAAGTTATCATCTCCTGTAATGTATCTAATATCTGTTGTATATTCTGAAATATATTGGAGTTGCTTAATTTGTCTTAGAGATGCTCTATCTGGTTTGGGGGAAAATGTATAGATTAAGGGTTTGCAGTCAGCATACACTATGAATTTTCGTCCTTTTAATAAACGTTTGAAATATTGAATGGAAAGATAAATTGCGAGAAGTTCACGATCATATGTTCTGTAATTTTGGTGTGTAACTTTACGTTTCTTAGAAACAAATGCTATTGATTTCAAACTACCATTTTCAAATTGTTGTAAAGCTGAATCAACTGCCGAATCCCAAGCATATGTGCACAACGAAAAATGTAAGTCAGGGTCGGGGTGAGAGAGAAGAGCAACATTTGATATAGGTTGTTACATTTTTCAAATTTCTCAATGGACTCATCCGTCCAAGTTATTTTCCGATTATCTCTTTTCTTTGCGCCTTGTAAGTAGTCCTGTAAAACATCTTGAGTACTGGCGGGATTTCTTAAAAAAACGACGGTAGAAATTAACCATTCCGAGAAAGGTTCGTAGTTGATGAACAGTGTCAGGCAATTTAACATTCAGAATAGCTTTAACCTTGTCAGGAAGAGGTTTTAATCTCTCAGGTGTAAATTAGAAAGCCTAAAACTTCCAATTCATTAACTCCAAGAACAGATTTAGAGATATTGAGTCTCAATCCATATTTTTGTAATCTGTCAAAAACCAATTTTAAATGTTTTTCGTGTTCTTTTTCACTATTTGACGCAATCAAAATATCATCCAAATATAGGAAAGTAAAATTTAGTTCTCTAAATACCTCATTAATAAATCTCTGAAAGGTAGAAGGTGCCTTACTCAACCTGAAACTCATGATGTTAAATTCATGTAGACCGAAAGCGGTTATAATGGCAGTTTTTGATTTATAATTTTCATTAATAGGAATCTGAAAACATGCTTTATGCAAATTAATTTTAGAAATTATTTGAGTATTTTTTAAGATCTGGTTCAAATCTTCTAATAGAGGTATAGGATAACGATCTTGTATTCTTCGTGCATTCCAAACGTCGATAATCCCCGTATGGTCAGAAGCAGTGTTGCCAGGTCGTGCGATTTTGCTCAAGTTTGCGACTTTGGACAAACTTGTGCTACTAAAATTTTAGAATTTGCGGTGTTGCGACATTCATCATTTTCTTATGCTATTTTTTGAGACTTCAAATATTTTTTTTAATATATCGTAAAATGCTTTTATTTTAAAATAATTTATCAATTAACCATAATTTATATTAAAAAATAGTTTATTTAGGCTTAAGTAGAAGTTGACATCTGACAATCTGATTTAGATGTGGGCTTTCCTTTTCAAGGCTGCACAGCCTGACGCCGGTATAACGAGAAAGGGATAAGGGAAGTTAAAAAAGTAAAAAGAAAAAAAAAATGCTTCGGAACTTCTCCCCACCCTCCTCCCGTCCAGTTCTATAGCGATAATGAATCGAACAAAAGAACTTTCAGCTTGCGCGCCATATATTGGGTACCCAAACAGAGAAATAAATTAAATTGATATTCCTGATTATAATGTTGCTGAGAACTAAGCAATGGAAATGAATTGAAAATCAAAGCAACGGCATTTTTTTAAATAACAACAAAGATAAATTTAACAGTGAAAGAACAAAGCCTTTCTTAAGTAATCTGAATCTGAAACAGATCCATCACACAGAACGGAAAACTCACTGAAAAGCATTCCTCAATTAAGCAAAAAACAAGGAATTAAAAAATTAACTGCCAACTCAAACAATTTAATACAAAAGAGCTAACAGTCTAAACGTGAGGAATCTCTTAAGAATGGATATCAGCAAAATAATTTAAAAATTGAAACCTAAATTAAATGAGAATTTATTAAAAGAGAAATTTATATTTGAAAAATTGAAAATGATTAATATAGTTTTAAAATTTTTCATTAAAGCTAAAATGCGTAATTAAAAAGACTAAGAATAGAATACAGTAACTTACAGAACCAATAGATGGTAAATTTCTGATGACGTCATAGGTCATGTGAGCCTGTGTACATGGGCCTTATAAGAAGCCTGCGTAGCAATGACGTCACAAAAATCACGTGATCTCTGACATCATTTGCGACTTTTTTAGTCTTCTTTTGCTACTTTAGTTGAAACTTTTCTGGCAACACTGGTCGGAAGGAGCCATCTTTCTTTGGAACCATATGAAGCGGACTAGCCCATTGGGATTTAGAAGGACGAATAATATCATTTTCTAACATATATTGAAACTCCTGTTTTGCTATTTGTAATCGCTTTGGAACTTTTACCTAGCTCTGGTATAAATAGGGTGTCCTCTAACTGTAATATAATGCTCAACACACTGCTTAAATGTTATACTGATAAATTCGGTTTTGTTAAATCTGGATATTGTAACAAATTAGCATATTTAGAATTGTTATCTAGAGTACTAATAGCATAATCAAAAAACACTGTTGTTGCATTACTTCGAACAAATAGGTTAGTTATTCCATCAATTAATTTCTTATTATGAATGTCAACTAAAATTTTAAATTTGTTTAGAAAATCAGCTCCTATAACAGCTTAATCAACTTTAGGTAATACAAATGTTAATTGGAATTCTCTTCTAAGTCCTAAATTTAAAGTTAAAATTTTACTTCCACAAGTAGGAATTTCTGTTCCATTCGCTTCGTATAATTTAAAATCGTCTACTTTTGTATTATAATTAGTCGCAGGAATGAGACTAACATCAGCACCTGAATCTACTTAGAAGCAAAGTCCTGTGATTTTTGCCCTTCACAAATAAACGAAACTTGCGGCTATCGTTGATACCAGCAACCGTAAGTAGCCTCTAATACTGTTCTAGTATGGAGTTTTCAGACTTCTGTCGCCAAGCGCATGACGAATAAATTTCTCAGGTCGACAGCGATCACCAAATTTAAATGAAAAAAAAAAAAAAAAAAAAAAAAAAGAATATTTACCTTTCGTAGTAAATCTCCTTTTCGAACGGTTACTACTTCGAGATGTATTTCGGCGATGATAGCTATATCTTGGTCTAGTACGATCATTTATTTGCATTGAATCAATTTTTTTGTTCTAAGGCAGCTAATCTTGCAAATAAAGCATCATTAAAGTTTGGCGAAACAGCATAAATTTCTTTTCCAGATTTCATCTCATGAATTTTGTCAGCCGTCGTGGCCAATTTCTCTAAATTTTCTTCACTGACGAGAAGAATATTCTTAATAAAATCAGGCATCTTATCCAACTATAAAGAATTTTGCACTTTTTCCAGAAAATCGTCTGCGGCTAGACTTTTCATTTGCTGCAAAAGCTGACTTGGTTTATAATTTCCGAGGTCTAATCCAGTAACCAGACGCTTAATTTGCTTATTTTCACTTTCTTTGAAAACATTTAAAAGTTTTTCTTTCGCGATTGAATATTTATTATGCTTAGTGTCTTTAATAATATCCCATATATTTTCAACATACTTCGGTTCAAGCTGGGATATCAAATAATTGAATTTAGTCTCTTCAGTCGTGGTTTTATTTATCTGAAATCGAGCTTCCACTTGGTAAAACCAAATGTCGAGTTTTTCACGCTAAAATTATGGAATTTGAATGCTTACGTTATTCGCTTCGGCATCTATTAACGTGGTTATTTCTGTTATGGTTTCCGTAGTCATGCTAAATAAACAAGTCGAACACTGTCGGTCAAATATAAGTACACCTGTTATGAATCCTCAGTTGATAAAACGTAATAAGATGCACACAAAATTTTACTATTCCAAAGATGTTTGACTGAACTACTAAAAAAATAAAAAGATTACCGTATTAACACCAAATATAATTTTATTTACCAACTCAGTAGTCAAAAACTCATCTTCTGTTATTTTTAACAAATTGGATTCTAAAGATAAAAAAACTGTTGCCAAAACCAATAATACAATAATATGCAAAGTAAACATTTATAATTATTAAAATATTTGTGAGTAACTTTCAAGCAAATTATTTACATTTTATGCCGTTACATTTAATCCCCTTCCAGTAACGAACGTTAAGTTAGAAAAACTGGAAGAAGTAATAGTGCTTATCATCAAAATAATGTATAAATAAAATATCAGTTTTTTAATCACAACAGTCTCTCTTTACATTTTAGGCCGTTACAGTTCACCTCCGTGGTCGGAAGCCATCAAGCGATGCGCTCACTCACTCACTCGTATTTTATTTTTTATAAACAGTGTAACATTTTACTAAATATAAATATAGGGATCACGGAGCGTATAAAAAGTTTTCTTTCGTTATTTTTACAAAATTTAATTTTAATTTTAAAACCAAAAACCACCATGTATGACTAAAAACAAATATAAAAAAATACTTATATAAAAATCGTCTAACTAAAAACATTTGTTAACATAAAATATATATCTGTGACCAACGGTTGTGAAAATAAGTGCCATTTGATAACTTTTATAAAAAGGTGGATATGAATAAAACATTAAAATACATTTATTTATAAAAGACATTTGCAGGAGACCCTATGTAACAGGATAATCACAGATAGCTATATAACCGGAGCAAAGCTTTTGTTAATCAAGTCTATTTCATCTTAGAATTCGTTAAATGTGGATCAATTTGCACCACTAAAAGGAAGATTATCTACCAAATTCGAAATAGAAACTTCTACAAGCAAGATAATTTGCTTGTCGTGCAACAAAGTCAAGGAGAATAGATGCTTGTGCGAACGAACAGGCCAGTTGGGATCGTTTATCGAGGTTTGAAGTCTGCCAAGTTAACAAAAGTATGCATATAAAGCACATGTAAATTACACAAGAAATGTAGGCAGTTTATTTGTGTACTAATATGCAACTTTTTGCTCGATTTGTCACAGATATTCCGTAAATTTTCAAAATACCGAAAAATACTTTTTTTAAAAAAAAGAGCATAATTTAAATAATTATGATTTCAGAACAAAATGTTCGTCTAGGTGTCACTTTCAGACGTTTTAAATATTTCCTATTAAAATAAACACGTTTTCTATATTTTGCCTATATTAATATAAATTAATTTTAGTTTATGCATTGGCAGATTACGCCCTAGAAAGTTACGAATAACAAAACGAAAACTTTCCAATTTGCACAAAGCTCATAATGATTAGCAGCATAAAACGCTATGCTTTCCCAGAACTTCATTTTAGAATATTCAGCTGTTTCAGTGTATAAACTTCAGATGATTAATTAATATATTACACTTTTTTTTACAATTTTGTCAAATTCTGATTATTACTGATTATTACAATTTTGTCAAATTCTGATGGCTTGGCAATATTCCGAGCAAAATAAAAAGAACAAAATAGCAAATACACTTACAAATTGCACCGTCAAAATGTTTCTTCTTAAGAAAGAGAATCATTTAAATATTTTTTACCATTTAATTTTGAAAGATTTCTAAGATAATAAAATAAATAATGTTTCTATTTCAGTGATCATTAGGTAAACGTGTATGCTAAAAATTAGCGATTCGTTCAAAATCATGCATTCGCAATTTGCAAAGACAATGTAACTGCAATTGCGTCAAATTATAATTTAAGTGCAATTGCTATCATATTGTTGTTCCATCAATTTAAGTCCATCTGCATTAACTGAGTAGTTCCAATTAAACTATAATTGCAATGTAATTGCATTTTAATCCTAATATATTTGCATTTGCATTCTAACTGAATTATATCGTAGCTGCGGCAACTCTGAATGACGTTTTAAAATTATTCTACTTTAGTACCTTTAACTATGATTAACTATAGTGCAATTGAATTACATTTTAATAGGAACTGATATGTAATTAAATTAACTATAATTACAATTATTTATTAACTGTAACAGCAATTAATTGATTAATTCAGTATTTAACACAGCTGCAATTACATTGGAACTGAATTAATCGTAATAGCAACTGAATTTTAATTTAATTATTAATCATATGGCTTTTAGCAATATAGCTCCTTTAAAATATTTCCCCATATGCTGCGTTACCTGAATTTAATATTTTAAAATGTAATTCGGCGCAATATCATGAAACCGAGACTTTACTGCTACTTGAAACTTTATCAACGCGTAGGCTCTTGGAAAGTATGGTTATGTTACTGCTGGTAAATGCTTACAACTAACTATGTTAACATATTAGTTGAATGCTTTCCCGATTTGAAATTTGAATCAATCTGTTTATAAAAGACTTTTAAGAAAGCCACAAGTAAGAAAATCGAGATATTTGCATACATGTAAAAATAAATAATGTAGTTAGATTATTTTTGAATGAAGCACCAAAGCCTATATAGTAATATATTAAGATTTAAACAGGAGAAGGTTCCAGAACGAATTTATTTTGCATGGTAGGCAGGAAATAAGTCATTTAAATAAGCGAAAATTATATAATAATAGAAAAAAGTAAATACTATTAGTAGTTCATTACATCGACCAAAACATCTGGCTAAGGAATTGAAAATCGCAAACTAAAATTCATTCTATTGCTAAAATTAAATTGCTAAAATTCGCATTATTAACATAATTCAATAATTATCATCTCATTAATTAAAATTGACAGAACTCGATGAATATGCAAAATTATAAAAAATTATGATTTAGCCAAATGAGGAAGTTTCAAGGGTCCTTTTACAGAAAGTAGTGTTAATGGAATGATTACATAAAAAGCAATGGTCAACTTCGGAAGTTTTATAGGTTTCTCATTTTTTTAAGATTTCTTAGTTTGTTTAAAGGGTTTTAAATTTGTGTTTTAAACGTGTGTTGAAAAATATTATAAAATTTGCAGGAATCTAAAGCAGATTTTGAGTATTAAATTTTTCAACAAAAAATGTGATTAGTAAGGGAAACAATGCTTAAAATTTGCGTTCATAGAGAATATTTTAGCTAGAAATTTGGAATAAACACAAAGGGAAACAATGATAACAAGATTATTTTTATTGCTTTTACTAGCATTTTTATTTTTACTGGCATAAACATAAGATCATTTTTAAAATCTTTATCTGAACAGAAAATGAAAACCTTGTGAATAGGAACAGCGCGTAAAATCGTGAAATAAAAAACTGATTGCCTATCCTGATCTAACTCTAAAGATAATTCAACTTCTAACATTTAAAGTCCCTCTAAATAAATAATCCGTGTTCTTTCAAACTATACAGACCTTCAAATTACCTTATGTTCTCCTAAACCATCTACAACGAGCGTTAAACAGTCTCAATATTCCTAATCAAACCAGAAATGTATCACTAATTTCATCTAGTGTTAAATCTGTTGGACTCTCGCTTTCCTCAATGTTCACAAAAGTGATATTCCTTTTTACATTATTTTTTCTAATTTCAGCATTATTTCAAATTTCTTAGCCAAATATTTATTCACTAAATTTTCTACATTAAATTTCGAATAATACGTACACTGAAAATTCATTTGGAAAGGTTAACAATTTCATGAATATTCCTTTCGATAATTCAATTATGATAGCTTCGTATATTAAATCGCTGTCTAATATTATTCCAGTTAAAGAAGTTCTAAAATATCTAGCAACCAAATTTTGAAAATTCCAGTTCTCTCAAACTAAACGCAGAGGAACTGATCTCGCTTCCCAAAGTTTCCAAAAGCCTTAGTTTCCTTTCTCTAATACTTGCTAATTTTGTGCCTGTTTAAATAACGAAATTTCAGTCTACACAGCAGAAAATGTTTTCAGAACATACATGGATTTTGCATTTTTGTTTCAACGTCCGTTGAAATTTATTATAAAACTGGCTTCAATTAAATACGAGGTTTCTTGAAGTCATCTACGCACCGCTCATTAACTCATTTTACTATTAGTGTTACTATATATTAATTTAGTTGAATGGTTATGGTGAATAGTTAATTTATCTGATCCATTAATTACCTGTAAATACAAGCTGGCAGATCCAAATTCTAATCAAAATTTTCTTTCAGCATTTTATGTTTTAATGCCAATGACAATAATTAAAAGTTACGGAGTGCCTATGGTTCAAAACCATGTACATCCACATCAGAAAAATATCTAAGTAGTGTGCAGAAATAGGAAAATTGCATAATTGGTTATCATGATGAACACTAGAGGGAGCTACATTAGCTCGAGAAAGTTTAGGGATAGGAAAAATCAAGTTTTGATTTTTTTGGAAGTTTTATGATTTTAAACTTTATTGTATTTTTTAATTTTATATATTTTTTGGTATTTTTTTAACATTTGTTATCACATAAACTTTAAATTTACCAGCTGATTTAAATTAAGCTAAATAGATAAAAGATTCGCTTTAAAGTATAACACATATTAAGCAGAAAACATTTCTCAGAAATGTAAAAAATTCCTCTGTTACAAATTTACTCCTGTGCTAACATACAACAGATGCTCGTACCCGCTTTTCTACTAACTTCAAATATCCAGTAAATGTGAATGGCAGTTTTAACTATAGTAATAAACAGGAATAAAATAAAACCTGATTTGCATGTCAGAGATATTGTCATAAAAATAATTTGTTATAAAATACTTACCTCTAATTGTATTTAAGAAGAAGACAGCTTTATTAAAGAGCTGTTGCTTTTAAATCATTTCTCAAATTCTTCTACATTATTTAATATTAGGAAATTTTGTAGGAAAAAGTTTCGTTTCGTTTTCCCTGAATTATAAATAATAGAGTTTTATAATTAATAAAATGCATGAAAAAATTATGTACTTTATTTAGGTAATGAAAGGTTTAAACTGTTTGTAATGCAAAGGAACATTTCAATCATACATTTTAGTTACTACTCAAAGGTAGTTTTTGTTGGGAATATGAATGACAAATACTTTGAATTAGAGCCCGTGAGTACATTTTAAGCTGCTCCAGCATTATCCGAAAATTTCGCTTCACATTGTATTTGCTGTTCACAGAAGATAGATTTATGTCATACATAAGAGAAAATAAAAAAAAAAAAAAAAAAAAAAAGAGGTCAGCATATTTATGTACACTGAGCTCGAAACCAGGTACCAAAGCAGATTTTCGTATTAAACAGGTTATAAGAATAAAACAGAAGTATAGGCACTGAAAATGATAGAAATAGCAAGAATGACTCTTCATGTATTATAAACGGTGTTTGTGAAGTTCATCTTACTTCATTGCTAAGGCAAGCAAATAGGCGTGACAAGCTCCGTTCATAGTTTGTAGATTCAGAAAAAGTGTCTTCAAAATTACTGCAAAATTTTAAAAATAAAATATGCTGAAAAGTAAATTTTATAGATCTAATCTTTGGAGAGTAAATTCAGTAAACAAATTTGTTGGAGAATGAGAAAGGTAAGTAGTGATTCTTTTTAAAGTTTTTGCGGAATTCTTGTGTCTTTTGCTCTTCCTAGAGTAATGCTACTATTAATTTATTAATATTGTTCTTTGACACAAATGCACATGTATTTATGTTTACATATGTATATATGCATAAGTTTGTTACAATTTTTTAGTTATTATTTTCTGTCTTACAGCTAAACAGTTTATGTAAACTGTCTGCTATAAAGTCTATTTTTTAAACTATTTTTAAATGTTTTTAACTAGCTTATTGATAACTAGCTTATTGATTACGATACATATATTTAGTAGATTTAAATTGTTGTGAATAATTAGTGTGACATTTCAGTAGTAAGAAGAATAAATTTTATCGTTTTTATATAAACCGGAAACATTACACGGGTAAGAAATAACCCTCCGAAAACGTTTATCGGAAAGCATCGTGATGGAAATATAAAAAGGTACGAAATAAATTATTACACACTTTAAATCTAATAAAAGTGCCTACCTCCCACTTCTGCAACATTTTTGCAAACGTTTCGAGTACTGAAATTTATTAAAATACTCTTATATCCTCTCCTAGAATGTTTCTTTTTCAACTAAAACTACTGAAACGTAATTTTGCACTTTTAAGATTAAAATATGGAAATATCATTTCGAACTAATAAATTTCCCCACTTTTTAAGAAAAGTTTTCCCTACAGATACGCTTTCTTTTGAAAGAAATAATAAAACTTCAAGAGGATTTTACTGAAAGATTACTTTTACGTTGTATTTTCATAACGTATCATACATAGGAATATTTTTAAGGAGCATTTGGTTTCAGATGAAGGGAAACAGAATAACGTTTTTGCAGCAAGTGAATTAGAGTACTTTCTTTTCCTTATACTAAACAAAATATTTTGAAGGAAGTTTATTCAAAAGTATACATAATTCTAGTATTCTGCAGTAAACTTTGCTTTTTATGATAAAAAAGGGATGCGAGTTGGGACAGATTACCTAGTGATTTTACATGAAATCATAATTTATTTTTGAACCAGTACGGATGACATTAAAACTACTAAAAAGGAAAAAACACGTTCAGCAATAAAATCTTATTCACGTTTTTTGTGCGTTTATTATTTACAACGAAACTCCCGACGGATGCTTATAGGGAAAAAAGAATTCGTGGAGAATTTTCTCAGATAAACTGGCTTATTTTTACCAGATAATAGTTTGTAATTAGATTTGAAAAAGACACGTTACTATTTAATGAATAAATATGTAAACATAATGAGGCATTTTCTTATTAGCAAACTCCATCTTAAAAAAAATATGTGAAACCACAGAAAATCGGTATGTAGTTATCACTCGAAAAAGAAAAGTTACCAACAGTTGGAAACAAATACCGCTTAAAGTGTTAAACAATGATTAAAAGACCAAATATTAAGCAGAATTTTTTATCACGTTTTTAAGGTAGTCACAGATACGAATGTCATTGCAATTAACCGGAAAAGGGGAATGTGTCCAATAACTAAATGTTTCTTTCTAGCACATTTCTATTTGGTCCATTACGTGATTAGATAAGGCACTGGAGAGTTATCTTCTTATTGGAATATATCCTTTCGTGGAAGAATTTGTAATAATAGATGTCTCGTACTTACGCATTTAAGCGTTTTATAATTGGCTTTTATAAATAAAGCCAGCATATAAAACTATTATGTTTCATATATGTTACATCTGAATTCCAGATGCTAGCTAAATCTTTCCTTCTATATTTAAATAAATTAGTTTGAAAATTGTAAAGAAAAATGGAAAGGTCATTTACTACAAAATCCTTATGAATACATTTTACTATGCATTTAATAGAAGTATTATGGCTAAATACAGTCTCTTCGTTGATTAGGAGTAATAGGGTAATAAAGGATATTAGAGCTAAGAACAAAATTATTTCTATCAGTTATAAATATAAATACGTACCTCTACACACTTGATTTCATCTTATTCTCGTATATTGATCGTAGTTTGCTCTGATTGCAGTGACCTGATTAGGTAATTCCGCGAAGCAGCTATACTTCGCTGTGTGCTCAGTTTCCGCAAGGCCCTCAATATAGGAAAACAAAGTGACACAAAGGGTTTCGTAGCTTTCCCTGTACGTAAATATGTGTCAGGGTTTCTCACAAAAGTCCTCCTCGAAGGCAACCCTTCTAAGTCAAATAGACCTGAAGTGTTTTGTCTAATAAGTGGCCTAATCTAGTCACTGAAATATTGCAAAGCACACATGGACTATTTGCCGACGGGGAAGGATGCTCGTTTTTAGGACTTTCAAAGGAAAACTGGCTCGCATTCATGTTACACATAGGTAAAACCCCGAAAATCGGCCATGAAGCCAAACCATTCGCTTTTGGACGAACCCGCGTCGTTTTACAGTATTCAGCTGTCTTAACCACTAAGCCACTTGTGGAATTTAAATAGCCTAACACAGGTATATCAAAATCACCTTTGACACTGTATTTTTTCTACTTTTTAATATGCAAAGCTTTTTCATAGAGAAGTATTCGTTTTTGAACATTCTGTTTGAGGCATATCATTTCTTCAGTTAAAAATACTTAAATTATTTGAGATTTATATGCATAATTATATTTTAGAAGAAAACAAAACTGGTTTAGCACTATGTTAAAGCAACACTGGGTTTCAGACACCAAGGTGCAACTTTTTGAGCTTCTCTCTATAAAGGCATATACTATTTTTTAGATTATATTTTTCTGAGATTTTGCTTGATGTTTTCATTATGTTCTTCAAAACAAGAAGCATGCTGAATCAATATGACCTGTGAACTTATCTAAATTAATTATTCTGTTTACAGATATAATGTCTGGTTTAAGTTCTTTAACCAGTTATTTTATGTTAAAAACTGCTTTCCTATCTTCCTTATTTCCATTTCCTATCAAAATGTAAATTACTAGCTCGGGTTACATTCAAATGAGGTAGGAAGAAGAGAGTCATTGTGTTATTTCTCGCCATTAGATTTGTTATGCCTACCCTAGGTCACAGCCAGCTTGCCTTTTATTCTATTTGTGCAGCCGGTAGACTAACTTACTCTTCTTAGTTTGAGTTAATCCATTATCTTGGATTTAAGCCATAATTATTGGCTTTTGTAAGCATGAGGGGTGCCTTTTGTTAACTTTATTTGAGTTATAAGGTATTTCTCCCGTCTTCCTAGTGTGCCTTCGTGATGTACGATGTCTGCACGCTGGGCCGGTATTTCAAAGGTACGTGGTTCGATTCCCGTTGAAGGCGATTGCTCATTTTTCATCTCTCCGGCCTCCAAAAACATCCTAATGTCTCTACAGAGTGAAATAAAAGGAACCTTTATACGCTTTCCCTGTCTCTATGTTACTTACAAGACATAGCGATAATTCGCTTTTAGCCTCAAGAGTTCTCTTACATTTTATGGTTACCAAATAATATCATACTCTATACAGTACTCGCAAAGGCCATTATTCTTTGGTAGATTAAACAATAAATTTGCACTTTAATGAGAATTATTTAATTGTGATATAATTAGCAAAACATTATAATCAGACTTTTAATTTATCTTTAGTCATTTCGCATTCTTTTCTTATGTTCTGTCCAGTTATAGATAAACTAGTTTAGTGCTTCGTCTATTTACATTTTCATCTATGTGTAGTCGAAAAATAATGATGCAATAAACCGCGTACCGTACTGAGCTGTTAAAACACTATGGAAGGTTTTACCTTTCAGTCGTTACTGAGTTATGAAACTCCCAGGCTTTTTGCCGTCGAATCAAAACTTGTACATTACCATCAGCAGTCACAGCGGAGTAGACGAAGGACTGCATTCTTCTATAGCATTTATCAGTATATGAAAACTGCATTCTTGTATTTCATTTATCAGTAGACGAAAAATTGCATTTTTCTATTGCATTTGTCTCTACTTTTCGTTTCCTCACTCACTGTTTAGCAAAATTAATATGAACGAGCATTCATCCTTTTAATAACATTTTTAGACTGTCTAATAAGCAGATATTTATTTTGTTTTATCAAACTTCAGAGGGCGAATGGTTAAATTTTAAGAGGATAAAGATAGTTTTGATAATTAATATAACTGAATAAAGCAATTTAAATCTAAATTAATATAATGCCAAAATAATTATATTGCTTCATTTTCAAACGATTGACATTAGCATATTTATACTTTTACCTATTTAGGAAGTAAAACTAGCGATGTCAAAAAAAATTATAAAGCAAAATATATTAAAAATTTCCTTTTTGTAACAAAAATTTTGTCTGATGGATTATCAGCTTCAGTTTTGATTACAATATTCAAGTTCACTACTATTTTTGATGTACTGAGAATTTTCATAAATTCTGATCGTACTTTATTTATGTATGGTAGTATTAAATTAGTAATGAGCTGAAAAAATTCCTAATTTACTCATAGCTTGCATTTTTACCTCAACTATTTCACATTTTTGAAATAATTCCCATTTAGGGACAATATACAGGGTGATTATAATTAAAGTTTAAGTTTCAAAACGCTATAAAAAAAGAACCACTCATGAAAATGACGTCAAATTTGAAAGGAATGTTATTGAAGAAAGCGGAAAGCGTATGGCAGAAGAAAAAATTAGTTTCAAAAGTTAGCAACAGATGGCGCTGCAAGCGGAAGAAGACGTAAATTAAAATGTTAGTTAAATTTCAGTGTTATAAAGCCGCCAGGTACCAGGCTGTTCCTCATTTCGCGTCTCAGACGTTCGCCATGGGTGTTTCATTGCAGGACCGCGCTCTGCTGGTAAAGCTGTATTACAAGAATGATGATTGTGCATGAGTAGCTCTGCAAAAATTCAGGACTCTGAAGGGTATAAAAGAAGGCGTTGGTCCAATGAGTGTCATAGGTCTAAAGAAAATGATGCAAAAATTCGAAACGACAGGTTCGTTTGATGTGCAATCTGGAAGAGGGAGAAAGCGAGTGCATTCGACGGTAGTTGAAGAAGTGGCCACAGCATTACAGGCAGGGTCGGCCGGTGGTGTGCAACCGTGCAGTGCACGAGGAATTGCCCGAACATTGGACAGGCCTACGAGCACGGTGCTGAAAATTGTACGAAACATCCTGCAATGCTATCCGTACAAAATTGGCCATGTGCAGGAGTTGCTTCCGTCTGACCTGACAGCTAGGGAGACGTTTGCGTTAGAATTCCTGGCTCGCATGGAAGTGGATAATGAATGGCCGTGGAAAATTTTGTGGACAGATGAAGCCCATTTCCATCTGGCAGAATACATGAATACCCAGAATTGTCGAATATGGGCAACAGAAAATCCACTGGCAAAGCACCCCGTACCACTTCATCCTGAAAAGGTCACGCTATGTTGTGGCTTTACGGCATCATTCATCATACAACCATATTTTTTCGAGCAGACGAGTGCTTCCGGTCCTGTTACCGCAACCGTCACTGGTCAGAGGTATGCGTCTCTTTTGCGCAACCACGCGATTCCAGCTCTGCAACAGCGTGGATGTGTGGATGAAATAATTTTTATGCAAGATGGCGCTCCTCCGCACATTGCACATCCCGTGAAGCAGCTGCTGAGGCGCCATTTCGGAAATGCTCGAATTATCAGCCGTCATTTCCCTACAGCCTGGCCGTCCCGATCGCCTGATCTTACTCCGTGTGATTTCTGGCTGTAGGGATATCTGAAGGATGTTGTGTTCCATGCTCCAATTGCAAATTTAGCGGAATTAAAGGCACGCATTTCGCAACACATTCTTAACAACACCCCGGAGACACTGCGATCCGTTGTGGAACATGCTGTTTGTCACTTTCAACTTGTTGCACACAACGGTGGACACCATATTGAACATGTTTTGCGCCAGTCTCGCTACAGTTCCGAACTTCTTTGATGAATGGTTCTTATGCGGTATGTCGCCGCAAAACTCTTGAAACCGATTTGTCCCTTTCGATGTGATATGTACAGTCATGCAAATAAAATTATTCAACAATTCTAATTTGTCAATGCGTTTTTATGTGTAACTTCCATCTTAGCCGTTGTTTTACGAATCATTTCTCGTTTCTCGTCGTGATTCTGCCGCTTACAGCGCCATCTGTTGCTAACTTTTGAAACTAAATTTTTTCTTCTGCCATACGCTTTCCGCCTTCTTCAATAACATTCCTTTCAAATTTCACATCATTTTCATCAGTGGTTTTTTTTTATAGCGTTTTGAAACTTAAACTTTAATTATAATCACCCTGTATACTAATTAAATTGTGCAGAAAAACCTGGAGCTTCAAGGAACCCTATTACATTGAGAGTTCTCCATCAATATAATATACAATTATAAAATGTATAATGCATGTAGAAGTTTACTGACATAGGAAGTATTCACTTCGACTTTTCTAACGCAGTGTTTTGCAAAGTATAAAATTTTCAGTTTAGTTCTTAATTCATTATTGGAAGTTAGTGACATCAAATTTTTCATTTTGTTTATTCCTTTCATTTAAATGTAGGTCTGCAAATTGTATCTTTGCATTCTCAGTTAAACATTCCCATTGGATTTTGAGCGTTACGATAATACGGAAAACTGCCGTAATACGGAGAAAAACCAAAATCTTGTCAATGAACGTTATTATACGAAGCATTTATTACACTCGCATACATGAATGCGCGAGCGTGTGTGTTATAATTTATATATATATATATATGTATGTATGTATAAGAAAGAGATAAATTAAATAGAATAAATATTTTCCTCTAGTGGTAAACGTACTAGCAAGAAATCAAAGAGAATTATTAATTATTTTTTTCAAAATGATCTGTAAGCATATATATATATGCTCGTACACAAAATTAAGTAAATTTTCACATTATGTCGAATTCCTGAAAAAGTAATGAAACGTGCTTTAGTGAAATTCTGTATGAATAGTAATTTAAGATCAGAAGATCTGTCTGGCCAATCCATGCGGCAAATATCTTCAAATTCAACGCAATCTTCGACCAGTTTAGCTCTATGTGGACGAGCACTGAGTTCCATTAACAAGAACCCACGACCAACTAAGCCACTCAAAATTCGAACATAGGGCTCAGTGTCTTGAAACTGATTTCACAATTTGTAGACGACACTGGGCATTTTATTAAGCTTTGCAGCCACCTGCGCTTGTGATTGGCCTGCCTCCAACGGACGGACAATTCTTCATCTCTTTCCGTTATCCATATTATTCATTGCTACTCATTCTAGGTAACTTATAAAATTTACTCAAATCTTGCGAGAAACACGGCAAATGTTGTGAAGAAATCCCCGAAAACTATTCTTGCGCTTATATCTCCTCCAACAATCACAGCTCCACACATGTACGCTTATGCATTCGACTCTGAATATTTGCCTAATTTTTTCCCGGCATAATTAGTGCTTTTGGTTCAATATTTTTCCTGAATATAGACATAATTTGCAAATGCTATTAATTTTGGCCACGAGCGTATATAGCCTCGTTTCATATTTTGTTTCACAAAGTTTTCTGCAAATTATGTTAGAAGGTTATTATTTTATGTAAACGTAATTTACATTTATTCAAAATATGTTATTTAAAAAAAACATCAAAACTCATTTCCTACTGAGTTAGTATTTACACTCTTTTCTTTGGAACTTGTAATTTGTTGCCAAAACTCTTCATCGACAAGAAAGCGAGCAAAACTTATATTGAAATCATCTTCATCCCTGCGAACAAGCGCCGAAATGAAAAATTATTTCTTTCAAGAAATGATTAACAGAAAAAATTTCTTTTGGTATATAATATTCATCCAAGTAAATCCTAATGTAAATATTGCCTAACGTAAAACATTTAGCAAATTCTCCTAGTTCTATGATATTAATGCTATCACTACTTTTATTCAGCAAAATGAAGTGGCTTCTAATCTCCTCCGATTATCTGTCATCAACTCAAAATTTTAAATGTCTATTGTGCAGAAATGGAATTTTTTTATATAAAAAGCAAATTATGATTAAACGATAAAACGAAGGGAAAAAACTATTCTTATTTGGAAATATTGTTTTTCGTGAGCTTCAGGAATTTTCAGAAGTCGTTCGGCGAATAACAAGCTATCTTTTCCTATTAGGTGAATAATACTTATTCATCTAATTTTTACCTTGCAAAAAATTACTTTAGGTTTTGCTTTTCAGCAGTTATATGCAATATTTCAGAAAATCATTGCTGATTGCAAACCAATAATACAAAATAATTGAGCATAACTTTAACTGTTTTAATTTGCGAATTAAAGACAACAAATATTTCAGTTTGCAATGTTTTATTTCTGAATAATTTTGAAATTTCATTTTAAACATCTAAATAGTTTTTTATTTCTGATTTTATATAGAAAAACTTTCATTTTAAAATATTACGTAAGAAGAAGTGCAATTTAGCAGACATATGTACAAAAACAACGAGTTAACTGTGGCTCATATATATGTGAAAATATGCTAGTGTAAAAATTAATATCGGCAAAAAAACTGGCTTAATTTGGTTTAGCTGCTGAATAAAGTCTATCGATCCGTACGGCGATCTTACCTAGGTCTATCTTTTTCGAGAGACACAATAAAAGCCAAATGTTGGAGCAATAACTGTAAAACTGGAACAATAACTGTTTGCTCAGACGAGCATATTTAGTTGTCTGAGCAAAGATAAAAAAAATGTAACTGCATGTGCCATGAAAACAGTCAGGAAACATTTATAAACTAAGATATTTGAAAGCTTTGAAAAAACCTTTATTGTAAATGGTTAACCAACTAAACAACATTTTTGCATAATTTTAACAGAATTCATATTAAAATTGTGACTGAGCAACAATGAGTATTGAAAAGTCAAACAACAAGAATCATCTTTATATCTGTAAATTTTGCAGGAATAGTTTCGATGGTTTAACTATAGAACCATTTTCCTCACCTGCCGAAGTGCAAAAAAAATGAGAAAGATGGTTCTGCAATTAAACCATCGAAACTAGTCCTGCAAAATTTACAAATATAACGCTGATTCTCGTTGTTTGATTTCTCCAATAATCATTATTCGGCTTGTTATTTTAATATCAACAATGATTAATTATCAGCATTTTTTTTAAGTTTCTCCGTTCCGAATATAGGATTTGTGATCTTAGTACAATGTTTGAAGAAATTTTAGTTTGATCATTTGTATGGCAAATCCAAAGTCTGGCTTCAAACCATTTAGATGTTTCATTAACTGAAATATTAATAAAAACTGATTTAGAATTAAATGAAGCTATAGTTAAGCGCTAAGGAGACATATCTTTAGCTTTATTGACAAAAAGAAAATTTTACGATGCAAGTATTGTTAGAAAGTAAATGGAGTAATGAAAACTGAATATTTATTAAGAGTCTGTCCTGAAGCCAGAAATTATGGAGTGTAAAAAATTCCAATTTTATGAACTCAGGAAAGAAGGTATAACCTAGCATAGATTTTAAATTAGGTGGAGCAAGCAATTTATTTCATAGAAGTTTGAACTGCATTAATTTAGTAACAACGGTTTTTAATTTTCAAATATTCAGAAGTTTAATAATCTTTCGATATTCGCGAAACAAATAATGGCTTCTTTTCACTCTTAAGCATATCGCGCTGTCAGGTTTTATTCATTAGAATATTTTTCCTCATAAAACTGCCACTGGCATGGAAATTTCTCCCGTGATTATTGATAAAGGTCATTGAAATATTTTATAAAACATTGCTATCATGAAAGATATTCTGCTATTAAATAATAAAAATAATATCATAAAAACATTCTTCAAATTAAATACCATAACCTTACTGTGATCATATTTTATCCTTCTGTCATCGTATGCAAAATTTCTCGGATTCAACTTTAGTTAAACTTCCTGGTCATCATATCATATATGAGTAAAATTTATTCTTTGATTCTAAATATTTCATTTTTACTTTCAATTCTTTGATAATTTATATCATTTCTTGACAATGGGATTTGATACGTATCAGCCAAGTTAAAGGAGCGTGTAAAATTCTGCCTCAAAGAACAATTCCACTTTTCAAAAAGAAATATAAATAAATCTTAGGGGGCTAATCATAATTGGCAATTTAACTGCAGTTTTAGCTGATTTTGCCCCAATGTTTTGCAAATTATTTGAACTGGATTTTTTGAAGTATTTCACTGGCAGAAAGAATTTACTTTCTTTAACTGATGACTTTGATTCCAATCAAATTCTCTTTAACGCTTTCAGAAGGCTAATATGTTATTTTTTCCCCATTTTTCATTTCTGTTTCCCTTGACAGATGGGGCTACATTCATTTCAATTTGACTTTTCTATAAATTTGCTGCAGCTTTGTTCATTTTATGGCTCCTGAAGACGGAAACAGAAACATATGTGAGAGGCCCTCAAAATCGATAAAGTTTTATTTAAAACGTGCTGCTCTTTTTAAAATATCTTGCATAAATTGCTTTTTCTTCACCTGGTTGCAATTTATATGACTGTCATTATTCCAAAAAAATACCTAATGTCTCTACAGGGGCGCCCGAACTAAAAGGACGGTGGATGATGATTCTCCATATCCAGAATTTGGCGACTGGGTCCCCTAAAAATCCCAGTCGCACTATAAAAAGGGGATATATAAGGCATTTCTCCCGCCTTCTCGGCATGCCTTCTTGGTGTGGTGATCTGCACGCTGGGTGCGTATTCCAGAGGTCCGTGGTTCGATTACCGGAGAAGGCGTTGCTAATTTTTCATCTTGCCTGCTTCTAAAATATCCTAATGTCTCCATATGGTTAGCACAAAGTCTTTGATGTTTTCATGCGTAATGGGAATTTCTTATACATTTTTTTACGCTGAATTTTTTAATTTTAAATAAAAATTTAAGAAGTGCTAAATTTATAAAAAAGCAGTATCTTTCATATTTATTTAATTCAAAATTAAAAACGTTCAGTAATCTAAGGTTAAGAAAGTTGTCTTGCATCTAAAGTATGTTGAAACATTTATCAAAAAGCAAAAAGTAAATAGTGCTTTCTATGGTTTTCAAAATACTAAACTTTTTTATTCTTTAAGTGTTCACTGCATTTGTATTCATGACATATATTAGTTTAGCTTTTCTAATTCATTCTAACATTTGATATTGTTGTTGATTTAACATTCATCTTTTCTGCTGAAATGGAATTATTTTTCGACGTTTTTAATTTCGACATAAATTTTCAAAAATCTTTGCAGATGAGACATGTGTCAAATTTTTGCGTGTTCGTTTTACTTATTGAATTTCTATTAAGGCTGCTCAAGTGAAATCATTTTTAACTTTAAAAAAGCTTCAATATCAGGAAGAAAAATATTATGCTAGCCTTAGCTTTCCTTAGAAATTGAGGATTTTTCAATCATGTTTTTTTTTTTCTATTTTTGAGTTATATAAAATTTTATCGCTACTTTATTTTCCCACGTCATATACAAAAACGTACCCATCAAAATAAATTATATTTACGAGAGCAAAATTTCTTCCAACAGTCTAATATTTGTAACGCTATTTTCTGCATTTATTAAACTAAAAGCAGACTGTTTTTTTGTTGCAGTTTCGTGTATTTTGCGCTAGAAAAAAAGGTTTTACATTATTGAGTATCACATGCTTTAATGCTACTTTCGGTTATGCATTGTTTTGCAACAAACGGTAACATATAATTCTTTTATATTTATTTGTTATAGTTTCGGATTTCCTGGCAAAAGTAGTGTCTTTCTTAACGTCAGTATTTTTTGTGAAATGTAAATTCAGAATAAATGTTTTGAGTACTGTAATTACGTTGCACAGTCATTGCGTTTCATTGAATTATTGTTGCATTGGAACCTTGGTTTACAAACGCTCTGGATTACGAAAATTCAATTGACAAACAAATGTTTCAAGCAAAAGAGGGCTTGGATGACGAACGATGTCATTGGATACGAATAGGTAACCCGCAACAAATGATAATCCAAAATGCAGTCAATGCAGTAGAGGAAATGTTTGCAAAAGTAGAAGGAGGAGGAGAGGATAGTTATTTGATCAGCGAAATTTGTGCAAAATAGGGGAAAATGCAAATGTTAAGAGACCATTGTCACCCTGATAAAGCAATAGTAATCTGTAGCATAAAAAATTTGCAATGATAATGCCATATCTTGTTTTAGGAACATTTTAAAGCACAGACAGAAAAAATCACAGACGGAAAATTTTTAATAGGGCAAAGCTCAGCGATTTTTAAGTAGGATAACGATGTCAAGAGAAGTCGAAAAAAAATAATACCCCCAAAAAGACAGGAGCTACTTTTTTTTTAGAATAGAATTCCCTTCTTAAACAATAACGTTTTGCACCTTTGTCTTCTTCACTGTTTTCTGCTTACGTTTTCAATATTCCTTTGTAGAAGTACCGTAAAATTTAATAAAACGTTCGATATTTTTTGTGTTTATAATTGTGTTAAATATTGTGTATATGTTAGATTTAATGAATTTTGCTGATTTTAAGTTACGAACTTGTATACAAATCAATCTTTCCTAAGCAATCATTTGGAATCCTAGAATGCAATAATTCATTTAACATTAATTGTTAAGAGAAAATTGTTTTCGTCTTACAAATATTTCGTAACTACGAGTATCTTCAGGAACGAATTATGTTCGTGAACAGAGGTTTCACTGCATTACGTATGCACAGTTGTGCTTTTATATCAGAACTCCTGAATTATTTCTCTTATGAGATCTGAATGTGTTTTATATTTGTCTTTCAGTGCATTCTGAGGGGGATTTATTGCAATAGTTCTTGTTGATTACAAATTTCATTTTTCGTGATTATTCGAAATTATATTAAATTTTGAAAAACGTGTCTTTATAGTGCTATATTTTTGCGTATTTTATGAGCCCAGTATTGTTTAAGGAAGTACAATGTGAGTACTGAAAATGGCCTTAATATTACTTCAGTAGATGACGAGGTTTAGTGAATATTGCTCATTTGCCTTAAAAGACATAATAGTAATATTTATAAAAAATATCTATTCAATTTAGCTTGGAAACTGAAAGTTTGTGAGCATGTTTGCTTCGTTGGAAACTATAAATAAGCGAATGCATTTATAAATAATGTCTCCGTCAGTCACTAAACTTATCATAGGCATACGTTACATTTTAATGAAATAAAGTGAGTTCGTACCTCTTTAGTGGTCCGTTAAGAATACAAAAGATATTCATTTATTATTATTATTTTTTACATATCAAAGTAAACTCGTTTTAGACTTCCAATGCTTGACATTAAGTACGAGAGTATTTTCAGTACCTTCACAGATATTCTTGCGATTAAAATGTGAAGCGCAATCAAATCATTACTTCTTTGTTTGCAGAAATAAATTTATAAATAATTTACATCAGCATCTAAGACTATAATGTTCTAAATTAAGAATGCGTTTATTCTGAAATATAGCTTAATTTCAGGAAAAATAATTACAATATCTTAAGTTCAGTTATCTCTAAAAGATCATATTTAGTTTCCTTTCAATACAATAATTTAAGAATTCGACTTTCACAGTAAGCAAAAAGTACGTTGTACGTATTCCTTAGAAGTTAAAAAAATATTAGATATGAAAATTTAGGTATAAGAACTTTTGTAGCAACTTACAATCCTGTCCTAGAGAAATGTTTAATGAAGGCAATGAAAGACTTTTGAAAGCATTTTTGTGAAAGGCATTCTAAAAATTAATGAATTTAATTTAAGTATTCATATTTAAAATAAAATCCTTAAAATTAATTAAAGTTGAAATACTAAGCAATTTAATTCAAAAGCAGAAGCAGGAAAACAAATAACAAAGATTTTACGTTTACTCTCAAAACCGTACAAATTACATAACTCTTGTGCTTGAAATGTAATTGCACTCTAATACAGGCAATTAATTTAATATGGTAGATCATGTCTCTGTGCCTCTAATAAATTAAAACCAAATAACATATTTATTCTGAAGACTGCAAACGTTTCTTAAAATCGAAAAAGAAATACCTAAGATATATAGCTTAGAACACATGTACAGTACAAAGTCCGAAATCCGGACTCGTCGGAACTTCGGCGATTCCGGATTTGGGATTTTCCCGGATATTACATCATCAGTTTAAATCTAGTAAGATAGCATGTAGAATTTATAAAACTAAAAATGTGAAATCGTGATTTACGAAATAATGAAGTATTTATGATCTAAAGGGTATCAAAATTTACAAAAAAAGCCTAATATTGATTTGTTTACCTTATTAAACATTTCTTTGAATGTAAGTTGATTACGTTGTTTCTTTTTTTGGGCTAATACTTTCTTTATAATTCTTTAGACAGACATAAGTTACGTTGTTGAAGTCCTGTAACTGCTGTGTCGAGAATTCCGACTAACTTGTCAATCGAATTGTTTTCGTTTTCAGTAACTTCTCTGTCACTATCGGTAGCGGTATTTTCTGGATCTAGAACCATACTACAGATTTCGCCATTCATTAATTGATTGATGATTGTGAAGCATTGTCATCACAATGAAAAACTCCTTTTATATCAACTTCATTTATTACCGCTTCTCCGCATTTCTTTACAAAATCAGTTAATTGAAATTTTCATCTTAATTCACTTTTGCGATATACGAAAACCTTTGAAATTAGCGGCTATCATCATCAAATTTAGCTATTCTTCACTATACATATTTGACTATGTTTCATGAGCTTGGCGACTAATGACAAGTTGTTCCGTTAAATGTTATCTTGCTCATCGCGCACTCAGACAATTAAGCATGAATTGCATTAGTTTAGTTATTTATTATACGTATATCTATTTCTTGCACATGCTTAAGGCTTATCAGAGTTCTGAATAAATAAATTCCCACATATACTTATTGAGGGCTAGCGCTAGATATCTTATCGCCTGATGCAATATCTGTGGGTCCTAATTTCTGCGACTCGGTGCGGCCATACGAACCCTAGTGCTGATCTATTTTTAGCATATGAAAAGAAATTTTTGTTAAATTTTTCGTCTTCAACACTTTTTTAGCACATTTAACTTAAATCTGTAATCATCGTCAAGCGTAATGTCAACATAAAAGGTTAAATACTCCTTTATTATTCAATTACTAACATAAAAAATTGTTTAGGCATCGCTACATGAGTCATTACTCAAGCTGTCATGTTTTGATAAACATGCGGTGAGGAAAGGAAAGCATAATAAATAATGATTCACCAGGTTAGATCAACGATCAACCATCAACGATGTATCTATGTGGAATGTTTCGGTTTGAGATTTGTGCGAAAGCAGATACGCAACAACAGAGCCAAATTACTGATGGTATAAATTTATGCTAAAATGATTTTTTCTTCAATAACAAGGTATTTTATTTAGTGTCGAAGTGAAATTAAGAATCGGGACTCTCCAGACGTTTTATTATGCGCGGAGGGGGGGGGGAATCAAATGCGCATGCATAAAGCCTACGAGAAAAACGTTGTTGGGAGTTTTGAGGTCCGGACTTTAGATCATTCCGGATATTGGACGTCCGGATTTAGAACTTTGCACTGTAGTATTAAGACAACATATGGTCATCATACATGAACGCAATGAAACTCAAGTCGCAGTGTGATTTTAGCCGTATGTATTTAGCCGTATATTAGGAAGCCGTATGTAATATGTGCTATTAAGGCTATATTGGCTTGTGTCAGAAAATTATTCAGGGTTCTACATTCTTCTCCACTTGTAGAACAAGTCAAATCAGTTATCCTTATAATGAAATGCACGAACAGACTGCCAAGAATATTCGCACAAGCATTCACAATAAGTGTAAAATTTATTTATTCGTATAGATCCCCCAAAGGTTGTTTATTAAAAGGAAGCGCTATGTTTCGCACTTTATCTCTGACTGGTTCTTTGCATAAAAGGAAACGGACGCAGAAATTCCTAGCAACTCGAATGAAGATCAAACCGTGAAACAGACTAAGTCTTCCTTGGATGTCGATAATCGCAAGGAATATGTTTCTCATACGAAGCTTTTTTTTTATACCCCATAAAGGATTTTCTTTACCTATTTTAATAAACTATACCCATTTTAATAAAATAATTTTAATAAAATATTGTTAACTTTGTCACTGTCAGATAAAATAAGCACGAACAGACTGCCAAGAATATTCGCACAAGCATTCACAATAAGTGTAAAATTTATTTATTCGTATAGATCCCCCTGAGGTTCTTTATTAAAAGGAAGCGCTATGTTTCGTCCTCCATTTCTGACTGGTTCTTTGCATAAAAGGAAACGGACGCAGAAATTCCTAGCAACTCGAATGAAGATCAAACCGTAAAACAGACTAAGTCTTCCTTGGATGTCGATAATCGCAAGGAATATGTTTCTCATACGAAGCTTTTTTTTATACCCCATAAAGGATTTTCTTTACCTCTTTTAATAAACTATACCCATTTTAATAAAATAATTTATTAAAATATTGTTAACTTTGTCACTGTCAGATAAAATAAATAAACAGAAGCTATAAATCCTTGACCATCTCAATCAGCATTCTTTACGATTTTGAATCTTATTAACACTTGTTATGCTTTATAATTTCCTGACTGAAAGTTCTTCATTTACAGATAAACCTGAAAATATATTAGATATTTCACAATTTGTTTACAAAAATGTTTCTTTTACCTCAAATTTCTTGTCATAAATGGTCCCATTTCATATTTCCGCAAATGAAATAAGATTTAATAATTACGTCAAATACAATTTTAATACTTTTCGTGGTTATAAACTGAAAAAAAGATATGCTATGCTGGTTATGATTACCGGAATTTCAAAGGGTTACTTTTTAATTTTCTATTTTTTATGAGTTTTAAAGTCTTTCACTATTGTAAAATGTGACTAACCTTTTGGTAGGCTGTAAGCGAATTGTCGCTATAACAATTAAGTACAGAGCCTTATAGATGGGTGTAAAAGACAGTTTTATTTTAATCTCCAGGTAGAAGAACAGAAGACACTCCTGGCGCTTAAGAAATCCTCAAGCACTTATGGCCATAAATTCAAAGTACAAATTCAAATGTAAAGCTAAATTTAAATAATTAATAACCAAAGACTACACAGAGCATTTTAATAGCGAAGTTTGCTCGGAATTAACCGGTGTGAATTTAACTATCGACAAGTAGCAAAGCCGAACACCGGAACTCTTACCTAGCCTAGCACAGCTAGTAACGTGGTCTTCAGAAGGCAGAACAAGTACAGACATAACAGTCTCCCACCCTCACTTAAATGCACGCAACTAATTTGCATTCTGGCTGGAAAACGGAAAGAGAGAAGCGATAATGAAATTTTTAAACATAAAATAATTGGTTAAACAAATTAAATAAACCTCATATTTTTATCATCGGTATTTCTTTATGCTACTATAGAAGCCAAAGCCTTACATAATATATTTTGAGATAAAACATCAGCAGTATGATGTCAGGTTTAATGTTTATAAATTTTGCTCTCTTTAAAGTGATGTGAGAACAAGTTTTCAGGGCGCGATTCAGATAATACGGGATTTTAAACACAGTATAATTTTTCGCTTTCTCCAATTGTCAGGAACAAAAAAATGTTAGAAGGACCATGGGCTACCTAAACTTTATCACTAGGTACTTTATCACGGGCTTTGCGGGTTTAGGCAGGAAAGGGATCTCAGTTTTTGTCGAATTCGATCCTATTTTGCATACAAAGCACATTTTTTGTTGCTTTGATTTCATTTTGGTGCTTTGTAAAGAAACTAGTACGCACAAGGAGGAATTAATGAGTTAAAATAAAAAAAACTTATATTAATTTACAGATTTATTATTGAAACTTCAAAAGGTATGCTGTAAAAGTTTCGAAAATTAGTTACATGGGGTACCCATTCCATGAAGATTTGTAAGATTCATTTTGATACTTTGCATTTCGCTTTTATTTTAATGTTTTTCTTTTAAATAAGAAAATATGTTTACCACAGGAATACAATCTATATAAGAAGCAAAACTTACTTCTGAGAAGAACAAAGAATTCAGCTTCTGCATTCTATTATACTGCTGAAAATCAATTCAATAAAATATTCCATATTGATCTTATTTGAAAAGTGTTCTTTACTATCAACAGAGCTAAGCTGAAGAATTTCAATGTGCTTCTCCTGATCAGGAAAAATTTGCTTTCTGACAAGTAAAATTGCATAAATTTAATCTTTTCAGTTAAACTATTTTCGAAACTGTTATTCAACTTAAAATTTATATAATCTAACACAACGTAAATTTTTTGTAAGTTCTCCTTTATCACTTCATCGTTTTAGTTTACCATCATTCTACCTTGAATGTTAATTTGAAAATTAGTTCAGATTTCATTAAGAGCATTAACAACATAAAAGAAAACATTTAATTATTTAAAAAGCCCTTATGAAATGAATCTGCGACAGCTAAAGATGATGCTCGAGAACGCATACAGTAAGTACTAATTTAAGTACTTATTTGCTACATTTAGAATCCGTACGCACGGAGAAAAAGTATTTGCGCAAGATAAACGATAACTATAAAGAAAGCGTGTGCAATCTATAAGTAAGCCTTCTGCTAGCAGTTCGGATAAATTAGACTACACATAAATCGTACTTCAGGTCAGGGGACGCTTAAATCAAAGCTATCCTAAAAAGAATGTTCTCGCTTTCAAAATGGCTTTGGGACAAACTTACGGAAAAAGTGAAGTGACGACGAAATAGTTTCCACTTAAATAGTAAGTGCAGTGCAAAATTGAATAAGGTTGAAGCGAAAAAGCATTTAGTACTGGCGTACTGGCATCTATACTAGGGATACTGGTGCCCCTCAGACGGGAAAGTGGTGAGTGACGTTGACTGCCGTCCCGAAGGGCACGGGTTCGAATCACGGAGAAGGCGGAGATGCATGATTTTACAGGTAAAATTTTTCATTACAATTTGCAGTTGTGCTTACTTTAATCGAGGCTCACCATCGGCCGAGTAGTAAAGTTGCTGAACACTGCTAGTTCGGTCTGTGGTTCTAATCCCAACAAACGGACTGACTGCATGAGTGCTTTCCTGGTTTTCTCCATGTGTAAAGTGTATATAAGCCAGTTTTTCTTAGAAAGTCATCCACGATGGCATCCCTCCCGTTAGGCAGATAGCCCTCGTGTGCTTTGCTGTAATCAACTAGACCCAACCAAGCCTTATTTCAATTGATTCTAGATGATTTCACAGTTTTCAAAGGAGATGAGGTTAAGGAAATTGGCAATGAATCTAGTCTCAAGAATCAATATAAAATTAATAACGAAAATGAAGGAAAGATTTCTGGAAAAATGCAGATTTTCAATATAACTTGAGGGTATGACGTCTTTGAAGTTACAATAGTTATCAGAAAGGTAAAACTTCTTATCTCAATAATAGTTTGTATTCTGCCTGCGAACTATGAACATGTAACTTGCATTCCCGTTGTTCCAATATGTGTACTTCCAGCTTTCGAATAGTTATCTGGAAAATAAAGATGCTGTAATAAATGGTCACCGGTCACACGAAGCAGTCCGCTATAAAATGTCAGAGGCTTGCTGCATCATCCTGGCCTTTAGCTTGTAAACATTATGCTAATTTTATTAACAGTTACATTTTGAGTTAAAGTTCCTTTCCCATCACTTCTTAATTTCAACTTACCACTTCCGGCCAGAACGTAGTTTTAGAATCACGTCTGAATGCTTATGAGGAAGAGTGATATTTAACCGCGAAGTTCTACTATCTTAGTGAGAGAGATATCAGACATTCTGGCTAGCACGCGTCCACCTTTTCAGGCTACTCTCTCGTAAGCTATTATTACGCTCGGCCGTAATTTAGGCCCTTGATAGTTTCGCAGTCAATTAGCGTTAAGGGACCAAATCTGTTAGAATGTTGATAGCTTCGGCTATATCTTTTTAGTTAAGATTATTTTAGTTTATTTCTTAGTCTCTTAAGTTGAAGCCCAAATGTCGGCTTTATTGTACACTCCAAGACGGAGTTTTGTTAAACTTTAGTTGGAATAATAAAGGGTATCACTTGTTGTTTTCTACCTCGCGAACACAAACGATTATTCGCTTACTATTTCTTAAGATTCTTCACATTCAACTGTAACTTAGAAGTACACAGTGGAGAATCCTACATTTAAAAGCCGGACGCGTGCTAACCAGACGGGTAATTAGCATTCAGACGGGATTCTAAAACTACGTTCTGTCCGGAAGTGGTAAGTTGGAATTAAGAAGCGATATGAAAGGAACTCAAAATTTAACTGTAAATAAAATTAACATAATCCTTATAAAATTAACATAATCCTTAACTTCAGGCAAATCAATAAGCCTGAAAAAAATCTTTCAAAAATTCCCGCATTCAAAAGTCTCTAGTGCACAGATTTCCAGAAGGCGTTAAACTGAGCTTTTGATAAATATCGAAAGGTGACAGGAACATTAGTGAAATGGGAATAATACATTTCTTGCTTTTGTGAACAAGTATGAAGAACTGCTCCATTTTACTTAGTGTAAAATGATCTCCAAGCTCACCAGCTTTTTTTTAAATTAGAGATTATATGTTGTCAAGATGCTGACTGACTGTACTTGTATCATCAAGAATCACGGCTTACCTGTACCACATGCAGATTCGAGAACTCCACATGCGACAGTACTGCTAATTGATCATCTCCAGTATTTTAATTTGTGTTTTCTTCATACGCGGTATATTCAAAGGCGTCATTAACATCTCTCTTCTCCAAACAAAGACGAGAAAGATTGGCAAGGTAATACGGTTTAAATGTTCCACTATATGGATGTGCGGATAAGGCGTTAAACCGAAACAATACCTTTCTAATCACTGATCAGACGATTCATGTATCACCTTTCAAGCATCTGCCAGAGAATTTCCCGGCGTGTGTATTTCTGTGAGACTAAGCAAAAGGAATCCATTTCATCAATGAATTCGGGGGGATATTGGTGGCCATTTTCGACCTGGTGGCATATCCAAGTTTTCAATTTCTTCGGATACCTTGGCTTTTTTTTCTCATTCGTCTACATTAACCTTTTCGAAATCTCACGGTAGACTTGGGAACGCAAGAAGTGGCTCCCTCTCAGGGTGTTAGCTATATGGAATTTGTTACCAACTCGACAGGTAGCCTTTACAGGCTACCTGTCGAGTTGGTACAGTAGCCTGTAAAGGCTACTGTGCAAAAACCAAATAGAGTAACTGTTAAGTGGCTTAGTGCTACTGGCTTAGTTGTGCCATAGCTTTGCAAATTATTGTATGCTTAGAAGGAACTTTTCGCTGTTCTATAGTATTACCAGTATTGTCTATTATATGCGTAATTAATTGCGACAGATAATCAGAAATATTTGAGATATAAAAATGCTTAATTGAAGGTGCCATTGAGGTACTTATGCAGCAGCACCTTACACAGTGTATTAACGTTGCCAAACTAAAATGTCCTAAACTTTCCCATTACAATATTCTCTCCAAAATTTTAATAATTCTCTTTCATTCGCAGTCTCCAATAATTTTTCTCGAAGAAAGGTTTACGTGATCCCGGGTATGTAAATCCATGAGTGTATGAAATGACTATCCAAATAAAACGTTAACTAATAATACAGACGTTTCATTTCAAACAGTGCTTTGATATAATTGTAATTTAACCCCTCTTAGAATTTAATAAAAAAAAAGGAAATTTGTGCTTATTTATTTTTCAGAAACGTTTTTAATTTTTGACAGAACATTAAATATTGCAGGAAGAGAGACGTCTTCAACCTTCTTCAGGTATAATTGATGCTTTGATTTTTAATCATGAAAATGTTGCTACACAAAAATTTTTATCCAAACCACATATTGTACTTAGAGCTCCACGCCAAAACCCATTTAAATATTTCTTTTTTTTTCATTCATAAAAACATGTACGATGCTATACCCATACTTGTTTCTCTATCACATTTCTTTCGCTCAAAGATTTTATTTGTAAGAATTTGTTTACTTAATTAATTGTGCATCTAAAACGTTTTAATTATTATGATTTTAATCTTACTGAAATTTGTACAGATTTAAAGGTGAGTACTTCCAATTTTGTACTAGGGTTTTTACTATTTTACAACACCATTATTAGCTGCAAAGTGTGAAACATCTGCCTAAGTCTCAAAAACATACACCACACGTATAACCGGTTACAGCCGAAAACATCGCGGCAAAAACATCGCAGACGAAAATGTCGCGGAGAAAACAACGCAAGGCGAAAACGTCGTGCTACAAAACATCGTCGTCGAAAATAAAGCGGTTCAAAAACATCGCAGTTTAAAAACATCGTCATTGAAAATATCGTGGTAAAAAATAAAGCATCTACAAATCATCGCACGACGATAACATCGCAGACATGCTTTTTTCAGGCATGCTTTAATAAGTGTAAATGGATATTCCCATAATGATTTGTGAGCGCAAGATGGAAAGAAGGATAATTTTTACTTTCATATTTTTTATTAATTAATAAATTTTTGCTGAGAAAATAAAAAGGAAACTTAAGCATAAAAAATTAATGCAACTTATAGCACTTAATAGAATTTTAAACCGACATAGTTAACTAACAAAGGCCATTAATAAATCATTTTTATAAAGTTTTTACTGGTAATATTTCATGAAAAGTATAATTTATAAGTTACATTTAATTTTCTATGCTTAAGTTTCCTTCTTACGTTTTTAGCAAAAATTTATTAGTTAATAAAATATGTGAAAGTAAAATTTATCCTTCTTTACACCTTGCGCTCACAAATCATTATGGAAATATCCATTTACAATTATTAAAACCTGAAAAAAGCATGTCTGCGATGTTATCGTCATGCGATGATTTGTAGATACTTTATTTTTTACCACGATATTTTCGACGACGATGTTTTTAAACTGCGATGTTTTTGAACCGCTTTATTTTCGACGACGATGTTTTATACGACGATGTTTTAGAAGTGCGATGTTTTCTCTTTGCGATGTTTTCTCCCACGATGTTTTGTAGCACGACGTTTTCACCTTGCTTTGTTTTCTCCGCGACGTTTTCGTCCACGATGTTTTTGCCGCGATGTTATCGGCGGACACCCGTATAACCACCATAACTAACACGTGCCATTATTTACAATATTAAAGTAAAAAAAAAGTATATTCTTTTGAAACGAAAATTGCAACCAACGAAAATTAAGTCATTATTGAAACTAGCTAAACACTGTGCTGTTATTTAACTATGCTATCCTTGCGTGCATTTTGTTTACTTTTTGCCATCAGCTGGCCGTAAATAACAGATTCAACAATTACGAGTGAGACAATTTAAACTTTTTGTAACTTCGTTATTTTGTCATTTAAAAAATTCAATTGATTTATTAAAATAGCTACTAATAAAAAAGGATTGAAGGGAAAATATTAAATATAAAATACCTTTAGAAAACTGATTCTTGAAATGTATCCTATTAAATGGATTATTTTGGCGCAGTAATTTTTAGGATGTCCATTTGGATATCAATACAATAGACACATCTCCAGACGTCTCTTACTCCTCCTAAAATTAAAGTAGGAAATAAATCTGAAATGTAAAATGAAGATTTCAATTTTCCAAAAACTATCTTTGAAAAGGAAATTTAATAGGATAGGTCAAATGTTTGCGAAAATTTTCCGCAATATAGCTGGAATAGTAGTAAAGTAAATGATAATGAAATACATTTTCGTTATTAAAAAGCTTATTTATAGAGGAAATATTTCCAAAATATATAGCGAACAATTTCCGGATAAGACGAAACTGCTCCAGCTGGAACTCGTTTTTCAAAGATACAAAATTGCTTGAAGTTTCGATGGAGAAATATTTAAAGAGTTTTGCTTTTGGATCTTGGCCTTTGTTTCATTATAGGGATGGATTAAAAAAATTAAATAATTGCTCAATATTATTAGTGTAAGTATCAGTTTTGTTTTAATATATTTCAAGCTAGATCCTAAATAATTAAGAAATATTCCTTAAAATTTCTTGATCCAAAAAAATATTACTTTTGAGTCAAATTTACGTTTTAGTAATTGAATTCCTAACGTACTGAAAACTTAAGTCAGTAAACTAACAGCTATTACTCCCTTAAGTAACTACTAAGCGTGTACTAGGACATCAAAAATTTTAATTCTCTTTTAGTTTAAAAGGGCACAAATACCTTTTAGCTTCTATTACTGTCTTTATAAAGGTGAAAAATGCTAATAACAAAAGCATACATTATTTCGTATTTTAAATAGTTTGAGTAAATCGTAAACTGTTTTGTAAGATCTAGATTGCTGTATTACTAATACACCGCGAAGATCATTTAATCGAATGGCTGATATTATTCTTTGTTTTAAACTGTGAAAGTAGTATTTAATATATATTTATTTACATTACGAGAATAAATAATGTAAAAAGGAAATACGAACTTGTATATTTCCTTATATTGTAAGAATTAACAGTATCTTAAGTTAATTAAATCTTAAGTTATTTAAACCGTTATCCTTTCTATATGAACTGTAGTGCCATTTCTAATTTTCTTCTGCTCTCACCAAAATGTAAGATACAATTGTTTAAAAACAGAATTCTTGGTAGTTATACAGAGTGCTTTTGTAAATGACACTGATCTTAGTATTATCGCTTCGCTCTGCGATCTAAATTATCTGGCGTCAGCCATTTTTTTAACTGAATTCAGTCGCGCCTTTAGCTAAAATTATACCCAATGTTTCTTAGGCGTGCACTGTACATCTCTAGCATCAAATTATTTTAAACTTTAAGTTAAAAGTAATTTCAAACTTCTGTTACTTAAAATCTCGGAAGCTGCGGAGATTTGAATTTGATTTAAGCACAAGCCGTGATTTGTTCACTTTAAAATTTTAAATAAAAAAGTTGTTTAAACCTTCTTCTGCCTCAATTGCTCTTTTCACAAATGGGGCGATAACTCCCCTGACTCTCCTACTAGTGTTTAAGAAATTTCAGTTAATTAATGAAAAAAACTCTGAAAATTAATGCAAAAAGGAAACACGAACTTGTACTTTAAACCTTTGGAGAGTGAATAAACAAGAAGTTTGTATATTGTGCATTCTGATAGTATGTTTGAAACATCAATGAATTAGAACTTTCTTTCTCCAAGTCTAATTTCTACGGTTTAATCCCACATTTTTCTAATACATCATTGATGCGTAGTTGTTTCATATAAATGTAGTACCAAACGAATTCATAAAGGTAAGCAGGTTCATACCCATAATAAATTATATGGATAACTATTATAAGCATACTGCACTGATTTATGCCAAGTAAATAATTTCAAATGATATAAATCAGAGAGAATTTAGGGTTTGATTTATTGTCAAACAAGAGAAAGTCCAGAATGCAAAGCAGTTGTCAGGTGTTGTTAGGATTGAATCGAGAAAAGGTACAGAAAAAGGGCAATGGGCAGATAGAAGTTAAAAAAAAATCTGAAAATTTTCAGATTTTAAATTAAGTCCAAAGGGGAGTTTTATTAACATTTTGTCTGTTACCTTAATTTATTAAATATCACGTCCTTCGCACTTAAACTATAAAATTCCGTTCAAGAGCAATATCGCAAAATAGTTTTAAATTGAGCATATCTTTAAAATTTCCGATACAGAGTCTCGGAGATAAAAATGGTTTTTTCTGTACAACGTTGCCATTACTCGCTTTGAAATCCTCGAGTTTGTTAATAAAAAATTCGTTAAAGTTTTACAAAATATGAAATCTATAATAAAACAAATTCCAAATTTCAAATTTAGGCTTCCACATGCCCATATTCGCAGTAAGATTGCGTCATTCAAAATTCGATAGCTCTATGTACCGTTGTTTTATCACAATGCGAGAAATATACATACATTTATACAGATTTTTCATTATTTAATTTCTTCAAATATGATGCAGGATTCTAACATTTAATGGCAATAGTTTTAAAAGTGAAAAGGGCATTTATAGAGAACCAACACAAAATCGCAAAACCAAAAAAATAGTCCTTCAGGGACAAAGCCCCTTTGGACTTTGCACTTTTGGTGTGTAAATTTAATTAGTTTTTGTTTAATGCTTATCACACTTTCTGGTAAATTTATGAACCCATATTTTCTGACTCTGGTGGCAATTTCGATTTAGGTGTCGAAGAAACGTAATTTTTAGAAATGGTTACTCGTCCGAATAATTGCATAACTATAGTATTTCAATAGGGTAAAGAAAACCATTTTTTGTATTTGATTGAATTGAAACGTCAGGTACTAGATTTAATATTCAGTACCTAAAATTTGTCTAATTGTAATGGAAGTTATGCAATAGAATTAATCCAGTGCTTGTGTTGAAATGGAAATGTTTCCCATAATTTGTTAAAACTCTTTCTTCTTATCTCTAGTAAACACGTTTCCCTCCTTTTGAAGGTGACTTCTTTTGCCAAATGTTTGGCCATCTGGAAAATTTGCATATTCTGCACCTTCACTCGCAGGGTACCTTACATGGTTTTGTGTTGCTGGGGTTTGCTTGAGAGGGGTGGAATTTGTGGCCATGCAGCGTATCCGTGTGTTAAAGTTGGACCCTGCTGTTTTTTAGGCAGCTCTTGTTGACGTCGTTATTCGGCGGAGGGATGTTTGACCTCTCAGAATAGCCTAGAAGTGTTAGCCAACTTCTGAAATCCGGATGAAACACTCCTTCCTACAGAGTATCAGGTTCGCACCCCGATTTTTGGGTTGCTGGATTTGGGCGACCGTTTCTTCCTCACTCATCGCCGAGTTCCCGCCAAATGAAGAAAATCAGACGGAAAGCAGCTGAAACGGGAAGGTGGAGACTCAATTCCGTTGACTGCCACGACAAACATGGAGAAAAACACGTAACCGATATTCCAACAGAATAGAATGGCCAGCGGAATCATGGAAAATTGGTACCCTTCTGAGGGAAGCAAGAGAAAGACTGTCACGGGCGGAAAATTGCGTCGAGAGCTTTGCCTCAGACACTGACACTTTTTAGTCTAATATAACTGTTTAGACATTTCTTTTGATTTTCACTGATATACATTATCCTGGCGGGATGGTTATGTTTTTTAACACCTCCCCCCGCGAAGTATTTTTAGCACCGCGTGCATCTCGAAACGTGTGAAAATTGTTTAAGAACTTAAAATTATTAATGTGGTGAGACTAAAGCACTCTTGTTGAATTATAAATAATTCAGTCAGGTATGTTTTTTTGTTGTTGTTATTTCTTCAGTTTTAAAACTTAGTCAAGCCACCATAAGTTGTAAACTACAATGCAACTTCTATAACAACTCTTATGTTTTACTCACAATACATGTTTGAGATTTACTTTAAATTAATTTGCCTATTTTAATTATTTAAAACACTGAACTTATTGTAAATTCTATACTGGGTTTATGTTGTCCTTAGATTCACAAAGCAAAATTTTGAAAATGATTTCTTAATTATTGTTATAGTATATTTGAAATGATATATGTGCCTACACTTTACACCATTTATTGAGTATATATTTCATTTGACCCGATTAACATTAATCATAAATTCTAGTTATATTCAATGCGTAGTTTTTACATTTATTGATGATGCCAGTAAATTTCATAAGTAACTTAATATTTAACAGTTTCTGATTTAATTATCTCTGCAATTTTATTTTAAAAAATTTATATCATCTTCTGCAATAATTTAATATATACGCCATTACACAAACACTATAGAATAAAACCTAAAAAAATGTGACACTTAAGAAATATATATAAATAGTATTTATAAATACTTCGCCCAATGACGCATCATGTCATGAATCAGATATAGCTACCCTCGACCTTTGCAGGAAAACGTAGACTGTAAGGATCTTAAGTTTTACTAACGTTTATTTTATTTTAAATCTTTACTATCACTTCTTATTTTCTACTTCCGGCCAGAATTATAAGCGTGAAGGAGTTTATGCAAAGTTGTCTGGCGAACGCCAAGTATTTAAGTGTGGCCTTTTTGCCAAGCAGGAGAGAGGAAGCCGTGAGTTCGAAGCAGGCCGCTTACCTTAGAAGTTACGCAGTTGCTACTTTGCCTTCCAGGCTAGAGGTTTTAATCCTCTTGATAAATTAAACGTATTGTAGTGTTCACAGTCTCTGTGCTACATACGCTTCCTGTTATTATAAGGCCAATCTTATTCTAAAGTTAAATTAGAGTTTAGTTTTATTTTGATATCTTTTAAGTTAGACCCCGAGTGGAGGGTCATTGTATTCCGAAGTACGGAAGTCATTGTATATAAAGAAAAAAAAAATAAAGGGTTTTGTATACCCTTCGTCTGTATCCTGTCTACTTACTACAATTAGTGAACATAGCTTTAGTAAGCTCTCTGTTCTAGTCAGGTCATTGTATGTTTCCGAAGAAGGTTAGAAGAAACATTGAACCTGATAAGACTATTAATGAAGTGTTTAGACAAAGCAATAAGCTTGTAGGGACATTAGGTATTTTTTGAAAGCAGGAGAGATGAAAAATGAGCAATGTTTTCGTCGGGACTCGAAACACGGACCTCTGAAATACGCGCCGAGTGTGCTGAACGCTACACCACGAAGGCAAGCTAAGAAGGCGGAAGAAATACCTTATATACTCCCCTTTTAAAGGGCAACTGCGTATTAGGGGACCGAATTGCCAAGTCCTGGTGGTAGGCAATCATCATCTACCACCTTTTTTAGTTCGGGTGCCACTGTAGAAACATTAGGTATTTTTGGAAAGCAGGAGGGATAAAAATGAGCAGTGCCCTCACTGAGACTCGAACCACGGATCTCTCGAATACGCGCCGAGTGTGCTGACCACTGAACCACGAAGGCATTCTTAGAGAGCGGGAGAAATACCTTATAATCTCAGAGAAAATAAAGAATGGATAGTTGCAAGTTGCCTTCTTAAACTAAAAGATCTAGTCATCTATCATATAATTTTATTAAAATCCAGCGCTGATCTGTCTGACTGTCAGGAACAAATTGACAATAATTTTGCTGATAATATAGATGAGATTTTCGAGAGAGAGCGTGTTGTAGAATTGAATTCTACAGGAGATAGCTAAGTAATTACTCTAATAGAAGAATAAGATTTTAACCCAAACTGTAACACTTGATGTTACTGGAGGACTTGGCTAATGTGCTCCATTATTTACAGGGTGACATTCAAACTAAATTTCAGTTAACATTAAGGAAAGTGAACGGTGATACTTCTCTGAATATAATTTAGCGTAATTCTGCAGGTCATCAATTTATCCCTAAGTCGGTCCATTTGAAGTTTAATTGGCAAATTCTGGCCGGTCGTTAAACAAAATTATAATGCAAACCATTAGAGCATTGTATCTTTGAGAGTTGCTTGACAGGTTGCGACTAATTTTAAAGTGACTGAAAGAACGGCGATGCGTATGAATGGCAAATAGTTCTGATAATAATATTAATTCCGTTTGCTGCAAAATAAGTCAATGTTCCATCATACCTCTGTTTGGGCCTCCCTGACCTCAGGACAACCATCTAATCATCAGATTCCCTTAACAAAACACTTAGCCGCCGTTCACGAGCACTGCATTTATGTAATCAACGCACTCTGTTGTAAGATGAATTAGTCTCATTAACTTTACTAAACATACTGTGAGATAACTTTTAAACCCACCTGGATCGTCATAAAAGCATTATTGTAATATTTTCAGCTAACTGCAAAATAATGCTTTTGTACACTGCACCGATAAATAGTTAAACTGAGCATTGTTTTATTCAAAATATGCTTATCTCAATGCTCTACGCTTATCTCAAAATATAAATATGCTTATCTCAAAATATGCTTATCTCAATTAATGTTCTACGCCCTTCAAGAAACCACATACAAATTTTGACATTCAGCATATTTTTCAGCTTCGTAGGCGTAAGCGAAACATAAAATATCTCACTATAATTTGGGTTATTAAAATGATGAAAGCTCCTAATTTTTTTCGGAATTTGTAGCACTTTCAGATTAGATAGTTTTGCCTAGAAAAGGAAAAGAAACCAAATTTAAAACTTTAGACTTCTTATTAACTAGTATTGAAACTATTAACTCTACCATATAAATGATTTGTTGTAGATCTTCTCGATATCTTTCCTGGATTCAGAAAAGAATACATTGGCATTACGTTCACGAATAAATTAAGGTTTTCTTTCCTGAAAAATTCACCAGAGACACTAATGTTAGAAGTGAGTGTGACATCGTTTCTCAAGTAATTCAAAAAAGCGATATTCTGAAAGTTGAAATATCTTGTCCTAAGTAGTGTTATTATTAAAGCATTCTTCTCTAAACGAACTAATTTGCCTAAATTCTAGTACACAAGAGATCCATATGTAAGATAAAAATAAAGGTTTGGAAGTGTATATTTTTTAAATTACACCCCCCCCCCAAGTGGAAAAGAGGACAAAATAAAGTAAGATGTATCAAAACGATTATTCATGAAAGCAAAGAATACCCACTGCAGGAATTAATACAGGAAGAAGAAATTAAGCGTATGCCAAAATTAAGCAGTAAAATTAACCGATCTAAAAATTTACGGAAATGTTGGCATATAAATACAAGGTGTGAAACAAAAAAAACGAGACTGGTCCAATAAATCATTATACTTACAGTATCAGTTCTGCGTGACATTATCATCTTCAAAGTAGTTCCCTTCAGCATTCACACACTTCTTCATTTAGGTAATTCCATTGCTGGTAACTGTTCTTTAACGAGGCTTTTGAAGGCCTTTCAGGAGATTCTCAGTTTCTCCCTGAACTTCTTCAGCTGAGGTAAAATGAGTTTCCTTTCAGTAAGATTTAACTTACTGAAAGGAAACTCATTAATGAGTTTCTTTTCAGTAAGATTAAGAAGGATTGTTAGGAATTTACATGATTTGGAAAAAATAATCTACTCTTTCATGTTGCGAGAAGAAAGGATAGGAAAGAACTTCCTTTTTTTACCATGTAACAATACATGCTTCGTCATCTGAAGCTGGTATATGAAAAGCATGTACTGCAGAGTTATGGAAAATACAGTTAGAATGTAACTCATTTTGTTTTAAATTTAGGATTCTAAATGAAACGGATCTGTTCCATATCATTTAGAATTAGAATTAGAAGACATTAAAATTATTTAGAATTAGAATCCAATCTGCATATTTAAAATAATTTATAAGTATTTTATTATATGATAAAGTTAAAAAATGTGCCTTTGTTGTATTTTTCCATGGTATTGAAACTGATTACAAAACGTTTACTTTAAAACCAAGAAATTCAGTTTATCAAGCAGAATTGTGGCAATTAAAATGGCTTTACCCTGGATCAAGAAATTATCCGTGGGGTATTACATTAATTTATACTCAGATGCCTTATCTGCTCTTATGGCGTTCTCCCATCCCTTTCAAAAGAATAATATTTTTAATGAAATTAAGCATATATATTTAGAACTACGAAATAAGTGTATTTTGAATTTACATTGGATAAAAGCTCACGCTGGTCATTATGGGAATGAGAGAGCGGATGCTCTAGCGAAAGAAGCCGCCCTGGGGGTTGGTATCGTAAAGGTTTTTATTCAAGATTCGGAAATGAAGATATGTACTATAATATATGACAAGCTTATTAGAGACTGGAAACATTTATGGGATCTCTCTGAAAGAAACAAAAAACTAACTATCTAAAATGTTTAAAAATTAACAAAAAGTGGGAATTTTAGGAGATGCAGATGTCACTCAAATTCTCACTGCACATGGAAGGTACCCTGCTTACTTAAAAAGGTTCCACTTCCAAAATGATATATCTAAAGTTTGTAATAAATCCGGCGATTCAAAGCATTTCGTCGAGGACTGTTGCCTGACTGGAAGTGTGAGAGAAAAATATAAATTTGCGAAGTTTGAGGATTTATTTAGTAACTATAAATTGTTTAGAAAATCTGCAAGAGATATTATGCAAACTGTGAATGAGAATAAGGAGAATATTGGTATCGAAATATAACAAAGCAGAAAATCATACTGAAAACAGAAATAATTGAGGCAACTTATAAATTTAAGATGAATTTTGATAATGTAAAGAAGATTTGAATAATAATAACTAATTGAAAGTAAAACTTATAAAGATTTTAAACTTAGGAATAAACACGGAAATGGAAACTACACATTTATATACCATTTCACCGAGAGTGTTTGGAATGTATGTATCTCCTTTACTTTTTTTTTCTTTGCTTTGTTATGCTTTGTGGCTTGGCCTGTTCCCTCATGGCCATATGGCAGGTTTCGCCTGCTAGGTGGGCTGGGGGCCAGTGCTTAGAACTAACTAACCTCTCGAGTGTGCTAACCGTTACGCCACAAAGGCATACTGGAAGGAGGGAGAAAATACCTTTTCGAAATAGAGGCTTTCTGTTTACCTGCGTTTCAAATGTGAGGCCTATGGTAGACGCAGCTAGCATATGTTGAGAAACAGTTGGGATAGTATTTAAATATGTTTAGTTATGCTCTAAAATGTCTGGTATAAAATTTCGTGTAAATGAAGCTACACAACAAGATGATATGCATCTCACTACAACATTTAAGTTTAAAGATGATATTCGTATTTCATTCAAAATTACTGAAGCTTCAGAAATTTTAGAAGTTCTTTTTTAGAAATTTAATTAATTCTAAATTTCTTGATATTTATGCACTTAAACTTGCTTTTGAGCTCGCCATGCCCATCGTATTGTCTGCATTGAGTTTATTAGGAAATTACCTAATTAAATGCGAAAGTATGAATAATTTCTTTACGGTTTATTTCACAGCTGTATTTAAATTTATTTCTGAATGAACATAATTAACTTCAAGGAATGAGGAACTCAACAGTGCCGTTTGGGAAAAACCTGTTTTAAGGAAAATCAAGCAGATCTTGTTAATGCCCAAGCTAAATATTCGCGCACGACTGATCATAAGTCTTTTTGAAAATTAAAAACTTTTGGTGATAATTAATTAAATAATTATATTTATCGGAATATTTTCTTTCTAGAATTCCTAATCGAGACGTTAGAACTTATTCTTAAAAGCTGGCCTTTGCATTTTCAAAAGAAAGGAAATTATCTCATTAATTTTCTGTTTCATTATTTTTTATTCTATCCATACTTCTAGAAGTGTGAAGTAAATTTTCATAGTCATTATTCAGTTATAATTTAATACAAAGTAATGAATACGTTTCCTCCACTATCAGCTGATAAAAGAAAATTTTGAACACGAAGAAAAAAAGCATTTCAAACAACGCCCTTCTATTCAATGTATGTTTACGGAATAAGAACATCTGCATTATGCTTGACCTAAATTATTCAAATTATGATGAACCTTCTTTTCTGTCTAATTTATTAACTAAAGAAAAGATAATTTGTTCTTCATGCGATTTTTGTTTGTGTTTTTAATTTCTGTTGCAAATAACAAATTCGTGATAGCTGCCGTTCCTTACTGTGTTAGTAGAGAACAAATCTGAAGAAGCAATATTCTTTACTGTCGTGGAAATTCTGTAAAATCTTCGGGAAACTGAAAGAATGAGATTGTATTTCTGTAAAGGACAAGCACTTTTTTCTTATTTATTATTTTAAGCTCTCCGTTTAATTCCCATATATTTACTTTATTTGAATTTTATCGGAAAATAATATTGACTTTACTATATTTAATTTGATATAATTAATAGTTCTTTACAAGTACTGTAAGTGTAAAATGTGTAGTAATGCAAACAAAAAGCATTAGGCAAATCAGTATTGCCTCTTTAACTTCGTTCTGTTCTAGATCTATTAAATTATGAAATTTTAATTCACTGAAATTTTACATTTAAACCTATTTAAGGAATAAATATCGCAGCTTCAGTGGCAACACGGAAAAAAAACGGACATATTTTGCATGCACTTTTACTGTTGATCGTAATATCATAAGAGCAAATGCCTGCCAACAGAAAGACTTTAAAAGGAAATTTAATGTAAGTAACATTTCCGTTTCGATGAAAGACTTTCGTAATTAAGAGCAAAATTAGAAGTGCTCTTAATTTGCAATGTGTGTTCTACAAGTCAAACTGAAATGCAGTCTCACATCAAAAAACTTGAAGACCCATTATTATTAATAAACTTGACATAATGTTTTTTCTCAGTTGCCGAGTATACTCAGTATTCCTTTCAACAGGATGACAAACAAATTAGGTAGCAGAAATTTCCGTCATGGGTCAATTACTTCAATAAAAGCAATCACTGAATTTTTGCTATTGAAGAGTACTTTTCAGATATTATATTTGCACAACGCGCATTTCTCTGTCCTCTTTTCAGTTTTAATAACCTAGTTTCTTTTATCAAATTTCTCTCCATTAATAACATTATTTCCGCTACTTTAACAATACAATAGAATATCTTTAGAAATCAAATGGACCACTTTTGTTAGGCAAGGTTCAAATTTATTTTGCATTGCAAAGCGTGTCTTCAGTAGACTATTTAAATCAAAATAATTGTGATTCCACTTTGACTAAGAAATTTTTAAGCTGGGAGTACAGAGAAAAATATCAGAGTAATAATGCTGCAAATTGTACTTTCTAACTTCGCATAAGTGAAATTAAAGAAATAATGTAATCGCTCAGCATCGTATTATATTCAAAGTGTTCCCAAACGCTAATAATTGCATTATAAAGGATGTAATTCCGTTAGCATTCCTTTCGACGAAAATTCGAGTTCACGGGGGGAGTGCAGAAACAGAGCATGTAATCTAAGCCATTCGGGTGGCCGTACGTCATTGGAATGGTGTTGGTGTATTTAATTATGGCAAAGCACACTAGGGCTATCTGCCTAAGGGGAGGGATGTCTTCGTGGAGGAATTTCTAAGGGAAACTGGCTCGTATACACGTTACACATGGGGAAAACCACGAAAACACCCATGCAGCCAGCCCTTTCGCGGGATTCGAACCTCCGTCATTGGAATGAAAAGCCTTCTTTGGAGCTTTGGTGATGAAAGAGTTAAAATATCGGCCAACCGAAAACTATCTCAAGAGGTTTCCCGTCTATTTCTTCTTGTCCTGTTTTGTTTTGGCGGCAGTTTTTAGCTTTTTCTGGTAATATTTATGCTTAGAAATGGTGCATCATTTAGAATCAGTTTGATAGATAAACAAGCATTTATTTCAGTTTTTTTTTATTCTAATACCCCAAAGGAATTGTGAATAAGTTGTCCCACTTTTACATGTATCTACAAATCGTAATGTCATAAATATTCATTTTAGTTTTATTCGTAGTCGGAACCATAGGAAAGTTAAACTAGTAGTGAGTTAATGCTTAATTAGGTTTAACCTCACACACTCGTCTGACAGTTAGTCATCTCATTATCAATAACTTTCTTCAAGTTGTACCAAAGGAAGTGACCAGTATCTCACCTACAGGTAGGGAGGACACTATGCATACAACCGAGCCTTATACGAAAGGTCAAACCATGTACCTAGGTTTGGGGTTAGAAGTCATCCTAGTTTAAACGTTATTTCTTCTAATACGGCTCCCGATGAATGTGTAGTGCTCATTTCAATCTGTATGCAATGTAATTTCTTTAACAGTTGTAGCCTGTATTTGATTGGAAGTAAAATATGTTAACAAGAAATCTAAAGCATGTAAACTGAACATCATGTTTAAGTTACACAGTATTATTTAATGAAGCGATTTCAACATATACTCATAAGCTTATTGACTAGTTTCGTGGGAGGGGGAGAACTTTTAAAATATTTCTAGCAAGCAAAAAGACTGCTGGAAGCTAATAAAATTAAATTTTAAATAGTAGAATTACGAAAGCAGTTATTTTGACAACAAATAAATTTAAATTGTGCGTATTTTTAAAATTTTCTACTTAAATATTTTGAAACATTTTGACTCTTCCTAAATGTATACCAAGATGACAAAGTGATACATTTTTTTTTGTTTTAAATGATTATTTTTGTACATATGCCTAGAATTAAGGCTAGCGGTAATTTTGACTGTTTTTCTTCCCTATTTAGTAAAAGTCTAGTTGGACTTTCTGTAGCAGCGTCTTGACGCCATTTGGGTTTTCATTTTCAAGCCAGATGTTATTCAACAGCTGATCGGAAGTGATGCTCCCCCTATCCAAAGTGTTATTGTCCCGAATGGATTTCATGTATCTTGTCTGAATGTTTATCAAGTTCTTATCCTTGTTCTGTGTCATATTCGTTTTTCGCTTGCCGTTTTTTGAGTCTTCTGATCACTTGTTGTTCTACCAATAATGTCGCGTAGAACGCTTGGAAGAAAATATTATACTGGAAAAAACTTGCTAAAAGTTTTATAAGAATTATCAGATGATAAATATGATTAAGGAATTAGTTTTTATGAGATATCTAATATAGAAATTGTGTCTATTTCATCTTATGAATATTGGATTTTTCCACCTACAGCAAGTAAATCCGGTACATTAAATCACGTTTCTATTAGTATTTCAAAAGTGAACTGTCATAATATTTCCTCATCTGATTCTGAGAAAGAGCAATATATTCTTTCATTATTTCCTTATTATGCCCATTTGAAAAAATAAACTTTTACCTAAAGGCAGTTGCAGATATTAAGGATTTAGCAATGAACTAGAATTTAGTCCAGAACAAGAAAGTAGTCATGGTCTAAAAAGGCGTGGACCAAGCCATAATCCAACAAGAGAACGAAGGATAATTAGATGTTTTGAAAATGAAGAAAATCAATCAAAATATAAAGAAACAGCAAATCGTAAACAGTGTGGAAAAAATTATCTCAGCAAATTTGCTTGAAAGACTTCCTTTTCAAAATAATTTGCGAGAAACAGCTGGGCCAACTGCTTTTGCTATGAGAAAAGTAACTGTAAAAACATAAGCTGGGCATGAAAGCTTTTTATCTATTAAAAATATAGCATTATTTACAGAAATGCACTTAAGTCAAAGAATGTTAAAAGTCGGAAGTCTAAACTAACACACTTAATGATTTAGACGCTTTTATTGCTTTACTATATGCCTGTGGCTCTTTGGCTGCCAAAGGATTTTCTGTTTTGAGTTTGTGGTCCAAATCCTAGGGCCCAAAATACGTTAATGAAAGAATGCTTAGGGACCAGAATCTAGGAAATAAGGAAAAATATGCGCTGGCTATTGTGTTACAAAGCATATGACAATATTACTATTGATGAACAATTATCACTTCAATGTCAAGATGTCGCTTTATTCATTATATGCCATAAAAACCTGATAAATTTGGCAGAAAATTTTGGCTTTTAACTGATGTGAAAGCAAAATATTTTGTAAATAGATATCGTTATTTGGGAAAGATGAAAGCAAATCATTTGAAGAAATTGTTGGGAAGCATCAAATTTACCGATTGGTTGAGCACTTTTATAACATCAAAAGAAATTTTTCTATACATATTTTCTTTATTTCTTTGAATTAATAAAAAAAGGAAGGAATAAAATAAATACTTATGTTGGCACACTCTTTCGTCCCTAAAATGTTTTTTCAGGGTATAATGTTAATAGTAGTTGTTTATGCTGTAAAAGAGAAATTGTTGTCATGTAATTCTGTAAAATAAAAAATAAATTAAAAATATTTTTTTCAAAAATCTCAATCCTGTAACAAAAATAAATTTAATAAACTAAATTATAACATATTTTATTAAAAGAACTTTCAAATGCCAGATTGGTTTCCTTTAACTCAGTCAGAATGACCGAGTAGAGAAATTAGAGGGTCGCTGCAAACTGGCTGAGGTTTAAAACCCGGCGAACGGCTGGCCGCATGGTCGTTTTCCTTCTTTTCCCAGTATGTAACATGTATACGAGCCAGATTGTCTTAGAAAGTCCTCTACGAAGGCAATCCATTCCTTTAGGCAGACAGCCCTTGAGTGATTTACATAATCAAATAAACCAAACTAAATAAAACAACCGTAATTAGAAGTAAACAGAAAATGCCATAATGCCTATAATGCACTTTATGTTACGGCAGAGAGTCCACTAATATATACGTTTTAAAAGCATTCATTTTAATTCAAACTATCATATTCAATTATTTTCAGTCAAATTAATTTTAATCTATTAATCGGGAATTAGTATATTCTTTTAAGCAAAGAATATTATATCCTTACTTTCTTCGCCAATTTAAAGTAAATTTGCACCCAATTTGCATAATGAAGTTTATATTTTTTGCTCAAAAACTTCAGTCTATTTTCTATCAACGTAAAATAAAAAATAGGCTTCTCTTTAAAACAATGTCCACGAAATTTAATTTTGCTTTAGTAAGTCTGCAGTGAACCATTTTTTTTTTTCATTTGCTGCTTAAAAACCTCCAGATTAATTCTGGAATTTCAATAAAAAAATTAATATTGAACTTTTTACATAACACAACGGATAAATATAATAACATTAGAAATATTAAGTGCTATTTTATTTTATAAATTTGAATTTCTCTTCTTTTCACATCCATTAACATACTTATTTGCAAAATGTAAGAAATGTTTTGTGTCTAGTAACTTCAAACATTTTTGTCATCTCAGCACTTATATTGTCACTTTCTATGATCAAACTGGCAAATCCGTTTAAATCGCTGACAGGCAAAGAAATTGGATTAAGTAAAACTAAAAGTATTGCCCTTTTATTTCCTATACGAGACTGAAGTATTAAATATTACAAATGATTTCATTTACATTTTATAATTATAAATACTTGACCAAATATATTAATTACAAATACTTACACACATGTATATATATATTACGTAATTATTTTAAACATAAATCGGTTCCCAAAAGTTTGTACCTAAAGATAGCGCTGAAAGTAGTGCAGTTTTCAAGATAATAAGTAGAAACATAATTGTAGTTCTTTGTTATTCTGGCTTTACCAGAAATACAAATTGTTCCAAAATTTCGATTTCACTTTTTACTTTAAGTTATTAATTATTTTTAGCTAAGCAAATTACCGGTTCATTTTCTACCAAGCTGAAAAAAGAGGCTTGGTTACTGGATTTTTTTTAATTATTTAACTATTGTGCTTTATTTCAAGATTTAAATTGGCTGCAATGTTTCAATTATTTTAGTTCTTCGGAAGACAATTGTATTTTATAATTTTAAGAATGGATTTTAAACGAGCGCTACGATTACTCTTCTTCTGATAGTCTTGCAGGGACTGTGTCAATTAATCAATATGGTTATATTTTATTTAAATTATTAAGTTTTATTTAACATTTACTTTTGTTCTTCGTAAATTTTTTGTTTATGGACTCAGAAAGAAGGCTGTGGTTGCAATTATCTTAGCATAAACCCGCTAAAGAAAACCACATTCTTCGGGGGTGGGAGAGGATATTCTTTTTCTGTTCTATTTTATTCACTCACGTGCATTTTATTTTCTCCAGTAACAATTCACTTTTCAGTGTTATTTTTGTTTTTAGATTCTGATGTAATTTTACTCTACAATAGGTTATTTTTTCTATTCGGAAGGATTGTGTTTCAAAGACCGAATATTACAGTTTTTTTTTCTATCTATACATATATAATAAAGATATAAATCTACATCTATAACTATCTATCTATCTATCTATGTATATATAACCAAGAGATATCAATTAAATCAAAAGTATGTGGTCCACAATCTAACAGGAAGAACACAAATCAGAACTGGAGCAAAAACAAAAGAGCTCAATAATGTAATATGAAAGTAATATTATAATATTACAAACAATTGAAAATTGTTTGGCCTTTTTCAAAGAACACCTATAAAATTTTCAACAAAGCCACGTTTTAGAATTATATCAGGATAATTATAAAAAGCGAATAAAATTTAAACAAAATTAAATTAAACAGAAAGGTAGGTAAAAAAAAGTGTAGGGTAACAAACGTTTCTTAAAATAATTTTTTTAAATGTTATAGTTCAAAATAAACTTTAAAAAATTTTTATTCAGCCATCAAGATATAATCTGCTGTTCGGTGACTATAAAGAAACAATAAAGTACAAAAATTAAACAGTATAAAAACAAAACGCTCATGATAGAAACCAGTAAAACAAATGAGCTAATAGAAATAATTTGGCAAATTAAATATTCAGTTAAGAAATGTTAACCTAAGAATTGACAAAACTCATAAAGGACTATCGTAAAATACCGTTTATATCCATAATCTTCGTCCAACGCTGAATAACCTTATATTCTGTCCCTATTTTGGATTCTGCTTTATTCTAATTTACCAGACTTCTTTTCATTTTATAGCATGATAAAGTGCATAATAATTTGGAAGTAAAGTAATTATGTTTTCAATTGCTTCTTGGCAACTATTCTGATATTAATACTTCATTATTATTCCAAAGCTCTTATAATAAATGTATTACGTTCAACATTAGATACAAATGGTAATATCAGGACTTTTCTATTTCACTATGTTAACATATTTTCTGCGAGGAACCAGAAAATTTATTAACATCGTGAAAACGAAAGAATGAATTTTTAAAACTGTAATTTCCTAAGTATACTCAAACACTGATCATGTGTCCATCGGCATATAAATTATCATCTATCATGTAAGGTATATAACTGAAAAGTACCCCTTCTTTTTAAAGGAGCGTATTATTTCACTAAATGTGTTTACTTTACATTTCGAACAGAAATTAACTTTCTAAAAATAATGTTAAATGCTTATCTAATTATTCAAGTATGATCCTTAAAATTGCTACTTAATACAGCCTGAAGAGTAACAATTTTATTCATTGCTGAAATATGAAACATGAAATCATATGGCATTTTTCAGGGAAACGTGTCAGCTCATTAAATATCATATGCGTAATATTCTGCTAATCCCAAAACCGTAATTAGGTTCTGGGTTTCTACATTTATGGCCAAACCGCCAACATATCCGCATTGCTTATAAGAAGAGTAAATATAAATATATACGTTTTACTGTCAAATATATTTTAATTTGTTAATATCACGATGCATTTTGAAAATGGAGAGATTTTAGGAATGCTAAATTAGAAAACTTCTTTTCAGAACAATTGTGATGTTCACAGAACTCGAAAAATGTTTATAACAATAATAATAATAATAATAAATTTCATCAATAAATAGTTTACAACTGAATCAGTTGTTTCATACTCGTGACTCATTTTCTGTTGGAAAGACACTTCTATTCTAGTTCAGGTATTCACAGATCAAGGTATTCACAGATCTTGAGTGATCCTAAGATTCCATATGTCTTGAAATCCTAAAACGGATTGTTGTTCCTTAGATGATATGTAATATAAGCATTTAAAAAAATCAAATAAAAATTCTCTGGGAACAAATTTAACGAATTTAAATTAGTATTAATAAATTAAGTCCATTTCAGGTTTTTTTTAACTGCAATTTTCAAAATAAATATGCTCTTTCCAGTACCTTTTCCTCTTAACCTTTTAAAGAATTTACATTCGATTCTTTTTCAGAATAAATAGTTTTTCATAATTTTTCATATTTTTTGTTGTGTTTCCGCTAATTAGACAAAAAACTATATGTTGCTAGATCTCATCTTTATTTACATGCTATTAACTTAGTTCAGGGACTTATCTAAATCTCGGTAACGTGTTTAACTTCCTTTTTTTCTCAAATCTTTAGCTTTGTCTTTTGAAATTAAAAGTTTTAAAGAAAACTGCTTTATATGTTATTTATTCTACCTATTGATCTGATGTTAGTTCTGTTAACGTTTCTTGTTGAAATCGAAAAGAAAAGTTATTTTATTAACTTTATATTTGCTTTTGCATATTCATTAGTAGGAAACTCAATTTCATATTCCGTTTGTTCCTGACTGAGAAATTCTTGTTGAGATTCAAGACAATAAAAATATTCAAAGAACTGTAAACAATATTAGTCATCGAATAACAGAAAGCAACTTCAGATATCTTTTAATAATTTTATATTTGCTTCTGTGCGAGAATCTGCTAGATGCTAAATTTTAATTTTCCCTTCATATCGAGAAGGAACAATTACGAAATTTTTTTAGTCTCTTTAAGTTTCTAAAGAAATAACACTCTTATTTCCTACATGTTGAAGTTTAAGACTTACATTCTGAAAGCGTTACATTCTGAAAGCGGTCTATTTGAAGAGGAAAAATAAAATTCTCTGAATACTTCATTTTTATCATGTAGTTACTTTGCTCTTGTTGAAGACATTTTGAATAAGTAGTTTATATGATACAGTTAGGCTAAGCTTTAATTTAAAGTTATCAGAGTGTAAAATTTTCAGAATCATCGGAACAACGTCGACAGATTTACTAAAAAAAAGGGCATGATTATTGGCATTCGGGGCAAGGGTGGAAGCATTTCCGAAACGGCTAATTTTGTAAACTGTTCGCGTGTCGCCGTGGTAAGGGTGTATACCGTGCAAGGTGAAATATTACTATCCAAAATCAGCGACGTGGCGAATGCGGTGCACCACGAGCCATAGATGACAAAAGTGAACGACGGCTACGGAGATGCGTTCGAGCAACTGACCGCTCAGATGAACCAAGAAGTGACGGAATTCATCGTTGGCGAAGATTGTAATTTGCATGCCAGTATAGCAACTGGATGTCCGGTGAGTGGCCACGTGGCCACTCACCAGGGAATCACGTTTCATGCTCCATCGGGCAGATGGACGCTGGCGTATATGGCGTGAAACGTCGGAAAGCAAACACCTTGCTACAATTACCGGAAGGGTCCAAGCTGAAGAGGAAGCATTATGATCTGGGGAATGTTTTCGTGGCATTCTCTATGTGCACTCGTCATTTTGGAAGGCACAATGGATCGTTGATCTATTGTGCCTTCAACTTCATCTGTCCTTGTGGACCATGTACATCCCTACATGCAAACTGTCTTTCCTCAACGATGGCATCTACCAGTAGGACAATGCGACGTATCATACAGCTCGCAAAGCACCAGGATGAATTTACTGTGCTCCCCCATGGCCAGACTTAAGCCCAAACGAGGAGCTTTAGGACCATCTTGATCACTGCTGGCCACTGCAGAAGTCGGCATGGGTCAACATCCCAGTCCCTTCCCTTCATGAATCTAACTGACTCTCCTCCTGCACGTCTTGCAGTGGTCCACTCTGCGAAATGTGGTTATTCTGGCTTTTGACAGGTGGTTACATTAATGTGATTAGACTGTGTATATACTGTTCAATAATATGAATCTAAAAGATAGGAAAAAAACAAATACTATTTAGTGGTTAGTTTTTAATTTATCTTACCGATATGCAATTTTCTAACCAAGCATTATTAATAAATGTTTTGAATAAGGCAAAAAAGCAACTTAATTTAAAACAGAAATTTTTCAAAATCTAAACTAAATTAAGGCTAATTTTTTGGCTAAATTTAAATTTTACACTAACCCGTTTCTCTTCCACTTGATTACTACCAATCTGATGAGTTTAATGCTCAACTGAATTGATAATGTAATCCACTAGCACGTCCAGAATAAAAATCGCTTGTACAATATATCATACTAGGTATTTGTAATTCCAAATATTCAAAGGCGGCTTTTTTAAAAATTTCTTAAGATGAAGAACCATTTTAAGTACTGAAAGCCTTTAAGATAACGATCTATTTATCTAATCCGATAAATATATATACTAATATGTGCAATAAAATATTTATATCATTGATGCAGACTTTTGAATTCAGTTTTCATTGAAAACATTTATATGTTGTCATGAATTCGGGAAGTTTTGCATTTAAATATTATAAGAATGACATGCATTTATTTACTTGCATTTTAATTTCGTTCTATCATATGAAAGAAGAAATGTCATAGCGTACCCATTCATATTTTAAAGCACTGAGAAATGACAGATGCATGAATAGGAAAAACGCAATAACAACGATATTGCATGCTTGAGCGAGTATTATGTTGGGTTTTTCAAACCATTTTTAAATGCTGCCTCTGGAATAGAAATGTTATTAAAAAAGCGCGTTGTAGAGTTTCAAACCACATTCTATGGAGAAGCGGAACTTCCGATCTTTGCATGTATTTATTTCGATTTCTGCTCAATGAATTTGAGCACCAGAATGTTAGAAACTGCTGTATTGATGTAAAAAAGGTAAATAAAGAAGGATTCCAGATCGTTTACTTCACTTGCTTCGAAATGTCAGTTTTGTTTCAGGTGGTTATTCATGAATGGAATTTAACATTACTTACTGAGAAATGCACTGAAATTTTTACAGAATATGTTTACACATTTTAAGGCGATTTCGGGGACATTTGATTAATGTTTAAAATGTAAAGAGTATTTTTAAACCTTGGATCTGATAGCATTTTTTCTGGATTATATGTCTACATCGTGATTTTCACGATAGAATGAATTTTATAAAATTTCCAGGCGTGTTGATTTCTATTCCTGTCTTACTACTTTCCAAATTCCATTAATCGTGGTGGGTTTGCGCTTAAAAAGAGCCCTTTTCAAGAGACTAAAAGCACAGTACTCCATACGTGAAATGTCAAGGGACTTCGTAGGAATACGTTGAAACGGTATCTACGTAATATCAATAAAAGTCATCAGTTTCTCATGGAACGCAGTTATACGTTTCGAAGTAGGACTTGTTGCTTTGTAATGGTGATATTTCGGTTTTTGGAAGTCATTGGGATAGAGGCATTGAATTTCTTCTTTAAATAGCGCACGTAAAATATTCTTTTGATCGTACTTCGAGTTGATTTTAGCATTTTTTCCACTCTCTATGCTTTTAATTTCCTGTTGTAAGACAATCCTGCGACAATCATAAACCCCTTACAAAAACTTCCTTTGCAATGACTGAACGAAGTTTATATATTTTTCCTCTTCGTTTCTGATAATAAATAAGAAAGAATTGTTGAAATCATTTAAATAAATCATAATTTATAAAGGGTCACATTTGCCGCCAAACCGGTATAGTGGTTACTGTCTCTGATTGCCGTGCCGAAGGGCCCTAGTTCGAATCCCGGAGGTGGCATAGATGTTTGTAAATGTATAATGTACGTGCGGTACTCTAAATATGCGGCGAGCCGAAACTCCTTTTGGGAGGTTGATGTTACGGAAAGAGGGAAGGGGGACCCTCGGACCCGTCTTCCCGGAATGCTGTCCATCAAAAATTGGGGACGGAACTGAGCTAAATCGCACTGTCACCTGTAAGGTGCTCAAGGCTGTTACCAACGACAGGCGTAATCTTGCGCTCCTTTCCACGAGGAATTTCGTCGGCTTGGGCTGACTATATGTTAGAGAAGTGAGCATTAGTCAACAACAACAACAAGGGTCACATTCACATTCTGCTAAATAGTTTTAATGCAGGGTTCTAGAAGTTGATCTGCGTTGAATCACATACGATGGCAGAAGCTAGTGAACATTATATAATTTCCAGATATTTTAAGAAGTAAATCTTGGTTTATTATTTTATATATTACTGCTACAAATGTATGTAAAGATTTTGCAATTTATTTCTGGGTCTGCTTTTTTTTAAAAATTTTTTTATTGTTTATCAAAGATTTAACTTAAGGAATATTTGAAACAGTACGTAACGTTTTGGAGTATTCATTTGGAGTCTTCCTTCCATGCAGAAGTAACGATTGACGGTTTTTTCTTTTCATTGCTTATTAAATATTTCAATACTTTCCATAATTTTACAATGTTTTTGAAGTACGGAGTAACATTATTTTTCTTCCGAAAGCATAAATACATGTGCTTCTATCTCGAGCTTGTATACATGCGACATTTTGAAAGAAGGAAGAAATGAAAAGTTACAGACTATATCTATCATTTCAAATAATGAGCTGTTGGCAGAAATTTTCATTCCAAATCATTTGCTTTTTTTTAATTCCTTATCGCGATCGTTCTAAAAAATGTTAAGCAAAATATATTGATTATGCAGAAGATATTGATCTCTTATGTTCTGATTGTTGTTATATAACTTTGTGTTACCTTTAATAAGAGTGCAGATGGGAAAGCTGTGGAAAAAATTCTAAACGGTCATGAGTCACCCCTGTATAATTAACCAAAGGTTTTTATTCGGAAAACGAGCGGAGAGAGTGAAGAGGTGTGGTCAAGGAGAAATGGGTTAAAAGAGAGTTAAGCGTTTAAACGATGATAGTGTAATTCTAAACAATTCCGTAAATGTCTGTAAATTTGTCTGATTCATTAAGTAGTATTAGAAGGAAAAAAAGAGTGTTTATTTGAGTTTAACATAACATCAAGAATCATCGATGTATTAGTCATCGGATTATTCTCACCAGTAACTGCAATATCACTTGCTAATCCAACCATTTTATCTCAAATTAATTTATATGTATCTATAACAGTTTTTAATTTTTTATGAACTTGAAATATTATTTTTAAATCCTTAATTTTTTTAAATTTTATCACTCAATTCTTGATTTATTTCTTGACTTTATTCTCATAATCATCCAAATATAAAAAAAGTAGCTGTGTTGAAACTTTATAGCTGCTTCTTGACGGAAACTAAAGAAATTTCACCTGTTTGTTATTTTTTTATATAAAAACAAACATATGTTATTTTGTTTTTGTTCCAATTTTGATTCTTCCGGTTATTTAGTTTGTTACGACATTAGGTATTTTTTGAAAGCAGGAGCGATGAAAAATCAGCAATGTCCTCGCCGGAATTCGAACCACGGACCTCTCGAATATGCGTCGAGCGTGCTGACCGCTACACCAGGAAGTCACGCTAGAAAGGCGGGAGAACTACCTTATATATTCACCCTTTTATAGGGCGACTAGGGTTTTAGGGTCCCCAATCTCCAGATTCTTGTGGTGAAGAATCATCAGTCACCACATTTTTCTTAGTTCGGGCGCCACTGTTAGTTTGTGAACATTATTTTGGAAGCTGGAGAGATGAAAAATGAGCAATGCCCTCGCCGGGACTCGAACCACGGACCACTCGAATACGCGTCGAAAGTGCTGACCACTAAGGCATGCTAAGAAGTCGGGAGAAATACCTTATATACTCCCCCTTTTAAAGAACGACTAGAGATTAGGAGCCTCAATCGCCGATCTTAACCCAGACATTGCAGCGAAAAAGAAAATAATAATAAAAAAAATTTGAAAAATTAAACAAAAATACAATACAATAAATCACGAAACAAAAGAATTATACAACTATCCTAAAACAAGGTAAAGAGTCAAGCATTTTAGAAAAAGCAAGCCAATTATAATGAAATACGTATCACATTTTGCAAGTTGGATAGTACATTTTGTTTTTAATTTTTATGATAATCCGTTTCTGTTAGAAATTTGGTATAGAGGTCCTGCTGATCAGTGAATTTTTTTATGTCCCTGTATTAAATATACCACACATATATACGCACATGAACATAGAGAGTGAAGGTGGCAGGAGAAGAGACAAATCTACAGATTTTCATTCAAGTTATTCGTGGGGAAATTCGAGTAAGCAAATTGTAAGAAATGTTCTCCTTCTTTTATTGTCATGCCTTCTTCGCGTAGCTGGAAGTACTGGTGTTTGAATACCGGGTGGAGGCATAATTGAATTATTTCACTTTTCAAAAAAGTCTAAATTGCTCTACATGTGCACCAGCTAGACGATAATTTGTCACCACCGGGATTTGGAGAATGGGTTCCGGTCTCTCTAATTGTCCTTTAAAGGAGTAGAATGTAAGGTTTTTCTCCCTTCTTACCGCGTGTCTTCGTGGTAAAACTGGAAAACATGTCTTGCTAGCAGTCGGGAAGTCCAGTGTTCGGTTCCCGGCAAGGACACTGCATATGTTTCTCTTTTTCTGTTTTCACTAACCTAATAATCCTACAAATGGTATCTGAACTAAAAGGTGGTGGGCGATAATTCTTCAATACCAGTGTTGTTAAGGGTAATGTGAGGATATTCTCCCTCCTTACCGTGTGCCTTCGTGCTTTAACTGGAAAACATGTCCGGCTTGCTAGCATCGGAAGGTCATGGAATTCATTTGACTAATCCGTAACTAAAGCTGTAAATTTTATGCAAGATTTTACGTGTATTTTATGCAAGATTTTATGTATTGTTCAAAGCGCACTAAAACTACCGAATAATTTTCTTGTAACACTGTATTTTGTCTTCGGTAAGTGGATTTTATTTTAGAAATGGATTAATATTTCAGCATTATAAAATATTTTATTTACTGCTGTTAGATTTGTGCATGTATTGTAATGGATTGTTTCCTTTTCTGTGAAATATCAAGGACTTTATAAAAATTAACAGGAGGCAAGTTGCAGCTATTTCTCACACGCATATAAAACACGCATATAAAACACATTTTAACTCTCACGCATATAAAACACATTTTAACGCTCGAGAGTTTATATATTGAATTTTTAAGAAATGCCTCGAACTTAAATTTTTTCTCAGAATATTCGAAAAAAATGATGCGTCAGTCTTTTGACAATGTGAAAATGGCTAATTTTACAGCCAGAAATAAGTTTCAGATAAATTCAGTTTTAAAAAATGTGTAAAGAACGGGATTCATTTTAAATAAGAGAGCAGAATTCCACTGGTAAAAGCCATGTACGAATCTCTGGAAACAGCTCTAGTTTGTTAATATTTTTAAAGTATTTTGATAAAAATCGAACTAATGAAATAGGTTTTACATGTTGTTCCCAAAGCATTAGTGACAGAGTTACTCATATCTTTCAGATTGTGGTTCCTACTTTCAACTTTCTCAAAGGAAACTTGGAAGATAGAAAGATAAGATTATTGGAGAAAATAATATCAAGTTGGTTATAAAGTAAAGGTAAGATTTTTTGAGTTAATTCTGACAATGCTACTGACTCATAAACTAATTAATGTGCAGAACACATCGATCTTGTGCAATTTTATTTCGAGCAGCGCTAAAAATATTTACGATGTCTTTAAGACATGATATTCCTGTAGAAAAAACATTTATCATATAAAATATATCTTGAAATTGGCTTTAAATATAAAGAATGTGTAAAACACCAGAGAAAGTAAAGCATCAGTATCACGTAGAAAGCATCAGATTTCCCTTTATCAAGAATGAGAAGAACGAAAGGTTATGTGTCTTCTGTCTTAAAAATATTACTGCAATTAACTGTCACACACACACATTCTAATTTCAATGTAATGACAAGAAACGTAGTAACATATCCTAATTTCTGAAGGAACACTTTCTGTAATTTTAAACTAATTTCAGGAAGTAGGACAAGTCAGCAGACGTATGCTTTTCAACTGAATTTTAGTATCTCAAAGTAGATGAATTTAAAACTCAGATTACAGCAGATATGTTGGAGAGTTACGGAAGACAGTTGAAGTACTAAGGCTGCAGTTACTTATAAATATTTAAATTTTTGTATTTGGTCAGTAATTTATATTTCTGACTAAATATCCCGTTTTATTTATATTCAGCTAATTTTATTATATTCAGTTACATTTATTATATTCAGTCAGTAATTTATATTATTGCCTTCTTATATTTCTGTAAATATTTCAGTTCATTTTATTGCGTTCGGGATTTTGTGTATTGTTAAAACGTTTTATGCTTTTTATCTATTTTTTGTTTCAGTTGGTAAAGTATCAACAATGTAATGTATCATAGTATGTAATTCATGTAACCTAATTATTGTAAAAACACACGTAATTGCATACAATGAACTGAAAAAAATAAGTTGGCAATGTATTAGCAAATGTATGCAGATATATCTAAAAGTACGTAGTACGCATAAGTATGCAGATGAAGCTATTTTTTTCCTTTTGTTTTCAGACTTATTTATTTATGTCTTTTTTATTATTTTCTATTTTCTATTTTTGACAGCTGTTTGTAAAAAAAAATTATGTAAACAAGTCATGATTGTAGGCATGATCTATATACTAGAAATAAGTTGCTTTTAGCCACCTCAATTTATAATGTCATGATAAATTTTTATATGCAAATAACAATGTACTGCTAGACAATAATGTAATTTCTGAAAATCAATTGACACAAAAACATGCGTTACAGCACATAATGAATCATCAAAATTGAGCTGTTAAAGTTTCAGCACAACTTTACAACAGTACTTAAATGTAAGCTTTGTAAACAATTTTATAGTTCTTAATTAGTTCTGATAGTAAACAGATCATGTTTACAAAAATTATTTGAAACATGGGAACATCCCGCCTGTTTCTAATGCAATATATAATGTCCTGAAACATGTTGCCTGTACCAACTACAATAGATAACATTTTCAAAATATGTACCTAGACAACTATGTATTTCGCAATCACATAATTCAATCCCTTATACTTGAGCTAATTTAACGCTGAAAGGTAGGAGTACTGTTGATGCTGCCGCCGGTGGCAGTGCTTATAGCGCTCACGACTTTCCATCACGACTCGAGGAAATGATGGCAGAATGTTGTTAGTTTTCTAGTTAGTGTGTGGGGCTAATACCTCCTTACTTAGGGTAAATATTAGGTGGTCCCTTCACTTCTACATAACATCTATTTTTTGTTAGCTATATTTGAAGTAAAACTTTTAGGGTGTAGTTTTGTGCTATCGTGTTTGTGGCTACTTATTTGCATGTACATGTAAAAATATCGCGTAGAATTTTAGATCCAATGATTCCGAATACGCCCATGTGAATGGCCTTAAGTGGTACAAATCATCTATCCGTACACATCCCGCGATATTCGCGGTAAATAGCGGTTTCTGGACTTGGAGTAACCAGTCAATTGCTATTTTAGTTATAAGTAACTTTAAAGAGATTGCGGTTCGAAAAATTAGGTTTATTGCGTTTCAGGGTTTACTTTGTGAAAGTGATGTCGGTAATCTGCAATCCTTCTCCTGTGCTGAGAATTTTCATTTGCAGCTGCCATTTTTGCTGTGTAATCTTAGTATATATATATATATATATATATATAATAGGTAGAAAAATTGCAGCGAGCTATATATATATAGAGAGAGAGAGATAGATAGATAGATAGATAGATAAATAACAAATTGTCAGTTTCTTCCTAATAAAAAGGAGAAAATACTTCAAGAGTCCTTCGTAAACCAATAAGGTGTAGTAATATATACTTCTGAAACAGTATACACGTTACACATGGGGAAAACCACGAAAAAACCCATGCAGCCAGCCCGTTCGCGAGATTAGAACCTCGGACCGAACTACCAGTGTTCAGCTACTTTACCGCTCGGCCGCTGGTAGGCTAATTTTTATTACACATGCTTCGTACCGTCCAGACCAAATATTTACACCCATTACTTGAAACGGTACACTTAATTTTATTTTTTCTTTGCACACTTATACCGTTATTGATTGTACTTGTTTTATGTAAGGATAATGATAGGTTAATAATAATTTCAAATAAATTTGCATTTTTAAACAGGGAATTTCATACGAAAAACCACTTTAAAGTTTGGCAGAGGAATAGAGAACATAAGAAAGATACTTAATATAACAATAATTAGAGATAATACTAATTAGAAAGGAAATAAACAAGTATACTCAACGTACTGCAGTTTTACACTTGTGATAATGCATTTATTGTTCATATATATTAAAGTCCTTCCTCAGTACTTAACACGGGTTGGGCAATTAAAACCATGAAACAGTGGTTTATAGTTCCGGATTCTAGTGCCGAAAACGGAAAGGATTAGCTGCAGTGTTTTGTTTCCTGAGTAACATAAATACAGGCCAGTTAGTTTCCTTTCTAAAGTCCTTCCCAGGAGCATTTTTTCCGGACAGGCAATAATAGTTGCAACTGTTGATGAAATCAAATAATCCAATTCAGGCGTAAATATTTTTTAAAGTTTTATTTAGTAGCCTCTATCTGTGAAATTTTCATAACAAACGATCACAGAAATATAGTAAAGTTCTTGTGATCATTATAACAACATGATGATATTTTAATTACAATAATATGAAGCTAAGAGCAAAAGGCGCGGTGTAAACACGGTATTGTTCATTATATTCTGTCCTGTGCTGTGTAAAGGTTCTGTCTTTTTTGCTGGTTTTCTGCTTCCTGAATTAAATATCTTACACACTTAAAGGATATAATCACATGATATCTATCTATCTATCTATATATATATATATATATATAATAATTCCATCAAATTTCCTGAACTTCTTCAGATTTACTTTCCTAGATTTAAAATCCATTATAATCTTCACTTTTGACTTTATGTGTCGCCTTATCTTCAGTCTTTAAAAATTTCTTTATGGTTGTTTCGTAACATAAGAGACAGCTACAAACCTTCCTACCTTTATCAAAGGAAATATAATATCAAAATATGAAAGATTTGCAGATAAATTTTGAAACAAGCAAAATGGGTTCATTTTGCTTTGGAAATTTGTAGAAAATTCTTTTATTTGGACCTCTATTTTTCTACGTCTCCGTTTTAACATAAAAACAGCCGACATCTTCTTTGCCTTTCACATCTAAAGTATTACGTTTTCGAGCCAATACTTAAGCTATTTCTAATTCATGTTGTAACACTTAAGCTAGGAATAGCCTACAAATGATGGCTCAAATTACATTTTTTCTTTTCCTTTTCCTTACATCGCATGCATGTTACTACTTAAGTTTACTTCAGCTGTTAAGTGTTCCTGTAAATCTCCAAACTTCTTTCCACCTCAACAGCTGTGCTGCTAAGTGATGAAATCAATTTCAGATTAATATTCAAAATGTTTTAAAGAATAATTTAGGGAACTGTAGTCAGCATTTAAATACAAACTTTCATCCAAAATGAATTTTTACAGAAACAAAACTATTTATACTCTCATGCTAAAGAATCGATGTTCGTATGGAGAACTGCTGATACATATAGTTCGTGCCATCAACTTAACCTTTTTCTTAAACAATGTTAAAATCTAAATCAATATATTTTATAATTTTTGTTTTTTTTCTGTACATTATGTAAATTTCAGATTTTAATATACATTCTCTAATTTTCTTTTTTCCTTTGCTTTTTTCCAGAGGCAATGTGCTTTTATACTTGATGAGCAACGCGCTTTGTGAATTTTTATGTAGTACATTAATTAGATATTCATGATTCGAATCTCAAAAAACGTTGCGAACTCTTTGGTGTCTTTTACTAACAATTTTTATTTAATTTACTGAATAAATTTACACGAATCCTTCATAATATTTAGAAAGAGTTTTTAGATTAATTGTAGATAAAATAAACACTTAAAAGTACATGTTCACAAACAAAGAAAAGAATACTTATGCTCTGTCTAATCGCGTACAGGCGGAGCATTTTCGATTTTTAAAAATAACATATTTTGCGCTAAGAACAACGAAAATGCAAATAACTCTTTTACACTAGCTCTTTCGCTATACTTTTCTGTATACCTACATGCTACCTAGACTTTACTACTGTGCTTTGCGCAAATTTTGAGAGGTTATTTGTGAGCCACTATGTCTGCCAAATGAATTTGAAATATTTAGTACTGACAGGATAGGGTCATTGCCGACACATTGCCATCCCAGGTCACATCATTTAGAGTTTCGGCACCACTAAATGGATTCACAAACCTAAGTGCCCCAAATTTCTTCGTTTCACGTAGAGGAGGTATTTGCAACTATAGTGAGAAGTGTGGAGAATCTGAAGGAACGAATTGAAGGAAGCAGGGACGAAATTGAGTATATAAATTCGATGTCTTTGACCGTGTCATGCAAAGTGTTCAGAATCATCTTCTGCTAAATAAGGCATTTGGCAAACATAGTGTTCCACAAATAACTGTAGCAAATGCACGAAACGTGCAGTAGTAACGTCAATGTGTCAAATATGTAAATGGACAATGGTAGCAAAAACGGTGCTATATTATAATTGGAGTTCCGTTGTCTCTAGGAACGAGTGTATTGTTTTCAAACTGGATTGGTTATAAGGTATTTTCACCCTTCTTACCTTATTTTCTTCCTTTCATTTTCTTGCCTTCGTGGTGTAACTGGACAAATCGTACGGCTAACATCGGGAAGTTCAGTGTCCAAATCCTGAAGAGAGTATTCTATATTTTTTCATGTCTCCAGCTTCAGAAAAATTTTATGAATCCACAAGTGGCGCTCGAAATAAAGAGGTTGTAGACGGTAATCGTCACCAGCAGGATTTGGCAGTTGGGTCCTCTCATGCACATTCGCGATTTAAAAGTTAAAATGTATAAGGTATTTTCTCCGTTCTTACCTTGAGCCTTCGCGGTATAACTAGATAGCACATCCGGTTGGCGTCGGGAGGTCCGGTGTCCGAATCAATGCACAATTTTTGTGTCTCCTGATACAAAAGTCTACAGGGTAATGAAATTTACTCCCCTTTCTCGAATCAAGGAAAGTTAAAATTTAAGCTTTCTCCCACAATATTTCTTCATAAAACTAAACATTTAAACACACACTCTTCTTTGGTTGCATGAAATTCTAAAAGAAATTGATATGCTCTGATACTGTAGGTGTAGCTCTAAGGAACGTTTTGGAAGTGGGGGGACATTTAGGGAAAATACAAAATGCTCTTAACTATTTCGGTACTTAATATGAAATTAAAACAATCATATAACAAGAGAAATGCAACTTGATATGTTTGAAAGGATGCAAATAATTACACAATAATTGCCAACGGCGATCTTATATTAAAATTTTCGTATTGTAGTGTAGAGTTCTATTCTACTATTTCTAGTTTAAATGTCGAAGAACCTAGTGAACTGTTAAGAGACTTATCGCTGAAATCAAATAACAAAAATCGTAGACTCAAAAAGGTTAACTACCCTTTATTTCACTCAAAATAAGACGAACAATCGGTCCTTTTTCGTCTTACACGAAGCCTTCACTCGGGCTTGAAGTCAAAATAAGAAATAAGAACTAATTTAGAACTAACTAAAAGAGACTTAGCCGAAGCAAACACAAATCTAACGTAGTTGTTATTAATTTAAACTAGCCGGCGAATATCAAAAGGCACGTAATATGCGGCCCAGCGTAACAGCTTCTAGAGAGACTTAGCCCGCAGTCTCTCTCACTTGCATTCCACGCGATTTGAAAACCTCATTCTGGTTGGAAGTTGTAAGTTGAAACAATAATCGATAGGAAAGTGCATTAAAATTAAAATAACTGTTACAAAATTACAATATACCTTACAGTAGAATTATGTTAATGTATTTATAGTTTCACTACTGAAGTGTTGTCAATATACATTCCGAATTACGTATAACCTTGGGCAACATATACAGTATTTCCTTGTACTATATTTGTGTCAGAATTTAACGAGTACAAAAACTGGTTTTGTTTGAAAACTATAATTTTTCTTACCATTGAGGTTAAGTTTTTAAAATTTTGTCTTCCATTCAAATTAAAGGTAAGATTTTGAGCTTACAAAGCATTTCAATTATTTTCTAGAAAATTTGCGAAATAATATAAGAGGCAACGAAGGAAAGGTAGCAGTTGCTTCTGTATTACTTTGTAAACAGCTAACAAATTGCGCACAATGTTGTTATACCACAAAATATAGTTTTTGACAGATTCAGGCACATAATTAAAAACGGTAGCTTTGTCGTTCTCAGTTATGCTTGTGTATTCTTTGTGGAATGATTTGTTTCTCTCATCTCGGGAAGTTTTATATGCTAGTCCTGCAATGCATTCATACTGTACAGTTTCACAAGCCTTCAGTTGCAGATCTTTTTTATTCATGAAATGAAGCCAAGGAGGCAGTTTTGAGAAATAAATATTTTCTTTATTATATAACGTAGCTATTTCAAATACATACATACATGCTAAAAAGAAACACACTGAAAAATGGGCACATGTCCAAGCTAGATTTTTAAGATGTCAGATGTACATTTGTGTATGCGTTATAATCAGAGAAAGAAGAAAACATTCTACTAACAGCAACTTACGTCTGAGCATTTCCCATATTTCTCTCGGATGGAGATACTTTCTATTCATTGCTAGTATTTATCTTAAGGTTTCGATTTTAAAATTATTAAGGATATTCAAACCTTTACAATTTTATTTTATTAAATATTCATAGATAAATATTTTGATGATAGTCAGCTGCGAGCTATATCGATTCATACATACGTTATACTGGAAAACATGCCTTTGTTCCAATTTTCGCATCAAAACTTCGTTTCATACCACAACTTAAAATAATCAAAATGCATATCGGCATTTAAATGAAGAAAGAAGTGTTGCTTAAATACTCATAATATCGTTATTTTGTATTTTAAATATTGCAATATTCATATAAAGTTTGTTTTAATAATTCAAAGGAGATTTTAGCAAAGGATTTACGACTGGGCTAGTTTCTTCTACTTTGCAGTTGAAAAACGTGCTGAAATAAAATAGCTGTGCTATCAAAATAATGTTTACTATTCTGCTAAGCTTATGTCTTACTACGTCCGATATCGTTAAATATGCATTGAGTAATAAAATAAATAATAATAGATTACATTTAAAAATTAATTGAAAAAACAAATGGACAAATTTTAATACTTTATCATCAGCATTATTATTCTGTATGACATTTCCAATCAAAGGTTAAAGATCTTAATTAATCTCCACTCCCACTTGGCACCTTAAAATTTTAGCTCCATTCCTCTAAATGCTTTATTACAATCACAATACGAAACGAGTAAAGCAGCCACGTATACAAGTATATAACTTAATTCAGTTTTCTAGATTTTAAATTAATTTTTTCATTTCCTCACCTTTTTAAAATGATCAAAAGAATTAACAGATGAAAGCAAAAAGAAATTAAATTTTCTCAGCAGAACATTTTCAGTCCGAAAGTGCTACTTTTGAATGCTTTCAGCTTTATTTTTCAATATCAATTTGTAGAATCATCAGGGTTTTTTTTTTTTTTTTTTTTAAATCTCAAGCAGGAAACGTAAAAATGTGTAATAGCCTCGCCGTATCTCGAATCTGGATCTCTCAAATATGCCCTGAGTGTGCTTTTATTTACGCCACGAAGGCATAAAGAAAGGAGGAAGAAAATACCTTATGTTCTCCACCTTTTAAAGAGTGATTATGAATTAGGGAACTCAATCGCCAAATCATGATAGTGACGAATTATCTCCTCCCACCCTTTAGTTCGGGCGCCACTGTAGAGTAATTAGGTTTTATTTCGGAGGAGGAGACTTGAAAAATATGCAATGCCGTCTCCGAGGCTCGAACCTGAACCTCTCGAATGCGCGCCGACTATGCTTCTAATTACACCATGAATACATGCGGAAAGGAGGGAGAAAATACCTCATAAATTAAAAGTGAGACTTTAGAACTAGGCATGGACATTAAAAGGAAACAAAATTTGAATTTTCATACTGTGAAATGATATATAGGAAATGAATGAAATACAGAATTTCAACTTAGTATTAACGAGCGCAAAAACACTCCTGTTGGAGTGGTAACCATTTTAAATACCGAATGTGCTGTTCAGAAAAGTCTTATTTAAAAAATAAATCACACCGTCAGTAGGTTATTCTACTTGAATTTATTTCAAAGGGTCTTAGTGCTGACCTTTCATAGATTACTTTGTAAGAAATGTTTTGCCAGTACATTTGAAAAAGATCATTGAGCGCAATTGGTTCAAGCCCAAGTTTAAATTTTAATTCATTCGCAGGCTACAAACAATGCTACAAACAACTTAGCTTGCATACTTACTAGAAATTTGCCAAGTCACAAAGGACAAACGCAAAAACGCTGGCATTTTTGCTAATAAAGTTGATGAATTATTCTTCTTAAATAATTTTTTTAAACTTCAGGGGCATTTGTTTTCACCCAGTCTAAGTGCCATTCAGTACTTAACATACCGGGCATATATGAAATGAAAACTGAAATGGTATTACAAAGTTCATCGCCTATCGTTTTATTTACATTATACTCGTATATTATATGGGATAACAAGAAACATTTCTTTTTAACATAGTTGATAAGCAAAGGGGCGAACATATATGTTACATTTAAAATAGCTAAAATAGCTTAATATACATTTTTAGTAATGCACGGTGATTGATGTTAAGAGATTTTTCAAGCAACATAATTCTATCAGGACTTCCTTATATGATTTGTTTTATTGTGTCAAAGGGCAATTCTTATAGGATAATTTACAGTCTCTATTTCTTGATGATATCCTAAGATTGCAGGCTTACAGGTTCGTAACTGAATTACTTTTTTAAAATGCAACAATATCCGAATTTGGATACATATGTAATTTGTTATGCATTAACTCTTCTTGGAGATAATGAATAAAAAGAGCAATTATCTAATCTTCTCGAGTGTCATAATATTCGTTTTAGGTTTGTTATGCAATTTGAAAAGGTCAAACCATTCGTTACTTTTAGTCTACATTATTAATCAAAGTATGACTTCAATAGCTGTAAATATTTGTTCACTATGTCTCGTGACCAAAGCAATATATCATGTCCTGTAACATTAGCATTCTTAAATTTCAGTAGTAAACCAGCTAAGAGTTGTTCCGCTAAAATTGTTTTACTATCGTATTGCACTTATATTCATCTATTTGAACAAGAGAATGCTTACACACTTTGCAATGGCAGAGTGTGTCAAGTATTGTGTGGCTGTACGTTATCATATTGGAAAACGCCGTTTGGAATGCCCTGAACATACAGAAGAAAATAATTCATTAACAGTGTGGCCTCTCGTTAATCTGCTCGTATTGTGAGCTATAGATAAATGGGTATTGGCACTAATGGCATTCTTCCCCATTATTCTACCCTGGCGGCTCTTAATTTGCTCGGATTCGATCGGTAGCCACGTCGCCTCCACACCTTCAAACGTCGCTTATTATTTGCGAAGCAGAAAAGCGATCGTAGCTTAAGACTACACTGTCTCATTAACGCTCTCTATTGCGACACCATCGCAAACGTTCTAGGAGATCAACGGACTGTTAACGGAAATCTTTATAAAGGACAGCAAACTTGCATCAGACAATTGTCGGCAAATTACTCCCGTCGATATTCGGGTAGTGGACTGTATTCTTCTTAAAACGTCTATAGTTATGGACCACAAGTCAGATGTGGTATGGCGTCGTACGTGGAAATTCGTACAATCATGCCCATCTACTTCATATTAAATTTCTATGATACTACACATTTCGTTACAGAGTCTACTGTCGCCAAGCGGCAAAAATCTATAGTTCTTACTCAGTATGGTGTGAGGACAACCAGGCTGTACGGAGGCCTAAATTGAAGGCCCTCGTGAGCTTGTCCGCTTCCTGATACTGAGCTTAAGATGATATCTTTAAAAGTCCAACTAATCCAAACAATTTTTTACGGGCTTTATCACTAAAAAAGGGATATTCGGTTTTTATTCCCTTCCACAAAATTTTTCACTTTGTACACTTTCTCCCAATTTACTATCAGCATCAATTTAAAAATCGTGAAGTAGTTCTTAGTTGAATAGTAGTTCTCTAAATGTTATTGTGTTAAAATTGTTATGAAAAATAGCTATAGAATTGAACTGAGTTAAAATTTTTGGTGAATCGCTTTTCTCCCGGGAGTTTAGTGGGTTACAATTGTAATTGGCTAATTATGTAATCATGTTTAACCGCATAAAAATATAAATTCTGATTTATTTTAAGGAATAATATGTATGTTTGTTATTTGGTTTGCCGAATTCACTTTCCATGATTTTTACCGACTATAATCACAGAGCTGTTTTAGGGTTATTACAACGTAATAACATACCTATTCTTGCATTAAGATTTAATATGAGTTTGTCTAATTTAACTTGTTTTGGTGCAGCTGCTAAACTAATAAGTACCGAACACACGTGACAAAGCACAAAAATTGCAGTAAAAAGTTATTTCAGCTGCAATGTTACAACTTTTACTACTGTGCTACACTATCTTCTGTGTTCACCAGACTCAAGAAAAAGAACTCGAGTATTACAGCCGTGACTATACCGGGAACTGATGAAATCGTGCATTGTTTGGATGCTGACATTCCACTAGTAATCGTTTGATTAGCTTGAAAACCTAATTGCATAACTTGTACTACTCACTTCCACAGAATAAGGTAGCAGATGCATTGCATGACCATGCTTTTCTTACCTTAAGGTGAGGCTTTTTTTCTATCAGACAATATAACTATCATTTTAGTTAGTATATTACATATGAAACATGTTCTGCGTTTGGTTTCAACATTAGGAAATTCGTGACGAAGATAAAATAAGTATTTTGTTTTGTGTTAACATTCTTGAAATACTTCCCTTTTTAAGTCCTTGATGAAACTTGAGGTAAATAAACGCATTTCTAGATAACATCCTTTAACAGGAAACGAAAATATTACTGTCTTAGATCTGTGCATTATCCTTAAATTAGGTAAAAGAGACTTTGTTATATACTACTGATTGTACCTCAGTGACCTTTATATAAAACTAAATAGAAGTTTCTGAAAAAAAATATTCACGCGAAAAAGGCTTTAAGCATAAAACTTATCTTTTTTAATGTAAAATGTGAAAATGTTTTGTTGCTTTAAATACTGAGCTTTTAGTTGTATATGTGTCTTATGTTCAACTCATTACGCTTCTACATATAGTTTGTAGTTACATCCGAATATGCCATGTAAATTATTACAAGTGTACGCAAATTAATAAAAGGCCGAAGCTTGCAAGTTGAATGCAGATTTTTTTCATTAACGTTCTGCCTTCTGCATGGAATCAAGGGAATGCATAAAGCATTTATACATATATATATATATATATATATGTGTGTGTGTGTGTGTGTGTGTGTGTGTTATGTATTACAGGACGTATTCGTAAAAAATATCATGTTTTAAAACTTATTAAAATTCCTAAAATGAATTATATGCATATAAAATGAATTAATGCATATATATATGATCAAATGTCTTAGTTATTATAACCTTATTATAGTACTTTGATCTAATTAGTTAGACACGTACTTCTCCATATTAAAAAAAAAAGATATGTACGCCTAAAGTACACTAACTTGCCGTTTTGGATCTTCCATTAAATATTCTTTGAAGAGAACACCATAAATCAGTCCCAATTAGCAGATATCCCGCTATCTATTACAAATTAAAGAGCTTAAAAGCGACCTTTACTCCAATTTCGAACAAGAAACTCAATCAAATTGCTGACGTAGCTTCGCTCTCCGGCAGCCATTAGTTCTGCAGGACTAATTAGTTCCTCCGTAACATATCGAATTTGATCTAAGAAATTATTTACGGAAACTGCAAATGAATAAGTTAATTCTGCATTTGTGTTCATTTAGGATGAAGGACAGGATGTCATTTCAAATATTCACTTTCTTTTATTTTGGCATGTAATCCTGAAATAATAAGCAAACTCTGATCAAGTGAAAAAAAAGAGGATTGCGTTTTTACAGCTAGACGATTTTGGCAGTGAATGTTCTGGGTAGGATTTCAAAAAAAGTGACTGTAGAGTTTTGTTTCTTTAAATAGTGTACTTAATGCATACTTTCTGTGAAAAGGTCTCTCCAAATAAGGTAAGGAAGTTTTAATGACACTCTATTTTATGAAAATTAATATTTCATATGATCCCTGGAAAGTAACATTCCTAGTTAAGAAAATACTTACTACGCATTTATGAATTAAAATGAAAAATATTTCATACCTTTGAATGTGGAATTCCAAGTGTAATTAATACATTTTGGGCTTTTGGACCAAACTTAGGTATGTTGTGCTGTTTTGTCCAACAAGAAAACCATTAAACCCGAAACTGCAAAATTTGTTTTCTTAATTCTGATCAAACAGTCTCAAATGTTAGACAATAATAGGCACTGGAAAATAAGAAAATTAAGAAGTTCCGAAAGAGTCAATAATTCCATCTGGAATAGCTCACCGAATTTTGCTCTTGAATATATGGAACGTTTTTATTTTACGTTCTTAAGCATAATTCATGTTTTACTGAGTATAACTTATGTTATACAAAGATCCTGTAAAACGATTTTTGTTTTCAGAACCATCCCATCCAGCAGTTTTTTTCATTGAATTCTCTGTTTTATCTTGAAACAGTTTGTGATTAGAAGTGCATGTTTAGGAAGAATATTTAAACTTAACTGGAACAAACTGACAATAGACCTATAAATTTCTAATTTCCAATTAAATCACAACCCTCTTCACAACATCTGCTCCTTTCCTGCAGTATGTGCATTGTTGGAGACTACCCAATCGCTGCTTATGACTAAAACAAAGAGTTTCCGAGCTTTTATAAAGACTACTTCAATTACTACGCATCACCTTTTCGCTGCTGCTATTAAGGAGAATCAAGTCTCTTCTCTAAGCTTCTTTGCTTAGTATTTACGATGTAAGCTCCATACATAAAAATTGTGGGAAGCGTTTAGCTCCATAATGCTCCATCAATTAAAGAAAAACGAAACGTATGTCTGAAAAGCTGTTCCTGTTCAAAAGACAAAAATGACATTTTTTACTATCAAACCAGTTGTGATTTTCCCTCTATTCATTATTTGCACAGCAGTTTCTCAAACATGACTGAAAATTGATTAATTTCAACGTTGTATCGACGAACCAATGAAATTATATATATATATATAATAATTTCATTACTATATATATATTCATAATATTATATATATATATATATGCACATACATACGTACATCGAGCCCATAACTGTCCTTACGTGACTTTTATTTTTGGATTCATTATTTGATTCACTCAAGAACAAAAAAGAAATACTTCCCGATTAAAGACGTTCAACTTTAGGGTAGAACTATCATGCATCGTATATAAATTTGACTTTCTGATATGGTTGACTAAATGGCCGGAGTTGTTAATAACTGCATTTTCGTTTCATTGCAGTTTGATGAATCCAGGAACATAGCTGATATTTCTCAGCTTTGCACTTTTATAAGAATGGATTTTAAGCATATGAATGGGAAAGAAACATTATTAAAAATATTACTTCTAAGGAAGAAAGCACGAAGTAAAGATGTTTACCTTGCTTTGAAAACTTTATAGGAGAAAAAAAATCCAATTAATAACCTTGCATCGAAATCGGATGATGGGCCTCCGTCAATGACCGGACCGATTGGTGACCGAAAGATTTTGAGCTATGTGCTGTAAAGATTATATTTATTTAGCAAACAGTTAAATTTTGAGTTAAACGTCTTGTCCTATCGCTTCTTAATTTCAGCTTACCACTTACGGCCAGAACGTAGTTTTAGAATCACGTTTGAATTAAATTGAGGAAGAGTGGTACTTAACCGCGAAGTTCTACTGTCTTGGTGAGAGAGACACCAGCTATTCTGGCTAGCACGCGTCCGCCTTTTTAGGCTACTCTCTCTTAAGCTATTATTACGCTCGGCGTTACTTTAGGCCCTTGATGGCTTCGCAGTCAATTAGCGTTATGGAACCAACTCCGTTAGAAGTTTGATAGCTTCGGCTATTTCTCTTTTGTTAAGATGAGTTAAGTTTAGTTCTTAGTCTCTTAAGTTCAAGCCCCAGTGTCGGCTTTATTGTACAACTCCAAGACGGAGTTCTGTTACACCTGATTGAAATAATAAAGGGTTATTTCACCCTTCTATCTTGTTATTTTCTGTCACACGAACTCAAGCAACTATTCGCTTATCAGTTCTTATGATTCTTCACATTCAACTGTAACAATACAGAATCTTTACAGTGAATCAGATCCGATGACTTGAAAATTTCCCTTATTAATTATTCACCAGCAGACCGTCTGTTTAAAAACTTTGAACTTGAATCATGTTATAGAAAATTAGCATGAAAATTGTGAACTCAGTTCAAGAAAGAATTCTCCGGTGAAGAATGCTTCGGGTTCAGCTACAAGAAAAATAATCCGAATAGAAAAATGAAGCGTTTCGTTGAACTTGGTGAGGACTGGATTTATCTTTTGTTGTTGACATAACAAGCAATCTTAACGAACTGACAATTGCAAGCAAAAAATCAAACTGATAATTTCAGAAACAAGTTAAAGTCAATAGCTTCGCAGCTGATGAAGAACGAACTAAAAATTTTCAAAACGATTTTTTTAGTTCTGTTTGAAAGCGGAGGTACATTCACTAAAGGGATATATTATGGGGAAATTATAATTAATATATAATAGACGTTTCCAAGAATTTACTAGAATAGAGACAAATGTTACTTTTATGTTTTATCCATTTGGCAGTTTTGTTGTTGAAGAACTAATTAAAATATAAATAATACATCCTGAGAATATCTGAGAAAAAATCTTTATCTCCTGAGGAAAGTGAAATTCTTCAAAATAACATAATTTTAAAAGTACACAGTTCAGAAGCAAAAAAAATAATTTTTGGAATTTAATGGACTAGGTTAAGTACAAAAATATTTTTTTAAAAAGTTTGAATTTCATTAAACACTTATTTTTTCTACACCTACCTATGCGAATCTGCATTTTCTGCAATGAATATAGATAAATCAAAATATCACTCGCGTCTCACAGACGACCACGCAGAGTCCAATGCAATTACAATAGTAATTATATATCGAAACATACAAGATTAGACGACAGTATGCAGCCTAAGTCTTCTACTAACTATAACTTCAAGAACTAAATTCAGATGAACATGTTTCACTTATTTTTATAATTTGCAATAATTTTTAAATTATGTAGTTATTATATGTAAGGTTAGTATTGTTATTTTTGTATCTTTCTACCCTCGTGTTTTTTGACGTGCTTTGCTTACCGGACGCCTTAAAAAAGGAAAGCACAGGTAAGTTTTCCCTCTTTTAATTGTGTAGGTAAGTGATTAATCTCTATTTATTATTTATTGGTCATTAGTATCTGAATTACCACGACACTGAGAACATTTGAAGTAACGTATGCCCTGGAAAGGTCTGCTAACTACTAGCTTAAAGTTATATTTCACAAAATGCAAATGTTTGCATACCGAATGAAATAAAACTCATAATTGAAATGAAAATAGGAATAATGACATATAGGATTCAAATATCTTCAGTACAAGAAAAATTACTCTTAACTAAATATGTTGAGCTAAGAGAACAAATAGCGTTTACTGCCCAAACGAGTCCTTGATCAGAGAACCAACCTTTTGGCAGAAACTGCGATGCATTATGATTCAAGTATTAGAGAGTCCGGTTTGCTGTTTGTTCTGCCGAAAAAGCTATTGCTAGTTTAACCGAAGCGCAACTGGAGGATGAGTGAAGGTTTTATCGTTTGATCAAATTTAAATGAAATAGAGGAATGCTATGAAATAAAGGAGTTAACTTCACATCTATGCAAACAAGCTGGATTTTTTGAGTACGTAAGTATGGTCAGTCTTACATTAAAAGCACAAGGTAAGCAGAAGTAATAGTGATTGTACCCAGAGTATAAAATTTTTATTTACATTGTAAGGAAACAAGAAGCTCAGAAATCAAGCAAAGTTTTTGGAATAGGTTGACAAATTGATGACAAAATACGAGTTCGTATAAAATCGTATAAAAAGTTTTGCAACTTAAAGACAGAAGAATTTCACCCTCAGTCTTTGGAGTTGAATTTAAGGGCTATAGTTCTTTTGTAAGGTTACATAACAGTCCAAATAGTTTGCTTCCACCGATCTATTCATTCAGCCCGCCCACTTGCTCACTGTAGTCATTTTTTGTGCTACAATTGATTAACATGGGGTTTTTTCTAATCTAAATGTTATTTTTCAATTCCACTTTACTTTTGTAAATCTTGTACTTGAATCTTTTGAATGACTTTACTCTTCTTGAATCTGCATTATATCTATTGGTACTGCATCCTCTATTAAAGCGTCAAAGAAAGATATTCTTTCTTTAAACTGCAGAACAATGCATTCTTCTGCCTTCAAACGTTCAAATCATTCGCATGCTTTTCTGTAGTACTTTTAGTTACATCATCTTATTATACATAAAAAAACATGCAAAGTGACATTTCCCAGCTTGGAAAAGATGTAATGGGCATAGCAACTCTTTAAAGGTTTTATGTATAATTTTGCATTAAATCCTTCCCCAAATGATATATTGTTGCGAGCATTCGTGTTCGTAATAGATTGAATGCCCAAGTCCGATAATAGGTTAATAAAATTTTTATTTTTATCAAAAGAAATATTTCAGAACTCTGGAATTTTCGACAGAAATATTAGTACAGGAGATCACAGTATCACACAGTATAATCTAAACTACTAATAACGTTAAACACAACGCAATGCAAAGCGCATTTAAAGAGAAAACTAAATCTGATTTATCTCAGTTCACCCAGAACTACAACTCGCACAACAGTAAATAAGCAAATGAGAGCAGATAATCTCTCTTCGGGCTTAAATAGTTTTCAACCGATCGCTGGGATATTTCTAGTACTTACTCTTTCTCTAATTGCTGGAAAGCAATACAAGGGTGGAATTACGGTTACAGGTAGCTGGTCAATTACATTTATTCAGTTGCAATGCTTATTACGGTGATACAGGGAGCGTACCAAAATAGACGTCAGATTTGGCGACATTTTCGATTTCTCGCCAAATTTGGCGAAAGAAGAAGTTGCTTAAGCCGTTGTCAGCTTGTCGATATCTCGCCAAATTACTGGGATACCCATTTACACAATGTTAAATGCACTTACCGCTGTATTCTAACTTTTCCGGCATAGCTTTCTTTTAAAATTTGTCTCGCGCTACATTACACAAAAAATACAACAATTTTACTAATAATTCTACATAAATTATCTATCTTAGTACAAAATTCATAACATTATAAACATTTACATTTATTGAACCGTAACAGGTCCTATAATAATGCAAATTTTAAACGAAGGCAAAAAATTAAAATGTCCAGAATTTTAATCACAATTTTTTGTCAACTATTTACTTCATAGTATTCAAAAAATCAAAATAAAATGTTTTCAAAATATTCTGCTAAAATAAATATGAAATCTAGTTGTAAATTACAGAAATACAATATCATCATACTTTCATATGTTTCACTATCAAAATTTATTAGATTTTAACAGCCCCCCTCATATTTTATAGGTATTTAGTGCAACAAAAATGATAAATTATGCCAAAAATAATTAAAAACTCACTCGATTCCTGTGAGTAAATTTAACGCTGTTTTAAAGAAGAAATTTATTTGTAGTTGTTGGTACATCAATAAATGAGAGTTCGATAAGATTGCGTTCGCATTTTGTCGTCCTAGCTTCTGCAAAAGAAATAAATTCTAGGGATAAAATAAATTACAAAGTCTGTAGGCATTAGTGCTATATTTAGTTGACCGATTTCTCAAAGTAATTGCAGAATCCTGATCCTTGGGCGATCGCAAACTTTCCCAAGATCTCTCATTTGTTACAAATAAGAAAGGCGATGAGAATTCCTTTCCCAGAGAAATTTGAGATAATAGGTTAGAGCTAAAACGGAATTTCCTTTCTCCTGTGACGTATATATCGGTCGCTATATATGTAACTTGAGAAAGACAGGAAGTCAATATTTATTTGAAACTGTTTGTGCGTTTCTTCCCGTCTCTCACTGTGTGGATATACATATTCTCTGAATCTTGGGCCGTTTAAATTTGATGCGATATTGCTCATTTTAATAAATACGGATTATCCATTTTCGCTTTTTTGGGCAGTTTAAGAGAACATAAGTTTTTTGTTACAGCATTATGCATTGGTAATTCTGTTAGTAGATGCATTTCTTTGAAAATAATAAAATGGAGCGAAATTCAGAGTACAGTGTAACATTTGTTCTGCATAACATTTTGAATAAAATCTCGGCTTTTAATTTCGAAAATTATTTTAAAATCATTACACATATAAAAATGGACATATGTGCTAATCGGGATTGTAATTAAATGCTAACTCTGCTTCGCCAGTTTATGATCTTACTATTTCTGAAAATAATAAATAAAGGAAAGTCTTTGAATTGTTGAATCAGATTCTCAAAATATACTTCATGTGTCCCATTTTTTTGTATTGCCACATTATGTATGTCGTTATTTTTGCCTACATCCAAATCTTGATATTCGCAGGTGAAATTAAAGGCAACATTTTAATAGCAATCAGATAGAGAGAGAAAGAACTGATAGGATTCAGATATGAACGTCACACCAGAGGGTTAGTTAAAGTTTCTTAAGCTCTCGCTGACCATTGCAGGTTACCAGTCTTCTCTTGAACTCATTCATGCTAACACTATTTCTTTGTCGTGTTAGCTTTATTATTAAGCGTTGCTTTCTTCGCACTTATGCACATGCAATTCTACAGGAAAATCGCAAATCTTTTAACACATTTAATTAAAGCAACATAGTAGCATATGTTTGCAATTTGCGGTAGAGTATTAAGTGTTGGCATACATATTTTCTATTTTTTTTCAGTCTTTTCTCAGTTTATCACACCAATGTTCAGTTTTCATACTAATATGACTCACAAAACGTTTTATATATTTTTATTAATAATTTTTGTAAGTTTAATTTTTTAATTTAATATCGTGTTCTTAATACGAACGGCAGATAATATTAAATAGCAAAATCAGAGAACATCTTTAGAACAAACACATAATATTAAAAAGCAAAATCAGAGCACGTCTTTAGAATTCTGGATTTAAGGAAATTAATTATCATAAAAGTTTATATAATGGTTTTAATGAAAATAGTTAATACATCTGATTAGATATTAATTTAGAAGTCAAACAACAAAAATCAGCGTTATATTTTCAAATTTTCATAGGACTAGTTTCGATGGCTTTACCGAACCATCATCTTCAGCTGCAAAAGCGCAAATGAACGAGATAAGCTTCCAGGTCAAGTAGTTCAAAAAATGTTCCCATTGTAAACATTAAGCCAATAGTTAATATTTCTAATGTTAGTTTATCAGAACAAGAGAGAATTCTAAAATATAATTTTAACTTCTCACAAACCTCTAAACCCTCGATTCCAAGGATTTTTGTATCCTATCGAAAAAGCTTTCAAGTTCAGTAAAGTTTCAGATTCACAGAAAGAAATGATTAGGCATGTTATCGCTCATAATGTGAATTTCAATAATAAACCTTTGAAAACAAATCTAACCGCAAGAGAAAGAGCTACAATGCGCAAAATTCATTCTGACCCGGATATTATCATTTCAAAGGCCGACAAAGGTGGCCAGATAGTCGTCATGGATAAGAACACTTACATCGATGGTGTCACTAAACTCTTAAACGAAGGACCATACAATCCGATCCCTAAAGCTCCTTCACCTTCGGACCTGTCAAAAATAAAAACTGTGATCAAATCTTCACAAATCCTTTCAAGCAACTTAAAACATTCGCTTATTCCATCTGTTGCAAATTGTGCCAGATTATATGCTCTTCCCAAAATTCATAAAAGTGGTATTCTTTCTGCCCTATTGTGTCAAATTTAGGTACTGCCTCGTATCCATTAAATAAATATTTTGTCTCTAGATTTTCAACTCTATTAGACAATAACATTTACACCATAAAAATTCAATAGAGTTTGTAAAAAAGGTTAAAAACATTTCTCCTAGTAATTTACTCATGGTTTCTTTTGATGTAAATTCATTATTCACCAATGTTCCAGTGGAGGGTGTATTAAGATGTCTAAAAAGCAGACTTCGCGAATTTTATTTCTCTTGCATCGAAATTGATGAGCTAATTTCTCTCTTTATTCTGTTTGAAACAAACACATTTTGTTTCGCAAAATAAATATTACAAGAAAACTGAGGGATTAGGCATGGGAAGCCCCCTCTGTCTCATCCTGGCTGATATCTACATGCATTATTATGAATCAAAATTGTTTGAAACTTTAAACTTCCCGGCATGGTTCCGCTACGTAGACGATACTTTTACTCTGTTTGAAGGTAATAAAGATGATTTAAATAAAGTTCTTTCAACAATGAATTCTATTGATCCTGCTATTCAGTTCACTTTTGAACTTGAGACTTGCAATTCTCTTCCGTTTCTCGACATTCTGGTCACACGTAACACATCCAACTTCAGTACTACGGTTTACCGTAAACTTTCATCGGTTTGCCTTCCACCACACTTCAAATCATATCATCCGACTAAACAAAATTAGCTTCATTTTATTCCTAAGTTTTCCGTGCCCTTCAAGTTTGCTCCTCCAAACTATCCCTTGATGAAGAACTAAATTATTTAAACGCAATAGCTATTGACAGGGCGTTTTTACCCAACATAATTAATCAAGCAGTTAAAAAATTCTCATCGCAACACACCAAAAGGTTAGGATATTAAAAAAAAATGTTTTAGAAGATTATAAAAATGCTGTTGTCATTCCCTTCTTTCCATCAATTAAAGTTGCACGTATTTTACAGAAATTTAACTTTCCGGTAGTTTATTCTCCCATCAATAAAATTCCGAGTTCCTTACTCAAGGAACCCATTCCGGATATGAATTCCTACGGTATTTACACGATTCCTTGCCAGTGTGGTTTAATTTACATTGGCCAAACTAAGAGAGCCTTAAAATTTCGCGTTAAGGAAATGAGGCATATGTTAGAAAAAAGAAACACAAAAGTCTTCTGTTGCCCAACATTGTTGGTCCGAAAATCCCACTTTCAATTTTTCTGCTGCCAAAATTATTCAAAAAACGTCTTCCATTGGTGAACTTGATTTTCTAGAGGCATTTCAGATTAAAAAAAAAAATCTTTCTGTTCTAGTTAACGACCCTAATTCTAACTCATCTTTGCCTTCAGCCTATAAAGAAATTGTGTTTTAGTTCTGGTTCCATCAACATATGGCGCCAATAGCTTACCTCCTATCCAGGATTTCTTATCTTATCTAATCATTATATCTTATCTCACTTATTTGCGCTTTTGCAGCTGAGGATGATGGTTTGGTAAAACCATCGAAACTAGTCCTGTGAAAATTTGAAAATATAATGCTGATTTTTGTTGTTTGGCTTCTAAATTAATATTTGTTCCGCGTGTTATTGTTTCTTAATTTGATTAGATATTTCATGATTTTAATGAATTTTTATTTCAATCAAATTTAGTGAGTTTATTGCTTTTAAATCGTTTACTGTTATCTGAAAGTTAAGTATTTCAGATTTTACTTAAATGGCAACACATTGCTGAAGGGTGGTAAATAAAAGTATTTTATTTACTTTTATTTACCAAATTATGTTAATTAAATTATGTTAATTAAAATTGAAAGATAAGTATCTTATATTCTGCCTAATGGCAACAGTCTGGTAATACAAAAATTTTATTTCAAGCAGTGTTGCCACTTCTTACTTTAAAATCACTGAGTTTGTTAATCAGAAATGCATAAATTTATAAAAATAGGAAATAAATTAAAAAAACAAATTCGGGCTTCGAGATGCACATGTTCAGGTGGAGGACTACGTTTATGAAATTTAGGTAATTCTAGGTGCTGTCGTTTGTCCACAATACGAGGAACATATATACATACATACATACAGATTTTGCATTATTTATTTTTTTAAATAATACGTAGGGATAACGTTTGGTGGCAAAAATTTGAAAAGCGATTCGGGCACAAATAACATTTGAGATTAATAGTACCTCTGGTACTAAAAATAAAAAATTAATAAAGAAAAGAAGATATAGATAGTAATTTATGCAAAATTAAAATTAGAAAAAGGTAACTGAGAAACAAATAATAGCCATTAAGTAAAATAATAAAATGAGTATAATAGCAATGAAAGTATAAAAAGCTTCGATTTTTAAGTTAAGAGAAATATAATAATTTTACAATATTTCGTTTAGAAGAATAAAATATATTTTAATTCGAATAGTTCATGAAAAGTCTTCATTTGCAAAGATTAAAGCAATCCCCCTTGAATGCTTCATTTGGAGTAAATAGTTAGCGTCTAGAAAACATTGGATGATCCATGCGTCTAATCCCGAGGAGGGTAAAGTTGAAATTTTATGTTCCTTGCTCCAAAAAGTTTTAAACGATCTTTAAACCTTCTCTTTAATACATATGTAATAAACGTAGGTACATTGCAAATGTTTACATTTGGGTAATATTAATCTGAAGAATTTCGGTACAAAACATAAAATAAGGCTCTTGTTAAATAGAACGACTTAAATGCAGATTAGAAACAAGATTTCACTGACTTGTTATGGACATTAAAGTAGCTCTGAGAAAATTTCCTAAATTTGAATTTTCATTAGTTATTTGTCAAAAAGCTCTTTTAAACTTTTATTATTATTAATAACGAATTTTGTTTTTTAATTTTAAAATTAAATAGATTCCGAAGCTTAGTTTATCACTGTTTCACAGAACACCATATAAAATTAAGCACAACTTCATTAACTACATAAGCTTAAATTCATGTATGAAATGTAAGATTTTATGCTGGAATTATAACGCAAGACATGTAAAATCTGCGAAAATTCTAAGCATAAACATTATATAAGTGAACGTACCGAAAAGTACCGTTTGAAAAAAATTAGCATTTAAATGAACTTCAAATAGGGCTGTAGAGACATTAAGTCATTTCGAAGCAGGAGACATGAAAAATGAGCAATGCCCTCGTAGATACTCGAACCTCGGACCTTTCGAGTACGCGCCGAGTCTACTGACAATTACATCACGAAGGCATGCTAAGAAGACGGGAGAACTACCTTAGAGGACAATATTAATTTTAAAATATTTTATGTTAAATTTGTATCTTTATGTCGGCCAAAGTGTTTTAATTTGAAAGAAAATATGCAGTGTGCTTTACTATAAACGAATAAGGCTATAGTTTTTTGTTTACAAGTGTTTGTACTAGAAATGCCACATTGATCTGTTTAACCGCTATGTCAGTAAAACTGAAATTTTGCAGAAGAGATTCTTTATCATACATAACTTTCGTATAAAGGAAGGAAAACAAAACTTTTATGAATGCATCGATGGTTAATATAAAATACAACTGTCGTTAAAATGTTATGATTTTTACAGGACATAAGCTTTCAGTACGTATTTTGCGAGAAGGCATATATGTAAATATAACTTTTGTTTGTCACTCCCACTACGAAAAACTCATAAAAAATTTAAACTTCCGATAAATCTTACTATAAAAATTTCATAATCTTTATGCGGTTCCAAATTTATAAAAGCACTTATGAAATTCGAATTTATACCCAATGATTCAAAAATTATAAAAAGCATATCGACTTAAATTTTTAAATAAATATAAAAAACCGTAATCGCATAGCAAATAGTAATAATAAACTACAATATAATTCCTAAATTAATTAAAAAAATAAAAAAGTTATAAGGCGATTAAAAATAACTGCACTAATAATATCAACACATAGGATTTTGAAAGCTTTTACATCTCTTTTCCATTAAATGAAATCAATAACACTCTTATTTCACTTTACGACGTCTTTCCGGAACTTAATAGCATCTTTAACTGTGAAAAATGGATTATATCTCTCTACTGTTCACTTTTCAATAATTTTATTAGGTTTTGAAATAAAATATAAAAACAGATTAATGGAATACCTTAAGTATAAATTAGTCTACTTAAATTTGCAATCTCATCCTTTTTACACAAGAATTCAGTTTCATGCACAGCTGTGAATGAACTAAAAAATTTAATTTTACCCTTAGATGCATTGTTGATATTATCACATTCAATAATTTTAGTTTAGTTGAAAATGACACTATCTACTCACAATGCTTAAAATTTAAAAAAAAGTAACGAATTTGATTATCTTGACATTAGATTCTTATCTGTAAATGTACTTATACAAAATATGAAAGCAAACTTTTAAATTTAATTGGCTATAACCTCTTTTATGTTTTATTCAAATTGGGGATTTCCTCTCTCTATCTTAAAAAGATAGCTTTATAAGTCTAAATTGCGCCATTCAAATTAATCATGCGATCCTACGTAGCATTTAATGTAGATAACTCTTGCCCAATCAAATAACTGTAAACCAAAGTTTTTCTAAACAAAATGTAGTATATAAAAATTTTTAATGCAGTTACATTTATTAGAAAATTAAATATAAGAAAAAGAGATCTAAAACTAGTAATTTTAGATGATTATTTAGTAATTTTAGGTGATTTTGTACATTAAACAACAGTAGTTAAAGCCCCCTTATATGAATGAGAACATATCTATTTAAGTATTATACAATATATCGATAAATTGAAGTATAACAAAAATGTGTGTTTTCAAATAACTGGTTGTTTAAAAAAATAATAGTAATAATATTATTTTAAAATAATTTTTAAAAAAATTTATGATTGTTTTTCTTTAAGACTAATAATTTGTCTACGTCAGTATATCGAAATTTACTTGGAATTACACTCTTGTCATGGACTTCGACACTTACTGTTAGCGCTTTCACTAGAACTTGTGTCGTGCCGATATAACTTGCAATACAGAATGCGTCAAGTCAACCTTAGCGAGGACAACTAGCTTTTGTTTAATCTCCGACAATAGATGGGTACATTTATGTTGCCGAAGGGCGAACGTGGACTATGCCAACAAATCTCTTGAACGCACACATAGTTAGAATGTAGGGCCTGAGGTCTGCGAAACTATGAACAATGGCAACCGGACCTCCTTTGCTGTCTATTGAGAAAAATTTTGCTGCCTGCCCGGTATTTTCACGAGATGTAAACAATACCGTGTTTCATTGAACATTATTTACGTAACATGTCAGATTAATAACTACCAATTACTACTATACTACCGTGGTTTGCCAATTTCCATACTGTTACTTGCTGAAAATATGTGAGATATTATTGGATGTGATATGCAGGCTCAACCAGATGCTCCACAATCAACAGAAAATAGTTTTTAGTGGGTGGAGCAAGTACAGCATGTAATACTGCAAGACACTATTCGTCACTTGCTTTCAATGCCACTTCACTAGCTTGGTGTTGTACTTTTTTTTTACTTTATAATCTACGTATAGTTCATAACTGGATATAAATACAAATTTGCTATATTTTCTGATGAAGAGGCTTCTCTGCGTTAATGATGAGGCGCAGTTCAATAAAATTTTGTCTAAAATGGTTAAATTGTTTACAGATTCAGAGATTTTAGATTTCTGTTTCATCAAAATTGGTGTCTAACAGAAATCAAGATGATATACAAAATGTTCTGTTTGTTCACAAAGTATACAAGCAATGGACTTTTACATGTACATGCACTAAAGTAGTTTACTTAGTTTCTTTCTTTAAATTTCAAATTATAACCAGGAAATGAATCTAGAATAAGTTATCGTTATACTTACGGTTTAATCAATACGTGCTTTAGTATTTTGTAACTTACATATGTAAAAACTAATCAGTGATTTACTCTGAAGTTTTTAAGAACTATAAAGTTTGAAATTTCTAACGTAGCTTCAGAAAATGAAGAGAAGAGCTTTATTGCACAGCTCATAATGATATTCTATGCGTATTTTGTTTTCCAAATTTCTGTTACAGTAGACTGCGTAACATATTCCAGCTTGGTAATGGCTTCAAAAAGAAAACAAGATGTGAGAAACCTTGTATTCCGTGAACCATTTATTCATCTGAAACAGCTGAGCTTCCGATAAATCTACATATGCATTTAGGAAAAAACTTAATAAATCAAAAGAAAGTAAGTAACAGAAAAATGCTAAAATGTAGAAACTCTCTTTTTCAATTCGCTGTAAAGCTGTAAATTTTCATCTGTAATATAAACTAATATCTGTAAATATAAATCTGCTGTAAATATAATTCACATATATTTTGAAATACTTATAAAGCACAAGTTGGGAGATGCGCGCAGTAAGAAACGTATTAAATATTGCTTAAAAACCTAAACAATTACGTACGATAAAATAAAACAAATCAATAATAATAAAAATAAAACACAGCATTTTTAATTAGATGCAGAGAAGCTCAGTTTCATGTTCTTCAAAGTATTTTTTGCAAACTTATGTAAATCAAAAAGTACTTTGAAGTGTTATAAATAATTTTCGTCAAACATGCACTAAGAATTGCAATAGATTCATAGCAGCTAGTGTACGTACTGTTTTAAAATGAAATTATATATAAAATGTAATTTAACATGCAAAATATATTAATTGAGAGAATAATCCAGAAACATACAACAGGTACTTGTAGACGGTACGTGGTGTTAATAATTCATATTTTTTACAACTTTTAACTTTAATTGTACCATTCTGTCACCTTACAAAATTTAATTTAAATTTCGATTAGTCCAACACGTTTACTCGGCTTGAATCTGACCATTGTAATTTTTTATTCATATTATTAATTCCAAAAAGTCACGAAAATTTACCCAGAGTGAAAAAGAACAGACATAAATAAATTCAAATATAAAATTAGCAATATTAATTCAATCTGATGATCATTTAGAATCAAAAATGCACCTTTCCTACCTGTCCTTCAGATTTTATAGATATAATTTTTGTTTTTATGTTCGTAATGATTTAAAAATCAACTATTATTTTCTTGAAAGATAATCTTGACAATATATTTATTACTGCTCGTAATACATCAAAATATAATTAATGAGCAAAATTGTATTTTTGTTACTTCCGGTTAGACCGTTGACCCTTACTCGACTTTATTTATAACTTAATCATTATCTCTTAATTATTAATTATACTTATATATGAAATCATCCAAATACATATATGTAATATCAAGGTACCTATACATTATACATTTATAAAAAGTCATGCACGCACATTTAGTGTAAAATTAATCCTTTATGAAAAACTTTCTTAGAAGCTTATGAAATTTCTATTTACAAATTTTGTACTATTGAGATCATTCGCAAGTCATCTCATGTATGGAATCTCACCTTATGGAATAATTGCTTACGGATCCAAATCTGAATGTTAGCTCTTATTAGTTCAAAAGGATTGAAATGCGTGTTGTTTAAAATGAATGGAAAACTGCCTGTCATTTGCTTCAAGTAAATCTTCAAAATATTTACATTATTTGATTATAATGTCTCACCTCATTTCAGTGCGTATTTTTGTCAATAAATCTATTCGAAATATTCCAGAGTTGCAACAATATATATATATATATATATATATATATATATATATATATTATATGAAGTCATCGAAATCATCCGAAGAGTCATATATTACTTAAACGTACCTGTAATTTATACATATTTATATAGAAGGGCTTTAAGATTCTTTCAAGCATATATCTTCAAATTCATGCTGAAATAAGCCTTTTAATACAAGAATAAGATTTATTTCCAGTAACTTACCCGTGTAATATTTCAAAACGAATCGCCTTTTCGTAAATTCTATAAAATGAGCCTTGAATTCCTAGAAATCCTTAGCAAACGAAAATGGACCTGGTCATAAAGTTTTATGGATGGTAGATGTTTTACTCAATATAAATCTTGCTATGTATCAGAGAGTAATTCTGAAGTAACGCTGAGAATTCGATACAGTTTAAGCGCACTGTAAAATAAAAGCAGAGATATTTAATAAAATTTGACAAATACCGTAAAATGAAGCCATAAAATGAAGTTATTAATAGCAAGTGTTTAAATATAACTAAAATTCATTTCGACTAAATAATGAATTTGCAGATGTAAAACCCTGATTTGCCAATTTTTAAGTAATAAATGCAGGCAAGCATGTGAAAAATTTCCATTTCTTTAGTTTGTTGAAAGAAGTTTAGTTGGCTCTTCAGTTCTTTCTTAGTTTAAAAGAATTGTTTTCCTCATTTAATAGTAGTGTCATTTAAAAACATTCCTAGTCTCAGTACACGCTTCTTTGCATATTAATCGAAACCACGAAATTAAAAATATAATTTCCTCAGTAACAAATTTAGTTATAGACCAGAGTTTGAGAACATATTTAATTATGGACCAATTTATAGGACCTTAGACATAAATTGCAGCAGTGATAAAATATAATTTTTTCATTTATTTAGTAATGTACTATTATATGTTTACTAAGTTCTTTTTATTATTCGTTATGCAATTGTTAAGTTCTTATTATTACTCGTATTCTTCCTTATGTGATAGTTATGTTCTAGTATAGTTTTAAAATTTCATGGATAAAGTAGTGTTATTGTAAGTGTTAAAATGTAAATGCTTACACCATATGTGTGTTTCCAGGGTAATTATGTTTAGAATTAGTGTTCTGACACCTATATTTATTGAAGTATATGAACTCATTTCATACAGATTTGCTCCTGTCCATCCAAATTTAAATACAGCAGCTTTCAATAAACCTGCAAAATTTTGTATAATTCTTAACATAAAATACTTTCTGAAGTTTAACTGCTATCTTTTCGAAATACCAACATTATAATATAGCACATAATATAGGTTTCTTGGAACTACTCTACAATTAAGATACAATAACACGCCGAACAAATATTAATTTAGAAGTCAAGCAACAAAAATCAGCGTTATATTTTCAAATTTTCACAGGACTAGTTTCGATGGTTTTACCGAACCATCATCCTCAGCTGCAAAAGCGCTACTTCTAATTTAATTTACTGCTTTACAATGTTTAATAATGAGAAATTTTTGCGATATGATTTACAACTGCTTTTATTTCGTTAAACAACTATAAGCCTTTAAACCTTGTCTTTGATAATTCCATAGTCAAATGAACAGATTATTATCCACATAAACAAACGTAAATTTGAAATACTTTAATACCTCACTGAAAAGAATTTATGAACATCAGATTTCTCAAGGTAAATTTTATTAGAAATAATAAAAATACTGGACAAAAAAGTATATGTTATATCTGCATTAAAACTCATATATCTGATAAATATTAATTCATATGTATCGTGTTCACTGAAACTAATTTTATTTAAAAGTCTATGGTTGTTTTAATTATCAAATCTTTTCAAAATATGTATTTTATTATTAAGCTTACAAAAATTTTGATTTTCAAATGCATAATAATATTTAGCTACCCAAATTCTATAATCTTATACAAAACCTATAATTGGAACATAATACAACTATCTGATATTTATTTAAGCCTCTCTAGGGATTATTTAAATTTTCTAATAGTTATTTTTAATTTTGAAATCTTTTCCACCCACATTTCCCAGCCAAAATGAGATTTCCGTATCGCGTTTTGTGTAAACGAAGTAGAACTAGTATTTAATAGGAAGTTCAGTCACTTCCTAGAAGAGCTCAGAAAGTCTCAGTAGAGCGTGTTCTGCCTTCGGGCCACTGCGTTACATTAAGACATTAAGCCTATCTTATTTCTTTCGGCCGTAGTCTTACGTGCCTGTTAGCATTCACCGGTGAGATTTAATTACGGGCGAACTCGGTTAGTTATCATTGTACAGTTTAGGCTAAAGTTTAGCTAGTTAGAATTAGTTTAGTTTCTTATTTTCTATCTTATGCTAAAATGAAAGTCGAGGCTTTCCTGTAAGCTCGAGAGAGGCTAATAAAAAGTGTATTTTAACCCTTCTTTGAACTTAGATTTTATAGCCGTAAGAAGATCAGGGATTAGTCCCTAGATTCCTTAAGGTTCTAGTAGCCAAGGACATATAAATTAACTAGAACTTTACACCTTGTCTTAGAAAAAGAAGTAAATCATCTTTTGCTGAAAAGAAAGTAAATTTTAGTTTAAAATCAAACAGAACTCAACCTTAAAGTGATGTCGATTTTACGAAAAATCTTCGAATATTTTGGTAGTGTCAGATACGAGGCCCCTATTCTTCTAAGAAGTAAAAGTACTTAGGAATAAGTCGTAAAATGTATCATTTAAATATTGTGCTTAAAAATTTATTGTTGTATTCTGATCAAGTAATGACTGTTATTTGCTCCTGAAAACATTTAAAGAGCTTTGCTTAATTATTTGCAAACAGAATTGAGTTCTTTTCAGTTTTACACGAATTTATGTCTAATTTTAATCATTGCGAACACTTGTCATGACAAAATTCAACAGTATAATTGACCGATATCCGCAGTACGTGACCGAGCATCACTTCTTCAGTTTCTTTAACTTCGAGCTTTATAGTTTGCCATTCGTCATCACTAGAACTTTCTAACCGCTTAAACATTGCACAATCGAAATTTCTTCCACTCTAGAAAAGGTGAGGAAATTCTGTCATCCTGGGAAATTTATTTGCAAAAACTAATGCTAATGCCCAATATATATTTGTGACAACTGCAGCTGTGCAAGGGGGAAAGAAAAATCTATTCTCTTTTTTTATCTCGTATGAGCACGATACTTCATTTATCCCATTTGATGAGATTGTTTCTAGGTGGGTTAACCATTTGAGATTTCGATATGCAGAATCAAAATAAATTCGCAGTTATCCTGTCTACAGTCTTTCGGAAAAACCATTTCTTCACCATATTCCTGTTCTCATTCTTGCGCTCATATTTGTTTTCATAAACTTCGATAGTGCTTCGAGACTGAGCTTTCTGGAGTACGAAAGATTTCTTTTAAGGAAACCAAGGCTGGCAGCACAAAGTGCATTCCTATCACATTGTCCCGAGAGAAATTCAGCTAGTTAATTCATAACCACGAGAGAATGTAACCACAAATCATTAAATAAATAATGTTCTTTAATGAGCGCATCCTTGAAAGAACTAATGCACATCATGTTTGAATGAAGTGAATATTTATTTTTGAACTAATTTCATTAAAGAATCTTATTAAAAGTCTCACTGCACTCCAAATGATAAAAATTTGTAAGTACTGCAAACGAAATATGATAACATTATCAGCCACAGTTTTTTTCTCATATCTATTCTCATGATGGCAAGAAAGTGGGACGAAATTTGAAGTTCTGTAATCATTTGTCTTAATTAACAGAAAGCTGTTGGGAGCTTTACACATAATATAAAGTTTAATAAAATGATAATTTTGTTAAGAACTTACATATAAGACTATTAGTTAAAATTTCTGTGTATTCTGTAGAAGGATATCAACATTTCATCACAGGAGAAGGACATTTTTACCTGAAACCTTTAAGCATTTGCCTCGGATCAGAATTTTTTCCCCGCTGACAATTCATTGAATATCTGAGAACTAATATCACATAATTTGGGAAAACGTTACTTTTTTAACTACCTTCTTCAAAATAACTATTCATTTTTCCTATTTTTGAATTCTGAGTAAACATGAGCAATGGATTCAATTTTATTCAAGATTCAAGAAAACGAGTATAATAACATGGTTTCTTTCTCAGTACCATATATGATCTACAAAACATTAAAGGGAACGAAATTAGTTACATTTCATACTATGTACAAATTATGACGAACAGTTGAAACATTATGAATGAAATGTATTTAATTGAGAAAATAGGGATACATTAAACAAATTAGCTTATACTCTGCAGATAAATGAAAAATTCTTCATATGATAAGAAGCAACGAAATGGTAAAGTAGATATATCGTTAGCCTAATATGCATTTGTATCTGGTCGTTCCAAATGATGATCAGTCTTTATTTTTTATTTTTAGTCAAAAATACCGTGAATATAATCATTAGAATACATTTTTGAATAAAAACACTCTTATAATTTCGTGTAAATCTAATTTTTCATTGTTATGAAGGTGGTGGAAAAAGGCTGAACTCGATTGTTTTTGAATAAGAAAAGTTCCTCAGTGGCATATACAACAACGACTATGCCTTTAAGAATATCTTCTGGAAATATTAATGATGCTGAAGTAAAGGAATAAATGACCAAGGCTGGTTGCCTTTAAATTTTAATTTCATGGTAAGAATTTCTTCAGAGGGAGAAAAAGAAACAGAAGTATTTTGCAGTAACTAAATAATATAGTTTATAAGTGTCAGTTCATGATTTGTAATTGAATGATTACAATTAAAATTTTAATTAAATTAGTGCGATCTTGTTTCCATGATTCTAAGAGTTCGAGTACTTTTTTTAAATGTTTTAAGAAATGATGCGAAATAAATGTGAAAGACGAAAATTTTAAAACAGTCTTGCATTCTTCTTTTTATATTTAAAAACAATAAGCAAACGGTATAATATAAATTCATAGCTTTACTGTTAAAAGACTACTTTACTGTACAGACGAATTGCTAAACAAATTTGATTTTCTAAATATATCAGATTTACTAAACCACTTAGCTGATTAATTTGTTTTCTTACTTCCCTTCACACTGAAATCTTGCTTCAGACATATCCAAGTATTCTTTATGGTTTAGAAATATTAAGGTAAACATTCAAATCAAAAATATGTTTTTTATGTCTTTTGAGTACCATTTTTTTTGGCTCATCTTTTATTATGTTACGATTAAAAATGGCAAATACTATTTTTATTTCACACTGTAAGAAATAAATATGATGTCGAAAATTATCAAACTATTACGAAATGATTGTTTGTCCAGTATTAAGAAATGATTATTTATCTACAGAGCATGTTTCCATATTTTCAGAAGGATTTCGATAAAGAATTAAAAAAAAACGGATGTTCCCAACAGCGGGCACAAGTCTTCATATAGACGTTGGCCATTACTAAGGCCAGAAACGGTGGTGACTTTATTATGGAGGCACCATTGCCTCCGATGACGGGACAGACAATTTATATCAACTTCTGCGGGATTCAAATCAGGGACCTTTAGTATTGCAGTAGGTTCCCACTATACCGTCTGGGCGGCAGAAAACAGATGTCTTGGAATATAATTTCTGACACAAGCTTATTATTTGAAATGTATCATCTGCTGCTTATATGTATATATATTTAATGTCACATATAAACAAACTGTGGATTGAAAGGTATGTGTTTGCACTTTCCGAAGAGGAACGTTCCTATTCCACAATTAAAAAACGTTGTTAGTGTAAAATAAGCGACATTTTTAATCGGAAAGAGAAAACCGTCAGTCATTATTTCTATACTGAGAGAAGTCTCCAAATACCCGAAAATGATACGTATCCATTTTAATGTTTTTAAAGTGAAATAATTAGTAGCAAAATAAAATTCGCCAACATAGAAATTAATCGCAAAGCCTTTAAATAGACCTGTATCAATATTGTTATGTCGTGGAGCAAAAACAATTTTACTTTACACCTGACTGCCACTGGCTCAGACATAGCAATGTGAATACTCTACATCTAAAATTTTAGAACACCATTCCAGAATTTTAAATGTTTATTTGATAGAATAAACATTTAAATATTTCATATATTTATATATTTGCGAGTTATACACTATAAACACATATATTCATATATTTGCGAGTTATACACTATAAACACAATAACAAAATTGGAACTTATCTGCACCAGCGTGAATAAGCCTGGCATAATATTCTGAACTCGACACAACTTTAGCAGGAAAAATACCGCAAATTCAAACACAAAGTTTCATCCTTTCCAACGCAGCTAATTTTCTAAATATATTTTACTAATATTCGCAGCGGAACAGCGGATTCATTTCATTCACCCAAAACTCAAATGTTTTAACGCAATAATATCGCAAAGGAAACATAGACTCAAAATCAAAATATTAAAATCTATAGAATATCATCCGCTGTTGCCATTCCAGCACTGCCAAGTTTTTCTTCCTGCAGCTGTTGCCAGACTTATCCTCGCTGTATGATGAGAGGTACAACATCCTCCCACCCTGATTTTCTCAAAATCAGACATTGCACAAAATTTTCTTACATTACGATTAAAAGAAAACAGTACTATGTATTAGTTTAGAAAACACATAAAAGAAACTCGGTTAACATACAATATATATGACAGATCATACAAAAATGAGATCAATAAAGAATAAACTTCTAATTAAAGTCATTGCTAAAGAAAAGAGGATATAAGTCCAAAATGTCTATATTGTACATTATGTCTAAGAGCATGTCCTTGGTTTTAAGAGTCTACCGTAGCTAGATCTGTTTTCAGTTGCCAGAGTTAGCACAGGATCACTGGTAGTTGAAACTTCTAGTGGATACAGTTTTTTGATTGGTCTTACCAAATATCCACTGCTTGTTTTTACCTGTACCACTCTGGTAGCCCCATCTCTGCTACTGAATATTTTTACAATTTTGCCCATTGGCCACATTACACGTTTTTTATTGTCTAGTTCTATGAGGAATACATCCCCCACCTTTAGGTTTTGACATGAAGCGCTTGCCTTCTGCACTAGTTGAGCCAGATATTCCTTGCGGAAGCGACTTCTCAGTTCTTGTCTCAACGTATTGCAGTAATTTACACGCACATTCAGTTTCTGGGAATCGATGTAATCCAAATCTGTTACCCCCACTTGTTTTATGTCTTGCAAAAACAGGGAAGGTGTCAGAGGTACGAGCTCTTCCGAATCATCATAGATGTATGTTAAAGGACGGTTGTTTAATGTGGATTCAAAATCACACAGGACGGTTAGTAACTCCTCGAAATTCACCGACGATCTCCCTAGAATTCGTACGAGAAGAGTCTTGGTGGAACGAACTAAGCGCTCCCACCATCTCCCCCACCACGCAGCCGTAGGCGTGGTGAATTTCCATTTTATTGGAAAACACTCGTTTTCTGTGATTTTTCTCCAATCCAGGCATCTCAGAGCATTGTCTGCTCCGGTAAAATTGGTTCCGTTATCTGAACACATTGTCGCAGAACGGCCTCGTCTGGCAGTGAACAGTCTCAGAACCTGTAGAAACGTTTCGGTACTCAGAGAGGTGACAGGCTCCAGGTGAATTGCCCGGTATACGGCGCAGGTGAACAAGACGATCCAAGCTTTACTCTTTGGTCTCAGAAGTAAAGGTCCACAAAGATCGACTCCAGTTGTTTCAAAGACTGCCGAATCTCTTATTCTGTCAAGGGGTATCTGGATCGGAGGGATACATAAAGCCTTAGCGGTAAATCTCCTACATACTACACATCGACTTACGCAAGATCTTATATTACGTTTCGACGAAATGATCCAGTATCGCTCTCTTAACTTAGCAGCTAATATCTGCACTCCCGTATGACAGTTCTTTTCATGATACTCTCTTATGAGGCATTCAGTTAAATAATGCTTGGACGGAAGCAACAGGGGATAAAGGAAGCAGAATTCATCATCAGGTTCAATGATTTTAGTTTTGACTCTGAGGACTCCGTCGTTTTCTCTTACTACCACTAATCCATGGACGGAATCTCCTTTCTCTTGAAAGTGCTTCCTTTGCTCTAAATTCCACAAAAATGTTTCGGCGTTAGTTTTTTCTTCTACTGTTAAGGTATCCGAAGAATACGAGGGCTTCTTTAGGAGTTTATTAGTAAAGCGTAGAACCCAGCAGAATACTCGAACTATTTTAGAAAAACTCGAAAAACGTTTGTACCACTCAGAATCTTCTAATTTTATACTCAAATTGACAATCACTCCCTTCTTAATTTCTGCTGCAACAGAATTTTCGTCTGGAGTAAACTCAAAGTCTTCTTTGAATGACTCAAAGTCATTCTTCGGAGAGCTTTTCAGAAATTCGGAGCCCTCCCACCAATTGCATTGCCGCAAATGTTCAGGCGTACAGCCACGAGATGCCACATCTGCTGGATTCAATTTCCCAGGGATATGTCTCCAACATTCCTGCATCGAGAGTTTCCGAATCTCCTTTACTCTATTATTCACAAATACTCCCCAGTTTTCCTCTCGTTGTATCCAGCTAAGAGCCACAGTAGCGTCTGTCCAGTAATATATCGGGACATTGACTAAGCACATGCGACATGCGACGGGGGACGTGGGCACCACCCCTTTACCGTCGGTTAATTGGTGTAGCGCCACGTCCACCAATATCTAGAGTTGAACCTTGAGTCTTTCAAAAGAGCAATTACATGGTCATACAAGGGCTGTTAATATTTAGTATTACATTCTTGTTTGCTGGTTAACATATTCTATGGATAACGTGATTTACAGAGTTACATACTGACTTTGTCTCTCATTTCCGGCATACAATGCATATGCATTACCTGAATTACATTAATCTTACATTGCGTTGGATTACTTTTGTGTACAGTTACAGTTTTTAGCTGTACATTTCAATAAATATACCTACATTACTTGTAGATTGCATATAAATACAGTTTGCATGTACAGTTACATATGCCAATATTACATGTGCCTTGCGTTACATTATTTTTATATACATACATAGTCAGGCACGCCTGCTTCACATATTACTTAATTTTACCTACACTGCTTAAACTTAGGTTACATATACTTGCAGTTGCATATAGATACATGCAGATACATTCTGATTAATTTTTTAGATACAAATATTTACAAACATAATAGTCTTACAGGTTACTTACATTACATGTTATTTGGGTACTTATTGCATAATTTTCCAGTACATGAAATAGACATTCCAATACATACATTGCTTTGCGTTAGACATCCTATATCCCTTATTCATAATACAAAACATATATGTTACCCATGCATTTTTATTAGACATTTCTGCATTTATATTGCATTACTTTAAATTGCATAACTTACTTATACATAGCTTACTGATACACAAAAATATTTACATATATTACACTCCCTTACATTACTTTGCTTACAGATATATGCACTTTCATACATTCGTTATGCCTACATTATATATCGGTTCATTATATATGGTCTTACGGTATAATTTGCCGAAATTTATTTACACAGTACATGCACATTGTTAAATGCAACTGACTTTCCAGGTATGAATACAGGCAGTCTTTATACTGTGAGTTTCTAGTCTACATTATAGTTTCTTACAATTCACTTGAATGACAGTTTTCCTACATTGCAATACATGTCCTTTTTAAAATGCTTAAGTTGTTTTTACATGCTGGGTTGTTCTATGGATGACACAAGTCTGTATCTAAGTCGGACAGTCTGTCCATCAACTGTACCAGCTTTTTAATAAAGTGCCGCTGTTTTATCATATATTTACAGAACGGCTGGCGATTTGTTTCAGGGAGATTGATATGCAGTCCTTCTGTTAATGGGCATGACGTTAGATAGTGCTCTGGTGAGCCTGAGTCGCCGCATGCACATTGACTTGTGTGACTTATGCCACGCTTGAAGAAATATTCCGGGTAGGGCCCATGCCCGGAAATGAACCTTACCAACTGTGCGTTCGCTACATTTCGGCTAGTGTCCACATAGCCGATGAAGTAGTGGGTCCTTCTCCCTGTGGTGCTTTGGTCCCATTCGTTCTGCCACATGCCAGTAGCCCTTAGGCGTAGTGTCTTCTTTAAATACGAATGCGGCCATGGGATGATAATTGGTGCATCAGGCGGGTCAGTTGTTGCCTCTTTGGCGAGTTGGTCGGCAAGTTCATTGCCATAGTGGCCAACATGAGCCTTTATCCACTCTAATTTTGTGCGGTACTGGGGGTTACTTCTAAGATCTCTCTGGATTCCCTGTATAATCTCCGAGGGATGATCTGCATTCCAAATGGCATATAACGATGATAAGCTGTCCGTTTTAATGGTGACATGGCTATGCTGGTGCGAGTGCAGGTAGCGAATCGCTTGTGCAATTGCCACTGCTTCGCTTTGAAAGACACTGTTATGTTGTCTTAACCATCGACTAAGCACAGGGTTTCAACAGTATACCTTGCCAAGCGTGCACCTAGAACACAGGCTAGCAACTCCAAACGCGGAATAGTTATTTTCTTTAAGGGCGATACCCGTGATTTTGCTATGACGAATTTCACGAAAACATTGTCTTCTTCCTTACTTCGTAAGTAAATGACAGTTGCATAAGCAGCTTGAATGGCATCACAAAAGACGTGTAGAGTCCATGAATCCTTAATTCCATGTTCCATGCGACGAGGTAATTTAAGGCTGGAAAGACTAGGCAACCTTTCGTACCATCTCTCAAATCTTGTTTGAAGTTCATCCGGTAATGGCTTATCCCAGGTCGATTTTGTTGCCCAAGCCTCTTGAAGAATTAATTTCGCAGGTAATATGACGGGCACAAAGAAACCTAGCGGGTCAAAAACAGCATGGATTAAAGACAATAGTCTCCTTTTTGATAAGTCTCTTTTAACGATTTCTCTTTGGACGGATATTGTAAGGCTGTCATCTCGTCGGTCCCACTGCAAGCCTAGAACTGCGGAGACTGGATCACTATCTTCAGCTGCTAGATCTTGATCATCATATTTATTAAAAGTCCACATTCGAAGATCCATTTAGGCTTCTGCCATAATAGTAATCGACTGGCTCATAAAAACCTTTAGCTCTTCGTTATCATCGACTGACGTGACACAATTGTCAACATAAAATGATTTGGCAAGTTTATTCGCAACAGCTTTGAATTCAGGTGAAACGTGGGACAAATGAAATGAAATCACAGCTGCTAATAAATAGGGGCTACTCGTTAACCCAAAAACAACCCTCTTGTGACGAAACACTTCAATTCTATTATTTACCCACCACAAAAACTTCATCCTCACGCTCTACACAACAACTTAATCCTCACGCTCTACCTCAATCTGTAAAAAACCCGCCTAATATCGGATGTTACACCAATTGCCTTTTCCCTAAACCGCATTAGAATGGCTGAGATTTCTTCTACAAGGTTTGGACCTTTTATCAAGCAATCATTTAGCGAAAGCGAACCAACGACTTTGCTCGACGCATCGAATGCAGGCCTAATCTTGGTAGTGAGGCTACCTAATTTTATTACTGGATGGTGTGGTAAATAATGCCCTCCGTCATTCTTTACTGATTTTGGGACAATTTCTATGACATCTTCCGCTAGCCATTCGTTAAATACTGTACTATACTCATCAAATTTATTTAATTTTCTCAATTTTCTCGTAGTAGCAAAGAGTCTCTTTTCTGCAATATGCCAGTTAGAGGGAATATCAGGAGGGAATTTTAGAGCCCAAGGTAAACTCACGCAATATCTACCATCTCCGGTTCTGCGAAGGCCCCTAAGAAACTGCTCTTTCGCTGCTTGATCTTCTGCGACCCTGGAAATGCTTTGCGCATCATCTGCAATGCCGATAGTTTCTAACTTCCACATAAAGGAAGGTTCAATGTCTTGAATAAGAAGATTGTTTACTAACATAGATGGGGTACCCTTAAAACTTTGGATAATCGTTCCTTTAAGCTCATCGATCGAGCTGTAAAACATTCTTTGCTTTCGTGAGACAAAAAACACAGTTTTTTTCTTTGGCAGCAACTAGACTTGCTGCGCTAACGATTGGTTTTTTGGTCTTAACTTTTACATCTTTAGAATGTTCACTGCGCGAAGTAGAAGAAATTTCAAATCCAGACCTGGCTAGTTTAACTCTCTGCTCTCCTTCGATCTCTTTTCGCAAAAATTCCAAGAGATTTGTGAGACGTGATCCTTCTTTACTAAACAAAACGCTTCTCTGCCATACTCGAAGCATCTCAGCAGACAGACAAGACTCGACCATGGGATATAACCAGGAAACATTAATATCCAGGGCTAAGCCTAAAGACTCTAGAGCTCTGAGATAGGATTCGATTTTATCAAACAGTGACACTAGCGGCAAACGATCCTTCTCTTAATCATTGAATCTAGTATTTCTGAATCGCAAGATCTCAACTCAGCAATTATCATCTGCAACTTCAAAATTTTGTCTTTCAATATATCTCTATCCGCTTGAACATCTTTACAATGTTCGGTTTCTAGAATCTTAGCCGTCCTAGTAAAGGCACTGCGTGCCGTTGCACGCTTTTTCTTCAACATATCAACATCCATTTTTATCTTTAAATGCAGACCCACTTAAAACTCAAAATCTGTAATGTTATCATCAATCCGACAAATCCTCAAAAACGTCTTTACTCAGCAATTCCAAAAATATAACTCAATATAATAAAAATGAATAACAATATGTTATAACATTCATAATACAGCAAAACAAAATTATTTTGAATATCACAAAAGAAGATTTAACGTATAACCTTTTCTACGTTTACACTGCAGACGATTTAACGCATAGCACTTCGATTGAAAATTGAAACTAATTCGAATACAAATACGAAATTCAACATTGCAGACGATAAAACGCATTACGTTTCCAAATAACACTTAAATTAATATTTGCTTCTACAATAATATAATATAGCAAACACAATACTTTCTCAACTATATTAATATAATAATCCCAACACATTCGAGTCGATCCAGGATCGCAATCCTGGCTGGCTCGCCATTTTGTTATGTCGTGGAGCAAAAACAATTTTACTTTACACCTGACTGCCACTGGCTCAAACATAGCAATGTGAATACTCTACATCTAAAATTTTAGAACACCATTCCAGAATTTTAAATGTTTATTTAATAGAATTCTATTTATATATTTGCGAGTTATACACTATAAACACAATAACAAAATTGGAACTTATCTGCACCAGCGTGAATAAGCCTGGCATAATATTCTGAACTCGACACAACTTTAGCAGGAAAAATACCGCAAATTCAAACACAAAGTTTCATCCTTTCCAACGCAGCTAATTTTCTAAATATATTTTACTAATATTCGCAGCGGAACAGCGGATTCATTTCATTCACCCAAAACTCAAATGTTTTAACGCAATAATATCGCAAAGGAAACAGACTCAAAATCAAAATATTAAAATCTATAGAATATCATCCGCTGTTGCCATTCCAGCACTGCCAAGTTTTTCTTCCTGCAGCTGTTGCCAGACTTATCCTCGCTGTATGATGAGAGGTACAACATCCTCCCACCCTGATTTTCTCAAAATCAGACATTGCACAAAATTTTCTTACATTACGATTAAAAGAAAACAGTACTATGTATTAGTTTAGAAAACACATAAAAGAAACTCGGTTAACATACAATATATATGACAGATCATACAAAAATGAGATCAATAAAGAATAAACTTCTAATTAAAGTCATTGCTAAAGAAAAGAGGATATAAGTCCAAAATGTCTATATTGTACATTATGTCTAAGAGCATGTCCTTGGTTTTAAGAGTCTACCGTAGCTAGATCTGTTTTCAGTTGCCAGAGTTAGCACAGGATCACTGGTAGTTGAAACTTCTAGTGGATACAGTTTTTTGATTGGTCTTACCAAATATCCACTGCTTGTTTTTACCTGTACCACTCTGGTAGCCCCATCTCTGCTACTGAATATTTTTACAATTTTGCCCATTGGCCACATTACACGTTTTTTATTGTCTAGTTCTATGAGGAATACATCCCCCACCTTTAGGTTTTGACATGAAGCGCTTGCCTTCTGCACTAGTTGAGCCAGATATTCCTTGCGGAAGCGACTTCTCAGTTCTTGTCTCAACGTATTGCAGTAATTTACACGCACATTCAGTTTCTGGGAATCGATGTAATCCAAATCTGTTACCCCCACTTGTTTTATGTCTTGCAAAAACAGGGAAGGTGTCAGAGGTACGAGCTCTTCCGAATCATCATAGATGTATGTTAAAGGACGGTTGTTTAATGTGGATTCAAAATCACACAGGACGGTTAGTAACTCCTCGAAATTCACCGACGATCTCCCTAGAATTCGTACGAGAAGAGTCTTGGTGGAACGAACTAAGCGCTCCCACCATCTCCCCCACCACGCAGCCGTAGGCGTGGTGAATTTCCATTTTATTGGAAAACACTCGTTTTCTGTGATTTTTCTCCAATCCAGGCATCTCAGAGCATTGTCTGCTCCGGTAAAATTGGTTCCGTTATCTGAACACATTGTCGCAGGACGGCCTCGTCTGGCAGTGAACAGTCTCAGAACCTGTAGAAACGTTTCGGTACTCAGAGAGGTGACAGGCTCCAGGTGAATTGCCCGGTATACGGCGCAGGTGAACAAGACGATCCAAGCTTTACTCTTTGGTCTCAGAAGTAAAGGTCCACAAAGATCGACTCCAGTTGTTTCAAAGACTGCCGAATCTCTTATTCTGTCAAGGGGTATCTGGATCGGAGGGATACATAAAGCCTTAGAGGTAAATCTCCTACATACTACACATCGACTTACGCAAGATCTTATATTACGTTTCGACGAAATGATCCAGTATCGCTCTCTTAACTTAGCAGCTAATATCTGCACTCCCGTATGACAGTTCTTTTCATGATACTCTCTTATGAGGCATTCAGTTAAATAATGCTTGGACGGAAGCAACAGGGGATAAAGGAAGCAGAATTCATCATCAGGTTCAATGATTTTAGTTTTGACTCTGAGGACTCCGTCGTTTTCTCTTACTACCACTAATCCATGGACGGAATCTCCTTTCTCTTGAAAGTGCTTCCTTTGCTCTAAATTCCACAAAAATGTTTCGGCGTTAGTTTTTTCTTCTACTGTTAAGGTATCCGAAGAATACGAGGGCTTCTTTAGGAGTTTATTAGTAAAGCGTAGAACCCAGCAGAATACTCGAACTATTTTAGAAAAACTCGAAAAACGTTTGTACCACTCAGAATCTTCTAATTTTATACTCAAATTGACAATCACTCCCTTCTTAATTTCTGCTGCAACAGAATTTTCGTCTGGAGTAAACTCAAAGTCTTCTTTGAATGACTCAAAGTCATTCTTCGGAGAGCTTTTCAGAAATTCGGAGCCCTCCCACCAATTGCATTGCCGCAAATGTTCAGGCGTACAGCCACGAGATGCCACATCTGCTGGATTCAATTTCCCAGGGATATGTCTCCAACATTCCTGCATCGAGAGTTTCCGAATCTCCTTTACTCTATTATTCACAAATACTCCCCAGTTTTCCTCTCGTTGTATCCAGCTAAGAGCCACAGTAGCGTCTGTCCAGTAATATATCGGGACATCGACTAAGCACATGCGACATGCGACGGGGGACGTGGGCACCACCCCTTTACCGTCGGTTAATTGGTGTAGCGCCACGTCCACCAATATCTAGAGTTGAACCTTGAGTCTTTCAAAAGAGCAATTACATGGTCATACAAGGGCTGTTAATATTTAGTATTACATTCTTGTTTGCTGGTTAACATATTCTATGGATAACGTGATTTACAGAGTTACATACTGACTTTGTCTCTCATTTCCGGCATACAATGCATATGCATTACCTGAATTACATTAATCTTACATTGCGTTGGATTACTTTTGTGTACAGTTACAGTTTTTAGCTGTACATTTCAATAAATATACCTACATTACTTGTAGATTGCATATAAATACAGTTTGCATGTACAGTTACATATGCCAATATTACATGTGCCTTGCGTTACATTATTTTTATATACATACATAGTCAGGCACGCCTGCTTCACATATTACTTAATTTTACCTACACTGCTTAAACTTAGGTTACATATACTTGCAGTTGCATATAGATACATGCAGATACATTCTGATTAATTTTTTAGATACAAATATTTACAAACATAATAGTCTTACAGGTTACTTACATTACATGTTATTTGGGTACTTATTGCATAATTTTCCAGTACATGAAATAGACATTCCAATACATACATTGCTTTGCGTTAGACATCCTATATCCCTTATTCATAATACAAAACATATATGTTACCCATGCATTTTTATTAGACATTTCTGCATTTATATTGCATTACTTTAAATTGCATAACTTACTTATACATAGCTTACTGATACACAAAAATATTTACATATATTACACTCCCTTACATTACTTTGCTTACAGATATATGCACTTTCATACATTCGTTATGCCTACATTATATATCGGTTCATTATATATGGTCTTACGGTATAATTTGCCGAAATTTATTTACACAGTACATGCACATTGTTAAATGCAACTGACTTTCCAGGTATGAATACAGGCAGTCTTTATACTGTGAGTTTCTAGTCTACATTATAGTTTCTTACAATTCACTTGAATGACAGTTTTCCTACATTGCAATACATGTCCTTTTTAAAATGCTTAAGTTGTTTTTACATGCTGGGTTGTTCTATGGATGACACAAGTCTGTATCTAAGTCGGACAGTCTGTCCATCAACTGTACCAGCTTTTTAATAAAGTGCCGCTGTTTTATCATATATTTACAGAACGGCTGGCGATTTGTTTCAGGGAGATTGATATGCAGTCCTTCTGTTAATGGGCATGACGTTAGATAGTGCTCTGGTGAGCCTGAGTCGCCGCATGCACATTGACTTGTGTGACTTATGCCACGCTTGAAGAAATATTCCGGGTAGGGCCCATGCCCGGAAATGAACCTTACCAACTGTGCGTTCGCTACATTTCGGCTAGTGTCCACATAGCCGATGAAGTAGTGGGTCCTTCTCCCTGTGGTGCTTTGGTCCCATTCGTTCTGCCACATGCCAGTAGCCCTTAGGCGTAGTGTCTTCTTTAAATACGAATGCGGCCATGGGATGATAATTGGTGCATCAGGCGGGTCAGTTGTTGCCTCTTTGGCGAGTTGGTCGGCAAGTTCATTGCCATAGTGGCCAACATGAGCCTTTATCCACTCTAATTTTGTGCGGTACTGGGGGTTACTTCTAAGATCTCTCTGGATTCCCTGTATAATCTCCGAGAGATGATCTGCATTCCAAATGGCATATAACGATGATAAGCTGTCCGTTTTAATGGTGACATGGCTATGCTGGTGCGAGTGCAGGTAGCGAATCGCTTGTGCAATTGCCACTGCTTCGCTTTGAAAGACACTGTTATGTTGTCTTAACCATCGACTAAGCACAGGGTTTCAACAGTATACCTTGCCAAGCGTGCACCTAGAACACAGGCTAGCAACTCCAAACGCGGAATAGTTATTTTCTTTAAGGGCGATACCCGTGATTTTGCTATGACGAATTTCACGAAAACATTGTCTTCTTCCTTACTTCGTAAGTAAATGACAGTTGCATAAGCAGCTTGAATGGCATCACAAAAGACGTGTAGAGTCCATGAATCCTTAATTCCATGTTCCATGCGACGAGGTAATTTAAGGCTGGAAAGACTAGGCAACCTTTCGTACCATCTCTCAAATCTTGTTTGAAGTTCATCCGGTAATGGCTTATCCCAGGTCGATTTTGTTGCCCAAGCCTCTTGAAGAATTAATTTCGCAGGTAATATGACGGGCACAAAGAAACCTAGCGGGTCAAAAACAGCATGGATTAAAGACAATAGTCTCCTTTTTGATAAGTCTCTTTTAACGATTTCTCTTTGGACGGATATTGTAAGGCTGTCATCTCGTCGGTCCCACTGCAAGCCTAGAACTGCGGAGACTGGATCACTATCTTCAGCTGCTAGATCTTGATCATCATATTTATTAAAAGTCCACATTCGAAGATCCATTTAGGCTTCTGCCATAATAGTAATCGACTGGCTCATAAAAACCTTTAGCTCTTCGTTATCATCGACTGACGTGACACAATTGTCAACATAAAATGATTTGGCAAGTTTATTCGCAACAGCTTTGAATTCAGGTGAAACGTGGGACAAATGAAATGAAATCACAGCTGCTAATAAATAGGGGCTACTCGTTAACCCAAAAACAACCCTCTTGTGACGAAACACTTCAATTCTATTATTTACCCACCACAAAAACTTCATCCTCACGCTCTACACAACAACTTAATCCTCACGCTCTACCTCAATCTGTAAAAAACCCGCCTAATATCGGATGTTACACCAATTGCCTTTTCCCTAAACCGCATTAGAATGGCTGAGATTTCTTCTACAAGGTTTGGACCTTTTATCAAGCAATCATTTAGCGAAAGCGAACCAACGACTTTGCTCGACGCATCGAATGCAGGCCTAATCTTGGTAGTGAGGCTACCTAATTTTATTACTGGATGGTGTGGTAAATAATGCCCTCCGTCATTCTTTACTGATTTTGGGACAATTTCTATGACATCTTCCGCTAGCCATTCGTTAAATACTGTACTATACTCATCAAATTTATTTAATTTTCTCAATTTTCTCGTAGTAGCAAAGAGTCTCTTTTCTGCAATATGCCAGTTAGAGGGAATATCAGGAGGGAATTTTAGAGCCCAAGGTAAACTCACGCAATATCTACCATCTCCGGTTCTGCGAAGGCCCCTAAGAAACTGCTCTTTCGCTGCTTGATCTTCTGCGACCCTGGAAATGCTTTGCGCATCATCTACAATGCCGATAGTTTCTAACTTCCACATAAAGGAAGGTTCCATGTCTTGAATAAGAAGATTGTTTACTAACATAGATGGGGTACCCTTAAAACTTTGGATAATCGTTCCTTTAAGCTCATCGATCGAGCTGTAAAACATTCTTTGCTTTCGTGAGACAAAAAACACAGTTTTTTTCTTTGGCAGCAACTAGACTTGCTGCGCTAACGATTGGTTTTTTGGTCTTAACTTTTACATCTTTAGAATGTTCACTGCGCGAAGTAGAAGAAATTTCAAATCCAGACCTGGCTAGTTTAACTCTCTGCTCTCCTTCGATCTCTTTTCGCAAAAATTCCAAGAGATTTGTGAGACGTGATCCTTCTTTACTAAACAAAACGCTTCTCTGCCATACTCGAAGCATCTCAGCAGACAGACAAGACTCGACCATGGGATATAACCAGGAAACATTAATATCCAGGGCTAAGCCTAAAGACTCTAGAGCTCTGAGATAGGATTCGATTTTATCAAACAGTGACACTAGCGGCAAACGATCCTTCTCTTAATCATTGAATCTAGTATTTCTGAATCGCAAGATCTCAACTCAGCAATTATCATCTGCAACTTCAAAATTTTGTCTTTCAATATATCTCTATCCGCTTGAACATCTTTACAATGTTCGGTTTCTAGAATCTTAGCCGTCCTAGTAAAGGCACTGCGTGCCGTTGCACGCTTTTTCTTCAACATATCAACATCCATTTTTATCTTTAAATGCAGACCCACTTAAAACTCAAAATCTGTAATGTTATCATCAATCCGACAAATCCTCAAAAACGTCTTTACTCAGCAATTCCAAAAATATAACTCAATATAATAAAAATGAATAACAATATGTTATAACATTCATAATACAGCAAAACAAAATTATTTTGAATATCACAAAAGAAGATTTAACGTATAACCTTTTCTACGTTTACACTGCAGACGATTTAACGCATAGCACTTCGATTGAAAATTGAAACTAATTCGAATACAAATACGAAATTCAACATTGCAGACGATAAAACGCATTACGTTTCCAAATAACACTTAAATTAATATTTGCTTCTACAATAATATAATATAGCAAACACAATACTTTCTCAACTATATTAATATAATAATCCCAACACATTCGAGTCGATCCAGGATCGCAATCCTGGCTGGCTCGCCATTTTGTTATGTCGTGGAGCAAAAACAATTTTACTTTACACCTGACTGCCACTGGCTCAAACATAGCAATGTGAATACTCTACATCTAAAATTTTAGAACACCATTCCAGAATTTTAAATGTTTATTTAATAGAATTCTATTTATATATTTGCGAGTTATACACTATAAACACAATAACAAAATTGGAACTTATCTGCACCAGCGTGAATAAGCCTGGCATAATATTCTGAACTCGACACAACTTTAGCAGGAAAAATACCGCAAATTCAAACACAAAGTTTCATCCTTTCCAACGCAGCTAATTTTCTAAATATATTTTACTAATATTCGCAGCGGAACAGCGGATTCATTTCATTCACCCAAAACTCAAATGTTTTAACGCAATAATATCGCAAAGGAAACATAGACTCAAAATCAAAATATTAAAATCTATAGAATATCATCCGCTGTTGCCATTCCAGCACTGCCAAGTTTTTCTTCCTGCAGCTGTTGCCAGACTTATACTCGCTGTATGATGAGAGGTACAACAAATATAAACAAAATAAAAGAATAATGAACAACATAATGTTCACCTGCTTTTTCCGAAGCATGTGGCTCAACGAAGAACGATTTGTAGAATTTGTATGAAAACTATTTAGCAGGCGATAAATGGAAATACATTGTGACCCTTGATGAAGCATGGGTTTACTTAAATGCTGCACCAAAAATTTGATGATACTTCATGCATTAATAGTTTTTTTCAAAGGTTATGTAAATGTTTATATAAAATTCAAAATGCAAAAGTTGCAAACGTCTTCATAAAATAGATCAGAATTTTATTTTTTTCTCTAAGCCGGAGATTTGAAAGAATATTCATAAAAATACTCATTTCATTAAAAGCTTTATAAATGATGACACAAATCTCCAGTCTCATGAAAGAAATTACAACCAATACTTTTCTTAGAAAAGTACTGTATCATTTAATAGTTGACTAAACCCTCATATGAAAAAAGGTAATTAATTTTATATCATTCACGTAAAAAACATTCTAACAATAATTAAGAAACTTTAATACACACAATTACATCATTTTACTTTCTCTAATACGTATATGTTTCAAATAAATGAACATTTTAATGCTTTTTCTGCTTGCCGGTGCTAACGTGAATTTAATTCGCGCAGTGCCGCAGAACAATTTGTCATTTAGCATCATTAACTTAAAAATCCTGATATGAATAGTAGCCAATTCATTATTTTTACTTTAAACAAAATACATACTTTTTGTATTCTAGTGTTTGCTTCATTAATAATGAGCTTTTAAAATATCAAAATATTAAATCTATTTTATTTTCAAAACTAAAATCATGTAATATACTTGCAGCCTATGAAGAAAGGTTAGGATATTTGGGCACAGTAAAACAGAAAGGACTATTTGATTAAGGTGTAAAACGCCTTCTTGGATGACTTCCTAGGGCTAAACTCCCTCGTGTTCACGCTACACACGAGGAAAGTACTACAACTAGACATTCAGGATCCCGTTTACGAGATTGAATGCTGGTCGAAGTACCTGTATTTATAGGTCTTTATCCACTCGGCCATTTGTGAAACGCAACCAACTTGAAAGAAGCATTCCTGAATAATAAAGTACTGGTATAAATTTATAATCAAAAGACACTAAATTTTAACACCATAGATGAAATGGTATAATAACAACAGTAACTACACTCATACAAATTTTAATGTTGAAACATTTACCAAATTTCACCCTTCAAAAGTTTGTAGTGATTGCTAAGATATAATGGTAAATAAAATTACAGATCTGTTTTATTTTTCAGCAACTGGGTAATAAAAAGATATATTTTCTTAATTAAATAATAAAGTGATGAATTTATTTTTGGTTAAAAAATTTAGAATAGTTTTAATATTATGGACCAAACTGAGAGTTAAAAAATTATAATCAATAAATAAATTATTTGCATTTTAAAGTAAATTTAAATCTCAAGTTTATTCATCAAACCTTTTGCTTTTATTTTCACTAAAATAGACTATATTTAGTGTTTGCTTCTTTGCCCTTAGTATAATATTACAAGTTTCGTTCCCTAAGAATAAAAATTAATAGATAAAAGGCATACGTACAATGATATACAACATGAAGTTAATTTGAATGAAGAAGAAATTTAGTTACTAAATTGTCAGTGCGTGTTCCGAAGAGGACCATAACATCTTCTCTTGTAGTAAACAAATGAGATCTAGATCACACGTGAACAGAATCATAGATGTAGAATATTCTAGAAGGTTCTGGAACATAGCCATACTAAAATGACGCGAAACAAAATAAACAAGACTACACAAATGCTTAAAAAAAAGAAAAGAACAAACTAAAAATAATAAAACAGTTTAGTGTTTGAAAAGTAAAGCAGGAATATAGTTAGGATGATTTTATAAATTAGAAAGTCATGGAAAGCCTTCGAAAGCCTTATTCATTAACTGAAGAAGCTTCCAGCAGATCTCTGGAAGGAAATGTTCATGAGGTCAGAGTCTCATTTTATAGCTTAATTTCATTTTTTAACTATCACCAAACCTTAAGAGCTTTCTCCTTATGGAAAGGATGATTTTGAAAAGGAAATTCCTTCGCAAATTTCTCGACGCTTGAAAAGAAATTAGTAAAACAAAACACCAGTTTCCAGGTTTTATTTGATTTTTGCTAGTTTAGTAAATTTTTATTAGGTGTTTAAGCTTTTTCCCTGTAGTAAGCTTTGCGATGCTGAAACTTGAAAAACGTACAGTGCCTCTTCGGGAACCGAACTCCGGACCTCCCGAATACGCGTCGGACGTGCTCCCAGTTGCACCACAAAGGCACGCAGAAGGACGCATTTTGTTTGATTGTTATTATTATTAGTGTTTTCGGCCAACTGCACGGTATGAAAAGTAAGCAAGCCCCTGTATACAGCACTAGTTTTTGGTAATTAAGCAATATGAGAATAAGCTATATGACAAAAATACTAGAAGGGGCTCAAAGATTCTGAAGTGGGAAATTAGGGGATACTACACATTACTATTGGTTAAAGTTTAAATATGCCTATACTCTATACAGTATCCTCGCTGTACAAGATACTATACTTACTATTGGTTAGCGGTCAAATACTTACGTACTCTGTTTCAAGCAATAATCACTACCATTATACCCTTAACTTCCGCTAAGAACGCACCTGCCACACCTTGGCCGTGTAAATCAAAGATATATTATATTCATTAGTCTATGGATGCAAGCGCCTCATTTTAAGCTCTGCCCTGATTGCAAGGTGCCCTATTTTTACCTATAGTTTTGTCTAAAATCTTGGTCACTTCCCTGAATATTTTCATTTAAAAAAGCCGTTGGCAAATCTGATAGCTTTTCTTATTAGCCCAGGTTTAATGTGTAACATATATAACGTAACAGAAAAAACTCATCTTTTTATCATTCTCAGTAAACCATTAGGAGTAAATGATTTATTTCTCAATACTTTAATACTCGATAGTCTAACATAATCGTTGCTTTACTATAGCACTGATAAGAGCATTTCATAAGTAAAGCTTTATCTTTTAAAGGCAGTGTCACTGTTGCTTTGCAATAATAATGCGATGCTTTGACTGTAGAAAATAATTTTCTGGTTCATGTATTTCCTTCCGGCAACTCATTCAAATTAAATTTTTCATAAAACAGTCTTAACGTGATAAGACGACAGTTTGTCAGTTTTTTCAGTTTTTCTCTTCCCAGTAGAAGGAATTTACGCGGCTTCCTCATGCCACTGTCAAGAACATTTTGCAAGTATCGGATAACACTGTGGAAAAAGGATGCTGGTTAACTAATCTTAAGTGCAGCACCATTTTTTGAATTGATGATAATCAAATTAATTTTGTTTCAAAAATTAAAATTCCATGATTTCTTTTATTACGTAACTAAATTAACTTTAGTCGGGATCAACGAGCATATTGATTGACTATGAATCCTTGATGATCTTAAAACTATATGCTCCGTAATCATTTAGTAATTTTTATGTGTAAAATGCAACTATATGCATAAAGCTAAAAAGGGTAGTTTCGAAAAAAACATAAATATGTATTGATATGTAAATTACTTACATAAACATGTATTAATTTAATACTTATAATTTTCTTATTTATTTTAATTAATACTTATTTTCATATTATTTACTTACTTTAAATAACACTTACATGTGAACTTAAAAGGAATTTTTCGATTTGAACACAGTCAGCACGTTCAGAACATGTCTTCCACACAAAGCTATTAAATGCAGTTAACGGTATTAACGATGTTATTCGTATATTTCTCCTTTTGTTTTTCTGCTTTAGCATTTTTAATACTAGATTTTATGAATGCGTTCAGTGTTAGATTTTAGTAATTTCAGTTTTTTTTTAGATTTGAATTTATTAATTTATAGCTTAATTTTTATATTAAAAAAGCTTCCCCTTGCATATGAATGACCAGTTTCTTGGTCCTTCAAAAAGGAAATGGCCTGCGCACAACGATTAAGGGGAAATACGTCTCTAGAAGTTTAGTTATTACTAACGTGAACTCTTGTTAAGCATATCTGCAATCCAGGAAATGATTGCCATGATGTTTTGAATAAATGCGTAAGATAAGAATATTGGTAAGACATCTTTATATTCCATGGAAATCCCTACGTGAATACGGAAATTAGATGCCATATGCTGTTGCAATGTCTTCCTTCTTGTTATTCTTATTCAGATATTTACTATCTATGAACACCAAAAACATTCTATATAAATTTCGCCTTCCTTAGATACGTTTGAAATTTTTGTTACAGACTCTTACCAATGAGAAGAGTTTTCAGATTTAATATCCGTAGCATAACAAGAAATTTCCTTTTTACCCTGTAAGGGTTTACTTAATTTTTCTAATATTTATTTTTACTTTAAGACAAGCCTTTACTGTACGCTGTCATTTTTCTATCTACGTTTTCCCATCAGAATGAGGTTTCAATAATACGCTTTATGCAAATAAGGTAGAAAGGAGTACATAAGCTGAGATATGAGTTACTTGAGTTAGGAAACCGTGTTCTGCCGGTTATTACTCTCATGTCCATAAATTAAGGATAATGCAAAATCAGGCAAAGGAAAAGTTAGAAGCAAAACAAATTTGACTTATTTGTAAAGCTTATTTATTAAACAAAAGGTAAAGAGCAAAAAAAAATGCTATATGTTTCATATTATTAAAAAAATTAGCGATTTTTTCTCCCTGGAGAAAATTACAAAGAAAACCTATTTACAAAAAAAAACAATTTTACATGGTTGGTATGATTGTTAATACATTGTATGTCTCACAGACGATGCAATACAGTCCGTACAACGCCTAGGCATGCTGAGTATCAAATTATCGATCTGATCTTGGGGGATATTACACCACTCAAAAAGCAATGCTCTCCGAAGTTCCGGTAGACATGTAGGAGGAGGTTGACGGGCTGCAACTCGTCGGCCAAGCATATCCCACACGTGCTCTACTGGATTCAAGTCCGGTGAGAATGCTGGCCAGTCCATACGGGTGATATCCTCCGATTGAAGGCATTCGCTTACGATGTTTGCACGGTGAGGACGGGCGTTGTCATCCATAAACATAAATTGTGCGCCCATGGCACCCCGAATCAAACGTACATGTTGTTCCAGAATGACGTCCCGATAGATTTGGCTTATCATGGTTCCAATTTGAACATGCAGGTTAGTTCTGGAACCCAGAATAATTCCACCCCAAACGAGCACTCCTGCACAACAGTAACGGTGTCGATCAATGATATTTTCTTGGTGGTAACGAGCACCTGGAGCTCTCCATATGAAAGTCCGGCGAGAATCAGACACCAAGCTAAACCTGGACTCGTCGGAAAACATCACACAAGCCCACTGTTGCGGTGTCCACAATGCGGTGTCTCTACTCCAGGCTAACCGCAGGCGACAGTGAGTTTCAGTAAGTGGAACGCATCTGACAGGTCTACGAGCATATAGACCAATCTGCCCTAAGCGTCTGTACACGGTCTGCCTTGAAATTGTCGTACCAGTGGCTGAAGAGGGCTGATGAGACAGATCTGAGGCTGTGCTCCGCCTGTTTCTTTTTGCAGTAACTGCCAAATATCGGTCCTCATTCCGCGTTGTAACTCTGGGGCGACCTGTGCTGTAACGTCTACTCACATTACCATCATCTTGGAATCGTTGCCAAAGCCTGGAGATGACACTCTGGGCAATTCCAAGTTCGTCTGATACTTCCAGTTGGGTACGCCCACATTCCAGACGGCCGATTATTCTACCACGTAAAAAATCATCCAAATGCGTCCTTTGTATCATAACTATTCGGTTATTGCACTGAAATGCTTATAAAGCGCCTGCTAACAATTTTACTTCTTTGCCTGTATTCCTTATATATCACTCTCTTACACTCTCGTGATTGTGACGAACCATCGGTGTCATCTGGTTACTTCCTGAAATTTGCATATGATTCTTGAAGATGTGTGTAGTGATTTTACAGGTGATATATTTATTTTAGAGTTCGATTTCTGCGTGACTCCGAATTATCCTTAATTTATGGACATGAGTGTAGTTAAAGCTTGCTGTTCTACAGCCGTAATTATTACGTGCTTGTTAGCTTACACCTGTGATTCTTAGTTAATGATCAACTACGCAAGACTGATTCTGTTCAGCTTCGGTTGATTAAATCTATTTAGAATCATTTCGTTTTATATTTTATATTTTGAGTTAATGCCCAAGTTCAGGCTTCTTGTACGCACGAGAGGGGTTGAAGGTTAGTCTATTTTTGAGTTAGAATAAAAGGGTATTTTAACCCTTCTCTGGAGTTGTTACTTATGCAACAAGAGTTCAGCGAATAGTCGCTACATAATTCTTATGTATTCTAGCTTTCAAAGAACTTTATTTTAGGTAAGATATTACAACCCTTATTTCAAGGAATCGGTAGCATTTTACAACGTGGTCAGAGATAATATATGACTGAAAATAATAATTAATAGCAAACATCTGTACGCATATTTATATATGCTTTTATAAGATTTTTTTTTCAATTCGTTGTCAAAGCAACTGTGGCGTCTATTTCTGTGGAAATGAGGTAAGATAGTATTGAAGACAATAATTAGCAACGACATTAGCATGTCTATTCACAAATGCCTTTTAATCGTACATGGAAATTTCTCCTTTCACCGAAAATAAAATATACTATGTGGAGTTATTACACAATTTACTCCTCTGGTTTCTTGGGTAAAATTAGTGATAGGCTAGATATTTGAGTAAATATGGTAAATGATGTATAGAGACCACTAAATGGCCAGATATTTCAATTTAATGCATTTCTCGGAAATGACAGGACCAGTCTGCATTTTAGCCGCCTTATTACTGATTTATGATAAAAAAACCACCACTTTAAAATAAACCAAGACTTTTTATCTTGAACTTTCGGTTTCTCTTTCGTTCTCTAGCATTTATGGTCGCGATGTTTATTTAGTTCCCTATGGAGATGAAAATCTGAAAAGTTCGTGTTAGAGAGAGAAAACGAAAGATCTCTTGGGTAACATAACTGGTAAAGTTCTCGCTTGCTGCTAAAAGATAATGCGTTTACCTTCCGATCCAGGTGACTGATGCACAAAACATTATTATGTTCAAAGTACCCATGGTCAGGGGTCAGAGGTTTTATGGAGATTCTTTCTCTTGCTGTGATTGCAGATTCTATGAAATAAAAAAGGAATTGTAGAGTTTTCTGGGATCTAGCAGCTGTGTTGAATGAACACCGTTTAAATGCTACTGAAGTGTGTACGTAATGAGCCATAGTAACTCACTCTCAACTAATTCTACGCACTGTTGTTAACTAGAAAAAAAACTGATAAAAAATACGATTTTTTAAAAATATTCATAGTTTTTGAATACAGTTTACTTTTCGCGAAGACTACCAAATAACTTTTATTTGCAAGATCACGTAGGGGAAATAAGTTTCAGTATCAATGTGTCTTAAATGAATGCTCGTGCTCTTCAGCTTTTGATCGGGTATTTTAGATCCTGAGTCGACTGAACCATTATTACACATTTTATCGGCTCGCATGAAAATTTCGCATTTTCATTGTGTCTCAATATGTCGCTTTTAGATATAAGTTTATGCTTTTTACTTTTCTCATTATATTTTCTATATTACTTTCATTTAGCTTATTTAAATAAACATTCGGACTTATTTAAAAACATTTTCTACACATTTATTTCATTATATTCTTCAGTTATGCAGTCTTATGTTAATGTAAGAGTAAAGCAGAAGTTAGAATAACATCAGATTTGTATTAAGAAATAAAATTAAAAACTCCCTGTCGAATGTTCTTTATATTATACATCTTTAGATTTGTCAACCTTCTCAAACACACTTCTACAGATGTTGAGAGACTGACTTTAAATTACTCTAAGAAATGATTTTTTTCACTGACTATGCATGCATTATTGTTTCCGCTCTCATAAGAAGTATGAATTCAAAATCATCTTATGCATTTACGATTTTCATTGATCCCGCAATTTGGCTGACTATTGAACTTCTGTGGCTTTAATTTTGTCCCTTTCCGGTAGTTTCGCGTTTCGATTTGAATCAAACTTCATTTTTTCTGAGTATCCGAAACCGTCTTTTATTTGCCTTGCTGATATTTTAATTTTTCTAAAGAAATTGAAATTTCTTTTAATTTCTCATCTGTTTGTCATTCAGCATTGGTTCTTTGAAATCTGAACCTTTGTTTTGAATTTAATGAAAAGAAATCCCCTTGCGAATACTTTTTTTAACCAATTACTTTAAAAATACCAATTTATTTTTTTGTTTGCTACAGCAACGTATAGATTTCATATACATTTAATATAAATAATAAGTTTTCTTCTAATAATAAAGTTTTCATCTTTATTCTTGTAGACATATTCCAAGTTCTCAGACTGTGAAATTTAACGCGTATCTTGCTAGTGTAGTTTATCTAAAAGACACTGGATTGGATTATGTATATGATGACAAAGCAATGAGGGCGCTCTGCCTCAGAACAAAGATACTTGGTGGAGGACCTTTTATGGGAAACTGGCTCGTATTCTCATTACACAAGGAAGGAACTATGATAACTTCCACGCATCTAGCTTTTTCACCAGGAATTGAATCCGAGGTGAGGCACTAGTTTTCAGCGTGTAGTGCGCTGCAGGCCTTGTAACTGAAATTAAGGGAGTTTCAAAACTGCATGCTTCAGACATGTTAAGTCTCTTGTCGCGTTTAGAGATACTTTAGTGTCAAAGTAAATTTGTATTATAAATATTCTTTAGAGACTTATAGTATGTTTCTCATACCTTTATCTTGACTTTGTTTATATACTTTTTGTCTCATTTGCATATTTTTTGCCTTTCCTGCAGTCACATAAATGGCAAGCATAAACAGAAATATTACTTTATCTTTTGTACATGATCTTATGATATATTATAAATTTATCTGTGTTATCGTTACTTATTTCGCGGAATGATGAACCAGTAATACTTGTAAATGATGTTAGGAAGACTTCCTTGTAAATTATTTCTTATATTAAAGCTACTCATCGAGATACGAACGTAAGCTTATGTCTTAAGAAAGTAAACAAATATACTTTTAAAGGGCTAAGTTAAGTCCCTTTCTTGGCTAAAAACATAAATTATGAATATTAAAATATAAACATAGATTATGAATCTATGGACTGAATGAAATGCATGGTAGAGTATTATTTTAGATTTGATAAATTATGTTCAATTTGTAAAAGGCACCTTTGACATTTTAGGCTATTAAAGCACATAACAAAAGTTTCACAGGGAATTTACGTTGAAGTCAAACTGAAAATTTCAGAAAAGTAAACTTAAATTTGCTCACATAGTCAGTCAAACAATAAGTGCCACTTATAAGATGACAAATTTGTGCACATTGTGGAATTAAGCAGTAATACAAAAGATCGAAATTGCCTCTGTACCATAGAAGGATATTATCTGGGTCTCTATTTCTAAAGCTCAGTAACATATTAAAATTTATTCCTGGCTAAATAGCCTTTGATATCTAATTTAACACGGAATCAGGGGTCTCTTATTGTACAGCAAGGTAATCAAAAGAAGATTAAGTCTATAATGCTGGCAACAATTTCTAATGTACTTTAAAATTCCCTATTCATTTGCATTTTACTTGGAAAAGCGGATATTAAATTGACAGAATGTATGATAGAGCAATATTCCTCAAACGGAGGGATCATGAAATCTTAAATTAGTAAACTTTGGTACCTCTAGCAAGAAGCTATTACTCTGGCATCCGTGAGAATGAAAAATGTAGAGCAAGCATGATATAAGAGTAGAAAATCTATACAGATTAGTTTCCCTGCTAAAATAGTCAGATTGTAAGGCTCCTAAGTTTTACTAACGTTTATTTTATTTTAAATCTTTACTATCACTTCTTATTTTCTACTTCCGGCCAGAATTAAAAGCTTTAACTTATTTATGCAAATTTATCTTGCTAACGCCAAGTACTTAAGTTGTGGCTTTTTGCCAAGCAAGAGAGAGGAAGGAGTTATTGGAAGCAAGCCGCTTGTCATAGTAGTTTTACGCGGTTGCTGGTTGCCTTCAAGGCCAGAGGTTTAGTCCTCTTTGATAATTTCAAACGTATCGTAGTTTTAGCAGCTCTCCGTACTACATACGGACTTTTGTTAAAGTTTAATACGGACTAACTTTTGTTAAAGTTTTGTTAATACTGACTGGAAAGCAACACAAAAGTCATAAAACTGGTTGATTCCCCAAAAGCTTTGCCGAGAGAGATGAAAAACCGACGAGTGATGCCAAACTAGAAATATTTCACTATCTGAAAACCTACTATCAGCTTCGCTGGTAAAAAGTATGTTCTTTAACAATTAAAAAAACCGGAGCATTTGACAGAATTCAGTGAGACTAAATTCAGTGGGTATTTTAAAGGCAATGACAATGATTTGGGCTTAGAGAAAAATCCATTTCATCTTACAGTTGAAAATGTTTTGCACTGAATATCAAGATAAGCTTCCAAAGCTGAAGACTGTTTCAGGAGCAAGATGTACTATGTTCTAACCGAAATCAGTCAATTACTTTAGTCTTTAAATGTGCCAACCTTATAAAACATGATAAAAAAAACTTACCAATGCATTATCACCACTCGGTTTGACGTATCTTGGGGAGTCAGATTCTTTATTATAAATGAAAATGAAGCAGGAAAATAGATTGGAGTTTAAGAATGATTTGCGTTATGACCTTGCAAATACTTTTCGTGTACACTTTCAGATTTTATGAAGAGAACACAATCACAGGTTTCTGATTGAGTGGGATCTTCATTAAAGTTAAGTCAGAATCAAAATATTATTATTGTTTTGAAAGTTTTATTCCTTGATTTAGTTTGCTAAACAATTTATTTGAAAGTTACTTTAGTTGAAAATTTTAATTAAGGATTAACAATAATTAAATTTTTCCCAAATATTATTTAAACGATGTAAATTTTTATGCAGCTTCTTAGTACACTAAAATGAAAAAAAAATAACTTTCATACATTATATAATTTGAAATGCCCCTTGGGTTCAAAAGACTTTTACAAAGAAAGATGACATTCTGGCATATGTAAAAATGGGGGATAAAATAAAAGAATAAATTAAAGTAGTACACTAAGTACACTAAGACAAAGTAAATTAAAGTAAAACTTGATTGGTAAAATTAGATAAGACTTACACCAATTTAGTTTTACTTTAATTTTTACTATTGTACAATGATTGTCCAACTAATCTCAGAGATGTGCCTTGATTAATAAAATTTGGTTTCTCAATAAATTGAATTTATAAAGTTATTGTTTTAAAAGCCTAACCTCTCAAGGAGATTTTTTTAAAATTTTATCCTGGAATTTTGCTTCATGTTTAAATATAGCAAAAAGTTAAGTAACGAAATACTTAATGAAGTATGCAAAAATAATATGAAATCATACAAGAAAAGTTTCAAGCAAAGCTACCAGTAATTGATAATATTGCATAAATGAACATTGTATCTCGGAATGCAACTAGACCCGTTCTAAGGAGAAGAGGCATAAAATATATGGAAGATATTTTCATGTCTTTCTGTTCAGAATCCCACTTAACCACAGACTATTGTCTGGTTTTGGTGGTTAAATGGTCAATGGATGCCATAGCAACGCTTGTAATAAGATCCTAGATGCTTTTGTATCTGCCAAACCTTTTGTGTATTGGAAAGATCCATCCGAAAAAAAAAAATAAAAGCTACTATCTACGCTTTTGAAAACTTCACTATGATAAGAGAATAGGTTATTCAGAAATGTTTAGATATAACATAGTCACGCAAATGGAAAAGATCAGGCCGTTGATTTTTCTATTCTTGAATGTTTACCTTGGTAGTTTTTTAATAAAGCAAACTTTTTGTTGCAGAAGCCAACGACTAAAGCACCAGGTTCAGTTTGCTCTTCAGTATTAGAAACAACGTATTTTTGTAATATTTTGCTGGTGTAATGTACTCGTAATACGGAACTAAACAACTCTTTCTAAACAGCCTATTAATAAACAATTCTTAAGCTCAGGTAACTCCCAAACCAAAATAATTTAAAAAGTATTACATATAATGAATAGCTTACATTAATAAATATTACGTATAAATGCATGTTGATCCTTGTAGATGAGCTAATTGAGAGACTGCTTGTCTTATCAGTGTGCACATCAACTCCGAAGCCATGCGATAACTAATAAGTATTGAGAGTTAAAGATTGCTACCTTTTTCTGAGAGTAGCAGTCTCATATAAACTGGCGAAAATTATTTTAACGCAGCTTTATGAATGAGAATTAAAGCATAAGTACGAGAGTCGGATGTGAAGTAATGTTAGAAATTTATATATGAGGTCAAAGAGTGAGTTAGAAGAGAAAAATTACTATATATGAGGTAAAAAGCAAATTCTATAAACGAGAGATACTATATCATAGTTTTCTTTTCCATTTCAAGTAAAATTGTGTTATGTTAATGACTGCAACAGAGCACATAAAGTATATTCTTTTCGGAAATGTTGCATTTACAGATTAAAGTTTAATGAAAACTAACTAACAGTTGATTTATATAAGAAGTAAATCATGAAACTTTCCACGTAGATAGGCTTTTCATTAGATCCTTGATCAAATTCCTCTGATGCAAGGCAAAATAAAGTAAAAGAGTTACTATATCATGAAGTGAAAAGAAGAAGAATGAAAGTATAATTTATCGATATTTTTTGCAAATTTTAGTGACAGAATGGCTGAATGTTTCTGCTAAGGAAAATTGCACTGATATAAAATAGATGTTCTTTGCGGTCGTATATCTGCTGTCAGCCATCAAAGCTTTTCTGCCACTAGAGTCGTATATATTCTGTTAATCACCATATGTTCGTTCATAGAAAATTAATTCCGATCAGTATTATGCGTATGTATAAACTAAATACAGCCGCAAAGGATTTAATGATGTTCTGAATGCTATGAAAAAACTCAAGACGACAAAGTGAACTAAAATTTAAAAACCTCTACTGATATACTATAAAGACGCACACACTGTACAACCGAGTCAACTTAATTTCCTAACACTAAGCAAAATAATTATTGCATCCAGTTTTTGCCTAACACCATCAGCCTGTTTAACATCATTTATCTAGTGAAACAACTCGTTGTTTGGAACTACATATAAGATTGAACAAATACATTACATCAAAAATAACTCCTTTAGTAATAGAAAATTGTTGTGTGCAAATACTGGCATTTTGCAAATTTATATTTGATCATAGAATGCAAGCAAAATTTTGCATTTTTATTTTCATTCCGGTTTTTATTATTTTATTAAAAATTTAAAAGGAAAACATAATTAGAATTTACAAAAATATATAACTTTCAACACACAGCGGGGTTTCGAACAAAATTTTTTATATAGAAAGGTTAGTCATTTTTAAATGGGCCAACCAGTGGCCGAGCGGTAAAATCGCTGAATACTGGTAGTTCGGTCCAAGGTACGAATCCCGCGAACGGGATGGCTGCATGGGCGCCTTCAGAGCCTTCTCTATGTGTAACATGTATACGAGCCAGGTTCCCTTAGAAAGCCCTCCACGAAGGCATCCCTCCCCTTAAGCAGTAGCGCTAGTGTGCTTTGCCGTATTTTCAATACACGCACACTATTTTAAATGAGTTATTCAGTCTTCGTTTTATGGAGAAACGTACCAAATTTTGAGCATTATAGGCACCAACAAACATAGTCTTCTACATGAGCATGTGCACCTTGAAGCCCGAATTTTCAATTTCGAATGTGTTTTATTTTTTACATATTTTGTGTAAGTTTAATGAACTTTTTATTAGAAAAATCAAAGTTTTAATAGCAATGTATTTAATTTGAAAAAAAGGACGATATTTATGTTTCAAATTTAATCAGAAATCTCAGAGATTTAAAAGGTGTTGCCTCGCGGCAAAGCGGAAGATATTTGTCTTTCATATTTAATTAGCAAACTCATCGATTTCAAAGAAATGTGCTGCTATTGAATGAAATAAAATATTTTTTCTTCCACACGCGAGTGCGGTACCGTTCGGCAAAGCCTTAGTATTTAAATACGGTTTCAGATTTATTCTGCTTGTTATTGATTTTGATTAACGAACTAGACGATTCAAAACAATAAATACTGTCTACTGTTATTAACTACTAGCTGGACCAGAGAAATTACATTAGCTAAATTCATTAAAATCATTACATCTATATATTTTCATTCCGTTTTTTATATATATGTTACATCCAAACAAAACGAGTTGGAGATATTCCTTCCCAGCCAAACCCATAGAAATAAAATTGGTTATTTCTAATCCCATGTTAAAAATAAAATGTAAAGATAAATTTTTTCAAAAGTATTTTCAACAAAAACTTGATTCGAAAACACTTTCCAGGAAAAGCAGAACAAAACATTTCCCTTCTGTTCTAAAAATATGTAAACGAGAGAGAATCATTACGTTCTGGTGCTTCTGGCAAAGAAATATTTTTGTAACCTTTTCATGAAATAACTTTGTTTTTCTTAAAAACCTATTTGCACAGTTTTGAAAGTGAAGACTGTGGATTTGTGAGGTCTTCAAATAAAATTTGTTATATAACAAGGCGGTTTCTCGTAAATGGTTATAAATGTGTAAATACGTTCGTTTATGTATGCATCATCTGCGCTTGATAAGTGAAGCAAATTTATGTTTGCTTTTTATTTATTATATATATATTTATAATATGTTTTATAGTGGTGAATACAAAACAGTATTAGTTCTTTTCTGAATTAAAATGAAGTATCTGGAAAATAAAATCGTAGAAAAAAAGAAAAGATCAGCTAGAAAAATATCTATTTCTATAATTCTATATTCTAATTTGTGTTATATACCTATTTCTTGTCATATAACACAAATTATTATAACAGCTTTATAATCAAGACATGACCAAGCTTTTTATAGTTGGAAACATAAAGTAAGTACAGTTTCATTGCATAAAACATCTTTATTGTTCAGCGTAGTTATTCTAAAGGCGTGCATATATTCTGTGAAATATGTAGCATGGTCGAACTTCATCTTAAACTCGAAACCCAGATAAAAAAGTAACAGATTTTCCCAAACTGCTATTCAGAGCAGTTTCTAGTATTTTCTATCAGAGGTTATGTTTATTTCAAAGTTTAGTCTTTCATTGGGCTATTCAAAGAACCTAATAATTAGAGCTCAGAGCAAAGAGTCAGAATAATTTTTCAGAAATATGTCTGCCCACAATAAGTACTAAATTATGCAATGAGGAAACTAAATAGTTTTTCTAATATGCATATATGTATACATAAAATACTGACATGTATATATGTATATATTATAACCACCATCCTAATTTTCTATTTTTTGTAGCTTTCTCTAGAAAACTGAGTTCGATTTATGCATTTATTTTAAAGCATTTCACGAGATATTTTCACACTGCGATATTTCTTTCTCTCGCTTTTAGTGCAATATGGTTTTGTTCCGTGCGTGCGGGTTTGTAATGGCTTGAATATACTCAGAACCAGAGATAGCTTGATAAACTCCTTTTTCCCTAAAGAAATACAATTCTGGAACTTTTCACAAAAGTACCCATACAGCTATTCTCAGTATGACACAGCACAGATAGTAGTTACCACTATAACTACGAAGAACGTTAAAGGTTAATAAAAGGCCTCAAATGAGAGAACTCACGCAGTGATCTCTCAATACTCTGAGCTAAATTCTGAACTTAACTCAGAACTAAACTTTTAGCTGATGCTCTGTCCGTTCTAACATAGTCTTCCGCCTTCCGCCGAGAAATTTCCAGTACGTTTGATTTTTCGAAAATGCTGGGAGGCGTAAACAGTTAGAGTAAAATAGGAGCGGATACAGTTACAGTTAAATAGGGATCGGACTAGTTACAGGTGCACAGGTATGTGATTAAAATGTCACCAGATGGTCACGAGGTTTCACGACATTTGGCTGTTTCTTGCATATAATGTCACTAAAATTATTTTATATATCTGCAAAATTCATAACAATATCTTCGGTGATTGCTTCACTTTCGTTTTACTTTGCAGCTGCTTCACGATTTTTGATTTATTTACCGCGTTCTTTGTGCGGCATTATTTTGATTCTTTAAGAGAGTACTAAAAATTAATTATTCAGATATTTGTTAATTTTACATTAGCAGTTTCTTGAAATCCTTGAATTTACTTCGTTTAATAAGTTTGTGATACATGAATGGTCGATTAGAAAGTCGTTATTCTTCTGTATATAAAAAAATAAGCCCTTGTTTATATAGGCGATGAAAGTCACTCCCGAGACCAATACACATACTGACATTCTGGATGTACTTTTTTAAAACTCCCTTCAGTACGTTTCCGCTCGAATATACTTCTGTGCATTCTTAAATGCAGATTCTGGTTCAATAAATGAGCAGTTCTCCTAAAACATATTGCTTTTATCTGCACACCATAGAAAACATCCAGAAGGAAAACTTTCAGGCCAGATGGAACTTAGTCTCATTCAGTTCCTGAAAATATCGTGCTGTGTTCTTACTTTGCGAGGTTCTGCCTTCTTGTAAGTAAACCAATGAATTCTTTTATGTTAATTGAACAATAGTAGCTCAAACGTATGGTACTATTCTTCTGAGTTCAATTTATAAGTGTAAAAAAGTGGCACAACAATGAGGTCATTGCTTAAGATCCATACTGGCTTTTTGATCTTCTGTGTAATTACAAAGCTCTTTTGCACTGTAAATTAAAATAATATAAGGAGCTCTTTTAGTTTACTTAAATGTTATATTAAACGTAAATTTTAGTAACATTGTAGGTTTGTTGCAGTTGTTTTAATTTCGACTAAGCTCTGAGTTGCGCACTGTCCTATCGCTTCCTGGATCCCAAGAATTGATCTCAAATAGAAGACAGTCTGAATTTAAATTATGCGCAAGTGGGGTTAAATATGATATGGCATTGTGAAAGCAAGTATTCAAACTTAAATTGAAATTAATTAATCTACATCGAGGCACAAGTTCGTAAATTCTTTGAATGAGCAGGTTTTTCCCCCGTTTCTTTCGATGGCCTGCTACAAGGGGAAGAAGGCTTCGGCCTCACTCTCCCCGCTATGACTTTTCGCGCTATGTCTGCAGTGATGGTATAGTGAAACTCATCAACTTGCGAAATTTGGCTGATCTGATAAAGAGAACTGTGGTCTCAAAACAACAGAGAATGGTTCAGTTAGCTTCATTTTAAAGCAAGTACCTTGATTCATCAAAGAACGACGTTTTTCGGTTAAAAGTTCATCCTGCAGTTGTATACTCTTGCTATGGGCCTGTCGTCTAAAAATAAATTATGCAGAAGTTCGAGTGGCTTCTTTATACTTACAACATAATTTGCAGAGATACAAGAGCAAATCAGGAGCAGTGATTTTCCAGTCTTTAGTATTACGTTGACAGTTTATTTAGCACGGCAGTTTATTTGGCATCCTGCTATGCATAACCACGTAACGTGCAGCAATGTATTTTACGCCGAAATGTGTTTATTTCGATGGCATTTACTAAAACTTAAATTTGATCCATCACTGTGTAATAAAAATATCCTGTGTAACTCTGTGTTTTGAAACACTCTGTGTAATTAAAACATCCTGTGTAACTCTGTGTTTTGAAACACCCTGTGTAATTAAAACATCCTGTGTAACTCTGTGTTTTGAAATCCCCTGTATAATTAAAAATGCAGGTTTATCCTCAAACGCTTAACAGAGAAGGAATTCTACGCGCATTCTCATTTATCAGGCCCCAAATAATAAAATCAATTAATAGATTAGAATTCCCGCTGAGTAAATTATCATTCGTTTTGAAGCACTTATTGAAGAATATAGCCATCGACGTTTAAAAAAAAAATCGTACCGTTATTGAACACATTAAACTTTTATAAAGTGACTAGGTTTATAGATGGAAGTCGACGCTTTTCTCCTAAAGGAAAATGAATATTTATGTGCTCCTTTATAAAATATTAGGAGTTATTCGAAATAAAAATGGTAGTTTGAAATATCTGCTAGGTATTACTGGCTTATCGTCAAGAGAGTAAAGCTTCTGTCATAATCTTAAAGTGTATCATGAATTCTACTTCAAACTTCGCACAATTTATTTTCTTTTCAAACTTACTAGATAGAAAAGGTAAATAAATTTAAAGAAGCATTTATTTAACTTCGTCCGGAGTGGATATCTGAAATTGTTATCTATATTAGACGCTTGGCGCTAGAGAGAAGAATTTTATTATTAGTAGTGAAGACTGATATCTCAAAATATGAGTACACAAGATTTTATTTGGCTTACAGAAAGAAATTGTAGTTTTCATAGATAATAGAGAACAAATTATTTTTTCATGCCACCTTTGATTGCCCACACCTCACTAATAAAAGAACGTTGTTCTGTTTTTCCTTTCTACCTTCCACCAACCAATGTTTATAGGTAAGGGAGGTAATACTTTCAGTCTAAAAATTCGATAATGTATTTTCAGTGATTAAGTGGAATTTATAGTTCCCACAAAGCATTTTTCCAGTTTTTAGAATGATTTCTGAGAATGTGAGGAGTAACGAACAATAACACTTATATGAACCTTCCAAAAATTTCATTTTTCTATATTTAAGCTTTCTGCATCTATATAAAGAGTTGATTCGATTTTGGGTAAAATTGAACAACCGGATATTGTACTTTACATAACGATCATAACATTTTTAATGGATAGCAGGAAAGAGTATGTTACTCGAAGTCCATAACATTTTTTAATGAAACTCAGTATTAAAACATAATTCAAATCTTTTCAATTTTAGTATTTAAGAATTCTGGTGGATGGAAGCAATATTAGATTTCGGCTTAAATTGGTAAAAAGAAAATGATATTTTACTTGAAGCTCTGAATAGATTTTCTGGAAAATAAAGTATTATAAGATAATCCAAAAATTTTCAAATTCAAATATGTATGTGATTGACAACAGCTTATTACATTTATAAGCGCTAAATGTAAACTTGGAATTATACCAAAGGCAACAAGAGTAAAATCACAACAAAGACAAGCTCTCATTAAGAAGCAATTAAATGCAATAGTCTGAGCTCCACATTTTGCGACCGGTTCAAACTCTTGCGTCGATACAATTTTCAATTAAAAGGATGCTGTCACCAAATATTATTCCTAAGTATTACTTTTAAAAAGAAATAACATAAAAAATATAAATAGTATAGCGAATACTAATTCAGAAGTCAAACAACAAAAATCAGCGTTATATTTACCAAATTTTCACAGGACTAGTTTCGATGGTTTTACCGAACCACCATCTTCAGCTGCAAAACCGCAAATGAACCAGATAGGAAATAATGATTAGATAAGATAAGAAAGCCTGGACAAGAATAAGCAAGTGGCGCCATCTGTTGGTAAAACCAGAACTAAAACATAATTTCTTTAAAGGCCGAAGGCAAATTTGGATTGGAATTAGGATCGTTAACTAGAACAGAAAGATTTTTATGAATGTGAAATGCCTCTAGAAAATCCAGTTCTCCAATGGAAGATGTTTTTTGAATAATTTTGGCAGCAGAAAAACTGAAAGTGTGGTTTTCGGACCAACAATGTTGAGCAACAGAAGACTTCTGTGTTTCCTCTTTTCTAACATATGCCTCATGTTCCTTGACGCGAAATTTTAAGGCTCTCTTAGTTTGGCCAATGTAAATTAAACCACACTGGCAAGGAATCCTATAAATACCCCAGGAATTCATATCCGGAATGGGGTCCTTGAGTCTGGAACTCGGAATTTTATTGATGGGACAACAAACAACCCGAAAGTTAAATTTCTGCAAAATATGTGCAAATTTATAGCTAATTGATGGAAAGAAGGGAATGACAACAGAATTTTTATGCTCTCCTAAAACAAGAGTGTGCCTTTTAGTGTGTTGAGATGAGAATTTTTTAACTACTTGATTAATAATGTTGGGTGGAAAGCACCTGTCAATAGCTATTGCTTTTAAAGAATTTAGTTATTTACTAGTCCTGTGAAAATTTGGTAAATATAACGCTGATTTTTGTTGTTTGACTTCTGAATTAGTATTTATTCGGCGTGTTATTGTGTCTTAATTATAGAAGCCCCAAACAGGCTTATTTTTTGCTTTCTTTTTTGCACGTGGTGTGGCCGCCATTTTGTGATTGCATGAGTTTCGGTAAGTATTTTTTTGCAATTTTCAAGTTATGTTTATATTTTGTATATTTGGATATTGTGCTTTGCTTGTCTGATTTCATGCATTTTGCTTACGTTTTGTTTTCTATTAATTTCAGTGAGGGATTTTTCTGCTGTTTTGTGTGTGCTTTATTATTGTTTAGTTAATTTAGTTTGATTTTCTGTATTGTTTATCATGCTTTCATCCGTTAATCGTTTCACTAAATTACGCCTGAAACGGCAAAAATTCCTGAATCATCTTGACTTTTTACTTAAATCTAAATGTAAAAAATTGATCCCAAATTTTATTCAAATCAAATCTAATCAAAAACCTTCGAGTCGCGTTTCAAGAATTCTGTTAAATTGCAAGCTTGCCTTACTTCGGTCCGTCATAAGGGATACACGTCAACAATTGTCCAAAATTGAACGTGAACTCTATAAGCTTCATCTGGAACTCGCTAAATCATATCCAAAATTCACTGCCCTTGAAAAAAAGTCTTGGTCTAGAACGGAGAATGCAGTTAACCGTCAAAAAAACACCCTTGCAGTTAAATTCGAAAAACTTCTTTTACAATCTTCCAGTTCAAGTAGTTCAAAAAATCTTCCCATTGTAAACCTCAAGCCAATAGTTAATATTTCTAATGTTATTTCTAATGTTAGTGAGAAGAACAAGAGAGAATTCTAAAATATAATTTTAACTTCTCACAAACCTGTAAACCCTCGATTCCAAAGATTTTGGCTCCTATCGAAAAAGCTTTCAAGTTCAGTAAAGTTTCAGATTCACAGAAAGAAATGATTAGGCATCTTATCGCTCATAATGTGAAATTCAATAATAAACCTTTGAAACCAAATCTAACTGCGAAAGAAAGAGCTACATTGCGTGAAATTCATTCTAACCGGGATATTATTATTTCAAAGGCCGACAAAGGTGGCCAGATAGTCGTCATGGATAGGAACACTTACATCGATGGTGTCACTAAACTCTTAAACGAAGGACCATATAATCCGATCCCTAAAGATCCTTCACCTTCGGACTTGTCAAAAATAAAAACTGCGATCAAATCTTCGCAAATCATTTCAGGCAACTTAAAACATTCACTTATCCCATCTGTTGCGAATTGTGCCAGATTATATGCTCTTCCCAAAATTCATAAAAGTGGTATTCCTTTCCGTCCTATTGTATCAAATTTAGGTACTGCCTCGTATCCATTAGCTAAATATTTAGTTTCTAGATTTTCAACTCTTTTAGACAATAACATTTACACCATAAAAAATTCAATAGAGTTTGTAAAAAAAGTTAAAAACATTTCTCCTAGTAATTTACTCATGGTTTCTTTTGATGTAAAATCATTATTCACCAATGTCCCAGTGGAGGGTGCATTAAGATGTCTAGAAACCAGACTTCGCGAATTTCATTTCTCTTGCATCGAAATTGATGAGCTAATTTCTCTCACTCAACTATGTTTGAAACAAACACATTTTGTTTTCCAAAATAAATATTACAAGCAAACTGAGGGATTAGCCATGGGAAGCCCCCTCAGTCCCATCCTGGCTGATATCTACATGCATTATTATGAATCAAAATTGTTTGAAACTTTAAACTTCCCGGCATAGTTCCGCTACGTAGACGATACTTTTACTCTGTTTGAAGGTAATAAAGATGATTTAAATAAAGTTCTTTCAACAATGAATTCTATTGATCCTGCTATTCAGTTCACTTTTGAACTTGAGACTTGCAATTCTCTTCCGTTTCTCGACATTCTGGTCACACGTAACACATCCAACTTCAGTACTACGGTTTACCGTAAACCTTAATCGGTTTGCCTTCCACCACACTTTAAATCATGTCATCCGACTAAACAAAAGTTAGCTTCATTTTATTCCTATGTTTTCTGTGCTCTTCAAGTTTGCTCCTCCAAACTAGCCCTTGATGAAGAACTAAATTATTTAAAAGCAATAGCTATTGACAGGGGCTTTCCACCCAACATTATTAATCAAGCAGTTAAAAAATTCTCATCTCAACACACTAAAAGGCACACTCTTGTTTTAGGAGATTATAAAAATTCTGCTGCCATTCCCTTCTTTCCATCAATTAGCTATAAAGTTGCACATATTTTGCAGAAATTTAACTTTCGGGTTGTTTATTCTCCCATCAATAAAATTCCGAGTTCCATACTCAAGGACCCCATTCCGGATATGAATTCCTGGGGTATTTATAGGATTCCTTGCCAGTGTGGTTTAATTTACATTGGCCAAACTAAGAGAGCCTTAAAATTTCGCGTCAAGGAACATGAGGCATATGTTAGAAAAAAGGAAACACAGAAGTCTTCTGTTGCTCAACATTGTTCGTCCGAAAACCACACTTTCAGTTTTTCTGCTGCCAAAATTATTCAAAAAACATCTTCCATTGGAGAACTGGATTTTCTAGAGGCACTTCACATTCATAAAAATCTTTCTGTTCTAGTTAACGATCCTAATTCCAATCCAAATTTGCCTTCGGCCTTTAAAGAAATTATGTTTTAGTTCTGGTTTTACCAACAGATGGCGCCACTTGCTTATTCTTGTCCAGGCTTTCTTATCTTATCTAATCATTATTTCCTATCTGGTTCATTTGCGGTTTTCCAGCTGAAAATGGTGGTTCGGTAAAACCATCGAAACTAGTCCTGTGAAAATTTGGTAAATATAACGCTGATTTTTGTTGTTTGACTTCTGAATTAGTATTTATTCGGCGTGTTATTGTGTCTTAATTATAGAAGCCCCAAACAGGCTTATTTTTTGCTTTCTTTTTTGCACGTGGTGTGGCCGCCATTTTGTGATTGCATGAGTTTCGGTAAGTACTTTTTTGCAATTTTCAAGTTATGTTTATATTTTGTATATTTGGATATTGTGCTTTGCTTGTCTGATTTCATGCATTTTGCTTACGTTTTGTTTTCTATTAATTTCAGTGAGGGATTTTTCTGCTGTTTTGTGTGTGCTTTATTATTGTTTAGTTAATTTAGTTTGATTTTCTGTATTGTTTATCATGCTTTCATCCGTTAATCGTTTCACTAAATTACGCCTGAAACGGCAAAAATTCCTGAATCATCTTGACTTTTTACTTAAATCTAAATGTAAAAAATTGATCCCAAATTTTATTCAAATCAAATCTAATCAAAAACCTTCGAGTCGCGTTTCAAGAATTCTGTTAAATTGCAAGCTTGCCTTACTTCGGTCCGTCATAAGGGATACACGTCAACAATTGTCCAAAATTGAACGTGAACTCTATAAGCTTCATCTGGAACTCGCTAAATCATATCCAAAATTCACTGCCCTTGAAAAAAAGTCTTGGTCTAGAACGGAGAATGCAGTTAACCGTCATAAAAACACCCTTGCAGTTAAATTCGAAAAACTTCTTTTACAATCTTCCAGTTCAAGTAGTTCAAAAAATCTTCCCATTGTAAACCTCAAGCCAATAGTTAATATTTCTAATGTTATTTCTAATGTTAGTCAGAAGAACAAGAGAGAATTCTAAAATATAATTTTAACTTCTCACAAACCTGTAAACCCTCGATTCCAAAGATTTTGGCTCCTATCGAAAAAGCTTTCAAGTTCAGTAAAGTTTCAGATTCACAGAAAGAAATGATTAGGCATCTTATCGCTCATAATGTGAAATTCAATAATAAACCTTTGAAACCAAATCTAACTGCGAAAGAAAGAGCTACATTGCGTGAAATTCATTCTAACCAGGATATTATTATTTCAAAGGCCGACAAAGGTGGCCAGATAGTCGTCATGGATAGGAACACTTACATCGATGGTGTCACTAAACTCTTAAACGTAGGACCATATAATCCGATCCCTAAAGATCCTTCACCTTCGGACTTGTCAAAAATAAAAACTGCGATCAAATCTTCGCAAATCATTTCAGGCAACTTAAAACATTCACTTATCCCATCTGTTGCGAATTGTGCCAGATTATATGCTCTTCCCAAAATTCATAAAAGTGGTATTCCTTTCCGTCCTATTGTATCAAATTTAGGTACTGCCTCGTATCCATTAACTAAATATTTAGTTTCTAGATTTTCAACTCTATTAGACAATAACATTTACACCATAAAAAATTCAATAGAGTTTGTAAAAAAAGTTAAAAACATTTCTCCTAGTAATTTACTCATGGTTTCTTTCGATGTAAAATCATTATTCACCAATGTCCCAGTGGAGGGTGCATTAAGATGTCTAGAAACCAGACTTCGCGAATTTCATTTCTCTTGCATCGAAATTGATGAGCTAATTTCTCTCACTCAACTCTGTTTGAAACAAACACATTTTGTTTTCCAAAATAAATATTACAAGCAAACTGAGGGATTAGCCATGGGAAGCCCCCTCAGTCCCATCCTGGCTGATATCTACATGCATTATTATGAATCAAAATTGTTTGAAACTTTAAACTTCCCGGCATGGTTCCGCTACGTAGACGATACTTTTACTCTGTTTGAAGGTAATAAAGATGATTTAAATAAAGTTCTTTCAACAATGAATTCTATTGATCCTGCTATTCAGTTCACTTTTGAACTTGAGACTTGCAATTCTCTTCCGTTTCTCGACATTCTGGTCACACGTAACACATCCAACTTCAGTACTACGGTTTACCGTAAACCTTCATCGGTTTGCCTTCCACCACACTTTAAATCATGTCATCCGACTAAACAAAAGTTAGCTTCATTTTATTCCTATGTTTTCCGTGCTCTTCAAGTTTGCTCCTCCAAACTAGCCCTTGATGAAGAACTAAATTATTTAAAAGCAATAGCTATTGACAGGGGCTTTCCACCCAACATTATTAATCAAGCAGTTAAAAAATTCTCATCTCAACACACTAAAAGGCACACTCTTGTTTTAGGGGATTATAAAAATTCTGTTGTCATTCCCTTCTTTCCATCAATTAGCTATAAAGTTGCACATATTTTGCAGAAATTTAACTTTCGGGTTGTTTATTCTCCCATCAATAAAATTCCGAGTTCCATACTCAAGGACCCCATTCCGGATATGAATTCCTGGGGTATTTATAGGATTCCTTGCCAGTGTGGTTTAATTTACATTGGCCAAACTAAGAGAGCCTTAAAATTTCGCGTCAAGGAACATGAGGCATATGTTAGAAAAAAGGAAACACAGAAGTCTTCTGTTGCTCAACATTGTTGGTCCGAAAACCACACTTTCAGTTTTTCTGCTGCCAAAATTATTCAAAAAACATCTTCCATTGGAGAACTGGATTTTCTAGAGGCATTTCACATTCATAAAAATCTTTCTGTTCTAGTTAACGATCCTAATTCCAATCCAAATTTGCCTTCGGCCTTTAAAGAAATTATGTTTTAGTTCTGGTTTTACCAACAGATGGCGCCACTTGCTTATTCTTGTCCAGGCTTTCTTATCTTATCTAATCATTATTTCCTATCTTGTTAATTTGCGGTTTTGCAGCTGAGGATGGTGGTTCGGTAAAACCATCGAAACTAGTCCTGTGAAAATTTGTTAAATATAACGCTGATTTTTGTTGTTTGACTTCTGAATTAGTATTTATTCGGCGTGTTATTGTGTCTTAAGTATAGCGAATCTAAAAAAAAATTGGCAACACTTAACGTTCTATTTGGAATTTTAAGAATATGCTTCTCTTAAAGATTTTGTGATTTTCTTATTATATTTCATATAGCGAAGTGCGAAGGAAGGGATGTTTAGTAAACAAAACTAAAAGATCAAATGAAAAAGGTGCCATTTTATTTAGAAAATTGAACTTTGACATCATGAACTGAGAAAAGACTATGAAAAACCAAGGTATGACGAAACTTAGCACTCTATCGGAAATTCTAAAAATATATATTACGTGTTTTGAGATTGTTCAGGCATTGAGTTTTGAATTCGGAACGCTATATGACCAGAGGATGTACTGCGATCGATGACATAGTGTCTAATGAAAGCATGAAAACTGATGAGTACATTGTAGTTACCATTGTTCATTCTATGTGAGAACAGAAATATAAAATATGGGTAAATTTCATAAGATATTTCTTCCGCCTTCTTAGCTTCGAAATAACCTATGTCTCTGCAAGTTTATACTTAATGTTGAGCAATAAAATTTGTAAATATATTAGATTTTATTTACAACCGATTACCCACTTCCATATTTTAATCCGTAACCAGATTCAACTAAAGTGTCACTTGATGTATTTTACTTAAAGCTCCTTGTTATTTGTAATATAGAAATGGCGGGAGGTAGTGCACTAGTTGCATTAGATTTTTTTTCTCTTGTACTGTTCCTGTACTCTTGTAAAGTTTTAGTTTGCATAGATGATAGAGGACAAATCATTTTTTTCATTTTCATCTTTAATAGCCCACACTTCACTAATAAAACAAACAGTGTTTGTTTTTCGTTTTCTACCTTCCACTAACCTATGCATATAAGCAAGGGGATAAAGTTTTCGGTCTAAAAATTCGATAATGTACTTTCAGTGAATAATTTTTATAATTTAAAAGTAAATATTCTTTATAATTTATAATTTTTCTAACGCACATTTATTTATTATGATATTTTCTAACAAGTACGGCCAAAAAATTCCCGAATTAAATTTTTAATTTATAGTTACATACCACGCCAAAAGTTATATTAATATTTTATAAAATGTTAAATAGAAACATGGAAAATGCATGGAGAGAATTATAAACTCTCATTCAGAGATTTTATAATGCAGCTTATTTAATATGAGCACTAATAGTTTTCGCTCATGTCAAAAGAAGTACTCGCATAACATTTACATATTAGGTAGGATATTTTATGCTCATATCTAAGAGATTTCTCGACACTGAATGCATTTTAATTAATTTTGCTTACGTGAGTGATTTCTTCTTTCCCGCATTTTATATATTTTATCTATTTTGTTTTCATTCAAAAGATACAGATACTCAAAAAGCGAATTTAGTAGTAAAAGTGGGAAAAATATGAGAACATTAAAATACAGTAAATAAATGTCTTACACTTTTCAAGGGTCTAATGCATACTAACTAAGCAACTGAAACTGAATTAAACTTTTTCCGCCGTTTAATTCGAAAGGAATTTAACATATTTCTCAAAGAAATTTAAATCTATCTTTGTAGCATTTTCTTTACTCATGCAGAAAAACCGAAATGCTAACTTTTTAATATTAGAACAGTGAATGTGCGAAAAGATTCCTTCTGCAAAGAAGGAATGACTAAAAAAAATGTTAAATTAATAGTTTGATAATTTTGAGTGGAAACATCTTAATTCAAGTTAAATAAAGAAATACAACAGAATCTTGCTCATAGTTATTTATTTTTTATTTTTTGTTATTAAAAATATTTTAACCCCATTTTTAACTAAAACACACGCCATTGTGAACAAACAGAAAGAAACAAAATAAAAACAAGCGTGATATAAATATGCTAACGGTGAAGCTACTGAAGATATTGCAGATGAGAGAGTGAAAATATAATAAGAGGAGCTAATAATAGTGCGTAATAGACAAATCATGTGAAAAATCAATAATGAAACTAAAACATAAACAGAAGAGACATGATGGCAAGAATGTTACCTCAGTGACGTTTGACACAAGACAGAGAATACGCGAGGGCATAAAGAAATACATGAATGGACCATAAAGAAATACATGAATGGCAAGGTAAGGAAATTAATTACATGTATAGAATTCAGAATATATTCATGTTCATTTGTGCTATAACCAAAACAGTCTTATAACATAGCGAAAGGAGTTCGTATTTAGAAGAGATTGCATGCAGCTTGACATGGCTCAATAAAGCTACGTTTCCACTAGTGCGCTTCGTACTATGTGCTGTTTGATTGTGAGGAAAACTGCGCAAAGCATATACAGGAAATCGACAGTTTACAATACAATGCTGTGATATGTTTGCTTTTATGCACATTCCGAAATCATTTGCATGTGCTACCACCAGATATCCTTCTATTAATTGATGATATACTTCAGATATTTGAATTCGATTTCTATTTACTTTTTTCTGATTATGAGTTCTGAAAATAATGTAAAAACATATTAATAATTTCTAGGTTAGTAAATTTAGAATGTTCATTATGCATCCTGTGATCTGTTAATTTATTTTTAAAATAATTTAGAATGATGTATGATTGACACTGAAGTATACTAATAATTTAAAACAAATAATTTAATCGAGCCAGTGATTTAAAAATAGTTGATAATTTAAATATACGCAGAAATTACGATGAAAGGCTCCATATAGTTTACACACTCTGCTATGTTCTATAATCTATGCGATTGCGAAGACTGTTTTAAAAATATGCCTTAATTTTGTCTATAGCATACAATTTTATCATCGATTTATTAAACCTAAAACGTATATTGTAATATTGAGATCAAATGATACTAAACATAACATTTTAGCATAACATAGCTGAACATGGCTTGAAATTTTATTACAAGTTTCATTTACGTTTTAACATGGGGATACCCAGTTATTTCTGTGCATAAAGAATAAATTATAATTTTTAATTTATACATTTTTAGTCCATGAAAGAAATTCAGTTTTCATTGGTTAAAGTTTATTACGTCTTCCCCTTTTCTTTACGAATCACTCGGGCAATATAAATTTAAGCAGGTTTTTACTGTGACTTAGACTTTACTTTAGAATATCTATTCCTAAGACGTAAAATAAAGGGAACTCAAAGTAATTCCACATATACGTGCTTTCCTTTAAAAGTAAATCGAAGGCATAGTAGGTATTAGGAATTAAATTCGCATTATGTTATAATTCTCAAACGTTTCATAAATTTTCATAAAGAAAAATTAAGGGGAATGAATAAATAAAAATACCACTGAGCAAGAGAGAACGAAATGACACCGTCGTCAGCGTTTGGGAGCCAGCCTTTTTTTTTTTTTTTTTTTGTCTCTTTCCAAGGCACTGAATTCTGGTTCTGCTAATATCTTTACCTCTAGGCTACCAATATATTCGTCTAGATTATTTAAATTTCATATGGCAATTAAGAAAATAAATTTTTTAGACTCATTTAAATCTGTGATCACTTAAAATATATCACATTTTATTACCAAGGTTCTAATGTCTTTCCCAACAAAGTAAAAAATAATATTAAAAAAATAATAAATAAATAAAACAGAAGATTAGTAAAAAATCTGAAAGGTTTCAGATTTTAAATTACGTCCGAAAGGGGCGTTTTTTAACGTTTTGTGTGTTACCTTTATTTATTAAATATCATGTTCTTTGCACTTAAACCAAAAAAAAAAAAAAATCAGTTCAATAGCAATGCCGCAAAATAATTTTAAAATGAGCATATCTTTAGAATTTCCGATACACAGTTCCATGCACTGGAGATAAAAAGGTTTTTTCCTCCGCAGAGTGTTGTCATTGCTGGCTTTTAAATCGTTGAGTTTGTTGCTCAAAAATTCGTTAAAGATTTTCAAAATATGAAATCGATAATAAAACAAATTCCAAATTTCAAATTTTCTCTTCCACATGCCCATATTTGTAGGATGATTACGTCATTCAAAAGTCGATGGCTCTATGTACCGTTGTTTTATCACAATGCGAGAAATGTACATACATTTATGCAGACTTTTCATAATTTAATTTCTTCAAATATAATGCAGGACTCTAACATTTGGTGGCAACAGTTTGAAAAGTGATTCGCCGTTTATAGTGATTCAACGAAAAATCGCAAAAACGAAAACAATAGTCCTTCAGGGACAAAGCCCCTTTTGACTAATAATAATAGTTAAAGAGTATTAGGATTGCAAAAAGCATTCCTAAACTAAAACTAAAAGATACAAGTAGCAAAAGGATGTAAGTAAAGATGCAAAACAACATTCTTAAACTAAAAGATGTAGGTAGAAATTATAAATGTAACCTATTGTTTAATGAAATAGAGTGTTTAAAAAGCTATCAAATTAAATGCCTAAGTTCGTTATTAAGTTTTACATGATTCAAGAAAATTCTACTAACGCCATATGGAATTTGCCACGACATTTTGAAATAATCAAAAATTTCCCACTCTGAAAGAAAACGTGTGTACAGAACTAAGAGGCACTCGTTATGCAAACGTTTACAGATCCATAGATAGAAATTATAATATTTACACCTGAATTTCTTAACACTGATAATTTCTCCATGCCAATAACTAGCGCTGCATGAGTATTTATCTCAATTTAGTAAATTTAAAGTGCTTGCTGTCTTTCTGAAAGTGTAGATCTTTTGCTATGATGATATATTTCTGATTTTCAGAAATAAAAAGGATCATCGTTATTTGTGTTCCCATGATTTTTTGTTCGACAGAACTAATGCAGTTCTTTACAATTACGTCCCTAACCACTAAGTGTACATATATCATGCATCTTGGTAATGGTAAATTAAAGGTCTTGGTTTAGTAGTAGTTAATCCTCAGTGATAAAAGAATTTCGTTATCACGAGGTCTATATTTCTTTTAAAAATCCAAACAAGAACTAGTGAAACTGGCTATTGAAAGTAAAAGACTGAAGATGCAATACCAACTATGGACGCCTATTACCAGCTTGAGCAATGAATTTTTTTTTTTTTTTTTTTTTGTCTTTTAAATGCTTGAACAAGTTGGTGTAAATAGAAAGACTTCCAATAGTAACATTGCTTATTATATACTCCTTTACGTCTAAGGAAAATGGTTCATGTTGCTTGCATCATTGTCATGTGGCAGCATCATTTTCATGTGGCGTGTATCTAAAGGGTTTTAATAGTCGAATCTTACTCCAGAAGCCTGGCCTCTTCAATTTTTTTCGGTGACGGACTAATGGCATGCTCTATTCTTTATACACCACGTAAGATGTAGAGTTTTAACAAACTGACTGGTTCGCCTCGCAACCTGCCCGGAGGATGGAAGAAAAAACCCGGTTCATGCCTAGTATGTCCCCAGAGCCAGGACTATCGGAGTAAAGATCTCAACCATTATAATAAACGACCCTTGGGGAATGAATAAATGGTATTTTAAGTTAAATTTTCCACTCTTGTGAAGAAATATTTTTTATCACCGTCTAATAACTCCTCTTTCTCTATGTGGCCCCAAAGCTTCGCAACAGTACGGGCAGAAATTTAACACGGTTCAACTTCCTGCGCCCCGTACTCGTTCGCTGCATAACAAATGCTAATCAAAGTCTATTCACCCGCTGGTTGAAGAAACGCTTACGCAGTGCATACGGAAACATAGCTGAATAAACCTTACGACATACAGAACTACTATGCTTATTATTAGTAGCTCCTGCTAACTAATTTGTAGAAGCTATTTTTAGCCCAGGTTTTAATTTGAATTTGCTAAAAATATAATTAATCTAATAAATTTGAATCTGCTAACAATTTTAATTTGAATACTAATGAATAAATTATTTCAGTTTCAGTTGTGTTATTGCGCTAGTATGAACCTCACTTACATTATATAAGAATCATATTATTTCCATTAATTTTGAATTAAGGTTGGTTCAGAAGGATTCGTCATAAATATGTTACTACTTTTAAGGCAGGAAGAAGAAAGAACTAAATGAAAAAAGATACTTTATCAGATATTTATTCATACTTCAGGTTTTTATAAATACGAAAAACTGGCTTGACAATTAAACATATGTGTTAGGAACTTTTAGAAGCGTTAGAAATATTTCGATTTTGTTTATTAGAAAGTTTGCTCTTAGAATATAGGTATAATACGCCAATATAACGTGCTAATATAGCCTTATGTTAAACGAAAATTGTACTTTTCATAGATATCTGTAGAACAGAAAATAAAAATTTTCATAAAATTGTTTATCTTCTTCTTCGAAAGAAAAAATAGAATAAAGTAGTTCCTTAGTTACAATATTCTCTGAAAACAAGTGGTCTATATTTGCGTTGCCTGCAGAGAAATGTTAAAAAAGGCCTAAGAAATCCTAAAATAACTTAACGATATCTATTGCAAATATAATGACAGTGAAATAAAAATTATTTTATTACCTCACAATCTATCATAAACAAATAAGTATTTTTTAATTAATTAAGCGAAACCACTTGAGGCATAAATACTGATTAATAGATGCTTCATAGAACAATTTTAAAATAAAACTGGTTCATACTCGTTTTGCATACAAGAGAAATCACTAAATCTCGGTGATGGTTGTAAATGCTGGTGTCACTAAAACCCGATGCTCGTCATTTGCTGGTTATAGATTCCGAGTAAACTATCAGTGGTGAGCGAACTTTAGCCATTCCATTCGGCAAACAAACAGAGCTTAGAATAACTGAGAAAGAGAATTCTTTAAAATATGTAGCAGAAAAGTATTGCTCATTAGAATACGAACCATATCTAGGTAGATTTCTTTACGGATAACAATATTTTTGCTGTAATTGCATAATATTCATAAAAGCATTTCATCAAACCTTAAAATAACTCGGGGAATGGTACGAAATAGAAGATGAAATACAGAAAATCAGAAATTCTTCATCTAAAATAAAATTTCTTGAACAAGCTCTGCGAATAAAAATCTACAAAATTGAGATAGTTTAACGAGTTTTCTCACATCTTTCATACGTACAACGAATTTTCTACACACAAAATCAAAGAATCATAAAATGATATTCATGTTTAAAAATTCGAAGTAATTACTGATATACGAAGAATAAAACTCTATTATAATAAGAAAATGATAATGGAACATTAGGTTGCTCACGTTTGGCTGCTTCTGAAGGTTTAATAGAAGAGCTGGGCTACGAAAAAACTTGTTTCAAAATTCCATAATAATAAATTAGAAAGCTCGAATATCGATAACGACCTGATTCGAAGAATGTATGGCTGAAAAGTAGCTACTGAATAGTCAGAAATTTTGTTAAAATAACTTAAATAAAATTTGTAAATTAAAATCTTCAAAAATCAGTTCTGTATTTAACTTCTGTGTTGCAAAATTTAATTTCATGGCATAAAATAACGATAGAAAAATGGTCTTACTTCAACTACTTAAAACTACTTCTAACAAATCTATGAAAAATAAACAAACAAAACACATTGTGTCTTTAAATGTGACTTAAACATTGTTATAATTTTTAGCGAATTTAAATAATGTAAATTAAATGAATTTTTAAGAGGCTTAATGCACATTTTCTACATTCCGTTAATTATATTTTTTATTCTTTTAATCTGAAACTTTTATTTTAATACGTTAATGCTTTTTTCAGATTCACAGGACATTTGAAACTTATTTTGCAGAAAATATTTTCTTCGAGAAAATTTTTCTGAAGCATTTCTAAAACAACTACATAAAAAAAATCAAATTAATTCCTACTAATTCGACGTATTGAGTTTTAGATTATTTACAGTAATAAAAGTGTAGATTATTTTCCACGCCTTTTGGTTGGTACAACACAACGTTAATTAACTGGCCCTACGTCCAATTCTGCTTCCGTCACTTTCCATTGTAATGCAAATTAGATAAAGTATAAACAACGCAGTATTCTTGAGCTGAGATACAGTTTTCGGCAACATAAGCCGGCCGGCAATCTGCTCCCCTTCTCTCTCTGCTAAATTTAATTTCTCTTCTTAAGCTTCGGCAAGCCGCTTTTGTTACGGAACATTTAGGAGCGAAAACGTTTTAATAGGAAGAAATGAATTCGCATTTCAGATTCAAGTTAAATTTGAACGCATGATCTGAAATGCCTGCAAATAGTGGAGTTTTATTTTCGTTATACGTTTTAGTTTGAGAACTATCAGATTAAGTAGTTAGTAAATAGCTTGAATGTTAAGCCTTACATTTGAGTAGTGATCCCTTTAGTTAGAAGTCGTCTGACAGCCTTTATGATTGTTTTGAGGAGATCTGACACTTTAATGTCTTAAAGGATCGTATAAATAAAATTTAAACAATGGATAAAAGACTCAAAGCGGCTACTTAGAAGTTATTCTATAAAACTGAAAATTGTTTGATTTATAAATGGCCCATAATGTTTTAAAATACTTTTTTTAAAATAAAGTCGATTTTCTCTATCTTGATTCTTACACGCTTTTATTTTGTTGCTTAACACATTTCCTTTGGTACTGAAATTTCATTACCAGTTCCTGGATGACTGCGTTTATTATACTGATAGTTTTGCCCCTTTCCGCACATATATTAATTATAAATATAAATCTTTCCTCTCAGAGGCCTCATGAAAACAATCCGACCATGGTAAATAGTCCGTGACATAACCAAAACCAAATAACGTATTGCTATCACAACACATCTCTGCTACGTCACCAGATATATAGCTTCATGTTTCCGGAGATCTGTTGCTTTATTGTTTGCCAAACAGTTTGCCAAAACAGGAAGCATGAAAGGGCCTTTGCCGAGATTCGAACTCCGGACCAACAGATTGCTAGCCGAATGTGATTTCAATTACATCACGAAAGCACGCGGTAAGGAGAGAGACAATACCTTAGAAGTTTAGTCTTAGGTTTTTTTTAAGCGAGCGTAGTTTGAAATGATAGTTCTCACTTTAATCATGCGCGTGGAAACGAAACTACTTTTCTAAATATCTAGTGAGAAATTAAGGAAAATCTTTTCAATTTCATAAAATAAATAACAAAGGCAAATTAATTTTTTTCAATTTCTTAAGGTTTCTTTGCATACGTTGCATTTATCACGATTTTATTTATGTAGAACATTTATGAAATTCATATTTTAAGAATACATAAATAGAATATATTAATATATTGGAACAGAATTAAATTCATATTTTAAGAAAACTATTGATTAATAGATAACATATTTTCAGACAAGAGGCAACAGAATGCATTGCATAATCGATTAACAGCCTTTACAACCTTATGACTTTGTGTATTAGGAAAACAGGTAATCCTGATCTTCCTCGCACGGAGTTGTATGCAAGCAATTTCGCCGATGCAATACCTGAATTTCCCACTAAGTATTAAATTAGTTTTCAGACGTCTCATGTGTATACTACATTTCAGGTTTTAGAGAAGCATTCGTAAGCTAACTAATGAAAAGCATTTTTTAAAGAGCTTGACATATGTAAACATGCTTTTAAACTCTATTAAAACTTGGTAAATGGGGTGTTACATTATTTATCCTTTTCATTATTTCATGCACTGTGTTTGAAGCACCGCTAAAGGTTATCAAATGTTAGTAGCGGCTAGCGAAATTTAATCATATAAACTACTTTTAAATCAGTCATACAAACATCTAAGAATCAAACGAATATTTTTTTCAATAAAGTGCTGCTAGCGATAATTCTAGGAGAATTTTAAAGGACTTAAATGAATTGCAATCGAAATTTTCTTATTAAACGATTGGAAAGGAAGATTTTCCACCTTAGAAAGGAAACAGGTAATATCTGTGTTATTTCTGCGTACGTTCAATAAGTATCCATTATCCGTTCAATAAGTATTATTCTATTCTAGTCAAGTATCCATTACTTCAAGATGATTACACAACTTCCATGACACCGTTCATTTGTAATAATATGAGAATGTTAGAATTATTTCTGGTTCGCTGTAAGTATTTAAGCACGGCATTAAAAGCTTCGAAAAGAAAGGCTTTTACTATAATTTCACTGTTATGGCAGTATCCCCGCCTACGAATAACAGTCTTGTGATATGAAAATCCTCCATCACGTGGGCTGATAATTCGCCCCCGTTGGAGATCTGCAGTTTGCTGATACAGTAAGTACCCTTTGATAACGATAATCTATAATAACTTCAACACTACAGTTGGCCTGCTGATGACGGTACAGCACATGCCTACTTCATCAACATCCCGTTTTTGCATGTCTAATCGTTAAGAATACACCTAAAATTTTTACGTTTAATCGTTCAGAATTCATCTAAACCACGAGTTCGCAACCTTATGCCCACGGGCAGCTTGGCACCCGCCGATCGTTCGACGTGTGCTCACCGCTGTGCGATGACAATAAAAATATCTTAGTTTTCAATAAAATCCTACGTGAGAGTTTTCTCATTTTAAAGGAAATAGAAATTGCGTCCAACGCAGATAGCAGCACAAAGCGAAATGTGACCGATCTCGTTTTCTTATGTGAATGTATTATTAACTCTGTTAAACTATAAATTTACCTTGAAAACGTAAATGATACCCTCCGTCCAACAATTATTCTAGAATGTGCTTTTAGGAACAAAAGGCTTGAAGACCCCTAATCTAAACTGCAAACGCTTAACTATGATCTCACCTAACCAGGAAGCTGAGCCTTAAGATGAACCATTCTCTCTTCGCTTCGAACCATTTGCATATCATCCCTTCTTTCCATCTCCCCTAAATTTTATTCTGTGACATCGATTCCTTTATTTCAATTGATTTTTCGGCAAATTTGATAAATATTAATGGACTTATTTAGTTAAAATGAATGATAAGTAATTCGGCAATAAATTGTTTTCCAGGCATAATCCCTTTTTGAACATATAAATCGTTTATTGGAAATTGTCCTGGTCCCATTTATTTAGCTGTTACATATTGTTTCTTAGCAATTCAAAAAACTCATCAACACACTTATTGATAATATATTATACATCAGAGACGCAAAACAAACGCTAAAAAAGAAATCCATTAGGAAGATGGTCTAATTTAAGCCGGTACCATTTTTATTTACAAATTAGCATAGTACTTATTGAAAAATTGCTGATTTATACCAGATCATACAATGTCCATTGCAGAGATAATTTTTCGCATCAAAGCGCGGGATACTTCTGTATATTATGAGACCTACAAATCTCAAATGCCGATCTTGCAGCTTTGATATTTTTTTTTTATTTTAAACCCACATTTCAGCGATAGGTAAAAACTGTGAAACATTCCTATAGCTATATGCTGCTGATCTACAAAGCTTTTAATTCCTGGGGCTTCTGGAGTTTCAGATCGTGTCGACAGAAAGTCGAACATTAAAACTGGCAATTAAGTGGTGCGAGTATATTATCAATTTATATTTCTCAAAAAAATTCTTATAAAAAGTAAAGGGAAAGTGGAAAAGCAAAAATTAAAAGCAGTTCGGGCAATAATAACGCTGTTGTAGTGGTTGGGGTGGCTAGTCCTCTTAGTGTACAGTAAAATATTTTGAGTCATATGTGCATACTCATCATTATTAATACGGTCACACCAAGATTCTACGATAAATACAAAAGTTTTATTCATTTGCTTTTAACTCCAAATTATTCTAAATTAATCTTTGCATGCTAAAACTACCCATAATGTCATTTTGTATAAGTGCTGCCTGCATTAGACAAATCAGTTGAACTAATTAGGTTCGTATTTTTCGTATGTAATATCTCCCTGTTTTGAGTTTCCAGAAACGTTTACTCCCAAAGCCACATTGTTCCAAGTACTGTTTAATACCATGAAAGCGAGGAGTGCTTGGAGTAAGTTAATGTTAATTATATGCTCTGTTACACTACCAAGCACTTTTTCATATTTTTTCGATTATCTAGGTAGAGGGAAACTGGTTCAACATCCAAAAATATATACCATTTTCTTGGAGAAAAATTAAGACTTTAATTTGTTGCTTTTAAATCTGATTTGTTTTGTGTTTTACTGAATTTTTCGCAAAAAGGAATTATAGAAGGAACCAGCTAGGTATTGCTAGATTTGCAGTTTCACGAATTCCTTTTTCCCATATGAAATTCTAGACAAACTTGTTTGGGTTTCGTTTTTGTTGTGGTTTTTATTTAACATCTGCAATTAAATATTTGTTTTACTTTTCTTAATAATTTTATAATGATGTAGGTGATATATAATTACAATAACTGATTAAATATTATACAATTTTTAAACTAGTTTTAAACATCTTAATCTCTAAAGTATAGCGCTTCTATCTTTTGAAGTATGATAAATTTATTTACTGTTTATGTTTTAATCATAGACGTTACTTAAAAGCAGTCATGAAATATGTATGCTATTTCAAGTTATCTAAAATAATATCATAATTAAATGCATGTAGCCAAAGTTACTGTGACTAAATAAATATCAATTGCATATAATCCTGAGCTTCTTAAAGAGATGCAATAAAAATAACGTTTCTTTGCACGTATTATATACATAAGCTATAAAAATGCTCTACCCCTTGCTTAGCCGTCCTGGAGAAGTTGCACAACCTACGCGTCTACACGGGGCGAGCTCGTCCAAGAGTGTTCACTTTGATATGCTTTTAATTCTGCATTCTTTTCCAGTTTTACTTCAAGGAACTAAACGCTATTTCGCTTAACGCGAATTAGAAGAGAAAGGATATAATATATAATATGCTCCTGAAAAAGGAGATATTGATCGTTTTTCTATCAAAATGCACTGAGACTTTTCACTCGAAATTTCTGATAAGCACAGAATGCATCTTCCTGTTTAATATTCAAATTGTCCAAATGCTCTTGTATTAGTAATAAATAAGCTTGTTAGGTTCTTGATTATTATTTAGCAGATTTCATTTTCCTTATTAATTAATTCAATCGCTATTAGGGTATTAACGCCATTATATATTAACCTTTTAGATAATCCGGACTGATTATTCATGACATTGTATCAGATAGTTGTCAGCCCAAAGGGAGAATAATGATTTATATTGGATTTTGCAAGGGATTGTAGCTTGCACTTGCATTACATGTTAGAAAACAAGGAAAACTCCAACTACCAGTTTGTTCAGCCTGGAAGAAACATCATAATTCGGCTATAAGAGTTGGCACTAAATATATTTTTTAATTATCGTCTTAGAAACTTTGGCAGATTAATAAATAAATAAAAATAATTAAAAAAAGAGTTTGAGATAATCTTAAAATTTATCGGTATAACTACCTTGTAGAAATTTCCTAATTTGCTTCTCCTTGGGTAAATAATTTAATGACAACCGTTCTTTTTTCACTTTTAGGGAACTGCTATTTTATACTTTAAGAATATTCAAACTGAAACCTGCTTATTATTTATCACATTTCGGAACAAAATTTATATCAGATAAAAGAATAACTCAGGCTTAAATGAAAACGTTATGCAGATTGAAGCTATTGTAAGAGTATTTAATGTATTGATAAAGCTTCAGATAATTCTGAGGAAAATATGAGTGTAACAACAAAACAAAGAAACAAATGCAAGTTGCCTCTTACAGACATTCAGATCTAGAAAAGTGCTGCAATACGTACTAACAAGTGATCTTAAAAGATTTACTGCTGACACGAAAGAGAGTGCTGAATGACAAAAGCTTATTTAGAGCCTATATTTAATGCCTAACAAGTATAATAACGATATAAGCATTCACCAATTCTCTTCCTACACTTCATTTAAGCTCGGGATTATTGATTGATTTTTTCCCTCTCCTATTACATTTTTGAATATTCTGCTTTTCAAATTAACGTCTACATACTTTCACCACTTTTTTACGAATTCGTGCAAAGCAGCTGCAATGAAACGAAACGTATAGGATGGTTGATGAATAATAGAATATAATTAGCATTAATAAGTAAAAAAATGTTGCAATTGTCAAGAATGCCACAGAAATTCACCCAAGGCTGAATTGAAAACATATTTTTCCTTTATAGATAAAAAAATGAAGGTTGGCACCGCATGCTGGGGATAATACTATTTAAAACAAGAAAATTTGTTTAATTCGCAAATATGTTTTAATTGTGTTATTTCTCAAATTAATATTTGCGCCCCTTTTTTGACTAAATAAATTTTCATAAATTTGTAATGTGGTAATTTAATTGTCATTAAAATAATTGCACAGATTGGTAGCTGACTTACTTTTGATTTAGAATTTAATTAAAAAGATTACATTCTCGATTGCGTTGTCTCTTTATTAATAATTGCTTTTTTTCTTTTTGCTGTCCTGTTGATGTGGACTTTTAACTAATTATTAAATGCGATGTGTTCCCTAGGGATATCATTGCATTCTTGGTTTTGAAATTACACATCAATTTATAGTACTGAATTATTATTTCTATCACTGTGCCATAAAATTAGATGCATGAATAAAGCAAATGTAAAGCGACGGAATTAAAGAACAAGTGCATTTCAAAAACAGCTTTACCAAGAACGTCGCAATCACATATTAGAAGACAAAAATTCAAAATAGTAAAACCTTCTATAGTTTTTTCATGATTAATCCGAGGAGAATGTTTAAGATTCCAAAAATTATATAAGACATTGGTGGATGAATTAACAGACCTTAGGATTAAAGTTCATTCCGAAGATATTTGTTTCATGCAATGATTATAGCTATTGTTTTCAAAATTTATGGAATCTGCATTTTCTTTTTCCTTTTAATTGTTTTAATTATGGCCTATTACGGGATTCTGGCTGCCGTATCTTTGGCCCAGGGTTTGAATCCCGGAAAAGGCATGGAGTTTTGTAAATGTATAGAATATGTTTGGCATGGGGGCATTCAAAATACTGCAAGAGAAAAGTCGTCACAAATAGCTTATTGGTGGGGGAAGAGAGGTGGTTGACCCTTGAATCCGTCCCTCGGGGTACTCTCCACCAGGTATTCCGATCTTCACGTTAGTGAATGACACTTGCTGTCAGCTTTTGCATCAACGCCTGGTTTTCTAGGATTGTTTAACAATCCAAAATGAAATTTTATTTAGGCAGCTCTACATTTAGAGTCCTGAAGTACGTAATGCTCTAAAGAAAGTGGCATGATTCGAAGAATATGAATTCGTACGACAATACTTTTAATAATTCAGTAACGTTAATTCATGATGCTATATTTAAATACTGGCATTTTGATATAAGCAAACTTATAAATTATTTTGATTAATTTTAATGCAACGATAAATTACAGAGACATGAGTTTGACTGATCTATTCGTTGCTTTATCTTAGTTCTTTATATTTTTAAATTTACGTGATTTAAGGATGCAATTAAAATAAAGAAAAACTAAATTTATTTGCTCATTTTGTTGGGCTCAACAAGAATCAACATGTACTATTTCCAGCAAGATTCTGCGCTGAATAACTGGTATAAAAGCAAACAGTATCCTAGGAGTACTAACACATGTCCGTTCAGCTGCATCGAAAAGTTAATTTGCTCGCATATCAAAGGCAAAATGAGGAAAACAAAGAAGTCGGAAAAGCTGTTACTGCTTCCTGAACGTTTGCATTTTTCTCAATGGGATCATGAGTTCTTAATTACCATCAAATATTCTTTACTTAAGCATTGATTTTAAATGACGAGAGAGAAAAAGAACATACATATGCACATAAGTACAGAAATGTTCAAATAAATAAAATTTAATGATTTAATTACAACATATTTTAGCAATCGATACGTATTTTTCTATTATTTGGTCATGATATGGTTACTTTAAAAACCACGCATTCACAGATTAGAATTTATTAAAGTCCCTTTTATATTAGCATCTCACTGATACAATAATTATGCAGAAGATAACTAACAAGCTAGCATATGAATCATAAAATAAATTATCAATTATTATTATTATATTTTAAAAAACAATCATTATTTCAAATAACGTTTATTAATACGGCTCTTGCAAGAGAATATCAATCGCAGCGATGAGTATGTTTTATGCTTCAAACATTTATTAAATAAAGATATAAGATTTTTTAATAATTCTATTAAATTCTATAAAAATATACTATATATATTTTTAATAATTCTATTAATATTATTATATTAAACAATAATAATTCTATTTTAATAATTCTATTAAAATAGGATTATTATTGTTAACAACCTGTTGTTAAACATTAGAAGATTTGTAACATTTTATGTTTATCAATAACATTTCCCAAAACTATAGCGAAGGGAATTTTGCTGGCTGGAATTGTTTGCATGTGATAAGTATTTTCTTTCTATAAAAACCTCAGCATCATGCATTTATGGGCTCTCGAAATGAGAATTACGAGCTCTTATAGAAGAGAAAGTATAGGTGTCTGTGTTAAAAAACAACCCATCTTTGATTTTGTTCACAGACTGAGTTGGTAAAGCTTAAGAATAAAAATGTGATGAATCAGGCTCGAAAGCTCAATATTTTATTATTCTTTTTTAAATGTGAGTTCTTTGCGATGTAGAAAACATTTCATCGGAAGGTTGACAACAAGGCACAATTTCTCATACATTTTTAACCGTCAGGCCGTTGTCATTTTTTAACCGTCAGGCCTTCAGGTTTTGGGCAGTCAGTTTGCCACGTAATCACAAAAAACTCTGTAAATACTTTAGAAGCTTTTTAAGTAAAACTCCAAGAATTCGCGTGTATTCATGATTATTCTTATTCTTGGTAAACTTATAAGCTCTTCTGTTGGTCACCATTAATGCTTCTTTCTCTATTTCTGTAATACATTGTTTAATAGAAAATTGTGTCCCGTTTTTGTATAAAATAGCTACGTATTTCACGTAGATATTTCGATAATATATTTTAAAAGCTTTATATATCCAGGCTGTTGCAATATTCTTAAATGTTACTGCCTGATTATGGTTATAGCAAATGGCTATTATGGTAATAGCAATTTTCAAATGATAGATTATAAATACTACTTTAATTTACAAATACAAATATGTACATTTAATTAATGATCAAGTATGAAGTTTAATCCACAGCACACATAAATTTTTACATGTATTTAAATTAGCGTACAATTTATCACGTTCATATATGTATATAAATTTTATCACATTCTATAATGTAATCACTTAAGAATGGGTTAGTGAAATAGAATTATTCTACCAAAAGATTCTTATGTAATTACCTTTTAATTTTAAAATTCAGCTTTATAGGTTAAAAGGTTTATTTTACTTTTAAGAAGTATGAAACAAGTAAAAGATTCTGAAGTAATATTTATGTTAGTTCATTTATTTTGTATTTTAAAATATGTATTGTAACAGTTTAAGATCCGAATAATATTATTGCTTGTTGGCTATTTGTAACGTGTACCTTTAATTAGGAGCATCTTAAATTTGCTACTGATGTACTCAGGTGTTATGAAGAAGAATCACTTAAGTATAAAATATAAATAAAATATAGGTATCACTTTTATTTTGACCAGAGACACATATAAAATTATTTAATGAATATGATAAACACATGAAATTAAACCAAAGAATTATAATCGGCATTATTATAAGCAAAGACTTGTTGCACATTATAAATTTTATACTTTACAAAACTTTCTTTATCCCTTCTTCACAATTGTTTTTTGCTTGCTGGAATTTGATTAAGAATAATGAATGATACAAACCATCAAATGTAATTGCGTTTATCTACCGAAAGAATAATATTAACCAGAGCGTTTGTCTGAAAACTAGAATGAATTATCAATAACATAGAAAGCATATTTGACTTTATTTAATAAAACAGAATTATCTCCTGGCATTCATGTTGAACGATTTAAGCAGTATATCCTTTTTGAATCCGAATTCTGCGCCTGGTTAGTTTGAAAGCGCTGTACGTATGTAATGAACTCGTACATGTGTTAAAAATGTTTTTTCAAAATGAGAGAAGTATTGAAGAATGATTTCATTTTATTGTTCTAATACATTATTACTTCATATGTTTTTCTCCGAGTTTTAATGCAATACTAATCTTGTTTTATGAAAGTATTTGATTATTTTATAATACTTGAAAGCGATATTTCTGCTACAGATTCCAAATAAATTTGCTTATACTAGTCTACTGCTCCATAAATGATAGGTATTGATACATTCAGGGATTTGATATGACGTCCTGTTATAAGCATGGAATAGAATCACTTAAATCATTCTGATGGGATGTCAAAATCTTTCAGCTTTCATCATTAAAACATGATATTTTAAAACTTATTTTGCTGTGTTGTATTGCGTTATTCAATAAATAATGCTGTTTTTAGAGCCAGATTTTGAAAGTAAGAAAAAAATTAAGCTTCATAATAGTGGCAATTACCAATATTACTTGCAGTTTGTACCGTCTTATTTTTAAATTTTCGCTTAAAGTAAGAGGTCTTAGTATTTTAATCTGATTAATGAGGATAAATTTCGAATTCAAAAATTACATATTAGGGTGACTCCTAAAGTGGTAGCCATCTGATTCTGCTATGTCAGAAGAATATAATGAAAGAGTCATAATTGCCACATTATCTTAATTTGTCTTGTTATTCAAATTTTCTTAATTTTTTCACCTTTTCGTGCACGGTGTATTTCCCTTAGAAGACGTTCCCGAAGGAATATAGCTAAGGCAGCTAATTCTCTCGTACTTTGAAATAACACATTAACTACCTAATTAACTGCGCGGTGAGAAGGCATGCGTTGTCATGATGAAAACATGCTACCTTTATGAAAATTTTATGAAAGCTTTTTTTTTTCTCTTTTTTCCCCATCAGTAACTTGTTTTCGCTGTGTTAGTTTTTCACAGTGGAGCTCTTAAAGTTTCAGGAAGCAGCTCATAAAAGATAATTTATTCCATACTTCACCTTATCGGTAGTATTACCGTCTTTTCCTGATAGCCTCCTTTTAGTGTCGCAGAAGGTATCTGGTCTCTATCAACGTACTGTTTATTTTGCATTTTGTCATTTTTTAACCGTCAGGCCGTTTGTTTGTCAGGTAGTAAAATGAAAGCTCTTATACATTCATACCAAGAATGTCTTCAAAATTCATTATTCTGCTTAAATATTTACTCATCATTTAAGCTGTTGTTTTGCCTATGCTGTGTTATCTTTATAAACTGCATTTAAACATCCGAATTTCAAGATAAAGTGGACCATAATAATCTGTAAAATTTTTAAGCTTGGATGAAAAAGATTATGGTTGATAACAAAAGAAACATTTTGATACATGTTGAAGACATTTATTCCTCTTCTAAAGTTTTTGATGTTCTATAAAGCTGAAATTTTAATAAATCCTTATGTTTACAAACTTAAGATTTTGTGACTGCGTGATGCATTTTATGAAATATGATCATATTTTATACTAAATAAAATCTTATTTAATACATTTAAGATACGAACATCCTAGGAAGGATGGATTTCAAATACTGTAATCTGCTACTATATGACATTTGTTTTTTCTCTAATGCAAACCTTACACGTCCATTATATTTCTAGCCATTAAATTTACATAATCTTGTTATGATACCCTTTTAATATGGCTGAGAGAACAAATTTGATCTTATGAAATTCATCGAGACATGGTGACTTCAGAAGAGTAAGGCTGAATATATAATAAAGGAAAACTTGACATTATGAATAGCCTCAGAACGTTGCAATTTTATTATTGGAAGTAATAATGGTTGCTATATCGATTTGCATAATAAAAGAAGACATTTGTCTAATGACATATTTCTCTTAAGCAATTTTATAGCCGGTTATAACACTTGTCATCACAATTATTGTAGTTATGCGAAGAGATAACGGAGGTTTATTTCTTAGAATGAAGTTGGGAGTTCCGTTCAATTGAAGCGTCAGGACCGACTAACTTATAAAAATGAATGTCTGTCCACCACTGATGCTGAATAAAAAATTAGTGCCTTGGTTTGTTTGCAGAGAAAGGGAAATAATATGCAAGTTTAACTTTTAAAACCAATAAAAGTCTTCTTATAACATAAAATCTATATATACCATAATTTACACAACATATTATACGAACGGCGTACAAATGTCTTCGTGGAGGATATTCGAAGAAAACTGGCTCGTATACCCGTTATTCATGGGGAAAGCCACGACAACGCCAACGCAGCCAACCCGTTCCCCGGATTCCAACCACGGCCCGAAATGCTAGTATTTAGAGACTTGACCCCTTGGCCGCTGATCGGCTTGTAAAACTGTTCGAAATAAAACGTTTTGATCTCCAGCGCGCCAGATGGTTGCCATTTGGCACAACGTAAGATAATCTTTCAATTTTAATCTATAAATTCGGCTATTTGAAAGTAATTCGTTGCCACTGCCAGAAAAAAATACATTTATTTTCCTCGCCCAAACGTGTTTTCGCCCAGTTAAGCCTAAGGTATTTAATTTTCCGATATAATTTTTTTTTTTTCCTCGCCCGAAGTTTTCCTTCAATAATATTTAACATTTCGAAATAAAATACTTTTATTTTTCTTGCCCGAACGTGTTTTTATTCAGTGAAGCCTAAGATATTTAAATTTTATATTTAGTTTCGAAAGTTACTGAGCAACAAACTGGGCAATTTAAAAGCAAAAAACACAATTTAAAGACCGTTTTTTCCACTTTTTAACCTGATTGACTTGAATAAAATGCCTTTAAATCATTAGACGTCTATTTAGAAGTATTAGATAATTTTGTAAAATGACACCAACTGGAGTCATTAATATATATATATATATATATATGTTATAATAAGAGCAAAGGAAAAAAGACGGAGCACTGTAGATGCGTAGTTATCCTATATTGAAGAGGATGTAGATGCGTAGTTATCCTATATTGAAGAGGAAGTAATCTGATTGCGTCGTAAGCTAATGTGTTGACTTCGTAAATAAAACTTGGCAGTAGAAGCGATTTTAATTCCATTTTTATTTCCAATTGATATTTGTGACCACAATCACTTGGCACTCTAGTCGTGCCTTTCCACAGAAGATTTACATTTTTGATATTGTTGGGATCGAAAGTAAGCCAGCGAAATTACATCTTAGCAGAGCAGAGGGCAAAAGCTGAAGTGCTTAGTTATGAAAGATGGAAGCACGCGAAGAGAAAAGTTTTGGAAGAAATTAGAAAGAGAAAAATTAGAAAACTTAATGAACAAGAATTTCAGATTTTCTCAAAACAAATTTCAGAAATTTTAACCAAAGTTGAAATGAAAACTATAGAATTCGCAACATATTAAATGATTTAGTTCCTGAGTTAGAGTCACACGAATGTAACAATTTTTGAGCTGTTGAAAAAGCGGAAGTGCAAATAATTTTCTGTCGCACATACTTGCAAACACTAACTCAGATCGACCTTGAACTTGCTGTAATGCTTAATTCCTAAACGGTAATTCACTGATGATTTCCTTTTCACTAGGCATTCAAACTTCTCAATTTATCGAGATATTACTTTCAATCTGTAAACACTACGCGTGATTATTTTTTTGAAGCACTTGTAAAACACCACAGCAGAAGAATAATCTGTTATTTTTTAAACACTGAAAAAACAAACTTGATGATTCACTTCTTTCACATTATCTTGGATTTATCACAAAACGATGATTTGAAGAGCTGAATTAAATTTTCCATTGAGGTTTCAGGCTGCAGGAAACTATCCTACCGGCTTAATTGTTATAATAAGAGCAAAGGAAAAAAGACGGAGCACTGTAGATGCGTAGTTATCCTATATTGAAGAGGATGTAGATGCGTAGTTATCCTATATTGAAGAGGAAGTAATCTGATTGCGTCGTAAGCTAATGTGTTGACTTCGTAAATAAAACTTGGCAGTAGAAGCGATTTTAATTCCATTTTTATTTCCAATTGATATTTGTGACCACAATCACTTGGCACTCTAGTCGTGCCTTTCCACAGAAGATTTACATTTTTGATATTGTTGGGATCGAAAGCAAGCCAGCGAAATTACATCTTAGCAGAGCAGAGGGCAAAAGCTGAAGTGCTTAGTTATGAAAGATGGAAGCACGCGAAGAGAAAAGTTTTGGTTTACAATTCGGTGATTAGTTGTTAAGAGGCATCTGGTATTAACGGTTACGTAAGATCGCATAATTAATTTGAATGACGCAATGCAGACATGTTATTACGATTTTAGAATAGAGAGGAAGAATTAATGTTTATAGTTATATTATAATTCTGATTCATACATTTTTATCTTACATATTAGAGCCCCATTAACAAATTTACTTAAGAAAGATACTCCTTATAATTGGACTGATGAATGTCAAAAAGCTTTTCAAAAATTAAAAGATGCATTGATTTCTAGACCTATTTTAACTTTGTTTAATCCTAAATATCCCTGTCATGTATTTGTTGATGCGTCCAAAGAAGCTGTTGGTGCTGTTTTAAAACAAGAACATCCTGATGGTAGTTTACATCCAATTGCTTTTCATTCTAGAAAAATGTAGAAAACTTATGACGCAGCATTTATATGAGGAGGTTATGTAATAGGCGTGAATGTTCTAGCAGGTACTGGGTTAGGGGACGATCCTGAATTGCAGAAAAGTAATTAAAGGTTGCTGGTTCGCAAAGAGCAAAGCCATCGTATTTTTTTTTATTATTATTTTACATCTTTATATATATATATATATATATATATATATATTATTTAAAAAAATTTTGGCAATCCTTAACCCTTATAAAGTTTTATTCACTCAAAGAAATATTTGACAGATGACCCCTCTCGGTCTTACAGGAAAGCCACCACTTGGGCTTAAAGATAGAAAACAAGGAACTAAACTAATTCTAACTAAAATTTAGCCGTAGCTATACAGAAATAACTATCCGAGTTGTTCCGTTATAAACCTTACCGGCGAGTACTAACAGGCACGTAAGACTATGGTCAAACATAATAAGATAGGCTTAAAGCAACGACGTGGCCCAAAGGCAGAACACGCTGTACTGAGGTCTTCTGAGCTCTTTTAAGGAAGTGACTGAACTTCCTATTAAATACTGGTACTATCTTATTTTCATTGTACAGTCATTAGGTTATTTTGAAGCAGAAGACATGAAAAATGAGCAATGCCCTAGCCGGGACACGAACCTGGGCCCCTCGAAGACGCGCCGAGTGTGCTACCGTTACGCCAAGAAGGCATGCAGAAAGGAGGGAGAAATTTCCCCCTTTTAAAGGGCGACTGGGGGTTAGGGGACCCACTCGCCGAATCCTGATGGTGAAGAATCAGTATCCACCACCTATTAGTTCGGGCGCCACTGTAGAGTCATTAGGACTTTTTAATGTTGGAGACGGAAAAATGAGCAGTGCCTGTGTCGGGACTCGAACTTGAACCTCTCCAACACGCGCCAAATGTGCTAACCGTTACACTACGAGGGCATCAGAAAAGAGGGAGAAAAACACTTTATAACATAAAACGCGATACTGACAGCTCATTCTGTCAGGGAATTGTAGGTGAGAAACAAGAATTTAAAGAAGGGATATCAAAATTAAAAACAACTATTTGAAAATTAAAATAATCCCTACACAATCTCCGGAAATCTGATGGTGTCTGTGTTTAAATATTTTGAGATTTTTGTCTGAATTTTATGTGGCGTAAGAGCAAAGAAATAAGTGCTAAAAAAACAACAAAGTTTTATTAGCAGAAGTGAGTTCAAGAGCAGATTTGTGAATTAGAATGCTCAGCGAGAGCTTTAAAAACTTTAATAAATCATCTGGTGCGACGTTAAGATCCGTTCAAAATTTCTTTCTTTTTTATTTCATAAATATGGTTCTATAACAGAGATTGCTATAAATTTAATTAAACGACATTGAAATTTAGAGAGAATATTCGATAGCATTGAATTCCATTATTGGTTTAATGGCTCATACGTCACTAGAGAATAATGTGTTTGCATATCATTTAAAGTAAACGTTTCATTTCACAATATATCACCTATTTATTTGTGAGCACTTATTGTTACACAGTAAGTGTAGGTAACAGTACTTTACCCAATTTCAAGCTCAAGGAACATACGTCTGGGAAATTTTCAGTACAACCATACTTTAAGCTTCATTCACAATGAAAGATAATTTATGGCAGCAAACCGTATGCCATCTGCCAAAAAAACAAGTTGGAGAAAACATCTTAATGACACGTAGAATCTTGTCACATTCAGTCATTTGTCAGCGGGAAGGGGGAAGTCTCCCTCTGATCTCTGGAAAAAGCGAGGTAATCGATTAATCTGTTCTTAAGGTTTTACGTGTGATAGATGCAATACTGTATTTATTACTTTCCGGAGGGAATTTATTCATCCCTAAGGGAATCACTTGTTTTTCAGAGGTTAATGTATCATGAAAAAAGAAGCAAAGTTAAGGAATCTTGACGACGTAAGCCGCAGTAATATAATCTTCTGTGTCTCGTTTCTAACCGCATTTTCTGAGACTAATATTATAAAAGTTTAATCAATTTCTTAGAAAGGCATAATTATCATCCTAACACGTAAAATTAACATGAAAACGCAAATGATACTTGAACTTTAACTTGGTTATCTGTGAGATTGTGCTAGATTTTGGTCAAAGATGCTAATCCATGGTTATAACTGATCTTCAGAGGTTTCATAGGTTATAACTTCCACTTTGCAATTTAACTTTAAAGTATGGATATATATGCTATTCAGATCTAAATACATGGAAAAGATTCTCATTGTTTTCCTACGCAGCTAGACTTCGTGTCAGTTAAGCATATGAAGGGACAATTCCTTCCTAAGACTTCTGCTGTTATAAGGCTGAGAATAAGAAAATAAAAACAAGATTATAACAATTATTTATTTTTTAAATTTTCTGAAAGAAAGTAAAATGAAATGTCGCAAATTTTTATTGAATATAGTTGCCGCTAGTAGCAAGATTTGTATCAAGAACAGTTGAGATGAAGCTAGGTAATTTATATTTAATTTTTAATTAGTTGAATTTGTAAAAGAAACGTTGATATGAGACAAAAATTCTGCTGTTTCTTATAAAGATCAAAGAAGTCAAGTTTTACGATATGTTACGATCAGTGAAAGTAAAATGAAGCCTATGGTACGATTTGTTGATTTCATGGAAACAGTTTTAGCTGTGATTTTTATCTGGGAATATTAAAGCTGTCATTTTGCACAAACTATTGAACGAAAAGCTCATACGTAGTCTCATAGAACTAAGCACAGCTTTTCAAACTTGCTGAATTTAGCGGCTGTACATCAGGCCAGAGGCTAACCTGAGCAGCTGCACCTGGGAGCAGAATATAAAGGCGATAAATTTTTAGAATTTAGATATGCATTGGGCGGCAGAATTTAAAATCCGCAGAAGTTGTACTGAGCGGCATAAACACTGATGTATGCACATGTTTTGTAGTTGGGAATCATCTTACCTGTTTGATAACTGGGAAGTAGAGACGTGGAGAGGTATGTTTTCACCTGGCGCAAACAAGTAAATGCGTGCTGATATATATGATACAGTTAACCGCACCTGTAAACATTTATACTCAACAAAGACATCGATGCTAAATCATAACATAGCTATTATAATCAATTTTAAGTTCTTTTAAATTTCTTTCACCAAAACAGTAGTAAATGGCAATGTTAAAAACATTCTTAATCCAGTTTCGGAATTTAGCTACGACAGCATTAAACAATATTCTTGAATCGTCTTTAAAAGATCTCATCTTGCTTTAGCGATGAGGGTTATTGAAATAGCGTGGTTCAAAATTAAATCTCTCTGATGGAATATCTTATTATTTAATATTTAAGTACTAAGCTGCTTTTCAAAAAAATTTAAATCCATTGACATTAATTTTTAGAAATTGGATATCGGAAGCTATCTCATCAAAAATTGCCTGTCTCCATTTTAGTTGTGAGTTTAAAATAGTTACACAGTCTTACACTTATACTATCAATAATTATTTTTTGAAAAATTAGTTCTTATATCACGTCAATTCTTTGTTGATGATATCTCATTTATTAAATTTCCTCTTTACGTTCTCTTCACAGATATATTTATTTCTAAAAGTAAATTTTCGCAGTTCTCATAGACACCCCTCATTTCCTGTTTAAAACGTAAAGAGAAAGATAAATTATTTTCAACTTTGTGTTTAATTCAGTATGACAAAGCAAGACTATGACTATTTGCGTAAGGATAGGGATTTCTTCGTACAGAATTTTCTAAAGGAAAGTGGCTGTTGTTAAGGTACCATGGAAAGACCCTTGTGGCCAATGGATTGGATGGAATTCGATATTAGATTAAGCGCTCTATTAAACTTGCAGCTTTGTGTTCAATTAAAGTTTGTGACTGCAAGACTTTGTTTAGCTTTCCTGTTACTTGCAGTATTAAATTCGGCATAAAATTTAAACTGATTTTCTTAAAGAGAGGTTGTTAATTTCAACAGATTGCAATGATTTATCATTTGATACTTTACATAAATTTGAGAGATTATTTTTAAATATAAAGCAATAATAGCGAGCGGAAAATTATATATCGTACCTGATATTCAATTTTCTATCTTGTTTTAAATATTAAATCATTAATCTCTTGATTTGATTTTTTTAACTGATTAAGTAAAAACACGCTAGTGCATGAGTATTCAAGAATATAGCTCACTTTTTATCGCTTTTACGACACTTTAGTGCTGTACTTTTCGGTAGTTTTGAAATTGAATATCTACAATAATAATTTATTTTTTAATGCATTTGTAAAATGTTGCAGCTAATTTGGCTCCTCTTCTAGCTGTTCACCTAAGGCAAGTGCCTCATTTATCTCACTCTTGTCTCGGCTCTGCCAGGAGCTATTTGTTTACTTTTATTTTTTCCCTTCATTTCTGGAATATTTTGAATTCAGTTACTGGTCAAAGAATCAAGTACATAATGGAGGGCACTAGGAAATGCAGTTGAGTATTACAGAAAGAGAATTGTCTCCAAACTAAATGCTTAATAGTAAAGACGAAAATTCCAGGTACGTTTTGAGGCTTTAAAAGCACTTTAAGTCTTCACTAAGAGGGGATTAAATAAGTAATATTTTAGTAGCATACACGGAAGAAACTGAGGACTTCTCTTACTAAACTATGTTAAAGAGACTTTTTTTTTTCACTGAACAGAGCTATCTAAGAAATCCCCACCAGATTTCTACAACGGCTTTTTTTGCTCTGCCTGCTTAACTCAGCAAATCTTTTGAATGATAAATACGAATGTTAGCTTACTTATGCTTACGATAATATGAATGAGGAAGAGGTTTTTTTTTTTTTTTTTTTTTTTTGAGAGGGAGGGAGTTAAGAGTTTTATTTATGCTGTTGCAAATGGAAGACTGAACAAAGACTTCAAACCTTAGTCCCAAATTGTATTATAGTTGCGAATAAAATTTTATTGTGAGCATTGAAAAGTGTGTTGAACGCAGGAATTGCCCTGAGCGGAAAAGTCTCTGCTTTCTGCGTACACCATTGAATGCGAGGGTCTATCAGTTTGTGGAAGTCTTTTTTAATTTTGCAAAGTCAATGAGGAGTTTCGCAATATTTAATTTCAGTTGCATGTTACTTAAATTTGCTTGCTTACTTTAGACTTGATTATATTTCTTTAATTTGTCATAATTATTTGAGTAAATTGTATTTATTTGAATCTTCATAGCTGTCGCGTAATTTCTGCCGAAAACAATCGACTCTATATTAGTAAAGTAAGCTAAATAAGGGAATTAAAAATATCTGACAAAAAGGAAATGGAAGGTAAAGGGGACTGGAATATATGTGTGGAGATAACGCGCTGGGGTGGCATAATGCACTGTTGAGAGGTAGGTTAAAAGCGCTTCTTTGGCGTAAATTATCCTCACTCGTGTGGATTTCGAGCAGTGAGCATCGCAACACGAAAGTGGAACTCGCCGAAACGTATTTTAATACGTAGTGTAGAGCTGCGGATGGAAAACGGAGATCTGCTCAAACAAGACACTCGAGCATAGTTCTATTTACCTCTTTTGAATACCGTTTTAACCACAGCCCCATAGATAAAATGCACTTCGACTCTATGTTCGTGCGCCAATGCAGACCGCTTGAAATGCGCAAGAAGAATGGCGAGATTTGCGCAAAAAATAACGCCATTTCTACACACAGATTATAATACAAAATTTACTTTTTTTTATTTTTTTTACCAGCCTTTACATTTTAGCCAGGAACTTTTTAATCAACTTGTATAAGCAAATGTAATTAATGAAAATGCTTACGTGGTCGTTTTAGTAATGTATTAGAATAAGATCTTGAATGGCATGCATATTCTCATCGAAGTTTATTTACTTAAACTATTCTGTGCATTCAGTTTTCAATATATTTTATTATTTCAAAGCTTAGATGTCATTCTGCTTTAGTTCCGCTGAGAGAAGCACATTAAAATGATGTCCTTACCTTATTTCTGTCACTTCATTTGTTTTCTGATTTATGCTGAGCACATGTTCGTTAAATATTTCACCCTCATTCATTTCATACTCCTGCATGCATACTGTATCTTTTTTCACTTATTTTGCATCCCGAAAATTGACGAGGCTCACCAGTGGCCGAGCGGTAAAGTCGGTGATAGTTCAGTCCGGGGTTCGAATCCCGGCAAAAGAGTTCCACAGGCGTTTTCGGGGTTTTCCCCATGTGTAACGTGCGTACGAGCTAGATAGGAAGTCTCCTTGAAGGCATCCCTACTTTTAAGCAGATAGCGTCTGTGCTAGAGTACTATATCCTAATTAATTGTAACCAAACTGGACTCATAAATCGACATGAGAAAGTTGCACGTTGAGGAGATTTCTGAAGGAAGAGTTAAAGAAAGCACATACAAGTGCAATGAACAGCATATATGAATAGATTTACTACTAGTTATTATTGCATCCTGTACTTTAAAGACGTCAGTAACAATGATTACCTTCAATACTGTTCTCTTTACTTAAGAACATAATGTTACTATTTATCCATAGTTTGTACATTGTTACAATAAAACAGAAGATTCTGAAACATATTTCTGAAAACATTAGGAAGAAAATAAGCCACGACTAAAGGAGAACCAAGCGTATTAATAACGGTATTTACTTTTTAACGGTCGAATTTCTATTTATGTTTCAAGTTCCAATAAAGCTCGTTATATCGTTATATGGAAAAGGAGCGTTACTGAATAGACATTTAATATTTTGTAAGCGTATATTTTAATTAAATTTCGATAAATTTAAATAATGTTGTGAAAATGTATCTTATTGTGCTTCACAGACATACGAATCAGATCTAATATTTGATTAAAGCTAATTTCATGGAGCTCTTCCACAAATAAAATATTTAAGTTTCTAATTTCTACTGAGAAAAAGAGGTTTTGCACTAAGAAATTGTGTTTTTAAAAGTTTAAATTCACTTTTATAACCCGGAATCGTTTAAGAATTCAACAGCAGTATTAAAGTATGCTCATATTAAATAGTAAACAAATAAAGCAAAATGCAATAAAATAGAATGTTTCTCTCGATTACTTTAAGTTTATCCAGAATATTTCGTACAGTTTATTAATCTTTAATTTCGTTCGTTTCGCAATAAAATTAGTAAGAATGGGCCTAATTCAACGGAAATGATTGCTACTTAATATGCTTATCTAAATAAGGTTAAAATATGCCTAAAAGATTAAATCCGAGTGGAATTATTTTATTTTTCGTGTAGCAGAAAGTCAAAATAAATAAAACTTTAATGACTATCGCATAATTTGATTAGTACATTTTCAGTTTAATTTCCTGAATCTTTCTGCATTTCCATATAATTTTTAAGTCTACGAATGGAAAATGGCAGTAAATATACACAAAATTTAAATGCATGTTATGCTACGCAGTTCCTGTTTCCTAAAGATCTTGGTATATGCGTAAACAATTTGCTTAGGAAGTTAATTTATTGTTAGATTCAAATCAGAAAATATGAGGTCGGTCACTCTCATAACGTCATAGCTTCAGTCTTATTAATTATGCATGATGATTACGAGTTTATTTAGATGCTCACATCTATTTATACATCTATTTATAGATCCTTCAATAAGACTGTCACATTATAGTTGGCTATTTTTTATTTTGGGTGATTTTATCTATTTCAGGCATGAAATAAATATTTCTTCTGTAACAAAAATTCTTTGACCACAGTGTTTCAGTAACATACTGAAAATGGTTTATTTAACTGTTTAAAATTAAGAAGTAAATGCATTATATATTTTTTTTAATTTCCCAAGTTAAGTGTTTTCAGTTATTTTAATAAACTAAATTTTCGATCTTAATAATTTTAATCGTTATTGTTGATCTAAATACCGAAGACACTTGCACCAACTTAATACATTCATAGTAGGTGGCCAAAATCTATCGGTCATTTAGGTGCATTATTTTCGAGAATTTTGCCCAAGGTTGGCTAATGAATTTAACCAGTAGAAAGGGATATCTCCGTCCTCATTCTGCTGGATAACGCCCCGAAAGTTGGATATGCTGGTCTTCTTACCTCTCCCCTACCATAAATCTGTCGAGATTATTAAAACTTGTTAGCATTTTGAGTGCTCCTGTTCTGCAAAGCCACTACACTCTTATAAACATTCATGCCTTATTCAATATTAGAACCGTGGTTCAGGTTATGGTAGACGGCTTCACAGCCAAACTGACAAATCAGTGGCAGTTTGTACATATTTCAGTTTTTTGTACATAATTCACATATGTTATACATATTTCAGTTTTTTGTACATAATTCACATATGTTATACATATTTCAGTTTTTTGTACATAATTCACATATGTTATACATATTTCAGTTTTTTGTACATAATTCACATATGTTATACATAGTTCAGTTGTACATTCATAATATGTTTATATATAATTCAGTTAATTGCATCAGTTTGTACATAATTTCTATGTGTATCAGTTCATACATAATTCATCTTACAAAGTCTTCTCCCAAAGTTGTTTAAAACCGTAGTTAATTCTCTTTTCTCTGATCTTTATTTTATAATTTTTAAAATTTAGAGATAAAAGGGAATTAGACATATTTCTGGGCTTAAATATACTCTAGTGAGTTGTGACGTTAAAAAAAAGTTTAAATGAATTTCGGATAGGTCAAGTTAGTTAGAGTCTCGGCACAGCTCGGCTCGCTTAGTGAACATAAATTCACTCCATAGCCAGAAATGGCCTGCCCACGCAAAAGACACTAGGGCAACACAAAAGGAAAGAAGAGAGAAAATAAAGAATACTAAAACAAAATAAGACATGTTATGAAATAAAATAAAGAGAAAACATAATCGCAAGCATGCAAACATTACACCCACCCACATAAACAAAAAAACAAAAAAATATAAAGTCCCGTAATCTTGATTCCGATTATATCCCCATTAGTGTTTATAATTTTCGTAATATTCTGGGCGATTTTTATATTTCTGTTGGAATAATAATCACGTTCACTGTTAATTTTAAAAACTTCCCTAAGACCAACAGTTAATTCACCTGATTCCATAGAACACACATTTATTACATTATAAATTTTACAGCATCGATTGTTCTGGACATAATATCTTGATAAATATCGTGGGAAGCCGCCATAGCCTGTAACAGTTTGATTGAAGTCGATATTGTTCATGATTTTGATTTTCTCTTTAATTTTTTTTAAAAAAGTAAGAAATTGTTTTTTCATTAGACGCCCTCCAACGTAAATATCAGTAATTCAGTATAACATAACAAAAATGGCCTTTTTTCGCGAACCCGGAACATCGGCCTCATAATCACCCAAGCCATGAGTGGCCACCTTGGCTAAAGCATCCGCCTTCTTTTTGACCTGGGACTGACCCATGAAAAAAACAATATCATCAAGTTCTTTTGATTTTACAAAAAAGTCCTAATGACACTGAGGGCTTCATTATAGTTATCCGGGCAGCAGAGAGCCTGAAGCACAGAAAGACAACCATAGTACTATTTAAAAATTGTGTGTCCACTTTTCAAGTTTCTGTTTATCTATCTCAGGGCATAGAAAATGATTCGAACTTCAACCTGAAATAGTGAATTATGCATTTGCAATTTAATCCTTGATTGTTTATCTCTACACCTTAAAAGCAGACAACAAAAGCGGCACATCAGTGTAAATGTCGAATTCATGAATCTCTGGGACAATCTCAACAGATGAAATTGATATTTTGTGAATAGAATAACCAAGTTTAAAATAAATGTCTGGAAGGCATCTCTTGTTACTAAAGAGCCTCCTTACACTTTCAAAATAACAATAATTTCCTGTAGTTCTAGTCTTAGTTTTCTCTTGATTCGCAGATTTGAACTCAATAATAAAAGCTTTTCATTACGTGATGGTCATGATACTCACATTCATTCTAGTGCATTAAAGAAAAAAATTAACAATGCATTACGTAACGAAAGTGATAGTGACACATTCAACCGTTATCAAGGGAACATCATTATGGATGAAGACATATTGCTTCACATTAAACCGTTTTCAAGGGAACATCATTATGGATAAAGACATATTGCTTATATTTATTAAAGAGAATGTAATCTGCAAATTGAATTGTAATTCTCTGAATATTTCTGAGAACAAAATCTTGAGATTATTCTCAGCAATTTCTGTTAAATGTGAAAAGTGCAGTTTACAAATTGAATTTAATAATTCACAGTTGGTTGGGAATACAAAAATGTTCCTGCATTGAATAGACGAATTCTGTATGCTATGCGTTGCATTGGTTAGGGTCCTCTGGAAACATTTCATATAGAGTAATGGATCTAGGTAAACCCGTGACTCAGAATGCGTATGATTAAATCTGCAAGCATGCAAATGCAACATAAAAAACTGTCACCGTTGAAAGCATGAAAAATGCTGCGGAAGAACAGGCAAGCAGAACTGGTTCAAATTCTTTTACCGGAAGTGGGAATGTAAGATAGAAAATGAGAGAATATATTTAGTATATAAAAATGTGTATTATAATTAATGCATTAACAGGTAAAAATTTAGATGTTGAAGTTTTCTCCTTCACTCGTAAAGGATGTGATAAGTGGAAGGGAAAACGATCTGAAAAACTTTCAAAGAGTGGTGGATGAAACATTTACCAAATTGTCAGAAAATTACGTCAGCTCTTCTAGAAAAATGAAAGTCGACGATGTTTTGGAGTCTTACTCTTTTTGGGAGCATAAAATGTAGACTCTGCTGAAGACGAGATAATGTCTTTCAAAAAACCGTTAACTGCTGACGAAAGTCATAACAACCTTTTAATTTTAACTAAACGTAACAGAACATGCATACACTCGGTGCTTACTACTAACCACCACTTGTGGCTGAGTAACTTAACACAAATAGTACGTACAATCAGAATGAACTAAATTTTAATTACTCGACTGGCTCTTACTTCAATCTAAATCCGCTTTATCGGCTGCAGACAGGAAAGTCGAGTCTAGAATATCAATGTACTCTAAATTAAGTGGCTAGCACAAATATTCAGCTACAGAGCTACTTGTAAATACAAGGCATAACTCGTTCTTGACGTCACCCGCTCTCCTGCAACTAACTCTTCTACGGCGAGCTCTTAAATTCTGCTACTTAAATACTGTTTCCGAACTTATTGAGATTTGCATATACGTGACTTAAATTTTCATTCTGGCAGAAAATTGAAATCAGAAGGGAAAGGAAAGTTTTTAAAATAGAAAATAATTGATTAGTACAAAATAAGATCTTTACAATGTGATAAAACTTTTCAAAAATCAGAAGTTGAAAGAGGTTTTAAATATATATCAATTATATCTGTGATGGTGGCTCTAAAACCTTCTCTGCCATTCATGATAGCAAACCATATGGTGATGAAATTGTTTCAAAACATAAAAGAGAAGGAGAATTCGACTGAACGAGAATATATATCTAAAAGGATAGAGGACGGTAAACCTTTATCAGGCAAAGGACGACTAACAGAAAACGGGATAAATAAGCTGACACAATATTATAGAAATGCAGTTCGTTCAAATTCTTCGGTAGTTAATGAAATAAGTAAGAGTATTTAGGCGGTTTATTTTCATACCAGGTCGCCTGATGCTGAGCATACATTTTGTGCTACTGGCACAGAATCATGGTGTAAATACCAACAGGAATTTCAAATGGATCAGTATTTAATTTTCATCATAAGGTTAACTATGCCATCTACAGTCACCAATGTGATAACACCAGTTTTTAAAGCTTTATCTTGTCCAGTTTTTAAAGCTTTATTGAAACGATGTCTTGGTAGCAGCTTTATTCAGAATCCGAATGAATCTTTTGAATCCTTCATACAGCAAAGATGTCCAAAAAATTCTGGATCGGGGAAACGAATTTGCAGATATTGTTCATATGAAGAAATAGTTTTATTTAACATGGGTAAAAAGGGCAGGATAGCTGTCATGAGGCATTTCAATATACATTTGAGTATAAATGCAATAAAATCTCAACTTCCTAGCGATATCAAACGTGTAAATACTGCTAAAAAGGGAGCAAATCGAAACACCGCAGAAACACGAAAGCAAGAAGAAAAAACAAAAACAAGTTTAGAACATCAACGAATGGATCAAGAAAGAATATTATATGAGGAGGTTTTTAATTTGTGTATATGAATATTAATAACAGTGACATAGAGTTTTAGTAAAATATTCAAGATATGTGTGTCAACAAAAGTTTAAGCGTCTTGTTCAGGAAACTCTATTCTGAATATAATTAGCATTGTATATTCGAACTTTATTCGAAGCACAAGCAAAAGCTTAAAATACAAGATATGTGCAAACAAGCATGAGTTTGAATCATAAAATCAGAGTGTTACTGGTTTTTTTAACGTGGTAAATTTTAAATGTCTTTACATCAAAAGGTGTTTTCAAACTCTTTTTAATATATCTTTTTAAAATTTATAACAAAATATGTTGCTCCAAACTAACTAAATTGGAATTGTGGTATTTTATTGAAATATTTTGATTTTATGAGTTAAGTAATTATCAAAATATAACAAAATTTTTAATATAATATATGTATTACCAAAAACTTTAAAACTACATTATTTGTCTAATAATTTTAGTTAAATTATATTCCTAAGCATTCTTCTAAATAAAAACGTCAAGGTAAAATTTTGATGTAAAATATTTGTTGTATGTGTGAGATAAATGTGCATACGAATTAACTGAGTGCGAAAAAACAATCTTATGATTCAACATTCATTTTTAATACTTATTATTATATTTTCAGAATTTCAAATACATTGAATTAAATTATAGACATTAAAGTAATGGAGGAAAAGTACTACGTACTTTTAGCAAGAATTATAAAAGTTGTATAAGCTCGAAAGGAGGTAAAAAAATTTATCTTGGGACTCTTTCAAGGGTAGTATCCCCTTAAGCTTTTGCACTTTTCCTTATAACTCGAATTCCTATTTTGTAACCCTTAAGAGATAGATGTCACTAATGAATTTATTTCATATTACCTTTTTGAGTTTTAGATACTTATTAATAGCATTTAAAAGGATAATTACAAATCCTTGAGCCAAATTTTTTACATCATGTTTGGATTCTGTAGAGCGTAATCTTTTCCAGAGCTTCTTATGTTAATACCAATTTTCTGAGATATTCTATTTATACTGAAAAAAACCTGTTTGAGTATATGACTTAAACATTTACAAAATATTTCATATCCTTACATTTTAAGAGCAAATAGATATGGTCATTCAAAGAGTGCAGCTCCAAGATATTCATTTAAAGAGAATTCAAGCCAAATCTAGCAGAGCATATAACTAAATCAGTGTAGCCCACCCTCCATAGAGGATGAGAAAACTGACAGTGAATTGAGTCTGTTTCATAAAATCAAGTTACGGTCAAATTCTTATCCACAAAATTTTGGATTAAAAGTTTCCTATAACTCTTAAAAAAACCTCCTAATTCACATGTTTTCCATTAAAATTTAGAACAACAATAATATTTGTATAATAGTTCAAAACATTTTGCAGCCTTAGCGAGTGGGCCTGAAGAATTACTTCTGCGAAAACATAAACTGTAATAATGCCTAGAAGCTTTGTCTGTTTATTTAGTGAAATAGTGATAATCGTATCAGAACAATAATACACTATACAGTCTGTAGATTCAAGCGAAATGGCAATCGCTGTCTCTCTCCCCTCCCTCTCCAAGGATTGTTTATGTAAGCAATTTTTGTCTTCTAGACAATATGGTTTCTGAACTGTAATAACCTCAGGAGTCTGCATCAAAACATTATCAAAAGCAGAGAGTTGTTGGAGTGCTGCTGTTTTTCAGTGATTTAAATTAATTCACTATAAATTCATATCATCAGCTCCCAATCATGATTCCACGTAAATAAAACTCTAAATCTTAACATTTAAATCATGTTGTTGTATAAAGCTCGTCAACTCGACTAAAACATCAATTTTATTATCACATTGTCCCAAAAGCTTAGGATATAAAGAGACAGTCAGCATCAAAGCAAAATCTTGTCCACCTCGTTAGCCTTAACTACACTATGTGCAAAACACTCTAAAATCTTAAAACATACATCGTGCAGTTAAGTTTGAACGATAAGTATACAAAACAAAACAGTACAGTTAATGTTTTCAAAACAGTAACAATTTACAAAAAGCACGGCATATTTACCAAGTACACAACATTTTTAAGATCACTCTCCGAAGTATCGTATACCTTTCGATGTATGAATTAATAAAAACATAAATTAAGCTGACTGCTTAAAATTGTTTCTCGACTTTTTATATACTGTAGTCAAAAAATAGACAACGCACTTCGGTTTATAATTTGCGTCATTCAAAGAGATGACAAATATATTACTGCAATTAATTAATCTTGATTAACCGTTTAATCTTTTTAACCGGATATTAACTGTCAGTGAAATGATAAATAGCCACTTCATTAACAATTAAAGAATTCCTTCGGGAAAGAGTGGATATGAAGTAGATTTTCTTAAGTAATGGAATGCCAGAAAAAAGTACTAAAATTTTTCACTTAATTAAATAATTGTACTTTTACTTTGCTATGAGGTAATAGATTTTACTAAAATTATAATTGTAATTCAGTCAGCGGGTAATTATTTTACGGCAGCTTAAAAAATACAGATAATTCTTAGTAAAAATGAAAATTACATTAAATTTGCTGAAATTTATAATATTTCTAGAAATAATTTGGCAAATACTTTGTGGGGGTACTATAATTTGACTTGTGACACTTTGCTTGAAAGAAGAGGAGGTTTATCATCTGTGACAGGTAATTTAATGGAACTTTGAATTCTTGGCTTTATTTCGCTCTTGTACTTTCATTTCGCCTGAACTGATTTGATCATTTCTCCGTATTCATTGTAATGAAATATCATAGCATCATTTTTAAAAAAGTCTATTAGACAGCTCAGTAATATGAGATAATACTTGTGGCCACATACTATAATACATATAATATTAAAGTAATCAGTGTCTTACAATATCAAGCTTTACAAGCAATATGACAATGAGTTTGTAGCTGATCTATTTTTGCAGTTATTTATAGGCTGTTATTTTTATTGCTTCAACTCAACGCCTCTAGAAGATTCATTCTGAAGTAGCGAGCACATTTAGAAATTAGAGAGAGAGAAGTTGCGAATTCCTGAGCTGATCTTCTCAGCTGTCACCAGACACTTAGGGGCGCATCTCTTTAACTCTTTATATCTGTTTTAGCCTATTGGCTTTTGCCCACTTTGGTAGTTAACACTTGTCTCCTCCTGCCTAATCCGGAGTGAGATAACGGAGTGTTTTAGAAGCGTGGATTCAAACTCACTTACTGACAGCAAACGTTGCAAACCACCGCAGTTGCTTTCAGTAGCAGGAGCGGTTATAAGAGTTTGTTGTTGTAACTCTTTATATTTCTTTAGCATCTCTCTTAGCATTAAGCTTTTTGCATTAAACTATGACATTTTATTAACTTGTTTCTTAAGCCTTTGATAATTCGTGATTTAAATCTGTGCTTACAGGCTATAGTTTAACAGAGCGAAAGCAAGACATTTCTTTGGCCTTGATTTTTCTTTTTCTTGAGTTATTTCTCTCGCGTAACGCAGAGAAGTTTTCTTTATCTCTTGTTTATCATTTACAAAACACTAGTGTTCAATAAATACCTTTTATAGTTAAGGAGAAGCTCTTTAATTATTCATTTAAACTAATAGAAGTTAGAGAACGGTGAAAACCTCCTGAAAATTTATTTATAGTTTTGGAAGCATTCGTTTAATTGTCTCGGTACAAAGCCTTGCAGTGTAACAGAACATTTTCAGTAATGCATATAACATAAGATCCCTAGATCAACCGCTATCTTTGTGACGCTGTGATTTCCATGATTTAAACAGTCTTACCAACATTATTAAATGGCGGCATCTTTTCGATCCGTACGAAGATCGGTTCTTTAATATGACTACCCTTCTGACTAGGCTGACCATGTCCGCTCTAAATTGGTATAACATATGCTCATAGTGCGCTCGAAGATCTTACGAGATATTCGTACAGTTATAATTAGTAGATGAAATCAAATTCAGACTAATGATCTTGAAATGGAGATTACCATCCAGTTCTAGATTATAATTCTGCTATTCATTCATTTAGCATCAAAATTTAATTATTTTCTTGTTGGCTGGAAAGGTACTCACATATGAAATTTCTTTACAACCGGATAACTTCCATATGGTGCATAATTTATTCTTTTCCTTCTTCTTAAAGCGTATATATGCTGAGTTATCTAGGGCTTAAAATAAATTGTAATATTGAACATTTAAATCGATTTTTAAGACACTCTAAAAGTATGTCTACGTCAGGGAATATTAATATTAGAATAAAGATCAACAGGAGCATGCACATTTGGATGCCGTAACCCGTGCAACTCATCGAAAGCTTCCTTCATGCGGAGTACTGTCTTTCTTTCTCCCTTTATTTTTCATTGTTACGTATTTGCTAGAATTCAGATTAGTGGGTAACATTCAACACTGATTTTATTTATTAAATATACGTAGCATGCATGTGTATGCGCACATATGCATCTGGAATAACAAAATTTGCTTCAAGTGCCCTTCCTTTGATTCCTTCTTTGCATCCCATCTTGAACAACTACGTAATATTTTCCGTCTTGTTCACTGAAAACTCATAGTTGAATAAAAGTGCAAAATTTTAAATCTAAGCATAACTAAAACATTCCACTGCAGTATCGCTTATTTTCTAATACCCAATAATTGTTAAACGACACTGCAGACATCAAGAGATCACTGTTAAAATAAAATCTGCTGAATTAATCATACCATGGCTGCTTTCATCTCCAGATAGCAAAAATACAGAACGCTGCGCTTTAGCGTCGACGAACTTTCTTTCCTTTAAACCTTTACATTTCCATGATTGCCCTTTTAAACAACGTAACTATGCGCATTAGAGCAAAATCCATTTATAAATAAATCAGCTTATCATTACAGTAATTTCATTTATTTCTAATTGCCTATAATTTACAATGTCTAATGACATTTTACTTGAAAGTGACATGATAAATATTTGGATTCCGATGTTTAGAAAAGACATTTCTATACCGATTGTTTGTAAGGTCTATGAAACTTCATTATAGTAAAACTTTTAAAACATGTAAGTGATTATAAATTAAGCTCGCTTTTATCTCAACAAATTGCAATAAGTCTTACCTGCATTAACCGTTTGCATAAATCATCATAAATCTTCTCTTCATTTCTAATAAGGAGGTGCAGAACTGAAACCTACGCTTTATATAATGAGATTATAGAATGAAAAGATTCTTATTACCCTGGGTTTAGTCTTTGCGTGATTACGTCATTGCATATTGTATTTTTAAGATATACACAGTTTACCTGTATGTATGCACATGGAATTCAAGACGTCTGTCTTAGCTGCGAAAATAGATTTCTTTGGTGTTAAGACTAAAGTGGACATGGAGTTTTAGAGTGAAAGAGATTCTTCAACTAGGGATTCTTCAACTAACAGAAGGAGAAAGACAATTTAATCTTTCGTGTTCGAAGATAGGAAAGGGAGTTAATGAGGCACCGGCAAAACCTTTAGGGAGCAATTAAAACGGATATTGATGACCAATACAGTAATAGAGTTTGTGATTGACAAAAGAAAAACAATTCATTTCATTTCCCAGAACAAACTAAACGGGCCCTTAAATAAATAGTTTGAAATATTTAAGCTATTTTAGAAGGCATACGATCTCCAATTGAACAGTTATTTGTGTATATGTGATTATAGTATATGCAAAAGTGGTATATAAAATATAGAATTATGTGGTGGCTATTAATAAATAATTATGTTATTATTATTCACCAACACACTTATGTTATTATGAATGATAATTAAACCTGCTTTTCAAAACAGTTTTATCTTGTTCTAAAAGTAATAAAATAAGTTATTTTATAATAGAATAATTAATAATAAATGTCATAAAATATTAAATGTATAAATGCAATAAAAAGCTATTTTAGAGTTATGTGTGGTATTTTAAAGTGTATTCTAAAATATTTATCTTAGAGGTACAATTTTTCCTTCGTAGTAACATTAGACGCGCAAGCTTCAAAAGAAGCAAAGTTTCTGACAGCAAAATAATACAAGAATTGCTTAATGCTGAAATAGATGTATATGTTCAAACGATAATAAAAATTCAGCCACAGCAGAATAAAAATCGTAAATTTAAAGTATTCATTATTTATCCAGAACATTAACACAGGTTTTGAAGAAAAGATTAAAAAAGAGCTTAGTAAATTCAAACCTTATTTATATACTTACAATCTGTCCTAAAGTAAATATACAAGTTGTAACTTTTTCTGAACCGTGCTTTGCACCAACTAACCAGTCAAATATAACTTGCCTTCTGCAAGGTGTCTCTGCAAAGGAATTAAGTAGGTATAACACAGAAAAGTATTCAGAAGGTAAGGTTGTTTATACTGTACTTTGATGTGGGTATACAAAAAGCAACTGTATAAAAAATTTTCGGTATGACAACTGCTACTTTAAAGCACAGATCTGCACGAATTTCTGGTGGAAATTCTCACTTAGCCAAACTCTTGCCACACATTTCTTTGAAATTAAAATTATTAATTCTCAGGAACTCACTTATCTATTGCGGAATCTACCATCTGGAATCTGAAATTCATTTTCTAAAACTATAAAGTGAGCAGTAAGTGAAAACAAATAATAATAAATCACATACCTACAGAAATAAATCACACCTTCACTGTCCTTTTAGTAGAACTCAATTTCTGTATGTCTAAAGCAAATGCAAATCTTGAAAATAACATCAAGAGAAAAGAAAACAAAAAACAAATTCAATATTATTTAACCATCTAAAATTTAGTTCTGAAAATTTTTTAATTACGTATATAAAAATAAATCTTTACACCAAATATTTTAACAAATTCAAATCGCACAAATATTGAGCTTTTAACTAAAATGAGTAAATGTGACTTGAAATTTGTGAAATTCATAAGTTTTTAACTAATTGTAATAGTTAAGGTCATTTATATGTAATTTATGTAATTTTTACTATATTTGGATTTTAGGTTCATTGAGTTATTTCATAAAATTGCTCCTGAAAATAAAAAATAATTAAATTAAAAAAATATTTTAGATTACCGCTTTTTGTCCCACTTCTGCGATCAATTTTCAGCAATTATACTTAGTTTACGATTGTTCTTTTGGGAGAACATTTCATACGTAGCTGTAGGCGATGCAAGTGACAGAATGAAATAGGGACACATAACTTTGCTCAAAGATTATTCTTGCGCAAAGATTGTTTTATTAAACCATGTGTTTCTGTTATCTATTTCATGCACCACGTAATCCGGAAATGAAGTGAGAGGAAATATTTTCTAGAGTGCCGTAAATTACGCTTTATTTTGAATTTATTTATAGTATTTTAATGTTACTAGAATTGCACTTTCTTGCACTATACCCCCCTTAAGTGTAATTTTCATCCTTGTACGATTCGAAACTGTTGGAAAGGATGATGTTACTACTTTCTTTACTTATTAACTTTATAAATTGTTGTGAAATAAGCTTTCAAGGATTTTATCTGTGGTTTTTATGGATGTCAATCGTGAATACAAGTACAACACCTAATTGCTTCAATCAGATAATATATCATATTCAGAATAATATTATAATGCACTCAGAGGTCTAGGGCTTGTTGCGCTGTCTCCTTTCAGTGCACTCCACTAATTTCGACTTGCACCGCATATGCATGAAAATCAATGCATTACTGATTTAAGAAATTCCAAATCCAAAATCACATTCTCTTGCAGATTCTTAAGAACATAAAGAAAATACGATGCCTTTCAATCGTAACATGCACTTTGAATCTTTTATGCTTACAACTTTAAACAACTTGTACTTCCTAAAGCATTTGTTAAAAATGTTTGCTCCAGAAAGAAACTTTGCGCTTTTGTATCCAATAACGCTACTAATGGAATTCTATTTAATACCACTCTCGCAAGAGGAAGCTCGATATTTTTAGCAACACTGTGTTCAGTTGTATTTAAGAAGGTTTCTATTAATCCTGGGGTGACAGACAACCCACAGCACTCCTTCCTAATTTAAACTACAAGCTTTATTGTTTTCAACGCATACTTTTTTTCCCTTTTAATAAAAAATCTTTTTCATTGGACCTTGCTGATCGCCACTTTATTCAGCCAGTTATTCTGCAGGTACCCAGCGCTTGTCCTCCCACTGATTTACTGCAGATTATTTCACAAGATCTATCACTATAGCTACCGGAATCATCTAATAAAGTATTTGCGATATTTCTGTATCAACTCAAGGCCTGATCTTTCAAAATGGACGGTGGTGTGGCAACCTTCATTTGCCCGCCTCCTGGTTACTATAGAAATGGTTTTCCACAAACTTCCCTGGAGTGCTTTCTCGAAACTTCTATGGCATCTACGAGATACACGAAACCTTCCAGTGTATATTTGTCTGTAGTCCTCCAAATATGGCTAAATTAAGAATTTTATATGGGCTAAATTAAAAACTGCTGAGTTTTTAGGCATGCATAATACATAATAATTCCAGTAGGACGTCAATATGAGAAACCTGTTTACCACAATTTTAATTTCTGTCTCCGTGTAGACAGTAAGGTTACTTATAGTCACTTCTTAATATTCCCCTGAAAATAATTCCAAACTTGAAGAATAATAAAAGTAAACTTTATCACCAGAACTTCCATTTAGAAACTCATACGAATCGCGTAATTAAGAGGACAACTCACGGATTCTTGCGGTATTTAAAAGAACATAAATGTCGAGGTAAAACTTAACCAAATAAAGACAACAGAGTTCTGCTGTATATTTTTGTTCAGAACCTCTAATCACGAGAATAAAGACAAAAATAGTAAGACATTGGGTTAACAAAATCAAAACCGCTAGGTAACAATAAAATAAAAAAGACTGTAAGATTTAATTCCCTGTGAAGGTAACTGATGTCGTTGGCATAGTTGATGATAACTAATTAGAACGAAAAAGAATAGAAATTGATTTCAGTTTTAATTTGTTTCGCGCGGTGAACAAACACCTTTATTAAAAGATATATTTTTAAAGTATCAAAGTATCTCTGTCTTATGTAGCAAATATTGCGGAGAAACGTTTCTCGAACGTAATTTTAAATTTATCTAAGTATTTAATGTACAGTGCTCAACCTTAATATTCGTTTAATAATTTGTTCTTCTAAAGCATAATCCACATTGATTCTAAATCGCAGTTCAAATATAAAATAGCGTATTTTCTCCTATTTCATATTTACGAAATTCGTATCTCCACATAAGGAAAAAATACATGTCTAAGTCAAAAATTAAACTAAATAAAATTTTGAACATCCATTGATTTGATTTAATATAAACTTACTCAGGACAGAGTTTTCTGTTAAACTAGTAATGACACGATGCTGAATGAAACTAGCAATAACACGATGCCTAATTTTATTTTCTGCCTTGAAGGTTTTAGAGGAATTATTCACATCATTTGAAAATTGAAGAATTGATAATTTTTGTAATTATAATTTATTGTATATTTTTACAAAATAGTGATATTTGCCTCTAATCGTCTACGAATCGTGTCTGCAAAAATGTGACACATAGGTTTCGTTATATGCAGTTCACTTTAACTGTGAATGTTATTTCTCATTGTTTGTAGTCATTCTCCTGTCAGTTCAAGCAGCATTACACTGAAAAACATATATATTCCGAAAAGAAGGAACTTGAAAAGCAAGCATCGAATGTATCTCTCTCTTCCCCAGAGAATCCGAAAGTATGAAATAACTTACGAGAGAGAGATGCCATATTACTACAGTTTTCTATTCGAAATGAAATCAGGTCATGAGAGAAAGTGTATTAATATACCTCTAATGGAAGTGTCTATTTTTAACTTAATCTACGCATAGCTCTGCTCTTGACAGTTAATGCTCTATAAAATCCTCTTTTAACATTTGGGTCCAATGTAATTTGATCACATCCCAGATAATAATATATTTCAAAATAATTGACAGCATAGAATATTCTAAAGTTTATATTTCCCGAGGTATTTCAGAGAAATATCTCCTAGAGCGCATTTGTTTTCTATATAAGTGTTTATTAATACACATAAAAATGAAACATAAAATTATTTAAAAGTGTTTAGTTAGCACTTTTCAGAACATATGTAAATTCAGGTCACGGAACCATGATTAATATTTATAGAAATGCCAGCTTCCCACTTTTCTATTTCTTCCACGTGTTTAAGAGTTCATTATAAAAATGTTTAAATTACTGAAATAATTGTGTTAAGTTATGAATTTGCATTTTTGCAAAAGAATATTTTTTATCACTTTGCAAAAAGCTTAGAAAACATTTTATACTCTTACATGACAACAGGAAATTTAATAATATGTTTAATAACTCTTCGTGCAAAAGTAGGTGTGTAATAAACGTGAGTGCATATTATTAGATATCTATGCCCATATGCACCGAGGCTGTATTAATATTAGAATAGAGTACAATAACCCTAAAAATCAGAAATTAGAAAGAAACGTTTTTACTTCACTTATTTATCTTGTTATTCCATAATTTTTCCTTGGAGTTCTAATTTTATGCAAAATAAAACAAGGCTTAATAAATTACCTTATTTTAAGCATTCGATACTATCCTCGTGATAAATATTTACGAAAAACACGCAAATACAATTTAACGTACTTTCACGTTTCTGCTTTCTCTTTTCTGATGCAGGAGAATTACTATGTTTTTTTTAACTTCATATAATAATTAATGGAATGATAAAAAAAGACCTTCCATAGCCTGTCGCTGTTCTCAGCAGTCGATAGTTCACAAAAAGAGATTTAAGAGTCATTACGAAATTGTACCTGATTAAGTACTTTACACAAAAACTAAAATTCATCTTAGCTGAAATAATATTGTATTCACAAATTAAGAAAAAAGATCCAGTTAATTTATGAATTTTGTGAAGACATTGTTTCTACTGTTACTTTACGTTACGCAACGTATGTTAAATTTAATTTTTAAATAATCTACAGACCACAAGGTAATGTGAAATAAATTTAACTGAAAACAGGTTTGGATATAACAAGAGTAACGCTCGCCATTGAATGAAATAAAATTTAAATCTAGGCATAAACGACATACTAATTTTGACTGGAAACTGAGAAAGAATTAAACTATAAGAAAATTATTTGACTTCTGAGTTTCTAGTTTGTCATTGGAAAGATATCCGTATAATGCAATCATAATTTATAGACTGTAAATTAAAAAAACAGCTGGTAAACATGAGATACATTTCACTTTAGATGATAGATTTAATTACAGGATATTCGTAAATTATTTCAAAGAAATAAATGGGACGCTATTATCCGGCAAGACGGATATGGAGTATGCCTTCAAAAGAATTTTAGCAACTCTTCTTGCAGATACGCTACCAGACACCAATTCAATACAATCATCAGTTCAACCCTGATTGGCAGGAGATCCGAGCCACTATCTGTCCACTTGCTATCCACTCGCAGAGAGAGTGCCAAACATCATCTTAGGCAACCAGTAGCAAACCACATCAATGCATGGGCCTAAGCTACTTCGAAAAATCCCAATACATTGAAACACATATGCGATTGCATAAATATTGTACGCAAAATCTCAGACTGGCTGGAGTAATTCTCAGCTGCCATCCTCGTCACCAGCACAGCCCCCGTATACTCTGTACCTTTAATGAGTTAATTTTATCTTAAGTTAGCTTTTTCTGTTTTTCTTATTCCCTGTATATACTTATCTCCTTGAACTGTAAACCCTGAATTAGGAACCTTGATTTATGTATTTTGCCTTATTTTATGTATTGTTTTCCCTGTTTTATTTTATGCATTATTTCACTTTTTAGTATTTTACCTCTTATTATTTTTAGTATTGCTACTTAGTATTTATCCCTATTTTAGATGTTATTTTTACTGTTTTATCAGTCAGTCTGTTAATTGCTCATATATTGCACTGTACTCATTTATTGTTCACGTTGTGGATGCCTTTTGTAACCACCTATCCATAACTCTGTAAATATGTAACAGAAATTGTTCTTCTCACCCACAATGCACCCTTCTTCCATCACTGCACTATCGTCTCGTTCAGCATTTGTTTGCACTTCCCACAGTAGTCGTCTTGAGCACAATATGTACCAAAGCGTGTTATGCTGATCAAGTTATTTCCGTCAGCGGGGCTATCTGGCCGATATGCTAACTGCCCCAGTGGACCAGCTGTCTCGCTGTAGGTGGAAAGAAAGAAAGAAAGTTCAACCTTGATGGTTTTCACAATGCAGTATGTAATTGTGTAAAAAAAACCCACATCATCTCTTCACATGTGGAATGTGAATTTCTTAAAAGGAAATGGTTCTCCGCCAGCTAGAGCTTTTTATGTGTATAATCGAGGTAACAACATATAGCCCGCAGTTTTCTGCATTAGAGTTATTCAGTGATGAGTCCTATTTTATATAGAAAAGCAATTTTTAAACTCGTAACGAACACGCCAAAGTTGAAAACATATCTAGGTGATTGACTCTTGCAAACACCAGTACAGATTTGCCTTGAACATCAGAGCTTGTGTCCTTGGTGACTGCCTGTTTTGTCCTCATTTGCTGTCAAACTGCTTGTCCAGCGTCGCCTCCCGTGGGGTAAGTGTTTCCTAGTTTTTTACAATATGTTCAGCTCAAAGAGGCATATGCTTTACGCATGATGGAGACCCATCACGCTTTAACGCACTGGTTTGACACTTTTGAATGCGATATATCTTGTAACATATAATGGACTTGAGGCTTTGCTTCCACGCTGACTGAACTTAAATATAATGGACTTCTACTGCAGGCACATGAAATCATTCGCACATGAGACACATGTGGACTCCATGGAAGATGTCGTGAAAATCGTATTTTCAGGGAATAAGATAAACTCGATAAAACTCGATAAAAATAATCTTAGGTGTATCTGTCTTCTTTCTTCTTTAGGTAAATGTTTTGAAAAACTAATTACTAACAGAAATACTTGGCATCTACATAAAGAAAATATTCTTAGCGCTGACCAATATGGTTTCATTGCTCAAAAATGTGCTGAGGATGCACTTCTGCGTCTTAGCAATTGTACAGAGCATTGTACAGAGGGGCAAGATGAGAGGTTTGTACGCTATTTTAATTTTTTTTATATTGAAGGAGCTTTTGATAATGCATGGTGGCCTGCTATTCTTAATTTACTAAAAGAAATGAAGATACCTCAAAATGTGTTTAATGCTGTTTCTGATTTGCTGAAAGACAGGACGGTCGAGCTTTCTTTGGGTGGCACCTCAAGTGTTCGACGACCTCAAAGAGGATGTCCACAAGGTTCTGTTTCCGGTCCCAAGCTTTGGATTATTATTATGAATGATCTCTTACAAAAACTTTCTGATCTCTTCAGTTGTGAAGTCATTGCCTTTGCAGATGATTTGTTGATTTGTATTCAAGGAAAAGAAATGCAAAAAGCTTTTCGTCTCGCCTAAGATGTTTTCGATTTCATTTATCATTGGTCAATAGATTTTAAGTTAAACTTTAACCATGCAAAATCTAAGACCATGTTTATTGATAGAAAAAGTACTACTTATGAAGGATATCAATTGCTTTTTAATGACAATCCCCTTGAGAGGGTGAATGAAATTAAATATCTAGGTGTTTTGTTGAACAGCAAATTTAAATGGAAAAAGCATATTTCCTACATTTCTACTAATAAATGTGAGAGACTTCAGCGTGGGCTGAATCGAATTGCATGTAATAGTTTTGGTATTAAATCGAATGTTAGCGCAATTATTTATAAACAAAGCATTGTACCCTTTATTTCATATGGATGTAGAGCTTGGGGATTGTCTCTAAAAAAGAAAATTAACTCTAAACGCCTGCTTCGTGTTCAAAGACGAATTTTGCTGCGAGTTATAAGCGGTTACCGAACTATTAGTTACAATGCTGTTTTCTCTCTTGCCGGATTTCCACCACTGGATTTGTTTATTCTGACCTTTATAGATTACAAGAATAGTCTTGAAAATTACTCCAATTCTCACTTTGATCGTTTATTGCCCTTGTCTGTTCTACCACATCCTTCTGTAAGACAACCAGTACAGATTCTGGATAGTACGGACACTGATGTAAATTCATTCTCATTTGTGTTGTATACGGATGGTAGTAGGATTGATGATAAAGTTGGTTTTGCTTATGTTATTTTTGAAGATGATATTGAAATTGAGTGTCACCAATTTCGCATTAGAAATGAATGTATTGTATATATTTCTGAGCTTCTGTGTATTAATTTTGCAATCAAGTGGATAATTAGCCAGAATGGACGTGGTTCCAGCTACTTAATCTGTACGGATTCACTCTTTTCCCTGGAATCTCTTAAAAATACCTCTTTATGTAATGATATTATTGTCAATATACAGCAGTCTCTCGGAGATCTGGAGAAAAGGGGTATTTCAGTGTTTTTTACATTTGTCCGTGGTCATTCGGGTAATTATGGAAACGAGAGAGCTGATTGGCTTGCTAAGAATGCAACTAAAAATAATATTAACGTTGATGTAAATATTCCAAAATCTTATTTAAAAAAACATTCAAAGCTAAAATGATTGAGCGGTGGAACTGTGATTATATCTCTTCTGATAAGGAATCTGTTACAAAAACATTTTTCCCAACTGTTTTTGAAAGACTGAAAAGTAAGGACTTGTTGCTCAATTTTAAAGTTACGCAATTTTTGTCTGAACATAGTAAGTTTAATGTTTATCTTGAACGATTTAAGCTGACATTTTCCAATTTGTGTAATTGCAATCTTAGCGTTCAGCAAAGTGTTTTCCACCTGCTTTTTGATTGCCCACTGCTTGATAAAGCAAGAAATCTTTTGAAATGTAGATTGAAATTCATTGGAATTCATTGGCCGCCGAAATGTTATGATTTTGTATCCTCGACTTCGGCCTACCGAGCTTTCAATGATTTTGTTGACTTTTATTTTAAACACTGTTAATGATTTCTTTATACATTTTTATACTTTTGTGTTTACTTGTGTTTTTTTTCCTTGTTATGATTTCATTGTATTGTTGAAAACTGATGATATTACTTCTATTTTGCCTTTTTTACTTACGATTTGTAAGTCTCGTGTGATACTTTGTGGTGCACGAGGATTTCCTTTTCTTTAAATAAAAAAAAAGAAGATAAACTCGAAACTAAAAGTCTGCGAGAATCTACTCTTAGATTCACCTGCTTGAACTGTGCAACGGGATATTTGGAAGCTAGTTTGAACATTTACTCGGAGTACATCTGTGGTCTGAATGGGGTTATGTAACTTATGATTTCGTTTATTTTCTTTCTTTCATAATTGAAAGATCAACTTGTACATTTAACTTTACATTGTTGTGATATTCTAAAGTAAATTCCACTCTAGATTTCATGGTAAATATTGTTCGTCTTCATGTCGATTATTACGCCTACACTTTTTATCCTCAATGCTCACGAAGGATTTTAAAAATATTCTTTGTCATTTTTTTAAAGAAAACTATCACGGAAAGTCGCATTTATTCATAAATTATTCTTAAAAATTGTGAGTCAACGCCTACAATGTTTCGTTCAGTGACACACATGGACGAATGTATGGAATGTCATCATCGTTTAGGATGAATCCTGCTTTTGCTTACAGCACCATAATGGCCATGTGTTGTATCCGTTTGTGAAGGCACTGAATGTTAAAAGTCTGCATTCGTATTCGTCATAACGGCTTAGCAGCTGCTTTAATCATGCGAGCTGCCATTAGGTGCACATTCTATTCAGCTCTAGACTCATATCATTACAGAAGATAAACTCTTGGCATATAAATGAAACCGCATGAACTACAATACTCTCATTTGCCTTCCAAAGTCTGTTCGACTCCCTGACCAATATAATAGCATTTTCTACTATTCGTATGGTAGTATAGCATTTTCTACTGATTTCGGCATGTTGTATACCTCACATTTGCCTGATGTTTAGCATTTATTTACCCCTTGTTATATAGTTTGAAAATAAATATGATTACGATAAATGTTTTTCTTCACGGTGTAGCAGTTTTAGTGGTTACCAGTATATTTCATATTCATATTTAAGTTCCTCTGCTGCGAGCATAATCTAGGAACTCCTTAAGTGATGTGATGTAAATTATTTTGAACATGAATAATTATAGATTAAATCTCTCATACGCATTCTCTATTCACATTTTCATACTGCATGCTTTGCAGAATTTATTCTGCAATATGAAAATCATAACTTTTAAGTTATCATTAAAGTTTTGAAAATCATAACATTTAAGTTAATTATAAATCATAACTTTTTAGTTATGATTTAATAAATTTACCGAAAATTTATGCACAAGATTAACAGAGAGGGAAACGTAAAATATCAGTTGTGCTCTTGACTAGAATCATACAATAGCACTTCCAGTTGTTACCTGAATGTGATGTCTAACTATTACATCACAAGCGCACAATTGAGAGGAGCCTCCTCTTTATTTTACTTTTCTTCTTAAAAGGAGAATACAGAGAAACAGGCCACTCAATATGCCAAATCCAGGTGGTGAAGATTTACAATTTAATTTGGACAACACCGTACAAAGTATCAACATTTTTGGAGCAGGAAACGTCAGAAAATATTTGCACCTTCCACAGAAAACGAATCATATATCTTTTATTTGCTAGTTGAAGTGTTAACCACTGCACGAGAAAGGCTTGCAAGAAGAAATTCCAAACTTAACTTAAAAACAAGTTAGATTGTTTAACTTAAGCAAAGTTTCATTGAACGTAACATTTCACAACTACTGTATATATTAAATATTCAATATTTTTGCGAATGAAATAAACAGTTCTAAAGCTGAAAGTGCTTTAAATGACCTACGGATTGTAATTTAAATACAATTGTTTTGTTTTAGATGCAAAACTTTGAAAAATTCATCTGCTATTAATTACAAAAAAAAATTTTGTATTTATTAGAAAGCAATTTTTGTCTAGTTACATAAAATTGGATTTAGATATTTAATGCTTTCTCTAAATATACTTATTTAAATAAGAAGATACATGTATATATATTAAGTGATGTTTTGAATCCTAAATATTAGAGATATTTAATTGTTAACTCATAAATTTTAAGTGAATTCTATCATCAAACCTCAATTACACTTTCAGAACAAATTTTGCTCAAATAAATTAAATCGAAACTCCAGCATTTAAATTTTACTGAACACAAAAGAAAAAGTACGCAAATGCAAGATTTGTGCTTATTCAATAATTTTAAAAGTATAAACGAACATCTCATAATGAATAGATTTCCGAAAGTATTTGAATTCTAATTATGAAAAAAATGAGAAGTATTAACTCTGTTAAATATTTCAGTTTTTATTATGCATGTTATTTGAAATTAAAAATTTTTAATGCATGGTTACATAATAAAAGGTTTCCCAGAAGCTCACTTGGGATTACCTACATTCCTCCGTGACCTACGTCGTCCTGACGTCAGGACAGTGTAAGTCACGGAGATTATGCTGACTGGCTTTAAATAAATACTTCATTTGACGTTCAATATGCATGAACGACCGAACCGTAAAGTCTCTGAAAACTGGTATTTCGGTCTACGTTTCGAATCCCGTCGAACGGTCTGACTGCATGAGGATTTTCGTGGTCTTCCGAATGAGCCAGCTTCCTTTAGAAAATCCTTCGCGAAAACATGCCTCCTCTAAGGTCTGGATGCCAGGTAGGTCTCGAGTGCTTTGCCGTTATCAAATTAACCAAACCAATTATTTGAGATTCACTTGCGGGATCATTTAATGTCTTGGGTTATAATTAATTTAATTTCTTGGGTTATAATTAATCATTTAATGTCTTGGGTTACGACATATATTATGTATACACACACATATATATATATATGTTAAAATTTTCAGAGAATTTAAGGATTTTATATTGATGGCATTTTCAATTCAGAAAGTGACGTGTTGAGAGGAAGTTGTAACTCAAATTCCATAGGAGGAATTTTTCATTCTGTAATTTGTTTCATTCTGTAATTGTGCCTCTCCGAGTTAATTCAATTTATACTTCATGCCTAAATAACATAAAGTAATAAATAATTTAAAAGTTTTACTTTCTTGCTTTTCGAAACATATATTTAACTCATACTTCAATTATTAAGGTTTGAAAAATAGTAACAGAAATAAAAAATTCGTGCGTATCCGATGAATTTAAAAGATAGTTTTATGTGTAACAATGAAACTAAAAATTAAAACACGTTTCCCATTTAAATGTAAATATTTTCCAGTTCAAGAGTAAATAAATGAGCAGAAAAAGACACCGTTTTTTCCCATGTCATTAAAGCTGAGGCAAGTTATTAAATATTGAAACATTTCGTACTTTTCTCTCTTGCAATCACAAACTTATTTATCTATGCTTCAGAGGAAGAATTTAATGATTGTAATAGAATTTTAGTTGTTTAGGCTTTCTGTGAGCAATATTAATTATTATATTATGATTTTAGTTTTCATCTTATAGCATTTATGGCTATAATATTTATTCATATGCTCTGTTTTTGTTAAATAACAGTATTTACTCTGATTCATAACATCTCATAAAATGCTATTCGAATATCACCTATAAAAAGAAGACATAAATATAAATCCTAATTTTGTAAATGCATTTTTCTTTCCACTACGTTTTGCTAATATGCTCAATTTTATCAGCAAAGCTATAAAAAAAATAAAAGAGGGTCGCGTATGAAATCGCATAATTTACTTTAGATTAAGGTATTACAAGGAAATATATTCATAAAGCTATATTTTTCACTGAACTAAAGATGATACTGATCTTAAAGAACATTGCATTAACTAAGCTTGACTTAAGGATGAAGATACGTTTTTGATAAACTCAATTACTTTGAGCTAATTAAGGATCTCGAAGTCTGGATAAATTTGTTATTTTGATTTTAATATGATGCGAGCTTTGAACTATTAAACATTACTGTGAACAGCATAAGAAACAAAAACTATTTATTAATTCATGGTCTTTATATCAGATTCTTTTTTATCACTTTTTTTCTTATAGTCGAGGACGTAGAAGCAAATATTTAATATTTTTCCTCTGAGCTGCATGACCGACTTTAATCTGGTCATGAGATTTTTGTCACTTTGCACATATTAGCTTATAATTTAAGATACTTTGCTTACTTTCTTTAATAATATAAGTGTTGTCTTAATGAATGTAAGTTTATGAACGTAGAGACAAAAACGTAATTATACAAATTTATCTAATAAATTATGTTTAAATACAGGTTTTCATGTCAGATCCAAAATTCCGCGCCATTCAGAGGGTTTAGTTGCTCACTGAAAACCAGTAACTGCCAAAGGTCTGCCAGTCCGTGCAATATTTTTCCTCAATAAAATGTTAGATGTTATTAGATTCAAGGAGAAAAGAAAAATGTATAAAATGAGGTTTACGAAACTGAATTTATAGTTTTTCAAAGTAATACAGTTTAAGTTCAAAGTGATCATTTACAGATACAAAATAGCCAGAGAGAAAGAAAAAAAATTTACGTTCAAACTGTCCTGTTTATCCCCAGTGTCTCCACTATTAAATGCAATTAAATCATTTCCGAAGACGATGTGGATATTAATGATGAAAGCCGACCATAAAGAGATATTTGTAAATTGATATAATTTTTTTAAAATCATTATCATTATCAAAATAAACAAATAGTTAAATTCTACATTTTTCAAACTAATGAAGATAGTTCGAAGATTTTATAGAATAATACCAACAAACTGCATTAATAATGAGCTTTAAAACTAAAAAATAAATAAATAAAAAATAACTGAGTAATTTCGTCTACATAATGTTAATTCTGCTATAAAGTTCTGACAGTTTTCAAGTACTTATTTAAAAAGTTTATACTTCTTTTGAATACATTTAAAACACAATATTCCACTTAAAATCTTCCAATCCATTATTCAATTTAAAAAGACTTTAAGTGCATTATTTAATTTAGAGCGAATTAAAATGTATTAAGAATGAATTCAAGTCAAGAAAATATAGAAATAAAGCAATTACCCCGGCTTTTCTCCACTGAAGATTAGTATCGGTTAGTTTCCTGGTAATATAAGAAACTAATGCAAGAAAATGCATATACGAAACTTTAGCAAGTTCAACACTAATTGGACCCCGTCTTCATATTCAGGGCAAGATTCCCCTCTGGATAGCTCTAGAGGGAATGGGCAGTGGGATGTAAGGAAGATCAATGAGGTGATGCTGACGAGAATGGATCGGCTGTCAGGAACTGAGGTGTTACGATCTTTGAATTTTGATAATTACGAGGACCAGGGAAAACTAGATGAATTAATTATTTGTCACTTTTGTTCACAGTTTAATTACAGTTTTTTTTAAAAAATATTGTTAAAAGTGTTTAATGAGTACTAACATAGGAAATTTGAGCAAATTTAGTGAATATGTTATATGTTCTTTAATAAAATACTTCCACTTTTCGTAGTATTGAAGATATCTTCTCAGCTAGGAAATCCTGTTTTTACAGAAAGAGACACTGCATTACTTTTTAGAATCAGTTCTCATTAAGATTATGAATCTTATTCGTCTGCTTGAACTACTTGTGTATGGAAATATTTACTTAAAAAAGACAAACACTTTTAAATATTGTCTTGTTCAAACTATTACCCCCAACGAATAAAACAAATTACCCTTCCGAACACCACAATGAAGAGCCCCTATAAGTTTTTTTTTTTTTTTTTTTTTTTTTTTTTTCAGACTGCGAGCACTATTGTCTTTTTCCGACACTGGCCACTCCTAAGGCCGGAAGTGGTAGCCATTTTATTGTAGAGGCTTCCCTAACCACTTTATGATCTGAGCGGTGCCCCCAAGAAGTATAATAGCAAGTGAAACAGAAAACGCTTCCTCTCAATATAACATCATTGATTTCGAATTAAAGAGCTTTTAAAGACTCTAAGTTACATTAGTATTAAACTTATTAATAAAGTGCTTTGATGAAGGTAAAATAACATGCCGAACGAATATTAATTGAGAAGCCAAACAGCAAAAATTAGCGTAATATTTGAAAATGTTCACAGGACTAATTTCGATGGTTTTACCGAACCACCAGCCTCAGCTGTCAAAGTGCAAATGAACTGACAGTACTGGACAGGATTTAAGCTACTGGCTCCATTTACTGACGAAACAAAAACCTCTAGAAAATCTCATTAACCAATGTAAGATGTTTTTTGAATAAATTTGGATGCAGAAAAATGGAAGGTGTGGTTTGCGGACCAACGAAATCTGGGCAACAGAGGACATCTGTGTTTCCTTCTTTCTAACATATGCCTCATATTCCTTAAAGCGAAACTTTAAGGCTCTCTTAGTTTGACCAATCTAAATTAAACCACACTGGCAAAGAATCCTGTAAATACTCGAGGAATTCATAATCGAAATGGGTTCCTTAAGTATGGACCTTGGAATTTTATTGATAAGAGAATAAACGACCCGAAAGTTAAATTTCTGTAAATAGCGTGCAATTTTATAGCTAATTGATGAACAACAGAGGAAGGAATAACAACAGAGTTCTTATAATCTCCTGAAACAAGAGTGCGCCTTTTGGTGCGTTGAGAATTTTTTAGCTGCTTGTTTAATAACGTTGGTTGAAAAGCCCCTGCCAATAGCTACTGCTTTTAAATAATTTAGTTCTTGATCAAGAGCCAATTTAGATGCGCAAACTTGAAGTACGCGGAAAACAAAGGAATAAAATGAAGCTAAATTTTGGTTGGTCGGATAACATGATTAAGTGTGGTGGAAGGCAAACCTATTATGGTTTACGGTAAACCGTAGTACTGACGTTGGATGTGTTACGTGTGACCAAAATGTCAAAGAACGGAAGAGAATTACATGTCTCAAGTTCAAAGGTGAACTGAATAGCATGATCAATAAAATTCATTATTGAAAGAACTTCATTTAAATAATCTTTATTGCCGTCAAACAGGGTAAGCGTATCATTTACATAGCTGAACCATACCGGGAAGTTTAAAGTTACAAATGATTTTGATTCATAATAATGCATGTAGATATCAGCCAGGAGGAGTTTTGAGGTTTGTGAGAGGTTAAAATTATATATTTCAGGATTCTCTCTTTTTCTTCTAATAAACTAACAGTAGATATTTGCAATGGAAGATTTTTTGAACTACTTAAACTGAAAGACTGTAAAAGAAGTTTTAGGAATTTAAATGCAAGAGTGTTTTTATGACGGTAAGCTACATTCTCAGTTCTAGACCAAGATTTTGTTCAATGGAAATGAATATGAATTAACGAGATCCAGATGAAGCAATCAAATCTAATAAAAAATCTTCCAATCATGTTTCAAAAATTTTTTAACTTCAAGTTTGCTTTGCTTCGGCCAAAATTGGGAGTGGAAAAATAGAAATCCAACCTCTTTTCGGAGTAGGCTCTGGCAATCATTGTTCCATGTAATATGGATAAAACAACAACAACAAAAAAGCAGTTAAGGTCAGTAACTTTATAATTAATTCTAGTAACTACAGATACTTTCATATACATCAATTAACTATAATCTTGTGTCAAGTTTGTGTTAGAGCTGACGCGTAGTTTTTTTCTTCCTTTACTTTGATAATTAAAGGCACTACTAAAGCTTAATATTAAGCAGTTTTTGCACTCAAAATAATTTATTTTCATTCTGTTTATTTTCTTAATTCCCTTATTATTCAATTCGTCGTCACAACGCGTTAATGAGATAACATTGTTTCTTGATTTGTTTCGATCACATTGTTTTCTGTGAAATTTCTGCTATATTTCATTTGCTAACAATTCCTCAGATTTGCTTATTGTGGGTATCAAAACAATCACAGTTTATTATATATTATTAAAACATTGGGGTGACTTTCTACATTTCCCGGAGAAGATAAAATTTTGTGTCTTTTATTAGTATTAAAAGGAGCAGTAGCAATTTAACCTTCCAACTGGAAAGATTTTTAGAGATAAAAATTATATTAGCAGTTAATTGCCTCACTCCGAACATGGAAAATATAAAATATTCTGATATCTAAAAGACCGAAAAATTTGCATTTCAGTTCCAATTTATTATTTCAAGAAACATTTGTGTGCTTAATTAAAAAAACTAACATATATATATAGGGTCATCCAAACATGGAGTTCGAGATAAGTGCAAACTAATTTACTTTATTTATGAATTTACTAAAATGGAAAGAAGAGATCATAAAAGATGAAATGAACATTATAGCTCGTAAGAGATGAAATTGACATAAACTAAGTAATTATTTAGTTTTCCTAAACTAAGTGATGATTTAGTTTGATTCCTACAAGGATTTGGAAGTTCATAACAATTTGCATAATACTGAGTAATTCTAGCACACTGTCAGTTCTACAGACAAATACTCTCATGCCTCGAAAGAATCCGTCTGTTCTCCTCCATGGACCCGTAACCAATGCCTCCAAGGAACCCGTCTGTTTCCGAGCAGGTCTGATACTCGTCTGAATCTGAGAGTTGTCTCCACATCTCCATGCTCTGCTAGCTACGCTGTGCTGGTGGTAGATTACATGTTGGATGGCTCAGCGTCGGTCGTCGATGAGTATACTTCCCACATCTCAGCCATTCTGGTGGATATCCGCCCTCGGTGTCTGTTGGTAAACATCACTGTCACCATGGGGTAACCTGCAAAGAAAATTTTTAAAAAATGAGTATCAGATCCTTAAATTTGAGAATGACACAATCATCAATTGCTTGACCATGACACTTGACCAGCGTCGGTCGTCGATGAGAGTATTTCCCACATATATATATGCTGTAAAGTGATACGTTATTTCGAAACTCTGTAAAGATAATTTTTGGGTTGTTTACGTTTACTTAAACGTGATATAAGTTAAAATTAACATACATACATAATACATTGTTTACAATGTTTTAATAACATACATAATAAACATGCCATAAGTTAAAATTAATTTTGGATTTCTGAATTTAAACTATATACGAGTAGAAATGAATTGAAATTGTTGTGAGAGCTGATATTAATTCAACAGCAGTTAGCTGTATCTCGAGAAAGCAGATAGACTTCCAGTATTTTTCCTTATATAATGTATAGAAAATTTCCATTTCCTTTCGGCAATGTATAATATTCGGCAATATGTAAGTATTAGGTTGAGTGAAAAAGTTCTAAATTAAATGGGTAATATAAATTTTAATACATATATTATTTATTGCTTCATAACTGATATCAGGTTGCCGGCTTTTACTTAAAAGAAGTGCTAAAAATATTTGTTAGAGTAGATAGAGGAGAGTTTACATTGTATGTATAGTGTACAATATTGAATAAAGAGAAAAAATTATGTAAAATGATTTTAAAAAATATTTACATTTGAATTTAACAATGATTAACTTCCTCGGGTAAGGAAGGCATATAATTTTACTTCTAATGTTATTAATTCCCTTGCTTAACTGAATTTCAATTTTTCTAAAAGCTTATGCTATGTATCAGGTAGCCCAAGATAAACCGAACCCTGTTTTAAGCTAAATAAGACAAATTTGTTTGAAATTTGAGAACTACGTTATTTTTTTTCAAGTTTTAAAAATCTAGTTATTTTCCAGAATGATGATACTAACCGTCTTTGAGGAAGTTTTGATTGCGAAGGATGTTATCATGAAATTTTAGGCTGAGAAATTTCCCGGACCATCGAATTAGACGCAATTGATACTCAATACTGGAATTTCTCGGAATCGAAATTTTCAAACTGTATGCACATCGTTACATCAACTAAGGTCCGCATCTAACCAAGCAACTGTCGAGTTTGCAATAGAAACATGGTTTATCTTGGAAAAGCATTTGCATAAGATTTTGCGATATTAGCTCATATAGTAATGCTTGCGGTTATGAAAGTGGAATTAAAAGCTTTATGTGCTCTTGCAATAATCCTAGGACATTCGAATTTAGAGAAATATGTATAACAATTATAATTGGCCAAATAGTATTAATCGCATCCCTAATTTAAGTGATTTTGGATAGTCTTCAGGCAATGTTTTTGATGCGTCTGAAACATTTCAGAGAAAACGTAAAATGTTTTAACTGTTTTCAAAATCTAATAAATAAATAAATAATTTCCTCACTAAATAATTTGTTAAAAATGTTTTAAATAAAATTTTTTTCTCTATTTTTAAAATTAATTTATAGAAGCATTTCTGCAGAAGGTATAAGTGAATCTGAATCTGCAAAGCTTCTGGTTACTTTTGTATGTTTCGATTACGTTGTCTTTTACAAAAACGTACTTGTTAGATAACTTTTATTCCATTCTTCTATTTTTACACTGTACATAAAGTAGATTCCCTTTATGACAGTTTAGATGCTTCTGACAAATTTTATCTATTGCCACTTAAAATATTTTAGGGTACTTGAAACGTTAATAGAAATTCAAGACATGGCTCTTGAGCTGCATCCAGTTAGGAAATCTGAGTTTTACTGTCAATATACTTGGCAATTAATAGCTGAAAATTTCAAATTTCAAGCATATATTTTATTAAAAGTGCTGTATTTCCTCTAATGTTAGCCGTTTGTATTTTCAATTAAAATTCTCGGTTAACTCTCTATCATTAGCGTAGCAATTTTTTTATTGATAAACATGCTCTAAATTAAACTGACACATTAAATAGTTTTGAATGTCTTTCCAAAATTTTCAGCTGATTTCAATTAACACCAGCTTAATTAAATACAGCTGTAGTATTTCTTAAATAATTCCTTTCCTGAAACCTCAGAGAATGTAAAGCAAAATTTGAGAATTATTTATTTTACTGTCTAGAGCAAAATTTGAGAATTATGTATTTTGCAGTCTACTTAGTGTACTGTCTTTTTTAATTAAAGTTCATCTGAGATATCTTAAGCACTGTTTCTTGTGCCCATCTACATCTCTTCCGTCTATTTGAAACTAACTATGTATCAACTGTGCAAACTTTAATAAAGCTACATCTGTACATCTAAAATCTGCATAATAATATCAAGAATTAAATTTGTATCTGTATATATTAAACAGGCACTCTGCATTTGTTTGTACTATATTTGCACACATTTGTTTCTACTCATATGTTCATTTACTTTGTCTCCAATATATATTTATTGTTTTTTGTGCATGCTAAAGACTTTACGCACATAAAAGATTTAATAGCTTTTCCTTTATTTTTTTAGAAGGACAAATTATTGAGCCTACTAACAATGGCCTACTTTAACATGCTAATGCCTCTTATGAAAACATTTTCCAATAATATTCGACAAAAACCATAGCATCTGGATGAATAAATGTTCTGTTCTCGAATTGATAAATGAATGGAGAGAAATCATGCAGATATATTTTAGCCTGAATTTGTTTACGTATTGATTTGTATATGTATTGACTGAATTTCTATTTGATATATGTATTGCTGGAAAACTTGAAAGCTAACACAAAGGCCTCCAAGTCTCTCACAGGTGGTTTCTTGACATTCAAAGAGTACATATATATCTATATATCTCTCTCTATATATATATAGATATAGATATAGATATAGATATATGTATGGTAAAAATATGTAAATCAAAATTATAATTTAAATTAACGGTAAAACTTTTAATTCTTCCTCTCTGCTCTAAAATTCGTAATAACTTCTCTCGATTGCGTCATTTCTAGATTCTTCCATTTTGAATGGCCTTCATAACGCTTGTGACGTAATAATTGTAAACTGAAACTTTTCAACTCAAAGCAAACCTTTTCTCTTCGGGTTCTTCCATCTTGCATAACTACGCATTTCGGCTTCGCTCTCTACCCTGCTAGTATGTAACTTCACTGTCTTGCTTGCTTTTGCAATAATATCAAAAATGTAAATGTTCTGTAAAAATGCAGGACTAGTGCCAAGTTATTGTGGCCACAATTCTCAACTGCAAAATAAAATGGAATTAAAACCGTCTCGACTGCCAAGTTCTTTAGATATTACCAAGTCAACATGTTAGCGTACTACGCAATCGGAATTCTTCCCCTTCAATATGGATCGACTATCTATCCTATCTGGGTATTACGTATCAACTGTACTCCGGCATTTCCTTTCTTTGTGCTTTTATTATATAATATACGTGTGTGTATGTTTATACACATTCCATTTTCAATAAAATGTCCAGTTGCTTCCATAATAGCAGCAAATCAATATCACGCTTATCATAAAATTAAAGGATCTCAAAATTTGCGAGAATCTACTCAGATTTATCGCTAGTTGAAAATTTTCCTATCCGGTGTTTATCTATCTGGTCTCACAGGACTGTTAGATTTAAGCGATCAGCAGTTTTCCCTAAAATAACAGACTCTGAAATTTCTTTAAAATAACAGACATTTTACATCTTTAATTTCAATTAAGTATATTGAAAAGGCGTCTTTTTGAAGTGTAAACTCTTTTTTTACTCTCTATATTACTGATTAGTGACATATCTAGTTAAAACATGTGTTTGATTATCGCCAAGCCACATTAAAAATGAAAGATGCTTTGGTCGAGACATATTTACTAGAAAACGGCTCATATTCACGTTATACATGGTGAAAACTATAGGAACGTTACTGAAAGATGCTCGTAGCAGAGATTTAAAATCTGGTTCGAAATATACATATTCATTAGTATTGCCCATTCGGTCTCTGGTAGGCCCTGAATAAAATATAATTGTGAAAAACATTTCCAGTCTTTCCTGCGTTATCAGCTTTACTTGATTCTCCAGTTTTATACCTGGTAGCCGAATAATAATATTTTACTCTTTTCTTAACTATTTTATTAGGCGTCTTCTTTCAGTACAGTAAATAAAATATTTCATTTTGTTTCATCTGTGGTAGAATAATTTTGTTCTGTATAGAAATTTGTGTAAAAGCTGTATAGAATATTTATTAAAATTATTTTCGTCTGTTTCGAACCTGCTTATTCTGAATGCAAATCCTACAAACTTTTTTCTGAATAATCGCTAAAACTATTACTATTACCATCATCATCATACAAACGAAGTTAGTCGATTGTTATTTAAATCAAATTTTCCTTTGGAAGACTTTATTTTAATTGTGGATATCAGGATTCTGAAAATTTCACGAACCAGGTGCGATATATTTGACAGATATACAACAATAAAGTAAATAGAAATATTTTGAAAGTAAATAAAAAATAATATTATTGCGACAAAACTTTCCTTTCTCATTATAATTTTAGTGTTTCGATAAAATTACAGTAACTTACGGACTAAATGAGGCTTATCTGACAAATTAAAAACGCAGATAAAGGCATATATAAACATATTATCATAATAAGTTTATTTTTCGTAGTACTACTGCAACACTTAAGAAGACAGAAATATATATATGAGGCTACAACATTAAAGTTATATTTATATATAGGATATTATCATTTATGAAATGCATGCATGAATGATAAGGTCTTTAATTTAAATATGATTTTGCATTAGCATGTTATGAATATATTAAAAAATATCACATATGTATGCAATTCAGAATCATTATATTTATGATTTTACTATACAAAAATAAAATTTTTAAAATATTCTGTACTCCCTAAAATTAACACCCACAGCTGCGCTTTGTGGAATAGCATTTGATAATAATTTTCAGATGCAAAAAATTAAAATAATTTGGGCGTGGCAGGATTGTCATTCTATCTTGAGATTTCAATAAATCCGTACTTGTTTCAGGATATTGTTGTGTAGCTCAAATTTTGAATAATTACAAATTAAAATTTTGATTTTTATGAATCACTTAATTAAATTAAATTCGCTACAATATTCCAATTTAATTTTTGTTGACATTAAAACTTGTTTAAACTGATGTTATATGTATTATTAGAACATTTAACATTTGTCGAACTAGTACATTTTATGCCTATAAATCACCTTTACTTCTGTAATATCTCTAATTAATTTATTACACATTTTATAATTCCTACTTAAATACGTAATAAACATGCAATCCGAATTTTGATCTGATTTTAAAGAAAAGCATTACATCGATAGTAATAAATTAACCTAATTTATAAGGTTAAATTTCCAAAAAGTCATTTTTTTTTATCTCTCACGGGGACTTTTCTACTTTTCACGGAGACTTTCTGTATGAGTACTTTAGAAAAGTCTCAACTTTTCTAAAGTACTCATACAGAAATGTATACATCTACAAATGCATCACAGTAAAAAAATATCTGCTAAATCCTATACAGAATCCAATATATTCTCAAATATGCAGTTTCCGAGAAAATTTGCTGAAGTCACCAAAATAGTGTTACATATCGAAATACAGTTAGATTTCCATATTATCAGTTTCCAATTTATAGCAATGTAGTAATGAATTTTTTTAAGGTTATGTACGTTTGAATGAACACAAGCGTTTTGAGGTTTGATGTGTATTGCTTTTTTTGATGAGTATTGCCAAAACAAGAAAAAAAATATTTCTAATATTTTTTTGAATTCTTTTTTTGAAAATGCATGTATAGTATTTCAAATAAAACTGCAATCTGCACTTACTTGAACTTTCAGCTCATAGCATATGGAGAATAGAGTTGATTCTACGCACTCACAACAAGGCTGTTTTTTTATTTATTACGTGCTTTGCCCTTAGACACTACACGGAAAGGGTGGGATGTCCCGTGGAGGACTTTTTAAGGGAAACTAGCTGGTATCCACATTACATATGGAGAAAATCATGCAAACACCCATGCAGCCAGCCCGTTCGCAGGGACTCAAACCCCGGACTGAACTGCCAGTGTTCAGCAGCTTTTACCTCTCGACCTTACTCCGCTGGTTAGCTAAACAAGACTATTAGCTTAAAATTAACTGTTAATCACTATACATGGAAGAAAAGAAAGAAATTAAAAATTTTAGTTACCGAAGATAAACTTTTTCTCATGGTTAAGAAATCCCTTCATACTATAGTCTTGAGTCAAATAATAATCGTCCCAAACTTCTGCTTACCAAACACTGCAGTCTGTCTTCTGAAATATAGTATATTCAAAAATTTAGAATACACTTCCTTTCCAGCAATTTGAATTTAATTTCACAAATTTCCAGCGAAAGAAAAAAATATATAAATTTTATGATCATGAAGGTATCTGAATGTCTATTTATTTAAAAGTAAAAATATTAGATTTAAAATGTGTTCATTTATGAAATTCAGGAACCCTATTATACAAATTTTGAGATTAATAAGCTCTGAAAAAATATGTTTAATTACCCTTTTTTTAAAAAAGCTGCATACTTAGCCATAAATTCGTATCACGATTTCGTAAACCATTTTTTATTCCTTGACACTGTTTGTCTGTTGAACTTTAATCTGAGATTTTAGAAGATAATATAAAGCTATGAAGAGAAACCAGTACTGATGTGAGAAATCCGGTTTTAAAGTTATCCAAGAATGGTAAACCTTATCGTGAAATTATAGGACGAATCCCACGTCTGTCAAAAAAAATTGGAAAGCATAAAAGACGGGGAATGGTGGAAGAAAAAGGTAGAAGAGGACGAAAAGAAATTCTGGAACGCAGTTCTAACAAGAAAAGAGCTGAAAGAAATCAAGTTGGATTCCAGAGTAAATGCCCAGCAAACGTGTTGCAGAAACTTTTGCAATCGCTGGTAGGTGTATTTGTGCCCAGACCGTACAAAATGTCAGCAGAAAAAGTAGTTACAACGAAGGTCCTTAACGTGACTAACCTTGTGTTAAAACGGGTAGAGTAACAAGAAAGAAACATTTTATATGTTTTCAAAATCAGAGATAACGTTTAAAATTTGCTACATCACATCAATTAAAGGCACCAAATATATTGGATAAAAGTCAGTTTGAGCAATGAATGTAACTTTAATATATTTGATTATGTTTATTGTAACATTAATTGCTAAAAGTCAAATGCTGTTATTAATTTTATAAAATTATGTTCAATTATAAAATATATGGAGGTGAACCTGTTAGGTCATGGGATTTGGTTCCTTTCCTTTGATGGTATTATGAACCACCTATTTCATTTAGATATTCTCGAAAGGAATCTAACGGAAAACGCTAAAGCTTGGGTGGAGATTTCATATTTCAGCAAGACAATAATCCCGAACATATAGCGCCCATAATGATGAAATATGATGTCTTTATCACTGTTAACAGTACTGACATACTCCTACCCAGTCCGTAGACATCATTATCATTGAAACTCCGTGGTCCATGCTCGATACGTAAGCGCATAAACCTAAAATAACAAGCAAACATCATTCAAAACGTGTTCTAAAATCTGGATGTGACAAATTATCGTCAGATATAACTAAAAACTTAATTAAATCTGTGCCTGGATATTTGGAAGCAATAATAAAGACAAAAGTCGTTCAACAAAATATTGACACATCCATATTTATTAAAAACAAGGGAATATTTTTAGAATATTTCAACTTCTTTAACAAACATTTGCTAATGTTTAGTTTAAATACTACATGCAGTCTATTTTTCCGAGGAACTTCCTTTCGGTTTTCTGTATTATTATCAGAAATGAAATTATTCAGTTCAAATATATTTGCAATTATCAGTAATTATTTATTTGCTTTGAAAATTACCCTTACGCCAAAAAAGTGGGGATATCCTCAGTTTTTGGAGTCAATGATAATTATAATAAAATTATTTAAGTTTAATTTATGTTACTTTATATAGACTCTTATCAATGCAAATTACTTCACGTTTTTTCAATCTGCGTAAGCTGTAAATGACTTTATTTTCATTTGCGGTCAGTTTGATTCCCAAAGTCTAAGAATAGACAGGATTAAAATTTTAATTCTAATTTTAATTCTTTATTAGGTAGGATAAACACATTAGAACCTTTTCGGGTGCCTCATTTGAAACACACATACTTTAAATAAACCCACCTGCAATTTTAAAATACATGAAAATATAACAAGAATTATCCTTTATATAGAAACAGAAAATATCGTCATGTCATCAAATGAAGAGACTGAATCAGGTACCAAATTTTAAAATGAGTTTACAGATGCTTATCAAACAATAGAGAGAAATCAAAATGTGAATCAATTGAGTCACAACGAGAAAGCAATAAAATTATGGCGCACTTTAAGGCGAGGAATGTGGGAGGGGCGAAATTCGCTTGAAAAGTATACAAAATAAATTTAGTTGTAGGGTTTATATTTATTTTAACTAACATTTATTTTAAGTTTAAACTATCTTTCCTGTCAATCCTTACTTTCCCCTGGAACTGCCAATGCCAGAGTATGTAAATTTTAGTAGAACGCGCAAGAATTCAAATTATCAGCGGAAGTATTCTGAGTTAACTAGAAAGGAAACGAGTTCGAGGTGTGCTGTTCTTACTTCACGAGCGCGGAGGTAGTTAGCCAGAAATAGAAATTGAAGAACCCCGCGTTTCGGCCTGTGTGCTTGCCTTGGAGAATTGTTAATCGTTCATAGGGATATTCAAAGTTGCTGAATTAGCAGCGGTATTGTAAAACGCGGTGAGGTTAGTTACTTTTAGAGAGCCTCGTAGTTAGAGTCTTGTCATTAGTTTCTTTTCAGGTTCTTAGTTTTATTTTACCGCCGAGTTGGCGTAGTTTGTGAGCGTCAAGAGCACGCACTTGTAATTTATTACGTTGAATAAAAAGGGACTTAAACCCTTAGCAAGACTCTGTCATTTATCCAGTTTCAACAGTCACCTCTAGGTTGCGTGCAAGTTGGAGGCGCGCAACTCTACATTGGCGCCCGAGCACTTATCGAACTGAAATGGCCGAAAATCGGATGGAAGCCGCTGGACAACACCAAGAAATGGCAAGCCAGTTGGAAGGATTTGGATACCTGGTCCAGACTTTGAGAGCGTCAATCAAGCCAAACGTCAATTTCGACGGAAAACATTCGGTGGCGATATTTCTAGAAGGCCTAGAAAATCACTTTCAGCTGTACCCTGTGCCTGAAAGACAAAAAGTTGCCATCGCCACATCTTCACTAAAAGGACAGGCCGCGCTATGGTGGAAGAATATAGGCAAATTTTTATTAGGGGAATTTGGAAGCCAGACATATACATTTGAAAATTTCAAAAAATCGTTAGTAAAGGCCTTCCCCATAGTGAAAGATCGAGCATGGCTGGAAGCCGAACTATATAGCTTCTATCAACGGGATATAGAAGAGTTGACGGGCTTTATTCTACGAAAAATTAAGCTGACGGATATGCTGTATGGGAAGAAACCCGATGCGGAGATTATTGAAATAATCTTACCAAGATTGTTACCCGCTGTTCAAGACTACTTCGAAATTAGAAACCCAAGCACATTGCAGGAGCTCTTCGAATTGGCGGTGAAGTTTCAAAATCGCAGAATAGTGGAAAAAGCTAGAGGGGCAACGTATTCTCAAACTACCCGAAGGAAATCTTCAAATGAGGAAACCAGAAATGCAAATCGCTCTTATGGGGGAAAGAGCTATCAAGCTAACTCATTGAACCTCGAAGGTCAAGGCCCAAAAAGAAAATTCGAAAATAAACATCCGCGTACCCAGAAGGCACAAATTGAAAGGAAAGCTTTAAACGAGTAGAGGGGCCTGTGAAAGGGAGGGTCCAAACCCCGGAAGTTTTAAAAAAACCCTCAAAAAGACATTTAAATACGGTCATCGTAAAAAACTCACATCTACCAATTGTACAAGTCCTGGTTGGTGATGTACCAGTAGAAGCCCTCATCGATACAGGAGCAGAAGGAAATTTTATGAGCGAAAATTTCTTCAAAAAGAATTTTTATAGGGTACGATTATTTAAAACCAAAAATACGGAAATTATAGCGGCGCAAGGAAAAACAAGTCACTGCATCGGGAAATTATCATTAAACATACAGGTAAAAGAGGAAAGCCTCAAAGTATTAATTTTTGTAGTGAAGAATCTGCAAAATCCTCTTATTTTAGGTATGGACTTTTTAAGGGCCGCGAGGGCCAAGCTGAATTTTCAAGACAGTTCCGTGGTCCTGGAGATGGACCAGAGGGTGGTGGAACCTGTGGAGAAACCGCAAGTGGACCTTAGCCATCTGAATGACCATGAAAGGCAAGCCATCCAGCAAGTGGTGAGTAATTTTTCTAACTTGTTTTCAGGAAAGCCGGGTAGTTGTCAAATAGTTACGCATAAGATACAATTAACAGCCGAAAAACCTTGTAAGACTAAACCTTATCGTTACGGCAAACAAAAAGACGTAATCATCGAAGAACATATTCAGGAGATGTTAAAGAATTAAATAATAACGCCCATAAATAGTGAGTACGCGAGTCCAGTTGTACTATGTAGGAAAAAGAACGAGTTTCCTCCTTCGGATAAAAGGGCTTGGAGGTTTGCTATCGATTACAGAAAACTAAATAGTATTACTAAATTCCCAGTTTACCCTTTGCCGGTTATAGAGGAAATTATTAGACAGATCAAATCGACAAGATACATGTCTACTTTGGACTTAACGTCTGGCTACTATCAAATAGCTATGAGACCCCAAGACATACATAAAACCGCGTTTATAAAAAATCGGGCACTTATGCATTTTTACGCATGCCCTTTGGGTTGTGTGGGGCCCCATCAACATTCCAGAGAGCTATGGACATTGTTCTAAAGCTTGTCCTAGAAAAATCAACTTTAATTTATCTAGATGATATAATTATAACGAATAGTACGTTGGAACAACACATCAATGATCTAGAACAAGTTTTTAAATTATTAAAAGAGGCCGGTCTTACAATTAACGACTCAAAATGCAAGTTCGCAACTAAAGAACTTAAATATCTCGGTTATAAAATTTCGCAAAAGGGTATAGAAACGCAAGATTCAAAAATAAAAGCCATCAAGAATTTCCCACCGCCCAACACCGCCAAGAAACCTTTTTCTTTCCTTGGGTTATGTTCTTACTATCGGTCTTTCATAAAAGATTTCGCTAATATTGTTGAACCACTCTTAGTAATCAAAAGAAAGAGAGGTAAATGTACGTGGACAGCGGAAGCAAATACAGCATTTGAAAGATTAAAAGAAGCGCTCATCAGTGCCCCTGTTTTGGAATTCCCGGAGGACGAAAACCTGGAAATTGCAGCAGATGCGTCAGACTATGCGGTGGGGCGGTTCTTATGCAAAATACCCATCCTCTGGCATTTTTTAGTAAAACGTTGAATCAGACACACAGGAATTATACAGCTACAGAGAGAGAAACATTAGCCGTATTAATGGCTGTACACAAATTTCGAGTTTATTTCGGCAAAGCGCCAGTAACAGTCTTTTCGTATCATGCGGCTGTTGGTAGACTTTACTCGGGGAAATACCTAACGCCCAGGTTAATAAGATGGGCTTTAAAACTCCAAGAATATAATCTCAGAATAAAATATAAACCGGGTAAGGAAAACAATGTAGCTGACGCACTTTCTCGTATAAAACTGGACGATGAAGGAAATGAACTTAAATGCGCTGTGTTGACTTCAAAAATTTTAGATTCTAGAGATACGATTATCACTGAACTGAAAGCTGATCCTGAATTTGGAATATCTATGCATATTTGAAAGACCCAGAAAGCTTTGAGCACACAGATATCGATGTGATAAGAAATAGAGCAGAAAACAATGAAATAATAGATAATTTATTATTTTATACGAAAACAACAAACGAAAATCTTGAGTACAAACCAGTCATCCCAGCCTCGCTTCGATTAAGCATTTTGAAGGAATTACACGACGCGAAAACAGCGGGTCATTTAGGGGTCAGAAAGACTTTAAAAAGGGTACGCGAGGCGGTATATTTCCCGCAATTATACAAAATAGTAACTGCGTATGTCAGGTCCTGCAATCAATGTCAGTTAATAAATGATATTAATTACAGCCCGGCCGGGTACTTAAATAGCATTCGCGCTACATTTCCGAATGAAATTTTAGGCATAGATCTTCTTGGTCCCTTCCCCCAGAGCGAGTTAAATAAAAATCGTTTTCTTTTAGTAATAGTAGATCATTTTTCAAAATGGACAGAAATTGTTCCACTTAAACGCGCGTCAGCCAAAACAGTCGCAGATGCATTCTTACACAGATACATTTTAAAATACGGTGCACCGATAAAAGTCATTAGCGATAACGGTAAACAATTCATTAGTCAAATATTTGAAAACATATATTCACTGGACTTGGCATACGCCATATCAAAATGGTTCCGTATAGACCACAGGCAAACATAGCAGAAAGAGTGAATAAAAACATAGTAAAAATAATTCGCAGTTACGTGAGCACACATCACAAGCGCTGGGATGGCTACATAAATGAATTAGCTTATGCTTTAAGAACGGCAAATCACGATACTACGGGAAAAACCCCAGCAGAATTATTTTTAGGCCGAAAGTTAATTACGCCTTTAGATAAATTATTCTTTGTGCAACAAAGAGAGCAAGAGTTTAAACAGAAAGATGTGCAAAAACTTATTGATCAGGCGCTTAAAAGCTCGGATACGGCAAGAAATAAGCAAAAAGCGTATTATGATAGAAAACGCCGTGAAGCAGATTTTAAAGTTGGGGATAAAGTATTGAAGCGGAAATTTTCTTTATCAAGTGCCCCAGACAATTTTACGGCAAAGCTAGCTCCAAAATTTGAAGGCCCCTATGTAATTCAGGAAATCAAAGGAGTCGTATTATACCTTAAGAACGAGAGAGGGGAGATCTGTAAAGCAAGTCCCGACCAGGTGAAAAAATACTATAATCCAAATGATTTTGAAATCCTTAAAAGTTTCTTCCAGGACTCAAGTCTAAACGAAGTAGAAGGTCCAGAAATAACAACAACTGTTCCACCACCCAAGAAGCAGAGAACTGAAGAGAGACCTAGCCCTTCTACAACCCGGACGACGGTACCAAAAAGAAAAAATAAAAACTTTCAAACTCCAGCATTTAAGAAAAACAAGAATGCAGATGCACCGCGTAAAGAAACCGTGGTAAAGAGGAAAACAACACCTACAACGTATCGCAGGAGAAATTATACTTCAAGGAGGACGCTCCCAGGGCCAGAGAGTCAGGTGCCAGCAAGGCCGCCGTTCCGGAAACTGAAACGGCAACAGGAGGAACGAAAATACCAGGAACAACAGAAGAAATTCAAGAAGGACGTCAAGACCAGCTGTCCAATGGAAAAACGGAAACTACAACAACCCGACGATTACTCCGCCAAGAGGCCAGCATGCAGAGAACGCAAAAGAAAAACTAATGTGGACGATACTCGGAGGTCAGTAAGGAGAAGATTGACGTCCATGAAACCTATAACTTGGGAACAATATTGCCAGAAAAGAATGACGGAGTTTCAATCATCGAAAAGTCAAAGATAAGTTAAAATCTTCTATAAATTCTTTTTTCTCTTTTGTTCCGAAATGTTATGCATAAGTACGAAGTTCTATGTTTTGACGAAAGTCAATATGTCTCGGTTGAGACTTAGTTTTGTTTTACTTTATTTAGCTAAGGCAAAAGTATTATATTCTTTAAGTATAAAAGCTAAGAACAAGCATTTTCTGTTGGTCGAAAGACTAATTCTGTTATGTTAAAGCCAAAAATGTGGCCGAAGATAAAAATAACTTCGTATTCTTGTATTAATAAGAATTTTAGTTTCAGTGCCGCCAGCTTGGCGAAGAATGAGTAAAGTAAAAATTTATTTTCTCTTATTCATTTTATGGTAAATTGTAAAAATCATATGTACGTAAATACTTGAATGTTATGTAAAAGTAGAATTTAGTCTAGAAGCATAAAATTTTAGATGCTAAAAGTAAATGCTTAAAAGCAATGAATTCAAAATTTAAGTATTAAACTGTAGATAAAGTCATGCTTTAGAGCGAAAGCCTGCATGTTTAAAGATGAATGAGGGGGAAGATAGAATGAATGTGTTTTGTAGGGTTCTCCACCTACACTTGAATTTTTAAGAATGTTAAAGTAGCTCATCGAGTTGTAGAATGTCGAGTAAGGTGTGTCTATTTGGTCGTTGAATTCTAACAAATCATGGTGGTTAGGGGAAGTGTTGTAAGACTAAAACACGAATATTCTCGTTTGACACCACACATGGTGGAGAGCCAGGGTAAAGTTAAATTAATGTTTGAAAAATTGAATGAATGTGAATTAAGCAATAACTAAGGAAAACGAATCGTTTAAAAACAAAAATTTATTCAGTGTCAAGAAAGTGTAAATTATAATGTATTTAGTATAATGTATACTGATACTTATTCCTTCCAGATGCTGGAAGGAAAAGAACAAGATTGATTGATGAAGTCCAGGAAAAGTTGCTGTAAGAAGAGAGATTTATAAGTATCGACAGAAATTTAGTATACAAGTTGTTACATAAGATTTTTTGTGTGTGAACGAGGCTCTCGGGAGTTAGTTCAGAATTATAGAAACTTACAACAGGTCGTTTGTAGGACCTGCTTCCAAGTTTTCCAAATTCTGGCAGCGGCAAATGTAGGGTTTATATTTATTTTAACTAACATTTATTTTAAGTTTAAACTATCTTTCCTGTCAAGCCTTACTTTCCCCTGGAACTGCCAATGCCAGAGTATGTAAATTTTAGTAGAACGCGCAAGGATTCAAATTATCAGCGGAAGTATTCTGAGTTAACTAGAAAGGAAACGAGTTCGAGGTGTGCTGTTCTTACTTCACGAGCGCGGAGGTAGTTAGCCAGAAATAGAAATTGAAGAACCCCGCGTTTCGGCCTGTGTGCTTGCCTTGGAGAATTGTTAATCGTTCATAGGGATATTCAAAGTTGCTGAATTAGCAGCGGTATTGTAAAACGCGGTGAGGTTAGTTACTTTTAGAGAGCCTCTTAGTTAGAGCCTTGTTATTAGTTTCTTTTCAAGTTCTTATTTTTATATTACCGCCGAGTTGGCGTAGTTTGTGAGCGTCAAGAGCACGCACTTGTAATTTATTACGTTGAATAAGAAGGGACTTAAACCCTTAGCAAGACTCTGTCATTTATCCAGTTTCAACAGTCACCTCTGGGTTGCGTGCAAGTTGGAGGCGCGCAACTCTACATAGTGATACGTAAAATATGCAGCATTTTTTTATTATTGGGGGAAAGAGTTAGTAAAATCTGATGATCATGAAAACGATTTAAAAGAAGCTGCAGATATTTATACGGAACAGTGTCTGGTTAAACACAAAACATATGGTGAAAAGCAAAAAGTCTGCAGACATTCCGTTCGCTAGGATGTGAACCCGGACTGTTGCTGGTAATTGCCACTGATTAGCTTACATTTCTGAAACTTGTAATTCAATTCATTTGGTTAATTGCTTCTGGTGTAAAATAAATTATCGCATTGATTACTTTTCTTGCTCCTCATCTTTTGTTATACTCTTTCAGTATGTAGGTAGCGTTCTTATTACCGCGTATAGTATACTATTTAATTGTAACGCTCTTATTGCAGCAAGAGACATCTCTCTAGACTATGATGCATTATCTTCTAGGATTCTTTTTGCACTCTGGCTTTTTTTCCAAATATCTGATTTCATTAGTTTTCTTCTTTCTTTTGCATAAAAGTTAGCGCGCATTGATAGCCCAACTACGTCCCTTTCGTCTTTTATCTTTTAATCTAGCATTTTATATTTTTGGAGAGAGAACTGCTCAACTTGGAAGTTTTCTGAATTTTCAACACTAAGTTTTAAACATTATGAAAAGTCACGTAAAACGCTTTTTCGCGAAAATTCGTTAATTTTTATAATTTTTAATTGTCTAATTATAGAATACTAGCAAATAAATTTTCTTTAATATGCATTTCTAGGCGACCAAATTCATTTATATATGTAATATATATGTATAAATTTTATAAGTAAGAGGAATGTATCAAAGCTAATGCTAAAAAATACATTTGGCACTATTGTTCCTTAGCAAAAATGTAAAATCATGTAACAACTAGAAACAATATTAAAGTAGTAAAAGCTATCTCATAAAAACTAAATGTAAAAATTACAAATCGAGATTACTTCAAAATTAAAAAGGGGTGAGAAAAATTTAAGAAATTTTAACGCACAAATAATTTTAAAAAAACTCTTGTAAAAATTAAATACATTTCAAATACACAGTAAATATGTACAATTGATAAAGAATGCTATAAAATAAAGTTCATTTTTTCATTTTTTAATTAATCACCATAATGCAATCTGCTCCAGTGTGACTCCAAACAAACAATATTCTACGAAATTCACAGAACAAAATAAGTTTTTCCTAATTAAAACGCAGAAAAAATAACTGGGTAAATCAATATTTTTTCTAATAAATGTGGAACCTAAGAAATGGCAAAAATTTCCACAATTGTTTTTCTGGTTTTCTAATTTTGAGAACCCTTATTTTGTTCTGTTTGAATTATGCACAGTATTGATTGTTTGGGATCATGTAGGAGCAAATTGTATCTAGATTATTAATCAGAAGAAAATTGTAAAAACTTGCAAAAACCTTCTAAACTTTATTTTATAACATTTCTTATTAATATAATAAAAACTTTGATGTCCTTGCATTTTTATTTTAAATTGCATAAAATCTTTTTAAATTACATTAAAAGGTTTTGCCGTTTGAATTATCTATTAATTTGTTCTTATGATCATCCAGATATAAGTCAGAAACTTTACGCGTTGAAAGCGTTTTAGACGCCTGCTTGAAAAAAGCCAAAACATTTCCACCTGTTTGTTGCATTTTTATTATATTACATTTTAAGTTTATTCAGATGTTTTGCTTTTCTTTCAGTTTTGATTTGTATTCTTCCTCTTAGGTAGCAACACTTTCTGATTTAATTCTCTTTGAAGCATATAGTGCGACATTAATAATTAGTAATCCTCTGAAATTTCTAAACTCTTGTTTTATATAAGGATACGAATAAGAATTAAAATGATTAAAATTCCATATAAAGCCAATTATAGGCCTGGAATAAATAATTTTTTATATCTTACTAATATTTATTATTATTCCGCCTGCTTCACCCCTCAATGGGCACTACAGGACAGTCATGTTATTCTGATCGTTGCTACAGCAACCTATTTTGGTTGTTCATTTTTTCAACCTTATTATAGATAAACAGATTTAACAATATTTATTACTTTTGTTGGGTGCTCCAACTTACAATTTTTTGGAAATGTTAGTATAAAATTAGCAAAAAGGGTTAGTTAGCTTAGAGATATTTACATATATAACATGAATTGAGGCTTGCTGCCTTTACATTTCGTCAGGTGATTAGACCTGGTTATCTGCTATGATTATGTTTCTCTTAGATTAGACATACTCTATGATAGTTCTAATGCCCCGCTGTCCGTAGTAATCCTGAAGAAGATCTTTGAGATTATGTGATCCCTGAAGCTGAGGAAGGAAGGCTCTGATGGGAGAAGTGAGTGGACAGTCGTGGATGTAATGTGAAACGTCTGCTGAAGAAGCTGAAGCACCGCAGGTGCATTTTACGTTTTGATGGCAGAACCTGCTGAGGTACGCGGGAAATCTTCCGTGATTTGTGAAAGCTTGTTTAGATAGAAATCTGTTTTCAGCCTTTTGGTGGATACCACGGGATATATTTTACTAATATGAACTTTTCGTACTATATATTTAACTCGACAAACACTTTAGTCACAAAGAATGGAAGTTTATTATGATAATTTTCGAAGCTGCAAATCGAAAATTAAAAAAAAATGAGTGAAAATCGTTCCCTAACTCTAACGATATATTTTGTAATATCGTTTTTAAATTCCTAAATAAGTTTATCTCCCTGTATTCAGAATGAAACTGTAATTAAATTACTAGTGAGAGATAGTTAAAACACTTTGAGATTATGTTCTTTTCAAAAATTAATTTAATTTCAGAAATTTTAACTTGGAAAAGTAGGGTACCGCATCACATATTACTAAAATATTATCATTCTGTAAAAAAATATAAGGCTAATCCTATTAAAATATAATCAAATTATTGAGACATCATTCATTAGGATAGTGTGTTAAGACATGTGTTAAACTGCATTTATCCGCGAGCGATGTAAAGACTTTCATAGAATTTTTATAGATGCGAATTGTGCTACATGTAGCTATATATTATCAAATGTTTAACTTTTATGTATACATATAACCAAATAAAGTAATATAAATTAATTCGAATAAACATTAATTTTGTTTGAAAAGATATTATTCTTAATTTGGATTCTTTCCAAATTGGATCAGAATGCATCAACATGGAATTTACTGACTGGTAACATTTGTATTTTATCTCCTTGTTCATTTAGCTAAGTGTGCTGAAGAACACGAAATTTGTCCCACTAAGGGAAGGGATGTCTTCGTGGAGGACTTTCTAAAAATCGATTTTGTTCACGTTATATACGGGAAAAACCTCAAAAAATGGTCATGAAGCTTGCCCGTTTATCAGGATTTAAAATAACGGCATTCATCAGTCTTATTCACTCAGCCACAAGAGAATCTAAATTACCAGCGAAAGCTCTGACTGCATGGGTGCTTTCTTAATTTCCTTCATGTGAAGACCAGCCACTTTCTTTCAGAAAGGCCTTCATGAAGGCATCCCTTCCTTAAATAGTCATTCTGCGTTTTACTGCATTCATTTTTTTTAAGAAGGAAACCCAAGATGGATCACGAACAAATTTGACGAAGGTGAAATGAGTTTATTTAAATCAAACCCAAACTGATCTTATCAGTTAATGGACAGCAATTAAGAACAGATTTTATATCAAAATAGACAATATACAGCCTAAAAACGAAAATAGCTTACGATATTTTCTTCTACGCGTCACTAGCAGGAACTGAGGCCAGCGCACTTCGTTGTCAGGATTTTTTACCACTTAAATAAAATGCATTCGGATACAATTTTTACTTTTAGAAGATTAAATTTCACTATACATGTAAGGCTCACGAGGAAAACCACGAAATCATCCATGCAGCTAGTCTGCAATTTGACTTTTAAACCCAGGGTGATCATAAGTTAATTATGTGAAAACTACAATTTTCGGATGAGTGGTGCTAAATAAATCTAATAATCGAGGTGAAGAATGCTTTAATAAAATTTTATTCATAAAAAGTTATGTTTTCCTGTTAAATATATGTTCCCAGTTTCTATAATTTTCCCTCTTTTTTCTGTACATTTTAAGTGAAAGAAAATTCCAGGTCTAAATCACAGTATGTCAGTAACGTATAATGTCATTTCTCCCGTCCAAGTTCGAGTCCCGGTGGGGGCACGGCTCATTTTTCACGTTCCTTCTTCAAAAAATCTAATGACTCTATAGATGTTATCGAAAAGAATCTCTCAGCATTACACAATTAAGTTAGTTATTTGTAAATGTATGTAACTCAGCTAACTAAAGGCCTGCCTCTAGAATACATTGTTTGTTATATGAGCTACTTACTATTTAAATCTTAGTATGGTTTTAATATAATATTTGTCTTACTTCATTTATTTTTTTCGTAAGTTCCAGTAGCTGGAAGCGTTGACTGTAATTAGGAACAAGAAAATGTGTCGTCAATAATACTGAGTTTCCCAGCTTTAGACTATTTCATTCCTTTACACCAAATAAAATAGTTTTGCTTTAGCAATATGTAAAACTCGAACTTCTTGTACAAATGTTATGGACTCACTGAAGTATTTTCTTTCACTATATAATGGGCATAAAAAATTTCTGAATGAAATACGTTTAAAATAAAATCTTTTGAAAAGCCGATTTGAGGATAAGAAGTGAATGAAAAACATGCGTTATTCTAGACGACTGAACAAATCTGGATATGTCATTTCAATGCATTGCTGAAAATTCCGTTAACCATGTCGCCGAAATGAAGCATATTGCTTACAAAAGGTTTATTGCTTTCGTAAGTCAGGCATATTTTTGCTCATTAAAATATCCTTATTATTTCCAAAAATAAGCTTATGTTCCATTTCAATCCGATTCGCTTTTTGTAGGTCTCCCAGATGGTACATTCAGGGACAACCAAAGCTCTGTTTTATTATTCCATCTATCAAATAGATCGGAATTGGATTATTTTTTATTGAAACTGATTAGATAGAATTTGCTGTTTTAATGGAAGCAATAAAATTTGAAGAAACGCAGTTTCTTATGAAGTTGTCCATTTTATCATTGTTATCATTCTTATCATTGTTATTGTCCATTTTATCATCAAATCCTTAACGTTTTTTTAAATCCAGAGTAAATAAGACACTGAATATGGAAAATTTATCCCGAATTCAGTTGTCAACAAACGGATTGGTTGCATACTTTTGAGGTCTTTTCAAAGTGTAAGCCAGTTCTCCTTGAGTAGTCTTCCAAGAGGGCATAAAGCAGGTAGACCTTGTATTCTGCACTCTGTACATATCAACTATGTAGACTACCAATATTTAATATTTTATATCTCCAATCGATTGACTTTTAAAATGTCTGATTAAATATTACAAGAAAACTTCCTTTTTCAGGTGAAAATTTTCATCGGAAGAAATAAGTTTAGTGCTAATTTAATAACATTTTCGTGATGTACTTAATTAAAGATTTGGTGAATGTACTAAATATTTTATTCGAATAAATCATTTCTGATGGCCGCTTTTTTAACAGTTATTGGTTGGGTAATGGAAAGTGTAAAATTTGGCACAATAGTGTTGCATGAATGAACTGTATCGTAAACAGAGCTAAAATCAAAGCCTTGTGTAACTTTTATGACATACATTGTTGTTTTTCAATAATTCTTTAAAGTAAAGAATTAAGTACGGTACAGTGCTCAAAATGTGGTGTTTGAAGCATATGAAATTTAATCTTTATTTCGTACTTTCTTATCTTTTGAATTTGCTATCACTAATTAAAAAAATATCATATGTATGGTTAGTACTTGACAAGTATCCGTTCAAAACAAATAGTCTGTATGTTTTATTCGAAATACAGCAAATTATGTTATCTCTTCTATACATTACGTCATTTTCCTGGGCTAAAACTTCCATTTATTAATTGTGCAATCAGTATTTAGTACTTGGTCTGCACTCTGTGCGAGTATTTCAGAGGTCGTGGTTCGATTCCTAGCGAGGGCGTTGCTTCTTTTTCAAGGCTCCGGCTTCGAAACAACCTAATGTCTCTGCAGTGGCACCCGAACTAAAAGAATGCCGGATGATTCTCCACACCCAGGATTAGGCGATTGGGTCCCCTAAACCACTAGTGGCCCTTTAAAAAGGGGAGTATATAAGGTATTTCTCCGGCCTTCTTAGCATGCCTTCGTAATCTAGTGATCTGCACGCTGGGCGCATATTCCAGAGGTCCGTCGTTCGATTCCTGGCGAGGAATTTGCTCCTTTTGCAAGTCTCCGGCTTCGAAACAACCTAATGTCTCTACACTATGAATGTTCTTGCACTGAGTGCTTTTTATTTCTGTTCCTGTTAGAAGTTTGCCACTGTGTATGGTATGATCTCGGTTTATTATCTTTTGATTATATACACACATGCGCGTGCGTTCATCTGCGTAGTTACGTTTATGTTGCCATGGTTTTCCCAATTTGTTGTAAAAATACCAGCAATTTACTCTTAAAAACCTCTATAAAAGCAGCATTTCCTTTAGCAAATAGCCCTCACCTGCTTTGCTGTAATCTAAATAATTAAATCTAATATAAACCTTAAATAGTCTAAAACTCTTTTTAAATTTAAAACAAGTTGAGTCCGTCTTATCTTTTACCATATGCAATTATGTAACCCCGTAATTAATAAAATTGAAATAAAGGCACAAAAGTAAGTATTTTTGAAAACCAAATATACCAAATTTCATTTCTCAACTAAGAATGATTAGAAGATGAGCCTAATAATCTCAAAATAAATTACAGGTTTTTTTTTCCATTATTTCATTTTATAGGTACACTCTGAAGGAATGAATCGAAAATAATTAGCAGTCACTTAAGTGTGGCTTGAATTGCATTCATTTAAACGTTACTAAAGAAAGATACATGTATGCTCCTATGACCTTTTACTTCGCAATCATACAGCAAATTAAGATCTGATAGTCAAATAATGTTCTGATCTTTCCAGACACCGACTGTTTTCCAAGTATAGTTAAGAAATGGAGCCGAATCCAAAGAAAAATATTTATTTTTCCAAATTAAACAGTACCAATATGTCACGTTAATTGTGAAAACGTTAAAAGGGATTTGCAGTATTAAGAAGAACTTAGAAGTACTTAGAAGGAAAATCTTGAAAGGAAATGAATATTCATGCAATGGGAATAGTAAGGAATAAAATACCTCTTTAAATGATGTTCTTAAAGTAGAATGCTTCCTTTTAAACGGAAGAACAAAGTAGTATAATATATTCTGTCAGAAATGTAAGCAAAAGTATTAAAAATCAAATTAATTAATCAGAGATGTCTGATATGATTATGTATGAATACTTTATGAAACAAATTATTTTCTGTAAAGTCTTACCTGGTCAGGTTTAGTTTCCCTGAATACGACATCATAAATGAATCATGCGAAATATTTCATTAACATCTCCAAATCACACGTTCTAAATTTAGCAAGTTTTAGTTTACAAAAGAGATACAATAAATACCTTAAGTTTCAGTAGCCAAAATTATTATTTTCTTTTTCTTTTTAAGCTTCATGCTCCATTCAGTTTCAAATATTATATCGTTTTCAATTTTCATAGCAATAAATATTTGGTCGCCAAGCTTGTTATTACATGCTAAGCTTGTTATTAAATTGGTTTCATGAACCTTATCCTCTTCTGATTATATTAAAAATGCATAAAATGCATAAAATTTAATTTCTCGGCAGGTTTTATTTTTTATTTGTCATAATTAATTTACAAATTAATTTTTTAAATTACAACAAATCTAAAATTAAAATTATACACACACACATAGATACATATAATGTAAAAACGCATTTCAAAACATAATCTATTTGCAAGCTGAAAGCAGCAGCTAGTGGTAATAATACAAATACAAAATAAATTTAAAAAATCCCAAAGCACAGGGGTAAATTTAATGAAAGGGGCAAAAAATGTTAAAACAAAAAACAAAAAAGGAAGATGTAAATTACTCTTTTACTGTTTCATTTTCGGTTTTATCATTTTTGCACCTTTCACGTATTTTACCGTTCTGCTTGTGTTTTTTTTTATTTTTGCATATGGTTTGTTCCGAATTGACTAAGGAATGGATTTTAAACGTATTAATTTAATTTAATTTATATATATATGTGGACCAAGTTTTGTGAATACGCTGCATATAAAATATCTATCTTTCAAATAATAAATTAATAATAGCTCTTTAATTCCCGTTTTCATTCTAAATAACAAAGCAATAAATTTTTTAACTAAACCTCCCCGCAATTCAGATGCTAACTTGCCGATGAAATCTGAACCCAGCATGTGGACATTAAACTGATGTGATCCGAAATGTAATCCGATATAAAAGGTCAATCGCGTCGCAACTCTCTCTCTCTTTGCTCTTTACCTGTGCTTCTTTTCGCTGGGTCGCCTTGCCTCTAGTTTTACTTTTCTAATTTCGTCCATTCTTTAAGATGTAAGCAATACAAAATTGGGGCGTGGGGTACATAGCGCACCCACAGTGATGATGTGCATTATCAAGGAATAAAAATATTTGTTGAGTTAACCGTTATGTGTGTTCTTCGAGTGTCATCTTTCTAACGACGCAGTAAAATCTCTTCAAGTTATAACGCAGAAAACCGACGTCAGTCCATTGCAAGTCTCTCACCAAGTCATCTCATTACAATAATGACGCAGTCTTATTACATTAACGTCGTAATCATATTACACATACACACACACACACACACACACATATATATATATATATATATACAGGGTGATTCTAAATTTTTTATTATCTAAATTATTAAGAGGAAATTATCTGTTTGGGGGAAAATTGCTGCTCAAGGTAGAAGTTTTTTTCCCCTTCGTCATCTTCTATCCTGTCTTCCTGGAATTATTATGCTGCGCTCATTCTACCTGAAGCACACTTCTATGTGAGACGAAGTTCTGACAGCCGGAACACGGTATGAACTTTTCATGCTAATCTCGGCATACAGCGGAATTTGTAATTTGTTAATAATACTCAGCCCTTGATTAGATAATTACTTGTTGCAATGCTGAAAGGTGATCAAAAAAAGTATAGACGAAAAGTAAGATATTTAGAACCAATTTACACAAAATGCGAAAAGAAGTGAAATTCAATGCAAATAAATTTCAAACTATCCTATAAATATATAAAATAAGAATTAAAGAAATGTAAAACTAAAACATAAAAATTATAAAACCTCAAAAAATACACCAAATCAGAAAACTTGTAAAAGCAGAGGAATTCAGTCAAAGCTGATACAGCGTTATCAAGAAGAGCATACATCAGATCTATTACAATCCTTCCTCTACTTGAAAAACACTGCGTTTCTGTATCCAAAATTAACTTATGGACTATTCTAAAGTATTTATCGTAATTATAACAGATCCTCCGAAAATTTTGAGACCGTCTTCGACGCAGGATAAAACTTCCAATGTCAAATGAAGCAAAAGAATTAAATATTTAACTGAATTTAAAGTTGAAATAAATTAGAAATACAAAAATTAAAATACCAAAGAATAACAAACTGAGATTATGAATTTTAAACTTACTCAGAGGACGAAGATCAATCCGGTAGCGGAAAAAAAAAATTAAACACATCCAAATGAAAAAAGAAACCATATTTGATTAAAATAAAAAAAAAAAATTAAGTATGTTTTTTCATCTAATGTAAGATTAAAATTAGAAAAAATTTTAATTAAAATGTAGAAATATAAAATCTAGTAGAAATTAAACGAGAACACTGTAATCAAACTACAAATTTCGAAACAAAGAACAGAAACGTTAGATTCAAATCTGACTCTAAGGGTTGCTAGTTTGGGCGATTGGTATTGAATATCACTTCTTTTGGGTCTCTCTGTAAAACTAGTTCTAAATTTCGGACTTTCTGTACATATATATTCAACGTATCCACAAAAATCCTTACCCGGCCTATATTTTCGCAACTGCTGATCGTAGACGTATATTTCCAGTTACCAATATGTTTCTAATAACGAAAGGATCCATATGTGCTTTGTTAAAATCATAAAATTAAATTTATTTTTATGAGGTCTAAGTGAGAAAAGTAGCTTATAGTATGCATTTGGAAGACTTTCAAGAGAGGGTTTTGAGTGTTCCATCACTTAAGCTATCACCAGTTAGGAACGTCCCATCACTTGAGCTACATAAACCACTGGATTATTCTTTTTCAACGTTCCGTCCTCAATACTAGCAATATTCGGCACTATAATTTTAATACTAAACATACAAAATCCGATTTGTCTTATCGGTTAATCGCCAAACTACAGTAGCAAACTATAGCAAAATAAAAATCGCGCACCCACAAGGAAAGAGATTGATCATGAAGAAAATGGGTCAGAGATATGGGAAGACCATGAAGAAAACTTGAAATCCGTTAAAGAAATTATAACATCATGTAATGCAGCAAGAGCAATCTAGAGCCTTACAGAATAATATGGAATAGGTCCACAATGGACACCGATGCATGCAGAAATACGGCAGGGCATTGGATGCATACAAAAGTCTAAACTTTTCCTGAAAGATACCTCGCCACAGTCGGTTAACTGCGTAACTAGCTCAGACATCTTTCCCGATGGCTGAAGCATGCGCTAACCATATGCCAAACGTGTTTAACAGCTATCGAATTACCAGGACGTCCATAGGAGTACTGTCACGTTGCGGATGAAGCCCACCAAAATATGCCATTCATTTGGCGGCATCAGCTCTGCGCACTGATGAGCATTATATTGAAAAATAACCCAGATATATTGCAATAAGTCACAGGATACTGTCGAAGTAATGTTGGCCGGTCAAATAGAAGATGGCTGAAAATTTTTAACTCATATTATATTCATTTAAATGTTATTTTTATTTACAGTGCTAACTATTCAGTAATTTAAAAAAAAAACTTAGCTGCTGAATAGAAGTTACAACTATGCACAACTTTTAGTTTCGTTTCCGACAAATAAAAAGTATTACATATTATGGAACATATTACAGTTGATAAAATATGCACCTTTTTTTGTTAATAAATTTTCTAACAGACGGACATTTTGTACTATAAAAAAGAATGCATTAAATCATTTGTTTTTTAGTCTTCGGAATCCCTAATTTGTAAAGTAGATTCATAATACTTATTTATTTTAGAGTGAAAAAGGATTTAATCACCAGTATTTAACTGATTGGTAGAACAGTCAAAAGTTACTTTAAAACAATTCAAATAAGAATATATTTATCATTTCCTCGCTAGGAATAATATAATACGGAAAAACATTAAGATGCAGAAATAAAAAAAAAGTCAACTTAAAATTTGGTCATTATTTGACGCTAGGAAACTAATCAAACATTGCACAGTGTATTCGTCGCAATCGATGTTAAAGACAGCGACAATAATTATAGTTTGTCAAAATCATATATTAAATAATCATTAATAAACCAAAATACATAATACGTTATCTTTAAAAAAAGAGTTATAACACTATGTTTAATTTTTCAGATCCCACTTTTATGATCTGGAAGCAACCAAAAAGTAGACTGCCATTCATCTGGTGAGTACAGCTGTCCACATTCATAAAGTACTGCATATAGATTGAAACTATCACTTCGATATAATTATGTAATAAATATTACATTTAACGCATCTTTTAACTCATATTACAACAACGCAATTGGAGGCATCAGGTCCAAGTCATTCTCATCCTAAAATTCCCTGAAAATCGATAAAACTATAAGTTTGATTTCTTAAAAATGGCTTAAAATTAGTTATTTCCTGCACTTTTGAACAAAATTTTGTGCACGGGGAAAAGAATTTTGGAAACAAGGAGGAGTGGGTTCATATACGTGTAAAACATTAGAGTTGAAATGTTCTGAAATACGTTTAAAGGAATAACGAACTTTGCACAAAGAGCGCTTTTCTTCATATATATCTATAATCATCTTCATCTACTTATGCAACAGGTATGAATTTCTAGGCTATTTACACGATTCCTTGCCAGTGTGGTTTAATTTACATTGGCCAAACTAAGAGAGCCTTAAAATTTCGCGTCAAGAAACATGAGGCATATGTTAGAAAAAAGGAAACACAGAAGTCTTCTGTTGCTCAACATTGTTGGTCCGAAAACCACACTTTCAATTCTTCTGCTGCCAAAATTATTCAAAAAAACATCTTCCATTGGAGAACTGGATTTTCTAGAGGCATTTCACATTCATTTCTGTTCTAGTTAACGATCCTAATTCCAATCCAAATTTGCCTTCGGCCTTTAAAGAAATTATGTTTTAGTTCTGGTTTCACCAACAGATGGCGCCACTTGCTTATTCTTGTCCAGGCTTTCTTATCTTATCTAATCATTATTTCCTATCTTGTTAATTTGCGGTTTTGCAGCTGAGGATGGTGGTTCGGTAAAACCATCAAAACTAGTCCTGTGAAAATTTTGTAAATATAACGCTGATTTTTGTTGTTTGACTTCTGAATTAGTACTCAACTAAATATTTTACATTTAAAGGGAATAGAAAAGGTCTATGATTTGGAAAAAATTAAAGCGACTAATAATAGTTAAACGCATTAGGATTAACACCAAATACATGAGGATTAAAATACAAGCTATATTAATTATATTTACAAGTCATTACATAACAACTTTTTAAAGCCTAGTTGTTTGTGATAGGTTTTGAAATAAATATCATGTCATGTTCTCTCTCATACATAATGTATACTAGAATGCGCTTCATCATCACGGCTAAGTTTCAGATTGATGATTAATAAACTTTGCTTGCTGATTAGCGTAAATGACTATCTTCAATATGTAGATATTTGAACAATATTACAAAACGTCAGTTATTATAAAATACGTGTATATAACTGTAATGGAAACTAAAAAAAATTTTTAAATTTTAGATGTCTAGGACTTTAATTTGATGTTAATTAAATAGCTTAATTTAAGAAATTAGTAATTTGCGTTATGCTCAAAAACTTCTGGTTTGCGTACTATGTACTTCATGTTGGTTTTTATTTTGAAAGCATATTTAAGGTTTTTAAAAATATATATATATATATATGTAATGACGTAGGAAAGTGTTGATAGCAGAGATGTTGATCCATAATTTAACAACTGTGGCATCCGAAGCAGATGAAATATTAATTTTTATTTCAATTGACATTTGTGTATACAATTCATTTAGATTTCTAATTATTCCTATTTCCAGAAAATTTCCATTTTTATATTGTTGTGTAGAAAAAAGCAGTGAGCAACGTCTTAGCGGCAATCGAGGTAGAATCAAAGTGCTTAGTTATCCAATATAGAAGCTTATCAAGATAAAGGTTTCGGTTCGGAAAATTTTGAATTTATTCTTTGAATTTGCTATGTCATAATCGCTATGTAGAAGTCATATTAATCTAGAAATGAAGCAGTCCAGAAAATGCTATTAAGCAATTGCTATTTTTTAATAGAGAGGGGAAATACCCGAGTTAAAATGAAGAATTATGGGGCTATGGCTAATTTAACTTGCAATTTTCATTTGCATATTTCATCTGATATACATATATTCCTTAATATATCTGTCAAACTAGGCTTTATGCGTTGCACCTGTTTAGCTTTTTGCTTGAGCTTTCATAAAGCAATCCGTACTGTGAAATGAGAGTGGAATATTTCTATTTTGTCTTCCATGCTCTTATTTAATAAAAATTCCCATGCAGCCAGGTAATACAAGTCATTAAGCAAAATTAGGAGCTCATGTGAAGTAATTTTAAGGACTCCAATAAATATGCGCGTTATTTCATAATATAAAACTATTTACTTATTCAAGTAATTGAAATAAATGAGACTCTAAATAAAGAGCTGTTTTAAGTTTTAGTAGTCTATAAAATGAATCACATAAACTCTTTTAAAGGAAGCTAAGCATGTATAACATATCTGAAAAAATGTAGCATTCAAAATACGATTCGTATAATCTGCAGGCGCATGAATCTGGAAAGCATATTTTTATGCTAATGTTTGCTTATTATAATATGTTTTCAAATTGCATATTATAAGGAAATGAAGTGAAGTAAGTTAATTCGCTTACTTTCACATAAAGGCTTATTTTCAAACGAATGAGTATCTGTTGAATATATGTTCGGATTATTAGAGGTTATAATCACCAAGATGATTCAGATATAAAACGCTCTATGCAAATTTGCTTCACATGATTCATAATGCATGAATAAACAAACATCTCTGCCATTACAAATTCAAACATTTCTGTATTAAAATTTCGAAGTGATACGCATCACCGGATGCATTAAATGTGATAGAATTTAAGATTCCTATAACTTAATAAAAATTAAATGAAGCAAATGAAAAAAATAGCAACGCGTATGTATTCAAATTATAATTATTTCACTGATGATTGCAGATGAAAATTAAGAGCATTTTATAAAATACGTAGTAAGTTCTTTTACAATCTCTACTGCACTCAAGAATCTCTTTACCTTTTAAGATTGAAAGCATTTCATTCATAAAGAAGAGAGGGGGAATTATCACATATTATGATTTGCTCTTACGAAGAAAATATATAATACTTCAACACTCAATTCTTCTCAAAATAGATGTATGATTGATTCATCTTGAAATATATAAAGTGGAAACATTAGCTGCTAATTTTCTATAGGCAATCAAAAAGCTTTACTCATTACGGGCTTTTCGATCGCCCATGCTGAGCTTCGAAGAATTTTTGCAGTTTTCTAAATTTTTGCAATATCTCGATAGAGCTGCATCTCCAAATACAATTAACGCCACAAACGGCCGAGTAGGTAAGACCGCTCAATGCTCGGAGTTCGGTCGAGACTTGATCGCAGGCGAGCGGCTACATGTTTGGTTTTTATGTTTTTCCTATATTTAATGTGAGTACGACTCCCTTAGAAAGCCCTGCTCGCAAACATACCTCTGCTTAGGTAGGTAGCTCTCGTGTGTTTGATCGAGATAATTTAGATATGCATATTTTCATCTTCCTACTCACATCTATTCAGCAATTAATTTTTTAGCTCTTTGTATTTTTCAATACGGATTTGCAGCTTTCAATCTATTGCTTTATTTTCAATATTCTATCGAAAGCGCTTTTGAATTTTCTAGCAAAACTACAAACTGCACTTAAAGGATTTTAAACGGTTTCGGAAAGAAAATACAATTGATTTTATCTACTCAGACAAAAAGCTATTAAGTTGAAATTAACTTCAAAGTTCCTTTTGATGTAATTTCCTGCAATTATGCTATGATGAAAGAAATTCACGCATTTTGTACTGTCAGCACCGCTGAGATCCCGGGAAACGTCTCTTAAGAAAATTATCAGCTGGTCTTTAATTTCCATTCGCAGGTACTAGCCAATACAGGCGTCGGCCTTTATTAAGGCCGGAAGCTGTGGTCACTTTTTAATAGAGCCACTTAATAGGTGGGCCTATATAAACCTATAAACAGACAGAAAATTCATATCAGTGAGTTCTCCGGGATTCGAACCCGGGCTCTTCGGTACGGCAGTCAGAGTCACTAACTACTCTCCCGCCTTGGCAGGCGATAAGAGCCTAGCAGATAACTGTTTGCCGTTTGCTTCCGCTACACTCCAATAGTTATTTAAACAATAAAATGACGACACGCTCCAAATCACGCCTTTTCTCAAAGCTACCACAATTGTCGACTTCCTAAAACGAATTTATTTGTATTATGCTTTTTCATTTTCCCTAGTTCCTTTGGATATTTTGGCAATCAAGCGCAAGGCATCTTTCTTAAATTTTAACTTTCTTTCAAATACCATGTCCGTTTCCTTTCAACCAGCATCCCGCAACTCGAAACACTTTAGCTTGTTAAGGCAACAGAAAGTATTTTCTCTCTCCACAGAAAGCGAAAATATTCTTTATTCGCAACCTGTTTGTTTATCTTTCCACCGGCGTCTGAAGTTTACCACTCGTGCCCCAATTACTCAATTATCCTGCCCAGAAATTGCATAATTAACCCTAAAGATAGATCTCTACATAACAGAATTATGATTGTTCAGTTGTTCTACCTATCGGCTGATGAAAAGGCTGCACTTTTTACTTAAAATTTACATGTCGGTTCAGCTCACTAATTGTAGCTGATGTAAAGGAGAATACTGTTTTGTTTATTTTCTAACATTACTTCACCTGCACTATTCATTTATTTATCAGTGTATGTATTATCGCGTAGCTACCTTTGTAATGGGCTGAAGTAATTAAAAAGAATGAGATATCGTTTTCCATTCATTAAAGTTACATGACATCCAGGACTTGTATTTCTCTCTAAATTATTCCAAGATCGGTTTCTGGCATCCGTTTATTACAAGTTATTGAGCATTGAAAACCAAAATATGTATCTTTTACCTTTTATCCTTCCATTTATATAGTTTAGTATTTTCATTACATATATCAAACAGATTCGCAACTTTCCAGACTTTCAAAACGGCGTTTATCACAGCGATTGAGTATATAGAATATTAGCACCTACATTTTTCATTATTATATACTTCTAAATTAATAGATTCAAGCATATATTTTTTAAAAAAAGAATTCAGTGTTGGGAGATTTTCTTGATTGATGTAATAATTTTTTTAAAATCTCACATGAAGTTTTAAAACAAGATAATCCTGAATTTAAATTCGATAGATTAAAAGTATTTTAAGCTTGCTTAGCATTGTATATGAAGTGATATTCAATTTATAGGAGTGATTGAAAGCTAAAAATAACTTCCGAGGTCATAAAATGAAGAATACCTCTGCGAAGGACTTATCTAGTCTGATTACGCGGCTAATTTATAGATCACTTTCTATGAAGGCAGCTTCAATTCTGATATTAAATGAGAAAATAAAACCGTGTGGAGACAACCTTCATGCGTCATAGATTGGATTTCTCATTTAAACAAGGTTGAATTCTGCAATATTCAGTACCATGCCAGCCTACTTTGAGAAGCACTACGTTTCCTGGGCTAAAGTAATAAATCTAAGAGTAATAAGTCTAAGAGTCATAAATCTGCAAAAAAGGTAATAAATTTCAGCTTTTAAACTGAAATGCCTTTTTAAATTTCAGCTTGATAAAATTCTACTTTTCAAAATATTTACTGAAGCTGAACTCAAATTAGTACTAACTTCATATCGAGTAATAATAGTTGATATAATCATATAATAGTAGTGCAAGACAATTTTGCTCAAACAGATTAATTGATTTCTCAGCAAAAAGCTCTCTGAGCGAAATCGTTTTCATTAAATGAGTAAATAAAAGGTGTGATTGCAATCCACGTATTAGTTAAAAACATATGATGTCCCCTGGTTTATAAGAAATCTAGCCAAATCTCTCCATTTTTTACATATAATATTCCTGCTTTCTACCTTATTAAATGTATTTCGTTTCCTGAGTGAATAACTCAAACTCTAGTGATATCTAAAATATTCGGAAATGCGATGAATTCACCAATGAAGCTTTGAAACAGCTTAAGACCATATTTCTCAATGAAAATTTTAATCCTTCTTTCTTCTAAGCCTATCATCCTTTTAGCACCAGAGTCATCAGGTTTTCAGCTATATTTCTTGTCATTGCCCACATAGACTCAGGGCTCTAATTTTCCAGATTCATGCAGGTTCCTGCAACATATTGTCCTGCTACTGCAGTATACTTCGCATTTTGTTTCGCAAACGCATTATGACATGTTTTATAAAGCTAAAACAGTCGGGGGTCCACCCTCGATCGAGCGGTAAAGTAGGTGAGCATTGGTAGTTCGGTCCGGCGAACCGGCAGGCTGCTTGGGCGTTTTCGTGGTTTTCCCTATGTGTAACGTTTATATGACTCAGGTTTCCTTAGAATGTCCTTCGTGAAGGCATCTTTTCCTTTAAACAGAGCCCTCGCGTACTTTGCCATAACCAAATAAATATGTCCAAGAAGCCACTATGCTCCACGGTGGAATTTATGAGTGAAGGAGAATTGATCATCTGATGGGAAAAGATTAGACTTTTGTCAGACCGCCATACGACAGCACAGGGACTTTGTGCAGATAACAATGTCGGACTGCATAGCAAAATCGAGAATAATATCGCAAGAATTAGGATTGCATTACAACATACGTCAACTGTGTAGTTGCTGCTCAAAAAACTATCTGAACATGTACCACTGCATGCTATCTTCTTGTAAGATTTATCTCCCTCCTTACTACGTGCCTTTGTGGGTGGAAAGCACGTCCGGCTAGCAAATTGAGTTTGAGTCTCAGAGGTTTTGCACATTTCTGGCGTCTCCAGATCCAAAATAAAATCCCTAATGGTCTCTAGATGCTAGGTCTGGGAATGCTTACAGGGCACCAATTGCTGCTACAGCTGTTGATTTGTCTTCACTGGTCCGTGCGGCTGCAGTGCTGCTTTGAAGGAACGGCACCACATTGTCTTTTCTGATGAAAGCGGATTTTACCCACAACACCACGATGATCGTATCTAAGACTGATGGCCGTATGATGACAGATAGCATTGCCCTAGCATTCGCATAGTCATATTACTCAGTTTTATTGCTTAGGATTCCAAAGCATATTACTCTGGCAATACGCATTTTCCACACATTTAAAAATCCTTTTTGCTACATCTATGAAGTTTTACTCATTATTTTTCTCCTTTAACCTCAAGACTTGTCTTCAGCCTGATTTCAAATGGATAATGGGCTACCATACGTGATACGCAACCTTCGATAATTCGTCATTGCCCACCATGATGCACTGGTGCCTCAGACCGCCCATTTTTCCCAATAATCCAACATCATCACCTAAAACACATCTGAACGAAGCTTGACAAAATAGTCAGTATTGCAGCGGCTTCAGCTGATGAACTTTGGCAATATATGCAAAAAGTACGGACTTATATATCCGAAGAACACAACCATAGATACTTCTTTTCAATGCCAGGGCATGTTGCAATAGTTTTTTCTTATTTGTGGGCAGCAATGGAATTAAATAAAAGGATTTTAACATTGCTTGGTTATTTCTACGTTTCAAGAAGTTTGCTTAGATGTTAGTTGCTTTATTTAGATTTCAGCAAACTTCGAAGTTTCTATTTTCTTCCTAAAGAAAGATCAACATTAGTAATCACTTTCATAGCAAACATGTTCAGTATAATTACAAATCACCCCAGGTTCCTCAGCAGTTAGTTTAGCTTCTGATTTGGTTTCAGGATTCAAGTTCTTGACCAAATAAGGTTTGAAATTCGATCGAGAATTTAAATAAGAATTTATTTTACCTGAACAGGAAAGAATCCCACTTATGAGAACCCGAGCATGACAGTATCATGGAAAGCTGACGGCATAAGCAGCCGTAAAACGGACACAAGACAGCAACGTAATTGTTCGAGAAATGAGCTGCCTGTTTTGACTATAGCATTCGTAATACGGAGAATAGATTTAAAAACTTCTAGTGAGAATTAATTCAATTTTGGTTCCTCTTAAATTAAAAATATAAGAATATATATTTTCTACTTGAATCTATTTAATTAAAAGTGCTACAATTTCCTTTTAACATAAATTTTCCCCAGTTTAGATGAAAAAGTAATTTTCATATGAAAATGAATAGCATTCTAACAAGCGTATTATCAATATTATGTAGTATATTTAATAATGATGTTATTTCACGCTGCAGAACAAACATAAACGACTAAAAAGAAATAAACTTATTCCGAAATTAGAAATTATGTGATTAGAACGTCATTCTCTATGCTTTATTTTGCCAAGACGTAAAATAATGATAAATAACATGAAAAATTTTAGGTGTTTCAATTTCATTTGATTAAAATTCGTTATGTGATTAATAATCATTTTATTTACATATAATATTATCTCACCAAGTAGAGTAAACATAAAAAATCAACTCATTCCAAAATTAAAATCCTTTGATTATTAAGTCGTGTTCCGTAGTATTTGACGAATACCTTTGAAGGTGGAAAATAACATTAACATTTTTATGTCTTTTATTAGGACTTTAATAAATAACCCACAACTTAAAACTGTTGACTATGCGTAGGGGGGTTACATATTAAAAGGTGATGTAGTACCTAATTAGCAGACAAAAGTATTTGCATATGTGAGAACGTCAGTAGAAAATGTTGGTCTTTTATATTAGAATTATTGCAAAGAGAACTAAATGCGCACAAGTAAATATCTTCACATTTACATTACATTTAAAAATATATTGTTTAAATTCATGATAATAAAATTATCAATAAAAATACTTTAATTTTTTAAGGCTTTCTTCTTTAAACAGAGGTCATATAAAGAATCAAATGAAACCTAAGTGTCGGAGACTTGTTTATCCAATCTCGAAACTCTCTCTTTGAAATGAATCCCAAATCCCTACAGATTACCTGATTATTGCATTACTCTAGCGAAGCATGCAGATTAGCATAAATTTACTTTAATAGCATCGTTTGGGCAGAGACTATCTAAACTCAGGAGAACCTCAATATAAAATAAGTCCTCGATTAGGTGGATTTTTTCGCATTTGAAGAGCAAAATCTCATTCTTAGTTCACACTAATCAGCACTCTGCAGCTCTGAAGCAGTTTTCAGTCAAATTGATTTCTTAATGAAGGAAGACCAAACATTTTTTTAGAGATAGTGACACTTGAAAATTGTGTTTTTAAACTTACTTTCCCAAGTTTTTTAATTTTGTGTGAAGCACTGTTAATTAAATTACATTTGCTTTAGAGAATAGCACATAATTCACTAAATCTAAAACCTTTGTATTAATCTAAAGTATTTGTATAACTTTCTAGGAGCTTTAGTTTTATTCAGTTTACTATTACGAATTTTGGTTAATTGGGAGTTTTTATATTTTTTCTTAATTAGATTGAAAGTTCTAGTTTGTGTCTAAAATACAAATTTAAGTTAATGGATTTCACTTGCGTTTTGTCTATTTTCTACACAATATTCATTTTAATAAGGCATAAGTAAACAAATATCAAAGTGAAAAACAAACTAATACGTTTTGTTTGGTTTTCTAACTCTTAAAAAATCCTAAATATGAAATATTTAGAACTTATATCCACAGAGATTTTTCAGGTCCATAAGACCATTACAATGTATGCCTTTTTGGTGTAATTGGAAGCCCATTCGGCGCGAATTCGAGAGGTTCAAGTTTGAGTCCCGACAAAAGTATCACACATTTTTGACATCTTTTGCATAAAAATAAAACTTAATGACTCTACACCATCATACAGTTTAGCTTAACTCAAAAGGACTAACTGGGCTCAATTAAACTTATTGAAAGGCTTACTGCGCATACAGTACTTACCGAGTTTAAAATCTCTTATCCAGAAAACATTTTAATTTTAATTATCTTGAAAGAGGCCGGGTTTAATTAAACGATATTTTCTTCGAAGCAAAAGGCAGCAGCCCTCAGCACCAGTCATCAGAGATGAATTTTTATAAAAATATATTAAACGTTAGAAAGATATTCCTCTAGTATATCGTTTTAACAGCAACAAGGGCTCACAAAGGGCGTGTCTCGTTCTTTTCTTTTATTTTTACAGTCTTTATAAATAGACTTTTTTAAAAAGATAAGTAAAGGTATACCTTCTTAAAGTCTTCTTTCCTTTTTTTATTGCTTCATGCATCTGCTTAAATATTCAAGTAATTTATATCACCTGTTTAGGATGGTGTTGAAACAGAAGGAATTAAAAAAATGGCAAGCAATTTAGTTAAATTAAACCCTTGCAGTATATTTAAAGGGAAAAAAATGAAATCGATAAAAGTAACTAAAATTTTTCCAAAGCTGTAATTGAATTTTTAGAAATAAAATTTTAGATTATGTTCTTAGCACTTGAAAACGTATTGTGGTATTAAAACTTATTCTGCATATCTTCGAATGTTAAAGAGAAAGTTATTAAAATATTAAGGAAGGAGCTGAATTGGACTAACATTTTAAGAAATATTAAATGCAAGACCTTTGATAAGCCTATAAGTTAATGCAAAAGCCTATAACTTATCTTATGCTTTACTACACACATTTCTTCACAAGAAAACTTTTGTTGAAATTATTCTCAAAATGAGAGTGATACTGTCATGCGCTCTTCTTTAACCTGAAAGCATTCTCATTTACCCTAAATGCATGATTGACATGTGTTCTTCGTATCTCTATTTACTTTGCTCAGGAGTTGATGTTATCCCCTTCAGGAGAAAGTAAAGAGTACTTATTTTCCATATTTTGTTCTGTTTTATTTACTGATCAAGATAAAAGATGAAGGGGAAAGGATAAATTCATACATATGTTCACTTAAGGCTAATTAACTAATTATTAACAAGAGGGAAACAAATTCTTATCATATTGTTGATCAGATCTGTAGTTCAGTATGTTTTTCGCCTATAAGAAACTTGATAACTAGACATTTATTCATGAATGATAATCCTTTGTATCAAAAATTGCTCACTGAACGAACATACAGTTTCACGCGTTAATTAGCAATTTTGTTATTGTAATTATAACTTTTTTGGGCTTTATGAATAATCCGACCGAAAAGTATCTAAATTATAATTTTTGAAAGCTGAAAGTAAACCTTTAAAATTTTCTTTTCCTAGGTTCCTTGTAATATTGTGTACATTGTTTCCTTCGAATCATGATGTAATGATATCGAAATTGTTAAGCGAATCTAAGCTCACCTTTAAATAAAATTGAATAACACCTTTCACTATTGTGAGTTACGTTCTACTAGAAATTAATCCCTCTTCCTCAAATGATACTATAACTAGAGCAAAAAACAATATATTATCTTGCATAAAGCCTTTCGATATAAAAATGAATGTAAACACATCAGCTATTAATATGTAAATAAGTATAAGAAAATGAATCTATTATTGAGCATTACTGCTGAGCTATTTGTTGGCTACAAATTTATTTTTATTGTTAATACAGTATGCGCCAAAATATACAGTACTGAAACTCACGCATCTTGAACATATGTGTGCGTTTCTTCGATGAGGAAATCCATAGTTCAGTCCATTTTACAAACCATCACCCAGACCAAATCCAAAGAAAATGTCAATATACACAGAACTTATTCAAGAATCCTCCCATGCCTCCTTCAAACTAAAATCAACCATCAACTAAACAAAAGCTAACTGGTGGACCAAAGAAGTGCGTGCAGCTCGCCAAAACTCACAACGGAGGAAAACGCATTCATAGTTGAGCACTATTTCCGCTCATACGGAAGCGGTCATGCAAATTGGGTCCACCTTCACGAAAAAGGCGGCAAAACATTTCCTAGAAGAGTTTAATAAGATGGCTCGAACTAACACAGTTATGCTGTCTGTTGTTACGCAATTCCGCCGTTCTGATAGTGTACCTTGTTAACGAAGGGGAAGTCTGGTCGACCAGTAACTGTTTCGACAAATGAGAATCCCGCAGGTGTTGCATTCGCTCCGGCGAAGTGCACGACGAACGGCCTTGAAACTGAACATCAGCAGTACGTCCGTACGCAAAGTGTTTAAGAACATAGGCGGAATTCCGTACCGGACACAGACTGGACAAAGCTTGACAGAGCCAAATATGCGAGCCAGGGTGCTCTGTTGTGGGATGTTTTTGGCCATGGTGTACCAGGATCCAGAATTCTTGAAGAATGTGTGGTTCTCCGACGAAAGTCACATTCATTTGGACGCTATATCAATCGCCAGACAACTCGCTTCCTTGGTTTTGAGCAGCCAGATGTTATCATCCAGAAACCGCTACATAGTGCACGTGTGACGATATGGTGTGCCATCTCAGCACAATGGTTTATTATGGCCCTATTTCGTTGAAGATGAGGAAGGATATGCTCTTATTGTAACCCAAGAACGCTACAGCGGTTTAGTGATCGAACCATTTCTTAAGCACTTGAGAAGGGTCCGACGTGCAGGGAACATTCAGATGAATAGACAGTAGTATTAATAGGACGGAGAAACCAGCCATACCTTTCGACAATCTCTAGCCATGCTTCAGGAAAACTTTTCAAACTTTCTTCAGGAAATCATTTCACGTTGTACTGATTTCCCATATACGTCCCATTCCCCCGATCTTACACCACCCTGATGCCTACTTGTGGGAAATATTAAAGGAGAGTGTGTTCAACTAATAAAAGATTCACCAATAACTGTGCCTGCATTGCGTGAGTAAATCATCTCCTTTTGCATGAGTCTGCAGAAACCTTGTAAGAATCTTAAGTTTTACTAACGTTTAATTTATTTTAAAAATGTACTGTCCTCTCTTATTTTCTACTTCCGGCCAGAATAAACGCGTTAACTTGTATGGAAATTGTACTTACTAACGCCCAAGTATGTAAGTTGTGGCTTTTCGCAAAGAACAGAGTTAGATGGAAAGAAAGTGAGCCGCCTTACCACTGTATTTGACGCGATCTTGCCGTCAGTTGCTGTCCGCCTTTAAGACCAGAGGTTTTATTCTTCTCGTAAGCTAAAGACGTACTGTAGTTTTCCGCAGTTTGCGTACTACATACGTAGTAATCTAAAAGGCCAGTCTTAGGGTTAGTGATTTGTGCAAAGTATTCAAATTTAGCTTTTATTTAAATTTTAGTTAGTCAGTAGTTTTTATATTTTTACGTTCAGACCACAAGTTGTTGGTCTTTGTATCCCAAAGAGCGGGAACACCTGTAATATCTTGGAAAATAAAGTGTAACTTAACCCTTCTTATCCTGTCATCCTTGTTATACTCCACAAGATATAATTTGTAGTGAAACTTACTGTCGAATCAGGACACGTCATGTTTGCCAAACAGATTAAAAGAAATACAAGTCCTGAAAACCTTTGTTTCAGGATATGTTTGAGAATCTGCGTGAACGATATGAACACTGTCTACAGCGAGGCAGTGCAAACTTTTAACACTTACATTACGCATACCGTGGTAAATCAACACACTAATGGTATGCGTATGTATGAATCTAGTGTGTATGTTAACTTCTTTCAGGAGAAATAAATTTACAGATGACAATAATGTAATTTTGTTCATCTTTTCATTTCAATACTGTACATTTTGGCGCATATTATACTTTCACATGCTTAAGTTTTTTATTTCGTGTTTAATGTATATATATATATATATGATGTAATAAAACTGCTCTATTATTGTGGTAAAACTGAATTATTGATTAGAGATGATTTAGTGATGAGGAAAGTTGCAACGGATTGGCGGCGGTTTTGTGCGTCATAACTTGAAGACTTTGCTGCGTAGTTGGAACGATGAATGAATAAACCAAAAAAACTTGCGGACATGGCCTAAAATCCACATATAATTTTATTTCTGGATGATGCACATTATTACTGTGGGTGCGCTATGCATCTCGTAATTTTATACAGTCCACATTTCTTAAAGAAAGGACGAAATTTAGAATAGGAATCTACGTGGCTAGCGGCAAAGCAAAGCAGTGAAATGAAACAAGAGAAAAGAGGAAGGAGAGGGAGTTGTGGCGCAATTGACCTTTCATACGAATTCCATTTCAGATCACATGACAGTTTAATGCCCAGACGTTGAGTTCAGATTTCATGGATAAGTGCGCATCAGAACTGCAGGGAATTTAGTTAGAAAACTTATTTTTCTGTTATTTTTATAATGTAGACGGAAGTTAAACGGCTATTTTTAATTGATTATTTGAAAGATTTTGAAAGACAGATATTTTATATTTTACATATCCCCCCACCTTCAAGAAAAAAGTAGCTAGTTGAGAGTAAAGCTTTCTTAATATTTTAAGTGGGCAGTAGGAATCCGATACTTTGGAGTTCTGGCTGTAGTCACGGCTTAGTTGGGAAAGGCAGGAATAAGACGTTTTACTTATGTAATAATTTTGATGCGTAGTCGTGATGGCAGAGTGGCAAGACGAGACGAAGATGACGAAACTGGATTCCGAAAAAAATCCCCAATCTTTATTTTCAACCATATCACATCATTTCTTAGTAGATAAGATATTTCTAGATCATAAGCAATAACAATATTTCTTATATGCACGTTATATCATGTTAGAATAAGAACAAAGGAGGGCATAGCAGCATAGAGATGTTTGCAAGACGGAAGTTAGGAAAAGGAATGATGTAGTTCATTTACAAGAGGTAGTTATTCTAAGTATACATGCAGAAAGTACTCTAAGCTATGTTTGGTTGATTTTAAGTTGTTATAGAATCATGAAAGGATCTCTAATTTGGGATAACAGATGAATTTATGGGAAGAGCACCAAATCTGTAATCGTTAATTTTGAGATCGCAAGTTATTTTTCAAGCAGCCATCGTATTTTCTTATATCTTACATGTTCCTTCTTCAAAAGAAAGGTCGGGAGAGCAGGGAGGCAGAAAAGCATTAGTGAATGAACTAAACAAGAGAAAGTTTATTATATGAGGAAAGACATGTGGAAGAATCAAGGACATAGCCTGCAGGTTTTCCTATGCCCCTTCATTATTCCTAAACTTTTTCATATACAAATTACGAAACACTTAACATATAATTTACAAATACTGTAATTTCTCAAGAAATTAAACAATAAATTAATACAAATATAATTTTTAAAGTCCTCAATTTGCTAAAATGTCAACTTTTTAATGTCCAATGAATTTTTTTTTTTTTTTGTAAAGTCTCTTGATGAAAAAAGTTCCACCAGATAATGTTCGAATGTTTTTTACAAAGCAAATGTTCACCAAAACGTCTTTCGGATTTTCGTTGATGAACGTATTTCCATTATAATACAGATTGATCTGGGAACTCTCATGTGTAAATATAATACTCAATTCAAATAAGCTCTCCATATTGTGGATACACATATTTAACACAACAGAAAATTCAATATTAAAACTTAATAACATGATGCTTTGACGTAATAATATGATACTTTGAGAAACAATCGGCATGTCTTCTCCAACAAAATCTGTGTACTATGATGCTGATGGTTTGGGGGGGGGGTTGTTTAAGTAGAATATATCAAAAAACCTCCGTTCCTCCGAAAAGGTAACTGATTTTTAATTTTGTACAATTGTATAAGTTTTTTGTTCCTAAAATCTTGCATCTTAATTAATAAAATACGATGTTATACAAAATTAAAACTGAAATTTAAGACAAATAACTTGTATAATCAAGTTAAAGCCTTATAAGATATTTCTCCCGCTTTCCTAGAGTGCCTTCGTGCTGTAGTGGTTCTGCACGCTGGGCCGGTATTCCAGAGATCCGTGGTTTGATTCCTGGCGAAGGTGCTTGCTTATTTTTCAAATCTCTTGCTTCCAAAAAATCCTAATGTCTCTAAAGTAGCGCTCGAAAGGGTGTTGGATGAAGATTCTCCACACCCAGGATTTGGCGATTGGGTACCCTAAAAACCCCAGTCGCCCTTTAAAAAGGGGAGTATATAGGGTATTTCTCCCGCTTTCCTAGAATGCCTTCGTGGTGTAGTGGTTCTGCACGCTGGGCTGGTATTCCAGAGGTCCGTGGTTCGATTCCTGGCGAGGGCGTTTGCTTATTTTTCAAATCTCTTGCTTCCAAAAAATCCTAATGTCTTTTGAATTTTGTAAAAATATAATTAAATGTTACCCTACAATAAGAAGAAAGAAAAAAGAAAACATTTGTGTACGTGTGTGTGTGTGGTAGTACTTCTGAGCTAAACTACGGTCAGAGGATCGTGAGTGGTAAAGAAAATAGAAAAACCCAAATCAGTCTCATGGCCATAGTTGTATCATCCTAACAAATAAAAGAAGAAAAAAAATAGGGGGTGTTAGGAGTGTTCCTAGGGGATCAGTGGGCGTGTGCTATCACGTCTTTGATCCTCCCTAAAGAGAGGATGTAAGAAGTAATACACTTAGTGGGAAAACTCATGTCGGAGGAAAAATAAAAACATTGAATGAAAATCTGAATACATATTGTTGTTTCTTCTTGTATTGGGCTAAAACTATAGTATTGTTTTATGAAAAATTGTATTAGAAATTTAAATTCTAATAATTTAGTAAAGTAAGCATAGAATTGTCAGATTTTAAATTATTCCTGGGGAAGGCTGTTAAGATAAATAATTATAGTTTTAATTTGTGTTGAAACTTTTGAATAAGAATTTTATAATATTTCTAAAAATGAAGTGTATATAAAAAATAAGTGAAATTAGTAAACATAAGTAACATGAAATTGTGGTAAATGCATGTTAAAATTTATGAATGACTGTATGTTAATTATAGAGCATTTTTAGAGAGTACTGGCTCCGAAACAGAGGCCCGTTATTACTTCTGTACAGTTCTTCCTTTTACCCTCTTCATGTAAGATAACGTTGGAGGCTCTCATTTTATGATTGAGTGTAATTTTTATATATTATTATTATTATATTTTTTATTATGGAATGTATTAGGGCAAGTCACAAAGGCCAGTTGCTTTATGCAAGGAACGAAGGCCTTTTCAAGTAACTGCCTAGGCCCCTGAGTTACTAGGGCAGAAACACACTGGTTAGCTCAAGAGCATAATCCTACTGATGGAAATGTTAGTTTCGAAGTATTGCGAGGCCTTCCAGTTTGGCAAAATCAGAAATTACAAATGAAAGATAATAATGGTGAAACCTTAATTTCTGAAAATATTACTCCTATTATATTTATGGTGTTAAAATATAATTTAACAATATGGAAATTAGTACCATAAATATTTATGTGTGTTACATTTAAGTATAAGTAATTATTATGTAAAAGCTTTTATTTGTTATACTCTATGGTAACAAGAGCCTTCCCTAAAGAATTATGGTTATGTGAACTCTCAAACAAAAGGGCTTTTGGACTGAAATACTGAAAAATTTAAAAGGTCTCTAAAAATTAAATTTATTTAAAAAAATTGACATTCATAATTTATATTTTATAATTTAATTAATTATACTGATCAAAATTTTATGATTTACATTTTCTTCAATTGCTACTGCTTAACACTTTTTCTTTAAAAAAGCTTCACTGTCGCTGCGCCTTTTTCTCTTTGAAGGGGAGGGATATGTAAGATATAATAAAATACGATGGCTATGCATCCAAATGATTGGCAACTTCAAAATTGACACTTCTAAGTTTTATGTTCTCTCCGTAAGTTCATCCTTTCTCCCAAATTCGAGATCATTCAAAATTGCATAACACTGCTTGAAAAAGGAAACTAAAATTGACCAGTCACGACTTATATTCACATATACACCTATGCAGTATAAATACGGCTTCGCACGGAACTACGTTCCTCTCTTTCTGACTTCTGCCATGCAAACATCTTCACGCTGCTTATGCTTTCCTGCTTATGTCGTACTTTTAAATTCGGTCTACATAAAAATTTATTATATTCAACGATGATTGAAAAGTAATCTGTCTTCCAAAAAGATGATTTGAAATGTGTAAAAATAAAGATGGTAATTCTTTATAGAATATGGGGTTTCAAACCACATTTAGTGGGTGAAAATCGCAAAAATAGACGTAGGAAGGACAGTGGGCCTGACGAAGAGCGAGGCACTGTAGTCGCTCTTCGATAGTAGTTTAAGAGTACTGTAGTCGAGAAGACGAAACCTTTTCGTATGCAAATACCCACTGCGTATGGCGATAATAAAAGCAGCAGTTAAGAAGAAGGAGCCTTCTCGTATAGAAATTTCCTATGCGTGAGGGAAAACGAAAAGCAGTGAGCAAGTAAGGAAAAGCACCTAACCTAGTGGTCCAGCTGGGGGTTCCGTCGATGGCGAATAGTAAGAAAAGAAAGTGAGCAACTATTCATTACTGGGCGATTGCAGAATTCGCGGGTGTTAAACTTCATTTGGAAAAAAAACATGTCAGGATACAAGAGAGAGGAATATGCAGATATACATCTGATTTACGGACGATCAGATGGCAATGGATACCTAACATAGAGCATGTACCAAGAGCAATATTCGAGGAGCGAATTATCCGCACAATACCACCTTCACGAACATCGAACCACGGCTGCGGAAGACATGATCCTTTCAAATAACAAGGAGTAATGCAGGACAAGAACGCAGTTTGCGCGCACCTGACACAGAAAACCGAGTGTTGCAACGGCAAACCGCGTTTCCAACGTTTATAAAACTGTCTCGTATCTCCTTTCTGACTGAACTGTGTTGCACTATTATCCTGTTTTATGTCGAATAGATGTTTTTCTTCATATTATTGGCCTCTTTTGTTCCATTCGATGTTACACCCTTCATATAATTATTTTTGCAATTTTCTCCAACTGAACGTCGTTTGCGACCCCATGTTCTATGATAATTTTTCATCCTCGCCTACAATCTTCCCTCTGAATTTACTGTCTGATTCAGAAACACCCTATATATATATATATATACCAAAGCGTAGAAACATAAATTTAGCGAAAAGAACATGATACATTTTTAAAGAAATAAGCTCATTTTGTTTCAGTAAAAAAAGAAACATATTTTAACTTTCTGTTACGAAAGCAAAATTTGAAACTAGTAATTTTGATGTTAACTGCGTGGAAAACCTTGAACCGGTATCCAAAAAATTTCGGAAGTGGATGGTGGGGTGTATTTAATTATGGCAAAGCACACTAGGGCTATCTGCCTAAGAGGAGGGATGCCTTTCGTTGAGGACTATCTAAGGGAAACTGGCTCGTATACATGTTACACATCGGGAAAACCACGAAAACGCCCATGCAGCCAGCCCGTTCGCGGGATTCGAACCTCGGACCGAACTACCAGTGTTCAGCGACTTTACCGCTCGGCCGCTGGTGGGCGCTCGGAAGTGGAACATGCTTCCGATGCGAAAAGTGTGAAATCAACGTTATGTAATTTCTGTATATCTTTTATTTATTTATATAGTTTTATACTCTCTCATAAAACCTCTGTTTGAGTATATTATATTTAAATGGTGCTATATGTAGTAATATAACACATTTAAAAAGGTGAAATCGTTAGCATTTAGCTTAAATATGGGAACACAAATTATCAAAGTACTTTTGACTTTTTTTATAATCTTACCAGTACAGTATGAGATGTGTGTTCCACGAAACTCAGATTTAATATTTAATGGTGTCCTGAATCATATGCATTCTCCTGGTTTTAGAAGTTCATCCAACTGTACTCGTATTTTTAATCCAGTACATTTTTCTGTAGCGTACTTTGATTTATTTATCTTACCTGCAAAGAGATGCATTATCTGGTGGAAATTCTAACGATAAAAGCATCCAGGAAAATTGCTCTCAACAAGTATCTGAGAAGTTTCAGTAGGGAAAACGATAGAGAAAAATAAAATTGGGTATCTGGACAAACCGGTGATTGATTGTTTTTTCTTGACGTTGCGTATTGGCCCAGAAAGGTAATTGATAACCTATGGTAGCCTCAAACGAGGAAGAATGCAAGCAACTTCTTAAAATTAAGTGAAAATCCGGAAGTGGAATGAAACACATAATTTTAATTAGTGATAGAAAGAAAGGCTTATTTAAAATACAATATTTTGTATTCCTTAATAATAAAAATATAAAGAGTATTTATCAGAAACAATAACAGTAAGTTTCTCTATATTTTAATTTAAACGTAGGAAATTTAATTCGACTCATAAAACTAATTAAAAAATACAGAGTTATATGCTGAACATTGCTCGTAAAATATAATTGAAGAAATACATAATGTTTTAGATATTTCGAATTATATTACGAGATTTTTTCAGTGGGACAATTATATAACATATGATTTTGTAAATGCTGCGAAGCACAAACAGCTTGATACTCCACAGTACTATCTCTTTAACAGGGAAGATGAATTTTTTTTATAAATATTCCCCATTAAATACACAAATAGCAAATGCAGTGTTATAATTCGTTTGGAAATAATGTGTAGGTTACTTTTGAAGAGAATTAAATATTTTTGAAATTCTTATGATTGCATGTTCTGATTTTATATTAATAATGTAACATGATTTAAAAGGTTTCTGTGTTGCAGGACGGTAAAACAATCTATACCTTCTATCTAACATGCTATGCCCGTAAATTCATTCATTACGTTTCTCTTGTTCATTTAATATTGACACAATGAAATTTCAGTGCTAAGGTAGTGTTGAACACTGAACCATGTGTCACCACATTATGGATGCTGCCTTTAAATCGTTTTTTGAGTTATCATTAGTCTGACATGAAATGTGAATTATACATTTAAATTCAGTTGTAGCATTCGAGTTAAACCTAAGGTAATCTGAACAAACATGGGCAACTGAAGTACAATTTTCTACCATAGCCAATTAAAATCATCGCCTAATTTTTCACCAGTGGTATATTGATATACATGTTGAAACTCTTACTTTTAAACAGTTTGTTCTAAAGAAATTTATTCTCTTCTGAAATTACTTCTATAGGAAGGAAGTATTATATTAGTTAAGACAATTTCACAGTAAAATTGTTATATCCTGTTAAAATATGTCTGCATCTCGCAATATATTATATTCCTTGGTACCTAGTTGTGCAGCATGCAACTTATAAACAGGAAAGTTAGTCTAAAGGTAGTAAACATTTCAGTTCTTATATAAATATTAAAAATTCGTATTAAATAATGCCATAAACAATCTGTTTATATATTTCAAAAACATTTCTTTCTGTTTCTAAGTTAAAAGCATCCTGAAATAAAAGTTTTCTCTTTGTAAAATAGAAATCTATTATAAACAAATATACAGTAATTATACTTATAAGAATTCCTATTTTCAGACTTAATCTTCAAAGTGATATTCTATCAACTTTTAAAGAAATGAGTAAAAACAAGAGCACCTCGAAATCAATTTAGCAATTTATTTTATTATTATGTTAAAAGAACAAAAATTCAAAAGCGGTAGTAAAGATGTCTCACCTACTGGCAGTTCTGGAAGGATGAAAGTTTAATCACGTTAACGAATAACCGGCCACAATGTAAATATAAAAATTTTTCATTCGTATTTTTCCGACGCTCTTCGCCTTAGGTTTATTTTTCGCAGTAATGCTGCCATTTATACGACTACATGTTCCATTATTGTATTTTTAAATTCTTAATGAATATTTCTAAATTTAACTTATTAAAAGATACTCAGCGTATCTCATTTCACGTTTAAACTTCTGCAGTTAATGCAAGTTTAAAATTTTGTGTATGATATCTGTAGTTTTTTTTTTTTTGTGTCGTTTTGTGTGTAAAACAAAATCCATACTTGAGAGAAGATGCATTCTTCTTCATTTTTAAAACTTTTGATCTAGTATAAGCTTTACTTATGACCTCTAAGTCTTAAACGCTTATTGTTGGATGGGCAAAACTTTACTGCAGGTGTCATATTTAGATTTATTATTAACTTACAGCTCACTTTTCGTATTTCTTAATCTTTTAAAACTGGTCTAGATAACAAGTTTTTCTTCGAGAGGGGCATGATTCTAATTTAGAACTGATAAATATAGGGTATAAGACTGTAGTTTATAGTTAAGAGATAACGGTTCCATGATATGAAATATTTAAAGATAAACAAAAGCAGAACTTAAATAAATTAATGAAAATGACATCAGTACAGAGCTCCATGAGTTATTTAGATGTAATATAATTATCCTAATTTTTTGTAGTTGAAACTTCCTTGTTCCATTTTCTGAGAAATTCAGTATTCAAATGTTCATTACCCAGGCCCTGAAACGCACATCACTGAACTCTATATCACAGGAATTTAGATTATACCAAAAGCTCTTGTTGTAAAGGTTTTAAGGTAAATTCTACTTTTATATCAGTTATTTTAATTTAGTTCACATTTACTATTTCTTCTAGCTTCAGCTTACAATTCCTTACCAGAATGAGTTTTTAGTATCGCGTTAAATGCAAATGAGAAGTAGAAAGTATTAAAAAGTTCCGCTGACTTCAAGAGAGATAGTTAGGATTCCTGAATAGCGCGCGTTCGCCTTTTGGCTACGTCTCTCTAACTATTACTACGCTCGGCCGTATTATGTGCCTTTTGATAGCTTAGCTGTCTAATTTAAATATTACGGGCGAACCAGTTTAGAACTGTGTTAATTTCCGCTAAATCTCTTTAGTTAGTCATTAGCTCTTATTTCTTACAATTTAAGCCCTAGTGGAGGCTTTTTTGTACTCCCTGAGAAAGGGGCCAAATGTAAATCTTTATGTTGAGCAAATAAAGGGTATGTAACCCTTCTTAAGTTTACGTTTTTGTTCTTAGACCTTAAACGATTATTTGCTTAGTAGTTCACTAGGTTCATCAACACTTAGTTTTGCAAGATAAGGTAAGGAACCCTACATTGACGCCCGAAGTATTTTGACGAACCATGTCGTTAAAAAGTGGAAACTTTAAACTGACCCCTCCTACCTTTGAAATCCTCCAGCTACCAGCAGACCCTATGGAGGGATTTGGTTTCATAGTGGTAGAAACCATGCGGGCAGCTATGAGTCCAGCCGCGATGTTTCATGGCAAAAGTTTAGTAATGACCTTCCTGGAACAGCTGGAGCTGCATTTCACATTACATCCCGTAAACCAACTGCAAAAAGGCACAATTTCTACGGCTAACTTAAAAGGCCAAGGCTTGAGTTGGTTTAAGGGTACTGAAAAATTCATGTTGGGGAATCCGGGTTTCGGAACCTACATCTGGCAAAATTTTAAAACCGCTTTATTAAAAGTGTTTCCCGTAGTCAAATACCGTGCGAAGCTGGAAGCAGAGTTCTTTAGTAAATGTCACGACGAAGATTTGACTGACTGTATTTTGGATGAACGACGAAGATTTGACTGACTGTATTTTGGAAAGGTCAAATATTCAATCTATTGTACAGAAAGAGTCCGGATAGTAAAATAATCGAAGTAATTTTGCCTCGTCTACTTCCATCGATTCAAGACTTTCTGGATGTAAGAAACCCACAGACATTGGAAAATCTATTTTAGATTATCGTGAAGTTCCAGAGCAGACGAACAGCTGAAATTGCTCGTTCAACAAATTTCCGCCTGTATTCCAGGGTTTCGCCTCAACAGAAAGTTATCGGCTATCGGGGAAGATTGAAAAAGGAGATAACTAAAGGACGGGTCATTCGAAAGCATTTGGAGATCGCAACAAGAAGCAGCAGAAGCAAGGGAAGGAAAAAAAGGATTTTAATTGATCAGGGTGGTTGAGAAGAAGGGCGGGTCATTTCCTTTGAAGGGAACGTCCCTCGAAAATGAAATTAAATACGGTTGTCGTAAAAAGATTATCATTACCGGAAATTCACATTTTATTGAACAACATCCCTACTACCACCTTACTCGACACAAGGGCACAATGCAGTTTTTATCGCAAGATTGTTTTTTAAAGAATTTTCACCGTTACAGCCTATTTAAAATCACAGGACAGAGGGTAATTGCTGCCCAAGGAAAACAGTGTGTCTGCATTGGAAAAGTAGGGCTGCATGTGCAAATAAATATGAGACAAAAAAAGTGAATTTTCTTGTAGTTAAGGATCTACTGACTTTGGTTATCTTGGGGGTCGATTTTTTACGAGCAGCAAGCGCGAAGTTAAATTTTAAGAACTCTACCTTACAGGTTCAGATCGATGCTGTAGTAGAAGAAGGGGCCATTCCAGACATTGATCTGAACATCCTCCACTAAGAGGAGAAAAAAAATATAAAATTTGGTAAGAAATTTTTGTAACTTATTTAATGAGAAGCTCAGTTTCTGCCAAGTGGTGCAACATGAAATTAACATCAGAAATGCCCCTCCCCCCAGTTCGGTTTAAGCCGTATAGTTATGACCAGGTGAAGGAAGAAATTTTGGAACAGCATATTAAACAAATGCTGGCAAAGAAAATAATTATTCCGAGTAATAGCCCCTTACACAAGCCCGGTAGTTTTATGCAAAACGAAAAACGGCCTCCCTCCGTCAGATCCGAATTCGCTGAGATTCGCCGTTGATTATCGTAAACTGAATAGTATAACTAAATATCCTACTTACCTCCTGCCGATAATTGATGGGATAATCAGGTATGATGAGATAAGCAGATAATTTATTTGTAATAATAAGCAGGGGTGGTTTTATATTTACGATTTTCTAAACTAAGAAGCTTAAGTTTTCAAAGAATTGTCAATTTACTAAGTCAGACACTTAAAAATAAAACAGTAATTCAGCGTGATAGCATGATTCGAACACATAATAGAGTTTAGACTTTCCCTAATTTGAAAACATTTGAAAAATATCGGCTTCAAATTTTTGGTATATATTTTTAGGTGTTAATACTGATATATATAATATAAGTACTAATATTATAATCGTCCAATAAATTATTATTTTTCTCTTGACTTAAATTAAAATTCAAAATTTAAAAAGAATAATTTTAATTCACTTTTAGAAATAAGAGTAAACTTTGATGCATACATGTGAAATGCTGCTGTTTTTTTCTCTTCCATTTAGTGGTAACTAATTACATTTAAAATTTTTCTCTTCATAGAACAATTTAAACAATTTCTGAATACACAATGCGACCTTAGCAGCAAGAAAAATATTCAAAGAAGTTTTGATAAATTATTGTATTTAAAATATTCAGTTATTACTTAAGCTTACTTTTTATATCTTCAAATTTTTATTCTTACCTTCGTGTCCTGGTATTATAAGGAGTTTGATGCTTGTAAATTTATAACGAGTAATTCTAAAGAAAATTAAAACATCTTTGTATGCCAAAATAAGAAGGAAATGAAAATCAAAGCTGTTTCTAAAAAGGAACGAATCGTGTTGTAAATATAGCACATTCTGACAGAGAAAGTCTCTCTTTCGAGATTTACCTTTAAACACATAATACAGCAACATGGATTTGCTACTATGTTTACTACTATCAATGGTTTAATGAAGCAAAGTGCGCCCTCTACAGATTGAACTTTGATAGATACTTATTTTTCAACTAAATATTTGGTATGGCGTAACCAACTTCTCTTTTAAGAATTCAAAAACAGGCTGTAAAATATTAATATAATTTAGCAATTATGGCAATGCTAAATGTAACTGAGTAATTATGGCAATGAAATTAAAGAAAGAAATAAACCAAGAAATTTGTAAAAAGTTACCTGTTAAAAAGTTAAAAACCTGTTAAAAAGTCTGCATAATGGATTTTTATTAGTAACTTGCACAAAAATGTAATAATGAGAAGTTTGATATATAGCAACAATGGCATTTTCCAGTCAACTTTATTCTAATTCAAGAAAGGAAAGAAACTAAGCTATTTTTTAAAAAGGAGGGGTTTCAAGCAAGGATAGTTCCACTGTAAACTTTAACTTGTTTTCTCAACTTTCAAACTTGCTTAATATCTAGTTAACTACACAGTAATGAAACTGCAAAACGTTATCATTGAAGAATTTTCAGAAGCCACTTATATCAATTTCGTTTATTTCTTAACAGTTAATTTCTTGTACTTTATTACGCTTTTTAGCTTTCGTCGTAATAATACATCCAGATATAAAGTTTTATGCAAATCTCGACTTTTTAAGCTTAAACAAAAATATTTTTCTTAGCTGCAACATTTGCATAGTCCTAATGAGATTTACCTTCTGCTCGAAAATGTGCTCATCATTTTTTTGGAGATTGTTCGTGAGCAGTTTACTGACCAGGAACTGAATGTCCCTTGGTGAGTTGTAGTTGAAATCTGAATCTTTTATTGAAAAAATAATAAAATCTAGATATCTAGTTGATTTAGAAATTTTAATTGTAAATTAGTAGCGGTTTTAGGTTAGAAGTTGAAATTTGTTCAAGCGTTAGTTAGTTCTTTACTTTTAATCTTGTAGATTATTCTTATTTGTAATCACAAGCTGGGATTCACTAAAAGTACATTTGAGTCACAAGCTGTGATTCAAATGTACTTTTAATGAACCGCACAGTCGATATAGTGGCTAGTGAAGCTGGATGCTATATGGATGGACCCGGGCTTGAATCTCGGATAATGCATTGCTGTTTGTAAGCGTATAGTGTCTGTGTGGTAAAAAGGCACTCAATAAACACAACGAACCGAAAGTCCTCTCGAGAGGTTGTGGTTGAGGAAAACGATTGTAAAAACCTCGGACCCCCCTTCCCCGTGAGATGTTCTCCATCAAAACTGCAACAGAACTGCATAGTTAGTGCGGCGGGACTATACTTGTACGATCAACGGTGAATTTCGTGTGTCTCGCACACTTCTAACTATACCTGTACTTTTAGTGATTCATTATGCAATTAATTTTAGTTTCCTGTAATAGCGGTAACTTACCTTGATATTTATGTAGCCATACAGTAAGCTGTTAGCTCAAAGTTAATCTGACAAGCAGAATTTCAGCCAGAGCTAGACATTTGCCCAGTTCACCTAAGTTGACAAATACTATCTGCATAAAATATTCATCATGAATGAAACCGCAGTTATATGGGAAATATTTTAAAGGAGTAGATGGGAAAAGTAAATTCATCAAGCTTTATTCAGCTGAGCTAAATAACGTTTAAGAATATAACCAAGAGACTTATAAACAAACTGGTATTGTAAATGTAAAACGTCCCAGCTTAGTGCAATAATATATGAGTTTCGAGAAAGATTAGCTTCTAATTTAAGAAATAAGAGTGTTACGATTTATCCCTAAATACAGGACTTCCGATATTCTGTCATAAAATCTGTTTTATAGATTACTTCAAAATACCATAATATATACCATATACTGGCATTTTACCTATAAAATTTAAATGCAGTCGAATTTAAGCAGAATGGATTAGACTGGAATAATGATACAATTCTTTAAATCGTGTTTATGCATTAAATCGGGGTACTAAACTAGACATCCGAGTATGCGATAAAACAACAAAAAGGATGTATTTAACTTTATTATCAACATAATAATAAATTGAATGCATGAGTGATATTATTATGCATAAACAATTATGATGAAATGTTTAAACATTTATCTTTCGTTACACATTACTGCTTAGAAAAGAAATATGATGATTCAACTCTGTGAAATTTCATTTTATTGTCCGACGGTGTCTGCTTCATAATGTTAAAGGGCAAAAGATAGATTCCAAGCCATTAAACATCTTAAACAAACGGGGATTTCGAAACACCCATACATTAATATGGTTCCGCTCACGTTCGATTATTTTCTATTTGGATATTTGAGACTTGATTCACTATCACGACTGAGACGTTGAGTTATTAAATCCTTTTTATTCTATTAGACCATGAAATGGATAGTTTGGGTGCTAGCCGCATTCAAGAACGCTGATGACTATATCTCTGATTTTAACAAAGAAAACCAGGCATAAGCAGCTTGGATGATCAAAGAATAAAATAAGTTTCTGAAAACTATCTGCAACAATGTTACTGAATGTTGCTATAACTGTAACAAGCTTTCTAAAGGAAGCCAGGACAAGACTTGCATTATTAGGATTGACAGAGCTGCTCCAAACGATGAATTCACTGTTCGTAGTAGGAAGAAGTTTAACCTTATGATGAACAAATCCCTAGTTGTTCAGATACTCAGAAAGTACCCAGATAAAGTTTATGCCAAATATATAACTTTTAAATTAATAAAATAAAAAGAATGTGATGATAATACGCATATTGATTTCCTGAAGCAAAGAACAGAAATTTATTTTCAATTTTCGGACGTAGACCTCAGCTATTTTGGATTGATATGAAAGAGCTATTTGCCTAACAATTCGTCGATGTATCTAAAGAGTTGCTCAAATAGGACTTTATTTTTTATATTAAAATATTCGCTAGTGATTAATAATGCTAACGCTTGGCTGAGAAATTCTAGTGTGCAGTTCAACAACTTCAAATTTAGAAGGTATAGTCTCATAAAACTGTTACTGGTAATTTTAGAAAAGTACTTATTATATTTTTAAACATATAGTGACTAATCATTTAATAAGAAAACGAATTTAAGTCGCAAGCAGGTTTGCCAAAAATTTAAACATTTAACTTTAACCATTTTTTGTCAAAACTAAATCTGAAATCTTTGTGTAAGCCCTGTAAGTTCGGTTTAACATTTATTGGAATATTTAAAGTTAAAAAATTACAATACATTTTGACGCAAATTAATTCATTTATCACATCAATGTAGAGAAATTTTCACTGCCTAGCAACAAAGCCTCTTTTGGCGCACTTTGTTTATTTCTCATACTCAGTTCCGATTAACTTCTGTGAACAACTACGTAGATATCCAACAGAATATAAATCTTAAGTTTAGGAAAGCGAATTCTGCCATTATCGGGAAGTTTTCTTAGAGTCGAGGATGCAGAGTAGTGTTTTTAATGACACTAGATCGATAGTACATTAAATAGATATTTAGTCTGATTAGATTTAGAATAACTTAAATTATTATAAAACCTACTCTCATAATTAATACTATTAATTAAAAATTTTCATATTCCAAATTTCGATAAACGGTAAAAATTTGTCCAACAATTCAAAGTTTACATTTGATTAACACATGTAAAGATTGTCGTGCAATATTTCAAATTCAAAGCAGTTTCCTTAGTTATCCTTCATAATAACTTATAACATGTTAACAAATATTTTTAAAGCCTGAACGTTTATTGGACAAGTTTCACACATTAAAAGAATTTCATGTTTTAAATCTCATTTGTTCTTATTTTATATGTGGTCTGATGAAAATTTAAATTATGATTTCATATTTGTCTGGAACATATCGTATATTTGTCTGGAACGTATCACCCAATACGATATATGTATATATCGCATTGGGCATTTTTTTAAATCAAAATATTAATAATTAAATACTACTTCTATATAGCCAATTTAAGCATATAACATATACATGTGTGTATATGCATGCGCGTGTGTTATGTATATAAATATATAAGTGTATGTACATATGTATAAAAAGGATTATGAGTTCGCATAGATAAAAAAATAAATATAGTTTATAATTCAAACCTTGTAGCAATTATTTTAACATTAGTGATAACATACGTCTGCTCAGAGAAATAAAATTGAAAGTTCTTAGTTTATTTTACTATTATTCATTAACTTTAGAAGTTACAGAAGTATTTATTCCATTTAATCAGTGTTTCGTAAACATTTTTCAAATGGAAACCACTTTCGTAAATTAGAATATTTTGAGGACCACCTTACTCCTGCCATTTGCGAAAAAAAGTTTTTAAGATATATTACTAGCGGTAAACTTCTATTTTTTAAATTACGTATCGGTGCTAAGTTATTATGTCAATAGAAGAAATATATATTTGTTTTTAATCATTCAAGGCTATTAGTTAGAGTTTGCATAATATTCATCTTATTAACTAAAAATTAAATAAATGTTGGTACTTAAGTTAATGAGATGGATTTACATGTCAGCTCGTTCATGGCTGTTCTGTTTTTGAATTCATGCTTGTAAGATCACATGTCATAATGCTTTAAATCTTCTTTTTGTTTAAGGCTAGCGAAGAAGGATTGTCGGTAGATTAAGGAATACTAAATTTCAGAGAATATTATTCTTGGGAAAAACAACATAGACGATTTCCATATTTAATTTCTAGACTGTCAGATTTTCAGCTACAGGCTCATACAGCGATATGCGGTTCATTTGAAACTGCTGTTTTAGAAATCCAGTAGGAAGAATAAAAGTACCGATGTTGGAGACCACTTCTGGTCTGCGGGTCACAGACTGGGGAAACTGCATCAAATACACTCATGTCCATAAATTAAGGATAATGCAAAATCAGGCAAAGGAAGAGTTAGAAGGAAAACATATTTGGTTTATTTGTAAAGCTTATTTATTAAACAAAAGGTAAAGAGCAAAAAAAGATGCTATATGTTTGATATTATTAAAAAAATTAGCGATTTTTTTCTCTCTGGAGCAAATTACCAAAAAAACCTATTTACAAAAAACCAATATTACATGGTTGGTATGATTGTTAATACATTGTATGTCTCCCAGACGATGCAATACAGTCCGTACAACGCCCAGGCATGCTGAGTATCAAATTATCGATCTGATCTTGGGGGATATTACACCACTCAAAAAGCAATGCTCTCCGAAGTTCCGGTAGACATGTAGGAGGAGGTTGACGGGCTGCAACTCGTCGGCCAAGCATATCCCACACGTGCTCTACTGGATTCAAGTCCGGTGAGAATGCTGGCCAGTCCATACGGGTGATATCCTCCGATTGAAGGCATTCGCTTACGATGTTTGCACGGTGAGGACGAGCGTTTTCATCCATAAACACAAACTGTGCGCCCATGGCGTCCCTAAACAAACGTACATGTTGTTCCAGAATGATCATGTTGTCCCGATAGATTTGGCTTGTCATGGTTCCAATTTGAACATGCAGGTCAGTTCTGGAACCCAGAATAATTCCTCCCCAAACGAGCACTCCTGCACCACCGTAACGGTGTCGTTCTATGATGTTTTCTTGGTGGTAAAGGGTACCTGGAGCTCTCCATATGAAAGTCTGGCGAGAATCAGACTGCAAGCTAAACCTGGACTCGTCGGAAAACATCACACAAGCCCACTGTTGCGGTGTCCACAATGCATGCTCTCTACTCCAGGCTAACCGCAGGCGACAGTGAGTTGCAGTAAGTGGAACGCATCTGACAGGTCTACGAGCATATAGACCAATCTGCCCCAAGCGTCTGTACACGGTCTGCCTTGAAATTGTCGTACCAGTGGCTGAAGAGAGCTGACGAGACAGGTCTGAGTCTGTGCTCCGCCTGTTTCTTTTGGCAATAACTCCCAAATACCGGTCCTCATGCGGCGTTGTAACTCTGGGGCGACCTGTGCTGTAACGTCTACTCACATTACCATCATCTTGGAATCGTTGCCAAAGCCTGGAGATGACACTCTGGGCAATTCCAACTTCGTCTGATACTTCCAGTTGGGTACGCCCACATTCCAGACGGCCGATAATTCTAACACGTAAAAAATCCTCCAAATGTGTCCTTTGTGTCATAACTATTCGGTTATTGCACTGAAATGTTTATAAAGCGCCTGCGAATAATTTTACTTCTTTGCCTGTATTCCTTATATATCACTCTCTTACACTCTCGTGATTGTGACGTACCATTGGTGTCATCTGGTTACTTCTTGAAATTTGCATATGATACTTGAAGATGTGTGTAGTGATTTTACAGGTGATATATTTATTTTAGAGTTCGATTTCCGCGTGACTCCGAATAATCCTTAATTTATGGACATGAGTGTAATTTCAGTATTTATTTCCAGTTGAAGGGTTTCTTCAGTTGAGTTCTAATTTCTTTTTCTTCGTTATAATTTTTGGGCTATGAAATGAATTGATTTTTTTGTTAAATAACAGGAGAGGTTATCGAACGCCTAAAAATATCTATTATAAAACATTGTAAAGAAAACTGAAGGTAAGTAAAAGAAGATATCAAAGAATATAATTATTTTCTTCCAGATAAAGTCGTCGAACTCTCCTATCTGACCTTTCAAATCCACATTCCTATCAAGCCAGACTCTAATTTCAGGTAAGTAATTTTCTATTTTCTGATGTTTTTTTTATGTGTGAGAACAAGTGTTAAGTATAAGATTGTGTACATATGTATAAAAAGGATTTTCTGTATGCATTTGTGAAAATAACTGAATATTTGTTGTAATACAAAATTTATAGCAAGTATTTTAAAATGAGTGTTACAATACGAAGGCTCAGCGAAAAAAAATTAAAAATTCCCCCCTCTTTTTTTCTATTGTTGATTTACTTTAGAAATTAAAAGAAGTATTTATTCCATTAAATCATTTCAATATTTGTTTTCAGTTGAACTTTTCTGCGGATGAGTTGTAGTTTCCGTTTTTCATTTTAATCTTGAAACTAGAATTAAATTTTTCACTGAATAACAAGATATGTTATGAAATGCCGAAAAATAATAATTATAAAAAATTCTTATCAGAAAATTTTCAAGGTAAGTCAAGGTAGATGTCAAAAAAAAGTATAATCATTTTCTTCCAGATAAAATCGTCGAATCCATTGGTCTGACTTTCCAAATTCACATTCCTCAGAAGCCGGACCCAAATTTAAGGTGAGTGATTTCCTTTTTCATATAAATTTTTATGTGTAAGAACATGTGGTATAAGAGCTCAAAGCCTCAAGGAGATCTGCTATTTTATAAATATTTGCATGAAACTGAAACAAAAGTAGTTCTTAAAACTAAGTCTTATCTTTACAAATATTTATATTTGCCTTTAGATCGTGGAGAATATTTTGATAGAACCGCAAAAAATAGTAAGGGCAAATCCCTAGAGAAATATAAAAAGTATTAAATATTAAATTTCCTTTTGTTTTCTTGTAAAATTTATTTATACGCAAAAGTAAACCAGTAAACCACAATGATATTCGTACGTTTAAACTATTATACGAATATGAAAATTACAAAACTGTAATAAATTCCCTTTCGGTGGTGTGGTGTATTTAATTATGGCAAAGCACACGAGGGCTATCTGCCTAAGGGGAGGGATGCCTTTCGTGGAGGACTTTCTAAGGGAAACTGGCTCGTATGCACGTTACACATGGGGAAAACCACGAAAACACCCATGCAGCCAGCCCGTTCGCGGGATTCGAACCTCGGACCGAACTACCAGTGTTCAGCGACTTGACCGCTCGGCCGCTGGTGGGCCCCAAATTCCCTTTCGTTTTCTTGAAAAAAAGTATTTATGTATAAAAGTAAACCACAAAAATAGTCATAGTTTGATTATTCTTAAAACATTTTGATATAAAAAAAAATATCATCGTAACAAAATGCTTAATCAAGCAAAATGAGATAATGTAATGTATTGGAGCAATAAATTATAAATATCTGCTAATCGCATAACTTTTTTTCTATCCTCAGAGGACAATTATTTCATTCGCTTATAGCACTAATAAGTCACTGATATAATTGTTAATACTTTTCGGATTTCGCAACTACACATAGTTCTTTGAATTTGCAGTAGGAGTAATGCGAAAGATGTTAAGAAATTTGCAAGAACGCTAAATAAAAACCGTTATTCGTGTTATTTTTATTTTATTTACTTATTTCATTATTATTATTATTATTAAATGACTGAACTTTGTTTCCGGTTTCTTTCTTTATTTTTTAATTCTTATCCCTTTTCACTTATGCATACGAACGTTACGAATAAACTTATGAATTTATAGTTCAGAAACCGGTGAATCAGATATTTTAATCCGTAAATATAGCGTTATAGCATAAAAATTGTAAACAACATATAAAATTTTCACATCTTTAAAATAAGTATGAAATTTAAGCTTCGTTTCCCTGAACCAAAACGCTGAACCGGGTTGAGCTAATGTGAGTCACTGAGGGACTGATGCCACAACAAAAGATTCAACAGATTTCCCTTCAATAATTCATAATGCGGTACATCAGCCATTATCAGGAGTAACATCAATCATGTGTCTGTATTATATATCATCTTCTTCGTCCCCAACTCAATCCAGTAAGTCATATAAAGACAGTAAGCACGCAGTACATTGTCTTGGCCTTAGTCGTTGTTGGCAGTTCAAGAAAAGAGGGCCTGTTTTCTTAAGAATAATGAAAGTATAATTTAAAATGAGAATAAAACTTTTTTTATTTGTTACGCAGAATTACTAATAATCTCTAACAGTATCTCTAATAATCTCTCTTTAAAGTAAGGATTTTGAATGGTTAATATTTCTTTTTCATTTGATAACTATTATACGAATTATACTCTGAAATATATACTCTGAAAACACGAGGTTTCCTTAGAAAATTTTTAAGTTATATTCCTTTATTCGAAGTTACATTTTTATGCTAAAAATATAAAATATATTGTGTTTCTGAACTATAAATTCATAAGTTTATTCGTAACGTTCGTATGCATAAGTGAAAAGGGATAAGAATTAAAAAATAAAGAAAGAAACGGGAAACAAAGTTCAGTCATTTAATAATAATAATAATAATGAAATAAGTAAATAAAATAAAAATAACACGAATAACGGTTTTTATTTAGCGTTCTTGCAAATTTCTTAACATCTTTCGCATTACTCCTACTGCAAATTCAAAGAACTATGTGTAGTTGCGAAATCCGAAAAGTATTAACAATTATATCAGTGACTTATTAGTGCTATAAGCGAATGAAATAATTGTCCTCTGAGGATAGAAAAAAAGTTATGCGATTAGCAGATATTTATAATTTATTGCTCCAATACATTACATTATCTCATTTTGCTTGATTAAGCATTTTGTTACGATGATATTTTTTTAAACTCAAAAGGATCACTTCGCTAGTAACTACGCAAAGTGGTTTTAGATTTGATGAAAGAGCTGTGTCGTTTTCCTGCATATCGTGATTTCCAAGTTCGTTTCTGTTTACCGTGTTCAGCTCTGACGTTTCTGTGTTACTGCCATGCATTTCTGATGATGATGAAATTCAACCTAAGAATATTCTTCATTATAATATTATTATTTTTCAATGAAAATAGAGAAATAGTAATATGTATGAATTCTTATAATGATGTCTTTATAAATATCTGCTGAAAAAAAGCAGAGGAAAAACTAAAAAATAATTATTTAATTAAACGTCTAACTTCATCATTGCTGGACCTCGAGAGGAATTCGGCAACGTCACCTAGCTTGAGTTCCGCAACATTTCGCGAAAGCTTACAATTTTCGCATCGAACCAGCTTTTTTAAATTATTTAAATGCTATCATTAATAGATATTACATTATTTAAAGATAAATTTACAATTAATTCAAATATTTTTAGCAGCAAAACATTATTGTAAACATTGCGCGTGAAAAGAAAAGAAGCCACAGTAAGGAAAGTAAACTAGGGGATTTTAAATGGTTAATATTTCTTTTTCATCAAATCGATACTCTGGAAACACGAGTTTTCCACAAAAAATTTCCTCTTTATTGCAAGTTACATGGATATATGTATAAAGATAATATAGTTTTTTTTATAATTTTTGTATTTTTGTAAACTACAAATAAATTTTTAATTCGAGACAAAATAATTAGGTAAAATTACAAATTATCAATAATTTTATATGACTGAACTAATTTTAAACTAATTTGAAGTTATATGATTTGTTAATATTTAATTTTAAAATCCTTGTCTTAATGCACATCGGCTGAGCATACTGCTCACAAATTTGTAAAGATCATTCATAACACATCATTCATTGTATGAGATAACAGAATGAAATGAGCGATTCAGTTATCTTATTATATTAAATTACTAAATTATGTCTCTTCCGATTACTGATTGTATTAATTAAACTGACTTTCTCTTTCAATATCATCCAATTTTTTTCAACTGGATTGAGATCTGGAAAATATTACCGTTTTTGAATTCATTTAGGAGGTAGCTTTATTTTTGCTTTAGCGCAGTGGTTCTGAAGTGGTGTGGTGTATTTAATTATGGCAAAGCACACTAGGGCTATCTGCCTAAGGGGAGGGATGCCTTTCGTGGAGGACTTTCTAAGGGAAACTGGCTCGTATACACGTTACACATGGGGAAAACCACGAAAACGCCCATGCAGCCAGCCCGTTCGCGGGATTCGAACCTCGGACCGAACTACCAGTGTTCAGCGACTTTACCGCTCGGCCGCTGGTGGGCCGTGGTTCTGAAGGTTTCTTGTTCCATGCAACACTTTCAGAACTGTTAAGCGATCATCCCCCTTCCCTTTTCAAAACTCAAAAATTACATATACGTTTATTTAAATTTATACTATTTCAATATATTTTATAAATTAAAGAAGAAAATGTTTATAAATTGTTGATAAATACCTAAATTTGAATCAAACTAGATTTTTATATTTATAAACTAAAACTTAATAATTAATAGATAAACAAAAGTTTGACCACATACCTATCTTGAAACTATGAAATGTACCCTGGTTGAGAATCCCTACAAAAAGATTTAGCAATCCGACAGCAATCACCCTGCAGCGTCATAAGTTTAGCATGGGTAACTACTTTGCTTTCAAATGACTTTCTTTAAACTAACATAAAAACTTTACTTTCTTTAAACTAACATAAAAACTTTACTTTCTTTAAACTAACATAAAAAAATTTAAAACTTCATTAGCTTTTAGCAACTTAAACTTTAAACCAATGAATAATCATTCGTTTATAGGCAGAATTCGGACGGAAAAGGAAGAGGTGGTTTGAAAAGGCATTTTAAATTTTTATTAGTTAATTGTTTAATTAGGAGCCATTCTTTCTTTTATAAATTTTTAAACATTCGTATTATTTTAAGATAATGAACAGTTTTTAGTTTTCTATAAAACTTTTTAAAAACTATATATAAGTTATTAAATTTGGAACTGAAGTTAATTTTTAAAATATGATTACATGATCAGAATACATATTTTCAAGATGCGTTGTAGAATATTGGCACCAAATTTTACTTCAGACAACTTTCATAAAAAAATTGTTTCGATTAAAAAGAAATTCCAAATAAATTTCAGAATAATCTGTGGTTGCAATAAATGAGATAAAATTATCAAGACCTTGCATTAATTGCCTTCCCCTATACATAGCTGTTAATTCGATGGTAAGAGGTAGCATTATCTTTTAAAGACATTAAAAGTTTTAGTTCGGAATTCGTAAAAAATTCGCTGTGATTTTATTGAGAACTGAATCCACTATTTCAGCTTCATACCACAAACATCACTATACCACATACATCACTATACCACAAAAAGGAAGTAGGATATTCAATTATTAATTACAATCTAATAACATGATTTTAGATAATATTTTAGCAAATTGCATCTTAATGTTCTACATCATTAGATTTTAAGCAAATGATTCAGATTCGCATGCTAATTGACAGTTAGTTTTTCTTTAACAATATTTTTCTTAATTTTTATGCATGCTTTCATAAATATCTAGTGACTAAAATTTAAACTGTCTCCAAATTTTTCTTTTTGTTAAAAAAATAATTCTAGCCCGTCATCTCCTTTTAGATCGCGCATCTGGCCCACATGCAATTTGAGTTTGAGACCACCAATTTAGCCAACAAGTTGTGCTGGTGTTCTATATCCCGAATACCTAGCATTAATAAACTACACTATGTAAATCATAAATATGCAAAAGTGCTCAATTATTATATGGAAAAGTAAAGTAAATATTCATTTTTAATTTTGTTATCAATAATAAATTCTCTCTCAGATTGATGAAATAATTTTCGGTAATTTTTAAAGATATTTATTTTTCATACTTTTACTACAATGATGCGTTTTGTATGAAACAGCATTTGAGGCAGATTATTATATTATGCAATAAATTCCAACAGCAAAGCGAATTATTGTTTCTCTAGGTAACTGCTACTTCCCTCATCTCGAAAGAGGGTGTTTTCACTTTTTAAAGAATTTTCTGCGTTTCAAGGAACACTACATATATTGAAAATAATACAAAGCAATTTTATTTGAGTTTGCCTTGTCAAATATTTGAAATTCAGGGTCAACAATGTTTCCCCAAATGGCTGGACATTTGTTTCTCAAATATATGTGGGATATGCCCGAAGTGAACTCTCATTTAGCCATCTCATCATTGAATGTCTTTCCAGGGTGCACCACAGGGGCTAGAACGATAGTACACAATACCCCTATGCCTCCGCAGGTAACACTGCTATTCACTTCCGTCTTTGAGGGAATGGATACCGCACCCCGAAGTTTGAAATCTCAGTCAGCTGTAGTAACAGCTGTTCAAATTGTGTCGGATTTAAATATACGTGTACGTTGTGAAAAACATATGTCTATGTTGTTATTTTTAAATATATATAAAATATTTAGATACTGGACATAAGTTATCTACATACTTAAAGGTAATATAAAGGAAGGCATAATATAAATATTTTTACCTTCCCCCGAATTCTTCGGAAGCAGGGCTCATCTTGGCTGTCATGAAGTGTCGAGGTTTTCTCCAGAACAGTGAGGTATGAAACATTTTTCTAAATGAAAAGATCTGGCTTGCTCTACGAAATTCCACGTTTTATTAAATAATGCAGCTATAGGATAAGAGATAAATATTTAGGTAGCAGAAAAAATTGAAACCGATAGGCGGAGGATTACGTTGTCAGTTTTAGAATGTGTAGCTGTACTTATTTTCTGAAGGCATGTTGAAAATTCTGAGGAAATTTTTAACTGTTATTATTACGCGCAAGAATTGGATACGTTGGAAGGACTGTTTGAATGTACTAAAAGAACTCCTAACTAAAACTTATCAACGTCCAAGTCTATTAAATCACATAGCTTTTCGTACTAAGATAAATTCATCAGATAATGTACTGAAAAAAAAGTTTGTAATATAATATCCTAGAAGAATAAAATACACATAAATGTTTTTAGTAATGTGAAAATTCTTTTAAAACGTTTTGTCATAAAAACATATTTCAAAATCTTTGTTATTGAGAAAACATATTTTGGCTACTCTAAACGCATTCTGTTTTAATATATTGAAATCTTTACCCTCCTTCCAAAAACAAAATGTGTCAAACGTATTTCATAATACTTCAATTTCGAAGGAGCTCAAGTTTTCAATATCTAATCTTTACAAAATCAGCAACTAAGATTAGACTAAGATAAAAGAAAAATTATAAAAGATATGGATTATAAAGATTGGAACTTGAATCATCATTAAAAACGACAGATACTGATTTGAGATGAAAAGTTAAAAAAGTGTCTAATTCGCCAACTAAATAAGTTATTTGTTTACCTTTCACAGACGTAAACTGAACTTAATGATCAAGATCCGAACACTGTTATGTAATAATGTATTAACTGTTTATCGTTTTAGAAATTTATTTTATTTTCTTTTACTTGAGTCTTTCTCAGTTAAGACAATATTTTATAAACTCCCAAAGCTTAACGGTAATAATTTGTTTTTAAGCAATCCCTTTTCCTAGTGCTAACATATATGGAATATAATAATTAATTCATGTACCTGATAAACGATTACGTATGCTATGTATTTTATTTCTAATGCATCAAAATGCGGGGATATATTCAACGTTTTAGTTAATAATTTTATAACTTCCTTATTTTTAAATTACATGTATTATAGTAAGCCTAGAACAGCCATGTGTGTAAATCTTTAAAACTTCAATAAATTAAATACATATTATAGTTCCATATGCGAGTTCTAAACTATATCATTAGGAAACCAGGTTTCTACCTCGAGGGTAGAAGAGGCATCTTAAAAAAACTTTCTGCACGTTTGAACAATTTAAGTATGAAAATTTTCTATCTACTTTTTATAGAAAGATAACTAAATTTTCCTTTCCTACAGGTGTATTGTTAATAAAAATTCGATACGTTTGCATAATTGTTTTTCCCTGATGTATTATTACACAGTAAGGAAGCACATCACGAAACAATTTCAAATGACCATTCCTCATTCAATTATAAGTATAACCGAAGTAGAGGGAAAATTTTGAAATTTGACGATAAAAATCCCTTTTGTTTCGATGTCAATTTTTACCGCTATTTAAGCAAAGCACCCTAGTATTCTAAACTGCGTTAAAAATATCTCTATTCTCTTGCCAATAAACTGGAAAAATATCATACACATCAAAGAATTGGTCAGAAGAAATTATAGTTGGTTTACTGCGAAAACAATGCTATCAACACAATTTTGCAGAATGAAGGCTGTCCATAGATTTGTCTACACAAAGCTTCAAAACAGCATTTCTGCATAAACACGAAACCACTAATAACAGCGAATGTCTGTGTCTGTAATTTGATTTGATTCATTATAAATAAGAACCTTTCAAGAGAAGATCATTACTAGATTACTGAGATTACAAGGAAGATTTAGAAAATATTGTTTTCCTCTTTTGTGAAACGCCCACCAGCGGCCGAGCGGTAAAGACGCTGAACAATGGTAGTTCGGTCTGAGGTTCGAATCCCGCGAACGGGCATGGCTGCATGGGCGTTTTCGTGGTTTTCCCCATGTGTAACGTGTATACGAGCCAGTTTCCCTTAGAAAGTCCTCCACGAAAGGCATCCCTCCCCTTAGGCAGATAGCCATCGTGTGCTTTGCCATAACTGAATAATCCAATCCAATCCAATCCAATCTTTTGTGAAACAGTAGGGCAACACTAGATGATAAACACTGCATTGTAAAAGACTGACCATCATGAAAATCACTATACTAAGACAACATAATGATAGACAAGTTCCGCTAGTAAATTCAGATAAGAACTGCTACACTTCTAAATATAAAACTAAGTTTAATGAAGAACTTTGTTAGATTATTAACAAAAATAGAGAAGGGTTAGCTCATTAGTTTCCAGACTCAGTGAACACACTGTATACACAATGCATAATAAATAATTTACAGTATTAAGCATTATTTACATGGGTTTTAAAAGCTTAGCATTAATTTTACATTAACATGCCATCTTAATTAGTTGAAATCTAGAAAATACCTAAACGAAATACACCTTTCCTTTTCATGTTTAAAATATTTTTTCTGATATTTTTACGATTAATGATGTGGTTCATTCAAACTGATAGCACCCGAAATTTAACGGTTGAAACACATTTTTGGCATTCAACAATGTACGTTACTATGAAAGATTTCCATATATATGTTAATTTATTTAACATATTATTTTTTAAGCAGGACTCATTTATGTTTGCATCTTTTATTTTATCCTACGATATTTGCTTGCAAGATTAAAGCACTTTTCTCTTTTTAATTATCGTATAGAATGAGATTAAAATTCATATAACTAAAAATGACACAGCATATTTATTTCATTTTAGTATATATATATGCATACTAAAATGAAAATCCTTATAAAGATAAATTTCGAATACACTGAATTGTTTTTAAATCGTAGTAAGTCCATGCGTTAAAACATCTTGCTTCTTGCATACGTATTAAAAATTAATGTGTGATTTTTATTTCTGTTACGTTTAAAACTAATAAACATAAGTAAAACATTGTTTTTTTTTATTATGCCTATTATTAAGCAAATGTTTCACAAAGAAATGATCTTTTCAATAGATAGAAATATGTTTTAAACATCATACATAATTTTTCATTTATCTAGTGTAAAGTGTAGACATCAATGATTAATATCATGATTTTCTTCCGCGAATACAATCACAAGAAGGATGTCGTGAATCATTATTTTCTGAGTTTGTTTCTTGCCCATTTATCATCGTTTGTCCGCACTCTCTGCAACCACTAATCAATCTGTCTCAGAACCATTGAAATACAAATCGCTGATGGCTATTTTCTTTCCCGTTCATTTTTGTTTACTTATTTTTTTCTTTTAGCCATTTTTCCTATTTTATTACCGTATTACTTCTCTTCACTGCTCCTTAAGTTAAATATTCACCATAGCATCTTGGTCGTTAGTTTCTACCATAAATGCGTCCAGTTTGATATGTAAGCCCGTATCTTTTTATTGCCACTTTACTTTTGTCTTCTTATGTATTTTCTAATTGAGTAAATATAAAAGCATTCCGTATGGATCGTAATAGTCATCGATCGTGTTTCTATGTAGTGCTAGCTGTGATTTTTTATAACTGGCAAAATTAATTTATAAATTTACGTTTTCACCAATTTATATAAAACTTCTTGGACTACTTAAAATTATTATCTCTAGAAGTTTTCCAATTAATATCATTCATTTAGAAATAAATTAGTATCCATTCTTCATTGCAAAGTCGGGCATCTTCATAAATATTGTAATCGAAACATTACTTTTAACCCTTTAACTGTCAAGTTATTTTGATGATTTGGGTACACAAATTGTCTTAACTTTTCCCGAGATACAGTCGGATTTGACAAAGAGATGAAGCTGAAATAAACGTCTCCCGATATATATTCGGGTATAACAATACGATGCACTCAAAAAAAAATTACCCCGAATAATACTCGGGCATGACAGTTAAAAGGTTAAGAACAGGAGCATAGAACTTATTAGGAGCATAAAACCAAATTAGCTTTTCATAGTTTTATATAGATGCAGTACTAGTTACAGTTAAAAAAATTTGATTCTGCTTCATTAATTCTATGGTTAAAAGAGTATTTTAACGAGAAAACTCATAAATTATTTTTAAAAATAAGTATCTTGAGTAATTTGGAATTTTTAAAATACCTGCTTTTCTACAGTTTTCTATCAAAACGGGAGAAAACAATGATAGTAATTTCATTACTTCATTGTAATTGTAATAATATGTATGACATTTGGTTAAGAGAATCTGAATTACTGAACCGAGACAGTAAACTACAAAGTTTTGCTTATAATACTACAGAGTTTTACCAGAACAATTTCGGCACAGAGGATATAAGGGTTTTAAAATGAAAATTAAATCTAAAAGTAAAAATTTAAAAAATACTGGCCTCATAAAGGAAAAAAAAACGAATACTTGTTATGGTTTAAGTTAAGTTAAATGCAAAATATTTTTACTTTGTTAACCAAAGTCGTATTTTATATATATATATCTCAAAACATTTTCTGCTGCTCTAGGTGATTTCATGATTTTGCGTAAGTAATGTCCATAAACATTAAAAAGCAATGGATCCAAATACTTTTTTCAAAATTCTTATATGAGGTTAATTCTTTACTGCAGGTATTTTCCCTTATTATTCATCCTTTGTTTGAATTATGCTTTTGATGATTTCTAAATAAGATTTCACCCGGGGTAGCAACAGCATTAAATGAAGTTGTTTAAAAACGCGTTTAACTCTGCGTTGACATAAATTCTATTCACTGAAATTAACTATCAGAACCATAAAATGGCATGAAGGTCTCAAGGTCTTGTAAAAATGAAAACTTTGAAACTTCTACACAAATGAGAGGGTAGTTGCTATAACGGGATAAATAAAACGAACTTAAAGTTTCTGAACATAATTTAGATAATCTATAATACATATTCGTAATACTTTTTGTGGCACGACCTCTTACGTACATTTTTTTAAATGCAAAGGACAATTCTATAGTTAAATATTAACTTGCAATGTGATAATATTCAAGCATTGAAACAAAACTGATACTTATTTCGGTATTTATTTTATATCTGCATCATAGGAAAATTGAAACCAAACTCTGAACACAAATAAGAAAGAAACTGACAAAAACCTGATGAAAAATCAATGATCCGTGTCCGGCTTTTGTCTAAGACTATAAATGTGTCGGAGCATTACTGGGCAATAAAATTTATATCTCACACAATAAATGTGGTCTGGGTATTATTGAGCAATAAAATTTGTATCTCGCACAATAAATGTATCTGATATTGCAATTCGCAAATTATGTGCTAAAGACACTACAAATAAGCAAAATGTACAGTTGGCTTTAATGTACAGTGCAGATAAAAATTCTGATTCGCATAAATAAATCGTTATAAATGGCATCAAAACGCAATGACTGATAATTAAGAATTTCTTGTTGCCATTTTATCCAAAATTCTGAAACATCATTTCTTATAAATTCTGGCTTAAGCGTAAAATGCAACCTATTGCCTATTAATTTAATTTCGTAGCAGACAAGCAACATGGGCAATATGTAAATTATTTGAAAATGGTGTTCGTAATTAATCATGTTTGGTTGGAATTAGAATTTTTCCAACTGAATTGACTGCAATGCCCTAATTTTATGTTCATTGTTTGTTTTTTGTGTGTAGCGTAAGCTGGGCGCAGCCCCTTTGTGTCATAAGACGAGCTTCGCGCGTCAAGCGGGCCGGAATGCGTCCTAAATAAACTATGACTTAATGTTTGTCAATATGATTTGTGTTCCGTTGCTTAATGAAAATATTTTTTTAATTTTAATTAATTTGTTTTAACTTCTTTTGGTACTGAATGGTATTTTCTAAGCAAAATCATGCAAATGTATAAACATGTCTGTATTTCCTTATTCAAAATTAAAACTTATTGCAAATTGATTTTCTGTGAAGGATTGTATCTTGGTTTTGTTTCATTAGATTACGGCAAAGCACTCGAGGGCTATCTGCCTTAAGGGAGAGGTGCCTTCGTGGAGGACTTTCTAAGGGAAACTTGCTCGTATACACGTTACACATGGGGAAAACCGCGGAAACGCCCATGCAGCCAGCCCGTCCGCGGGATTCGAACCTCGGACCGAACTACCAGTTTTCAGCGACGTTACCGCTCGGCCACTGGTGGGCCTATTGTATCCTGGTGTTTAGTGTTAACACTCCTTTAAAAAATAAAATGTAAATATAAAAATTGATGAGACTTTAAAACATCCAGTTTTCGTCATGGAACTAAACTGAGAGTTTCTTCTAGTCATTAATCAATGAAAAAATATTAAAGCTTGTCCCTTAATTTCTCAGCTTTTTTTAACTTTTATTAAACATTTACTATATCCCTGCTTATTAGAATTGTTTGAATATCCTGTCCCCAGCAGTGTGTTCCAGTCCTCATAAATGCAATTTTCCTGAATTTCTACAGACCATTTACCGCTAAAAAAGGCTTCTATTACCTAGCGGATTCATTTAACCAGACCAACGGGAGACCTATTTAACAGAATACTTTTCGAGACATTGGTTAAATTTTTAAGAAGAGTTACCCTACTCTTTTCGTTTTATGAGACCGGTTTAAATTTCATTTAAATTATTAAGCTATCTGAAATAAACTACGTATCGCATGCTTTAATGATGGCACCTAAAACAGTGTGGGCAGAAATACTGCTGTTTGATTTATCATAATTTTGAATAGGTTTTCTATCATTTGACAGGTATACGTGTTTTATATTTAATTCAAAATATCCCAAACTCTGATCAAATAATGTTTCCATTTGTAATTTGTAATTTTTTCACCTTTAATTTACTTTGTCTTAAGTGCACACTGTTAACCCTTAGCATTAAACTACAAAAAAGACAGTATAAAAATTATCCTTTAGAAAAAATTCTGTAAATATCTACCATGTTCTTTAATACAAGATTTCGCACAACTACGTATGCTTTTTATCGTTTTCCTCAACGTGCTGAGGGCGATACTATGCAGAGTTGTTATGATGTTGTTTCGCATAACTTTCAAGATCCTAAAATTATTCTGGTTAATTTTATTCTTCAAATGGCTTCATTATGGAAATCTAATAGACTCAAATTAGGCGATCGAGATGACGTATAGAGGTTAACTGATCATCTAAGAATTACATGAGCATATCCATTGCTGATAAGGTTTTGTAGAAACGCCCAATGAACCATGAAAACGCCCATGCAGCCAACCCGTTCGCTGGAAAGCTGGGAATGAAACCCCTGCCCGAAGTACCAGTACTCAACGACTTTACCGCTGGGTCCTTGGAACTGGAATTCGTTGCCAGTCTAATTTCTATTTGATTCTTCTTTCAATTTGGCTCATCAGCGACAGAGCAGTGAAGTCGCAGAACGCTGGTAATTCGGGCCGAGTGCGAATCCCGACGAACGGGTACTGGCTGGATGGGCTTTTTTGTGGTTTTTCCTATGTGTAACATGGATACAAGCTAGTTTCCCTTAGAATGACCACCACAAAGGCATCCCTCCCCTTAGCTAGGTAGCCCTCGAGTGCTTTGTCATAATTAAATAAATCAAACCAATTTTCTTTCGCTGTTTATGACTAAAATGATTCAAGAAAATGTAGACTTTAGAATAGCACAAAGCTTACATGCCTACCTCCCATTAAAATTAAAACGATTGTTGCTTAAATATTCATATCCGTGTCAGAAACATTGTTTAATCGTATATTTTGTAATGTATATTGTCAATCGCTTAAAACATAAGAAACAATTCGCATTCAGAATCTATACAGAATGATAATCATCCTACCAGAATTCTTACATAGTGATATGTCAGGATCAGTTGTTATTTATTAAAACATTTGTGATAAATGATAAAATAGCGTTTATAATTCGGATAACAAACATTGCTACAAAACTATCTTATCTAACTCCAGTACAAAAATAAAGCAGTGCAGAAAATTCTACTTTTTCAAGCAGTAGAAGTTCAGAATTAATTGCTTGTTTCGAAGAGCCTATTAAAAGATGAATAGCCGTAAATCATTTTCCTAAAGTAATAAAAAATAAAAAATGAAAAGTATATTCTTTAGGCTTCAACTTAAACAGATGCATTCAGTAGGCGTTTGAGGAATTCCGCCATTCAAAACAGATCCTCTGTTTGATATTTCATTGAAGTTGAGAATGATTAGCTTTTGTAAGAAGCATGCTAAGCGCAATTCTTTTAATTATCTTAGGTTATAAAATAACATATGAATCATATTATATTTAACATACCATCTGGGAAATGCTCATTAGGTTATATACAAATGTCAGAACGTTATTTTAATGAAAGATGACAATGTTAAACGAAATTAGCAGTTATATTCGCAAATATGAAAATGTTTAAACCTTTTCTTTGTTTTAATGCTTAAAATAGTATTATTTTATAAATTATCAGATTTTGGAAGGGACCTAATGAAAACATTGTCAGCTCGCAAATGATTTTTTCCATCAAAGGAGGTACGCAATTTAGCCCCAAAATAACGAAATTTGTTAATCGTTCTCTAAGTGTGATATAGTTTTACAAAACCTTTCCTTATTTTGCTATAAACACTCTATTAAATAAAAAAAAAGTTTATTTCTATACTCTCCGTACCTTACAGCACTTTTACATGAAATGCCAAAATTTCTTTAAATTATGCTTTTAAAACTGTTTATATCTCGTTGTTATAATAATTTTCATGTCCCTTTTTGCATTCAAAACAAGTCGAGATCTTTCATATTGTGTAGTTGGTTTTTGTTATAACCTGCTGTCATAATGTTAGCATCGCTTGCAAAATGTGAATTTGCTTTCTACTTCTCCAAGGAACTCCTTTAAGAAATCTCACCATAACTGAAGTCTTCCGAAAGAAAGAGAAGTTAATTGACTGATCTGATTTTCTCGAACTGTACAGAGGATTCTAACAGCGGGTTCCATTGAGTAAACAGAGGATTCTAAAAGGCTCGACCTGATTTAATGCACTGAAAGAAAAGTGAAGTAAGCTTTAGTTGCCTAGATCATTTCTCCTAACAAAGAAATTGACTCGTCCTTCAGTAGAGAAAGAAGGAATAAAACAACAAGAGATATAAAAGAGGAACATTTTTTGGATTTTGAACATATATGAAAGAGTTTTGATATATCTTTCAATGCCAAACATTCTGTGTGAAAAGCTTAGCAATAAACAGGAAAATGGGCGATAGAAAAAATAATAAAATATATTTATATGTCCTCGAATCTTCTTTGCTAAGAATAAATTGCAAATTTTTCAAACTATGATCTTTCAGATTTCTTTCAGTTTCCTTTTCCCTTTCCGACAGCTTTCTTTGAATGTGCAGTTCTGAAACTTCCTACGCTTTTAGTTGAATTCCAGCTATCACATTCGAGCCATATATAATAACAACAGATACATATTTCTTTCAACTCTTTTCCTTCATTTTATTTCTCTTTGAAGAAAGTAATCGGAATATATTTCATTGGAAGGCTCTAAAATCTCTTTCTGGAGGAAATCTTAAATTTTTATAGTGATCAGAATACTAAGCAAGTTAAGAATGACTTTTAAAAGGTTTTTTTTTGTGACAGTTTCCATAATATTGTAAAAACTTCTATTAAATGTCTCCGTTCATATAAATCTCGGAACGATTTAAATTGTCGAAATTTCGATTGCAGGAATGTTGCAAGTACTTAAGTAAAACGGCAGCAGCACAGGATATACTGTAAAAATTTCATTAATAATTAATTGAGAAATAATTTATTTTAAATGAATATATATTTTATTATTCTTCACATTTACCATGCTAGGCGTTACTTCCAACAATTATTTCTCATTTCAGTAACACTCCCCATACTTCAAAATTTAACGAAGTCAAAATTCTGTGCTTAGTTAAATTGAGAAGTTACGAAAACATTAGTTTAAAGAGAAATGTAGATGTGCTCCTTGTGATACAGGAATTTTAAAAGAAAAAAATTGTGTTATATACTGAAATGCCAGAAAATGTTTAATATTTCTTTGAATAGTTAACAACCAACTTATCTCACGAAAGTGAGCAGATGACAGTATGTTTATTAAGAACTCCCAACTTACCGAGCATATGTCCCCCAACTTACCGAGCATATGGGAAGATTTTGGGCTGATCCTTGTATAACAGTAATTGGTCTGATCCCTTCCTATATGTAGGAGAAACTTTACTTTCCTTCAAGCAATTTCGAAAAATGAAGGTATTGGAAATTTCTCTGTAGGAGGAAGAAAACTGTATAAGACAGAAGAAGGCATGTTTTAGTTTTTAAATCAGAGTTGATTTTGGAGTACTGAGAGATCTCCGTTCGAACTTCGCTCATATGCTTTGCATTGCACTCTGTCATACTCAGAACAGCTGTACGGTACTTTCCTGAAAAGTTCCAAAATTGTAAAGTGTTCTGTTGGAAAAAATAAATTTCATTAAGCTAACATTGATTCAGTGTGATTTCAATCTATTACCGAACCTTAGGCATGCAAAAATTGTCGGTTTCAGAAGTTAGATTGAATGCCTGTGACAAGAGCGAGGAGAACAACTAAGAAAGCTGGTGACAGGCTATGTTGCATTCTAAAAACAGAGGGCCATTAAGTCCATTAAAGGAAAATGATAGCGGGCGAACAGCGCATGAGAGCTAGTCAAGAAGACATGAAAGGGGGAGTCAAATCCTTTAATTAAGAGATGAAATCAAAACAAAAAAGATGCGAGGGCTGTCGAAACAGTTCAAGAAAGATGGAGGCGGCTCAAAAAAGATTGAAGCAAGTTAGGAGAAGATGAAAAGAGAAACTACTGCCATAATAGAAGACATATCCAAGACACAATGGCGTACATATGGGCACATTTGAAGATAAATTTGAATAAATTAAGGAAAGTTTTTTTGCTGTCGAACAACAAATCGAAGAGCAAGTTTGCACTGTACAACAACAAATGAAAGAAAGGGTTTCTACTGTCGAATAGAAAATTATTGATAGAGCTTCTGCTGCTGTTACCAAGGAAGTTTACAGCTTCAAAAAATCCATAGCAACAGCTGCACAGAATTCTGACGCCCTTAAATCAGAACCCATGTCTTCTGGTCCCTTTCTAAATCTTTCCACGTATAATGGAGAAACCTCCTGGTAAGTGTACAAGTACAAGTTCTCTATACTTGAGGACATAAATGGATGAGATTCCCAAGCCAAGGCCTGACATCTCGTCTGTTCTCTGACAGCAGACGCAGCGGATATTCTTGAGGGGGAGTTTGAAAGATATCCAGGCACTAGACTTCGAAGTTTTATCCGGCCCGTTGGAGCTTCGTTTTAACGAGTGGAGGCTATACTAGGCTTCAGTTAAAATCTCGCCAACAGAAGTCCACAGAAATGCATCAGGAGTTCAATACGGATGTTGAAATGCTGTTTCAAATCACCTCTTCGAACTGCCCAACAGACACAAAGGAAATCCTATCCCTACGGTACTTAATAAATGGCATCCATGATCCTGACATGCAATATAGATGGAACTAACCGGCCCCAAGACTAAAGTTGGCCCTATCATCGGTGAAAGAATGTGGCCCTCACACCGACCTGAACCGACAAGTTGACCTTATTACGAGCATCGCCTGCCAAAAGAGAACGCCCACTACCGAGCACTGTTTGTGAATGATAATCATATTTACCACCAAAACCTGCGCAGCTCATTGGCAGGTCCGTTAGCCGCACGCCCTTTGTAGGACGTTGCCGCCCCTTCACTACGCAGAGGTGGACCCTCAGAAGGATGATTCTGACATACAAAAAGCTCCGTATTGGCAGATGTCACGGATAAAAAAAACTGCTTTAATGTACGCAATGAAATTCGAGGCAGTTCAGCAAGCAAGCCGTAGAGACCGCCCCCCCCCAGTTAGATCTGGTCATGTTTTAAAACCATTGGATCATTTGAATGCTCTTTTAGACGATTTAACTACGCGGCTCAATGTCTTGTCAAATCAACAGTCATGAACTTGCCGTAACAAACTAGAGGAAGTCTATTTATACAGGAGAGAAATTACTGTGTTACTAGGAAAGTTACAACTTATACATGGTGTGACCCAGGCGCATGGAGTGACGAAGAAGTCAGGATAGACCAGTTGGAAGATGGCGATATTAAACCCATAATTGACTTAATGGTGTCTTGAAATACAAAACATACGTGACACTGCATATCGATCTATAGTCCTACAAAAAGACAATGGTAGGATCTCCGGGAATCACTGCATATTCTAAACAACGTGTTGTACCGCAATTTAGAATCAGATGATGAAAAAATATTCTGATAGCAAGTAGTTCTTCGAAGACGTCGGTTTTCGAAGGTCCTTAAAGAACAACTTAGCAGTCCAAAAAAGGCCAGTTCAAAGTAATAAATACTTTGTATATAATTCGAAAGCGCTTTTACTGGAGCAATGCAAGGGCTGACGTGCAGAGCGGGGCCAATTTTGCGATAAATTTGAGTGCCGGAAAGGACTGAATACATGCAGCTGACTAAAGCTGCAACGTTGCAACGTAAGAGCGCCTTTGACATTCTGGGACCTCTGTCATGAACTGCTGGATATCAACAAATACATCTGATTCATTCTAATGCGGATATTATCATTTCAAAGGCCGACAAAGGCGGCCAGATAGTCGTCATGGATAAGAACACTAACATCGATGGTGTCACTAAACTCTTAAACGAAGGACCATATAATCCGATCCCTAAAGATCCTTCACCTTCGGACTTATCCAAAGTAAAAACTGCGATCAAATCTTCGCAAATCATTTCAAGCAACTTAAAACATTCGCTTATCCCATCTGTTGCGAATTGTGCCAGATTATATGCTCTTCCCAAAATTCATAAAAGTGGTATTCCTTTCCGCCCTATTGTATCAAATTTAGGTACTGCCTCGTATCCTTTAGCTAAATATTTAGTTTCTAGATTTTCCACTCTATTAGACAATAACATTTACACCATAAAAAATTCAATAGAGTTTGTAAAAAAGGTTAAAAACATTTCTCCTAGTAATTTACTCATGGTTTCTTTTGATGTAAAATCATTATTCACCAATGTCCCAGTGGAGGGTGCATTAAGATGTCTAGAAACCGGACTTCGCGAATTTCATTTCTCTTGCATCGAAATTGAGGAGCTAATTTCTCTCACTCAACTCTGTTTGAAACAAACACATTTTGTTTTCCAAAATAAATATTACAAACAAACTGAGGGATTAGCCATGGGAAGCCCCCTCAGTCCCATCCTGGCTGATAGCTACATGCATTATTATGAATCAAAATTGTTTGCAACTTTAAACTTCCCGGCATGGTTCCGCTACGTAGACGATACTTTTACCCTGTTTGAAGGTAATAAAGATGATTTAAATAAAGTTCTTTCAACAATGAATTCTATTGATCCTGCTATTCAGTTCACTTTTGAACTTGAGACTTGCAATTCTCTTCCGTTTCTCGACATTCTGGTCACACGTAACACATCCAACTTCAGTACTACAGTTTACCGTAAACCTTCATCGGTTTGCCTTCCACCACACTTTAAATCATGTCATCCGACTAAACAAAAGTTAGCTTCATTTTATTCCTATGTTTTCCGTGCTCTTCAAGTTTGCTCCTCCAAATTAGCCCTTGATGAAGAACTAAATTATTTAAAAGCAATAGCTATTGACAGGGGCTTTTCACCCAACATTATTAATCAAGCAGTTAAAAAATTCTCATCTGAACACACTAAAAGCCACACTCTTATTTTAGGAGATTATAAAAATTCTGTTGTCATTCCCTTCTTTCCATCAATTAGCTATAAAGTTGCACATATTTTGCAGAAATTTAACTTTCGGGTTGTTTATTCTCCCATCAATAAAATTCCAACTTCTATACTCAAGGACCCCATTCCGGATATGAATTCCTGGGGTATTTATAGGATTCCTTGCCAGTGTGGTTTAATTTACATTGGCCAAACTAAGAGAGCCTTAAAATTTCGCGTCAAAGAACATGAGGCATATGTTAGAAAAAAGGAAACACAGAAGTCTTCTGTTGCTCAACATTGTTGGTCCGAAAATCACACTTTCAATTTTTCTGCTGCCAAAATTATTCAAAAAACATCTTCAATTGGAGAACTGGATTTTCTAGAGGCATTTCACATTCATAAAAATCTTTCTGTTCTAGTTAACGATCCTAATTCCAATCCAAATTTGCCTTCGGCTTTTAGAGAAATTATGTTTTAGTTCTGGTTTCGCCAACAGATGGCGCCACCTCCTTATTCTTGTCCAGGCTTTCTTATCTTATCTAATCATTATTTCCTATCTTGTTCATTTGCGGTTTTGCAGCTGAAGATGATGGTTCGGTAAAACCATCGAAACTAGTCCTGTGAAAATTTTGTAGGTATAACGCTGATTTTTGTTGTTTGACTTCTGAATTAAATACATCTGCTTTAACACTGATTACTTTACAAAGTTGCCTGAAAAGTATCCTATCCCGATTCAAGAGGCTGTCACGGTAGCAGAGCTGATAATATAGTATTGGGTTTTCAGATTTGAAATAATAGCCTCTTCAGTTACATTCCTACAAAGGCAGGAACTTTTGTCTCTGCTACAATTAAAGAATTATTTAATTTGTCTCTGCTACAAAGTCTGTGCAAACTACTCGGTACACAAAATCCAAACGACATTTTTACATCCACAGTCAGATCATACTTACTGCTGATTTAAATTTCAGAGTCGGTTCTATATGCTGTATTTTCTTTTCATATAATACATGCTATTGTTAACATTTATCATTTCCTATTATATTTTAAGGAAGCTGACAACTAATTAAGAAAATAATATTCAAGATCAAGGGGATATAAAAATAAACCGATTTATTAATTTTTCTTATTAAACTGAGCTTTTAATAGAAATAACTATTCCATCAATTTTGCATGGATTTGTTCGTCATGGAACGCTTCTGGAAGAATCTGATTACCCTAAACTAAAAACCAAATGTAAGAAAAAACGTATTCATAGTATTCATAGTACCGTAGATACACTGCAAAATGTTCACCATTTATACCATCTCTCAGAAGGAATTAAAGCTAGAAGATTAAAGCTGTCAACTTCGAAAGAAATAAAACTCTTAGACGCTATGTTTCCCAATTTGTGATGCAGATCATGAATGTGGCACGTTCAGTTGAATGGCTAATGTTTATTTGAGATTTCGGATTATATGAAATATTTATGGATTCTTTTTGCGGTAGATAAATCATTAGATAGTTTAAAAGAAGGTCCAATTCTTGCTACTATACAAAAGGGAACAGAACAGATTTATATGATTGTAAAAGGTGTAAAAGATTACTTCATTGGCTTAGACAGATAACGTTTTCCTAAAAACTGTGTATTTTACATTATAAAGGGTATAATGTCTCGTTTAGTTCTTGAACCAGTTATTTTATGTTAAACTGCTTTCCTATACTCCTAAATTCCATTTTCTTGCCAGAATGTAAATTTCTAGCTCGCATGATATTCAAATGAGGTAGAAAAAAAACAGTACTAAAAGGAAGGTTTTAAGAGAGTAGAATCAGAGCGTGTTCTTTGTACTATTCCCATGCTACTAATTTCGATTCTCAAAATTAGGCTTGTCATACCAAACTTTGGATCGCAGACAACTTTCGCGTTACTTAAATTGCGTAGCCGTTCGGCTAACTCAATATTACATAGATAAATCAAATTATTTATCTTTGATATACTCCATACTTGCTGGCTACATTATTAAGCACGAATGGGGCCGTCTATTAACATTTGCATGAGTTAAATCAAGGGTCGTTTACACCCTTTCACATTCTCTGTGGTATCTTACAAAATGAATTGTCACACCCAACACATGCTGTTGAGAAGCGGGGATATCCACAGAATGGATTGGCCAGATTGATCCTCTTATTTAAATCCCATTGAAAATGTGTTGGATACTTTAGGAGACGCTTGGCGGCACGATCTTACCCTCCGAAAAACACCAAACAACTGAAGCATATGCTCTTTGGGATGAAGATTGGCAACTCTTACTCTAGGAACTGTTAGAAAATTTGATGTTGAGTATCGACATGCTGTACAACGCAACCACTGCATTTAAAGGAAGTCATATAGCTTACTAAGGCTCTTAGATTTGTTGTTCTACCTCTTATCTAGACATATTTTTTGTTCCAACCCCATTCTATAATTAAAGCCTTTTTCTACCCGTTCCACACTGTATGCGTCCTATTCATGTTTTTCTTGGTACTATACTTTCCTCATCCTTTAGGTAATAGATTGTGTCTCTGTAGCATGAATTTCATGTCTCCCAGATGATTTTACAGCAGAAATCTGAAACGTTCCGTAAGTTTTGCGCACCAACGTATACACAAGGAGACAGGGATAAACTATTCAGCGTAAGCGTGGAGTGCCAATTAAAGTGCTCATAGCCGAAATCGCGAAGCTCTTATTGGGTAAATAAGAACTGTGGCTAAATATACTAATAGACTGAGATTAAAAATAGGAAAACAAAATTTTAATCTTTACAAAATTTATGAATATTTACTTCATGATTGAAACTTCTTTTTAGATGAAGCTCTTTAAACAAAAATTCAAGCACGTAATTTCGTAACAGATTTTTTGCATAACCTTGCGTTATAACCAGCAAACCGCTGACAGAGAAGCGGAAAAGTGAACAATATTTAATTAACAACTGTGGCACTATACTGAAACTGAATAGAAAACTGATTGCAATATGTCTCAAAAAATACTGAAGAATTATATTTTCCATCGCCTCCACAAATGTTTATTTATAGTTCTCGCTGAAGTGTGAAATTTCTACTCGTGTATTTAAGAACTTAGTAAACATATAGGCAGTGGTTTAATTTGCTCTCAAATAAACATTTGCTCATATTTTCGTAATCCAAATAAATTATTAAGACATATAAAACGCGTCTCTTATCAAACGTTTTGCACTCTCCTTAAATGTAGCAATAGAGAGAGGTATGTGTGTAATAATATTCTAGAAATGCGTAAATGATTTTCTATAAATTTTTAAAGCATGTACTAGAACAAATAAATAAATAGACAATAAACAAATAGTCTTATAACCTATATATCCATTTAACAGGGAAAATGAGACTGAATTCAAATGTTAGAGTATTCTCCTTTTCTTCTCTTTTATGAGTAAAGGCTAGATAACGTCAAATCTGCTAGTTTGGTTACAAACTTTTAGGGAAGTTAAATTAATCTTCAGTACCGAACAAAATGATTGTTTTCAAGCTTTCAGTGGACGAGATTTACATAATAAGCTCGGTTAAAAAAGATCTTTTTTCTCATTTAAAAAAGCCTAAAGGGATAATTTAAGTAATTGCAATGATACTTAATTGCTCAACTTTGAACTTCTTAACGTTGTATTCTTCTGTTTCATTCTATTAATGAACATTCTAATGCCTCTGAAATGTTAATAAAAGAGAGTGAAATAAATAAAAAAATAGAGAAGCATTTCAAACACGTATTAAAAGTAATAAACAACTTGTAAAAGCGTTTAAAGGGCAAAGGGCTTGATATTTATATGTGATTCGGTTTAATAGCTTTACATCAATAAAGCGATAGGATTCGGTGATAAATAAAATACTTATTTATTACCGAATACTATCGCTTCACTTTTATAACGTGAATTTTCTACTGTGTCTTCAAAACATACATTTTCCGTATCAGTGTTTTACTTCTTCTGGTGCTTGAATCGGGGAGTGTAGCACGTTACGTTACTGTTTGCAGAGTAATCGCATCAACTAAATCTGGATTCGAAGCGACATGACTTTTCACTTTGACTCCTTTCAAAGACTATCAGAAGTTGAGAGTCTCCATTCACCTCACGTGCCCATCATTTTTATCGCACATCTACGAACAGTGCAGATCAAAAGCTTTTCATTCAGGATTGGAAGTTACGCCGTTTGAAAACTGATAATTACACTGCCAATCTTGATTTCATGGAGATTAGAGTTTCAATAGAATACATCACCCACTATATCGATGAGATTTTATCATGGTAGAAATCTTCTTTAAGATAGAAATGATAATTTTTGATAATAGTGTTCTTAACGAAACATTTATCTGTATCTTCACTGATCAAATAAAAGCTAAAGCAGTTGTTGATAAAATGGCCATATAATATTATACTGATGAATATTTCCCAATTATAGTTAGTTAAAACCTATATCTCAACTCCCAAAATGAAATTTCCTACACTATTATTTGTAGTCTTACTGTTAATTAAGAGCTTTAAAGTAACATACTATTTAGTTGCATAATCTTACAACTTTTATTGTAATATATATATATATATATATGTGTGTGTGTGTGTGATGTACCAGCTTTTGTCCAGAATAAAAGATTGGTGAAGAATCATAAATGTAGTCGTAACTTAAATTATCAGACGATAAGTTTAAAAAACAAGGATCCATTTATTATTATTCAGGAGAAATAGCAGTTACAAAATCAGATATCCGGAGTAAATAAAAAGAATTACTAATAACTTTTTGTATGAAGTTTACTGCATCGTGACATTTAAGAAAAAGCCCGATATTCTTTTGCGAGTCCTTTTATAGCCTCTGGAAAGGCGGAGCTTCCAAGAAATGACGTCAGCCTCGTCAGTCAATCCAGTTCGCTTTAAATATTTCCAGAATATTCTATAACTGTACGTGTACAAAAGGCGGGAAAAAACAACTTGACTACGGGGCTGTGGATTTAATTCCACGTACTTTTAAATAAGGGACCGTCGCCATTAAAAATGAAATGAATATACAGTTAGAATTTTAAGTGTATTCTTGACTATGGAATTTTATTATTACATATATATATATAATTTATTTCCTAAACAATATTGATTAATTGGTTATATTATCTCCTAAGTTTAATTAAAGTAGAATTATTTTAAAAGAGTGAAATCATACTGGTAATATATATATATTACAATAACTTATATATTACATACTTGTAATTGAGAAAGAAAATAAATCTCTAGCAAGAAAATTCTTTGCTGTACAAAATAAAATTTCGTATTGTTTCTCTCGTGCTGTTTATATTTTTAATAAACTTCAATAAAATATTATTCTTTTAAATAAATGATGGAAATTTATGGGCTTTCAGCAGTAAGAATGTTACTTATTTTAAAACTAGATACATTATGTGTTATTAACTTCATGATTGATTCCTGTATTATTTACTAATAAAGCAGTGTTGACCAGTTTCTTTCGATGTAAATTATATTTTCATTCTTTTCCCTATTTCACTCTTATTGGAAGTATAACATGAAATGTGAGATATTAAAAATTTCGGATTATGTTACCGCCAAAAGTGAAAATTTCAGAAAATTCAGAAATTGAAAAAGACAGATTCAGAGAATTAATTTCAGAAAATTCAAAAAGCAAAATCAGAATTTAAATGATGTTGAAGAAATAAACACTTAATTCTTGATTTAATATACTCTCTTTGTCAGCTAGTGCAATACTCTAAATTTTAATTTTACTTTATTGAAGCTCATCAACTTGAACAAAGAATCATGACTACATAGACCTACTTTTAAGTACACTGCCCTCCAAAAGTTAAGGAACAGCATTTTTTTTCAAAGCTCACCATTACAAAAATGTCAGTAACGTTTAAATTCACAGTTCATATGCATGGCAGTACGAAATGACAGTAATTAAAGAAAATATATGCAAAAACAATAGCTACCACTTTTATTTTACAGAAATAAATACTTATATAGGAGTTGGCGAAAAAAAATACAAAAACTGTAATTTTTATTTACAAGTGTTGATCTTCAGTTGTTATTATAGTTTTGTGGACAACATCCCGAACAGTCTATCAATGTCTAGGAGAAGTCGTTTGCCCGATTCGTTGAGGTAGCGGGCGATCGTATGGATGGAAATGAGGATGTCACAAGCTGATGCTGCTAGACGTCTCAATGTCTCTCGTAGTTTGGTCCACCGACTATGGAATCAGTTTCTATCAAACGATTATGTGTCTATAAAACATGTTCCAGGCAAGCCTAGAGTTACAATACCTGCGGGAGACCGTTATTTATCTCATTCGCCTCGGAGTAGAAGTAACATTACTGTGCCTCAGCTCATAGCATATCATTTAGTTTCAACAGAAACAAGAATCTCAGCTACTACACTGCGCAAACGCCTGCACATTACAGGTCTGTATGCAAGACGACCGGTTGTTTGTATTCCCTTGACCCGAGAACTGAGTGGGGCGTATTTATGCTGGACAAGAGAACACGTCTCCTGCACCAGTCAACAATGGGCGTTTGCTCTTTTCACAGAGAGTCCCGTTTCACATTGGAGAGAGATTCAGTTCGTCAGCTGATATAGAGGTGAAACATCAAACACTGTGATACCTCAAAACACTGTGATATACTGTTTCTCCAAGACTAGATTTTTCTGCTAAGAGTGCAATTTTTTGTTGTAATTCATGTTTGTTTTGAACTTTTGAAACATTCTATGTTGCGTTCAGAAGTGTTAAATGAACATGTCCTGTAAATGTTTTGTTTCTATTGTAACCTCCGTACGGGTTCGTAATAGATTGAATGTAGAAGTCCGATAAAAGGTTAATAAAATTTATTCTTATCACAAGAGAAATAATAAAACGCCGGAGTTTCTCAGAGATATTGTACAAATGTTCCCAATATCAGGCAGCAATAACCAGTAGAATGCAAATACGTTAAATACAATACAATTCACGGTGAATTTAAAGAGAAAGCTAACGATCTCAGCCCGAATTAGCAGCAAAAATGACAGCAGCTAACTAGACAACTGAGCCGAGATGTCTCTTTGAGGCTTTAAATAGTTTTTAACCGGTCGCGCAAGAAAATTCTCGAGATTTCTGGAAAGCAATAATAGGATGAAATTACGGTTACAGCTAACACAGTAGTCAATTGCATTTATTCAATTCCAATAAATTTAAAGAGGTATAACTACCTATTAAAATGTTAAATGCACGTGCTCCTGCATTTTTACTTTTCCTACATAGCTTTCTCTATAAAATATCTGTCTCGCGCTGCGTTGCACGGGGAAATACACAAATTTTAATTATAACTCTTCTAAAAATAGCTAACTAAATACAAAATTCGTAACACTAATGTTGCTTCATTCTCGAATTAAATGCTGTTCATTAAATTTTGGAGGGCAGTGTATTTATAATTCGACAGCTCTGAAAGTGAGTTTGAGACTAACCTTCATATAAAAGCACTTTTCAGAAGATTAAATTACATTTTTCTACCCGAGCCTTTTTTTCTCACGGGCGAATCAGTAACTCGAGAAGATTTCGGCTATATTAGCGATGAGCCAATATGGCCGAAATATTAGGAAGAGCTAATATAGCTTTAGCTTTAATTTTTTTAAAGCTTAAAGCTAGATTTCTTCTTTTTTCAAGAGAATTCTATGTTGAGACTAACTAAATTAAGCTAAGATTTGGCTAATAGCGCTAGTCGAGCCTGATCCACCAAATTGCTTCAGGTAAGAATTAGCTTATAGCACCTAGTAAATAAACAAATCGAGCTCCAAAACGTACGGCGCGGCTCAAGTGGACGCTTTAAATCGGCCATAGCAGCGCCGCTGGAGCGGACGTTTCAAACCTCCCGGGCGCCCTAGCGGCGCCGCTAGAGTGCAAAAGGTTAAATACATTTGACAGTGAAAGCTAACTGTTAATCTCTGCTCTTTTCTAGCGTATGCAATCTAATTCACAGGCTATGTTCTCATTTGGTTATGAAATATCTCAGAAAATTATTCAGTATTCAGCAACTATGTTTTGTAATTGGTGACACAAGTTTTCGAAAATTAAAAACTTGTCTGCTCAACTATTGGAACTATTAACTTGTGCGTTTAGCTTTTAACTATAGAAATGGCTAGCATGCGGATAAGTTCATTCTTATTTTGGGGCACATAAAATCCCCCTTTCCAAACAAAAACGTTGTCTTTGTTTACATTTTTCCCATTGATTACCCAATGAAACTTTAAAATACTAAACCCTGTATTATTTCTGTAAACGTTTAAAACGTTTAATGCTTATAAGTTTAAAAATGCATAAATTAATAAATTAAAAACAAGGAATGAACATAGATGGTTTTATCAACACAAAAAAATTGTATAAAATTATAGTAAAATTTTTAATGACAAAAATTACGTTTAATTATATTGCTTATAACGACTTTAACTCTTCTTCTCATTTCATAGGCTCATGAGTTCTTTGATGAAATATGAAAAACAGTGCCTTATTTAAGTCAGTAGAACTAAATTAAAACATGATCCAAAGTCGTGCTTATCAAACTTTCAAAAATTGTGGAAATTCCAGCATGCATATTAATGGCAAAATTGTTTCAATGAATGACATCCGTATACTGTTGCAAGTAACGTACCTCTTAAAATTTTAGTTGCAGTTAATGCTGCTGTCTTTAAAAACCATTTGTTTGGTATAAGGGGGAAATGAGTCTTTCCTAAATTAAAGAATTTTTATGATTGCGTATTACTTCTTGCGGAAAAATTATTGAAGCGTTTAATGAGACTATTCCAAATATTCACGAACTAAAAAAAGGCAATGAATTTTCATTTGGACCCGATTTCGAGAGATTCAAAGCGTTCATCAGAAGTAATGAATTGGAAGCATTTTTAAACTACCTGCACGTCAAAACTTATGTGCAGTAAATTACTAACTTAGCTAAAGAAAACACAGTTAAAATATTTTTTTACGATGGCGGGCTCTAGCCATTTATAAGCGTTGGTCACTAGGAATGCCGGAAGCGGTGGTCTCTATTATGCAGGTACCCAAAATGAGGGCCACCGTTGCCTTCTATTAAGGCACGGACAAATTGCAGCCATGCTTTTTCCAGGATTCGAATCCAGGCCTTTCATTACAGCAGTCACCAGTTTCCCGTCTGAGAGGCGCACAGCTAAAATACATCATATTAAATAAATTAGATATCTACAAAACCTTAAAACAACCATATTTGTATCATAGTAGATAGTTATAGAAACTTTGTTTTCTCCGATTTAACAGAATGGAGGAAATTATCAGAAACTTACTCTACTTTCTACTGGATTCCTACGAATTTTGTTTCTTATAATTTCCTATTGTGTTGAAGAGACAATTGTTTCCATATAGAAAATTTTAAATGAAGTATTTAAATCTAAGGTGTTAAAAGAGTAATCCATATATCTTAATTTGCATTAAGAATTGAATAATCTTTCTTTTCAAGTGCTAAATACCACACCATATCTGCACCATATCTGTTATCTGACATATCTATAGTGATATATCTGCAAACTAAATGCATTTTGTAATTTACTTTAAAATACTTTTTTAAGTCTGTTGAAAGTCTATTGGCGTACCTTCGCCCATTTTATTACTGTAAACTTTTTTGTCACAGATTCTCATCAAGAAATGTTTCACGAATTGATCTTGTTTCTTTAAGAAAAATAAGGCTAAACTTCCTTTTCGTGTTTCTCGCGTTAATGAAACAAAGTTCTAAGAGCTTACCGTTCAATTGCAATTCTAGTTTTTTTTCCCCTTTCCGAACTTTTTCTCCAACTCGATTAATTATGCCGTTCACTTTACTACTTGGATAGTGTTTTATTAGAACGTTAAGGTTGAAATAAAGCTGTCACATGATAGATTTCTTGCTCAAACCTCGACAAACGGATGGAGGAAGTAATTAAAGTTCTAACTGTATTCTAAAATGCTTTCAAATAAATTTAAGAACATTTATGTGTATACAAAGCCTTTTACAGGCACGTAAGACATTACTATTGATCAATGTTACCACTCGCAAATGTGATATATTTGCATGACATTTTCTACTCTCTTTAAAATAAGAACAAAAAAAATATGAATGCTCTACATCTTGAAAAAACGAACATCATATTTTTTCGCCATCTTTGTAGTAGCTGGAAAACTCTTTTTATGAAAAGGTCATTAGGTTTTTCGTAAAGAAGTTATCGAGGTGTTGTTTCAGTCTCCAAAGAAGTGAACTTCTGTCCGTTCAGGGAATTTTGAAGTAACCTAAAAAGACGAAGCGCCCTCTAACGTCGAAACAAAAATCTTTTGTGGGATTTTTCAACACTCACCACCAGATAAATTTGCAAACATAACACTATTTCAGCATAAGAAAGAATTAAAACGTAAGAAAGCAACTTACATATCAGTATCAAGTACATTTACCGGATGTAAACATAAACAGCAAAAGGTAAATTCTATAAAATTAACAAACATAGTTAACAGCATACAATTCAAATGTTACTCAATAACTAAATATCAACTTGAATTACAAACAGTAAATTATTAGTAATAACTAAACTAATTAAATAAGATTAATGTTAGTGAACATGAAATATAAGAATAAAAACAAAAATTACGAAATTAGCTCATTTTCAGTCTGATAGTTCAAGAGGGTACATCAATTGCACAGGACTCTTTAAGTCCCCTTTTTTAGTTTTTCCCTACATGATCGTAAAAGACCATCACCTTCGAATAAAAATATATGACCAATTTAAGATTTTACTTAGTTTCTGGTGTACGGAAGAAATGAGCATTTCTTAAATCAAGAAGATACTGACTTTCCCATTTTTTTCAGAACTGTTTTATAAGTATTGTCTCATATTCTTTTAGTTTTATTAAATTTTCTCTTATTAGAGAGCTATTCAGGATCTCAAAAGTTGCTAGAAAATTTGGAAAGACTGTTCCTTTAATTATGCCGTAAAATACTGTAAATCTTTGGCAGCATATCGCATTGTCTGAATAAAAAGTACGACAGTGTCCTCTACTCGAGAATAAACGTCTGAGAGCCAAAATGAATTTATTTGCAGACATTGGAAATGAGTTCTAGATGTAACGCTCGTGTAGCAGCGCACAGAAACAATACGGTGTATGATTTCTGAAAGTCATTTCCAGCCTTGATGTAAACCGTACCTGTGAAGTCCACATAACATAGAAACATGTAACATAGAAAAGTAGAGTTTCAAGAATTCAGTCTTTAGCTATCATTTGCTTCGCTGGTTTTATTGCATATTTTTGGCATATTAAACAGTTCCCTAAGACTTTCTTCACCAACTGGGCGGCCCTTGGGAATCCAAAATTTATGTCGTAGTTTGGCTAAAGTTACTGCAATTCCTGCGTGTAGAGCGTTATTACGTTCCCTTTTTACAATTAATTCAGTAAATTTGGAATTTTTAGGAAGAAGGGAACTGGATGTATTTCGTCAACTGTATACTCAGTTTCTTCTAGTCTTCCCTTAATTCGAAGAGTTTCATTTTGATCAAGAAATGGTGCTAAGCTGAATATAATAGAGCTTGGAGAAACTGACTTGTTAGATTGAAGAGCCTTAATTTCAGGTGTGAAGCAATGCATTTGAGCTTTACGAACACAAAATATTTCAGCTTTTTGACTTTCAGAAGCACATAATGTGTCACTATTAGCAAACAGTTTTCTTGCCTTAGCAACGAAAAGTGAAATCCATGCCGCAAATGTGAGAAATTTCCACATATTACTGAATTTTGTTATATCTAATAGTTAATCATCTGTTTTCACGACAATGTCATAAACAGATACTTTATTACAGCGTTCCAGTTGTTCATCGTTTCCGATGTCAAATTTCTTTTGAACTAGCCAGTTTATATACTGAGTTTGTAACCATTCTGGTCCAAACCACCAAGTGAACGAGTCTTCAGAGAATTTACGCTTAAACAGAGAATTGCGCTCTTCAGAGAATTACGCTTAATAAATCAGCGGGATTTTTCTTACAGTTACAATATTTCCAGTTATTGGGATTTTTCAAGGCTTCAATTTCTGTAACCATATTTGAGACAAAACGTTTCCAGTTGCTAGAAGATCCTTAGATCCAGTGTAATACGATTTGCGAATCTGTCCATCTCTTGATAAATATGATTAAATAATTTAGTTAGATATTTTGCAAGTCCAGGTGCTGTAACTGCTCCCAACAATTCCAATCGGGTTAATGATTATTAAGTTTTTAAGAGAAGCTACTGTGGTCCTTGATAAAATGAAACTCGCTTTGATTTCACTAAACTTATTTGTATATCTGAAATATGATACACATCCGTATGTGATATTAGTTGCATCGCAAGAATATCTGTAAGGAAATGTCACTATTTTGCTTATCAACATTTTGAAAGTATTTTTTATTTATCGCTATTTCTGGTAAATGAATTATTTCTGCAAGCCACTTCTTAAATTCAGTTTCAATATAGTTTGGAAGCTGTTAGTCTTAATCAAGACCTTTTACCCATATCTGCGGTAGTAGGATTTTAATTCTAATCTCGAATATGGGTATAAATCCAGTTGGGTCATAAATTTTAGCATCAACTTGTAACACTCTTCTTTCAGTGTATATCACACAGCTAGTTGAAGATGATTCTAAAGATTTTAAATCTAGTTTAGTAGTGTCGTTTTTTGTATCCCAATCAAGACCTAAAATTTTACCTTGCGCAAAGGAATCATTCGTTGATAAACCGTTTTTTAACCATACGTCTTTAAACTCCTTAGGATTAGAATTAAATTTACGTAGATTCTTACTAGTGTGCTTTAAAATTACAACTGCGTCAGATGACAGTTGCTGTGCCTTTTCTACTGTACTCGTTCCATAATGCAAAATAACTTTATTGTAGCTGCTAGAATCAATGGACTGGTAGTAATACCAAATGGTAAGCGTGTCATGTTCATAATTTTGAACGATTCACTGTTGTCATTCCAAAAGCAACGAAATTTTAAATATTTGCGATCTTCCTCGGCAATACTTATCCTTAGAAATGCCTTTTCTATATCAGCGGAAAAAGCGATATTGTGTTCTCAAAATTTTATAATGACATCTAATATATTAGGATTTAAATTAGGTCCAGCCTGTAACAAATCATTTAAGAATTTAGAATTTTCTTCTTTACATGGCGCATCGAAAACAATTCTAAACACGAGAAGTTTCTTTATCTGGTCTTATCACTGTTCTATGGGCATATAATAACCTGGTTCGAGATCTTTATACATATACTTCAACAATACCGTCATTGAAGTGTTCTTCAATTTATTTTGTGTATTCCTTACGTATTTCTGCATCCTTGTCCAGTCTATCTCTCAAAATCTCGAAACGCTTCTTTGAAATATGAAAATTATTATTTAATTCATCAGGGTTAGATTTCCAAAGCATATTATTTTGATATCGACCCCTATCAAAGGATAAAGAGTTTTCAAATTGATCAATTGTTTGTTTACATTTAACAGAGAAGTATACGCTTTTTTCTGAAATACCAATTGAGTCTAATTCCCAAAACACTCTTGGGTCATTCACTATCGCATTGTTCATAACGGTAATATTTTGTAAACGAGCTTTCGCTTATCCAAATTTTTAACCTGTAATTACCCATTCAAAGACAGTTTTTAATGAACCTAAATGTTTATTGTTGCGGTTTTTTCCTCTAAGATAAATTTCCAAAATATATAGGATCCTATTAAGATTTCAGCATCCAAATATTTACCTTCACAGCATGAGTCAACGAGCTGTAATTTATGACTAACTCTGACACTTCTTTATATGGAGGGAAAACTATGGCTCCAGTAATATTTGGGATAACGAGAGTTAAGATTTTAATTGACGACTGCGTATTATTTCCAGCTTTGATGTTAAATTCTACGTCTGGGTACTTCACTGCAGCGTTTTGCATTCCAAAGGAATAAACCGAGAGTATTTCATAGCGAATAGGTTTTAACTTAAACATATTCGCTAAATGTTCACTGCAGAAACTTCTTTCACTTCCATCATCGAGTAGAAGCCTAGTCATTCTAGCATTAAATTCTGAATTTGCAGCAACTGCACATGTTTTGTCAATAAACATTTTTGAAACATGTCATACTTACATTACACGGTGAAACTGAACTGACAGTTTCAGAATTAGAATTATTTAACACTTGAATATCTTTAGCATTACAATTTGAATTCAATGATTCTTTACATTTATCTTTAGTATTATTCGTTTCATTAATTGTTGCAGTATTATTATTTCATTTATTCCACAGACAAATGGAATTATGATGACTTTCGCTTTTGCACTTGAAACAAGGAAGTTTATAAGAACAACATGTTTTACTAATGTGATACATTTTGAAACATTTGAAACAACGTTTAGTATCTTTTGAATTTCTAATTTATTTTGTGGCGTTAAAATGTCGCCACAAAATAAATTAGAAGAATAATTTAAATAAATTATTCATAAATTAACTAATAAATTAAAATTAATTAGTCATAAATTAACAAAATAAATTGGAATTTAAATGAATTATGTGGTGCAGAACAGAAAATGCATATAGACTGCGTCATATTGAATGCCATTGCTGACGATGTACTTTTATGGATTCCTTTCACGAAAGTGTTTCGGTTTGGAAGCTTTGAAGTTTATCCTAATGGTGTCTGAAATTTTGTTTCGTGTTCATTTGAATATTTGTTGTGTGTCAAAAATAAGGTTTCTTTTCTCTACTTTCAACTTCTGTTTTAAAATATTAATTATTTTTGAGACCTTCCAATCTTTGTCTATTCCGCATTTTTAATGATCTCTAGAACAATATCTTGGGGTATTAATTTAATCAATATGGGAAATAATAAAGAACCATAAGTTTCTGAATTCATCCCTTTCTAAATTGCGAACTTCTGTCTGACAAGTATCTAACAATTCTCTAGGCGGAGAGACGTCTGTTGATTTCCTAACAGGTTTTAGATTCAACAGATTATTCAAGTGAAAATTAACGACCAAAGGGTTTTGCCCAAATCTTTCCTTTAAGGTTTCTATTGCTGCTTCGTAATTTTTATTTGTCAGTGTAATTCCTTTAATTGCATTTGCGGCTACTCCAGTTAAATATGAGTGTAAGTAATTAAATTAGTCTACGTTAGATAAATCTTCATTTCTGAGTATCAAAGATTCAAACTGATTCCAGAATCTTTGTCAATCGGCATGATCCCCATCGGATCTTCTTATTGTTAATAACGGTAATTTAACGAATTGTTGTTCTAATTTTAGCAAGCTAATAGGTTGTTGTTGTGTTCTTTGTATACTTCGTTTACGTTTACTAATAGCAGCTTTCAACTTACATGAGCAATTAATGAATTTTTCATGATACTCATCACATTTACTAAATTCTGTTTCAATTTCGTTAACATCCGTAATTTGACTTTGAATTTCAGAATCTATTTCTTTTAATTGTTTAAATTAAAAATTTCTCTGATCTGAAAAGTTCTTTTAACTCTTCTTCTCCTGTTTCATTTTCTAAAATGTTAGCTTCGATTTTAGAAACTAATCTTGTTGTAAGAGATCTAAAGAGTAGTTCGTTTAGCCTTTGCGATTTCCATTTCAGAATCACTTTTAGCAATTCTTTCAAATTAACTTGATATCCTCATTTAACTAAATTTCTCTTTTGATTTTAATTACATAAAGAAGGAATTAGCAGTCATTTGCAATATAAAAAACCGTTCAGACATCAGTTCAGTCAAAGCGGAAGCAATTTGCAATATAAAATTCATTTTATACAAAAAAAGAATAATTAATCTTATCTTTAATTATCTAGCTTATTAATCTTACTTAGAAATCCTTAGCCGAAAGGCATCCAAATGTAGCAGCACATATTTAATCCAGAGTTAGCAACACATATTTAATCCAGAGTTAGCAACACATATTTAATATAAATTTAGCAACACTTTTACATTACCATTTTCTTTATTCGAAGCAGAAACAGTATATTCCCGGATATATATATATATATATGTGTGTGTATTTACTTCTTGAGAGAAAGTTGGTCATACTTAGTACTAATAGAAGCAAAAACTTCAACGTTTTAGAAAAATAAGCTTTTTATTTACAAAACCAAAGCCGGAATTCATACGTGCTTCTTTTTCTTCTACATCGTAAATTGAACTAACATTCTTTTTAAAAAACAGAAGCGCCCTCTAACGGCGATATAAAAATCATTTGTGGGATTTTTCAACAAACGTGGAGTCGAATATTATCATAATGAATAACAACTCGATGATTGGTCTGATCTGGGCGCTTCGCCTTAGTTTCTGATTTTTGAACCTTTCACTTGTGTACAGTATTTTTCCGAATTCATTACCATATTTGGTGACAATAGCATACAACTCTTTTGAAGTCCCACTTTTCATAAAGCTTTACTTTTTTTGAGATGGGGTCACCCTTTCAATATTACTAAATGATGTTAATTTCGCATACCCCATGAAATTTTTTTCTTTGTCTTACTAACATCGTTGTATAGTATTCACTTCTCATCTCCAGTGATGGCTTCAGCAAAGAATCACATGCAGAAATTCGATAAAGACATTCGTATCCAGTGTTCTTGAAATGATCACGTACTGTATTTTAAGGATATTTATTCTGTCTATCCTGATTTTCAGGATATTTAGACTCTGAATTGAGTATCGTTTATTTTCGAAGACAGCTTCTTTTAATAGGTGCCTATTTACAGAGGTTGGTCGTCCAAAACTGGCATTATCTTCGATGTTGAAAATTGCGCTCATAGACTTCTCAAACCACCTGCGAATTGTATCAGAAACAGGACTTTTCCATGAAAGGCACAAATTTTACTAAAAGCTTGACTAGCACTTTTTTTAATATACTATGATATATGAAGGAAATGAATGTTAATAATTAATTTTCAGTACAGAAGAGCGAAGAACTTTTAGTTCAAGTTCTCCGCTCTTCGCACTGCACTGAAGAAACCATTACGCCGCAAAACATGCGAGAATTATGTAAAGTGAACAGAGAAAACCGTATTTAAATATTTGTCTTGATGGAGATCTTTCCTTATCAGTAGAACTAATTATGAGCATATGGCATAACATGTTGCCTCGTTAGATTAGGGTAAAAGCTATAACTGAACATTCTATGATTTTGTAATGTTTTTGAGAGTTAACCTATCCCGACAAAAGGAAAAGCATTATTTTTAAAAAATTTCTTACTTCCAGACTCTTAAAAAACTTTAAAAATCCTTACTTCTTCCCTCCCCCCCCCCAATTAAAATAATGTTTTCCTAACAGCATTTTTTAAAAAAAATTATGATGTACAGGCAAAAGCATTTTCTTTTCTTTTTTCTAGTTTCAGAGTACTAGAAGAATGACTTCAAAGCAAATTTGCATTAAACCAATAACAGCGAGAATAATTACAAGAAGCAGTGAAGTAATTAATCGTATATAGTGAAATGCAGATATGGTTAAATCGATTAGTAGTTCGAAAATTGCGATATAATTAAAAGTGATTGAAATTGTTCTCTCATGCAGGATATGAAATCTTCGTTAATTTTATTATCGGTAGACTAAACAAAGCATGTTATTTTACGGATGCTTTGATCATCTGATATAAAGAGGCATTAATTTTATTTTTTATTTGCTTTTCTGGCAATAAGAAAATCATAATCATGAATGAATGCATAATATTCTTAGTATGACATTAATGTTATTTTTCTATTACGTAATTCTCGAATTTAATTTCCATGAAAGAATTTGTTATTTTCAGCATCTTGGTAAGGATGCTTAAAAGCAAGAAAAAAAAAATCATAATGAAATCAAATACATTTTGAATTAAAATATAGCCTTTAGTTTAAAGAGAAGTAAACATAAAGAAAATTCAGCGGAATTTATAACATTTGTTGAGAGATATGTTTTCAGTTTTTCAAGCAGGGCTATATAAAATCTTCCGCAACGTTTATTTGCCTAGAACATTTGGACAAAGAAACTAAAATACAATGATAAGGAGCTATATCAATTAAATTTGATCGAATCAGATTCAAGAAATCTTACTACTAAATTAAATATTTGTTTCAGGCGAGACACGCAGTGAGTAAAATTTGCTATGGAACTGCAGTAAACCTGTTTTATCAACGCCCGAGCGATAAAGTCGCTGAAAACTGGTTTTTCGACCCATTCTAGTTGCGTATTCGTTTTTGTGTTTTCTACTTGTCTAACGTGAATACTAATCAGTCTTCCTTAGAATGTATTATCTGGGGAATTATTAAAATTATTATTAACAAACAGCATGAAAACGGAATATATGGACAGTAAAATTTCCTTTAATACATAAATGTAGAACGAGAGACATAACGAACAAAACCCATGCGAAATATATTGAGCAATTTTTGAGTCTATCTTAAAATAGCAAATAAGTAGGAAGGTAAATAAGAAGTGATGTTCAATATAGTTTGATATGTGTTAATTTTCCTGACGGTGATTCGTATAATCGCATCGCTAAGAATTTAAATATTTCCGATGTAAGGCTATAGTTTTCCTTTGCATCTAAAGCGTGCCTTTATTCTGGTTAAAGAATATGAATCAGATTTTATACCCTTTCAATAGAATTTTGTTCGGGGATCATTTAAAACGTGTCTGATAGTTACAAACTCGTGGTATATGCTACAGATCGGTTCACCGTCTCTAATCATTAGATGCTGATGAGTTCACCTACGGTGACAGATCCTCAAGCGAGTCAAAATAACTGCCTCTTTGCCATTTTTTATGCAACCTCAAATTATCCATTTGGAGTTTGACGTTTTTCGATTTACTGACTGTCCCATATACTTTGCCGTTTTATGATTATTTTATATGTCCCATAATTGTTTGTAACTTGTAACAGAGCAGATAGGCTGGACTATTCAACAGAAGCCTACGCAACCTGGTACCCAGCAATACAATATTAAAACTCCTCTCTTCCATAGGTTACGATTCAGTTTGATGAATGCGCTAAGTAACGGATGATAATTTTCAAAAAATGATTCCGGAGCCTTAACAGCATTAAGTGTGTCGAAGTATTTTGTATAGTTCATTCCTTTGAGTTTCAAGATGAACGGGAAGGCAAACAAAACGGTAACAACGTCTGCGGTAAATGCAAATACTGAACAACTTGACGCAATTCTACGCCTTCGATTTTCCATTCCAAACAATAGCTGCTCCAACATAGTCGCAAGATTTATAAAAGTATATGGGACCCATCTTCATAACCCGGGCAATACCCATAAAACTCTTGGTGATGTTCATAGAAAAATTGCCTATGTACGGCATCACTGGTGTTACACTTATCGCAGTTTACATAAATGTTCAGAAGTTGACTTTTTGCACAATTCCATGAGAAGGTTTCTACAGGTTTTAGTGCTAGGACTTTCAAATCAGAGAGACCACACTGTTCAATGAGGGATCGCACACGTATGCCATATGTAAGGAATAGAGAACGTCCTACCTGATATATAAGATCATGTTGATTATCAAGCATTGCAGGTGGCAATGGATTTTCTGGGTGGCACATTACGTTAAAACATTAATAAAAAGACATCTGCTGACTCTTAACTGAAGTGATGGCTCTAAGCTTTTTAGGTATGGGCTGTGCACAGGGGATGTTCTGTAAGCTTTAGAACAAATGCGAAAAGTTTGGTTATGAAAAGAATCAAGTTCAGGCAAAAGCGAAGACCGAATAAATTCATGAATAACTGATTAAAGCTCTGAACGATCTAAGTTTGGAGCGATCTAAGTTCGGATCTAAGTTTGGAGCGAACTAAAGCTTGGAACGAACAAATGCTCTATAAATCCGAAACAGCAAACATCGATCATTTTCCTACAAGTATCCAGAGGGCTTACAAGAGATTTAATGTCTTCAGGCATCTGATTTTAAGATCTAAAATGTGAGATAGGAAGGAACGTTTCCAGTCATTAATATCTCTACGAATTTTGACTTTATCTGAACTATCAAGAATGCGTGTAAGTTCAGGATGGAGACTACGTTTGCGGCAGGAGTACACAGTAACTTTCTTTTGATTTGCGAACTTAAATCCGTTCGACTCCTGGCTTTTAATGTCTGAACCTCAGAAACATAACTGCAGAACATCAACAGATAAATTTCCGGAAACAGACTTTTAAAGTAGTATTTATTCTAAAACTCAACACGAAACTGTTTGGCACACCCTCTTCTTGACAAAAATACTTAGATAGCCCAGAGCCTATTTTCGCTTGGAAATATCCTTCTTACAGAATATTTTGGATAGAGATTGGTAAACTTCCATACAAACCACTACTGTAAACATCACGGATAATTCTATACACCCAAGTTTGCTCGTACACTACTTCCATGTTTCTCTTTTGGTCTGCTTTCCGGAAACCGGAAGCGTGAAGCATTTTTTCTGGTCCTTTCGAAGTTTCACTATCGGGATCCAAAACAGTATTTCGCCAGGCAGAAGGAGAAGCATGCTCCTTCCACACTTCGTTAAAGAGAGTGAGAAGGGAGGGCAGCAGTTTAGTGGACAAATGCTAAAGCATAACATAAGTAATGCCATCAGTACCAGTGCTAGTCTTAATGGTCTGAGCCAAATTTCAATAATCTCTTCTTCAATAATTTCATTAATCTTTCCAATTTAAGCATTGTGAAATCTTCTTTATATGCTTTCGGAATGGTTTAGTTAAAATTAATATTGGGCCTTTTCTAACTGTTCCTTAACATAGAGAAATGAATATGGTAATTGGTACGGTAGCAAACATCTTTTCAATGACATTAGCAATATCTTTTCTGTTGTCGAATATTTTTATGTTTTTTCCCAAGTTGGGAATACAATGTTCAATGTAAATACCTAAAGCTTTACGTACACTTTCTCACACCCATTTGCTCGAAGTTGTTGATGTAATAGAGCCACCCAGAAGGGACAGTGTTATCGTCTCTAAAGTTCGTAATCGCATAGTGTCTGTGCGCAAGGAACACTCAAAATGCACTGTGAGATCAAATCGTCTCGAAGGGTTCATGGTGCGGAAACAACATCAACAAAATATCTACGTGCTCCTGCAACTGAATGCAAATACACGGAATGGAGTCCCAGATGAACCCCCCTGTCAGGCCAGGGATGGTAGTCCAACTAAAAATCACCTGGGATATAACATCAATTCACTTGCCGCGCATACCGGGTTCAACGGACTACTTAAAACTATCCCTAACCTCACCTTCGAACCGGATCCGAGGTTTCATTACTCTCTGTTCTCGGTGTTACCTGTGAGGCGTGTCCTATTCGGCTGCAAGTCTCACTGGTCTTCAACTTGCTCCCACCAGTACCACGCGGGCATCCCGTCACCAAGGCCATTAGCCAGATCACCCGCCCCATCGAGCTACTGGTGCCGTTCTAGGACTTAGACCAATTCTCCAGATCTGACCTTAATGGAACGATCGTCTCAGGCTTCTGAAGCCACCAGGCTCGTGCTTGTGTTTACATAACACCATGGCAGAGACTGCTTAGGTACAGATCCTAGCCAGTAGCTTTACAGGATTTCCTGAGTAGACCGCTGGGGGAGACATGGTAGGGAAACTGGTTTATGTATTAGCTGGTACCACGATCAAAGGTAGACGTACAACCAACCCCGATCCGAACTTTAGACCTCCGAATTGGGCGGGAGGTTGATCTGTCAGGGAAATTTACCTCTATCGAAAGCCTAATAAAATTCATAACACTGCCGCCCATCCCACACTTGCAGGCGATAGACCCAAAACGAACTGTCAAAACTTATGGCTGAACTTTTCGATCGGGGTCACCACTTCTGGCGAAGAGAGATCACCATGAGTTGAGGCACTATTGGCCCGAAGATTTAACTGTTGGTAAAATTGCCCCAGCAGTAATACCGAGTAGCCCCATTCTGAAGGATTGACACCGAATACAGTTTGTACAACGGACTGACCGTCGCACCGCTACCGATACCGTGGCATTATACGGAATACAGGTCAAGTGACATACCACGCCGCTACCGAGATCACCAGATTGGGGACTTACAGGCAACCCCTCTTGGTCCAACAGTATAGAATAAACTTCCTTCGGGGTTCTGCAACCGCCAGGTTCGTAATTTATGTTCCCCTAGAGTGCTATTGCCATGATAAAATACCACGTCATTGTGAACACCCCAGGGGGTATGGTAAGGAAAGAGGTGTGGGAGACCCTCGGACCACACACGATGTGTTCTTTCTCAAAATTCTATCCAGAAGAATTTTTTTAGCAGTTAGCAAGCCTCGGCAATACCTAATATGCACAAATGTAGGCCTTGCTTTAACCTATACATTGTAAGAATTATGTTAATTTTATTAACAGTTAAATTTTAAGTTAAACTCCTTACCTGACAAGTTCTTAACTTCAACTTACTACTTCCGGCCAGAACGTAGTTTTAGAATCACGTTTGAATACATAATGAGGAAGAGCGGTATTTAAACGCGAAGTTCTACTTGCTGAGTTAGAAAGAGTTTCTGATTAGTGCGCGTCCGCCTTTTTGGCTACTCTCTCTCAAAGCTGTTATTACGCTCGGCCGTACTCAGGAATTTGATAGCTTCGCAGTTAATTAGCGTTAATAGGCCAACTCGGTTAGAATCTTGATAGCTTCGGCTATATCTTTTTAATTTAGATTAGTTTTAGTTTATTTCTTAGCCTCTTAAGTTCAAGCCCAAGTGTCGGCTTTTATTGTACACTCCAAGACGGAATTCTCTTAAATCTTATTTGAATAATAAAAGATTATTTACCCTTTCATCTTGTTGTTTCTTGTCACACGAACTTAGCAATTATTCGCTTAGCAGTTCTTAAGATTCTTCACGTTCAACTGTAAATTAGCATTTACAAAGTGAGGCACTCTACAACCTATTGATGTATCAGTATCAGTATCAGTAGTGAGCGCAGCCCGATCCGCCTAACCAAACAATTTGGTCTTATGGTCGTGACAGGCTACGCCCATTTCAACAAAGGAAAAAATGAAACATAAAATATCTAAATGAAAATAATCATGTGTTAATAATAATTATAAACATAAAATGAAGAAAAAGAACAAATACAAACATTTAGACAAGAGCAGGCATCAAAGACAAAAAAAAAAAAAAAAACCCACGAACAACAAACACAAACAATGGTATAAACAAATTAGTAAAATAGACCAAATAGTGATGGCAATAAAAAGCAAAAATCATACACTGATTCCCACTGTCCGGCGCTCACCGTTAATAATTTTCATCACAGATTTACATAATTGTGCAATATCTTTATAACATAAAAAGGAATTTTCAAAATCAATATTTTTATTGTTTCTTAAGCTATTAAATTAGGGACAGACATCGAGGAAATGCTTAGCATCACCAAACAGACCACATATTTTACATTTATCGTCGTTCTCTACATTAAACCTAGCGAAGTGTCCCGGGAAAGACTCATGCCTGGTCAGGTTAGTTAACTTCAAAATCATTGAAGATAATATACTTTTTCTTAGTGAGTTCTGTTTCAAATATCGAGTTTTCCTTTAAGAAGTATTCCATTGTAACTGTCATTGCTTAAAATAATACGAATAAATAACTTTTGTTCCTATTTTTGTTAACCCTGAACATAGGGCGTCCCCGAAACACTCCCTAAGGCAGCCTTTTTTGCGAGCACATCCGCTCTCTCATTACCAAATATTCCGATATGAGTTTTAACCCAGCGAAACTTAATATTAAAGCATAAGGATAGTTTAGGAAAAGATCTTTAATATCGATAATCAAACCATTATTATTTTCTGCATTATGAAGTGCATTTAAGCAAGACATGCAATCTGTAAAAATATAAAAGTTATAATTTCTTGCAAAATTACTTTTCAGTATCAATTTAAGGGCATATAGGACGGCGATGAGCTCGGCTTGGTAAACAGAATTATATTTTTCAAGGCCAAATTTATAGTGATAGATCTCAGTATCAAAATAATATACAACAAAAGCCGAACCCACCCCGCCCTCATAACCCGATTTATCAGTAAAAATTTGGTATTCCATTAAACAAGGATCATAAATATTATAATTGATAGAAATACGCTTTGCCGGATGAATCAAATGTAAATTAAAGACAGAAAGTGAAAAACTGGGATTTCATCATAGTTGAAAAAGTCCGAAATATTATTTCTTAATCATAATAAAACTTGTAGATTATCGAGAGAGGCGGAGTGCTTGCCAAGACGCAAAGCACCTCACTCGAGACTGTATGGAAACAGCTTGGTTAAAGTAGTGAAATGTCGAAATGTACTCCCAAGCCTTTCTCTGCTTTCCCTGAAATTCTTGACACTTGCGGTTTCACCACGTTTTTGAAAAATTTGCAAAATCTTACTGATGCCATAAGAATAGAGATTTTAGCTGCATAAGATATGACATCTGTGACAGCTTTCAAAATGTCATTGATCGGCACATTTTAACCATTTCATCGCCTTGAATGCCAAACGTTCCCAGTATGCAATTTCAAACAAAGATCGAGGGGTCTGAAAATCTGCATCTCTCCAGTTCCTGTGAAAGTGATAAAAATTGGGAACTAATCACGGTATAGAATGCTTTCTACACTGAATGTGTAAAAAGGCTAACTTAGTGGCGAGCACAGTAGTAGACCCTCGGCAGCAGAATGTCACTGTGGGCCCAGAAAGACATTGTTAATCCGGCCATCTAGTGTAGATTCCGTTTACCTGTCTGGGTATGGTAAATAACAAGTGGTCTCTGCACTTATAACCTAACCTAACCTACACACTACGGAGTCAAACGAAGGAACACACGTTCCTGAACCAGGCCTAAACGCAAAGTGAAGCCTCTGAGTTCCAGCTTTTTCAAAAGCTCATCCCCAAGCTACTGATACATGATCTAATTACCAGCTGATTCGCATTATCGGGGACAACTATATACCTTCCATTGTGACTAAAGCAGTAGACCAAGCCAGCATGTCGGCTACAATGTCAACCCCTGAACTATCACTACGATCCTTCCCAGCCGTACGTAACCCCACGCATGGCAGACGCAAAGGCAATCATCTTCCTATGGTAAACCAGAGAGGAAAGATTTGTTACAGCGTCTCACAGCGAGCCTCATCCTTCGAAGAGGAAACCGCAAGGAAGAAAGGAAACTAGTGAAGAGGAGCGAAAGAGGAAAAGGGGAAAAGTCACTACAGCTCCGAGATCGTTACACCCGTATCACAAAGATGGTGCTCTCACGAAGAAATATCGTGTCTTGGGATTGAAACACCCGTACTCACAGTATGAGCCCCTGGTGGTTGCTTCTAGTATAATGTTCTTAAATTTATTAATTTAGAATAACGTTCTTCAATTCACTTTCGAAACATCCATAGGCTTTTAATATAGACACACATTTCCGTGTGTAATACTCATGGAAGTCTGAAACAGAGGTTTAAGAAGACAAAAAAGAAGTGGTTTAATAGGGGTATGGTCCCCTCTTACAGCCATACAGGCCACGCAACGTTATGTCATACTGGAAATGAGGCAGTTTATCAGTGCCTGTAGTAATTGGTCCCACTCATTCAGCAGCGCTGTTTTCAGTTCCTAGATAGTTCTCGGAGGGGGGTTGCGAGTTGCAATTGCCCTCTCCAGAGCGCCCCAGACATGCTATATATGGTTGAGGTCTAGAGACCTGGCTGACCTATCCATCCGGCGAATATCCTCATTCTCCAGAAATTCGTTGACCAGAAGAGCTCTATGTGGCCTCGCGTTATCGTCCTGTAAGATGAACTCGGGGCCCACTGCACCCCGGAAAAGGGTGCGAGATGTGTGCGGCTATGCAACATCATATCTGCCCAGATCATTACACCGCCACCGCCATAATTGTTGATTTCGCGGACATTCGAGTGTAGGTAGCGGGTCCCTGGCTCTCTCCATATGAAAGTGACGCGAGAATCGGTGTTTAAGCTAAAACGGGACTCATCGGTGAACAGAACGGTCGCCCATTGCTCCGTACTCCAATCACTATGCTGCCTGCACCATGCTAATCGGACGCTCCTGTCCGTAGACGTAAACAGCCGGTCTTGTGGCAAACAGTCATTCAGTCTTTTGGAAACAGTCACCCTTGTTACACGGCTTCCTGTGGCTGCATACAGATCCCGAGAGAGCTGAAAAGCTGTAGCCCCTCTGTTACACCTCGCTAAAATGAACAAATAACAATCTTCTCTGGCCGTCGTGGCTCTTGGACTAGGATCCAGTATCCTGGAACGGTTTCCATAGGTTACACACGACGCTGGACGTTATATTAAACTCTCTGCATATCTGGACTTGCGATTGGCCTGCCTCTAGCCTTCCCACAATTCGCCACCTCATTCCATCACCTAAACGTTGGTGGTTACTCATTTTTAGTGTTCCGATGTGAATTTAACCGATTGCTGCAACATAACACAAAGAAATTTGCCGAGGTGTACTAGCGAACGCAATTCGTCTTACCCTCCACGCGCTTATGAAGTCTGTTTTTCTGCTGGCTTTGCCTACACACACGTGTACGCTTACATATTTGCCGTACAAGATTTGCATTTTTATCTAGAAGCAGTGGTTTTCCCTTCAGTTCAGTTCTTTTCATGCAATTCGATAAAATATGCAAATTCTCTTAATTTATTACAATAGTGTATTTAAAGAGCGCTGAGGCAAGTTCTAACTCATAAGACCTTTCGCCTTATGAACTGATAGCAATGGTAATATAGTCGTTGAAGTTTGGAGTGTGAAATTAGCGTTTGTAGTGCATTTAGGATGAATATTTCAAAATCAATTTTTCCAACACTCAAAAGACAACGGTGGAAAAGGATTTTTAATCATATAAAACATCATTTGTATTTTGTTTTCCTTGTGTTATATGGTAACATTACTGTATATATAGTGATTTTTACAGGTTGTTGAAATATTGACCACAAAATTTTTATAAGTTTCCTTAAACTGCGTATGTTTTCTCAGTCTCTTTTATTTTTTCGTTAGTACAAAATGTTTAGCCTTAATTTTCATTGTTTATAATGAATGTTAAAATGAATTTAAAGGAGTTTAATAATCTTCTACAATAATACTTTTTACATTATTTTATTTTCAAATTTGTTACGAGTCAAATATTTAGTTAGTTTAAATTCTATGATTAAACTGAGCGCTGTATTTTCAATGTAAATTGATCTGTTTTTACTAGATTTTCTATTTAATTACATGTAATGTTTTTATAGAAATTTTATTTCTAAATCTATGTATTAGAGATTTACATGTGCGAGACTTTATCACGCCGGGTTAATCGCATGATTTATTTGAGCATGAGATGTAAATAATGTATATATTTTTCATTCTCCATTTCAATTTTCATTTCAAAAGGAATGATAAGCAAACAATAAATACACAATTATTAACTGATACGTAAACAATACATACACAATTATTTTATTGTGTATTTTATTTTTATATTTAAATGCTTAAAAGGTCATGCGGACGAAGCGTGATACAGTTCTCTTGGATTATTCAGATTTTGATATTTCAGATTATTACCCGTTGAGAAATCAGTCTGGAATATAAAACTGTGAATAATCTATCATGCATTATAAATTTTATATGATTGATATTTCCCCTTTAAATAAAGTATAGGAAAATTCAAAAATGGTAAGGGTTCGCCTTTAATTTTGTTTCATAATTTAAGTACCATAGGTTTCTTTACACAATTTTAGCATTTTCCTGGGATGGTTTGATATACTTCTAATAAATTATTAATTTTATGTTACAGTGCAACTGTAATTATAAATGATACAATAACAATGTAAGTGTAATTGCAATTAATTCAGTTGCAATGTAACTGTAATTTCAGGATTTATATTACATTGCAATTTCAAAAATAATCTAATTATAACCTCAACTATGAACATGCTCAATGTGTATTAACGATAATTACAGTGTAATTATGATTAAAATTGTTAGCACTTGCAGTTCGTTACGGCTTGACGGAGCTGCAATATTTTGACTTTATATATAAAATATTGTTCTCAGCAAATTCAAACTGAAGACATGATTATGTCTTGAAAATTTACTGAAAAAAATAGTCAAGAAGCAGATCTCGACAGATGTTGCCACTCCGCGAAATATGAAAAAGATGAACTTCACAGATCTTCCACGTGTTCTCGCGAATATCGAATTGTCAGAATATTACTAAGGCGTAAGGCATTTAACATATCTTGTTTGCGCCCTCGCGCATAACGATTTCTCGATATGTTGCCATTCGACGAAGCATGAGATCAATAATTTTATCTTTCAGATTTAAGCAATATGTTACTGATTTAATAGAGCTTATAACTACTTTGGAATTACTTTGTAAATAAAGCTACCGTTAGTGCAGATATAATTAGACGACATTTAGCGTTATAATATGACTGAAAACACAATTAAGTTTGGGCACAGCAATGGCCGAACTGACAAGAATCTGGGTATTTTCTCGCGTTCCTTATGTGCAACATGAAAACAGCGATTATTTCCCTTAGAAAGTCTTCCACGAAGATACCCGTCCCGTTAGACGTTTTCATACATTCAATTAAACTAACTGTTCACCCATACATTGCTCAACAAATTTCACAGTTTTTAATTTTATTCGAAATAGTTTCTCCTCAGGGACTTTTGACAGAAAACTTACTTAAATTTTATACAGGGTGAATCCCAAAAAGTGGGCAAGACTTAACGTGGTGATAGAACGCAGCTATACGAGCAATATTCATCATAGAAGGCATGTTCCGAACACAAACGGTGAGATGTTAAAAAGTATAAAATGAAACAGGCAAATCGACAACCTTGTATTCGGCTTAGATTTTATAAAATCCCAGTCAATTTCTAGGGCAAAATCGGATTCTCCTTCATCAGGAGCGAAATCTTCTGGAGGGAAAAATAAAGTGGGACCCGTTTTTGCCCTCGAAATCAATTGGGATTTTACAAAATCTACTACGAATACAACTTTGTCGATTTTGCCTGTTTTATTTACCTCGTCGGCGTATTTCTCTTGCGTCTTGATGTTAAAGGTAGTTTTCCACTGACACAGTTAAAGAATTAACATAAGAGTAGATACTTCAGAAAACAGGTATGTCATTTTATTAAAAGGTATGTCATTGATGTACGTGCTCAAAAGACCTTCCGCCAGCTGTAATGCAGGCTTCACACCTGTAGGATAGAGCTTGACGCACATTTTCGAACACACAATTAATTTCCTGAATATCTCTGCCAAGAGCGGCAATCCTGGCGACTAGTTCCATATTGGTTTCAACACGACGCTCGTATGTTAGACTTTTTATATGACCATATAGGAAAACGTTCAAACACGAGAAAGCCTGTGATCTTAGTTATGGGATCGCCTCGTCCTATCCATCTCCCTGGAAGTTTGGCAGTTCGTATAACCAGCCATCCTCTCTACAATCCACAGTAGAAAATACCGTTGGATGTGAGAAAGCTCCTTTTTTTATGCTATTTACAATGCCAGCTAGCGTCTCGCCGTTTGCGTTTTGTCCAAACTTTCTATGACGAATTTTCCTTGTATAGCTGCGTTCTAACACTTCGTAAAGTTTTATCCACTTTTTCAGATTCATCCTGTATTGCAAATCTGAATTGTATTAAATAGAAGGCTAATTAATAACTAGTACCATTACAGTAATTTAACAGGATGAGCTTGGATGAAAAAATTAGGCATTTTTCTAGTGCATGCATTGTATTTAATATTATGCTTGTATCTTTCTACCTGAAACTATGAAAAATACTTCCTGCAGCGTAAGAAACGCCAGCCAGCGGGTGAGCGGTAACTTCTTTAAGCACTGATAGTTCGACCTGGGTCCAATTCCAGGCGAACGGGATGGCTGCATGGGCGTTTTCTTAGCTTTCTTGATATCTTACGACGATACGAGTCAATTTCCCATAGAAAGTTTTCTACGAATGCATCTTTATAATAAAATAAACCAAACCAATGACTTTTAACTGTTCATTGGAAATATTTGTCTTACTAATTCAGAAGTCAAACAACAAAAATCAGCGTTAATTTAAAAAATTTTCACAGGACTAGTTTCGATGGTTTTACCGAACCATCATCTTCAGCTGCAAAACCGCAAATGAACAAGATAGGAAATAATGTTTAGATAAGATAAGAAAGCCTGGACAAGAATAAGCAAGTGGCGCCATCTGTTGGCGAAACCAGAACTAAAACATAATTTCTCTAAAAGCCGAAGGCAAATTTGGATTGGAATTAGGATCGTTAACTAGAACAGAAAGATTTTTATGAATGTGAAATGCCTCTAGAAAATCCAGTTCTCCAATGGAAGATGTTTTTTGAATAATTTTGGCAGCAGAAAAATCGAAAGTGTGATTTTCGGACCAACAATGCTGAGCAACAGAAGACTTCTGTGTTTCCTTTTTTCTAACATATGCCTCATGTTCTTTGACGCGAAATTAATAATGTTGGGTGAAAAAAAAAAGTAAAAGCAATAGCTATTGACAGGGGCTTTTCACCCAACATTATTAATCAAGCAGTTAAAAAATTCTCATCTCAACACACTAAAAGCCACACTCTTATTTTAGGAGATTATAAAAATTCTGTTGTCATTCCCTTCTTTCCATCAATTAGCTATAAAGTTGCACATATTTTGCAGAAATTTAACTTTCGGGTTGTTTACTCTCCCATCAATAAAATTCCAACTTCTATACTCAAGGACCCCATTCCGAATACGAATTCCTGGGGTATTTATAGGATTCCTTGCCAGTGTGGTTTAATTTACATTGGCCAAACTAAGAGAGCCTTAAAATTTCGCGTCAAAGAACATGAGGCATATGTTAGAAAAAAGGAAACACAGAAGTCTTCTGTTGCTCAGCATTGTTGGTCCGAAAATCACACTTTCGATTTTTCTGCTGCCAAAATTATTCAAAAAACATCTTCCATTGGAGAACTGGATTTTCTAGAGGCATTTCACATTCATAAAAATCTTTCTGTTCTAGTTAACGATCCTAATTCCAATCCAAATTTGCCTTCGGCTTTTAGAGAAATTATGTTTTAGTTCTGGTTTCGCCAACAGATGGCGCACTTGCTTATTCTTGTCCAGGCTTTCTTATCTTATCTAAACATTATTTCCTATCTTGTTCATTTGCGGTTTTGCAGCTGAAGATGATGGTTCGGTAAAACCATCGAAACTAGTCCTGTGAAAATTTTTTAAATTAACGCTGATTTTTGTTGTTTGACTTCTGAATTAGTATTTATTCGGCGTGTTATTGTGTCTTAATTTGTCTTACTAGTTCGTAATCAATACTATTGTTGAAATTTTTAATACGAGTAGCAATATTATGCACTACGTATGGATGTAAATCAGAGTATGTTCTACTAAGGCCACTCAAGACTTTATTTGATAAGATTGAGACCGTATAAGTTAGTTAACATTATGATCGGTTATTTTGTCTAAGATTAGGATCCCTTTGTATTACTTAGAAACTTGTTAAATAAAATAGCTAACCATTTTAGAAATATTGGGTATTGTTGTAATTTTTTATAATGATCATGATTACTAACGCTTTGTAGTTTTAACTGTCATGGGCAATTACTTTATGAATTATTTTATTATAATTATGTACTGAAATTACAACTGTAGTTCTAATAGAAATAGAGTTGTACGTAGAACCTTGTTTCCGAAACCTTTGTTGAAATGGAAAAGATAAATTAAATTTTCATGACTTATCTGTTGTTTAATATAAAATAAGGCCCGTTTCTTTTAAGAAAATCTTCGCAGAATCCCCATTACATAGGTTTAGATTCTTTATGCGATTTGCTTTAATCAAATCCACATACCTTTCGGGGGAAACACCGTAAACACATATATTTGTTTAACAAAATTACGCGTATTTATGTATGTGCTGAACTAAATTAGTTACAGTGAATCATTTCTGCTTTAACTGTATTTCTTTTATTTATTTACTGAAAATGTGTGTAATGTTTAATAAAGGATCAGTTTATATTTTATGTCAATACTACAAATTGCAATACATGCAAAAGTTAAGAAGGATGATTCCAGATGTTAAATATGAATATTTCTTTTAAAAGCGATCATCGTTTTGCATTATTTAGCAACTTGTTGCACAAAATAGCTAACTCTTTCAAATACACTGTATTTTATTGAAATTTTTAATTATGATTATGATTATTTAAGGCTTTGTAATTGTAGCTTCAATGGGCAATTACTTACTTAATTATTTCATCATAATTACATACTGCAATTTTAGTTAACTTATTAACGTTAATTATAACTGTAATTACACTGGTGTGCAAAAATTAAGGACGAAGTCGAAAAATTAGCATATCAGCTGAACGAAGAGGCAGAGCGGACAGAAAGACCAATCAGGAGATTAAGTAAGGTGATGTACGGTAGCACATGCGCAGATATGCAGGTAGACGTAATGGGGGAGTGTCTGAGTAGTATAAAGCATGTTGTCGGTGTAAGATCAGTATTTCTGGCAAAGAGATTGCACGCCGTATAGCAGTTAAAATCACACCGAGTTGCTGCCTCAGCGAGAAATGGCGAATAATCAATCTGTTAGACGACATCTGGATGCTTTTACCCGAGGTCGAATCATTGGGAAGTTGGAGGAAGGCCGCAGTGTGACAAGTGTGGCTGCAGAGTTCAGAATTGCTCATAGCATCGTTTCACGACTTTGGAGACAATTTCAAACTACAGGAACAATGACATTAAAAATAAAATAATCATATAAAAGAGAAAAATGATAGAAATTAATGTTTAAAACGTAATCTGAATCCCATCAATAGTGTCATTAAATCTAAGGTATCTTATTATTATTAAGTTATATATGGTATCACATATTTAATAACATTAATATCTGTGAGGTTACAAGTATGTGAATGCCAAAAAATATCTTACACGCTTTATGAAAAATCAATGTATTAATGATTAAAATTCTGTTATCGAAGTATTTTTTCGGATATTTATGTGAACATCTTCATCTAAGTTTTACCTCTCTTTTTTTCAGGAATGGAGTCTGTTCCCCGGTTTGGTGATGAAATTCCTGATGCAGATATATTCTCTACTTTTGATTTCATTTCCGAGAATTCAACTGGAAGTCGTTTATTCTTATCTAACGTTGGAAATGATACAGAAAATATTACACAAAGTAATCTGATCAAGCGTCTTCAACCGTACATGAACAACAGGGCTATTGATGACAATGCCCTGATAGCTCTTCTTATAGCATATGTAATCCTTATAATTACTGGAGCTAGTGGAAATGGATTAGTTTGCATGGCTGTAGCAAGAAAACCTGCTATGCGTACAGCTCGGAATGTTTTCATCATCAATCTCGCTATATCGGACTTGATTTTATGTCTTTTTACAATGCCATTTTCTCTTGTTGAGATAATGATGAAATTTTGGCCCCTTGGCGTTTTGACCTGCAAATTAGTGGCTGGGTTGCAGGCTACTAGTATATTTGTTAGCACCATAAGCATAACAGCAATTGCTCTGGATCGATACAAAGTAATCGTTTACCCTACCCAAGATACTTGCCGTCCACTGCGTGCTTTCTTAACCCTATCTTGTATATGGATTATAGCACTGCTATTATCTACGCCATTATTCCTGTTTAGAACAGTCGTACATTTTCCAGTAAAACTTCCTTTTCTGGAGTCTGTGAATTACTGTATTGAGCGATGGCCGATTCAGCATGGCAGAGGCTTTTATTCTGCCTTTTCCATGTTTTTCCAGTACTTGCTTCCAATATTCATTGTTAGTCTAGCATATGCTCGAATATGCAAGAAGCTCAAATACAGAATGGTTGCGAAGGGTACAAAACTTCAAGACAAACAAGCTCGGGATAAAAAGCGCGTTAAGAAGACTAACATCCTTTTAATTTCAATAGCTCTTATCTTCGGACTGAGCTGGATGCCCCTGAATATCCTGAATGTCGTGGCTGATTTCTTTTATCCCTTCTCTGATACATCCACCTTTCGCATTGTGTTTGCTTGCTGTCATATGGCTGGTATGAGCTCTGCATGCTCAAATCCTCTGCTCTATGGATGGCTGAACGAAAATTTCAGAAAGGAATTTAAGGAGATCTTTGCTAGTTGTGTCAAACCATCTCCCCCAAGAGTCAAAATTACTGCGGGAAACGAGGGTACTGAATCTTTTGTGTTATGCACTAAAAACCAAACAAACCAAACTACTATTCCTAATAATCAGCCTCCTGCGGATACTACAGTAATCGATGGTGTGGGGGTGCGTGCAATAAAATGACTAAAGAAGTACCATGACTCCCCGGAATCCGATTTCGTTTAGTTAAAATTTGCAAGAAGAATTCTTTAGTTTTAAACTTTCAGTTTCCTCGAGATACAAATTACCAGTGGCTGAACCTAGCTAAAATTTCCATGTGATATACATGTTCTATTGGTTTTCTTCATTTATTGCACTAAATTTTAAAGCTAATTTTCTAGCATAAAAACAATTGTTTAAAAAATTTTTAAGAAGTAAAATGACTTAAATAATGTTTAAAAAAACCCAATTAAATATATATTTCTTTATTGCCTGGAAAACTGAAGAATGGAATGACCATTTTTAAAAAAAGTGATTTCCGTAAGTATGTGTTAAGAAAATGCATTAATACCCTGAAATTATTATATTAGAGCGCATATTATGCGTGATTCTGAACTTTATATCCTATTTTCCTAAATTTATAGCTGACAAAACATATCGGTAGTATATGTACTGTTTTATCCGTCTTCTCACATTTTAGTTCGGAACATTAGGTCGTTAGGTGAGATTTTCGTAACAGATTTCCTCTTTTAACTCTTTCAATCTCTATTATGCTGTAAAATGTTTTAATGCAGTAAAATGAGCATTCGCTAAGTAAAATATCTTTATGCTCATTCTTCTGTATTACATTTAAGAGAAAGAAAAATAACAGCGTGTTTCAAAAAACAAGGTGTAGTGTTCAAAAAACACTGTTAGTATTTGAATCTTCTATTCATATATAAACATTATTATAAATGTGATGTACAGTTAATTTTGGTTAATCGGGCAACTATTTATGAAAGGACAAATCTTGAAAAACGTTACAATTCTGTAAAATAGCTGAGGCGTCCGATGATAGTTTCGAAGAACATGTTGCTTGGTTTGAACATACCCAAGCTGAATGATTTGGTGACTTAAGTGCATGAAAAATAGAAAAACTAGAGGAATAATTGATCTTAATTACATGTTTAAAAAGCTTAAAAGAAACTTATTTTATGACTTTTTGCAGAGGTTTTTCTTAACAGTTTCATCAGAAATTGATGACGACGCATCTGCAATTGGACTGATCGACCGATAAATATGTCATGCAGAAAGACAATGAGGACATTTTAAATGACTTCTCGGTATTATTTTATGAATTAGATATTCGTGATTTCACAGTTAGTCAAATTGCACAGCAAATTTATTTTATAAAAATTTTTTGTGCAAAAACCTCTTCGAGAATACAGCAGAATGCACATATATATTTTCTGCATGCGATAATTACTACAAAATAAGACACTTTTTATGCTATATTTTTGTTCTAAACTCTTGTAGTCGGGTATTATCTGGTATTTCGTTTAAAACAAGTATTTTTCTCAGTAAATCTCGGATATTTTTAGCTCGGAGATTTGATTTAAATAAAAGGCCAGAATGAGAAAAAAAGAGTTTAATTATCATAAACACACTGTTTAAATACTAAACAAACCACACAAGTAACTGCAATATCTGCAAACTGCATAGCTACCGCTAATTATATGTGACATCTAATTTAGCACTTTCAGTTCAGGCTTACATAGGCATTTTAGGCAGCGTAAGGACGCTGCCTAAAAGTATATTTGTATGCCTAAAAATAAATAGATACCAATGTATCGTTGATTTTTTCATAAAGTTTCTTTCTATGTCGTACTGAAGTACTATGTTTATTTAGGTAGCCTCTTATTATTCTAATCAGACACAAATTAAATCTAATCAGAACCGTATGCTAAAAATATCTAAAACGTGTATACACCTAAAAGTTATTTTTACAAACGCATTAGATTCTAAACAACACAGCATTAAATACTTTTCACGAGAGTATGCACAGATATTATCTGCAACACGTGCAATTGCAGAACACGTTTTACCTATCGTAATCTCGTAACCAACATTACAATTATTCTTGATGTTATTGCTGTGCTTTAACTACGTGAGTTTTCATAATACAACTTCAAGTTTGCCTTCCTGTTTCATTTATATTTTATACTGATATTATCAGAAAAATGCTGGGGGAAAACGACATTTATTTTCTAATTTTCAGTAAACACTATTGCGTTTAGTTTTCTGCAAGTATCCTTGCACAGTTTCTTAATTAATTTAATTTTTATCTTTCTTTTCCAAGTTTAAAGAGCTCTAGACAGCTCTCTGTGGTTCAAACTTTTGCGTTTTTTCAGATAATGAGTGACATTTGTAATACATTTTAAATACCGTATGTGATATTTGATTATGTTTTACATTTCATAACTACTTTTTATCATTTGTAAATATTTCAAGAATTAAAATTATTCTTGAAATATTTGTATTACAGATTTTTCAATTTAATTAACTTTTTTGGCTTTCAAATATGTCATTTAGTTCTTAATAAGTCCAATGTGTTTAGCGCACCCCGAACATTAAAAAACTATATTTATCAACTTATATAAATGTTTTGATACTTTTTATCTCTTGTGTTATCTCTATGTACGATTTTTGATAGATCTTTTCCCTTGATCATGTAATGTATTTATAAAGTAGTCATTCATAATGAGAATTACATGGCATCACTTCCAGTTATATAACAGGAGAGTAATATTTCGATAAAAAATATGAATATGAATGAATTTTATAATAAAGTTGAAGATTAATGTAAATAATCACATCTTATTAAGAGGAATAAATGTCAAAACTGAGCGTTGTACAAAGTAGTTAAAGTTATTAGCATAAAATCTTAAAATTCTATATGCTGTTAGTGATGTCAGAATTTTTTCAGTCATCTTTAAAAACTGAGTAATCTGTTAGAAACCAAGCTTGTTTTATATAAACTTAGATGTATAAATAATATGTGTGTAAACTGTATTTGTGAAATACGAATAAGTATGAAAATTTCAAATGTAATTTCGAGCTGCTCTTGTATATGCAGTGTGTTATATAATAATGTTATAATATTTATTGTAAGGTGATATGCGTGCTTTCTAAGTGTAATATAATATTGCATGTGTTACTAATGAAGTAGTATAAAGCATACTGGTTCCTTGAAACTTATTCGTTTTGTCATGAACCATAATGTAAGACTGGCTCATCCTGCATATTATAAAAGTACCTCACAAATAAGTAAGAGTTTCGTTGTAAGAATGACTCACATGTAAGAGTATGGCATGTTTTACATAAAAAATAATTAAATGGCCTATGAACTATATCTTGAGATGAAATTAAATGATCACGTCTGCCTTGAATGAAATAAATAATAGAAAAATTTAAAACGCTATTTATATGCATTTGACTGTTAGGCTTGCATATGAGAAGGGCATAGTTTTCAGAGAAAGAAAGCATTTAAATGAAAAGTATAGTTTTATATTAGGTCAAATCAAATATATTCGTTCTTTTTTTAATCTTTAATAGTTAGTAATTTAAAATTTTAGTGTATAGCTATATAATACAAAAGCATAAAAATAAATTAAACCGAAATTAACATATAAAAGGTAAAGGAAAACACAAGTGATTAATTCTAAAAACGACAAAATTTTTAAGAATATTAAGAAATTTTAATTAAAACTTAGTCTGTATTAATAACAATAAATCAAGGTAAGAAATATGTCTCCATGAGCTCCCAAAAGTTTGCAATTACTGTGTTTATGCTTCAAAAGTCTTAAATTCTTTCAAATAAAATTTGATGTAGAAAAGGCTAAATTAAATATGAACAGTTCAGTTTTTGAGAAACACTTTATTTTGCGAAAAGCTTGCGCAGATCTGAAACGTTTAATATATGCATCAGAATTAATGTGAAATTCTTATTTTACGGTTGCAATATTAGTTAACGATATCTAGGTATGCAACAGGTTAACATCGTATTACCTCAATTATTAAGAACTGAGGCATATTTCTTTTGAGGTAACTATCTACACCGTCTGCAAAAGTGCTTACCTTAAAACTCTAGAGGAACTTGTTCTATATTACAGTGGATCAAAGGCTTTCTATTTTTAAGCGGTTTCAAGGCAGCAAAAATTTGCCTTCCAACTAACAAACCATGTTAACACGCATTAAAAGTTAATTTTTCCTGTGTTTAGAGAATAAATTTTATTTTAAAAAATTGTGCAATAAAATAAAATTTTAAATATAAGAAATTGATTAAAACAAGTGTATTATTTACTTAAAAATACCTTCTGCAGCAGTTATGCCAATCCTGATCAGATCATTATAAGCTGAAAAAAATATACCACAACAATGTAAGCGCATGCCAGGTATGCCGCTAAATCTAGTCGCAATTAGGTAATATAGTGCTATATAACAATAAAATTTTACAAAATAAAGATGAAATGCATGCGGAACGCAACATTAGTGTGCTCCCATTAAATTCGAACGACAAAATATTCATATGGTAGGTTATTTTTATTTTATTAAAGGGAGTCGGAAATTTGCGTATACTTGGTATTATATACAAATAATGAAAACAAAACAGATGCATCCTTCTTATGCATTCATGTAGAAAATGAAACAGATTTATAAACTTCTTTTAGATATGAGTTAAGCTGATATACCAATTTTAAAACCATCCTTAAAAGCGTTCTTCTGAAACTTACTAAATTTTTATGCGCCAAACCATGCCACGTGGGCGAAATACGTAGAGCTATAAAGCAAAATTTTATCAAATATATTCACTGCACTTGTTTATATATTTCAGTTTGTAGTGCATTCATGGAATAATTCTAAACCGGCTCTAAAAGCAGTCGGTCATGTATGGCTTGTTGAAACGCTTTAATTTAATTAGAAACACAAATATGACTCATTGCAGATTCATTATCTAAACAAAAAGAAGTTTCAAAATCCAAGACCATTTCTAAAACGATCTGATTTCTAATATTTCAGTCAAAAGAAACAAATCGCATCTTTGATGTCCAATACTTAGATGTAGATTTCAGTCTTTAAAATTCAGATTTCTAAACTTATATGGGAGTTACAGGAGTGGAGAAATAAAGAAATTAGTGTTTTGTCAGAAGGTCTCGTTTTATTAAAACTTGTTGAGTGAATGCGTTTTAGAAATTTAATACTTTTGCAGCAAAAGAAATGCAACAGCAGAATAAAAGTACAAGCTCTAAATAACGTAAAGGAGATTCTCCTTGAATAGTGATGGGGAAAACGGAGTAAGTTATACGGATAAATAAGAAATATTTTAAGATTTTAAAGTAACATTATAAATGTAATGATATGATGTCGAAGTAATGCCTGAAGGATACTGGCGTACTTATACTTATTTTCATGATTTTATGTCATATTGTTAACTTACCAATAAGCTTTTATAAATACATAGATAAGTAACTGAGATATTTTTAGATTTTAAAGTAGCGTGAGAAGTGTAGTGATATGATATCGAAGTAATGCCTGAAGGATACTGGCGTAGCTATACATATTTTCATGATCTTATGTCATGTTATTAATTTAACAATAAATTTTTAATAAATACATTGTAATAAAACGTGTTCTGAGTACAAGGCGATATCTACATATCTACAATAACACCTAAGTTAACAAACAATGAAAGAATTTTATATGACCGTGCTACAATTTTAATAAGTGCTTCAAGGCAAGTGCTTCAAAGCAAGTCCCTCTAACAATATAATCAGGTACGTAAATTACAATAAATAACACAACATTTCATCCACTATTAATATTTGAAAATGCATAATTTGGAAGATAAGGAATTTTTAACGTGAAAATTATTTTTAATGTAAAGCTTTCAGAAAGACGTAGGTAGTTAACAAGAAGTTTCAATAACTCATAATCTTTCATGTTTTGTCATGATTTGTTCAGTTGTTGTTTGATTAATTTCAAACATTAATATATGTATATATAAATTTAATGTTGTATGAATTTTATGCATCTGCATTCGCTTCTTGCATTATATGAACTTTTAATAATGGTTTGCCATTGAAGTGAAAAACAGTGGTCGTTTTGTGTTGCGCTCAATGTTTGCATGATATTTTAAGCAAAGAGAAAAATATATGATACTGTGACGGTGCAAGTGTTGTAATCCTAAGTGTATACTAATAAGTAGAAATATCTGAATGTCTAGATGGGAATATTGTGTGTACATTTTTCTGTCATAAATCTGTATGTAAAATTTGAAATTAAACTGTATTATTTTCTGGTCAAATAAATGCTAATATAAAATAGCGCCTTTTGCTGTTCTGTACTTTTATTGATAAGTTATTTGCCTACTTCCTTGCATCTTATAAATAACCACCTCAGCTGAATTATTAAGAGAAAAACTCATTAGGTATCCGAAGTTGTCAGGACTTCTCTTTCTTCTAATACTCTTTGGAAACATCACGGGAGACCTGAGTAGAAACAGAGAGTTTACTTAAAACTATGTTCGTTGACTGGGAGGGGGGTCGAAGATATGACAAAAATGGAAAGGGTTAAATTACCCTTTATTTCTCACAGCGTACAGCCGATCCCGGTCTTCGGGATACAAAGACAAGCACTTATGGTCTGAAACTTAAACAATAAGAAGAAACTAGGTTAATTAAATAAGAACTAAATTCAGATATTTTACAAAGACTAGTAACGGGAAGACTGGCCTTTTAAACTCTACGTTATGTAGTGAGCAAAATGCGAGAAACTACAATACGTCTTCAAGTATCAAAGAGAACTAAGTTCTGGTTTTAAAGGCAGACAGGAACAGAGCGAAAAGCGCGCGGAGGGGGGGGGGAGTAAGGCAGCGAGAAATCTATCTCTCTAACCCTCCCTTGGCTGAAAGGCCATGTCTTAAATACTTAACAATTTGCAAGAGCAATTTGCATAACCAAATCTGTTCGCGTTTATTCTGGCCAGAATGGAAAATAAGAGAAGCTAGCAAAATTTTAAAATAAAATAAACGTTAGTAAAACTTAAAATCCTTACATACATCCTGCTAGAATTGAATAGTTCGGAAATAAGGTCTAAATGACCTTAATTTATTTCACTTCTAAATTCTAACCCTAACGCGAGACCTGTTCTTACAAGCATTCTAACCTAGGACTATTATTTCTAACCTAGAAACTATCTACGTAATGTTTACCTGAAGGCATGCTGTGGATACAAAGATTCTTCATCTATACTTCAATCTAAAATACAATTTTTCTTCTGATTTATCTGGCTCCTTCCAGAGACCTGAAAGACAAACTAATTTAGTATTTTGGTACAGCATTTTAGATGGCAAATAGCATGAACACGTTTCTTTTAAAAGGGCGCTATTCTCAATTATCTGTTTCATTCATACTTTTATTTAATTATCTCCCCGTACTCTCTGACATATGTTGTAAACAAAGAAATATCAAACACGGGCGTATATATGTACAGGTGTTATACACTACCGCCTACAATCAAAACACTAACGTGTTAAAATTCGACATAACAAGACCTGAGAACACGCTTTACAATCAGCTCGAAACCCTGAAATACTACTCTAAAGAGGTGAGCTAACCTACATTCATTCATTCAATATTTAGCACACATTTACAATGCATAGGGCTATTTTCAGTCATACTATTATATGTTAATTCATAAGTTTACTATTACTATTCATAAGTTTACTATTATATGTTAATTCATAAACTTTAGCATTTATATAATACTTTTACTTTTAACATATCAAAGTACTTCTAAATTTTAAGAGAACAGTTCACATTTACATAAGAACACATTAACATCTCCTTACTTTTAAAAATTTCCAAAACATACAGTAGTAACGAAATGTTTTGTTAATTGTCTTCTCTTCAAGGCAAGTGCTCTTTTTTACATTTAAATAGTACATTTCATTTTTATAGAAGTCCTTCAGACTAAAATGCAAAAAAACGAAAGAAGAAGAAAGAAGAGTTTTATTGAAATGTTCTAGTAAAAATCATTTCTCGCCTATTTGGCTCAAAACGTGACCTCACTTGAGGTAAAGCTTCTCGCTAAGTCTGCCACTTGCAGTTAGGAACAAAAAATTAACTCACTAAAGTAACAAAAAGTTTTACTTACCTTTTCTGATATTCAGCCATGCGTGTTGCCGCCCATTCCTGAAACGTTGCGAAGACAGTGGTCTGCTTCAATGGACGATTATTATTTATTTTGAAATTATGATTTAATGCTATTTAAAACCCGGGCGGGCGGAAATTAACACAATTAACTAATTAGCATATTGGGTAGGACTGGACACACGCCTTTATTAACTTTTGCAATTCAGGAAAATAAACTGCTTCGCGTACTCGTTGGACAGTTTCTCGAATGCCCAAATGGTCTGACATAGGCAAATCATGTAACTCCTTAAATATATATTTAATACAAGACTAGCTGGGATAACACGTCGAAACTCGTGGTTATTATTCGTAGTCTTCGTATAAAATAACAAACCATCTATCAGTTCGTAATGAGCCACCCTCTTTCTTACTGCCACAAAATCTTGGTGACTAAAGTTTTTGGGATCTCTTAAATAATCATATATATTTTATAATTCAGAATCGTTGCCATGTTCGGCTAATACGGTTTTTATAGAGTCTATTATTTTTTATGTGAGCATTGCCACTTTAACTGTGAACCGCTAACAGTACCGCAAGTGTTTCTCTATCAGTGGCCGAATAATTCTTTTGAGTATCATTTAATGTACGACTAAAGAATGCCACGGCCTGCCCATTTTGGGAAAGCACTGTCCCTACTGCGTAAGCCAACGCGTCTGCCGCAGTCTCTACATTTTCCTCATTTTCGGGGAATCTCAAAACAGGGACTTGTGTTAACGCTTGTTTTAATTTTTCAAAAGAAATATTAGCTTCGGCTGTCCAAGAGAATCTTGCCTTCTTTAATTTCAATAGTAATTCGGCAATAATTGCGAAATCCTTTATAAAAGATCTGTAGTAGGAACACATTCCTAACTTCAGATAAGAACACTTCTAGATAAGAAGATATTTTTTTCGCAGTATTTGGCGGCTGGTAATTCTGAATGGCAATTATTTTTGATTTATTTGTTTCAATTTCGTTCTGGGGAATTTTATACCCCAAATAATGTAATTCTTTTGCTGCAATTTTACGCTTATCATCATTAACTTTCAGAACGGCCTCATTTAACAACGAAAACACCTCTCTTAAGTCTTTAATTATGTTGTTCAAATTATCACTGCTGACAATGATATCATCCTAATATATAAAGTGCTCTTCCCTAGGATGGGTCTTAAAACAATGTCCATAAAACGCTGAAATGTTGCTGGTGCGCCCGACAGGTCAAACGGCATACGCAAAAATGCGTAAGTGCCAGAACTTAGTTATGAACGCAGTGTTTGGTACATCAGGCTTTACGCCTACTTAAAAATAACCAGATGTTAAATCTAGTGTAGTCATATATCTAGTGGAAGTTATATTTCTCAAGATTTCCTGAATAATGAGTAATGGGTACACTGGATATTTTGCGACGTTGTTTAGTTTGCGATAGTCTATTGCAAAACGTCACCTTTTTCGGGTGTGTAACCAGGTATTCATTATTTTTTTTACGTAGAATAACCGGACAATGGGAGTGATGATCTTTTTACTTAGCATAGCTTCGATATGCCACTCAATAACTTTTTTTTAGATTTATCGTAACGATACGGCCTTATGTCTAACCGTTTGTGAGTCTCCAGTATCTATTCAGTGCTGCGTCACTTGTGTAAAAGCGCGATTGTCACGGAACAAAGTCGAAAACCCACTTACCACTTGTCGCAGCTTTTCTTGTTCTTCGCATGGCAAGTGCTGAAAATTTAATGTGGCAAAATCACCTGGATTATTTCAGGATCCGGCCGGCTTCCATATAGCAGTTTAAATACTTGTATTTTTCTCGATATGAAATTGGAAAGCTCCTCAATTCTTCGCTGGTATATGCTAAAGAGTTCCGCCTCCAACTTGGCTCGATTTCTTACTACCGAGAGGGTCTTTACTAAAGCAGCACAATTATCATGCACTGTTTTTTCATGAAACTTATAGTTTTAAAGACATATTTCTCAGAACATTGCCAAGCGAGGAACATCACTAGGGAGAACTTAAGCAGTATTTACAGGATACCATACATATTTGTTCATTAACTAGAATTTGTAGTGCCTGGTCAAAAATATCAGTCCTGCTAATTCACTAGCGAAGACCGTGAGAAAGAGAAAACAAAATTTAAACGTCTTGAAAAAGTATAAATATTTATCACATATAATATCTATCACAATAGCAATAATTACAGACGTTTTAACATTTTCAACTGAAACAAGTACATAAGATTAGTCTTAATGTAGATTTTTAAATTTAAAGATAGTATAGCTTTTCGTCCACAGCCTAAGGCAACAATCAATTACTTTTGTTTTCGGCGCCTGCTGCTCGCCATTTGAATTTAAGACACTGAATTTTTGCATTACATAAAAGTCACGTGAAGTGTAACGAGTCAATTTATACATAGACAAGAAGTATAAAGCAGTAAGTTTTCAGTCTCAAATATCCAAAGTATTTTCCTTTGGCACGAATAGAAGAACAGCCTTTCTACCTATTGCAATAATAATTTAAAAAAGGAGTATTCAAAACCCTTCTTTGAAAACATGCCAAGTTCAATAGCATATTCATTAGCACAGTACATAGTTCACTAACTTTTGCAAAAGAATAAAGTATATAAGTTATAAGGCGTAGTTTTCCTACATCAGTACAGAATGCAGATATCACTCAACGCAAACCAGCCGACAGCCAGCGGATACGGAGTAGATATTATACAGAGACTACAAAAACTGTGCAATCGTTTTATCTTTCTTCGCTGATCTGTTAACCAAGCGAATCAAGGAGCGCAGGGCGTTATCTTGATTCAAAATGCAATCAAAGTTCGTATTTCTCAGCATTTCCAAGAAAATACATCTTTAAAAGACATTTCGGCATCCTCTTCAACAACCATTTGCGAAATTCTAGTAATAGTGCCTCTTTAATTAAAAGCATAAACATCGAAAGCCTGCTCGATATTCAACTTCTTCTAGAAACTTCTTACCGTTCACAGATTTTTTTCGCCCTTGAGACTGCTGTTCTCTGCTTTTGTTCGCTTTATTTATGCATGTAATTTTTAATGTTTATTTATACATGTAACCTTTAATGTTCTAATGAACTTACTTCTGTAAGCCCCGTGTTGTACATATGTGGTGCACGGGGAGTCTGTATGTTCTCAAAGGAAAAAAAATACGCTGGATAAAACATATTTCTTACAGGATGCTTTAATCATTTTGTATTTTGCTGAAAATATGCACAATTTTATATCTACGCTTTTCTCTTCTTTGAAATCAAAGCTGGTTGACAGAAATACATTTGAACTGTATGTCAATCGTGCCAAGTGGTTGAATGCATTGTTATGCGTATGCATCTTCACACGACTTAAATTACCTATGTAATCCTTCATTCACACAAACTCATTTTTCAAATTAAATCCCAAGCTCATTCTTAACCACTCTATCTTACCTTTACTTTTTGATTTACTGGGAAATTAATTGCATTCCTTTTTTAAGCAGCATAAGATTATGTAATACCCGTAAAATAAACGGAAAAATATTTTTGACGAAAAGTATGTTGTCAGTTGTAGGCAGACAATAATGAATAGGAACATAAATATGCAACCAGAATTGCTCTAGATAAGAGTAGAAACAGATTTCAAACACTAAAATCTATACTCGGGATTAAAAAATAAATTCCAGTAACATGGTCTTCTTTTCTTCTGAGACAATTACATTAATTAAATTTATTAACGTCAATAAAGTTTTTTTAATTTCATAATTAACACATTTTTCTAATAAAATATTAATCTCTTAATTAATAAACATTAATATCTCGCTTTATCTTTATAGCAGGAAAGGTTCCTCTTATTACAAGATGTTTACTCTGTAGAATTAAATTTTATACAGTTCTTGATAATTTTGTCAATTCCGAAATAGGTACCCATATCGCAATCATCCTTCCTCTGCGTATAATTTACATGTGATATCAATATCAGTTTAAGCCAAAATTAACATTAAAATAAAAATTTTCATTCATTTTCCACACATACTCTAGCATATCTAAAAGCAACATATAGCATAATATATTTGTTTTACATATTTGAATATAAAACTATTCCTAAAACATTGAATTAATTCCGTAAATCGAGATATTTCAGGTGATAAGAAAGATCTAAAATTACATCTGTTCTAAAAAAATTTATAAAGAGCACTGAATAGGATTTTGAACTTCTGGAAAGGTTTAGAAAGAATGTTCAGTACCATAACATGTTGATAAATACACTATTATATGACTTATCCGTGTTAAGCACAAACCATTAAATAGCTAGATAATAAAGCAATTTTATACGTTTTAAACATAGGAGGACTATTTATTCTTTAATCATTAATTTATCTACTGCATAAATACTGAATTTAGTTTTTAAAGGCTAACGTAGAAAATTTGTTTACTAAGATCTTCTATTCTTGAACGGGCTGTGTCTTTTATTCAAATATTGCAAACAGAATTATTCCCTTAATTGCATATTAGTTCGAAGTTTTCCTTCATTTTTCGGCTGCAAATTTTTTACGTTACTGAATCAGCCCTTTATAGATTATTAATATACCACTTGACATCGATACCCTGTGCAATGAGCTATTTATGTCATATAAATTTGCATATTCCCGTCAGGAACTTTTAAATTATTCATTTAGCATCACGAATCTGCCCACTGAGGATACCATGATCTCACAAGAGTATTTTCTGTATAATATCCCCAGATGAATACAATATATTTGGACATGTAGGATGAATGCCGCAAGCCAGGCGTATCCAGAGTTCCATCATCTTGGAAATAAATGTCTCATTTAATTACATATTTTCTTATACTGTGAAGGAATCTATTTGTTCCCGATATTCATATGTAGGCTTATCCTTCGCATAAACGTTCCAATAAAATGTAACTAAAACTTGCTCTTGAAGGTTCACTTATTAAACAGATATTATTCCTTGTGCTGAATTTTATTTCCCACAAGTCAGTTAGATACGGTATATCAATTTAGATAGTTAAGGGACTATTTCAAAAGGAATAGTTAAGAGAAATCCAGTTTGTTAAGAGAGGTAACGTTTGCCGTGGAAAAATTAAACTGTTTCTCTCAGAATGCCGATGATATTTGAAAGATGGTTCTCGGAATATTTCCTAAGTACTTGCATAAAATGGTAAGCTGTTTTTGAAAACTGAATGAAAAACAATATCCAGATATAACGAATCTTGCGTAGTTTTCATCTCACGAAACTTATATTATTTGTATTCGTATATCAGTTAATAATTGAAACATATTTTATTTACATTTGTAATTTAGTTAATAAGTGACATACATTTACACTGGATACATTTCCTTGTAAACAGCCATCCATTTGTCCTAATTAGAGCAAACAATGTCCAGAACCTGCTTTTATGTAACATGTTTTATCATTTTATCTAAACATATCCATCATATATTTTAGTGTTTTAAAATATTACTTATTCTTTGAATCCTTTTACACAGACTTTAATTTCTTTATTTTTAATTGATTTGTAGGGGAATAAATATGCTTTTGTCTAATATTCCTTGATATAGGGTTAGTTTCGTCACCATGTTTTTACAACGCCCGCTTATATAAAGTGCAGTTAGTGTTTAATCACTATTTTTGATAACATCCACTATATGAAGGGAAGTTTCAGAACATTTTGCTGAAATCAGTCCTAAGCTTCTTGAATGATTCATTTTTTCAACTAAATTTATTCCTCTATTTGTTCTTTCTTCTGCAGCGATTAATAAATTTTAGATGCAATTTTACTGAGAAGTATTATCAGATGGACGTTTCGCTTACATACATAGGTCTTCTCTAGCTTACTGAAATTACATCATTTAAGAACATCGAAATTTCGCTGGTGTATGATTTATGTTATAGCTTCAGATATGTATATACACAATATCCATAAAAGTCCTCCTCCGGTCTTTGTTATCTCACCATACTTCAAACAATACATATATTCCTATTTTTGCATTTTTAAATGTAAGCAAACCAGTTTTGTAAACAAATACGAAATCTACCCTTTTATACAGTTCTTTGGTCCCTTCATTTGTATTTAAGAAACATTTGGATATATTATAAAAAATAATATGCAATAACCTTGACTGCCATAAGGAAAAATTGTGAGAGATTTCTAATTTCAAAGTTTGCGTGTTTGATGTCATATACAATTTGCATTAAATCGTTGGTTAATAAATAAATTAAAATAATTCGAAGTTGATTTTTTCCCTTAAATGCCATTCAATGATATTAATTTATGATTTACTAATGTCTTTAATTTGTAATTTTTTCACGGTTAATACGCAAGAAAGAAATTTCACACAAGTAATTTATAAATTTTCAAAGTCTAAACATGTGTTATCAATAGTCTTATGAAGTTTTACTACATTAAAATCATAATCCGGTTAAAAATATTTACAAAACCACAGATATGTATTCGTTTCTAATTAATTCCAATAATACTATTAGTTGTTTGCGTCCCAATACTAAAGCCTGCAAGTGCTTGCCAGAGCACGAAACTTGTAAGATTCTGTAATACGATGACCATTTTAAATATATATATATCGATCAGTATTTTCACATAGTCTGCATAGAAATTCTCTTCACTCAGCTGGACACCAAGGTATTCGAAAAACAGTACAAAGAGTGCGCGAGGCGGTTTTTTTCCCACAACTTCAAAGAGTGGTAACCGAGTATATCAGGTCCTGCCATACATGCCAGTTAGTTAACGATGTAAATTATTACCCGGACGGGTATCTAAAAAGTATAAGAGCTACTTTTCCTAATGAGTTAATTGGAATAGATCTACTGGGTCCATTTCCAAAAAGGGAAAGTAATAGAAATAGATATTTACTAGTGATAGTTGACCATTTCTCAAACTGGTTAGAAATAGTCCCCCTTAAAACAGCCTCAGCGAAAATTGTAGCCGATTCTTTTCTAAATAAATACATTTTAAAATATGGTGCACCACTTAGGGTAATATCAGATAATGGCTCCCAATTCGTTAGTCAAATTTTCGAGGAGCTATGTGCAGGGCTTGGCATCCGCCACCTTAAGATGGTCCCGTATAGACTGCAGTCAAGTACTGCCGAGCGCGTAAACAGAAATATAGTTAAAATCTTTCGGAGCTATGTAAAAACGTATCACCGACGCAGGGATGACTGTGTAGATCAATTGCCGTATGCCCTCAGAACGGCCAAGCATGATACCACGGGAAAGGCTCCTTGTGAACACTTTCTGGGGAGGAAGATAATTACCCCTTTAGATAAATTATTTTTTGTCCAGAAAAGGGAGGCAGAATTTAAACAAAAAGTCATCCAAAAATTAATTAATGATGCAATCAAAAATTCAGATGTAGCTAGAGAAAAACAGTCGCTCTACTATAATAAGAAAAGACGAGAGTTTAATTTTAAACCTGGGAATAAAGTACTGAAAAGAAAGCATGCATTGTCTTGCGCCCCACTCGAAAAAGTGTCAAAATTTTTCCCTAGATTCGAAGGCCCCCTACGCGATTGAGCGTATTTGTGGATCAGTTTTATATTTAAAAGGAAGCAAAGAGTGCAAGATCACTGCCAATGTGGATCAAGTAAGAAAATACCATGATCGTAACGACATGCCTATTTTTAAAGATCTTTTTCAGGAAACTTCAAACATAGGAGAAGGGCCCTCAACAGCACAAATCGTTCTTCCAGGAACCAAAAGGAATGAAGACAGAGTCTTGGAGCCTGATGGAAAGAAGCTGCGACTTCAAGAACCTAGATGTTTAAACAAACGCAAAATAGAAAAGCTCCATAGGAGAAATAAGGTCCTGAGAAAGGAAGGGGAGACTAGACCCCGCGCAAGATCGACAAGCAGGCAAATGGAGAGGAAACAGCATTTGAGACATCAGAACTTACGACGCCAGCCACTAAGGAAGGAAGAAGTTAGCATCTCAAGTTCCACATAGGAAACGTCTATTAGACGAGGAGCCGTTAAACAGAAGGAAATATCTAAAAAACGGAGGAGAGCCTACAGAGGTCCAGCAAAAATTTCTCTGGCCAATACAAGGAGGTTCCTTGGCCACAACCGGAAAGCGTCCAGCGCACGCAGAAGTAGAACATAGCCGAAAGAAACCAGTGTGGGACCGAGGCATCAAAAGAAAACGGTCGGCAACGGAGAGCAATGGAAACGCTCAGAGTCGCCAGAAGATACGCGTGAGACGCCTCAATCAAGTTCTATCGTGGGAAGACTTCTTCAAAAAGAGAATGACATAACACGCCATACAAAAGATAAGTCCAAATTATTCTATTTAAATTTATTTTAAAATCTAGTACGAAGTTGGTTGAAAATATTTATGTCAGTTTTGCCTCGGAAGAAGACAATATTTGTTTAAATTAGCAAAAAGCCTACAATTTTGTATTTACAGCGTACAATTTAAAATAATAATAAAACAATAAAAGCCTACAATTTAGCAAGAAGCTTACAATTTTTGTGTTTGGAAAAAAAAAAATAAAAAGAATTGTTTTTGTATTATTGTTATTATGCAAGTAATTTAAAATTGTTGTATTAAGCAAGTAGCTTTAAATGTTTATAAAAAGCAAGAAAGTTTATCAAATAATCTTCACTTTAATTGAATGAAATGTTAACTTTGGTCGTAGAGACTGAAAATAGAAAAATGTATATCAAGTAAACGAACTTCGTTACTGAAAGTGTTAGAAATTCGTGCATGTAATTATGCACGAATTATGCTTATTTTTCAGCGGAGTAAAGTAATAAATTGATTATGTAAAAATGTTTGAATTCTGAATTACTTGAATGAAGTATTTTGTATGCTTGAAATTGTGATGAGTAGTCTATGTTACTGATGATAAGTACTAAAAAGAAGTTAAGATAATTTGAGAATGAATGTAATTTAAAAGGTTAGGCTCTCAAGACAACACTAAGTTAATTTTCACTAGCGTTAGCACCTCAGGCTGAGATTTGATTATAAGGTGTCTGTCTAGGTCTAGTAGGTTTAACTTTAGCAAGTAAATGTGGGGTAGTCGGTAAGTGTTGTACTCATTTTACATAATGCACGCTCGCATTTTACGGTACACTATGCTGGACAGCAAGGGGGAGTTTCAATGTTATTTAGAAAGATTGAATTGAGTAAATGTAGAGAAAGTTGAACTGTTAGAATATATATGTATTAAAAGTGTGGCAAGTGTAAGAATTATGTAAGCACGTACTAAACTTTTTTAATAAGAATTGCTAAAGAGAGAAGATATTGTAATTATGTGCCACATTTCTCTATCTGTAAAAACCTTCAGATTTAGTTAAGATATAGATTAAGATTGTAAAGGGGAATTCACATGTAGATTTAGACATTAACTATCTTATCCAGGCTTTTAAAGCTTTGTTATGCGATAGTTAAATTCTGGGGAGGGAAATTGTAAGGTTTTCCTTATTTTGCATAACAAATTTACTTTACGTTTTCCTGTTCTCAACTTCTCAAACTTCCCCTCACATTCTTTCGCCAGGATGTAAATTTAAAGTAAAGTAAAGTGCTATTTAAATGTGTGATTATCTCAGTTTATTCAAAGCGTGTTTCGCTAGCCTAGCGCGCGTTTTCGTTGTTATTTCGCGGTCACGCAAGTAAGCCTTTTGGCCTGATCAGTTTAGTATCACGCCGGTTAGATTTCTGTGAGTCCATCTCTTAGGAGTAACTTTGAATTGCGTTTTTGCACTCGTTTATTTTTTTTCAGATTTGATTTGTATTACAGTCTACGTTTAGTTACCGCCGCAAGTGAACGGTGTTTTGTAACGCACGAATTCCGTGCTTTTCTGTTAAATAAGTTTGATTTAATAAATGATTATTTTGCACCCTTCTTCTGTGCTAGTATTTAATTCACGCCTGTGCGAGAATTCGCCAGGTTACTTGTAGGATCTATGTTAGTGTATGTGAACAAGTAGAGATAGATCTTAAGCGCCGTTCCCTCTGGGATTTATATGAGGTATTGGAGTCAGTTCCATGTGTCGATTAGCTCCGCTGTGCCTGCAGTTAAGATTTTTCAACTTGCTGCCCTATGGGGAAAAACTGGTTTTGGAGATGGGTCGACTACATTAGTTGTGTTCGTTAACTCAGATAAACCCCAGTGGGAACGGCCCTTTACAAGTCTATTAACATCTGAAACATTTTTCTAAACTGATATTTTATTTTTTACGCACACATGCAAACATTTTTCTCTTTAGTTTGTGTTAGACCCGTAGATATAATCGCCTACTTTAATATCTAATATTTCAATCAATTTTTTCTCATACGACTTTCTATGTTTAGTGCATTTGTATGTTCTGGACGAGAGCCAAATTCCTGTGTCTTATTTTCTAGAACGAGGACTTCTTAAATATAAGTATGTAGAGACTATTAGGCTATTTCGAAGCAAGAGAGAGGGAAAATGAGCGATGCCCTGGGCGGGACTCGAGCCACGGATCTCTCGAATATGCACCGAGTGTGCTGACCACTACACCACGAAGGCACATGCCACGAAGGCGGGAGAAATACCTTACAACTATAGATACCAAAGAAACGTATATAAAGTTAGACTTCATATTTTATAAATAAATGACTTTTGTAAACTTAAAAGTACGAAAGCATAAAACTTCGCGTCATTTAAAGCATTTTTGTATTTAGTAGTATATGCTCCTTTAACCAACCTTTACTTTCGCAATTTGTGACCAACAGTTGCGAAAATAAAGCCTGTGTTAAAGAAATATTCCAAACACTGTCTAGATATACATGCTCATACAAACGAAAACGAATTTTCTAAATATCTTTACAGAACAGCTAAAGTCTCATACTTCAAAAAAGAGAGAAAGAAAAGTTTAAATAATAATTAAATAACTAAGGTACAGACTCGATAGTATAAAAGCAAAATAATTAAAAAATAACACGAGGTTCTACATAACTAACAACTTTTTTTCGGGGCTTCTGGTACGATATAATGCAACGTGGTATAGTCACGTTGAACCCCATAATGAAAAATTTAATATTGCCAAAAATTAATTTCGAAACAAACATAGTCCTAGAATTTTGCGCATATTTATTTCATTTATTATTTATTTTAACATACACACAAACATGACTTTAAGCAAATAAATAAAACATATTGATTGTTCGTGGTTAGCAAGTATAGAAGGAAAAGGACGAAAAAAGAGAAAAAAGGCACTTACTTATATTCCCATCAATTGTAGAAGCTGGCGGAAGTACCCCCGTTAAATTTTAAAGAATAATTCTGGTGAAATTTTGAAAGGACAGGTGGATACTTAGTTGCCCCAGCACTGAACAAGCGATAAAAACCGCTGAATATTGGTAGTCCAAACCCAGGTGAACCATTTAGCTGCATGGTTGGTTTTTCATAGTGTTTTCCACGTGTAATGTAATTAGAAACCAGTGTTCCTTAGATAGTCCTTCAAGAAGGCATCTCCACTCTTAGATAGATAGCCTTCTTATTCATGTCTACATTCAAATAAACTTAACCTAATATTTTTTTAGTTGTGTAATCACTAATCACTCTTCATTTATTTACATAATCAGGCGTTACAAGCTACCGGTATAGCATATAAAAGTTTGAAACAAATACAGTTTAAGGTTTGTAATTATTTGAAAAAGAAATATAAAAATTCCGCCAGTCATTCCAGTGGCTCCAAACTGCTAATTGCATTTCAACTAGCAATAGAATAGTTTTCTTTTAGTGAAATCGGTGCCAGATAGTAAATTCGTCTAAACACCAATCTAACTGTTGTCACTAGGTTCCGCAATGATTTTTACTGCGCAGTTTTGAAAAACCCCAAAGTCTTTTAATATTCTGAATATGCACACCAGTATCGGAATCTAAAATATTAGTCAAAATTATGCTTAATTAAGGATGATTAACTTTAATGCTGTTCAAATGCAGCAGCTTATAATTTGTTAATCTTATAACCTTTCCAAGAATCCAAAGCAACTGTAGATGAAAAAGTGAAACGGGCTAGATACCTTTTGCTGCCTTATCGAGAATAGGAATTGCATAAAAATAAAGCGAAGACTTCATGAGTGGGCTTTGACGTCGCTTCTGGATTATTGGCGCTAAATTTCAATGTTTGGCGACAATTTTTACTTGTCAAAATAATTGACGGCAAAATACGTAAGTACCAGTAAAAGAAAATCTCAAGCAGCAAGAATAGAACAGAAAAGCAAAATGTAAGAAATAAGGTGATTATAGAAGATTACAATTCTTTGTCAGGGAGGAAACCAAAATTTCTAAATAATTACCGCTTTCCTGAATTCATATATTGAAGAATTTTGTAATTTTAAGATAATTTTAAAAGTTTTAAATTTTTTAGACCATAATCAAAAATAAACTAAATCTCATACCAAAAACAAAATCAGTTCTAATAAAACATAACAAAACAAAACCAACATGGCGAAAGCACTGAAACAATCAATATTTAGTATATCATTTTTTTATTTCAAAGCGAAATACTGTAATTCAAGAATAAATAAAAAAATGCATTAAAATATACCAATTATATCCTTAATGTTAAACTAAATTTCAAAATAACTGTGATTAATGGTAATAAAACTTTTAAATACAAAAATATCATATTATTATCTGAAACATGCGTGAAAATTAACAAAATATGCCCCATTAATACTCTAAAATAAGCGCAAAAATCCCCAGATGCTAAATACAAATTCATGTTTAAAACAGAATCAATTTAATACAGGAAAGACAAGGCAGAAAGACAAAGACAAAGTATCTACTTGATACTTTTGTTCAATTTCCGCTAAAAATGAAGGAAGCAGATTGTTGCCAATTCTAAATATAGAAATAATTGCGGAATGTAAAATTTTGAGCAAAATATATTGAAAGGAATGAATTTCTGCTTTTTCAGAAGGGAATTTATTTTAGATTCATTCATCAAGTTAAAAGCAAATTTTTTATTGAACTTTTATAATACTTAAATTCATTTCTAACTTAAAGACGATATTTATATTAAACTTTTATAACATTTAAATTCAGTTTAAACTTTAAACTAGTTTTGATAACTAATTTTTAATTTAATTTGCAAGTGTTCAAAGTAAAAGTCAGGTACTGAAATAAATAGTTGAAAATATCAAAGTTTACAGGTCGTCGTAAGGACTTAAAATTAAATACCCCCATTTATTAGTAAAAGAGATAGTAAAGTGCAGTGTATTTACAGATTTATAGATGATCTATGACGCATCATAAATTTACCTCTTTAAGTTAATCCTTTCATTCGTAACGTTATAGTTTAAAAGGAGCTGAAGAGCAATTTTAATTGCTTTTCATAAGTTTTCGAAATTTCATTTTTATTAATTGTTGCTATAAGCATAATTAATGCTTTATGAAAATTTTCAATGTTAGATCAATTTTCTTATTACTGTTGGTTTGGTTGATTAAGGTATTAACAATTATTTTTTGAAATACTGGAATTTCAATGAATAAATTTCATGGTTATATCACCATCATGTGAATGTACATCATGGTTTCATGATATGCAAGTACAGACGTACAGGCGTCATGAAAGGAAATCCCTCTCTATTTTGACTCTATTTTAAATCCAATTATCCGCTTTGGAAAAAAAAGTCCTTCATTCTGTTTGTATGTACAGATGTCAAGCAAAACAATCATCCAAATAGGTTCGGGAATGGTTAGAATACATATTTCCGTTGGAAACCTTTCGCGAATGCAATATTGCGTTTATTTCGCATAACGAATTAAAAACAGTTCAACACAAAATTACCAGTTACCTGTATCTGTTTGTGAATGCAAAGCTTGCCATTGAAACTTCTTGGAAGTGCAATATCTAATTAATTTCTTATACAGTCTTTAAGCTCACAGATAACTACTGAAAGCTACTCCAATTCTTAACTTACGAACCAAATATGCCATGGGAATTTACTTTTACACGAGGCAGCGACTATTCACCAAAGTCACAAGTTAGATTGCAGGCAATCGACATTGATCCTAACTCTCACCTACAGTAACGAACTATTCTTCTAACTTAATACTAAACTGCTTGCCACTAAAATCTGCATAAACTCTAGAATGCGAAAATTTCTTGGCGAAATGCGGGAACAGGAAAATTAAATTAGCAGAAACAGGCAAATTACAATCAGCTTTATTAGTAAAACTCAAATAAATTGCCATAGTACCAATAACACAAGTACTTTCGAATTTAAGAACTGTACAGACATTGGGTATTTTTTGGAAGCAGGCAAGATGAAGAATTAGCAACGCCTTCGCCGGGAATCTAACGACATACCTCTGGAATACGCGTTCAGCATGCAAACCACTACACCACGAAGGCATGCTAAGAAGGCGGGAGAAATACCTTATAGTTATTTTCATATTAGTCAATTCATATATTTCGAAAGGCTCTGTTTAAGATTCAGAATTTTTTAACTTAACAAAATACTCTCAAAAGCAAGATATAATTTAAATTAGGCCTACTCTTATTTGTGAATATACTTACTTTTATATTTGTGATTACAATTATTATTATAATTATTTGTGAATATACGAGTACTTACAAGAACACTTAACTTTTCTTATGAAGTTTAGTTTTCATTCACCTGTTCACAAATTTCATGTAATTTGGTCTTTTATATATTCAGTGCCACGATAATTTTATGTATACTATTTAATCTATGCAACAAACAATCATATTGATATGTCTTGCATGAATTATAAGCTAATTATTTTCTGCTATTCAGTCTTACGTTTTGTACACTAAGGCAAAAACAATGAATTTGGAAGAAAAGAATATATACCATCTTTTTATACATTCTCGGTGAAATTAATTATGTATACTGTTTTACTGAATAAACAAGAAATGAATTATTTACAATTTAAAAATGTACATGTACTAGCCATTTAACATTCTCATTCCGAGAATTGAGCTCATGTCACATGCAAATGACTCAGGAATGGAAATGTATTAAATGATTTTTCCAATTCAAATGCTGTTCATCTGATTATAAATGAAGCTGAATTCCTTAGTTTTCCTTATGTTCCACAAAAAGTTCTTACATGCATTACATGAAATTCAAAATCACAGAATATAATAAATATGGAAGTTTTAGATTTAGAACTTCAAATGATTTTTTCCTAATTATGGATTCATCTCGTTTTTTACCTTTTATGATACATTAAAGTTTCGTAGAAAGACTGCAGATTTTCGGATCGCATTACAATTTCAACTCTATTTAAATTCATTATGAAATTTCAGCATTTAATCTCTTTCAGTTTTAATTAAGCTTAAGTCTGCAAGTCACGTAAATGTTTCTATTTTTCTCCCTGCAAGTTTCACATAGTATGATTTATACAGTAGCAATGTCAAAACATATTGAGAAGGAAATGGTAGCAAATAAAAGCAAACAACATCTTTTAATTAAAATGGAGGGGAAATCTTCTTGTGTTGTCAAGCTATTTTATTTTAAAACCACATAGAAGGCTGGTAATTGATTAGGGCAAAACAATCAAGTAATACTGCCTAAAGAGGAGCATGCATTCACAGGCGACTTTGTTGAGAACACTGGATCGTATTCATGTTACGGTTGGAAAAATAGGAATACTGGATAAAATCAGCCTATCAGCAAGCATCTGGTGACCGAGATAAACTACCATTGTTCAGCGCTTTTCTCTTCTCGGCTGCTGAAATTGGTTATAAACGTAGGAACTATATGGTGTGCTAGTGACTTTATGTACGCTCTATAGCTTACAGTTTTTTTAATATATATCACAAATATATATATATATATATATCACAAATTTATAGAGAAGGTGCAGCAATCACAAATAATTGCCGCTCTTTTTCTATACCTTTTTAAATTCTGTATACCTTCTCTAAATGCCTTTGCTATATATATATACTGGGAGAGTATAATTAAAGTCTCAGTTTCAAGAGACTATAAAAAGAACCACTGATGAGAATGACCTGAAATGTAACCTGTATATACGTTAAGCAGCGGGAATTAATCTCGCGAATGCAAAATGTAGATCGAAATTTTATCAAAAAATTCATCATTTAATTGTTTTTAAACCAAACATCGAAGAAAACAAAATCAGTTGTTTAGTTTTAATTGTCCCTAAACTTTTTTAGAAATGTTCAGCATGCTGTCCACCGTTTCCTGCTATAAATGGAAATAAAAACACTGTACTTGATTTTGGGTCGGAGTGTATCCATGTAGTGCATATTTTGTGTCTCCAGGTCAGCTAAACTTCCATCACTGTAAACAGCATTTTTCAGGTAATCGCAAATCCAGAAGTTACAGGTAATCGTAGCGGTCAGGCTGTTGGGAAATGATGGTTGATGATTCTGTCCTCTCCAAAATGGATACTCAACAGCAGCTTCACTCGACTTACAATGTGCGGAGGAGCGTCTCTTTCATAAAAGTTGTATTACCCACGTATGCAGGTAGTTGAAGTGCTGGAACGATCTGGTTGCGAATAAGAGATTCATACTTTTTATCATTAACGGTACAGGCAACAGGACCCGCAGGAAATATCTGTTCCAAAAAGAATAGAGGAACGATAAATGCAGCCCCAAACTCGCACCACACAGTGACCTTTCATAACGAAGAGGCAATTGGTACTATGGGAATGGATTATCCGTTCTCCATATCCCATAATTTTTTATATTATTAGAACTTTGGAGATAAAAATGCGCTTCGTCTGTCCACAAAATGTTTCATGGCCATGTGTCGTCCAGTTCCATTCATTGTAAGAACTTGTATGATATGACGAACGTTTATTGCACTGGCGCGTCAAAAGAAATCAACTGCTGAATGTGCATAGAACTGAATGAGTAGCACTGCAGAATGTTTTGTGAAATGTTATGAAACGAGTGGCTAGGCATGTTTAAAAGATTGGGCAATTCCCCTTGCACTGCAGGTTCCAACACCACTGCTCGGCTCTTCTCACAATCCTATAGCCACATCTTTCACTGCTGTCGAAACAATTGCTTTCCTGTTACTGCGATGTCTCGCATTAAACAAACTGATCTCTTCGAATTTACGAATCATCTTTCGCAGACTTTTGACGGATATCGGGCCAGAACAGTGACCTTATAACCATTAATTGATGGAACTCCTTCATGACATCTGACGTACAATCACCGTTCTTGTAAAAAAGCTTTACAATCAGAACTGAGTTTTCATTAGCAGAGTCATGACAAACTTATCAGACACAGAATGAAAGGAACTGCATTCATCTCATGTTTCTAATATACATCTAATGTGTGGTGCCCAGAACACATCCTTTAATTAGCATATTAGGATGAGTACAACACCATCTATTAATACAATTTTGAATATTTTGTTTTTAGAAAACTTCCCATTGCTTCATCTATATACAGGACAAATTTCAGGACATCCTGACCAGTGGCTCTTTCATTTACAGCTTTATGAAAATGGAACTGTAATTATAACCACCCTGCATGCATAGTGTAGTCATAAAATAATTCCTCGATATATGAATCTGTACGACCTATCCGCTCAACCAACCGAAATGAAATTTCGGTACTGAAATTTCAGTATCGTTTTCTGTATTTAAATATTGTCATTTGCCGATATGCGCTCGAGATTATGAGGATTTAAAAGAGTAGATCCCTCGCGGTTACGGACAGAGTGAAAAATTTCCAAATTTCCGAATAGCAACACATACGGGTTTCCTAAGCAAACTAATCAGCGCATTGAAAAACCATAAATGGAGTTGGAACGATATATGACGAAAATTGCGGACGCAAAGCATTTGCAAAAAAAGAGCATTGTAAAGGATCACTCAGAGCACAAGAAAGGAGAGAGTTAACTTTTAATTGGAATTACAAATTTTCAAGTGCCCAGCTTCGCATACGTTACGTTCACAGGAGGAATATGTATAACTTGTAAGTTTTATGGCATCTTTCAAGTCTGACAAATCTTATGCATTTGATGTATATACCCTAGGTTTCAGATAACCCCAGGACAAGAAATGCATCGGAGTGGGTTCGGAGGATCGCGGTGGCTGCGAAACTGCAAAGTTACAAAAAATGACTGTATCTCCAAAGTGCTGTTGCAGCAATTGCTGAACACAGGTGGAGGCGTGGAAGAAACACCATCCTGCATCCATACAGTGTCATTAATGACAATTCGTTGCCGTAATTCTAGAATTATGAAATTCTGCTACATTGTTGTATACTGATCACGTGTGGTGGAGCACATTTTCATACCTGTTTAAGTGATCTCTTCGAAGAAGTACATACCGAGAACGAATGTGTTCGCGATGCCGCACCACACAATCACTGGAGGTTCGTGTAAGGGTGCTGGTGCCCCATGGTGAGGATTTTCGTCAGGCTAGTGAACCCTTCTACAGTCTTACTGAATGAATTTTGCAGAGTTCGTCAATGCACCTTCTCTCTATTTTGTCGTCGGTGATTTAGAATGCTATTCCTTACATTCTCGGTTATTTACAATGCTATTCTATTATGTTTTATATTGCCAATGTTCGTCATACATATATCGTTCAAACTCTATATATGGTTCTTCAGTGAGCTGATCAATTTAAGCAGAAAAAACGTGGGTGTTGCCATTCGTCATTGTAACCTTGAGAGACTTATAGTTTTAAATCACCACAATCTGGAGCGCGTATCTTCAAATAAAAATATATAAAATTACATTTCCATTGGTTGATTGAATAGGCCGCCGAGGATACATATATTGGGGGAATATTTTATGAGCACACTGTATATATATATATAAAGACACACACACACAAATATTTTCTATAGGTGTAAGAACAGTTCATGGCTATATGCCGCATCTTCTTGAAATCCTTCTACTATGTACTTTTATTTCCGCTTTCTAAATTTTTGTGAATGCTGTCATACTACATTCCGTAGACAATCACCTCTGAAATTAGAAGTGAATACTTCTGACGGCATGAATAAATATCGGTGCTATACTATTCTCTTAAAACAATAACATTCTAATCTGATTGCTGCTATCCATTGAGTATAAGGCGACGACAAAAGTAACAAATATAAATAATTATGTAATAAATTAATGAAATATAAATATAAACAATATATCATAATTTATATCTATAATATCTCTATCAGATATAAAAAATAACGTAATAAATTAATGAAGGAGTCATATTCAGAATTCTTACTCTTGCGGCCAAACTACTTTTATGAAAAATAATAGTTAATCATTTCAGATCTACTAATTTTATTCTTTATTGGAGCAATATAACTTATCTTATTGATTTGTTTCATCAGTTTGATGCAATACTCGTTAAGGTATTCATAATTTTATATTGAACCGTTAATTCTAATTTCACATTATTTCCTGTTATCGAAATCAGGTGCATTTATTGCGATGCTGACAGTTCAGTTCATGCATACTGATGTTTTTTTAAATTTTAATTTCGTTCATTTTTAATTCACCTTAGATACAAAACGAACCTTACAGCCCTAAATTCAGAAACATGGTTAAATAATATTAAAAATGTTACTGTCTGTTTATCTGATCTGTACCACTGAAGGTTGGCAGTAAATAAAGTGTTAATTAATGTTCAGAAGTGCTAATCGTTTTATGAAGGAAGCGATTAATTGAAGAAAATTATCGAGAGACAAGCTGAATGATACTTTAATAAGCAGTGAACCTTTCTGAAATTATTAAACAAAATTCAAAAAGGAAGATTTTCGACTGCTCATAAGAACTCTTTTCTCGATTCAGACTATCATTCACTTGTAATATTTTTTAAAAATTAAGCATTGAATATTTTTAATGATTTAGATTCTTTAATATGAGCTATTTATTTTTGAAATTAATTCATAATATTTGTTAAGAAACGATAAGCCAATATACCGCAATTCTATAAAACCGATATGCAGCACTTTTTCAGTATTTATCTTTAAGAGAATTCCAAGAATTTTGAATAGAATAAAGCTGTAATACGAATCTAAAATCACCATCGTCTACAATCATCTTCTTTATGACTACCCTTTCCAAAAACAATAGTAAGACTCGTCTGCAAACATGAATGATTGTCGAGAGGATTTACAGCATTAATTAGAACATGCTTTTTATCAAAATCATCTATTATGTCTAAATGAATAAGCGTATAATTAAATGAAGAATTTTTCAAGAGCTTCAGTATATTTAATTAAATTATTAGTCTTAATAATTGAATTATTTCTGAACTTTTCTTAAAAGTTTGAAATAGAGGGTTATTGTAATAACACAGAGATTTTTTCCTCATAAATGGTGTATTATGTGCAGCAAATTTTATAAATCAACCACTTGATTAAAATTCAAGCAGTCTTCGAGATTTAATTATCGTTATTGCAAAAGAAGAAATAAATGAAAAGGAGAAATTTCACTACGGGAATTAACGGATATTATTCGGGTCATTTTCAGATTCACATAGCTGTCTAGCCTCCATAAATTGTTATTTTAATTGAGCCTGCATTACTGTAAAAATTAGTTTTGGCTAGAAATAAAGTCCGTGTCTTTTCGTTCTACAGATAATTGCTATGTCACCTGTGTTGAAATTATCTTCGATTTCAATATTAGAACGTCGAGTCTTAAAAAAGAAATTTAAGGTATTCTGAAGGGAAATATTAAATTTAATCTTTGCAAAGTGAGACAGAAGTAATTAGCCCTATGATCTCTTACTTGGATGCCTGGTTTGAATCTTGGTTATACTTATATATTCTGATAGTCTGATCTCCACTTTAAGCAGCAGATGCCAACCTGATTAACTCTCGATCACGGAGGTAAAATTTAAATTTCCAGCTGTAATTTTACGGCTTTATCAATCGCCAGATTAATAATAGATTATTAGTCAGATAAAAATTTAATAAATATTATGAGAAAATCCAATTACACTTACCTCACATTTCTGATAAACTGAATTAGAGACACTTTGCTTGCAACAATCCTGTAGTATCGCCAACCAGCTTTCTCTACCTATCGGAAACTACCCTGATCTGTCTTTCAATAAAATGCGAAACGTTTACTTATAGAGTTCCTCACTTGTATTCTGTTAAATTAAGTGTCGAGGAACCTAGTGAACTGCTAAGCGAATAATCGCTTAGAAACATAAACTCAATAAGGGTAAATTACCCTTTTATTTCACTCAAAATAAGATTAACAGTCGGCTCTTTTCTTAGGAAGTACAGCAAAGCCTCCACTTGGCCTTAAAGTCAAAATGTAAGAAATACGAACTAAGTAATGACTAACTAAAGAGATTTAGCCGAAGCTAACACAATTCTAAACTAGTTGCCCCCCGTAATATTAAATTTGCCAGCGAATTATTAAAGGGCACGTAATATGGCCGAGCGTACTAATAGCTTAGAGAGAGGTAGCCCAAAGGCAAACAGGCGCTACTCAGGTATCCTGACTCTCCCTGGCGAAGCCAGTTGAACTTGACTTAAATACTATTCTCTTTCTCATTTACATTTAACCCGATACTAAAAACTCATTCTGGTAGGGAGTTGTAAATGGAAAACAAGAATTGAAAGGAAAGGGTTTTAAAATTAAAATATACCTTACATACTTATGAATTATAAGAGCAAGGGCCTCATTCGCAAATTTATCAATTTCCACTAACTTCAAGTAGTATAAAATAAGATTCTGAGAGGAATTATAAATACTCATTACCTGATTTAGAAAGACTGATTCATGATTTGAAAATTGACTTTACAGAGAAACAGACTTTTATTTTTAATGAGCGTTTCCTCAAAGCTGGACTGAACTATGAAACTGCAATTTCTCAAGAAGTCCTGAACTAGTATGTAACTTCAGAAGCTACTTTGATCAGACTGTTTGCTTCCTACTCGCTTAAAGACCGCTATTTCGTGACCTATCTTAGACTTTTGACTTTTACTTATTTCCTTTCGTGGCGTAACTTATGTCTGTGATCGTTTTCTATCTGATTGGCGTACTTGCAATATAGACGACAACGGTCTGCCCAATTTTGCCTCACACTCTTGACAGTTGTTGGAGTTTGGCCAGCTGACTCTTCAAACTCAAGTTTCGTCAGAGGCTTAATTTTTTTATCCAGCTCATTAAGATCCCTCTTGGGCCACAGAAGGAACTTAATATGTATTCTTAATCAGAGAGAATGAGAGCTTTAGCAGTGACGGCAAGTTACTTTAGAGCAGTGTTAGCATTTTACTAGCCAAATATGAACGAGTAATTAGATTAGTTTGATCCATGGATTTAGATTTGTGAATCTGCAGAGTTAAATTGCTTTGAATTTTAATTTATATTTTATGTAAGTTTCAATCCTGCAAGCTGCAGAGTTCATTATGTAAGTAAACGTTATGTATTAGTAAGTTTTAAGCTTTCAAAAAGTTGTCGGAACCTTCTTCTGAGTTGTAGTACTTTTAGACAGGGGGGGGGGTAAGTCGCCTGACAGTCTCATCAGAGGCTAAGTTTATATTAAATAAGTTAGTGGTACCCTACACTACTAGCAAAACAGCTTACATTAAGACATTTTTTGATTCAGATTATTTAACCCGCAACATAATTAAATGTTTTAGTTTCAAAAATAAGAATTTGTGATACTGTAATTCGCTTTTTGTCCTTTATTCGGAACTAAAAAAGGTTAAAATATGAAACAAAATTACATATTAATTTATCCAAGGTAGGTTTAAATATTTTGGAAATATAGAGCATTGCTTTTAACGGCTGCAACTTCTTCATAACCGGATAAAGTTTTAATGACCTTCTGGAAAGAACTTCCATTTAACTCAACTTATTTCCAAAAACGAATGCTTGCATGACTGTAACTGCAAGTAACTGTTTGAAAGTTTGCACAACTGTGTTTCCTGAAAGATGTTGTCAATCCTCCACTGATATCTGAATTCTAGTTACACGAAAGCAACTGCTTAGTTATTATTAGAAATAACCGAAGGTCCAAATGACTTGCGAAACATACTCTTAAAGATACAAAGAATAGTACATTAGTTTTACCGAGGGCATACGTTAACGCAGTTCATTTCAGTAGATTGGATACTTATATTCTTGAAATCTGTGGATATTCGTACCCCTGCCAATCGTCTGTGAGGCCATTACATAAGTAATGTTGTTTTTGAAGTACGTTTTGAATAAATAAAAAATAAGTAAAGTACTAATTTTAAGTATTTATAATTCCCCAACTAAATTAATAGTATTCTTCCATAGCTATAACAGGTTTTTGAATGCCATTCTCAAATTAATTAGACGGTTTATTGGAGAAACGGTCTTTTAGTTTCAAGTACCTAACGAGAAATTTGTTCTTTTGCATCAATGAAATTTTTCAGGCTCTGAATTACCAGTCACTTTACATCACCAGTTACTGGATGATTAAAAAAAGGAGAGTTTTTTTCATGCAAATGAAGGTCATTGCAGATGTCTGCGCGTTTTCTTAGTTTACAGTCAGTAAGCTCATGTAAAACATACCTGCCTAACTTAAACACTATTCCAAGTTCCTTCAAATGGTGACGTGTGGTTTATAGTTATGAATAAATTCTCCTACCGACTCTTCAACAATCGCACGGGAATTTCCTATAGCTACAGCTTTTAACACATCATTATCAAAATAGACAAAGCTCTTCCAGCTACTGGCATCTTTCTAGCTGAGGCTGCCTCCTCAAGTCATTGGCCATTGTAAGTATTCAAAACAACTTTACCATTCACTTCTTGCACATCTTGACTCCATTTGATGAACTTTTATTTTATTTTTTTTAATATTCGTTAAGTGTGGAATGTCACATGTGCTGTTTTTTGACGGTCATTTTCATGAGGGGATATTAAAACAACAAATTAGTACCTGCGAGCTTGCAACCCGGAAATTATCTGAATTAAGCTCTCTTTCTCCAGAGGTGTTTATACATCAGTGAAAATTGCTTTTTTTTATGCATTAGTTTTTCTTACTATGCTGTCTGAAAAAAAATCATTATTAATGTGAAGACCTGAAACACAGGACTTAATCTTTACATTCATTGAATACTCTGAATTGTCTGAAATTTTTGAAATTCTGCAAGAATAAAAATGATTGCCTAATAAATTTTGAATAAAAGTTGCATCCAGACATGAAATTAAATGTACAAATTATACCTATAATTAATGCATTATTGATATGGAACAATGCATACGAAAAGCCAAGACATTTTATAAAGTATTTCTCTCACTTTCCTAGCGTCCTTCGTAGTGTAGTGGTTCTACACTCTGGGACGGTATTCCAGTGGTCCGTGGTTCGATTCCCGGCGAAGGCGTTTGCTATTTTTCATCTCTCTTGCTTTCAAAAAAAAAATCCTAATGTCTCTACAGTGGCGCCTGAACTAAAAGGGTTGTGGATGATGATTCTCTGCACCCAGGATTTAGAGACTAGGTCCCCTAAGAACCTAGTCGCCCTTTAAAAAAGGGAGTATATGAGGTATTTCTCCCACTTTTCCAGCGTGCCTTCGTGGTGTAACAGTAGCACGCTGGGCCGGTATTCCAGAGGTCCGTGGTTCGGTTCCCGGCGAAGACGGTTGCATATTTTTCATCTTTTCTGCTTCCAATTAACCTAATGACTCTACATTTTAACTAATTCTATATGACACTCTTAAAGATGCATCTGAGTAAAAAATATTTCCTTCTCCGAGCTCAATTTTCAAAGATCCCCCCCTGTAACCCATAGCGTAACATCGCTTAGAAACTAATAATTCCCCTTCAAGTTCTTCTGCGGATTAAACAAGGCGATTTCATTATAAATTCAATTAAATTCGTTTGCAGGGCACATAATGTTAGTTACATTCTCTAGCAGCGAGACTTTCAAAAGAATATAATCATATGTACATTTCGATATAATAAATGACATACGACTCATAATTAAAGCATTTAAAATGAAATTCAGGATAAGGCTCTAAACTTGAAATAAAAAGAACGAAACATGTATGCTGAAACATTAATGCTGTAGTAATGTATAATAAGAATGTAATGTAGTAATATTAAGAATCGACGTAAACGTTTTATTGTTTGCGTTCATATTACTTCGATCCCTGTTGTTTACCATTCGTAAATTTAACTTTTAATCTAAGCCTTTTAAACTGCTGAAGATTTCAGTCAATAATTTTCATCTTATAAAAATTGTTAAAAATAAAAGTGAATTTGCATGCCTGAAGGAATTTCTATAACTTAATGTAATCCAAGTGTGAAAGAAACAGTAATAGACACGCTACTTCTGAAGTTTAAAAAATGCTCATCTTCTGGCAGTTTATTTAGAAGTTTATAATACCTAAAATTAAGACAACAATCAATAGGCTATATCCTTCCCTTTTGAAAAATTACATACACAAATAAATGAAAATCTCTTAGCAAGGAATAAAAAGGAATTAATCAGTTTCCAGTATTTGAAAAAAAATGGGCTGTTAAAAGCGTTTACGTTAGTTGCTCGACGTTTCCGATACTATAGTTTTATAATGCTACGGGTCAACTTCTAAAGAACTTTTTACCAGCAAACTAAACAAATTTTTCCACTGATATGTTTTTACCATTAGTATAAGAAATAATGTGTTTCTGCCATCAGTATTAGAAATGCTTTCGTTGTCCTCCAGGACAGCTTAGATCAGGAGCCGTCTCGTCGGGTAGAGCTGCACCGATAGCAAAGTACAGAAACAAATTAAGTATAATTAGATTACTAGCTGTCTATTCTTAATTTCCCTTCCTATCCTATTGCAACAAACTCATTTGCAGCATAGTTATTTTTAAATATTATTTTCAGCCAAATATAAAAAACAGCATTCTATATTGTAAATTGTTTCTCGAAATTTTGTAAATTGTTTCCCCAGTGAAGCTGTAAACTAGGCTTTCTGATTTAAAACGTTATATTTAAATCATATAAATATATTCTTAATGAAAATGCAAAGGACTTTATTTGTCAGTTTTACAAAAATTTAGCTTCAGTTTTGTTTCTTTGGGGACATCTTTCTTAGGGTTGAAGCGCAAAATAGTGTAATAAATTCCAAGAAAAAATTTTCCTTTTGCCAAAACTAAAGCCAAACCTAATTAAAATTATTCGTTATTCGCAATATCTTAAATCAGAAAATTTTGCGGAATAAGCATTGCAAAAATATATCTCTAAATCTACTACCTAAACCCCATATTAGTTAACATTATTCCATGACTACATTTTTCGATCATTACTTATACTCTGGGGAAATATTAAATCTCAGTTCCTTCAGGAGACATGTAATTTTTGTGAAGTCAAATAAATGTATTCTTATTTCTAATCACGATAGTAAGCTTTAAATTAGATTGTACATTATTTTATCAAATTGTAAAACCTCTGACGGCGATCGAAAGTTGAAAAAAAGTCGTTTCATTATAATGCTTTGTTAAACAATTTGAAAAGACGTTCCTAAATATGGTTATTGATTTACTAATCACTCTGATAACGTAACGTTAATTTTCATGGCTGTGACGTAATTTATATTTCCTTTTTATTAAAACAGTCTGGCTGTAGAGGGATTATCTGTAAATGTATTTCGCATTCCTTTTCAAGACTTTATTTTATTTTAATTATTTATTTTACTTTTTAGTTATTATTGTTGGGATATAGGGTTAAAAACAATTTTTCAACTTGAAATGACTAAAATTGTAAGGACTTCCATGCAAACAGACTGACGAATGGTGTTTCTTTGTTATTTTGTAGGCTATTTTTTATTTGCGTTTGACTGAGCGCAGTGGTGCTTGTAAAACCAGTATATCAGTTTCATATTACAAGGGGGTCCAAGAGTAAAGTTGATAGAAAACGTAAGATATCTTGAAAAATAGTTGGCATATTGCAAACGTAAGATATCTTGAAAAATAGTTGGCATATTGCAATGAGCTTTTGTACACAGTTTCTGAGTATCAAGAAGCTGTTAATAGTAGCATAATAAAGTAAACAAGGTTTAAATATCTTGCGACCGCGAATGAAAACCAGTCGACTCCGACTCGAGCTTGATTCTACCCTTAACAATGGAGACAGCTTGTAAGGATCTTAAGTTTTACTAACGTTTATTTTATTTTAAATCTTTACTATCACTTCTTATTTTCTACTTCCGGCCAGAATTATAAGCGTTAATGTATTTATGCAAAGTTTGTCTGGCGAACGCCAAGTATTTAAGTTGTGGCTTTTTGCCAAGCGAGAGAGAGGAAGCAGTGAGTCGAAGCAGGCCGCTTACCTTAGAAGTTTTACTCAGTTGCTGGTTGCCGTCCAGGCCAGAGGTTTTAATCCTCTTGATAATTTTTAAACGTATTGTAGTGTTCACAGTTCTCTGTACTACATACGGCTTCCTGTTAATATAAGGCCAATCTTCCACGTTTATTATTTTAAAGTTAAATTAGAGTTTAGTTTTATTTTTATATTCTTACGTTTAGACCACAAGTAGTGGATCTTTGTATTCCGAAGTACGTAAATTATTGTAAATAGAGAAAAATAAAGGGTTTTGTATACCCTTCTTGTGTATCCTGTCTACTTCCCACAGTTTTGAACATAGCTTTAGTAAGCTCTCTGTTCCGAGTCAGGTCCTTGCATGTTCCCGAAGAAGGTAAGACGGAACAATTGAACCTGATAAGCTTTGATGAGTGCGTTTTTAAAATTTTCGATGTGTAGCTATAGCTCCTAGGCTCACACAACACGAATTTTTTAATGCACTTGACACCACGTTAAAGTCTGGCCTCTAAGTGCGGTCGCAGAAATAGTAGCATTTTGTACCTCTGGCATTGGATGCAGTGGAAAACGGGAATTTCTCTTTTCGATAAAATTCAGAATTGGAGTCTTCCTACAAAGTTTTGCTGCTGTCTTCATGGTAGCCCTTAGGATGTCGACGATAAATCCAAATCCCTTCATGGAATTAACTGTGGCCGACGAAACTTGCGACGTTGAGGGGATCAAAGTAAAAGAGAAAGTTTTCGGTCACATGGTTCTCTTTACAGTTCGGGCACCAGTATAACATCTTGTCTGCTTAGCTATCATAAACTGAGCTCGAAGTCTGAAAACTGTTTAGAGAATTATCCGTAAGTCTTAAAGAGGTGTGAAGAACCCAAAACTCAAATAAAGTTCTCAGATGGCGTCAGCTCGTATTTACAAAAGCAATCACTTTTGGCTTAACTCAAAAGCTAACGAATAATATAAAATTAAATTAAGTTTAACCTAATGACTTCATTGTTTAACTATCGCGCAAGCTGGCTCTGACTCGAAAGTCTGCGTAAACAAAATTAAAGGGAAGAGTCGCTCAACACCATAGAAATCTAATCGCTATAAAAGCAAAGATAGCCATGTGTCTTTCAGATAGGTAGAACACGCTCTGATTTCGTCTTACAAAAACCTCCCTTAAGTAATAATTTCTTTCTACCTCGTTTGAATATACTCGCGCTAAATAATTCGCGTTCTGGTAAGAAAGCGAAGTTGAAAGCATGAGCGATAGGAAAGTCTCTTAAACATAAAACAACTGTTCTATCCACGATTTGAAGGACCGTATGTTATAAAGAAAGTAACTCAGGCTGTAGTGGTGTTAAAAGCGAAGAATGGTGAAACCTGCACCGCAAACATTGACCAGATCAAACCATTCTATAATCGTAATAAAATGCAAATATTTAAGGATCTTTTGCAGGATCCGGCACGGCAGGCACAATCTCCAGAGGTGGCACAACGACAATCACAAGGGCAAGCCATGAATAGACAGGTGCATATGAAAAGAAAGTTTCCCCGTTGGGAAAACTGAAGGTGACAAGAAAAAGAAGCCGTTCCGCCGACTAGAAAAGAGAGAGCACAACCACCCCCAGCAGGAAGAAGGGAAAAGTTCTACTAATCCAAAGAGAGGCAGGAGAAATGGCAGCAACCATAACACGGCTCCAAAACGAAAGATGTACCCATCAGATAGGAGTCTACGCAGCAAATGTCGACAAATCGACGAAGGAAAACCAACTGCATATGCAAGGAAGCAACAAACGTTTGAACAGCCAGCAACTAGATCCAGGCAACAACGGGAGAGAGTTGTCCCTATTCCGCCAAGAACAGCTGCCATCAAGCGTCCGGGAGTACAATCAGATGTTAAAAAAAGTTCTTCAAGGATCATCAAACAGGAAAAAAAAAGAAAGCTCACTGAGGAAGGAACTGAAGGGCGAACCTGCACAGATAAACCAGACTGTAGTCTTTGACACTTTCCAGGACTGGGCGGCAAAACGGTTGTCGGAATATCATAAAGATAAGTAAAACTTTATGTTACTTTGAAACTTTAAGTTAATTTTTCGTTCTTACTGCATGTGGCAGAATTTAAGAAGTTTTACCTCATGTGAGACCTGCCTTTATCGCCAAAAAGGAGAGAAATGAGTTTTACCTATTTTGTTACTATGTTTTTCAATTACTCGCGAGTGAAACTAAAATTATTGTATAATAGGAATGTGTAAATACTTGAATATTGTAAAAGCATTGGTAATCTTTGAGAAAGGTACCTTAAGAAAGTTGCAAAATTATTGTATAAAATTTTATTTAAAAGATTCTGTCAAGAAAAGAAGTTTTTGTCTGAAGGACTTTTGAAATGTAGTATTTAAATGTAAAATAATTAGCACTTACTTGGAGGAAATAGAAGTTAACAAACATTGTACTACTAATGTATGTTTTAAAATGCGTAAAATTAACGGCATGTTAATATGTCCTTATGTACAATGTGAACTGTTATCTTAAAAGTTAAGAAATACTGTGATATGTTAAAAGTGAAAATGTTATGGTAATGCCAAAATTTTAACTTATTGGTATGACTGTAAAAAGAGCAAAGTAGTGTGAATATGTGCTAAAGGTTGAATGAATGTAGTTAGGCTCTCTGACGCTACACTTCAGAGTTAGCCACGTTTGAGAATAGTACCTCAGGGTTTAGAGATGAATATAAAGTGTATTCTGAGGTCTTGTTATGTTGAATTTTAACACGTTAGTGTTTTGATTGCAGGTGGTAGTGTTGAACACTTGTTCATAGACACGCACGTGTTTGGTGTTTATCTTTACAACACATGTCAGAGAGCACGGAGAGATAATTAAATAATGGCATGAATGAAATAAGAATAGTTTTAAAAGAAAAATATACGTATTCATGTTACTTGCTATTTGATTGTTTAACATTTCATTAAACTAGTTTTCCTTCCAGATCTCTGGAAGGAACCAGATTCAACTAAGAAAAACTCCTGTTTATAGATGCAGTACAGATGAAAAGTAATTGTCCATGGAATTGATCATGTAAAAACGAATTTTTAATTTTTAGATTAGATAGTTTCTAGTGAAGAATGTTTGTGAAAGATTGGCCTCGCGTTAGATTTAGAATCTAGAGCTAAAAGTTTTAATCAAGGTCGTTTTAGACCTCAATTTCAAACTAATTAACTCTGGCGGGAAGTATGTAAGGATCCTAAGTTTCACTAATGTTTATTTTATTTTAAAACTGTACTATCACTTCTTATTTTCTACTTCCGGCCAGAATTAAATGCTTTAACTTGTTTATGCAAATTGTCTTGCTAACGCCCAAGTACTTAAGTTGTGGCTTTTTGCCAAAAGAGAGAGAAGGAGTTTTAGGAAGCAAGCCGCTGGCAACTGCAGTTTTACGAGTTTTTACTCGGTTGCTGGTTGCCTTTAAGGCCAAAGGTTTAGCCCTCTTGATATTTGCAGACGTATCGTAGTTTTAGCAGCTCGGCGTACTACATACGTACCTTTTTTTAAATAAAGGCCAGTCTTAGTGCTAGGCATTTGTATACTAATTCAAAGTTAGCTTTTAGTTAGAGTTTTAGTTAGTAGTTTCTATATTCTTACGTTCAGACCACAAGTGGTTGGTCTCTGTATTCCGAAGTTCGGAAATACCTGTAAAGTATTGAAAATAAAGGGTTTCGTTTACCCTTCCTGCTTGTGTTGTCTACTTCACACCTTCTTGAATATAGCTTGAGTAAGCTCCCTCTTCATATTCAGGATCATTCATGTTTCCAACGCAAATAAAGAGAAACACAAGTCCTGACAAATTAAATTAAATAAATCCCCACAACCGTTTTAACTATTTTTCTGACTAAACAGTCTGTACATATTAAAATTATATATTTGAAGTAATCTCGTATGCAAATAAAATTCTACGTGTGACACCCGCAGAAAATTCCATCACACTTTAAATGCGATGCCGTCACATAATCAAGCCAAAACACAATGTTAGACGCAAAACATGGCAACATATTTTGCTGCTTGTAAAACGCAACTTTCCAAACAGCAAAATCTGCCGACAAATTCGTAAGCGATATATTTTGTAACTTACCAAACTATTTACAACCGATAAAAGGCAAGGTATACGGAATGCCTTGGGATTTATCATCATATGTTAATGAAACGTAAATTTAATATTAATTGATTGCTTTACGAATCTTCATGGTTTTCTGTAACAACATATTTATATGTTCCAGTATAATTAAAGCCCACCACCAGCCGAGAGGTAAAGTCACTGAACACTGGTATTTCGATTTGGATTCAAATTCCGGGTAACCGTGCTGTCTGCAAGGGAATTTTCGTGGCTTTACCACATGTAATGTGGATACAAGCCAGTTTTCCTTAGAATGTCCTCCACATAGCCATCTCTTTTACTTGACCAATGGCCCTGCATACGTTCCAGTAAAAAAGGTCTCCAAAAACGTAATTTAAGCTAATACATGCAAATTAGTAGATCTCTGTTTTCGATGAAAAGAGATATACTCAAGTTATTACATACAAGTAGCAAGGAATATTTCAAAAGGAAAATTTTTAATTTTCTTTAAGATTGACACATAAAAACTACCTATTTCATTAAAAAGAAACTTAAAAAATTTAAATCAACTTTATCGATCAATGCTTTTCTGAACTTAAAATAAATTCAGGAACAATCAGTTAACTCGGAGTAAATGATACGTATGAAAACCATTTACTTATTATTTACCACCTAAATTATTTACTATGGTTTAAGAAATAAAATATTTTTTTCCTTAAAAAGACCTTTCTTCCGTAACTTTTATTATCTTTTATTGCCCATAATTCCCCATTTTTCGTTGCGTTTGAAGAAGGAAATACGGTTCCAGTTTGAGAAATATTTATGACAGAGACTCGCAGAATTTTATACATAGTTTTAGGAAATAACGTTTCTTTTCTATTTTTAACCTATATAAGAATTCTCGTTTTACATTGCAGTATAAACTGCATCTATGTTTATTACATTGGTTTCAGTTCTGCGCATATTTATTGATATGATGGAAGTGTTCATTTGCTAAAAACCCTTTCGATATTATAAAATGTATTAAATCCAATATTAATATAATTTACTGTGTTATATTCCTCGAAGAACAATAGTTGATAACTAATTAGCTTTCCCAGTTTACATGATGAAAAGCAGTTGCTTGGCTTGTAATTAATATTCATCAGCAGTGAATGCGTAATTCCATCGAGTTGCATTCATATAGATTACATCACTTGCATTCTCCGCTAATAATGACATTTGTTTCTGTTTCTAAAACTAGTAAACTGAAGTACGTATACAATTTATAATAGTATCTAACTGTGTCTGGAAAATGATAGTCCTCGAACACACTTATGTAACAAGAAGCTATTTTAAATAAATATTATGCTGTTTTTGTATAATCTGTTGGCAATTCAAAGTATTTGTTTATTTAATAACGTAAAGCAACCATAAATGAATCGACAATTGATAAATTTAGAAGCATTTGGCGAACTATCAGTTATCGAGGAATACCAACTAACTAATTACCAAATGACAGTATATAAAACCTAAATACTTCTTCATATTTACGAGTAAAAACTTTGCTTAAAGTTTTAGTAATAATTCTTTTAACATTAAATTCTGTATTAGTCTCCATGGTTCGTTACAATATTCGCTTAGACCAGAATTATGCAAACGACATAGTTTAAAAATAAGCGGTCAACTGTGATGTGATCCTAACTGGACCTTTAACCGTATTTCTTTCGCCTTGCCTATGAGAGTTGACTGCAATAATTGTGAAGGAGCTACTGAGAAATGTTGGTGCGCTCTAGAAGTTGTTTAAGGGGTTAAATTGCCACTCCGTTCTCATGTGTCTGTAGATCTGAGTCTAGCTTTGTTGTAACTAAACTGGATTCTCAATAGTATTAAATAATGCAAGCAGCATTGTAGAGACATTAGGATTATTTTCATGCAGGCAACATGAAAACCGAGCAAAGCTCTTGCCGGCATGCAGAATTAAGAATTTGACAGGAATGGAACTTAAATTAATTTAATTTAACTGTAAAATTTAACTGTTAATAAAATTAACATAATTCTGACAGAACATCCTCAGTATATATATTTAATAACACCAAATTTACTACGCAATTTAAAAAGCTACTTACTAAGTTTAGAAAATGTGCACTTCTACAGCCAAGATGGATATAATTTGGATCTGTTAATATGGATCCTCTGTAAGTAGGATTATACAACCAGTTATACGTTTTGGTATTCTAAATATGAGAGTAGAATAGAGATATGGGAAAATTAGTTATGTTATTTAAGAAAAAGTCGGATTTTGTGTCCAAATATCTATATAAAATAATGTTATATCTAAATCTAATAAATATCCTAAGTTGCGCTTTCGAGATATGACAAATGCAAGTTTAATTTCATCAATCAGCCCAGGAGAACGGGAAATATAAACTGCCCCTTTTATGTGCAAGGAATACAATATTACTTAATTTTCACTTTACTTCTAGTCTGCAACACACTCGGAAGATTGCTTCTGTTTGGAAGTGTGAAACTTTCGGAACTTTTTTCTGGAGCATCCAAATTTCATCGAGGTTTGTGCTTAAAATATAACAACATTAAAGTAATATAACTGAAATTAATTTGCTTTTATCTGATTAATTAGTTAATGCCGAAGTTCAGCATCAAATATTTCTCAAGCACTCTTTCGAATTTGTACTTCGTTTAGTTCTCTGTAAATGATAAAAAATACAGCTGCGTTATTGTACTTTCTTTCATGGTTTTGCTCGATACTCGTGTTTGTTTATTTAACGGAAAACAGCATTATAAGCAAATACCATTCACGTAGGGAGAAATGCTTCCTTAAGAATTTTCTAAAGGAAATTGACTCATATTTTCTGCACGCATGTACAGCATTTTATTACTAACTTCCCCTCTTATAGCTCAACCAGTGGCCGACGGTGAATTCGCCCAACACTGGTAATTCAACATGAATTCACTTTCAGGTGATCAGATTGGCAGAATGAGTGTTTTTGCATTTTTCTGATGTTCTCATGTGTAACATAAGTACCAGCTAGTTTCCCTTAGAAAATCCTTGACGAAGACGTCCCTTCCCTTAGGCAGGCAGCCCGAGCGTGCTTTGCCATTATTAAATAAAGCAAACCAAATCCACTTTTGTAGTTTTCATCCGAGTACAGTATCTAAATTCCTTTCGGGTTTACAATAGCTGTTTGCAGGAAACCTTAATCAGTCTTTCTTTACCAGAATTTCTATAATGTCTGTAAGTATCAATTCATGAAAACTTTCATCTCCTGTCACAATAGTAAGTTCTACTATTAACATAGTAATTGGATAGCCTTTGCCTGACTTTGACAGTTAGCTTGGATTAAATTGGATTGTTCAGTTATGGCAAAGCACACGAGGGCTATCTGCCTGAAGGGAAGGATGCCTTCATGGAAACTTTCTAATAGAAACTGGCTCGTATACACGTTACACATGGGCAGTTACCTTGAGCAGGTATTTAATGCAGATATCCTTAATTCTAAGGGACCTACCAGGGTTCGAACGATAAAGTCTTTGAACACTGGTAGTTCGGTCCGAGGTTCTAATCCCGAAAAAGGGTTGGCTGCATGGGCCTTTTTATAGTTTTCCCCATGTGTAATGTTATACGAGCCAGCGTCCCTTAGAAAGTCTTCCACGGAGGCATCCTTCCCCTTAGGCAGATAGCCCTCGAGCTTTGCCATAATCATACTAACCAAACCAAATATTAATTCTAAGAAGCCTTACCAATGGTCAACCGGTAAAGTTGCTGACACTGGTAATTCAATATGGGTTACACGTGAATGGGCTGGCTGCATGTTGGTTTTCCATATGTGTAACGCGAATGCAAACCAGATTCCCTTAGAAAGTCCTCCACGAAGTCTTTGCAAATAACCTTCGAGTGTCTTAGACAGGTAAACAAAATCAAACCTTTATTCTAATAGTTGGTGTATAATTTTAAGGTAATCTTTCCAAAATTCAAAGAGATTCTTTCGTTTTTCTGTTTATTCAATTCTCGGTCAGAAATTCCTAAATTTCGTTTTCAGCAATTTTCTCTGGCAATAAATTTTAAGAGATCCGTATGAGTTTAACAACGGAGACTTCAGACCTTATTTCCTTAAATATTCATTACAGATATACATTCTGTCCTAAAAAGTGTATACACCCAGAAGGAAACGAACTACTATCATGAAATTTACATGCATGTAGTGTATGAGGAGATAAACAAATTATTACAAATTCGAAACAAAAACTCGTTTTAATAAGACATTATGGCGTGAAAAATGTTACAAATCAGCACGTTTTACAGCCACTTCTGGCAACTATACAAGCCGAAAAACGGAATGGCATCAAATCGGGTAGGTCACCTATGATCCTCTGCGGAAAATCATGCCATAATCTTTGCAACTAAGCAATTATTTCACTAATATTCCGGGACGGCTGCAGTTGCCTTCCAAGCATGTACCAAACGTGCTCTATTCGCTAGAGGTCTGGTGACCTGGCAGACCACGGGAGTACGTTACATCCTTGAAGACACTGTTGGAAGAATTGCACAGTATGTGGACGAGCGTTGTCTTGCTGATAAATGGCACCTGCGCGACTTAATAGCATAGGCAGTACAACCGGCGTTAAAATTTTGTCCATGTTAAATGCAAGCCGTCATGGTGCCTTGAAGGATGACTAGATGTGATCGTGTATCCCAATAAATCGCTCGTCACACTGTCACACCTTGTGCAATCGCCGTATGCCGCTCGGCAACAAATGTCGAATCGGACCGCTGGCCTGGCCACATCTGCCTTGGCCATCAGTACTGAGACTGAATCGGAATTCATTACTGAAGATCACAAGCCTCCAGTTCGTCACACTCCAACTTGCCTGAGTTCGGCAAAAATCCGGTCGACACTGCCTATAATGTGGGGTCAGCGGTACACGTCTTAATGGACATCTGCAGCGTATACCAGCCACTCGTATCGTAATGGTTTCCTATGATGCCACCAGATGCTTGGAAGATGGTAAATGACATCTAATTGATGCTAGCGACGTTTCTGGTGAGGAAGTGGCTGGTGTTATAATTGTGCGATCCTTGCGCGGATTTGTGTTCCTGGGACACCCTGACTTTCCGCGACGGTAGACTATCCGTTCCATAATCCATTGTCACCAACACCGAGCAATTACGACATCGTTCCGACCTAGGTGGTGGCCGATAGGCCTGTTCTACTAATCTGTTTCATTGGTCTACTATACTTCCCTTCATGCATGGCCTGTCATGACTATAAGACCAACTTGTTTGGTTAGGCGGGTCGGGCTGCGCCCGCTACTGATACTGATACTTCCCTTCTCAAATTCCGACAACTACTCGGACTGCCGCCGGTTACATCTCAGAGGCATATCTAAACACAATACCGTCCATCGAAGTCGACAGATTTGTTTGAATAGCCCTACAGTACGAGCAATCATGCTTCTAAACTCTTACAGCTACGTATCTCATAAGCGCATAGAACACTTACCCTTGACTCACTGGCTTCGAAATTTAAATCATTTGCATATTTCTTACAAGATAGCATTCTTGCCGATTTTCATGATTCTGGCTCGATATCTCTGAATGCATATATTTCTTTTTTTGTGACAGTGTATATTTCAAATTCATTGATGTCTTAAAATATGATGCGCAATTGTATAAGAACATTATCTCGGTAAAAAGAATTATGTTAAGAAAAAGAAAACAAGTTCCTTCACAAAATTCTCTTAAAAAGGGAATTATTACTGCACTTTATACGGCGAATTATACAGTAGCAACCCACGAAACTAAGTCCACCTGTATATTTATTACTCAGCAAGGATACTAATACTGCAGGAAAGCAGCATGCAAAGCTGCTCGCCAACAATATTTTTGTTCTCTCGTATTTTAAAGAATAGTTTTCAGGGCAATTCAAGCATCGATTTACATTATTATGCAGTTTTAATGATCAAGTTATTTTCTGAGATTAGACTATTGTAATGTTCTAGATTAAATAAAGTCCTTCAATTGCTAGAACTCAGTAGAGACTATTCGCTAAGTTCTTATTGCTTCAATAACAACTCCGCAGAAGGGTTAAAATACCCTTTCACTTCAACTCAAGATATTTATAGACGGCTCCTCTTGGGCGTATGGGAAGCAAATAGTTTTGGCTTGAACTTATTGTTCAAGCCAAGAAAATGTTAAATTAAACTAAAACAGCCTGAGCTGCGCAGAATTGTTATCGTGCACCTCTTATCTGAAAATCAACGGCGGAGACTATTAGGCACGTAATAAGCACGGCCGTAAATTTGAAAACTTTAACTCGCAGCAACAACGTGGCTGAAGGGCAGAACACGTTTTAAATCGCTAGCTCTCTACCTGAAGTTCCTCAGACCTCAGCTTAAATAATATTTTCTCCCTATTTTGCATAAAGCGTGAAACGATAAGCTCATTCTCGTAGGAACGCCTAGTTAGGAAAATGAGAAAGTAAAGGAAATCTGCGTTAAAAATAAAAAATAACTATTAGGAAAATAACGTAAAACCCTACTCTGCAATCTGAAAGCTTCAGACTAAAATATTCCCTCCTCCTGAATAAATGGCATTTATTTAAACACCACACAATAATTTCTGACATCTAGTATTACATAAGACAACCACAAAACATCATTTTTAAATGAAAAAAAATAATTTCTGTTGTTTATTTGCAAGTAAATGAAGATGAATCACTATTAACAGTTTATTTCAAAAAGTAAAGTTTAATTCTTTTTAATTAGTTCTGAAACATTACTAGCACACTTGAGTTGTTATGGAGGATATTCAAGTCAAATCAAGACGTTTTAGTTTATATGAAAAATAAAATAAAATCTTCAAGGACTGAGAACTACATTTATTTCTCGACGTATTTCCGTGCAGCATTAAAATATTTACTCGAGCTGTTAACTAATTCCTGGAAAGGTCCGTCACAGAAAATTTTGGCAGGGTGCGTGAACCATTTCACAACAACTTGTTTCACTTGAACATAGGTGATAAAATGTGGCCTCCAAGAAATGCCTTTAGGCATACAACTCTCTTTCAGCTTAAAGCAAATTTGAACTCTTCTGCGCCGGTAAAGTCGTAAAGTTTTCTTGGTACCCAGCGTGCGCTAAAATGTAAATGTTTATGAATGACTGAGTTCGTTTCTACACATTCTTTTCTTGAGCAGTCTAGCAGCAGTTGATGCATCTTTTAAGCAGGATGCCTAAAAGACTTCTTTGGAATTCTGCATTTTCGAACTGGAATGCATGCGGAGTTGTTTTTCCTAGGATGGTTCAGGATCAGTGACAAATTTTTTTATGCCGAAGCTTTCCAGATATTAGTTTAAATGCTGTACTAAATCTATAAATGTAGCCGCATTATATGCCAAACAATAAATGAAGTTCCACTTTTTCAAGCGCCCACCAGCGGTCGAGCGGTAAAGTCACTGAAAACTAGTAGTTCGGTCCGAGGTCCGAATCCCGCGAACGGGCCAGTTGCATGGTCGTTTCGTGGGTTTTCCCGTCTGTAACGTGTATACGAGCCTGTTTTCCCTTAGAACGTCCTCCACGAAGGCATCCCTCCCCTTAGGCAGAGAGCCCTTGAGGCGTCCCTGTAATTAAATATACCAAACCACTTTTCTAAGTTTGCTTTTTTGATTTTGCCTGCTCAGAACTCTCTATTTGACTTGAAAGTTCTTCGTATAAATTATAGAAGCATCATCATTTAGATAAATAATCAAGGGAGTAAAAGTGTGAGAATAGTGTTTTCCTATTTAGCTTTCTTTGGCTCTCGTGAATTTGACAACAATATTGAATGATACTGCTCATTATGAAAGAAACATTTAAATTTAAAGCAAAGCTGTTGTCGGCCTTCCGAAATTTTTCTTAAAACGGAACAGTTCTTTAATGAAATTTGCTGTTTACGATGTAATTTTTAAGTATTCTGACATTTAAATATATAGTTCTGATTTTTAATATAAATCATGCGCCACTGTCGCGTTTTGATTACTTAAAGAAATTTTTTCTGACATGGTTTGATTCTTCATTCAATTCAATGGCAGCTTGTAATTCATTTGGGGAAATACATTTGAAGGAATTCTCATCCACGCTGTTTCTTTATCTGTATTTACTGAATACCATTGGAGCTTTTGTCAAAAGATATGCCTCGTAGAGAGTTAAATTTGGCGAAAAGTACAAAACTGTAGTCAAACTATTTAATTCATATTAAATATGGGTATAACTTTTGTACTTCTCCTTGAAAATTTAGAATGAGGTACTCCAGTCAGAATAGTACATAAGCCAAATAACTTCTTTAACTTATATGGTATAACTGTATCTCAATAGGTTTTAAGAATCTTTATTTATTAAAGCATCAAACATATTTTCATTAATGTAAATAATTTCTTTTTCTTACTTAAACCTGTTGAAAACAAATGCTTAATTAATAAAAAATCAATTATACAGTGAAATTTTGCTGAAAGAAAATTTAAGACATTTCAACAAAAATATGTCCTAAAAGTAAAGGCTGGTGATCTGTTTCATTTTACGAAGTTGAAAAATATACTTGTAAATTTTAGAAAGAAATTAGTTTACATTAAACTCTCTCGAGTCCTACAGTGCAAATGATCAACTGGAGTCTTTGAGTCTCTGTTCCTTTTCAGATTTTTGGACATGTAGCTGCATGTAAGAAATTTTAAGCACATTTTTATTCAAATTCTTTATTAAACAAAGCTTAGATAATGCAGCTTCTTGTATTTTAATATTTGTTCATGATTTAAAACTTCGAAACTCGTTTTACATTATTAAAATATTTGAGTTATTGACTTGGAATGGTAGGCGGCAGACACAATCTAAAAATAGCTTCGAGAAACAAGTAATAGATTTAAAAGCACTCTCCTTCTCAAAGTGTTGCAAAACTTTCTTTTAAATTAAAGTTTTCGTGTTTGAGTTAAATTCCTGAGTTATTGACATTTCAATTTTCAGTTGTTGCACTTTAAGCTCTTTAACTTCACCAAGAAAGACCATCAATCTATTTCCATTATCAGAACTTGCATTTCAAAAATGATTTTATTTTTTTCGCATATATTTGCTTTAGAAATCACTATCTATTCAAATTTTAAGCTGAGTTAAAATATGAGTTCCTGTTCTTAGCATTACGTCGCCTCTTTCGAAAAAAGAAGCGCATAATTTAATGGAAAGTTCTACACTGGCGCACACAAAACACTCACTAGTTTACTCTGTAACTGAGTTTCTTCAAAATTGCTGTTTTAAAACGTACGTAAATTATTTCTCCGCACACTTCTAATTCATTATATTTACTAAACGCTTTAAACAGCAATTTTTATACGCCTATATTATGATAATATATGATACTGACAGAGATATAAGGGATTTATTGGACTTTCGGAGATAATGCGCACTCGTAATTTACTCTAAAAATGACTTCCGGTATTAAATCTCCTTGGAATTTAGCTTCCGATGAGTGAGCTTTTATTTTGCAGCAGTAAATCATAAAGTATTGAGTCATCTTATAATAAGCAGTCGAGAGAAAATGCGCAACTTCAGATTTGATAATTTTTGCTGCATGTATTTCTAAAGAACGGTAAAGTAAAAGCCTTAAAATTTTAGATATTGCTTCATCAGTTGCAGTCAGGTACCTTAAATAGCTACCAATTTATTAAGCACGCTATATTCTGTGTTTACGAAAAGCGTACATCATATGTCTCCCCTTAGACTAAAGGAAACAGAATTTCTATTGTGAGAATTATTTTAAACTGCATTTCGACTATCTAAAGTTTAAATAAATTTCCAAAATTTCTGGAATGCAAGCAAAATTATTAATAGGAAGCGTATCATAAAACATTTTACCATATCAGAAATCACGGCTTATTTAAATTTTAACCAAAACAAACATTTTTAAACTTAAATTCAGTTAATAAAATTTAAAAAAGAAAATATAGAAAAAAGATGACTTTATTTTAATTGGAAATTAAAATAGGAAAACCATTTTTTGACTAATTTCTAAAGTCAGTAGCTGTTGTGGAATTACAGGAAAGGTTTGCATATCTACAATTAAATGAAACGTTAATCCTAAAAGACTTTTTCCATGTTATTACAAACATTGGAGTGCATTATTGTAAAAGAGCTTAGGAGACGTTATAAGAATTTATGCATTCTGTTGAAAGAAAGTTTATTTTAAAAAACAATTACGTCACAGTGTTCAGTATTACAGCATAGTGTAGGACTTAGTTAGAAAATTTAAAATAAGAGTAATTCGGTATTGTAGTGCTTAAATGGAAAATAAGGGTATCTGCATTACACGCGCTTTCTAAAAATGTGATATTCTATTGCTAAAATTGCTTTATATACACTATGCTTAGACGACTGTGCATGATTCAGAAGCATGAAGGTATCTGAGAATAGCAGCTATCTTTGCTAAAGCTTTTTTGCTGTTTTCTTAGCGATATTTTTAACTCAAACGGAAATAAATAATATCTGCCATAAGAAAATTGCTTTCTGGAGAACACACTTGAGAGGTCATTATTACGTAGATTTTAGTGTGGATTTAAAATTTCCTTTATATACTTCACATGTTAACACTGAGAAAAGAGAATTTATATAAATACTAAAAATATAATAATATACATAAAACTAGTATTTATATAATGCATTAACTCTATCGTTTAAGGTAAATTTTTAAGAGTATAATTTTTATTATAAATCTTAAAAAAAAGTTACGACATTTTCATAGTTTTGAATATTTAGGAGTAGGAGAATTATCTGTTACCTTCCCTAATTTGCGAGATCTATTACTTTTAGTTTTAGAAACTGCATTTGCTCGCACATTTTTATCCGCAGCTTTTAGATGTGTTTCTTAATCATTTTTAAATGACTAAAGTATTTCAGATAATTTAAAAATTTACTTCCCAGGTAAGAATTTGGATTAATTATTCTGTGCCTAACAGTGTGTTTTGAGGGCGAACTTGTATTCTCTGAACTTTGCGATACAATTTAATAGGTTTCACATTAGCTGTTTATCAGGTCATAAGCAATATATATTGAACAAGATGTAATGGGTATACACATATATTATTTCAAACTTAGAGGCAACATAGTAAAATTTAAAATATAAAACTATTACAAACTTTGCTTTGTGAAGTAACAATGAAATCCCAGTTTAAGAATTCCAGTGTGTAAATAGTAAAAATTAAAACATACAAATGAAGTTAAAGTAAATCTTAAACATTTATTTAGAGTAAAACATTATTGTTAGAAAAAGTTACATTGTAGTAGTGATCTTCTGCGGTGGCAAGTTAGGTAATAACTTGGCACCGTAGAAACAAACAGTGAAACAAAATATGAAGCATACCTGTCTAAATTATTTATAATTCAGCAAACGTAGGCCCATCATAAGTGGGCCACCACGTTTTTATTTTGAGCTTTAACACATTTTCACTCATATTTCAAGAAGTAAGGAAAGAAACATTTCGCGGGGAAACAAAACAACCATCCCGCCAAGATAATGGATATCTGTAAAAATGAAAAGAAACCTGTAAGCAATTATTTAGACAAAAAAGTATCGGCGACCGAGTGAAGGCTTTCCACTCATTTTTCCGCCCTGGACAGCGCTTCTGTCTTTTCCGGGTCCTAAGCTTCCAAGATTCCGCTGGCCATTCTCAGCTGTTCGATGAATGGTAAGTATTTTCTTCGAAGTCTGTCGTCGAGTGAGTCTCGAAGTGAGTCTCCCGTTTCAGTTCCAGCTGCTCTCTGTCTCTCTCTGTCTGGAAAAACTGCGCAATTGCTTTTCCTTCATTTTAAGAGAACCTTGAACTTGGCGATGAGTAAGGAAGAAACAGTCGCCCAATTCCAACAACCCTCTCAGTGCGAACCAGCAAATAACCAGGGACAAGGGTTTCCAAAAGTTCTTTCCGCTCTGATCTTCAATTGAAATACTTCAAGACTATTCCGAGAGGTTAAACACTCCTCCGCCGAATAACGACATCAACAAGAGCTAGCCTCGCCTGAAAAGTCAGCAGAGTGCAACTTTAACGCAGGGTTACACTGAACTTCCAAGCATTTCATTCCCGCAAGCATACCCCCGTAACACAATTACATATAAAAAGAACTCTGTGAGTCAAGGGTGCAGAATGTGCAAAAAAATTCAGATGGCCAAACGTTTGACAAAATGTCACCTTCAAAAAGAGTTAGAGACTAGAGAGAAGAAAAAATAGTTTTAACAAATTCTGGGAAAGCAGAAATGTTTTCCCATTCCAACAACTTGTCGGAGAATTAGAGTTAACACAAAGCACTGAATTATTTCTATTACTTAACTTTCATCACAATTAAACAAATTATATGTACCAAATATTAAAATTAGTATTTGAAATTTCAATTCAATCAAATACGAAAATGTTTTCATTACCACAGTTGAAATACTATAATTGTACAGCTATTCGGATGAGTAATCGTTTCTAAAAAGCTATTAAAGTTACCATAACATAAAGTGATAGATGTAGAAATGTTAGTATGCAAAAGAATGTAGCTAGAGCAAATAAAATTCTTGTGGACTGAAACGAATATTTCGAAAAAAAATTAGTATTAAAACTTTGAAAATTAATGAAAACGCAGTACTTGTTTAAAAAGACAGAAATTGCTGCTATATACGCGAATAAGAAAATAATAAGAAAAAAATATTTATTAATTAGTTTACTGAAGCATTTTCATGAATTATAGGATTAAGATAATGACATATTTTTCGCTGTTTCCTGAAAGAAAAGTGAGTAGTAACGAAATAGCCTTCAATCACGTTAAGTGTAGCTATGATAACAAAAACATTTGCTGTAGTTTTACAGTTTAGTGTGTTACCTCAATATTAAAAGGAGGCAGTTTTTAGTTCTATTATCGAATTAAGCATTATTTAAGAAAAGTGATTAGTCTAAAACAAAGTTCACATTTCTAAGTTAAGAATGCAAAAAAAAAACTTATTTCAAATTTTATTCTTTTGTGCATGAGTGTTCGCATCATTATTAGCTGACACTGTTTACAGAATTAAGAAAACGGTTATACAAATAATTAATTAATTTGCTCCGCAGCTATTCATGGCATCACTATTCCCCAATATGACCGCTGTCATTATGTATAAAAACTAAATTAGAATTCTGGAGCTATGCACCTAATGTTTTCAGTTAAATAATATAATTAACATTAAATGCTCTTAGTAATAGTTTGTACTCTAGAAAGTCACTTATGGCGTTAACATCCGGTAAAATATTTTCTTAGAGATGAAGTCACATACTCCATGGCATATTTTAAAGAATTTTTCATTTTTAGCTTAAAACGGAAAACGTGCATCATCTCCTTATAATATTGTATTATCCTTATATTTTAAGAGTGTAATACATAGTACATTTGAAATGCACTATGCATTATGAGAAATGTACTATGTACTATAAGAAATGTATTATTTGGAATGTGCTATATATTATAAGAAATAATGCATAGTACATTTGAAAACTTTATGTGCTAGCAAGCCGGCATCTATCATCAGACTATCGCTTCAAGAATCGTCATCGTTTCGTCCAAGCCCTTGGTGGCAGTTGTTGGACCGGTTTTTTTCCTCTTCGCTGCTGGGAGTTCAAGGGTGAAGGACGGGCTTCGGCCTGTCTCTTCACTGACTGTCTCTTCACCTACAGCCGTGTCATGATGCACGTTTAACTTTCCTGAAAAGTCCGATAACTGTAGTTTTTTTATTGAATATCTTCATTCTATATGCAGTTGCTGAAAATTCATCCTGGGTGGAATGAAGATTTAAAACAAGAATCTTAAAAGATCTCATTGTGCAATTTAAGACTCATCCATTGTCTATCGCCACGTGGTGACTGCTCCAAATTAATTCACTGGTAGAAGCTTCAAAATCAAAAGAAATTTCAAGATGAGTATACTCCTGGTCTACATATTTCTTCGATTCCAGATATTTCGTGATTTATAGAAAGTGATGCAAATGGATAGTGCTCTGTAGTACATCGATAAACGAATGGACGCTCGGTATTAATAGTAGGACTATAGTTATGATCTGATATTTAATTTTCTTGTTTATTTGTGTGAGCTCAACAATAAAATTTTTGATAGGAAAGATAAAAAGAGTGAATTGTAGTTGTATAACTTGTATTTTCTTCTTCAACTATCACAACGTCTGGGGTAAGTACTTTATTTTGCTATCCTCTGTGGGTCACATATTTTATCCCTATCATTCGGGTTATTGTGGAAGCAACGTGATGTACTCTTAATCATAGTTATAATTTCATCGCTGATAAAATTGATATTCAAAATTTTGGTTATCACTTATACACTTGAATAATTATATTAAATATTTCTCATAGCTTACAGAAATTAACACATTTTCATTACATAAGAAATTAAAATATATAAGTGTTTTTACTACATACAAATATTTCCACTACATATAATAATTTTCACTACATATAGCTCTTCTTAATAATAATTTTCACTACAATTTAAAGAGTAGATTAATTCAATCAAACCAAAGCTGTCAAATGATAGCTAGGGAAAAGGATTTCTAACGTGCCTTAGCTTACCACTTTCAAAGTATCATGTTCTAAAGAGACAAGTTAAATGTAATTATTGTACGTCGTTATGCAGCTGATATCTTTTACAGCGAATTAACAGAATGAACAATGAGAAATAACGATATTTTCAGCTAAAAGCTGCTGATACTGCATCATAAGTATTAAAACAGCTTCAGAAATTAAAAAATCAGGCAATAACAGGATCTTTTCCCTATTAGAGACGGTTTCATGACAGGCAAGAAAATGATCATAGGCAGATAAGATTAAATTCGCCAAAGGTCTTGAAAACTGTTTATATAGATCCAAAGAAATATAAAATGTGTTCTCGTTTTATACCTCATTCATCTACCGCAGAACCGAAGGAAGGTTGAAAGTTTGCTTTTCGAGATTTGATTTAAATAACGGCAATAACATTGATTTTAAAACAAATAAATCATTGTTGATTATGACTCATGTAATACTTATGACTCGAAGGCAATATATTGCAACTCATGTTTTGCTCTGACTCAGACATAAAACGATTGTCATAATACTAATAAAAGAAAATTATACTAGCTCCATAAACTGCGGTTTCAGAACCTCAAACAAAAAACTTTTTAGTGACCTTTTTTACTGAAAGGCAGATATTTATAAGAAATTTCCACTTAAAAGACAGACAGTTATCTTCAAAAAAATAACAAACCGTGTTATAAACCAAATATTTTGGTATTGGGCTAAAAAGTGTTCTTGAATTATTTGATTAGTTAACTAATCTCCATCATATCACGACAAAATACACGGTGGCTACCTAAGTAGAGGAACGTTTTCATGATGTTCCTTCTATAAAAAAATGGCTTGTATTCAGGTTACACATTAGAAACATATTGAAATCACATTACACTTAATCGATTTGCGTTCGGTTAGGAAAACAAGATTTAAGCACATGAGACCTATTTTAAACTGAGGATTAGTGCAAGATTTATCTAAGGTAAACTTTATAGTTTGATTTAATTCCACACCCACGACTAGCGAAGGAGGAATAATTGTGACTAAGTTCTGTAGTGTTTTGACTGTAAACTTTTAATTTCCTTCTTGAATTCTTAATTTCGCTATAGAAGTAATTCAGCTATGGCTACGTCGAAACGAGACAAAGTTTAAAGATTCACAGAGCTATAGTTCAAGACACTCTTATAGCATAAGAATAATGCCTTGATCTCTAACAGCAAAATTGAGTCTTTCGCAGCTACTTTCATTGAATATGTTTCTAAAATTTCTAACAGACTGATTTTATATAAGTGACATTCATGAGATCATCCGCATATATTTTAATGAACAGAGGGAAGCAAAGCAAGTGCCTAGATTTGAAGGGATTTTAAATAAATTTAAAACTAAGTGTTAAACAATTTAATGCCTATTCTATCTGTTAAATGTCGAAGTAGGCAAATCAACGAGAAAAGATTAAATCGAACTTCAATTAATTTAGTTTCTTCTAGAACATTTTAATTTTAAAAGTAGGGCTCGATTTTGAGGGGAAAATTTAAATACAAAATAGAATTATTTCCATGAAATATAAAAAAACTCTCCATCTTAATCAAAGTAGCAGTATCAAAATTAACTAAATATGATGCAATAAAATAAAATGCTGCAAAACCATATATTTAATAGAATGCAAATGTACAACAGGTTAAAAAATGTAACACAAATCATGCGTTTATTTAATTTTTCCTGTAACAGCTTTAGATCTCACGACGGTATATCTCACAACATAAACGTAATACGAATATCTCTTGTAAATGGCTGTTTTTTGAGTAAATAAAAAGTGAGTTCTCATTTTCAATAGATTCAAATTGTGTCATTTCATTACACGCAGTTGTAGATTGCTTTTATTCAATTAATCTAATTAATAATAATATTAAAATGCTTTTTATTACAATAACAGTACCAAGCGAGAACCTGTTGGATAATATACTTGCAAATGGGGTAGCTAAAAATCACTTCAGATTTTATTGTTTCTATGCAATGAAGTCGCACGAGGCATCCACTATGTTTATAAAACAAAATTCTTAGGGTTAAGGTTAGTCTGAAAATGACATTATCTGGGCAAACATTAGGTTTTCTGGGACATACAGTTGACAGATACAAACTTACCACTTTGTTGGTTGACTGAAACAAATTTGCCATTTATAAAAGAGGAGGTTACATGGATTAGAGTATTTTATTTATTATAATTTTTAGACAATAATGTCATTTAATGTAATTTTATGAGAGTTCATATATTAATTTGAAACTAGCGAAATAGGTTAACTCACAGAATATGCGAATACAAGAAAAGGGAACAAATGAAATACATACCTATGCCTGCTCTACGTAACATAGTTAGACCTTAACTTTAGGAGTTAGACGCCATTTAAGCATTATAATAATATATGTCTCGGAGACATCATATGTATCAGTGTGTGCCATTGCGAGTATTTGGTAGACTGGAAGCTGATTAATCGCAGTTAGACGTCTCACCAGGGATTTATTCCAGAGACATTCATCTCAATGATATGGGTGAGGTGCCATCTTATAGGCATTACAGACAATTACCAAGGATTCCTCGAATATAATAGTCCATATTCGTTGTCTGGGCTACATTAAACTCGAAAGCACTGATGTGAGCAAGGATCTCACAAGGTTGCAAAAGCCCTGGGGGTCCAAAATTCTATCAAAATGGCTCTATACAAGGAAAGAAGCATTTTTTAGTATTAAAAATAATCTTCATTAGGAAAACTAACGGTCTTTCAAAGGCTATTACTTAATCTGAAGTTCACTAGCTATATTAGCGATGCAAAGTTTTGGGGTAACTGAAAAGCAATTTGCGTCCGATTTCGAATTAGCCAAGAGTAAATAGGCTTACTGTTTACAGAGCTGCCCAGACGAGATAATGGTTCGGGAGCCTACTGCACTATCAAGTGCCAAGTTCGAATCCCAGAAGAGGCATGGCTGTAATTACTGTCCCTTCACAGAAGGTAACGGTGGCTCATTTATGTGCTTCAAAAATAAAGTGACCACCACTTCCGGCCTTAATAGTGGCCAAGGATAAGTCGGCTGAGTGCCGGTCAATGGAAAAAAAGAATTGTTTACCGAAATGTGCAGGAACGTTACATGAAAGCAAGGCACTAGTACCACCTTTTGCTTTTCAGCGGTGAATAAATATGATTGTATTTCTTGTATCTCTAGTGCAACCCAAAAACTGTGCACGAGCTTTTCTTCTCTTCCCCTTTCCTCGTGAATCAAAGTACACATTAAATATTATTTCTCAACTAACTTTTAGTTGGAAAGAACATCAAATATAAAAGTAAGCAGGCACAAAACATTCAGTTTTGTGAATGCATATCAAAATAAATGGCCAAACCGATCACAATGTTTGCACAATTGAGTTACTGCCAGCAGCATTTTAGGAGCCTGAAACAACAGAATTTCTATTAGTGAAACATTATTTAAGAGTTAATTTATCCCATCTGGAGAATGAATAACTTGAATGTCGGTCAGCTGAATTGCCAGCATACACCCTTCGTATTGAAATTTTGGGGAATTTCTTGGAAAGTCGAGTTGTAACATGTCAGCTATCTTTCTATCTACAGAACCTACAGAACTACAGGACCTTAGACTAGCCTCTCAAGAAGAAAAAAAGCAATCTCCGAAGACTTTAGTTAATAGTATAACCTCAAGAGCAGATACTGCAATATTTAATAGGATAACTCCAAGGAAAGCTCTGCGATATCTGTTCTTGTTTTATGTTGTTGGCTGTTTGAATAACGCAGAACACATGTGAGCTAACTGCCTACGGATAGGAACGCTCTCGCGGATGACTTACGAATGAAAACTAATCCGAAGTTTTGTTGCATGTGACGAAGGTCACGAATAGACGCAAACAACCAGTGCATGCATTTGTGGTTCTATTCTGGTTCAAACTACCAGCTTTCAGCCATCTTACCCACACCGTCAACAGAGGAGCTGTTAATCCTTGCTGATCGCACTCACAATTTTGAAATATCATGCTTACTCAGTTATGCGTAAAACTTACAGTATTCGATGTTTAACTGTGAGGTATGCGTGCAGCGTATTGTATTTATACGCTTTGTGAAAATTTATTTAAAATTTATTAATATTAAAATTAAATTAAAGTTTACATAAGAGCTTAAATTATATTAAAATTTATATGAAAATATAAAACTTTCCTTTTTATTTATTACTTTACATTTATTACGTTAAATTCAGTAAGTCGCATTTTAGTTTTCCACCCATTGCACAAAACTCATTAATAAACTAACGACGTATCTGTTAAACACGAAGACCTGTCAAAGATAAATAAAAGAGGTAGTACTGATGCGGATGTTATTAAAGACTATTCTAATATTGCATTTTTAAAAAAGTTCAATAAAAGTAAGTTTAAAGATTTACTGCCTTCTAATACACTCTTTTTGTGAAAAAATTGAACACCAAGACTTTTGCGATCGTGACGAAACTTGGTATTCAAAAACATGTTGATCGAACATGCAAATGATCAACGTTTCAAGGCAAATGAGCAGGAATTGCGATTATAGCAGACATTTCTAGTACGCAATTTGCAAAGTATAAAACTAACAGAGGAGAAAAATTTATCTTTTTTTGTTGCTGCCATTATAATTCCATAAAGAAGCAACTAGAGATGCCATTACGACGATATCGAAGCCCCTTACAGACAACTAAACGACTTCGAACGTGGTCACATTGTAGGGTTGCGTGAAACTGCGTGGTCATACCGAGCAATAGGCCGCCACCTGCAGCGTACAAACACTGCTGTGCAAAGTTGTTGGCAGCAATTATTGCTAGAAGGAAATTGCCCACGAAATAAAGGCTCTGTATCACAAATCCGAGTCAAGATAGGGTGATTGTTCGGCATGCCCGAACCGCCCCAACGGTATCATTGTAGACTATTCAACGCACTACAGCCACGTCTATACCTCCCGTGGTACCGTCCACCATCTCACAGCGCTTGTCTGAGGCGGAGTTACGCTCACAAAGGCCTTTAAGACGTTTGCCTTTGATCTCACAACATCGACGAAGTCGTCTGGAATAGTGTCGCAGCCGATCATCATGACTGGCATCGTATAGTGTTCAGCGATTAATCCCACTTCACTCTTGAAGCAGATGACCACCGTGTTCGTGTCTGGAGAGGACGGGGCCAGCGGTCGAAAACAGCCTTTGTTTTACAAAGGTATACAGCCATAACCCCTCATGTGATGGTGTGGAACGTTATTTCTTATGACAGCAGGTCATCTTTAGTCATCCTCCGTACATCTTTAACAACTCAACGATAGGTTGATACCATCCTGCGGCCTGTTGCATTACCCTTCATGGCACTTCATCCTGGGGCCATTTTCCAACAAGATAATGCCAGGCCACGTACCTCTCGCATATCTCTGGAATGTCTCCGTGCGGTTGATACTCTTCCTTGGCCATCAAGGTCACCAGACCTTTCACCAATCGAGCATGTCTGGGACATGGTAGGCCGCCAGATTCGGGCACCACAAAATACCGCAGATCTGGAGATACAACTGTTGAATGCTTGGCAGAATGCCGCATGATGACATTTGGAACCTCTACTACTCCTTGCCTCGACAAATTCAAGCATGCATTGCCACCAGGGGCGGTTCGAAACTGCAATAACTGCAAAATCACTGGACTAAAATTTAGTGATTAATATTATCAGACAATATAGACAGAGATATGGCTATGGTTAGTAATTATATCTTCCTTAATCTTCCTTATACCCACATCAACCAAATTCAAGGCAAAGTTTACAGCATTGTGGCTAAGCCAAAGTTCCGTTTGAATGATGACTGTTCTATCATTCTGCAAACGAAGTGCCATATTTACATATCTAGAATTTGGCGAATATTTATCTTTTCTAATGACTCATAGTTACATTCGGATGCACCAAATATTGAATAACATCATCTCAGATGCTGCATGTTATAATAAAAGCTAGGCTTTACATAAAGATCTCAAAACAATAAAAGATCTTAAAATGAGCACATGTTAGAGGATACCTACACGAGGATAATGGATAATTTTGCTCCAAAACAAAAAGCTTTAAAATTGTTTATGTTGTAGGCAACCTCGACTGTGGAAGCCTTGCTGAATATAATTCATTGTAGCATACTGAACACACCTATTCAGAAATTCCTTATTTTTCTGTCAGCTTAGCGCTCATGTGTTTCATGTGCATTTTCATTGATAGGTTTTGTATTACTGTTTATTGTATGTTACGTTAGGTACTTACCTATACGTAAACACCTTTTTAACTTCTCAGAGGCATAGCGTCTCCTCCTCTTCTCATACCTTCCAGCTGTCTCTTGTATTTCTGTAGCTTAACTCATTTCATGATGCTTCATCAGTTAGTTCTAAAATGAAATTATATTAATTGCACTCAGATGCTCTTGCAGAATTCTATTGTAATTCAATTGTATGCAGATTTTCTTTGAAATAAAATGTTTTACATGCAAGTCATACCACTGCATGGCGAATGGGCTCAGTGTATACACTCTTTTATGAGGATTTTCATACGTGTGATATGAATACGAGCCAGTGTCTCTCAGAATATCTTCCACAAAGATCCTTTCTTCTTTTAGGTGCAGAAGCCTACTTTCACCAGATTTATTATACAAATTTCATTATATTAATTATTCCTACCATTTTGAGAGGATATTTACGGTTATGCCTATAGTTTGGGATCCATTGACTGACTCTACTTGTCTTCTGTTCTTCCAATGGTTCGTCATTTTTCAGAATCATTTATGTTCTTACTTATCTTCACAATAAATTACGGAATAGTCAAAATTTGCTGATTAACTGGAAACCAATTTGTAATAACAGCAATCAGTTCTATGACGCACTCTTCTGTTATGAAATCTGATAGATCATTCCTAATTTGCTCATTTTTGTCTACGCATGAATTAACTGAAACTTCGATTGGGTAAACTATTTACAACTTTAACATTTTAGTAAATTTTGTACAAACTGGATTTTCCTGGTTGCTTATTTTAGATCATACATTGTGTTTGTCCCTCCAGTGCAAAATAATTTATTTCCTGGATTTTCCTGGTTGTTTATTTTAGATCATACATTGTGTTTGTCCCTCCAGTGTAAAATAATATATTTCATTGGAGTTTGTCCTATCAATATCCACCTATAGTGATGCTGTACGTTTTTGCAAGATAATAATGAATTCATTCAAATTACTTGAATACTTAAAATAAATTTGAATATACAAAATAAATATACTACTAAAAATGAAATTTATTTCAATAAAATAAATAATTCTTTAATTAAACAAATTTCAGCATTTCCGCTCACTTTGCACGGTGAAATCAGTTTCCGATATTCAGTAAAAATACAGCAGTTTCAAATTATAACAGAAAGTTCTTAAATTCTTTCCTTTGTTGTATACTGGATATGAAAAGATGTAAAATATATAAGTTTCTACTGTGCAGAGGTTATACAGCGTCAAGTGTAAAAATATAGGGTTGTTAAATTTTGGAAGAGTTTTACGGAAATTTAAGATGAACTGTCTTTAAATAATATTCTCTGCGAAATATAACAATAAAACTTTTCTTTCCTTTTCTGTAATATAGGAATGCTGTACAAGTATGAAATTAAGTTTTTTGTAGGTTTAACAGACATCTTTATTTTAAGATTACAACTCTCTGCTTCTGACATCCTCGACAGGTTATTTCTCAGTAGGAGTGAAGTAATAAACTTTTTTGTTAATCCTAGAGGAAACACACTGCTATAAAAAAAAAGAGTTTTTGAACATATAAAGTAATTGTATTTCAGCTAAACTCTCGATAGCTTATTTTTCACTTGTCTCATTTTTGTTTTGTCTCAGGGGAGAACAAATGAAAATTTTTATTTGAAATAATTTTTAACATTTCGTAGGAATTTTCACATATATTTACTATTATATTCATGTAAAGTCGGTGCGTTCTTTGCAATTAAGAACTTTAAACAATCAACCAACATCTTCAAGATAATCGGACACAATACCAGGATACCCTAAAGATACTTGTATTTGCCATCTTTAGGCGAATCTTGCGTTACACCGCCTCATTCAAAAATAAATTATATTTAAAAAAATCTCTTATTCACATTTAGAATAAATATCTTATTTAATATAGTAATGTTGTAAATATGAAGAAGAAATTCTGTATTTATAAAATAATATTTTTACTGCTATTTATACTATTAAATCTGTATCTGTTTTAAATTCAAACTTTATTCTGTTTAAGCGTGCAAAGCTGCATCCACAAAAGGATAAAGAACATGTTTTAACTTGTTTATGCAAATTGTCTTGCTAACGCCCAAGTACTTAAGTTTCGGCTTTTTGCCAAGAGAGCGAGAGAGAGAAGGAGTTTTAGGAAGCAAGCCGCTTGCCACTGTAGTTTTACGAGTTTTCACTCGGTTGCTGGTTTCCTTTAAGGCCAGAGGTTTAGCTCTCTTGATAGTTGCAAACGTATTGTAGTTTAAGCAGCTCGGCGTACTACATACGTACCTTTTTCTAAGTAAAGGCCAGTCTTAGTGCTAAGCATTTGTATACTAATTCAAAGTTAGTTTTTTAGTTAGAGTTTTAGTTAGTAGTTTTTATATTCTTACACTCAGACCACAAGTAGTTGGGCTTTGTATTCCGAAGTTCGGAAGATCCTGTAAAAGATTGAAAATAAAGGGTTTCGTATACCCTTCCTGCTTGTGCTGTCTACTTCACACCTCCTTGAACAGAGCTTGAGTAAGCTCCCTGTTCCTATTGAGGATAATTTATATTTCCAAAGCAAATCAAGAGAAACACAAGTCCTGACAAGGTGATCAAGAACTTTCCTCTATATGGCCAGATTATAATATATAGTGCACGGAAACATGGCACCCACAGTCACCAGGAGTTAGAACTCTGCAACTAGTCTAGTATTCAAAATTCACTGGTATTCAAAATTACGACAGTTTTCAGAAGGAAGACCAATAGGGGGCTTGATACCCTCTAACCCTTTGTTGCTCAGTGTTCCACTACATGGAACACCCAAATTGAATCGCTTCTGAAACTGTTAAGTTCAACCGTAAATGAATAAAAATGCCTTTATAATATACTTCAAACTTCTCTTTTTAAATAGTCGATAGCAGCATGTCACAAGGGGACCTAGAATTTTCATTTATGATGTGTTATTAAAATCTAATTATTTTCTATATTTTTTGTGACGAAAAAAAAAAAATTTGTTTGAAAACAAAATTCCGTATAATTTTGATGGTTGTATTCTGTATTATTTGTTATATATTTTTTTTTACATTTTTCATACAAAAAGCATGAGCAGAATCATTCAATAAAACGGGGTGTTCCATTAGCGGGAACACTGCGCCTTTAGCGATCTCATGCTGTTACGCATCAGAACATCTGTAGGGAAGCTGCGCGAATTATTATGCTATCGCTTTTTAGTCTCATTCCCATTTATTTACAATAATTGTGTAGATATTTTTTGTGTATGTATATCTTATTGCTTATTTTTCTTTATTGTTAATATTAATTACAGTTAATTTTTTATTATTAATTTTCTATAAATGGCGAGAAAACTCTTCTCGAAGAGGAGAATTTCTTTTTCTCTTTTTTCTTTCTTTTTACTTGGAATTCTAAACATATTGTTGCACGGAACAGAAGCCGCACAAAACACGTTTTTTGTCCAAAATCTGCAAAGTTGGTTTATGCTTCTATCAAAAAAATGTGACATGCTTTGAAAATTTCACGAAGCTATGAAATCGATAAATTTGTAAATATTTTTGTATATAGGATTTGTGTATATACATATATTTATCTCATTAATCCATATACATTCAAGAAAGTTGTGCATATCCAGAAAATCATGTATACAGCTATAATAGAGTGTTTTTCCATTACTATACAAAAGCTTCTACACATTTCCGTGCTTCACAGCAATGCTCGCTCAGTCGCACTTTTAACAGCTCTAGTGGCGCAGTGTTCCACATCATGGAACACCCACAGAATTGAAACGGTAAGTGCACTTTTTACAAAATTTTATCTGTATACTCCATTAGGCCTAGATAGACTGCATACAACTTTTCTTGTTGAAATGCCGACTTTAAAGTGTAGTGCACCACAAAGGGCTAACCGTCATAGAACGCTCACAGTCTAACATGACACTGAAAGTGAGGCAGCCTATGGGTTCTCATGTAGCAGACGATCCCGCTATTACAACATTCGGAGCAGAGTTGACTAAATTTTGTAATATATTATACGTAAGCTATCTTCTTTGAAAAATGCAGCAGAACTTCAAAGTTTTTACGATTTACTTACTGATGAAAAAATTCTGGTGTAACCAGATATGCTCAATTCAAACCTGCGTAGTTCAAGGTTCAACTGCAAATTGCTTTTTTCTCCATCGTAAGATATTTTTATAAATATGGCAGTGCAACTTCCATATTCAGAAATTGGCGGGCATTTGTACCCTAAAAATTAGATTTAATATTTAAAGACAAAATATTGTGTTTGGAGAAACAGAGAAGCAGACTGTGTGCAACAATAAGTGTTTTCGTGTGTTTAAAATACCTCCATTTACATCCATACGTAGTTCAAAACGACATGTGAAACTTTAGTAGGTCCTTGATTTAGCACTGAAAACTATGACAAATAATCTGTGCGAAGAGTGTCCGTGTTAAAGCATATTAAACTATTTTACTGTATTTAAGTCTTTAATAACTCAGTGTATAAAGCCTCGGAATTTGAAAGATTTGTTTGCGGATTCTCATTTTCTTTTCAAATTCTCTAAAACATTTCGGGATTGAACGAAGATCTCTCTCTAGTGTTTTCACACATCTAATTGTAATATTCTTCAGGTTACACTGTTATGAATATTGAATTGCTAAAAGAATATTTCTTTAATGGACAAATAATTAAATAAATAAATAAAAATAATAAATTTTTATAAATTAATAAAGTTTAATAAATTTAATTTTATATATGTCTTGAAAACGTTCGAAGAATATATGTAAATGGTTTTCACTTGTCATATGTGGCGGCTACACATTTAATTACAAAATGACTTCAATTTTCTTGAAATTGCAGTTTCGCTGATTAAGATAACGAATATAAGCAACTTAAAAATCATTTACTTATAAGCATCCAAACCTGAAGACGTATGGTTTTAAAATGACTGGAAGATCTTATGGGAAAAAATTAATTTTTATGCATGATTTTATTTTGATTATTTTATGTCATTAAAATCACTTTTAACCCACATTTTTCGGATTTTAAAAGCTTATTAATTCTAATATTTTTCTCTGTGCATTTTTAAAATGCACATACTTAATTTCTCGTTACCGAAACTTTAAGAGACATAATACTCGAAATTATGCACTAAGATTCATTTTTTTTTCAACTATACTGAACATAATAATTAATTCATTAACGTGACCAGTTATTTATGAAATAGTTTCATTTAGGAAAAGACTTAATTGGAATCATTGTTATGAATAGTTAGTTTCAAGAGGATTTAATTATGCAAGATGCCGATACATTCCACAATTTTTTATGTCTGGCTTCCTTCAGACATTTCCAGAGCATTACATTTCTATTTATAAACACTAATAACGAATATTGTTTCGAATAAAAGGCGTATTTCTTTTCATTTATTGCATTTTTATTTGATAAAAGAACCCAAATTAAACAAGAAATAAGAATATAATTTTGTACTTAGAAAAGCTAGTTACGTCTTTAGCATTCATGCAAAATTCAATTTCTGCATTTAATGAGTTTTCTTTCTACGCTGCATGCTCAAATAAAGTCGATATAGAAACTTTATAAATCCGGCTTTATAATTCGATTAATATTTTAATATAGAATCTGATGCATTGGTAACTTTACGTTGAGAACTAATTTTTTTAGTAAGAAAAGAATGCGTGTAATTAAAAAAATATTGAATGCAGAATGAAGTGATAAAGTAATTTCAGATTTTTAACTGGCGGAAAATATGTTGAGTTCCTTTTTCTAACGACGGAAACGGGCTATAAAAGGTGCTTCTACCGAAGAAATTTTCGCATTTACATACTGTACATAAATGCAGGTAAACAACCTTTAAAATTTGGGATCGGCTTTTTTTTCTGGAATCCTTCTGGAAAACTGCTTTCATCTTCTAGAAACTAGAAATAATACATATATATATATTGATTATATTCAGCTGAAAAAAATGAAAGCAAAGCGAGATAATTATTAATTTGCTTTTCTTTTTAAAGCAAGTAATAGTAAGAGAAAAAGGAATTGAACTTCCAGGTGTTTAATGATTATTTCTATCTTTAATGATTCATCTGTCTGAAAATGCTGTTTACCATAATTACTCCTTCAAATACTGTAATGTTTGTTTATAAACTACTCTGTTTTCAAGATAACAAGAATTCCTTTGGCGTTTCTTCAATATTTTCAGACCTAAAACCTGATTTGACAAACAATAAATTATTCCGAAATTTCTTTCAAAGAAGTTAATTGAAACCGTTATTTGACTCTCTAACCCCAAACCAAAAGTATTAGGAACAACGTTTGGAAACATTCATTTTCCTTAGGCAAATAAACATTCATTTATTTGCCTAAGGAGGCTAAGGGAGGTTATTTGCAAAGAATTTGGTGGCTTTAAGGAAAGGAATTCCCTCATACAAGATTCTTCAAAAGATATGGGTTCGTGGTCATAATATATAGTAGGAAAACAAAATGAAAAATATTCAGCTAAATAAGCTTCAAATATATTGCAATATTTTGTAATATGTATTTTCTACTTCATAGACTTTAAGGGAATTTTAGGGTAAATTTAATTAAAAATATATGAAAGAGTTGTCGTATTTGTGTTTTAAACGTTTTAGAACTCACCATCAAAACAGATTCTGAGCAAATCCACTTCTTTTTTTCTTCCTTTTGCTTCTATATTGAGTTAGAGCGTTCATCGTTGAAAAATAATTATCACTTTAGGTTGATGTATTATTTGAATTACCGTCTAATTCTGTTACTGTAAACAGTCCTAAAATTAATTTAGATGACTCATTTGTTGGATTCAAGTTCGTAATCATAATATGCGAAGTTAATGACATAAATAATTCTGATATAAAATTACAGATACTGAGATAGAGAATAGCCGAATTATAGTATAGTAATTCCCGTTCCGTTGTTCTACAAAACTAAAACTAGAGAACACAAATTTAATTTCACTCTTCGCGACAATAATAGACAAAACTCTATGTCAAGTTATTAACAATTTATAAATTAAATTTTATTCTAGTAATCTGTTTGATAAGATTTCATGAAATACACTCGCGAAATACTCGTAAAATTAAGAGAATTTCTACATTATATCTAAATTCTTAAAACCTAATGGTCTGATTTTAATGGAATTTGATATGAATATACATAGAAAGTAGAGAAAGTGATGTACCATTCAAAAGGCATTTAATATACGCATGATTATCAGTAAATCATATAGTGCAGGGATGTCCAAAGTCCACGCGGTGATATCGAACTGAGAATGAATGGGTATGGTCGCTACCCGTTCATTCTCAGTTCTCAGTTCTATTCGACTAAAATAGGGTATGGTCGCCTCTTACAGCTAGACAGATAGCGCAGATTAATGGAATATTGGACAGGATGCAGTTAAAGAGACCCTGTGTCAGACGATTCTACTCCTGTAGCAAGGCAGTTTTCAACACCGAGATAGTTCTCGGAGGGTGATTACAATATAAAGTTGTCCTCCCAAGAGCGTCTCAAACGTGCTTTATAGAGTAAGATCAGAAGACCTGGCTGTCCAATCCATGCGGAGAATAGCTTCGCTTTCAATATAATCGTCTAACAGCTAAGGCCTATGTGTATGAGCGTTGGCGTCCATTAACAGAAATTTGAACATAGGACTTTAAGATCACCTCTCTTTAACTCACAGCAATCAGGGAGCCTTTTTCAAACACATGCAGGGCCGTGCTGCCGCCCGACATAATACCTGCCCAAACCATTACACCTCCACCACCGTACTGATCCCGTTCCCTAATGAGGGAGGAATGGTATCGTGTTCCTAGCTCTCTCCAGGTACAGGTACGCCGAGAACCAGTGTCCAGGCTGAATCTCTGCTCATCTTTTAAAAGCACGGTTTCCATTGAAGTATGGTCGAAGGCACATGTTGTCTACACCATACTAAAAGCGCTTTCTTGAGTGCTGCAGCGAGCGGGACGCAAAGAGCGTGTCTTCTGGCACACAGCACCATCTCATGAAAACTTCGGGCAACTTTAGAATAATACATGAATCTCGGTTTCCATTGGCAGCATACATCTCACGTGAGGGCTCTTAACCTGTAGCAGTCCTGTGTCACCGAGCTGAAAGTGCCAAATAATGATCCTCATTCGTCGCTATGAATCTTGGATGACTTTGTCCAGATTTTCTCAGTACGAATCCAGTGTCTTGAAACTGCTTCACCAAATTGCAGACTACAATGGGCACCTGAGTATAGCGTGATTGGCCTTACTCCAATCTGCCCATAATTTTGTATCACATTCCGTCATCCATTCGTTCGTGGCTAATTATTTTATCTGATAACCTTATAAAATTTGCCCAACTCATGCGAGAAAAACGAGGAATGTCATGAAGGAGTATGAACACACAATTTGTCGAAAACCCTCGCGCTTATACCCCCTCCACTATCACAGCTCCGCAGACATGCAATCCATTCCCAAACGCACAAGCAGAAAAATTTTCGTGAAAGATAAAACGCTGGCACTCTTACACAAAGTTCCCGTTTTTCATAAAGATACCGAAGTTTTATTTCATCCTCTGATTAATTAATTAATTAATAATTTTAACTGAAATTGGACTTTTCGTAATGGTGAGAGCACCTTTATCAAAACCTCTGGATTGGCATAAGGGTATCAAACATCAGTTTCAAGCTATAAACGGATTCTGAGTTCGTGCATTTACGTTCCTTTGGGCCTGTGTGAGTACGATAGTGAGGTAGAGCTGACGCTGCGCTGATAAGTGTAAGTTACTTGCTGTCTAGAATTTAATTAGAAATCGTTTATACTAATGAGAGCTTTTGTAAGGCCAGGTTTGATTAGGTCTCATTTCGTATGAATTTTATTTCTTCTTCGATTAGTGGTGAAAAATTATGGGAAAATTATTTTTAAGCTTTCTTTAGATTTTACAATAAACATTTCTGTTTTAATTTCTTCAAGAACCTTTACAGACATAAACATATATCATGAAAGGCTTTAATTCCTGTGAGATAAATAAAGTTTAAAAGCTTTAACATTTGTGAACTAAAAAAATTCTAACTTTAAATAAAACTTTTAAATAATTCTTAAATAATTCTTTACCTTTTACATATAAGGGAAAAAGATTTAAAATAATTGTTTAATAAGCAGATAAAAATATACACTAAAAGATTCTCACTGTGCATGGGTGCATCAAATACTTGGAATGATGTCAGCGATTCAATTTGAGTTCAGTGGTATCTGGAATGGTGTCAGCGACATCTGGTGATTTTACACAACAGCATTTCTAAGACTAAAAACATGGGAACTCAAAATTCAATAATATGAAATTATTTAAAATATTCACATAGGCATTAAATAGTATATTAAAATTAGAAAACTCAGAAACAGAGTGTAAATGAAACTGGCACTTTAATTGCTGCATTTTATAATAATACTTGAGAATAAATAAGTTCCAATAAATCTCAAATGAGTTATATATAAATCCGTCTAAAATAATCTATTTTACATTGTTAGGGACTATAAAATTTCTCCCAATCAGCCACACTGCAGGGAAAAAAGAGAAGTTTAATTTTATATTTTGTTTGATTTTCGTAAATTTTAATTTTGCAGTTGATAATTACTCAGACCTCATTTACCCGTACCTTTTGATAAGTTGTATTAATTAATCCCCTTTCAAGTTTACGATGTTTTTACACGCACTGCAACAAATTTACTGATTGCAGTGCATATGAATTATACCATGTTCTTTTTCCCCCGGTATGATAATACATGCCTTCCACATTGGAAAATCGCATTCATAACAAGAAATACTATCATTAAAATATATGAAATCATAATATTGCTGCGTGCGTACGGGTTCGTAATAGATTGAATGCATAAGTCCTATAAAAGGTTAGCAAAACTTATTCTTACTAGCAGAAATGTCACAGAAGGCTATAATTTTCCTCAGAGGTATTCGTACAAGTATTCACAATATCACGCAATATAATCAGTAGAACGGGACTACGTTAAATAGAATCAATTCACAGCGCATTTAAAGAGAAAGCTAATCCATTCTCCCGCTGAAATCCGTACAATAACAAAGCAGCTAACTAAACAAGTGAGCTGAGATGTTCTCTCTCTGACTGTTTATAGCTTTCAATCGGTCACGCGAGTTCTTTCTAGTAAATTCTGCTTCTCGAGATTTATCGAAAGCAAAAAGAGGGGAAATATGGTTACAGCTAACATAATGTTCAATTACATTTATTCAATTTAAATATAATTCACCGAAATAAACTTAAATCCACGTGCTCCTGTATTTTTACTTTCCGGGATAGCATTCTCTTAAAACTCGTCTCCCGATGTATTGCACGAGGAAATAAAATAATTTTAATTATAATTCTACTAACATTAACTATCTAAATACAAAATTCGTAACAGTATGTTTAACATTAAAGATACATAATCTCTATATTTATGACAGAATATTCGGCATCAATTAGGTAACCAGATTCAGACCATTAAGCCAATGCGCAGTATTGTTGCTCATGTATTCGAAATGCCATTTCTAGTCATTTTGATAGAAATATTATTGACCTTATTATTAGATGATATGGGAGACTAGGACTACGATATGCGTTCATTTGAGACGATAATGAAATGGTCTAACGCCCGAGATGAGTCGACATCACGTAATTAAAGCGGAGTGCTTCTGACACCCTTCGGAACTGCTGAAATTTCCTTAATCATACGTTTCAAAATTATGACAGTATGTTAAATGGGCGTCTTTTAGAGCATTCAAGAAGATAATTCGCTTTATAAAAAATATAAGTCTAACTAAAAAGCATTACTTTAAAATGCAAAAGCAAATGTTACGCAAGTACTTGAAAACATTATTTAAATACCTGTAAAATCTAAAGAACACGCTGTTTCAAAGTATCTTCTATTACTGACATGTCCCAGACAGTTAAAATTAAATGCGAGCATGTATAAGATGAGTGAATGAAACTGTGTTAAAGAAAGGAATAGATTAAAAACAGTCTACTCAAAATACGTTATGTAAATATTTCTGAGTAATACTTCATTAGAAGCGTATAAAAATATACTACTGCTACTAAGTAGCGACTTAAGTGTGCATTTATTTATAGGGAACATCGCTTGTTTGTTTTGAATATGGGAAAGCATACGATGAAAGCTGTCTCCCTAAGGGAAGAGACTGCTTCAAATAAAACAGGAGAACTTTTGGTAAGGTAAAACAAATCGTATTTATATCACATAAAGCGAAAGCCATGAAAACGGTCAGCCATAAAAAGCAATCAGCTTGGTCTCTGGTCGGGATGAAACTACCAATATTCAGCTGTCTTATCTACTCGACCACTGGTGGACTTCTATACATTTGTTGCAGTTCATGTACAATATTTTGTATATATCATATTTTGTACATTTTATTATCATATCTGGTATATATCATATTTTGTATATTTGCTCATGTATAATATGTATTTTGCGTCGAAGTAGAATGGCGAGCAAACAAGCTTCGAGTTTTTGCCTTTCGTACTTGATACAAAATACCTGAATACATAAAGAGCTCCTTATATTAAATACTCCATTAGATTTATGGCTCACCAGCGGCGGAGTGGTAGGATTGATAGCATTGATAATTCAATTCGTGTTGAATTCCCGAAGAATGAGCTCGCTACATGGGAATATTCCGGTTTTTCTCATATGTAAAGAGAATCCGAGCTAGTTTTCTTAAACTCCTTCACAAAGACATGGTTTCCTTAGGCAGATAGCTCTCGTGTACTTTAACATAATCTAGATAACCTAATTATAACCATCTGTTGGATTTGGTTGGTACTCTAGCTCAATAGCTATAATTTGTAATGCTTTTAAAAAAGATCATTATTATGTTCTAACATGAGAATGTTTTCCTTCGAAAATTGCTTTAAGTATGTAAGAATACTTCAAATTAAGACTCTGTTTTCCCAAATATTAATACAACGAGTAGTATGGTAATAAAACAAGTAGCATTTTTCCATTAGTCGAGAAATTATTACCTCCAAAATGGAAAGTCTAAAACTTAATTTAGAAAATTTCTTCTTAAGCACACTAGATGTCATTTCTGAGAATAGCATTTATTAACATTTAGTTATTAATATACATGAATATTTATCGTTCATGTATATGAAATTACTTATACTGTTCGTAAAGTGCAGTTTTACCTGAATTTGTTCTGTTTTGCCTATTAATCGCTTTTATTTTAATTGAAGTAAATAATTCTGTAACTTTTACAATATTCTTGTTACGTTTTATGAATCTATGCCGTAATGAACTCTCACTGATGAAGAAAAATGCATTTTAAATAAAGTTTAACACTGTAGGCACTATTCTGTTTGCCATTCATAGTTTCTTTCATGTATTATATATGTATGTTTGATAAGTTTTCTATTCAATTACATTTCATTCAACTGCATTTCTATTCAACAGCACTTTTATTAAATTTCTATCCAGTTACTGTTTTCAAACATTCCCATAAAATGAGTAACTCTAATTAACAATACTACTGCAATATTTCAACATCCTTGCATAAATTTTAAAAACCATATCAATTAGATGTTAAGACTACTGAACTTATTCTTACTAACAACATCGTCCCGATCATAAAGTATTATAAAATTTCGGTTTTAAGCTGAAACTAACCACTAGTGTTCCGAGATTTTACCGCTTTGCCGTTGTTGAACCGATTTTACATTATGCGTTCTCACGCAAACTGATGAAAATGTTCTTAGATTTAATTTGATGTTCTTGAATGACTAAGCTTATTTTCCATAATTTATGATTCGTTTTATTATTTATATGGGTAGATAACACATATTTCCAAAATGTTTGCCATCATATTAGTTACGATTTTGGTGTTTTGAAAAGCGCTCCATTTCGACGCGGAATCGTAATCTAACTTACAGATTAAGTAGCAAAGCTTCTTTATATATTTTTAAAATAATGGGATGCTATGGCTAAGAAAGATCTTATGCCGTTATTTTGCTTTAAGCCACTTCGACGTTACGAAAGATCAATACTAGATAAACTTCATTTATCGTTTGCTGTTGCTTAGTGATTGAAATAAAGAATGACTTTAAATGTGAAATACCATGTAATGTTTTTCATGAACTGAAATTTTCATGTTTTGATTTCTTCTGGAAAGCTGTATCATGCACAAAAATGTTCCATTCGAAATAATCAAGAAAAATCTCGAATTTCAAGCTTTCGCATGAGAGAGCACGGAAAACAGGCTTGACTTTCAATACTGGGACGCACAAGCATGAGTCTTGTTAATGTATTGACCTGGCGGAATTAAATCTAATTTAACAGATTTTACGCAAAGGGATATTAAACTAAAAATATGATATCTCTTGTTTTAAAAGAATAAGTTAATTCTCGCCTTGCCAGCTGAGACTGGCTCTGAAGATGTATGCCATAACACATTTGAAAGTAAATTGAAGATAGATTTGGCAAATAATGAGTTTTGAGGGGAAAAAAACAAAGCCTGAATAATCATTTACGGATTTCAAAGGAAAAGCTGTAAAGTTCTGCTGAGGAAAAAAAAACACAAATACAAAATACAAATTTCAGTCTGTCCAAAATAAATTTAGGCACTGGAAATATTATAGCCTTTTAATACCAATTCAAAAGTCAAACAACAAAATAATAGTTGAGAGCCGCCTTTTAATAGTTGAGAGCCGCCCTAGCGGTATAGCGGTTAACGTCGCTGATTGCCGTGCCGAAGGCCCTTGGGTTCGAATGCCGGAGAAGGCATAGATGTTTGTAAATGTGTATTATTGAGGCAGCATGGCGGCACTCTAAATAGGCGGCGAGCCAAAAGTCCTCTTGTGTGGTTTCGTGAAAGAGAGAGGGGTGGGAGACCCTCTCTCCCGTCTCTCCTGGGTGCTCTCCGTCAAATGGGGGACGGAACTGAGCTAAATCGCACTGTCACCTTGTATGGTTCTGTTTCCGACGATAGGTGTACCTTGCGCTTCTTGCCACGAGAAATTTCGTGGACTTGGGCTAATGTTACTGTCAGACAAGTGAGCATAGGTAACAAAAACAACTCCGATAGTTGAGAGGGGAAAAAACTTTAAAAGTCCCCTGAGAACCAGAAAAAAAATTTTAAAAGGAACGGAGGCCTTTCTAAGTGAAAAGCTTGTATTCTCTTTTACATATGGAAAAATTATGAAAACGCACATGAAATTAGTTTGTTTCCTTTGATTTAAAACCATGTTAAATTACTTGTTTTTTCTATTACCATTCTGCGCTGAACATTCAGTCTGCCGCCAGCATATATATTATCACATAAAAGTTTGTACTATTTATATTCTGCCAATAAGGGTAGGAGATATTTTTCTGAGGTAAAATTATTTCCAGAATTTCTTGTATCTAGATCTAATTTTTTAATAATTGAATTTTTATTTGTTCTGTTTAAATTTTCACACTGCGTTTTCGTGTATTGACAGGCAAAATAAGTATCTTTAACTTTTAATTTTTTCATTTATTATTTTATATTTTTGTTGCTTGAATCTATCAGCTTGGAGACATTCTCAATTTCCTAAACTACCTCGCATTCTTTCTGAGAATTTTGAAAGTCGCCAAATAGAGCTGTATTGTCAAATCTCGTTAGTTTTTAATTGCCCATCTGTAGAATATTTTTTTTTCCTTTGAGAACATACAGACTCCCCGTGCACCACATATGTACAACACGGGGCTTACAGAAGTAAGTTAACTAGAACATTAAAGGTTACATGTATAAATAAAGCGAACAAAAGCAGAAAACAGCAGTCTGGACTTCACGAAAACAGATAGGTTCACTGGCCAAGTCACTCCGAACATTTTCAAATCGTTCTGTAAGCATAATCTAGGGCCATCAAATGTAGGGCACGAGAAAATCAAATGTTCCACATCCTGAGGAACTCTTTTTGAACATTCACATAAATTGTTTGATCGTAGATTAAAACGAAACAGATAACTTGCAAATTTACCGTGACCAGATAAAAACTGAGACACTTTAAAATTTAACGAGAGGAAAGACTCGGAATTCAGTCTATGGTAAATAGAAGGAAGGAACTTTTTGGTGACTTCCGCATTACAAGATGAAATGTATTCCTCATTCCACATAGCTAAAAGCTTTTTATAATGAAAGGACTTCCAATAACTCTTTGGAATGCTAATGTTGATATCAATGGGTAAATTTAAGGCATCTTTAGCTAAGAAATCAGCTCTTTCATTTCCGTATAAACCATGATGAGCACGCACATAAGCAAAGCAGATATCAATTAGTAACTATATTTTAGCAATATGTATTGCTAGATGAGTTGATTCGTATATATTTCTTTCAGAAAAAGAGAGAACTTCTAAGATCTTCCTCGTCAGTTTAACATATCATTGTCGCCGCCCGCAAGTTATTAAGTCTGTGGCAGCTCTCTTCCAATATCTGAAAACTTTAACGGCATTTTGGATATGTTGCTATTTTTGCGTACTGTATATTTATCGTATCACGCTTGATTTTAGAGTTATTTTATGCTTGTGTCATTTGGTAATAATAAGGCATACCTTTGCTTGGCACTTTGGGAAACTCAAAGATTTTCCCTTACATGAATTAACGGTAATCGATTCTTTGCTTTACGCTATTTTCGCAGCTGCAGATTTCACTGAATTACTCCATTTTTGTAAATCGGAGAAACACTGAGATACAAGATAAATGAAACTTGAATTTAAAATTACTCTCATCTAAAATGGAATAATAAAAGACAAATTTAAAAATGGCATATAAATGATCTATAAATAAATAAATATTTTGTATAAAACAGGAAAAACAACACAGTGGCTGTAAAAACGACGGTCAGTATCCAAATAAATTTTATATCACTATTAATAGTAATTACAATAAACGCATCTATAGGTGGAAAATTAATATTAGCGATCCATGTCACATTCACTGAGGACAAAAGTTATACATATAGAAAAAATCACAAATGTATGCGATGTGTATCTTCTGTTATACCTTGGGCAGAAATTTCTTGCCTTATAAGATATCAGAAGTGGGCAAAGCCTGACCCACCTAATAAAAAAAGTTGGTCTTACGGTCATAACAGGCCACGCCTTCCTTATAAGATATCTTCTCCTTTCTTCCAGCATGCCATCTTGGTGTAACGTTAGCACATTTGGCACGTATTCGAGAGGTCCAGGTTCGAATCCCGGAGAAGGTATTGCACGTTTTTTACCTCTCCTGCTTCAAAAAAAAACTAATGACTCTACAAATGGTGCTCGAACTAGATGGTGGTGGACAATAATTCGTCACCACTAGGATTTGAGGACTTGGTTCCCTAATCCCCTTATAAAAGTGGAAGTATAAAAGGTATTTTTTCCTCCTACCAGCATGCCTTTGTGCTGTAGCGGTAGCACAATCGACGCGGAGAGGTTCCCATTCGCGTCCCGGCGAGGGCATTGCACATTTTTCACCTGCTATTAAAAATAAAACCTTATAATTCTACAGCTTAATCGTAAAATTGGGTTACTAAATCTTTGAAATAAAATGTTTTCCCTATTTTTTGTAATATATATATATATTTTCTTTGTAAAACGCATATATATATATATATATAGCTCAGAAGGGCTATTAATTTCGTTGAAATTTTGCGTTGAAAACTTTATATGTCCGTTTCACTTTTCAAATTGTTGCCACTAAATATTATCGCCCTGTATTATATTTAAAGAAATTAAATAATGAAGTATTTGCATAAATGTAGATATGTTTCTCGCATTGGGATAAAACAACGGTACCTAGAGTAATCAAATTTTGAATAACATAATCCTCCGCCGAATATGGGCATCTAGAAGCCTTAATTGGAATTTGTTTTATTATCTACTTCATATTTTGTAACATTTTGACGAATTTTTTATTAACAAACTGAACGATTTCAAAGCGAGCAAATGGTAACACTGTAAAAAAAAAAAAAAAAAAAAAAAAAATCCAGCGCGCTTAGACTGTGTATCGGAAATTCTAAAAATATGTTCATTTTTAGAATCATTTTAAAAATATGTTCCTTTTTTATCATTGCGATATTGGTCTTGAATTGATTTTGATGGTTTAAGTGCGAAGAACATGATATTTAATAAATAAAACTAATATACCAAACGTTAAAAAAACTCCCTTTGGGCGGAATGTACAATCTGAAAGCTTTCACATTTTATTTTTAAATGTTTATTTTTTTTTTCATAAAATGCTTTAAATACATTTTATTTCATGATACATCTATTTAATTTTATCCCAACACTAAATACTTTTGAGTTAGTACTGATCAAAACTGGCAAGGTTTCGGATACCCAATATTTTTTCTATACAAATTTAAATACAAAATCTTTAGACTCAAATGAGTTTCTTATTGCAACTAGTGCTTTTAAAAATTCACTTCTCAAATGCTTTTCCTGTATGCAACATGTATACACTTCATTTTTTTATTTATTAAAACTTCAGATTAAGATAACTACCCAACGAGAGAAATCAAATTCTTATTGCAGCTGAAGTTAAATAAAAGTGCATGAACATTTTGTCGAAACGTCAGGAAAATTTATACATTAAAATAACCGAAAAAATTATTTTAGTTAAAAGAATTTAAATGTACATATAAATCCAACACATTACTTTTAAAGGAAATCTCCAGAAACTAAGATAGATTATAACCTTTTCGTACAATTTTTAACAATGTTCCTCATCTTTTAAAATCTGCAAAAATAGCATAATTCATTATGATGTAAGCTTCCAGATTTACTTTTCGGTCATTTAAAATATGGCTTCATTGTGACTCTCAGTATCCACTTACTATAAAATTTCATTTGTAATGATAAAAAAACCCGTTTGACTGAAAATAGTCACTTAAATCCTACTTCCAGTGAGAAATAATGGATTCAATTGCAATTGCATTTTTCGGACCCAAGGTTATTTTAAGTCATATTTGCCTCACACTTTGAGAAAAGCAATGACACAATATTTATGTTCTCGCTCTGCAAGGATAGAATTACTACAGGAATTTCGTCATGCTTGATTCCATTTGAAAGTTGAGATGAATTATTGCAGGCGACTTCGGACAACTTCCTCCATCGTTCACCATGTGCTGCAAGTATTGTGAACGCATGTGTAATGACTGAATAATTCTTTGTACATGCTAAAATATCACTTGTGATTTGAAGAACGTATCATTCGCCGATTCGCCGCATAATTTGTGTTTTCCTAATTAATTAATCCAGAGATGTTTCAAGATACGAATCTGTGCACGTGCAAGCTTGCAAACCGAGGCAATCAATACGATCACGATGTGCACTTTTATTTCATTCAATTATTAACGATAACTTCCGTGTAACGCTAAAGTGTTATATAAATATATTTATTCAAGAAATTGGTAAATTTCAGGAAAAAGCTACATAAGTAATAAAATTATCAAAATGTGCAAAAAATATGTTCCTTGTGGGTACACCTTAGATTAAGAATTGGCCCTATTCCTTAAGTAACATGTTTAAACAATATTGAATATTATTATCGATAATTCAGGTATTTTAACAATTGGGTTATTGCGCCCTCGCAACGCGTTGAAATTTATTTCTAGTCGGAATACCATTGCTCTTTGAGTACCTTCCATACACTTCAAGTAATTATTCGTGGAGACGATATCTTGTATGTTAAAATTAAGTTTTTTATAACAGTTGGCCACCATCTCCACTAGACGCTCATATTAAATTACTAAAATTCATCTTAATTCATGCATTAAAAATCCAATTTTAAAAAAATGTAGATAGCTCTTTCTTAAATGTAATGTATCAACAGAGGAGGAAGCATTTTTAAATAAGTTATACTTCACTTTTCCTAATGCCTTTAGAACAAGACCAACCTGCAACTAAATGTTTGAATAAAATTTGTAGTTTAGTTGGGCTTTCATTCACTTACGAAATGATATGCTTGTATAAGATTTAAGAAAAGTAACGTACCTACTCAAGTCTAGGCTGCTTCTTTTGAAACGTTTCTGTAAAATGTATTCACTCTACTCAAATATCTCTCGACTGCTTTGCCATAATAAGCTATAAAAGCAATTCTATTCAAGGAAAAATATTTTCAATTTATATCCTTACAAAAATTTTTCCTTACAGTTAAACAAAAGTTGGAAACGGACTATTTGAAATGATTTTATTATTTCCCTAGAAGCCTATAGTATTTTCTTCAAATTCTAAACTTATATTTTAAACTTTAAATTGCTTTAATGTTAGCAAAGTTTATCTAGTGTAGAAGGTATAAAATGATATTCATGGATAACGTAAAATTTGGTTCGTTTATCGATTGTAAGCATTATTATTAGCAACATGTTGAAAAATAACACTTTTTTAACAAATCCAGCCCAAGAATAAATATAAGATACAATTTTAATCCTCATTTCAAAGACCGATTTTAACAGTACAGATAAATAATTGATTCCTACCGATAGAGCATAAACTATATTTTAATGTCTTAGGCTTAATTAAATATGAATATTAAAACGGAGAAGTCTATTACACCAAAATCATGTAAACTGTTTCTTCCCGGTTTCGGCCAATGAAATATCATCAACACTCTAAAATTGTATAAAGTATTCATATTTATATTTCAGTAGACGACAAGTATCAAATAAAGATGTGGGAACCCAAATATAAATTACACTTTATTATTGTAAATTAAGAAATCTGCTCTGAACAGCATTTCAATACAATTTCACACAGAAATATTATTCTCTTTCTGTGCCATAATAACCATGGCTTCGTAAATAATAGTTTGAACTTATAACTAAAGGTTCGTTATTCCTGACGAAAGAAAAGTGCTGTTTGAACATGAAATCAAACTTCTGCTTTACCTGTTTATCGATAGTAAACCATTAGAAAATTGAAACAAAACTTGTGTTAATTTGCAATTTGTTACATGGCATTATCATAAATGGGAACATTACCTTTCCCCAAATTTTGAAGCTATAAGTTTCTCACAGGTTTGTGAGAAGACCTCAGTATTTGACGTTAAAAATCGATATTTAAAGTTGTGTGTTTTTGAATAAACGTGGTGGAAGTCTTCTCATTTTGAGTACACAGTAGATGCAGTAGTTCTTTTTCACGGTAAATGACATAGTAAATCATTTTTTCGAACAGGTGATAACGTGTGTATCTATTCCATAGACGTTCGTCTTGCTTATAGAAAGCAATGATGCATTCGTAATGTCGCAGAATAGAAAAACGAAATATTTATTCGTAATTCAGTCAAAATAACGGATTAGAAGATAATTCTTATAATATTAAAATACGTCTGCCTTTTCCAGCTTTATTCTGAATTAAATTAAAAAGTCCTCAGTGCTTTTCTTAAACACGCTTAGTTTCGATTCGATACATAAAATAGCCGCGCTTGATTTTATTTTTTTTTTTTTATTATTATTATTTTATTTTTTTCCGTATGTTTAGTTTCTTGAATTTTTTTCTTCCAAGTTCAGCAGTTGTTAGAATTAAAAGTGCTCCTAATTTAATTTCAGTAGTTTGTACAAGAAAGGAGTAAATTGTTTTCGTGAATTCTTCTTATTTACTTCAGTGGTTTAAATTACTGAAATTAAGTTTTTGTTAAAATTACGTGTTTGTTATACAATTCCTTCAACAGTCATAAATGTAATGAAATTTGTGCAAAGGAAAAACCAATTTGTGCAAAGGAAATTTGTGCAAAGGAACAGCTTTTTTCTGCTGTTCAGTCGAAAGTCTGCTAAAGTGTTAACAAGTTGGTTTTCAGAACCCTGTGTGAAGGTTTCCTCGCTTAAAGTGTTTGTTTATTTCTTCAGCTTCCGAAGAGCTATAAACCTGGAGAAAAGATATTTAATCCAAATAGATATTTACAATCTTGCGATATAAAAGGTCTTTAGTCTCGCCTCTAATGGTGATTTGAAGAACTTAGAATTCTTGTCTTTAACCGATTTAAGACAGATGGGAGTATTTATCATTGAATTTATGTCTCCCTTTAATATAATAACGCGCTTTTGTACGCAAATGATACAGAATGAGATAAAGAAAAAATAATTCTTATTTTTTTTACTACTGGATAAGAAAAAATTTTTTAAAAATCTGAAAGGTTTCAGATTTTAAATTATATCCAAAGGGACTATTTTTACGTTTTTTGTGTTACCTTTATTTATTAAATATTATGTTCTTTGCACTTAAACCATAAAATTCAGTTCAACAGCAATGTCGCATAATAATATTAAAATGAGCATATCTTTAGAATTTCCGATGCACAGTTCCGCGCGCTGGAGATAAAAAGGTTTCCCTCCCCCGCCGTAGAGTATTGCCATTGCTCGCTTTTAAATCGTTGAAATTGTTACTCGAAAATTCGTTAAAGTTTTACAAAATATGAAATCGATAATAAAACAAATTCCAAATTTCAAATTTGGTTTTCCACATGCCCATATTCGTAGGCGGGTTACGTCATTCAAAATTCAATGGCTCTGTGAACCGTTGTTTTATCATAGTGCGAGAAATAGACATACATATATGCAAATTTTTCATTATTTAATTTCTTCAAATATAATGCAAGACTCTAACATTTGGTGGCAACAGTTTCAAAAGTGAAACTGACATTTATAGTGATTCAACGAAAAATCGCAAAACGAAAACAATAGTCCTTCAGGGAGAAAGCCCCTTTGGACTAAAAATAAAATCTGAAAGCTTTAGGTTTTTACATTACGCCCAAACGGGTGTCTTTTTATGTTTTATGTATTACCTTTATTTATTAAATATCATGTTCTTCGCACTTAAACCATAAAATTCAATTCAATTGTATATATTGCAAAATAATTTTAAAATGAGCATATCTTTAAAATTTCCGATAATCAGTCTCGCGCGCTGGAGATAGAAATGTTTCTTTTTTATACAGTGTTGCCACTGCTCGTTTTGAAATCGTTGACTTTGTTATTGAAGATTTCATTAAAGTGTTACAAAACATGAAATCGATAATAAAACAAATTTCAAATTCCAAATTTGGGCTTCTAGATTCCCATATTCGGGTCTAGACGTACTTTATTCAAAATTTGATGGCTCTAGGCTCTCATACCACAATGCCAACACGGTAGTGGTTTTGAAAATTTTCATCAGGATATTTTAGTCTACAAAATGAATTCCATGTCCTTTGTCTTTTTTCCTTTTATTCGAATGAATTAAAGTTCCAAAGTAACGGCGCTTTTCAATAATAGGGAAAGTAAAGAAGATGGACAACTGGGTGCCTGACGAACTCACTGATAAAAAGAAAACACGTCGTTTGGAAACGTGATTTTCTGTTTTAAGAAGTAAAGATGAAAGGTTCTTGTAAGTAATTGTTTAGAGGTGGCTATTCTGCGACAGTTGCATGAATCCGCAGTAAGGGTTGATAGTGAAAATTGTTCCAGGGAGTACTATTAAGTGATCTTTGCATTCTAAGAGAATGTTATTTATTGTATGGTGCTCTTCTGGTTCCATTCAATAACCATTCCTTTCGTGTGGTGAAAGAATAAAGGATGAAGATAGCTCCAAACCACACACAGTAGTGTCAACGTTAGCATTTGGAATGCAAAATCGACTAATTACTAATCCGTTTGATTTTTCAGGAATGGTCTAAAAAATGTTTTCTTAGCGATGTATCAATTTATAGGAAAATGAAGCATGTTATCATTTCCGTAGACACTGATTTGTACAAATGTGGTGTGATGGAGTCATATTAATTAAATTTAAATCTGGAGCCCCTTAGAATTTTACAAAATACTATACAAGCATCTGAGCGATTGCATCAGATTCTTTCAGCTACAGTTTCCCTCGCCAATTTGATATTGTAACCTGAGTAATGCATGTAGTCAGACAGGAATTTTTCTCAATTGATTTCATGTAGTAGGCAAGACTTTTCCCATTGCTTGATCTTTACTCTGTAGAACGTTTTTTGCTGGTTGAAATTTGTAACTGTCTACTTAACTGTAGGAGGAAATAAAATGCAGGAAGATACCAAAACTCGAGGTTGACATGGACACTGATCTTCCCCTTTTGAGACACTCTTGCCTCGTAATCACGGGCTAGACCGCTTGCTCAGCTATGAAATCTCGGAAATCTCTGATAAGAGAAAAGAGGTCTATTTATGATAAAATCATTGCTAATCTCAAGAATATCATTGCTTACGGCTTACTGACGTTCTCGAAGAATATACCAACTGTTGAAAACTTGTCAGATGCTATTAGGAAAATCAGAGTAGAGACTGGTGAACAGAAAATCTTTCTCAATTTAATTATGATAGTTGAAAGTCACGACAAGAAGCCGATAACTCTGGAAATCCTTGTAATAGAGCACAAAAGAATGAAGGAGTGGAACTCAATGAAAAAGAATATAAACGTTTTATTCGTGACCTTTTAAAAAACAAAAGAGTGAAAAAAAGTGTTTTATTCAATCGCGAAACTTCCTTCTCCGCCCAATCTGGTCAAGGATGATAAATCGATCTCTGACGAAACTACTGAAAGCCTATAGAATTCGACCCCCGACCCTATGCAAGAACGTGATAATAAAAGGTTACCAGGTCTTTCAAACCAGAGGTGACCTGGAAAGACCTGAGGAGCCTCTTCTCAACACACGAGACGAGATAGACTATCACACGGGATCGCTGATTAAAGAGACGATCTCAGTCAATTTTACCACTAGCGCCATGCGCGAAAAGGTATTTGCTTGCATGATGAAGAAAAAAACTGAAATTCAGAAATTTAAGAAGTAAAGCGCAAACTGCCATAAACGTTGTCTTTCGAGGGTTTCCTGTTGAGACAGAATAAGAAATACCGATGAAACTTCGAATTAGGGGATACCCCGTCCACAACGTTCAGCAATTCTCTAAAAAATCAAGATTCCCATACAGTAGCTTCCTGTGTTCTTCGTAACAGTAAGCAGAATGGACGAAGGGAAAGAAAATCTCCACTATCAAAGCTCTTGTGGATCTGCACCTGAATATTAGACACGCAGACCTGGAAAAAGGCCTATGATTTGCTTCAGATATCAAACGTTTGGACACAGGCAAATCCTTTGTAATAACCTGCCTTGTTGTCTTAAGTGTGGTGAAAGTCATCATACATGTACTTGCGATCTCCCAAGGTAGGAAAAGCACACTTTTGTGTGGTGCAGACGAAGTCATATTGTTTCTTACTCTGGCTGTGAACTTTATCCAAATGCCTCGCAGAAGATTTCTGAGCAAAAAGCAAGCTTCAGACGTGTTCAGTGATTCCGTCAAAACAGCTTCTAAGGATAGGAATATATCTCTGGCCAGGACTGCCCACGATCAAACGCAGAGTAATACTTCCCAATAGAATATTATGGACGTTCTAAAGGAAAATTACTTGACAATCTTCTGCACAGTATTGCAGAAATTGCGAGAAATTGCAAGACTACGGAGTCGCCGATTCAGAAACTGAAATTCGCACCTTTCAGTCTTGGACTAACTGGAAAATGGAAAATAGTAATAAAGAATTCTCGCCCATGAAGATTATTCGACGCGAAGTCATATGAAGGCCACTCCTCTTAACTAAATTTCTATTCTCCAGGGTTAATAGCACCCTCATTGGGCGATTAATTCCTCCCTACAGTAGCGGAATGCTTCATTTCCGTTTCTCAGTTTAAGATTTTTCCCTGTATGAGAGCTCTTCACGTGATGTGCCCACTTCGCAATAGCAGAGTTAGCTTATAAAGGCCGAAACCTACTGGTCATGTAAGCATAAACAACCGATTATTCGAATATTCAACCTCGAGCTTCTTTTTCACCTTTCGAGTTTTTCACAAGAGGCGTTTTTGCAGTTAGGTGGGCATTTTTCCTTTTCGCGCGGACTTTGCCTTCTTTCTACCCGGCATTCATGAACTCTCTTACACGCTTCGCGCTTACCAGCTACATGTTTTGCTGTGCTGGAAAGGCGAGTGCACAGTTGAACGATGAAGACCCAGCCTTTTGTTGTTGTTGTTGCTAATGTTCATTTGTCTGAAGTAGTCAGCCCAAGCCCACGAACTTCCTCGTCGCAAGTAGCACAAGTTTACGCCTGTCGTTGGCAACAGCCTTGGGAACCTTACAGGTGGCATTGCGATTTAGCTGTTCCGTCCCCAATTTTGATGGAGAGCACCCTGGGGCGACGGGTCCGAGGGTCTCCCACTCCTCTTCCCCTACCGTCAACCTTCCGACAGGACTTTTGATTCGCCGAAAATTTAGAGCAGTCCCGTGCCGCACGGACACTATACATTTACGATCATCCATGCATTCTCCAGGATTTGAACCTTGGTCCATCAGCATGGCAGTCAGCTACGCTAACCGCTATACCTGTTGGGCGGCTCGCTCAGTTTTTTTCTACGATTGAATACCCAAGAAGTTAATGAGATGTTCTAAATTCGAATCCATTTGCATTGGTGAGTATGAGAACTTTGAAGTGAAAACTAATACGAATATTAATGAGTTAAAATGCGTCTTTTTATTGTTCTCTAGTCACTCCTCATCACAGAGACTATCAACCAAGATTTTATTTTGGGCAAGCCACTATTCATGATTATTCTTATATACCGCTCAGCATCCATCACAACAGCATCATAACAAAAATCTTTCACTACCAACTTCCAAAAAATTCTCACCACGAAACGTTGTATAAATGACCTTGCCATATGTTGGCTACAATACATTTTTGCTGCTGCATATTACTTTGATTAAGTATATATTCTTCGCCCTTTTCTATTCTCTTCTTTTTCAATTGTCCTTTAGAATCGGCCATTTAATGTTATGATAAAATATCAACATTATGGTATTGCTTTTACGGATATAACTGCATATACTGAATATATAGCGTAACAAATCACATATGCTGACTATACTCAATAAAATATTACAAATGAACGGTTTAGTTTCCTTTCTCTCATAAATCTAATTAAACTTATAGAAGGAAAAACACATTTATACAGATCAATAAAATAATACATTGAAAGTATTTGCTTTCTGATCTTAGGTACGTTAATTCTGATTATAAACAAATAACGTTTTATGAACTTAGGTTTTTCTCATTTTGCTTCTGAATTAAGATGATTTTTGAATTATATAAGATTGTATTTTAGCAATTTCTTAATAATACTTAGACGATTGTTACAATAAAACTCGTACAAAAGTTACCAACTTTGTCGTTTGAACTTCTCCATATTTTCATACAAAGGTAAACTTAAATTGTAATCTAAATAAATGCTTTAGCTTATGGCAATGCTTCAGTGTGAAATAAACTCTGATTTATTATGAAACTGAAGCAGAATTCAGAGTAATCGAATTACGCCCTTCTGTGATAAGTATAAAGGCCACTAATAAGTAACATTAACATGGCCACGTAAACATTACATTTTTAATTGTTAACAAATAAAAAGAATTTGATTTCCAAGGAGGCTTTGATTTATTTTATAGACGTAGTACGCAAGGCTACAATACACATATCATTACGCAAAGGACATTGTACCATGTAAGGATGTCTTTACAGAGATTTTATTAACTCTTGTAATCAAATTTGTATTTACTAGGACAGGATTCAACAACCTTCAACCTTTTACCTGTGATGTACCGAAGTAATGATGCAACATTACTCAGCATATGCTGGCCCTAAGTCTACAACATGCTTATATGGTTATATGTTAAAAACGTTGAAATACATCAACTTCATTTTGCAATAACATGTTTCCAATAAATTAAGCATTCTCTCTTGCTATCTTTCTATATATATATATATATATATATATATATATATATATATATATATATCATGTGTATTTGTGTGTGTGTATGTGTAATGATTTAGGCTGTGGAAATGAAGAAATATTTTCTATGGAGAAAGAGAGGGCGTCAGCTATCTTGCAGTTAAATGGGTGGTTATGAATGATTACTCGTTACAATTACGTTGCGCTCTAGATGACTGCACTTTTGAAGAAGCACTAACAACTTTTTCTACGGCATAGATTCATTTTCTGAAGAATGATTTCTTAGAAATACATATCTGCGGAGCTGGGACAGCATTATGAATGCAATAGGCACTTTGCAATAGTTACGCAACGTATCATATTTTCAAACGATGGGCAAAGTCAACAAGCGACTACTGCATGTTAATGAAGCAGGAGCTAGAAATGGAAGAAAGGGACAACGTAATAAGAGCTAGGATATACAGATGCAACGTCTTTGTCTAGAATCTAAGAAGAGATCGGTCAAGAATTTTCGGCACTGGGGAACGCACTGCAGATGACGGGTTTTAGGAGGTATGTAATTAAGTCTAAATAAGAAATTTAAAGAGCTAATGCTAATTAAGTTAGTAATTTATTAGTGATTTATGTCATTCTCTTATTTTATATCTATCTATTGTTCAGTGATTATCACTGTTTTGAAAGTCTTTGAAAATCTAATACTATTACAATCATTCTATTCTTCAGTGATTATCTATTGTTTTGAAAACCTATTACGAAGTCCAGTGCTGTTTTCCGATAGTTTGAAGAATAAAATAAAATGTTGTTAAAACGTAAAACATGTTGTTAAAATTTTAATAGAGTAATCACTGATTATTTTTAAAATGATTCATTAATTAATTAATGGGATCCGTGAATTTGCTTCTACATATTTCAATATCAGATGTGCATGTGGTGACTTCCGGCTTGACATAGGCATCTGAATCGTTAAGCAGCCTGACGCGAGATTTAGAGCAGTTTTCATGAACACAAATATTTGTTTACTACTATAAATTGAACTGAACACAGAAGGCAAGAAAAACAGTTTTCTTTAAAAACAAATTTCAATTATTTATTGAGATATAAATAAATCTTCATTTTCATAAATCTGAGAGTTTATTAACGTCGGTCGTCACATCACTTTATTTTTCGTGGTTAACAACCTTGATGCTGAACAGATATATAACGAGAAATGTCTTTTAGAGAATTACATCCTTCTGTTTAATTAAAATATCGATTATTGTGAGGCAACAATCACTGTTTTTCAGTTTACTCAGTGTGTGTGCGCTACAGCACTCCTGGCACACGTATCGTATATTACCGAAGTGTGTACTATAGCATTAAAATATCACGCGATATGTTACTATGCAACAAACGTAATGACACTGAATACATCAGCCTGTGTAAGCAAATGATTTCGATCTTTTCAGTCGCATGTGGAACTTGCCAGAATGATGAATAAGTAAGACGCTTATCACAGTTCGAACATGAATACGCACACGACCAAGTACTTTCTTTAAATAAGACATAAAGATGTTTCTAGGATCGTAGAAACTGTTGTTACTAATGCTCACTTGTCTGACCTATGGTCAGCACAAGCCCACGAAATTCCTCGCGACAAGGAGCGAAAGTTTACGCCTGCCGTCGGCAATAGCCTTGAGAACCTTACAGGCGACAGTGCGATTTAGCTCAGTTCCGCTTCCAATTTTTATGGAGAGCATCCAAGGGGGGACGGGTCCGAGGCTCTCCCACTCCTCTTCCCTTACCGTCAACCTCTCGAGAGGACTTTCGACTCGCCGCATATTTAGAGTGCCTATATGCTGCACGGACGCTATACATTTACAAACTTCCATGCCTTCTCCAGGATTCGAACCCGGGCCCTTCGGCACGGCAGTCAGCGACGCTAACCGTTATCCCGGTTGGGCGGCAGGATAGTGGAAACTGTCCATTGCAACTCAGAGGAGGAATAATATACTTTTAAGTAAGCAATTATTCGTTTTGTTGGAACCATTCTAAACGCGATGTGGTTTTTACAAATAAAGAAAATAAAAAGAAGGTAAATATCTGAGAGTTTATTAACGTCGGTTGTCACATCACTTAGAGCACGTAGCGGCCGTGCTGAGCTAGCCAGGAGTAAATTCAAGACAATAACTACAGTGTACCATCAGTAAGCTCAGCCATTAATATGCAGTGTAATGTTAATAAAGGAAAAATCTTTTAAACTGATTTGCTTAACACAGCAATTACAAATATTTATTCATCGAAGTTACGAGATATTTAGTTATTTAAGCGCTTATTGCTACAACTTAGTAAAGATAATTAATAAATAAATACTATAACCATAAGAAATTTTAAAAATAATATTCTAACACTTTAAATTTGTAGAGACGTTAGATTAATTGGAAGCAGGAGAGATGAAAAATATGCAATCGCCTTCGCCGGGAATCGAACCGCGGACCTCTGGATACCAGCCCAGAGTGCAAAACCACTACACCACGAAGGCACGCTAGGAAGGCTGGAGAAATACCTTATGTACTCCCACTTTTAAAGGGAGACTGGGGATTTTAGGGGACCCAATCGCCAAATCCTGAGTGAAGATAATAATCATTCAACACACTTTTTTAGTTTGGGCGCCACTGTAGAGACATTGGTTCATTGGAAGGAGAGATGAGAAATATGCAATCACCTTCACCAGGAATCGAACCACGGAACTCTGGATATCTGCCCAGTGTGCAGAACCACTACACCACAAAGGCGCGCTAGAAAGGCGGAAGAAATACCTTATAAACTTATACCATAAAAACAAATACTTTACATTTCACAAATGCATACAATATAGAATCCACTTTATCAAAAACTAGATTAGTGTTTCAAAAACTAAATGCTTTATTTCAAAATAACGAAAAATAAATTCAATGGTGTAAAGACTGAGTACAAGAACAGAAGAAGAATAGAAGCTAAAATAAAGCTTATGATACAGAAATAAAGCGATTTACGATAAAATGACAAAACTGAATCCTTAGTCCATTTATAATAAATAAAAAAAGAATATGTTCCTCTATACTGCCATATGTAATCAAAGAAAAACTACAGTTCCTAAATTGTGGCCATTTAAAGAAATATTATAGTTTCGAATTTCAGAAAAACCTCAAATAGATTGCGACAGCTAAGAGACAAGATAAAAGTACATCAAGAAAAGACAAAATGATGTTTACAAAGCTAATAGATTCTAACTAAACAAGTCTATAAAATCTAATTTAGTTCTTCAGATAAAACTACGATTCCAATTCTAAATCTACAGATAATTTCATAAATAGAATATAATCACAAACTTATGGATAGGTTTCAAAAAAGTCAGTTGCAACAATAGCAAAACAAAGAGATATTCGAATGCTCTTAAAGTAGTTTAACAGCAAACACACAAAAAAAAAACCTAATGTAATTTGGAAAGTGAATAGAATTTTATTATCCGTGCAACAGTGTTCTATACAAAATACCAACTGAAGAGATAGACATGCCTTTAACTATCAGAAAGATAAATAAACAAAAACAAGAAAAATATTCGGTCATTTAATAATGTATTTCAGTGTGATGTACTTGTAGAGTCATTAGGATATTTTTAGAGGCCAGCAAGATGAAAAATTAGCAAACTCCTTCACCGGGAATCGAACCACGGACCTCTGAAATACCGGCTCAGTGTGCAGAACCACTACACCACGAAGGACGCTAGGAAAGTGGGAGAAATACCTTATATACTGCCCTTTTTAAAGGGCGACTAGGGTTTTAGGGGACCTAGTCGCCAAATCCTGGGTGCGGAGAATCATCATCCACAACCCTTTTAGTTCGGGCTCCACTTGTAGAGTCATTAGGATTTTTTTAGAGGCCAGCAAGATGAAAAATTAGCAAACGCCTTCGCCGGGTATCGAACCACGGACCTCTGAAATACCGGCTCAGTGTGCAGAACCACTACACCACGAAGGACGCTAGGAAAGTGGGAGAAATACCTTATATACTAAGCAAGAAAGTACACATTTTACTGTAAAATGGATTTAGAAGAAGAGTTAACAGTATATCCGTATTCATGAATTACATCAGGTAATTCGAAGATAACATAAGCACACAACGCAGATCTATATCTATATCTATATACACACATATATATATATATGTGTATATATAATATATATACATACACACATACATATATACGCATTTGTTATTGAAATGATGGTTTAAAAGTCTCTCACTAAGATATAAACTTTATAAAGAAATGAGCAAAGTCTCAGTCATCTTAAACATATTAAATAGATAAAAAATTTTCTTTCTATTAACACTCAAAAAATAAAGTAGAAAAATACCTTCTTATCTGCATTAAACTAAAAAAAAAACTACTTCCGCATTAAAATACTAAAGGATGAGACTAGGACGTGTGACTAGAACACATATGACTAAAAATTCGAAGAAAAGGCGGGGGAATGGATACCTCGATCTCAAAAGGAAACTGAATACATGATCTGTTAAATTCATATCTAACAGAAATTTAGTTACATTTTCTTTATTAATATATCAAATATATCATCAATATGACGGATTTAAAATTGAAAATTTAATATTAAAATAATGTATGTTCGTAATTATATGCATAAATATCACCTAGGAGCAGGACTGAAAGACATTTCCATGCCAATACTTGAGTGTGGCGATAATAAGTATTTTTGAAGACAAAATGTTTTGCGTTTAAACTAGGTTGTGTAAGTGAGTTTGATATTGTGCTAAATTTGAAAAACTTGGAAAAAACATTCTGGGAATAGAAGATTTCGAGTTTTTGAGAAATTTTAATTATATTTGAAAAATTTATTTTGTTTCTTTGAGAAGCTTAAGTTGAAAATATCCATTAAGAGACTATATAATCTCTCTTACTATACAAACACTGTTAAGTGAACTTTGTCCTAAACAAACATGCTTTGTTTCCCAAAGTAATTACAACCGCTAAGAATGAAAGATTAACTAGGGCAGCTATCTCAATTCTCTTCTTATAAGCAGTTTTACGCATTTCTGTTAATCAAAATTATTTAAAGCATTACATTTTCCAGTTTTGCATTGTATTGATGATATATATTGATATACATATATATATATATATATATATATCATCAATACAATGCAAAATATATATATATATATATATATATATATATATATATATATATATATGCTATACTTTCCGGTAATTAACGAGATTTAATTAAAGTTCTCTCAATTATAAATATATCCTGCTATTTATAATTTATACACATAGATCTTACTATCATAATTATGATTGAACTCTAGATATGTAATCAGTCTCCTTTTATATCTTAACACTAACTTTATTATACGTATTGTCTCTGATGTTTCTAAATTAAATCGTTGGTAACAACAGAAAATTCGGCAAAGCAGAAGTCAATTGCAAAATGTTTAAATAGGTCTGTAGCAAAAATAAATAAAATAATATACCAAGGTTTCCAACATAAAAACGCTAAAAAATATAATGCTCACCAGCTTTTACCAAATCATATGGCTCAACGCAGGACAATTTTTAAAATCCTGTATGAAAACTATTGAGCATAACATAAATGGAAATACATTATGACCCTTGATGAAGAATGGATGACTGCAACAAAAAATGGTATGCTTATTATCGAAACCGAAGAGACAAAAAAACGTACGAATCTGGTTCCGGCAATACAAAGTATGTCTCAGTAAGGGTTTTATGATTGTTTCAGGATGCTATTGCAATGGGAAATTAAAAATAAGAAGAGACAAAGAAATGTTAAAATTAACTCGGTGTACTACGAAAGAAAGTTGTAGTTCGATATTTACAGAAGCCCAATTACTTTCGAAGAGTGAAACTTCATCAAGGCAAAGCAACAAGTCGCTCTTCCAAAAGTAGTCTTGCATTACTTGAAATTATGAAAACTGATACGTGTGTAGCATGTATGTATTTTCAACGTATTCTTGCGAATTTCTCTGATGTTTCCTATAGACTCTTGTGCGTTCGTTCTATTGAAAACAGCCCTTTCTAATTGCCAGCCTTTCACTGAAAAGTAGTGGAATAAGAATGAAAGTAATTAACCCTAGAAATATGAAAAGTCCTTCTATCAAGTAAACTGCAATGCAAGACTTGCATATTAGATAAAAGACTATCAGATTAAACATTATAAAAAGTACCCTTTCCATTTTAAACATTGCAGTGTTCCTCAGTTGTATTTTATTAAACTAAGTGTTGAGGAACCTAGTGAACTACTAAGGGAATAATCGCTTAAGTCCAAGAACAGAACCGTAAACTCAAGAAAAGTTAATTACCCTTAATTTGCTCCAAATAAAGGTATACAGTCGGCTCCTTCCTCAGAGCGTACAGCAAAACCTCCACTTGGGCTTAAACACAAAATGTGATAAATAAGAACTAACTAATGACTAACTAAAGAGATTTAGCCGAAGCTAACACAATTCTAACCTAGCTGGCCTCTAATATTAAACTAACGAGCGAAGCTATCAAAGGCACGTAATACGGCCGAGCGTAATAACAGTTAGAGAGACATAGCCAAAAGAGAGCAAGAGCGTACTATTCAGGAATTCTAACTCTCTCTCTCAAAGTCAGTGGAGCTTTGAACTAAATACTTTCTACTTCTCATTTGTATTTAACGCGATTCTAAAACCTCATTCTGGTATGGAATTGTAAGATCCTAGAAGAGATAGGAAAGGTTCATAAACTTAAAATAACTGTTATAAAATTAAGATATACTTTACAACCTTAATTGAAAGGCTCCGAAATTGTTCTAAAAATGTATAAGCATCGTCCATACTACAAGTTCTCAACATGTTTTCCCTATCAAAGACAGCATTTTCAGTCTCATTTGACACAATTAGTTGAAGAGGTCTGTTTGAATAACAAAGATTTTATGCACATTGTTTATTATCAACTCTTCCAAATTGTGTTGGTTGCTCTAATACTTTCCATCTTCCAAGAATCTCCATTAAATGTTTACGCGGATTTAAATCAGGGAAATATTCGTGCCAGATTTTTCTATTTGCTTCGAATAACCCACAGCAATGACTCTATTACCTAACGTTATTCAAAATCTTATCAGTAGATTCTATGCATTGGAGATTATCATCATCTTTTGTATCTAAAGGTTTTCACATTATATGTACTAGTGATAGAATAAATTAAACTTAACCTTGGTACCTATGTTTTAGTCATCATGTGCATTAAGTTAATAAAGCGAATCTCGAAGTTCTGTACCAACGAGCATGAAACTTACTTTCTAGAAATAAACTTATAAATCATCCACTACGCTTTATTGTTGGTCAAAATCTTAATTTCTAGAGGGCTTAACTCATCCAGGAAAGTCTTCTTCTTCAGTTAATGATCCAAACTTTAACTCCTATTCGTCGTTAACTTTTAAAGAGTTTGTATCGTATTTGCTTCTCTTTTCCATCAACAGACGGCGTTAAGGATTTCGTCTGCTATCATTTGGTCACAAAATTCTCTAAGCTTCCCTCAAGTTCTCGAAGGGTAAGGTATATTTATCTTCTTTTATTCCTGTTCTCTTTAGAATTTATCTCATTTGACGTATTTTCTGAGGCAAGTATTCTACACTAGTTTGAAATGGTATAAGAATATAAAACTACCATGCTAGTGAATGATAAACGTCTTATTTTCACAAGTAATATTAATCTTATTCTGAACAAAAGATTTCGGAAACTACATCTGTGTATATTTCACGACATCATTCTGTGTTTAAGGAAAACACTAACTAATAACTAACGAAAACACTAACTAAAATTACAGAGGATAGTCAATAGTAGAGAAAAAGAGAGTCAAATGACAGTTTCCATAACTCCGTTAAAAAATTACGCACTTTGCAGCTGTAACTTATCCTGTAAGTATTTTCAGTCCAGCTGGGGCATTGGAAAAATAGATTTTTAATCCTGAGCTAAAACACTAGAATAGTATTAAAATACCGTAAATACAACAAGGATAAATAATTAGCATTACTATTGAATATTAAGCATTATTACAGTAACTAAGCATGGATAATTAAAAATACAAAAAAGTACACATTACGACAAAATATGCAAGGTAACAGCTTATTCATATTTGACTAGTTAAGAAATTTCGTTAAACGAAGTGACTTAAACTTACTAGCTGCTGACTAAATATTTAGAAATATAGCCTTTCTAATGTAAAATATGTCTTACAATATCAAAATGAAACAAAATACCACTTATGAATAGCAATGTCAGAAGAAAATTCCTTTTTTTTTATTTGAATTTAGTGATGATACAGGGTGTCAGCTTGCAGCATCAGTTTAAAATCTAAGAACCTTTTATGAACTGATCAATAGAATATGTCACATTAAAAATCTTCTGTGTTTTTTTTTCAGTCATTTCTTGTAAAGATTAATTAGGCTTATTTTATCTATACTTCTTTACTTCAGTATGAGAAAAAAAGCATGCTAAATGTAATCGTAACACAATAATGCTAACTTATTTTTTAATTAGTTCATAAGTAAATAAATGAATAGGCTTATAAGTGTAAATTATTTTCTTAAGTTAATGGTATGCTATTCAGTCACTCTGTGGAGTTAACATCTATAGAAAAGACTGGAATATTTGCACTAAGCGATTCATCATTTGCTGTCATTTTCTAGAACATCTCGTAGGAGAACGTAATGAATTCATTAGAATGCTTCTTCTTTTCAACGCAAATATAAATTTTTGCTTTTACTATCTGCATTAGAATCAAGCGAAATCAGTAATCCGGCTTTGCTCATGATAACTTCGTCAAATTTATTGACTTAACTGTAGTAGAAAATTGTTTGCATTTAAGACTGAAGGTAATAAGACATTTCTCTTCTTCAAACACAGAACAGTTGGTATTAGTTTTAATAATGAAATGGAGGGTGCTTCATGACACTTCATGCATTTGTAAATGTTGATTGCTTTCTGTCCTTCATTTTTATCTTTCTGCCGAAAGTCATCTTTCATTTCCGCGTGGAGATATTTTAAGAATCATTGTTGACCTTTTCACATTCATTTATTTTATTAGCTTAGACAGATTATTATGCACGTTTTGTGGGGTTTACAAACTCCGTTAACTGCGCTTTATGTAAATAAGCATCAAAATTGAGGATTTCACATTAGTATGGTAACTATAAGTTTTCTTCTCTTGCTGAAATTTATAAAATGATTATCTTAAGTATTTGAACAGTTTTCCGGGTCTATATCCTAATGAACTGCCATATAGGAGATGATTTATTTACTAACTTTAAGGGAGAAATATATTAATATGCATTAAGATTTTGATAGCAAATACTGGTATATTTGATCATTTTATGTAATTCTGTACTTTAGTGCCAACATAGCACGTGCACAATACATTTTTTATCTTGACGAATTATAGCTACTTTAAAATAAATAATGAGTAATATAAAAAAGCACATTTATTACATCATCTGAATTCGAGAGTTTTCCCCACAAAACTATTTAGTAATTACATAGATGATTTACAGACCAAAATAGTTGAACAACAGGGAAAGGAAAGTTTTTTGTTTTATAAGGAAGGGAGATAGAGCAAGAAATAATTGCTTATCAAACATTAATTACCTAAATTACATTCCTATTTGATGTTTCTGTTTAATGTTTGTCTTAGTCAAATGGCCACTTTCAATAAACATTTTCTAAATTGCTTCGCAGTTAAATAAAAATACTCCCTGTTTCATTCTTTTCTTTCATTAACTTTAGTATATCAAAACAATGTTATGTATGAAACATTTTGGGATTTTAATAGTTTTTATACTTTACTGAAACTAATTCACGGTGCCGGACAAAGCTAACTAAAAATTCAAATATAATCCAAACATTCATATGAACATCGAAATTCGTATAAACATTAAAACAAATCTAATTCATAATAATCAAATAATTCAAAACAATAATATAATCTTTTCCACATTCTTATATTCATATCGACAATCTTATAAACATTCGTATAGTAGTAGTACAATTTAACTTTTAGGTTTGTGTTGTGAGTAACCTATGCAAAAGGAAATATCAATAACCCCAAATTCAATTAAACTCCATGTTTCTTAAAAGCCTCCCGGCTCAAACAAATGGAGGGACATGACAGACCACAGTAAATTATACACAACATAAATACACAAAGGCAATTAAATTTTAAACACACATTTATTAAATTCTTGACTATTTTATATAATTAAATAATGGATAACTGATCAGTAATCCTACCACGTATTCTTCTAAGCAAAATAACACATAATACTACACCAAATTACAGCTTACATTAATTAAGATTAACATTATCAAATTCTACTGTATCATAAGTGTAACACTAGTATTTTTCCCCATTTCATCTTCTAACTTTAAGTATTTATCATGGTAATTCACTTTAAGAACACTGATAATTTTCACATCGATTAATTAATTTAAGTAATTACTCAGATTTCAACAACCATTAACATGACGACTCTTGCTTGAGTATTAAGATAATTATTAAAGTAAAACAAATAAAAAAAAAAACAAATCACTCACGGGGTGAAGTCCACACCGCTCACTCACTTTACTCGGGTATACCTTCGTATACTGATTAATAAGGTGATTTGACAGCTCCACAGATCGTCCAGCGTCCAAAGTTTACTCGAGCACCACATTATTCCTGCTGTCCTTTATTCACAAAATCATCGTTAATGAAGGCAGACAGTTCTTGCGAATTTTAAAGATGACTTGGTTGAAACACCACTGAAGCTGTCCTTACAATAAATAAATTCCAGAGCATGGAAGGATGAAAAAATCGACGCAGCTGACACAGGCAGAATAAACAGCATCGCACACCTTAGACGGATCCTACATGAGTCTCTTTCGTTCTGTAAGCCTCGAAACGCACAAAAAAAATGTAGAGCACCTTTGAAACAAAATCTGATTAGGAAGTCAAAGTCGGTAAAAGAACAGGAATACCGCATCAGGATATCAGGATCACCAAGAGAATCTGCCGTACAATTCTTGGAACAAGAGAATCGAAATTTTCTGCTGAGCTCTACGCCTTATGCCAACGCAAATTCTCGCCAGCTAAACGCCTACGCGGCTCGCGAGAGCAAGACCCGAAGGGTCAAGCCCCCACTTTTTCTCCTCTTACTCTTCTTGAAAATCAGAATCAGAATAATCTCTAGCCTGATGCAAGCACCCAGGAAATCTCGGTTTCTCCGCCTTTGTGAGATCATAGGCTTTCAAAAATTCATCAAATCAAATCTTATCAGTGCCGGAATTTTACGTTATCTAAATTGAGAAAATGACACACCCATGACGAATTAAACACCAGAAAATCTGACAATGCAGTCCGAAAAACATCTGTACACACAACGTGTGAAAAAAAAATGGACCCCCCAACTAACAAGCGAAACTAAGCTTTACGAGAATCCAATTACCTAAACTTAGTACACCTCCCCTGTCTTGAAGTAAGCCAAACTGCAACGTTAACAAAGCGACAGGAGGACGATTTCCGTTTCAAACGCCTTTTCGTTAAAAGGCGACAACACAACCCCCTTCTGCCTCCTGCCCACCAGCGGCCGAGCGGTAAAGTCGCTAAGCACTGGTAGTTCGGTCCGAGGTTCGAATCCTGCGAACGAGCTGGCTGCATGGGTGTTTTCGTGGTTTTCCCCATGTGTAACGTGTATACGAGCCAATTTCCCTTAGAAAGTCCTCCACGAAGGCATCCCTCCCCTTAGGCAGATAGCTCTAGTGTGCTTTGCCATAATTAAATACACCACCAAATACACCACCTTCTGCCTCCATCGTTAGTAAAAAGGCTATAACCCAATAAACCAGATGTGTTTCCTTGCAACCGTCTCTCGCCTTTGTTACAATTCCTACTCAAGAATAACGAGTTAAATAAAACCTTAAGAGCTTAAGAATACTTTTTTCCACATTAAAATACACATGAATACAAATAAAATATTAGAATATTAATGACTTGAAACACATATTAATAATTGAAATTCGCGACATAACAACATGACCACATAACATTTTAAATTTACGTCTTGCTACGTTTTGAAGGAAACACTCCTTTACGTAGAAATTTGCTTTCTATATGGGTAAAATATTTTATTCACTCTATTTTACACTTTACTTTTATTTACGTTTACTTATCAACTTCCTTTGTCCATTATGAGTTAGACATAAACTCTTGAGTTTTCCCTGAAGGCTGAAATAACTTAATTAAAATACTGATCTCTTCCTCAAAGTGTGACCACATAGTATGATAAAAGAAGTGTACAAAATAATAAATTTATTTACTCTGTTGATAGCTTACTATCGCTTCAAATCGTATCATCAAATAAATTATACATGTTTCTTAAATTTCCTGTAAGCTCCAGAAAATTATTTAATATATATTTATGTGACTACTTGCGAATTAATGCTCTTTGCAATTTCTTTTAAATAAATTTTTGCTTAGAAATTCATTACATTTTGGAAAGCCATCATTTAGCGGAGAAAGAAAGCTTTTAATTAACTTTCATCACAATCAGATATGCAAACTGTCAAAGCTTTTTGCTCTTTCTCACAAAGACTTAAATATATTGATATTGAAAGCATGACAGATAAAAACAAAATCAAGAAAAAAAATTAGAAGTAATCTTATTATTAAATATTTCATAAAATGCAAAGCTTTCCTGCTACTAAGAATGTCAAAAGTAAATAAATAAAAGTAAGTCATCATTCAATTCCGCTTTTAATTATCACGTCACTAGCAAAACTCTTTTAGACTTGCTACTCTTTATTTCTTGTAATATAGTTAAATAAACAATATTTATTGCAAAAAAAAAAAAAAAAAACATGAAATTCTTTCATGTAATGCTGCAATTTAACACTGTAAGCTTTAATGCTTTTTCTTGAAACAGCGAATAGGACAAGGTTTAATTCAACAACTGAAATTAGGCTACTCAGTATTTATTAAGAAACTACATTTTTAGCAACCTGTTTCTGTGTCTAAAGTTGATTTTTTTAATTAGTATATTATTTACCTTAATTATCATACATTTAGTTTAATTCGTAGTAACTGATATAATAAAGCCAAAAATTTATTTGATAATAATTCTAAGTGTACAGCTTAAATTAGTAAATCATTAAAAACTACCAATACTAAATGTAAATTCTCTTAATATTTATATAAGTAGTGTAAATTTAAATATTTTGCCCATAAAATTTTAATGCAATTCTTTTTCACTGGGAATTAACAGTAAAAATTTTATGAGCAATATTTTATTTGCCTGATTTTAATAAGAATTCACTGAATCTAGTACTGCTATTTTTAAACCTAGTCAACATTTGCATTAGTTCTTCCACTTTGTATTTGTATATTTAAATTAAGTAATATTTTCTAACATTTATTGCGTCCGGAATCTCGGTAGAAATTATGATAAAACAGGAGAACTCTTGTATTTTGTTTTTAGAAATAGTTGTGTAAGAGGAATATAAATAAATTATACAAAATATATTTTACTTGGTGAACAAAGAATATTAACTTCTTTTTACCGTTTCATTTCAAATTAAAAAGGTGTAACATATAAGACGGCCTTGAATTTTTGGTATTGTTTCATTTGGACCAGAAGCAGTTGCCTGTAAGATGGTTTGACATATTTGAATATCATAATGTAATTAGATGGTCCAAGTACAGCGTCCGTATATGACATGTATGCTTTGCAGAAAATTATTTTGATGAAATAAACATTGTGTTACGTTCGGCGAATACACTATTCTGTAACTTATGATTTTAATATATTTTTAGGAATTTAAAATAAAGTAAAATTACAAAGTCTCTGAATTTCTTTACTCGTAGATAACTTGTGGCTTGACATGTCTGTTTACGATATTGCTAGACATGGTAATGAAACAAGAATGATAAATGCTTTCATGGAACTGTGCTTTTAAAATAGTAATATATGGAAACCTATAGGAAGACAGAAAAAATTAGAAGGTACGTTACATTGAAAATTTATATAAGACTATTTGAACTACTAAGCTCTCACAAATTGAAGATATAACTAGAATTAAGGTATTTTTCTCGGCTTCAGAACTATGAAACTAATTGTTTTACAGCTGTCTTTTATATGTTATAAATCATTAACTTAATGCAGCACTTCTTTCAGGAAGCGAAGCTAATTTTATACAAGGTTTTATGTATATATAATCAAGAGATAATAGTTAAATCAAAACGTGGTTACTAACAACCTAATAGGAAGAACAAAATCAAAATCGAAACAGAAACAAAACAACTTATAAAATAATATAAAATTCATACAATATAATTAATAGTTGAAACTTCTTTGGTCTTTTTCAAATAGCAGCCGTAAAATTTTCAAGAGAATCACGTTTCTGAATTATATCTATATAATTATAAAAAAAGTGCGTAATATAATTCAAAATTTCAAAGAAAGACTAAATGTAATTAATTTTAAACAAAGATCATTAATGTTTTTAAATAATGAATGTAATAAAATATTTTTTCATTTCTTGATCGATTATTAAGATATAATCTATTCCGATATGAACTTAAAGCAGGTAATACTGCATTAAAAATTAATTAACATAAAATTATAATATTCAAATTAGAAACCTGAGAAACAATTGGGGAGATTAAAAAAAGTTGGCAAATCAATATTCAATTAATAAATATTAAACTTAAGAGATGGCAAAACTGGGAAATGACTATTATAAAGCAAACCTAATTAAAGTCAAAACTTAAGAAAATGAAATTAAATTATTTAAGAAGGCAGTTCACCTAAAAGAAAAGCAAAAAAAATTTATATATAAAATAATTGCAAAAATTTTTAAGATTTTCAAATTGAAGAAACAACCATATCAGGCAATGAGTTTAAATTTGTAAACTAATTTCCCTAACTATTTTGGAAAAGAATTAATTAAATAATAAAGAAATTAAATAAATAAAAATTAAAGGAATATGAATAAAATAATCGTCCTGTTTAAAGTACTTTTTCTAAAATTCTTGGACTGGTGTACACGAGTATGAAATTAGCTAAGATATGATGGTGTGAAAAAAGATGTGACAGAATGAGAGGAGTTGAGTTCCTGGAGTGTATCCAGTTAAATGTCAATTAAAAATTTCAGAACTGAGCTTGGTTGAATAAATGTGGCCTGAAACATGAAGTAGGTGGAGAATGTAAACGCAGTGATTGGAAAAAGATAGAGAAATTAAACTCTTAAAATGTGAAAAATTAAAATATACTAAATTAGAAATAAATTATGTTTAATTAATTAATTTTACTATGTTTTACTTGCAGGTAATGGTAATTAAAAATAAATGTTGTGAGAAAAAGTTAAATTTTAATAGAAGTCTGTGTAATTTTTAGTTTAACTGCATATAATAGGGAATAGAAAACGTCGTGAAAACGAAAAAAAGTAAGTAACAATAAAACTTACTTACAAATTACTTATTGTTACTTACAAAGCAACCTATTTAGTGCATAATATGGCTGGAAAGGAAATGGTCCTCTTTTATAACAGAGACAGGGAGATTATATACATATTTATTATTGTTACGTGTTAAGTAAATGCACCAAATTTGGTTTAAGCATTTTTTAAAAAATTTAAAAGGACAAACGTGTAGTTTATGGAATATTAAGTTGATAAAGTTAAGAGGAATCGGATTATTAATTAATAAGTGTAATTTTGCGATACTGAACTTCTTGAAGAAGATTCTTCGACGTCAGTGCAAATACTTTCAATTCTAAGAATATGGTTGATAATTGTGTTAGAAAATTTTCTAAGGAAATATTTGAATCCTAATGTATTACGATAATAATATGTAAGCTAAAAAACCTTTTTCTTATCAAAACGTTTAAGCTTTTAACGGCTGAAACTGTTTAAGTCAAGGTAATCAGTTTGATAATATTAGTATTGATTTTGTTAAATTTCAGACATTTAGGAGATATATTAGAAGTTTCAATTAATCCATAACTATTTAAATTGATAATTTATGTATATAAAAGAAAGATTAACTTCTTCCTTTTGTTGTCAGTTTTGCATAAAATTGAACTCAAAGAGTAGATTGCAAATATAAGTTGAATACTACGTGCCAATGGGAATTTCATGACTCTGTTAGATGATTTTTGCCTTTAAATTTTATAAAACTGTGGAAAAAAGGGAAATTAAAGAAGATAATCCGTTTTTCAAATTTGAGGATGCTAGTGAGTCCTGTAAAGATTTCGTGAAGTTTAGTAAGACTATAATTAATTTTTTTTTTTTTTTTTTTTTTTTTTTTTTTGTTTTACAGGTTTTCAAAATCATAAATATTATTTTTAAAGGTTTTTAATAATCTTTTATTTCTTTAGTAATCCAGTAATGATCAAATGGTAAATTAGTATTATGGACTATGTAAATACAAACTTTCTTTAACATTTTCCAAAATAAATTCGATTTTCTTTTTATAATTTTTAGCACCACTGGCAATAAATCTGAATTTGAGTGGTGTTAAATGAAATTTGGGAAGATTGGGAAATTTGTTATAATAAAATTTATTAGAAATTTTTAATATTTTTATGGAACACTGTTAAGTTTTTTATAATAGTTTTTTCATTGTAACTGCAAATTTAATACGAATTTCATTATTTAGTTCTCTTTAATGATTTCATCATAGAAAGTTTTATGAATTTGTTTTTATAATCATGCAGATATTATTCAGAAGCGTTGCTCTGTTGGAAAGTTCTCGGCTACTCCTTGGAAAGGACTGAAAACTTTTCAATTATTTTTTATATATTATTTTATTGAGTTGTACTGTTTTATGCTACGATTTTGATTTGTGTTCTTTCTGTTAGCTTGTCATCTACCTTTTGATTTACTATTTCTTGGTTATTTAATTTATATCGCAGAATAATTAATAATTTTAATTTTGAAATTTCTAAACTTTTGTTTATTTATATATCTTTATATATAGCTAGCTAGCTAAATAGATAGACAGACAGGTGACAGGTGAATGCAGGGCCCGGACACCCAGACTGCTTTATATGACAAATCGAGTGTCGTCCGGTACCCGAACCTATCTAGAACAACACAACCCTTGCGGCTTCCCGCGAGGGCTGCATCGGGAATTTATTAATGGAGATTATGAAATTTTGATGTGGCCAAACAAGGGCGTATGCATATATGCTTTAGCATACAATTAATAAAAATTTCATACATAGGTACATTGACTGGTATAGGTACATTGGATACATATGAGTACTGGCCTAAGTGGTTAATGAGATAGGCAAACAATAAACACTTATACATTAAAAGAAATTATACTCTGATAATGCAACTGGCGCATTAATGCAGAAGATGACAAATAATGATTACACGTAATCGTGTACCATCCTGTATGACTATACATAAACTACTAGAAATGATATACATAAACACTTATACAGTAATAAGACAGACAATTAGATAAATAGATAATTAGATAGATAGACAGTGAGAGAAAGACATGGCAATATTGGTGGCGAAGGACGAAGGATGCAGTTCAGAAAAGGTATTACTATTTTTAGAATAAAGAGAGATAATATCCAAATTAAAAATTAGGTATTACGAGTTCATTGTTAAATTACAATTATAAAGCTAATTTACATATTTTTATCTTACATACATATATATAGGGAGAGAAAGACATTTTATGAAATAAGATTTAGATATTTAAGCTATAAAGCAAGGATAATATTATTATGATATCATGTAACGTCATTATTGCACAATAACTATTTAGAGAGCTGGATTTCAATCTCATAAACAGATAAATTAAATACTTTCAAAAACAAAGATTTTGTGTGCAACAAGAAATTTTGCTTCTTTATCACAAACATTAATTATAACAAAATTAATGTAGAATAGAAGAGAAACACGCCAATGGGACAATCAAAATCGCAATAACAACCTTGTATTTCGCGTACATTTATTAGCTTAAGGCTGTTATTGCGATTTTGATTAAAATTAATGTAGTTTCCTTAGAAATTGTTACATTACTAGTATACATTCTGAATAAATTTCTAAGCATAAAACTAAAAGTAAATTTAAAATATCTAGGGCAAACGACATTTACTTCTATATTCCACAAATTTCCATGTGCAAAATTTGCTTTAAAAGACTTGAAAATTATTTACGAACCTTGCAGTTTTAACAGTAATAAGAGTTCTCGTATTTTACAAATTGCATATAATAAAGTACAGTTTATTTACATTATTATTTTTCTCTGTGCAAATGCATATATTATAAATGTTAAAACTGCGGTTTAACTGAAAAGCATATTTGAAAGATATGCTGTATGATTCTTCTGAGTTCAATTCCTTTTTCTGTGGGCTTTAACTTCATAAAAGAGAAACTAATAAAATTTTTATTTCAGCAGATTTTTCTCACAAGTATCATAAATATGTTTTTTATGTTTGCTTCTTAAACATTTGTTTAGTAAATTGCCAATATCGTGTTTTCAGGAAGTTGGAAAAACATCTTTTCAGTTAGAAATTTATTTTACGCACGCCTAGGATGTTACTAACACAGTTTGAAATTTAAATGTGGTTTAACAAAAGTACTTGTGGTAGATTAATAAAAAATGGGATTTTATTACATGCATTTAATAACTTTTTCCAAAATATTCCCCAATATATAATTTACACCGTTTGCGATTCTTCCTGTAGTGCACATATAAGCGTTTCATTTAGTACTCAGACACATTTTTCCTGCTCACTTATGCGACATTCTATCATATAATTGTTCATTAACCTCATTTTATTTTTTGACACTCTTGATTTGGTAAGTAGTATCAACAGAAAATGCTTCATGTCATTATTAGCAAACTCAGAACGCATTATTGGATTTCAAATTCAGAATCTAGAAGCCTTACTATGACTTATTACATTGTGCCTTGGACTATTCCTTTGCAACGTTCTTCCTCAATGCAATTCCCAGGAACTTAAATGATTTTACCTTAATACAATCCGATTTCTGTTTCTAGAAAATGCATTCTCTTAATTGACTTAGAAAGACACCAGGAAAAGAAAAATCCGATAAATCTTCGTTGCCTCCTTTATTTGGGGAGTTTTTATTAGAAATTAACTACAATGAAATCCATGTATTTGGTATTTGCTCCCATTAAATTGCATGCGTTACTCTTAAATGCTGTTACTTCAAACTTAACATTTTATGGAAAATTAATGCTGGCTACTTGTAAAGTTCAGTAATTTAAAACACTGCTAAAAGCTCGTAAACATTCATTTCTATATGCAATGCTTTGAGGCCTGTATAAAGGATAAACAGATATTTGAATATCTATTAATGGAATTGCGTGTTATTATAAAAATTTATCGAACCGCAATGGTTTAGGTGTTCTGTGAATGAATGGAAAAAGGAAATTTAGGTTACTCTGGTCTAATCTTAGGTCACTCTGCATTCCATTTCCAAGAGACTAAATATTTTTGAGTGCAAGGATATTTATTACTTTCCTTGCAGGCCCAATATTAAAAGAGCTTACTGAATTCTTTATTGCAAAACTTTAATGTGCATGTTCTTGGTAATAGGAAAGTGACTACGAAAAATGTGCGAATTACGGATCAAACCTGATACAAAAAGATGGAAATTTACCTTTTTTTTTTTGTATTCACGTTTTTAAATAATAAATCCTATTTATTACATATGCCAGCGAAATCTAAACAACACATAGTATGTATAGTGCACAGAGGTTTTCCGACTGCCTCATTTCTTGTCTTTCACTTCAAATAAAGTGCGTTGCCTTCATTTAGAGTAATCTAATAACATTCGCCTAATGCTAACTATTTCGTTCTGTAACAAATTTTCCACCGCATACGTTAACAGTTTTGTTAGTTGCTGTAAAGCCGATTGTAATATAAAAATGTAAATCTTATTTATATTTATGTTATCATTCAGAGTATTCTTATGTATAATTCTAGGTTTCAATGTATTAAACTTATCACCTAACAATGTTTACTTCACATGCAGTGATTTCTCCTGTTTACAGAATCTATATATTATATTTCTAATTTTAATTTTCTAGACAATTACTTGGTTTTTCTAGAAATCATTAGGAATACTTCGCAGATTTTAAATGGCATGAGTATAACTGCACCACTTCGAAAGTCACACTCCTTAATTAGAGATGCTGCATTATCAGAATGGTTTTTATATTTATCGCTGTAAATAAAACCATTTATGAAGTTATAGAGTCTCTAATTAAAATTAAAATAAACTTTCAAAGCAAAGCAAAATCCGCGGTCAAATGATTTTAAAGGTCTGCTTGTCTTCAAAATTAAGAGAACTTTCACATTAACTCGATCATCTGCAGAAATGATGAGTGGATATTAATTAAATATGGTACGGAAAAAGACCGATTTAGTGCAAAATCATACACTATATGACAGTCATGGTACACACTCATGCCGTGTAAGGCTCATCGGCGCAGAAGTGTCTAAACTGAAGGATACAAGATCAAAGAACAGAAGGGAATAAGAGGGGTATGATCCTGTCTAACAGTAGTATAGCTTTCACAATGTGACATTATACTGAAAATGAGGCAAATTACTATCCCCTGCGGCAGACGGCACCACTCTTGCAGTAATGCTGATTTCAGGTCCTACAGGTCTTTGTGAGGAAGAAGAGAAATTGCATTTACCTTCTCCACAGCAGATTCTCAGCCATATTCTATAGGACTGTAGATGTGGCTGGACGATCCAACTGATTAATGTCATCATTTTCTATAATAATCATCTACCAGAGTAATCCTATGTGGACGAACTTTGTCTTCTATAGAAATGAAAACAGGACTAACTGCACCTTGAAAAGTAAAACATAAGACTATGATCTCTTCCTTATAACTCGCAGCAGTCAGATAGCTTTTGTCAAAATCGTGGTTTATGCAACCACTCAGCATGACGCAAGCCCAGCCCATCAGATCTGCCATCCTGTTTCTTTCTCAGATGTTGAAGGATAGGTAGTGAGGTCTTGGTTCTGTCTAGATAAAGATATATCGAGAATCACTATTTAGGCTGCCTAAGGACTGAAACAAGATTGCAAGATAAAACAAAAGAAAAAAAGGTTAAAAGGGAGTATAGTCCTCTTTAACATGCACTCTCACAACGTTAATTTATTTTGGAAATGAGGCGGTTCATGACTGATTGTAGCAGTAGATCCCAGTCCTACAGGAGCACTGTTTACAGGTACTGGTGGCTTCTGTGAGGGAGAAAGCAAGTGGCAATTACACTTTCAAGAAGTGGCCATCAATATAGAGCTAATAAGGTATTCCTCCCGCCTTCTTAGCATGTCTTCGTGTGTAATAGACAGCACACTCGGCGCGTATTCGAGAGGTTAGAGTCACTTCGAGAGCATTGCTCATTTTTCAACTCTCCCTCTTCGAAATATCTTAATGTCTCTACAATCTAATGGCTTGTATTCTGGAGAGCGAAGATAGTACCCTTAAAGATTGGTGCATGGTCTAACCATATAGAACATGGTTGAGACGTTCTTGTAATTGCGACACGTCTTCCAGAAAACAACGCTAATGCAGGATTAGGAACGACTGCCACAGAGACTCATGAAGTGACTCATTCCAAGCGTGAGCTTATATTGTAAGAGATGTATGATTATTAAAGAGGACCACACCTTAATGAGTCGCCTTTTTTCCGATCTTGCAACATCCGTTTTAGATATTCCTGAGCTAACTGATCTTACTGATCTAACTAATCGTATGAATATCTAACGATCTAACTGATCGTATCATAATTATTGCATGATATTTATTATCATATCAACCTACGTATGTTCAGACTAAATGTCATTGAAATCTGTTTCAGTTAGATCTTGAAGTAATCGAACAAATGGGAATTTCGCTTAATTTTAAATGCTAAAGTAATTTAGGCGATATCCTTCTGCTTCAAGCCTAAGTTAATGCATTAAGTCCCTCAAAATGTAGAGTCACTTACACAATTTTATTGTTACAGTAAGATAATAAGCAGATTCTTATTATTTGTCAAGATTGTCGAATCCTCTAAAACGGGTTCGGCAAATTTTTGTTACTAAGTGCCCAATTAAAATCTTAAAATCATCGAGGGCACATATTTTGATATTGAAAACAAAATCGAATAACTAAAGTAAATTCCCAATATACACTGTTCTAATAATAAATGTACAAAAGGATTATGTTTTAAATATACTCTCAAGCGCGAGCTAACTTTCATCAAAAGTCTTCCAAGAAATTGTAGAGTCATTGGATTATTTTGAAGCAGGGCTCGTGAGAAAAGCGCAAGCCCTAGCCGGGACTCGAACCTGGACCTCTCGAATACGCGCGAGTTTGCTACCGTTACACCACAAAGGCATGCTGGAAGGAGGGAGAATATACCTTATAAAATCAGGAGTGGCCTGCTATAGCCATAAGACCAACTTGTTTGGTTATGTGGGTCGGCCTGCACCCACTTCTGGTACCTTATAAAATAATTTCCCCTAAGGCATGAAGCATTCGCGTGCTTTCCCTTATTCAGCCGATCAAATAGTTAACCACACAGTACTAATAAAACTAACCGAAATCGTAAAATTAAAAAATGAAACATCTTAATTCCTAATCTTAAGAATTTTGAATGTAACGTCGTTTTAGTTAATAATGCATTATTAGGTCGACTAAGAAATAACTGCAAAACTAACTGATAACACTTTTATGTATTATGAATTGTAGATAAAAAAACATAATCCACTGCGATTGGTATAAGGGGGGGATTATAAAATTGTACAGTTCCTAATACGTTCTTGCAGTACAAACTGAAAAAGTATATTAGTATTTCAAATTATCCGAAAGCTAAAAACACTGATTTCTCAGAAATTATTAGAAAAGATGTAATGGATTTTATTTAAAGTGATTTATATCATCGAATTCACAGCAGTTAAATGTAAATGTATAGTGAAAGGTCTAAAACAAATACATACGGCACAAACTGTAAGAAATAAATAAAATTAAAATGCATTGCGACACTGGAATTCTAGAAAAAATAATAATGCTATGGCAACCCCTCACTTTTTTTCACTCCGAATTCCATTTCGACAGTAACAATGGACTTTCGCTAAAGAGACTATAAATAGACCGGGTTGAAGGTCACTCAGACTTTTCCCTTTGCATCAACTGCAGGTGTATTCTGAGGAAGCGTGAATGAAGGCTACAAGAAAAGTCGGTAATTTTTCTCCCAAGGCCATGCGGCACCGCTAATTTCCGATGACATGTCCTCATGCTTCTTCATGTTAATTTTATCTTTCGTACCTGTAAACGGGTATGGCAATTCGGTTAAAACAACAGAACATTTCTGATCGTTATTTATTGTATTTAATGAGTTTATTTTATTTTACTGATTGTGCATAGACATTGGAGCGAATTTCAAGCATAATATGCTGGAGATATATTACTTAAATCTTATTATACTCATTGCCTGTATATAAATTATTATTATTATTATTGCCATTATTATTGTTATTTTTATTTTTAATTTCTCTTTTTTAATATCATTATTATTACTTTTTTAATATATTGGTGTCTTAATTAAAATACCTGTCAAAGTAGATGTAATGTGAGGTACATAAATTCTTCTTCTGTAACAGTTCCCAAACCTGTGATTTCTCAAACTTACGTACTATTTGTATCTGTGTCAGAATCAGGCCTTTCTTGCCCATGTATAATTATCATTAGGCCAATAAATTGTCTGCTGGAGTGATGAATAAAACAATGAAAAACTTTCCTTGAGAAGGTCAGGACACTGGTCACTTCTGGTAGTATTTAGTCGGTGAAAACGTTTTAGTTATTTATCTTTTATGCATGAAAAGTTTCTTACTGTTACTGCAAACGAATAACTTTAACTCAGCAAAGTTAGAACTTTAACTCAGCAACGTGTGATCAAGCTACCTCAGTTATCACAATCTCATTCGAGAAAAATTTAGTTTTCTGTTTTCATTTATCATGTGATAAGCTCCTTTTATGCTTTTGTCAAACGTAGCCCATCATCACGTCATTTCAGTTCGGAACTCCATATTATCTTTCTTGAATTTCCCATGTAATCAAATTTCACTCAATCTTTGGATGTCACTGAAGTTTCGCTCTCCTATAGCAAATAATCTAAACAATTCTAAGAGGAATCTTAAGCACGGTGTCTTTGTATGAAAATTTAACTAAACTACTGTATGTGATATTTTGATTTCTAAATAACCCCTTGAAGTTGTTAATTTAAGTTCTGCTTTCCTTCAAAAAGTACTTTAAAATTCAATCACAAGCTTCAACCAGCCACTTCATAAACACCACCATTTTAAAAATTCTTTTCTCCGAATAACTCTGAAAGCAGTACTTTATTTGGAAGAGTTGTCTCTTGCATAATTTAAGGAATTTTATATAAGAATTTCATAGCACAGAAGGAACAAACTATATGAATATTTAAAACGTTAAAACAGGAACAGAAAAGGCTGAGAAGAAAGATTCTGTGTTGAGGTATTTAGTTTACGGTGCTAGAAACGTACAATAGTGCTGTAAATATTCAGAAAAATTATCAGTTAGGTATATTATATAAACTAAATGCTCTTTACATTATATCAACTTGAATATAGCATTGAAAAATTAAATAAATGCCTAATTATTAGTATGAGGGTTTATTGCTTTCATGCAGGCTGTTAAACAAATAAGTTATAAATGAAGGATAAATTAAAGATCTTTTAGTACATTGAATGACAATATTCTAAAACCTGGCTATTTTCCAGTTTACGTAAAATTTAAATATTTTGGAAAGACATCGCTAAGGACCTTTATGAAACCAATATAAATATATTTTCAATTTTATTATAATATATATACTTCATGAAACATCATAAAAATTTCTAACATGATTGGAGATTGCTATCTTCTGAAGCGTATAGTAATTTTTGATAAATGACCAATTAGCTTCTCACTCAAACATAAATGAGGAAAAAAACTAAAGAAAAATTTCTAATTAAAGACCTACTTTTGTAGGGTTACTGTTTACTTTATATGGTACTTTTGTGTGCTTTTGTATGGTTACTGTTTGTAGGGCAAATTGTCCAAAAATGTTTTTACTTTAAACTTAGATTCAAACTGACAAACGTCTGCATTGGTAGGAGAAAATTTGTCTCGACCAAAGAAGAAATTTAGCTTTTAGAAGCATCTTATAAAGCACTGGTGATATCTTTTACTATTAGCATGAAGTAATTCACAAAAGTTGTGTTTTAAATTGAAGAAAATTATTCTGTGTCAGCAAAACAGTAGTAGAGCCAAGTTCTCTAAATAATTAACTTGTCAGACCAGCAAACCAACTGTTGTCTAGCCTGTAACTGATAATCACCCTCCCTAAAAAATTGAAACTTTTAGTAATCAGTCATTCAGATTTCACATGTGGCATTCTTGAGGACTGCCTTTTTTTTAAGTGAAATATTAGTTAAAGAACACAGCGTATAGAAGATTCAGAAAAGTAAAAACAGAATACAAGAATACAACAGTTGACTTCTAATAAAGCATCCAGAAACTCTAAGATTATACCCAGCCATATTTAAAAGTAGAAATGATATATAGAATAGAAATAATATATATAGAAAAACAAGTAGCCATTAAAGAATACGTGAGCTTTCTGTCTTGAGACTAGGGCCTGTAATACATGGCTTCCTATCAAGAAGTTGATAATAATTTCATGTGCATAAGTTCATTAAACGTTTGAGTTTCGTTAATTTATAAGCATAAACATTGTCATTTTTTAAAGGATCCAAACTGAATAATGCGACAGAGTGAAATTGCTGCTTTAAATTGTGTTACGTTATATTTTATTTTTTTTTCTGCAGTTAACTAAAGGTCTGTTATTTTATCAGTCTCCATTTAATATGGTAGTATTAACCAGTTACCAACAATATCACAAACTACTTTAACTTCCCGTAATGTGTAAAAATACCTTCAATTATAAAAAGAAAAACTCATTTTCAGTCATGCACCAGAGTTTATAAGATTCTTGCATTGACTCAAGCACGGTTGAAATTTACGGAATGAAAGAAAATAACTAGCTACAATTCTATAACATCTTAACCTACATATTTATAAATGAGTTTTAAAGGCATTTTATGTACAAATTAGCATAATTTGCTTACAATCACGTTCAAAATGACGTATTTTCTCAGCAGTAAAACTCGGTACAATGTCTTTAAATCAGAAGTATCTGTTAAGACATTCCTACAAAATCATGGCAAAGGGAAAAATGATAACCTAACATTCTAACAAAAATGTACTTCAACATTTGCATTAAAAGTGTGATATTATAATTCACTTTTCTCAGAATACATTTCGCTCGTGTGTCATCGAAATGCTTCATATAAGAAAAGATTATTAATTTAGTTTTATGTTCTTTGTTTCTGATACAGTTATGAAGCGAAAACTGCTCATAGAATACAAAAGATGGTTCTTGGAGTGAAAAGAAAGATATATTCAGGGGTATTACTGAGCTTGTTTTCCTTCTCTTATCCAGAATTAAAGGAGATATTATTCAAATACCCTTTCTCTGAAAACAATAATGTTCTCCCTTGATTCGGGAGCTATACAGCAGATGTAATTTGTCGTAAGGCTTTACAATTTCAATTTTACGTTCCTGTATAGAGCAGTTCTCCTGGCGCATTGAAAAATATCTCACTCCTTCCAAATGTATAAAGAATAGTTTTATATCTTTAACAATAAAAAGGAAAACTTTTCCTTTGTATTACATTAATCGAGAGCGGCGCAGACGAATGTATTACATTGCACGTATAGGATGAAAACATTGTAAGGATATTTTTAAGCATCAATAAAAATCTTCAGCCCTTGAAGATTTTTGTTTATTTGGCATAAGAATCTCTTCACAGCTCAGCTTCCAAAGCAGAAATATAAGTATTTGCATAAGAGTTTTGTTACCCATCGAAGCCCATACTTTGTGTGTGAATTTAATCTTCGTGTTAAAATAAGCAACAAATCAGCAGTACATTTTATTATGCTCAGAACTTTCGGTGTCTTTCAAAAAATAAGATATGTTATAAAGTCTATGCAGCGTTAACGGCACTTCAATTTGCTTTTTATATGCCATATTCTAATGCTGCTCTTTCAGTGAAATATACGTTGCTATTCCAATTTCTTTACTCTGGCATGTGTAATTCAGATTTTTGAATTGTTTCACTAAGTCATATGTAATATTCTTTTAGCTCACTACAAAATTTTTAAATTAATGTAAAATCTTCATTTTTTCCAGCTTCATTTTTCCAGTTCTGAGTTTTTAATGTTTTTCAATGTAATATATACATCCGCTAAAATACTTTAATAATTAGCTACTGAAACATTGTATATCAGCATCCAAAAATCTAAAAACTAAATACATTTAGCAATGCAGAGCAAATCTGTGATATTTCAGAATTTTAAAATGCTCTTATCTGAGCCCATAGTTGATGCATAGTATGAAAGGAAACAAAATAATAAAAGAATAGATACGTGCTATTCCTTAATCAGCAATAATCTATTTCTTTATGAAATCCACACATTCATTTATACAAGTTTATCGATCTTGAAAGAGAAACGATGTGCCTTCAAGACATCCTTATGGCTTGAAGCATCCGTATGTCTTGATCCTTAGGCCTAAGAGTCTCATCCAAATGCTGTATCAAAGTGCGGAAATATTGTTGCTTGAGTTCTTTAATATCAGTTTAATTATTGCTTTTCTTTCGGTAAGCGCAATGCAGTCAAAGATGAGTCCAACCAACTCTGCTCTGCGTCTACACTCATCTCGTTTTTCTGTAAGACCCTGCAGTTCATGACTCCAAAATGGAGAAAATATTTTATCTCTTCTCTAGGAATGTACTATTTTGCACACGCAATGTCAATTAATACTTCCAGTGGCGCTGTTATTTCCAGATGTATAAAAGAGTTATTCATTACAGAATTTGAAATTGCTGATATTCAATCCAATTTGTTTTCTCAAGTTCTAATGAGGAAATCTCAATTTTCTTGGTCTGCTTCGTCTGGCAAAAAAGGAGCCAAAAGCGATCTCTAGGAGCAGGTAAAGAGATGTGAGAGGATGAGAGGCATAGTTCAAAAAATTAGTGAGCGCCATCTAAAGATCAGGGTGAGAAACCAGTTGCTCTTAAGAGAGAAAAGCTGAGAACCTATCTGTATTCTCAACTAACTCCAGCTAAGCAGAATCAGTAAAGTTCTTAATGATAAGCTCAGCTAAACTCTCAGCTAAACTGATGTTATCATAACATGATCATGATTGACATTTTATTATTTAGCAATGAACAATCCTTTCTTTTCTTTTTCTTTCGTAATTTTGTGAGTATTTTTTATTATGTATTCTAATTCAGTTTGTTATTGTATTTTGTAGACTTTAATTTATTCTTCAAATGTTTTCTGTGAAAGTAAGTAACTTCATTCTTACATTGTATGTATGTTTTATACATTTCTGTTTGTTAATCTCTTTTGAAATAATTAGATGCTGAACAATTATCATTGTTCATCCGGGGGCGGTGTGTTGCAACCCGCTGTGGCGCCGATTTATTCTCGCCAAGTATTTTAATGTAACCCTAAATATATTTCTTCTTGTACGTCTAGTAGATTAGATAAGTGTTTGAAGCGAGTCTCCTGCGCTATATTCGGATAGTTTTGATTTGAACCGAGATTAAATCCTCGGTAATAATAATGATAATTTTAGAAACTTGTTAATAAAACTTACTTAGTTAGTTTAATTTGAAAGTCTCTATATTTTGATCCGAACACGATTGATGAAAGCTTACCTTACGCATCTTCAAGCCATCTCTGAGAATGAGCATGAAAATCACCCAATATAATGGAAAGACGGTTCCAACAATCTTCAAGACAATCAAAATTTGGGCATTTATTAAGCGGTTATACATAAAAAATAGCAAAAATACTGGTCGTTCATTTATCTCCAGAATAACTCAAACTTCTACAGAGTTTCTTATTTTCAGTTATTACCAAACGGTGGAATGATTCAGCTGCAGGCGATGTGCAATAGTTCTTGTACTTGTCTGAGGTGATTCATGCACAATGTTCAAGATGGATTCTTCAATGCGAGATTGTCGTGCACTTGTTCTTCCATTCCTAGTGTCAGAGGCGACTTCAAATGGCCCGTTTTCACACTGAGACCGATGCAACCTCTCGAACATTGTGAGCTTCGGCATACGCCTGTTCGGAAAACGTTCCTGGTACAACCGTAGCGTTGCTCTGCCGTTCCCGTTAGCTGCAACATACATGAGATGCATGTCAGCTTTTTCTCTGTGCGTAAACTCACCCATCACGCTCGACATCAGAGTTGCGAATGATCTTCTGATGCATCGGATCGTGGTTTGTCTGGCTCACTACCGCCCTCTACCGTTGCATTGCCAGCCAATCACAGCTGTACTTTCTATTACTGTTAGTGTTCCCTTTTTTCAATATTTATTGTGAATACTGTATTGCTGCAAAGAAGCACTTTGCGTTGATTTTGTACATAAACACATTTTCCTCTCGTGTCTTTTTTTTTTCTTTCTTTCCTTAACCCGTCATTTTAGACCCTACATTCCTATACAAAAATGCATGTTTTATTACGCTCCCCCACCCCTCCAAGGTTGTCCCATGATCTATGAAACACCCTGTATACATCGTGTCCACAATAGTCCTTACACGACCTATATTTTTGTAACCATTGGTCGTAGACGTATACTTTCAGTTATAAAAATGCTTTAAATTACACAAGTATTCATATTTTTGCAATTTTAAATTTAAAAAAGAATCAATTTTATACAAATTACGAAATCAATCTTTTCATACGATCCTACGGTCTTTGTACTTATCTAAAAAACTTTTATACGCATTGTTAAAAAGGAAAAAATCTGATGTGTACACCACATGGATTCCTTGTACGGAATATTAAATTATACGCATTTTTTCTTGCATTTTATTTAAACTTATCAGATTGAATTAAACCTACTTCGCCGACAGCGCATAAACCACAATAGAATAAATGCATTCTTTAAAATTCACTTTGTTTACCATAGCGACATTCTGGCGCTAGGTTTACTTAACAGTATTATATTTCATTCATATTATAACTCAGAATGCACAAAATGTATATCATTTAAAGAATTATATAATCGTTGCCACATGTTCCATTCAAATACTATAATAAAGCTAGAACTATGTATAAAAGAAATTAAGCAAACAAAACAAAACAGAAACAGTTTTTCACAGACGATTGAGTATTTCTCATTTAATTAATTCAGTTCTCACTTCGCGAGAAGGCAAAAATACATAAAAACTCAAAATATCTATATTAAAAATTACGAAGTAAATCTCAAACGCTTATTTCCTCGAAAAAATTCCAAAAAGAATTAAGCATGATTTAATTGGCAATAATAAATGAATGAGTTATCTTTGTTGTTGCGAAGCTAAGTTTCTCTAGATTGACAACAAATCCACTAGTCTCCTGTTTCAAATGTAAACATCAATGGCCGCCATTAAAAACAGGCTTAGCGGCAAATAAACAACTTTAAAATTGCTGATAATTCTAAAAATATTGCACACAGATTTACTAAAGGCATAAAATCCTTAACCGGAAGATAAAAACAACATAATTCAATCATTTTTAAAGCAGAAAATGTACAATTTACAAACATATAAGAGTAAAGAAACTGAGATTACTGAGCCGGGTAATAGAGTGGATATATATATAAAAATATTTATATACGTTTGGTGCTGCCGATTGCAACCAAAATACGAGGTGCACATCTACATGTTATAGCAGTCCTATATACAAAATTTCAACGTTCTGAGGCTACTCGTTTTTAAATTATGCGAGATACGTACGTACGCACGTACGTACATACGTTCGTACAGACGCCACGAAAAATTCTCTTCAGAATTAATTTTAAAGCAGTTTTATAATTTTTTTGAAGGAAAAGAGTATTTTATTCTGTCCTTAGGTACAGATATGACGCAAAAACATCGTTAAATTGCATTCGATAGCGGTCAAAATGGATATTTTCGTTGAAATATGCTGCCTGAAACTTGTCGCGATTACAATACTTCCTTTTTACTCCGTACAAGGAAGTAAAAACAAAAAGTTTGATTCCCTTGTAACAAATACTGACCGATATATTTAATTTCAAAATTTTGGATATTTGACGTCATTCTGAATTTTACACAGCGTCAGTTAATAAATAAATTAAAATAATTCGCAGTCGATTTTTCTATTTAAATGCCATTCAAATGTATTCTTTTATAATTTACTAGTGATTAACATTCTTTAATTTATAATTCTTTTACAACTGGCATGGCGAAAGAATTTTCACACAAGTAATTTATAAGTGTCGCAACGCTAAAAGTTCGTTATTAATATTCTCATGAATTTTATTACTTTAGAATCACAATATTATAAGAAAAAAATTAAGTTAAAAATATTTTTAGTTTATGCAAATATTTTTATAAAATGGGGTACGTGCCAATAATGAAGCCTACTAGTGCTTTCAAGAAAACGAATTCTATATAATATTCTAGAACACGGATGTGACAACCTGGTAAGCGATCAACTGGGACAGCTGTTCGCTGCGAGGTACTCTGAATGCTCGCAGGTGCGTTGACGACATTTACGTACTGCCTATGCTTGCAGGTCATCCATGTTCTGCTTCCCAGCAAGACAAAATTCAGCCACATATAGCAGAGCTTTTCCAACAATGTCTTCGACAAGTTAATGTACTTCGAGCTCTCCGAGCCTCGAGACCTGTCGACAATCTAACATGTTCGGGACATGCTGAGTAGGCAAATTCAGCCGTGTACAAATACGTTCCAACTCGCTGACCAGTTGTTCCATTTGTGGCGCAATGTACCTCAAATAGACATTAGCAACTTGTTAGACTAGTATCGGCCTAACCAAGTATCGGCTTTTATGGCTGCCAGGGGGGGGCTTTACCCCATACTGAGCAATACAAATAATGAGAAGACAATACAAATAATGAGAGAGACGCTTAATGATTACAAATAATGAGAATAATCTCATTATTTGTATTGTTCATTATTTGTATTGCCATTTACTTGGAAAAAGGTATAAAATACCTTTTTTCAAGTAAATGGAGTTTACAATTTTGCAAACATGAGTAAACGTTTCCGAGAGAACATTGAAATTATCCAAAATAAAACAATACACAGAAAACTGCAAATATTTTTGCTCATTTACAAGAATAAAAGTATATAATATTTTTAAAACATCCATTTTTAAATTTACCTCAGTATAAAAATCGTAAATCAGACTACATTTGAAGTACTGTTTAATCCTGTTTAATTTTGCGAAATTTTAAATTTCTGCTACGTTTCATCGGAAAGTTTCTTCATGAGCAATCAAACTCAATATTTAATAACTTTTTGCATACCTGTAGAATTATGGTAGCTAAATTGTTTTGCTATTAAGTACCTCTAGGTGAGTAGGTTTGTTTATATTTTTCACAAAATTTGAGAGTTCATGTTTAGGAGAACTTCCTTGGTTGTATTTACAAATAGTACTAAACTTCCGCAAATACTGCAAACTGCTTCCGCAAAATAGTACTAAACTTTTGTAATCACTGATAACTTCAGGCATGCATTTGTAAACTTCTTCTTTAAATAAAATAAATTTACTGTTCAATTTAACATTTTAAGCTCTTAAATTATTTGTTTTCATAAAAACAATCTTAAACTCCCGCTAAACAAGGAAATGTGATTCCTTTAGTTAAAGAATTCATGAAAAGCATTGCTGTGTTTTTGATTTTATTCAGAAGAATGCATCTTTCATTTTTCAATATTATTTCCCATTCCTTCTTCCCAAGCCTTTTTGGTTTACGCTAGAAAAGGAGTTCATCAAAAGCTTTGCGTTTTAAAGAGGTCTCCGTGAAAGCAAACTTCTTTTGAAATAACTGGGAACAGCAAGTTAGGAGACAGAGAATTTGTCCGTAACTAATTCAGCGATGAATATTCAATAGAAATTTGTTTGTAAAATCATTTACCCAGTGTTTATCTTGTTACTATTTCGGTTGGATGCTTAAGATGAGAATTAAGTCTTCTACCGCTATTTCTCTCTCTCTACTTTGAGTCATCAGTACGTACGATATACTTGTTCGTTGAAACTAGTAATTTAATTTGTTTAGCCATGTGCAAGAAAAGTTTCCGTGATCTTGATTTCCTTTAAAAGTTAATCTTATTGTTTCTTTAAGTAAAAATAATAATGCACTTAGTGATTAATTTAACTGTTGTTGATTTTTTCTGCATTATTAATTTCTCCTTCACTCATGTATATTCTGTAGGTGAATCTAAGCTAGAATACTTAGAAATTTAGGCAGGAGAGGCTTTTATGTTTATCAGTTAAGGGGCATAACCTTTCTGGAAATATATACATATAGAAGTCAATACTAATACCTGTATGAAGAGCTGATTTCGCTAAACTAATTAATAATAGCTCAAGTAAATTCAGGATAAGTATCTTTAAAACTAGTTAAGAAAAACTTTAAAAAAATCAACAAACTCCTTAAAAATAATTTGCTGTCCAAAACTTACAGGACTGACTTTAAATTAATTTTAATAAGAGCTCAAGTGAATTAGCAGATCTAAAATAACTGAGGATAGCGTTTCATTCGCAGTAAAGCAGTGGAAAGTGTGACACACACATACCAATGGAAAATTATATTTTTTGTTTTCAGATGCATGCTAGAGATCGGACTATGCACTTCTGAAAAAGACATAAATTTCACTTAGAAGACCGATACGAAACGAACAATTCGTTATTGAAATTAATGTATTGAATAATTAAGTGATGGACTTTATCTTTATGTGTTTCCAAAAAATTGCTAAATTTAAGAGTTTTTTTCGATAGGAACAATAATTTGAGGAGCTGAAGATTAACAAGTTTCGTGAAAAGTTGAAGTTAAATTTTAATACTTTTGTGTGATGCTCCAAAAAATTAACTATGCGATTAGTATTAATATTTGAAAAATTATCAGATTAGGTAGGTTTAGATGACGGGGGGTGTAAGATTTTATAATTTAGAGGAAATAAATGTCCCTGCCGCTGACAAGCCGTTTTACTTCGAGAATAGGATTTATAATCACGCGCATTCCAGAGGTCCAGGGTTCGAGTCCTGATGAGAGCACTACACATGTTTCACATCTCCTGCTTCAAAATCACCTAATGACGCTACAGGTGGCTCCCGAACTAAAAGGTGGTGGACGATAATTCGTTACAACCAAGATTTGGCGACTGGACCCCATAATCCCTAGTCACCCTTCAAAGGTATTTTCTCCCTCCTTTCCGCATGCCTTCGTAGTGCAACTGGAAGCACACTCGATGCGTATTCGGATGGTCCGGAATTCGGTTCCCGGCGATGACATTGCTCCTTTTTCACTTCTGCTTCCGCCCCCCCCCAAAAAAAAAAACTAACTGCATCCCGTTTGCATTTAAGAAAAGTCGAAGATGATTCAGGACTTTCATACTCTTCAGAATTATTTATAAAATCACTTGTTTTAATGGCATAGTAAAACAAAGAGGAGAAACACAAAAACGTGTAGTAAAATCCAAACGCTCGAAATAGTAGGTAAAAAGAGCAAAATGTTTAAAATATAAAAACATCGGAAATCGCAGTAAGAAGGTAAAAGCTTCCAAATCCATCAAAACTGCAAAACAGAGCAAACGAGAAACAGTGCTTATGATGTAGATTGCTTAGATTTAACAAAAAACTCAAATTAAGAAAATATCAAATTTGGAGTAAATCACAAAGACTTATGGATAAATAAATCTTAAATAAAAACTCAGCAACTTTCGAGAATGAAAAAAGTCATTATACACTGGTTATCATAAATTAAGAAAAAGCACAAAAATAGAGATAACTCCCTCAAAAATAAGCCAAACCGTGTAAAATTTAAATATATTGCCAAGTAAGAGTAGCTGAGTAAAACTGCAATATGAAAATTAGTGGCGCTGCACTCGGAATACGTCATCTGCGGGGAGAATAAAAGTCCATGTTTGAGAGCACGCCTACATATTTTACTGTGATAGTGACATCAGAAATGTGAGATAGCCAATTCGTAACAATGACCTCCAGGCATCATTTGCCTGCAGAACTACGATGGAAAGCCAATGGGAGACTAGAGGCAGAATAAAGTCAAACAGAAGTGGCCAGATGGCTAAATGTGAGTCCTTCTGTGATTCATAGACTTTGGAGGCAATTTCAAACCACATATTCGGCATCTAGGAGGTTAAGCCAAGGACAGCCAACTGCTACGACGAGCGCCGATGACCGATATTTGACATTATGCACACGCAGGAATAGAACCGCTACTCCGACTCTTCTTAGATCCTCCCTTGGTGCAGCCACCGGAAGGTTGGTGTCAACGTCAACTGTGCGTAGAAGGCTTCACGAAGGTGGTCTGTATGCGAGACGACCAGACATTTGCGTGCCGCTCACGTCACGCCATAGGAGGGACCGTTTGCAGTAGGCACGACAACATGTCCACTGGACACCTGATCAGTGGAGGGCTGTTCTCTTTACGGATGAGTCCCGGTTTAGTCTAGAACGCTGTGCGTTATTTGATATGGAGAGAACCCGGAACATCTGTCAAACATCCGTTAAAGAGATGCATGCGGAAGAGGCAGTGTCTGTGTTTGGGTGGTATCTATTTAGGTAAACGCACAGACCTCCATGTCTTTCCAACGGAAAGCGTGAATGCTCCGGTTTCTAGAGATGACATCCTTGATGCTTATGTGCGCCCATGTGCCGGGGCAATAGGTGATGCTTTCCTGTTACAGGACGATAACGCAAGACCACACAGGGCTCGCATCGTAGATGATTATCTTCAATAGGAAACAATTATGCGCATGGAGTGGCCAGCTCGAACCCCGGACTTGAATTCTATCGAGCACGTTTGGGATGCTTTAGAGAGACGTCTAGCTGCTCTTATTCCGCCCCCTCAGACCCTTGTCGCGCTTGCAACTGCTTTGCAAGAGCAATGGCTCTCGCTTTCTATGGAACTGATAGACCGCATAATTGAAAGCATCACACATCGCTGAATGTGCTGTATTGCTTCTAGAGGTGATTATATTCCATATTCAAGGTACTTTTAGTATAACAAACTGGCACCTTCGATTTGTTCATTTTATACATTTGCTAATCTCTATACTACCATAATTGTCTGGTAATTTATTTTTATGTTATTTGATACCTTACCATATGTTGCATATTGTGGGTAAGTTTCATAAAATTCTACATGTAACTGTTTCAGTAATTGTGATTTTTGTGATTTTTTTTAATTTATGATAACTAGTGTAAATGTAAAATGGAGATTTGAAAAAAAAAAAAAAAGACGCATGGAATGAAGCGACAAACCTAAATTTCTCAAAAAATAATCAAATGGAATGCAAACACGTCAATTTCAAGTTTAAAACAAAGTAAAAATTCCACTTTATTTTGGCGTAGGTTTTAAGACACATTCGATCCCAGAAACCGATCCCATGGTCCCACAGGAAACATAAGAAGTTAACTACTAGACATACGTGAAAAACTTGGGTAATTCAATTACTGCTGGTATGTACTGCCCGGACGCAATAATGGTTAGTGACGCTAACAATCGTACTGGCAAGTGAGAGGTGATGAAGCGAGGGGATTACTGGTGGCTAACAGAGGTAAGCAGGTTTTTGTCCCACGTTTTCCTCGAGCTAGATGCAACATTCGGGACTTTAAATGTATGACAAATCTTTAGACGAATGGTAGAATGTTCGAAGACTATAACAAGTTTGCTTAAGTTCGCGGTTCGCCGTCCATTGTAATTCGCATGATCACACCAAGTGTTCAGATTGTACTGCACCAAGTGTTCAGATTGCGCACGGAATACGCTACAGCTCTGCATTGCAGAATATAAGCTGTTTTGTTGACTTAAATGGGGTAGGTCAATGAGTGAGTTTTTTATGACCTGGCAGATGTCCTCTCTCAGGGCTGCAATCGTCATGATAATCTGAGATATCTTGTTCACAGTCACTGCTGTCTGAAAGGCCCGGGTTCGAATCCCTGAAAAGACATAAATATTTGTAAGCATATCTTGAATGTGCGACAAGGGGGCATTCAAAATTTCATGACGAGCTGAAATCCTCTACAAAATATTTTGCAAATACATATTGATTAAATATGGTTTGAAATTAAAGCGAAATAATAACTCTAGAAAGTTTCACCATTTTGCATTGTGGAATATAATCCTGGGCATTTTATGGGAATTTTTGATGTTCTGATCAAAATTCGCAAGCCTAGCAATACCTGGGAATTCTGAGTTTTTGACATTTTGAAAAAGGTTATGCAACGTGGTGAGTATATAATCGTGATTTCATCATTCATAAATCCTTGGGAAATAGAATATTTCGTACAAACCACTGGGAGTTGACATTACTCCACGGAATTTTATTCATAATTACTTCGGTGTTACAAAGTTTTAATTTACGCGCAGTGGTTAAGGTAGTAACCTCGTAGTATAGAACAAGTCATATTAAAAAATGGTTCTTTTAATTACATTGCTTAACTTGGAATTTCTTTGAGTTAGACAATATATAGTCAAATATGCTGCGTTTTTTCCAGCAGTACAAATTCAGCATGTTCCTTGAAGGTGATTTTCTTATCTAAGATAACTTCAAAATATTTTGTTGAGTTTAACGTAGGAATGAATTCACAGTTTACATAAATGCCCGTTTTTACTGAGTAATTTTCTTGCGTCTTCGAAAACGTGCAACACGACACTTAGAAGCATTAAGCTTTATTCTACGTAACTTGCACCAATGAGCAATTTTATTGACGTGGGTCTGCAATCTATTAATTGCAAATTGCGGATTGAATGATTCTGAAACTCCAACAATGTCATTCAGAGCCAGGAAAAGGGTGAGGTTCTTGCCTCGAATACAAGGCTAGCAGTGGCGCCGAATTAGTTAAAAAAAAAGTTAGACTTCTCTTTTAAAAAAGACTGTTTGCATCTTCTAAATTTTGCAAAACACTGAGAAGAAACATTTTAAAAATACCATTCTTAGTAGTAATAAAAAGCGCTCTAGAATTTGACACTGCTTTTCATTCTCAGTGTTATAATATCAATTACTTTATTTTAATGTCAATTATCGTTTATCATCTTTCCTACTCGATTAATCATTCTTTTAATCAGGCTGTCGAATTTTCAGTATACGTTTGATTCACCGTAGTACCAAAACAACAATAGTTATTTAAGTCGTATTTAATTAATTTACGTTCCTTACCTCCCCACATACAAACTACACCCAAAGAATAGTTGAAGAAAAATGCACTGGTCTTGCAATATTTTTGGAAAAAAGATGGTTCTAGAAGGAAATTCGAGGTTTAAGTGTTTACCTCACAGTATCCATACTTAGTTTGTCTCCGAACTGCGTAGTTGATAATACTTATTTAATTATAATTCTTTGCATTCTATTACCGTTGTTGGATACAGCAAGCCGTACCCTAGAAAAATTTCCACGAGACAAAATAAAACATTGTTTCACTTTTACTGAACTGTTTTGTTGTTTATATGAAGTTCTAAAATAAAATGTTTAGTATCAACGGACTAAAAAAAAGTTTTGAAATTTGTCGCTACAGAATTAAGATAAATGCCTCCTCTAAATATAACTGATAGCATGAAAGCTTACTTCAATTTCACTAATTATAAAATAATTAGTATAAAAGAATATATTTTAAAATTTCTTTCTGTTAATTCTCGGGTAACTGATGTAAAACAATATATTCTTTAAAAGAGACCTGATTTTGTAAAAACATTGAAGAGCTATAAAGTTAGTTAAGTAAAAAAAAGAGAAATAGAATGCAATAGTCACTACTCACTTATCAAAATCACAAAATTCACAACATTTAAGTCCCATAAGGAAATCGATGATGGGTGTTGATTTTTCCGCTAATAATCCTATGTGATATATCTGACTTCGAATCTAAAATTTTCTGAAGAACACAAAAACCTTGTCTAAAATTTAAAGGTTTATTTAACTGGAACTTCAACACTGATGAAAACTTAACATCTTGGGCGGAAAACATTCAAAGTGCTTTAAAGTAACAGCTATGCCGACACGGTGAAGAACACTTTCCCTTAAAAGACAGAATCCATCTAGCCCTTTCGGCATATATCTCCATTCGCTGGATTCAGACTTCTGCTCCTACGTGTTTTGGACTTAAACGGCCAGACTGGAACTGGAATAGGACTGGATCAGGACCGGAACAAGAGGGGGAACCGGAACAGGACTGGATCCGCAACAAGACGGGAACCGAAACAGGACGGGAACCGGAATCTCTCATCCCCTGACTTCTTCCCCGGGCAGGTCTATTCTGGCTCGAACTAAAATGAACTGCGGTGACACTAAGGAGAGCACCTCCTTTTATTGCCGGCGGTTGCCGTTACTACAGGCGATTATGCAAATATTTAACATCCTTCCACCTAAGGAAAAAAAAAGTGAACTTTCACATCAAAGTAAAACAATTGTAAAGAGCCTTAATATGCCAGTCTGTCCGGCGGAGTTACAGTTCTACCAGATCGTGTTACAAGTCTCACAGATTTATCATCTATGTCGAGTTTAAGTTCAGACAACGAATCTTGTTTTTCATTCTGCAGATTCACGGGTGCATCATTTTGCGCTACCTCTAAAGGATACAGAGTTCGAACCGCTCTAAGCAAAATTCCATTTCGGGTCTTTACTCTTGCAAGCCGATTTATTCCATCAGGTCCTGGAAGTAGTTCTATGACATGACCAAGTTGCCAAAAAAGTCTTTTGTCACTACTACCGATCAAAACAATATCATCTAATTTAATAGTAACTTTCCTTTCAGCTCTTTTATGCGAAACCTTGAGAATTCCCAAATATTCTTTACGAAATCTATTTTTAAATGCTTCTCGTACAGTTTGAATATACTGAAATCTTCTTTGTAAATTACTTGATTTAATACCGTATTTTATATGCCACAAACTACTAGTTCTAATTTCTTTTAAAAATTCGGCAGGAGTTAAAGCTTTAAATTCAGGATCGGAAGGAATTACTGTCAACGGTCGGTCATTAAGAATCGCTTCACAGTCACACAGTATCGTGTACATTTCTTCATAATTTAAACAAGCATGTTTAAGAACTTTAAGGACTTGCTTCATCATTCCGATCAGACGTTCCCACCAACCACCCCACCATGGAGCACCAGGGGGAATAAATTTCCATGTTATTCGCTCATTGGCTGCCTGCCGATTAATTTGTTCAAAATCTATTAATTTGAATGCATTTGACGCTCCTACAAAATTAGTTCCATTATCACTGTACACAGTTGTGGGTTTACCTCTTCGCGACACGAACCGATGAAAAGCCTGAAGAAACACTTCTGTAGATAGAGAAGTCAGCAACTCCAAATGGACCGCTCTATAAACGGCGCATGTAAAAACACAAATCCATGCCTTTTTTTTGTTTATCAACAATAAAGGACCACAAAGGTCTATACCCGTGACTTGAAATACTACTGAATCATTTACTCGCTCTATTGGCGGTGGGGCTGATATGTGGTCAACAGGTACAGCAGAATATCTCTTGCAAGTAATGCATTTACTCAAAACAGAACGCACAGTTCTTCTGCCAGATAACAACCAAAACCTTTCCCTTAAGGTATTCAGTATATATTGTACACCTGCATGTCCTTTCTTTTTATGTTCTTCCATAATTAAATTCCTAACTAATGGATGTTCTCCTGGTAATATTATAGGTGTTCTAAACTCTAACGTATCATCTCTTCGAAACGCACCAGTTTTAATTCTTAGAATTCCCGCATCATAAAATGGACTACGAGTTCGTAAGCGTGCGTCTTCTATATCCTGAAACGATTCCGGTTGAATCAAGCGAATAACAACCTTTTCTGCAAAATCAATTTCATCAACAGTGAGTTCACCTTTCCTTTTTTCTTATTTCTGCAATTAAAGAAAAATCGTTGAATCCAACCAACAACTCTAACTGTTTTTCGATAGCTAGAAAATCGCTCACTCAAACTAAACCTTTCAGTAGACACTAGAGATGAAACCACTGCCCTTTTTTTTCTCGCTGGCTATTTCCGCTTCATCAGTTATAAATTCGGCACTCGGCCAATTTTCTTGCGATTTTAAAAGCCAGCTCGGACCATCCCACCATTTTGACCGGGAGAGTTGGCGAACTGAACAACCTCTACTTGCAAGATCTGCAGGGTTAAGGTGACCAGGTATATGCCTCCAATCCTCCACACGTGTCAAAAGCCTTATTTCCTGTACTCTATTTTCTACAAATGTCTCCCATGGTTCTTCCCTTTTTATCCATGCAAGGACAGTAGTTGAATCTGTCCAGAAAAATGTACTTCTGACCTCAAAGTCTTTTAGAACGTCTGCAGCAAGACGAGATGCAATAGTTGCTGCTAACAATTCTAATTTTACAATAGTCTTTCCCTTTTTACCACAAGGAGAAACTCTAGACCTAGCCAGAAGCAACTGGACTTTAACGGATTCAGGTTCTTCTACACGAATAAAAACTACTGCCGCATACGCTGCTTGACTGGCGTCACAAAAAACATGGATTGAACACTGTTTTGGCTGATATCGTACCCACCTTGGAATTTTAATGTTTTTCAAAAGAGAAACGTCTTTTACCCATTTCAAAAATTTACTTCTAATTTCGGTGTTAACTTCTTCGTCCCATTTTACTTTTGTTTCCCATGTACGCTGTAATAACATCTTAGGTAATATAAGGACTGGACATGTTATACCGATGGGATCAAATACTTTATGGACTATTGCCAAAATACTTCTTTTCGTAACTTTCTCGAAACAAAGATTTTGTAAATTAGCAACATTTATTTGAAAAGTATCGCCTTGTCTTTCCCATAACAAACCTAATACATTCGCAATAGTTTCTGTTCCTAAACTACAGTCGGTATATTCCCAACCCCGTAATTCAAATTTTCGTTCTGCCATAACATCTGAAGATACTTTCATGAAGCGCTGTAATTCATCTTCACTTCCGACACTTGTTACACAGTTATCAACATAGAAACTATTCATTAATTTAACAATAATGTTGGAAGGATATTTTACATCTGCATCATTTTTCTCTAAAATTGAATTTAAGTGATATTGAATAACAGCTCCAAGTAAAAATGGACTACTGGTTACACCAAATACGACTCGACAATGGCGAAAATGCTTCAAGCCATCTTCACCCTTTATCCAAAGAAATCGGAGGAAGTTTCTGTCACTAGAATTCAGGCCAATTTGTAGATAGGCCTTACGAATATCAGAAATCACCCCTAATTTTTCTTGGCGAAATCTATTTAAGATTGTAGGAATAAATGCAATAAGGTTTAATCCCTTTTCAAGACAATCGTTGAGACTTGGAGAACCCTTTGCTTTAGACGAAGCGTCAAATACTGGCCGTAACTTCGTAGTACTATGTTCCTTAACAACATGTCTATGTGGCAAATAATGATGGGGTAAATCCAATTCATTTACGGGTACTTCCTCTATTATGCCCTCTTTGAGCCATTCTTGGAATATATTTTCATACTCTTGGCGAAGATTATCTATTTCAAGTTGCCTAATCGTACCGTGCAACCTTTTAAGCGATAACTCAAAATTATCCGACAGGGCAGGGTGCCCTTCCAACCAAGGCAAAGACACTAAAAAGCGGTCATCTTCTATTTTTACAGTATCAAGAAAATGTTGCCTGGTAGCCTCATACAATTCCAATTTACTCTTTTGTTCGGATGGGTCCGTAATACCAAGCGAGTCGAGGGCCCATAAATCAGAAATACAAGCCGCTTTATTCAACATTGAAGTAACTAAGAATGTTGAACCTTCACTATTCAACTCCCCGGTTTTTCCCATAACCGTCCATCCTAAATTTGTCTCAATAGCTACAAGACCGTTTGAAATTTGTTTACGATTTCCCGTTAATAATCGTCCGGCAACATCGGCTCCTATTAAAATTTCTATAGGTCCTTCTAAACAATCTGTTAGACTTATTCCACAGTCAGCAAGCTCTTTAAGCCATATTCCTTGTCCAATAGAAGGTATATTATTACAAATAACAGGCTGACTTAACGTATCAAAATTACACCTGTAAGAGCCAGACGTATTAGATAAATGAATTTTGTAAACTTTATGTTCACACAAACTGGTCGTCGTACCGCCAAATAATGCGTGGCTAAAGTATTCCTTTACCGTATACCTATAACCCATATCTTGAGCTGCGCTTTGCAGAATATATGACCTTTGAGAACCAGTATCAATTATCGCTCGAGCCGAACGAGATTTTTTATCTCCTTTAATTATTACTCTTATTGTTTGCAGCAAAACTTTAGGAGACCTAGAAGAAATGTTGGCGAGTGTTTCAGCCTGATTTGGAGGCTGTTCCATTGCCCTTGTCTCACTCATTTGTGAATGGCCCTTACATAGAAAAATATGATGCCTTTTGCCGCATGTAAAACAAACTGTTTTTAACCTACACCTCCTGACAGAATGTCCAGATTTCAGACACAGATAACAAGAACGTGTCCTTTGGACCAAAACTTCTCTTTCCGACAACGATAAGTTACGCGCTTGAAAACATTTCGCAGAACCATGATTTATACTGAAACAAAATATGCAGCCTTTTCTAGCTTCATTAGAAGAAGTAAACAGTTCAGCTGCCGTAGGTTTTAAGTGAGGTTCTCTTATCTTTAAACCAGAATTTCCTTTCTTATTACCGTGAGCCAATCGATCGAAAACATTGAAAGATTTAGCTGCTAAAGAAATTCTTTCCTCACTTTCAACTTCACCGCGCAAGAAACATAAAAGACGCTCAAGGTCAGATTCCCTTTCTCTTAACTCGACGTTTTCGCCGGTTAAACTTTCTGATCCTTTACGCGAAAACCTAAGTCTCTCCCACGTTTTTAAGACTTCATTCGGCAATGCTGATTCTACCAATGGATATAATATCGCGCAATATTTTCCTCTATTTATTCCCAATATCTCCAAGGCTCTTAGATTAGATTCGAGTTCATCATATAGTTTCCGCAAAGAGTGTGTACCTTGTTTTTGAATAACAAGGGTTAACAAATCACGAATATAAATCTCCGTTAGTAATTTTTTGTTACCCAAACGCGTCTGCAATGCTGCGATTGCGCTCTTGTAACTATCGCCCGTTGACGGAAAGCTTGTAACTATTTCCTCTGCGGGAGAATTCTTCTCCATAGCCTGTGCCAAATAAGCAAATTTATCATTATTATCTAATGTAGGATCTTTATCAATCTTTTGGAATTGCCCCCAAAATCCTAGCCATTTCTTCACGTTGCCATCAAAGATAGGCAATTTAATCTTCGGATAATGTAACATTTTATTCTGAACAAAAGATGGATCAATTAAAGTTACATTCGGGGTACCAGAAGTAAGATCTTTTAGTTTACTTTCTATAAGTCTCCACCTATCAAAATATAATTCAGATTCATCCATTTCCTTAATAAGTAAAGTCTCATCTGTAATTTCTTTAAACATTAATTCTCGTATTTTCATTTCAGTATCAAACAAAACTTTAGCTTTCTCGGCAATAACTTTTATTTTAATTAATTTTTCTACCTGATTAAATTTAGTTTCTTCATTCTCAAATTCATTACAGGCTTTACTGAATAATCTTCTATATTGAGTTCGTGCTAACTTTAAGGCTTCCATGATTCAAAAATAAAAAGTCGCTTACCTTGCAAACAATATCCTGTCGCTTGGCGCCAAGTGTTGATTTTTCCGCTAATAATCCTATGTGATATATCTGACTTCGAATCTAAAATTTTCTGAAGAACACAAAAACCTTGTCTAAAATTTAAAGGTTTATTTAACTGGAACTTCAACACTGATGAAAACTTAACATCTTGGGTGGAAAACATTCAATGTGCTTTAAAGTAACAGCTATGCCGACACGGTGAAGAACACTTTCCCTTAAAAGACAGAATCCATCTAGCCCTTTCGGCATATATCTCCATTCGCTGGATTCAGACTTCTGCTCCTACGTGTTTTGGACTTAAACGGCCAGACTGGAACTGGAATAGGACTGGATCAGGACCGGAACAAGAGGGGGAACCGGAACAGGACTGGATCCGCAACAAGACGGGAACCGAAACAGGACGGGAACCGGAATCTCTCATCCCCTGACTTCTTCCCCGGGCAGGTCTATTCTGGCTCGAACTAAAATGAACTGCGGTGACACTAAGGAAAGCACCTCCTTTTATTGCCGGCGGTTGCCGTTACTACAGGCGATTATGCAAATATTTAACAATGGGTGTTAGATGGAGAGATGAATCATGAAGAAACATTAAATTTCCGCCGTGCCTTTAAAAATCTGTATTATCTAAAATTTTTAATTGACCAAAAATTGCTAAGGAATCGACAGCATAGAATAGACACTTAGTGGGAAACTTGTGAAAACTAAACTTGTATTCATGTTACACTTAGGAAACATTCCATACAGACAACCCTTTTGCAGGAAAATGGTCCTGGTACTGTACAGACATTAGGTATTTTTTTTTAAACAGGAAGAAGTGAAAAATGAGCAACGCCTTCGGCGGGAATAATTAAAATGGGAAACGAAATTATATCAGAAATGAAATCAATATGCATATATTTACCTGAAAAAGATTTAGTGTGTGGTAGACTTTGAAACATGAAATGGCAGAAAATGCGGCAATTTTTTTTCACTGCTAAAATCATCGTCTCCGCTAGAATCATCCTCCGAGTTTTAAAATAAATACCTTATCCGAATCCTTTTCATTATCTAATAAAGGGTTTTCGCCTTCAGAATCCCATTCTTCTTTTAAAAACGTTTCCTTCAGCATTCTATGACGTCATTTCTAGCTTTAACACTCATTCAAATTATAGGGCTAAAAATTTCTGAAAAAACATCCAAATTCACTCTTATTTAAACAAGAAAATTAACTAGTACTCCTACCGCCATGTATAGTAAAAATCAACTAATTTGCGAATTCAAACCATTCTTAAACCTGAAAAACGATTGGATCATTCTAAAAGATTTCGTCTGCGTGCATTTGGGCAAAAATCTAATTCGCGAGTGGGATTCCTTCCTTAGCATTTAGTCAGAAATTTATTATGCAAGCTTTGTTCATTTCTGCTCATTCCAGTGCGTAATTCGAACGTTAGTTGAGCTCACTCATGACCATCAGAAGGTCAATGAAGTTGGTGAACGGGATCGGACGTAAGATTGACCCTTAAGGGCCTTTAATGATGTGAACTTTAAAGATGTTACTTAGTTGTGGAAATAGCATCATCTACTTTCACCTGAAATGTCCTTCTTTTTAAATATAGGATCATTATATTAGTCACTTGGATCACACAAAGGGTTAACCCTTTGTGCCATACCTTGACAAACGCATTTTCAATATCTAGAAAACAAGCAACAACCATTTCCTTTTTCGTAAATGCCTCTGCAACGGATTCTACAGCACAAGTCTGATGCGTGATCTTTCCTGAATCTGAGCTGGGATTCTCTAAGCAGGTTATATATTAAAAAGTGCTCCTTGATTCTAATATAACAGACTCTCTAGAATATTTTCCCTCTACAGGAATGAAGACTCGTCAACCGATAGCTAACCACAATTTTAGAATCTTTCCCAGATATGAAAATGGTTTGTGAGAATTGAATGCTTCCGTTCTTGAGGAAAATAACAACTTCAAAGGCAAAAGATGAAACTATTACATAGTGGCAATATGCATATCAAAAGTTTTTTCAAGTACCGTAACCATAGGATTTCCGATATCACTTTCTAAATAAAACAGCTTTAGCCTTGCCACTAAGGAGCCCGATCGTGTTGGTCTGCTCCTATATGAATGATTTTACGATTTTCAAAAATCTTCGAGTAACATTTCCCATTTTACAGAAAATAATTTCATAATCAGGCAAGATATGTACCCGTTGTTTAATCTCCGTTTGATGGATGAATTCAGTGCCATTCGCCAGCTCTTGCGAATCTGGATTTTACCTCTGATTTTATCTAAATGTGCTCAGTTAATGAGTGGTTAATTTCATTATTCTCTGGCCTGTATGATTTTTCAATAGTATCTCTTAGCAGCTCAAAAAGCATATTACATTCTCGAAGTCTGCAATATTATTCGGCTGAATATTACTGTAAACTTCTAACAATTCTTTCAACAAATTGCACCAGTTTAGAGTAATAATATACGTGCATACATGCTGTTGGTAAAAGCGTAGAAATTAAAATTAACTGACAAGTGATCTGACAGAAGTTCATTAACAATCTTCCGATAAGGAACTTGTGTAAGCCTCATCATGATTAGAATATCTAACACATCACCTCTGGCGTTGTGATCATAACGAGTAGGACTTGAAGGACTCAAAATTATAATTCCATTTATGACAGAAAGTTTTCAAGGAATCTCCCATATGGATTGTAGTTCCTTAAGTTTTAACTTGGACTTCTTGAGTTGAAATGACCTGCAATGATTCTAGGATAATTCAGAGAAGTGGATCAAATTTTGCTGTGTAAGTGCTGTGTTTGTGTGTTTACTGAGAACGCTGGATCTTAGAGCCATATGTTCTACTTTTCAGCGGCGCAGTTGATCCTGTGTTCCTATCAATGGACGAAAAACGTGCAACTATATAGGGCTCAGCTGGTCAAGGATTACCTGGAAAGTGAGGATATTCGGCTCATGGATTGGCCAGACAGATCTCCTGATCTTAACCCTATGCAGCATGTAAAGAAGCAAATTCCTTACGCCATCCCTCTCCGAGAACCATCCCGCGTTGAAAACTGCCCCGCTTCAGTAGTGAGATCGACTGCCACAGGGACTCCTTAACTGCCTTCTGTGCAACGTACTGTCAGACTGAGCGACCTGTCTGATTGGGAGAGGGGACCATACACCTTATTAGACATATTTTCAGTTCGATTACGCAACATGAGCTTTGAACATCTCTGTACTATGAGCTTTAATAATAATCATCCCTGCACAAAATCCCCTTTGAATGGTACATCTCTTTCGTTGTTGAAAATGTATATTCATACGAAATTTCATTAAAAGCTGGCCATTAGTTTTTCAGAAATTCAATATTATATCCAAATTATCTTAATTTTCCACACAAGTGTAAGTGTATTTCGAAAGCATTTGTTAAATAATTTCAGATTTCGGCAGAAAATAATTTTAAAACAAAAATATTTATACTGAATGTAGTCAGTCTAGGAAATATTTTAAGCTTCATCCTCTTCTGAACTCTCAGCAAAGATTTCTACCACTTGTGCTTCGTTTTAATGCATATTATTTAAAGTAATGCAACAGTCTTCTAAGCTAACTTAAATGCGTTTTCTCCCCATGATTTTCTCGACCTTTGCTTTAATGCATCATCATGTCGTTCTTAGGAAATCATGGCTTATTTATGACTAATTTGCTTAGAAAAAATAACGCGTAAGTTAAAAAATTAGTCTTTTTCTTCTTAATGTCGTGCTGATGTAAGACATTTTTTGCTGTACGGTAATTTCGTTGCCTATTAATTTCCTTTTTTTTCACTTAGTCTCTACATCCGTATTAGCATCTCTGCAATTTTATAGACAGCGTGCAAACTTAAAGCAAGACTACTTTACAGTTCTGTTTTAATCAAAATGTTTTACAAAATACTTTGTTTCAAAGCATTATGTTAAAGAAATAAATTTTTTAGACCATTTATTATTCGAAGTAATGTTATGAATTTCTCCAATCTGCACACTTTGGGAATTTCTTTAAAGGGCAGTGAAGCCCTGCTGACTCAAGCTAATAGAGGCATAGCGATAACCCTTTTTTTCGTATAATCTCTGCTTAATCTTCATTCCAAGTAGAAATCGCTTATTTCTTTCACATCGTTCTCAAAATTAATATTATTTTTGAACAGATTTTGCTTAAAATTAATTTCCGAATATCTCGTTTAAATATTTTGTCTTCATTTAAACTTTATAAAAGGAGTAATATACACCCGTAATCATAAAACCATTATTAATTTTCATTGTGATGTCTTTTAAATTATTAAAAGAATATTATAACAATGAAGTTAGTAAATAAAATGAAGAATGATTAATAATCCTCTAGTTCAGCTGAAAGAATATTATTTAAAAAATGAGTCCTGTAAAACGGTGAAATTGAAATTAGCTCACAGTATCCCATAAATAAACGTCATATGTATTTTCAAAGATTTCATTCTCAAATATTCTGAATACCAACGTTAGTCCACTGACAAGAATGACAATGGTTCTTGCGTTGAAATGCAACATATTTTATAATTTACTTAAATCACAGTTGTTAAATCATAGATGCTTTATCCATTTTAGTGAAAGCTTTTAGGACAAAGCAAATTTTAGCTGACATAATACATCAAGGAAATGTATGTACTTAAAAATCATCTCTTACTATACTATTTTTACACAAAATTTATTTAGATAAAATGGCCTGTTTACATTATAAAATAGCACATATACGTTATGGCTTCTAAGTTCTGAATCTGAATTCATTAAAATTCAAGATTTGAACAAAGCGAGTTTATCATTGCTTAAGGGGAGTCACAGATACTAAAGGACTCTGATGATGTTCTGGCTCTTAAACAGTTTTGGAAACATTTTAATATTTCAGATGCTGTTAAAAGAATGAAGCATGCTTGGAGCAAGGTTACAAAAAAAAAAAAAAAAAAAAAAAAAAAAAAACTATGAGCGGCATTTGGCGAAAGCTTTATTTTAACTTTTGGCTAATTTTGAAGGCCTTGAGGAAAAACAATCCAAAAATAATTAGGCACGAAACTGAAAAGATTGTGCAGATTGCTGAAATATTAAATATCGAAGTTTCTACTAATGATATAACTAATCTTTACAAACCACACATTACTGAAATTTTGATTGAAGATCTTCATGAAATAATACCTTGTAAAAACAAACCCCCGGGGACGACTGAGCGGCAACCCCCCGGCATTCTGGCTAAGAACTGTACTGAGACAGACTCGGCTTCTGGGGAAGACAACAGTGTTCACAGTCACTAACTATATATTCTTCTCTGGTAGATTCAGACTGCAGGTACCGTGCTAGTACTGTTTTGTCTGCCCCTTGGTTGTGGGCACTCTACCATGGTTAGATATCGAAGGTCCTCCTTGCAGGGGTTGGCTCCCCTTCGTCAACACTGGAAGACAGTCTTTGACTTGACTTTGATGAATTGAAATGAAATTCTCTTTGAAGGTGACCCGCATTGCCCAGCCCCACTGACTTGTGTTCTGATAACTTTGAATGTGTGCAATTTTGTGCCCATGAGTTGACCGCAGGAAGTTATGCCTACTTGGAACGCCTCTGGAAGAGAATAAGCAATAACCGCGTAAGAACATGAAAAAGGCCAAGGTCTGGGAGCCTCCCTCTCTGGTGTAACGAAAACGAAAAAGCAACAGGAAGAAGAAACAGAAATCCCTACTGCATCGGAAAGACTTCAAAAAGCTTTTGAACAGACTGAAATGGTCATAATTCTTTTCCTCTCAAGATCTTTCCTCTCAATGAATGACACAAAAAGGTTGCAGCAGATCTAAAAATCCATATGCTTACTATGATCAGACTTACGAAGAAAAGAAAAAGCAATCTCATACGTAAGACACACATGAAGCCTTTCTAAAGAAAAAAACACTTTGCCATTTGTTGAAAATTCAAATTTAAAAAAAAATTATTTTTTTTTGGTCAAACAATTTTTTATTTATGCAAAACCAAAGTGTTTTTTTAATAAATATTTTGGCTTATTTCTTTGTCTTTTTGACCGAAATTGAAAACATCTTTTTTGTTCGGAACCAATGTTCTCTTTATTATATCAGTCCTATGGAAAAATCACTCTCGCTTTAGAAGCGATAATTCGGTCCCAATTAATTTGTTAAGGCCAGAATTATCTGTACTGAATTCCATTTAAAAATTGCATCAGATTAACTGATATTTGACGTTTCGATTCCAAAGACCAGAGATTAATCGCCGTGGTCAACGCAAAACGACGTAGGAAATCCCAATCCAAGTAATTATATGTATAGTTTTTTACCATTTTTGTTCTCATTCCGTTATATAAAAGCATGGCGAGCATGGCCGAGCATGGCATATATAATTTTTATGGCGCTAGACCTAGTGTCAGTTTTTCCCCGGCGTTTTGGTAACCATTAAAATCTAGATAGATGCCGATATATTCATATGCCTATACGAAATTTAACTAGCACAGCTTCAAAATGAATATATAAACAAAAGAACCTTAACCTTCTAGTTCCTGATCTATAACTAAAAGGTAGGAAAATATTCTCAGTATTTCTCATATGTATAAAAAGTGATCAAATATAGTACATAGTGCAGCATCACGCATAATGGTTAATAAGGACACTTATATGGACATTCTTCATCTCTTAAAAGTAGCACGCAGATATATGCGAACTTAAATATGCTAAAATGTTGTCCACCGATGGCCATGTAAATTTATTTAGTTTAAGAAGTACATAAAATATTATCATTATACGCATTTAAAAATTTCCATTATGTTTCATGCTTTTACCAAAATATGCGGTTCAGAAGTCAAACAACAAAAATCAGCGTTATAGTTACAAAATTTTCACAGGACTAGTTTCGATGGTTTTACCGAACCACCATCCTCAGCTGCAAAACCGCAAATGAACAAGATAGGAAATAATAATTAGATAAGAAAGCCTGGACAAGAATAAGCAAGTGGCGCCATCTGTTGGTGAAGCCAGAACTAAAACATAATTTTATTATAGGCCGAAGGCAAATTTGGATTGAAATTAGGATCGTTAACTAGAACAGAAAGATTTTTATGAATGTGATATGCCTCTAGAAAATCCAGTTCTCCAATGGAAGATGTTTTTTAAATAATTTTGGCGGCGGAAAAATTGAAAGTATGATTTTCTGACCAACAATGTTGAGCAACAGAAGACTTCTGTGTTTCCTTTTTTCTAACATATGCCTCATCTTCCTTGACGCGAAATTTTAGGTATTTATAGGATTCCTTGCCAGTGTGGTTTAATTTACATTGCCCAAACTAAGAGAGCCTTAAAATTTCGCGTCAAGGAACATGAGGCATATGTTAGAAAAAAGGAAACACAGAAGTCTTCTGTTGCTCAACATTGTTGGTCTCAAAATCACACTTTCAATTTTTCCGCCGTCAAAATTATTCAAAAAACAGCTTCCATTGCAGAAATGGATTTTTTAGAGGCATTTCACATTCATAAAAATCTTTCTGTTCTAGTTAGCGATCCTAATTTCAATCCAAATTTGCCTTCTGCCTATAAAGAAATTATGTTTTAGTTCTGGCTTCACCAACAGATGGCGCCACTTGCTTATTCTTGTCCAGGCTTTCTTATCTTATCTAATCATTATTTCCTATCTTGTTCATTTGCGGTTTTGCAGCTGAGGATGGTGGTTCGGTAAAACCATCGAAACTAGTCCTGTGAAAATTTTGTAACTATAACGCTGATTTTTGTTGTTTGACTTCTGAATTAGTATTTATTCGGCGTGTTATTGTGTCTTAATTATTCAAAATATGCGGTGTTAGACAAATAAAAATTTCAGCAAGGTTTTTATTTAAATTCATTTATTTTTTCAAAACTTAAGAAAGCCTTTTAAATACAAATCTAATACCATTTATCAAACGCGGTCTTCAAAAAAGGCGCATTTGTTGTTGAAATAAGGATGACATTCAAATTATCTTTTTTCAGCGAGTGATAGTTCTAGCGCTTTCCTATAGTCTACTTTTAAATTCTTGATGGTTATGATTTTGTAATCAATATGCTTTCAGAGAGAATGATGATGAACAATAAGCATCTTCTTTAAGAAAAAGGCTTTAATGAAACAGCTCATTCCCTAATGAATTAAAGCATGTAGAATTAAAAAAAGTAATAATAATGAAAGCATCAATAAGAAAAGATAAAAGTTTTCAATAACTGTAGCGTTATCTAGCCTGAAAGTCCTGCTGTTGTTCTTTCGCCTGCCATTCCACCCACAAATGCTCCAGAAAACATCGGATTACGTACTAAATTTTTAAAAGTAATCATTTCCCTTTCTCTCTAAACATTTAAAAATTTCTAAGATCAATTGTAGGTTACTGAAAAGAAGAGAAATTGGACCTATTACTTTTGAAAAACAAAAAAATTCTTTCTCAATATCCTATTTTAATGCTTTACTGTGCATGAAAGCTTAGTCTATCTATTTTTATAGGAATTACAAAATTATCTCTGAAGTTTCCTTCGTCATAAGGTCTCTAACCTCATAATACGTTCTAATCTGCGAGGTATGTAGTAGCTCCTGTGATTGACAAAAACATTAAAACTGACATATCCATTTCCTGTTTATAGGAGAATTGAATGATTATTTCTATATTTGATCGGAATGTCATTATTTTCAGCTGCAGATAAACCTCGCCAGACGGAAAGCTTATCTTAGCGAAACTGCTATATATCCGCAGATTTTATTGGAAAAATTCCAATGAGACTGAAAAGCATGGAGTATTATGCTGGCTTTCGCTTAAAATAAAACCCTTTCCTTATCGAATTTCAGTATTATTTTCTTTCGCATATCAAAAGATTTAATAGTTGAACCATGAATATCTTTACTTTGAAGAAAAAGGATAAAAATATATTAGACGAAATATTTTTTCAGAATTTACGCAATGTTTATAAATGAGTTTACCATTTGTTTTATGTCTGTAATTCTCTACAGTAAAAGGCTTTTTATTCGCCTTGAGGTAACGAAATATATTCATGAGTAAATTTATTTTATACATGTACTCCCGATTGAAGCTTTCAGAGAATTTAAAGCAGCGAATTTTTGATAATGTTGTGTAAAATTGATAAAAAAATGTTGAATTTTGTCTTGTATCGTTCTTTTTCTTTATGCTAACTAGAATAGGTACTTACGTAATAACGCAATCACCTTGGCGCAAGTTAGCGATGTTTTATAAATGGAAAGGTTAAAAGCTACTTATCGAGTGCAAGCTTGTGGCTTTCACTCCATTTTATAAAAATTCTGAAACTATTTATATTTATCGTAAGTCGATAAATATTATAAACATTGGCAAAGAAAACATGCTCTAGCAAATTAAAGTAAAAATTTGAATAATTAAATATGGATTACGTAATAAATTTTAAAAATAAAACCTTGCATTTTTTTCCCAAATCATTTTGTAATGTTTTTGCGCTTCTCTTCTCCCGAAGTACACGGCGATCTTTTTTCGTTTGATAAACATCACTGAATTGCGGAGACTTTGCTCCTTGCAATTATCGGCAACATCGGCTATCAAGGAAACGCATCTCCTTGTTGTTCCCTTTAGAAAATTGTCAGTAAAATTCTGTATTCTTCCAGAACTTTTACCGTATTTTCTTCCATTGCTCGCAAATTTCACAAACTCATATTTTAAAACTAAATTTAAGGCCAAAAATATTACGATTTCCTAATAAAAACCGTTGGAACTTGGAATGCAACAAAGAGGAACGCATAAGAAAATATCGGCGTTGCTTGACTGAAGAATTGTTATGAACATGATTGTCAGAGTTTGGCACATTCTGAAAATTTGACTACTTCTACAAAGGATGCTGCGTTAATGCGTAAGTACCTTAGAATAATTGGTTTCCTATTTTCAAAGTATATTTCGACAGAACGTGCAAGTGAAACAAGTATGTTTTCGTTAAAGACTTACCACGCATTTTCGGAGGCATATTGGCACATTTCCGCTTGTTTCTTTTCTCACGCCTTGGGCTAAAGATTAGACAAAACAGGACGATGGGAAACAGCAACAAGGGAATATTCTTCTAATGTCAATGCTAAAATCCTCCAAAACCCAACTAGAAGAGAAGAATATGACCTACGATATTGTTCTAAGTTCTCTGAATGGGCTTTCATCAATTTTAACAATTTTGTTGTCTCCATAGATTTTAATATTCGAATAGGGTAACAAGGAATTATCACATAACTCTCTTATGTAACTATTGTAATCAACCTCTGTATTGAGATTCTTAAAGCATTTTTTTGTATTTTGCAAAGCAAAGATTGTGCTAATATTCTCTTGACTTAACCTTCTGACCGCTGAATCCTTGAATAACGCGCTCATATTTTATCTTGCGTATATGTGGGGAACGTTATTATCGCGAAAGTAGAAACTGAGCTTTCAACTGGGATCAGTTTCACAGAAAGAAATGGTATGAATCTTTTGAATCTTTTTTGACGCTTTAATGAATTTTGTACCCGCGGTTAGAGATTTAGTAAGGTTATTTAAAAGAAAAGAATTCTTAACCCTTTGTCGGGTTCAATACGTATTGGTTGATTTATTTAATTATGGCAAAGCACACTAAGGCTATCTGCCCAAGAGAAGGGATGCCTTCGGGGAGGACGTTCTAAGGGAAACTGACTCGTATACACGTTACACATGGGGAAAACCACGAAAACATTTATGCAGCCAGCCCGTTCGCGGGTTTCGAACCTCGGACCGAATTACCAGTGTTCAGCGACTTTACCGCTCGGCCGCTGGTAGCCCGAGTTCAGTACATAAGTTACGAGTTCGGAAGCAACGCGTTTATTAAATTTGTAAATGACATTTACTTAATTTAATTTAAAATAACGAATAAGCACAAATTGTTGCGTGCGTACGTGTTCGTTTGAATTGAATGCACAAGTCCGATGAAAAATGGACAAAATTTATTATTATCTTAACAGAAATGCTTAAATTTCCTCAGATATTCGTTCAGTATTACAATATCTCACAGTAGTTATCTTTTAACTACTCAAACGTTCAAGACAACTTATTTCAAAACAGCTAAAGAAAGCTAATCCGCGAATTCGCTACAGTCAACAAGAGCAGTTTTCTAAACAAACTCTTAAACCAATAACAAACTAACTAATAATAACTGGATTGAGAGGTTTTCCTCCTTTTTATAAGATTTTAAATCGTAGGCGAGAATTTTCTAGAACTTTCTCGAAATCAAAAAGAGATATTTATTTATTTATTAAATGTTAAATGCACGTGTTCTTGTATTTTTAATTTTCCGGCTTAGCTTTCCTTTAATATTCGTCACCCGCTGCACTGCACGGGGAATAAAACAATTTAATTTATAATTCAACTATCATTAGCTATTTGAATACCAAATTCGTAACAGAACCGTTTTTAATAACCGTTAAGTAACCGTTTTTAATTATTCAGAGTAGTTGGGAAATACTGTATTTATTACAGACATTGCTGTATTATTACAGAAGTTAAACATAAGAATCAATAAAATATAAAATTAAAATAATATTTGTCAATAAATAGGAACAATGAATCTTTCAGATTGAAGGCAAAATGAAATACCTAATTAATAAGTTTTTGTAAAAAGATTACACTTACAGTTTATTTTTCGGATATCTGAAATGATTTACAGAACTAACTATTTTTCCCCCAAATCCAGTGAGTGTTAAAGTAAGTGTAAATTACAATTTTATTGGGAAACTGAACAAACGTTTATGATAAAACATCGAAATTATTGAAAAATAATGATAAACAAAAGGAACTGAAAAAAAATCCAGTCATGCAATCTAGCTCGTTCGCCTGGGATGGAATCCAAAGCATATAGAATTATCAGTATTTATTGGATTTAGCCTGTCGACCACTAATGAGGCATAATTAATTTACATACTTATTCATAAAAACAAAAGGTGGCTTATTAAGAACATCAAATGAAAACGCAGATGTTACAAGTGCGTTGTTGAGTTACACTTATCCGTAACTGGCATTAAATCACGCTGCTTGACAACAGTTTCACGGTCGACAGGATAGCATGTTAGTACCGGAAATCGAAAATTCGAAAATATACAAGTCTACTATGATTGGGAAATCAGAAGATTTGCCGTAGGTGATCAAATTTGTGAGAAAGTTCGCCACTGAGGATCCAGAACTTCGTTTTTGGCAACATTTTCCGATTATCTGTAAAATATTAGCAGTTGATATTTGTAACAGTATTTATTTGTACATTTATTTATTTGTACATTTGAGAAAAACTCAATTTTCAAATTTCAGGAAAATAATGTTTGAGGTTGGAAGACCTTTTTTGTAAGTTATCTCTCATTGAAATACTGACAATTACTCCTTTCGCTGTCTTTTGATCACTTTTTAGTAACAAAGTAATTTTTTAATCACCGAAATATCCAACATGCAGTTGACAAGTACTTCGCGACATAAATTCTTGATTTCTTTATCGAAGAAAAGAAACAAACGAACCATTTGTTAACGAAGTGTATGAAATCTCAAGAGAGTTTAATTTGGTTAACCAGGTATAACTGAATTTATGTGTTTAGCTTTTAAAGGTGATCTAGTATGTCTATAGTACCTTTCAGTCTTAATAACTCAATAATTACGTCAAAGCGGATGAATTCTTCTCTTAAGCCTATGTTAGAGATTTTCTGATTTATACCAGCTCAATGCATTTTATACGTGGAGGAAAAAAGATCGTATAAAGTCAACCCGTTTAACTGCTGCAAGTCTTCAGTGACAAACACCGAATGTTTCTTTCCTATCAATATTTGATCACTGGTGGAACAAATGAATTCTATAATTGCTCATTTGCGTTTTGCCATTATTATAAAAAATAAATTAATTAATAAATAAATAAATGAAGAGTAAAATAAAGAAAATTTTTTTATTTTTTTTTTAAATCTGAAAGGTTTCCGATTTTAAATTGTATCCAAAGGGACTTTTTTTTTCGTTTTGTGTGTTACCTTTATTTATTAAATATTATGTTCTTTGCACTTAAACCATAAAATTCAGTTCAACAGCAGTGTCGCATAATAATATTAAAATGAGCATATCTTTAGAATTTCCGATGCACAGTTCCGCGCGCTGGAGATAAAAAGGTTTCCTCTCCCGCCGTAGAGTGTTGCCATTGCTCGCTTTTAAATCGTTGAGTTTGTTATTCAAAAATTCGTTAAAGGTTTACAAAATATGAAATCTATAATAAAACAAATTCCAAATTTCAAATTTGGTCTTCCAATGCCCATATTCGTTAGGAGGATTACGTCTTTCAAAATTTGATGGCTCTATGTGCTGTTGTTTTATCACAATGCGAGAAATGGACATACATTTATGCAGATTTTTCATTATTTAATTTCTTCAAATATCTAATAATAACTCTAACATTTAGTGGCAACAGTTTGAAAAGTGAAACGGACATTTATAGTGATTCAACGCAAAATCGCAAAACGAAAACAATAGTCCTTCAGGGACTAAGCCCCTTTGGACTAATAAAAATTATGGTAGCTTTATTCACAGAAGTAAGAAATAGGTGGGTCAAATACTGCAATTTATAAATAACATAAAATTTATAATGCTTTCCTGAAAACTTAATTGGCTCCTAATCACATGAAAACAATTTTTATCGATAGCTGATTTAAAAAAACTGGGAAATTTCCTGTCATGCGGAGGGGAGGGGAGGTGAAATCCTTCTTACCGGATTTTTCTAAAACTCTTTCTCGAACCAGCATATTAAAAAGTATATTAGCAGTAGACAACAATTTGAAATCACAATTTTCATCATAACATCTTCTTCACACACACTTACAGCCTTATCTTTTTCTTGACGGAAAAGAGATATCGTCTAATCAGGGGTTGTCATCAGCGTCTAGCTTCTTTCACTTTTTTGGTTAAAATTTAAAAAGGTTTTGGTTTTTGTTTTGGTTAAATTTTTTTATAAAAAAGTTACATTTTATTTCACCGCATTAAATAAAACAAATTTCAAAGAGTAAAAATAATAGGTGTACCTGTTATTAAGTTCTTCCAGATTGCTTCTGTCTCTTTTTTTCCTTCTTCGTGTAACATTTAATGAGAAATAAAGGCTGTTGTTTTATTTTGATGCCTTTTGTGAAGAACTTTTAAACTTCTGACTCTGTTCCTTCGATCTAATCAGTTACTGAAGTATGATGATCGATTACCTATCAAGGTTGATATTTTGCGGCTTCAGCTCGAGAAAATTGAATTTGTCCCCTTTTATTGGAGGAAGAAATAGATTGGATTGAGTGTAAAAACTTTCTTCACGCAAATACTTGTATGCATAAATCAATAAAGATAGTGGTTCAGAAATATTACACGACTAAATATTTCTTGAATAGTTGGTCGGGTATAAAATAACAGGTGAGTTTAAAAAATTAATCAAATGAAGTCGGATTTTAGACTATCAAAATTTCGGTAATGTGAAATCATCAAACATAAATTAAAAAGTTAAATTTTTGCTTGTGCTCTCTACAGAGAAACGTCAGTTAATAAATCATTTCATATCCAATAAAACAGATTTAAAAAACCCCGATTCTATCATATACAAGAATGACCCTGGGGAAAAAAACTGTTAAACTGCGTTGCTTGACTTAAACCGTTTTCACCAGCAGCGGAAATGTCAACTCATTACATATTGGGTATTGATAATATACAGATAAATCATAATATTTAAATTTTAAAATTCTGCTGAACATTTAAACTTCGCATACTTTTACAGAAAGATATTTATGGTATAAAATTGTAACTATTTGAGGATTTACTTTATTTGATACATTTTTTAAACTGGGATCAAAGGTTAAAGAGGAAATTGAGCAGGATGTGAAGAGGATTTTTTTCGTACAAAATTTTTTAAACACTTCATAACATCGTATTTATAAGAATCCTTACTTGATTAATTTTGTTGCAATTTTTGACTAGAATATTGCTCCAAAGTGACAAAATAGTTTGCTTAAAATATCTATGTTATGTTATTTTACTATTATTTATTAGACAGTTTCGAATGGGAGAAAAGAGTTGATGGAAATAGGATTTGTTTTGCTAAAATCTGTTTGTATAATTTCTTTACTAAGCTTAAATTTAAGTCTTATTGAGTATGGGACAAAGAAGGTATTAATTATGCAAAAATACCGAAATTTTTATTAATTATATCGGAGCAAATTGTCTATTCGAAGGAATTTAAAATTCACTGATCGGTATTATAATATATTGCGTTCAATTAAATGAAACTGAATGGATTATATGACAAACAGCAAGTGGACTGGTCGCCATTCGCTTTTCGTTTCCCGTCAGATGAAGGCCTTACAGCTGAACAAGTTCTATCTTTTCCATGCGTAAGAACTTTTAAAAACTACAATGCTTCGCGTTTTGGGAAATTGCTTGTGTCTAAAATGTATAATACACTGTAAAAGTTTTTCATGATTTAATCTAATTTCACATTTGCTGCATTAAAACTTAAGTTGGATACAAAATTATGTTGAATGGCTCTTAGCTACATTAAAATAATATCACCTTATGCTCTCAAAAAATGCTTATATTAATTAGCATTAATATTCGAGTTTAAGTACAAAACGCTTATATTAATCAGTATTAATGTTAGCAGTTTAAGTGCAGGTCAATTATTCTCATTTTTATTTGAAATTATAATATGCCTAGCCTTTTATTTTTTATCACTTGAAGATAATTCAAAATTAGAAGCAAGTAGCTACAGAAGATTTATTTAGTTTGTATTTCCTAATAGATCAAATGATTTTGCACTTATTTTTCTATTAAGTACAATACTTATACCTTTATGCTTATTATTGAAATGTATTATGCTTATTATAGAAATTAATGTAAGACATAATTTGTTCGAAACTTTAAATTTATGATACTTAAATTTTTTTATAATTTAAGAGATGAAGTTTTAACTAAAGAAACACTTCTTATTCACGTTGAGGCTCACCAGCGGCCGAGCGGTAATGTCGCTGAACACTGGTAGTTCGGTCCGAGGTTCGAATCCCGCAAACGGGCTGACTGCATGGGCGTTTTCGTGGTTTTCCCCATGTGTAACGTATATACGAGCCAGTTTCCCTTAAAAAGTCCTCCACGAAAGGCATTCCTCCCCTTAGGCAGATAGCCCTAGTGTGCTCTGCCATAATTAAATACACCAACACCAACACACCTTATTCACGTTGTGTTTAGAGAATTATTTTCGTAATTTGATTGTAATATGTACTATTAATTATAGCTCACTAATTTTTCTTTTCCATTCAAACTTTTGTAAGATTATAATTTAATTAATCACTTTTTTGTTATAACCACTTTTATTTCGCTATCATTTCTTCTGCTGTCTCCCAAACGTTTTCAGAATATGCAAATTAGTACAATCCTCTAGCGAAAGGCATTTCAGCTTTTTCTAGTCACGATTATTCTTTAGAACAGCCCAAGACTAGAGTGCACTTTGTAAATTACTATATGTGGAACTGGTCTGAAGGTATAACTCTGGAAAGTTATCGTTTATAATTTTTAGATACTGGATAAAACAAAATCAAAAAGGTAGTTTGAAGCAATCAAATTGTCTAATCAAAAATGATTTTTTTTTTTCATATTCAATTAGTGGTTAAAGTCGTGAAACACTGGTAGTTCGACTTAGGCTCCATTCTAGGCGAGCGAGATTGCTGCATAGATTTTCCCCATGTGGAACGTGGATGCGATCCAGTTTCTCTTAGAAATTTTCTCACGGAAGGCATCCTTTACCTTAGGCAGTGCCATAATTATATAAACCAAACCACTTTCTGGTGGTAGTGGTACGTGGTCTTGGTTTTTTGTTTTTTTCCGTATAGCTTAAGAAATTATGATGAGCCAGATACGATTCACTTTTTGAAATTTTCTCCATGAATTATTTTCATGGCTTGTCCTAGAGTATTATATTATAACGTAACAGTATAAATCTGTGACAACGTTTAAGTCTCATATTTTCGAAATACAAAATTAACAATGTACAAAAAACGTCCTTCAAAAAAATTACGCATGTAAACTGCTTTAATAACTTCAACTGATAGTCAATGCTACAAATTTGGCATTAAAATATGAGAATAAAATATATTAGTATAGCAGTATTACTTAAGGAAAAGATTTATCAATAGTAAGCTACTTTTCGTTTTACAAGGACATTTACATAGCAATTTGCCAAATTTCTAGCGTTAATAAAATTTAAGGAATATTTCCTTAAATAATCAATGAATTAAAAACAGCGTTGTTGGCAAAAAAATGTCTTCTTATTTGTCATATGAAAATACCTGAAAGGAAATAAATGTATTTCATAACAAAGGAGAATGCTTTTGAAAAACAGAAAGGAGAGCGTAACGCAAGTATTTTTAAATGAAAAAGGGTGTTGTGGATAATATTTTTAACTTGTAAAAGTAAACTATGCAGAATATAAAAGAATGCGGATACAAAATTTTAATATAAATATAAATACATACAAATAACAAAAAAATATTTAGCGATACATGGTATCACCTCTGCCAATCTGTATTCTTGACGTTGATAGATGGCTATTCGTTATGTTGGCTTACTGTCTAGAACTTCTTATCGCCAATAGTCTTTAAAAATAAGCCGATAACCTAAACTGTGACAAATAAGTATTAGTTGAGGAACAAAATAAAATTCGCGACGGGAAAAAAGAAAATATAAGAAAGCAGCCAAGTGATGCATCTTCCTCACAAGTCAAGTAAAAATTTCAGGAATGCGAAAGATATTATTTAGGGGAAAGTATATGTTATACTCAATAATGCTATAATTGCGAATACTATCAAGTTAGTGTTGAATATTGATAAATTTCAATTTGCAACTCTTCTATGTGTTTTAATGTTGTAAACCAAGACAATCGTATCATACTTTAATTTGAAAGTATATATACAAGTTTTATTTGAAAAATAAATTTCCTCTTTTCATTCGCTACCGTATCTTCAATATAACCACTTGCATCAGAAATATCAGAATTAGGATTCAGTAAAAAAGAAGATATTGGAAGCTAAGCTTTGATTTGAATAAGAAATTTAAAAAATAAAATTTAAACATGATTTAATTCCATTCATTTGGTACTATTCCGTTTTGAGGACCGTAAAATATCGCCAAACTATTGTTGATGCCAGTGCTGCCAAAAATAATTGCGGCAACCCTAACGCAAGAAAGGAAGTGTAATAGTAAATACCTATCTAAAGATTATTGTTTTAATTTTTAATGAAAGGTTAATCTCATATAATACTTTTTTATTATTATAATTTATATAAAAATTATAAACATAACTAAATGGAAGTATAACAGTAAATAACTATTTCAGATCATTATTATAATTTATATAAAAAAAGGCTAAACATAATTGAATGGATTCCTGCATCGCTATTTCGCTACCGAGTTATCGCTAAAGCTTAATTTTATCTCGTTGGTTGTTCAAACATAATTTTCTATAATGAATGATGCTTTTTTGAAAAAATTCTATTGCAGACTTTTCATCATGGGCAATTCCCAAATTGTTAAATCCATAGGATATTAAAAAAGGATTTAAAAAATTAAACTAGTATTTCAATGGCGTCTTAAGAAATATAGAACTATCTGAACTTACGCAATTTGAAATCAGCGACTGCGCTAGATTTGGCGAGCTGTTAAATGGGAGCATTTGCTAGATTTGGCGCTTTTGCGCATACATTTTTGCTGCAATTTTTGTACGGTCCTCAAAACGGAATAGTACCTATCGTGGTAAATATAATAGTAAGTTATGAAAATGGCATTTTTTAATAAACAGTAGTGCATTTTCTAACAATCACAACGAAATTTAAATCTAAAAAAGTAATAAAATTTAATCTTAAAGTATCATACTAAAATTCGCTTTGGGACATTTGATTATATATTCCATAATATCTCGTAGTGTGTCTTACTTTTGTTGCGAGTTACTCATTTTAAGATTTTCGGGCTGCATGTGACCGTAAGAAACATACTAAAACTTATTGTGTAATGTTGTTGTTAACATTACCCATCACACTGTAAGAAATTTATCAACCAATTGTTGCATTGGTGTTTTCTATAACTCTTAGGAAGCTAAAATATGTATGGCACGAAACTGAATATTGTTGTGATATATGTCCACTAACAGAAAACACATATGTAGAACATTTCTTAAGCGAATTTCTTTGTTCACCGTATCAGGCGATATGTAACACGCTTTTGTATTGTAAGAATAACGAGCTTTCAAGCAAGAGTCACTCAGAGCTGCAAACCCTCTGGCTACGCCACTGGTGATACCTAATGTACCATATACTATTAACCCGTCGTCGTTTCAAATCCCGCGAACAGGCTGGCAGCATGGGAGTTTTCGTGGTTTTCCCCATGTGTAACGTGTATGCGAGCCAGTTTCCCTTAGAAAGTCCTCCACGAAGGCATCTCTCCCCTTAGGCAGATAGCCCTCGTGTGCTTTGCCATAATTAAATACACCAACACCAACGTCGTCGTTTCATTAAAAGTGACTGATGAGAGGAAATTGCTAAAGTCATTATTTTCCATTTTCTTTAAATAGTGATATCAGAATTTGAGATAAGAATCAGGCGACGACGATGAGTTATGCCTAACTTGAAGTGATTCATTAATGCCTTTAATTTAAAATGAAGTTGCTTAGTACGAAGGAAAGCCGCCTAGTCGTTATGGTGGTCAGGGAAGCTAACTGCGATGCCGAAGGCCTGGGTTCGAATCCCGGAGAAGGCATGGTTGTAACTGTCCGTTCAATATATCTGAAATAACCCATGGACACCCACCTCTTTAGCATTGTTATTAAAATTCATTTTAACATTGTGTTGCTAGTACTAATTATAATTATCTCATTATGTTTATCTGTTTATTAATTATGTTTATCTCCTATTTTTGTTGCACCAAATCAGATGTTCAATTTATCTTGTGAATCTCAAATTGTATTCCGACTATTTTGTAATCTACTTATGTCCTACACCATTATTTTTAATAAATATTGGATGCGGGGCGTACTGTGGGATTGCACGATGTACCATAACTGGCAAACTCTAGACCTTTTGGAAAGTTTCAGTCTAAGTAAATTCTTATAAAACTTGCAATTTCCCCCCCCTTTTTTTAGAGTTAGTATGGGAAGGCATTACCAGTTGACCTATGGTACATCGCTGGTGTCCCCCTTACTTTTACCTGTACCTGTATGCGTCCCTCCATAGGAAAGGCGATGGTGGCCCACCTATTAGGCGCTTCCATCATAAAGAGACCACCACATCCGGCCTTGTATAGATTAATGAACTGAGTTACATTTGTAATTGTTTACAATCTGCCATTGGGAAAAAAAAGTACTAAGGAAATGGGAACTACATGAAAAACTGAAAAGTCTACAAAAAACGGATGGTTTATACAAATAAACATTTTATGGCGATAGTTACAGACAAAAAAGAAGGGTACTTGCATGTTATCGCGTCGACCATGAAACTCTCACAAGCAGAGCGATTTAGCGTCAGTTATGGATGTAAGTTATGTCGTATTAACACATTCATAACATCTGCGCTTTCGTTTCATGTAACTCTAACTGATTCTCTGTAAGCCATTATTTGTTTTTAAGAACAATAATATACATTGGCTGTTACTGTTTCTTTTTTCTGTATTTTAAAATGGAAAATTTATTACAATTTAAGACCTGCGTTCTACGGAAAAAGAAACAATAGATTGCTTTCAAAGTTATGGGATCTTAGCATAAAAAAGGGTACTTACGTATTATCGCAACCACCTTAGTAGAAGCGGGCACATTTTCAGAAGTCGCCAAAATCTGGCAACCATGCGCATAATGATCTTTAGGTAACCATATCCATTAAAAGTTGCAATCCGAAAATTAACGAATCACCTTTTCTTTTGTAAAAAATCGCCAAATTGAGCCAAGGTGTTTGCACTAATATGTAAGTGCGAAAAAAAGTATGTATTAATGTCATATTAAATCAGTAAGTACTATTTAGTCAGTTAAACATGGCCAACAAAACAGTAACAAATTGGAAGAATTATCTGAGGGGAATTTGTAACTTATAGCATTCTAAGCAGAGCTTCTGGTGAAACTGGATAGTCTAACAAAATAGTAGAAATGAAAGAAAGCCTTTTCACGAAGCCCAAAAACGGAGTGGGTCGAATACTGGTATATTCAATAAACAGGCGTAAGTTCCTTCATAATTCTGCAAGAAAGACTGGCACAACTTTAGCGGGATTTCCACTAACTTTTATGTTTCGATGGGAGCCAACTTTCAAGGTTGTCGGGATAATACATAAGCACCAGAGAAAGCTGCTGAGAGAATTCTGAGGTTTTGCATTTCAGGCCAAAAAATGAGGCTTTATAAGAGAAATTTTTTTGCAGCAAGCATTTTCATTAAATGAGCTTATAACTGCGTACACTATTTTTATCTGTGTTGAAGTATCATGCATAAGATTCAAGATAATACACGAATAAGTGCATCTCGGTTTACAGCTGCCTTATAAGACTGATTACAACATTGAAGTGACACCTCAAACAGTGAGAAATATCATTAAAGAAGCAAGATACAATAAAAGTGCGACCCGCAAGACTTTTATAAGTCTCTGTAACAGACAAAAATAGCAGCTCGAGTTTGGAAAGAAGCATGTAAGCAAGGTTTTATATTTCTGGCGAATCAATATTTTTTACTGATGAATCAAAATTTATTTTCTTTGGCTTGGTCGAGTTATGTTTGCTGAGTACGAATTTATGTGGAACCGTCAAACATAATAGCGGAGGCGTCATGGTTTGGGTATGTATGAGTACTGCTGGTGTCGGCAATTTATGTTTTTCAGATGGAAATATGAATAGGTACATGTAGCTTGACATTCTAAAGCAACACGTCTTAGCTAATTAAGAAAATTGGTGTCTTCCTGTTTTCGCGGTTGCCAAAAACGTTCCTGTTTCCGCGAAATAATCAATTTTCAATACCCCGTTCTCAAAATGGGTTACATAGTGGGGCGACTGGGCCTTGATCTTACCCGAAATATAGGAAAGCAAAATATGTTTTAGATTTATAACAAGAATTTTTAATAGAAATAATCGAAAAATATTTAGGATCTCAGATCTTTGCATAAATGAAGTTAATACTGTATTTAAAAGGGGAGAGAGATGTTCATCTAAATGTTCATCCATATTGATTAACATAAGATAAGAAAAAACAGCTAATATTGTAATAGAATTACAAATACAATAAAATTAAAGATTTCGAGAAGATCCTAAACTAAGACACGCCTTCAATCTAACGAAGACTAAATTATTCAAAAAAAAAAACTGCCCAGCTCTTCTTAATGACTCATCGCGACATTCCCTGAGCTGCTACGGGAGGGGGACTGTATCCTCCTATTTCGTGAGAACAGGAAGAATTTTGAAAAACGCGGAAAGAGACATCGCGGAAACTGAACTAGAAAAATTGTCCCTTGTAACTATATTTTATTTTCCAGGAAGACAGCTATCCTAAACACGCCTTCAAGATTCATCAAAAATGATACCTCTATCATGTTAAATAGTAGCATCATAGTGAAATTCAGTCTCCGGATTTAAACCCCATCGAACATTTATGGGAAGAAATTGGTCTTCAACACAAAAAAGATAACATTAAGAACAAGGTTGAACTATAACGAGACATTCAAGACATTTAGAGCAACGTTTCGTTTGAAACTTGTAGGAGTCATGCCACCATGTTTGAGAAAAATAATAAAGGCAACAAGAAGGCCTACCGACCATTAAATATAACTTGGTTAACATTAAAAAGATATTTCATAAAATATGTAAATAACATACGGAAACATTTTTACTCCTCATTAGTGGCAATTTTTGTTTCTCTAAACTTTTTTTAATTATCTCAATATGTTTTAATAATATTTATAAATAAAATATGCAATTGTGTTGAACCAATTTGCCAATTTTCATTTTCTTCACTGAGGATTTTGTGTGACAAACAAAATTTTTATTTACGGTCATAGCCACGTAAAGAAACTTGTTTTATCCACTGTAAATCTGCTGAATTGTATGAAATAGTATCAAAATTGAAAATAAAAGCGAATCACCAGAATTAATTTCTTAATTTTGAAAGTTGTATTATTCTGGTAGCAGAGAGGTTTGGTTTGGTTTATTTGATTATGGCAAAGCACTCGAGGGCTCTCTGCCTTCGTGGGGCCTTCGAGAGGGATGTCTTTGTGGACTAAGAGAAATCTCGTATGCATGTTACACATGGAGAAAACCACGAAAACGCCCATGCAGCCTCTCACCGGGATTCGAATCCCGAGCCGAACTACCTATGTAAAATGACTTTACTGGTCGTCCGCAGGTGGGCCGGTAGCGTACAGAACGAGGCACTAATGCAATATGTAATTAAAGGTATTCCTGACATGGAAACTAATAAATCTGTTTAATAAATTTTCCAAAACTTTCTAGTATTTAAGCAAAAGTGTTATAGTACGATAAAATGAAATTAGACGATTCCAGTTTTACATAAAACGAAAGCTGATATCGAAACCAATAGTGTATGAGAAGTTAAAACCAAAAGTAAATTCGGAACTCCTATATCACTAACGATGTCGTTGCTTTACTTGTACAAAACTGACATCGCCCTGAACTGTGTGAAAATAAACATAAAGGAGCCAAATGTTTTAAATGCAAATGGATTTTGGGCATAAAGCGAAAGAATGTGACTTTAAAAACGCGCCGTCACAGGTAATTTTGGAAAGAAACGTCCATTCTCAAAATATTATTGCTAAAACTAATAAGATTCATAGTTTGAATTTAGCAGGCTTTAACTGATACAGGTAGTAAAAAATTATTTCGAGAGTATTTTTAGCAAAACTATTGATGTAACCTAAATTGGAATATACAGTTATTAAATTGTCTAAAATCATTAAGAACTTTTAAAGATAAAATCTTTAAAAGCTGTTAACTAAATTTTGACAAAATTATGGGCACTAAAGTAATTCAAGGAATATATTGATCGTTTGCAGAAGAGAACTAATTTTAAAAAGAGTAATAGTGATCATTTTTTGATTAATGTGGGAAGTGGCCTCGATGAGATTGAAGTGGATTTGAGTTAACGACTGAAGAATGCGTTTGGAGTGAAATACGGAATCTCGTTATGAATTTTCTCTAGCAAGAAATTAAATAGATGAAAGTTGTAAAAGAATAAAACAAAAAATCTAAAAATAAGCATACGTTTATCTAACTACAAATCCTAAAAACTCATCATTGCATTGTTAACCAGTCTGAATTGTCAGAAAAAGAAATTATACGTGGAAGTGGTTTAAAACTTTTTTTGAATATCATTTATTGAAGGCTACAAATTCTATAAGGTCGTGTGTTGATTACAGACCAGTGTTGTCAAATACCATAGACATAGCCAAATATGGCTACTATGATAAATGCATATAATTAAAAGTGTAAGAAAAGAAAAAATTTTTATTGCAAACATTCAAAGATTGTATAATTTAAAATGATGTCAGTTTCACGATGAACGAGTTTACTTACACTTTTGAATTTTGGAAACTAGGATAGAAGATGATGAAAGCTATTCGGAAATTTATTTTATCTACAACATTATGTAATTTGACATAATAATTTGACTGTACGTAATATAACAGCAGTGTTAAATGATTCGTTAAAGATAAATTGCTTAATCGTGAAAACAAATGAAGTATGCATCCAGCAAACAATTTTTCCATATTGACTCCTGTCAAAATGCAGGAGAAATATAAAAGGAAAACAATGGGTTGTTTTTAAGGGTTTACTTTTGTTTTTAATGCTAATTTAATTTACCGAATCAAATAGATTTATTCTCCATAATAAAATGTCTGAAAATACAGCTAATTGCCATTATTTTTTTCATTTTAGTTATAATACAGATTATTTTACTTTCTTTTTTTTTCTTTATTTTAACTGTTCTCAGATAAATCGTAAAAGTCGTACTATTCTGAATAAGTGGGATTTGACAGTATTGCCGGTTTGGTCTTCCATCCTGACCCTCGGGCATGTTTTGACAGATGATAAGTTTTCTCCGTTGGCTGCCTCAAAGGATCCTTGCTAATAAGAAGTCAGCTGTCACCCAATTCACGCAAACAAACTTCGTCGGTAGCGCAAACAAACTTCGGGAAGGAAGAGTGTTCGAAATATCGTTGTTCTCAATATTACTCTACCAGCCTAGATCTACTCTCATTAATCGATTGCAATTAGGGAGGACTCCTGTCTTCCTGTTCAACTATTTTGTATTACCCGTTGGAGAAAGTAATGGCATATTTTAAAACTAAGAGGAACGGAAGTTGAATTAAAATTGTTTATTTCTTTGTGTTTCTTATTTATTTATTTCTTCTTTTGAAGTTGTTTATTTCACTGATTGTGACTCGTATGACTCGTAAGAAAATTAAGAGGCGAATCATGGCGAAGCATACAGAAGCTATCACCTTGAAGGTATGAATGCCTTCGTGAGGGAAATTTTAGGAAATTTTGTCCGTATTTATATCAAAATTGGGAATTCAAAACAATGTTCATGCAGCTAGACTATTTGCGTGAAAAAACCCAAGTAGAACTAGCAGTGTCCAGCCGTTTTATCCCTTCATCCACTGAATCGTCAATTTAAAAAAAAACTGTTAATAACTTAAATATTAGACCTTATCTGCATATTTAATTAAGAATTTGTTTACTAAGATTTTATAGTTGCAATATTCGCCTTGTATAGATTGGGCTGAGAAACAGCATTTTGTGAAAGATTTTAGAACATTAAATTTTGTTTTGTACTGCACAACTTGATGAACTGATCAAAGAATTTCAGATCTCGGACATCGCTGGTGGTTCTTGAAAAATCAGCCGCTAGCCCCTTTACGCAACTTTAGATTAGTATCCAAGTTAAACAAGCATGAAAATGTTATTTGCTATATGAGAAATGCAAAATAAAGTTGAAACATAATAAACATAGATTAAGTAAATTATATATCAAGAAATTGTATTCTTGCGATGAGGACTTGAAAATTATAGGAAACATACGAAACTATTGTTAGCCGACTTTCCTTATTTTAATATTATCTTTGGACCTTAACAGCAATAATATTCATTCCGAAATCGTATAGGCACGAAAATTGAATTTTCGCTTTCAAGTATTCAACATGCAAAAGAATTATTACATTAATACTATAAAGGGATTTTTTTGGCTTTAAATAGTTTTAAAATCTCTTATTCAAAAATTCAACAAAAAATCAAAATGCCAAGTACATATAATTTTTGTAAGTGTATTAAGCGTTTTCGGAGTGGAAGAACTGAAAAACTGACAGCAATTCGCAACCAATAACCTAGATGCCCTGGTTGCTAGCTGGATCGCTTACCATTGCACTACAAGAGTATATTAAGACCTTTAATTCCTTAAAACATAAGCCTTACGTGTGCAAAGATTACAAGCTAGTGTTGCATAATAGTGAATTTTTTTTTTTTAATTTTCAAGAGAGTTAAAAGCAAAAATGTGATTACATTTTTCCTTTTAACTTGGATACTTGGATAAAATGTGATTACATTTTTGCTTTCAAAGCCAGAAATATTCAAATTTTGGTTATTTACAGTTAAAAAATTAGTTGCTTTCTCATTATCTGTACTCTCATAGAAAAGTCATAAAAATATTCGCGAAGCAAAGTCAAAATAGTTATGCCACCAAAATAATTATATCACAGTCCACGATGTCACCAAAACGTACTTACGTGGAAACCCAGGTACGTGCATAGTACATGTCTGTTTTGGCCAATGCGCAATGCCAAATTTACAAGATGCTTAATTTGTACAACTTCCTGATGTTTCTGCCGTATACATGGTAAAAACAACAGCGCAAAAAGAGAACTGAAATTAGTAAGTATTTTATTACCAATGTTTCTTGCTTTTTCAATTTAATTCATTGATTGCTCTTGCATAGAACTTTTAGTGCTCCACCACTCTGATAGTAATTGATGCCTCTCGCGCATTAGCTTGATGAAAAACTAATCTCTAACGAATTTGCGAATCCTCTCGAAAGTCGCCAACGTATTCATGCTATATACTATTCAACATGACGTTTCTATGAAGTTGCGGATAATCGAAGCTAGGCAAAAGTTATTTTGTATTACTTTTCTGGAAATAAAGCAAGAGTTAAGGATTTAATTATAACAAATCTCATGAGGGTTATCTGCCTAAGGGATGCGTGCGCTTGCGGAGGACTTTCTGAGGAAAATTTACTCTTACGAAGAATGCCTTTCAACACTGAATCCTCAGTTTTTCTTGAAATATATACAGCATATTAGGGTCTATTTCTTTTCACTTGTGGCAGCGTTGAACCTCGGGGCTTTTTTACTGCTTTTATTCTTCTTCTTGTCTTACGTTCAAGCCTCTTTTTAGCTGTTGGCTTTTCTTCGCCTTCTTTCGCAGTTAGATGAGTAAGTGCTATAATGGCATTACAACTGGAGGAGCTTTTACGTGCAGATGCAGTGGTGATGGCTGATATTAGTACTCACACCCTCATTTAATGCGTGCTACAGCCTTTTTTTCTCTTCTGGTGTTTTCTACTTACAGGTTTAGATTTTCATTCGCGCTCACTGTAATGAAGATGAATTTGGCTGCCATTACGAAGGTTGTAGAAGCTACATTCGGAGCAGAGGAATATCATTTCTCAGTTCCAGGAATAGGAGGAAGGATTCTACAGTGGTGGGCCTAAAATAATCATTATGGAGCACAGTTTAGCATGGCGTAATGAATAAACAGTCTTTGTAAATGTAACTAGGTATCTTCAATTTTGTATCGGACAGCTCACCATGACACGGCAAAAATAGGGAGCAACCTTGGGTAAGCGAAACCGCTGTACTATTAGTGCTTTTTAACGTCGTCACACCTTACCACGATAGATGGGAATTAGTCAAAGGATATTTAAAGCTTTAAATTTGACTATGCTAATAATTTTAAAAACTGTATTTTTTAAAAGTAATTAATTTAATATTTATTTTCTTTCCTAATAATGCTCAAAGATCAAGAGCAATTCGAACACTAAAATGAAAAAAAAATTAAATAACCTATAAAATAAGGAAAATGTGATCACAAAATATTCTGGTTATTGTATAAAAAAGACCTATAAGTGATTAAAACTTACTGCTGGACACACTTTAAATATAAATGAGCAGATCCATGCCTGCGTACTTTTTCACTTGAGGCAAAGAGATAAATGCGCTTCCTATGTGTAATACAAGGTGTCTAGGGATTTAAAACACACGCACCTATATATATGTGTGTGTTTTAAACGTATACATATACATGTGTGTGTATATATTTAGTTGCATAGTGCATTCATTATTATATTTCAAATCACAATGTCAAGACTCTTATAATATTATTTACAACTTTATATATTCATATATATATAACTTTATATATTCAGGGGGGAAATGACAACACTCATAATTATTTACAGTTTTGAAATGAAAAGTATTAAATATTAATTTTCTAATAAATGGTACGTAACATTGAAACAACATAAACAGTAATGCATCTAATGTAAAAAGTATCGCTTTCATTTTTTCAAGCATTTTAATATTTTAATTCTTCTTGCTTTTAACGAAGCAAAATCGTCAATAATTTGTTCAAAACTTTGTTGGTTCTTAGCTGAGACAAAGTAATAAAATTCAGATAAAGACTCACTATTCTTACCGGCATTTTACTAAACTACAAACAACACTAGCATATTAACATCAAATCCTTTATTTTTCAATTATAGTAGCAAAACTAAATCTTGTATTAAAAATAAACGTTGGATTCTAAAAAGAAATCTAATATGAAAACTGTTGCCAAAAAACGGTAATACAATAATTTGCAAAATGAGCATTTACAATTATTAAAATATCTGTGAGTTACTTTTAAATTAATTATTTATATGCTATACTATTACAATTGCACATTTTGTGCTATTACAACCTACTATCTGATCACTTAATTCCGTAATTCCATAGAATGGCCATATTTGATGTCTGGATAAATCGTCATATTACCATGAAACAGCGATATTTGAAAAACAACGGTTTAGAAGACATCAGGAGTCACATCAAGAGTCAATTAAAAAACAAGGCAAAAAATTCTAATGGTTTTTCGTTGGCTCTTCATGAGTCGACAGATATTACTGATAAGGTCCATTTGCTGGTGCTTATTTGAGAGATCAATGCTGAATTTGTAGTGATTGAAAAATTAGCTTCTATGAATAGTCTGTGTGAAACAATTACAGGTGAAAATATCTTCAAAGATGTCGAGGGAAGTCTAACACAATACAGTTTGCAATGGGATCAGTTAAAATGTGTCATAACTGTAGAAAGATTATGTGTAAAACTAGGAAAGGATTAGTCGGGCGAATTTTTCAGGCCTGTGTAGCTTCTAAATGTTTAAAACCTCTGGTGATTCAGTGTATTATAAAAGCAAGCTCTTTGTGGGAAACATCTCAATCTGTCATGGTGTTATTGAAACAGTTGTATCAGTAGTAACCTTTATTCGCTCTCGTGGACTTAACCATAACCAGTTTCGTGAAACTTTTATTAGAGATCGAAGCTGAATATCCAGACTTGCCTTATCATACAGCTGACGCTCAGCAATGGGAAATTTTTGTTAGGATTATTCGAACTGAGAGAAGTCATAGATATTTTTTTAAACTAGGAAATTTACTCATAAACTTTATTATCGAACAGCGAATGGGCTATGGATTAGCTTTTTCTACAAGCGTCGTGGGATAGCTCAACGAAAGTAAAATTAAATTGCAAGCGGAAACAGTACTTATACATGAAATATATTCTATCATAAAGGCTCCGATAAATCGCGCTGTTGTAAAGCAAGTAACATTAAATAAATTTGACCATTTTATATGTTGTAAAACATTTCAAATATTAGCAAAATCCCCTTTACAAAAATATTCACGCAGGACACATTTTCTGAACTTATATTTCACTTACAAGAACATTTTTTACATCTTGATGCAGGTGTAAATGGTATTTCCATGTTTCAAAATCCCTTTGATTGTATAATTGAGGAACTTTCATCAGGCCTTCAACTGGAACTCATTGACTTGCAGAATGATGATATGTTAAAAATGATGTTTAAAGAAAAGGATCTAATTCAGAATTCGGAAGATAAATACACTTAATTAAAATTATATTCACGGTAATGGATATTCGTATTTGGGAGTACTTATCAATGCAAAAAGACATGTAACGGCATAAAATGTAAATAATTAGTTTGAAAGTAACTCATAAATATCTCAATAATTCTAAATGTTTACTTTGCATATTATTGTATTATGGTTTTTGGCAACAGTTTTTATCTTTGGAATGCAATTTGTTAAAAATAACAGAAGATGAGTTTTTGACTATTGAGCTGGTGAATAAAATTATATCTGGTGTTGATATGGTAATCTTTTAATTTTTTGGTAGTTCAGTCAATCATCCTTGGTATAGCAAAACTTTTTCTGCATCTTATTGCATTGTATAAACCGAGGATTCATAACAGGTGTACTGATAAACATATCTGAAATTGAAGATTGTAAAATCGCAGTTTAGATCATTATTAACAGTTGATCCCTTTTACAAACAGCTTTAATTGTAGGAAGTACTAATTTCGAACTGAAGTATGATGAAATAGTATCTCAGGAAAAATAATTATTATTCTTCGCATTAGAAATTTTAATCTATCTAATAATAACTTTTTTAATATGTAAATGCAAATCTTTTATTCTTTTTTTGTATGTGTCTATAAAATGTGTATAAATATTATGTATAGCTATCGCTTCATAATTAAAAAATAAACCTTTTTTTTTTTTCTTCTTTTTGCTGTACGAGAAAATTACCCATTCATGCCTTTATGTCTGCTACTTGGTCCGCCAAGCCTACAATTTTTACAGTGTCGCGCTTTTTAAAAAATATTTGCCGATCCCTGGTATAAACGTATATCTCAAACATTTAATTACATTTTAAGAAAACAGGTGTATTACACAACAAAGTATTTAATATAACATACTAAAAATGTAAAAGAAAAGAAACAAACAATATACTTATAACAAAAGAAACAAAAGTACTGATTTTTTTAATTATATTTAAAAGCAAGTATGAAACATTTCATAAAAATTATTAAAAATTAAATGATTTAAAAACTTTCTTATTATTATAAATTTTTAGATAACCTGCATTTACTTGGTCTGAATAATTAAGTCGTCGTTTTCTATTAATAATTCTCTATAATAAATCGGTTTCATAGTTCATCAGTATTATATACTTCCAAAGGAGACGGTATTTATTTATTATAGCTATACTGCATAAAATATTAGAAGGAAATTTTTAACCCAATTATTTAAAATAAAGTATTCAGTGCAAAAATGGCTGTGATAGAACGAATAAGATAGTCTTCAAAAAATATTCCTTATTTTATTTCACTTGTTAACGATTTAAATAATATTATGTAGATTATATGAACTTATCTAAATACAAGTCAGAAATATAGATTCCACGTTTTAAATTATATTATTCTCCTTTACATTTATAAGGTATTTCTCCCACCTTCTTGGCATGCCTTCGTGGTGTAGTGGTCAGCACGCTCGACGCCTATTTGAGAGGCGTCGAGCTATTTGAGAGAGGCTCGACGCCTATTATTTTTTGCGCCCGAAATAAAAAAAGCGGTGGATGATGATTCTCCACCACCAGGATTTGGCGATTGTGTCCCCTAATCCCCAGTCGCTCTTTAAAAGGGGAAGTACATAAGGTATTTCTCCAGCCTTCTTGGTGTAGCGGTTAGCACGCTCGACGCTTATTCGAGAAGTCCGTCGTTCGAGTCCCGGCGAGAGCATTGATCATTTTTCATCTCTTGATTTCAAAAAGTACCTAATGTCTCTACAAATTCATCAAGTCAAATAAAGCTTGTGCAAAATGCGTTTTTGTATTTTTTATATAAAACATCATTGCAATGTTTCATTTTGCTTTATCTTGCTGATTTCGGCGAAATATAGGAGGGTTATCTGCCCTCGTATAGAGTAGGGGTGCATTCATGAAGGATATTCTAAAGGAAACTGACTCATTTATGTTACCACTTTACTGACAATCAGCTGATTTGGAGGGTTCTTCTCTGTTAACAGGACGCCATTTGACGCCAAAATATAAACTTTGGACGAAATCTAAGTGGATGGTGGTAACCCTAATGATGCGTAAATCTCCTTGAAAAAACGAACTTGTAATAACAACGTATATCAATATCGTATAATATGAATATAATGGTATAACATATATCGATATAACATATATCGATACATCGTATAATATGCATAATGTTTAATGCGCACAGTGCTGAAATAGTACGACAAATTGTGCAGTTCTCTTATGAGCTGCCTTTTGTTATTAAGCGAAAACACACAGCGAAACTTAAGCGAAGACATAATTGCACATTTTCGTCATCGCGCACAACTTTGGTATTACTCATATTAAACATTTCACTATTCCAAGTCACGATACAAATAGGCTGCCACATTTGTCACACATTTGGAGGCTGTCACCTCAGTTACAGAAAAGTTCGTTTTTTAACTTAGCGAAAGCAATCTTCGTTACAGCTGCTTATATAATTGAATCCCTTTGAAATTCTTTGGGATGCTCTCGGCCGTACTGTATCTTCACGTTTCCCACCTCCAGCCAGTCTTATTGAGCTGGGAACTGCTCTATAAGAAGAATGGCGATTGCTTAATTCTGCGGTGATTGACCACCTAATCGAAAGCATGGTCACAAAGTGTAAACTTTGTGTACAGATGAGGGGGGGGGGATCACATACCCTATTAATGTCCTTTTTTCTCATTTTATGCTGTTTATTTTTACTTTATACATAATTCTGTTTAAGTCTCCAGTATGTCATTATCTGATAACTTACAAAAATTTAATATTGTTTTCATTTCTGTATATAATTATTGATTTTGTTTTATGCATAAATATATATGCTACTTTCCTGCCGAATTTTGTGTCAATCAAAACAATATTTGTTGATTTTTTTGCATTTTACATCTTCGTGCTTAACTTTTGGAAGTGCGTGTATATAAAAATACATGCCAAGGGGCATTTAAATATGATGATTACTCGCTAGGTGTAATAGCTTATAATTTTAGAATACTGTTTGGTTGAAATAAAGCACATGGAACTTGCTCAGTTATTACACTACGGAAATTTATAAACAAAATGTTTCCAAATTCAAAATCCATATTTGTGAAAAGATTGAATGAGAGGTATAGTTTTAGCCAGTATATTGAAAATTAGAAGTGTTCAAACAGCCGCGTTTTCAATCTTACTTATCTTGCTTTCAATCAAACAAATGCACAACCAAATAGAAATATTTATGCCGTTGCTGGGATTAGAACCACGGATCTTCCAGTTATTATTTGGGCGGGATACCACTTACAGTAGGAGCAGATCTGGAAAATGCCATAGTTCCTTACATAGAAACCGTAATTTAACAGTTGAATACTATATTAAGATGCGAGATTTCATTACAACAGATTTATTACTGCAATCCATAAATTGGACGCTGTTTTAATGGCAGCAGCTACCAAAATAACTATAATTTTGTGAACTAAGTCATTTCTTTACGATTGAAAAAAGTACCTAGTAAAATATGTTATGATACACGAGATGCGCAAAGACTGTTCGTAGCGCTTGAAGAAGCTTTTTCATCTTTTTTCTGATCTTGTGAATATTTAAGCCATTTTTAATATATCTTGTGATAAAATTTTTATTAGGTAGATGTCTGCTCTTAATATTATTCTACATATATTTTTCTGCAGTCTTCTACTTTTCTTTATTCGTGACTAGTATAAGCTCTTGCTATCTAAACAATTTTTCCAACCAGGCTTTACATACTTTCTTCTTCACATGTGTACAAAGCGAAAAAGAATAAATCTTTGCCAGTCAGACAGAAGTCTGAGCAAAGCTGTTGATCTCCAAACTTTTCTTACTGTCCACGTAGTTGGAGGAAATGAACCCAAAAGGCTGAAGGCCGATTCTAAATGTAATAAGTGTCGCAAAAGATAACGCGACAGCTGGGGGGAGGCTGCTAGACATAATGTTTGCCTGATATAATAGCAGACATCATGAAATAGAAGGCCATTGAAGAATAAAAATAGCTGCAAATCTGGATCAGCAAAGCTAACTGCGTTTACAAAACGTGCAGTTGAAATACATATTATTAATATCCAGGTTAAAAGAAATGTAATTTTAATTATATTTGACAATTTAGGGCATAATTTGGAATTAGAATATTTATTTACTGCGATGAACGATTTTAATAAAATAAATATCTTTGAAAATTTTATTATATGACAGTCTCGATGTCGTCTTACATAATTGTGATGCTATATTTTAATGTGAAAACTCAATATTTAAACATATTATATATTAATATGTATTAACATCTGCTTTACTATGCAATGATGTTAATACGTATTAACATTTGCCTTAGAAAAATCAAATGTTTTCGTTAAAAAAAAGCAAATTTTGGACAAACTTAAGTTAATTAATTAGCCTTAAGCCTAGAGAACTCTAGCGTAAATGAAGTACCCATAGGAGGCACCCATGATGTCATGATGTGGGTTACTGATATATAAGATTTATACAAGATAAGTTACGTTTATATACAGGGTGATTATAATTAAAGTTTAAGTTTGAAAACGCTATAAAAAAAGAACCACTCATTAAAATGACGTCAAATTTGAAAGGAATGTTATTGAAGAAGGCGGAAAGCGTATGGCAGAAGAAAAAATTTAGTTTCAAAAGTTAGCAACAGATGGCGGTGCAAACGGAAGAAGACATAAATTAAAATGTTAGTTAAATTTCAGTGTTATAAAGCCGCCAGGTACCAGGCTGTTCCTCATTTCGCGTCTCAGACGTTCGCCATGGGTGTTTCACTGGAGGACCGGGCTCTGCTGGTAAAGCTGTATTACAAGAATGATGATTGTGCAAGAGTAGCTCTGCAAAAATTCAGGACACTGAAGGGTATAAAAGAAGGCGTTGGTCCAAGGAGTGTCGTAGGTCTAAAGAAAATGATGCGAAAATTCGAAACGACAGGTCCGTTTGATATGCAATCTGGTAGAGGGAGAAATCGAGTGCATTCGACGGTAGTTGAAGAAGTCGCCACAGCATTACAGGAGGGATCGACCGGTGGTGTGCAACCGTGCAGTGCACGAGGCCGAACATTGGACAGGCCTACGAGCACGGTGCTGAAAATTGTACGAAACATCCTGCAATGCTATCCGTACAAAATTGGCCATGTGCAGGAGTTGCTTCCGTCTGACCTGACAGCTAGGGAGACGTTTGCGTTAGAATTCCTGACTCGCATGGAAGTGAATAATGAATGGCCATGGAAAATTTTGTGGACAGATGAAGCCCATTTCCATCTGACAGGATACGTGAGTACCCAGAATTGTCGAATATGGGCAACAGAAAACCCACTGGTAACGCACCCCGTACCACTTCATCCTGAAAGGGCCACGGTATGGTGTGGCTTTACGGCATCATTCATCCTACAACCATATTTTTTCGAGCAGACGGGTGCTTCCGGTCCTGTTACCGCTACCGTCACTCGTCAGAGATATTCGTCTCTTTTGCGCAACCACGTGATTCTAGCTCTGCAACAGCGTGGATGTGTGGATGGAATCATTTTTATGCAAGATGGCGCTCCTCCGCACATTGCACATTCCGTGAAGCAGCTGCTGAGGCGCCATTTCCGAAATGCTCGATTTATCAGGCGTCATTTCCCTACAGCCTGGCCGTCCCGATCGCCTGATCTTACTCCGTGTGATTTACTCCGTGTGGGGATATCTGAAGGATGTTGTGTTCCGTGCTCCAATTGCAAATTTAGCGGAATTAAAGGCACGCATTTAGCAACACATTCTAAACATCACCGCGGAGACACTGCGATCCGTTGTGGAACATGCTGTTTGTCGCTTTCAACTTGTTGCACACAACAGTGGACACCATATTGAACATGTTTTGCGCCAGTCTCGCGACAGTTCCGAACTTCTTTGATGAATGGTTCTTATGCGGTATGTCGCCGCAAAACTCTTGAAACCGATTTGTCCCTTTCGATGTGATATGTACAGTCATGCAAATAAAATTATTCAACAATTCTAATTTGTCAATGCGTTTTAATGTGTAACTTCCACCTTAGCCATTGTTTTACTAATCATTTCTCGTTTCTCGTCGTGATTCTGCCGCTTACAGCGCCATCTGTTGCTAACTTTTGAAACTAATTTTTTTCTTCTGCCATACGCTTTCCGCCTTCTTCAATAACATTCCTTTCAAATTTCACACCTTTTTCATCAGTGGTTCTTTTTTTATAGCGTTTTGAAACTTAAACTTTAATTATAATCACCCTGTATATATATATATATATATATATATATATATATATATATATATTATCATTAGCATTGTAGAGTCACTAGGTTATTTTTGAAACAGGAAGAAGTGAAAAAAGAGCTACGCCTTCGCCGGGAATCGAACCACGGACCTCTGGAATACGCGCCCAGCGTGCTAACCACTATACTACGAAGGCATACTACAAAGGTGGGAGAAATGCCTTATAGTATAATTGCTAAAATCGATGCAAAATAATAAAATTCTAAACTGGCTGCATAACAAATTATTTTAGGAAAACGTTTCAAGACAGAATCATTCGCTGTCTTTATTAATATTTTTTATAAAAAGTTATCTTTAATTCGAAACTGTAGTTGCAGTACCATAGTAACAATATCTGAAGTAGTTATATGAAAAATATCCTTTTCCGTGGTAACAAAAGTCATTATTGTTTCCTCCACTCCTCCTTAAACACGTATTATATTGCTTTTTCTTCATTTCTTGAATCACACACTATATTTGTTTTTGCATTTCTTTCCTCTACTTAGCGCGAACTGAGCCTCCTTTACTTCAGAGTTTCCAGGAGATGCTCTCTTGCCTTAACAGTTTCATCCCTAAATTAATCGAAACATTCCATTCTTCAGATATAGAAGCTTTAAATGTAAAAAGTTGGAAAGACTTCGACGAAACTTTCTTTTTCTCCTTTTTCTCTTTTTCCTTTATTTTCCTGAGTTTTCTTTCCTCTTGTTTTTTCAGCTTCCATATTTTCAGTATCTCTTTTTCTCATTATTCAAAAGCATTTGAAAAGAAGTTACAACTGCAAGAATCTTCTATCTTTTTCTTTTTGTTATCAACTTCTACGTATGGCCAGAAAGAATTCCCCTGGAAGGAAGTGACACATTTTCAGTTTATCTAGCAAATGACAGTGTTCAATGATAGTACTGAGTGCAATTGCATTACCAGTAGCTTATCTTTTCCTTCTTTAGCAGATGATCCACCGCAGCAGGTTCAGTAATATTTTTGTTGTACTTTCAGTCAACAAAACATGTTGACTGAAAACATTTTGTTGACATGAGCTGTGTAAAACATGTTCAAATTTTTTCCTCTTAACTAATTCACTGTAGATTCTAGGGATAAAAATGTATTTAATAATCTAAGTTTACTGAACTAAATCTGCACTATTTTAAACTTACTTAAGCATAAGTCACTATTATTGGTGTAAGTTCTTTTACTGCAGTAGGTGTTAAAAGTCCAATAAAATTTTAATCATCTCCTGTAGAGGTATGTAAGTTTTTATCTCGTTCAGCTTGATTTCCTCCTACTTAGAATTTAAAACAATAGATTATCCCAACTGAAAATTCTCCATGAGCTGTGTAAAACATGTTCAAATTTTTTCCTCTTTCAATTCGTGATAAGTTCTCTGAACCAATTGTTTAACTTTTCGTGACACTCTTTGTATGTTTGTAGTTAAGTTTCAGTTTGGACTGCATCCTAGTATCAGAATGGCCTTTTAAAATTTTTGAAACAATTTTCTCCCAGAAGATATATTTCCTTCGGGGAAAATCACTTACTTATTTCACTATACTTATAACGTTTCTTTTGAAATAATAAATTTAGCGTTTGATATAATTTTTATAATATCACAGAATAACAATTATTTCTCTTTTATATGTTAAGATCAACGCACACAAACCATTTGTGTAGCAGCTTTGCTCCTTCCAGCTTCTTTTTCAAATTTTTTCTCGAAATATTTAATCTCTTAGCACAGGCTAATCTAGAAGGGTGCACGGAGCTGCATTAGGAGCTCCTAAACAAGAGCAAATTCAGTTCCTCCTTATATTTAAATATTAATCAAATAGTCTGGAAAAAGTTTTCGTTCTCTCACAAATGAACTAACATAACATTTTTCCCTACTTAAAATTCAAAACAATACAGAACCTGAGAATAGCTACAACAGAGTCATGATACAAAGTAAATCATTAAAATATTATTTATGCTTTACTATTTTTTATTACTTAAGATTTTATTTTAAAAACATAATAATGGTTGGGAATTGTGCACAGATATGAACACCTGGGAGGCGCACTGTAACATTTTGAGAGAGAGTGCATCATAGTGTATGAAATGATCGACACTCCCGGTCAAAACTTCCAACTTCAAACTTTCGAAAGATATAGAAAATGATCATTTATTCAAAACAGTTTATATGCGGAGCTTAGAAAATGAGCAGGTTGATTTCCCACTGCAAAATGTAGATGAACAAAATAAAAAGTTGTTATCTTAAAACATTCCTAAAATCATATTTATAACACTCGTATCTTCTTAAAAAGAGTTTTTATATTTTCCTAAAGCACAAAAAAAAATACAAAAGTTCAGTTCATATTATAATGGAGTAGGAAGATTAAATATATGTTCCAGAAAGAACAATAGAAATTCTACGTATACGTTACTTCCAATAAAAATGAATTAATTAATATGCGCGGGTTTTATTACAAGTAGTAAAGAATTGTGCGGGTTGGTGTTTCAAGTACTAAAGTAAGTGATGCAAAAGAATAAATTAAGGAAATCGAATTATTCTGAACCAGCATGCCAAATAATGGCAGAAAATATGTTTTATTAATTGTAATAATGCTGCTGATAATCCAACATTACCAGTTGACTAAAGCGTTAATTTATTCGATTTAAATTATATCCATTAGTTGTAGCATTAAAAATAAAATGATTTTAAATAATTTGTAGTCATTAAGTTTGTTTGACGTCACGAAGCTGAAAAATGTGCAGTTGTCTCGCGAGAATTCGAACTCGAGACCTCCCGGATACACGTCGAGGGTGCTTCTAATTATACCACGAAGACCTGCGGTAAGGAGAGAGAAAATACCTTATATACTCCCCCTTTCAAATGACGACTGGGGATGAGGGGATTATCTGTGCCCCTGCCTCTTTGCCGCAAAAAATTTGTGCCCCAGCTGCTTTGAGGAATTCCGTGTCTAAAATAACTGGAGCCTGTAAATCTTTAACAACGAAAAAATTGTCTTTTGGGTCTCATTTTTAACTTGAACAATTAATGCGGCCTTTCTTATGCAAGTGAAATGTTTGCCTTGTGCGGTAATAACCTTCGTATTTTCTTCACTAAATAGTAGATATTTTTTTAACTTTTATGAAACACGTTTCAGAAAGGAAGTTTGCTTACGCCCCTGTATCTAACAGGATTTCTGCTGGCACATTATTTAGCAAATTCTGAATAACCGGCGAGATCAAATTTTTTATGGCCACTGTATTTAATAATAGTTTAGAGAAATTTCCATAAGAGCGGGCTAGCTATACCCTCATTCCATCAGTAGTTTAAGTTAGTTTAGTTAGGATTAGTTTAACTTCAGCTTCTCCGCCCCTTGTTTTTACCTTGAGGCTTACCTTGGTGATCGCCAATTTTTTTTTCTTTTATTTCTAGAGCCTTTTCCGCTATGAATGGCCTAGGAACATGGGCCCAGGAATGTCCGTTCGATCTCTGGTCGTAATCTTACGCGTACTTTCGGCCGCTTCGGATTTAATCGTCATCTCAAAAAACAGTTCCAGAGTGCTGGAGTTTCTCAATTCAGTAAAGTCTGAATCACTTAGTTGTCAGGCCTCTTCCCGTACAATAAAATTAATAATTTGAATTTTTCTTAAAATAAACTGGATCAACACTTTGACCTTCCTTACTTACTAAATATTATATCGGCTTGTAGCTTTGCTCTGACCTCTGAGAATGCTCCTCTAGGGCGGTATTAATTCAAATAAGTACGTCTCACTGCCTATTTCTCCTAACAAAAATGTGCCGATTCTTTTGTACCAACTTAAAGTCTGTTCTCGCAGGGCGGCGACAGCTATCTTTATTTTTTGAACTTCTGGGACTGGATACAGTAAAAGGTGGCTGTCCAGCTTTTCCAAAACTCTGGTGACCAATGTTCTATCATAAAATTTCTTCGCGGATTTCATGGAAGCTCGCATTATTTCCACTAAGAAACCAAACCCTTCCATGGGGTTTCTGGAGCCGGTGGGGTCTGTTACGTTGGTGGGACAAGCAAGAAGGTGAACTTATTACCATTGATTTGAATTTATTTAGGACGCCAGTGTAAGATCTAGTTTTCTTTGCTAATATAAACTGCTAATATATACCTACTAGAAAATTTTCTTTGCTAATATAGACCTATTTAAAAATGTGCATAGTGACTTATTGCTAAGACTAGAAGATGAATACAACAGGGGAAGGGTGTAAAAAACCTTTTTATTGATCTTATTTAATTACATACGGCACAATCTCTGTGCTTACTAAATCCGCCATCTACTTGTGCCGATAAAACTGGAAATAACATTAAACTAAACTAAATTTAAAGATAAGCTAGTAGTTCAAGATACACAATTTAATTTAACCTAGCAGGTTGACCCAGGAACTTACACCGGCGTGATATTAAGTTTCGTTGGCAAAACTGCGAAGTCGAAGTTCAGAACTCCAACAGCTGATAGAAATAACAACATGCGCATTCAAAAACTAAAATAAGCTCTAATTAACCTTTTTTTAAACAAGAAACTATTCTTAAAAATAATATAACCCTTATAAGTGCAGTGATATGAGAGTATGATACATTCTAGCTGAAATGCATGTTTGACAATGGTGAGGGTATTTCTCCCAATTTCCTAGCGTGCTTTTGTAGTGTAGTGATTATGCACGCTGGGCCGGTATTCCAGAGGTCCGTGGTTCGATTCCCGGCGAAGGTGGTTGCTAATTTTTCATCTCTCCGGCTTTTCCAATTAACCTAATGTCTCTACAGTGAGGCCCGAACTAAAAAGGTGTTCTATGAGGATTCTCCGCACCCAGGATTTGGCAATTGTGTCCCCTAAAATCCCCAGTCGCCCTTTAAAAGTGGGAGTATATAAGGTATTTCTCCCGCCTTTCTAGCGTGCCTTCGGGTTGTAGTGGTTCTGTATGCTGGGCCGGTATTCCTGAGGTCCGTGGTTCGATTCCCGGCGAAGGCGGTTGCTAATTTTTCATCTCTCCGGCTTTTCCAGTTAACCTAATGCTTCTACAATGCAATGAATAAAAATATGATATTGTTCATATTTCCAAACTCACTGTATTTATAAGCATTTACAAATCTTTCAACACTTATTTTATAATGATACTTTCAGTTTTAAATATCGACTGTAAGAGATTTCGAAGTTATACTGAAACCAAATCTTAAATCAGACAGTGCTAGATCCTAAAATTTGAATATATGCTATTGTAATCACTTGCTAATGATACGTCAGGGAATGAAAGTTTTCAGTCTTGTTTCATTTCAACCATTAAGCCATTTATTACAGCCACTCTTGCATAGATTAGTTATTAGAATGCACATCTGAACTGTCATGAAGTGTAATTGATTAGTAGCCCTATGTTAATCGATCATCATATCGCTACTAGTTTATCTCTTTAAGGCCTCGTATGACTTTCTAATATCATTGACAGAGCTACATGAATTATGTATGAGTATTAATGAAATCGGGCTTTTAATGATCTGACTAAAGAGCACTTCAGATAGTTGAATTTTAGTTAACATGGTTAACACAGTACACTAAATAAAATTGTTGATTTATTTAGTTTATATCTAGAGCAAAATTATTGTGTGCATCATTAGACTGCAAAACATGAAAGCAATAATTTCATAAACTTCATGCCTTCTCAGGTTTCATAGCAATACATTACAATTTTTCTCTATTTTAAACAAAATGCTAAGTTATATTCTATGACATGGCATTCTTTCATTGTACGCTCATATGATGTAAAGACCTATCTGCAGTTAATATCCAGTAACGACTGCTCTTTTGGTTCCCCCCGCGGGGGTCGACGTAGAGAACTCTGCGAAGCTACTGGCTAGGATCTGTACCTAGGCAGTCTCGGCCACGGGGGATAAAATTTATGAACTTGGTCGTTCTGAAGCCCCTGGGAAAGGTCATTTATTGGCCGTCCTCGGGGACTGGCATGTCCTGAGTGGTGTGGAACCGTAGCCGGAGGGCTAGTTCCCCCCGGTTTGCTACATGGAGGTAGGAAAGGGAGGAGGGGCCATTCCGCGCTAGAAGTGAAGCACTGCTTTGAAGCTTGGGTCACCAGACGGGGTGTTCTTTGTTTACATTCTGAAGCTCGCTTGACAAGATTCTGATAGTATTTCGACACACGACAGTTCCATAGAAATCGAAAAAGGGACACTCTCGCATGAAAGAAACATTCATAGTGTGATGGATAATAGCAATTTGTATAGTTTACTGACATTTACGCAAAAATCACATCTTGGTTATTTTTCGATAACTAACAACAGCGATTTTGATTATGAATTTGTTTTATAAAATTCTAAGCTGTTGCACTACAAAAATATAGATTTTAAGAAAATTGCTAAAAGAGATCTGCCAAAATTTATTTTCTAGAAGATTTGAGAAGTTTGAAACTTGATGGCTAAATGTAAATATAAAATTATGTATATTAAAATATTTGTAATTAGGCACATAGGTCAGATTAAGTTTTTATTAAATAGAGTAACGCATGCAAGGGCTATCTGCCTAAAGAGAGAGATGCCATCGTGGGGGAATTTTGAAGAAAAACTGACCTTTGAGTGGGTATTAAAAATAATACTTAATTTTCATTCAAATTATATTCATATATATTTTTTATGTAAAACTTTCGAGTGTATGCTAAATTAGTGTAAATTACTTTACACGAAAAATATAGTGAATGCACAGAAATTAAAGATTTGCACATGCCGGAAATGATAAATAGGAAATATGTATGGGTATTTATGCATGTGCTTGCAAAAAGCATGTATCTGCCTTTGACAAAATACATAAATATTCATTAAATTATTTATAAATGTATTTGAAATGAAGAATTTATTCACTTATAAACAACTGTGAAAGTACTGTGAAGAAATCTAATGATTAAATGTATCTAATTTATAATGATTATAAATGTTATCTAAATATATAATAACCTTAATATTGAATTGTAAACATAAATTGAAATCCTGTTGACAAATACGTTATAAAACTATTTAAGCAAGAATTGTTCGTATTGGAAAGCAATCTGTTAAAAGGTATTGTAAAGCAAATGCTATGAGATGCGCACTTAAGAACGTAATAAAGAGTTTTGGAATATGTATTGTTGAAATGAAGGGTAAAAAAAAAATCTGATAAGTATAATTAAAAGAACATTACATTTTATAATAACTCAGTTACAAGTTTTAAATAATACTTAAAAAAAAAAAAAAAAATCTTATTTTATTTCCTTTCAGAAATGTTCAGCGAAAGTCAAATACTATTTAATACCTATTTAATTATTAGGAATTAGCGAAAATAATTCTCTAATTTAAAATGAACAGAATAGAGCATTAATTATAAATTGACTTACATTTTTCGATTTAAAAGAAGCCAAAAAATCATGTCATATTTAAGAAAGTATTTTAGGAAGAAGCTCTATAAATAGAAAAGAAATAATGCATAATTTTAATATTAATAATACAATAAACTTTGATCTTAATTTTTGTACCTTAACCGAATAAAATCGAATTAACTTAATTTTTTTTTCTAATGTAATTAACGAAAACTTGTGAAAATATTTCATTCAAATTAAACCATTCTTAGAAAACTGCCCTGTGAAAAGTATAGCATTTAATTCCGTTCAGAATGAAATGTTGTTTAAAAATATGTTGTTTTCACATACTTAGGACTCTGAAGTGTTGTAGAAAAAGAAAATATATACATTTATATGTATATTTACGACGTAATTACAAAATATTTACACCCGAACGCGTCAAATCCCATAGAACTCAATGGTAAATGACCCAATGTTTCGGTCACCACGTAGGGATCGCCGGTGCTTCAGAGCAGAGTACGGAGAAACTTGTTTAGGGCGACTCCATCTTACTTCCTACCTCCATGGTTTGCTGGGTAACGGCCCACTGCGACGGGCTCGCCCATGCGACTGGCAGGAGCATTTTGACGACCGGTGCTGCCTGGTGAGTTTTCCAGGTGGTGCGCTGCTCCCCTGGAAGGGTAATAGTGGAGGTTGAACCTCCGCGAAGTGCCCAAAGAGGGAGTGGACCTGTAGTGTGATTGGGTTCACGAGGCAGGGAAGCCTAAAATATGTTCTGTTCTGCTCTTTTGGTTGAATGTATCTGGACAGGTCAAGATGTTTTAAAGATAAAGGTTTTAAGGACAGCTATGATGATGTTTTAACTATTATGTTATAACTTGCTTGTTTGTTTTAACTATTATTGATAACTCAAGTATTGATACTCCGAATATTACTACAATATTCAATATAGTTACCAAAGTAGAACATTCACTTAGTTTTATTATCTCTAATCAATGCTGCTATGGCATTCAAACTGTGTACCTCGAACAATTTTTGATTGCAAACTGTCCGTTTGCAAGGACAGTGGCACCTCGTATGCTCAAAATCCCTTCCGTCAGGAATCCTACGAATCATTCATTATGGGAAATACGGTGTCTTATAGATTACTATGAGATAGATTTTTTAATATATATATTCACATGCACAATGTTATAAGCACAATCTCTCAGACTTTTAATTCCGGTTTGTTCAATTTTCCCAGTCTTCTGTAGATGGTTCCCAGCTCTCCTTCATCCATCTTTTACATCTGCATTTGGTTTCATAGAAGTTAACTAAAATGATATAAGATTTACCTAAAGTGTATTTCTTTGTCTTCAAGATCGTCCTTAAATAGTGCATGGCACTTCCATTGAATAGATCAACCGAAGTTTTATCTCAGCTTTTGAGGATACCATAGCTCAGCTGTGATCCGAAGTTCTTCCCACTTCTAATTTCATAAATTTTCGCTTCATGATTTGTTGAATCATTCTAATTCTCACTTCTATAGAAGGTCCTTGATGGCTGTTAGCACCGACTCCTTCTTTCCAGAAAACGCTTTTCCAAGTTGCTTCAAGAACTTCTTGAGACTAGCAACTCTTAAGTGGTAATGCAATATTAAGAAATATCTTTATTCACCTTTAATCGTTGTCTTTGTTTTGCGAGATACCACTGGAATTAAAATTTATTCCATTTCTGTCAAATGTTTCATTAATATATTTTGTATTTTTCCTTCCGTAGAATATAAAAACAATAGAATCAATTTGCATTTTCGCACTTAGTAAAATTCCATACGTATGATAAAGATGATACATTCCGCGTGATAAAGCCATAAATCTGGCAACGGTAATACTCAGTCAATAATACCGCAAATCCCTCACAATTCTTTATATGAAATTTGAAACCTTTTCCTAAGACACATTGTAAGGTTTATTTAACTAGCATTTTTTTTTTTTTTTTTTTTTTTTTTTTTTTTTGTTAATTCTTTTTGATACTTTCTATTTTACTGTCAACTTTCGTCAAAATGAAAATTAGGTTAAGTTTAAAGAGTAAATGTAACTAGCGTTTAAATTGCGTTGCTCTGCGTTTCAACAGCCTTGAACTATGCCTTTGTGAATAGCTGTCCTATAGAGTTTGATGAATGATTTGGTTCCTTGTAGGGTTTATATTTATTTTAACTAACATTTATTTTAAGTTTAAACTATCTTTCCTGTCAAGCCTTACTTTCCCTGGAATTGCCAATGCCAGAGTATGTAAATTTTAGTAGAACGCGCAAGGATTCAAATTGTCAGCGGAAGTAATCTGAGTTAAATAGAAAGGAAACGAGTTCGAAGGTGTGCTTTCTTGCTTCACGAGCGTGGAGGTGGCTAGTTAGAAATTGAAGAACCACGCGTTTCGGCCTGTGTGCTTGCCTCCGTAGATAGTTAAATCTTTCAACGTAATATTCAGAAGTTTGCTGAATTGTCAGCGGTATCTTAGAACGCGGTTAGGTTAGTTACGCTTAGAGAGCCTCGTAGTTAGTCACTTGTTATTATTCTTTTTTGAGTTTCTTATTTTTATTTTACCGCCGGGTCGGCGTAGTTTGTGAGCGTCAAGAGCACGCATTTGTAATTTCTAAAGTTGAATAAAAAGGGATTTAAACCCTTCTCAAGACTTTGTCTACTTTCCAGTTCTTAGCAGTCACCACTATTGTTGCGTGCATGTTGGAAGAGCGCAACATTACATCCTGTTAAAAAGATTAGTTTAAAGCAAATATCTCACAAAACGGTTTTTTTAAGACTGATGTAAAACTGGAGGAAAGAAAGTTGAAGCCAATGACTAACAGGCGTGATCTTAGTTGCATTCTTTTCAATAGTTTTTGTTAACTAGAAGACATGTGAGTATTTAGAAATGTTTTTGTTAATTTTAAGTACTAATTATAATCTACAGGTAGTAAAAAATATTTAATTCAGTTCTGTCTGTGAGGGTTACTGAAGTTCACTGTTTACATTTAGTTAGCTTACAATGATGATAATTCGTTTATGCAGCATAAGATTATAAGCTTAATATTACAATATTCATTATTTGTTTCTAAAAAAAAAAAGTATTATTTCAATATATAGTGGTGCATCAGCATGCAAAATTAATTCACTCCGTGACTCAGTTCGTAAGCCAGTCAACCATTAACTCGTTCTAGCTCCAAAAAGAACGACCTGAGGTTTTAGTTACATGTTTTTAAATGTAAGAAAAATGCACTATGATCGAAGATTAATGCCCCCATCACGGTATCTCCTTGCGAGAAAGCGAGCATAAAATATTACAGAAGTCCAGACCATATCAAGCTGTTCTTTTCCCCATTCAACACGAGTTAGTTTTCTCGGCCAGCTGTAAATGAACCGCAGTGCGGTCACAAATGTGTTTCTACAGCCCTCTGAACATTTTTTACAGCAGAACTTCTTTAGCCTTCAAATGCAATGGGAAAATACACTAGTAACAATTAATTTATATTTTTGTTCATAAAAATGAATGTTGGCTTATGGAATCAGGTGCCATCAGACGAAAATGCAAATTTTATGGGTGTGTTATGACGTTACGTTTATCCATTAATTGGCTGCGAGTCGTGCTGCCTGGCAACAGTTTCGCGGTCGACAGGATAGTATGATATTTACATATTTTTGAAATATTTATCAATTTTTGGAAAAATGTATATAGATTTAAATCGCAGTACTACCGCTATTTTTTCATATGCATCTGTTAAGATAAAAAATAATGTAACTTTAGCAATAAATTTCAATACACACATCAAAATTATAGTTACGAACGTATACTAATAATTATTTATATTAGCTGATTTTAATTAGTTAAGGTTTGAATTCTCATTTACTCCGTACAGTATTTCTCTAGATCCCAGTTAATTAGTTAATTATATATAATTAAGGAATATCCAAGCTGAAAACTAGAAATATTTCATACAGTGACAACATTACAGGCAAAAAAATACATGAGTATATACCCTTTATGAATTTTTTATTAACTAAAAAATTTATAATAATACTTGTTACACCGTACTTTTAACATACACGCTACAAAATTAAATAATTGCACAGGAGAGCCTGCAAATGATGTTTCAAAAACAACCTGCAATAGAAAATCAGAAGTTTTTTTAATCATATATGTTAGGTTCTGTTAGATTTATTTCATTATGGCAAAGTCCGCTAGAGCTATCTGCTTAAGGGGATACCTTCGAGGAGGACTTTCTAGAAGAAACTGGCTCGCATTCACTTTATCCATTGGGAAAATCCCCCAAACCCACGTGCAGCCAGCCCGTTCACCTGGAATTGAACCCATGTCTGTCTACCAGTGTTCTACTGAACTTTGGAACCGATGAGAAGCCTCGGAAAATGCGACACTAAAATTAGATAATGCTCTAGTTCAGATTTGAGTAAATCGCAAAAAGGCAAAGAATTGGTTGGTTGATTGGTATTATTAGAGCAAGAGCCAGACTGGCTAACTGACTATGCTGTGCTAACAAAAAAAAATGGTGGGAAAGAGAATGTATACAGTAAACTAATGCATTTATTACATAGACAACTAACGATTCTCTTTTCCTCTAACAAGGTCCCTCGGAGAGATTGATAAGTCGATAATTATGGAAGTTCGTAGGCATTTCTAAGCTAAGACATTGGTTTCACAAGTCAAAGGCATTTCACTGTTAAAATGTCTAACAGACAGCAATATATTTCAAGAAATAAAGATAGCTAGTGCGAAAAAGACGTAAGTTCAGCCTATCGAATTCTCATATATATGCGATAATGAAAGATTTCCCATTGAAAGAATTTCTTTACGAACATTTCCAGCAGGCCAGCGAAACGTTTTTTCTTTTTAAAACATTCCTACACGCCAAGTCGGTAAAAGAATGAAGGTAACGTTCGGAAAGTCTCCTGGATTTTATTTTTGAAACTTTTTTCTTTAACTCGATGCACCGCCTTCAAAGAATCATTTCGTTTCGTAGAAATCAATAGGAAAAGAAGTTTGGGTTAGAGAATGAAGATCCCCTCTTATTTCTCCAACAGGCGTTTTAACTGTACTTGATTTTATTCAAAGATCTAAAAGAGAACTCCTTGTTTGGAGAAATTTAAAGACCTCAGTATTCAATGGGCTTCTCAGAAACATGCAGTTGCTCAAAGTAAAATAAGATCTGAAGTTTATGAGGCTGGATTTAAAGACAAAATCCCATGATTTCTGAATAATCCTAGATTTAGATAATTATCTTTTATACATTAAAATGTGAGGAAATTCTTGACTTTAGTTTTAAGAATCCGTTTTTTCCTAAAACTAGGAGCGCTCATAATTTTAATCACAGACGAATGCACTAGCTCTAAAATGAAGATACCGTTAAAAGCTTTTTTATCTAAATGCCTGTGTTGCAGTTGACTAGAAAAAGATACCAGTTGGCCAGAAACGTTTTAACTGACATGGTGGAAAACCTCTATTTTCGTATTTAATAGCATAATAGAGTTTAGAATTTTGACATAATATAATTTAGGATCTGAAATGAAATGAAATATGATATTTTAATGAAAAACTGTCATCTAAATTAAAGAAGCATTCACAATATCAATTAAAAAACTAACAAATTAAATGTTGTAGCTAAATTACGCTAAAAGGAATCCAGATTTAAAAATAAAATCATAGTTATAAATGAGCAAGAATTAAAACTGGGAGAAATCAAAATTAACAGTTAATGAAAAGGCTTTGAAAGTGTTTTAACTGCCAAGCAATATTCTCCAAAAGCCGTTAAACAGAAAAATGTTCTCTTAGTAGCATCAAAAATGCCTTATAAAATGTAGAAATACACCTTAGATATTTAGGATACTCTAAAATGTTCAATTAAAGTTATTTCTCAAATATAATCGGAGAAATATTCCAATCTAAATTTTCCTTTCTGCTTTATTTTAAATTATCGAAGCAATAAATCTTTACTGTTATAAGACAACTCTCTTGACAGATTTTTACAGAAAGATATACGCACCAACGTTTGTACTAGCTACTGTTAATTTAAATTCGTTGTTCTTTATTTCTTACAACAGTATTCTTATTCTCAAAGAAAGCATTGTCAATAAAATAATTTTAAAGAATGATCTATTTCGTTCTTTTTTATTAAAATAACAAACTTAAGAGATATGTTTCTAATATTGAAAACAAATTTTTGAAAATCAAAAAAATTTGATAGTTGAAATGAACTCATCACAAACATACGTTTCTTCTAAAGAAGTATCATTAGTATCATTATTTGGCGCATGCTATCTTATAAAAGAAAATAGCCAAAATGGTTAATGCGCTAAGTCTATTTTATTTTTTGACTTTAATTTCATAATGTATTATAACAGTGGTTCTCAAAACTGTGCGCCGTGTCCTCAAAAGGGCGCCATGAAATATTGTAAAAGCTTCATAATTAATTGAACCAAGACATTTGGCCCTAATTAAACAAAACAAACAAAATGAGAAGCTAAAAATATCTAGATTTTTATGTAGTTTGTTTTTACTTTACGTTGTATGAAACTAAACTCACCGGCGCATAAGGCTGTGTTCAGACGGGGGCATAAAGAGCAGAAGTGGTTAAAGCCGAGCTGCGTTGCCACGGCAACCAGTCTGTGCTACGTCACACAATCTGGTTTAAATCTGGCACAAGGTTCCAAGTTTTGAACTTTACACCGAGTTTGGGATAAGTGTCGACCAATCAGAGTGAAGCTAAAACGAAGCGGCTTTCTGCAAACGATTTCGCTGTTACATCGAAGGCGACATTTTTTTTTAATATGGAGCACATCATATCCGAATGAGTTGTAATCGTATCTGAACGAAATAATGATATTGCAAGAAATCTACGATGATGACATGCATTTTTTAATAAGTTTTCACAATAAATTTAAAAATATGGATGAAACTCGTAAAGCGAAAATTAAGCTCAGGCTCATGCACGCTGTATATGATCCTGTAGATGATTGATTCCATTCATTATTTTCATTTTATTGTGAAAATTGTTTAAAAAATGCATGCTTGCAAAAATTTTATTTTTCCTGTGTAAATTATTATTATTACTTTCTTTCTGTTTATTTTTTGTTTTTTGTATAAATTATTACTATCATGTTCTTCCTGTTTAATTATTTTTGTATATAAGAATAAATTTATTGAAAAAGCTGAAAATATTGTATTGCTAATTATTGTGTCTTAATTGTATTGCTATTTGCTTCAAATGCTGATTTTCTTTCCAAACCATCATGAATTAATTTTACTAAAACATCAAATCAATATCAAGAACCTGCTGTTTTTTTACAGTAAAAATATTACTTTAAAAAAAAAAAAAAAAGAAAAAATTATTTTCAATTATTTAAGAATAGTCACAATAGTCAATTCAATGGTGTAAGCTTTATATAAGTAATAGAAGATTAATCTTTTGAGAAAATGCGCTTATGAATTTCAAGAAGGAAAAAATGTAGTGAAGTATGCTTAAAACAACAGTCAACAGTCTAGATAATTTTGTCTCCTGTTCATGTTATGTTCTGTTTTTTAATTACGTTCTCCATGAAAGGAATTTACTTTTAATGAAACTGTATAGCACACATAATGCATAACATGGACTATAATTTAATGAATAGTATTTGTTATTATTATCCACGATTTATCACTATCATTTGAATGGAATTTTGATCAATAATTTTATGCTATTTCACTGGTAGAAATTCCTGGATAAGGTATGAATGTTTATAATTTTGTTGTATTTGAAGACTTGGGTACCTAAAATTTGTCAATGTGAAATTACTTTTGAGATATTGATCGTAAATAGAAACGACAGCATATGTTTAAATTAAACTCTTTTTCGTGCTTTAATATGCATGTCTGCCAGTGAGTGAAGAATTGTCATAATCTGTCAGCAACTGAGAAATCATTAAAAGTAATTACTTCTGACAACAGACGTGGATGAAACTTACATCTATGATATCTCACAGCAGAGCAGAGTTTAATTTGAATTAATCATATGATGTAAACATACTAGTTTGCAGAATTATCCACAAAAATTCCTGAAAGTTAGTGCTTACTATGTACTGTAGTCTCTCGAGTGTAACCCCCCTTTTTTTTTCAGAAAAAGCATATGAAATTCAGGATTGCGACCTTTACATGCAGATTATTAGAAATAGACATATACAAGCAGCTGGCAACACAGCAAAATGTATATAATGATTGAGCATAAAATACATTGTTGGGTGAACGTTTCATAGTATTGTACTAATTGTGGTTGCTGGTTATGGTGACCAGTTGTGAGATACTAGTACTAGTGATAATTGATACTGGTAGTGCCGCCAACTACTGTAGTGATCGACAGTGACAGTGAATAAGGAGTGCTAAGCACAGAAACATGTTCCTTTTGATTGAAAATTAAAAAAAAAAAAAAAACAATTAATGTATGGTAAGTACTGTTTTCCGCTTAACTGCTTTCACACCTGCAAAATGGAAAAATATTATATACAGGCTATCTGCCATTTATCCTCAAGATTTTTTTAATTAAGCATATTTAGAATATCGTATTTCTCCTAAGAGAAATTATATATAAAAATTGAAGAAGGTTTTATATATATAAATATTCATGTGCATGTTTATAGTATAGAGAGTACTACAGTACAATGCAGAAATATTCCATACTGCTTTGCACAGAAATATGTGCCAACCAAGTATTGATCTTTCCAAAAAAATATTTCTAGACCATTTCGTTCTTTTTCTTTTTTAAACCTTCTTCCGTTGCCTCTTGGTAAGAAGGGAAGATAAAAGAGCATTCTTTGAACCAGTGAAGCTTTGTGGTGAGCTGAAAAAGCCATGATACAAAATAACGAAAACAAGCAGAGCGAGAGCGGGAAATCAATCGAGCTGGAACACAGCGCGCGAAAGGTGTAGACACATCCACGCATGCGCAAATTTAGCTTTTCTCATTGACCACAGCTTAGACTCCCGTCTCGCAGGTGCGAACGAAACTCCCGTATTTTATGCCCTTATGACTATGCCTCTATGTTCTTTATGCCGCCTTCTGAACGCAGCTTTATGTGATGTCTTCCTATTGGTATAGAATGACTGACATGATATTATCAAATTTTTTAATAAAAAGATGGATGCAACATAATCTATCGTATCACACATTCTTTTCATTCCGTTCTCTTTGCTCAACAATATTCATATTTCATAGCGTAATTTTTACAATATGACATCTCGAAGCGGTAGAACTATATTCTACGGCGGACGCATACGCTTTCTACTATATCCAGTGTTCTCAACTTAGGTTGACTGGTAGAATAAAGACATGTCTAGGTGCCTAGAGCCTTCGCGACAGATTTCGTCTGCTCTGCAGAATTTTTCAGAAAGCATATAATTAAGCGTTTGCCGGCTCGATTCATTCAGTCGGTTTAAAGCTTGTAATGATTATGTTAATTTCATTAACAGTTAAATTTTGAGTTAAACTTCCTTTCCTATCGCTTCTTAATTTCAACTTACCACTTCCGGCCAGAACGTAGTTTTAGAAGCACGTCTGAATGTTAATGAGGAAGAGCGGTATTTAACCGCGAAGTTCTAGTGTCTTAGTGAGAGAGATACCAGGTATTCTGGCTGTACGTTTCCGCCTTTTTAGGCTACTCTCTCGTAACCTATTATTACGCTCGGCCGTACAGGCCCTTGATAGCTTCGCAGTCAATTAGCGTTAAAATAAGGGGCCAGCTCTGTTAGAATTTTTCTAGCTTCGGCTATATCTCCTTTAGTTGAGATTAGCTTAGTTTAATTCTTAGTCTCTTAAGTTCAAGCCCAAGTGTCGGCTTTATTGTACAACTCCAAGACGGAGTTTTGTTAAACTTTAATAGGAATAATAAAGGGTTATTTCACCCTTCTATTTTGTTGTTTCCTGTCACACGAACTCAAGCGAATATTCGCTTATTAGTTCTTTAGATTCTCCACTTCCAACAGTAACTTAGAATTACACAGTGGGGAATCCTACAAGCCAAATCTAGTGAAATTAAACTCAGCACTTCAGATAAGTGAACAGTGATGCTTGTTTTCTTTGATACATAGTTTTGTGATTTTTTGCTCTTGTATCTTTGATAATGGACCGATTTTTGAAGAGTAATAAACGTAATACTACTGCTAATGAAATTATGTCTTCAACAAGTAGCAGGACTGTGAAGGAACGAAAGTATCGTAAATCTGATGACAATTATTTAGAGTTCTTCTGATATTCTATATAAGATTTATAGACAGCAATAATATTAAATAAGATCTGTTTTATAAACATATCACTGTAGGAGCTAAGGCCCAGGACCTATTCGAGATTCTTGATGCATTCATATCTGAAAATCATTTGAATTGGTCTCATTAGTGTCTGTACTGATGGAGCTTGCTGGCTACTTTGAAGGATTACAATCACTTACTCGAAACAAACCACCAGATGCACTGTGGACCCTTGCATTCACCTAGAAGCGCTTGAGTCCTGTGTGTAGTGAATATAGTAAATTTTATAAAATATCGTCCATTGAAAGCAACTTTTTAGAAACAAATTGTGTGAGGATATGAGAGTCGAGCCCCACTCGCCTTTGTTATACTATAGCAGTGCACGATGGCTTTCTCATGGTAATGTTTTATTACGTTACTTTGAACTGCAGCAAGAAATTTTTATGTTACTTAAAGAGAAAGGATGCAAAGATGCAGAAGATTTTGCTGATGCCGATATTCTAATAAAACTGGCATATTTATGCAACATTTGTGAAAAGCTGAATTACCTCAATCTCTCTCTGTAAGAAAAAAACATGCGCCTTTCGATGTCAACGAAAAAAACATATGAGCTGTTACTAAAAACCTTTAACTATAGAGAAGAAAACTTAATATTATATTTTAATATTGCAGCAAGTTTTGAAGTCAAATGAACTTGATCTTCCTCAAGATATAAAAAGCACATTTGAAGGTTTCACACAAACCATCACAGCTAATAATCTAGTTTGATAAATACTTTCAAAATGAAACTTTCGATAGGTTTGTATAGATTCAAGCTCCATTTAGCGTTAATGCCCGTCTTAATTTACTTCTGTGTAAGAAAAGAATCTTATCGAATTATCTTACAACAACAATTTGAAAACAAAATTTAGTAGCACAGAATTGACAGAGCTTTTTATTACAATAAAAGATGAATATCCTTTTCTAAGTGATAAGGTTCAGAGGATTTTAATTTCATCTGCGACGTCGTATTTGTGCAAAGCTGAGTTTTCGGCGGTCGCTATAATAAAAAGCAAGTATAGAGCAAAATTATTGTGTAAAAGCAAATCAGAGTGGCTATGTCTAGTTTAATTCCCCAAGTTGAGAAAATGTGCAATGATTTGTAGTCTCATCTATTACGTTAATTATTAATTTAATGTTAATAAAGTGAAAACAAGTGTTAAATAATGAAGGTACATGAGTTTTAGTTATTATTTTTATTTTTTACTTACAATTAGTCGTACTTTTACATAAAGTAGAGCGGCATGGAAAAATTTTAATTGAAAAAAGGCACCGCTACTGAGAAATATTAGGAAATCGCTGTATTATACCGTTATTCTGCGATATCAAAATAGGTTTTTGTCACATTTTTAAACATTTTACCCTGATAAGATAAATTCTCGCAATATTTTTCCCTGTTAGGAAGATAAATGTTTAAGCAACAATTCTTCATAATTCTTTATTATGCCCTAATTACGTGATTTAATTGTATAGAAGGAAAGCTAACTTATAAAACTGTGAATAATGAAGCGCGCGCTAGACATTTCTGCATAAGTATGCAAAATATTTATGTTCTCTTTCGAAAATAACTTCGAAATGAAGGTTGTAAGGTTTATCTTAAGTTTATAATAGTTATTTTTAAGTTAAAGCTTCTTTCTTCAGCTTACAGTTGAGTTTCAGAATCGAGTTTAATGCAAAAGAGAAGGAAGAAGGAGTGGCATTAAGTCGAAGTTCCACTGACTTCGGGGCAGAGAATCAGAGTTTCTGAGTACCGCGCGTTTGCCTTTTGGCCAGGTCTCGCTAAGCTGTTACTACGCTCGGCCGTATTACGTGCCCTTAATAGCTTCACTACTAATTCGATATTTAGGAGCCAACTAGTTAGAAATGTGTTAGCTTCGGCTAAATCTCTTTAGTTAGTCATTAGTTAAGTTCTTATTTCTGACGCTTTTGAGTTTAAGTCCGAGTGGAGGCTTTGCTGTACGCCCTGATAAAGGTGACGACTGCATGTCTTTATTTTGAGCAATAAAGGGTAATTAACCCTTCGTGAGTTTATGTTTCTATTTACGAACTTAAGCGATTACTCGCTTAGCTGTTCTTTAGGTTACTCTACACTTAGTTTATATATAAAAGGGAGGAACACTGCAAGGTAATCGCCGCCTAGTTGCAATTCGGTGTCTGGCGAATTAAATATAGTGTCATCATGCTTACTTCCTTTAATTCATACTGTTCATTTCGTTCTTTGGTACAGATTTAATTAATCATATTTTTAATATCGCTATCAATAAATGTTTTTAGAAAACTGTGTGGTTTAAAGAATAAAAACACACTTCAGTTGATATAATAAAATCAAATAAGGAGCTGTTATTTATTGGGGGAATAACACAATTTCAAACGAAAATATCTTTACCTAAATGAAATACAATAGGCACATCATATACAATCGGAATTTTACTGTAGTTAATTCCATCTTCTTTTTCTCCTGTTCATTCTGTTAAGGTTTTGTTCTTGTCTGGTAGATTTAAACTATCGTTATATAAGCACTTTCGAACTATTAAGGAGTTACAAAAATGACAGAAATTTAAAAATAGGGTTACTTTAACCATGAGAATGTGCAATGGTGTTAGAAATACAGAATTAGAGGTATTGATATCTGCTTTGCTTATGTGCGCGCTCATCATGGTTTCTACGGAAATGAAAGAGCTGATTTCTTAGCTAAAGATGCCTTAAATTTACCCATTGATATCAACATTAGCATTCCAAAGAGTTATTGGAAGTCCTTTCATTATAAAAAGCTTTTAGCTATGTGGAATGAGGAATACATTTCATCTCGTAATGCTGAAGTCACCAAAAAGTTCTTTCCTTCTATTTACCATAGACTGAATTCCGAGTCTTTCCTCTCGTTAAATTTTAAAGTGTCTCAGTTTTTATCTGGTCACGGTAAATTTGCAAGTTATCTGTTTCGTTTTAATCTACGATCAAACAATTTATGTTAATGTTCAAAAAGAGTTCCTCAGGATGTGGAACATTTGATTTTCTCGTGCCCTACATTTGATGGCCCTAGATTATGCTTACAGAACGATTTGAAAATGTTCGGAGTGACTTGGCCAGTGAACTTATCTGTTTTCGTGAAGTCCAGACTACTGTTCTCTGCTTTTGTTCGCTTTATTTATGCATGTAATTTTTAATGTTTATTTATACATGTAACCTTTAATGTTCTAGTTAACTTACTTCTGTAAGCCCCGTGTTGTACATATGTGGTGCACGGGGAGTCTGTATGTTCTCAAAGGAAAAAAAAAAAAAAAAAAACCTTGATTATATTTTCTTTAAAAGCAATAGCACGTTTTTCTGTATGTAACGTGAATAGGAGCCAGTTCTTCTGAGAGAGCCCGTCATCCACGAAGGTATCACTCCACCGGTGCAGATGGTTCTTGAGGGTTTACTGTATGTAATAACACTAGCAACTTTTAAAGCTGTAGTTGCAAGTAAAATTCCAGGATTTTAGTACTTACAGTTGGCAATGAAGAGTATCAGTTTCAGTATTTTTCTATTAACGAGGTGACAGTAGCCAAATTTGCACCCAAACGCCAAATGTGGTAACCTATTGTTTAATGTGCAAAATAATGAAATTGTGCGCAAAGCTAAATTTGTGCAATGTTCTGATGTTTTTAAGCAAAAATAGTGTACAAAGGGAAGAACTACAGTTTCGTTCTCCCCATGTTAACAACGATCGGTTTTCGCTCACGAAATATCAAGATAAATTAGGCATTACACACGCTAAATCTATTTGATATTTCTCTTTTGTCTTTATTTTTTATATTTATTCTGGATAAAATAGTTATTCTTCTCATGAAGTTTTATGTATCGTTAGGGTTACCGCCATCTAGTTAGATTTCGCACCAACGTTTATGTTTGGCTCTACATAAAGTCTAGACGTGGCAAAAGCTTTCGACAGCGTTTGATATGAGAGACTTATTTTTTTCCAATGGCATATTGGGAACAATTACAAATGTAACCCAGCCCATTAATCTATACAAGGTCGGATGTGGTGGTCTCTTTTTATGGAGGCACCTAATAGGTGGACCACCATCGCCTTTCCTATGAATGGACGGACAATTACAACCATGCCTTCTCCGGGATTCGAACCCAGGCCCTTCGGCATCGCGATCAGCTTCCCTGACCACTATACCGACTGGTCGGCTGAGAAACTTCTTTATAATTAACTTCAGCTCGACCTGGAAAGGGAGATGATTCTCATCATGTAATTTTTTTACGGCGAGCACTAGTCATTTTAGGCTTTGCCCGCTACTAAGGCCAGAAGCGTTGGTCATTTTATTATAAACGCACCTAATAGGCCGCCATCGGCAGATCGTTTACAATCAAACAAAGGAAGTGTAATTCACTTAACAAGACAATTCGCCCCAGTATCTAACAAAAATCAATTCTTGGCCCTATTTTATACCATTTTTTCGTCCGCGATTTTCCAGGGTTTGAAAATAAATTACCTCTCGACTCGCTATACAAACATCACCATAATTTTATCTAAATCCAGAAGGCTCAGTCACGCACAGAAAAAATGCAGGATAAAATTTCTGAAGTATGGTATGAGTGATGGAAAATTAATATCAACCCAGAAAAATCAAAACTTTTCATGATTCGTAAGTACAGGTAGAAGGGGATGAAAGATACTGTTACAGCAGGTATTGCACTACTTTTTGGCGAAAGCTTACTTTTGGTAAAATGGGCAAAGTACCCTAAGTTACGCTTATGTGGCTCCTGCTCACCAACAATTTCTTCTGGCAGAAGCATTTTAAGAAAGTAGCTCCTAATGCATGTGACGTAATTTTAAAGCTTGTGCTTAGAAGGCTTAAAATTATATTTTAATCACAAAAGTCATCTTTATATCTCATCAGTTAAGCCAATAATTACGTATGCCTGTCTGCTAGGTAAATGCTCTTGACAAGTGCGTTCTAATTCTTCAAAGGCTTTAATATCAATTCACCTTAATAAGTCATAAATGTGCTCTACACAAAGTTCCAAAATTGCCTGTTTTTGGTAAATTTATTAATGAAAAAAATGAAAAACTCTTCAACAAAGCACGTACAAGTAACCTGCTCAAATTTTCATATAGTTTGGCCCAAAAATAATTTTAGAAAACTTACTTATACGTGAGCCTTTATGCAATTCACATGCTCCTCAACTCCTTTCCTAGATAAGCATCTTTTTCTCCCTGTGTATTGTACTGACACGTTTTAGAACAACTTTTCTCTCAAGGCTCCTGTGCTTAAGTAAGCACAAGTTCTTACATAAATATTCTCATGAAGTTTATTCGCCTTTATCCAGAAATATTGCATTCAGTGAGCCTTCTTTGCATTATTCGAATTACCATATCGTTTAATTGCAGCTCGAATTAGTCGAATTGGCCACTATGATAAGAATGGATAATACAAAAGAGAGACGGAAAGACATGCAACATCACAATGAACTCAGGTCATTACTGCTGAAGAGGACAAGTGGACAGACATCTTATATGAATGGCCGTACGAACCAGTACAGCTGGGAGAACGACAGAAAAACACATGCAATGAGCCTGAAAGCATTCATAAAAGGCATCAGTACAAACGTGATGAAACGGGTGGACATCATTTCGAAAGGCCGCATTGATGTACACATTTTTACAAGGAGTCTATGAATGCTGAAATCAACAAAAATGAGGTTCATGAATACTGTGTCGAGTTCTTTAGAGGATGCTATCAATAATAACTTCCTCCTAACAAACGATAATGCTCGTTTCTATCATGCTTCACTAATGAAAAATTATATTTAACAGCGAAGGAATCCAGCGGATAAAGTTACTCCCATATTCTCAATATTTAAATTGGATAAAACATGTGTCAGAAGCTGCAGCCTCCACCTAGTACTTTGGACGAAATTCAAGATGCTATTTATCGTGAGTTCACATTTTATCGCAGGAACTCCTGGACAATCTAATATACATCATGAAAAATCGCTGTAAATCTTGCATTTTGATCAGGAATGACTATACAGTCTTTCATTTTCTATGTTTCTCTGGAAGTTGTAACACCAACTTTACCTGCCCCACTTTATATCACATTTCTTACACTCTTATTTAAATATTTTTTAATTAATTTTTTTTTCAGAAATGGCAAAGTTGCATTTTGAAGATATATCAGACTTGACGAAATAAAGATCTTCTACAAGTTCCATATTCGTAACTGCAAAATCATTCAAATCACTTAAATTTTTATAAGATTCTCCATTAATTTTTCCTGCCAATCTATTACAAGTTAGCAACCGTGTAAATAAATCAATAAGAATATAATCACGTTAATTTATCATGCTTGTTCGGTAAATCCTGCGCTTTTAGAAAGACATTTTATGTCTCTTATTGTACTTCACGATTATGCAAAATTGCGGTATTAATAATCAAGAAATAGTCATTGAAATATTTAAGTTCCAAACCATTTCCTCGCATCTGAGATGTTAGAGTCGCTGATTTCTGCTATCTTTGTCATATATAACACTGCATACAAATCAGTAAAACTTATTAATTCCCTTAATTATAAGTGCATTCATGCTACATTCAAATGAAGGATTATTACATAAACTCACCCTATTTTAATTATTTCAATACATTGTTATACACTATTTGATGAGCATACATTTTTTTGTTTTGGAGAAGATATACTTGCGTCATAGAGAGTTCTTATATTTATTCCCAAAGAGTTTGAGATCCAAACATTATTTCTCCAAATTCTATGCCCAAAGTTTATAAATTATTTCTGCCTACCTATCTTTATAATGAGTGTATATAAGGTTATTTAAATTGACCAGTTATTTATGAATTTAGCCTTTACTATAATTTCTCCTTTCCGTTCCCTCACCAGAAATGCAAATTAGACAGCATTTCTATTAAATAAAAAAGGTTTATTTAAACCTTTTCCAGACTTTGTAATTACTTCAGACACATCAATAATTCGTTTTGCGTCTGTGTTAGGAGTTTGGAGCTAGTTTATGCTCCCAAAGCAAGCCAAACTCTGCAAGAGAATGTATATCAGCTTGAGTTTAAATGCAAAATAATAAGGAAATAATTATCCAGTGGATCATTTGCTCGCTTTAAAAATAATTCCTTAAAATGGATTCCTCTGAATGGAGACGTCACAAAATTATGTAGGGGATAATGTGAATAATGAGGAGTAATGTGCGATTGAATAAAAACGAACTTGCCCAGTTTATCTACAGAAAAACAAGATCAAATTTCTTAATCAGCCTAAAAAAAACTTATTATATTTAAATAGCTTATTAAAATTCACAATGAGCTCTGAAAAGGAAGCATTTTAAGAAACCTACTCTCCGCCTAATTAGAGTTTTATCTCCAAGTAAGTTATTTTAAATTTTTAATTGGAAAAACTACTCTTACGTAATACGTTGTTAGCAACATGTGTGGCAAAAACTAGTAATAAGATGCTGATACCTTATCTAGATAATATAAAAAATTGAGAAGTTAGAAAAAATAAATTGAAGTTTGTTTCTCCCTACAGCATAGAGCAGCATTCAAACAAGTGTGTTCTGTGTAGAGAAAGACCTATCCCCCTCCAAGATAAAAAAAAAAAAAAAGACAGACTACTAATTTGGAACGAAGGAATATAAGAACCCTAAAAAAAATATTTTCTTCTTAATCAAATCGGCAGTTATTTTTGCTATATTAAATCAGTTCATGTAATTATATTTGAAAGTGAAATTTCTTAAAGGTTGAAACTTAATTTTAACAGTTTTTCTGTAACAAAATTCTAAGAGGTCTGCTTTAATTTCATAACTAAATCTCCATTTGAGTATGAAAAGTGTAGGTAAATCTAATTTATCCGTTCTCTTTGATCAATTCACTGTCACTTAATAAATTAAGTGTAACAAAACAATGTGCGTGACTAACTGTCTCTTGAATGGTTGATCAGGTACACATGATCCTTTCATGCGTATTCCAGTTTCAGCATAGACTTCAGCTTAAGGTATGGATCAAATAAGACAGTACTATACAACAATAATTTTCAGGACGACATACCTTTCAGTAAAATTATAAAAACCTTTGTAGAGTACCTCACTTTGAAATTCTAAGTTAATGTTGGAAGTGAGGAACCTAAGAACTGGTAAGCAACTAATCACTTGCGTTCGGTCACAAGAAACAACAAGATAGAAGGGTAACTAACCCTTTATTATTCCAATAAGGTTTAACAAAACTCCGCCTGGGAGTGTACAAGCAAATCCCGCACTTGGACTTGAACTTAAAAGACTAAAAATTAAACTAAAACTAAGATTAAATAAAACAAGTTTAGCCGAAGTTATCAAGGTTCAATTTGAGTTGGCTTCTTAAATTATTTTACTACTAAGCTTAGCAAGGGCCTGAGTACGGCCGAGCGTAATAACAGCTTTGAGAGAGAGAGTGGCCAAAAAGGCAGACGCGTGTAAATCAGAAACTCTGATTCTCTCTGACTCTGTAACTTCGTGGTTTAAATACTGCTCCTCCTCATTAAATATTCAGCAAATTCCAAAACTACGTTCTGGCCGGAAGTAGTAAGTTGAAGTTAAGAATTTGACAGGAAAGGAACTTAAAATTTAACTGTTAATAAAATTAACATAATTCTTACACCTTAAATGACAATGCGGGCGTCGTAAAAATACTTAAGAATATGAAAAGAAGAAAATTTTTTTCACAACCAGTTTGATCAAACAAGAAGTCTATTCTTGTACCACAGTACTCTGTAAATTGCTAATTAAAATGCTAAGAACTATATAAAAATATCTATACGAGCAGATGAATACGTTAAGTTTTCGAATGATAAGTTCTGAAAATATTCCTAGTAATATAAAAACATTTGTTTAGAAGCGTCAGTTTAAAAATAACATTCGTAGGAAATCTAAATTATGGAATTCTGCATTTAATAAAATTTAATTTTACACAGCTCTGATTTTTTTCCTCCGAGATTAAGTGGCTTAAGCCACATAATTTTGGCAGTTTTTTCCAGGCCACCGAATATATTATTGCCATTATTTTTTTTGGAAGACTTTTGGGTAGGATGAAAAGAAATTTACCAATTAGAACTTGTTTAGGTTAAAATAACACGCCAAGTAACGATTATTGGAGAAGTGAAGTTAAACATCAAGAATTAGCGCCATGTTTTACGAACATGGCGTTGATTTTTGTCGTTTAGTTTTTCCAATAATAATTAGAACTTTCTTAGCAAAGGACCCAGCTAAAATTTTAATTTCTTAACATTTTCTACTAAAAGGTATTAAGTTATAAGGAATTTCTCCTGCCTTCTTAGCTTACCTTCGTGGTGTAGGGGTCAACACGCTCGACGCGTATTCAAGAGGTCTGTGGTTCGAGTCCCGGTGAGGGCATTGCTCATTCTTCTAGTCTCCTACTTTAAAATAACCTAATTGTCTTAACAAAGTAAAAACAATATTGTATACTGAAAACCTAAGTTTTATTTGACTCATATTTTAAGCTGGAAGCATGAGTCTACGAGAAACATTAAAGAGATTTAATCATAAAATGTATTTTAAACATAGTGTGATACTGCTTTTCTCAGATTTCCTGAAATTCAGTTCATAAACAGAGCTATCTGCAACCTTACCTATAGGTTTTCTGTGTGCTGAAGTGTGAAGCTGAAGTTCTGCATATACTACTAGACTAACAGAGAGTTTTCGATACGTCTTAAAAAACTAAATAAAAAATAGAATAAGGTTAACATAACCTCTTTTGGTTCGTTTTAAATGTAATAGAACAGGCACAACTTGTGCTACAGACGAAACTTCCACTATTTGTGAATATTAAATTCAATTGCTTGTGCATATTAAATCAATATAACGAAGTTAAGTTCAAGCGTAGAAACGTAGTCTGAATACACATAGACGAAACTAGCTCAGAATTTTACAGAAGCGAATTTTAAAACATCGACAAAGGGCGGAAATACTAACGGTAAGACGCGGTTGCCAGGAGCTCTAATCTAAAGATTCCAGACCTTCAACTTACATACACAGAAAGCTAATTTTCATTCCAGTGAGAAATATGGAAAGGAAAAGTTACAGACTGCTGAATTAACCTTACATGTGTTAAGAATAACTGAAAAATACTGTAAATTATAGTTCAAAATAAAACTAAACAGATTTTTTTTCAATTAAAAATTATCGTATAAATTCGGCTCTGATGTTTTCTCTGAGTAATTTCTAGGGTAGTTTCTAACACATCATTTACCGGTAGGATTCAGTGCAGCACTTTTATATAGACTTTTGAAAACAGAAATGGGCAGGAAATATCACTTTTTTGTTTGTTTGTCTTGTGTATACTAAGCTGAAAACCAAAAATTTAATTTAGGGGGTAAACGATTTCAGATATATTAGGATGCCAACGCACAGCTAAAGGGCGTTTTTTTTTTTTTTTTTTTTGTGTGTGTGTGTGTTTTAACGGACAGCCAACGGACATTTTTATGTATTATTCTATAGCGGGATAAACGGAAAGGAAGATAAAATAGGCTTGACGCTTAGCGTGTTAATATGCATTTGTTTTCAAGTACAATTTTAACAGTGATTCTTTGGCACAAAATACCTTATAAATTAGCTATCCACTTGCTTGTATTTCATTTGCGTTTCATTAAGCTCCAAACATGTTTACACAAATACTGTCTCCTAAGGTGGCTACATGTGATATACATGGTCAAGTAATGCAAATAGTGCAGGCACGGCTATTTACAAATAAAAGTCTGCTTACATTGTCCTTAAACTCAAAACTCCGAAAATTTCGCACTTATCCAAACAACTTACCCGAAAATAAAATATTTTACTTTGGTTGTTATATATGAAAATGTTTAAACTAGGCAAATTCTGATTTCTTTTCTTATAATAAAAGTTCTTTAAGATAAAAAAAAAATTATCTCAGCTTTTAGTACTGCATCAATAAAGCGGTCAAACTATCTGATGCCATGTTTCTAGATGTAGACTAGTGTAAATCTGAAATTAAAGCAGTAATCTCTTTGAAATTTTATATGCTATATCTATGAGTAATTTTAATAAAAATCATGAAGTTTCATTTCAAATCTAGTACGCCGTGGAAAATATAAGGACGCAAACTTTCAAAGCGGTAAATCTGACCGCTGCCACGGTTCTAGAGTTAAATCAGATTTAATTCTTATACTACCGGTCTTCATAATGTTCGACAAGCAACTTAATTTATTTTTAAGAAGGAATCTTTCTCTCGGTCTAAATTTTATTTTTACTCTTCAAATGATGCCTATGTAATTCCCACTTCACAGATTAAGTTAAAATCATGTACCGATAAATTGATAACTTCAGTTTAGATAGTTCACTTTAAGGCGTACTAGCCGCAAAGGAAATGAAACAGCTACTAATATTAGTAGTAATTGCGGAAACAACAGTAACAAGCAGTTTTTTCTTTAAACACTTCTGAATCTTGCAACTTTGGCTGACATGAAGAGCTGTATAATGTTGCATGTGCGAAAAACGTTGCATGTTGCTGACGATCAGCTGTGATCAGCTGTTGAACACACTGTTCATTGCCCGCGCATTTTACACTTAAATCAGGTGGCTCACACTGAATAATATGCTTCATACTTAAATAGTCTGTAACAAATAAATGATTCTTATGTTGGAATTTGCAGCTTATTCGTATTTCGATGTAATGCGCTTCTTAGCTGAATTCTTTTTTACTTTTTTTTGGAGGGGGAGGAAAATCTTTTAGCTCATTATCTGAATTGTCTGTCTACAAATTTCCGAATCAATCCGCATCTTCGTTATAACTACATAGTGCTCTGACTAAGCCAAGTTTAATTATGATCACCCTGTACTTAACGGATAAATAAAATGCTGACCCCGTCCCCCTCCCGCTTGAAACTATAAAATTTTCCCTAACTGAAAACCCCACTATGAGCATTAGAAGAATTTTACTAAACTGATATTTAATTATTTAGTTACGTACAAGTTTATACATTTCGTTCTTTGATTTGTACACGACTCCTGAATTTACAAAAAAAATTATCGGAAACCTTTAACTTTGAATAGCTCGATCACTGTTTGTAGTACTAATGTCAGATTCTTTGTGTTCTACTTTTCACAATGATTAAAACAGAAGCTACTTACTCTGCTCGTGGTTAATGTTATCATTCGGATATTGTTATAGAATTGTTTAAGTTTCATATGTTTGTATATAAATATTTATAGAAAATGCATGGCTTATTTTAATCAGCAGTGTTGTTCATATAATCGAAATATTACAGAACAAATTTTTAAACTGTAGTAAAATCGGTATTTAATATCAAAATAGATTACAAAAAATTGCCAAATAACGGAGAAATGTAGCTATATAAAGATTAAATCGACAAAGAGCTTGATTTTGATTTTAGTCAACCGTTTAAGACTAAGCATAAGAAACTAACATTAGTTTGGCGAAGGTTTTTGAATAACTCTATCGATTTTGGGGGCGACCAGACCTAGACTTCTTAAAAGAATAAAAATACTTCTGAGGATTTTCTTTTCTCCTGAAAAATATCGATACCAAACTAGATAGTTTTTTTTTTTTTTTTTTTTTTTTTTTTTTCCCCTTAAATTTAAATTTTACATTTACCTGTTTTCTTCTGATTTAATTAAGTGAATCATATACAGATAAGCCTGTTTTCCAAATTTTGCAAATATCTGCTATAATAACCAGTTTAATGAAACTTTAACGTATAAGGTATTTTCTCCCTCGTCTGTATGCCTTCGTGGTGTAACGGTTAGCACATTCGGCGCGTATTCCAGAGGTCCAGTTTCGAGTTCCGGCGTGGGCGTTTCTTATTTTTCATGGTCTCCTGCTTCAAAATAACCTAATGACTCTACATAGTTTAGATGACTTTTATGCACCAAAGTCTCTTCGCCTTGTTGCGACCTTTATGTTTTGGTGAATGTTCTGTTCTAGGAAGCTCTCATTTTTTTGTTTAGTTATAAACACTTATACTTGCCTTTATCATTTTGAAATTATGGAGACTAGTAAAAGGCGTAGTTATCTGAGTCTAAGAGATTAGACTGCTATGACTGGCTCACAAATATCAGTCAGCAGGATACTGCTTTTAAATAAAATACTTCTCAAACACTCTTATGCAAGATTTTTAAAGAATCACGAAGATATTGTTTGCAATTCAAAGCAAAATTGAAATGAAAACATAATATAATAAGGATACGCAATAAAATTTCCTGAAAAAAATGTAGCAGTCACAGATTCATTGATATGGCAGAATGCTAAAGAATTAACCGTGAAAACTGGAGAAACATATTTTTATACAAAACTGTAAGTTCAAAAGGTTGTAAAATGTCGAAAGATTGTGTGATCGTTTTATGCTGCGTTAGGGTATGTGACAAAAAAAAATAAATATTAGTGACATGGCGGCGGAAAAGCCGCAATGGTTTAAAGGAGTAAAGAGTTTACCATTGGAATAAAGATATAATTCAAGACGTAGATAATGTCAGTAAAATTTTAATTACTGGCTTTTTAACTGAGGTAACGAACTGAAGAATGATATTCTTTCGTCTTACTAACAACTGCGCAGTATGTAACGTAAACATTTCTCTTAGAGCATTTCGAAACTGAACATTTAGCAAATACCACACCTCTGATTCAACTGCGTGAATAGTGGAAATTAGAGGATAAAAGAAATTATTGCCGTGAACTGAGTATTAGAGTCCTTTATAATATTAATGATATGGATGGAAGTGCAACTGAAATAGCAAAGAAAACTAACCTCCTTAATGCTCTGCATTTTTTTAATCTGCCTCAAAACCTCTTGTTAGGAAAGACAATAAAAAGCTATTTTAAAGATACCAACCTTTTAATAAATAATGAAGGAGATAATAATAAAGAATAAAATGTAACGTATCTAATTAAAGTAAATTATAAGCAGTTTAACGCATGAGTGGATATTGATGAAAAACAAGTTCTGACCCTTGTGACAGAAGAAAGTAACCGTCAGTCGCATCCTGAAACAAATTCAAGCATATAATGTGATAAATTTTCTGAAGATGATCATAATGAAATTGGTGTATTTCTTATGAATACTTGAGTATTATGATCATCGGTCAGATGTTCATAATGATTTTCAGAAACATTATGAGCAATTCGAAACGAACTTTTGTTTAACACTTGCAGACATTTCACTAGTAATGGTTTTCTTCCTAGTTAAAATGCTGTGAAAGTATATAATAAATACATTTCTTGGTATACTTTTATTAAAGTAATAAAGTTCATTACTATATTGAATGATACTTGCTCTGATCGTTAATGTTAGGTTAATGGTTTCAAAATAGCCGTAATGTTGTGATAACATTAAACGCTCTTAATGTACAAACATTCACTAAATATAATTATAGGAACCAGGGATTTACTTCTTTTTATTTAAAAAGGTAAAGACATGAATATTTGCGTCATTTAAAATATTCTCTGATTGACTGTATGCATCTGCAACTAGCGACTGCAAAATAAATTTATGGATACAGTATATAGAGATATTTATCTCATAGAGATGATAAACTGTGCAAAACATATCTTAAACTAATAGTAAATCTATTAGTTTAGTGAAGAAGATATTTTAATTCGCAACGCTTACTCTCTAGCTTCCCAAAATTCAATGTTCTATAATTTAAAAGCAGAATTCTAGAATTATTTTAAATAGTAAAAAATAGCTATTTATTTTGCACTGCTTGCTCAAAGAAGCATGTTAAAAATATATAAAGTATTTTGAAAAAGGATTTATTTTTAAATGGCTATCACCCATGACTTATGGTTTCTCCAAGCATAAGAATGCTTAAATTTTCAATCTTCTATTACTTCTCGGTTGTTATGAAACAACTGCCTAAAGGAATGCTCAATATCACACGCTATGTCACGAGCAATACCTCTTAAATATTTCCAGATCTGCTTATTTTCGAAGGTAATGCCTGGAAAGCCGGAAACGTTAAAATCTTGAGAAGTTTCCAATAAATATCATTCTTTGCAAGTATAAACATCTAATTTTGTTTTCCGTCGCTTCCCACCATTGAGTTGCAAGCAAATATTGAATCGGATTGTTTATCAGAAGCTCCAGAAACCTTTTCCAATAGCTTCACCCATTCCTTTTATAAACATAAAGCCTTATTGTATATCTCTCATAAATCCACTGCAGAGTTTAATACATTCGATGCTTTTTCTGCATGTAGTGATGTGTGAGCACTTTTATTTTAATCTTGAAACAATGTTTTTTTTTTTTTTTTTTTTTTTTTTTTTTTTTTTTTTTTCCAGGCGTAAATAAAGGTCTGCCTTCTCATATAATATATACTTCCTCGCATTCAGCCAGCGTTAGTGTTTTAGAAGAAATTTGACTCGAGGCAGATGAAAGCTTGAATTTGTTTTCATGGCCGCCTCGGTTGCATATTGAATGTGAATACAAGCCATATATGCTTTTCCTTCCAAGTAGCTGATTGATAGAAATTGCATGTAAATATACCTACTTCAGTATGCCTCTGAAGGTAAACAAATCGATACTAAAGAATGAAAACCATTTATTATGACAATAAACAATGTATGCATTTTAAGCTCAAAATTCAGCTCCTATCATAATTTTGCATAACATGGCGGACTAAAAAGATAGCTTCATTTTAAAGAATGCCAATAATTCGAAAACTCAATAACCTTAAAAAGGGAGTAAATCGAATTTTGTAATAAATTTATTAATGAGAATAATGCACAATTAAGTAAGGCGGAGCTATTTCTTGTTTATTACTAATTAAAAATATCTTTAAGTAAAATCTACTACATTTATAAAAATATCTATTTATTCCCTTTTAAAAGTAAGGGCAAAAGGACGCAAAAGTAAAACCTGTATTTTAATGCGTTCGCATTGTACAAGCGATGCAGCTGACATGAAGTGTACCTTGAACGTCAATTTTTTAAAATTTGATTTTAACTTCAGTCTACCCCGATACTTACTTTTCAACCACATAAAGAAAAAGAATCTAGCATCTCAAAAGAAGATGACAAGAAACAGTACTAAAAAAATAAAAGCTTCTCTAGTGCTTCTGTCAGAAAGAAAAAAAGAGAAAGAAACTTCTTACTCTTAGCACTCCAAAGAATCGAAAATACATATTTATTTTTTTAATCCACTTCAGCTATCCTTAACATACTGGTTGAATAAACCTTTTTTTACCATCTTTTCGATAAAAAGTAGAGTAGAATTTGGTTTACTGATAAAGGAGCCTTGACAAATTTGCTGATGAAATCTTTGCAAAAAAATATCCGTTTGTGATACAAATGATATAAAAGCACTGTGATATTAATATCAGTATTAGAACTCTAATTAGAAATTTTAACCAGGATTCAGTTATACTATATTCGTAGCGCATATTGTTCATAATCAGGATCCTAGATACTAATGTTGCTTCTTTGATTTTTGTTATTAATGCTGTTGACGAGAATAAAGATTCGTGCTAGGTCGTCTGCTCAAATCAATAAAACATTAATTATACTCAAAACCGATCTAAGCCTGAATTTTACCTACTATTGCACTTTACGTCGAATGGGTTCTCTTTTACCTATTACACAAATTATATTTGATGTATTGAATAGCACGGAACCAATAACTTCCGTTAATTTTCTGAAAAGTGTCAACTTTAAAAAATTTTTAGCCTTATCTGCATGTCCTCTGACTAGCAATAGTAGTATTAAACGGTTCAGCGACAGAGGCGGAGCGCAGATCAAGTACGCAATTGAAACGCGCAGAGGGAGGCGAGAAGCCAGCCAGCTGATAAGGTGTAGGACCGATATAAGCGAGATCATTAGATAGAGATTATCTCTTATTAATTTTCCGGAGGTAACCTTTGTTAATCAATTTTTAGCCTTTGTATTTTTCTTCGTATTCCATCTATTTTACAACGTATGTATCATAATTAATTCCTATGTATCCTTAATATCGCTTATTTTCGAATTTAATTTTTTGACTGATTCAAAAGGCCACAATTTTAGATGTAAATTTTTCATTTTTTAAGATATATTTTAAACCATTTAATTTCCTATATACTCTGAATTTTACTTCATTTCTTAAATCTTCTGTTCATAATACCACATTACTTTCCGTAATCTTAATTGCATTACTAAATTTTATAATTTATTTCATTTTACACAGAATTTTTTTCATACCTATTAACCAAGACTCTTAATTTTAATTTAATTCTTACATTTTAGAGCGTAATTACTAGAATACGCGTTTTAATTTATTATGTTCTTTAATTTTAGATGTAATTTTTAATTTTTCGTACTTTTTAATGTTTCTGATCTTTAACGTATTCTGAATTTTAACTTATTTCTTATATTTTCTGATCACATTATTTTTTAAACATGATATAATATAATATTGATAAATAAACATGATATAATATTATGTAGATGTCAAATTTTTAACTTGTTTTGTACACATTTTAACCTTTATAATATTTAACGTACTATAATTTTTAACTAATTTAATATATTTTCACACCATAAACATGACTTTAATTCCTTAATTTCGTTCATACATTTTAAGTTTCATAATTTCCTATTTAAATTCCATAATTCCAATTTTAAGTTTCATAATTTCCAGTCTTAATTATAAGATAATTCCCATATATTTAGATCATATAGCTGACGTTTATTTAATTGTAGATGTAATTTTTAAATTCTTTTCTACTTTGCTATTTATTTTTTATTTATTTATTTATTTTTTTTTTTTTTTTTTTTTTTTTTTTTTTGTTATTTCTAACATACTCTGAATTTAACTCACTTGTTATATTTTCACACTATATACATGACTTTCATTTAATTTTTAACTAATTTCACACATTTTTAACTTCTGTAATTTCCAAGATACCCTTTATTTTAACTTAATTCCTATATTACCTTAATATATATTTACCATAATTCCTATGTATATGAACGGCCCACCAGCGGCCGAGCGGTAAAGTCGCTGAACCCTGCTAGTTCGGTCCGAGGTTCGAATCCCGCGAACGGGCTGGCTGCATGGGTGTTTTCGTGGTTTTCCCTATGTGTAACGTGTATACGAGCCAATTTCCCTTAGAAAGTCCTCCACGAAGGCATCCCTCCCTTTAGGCAGATAGCCCTCGTGTGCTTTGCCATAATTAATTACAATATATATATGAACTTTATTTTTTTTCTTTTTAGTTTCCAACATACTCTGAATTTTAAACTCATTTTTTATAATTTTTAATCGTATTAACGCTTTTTACTTCACTTATTTTACTACTTCACTTAGTTTTAGATGCTTAAATTTCTTAAACATACATATAATTTTCAATTAAACATTTTATTTTATAACAGTTAACTATTATTCATATCCAATTCTTTGAATACTTCTTACTCAGTCCATATTTTAATTTGCATATTCTACAGTTTCTCATTCTGTAATAGTCTTAGCATCACTAATTTTACTATTTTACTTCATTATTAGCTTTATTTGCATGTTCAAACTTTGTAATTTGCTTCATATTCAATTCCCTTATAATTTTTTATGTCATTTATATTTAAATGCATGTTTTTAATCTCTGCAATGTTACCAATGTTTAGTTTCGAGCCTCTATTCCCTTTATGCTAGCTCGATATATTCCAAATTTTTAGAACGAAATCACAACTTTCATCCATAATTTTAAAACCATATTCACTGCTTCATGTTCTCATACAGAAATCTTTCTTCTTATTATAATGTCTAATACATTTTAATTTAGTACTTTTTTTACATTTTGAATGCCTGACTATGCAAATTTTTACTTTATTACCTTTTCCTGCTCTAAGTACGGATATTAAACCTTTATGGACAAAAGAGAAATTAACAATTATTTTCGTTACATGATATAAAGTCTTTTTCTCTTTGGTAACACAAATTATGAGAATTCTACCTAAGAAGTAAGCGACTTATCGCTATGTCTTGAAAATTACAACAGAAACTGTGAACGATGTAATAGACCCTCTTACTTAATTCAGATAAAAGTTAACAGAAGGCACGTCTTGTGTTTCTGTTAACTTTTATCTGTGCACGTCTTGAGCCAGCTAGCATTTATGGTTTAACTCAAAAGTATCAATTAAAACTACGTTAATCGTAAATCATAAGTTTGTCATAAGGGCTACACAAACAAGAAACACACAAGTTGCCTCAGACCTAATTTTGGCCCGTCAAACTTAACGGAACGCCGCAGATAAACTGCTTTCAAGAGAATCGAGTAACAAACTTGGCTTTCAGCAGCCGGAACACATGCTGCTTCTACCATCTAAAACTTTTTTTAAATTCTATTTCTTCCCATATCATTTGAATATGCGCGAACTAGAAAATTAGCATTCTGACAGGAAAATACAAAGCAAAAAAAAAAAAAAAAAAAAACAGAAAAACCAATTAACCTAAAATCACTGGTTAATGAAACTAAATGTACACTCCACAATGTACAAAGAAAGTCCTAAAATAAACATTTCCTGTATCGAATCAGAGGTGAATCATCCAGTGCTCAACGGTTTCCTCTGTTTAAATTTTGCTTTATTCATATACTTTTATTTCTAACGCATAACATTAACACATTTATTCAAACTTAGTTCAATTCCAATTTAATTCACTAGCCAACTTCACTTATAGTCTATTGTAATTTCGTATGCTAAAATTTTCTTTCGTGAAAGTCAGTTTTCCCCAATTTATTTACCAATGCATTTTCTTATGAACGAAATCTTGTTAAACATTACTATACAACATAACATCCTGCTGTACAACATTTCGTACTTACACAACATATCATTACTGATATACAAGGAACCAAAGAAAGGAACAGTAAAGAGATATTAACCCCTTTTCAATACAAAATTACACCCAAATAATGTTCTATTTTCTTATAATTTTACGTATACGTTTACATTATAAGAACTTTCTATGCATTTTCGAAACTGTAATTTAATTAATGTTACTACATATTGCTTTTTTCTAAGTCAAAAATCCCAAAGACTATCTAAATCATTCAAATTTTTCTAGATTACATACTCAGTACAGAATAGCTTAGATCTATTTTCTTAGCATAATATTAACAAGTAAATAGGAAATAAGTATGTTTCACAGCAGCATATTTACGGTTTTACCCAAATAATGATAGAACTTTTAGGGAATTTAAATTATTTACCCAGAATTCCCAATAATGTTTTAGAAAATAAGCCATAGCAAACAAATTATTTACCTTAAAAGGAGTCTTAACACTTTCTTATCTGCTCCAGATTTACTATAAGTGGGAAAACCTGATGTTCACTTTATCTAGCCTTATCATTATAGACACAAATCAGTACTTTAGATATATTTAATAATGATTCAAATAACTTAAATTAACTTTCAATTATGACTTTTAAAATACTAGCATATTTATGCTATATATTACTATTAGATTAGTCCCAAGCGTTATTGGGGGAAAATGCAATTGAATATACAATACCCACATACATATTAAGAGGATGCCGCTCATTAGAAAATGTAAAATTGTGCCTAATTTTCGATGAAATGTAAAATCTTGTAATGCATTAGTATAAAATCTGAGTAAAAAATTATTTCTTATAAGCAGTATAGGGTAAAATGATTATTATTATGATAATTTATCAAGGCTTAAGAAGTAAGATAAGGTAAAAAGATATTTATTTAAAACATAAGAAGAAACAGTCCACAGCTAAATAAAGATACATTTCAATATAGATAAACATTTTTTATTAAAACACATACCTAAGTCATGTTACGAAATATGGAACGCTTTATTTTTTTTAATTCTTTCGGTTATGATTTTCCTTCTACTTTGACAGATCGAATTCTGACTAATCCTGTAAAATCGAAAAAGATTATGATTTTTTTTGTATGTATGTATTCATTTATTTGCTTATTTATACATAGTATAATTTTTTTTCAGTTTCGCATACACTGAGATATTCTATTCATCTGACAGCTACACAAGCTTAATTTTCCTCTACATATACATTATTTCCATAGCTTTTGAAACATGTAAACATGTAAAAAATAATTAAAAAGTTTAAAAACAATTCAAGAGAGCAACAAAGTTGCTAATTATTAACTTAATACAAATTTCTAAATTTTCAGTAGACTGACATAGTAAATTTATCATGAATATTAACACTATGTTTTAATTTCCAGTTTAAAATTAAAGATCGATTGATAACTACATTTCACTTAGGAAATAAAAATTATGGTTCACATATATTTTCACTTCTAGGAGTTTTGTTCCGTTTTGGTTCCGCAGAAGCGCTACTAAATTTTCAATTCAAATTGCACGTCACAGTTCGTTAACTATACTTCCAGCCCTCTAGCAATCCAAACTATTATAAAAATAACTGATTTTCCGGTTTCTCTCGAAATTTACAGATGTATCTTTCGAGGATTTGTAACCTGAGGACCATAAATGAATTATATTGAGCTTCAGATATTTTGAAAAATAAAGGAGATGTTTCTTGGTTTAAATTATTCAGATGAGATGACTCCCTCTTTTTTTCAACAGAAAAAAATTACTTTTAGCTGAATTAAGAGACAGAAAATGTAGGAAGGAAGTTGTTGAATCATCCAGAATCATATAAAAAGTTATACGAAGTTATGATAGTTAACGTAGCATTGCGTTCTCGGTCAATTATTTACAATTACAAAAATCAGGTTTATACGATAAGAATTGTTCCACATTAATGTTTTCTTATTATTTTTAGCTTCATCTATTTATTACAGATTTCAGCCGTTATATTTGGGATTTGTTCCAGACGTCTACAAGGTGAGTACTCATAAATAAAGTCATTCCTCTTCATCATTGCTTTGGGCAATATACTGCAAAATTGAGTGATTACGTATATTACATTGTCCTGCAAAAGTTAAGGAGGTCTGAGAAAGTATGTAACATTGCCATTCAAATATTTTTCCTTCATACCATTCAAAAAATGAAATGATAAGAATGTTAAATGTAATTAACAGTAAGAGTCAACTATATTTTACTCAGAAAAGCATATAAACCAAGTGCAGCTGCAATTATGTTCATGTACATAAATCTTATAGTTTCGAAAATATCCTTCCTAAATTATATCCTTCCGATTATTGTACCAAGATCTAACAATAAGATTGCACAATAAAGTTATAAGAAACTAAAAATAAAATCCCAGTACCAAAATTACTATGCTGCATAATTTGACGTCTGTCGACAGAGAGTTTGAAATTGATAAAAGTGTTGTTTCACGAGCTCGAAAAGCCTTCCAGACGACAGGTACAGTTGTAAGAATTGCTGGTGGTAGTCCACTAAGGAAAATAAAATGATTGATGACCGATATAATGCCCTGCAGATGAAAAGAGATTGAAAGCAACATTATAAACATCATCCGGTTGCTGTGAACATCCGGTTGAATCCGAACATAACATCACAACATCCGAACATAATAACATCATCATCCAAACATAACAACCATTCTCGTCACCAGTTGATATGGAGAGAGGTAGACACAAGCTTTCATCCCACTAACATCAGGGAGAGAGGCCGATCCTTGTATATAGAGGTATTGTGATGAACGCAACGGACTAAACTCCATATTTTCGACAGATGTTCACTTAACGGAGACCGTTACGGTAATAAAGCTATTCACTCCACGTGTGCGTTTTTTCCGAGGTGCCGTAGGTCCCGATTTTGTTTTTATGCATTATAATGCACGGCCACACAGGACTCATGCTGCTGAGGAGCCCCTGAAAAGGGAAGAGATCCATAGAATGGATTGCCCAATGTGCTCCCCTAACTTAAATCCCATTTAACATGTATGGGATACCTTAAGGATATGCCTGGCGTCACTATCTCCGGACAACAACAGACAATTGAAACAGACACTACTTGAAGAATATGAACTTTTATACGAACTGTCTGATGAGTTACATGTATAACTAAATGTCACAAAGAAATCAAATGCACAGAAACCCGTAGAAGAATTGCTAAGATATCACAGTATTATCATAATGAAAATTCAATATGAAGCGACTGCAAATCGACTAAGTATGTATTTACACGGTGCTAAATTCAAAAAAGCCACCAGTGGTTCCACGAATGATCAAAAGATCGAGAGAGAGAGAAAAGCTCTTCGAATATGCAATTCAAGGAATGACCAAGCGTAATCTGCTAGAGAAAACATGAAGTTTAGCATGGCGAATTTCCACATTCTAAATGTAATTTCTGAAATTTCTGATTTCTATTCTACTTTTGTTTCTTATCCTTTAATTTCATTCAGTTGTTATTTTATGTTAGTTTCCTAAGGCGGCAGAGAACCCCCTGGGAAGTGCACGCGGAACCGGTAGAGCATAACTTGGGAGCCGCTGGTCTACAGTTTAGATCTTTCCTGCTTTAATAATGCATAATAATTATCTTTTTAGAGATTTACTAAGAAGCGCGTATAAAAGAGTTATTACTTATTTTCACATTCTGTATAATAACTTAAGAGCATGACTATTCATAGTCTCATCGGCCAAATGCATAAAATAGGTACGATAGTTTAATTATTCAGAAATATATTCAAGAAATTCCATCCAGCCCTTTAAATATTTTGTTCTTTTCGGCTGTGCATAATGATTAAGCTTTCGGGACTTTCTTGGTTTAAATTATTCAGATGTACGAGCATATGTACGAGCGAACTGCTTTTCGTTAGCATAAATCTTAAAGATTTTCTCCCCCTTCTAGAGAATACTAAAAGTAGATACAGCGCTTTAATAATTGTTACTTCAAAAATATGGTGACAAAAAACATTTAAAGCGAGAGTTTTGAAAATGTGCAAGAAAGGTGCATCAAAGGGATCAAAAGTATTTCACTTCGCAAAACATTTATTAGGATTTAAAAGACGCTATATTCTATCAGTGTATTTTTAACAAAAACTAGGCCCACCAGTGGCTGAGCGGTAAAGTCGCTGAACACTGGTAATTCGGTCCGAGGTTCGAATCCCGCGAACGGGCTGGCTGCATGGGCGTTTTCGTGGTTTTCCCCATGTGTAACGTGTATACAAGCCAGTTTCCCTTGGAAAGTCTTCCACGAAGGCATACCTCACCTTAGGCAGATAGCCCTCGAGGGTTTGCCATAATCACACACACAATAAAAACTATTTAATAGACGAAGTGCAAATTTTAGTCTTACGACAAATTTTCACAAATTATGAAATCATTCACGAATTCATTAAAATCCAGAGTAGTTCAGAACCTTTATTTAATACGCTATAGGTACTGTAATCATTATTAAGGGAATATAATACTCATATTCGCTTGCTATCAGAAGCAAAAATGTTTTAAATATTTGTAGTATTAATCACATTAGAAATCAAAGATATCTGTTCTACTTTAAAGGATAACTCAAATGAAATAAAACTTACTATCAATATCTAGTAACCTGTCACCACATTTCTGCCTGCATTTTTTAGGCATTTCTGTCTCCGTTTCCTATGAAAACATCTCATAAAACTTCAGTTTGCAGCAAACAAAACAACCATTTGATACATATTATATAATATCAAATCTACAAAAGAATTCATTAAAATTTCAGAAAATGAAGAAATCAGCATAAGAAATAGTACACATATGAATAAAGGTAATGCTTATAATTACAAAAAAAACTAAGTGAATAGTCTTGCAGAATCAAAAGCTTAAAGCATTTTTCAAAGAACGCAGTACAGTTTTTGTCTAATTACTGTGTAATGAAGAAGAATATGAGTTAATAAATAAATCTTTTCTTGCCATTTATTTTGGAAAACCATAAGAAAATGTATCTGAGGTAATAAGCATATTTTTCACTTTATTTTGAAAGCCCATAAGAAGAGTTAGCATTTCTTAAAATAAGTAAGAAAAGTAACATTCATGAAAACATGCTTGAATTGTATCATGTACTGGATAATTCATTTTAAATAGAAAAAAATGCCGAATTATGCTCATACAATTCATTTTTCTGCAAGAAACCTACCAGCGGCCGAGCGATAAAATCGCTGAACAGTGGTAGTTCCGACCTGAGTTCGAATCTAGGCGAACGGGCTTCTGCATGGGTGTTTTCGTGATTTCCTATGTGTAGCGTGTGTACGATCAAGTTTCCTTTAGAAATTCCTTCACGCAGGCATCCCTTCCCTTAGGCAGGTAGTCCTAGTAATGTTTTTCCCTTATAAACTAAACCAAACCAAATCAAAACCAAAGTTTTTTCTGAAAGTGCTTTTAAGACTTTTTAACCTTCCTTTCATCAAATTTTGAATTCACATTATTTTGAAGAAATTTTATATAATAATATGAAACAGTGCTTACCATTTTCAAGATTTATTTAGAAAATATCTTTTTGCACTTTGAGCAGATATCATCTGCATTAAAAATATAAATGTTGTTTCGTACACACAGGGTTTCCTGAGTGTTAATGACAGTTTTTGAAGTATTTTATTTTAATACGGCAAGGTGTATCTAAGAACAAATGCATGCATTTTGTAGGCAAACTCGCTACATTTTACTGAAAACAGTTACAGTTCAACATGAGCTTCTTTTGTTACATGGAGTGTGTATTCAATTGTATTCAATTGTATTCAACTGTATTCAATCTCTCTGCACCTACACTGCAGCGTTTCAGGGGTTAAAGAGCCAATAGCATTCCGAATACAGCCCTTCAGTTCTTCTAGATCATTTTTCTTTCTATAGGAACGCAACATTTCGTTGACATACCGCTAAAGAAAGATGTCCGGAAGAAAAATATCCGAAGAACAGAGTGGTAACCAGAAAATTAGCCCACACCACCGTCAGAGCCAGTATTAGGATATCCATATCAAGATACTCCATCATCTATTGTTTTCCATTTAGCCAGGGCACCATATAGTTGTAATATCCTTGTTGTTTGTACATAATGTAATTAGGAAACTAAAAAGTTTATGAGCTCGTTTGTCACACCATCTGCCACTTGAAACATGAGTCGAAGCATACCGTTCAATTTCGAAATTCCACGGATATTTTCACATTCATATTCGAGTTCTCAGAGCCCCATATTCTAACCAATGTGTCCATTAATATGTTGTTCTGTGTTGTGACTTATCTCACTTGTCTGACAGTAACATCAAAACAAGCCCACAAAGTTCATCCTGGCGAAGAGTGCAAGATTGCGCCTGCCGTTGGCAAGAGCCTTAAGCATCATTGTGTGAATGTGGTGCGGTAGATGATGCAGATCACTTCCTCTTCAACTGCCCGCAAATAAACTGCATTTAAAAATGCCAAGCAGTGAATACTGGCCGCAATGGGCGGAGAATACCTGCGGCAACAAGCAGACGAAAACTAAAATAGAGGAGGTAATCAGGCTATGCTCAGCATTCTCTCAATAAGAAATTCTCCCCCTCCCTTGAGAATTGTATCTTCGCAGTATAATTTTAATAGCAATTCAAAATACTACAACAACTGATAATCAACACTAGAAAAATAGCTCACCCCGTAGAATAGTAACAGGACTGTAAGAGCAAAACTATTGTAATGTCAGCGTATTACTATCCAGTTTGTATGTACTTGATAAAAATAACATTGTAAAGCAGTTTAAATGATATTAAAAATCCAGTCATTGTGTAAATGAATTACAAGTTTACTTTGATTATCTCAGTAAAAGTATTGTAAATATGAATTCGGATAATGTTTAAATGTACACATAGCTGTCATGATTTTATGTAATTATCATATGTAACTTGTACAAGACAATGTTTGTAATCAACATATCTATGCTTATACACATGCCTTGTATGCCCATGTCATATTTATATTTATATTTTTATACGGAGGAAATATTCCCTTCTGCCAGGATGACTATTAACACTAAGACTTTTACAGCAAAGTCAGGTCAGTGGTTATCTCAGACGGCGCTCAGCACCATAAGGATGACAGTACGACTTTGCTCAGTTCCTCCCGAATTTTGATGGAGAGCAACTCGGAGGGGAACGAGTCCGAGAGTCTTCCACCCCTCTTCACCCCTACGATCAACCTCTCGAGAGGACTTTCGGCTCTCTGCATACTTAGAGGGGCGTTCGTTAATATACCTGACAAGTTTCCTCATCTAAAAACGTATTATTCGATAGAAACACAGGATTCTTACCAGTCTTTTGCAGAATGTCAGAAGTACATAAATGTTCTTCCGGGTAGTTTGGCTTAGTTTCTTACAACCCCCGCACCTTATATGTGTAAAAATGCAATCTTTTATACATGATGTTGTGTTCAATGGCATCTGGAGTTCCTAGCTAATTTTGGCTTGCGCAAAATTTTGGCTTGCATTTCTTGCGCGTCCTGTGAAACAATGTCTTAATGGCTCGGCATGTTCGTCTAACACTCAGGGTGTATCACCAGCGTGACATTTCATCTCCCTCCTTATTGAAAAAAAAATTGTCTTTTCCAGACCTTGGTGGTGTTATTTTGTGTCTGGATACCATCACATACATTGTGCTTTTCCAAAACGAATGACTGTCTTTTTTGTTTAAACTATATTAACGCGCTCACGGCTCGTCTCACACGTATGAAAATTACTAAACCACATTCACAAATGCGCTTTTGCATCGGCATTGCTTTATTAACAAAATCTGTGTTTACTGAAATGTAATATCTATTTAAATCTGTCAAGTACAATTCGAAAATCTTGTATATATTTGTAAATTTGACCAGTAAATGCCTTCCCCTATTTGTCTATTAGTCACAACTGAGATATGCAAACTATTATGCTTTCTTGTTATCGCTTTAAGAAAGCTGTTGTTTCCATCAATCTTTACCAACACATCGGAAGCCAACTGGTATTTAAAGACTGATCATTAGGTTTTGATAGTTGCACTAGCTTGATCTTGCAGGCATAAGCAGATTACATTGCATGAAGAAAATTGCGGCTTTTGAAACTGGAATTCTTAATTCTCTGCTTGCATGACGAAGATTTGCTAGCACTACGGTTAATTGTCTCAGGAAAGCTATTTATTTGTTCAGCATTTTTTACCTCATCTTTTTTCCTGTCAGTAAACCTGTTTCAAGCAACTTCTAATGCTATACTGTGACTGGGTTTTTGTGAAACTTCACTTTTTATATTTCTACCGGAATTTACTCTATGTAGTCAACAGATACTTAGATTTACGCAACTAGTAACAGCACTGTATATTTTCTGTGATAAAATTTGCAATAACGTTTTGACAAAACATATAGCCCACTGGTTGTAACATCTTATTCTTAGTTTTTGGTCTCGGATGAAATGCATTTGTAATTAATTATTATTGTGAATAAATTATCGCTGCAAATTAATTATTTTATTTATTTATTAATATTACTCTGTTAATCTAGAAACAAGATTAAAAGAAGAAATCTGCAAAATGATTTGCAAAAATTAGTCTTTTTAAACCAGTAATGTTGGACTGTATATTAATGCAACCTTTAAACCAAACTATTTCTTGATCTCCTAAAGAACCCGATATCATTGGTTTCCATTATTTAGCAGTTTTCCGTGGTCTTAATCTAGTTAGTAAATTCGAGTATGAGTGTTTATTGTTGTTTTCTTTTGGTCTGTAATTTGTAAATTATAAAATGATAAACTTTGAATTACATTTGTTATTATTATTTGTAAGGTATTTTCTCCCTTCTTTCTCATGCCTTCGTGATGGAACAATAGCACACTCGGCGCATATATTCAAGAGATCCAAGATTCGAGTCCCGGAAAGGGCACTGCTAATTTTTCAGGTCTCCTGCTTCAAAAATAACCTAATGACTCTACAGCTTAAGAAAATTCTGGAGTTAAAATTGGTGTGTTAAATAATATCGTGTAAAATTTATTTTAATTAACATATTCTTTTAAGTTAATTCTTTCTTGTTATTTCTCTACTTCCTTCGGCTTAACCAGGAGGATAATTAGATAGGATTCAAACACAGAGCGAAGAGTGGAATTTGAAGAAAGATTTTTAATTGTATCCTAGATAAATTGTTTCTCTTATGAGCAACTCATTTTAGTCTGAATTGATTTCGGCGAGTGTTTGCTGACCTTTGCTAGTGTTGTGCTTAAAGGTCGCGAATCATTCGGAGCTGGATTAGTTTGTAAATCTAGTTGTTTATTGTGCAATTTTTTCATTCCAAGAACCTGCAAAGTTTCGTGAACAAGTTTTAATGAATTTTCCTTGTCTCTACAACAAATAATACGAATATTCTTTTAGTTTTATTTTTCCTCTTGTCTGTACTTCTTAGAATGATAGACTTCAAGCCAAAGTGCGAAGACAATAATCTTCCATAGCACAGAAGGCCTAAAGTAGGAATAGTTTGAATGAGTTGGGTTTAATTTTACAGTCGTGCATAAAAGGTAATAAAATTAATGCTTTAAAATATCTGTTAATAACTTACTGGTAGTCTATCAAAGAAAACAAAATCGCACAACTTAGCCATTTCAACTTTTTGTATTTCAATGACTTTTTCTTCAAACGAAAGAGCATTTTATAAGTAAATTTAGAAGTCAAGTGTAATAAATCCTTGACCGCGGAAGCCTTGAATACGGCGTCCACCATTTATCCTGAATATATGTAGGGTGATTCTTAGTAAGTTTGTTTGCATTGCTGTATTAGTTAAACCTCGCTATTTAGTTTAGTAAAGTTTTAATGCTAGGTCAGAATCAGAAGTGGAATCAAAAATTAACTAAAGTCCTTATAATTATATTAATTTATGTTAAATCACAGTTATGTTTTATTTAATTGATTATGGAACTGGACGATTATGGACTTTTTGCCTGAGAGGAGTGATGTTTGTTGAAGGCTTGAATGGAAATTGGTTGGCTTTCAAATTACACATATGGAAAATCACTTAAATTCAGCTTCCAGAGAAATGCAATCATTTGCCAAAATAGATAGCATGCTTCATTCCATTTCTAATATTTCATTCATTACCTCTGAAATTTAAGCTCAAGATTCATTGTATTAATTTACGCTTATTATTTTTTATCTTTCATTACTTTATATGTGCACTATTATATATCTTTATATGTGCACTATTCTAAGATTTTTCGAAGATGCCTTTATTGAACAATTTCTATATACTTCCATTTTGCCATGTTTTGTTTTTTATAACAATGTGAGAATATATCACATGGTTTGGAATACTTTTAACGTTAATTTAGCATTTTATAAAAAGAATGAGTTTATAATTAAATTCCAAATTCCCCTCAATTCATCTTTTCAAAATCACCCGTCATTACTTTGATGGAATACCCTTCCGCACTCTTTTTTTTTTTTTCGCCTACGAACTTCTTAGAATACCATGAAATGAGACGCAGCACCGCGTGAGACTAGCCAACTATTAATTTACTTCGCAACTGAATATTGGCATGTAATTTCAGACGTAGATTTCGGAACAGAGTAATATCTAGGCTTTACATATAAAGTGTTAAAATCTATTCTATCTCAACTCCAATTCAAAACATCCCTCCATCATCAATTAACGCATGTGTTTTATTGAATGTTAACTTAAATGAAGTCAGAGCTTTGCAGTGTTACTTTTTTTTTCTTTTCAGTGTGAGCTTATTGTTTTTTTAATGACACGTCACACTTTAAAACTGTTTTGTAAAATATCGGAATGGAAGCTTAACTGGCACGTTACAATAAGAAAAGATAAACTGGCTCTTTATAACGAATAGCTAAACCTATGAAAGTGAAGGGTAATTTATAGCTTGCGTTTCTTAACGTGGCTAAAGAACATTTTACCTTTATGACTTTATAGAACTTTCTCAACCAAAATTGCACAAAAAAACCGACAGCTGAGAAAGCACTGAACCAGAAATTTGTTCAAACCAAAACAAGTGATGAGGCTAAAAGTGGATAACAGCAGAGTATACTGTGTAAAAGAGCACGACAATTGTTTTACTATTTCAATTATAAGGTATTTCTCCCACCTTCTTCGCATGCCTTCGTGGTGTGGTGGTCTGCACGCTGGGCGCGTATTCCAGAGGTCCGTGGTTCGATTCCTTGCGAAGGCGTACCTCATTTTTCACCTCTCCTGCTTTCAAAAATGTCCTAATGTCTCTACAGTGGCGCCCGAACTAAAAGGGTGTTAGATGACGATTCTCCTCACCCAGGATTTGGCGATTGGGTCCCCTAATAACCCCAGTCTCCCTTTAAAAGGGGGGAGTATATAATGTATTTATCCCCCCTTCTTCGCATGCCTTCGTGGTGTGGTTTTCACACTGGGTGTGTATTTCAGAGGTCCGTGGTTCGATTCCCGGCAAAGGCTTTGCCAATTTTTCAGCTCTTCCGCTTTCAAAAATATCTTAATGTCTCTACGCAGTAACTACTATTAACTCAGTACAAATGAAGCAACTTAATTTTATTCTCGAAAGATTTTGTTTTATGTGACTCTCATCCCTACTAACCTCTAAAAGGTTAAGAGAATTTCAGGAATGCCTTAATTAGACCAGCACAGTCACTTAATTTTACTTCAGTAACTAGCATACTCAAGGCACCATAAGATTATATTAATTAGTGTGGACATTTCATTTAAGCTGACTAACAGTTAAGCTTATGTTGATTCCTTCCTCTGTATCTAGTTTCATCAGGTAAGAACTTAGTCCAGAGCGTTATGCATATTTTTAGCAAGCTGCTTAATAGGCTGCTATCACACATCAGTTTGTTTCGAAAGAACAATTATTTGAACAATTTTTCTGCTTTGTCACAACAGCCAATCATCACAGATCGCTTTGGGGTTAACACAGCGGACACTGGTTCTCCATTACAAACAAGATGATTGCATTCGAAACTGATAGGTTGAAAATGAACAACTTGCTACTTTTTTACAAAGGAAGGAAAAAATCGCGTGTCTTTCTTTCAATAGTAAACCAGGCAGAAAAATTGTCCGAAACTGTTGTTCGTATGAAACAAATGCCTGTGTGATAGGGGCCTAAGTTAAACAAGAAGAATTGTAACCGGCGTGATTAGTAGTAGAGACTTGGATGTGACCGCCGCTGATATTGTTTGCTTATAAAAAGAGAACCGCTTATCAAAATAGACGTAAACATCTGACATTTCGAACGATTGGTATGTGTTAAATATCAGTTGAACTTTGTCTGTCTTACCAGTTTGCTTTGAGGCTTCACGTAGGCTTACAGGAAGTGTAATCCAGGTAATATATTGTAAGATTTAGCAAGATGCTATTGTCAAGAAGACTTTAATTTTATGTCGTCTTATTTTAAGTTCATCAAACTCCCCAGTGCTGTGGAATTTAAGTTTCAAGTTAATTTTGCATTTTGTCTTGCATCTGAAGTATACAGTCAGAATTTAAAAAGACGATAACTTGCCGGCATATAAAGGTAACTTAAGGGTGAGCAGAGCAGAAGTCGTTTATTAGCTAGACTGCCATAGACGTTATAGTAGCTTGCTTTAAAAGCATAAATAATCAGTCATTAAATTATTGCATTTAAAGCACTTCTTCTTTTATCGTATATTAATATGCGTCTTTCAAAGAAATTAAATGTGTTTCAAAAAGGCGACAGTAAATAAAAAAAAGTTTAAAATAAGGGGGGGGGTTGAAACTTTGTTTGGTGCAGATCTCTAACAAAATTCTCTCGATTTCGAGAGAATACATAGATACCTCCCCTTTATCAGCGAAATGTATTATGCATTTTTTAAGGAAAAAATAGCAAACAAATTGTCATATATAATCTCCTAATTCAGTAAGAAAGAATAATTTAATTAAAGTTGCTGAAACTGCTAGTTAAAGAAAACAATTCGGACAATGCCGAATGGATAGTTCATTTTTTTTTTGCAACTTTATGAACTAGCAGTTCTACAAGAAAAGTTAAAATAATGTTGATAACTGAAAGATGAGAGACGCGCAATTTAGTTTTAGCTTAGATTGTAAATTTTCTTGCTTGTAAAACGTTGGTTCTTGATAAGTTTAAAATTGAAGACTTACCAATGTCGTTAAAGACCATCGTTGCGATTGCTTCAATTCTGGGGGGAGGAACAATGTAAGGGGTTTTTTTTTATGCTAGTTAACCGGTTATTTTATGTTTTGGATTTTTACTGTGACTTCTTCCTTCTGTTTTCCCACTAGAATGTAAATTAGTATGTGTGTATTTAAGGTGAGGTGTTTTTTAGATTGTAAGACAGAGCGTGTTCTTTCTCTCGAGGCCACTTACTAGGTTGCTAGATAAGCTAAGATTTGTAGTCTTCGGCCTTGTACTTATAATGCAAGGCCGAAAAATACAATTATTATATAATTGTAGTGCATTATATGTGCCGATATTTGAATGTCCACGCCAGTTACGTTTTGAGCCAGCTTTGCGTTAATTGATTTGTGTAGCCTTCAGCTACTAGCTTATTTGAATTTAAATTCTGCATTCGGACTTCCACGAGTGGTTGGCTGAGCTGTAAGCAACAAGTATGCCTTTTGTTTTGTTTAGCTTTAAATAAAGTGCCTTTTACATTTTTCTCAAGTTTCAACCGTTACTTAGCGATAGTTGACTGCCAGTCTGTCTAAAGTTTAGTTATAGTTATGATTGCAAAGAAAGTTTCTAAACTTTACACATTGTTTCTGTGAGTGAGAACAAGATTGTGGGGAAACGTATGATATTTTTGGTTTTATGCTCCTACCATATCGCCCACCAGCGGCCGAGCGGTAAAGACGCTGAACACTGGTAGTTCGGTCTGAGGTTCGAATCCCGCGAACGGGCTGGCTGCATGGGCGTTTTCGTGGTTTTCCCCATGTGTAACGTGTATACGAGCCAGTTTCCCTTAGAAAGTCCTCCACGAAGGCATCCCTCCCTTTAGGCAGATAGCCCTCGTGTGCTTTGCCATAATTAAATAATCCAATCCAATCCAATCCTACCATATCAGTCTAAGTGGTAATTAATGCCCCACAGTAAATTAAAATTAAATATACCTTTGTCACTAATGTTGATAGGCAATCATAAAAATGTTATTCCCGATAAAAATGGCTTTGATAGTATATTAAAATCCTGTATATATATTTTTAAAATGTATAGATTGAAAAACGTAGAAAATTTATATGAATAAATTTTGAGGAAATACAAATCAATTAGCTCATTCTCACAACTGAAAAATAATTCCATAGTATCGCAAAATAAAAGAAAAGGTATAAGCTGTTTTTAGATTGAGGAAAACATAACTTTTTATTCCATATACATTAAATTTTATTCATTAACGTATTAGAGTTGTTATGTAAACAATAAAAATATTAGTAAATTTTTTAAAAGTGTAGTTTTGAAAGGGAAAACATTCCATAGCGTGCATTTAAAGCATAAATCAAGGCTTCTGTTTTAAGAGGAACTGTTAAACATTATTTCTGGTAACCTTCACCTTCAGTCATCGGTAAATTAATAAGCTATGATGTCACTATAAGGAAAGATTACGCTCCATTAAACAATCGAAATTCGCGCTGTAAACGATAAAGCCTTTTTTTCTGTGCTGCTAAGAAAGCCTTCAAAGAATATTTGCGATAAATTTCTTTGAAAACTTTCTGAGTCTTGTGCGAAACGTGAAACAAAAATATCTATTTCAGACAAAATAAATGAAATGGCTGATGATCAAAATTCTTCCCATATTTTTGTTTGAAAGTTAATGAAAGCTCTAAAGAATAAAAATAACCATATCTGTCCAATCTTTGCTGATAACAAATTAGTTTAAACACAAAAAGGAGTGACCAATTCAACAGCGAATAGCCTGGAGCTCCTCTGTTGCGTTAATTAATTTTCACCGCTTTATTGGACAGAAGACAACGACTCAGCTGCGCAAATTTACTTAGCACTGCAGCTATAGAGAAGCTCATCTAAACTACTCTTAATGAAATTCAAAGTTTAATTAAAGAATAGCGTAGCTGATAAAGTAAGATCCCACATAAGGCCTAAAACCTTCCCAAAGAAAAATCAGTGTTTTCTTCGCAATCATTTAACGTTTGTCTTCGTTCACTGTATTTTCCGACAGCGGAAGTTGCTCATATCACCTTACACAAAAAGCCTCTCAAAAGTAAAACGCTGTTAAAGTTACAAACGATCATTCTTTCCATTGCAAATAAATTATAGAAAAATGCCATTCCCATCCTCCTCTCTGAGCACACTATTTCAATCTTTTTTTTTTTTTTTTTTTTTCCTTAGTCTCTGCCACTTATCAGATCGTCAGAATTACAGAAAACTTGTGCGAAGTGTTTGTTTACTAACAAAATTTACTACAATTATATATTTATTAGTTACTGAGAACGCAACAGATAAAATCTGTTATACTCACCCCATCTTAAAATTGATCAGTTGCAGCCCCCCCCCCGGAGGGTATAATTCCTCCCATAGCAAAGGATTAATCATTTTAAGCTTAGCTTTATGCTATCCAATCATGAGATACGCAATCATGAACAGAAACCTGCAGCGATATTCGAACAGATTTATTTCTGAACTAGTGTGGATGTACGTGATCCAAAAAAAGAAAGGATAACATTTAAATTCTCAGATTGCTTCTCATCTGTTTCCAAAATTTCATTGCAATAAACCATTTTTTTAATTATCACATGTTTTGTGTTTGTAACACACAACACAGTATAATCTTAATTTTCAAAATTAAAAAATCAACAACATCAATAAGTCAACACACATTTAACACCATTATAATTATCAAGAAAATATCTAGCTTTCAGAGATTCTTCAAAACGTCTATTTGCTAACAATAATGATAATTTTTTAATTAGTAGAAATTAGCACTAAATATGGTTTTACAATAGCAGAATATTTGCATTGCATCCAAACAACCCAAAAAAGTGCTGCTCATTATTTAGACAGTAATGAACAGCGGTTTTTTTTTTTTTTTTTTTTTTTTTTTGTGCTTATTGATGAAATCATTTACATCATTTCTCTGTATATTCAACATTTTTAGGGGGAAAAAACTAATAAAAGTACGTTTTTTCAATTTTCCTACTATTCTGGACCTGAGCCTCATTGAAAAACTGAACTATTATTATTAGCTTTTTTATCATGATAAAGATACAAATATTGCAGAAATTCGTGAGTATTGTTGTGGGATTGTCGGCTTTTACCTGACACTATGAGTCGAAGATTATTTGAATTTATCGTGCATCATTTAAAATTTTTCAACGTCAATAATTAGGATTTACGAGAACAAGCGTATTAAAATGGTATTAACATTAAAAGAAAAGACAAAGAATTCCAGAAAACAATCTTTGAGATAAATTCAAGAGTTTATTCATTCCATGCCTGCTTATACATTGATTTTCATATTTAATTATATAGCCAAAATTTCAACAGACAATTTTTTTTTCCCTCCTGTTTTTTGGATTAATGCAGGAATTGTACAATTATTTTTCTCTGTGCGTTTTACTGGAAGAATCTATTCAAAGCTTAAAACAGCTTTCTACTGCTTGGTGAGAAAACAGTTGAATATCTTTTAAATTTCTTTGTTCTGTTAATATCTAGATCTTTTTTCGAAGGATATAATGACTCAAAGGTTTCAAACCTGGGATAACCGTTAAGCAAAATAAGCACGTGTTTAGGGCATCAAGGGAAAAAGGGCACCCCAGAAAATTTCCATTGCAAGTTTTACCATGGAGTGGTGCAGCTAAACCGAGACCAAGAGAGTAAACATGGAGAAAAACTGGCGTAAATATTGTTGGTTCCCAAAATCTTTTATGTGTTCATAGCCTCTAAACCAGCGGTCGCCAACCGGTGGTCCGTGATAACCTTTTGCTGGTCCGCAGAAAATTTGGGACATTATTTATATTTTTATGAAGATTCAGTTTAAAAAATGACGAGTAACAAAACCTATTATGGAATATGGGTTATACTCTTTTTTTAAATTTAGCTAGTAGTTTTAGCGAAGTACCTTCTGGATTTAGCGTCTTTTCAAGGTGTATCTAGCGACATTTGAAAGTGAGAGTTGGCATCCATGGATATGCTGCTGTTATCAATATTAGAGCTAACTGGAATTCTCTTTCCTTTTGAAGTACAAACATATGCTATTGTAGTCGTTAATAACACAGTTTTTCTTCGTGTCAATAGGCAACTAATGGATTTTTGTGGATGGAACTTGAGGGAATTATAAAGAAGAATGCAGATGGTTCATACGCATTCTTGTTTATTAATTGCATCACTGAAAGTTTCCGTTTTTGTTTTGTCTAACTGCTGATGGATGGCGCCATTTCTGAGTAAGCGATGATTATTATGTTTACAATAATTAAAAATTGGCGGCATAACACTATCAGTTTATTGATATTGCTTTGCGTTTGCCGATTTGTTCTTGCTTTTCAAAAAGTTCCTTTTCAGGGATATGGAAATGGGAAGCTTTCTGTACAAGAACGTAAGATTTTTGTACTTTTCATGCAATTTTTCAATGTGAACGAAATATGTGTAGTTTGCTGATTATTATTGTATAAATGTATTTACCTTTTGTTTTGTAATTCATATTAGTGGTCCTCCAAATATAAAATTATATACGTAGTGGTCCGTGAAGTTCTAAGGGTTGACGACCGCTGCTCTAAACGTCTTAGTCGGCCCTGGAAGGAATGATCAACATTTTGAAAGTATTATTAATTCTACAAAGGAAATAGCAAACGTTCTGAACATCGATAATTTTATTTTCAATAATTCGAGGAAGAACAAAAATGGAACTATTTTTGACTATGAAATATTAGATTAACTACAAATGATGCTAAAGGAAATTTTAAAACCGGCCCTCCTTCCTTTTAAACACTACCGTATCATCATTTACGGAACAATTTGTACATTTAACATAACATAATGAAGATTTTTAATTTATCCGCTGCATAAACAAATTAAAAGATCGGAAAATTATTGACGTTTTGAGTGTTACCTTTATTTATTAAGTATCATGTTCTTCGCATTTCAATCATAAAATTCAATCAACAGCAATATTACAAAATATTTAAAACAACTTATCTTTAAAATTTCTGATACACAGTCTCGTCGAGCGCTGGAATTTTTTTTTTTTTTTTTTTTTTTTTTTTTTTTTTTTTTTTGTACAATGTTGCCATTGCTTGCTTTGAAATCGTTGAATTTGTTAATCAAAAATTCGTTAAAGTGTTACAAAATATGAAATCGTTTATAAAACCAAATCCAAATTAGGGCTTCCATATGCCCATATTCGGTGGGGGATTATGTTATTTAAAATTTGATGGCTCTAGGTACCGTTGTTTTAACACAATGCGAAAAACATACATACATTTATGCAGATTCCTCATTATTTAATTTATAATATAACACAGTGCGATAATATTTAGTGGCAACAATTTAAAAAGTGAAACGGACATTTAAGTTTTCAACGCAAAATGCCAAAACGAAGTTAATAGCCTTTCTGGGCTAAAAAGAAAGAAAGAAACTATGAATGCTTGAATCTGGATTGAACAAAGTTCATTATATCAGTACTTTCATGCAATTCTAATGCGAAATACTCACTGAGTTTTATTTTTTGAATAAGTGCCTTTTTTATGGAATTTGCCAATTCATGAATTCGTCGATTTACTATATCATTTGATAACGGAATATTATTAAGTTCATTTGCCGCTTTTTCGTTGAATTGATGTTAAAACCATATCTTTAGCTGCTGGTAATATAAGGTTTTCTTCAATAGTGTGAGCCTGCCTAGTCTTAGCAGTTCTTAGGCTTACTAGGTCACAAAGCTTTTTCAATCGAAATAACAAAACCTTTCATTACTTTTCTACTGTTTTTGAACTCCGATAATTTTCTCTTAAAATATTCTTTAAGTTTATCCTTTAAATTGGGATGCTTATATTCAAGTTGCTTTTAAGAAACGATGGTTTCGTACTTTGATTGGATAACAGTTCACCGCAAACAACACATTGAGGTTGAGGGTCCATTTCATCTCCATTCCAGGTAAATACAAATGATAAATAACTATCATTATATTTTCTAGAAACAATTTTTTTCTTTTCAATATTCTTAGTGTTAATAAATTGTACTGGATCCATCACCTGTGAATCGTCATTTTCCCGCATAGTCACTCGTAGACATTTTTCCATTTTGAATATCTAGGTGTCTTTTATTATTTTTCCACAAATATTTAAATGCACAATATATTACGAGATCTTCAAAAACAGAAAATCATTATCAAATCATGTAGAAAAGTAAGGAAATACAAACCAACAAGAAGATAAAATAACTGCTGTTATAGTTAACAAACCAACGTAAAAAATGATTCTTAACCCAAGTAGCACAGCAACGTCCTAACGACGATGCAAACTCATCGCGGATGTCGTTGCAAAAACGTTGCAATATGTCGTCTTTTAAACGCCCAGATGTTCGCGAACATCTACTGTTTTACAACCGTTGCAAAGACGTCTTTGCAGATGAGGTTTTTGTCGCATCGTCGTCGCATTTTGACGTCGTTATTGCGTCTTCCGCAGGCGATATTTTGGTTGTGAAAGCATCGTATCACCTAAATGTTCGCCAAATTCCACCTTTTTGCAACAGTTGTGAAAATGTCGCTATTATGTGCTTGTGTTACATATTGATTTATGCAGAAAAATAAGCTTAATAATTAATATATTTTTCTTCTTTTTTAAAATTTTGTATTCCTTGTATTTATTTAAAGTTTAAATATTTTATCATTTCCTGAAAATCAGAAGATAATACAATTTTTTCTCTCTAGACTAAATATGCATAATTAATAATAGCCTTAATTATTTTCAGTAGTTTAAACTATATTTTTTAAAGAACTTAAATTCTAAGTTACAATTATTTAAGATTTCATAACTTAAATTCTAAGTTACGATTATTTAATACTTCATCACTTTTTTTTCTTAAGTGAGAGTAATTATGAAAGTTGTTATTATAAATGTATAACATTAATAGTAGGTTTTAAGTAAATAAAACTCAATTAGACATAAATAAAAGTAAAGCTATATATGTGGGTAAAACAAAGAGCGTTTCTGATTATAACAGCATTATCACATTTATTTCTGTTAAATCTCAGAGACATTGAAAATTGGCCCTGTCATGATAAATTAGGAGGCGGTTCTTAAGGTAGCTTAATCAGTATTTTACCTGAAGTATAAATTTATTCGCCTTTCATAGCAAACAATATAACCATTAACTTCTATATCTCCAAGATATGCAAATGAAAGACTGTATAAAGCAGTTAATAAATGTGTTAAAAAATATTTCATACAAAAATATACCTAAATCTAATAACCAAAAAAAACTTCTCACATCCATATCTAAAATAAAATAATAACCTAACAAAACAACATATAACATACTATTTAAGAAAAAACATGAACTAGTAGTGTTTGAAAGTATAAATATCAGAAGAAAGGTAAGAGAACTAAAATTTCCAATTAATAAAAAATATTTGTGTTTTTTAAATAGTAAGCAATTAAAAGTGCAATCATTATGAATTGCAGTATTTACTAGTAATACTAATGTTTCTTAACACCATTCCTTTCGATCTTATGTTAATGTATTTACTTATTTTTAGTTTCTACATTTTAGAATAAAGGTTGATTACAATGATTATTTCATGCACTTTTTATAATCAATAACATTCCTTTTGTTACTGAACAGAAATAATTTAAATAATATAGTATACGATAGTAAGCTAAGTACGTTAAATAGCACATGATGAAACTTTTTGTTTCTATTTATTATGAATTTCTTTGTTATCACAAGCACATAAAAAGTAAGCGAAGGAAATAGAATATACTTAAATTTAAGAAAAAAGAAAATCTAATTTCCAACATTCCTTTATTGAGATAAATAAAACCTAATTTCGGTTGATCTTTACAACATGGTCACTGGTAGTTTGGCGACATTTTGGAGGCGATAAAGGTTACTACCTGGCACTTTGGTAATAATGTGAGCAGTACTCAGTTCCGATTACGCATTATTTTGTGTGAGGGAAATGAGAGATCATGGGATATGTCATGTGATATTAATGGACGAATTACGGTTCTTTAATCGGAAAAGGGGGGAAATCGGGAAAAAATCTGGAAATTTTGTATTTGGCTTTATTCTGTGTTGTGTGAAACAGTGTTCGTGAATTTTTGAATCCCATGGCCGTAACTAAAGTGAATTCGAAATGGGTATTTATGTATGTATTAATTTAATGTATGTGCTCATTTATATTTTAAGTAGTGTTTTTGAATTTAATTATATTTTAATTAAATGATAGTTATTTTGTGAATTTTATGTTTGTAAAAATTTGGTATACGTTTTAGTTGAAGTAAACGTGCATGGAAATAATTTAAATATTTGATACTAAGTATTTGTAATGCTTGTGGTATGAATTCGTTGGTGACGTGTATAATGTAATAGATGATTTAGAGGTAAAAGCTTTTGAATATTTTATTTATTTTATATGTGGAAATGTTCATATTTGGAAAGGGTAAATACTTTTTCGCGATCAGGTAATTTCATATATGTTCTTTTTACCGGGTTTAAAGATTGAGAAAATTGTCATGTATTTTCGTGAAATTTTTCTAATTTATGAGAAAAAAGCAGTGTACATGGATGTAGTGAAGAGTGTGCGCAATGCCATTTTTGTGCAGTTCTGGGATGTTTTAAGTCGACGTGTACATGGTTTAGTGATATTTTAATTAAATGATATTTATTTTGTGAATTTTATGTTTGTAGGAATTTGGTACACGTTTAAGTTGAAGTAAACGTGCATGGAAATAATTTAAATATTTGATACTAAGTATTTGTAATGCTTGCGGTATGAATTCGTTGGTGACGTGTATAATGTAATAGATGATTTAGAGGTAAAAGTTTTTGGATATTTTATTTATTTTATATGTGGAAATGTTCATTACTTTTTCGCGATCGGGTAATTTCATATATGTTCTTTTTACCGGGTTTAAAGATTGAGAAAATTGTCATGTATTTTCGTGAAATTTTTCTAATTTACGAGAACAAAGCAGTGTACATGGATATAGTGAAGAGTGTGCGCAATGCCATTTTTGTGCAATTCTGGGATGTTTTTTTTAAGTAAAAATAAGTCGGCGTGTACATGGTTTATGTGTATGTGTTATTTTGAAAAACGCGTAAGGAGTATGGTATTGTGCACTTTTTCCCAATTTTGCAGTGAATATTTGTCATAATGAAGCAGTTTTGTTAGATAAAATTTCTAGCATAAGTGTAATTCGGCTAGTAGATTGTTGGAAGAAGTGTTCAGTAGATAAAAAGAAAAGAAACATGTCTTTACTTCGTGAAGACAAAATGGCGGCGGGAAAAAAAAATAGAGGGTTGCTGTAGGAGAGTTGGTCGCCAAATTTTCGCCAAAAAAACGCCAAGTTACCATAATGTAAAGATCAACCCTAATTTCCAACATTCATTTATTGAGATAAACTAATAAACATACATAACGGCAATAGAAAATACTTAAATTGATTGATCTTTGGAATATGGTAACAGGTAGTTTGGCGACATTTTGGTAAGGCGATAAAGGTTACTAGCTAGGACTTTAGCAGTGTACATGGATAAAGTCAAGAGTGTGCGCAATGCCATTTTCGTGCAATTCTGGGATGTTTTTTTAAGTGAAAATAGGTCGACGTGTACATGGATACCGTGTATGTGCAATTCTTGAAAACGCGGCAAGCACTGGGCGATTCTGCACTTTCTCCCAATTTCGCACCTAATCTTCGTCATGATTAAGCACTTTTGTTCCATAAAAGTTCTAGCATAAGCGTAATTCGGCTAGCAGATTGTTGGAAAAAAATGTTGAGTTAAAGAAAAAAATGCCTTTACTTCGTGAAAACAAAATGGTGTCCAAAAAAAAAACTAGCAGGTTGCTGTAGCAGGGTTAATCGCCAAATTTTCGCCGAAAAATCGCCAATTTACCATAATCCAAAGATTAACCCTTAAATTTAATAAAAAAAATAAAACCTAATTTCCAACATTCGTTTATTGAAATAATGTAATAAACATACAATAACGGCAATATTTTAAAAAAAGCGAATTACACAGTGTTTGGAAGAATAAATACCAAACGAAAAGTAATAAAACTGCAATTTGCAATCAATAAAAAATATTTATTGTTTTTTAATATTACACAATTAAATATCACATAATTATAGATTACAATATTTTATAGACACGCTAATGTTTCTTTAACACTGTTTAAAATCATTAACCTTTTCTGCATACTATACAAAAGACAACACAGTATAGAATGTGCATTATTATTAATTTTAATGTGCTGCTTCTTGCTGTTACATATATCTAATTCATCTTCAGCAGTCATATTAAGTACTGGTACCAGTCCAAGAATTTCTTTGCATTTTGAAAATAATGAACATACCATAACAGCTTGAATTGTTGTTGCTTCTGCACTGATTGCCTTTGCAGCAAAACCAGAAAGTGCCTTACTGTTATATGTTATTTTTGGTTTCATATGAATTAATTCTGAGAACAAACCTTTCAATATGAACACAATAATCCATTAATATGCATGTTATACGATATAGCACTTTGGACGTTGTAACCGAGGTACAAACCACCATATAACTTTTTAATCACCCGCTGCACATAAAACACCAAAACAGAACACAATTTCACGAACACTATATTCACGATGAGCATTGTAACTCGTTGCATTCAATATTTTTTAAATGATATATCCAAAATTTTGGTGTCTTCTTGTAGATCACATATTCACAAACAAAATAATCAAAAACTCCGCATTCTCACGATGATATTTCAGGCTTCCAAACAGGAGCTCACAGCAATGCAAATTCACTTGCTGAAGACAGTTGAAGTAAGCAGATAGGGACAGAACAATGAGAAGATTCACAGTGCGTTCTTTGATTGACAGTGATATTGATATTTACTTTTAATATAAGCAAATATTTATATCAGTCATTGCTTGATTCAATTTCATACATGAAGTCAGTCTTTTCAAATGCCTTACAGATTGCACCTTTACCAAATTACTTGAAAGATCTGCTGGAATCTTTCCGTTCCGTTTACCACTGTTCGCCACTCAGCTAGAAAGTCTAGCTTTCAAGTAACTCCGCAGTTAAATTCTTCGAATTTTTGGCAGCTAGCCAAAGCGCTCAAAACCTCGAGACATTCGTTTATAAAGCATCCAGTAAAGTAAATAATGTACATGGAATGTCACCGGTTGAAGAGCAATGTAGAGTTTCTCTAATTTTTATGCCAACATTTATTAGTAATTTATCAAATCCATTAATTTTGTTGTTCTCCATGAAAAGTGTTAATATTTCTTTCTCTTTTTCCATTAATTTTTCCATTCTGTCACCATATTAATTCAAATAAATTCATCCTTATTTCAAAAACAATAAATAAAGTCATATTTCAGTAGTGAAGTAAATGCTAACATGCGATTTGCATTTATTTCGGAAACATGATTTTTTAATATATATAAAATGCATAACTTAATAACTTACTTTATAGATTAGTTTCATTTTTAAATATTTTGCGATAATATTTATAAAAAATATTTTAAATATTAATTATTTTAACAAAATTTTAAACAATAATTTAGCACGTATTTTTGGTACTAATTAAATTTAATAATTCAAAAGTATTTATATTAAATTTATATTTCATTAGATGAATCTATCTTAGATTAATATATTTAGATGAAATAAAGTAATGAAACATTTCAAAGTAAATCTTATGCGGACTCCAGATTCGTGAAAGGGCAGATTTAGTCTCTTTTCATTCAAAAAATAACGCTGATGAATTATGAGAAAATTGCTAAAATGACCATGTCTAAAAGCGGTCATATCATGACGTTTCAGCGACGTCGTCAAATTGCCAAGATGCAACGGTAGATATTTTGCGTCGTCGCAACGTTGTAAAGACGTCGTAGAAGTTACCACAACCACTTTGCAACCTCTCGGACCAGTTTGCAACGTCGTGTGCTACTTGGGATTGAAAATGGAGAAATATGAGTACGGAAATGGCGCCATGAAGTGCTGACATGCTAATAAATTGATAAACTCTAACAGAATTTATAAGATACTTATTTTATAGGAACTTATTTTTATTTCCTATTAAATACAGCATCCACTTCTATCATTCCTTTTAAAAACATCATTTATGGCAAATTTTGCTATGTCTAACAAATGTCGTTGTTATGTCTGGTTGTTATGGCTAAAGAATATTTGTGAAACGTTCAACATGCAAGAACCATGAAAACTGCCATGCAGACAGATCGTTCGCCTCTTGCTAAAGTCTATAAGCGGCTATTGACCTTGAACAAAGCTCAGATCGCATAAAATTACAAGTGATATAGAAGAAACTCAATCAGGATGTTGGAGTTTTAATTTTTGAATTTAATAGTAAAAATATTTTGCTTTTTTGCTTACCACCTATTTTTCTTTTGCGTACCACCAGTGGAGAACCCCTGATTTATACTATCAAATTTATTGTTAACTGGAATATCCACACTGAATTTAACTTGTTTTGATGACCTGGCCACATTACGAACAAACCATCTGCATCCTGTAACCCATTTACATTCATTTTACTTTGTTTTGAGGGCCTCTTTCAACACTGACAGCATCTTTATTTTTACATACATTAATTTTAACATTATTAACATCAGTTTTAACACAATTAGAATCAGATTTAATATTCATATCATTATCATTTTTTGCATTTATAACATGATTGGCATTAATATTAGAATTGCTAGCATTATCGGATTTCATATTTTTAACCTTATTTATAATAATTTTAGTAGCGATTAAATGAGGAGGCATGTTAACATAAGAGGGATTTAGCGCACCAAACGAGTTGCACTTCCTTTGAATCGTTGTACTAATCATTGTTTGACTAGACAGCGAGATTTTTTACAAATTTGCGACTTTTGACAAACTTGTGCTGCTAAAATTTTAATATTTGCGATTTTGCGAAATTTTTGCGACATCCGTCATTTTCTTACGCTACTTTTTGAGACTTCAAAGATTTTTTAAATATATCGTAAAATGCTTTCATGTTAAAATGATCTATCAATTAAAAATAATTTATATTAAAAAAATTATTCAGGCTTAAATAAAAGTTGGCATCTGGCAATTTGATTTACATGTGGGGTTTCCTTTACAAGACTGCACAGCTTGACGCCGGTATAGCGAAAAGAGTGTAAAGAAAGTGAAAAAAGTGGAAAAAAAGAAAAAAAATGCTTCGGGACCTGTTACCGACCTTCCTCGCCCTCCCCGTGCGTTTTGTTTTTAAGTCAGTTCTCCCCATTCAGTTGTATGGTGATAATGAATCGAACCACAGAACTTCACGCTTGCGCGCGATATATTGGGTATTCAGACAGAGAAAGAAATGAAATTCATACTCCTGATTATAATATTGCTAAGAATTAAGCAATGGAAATGACTTAATAATTGAGGTATTTTAAAGCAAATGCATTTTTCTAAGTAACAATAGAAATAAATTTAGCAGTGAAAGAACAAGGCCTTTCTTAAGTAATCAGAATCTGAAACAGATTCACCACATAAAACGGAAAACTCACTGAAAAAGCATTCTTCAAATAAAAGGTTCACAATTAAGCAAAAAAATTAATTAACCCTCTCGCTGCGCATCTCGCGATAACCACGGGCAACGTAGAAGGAGCAAAATTTGCGCAACCCGCGATGATGAACTTTTGCCGTCCATTTAACTGTGCAACCCGCTCAAGGTTTCCTTTCGGCTTTTCTGTAATGTTTAATTGTTTATTTAGATGTGGGCTAACAGATGGCGTTAATTGTCCACATTTCTGCCAAATATATAAGAATACGTAAAGTAGCATTTTGTGCGCGCTTTTCAGAGCTCAAAGAGGTCTTGCAGGAAGCGTTTCGCGAGGGATATAACCTATATTCTTGACGATATTTCCGACACTGATAGTAGTTCTGACTCTGATTTCAAGTATATTGAATATAGTTATAGCGAAACTGATGAGAATTTCTCGGATTCCTCTGCAGATAGTGATGAATCTGAAAATTCAGTTTCTATTGAAAATGTTCGACAGTGGTGCAAAATTGATATGCAAAATATTTTCATTAGTATATACTATGTTTTACCTTTGTATTTTATAAAATAAACCATAATTTAACGAATATTAATTTTCAAAATTTTCCTTTTATATCATTATTCTTCATTTTCAGTATTCTGATAACCTTTTTCTATGATTTAATTCTATATTGAAAAAAAAAAACTCTTTTATAAAAATTTTTTCAATATTTTAACTCTAAAATATATGTAGATTTGAAATATGTAACAACAAAATACGCAATTTTTGAACCTATTGTGATAAAAAAAGTACGCAGTGAGAGGGTTAATTAAAAAATTAATTGTCAACTTTAAAAATTTGGTACAAAAAGCGCTAACAGTCTAAAGGCGAAGAATCACTTAAGAATGGATATCCACAAATTAATTTTAAAATATAAACCTGAATTAAATGAGAATTAACTAAAAAAGAAATGGACATTTAAAAAGTTGAAAATGAGAAATATAGTTTTAAAATTTTCATTAAAGCTAAGATGCGTAATTAAAAAGACTTGAGAATCGAATGCAATCCGTAACTAACTTATAGAACCAATAGACGGTAAATTTGTCATTACGTCAGATGTCATGTGAGAATGCATAACTATGACGTCACAAAAATCACGTGATCCCTGACGTCATTTGCGGATTTTTTTTAGTCTTCATTTTCATCTTATTTATGGACTTGCCCGGTACCAAGGCTACTGACTTTATATCACGTGACAGTCTACTTCCCTATGAGTATTAAGATATAGGTACTTTCGCCTCAGACGAAAGCACAAAAATTTCTGGGACTTGTATATATTATTTTCTATTTTTACTGTACGATACTGTGTCAAATCTACGATAATGTGTAAAAGATATGCCATTGCGAAAAGATATGCCAAAGTTATTAGTTGCTATTATTGCTTATCCAACGAAGACTTCATTTGTGGCCGATAGATGGCGCCACGCCTGATCAATTTCTTCACTACTGAAGACTTTGCACTTTTATTATAAGTGCACAGAATTTTTCCATTTTTATAGAATTTAACGAACTTTTACAGGTCCTTAGGGGAATGATAAACATGTAGTGGTAAAGGCCTTCGGGTCGAATACCACTTAAGGAATGATGATCTCCGAGTCTGCTTTTGCTACTTTAGTTGAAAATTCTCTGGCAACACTGGTACTAATGCGTCACCAACTTCTTTCTTCCGTAGTTATTTCCGTAATTGTAACCGCAGCTTGAATTTTGCTGATTCAAATCAGCGAGATAATCAACAAGAGTACGAGTCTCAGTAACCAAAAGTGCAGTCCAATCATCCAAAAGTCCTTCAGCGAATTTGCACATTTCAACAGTTAACCTGCCACGCGATTCTGAACAGTGGCGGTAGCATCCCTTTTATGCAATGAAGGAAAATCCTTTTCCTGCATTGCACGTGGTCAGAATTGCCTCTAAGATTATGCTAATATAGCACATGTAATAATGTAACAGCACAATATATAAATCCAAGGTCCATGGATACATTCCGGTGACGTCGGAGGTCACGTGATTTAAGAACTGCTAATGTAAACAAACAAGCTTGTGCTGTGGTAGATGTGTTGAAAATTAGGAAACTTTGTTTATTTTTAATTAGTTATGAAATTTGCATTTCATCTTTGATTATTATTTCATCCATTAATTAACTGTTCATTCATGTGGTTAGTATCATTTTGGTAACTCTTATATCTTATTGTTATCTTCATGATACTCTTTTGTTCGCTGCTCTACCATGTTTTGATTGTTAATATTTATTTATGAATTCTTTCCTTCGTCTGATTCATTTATAAAAAATGTAAAAATGAATACATAAAATCATGTTTACATAGATTGCTCTTCTACGCTAAAAAGAAAATTACTATAAATATTTTAAGTCATAATTTTATCAGCTTTAACAGTAAATATAAATAGTTGGTTTTTGAAAATCGTAATAGTCAAATTTCCGGAGCACTGTAAATATAGTTGTCCTTTAAATCATGTAAGGATAACGATGCCAAATATCTGCTCAGTTCAAAATTAATATATAATCTTATACAACTTAAAATTTAATTTTTAGCCACTGACTATTATCCTATTGATAGTACAAACTGCAAATTAACACATTTTGTATACTATAATATAAATGTCAAAAAGAAAAATATTTAGATTTGTGCAACTGAGTTCACTGCAGTACTAGCTGTGAAACTAATAATTATTCATAATACATTTTTCTTCATTTTATAATAATAAATAATACTATCTGTATACATTTTAAATATTCAAAAAATAAATTTGAAGTTATTTTTAATTTTGTAAATTGCATAATTTATGTGCAGAATTTTTTATTTTAAAATCATGTAGCTCAAAGAGATTTTCAAGTGTATTTATTGAAAAGATATACCATAGGAAATAGACTAGAGTAATTTTAATGCATATACCTAAGGCACATGTTATCTCAAACTATGGACTGACACAACCACTGATTTTCAAGACCTAAATATGCACGCTAATTTAATATTTAAACTAAAAACTCAGCAATATCCCATGAAAATTTCGAATTAAGTATAAATTCTTTTAATATAAAAGCATCCTTTTATATTAAAATGTTTCAGTATTATTGATGCTTTTAATATTACAGCTGTTGGTATCCTTAATATCTACAATAGAGGATATTAAAAAATTTAACATTCCGATATGTATGTGTATTCATTAAAAATGGATTAGAACAGCTAAAATGTTAAAACATATCCCGATGAAATTAATGAAATTTTAGCTGCATAAAATATTCTGTGACACTAATTAATATAAGAGAAAATTGGCTATGTATTTATGTTCTTGCAGATAAGCAGATCTTTCACGAATTCGGCTATTTCAGTAATTTAGAAGACACTTACATTTAAAAGTTTGGAAAACATTATTCAAGGTCTCAGGAATAGTTTTCAGTTAACTGATATACACTTAATGTTTTTAATGAAAACATTATTAATACTGGTAAGCATCATGCATAAGAAAAATTTATAAATCTTACCTCGTTTTCTGCAGAAATTTGCACTGATGTTTCATAATTAATTGATTTCTTCATTTCCCCCTTAACACAGCTTGCTGTAAGTCCCATGCTATTCGGCATTACTTTGAAGCAAATATTGTTCACACGTTTTTCCTTGAATAACAAAAGACCGTTCTTGTTGACATCAAGGAAAGAGAAATAATTTCAAAGCGTATTTTTTAATTTCTCGCAATAGCCATAAATTTCTAAATTCGAAAATCAATTAATTTCAGCGGAATATCTGCTCTCGACTCCATTGTAAACATAGCACATGCGGATGTTGTTGTTCCTAAACCACGTGGCCACATTTTTTCTCTTGAGGAATGTATCTCATCGATGTAGTTCATCGGACAAGCTCTCCTGGCATGAAAGCAAACTAGCTCCCCATTGCAGATTTGACGTCATCAGTTGCCAAACCGGTAAAGCAGTTAAATTCGATTTACCAGATCTGTATCAATCTTGCTTTTTAAGCAAGAAGAAAGAAGATGAGGACTTTGGCGAATGCCGTTTCCTCCAATCCGTGAGGGTTAATATTAAAATTAACAACAAACCTTTTTACAACGTTTTATTAAACATTTACAAACATCCATGCCTTCTCCGAGATTCGAACCCGGACCCTTCGGAACGACAGTCAGCAAAGCTAACTATTATACCGGTTGGGTTGCAGTTTACCAGATGATAGTAGGAACGCCTTTTGCTATTCAAACTTAGCAAATTGCCAATGCGTTGCAATTAAATTCACCCCTTAGCTATTTGCTATCTTACAAGAATCTTGTTTCTGTAAAAGCCAAACTCGTAATACAAGATGAAATGGAATACACATGTAGTTTGTATTTTCACGTTCGACTTCTGGTCTCTCTTTTGAATTTGCCGTTAGCAAATAATACCAGATTTACGTAAAGCTGCTTCTTCGCTTGGGTATTCTAGCGAAAAGGCCAACTCGTATTCGAGATGAATAAACTAAAATATTTTCGGCAACACACGGCTTTCGTATGGCGCTTTACATCAAACCGCCGATCGGAAACGTCTCTTTCCATAAATTATGTGAATTTGTTAAAAAGCGATTTCTGTTCTTGCAGTTTATTAGAGGTAGAACATATGACGAAATAAGGATTGGTATCGAATGTGAAAATTTGACTGAATCATCAGAATGTCTTATTGAAGGAACTGCAAAAGATAAAATTTCACATTTCTTACTTCGGTTGTACACTTTTTATCCTTTGAGCTATTAGTTAAACATCCTCATAATAATTATAATATTTTTTGATCATTTTAATAGTATTTCGAAATTGGATTATTTCAAAAATTAGTCCTGGAGCATTTGAGTTTTTGCTGCTAAATTTCGATAGTTTTGAGACACAGTATTTATGACAGAATCGCCTATTTTACTTCTGTCTAGTGTCTCACAAAAGTGAGAGACGATTATGGATTTCGAAAATATTGTCAAAAGATTTAAATGCATTTAACCAAAATTATAAAATGTGATTTTCTTTGAATTAAATGTTTGTTTAAGACTTTACTTTTTCCTAAAAATAAAATAATCGTTTTAAAAGTCACTAAAAGTCACCATATTGTCTTAAATGCAAAAAAAAAAAAACTTGTCACAGTAGTGATGGAATATTTCTCAGAATATATGTATTTACGACAGTGCGTTAAAATACAAGAGGCTTATCTCAAAAACGCTTTCCTAGAACTCTTCAATTAAGTTTTCTTAAACTTGTATTATTTTAACATTTTATTACCATGAATTATGCAAGAAAGTGTATGGAATTAGAAATTCTGCAGTTTTTCTGATTTTCTGACTAGGAAAATACAAAATCTATTGGAAAAGTTCTTGGAATTCATTTATTTTAAAGTATTAACAGTTTCTAACAAAGTAAAATATTCAAAATATGACAGAATTCAAAATTAAAGAAGACTTATAACACCATCTTAGATGTCCTGGGGGAATGCAATGCAATATTATCTAAAATAATTTAAGACTTAATGTTCCTAAACACTGAACAGGATCCTTAAAATAATATGTATGCTAAGTATAATGACCAACTGTTAAAAGTTAAAAATTCTGCACGAGAGCAAAAATAAAAACCTTCAACTTTCTCTTTTAGATTTATGAGATAAAATCATTCTTAATACTGGAATGAGGAAATATTAAATGAAAAAAGTTATGTAATATCTTCTGTCAAGTTTTAGTATGCAGAGGAGCCAAATATGAGTTAAATCCAGCAAAAAATGTTAGAGGAGAAGTTATGATATATGTGCATGTGTTACTTTTTGAAATCATAATCTTAAGTTTCTTGATGTTGTAATGGATCGGTATAAACACATGGGCATAAAGTAAAATTTTAAATTATTATCACAAAGCCTTAACCTACATAATAATTCTGTCAAGATAATGAACCTAAACTTATTGCTGTGAATTAGTGGTTCTGGTTCCTGTTTAATGTTTTTGATATTATAATACCTTAATATCTAGATTTTAAACAATATCAAACATATCTTGAAAAAAAAATGTAGCTAAAGTACAGAAATTTAAGCTAGGAATATGCCAAAAGAATTAAACCCGTATTTCTGACGGCTGATAATAATACTATAAGGTATTAACAATGTATTTAAAATTTGTATTGGAATAATGAACATCCCTTTATTTTTATGACAATTTTTTCACATCTGATAGACAAAATGTTAATTTGTAAGTTTAATATTTTACTTTTGAGAAAAATACTTAATATAGAAAGAAAACTTAATAAGCATATACTTCAAATAAATCCTCATTTTATGCTTTTAGTTTAATACCTTAAAATTTTTTACATTATTTGCGGAAATCCAAATGTTCCCATCATTTTTGTGAAATACCTTAAAAATCATATTTTCATAATTGTATTATTTATGTATGCAGTATCTTAAGAAGAACAATGATTGTCTCTATATTTTTTCTGTATTGTAAGCCAGAAAATTGTTCCTGCACATTTATAGCTGTTTGATTCAGAAATATTTTTTCTGTATTCACTTTGTAATTTGTTCAGTATAGGAAATTAAGTTAAAAACTACATGTTATATAGTTTTGGCCTCATTTCTTGTACATCTTTGACTTGACTACTGCAATGGGACTATTGAATAATATACCATCTAAATACTTTCTTGAGGTATTGTGAAGAATAGTTGAATTACAATTTTTTATTCCTTTCGGTTTATCATTTTTATTTTGGATGTTGTTAATATCAGATAACTATATCAGTATAGTGATCTAATAAAATAAGTTTGCAGTGGTGCTTTCTCACTCCTTTTAATTATTAACAGTATATATATTTAATTTGTGTATAATTAGAAGTGAAGAAAATGACTTTGGTTTATTCAGATTTGTCATTGTGTAATTTTTTGTTTCGATTTTTAATGCTAAAGATCATCTTTTGTTATCTCTCTTCATTTGTCTTAATTAAAGCATCATACTGCTGCTGTATGATATGTTGTATTTATGTGTAATAACTACAGTGCTTCCTTGACAGTTACCTAGAATATTACTTCTTCATAATTAGTCCTCGTTATTTCATGACCATTTTCATATATTTGAAATCGAGATAAAATGTCTTTCGTGGAAAAGTGATGGTGCATTTTCCTCACTCCTTAGGAAATGAAAAGTTGTTAACATTTGTTGGAAAAAGATGGAAATACAACAAAAGCATGTGACCTACTAGGTGTTATTTTTTCCCCCTTTTCTTTTTTTATGAAATGTAAGAGACTATGGTTAAGACAGCCAGCCGCTAGGAAGGTTTATTGCAGCATGCATTGGCAGATCATCGTAAATTTTGCTACTATTTAAATAATGAAGTCCCTAAGAAAATGCTATAATATCTGATTACACTGATATATAGACACACTGGATCACTTAATCTTTGTAAAATTTTAAAGCCCCTTGATGACATTCTACCTTCCAAAGCACCTGACCTTCATTTAGAATAATAATAATTCATCTAAAGTAATTTACTGTTTTATTTTTGAACATTTCAAAGGAATATTGTTTTCCCTTGTAAAGTTATCTGACTTCAGAAGAATATTGCTGTCACTGGTAAAATTATGTTTTAACAAAATAATGGATAGCTTTAGGAGCAACATGAAACATCAGTTAACATTTACACTAACAGCATAGACGTAAATTCTCGACTACGTGGAAAGATCAGGAAATGCTGAATTCCAGATAATGGAGTATATAAAAAATGCAATTCATGGTAGAAAAGTCAGATGAATGGCAAAAAAAAATATCCATTCTAAAATTATTAAATTTTATTTGTTATCAGCTGAAATATCAAACACCTACATTTAAATTATATGAGATGTCAAAAGCAAAAAGGGCATTTCAGACATAAATACTGAAGTAAAACATCATATTCAATTATGAAATTCTATTGAGAATTGCCAGCAATCTTACCAAGTTTGCACGAGTTATTCTGGCAGAAGTTTGAAAGAACTGATCACTCTTTATTTAGTTAATCAACATGTAGAAGTTATATAATGTATAAAAAGCTTAAATAGCTTGTAATAACGTTTGCATGCAGTGCAGCCACTGTTTATCCACTGTCAAATAATTCACACTTTTCTTGATGTCAGGATTCCTAAATTTTAAATACAGCTTGCTACCCTATTGAAGACAAGTCCCAAATTTTAGTAATTTTTTTCAAAATGCAGTTGAAATGTATACAGTCAAAAGTCGTTAATCCGGACTCGTCGGGACTTCGGCGATTCCGGATTATCGATTTTTCCGGATTATAGATTATCAGTTTAAATCTCGTAAGATGGCATGCAGAAATTCTAAAATTAAAAATATGAAACTGTAATTTATGAAATAAAGAACAATTATGATCTAAAGGGTATCAAAATTTGCAAAAAGAAAAAGCTTAATATTTATTTGTTTACTTTATTAAACATTTCTTTCAATGTAAGTTGTTTAAGTTTTGCTTCGTTTCATGTGATAATACTTTCTCTTTAATTCTATTAAACAGACATAATTTCTTGTTCAGTTACAAAGTTCCGCCGTTCAAGTCCTATAATTGCTGTGTCAAGAACACCGACTAATTTGTCAATCGAAATTTTTTTGTTTTCAATAACCTCTGTCACTTTTCTTCGCTATCGGAAGCGAATTATAATGACGAGGAACTTGTTTTAAATCATATCAAAGACGGAGCATATCGAGATGAAATACTACATTTGGTAAGGAATTATAAGCCAAATAAAATAAAAACATCTGCGCTGAAGATAAGGATAGTGCTGACAAATCAACTTCCAATTCATTAGGCGCCCGCCGCCGAGCAGGGTGAAATTGATAAACAGATTTCGGATTTCAAAACATACTTTCGCTTTAGATCCTTTACATATTAACAAATATATATTGGAAATTCTATTTGATATAATCGAAAGTTTAAGCTTACTTTTATAAAATTGCTCTTACAGTCTGCAAAAAATAATAAGCCGGATGCAATTCGAAAATTAAGGAACAACGCAATCATCAACATTAACTGAAATAGATAATTAGATAATTTTAGCTTATACGTCCATTATACATAAAATGCGCACGCGAAAACGTATTCTGCACTTGCGCACACTCATATGCGCAGTCGTAAAAGGTCTTACGCGCACGCATGAACGCCTCTGCGCATGTGTCAACGTGGCGCATGCGCAGAAAGTTTTTAGTTTTGATGTCCGAATTATGGGTGTCCAAATTAACGACTTTTGACTGTATAAACAACAGTTAATTTACATTGAGTTTTACAAAAGATAAACCAGCTTATTGAAAATTGAGTTTACATAAAAACCAAAGACTTATGTAGCAGTTAATCCATTATTATCACTAAAACACACTATTTGGCAGCAGTTTTTGGTTAATCTTTGGATTATGGTAACTTGGCGATTTTTTGGCAACTAACCCTGCTACAGCAACCTGCTAGTTTTGTTTTGGACACCATTTTGTTTTCACGAAGTAAAGGCATTTTTTTTTTTTTTTTTTTTTTTTTTTTTTTTAACTCGACATTTTTTTCCAACAATCTGCTAGCCAAATTACGCTTATACCGTGGCATTTTTTTTTACTCGACATTTTTTCCAACAATCTGCTAGCCGAATTTCGCTTATACTAGAACTTTTATGGAACAAAAATGCTTAATCATGACAAAGATTAGGTGCGAAATTGGGAGAAAGTGTAGAATCGCAAACTGCTTGCCGTGTTTTTAAGAATTGCACATACACGGACGGTATCATCCATGTACACGTCGACCTATTTTCACTTAAAAATACATCCCAGAATTGCACAAAAATGGCATTGTGCACACTCTTGACTTAATCCATGTACACTGCTAAAGTCCTAGCTAGTAACTTTTATCTCCTTACCAAAATGTCGCCAAACTACCTGTTACCATATTCCAAAGATTAGCCCAGTTTTTGTTTGATTCGAATCGTATTCTGTCCACCAGTGGCCAAGCAATAAAATTGCTGAACAGTGGTAGTTCTGACCTGAGTTCCACTTCAGGCGTACAGGCTGGCTGCATGGTCATTTCACTTAGAGAGTCCCCCACAAAGGCACCCTTCCCCTTAGATAGATAGTCTAGTTTGCTTTGCCATAATCAACTAAACCAAACCAATCGAATCATAGTCCTATTTGTCCTTTATAACAGAGTTACAAATCTCTTAATTGCTTAATTTACATTAAAAAGAAAGTTTTTAAAATTCAAAAGTATTCTGATTAGTTGAATGCTAAATAATCTGGCTTTTATTGTATGTGATCAGATTTTGTATTGCTTTGTCATCTAAGTGACACATGGAAAAATTGATTCCAACTTTGGGAGTTAGTGTCTACCAGAGAGTGGCTGTATGGGTAGCTGTGAAACTATGACAGACTGCTGGGCAGTTGGTGTAACAGAAAAGAATTCGAATCCAGCTGTAAGCACATGGCAACAGAGACAGTTGTCTAGGGCCCCAGCTAAGTTTTTCTCATAAGCGAGATCTAAATTAAACTACATTTTGCTCTAAATTACTAATATATTTAATTTATACAGGGCACACATTGTACTGATTGCCTGGGGTAATGAAAATATTGGAGCAAGTCCTGGTTACTTGCTGAATTTAAGAGACTGCTGTAGAAAAAAAATGCAAGTTGATACAGTATTGTCATTGGTGGAGAGGGAATAGAGAGATGTATGAGGATCTTAGAGATGTAAAGGCAGACCAAAATAAAATTAAGGGAAAGCCTATTAAATAGTTATCAATAAATTCATTATAAGTGCATAATTTAGTCAAATATCATTTTTGCAGTCATGATTTATAATTTTAAAGTACACATGCAATTTTTCAATAACCTCATTAAATATTTTGAGTGTGTCTTTTTTTTTAATGGTTTTCATACGTGTTAGTTTGTTATGGATAAATACATTGTGATTTTCTCTGAGGGAAGTCTGTGAACTCTTTTACTAGTTAACAGGAATATCAGTTAAATTTTTCTTTTCTATATCAAATAGCAGAGGGGTAACAGAACCACCACAGCTAGTACTTGTTATGGTTTCTTAGTTTTGTTAAGACTATTGTATTTAATAGAAGAATTCATAGCCTGAGAAAAAGTGAGGCCTGGTCTAATTGAAATTATAGCTCTAGATTAATTGTAATAAAATAATAGCTGAGTCCTTTAGTTACACTTCTGAAATTTAGAACAACCCATGTAAAAAGTTCTCAGTATTGCCATTAATTAAAGTTAAAGATCTTTATCTTTCATTATTATTATTGGTTAGCAAGTTGAATGACTTAAAAACAAGAAATGCTCTTCTAAATAGTTCAAATCTTTATTTTACTTTTTGTAATATATATAGATAATACAAACTGAAATATTACACTTAATTTGTAATCTGTATAACTGATAATTTTTTATGAACATTTACAGCTTTGTTGGAATTCAATTTTTATAAAATTCTCAGAATAATAGAAGTTTTGGAATGGAATTTTTTAAAAATTCACTATGCTCTCAGTTGTAATTGAATTGTATTGACAGACTGCTATGCTAACCACAACACTACAAAAGCAGATAAAAGGAATATATTTGAGTAACAAACCATAATTTTATAACCTTTTTGCCTTCATATTTTTAAAGTTGGGCTTGGTTACAAGGACTTTGTTTTCCTCAATCTATTATTTGAGCTGGGACTTGGTGAACTCTACAGTCACTGATGAGTACTGAAAAGAATCTGAAGACTAGTTAATCTGGAGACTTTATTTCATGGTCTTAAAAAATATTTAGTTCTGATGATGTAACACTCATTCAGTGGATCTAGCTTGATGATGAATTGTCATAAAAATAACCCTTATGTTTATTGCAAAAGTAATAACAGCTGTGTTAACAACAGATCATAAAATAAAATATATACTTAAAGCATTTAATTTTTTATGAATTTTGTATGACTGTTACAAAATTAAATAACTTGCATGTGGCTAATAAAATTATTCTGTTGGGAAATATTAATGTTACATTATTGCAGTGAGATTAGAAAATGCAGATGTCACATTTCGTAAGTATCCCTGATGTTTATATTGTGAGGAAAAATAATTTTTGCCTTTTCCCTGAAATCTACAAAAAGTATTGTTTACTTTTGATAATTGTTTTGTAGTTTAAATCAATGTGTCTGTAATATTTTCATTTAAGTAATTGTTTAATTTTTTGGAATATCTATCTGAAATGTTATCTTTCTTTCAGAACAGATGTTAATTAAAAATTAAATACATGCAATGAAGACAATGCATTACAAATCATAAATCTAATCTTTAAGTTTTCTTTTTCAGGTTCCTATGCGCATCTGATTTCGAGATGCAAACATTTTTCATACAAAGTGAAACAGAATTTTTTGCATATCGTTTACAGTTTTATGATCTGTGTAAAATAAAGCAAATCCTCTGCAATGCTTCTAAGCAAAGTAGATATATTCTTCAGAATAGCCAGCATATTATAACTGCTTATAAGTCTGTGTTAAAGTCTTTAATTGTTGTTACAGAAAGTCTTAATTTTGCTCTTGAAAACAAATATGGACATTTCAAAGGTAATTATAATATAACAACAATTAGTTTTCATTTATGAATGCAGTTTTTTATGTTGTTGTTACTTATGCCGACATGTCTGACGTAGTCAGACCAAGCTCACGAAATTCTTCATGCTAAGGAGTGCAAGATTGCACCTGTCATTGGCAACAGCCTTGAGCACCTTACAGGTGATAGTGCGGTTTAGCTCAGGTCTGCCTCCAATTTTGATGGAGAGCACCCCAGGGGAACATGTCGGAGAATCACTCCTGTCCCCTTCCACCAAACGACACGAGAGGTCTTTTGGCTCGCCGACTATTTAGAGTACCACACTGATGCTATACATTTAAAAGCATCCGAGGCCCTTCAGCACTGCAGTCCCAATGCTAACCACTATACCGGTTGGGTTTTCTATGTTTTGATAGCAAGCATGCATAAGCAGGTGTACTTGTGCCTCTTTTTTAGGCATAAGAAATTATTCTTTTTTTTATTTAAATAATTAACAAGCGATTGATTTTAGAATGCATAAGTTATCTATAATCTGAAGTTACATAAAAATTTAATTTGAAAGTAAAATATACTACCTGAAGGGTTGTGAATACTAGAAAACTTATGTTTGAATAAATTTTCTTGTAGATCTTGTAGCAAACATAAATCATTCAAAGTGATATTTCACTTTGAATGATTTATGTAACAGACAGCAATTTATGTAACAGAAGAAAATAACAGACAGCAATTTATGTAACAGAAGAAAGTAACAGACAGCAATGAACTGCTACCTATTAATGTATTATGAGTGTAACTGCCAACTAAATATATGAGAGTTGTTTGGAAAATAATTTCACTTACTGTGTAAATGAAAACGGAGTGAGTAGTCAAAGATAAATATTTAATAATGATTTACACACATCACAGTTTTTTCGATGCAGTCACCGCCACATCAAGGCGTTTATCATGTCGAGAAACAAGGTTTTGTATGGCAGCATCATATGAGGTAGCTATCTGTGAGGTTAACCAGGAAGTTATGCCATCTTTCACTTCTTCATCAAAACACTGGCCACCCAGGAATTACTTCAAGTGCAAAAATAGGTAAAAGTCACTTGGCGTAAGTTAGGGCTATATGGTGGATGACTTTTTTGTTCCCAACCAAAGGACTCAATGAGATCGTGAGACACATGAGCAGAATGTGGCCCAGAATTGTCATGCAATAAAATGATCCATCACTATGTAAGGCACATCTCTTGCTTTGAATGACGTTGCAGGTTTTCTGGTGTTGCACCATAAGCAGCAAGCAGTATTGACAGTTTTGTCTCTGGGTGTGAAATCCATCAATTTGACACCTTTTTCTGTGTCGTAAAATAGTGTGCATGATTTTGCATGTGGAGATGGTCCATTTGAACTTCTGCCAGGTCGGCATGACCAGTGCTACCATTCTTTTGATTGTTGCTTCTCTATGGAAAGTCCAAGTCTCATCACCAGTGACAATGGAGTTGAACAATCCATTCCTCTTGTTAGAGTACTTTCTCAGAAAGGTCAAAGCAGCGGCAAAACACTTGCCTTTATGCTCTTCTGTACCCACCACGCATATACTTTTTGGTAATCAAAGAGTTCAATAACAGTTTCTTGCTGAATTGTACACGAAACTTCAGAAAACATCGACAAAAAATCAGAGATAATGACACCTCTATTTGCACAAATTTTCTCGTGAACTTGAACCACTTATCACTATGAACTAACAATGATAAATCTTATTTTCAAATAGCATGCACTTGTGACCAAGAGCAGAAAGTGTTGTTTTTGTGTATGATTGATGTTCAGTAGTAGCAAATTTCTGTGTAAATAAGTTTGTCACTAAGTTTACTGGTCATGTAGCCCATTTTAGAAAAATTTCAGAAAAATATGTTTTTTTAACAATTTTAGCTAGTATTAGTGAAATAATAGGCTCAGAAATTAATTCACTAGTTAGGTCTGTTATAATTTTGCACTGTTAGTAATAATTAATAGGTACTATTAATTAAGCTATTGCTTTGTACATTTTGCTGCTATTTTTTGAAATTTTTAATGCATTTGTATAGTACATTTTTTCTGTTATCTAATTTCAATGAAACGTTGTTCAGTTTTCCATGTTTATAAAAAATATGCATTGTTCTTATGAAAAATTTAATGAGTGATATTATGATAAGATATGTACAGTACAAAGTCCGAAATCCAGATGTCCATTATATGGAATAATCTAAAATCCGGACCTCAAAACCAACAACAAAATTTTTCTCGTAAGCTTTATGCATACACATTTGATTTCCTCTTCTGCGCATAATAAAACATCTGAAAAGTCACGATTCTTAATTTCACTTTCACACTAAATAAAATACCTTGTTACTGAAGAAACAATCAATTTAGCATAAATTTGTACGATCAGTAATTTGGCTCCGTTGCTGTGTATTTGCTTGGCATGCATCTCAAACCGAACCATTGCACATAGATACATCGTTGATTTGACGCCAACCTGGCGAATCATTGTTTATTATACTTTCCTTTCATTGCCGCATTTTTATCAAAACATGACAACTTGAGTAATGATTCATGTAGCAATACCTAAACATTTTTTTTTTATGTTAGAATTTGAATAATAAAGGAGTGTGATAACCTTTTATGCTGACATTACACTTGCTGATGATTACAGATTTCAGTTGCGCTAAAAATGTTGGCGAGAAAGTTTACCAAAAATTTCTTTTCATATGCTAAAAATAGATTTTCTCAATGATACTCATTGACCCAAAGATTACATTTAGGGCTATTTGAATTAAGAATAACTGATTTGTTATTCGCATAAACCCAGAACCAGCGGCAGGACTCGTATGGCCGCGCCGAGTAGCAAAATTTAGGACCCACAGAGACTGCATCAGGCGATAAGATATCTAGCGCCAGCTCTCAAAAAGTTTTAAGTATATGTGGGAATTTATTTATCTGATAAGCCTTAAGCATGTGCAAGAAATAGACATAAGTGTAATAAATAACTAAACTAATACAATTCAGGCTTAATTGTCTCAGTGCGCGATTGAAGCAAGATAAAATTTAATGGAACAACTTATCGTTAGTCACCAAGCTCATGATGCATAGCCAAATATGTATAGTGAATGATAGCTAAATTTGATTATGATAGCCGCAAATTTTAAAGGTTTTCAGATATCGCAAAACAAATGTGAAATTTTCCAGCTAACGGATTTTGTAAAGAAATGTGGAGAAAAGGTAATAAATGAAGATGATATAAAAGAAGTTTTTCATTGTGATGACAATGCTTCTCAATCATCAATCAATTCATGAATGGAGAAATCTGTAGTATGGTTCTAGATCCAGAAAATACTCCTACCAATAGTGAAGAAAGTGACAGAGAAGTTACTGAAAACGAGAAAATTTCGATTGAAAAGTTAGTCAGAGTTCTCAAAGCAACAGTTACAGGACTTCAACAATGTAACTAAACAAGAGATTATCTCTGTCTACAGAATTAAAGAGAAAGTATTAGCACAAAAAACAAAGTAACTTAACTTACATTGAAAGAAATGTTTAATAAAGTAAAATAAATATTAAGCTTTTTTTTTTTTTTTTTTTTTTTTTTTTTGTAAATTTTGATACTCTTTAGATCATAAGTACTTCATTATTTCATAAATCGCGATTTCATATTTTTAATTTTATAATTTCTACATGCCATCTTACTAGATTTAAACTGATGATCTGTTATCAGGAAAAATCCCAAATCTGGAATTGCCGAATTCTCGACGAGTTCGGATTTCAGACTTTGTACTGTATTATTAGTTGTGGTTTTATTTGTGAAAAGTGATCTTTCAAACTGTTTTTCAATGCTATATTATACTTTCTTCTGGAATGTAATATTGGATTTTTTTAAAATTTTAGTGCCATTTACATCAGCCTTAAAATTTGTGAGAGAACGTTCTTATCCTCTTAATTTGGGTTATATTTCTGTGCCCCTAAAAGGAATAAAAGTTCTTCTTGCCTCATTGTTTGAAGAAATTTTAATGCAAGGTGTTAATCAAATGAGAAGTTCTCTTTGCATGCAGGAATTGAAAGATCCACGACTAAATTACTTGCAACAACAGATTAAGGTATTGAAACTTTTTTTAACTCCTTTTCCCCTTTGTAAAAAAAAGGGGGATATTGATTAGTATGTATAAATATAGTTACATGGTGTTTCTGTATAGCTCATATTAAAACAACAAATTTATTTATGAACTCCTGTTCTAGAAAAAGTCCCTTTTCTGATTGATTCTGTCTAGCTAATGTCAACGAATTCAGAATACACCTGGGATTTTTTGGAGGGGAGGTAGGGTATTGTATATCCATAATGAGGTGAATTTAAGATATATTTAACATGGACTTGATGTGAGCATTTTCATATACCATACATATGATTAGGACGAGCACTTTATTATAATACGTGCAAAACAAATATAATGTACATATAGTAACATAATATTCCTAACATTCCACTGGCGTACAACGTGTAACATCTGTTATTGTTATATTCTCGACTCTGTCACGCGAGAGAGAGGCGAATATGTGCACTGTTCAGCTAAAGTGCGTGTGCATAGTCAAATCATCACACCTCCCCTCTAAAAGATTTAATTGTGTTTTTCAATGACCTGTCAAATTTACATGTAACTATTTCTTCAAACAACAGCAAAAATTATATTCATGAAATTTTCAAAATTAATCAATTCTTACTCATTTGAATTAAATTTATTTCAACCTAAATTCAATAATTTTAATCATTAAAAGATGTAACATTTTAATATAACATAACAACTTTTCTTTAAACCTAAATCTTTAACATTATCATATAAACAGTAATTATGTCAACAAAACAATACAAATCAGTCATTAACATTAAATATTATAATTTGAGAAACCATGGTTAACTATTAAGCTTATTCCGTCATATCAGAAATTTGTCTAGCATTTTAGGTCTTAAAAACATGTTCAAACGAAATAGTCAAAATGTTCATAACATTTTTTAAATTATCGACTTTCAGTCATGTTTCAGTCACTGAAAACTATAATCACACCATTAAATCACATCATCAATATTACACTCAGCATATTCTTTTAATCCACAGATAATCTTACAGTTCTATTTTTTTTCAACACACAAACTACTGGATGTGTATATTCACTTTCTTTTTCAACAATTAGTCTTAGCTATAATAGCTGTTTGTCAATCAACTTTTTTTTTTTTAAACATTGGTACTAGGTATGGCTTCTGCTTCTTTGGTACACTTTCAGGCTTTAGTTTGATGGCATGATGTACCATTCTCTTTATAACAGCTTTAAAACATTCTGCAAGGCTGTTTGAACTTGGATGGTAATAAGTCAAAAACTGTGGTAAAGATCCAATTCTTTTCAAAAACTCTTGAGTCAACAAAGCAGTTAAGTTAGTTCCTTGGTCTGTTACAGTTAAAGGAATTCAGGGCATGTAGATCCAGGGCATGTAGATCTGCAACAACACATCACATGTTGATTTTGCATTAAGATTCTTCTGGCACTGCTTCTGGCCATCTCATACATTGGTCAAGAGCACGCAGAACTTATAACCTTGACGATTTGGTTCCACAGGTACGAGGATATCAGGATATCCACATTAATTATCTAGAATGGTTTTTTCAGAACTTGTCGATGGCATATTAGTACCTTCTTCAAAAGGAAGCTTTTTAGCTTGAAGTTGACAAGAAGTACAAGTGTTACAATATTTATTCACATCTCTTAATTTTAGATCAAGGGAAGGAATATCTCAATTGCTCGGCAGTCTTCTTGACCCTCAGGTGATCTCCCCATAAGCTAGAATGAGCTAAGTCCAAAATTTGTTTTCATCTTTCATTAGGAACAACTAACTGGTGAACTCTTTCTACTAAAATCTTATCTTTATGATACAAAAAGTTGTCAATAACAATAAAATTATTACTTCCATTCTTTGGAACTTGGCCGCATGTTTTTTAAGGAGGAATCACTCATTGGTTGAACCCAATAAATACAGTTATGAATCCAACACATTATGATTGTGTCTCATACTTTCTTTAGAATCATTCTTACCTATCTTTGCATGTAGCATAACACAATATTCTACTGTTATCTTAACAGTTTCATTACATTTTCCATTAATAAAGTTTTCCATATCATGGTTAAATATTTTGTCTAAATTTTCAGTTTCATAAAATGGCATTTCAACCAAGCTATCATCAGTAATGTTACATTTTTGCATTCAAAATTAAACTTTCATTTAACTCATTAAAGCACTGAATGACAAAAGTAAATCATTACATAACGTATCAACCATTGCACATGTTATAAAAATAGGTGACTTAAATTTACCATCTTCAGAATGCTTCCGTAGAGGTAAATTATTGAGAGGAGCTTTTAAAGATTGTCCAAATGCTACCATGAGAATAACAGTTCCATATGGCATATGGTATTCTTTTGGTACAGTATCAGCCTTAATAACAGTTAATTGCATGCCTGTATCTGCTACTGTGTTGATTAATTTACCATAAATAAGTTTAATGGTCGGCAAGTCATCGATTAATCCCCTAGCTTCTTGATTCACTCTAAAATATCTAGAAGAAATTTTTGTGGTTACAGTGTTAGAATTATTCTTAATTTCTTCCTTATTAAACTTTTTCTTATCTTTGGGCAGCAGTGTATGTTACTTAGTATTACATTTTGAGTATTTGGATTGAGAAGGGATTTTTTATTCTGTGGTTCCTTTCAAAATAAAGAAAGTGATCATTGGAATCTTTTAAACTCTTCTTTCTTTCTTCTGGCGGCATAACACATTTTTCCAAAACGTGATCTTCACTTTCAGATATTAAATAAAAAGTTCAAGTAGCTTCAGTTTTGTTACATTATGGGAATGATTGGCACCAGTAGTTCATTTGGCATTGAAAGAATTATGAGTGCAGAATTTGTTTCATTTTTCATTAGGGGATGTTGCCTTTACAAGTGCATGATATTCTTGTTTAATAACGTAAGTTCTTTGCCTAATTCTACATGCATACACTCTTAACCTTTTAGAATTTCCAATAATAAAGTTTCTCTTCCATGGTAATTGCTTAAACAGAAGTATTTTCTTTAAACTGTTCCTGCTGCTTAATTTTTTTCCCCTTGTTGATTGTTATGCCATATTGTAAGCTATTGGAATTTTATTTCCTGCTTTGACATTAGCCCTTTCATTAGCAAACATTTGTATAGTTCTGTATGTTTCCTTGAAAAACTGGCCAAATTTTCAAAGTAGGATTATAGTTTAAAAGCTCTTTTTTGAAGCAACAAATCTCCAATTACTGTTTAAAAACTTCCTACTATTTAATACCTTTCTTAATATTTAAAGTGTGCAGTATAATATAATCCTTTGTGATCATCATGCATTTATGACAAGTGCAAATTCAAATTTTTTATTAGAAAACAGGTGCCATGTAAATGTTTCCATGTACAACATTTGCACTTTAATGATAGTACTTCTTGTCCACTGCATCGGATATGCAACTTTTTATTTCTTGTTTATTCAGAAAATGTTTATTTTTATTGTATATTGTATTTATATTTAATTTTTTAAAATTTCTTTAGTCATTAATTTTTAAAGAAAATGTTTCTCACCTGTTAGATATGAGAATGGATACATCAGATTGAAGGTAAGTATAAGGAAAAAATATATATATTTGTCAGGAAAGAGAAAATAATTTTTTTCCAGAAGAGTCACAGCAATGAAAGCTCAGTACATGGTGAAGATTTATGATCTTTGTGAATTGAAGGACAAAGTAGGTGAAGAGGGCTTATAAAGGCTATTATCACTTGAATTTTATTGCACACATTATACTGCAATATGTGTATATATATAACAATTGCATATATAACAATTGTGTAACATTTCAAAACCATGATTATTGAAACATTATTTTAAATTAGGTTTAGCAATAAATTTCTCCCATCTAGAGCCCTTTTTTGTCCCATGCATCCCTTTCACCATTGCTAGACTATCATTGCCCCCTCTTTTCAACTTGAAAAATACATATACATTTATTTCAATTTAGATTAATTTGTAATGTGTTTTATAAATTAAACTAGAAACAGTGTAGAAAATATTAATAAATACCAAAACTTGAATAAAAGTAGTTTTTTATATTCATAACTAAAACTAAATACTTATCAGATAAGTAAATGGCTGACCAAATTCCCCTTCCCCCAGCTGAGAACCTCTGCTTTACAGTGATATTGTGGTAGTTTCTGTTTGCATAGTATCTTAAACAAAACTCACTTCCCATCGGCAAAGAGCTAATATCTTGTGTATTTCCAGCAATAAAATTTATCTGTTAATGTTTTGTTGAAACAGTTTTAACCATTATAAGTATGCAGTAATAAAGTATTCCAAAAAGAATCTGAATTTTCTTTAGTTTTCAAGTTGCAAAGCAATGTTGTTACTGAAAAGTATGGCAGAAACTAGGGAATACAGTTTCTAAACAAAGACGAATGCTCAGCTGTATGTGAATATTTTAATCATTTTGAAAAAACATTGTACAAACTTCTTGTGCCTTGAATTTTTCTTGCAATAACAGATTTTTCAAAACAGAAATGTGTGCTGTGATCAAAAGTATGCGTTTTCTAAATAATGAATTTACCCATATTTGTGTGCCAAATTGGTGAATTTGCAAAACTGACTTTCTAGCATAAATGTATAGAAAGCTTAATGATTTTGAATATGGTGAAATAATTGGAAGAAATCTATTTTTAATTTTTTTAAGCGATGTGTTCTTCTTTTATTTGTAAATGAAATGAAAGTGCCTAGAAGTTACTAAAATAAAATTGCAACCTCTTTGACTGTGTTTGCTGAAGAGAATAGTGAATTGCAGTTGTCTGTTGTTAACTGCGAGAAGTTGCAGAATGAATCCAGATATTATATTAAGACCATAATAATTCCTGATGAGCTCAAGAGTTCATCATATGCTCAATTTTCATTACTGAGCAGCTGCATGTAATCTATTTTTAAGCTTGTCAATTTCAAATGTCACTTAAGATAGTTTGAATGGAATCTGACATGAAGATACTCCTAAGATATGTAAATTTATTAGTTTTCGAGAATTGCTATTTAGTACTCCAACCTAAAGTTTCATTTTTATTGCATGGTCATGCACCTGTCTTAAAGTGCTGGTTTGATTACATGAATTTAGATGAAATAGCTATTCTGTAGAACTCTTTGGGGCGAATTGGAATGATAAATGTGGACTATGCTCTGATTTCCATTTATGTTGGAAAGATTAACCATTTAGAAAAACTGATGGAAGTTCCAGCTAGCATTTCAGCTTTTGTGTTAAACTTCTTAAGAGTGCTTGGTAGCTGTAATCTCAGCAGAAAATAGATTCATAATTCTTATTTTAACAGTGAAGTTTTATTTAAAAGGGGAATAAAGTACACAGCTGTTCTCATACTTTTGATCTAAAGCCAAGGAGTATCTTCAAAAACCTGGAAGTTAGCATATTAAATTGTTTAAAATGATTTGTTCAATTTTATTTTATTTATTTTTTGTATGTTCAAGAAAAGTTTCATGAAATCAGTTTTTATCTTTTATTCAAAATTGTTTTGTTTAAAAGGTATATCATTAAAATGAATAAAAATGTATTCAAATGTAATTACTTTCTTTGTCGGTTGCTGATGTGAATTACGTTTTCCAATAGTTTGTGTATTTTTATATTATGTTTCAGGCATGGTTTTACTCCTGTATTAATATTCCAATCTTAGTTCTATTAAATAAACATGCAATTCTAGAGGAATGCCTAAATACTGAAAGCAAGAATTTTCCTTTATGTATGGAAAATTTGCACGTTATATTGCGGAAGTTCCATAGATTGAAACATTTTTGTAGGGTAAGCATTTTTTCATCTTCTTGTGTAAATTTTATTCTTCTTGACTACATTGTGCAATTTTGAATATTCTGACAACTTACATTAGGTTGTATATATCAAAAGCTTTTAGAGCTAGGCTATCAAAAGCTAAGTGGAACAGAGGACAGTAAATAGGGAAAATCACTGTACTTACTGTAATGTGCCTAAGAAAATTGTCCACACAGTATGGTGCTGTTTTTCACTGCTTCCCACACCAAAGGGCTGCATTTCTAAACTTGAGTTGAGCGTGCACGTTTGCGATTGTAAGGTTTATATACAGCAAATGCACTTAAAATTTGTTTATCCAAAAATCATCTGAAGAGGTTTTCAGTAAATGAAGATATGTTTCAATAAATCAAGATATGAGCTGCTCATTATGAGATATGAGCATTCCATCCATTGGGATATTCTCACACTGAATTGGGTAAAATAGAGATCCACTTTTGGCCAAGTTCTGCCACCACTGGAAATGCACCTGTTGCATGCATAGGTCTGTCCATTCAATGACTCTAGGTAAGCAACAGTATTGTTCAAGAAAGCTGTCATGCAGCAATTATTGGAAGTACAAGTTTTTTTCTGGGGGGATATTTTCTTCTGACCTATGTTTTGGGTCAGACACGAAAATGTTTTAAGAGAGATATTCTTAGTTGTGTTTTCAATATCATATTGCAGATAAACAAAAGTGTGAAATTTTATGTAATACAGTACAAAGTCTGAAATTCAGATGTCCAATATCCAGAATGATCTAACATCTGGACTTTCTGACCACCAGCAATTTGTTTTTAAAAATTTGAGGGGAAAGGAAGAAAGAATTAGATTCTGAGAGGCGTATATGCTTAATACTTTGCACATATGCAATAGACATTTTTTCCTAATAAAGAATATGGAAAGTCCTAATTTTTAATTTCACTTTTGATGCTAAATAAAACATAATCAATGTTGAACAGTCATTTATTAACCCTTTGACGGGTGGTGGAACGCCACACCTTTTTTTACCAGTTTTTATCTCTCAGATGAAAGCTGCAAAATTCCATTTAAAGTACATACAATTACGCCTTTTAGTTCTCTAAATGTATAACAGATGACAGCACTAGTATTCATTCATAGAAATAATGTAAAATAAAAATTCTTTGCAGGTCTAATTTTGAAGCAGTTTTTTTTTTAATTAATTTATTTATTTCTAATGCAATTTAAATCGTCTGAACAACAACTTTGGGTGTTAAAATGAATATTTTTATGTGAAAGTTTCCTTTACTACAAAAAAAAATATTATTTGAATTCATATATATTAATTAAGAATGGTTGAAATTAAAAGGTGAAACCAAATACGTCTCACCGTGTATGTAGAAACTGCTGCTACTAGATGGCAGCATCGTTCAAATATTTTTAAATTCAAGTATCATGTTAATTTTATATGTTGTAATGCAGATTTATATTTTTTAATAAATTGCAATAATGTTAAAACATGAAAAATATTTAGTATTTTTTTCGAAAGAATTGAAAATATAACTCTGTCACATGAAATGTCATTGAATACTGAATGGATATGTAAATGTGATTCACCATAGAAAAATATCCTAAGCAGAGGAAAGAGAGGTGAAATGTAAATCATGACGGTTTTCTAAATTTCTTCCTTTTCAAACCTGTAGCAAATAAAGTACTGGAGTGAAAATCTTCTCTGTTTCAAATCTATTATGAAATCATTGAAAAATATATAAAAAGTTGTACAGAGAGTGATTTTTTTATTATGTAAATTTTTTGAAAATAAATATTTTTTATTTTGTGAATATGATCGATATTTTCTAGGTAATTATTCAAAAACGTTTTTTATATCTTGCATTTTCATTTTGTTGCTAAGCATGTTAGGAGAATTTACGCTGTGGCAAAGATGCCGTTTTACTGCTCTAGGTGAGCGGTGGGACAAGCGTTATCCCATTATGTCATGAATTACCTTAAAAGTTTACCTGTGTGGTTTTTTTGGGGGGGGGCATGAAATAACATTGTTTTAGGGGCTAGTTACCTATGTGTAAAGTTATTTTTTTCCAAAAAAAATTTTTTTTATGCACCGAACCTCAAAGGGTTAACATAAATCTGTATGATCAATAATTTGGTTTCATAGCCGGCCACCTTATTGTTTGGCATATTTATCAAACCAAAACATTCCATCAAATTTTATGGCTAATTATATGCTCCAGGATATACATATGTACACACATACACACATTTCTGAATCTAGTCCCGATAACAGAAGTGTACCAATATTTTAATAGTTGTTGCTGACTGTTTTGTGCTCAGGTTCTCATTTGCACATTATATTTCTAGTGTCATATTATCTTGATTTGACCATAGAGGAAAAAATGATGGCTATCATATGACCGTAGTTCCATGAGTTCTTTGGCCAAAACTGTTGGTAAGAGTGAAATGCATCAAATGTATGCTCATTTAAAAAACTGATTTTGTGAATATATTAATATTAAAATTGTACTGGGCTTAAAGGTAGTGTTACAACAAAGAATATATTGATGCTGAAATTTCAAACATTTTCTCTGGTACGCAAATTTGTTTTTAATTCTTTGAGTTTCGTGAACAGATGTAGAAGAAATAAAATCCCTTTATACTGGTTTTCAGCTGCAATTAAACTGATTGAAATCTGCTGCATAGCTATAACTAATTATCATTCAATCATTTTTAGTGTCTTCTACATAAAAATAAAGGAAAAGTACATAAAAATAAATAAAAGTAAAAGCAAATGAAAATTTGCAAAAAAAAAAAAAAATTGCCCATTTTTATTTTAATTTATGCTAAATATAAATTTTAAATGAGTAGTTGAATAAAACTTTGTCCTTAGAACAAAAATATTGGCATACTTTTATTATACATTATGCTTTTTTTTAATCTTCTGAAGTTTCATTTCTTCTAATTATGCTTGTTTAGGTGTAGGGAATGAATCATCCTAAAGCTCCTGGTATTTTCATGCATAAAACTGGGTTTTTTTTTGGCAGGGTAAGAAAAATAAAGAAGGCATTCCTTTTAGAAAAAAGTGCTAAATTTTCTAGAAAAAAAAAACAGGCAAACTGCTATAGTAATTTTTGTGCATTAGAAAAAAGTGTATCAGCAATTAATTTTTTAAACCACTTTTCTTAATCATCTTCATACAATGATTATTTTTTGTTTGGTTCATATGGTATTTTCTCCCTCCTTTCCATTTGCATTCATGGTGTAATTTTAAGCATGATTTTATGCATATTTGAGAGGTCTAGGTTTCGAGTCCCAAAGAGGGCACTGCACATTTTTCACATTTCCTGTTTCAAAAAAACCTAATGACTCTAAAAAGGGCCCGAACTAAAAAGGTGATGGATGATAATTTGTCACCAGCAGGATATGGCGATTGGGTCTCCTGATTCCCTGCCATCCTTCAAAAGGAGAAGTATATCAGGTATTTTCTCCCTCCTTTCTATATACCTTTGTAGTTTAATTGGAAGCATACTCAATACGTATTTACTTTACCAGGACTCTATGTTTCGAGTCCTGGCGAGGGCACTGCATATTTTTAACATCTCCTGCTTCAAAGAAACATAATGACTATAGGTTATTATATAATTCCAAATGAGCAGAATAATCTAATTTGTTCATTTAATTTAATGAATATTTATTAAATTAGTGGGATGATATCAACACTGAATAGTTTTCCCAGATTTGCAATGTATGCTCATATTCTTTTCCATCAAATCGTCTGTTCTTTAGGTTTGTTAGTGGTTGCTTATTATCTGTGTAGGTTTTCCTTAACCACTTGCGCTACGATTTAACTTCATGGTTGCGGTACCATGCGCTACAATATAACAACGGTAAAGTGTCTCATTTACGCTGTTCCGCGTCTGCGAGTGCAATCCAGAGCTGTAACTAGAGAAATAAACAATCTCGTTGTTAGGTGACGTGTGCACCACGTTATTTTCAGTTTTGCGATAAATGCCTATTGACGTGGTGTTCACGTCGCTTGCGGTTTGAGACAAAAGCATCTCGAAGTGCGTGGCACGTCTTTTTAGCGCAAGTTGTTAAAAGCAGCAGTTGTTCTCCACTACCATCTTAAAGTTAAGCATATGATGGGAAAATCAACAAAAATGGAAATGCAAAGCACCAAATGCCAGCAAATGTGTTTATCATGAAAGGAAACAAAGATTATGTGCAAAGATTAAAACAGTATTTTAGTTTTTGAAAATTATGTGATGTCACGTTTGAGTCAATAACATATTGATGTTTAAAGCTAAAATCAAACGAATCAGACAAATTTAACAGGTATATATAATTAAGGTATGTGACCACTATAGACCTTCATGCAAACTTTACATTGATTTCTCATGCTTTCAATGAGGTGATCAACCATAAAAATAATTTCTCCTTTTCGGTAATTTTTGAGTGTATGAGACTGACTGAGAAAGGTAAATGTGCACAGAGAGCCGCCTGAGGGTATCTCAAAAATTTGCAATGGGGTTAAGGTCGAGGGAATATGATGGTCATTTCATACAAAAAGCGCTCTCACTCTCCAATTATTCATTAATGATGTTGACTTAATGGGTATGGGCATTATTATTCATAAGGTGGTACTCAGGACCAACTACTGCAGCATAGTCATAGTGGGATGTAGGTATTCATCCCAATAATGCTCAAACTTCACAGAACCATCTTTAAAGATGTGTAGCTAGGTTTGATATGCCATTGAAATTCGAGCCCACACCATGCTGCCACCTCTAAATACATAATTTTATGCCTCATTTTGTATGTCCCTCTGGACCCTTGCATGCTTATCATCTGATTCCAGTGCAAATCAGGACTGGTCCGCAAATAGGATGTTGTACCATTCTGAGACAGTCTGTGCAATTAAGGTGTTGATATCACTTTAATCTTGCCAGCCTGGAGTAGGTGGTTAATGGAATACAAACACTGGACACTCACGCAAACATTTATTTCATGTGAAGCCTTTGGCACACACTACTGGCAAATATTGTCTTACCAAGTAATGCTATAAAGGCCAAAATCTGGAAGAAAGTTTTTTTTTTCGGGGGGGGGGGATACTTTCTTTCCAGATAAACTTCTACATCTCTTTTTTTATGTCTTTTCATATATATTTATAGTTTTCCTAAATCATTCTTTTATTCTTTAAGTTTTGTTTCATTTTTTAGATCTAGGGTTTATTTGAAGTAGTCAATATGAGATTGACACTTCAAATAAGATTATTTCTGCAAAAATCATATTAAGTAAAATAAATTATAGCATTTTATTTTTGAAAATTCATTCTTATATCTCCTCTTACTTGAGGTACATGCCTGTAATTTTAAAGTATAACACAAATTCTGTTGTGTTCATTTCGGTCAGGCTTTTCTTTTCCTTTATTAAAAAAAACTGTATTGCATGTTTTGTTTTGAGTATCAATATCCACAGTTTTATTTCATAAATTCTTTTGTTTTCATTTAAGTAAAGTGTTGTTTCCTTCATTATGACTTGCATATTTTGTTTGAGCACCATTACCTAAAGAGTTGTTATAACAAAATTCTTTGTGTTTGTTAAAGTAAGGCCTTTTTTTTTTTTTTTTTTTTTTTTTGTTGTTGTTGTCTTCATTACGACTGTATTATGTGTTTTGTTTGAGTACCAATCCGCAATATGGTCTCTTCATATATGAAGTTGTGTAAAGTTTATTAAGTTATAATTATTTTTTATTTCATTAAAATTTTATTGTTTAATCATATGTATTGATTATTTTTCATAAATTTTGCCTTCACAGATTCAATATACCCTTTTCTTGAAAGAAATTGGTATGCCATGTCATGAAGTAGTGACTTTGTTTATGAAAGAATATTCTCTGCCTAGTGATAATTGTGAGGGTAAAGGCAGCATATGCAGTCACTCCTGGAGAGATAGCAAAACTCGATACATATATAGTATAGAACATCTTTATGGAAAGAGGGGATCTGGAAAAAATTATAAAGCTCATAGTTGCAATGCACTTCAGTCTCACCAAAGTATTTGTGTTAATGAAGGTGGATGTCCTTTTAAAACATTTGATTCTAAATATCTTGAAAATGTTTTAAAGGCTATTAATTTTGAGGTAAGCTTTTTATTAACTCTTGAGACTAAATATATCTAAAAACTGTTGAGCATAATTTCTTTAAAGCTGCATATACAGTAGTATATAGTATGAAGAGTACAAATTTAATAACTTCTGAAAAGAATTTTTTCCTACTCTTGTAAATACAGAAGTATTTTTGTTTATAGTTGAGTAGCTTGTACTTTTTTTTTAGTAACTTACACATTTTAATAGATTATGGATTTTATAATTGGGGAAACAGGTACTTATGCCCAGGGCTGTGGAGTCAATAGGAAAAATAACCGACTCTGATTCCTGGAATTTTAATGACTCCGATATATTTCTTCTGCAATAAACCCTCCATTTCAGAAAGATCAAACATCCCATTCTTGCCTCCTGTCAATTCTTCAGATTGCAGCTTTTTTTGTGGCTACATATAGTATAGAAAGAAGTGTTTCCAATTCTGCAAGATCATTCCACAGTCTTTCTGTTAGTGAAACATTAGGGTTATCTACATCTCCTAAAAATGTTCTTAATTCTAAAAACCTCTTTATCATCAAATATGTACTTCCTTATCGTGTTGCCTGATCAATAATTGCTCCTTTTCCTGCTTGCTTCCTAAGAATGGCATCAATTTTAAGATTTGCTGCTATTGCTGCTTACCTAAATTTACCAGTGAGATTTGTAACTAAATGAATCAGTTTAATCACTAATGGCAATTATCACATCCATCTTCCTCCCTTATATTTATTTATTAATATGTCAATAAAATAGAAAATAACTATCTATTAATGTATACAATCCATAAATAAAAATAACTCAGCCTGTCATTAATTTTTTTCAATTCATTTTAATTTCATTTCATATTCAAACTGTCCAACAAAAGCTGGGATCGACCTGTTTTTAGCGACTCCAGCTCCGACTCTTTCTACCTCAAAATCTACCTGACTCCATGACTCCGACTTCACAGCCCTGCTTATGCCAAATCTGGAAAATTTTTGTTGTGATTATTTTCTGTTTTGCTGCTAAAGTGGCTATACTGAATTATTTTATAATCTTTTCTTTTATTAACTTGTTATGCTATTTAGGTTGAAGATATTGAAGATATAAAGTCATTAACAAAGAAAAAGAAGTTCAAAGAAGCTTGTTGTATATCACTTTTAAAAAAGATGAGCATGTCTGTGCATGAACTCATAACTATCGGAAATACTACAGAAGGTAATGCTTTGGTCAAAGATGCGATGGAAAGTAGTCTTGATATTTCAAAGTGGTTTGAAAGTATTTCTCTGCAAAATTTATCAAGTGATTCTTATTCTGTTAATAAAAATTTTATACAGGAACCTGAGTTCCTAACCAAATTATCATCTGTATTAATGAGCCCATCTGATTTCTATTTTATTTTGTCCAGTTTTAAAACAAAGAAAGAGAAATCTGTTTTCTAAATTATTTTTCCATATTATCATTGATCTGAACTTTTTGACAGGAAAACTCTTGTATCTTTCCCAAAATGCTAAATCCATGAATTATGTCTCATTACAAAATGTTATTTTCATCATATGTTTGATGTGTAATGTAGCTACTGTTGACTTATTTCCTTGTGTTTAGTGAATTTAAAGAAAGCATTTGTTTTTCTTTATACTATTTTTTAAGTATGTTCTTTAGCTTTTGCAAGTAAAATATGAAGCAACATTCTGGTGAAAAATCCACTAAATTTGCAGTTTGATTATTTTCCGTTTTCAACACTGCTTTAGTTCTTAACGTATTGAACAGATGAGGTGATAAATCATATTTCTGTTCACTACTGTGATTAACCCTCTGAGCGGCACAAGATTTTGGATCCATCATGAAGACTTGTATTTAAACAGCATTTATTAATTGAGTTTTTATAATTACTTATTTTAGTCTGTATTTTCGTAAACTTACATTCATTAAAATGATATTTACATTATTAAAGAAAGTAAGAAAGCAAAATATATTTAATAAGCTAATATATGCCAAGTAGCAAAACTTCTGATGACCATATAAAGCCAGTCATAATGCTCAGAGGGTTAAAAAAAAAACAGAGATTGTATTTTGCTTGAAAGTTTGTTTGGAAAGCTAAATTAACTTCTTCAAATTTCTTACTTGCAGTGCTTTTTAAGAAGCATCTTTGAATTATGACAAAAAATATGTGAACAACTCTGTAATACTTTTGGTCCAACAGTGGCCGTGCGGTAAAGTCACTGAACATTAGTTTTGTCCAGGGCTCATAACTTGATGAATGGGCTGGCAGCATGAACATTTTTGTGGTTTTCCCCATGTGTAATGTGTATACAAGCCAGTTTCTCTTAGAAAGTCCTCCATGAAGGCATCCCTGTTCCTAGGTAGTACTCGAATGCTTTGCCATAACTAAATAAACATTAAGCCAAAATATAATACATCCATCTTGTATGAAATAAAATTCATTCTACTTTCAGAATGATGAATGACTGGCTGCCCTTTTGATAAATGAATGTAATTTTGAAATTTAGGTTTATAAAAATAGTAGTGATACATTTTCTAAGCACTGAATTGCAATGTAGAATGGAGACAAAATATACAGATCATTGTTTCTCTTAATTAACCTAGAAGTGATATCATAACACTGGTTTGTATAGATTACCTTTCTTACTTCTGTAATCATGACTGTTATGAGATTAAATTTATGAATAAGCTTGAAACAGATATTTGGAGATAAGAATAAAATATACAATCCTGTCTTCAAAAAGCTCATGGAAAATGTAGGGAAATTCTGTTTGAAATGTTACCAATTGTTACATAGGAACCTTCAAATAGTATATCACAATACATACACTTGCTCCATTGCTTCTGACATTCCTGGAATTATTGGAAGAATGCCATTTTTAATGTATACCATAGATTGACCATCACATCAATTGAATTTCTGAAAATACTGATGCTGTGGAACCATGTTGATAAGTGAGAACAGCAAGATAAGAGAATGAGAAATGTAGATGGTTGTGGCGTGAAAGGAATCTGTTTTTTTATCAAAAAACCCAGATAGCTTTGCTCAAAGGGTGACATGACACTGAGCAATTGATAGCTACTTTAACTTTGGGCTAGAACACTAACTATTTGGTGTAGAACACTAAATATTTGATCTTGATGGTGTAACTTCATGCGTTTCTTCTGTACTTAGTATGTTAATGGTTTCTAACAGAAAACTTAAAGCATTGCAAGTTTCACACCAATTATTTTCTTTAAAGTATTTTGAAGGCAGCATTATCAAGAAATTTATATTTAAAATTTTCCCAAATTATCAGCAAAAAGGGGGGTTGATTGTGTGTATGTTGTCTGGAATCAAATAGACTGGGACTGTGATATAAAAAAATCGGTGATTTTCTTGTGCTGATAGTTACTAGCAGGCACTAGTGGCTTACTAAGACTAAATATTCCTCATATATAATGTTAACTTTATCTTCAACAAAGTGCACTGAAATTCAACTATCCATTAATGCGAGTCAAAAGTTCAAAATGCAATCACTTTTGTTAATTATATCAGATTCTGTAAATTAAAACAAATACTGAAATAAAAAATGCCAAACAAATTCACTTCTTATAATGTATTGATGATACCAAAGAGCATGTAACTTGTTATGAAAATGCAAAAATAATAAATAATAATAAGTAGAACCTCATTCTGGTTGGATTCATTTTATTCGGGGTAGAATCACTAATACACTAAAATCATAGTTATTTTAACTGCTTTAGATTGCTCTTTGTGCTTCGTATTATATTGGTGCTCATAGGTGTTATGCTTATTACATAACATGCATGTTTCCAAAGAATGTTATCTATGATATAATATATGATCTTATTTCAAGTAGTGGGTCACTGATCTTAAATAAGCATTTATAGTTAGATTAATTTCTTGGCAGCCAAATAGGTAGAATTTGGGGGGGGGGTATTCTTTGTGATTTATCTAACTTTGTAACTGCAAAACCTAAAAAGCTAAGTAAAGATAGTCATTGTGAGTCTTATAAAAAATATTTTGCTTTAAGAAATCTTATTTAGTAAATAAAGGCATGTGTTGTTAAGCTGCATATTTTATTACAGTAAAGAAATTTTCTGTGGTCATACTACACTCTGACTTGAATACTGGATAAGTCTTATGCTTAACATGTAAACAGTTATACAGTACTGAAATTCTTTTTGCGATCAGTAATTTATGTATTTTATAAACCATTTGTTTATGCTAAAGACAATTGTTTTATTTATGTTCTTGCAAAAGTAATGCATATGTGCATCTGAGAACTTCCGAGTATTTAACTGGGACTTAATTGCCGACCAAGAATTTTGAAGTCTTTTTATACTTTGAGTTTGATGTATATGTGTATTTTTATATATATCTTATTTGTTCTAGCTAATATTAAAATTGTAAATACTTTTCAATGAGCTTTGAAAATTCTTATGACAAAATTTTATTGCTGTTTCTTTTTTTTTTTTTTTTTTTTTTGTATTTTATTACTATATTGATAATTATTTTAATCACTTTGCACTTGTTCTCACTTCATTTAAATTCTAAAAATAAATGAAAATCCTGTCTGTGATCTTCACCATGTGTAACATGATTACAATCTTTTAGAAAGTGTTTTATGAGGGCATTTTTGTCCTTACAGATAGCCATTGCATGCTGTGCCTTAATTTAAATGAACCAATGCTGTTTTGATGTTTTTCAACCTTCAGTTTTTAAAAGATTTTTAAAAGGATGAAAGAGCATTTATGCTCTAAAATATTACTGTATCTGCCTTTGTGTTCATACTATTTGGTAATAAATAGGTTTTAAAATTTATTTGAAAAAATATAAGAGAGAGTTAGTGGAAGATATTTTTATTGAACTTAACAAAAATTTTGATCAGACTTACATTTTGTAAGAAAAGTTGAAATATTATGCTGGTCATGTATATGAACGAAAAAATATATTTATTAAACTGACTTTCCTTTAATACAAGCTGTATTTTATTGTGTCATGTCTCAAATATTATAATAAAAACCACTTGAATGAAACAATGATGAAAAATATCTCAGACGTAGAAGTAATCATTTACATCTTTTTTAAACTATTTTTTTATTGTTTCATTTTTAAATGTAGTAAAGTGATCACAATATACAAAAATAGTGAACTATGAAATACTCTCTTTAGAAGAATTTAAATATCTCTATTTGTTGATAAGTTTTTAGACATTAAAATTCATCTTAAATAGGAGGAAATTTCTAAATTATCAAAATCAGAATAATTAGAGATTCCAGTAATGTTTTTAAAAAAATATAGAACATCCCAAATGATTTTTTGGTCATTCTATGAGTATATTTACCGTAATTTCGCACGTATAGTCCGCACCATCGTATAGTTCGCAGACACGATTTTATATAAAAAAAAAATTTTTTTAAATTGTCAGATAGTCCGCACCACCGGATAGTCCGCGGACTATACGTCCGAAATTACGTTTTTTTAATACAGCAATATTCCCATGCTTTTTTAACACATCCTTTTGTTTGCGCAAATTTCTCACCGCTTTCTTGTCCACTTCAAAATAACAGAGTAAAATCCTAGTATACGGTGCAGCCTTGGCGCGACTTTGAAAATTATCGCCAACACCAAAAATGATCCAAAGAACGTCTATATATGTACTATACATGCATAGTATATATACTATATACATAGTATATACTATGTTTAACTATATATTTTCTTTGAATGACCCATTAACTACTCATCGTATATGTCCCGTTTTTACTGCTCATCATAAAGTCGCCAAAAGTAGTCAAATCCCATGTGCACCGGATACTAGGATTAAACCAACAACGGCCCGCTTCTCTATTTCCATCTTTTTCAGTTTTCTCAAGTACCTCTCAGCAGTAAATCTCATCAACGTTAGCAAAGATGAAAGACAAAATACGAAAACAAAATACTGTGCAATGTGCTATCCTCGTGATAAGTGGTAATGAAATGTGACCTTCGACCCCACTCACTCGGTGTTGCCAAATCACGCTTTTTTTTTTTTTGTACTCCAGGTACTTTCTACTATGGCTCCTAAAAACCGAGCTGACGCATCAACTACTTTTCCCCCTCCCGGCAGTTGTGCTAAAGCAGTGCGAAGGATACTTGGAATCTTGCGCTTTTTTTATATTTGATCATCGGCAGTTCATGACAGCGTGTTTTTTAAATTTCAACAATTTTAACTGTGAACAACCAGCGTATTATCTGCACTGGTGGATAGTCCGCAGCTTCAAAAATTCGCATTTTAAACACAGATAGTCCGCGGACTATACGCGCGAAATTACGGTACTAGTGGCCAACCACTAATGATGACAGATTCCAGAAGATATCTGAAACTAAAAATTTTTGTTCAGTTTCTTATAATAAACAGAATCAAGTTTATTATACAAATGCAGGAACAGTACTACTGAAAGGAACTGTTTTGCCATTTTAGACTGGTTGTCATATGTCTCATTGAAGAAAGTGATGAATCTACACTAGCTGATATACTGCTTGCAGTTCGATATATATGTTTAAGGAAAGCATACGAAGCCTATCCTATTAACTAGTATGCTTTTCCATAATCAAATAAACCAAACATTCTAACGCGAAAGGTCTTCCAACTTTGAGCAACAGTTGGAAGTTTGAGGAAGAAATTTAGCTGCCTAATACATTCAAAAAGAATTAAATCAGCTAAAATTAGCTGCTAAATTTCTTTTGATAATCAGAAAAATTCATTAAAAAACAAATTTTATTTCTTTTGAAATAACAAGTTTTTCATAAAGTTATAAAACAATACCGCATTCCAGTGTATAGTTTTATTTGTGTAATTGATTCTTTACCTCGATTTTACAGTTAATTTCTATGATATTGTACACCATGTCCTCAAAAGTCTTTAACCAGCTTTTTTTATTGCAATTGTTGACTGTACATATACACTTCCAGTCACAAAATTATTTTAATTCAAAGATTCACGTTTTTTTATTTTGTAATTGAGTTCTACATAAAATACAAATCTAACTTTTTATACATTTCTTCAGTTTCTGTATTTATATTTAGTAAAATTTTATATTCATTATAAAAATACATTTAATTTTAAAATTTGCAATTTTTTGTCATCATTTTCCACCAGCCTTGAGGGGTCGGTTAATAAATAAATTAGAGTAGTTCAAGGTTAATTTTCTCCTTACATGCCATTTAGTAATATTCTTATGTGATTTACCTGGTGTGGGATTTATAATTATGTTACAGCTGGAATGTTGAGTTTTCACCCAAATAATTTAAGTTCTGAAATGTGTCATTAATATTCTCATGCAGTCTATTACTTTAGAATCTTAATCTAAAACTCGCACAAAAAATTGTTTAAATACAAATATTTTATTTTTAATTTATGAAAATAAGTTAACTAGTTGGCAGTATGACAATATCAAAGCCTGTCATTGTTTTTTAGAACAGAAATTCTATAAGACTGATTTGAATGTGGAAAAAAGTTCATTACTTCAAGCAGTTCAAATCTGGTTTCAGGAAAATTAAGTACTAAGCAACCAAATACATATCGGGAATAAATATAAACCTGGTACAAAAGTACGATCGAGAATAAGAAAAAAACAAATGAAAATAATACAAGATAAGGTATGAGGGGGGAATAGTCAACGAGAGGTCATCCTCTGATCTGTTGTCCACAGTAGCTGCTGCTTTGTTTTACCTGAAATGACAGAAGACACCCGCTGCATCAAATGAGCAAAGTAAAGTTGAAAATGTGGATAAATCATTATGCACACTAAGTGAAGATGCAAATACATGAAAATTGCTGGAGAAGGAATGAGACTGGAAGCTTAGCCACTGTCAGAGAAAGGGGAAATGTGTGATTAATTCGCACTTTGTACAATCTTCTATGATTCTTATTGTTGTTCTAGTCTCATGCAGAGGGTAGATGGGAGTGCTGTTTCATTTTCTTTTTGACATGCTTCGTGAAATTCTGAACTTTTTTTAGCGATTTCGGCAGTTTCAGTATAATCGACATGATTTTATACAAGAATCATATTTTGTCCCAGAATTTGCTGAGGCAATTACTATGCCTGAATGTTTGTTTAAAGAACTCTCCTTTTTAATCATTAAGTTTCAACTGACGTCCAGTTTGAATCAGAAATAATTTTCTAAAGATACATTAGTCAATTGGTAAGCAAAACAGCATAATCTTTTATTCATGTTATACCTTAAACTGATGCAGAAAGTGTTTGAAGTTGGTTTAGCTCCTGTGGCCTCCAGCCATTCTGCAAATACCACCACTGAACTTGTTTCTGATTAGCTATTGCTTCCCGTGTCTTATTTGTGGGAAATAGCCTTAATGGCCTTTTTCTATTGTTTTCCTTTTTTCTTTTCGTAACTATCTTAATTTTGACAATTAAAGAAAGACATTAAATGTTTTTGCTTCCGATTCAGCTTTTAGATTTTTTTAGCTCTTTTTAATTTTTTATTTTAATTATTACTATATGATTTTTATGAATACATACATAATTTACATAATTCAGACATATTGAGCATTCAAGATTGGAACTTTAGTAAACACTCTTTAATCAATAGCAATAAAATCATGGCGTCATGACCTAATCATAAAACTCTTGAACTTCTGCAATACTGCTTGAATGTCATCACTGTTTTGTTTATTTACGGCAAAGCTCACTAGATCTTCCTTTGCCTGTGGCTTCTGGTTTGAAGATTACCTTTCTGAAGAACTTCGTAAGGAAAACCAGCCCATATTTTGTATCATGAAAACACCACATAGCAGACTCATCATCTGCCATTAATGCAGGCTACATTCAACACTGAGATAAATGCCAGCAGTTAATGCAACAGGTAATTGTGGCAGTTAAAAATTAGCTGTAGGGAAAAAATAAGAACATTCATTATCTATCTTATTGAGGAATGATAAAAACTGGTGTAATTTTCCTACAGTTAGTTTGTAAAATGGATTTAGCTAAAACACTAAAAAAAGTCACTGCAAATGACAAAAATATTGATTAAAAGTGAAAATGTTACCTTTGACTACCAATCATCTTCAATGTTACGTTGTATACAACAAGATGGTATATTTGTATAAGGTAGATGGTATATGTGTTGTGTAAAACCTTCAATTGCAAGTAATTTGGTCTACAAATCCTTTGCAAGATGAGCAAAATTTTTAATAAATTTTAGCTTTATAAGTGAGCATGGTCTTGCAATATGAGTACTATGTATTTGCTTTACTTGGCGATGGGCACTAATCACAACTGAATGTATGATTTTTCTCTCTGTCTTTGAGGGTTTAATCTGCATGGGTAATCATCTGCATCTGGTCACAGTTGACATGGCTTGTTCATTTCGTCTGTGCCCATGAGAGCAGTGGCAGATCTAGAATTTAATTTGGGGGAGGGGACAACCACTATCATGATGTCGAAATAACCTCTGAATAATTTCATTCATGTTATGCTGCTGGAGATCAGTCGACAGTGGAATAAAACGTTTTCTTCTACAAGTGTATTTTTAATTATATACAACAAAATTAATCCTTTTAAGCCCATTTCTCATGTACTGTTTTGTACATAGTTTTTTAGATAATTTAGATTAGAAAATAATTTTGCACGTGGCAACTGCTAATGTTATTATGATTAGGAAAAATCTTCTGTTGCAGATAAGCAACTACTATTTTGCTCTTGTTGCAATTTTCTTCGCAAATGTTGATATTTAGTGCTTAAATTATCAATATCATTATCCCACAAATCAGAAAAATATGTATTTAAAACTATTTTGAATTTTCCTTCATATTCAGAGCCCGAGTGATTAAGTCACTAAACCAGTTTTCCCCATGTATATGAGCCAGTTTTTCTTAGAAAGTCCTCCACGAAGGAGCCCACCAGCGGCCGAGCGGTAACGTCGCTGAAAACTGGTAGTTCGGTTTTCCCCATGTGTAATGTGTATACGAGCCAGTTTCCCTTAAAAAGTCCTCCACGAAGGCATCCCTCCTTTAAGGCAGATAGCCCTCGAGTACTTTGCCGTAATCTAATAAACCAAACCAAACCTCCACGAAGGCATCCATCCTTTTAATCAGATAGCCCTCTAGTGTCTTGCCATAATCAAACAAGCCAAACCTTCATATTCAGATTAGAGAGGAAATTTATTATTTTTTTTTGGAAAATTAAAAATCAAAAGAATTCAGTATTTCTTTCTGTTTAAAAAAATGCTCTTTTAAATCCAGGATTACACCGTCCAAGAAGTGATTAAAATTTACTTCAAAAATAGGATTAGGTGGATTCAGTTATAATATCAAAACGATATTTTTGTTTGTTTGCCAGTTACGCAGGAGAAATTTAAAATTATACTTTTATTTGCTTTAGAGTTGTGGTTGACTCTGAATAAATTGCATTGAAAGCGTTTCCTGAATTTTCACTAATTTCTTGCAGTTCTCATGAAACATCGTCACATAATTGAATATCTGCTGTGATATGTATCGATTTTAACTTTAAAAATCCTACTTAATAATAAGGTATATGTTTTCTGACTTGAAAATAATGCAGTCACAAAAGCAGATAATTTGAATTAACTCAGAAGTACATAATTCACAGAATATGATTCCTTATCATGCTAATTCTTTATTATTTCTTGTATATGAACCTAAGATTTTAGTAATTCAACCATAACAGATTCGTGTCTCTCTATCCAACGAAGACACAGTTTTTCAGAGATAGTATTCTTGAAGAAGGGCCGAAATTTGTTATATTTTCTTGTAACATAGAATTTCTTTTAAGGGTGTTCACAAAAGAACACTTTTCTATCGCTTCTATGAAATTATGAATACCTTTAACGTAATATGCATCTGAAATTGCATTAATTCAGCGAATGAGAAGCACAATGCACATAGAGTACTGAAGGAAATGCTTCTCTTACTTTACTTCCTTAAATATCCTGGACGTACACTGTGTACCTCACGTGGTATGGTATATTTCTAGTGATTTAACGGCATGTTCTTTTTAGATTGCTGATAATATTAATTTTTAACACTAAAACTTACCAGAATCAAACACCTGTTGAAAATTAAGCAAACATCAAAAAAAGATTTTATCCAAATTTTTGCTTTTTATCGGCTTGTGAAGATGGAACCTCGAAAACTGTATTGCAACTATAACTGTTTTTACGAATGAAGATGATCAAGGAGAAATGAAAAATAATGCTGCGATTCTACCTAACGCAGAAACGAATATCACCAGTTCGATGCCAAATCCGCAAGATCGTTGCAATTGTAATTCCATAATTTTAAAATTATAGACGCGCAGAACTGCTAAATCGCTCTAAAATTACTAACCAATGAACTCAGCGGATTTTCATTCTACAAATTATCTGGACTAAAATCTAAAGTGTCTCAGGATTCAAGGATTAATTATTTCGGAGTATCTTTGGTATAATACCAACTGTCCCCACATCATAAAATTAGAATAGTAAGCAGAGTTGAGAAAAAGATGCATACATAGATGTTAAGAAAAAGTAGATATGATTTGAGAATGTTTTAGGGAGAAAAAGTTAGCTTTTAAGTATTTTAAAATTTTTGAAAAATAAATAGCAGTTAACGAAACTCGATCCCGGGACATAAGGAACACGAGTTTAACGCGTTAACCACAAAGCTAAGTAGAATGCAAGTATTTTTATATTTTTTAAATTTTTTATGACAAGCACAACACCAAAGATAAAAGCCAACAATTTGGTGGTTAAGATTAATCGGCTTCTTCGTCACATAGATATAAAATCAGAGATTAGCAATGTAAAGGGTCGTTCACACTTATAAAATCAGAGATTAGCAAAGTAAAGGGTTTTATCTGAGTTAGCGGAATCGGTTCCCTTTATCGACTAGCTCCGTTTTCGTAAAGTTCAGATTTTTCAGTGTTTAGATCCGAATGAATCACATCGCTACGGATGATGCTTTAAGGGTTGAGCTTAACTTTTATTTTTCAAGGCTTGGAGTTTCTTAATATGCGTCTTCGTAGCGGTACTCCAGATAGTACATGCATAAAGGATGATTGGTCCCATAATCTATATAACAGAGAAGTGCTTTGTTTTTAACTGACGGATGGCTCTTTCGAGCTAATTGTGGGAATAATTAGGCTCTACCTATCTTCGCTTTTTTTGGGCAAAATCTCGGTATGAAGACGCCAGATTAATTTTTAATCGAGCATCACACCAAGATACTTTATAAAGTGTGGCCTTCTTAGGTAGCGTACAGTTAGACTGGAATCCTAAAAGACAATTTGTGAGTTGTCTCTATGTCTTACAAGTACTACAGAAATAGGGAAAGGGTGTAAAGGACCCTTTATGAATTCAAATAAAGGTTAGCGGAGAGGCACCAACTGAGATTGGTTAATTATGGCAGAGTAATCAGTATAAGGGGAAGGATGGATACGTAAATGACTTTATTGACAGTTTTTACTTTATTTACATCACGCAAGGTGAAAACGTTGTGGGATCTATGAAGCCAGTCTCTCCTTATTGACACACCCAAACCAAGCAAAATCTAGATATTCCGAGGATTTAGCAACTAGGCCTGCTGGCTGCACCCACAGTAATAGGGTACAAATTAACCAATGAGCACACAAAAAAACTGAGTAATAAGGGTTCTATGTTGAATTTAGCTCCTATTTTGTGGCATCACATGTGTCTAGAGTTTCTGCCGCCCGGGGAGATTCCTGATTTTGCAGCCTTTCTTGATATACAAACAAATAACTAAAAAATGACATATAGGGACATAAATTTAAATTCTATGTGTTTTTGAAGAAAATTTTTAATTCCAACGTTTAATTTTTTTCTTTTGTTTACAAAACCATCGGAGATATTGTAGAGGTCTACTTGGTTGCTCCAGTTTCTGTAATGTAGATAGTGCAGCAATTTTAAATCAAAATAAACTTAGTTCATAAATACTCCTTAAAGGATTTTTATTTGGAAAACTCTTCTCACAACTGACAGCACTTGCAACAATTGTGAAGAAAGTTCACAATAGTAGTAAAATATTGGAACTTTATTCTGGATACTGTATTTTAGAATAAACTGCAGATATTCAAAAGTCCCCCCTCCTTCCACGTTCCTATTTTGTTTTCCCAAGCAATAGAGAAAATAAAATCTGAAATACATTTTTCTTAACGAAGAATTTTGCCTTATGAATGTGACTGTGATCAGAATATAGTTGATTTTTGTAATTCTCGTTCAAAGGTTTCGGCGGAAGAAAAAAGGGAACAAGAATATGTAGCTGTTGAAATTTCGTGGGGATGTTTTTAATCATTTATATAGAGTAAAAACTAATTTTTTCTCAGTTTAATTGTGCACGGTAGTTCAGAACCTCGTTGGTATTTACATGCCTCAATAACGATTCTTATGACTAATCCCTATAAAATAATGCATCATGCGAAAAATGCATATCCACGCCCCACAGAAATGTGCCACCACCACCCTCTAGCTATTCCACTGTGTAATCATATAGTGAATTTAATGGGATCAGATTATTTAATTTAGGCAAAGTACATGAGAGATATCTGGATTAAGTTCCATTCTAATTTTGTGTGAGATCTCTCTAGATTACAGTAAAGTGAGTCGTTAAAAGACCCCCCCCCAAAAAAAATGCTTATTAATCATGTGTTGAAGCTTCGGACTGCAGCAAGATCATTAATAAAGTTTTCATTGCATAGACTGCGGTTTCTGTGCAATAATTTCTATCATTGGCATAAGCACAAAATTAATTTTCTAACGCTATCTGGCTCCCTCATCTTCATACTCTCATTACAATGTAAAATGTTTAACTATAGTAATCGGTAAAAGCAGTTTCCTTTTTCCCTCTGATTCTTTTAAGTCGTTAGTTACGTTTATTTGATAATTCCTCCCCGTCCACTACATGTTACCGATTTCCTTTAGTTTATGGAAAATTTCTGGAATCATAGGCAATCCATTTATCAAAAAAGACGTGGCATTTAAATATATATATATATAGTATATACAATGCTGTGTTATACTGTTTTAAGCTGCTTTATTAGAATTCTAACACCTGCATACCATAGCTTGCGGAAGATTTTATGTTGGACGGTGCTGCCATGTAGCGGCATATACGTGAATACTAATGCACAGAAATAAAGTCATCTATTTTTTTTCTTTTTTTTTCCTTTTTTTTTTCTTTTTTCCTGCAGCATTTACTTATTTAATCTATTTGTTATATACCAAAATATACATGCAAATGCACTCCAAAGTCAAACGCTTTGATTATGCTTTAATTGAGAATGTAATTTTAATCCGACTCGTTTGCGAGTCTTATAAATCTGTAATATGAAACTGTAATAGTTTTTAGAGTTGAAAAGCTAGAAATATGAGTTAAAAGTGTTCCTAAAGAAGATATATGCGTTTGTGGTTCTGTATGTATATATATATATATATATATATAAACTTAAAGCATCGTATAAAGTAAGTAAATAAATGCATTATAAAATATTCAGTTTTTTTGTCTATATGTTATGTTACCGGCAAAGTAGGAAACGCCGGCATTCTGTAGAATTCCAAGGTATTCTATATAATGCCGGACGATTTTAGGCAAAGTGTGAAAAACGTGAATTATTACATACTTTCCCTAAGCATTGTATATAATACCTAGGCATTCTATAGAATGACAAATGCTTCATTCCTAAAAAATACAAATGTTATTTTGAAAAATTAACTTAATGAGAATGCCATTTAAAAACTGTTATTCGAAATATGTAAAAAAAGATAGTGAGACTATCTTGATACAACATAATAAATTTGTATTTTCTATCTGGCTGAGACTGGGAATCAATAAGATCTATCTGACAATGAAAATTAAATTCAGAAACAAATATAAGTTTCACAACAATGCCCTTTTTAATTAATAGGCCCTTTTAATATTTAATTAAACAATGCCCTTTTAATATTTAATTAATAAGGGCATTTAACAATGCCCTTATTGTTTTTTCTGACAGGGTTCACAAAGGTGATTGCACAATTCAATATCATTTACCTTATTGTTTTTTTCTGACAGGGTTCAGAAAGGTGATTGCACAGTTCAATATCATTAAGTGTAATGTTTCTGTATTTGGGCTGAAAGTTTTTCAACACGTCGTTCGTGTCACGTCGTTCGTGTCCAGTATTCAAACGAGTTTTCATGAATTACGGGAAATAACTCAGCGTCCGTGAAGTAATACTGTATAGTACAGACGCTTTCTTTAACAGGATAAATGAATGTAATTTTGTTTGCCACAAACATCACAGCCTAGCGATTCAACAGCCAGTAGTTCCGTGGTTCCTTCTTAATAGTCATTTTGGTCTTTTTATATCATTTATTTAATTCTGGTAAGTAGCGTGGTTCTTCGAAACGAATCAGAAATGTATTTCATACTTTGCAAGTTAGTCATTTGAATGAAAGAAAATGTGTGAAATATGAATCCTGCTCCCTCTTATTTGTGCCATTTGCAGTCTAACTTCGAGTGAATTCAAACAAGTGTAAGCGGCTACAATCTAAAATAGAAGCTGTTTTTTTCTATTTCAACATATTTTTCGTTTTTTTATTTTGCTGAAAGAAAATGTTTGATGCTATGTGGAAAAAGGTTTACGACATTTTGATAGAACCTGTAAAAAATTAGCACGATAACAGCTTTTATTTAACAAATGAGAAATATACTTCTTTAATAAATGAAGCGAAAGAAGCAAAAACTATCAGTGCATTACAGAAGGTTGAAACGCTATGATATTCTAAATATTGGAGGAGAGGACAAACTTATAGCACCACTATCTGCATAAAAAGCAGAAATTCTATATTATGTTGCAATTGATGAAATCTTCAACGTCATACACAGCGCTCAAATCGCAGTTGGCCATGGTGGTACTGAATCGCAAGTACAAGAATTTGTAGTAGTAGAATCTATCGTCACGTATTTGAGACTATGTGAACCATGCCTGAAAAAAAAAAAACGAAAACTGTGAAAAAGAGGATTAAAATCAAACCAGTCATGCATTGCGAAACGAATTCTCGAAGCCAAGTCGAACTAACAGATATGCAATCCAATTCTGATGAAATTCATTTTAGTATATAAAGATCATGTTACAAAATTCGTATTACTCCGAAGTCTGCACATTAAAAGAGCTGATGAAATAACGTATCACCTTCTGGATATTTTCACAACTTTAGGAGCCCCGAACGTTCTCCATTCCGACAATGGGAAGGAATTTTTCAACCAACTCATAAACAGTCTATGTGAAATGTGTAATGATATAAAAATAGTTCACAGTAAGCCCTGACATAGTCAATCGCAAGGTCCTGTCGAAAGGGAGAACCAAGACGTTCAGATCATGTTGACATCATGGATGGAAACAAATAAGATATAAAAGTGGTCGGAAGGATTAAAATTTGTTCAAGCACTGAAAAACAAAGCATACCACGAGGGAATAGAATGCTCACCTTACAAAGCTATATTTGGTTTTCCTATGAAGCTAGGACTTGCTAAATCACTTTTTCCGCGTAATTTGATTGGTAACATGGCCAGTGAAGAGAACTTCGAAAAAATTATAAATAAATTATTTATTTATTTATCGAAAAAAATTATAAACGAATGCATGGTTAACACAGAAGATGAAGACACTAATCTCGAGTGAACAGTTAATGTAGAATCGCAAGATAATAATAATAATACGTGTAAAAAGAGTCATGCATAACGATGGAAGTAGATACTGAAGTTCAAATTAAAAAAAAAAAAAAAAGAACCAGATATATGCTCTGATACAGCGGGTGTGATTATCAATAAAGTTCAAAATGTGAAAGTGTTTCGAAAGACAGCTAAGGGAGGACTTGAGAAGAAGGATAAGAGGATAAAGATTGCGTCTACTAAAAACTTTCGGAAACCTAGTCTAGGACAAAATGTTCAAATATAAGTACCTGATATTTATAGATCGAAATTGGATTCAAAATGAGTAATATCAGTTATTACAAACATAAGAGATAATGAGTTTTATATTCATGGTACTACGTTTGGTAAATTAAAATCGTTGTACGCAAGAGACCAGGTTACTTTTTGAAAAGGAAATTTTGTCAACATCGAAGAAGTTGGTACAGTGGAAATAAGTGTACATGAAGAAGTAAAAAACTTTCTTTAATTGGGAGACAAAAGGATTCAGAAAATGCAACTGTTTAAAGAAGTGTACTACGAAGATGTGTTTGTGCAAATCAGCTGATCTACTTTATAATTCAAAATGCCATAACAATCAACCTTGTTGTAACAGGTAGTAAGAAGTATTAGATGTATTAAAGAAAAACATACTATATTTTTATTATTTTTTAAATTTCATATTAATTTGTTTCTGAGCTATCAATTTAATTTAACTATTGCCAAAATTATTTTAAAAAATTATTGAAATCTCTTCAGTATTTATGGAGTGAATTGTGCATTAATTCAGTTTTTTTCACACGATATCTTATTTGTGAAATTGCATGAATATTGCATTTTTTTTTTTTATTTCTTGTAATTCTTTGAAAATAATTGTAAGACAGTTTGATCGACATAATCTTAAATCATGTCTTATTTCGATCACTTTTACATTTTATATTACCAATTAAAAAGTTAAAATGTGCTTTAACTTTTTTTTGGGACAGACTGTATACAATATATCTGCGAATGGAAAATCCTACCATAAGTAATCCGTCGTTTAGGGCTTTTACCGGAAGGCGTTGGTAAGTTCTAGGTTTTACCCCAAAGGCTTGATAAAAGTCCGAAATGGAATTATATTAAAGCACACTTCGGACTTCAACGGGGAAAACCGGTTTTAGGGCTTCTCCTTCTTACTTCCTACCTCCATGAATTTACCAGACTTCGAGGTTTTGCATTAACATATATATATGTATATATATATATAAGCCCAATATTTAATTTACGTTCCGATTTCATTTTAATTTACTATCAATATATATACTATATATATATATATATATATATATATATAGTATTACAAAATATGTTATTTAAAAACATAATTACTCCAAGTATTTCCGCGCTATATGCTGCTGAAAAGTGATCAGTATAGATAAAAAGTAAGAAATTTAGAACCAGTTTTACACAAATATCCAAAAGAAGTGAGATTCAGTACCAATAAATTTAAAAATACCCTATAAATGTGCAAAATAAGAATTAAAGAAATGTGACACTAAAACTTAAAAATTACAAAAATCAGAAAAAAATACCAAAACTAGAAAAAATACAAAAGAAAAGGAATTCAATCGAATCTGATATAACGTTATTAAGAGAAGGATACGTCAGACTCAGTTACAATCCCCCTTCCGCTTGAAAATCACCATGTTTCTGAATCCAAAATTAGCTGATGTTCTAAAGTATTTAAATATAACAGTTCATCCGAAAAAGTCCTCCCCGACGTTATATAAGATTTGATTAAATTCCTCTTCTTTTGTATTTTTTTCTGGTTTTGGTATTTTTTTTAAAATCTGGTTTTTGTAATTTTTAGATTCTAGTTTCACATTTCTTGAATTCTCATTTTGCATATTTATAGGGTATTTGAAAATTTATTGGTATTGAATTTCACTTCTTTTGGGTTTTTGTGCAAAATTGGTTCTAAATCTTACTTTTTGTCTCTCTCTCTCTATGTATATATATATGAAGCTCAATACCTTTGATTTAAAAAAATAGAAGATTTAAATTTTACATATATGCTATCAAAAACTTGAAACAGAGATACCAGCCATCTGCCAAAGAATGCAGCTTTTTTAATAGATTAAATAAAGCCAACTGAGATAATCGCGTTTTCACTTATCAGATGTAATTTCTGATAATGTTACTAGAGTCGCTAGCTTAAGTTAGCATAGATATTCAAAATATTGCGTCACTGCCGTAACGTTACAAATGCACTCTTAAAGTTGAACGCTTTGATTGTTCTTTATTTATGAGTGGCGTAACTTTAATCAGTCTCACTTGCAATTCACATTACAATATTTAAACTGCAATAAGGAACTATAATATATATATATATATTTTTTTTTTTTTTTTTTTTTTTTTAGACAGCTAGAAATTTGATATAAAAAAGCTAGACATTTGAAAATACACTTCTTAAGTAGTGTTTGTTTGTGTGTTTATGTATACTGTATGCATGTATATATATAATATATATATATATATAATGTATAATAAAATGTTCGATACCTTTGATTTAAGAAAGCATGAACTTTTATAAAGAGATGCCAGCCGCCTGCCAGCCAAAAAAGATTTAGCTTTTTTAATCGTTTAAATACAGTTAACCCACACTTATCAGATTATTTTCACTTATTTTCACTTATCAGATGGAATTTCTGATAATCATTTTCCCTTTGTTTTGGTCGAAATCGGATAACGTCATAGTTTGTTATGCTCTCAAACCCATGTGTTGGTATTAAATCAAGATTTTGTTGTTATAACTTTAAATTCTGTTACAGTTTGATTGGAAAATTTTATGCTCCAATCAGAGTTTCGATCTTTGTAGCAACATCAGCGACATTTCCAAACTATTAAAGTTACCTAAACCCTAAATTTTATAATTATAATAATATATTATATATATTAAATAATATATTATACATAAAATAACATTATTTTTTAATGCGTTTTATTACTTGTGTCAAAATGTAATGTTATCAGCATCGTTTATTAAGTTAAATGTTTGAAATTACACCATCTACATTATCCATATGTTTCGACTTACGTTTGAATCATAGATATTTCTGAAACAATGATAACGTTTAGCGTGGAACAATCAGCTCCACGTGAAAGATAAATGGCGTCACAAATCAAAGTTCCTTGGGGGAGGTTGTTTTAATTTTCTATTTCGCAAAAATGAAAGGCAGTGTTTACTTCAAAAAGAATGATTCAAGATGAAATCAGTAAATTAGACTCTCAGCAGTTTTACTACTGACTGCAAAACTTTGCAAACGCTGTTTTACTGAAGCCCAGGTACGTTGCTTTTATATTTTGCATTTACCCCCTTTTACATATTTATTTGTGTAATTTTAATAAATGATGTATGCAACTCTAAATGCTTAAAAGAGATACTATAGTTCTGAATTTTTATTAAAATACGCCAAATCTAACCGAAATCTTGAATTTGAGGAAAAGAAATATAAAAATTGTCGGGTTAATTGTTTACATTATTTTGACTTGTAAATGAAATTTTTTCTCCTTTAACAAGAGACTTCAAATGTCAGTATTGACAGAAACATCTGAAATGCAAATAATTTGGAGATGTTACTTTTTAGACTCTGGAAGTATAATTATAAATAAATATGCCTAGGTCTTGAAGTAGTTACTGTCTGACGCCTTTTTCTGTAAAAAAACTTTTGTTCTGTTGTGAAAAATGTATAATAATAATTAGGAAATTGCTCAGAATTGCGCCATCTAAATACTGTTTATTGCTCTTATGTTAATATTTAATTTATCATGTTTTACTGTTCTTTCTCTCAATTTTTACTCTCATCACGGATCTGCATTATAAACAATCTTGTGTACCCACATTTTATAGTATTTAATGCATTAATTATTTTTAAACAAATACCAAAGATGTTGTTTTTCTAATTGAGCGCATATTCCCCTTTCTTTTCCTTTATTATTTTTTACTAACGGAAGTACCTCATGCCGTTAAGTTAAATTGAGAGTATTGTAATATTTTACTCATGACATCATGTGAAAATTGGTATAACAGCACATTACACGTCATAAGGAATATGATGCGTCATTGTAATGCATAAAAAAGCCAAAGAATAAAAGTAATATTCAATACATGTGCCACAACTGACTATCTAATTACAGAATCATATGGTATATATACTCATATGACAAATGGAATAGCTATTTGGGTCAGCAAAAATAAAAACAAATACATCATTATTTTGATCAAAATGAATTATTTTGAGCGATTTGGAACCTACATAAAAATTTCGATAGAAAAATAAACTAATTCTCTCTCATTATACCAGCAACAATGGCACGCAACCATTATTGCTGATATATCACTGATGCCATTGTTGCTGATACGACCACTGTTGCCACTCTCAAAAATGAGGGCAAAAATTAGCGGTTTAAAAGTTTTTAATATCTCTGATTTTAGCCTTTTCTTTGGGGGGGGGAATGGACGTCGACCTTTTCCAGGACCCAGAAAAGAATTGTAGAAAGTTTGGTGACGATAGCTATATAGTACTGACTGAGTTATTAGCGAACAAACAAACACACAGACTTTCTTCTTTATATATAGATAACAACAATAGATATAGTATATAGATAACAACAATTGACAAAAACATTTTTTTTCCAAAATGGCCAGGAATGTTTGCCCATTAAGCATCCGTTGTGAACGACCGAAATCTCATATGCGAGAATGTTGTATAAACTGCATCACAAGAAAGGGTCTATATTACCCCGCGAACATGGAAAGATACCAACAGAATGCAGCCAAGCCTTTTCAAGGAATTAAACCCAGACCCTTGGTTTCAGACTATCAGTCAACCTGCTAATTGCTGCGTTCAAAGGCGGCATTTTGAAAACAATGAGTACCGGATGTTTATGACCGAGCACAACTTGTTTCATAACATTTTATCAATAATACACTTGCTATTTCTGACGTATTTTGGTTTTCAAGATAGGAAGGAGAATACAGAAAAAAATTACATTTCGCAACTCTTGGTTTTCTCAACAAAAATAAGCATTATTCTTTATCCAGAGTCTCAGTTTTACACAAAATTAGACATAAACCTGTTTTCATTCCATTTTCTTTTCCCCCTATACCTGTACTCTTCCCGCTTTACACTTTGTTTTTCTTGTTTTCCCTATATTGAGTTAAAAATCAAAAGTTTGGTTAATTAACTAACTTATATGGAAAAGTAAGCAAGGATTACTCTGACAGAGGAAACGAGGGCATTCCGAGTCAAAATGACTCGTATTTATAATACATATAGAGAAAAATCCATGCAGGCAGGCCTTTTTCCTTGGAATCCAGTCCCAATATAAGGGGATTTCATTTAAACTTTTGGGTACCTTCATCCTAAATCACACGGCGCCACTTCTTCTGTTTAAAAGTTATATGTACCCTTTGGAACGAGAGGTTTCTCACGATTAAGCTATAAGGTATTTTCTCCCTTCTTTCTGCACGCATTCGTGGTGTGACGATAGCGCACTGGCGCGTATTCGAGAGGTCTAGGTTCGAGTCCCGGCGAGAGCATTGCGCATTCTTCACGTCTCCCGCTTAAATACGTATCTAATGTCTCTACAGTGGCGCTCGAATTAAAAGGTGGTGGATGATGATTCTTCACCACCAGGATTTGGCGATTAGGCCCCCTAATCCTTTGCTGATTTTATGTTTCATTTCGGCGTGCTTCTCTTCTATTTGGATTAAAAATTATGTTTAAAGTGTACATGTTATAGTTATTATAACCTAAAGTAAAATTTTAATTACTCTGTTTAATAGCTAAATGTCTATGTCAGTTCTTAGAATCTGATTTAAAGTTCTTTGGATAATTCTTTAGCACTTGTCCTATTGTAATTATCACATCTGTATTTTATTGGCGTCTTCATTTTTTTTGACAAACATCCTTCCCCCCCCCCATAGCTGAAATAGTGTTGATTGTACTGCAGATGGTTTTAATCGATGCACAGTCTTCGATAATAATTTTTTTAAGGAGTTCATAGTGCAGGTCGGTTGAGGTAAGTGCACAGTAAAAGGCGTAATGGTCAGGTGAACCTTCTAATCCGCAGATACATGTACTTGTATTTGAGATGCGAAGGCGATGAATGTAGGTTGGATAAACTGCATGCTTTGTAATAAAATTAGTTGTGAGATGTCTATGTGTCTGTTTGTGCTGACTTTAGGAATGAAAGTATATGCACGTCTGCCAGTTTCTCCTAAATCACATTCTATTTGCCACTGTTGTACTACTTTTTCATGATGAATTCTTTTTAGTGAGAGAAAGGTGCCGGGATAGTTAGCTCCTCTGTATCATAACTACTGCTTACTTTTTTATCTAATCTGTCCGCTGTTTTGGTTGCGTACAAGACCCATATTTAATATAGACTTGATTATTATGCTGTAAAAGATATTGAATATTTGCAATTAACGCTGTGGACAAGGGAGTTTCTGGACATAACCTAGTTTCAACAAGGCGGAGTATAAGTATGACTCTGCTCCAACAGGATTTTCCGCTTTGGTAATTTGACTGACCATCCCGCTTCTAAAATTTGACGGCTTCGAATTAATTCCTCTAGGGTAATCTAAAAGAGCCTTTGCACATCATTTTCTACTAAAGATCAGATGATTTAGAAATACCTGGCAGAGTGCAGTCAACCATACTTGTGTTTACCTTTAAACCGTCTCTTCCATCCTATTGGAACAAATTTATAGTATTTACCAACTGTGTTGCCCACAGCTCTGGCGATCTTCATTATTCCGCCACAATACCCATTGAGCGTCTGTCACAGAACCTGTTTGAATTAAGGCTCTCACAACCGCAATTAACCAGGATGTAGATATGTCTCACATGCGCCCCTGCATTCTGGCAGAGTGTAAATCAAATTTGTAGGTACAATAAGTGCCATCGTAAATATTAAGGGGAAAAAATTGATGGTAGTTTGTAAACATGTGTTTTTAAATAAGTGTATAAACCTGAGTAATATTTCGTCATCATTATTAATCATAATAGATGGTATGCCACCCAACCGGTATAGCGGTTAGCGTCGCTGACTTCTGTGCCAAAGGACCCCGATTCGAATGCCGGAGTAAATAACAACAACAACATATATGATGTGCATGTATTTTGATTAATTTCTGTAGTTTTACATATACAGAGAAATTCAAAGGAAAAAAAAAATTGAGCGACTGCCCGTGAACTACTGATCATCATCCTATATTTCCAATTTAAAATAAAAAAATAATATGGCTGACCTGCGAAGCTGTGGTTCCGTGGTATTTTTAAGTAAAACATACAAAATTGAAGAGCTTTGTTACGGGCCTTGTACAAGTGCACACAAACATACACACGCAAACCAATAAAAAAGTGCAAATGAGAAAAATTTCAAGGCAGTGAATAAAAATTTTCGAAATTAATACTGTATTTAGAAATTTGAAATTTTGCATTTCATGAAATTTAATATATGCGATTAGTAAATGAATGACTTCCCGTGTTTTGCTTGGGGTGGAAATGATTTAAGTCATAATTTTGAAGTTATTTTTCTGCGCCAGTTTTGACTGATATTTTTTTACCCTAAAATTATTAATAGAAAAGTGAAGAATTTGTAGTATCCGAACTCCTTTCTTAAAGGCTCCATATAATATTAGTATGTTTTGGCTGAAAGATGTCACGTGAATAGAATTATCATAATATGAAAACCTAGAAACCTAGCTTGTTGTGTCCAAAATTAAATTTATAAATACAAAACTAGGTGTTATATCGAAAAATAGTCATATTTTAATGAAACTGTGGACACAGGTGTTCAGTATATTAGAAATCTAATAGTAATGTAAGAATATAATCTTGGGCAAACGTTTTGTGATATGCAAATGAAAACAAAAACAGCTAAAATATAATACCTCGTTATAAGAAGAATCCCCTCTTTTTTATCCCTTTTCTTGCAGTTTGTCAGTGTGTTTCTGCATATATTTATTCCGAATTGAATATGGGGTAACTTTTGAACTTATTATTTATTTTATTTTGCATTTATATTTATATGTGTAAGATAAAACATGTGTAAATCAACTTTATAATTTAATTTAGTGATAGCTTCTTAATTCCTCACTTTTAATTTGGGTATTTCCTCTCTGTATTTTCAAAGTAGTAATAACTTTCTTGACTGCGCCATTTCTAGATTAATCTATGACACAGAGCTTGCTTAAAGCTGATGACGTAGTTTATTTACAACTTGAACTCAAAATTTTCAGAACTGAAACTTTTCTGACCTAAACCAAAACCTCCCTCTTGGCGATATTCCGTATTGGATAAATGCGTACTTCGCTTGTGCCACTCTTGCTGCTTGAACGCTATTTTGCTATGCTTTCTTCTTATCGCAATAGTATAAAAAATGTAAATGTTCTGGAAATAGGCACGATTAAAGTGCCAAGTAAATTGTGGCCAGAAATGTCCATTGAAATAAAAATGAATATTTAATATTACTCGACTGTCAAGTTTCCTAATCACCACGGACTCAACATTTTAGCATATTACGCAATCATAATTCTTCCTTCTCAATATGGAACTACAACGTTCTGTGAATTCTGCGCATTTCTGCGTTTCAGTATTCCTACATCAGTACATCTAATTTTGTTTTTTTTTATTACACACAATCACAATATATATACTGAACAAAATGTACTGTATAAAATATCAAAGAACATACCAAAAAAATAGAATGTTTATTAATGTAAATGTATTAATGTAATAAGAGTAATGCAAATAGTTGGTTGGGTTTAATTTAATGTTATGATTAATGTTTAGAGGAATGAGAAAATTTTTAAACATATAAATACACACACACACACACACAGCCGCGCGCGTATCGTTAAATTATATATCTAATGAAGCAAACTTAGAAGTAATGAAGTTTTAGAAATATTGATGGCATAGCATGCTGAAATGTTCATCCATAATGAAGAGTAAAGTGGGCAACCGAGGCAGACTAAATGTTTATCTTTATTTTAAAAACACGTTGCGGCCCACAAACAACTTAGAACATCACTGGTGCCTATTTCAAAACCTATACATTTTTTATAGCTTTACAGTAAGAAGAGAGCAGCAAGTAGAAGTCCAGTTAGGCCGAAGTGTAGAAAGCATGTAAGTTGTGTTCAGGATGAAATCTTAATTCAGAATGAGTTAATTTCGGGTCTCAAAGCATTTGATTGGATAATTAATAATGCTATAAAATTACTATTGGCGGTTTGAGTTTTCTAATTCCATTTACATCACCAGCGTTATATAAGGGGCGCATGACATGGATTAGTTTCGAAATGAAATAGTACAGAAAACCAAGTTAAAATTAAGCATTACGGTGCTATTGCTAATTTAAATTATAATTCATATTTAGATAGTTTTTTTTATCTTAGACGCATTGCCAGTACCCTGCAGCAGTACTGGCAATGTGTGTAAGATAAAAAAAAAACTATTTTATCATTACTTCGCCAAAAGTAAGTTCGCTTTTAAAATATCTATAATTAGAAAATTTTTATGTACTATCTCCAAGGAACAGAAATTCAATTTAAGCCATGACTTATTGAAAGAAAGAAAATTTTTAATCAGTATTTTAATTAGCATTTTAGATTAGTATTTTCTAGTCCTCTGTTGCTGTAAAAACGTACAAATCTGTACAGAAAAATCCTTAATCGCAAAAAATAAATAAATAAATAAAATAAAATAAAAAGTAAAAATTTCAAATATTGAAAAAAAAAAAAAAGCTATTGTCATTGATCGCAGATTAAAACTTGTCAAGGGGAACAAACCAATCTACTATCTTTTAACAACAGCTAAATTAAGTGACAGTGTTTCATCTTTCTTCCAAGTAAGGATCAAATTATATTTTGCTAGAGCCAAATCATAAGTCATGAACAATACTCAATCAGTAGAAAGAATTTAGTCAAGTCAAAAGAACCTTCATAAACAATATAAATTAGTAAATAATCTTCTAAATTTAAGTTGCTCATAAAGAATGCAACTAAACGAGACCCTTAAGAAGAGATATTCCCCGACACTCTCATTTTCAAATTCAAAAGTAAAAACAACAGTTATACAACAGTTAGGAAATTAACGCACAGTTCTAAACTTATCTGCTTTTATCTTGCATTGAGTCATATCTAAAAAAGGTATACACAGTCCAGTCACATTAATGTGACCATCTGTCAAAAGCCAGAATAACCACCTTTCGCAGAGCGGACTGCTGCGAGACGTGCAGGAAGAGAGTCACATAGGTCCCTGAAGGTGTTCTCTGGGATGTTGAGCCATGCCGTGGCCAGCTGCGCTAGATTACGCGGTTGAGGATCCATGGCGCGAACAACTCGATCGAGATGGTCCCACAGATGCTCGATTGGGTTTAAGTCAGGTGAGTTTGCTGGCCAGGGGAGGACGGTAAACTCATCCTGGTGCTCTTCGAACCACGCACGTACACTGGCAGCTGTATGGCACCTCGCATAGTCCTGCTGGAAGATGCCATCATCCTGAGGAAAAACAATGCGCATGTAGGGGTGAACATGGTCCGCAAGGACAGATGCGTACTTGTATTGATCCATTGTGCCTTCCACAATGATCAGTGAACCTAGAGAATGCCAGGAAAACATTCCCCGGACCATAATGCTCCCGCCTCCAGCTTGGACCGTTCCGGCAATGGTTGCAGGGTGGTTCCTTTCAGAGGTTTCACGCCTTATACGCCAACGTCCATCTGTCCGATGGAGCATAAAACGCGATTCATCCGAAAACGCAACCTGTCGCCACTCAGTGGACGTCCAGCTGCTGTACTGGCGTGCAAATTCTAGCCTTCGCCGTCGATGAACAGCAGTCAGCATAGGTGCACGAACCAGGCGTCTGCTTCGGAGGCCCAGACGCAGCAATGTTCGCTGAATAGTACTTTGGGAGACACTTTTGGTAGCCCCTTGGTTCATTTTGGTGGTCAGTTGCTCAACGGTAGCCCGTCTATCTGCCCGAACGCATCTCCGCAACCATCGTTCGCCTCTGTCATCTATGGCCCGTGGTGCACCACATTTGCCACGTCGCTGATTTTGGACAGTCCCATTTTGCCATGCACGGTACACTTTTACCACGGCGGCACGCGAACAGTTCACAAACTCAGCCGTTTCGGAAATGCTTCCACCCTTGGCCCGAAAGCCAATGATCATGCCCTTTTGGAAGTCGGATAAATCGCTTCGTTTCTGCATTACGGCAACGATTGAAATGTTTTCCGAAGCCCTCACACACCCTTTATATACGCTCAACTGCACTGTGCTGCCACCTGCCTTCTGTGATTGGTTATTTAACTCTGACATGGAAAGTACGTGGTGGTCACATTAATGTGATTGGACTGTGTATTTCGTAAGTTTTGTTCAGTAAATAACTGAAATGATTAATGTGACTTTGTATTAGCGCATGAAATCTTGTTGATTATTATGCATAAAAAACGAGTTTTTCATATGGTAGATGCTTGCTTTGAAAAGAAAATTACATAAGCATTTTAACTTATTCATTTGTAATGCGTAATTCTTATTATTAATTTGGTATCAGTTTTCGGATATTAATAACACGCGATTTAAAGAAGACTAAATCTGTGATGTCAAACGTTTCGATTAATTTAGTTTGGTTTGGTTTATTTAATTAGGGCAAAGCACACTAGGACTATCTGCCTAAGGGAAGGGATGCCTTCGTGGAGGACTTTCTAAGGGAAACTGGCTCGTATACACGGTACACATGGGGAAAACCACGAAAACGCCCATGCAGTCAGCCCGTTTGCGGGATTCGAGCCTCGTACCGAACTACCAGTGTTCAGCGACTTTACAGCTCGGGTGCTGGTGGGCCTTCTCTGCCAGTAGGAGAGACATAGCTTATCATGTGACGTTCTTAGGTAAAACAAATAAATATTCTGTTACTATTTGCAGTGAATAGGAAAATAATTATATGCAAGTTACTAATCCTATTTTGGTTAGAAAATACTGAAATAATTAAAATTCATGATTTACAACAATGAATAAGACATAAGAGTTTTCAGTATAATTCATTCTGGAATATGAGAAACCTCCACCAACGGGCACTACATGTCATGATATTTTTAAAATATTAGTAGTATAATTTTCGAATAAGCGCAATAAATGTGCTTATAATTTTAATTTTAGATCCAAATGCAGTTAAGAAGCGAATTCTAGCCCTAATGACATCAAAAAGCTCAAGCAAATCTGTGCAGTAAAGATAAAATGCTCAAGCAGCCTAACACAAATGGCATTTAAACGCGTAAAAGTTCATGTTTCTCTGTATAATAAAAAATAAAATATTACTGCATCCCTCATAGTAGTACATATATGATGGAAACGTACGGGCGGAATACAATCCAAAAACTTTGCTAAAGTTAGGAACAAATCTAATGCGCTAATACTCTCAATATCTAGTAATGCAAACGAACATATGCGTACGTTACATGAATCTAACAAAAAGTTATATTGATAAGTTTTCATATAATACTTTTAAACTAATAAACAATCATGCTTTAATCTAAAATTATATAGATAAGATTGCAATTGCGATAACACCTGTACCATTTATCAGTAGTAATTTTTTTTTTTTTTTTTTTAGAAGTCAACTAGTCTGCCGCATTATACAAGTACGATTTCAGGTTAAAAGAAAAGTTTCAGGAAAGTTTGTTTTATACTCGATTTAATAAAGTATTGCAGTAACTACCTAAATTTGTTTGAGGAAGAATTTCCTAGTCTTAATGCACACCATCGATATACTGTGGAATTAAATACGAAAGCTGTTAAAAGTTGAAATCACATTTCTAAAGTTTATCTGTGCGTTTTTCACTATAAATTTTGCTTTTTCGGGTTTGCTTTCAATATTACATACATACACACCCAAAGAAACGGAAAAAGAAGCAAAACGAAAAGAAAGGAAAATGAGGGTAAATGATCACAACCCATTTTCTCAGTGACAAGCATAAAGCATGTTCAATATGCAATATTAAAAAAAAAAAAAAAAAAACCACTAAGAGGGATATTATATTTTGCCCATCTAAAAAATCATCCCCCCTTTGTTTTTATCCGGGATTCTCGTGTGCATCCTGAATACTACAGGAGATATTTATTCGAATAGCTCGAATTCTGGTACGTGAATCCTTCCCAAAAAGAATAAAAAGGTTCCTTTTTTGAAACAGCCTATTACCGGAGAAGTGAACAATATGGCGATCTTCGAAAAACAAGGCCTACCAGCTCTCTCATGACTTCATCATGAAGAATTTGAAAAGTCTATCCCATTTGTGAGCAAGTGAAACACGTGCTTTCAACGAATGGGATAGGTTTCTTCGCTGCTGAGACTGTTGAATGGCCTTCTTTCTTGAAGGTCGCGATACTATATAATAGTGTTTAAAGAAAAATATCTTGGGATAAGCCAGGAGAATCTCCTACAGTACCATCGAGAATGGCTTGCATCCCAAAAAATTAATGCTTTGTTTATGATGTGAGTATATAGGAAATGCAGACTAAGAATTGTTGCCACTTAATTAGACAATAAATTTAGAAAAACACACGTCCCAAATCGCAGTTTTAAATACAAAAATCTAAGCAAAACGTAACTTCCCCGTATTAACTAGACCTTGCCTCTTTGATTTTCATCTCCTCTGGTTACTCCGAAATTTTCTGAACGTCCTGGAATTCACTTCTTTAAAGAGAGTCAGAGACTACCTCTATAACTTCTTTACAATTAAAAACCTCACAGCGTTTTCAAAACAGGAATTTTTTCCCTGCCAGAGAGATAGCAAAAAGTCATGGTAAAATATAGTGTTTATAAGCTTCAATGAAATTTGCATGTTTTGTGTACTGCATCATTTGTATTTTGCATCACAAAATCGTAGAACTTTCCGGACAACCGAATATATCAGTTTTTATAAGACATAGAATGCCTTTCATTTCGTAAGTTAAAAGGGTTTAAATGATATAGTTTGAATCTCTTCCCTTCATCAGCACCAGTTCAGCATATTGCGGATCGGTTTTTCTTCCCTGAGAGATGATTATTAGGATGAGGAATTAGGCAAAAAAGCAGCCTAAGATCGATGTAAATTTTGAATAAAATTCTCGACTTCAATGGCTATCAAACAAAGGTCTCTTACTTTTAACTCCTGGCAAAGAGAGATCTGCTTATGGAATTAGCTTGGAATTATTACCTTGGAATCGATCAAATTTTAGTTAGAAACTCCACTAACTAAGGCCGGGATTTTGCTTAATATTAAATAACTAATTAATTGTAACTTTTTGACAAAAGGCGCTTAAAATATTTAATTTGGATATTACTAATAAAAGTAGTATCCGAAACTATTTTTTTAAGTGCACTTGATGATCTAAGTCATATTTCGGAAGCCTATCTTATTTGTTTCATTTCTTCCGTGGAACCGTTAGGTCTACATTTGCCCGTGCAATAGATAATTAGATGTGCAGTCTTTTTTAAACAACTTGAACATTTAACATAATGAAATGTTACCACCCCGGGAACATGATGATTACTAGGTGCTGGCTGATTCCCATGCCGTTCGAGGCAGGGGGGGGATTGTCGAAAGTTTCGAAATCTAAGAAAACGATCCTCAAACTGTAGAGACATTAAGTATTTTTGGATAGATAATGGAGATAATGGATAATGGAGGAGTGTTTAGTAATTATAGAGAAATCTATTTCTTGCGAAAATGTGGTTGCAAATTTTTATCTGTAGTTAATTGCAATTATAGTTTTTCAGTTCATAATAAGATATGCCCTGAATTATCTGAATCATTGGAAGGTATATTATCATTTACGATAAATTTAGAAATAAGTCAATTCAACTACCAAGTCAATTCAAAGTCAATTCAACTAAGTAAGGAATTCAACTACTATCTCTGTGTACGTATCCAAATGATCAGAAGGTTGTTGATGCGTGTTCCTTGATCTATTGCACCAAGATATTTTACTGTACACTTATTTACAATTTATTTACAAGTCGTATGCCACCTGGCATGTTTACAAGCGTTATGCCTCCTGGCATGTACATGATAGACATATTCTGCCACCTGGCATGTGAATTGATACATCATATTAGTTTTCTGCCACCTGACAGATACGATGCAATTACCTCAATTAGCGGTAATACGCCCGACATTTTGTCGTGTCCGCTTCCCTTACGTTCTGTAACGCAACTAACTTTTTGTGCGGTGCGCCCTCTGGGCACAAATCACCGCAATCACCGAGGAGGCCAAAACATCCTCCCCCCCCCGATGAATTACATTCATCTTAATACAATCTTCGATATATGCAAACAAGTAAATGAAAAATATAGAAACTGAAAACATACAAAAACCTTCAAAAAGTATAAAATTACATGTTACACTTACCAATCTTCTATCAAAACATCTTATATCTTACTATATTGAAACGTTAACTATGAGGGTTAAACTGGAACAAACAAATAAAATTATTAGTACAATAAGAAATGAAAATAATAATAAAACATATTCAATATAAACCAAACGCTTAAGTTAATGTTCTTCAACTGGTAAAAGACACAGTTTGGTAATAGGACGTTTAATGTCCCCGTGCACAGTTTTTAGTCTAACCACTCGGACATTATTGTCTCTTCCAGGAAACACTTCTATTACTCGCCCGAGTTTCCAACGTAATGAAGGCATATTATCTTCTTTAATGAGAACCAAGTCATTTAGGCGAATATTTCTGCTAGGCTGTCTCCATTTGCTACGCTGCTGTAGTTGGCACAGGTACTCTTTAGACCACCGCTTCCAAAACCCTTGGAACATCTGCTGTGTTAGTTGCCATCTTTGCAATGGAGACACTCGTACTTCGGTTAAATCTCCGTACAGTTCAAGATTTAGTAACGGTTCTGTAGATTCCACAAGTGTTTTCAAAGTAACACATTTTCGTTCTTCACTAACGTTTTGCAAGTCAGCTTCGGTATTCATTTCGTTTATGTGATGTCGAATATCTACTTCTGAAAGCCAGGGTGGCCCAGAAAACCAATCACTATCATTAATTAGAGCTTCAGCATCCATCCCCCTCGTAAGTTTATCAGCAGGGTTTGTCTTCCCACTGAAAAAGTACCAGTTGTTTAAAATTGTTTTCTCCTTGATTTCTACCACACGATTTCTAACAAATTGTTTCCACTCGTTGGCAGATCCCTTGATCCAGTGAATGCAAATTTGGGAATCAGTCCAGTAAAGTATATTTCCCTTATCCAACTGCGGAAATATCGATTGCAAATACGAACCTAATCTTGCAGAAATTAATGTTCCCAAAAGTTCAAGCCTAGGGAGTGTTACCCCTTTTAATGGAGACAAACGGGATTTCGACATTATGAAACTTGTTTTACATTTATTTTTCTTCTTAAATCTAAAATATGTTACAGCACCATAACACTTGGGACTGGCATCAGAAAATATGTGAACTTCTATAAACTTCCAACACATATGACTGAAGTACTGTCTGGGAATTTCGAAAAACTTTATTTTTTCAATTTCTTTTAACCATTCCTGAAATATGAATTCTGTATCAAGGGGAACACTTTCGTCCCATTGAATACCCTTTTCCCACATAGTTTGCATTAAGAGTTTAATTCGAACAGTAAATGGATTCATAATTCCTAAGGGATCAAAGAGCATACCACATGCTGCTAAAATGATGCGTTTAGTTACTTTGAGATTTTGTAACTTCTCAAACTGAGATACATCTATTTTCAAATTATCATTGACATTGTCCCAGATAAGACCTAAAACTTTCAACGGTACCAAAGAGTCTTCAGATGTTTCACGAGAGTCAATTCCATTAAGTTTCCATAGTTCATTCAGCTCAGGTGAGTTTGAAACCCATCTACGTAAATTCATACTGGCCTCGCTAAGAATGAAAATCATGTCCTTGCTTAAATGTAAGGCCTTTGCTACATTAACTGTCCCAGAAATTAAATCATCTACGTAAATCTCTTTTAACATACTGCATGCCTCTTCGTAGGCATCTTCATACTTTTTTAAATGCAGTCTTACTGTAACTGTTTATAAATAAGGTGAGCACTTGACCCCGAAAGGAACTCGATTGTGTTGGAGAACTTGTAAGTTGGGATTACTGTGATCGAGATTTGACCCTTCTTCATTTATCCACAAAAACTTTAAAAAATCCCTATCTTCTTTAGCTAAGCCTACCTCTAAAAATGCACGCTGAATGTCGGCACAAAACGCAATTGAATGTACCCTGAATTTAATGATAATCTTTAGCAAATCAGTATTTAAATTAGGTCCGCTTTCCAAACAATCATTAAGTGATAAATTTCCCTTGCTTTTAGAAGAAGCGTCAAAAACTATTCGAACCTTTGTAGAAACCTTCTGCTCGCGCACTACCGCGTGATGAGGCATGTAATACCCCGTTTTCAAACTACTATTTAAATACGTATCTACCCGTTCCACTATACCATCTCTCAAGTGTTCATTAATTATCTCATTATATTTTAAATATAGCTCGCTATTTTTCTGAAACTTATTATTTAAAAATTGTAAACGCTGTTTCGCGATTTCATAATTGTTATTTAAACCTTCAACACCCTCTTTCCACAATAATCGAGTTTCATACCTTTTATTCTTGTAAGTTGTATTTCGTTCAAATGACTCTAAAATTTCTTTATCTGATAGAGATATTTCTTTATCCGAACTTATCCCAATTGCTTCTAATTCCCATAATTTTTTAACTCTTTCATAATCTAAGTCCTCATTTACAACGGTTATATGATTAACTCTTGCGTCCTTACACTTTGATCCTTCGTCCTTGCCTTGAATCACAAAACCGAAAGTGCTTTCTGTTGCGACTAATTTTTTACAAATCTTCACGTTTCGTTCTCCTAAAATTTCCCAAATATAATCCGAACCTATTAATACTTGAATTTCGTCACTCGTACCAGCATCTGCTAATTCTATTCCCTTCTCAAACGCCATCTTTCGTATCCACCGAGAAGGAACTTTTACTTGCCCTAGTGTTATAGAATCAATGACTATTGCTTTAATTTTTATCTTTTTATTGGGATGGTTTACATTTTGCAATACTATTTCTACGGTATCATACAAGCGCTCTTTTGCATCTTTGCATCCAAATGTGAAAATAATAAGCGCTTCTTTATTAATAATTTTCAACCCCAGTGAATCAACCACTTCTCGTAAGATGAATGACTTTGTTGACCCTGAATCTAGCATACAACGTAATTCCTTTTCGTTGCCCCCTTTACACCTAACTGTTGCCGAAAACGTCTGTAAAAGAACGGAAGTCGGTAGTTTAATTTTGTTATTATTTTCATTACATAAGAGCGAAAGAGAAGCTTCAGGGATTGGCGTTTGTTTTGTCTGATTGGAAGTATCCGTCTCTAAACCTTTCGATGCGGCGTTACGTTAGTAGTTCATTAACATCGAAATTTTGTTTATCACTTCTTTTCCTAGTGAATTCTAGAGTTAAATTCTCGGGTATTAACTTTAACAAAATAGGGGATAATAAATGTCCATAAGAACCACTAGTAACATTTAAAGAATTTAAATTCCTTATTTGTATTTCTATATCGTCATAAAGCTTCCTCAAAGAAGCCGTATTTCCGGAATATTTTACAGGTTCTAAACTCAACAATTTATTCATATGCGCATTAATTAGCAGGTCATCTCTGCCGAAACGGTTTTTTAGTATATCAACAGCCACCGTATAGTTTTCACTAGTAAATGTTAATCCACTAATAGCATTTAAAGCTAAACCTCCCAAAAGCGATTTTAAATAACAAAACTTGTCAACCGAACTGAGACTTTCGTTTTGGTGAATGGAATTACTAAACTGATTCCAGAATTCAAGCCAAGAACAAGGATCACCGTAATATTTTGTAATCGTTAATTTTGGCAATTTTAAAGTATTAACTTCACAAGTTTTCAACTTCGGGGATATAGTTTCCTCACTAGAATTTCTAGATTCAACTTTACATGCGTTTTTTCTTAATTTTTCCTGAATTTTACATTTAAAACTTATAATTCTTTCCTGATATTCCTGCGCGGAAATTACTTCTGTTTCTAACTCCTGTTCTGTAATTATAAGTTTTTCAATCTCAGAATCGTATTATTTCAACAACTGCGATTTTTCAAGTAACATTTCGAGTAATTCTTTTAATTTCTCATCCGCGGTTTCACCCTCTTCTAACAATGCAGAATCTATTTTACTCATCAACTTAGTAGTTAAGCTACGCGTCACCGTACGCAACTTCTTTGCCTTATTCATAGCCTCCATTTTACCATTAGATTCTATCAACTATAATAATCACCAATATTTTTATTCAACAATTCTATTCAAAACTGGAAAAATGAAAAAGGGCCTACCTTGAATTTCTTCGCGTTAAATCCTGGCTTTTCAGTGATGAACTCACTAATTTTCTTCGTCCATTCTTCATCTCCACAAATCAAGTCCGGTGTCACCAGAAAAAATGTACGTATTCAAATGATCAGAAGGTTGTTGATGCGTGTTCCTTGATCTATTGCACCAAGATATTTTACTGTACATTTATTTACAATTTATTTACAAGTCGTATGCCACCTGGCATGTTTACAAGCGTTATGCCTCCTGGCATGTACATGATAGACATATTCTGCCACCTGGCATGTAAATTGATACATCATATTAGTTTTCTGCCACCTGACAGATACGATGCAATTACCTCAATTAGCGGTAATACGCCCGACATGTCCGCTTCCCTTACGTTCTGTAACGCAACTAACTTTTTGTGCGGTGCGCCCTCTGGGTACAAATCACCGCAATCACCGAGGAGGCCAAAACACTCTGCAAACAACGAATACACTAATTGCTCATATGGATTCCTTTATCCCATCAAGCCAAATGCATGGTGAAACCTTTTCCTCACCTTACACTTCACAGGGGGAAAAAATGACTTCTTTATCTCTTTTTCCAACTATAAAAACTCTTCAATGTTCGCTATTGCATCTGCATGTGATAAAAAGGAACAAATGCTGAACATAAATTTATAACTTACTGCTGAAACATATTTAATTTTTATAAAGAGTTATGGTGATGATGTGTATGTAAGAAACTGTATATAGGTATTTATTCATTTTAGTAATATTTAAGAATTCTTTTTGATCCTGTAATACAATAATTTTAATGCATTTTATATATTAGAGCATATTCAGTCCGAAAACATAAACATCTTTAGAACGTAAGAACAAAAATTAAGTGAAATTTACTCCCGATTATATGAATTTTTATGATCTTACATAAAGTTGTAATAAGTATAATTTTGGAATTTTTACAAGAAAGCTATAATGACTATAAAAATTTGCAATTACGCGAATATTAATCAGGCAAGAAGACAAAATAAAAAATGTTAGTATAAGTTAAACAAAATTTAGTCAACCGGCAGCTTTTGAGACCTTTTCCGTAACTGGTAGCAAAGTTATAAAAATGAATATTATTCTTATTGCAGCCTATATATTTTCATACTTTTCATCCTTTCCAGAATTCAGTTAAAATATCAACAACAAAATTGGTTTGGACGAATTTGCTGCTTAGCATAAATGTCCATTAAGGTTTCAATAACCCTGCATTGCATTTTCATTCATAAAATTTAAGGCCGTAAATATTTTTCAGAAAAATATATTCAAAAAGGGATTTGAAAATTTTTTATGTGTAATATAGCATTTGGTCTCACTGTCGGTCCACCTGCAACACTAACTATGTAAGCAAGTATTATGTAAGCAAGATCTATGTATTATGAACTACTTGTATATAAGCATGTACTATGAACTATGTAACTATGTAAGCATATATTATGAACTATGTAAGCATGTATACAGGACCAACGTATGCCCTTATAGTCCCCATGAGGTGTTGCCCCGGATAGTTGCGGAACCTGGACTAGACCCGAATAGTCTTAGTAAGCCGCACGGGTGTCCAGATTCTGCTCTCAACTCTCAACTCACCTGCAACACTATCAACAAAGATAATATAAAATATACTTTACATTATCTTGAAACAAATGATGTTTATTAATCCGAATGTATTCTTAAATATTTGCAAAACTAAGCTTTAGTGCATACAAATACCTTGAGACCCAGGGTCCCAACATTCTTAATTAGCTCTCTTTTGTACAGAAACTGTCTACATCACACATTAATTGATTAACTTACTCCAAACGTAGTCAATTATTTATAACAAAGCGTACAAAAACTGCCTGTCTTAGGAGCGATACATCTTAGCGGAAAACTTTCTAAGATTTCTTTCAAGAAAAAGATTAAAATACTTTGCGGCTAATTTTGGACTACAGGAAAGGAAAATGGGAATTAAATCGATTTTTTAATCTAATTAATTAATAAAATTAGGTATTAATTAAATGCATACATGCAAAAGAGGCAGTTTTAAACGAATGCAAACAAAGAACACGTTTAATAAACCTACTATTAAGTAAAGAGATGAAATGCTATTTTTCTTTGTTTGATTACTAAGCACATAGAGATCTTCTTTAGTGACCTGAAATTTTAGCTGTTTTCTATTAGCAAAATAGTCTTTAGGGCGTAGGTGGCAAAGAACTCGAGAACTTATGCCCGGTCTCTCTAAGACAAAACCATTCTGACAGTGGTATCGTGTTGCAGCCCTCTCCACTAAAATGGTAGACAAAGAATTTATAATGGTAGATCCTTATAAATTCTATGGTGGTAGACAATAAAAACTGTTAGAGATGTAAATGAATTCCTCCTCTGTGTTACCCTGTCCTTAAGTGCAGCATATGTTTGTTGTAAAAAAATTCCTTTGTCGCATCTTATCTAGCAATATTTTTCATGATTCGACAAAATAGAGGCTATCTTTTGAAAAACTAAAAGTTGCATTCCAAAAAATGGGATAAACAATTAAGAAAGAGTGAGTCAACAGTCTGTAAAAGATATTTTAAACATTTCACGTAGGTAAATTAGTTATAAAAAGGATTTATTAAATAAAATGTTCTAAACGTTGTTATAAATATGTGCAATTACCTATCCTTATTTGTTTAGTATATAAATTCGAAATTCGAAATTTCCATTACATGTAAGAAGTAATATTGAAATATATGCCATTTAGAAATAAAATTAATATTATGTTTCTAATACATAGTTTAAAATTTATAAATTTATTAAAAATGAAAACATAATTTTGTTCGATTTAAAACGTAAACTATAAAAAAAGTTACTTAAAATATCGTTTTCTCGAAATAACTTAGATGCTTTTAGTTTAGTGCATAGAAGCACAAAATAGCTTCATTTTACTGAAAAGTGATTGTTTCTGATCATTTTAGTTCAAAAAATGATTATATACAGGAAGTGAACACGGATATTAATTTTTAATTATGATTTACATTCAAACTGATATGCTTATAAAACATTTAAAGTAACATAATATAAATAGAGAAATCTATATTATTTACAATAACTGGTCATTAAAATACGAAAAACTGTATATGGAAAGTTTCGTTTATTGAGAATAAAAGTCAGTGTAATATATATGCAGTATTTATCCTTATAACTATCTTTAAGAGCGGTCTAATGAAGTTTTTATTTTATTAATTTTTATAATATAGCACTTATAATCGCGTTATATTATAGTCTAACACTAATAATCGTGTTAGACTTAGTAGTTACAAACTTCCCAGGGGGAAGAACCATTTCAAAATAAATCTTACTCAAAAATATTAATGCAGTTCCGCTAACAGTTTTTGATATGATTGTGAATAAATTAAGATATTCTGAAAACTCAGAAATTCCAATAAAAACGTGACCTTAAGAATAAAAGACACTAGCCAGTACCTGTGTTCTAATTACTAATGTGAGCCGGTTTTCCTTAGAACTTTCTCACGGAAGCCACATCTCAACGATAATAGCGGCAGCCGTGTTAAAAGACCTACCTATTAACTTATGGAGAATCACAATAAACCGAGTATAGGTCACGTCCAGAAAATGATTCATTATGTGTTAAGATCTCGTGATGATGTTGTTACGAGATGATTCACTATGTGTTAAGACAGATCAAGAAATAAATCTAAATCTTTCAAATAAAAAAAAATAGAAAAATTAAATATTTACTACAGGAAATAAAAATTACATGAATGGAGAACTCTCTCTAAGGCGACCATTCACGGCTCTAAATAGTCTTTTCTATGAGTCTGGTCGTCTTATAAAGGTGAGATTCAATACCAAAGAATCATAGTTATACTGCTCACTCGTAGAGGTGGCTGCCTCAGGAAGATGGTTCATTGAATGTCATAAAATTTCAAGCAATAACTAAACGATTTTCGAGTACCGTATATTCGAAAAAATTAAATAATATTTTTGCAGTACTTATAAAAAATATTTAAATGTAAAGTTAAATATAAAATATCCTCTTTAAAGTCATCATTTGCGGTTCCGTATCTATTTAGTCTTCTGTGGATGTACTCATCTTAGAGAGGTAATGTTTAATACTTATGTTCTCAGAAAGACTAGTCCTCTTAAGAAGTTGATCGACAAGAGGCTCCATTGTAATTATACATTATTTCTGACATAATTCTGCTTTTATATATTTTGGGTATAATTTTTAACAATTATTTAGCAAAAATTAAAACAAGATTTAATTTTTGCTGAAAGAATATCACCTTAAGTGAAATAAAATAATTTTTCAGTTTGGCAATTAATTAAACAATTTTAATTACAATTACAAAAACAATCAACCTCAAGCAGTTAATCATCTTCTCTTTCCTAAATCTGTTGGACAATATTTTTATTGAAAACTGCCAATAGAACTTTAAAAATTAGCTTAAATAAATAATGACCTTTAATACATAAGTACTTTAAGTACATAAATTAAAAAAATTATTAATTGCTATACTTAGCATTACTTTTCTAGTTATTTCCGATTTCTGAATGCTTAAGTTTCCTTCCTACTTTTGCTGTAAAAACTTCTTAGTTAATTAGAAAAATGTGAAATATGAAGGTAAAATATTCCTCACTCCTTCTTGCACTCATAAATCGCTATGTGAATACATTTATAACTTTTAAAGCTTGAAAAAAAAAAACCTGATTGCAATATTATTGTCATGCGATGAATTGTAGGGGCTTTGTATTTCCACGATATTTTCTACGACGATGTTTTCTGTGACGGCTTTATTTTCGAAGACGATGTTTTATATCACGAAGTTTTATATCATGATGTTTTAGAACTGTTATGTTTTCCTCCTTGCTTTGTTTTCTCCCAGGATGTTTTGTTGAATGTCGTTTTCGCTTTGCGTTGTTTTTTCTGTTACCTTTCTTTCGTGATGTTTTCGGCGGACACTTTCGTAATAGACATTAGGGAGCTGATGCCATTCCTCAACTGTTCTGTTAGTCTTTAAAAATCGGTTTTACTTATAAACTTGCTATAATCATTCGATTAATTTGTACTCTTTGCTAACTGTATTGCAGTTCATCATTTTAGAGGGTCTCTAATTCCTTACACTTTTGCAATACAGATAAGAAACGCTTTTTACAATATAGTAGATAAGAAACTCTAGGTATGAGTTTATGAGGCTAAAAAGGCGAAACATTTGATCTCACATGGTATCTTTCTATAGAAAGATATAACAATAACATAAGTCCTTTTATTATAATCTGACATCAAATTTCATAAATTTTAACATTGAATTTCTTGAATGACATTCTAATAGGATAACAAGGAAAATTATCCTAAATGTAAAATACAATAAAATAAAATTTTCAGATGAAAGAAATAATTCGGGTTCCTTCTGAAAATACAAATGATTGGAAGATCTTAATTCTAACGTTAAACTATTCATTATATATGTTACGGTGAAACACCGAAATCTGGAGAATGTCGACTTTCACCGGTGAATGTCAACATTCACATAGTCCCTTGGTGTATGTCCGAAATATTTTCCAAATACTCTTATTTCTGACTTACACCGGTCAATGTCGACATTCACCATGTACTAATGGTGAATGTTGAACATATAACAATATTATATTTTCTTCTCCGTAATTCAGTCGCGAATAAACGCACTTGAGACTTGAAATAAGAACTTAAGAACATGAGAACCTAAAACACACAATACATTCAAAATGAGAAAGGAAAATAATAGAAGTTAAAAACTTACTTAATTATACAGTACGTTCTAAATGAGAAAATAAAATAACAGTAATAAAAACTTACTAAATTATGTGATTCAAATCTTATTTATTGCAACAACTTATAACTTTATAACCTCTCTTTTCAACTTTCACCAGAGCATATCTGTGATTGTCGACATACACCGGTGAGGGTCCGAATATACAAGAATGTAGTGCAATATTCGATCTTTCACCGACGTATTTGGTGAATGTTGACATTCTCCGGTGAAAGTCGACATTCTCCATTTCGGTCTTTCACGATAACATATATACAGAAGGATAAATTATGATATTTAATAAAACTAAAGTAGCCATCTAAATTTTTGAAATGGAACAATGTAGTAAGTTATCACCAACCGATATTTATAAAGTTAGAAAAAGAAGAATCTAATTTATTTTTCAGCACGCGATTGTACTGTGAAGCACTGAATAAATGAGATGGACGGAAGAACCATGGGTTCTAGCATTAAGAAAGGTTTTAGAGAATGCTGAACGATTTCTGAAGGATTCTTCTATATACATATAAAAATGTTTTATGTTAAGTTAAAGTAAATTGGTAAAAAGAGTCGATTTATCAGATGATATATATTCTGCAATACAGATGCTATAAAATGACAGTTGAGGAGTTGATTGAATTATCCGAGATGTCGAATCAGTACGTGTAATACATTTCCTCAGTATGCCGACAGCATTACTTTGAAGTTTAAATGCTAATAATGCTAACAGATATGTTCAATTCGTAAAACACTGGTAGTCCATAAAGTAAAGATTCAGTTGCAAAGGAAATCACAACATCTCAAGCACATGTCAATGGTGATAATCCCTAATGAATTTGAAAGAAATCGCATATAAAGGAAAATGTCAGAACGCTCTTTTAATCTGAGGGAGTAAAGTTTAGCAAGTTGCTGGTATAAATTTAATTAGGAGCTAATAATTATCTTTTCATATTCTAACCCTTATTTTTGAAGATGTTTATCGCTTGATGCTGATAATGAAATTAATTTCACAAAATCATTCTTTTGTGTTTCTTCCTAAAAACTAAATCGGATTTATTTTATTTCTTTGCAGAATAAAAGATCAAAAATGCCTTCAGAAACAAGAAAAGAGCACAAATGCAGTCATCACACAAGATCTCGTTGGCAGAACTTTCATTTCAGCGGCAAGGTCATAATGTGTAGTGTTTTCTTAGGCTTAGCTTTGATACTTATAGGTGGCCTAATATTAGTTATCGGCATCGATAGTAAAGATGAAAAACCTGCAAATTATGAGGAGATCGAAACTAAAGCTCCAATGTCTTACGTTGGTCCTGCTATTATGGGAATAGGGGGCTTTATAGTAATTGTAGGGATTGCAATGTGTCTTGTTGAAACAAAAGTATGCCGTAGAAGTGCTGATGCAAGACCGCTTATAGCTGATCAACAAGAGGATCCTAATCCAACTACTGAGCCATTAGAAGCAAATCATACCCATAATCATCATCGGGGAACTCGAAAAAAGTCTTCTTCACCTAGAGAGCCCAAAGTAGCAAATAAAAAGCCACATTCTAGGAAGAATAGAACTGATCAGAAATCTCCGTCACCTGCTTCGCCTCTACCAGTTCTTTCAGAAGCAACCATAAACGCATCAAAGCAGTTCTTAACTGCAAGTGATAAGTTTCTAACACCTCCCAGCTCTTTTGAAAAAGAAACAATGACTATGCATTCGAATTCGCGTGACAGTGAAACTGTAACTTCATCGTCTTTCTTGAAATCTTTCACAAGTTCAGAGACATCATGGAATGTGAGCACAGAATTCCAGACCCCATCAACCTCATTTCACGATTCATTGCAATCTCCAGGACATGATATGCAAGTTGAAGAAATAAAACCGCCAATATCAACTTCAAATACTCTTCCTCTAGATTCAGAAAACTCAACTTTTAGAACGCCGGTGGGATCATCTGATGAAAAATTCTCTTCTTCTAACATATCGGTTTTAGAAGCAAAATCTGTGCCTGAAATAACTCCCAATAACATTGTAAAAGGAAACGAAAACCCATATGCTAATACTGAATCGAATGAAATTATAAACAATGTTTTATTACATGACGACATGAGACTAATATCACCAAACTACCACGAGTACGATAAAAACGTTATTTTTGTGGATATGCCTAAAGATGATGAGCCTTCTGATGTAAGTGTGACAGAAGAAAATGCAGACATATTAGCAAGTAAGGACAAAGGACTCCAAACATTAAATGACCAAGATATAGAACGAACTAGCAATTCGGGTGATTTATCAGCAAATTTTAATGAATATACAAAAGCTCAAGTAGAAACACCTGTAATAAATGAAATAAATCCAGTGTTGTCACTATTAGAAAACAAATCTACACAAAATGAATATGTTCATCAAAACTCAGATAGCTGTGTCGCAGAGGACTTAAAGAATCAAATACTGAGTCCGGAATTAAAGGAAGATAATATTCCAAACAAAGATCTGGATAAACCAGTGACTGATGCTAATAAAGAGTCTCAAGAAATGCAACACCTAGCCTTCAATGTGGAGTCAAGTCTCAAACCTAGCATGACTAATGACAGCAATAATGTCAACAACAATGGAGCAACATCGCAAGCAGAAGAACATTGTGATTTTCAAAAGAGAGAGATACTACAGTCCACTAAATGTCACGCTAGAGCAAATGAAGATGTTGCTGATATGGAAAAATTTAATGAATTAGAAAATTTGGAAACTATAATTTACCGCGATCAACAATTAGAAAACAATGAGGCTGCTAAACATGTCGATAATTTGGGCAGTTTTTCAGTTGAAGAAATTCATGGAACAAAAGAAAAGAAATCTGAAAGCTCAATATCAGAAAAAAACTTTTCTCACGATGACAAAAGTGACGAATCACCTGAAAAAACTGATGCTGCTTCTGCAAACATTTTACATTTCGATCATTTACAGCAGGCGAGTAATGAAATTTTAACACACACTAATGATGCTACGAAATGCACACAGGAAATTCCAGCTGTAAAAGACTCTTCAGTCGAAAAAGAAGAAATCGAGTCCGAAAAGGATATTCAAGCTGTATCAGAAATTGAAATCAGTTAACAATTTTTATTGGGTATGAATAAGCGTAACAATGTTAAAAACTTTCTCAAGGCATTTTTGAATTAACCATAATTTGTGATTCTTTTCTTGTTAAACGAATTTATCATAATTTGTGATATTTACCTTGTTGAACTATTTAACAATAGTTTATGATCATTTCTTGTTAAAGATTACATTTATAATACAAAACTAAGTCTTTGTATTAATAGGAAATTGTCTTCCAGAGGAACTGAAATGTTTTAGCTAAATCTCAAGGATAATGTTTTAGATAAATCTCAAGTGCTATATTCCAAGAAGAAATATTCTGGAAAATTACAATTTTGTTCATACATTATGAGAACCTGAACCAATTAAATTTTTAGCTGTACATATATTTTCCCTTATATTTTTTTCAGAAATGGCCTCTTTCACCTTTCCATGCACCAAAGAGCTAAAAGTGTGCAGTAAACTAGTAAACATTATAAATTACTTGCTTAAAATATTTTTCGCTTCAGAAACTTATTTTAACTTTTTAAAGGCTCTCTTTGGAATTTATTAAATTTCCCTTCATTACTTTAAAAACCTGTTAATTTTTAAAATAATGAAAAGAAATTTTGAAATTCAACATAAGACTAGAATAAGTTTCAATTAAAACTAAAACTAAATGTGTTTTGAATATACATATGAATTCACAGTTTCTTTTCCTAAGAGATAATCCCAAAAACTGCTGAATAAATTCATTCATATTTACTTACTTAGCAGCTTTAGAGCAAGATTTAGACTTTTTAAGTCCAAAATTGGGAAGTTTCTTTAGTTATATATATGACTTAACCTTCAATGGTAGCAAAATCGGTTTAGACAGCAGCAAAGTTTCACATGCTGTAAATAATGGAGCAATTGTCACGATACTTGAAGAGCAATATCCCCATTTTTATGTTGCAAGTAAGAAATTATTAAAACTTTAAATTCTCATTTTCACATGTCCTGTTACTAGATGAACGAACTTCTCTGTCGCCCCTTTCACAAAACGTGGACTCAAACTCTCAAATTAATCGGACAAAATGAAATATTTTATTTAATGTCTTATAATTAAGCAATATAATATATTGGAATGAACAAGCTAGAAAATTGAGAGGTAAATTAGATTAGAAAACTTAATCTGAAATATGATTAAATCAATTTATTTTATTTCATATCATATTTATTTTTAGTAATTTAAACATGCTTAATGCTCAGCATGAATTGTATAAGGAATTTTCTCCTTCCTGCTATGTGCCTTCCTGGTGTATTTGGAAGCATGTTTGACTAGCATCGGATGGTCTGGAGTTTGCATTCTGGCGAGGACATTGCTGTTTTCTCATGTTTCCTGCATCGTAAACCCTAATTGACTTAAGAATTGTTTTACAAGTTTGTTTATTTCTGATGAGAAGCAACAGTGTTGTACTTGATTTCCGTAATACCAAATAATATACAGGGTGATTCTGAATTACTTTTACAAGAGGGGTGATAGTACTCATCCAGATGAGCAATAATTACCATAGAACATAGGGTCGCATTCCACTCTGAGAGGCAGAAAAGAAGAATATTAGAATTCCAATCTGAACTTACACAACAGTGTTGGGAGAGAGAATGAACGAGACCAAATATTGCACAATCAGTTTAGTGACAAACTCTACAGAGAGTGTACGAAACGGATAAAACCCAAAACTTGGCGTTCGAGTGTTAATTCGAGCTGAGACTTTGATGGCTAACACTCAAATGCACATCTTTGGTTTGCAAGGTCTCAACCTCGCAAATGATTGCAACAAGTTAATTATCTAAATTATTAGAGGTAAATTATCTATTAGGGGGAAAACTACCTTGATATCAAGTATCAAAGTAGCAGTTGTTTTTCTCTCAGCCATCTTCTATCCTGCCTTCCTGGATTTACTTTGCTGCGCTCATTCTACTTGAAGCTCCCTTATATGGGACACGAAGTTCTGACAGCCGGAACGCAGCATGAGCTTTTCATGCTAATCTCGGCATGCAGCGGACGTTTAATAGTTTATATAGTTAGAGTTAGTTGATAATATTCAACCCTTACTTACATAATTAACTAGTTGCAATCGTTTGGGAGGTTGAGGCCTTGCCAACCAAAGATGTGCATTTGAGTGTTTGCCATCAAAGTCTGAGCTCGAATTAACACTCGAACGTCAAGTTTTCGGTTTTATCCGTTTTGTGCACTCTCTGTGAGTTTGCCACTAAACTAATTGTGCAACATTTGGTCTCGTTCATTCTCTCTCCCAAAACTGTTGTAAGTCCAGATTGGAATTCTAATATTCTTCTTTTCTGCCTCTCAGAGTGGAATGAGACCCTATGTTCTATGGTAATTATTGCTCATCTGGAAGAGTACTATCACCCCTCTTAATTCGTAAAAGTAATTTATAATCACCCTGTATTTCATTACTAGTTAAAATTTTGTATAATAATATACATATGTTAAATTAAATTTAAATTATTATTTTGTTTAAACTAAATTTAAATTAAATCTCCTAAGTTAAATTTAACTAAAACTATAAATTCAGTTAAAAAGTGTTTTATATATTTTCTAATTCTGAAATATAAAAGAAAGTTTGAATATCATATGAGATTAGCTTTGTAAATATTAGATAATTGTAGGGTGATCACCATTGATACATCCGTATCAAATTTAGCATTATTCCACCACACTAATGACAATAACAACATGGGAGTTAGACACATTAATTCATAACTCATTTTGAGAGCAGAAGAAAGTGAAAATGAGCGATGAACGAGCCAAATCAGCTTTAACTGCGTATCAAAATTCCTCATATATATATATATATATAAACATATGTTACGATGAAACACCGAAATGTGGAGAATGTCGACTTTCACCGGTGAATGTCAACATTCACATAGTCTCTTGGTTGTATGTCCGAAATATTTTCCAAATACTCTTATTTCTGACTTACAGCGGTCAATGTCGACATTCACCATGTACTAATGGTGAATGTTGAACATATAACAATATTATATTTTCTTCTCCGTAATTCAGTGGCGAATAAACGCACTTGTAACTTGAAATAAGAACTTAACATGAGAACCTAAAACACACAATACATTCAAAATGAGAAAGGAAAATAATAGAAGTTATAAAGTTATTTAATTATACAGTACGTTCTAAATGAGAAAATAAAATAACAGTAATAGAAAACTTACTAAATTATGTGATTCAAATCTTATTTATTGCAACAACTTAAACTATTATGCCACTTTATGACCTCTCTTTTCGACTTTCACCAGAGCATATCTGTGATTGTCGACATACACCGGTGAGAGTCCGAATATACAAGAATGTAGTGAAATATTCGGTCTTTCACCGACGTATTTGGTGAATGTTGATATTCTCTGGTGAAAGTTGACATTCTCCAATTTCGGTCTTTCACGGTAACATATATATATATATAATTAAGGAATACCTTTTCTTCATAGTGTTTACTTAAAATAATAACGAATTCAAATTTCATTTTCAACGCAATGAATATCGTCTTCACTACAATTAATTCGTCTTCACCTTCTAATTTCATCATTAAAAGATAAAATAAAAATTTATATACTACATCTAGGAAATACTGCAATAAATTAAAAGATACGACCAACAAACTACGGCAAGTTTTTGTTTCTAGAAAATGTGTACCTAACGGTGAAAGTGAAATTGGAAAATAAGTTTACAATAAGATTCAAGTTCCAGGAAGAGATACAGGGACTTTAAAATGAAAATTTTGATTTTGTGATGAGCTCTGTAGCCAATTTTCTAATGAAATAAATTTTTAAGGTCAAATGTTAAATGCTTAATCAATTATGGCGAAGCACACTAGGTAAATCTGCCTAAGCATATTTTCATTCTGCCTCTTGAGGACTTTCTAGGAAGAATTGGTTGCAAAACTGGAAGAACAACAAAACGACCCACGTAGATGGTTTTCCCCCGGGATTGAAACTCCGGTTGAACTGACAGCGTTTAGTTGTTTTATCTACTTGGCTACTTAACAGGTTTGGCGATGTTGAATCCTGAAAGGTGCAAATTCCACTATTTTTGGCCTATGGTGTTAGTCCCTTAGACTTTTAAGAATGTTATTAAAGACTATATGAAGAACTTAATAGTAACAAGTGAAGACTAAAAAATATTCAAAAAGAGCTAAGGTACGTACCTTTTTGGAAAACAAATAATCAAAAGTGCTACAGGAGAATATATATTCCCATATTTACACATCCGTTAAAACTATATTGTGACTCCCTCTTCATCACCCTTAACGGATTAATTTTTTTATATTAGCAATAAACAAGGATAAAATAATAAATCGTTTACAAACACCTTTGTCTACCAAACCGATTTCTTTTGGCCAAAACAAAAATCAAATGAAAAATTTACTTTTTCTGAAGAGTTAATCATGTTAACAAAACGGGATTAAAAAATGAATGAGTTATTTTAGCATTTTATTTCTATGTAAAATTATGTGTAAGTAGCGTATTGAATAATTAAGAATGTACTGTTCGTTTTTTAAATCAAAATTTAGTACTTTCTCTTGCGTAAGTTGGCACGAAATACTTTTACTCGGTAGGCATCCTGAAGAGATCCTATAACTTAGCTCTTAGAAAGCAGTTTTTCTGAAGAACAGTTAATAGTAGCAGATTTTCAGAAAGAGTGATTAAAACAAAGTAGAAATGCTGAAATTGCAATACATGTAATATTCAATAAATACTAACACTAAATTTCGTGGAAAAGTACAGATAGTGCTGAACAGCTGTCGGCGCGTCTGGTTAAAGAAGTCGTTTCTCAAATATGCACATTTTGCCTTCCCGGGATCCCAGGAATAATGTCACTTGTCTATGCTTGCATGGCTAAAAATTACACACTTCATAAGCAAGAATTAAAAATATTTTCTTATTTTCTGTTAAATTTGTGCAAAATAAAGCAAATTGGAATTTTTTTTAAAAAGTCTTTTTCGATAAACCTTCGAAATTTATACTCAAAACAAATTTTTATGCATCTTCTTAAAAGAATCAAGGTATTGACCCTTTAACCGTTAATTTTAGTTGTTTATAGCAAAGATTATCAGATTTCAGGAATATTTTCTTGCTTAAACGGAGATAAAGCTTGAGTAGATTTCAGGATCTACTGTGCACATAATATTGGAAGCTCTATTTCCATCCATGTCTCAGATAACTAAAAGCTATTTTTTCAAATCTATGCTCGAATAGTATTTCCGGATTTGAGGAAAGGTTTGCCTAAGTGTTGCTTAAGGCTAAATAACCTCTTCAAACGTTACAGGCTTGCATAATTACTTTCTACTGCTTGCAAAAAGCAAATAATGTTCAAAGCTTTGGCTTCATTAAAAGGCTTCATTAAAAGCCTGATCAATACTTTCTTAGAAAATTCAAATTTTGGTAGTGGTGAAAGTCCAGTAGCCAAATCAGAATTACCGTACATGCTCACGTAATGTCTGCACTTTTTTTACTAAAATTACATCACTAAAATGCAGGTTATTAATTACACACTAAAATGCAAACATTACACGGGTCGTTCAAATGTTGCGCTTTTACTCGTGAGTAATTTTGGGTGTAAATTTCATTTCAAACAACCAAGCTAAGTATAAGAAAATGGCATAAGTAATAAAAGTATCAAATTTAAAGTTTTCTTATAGCTACCTAAAATTTACAAACACACTACACTGTATAACAGCTGCACCAGAATACAAGGAAAGTCTCTGCTTCCCATCCTGGCGCCAACCAAAGACAAAAGAAACGCATATTCTTTCTTTAAAGATCTTTACTGACTAATGTTATTGACTGAAAGTAAAGAGGCGATGTTAAAAAATATATTTTAAAGTAAAAAATTCTTAGTTTTTGGGGTGCGGACATTGTGCGGGTCACTTTTTTTTTTACATAAATTTCATCTGTAAAGTTGGGTTGCGGACATTACACGAGCGTATACGGTAATATAAATTTCACCTTTATTTAAATGTTAAAGTAAAACAGACAACAATTGTACTTCTTCATTATTTTATGCAATTTCAAATTCGTGAATCTACTAGTAAGTTTAACAAATGATCTTTTTATTCTAAAATTAAAGAAAAATCACTCTTAATTGATATTTAAAACAAACTAATATAAGAGAAGTGAATTATTCTAAAAAAATTCTCAAGATGGGAAAAGTTTCCTCGAAATGCAAAACAATAAACAGATTACTTTTCCCACGAAAACGGGATGCCTGATCCCTAGGAAAAGAAGCCTTAGTCGGGATGAATAATTCAAAGCCATTTCCTTCAAGGGCTGAGGTTTAGTTTTTACCGTGCAATGCAATTAAAATATAGTAAAGTAGTTATTTTTCTCCTTTAAGCTTGCTTTAAAAAATACCCAAAATTATTAACAATTATTCTGTCATTCACGCTTTTATCTGGACAAAATAGCTACAGAAACTTCATGAAATCCTTTAGTCGATAAAATACTCCCAGAAATTTCCAAAATTCTTCAGTCAACTTGTAGGCTTCCATCACCTGCTGATCAGTTATTGTTTTCTTGATTGGAAAAATTAAAAACTGGGCGTCAGAATTCTAAAATAAGTGGTAGACCAGGTTTTCCTGTACTGCATTAGGTGAAAGATGGTAAATACTTGTACTGTAATCCTTAATGAAGCATAATCCAAAAAATATCTTTTTTGAAAAATCAAAGGAAACGCTCACTAGGTATAATGGTAAAAATATGTGGTCACACTAACGCAAGACCACATATTTTTACCATTATACGAGCTTACTTTTATGAAAAATTCATAAAGCCCAAGCTCTAATATAGTCCAGGCTTAACTCCACCTAACTCTTTCTTTATCCTACTACTAAAAAGTACATTTTGAGACCAAAATAATAGCTGTAAAGGCTGAGAAAGCTTTGAAAAGACTTGCAAGAAATAGAACTCCGACTTGCAAGAAATAGCTTCAAAGATGGTACAGAATATTGGGCAAGTTTATTTCATTCGATAGTATACTGGGTGTGAGAAAAATAACATATCAAATTAAATACGCATATTTTTTGGATTACTTATTCTAGCCTTGATTTAACAGTCCTCATGTTTCCCTTAATGTTTGCCTCATTCACCGTGTTCATTAATGCATGCTAAACATGTTATGAATTGAATGAAGAAAGTGCTATTTCAAGTTTTTGTCACTAAAGTAGTATCAATTTAAATTTTATAACATTTTAGAACTATTATATATTTAAAATAATTAATTTAAGCTCTTAATAATTAGTTTTCATTTATTTAAGCTGATTTTAATTTTGTAAGGAATTAAGTTCTGATATGTCCCTGTATTCAGCACATCCAGTTAGTAACTGAGACCCTGGAATCAACTCCCGATAATGGCACTGATGTTTCATATTTCCCTCTTGATGCGTGCCTGTATCAGTACCCAAGAAAGAAATGTGCGAGGTCAATGCTGCCATAATCTGTTATTAGATGCGAGATCTTCTAGTTCTTAGTTGGATGTGCTGAGCATGATACCATCGGCACATGGAAAAAGTGATTTTAATTTCTTATAACATAATAGAAAAAGGCACGTTTTGATACAATAAAAATTTTTTACTTTGAGAAATTCGAAAATAACATATAGAAACATAGCTGAAAACTTTATTTATTCTTGTACTGCCACAAAACCTCTCATTTAAGGTTCTAGACGTTGTATATTCCAAACTCTGAAAATGAACTGTTTCCTGACGTATCATAAACAGCCTAAACTGTTAAGAAATGATCTTTCTAAGTTTCAGTGACTTAGTAGGATATTATAATTTTAATTTGAAATAACAGACTTAATATTTGGTTCTTGATTCCAATAGGTAATGATGCCTAATTTCTTATCAAACGGTGTGCAACGTTCTTCTTGATGTTAAACTGTCGCCCCAGTAATGATTTTTAGGTCCTTTTCCGCAATGTAGACGACATTTCCAATCTTCTCCTTTTCTGTACCACACGAGGTTGCCTACCATGCAGCCCATGAAAACTAATATGGCAGAACCAATACAGCTGATCCATATAAGAGTTTGGAAATGACTCCCAGAAAAGTTTGGAATTATATATATGGGCACTAATAACCAAGGGCTAAGAATGCAGAGTACAGTTCCCGGAACAAAGAGACATAGAGAAAAGCAGTCCGTACACACTTGAAGTTTCCGCCTCTTTGTTTCGGTCTGACTATCCACGGAAGATCTTCTAGACCAAACACTCGCCCTTCTGTGAAAGGAGGGAAAAAAATAAGTTTACATGCAAAATTCTCTATAACAACAAAAAAACATTTATATATTTTCAAATTACTGTAATGTATATTGCAAGCAAGAAAAATGCATACGTAGAATAGCCACACTAAGGATACCAAATAACGGTACAGGTCAGTTCGACGCCAACGGTTCGACGCCAGCGTTTCGACGCATGGTCAATTCGACACGAGGTCGTTTCGACGCGAAGTCAGTTCGACGCCATACATTTTTTGCTTTTTTTTTTTGACGCCATACTCGTATTTTTATTTATTTTTAGAATAAGTTTGCATCATCATTCAAATAAATTTGGTGTCATCATCATTTGGTGTTTCACACCCCAAATTATGAGAATTCATAGATGGTCTCTGGGCGTTTTCGTGGTTTTCCCCATGTGTAACGTGTATACGAGCCGGTTTCCCTTAGAAAGTCCTCCACGAAAGGTATCCCTCCCCTTAGGCAGATAACCCTAGTATGCTTTGCCATAATTAAATACACCACACCACAACATAGATGGTCTCAGGCGTGTTCAAAAATCAATTGATCAATGTTATGAACAATTTGTACGTGGAGATGAGCCGTCGCACAAGCGGAATAGGCATCTGTGAGCTGATATGAGAATTAAAGTAATAGTTGAAGATTTTGAAAATCGAGAAATAATGGAATACCTGAAAGGTGTGCCGCATAATTTTGCAATGGATTAGTATAATAACAGTTCTGTAATGTAATCTTATTTATGTGTAATCTTATTTATGTGTAATCTTATTTATGTGCAATCTTATTTATCTGTAATCTTATTTATCTGTAATTATATTTGTCTGCAATATAATATAACTACTTTGAAACCATATGTTTATTTACCACTTGTGTATTTTGCCTTTTTGATGCTGTTTTGTGAAATAAATAAATAAAAAAAAACCTCCCTCATTTCCTGGGGCCTTGACGTTGGCGAGGGGGCTTCTCACTAATCTGGGACACAAACAAAAAATCTAGAACACTTTCACACATATATTTATTTCAAATATGCATGCAAACAATCGTTAATTCAATAATAAAAATCAGTCATATTACTTATTTATATTACTTCATATTTATTCTAAAAATAAATAAAAATACGAAAAAAATATGGCGTCGAAACGTTGGCGTCGAACCGTTTACGTCGAACCGTTAGCGTCGAACCGTCGGCGTCGAAACGACCTGCTTCGACCAAATAACGATTCTAGTCTTGGGAAGAGAAGAAATCTCAGAATATTTTAAAGTTTAAAATGTTTATTTACAATCTACAGCGCATCCATCTTGTTGATTATTTTACAGTTTATTTTCATATGAGCTCTATAAGTTTTACAGAAACAATAACGGACGGAAATTGAATGTCAAATTTTTTCTCAATTCCCCAGTTTTCAATCATCTTGATATCTCAGATAATTGCACACAGAACACAAGTATTATTCTCCTATACCATATCCTAAACAGAGAAAATAACCTTTATTGAGCGGGGATTTGAATAAACTATCTATTTTGGCCGCGATCAGAAATAGATCCTGTTCAGAAGCTAAAACACTTTTCCTGAGAGAAAAATAGTACTGAAACGTGACAAATCTAAGATACTAGAATCCTGGAAGCCTTGGGAAGAATTGGACTGGAATTAATGTCATTCACTAAAGTAGATAAAAATGAAAAATTCAAGGCCTAATTTACCAAATGAAGAAATTTTGTAGATAATTTTAGCAAAGTGAAATTTGTGGTTATAAGCTTAGCTATGATTAGTTATCGAAAACTTGTTTATTTCCCCTTTCTGAATGTCATATTCATGTTTAATGCCAAACTTTAATGTTTAATGCTATTTTAACTATCTGATATAAATTGAATCTTCTTTTCGAAAATTAAAAATAAACTTATCTGTGATATCTCCTCATAGTTGGGTATTTAACCACAATTTTGACTTCGAAAATTATCCATAAAGATTCTTCAATGATTTGGATTTGTTTAGTCTTTCAGGAAAGTTAACTGAAATTAATGACATTAATTCCAATCCGGTTCCTCTCAGCGCTTTCAAAATTCTAATACCTTAGCTTTTCCATCTTTCATCACTTTTCCTTAACGAATGGAGCTACGTTCTTCTTTTTTGCTTCTCTCCATGCATTGGTTTTCCCATGAAATGGTTATCGTTTCTCCGAACTTTGCCCAAGAATATTTTTTTTTTTTTTTTTTTTTTTAGAGTGGGAGGCGGGGGTGCTCTTGAAGTAAAGCAACCTATATCTGATCCGGAACCAACAGAGTTTTATTCAAAATCTATACCGTTCTAAGGTTGCATTTTTGACTAATTTTAAATTTTACGTTGGCGTGTTTCTCTTCCAATTTGAACCGTACTGTGTTCTTAAACCAAACAGTCCTGTTATAAATATCGTATACGAGGGGCTGAGCGGTAAAGTCATTAAACACTGGTAGTTGAGCCTGAGTTCAAATCTTTGCTGCATCAACTGTCTGCATGAGCATTGAATACGAGCCAGTTTCCTTTAGAAAGCCCTCTCCTTAGGCACATAGCGCTTTCGAGTTTTGCGATAATTAAGCAAATAAAACTAAACTATGTTATACAGATTTCAAAGAAATGTCTTACCTCTCATATATGACTAAGTTATATTAAAGAATTTAACGCATTTGTGTTCCAGGTACTATATAGTCATTTTAAATACCTGTTCCAAATATTAGAAATGCTACAAAAACATAGCTTCGTAGACTGTATGTCATCACCTAATGAAAAATTATGGCAATAGAGTATTAGTGAAATTAGCATCGTACCATAAAATATTAGATTTTCTGCAGCGGATATTATTTAGGTCTAGTAATGAAACTGAGAAAAATGTTATTCGGTAATAAAAATGTTTAAATTGGGAGTGAAAGATTAAAATAAGTCAGTTTCAATTAGCTTGTTTTATTAATTGCTCTCATGAAAAGTCAACATCCAGATAAATTGTAGAGTATTCAGATACATTGCAGACATTTCTAGAGAGTAAAGTTAAAGAAGAGCTTCTGACATTCAAACTGATTGCGGCAGTGAAATATTCTACCCTTTCCTCTTGAGCTATCACTTTTTATGACAATTCTTCTATCCATAAGATCAGAAAATGTTTGAAGTAGAGGGTAAATAATAGTGCAAACATATCAAAAGATGATTTAGAGTTATATAAATACAGTATTATCATTTAAAATACATCAATACATATACATTTAATCCATGGATAATAACTGAACGAAGAGATCGGACCGAATTTGAGAGTTTCTTAAGCTCTAGAAGAAACACTCAATTCTAAAAAAATATTCTATCCCATGACACTTAATCAAATTTCAAGAATTTAGATTAAAAATAGAATCATGACAGGGAATTACGTTTCCTAATAAAAATGTGGTTTCTCTAAAAGTTTAGGGTTTTCTTGTAACTTCCCGCATTTTACTTTATTATTTAAAAAGGTACAAAGATGTTTATGAACAAAGCATATTTGTTCTCTTAACTTAAAACTGAATTAATTTATAATGATTAGTAGCAATGATAGAATATCAGTAAATATGTTGATGCTAAGCATCTTTTCAATAAATAATGTGGAACAAGATCCGAAAGAAAAACTGTTGCCAATAGAACCCACTTCTCTCAGCATTTCCTGTCATGAAAATTTAACTAGCTGCTCTATTTTTATACCGCGGACTTGCATAATTATTAGAAACAATCTTCTGAGCAGATAATTCGAATCATGAAATTAATAACACTATTTACAAAGGATGCAACTTCAAAATTAACTGGTAAAGCTAAGGTGATTTACATAAATGTAGATGTTCAACAGAATGCTGTTAAATATCCAGATTTTGGAATAGTGACCAAAAGCGATGTTACAGCACGTGAAATGATGAAAGAAGAGTTCGAGAATTCTCCTTAAATCTACTAATGGCGAGCACGATAGATACACACGTTTTGTGACTTTTATTACTCACTGAAGATAAAAAATGACCTCTAAGAAGCATCTGCGTGACAACGTGCATGGTAGAATAATCTGGATTCTAGAGGAAGGACATAGCTCTTGAAAATGTCCAACGTCATGATCGATGTTGTCCACTGGCGTGGATGGCGGTCCCGAACATTGCACCACGGACGTTTCAGAACGATAGATTTAGCTGTTTGATGGACTAGTGATGGTCATCCGCGACCAAGAGACACCGACACAGAATAGCGAAAGCCATTGCAAATTAGCAGCGTGGGAACCGGATATTTTGGTATATGCTATACATATCGACTATCTGTTAAGCAGACGGTACGCTGTATTTCTTCAACATTTGTTCGTTAGCATCCCCGGATATAAGTGTACAAAAAACACAAGGATTGATAAATATCGCAGTGTGATAAAGTACTGTTTAAAAATGAAAGTAGATTCAGCCACATCAATCATACTGAACGTCAACTAATTTTGCGACAATTTGGCACACGCTACCTTACAACAAACATTACGTAAATAATGGCTTTCGAGGTGTTTTGAGTCTGAAGACGAATTTCATTCAATCGATTTACTTAAGTGTAGATAATGAAAGCCCATATTTTAAACGCTGAACACTACTATACTGAAATTATGTTGCCCCATATGCATTTCTTACAAGATGCTTTTGACACAAATTTATTTTTATAGACGGCAGTGCTTTATAGACGGCATTATTGCTCTACGGTTGTCGATATGCTATTCGAAAGGGAACACATTATTCAAACGGATTAGCCTGCTCGTTCTCCTAATATAAAATCCATTTAATACAACTAACACGCTCTGGCCACCCAGTCAGTATAATGATTATTGACTCTGTTTGCCGTACCAATGTTCCCGGGTTCGAATCCCGAAGAAGTCTTCGAAGCTTGTAAGTTTGCAGTGTCTGTGCGCCAAGGAAGCACTGTAAATACACGGCGAGCCGAAAGACTTCTTGAGAAATCGATGGTAAAGAAAGAAAGCTGGGAGAACTTTGGACCGTCCAATGGAGTTCTCTCTCAAACCTGAGACTAAACCTCTCGGTTAGTACGATGGGATTATACCTAGAAGACCAATGGTGAATGTTTGATGTCCCGTTCACTTGCGCCTGCACCTGCCTTAGGCGACGAAGCCACTTGCCTATGACTACCGAACGGAGACCAATCCTGTGTATAACATTTAGGTGTTGAACATAGCTTTTTTTGGCTAACGTTGATGTACAGTTCGATGTGTGAAGAGCACAGAAATTCACAGTGAAGCCGTAATGACTAAGCCAAAAGGTCACAGTCAGTATTTGCATGCCGAGGCGAGTAAGTGGCGGTCTTCTAGCTGAGGAAAGCTGCTACTACACAGAGACGGAGTAAAAGAGCGTGTTTGTACTTGACGCGCTGTGGGGAAACACATCCTAAGACATTCACATCTTTTGGCAAGTGTTCAATAATGAAAAAGGGTGCTGATAAAGGAATGGGCAGTGCTAACGCTAGAGTTTATCAGTAACCTCATTCAAAGTTTGTCCTTGAAGTAGGAAACATGCATCTTCGTTTGGGATGATTTTAATCCATACTGAAGATAGCTTTTTATTTTTATATAATTTTGACAGTAATTCATCCGTGTTACTGTAATCAGTGTAATAAAACCACTTCTGAATATAGTGTTTTTGTATATTTTGTATCTGTTATATTACCAATAAAGAAAACTATCGGACTTCCCGATGATAATTGCGATGAAACTTCCATTGGTGACGAAGCTGTGAGATAAACTGCAGGCGCAAAGCGTGGGTTTCGAAATCGCCGACAATCCTCAGAACAGCGTATATAACTAGGCATGCATGTCCGTAATATTTCCAGTAATAATCTGGTAAACGTACTGAATTTGCACATATACTGGTGAACATATGTACACCTGTTTATTGGTGGAATTGGTGAAGCATTTCTTTAAAGGTTGATAATGCCACGATATACTGACCGCTGTCCATCATGGTGCCTTTGTTATGTAATGACTTTTGCGTTTGGTTAGGCACTTTACTAGGAGTTCCTCTCGTTTATTTGGTTTAGGGGTTACTGAACTTTACATTCGCTTGTTCCACAATGCCGTTGGCTACATATTTCTTTTATGGATGATGATGTCACGCTTCATTGAAACTAAGGAATGTATGTAGAATTGCCTGGAAAGGGAGGATACCGGCGAATCAACTGGCCTGTATGCTTCCCGGACCTAAGTCCCATGAAGCACGCATAGGGCATTATGGGGAAACAAACTACAGCTTTCACAGCTTTGCTGGTAAACAAACAAGGCCTAATTCATACTCAAAAACAGAAATAACAATATGCCTCAGAAACTCTTAAATCACTAAGCAATGAGCTTGCCACTGCGTTGTGAATGCTCCCTCATAGTTCGAGGTGGAGATATTCCCTAATAACAACACAAATTTACTCGATATTGATTAGCACTTTTCATCCATCCTTGGCCTATGAGCAAGTTCTATGAGTAATTTTCTGCAAAAGGTCTCGCTACCACTACTTTGGTTTATTATTTACGCCAGGTTGTTAGTTATTTCCTCGTCTTAGGCATTATAAAATAAATAGCTTGACATATTTATCTTCTTTCACGTACAATTTTCTCTATATGCGAAAAAACGTCGGTCATTCTGAAGTTTTGTATGAATTTGTACCATTACAAAATAACAATTGTTCTAAATGGTAAAATGGTAAAATTCATTTTTCCTAGCGAAAATACTGCTATATTGAAATTTGCTATCTCCTTCATTCGTTTTTATAAGATTTTCTTCTAAGCAGACTATACGCTCGGAGAGCGCTGGATAAGTTCTAAGCTTAATTGTGACCTAATATTTATTGGTTAACAAAAAACAAAAAAAAGATTGCATTATCTTTCGGAAATATGAAAACGAATGCAAGGACCACTAAAAATTGTCCGCTTACTTTTGCGAAGCAGCGAAATGTTGCTAGTTAGCAATGTCTGTGAATATCCAAAATACCACACGTCGATCGGTGATTGAGTTCTTGACGAAACAAAGCATAATACTGGAGAATATTTACGCATCTGTGGTTTGAGGTTTATAGTGGTACTGTTCCTTCATAAAGACTGATTGCCATGATTGGGCAAGAAGGAACATCACTCAAAGATGGCCTTAGAAAAAGAAGCATTGTAGCCATGAAGGCTGAATAATGTAAACGAAAGTCAATGAACATGTAATAAAAAATCGATGTATGACATTTAGTTAGACTGAAATGGAAATAGGCATCAGTGTTCGACTGGTGGAAAAAAATCTTGCATATTAAAATCCAGATATGCCGGAGATCTGCGCCAGATGCCTTGGTCGCTGAAGCTAGAAATGAAAAAAAAAATTCAGCTGGACCGTTTTTGAGAGGTGCTGTCTGTTACAACTGTAAAGAAAGACAATTTTTATCCACGTTATTAAGAGCACGTGACACGTAGATTCATCACTGAATTCCGAATATTCAAAAAAAGACCATGATGTGAATTCACAGTGGACGGAAAAGAAGAATTTATTTGCCATAAATAAGAAAAAATAAAAAAGTCATAAATAAATTCATAAAAAATTAATAAATGAATTCATAAAAGAAGAATTTATTTTCCATTTTCAAGATGAAGAGAATCCGTTGTTCATTGATTATTTGCCAAGCAACAATATTACACCTGATTTTTGTTATGCCAAGTTTTTGCGTCAAATAAGATTAGTTACAAAGAAAAAATGGCATGAAAACTCAACAAAAAAATGTTGATTTTGCATTAGAGTGCATCCGTACACAGGGCCTAGATTTCTCACAATAATATGTATCAATGAGCATTTCTGCTTTTCGTCATCCCCGATATTTTCCAGACTTGACTCCAGGTACTTTTCTCTCTTATCAAAGATTGAAACTACACTCGTGTGATTCATAATACAGAGACGATGATGATGTGAAAGATGCTGTTCAAGAATATTTTCAAATTTGTGACAAAGCATTCTTTTCTACTACAGTTATAACTAATGGAAGTGCTACGTGCACTGAAGTCAAGGTATACTACTTTAAAAAACTGAGCATGTTATGCTATTTTGGGCATTTATTCCTCGTAAGTATGTTAGCTTAAAACTTATCGGGCTTGAATGGGCTTATGTTGTAATCAAGACTTAAATGTCGGAACAATTTCCCATTTCACACATTTTCAAAATGGTCAATGCCTGAACAATACAAGATTTAACAGTTGGTCAGTTTTATATTAATATTAAGATCATAAATTGTGCAATAATTTGCAGTAAACTTCAAAAATCCGAGACTTACAAAGTTCGAAATAATACAATTATATATAAGCATATCCAGACATTAAAGGTTTGCGGATTTAAAAGCATTTAAAATGCAATAAAAATTTTCCTTAATTAATAAAAAACACTTTTCTTGTGGTTATTGTTGCTGTTAAGATTATTCTAGCTCAGCGGTACCCAACCTTCTGCTCGCCAGCCCGATTACGTACTACGAACAAAAATATATTTTAAAAATAACCATTCATTTATATTTCTTAATTGTTAAAATATGGTAAGCATTTACAGTCATAAGAGATGTATTCCCTATCTAGATGTGACTCTGTTTTTTTTTTTTTTTTTTTTTTAAATTAGACTTAATAAATGTCTGCAGGGCGGACATCATACTGCAAGGGCTTGTTCCCGGTCAGTAGTCCTCCTTAGCAGTGTAAAAGTAAAAAAAAAAAAAAAAGTCATAAGAGATATCTTGCAAGACGTTATAAAATAATTGATTGCTGAATGATGAACTTGATAGCGAATATGGAATCTTATTGCTCCATTAGATGTTTAGATGGCTCAGCAGGGAAAAAGTACTTCAATGGTTTGTAGAATTTCTTTCGACAATAAAGTAGTTTTTGGAATCCGGAAACGAAAGTTATAAAGAATTGGACAATAATAATTGGTTATCCGATCTGTATTTTCTCACGGATATAACAGCTAAACTGAACAATCTGAACGAAGATCTCCAGGGAAAAGAAAAAACCCTTTTTCAATTGACTGGGACTGTAACTGCTTTTCAGATAAAGTTAAATTTGTGGATAAATCAGAGGAAAGAAAACAATTTCTCCCATTTTTCAGAATTTATCAAGCCATATTAATAACCACAAGGCAATTGAAACAGAGAAATACTCGAAAAACCTAAATGCACTGAAAAATAATTTTGAACTCTGCTTCTCTTTCCATAAAGTTCAACCAATTTTATTATTAATCTCAAACCCCCTTGCCGAAATTAATATTTCAGATGTATCACATATGATTGGAAATATGTTTAACAAAAATGTTGATGTTTTGGAAATGTGCTCGCCATAGGCTAAAATGGACTTGCGAGAGACCAAAGTTTGGGCATCATTGTTCTAGCCTTTTTCCTAACTAAATTATGTTGCAACTTTACGTTTTATTAGCATTTATTATAGTTTATTTTCGTTTCTTTTACAAATTTAAATTCTAAAATATTTTTTGCGAAAAGTCTTTTGATTTGAAATTTGAATTTAATAAGATTTTTTCTGCTTTTGAGATATTCTCAAATTAGAGAAACACAAAAAAATCTTGGGTAGAAACTCTTTTCTTGGAAAATATTTAATGCTTTAATTCGTGTTACAATATGCTCCTACAATTATTTCACCATCAAATTTTCATCTTCTTCTTAATTATAAAGATTGCTCGAATTCTTCATAGCCCAACTTCCAAGCTATTTTCTCTTTTGTTAACGAAATTTATTGTTCAATAGTTAAAAATCCCGTATCAGATTTGAATCCTTTTTCAAAAGGGGCTTTATCTGTCTAACTTTGAAATTCTACATTAACGAGCAAAATCTCAAGTCAGGGAAAATGAAATTAATAAAACTTGAATCTCTAGTCATCAGTTTGCTCAATTAAATAATTATTTAAATTTTTGCCCCTCAAATTAACTAAAAAGTCCTTTTAGTTGGTAAATAAAATTCATTTGAAGTTTTACACATTCACCAAAATCAGCTTCAGTTCTAAGATAAGTCATACCTAAAAATGCTTCCCATTTCCTTGTCCTCCAATACCATACTCCCTCTGAATTTTAAAGAGATATAGTTGTGTGGAGAATGTTGAGAGCAACGAAGAAAGATAAATGTAAGATTTCTACTAAAATACAAAGGCTATGTATGTAAATCAAGACCAAAGCTTGAAATTTTCTTAATTCTGAAGCTAACTTGCTTCTTATGAGATTCCACTTAGGATACGTAACTGAAAAATACTTTGCCAAGCATTTTCATTTGTATTTTTGAAAATTTTCAATGGGTTTCAAACTTCTTCCTTGAAGTTACGGAAATTTCTCTTAAAAAGTTCTTTAAAAATATATCAGTTGTCATTTTGTAGTAAATAGCATGCCCTAAATCATTGCTAACAAAATATAAAATAACTCCGTACTATGTAAATTCTGATGCTAGTTTTGAAAATTTTATCCATGTATTTACTAAAAAATGAAAGAATTTTCGAACTATTTCATTACTTACTCATTTTGTACATCAACTGTAGTAGAAGGCAGATGAATACCATTAGTTTTCTTTTTATCATTGTTTCCTTTAAAGCCACTTGAGACCACTACTCTACGTCCACTAATTGAAAACACGGACGAATCATTAGAGGTTTCTGTCTCTTTCTTGAGCACTTTACTATCGACTTTAGTGACATTAAGTGATCCATAACTGTTAGGACATAAACTTGGAAGATTTGGATAGGGTCGTCTAACATCTGGAGCACTATTTGAATGACTTAAAGAAAGTGCTGAGCTTCTGAGTAAACTTGTATCCGGTAAACAAGTTTTGCTTAGATTAACTTTACTTTTGACTTCAACTTTTGACATCTTACTTGTCTTCGATTCTTGACATGGGGCTGCATTTCCGTGACAGTGTCCATTTTGAGTGACTTGAGCATAAATATGTACTTGATTGGGTTTGTTAAAATTTTGATTTCGGTCAACTGTGAATTGCAGTGCAGTCTCATTAGGTGGAGATAAGGTTAGCAAAGATGCGTAATCAGCGGATGGCACAGCGTCTAAAGAATCCATTTGCGTTAATGGAATTCCTGAGTTCTAAGTTTTAAGGACCTGTAACGAAACAATAAGTTAAAATAAAATAAATTACAGTTACAGACTATTTCTATTAAACAGATAATAAATGCATGTAATTTATTCATATTAAAAGTATAACTTACATAATAATTTATTATATCAATAGACCTTAAAAATACCTTTTACTTCCTTTCTAATATACTACTACCAGAGAAATTAAAAAAATTAAATCATTTAAAATTCTCATCTCCATCACTTCTCTTTCCGAATTTGGTGGCCGAGTGTCATTTAATCGAAATATTAATAATATATATATATATATATTTTGCTTTGGATGAAAATTATTCTTGTTCTATATTATACCAATATTTCTTTGTACCTATTATTTAGATCTACATTATAAAAAGGCATATTGGTTAGAGTAGACTGAAGGGTACCCGTTGTGTTATCGCGAAACTGTTGTTTCATTTATCGCCAAGTTGTTGGACGTGTACATGGATAAAGTCAAGGGAGTGCGCAATGCCTAGTTTGTGCAATTCTGTAATGTTTTTTTTAAGTGAAATTAGGTCAATGTGTACATGGATACCGAGTTTGTGCAATTGTTTGACTTCTCTTTCTTGTTATTTTGTCTTTGTGTAGCGGCGAAATCGCCGCTACACAAAGACAAAATAACAAGTCAAAGAATTGCGCAAACTCGGTATCCATGTAACGCCAAAAATCGCCAATGTAACTTTACAATGTACTTTATAATATTCAACCAAAACTGCTAGAGACTCTAGTATCATGGTACAAAGACACATTCACCAATCACAAAAGGGATCTCAGTTTATTCCTGAACAGTAAAAATAAATAAGAAATAAAAGACAAAAATAAATTGCCATTTTATTGTCCTTCACCTTTTGTAAGAGTACGTATTAAAGGGAATTTGTGCCCCCCCCCAACTGACGTGTTCGTTGGCAGTTTGCTTCATTTCTTCTGCACCAGTATTTTTTTTTCTTCATTTTTTTAGCGTTTATTATTTTGTGTTTGCGCAGTTTAGTTTCTTATTGTCACACTTGCTCTGGATAATGGAAATTGGTAACATTAAATACTTTTATTTCCTCTTGTATATATATTTAGAGTACTTCTTTAAATGTAAAATCTTCTTTTGCGTGTAAAATGTTTACAGGTGTAATAGGAAGTAATTCATTGTTATTGTAATATGAAACAATTCGTAACACTTTTATCAATAAAAATGCATTTTGTTAAATTTACTATAAATAATTTTTATAAGCAATTTTTATAAGCAATTCATATTTTAACTACAATGAATCCACTTGTTATCTTTACTTCCAGAGCGTGGAACTCTGAGGCTTCTGCGTTTCTGTCACGCACTATTTAACACTTAGCATGAACATCCGCAGTTGCCGATCCTCAGATGGAGTAACTGAAGGTCATTAAACCGCAGCGTGCTAATGCATTCACTTCAGAGTGCAAAAATGAGAAAGTGCTAAAAGTAAGGGGAAAACGATACAGCATATAATTAAATTAAGAGTTTCGAAATATACTCCACTTGATTAACTTTATTAGGTGCATCAAAGCAGTTTATTTAAATTTGGATATTAATTTAAAACGAAAAATTTTACAACGTTATTAATTCAGATTAATTCAATTTCACCAGAAAGAAGAAAAATGAAATTATAACCTTTTTTTAAAATCTGGGAAATGAAATAGTATGCCACAGCTACAGAAGAAACTCTAAAGTATTGTGAAAAGTTTCAATCATTCCAGGAGATTTTATATACTTTTCAAACAATTTTTGTATACAAAAACACAAAATAATTATTCCCATAATTTAAGTTGTATTTTAAGCTAGCATTTAAGGCCAAGAGTTCTCAAAATAACGGTCTCAAAAGTATTTTAAATTTTATTTTTCATAATTAGGTAACTTCAGATTTTATCTAAGAAAGTATTAATGAATAGTTTTTATGGTCCCTGTCTGAAGAGTTATTCACTAACGTATTTCCAAAAATTGCCTTGTGTTACTTGTACGGTTATTTATTTGTACAAAAGTATTAATTTATTTTTTAATAAATCTTACATATTCATAATATTATATGAACACATTGCAGCTTTCGATAATTAGGTCTCTATTCAAATGAAAGTGTTAAAAAATCTTCATGGGATCAAAAGGGATCACAAGTAGAAGGTTCGAGAAGTTTTGTTATAGCCGATCAAATTCAGAAAAGTCATTTTTCTATGGAGTTAGACGCAAATTTTGCATCTGCGCTAACTGCGTACCCTTCCGCAATTATATTTAACCACATCCATGCTCTTGAAATAAACTGCTGTGTTACATATACCATTGTTGAACCTTCATTCCCCTCATTCTACGACCTTCTCAAACTATTTCAAGCATCATGAACACAAGACGGAACTAGGATCATTAAGACCATGGTCCCGTTCAATTTCATTATTTTATTTTTATACATTTCAGAAGCTTCAGGTATAAAATAATAATGTTCTTGTTTCTCACATATTCGGGTAGTTATACTGTCACAACTGAAAACAGATAGTTAAATGAAAACACATTTTCCATTTTGTAATTACAGCTTATATGGATAATATATCTTCGATGTCTCTGTAACGACCAAATGAATTTTTAAGTCCTTAAAACCAGCCAGGCCTTCGATTTAAAACATGCTAATTTTAAGACTATACATGTAAACTTTTGATATTTCTTTAGAAAGTTATATTTTTATAAAATTAGAAGATGTAGAGCTTCGAAGGAACTTGCTTATCTCATATATGTTCACAGATTTCTTGTAATGCACAGACGAATAAGACTTTATAATTTTTCTAACTAATATATGGCAAAGGGGAAATTTAAGAAACCTAAAAGCAAATGGCAAAGTAAATTTGTATTCATACGCGCAAATATTCCTGATAAAACAAAGAAAAGGTGTGGTGTATTTAATTATGGCAAAGCACACTAGGGCTATCTGCCTAACGGGAGGGATGCCTTCGTGGAGGACTTTCTAAGGGTAACTGGCTCGTATACACGTTACACATGGGGAAAACCACGAAAGCACCCATGCAGCCAGCCCGTTCGCGGGATTCGAACCTCGGACCGAACTACCAGTGTTTAGCGACTTTACCGCTCGGCCGCTGGTGGTCCCAAAGAAAAGGTAACATATAAGGACATAAAAACTTTATCTTCCTCACCTACGATTTACAACAAATATTTAAAATATTTTTCAACAGTTTATCTGTCTGATATAAAAATTCCAAAGCAACGATCAAACAAGATTACTGCATTGAAGAAGAAATTAAATAATGAAGAATCTGCATAAATGTATGCATGTTTCTCGCATTGTGATAAAACAACGGTACCTAGAGCCATTCAGTTTTGAATGACGTAATCCTACTGCGAATATTGGCATCTGAAAGCCCAAATTTGAAATTTGGAATTTGTTTTATTATCGATTTCATATTTTGTAAACCTTTAACGAATTTTTGATTACCAAACTCAACGATTTAAAAGCGAGCGGGGGGGGGGGAAATCTTTTTATCATTTCCAGCTCACAGAAGTGTGCATTGGAAATTCTAAAGATATGCTCATTTTAATATTATTATGCGGCATTACTGTTGAACTGAATTTTATGGTTTAAGTGCAAAAAACGTGATATTTAATAAATAAAGGTAACACCCAAAACGTCAAAAGAACGCTCCTTTGGACATAATTTAAAATCTGAAGCTTTTCAGTTTTTTTTTTTTTTTTTTTTTTGTTGTTGTTGTTGTTGTTGTTGTTGTTGTTGTTCTTGGTGTTCTTTATTCAGTTCAAAGATATCCTTCTTCCTTCTTCTTTATTCCTTTCGCTCTATTCATAAAAAATTCATATATCTCCTCACCTTCTAGAGCTTAACTGTATATTTCAGATAAACTTAAAAATATTTAACACTTCACCGTCAAGGTGACTGCAATTGAAATCCATCAGACGAGTTACATTAAATCGCATTCTTGGGTATTTAATTGAAGTTCAAAAACATTTCCAATTCATCTTCATTGTGATTCTAACCTAAATAATAGAGAACTGGGTGATCTGCTATTTGATGTTAACCTAAATTCGAAGCGTAGTGAAACAAATCTGATTGTCTTTCATTACTGATGAAAAGAAAAATTTCCTCAATTAAGAAGTTAACCTCGAAGAATATTCGTTTTTGAAAACTGATGATGTATTTTGCAGGAATTATTTTAGACTTAGAAAAATAATAATTATTAAAAATTTGTATATAAATTAGCTTTAAAAATATTCACTTAACTATTAACATGGAGAAAAACGTTAATAGACAAATATAAAGATATCGTTTAAACATTAGACTTGCTATTGAAGGAGATTATTTAATTGTGAATTTTTACTTGAATGCATCCATAATCAGTCTTCGAAGGAGCTTGTCACTGACTCCCAGAAAAGGGCATTTCATTTCGTTTCGAATCAAAATGATGAATCCCAAAGAACAAATGTCGGAGGATCTTTTGATTTAAATTGTAAAGTAGAATATCAATTCAAGCTCAATTCTTACTCTGGGAAATTCTGAAGAACAATCCTTTCTGTACAAAATTAAAATATAAATGTTACTGGGAATTTGGAAGGTGTAGGAACAATTCCAGACAAGAAATATAAAACTTCAATCCAAAGAGCTTTGCAACACTGTTATCTAAAATTTAATTTTAAAGGTTTATTGTACTTTCCTGATGATATAAATTTCAAAACGAAGTGCAGATACTTAGCAAGTATGTAATATTTGTCCACCCAATATTGAAATATTTTTGCGATTTTGGTATCATCGTAATTGTTAAAAATAGTTAGCACTAATAGAAGGAATTTCTAGGAGTGGTAGAAATTCTGCTACTAAGAGAGTATAAATTAGTTCTATGTGAAAATCAAATTTTTCGTAAAAGTAAAAATACTTCCACCGTCTAATTACTTGTATTATTATGGAATTATTAAACGCTGCTCAATAAAAAAAAAGGGAGAATTTTTTTTTCTGCCATAAGAAGTGTATGTGAAGGAATCCACTTCAACTGCAGATATTGCGTGCTGCTCGGCTGAATGAAAAATTTAGTCAAAGTCATTAGTTGACTTACGAAAATGAGACCGGAAATGCTTCGAAGTGCATACCCAGGAAGAAAATCAGTACGAGGATTTATTTTTACTCCAATAATTTGTTGAATGAATCTAGGCGTTGCAATTCAAACATTTCCTACTATGCGTTTTCAAAATGAAGGGGAAGCAAAGGAATCTTAATCTAATGCATTCCGCGTAAACATAATTAAAGATAACTGAGAGCAAACGTATAAGTATGCCTTTCAGAAGCTTGTACCATTTGAGCAGCGATGCATGAAGATACACATTTTAAGCAAAAATTAACTTTCACGATTAAATTCAAATAATAAAATAATTCTTAATTATGAACATGCAGTATACCTTGATTAACGCATAAAGTATAATTTTTGAAATAAGAGAGAAAAATCTATAGAAAAAGGGTAATGAGAAATTTTAGACAATTGAACCTTCGTATAAGAATTTATGTTTTAGTTTTAAAATTTTAAGTCTCGCAAAGAAAAGGATTTCAGATATCATAACTGAACCCAATGAAAAATATTTAAAACACCATAACATACTTCTACAAAATGCCCCTAAAAATGCACAAAACAAATAATTCTAAAAGATAAAAAATTGATAAAGGAGAAATTTTATCTATACTACTGAAAAACGGAAAATGTCAAATATAGTTTGCAGAATTAATAATAAAGAGTATTAAAAAAATCCATAGAAGGTTTGTAGAGACATTAGGTATTTTTTTTTGGAAGCAGGAAAGATGAAAAATTAGCAACGCTTTCGCCGGGAATCGAACCGCGAACCTCTCAACTACGCGCTGAGCGTGCAGACCACTACGCCACGAAGGCTCGTTAAGAAAGCAGGAGAAATACCTTATATATTTCCCCCTTTTAAAGGGCGACTGGGGTTTTTAGGGGACCCGATCGCCAAATCCTGGGTGAGGAGAATCATCATCGAACACCCTTTTAGTTCGGGCGCCACTGTAGAGATATTAGGTATTTTTTTTGGAAGGAGGAAAGATGAAAAATTAGCAATGCCTTCGCCGGGAATCGAATCGCGGACCTCTCAATTACGCGCTGAGCGTGCAGACCACTACACCACGAAGGCTCGTTAAGAAGGAGGGAGAAATACCTTATAGGTTCACTTAAAAATATGACTCTTTTCATCTATAATCTCTGTAGAACGAGCAATCAGATGCTGCTAGTGAAATATTTCTCAAGGACATGGTTACAGAAAGAGTATTGTCAAGTACTGTTTCTGTAACCATTATATGAATATAACTCGTATAACCAACTGAATACGAGGATCTTCTGGCAACAATGATGACTTCTGTGTATATAATTCACGAAAGGGGAGAAACCTTGATCACCGAGTCAGTCTGCTTTGCAAGGGATGGGGATATTTTAATGAAGAATGTAAAGGACTGACTTCTCGGAACAGCTTTAATTTCCAAGTTTTGAAGATCAAAGCATTAAGCGAATCAGCCTTTTCGATCAATAGATCTCAATCAGATGTGAGTTTATCCAGAAAGGACCGTTAGCTATCCTCTTTCCTCCTTCAAGATCTTGAAAGATTACAGAAATAGTGTGTTTCCCGTTTGTGGCAATTACTTCCCTATAGAATTTCAAATTGGAAGCGGAGCTTAAATTGCCCACCGGAGCCCGACTTTTGTACTACTTTTTTTTATAAATTGTAATTTTAGCCGAAACTCACCAGAGCCCTAACTAAGAGAGCTCCGACCCAATTTCAGCTGAACCACAATTCCAAACAGAAAATTCTTCTGATCTCCAAAATTTAATTTTAATGATAAGTATGGATTTAAAAACAGATTCTAACTTCTGCATGTATACTTCTCGTTCTCTGGGAATCAAACTCTTTGAAGGATGTTAAGACTTTTAAGGAAAGAAAAGCCTACCCATATGCCAAAGGCTTATTCACCAGGAAGTGCAGTAAAAGCGGGTAAATTTTTCGTTCCCAGAAATACTGCAAGTGATCCCTGTGGTCGTGTATGTCCAATGCTAGTGACTTTGCACGGAAAGGACAGCTGCAGACACTTGGGAACGATGTAACCAAATACAGGAAAGTGTTGGACTCTTCTTTCTTTGTTTTCATACTTACACCCATCTCTGTTAAAACTTCCATCCATACTTTTGCATTGCTTGTAGCATTCTCTCCATTTCTATTAGTGGCGCCTTGACTGTTTAACGATTTTTGATCAGAGTGCTGAAAACAGAATGGTCTTTATTTCTGTTGTCTTTTGAAATAGTCTTTTATACCATAAAATACATTACTTTTATATTATATAGTGAGGGTTGAAATTTAGCGGAAACCTGGCTGAACTACTTTTAGGTTTTGAGTGAAATTGTAACGTCAGCCGGAATCCCAATTTAGACGAGATTCGGTATTTTATTTTAATATTTAACCATTTATCATTCATTTAATTGTAAATTAACATCTTTATTTAACTCTTTACATTTTATTGAATTTTAATTTTAATTAGCTTATTAATTATTTCATTTAGTTATTTTTGTTACTATTTTTTGATTGCCTTCCATAGGGCTCCGGAACTTCTAATTTAAGAAATTAAGCACTGCTTGAAAGGGTGCAGAGAATACAATTAACTAGGTAATAAAAATGAAAACGAATTACCTGCATTAACTACCTACAATCTGGATAAAGTTAAATCGTGAGAGTTTTACTCTTTTACTGGCTGTGTAAAAAATTTGTTCCTTGACTTTTAGAGGGTAATATGTGTTTATCTATATCTATATCCGTCTCTGACTCTGTATATATGTACATTAATTTTTTTTAATCTAACAACCTTATGAAAGAATAAAATAAAAATACGTCATAAAATGTATTTTAAAATGATGCATGTAAATATATTCTAATAATTAAGTAATTAAACAAAAAAAAATTTTGTATATAATGTTAAAATAAACTAAGGTACGCAATCAAAAATAATTCCAAAAGAGTAGTTAAGATAGTTCTTTTATAACATTCTTTTATTATAAAATACAAAGTTTATGCTTTTATATATTTAATAAGCATTTTATTAGTTTTACTGCTACTGCGCAAATTGATCATTTTCCTTGGAACTTCAAATAAAAATTTTCTAACTTCCTTAAAAGAAAAGAATATAGATAATGTGGAACATCATGATGGAGATTTTTCAGTGCAATAAGCAATCACTGATTTTTCACAAAGCGTCTTTATTTAGGCTAGAATAAATATAATGAAGCAATTCAATTACCACCACAGTTACATCCACCGTTCATTACAGTGTATTATATATGAAATGTACATAAAAGCATACAGAGACCTTTATCAGTGCAGAGGCTCTTTTAATCTTGCTATTTTAGTTCGATGGTGAAGATTTTAATTCAATAATGAAGTTACATTATTTAATAAACAGACATAATATCGTTTTATTAGTACTAGTTAGTAAAAACTTCCGTTTAATCATAATTCGATAAATTATTTTAACCTTTCACCTGATATAAGTATATACATCATCTGCGTTACATAACACTAATTAATTTGAAAATGATGCTATGCAGAAAAATTTATCACGAGTATTTTACTGCTTTAGACTGGAAAGCGGAACTAACAAATTTAAAAAGGAGACTTAAGAGACTATTAGAAATTAAATTTAAAGTTGTATCTCATATTCTCAGCTTTCGACACTAGGATTGACACTGTATGCAGAAATCCTCTCATTCTATCCTTAGAGGAAATACAAGCTATGACAGCACACACACACTTTTTTTAAGGAAAGTTAATTTTGCCCATTAATTCGCTGCTTTACACCAGTCAGTTTTACATTAACTTGATGGAACATTACCTTTTGTGTCGGAACTCAGTTCGACCTTTTTCCTTGATAGCAGCATCAACACGGGCTAGGATCTCCCTGTACCCTTTACTGTCGAGGGTTTTACCTTTTTCCAGGTATTCTTTGTGTATAATACCACGGCAATCCCACCCGATACAAAGTATGATCTTTTTGTTAGTCAAATAAATTGCGCTTTGCGACGACGCTGCCGTCGGGCACACCGGGCGCAGAACAACCCCTTTTTCAGCCTGTGCCGTGAAGTAAATCCACGTTTTGTCACATGTGAGGATCCAGTCCAGAATTTTGTTCTTGCGTTGATATTCGAGCAGATTAGTGCAGGCCCGAATACGTCTGCCCTTATCTGCTTAAGTTAGTTCATGCGACACCCAACGACTGAAACGTCAAGTTTATGTAATGCACAGCACAACAAACGGACATGGCAATAACGTCTACCTCCTTAGCAAGCTCTCAAGTGGTACTCTGCTTGTTGAATGTCATAATCCTTGTTTTTGAACTTTCGGTACCAAACCTTCATAGTGTCACATGACACAACGTTTGTACCTAAAGCTGTACGCATGATTTGGTGACGTTGGTTCTTGTGTTGATATTCGAGCAGATTAGTGCAGGCCCGAAAACGTCTGCCCTTATCTGCTTGAGTTAGTTCATGCGGCACCCAACGACTGAAACGTCAAGTTTATGTAATGCACAGCACAACAAACGGACATGGCAATAACGTCTATGTCCTTAGCAAGCTCTCAAGTGGTACTCTGCTTGTTGAATGTCATAATCCTTGTTTTTGAACTTTCGGTACCAAACCTTCACAGTGTCACATGACACAACGTTTGTACCTAAAGCTGTATGCATGATTTGGTGACGTTCTGTAACTGACCTTTTTGCAACAAAACTGGAAGCAAATAATGGTTCTAATCTGATAGCTTGATAGTTCCATTTCAGACACCTTGTATTTAATGCTAACTATATTTTTTTTTACAAATTTCACAACAGAGTGTTCTAAAACAAGTCTGTTTTTTTCAAATGCCAAAAATCATTTGACAAAATATGATTAAACACGCCAACGCGAGCTGTTTGCATAGGCTGTTTGGCAGGAAACATTCGTTAAAACCCGACGTATTTTTAATTGCTTTCCATAGAATAGTCAAATTTTTACAAAAAGGAAATCTATGCTTCACATAAAAGTAACAAAAACTTTTTAATACTTTATACTTTTTATTATATAAACGTAATTTGACCCATGTGTAGAAAAGGAAAAGTGTTTAGAAGGTTTGGATTAATTCATTATGACAAAGCCCGTGAGGTCTTTGCATAATCCTAATGCCTAAGGGGAGGGATGCCTCCGTGGAGGAGTTTAGAAAGATAAGAAAGGAAAAATAAAGCATAATCTGTGACGTTAGGGGTATAATAATATGAAAACAAGGCTAAAAATTGCATATCGGAAATCAGAGTTAGCTTTGCATGTGGCAACGTAACGGGAGTAAACGGAATTAACATTAGAAGTTCTTTATCTATGCTATATACAAATCAAAGAAAAAGGTCTACGAATAATTTCATTAAAAAATTAAAAAGTGTATGTTTTATCATTACCATGCTATGTGCAAATTAAAGAAAAAAATGTATCATTTCGTAAAGATATCTTAAAGTAATAATGGAGTGTTCATTCAAAGAGTGAAAAATATCTAAATAATAATACGCATATAAGCAAGATGTGATTACTTAAGTAACAAAAGACACGAGAGTAATGCGCTTGGATGTTTTTGCCAAAAGACATTACTTCGAAACGTGGCGAATCAAACTTGAGAATCAACATGCATTTCTCAGCTGCTTAGTTTCCAGGTTTGAACAAAAGCATTTTACAAATTAAAGTTAACGGTAATAAATTATGGAGAAAAATTTTGCAATGAATAAGTTACTTCGTTTTTGTTAAAATGTTTCAAAAGACTGTTAAATCTATTGATGCTGATCAAGGATTCTGATGAAAAGTGAATGAAAAGGGATGAAACTATTGAAGCTTATCGAAGTTTTATTAAACATTTTTTCTATATTACTTAAAAAAAGTGGAGGAGAAAAAAATTCTTTTTCTGGTAATATTGTATTCAGCTACTTTCGAATGCATTAAATCATCGAAAAAGTGTTTAGATCCCTGGCAGAGGGGAATATTCGAAGTAAAATGCTCGCAATTATATTCATCCTCAGTTGAACAGATGTTCAGCATGTGATTTCTTTCTACACATACAAAACAGATATTCATCTGCGTAAATACGTTTCGCTCGCGCGAGAGCAGCTTGTAAAGCACGTTTATAGCCTTTGAAGAGTAAAATGGTAATAGCCATTGTTGCTATCCTTTGAGTTATAAAGGAATTGCCTCCTATTACATCATTATCCGCGGTGAATATGCTATGAATGAAAATATTTAAAGCGCTACGCTAAGTCCTCGCTACTCTTCGAACAAGCCAGAAAATACAGCTAAATTGGGTAAGGGGCCACACGAGTCTGGCAGGAAATGCGACAGCCGATACCCTAGCAAAAATTGCCACGACAAAAAAACAGAAATCGATGAAGAAATCCCAGTTTCAGAAGATGTCACCGGGAGACTAATCAAAGAAGTCTTTATGGCAGACTGGCAGGAAATATAGAGAAAAGGAGACACCGGGAGATTCACATTAAATATTTTTCCAGACACCTCTCTTTCACCGATAAATAGTGCACCAACCACGGTCACTTCCCTACTTACTACATGCGTTTCTTGCATCGAAACGTGAAATGCGCCTGCGGCGCCACAAGTTCCGTAGCAGACGCTATGAGATCTTGTCCAGAGACAAAGGAGCTTCGTACTAAATTCTTCCCTTCTAACATCTGGGATGTCACAACCAAATATCTTTTCCCCGACTACTACTGTGTAAAGGGTATTCCAGCTATCATGACGCAAATCAACACAGGACACTTCATCAAAGAAGTGGAAGATTCAATGTAACAAGCGAAAGCCTGTCCAAGGTCACGTTCGTCAGACGCTCACGTTACGTATATAATGTAAATACTGTAACCCAATAATAATAAAAAGATTTTCTAACCTTTTGATTTACTCTCGATATAACTATTGTAACCGCAACTGGGTTTCTGTAAAATATATTAAATGAAGGACTTAATTCAAAAAAAGCAAAAAAATGAATTAGAATGGCTGGCCTAACTGACAAAACGATTACTAGTGCAACAAACCGGGATGATATTCTGAACCCTTCGTGCCTTCCTTGAGAATGGCAGAACGGAGTGTGTAATATGTAATCACACCTCTTCTTTATTACATTGTCTTCGAAGTATACGATGCAATAAATGCTGTAATTTTGTCATATATAGAATTCATATATTCAGCTTAAACTGAAAACGTATCTGATTCAGCAAACGTATTTGAGGATGCTTTTAGTTATTAATTTTAAATTTGATGCAAGATGTTGCATTTTTAAATCTCTTACTTAGGTTTCTCATTATTTAAATAGATGTAATACGAGTAAAATACAAAAAAAAAAAAAAAAAAAAAAAAAAAAAACTATCAAATTCTTCCGAAACATTAATTTACATCGGCGTTCAAAATGTAAAACTGACAAAGAAAATTAAAGAAAAATATTGTTATATATACAAAGATAATTAAAATAATATTGGATATATTATTTATATGATATTGAACAAAAAAAATGCCATTACGCAGATATTTAAGGACGAAGTTTGCAAATAAGGAGAAAATGAGCAAATCATGACAGGAAATATATTCGACGTCGTCTCGTATCTAGGTTAAATGAAAAGCTTTGAGTTTGCAAGTTGTCAGACTTTGTTAATCATGTCTGAAAAACATCATATAGATAAAGGCAGGAAGTATCAAATAGTCAATAGAATCGAGGCAAGTCAAAAATAGTTGGAAAGCTTCAGAGAGCACAGTATTGGCTAAAATGTGAAAAGCTTTTACCAGGTATTGGATTAGTAAGTTTAACCATACCGTAAATGGGAGGATCGAGAAGACACCTAAAAAGTTCTTTGAGGACAGCTTTAAAAAAGTTAGTTATCTTTGGGATAAGTGTATTTAATTTAATCGGGATTATGTTGAAAATCTGCACTGTAATATTGATCAAACTTGACCATTTAAAAACATTATACCTAAATTCCTAAAACTTTGCAAAAATCTCTTGTATGCACAAACATCTATATAATTTAGTTTTATTATTGCTTATGTATATATATATATCCATAAGCATTAATAATATATATATATATATATTATTAGAATAAAGATCCCATTACAACAATTTATAGAGTGTTACTAATTATGCATTAGGTTTTCATGCTAAAAATATAACTGGATTCTTCTGATCCGAGAGCAGGATATCCTAATTTATTAGTAATCTAATCACTAATATTGCTTTCTTTATCCCTTTACGACATAACCTTGAGTAGTTTAAGAGAAATTTAGGGAATATTCCTACGACATAAGCGTTTACTGCATCAAATACTTTGCGCTATTTACGCAGAATTTAATCAGCCATCAGTTTTACACACTTTATTATTATACAGTACACACCACTTAATACAAAGAAATGTATTTACGAGTAATAAAAAATGACATTTTAAAATTTCAGATTTCAAGTATGTCAAATAGAGAAGCTACAAAATTTTTTCTCAATAGTTCTTTAGTTAAGTTTTTTGCCCTTACACGTAAAATTCATTTACTAAATTCCAGGTGTGTATTTTCTGTCAATTTAGTCTCTTCCATTTTCTGAATGCCTTAAATTAAATGCTTAGTATCATTTTAAATAATTTTGGAGTAAATGAAGTGAAAACTTTACATAAATGTTTGTTATTGTTGGAATTATTAATGAAACATATATTTGTTATTTCGTTGTGCTTGACTTGTTTATTCAATACATTATTGCTAAGCACATTGGACATGCGAACTAAATTTTAACATCATTTGTGGCACTACGAAGAGGGTTTTTTTTTAATGAAATCTTTACATAAATCTGAAGTCTAGACCTTTTTTTGTGATTCCTTGTCGGGCATTGTCCTTGTAAAACAAGCGATGTATTCCGTCCTTAATTGGTGCTTCACGTTTGAGGGCAAATCATAATGGAGGGAAAATATTTCGCGTTGTTCGATTAGCTCTTTGTAAGACGCTTTCCTTTCTTTTAATATGATAAATGTTCGATACAGAAGTTTGATTCTGGGTGCTAAATTATCGTTAAGAACAATTGTGAGGTTGAAAATGGCAGTTGCGAAACTGAGACTTTATCAACGCATTCTCTTTAATTTTTTTCTGAATTGCATTCAAAGTATTTCTGCATAAATGAAAACAAAAACTCTTTTCGTGCAATATTTCAAATACAAAAAATATTTTATCTGCTTTCTCAGAATGTTATATTTGATTTACCGCAAGCAAATCATAAGAATAGAAGCGACAGTGCAGATTTAAAATTATTTGTAATTAAAATCAATATATATTGTCACATATACGTACCAGTTATAGTGTATTCTATCACATTAAAGTGTATAAGATTCGGTCATAAATAAAAATTTCTGCAACCCCCCTTTAAAAAGGTTGTAATATTACACCAATATGCTTTTAATATTAGGAACTAAATGTTTTAAATTATATGAGAATATAACAGCCTTTATTGAAAAATATCTACAGCAAATATTTTTAAATAAAATTAGTGTAAAGTTCATATTTTCTAGATTTAGAAAAATAGATTGATTGATTCCTTTTTCTTTAATGATTAATGTGAATTGAAAGCCACGTAAGGAATTTTATACTTCCTTACCGTTTACCTTCGTCGATTAAATTAGAAGCACCTTCGGCTAGCATTGAGAGATCTCGAATCTGGACCAGGGCGCCGCTGATTCTTCATCTTTCCTAACTTTGAAACTGATATAAAAAAGCCTACAAGTGGCTACGGAACTAAAATACGGTGGACAATAGCTCATCTCCACCTGGATTCGGCGACTCGATTCCCGGCGAAGGCGTTGCTAATTTTTCATCTTGCCTGCTTCTAAAAAAATAACTTATGTCTCTACAGTGGCGTCCGAACTAAATGGGAGTTGGATGATGATTCTCCTCACCCAGAATTTGGCCATTGGGTCCCCTAAAAGCACCAGTTGCCCTTTAAAAGGGGAAGTACATAAGGTATTTCTCCCGCCTTCCTGGTATGCCTTCGTGGTGTAGTGGTTCTGCACGTTGGGCCGGCATTCCAGAGGTTCGTGGTTCGATTCCCGCCGAAGGCGATTGCTCATTTTTCATCTTGCCTGCTTCCAAAAAAAACCTAATGTCTCTACACCCTTGCTGAATAATACCAAATAATTTAAAGGAAACATTTTACTTTAATATTGATACATCAATAATTGACCAAAAAAGAAGCATTCTTTTACATCTAGTTGTTCCAAAACATTTTGGTAAAAATACTGCTCGAGGGAATGAGAACAGATTCACACAGAAATTCAAAATTTTATCACTTCAGAAGCATACAAGAAGATATAAATTTAGTCGAACGACTGAATCTATTTTCTAAACATAGCTCCTTCTTTAGAAAAAAGCGGAGAATTAAAGACAGAGTTTCACATATTTCGCCATATATTTCAGAATTTATTAAGATTAGTTAAAAAAGAAAAATGCAAACATCCGAGAATAAAATAGTTTTTTCCTTCGGGGGGGGGGAATAGAGTTTGAAACTAAAGATTTTATAAGAATAAAATTCAAAGGCAAAGCCACCCCCCAAGCAAGAAGATTAAGAAAGAAAAGAATATCGTGCTTTGTGTACCATTATTCTGCAACACCTTTCATCAGTTACTGATACTTTTAATAAATATACTAAGCTCCTCCCCCAAGCGGCCGAGAGGTTAACAGCTGAATGCTGGTCGCTCTACGCAGGTTTGCATAGATGTTTTCATGGTTCCTCCCATGCCTACTGAAAATATGAGCCAGTGACCCTTTAGAAATCCTCCACGAAGGCTTTCCTTTTCTTAGGCCTAGTGTACTTTGCCATAATTAAATAAATCTGAATGAATACAGTTAGTAGTGTAATTTTGCAAACCTTTTGTCATCTAACCTTACATTTCTGTGCCGTGTTACGTAAAATCATATTATATAATTTTTTTTTTATGCAATATCATTTTACTTAACACGGCACATTTTAGAAGTAATACAGAGAGAAGTTATACTGAGTTATACAGAGGTTATCTATCTTTTATTCTAGCATACGTTTTTTAGTTTTATTTTTGGCATTTTAGATTAAGAAAATTATATTTTGCATTTAAGCATTTAACTAATAAAATGCTACAAGTGTATACCAAGATTACGTCATCAATTTTCATTTAAATGTTTTATACCTTTTAACTGAGATAGAACTTCATTATTTCAAAATAAAATTAATTACTCATCAGTTAACATTTAGGCTCCAGTTAAATTATCCTTTTGTGAAAATATTACCTACAGTACAATAAACCAATCAGTCGTCTACTAACTGCATTTTTTCTAACCACAATTTATTAAATTGGAAAAAAAAAGAAAGAAATTTTGAAAGCTTTCAGATTTTATATTACATCTAAAATGGCGTTTGTTTAAGGTTTAGTGTGCTGCCTTTATTTATTAAATATCATGTTCGTCGCACTTAAAGCACATAAAATTAAATTCAGCAGCAATATTATAAACTATTTAAAAACAGCATATTTTATAAAAACAGCATATTTTTAGAATTCCCGATGCATAGTCCCGCGCGTTGGAGATAAAAATGTTTTTTTTTTTTTTTTAACCCTACAGTGTTGCCATTGCTCACTTTAAAATCGTTGAATTTGTTAAAGTTCCTTAAAGTTTTACGAAAATTTGAAATAGATAATAAAACAAATTCCAAATTCCAAATTCGGGCTTCTAAGTGCCCATGTTCGGTTGGAGGACTACGTTATTCAAAATTTGATGGCTCTAGGTACCATTGTTTTTTTCACAATGCGAAAAACATTCATCCAGATTCTTCATTATTTAGTTTCTATAACTATAATAGATGGTGATAATATTTGGTGGCAACAGTGTGAAAACAATTTGAATCAACGCAGACAATGAAACGATGCAAAATGCCGTTTTGAGACTAATAGCTCTTTGGGTCTAACGCCCCTTTGGTCTAATAAAAGAGGTTTACACATGTTTACTACCTTTTCTCATATGTAACGTGGATATGAGCGTTGTTTTCTTAGAAAATGATCCACGAAGGCATGCTTCCTTTCAGGCAGGTAGATGTCGTGTGTTTTGCCACAATCAAACCCCACTCAATATTCTGAGCTCCGTCAGTTATTCTTCATCTACCTTTTACTAAATTAACGAATCTAGCTGAAAGTCAAGTAACATAAATTTTGTCATCTGTTGTCTACAAAAAAGGAAATCACCCCTGATATTTTTTCTCCTAGTCAGTTTCTATTACGAAGTCTTAATATTTCTTGAATTTAAATTTTAAGCAACAAGCTAGGGAAATAGTCGAAACTTTTAATAAAAATCATGCAAAAAGAAATTTTCAGAAGTAATTCTAACTAATAGAATCTGTAACGGAATTATTATTACTTTTTTTTTTATTTCTTATGGCTGATTACAAAGACAGCTGTAGACAGAACATGCAAAAATCTGTTTTATGTTTCGCTTCCCAGTATCTCTCCCAGAGTGCAGGGCAACGACTCAGACATAAAGCCTCCATTTCCTCATGAAGGTTGCAGAGTTTACAAACTGGGGGTTGTGATAGTGTTCATTCGATGCAGATGTTTCAGAAAGCAATCATGGCCTGTAGAAACACGAAAAATAGCAAAATATTTCTTTCTGGACCATTAAGGAATGTCAAAAATTTGTTAATCCATACTTTATAATTGTTCCTTTCAGTAACGTCTTCCCAAAAAGCTTCTCTGGAGTAATTTTTTATTACACGTTTGGCAAAAAATTTAAAATATGTTACTAGAAAAATTATCATAATCTCTCGTCATCAGAGAAAAATTCAAGTTAAGATAATGTAGCCTTAAGTTTTTAACTTCAGTTCTTTAGAAATTTAAGCTTATATGAGAAACTGTTTTCTGGAAAAATAAATGAAAGAATAGTGGTTCATAATGTAAATACATACAGAAAACGAAAAATAAGGAATTTGCATGGATAAAAAAATATATGCAATTCATATACGTATATTAGAACTGCGATTATAAAAAGGGGACTGAAAAGTCTAAAAGTTAAAAATATTTATTTTAAATTTTATTTCATTTATTTGAAAACTGATTTAAATGGAAGGATTCAAGTAAGTATAATTTTACTTTTCTGAAAGTATTCCACATCTCACATTATTCGTCAAACGTGATTTTCAAAGAAAACAAGCATTTGAGTACATTATTATATTTTCTATATCATTTAGTCTTAATAGTAACTCCTCCATAGTAACCAGAAACCATTATGACGTATTTTCTAATCAACGAAACGAAAATTAAAATTATCTGAATGACGTGAAAATTTTTTGAGTATCTTACCGAGATACGCAAAATCGTTTTATCTTCACTGAGCTTTAGCATTGTCTTTATTGAGATTTGGAAATGAATGATATTCCTAATGGAAATTCTGCTTTGTTAAACTTCATTACTTTCTCGTGTAATATCGTATAGAATCAGACCTTTTTATCAGCATAAATTTGATTTTAACTACCTTCTAAGTAGTACATGCTGAAATGTACAACTTTTTATGCAATGATTTTAATAAACCGTGTGAAAACCGATAAAAAAAGTTTTGCTTCTTCTAGAGATAATGTTACGAGCAAAAATTCTGGTAAATTAGACCCTAAGTGAAGACGCGCTGAAAGAAGGTTAATTAAAAAGTAAAATGCACATCCGCAACATGAGTGCACGTGAAAAATTTCAACTTAAAGATGAGATCGGTCTGCAAGATAAGTCCAATGCTGTCAAGGTTTTTCTCACTTTAATATGATGCTTAACATTTAAATATCATACTATTTCAGCTTTTTCACGACATTTTATTTTACAAAAGCCTTCAAAAATCCTAAAGCTCCCGAAGAAATGAAAAAAAAAAATCTGAATTCTTTTCCTCTTGCTTCTAAATAAAAAGAATTTATAATTGATTGCTTAAATTAATATTTGTTTTAAGGGTTGTTCGTAGCTGCACAAATTCAGTTTAAGATCTGAGTCAAATGAGATAGCTTTTATGACTGTTATAATTTTTCTCACTTTATATTTTTCTTAAAAATATACTAAATTACGATTTTTGCAGAGATATGCAAAGAAATTCCTATTTCTTAAATGTTCAGTATCATGCGAAAGTAATCCTGAAACAAATTGTTCAAAACTGCATGATTTAAATGTCATTTACATGAAGAAAATTTTTAATTTTAGGTGACAGTATATACACACGTGTACAAAATTAATAGAATTTGCACATAATGCTGAATTTCTTAAAAAACTAAAAAGACAGACTAACTAAACAGATTTTAATGAAATTTGGTATGTACACGAATTTGGTATGAACCACGAAGGCATGATAAGAAGGCGGAAGAAATACCTTATAATTTGAACCCTACACATTACATCTGCTATCCAGAAGTTTCAAGCGAATAAAGCTAAACTCTATTCTGGAATTGCTCGAAACGACGTTTTATCTATTAATACTCATTTATAAATCCATTCTGTGGTTCCCGTTCTGTTATGCCTGTCCTCTCTTTGTTTACTCATGTAGAACCAACAGAAATCAATCGCAAACTGCCTAGAATAATGACTGCTGTAAATAAATAATTTGCCCTGGTAGCTAAGAAATAGTGTAATTCATGAGGGACTTAAAACCATCCAATTAAGGATCCAATTAAAGATTTCATGAGAGCCAGGAGCAAATAAATAATTCTGCAGTTAAAATCTGTGACTATGACTTTAATTATTCTAACATCAAAAGGTCAATGGCCATTTTAAATCCATAACTAATCATAAAATTTTGCAGCTATGTTGCACTTGGTTACTGTTTATGTGTACTTTCTCATTTCTATTTATGTATCCTATGTACTTTCTGTATCTCTGTGGCACCATTTAACCATTTAATTCGCACTTTTCTATGATGGACTAATCACCAGTTCAACAGCTCTTTGCTCATAGTTTAGTAAAAGTGGCCCTAATTGTTTTTCTTCTTTTTACTATTTAGATACGGGATAAGTTATTTTTATAAAAAATTTCGAAACTTTAAATTTTATTCGATTATGGCTTTGGGTAATTCTAGGAACCCCGGTGTCTAACACCATCTACTAAAACATGTTCCAACTCAGCCAGACAATTCGCCGGGATTTAAATCCTGTTGATCTACAATCAGAGTTCACAGGTCGTAATCTCTAGCCCATTGTGGATCAGTTTTGAGTTAAAATATTTGATTTGGAAAAAAATATCTGTGTCAAAATGGTTCACATGATTAGATATTACACGATAACTGTTTTACGATGATATACGTAAATAGAAGATTATTTATTAATAAATACTATTAATGCCAAGTAAAATACTGAGAAATTAATGAATTAAGAATTTTTATCAGTCAAGAGTAGTAAGATACAAATTAAAAACAATTTGAATAAATACTTGAAAAACAAAGCTAAAACAAAAGTAAATTAAAGCAAAAGTAGAACAATAATAATTAAATAATAAGTAATAAACAATAGTTGACTATTTCTTGGGTCTTTGTTAAGGAGCAACCGAAAGAATTATCAACAGAGCCGTGTTTCTGAATTATATTCGGATGAATTTCAGAAAGAAATAATCAAAGAATTTTTTTTTAATTTAACATGTACGTAATTAAATAATAATATATTATATAAAATTTAAACTTTTTGTTTTTTTTAAGAGAAATGTTTTTAAGAATATTTAAAAGGCAATCGTCAAGATATAACCTGCCACGACACGACTTGAAGTGCATAATATGCAAAATGATAAATGCACATAACATGCAAAAGAATAGCAATAGAAAAAAGACAAAAAGTCAAAATTTTGAAACAAGTAGAAGATATTATTTTAACTTTAAAAAATAATAACTTGGAATACAAAAGATATAGAAAATTGCAAAGAATATCTGGAAATCGAAAAACATGCAAAAGTGAAAATTAACTTAAATTTAAAAATTTTTAATTTACATTTATAGTTAAAATATTTTTACAGTACCTAGGCAATAATCAAATCCCAAACAGGAGAACAAATTGTGGTACCAAGCATCATGAAAAGAGAAACATTATTGTTAGCCGAAGGTAAAAGCTTTGGAATTTAAATTCAATTTATTATTTTTGGATATTTTAATTAATAATCCAATTTCTTTTGAGAAACATTGAGTGTCACTACAGATATTTTGAATTCCTTCGGTAGGATTATTAATAGTGTTTGTTATGATTTTTTCTGGAGATATTTAATTGCCAATTAATCAGTTTTATGATTATCAAAACTGAATAGTCTTCTTAGCTCAAAGATTTTTATTTTGAGGTTATATATTTGTAGGTCTAAATGATCTGCTTCTTACTCATTGGTATTAGTTTTGCTTAAGTTTCAGGCATCTAGAATAGATATTTTAATTTCCTATTTCATTATTATTAATGGCAATTATACCATCAATACACCTGAAGGTAAATTTAAAGAACTCATGTTTTTTGGTGGCTGTTGTTAAATTCTACAAAAAAGAGGAAATGATTACACATGGCAGAAGAATACTTAGTAACTATTGGAATACCATTAATTTGTAAATAAATGTTCTCTTGAAATTTAATAAAGTTGCGAAATAGTGTACATTTCAGATATATATCCTATTTTCGAAAATAAATTAATTCATTAATGTTGGGAATAAGACAGTGAACTTCAATTAAACTAGTATAAATCCTATTAAGTGGAAGAGTGGTATACAAGCTTTCAAAATCATAACAGTTAATATTATAAATTTGATTTTTGATAATAGTTTTAATTAGCTTCTGATTATTAGTAATAATGCAATTTAAGTAAAGTTATATTTGTGTGCATCTAGAATTTTAGGCAAACTTTTTGAAATATTTTTTAATTAATATCGACCGCTTTTTTATAGTTATTCACACCATTAGCTATAAATCTGTATTCGACAGAATTCTTGTGAAATTTTAGTAGAACATACAAACTGGAAAATATTGTACTGTGGCTTGATGATAATTTTAAGTTTATTATCATAGGCGTTAAATTTATTAATTAGTATTTAATTAAGAATGTTGGTTTTTATAGATGCTGCAACTGCTAGGAAGACGCCAAGAGTTGTTTCTTCAATTGTTGCGTATGAAAATTAGTACGCAGTCCATAAGGATAAAGTGTTTTAAATTTAGGTATATGATGAGTCTTGATTCAGCCGTTCTTCTGTGTTAGGTATAATTTCTAAAAATACAATCTTAATATCATTAAACTATGTTGCTTAAAGTGCTCAAACTCTGCTATCTAGTAAATATTGTATTTAAAAATTTTGTTAAAATTTTAATAAAGGCTCTCTGGTTATTAATTATGAGATTAAGAACGTTTCTGGTTTGTCCTATGTATTTCAAGTTACATATATTGCAAGTACATACGCAGTTAAACGTTTCTCATATCGTTTGCTCCGGTATAGTAGGTAAGTTGGGAGCAGCTGCATTATTAACACAGGTCAATACCATGTATAACTTTATACAGTTAAGTATATCTATAGTTAGTTACAGTTACATCTACAGTTAAGTACATCTACATCTAGAGTTAGTTACAGTTACATCTACAGTTAAGTACATCTACATCTACAGATGATTCCATCTACAGTTAAGTCTCTCCAAATTGAGCAAAGGCTCTCCAAGTTACTTCTACGCAATAAACCAGTCAATCACCAATCCATCATAGCTAATTTATTATATGCATATATGCACGTGATTTCTCAGCAGAAATGAGTTTTTTAATATCTGTTAATCTTTTACATTCATCCTATATAAATAATAGCTTCATATTTCGCCAGTAGCACTTTATTCCATGATCTATGCGAGTAAATTCGGTCGCGAGCTCTAATTTTTACAGCTGAAGTTTTTAAAATCATCTTAAAAGCGTTCGTTGTTTTCCTCAAACATGGATACTGTATGACCTTACTTTGTGTTATAAAATTACACACATACATATTTACAGCCAGGTGTAATTTAAACACTTATCTGAAGAACTAAGTCAGAAAGACAGAATATGCCCCATTTTCTTTACGAAAGGAAGGTCATGCACTTCGAATTGCACACCGGGAGGAATAAGACCTGAGGCTGCCGTCTGGGAAATTAACAGCTTAATGGCTTCCAACTCTACTTCATTTCCTTATGACAGCAGTGCAGTTTCCTGTTAATACGATAAGTTACTGATTATCAAAAGCTTGAAAAAAAAATCTGGGTTGTAAAAGAGCACATAACCCCACAGGGAGATCGATACAAATACATTTATGCAAAGGCGTATGAATGAGAATTACCTGTATATGCTCATTGGAAGATAAATTACTTTGAATAAAAAAGATGTTTCTTATAAATAAAACTAGAAAAGGTTAAATGCAGTTCTTCAGTCCACTGTTGTAAAACATAGAATGTTAATTCTTTCACATTTAAAAGTCTGTATGAATGTAACCTATACTTTGGGCAATGATAAACGGGAAGCATTATGAAAACTAAAGCAACCAAATATGTGCATAACTTTCCATTCTATCTCAGCGCCAAGAGATGTTTCTTCAAACAAAGTACAGCGGAATTTATTGCCGTAACTTTGCTATTTTGTGCAGCTTGGGTCAAATGTTAATTGAATACTGCAAATTTATTTACAGTGACTTCAAACATTAAGGCTATATCAAACTCTAGATAAATTAGGTTTTCAAACTAAGTATCAGAACTAAGGACAATAATTTTTTTTTAATCCTTTCTAAGACAGAAATATTTTCTGTTCTTTCGAATTTATTATCGGAAGTGTTAATATTTAGTTGCGTGATCTTTAGCTTCATGGCAAACGCTCCACCAAAATTAGAATTATATCTGATTATTGTGCCATTCCTTTTCCTCAACAACTGTTTATTGTTCCATTCCTTTTCCTCAACATATTTCAGGTAACCTATGCTCTGCATGTTATATATTTGTACACTCCTGTTTTGAGTATAGACTGCAAATGTCCGATGATACTAATGTTCAGGACTGTCAGGAGTACATTATGCCTTACATTATTTTATTTGGATTAGGAAATGTATTCAACCTTAGCTTCAAATCAGTTTCTTTGAGATTTTTTTTTCAGTCCTAAGCAGAAAATAAATAGGGAAAACAAATTTAGCAACATTCCCATAAGCAGGTATTTGCCTAAGCCAAATAATCCAGCTCAGTCCAATAACTTCTTGTAATCATGCAGTCTCGCATCATCACGACCTACCATTCCATCACGTTTAACTATTGGAATTATATAGTTTAGAGCAGCGCCTGGTTTCTTTCACATAATACGAAACACAACAGTACTAAAACTATTAAATTTCCTCTCAACAGTTAATTTCAGGAAGTTTGGATCATTTATTTATATTCTAGCGAGGTTTAAATTGGTATTTCTCAAACTTTCCTAAGTCACCGTCCACCTTATTTAAAATATGTATCCTAATATTATTCTCTGCCCTTTTTTATACATGCACGTATGTATTTTTGTATATAATACTTTAATCAATTGTATGTGATTACGCAAAATTAATTTATGACTTAGATAATTAATCCTTTAATTACATATTATAATGATCGATTTATTAAAAATTTATTATTTATTTGCAAAAAATACAGGTATAAATATGTTTTTATGTTTTGTGGTAAAAGTCACATACATATACGGTCATATAATAATATGATGAGGAAGAGAAGGATGTAGTATTACTAGTATCATTTTAGAAATTAGTACAGCAGCTCTCTTGAAACCTAAAGTTTCCTCCCCATCCATGACGCCTAATATTCCCTCGAAAATGCAAATGCCTCCAAGAGGATACTCTAGGTCCATTCTGAGAAATAATGGTGTAAACGATCATCTATTTAATTGGCTTATTTAGATTATTACGAAACGTGAAGGCTACTTGCCTAAAGGAAGAAGTGTCTTCATGGAGGACCTTTCAAGGAAAACTGATTCGTGCTCAAACGGCACAATTGGGTAAACCACAAAAGCCATCATGCAACTAGTTTCGCCAAGATTTGAACCTGAGTCTAACTACTGAGTCTACAATACATTCGCCAAGATTTGAACCTAAGTCTAACTACCGAGTATTCAGCGGTTTTTATCGCTCAGCCATTGGTGGATTTCATACTTAACAGAGTTCCTTCTTAACTAATCTATTGTTGCAGCACATCAGAACTTGTCCTTAAGCTCCCTTCTCTTTTCAGTTTTTCCTTAACAATATTCTTATTTCATTGCGTAATTTTCAAAATACCACTAGTATAAACAATTGAATTAGATTTTTTTGGCTAAGTATATGCTTCCTTGTATATCCATTATTCTCAGATTAGATTCAGCACAAATACAAAATTTAGAATCCTTTTCCATAAACAAATCTTACAAGTGAATTAGTGCTTATGCTGTATCTAGGAGTAGATGCCTTTTGTATATAGAATATTTTTGCAACATATGAGCTGGATCCCGCTCAAGAGTGATTATATATCATTTTTTATGTGACCATATTATTATACTTATAAATCATGAATTTAAAATAGCTCTTATCCGCATAGTGTCTTTGTTCAAAGTAGATCATGCCATCTTCTCAATCAGAGTAAAAAGAAAGTATAAGATGGATATCTTGAAGAAAACATCACGTTAAGAAAGCTAATTAAATAAATATTGAAAGGAAATGCAAAATGATGGTATGGTTGTAAGTAAACTATGTAAGAAACGGAAAATAACGCAAACAAAATCTGGAATTTGGCAAAAATATTTTCAGTTTTAAGGAGAAACGAGGAAGCAGAAGATAGCGATACAGAGATTGTAAATATAGCATAAGTTAATGGGTGAAAACAATTCATGAATGAAAATGTAAATATGAAGAAAACAGATGAATGAGAAAAAAGCAATTTCAGATTTAATCGTATATTACATACGATATATTTTGTGTAAGTACTTAGAATCTTTATTTTATAAATAAAATGATTACTGGTAATAAATTATGTCACAGTCTACATAAATTTCCCTAGAAATTACAATTATGAAGAGAAGTGCCGTTGGGGGGGCACAAATCAACTTCAATCAAAGGCCCCCAAAATTATTTAAATTGGGACTACCTTCAAGGATTTGTCTTCACCACTTCTTTCATTATTTCTGTTAGAAAGTCTACTGGGAGATCCTTCCAAGCCAATTAAAGTAGTTTTCTAGAGTCATGAACTTGTATCACATTTTTCTTCAAGTGTACATTTTAAAAAGTTATAAAGCATCTAGTTTGCGTTAAAAAATTCCTATTTGTCATTCATTAGGCAGCGCAAATTACCTAATATATTAAGCACAGGCAATTCTTCGGAATAATGTGCAAGATCCGCTTATTTGAAAAAAAAAAATGCACCAAATATTTCGTGCCCCTAATCACGGTATTATTACAAGGAATTCTTCCTACAGGAAGTTTTTATTACTTCCCTTTCGAGATGTAAGTCTCAAAGCAAGAGTCATTAAAATTCAATAAAGCATATCTTAGATTAAGCATGGGATATTTTTATTTCTAGATTCTTGAATGTCAAACATCAGGTTTTAGTGTTAAACTGCAGTGCTCATCATCATATAACAGAATACAGCAAGAAGATAAAGAATAATTTGCTATAGATGGGCTGACTGCTTACTTTAAGGTGAATTTGAATCTATTTTGAACTCATTTGTTTTCGCTATTTTGCGATAGGGATCTTCTGTAATGATTTAGGGAAGGATTATTGCAGTGCATACATTTTTTGTTCTTTAAAAATTAAAATTTTGATGAACAGTCCTCGGACTCAGAAATTTTAAGATTTCTATCCATTTCACGATACTGTTTCATGGAAATGATCAGATGAATAAAATAAGAGTCTCCAATTCATATTTTATTTCCATTATATGAAGGCAGTAATGGTCTATAAATTTTAAATCGAAAGTCAAATAATTTTTTATAATGAAATAAATTACTGAATAAAAAACCTGAGACTCAAAAAGCTTTAAAAAATACTTCTACGGCTATTTTTTATAACAACAAAGGCATGCCGTAATGCCAGAATGAAGGAAAAAGTGCAACGGCTGGAAATAGTTAGAAAGAAAAAAGAAATATTTAAATATTTCCGACATATATATAGACAGAGAGAGCTAAAATGAGGCTAAAAATCATCTAAAGCAATGCTGTGGCATCATCTCATTTTTCTAAGCATTTAATTCTTGTTTTGTTTTTAAATCAAAACTTTTTAAGCATGTGAAATACATATGCAAAATATTAATTTATTCTACTACAGTTCTCATTCTTAAGATGAGCATGATTTAAAAATACGCCAACTCACCCCTTTCATAAAGTCTTTTGCGAAGGTATCATATTTTCAAGTCGTAAAGCAGATGTCTAAAATAAACTTCGATAGTTTGTCATTACCGTAATATGTAGTGCGAGTTCACTATACCATGAATGACCCTAAGGAACTCGGGAATAATATGTAAAACTCTTAAAGGATTTTCAACGCAACATTGCTATTCAGTTTAAGGATGTTATGTTTATTTCTTTCCCTGTGGCCTGCTGTTTACACGAAAATAAACTCTGACATCCAAGACGCCTGTGTCAAAGTTAATAACCATTGACTATAGTCATGGTCAAATCTTTAGAAAAGGAAAATTTAAACAAACTAGCCAGCTTTCCTAATGGCAGTGTTAATTCATATTTTCGAGATCACAGTAATCAAATTTAGAAAACATAGTAATTTTATTACTCAATATGTTTTAATTTTTATGAAAAAAATTTCTTTATTTAAATAGCTCATAGTAACCTTTACTTCTGCTCAAATTTCAAACAAAATTGTATAAAAGAATTCTTAAACAGCATGAGCAGCGATAGGTAAAAAGAACTATTACAACTAGTTAATTTGTTTGATCGAATAGGCAAAGCACTTAATGGCTATTTGCTGAAGGGGAGAGATGCCTTTGTATCACATTCTAAGAGTAACTGGCTCGTTATATGCTTTACCCGCAATGAAACCTGTACAGCCATCCCTTTCATCAGGATTTGAACCTCAATCGAACTACTAGTATTCAGCAATGTTATCCACTTAGCCACTAGTTAAAACATTAGTCTAATTAGGAATTAGAATAGAATGGAAAGTTCTTGTCTAGCATCTGATTTATTTGCATAGTATGACTTTATTTTGTTTTATTTGTGTGGCTTTAAAGTAGACATTTCCGAAAGAAGATAAAGAATCTGAAACCTCACCGAAATTTGAACCTAGGTAAAACAAGAAGTGTTCAGTCGTCTTATCCACTCAACCGCTGGGTAAAAACACGCAGAGATTAGGAGAGAATGAGGAGCACTTGTTTAACAACGAATTTATTTTCAGATTACAAATTTTACAAGTGTTTTGTATTTGCGTAACTTTAAACATAACAAATCCGGGAAAATTATCTCCGAACTTTCTACACATGGTAAATGAAAATAACTGTTAGTTAAGTATTTAATTTAACAAGAACAGAGTAATTAACTCATTGGATCCTATTTGTGTTAACCTTATCTGCATAGTCAGTGTTATAAGTCTGTGTTATCTGAAACTCTAATAGATATCTTCCATGTTGTAACTAAATGTTTCAATCTGTAATCCCTCAAATTAAGGCTCTCAGTAAATTTTCCGTTTCAGTTTCAAAGTATGTTTTGTTAATTTCGTTACTGATTTAAACTAAAAGCACATTTTTGCTAAAAGAAACAGATCCTTTTTCATACTATTACCTAATATTTCTAATATTTTTTTATTTTAAAGCGTATCAATTGTTTAGACCATTAAAATATTATCCTCAAAAGTGTCCTGATTATATTTCCCTTCCTGTAATTTCATATCCATCAATAACTCAACAGATTATTTCATGACATCAAAACATTAGCAATATAACAACAAAGTAGCAAATTAGTAGAAACTGTATGAAGCTGGGCATATGCTTATTGAACCTAGCTTATCAGCCAAACTTTGGTATGATTCAATTCCAGAATACGAGTCTTGCTGATACGTCCATATCAGTCAGTATATCAGGGCGAAGAATTAATTTTACAAGACTCTGCTTTCATTAACAGGCATCTTGGGCTTATACTTTGTAAAGTTGCGCGCTTCCAACCTGCACGCAACAAAGTCGTGATTGCTGAGAACTGGAAATAGACCAAAGTCTTGAGAAGGGTTTAAATCCCTTTTTATTCAACTTCAGAAATTACAAATGCGTGCTCTTGACGCTCACAAACTACGCCGACCCGGCGGTAAAATAAAAATAAGAAATTGAAAAGAGATAATAACAAGTGATTAACTACGAGGCTCTCTAAACGTGACTAACCTCACCGCGTTCTAAAATACCGCTGATAATTCAGCAAACTCTGAATATTACGTTGAAAGATTAACAGTTTGCCGAGGCAAGCACACAGGCCGAAACGCGTGGTTCTTCAATTTCCAACTAGCCACCTCCACACTCGTGAAACAAGAAAGCACACTTTCGAACTCGTTTCCTTTCTATTTAACTCAGAATACGTCCGCTGATAATTTGAATCCTTGCGCGTTCTACTAAAATTTACATACTCTGGCATTGGCAATTCCAGAGGAAAGTAAGGCTTGACAGGAAAGATAGTTTAAACTTAAAATAAATGTTAGTTAAAATAAATATAAACCCTACAACTTATTAGTAAAATGAAATTATGTTACGTCAGAATGGGTGTAGGAACTCTAATATATCAAAATAAAATTGCCATTTATTTAATACAAATAAATGATAAAAATTATTTTGGTTTGTTTGCGTTTCTGGTACAGATTGCTGACCTATTCGTCCGTCACCAAAAAGTGCCCTAAAGTAATGTGTGTAGCTCTATCCAAGTCTGGAAAGACAGACAAAAAGACAAAGGACGTGGAAAATTAAAACCCGAAGTTTGCATGCAGATCACTTCGTCCCATAAACTTACGACAGTTATTATAACGCAAATTTTAGATTCATTTGGGGGGGGGGACATATCCCGACTACGCTTCAAAATTTGCCATTCCTACGCTGATGAGAATATGAAGCGATTTTTATTCAATTAATACCAAAAGCAGTTATAAAATTGCAACTGGGTAAACACTTTAGATTTGTACATTTTGTGTCCATTAACGAGTTTCACGTTTATTCATATGTACCGTATATATGTCATTATCACATTTAAATCAAAAATTAGAACACTTTAGCCAATAAGGTTTAAAATTCAATTTCACAAGCAGCAGTTTAATAACTCAAAGTTTTTTTACAAATTAGATTAACTGACAGCAACTTTTAATTTTTTAAAATTAGTTTTTCATATATATTTCACATTTTTCATCAAGAAAAGCAAAATTTTCTGTACACCCACATGCAATAAAGTTTTCAGCTTAATTTTAGAGGAAGGTTTTACTAAAGGCTGGTTTGGTTTATTAGATTACAGCAAAGCACTCGAAGGCTATCTGCCTTAAGGGAGGGATGCCTTCGTGGAGGACTTTCTAAGGGAAACTGGCTCGTTAACACGTTACACATGGGGAAAACCACGAAAACGCCCATGCAGCCAGCCCGTTCGCGCGATTCGAACCTCGGACCGAACTATCAGTGTTCAGCGACGTTACTACTCGGCCGCTGGTGGGCGATTTTAAATCAAATCTAGTTCTACTCGGCCGCTGGTGGGCGATTTTACTAAAGATTTAAATCGCTTACTCAGATTAACAATTTTTTTATTGTTGTTTATAAAAATAAACTCTGATTATTTTGTAGGAAATTTAAATCTAGTTCATATGTTGTTCGAAAGAAATTTTAATTTTCTTGGCAAAACAAATTAAATTTCACACTATTAAAGCATACTAATATATTAATTTTTACACGATTAAAACATATTAATACAATCATTTTAATCCGCCACTTCATTATGTATCGTATTTCATGTACCTACATAAACACGCATATTCTGTATGAACATACAGAAAGAGATTCGAGACTCTTTTCATTAATAACTTCCAATTATTAGTATTAAAATACTTATTCACTTTCTATACGTTCTTTGCTCATTTTGGAATGACGTATAATGAAATGATTTTAAATGCTATGAAAATCCAAAGCTATTTTATTTTTTTAATTTACAAATGTTACAATAATGCGAGTCTTTGCCGTTCTTAGCAAATTTATATATCACTGCATTTTAAGTCTTCAATAAAATAAATTCTACTTATTTTAATTAACATGTTCTTTTTACCCATTGTGTTACCTTATTAAATTTGTGCTACGTATCTCTAAAATTTACAGCTCACAACTTAATATTTTGTAGGAAAATCAAATCTAGTTCATATATTGTTCGAAAGAAATTTTACTTTTCTTGGCAAAAGAAATTAACTTTTACACCATTAAAGCGTATTAATTCTTCTAAAATGAATCTGTCGTGTAATTGTAAAATTGGGGTTTGGGATAAATTTAAAATATTCATAGGAATTTCTAGATCTTTGTTCTCCCTATCTTATTTTTTCCTTTATGCAGGGTTTATTATAAAGGATTTCTTAATTTTAGTTATGCGTTGCTTTTTTAACCACTAGCTATTGCACACAAATTAAATATTCTTAATAATAATATAGAAGCAATGTTTCGGAGTTAAGGTTAAGGCCTACTAGTAATGGTAGCATTTTCGTGTGTGTGAGTGTGTGGTAAGTACATGTGTACTATTTATTTCGAGAAGAAAATGTCTGTGAATATTGAATGAAATATAAGCGGTTCTTTCTTCAAAACTTCGCCATATATGTGTGTTAAAATGAATGAAATAACTCATTTTAAAATAGAATACTGCATTTATTTATATTTTATTAAACGAATATTACTGATAATTAATCTAAGCTTTTCGATATTTTAATAAAATTCGCAGTTACTACTAAATTACATTTGTATACACATTAGGAAATAAGGAGGGATGTATTTGTTATAATAACAAAAATGCAGGATTTCTGGGATAAACTATTCAAAGTTCAATTCTGAGTCCAAGAAATGAAAATCTTCAAATCCGTTGTTTTGCGCTTCCTCGACGTTCCGCAACAGCGCCGCTGCGCTTCTGTGGCATCAACATGTAATTTCATTTTCTTGTTATTTATGATTAAAAGATACGAATGACTGATTTTCAAGCTTCAGGGTAATTTTAATTGAGTTCCGCTAAGGCAGCACTGCTTTCCTCGTTTCTCCTTAGATTTTTCATTTGAACTTACATTAATATTATTTCTCGATAAGAGCAAGTAATCCAGTTCAGTTTGACGGTTCTGTATTTCTTGCGCAATATTCGCACGATATCAGAAGAATGATTGAAAAAAAAAATTATGCTCATCGACTGGAAATTCTTACTTCATGAAATAAATCGGAATAACTACAGATTTAGAGGAAACACGTTTTGAATACGTTATAATCTTAATACCCGACAAGAAAATTTTGCAAATTTCTTCTGCCATTATGAATATTTAATCAATTCGAACAGATTATCATTCAGACTTTTAGAAACATTTTTTCACTTACACAATATAAAACGTAATGCATATCTATATATAAAGTTTTTTGGAATTACATTGATGATAATAATAAAAATTTTCCTCCAACGCGTATTATGAATTCGATCCAAATAACAGTAACTAAACTGCTTAGAAAATCGGGGATATTCACTTTGGGATGAACTAATTAAACTCTATTACATTTCATGAGCCACATTATTGATTAACGTGTTGTTATTTTAATGCATTTTCTTGTTTTAGAAGGAAAGAGAGAAAATATACTTGGACAATCTTACAGCTTTCAAGACAGAAAACTAATTATTATATAATGAAAAATAATTAATAAAATTTTGATGCATCGAGGCGGCATAAATTTCTGAACAAAGGTGCAAATGTAATCAAGGTGAAGAGGTAGATGGATTTCTTGAATTTGATAGTTAACACTGAATATAAGAAAGTTTTAAGATTCATTTAAAAATTTTTATTCCATTATTATGAAACACGTTCAAGTGTAACAATTTATTTTTTAGTTCCCAGCTCGGAAGTAATTAATTGATACAAATGATTTGCCGTTTTTGAATCTTTCCTGAGCCTATAGCTCAATCTCTTAACTTTCAAACATACACTTTTGGGGATTTAAAAAATATCCTAATGCTGAATAGCAGTACAAAAATATCGAAATATTATCTATATTTCAGTCTTTTAGCAAAAGAGAAAATATCCCATATAAATCACTTATTCGCAAAGTTTATGCTACTACTGTAACCACTGCATGCAGTTTTAAGCTCAAGTCATGCAAAGAGCACTACTGCATTATTTTCAATATTTTATTTTACGTACATGATTAAAAAAATTATGAAATGCAATTCAAGGAGAGATTTATTGATTTTACTCATCTACTTTTTCACATTGATTACGTTTGTACATTAGTTCAAAAATGTATGCAACTCGGCGCATGCAAAGTTTATTTCAATAATTTTTATATTTTAGACGCTGTTGGACTTCAGCAGTCTTTTTACTTCCTTATACGAAGTAAAGGAAGTATTGTAATCAGGAAAATTTCGGGTATCATATTTCAACAAAAATATACATTTTGGCCGCTATTGAATGCAATTTAACGATGCTTTTGCTTGACATCCGTACTGAAGGACAGAATAAAGGACTCTTTTTCCTCAGACGAATTATAAAACTAATTTAACATGGATTCGGAAGAGATTTTTTCGTGGCGTCTGTACGTACGTACGTACGTAGGTATGTATGTATCTCAAAAACGAGTGTCCTCAGAACTTTGAAATTTTGAATATATGACTGCTGAACGCTGCTCAAGTGGACTGCCGCCCTTAACTATAGTAAGCCTTACGGTATTTGTTACCACTTGGCAGATGCTGTCTAATCATGACTCGCTGATCCGACAGCATTTATTATTTCAAAATCTTAGGTTTCATAATCACTCATTGTTTTACATAGGTTTTTAGTATCTATGACTGAGTTGTGCACCTCCTTTTTTAGTTGCAATCGGTCGCACGAAAAGTATATAAATATATATGTATATATAGCCACTCGCCTCAGTGAGCTTAGTTTTTTTTTCTTATATGTTGTGCGCATTTTTTGCTTCAAAAATGATTGCACTATCTTATTTTTTTCCGGTTGTTCTTCCAATTAAGGTATTTATACCTTTAGTTAATCTTCATGCAATAGTTGTTGAATTATCAATAATTTAAAAGTTGTTTAAGTGCCTCTAAGCCTAATTCTTGTTTACCATAGGAGCCATATTTGTTTACATTTGAATCTTAGCAGAACAGTGAATTAAATCTTGCTGCTCCTTCAGTGTCTTTTTGCCGAGTGGGACCAAAAGGAAACTTTTAGTTTTGTGCTCCGAAAAATCTGCCTTTTCCCCTGCTGGCCGAATTGCTTGCATTTGCGCAGAAACACGATTTTAATTGTAAAATTTTTTTATTATTATTTTAACTGTATTTGGTGTTTTATTTTTTCTATATTTTCCAATTTTTAATGAAGTTATTTTGAGGTTTTATGTATTTTTACCTTGCCGCGAACTGGAAACAGAATTAATTGAATGAGAAATATGTCTCTAATGAAATTCGAGGAAATAAGTTTAAATGAAATGCAGGAAAAAGTGAGTATAATTTTAATATTCTGTACAAGGAAGTCATGGGGTGTACACATCAGATTTTTTCTCTCTGTTATCTCCTACAAACAAGAAAATACATTAAAGTAATAGCCAACGTCAATTATATGAAGATGGGATTTAAGTTTCGACCGTCTTTTAGAAATGTTCTTGATTAAAACACATTTCCCTAATTTGAAATTTTTGTTAGAAGTACATATCTTAACTATTCTTTGATCCTTGAAGGCGTTGGCGAAGAGATCGCATGAAATTTTTAGAATAATTATTTCTTCACACAGAATAAAAAAATGTTAATTAGTTAACTCCAAGTTTTTACAGAGTTTGCCTAAGTAGATCAGAGTCTAAGATTCATTCAAGATATAAAGTTCATTTAAAGTCATACCTTTCTTCTGTCGACTGACATTAAATACTGTCTTCTTACGCGTGGAACTCAACTTTTACTTCTCTCTGATTACCTACCATTTGTTTTGAGACAAATTTCAGGAATTGAAAAGATTTTATAATGTACTGGCACGTTCCTAAAGCTATAAATGTTCAGATTAGTATTTCAAAGTTATACTACGAATTCAAATAGGCATTTTAAGTCAGAGTCGAGTTTTTGTAGTTTTTTTTTCTACGTGTAACTGGATGTGAGAGATTTTTCCTTGGAAAGTCCCTTGGAAGACATCAGTCTTTCAAGCAGATAGCTCTTTCGTGTTTTTTCCTTAATCTAATAACTAAGCAATATCTGTTATAGTTAATTAATCATAAGCAAGCAGGCGAACGGTTAATTTTTATAGGACTCATTTTTACTGTCTGTTCAAAGCTATATCAGTCAAGTTTTGATAGTTATACGAACATATGAACATTTCAGAAAATTAGTTTCTAATACCTTCAACAGCTTAAAACATTTTAACCTTTATGAAAGGTCTGGTATAGAGGTGATAATTTCTAAAGGAATCAATAATTTAATGCTTTGTTCCACCGTATTTTAAGTAAAGGTAGGAAATTCTTATTCTAAATAATTTAGTTTTCATAAACAGGGAAACTGAGGTTGAGTTAATAATGCCCTTTATAGTTTATACTATGATAAAATAAATGAAGCTGCATTCATATTAAAACAGAATGACATATTAAAAAAAGCATATATATTCTATACAAAATTCAAGATGAAATTCAGAACGTTCCTTTTTTAAATTAAAAACTATTTAGATATTAAAAATAAAGAAACTTAATTTTATGGCGTTACTACAATTATATGTTAAAGAACAAATATAATAGCATCAATATAATACACTTGGTGATATTTCCTACAATATTAATTCTGCTTTTTCGGATTGAACGTGCATTTAATTTGCGCAACAATATTTTATTTCTAGACGTAGAAGGGCACATTTATAACACGTAAGACTGTAACTGTAACTACATTCCTAGGTTGTTTTTCCCCCTTACATTTAATGTTTTCAGCAAAAATACTTATTTTTTAATGTTCTATGTGATTTTCCTTTTCTCCAGATTATAAATCTCTACTTTGAATTACAAGATAAGAGGACACTGCTTACAATTAACTGCTTTACTACATCCCTCTTCTACAGTTTTCCACAATCTAGCCAATTTTTAGTCTACATTTTTAAAAAGCGCTAATTTGCTTTTATTATTCTAGAAGGACTATAGAACTCTGGTTAAATATCAAGAGCTTTCGCATGAATAAAGAAAGATATAGATCTGATTCCTTTTTGAGGAGGGCATTCTTTTCTCAAAACATTTAGTTATGATTTCTAATGTCGTGGTTAGAAGTTTTATTGTGATCGAGTAGTTTTCATTAAGGGTTCTGGGGATAAAGAAACTCTTTTTCAGAATTTGGAATCTATAAAACATTACTTAGATAACTCTCATAGTAGATTTTAACTTTTTTTTTCCTATTGTTAACTTTTATTTTGTTTTGCACGAGAAATCAACAGAAATAAAAAACTCTTTCTAAAACTGTAGAGACATTAGATATTTTTTTGAAACAGTGACATACTTGTGACATACTTGTGACAATTAATGTTAAAAATTCACTTATTTTCGCCAGCAAAAACGTTCGTTTTTCAAATTATCAGTTTACACTTTACGTTTAACGGAAAGTTTACAACTTTTTTAGAAGTTCTATTGTTTATAATAATGCCTTCGATTAAGATGCACAATAAAAAAATGAAATCGATTTGTATAAAGCGTGTCTTAAAAATTTCTTAAAAATAGTGTCTTAAAAATAGTCTTAACTTTCCGAAAACGTAAAGTTTACTACTTTTTTTAGTAGTTATATTGCTTTCGTTTAAGATGCACAGTAAAAAAATTAAATCGATTTGTATAAAGCGTGTCTTTAAAACGTTTTCATGATGTATATGAAATAAATTTTTGACATATTTCTGTGTTAAAAAAGATATAAAATAAATTATCAACTTAATAACAAATGTCGGTTTTTGCTGTTTAAATTGCAATTAACCTTTATAACTCAGCATTACAAAACTTAAAAAACGAAAAAAGAACTTTTCTTTGCGCTCAGGTGGATTCACTTTCTATATCTGATCTTCTTCCTTTAAACAAGGCCCACGGTTGAACGAGAGCAATGATATGGTAGAAAGACCTTTGTTTCGCTTAGTTTAGCTTTTTCACAAATCAGTGATTTATAATTGATAAAACGCGATGATTTTTTTCAGCGGTGCTTTCAAATTGTTGAGTCAAATAGTTCAGGTATTTATTGCGATCGCTAACCAGCTTCAGATTTTGAGTATCTATTCTTTTATTTTTACCTATTTTTAACTACACAATTAAACGTCACTATTGTCAAAAACAGGAATTGCTTGGCTTACACGCTTTTCGAAAAGACGCACGATCCGACGAAAGTGGAGGATTCGCAACATTTATTATAATCTCATAATACTATATGTATATGATTTTCCTAACCAAACATTACATCAGCATTTTCAAGTTATTTTCATGCACGAATTTCTTTAGAGTTGCAAACCCTAGTTTAGCATTTTAACACCCTAGAATTTCGACAGCTTTTGGTTATTGATAATTTAAATTCACGTTGTTGACGAATAATGCTTGTGATAATGTTAATATTAATTTTATATTTCTCATACAACTAAAAAAAATTAGTTAGTTTTCAAGGTTTCCTAATTTCAAAATCTATACAAAACTATCGAACAAAATTATCTTAAAAAATTCACTAGTTATTCCCGTCTGTATTATATTTAAAAGGAGAAAATATATAGATTTTCTTGCAAATTCTGCACTGAAAACGAATGAAACAGCGATCCTGTGACTTCAAAAATATATGGAATTAACCACATTGTCTTTGAAAAGTACTGAAAAATATGCATTACGTTTGAAATATATTTAAAATTCACGTGAGTATTTAAGCGTCACAACACCAAAATTACACTTCCATATATTTATTACACATATGTGTATATAGATTATACGATTATATAGAAATTCATTATGCGCTTACATTTCTATTCTAATTCCACATTTTCTATTAGGCAAACTTTCTCCCTTATTATCATTTTGCGAAGATGTTCGCACACAAAAAAAAGTAACAAACTGTTGTAATAATACATAGTACACGGTTATTTTATAGTGATGAATATCACCTTAACATAAAATACGTCTAAGGAAATTAAATTTGACAGAATTATAAAATTTCCTTTAAAATTTGGTAAAAAATAAAACAATCTTTTGTTTTTAACTGGTGAAATTAAACCTCGTGTAGCACCAAAACCAACTAAAACAATTCAATGTATTTCGAGACAAAAAACAGCTGTCTTATCTCTTTAAGAGTAAATAAATTCTATTGAAGAACCGCTATTTTGTTTCTTTGTTTATATCGGGACTTTTCATTTGATATCAAACAAACAAAGAGTGAATATTTGTTGACTAAATGACTGGCGTGTAGCACGCACTTACTAACATTTCTAGGAAATTAATACTGTTTTATTTAGTATATTTATCAATTTACAATAAAAATTTAGCATTCCAATTTTGCTCGAAAATATAGTACAAATCTGAGGCTATCGAGTATGATATTTTCCACAGTAAAAAACAAACCTCTGTGATAAATGAGTGTTCAATAATTTTAGATATGAAAATCCTTATAGGAGTTAATATATGCAACAAAATACAATGATTGTATCATCATCAACTCCATCCTCATCAAACTCAAAACAGTAAATTTTCGTATTTTTCATGCATTACAAAATGTGTTACATCATATTAGCTCACAGCAAGTTAAAATGAGAATCAAAATGCAACGTTTTATGTACAGGATTTGAGAGGGAACTGTCGCAGGAGATCAACGGTAAATCTACACCCACTATTTAGCAGTTTTAGAAAGCATTGTTAAACACCAATTTTCATAAGATAAAAATCAATATAGCTTGGTCGTAAATAAATAGTTAAAAAAAAATATCCAGAGTTTTACTCATATATCATTTTAATTAAGTAACTCGCATTATAGGAATCAAGTATTTCTATTCCGCGCTATGTGCATAAATAATTTTTATGAAAAATTAAATAAATTAGGTGATTTTTAAGACTCGCACCGTAAAAAGAATATTTGCTCTTCGCCTGAAGCCTAGAAATTACATACTGCTTCATTCCTCTATCATAGACATTTAATCAATTTGTAAATATATTTCTGACAAATTCCAAAATGTTGTGCAAACATCAGTTGAACAATACTAAAACAGATTCCATTTTCGATTGATTATAGAAATTTCATTTCATTTATTTAAATTATTCTTATATCACTGAAGTTTACATCTTCTAATAAAATTTCTTGAACCAATTAAAATTATCACAAAAATGGGGGGAAATGATATTTTATTCGAAAGGAATCACAACGGCATTTTATAAATTTTATTATTAATTTTAGACCCCAAAATTGTTTTTAGATTATTTTTTAGCTAATATTAACAAAGTACAAAATAAAACAAATAATTAAAAAAATGTACAAATGAAAGCAAATAATATTGAATCATAACATTGATTCAATATTATTTGTTTGGAATTGTCTATAGTCATTAACGTATAAAAAATTGTGTGATATATTAAATTAAAAGTATAGAAATTGAAGTGGAAATAAAGCAAAGAATATGTTTCGTTTCACATACCGCTAAGGAATACAGACATTAGCTTCATTAAAATCAGCATAATTTAGTCAGCGGAGTTACCGAATGCCGAAGCTGAATCCGATCGAATAAGAAGATGAGTTTCTTTACGGTTTGCCTTGGGACTGAATGAATGAAGAAGCTTGGATGTCAGTGGCCGATTCGACAGAGACCTATTTCTGCACTAGCCCGCGGCGCTCAGCTACTTTAAAGTAGGTGACGGGAAAACTTCAAAACCGCCTTCTTACAGGTCGGTTCCCTCTCAGTCCCAAGCCTGAAGCACTTCGGTATTTTCGATGCTCTAATCATTAATGGCATTTTTTACTCTGCCTTCATTTGATTTAATTAACCCTGATATTATACAAGACGCCCTCTGCTAGAGTATCTTTTCAGAGCGAGGAATTTATGCAGATATGCATTTTCAGATGCACTGATGACGATCTCAGAGTACGTGTCAAACTACAGAATAAAGTAATCACATTTCAAATACTTTTGCATGGTTACTCACCTTCTGAAACTTTACACTTGAATTTATTGATTGAACAAGCACTATAAAACCATCTTTGGATGTTACCTTAAAAAAAGCAGAAATTAAATATTAAACTTTTATTTAAACCTGCCACTGACCAAGAGAATGAGATTCCCTAAACACTGGTATTTCGACGTGGATTTCACTCTTGTCGAAGGCGATGAATTTATGAGTATTTTCGACGTTTTCCGCATGCGTTACAAATAAGAGCCAATTTCCTTTAGAAAGTACTCAACGAGGTGGAGATGAGCATTACTAAGGCATCACTTTATGCTGACAGGCCTAGAGTCCTTTGCCTTACGAATGTGCACATATTTCTTTGAAACCATCTTTAGAAATCAAATCTCATTCGGTGTCAATATTTTGCAATAAGATTTATTCAAAATAATTTTAGGACACGTGCTCAGCATAGACTCGTTTCTCAACATTTAACTGTTTCAAGTATTACAAAAATCCCAAAACGGAAGAGGGAGAAATTTAATATGTACCCAAAATGGGTAAAAATAAATGAAAATATTGTCAAGATAATTTTGAAAACTTATGATTTGTATTTTAAAAGAGATTTTGGAGGATTCTATTTCTTCCAGACCGATTACTGGAATTAAATATCTTTAAAGTGGAGATAATTGTACAGTGTGATTGCTAATAAATAATATTTAACTCAGAGTAGACAGGAGCTGTTTTTCTGGAAATTCAAACGAATTAAATAAAGTTTTCGAAGCACATTCACATAGTTAGTAAACAGATATCGTTACTTTACAGCAACTTTGAGAACACAAACTGGTTGGAACTTCTTCTAAAACAATATGTATTGTTACTGTTTCATCGATTTTGCTTTTGCAGTCATTTTGATCATGCAAAATTCCTATAGCAAGTAAAATTCTAAACACAACTAATGCAAGAGATATTTATAATGCAAGAGAAGATTTTTAGGGGAGTAAAAAATGATTAAAATGTTGTTACGAGTTTGTTAATATGTAAATAATTTTAGTCAAATTATATGTAAAATTTTAGTATCTTTTGCATAAAGCAATATGAAATGCCTCAAGACACGAAGCTCTGCTGAAAAAATAAGATTACAGAATTAACATTGAGGTAAATGGCAATTTCGCTAAATTGGCGAGCTATCGCCAAGATGGGGATAATTTTGGTGATTAGGTTTTTCGCCAAAATTGGCGATAAAAAGCTAAAAGTCACCAAGCTTGACGACCACCTGGAGACAATAATCTCCCTGTATAACTGTAATTGATCTCTATACTGTAACCGCATCTACACTTTATATGTAACTTTAACCGTATATGCCTTCAGTAATTTCTAGAAATAGAAGGTACTAGGTATTTCTCAGCGGCTGAGGGTGGAAGGAACTATATAAACTCGGAGAGAGCGTCAGTTCTCAGCTTTTTAATTCGGAGTATTGAGATCTCCGTGCGAACTTTGCTGTTTAGATTCGCTTAGCAATGTATTGTGTTTAACATTCTTTATAGTTTGAAGTGATAACTACTGGTTATGCTCTGTTATTCCGAGAAGAGCGCTGTGCGGGTAGCTTTGTGGAAAGTTCCATCACTGTAAACGTTCCTTTAGGGAAAATAAACTTTATGAAGCTTTCATCCATTCTGTGTGCATTCAGTCCATTACGAACTCGTACTCAAGCAACAATATACTCCTAAAAAGTACGAACATGCATGTATTAGCATAAATTAAAACTGCCAACTTCAAAGGAAAGCTTCCGCCCCCCCCCCCCGGTCACACACAAAGTCAAGCGATTAATATTTTTTATTTTTAGAGAAATAGCTGTTAGTATTTTCAGGAAATATCAGATTTTTACAGTCAAATGATCAAGAGAACAAAGCTTCAGTATGAAAGTGAATAGCAGTGTATCAGCTTACAGGACAAATTTTCAAGGGAAGGGAGAACATTTGTCAAATTAGGGGAAATTTTAATCGTAAAAGGATAAATCTTTTCAGACATAGTGCTTGGAATTTTAAATAAGATTAATATTGTTCTACTCCTTCTTAAGGATTTATTTTAATCAACATATTATTTTATGAGTTGACCTATATTATCACTTCTATTTTCCATCACTTCTCACTAAGATGTAGAAGAAGAGTTAGTGTGTGTATGAAGTTCCTGAAAGTTAGAGAGAGCTTTGAGAGTTAGAGAGAGCAGTGACGCTGACCGTTGTGATATTTCCTCTCCCAGCTCTGAGAGTTGTTTGATTCGGTGTCAGCCTTTTTAGTAGATGAAGTTAAAGCTGATCCAACACTTGTTCAGCTTTTGAAGTTGTGAACCTCTAGCGTTAAATTACTTTTAATTTCAATTTTATTTTTCTCACATTTTATGTTTCTGAAATTCCCCAAGCTAACGGAAATTTATTTGTAAACACAAGGTATGCATTATTAAGTTTAACATAAAAAGCTTTGTGTAAGTCTTCTTCTGTTGTTACCTGCGTACACGGGAAGATAAGTTGCCTAATGGTCTCAATAGGGCCCAGGGTTCTAAGTTAATCAAAGGAATGCCTTGAACCCTAGAGGTTTACTTTACGCCGCTGGAATTTTTTTCCGGTTAAACTTATTTAAAAAAACGTGTCCAGTTTTACTTTCCCTCCCGAATTTAATATATTACTCCTCACATTTAGAAAGTAGCATCCGTTTTCTAACAAAAAAGAATGAAACAAACTAATTGAACAAAAGCTTCTTAGGTGAAAATAATTACTATAAAATTCCCTTCTAAACCAGAAAATTAGTGTTAAAATTAATATAAACTGAAATAATTTCATAATTATAATATAAAAGAGGGGGGAACCGATCATTCTCAGCGAGTGAGTGATGTGTGATTATGGCAAAGCCTCGAGGGCTATCTCGCCTAAGGGGAGGGATGCCTTCGTGGAGGACTTTCTGAGAGAAACTGGCTCGTTTACACGTTTCACATGTGGAAAACCACGAAAACGCCAATGCAGCCGGTCCGTTCCCGCGATTCGAAACTCGGACCGAACTACCAGTGTTCAGCGACTTTACCGCTCGGCCGCGAGAGGGCCCATTCTCAGCGAATTGAATTACACCAGCCTGGATATCCTAAAAACATTAACCGGAGCTAAGGTTTCAAAGCTTTTACACATTCAACACGTTTTTGCATATATAGATTCGTAGATGGATCTTTAAATTTTGACAGCAGCTTTTGCGATATAGCTGCCCTAAGTCCTTCTAACGGGGTAGGGCCATATGCTAACACCTAGAAAGCCAATAGTTTATTTATGATCACATATTCCAATTCGTTGGAAGTTTTAATGTATGTTATATGGCATAGCTTTGGTAGGCATGTGAAGCCGTTAAAAGTGAAAATCTAAATCAGCAGTTTACAAAAGCATAGAAATGGATTATCATGGTACTTATAACAGAGTCAGGGCCGTTCGTAGGCCATTGGCTGCCCGCGTACTTTCCTAAGATTGACGCCCCCAAATTAAAAAAAAATGTTTAATGACTAATACATTTTTTATTTCATACTCACTAAGTACTTACATATGACAAACTGTATAAAACGTACTTGCAATGAATTTAAAATATTTAGGCTTGGTATCGCGAGAGTCCGGCCGCCCCTGATTTTGGCCGCCCCCTTGGTTTTGCGAGCTACACCCCCGCTAGGAACGGCCCTGATAGTGGTATTAAAATTCACTGATATCACTGCCTTTATTCAAATTCATTCCTGCAATATTTGTTTTTCTGAATACAGTGTTAAGTAAGTGGTCAACCTTGTAGAAAACAACGAATGGACATCTACCGCATACATAATTTTCTTTTCACGATAAAATTCAGAAAATGGTCTGGGGCTTATTTCAAAATAAAAAGATAATAAATAGGATTAAAATATTCTTTTTGTACAACAGGACATTAGTAGATAGAAAATGGGGGTTCTGCGACAGGTGGATCAGTGGATCAGGGGGCGTGGTCAATGACATCACAGAGGGCGGGGCCAAAGGCAACGTCATTACACTAGGAGGCGTGGTTTCGAGTGGAGTTGAGTTGTTCGTAGACTACTGATTGAGTTGTAGACCTCCTGCTTTTCATTTAAAGTTAGTTTTTTTTTTTTAAATTGACAACGGGAAATATTTTCTGCATCTTAATTTTGATGAAATGTCGATGCTGCCCTCTCTTGACGAAAAAGTGAATTATATGTTTTAGAAATATATTTTTTAAGTCTGGTGTTAAAATTATTCAATGCGCGACTCTGAAAACAATGTAAAAGAAACAAATATAAAAAAGACTTTCCTTTAATGATAGTTCATCATGTCATGAAAATGAAACTACAAGATAATTTGTTTTTGTTACTCAATTTTATTCTGATACTTTTATCCTTTCTAGTTTTCCATGAAACTTTAACTTATTTCTTAGGTTTCCTGTTCATAATAACATATTCATTTACTGTCATATTTTTTTTAATACTTAAGACGTTTCTAATTTGTAATATTTATTTATTTTCCACATACTATTTTTTCCCACCTTTCATAAATTTCAGCATACCCTGATTTTTAACTTATATGTTATATTTCACAAACGTTCCCGCACGTGCTGTTTATTTGTTACATTACTTAATTTTAGATGAAATTTCACACTTGTTTTAACGTTATAATGTTCAATATATTCTCAATTTTAACTTCATTTACTTTTTTTAAACCATTCTAGTATTCTATACACACTTTAACTTAGTGGTATGAAATTGTATTTAAAAAGAAACGTTTATTTTTCATGATCTTAGTTCTTTTACTAAATTTCCTACAGAATTTCTAATTTCTTTCACATGTTCAACAATATTTTCCTTATATTACCGAATATTTTTTTAAAAACTTAAGTCTATAACTGTTAATTGCTTTTTTTACGTTCACGATTTCCCTTCTGTGTTTATATTTCTTAATTCTAGTTTAACTTATTTATTATAATGTTTTTATTTCTGTCTCATCACTCGTAATTCCAACATTTTATCCCTTTTTATTCATTTTAACGATATGGATTGTTTTCATTTACTCCATATTCAAATATTTCAAATATAATTTTTATAATACTTGTTTTATTCCTCGATCATAATAGATCCTCTACAGGTTTTACTCAGAAATTTCCATTCACAACTTTACAGTTTAATACCATTTATATCTAAATGTATTTCTTTCTCATATAGTTTTATGGTCTTCAAAGTTTCTAACATCATATTTAGTTTTAAATCCCGATTACCTTTAAGTGTGTTGATAATTTTCATTTCTAATTTTACAACCACGTTCAGTGTTTCATCCACACATACCAATATATTTCTTACATTTTCTGATATTTAGTCTATGTCATATTTCAGTACTTCAAATGAATTTACACTGCTCACACTATTATTTTTTCATATTTTAGAGACACTAACTATACTAATTTTAATATTTTTCCTGCACTAATTGCATCTATGTCAGCACTCATGCTAAACTAGCAATTGTTTTGCATCACATGCATAAAGAAATTCTTAAAACCAACTTTTTTCAATATCGTACTCAAATTACTGTTTTCCAGATAGGAATTACCAGTATTCTTTGGTTTTACTCTGTTACATCTTTTTAAATTTTAACATCTTACTTTTAATTCTAACATACATCTTTTAAACAGTTTTTTCTTTTAATGATAGCCTTACCTTATTTGTTCAAATTAATTCTTTCATTCACCTTCTTTACTACATTTCAGTACCTTCATAATTCACTATGCAAACGCAATGTCTTTCACTGACATTCTGTTTAATAATACCACAAGTTTCCTTAATTGACAAAAAGCGAATTATATCTCATTTCAAAATAGAACTACTATATTTTTGCACAAACATTTCCTTTATCCATTCAAGCCACCCCTTAACCTGTAACTGACGTAGCGATAGGAAAGGAGATTCTTATCATATGCTCTTTCGACATTTGAGGTTTCTAGAACTTCTTTGACAGGTATATCAATACCATCAGAAAATATACTTAACACTTTTACCCAGTTTAAAGGCAACATACTGTTATAAGAATGGTTTTAGTTAAATTTATAACACAAATAAACGCATTTTGTGCTAAATAGGCATAAACATTTAGATTCAGAATATTTCTTTTTAATCCGATGTAAGACTTGAATTTCATTCATGATACGGATTGTCTCTTGATTTTCTTTTTGTTTACCTTACACTAATAGAAAATTTTTATTTTACAAGTTCAGCTTTTAATGAAATAGAAATAAAAACTACGATACACCTGCTGTTTTTAAGAAAAGGAACTTTGATATATTTCTGGAAATGTAAATGCTTTTAGAGTTTTCTTTCAATAACGTTGATTTTCATTACTTTACTAACTTCAATAATTCTCTTATTAGCTAATATGAATGAAAGAAGATTGTCAAAAATGTGACACAGTATAATTCTTACGAACATATGTACCTTTACCAGCATACAGATATTACCGATTGAAATGAAGAAAGATACAGATATTTTACTCCAATCTACATTAAATTAAAAAAAAAATATTTAAACTTTCATACATTCCAAAGAATAAACGAAAACTCAATAGATATTGTCATGTTTGTATATATGAGATAAAAGTTTTATGAATGGTATTTAAAGTAATGCTTAGAACTTCATAAAAGCGAACATTCACTATGTTAATACACATATCATCAGTTATTTACATTAATCAATGTAATATTAATCATTACATGTACTATATGCATATATATTTAAAGTTTAATTGTCTTACAATTGAATAATTAACTATTGAGAGAAAGAGGTTCATATCTTACACTATTTAATTCACATGGAACAAATTTTTCCATCAACCACATTGAACCAAGTTTATTAAATTCGCCAAAGCTCTTTTATTTCTGCATTTTCACACTCACGACACATTTTAAATGTAACTATTGATTACCATTTCAAACACTGATATCATAACTCAGTGTTAACTCAGTGTAACTACATCATAACTCATTTTTTCCCTACTAACTACAATTTTATATATTCAAGAAGTACATCTGAGACATGATCATTTTCTACGTTCTAGCAAATCGATTCAATTGCGAACATACTATTAAGACTTGCGATTTTAGAAGACTTGCATGTATTAACGATGTCAACGTTTCTTCGTTTTTGTAAGATTCGTATCAAACCATGTCGCATTCGAATGTGGTGTAAGAGATCACTTTTTCTTTTAAACACTTGTAAACAATGGATGCAATTTATAAGAAGAGAAGTATCATGTTGTTTCAAAACATCATCATCAGCATATTTCTGTTTCTTTTGACACCAGCAAAATTTAAAAAAAAAAAAAAAAAAAAAGGTTCGTGAGATTTTCTTCAAATTCTGTTTTACTTGAAAAAAATGTCCGAACATTCAATACGATGTAAAGATTCATATTGTTTTAAATTCTTATGCTCACTAAATATTTTTTTATCACGATTTACTCTTAAAAGTAACTTTATAAGTTTTCATATCCTTTTTACATGAAAAGAACTTGTGATTATTCACTACAAAATTCTAAGACGAGAAGCTTCGCGACTTTTCAAACTACAAACTTAAATTTCTTAGGACATACACTACATCTGATGTTTCTTTCATGAGATTTCAAATATCTCTTCAGATTACTCGTATTCAAGAAACCTTACAAATATATCACATAAGTTCAGCGAATAATCGCTTCATAAACTCTTAAATTTTCAACACGAGTGAATCACTTGAAGCATATACTGCACTGTAAACATACAATACTTAAAAAAATTGTTATAAAAAATAAAAATACATTCATTTCACCAAGAAGCTTTTCTATTTAAATACATTTATTTATTTCCAAAGAACAAGTTTCTGTATTATACATAAAATATACTTAGAATTTTCTTTCATTAGTTAATATCAAATTAACAACAATATCCATTTACTGATATTTGATATACATGTTTGCTTTAAAATTAAAACTAAAATTTCAATATATTTCTATTAAAAAAACATAATGAAAAAAAATACTCATAACATCAACCAAAGACAGAAATTTAAATAGAATAGCTGTACTTATATTAGTGCATTTTTATAATCTTCATAACATTTCGATTCAAAAAACCTATTACAAAATAAATGAAACATTTTTTTCTGCCTTAAAGAATCTCTTATATTTTTAAAATTAATACATAAAAATATATCTTCACCAATATATTTAATTCTGTCCTCAACACTTATTATAATGCAATCATGTCTTGTTTGTGAAGGATGATTTACAATGCAACCTTCGCATTTATATAGCTTTTTTATCACTGAATTTAATTCAGTTTTGATAGAGTTTATGAGTTCTTTAAAAAGTTCATCATCATCACTTACCATATCCGAACAATTGTTTTTACATTTGATTTTCAACGGTAAAATAATTTCAAAAATACTTTTATATAAAGTATTAGATACATCAGGAATAATTTCTTTCAATTTTTTAAAATATCACAGTTTACTTTTAGGTATGTAGGTTTTAGTTTAAAAGAATTTTCATCTTGTTTAGAAACTTGTTGAAAAATACACTCACCTTCTTTGTTGAAAACTACCAACTCATTATTGCAAATGATGCTGGCACTCATATAGACAAGATTAAATTCATATATTTTTGAGGAAAATTCTTGCCATGTTGCAGGAGTTATAACAACACCGCGTGTAGTAGGGTATATTATTTTATTTTGTTCCACACATTCACGTAGATGAATGTTCATTCTGTTTTCAAACTGATTTATGGACACAAAATATCCCCAACCAAGAGTCCACTGTGCAATCAACTTCGAACTTTCTTTTTTCTGTTCTCGATTATTCGGCATGAAGATATTTTCAGGAACAGACTTCATATAGTGGGCAAACCAGTCATCCTCTGGAAGTTCATCCTCATTATCTTCCAAGCGTCGTTTTTTAATTTTCGAAATTTTTATGGTTCGGAATGTGATACTAATTCTAGGATCTTTAACGTCAGGTTGAGAGGGTATTCCGTGCATCCAAAATTGATTCGTTGGGTGTTTCATTACAAGGAGAGTTCCATGAGTTAAGTCCACGCTTCGAGATGTGAAATTTCGCCTGGTAAATACCATTTGACGTTTTGCACTTAAACTGATGATAGGTATATCACTTTCAGGTTCGAGACAAGTTTCATTGTCTTTATGCGTTGAAATTTTCGCCACTCCGTCAGGATAATAGTTCAATAAAGGAAAATTATATTTTTTGCCAGTTATCGTTTCAACATAATCTTTTACATTTAGAAGAGTTTGAGTCCATGGTTCTGCACAAATGCTCGTTCCAGAGAATTCGTAACTAGGTCCTTCATCACCAAAAGAGTACTTTTCTTCGTGGAACATACTGAGTCCCATTAATTTCAAATCTAATATTTTTAAAATCATAATTTGATAGTTCATCTAGCAAAATATCAGTTTCATTTCGTGAATAAAATTCTTCGTATAATTCCACATTTAACTCTGTATCACATATATTCCTCATATTCGCTTTTGAATCTAAAGACAATTCTGAATGATATAGAAATACGTAGCATTCTTAAATAGCAAAAATTATCTAAAACATACATTAACGAAATGATTTCATCAACACTTATCGTAATACATTCTTGTCATGTCTTGTTTGTGAAGCCAGTCTTTCCGGCGTCATATGTGTAAAAATAATCATGATAGGATAGTGGCAAAGAGTTATAGTGTCCTAATGTTGTTATTCTGAACCTCGATATTACATATATGCATAAGGAGAATCTTAAAAGTATCATCCACTTATCATGATAGAGTAATGGAAAATTTCTAAAACTCTGATAATCATACGCGAAAGAATGTATTATCTTAAGGTTGTTGTTGCTATTCCAAGTTTGACAATACATACAGAAGTGAAGGAAGACCCTTGATGAGTGCTGCACGTTATCATGATAACGCGAAGTCTACAGCGCTTATCAAGGATCTTCCTTCACTTCTGTATGTACTGTCAAACTTGGAATAGCAACAACAACCTTAAGATAATACATTCTTTCGCGTATGATTATCAGAGTTTTAGAAATTTTCCATTACTCTATCATGATAAGTGGATGATACTTTTAAGATTCTCCTTATGCATATATGTAATATCGAGGTTCAGAATAACAACATTAGGACACTATAACTCTTTGCCACTATCCTATCATGATTATTTTTACACATATGACGCCGGAAAGACTGGCTTCACAAACAAGACATGACAAGAATGTATTACGATAAGTGTTGATGAAATCATTTCGTTAATGTATGTTTTAGATAATTTTTGCTATTTAAGAATGCTACGTATTTCTATATCATTCAGAATTGTCTTTAGATTCAAAAGCGAATATGAGGAATATATGTGATACAGAGTTAAATGTGGAATTATACGAAGAATTTTATTCACGAAATGAAACTGATATTTTGCTAGATGAACTATCAAATTATGATTTTAAAAATATTAGATTTGAAATTAATGGGACTCAGTATGTTCCACGAAGAAAAGTACTCTTTTGGTGATGAAGGACCTAGTTACGAATTCTCTGGAACGAGCATTTGTGCAGAACCATGGACTCAAACTCTTCTAAATGTAAAAGATTATGTTGAAACGATAACTGGCAAAAAATATAATTTTCCTTTATTGAACTATTATCCTGACGGAGTGGCGAAAATTTCAACGCATAAAGACAATGAAACTTGTCTCGAACCTGAAAGTGATATACCTATCATCAGTTTAAGTGCAAAACGTCAAATGGTATTTACCAGGCGAAATTTCACATCTCGAAGCGTGGACTTAACTCATGGAACTCTCCTTGTAATGAAACACCCAACGAATCAATTTTGGATGCACGGAATACCCTCTCAACCTGACGTTAAAGATCCTAGAATTAGTATCACATTCCGAACCATAAAAATTTCGAAAATTAAAAAACGACGCTTGGAAGATAATGAGGATGAACTTCCAGAGGATGACTGGTTTGCCCACTATATGAAGTCTGTTCCTGAAAATATCTTCATGCCGAATAATCGAGAACAGAAAAAAGAAAGTTCGAAGTTGATTGCACAGTGGACTCTTGGTTGGGGATATTTTGTGTCCATAAATCAGTTTGAAAACAGAATGAACATTCATCTACGTGAATGTGTGGAACAAAATAAAATAATATACCCTACTACACGCGGTGTTGTTATAACTCCTGCAACATGGCAAGAATTTTCCTCAAAAATATATGAATTTAATCTTGTCTATATGAGTGCCAGCATCATTTGCAATAATGAGTTGGTAGTTTTCAACAAAGAAGGTGAGTGTATTTTTCAACAAGTTTCTAAACAAGATGAAAATTCTTTTAAACTAAAACCTACATACCTAAAAGTAAACTGTGATATTTTAAAAAATTGAAAGAAATTATTCCTGATGTATCTAATACTTTATATAAAAGTATTTTTGAAATTATTTTACCGTTGAAAATCAAATGTAAAAACAATTGTTCGGATATGGTAAGTGATGATGATGAACTTTTTAAAGAACTCATAAACTCTATCAAAACTGAATTAAATTCAGTGATAAAAAAGCTATATAAATGCGAAGGTTGCATTGTAAATCATCCTTCACAAACAAGACATGATTGCATTATAATAAGTGTTGAGGACAGAATTAAATATATTGGTGAAGATATATTTTTATGTATTAATTTTAAAAATATAAGAGATTCTTTAAGGCAGAAAAAAATGTTTCATTTATTTTGTAATAGGTTTTTTGAATCGAAATGTTATGAAGATTATAAAAATGCACTAATATAAGTACAGCTATTCTATTTAAATTTCTGTCTTTGGTTGATGTTATGAGTATTTTTTTTTCATTATGTTTTTTTAATAGAAATATATTGAAATTTTAGTTTTAATTTTAAAGCAAACATGTATATCAAATATCAGTAAATGGATATTGTTGTTAATTTGATATTAACTAATGAAAGAAAATTCTAAGTATATTTTATGTATAATACAGAAACTTGTTCTTTGGAAATAAATAAATGTATTTAAATAGAAAAGCTTCTTGGTGAAATGAATGTATTTTTATTTTTTATAACAATTTTTTAAGTATTGTATGTTTACAGTGCAGTATATGCTTCAAGTGATTCACTCGTGTTGAAAATTTAAGAGTTTATGAAGCGATTATTCGCTGAACTTATGTGATATATTTGTAAGGTTTCTTGAATACGAGTAATCTGAAGAGATATTTGAAATCTCATGAAAGAAACATCAGATGTAGTGTATGTCCTAAGAAATTTAAGTTTGTAGTTTGAAAAGTCGCGAAGCTTCTCGTCTTAGAATTTTGTAGTGAATAATCACAAGTTCTTTTCATGTAAAAAGGATATGAAAACTTATAAAGTTACTTTTAAGAGTAAATCGTGATAAAAAAATATTTAGTGAGCATAAGAATTTAAAACAATATGAATCTTTACATCGTATTGAATGTTCGGACATTTTTTTCAAGTAAAACAGAATTTGAAGAAAATCTCACGAACCTTTTTTTTTTTTTTTTTTTTTAAATTTTGCTGGTGTCAAAAGAAACAGAAATATGCTGATGATGATGTTTTGAAACAACATGATACTTCTCTTCTTATAAATTGCATCCATTGTTTACAAGTGTTTAAAAGAAAAAGTGATCTCTTACACCACATTCGAATGCGACATGGTTTGATACGAATCTTACAAAAACGAAGAAACGTTGACATCGTTAATACATGCAAGTCTTCTAAAATCGCAAGTCTTAATAGTATGTTCGCAATTGAATCGATTTGCTAGAACGTAGAAAATGATCATGTCTCAGATGTACTTCTTGAATATATAAAATTGTAGTTAGTAGGGAAAAAATGAGTTATGATGTAGTTACACTGAGTTAACACTGAGTTATGATATCAGTGTTTGAAATGGTAATCAATAGTTACATTTAAAATGTGTCGTGAGTGTGAAAATGCAGAAATAAAAGAGCTTTGGCGAATTTAATAAACTTGGTTCAATGTGGTTGATGGAAAAATTTGTTCCATGTGAATTAAATAGTGTAAGATATGAACCTCTTTCTCTCAATAGTTAATTATTCAATTGTAAGACAATTAAACTTTAAATATATATGCATATAGTACATGTAATGATTAATATTACATTGATTAATGTAAATAACTGATGATATGTGTATTAACATAGTGAATGTTCGCTTTTATGAAGTTCTAAGCATTACTTTAAATACCATTCATAAAACTTTTATCTCATATATACAAACATGACAATATCTATTGAGTTTTCGTTTATTCTTTGGAATGTATGAAAGTTTAAATATTTTTTTTTTAATTTAATGTAGATTGGAGTAAAATATCTGTATCTTTCTTCATTTCAATCGGTAATATCTGTATGCTGGTAAAGGTACATATGTTCGTAAGAATTATACTGTGTCACATTTTTGACAATCTTCTTTCATTCATATTAGCTAATAAGAGAATTATTGAAGTTAGTAAAGTAATGAAAATCAACGTTATTGAAAGAAAACTCTAAAAGCATTTACATTTCCAGAAATATATCAAAGTTCCTTTTCTTAAAAACAGCAGGTGTATCGTAGTTTTTATTTCTATTTCATTAAAAGCTGAACTTGTAAAATAAAAATTTTCTATTAGTGTAAGGTAAACAAAAAGAAAATCAAGAGACAATCCGTATCATGAATGAAATTCAAGTCTTACATCGGATTAAAAAGAAATATTCTGAATCTAAATGTTTATGCCTATTTAGCACAAAATGCGTTTATTTGTGTTATAAATTTAACTAAAACCATTCTTATAACAGTATGTTGCCTTTAAACTGGGTAAAAGTGTTAAGTATATTTTCTGATGGTATTGATATACCTGTCAAAGAAGTTCTAGAAACCTCAAATGTCGAAAGAGCATATGATAAGAATCTCCTTTCCTATCGCTACGTCAGTTACAGGTTAAGGGGTGGCTTGAATGGATAAAGGAAATGTTTGTGCAAAAATATAGTAGTTCTATTTTGAAATGAGATATAATTCGCTTTTTGTCAATTAAGGAAACTTGTGGTATTATTAAACAGAATGTCAGTGAAAGACATTGCGTTTGCATAGTGAATTATGAAGGTACTGAAATGTAGTAAAGAAGGTGAATGAAAGAATTAATTTGAACAAATAAGGTAAGGCTATCATTAAAAGAAAAAACTGTTTAAAAGATGTATGTTAGAATTAAAAGTAAGATGTTAAAATTTAAAAAGATGTAACAGAGTAAAACCAAAGAATACTGGTAATTCCTATCTGGAAAACAGTAATTTGAGTACGATATTGAAAAAAGTTGGTTTTAAGAATTTCTTTATGCATGTGATGCAAAACAATTGCTAGTTTAGCATGAGTGCTGACATAGATGCAATTAGTGCAGGAAAAATATTAAAATTAGTATAGTTAGTGTCTCTAAAATATGAAAAAATAATAGTGTGAGCAGTGTAAATTCATTTGAAGTACTGAAATATGACATAGACTAAATATCAGAAAATGTAAGAAATATATTGGTATGTGTGGATGAAACACTGAACGTGGTTGTAAAATTAGAAATGAAAATTATCAACACACTTAAAGGTAATCGGGATTTAAAACTAAATATGATGTTAGAAACTTTGAAGACCATAAAACTATATGAGAAAGAAATACATTTAGATATAAATGGTATTAAACTGTAAAGTTGTGAATGGAAATTTCTGAGTAAAACCTGTAGAGGATCTATTATGATCGAGGAATAAAACAAGTATTATAAAAATTATATTTGAAATATTTGAATATGGAGTAAATGAAAACAATCCATATCGTTAAAATGAATAAAAAGGGATAAAATGTTGGAATTACGAGTGATGAGACAGAAATAAAAACATTATAATAAATAAGTTAAACTAGAATTAAGAAATATAAACACAGAAGGGAAATCGTGAACGTAAAAAAAGCAATTAACAGTTATAGACTTAAGTTTTTAAAAAAATATTCGGTAATATAAGGAAAATATTGTTGAACATGTGAAAGAAATTAGAAATTCTGTAGGAAATTTAGTAAAAGAACTAAGATCATGAAAAATAAACGTTTCTTTTTAAATACAATTTCATACCACTAAGTTAAAGTGTGTATAGAATACTAGAATGGTTTAAAAAAAGTAAATGAAGTTAAAATTGAGAATATATTGAACATTATAACGTTAAAACAAGTGTGAAATTTCATCTAAAATTAAGTAATGTAACAAATAAACAGCACGTGCGGGAACGTTTGTGAAATATAACATATAAGTTAAAAATCAGGGTATGCTGAAATTTATGAAAGGTGGGAAAAAAATAGTATGTGGAATTTAAATAAATATTACAAATTAGAAACGTGTTAAGTATTAAAAAAAATATGACAGTAAATGAATATGTTATTATGAACAGAAAACCTAAGAAATAAGTTAAAGTTTCATGGAAAACTAGAAAGGATAAAAGTATCAGAATAAAATTGAGTAACAAAAACAAATTATCTTGTAGTTTCATTTTCATGACATGATGAACTATCATTAAAGGAAAGTCTTTTTTATATTTGTTTCTTTTACATTGTTTTCAGAGTCGCGCATTGAATAATTTTAACACCAGACTTAAAAAATATATTTCTAAAACATATAATTCACTTTTTCGTCAAGAGAGGGCAGCATCGACATTTCATCAAAATTAAGATGCAGAAAATATTTCCCGTTGTCAATTTAAAAAAAAAACTAACTTTAAATGAAAAGCAGGAGGTCTACAACTCAATCAGTAGTCTACGAACAACTCAACTCCACTCGAAACCACGCCTCCTAGTGTAATGACGTTGCCTTTGGCCCCGCCCTCTGTGATGTCATTGACCACGCCCCCTGATCCACTGATCCACCTGTCGCAGAACCCCCATTTTCTATCTACTGACATTCATAACGATAGTAAATGACAAATAAAACTACATTCATTTTATAGGTAAAATAAGTCATTCGTGTCGTATAATATGTCCTCCTTTCCCCATTTCAAGATAGAACGCTTAATTTACTTTCAGCTTTATATTTTATTAATGGACAGTCTTATAATTTAGAAATTTAGAAAGGAAATGTAGAGATTTTTGCTTTTTTGCTCAAACGAAATGTCATGATAGACACAATCTGTACAAAAGTGTCTGAAAAATGAATCAAGTGGAAGGATTTAATGCTACCTAATAACAATGTGCACGAAATGTATGAGAAATTTGCTGGATTTGGAAATTTGTATAGCCTAATAGCAGTTTATACTGCATGCGCACTTTTTCGTTCTTTGACGTTATACACACACAGTGTTCTATACAATAATTTAACAATGTTCCGTTAAAGAAATATTGTAAAAATTATGAGGCGCTTTACAACGAAATAACTTGATTTATTGTTTACACATACTTTTAAATTACGCATTTTCCATCAGAGGCTATTTAGTCCATTTTCAAGACAGAAATTAACATTTGCAAACTAAAACTCATTATCTCCTAGGAGAAATTCAGGACTTAATAAATGTCACCATTTTTAAGCCGTTTGACTGTGGCTAAGAAATAGAAAACTCTTTCTAAATCATGCATTTCAAAAGTTCTTGAGCTAAAAGAATATATATATCATTGACACATATTTCTTTGATGATGCTGGTATGATCAGAAAAGCATTATTAAAAATCAAGTGTTCAAATGCTAACTGTTAAGATCTTATATACAAATGAAATTACTAAGTCTCCTATTAAAATATATTGATACAGAATCAGATTATCATAAGACAAGCACGGAATCTCAATTCAGATAGCAGTAAAAGAGTAATGCAAAATTTTCTTACAACAAGGTAAAAATAAAAATCTTCTTAGCTGTATTATTTACTATCTCTAAATAGAGGATCTATATTTACGTTTTGAAGTAGCACTGAATCGTGAAATCGGTTTCGATATTTAAAGTCAAAATTATAATTACAATTACTTTTTCAAGATAAGTAGGTAATGTACAAAAATCTCTACATTTCCTTTCTAAATTTCTAAATTATAAGACTGTCCATTAATAAAATATAAAGCTGAAAGTAAATTGCTTGACATTGGGATGTACGTGTTCCGCCATCCCAATGTCGAGCATTACACGTAAGGTGCTAGACCTATTTTGTACTAAAAAAAACTTTATCTACCGAACCTAGGTTAAAACATTCCGTTAGTACGGAATAGGTTGAGGAAGGAAAGAAGGAAAATTTGTGCTTTCAATTATTTTATACGTGTTAGTATTTAGTTCATGAAACAACTTAAATACTTGCTCAGTTTTCATGCACTGTGCATGATCGCATAAATAGCTCCAGCTGAAATGCTTTACGGCAAAAAACAAATGGCTGATGTTATAGCATTCCTTTTGCTTTTATTGTATATAGGCATTTTTAATATATTGAAATTAAAAATTGGAGTTCCTATTACCGTATGAAATACAAAATATAGTTTTCCACTGCGAACAACTAACTCCCTTCAAGAAAACACTTTTCGATGTATGGTACGTTTGCCTGTGGAGGAGAAAAAACTCACTTGATGTTAAATAACAGTTTTACAAGTAATTACAATATAAAAACGAAACGCAGAATTATGTTTAGGATAGCTTTTCCTCATTGGTAAAGGAAAACACGCATCTGTTGAAAAGGCCTTTTTCCTTTTCCTATTCCTCATGCTAATAACATACTTTAAACTTTTTATCCAGAGAAAATACTTTTTCACTTTATTATTCGCCTTTAAATTTACAGTCGTCACGAGGACGACTTTCACGCAATATCAAGCAACAGGTTTGATAAAATTAAGGTTGCATCAATAAACTGAATTGCATATTTTTATTCTTCCGATTGAAAAACTCTTTATTATACCAGTACGCTTGATTATGTGAGAACGCCGCTTAAAACCTGTCTATAAAAAGAGCACATGCTTATGAGTTCATTTAATTGACAATACTGAATACAGTGTGCATGTTTTATGTTGTTGCACAAATACTTGCATCAAACAAAAATAATTTGAGGCATTTTGTCAAACGTTCCACGAAAATTTATGAAGAGCAATTGCATAATCCCTTTGGCATTATCAATCCAACCTGAACAACTTCGGTAGTAGATAAAGACTATTGAATCCTGATATCATAATGCCAAAGCAATGATTAAGGCAGGAAAAATTGCCGCAAAGCTATTACAAATTTCATTCTTCTTTCGCGAAGTTTATGAAACAAAGAAACCCAATAAAATTATTATTATTACTGCTAATATAATTTTCAAACAAATTTTCGCAAAGCATGCATTTATTACTATAAAATTAGGTAATTTTTAAATCCAAATCGAGGGGAATGACACGAGTTAAAGTCACCACTACAAAAAGTTTTCTGCCAATGATGTAGTGGCTGTTAAATATATTGATAACTAAATTCAAATGACTTATTGCTTTAAAGCTTCATATCAGGAATAAGTGCTGATTTCCCCCTTCTTTCTTCTACTAAGAAGACTGTCAAATTGTATTTGATTTTATATTAAAATAGAAGGCGTAAAGAAACGTGTGCATAATTGAATGAAATTCCCATATTTTGCTGTTTTTTAGTAATGAAGTTGTGTTTATAAAAAAAAAGGATTCAGAGAGAAAAATAAAAATTTTAAATCATCTACTTAGTTACTACGTATTTGCTTCCGTAAGCTAAGAATGGGTTTTTCAGTTCTCATACTAGTTCTCCCCCTCCCTCTTACTTTGAAATGCGATAAAATTACAAACGCGAATAGATTTAAGTTGGGAATCACAAATTAAAATTAATTTTTTGCGTTTATATGTTGAATTATAACGTACTTCCACCTCAAATGAATAGTGGTATATAATACTCAGCTTCAGATTTCTAATAAGATACGAATAGTACAATGTATAATAAAAGAACATATATTATACTGCGAGTTAAAAAAGGGCGAACAGTTTTGTATATCCGGTTCTAACTGGTTAACTGCGAAAACACGACTTAGGATATATATATATTATATGTAGCATTGTTCTGACACACGTATTTTGACATAAAACCGGACTTTTTCTGAAATGATGTGCCATATTTTCCCCATAGTTCGATTCTATGAGACCAATTTATGCATAGATCCCAAATTTTCTAAAATTCATGCAAACCATTTCGAAGCCATTTGCGTTCAAAATTTTTTGCTAAATTTCATTGGGGTGCCAATATAACTTCACTTCACTAACTTCTGCCTTAGGTTAACCATGATATTTTTCATTTCTTTGTGGAGTTTTTTTTTTTTTTTTTTTTTTTTTTTTTTTTCTGAACTGCAGCCATGAAAAATTAGCAATGCCCTCGCCGGGACTTGAATCTGGACCTGTCGATAACGTGCGGAAATTTCTAACTGTTACACCAGAATGCAGAAAGAAGGGAGAAAATACCTTATAGCTTTATTGAATGATCACGTGCAAAAATGTTTAGGAACTTATATAAAATAAAAACTCTTATAAATTTTACATTTTAAACATAAAGTTGTTCAAATTCTCAAAAGATCTTAAAACTGCTTTAAACTACATGTTTCAAACGTAAAAAGATGTCAGAAGAATAGTTAGAAAATTTTCTAGAAAAGACGTTATTTTAAAATTTCATTCATTTGCAATTAAAATTTGATACTTAGGTTCATCTACCATATCAAAAGATTAAGTATTCAAATTTAATATATGATTATATACCCTTACATAAACAAAAAAAATTTTTTTTTACGTTTTTATATTAAAATTCAGTTTTTTTTAAGATTTTTGAAACAAACCTTACGTAAAAATTCGCTCTAGAAAAAAAGTAGTTCTAACCTTTGCCATTTAAAAGATAGATGGTTTTTTTATATTTGCTTTTGAGAAAAATATTTGTATTTAATCCTTTAAGCTGTATTTGTTGTTGTTGCTTTGAAGTGGCCTGACATTTGCAAATTAATGCAGTCGTCGACAGTGGTCAATAGCCATCGGTCATTTAGCCATCTTGTCACCGAGAACGTTGTCCAAAGCGCATCACAAGGGGCGACCCATTTTTACACTCTCGACAACGGTTGCAGTTCCTCAGTAATGTAAGAATTATTTGCCCCACCCGCTGTTTTAAGAAATATTACGGGATTAAAATAATATTATTTAGTAACCACAAGTTAAAAAACAAATACTGGTAGAATCAGGTATAGTGAACTTGATGGCTAAAGATGTCTAGAAATATTTCTGTCTTTGAAAACTAATTGCAACCTTTCCATTGAAACAATTGGCAGTGCTCAACCTTCTATCTTTTTATTGAAGATTCTCCCCGGCATTCACCTGTGTGGCTTCATTTATAGATAGCTTTTTGTAAATTTACGGGTAAAGCGATATTTGGATTACGCCATATTAAGGAATTTTTCTGTATATTTATCATCAGCAGAATAATTATCACCGTGTTTCACAGCAGAAGTAAACATACGAAAATAGGTATATTAATAAATGATGAACAAATAAATTAAGAGATAAGAAAGCAAACGAAATCGAATGTAAACGTCTTGCATACTATCATAACGATAACATTTAGAATAATTAAAACCACATCATAGTTTCCAATATTCTTCCTTTAAACACAATTTTTATAGAAATTTAATTCGTTAGTTTTCTTTTGAGCATTCATGTGCTTTTGATTTCGATTTTTAAACATATGCAGTGTCAAAAATGTCTCATTCAGGATGGTAATTGCATCCCCATAATTAAAACCAGCTGCTCTAATGTTAGTTTAACGATTAATTTGATATTTTTAATTGAAATGACATAATTAATTTTGCTTGATAAGTTTTAAAATAAAAGAAATATTAGCATTTTTTATTGTTTTGTACAACAAGAGGAAATTTTAAGTTTTACTTTTATTATTTTTCCTTCTTACACATGTATTTCAAGGTAAATTCTCTTGAACAAATGTTTCTTAGTTCATGGTTCATGAAATTTTTCCCAACTGTGCCATTCCAAAAATATATTTATTTTTTAGTTTCGTGTCAATGGCTTGGTTTATTGAGATTATGGCAAAGCACGCTAGGGCTATCTGCCTAAACGAAGGGATGCCTTCGTGGAGGACTTTCTAAGGGAAACTGGCTCGAATGCACGTTAAACATGGGGAAAAACCACGAAAACGCCCATGTCGTCAGTCCGTTCACGGGATTCGAATCTCAGACCGAACTACCAGTGTTCAGCAACTTTACCGCTCGGCCGCTGGTGGGAATAGTTTCGTGTTAATGAAGATTTTAAAAAAGTATATGTAAAAGTATTCGAAAACTTCATGGAATAGTAGTTAAGACATAGGGTCATTAGTTATTTTGAAGCAGGAGACGTCAAAAATATGCATTACCCTCTCCGGGACTCGAACCCTGTGTTATGGAGGTTTGATTATGAAATAGTGGACTGTAGTTTAAAAAATGAATTTATTATCAATGCACAGATTGCATTGGACAAAAGTTTTACACTCCGCTAGCTGCTGGAGCTCGAGCAAATATGTACATCCACCCCGCTAGAGGACGTTCCTAGTTATTAGTGGTGGCGCTACGATATACATTGCGTAACAGCCTCCCGCGTTGAAATTTTGAAAATTTCAAAATACATATAAACAAATTACACATTAAATATTATACATATTAAACAAAAAATATATGAAGTTAATACAAAGCATATTACAAAAATAACAATTAGAGAAATATTACATAAATTGAAAAAGGCTCTTAAGATATATACCAGATTTATAATTATCATTTATGGGTAACAAAGAAATTTGAGTAATTCCTCGTTTTACTACTCCATTAGCTGTTCTGATATACACAACTCTAACAGCGTTGTCTGCACCTTTAACAAAGCTTTCGATTCGACCAAGTTTCCATTTGTATGGAGGCAAATCTTTATCCTTAAGAATAACCATGTCATTGTGTTTCACATTATTTTTTAGAAACATCCATTTGTTTTGCAAGTTTAAATGATTAAGGTAATCAAGTGACCATCGTTTCCAAATACATTGAACAAATTTTGTTGTTCTTTGCCATCTTGTTAAATAATTGTATGGTTTATCGATTATCGTTTGTTCTGCAATAGAATTTAATGGACGTCCAATTAGAAAATGACCTGGGATCAATGCAGTTAAATCACTGGGGTCTGCTGACATTGGACTGATTGGTCGGCTATTTAAGATCCCATCTATTTGTGTAAAAACTGTCAACAATTCTTCAAATGTTAATTTAGATGAACCAGTTACTTTTCGTAAGTGGTATTTGAAGGATTTAACTCCTGATTCCCATAACCCACCAAAGTTTGAAGACCTGGGAGGGATGAATTTCCATTTACTACCTTCGGATGTTAAATAGTTCGCTAAATCTTCCTCTGGATTATTCATAAATTTGTGTAATCTCTTTAGCTCTGCATTTGCCCCAATGAAATTCTTAGCATTGTCAGAGAATATACATGAACATTTTCCTCTTCTTGAGAAGAAACGTTTTAATGTTGCTATAAGAGCCTTTGATGTTAAATCAGTGATAAGCTCTAAATGAATTGCCTTTGGTTGCAAAACATACGAATATTGCTACATATACCTTTTGAGAGGTTCCTTTACGTTGACCCTTATAAGAAAAGGACCGCAGAAGTCAATCCCACACTTAAACAAGGTTGGGCTTGGATTGACTCGCTCCATTGGTAAATTTCCCATTAATTGATTAGAATTGATTGGTTTGTTTTTGAAACAAATCACACAAGCATTTGCAATCTTTCTAGCCAGATTTCTGCCTCCGATGGGCCAAAACTCTTGTCTGACAAAATGCAAAAGTGCCTGTGGACCCACAGGCAAGTTTTTCTTATAAAAATATTCCATAATAATTTCAGTGAACCTATGCCTAGCCAGTAATAGCTTTTTGGGTTTTGAATCCCTACTCAATTGAGAATTTTGTAATCGACTTCCAACTCTAAAAAGTTCATTTTGATCTAAAAAGGGATTTTACTTTCTTACCTGACTCAGCTTCAAGTCCTTGTTATGTTTTAAACAATTAATTTCATGGCTGAAAGTTGCATGTTGAACTAATTTAATTAAATGATTAGATGCACTTATTACTTCTTCTGTTGTTAACTTACCAACTTGCCGATTCTCAGGACATTTGATATTATTTATAAATCTGCAAATATAACTAAAAACATGTACAAGTTTAGTAAAACTGTTACTAATATTTAAAAAAATCATCAATGAAATTATTAGTAGGGTTAGAAACTAAAACAGGATTATAATCAGTCTTTAGTTCATTAGATTAATCATTATCAGTCATGTTAATAGGTTCCTTAGAAGATGGGAATGTTCGAGTTTAAAAATGAAGGGCCAGTCCACCACATAGAGTTCTGCAGAAGACTGGTCACACTGGTTCCTCTAAATATGAAGTCAGCAGTATTGCTTTCAGAAGAAACATGTCTCCAATCATAGTCAGGACATAGTTCGTTGATTAGTTTAACTCGGTTGGACACAAAGGGTTTAAGTCTTTCATGAGGAGTTTTTATCCATGCCAACGTTATCATAGAGCCCGACCACAGGTACACATGATGAAACTCAACTTGAATAATGGAGATGACCTTTGAAGTTAGTCGAGCAAGTAGCAACGCTGCACATAATTCTAGCCTGGGTACTATTAAGGATTTTATCGGAGATAGTCTAGATTTAGCGCATAACAATGTTGATTTACACTGTCCTTGGCTATTTTTTTAGCTTATGTAGATTGCTGCACCATAGGCACGTTCCAACGCATCGCTGAATCCATGTAATTCAATCATTATGGGATTTGTAATGACCAAATTCCTAGGAGCCTTAACTTGATTTAAAGCAGGAAGTTGGATTAAGAAATTTAACCATTCCTTCACATCATTGGGAGGAATTGGATCAGACCATTTTAATTTTTGTCTCCACAGATTTTGTAGAAATATCTTTGCCCTTGTAATCACTGGACCAATTAGTCCGAGAGGATCAAACAGGCTTGCTATGGTAGATAGAACATCTCTTTTTATGAAACTTGCCTCTGATTCTATATTAACCTTAAAGGTTAAATTATCGGAAATACATGCCCAAAACATGCCGAGAGTTTTCACAAGATGGGAATCTGAAGAAAAGTTATATTCAATAGCCTTGTTGTCGTTTAACAAGTCTGGATGGTTTGAAACACATTTATGTAACTGGATGCCACCCTTGTTCAATAGATTTATTAACTCAACTTGCAAAGAAATTGTGTCTTCTAAATTTTCTGAACCTGATAAAATATCATTCACGTAGACGTCGGTAAATAAAACTGCGGAAGCACGGGGAAAACAAACTTGCACCTCCTCAGCTAAAGCTTTTAAAGTTCTAGTGGCCAAATACGGGGCACATGTTGTACCATATGTAATTGTTCTCAGTCTGTAAGTTTCAACAGGTGAGCACGAGCTTGATTTCCACAAAATCCTCTGGAGTTCTCTATCAGTTTCTTCGACAAGAATTTGCCTGTACATTTTAGTAATGTCTGTGCTAAATACATATGTATGTGTTCGAAAACGAGTTACTATTGAGAAGAGATCTTGCTGCACAATTCCACCATTGAGTAATAAAGAGTTGAGACTTACTCCATTTGCGCACTTTGCTGATGCATCAAACACGACGCGAAGAGGGGTAGAAATGCTTTCTGGTCGGAATACTGCGTGATGTGAGATGCAATAATTTTCACTGCAGTTCTCGCAGTCTGAAGTAACCTTTTCCATATGATTTAATGCAAGATATTCGTTCATGGATGCCGTATATAAAGCGGACATAGTTTGATTTTTGTCCAATTTGTTCCAGAGCAAATTTAGACGTCCTTCGCCATTGATTTAGATTCTCCTAAACTACAACGTTTGCCTTCCTTAATGGGTAATCTAACAATAAATCTTTCAGTGTCATCGCGCTTGTGAGTGGCTATAAAATGTTGCTCACAATATTCTCTTTCAAATGTTTGAGAATTGTCATTTGTATCATCTCCTGGAAAGGATTCAACTTCAAAGAATTTTTTGATAGAATGTTCTAAAGAATCCTCTTGAGACATACGAGTTGTAGGGTTTATATTTATTTTAACTAACATTTATTTTAAGTTTAAACTATCTTTCCTGTCAAGCCTTACTTTCCCCTGGAACTGCCAATGCCAGAATATGTAAATTTTAGTAGAACGCGCAAGCATTCAAATTATCAGCGGAAGTATTATGATTTAAATAGAAGGAAACGAGTTCGGTGAGAGATTCTTACTTAGCGAGCGCGGAGGTAGTTAGCGAGAATTGAAGAACCCCGCGTTGCGGCCTATGTGCTTGGCGGGAAGTAGTGGTAATCGTTCCAGTGAGCTTCAAGTCTGCTGAATTAGCAGCGGTATTGTAAAACGCGGTGACTTAGTTATTTTAGAGAGCCTCGTAGTTAGAATCTTGTCTTTACTTTCTTTTCAGGTTATTATTTTTATTTGACTGCCAAGTTGGCACAGTCTGTAAGCGTCAAGAGGACGCAATTGTAATTTATTACGTTGAATAAAAAGGGACTTAAACCCTTCACTAGGCTCTATCTTTTATACAAGTTTTCACAGTCACCTCTTGGTTGCGTGCAAGTTGGAGGCGCCCAACGTTATATTGGCGCCCGAACACTTATCGAACTGAAATGGCCGAAAATTGGATGGAAGCCGCTGGACAACACCAAGAAATGACAACTCAGTTAGAAGGATTTGGATACCTGGTCCAGACTTTGAGAGCATCAATCAAGCCAAACGTCCATTTCGACGGAAAAAATTCGGTGGCGGTATTTTTAGAAGGTCTAGAAAACCACTTTCAGCTCTACCCTGTGCCTGAAAGACAAAATGTTGCCATCGCCACATCAGCACTAAGAGGACAGGCCGCGCTATGGTGGAAAAATATAGGCAAATTTCTTCTAGGTGAATTTGGAAGCCCGACGTATACATTTGAAAATTTCAAAAAATCGTTAGTAAAGGCCTTCCCCATAGTGAAAGATCGCGCACGGCTGGAAGCCGAGCTATATAGTTTCTATCAACGGGATACAGCACAATTGACGGACTTTATTTTACGAAAAATCAAGCTAACGGATATGCTGTATGGAAAAAAACCCGATGCGGAGATAATTGAAATAATATTACCAAGATTGTTACCCGCTGTCCAAGACTACTTTGAAATTAGAAACCCAAGCACATTGCAGGAACTTTTCGAATTGGCGGTGAAGTTTCAAAATCGCAGAATAGCGGAAAGAGCGAGAGGGGAAACATATTCTCAAAGTACCCGAAGGAAGGAGGAAACCAGAAATGGAAATCGCTCGTATGGGGGAAAGAACTATCAAGCTAACGCATCGAAACTCGAAGGTCAAGGCCCAAAAAGAAAATTTGAAAATAAACATCCGCGTACCCAGAAGACACAGATTGAAAGGAAAGCTTTAAACGACTAGAGGGGCCTGTGAAAGGGAGGGTCCAGACCCCGGAAGTTTTAAAAAAACCCTCAAATAGACATTTAAACACGGTCATCGTAAAAAACTCACAGCTACCAATTATACAAGTCCTGGTTGGCGATGTACCAGTAGAAGCCCTCATAGATACAGGAGCAGAAGGAAATTTTATGAGTGAAAAGTTCTTCAAAAAGAATTTTTATAGGATACGACTATTTAAAACCAGAAATACGGAAATTATAGCGGCGCAAGGAAAAACATGTCACTGCATCGGGAAATTATCATTAAACTTACAGGTAAAAGAGGAAAATCTCAAAGTATTAATTTTTGTGGTGAAACACCTGCAACACTCTCTTATTTTAGGTATGGACTTTCTAAGGGCCGCGAGGGTCAAATTAAATTTTCAAGATAGTTCCGTGGTGTTGGAGATGGACCAGAGGGTGGTGGAGCCTGTGGAGACACCTGAATTGGACCTTAGCCATCTGAATGACCAGGAAAGTAAAGCAATACAGCAAGTGGTAAGTAATTTTTCTCATTTGTTTTCAGAAAAACCAGGAAACTGCCAAATCGTGACTCATAAGATTCAATTAAATGCCGAAAAACCTTGTAGGACTAAACCGTATCGTTATGATAAACAAAAAGACCTAATCATCGAAGAACATATTCAGGAGATGTTAAAGAATAAAATAATAACGCCCATAAATAGTGAGTACGCGAGTCCAGTCGTACTATGTAGGAAAAAGAACGAGTTTCCTCCTTCGGATAAAAGGGCTTGGAGGTTTGCTATCGATTACAGAAAACTAAATAGTATTACTAAATTTCCAGTTTACCCTTTGCCGGTTATAGACGAGATCATTAGACAGATCAAATCGACAAGATATATGTCTACTTTGGACTTAACGTCTGGCTACTATCAAATAGCTATGAGACCCGAAGATATACATAAAACCGCGTTTATAACAAAATCGGGCACTTATGCATTTTTACGCATGCCCTTTGGGTTGTGTGGGGCCCCATCAACATTCCAGACAGCTATAGACATTGTTCTAAAGCCTGTCCTAGGAAAATCAACATTAATTTATCTAGATGATATAATTATAACGAGTAGTACGTTGGAACAACACATTAATGACCTCGAACAAGTTTTTAAATTATTAAAAGAGGCCGGTCTTACAATTAACGCCTCAAAATGCAAGTTCGCAACTAAAGAACTTAAATATTTCGGTTATAAAATTTCGCAAAAGGGTATAGAAACGCAAGATTCAAAAATAAAAGCTATTAAGAATTTCCCACCGCCCAACACCGCCAAGAAACTTTCATCTTTCCTTGGATTATGTTCTTACTATCGATCTTTCATAAAAGATTTCGCTAATATTGTTGAACCACTCTTAGTAATCAAAAGAAAAAAGAGTAAATTTACGTGGACAGCGGAAGCTAACACAGCTTTTGAAATATTAAAAGAAGCGCTTATTAATGCCCCTGTTTTAAAATTCCCTGAGGGGGACGAAAACCTGGAAATTGCAGCAGATGCGTCAGACTATGCGGTGGGTGCGATTCTTATGCAAAATAACCATCCGCTGGCATTTTTTAGTAAAACGTTGAATCAGACACAAAGGAATTATACAGCTACAGAAAGAGAAACATTAGCCGTATTAATGGCTGTACACAAATTTCGAGTTTATTTCGGCAAATCGCCAGTAACAGTCTTTTCGGATCATGCGGCTGTTGGTAGACTTTACTCGGGAAAAAACCTAACGCCCAGGTTAATAAGATGGGCTTTAAAACTCCAAGAATATAATATCACAATAAAATATAAACCGGGTAAGGAAAACAATGTAGCTGACGCACTTTCTCGTATAAAACTGGACGACGAAGGAAATGAACTTAAATGCGCTGTGTTGACTTCAAAAATTTTAGATTCTAGAGATACGGTTATTACTGAACTGAAAGCTGATCCTGAATTTGGAAATATCTATGCATATTTGAAAGACCCCGAAAGCTTTGAGCACACAGATATCGATGCGATAAGAAATAGAGCAGAAAACTATGAAATAATAGATAATTTATTATTTTATACGAAAACAACAAACGAAAATCTCGAGTACAAACCAGTCATCCCAGCCTCGCTTCGATTAAGCATTTTGAAGGAATTACACGACGCGAAAACAGCGGGTCATTTAGGGGTCAGAAAAACTTTAAAAAGGGTACGCGAGGCGGTATATTTCCCGCAATTATACAAAATAGTAACGGCGTATGTCAGGTCCTGCAATCAATGTCAGTTAATAAATGATATTAATTACAGCCCGGCCGGGTACTTAAATAGCATTCGCGCTACATTTCCGAATGAAATTTTAGGCATAGATCTCCTTGGTCCCTTCCCCCAGACCGAGTTAAATAAAAATCGTTTTCTTTTAGTAATAGTAGATCATTTTTCAAAATGGATAGAAATTGTTCCACTTAAACGCGCGTCAGCCAAAACAGTCGCAGATGCATTCTTACACAGATGCATTTTAAAATACGGTGCACCGATAAAAGTCATTAGCGATAACGGAAAACAATTCATTAGTCAAATATTTGAAAACATATGCAATGGACTTGGCATACGCCATATCAAAATGGTTCCGTATAGACCACAGGCTAACATAGCAGAAAGAGTTAATAAAAACATTGTAAAAATAATTCGCAGTTACGTTAGCACACATCACAAGCGCTGGGATGGCTACATAAATGAATTAGCTTATGCTTTAAGAACGGCACATCATGATACTACGGGAAAAACTCCAGCAGAATTATTTTTAGGCAGAAAGTTAATTACGCCTTTAGATAAATTATTCTTTGTGCAACAAAGAGAGCAGGAGTTTAAACAACAAGATGTGCAAAAGCTAATTGATCAGGCACTTAAAACCTCGGACACGGCAAGAAATAGACAGAAAATTTATTATGATAGAAAACGCCGTGAAGCAGATTTTAAAGTTGGGGATAAAGTATTGAAGCGGAAATTTTCTTTATCAAGTGCCCCAGACAATTTTATGGCAAAGCTAGCTCCAAAGTTTGAAGGCCCCTATGTAATTCAGGAAATCAAAGGGGTAGTATTATATCTTAAGAACGACAGAGGGGAAATCTGTAAAGCAAGTCTCGACCAGGTGAAAAAATACTATAATCCAAATGATTTTGAAATCCTTAAAAGTTTCTTGCAGGACTCAAGTCTAAACGAAGGTTCAGAGACTACAACAACTATTCCACCACCCAAGAAACAGAGAACTGAAGAGAGACCTAGCACTTATACAACCCGGACGTCGGTATCAAAAAGAAAAAATGATTTTCAAACTCCGGCGTTTAAGAAAAACAAAAATACAGATGAACCGGGTAAAGAAACCGTGGTAAAGAGAAAAACACCACCTACAAAGGATAGCAGGAGAAATTACACATCAAGGAGAACGCGCACACGGCCACAGAGTCAGGTGCCAGCAAGGCCGCCGTTCCGGAAACTGAAACGCCAGCAGGAGGCACAAAAATACGAGGAACAGAAGAAATTCAAGAGGGACTCCAGACCGGAGGACGTCAAGACCAGCCGTCCCAGGCAGAAACGGAAAGGCCAACAACCAGACGATTACTCCGTCAAGAGGCCAGCATGTAGAGGACGCAAAAGAAAAAGCAACGTGGACGACACTCGGAGATCAATAAGGAGAAGATTGACATCCATGAAACCTCTAACTTGGGATCAATTTTTCCAAAAACGGATGACGGCGTTTCAAGCATCGAAAACTCAAACATAAGTTAAAACCTTCTATAAATTTTTTTCTCTCTTTTGTTCCGAAATGTTATGCATAAGTACGAAGTTCTATGTTTTGACGAAAGTCAATATGTCTCGGTTGAGACTTAGTTTTGTTTTACTTTATTTAGCTAAGGCAAAAGTATTATTTTCTTTAAGTGTAAAAGCTAAAAACAAGCATTTTCTGTTGGTCGAAAGACTAATTCTGTTATGTTAAAGCCAAAATTTGGCCGAAGATAAAAATAACTTCGTATTCTTGTACTAATAAGAATTTTAGTTTCAGTGCCGCCAGCTTGGCGAAGAATGAGTAAAGTAAAAAATTATTTTCTCTTATTCATTTTATGGTAAATTGTAAAAAGCATATGTATTAAAAATTTGTAAATGTATGTAAATACTTGAAGGTTATGTAAAAGTAGAATTTAGTCTAGAAGCATAAAATTGTAGATGCTAAAAGTGAATGCTTAAAAGCAATGAAGTCAAAATTTAAGTAGTAAATTGTAGATAAAGTCATGCTTTAGAGCGAAAGCCTGCATATTTAAAGATGAATGAGGGGGAAGTTAGAATGAATGTGTTTTGTAGGGTTCTCCACCTACATTTGAATTTTTAAGAATATTAAAGTAGCTCATTGAGTTGTAGAATGTCGAGTAAGGTGTGTCTATTTGGTCGTTGAATTCTAACAAATCATGGTGGTTAGGGGAAGTGTTGTAAGACTAAAACACGAATATTCCCGTTTGACACCACACACGGTGGAGAGCCAGGGTAAAGTTAAATTAATGATTGAAAAATTGAATGAATGTGAAGTAAGCAATAACTAAGAAAAACGAATCGTTTAAAAAGAAAAATTTATTGTGTCAAGAAAGTGTAAATTATAATGTATGTAGAAAGATACTGATACTTATTCCTTCCAGATGCTGGAAGGAAAGACCAAGATTGATTGATGAAGTCCAGGAAAAGTTGCTGTAAGAAGAAAGCTTTGTAACGAGCAACAGAATTTTAGTATAATTGTTACATAAGATTTTTTTTTTTTTTTTTTTTTTTTTTTTTGTGTGTGTGTAAACGAGGTTCTCGCCAGTTAGTTCAGAATTAGAGAAACTTACAACAGGTCGTTTGTAGGACCTGCTTCCAAGTTTTCCAAATTCTGGCAGCGGCAAATGTAGGGTTTATATTTATTTTAACTAACATTTATTTTAAGTTTAAACTATCTTTCCTGTCAAGCCTTACTTTCCCCTGGAACTGCCAATGCCAGAATATGTAAATTTTAGTAGAACGCGCAAGCATTCAAATTATCAGCGGAAGTATTATGATTTAAATAGAAGGAAACGAGTTCGGTGAGAGATTCTTACTTAGCGAGCGCGGAGGTAGTTAGCGAGAATTGAAGAACCCCGCGTTGCGGCCTATGTGCTTGGCGGGAAGTAGTAGTAATCTTTCCAGTGAGCTTCAAGTCTGCTGAATTAGCAGCGGTATTGTAAAACGCGGTGAGTTAGTTATTTTAGAGAGCCTCGTAGTTAGAATCTTGTCTTTACTTTCTTTTCAGGTTATTATTTTTATTTGACTGCCAAGTTGGCACAGTCTGTAAGCGTCAAGAGGACGCAATTGTAATTTATTACGTTGAATAAAAAGGGACTTAAACCCTTCACTAGGCTCTATCTTTTATACAAGTTTTCACAGTCACCTCTTGGTTGCGTGCAAGTTGGAGGCGCGCGACGTTATAGAGTAAAACCAGTAAAATTGTAAGACACTGTATTTTTACAGTCCCCGTGACCAAATACCCAAAGACACTGTTCTGAAACATTAAATTATTGTCGTGTGATTTGAATTTTTCTGCCTTGAGTAATTAAAAAAATACCTCACAACCTGTAAGTAAATTGATTTTACTTGGAATGTAAAATGTAGGATCAGCTAATTTTAATTCGCGAGGTATACAAATATTAGAAATGTCGATTTTCTTCACAGGTGTTAATTCTGTGATTTTAGGTAGCACAAGAAATGATAATGTTTTTGAAAAGTTACATTCATCATTAGAAATTTTTGCTATTACTTAATTTTTAATAAAATATTCTCCTCCGTTAATTCCTGAAATAGAGGAATTAAATTTTTCTTTCTTTAATCTCGAAATATGAGCCACTTCTTGTGTGCATATAGAAACTTCCGCTATCTAAAATTGCTTTTACTTTTATTTTTTCGCCAAATGAATTCTCAATAAATAACATCGCAGTGCATAAACGGCTGCTTTTGATGGTAGACAACACTTATCCACATCCGTGATTAATGAGGTGACTGTAATATTTTTATTTTGATTGATTGGCGACACCATATGTGATGAGTCATCATTATGAGCGGGAACTATCTTCGAGTTATTTATAGCGTTAGAAAACGGAATGTTTCCACAACCCTGAATTGAATACATCGAGGCACTTTTATTAATTGTCGAGGGGGAATACTTATGAATCAGTGAATGGTGACTAGATTTTTTACAAACAATACAAACTCTCTTAGACTTACAATCATAAACAGAATGTCGCTTACTTGCTTACTTAAGCAATTATAACAGAGTTTATTAGTTTTAACCAAATCTAATCTGTCTGTTAATTTCATTTCTTTAATTTTATCACAGTGACATAATGGATGATTAGTTTGGGTTTTACAAGCAACACATATTTTAAGCGAATCATTAGAATTGACGATAAAGGTTTTCGACCGTTCGCAGATGTGCTTAGATGGAGTGTTGGTGTTAACACTACTTAGAACTTGACACATTCTTTCTAAGAATTGTAAAAAGTTATCAAAATCTGGGACTTCATTGTCCTTTAACGTGAATTCAAACTGTTTTCTTGTTTCTCTGTCTATTTTTTCGAGAATAACATTTAATAACAAGGCATTAGAAAATTTGTCTCTTTCGAAATCTAAAATTTTCAGCGATCTAAGGTTTTTATTTATATTACCTAGCAAGTTTCGAAGTTCTTTGGCTGACTCAAGTTTGCGATTCAGCATTGTAATGGCTGATTCAGTCGCCATTGTTCTTAATATTTGAACTGAGTGGACTGTAGTTTAAAAAAATGAATTTATTATCAATGCACAGTTTGCATTGGACAAACGTTTTACATTCCGCTAGTTGCTAGAGCTTGAGCAAAGCTGCTATACGTACATCCACCACGCTAGAGGGCGTTCCTAGTTATTAGTGGTGGCGCTACGATATACATTACGTAACACCCTGGACCTCTCAAATACGCTACGAGTATGCTTCCAATTACACCACGAAAGCATGCAGAAAGGAGGAAGAAAATGTAAAATTACTGCTAAAATGTCATTTTATTTAATTAGTCCGCCCCCCCCCCAGTTGACTTTGAAATTTTTTACCGTACTTCTAATTAAACTAATAGGCACCTTCTCGCATTTTGGCACTAGGAAGTTCAAACTTCTTTTATTAACGGCACAAATTTCCTCCTTCATTTATATATAATGCGTCCGTAAAATCATGGTGCACTTTTTATCGGTCACAAGAAAGCAACTAAACAAGATAGAAATGTGAAATCTTCACCAAACAAAAGAAAACCTCTTGAAGTTTCATACCAATTCAGTGCAGTTTAACTCTTCCATATAGCCTCTACAGACTTGTCACTGACCGATGGCCTGCCAAAACGAGGTTTGTCCAACAAACTGCCGGCATCCTTCAACTGCTTATCCCACTGATTAATATTATTCCTATGTGGTGGCGGTTCGTTGTACACGCAACGATATTCACTTTGCGCTTTGGTCACTGATTCGAATTTGGCAAGCAACAGAATACACTGAACTTTCCTCTCTACGTCCACATTTAGACTGGCGTTACGCGTGGATGGACTGATGATCTGCTTCGCAATTCGCGGTGTCGCGTTATCAAGTGTGTGCACACATGCTTGCACATTATATTACGGAAACTTGGAGAGTTTTACTATTGTTTGGTGAAGATTTCACATTTCTATCTTGTTTTGTTGCTTTCCTGTGACAGACAAAAGTGAACCATGGCTTTACGGACGCACTATATTAACGTTCCTGAAATGCATGTTTTTTCTATTTAATTTTAAAAGTAAAGAAAATACAAAACTATTACATATTACGGAATATATATTGCATTTTATTCCCTTGCAACTATTTTAACTCTAAAACAAGAGTAACAAGAGTTTTCTAAAACAGCAGCCTACGATTAAAATACAGTCCGGATTTGTTTAAATATTATTTTTTTAAAAACAAAAGCCTGACTTTGAGCTAAAAGTTTGAGCACGCTAGAAATAATGTGCGCTAAAAACTGAAAACTCAACATCAAAAATTCCCTAATTTTCAATACGATCAAAAAGACATTTTAATATATGTTAAAATGTATATTTATTCTAAATTTAGGTCTTATTTTAAAATCCTTACTTTAGACTTTTTTTATTTAGACCTTATTTTAATTAAAGCTTTATTTTGGGGTAGATTTTGAATAAAACTCTATCGACTTCCAAGGGGATGAGACACAGATCCCTCTTCTTCAGAAGAAAAAAAAATTCGACGCTTAACAAGTTAAACTAATTTATGATTTGGGTATGTCTCATTTGGGTTTACACTGAATTTTAAAGGATTGTTTTTACATCTTAAATGAGCATTTTCTAAGATTAATTTACGTGTGTATGCATAATATTCATTTTTAATTCTTTACCTTGATTAGTACAAGGGGGATTGCACAAAATATTAAAACTTGGGATTTTTATGATGGGCATATCAAAATTGCAAGTCAAATGTCCCTGGCGAGCTATTTGTAACAACAGAAATATAATTCACGCCTTTGGATACCATTATTTCCAAGGCCATATGAACGGAGGAAAATATTTCTTAGACCTTCAAATTTCCAGGTATTATTTTTTTATACAAATACTGTCAATTTGTCTCAAAACTAAAGCGAATGATTCAAATTATCCTTTCCTTAATTCAACTCTAAAATTTTCTATTAATAATTTAATATTTTTCGTATAGTTTTTCCCAGAGTAAGTAAAGAAAAATAGCAGAAATTCAGAAAATAAACACGTCCAGAAAAGAAGTTATTTCTGGTGCAAAGCCTAATGTTCTATTTTCTAGACTTATAGATCAAGGTAAATGTCATTCTTATGGATATAATTCCGCTTTGCTACTACCTGCAGCAATTCAGCTGTTAATAATAAATGAAGAAACGAGTAAGAAAACGATCTTCTTCACGGATGCATTATTCCAGATGGATGCATTTCATGTGAAAAAATGAAATAAAAGTTTAGAGAATGAAAGAAGTTACCTATGTCTGGATTATTCAAGATGCCTAGTAAAAATATAATTTTTAATAAAATGTTCAAAAAATAATTTTTTTAAGATCAAATTGTAAGGATCCTAAGTTTTACTAACGTTTATTTTATTTTAAATCTTTACTATCACTTCTTATTTTCTACTTCCGGCCAGAATTAAAAGCTTTTAACTTATTTATGCAAATTTGTCTTGCTAACGCCAAGTACTTAAGTTGTGGCTTTTTGCCAAGCAAGAGGGAGGAAGGAGTTATTAGAAGCAGGCCGCTTGCCATAGTAGTTTTACTCGTTTGCTGGTTGCCTTCAAGGCCAGAGGTTTAATTCTCTTGATAATTTTAAACGTATCGTAGTTTTAGCAGCTCTCTGTACTACATACGGCTTTTTGTTAATTAAAGGCCAATCTTGGAGTTAGGCACTTGTTTATTAATCCAAAGTTAGTTTAGTTAGAATTTTAGTTCATATTTTTATATTCTTACGTTCAGACCACAAGTGGTTGGTCTCTGTATTCCGAAGTCCGGAAATCATTGTAAAGAGAGAAAAATAAAGGGTTTCGTATACCCTTCCTGTGTGTATTGTCTACTTCACAATTCATTGAACATAGCTTCAGTAAGCTCCCTGTTCCGAATCAGGACAGTTAATGTTTCCAAAGCAAGTAAAGAGGAATACCAGTCCTGATAAAATTATTTCGAGAATCATAATAAAGGATTTAGTATTATTGTTGTAATTAATACTGTACAGGCATTAGATTTTTTGAAGGAGGAGCTGGGGAAAATGTGCAGTGCCCTCATCGAGACCTGAACCTGGACCTCTCGAATATGCGCCGAATGTGCTACTCTTACACCACGAAGGCATGCTGGAAGGAGGGAGAAAATATACTCCTTATACCTATACACTAAAACTACCTTATAGCTATACACCTATAATATAATGTATTACATCACATTACCTTATCCACTCCCCCTTTTAAAGGGCGACTGGGGATTAAGGTATCCAATCGCCAAATCCTGGTGGTGACGAATTATTGCCCACACCTTTTAGTTCGGGAGCCCCTGTAAAGTCATTTTGTTTCTTGAAGAAGCAGAAGACATGAAAAATGAGCAATGTTCTCGCCGGTACTCGAACCTGGACTTCTCAAATACGAGCCGAGCGTACTACCGTTACACTATGAAGGCATGCTGGAGGGAAGAAAATATCTTATAATACCGCAAGCCACTGAAAACTAATTATTTCATATTAATTAAGCAGCAAATTAATTTTTAGTTAATGCGGTGCTTCATTAGGACGATGCTCCGACGTAATCATGGAGTTCTGCATTTGGCTTGAATCAAGCAACCTTATCAACAGAGACGAGCGCTTGAAGTTTTTTTTGTTTATTTCGCTGACTGATTTTCTAAAATGAAACTTACAAAAAAAGGCAAAAATATAATGTCCCAACGCATGGTTTCAAGCCAACTTGTATTTTAAATAGAAATGAGCATGATGTCCCAACAGATGATTTCAAACCAAATCGTCTTTTAAATAGAAATGAGCTTTAAGTAAAGTATCACTTCCAACTGATCGTTTGCAAACCAAATCTAATTAGTTGTTTCAACAAATAGAAAGGTCTGTAATACAGAATTTTAGGTTATATTTTATTAGATAGAAATGGTCATGGGTAAAAACTAGTTTATATAAATATATGTCAACGGAATAAAATGTTTGTGCCTTTATTTTATTTATTCTAAATTGTATTTCATGGGTAATTTGAATAACACATAATTTAATTGGTTTTTAATTAAAGAAAGTTAACGGTTAATAATACATTTAAAATAAATGCTTTGAAATGAATACCATAATTTAATTTTCTTTTGTATTTTATCTACAGTATCAACAAATCTAAATTCATTTTGAGCTGCACCTATATTCAGGTATCAGTAAACAATGCTCAGTCAGTTGCAACGATATGTTACAGCTTATATATGCAACAATATGTCATGTTATTTGCTGCGAAACTGTTATGGGCCTCAAGTAAAGTAAACTTTCGGTTGTCCATCAGAAACTGTTATGGGCTTCAAATGTTATTTCTGGTGGTCCAAACAATATGTTATGTATTATATATGCAACAATATGTTATGTTGATTGCTGTCAAGAGCTTCAAGTAAAGCAGCACTTCCGATTATCCATTTAAAACTGTTTGCGAGTTAAGGTCAGTTTACACCTGTCAGAGCGGCTCGGAGCGAGTCGCTCCTTACGATTACTTTGACAATGTAAACGCTCACTTCGACGGAGTACAAACGTAGGGGAGATGAGTCAGCGCTTCCGTTTCTACTTTGAACCTGTTGAAAAATCTCTCTGGGCAGTTACTCCGAGCAGCGTTCGCAGGGACGTCGTGACAGTGAGTTCTATAATCCGAGATTAAACGATAGCCAAACCATGGCATTTTTTAATGCATACGCATCTTATGAAGTGTTTTACTTCTATAATTATGTGAGCTTATATTCATTTTTCTACAAGCATCCCTACATGAGGATGCAATAAATATATGATAAACTATAAAAATAAAAAAAAATTATGAAAAAGATATGTAGATCTGTTTTATTGGGGATATTTAAATTTCTTGCTTTGTATAAAAACATTCTGGGCTATAATTCGTTACAATTCAGCTTGGATGTGAAACATGTTCAGCTTGGATGTGTGAGTGCAAGAACTGAAGGTGTATTAAGGTTTATACAAATTATGCTAGATGAATTCTAATCTCCTTAAACTATCCGTTTTATCATTTTAAAAGTATAATCACTATATTTACGCATTAGTAATTTTGTTGATATCACTTTGTGTGTTGTCCAGAAACACAATTTCAGTAGGATTCAAAAGTAACAATTTGCGATAAATATCTTCCTCTTGGAACTATGTCATAATATATATATTCTTTTACCTGTGGTAATATATGTAATGCTCCCAAGTTTTTTGCTACTTCTTATTTATTTAAGATTTTCTGAATAATTAGGTCGATATCATACAGTTTACTTCTGTCGTGTTAATGGTAGCTTTGAATAAATATTCCATGTGTTAATTTTGCATTCTTCTCTAGAAATAACACAGTTCCAGTCAGAACTCTGCATAATTAATTCATGCACAGAGAGCTACTGATTCTGTGGATTCTGGATGAATAAATATATTCTTTCTATTAATAAATAATAAAACACATTATTACTTTTACATTATTTTGTAAATGATTAATTAGGTGTAAATAAACAGTTGTATATAGTAGAAAAACTTTGTTAATTTGACTTTCAGTAACCACAGTTGACTAAATAACTTCTCTCAAACTCAGTTTCTTTTAAATTCTTGTATCTGATATGCAATAACGTTTTTGTAACTTTGGACATTCTCATCCGAAATTCATTTAATAGTTCATTTGATACTCCTAATTAATCGCGGCAAGCTACCCAATCACGTACCCATTTTTCCCCCTTCTTTTTTTCCCCCCTCCCAAGAATTAATTCGTTTGAAATTGCTTCGCAGACTTCAAGCACTGCAGCCTAAGAACATCTATGTATGTTCAATGCATATTCTTTCCTGCAGCTGCGACGTCGGTATCCATTTCTTAAACAAACGGAGGCGAGTTGCCAGTCCACTCTGATTGGTGTAAACAATCTATCAGAGTACAGGTCCGTTCACTCGGTTCGAAACGCCCGGACGAGCGGCTCGCTACGAGCAGCTTTGACAGATGTAAACTGGCCTTTAGAGAAGTACCACTTACAGTTGTCTATCAAAAATTGTCATTAGCTTCAAATACAACATCCGGTTGTTCTAACAATATGTTATGTTGACTGCTGAAAAAGGTATGAGTTTTAACTAAGTATCACTTGGCGCTTGCTCTTTAAAAACTGTTATGGGCTTCAAGTACTACTTCCGGCCCAAATTTTTATGAATACAGAAAGCTTAAATATGGAAAATAGAAATTTTTGAAGTACTATATACGAGTTATTGTGGACGAAAAAATTGTTACACACATACACACACATAGGCAGACATCATTATAAAAATAATCAAAACATGTTGAGGAAACACTAAATCATATTAGGTGGTGAATAATTTTTGGTAGCTGCAGTTTTGGAACCTACCTTATAACCAAAATATCGAAGTTCTTTGGCTGCGAACTGACATTTTGCCTCATTCACTTTTAAACCTGCTTCTTTTAGAAGCGAGAAAGCCTTGTGCAAATCCAAATGTTCTCATCAATTGTATCGCTTGTGACTATTATGCCGTATAAATATATAAACGTTGATTTACCAAGGACAGGCCTTAAGATTATGTCCATGCCTCTCTGAAACGTAGCGAATGCCTCTCTGAAACGTACCGAGACCTCCGCATAGGCCAAACAGCAATCTAAGGAAAACATAAACCCCTGATTTGGTAACAAATGCATATCCTCCGGATCCAGACATATCTGAAAATATGGTCTTGAGGTCTAGTGTCATCATATATTTATAGATTTAATTTTCGTATTAATTCCTCAGCTATTGGTAACGTGTAAACCGGATATTTTGTCTGGATATTATTCCGTAGTCAACAACAAAATGACATGCTTTGAATCCGATGGGTGAGTATTTTCTTTTTCGGCATTTTTGGCATAGACCCTTCGCTACAGGGATAGCGAAAGGTCTACTTATAGGGACCTTATTTTGTTTTTCAGCATGTCCGCAGTACGTTTTCCTATGATTTCATCTTTAACTTCATCATAGCGGTAGGATTTTGTTCTACATGGTGGGATATTTCCTTTTTCAATCGAGTGACTCACCGCATATGTCAACCCTGAGGTATCATCAAATAAGTCTGAAATTTTTCTTACCAACTACTTCAACTTCCTTTTCTCTTCTGGATTCAGTTCTTTCATGTCTAAGATCGGTGGCTCCATTCCTTTTTCGACCACTTTGTTTATGTATCATATCTTCCTGAAAATTAATTTTCGCTTCAGCAGATTTTAAAAACTCCAACACCTGTATTACATTTGCCTGTATTTTTGCTTGTATTTTACTCTGCCTAAAAAAACTACCTTCTAGAGCTTATTTTTAACCTTCACATTTAAATTCATTCTGCCTGTGCGTTCACAATGTTTTCTCAGTGCCTCTATCACCTTAGTTCCCGCCACAACGAATAGTCGAAATCTCTTAAAATTTTTCCCGAAATATTTTTTGATCAAAGAAATACTTTGCGTCCCCGCGTCCAATAAAGCATCAGAAGTTATGCCATTTTAATATAATCTGAATAATTGGGAACAAAAATTTTTAATTAGTACAATGTTTAATTAGATGTGAGATGCTTTTTCTTTCCACTTGGGTGACTGTTCTACCTAACTCATAGCACCCTTGTCCAGTTTAAACGTTTCTTTTTATCTTCTACTATCTTCCTCTTTTGAAATTTGTCTTCGAAATTGATATAAGCGGACAAAACATTTTGCCAGTTAATAAACTACTTCCTACCGTCAAATTTAGCTCCTCCTTCCGCTACAGGTTTCCGAAAGTTTCCATTAAATCTTTCATCATATCCCCAAGCAAGCGTGTTTGTTGACACTCGTCGACTTTAAAATTTCGCTGCTAATTGAAAACGTTGTTCTGGACTACCAGGGTTAGCTCTAAAATACCTTGAATCTGCGGCAACAACCTAGGTATTATTATCTGAATATCTTATGCATCGGGTTTTCTCCCATACAACAAATTTACCATCTGTACGTTTCTTACAATAAAGTCTATTACCTCCTTCGTCTTAGTCTAATATTTACCATAAAGTTTGAAGTTGTAAAATTTCACAGCAATACTTCAGAAACGCACATATTGTGAAATTCGGTGTTTAGACGATATCATTTCCAAATCAAACGTTTTTTTTTGGGGGGGGGCGGTCACATAAAATGATAAATTCCTCCAAACTGTTAATTTTGTCAGAAATAGGATACATACTGTTCATTGTAACAGCGCAACATAATGGTACACTGCGCTAAAAAAAAGGGGGGACAGTTCTATATCTTCCGTTTTAATGGGCCGTTTGACGATATCCAACTTGCGTTTTGCAGGTCTTGAAAGCGCAATTTAGGATGTGTATTAGATTTATATAAAGCATTGTTCTAATATAGGTACTTTGACACAAAATCAACTTTTACTGAAATGACATGCCAACTGTTTTCCAAATTTCGAAAATGGGAAGAAATGGAATACAAATTTCGAAAGCGAAACTCTTTCTAAAGGAGCATTTTAAATTAATAATACAAGTTTTCCCCAAAAAATTATATTTTAAATGTTCATAATACTCCAACAAAATATTAGACAATTTTAAGAAACCTTTTTTCGTAATTTTTATGTAGTAGGGCAATGAAGAGTCCAATCCCTTTCTTGGAAATGATTTTCCCGCTGTGAAAAGAAGGATATGCCATTCTGCAATACAATTGATCTCTGAATTTTATTCTGAGAAAAAATATTCAGTGAGAAAAAAAAAAGACTTAGTAAACAGTTACCGTAATAAATTAATCCACGTTTCAAAAATTCGATTAAATGCACTAAAAGTTTTTAACATTAGTTTGAAAAGCTAAAATAGTCCTATCCCTTTTGTTATCACAATAAGTCAGCGGTCACTCTATTAAGGGGATTGCTTTTCCAGATTTCACTTCTTTCTTCTTTATACGTAAAAGACACTTTAAACCGCTGAAATTTAAAAATGAACACCGTTGAATAAGATGTCACTAAAAGGATAAGTAATTGCGTGTTTTGAGTATTACTATAAGAGTGCCATTGTTTTCCCTGCAGAAACCAACTTCTACATAGATTAAACTAAGAAAAATATAAATTGGAAGAGAAATACACCAGATTAAAATTTAAAATTAGAGGAAAAAGGTTCATGTTATTTTTAACAGCGGAATATCCTCTTTTACTGCAAAACAAAATTTGTTTGGCTTTCTCATTGAAAAGGTCTTCTGTTAGCAGCAACCGATCTCAATTAATGATAAACCAAAAAGTCTGAACAACAAACTTTGAGAGTGCGATATGCATAAGAGAAAAAAGTCTTTTTTGTTTAATAGAGTGACAAGATTTAGCATGGGAAGGCAAACAAACAGAAAAAATATTTAAGGTAAAGCGAAGTGCTGAAGTAAATCTGATTACGGATAATTAGAATATCGAGCTAAGGATGGGAGTTATCAGATTCAATTTCAAAAGTAAACTAAATGGCTGAATCAGGGGAATTCACAATAGATAAAATCTTGGCTAAACCTTCCTTATTTACTTCAAATACCGCTAATGTGTCATAACGTAGCGAGCCCAAATCCGAAAAAATAGTTTCTCAAATAATTCGACCTCAAAATACTGCATATGAATATCAGCAAGTAAATACTGAATCGAAAGGATTACCCATATCCAAGCCTTCTTTGGCGATAGTGATTATTTTGGAAAACAAAGTGGGTCTGACTTAAGGAAACTTTCGTGACAGAAACTTACTCCTCAATTTCAGTACATGTGAAATGAAATTCTCGAAGTTTAATTCCAGAGCAATTTAATATTACCTTAACTGCAGCGTCTGTAAAGAGTAATTTAGCATAAAAAGAAGCCATAATTGAATGCTGGAGAGAATCTTTTTTTTCCTAGTTTATCGACGACTTCAAAAGAACTTTTTAATGTATAAGTATCGTTACAAGTAGCACAGCAACGTCATAACGACGTTGCAAACTCGTCGCGGATGTCGTTGCAAAAACGTTGTAATATGCCGTCTTTAAGACGCTCAGATGTCCGCGAACGTCCACTGTTTTGCAACCGTTGCAAAGACGTCTTTATTACGTCTTTGTAGATGAAGTTTTTGTGGCATAGACGTCGTTATTGCGTCTTTCGCAGGTGATATTTTGGTTGTGAAAGCATCGTATCATGACGTCTTAAAGACGCCTAAATGTTCGCAAAATTCCACCTTTTTGCAACAGTTGTGAAAATGTCGTTATTATGTCCTTGTGTTACATATTGATTTATGCAGAAAAATAAGCTTAATAATTAATATATTTTTCTTCTTTTTTAAATTTTTGTATTCCTTGTATTTTTCTAAAGTTTAAATATTTTATCATTTCCTGAAAACCAGAAGATAATAAATTTTTTTCTCTTTAGACTAAATATGCATAATTAATAATAGCCTTAATTATTTTCAGTACTTTAAAGTTTTTAAATTTCTCTTTAGAATAAATATGCATAATTAATAATAGCCTTAATTATTTTCAGTACTTTTAAACTATATTTTTTAAATAACTTAAATTCTGAGTTACGATTATTTAAGATTTCATCACTTTTTTTCCTTAAGGGAGAGTAATTATGAAAGTGGTTATTATAAATATATAACATTAATAGTAGGTTTTAAGTAAATAAAACTCAATTAGACATAAATAAAAGTAAAGATATATATGTGGGTAAAAAAGAGCGTTTCTGATAACAGCATTATCACATTTATTTCTGTTAAATCTCAGAGACATTGAAAATTTTCCCTGTCATGATAAATTAGGAAGCGGTTCTTAAGGTAACATAATTAGTATTTTACCTGAACTCAAGTATAAATAAATTTATTCGCTTTTCACAGTAAAAAAATATAACCATTAACTTCTATATCTCCAAGATATGCAAATTAAAGACAGCATAAAGTAGTTAATAAATGTGATCAAAAATATACCTAAATCTAATAACGTCCCATATTCATATCTAAAATGAAATAATAACCTAACAAACAACATACATGACAGCACTATTTAAGAAAAAAACATGAACTAGTAGTGTTTGAAAGTATAAATAGCAGAAGAAAGGTAACAGAACAAAAATTTCCTATTAATAAAAAAATACTTTTGTTTTTAAATAGTAAGCAATTAAAAGTTCAATAATTATGGATTGCAGTATTTACTAGTAATGCTGAGGATTCTTAACGCCATTTCTTTCGATCATATGTTAATGTATTTATTTGTTTTTTAGTTTATACATTTTAGAATAGTGGTAGATTACAATGATTATTTTATGTACATTTTATAATCAATAACATTCCTTTTTGTTACTGAGGCCCACCAGCGGCCGAGCGGTATAGTCGCCGAACACTGGTAGTTCGGTCCGAGGTTCGAATCCCGCGAACGAGCTGGCAGCATGGGTGTTTTCGTGGTTTCCCCATGTGTAACGTGTATCCGAGCCTGTTTCCCTTAGAAAGTCCTCCACGAAGGCATCCTTCTCCTTAGGCAGATAGCCCTAGTGTGCTTTGCCATAATTAAATGCACCAACACCACACCTTTTTGTTACTGTACAGAAATAATTGAAATAATACAGTATACGATAGTAAGCTAAGTACGTTAAATAGCACACGATGAAACTTTTTGTTTCTATTTATTATGAATTTCTTTGTTATCACAAGCACATAAAAAGTAAGCGAAGACAATAGAATATACTTAAATTTAATAAAAAATAAAACCTAATTTCCAACATTGATTTATTGAGATAATCTAATAAACATACATAACGGCAATAGAATATACTGAAATTTAATTAAAAATAAAACCTTATCTCCAACATTCATTTATTGAGATAATCTTATAAATAAGAAATAAAGTTGTATTTCAGTAGTGAAATAGTTGTTAACACGTGATTTGCATTGATTTCGGAAATATGATTTTTTTAGTATATAAAATGCATAACTTAATAACTTACTTTATAGATTAGTTTCATTTTTTAATATTTTGCTATAATATTTATAAAAAAATATTTTAAGTATTAATTATTTTAACAAAATTTTAAACAATTATTTCGCACGTATTTTTAGTACTAGTTAAATTTAATAAATCAAAAGTATTTATATTCAATTTACATTTCATTAGATGAATCTACCTTAGATTAATATATTTAGATGAAATAAATTAATGAAACATTGTAAAGTAAATCTTATGCGGACTTCAGATTCTTGAAAGGGCAGATTTAGTCTCTTTTCATTCTAAAAATAATGCTGATGAACTAAAAAAAAAATGCTAAAACGACCACGTCTAAAAGCGGTCATATCATGACGTTTCAGCGACGTCGACAAATTGCCAAGATGCAACGGCAAATATTTTGCGTCTTCGCAACATTGTAAAGACGTCGTAAAAGTTACCACGACCACTTTGCAACCTCTCGGACTAGTTTGCAACGTCGTGTGCTACTAGGGTAGAAACTAATAGGAAAAACCTAGAAATTGAATATTAGACTAAAGGGTATCATGTTGTCATAAGTTAGAAAATACAGGGCGAAACAGAATTCCAGTTTTGTTAACTTTGGGAAGAGCATAAATTCAGATACAATTAGAACACAGGTAGAACTTCGTTCAAGGAAGTAAAAATGCAAATTTCACTTTTCATTTGCTTTCCTAACACATGTACCTTGATGTAAATTTATATAAAAAAATACTTAGCTTAATGCGGCTTAGTTGCAATATAGTAGAAATAGACTACAAAAGTATGATTCGTGCATTTTATTATATGGTCTGTATGACAGTATGGCTTGCATACATGTTCCATACATGACAGAAATTTGTACCTTTAGTTGCCTTGCTCTGATAATTGTTGTGTTACAGAAGATAATGGAAAGATTTGCTTAGTTAATTGTTCAACGCAGCTCGTGGTGTATTACAAAGAAAGGTATAATTTTAGTCTAAACTAAAATGTTACCATTATTTTTCCATTTCAGAATGAGTATCAGTTTGCTAAAATAATCTTCATTTTTTTTTTTTTTTTTTTTTTTTTTTTCCCCCGATAAGCTTTAAATTTCTAAAGAAACGCTAGGACATTGACATATTGCAAACTACAAACAATAGACAAACCGATAAAAAAAAAATTCTACTTAAGGCTTCATAAATTGAACAGTTAGCTAATATTATGCTTATATGTTCGTGAGCCATTTGGTTTTCAGAATGGTTCAGAAAGTTTATTTGAAAGATAATAATGCAATCTCTAAACACAAAAACAGGAAAAGAGGAAAAATCGAAAGAAACATTTAACCGCCAAGCAATACTCGAAAATTTCATCCAATAGCTTACAGAGCTATACTTCGATATTGGGCATGACGTCATATACCACGTGACAGGCACAAACAGTTGCTATGGGAGCAGAGTAAACTCAATGATTCCGCTTTAACTTCATACGCTGTTTTGAAACGTTGCGTGTTAACGTTACTAAGCCAAAAAAAAAAAAAAAAAGGCATGGATTAAGTGCCGAATATAAAAAATGAAAGAAATCAATATGATTTTCACTCTTCTCGTCTGAAACATACACGTATAAAAATAAATAAATAAATAAATAAAAATACAGGATTCTCTTTCTTTGTACATAAACAATATAAATTTGCCTAGCTACAGCTTAAAATTGAGAAACTACTTTGCAAATCATTTTTGACATGAAACACGGAAACATTTCGTTTACTGCCTCTAAAAAAAGCGGCCAAAAATTAAGCATTTCATACTGTGCATGTTAAATTTATTAGTTCGTGTTTGGAGAAAAATCATTAAAACCGTATTTTTAGACATCGCAAAATAAAAATTTTTCAAAAGATATAAATTGTGAATAAATCGTGAGTTGCTTGCTGTGAATTTATCAAGTTGTTATTTTATTGTTTGGGAAAATAATATATTGTATTTACATGAAGATTCTCTACTAATATTTTTTTAAAGAAAAACTCGGAAAACCTGAGCAAATAATATTTACAATGATCTTACACACAGGTTCGTTAACGCTATATCCTATTCAAAATTTCCATGTACCTGCACACTGATTACAAAAGTAAATTAATAAGAGAAGCGGCTTTTGATTTCATTATTAAGAGCTTAACAAACCTTTTGTAATCCATGTGAACTAGATGCGTTCTTGTAATTGAGATTAAAACTATTTCCTTAGGAAAGAAAGTATAAGAGATTGTTCAATAATTATTACCATGAGATACATTTTCTGTCTAACATCGCTATCTATTCAGGATTAAGTTTTTATTATTTGATGTTTTACATACAATTTTATGTACATGATTTGTAAAAAAACAATTTCAATTTGTAAAGCATGCCTGACAATAGTATTATTTTTCCCATTGTGGTTTTTAACGTTTTCTAAATTTCGTTATGATATTTGCATTCTAATAAAATATAAAAACTACAGTATACAAAAATGTCATTACTTATCATTTTAGGAAAATGCAACAGAGCCCCGATAAATAACGAATAGAGTAAATATAAGACAAAATGAGCACTACATCTAGCTAGTATATGTAATGAAGTCTAAAACCTAAGCACGTGTTTAGTATTTACCTATATATAAAAAATACTTTTAACTACTGCTAAATCTGTAAATAAATATTTCGTATTCACTAACGGCCGAATGAATAAGATTACTGAATACTAGCAGTTCGTCCCAAATTCGGTTTGCAACAAATAGACTGGCTGCATGAGATGATACTGCATACTTTTACATGATATTAAAAATGGTGAATCACTTACACATTAAATTTTAACAAGCAGCTTCACAAGGAAAAAAAAAAAAAAAAAAGCCACTTCCAAAAGTTACAGATTTTTGAAAGAAATATTTAGATAATGAACATACACACTTACCAAATACAGATTTTATTAATATTTTGGCAGAAATGTCAGTGTGAAATACACCCACCCTGTACTACTGATCTCAAAGAATCGTGATATGCTCTATATCAATTGATCTAAGGACTTACGAGACAAATTACTCCATTTCTCTCTGAGTATTAATTCATTTCTTTTTAACATTGCTGACATTAAGCATTTATTGACTTGGCTAGTTTATGAGTATGTTGCACCGCTTAAAATGTTCATCAGTTTGACTTCCGAATGTTAGACAGATTACAAGTCATTGGATATACAACTCTACGTCTTACTACAGTTTGTCAAGATATTAGAGGCTTCTACGTTGGAACAGTCGCGACTGGCTGCCTGATCAGCTAAAAGAAATTGCCATCATATTTCTGGATAAATACAGGCTGACAACCTAGCATGTACTTGGAATGTATTCTATTAGAATGAAACATCTTCCAGGTCCTGGATACCATGTTATTGCATGATTCCAAACTACCTAACAACATGGTTGCTAAATAGCCATCTTTCATTGTCCACCAGCGGTCGTTGAACATTGGCAGGTTGACAGGGGTTAGAATCTCTGCCAACGGGCTGTCTGCATGGGTGTTTTTGTAGCTTTCTCCATGTGTAAAGTAGATATGTGCCAGTTCCCTTAGAAATTCCTCCATGAAGGCATTTCTCCTCTTAGGCAGATAGTCTTTTTGTGCTTTGCTATAATGAAATAAGCCAAGCCTATCGTGGCTATCTGTCAGGTTTCAGTAATTTTTCTCATAAGGAGTCTTCCAAATGAAGTCGATTTCTACGAAAATATCACCATTCGTAACTTTACTCCTTCACGGCAAGATTTTTCTTCAAGCACAATCTACCCATTGCTCCGTCTGGCATCTTGTCCATGACAGTGATGAATATCTGTCAGAGTTAAAAGAATAAAATAGACAAATTAAGTGGGAAAAGAATTTATAATCAAAAGGAATAGTCCGAGATTTGCGTTTTTTCAAAATACAGTTCGTTCTAATCTCATTTCTGTTGCCACACACAGTGTGTTATTGAAAAAAATTGCATTTCAACCAATTTTAAACTAAGCACTGAACTTTAACATTAATTTAAATTGCAATAAGATTATTTGTCTAATTTTGCTATTGTAATGTTTAAAAATATCCCTTCTGTTTGCAACAAGTTTCATATGGTAAAGCTACTATGAATATCCAAATTTTGGTAAAGCTGCTACGAATTTTAAAATTATTCAGATTTGATTAAGTAAGCTCTTTTTAATCACTCCTTTTTAAGCTTTCAAAAAGTGGAATGAATATTCCTTATCTAACTAACTGTCGTGTTTTCTTAACAAGTAACTTTTCTAATTTTTCTCAGAGAAAGATGAATTCTTATTGCTCTTTCGCATGAATCAGAAATCAGATGCTGGTGATTTTTTATACGCTGAAACTGTGGTTCGAAATTTAATTTCAAGCCTGATTGCAGCATATCCTTTGAAACTTTAATTATAAATGGTTCATTAAAGAGCAATGTTTGAAAGTAAATATTTGATTAAGAACCAATCTTCCATCGAATCACTACAAATTAAAATTTAGAATACTCGGTAAACACAGTTTTTTTATTATGTGGATTATATTACTTAATTATTACAAATTTACTAGGACTATCTACTTCTGTATGGAAACATATGCTTTTATGGAGGTCTTTCTAAGAGGAATTAGTAAATATTTATTTACATAAGCGCAAAGGGACACAAGCTATGACAGTTCTCAGATGCAAAATGACTTTCCTTCTTTCTGCAACGCAGAAATTTGTTGAAAGCCAAAATAACGTAAGAGTTTAAAATTTATTTTACGTTTTAATTTTTAGTCTATTAGTACGATATCGGAAATGAAGCTGTTTGGTTTTGTCTGAATACGGCAGACTTCGGGACGGTTATATGAAGATGACGCAGATCTGGGTGTATTATGATTTGTAGAGAAATTAAAGCCTTAAGGCATTATACACTAAAGTGATTTAATCAGCATCAAACCGACAGTGCGGTTATCTTATTTTCGAATGTGGTGTAACGAGCCACTTCTTTCTACAACTTTGCGTTACATTTGACAAATTTTGCGTGTAAAATTTTTAAGTGTATAGTTAGTTTACCTAATATTTTGCGTCAAAATGCGATTATAATATATTTTTAAACTTACAGAAATATTTATTTGGTTTCCGTGTGAATAAAATATCATTTGCGTTAAAATGTATGATGTAACAGCAAAAACGATTACCGTACTGAGTAAAAGGAAAGGGACTGTAAAGCGTCTGAAGAAATTTTGGTCGAATTTCTGTATCCACAAATTAACTGAAAAAAATATTTTACGGCTGTAATGAAGATTTACCTCAACTAAATTTATTTGCTCATAGGTTACTTGCATATTTTCTATGTGTACCATGTTTCCATGATCCAAGCCTTTCTAATTACTAAAGACAGCAAAAATAAGTCAAAAATTACGTGTTAAATAAAATAGAATAAAATCACTCGTCAAAGTAAAATGTCTTTGTACAACAGAAATAAAAACAGCCAGAGACGATACCTTAAATATCAAGTTTTCCTGATTTGCGTCAGCATTATATTATCCATTCGACTATTTTCAATGAATGTTTACTCAGTCGTAACTTGATCTGAAAATGTTTCCTAACCTTATAAGGTATTTCTCCCGCCTTCTTGGCATGCCTTCGTGGTGTGGTGGTCTTCACGCTGGGAGCGTATTCCAGAAGTCCGTGGTTCGTTTCCCGGTGAAGGTATTGCTCATTTTTCATCTTGCCTGCTTCCAAAAAAACCTAATGTCTCTACAACCTCAGCAAGAAAATTCGCCATGTTTCATAAATTAAATGACGTAATCCTGCAGAATAATATTTCAGAAATTTAACAGCTTCTCCTTCAAGAAAACTGCAATATAATTAAGATTTTTGAGCTTACTTTTCAATGTCCTCCCTGAAAGCAGCCTTCTCAAAGCATAGTGCCTTTGTGTGCTTTCTTGAATCAACTATTTGCCCTTATATTCAAGATTTAGAAGGAAATTTGTGACTTTAGAAATACCTATAACTTAGTTTTTATACATCTTGGTCCCACTCCGTTATGCTACCAAGGAAATTATCATTCACGCAGTATGGTGTCGCCATTCTACAAGAGATGAGAGTTTTTCATTTGTCATCCTTCTACCCGCCAGACCACCATCTATTCATAGCATAATATCCAAAACATAAAATCCACATTTCATTTTTCAAATTTCAAGTACAAATTTTCATTTTCGCGTTCATTAAGAACCGAAACATACTGCATGATTGCACAATTCTGTATTTATTTTAATAAAAATTTAACCAATATTTGCTAATACTTAACCATGAGTATTTTAAAAATACGTCACTAAAGCAAACTGAAATCGAAATCAAAATGTTAGAGCCTTCTAGTAAATATTACATCCACCTCTAAAGATCTAAATTCTGAATATGCTGGGAAGGGTATCATCTCTAGAGAGCCATTAAAGTTCAGGCTAGTATTAACGTCTCATGCTGTATTTCAGTATATCATAATCTTGAAGATAAGAGAGAAAAATGCTGTCACTGAAAGAACATAACTTGTCTTATTAATCAAATTAGTGGTATATTAATCAAATTATCACAAGATTAATGTTAATAGCAGCCACATCTCTAATAAAATCGAAATATAATTTCTAAATTCTAAATGATATATTTTAGTAACAAGAAGCAAAAGAAATTTATTTTTCTAATAATAGAAAAATGCCAGTGCTAAACATTTTTACCTAAGGGAAAATATATTTGCGTTCTCTCAGACTAATATTTTTAACGAAAATTGTAATTAATATTTTCTTAGGTTAATTAACTACCTATAATAAATTTTTAGTATATTTCTGGACAAAATGGCCAAACTAAGACAATTACAGAATTCAAAATTTTCACTATCCTAAATTTAAAACAATTAAAATCTTAAATTTGACCTTATCGTATTATTCTCATAAAACTTGCCTAAAAAATGTGTTTTAGAGATCATTGAAATTTTCGCGTGCATCTTCCTGCACACTGAATTCATTGAAAATATACCCATCAGGTAGTACAGTATAAAAGTTTTCCTACGATTATTGTCATACTTACGGATGAACAATATTAATAACTTAAAAGATGAAGATTAATAACTTAAAAGGATTTAAAAGATGAAGATAAGCAAATTACTGCACATTTTGTTCTATGTTTTTAAAGACTTTAAACGTTTTAAGTGTTTTTAAAGACACCTGGAACGCGAGACAGGTAGCTCTCGCGTTCCAGGTGTATAAGCAGAAGATGAAAGGTCTGTTGTTGTTGCTGATGCTCACTTGTCTTACCTATAATCAGCCCAAGCCCACGAAATTCCTTGTGCACCCCAGGGAGGGAAGAACTGGTCCAAGGGTCTCCCACCTCTCTTCCTCTAACACCAGCCTCTCGAGAGGACTTTCGGCTCGCCGCATATTTAGTGTCCCCATGCAGCACGGACATTATACATTTAAAAACATCCATGGCTTCTCCGGGATTCGAACCCGGGCCCTTCGGCACGGCAGTCAGCGACGCGAACCACTAAACCGAGTGGGCGGCGGTAAAAACTCTTGTTTTAATGACATCTTTTACAAACCAATTGTAATAATGCCTCTTGAAAGAAGGACATAGGATTCATGTAACTAGAAAACAGAAATGCAGGCCACAGTAACACTTTGACTGGGTACTTTGTTTTTTAAAGCATACAAGATCATCTTTGCCGAGAACACTTTAAAGAGAAAATGATATGTATAATTGAAGGAAATTCCGAGGTAGTCAGTCCGGCCGCCTTTTGAGGAAAGATCTCAGATACATGCTTCGATGCTCTGGCTGCTCATTATTGAAAAATAATACAAGCTCAATTGTATAACTTTGGCTTGAATGTTGTAGACAAAGTTGGTTACAGAAAAAGTGGAACTATCGTATGTATACGTCGTTAAAATCTCGTATTTACGAAAAAGATATAGTGCTGGAAATGCCGGCAATTCGGAATTTTATGTGTAACTCGGATCCTTGTTAAACAGCATATGGTTCTGTTAACAACAGTAATAGTACTACATTGGGCTACATGTATTAATAATATGACGATGTAAGAACTATCATAATAATACTAATAACACTCCTGTAGTGAAATAATAAATTACAGATACATTGCATTTTTCCTTTTGTTTAAACAAACAGAATATGAAAACAAATTCATGACAAAAGTTAGATAAGAAGTCAAAGAAGTTTTTATATATGAATATGTATAGCTGAGATATATAGAAGTATAGATGTATGCATAAAGAATAACACTAACCTAATGTTGTATCAATTTCTTGGTAACTGAATGGGGCATTTTTTAATTACTTAAATAAGCTAACATTAGTTGGAAAATGCTAGATGGTGCAGTAGGAGAAAGAGTTGGGGTTGGATATTCAGGATTTAACTACTGAAGATGAAATTTCTTGCATCATATTCAAGACATTATATTGCCGGTTCCGCCGTACAGAAGACATTGCTTGGCGCAAATATCAATATATATATATTGTTCTTACAACTTTTCTTATAATATATATATATAATGTTGTATGATCTTAAATTCACTTAGTGCGAAATCAAGTTATTCTACTACTTGCGCAATAGCTGCAAAGTAAGTTAATAATAATTTATTTACTAAAGAAATATTGATTATATTATCTCCTAAGATTAAATTTAGTAGAATTATCTAAAAAGAGTGAATCCATAGTTAGTAAGTTTAATTCCGAAATTAATCTTAGGAGATAATATAATCAATATTTCTTTAGTAAATAAATTATTATCTATATATATATACGTAGGATATAAAACTTATAAAAGAAATGAGCATTTAGAAAATTTATAAAAAGAAATAAAATATTATTTTGCTTCAAACTTGAATTTTGCTTTTCAACCTTAAACTGGAAAATGCTAGTAAAGTTCTAAGAATTCTTTCTTTTCAATTGCAGAAACATTATTTACAGATCAGATGAATAATCCATTGAAAAAAAAATCAGTGAATAAACGTTCTGCTTTTGTGGAAAACAACAGATATTCTTTTATAAAAATCTACTTGCAGGAATTTCTAATAAATATTAAATGCGCGGTTTTACGACATTTGTTTAAAAAGGGCTTTGGCGATCGGTTGGCGAAAATTTGCCTCTCCGGAAGAGCGATAAGTCTTCAAATCTTTTTAACCGAAAACATTGAATTTTGTTGCGTGCATTTGAGTGGCGCGAAACTAAAAGACAGTTAGTTGACAGTGAATTGAACGATGGGAATAGTTCTCGTATGGAATAGATCGAACTGCTATTAACTTGTAACACGTTGTAAAGTGGATACATAAAAAATCACAAAATTCAGACTGCACTGTTACTGGAAATTGCTGCAAAAGTTTTGCCAATGATGTCCTGAAAATTATATATCGGTAAGATTTATTATTTTATTGAGAATAGGAGAGAAATTCCTAAATTATCTTCCATTTTTTTTAAACGTAACTTCAATTTCAAAAGCATTAGTAAAATAAGAATCGAGATGTTCCGCTAAATTTATTCGAAATTTTAAAAAATTTGAAATAGCCAAATTTTTTCCACTGAAAATAATTAAAAGGAAACAGAATATTTACTAATATTTTGAGAAGTTAATATAAGCCATTTTGTAAAACAGAAATCGTTAATTTACGTGCAGTAAAGACTGAAATGAAATATAAGATGCGGCATAAATACTGGCCAGCAATAACCGAATGGATTACACTGCTATTAGGTAGATCGACCCGGGTCCAAATCAAGGCGACGAGCTGCAAGGGAGTTTCCATAGTTTCTCCTGTGAGGAAGATGAATTCTTTTTTCACTTAGTTCTTTCAAAGGCATAACTTTCCTTAGGTAGGTAAATCTTGTATGCAAATAAATCTGAAATTGTTCTTTACTTTTAATAGTCATAAATGAATGATTATATAATTGCTATCCTTTATGAAAAGAAAGAATTGCAATATTAAATAGGCCGACTACTGAAATATTATATATATCGAATGCATTTATTGTACTTATATTGTTTTCAAAATACTCGGACATGTTGTGAAAGCAACACTTTTTAATGCCATCCAAAATTCTAAAATAAATGGAAGCTGTACATAACATTTATGCCTTAACATTAGCAATGAAAGAAAAATTGAAGTGCTTCACCGTTGGATCTTAAGACACACAGCTTAACGCTGTTTTGATCAGTTGTAGCAAATATAACCTCTTATGGATATCTACGGAAGAGCAATGGTGCCTTCATTGAAGACTTTTGATGGAAACTGGCTCGTATTTTCGCTACAATAGAAAAAACAATATGTCAGAACCTTATACAGCCATCTCATCCACTCATCGAGAACAATCCAGGACTACCTGTCACTGTTCTGCGACATTTTTCACTCATCTGTTAGTCCGCTTGAGAAAACTAGGGGTGAACAATGAACACCGATGAAAGTTGGTAATTTGACCCTGGTTCAAATTCGCCGAATGGTGTGCTTGCGGGGGCGAATTTTACCATGTTTAGAAGAGCTCACCAGTAGTTCGAATCGGGCTCAAAACTCTCAGAACGGACTGCTTAAATGAGAGCTTTAACGGTTTTCCCCATATGTAGCATGGATACGAACCAGTTTCCCTTAAAAAGTCCTCCAGAAAGTATCCTTTCCCTCAGGTAAATAGCCCTTGCCATAATCAAATAAACCAAACCTCATATATAGAGCGAATTGAGTCTTCTACGAAGTCATCCCTTTCCTTCGTTGTGTTAAATTAATGTGAACCATTTGCAACCCTAAATTGTGCGACATCTTTGTATGTCTGTAGGTCCTTGTGTACTTTGTCATAATCTACTAAACAAAAAAACAAACTGAGTAGCCAAAAAGACTATTTTAATTGTAAAATTTACCACATAATTCTTCTGATGATCTCTAAAACTAGAAGTATTACTTCTAAGCTAAAGTAGCTTTTGATAGTGACGCCAAAACCTCCGTACGCTTCAGTGAAAAAGAAAGCAAGTAGATCACCTCCCCTGTCACTGGAGTAAAGTAAAAAAAGTGTTTGACTTATCTCACTTGTCTGACAGTACCATCAGAACAAGAGCACGAAATTCATCGTGGCTAAAGGAGCAAAATTGCGCCTGTCGTTGGCAATTGTCACCTTGAGTACCATAAGGTGACAGTATGGCGTTGCTCAGTTCCGCCCCCATTTTGAAGGAGAGTACCCCGGAGGGACGGGTCCAAGGGTATCCCACCCCTCTTTCCCTACCAGCAACCTCTCGCGAGGACTTTTGGCTCACCGAATATTTAGAGTGCCTCCATGTCGCACAGATACTATGTATTTACAAATATCCATGCCTACTCAGGGATTCGAACCCGGGTCCTTCGCTACGGCAGTCAGCATCGCTAACCACTATACCGGTTGAGCGTCAAAGTAGAAAAAGTAAAGGCAATAGAAAATCTTAAAATATCTGCCATTGATAGTCGAAGTCTGGGTGTTTAAACATGTAAAAGCAACTGATGCTGAACTTTTGATTCTAATCTTTTCCATGGAATTACCCCTTTAATTACTCTTGGAAGCTTTCAATTAAAAATTTGGTAGATTAAAAAATAAATTGTATAACTAATGCGTGGGTTAGGGTTAACACATCTAGTTTTAAGCGATTTGCTTTTCGTGTTGATTTAATTGCTCTTTGAAACAGTCATGAGCCTCAAAGACTGCGAGGAAATATGATCAATAGTAACATAGATGCCAGATGATTTTATAATCACATACACGCACATGAAAATAGATCGTATGTATTTGAATACACTAAGAGTGATAAATTAATTACTTATCAAAGCACACAAAATTCTATCGTATGTATATTGTAATAGATCGTATGTATTTGAATACACTAAGAGTGATAAATTAATTACTTATCAAAGCACACAAAATTCTATCTAAGCAAAGAGATGTCTTCGAGGAAGATTTTCTAGAAGGAAAACGTTTCTACAGACTAACTAAAATAAAAAATATCACAAAAAGAATAAAGTAAAGCATAAGAAAATGTTGATTTTATTACTTTTTAATTTCTTCTGTTCAAAATGACGCAATACCCTTAAATTGTCTTTGAAAGGTTACTTATATTTTATGCATTGTTTCCATATCGAATGTCTTTTCCCACAGTTATCATGCTTAATTCCACTACCTTAGCAGAAAAATACTTAGTAATAATGAAATCTTCAAAATTACGATGGAAATATGTGCTCTGGTTATAAATCTGAATGAATTTATGTGATATTTTTGTGCCCATTAAGTACACATGAAATGCTTAAATAACAGCACGCACTGTAAGTATGAATTATTTTACTTTATAATTGTCAAGCAGTCTTAAAAAATTATTACTTTATGATTACTTAAAACTACTTAACAACATTTCCTGGAAGTATCATTACTCTTGCTTGTAATGTGCCTGTGCAAGTAAAATGTTAATCATTTCCATATCCAAGAATGTTCGACCTTTCATATGATTTTCAGGTTAGTTTTGCGCTGCGTTCGAGATGCAGCAATTTTAAAGCACAGCAGGGTACTTGAAACAATTTAAACGTCTGACTTTCATAGGCTCAAAGAAAGAGTAAATAACTGAGACGTTCTCATTTGTTTCATTAAGGTAATTTTTTGTACTTAAAATAAAAATAGTTTAATACCGAAAACATTCTTCCTTTTATTACATTCTTTTCGAAAGGTTATAAGCACTCATTTCTCTTTAATTTTTTGTCTTCTGTTATCTGGTGTAAGATAACTGTTGCAAAGTACTGGTTGGCTTTCTGCCTAGAGGGGGGACTTTTTAAGGGTAATTGCTCTCTAAGGCAAACCCACGAAAACTCTCTATTATCGTTCATTTCCAGAGAACAGCAAGAAACTAGCAATATTCTATTGCCTTAGCCATTAGAGCACTGGGTATCAACTCTTATTTTGGATTAAACTTTTTTGTTTATCAATATATTTCCTATCTATAATATTTGACATCTTGTTGATTCATATTTTTCTCTTATGAATCCTGAATCTTCTTTCCTCACGTTCAGACTCAGCTACTGTCACTTACAAATATCCCTTTGTTTACATAACATTCCTTTTCTACATTATTTATTTAGATTTATACAGAATGAAAAATTGTAAACATGTGACAATTTAAGTAACGGATAATATATTTCTTTTAAAAAATTAATAATATTCATGATGACAGCATAAGTATTGCGTCATGTTAAGAGTTTTTCTGTTTTAACTTAAAATCTTACTAACCCTTTAAAGTTGAGAATTTTGATTTATAAGGCACTTTCTCCGTCCTTTCTGCATGCCTTCATGATGTAACGGTAGCACACTCAGTGTGTATTCCAGATGTCCAGGTTGGAGTCCCTGGAATTCGATTTGAGAAAATTTAATAACACTTCATGTAAACGGAATTCTGTTATATTTCATTTACATTTTTATATATTTTTATCTAATTTACGTAACTTTAATACACGACTGGTAATGTTTTTTGTTTAGTATTTGTACGTAAAGGAGTCATACGGGTTTAATGATTTGTAATAAAAGTTTCCTTTACGTCAAATATTACGGTGCATTGGCACACAAGAATTTTTCGCGTACCGCTTAGTTTCAGTTCGATATATTTCTTCGATACAAGTATAATTTTAACGAAATTTATAAATCCCTCTTTACATAAGGAATTCAATGACTAAAATGTATGGCTAATACTAAATTTCGTTGTCTTCACTGCTTTATCGAATGCTTCCTCAAATTTTCATCAAACTTGATACCTGTACTTCAAAGTTATCATATCGTTTATCATTATGTTAGTCTTTGTGTATTTAATATTTATACATGCTTAATAAAAGCAAACCTCTGTTCAGATTGGAATTTGCATTTGATGCATAAACTATATTTAAATATATGATAATTTTAAATAGTCATCTTAATGTTACAATAATATTCCTAAATAGTCATTTGTTTTCGAAGAAAATAAAAATTAATTGTTGATCTGATAATATGTTTCGCTATTTCCTTTTTACCTTTCATCAATAGCTGTTAAAAATAGGCAGACTTAAGATAAGAGAGAATTGCATTTGTCGGACTTTTCAAAAATCTAATCTATTTTGCTTACTGTATTGTTTTATCTCAATCAGTAGTTCGAATGTTTCGACTGAGAAATTTACCTATCTTAAATCCTTACTCGTAGGACCTGTTTTAAGTGCAGTATCTGGGTTTGCACTATCTAGTGAAAATTATGACGCTTCTATAAGTTTAATTAAAGAAAAATTTGAACGAACATATCTGGTTATATCTTCGCACATGAATAAACTCTTGATTCGGTTAGAAGTTCGTCTAATGTGAAAGCACTAAGAATACTTTACGAATCCTGTGAAATCAATATAAGAAGTTTAAATTCATTGGGTATTGTGTCGGAAGCTGATGAAACCCTTTTAGGACCTGTTATTTTGAAGCTTTTACCAGACGATATAAATCTGGAGTTTAATAGGGAAAAAAAAAAACTCTAAACAGCAATATAGCCTAACAGAACTGCTCGAATTCATTAGACTGAAAGTTGAGAGTCGGGAAGCTTTTAATTTAATAATAAACTCAAAGAAAAGAGACACAAATTACGGTGTTAAGCAGAATAAAAATAATTACTTAAAAGGGGCAAGCGTTCCTACTGCTTCGGCGTTAGCCACAGTTACTAAGCCTATTTTCTATTGTAATCAAAATACACATGATGTAGGAAAATGTGAGAAAACAAATGAGCAAAAAAGAGCGATATTAAGAAACCATGGACGTTGTTACAGATGTCTTAAGAAAGTTCATGTATCGTCCAGATGTAAAGTGAAACTTCAGCCTTGTGAGTTGTGTAATGGTTCAAATCATAATAAGTTATTTTGTAAAAATACTGTTCTTGAAGCCAGTTCAGATATTAAACAGAAAGTAGTTACACTATCAGATTCTAAGCAGAATGTAGTTGCATCCCTGTCGTTTAACTCTAAGGCTGTTTCTGAAACTGCTGATAAAGGTGTTATATTTACAAACGTGCACTGTTTACGCTTCAGATACAGATAATACTAGAAGCCAAATAGTAAAAAATTGATGGTGGATCTCAGAGGTCATTTATCAGATCTGATTTGGCTAAAGAACTAAAATTAAGGACTTTAAGGAAAGAAAGGTTATATATTTATTCTTTTGGGTATATCCAGGGTAGACTAATGAAATATAATGTTGTTCAAATTACCCTGAAAAATATACATTGCCCTAATGACTCAATCACTGTTGAAGCTCTTGTTACAGATACTATTTCTGGAGCGATCATAAAAATTCCCTCTAAAAATATTTTAGAAATATTAAAATCAGAAAATTTAAAATTAGCCGATGATGGTGAAGCAGCTGAAATAAAAATATTGTTAGGATTTGATTCATGTTGGGAAGTGCAAACAGGAGAAAAGAAAAGAGTAAGTAATAAATTATTTGCGGTATCTTTTCTATATTTGGTTGGTCCTTGGTTGGATCTTTGGAAGGTGATCAGTCTAGTGCCTGTATTTTTACAACTGGTGCTTCTCATTGCTTGAAGGAAGATAATAATTCAGTTGATAACGGTTTGCGAAGGTTTTGGACTTTTAGAGGAAAAGGAGAATCCTGATGATAAATCAGTCATTGAGAAATTTGAAAAAGAATTGCATTTTACTAATGGTAGATATGTAGCTCGTTTGTTATGGAAATCACATCATGAAAACTTGGGTAATAATTTAGAAAATGCCAAGAGACGTCTAGTATATTTAGTTAATAAACTAAAAAATGATGAATGGCTTAAGGTGAATTATGATAGCATAATAAACGAACAGTTAAAAAATGAATAATTGAAGAGTGAGAAATTGAAAGTCGTGGCAGTAATAAAATGTATTACACGACACATTCTCCCGTGGTAAGAAAAAATGTATTAAAAACTAAAGTCCGTATCGTGTTTGACGCATCTTCGAAGTGTAACAATGGGGTATCTCTGAACAATTGTTTGATGCCTGGCCCAAATTTGAATCCTTCTGTTTTGGACTTGATATTGTGGTTCGGACAATACAAACATGCGTTCTCAGCAGATATTGAAAATACCTTTCTCCAGATTGGAATTTCTGACATTGAAAGAGATGTATTACGGCTTTTATGCTTTGATAATAATTACAATTTAAAACATTATAGAATGACACGTGTTCCTTTTGGTGTGTTATATAGCCCTTTCATTCTGGCGTGCGCTATAAAAAAGCATATATTAGTTAAAAATCCAGATATTTTTGAAATGTTGAACCGTTCGATCTACGTAGATGATGTTTTCTATGGGACAGATTCCGTGGAACAGGCTTTTAAGTTAAGTACTGGAGCCTATTGCGTGCTTAACCTTCTCGCTGCGCATCCCGCGATTTTCACGGGGAATGTTAGAAGTAGCAAAATCTGCGCAACCCGCGATTTCCGCGGAGATGAATTTTTGCCGTCTATTTAACTGTGCAACCCGCTCTTTCCTAGTTCAAGGTTTCCTTTCGGCTTTTCTGTGATGTTTAATTGTTTATTTAGATGTGGGCTAACAGATGGTGTTAGTTGTCCACATTTCTGCCAATACAAGAATACGTATGTAGACAAATATACAAGAATACATAATGTAGCATTTTGCGCGCTCTTTTCAAAGCTCAAAGATGTCTGGAAGATGTTTGGCAGGAAGCGTTTCGCGAGTGATATAACCTATATACCTGACGATATTTCCGACACTAATAGTAGTTTCGACTCTGATTTCAAGTATATTGAAGATAGTTATAGCGACACTGATGAGAATTTCTCGGATTCCTCTGCAGGTAGTGATGAATCTGAAAATTCAGTTTCTATTGAAAATGTTCGACAGTGGTGCAAAATTTATATTCAAAATATTACATTATGCAAATATTTTCATTAGTATATATGTTTTACCTTTGTATTTTATAAAATAAATCATAATTTAAAGAATATTCATTTTTAAAATTTTTCCTTTATATCATTGTTCTTCAGTTTCAGTATTCTGACAACCTTTTTCTATGATCTAACACTATATTGAAAAAAAAAAAAAAAAAAAAAAAACTTTCACAATTTTTTCCTATATTTTAACTATATTTTAACCCTAAAATGTATGTAGATTTGAAATATGTAATAAAAAAAGCAATTTTTTGAACCTATTTTGATAAAAAAAAAACGTACGCAGTGATAGGGTTAAAGATGCCGGAATGAATTTGCGTTAGTTTAATACAAATTCAGAGAAACTCAAAAAACTTTGGGATGATTGTGAAATAATTAAATCAGAAAATGAAATAAATAGCTCCTTAAAAGTATTAGGGCTTAAGAGTCTCGTGCGGGCCCACCAGCGGCCGAGCGGTAAAGTCGCTGAACACTGGTAGTTCGGTCCGAGGTTCGAATCCCGCGAACGGGCTGGCTGCATGGGTGTTTTCGTGGTTTTCCCCATGTGTAACGTGTATACGAGCCAGTTTCCCTTAGAAAGTCCTCCACGAAAGGCATCCCTCCTCTTAGGCAGATAGCCCTAGTGTGCTTTGCCATAATTAAATACACACATAAGAGTCTCGTGCTCTACCGACTGAGCTGTTCGAACGCCCGAAACGTTTCGACATTTTTCATCCCAAGAACGAAAAAAAAATAATTACCTAACCGTTTTTTTACGAATGCAACTTCCGAAAGGGCAAAAACTAATACTCAGATTTATTTCAGCTGATTTACTTACTATCTTCTCAACAAATAAATAAATATTCCAGTACTTAATTCACATTCACTTTCAGATTTCCCGAAAAATCTTCCTTCATGATTTATTACAACGTTTAGCACGCAAGACTAGTTTCCCTTCAGCGGCCAGGTATTTTAATAAGTCTCTAGTTGAGGAAGGAAGCACTTATTTCCGCATTGTTGAAAATTAAATTACACTGGGTGGGAAAAATTAAAGAGATAAACATAAGAATAAAAATAAAAGTAATGATACTGGGAAAATTTCAGTGAAATTTTGTAAATGGGTAGCACACTGTTGATGCCATAGAATAATCCAAAAGGATTCAGCCTTGCTAAAGAAATATGATCTACCAATGGCTGAGAATAATCCTCTAAGAATAATAATTGCTAATAATTTCCTAATAATTTAAATAATCCTTTCCTTGCTAATAAAAAATATTATTGGCACTTAAATTTTAATTCCTGTTGATAAGCAAATATAATCAGAAACGACTCATTTTCACATAAGCAAATAAAAAAAATGTGTTAATTAATTCTATAACTTAAACGCTGATTTAAAAAAAAAAAGATAAAAAATATCGAATAGCGAATCAGAAAAATATATTGCCGGCTATCTACCAGTAAAGCAGAAGGAAGGGTTTTTTTTTTTTTTTTTTTTTTTCAAAGTAGGCAAAAATAGGTATAAACGTCATAAATTATAAATAAAGGTCTATAATAAACTATGTATAATAAATTATAAATGGAATGATAGCTATACTATAAGTGCACATTAGCATGAATGATTTTTTTATAAAAAGTGCTATGTAATCAGTTATCTTGAATCAAATAGATCTTTCCAATTATTAAAAAAATTACATAATCAAATTGGAAAAAAATTCTAACCAAATATATTTAAAACCGAATTTTTTTTAGATGTAATCCGTATTTTTTTACTAACTGTTAAAAAATGCATAAGTGATTATTTCATAAAAGTGTTTCCAAAAAAAGGCAAGAGAATATGCATACATACTTGTACTCAAAATATATATATTAACCATAATAACAGAATAAGGGAAAACACGTAAATTTATAACTAAGCATTAATTGGATATAATTAAGACACAATAACACGCCGAACAAATAATAATTCAGAAGTCAAACAACAAAAATCAGCGTTATATTTTCAAAATTTTCACAGGACTAGTTTCGATGGTTTTACCGAACCACCATCCTCAGCTGCAAAACCGCAAATGAACAAGATAGGAGATAATGATTAGATTAGATAAGAAAGCCTGGGCAAGAATAAGCAAGTGGCACCATCTGTTGATGAAACCAGAACTAAAACATAATTTCTTTAAAGGCCGAAGGCAAAGATGGATTGGAATTAGGATCGTTAACTAGAACAGAAAGATTTTTTTGAATATGAAATGCCTCTAGAAACATCCATTTCTTCATACTTATGCCACATAAAATTCAACAGCAAAATTACAAAATATTTTTTTTTAAATCTTATATTAGAAAAAGCGAATGCATGCATCATGGACTCAGTCAGCTGAATTCGAAGGAATTCTTCGAAGGAATTCGTTTTCCTCCCACAAAGTGAAAGCATGGACGAATTTTTTTCCTATCTGCTAATTATATCTGTGTGTGTTCGTTGTTTTAATACTAATTATAATGCAGTTTATTATTATGATTAGGTAAACCAAAGGCAAGTTTTCTTCTCCGAAATTTACATCTAGTTTAAAGTAAGTGCATGTGTATTATATGTATGTCAATGTTTAAACAATGTTTTTATCCAGAAGTTTTTGATTAATTTCATGGTTTGATTTGTTTTGTTACTTTGCACAAAATTTAAGTCATATTTTAATTGATCCACCTTCGTTATTCTCCCGATCTCATTCCCCTACACTTCATACCGTAGCGAGTTGCACACGTTCGCTTATTCGATTGTTTACAGAATTTGGACTTACTAGCAGTATCTTTAGAATTCTATATAGAAAGTTAAGTATTGATATGCATTTGTTTATATTTGTTATATCATATCTTTAAAAATAATGCATGGCGATAACATTTGATGGCAACATCATTTTATTTGTGTTGCCATGTTTTTTTTTTTTTTTTTTAAATTTGCTATGTTATTTCTTTAAACGGAATACATGATGATAGTATTTGGTGGCAACATCATTTTATTTGAAAAGTGATACGGACAAAAATGTGAGGATCGGCTCTAATAGCACTTCTGGTGCTAGAAATTTGAAAGGACTGAAAAACTTTTTCCACATGTTTCGGATAAAATAGCCAGAACTTGACTAAATTAAAGTTTGACCTGCCTAAAATTGAGTGCATGCTTGTGATGCCTACCGCTCTCATGATTTCTCGATACTAACAAATTAAAAACGAACTAAAAAGCTTCTTTTGCAGGAAGTTAAATGTGCACAATAAATGAAGCATTTTTAATATATTAATGTCGAACAGAACATGATTTTTTGCACAAATAATAAAATAATTTCAGTTTTCAGAGTGCGTATGTCTAGAGTGATACTTGCTAATTAATTTGAAAAAAAGGAAGGTAGATAATGCAGTAATGGATTCATCAAAAATTTACCTTTCCGGTTCAAAATAATAACAATAATAAATAAAAAATTTAAAAAATATTACAACATTTCCTGATGGTACATAAAAACGTAACTTCTCCAGAAATGAAAAGATTATTTGATTTTTAACAAATGTATGTCTTCGGTTTTTCAGTAATAATTTGTTTCTTTAGCGATTTTTCCTTCAAAACGTAAAAGAGCAACAAACAAAGTACGGCGACTAGTTGTATTTAGAAACATCTTTATAATTTTTGCGTTGAAAACTTTTATTTAATAAAAAATACCTTCTTTAAATGTTTGATTCATCGTTCCCAGCTACATCGAATAAACATTTTCTATGTTATAAATATGCTATACTGTCGCAAAACTCTATGTAGCCGAACTAGCTGGATCCCCTAATCCAGAAAAATCGAAAAATTCAAAATATTTAGCTGTCTTTTTTTTTTTTTTTCTTCTAAGCCAAATGTGTATCATATACTGTAATCCAATTAAACGAATTTTATTTTTTCATGTGCAGTATTTCATTTATGCAAGATTATGTGTAGTTGAAGAAAATTAAATAGTTCATGTGCGTAGAGCAAAATAAAAATGACGTCATTCTCTGCAAAATTAAATAATTAATATTTACGTATGCTTAGAACTGATATTTTTTCTATCTGAAATAAAGTAATGAAGTTGACTCTAAAACTAAAGATACTCTTGATTGACTCTAAAACTAAAGATATTCTTGAAACTGAAGATTTATTTTTACTGCCCTAAAAATAAATAACATTGCGTTTCCGTTATTATTTATAATACTTGCCGAACAATGTATATCAATCTACGAAGTACAGATTCATTTAAATTAATTTAATAGCTTCTCCAAAGTGTATGTAATATGCTTTATTACCATTTTATATTATTCAAGCCAGCGGAAAATTAAAAAAACACCTTAAATAAATTAACATTAAACATAAATTTACTTGGGTTAAATTTTTAAAAAATATGAACCAGACGACTGGATTTACGGATATTTGACGGCCGGGTGATTGGAATTTTAGTGTATGTTCGATCTCGTGAGTGTAGTTTCAAAATGTATTTCTTTACGTCAGACTTGAGAAATTTTAATTTCTAACAGAAAAAAGGCTCTTCTGGTTAAGATGAAAAAGGAAACGCATTTCTGATGTATAATAAAAGTAAATTATATGTTTTTTCTATCTGCAATGTAAAACATATAGTAATAAAAAAGGAGGTTTGACAGACATATGCTTTTTGACAATATGTTGTATAAAGGAATTAGCAGGTTATACTTCATAAATTTAATAAAATTTAGGAAAGATTTACAAATTATTAAAAACATACAAATCTATGACAAGAATATATGAATTAATTTCCACGTGAGTCTCAGAGTCTACAAAGTGTACATAAAAGTCAAACACATCTGAACAGATTTTCACATCTCCATATGAAAATTTCCAAGTATCGTTTGCTGACCAATTCATCTATATTTACATTCTAATAGCGTATATTACTCAACTCCTTAATTTTCTTGCTGACAGCAAAAAATCCAACTGACAGCAAGTTTATCCAAAGGAATTCAGTGACATCTAGGTATCTAAATTTGTAACTTTCCATGCGTGAGTTACTTAAAAACGCTTATTTTTTAAAAATTTGTACATATGAAGAAATGCTGAAAAATAGTAAGGTGAAAACTCAAACCTTTTTTCGGATACAGCTAATTTCTTAAGAAGAAGAAATGAATTTTCCTAGTTATTCAGAATCAAAATGTCGTCATATAAAGGTCATTAAGAATTTTTTTCTCTTTCACTGTGTTCAGACTAAATTTAAAGCCCAGAAAGTAAGCATATAAGAATTTTTACTTCTCAACTATATCAATATTTCTACAGAAATCTTCTTATTGATCTGAGAGTATTAGAAATCATCAGGATTTTGATTTCAGTGATCTTTGTTTTTTCCTGTTAACACCTTTCTTTTCCTTCCTTAAAATTAAACTGCGTGACCAAACGCGAATTCTATACATAAGATAAACACATCCTCAGACAGAAAATTTCTTTTGGTAAATCCTAACAAAGACATTAAGAATAATGAGTTCTGCTTTTCACATTCGTAGATAATAGCTGAATCAAAGTAGCAACAGATGGTTAGATAAAAATGGCCGCAGAATCTGTTCTTGGTCATTAAATGTAGTATTTGTTCAAGGGAAAAGTAAGCAAAACAAGTAGATTGTATTTTTGCTGAATAATTCAAAAGGGGTGTTGCAAAAATTTCTCTTTTCAGCTAGAAATAGCTGCTCTTAATGCTAATAGTTGGATAAAAACGAAACAGATAACTAGACTGAATGTTGCGATGCAAGAGATCAGCAGTAAAAATGTGCTTTTTTATTGTCTTATTTCTAAAATATCGCGTAATTAAAAAATGAATAGAAAGAATAGAATTCACAGTTGCGAATTCATTGTTTAAGCCTCAAGTACAGCAGCAAATTAAGTCTGGAGGTCTGTGTATGTTATGGTATTTATTACACTTGCATTAGTGTGCTTTTTCTTAGATTTAAGATTTCAAGGAATTTTTATACTTGGGATTTTTTGAGGGTATATTATAAATAATGACAATAAAACCCGTTAAAAATTCTCATCGTTCTTAATAAGTATATCTTATTTCTTTCTCTAATTATCAAAATTTAAAACTTTTAATCAAAATTTATAGTACAATAATTAGCTAGAATGCAAACTAAGTTCAGGGTTTGTTGAACATACGAATTTACTTTCTGGAGCTGGATTCGGAAAACCATTCAATCGAGAGACAATAAAGAACAGCTCAGTTATCCTTTTGTTTTGTTTTTAATATGGAAAACGCTTAGACTTTTTAGTTGTACAAAGAAAACTGAGAGCTTTCAAAAGCTGAGCTGAGCAAACTGAGAGTTTTAGTTGTTGTACTGCAACTATTTGGCAGGAATCTGTAAAACCAATGTCAGGAATTCTACTTGTTTTTAATGTGACAAACATTTTAAATAATGTCAATACAGTACATGTAGTGTCTGCTTTTAAAGCAGTGGTTTTCGATCAGTTTTATCAAATGGGGTGGGGATGGAGTTCTCGAATGTAGAAAGAACTTGCATGCCAAATTCATTCTTGTCTCTTTTCAGGTATTTTTAAGTGCTTTAGTACACAAAACATAAAAAGCAAATACAAATAGGGTAATATCACGTGAAACTAAAAAACAGTGTTTACTATGACTACATCTGACTTTGGTATAAATTTATAGGAGGACAGAAAATTAACGTAAACTTTTCAGTCTTTACACTAGCTTTATGCGCAAAGTAATATAATACTTTTCATTAAAAGTGCGCGCTCCTAAAACTTCGTGGATTAAGCTAGATATGTTTTAAAGTGAATTTTATTTGACTCGTGCAGACCATTTTTTTAAATATAAATCTATCTGGATACTAGGATAAAATAATTGTTTGCATATTCAAATATTTTTCCTTCGTGTTAGAGCAGAGATTCTCAACCAGTTGTACACAAGAGAAAAATAGGTGGTACGCAGAGAAGCAAAGTATTTTTAACTATTAAATTCAAAAATTAAATACTCCAACATACTGTTTTAGGTTTTTTTTCTCTAACACTTGTAAATTCATGCGATCTGAGCTTTGTTCAAGGTCAATAGCCGCTCATAGACTTAAGCAAAATAATCCGTTTTTATTTTCGCAAATATGTTTTAGCCATAGACATAACAAAATTTGTTACAAATGGTGTTTTTAAAAGAAGAAATAGAAATGGACGTTGTATTTAATAGGAAATAAAAAAGTACCTATAAAAAGATCTCATTAATTATTTTAGAGATGATCGATTTATTAGTATGTCTACACTTTATGTTGCCACCGTTTCCTGGCTCATATTCAATTAGAATAATTTTTTAACTTCGATTTGCTGTCTCTAACAGCACGTATTTTGTCTTCTTGCTGCCTTATATTCCTTACTTTTCTACGCGTTTTCAGAATACTGTCGTTTGCTTTTGAAGAAAACGTAATATATTATGCATTTAAATATTTGTGAAAAAATAATAGAACAAACCTTAGATTTTCAAAGTGGAAAAGTGGCTAGGATTGACTAAGCGGAAAAGGGATGATTCACAGGTAACGGATCCAGGACAATCTACTAGCACTAAGACTATTGAAAAGAAAAGAAAAATTGTTTATAAAAAATAGAAATATAGACTATAAGTAATAATTAATAAACATGATATATACATACATAAAATATTATTATAAGTAAGGTTGTAAGAACAAACGAAAAAAGGCTAATTTAGGTCAAAATTTTGCGCATTGTGCTGCAAAATTAAGGAAATTAGAAGATAAATTTTAGTAAGCACGCCAAAAAGTTGCCAAAAACCGTGGCTCCGAGAAAACTCCAACATAAGCATATTTAGTTGCTATGAAAAGTGTGAAATAGGAGAAAAAATATTTGAATATTTACAAATTAATAAATTAATTAATAAAAAAATTAATAAAAAAGCTATATGCTAAACAAATTAGGAAATTTTTAACACAGTAAAAAACAAATCAATTGAATAAGGTAAAATAAAGATATATAAAGAAAGTAGGCTAAATGCTAAATAAAAAGTAGATTATAAAACACAGTAAAATACTAATCAATTGATCAACGCAAAATATAAAAAAATATTAAAATTAAGAAGCGGAAAATGGTTAATTAGCCCAGGGCTAATAACAGTAACACGATTAAATTTGTGAAAGAATTATTTATGGAATATCAACTATTTCAATTTTAAAAAAGAATCTTTTTTTCTACTTCAGGGCTTTCTTAATGCTTACGATCTCAATCAAATTTTAATCAGAGAAAATGCTCTTCGTTAAGAAATTAATAGTTCAAATAAATTTAAGTGTGAAAATTCTAAATACGAGGTACTCAGTGACTGTGTTAGATGGTTATAATTGCGTACGTACATATTGCTACTTGTTTTAAGTCTCTGTGGTATCTAATGCCATGTCTACGGAAAAATAAATTTCCTATACATGTTAGAAACTAAAATACTAATAAGTTTTCTGTTTTGAAAGTGAACTGGACAATAAAAGACAAAAACAAATTGCGGTCACTCAGAAAAGCTGAATATAAAGATTAATTCACTGTTTCATCAATAAAAAAAATCGTTATTTAATCAAAATAAATAAAGCATCTATACACAGTGAGTAAATACTCTGTTGCCTACAGTATAATTCATGGTGTCCACCGATAACATCGCGGCAAAATCATCGCGGGCGAAAACGTCGCAGAGAAAACGTCGTGCTACAAAACATCGTGGGAGAAAACATCGCAAAGAGAAAACATCGCAGTTCTAAAACATCGTGGTACAAAAAAACGTCATCGAAAATAAAGCGGTTCAAAAACTTCGCAGTTTAAAAACATCGTCGTCGAAAATATCGCGGCAAAAAATAATGTATCAACAAATCATCGCAGGACGATAACATCGCAGACCTGCTTTTTTCAGGCTTTAATAATTGTAAATGGATATTCCCATAATGATTTGTGAGCGCGAGATGGAAAGAAAGATAATTTTTACTTTCATATTTTTTATTAACTAATCAATTCTTGCTAAAAAAGTAAGAAGGAAACTTAATACTTAAGAATAAACTGAAGCAGAAGAAGAAATAATTTTCATTAAGAGTATTAGATTGACAAAAGTGAAGAAAATAATCTCATAATTAGCAATTTTTTATAGATAAGTTCATGCAGTTACGTAGCTTCCTTTTTCTAAACATTTTTAGATTTTACTTTTAATGAAAAATTACCAGTACAAACTTTATAAAAAAATGATTTATTAATGACCTTTGTTAGTTAACTATGTCAGTTTAAAATTATATTAAGTGCTATAAGTTGCCTTAATTTTCTATGCTTTAATTTCCTTCTTACTTTTTCAGCAAAAATTTATTAGTTAATAAAAAATATGAAAGTAAAGAATGTCCTTCTTTCCATCTTGCGCTCACAAATCATTATGGAAATATCCATTTACAATTATTAAAGCCTGAAAAAAACATGTCTGCGATGTTATCGTCATGCGATGATTTGTAGATACTTTATTTTTTACCACGATATTTTCGACGACGATGTTTTTAAACTGCGAAATTTTTGAACCGCTTTATTTTGGACGACGATATTTTGTATCACGATGTTTTAGAACTGCGATGTTTTCTCTTTGCGATGTTTTCTCCCACGATGTTTTGTATCACGACGTTTTCGCCTTGCGTTGTTTTCTCCGCCACGTTTTCGTCCGCGATGTTTTCGGCTGTAACCTAATTCAGTAATATCTGCTTACGCGGTGAACTTTCTTGAATTAAAAAATGAGGTACTGAATAATGAATGGACCAAAAGGTGGCCATAAAGGCGTTAGGAATTTGTCTTCGTGAACGGGCTGCTTGCATGGGTTTTCATTTCCTTCGTATTTTGTTGCGTATATATGATTTAGTTTCTTTCAGAAAATCTTTCACAGAAGCATCCTTTTCATTTAAAGTAGTCCTAGATTGCTTTGCTATTATTAATCAACCAACTAGCTTAAATATATGAAAATGCTATGTTAAACGTATAGAAAACTGCATAGTCATTACTTATCAAAACTCATTTAATGTTGCAAAGATTAGAAAGCGTGTTAAATATCCTTTTTGTAAAATAATATGCAAAACTTGAGCAACACCTGCCGAATAACTGCATTCAGTGAGGGAAATGTATTTGCTCAAGTGGCATGGATAAGAGACTGTTATAGACATAAATTATCTCTTTGAATGATACTTGTTTTTAGCTATGAACTAACACGAATAGCAAAAATTTTTATTTTTAAAGAAAATACTTGTATTTTTAAAGAAATGGGTTGCTAGTTCTCAGCTCGTTTCTACTGATATAATATCCCCGCTTTCTAGAAAAATGAGTTGATCCTACTTTCAAATGGTAAAGAGGACAACCGATCAATACATGTCACCATAAAAAAACTTTGTTGGATTTCCACGAGTACAACAAAGCTTCAATAATTCCCATTCTTGGTCCTTTTAAAACTTTTGTTATGCCTCGTATAATATCATAACGAAAATGACGTTTCTACAACAGAAATATCAGTGTTCCTGAAACAAAACTTTGCGTGCCACCTATTTGCATCGAGTGCCAAAGAAAATCACTCTTAACTAAATCTCATTGCCTTAAAATGTTTGCTTTATAGCGATATTGGAAAGAGTAAATGATATTGCTAAAGCAACTGTTAGGGAAAAAAAACACTAGATGACAAATATAGGTTAGCTTTAAAAATATTTGAACTAAATGACCTGAAGTCTTGCACTGCAAATAATGCAAGAACTAGTGGGTGTGATTTCTTATGCATGGACTTCTTCCAGATCATTTAAGTATAACATTCATACAAAATTCGGTAGTATGTGATAATTAAAACAATCATGAAATAATAGTAGGTACTAAAAATTAAGAGTAGATAAGATTTTTAAAAAAATTCGATAAGGAATTCTCAGCAAATCTGCTCGCCTGTAAATTTCTGTTGTCATTGAAGAAAAAGATTTAAAGCTTATAGTATATCAAACTGCATTTTTTATCAAAGAGGATTGATGAAAAACCGTTGTTATTGAGTAATTTCATAATATTCGTGTTTAAAAATATATCTAAACCGTTTCAAGATTATGGTGAAATTCACTATTTTGGAATTACTGGAAATTACCAACTATTCATACTAAGAGCTATTTAATGTTGAATTGTAATTATTTTGTTTAAATATCATATTATCTCTCTATACCTCGACGTATCTTATTCGCTGTGCACTAGCTTTAAATAGGCTTAAATAAAACTAATTATTTGTTTTATCTACAGAATTTGGCCTTCTTTAGTATCAGACTCGCAACAGACTTGGAACGAATTATCGCTGTGCCTGAAGTGATAGTAGAGTGTTCAAAAGATTTAAAACAACATTTTTATTAAAACGGAACTTGAACATTAATGCACCACTTGTCGAGATGTGTATCTTAAAATAACCATCAAATTCAAATTTAAAACGAAGTTTAAAAACTTCTCACCGGAGTAACACTTAAATGAGAGAGGTGAACAGAGATGACGAAACCTAGTAACGTGACCTCTAGAGGCAGAAACACGCTCTACCTTATAATCCGAAACCCTCGACTTAAATACTTTTTTAATTAAATATTTAAATTCCTTGTGCACCACATAGTATAACATAAGACTTACAGAAGTAATTTAAAAAATAAACAAATACAACAACACAACACAAAATAAAACTAACCTACAAATTCACACTTTCAAATTGATTTACATTTATGGTGAGGAAACGGAAAAGGAGAAGTTACAGTAAAGGCCTAAATCATAATAATTGGTTAACTAAAAAAATAATAATAACCAAAATATTTAATGAATTCACTCATCATCTACTACAATCTCTTTTCACTTTACCATTTAAATTAACCAACCTCCCAAAAATTGCATAAACCTATTTTTTTTTTACAATGAAATAATTTTATAACTATATTGTAGGAAATCTTGATTTAATTCCATTTAAAGTACAAAATATGGCTTAACTAAAATATGGCATAAGAAATATATTGTTTTGAGCTTTGAAACAAACTTAAAATCTTTTGTGCAATTACATAAAATTGAAACATTAACCTCTATAATATATATTATGTTCAAGAATTTAAATATTCTGCATGAGAAAATGCAAAATAATTTATGAACAGCTTGATGAACAATTTGGGAGGAATAAAAAAAAACATTTTCGAATAATATTTATTTAATGAATTAAATTTATTTATTCATTTAGATTTAAAAATGCCAAAACATGAATATTTACTCCATTTAAAGCATTTTCGCAACTGGCAGTATATGTCTGCAACCAAGGGCTGCAAAACCAGAGGCTGAGTAAGAACTTTTGCGGATATAGCATATATATATATATATATATATATATATATATATACCAAAGACTTAATTCAAGGTGTTATTGTCTTATTAAATATTGCATCTTGTTATTGCTTCACTAATATACTAAGGTTTTGCTCTCCCGGCCTCTCGTTTTGAAGAGGGGGGGGGAAGATGTAAAATATAAAAAATACGGCTTTGCTCTACGCGAACAGGCAACCTCTTATTAATTTTCTGCAATTTCGGGATCTTCCCCCTAGACCAGTACTTTCGAGAACATTCTGGCATGTTACGTAATCGCTGCTATAAATGAAGAGTTCGCGCCATTTTTCGTCAGATTCCTTTTCTTCGCCCAGCCGCTGTAAAACTCTTTGCTCCCGCTCTTCCTGTCTGTCTTTCTTTGTTTGAATAGTATAACGAAGTAAATTTAAAGTTATCATATTGTCTAAATTACTATCCCATATGTAATCTTGAAGAATCCAAAGGAATAATGACCTGCCATTTTAGGTGAATAAAGACATGGAGTTTTAAAAAATGAAACCCTTCGGTGTCATCATTTCTGCTGTAAGCCACTCAGTCATGTCCAGATTTTGATGCCAAGTTTCATCATTTTCAATGCCGATCTACTGTAAATGTCACGTATGTATGCATTTATTAATATTATTTTGATAGCACAAAAAATTTCAACATTTGTTTCAACTTTGCAAAACTTTAATTTCCCGTTGCTGCAAAAAATCAGAAGCATTTTATAAAACCTTTATGGGAACTTTCTCTTCATTCATAAAGCCAAGACCTTTCTTGATTCCTTTCTTGAGACCTTTCTTGAAAAGTCTGTAGACCTTTTCTCTTTACTTTTGAGATAGTAAATGCATCTTCTCTCTCTTTTTTTAATTTATTATAATCATTTATCAAAATCTATGCTTCACTGAAAAACGCAATATATTTCTATTTGGCTACTAAATGAACTGGATAAAGAGGGCTATAAGAGTTGGTAAAATGCTCTACAATATGTTCTACATGTAGCCACATTCCTTGTAGAGATATTAGGTATTTTTGGAAAGCAGGAGAGATGAGAAATAGCAGCGTTTTTGCCAGGAATCGAACGACGGACCTCTGGAATACGCGCCCAGCGTGCAGACCACTACACCACGAAGGCACGCTAAGGAGGCAGAAGAAATACCAAATACTTTATATACTCCCTCTTTAAAGAGAGACTGGGATTTTAGGGGACCCAGTCTCCAAACCTGGGTGTGGAGAATAATCACCCACCACCTTTTCAGTTCGGGCGCCACTGTAGAAACATTAGGTATTTTTGGAAACAGGCAAGATGAAAAATGAGCAACGCCTTCGCCGGGAATCGAACCGCGGACCTCTGGAATACGCGCCCAGCGTACAGACAACCACACCACGAAGGCGCGATAAGAAGGTGGGAGAAATACCTTATATCCTACGCAGAAGACAAACAACACTATGCTTTTTAGTCTTTCAAGATTAAAAAGGCTTAAATTTTTTAGTTTTGCTTATTATTTTGTTCATGAATGACACAAAGGTATTACAAGATATTAATTTGTTCCCCGAGTCGATGGATTTTCTTTGAGATCAGACTCTTACATTTCAAATAGCTATAGAAATAAGTGTTCTGCAAAATCGTTTGATTTGAGAAGAGTAACTCCCTAAATTTTCACAATGTTTTCAAAGTATTTAATTAGAATTTCTCTTTAGAAAAAACAAAAACCCTATCCTGTCTATCTAAAACTCGTTACATACGCGATTTTAAAGAAGATAAAATTTAAGTACATCAGCTAATAATTCAGTTTCTGAATTCTGAGTTGTTGTCAAATATTTCTTTTGAAACGTTTTAAATGTCTTTATTTTATTTGTTAAATTCGTTCTAAAACTCTATTAGAAGTCTTAGCAATTTCCTCAATCTAGAGCTATACATGTTCCGCATGTTCTAAAATGCTCAAGCTCCAAAATTAAAAAATATGCGGAAAAATATGAATTAAAAATAAACTCTCATAATGATTCGGAACATATGCAAATCGAAAACAGTGGATGTTTCTAAAATTCCTTTGTACTCGGAATATACGTAAGACTTATGCTTAAAAGTGCTGGCGTTTTGTCTTATCCTTAAACGAATAATTAGGTAATCAGTTAACCGAAAAGTTTTTAAAGTTTGAGTGAGGCAGATTCTGCTAAGTACTAAAGCGTTTTAAAATAGTGCCGAGTAGAAGTCGTTTCACGCAGCTATTTAATATATTTCCAAAACTTCAGCAATTCCAATCCTATGCTATTTATGTGGCAACGATTTGAATTAATAGTAATTCAGAGAAAAGTTCTCATCTGCATCGTATTAATAACTATACCAATTCAGTTCATTAGAGACAGCATTTCTTGTATAATAAATATTATTAAACTAATTTAGAAGTCAAACAACAAAAATTAGCATTATATTTTCAAATTTTAACAGGACTAGTTTCGATAGTTTTACCGAACCATCGAAACTAGGAACCATCGAAGGATGATGGTTCGGTAAAACCATCGAAACTAGTCCTGTGAAAAATTTGATGATATAACGCTGCTTTTTGTTGTTTGACTTCTGAATTAGTATTTATTCGACGTGTTATTGTGTCTTAATTATTAAGGTTTTCAGCTTCCTTCGTTAATCAGTGAATCAGCTGCTATCGAATTTGCATTTTAGCAAATCTCGGATTCAAACTGTGGTTAAAATGGATGTTGTAGAATCTTACAACTGATTTATAAAACCTGTCTCTCAAGAATCTGAAGCACTGAAGTTATATTCTAATGTGCCGGTCTAAATAAAATTTTACTCGTATCTCTTTTGTGTCAGAATGAATGATCTGAGACTATATTGTTAAGTGCATACCTCTTGTTCTCGCCCTTCATTCATCTAGAGCATAAGTGATTGCAGCAGCCTTTAGCAGAAAATTATAGAAATTATTATCTGCAAGGAAGCATGATGGAAGAAAATGGTTGATCTCAAACATCATCTCATTACTAAAACCTAATTTCCAGAATTGTACTTAATACGCAGTAATTCTCACTTATATGTTATCCTACAAAAATCAGTTTCAGAACGAATTGTTTTTGCACATCTGTGGTTACAAATGTATGTCTGTTATTCCTGATAATATACCTATTATGTATGAGGAAAATCATACTGGTTCAACATTTGGCCCAATTTTTGAGGTGTTAATCTACATACTTCTCGCTTCATTTTTATGCTCAGTCTCGGAATCATACACAGCCCAAAACAGTCTCGGAAGCCATTCGAATATCTAAACGTTATAAGAATTATGTATTATTATGAGTCGAGAGCATGATGAAAACATGCTGTTTAAGATCTGGTCTCTTCGAGACGCAAATGTTTGTCGGAAATGATTTCGCCAGTTGATTATAGACTGGTCAGAAGATACTAGGCGTACTCTAGAACAGTGGTTTCAAACTCAAACCGCATGCAGGCCGAATCATGATCTGAAATCAGCTGACGGGCAGGAAGTTTTTTTAACGAAAATTAGAGTATATATATATATATATAATTAGAGTGAATATATATAATATATATATATAAACTGTATGCAATTAACTGTGGAAATTCTAATCCAGAATCCAAACCAAGAGCAATTCCAAAACCATGAGACAAACTCAAGCAGTGTAATATGTAAACTCGAACAAAAAAAATCACTTCAAACACGAAAATTATAAAGGAATAATTCAAAACATTACCAAAAGAAATAGTGGATTTAACGTTTTCCGGAACATCTTCTTCAGTGAGGAAGTGTATCGATCAACAAGGTTGATTCCATTACCATGCTAACTTATAAAATAATATTTTGAGCAACTGTTTCTTGCCAGGACACAATAGTTCAACAGAAGTAATCAAACAGTCTTTAAAGAATCATTCATCGGTAAATCCTTTTGATCGTTAAACCAGGTTTCTACAAATGAAACAAGCAATTTTATTGCGCTCAGCATCATAAAAATACATGATTTCTAATTTTTCTTCCGTTTTTCTTTCATCATGGGTTAAAGACATATCTTAGAAATTTATCTCTTAATTAAAACCACTATTATAATTTTATTTATAATCTTAATTCAAAAACTTTTATAAGGTATTTCTCCCACCTTAGTGGCGTGCGTTCTTGGTGTAATGGTTCTGCACGCTGGGCCGGTATTCCATAGGTCCGTGGTTCGATTCCCGGCGAAGGCTATTGCTCGTTTTTCATATCTCCGTCCTCAAAAATACGTAATATCTCTACAGTTTCGCCCGAACTAAAAGGGTTTTGGATGAGGATTCTCCTCACCCAGGATTTGGTGATTGGGTCTCCTATAAACCCCAGTCGCCCTCTAAAAAGGGGAGTATATAAGGTATTTCTTCCACTTTCCTAGCGTGCCTTCGTGGTATAGTGAATCTGCACGCTGGGCAGGTATTCCAGAGGTCCGTGTTCGATTCCCGGTGAAGGCGATTGCTCATTTTTGATCTTGCCTGCTTCCAAAAAATACCTAATGTACCCACAAGGTATTGGGCAAAATGGGTAGATTGTTGCAAATTTATATCATTAACAACACTCTTTTGTTCATTATAGAAACTTAACACACTGTTTGAAAATGGGTTAGAACCGAAAAAGGTTCATACAGCATTAGAATTTGTACAGTCATTATAAATTTTCGAAATCAGCAATGCCCTCGCCGAGATTTGAGCTCTGGACCTCCCGTCTACTGTGCTTCCAGTTATAACAGGAAGGTCTGAAGAAAGAAGGAAGGTAATACCTTATATACTGCTCTTTTAAACTGCGACTTTAGATTAGAGGACTCAGTCATCAGATCCTGGTTGGGATGAAATAGAGTCCTCCAACTTTTAGTTTGAGTGCTACTTGTAGAATTGTTTAGAATTGTTTTGAAGCAAGGAAACTGAAGAAATCCGCAATGCTCGTTTCGGGATTCGAACTACGGGCGTCCCTAACACGCGTCGAGCTTCCTGGCGAGCCTTCGTGATGTAGTGGTCAGAACACTGAGCCGATATTTCAGAGGTCCGTGGAAGGAGAAGGCGATTGTTAATTTTTCATCTCTCGGGCTTTTCCAATTAGCCTAATGTCTCTACAGTGGCGCCTAAACTAAAAGGGTGATGGATGATGACTCTCCACGTCCTCCACGAAGGCATCCCTCCCTTTAGGCAGATAGCCCTCGTGTGCTTTGCCGTAATTGAGTAATCCAATCCAATCCTAAACATGGCTGAATAGAAATTTCCTGTGTTTCCATTATTTGAATAAGAATCAATTTTCTCCGAAAGCTCTCTAAGAAGTTTCCTCGTTAAAGCAAAGAGCTTTATGCTCCCTATCTAATAAATTACTTGCATACAAACAAAAATATTAAGTTAAAGCTTAATTAATTTAAGCAAAGTAAAAAATCGAGACTTACCCAAAAGAGGAATCAGCAAGCAGAGCACTAAACAGCTCACATAATTTTAATTCATTGTCTTAATGCATCTATAGCATATTATGAGTATTTGCATTTAATCAGTATATTAATGTTTGTGATTTCCATGCACGTCAATGAATTATTCATATGTTCCGTTCAGCTGCTTAAAGCTAACTACCATACAAACCATACAATAACATAACATGTGCATAAACAAACCATTCAAGAAACTACTTTGCTTAATGACTTTCTTCAGTTCCGAAATGACAAAAACTATATTTATTAACTTTTAATTTTTTACGCTTTCTATCGAAAAATGGTGGCAAGTATTTAAATTTACATTCTACAGTATTAAATATTTAAAACCTCTTTATTCGAGAATTACTTTATTTGGGAAGAATGAAAATGTCTTGGCGGCATTGATCCAAAAACGAGGAAACGGTAAGAGTGATTTTACAGAATAGAAGAATGTTCAATAAAAGTACTTCAAAAAATACCGGAAGACTAAATAATTAAGAAGGAAAGACTTAGAAAAAAGTTTGAAATAGAATGAGATAATGCTTTCATTATGTAGGGCAGAAATACATAGAAAGTGTGTAAGGATCTTAAGTTGTACTAACGTTTATTATTTTTTAAAACTATACTATCGACTCTTATTTTCCACTTCCGACCAGAATTAGACGCGTTAACTTGTTTATGCAAATTGTACTTGCTAACGCCCAAGTATTTAAGTTGTGGCTTTTTGCCAAGAGTTAGATAGAGAGAGAAAGTGAGCAGCTTTACCACTGCGTTACACGTGAGTCTTCAATCAGCTGCTGTCCACCTTTAAGGCCAGAGGTTTAATCCTCTTGATATTTAAAATTTATTGTAGTTTCGGCAGTTTGCGTACTACATTTGTAATATTTTAAAAGACCAGTCTTAGGTATTTGTGTAAACTATTCAAAGTCAGCTCTTATTTAAAATTTTAGTTAGTAGTTTTATTTTTTTACGTTTAGACCACAAGTGCTTGGTCTCTGGATCCCGAAGTGCCGGAGCACCTATAATGTTGTAGAAAATAAAGGGTAAAGTTAACTTTTCCTGCTTGTGTTGTCTATTCCACATCTATTTGAACATAGCTTGAATAAGCTCCCTGTTCCCATTCAGGACACGTCATGTTCCCAAAACAGATTAAAAGGAATATAAGTCCTGATACGCGTGCATGTGCACTATATGCCCATGAGATAAAGAAAGAATAAAAATTCTTACAGCTCCCGATCAATGAATAAATATCGATGTCTTTTCTAGAAAGAAATCTTTCTTCCATCATTTATATACAATATTTTATTCTAAAATTTTCGAAAAGGTAGATTTTGGGAGGAGGGTTAGGAAATCTTGTTGCGTTTATGTAAAAATGTATGTCAATATCTATTCTAGAAAGAAATCTTTCTTCCATTATTTATATACAATATTTTATTCTAAAATTTTCCAAAAGGTAGATTTTGGGAGGAGGGTTAGAAAATATTGTTGCGTTTATGTAAATATTTTTCATTTTTAAAACATCTCTCAAAACTGCATATTAGCAAAAATAAATTTTGCAAGAATATAATATATGTGAAGATGAATTAAACTGCCATGACGCACTTGTACATCACAGATTTCATAAAAGCCTTCTGAAATTTAAAATATTTGTAAGAAAAGCATGCAATTATTTGATTCAACCTTTTCATTCTCTGAGATCTGAATCTTGAAACACACGTAAACGCTAGCAAATAATACCAACGAGGTTTATTAGGCTACGGATTTTTAAGAAATGAAATATCGTCTGTTATTAAGAATTGAAACTAAAAGGAATGGACTCCACAGTGGGAGAACCAAAGAATGGGAAAATTAACTGCCCTTAGTTTCATTTTCTAACAGCGACGAAAGCCTTCCCCCCCCCCAAAAAAAAGAAACAAACTTCAGCTGTATAAGATCTATGTCATTTTCGTATAGAACTTCAAATCAGCAGTTTAAGACCGGTAGTTAGAAAATTTAAAATAATAAACACCATCGAAGTACTTCGCATTTTGAAAGCCTTTATTTCATATATCATTTAGAGCAGCGATTCTCAACCAGTGGTATACAAGAGAAAAATAGGTGGTACACAAAACTGCAAAGTATTTTTAACTATTAAATTCAAAAATCTTGTAAAGAAAAAGAACCAATTGGTAGAAATTTCCTGTGATCGAATCTTAACTAAAGATTTCAAAAATAACACACTCGTTAACTTTCGGCTGACCCGAAAAAAAGAATTTAAAGCCATTTCAAATAAAACTATTAAATTTTTATTGCCTTTTTGCACTTTGTTATTTTGCCCGACCTATTTTTGGGAATAAAGATTTTCTTTCGTGTTATATTTGAAAAATAAATACAGAACAAAATTAAAAGTGGAATCCTAATTTACGGTTAATGAATCCTAATTTACGGTATGAAATAAGAACAGACATAAAGAAACAGATATCTCTTAAACAGGCCCAAATTTAATAAATTTATAAGTAAAGTATTATAACTTAAATTTTGATAATTAAAAGGGTAACCAATTTTTAATCTTAAGTTTTTATGAGTGCAAATTTAATACAAATAGCCAATAGGTTGTGCAAAATTGCAAAATATGTATTTTATGGCAACTGTATATTTTTTAATATTTCTATTGAGAAATTGAAAAATAATGATTGTAAAATGTAGTGGTGTTACAAAACTTTTCAATTTTTGTTTAGATGGTGCCCGTTAGTTAAAAGTTTGAGAACCGCTGATTTAAAGAAATAACCGTAATTAATATGTCTAATTTTTTCCTCTTACTTCCTGTTTTAATTTCTTAAATTTTGCACCATTCCCAAGCTGCGCTTCTCGCAACACTTATCTTTTGACACATAGAAATTCAGCGACATAAATAGTTTGCTCGCAGTTATATGGTACAATACAGAACATTCTTTAGCAAAAACTTTCTGCATGTTCTGAAAGTGACATTCTGATCGAGATAACTAAATGCTGCTTTAAAACTGGAAACTTGGGAAATCTTCATTTTTCGAGTAATGCAAAGAATTCATCCTTTGCGTTATGTAATGTTCGTGATGGCTCTGTTGTGTAAAATGTCGTCTCACGAAGCGTAATATGTCAACTTAGGAATGCAACGTAATATGTCACTCAAAGCGCCATTGTTTCCCGAGGTTTGAATGACTAAGTGTTTATATTATTTGCTTTCTATTTGGTATGAATGATATATTTTAGATAATGGTCCGATGCCCTGATAGTTGCTAAAATCTAAGAATTAACTATTCAAATGAATAAATGTTCTAATGAAAGCTGAATATCTGAGAGTATAAAAAGAAACTATCCTATTACATCAAGAGCTTTCATGCATTGTTTTTACATCAGGCATGTCTATTTTATGCATCCAAATATAACGAATTATTATTTCAATATGTTCTTTCTTAATTGAGGTTATTCAAGAAAGGAAACATTCTTTCGTTAATGAAAATTTCTAATCGCGCTTATTTTTATTATCTATTGAAATGTCTTCTAACAAAATTTTATCTTCAGTGAAACAATACAGTTACAAAATTTACTTGTCGGAGATTTAAAACACGAGCATTTATTTCACATCTAAAAAAAATGCAAAAAATGTCAAAAAGCATCATTACTATTAAACAACTCTCACTGTATACAAACTTCTACATTTTTGCTTTGCTATCTAAGCATTTAATAATAAATATTTTATATATATATACATATAGAGAGAGTTATTATTACAAGTTTTAAGTCTTTACGGCTCAACTTATGAAATACTTTATAAGGTATTTTCTCCCTCCTTCCTGCATGCTTTCGTGAAGTAACGGTAGAACATTCGGCGTGTTTTCAAGAGGTCCAGGCTCGAGTCCTGGCGAGGAAACTGTACATTTTCTATATCTCCTGCATCAAAATAGCCTAATGACTCTAAAGTGGTGCCCAAACTAAAGGTGGTGGATGATGATGATTCACACCAGGATTTGGCGATTGGACACCCTAATCCCCAGTCGCCCTTTAAACGGGGGTGTATATAAGGTACTTTCTCCCTCCTTTCTTCATACTTTCGTAAGGTAACGATAGCACACTCGCCGAGTATTCGAGAGGTCTCGGTTCGAGTACCGGCGAGGGCATTCCTCATTTCTCACGTCTCCCGTATAAAATAATAATAATAATAATAATAATAATAATAATAATAATAATAATAATAATAATAATGGCTCTACAACTTATTATAATATTCGACAAAAGTAAAATATGTATGACAATCAAGCTCATTCCTCACGAATATAGCTTATTATTGCAGAAAATGATAGTAAAAACATTTATGTTTAGTTAGCGAAGATGGTAACCAGTCTCTATTTTTGAAATCGAAAAAAAAAAAAAAAAACTTCTAGAGAACAGAATTTTATTTACTCTTCCGTCATCTGAGATTTCGTTTGACGTTTTCCCCTTTTTTTATGTCATGCATGAAAATGTTAATTTGTAGGCTTTATATTTATTTTAACTAACATTTATTTTAAGTTTAAACTATCTTTCCTGTCAAGCCTTACTTTCCCCTGGAATTGCCAATGCCAGAGTAATGAAAATTTTAGTAGAACGCGCAAGGATTCAAATTGTCAGCAGAAGTATTCTGAGTTAAATAGAAGGGAAACGAGTTCGAAGGTGTGCTCTCTTACTTCACGAGCGTGGAGGTGGCTAGTTAGAAATTGAAGAACCTTGCGTTTCGGCCTGTGTGCTTGCCTCGGCAGTTTGTTAATCTTTCAACGTAATATTCAGAGTTTGCTGAATTATCAGCGGTATTTTAGAACGCGGTGAGGTTAGTTACGTTTAGAGAGCCTCGTAGTTAGTCACTTGTTACTGTTCTTTTCTTAGTTTCTTATTTTTATTTTACCGCCGGGTCGGCGTAGTTTGTGAGCGTCAAGAGCACGCATTTGTAATTTCTAAAGTTGAATAAAAAAGGGATTTAAATTCTTCTCAAGACTTTGGTCTACTTTCCAGTTCTTAGCAGTCACCACTATTGTTGCGTGCAGGTTGGAAGCGCGCAACGTTACATTGGCGCCTGAACACTTGTGGATGGAAGTTGCTGGACAACAACAAGAAATGGCAAGCCAATTGGAAGGATTTGGATACCTGGTCCAGACGATGAGAGCGTCAATCAAGCCAAACGTCAATTTCGACGGAAAAAATTCGGTGGCGATATTTCTAGAAGACCTTGAAAATCACTTCCAGCTCTACCCTGTGCCTGAAAGACAAAAGGTTGCCATCGCCACATCTGCACTAAGAGGACAGGCCTCGCTATGGTGGAAGAATATAGGCAAATTTTTATTAGGGGATTTCGGAGGTCAGACATATACATTTGAAAATTTCAAAAAATCGTTATTAAAGGCCTTCCCCATAGTGAAAGATCGAGCAAGGCTGGAAGCCGAACTATATAGTTTCTATCAATGGGATATAGAAGAGTTGACGGACTTTATTCTGCGAAAAATTAAGCTGACGGATATGCTGTATGGGAAGAAGCCCGACGCGGAGATTATTGAAATAATCTTACCAAGATTACTACCTGCTGTTCAAGATTACTTTGAAATTAGAAACCCAAGCACATTGCAGGAGCTCTTCGAATTGGCGGTCAAGTTTCAAAATCGCAGAATAGCGGAAAAAGTTAGAGGGGCATCGTATTCTCAAAGTATCCGAAGGCAATCTTCAAATGAGCAGACCAGAAATGCAAACCGCTCTTATGGGGGAAAGAGCTATCAAGCTAACTCATTGAAGCTCGAAGGTCAAGGCCCAAAAAGGAAATTTGAAAAAAACCGTCCGCGTACCCAGAAGGCAGAAGTTGAAAGGAAAGCTTTAAATGAGTAGAGGGGCCTGTGAAAGCGAGGGTCCAGACCCCGGAAGTTTTAAGAAAACTCTCAAGAAGACACTTAAATACGGTCATCGTAAAGAACTCCCAGTTACCAATTATACAAGTCCTGGTTGGCGATTTACCAGTAGAAGCCCTCATCGATACAGGAGCAGAAGGTAATTTTATGAGTGATTTTTTTAAGAACTTTAATAGGTTTCGATTATTTAAAAATAAAAACACAGAAATCATAGCAGCACAAGGACAAACTTGTCAATGTATCGGAAAACTATCTTTAAAGATACAAGTTCAGAATGAAAGCCTTAAAGTATTAATTTGCGTAGTAAAACATTTGCAAAGTCCACTTATTTTAGGTATGGAGTTTTTAAAAGCCGCGAAGGCCAAACTGAATTTTCAGGACAGTTCTATTGTGCTGGAGATGGACCGGAGGGTGGTGGAACCAGTGGAACAACCGCAAGTTGACCTTAGCCATTTGAATGACCATGAAAGTCAAGCCATCCAGCAAGTGGTGAGTACTTTTTCAAACTTGTTTTCAGAACGGCCTGGTAGCTGTCAAATAGTTACGCATTATATACAGTTAACTGCCGACAAAACCTGTAGGACTAAACCTTATCGCTATGATAAACAGAAAGAGCTAATCATAGAAGAACATATTCAGGAAATGTTAAAGAACAAAATAATAACGCCCATAAATAGTGAGTACGCGAGTCCAGTCGTACTATGTAGGAAAAAGAACGAGTTTCCTCCTTCGGATAAAAGGGCTTGGAGGTTTGCTATCGATTACAGAAAACTGAATAGTATTACTAAATTCCCAGTTTACCCATTGCCGGGTATAGAGGAAATTATTAGAAAGATTAAATCTACTAGATACATGACTACTTTGGACTTAACGTCTGGCTACTATCAAATAGCTATCAGACCCGAAGACATACATAAAACCGCGTTTATAACAAAATCGGGCACTTATGCATTTTTACGCATGCCCTTTTGGTTGTGTGGGGCCCCATCAACATTCCAGAGAGCTATGGACATTGTTCTAAAGCCTGTCCTAGGAAAATCGACTTTAATCTATCTAGATGATATAATTATAACGAGCAGTACGTTGGAACAACATATTAAAGATCTAGAAGAAGTTTTTAAATTATTAAAAGAGGCCGGTCTTACAATTAACGCCTCAAAATGCAAGTTCGCAACTAAAGAACTTAAATATCTGGGTTATAAAATTTCGCAAAAGGGTATAGAAACTCAAGATTCAAAAATAAAAGCAATCAAGAATTTCCCACCTCCCAACACCGCCAAGAAACTTTCTTCTTTCCTTGGGTTATGTTCTTATTATCGGTCAATCATAAAAGATTTTGCTAATATTGTTGAACCCTTGTTAGTAATTAAAAGAAAGAAAAGTAAATTCACGTGGACAGCAGAAGCAAATACCGCATTCGAAAGGTTAAAAGAAGCGCTTATCAATGCCCCTGTTTTGAAATTCCCGGAGGGGGACGAAAACCTGGAAATTGCAGCAGATGCTTCGGACTATGCTGTGGGTGCGGTTCTTATGCAAAATGGCCATCCTTTGGCATTTTTTAGTAAAACGTTGAATCATACACAAAGGAATTATACAGCTACAGAGAGAGAAACATTAGCCGTATTAATGGCTGTACACAAATTTCGAGTTTATTTCGGCAAAGCGCCAGTAACAGTCTTTTCGGATCATGCGGCTGTTGGTAGACTTTACTCGGGGAAAAACCTAACGCCCAGGTTAATAAGATGGGCTTTAAAACTCCAAGAATATAATCTAATAATCAAATATAAACCGGGTAAGGGAAACAATGTAGCTGACGCACTTTCTCGTATAAAACTGGACGATGAAGGCAATGAACTTAAATGCGCTGTGTTGACTTCAAAAATTTTAGATTCTAGAGATACAATTATTGCTGAATTGAAAGCTGATCCTGAATTTGGAAATATCTATGCATATTTGAAAGACCCCGAAAGCTTTGAGCACACAGATATCGATGCGATAAGAAATAGAGCAGAAAACTATGAAATAATAGATAATTTATTATTTTATACGAAAACAACAAACGAAAATCTCGAGTACAAACCAATCATCCCAGCCTCGCTTCGATTAAGCATTTTGAAGGAATTACACGACGCGAAAACAGCGGGTCATTTAGGGGTCAGAAAAACTTTAAAAAGGGTACGCGAGGCGGTATATTTCCCGCAATTATACAAAATAGTAACTGCGTATGTCAGGTCCTGCAATCAATGTCAGTTAATAAATGATATTAATTACAGCCCGGCCAGGTACTTAAATAGCATTCGCGCTACATTTCCGAATGAAATTTTAGGCATAGATCTTCTTGGTCCTTTCCCCCAGAGTGAGTTAAATAAAAATCGTTTTCTTTTAGTAATTGTAGATCATTTTTCAAAATGGATAGAAATTGTTCCACTTAAACGCGCGTCAGCCAAAACAGTCGCAGATGCATTCTTACACAGATGCATTTTAAAATACGGTGCACCGATAAAAGTCATTAGCGATAACGGTAAACAATTCATTAGTCAAATATTTGAAAACATATGCACTGGACTTGGCATACGCCATATCAAAATGGTTCCGTATAGACCACAGGCAAACATAGCAGAAAGAGTTAATAAAAACACTGTAAAAATAATTCGAAGTTATGTTAGCACACATCACAAGCGCTGGGATGGCTACATAAATGAATTAGCTTATGCTTTAAGAACGGCAAATCACGATACTACGGGAAAAACCCCAGCAGAATTATTTTTAGGACGAAAGTTAATTACGCCATTAGATAAATTATTCTTTGTGCAACAAAGCGAGCAAGAATTTAAACAGAAAGATGTACAAACACTTATTGACCAGGCGGTTAAAAGCTCGGATACGGCAAGAAATAGGCAAAAATTATATTATGATAGAAAACGCCGTGAAGCAGATTTTAAAGTTGGGGATAAAGTGTTGAAGCGGAAGTTTTCTTTATCAAGTGCCCCAGACAATTTTACTGCAAAGTTAGCTCCAAAATTTGAAGGCCCCTATGTAATTCAGGAAATCAAGAGAGTCGTATTGTACTTTAAGAACGAGAGAGGGGAAATCTGTAAAGCAAGTCCCGACCAGGTGAAAAAATATTATAATCAAAATGATTTTGAAATCCTTAAAAGTTTCTTGCAGTATTCAAGCGTAAAAGAAGTAGAAGGTTCAGAAGTAACGTCACCCGTTCCACCACCCAAGAAGCAGAGAACTGAAGAGAAACCTAGCCCTTCTACAACCCATGCGATGGTACCGAAAAAGAAGAAACGAAAACTTTCAGACTCCAGCATTTAAGAAATACAAGAAAGTAAAGCCGCCGCGTAAAGAAACCTTGGTAAAGAGGAAAACACCACTTACAGCGTATCGCAGTAGAAATTCTACATCGAGGAGAACGCTTCCAGGGCCAGAGAGTCCGATGCAAACAAGGCCGCCGTTCCCGAGAAAGAAAAGACAGCAGGAGGAACGAAAAGACCACCACCAACAGAAGAAATTCAAGCATGATCCCAGACCGGAGGACTCCAAGACCAGCCGTCCAGGAGAAAAACGGAAAAGACAGCAACCCGACGACTACTCCAAGAGGCCAGCATGCAGAGGGCGAAAAAGAAAAAGTAACGTGGACGACACTCGGAGGACACTAAGGAGAAGACTTACGTCGATGAAACCTATAACGTGGGAGCAGTTCTGCCAGAAAAGGATGTCGGAGTTCCAATCATCGAAAACTCAAAGATAAGTTAAAATCTTCTATAATTTTTTTTTTCTTTTGTTCCGAAATGTTATGCGTAAATACGAAGTTCTATGTTTTGACGGAAGTCAATGTGTCTCTGTTGAGACTTAGTTTTGTTTTACTTTATTTAGCTAAGGCAAAAGTATTATTTTCTTTAAGTATAAAATCTAAGAACAAGCAGTTTCTGTTGGTCGAAAGACTAATTCTGTTATGTTAAAGCCAAAATTTGGCCGAAGATAAAAATAACTTCGTATTCTTGTATTAATAAGAACTTTAGTTTCAGTGCCGCCAGCTTGGCGAAGAATGGGTAAAGTAAAAATTTATTTTTCTCTTATTCATTTTATGGTAAATTGTAAAAATGATATGTATTAGAATTTTGTAAATATACGTAAATACTTGAATGTTATTGTTGAATGTTAAAGTTGAATTTAGTCTAGAAGCATAAAATTTTAGATGCTAAAAGTAAATGCTCAAAAGCAATGAATTCAAATTTAAGTATTAAACTGTAGATAAAATCATGCTTTAGAGCGAAAGCCTGCATGTCTAAAGATGAATGAGGGGGAAGTTAGAATGAATGTGTTTCTAGGGTTCTCCACCTACACTTGAATTTTTAAGAATGTTAAAGTAGCTCATCGAGTTGTAGAATGTAGAGTAAGGTGTGTCTATTTGGTCGTTGAATTCTAACAAATCATTGTGGTTAGGGGAAGTGTTGCAATACTAAAACACGAATATTCCCGTTTGACACCACACATGGTGGAGAGCCAGGGTAAAGTTAAATTCATGTTTGAATACTTGAATGAATGTGAATTAAGCAGTAACTAAGGAAAATAAATCGTTCAAAAACAAAAACTTATTCAGTGTCAAGAAAGTGTAAATTATAATGTATTTAGAAAGATACTGATACTTATTCCTTCCAGATGCTGGAAGGAAGAGAACAGATTGATTGCTGAAGTCCAGGAAAGGTTGCTGTAAGAAGAGAGAATTAAATAAATATATACAGAAATTTATTCTACCTTTTGTGAAAAAACAGTTTTTTTTTATGTAAACGAGGCTCTTAAAATTTAGTTCAGAATTGTGGAAACTTTTTGACAGGTCGTTTCTAGGACCTGCTTCCAAGTTTACCAAATTCTGGCAGCGGCAAATGTAGGGTTTATTTTTATTTTAACTAACATTTATTTTAAGTTTAAACTATCTTTCCTGTTAAGCCTTACTTTCCCCAGGAATTGCCAATGCCAGAGTATGAAAATTTTAGTAGAACGCGCAAGGATTCAAATTGTCAGCGGAAGTATTCTCAGTTAAATAGAGGGGAAACGAGTTCGAAGGTGTGCTCTCTTACTTCACGAGCGTGGAGGTGGCTAGTTAGAAATTGAAGAACCACGCGTTTCGGCCTGTGTGCTTGCCTCGGCAGTTTGTTAATCTTTCAACGTAATATTCAGAGTTTGCTGAATTATCAGCGGTATTTTAGAACGCGGTGAGGTTAGTTACGTTTAGAGAGCCTCGTAGTTAGTCACTTGTTACTGTTCTTTTCTTAGTTTCTTATTTTTATTTTACCGCCGGGTCGGCGTAGTTTGTGAGCGTCAAGAGCACGCATTTGTAATTTCTAAAGTTGAATAAAAAGGGAATTAAACCCTTCTCAAGACTTTGGTCTACTTTCCAGTTCTTAGCAGTCACCACTATTGTTGCGTGCAGGTTGGAAGCGCGCAACGTTACAAATTTAAAAACAATTTGGTTTTTGAAGTGGCGAAACCTTTGATGATTATTTTGACGTTGTTGTAGATATTCAGAACCACTTTTCTATGTTTGAAGATCTCTTTTTCTATTATAGGAATATCAGAATATTCCCATTTGAGATGTTGATTAATTTCGTCAGGAAATATATCAGAGACATTCATGATGTGCTGTTGAAAAGAAATTTCCGAAGTAAAATACTTGTCTTTCAAATGCAATGTCTTACTTCATTTCTCAGGCTCTTTGTGGAAAGCTGTGTATTCTCTCAAATAACATTTCTTTAACATCTTTGTATTCTTCTCATTAATCGCACTTCTTAATCTGGAAAGTCTCCAGATCTAAGGCTCCAGATGATGTAAACAAGATGTTGAAAATTATCAATATTTTGCAGAAAGTGTGCATCGTAATCTATATTTAATGATACATATTTGTTTATCACGGCATAATTTTAAATTAAAATAATGTGAAAAATAGTTGGTAAAATATATTTCAAGCATTTTGAGGTTAGTGTTATGACACAAAATATAAAAAACTGTGTTTACGAAACCAATAAAGAAAATGCAGAAATCGGTATCACAGAAAGACGCAGTTTCCTTCAGCAGTGGCATAAATATTGGTATATAAGATATGCCGCTCCAAAGAGGCCCGAAACCCTAAGAGGCTTTGTAATTCTAGTGAACTAGATTTAAATATTTAAACTTTATTAAGGAAAGACAACAGAAATTGATTTCAAATTTTTTCTGCAAAAACGTAAATATAAGGACTTAAAACTTTAAAAAAAAACTATACACTGATGGCCATTAAAATTCCAACACCAGGAAGGTGACAAACGTTAAAATCGCATGAAAGGAAGAAGTTGGGGTACGCAAATGATTAGTATTTCAGCGCATTTAGACGACGCGGGAGGGACAAATGACACCTGAACAGCACTGCATAAAAGAAAAGTTGCATAGTGGACTTCTCATTCAGAAAGTGCTTTGTAAGGTTGGATTTTGCTCCGAATATTGTGTTATGCTTCGCATAAGAAGAGGAAATGCTTACCAGCAAGTTTCGAAATTCTATAGAGGCAGGATTGTTGCCTCTCGAAAGTGTAGATTATTGTTCCGTGATATCGCCGGTCCCATTGGTCGACATCCTACCACTGTCATACGAATATGGAGTCAATGGATTGCTAAGGGTCATTCTGAACGGCATGCAGGATCTCAGACATATTGTGAGTTCAACCCTGCAAAACCGTACGACCACATTCCGGACCATTAGTCAGGAAATGGGCATGTTTGCAGCACGCACAGTATTAATTCGTAAGGTGCGTCGACCTTTACAGCAGCGTGGACTATCAGCAGGATGACCATTACTTTAGCTTCCCTTGACAGTACCGCATAGAGAGAGACGGCGACATCGGTGCGCCACACGACAAAGCTAGGTACAGTAGTGACACAATGTGGCCTTTTCAAACGAGTCGTGGTCCTACGTGCAGTATTCTGATGGCCGTATACGTGTCTGGAGTGTCCATGGAGACGGCACGTCGCCTGCTTGCATCGATTTCGGCATAGTGGTCCTGAACCTGGCGTGATGATTTGGGCAGCCATTGCGTACATGCACATCTCTATTTCAGATCGACCGTAATTTGAACGCAGATGGGTACGTTTCTGACATCTTACGTTCAGTGATTGCGCCCTATCTGAAACGCCATGTTCCAACAAGATAATGCAAGACCACGTGTTGCACATCATGTTCTCACCTTCCTCGATACACAGCACATTCAATTGCTGCCCTGGCCTGCACGGTCTCCAGATCTGTCGTCCATTGAAAACATCTAGCCATGGGTTGCTAAGATACTAGCCTGCCACTCCTCTCCAGCTAATACGGTTGATGAAGTGTGGCATTGTTTTGAAGCAGCATGGAATGAGTTGCTCATTTCTGTTATCCAAGCCCAGTTTGACTCCATGCCTAATGGGGTAAGGGCCGTGTTAGCTGTCAGGGATGGCAGCTGTTTCTACTAATTTCGCACCCCTGTAAACCTCCAAAAAGCTTAGAAATGTAATCATTTTGTCTTCATCCCATACTGTTTATGTGCAATAAATATCTTTTTTGTATTTGCTTTCCTTCATGGTGTAGCAATTTTAATGGCCAACAGTGTACACAGATGAAAAAATGCAATCTAAAGACATCTCAAAAATAAGTTTATTCCAGATAAAGGGGCAAAGAAAGAATATCTGAAAATGTTTCCTAATCTCCAAGACTGAGAAAACTATTGCTGAAATGAATAAATTTTTAATGCTATAATTCTATTTTATAGACTATCAGAGCACTAATATATATTCACTGTATCCTGTGGTACCAATTGATATTACAATTATTGCACGTAAAATAAAGATCAAATTAACACAACCGAAGTACAACTACGAGCAGATTTATTTCTACAAATTCTTATCAGTAATGACCAGACCTCTACAGGAAAACAGAACACATGTTATTGGCCATCAACTTGCTAGTGGACCTGTATTGCTTCTATTCGTATTAAGTTGGATATGTGGTAAAGATCGATTAAACACAACAATTTTTTAAGAAATAATCAATAATATCATTGATTGTTTCGCGAGCCATACACATTAAACCTTACGCTTAGTTCAAAGACGATCCAGTAAGATGCTTTTGAATCCTGGAAAAAATTTATATCAATAAAATTATTTATATAATTTATATGAAGAATGGAAACTTGCTAACCATTATGTTGAAGACTGTAATATATCTGATTGCACTTAAATGAAAGTAGAGTCACATAATTTGTCACCAGGCTTGGACTGGTCGATTGAAATATTTTGCACGCCCAGCAACCGCATAGTTACATTTAGGGAGAAGAGCATATAGCGAATTAAAGGCAGCCCACACACATGCTCTGGATGTGTAACAGTCAGCACTTCAATCTTGTAATTGAAAGCTACCAAGTTCGACTTTAGAAGTTCAAGGTGAATTTTTGCACTGATCCTCAGTCTAATGGATTTACAGGATCGCGCACGTCAGAATTTCAAAGTGCCCCCCAAAGGTGCATGTGAAGGGGTCTACCTACCACTTCCCAAATCTGCCACTGCATTAAGGCTATAACCTTAGAAGACCTTCATTTTAGGTTGAATTACGGCTGAATTTTGTGATTTCTTAAATATATTTGCTAAATAATTAATAAAATATATTTAACACTATCTTTCTCTATGCATAACGTATTAAATTTTTAAGTCTAATTAAGAAAAAAAATGTACGTCAATAGATTAATTTCACATCTCTTTCTTCGAAAAGAATATTGCCGCTAGATTAAAACGAAAGCGAATGTTCTAGCTGATCTTCATATACGCTGGCAATTATTGCTTTTCTTAAGCAAGTATTAATTTTTGCTTCGAGTTTCCAAACCTAAGCATGACTTTACGGTAACCTTAAAAGTGCTGTTATGAGTTCGTTTCTTAACAAACACATCACCGGATCGATTCTGTAGCGTTTAAACTTCGAAAAAAGGTTTTCTTTCCCTGAATTTGAAGTTCTTAAGCTATGAATAATATCAATTAAGCACTTATTTTCAGAATCAAAACCTCATTGTTATCACTCTCGTATAGCTTGTTATTATGTATAGCTTGTTCTGTCACTGATTTTATGTGTCTTCCTTATCATTACAAATGCTCTCTTTATTTAACAACAATCTTGTACAAAACAGTTGCGCTAATTTCGTATATGACTCCTGAATTCCCACTTAATTATGCATACAATTTTCACAAACAAACTCCTTTATAATCAAATATAGTAAAGAATGAAATTTATTCTTTTGTGCTGTATTATCTTTTCTTCGTGAACATAATTATTACACACCCCGACCTTCAGTCAGACCGACATGCGAAACTAATTCAGTCCTTCAATAAAATCAGTCCGGAAAGAAAATAGCAATGTTCAGTGGCACTATGTTATAGAAAATGAGGAGATTTCAGGAAGCATGCATTTCATATTGCATCCAAAAACTTTTTCAGGGTCATTCGCATGGATTGAAATGCAGAGAGAAAATTAGTAAAGACTAAGAAGTAGTAAGCATTAAAATAAGAGAGAGAAAGAAAGAAAATAAAAACTAATCTCAAACTTCTACTTTCATTTCAACTTGAAAAAGATGAAACTTAAATAAGGCAGTTATCAGTCATGATAAATGATATAAATGAGGCAGTTATCAGTCATGTAATGCTAATTTGAGAATACCAAAAGGGTCTCTTAGTGTTAATTGCAAATTTTAATCAAAAGCAAAAGCTTTCAATGTTCAAAAAATGATCAGCATATTTTTTCAGCAAAAGAGGATGCATCTGAGCAGAAAATGTATCGTAAAATTAATCGGTAAATGTTCAAGAAATGATCGGCATATTTTTTTCAACGAAAGATGGCGCTTCTGAGTACAAAATATATCGTAAAATATTAATCGGTGAATCTTATAAAGGTTCTTGTGTCTTCATTTTTATAGTAACCCTAAATGCATTTAAAGGAACAATACAAGCAGTCTATTGGATTAGCAAAGTATACGATTCGCTATGATATTTTTCGTGCGCACCTCTTACCCGCAAGAGGTCAGTGGCCTTCTGATTTGATGATTTTCGTGATCAAGAGCACGCGATTTAAGAGTAAAGAGGAATCTCAAGTTTTCTCTCTACTACCCCTCAGACAAGAAGTTTTTGTATAACCCGCCGCATTGATATTGCAGCACCATACAGACCAGTAATTTTCTACGCTTTAAACTACTAAAATACTTCATTCAAGATGATTGTACTCTGGAGAATCTAAAGGCTATATAGATTCAGAGGTTAAAGACCTCTAGTGCACAATGGTGATTCTCTAAGTACAACTGAAATAAATACTTTAAATGAATTCTTTGATCGATTATTTTATAAACAAGTGAATTCCCAAAAGCGCAAGATTATGAAAATTAAGCTTTTCTTCAAATTCTCGCGTAAAATGTAGCGTGAGCGCATAGCGAAATTTTCATCTTTAATGGCTTATTTTTATTTAAACTGACCAATTAAAATCCTTCAGTAATTTCATACTTTAATAAATAACGTGACAGACGTCGACATGGAATTTGTGTAAATTGCAAATTTTAACTTATTTTTTAATTTCTTTATAAGAAGAAGAGATGGGAAAGAAAATCTTTCTAAAGGAAATTGTTCTGTATTTACGTTTATACCGAAATGTAAGCCATACACTATTTTGCATTAAATAGAATGCCATTCTAAAACATTTCTGCTGACAAAATTTTTAAAGTGCTGCTTATAAACCTAACTTAATCAAGATTCTAGGTAATAAGCCTCATTAAGTAAAGTAAAAATATGTTGAAATAACATGTTATGTCATATGCAGTCTTTTATGTTTAATATGATAAAGAGGATTTCGAAGAAAATAGATGAACGAATGATAAATTGACAAAATGAACAATTATGCAGAATCTTTTTTTCAGTTACTTATAAGAAGACAATATAGTCATCAAATCCTACTTAAAGATTAGTATAAACGCTATTAATTAAAACGCAATTTAAACTGGAGCTGCGAAGCACAATGCTAATGAGCACTAATAAGTATTGTGCACTAATAAGTGCTTAAAATAAGTTCTTAGGTTACGAGAGAAATACCTATATATACGTATATATAAATATATATATACCTGCTATTTTTCATGATCATAAAAACAGAATTTCTATCATAACATTAAAAGTCCAATAAATGTAAGCATCAAACCCGGGACAACGGTTAGGCAAGTTCCCTCAGATGAACAACTAGAAACGGCGCCGAATTGATACGAAAGGTTAGAAATTTAAGAAAGAAATTATAGTTGTTAACTTTCAGCTTTGAAGCACATCAAGAACTATTTAAAAATATCACACTTAAAACAGCAAAATTTTCTTGATAATAATTATGATTATTTAAAAGTAAGATCCCTCTTACATTCTCTGTGCTACATGGAAGGAATAAAATGGCACTACTCAGTTTACGTTTACCGCAGCATAATGTCAGCATAATATGCAGAAAAATGATCTGAATATGAATTGATTAATTTACTTTCTCTTCTAACCGAGATCAGGTTTCTTTAATTATCATCGCATGGTTTCCGTTAATTCCTGGCAAGTAGTTAAGAAGAATTTTGTGAAATTTTGCTGAGCTTCAAAAACTTAACATACTGACGACACCAGTTGTTTTCGTGTCTTCTTTTAATTTGAACAGCAGCACCTAGCACTCTTACTTTGCCGTACCATGTTTTTCAGAATCCACTAATCGAACTTGGACGTAAGCGGCAATTGCATAAAATTTGTTTCCGCAGATCTAACGAACTAATGCCTATTCAAATGGCATCTGTAGATAAAGCACAGATGTATATAAATGAAATATACAGGTTATCAGTTTCTTTCTCCATATTTTGCATAAATTTTAGGTTTTTAGTCCAAAGGGGCTTCGTCCCTGAAGGACTATTGTTTTCGTTTTGCGATTTTGCGTCGGAACCCTATAAACTACGTATCACTTTTCAAATCGTTGGGACACCGCCCTGTATTATATTTGAAGAAATTAAATAATGAAGAATCTGGATAAATATATGTATGTTTCTCGCATTGTGATAAAACAACGGTACCTAGAGCCATCCATTTTTTAATGACGTAATCCCACTGCGGATATAGGCATCTGAAAGCCCAAATTTGAAATTTGGAATTTGTTTTATTACCGATTTCATATTTTAACGAATCATTTCACGAATTTTCATTATCGATTTTAACGAATTTTTGATTAACAAACTCAAAGATTTAAAAGCAAGCAATGGCAACCTCTCTACGAAAAAAAAAAATAAATAAATAAATAAATAAATTATCTCCAGCGCGCGGAACTGTGTATCGAAAATTCTAAAGATATGCTCATTTTAAAATTATATTGCGACATTGCTGTTGAACTGAATTTTATGGTTTAAGTGCAAAGAACATGATATTTAATAAATAAAGGTAACACACAAGACGTTAACAAAACGCCCCTTTGGACGTAATTTAAAATCTGAAACCTTTCAGAGTGATTTTTTTCGGGGGGGGGGGGGGTTCGTGGGTGTTTTGTTATAAAACTACCCTTCAAGTAACGTATAGTTTTTTCCTTATTATATGCATTTTTAATTCTCTAACACCTGTTCAGTTAGTTTCATTTACGTTTATTCCTGAAATAGCTGTAATTGTTGCTAAAGCGATTAGGGACTCATTAAGTTTTTCTAATCGACTGGAATGTAAAGTGATAAGGTATGACGAGACCTTTCCTTTACTGGGTTGTTTTGCAGGGTGATCCAAAAGTCGCGCACATCAAATTTTAAAATATTCTGGAAAATCCACAGTAGATATAAAGAGCAAATTGTTTCAATAGATGACATTCCTATACTGTTTCAGCCCACCAGCGGCCGAGCGGTAAAGTCGTTGAACACTGGTAGTTTGGTCCGAGGTTCGAATCCCGCGAACGGGCTGGCTGCATGGGTGTTTTCGTGGTTTTCCCCATGTGTAACGTGTATACGAGTCAGTTTCCCTTAGAAAGTCCTCCACGAAGGCATCCCTCCCCTTAGGCAGATAGCCCTAGTGTGCTTTGCCACACCACACCACCTATACTGTTTCAAGTAATGTATTACATGAAATTTCTGATACTAATAACGCCAAAATGCCGATGTTCGCCAATATCAGTAATACCGAAAATATTATATTCTTAACTAGCCGCTACTCGGCCAGCCTTCATCTGGCTTTTAAATGTACCGGAAAATTCCTAAAGGGAACACCAAACATTAAATTTAAAAACTGCGCAGTTTTACTCTGCACAACTTTTTTAAAAAAAAGAAAAAATTCAATAAAAATGTATTATGCATAAAAACATTACAATGAAATAAGCAATATCAATTAAAACAAATATTAATTATCCTAATAAATAAATTAACCAACTTCCTGTTTCAAAATCTTAAGAATTAAAATGGTATAAAAAAGTTAAGAACTTTCTTTCCTTAAAAAAAACACGCAAAACATTTCAGTATCTTACAAACAGAGAAATAATTAATAACATGAAAGAAACACACAAAAAAAATTCTGAAACGGAAAGTAAATTATTAATAATATTTTATCTCACATTTTTAAGAGAAGGCAGACAGCAGCCCATTATACAAAGCATAGCGAGAAAGAGAAAGTCTGTGTGTTTGTTCGCTAATGATTCAATCACTATTATAGTTATCGTCACCAAACTTTTACAATTCTTCTCTAAGGTCGACGTCCACTTCCCCCCCCCTAAAAAATAGCTAAAATCAGAGATATGAATTAAAAACTCAAAACGCTAATTTTCGCCCTCATTTTTCCAAGTAGCAACAGTACTGATATCAGCAACAATGGCTGCGTGCCATTGTTGCTGATATGCAATTGTTTCTGTAGCCCATTATGTCTCAAAATGATGCAATTTCATCAAAAAACATAAAATTAAAAAAAAAAAAAAAACTCATTCGAATTTTGAAAAAAATCGCTTCGAGGTGTTCTGGCTCTTGTCTAGATGCACCTATGTACCAAATTTCGTAGCTCTGGGTCTATTACCTTACACGCAACAAGAACGAAAGACATACACACGGACAGGCAGACTCTTCCTTTTATTATACGTAGAGATACCGGTAATAACGTTAGTAAATAAACATTGTAACTAAAGCAACTAAAATTTAAATAATGAACTTTTTTTAATATTTTATTAAAACGAGTTTTTTAATATTTTATTAAACGAATTTTTTTAATATTTTATTAACTGAGATTCTTAGAGAATAATTTCAACGAATGATATTTTTGCCATATAGTGGCTCAGTCAATAAGCCTTCTGAATAGGGTGTCGCCAGACGGTATAGTGGTTAGGGGAGTAAACCGCTGAGTTGGCTTCCGACCCAGGTATAGATATATTCATGCAGAATTGGTTACCAACTCAGCAGTAGTCAACCCTAGCTGCCAGGCCACAGCCCTGGGCAGCCCCGGCTGAGCAGACGACATTTATAAAATGCAAAAAAGAAATATACATGTGCATACAAGGCACTTGAAAAAAGAGTACAACAATGTGCAAAGAAATATACATGTGCATACAAGGCACTTGAAGAAGAGTACAATCAAAATATATATATATATGCATATTATAAGGTATTTCTCTCACTTCCCTAGCGTGCCTTCGTGGTGTAGTGGTTCTGCACACTGAGCCGGTATTTCAGAGTTCCGTGGTTCGATTCCCGGCGAAGGCGGTTGCTTATTTTTCATCTTGTCTGCTTCCAATTAACCTAATAACTCTACAATATAAATACCAACTCAAATACAGATATATACAGACTTACATACATATATATTCCGAAACAAATAAAAGTATACATACTCTCACTCATATTCATATATACATCTATGCAATATACGTTATCATGATAGTTAAAGTTTACATGAAGCATGCCATTGAGTTACGCGTGATCCTTAGTATAAATTAGATACCATAAATAAAAGATATAAACATGTACAGATACAGTACGAACTTTGTGTATGAAAAAATGGCACAGAATAAATACCACATACTCTGTTGCTGACATATTGGTGGGCCAGGAGAACACAAAATGGTCTGGATGGCCCTCCTCTCCACATTCACAGTTACCATTCTCTCTCAAGCCAAAGCGGCAGAGATGTGAAGGGAAGGGCCCATGACCAGTGAGGAAATATGTCATGTAATTGCTATGAGTTTTGATTGTTGTCTTGACTTTGGGAATGAGATTGTAAACACGTCTTCCTGTGGAGGCTTGATCCCAACGTTCTTGCCATACCTACTACGGTACCGAAGGACCCGGCTTCGAATTCCGGGTAAACCATGGATGTGTGTAAATGTATAGCGTCAGTGCGGCATGGTGGCACTCTAAATATACGGCAAGCCAAAAGTCCTCTAGTGTGGATTGGTGGCTCACCCACCAAAGGTTTGAAAGGGCTGGGAGATGTTTACTATTTGTTCGAAATCGAAGGTGTCTAAACCAGATGTTTCACTCATACTGGCCATTGAAACGACTGATTAACAACATAGTTCTATCTACAAATGCAGTTACCATAACGCCCTCATGCGAGCATAAATGCGGCGCAGCCCTACAAAATTCGCATAGTCATGTCTATCCCTAATTCAGTGGCACTTGAGCATATATATAGGGTAAATCTAAATTTTTACAAATTAAGAGGAGTGATAGTACCCATCCAGACGAGCAATAATTACCATAAAACGTAAAGTCGCATTCCACTCTGAGATGCAGAAATGAGGAAAGTAAAAACGTATCGAGGAGAAACAAGGAGATTATCTCCAAAGACCATCAAGAATTAACCGTATGCAAATTTGCACCGAGAAGCAGCAGCATTTTGCTCTTAGTTGGTACCGGAGAAAGCCAATCAGAGCAAACGGTATCCTTAAAACCGGCACAACATCATCTTTAAGTATTACCTTGGTAACATCTTCTGAAATTTTTCGTGAATGCAGTGGCAGAGTACATGTACGAGGAATTGGCAAATATTCACCTGGCATACGGTAAAGTGAAAGGGAATGGACGCGAAGCACGACGATTGTACGAACAGTGGTTTCCAACATGTCGGATTCCAAGTCACCCAAGATTGAATTTTTCCAGTGTTGATCGAAGGATGAGAGAAACCGGTTCTTTTGCCATTTCAGAAAGCAATGCAGGACGTTCGCGAAGGCTCAGGTGTTATACAAACTTTCGTCAGGCACATAGGCTGGAAGCCGCATCCTGTGTGTAACTCGTGCGAAAAACATATCGTGCCTAACATAACATGACTACGTTCGCGAAATGCCCGAACGCCAGAAATGGAAGAGTGAGATGTCGGCATTTTGAGGACTTTCTATGAATTTTTCACCAAACAAAAAATCTGATTGCGCAAATTTTGGTCTCGTTCATTCGCTTTCCCAACACTGTTGTAAGTTCCGGTTGGAATTCTAATATTCCTCTTTTCTGCCTCTCAGAATGGAATGCGACCTTATATTCTATGATAATTATTGCTCGTCTGAATGGGTACTATCACCTCTCTTAATTTGTAAAAACAATTTAGAATCACCCTGTATATGGGGGGAGGGGGTATATATAAAACTTTTTGCATTGTTCATTGAACGGGAGTTGGTTTGTTCCCCTTGAAAAATCAACTAATTTTCGATCAATAGCAATAATTACTTGGTTTTAATTTAATTTCTTTTTCAAAGTTCGAAATTTTGTTATTCATAATTTAATTCAAGTCCCCGTAAAACATTTTTAACAATTTACATTCAAGTTACTTTAAAACAATTTTCGGAATTAAACTTCCTACTTATGGGTTCACTCTTTTTAGATACTTCTACTAAAATTAATATTAGGAGATAATATAATAAATATTTCTTTAGTAAATAAATTATTATTATCTTACTTTGCAGCTATTGCGCAAGTATTAGCATAACTTGTTTTCGAACTAAGTGAATTTAAGATCATACAACATTAAAAATGTTTCTTTCCCTTGTATTGACTTTTGGTCTTAGCAAGACTCTTTCAAAAAATTTGTTTTTTATTATAATTTTAAATATTAAATTTAATTTTTGGTACTTTCACAAAGTTTAAACTCTATAAGCTAGTAGTTCCTCTCATAAAATCTTATACTATTTGACTAATAGCAAATCACTGTTTTTTTTTTTTTTTTTTTTTTTTTTGTACATTGGCATTACCAGTCCATTACGTATAGTTAGTATTATTACACCTTAATGTGTTTCTTCAAGCGGACGCGTCGTAAAATTGGAACAGAGAATTGAGACTAAACTTTATGGCTAAGTTTATTCAATTAATTTTTAAAAAAAAGAGTTTCGTATACAGTGTCAATTGTCTTTTTCGGCGAAACGCTATATGGAGTTAGCTGGATTCGAAAATTATTAAAATAATTTCCCCTCAAGAGCCTTAATGAGATTCGAATTGGGCTAATCTAACATTTACCACCCCTTTGTTTTTGTATTTTTGCTTAAATCTTTTGTCACACTTTAATTCTAATGTTTAAAATGTGCCTTACTTTGATCAGCATATTGCTTACAATTAGTATTGAATTTTATTTGTAAATATTCAAGTGTTTCTATTGTTTATTTAATCTTTTATATTTACACATATCATTGCACTTTATGTTAATATTGTCAACGGAACCACAGTATCTAAGCAACCTTTTGGTGTACGAACTAGGAATTTTCTTTTAACTTTTTCCTAAATTTTGCAGCTCAATGCGCAAAGTTTTTGACCACATAGGCTTTTTATAGTTTGTTCTCTTTTCTTTAATTATATATATATATATATATATACAGGGTGATTATAATTAAAGTTTAAGTTTCAAAACGCTATAAAAAAAGAACCACTGATGAAAATGATGTGAAATTTGAAAGGAATGTTATTGAAGAAGGCGGAAAGCGTATGGCAGAAGAAAAAAGTTAGTTTCAAAAGTTAGCAACAGATGGCGCTGTAAGCGACAGAATCACGACGAGAAACGAGAAATGATTCGTAAAACAACGGCTAAGGTGGAAGTTACACATTAAAACGCATTGATAAATTAGAATTGTTGAATAATTTTATTTGCATGACTGTACATATCACATCGAAAGGGACAAATCGGTTTCAAGAGTTTTGTGGCGACATACCGCATAAGAACCATTCATCAAAGAAGTTCGGAACTGTCGCGAGACTGGCGCAAAACATGTTCAATATGGTGTCCACCGTTGTGTGCAACAAGTTGAAAGCGACAAACAGCATGTTCCATAACGGATCGCAGTGTCTCCGGGGTGATGTTCAGAATGTGTTGCGGAATGCGTGCATTTAATTCTGCTAAATTTGCAATTGGAGCACGGAACACAACATCCTTCAGATATCCCCACAGCCAGAAATCACACGGAGTAAGATCAGGCGATCGGGACGGCCAGGCTGTAGGGAAATGACGGCTGATAATTCGAGCATTTCCGAAATGGCGTCTCAGCAGCTGCTTCACGAGATGTGCAATGTGCGGAGGAGCGCCATCTTGCATAAAAATGATTTCATCCACACATCCACGCTGTTGCAGAGCTGGAATCACGTGGTTGCGCAAAAGAGACGCATACCTCTGACCAGTGACGGTTTCGGTAACAGGACCGGAAGCACCCGTCTGCTCGAAAAAATATGGTTGTAGGATGAATGATGCCGTAAAGCCACACCATACCGTGAAGTGGTACGGGGTGCGTTGCCAGTGGATTTTCTGTTGCCCATATTCGACAATTCTAGGTATTCACGTATCCTGTCAGATGGAAATGGGCTTCATCTGTCCACAAAATTTTCCACGGCCATTAATTATCCACTTCCATGCGAGCCAGGAATTCTAACGTAAACGTCTCCCTAGCTGTCAACGTCTCCCTACCTATCAGGTCAGACGGAAGCAACTCCTGCACATGGCCAATTTTGTACGGATAGCATTGCAGGATGTTTCGTACAATTTTCAGCACCGTGCTCGTAGGCCTGTCAAATGTTCGAGCAATTCCTCGTGCACTGCACGGTTGCACACCACCGGCCGACCCCTCATGTAATGCTGTGGCCACTTCTTCAACTACCGTCGAATGCACTCGTTTTCTCCCTCTACCAGATTGCACATCAAACGAACCTGTCGTTTCGAATTTTTGCATCATTTTCTTTAGACCTACGACACTCATTGGACCAACGCCTTCTTTTATACCCTTCAGTGTCCTGAAATTTTGCAGAGCTACTCTTGCACAATCATCATTCTTGTAATACAGCTTTACCAGCAGAGCGCGGTCCTGCAGTGAAACACCCATGGCGAACATCTGAGACGCGAATTGAGGAACAGCCTGGTACCTGGCGGCTTTATAACACTGAAATTTAACTAGCATTTTAATTTACGTCTTCTTCCGCTTGCAGCGCCATCTGTTGCTAACTTTTGAAACTAAATTTTTTCTTCTGCCATACGATTTCCGCTTTCTTCAATAACATTCCTTTCAATTTTGACGTCATTTTCATGAGTGGTTCTTTTTTTATAGCATTTTGAAACTTAAACTTTAATTATAATCACCCTGTATATACCGGGTGGTCATAATTAAACTGACAGTGCTCACAGTGTTCTGTAGCGCGATCTATTTGCGAGAATGACGCCACATTTTACAGGAAGATTAAACAAGACGGAGGACGAAGGATTCCGCGAAAAAACAAATTAGTTCCAAAAGTCACCGCTAGGGGAATATTTGGCGCTGTGTAATAGAAAATAGAGTGTTAACAAATGCAAATTAATACGGAAATTACCTTTTATTTTGCATTCAAATGAGGTTCAATGTGGCTGCCGTTGTTGTGGACCACATATTGCATTCTGTGCACAGTATGCACAACAGCAGAAAGTAACATGACTACAGGAATCTCCCGTACAGTCCGTGATATGTTATCCTTCAACTTAGCCAGGTCCTGGACCACTCCTTCATAGACCTTGGACTTAAGGTAACCCCATAGCCAGAAGTCGCATGGGGTAAGATCAAGCTACCAAGGTGACCATGCAGTTGGAAAGTAACCGCTAATGACTCTTTCTGTTGTGAATTTCTGTCGTAGCATCTGTTGCACCCGTACAGCAACGTGTGGAGGGGCTCCATCTTGCATGAAAATGATTTCCCCAGGCATTGTCTTTGCTGAAGTGCCGGAATGACAAAGCTGTTCAACATGTGGCGATATTTCTCTCCGGTAACAGAACAAGTTTTCGGTTCTCATAGAAGAATGGACCTACGATAAATTCCGCTGTGAACCCACACCAAACAGTTACCTTTGGTGAATGTAAGGGAATTGCTGTGACTGCATGTGGTGATTTGTTATCCCAAATTCGGCAGTTCTGGGTATTCACAGTTCCATTCGGGTAAAAGTGGGCCTCGTCTCCCCATAAGATTTTCCACGGCCAAGCATCATCCACCTCCATTCTGGCAAGAAAGGGGAGAGCAAAAGTCAATCGCTTATCGTGATCGGGATACAGTAACTCCTGCACACGGCTGATCTTGTGCGGATAGAAGTCGATAATCTTTCGTAAGATTTTCCATACCGTACTGTAAGGCATATCCATATTCCGAGCTACTCTACGAGCGCTAGAGGTTGCAGCAATATTGTCTGGTCCTCTGTCGACAATCGCCGTGGCAACTGCTTCGATTGTATCCTGTGGTACAGGTTTTCGTCCTCTGCCTGACTGAACCTTCAGAGAACCTGTTTTCTCAAACGCCGCAACCATTGCTTTTAGCCCATTAACTGACACAGGACCGTTACCTTTAAGTATTTTTTTGTGCGTTCTAAAAGCCCGAAGAGCGGCTGACGCGTTGCACTGGTTCAGGTAAAAGAATTTGACCCGTAACGCACGCTCGACTAAAGAAGGAGACATTGCACATAAACTTTCAATGCGATTGATTCGAAACGTAACACATTGCGTTTTAAAACCCAAGCAGCTGGCACTGTGCGAAGGGATGTAACGTGAAATTTGAATAAAGAACTTCTTCTTCCGCTCAGCGTACGTGATATTTCAGATCACGAGACTTTATCGGTGTTTATGTAGATTTTACGCTTTTTTAAAAGTGTTGCCATATTGCACTTGAACTAAATCAGAAAATGTGCATGATAAAAGGTAATTTTATTCCGTATTAATTTGCATTTGTTAACACTCTATTTTCTATTACACAGCGCCAAATATTCCTCTAGCGGTGACTTTTGGAACTAATTTGTTTTTTCGCGGAAACCTTCGTCCCCCGTCTTGTTTAATCTTCCTACAAAATGTGGCGTCATTCTCGCAAATAGTTCGCGCTACAGAACACTGTGAGCCCTGTCAGTTTAATTATGGCCACCCGGTATATATATACAAAGAAAAAATAGTTAAGTGTTATCTTCTGGGAGGGCAGAATTTTTGTTAAAAAAGTACAAATTTCCCAAAACTACTATGAGAACAAATTATTTTTTTGATTTTAAAGTAAAACCTCTCCTGGTATTTCATACCTGGATTTTTTTTTTTTTTTGATATATTGCCTTAATTTGGTTGACATATTTTAATATGCACGTATATATACTTTCTTACAGATATCACAATAAATATTGTAGGCCGTATATATACGGCCTTTTCGCTTAGTGGGTTACACCGTAGGAGACACTGGTACTTTAAACAGCTTTCGGTGGTGGTCATGGCTGAGTGGAAAGGCATGCTTTTTAATCACGAGAAGAATTTGTACTAATAGCTTTGAACTGAAACACATTTTCCACTGAAGTCGAGGCAGCAGGTACACATCCTAGTCGACTCTTTAAAAATGTGATATTTTAATGCGTGTGATATTGCTGAGGGTGAAAGCATACAGATGAATTGAATTAACAAAGCTGAATTGAAAAATCACCATCTTTTTTTTTTTTTTTTTTTTCGCATATCAAATCACCCTTTTGCAGATAAGATATTTTTTAATCATAGTTGAATACAATAATTTCCATGTACACGGGTTTTAAAGTACAACGTCATCTTAGATAAGTAAGCATAGCAGCAGAAGTTTTGCATGGCAGGAGAAGTTAGGAAGAAGAAGCGACGTAATTGTTCGCAAAGCAATTTATATTAGGTAGGTGCATAAGTAAAGCTAAGCTGTGATTGGCTAATTTTAGTTTTAGTTCTCATTTCAAGCAGCGTTATGTAATTTGAAAGATCTCGAATTTGGGGAAACAGATGAACTTAGGCGGAGGACATAAAATCTAGAGCTGTCAATTTTGAGGTTGCCAATTATTTCTTATTATAGCCATTGTATTTTATTATATCTTACATGTATACATATATATGTGTGTGTGTGTGTGTGCGTGTGTAAGAAAGCTTCCTGAAATGGTTAAACTTTAGCATTTAACAGTTTTTGATGTAACAAAATGTTACTGAACGTAATAGAGCTCAATAAGTTGCACGAAAAAAGAGACAATTAGTTCTTTCCTGTGGATTATAACGCAATGCTGATAAAAATGTTAAACTTATCTAAGACTTAATGATACTAAACTTGCAACAGAGCTTCATTAATCAAGTTGAGTACTTATTAATTCAGATATTATTAAAATAATATGCCAGTTATCTGGATATAATGCCTGGCAAGGAAAAAAACAATTACGCCAGGAAAAAGAACAATACAGCTTTCTTCCTCAATTCCTACAAGAAATTTTTAAAGGAATCAAAATACTGGAATAAAAGTTCCATTTGCTGCTCAGAACTGATTAAACGTCTGGTTAGGATGATTAACATTTAGTCAAAGGTATTTCAAAAGCAGAACTTAGTTTTAACAGTAGAACACGTCGGAAGATAATTTACCAAATAAGAGTATATGGTGACGTTAAAGCCATAATCTTACGTTTAGTGATTATCTAATAGATCACAAAATGTATATTAATACCTTAAAATGAAATACGAAATCATCAGCCCAAAAACCTAACCTTTGATATAATTCTAAATGATACGAAGTCAGGACTCCGGAAATGCAGTCCTGGCTGATCTATAATTGCCATGAAATATTCAAAATACTTAATGAATGCCCAGATTTAAATTCCGTTGAACATATTTGGGAAGGAACGGAATATAAACTTCGAAAACGAAACACTTTCTGAAGAGCATTTTGAATTAATAATACAAAATGAGTAGGGAAAATTAGGCTAGAAATAATAATAAAAAAAAAACTACTCCATGCGGCCAAAAAAAATTATATTGTAAATATTTACAATACTCCAACAAAATATTATTAGAGAATTTTAAGAAACCGTTTTTCTTATTTTTTATGAAGTAGGGCAATGAAGAGTCCAATCAGTTTTTTTGGCATTAATTTCCCTCGGTAAAAAGAGGGATTTGCTATTCTGCAATACAGCTACGGATCTCAGTATTTTATTCTGAGAAAAAATTTATTACAAAAAAAAAAAAAGAGATTTGGTTAACACATACCGTAATAAATTAAACCACGTTTAAAAATACAGCTCAATGCATTGAAGGTTTTTGAAGTTATTTTGAGAAACTAAAGGAGTCTGATCATTTTTGTGATCAGAGTAGTCAGTGGTTACTTCATTAAGGTGGTCAGTTTTCCAGATTTCGTTGTGTATACATTTTTACATGTAAAAGAAACTTTAAACTGCTGAAACTTAAAAATTAAAATCGCTGAGTAAAGATGTTACTAAAAGAAAATTAATTGCGTGTTTTGAGTATTACTATAAGAGTGTCATTGTTTCCCCGGCAAAAACCAACTTCTGTCTGGAATAAACTAAGAAAAGTGTAAATTGCAAGAGAAACGCATCAGTGTAAAACTTAAAATTAGGAGAAAAAGGATTAATGTATTTTCCTAACATTGGAATGTCTTCTTTTACAACAAAGCACAATTTTTTTGGCTTTATCAATGAAAAATCTTTTGTCAGTGGCAGTCGATCTCGATTAGTGAGAAATCAAAAAGTCTAAACAACAAACTTTGAGATGCATAAGAATAAAAACAAGCCTTTTTTTTAGTCCAAAGAGATTTGAATCCCGAAGGACTATTAGTTTCGTTTTGGCATTTTGCGTCGGACTCATAAATGTCGGTTCACTTTTCAAACTGTTGCCACAAAATGTTAGAGTCCTGCATTATATTTGAAGAAATTAAATAATGAAAAATCTGCATAAATGTATGTATATTTCTCGTATTGTGATAAAACAACGGTACATAGAGTCATCGAATTTTGAATAACGTAATCCTCCAACGAATATGAGCATGTGGAAGACCAAATTTGAAATTTGAAATTTGTTTTATGATCGATTTCCTATTTTTTAAAACTTTGACGAATTTTTGATTAACAAACTCAAGGATTTCAAAGCGAGCAATGGCAACGTTGTGCAGAAAAAACATTTTTATCTCCAGCGCGTGAGTCTCTGTATCGGAAATTCTAAAGATATGCTCGTTTTAAAACTATTTTGCGATATTGCTGTTGCACTGGATCTTATGGTTTAAGTGCGAGGAACATGATATTTAATAAAGAAAGGTAACACACAAAATGTTAAAAAACGCCCCTTTGGACGTAATTTAAAATCTGAAACATTTCAGATTTTCTTTTTTTTTTTTTTTGTTTGTTTGTTTGTTTGTTTGTTTGTTTGTTTAATAGAGTGAACAGATTTAGCATGGAAAGGCACATAAACAGAAAAAAAAAACATTTAAGGTAAAGAGCAGTGCTGAAATGAAATTTATTACAGATAATTAGAATATTATGCAAAGGGAGTTATCAAATTCAATTTTGAAGTAAACTGATGGCTGAATCAATGGAATTCATAATAGACAAAATTTTGGTTAAACCCTTCTTTATTAGCCTCAAATTCCGCGAATCTGTTATGTAGCGAATCCAGATTCAAAAGATAGATTCTTAAATAATTGGACTTCAAAATACTGCATATCAGTAAGTATGTACTCGCCCGAAAGGATTACCCATAGTTTCAGTTTGGCGATAGTGATTATTTTGGAAAACAAAGTGGGTTTGACTTAAGGAAACTTTCGTGAGAGAAACTAACTCCTCAATTTCAATATGTGTGAAAATAAATTCTCGAAGTTTAATTCTAAAGAAATTTAATGCTCCCTTAGCTGCAGCGTTAGTAAACAATAATTAAACATAAAAAGGAGCCATAATTGAGTGCTGGGAATCTTTTCAGTTTACCGACGACTTCAAAACAATTTTTTAATGTATAAATATCGTTAGAAACTGAAAAAAATAATCTAGAAACTTAAGTTTTAGAGTTAATGTTATGACGTTGTTCCTAAGTTCAAAAATATAGAGGGAAATTGAAGCTCCAATTTTGTGAACTTTGGGAAGACCATAAAACCTAACACAGTTAGAAATAAATGGAGTGAACAATTTATTATATCGTTTTGGGAGTATATAACAGGACTTAATAAGTATTATAACTCTGATGTGGTCAAAATCTGAAGGATGTTTAGAAATCGAGCAGTATGGACCTTCACTTATTAGTTTAATGTCTCCATCAATGTATGTGAGAATTCAGTCAGTGTCAATGATCTTTTCACTCTTATCAACTTCGAATACAGAAGAACTTGTGGTTAAAAGTCGTTGGTTTCTTAAGTAGGTCGTGAGTTCGGTCTTCGCTGACTATTCCGTTAACTATTCAACAATTGTGAATTTGAATAATCCATAAAACTAAGAAAATAACCCACCACTGCATCTGCAATCTCAGTTTCTCACAAACAACATTTATGATCATTATTAATTATTGACTTTCACAACAACTATACGACAAGCCACACACAGACATCACAATCTTAGTCATGCGGTCTGCTCGGAGGTCTGCTCGTATGTAAAAAAACTGAAAAATAATAAGAGCCCTGCGTACGATGCTATTAGCAACAGGATGATGAAAAGATTCTCAGTCAAAATCTTACTTTACTTCACAAGGATTATCAACATCTTACTCAGATGGCAGCATTTCCCGGAAAGTTGGAAGTTGGCTCAAATTACACCGATTCTGAAACCCAAGAAGCCGGCAAGTTCACTAGAATCCTACAGTTAAGCCTGTTGTCCTCACTTAGCAAAATTATGGAGGCAGTACTACTCAACAGGATCAACCAACATCTGGAACAAAATAGTATTATCATACCTCACCAATTTGGGTTCCGAAGCAGACATTCGATGGTCAACCAACTATATCGGGTTGTGGAACTCTTCAGCGAAGGGTTGCAGAATAAGAAAGTTACCGGAGGTCTGTTCCTGGATACAGCAAAGGCTTTCGACTGTGTATGGCTGGACGCAGTCATTTACAAACTACACAACCTGGGCATCCCAGGCTAAATCACATAGTCAAATCTTACCTAACCGGTAGACATTTTGTCGTTCGTGTCACCAATACACTATCAACACGTAGGGAAATCCTTGCTGGGGTCCCCCAGGGGAGTCTGCTTGGACACACTTCATTTAATATTTACGTGAACGACATTCCCACCACACAGAACACAACACTTGCAATGTATGCAGACGACACTGAGATTCTCTCACAAACTCCATTCATTAGCCCAGTAATACAACGATTACAAGACTACATAAACACACTCGAGACTTGGCTGGCAAAATGGAAGATAAAAGTTTAGATAAGAAGATAAAAGTTAATGTAGCAATCTTTTTTACCAAGAAGAACAAGTTCAATAAAAACCTGTAACTTTTCGTAGAAGATATCCCATGGGCCAAGCAAGTCCTTTATCTTGGGGTGATCCTCAGTAAAACTCTCTCATGATCAGTAAAACTCTCTCATGGTACCCACATATAACATTTATCCTCAAAAGGTTTCGAATTAGTAGAGCTACACTTCACCCCTTAAGTTCTCGAAACAGTGTACTTTCAATAGATAACAAGTTGCTTATTTATAAAACTGTATTGCGTCTCATACTATGTTATGCCAGCCCGGTTTGGGCATATTCATGCAAATCATATAGGAAAAAGTTACAGCAGGCACAAAATTGTCTCCTAAGACAGATCATCAACTCGCCCTGGTACGTTCGAAAGCAAAAACTTCATGATGAATTAGGCATTGAAGAACTGAAATATTTTTATTGCCGCTTGCCCGGAATTTTTATGCTAACCTCGCAAGTATCAACAACCCTGTTATAAGGGTCTACGATTATGATGTAAATGACCTAAATAATTGTAAACGGCCTATGGCCATACTTAGTACTCATATTGTTTAATTTGACTTACTTTACCTGTACTGTACTTTATGACTTATGCTATGATTTACACCAGTTGACTCACACTATCTGTATTGTATGTATGTATTATATGTATCTCTAAACTTAGGTTAAAGCCCTTTTTTCCCCTTTCTCAGCTCTCCCTGATGGCATTTTCAGGTCTTTATTGGAACTCGGCGCACACTTTATTTCTGCTAGAACATCTTATTATCCTATTTCTCAAAAATATGATCATAATTTATAAAGAAAATTATTATATCTTATGTTAATTACTCATGACAGCATTCGAAACAACCTACATGTTCGACAAGGGGTAGGGTCCTCGACCCAGACACCCTGGTGTTAGACCGCTTCTAAGTGCGATACAGAAGAAGAAGACTTTCTAGTGTTATAAATAACAGTAGTAACCTGACCTGAATGGGATTAAGCAATTTATGATTTCGTTAATTCTTTTTTTTTTCACAGTTAAAAGTTTAGTTTGGATATTTAAGACTTTCTGACATTCTTAGTGAAATGAGGCCCTAGATTACATTGTAATTACCGTTGGTCTTAATGAGTATTATCATTCCTCTTATTTCATTGAAAGAGTTTTAATAAATCTTGTTACCGTTGTTCACCTCTTCGACTGATATATCGCTCCCAACACCGTTTCAAATTTGTGTAGCAATCCTGGAAAGCAATTTTCAGGGTTTGCGCAGCACTCTTGGTGAATTTTCTTTCATTTCATTGTTTATGTTGAACTTTCATTCTTTCGAAGTTACTTTCCCTTTTGGAAAAAGGAAAACGTTTCCAGCAAAAGAATGGGAGAATAAAAGAGATAAGGAAGTACGGTTGTGCCTTTTGGAGCAATAATCGCGAACTAACAGAGATTATCATGATTATCTTGATGAAGAAACCAAAATTTTCTCATCTACCGTTCCGGTCGTTCTCTGTTTTAATCATCTCAACACCTCAAGATAATACAAAGGTACACTGTGTTCTTTTTGCAAAAAGTCATGGTGGATGATATCGTGGATTAAAAAAAATGAACGCCAAACATGAGTCTGACTTTTGATTTGATCCACTGTGCTTTTCCCAGTTTGGGGGAAACTTTTCCAATGTATTGTGAGGATCAGCTTTCGTTTTAGTATAAAAGGCATTCCATCAACCCTTAATCCTTTAACTAAATTTTTCTCCCTATTTGCAAGATCGAAAACTTTCCGGCAAATTGCAATGTGATTATCTTCCTGATTCTCAAGAGATCATATACTCCTTGATCTCGTAAAGAAACCTCTCATTTCCCCTTCTCTGTGTATGATGTGATTTTGGCCATATAATTCCATTAATGTAAATTTAATCCAGTTGGCATTATAGCCTGAGCACAAGGATCGGAAAAGAAATTATTACATTTTTACATAAGGGAATTTTAACATAAAAAATTCAGTTACTACATATTTGCATATTTTTAATATCCTTATTATTTAACTATTCTGAAGAATCATTAAAATATTAGCAATTTATAACGTTAAAGATAAAAAAAATCAAAGAAGCAAAACATTAGAGTTATTATAAATATATAGCTTTCAGTAATTTTAACTGAATTAGCCCCCCCACACACCCCCGAAAAAAATTCTAAATATAATTTAAATGTTTTCAAAAGCTAAAATTGCAGTTATAAATAGTTATTTAGCTACCGAATCCAATATGAAAACAAAATTTAAAGAACTAATCATATAAATAAACATTTTAGTGGATTCGAAGAACATGGTCAAATATTATTAAAAAACTTATAACTCATGTCCTAAATAATAATAGTAAAACAAGTTTTCTTCGTGGTTCAAAAGAACCAAGATATGTCTATAGTACTATATCAAAAAGGCAGAATCTACACTGAAGATCCAAAACACTATGACCACGTTCTGAATAACGCGTTGAGCGACCTCTGGCCTGCAAAACAGCTGCAATTCGCCTTAGCATAGATGTCACAAGTTCTCAGTAGGTGATTGGAGACAGGTTGTAAAAAATGTCCAAGCAGCGTTTGAGCTACCGCTCCATGAGATCCCAAATGTGCTCTATCGGGTTACGATCGGGCGAATTAAGTGGCTGGAGTTTATCCTTATTGTGAAGTTGAACCTCTACCTGATTATTATCTTTATTTTGATGTAATTTAGTGAATCGCGATTGGCAACAGTTGAGTTTTTACATCTACGTTTTCGAGTTTGTTCTATTGTTTACTTTCGTTTTAAGTAATGAGAATAATGACTTTTGAGATGTTTTTCATGAGTATTTCAAAAAACTGATGAGTATTATTTTAAGCCATTTATGTTCTGAGTATTGCTTTGAGGTGTCAAAGCTAAAACTAACACTTTATTAGACTTGTAAATAGAATTGTAATATTAAACTGTTTGTGTTGTGACGAGATGTCTTTCATTGGATAATTGATTGTATACTCATTTTCCATCATAATTCTTCTGATATCGAAGGTAAAACGGGATATCTGGCGTCCAAGAGACAGGACTACGGCTGCATTTTTAAGAGTGAGTGAAAAAATATTTTTATATTTTCTTTTATTCTTTGTGCATTATGGATATTGTTTTGAAAGATAGAAAGCAACTTAGAAGGTTGTTTACTCGAGCATGTAATACTTTTGATGAGGAAGAAATCAAATTAAATCGTGCTGATAAAATTAATAAATTAAAGCTAATTGAAGAGAAAGCTTTATTAATGATAGCATGTGAAGAGAAATATAAACATTTGTTGTATTCTGAAAATACTTCGGATACCGAAATAGAGAAAGCGGTAGATGAGTCAGAAATGTATATTGATCGATGGAGATCTTTAAAACAGAAGCTAGAAACACTAGTGAGTGAACAATTGTCTTCTAAAAATGAAAATTTGAACATTGTTTCGCAGCCGAACACTTTATTACGTTACCCAAAAATAAAATTACCTACTTTTGACGGTAGTGTACGAAATTGGCTATACTTTTGGGGTCAGTTTCAAAAAATTGATGAGGATATTAATATCGATTTTCACGATAAATTTTCGTATTTATCTCAAGCAATGGAAAAAGGCAGTCCTGCTGAAGAATTAATTAAGAGCTATCCCCCAGGGGGTAATAGTTACGAAAAAGCTTTAAAACAGCTGAAAATGCGTTTTGGCAGAGAGGAACTATTGATTCAGGTATATGTCAGAGACTTATTAGTATTAGTTCTTCAAAAACAGAACACTTCTAAAAATTCATTAAGAAAATTGTTCGATCAGCTTGAGAGTAAACTGCGATCACTTGAATTATTAGGTGTTACTAGGGAAAAATATGCTGCAATGCTTTTTCCACTAGTTGAATCATCATTACTCGAAGAAACTCTTGTTGCTTGGCAGCGCTATAGATCTGCTCATCGTAGAATTCGAGAAGTGAATTTAGATGATTCAGACGAAAGTAAAACTATAATTGAGAAAAGTGATTTAGAATGCATTTTAGAATTTTTACAAGCCGAAGTCGAAGCTGAAGAACGCATTTTTTTAGCCTCTCAAAGTTTCAACACATCGAAACCAAAAGCAGAAGTAAAACATAATCTTTCCTATGAGAAAAAGGTAATAGAGAACGAATGTAAGAGAAATATACCTAGTGCAACAGACCTTCTAACTTCATCTCAAGTATCAAAACAGTGTATATTCTGTTCTAATTCACATTTTTCTGGAGACTGTCTAGAAGTAAGAAAAATACCTTTAAGGCGGAGGGAGTCACTGGTTCAACAATCTCACAAATGTTTTTTATGTTTGAAATCTGGACATTCAGTCAAGGATTGTAACTTGAAAGTTGGTTGCTTGTGTTGTGGTAAAAAACACTATATTCTTCTGTGTAGAAAGATGCACCAAATAACTATGTCAAAAAATGAAGAATCACCTGAACTTGAAAAGAAAACTGAGATTAGTGCTGAAGTGGATCAAGCTCTTTCCAATTTATCTTCTACTACGTAATGCTTCAAACATTCAAAGTTATAATTAGAAGTAATGGGAAAAAACGCGTCGCAAGAGCTATTATCGATACTGCTTCACAGCGATCATATTTATTTAGAAGTACAGCTAAAGAAATGAACTATGAACCTCAGAGTTGTGAATATTTACAACACTCTTTAATTGGAGGGAAGGACTCAGGGATATGCAAGCATGATGTATACACTTTATATTTATCGAGTGTGCATGGGAATTATAATTGCAAGTTTAAAGTTCTTAGTCAACAAATTATTTGTAAGTCAGTGCCACCTACTGTCAACAAGCTTTGTCTGAAAGAGTTAGCAGCCTGTAATATAAATATTGTGGATGATTATCAAAATCCTATTGAGATTCTTATTGGGGCTGATGTAGCTGGAAAACTCATGACAGGTGGTCGTCGTGAGTTGCCTTGTGGTCTCGTAGCTATTGAGACCAAATTTGGACGGTCAGTTATGGGACGAATGCCGAATACTTCGAAAAGTGAGTTTTCATCATCGTTCTTAGTTACATCCTTATTATCTACTGTGGAGACCATAACATATCTATGGACTTTGGACACACTTGGGATCACTGACCCATCAGTCAAGAGAAACCAGACTGAACTACAAGAAGCTGCTCGGTTACATTTTCTAAATACAGTTCGTATAGTCGATGATCGTTTCGAGGTTGATTTGCCCTGGTTGGAATATCATCCACCACTAACAGACTATTTTGACTTAGCCGAGAGAAGACTGAACAAAACTGTTAAACGTCTTAAAATCGAGTCCAATTATGAAGCTTATGGAGATGTTTTCAAGGAATGGCTAGAAGAGGGAGTAATTGAAGAGGCTGATAAAAATTATCAAGGGCAAGTTCTTTACCTTCCTCATCGAGAAGTTATCAAAAAGAATAGCACTACAAAACTCCGACCGGTATTTGATGCTTCGGCCAAAGTAAAGGGATTTCCTAGTCTTAATGACTGCTTAGAAAAAGTCACTTTGTGTCAGTTGTGTTAAAAATGAAGAACTCAATCATTTTATTAGTGTATCAACTGAGGTAATGGCTAAGAGAAAATTTGAGCTTAGAGGGTGGGAGTTCAATGATATTAATGCTGATGCTTCTGCTGATACAAATGTGCTCGGTTTAATATGGAATAAAAAATCTGACACTCTAAGAATAAATACTGGTAGTATAAAAGAGTTATGTTTTGAAAAAGTGACTAAGCGCTTAATCTTATCTACAGCTCATAGATTGTTTGATCCTCTTGGTATATGTTGTCCTGTTATCCTTATCCCTAAGTTATTACTTCAAGAAACTTGGAAGCAGAAGATAACATGGGATGAAGAAGTTGATACCTGTACGAGAACTACATTTTTAAAATGGTTGAAAGATATTTACTATCTGGAAAAGATCCATTTTCCAAGATATTTTGGTTCAAGGAGTACGAGTGAAAATACTTCAGTACATAATTTCTGTGATGCCAGTAAGCATGCTTATGCCGTGGCTGCTTTCATTCGTATAAAAACTTTTGATTCTACTAAAGTACAACTGATACAAGCCAGGAGTCGAGTTACACCAACTGGAAAAGAAGAAATTACTATCGTGAGATTGGAATTACTTGCAGCTACTATGGCGTCTCGCCTTTCGTCCTCAATTTTGTCTGAGATACAGAGTGAAGAATTTTACTTCTGGACTGATTCTTCTACTGTTTTAGCCTGGATAACGAGAGAAGAAGCCTGGAGTGTATTTGTCCAGAATAGGGTTAAGGAAATAGAATAGGGTGAAGGAAATAAAAAGACTAACAAATAAAAATTCTTGGAGACATATTCCTGGTTGCATGAATCCAGCTGATCTTCCGAGTAGAGGTTGTTCAGCTCTCTCCTTATTGAAATCTCAGTGGTGGTTAGGTCCAAGTTGGCTTTACTTGCCTGAAGAAGATTGGCCTAAAAGTGACTTAAATTTAGATGAGACTGAGATTGTTAGAGAAAAGAAAAAGAGCATAGTTTCTTCTGTAACAAAATGTTTAGTTTCTGCATGCTTGGTTACCAAGAGAGACTGGTATTACAGATACTTTTCCCAATACAAAAGGATAGTTAATCTAATTGCCTGGATCCTAAGATTCACCTACAATTGTCGAACTGAAAAAACAGTGAGAAAGCATGGAAACCTTGATTCTGATGAAATTTTTGAGGCTGAGAAGTTATTGATCAAAATGGTTCAAGAAGATTGTTTTGTGAATGAAAAGGAGGAGAAATTAAGAACTTTAGGAGTATTCAAGGATCAAAGTGGAATCCTCAGACTAAAAACTAAACTTACCTTTCGTGAGGATACAGAAGACTTTAAAACGCCAGTTATTCTTCCATCCAATCATGAGGTTGTCAAGAGACTAGTGCGATACTATCATGAGAAAAATGCACATGCTGGTACTCAAATTTTAATAAATATTCTACGAGAGAGATTTTGGATTCTGAATGCTCGTAAAACTGTGAGATCTATCATCAATCAATGCACCGTGTGTAGAAGATTTTCTGCAAAGAACCTAGAAACTTGTACTGGGGCTCCTCCAGAAGAAAGATTACGAGAAGCAGCTGTATTTGAAATCTGTGGAGTTGATCTTGCGGGACCAGTAATCCTGAAAGGCAACAAGAAATCTTGGATTTGTTTATTCACCTGCGCCTTTTATAGGGCACTCCATTTAGAGTTGGTTGAATCGATGTCTACTTAGAGTTTTCTACTAGCTCTTAGAAGATTTATAGCTCGTAGAGGACGGAGCAGAATCATATACTGTGACAACGGAACCAATTTTGTTGGTGCTTCAAATGTACTTCAAGACTTAAACTGGAAGCAAATCACTGAAGACACATCTATACCACCAATTCAGTGGAAGTTCAACCCACCAACTGCCTCCTGGTGGGAGAGATTGATAGGAATTCTTAAAAAATTGCTGAGACGAGTATTAGGAAGAGCTTCGTTAACTTCTGAAGAAATGAACACGACTCTCTGTGACTGTGAAGCAGTAATTAATTCCCGTCCATTGACATATGTAACTGAAAGTGATGCTACTTTAATGCCTTTAAGTCCGTCTCTATTTCTGCAGGATAATCAAATAAGTGGTGTTCCAGATCTTCATGACATTGGGCATAAAAGTCTTAATAAGCGAGTCAAATATAGAGAAAACTTGCAAAAGGATTTGAGAAACAGGTTTAGGTCTGAATATTTAGGAGCACTTATTCAAAAAGCAGGAAACAAAAAATCTGTGAAAGTGAATATTGGTGATATTGTATTGATAGGAAGTGATAACACCAAGCGAATCAATTGGCCATTAGGTAAAACAATTCAGATTCTTCCAGGAAAAGATGGAATTACAAGACTTGTCAAGCTTAAAACAGCTAATGGACACTTGCTAAGACCAATTCCAAGATTGTATCCACTTGAAGTTTCCAACGATGATCCCATTATTGAGAAATTTTCAACCGCGAAGGTGGGAGGTGAAACCTGTGCCAATTCTTCCTTTGATAACGTGTGTGGACTTGAACCTCAGATTCAAAAGACTAGAGCAGGTCGTACAATCAAAGTACCTAAGAGACTGGACTTATGAACTACTTATAATTTTCTTTTTCTAACTTATAAAATATTCACAATTTTCTTTTGTAAGTTAAATTTTTGAGGTAAAAATATTAACTTAGGTGGCAGGATGTGAAGTTAAACCTCTACCTGATTATTATCTTTATTTTGATGTAATTTAGTAAATCGCGATTGGCAACAGTTGCGTTTTTACATCTACGTTTTCGAGTTTGTTCTATTGTTTACTTTCGTTTTAAGTAATGAGAATAATGACTTTTGAGATGTTTTTCATGAGTATTTCAAAAAACTGATGAGTATTATTTTATGCCATTTATGTTCTGAGTATTGCTTTGAGGTGTCAAAGCTAAAACTAACACTTTATTAGACTTGTAAATAGAATTGTAATATTAAACTGTTTGTGTTGTGACGAGATGTCTTTCATTGGATAATTGATTGTATACTCATTTTCCATCATAATTCTTCTGATATCGAAGGTAAAACGGGATACTTATTATATATTCACTGAAATTTATCTTTATGCTCTTCGAACCATCGAGCCTTGTGACATGAGGCGTTGTCCTGCTGGAAGATTCAATTTTCATTTGGAAAGACAGACGCCATGTAAGGGTGTGTTGTAAAGAGAGAAGTAGAGGGCGCTGCTTGGCAGTAGCGCAATGAATGTAAGTAGAAACGAAATATCGTTTGATTTAGGCAATATGATTTCTGTGAAGGTAGTCCGCCTAACAATAGGACAGTTGTAAATATGTAAATATAACGGATAATAAATAGCATTAGAAAAACTGAACCACCGGATGCTTTGTGTTAGCTCTTCGGGCCGCCATGGAAAAATGCAGGTTCGTTACAATGGTGCATCTTACGGAAATGTTTGGATTTGTTAAAGTGAACTTCACGAGGAAGTATGCGTCCAGACCATGCCCTAGTAAAGAGCATGATTATTATTAAATTCTGAACGTGGTTGATTTGAATTTTGATCATTAGCAGTCTTAGGTACATTTAGGTATTAACGCGACATAATAGCAGAATTAGATAGATTAAAACGAAAGAGAACCGCATTGAGAACGGTAGTATCTAAACTATTAAAGAAAGTCGAGGATAGCTTAGCAAAGAAAGATACAGATGAATTATGCGAAGTGCATGAATTATTAATAGAAAAGAAAAGTAATTTGAAAGAATTAGACGAGGCAATTCATTCTGTGATTGAGATAGATTCTCTAGAAGCGGATGTAGTTAGTTCTGAGGAATATCAGGAAAAATGTTCTCGAGCTGTTAAACGAATTAATCGAATGTTGGAAGAGGATAAAATAAGTATTAAAGATCCTGAACAAAACTTGGTTAGACTGCAAAATGTACAAAGTACGGTAAAACTTCCAAAACTAGTTTTAGAGAAATATTCAGGTGATCCTGAAAAATTTACGGAGTTTTGGAACAGTTACGAAAGCACTATAGACAAAAACGAAAGTCTTAGTAAGATAGAAAAATTCGCATACTTGAAAACATTACTTACAGGTGCCGCGAGTAATGTAGTATCTTCATTAGAATTAAATGCAAAAAATTACGATGAGAGTATAAAAACTTTGAAGGATAGATTCGGGAAAAAAGAAATAATAATTAGTCAATTCATGAACAAACTGTTAAATTTAGAACCAGTAAGGAATTCAAATAATATTAAAGCTTTACGTGGGTTATATGATGAAATCGAAATTGCAGTTCGGAATCTGGAAGCGCAAAGAGTTACGAAAGGTTCATTTGGTCAGTTATTAATACCTGTGTTGTTAAAAGCTATTCCAGAAGAGTTCGTTCTGGAATTTAATCGAAGGAAAATCCCAAATGAAGAAATTAATGTATCTGACTTGTTGGATTTCATAAAGCGGGAAACTGAATGTCGTGAAGCGTCGAGTTTATTGATGCGAGATAAAAGAAATACCTTGCTTCCACGTTTCGAACATGCTAAGTCTTATTATAAAAATATTCACAGAAATGTACCTACGGTTGCCAGTTTCAATGCTGTTGATAATCGTGCATGCATCTTCTGCGAAAAGTCCCATAATTCATTTTGTTGTGACAAAGGCATTAAAGAAAAAATATGTAAGTTACGTACTGAAAATAGATGCTTTATTTGTTTTCGAAAATATCACATTTGGAAATCGTGTAGAAATAAAACTAACTGCTTAAATTGCGGGTTTAAGTCGCATCATGAGTCACTATGTACGAGTAGTTCAAATCGTAACAAAGCGCGAACGGCTTCAAATCGAAACATAAAAGAATTGTGCGAAAGCTCGCGAGACAATTCAATAGATGAAACACAAAACTCCCCAAAAGAACACACGCTTTCTGTTGTTCCTTGTGATAAATCATTGAAGAAAAATGCTTTATTGCAAACCTGTTCACTGTTAGCTCATTATGACGGAAAGTCAGAGTTAACTAATTTAATTTTCGATTGTGGATCGAAACATAAAAGAATTGTGCGAAAGCTCGCGAGACAATTCAGTAGATGAAACACAAAACTCCCCAAAAGAACACACGCTTTCTGTTGTTCCTTGTGATAAATCATTGAAGAAAAATGCTTTATTGCAAACCTGTTCACTGTTAGCTCATTATGACGGAAAGTCAGAGTTAACTAATTTAATTTTCGATTGTGGTGCTACACGAAGTTTTGTTCATATTAGTGTAGTTAAGAAATTAAACTTAAAATTTGTTGGAGAAGAAACATTGTCTATTTATTCTTTCGGAATGAAATACGCAATACCTAAAACATATAAGGTTGTCGAATTCTGTGTTTCGGATGCGAAGCAAAAGAACAAAATAAAAATCAGCTATCTCGTCACTGACGCCATTACGGCTGCGCATATGACCACGCCGTCAAAACAAACACTAAAAATGATGAATGAGTGCGGATTGCGAATCGCTTGTTTATGTAAAAGAAGCGTTGGAATTCTAATAGGTGTGGATTATAGATGGTAAGGGGGGAAAAAAAGATTCCAATTAGGAAAGGAAATTTATGCGATTTCTACTATGTTTGGATGGGTCCCAGTTGGCCTTCAAAATAAAGAGAGCGAAATAGTATCTCAAAACACGGCAATCTTTCTTCTTGCGTAACTGATTTTTTGCGATCGTTATGGACTTTAGATTTGATGGGCCTTACCGATGACTCAGCGATTTCTAACGAGGTGAGGGAAATGATTCAGAGCTTTGAAAAGGAAATACGGGTAGAAAGTAATAGATACTATGTCAGTTTATTATGGAAATCGGAAGCAGGGCAGTTAGAAAATAATTTCGGAGTCGCATTAAGACAATTTGAAAGTCTTAAAAATAGACTTATTAGAAATCCTGAGATTTATCAGCAGTATAAATTCGTAATTGAAGAGCAAATGAAGGAGGGTATAGTTGAGAAGTGTTCACAGGAAGTAACGGAGGCATCGTATTTCATGCCGCACAGTGAAATAATAAAACCTAAGGAAACCACAAGGTGTAGGATTGTTTACGACGCGAGCTCTTCTAGAGCTAAAGGTGTAAAGTTTTTAAATGATTTTTTAGACATTGGACCTAGTTTGATCCCCGTGGTTTTGGACATAATTTTAAAATTCCGGAAATATGAAATTGCTTTCAGCGGAGATTTAGCTAAGGCCTTTTTAATGATAGGAATCTTAGAAAAGGATAGGGAATATTTAAAATTTCTTTGGTTCGGGAATAGTGAGGGAAAATATAAAATTTTAAGGTTTAAACGTCTTCCATTCGGACTTTGCTGTAGTCCAGCAATTTTAGCGATGACGATAAAATTCCACATTAAAAAATATAAAAGCACAAATCCAGAAAGTTATGAAATGTTAGATTCCTCGTTATATGTAGACGATTTATACTACGGTTCAGACACTGTTGAAGATGCATGTCGATTATCCTCAGACGCGATTAAGATTTTTAAAGACGCTGAGATTAATTTGAGAAAATTAAGGTCAAATTCCGAGGAACTTAATTCCTGGTGGATTGGAAAAGGTTATAACAAAAAACCAGCTAAAGGGGTCAAAACTTTGGGGCATGATTTGGAACTCTGAAGCAGATAAGATCAAGTTGAATTGCGAATTTTTAGGAAATTTATCCCATGACAGTGCTGAGGCCACAAAAAGGACTATTCTCCAAATGGTGGCCAAAGTTTAGGATCCAATTGGTGTATTTCAACCCTTTGTGATGAAAATGAAACTTCTGTTACAAAAAATTTGGACATTAGGTGTGGACTGGGATGGTACCCTTCCATTAGAAATAATTAAGAACTGGAGTCGCTGGCAAGCTGAATTAAAGGCGTTGGAGGATTTTTCTCTTCCGAGAAAATATTTTGGTAGTAGTGAAAAATCTAATGTTAGCCTTCATGTATTTGCTGACGCTAGCCCTAAAGCGTACGGCGCAGTAGCATACTTTAGATACCTTGATTCAAAAAATATTATTTGCACCAGTTTCATTACAGCGAAAGGTCGCGTAGCTCCACTCAAGACTATGACTCTACCTCGTTTGGAGTTGATGGCTGCTTTAGTAGGCGCCAAATTGTCTATGTATTTGACAAAGCTGTTTCCTGAACTGTGTCATCAAAAGTTTCTTTGGAGTGATAGCCAAATAACTAAAGGGATGTGCAAGAAACTGGAAACCCTTTGTATCAAACCGAGTTTCTGAGATTCAGTCACTCGCGGATCCTGAATGCTGGTTTCACTGCAGTGGGAGTGAAAACCCTGCTGACCTTTTATCTCGAGGAGAAAATGCCTTTAACCTTGTGAGAAGTTCCCTTTGGTTACAGGGACCTAGCTGGCTTTCTCAACCTGAAAGTGTTTGGCCAGTAAATCAACAGATCAACATCGACGAGGAGAGCGTTCAGAACGAAGCAAGGATGCAAACATCTCTTCATGTTTCTGTTGAAGATGTAGAATCTTCGGCATTACTAGAGTTAACGCGATTCAGCAGGCTGCTGAAAGTGTATCGAATTACGGCATATGTTATGCGGTTTACCAACAATATAAAACAAAATTCTGTGAAAGTCAAAGGTCCATTAAGCTCTGTTGAGATTTCGCGAGCTGAGCTCTATTGGGTAAAAGTTACACAGCGAAAATACTTTGCGAAAGAGATTCTAGATCTGTCAAGTGGAAAATGCTTAGAAAAGACATCGTCGATTTATTCACTTAACCCAGAATTGGATACCCATGGACTTCTGCGGTTAAAGGGCAGACTTCAACTCTCAGACTTTGCTTTCGAAGAAAAACACCCATGGCTGTTACCTTATAAAGATAGATACAGTGAACTAGTAATTTTTGAGTCTCATAACAAATTGTTTCATGCTGGAGTCGAAGTTACTTTAGCCGATATTAGAAAAAAAGTTTTGGATCATAAAAGGACGCCAATTCGTCAAGTCTACGTTAAGTAAGTGCTTTTTGTGTAAACGATACGAGGTGCGTGCCGGTACACAGGAAACCGCTCCTTTACCACCTGATCGTGTTCTTCAATCATCTCCATTTTCTGTAACAGGGCTGGATTATGCTGGTCCCTTCTTTACAAAGGACAGCAAGAATAAACATTATCTGCTTTTGTTTACATGTGCTACAACTCGAGCTTTACATCTAGAACTTGTCCCTTCTATGAGTGTGGAGAATTTCATGCTTGCGTTTCGCAGGTTTATTTCTCGTCGTGGATTGTGCTCAACGATATATTCGGACAATGTCAAGACATTCGAATGTGCTGATCTCGAGTTGCGAAAAATTTGTATTCAACATCCATCTGTACAAAATTTGTTTTCTTCCCACGGTATGACATGGAAGTTTATTGTGGAAAAAGGAGCATGGTGGGGAGGGTTCTGGGAAAGGCATTTTAGAACGAAACCGCTCCTTTACCACCTGATCGTGTTCTTCAATCATCTCCATTTTCTGTAACAGGGCTGGATTATGCTGGTCCCTTCTTTACAAAGGACAGCAAGAATAAACATTATCTGCTTTTGTTTACATGTGCTACAACTCGAGCTTTACATCTAGAACTTGTCCCTTCTATGAGTGTGGAGAATTTCATGCTTGCGTTTCGCAGGTTTATTTCTCGTCGTGGATTGTGCTCAACGATATATTCGGACAATGCCAAGACATTCAAATGTGCTGATCTCGAGTTGCGAAAAATTTGTATTCAACATCCATCTGTACAAAATTTGTTTTCTTCCCACGGTATAACATGGAAGTTTATTGTGGAAAAAGGAGCATGGTGGGGAGGGTTCTGGGAAAGGCATTTTAGAACGATTAAAACTTGTTTAAGAAAAATAGTTGGACGTTCTAGTCTCTGTTTGAATGAGCTAGAAACAGTCTTCTTAGAAATCGAAGCCATAATTAATTCAAGGCCCATAACGTATGTCTACTGTGACCCTTCAGAACCCTCACCGCTAACTCCTGCTCATTTTTTAATTGGTAAACGTTTACTTTCTCTTCCAGTTACACGAGTGTGCAGAGAAGACTTGATTGGGTCTAGACATTCCTTGATCAAAAGGTATAAACATCAACAAACCTTGTTAAACCATTTTTGGAATAGGTGGAGGAAGGATTACTTGCTTTCTTTAAGATCTGTGAATTTATGTCCACCTACTAAAGTATCTGGTCAGTTTAATGTTAATGACGTAGTTCTTGTACATGACGACCGTTTACCTAGGAATTTGTGGACACTAGGTAAGATAATAGAAACTTATCCTGGCAGAGATGGTCAGGTTCGTTCTTGTCTCATTAAAACTCAAACAGGTAATCTAAAGAGACCAGTGCAATTGCTGTACAACCTTGAAGTGCATAATTAGTAGTAAAGAGTGACTGTGTAATAATCTAATTTGTTGTTTGCACTTATGTCATCCTCTGAGTATCTTTATTGATTGTTGCTAAATGTAGTTTAGTTTATATAATTATTGCGAATTTTGATTTAGTATAATGTTTCTTATTTAGTAATTACTTTATAAGTTGATTAATGTGTTTAAACGTTACTTAATTGTTATTTGTAATTTGATGTAGTTTATATAGTATTCAAATGTTGTGTTTGATTTAGAAATACTGGTTTATTTTCGGTTTGTGTGAACTTTGAGTTCACAGGTGAGGAGTGTTGTAAAGAGAGAAGTAGAGAGCGCTGCTTGGCAGTAGCGCAATGAAAGTAAGTAGAAACGAAATATCGTTTAATTAGGCAATATGATTTCTGTGAAGGTAGTCCGCCTAAAAATAGGACAGTTGTAAATATGTAAATATAACGGATAATAAAAAGCATTAGAAAAACTGAACCACCGGATGCTTTGTGTTAGCTCTTCGGGCCGCCATGGAAAAATGCAGGTTCGTTACAAGGTGCAACTGGTCCGCAGTTATTTTCAGATTCTGCTTTCATGCAGCTTTCATGGTCTGTTTCACCACAAACAGGGTCCCAGAGCTGCCCATGAGAATGTCTCTCAGCCTGTGTATGACCTTATAGAGACATAAGGTTAATTGGAAAAGCCGGAGAGATGAAAAATTAGCAATTGCCTTTGCCGGGAATCGAACCACGGACCTCTGAAATACCGGCTCATTGTGCTGACCACTACACCACGAAGGCATGCTAGGAAAGCAGAACTACTTTATATACTCCCCTTTATAAAGGGCGACTGGGGTTTATAGGGGACCCAATCACCAAATCCTGGGTGTGGAGAATCCTCATCCAAAACCCTTTTAGTTCGGGCGCCACTGTAGAGACATTAGGTTAATTGGAAAAGACGGAGAGATGAAAAATTAGCAATCGCCTTCGCCAGGAATCGAACCACGGACCTCTTACATACCGGCTCAGTGTGCTGACCACTACATCACGAGAGCACGCTAGGAAAGCGGGAGAAATACCTTATAACCTGTTGTACAGGGGGTAGCAACTGTTCGTCTGGAAGACGGCGTACCCTGGCACAACCTTCGACGTGATGAATGAGAAATCATGATCTATCCGACCAGGCAACTGCCTTCTACTTATTTATGGTTCAGTCCCGATGCTCCCGGATCACTGTAGGTGTACTTGACATTGACGCTTGTTCAACAAAGGCACACGAATGGGACGTCTGCTGCGCAGTTCCATATTCAACAGTGTCCGCTGAACTGCGTGTTCCGAAACACCTGCACTTGGACCTGCACTGTATTGGGTTGTCGGATGAACTACTGTCTGGTGCCGATTTTGCTGAACCAAAAGGAACAGCCTCCGACGTCCTTTTTTTTATGACGCATGGACGTCCAACACTTTGGCATCTACTGCTAGTATCACCGCCATTTATCCACTTTGCATAAATACTAACAACGGCAGATTGTGAACAACCTATCAGTCGTGCAGTTTCGGAAATACTCGTCCCGAGTCTTCGGGGCATTACAATCTGCCCTCTATCAAATTCGCTTAGATCAGCAGCCTTCCTCATCACTAGCAAAAGTAAGTGCAAGAATGATTCCTTACCTTCTCCAGCAGCAGTTAAAGACCAGTCCCACTTCATCACGTGCCCTCCTTGTCATCCAAACGAGTTCATTGAAAAATGTGCGAATGCTTGTAATGTTTTGGCTCGTCAGTGTACATTTTGATGAGATCCCATATTTTAAGGGTGTGCGTAAGACTTAAGTCAATGGTTTAGTTTGGTTTATTAGATTACGGTAAAGCACTCGAGGGCTATCTGCCTTAAGGTAGGGATACCTTCGTGGAGGACTTTTTAAGGGAAACTGGCTCGTATACACGTTACACATGGGGAAAATCACGAAAACACCCATGGAGCTAGCCCGTTCGCGGGATTCGAACCTCGGACCGAACTACCAGTGTTCAGCGACGTTACCGCTCGGCCGCTGGTGTTTCCTTAAATCAATGATGGCCTTAAGTCAGGTTTAAAAGATGTATGGACACCTTAAATAACTGACTGGTGGCTTGCACTACATGCTCCCATAAGTACCACTGCAATAATTATGAAGTGAATTGTTTTAGACTTAAAAAAAAATCAAATAAATTGACACATTTAGCTGATTAATTCATCAACTAAATGATTCAGAGGTGTCATTTAATAGATGAATTTATATGGAATAAACGCACGCATTTCGTCTTCCATCGTTCTTCCTTGGTACGTCTTTACGGAATATTTTACATACATTACTCTTTGGAACTTAAAAAGAGGGATATCATAGATGATCTGCTTAACATTAACTTTATCGGCAGTATGGGAAAATTAATTGCATTTTGTTATTGACCTCAAATTTATGGGTCTCTCTCTCTCTCTAGATATATATATATGTGCGTGTGTATGTATGTATCTATACACTACACATACGCACGCACACACACACACACACAAACCGCGTCCACAAAAACTCTTATGCAGACCTTTATTTTCGCAACCACTGATCGCAAACATATACTTTTACAAACTACAAAACTGTTTTTAATTACGTAAATATTCCTGTTTCGGCATTTCTAAGAATAAAAAATAAATTTCATGAAAACTGAAATTTTTATAAGGTTCCGTCCTATCTCCACATTTTTTTATTGCAGTAGAACCTCTATACGAACCAGGGTCTGTGTCAATAAAGCCGGCTAAAGAAATAATTGGGAAGCATGTAATAACATTAGAAAAAATAACAGTGAAAATCACTTAACATTCGCGTTCTATCAGTGATACTTCTTTTACCCTTTCATATCAGTAATGGGTCATTTAGCGGCCTTCCTATTCCGCACTGGGATAAAATACGTGATTTACATGAGTTGACGAAAGCAAAGCTTACTTTGTTGATATATTTCAAAGGATAAATGCATCACGTGTCTAAACCGATAAATGTAGAAAACAGCGAAGCAAAATTTCAAGTTCTGAGTGATGATGAAATCATTAGTGGCATAAATAAAGAGAACAATAAAAAATGCAGTGATTTTGAGGATGACGATAAAACATAAAATGTAAAATTTACCCAAGCTGGCAACGAGGGACTCTACCGAAAGAAAAAGACTCCTTCTCAGAAAGCTTCTTTAAAAGGGGACTCATACACCTTAAACCCTTCATGATCTTCGAATAGGTGACTGTTGCAAGAATTGGGATATTTTATTTATTTGAAAAGCAATTACTTCCAACTTTTTACAGCTGACTACACAATATAGCTGCTTTAGAAACTAGTAACCAGAAAGTTTGTGTTGCCACAAATATTTTTGTAATTTCATCCTCTTTGTGACAAAATATTTCGCCATGTTTCCACTTTGCGCGCATGATATTTTAAAAATGGCTAATGATACATACTTGGAAATGGATAGAATTCTTTATATGGGCACTACTTTCGAACTGAACCAACAATCTGAAAAATATTCTAATATTGAAAAATTTTATGGATGAAAACATTAAAAATTTTGTTAATAAAATACACTTTATAAACTCAACTCAAAATGAAATAAAAATTGAACATGAAATTTTTAGAATTTTAGGTTCACAGTAGTTTCCAAATGTTATAAAAGCTATATATTAAATATGGAATTAAATTATGAAACAGAATGTTTTAAACTGTGCGCCCAAGTTGGAAACATGACGAAAAATGTTGTCACAAAGCAGATTAAATTATAAAAATATTTGTGGCAACACAAACTTCCTGATTACTATTTCAGAAAGCAGCTATATTATGTAGTCAGCTGTAAAAAGTTGGTAGTAATTGCTTTTAAAATAAATAAGTTATCCCTATTCTTGCAACAGTCAACTATTCGAACATCTTATTGGGTTTTAAGGTGTATGAGTCCCCTTAAGGAAATTAGATCATACATACGTTACATGTGGGATAAACCATGAAAATTTCCATGCAGCTGAATTTAAATGCAGATCGAACTACCACAAAACAACGGTTTTACAGCACGATCACCAATAATCCTTAACGCCTTCAGCAAAGCTTTTTAACACACTAGTGGCTATTAAAATTGCTACCTTATATAGGCGACATGCAGCAAACTGGCATGCAGCAAAGCTGGCATTTACAAATGATTCTCAACCGCTGGTACGCATACCACTGGTGGTACGCAAGAAAAAAAGTATTTTTAACTATCAAATTCAAAAATTAAATAGCCCAACATCCTGCTTACATTTTCTCCAAAACACTCGCAAATTTATGCGATCTGAGCTTTGTTCAAGGTCAACTGCCTATCACAGACTCTAGCAAAATAATCAGTTTTTATTTTCACAAATATTATTTTAGCCACAGACATAACAAAATTTATCATAAATGATGTTTTTCAAAGGAGTAATATAAATGGATGTTGTATTTAATAGGAAATAAAAATAAGTTCCTATTAAAAAAAATAATAGTATCTCATTAATTCTTTTAGAGGTAACCGATTTATTAGCCCCTTTTTTTTTCTTTTTTTCGATTTGCAGTCTCATAACAGTAGGTGTTTTGTCTTCTTGTTGCTTTGTGTTCCTTACTTTTCTCAGCGATTTTTGAATATTGTAGTTTTTTTTTTTTTTAAAGATCTCGTAATATATTGTGAATTTAAATATTTGTGAAAAAATGATAAGACAAACCTAGATTTTAAAAACAGAAAAATGGTTAGGATTGACTGAGCGGAAAAGTGATGATTCACAGGTGATGGATCCAGGAAAATCTACTAGCACTAAATATTGAAAAGAAAAGAAAAATTGTTTATAGAAAATATAATAAAGTTATTTATCATTTGGGTTTACCTGGAATGGACCATCAACCTCAATGTGTTGTTTGCGGTCAACCATTATCCAATCAAAGTATGAAATCATCGGTTCTTTAAAGACATCTTGAATCCATGCATGCCAACTTGAAGGATAAATCTGAAGAACATTTTTAAGAGGAAATTATCGGAGTTCAAAAATAGTAAACAAGGAATGAAATGTTTTGTTAAAGTGAAAAAGCTTTGGAAGCTAGTTACCTACTAAGCCTAAGAATTACCAAGATTTGGTAGGCTCACACAGTTCAAGAAAAGCTTATATTACCAGCAGCTAAAGATATCTTTTTAACATTGTTCAACGAAAAACCGGCTAATGAACTTAATAATATTCCCTTATCAAATGATATATTAAGTCAACGAATTAATGAAATAACACATTCCATAAAAGAGACTCTTATTCCAAAAATAAAACACAGTGAGTATTTTGCATTGCAGTTGGATGAGAGTTCTGATATAATGAACTTTATTCCGTTATTAGTTTATATGCATTTCAAAAAAGAGAAGTAAAAAGCCGAAGACTATTCATTTTGTGAATCTCTTCATGATAGAGGAATTGCAAATGTAATTTTCAAAGTAACTGACAGTTTTATGTCTGAGAAAGATATTCCTTGGAATAAGTGCATTGCCGTATGCTGTGACGGAGGATTTAATAGGAAAACATTCCCATGTTATTTCCGAAATAAAGAAAGTCACACCTAAAACTAAATTTATTCACTGCTCCATTCATTGTGAAGCTTTAGTAGCGAAAACAATCCCCGAAAATCGTTTTGAATCAAGTTGTGAACATTGTCAATTTTATTAAAAGCCAAGCTTTAAATTCAAGAATATTTACTATGTTATGCCAAGAGATGGGCAGTGAACATGAAAGGCTTTTGTTGCATTCCTAAGTAAGATGATTATCTAGAGGCAAAGTTTTAAATCATCTTTTTGAACTTCTATCAGAAATTCAAATTTTCCTCTGTGATTCAAAATTTGAAATTGTAAAAATGTTTATAAAATGTTTATTTAGTGAATTATGGTTGGCGCGTTTAGCATATTTAACTGATACTTTTGGAAAGTTAAATGAATTAAGTTCAGGATTACAAAGACAAAGTGTTAATTTGTTTACCATTAGAGATAAAATAAATGCAGTGATGGAAAATCTCGAGCTAATTATCAAAGATTTGGATAATAATATTTTAACCCTTAGCGCTCCGCACGTTTTTGTACCATTGCCTACCAGCAACTCCGGCACATTTTCGCAGCGGAATGCAGCATCCAGAATATCTGCATAAATCTCTTTCTTGTAAATATTTTACCAAATAAAGAGATGTGACTATTCTCCTTAACTGACCAATACTTCTGCATATTCGTCAAGGGTATCGTACCCATATTTTGATAATAACTCCAATAAAAGCACAAAATTCATCCTCTTCCATCGCACGCCACGTTTTCCAAATAGAATTACTAGATATTTCTTTATTCTTTAGAACATTTTCTGCGTAATTGTTGGTTTTTTTTTTTTTTTTTTATATATAATTTCATTTACCAATTCGTTTGTGAAAAATAATTTGAAATATTGTGTCGGCTGTACAATATTTGTAGGAATTTGTGGTCCAATGACCTTTGGTGATACATTAAAATGTCTATCCGGAATATCTAATTCTTCCGGGACATCGCGCTATTCATCTAAGGTCTTCCGGCGACTCTTAGCTTTCACTTTCAATAACTACCATTTGTCGTCTCTTTGGTAATATAATTTCGGAACCACTACTAAGTGTCAGAATTTTAATCAACATTGTCTTCCACAATATCTTCTAACAATGAAAAATCAAACACATCTTCACTATCACTCAACTCTATATTCTCATCACAATAATTATTTTTCTCCATGTTGCTAACCATAAAATGGGTCAAATAATGTTTCAATCGTAACAGTAGCGAGACTGAGCACGTTTTAACTACAGATAACAATTGCCAATGCCGACGATTCCGTAACATCTTAAGCCTAATCATGCTAAAAACATCGGGCTCCGCAGCGGAACCTACGGAGTTACGGAACAAATGACGGACGGCTCCGTAGCGAAGCGTTAAGATTTTTACCACTGTTAGAAAGTTTTCTGATAATAATTTGAAAATAAAAGAAGAATTTGTATCCTATATTAAAAATCATTATTTTTCATTGATAAATTATTTCAACATGTATTTTCCCGAGGAAAAAGAAAATTGGATCAGAAATCCATTTTGATCAAATGTACCTGAAATTTTATCTCGTGAAGAAAAAGAACAATTGATCGAAATTTCCTATGATCAAAATATATCTGACGATTTAAAATATAACACACTTGTTAACTTTTGGCTGAAACAAAAAAAAAAAAAAAAAAAAAAAAAAGAATTTAATGGTATTTCAAATAAAGCTATTAAATTTGTATTGCCTTTTCGCAGAACCTGTTTGTGTGAACAAAGATTTTCTTCCATGTTATATTTGAAAAATAAATACAAAACAAAATTAAAAGTTGATTCTAATTTACAGTTTAAACTAAGTGGAATAAGACCAGACGTAAAGAAATTGATCTCTATTAAACAGGCCCAAATTTCGCGCTAAATTTTAGAATTAAGTAGTATAACTTTACCTTTGGTAATTAAAATTATAACCAATTTTTAATCTAATTATTTTTATGGCAAAATATATCTTTTTTTAATATTTCTATTGAGAAACTGAAAAATAATCATTGTAATTTTACAATGTAGTCGTGGTGCTAAAGTTTTTTCAGTTTTTGTTTAGATGGTAGACGTTAGTCAAAATGTTGAAAACCGCTGTTCTAACCCATGCATACAAAGCAAATGTAAGTAATGCCATCTACGTTGTTTACAAGTAGGAAAACTTCAGAGCAGGTTTCTCATCTGGAAATTGCATTTGAGCGTTGATTGTTTGTGTAAAGGTGGTGTTATGCCTCTTGTAAGAAGGAGAAAACGACATTGCTACTCGTGTTGTCAGGACTGACGGGCGAATATTTAATCGGTAGGTCCAGAAGGGCCATACTGAATGCTATGCTTGTAAAAAAAAGTCGTGATGATGTCAAGTATTTTATAGGAAGAGAACAATTATTTAAATGCATAATTAATATGAACACACTGAAAGTTATTTTAGGATATACTGAATACTGGATGAATGAAACACGCAGTGCAGTCCACAGAACCAGAACACATCTTAAATTAGCCATTGTACGTATAGAGTCCACAAAACCAGAACACATCTTAAATTAGCCATCGTACGTATAGAAGAATACACAGGCCGCCACTGACAAATTATTGCAAAAAAACCTTAAGCAGACATTAAACACCTTCAAAAAATCGATTTTTACTTCAAATCTGCTGATTATAAAAGTATGTATTTTATACATCTTTTGCTTCGATAAAGAGGATTATTACGCATTTAAAACTGTAGACAAACACACTGTCCCTGCACTAGTGCCAGCCTTCAAAAATCTTGCTAACAGGAAACCTCTTGAAAAATGTTTGCAAGGGTTTAAACAAATCCAACGAAAACTTTATTAGCTGTTTAGAGAAATGAGCATCTAAAACCAAGTTCGGGAGCTATTGCGACTATTGTTATAATTAAATGCTGCTGTTTGCTTTAGTGATAGCACATACTGTTATTTTTTTCGTTGATATGCTCAAATTTATTTCCCTGTAAGAACCGCTTTCTGACTGAACTGAGTACCAAAATATCTTTTTCAACAAAGTATAGGCTATGCGATTCGTACTTGGAAAATACATGGAAGTGGCACTTGAAAATTAGATGAATTAAAATTTTGCGAAAAAGAAATTAAGAATTTAAACTCTGCCGATAGAATGCTTAAAACTAAGATTTAGAAGGAAAAAAAAAAAAAAAAGAGCAGGCACAGAATGCTAAAATATTAAGACAATTAGACAGTTTGAGTTCTTAAAAAATGTGCAACATTTAGATTACGAATCATTACCCCCCCCCTCCTCCTCAAATTTATACATTCTTCGAGAAAAAATTTAACATATACGTGCAAGCAAGTTTTATTACAGTAAGAAATCAGTGATATCCATCCATGAATTTATTTTTTGCGATTTTAGGATCTTAAGATATTTCTTACTTTTGGAATTAGGGTTTTAAAATACGTAATTTGTGATGAATAACATTTATACATATATATATATTTAATATTTACGACTATCAAATTAAAATAGGTTCATTAAATTAAGGGAAGTTTTTCCTGCATTCTGCTCTAATTTCAAGACACCAGTTTTGTCAGTTTTTGATAAATACTTAAGTGTGTGTTTAAAAATTCCAGTTAGTAGAAAAATATGGATTAGTATGTTAAAAACATTAGTAGTATAAAATTACTTATATACTTGTTTTATCTTTAAATTTTCATAAATATCTTTTAAAACTCTTCTCAGAATTTCAGAATGAGATATGTAAAGACCATTTAAACATCTAAATAATAGTCCAAATTTATAGCTTTTCATCTGTCCTCTTAAGTGAAATATGCTGCATTTTACTTTAAAATATTCATGAAATTTCTGAGCACTGGTTCAGGGTAGATCCTAAGACAGATGATCTAGTTAAGAATCGTCTGTCAATGAGTTTGAGTTACTACCATCACTGAATGTCAAATTCAGTCATTTATTAAGAACTTCTTCCGGGTAGTAAAATGTAATAAGAGAAAATTTTCATTACTCAACGGAAGTTGTTGCTTTAGTTTTGTCTATTTTAATGCTTGTATTAAGCTTTCATACAATTGCTTAACATATTGGACATTTCATATTTTCTTCCCGTGCTCTTTTAATTTGTCATAGCTTAAAGCAAGTTATCACATAGTACATAGCAATACGATGTATTTCAGTTTTTTTTTTTTAATTCCTTGCAGGTGAAAGACCCCTGATGAGTGAGCGGCAAGAACAATGGGCCTGGTACGCAGCTTCCACCATATGTTTGTTGGGAGGCTTGCTTCTGGGTACTGTAGGTGTCACTATGATAATTTTTGGACTGCAGACTACAGAGAAGCTGGAAGACAAAGTTTGGGAAGTATCGCTGCTCATACTTGGTGGGGGGTTCTTTATCATTCTTTTAGGTGCCATCGGGTGTGCTTATTCAAGGAGCCGTCAGATAATACGAAATCGAGAGCAAAGTATTATTAAATGCATCGCTTTTCATTCGGGCATGGCTGAACTGCCAGATGGTAGTAGTGTGCCGCCTTGCTGTTCGAATTCGGACGCAGTGAAAATATGGACTACGATTAATCCTCATTCTAGAATGGCTTGGAATTCTGATTTGCCAGGACAACTTCAGGATGAAAAGGAAGAAGAGGAGAAACCTACTAGTGCATAGAATAAGGCATAAACTAAACATAAAAAAAAAAAAAAAAAAAAAAAAAAAAAAAAGAGGGGGATATTCTACATGAAATATTTTAATCCAGACTTTACAGAAAGACTGTCCCGACTGCAAAATCCTATAAAAATTTTCGAAAAGCATAAACCAGCATAAGATGCACTGCAATAGAAAGGCTTTTTACAAGATGAAGTAAAATTATTTATTCAGAAATATTTATACTCTACATTTCAAGAGAAAGAAAGCGTATACTCAGAATACTTGGCTCAAAAACAAGTCACTTGACAGCCTTTCTATTCCATTTATATATATCATTTTAACTTCTAGTTCAACATAAAATGACCTAAAACACAGCAAGTTTGTACTAAAAATTTCGATTTCACCTAACTGTGTATACACAATTGATTCATGAGAAACTAACTTATGAACTTCATCAAAGGAAAAGGAAACAAAGTCGTGAATTATTAAATTTTCATCTATTTATGCGCAGTTTTATCAATCTTAAAGACAACCGAATCGCACATTTTATTTCAGTTTATTGCATTACTATAACCACAAAATATCAACTATTACATAAAATTTCACAGCAACTTAATTGTCAGAAGCACACTTTTGTGAACAGTTTTTTTAAATTTTGTTAATGCAAGATAATTATTTCTTTATAACCTTTAATGCTGATATGTGCTCATTCCATTTCACTAATTATGAAAGAAAAATAACCCAGTTTGAATATAAGACAATACAAATATATTTGTATATACATTACATTCATAATATTCAAAATTGATTGTTCAAATGAACAATATAGCTGTCAATACACTGCACTTGCAGTTTGTTTATCCTGAAAGAATTTAAAATATGTAGCATTGTTTATATTTCAGAAGGAATTATTCTAATTAATTTATTTCCTTTTAAGAACATTCTTGTTTCATTTTTACTGAAAGACTTATTATTATATTCGTGATTTATGCTCGAGGTATTTGGGTGCGAAACCTTTCAATGAAATTGTGGTTGCAGTTTTGGGAATTTACGGATTATTCAAAACTTTTTTAAATCTAATTACTCATAATAAGCGCAACAAACGACATAATTGCTTGTCATTATCCGAGTGCTCAAAGTTTAGACATTCATTTCGTTTCTAAACATTTAATAAATATTGTTTTGTTACTTAAAATGTTTCATTGTAAAGCATAACATAAAAATGAAATAAAGTTAGTGTCACCCAAACTGTAAATGGAAAGTGAGTTATTGTATGCTTTTATTTCTCCTTCTAGTACAGATCAAACTAAATATTTCTGCTCTTATATCGTAATGCTGACTTATTTATTCTTATTATTACAGTTATCAGCACATAACGATCACCAAAACATGCCAAATAAAGAGAAAATTTGCAGTTTCAAGCAATGAGTACTTTACAAATAAAGTTTATTGATTAAAAATAAATCAAGGAGAAGTAATATTATAATTCTGCATCAAGCAGGAATGAATATTATCACTTCAGTTCTGAAAATGCTGGATCACTGCAGTTAAAAATCTATAAAGTTAATAAACATGCATCAAAACTTCTAAACTACTCGTAGAGATTTTAAAATCGTCACTCAACAGTACTTACTAACAGGTTACACTACAGTCAACTCACTTGTGGTGCAATACATGATGCAGAAAATATATACACATGTGAAAGCAATTTCCATGTCCCATCAGATCAATCACTTATATACCTTGCATTAATGGTACTGAATCTCCTTGAAGAAAAACCAAGAAATGATAAGGGTGGGACAATATACATGTCAGGGAAAGCAGGTAAGAGAAGAGAAAATTTGAGGACTTCAGTAAAAATTGAGTTAAAAAATCTGGTAAATCTGTCTTGGAGTGTCTAACATCAGATCTGACAGAGAAATTAATTTGGTATTTCTTGAAATTATCTAAAAGTTGAATCTCCATAGTATAAATAGTTTTTCACAGTAATTAGCATTCAAATGTATGACGCAGTCCTTTAATTAAGATATGAGATTTTTGTGGATCGCTTTGTTTTGCATGAATCAAGACATTTAAAAACAAGCACTAAATATTGCTTTGAATAATTTTCAGTTTTGGCTGATGCAGTATGCCAGGGTACCAATGTGAAATGGAAAATTGTCATAACAGAATCCACTGAACAAATATATTTTCCATGACTATCAACTTACTTATCTGGCTCTTTTCAAATACCTTAAGACAGAAAAAGAAAACAAGCAGTGCTTAAAACTTACCTCATTAAAACTATGGAAAACACAACTCTTAAATAAAATATATCATTTAATATCCCCCCAAGAAAAAGAGTAATTTAAAATTAATACACTGTTTACCAGCCCTAGATATGGAAAAAGAGTAATGATCTCAATTAGTCTGCAGCAGCGCATAAAACCTGGGCAATACCTCAGCACACAGATTCACATGACATTCAATTTCACCTTTTCAAGCTTTCAAAGCAGTCTGCAGCAGGTATTATCATTTAAAGACAGAAAAACAGCTAGGTGCCTATGAATAGTTTATTCATATTTTCATACAAAAGTTATCTTTAAAAATATGGTATTACACAAGCTTTAGATATTGTAAACATTTGTACACACTACAAAGGATTTCACTTAAAATATTTTACCAAAAACATATTTTTCTAAATAAGATGAAATACAATACTTTAATGACTCAAAATCCAACCTGAGGTATTCACTTAAATACAAAATGTATGAACCTCTAAAATATAAAAACTATATATAAAAATTTAATTTAAATTAAAATGACAAACAATTCTGATAAACTAATTACAAAAATTAAAAGGATAATATAAAAAAATCTGCATTTAATATATCACAAGAGGGCATAGTAAAACAAGCAAAGTGACTAATTGCCCTTTATATGCCAAATACAGTAAGATTTGATTATAAATGGAATGCAAATAATACAATTTAATTAAAATATCAATGAAGAAGTGTTGTATGGAAGGACTGGAATTATATACAAATATAAAAAGTCAGAAGCAAATTTTTTGCAATGAAATACTTTCAAAATTAAAGAATGGATTTTTGAGCTATAAATTAATCACATCAAATAATCTGAGAGGAAAACAAGAATTCACTCATTCCCTGTGAACTTTGGCGGGGGGGGGGGGGGATATGTTCTATATGTATCAGTCTTTAAAACTTGAAATTAATCTACATTTAAATACATATCATGCTTTAGTAAATAATTCACTAAAAGCAACCTTTATCAGGCAGGCCCATTAATCTCCCAAAAAAGAAGATATTTTCATAAGTTTCATAATAATTTTAAATAACTAACTAAAACATGTCAATACATCAATTCTCTTATAATATGCACAATGTGATTATACTTGCAGTTTAAACTAGAATATATACTTAATTGAATAACATAATAGAGCTCGAACTTTTCAGATCACATTAAATGCTCACGAGAGCTTTGGAAATGTCTCTTATAATATGCACAATGTGATTATACTTGCAGTTTAAACTAGAATATATACTTAATTGAATAACATAATAGAGCTCGAACTTTTCAGATCATATTGAATACTCAGGAGAGCTTCAGAAATGTCAAATTCCAGATAGCTGAGTAACCACTTTTCTGAGTATAAGTCAGAAAAGGGAAAAACAACAGTCACATTATTCTTACCAGCTTGAATACCAAAATCATACACTTATAATAAATTTTTAAAAAAAGTTGCATTTCGCACATAAAAGCCAATGTATTTTGTAGGCTTTAAACTTCTGATCTGATTATGAAATCATGCCAAACATGAAACTTGGTGGAGATGTTGTTGATCATTGTGGCAGAAGTTGAAATGAACAGATCATTCTTTAGTTAGTTAAGTAATTAAAAGATACAAATTCGTTATAATTGTTCACGTTACAGTGCCAGTTTATTCGTTTTCAAAGTCACATATTGTGGCTTTTATTGACGCCTTCGATTCTCGAAAATACGCCAGTTCATGCAGCAACAAATATTAATCTTTTTTTTTTTCCCTTGAAAATTCTAGGGAAAATAGAATTTAAAACATTCTTTACAAAAATTAAACTGGCTTAGCAAGAATTAATCGAATTCACATTAAACTGAAACGAACATCTCAAGATTGTGTTGCAATGTCATGCTTTATCAATTACTTTTTGTTGCTAAATGACATTGTCACCCATGTATACATGTTAATAGTATTTCAAGCTCTATAATGGCATTACAAATATCTCTTTTACTGAATTTTTTTCTAAAGTATTCCGGTTACTTAAGCTTTCTAGTTAGCTGAATGCCGGATAGTCAAGTTTTTACTGCACTCCTAAGTGACGAATGAACATCTATTATTTCCATCAATTTTTTAAACAATACTGATGAATATTCATTACTCAAAAATTAGTATTTCTTAAAAATAATGAACACACATAATTATTATTTTTAAGGTTCTACAGCAATTTTAGCTAATTTTAAGCAAAACAAAATGCTTAGAAAACTCAGTGAGTAGCTTTATGCACACACATTTTAAAACATTTTGATTTAAAATAAGTTCACAGCAAACATTCTTACTTGCTTAAATATAAAAATCGCGCTTTCAGTAAAAGCAAATACTTCTATGACAGTAATTAATTTTCATTTAAAGTGCAGTACATTTCCAGGAATTCTTTAATTTACAATAATCCTTTGTCATTGGCATAGTAAATCAAGACAATTAAAAATAAAACAAAGCATAAAACAGTATGTTCAAAATATTTTATTCAGGTGTTTTGGCAAAATGCAAACCTCTCTGTACACGCTATATTCTGGATAAGCTAAAAAATACATGTAATTCTATTAAAATTCACAACATAAAATTAAAATTATTCTTAATCACATAGAAATCACTACTAGTTTCTGACCAATTAATTACCAATGCCAAAATTTTAGCTGTGACCAATAATGCAAACGACGGTGAAATTTATTGATTCAAAAAAAAAAAAAAAAAAAGCTTCAGTTGCTTATACATGTAAATTTTAAAACTTTTCTGCATATTAACAAAAACCCTCCACGATTGCTCAGTTTTAAAATTACCTCAGTTAATTCAAGCTTCAGCTATTTTCAAAGCTACATACTTTTTTCAGTTGATTGCTTTTCCAAGTTAATGTTCTTCAATGCTAATTTGTTCCACAAAATTCTCATACTAGCCTTTTAAGATACAAATAAATTGAAAGCAAATGACTCACTCTAACAATATACTATGCACTAACATTTTACTTCAATCATTAGGCAATCTTAATGCCTGAAAAATTTAGAGCCTCTTTATGGATTACCAATTTTGGTTAACTTTCAAAATTTAAAACAAATTATGAGGCATGACTGATGTAAAACAGATCAGAAATATCCTTCATATATCAAGACTGTAGTACAATTCATCAAATGCATCCTGGTAATTTCACTCCAATCCCATACTTCCATGATAAATACTGTTTCACCAACTAAAAATTAAATAAAAACTTACCAAGTGACAAAATTTATTAGTAAAAATGGTTTTTAATTTACTTAATGTAGGGAATTATACTGAAAAGTTCACATGAAAAACATGAATCCTTAGAATAAATACAACAGTATGCCTTCAAATGACTCATGCTATTTATTAAATATGGTTTACCAATAAAAAAATTACAATGAATGTTAAAATAATAGCACTCAATAGAAACAAAAATCTGCTAAATCTTGGATTGTAACTGAGAGAAACTTTTATGTTTTAAGATTGAAATTTAGTACATAATTATTGTTCTTCAATGTAAATAAGAAGTGAATAAAAAGCTTCAAGATACTACACTGACAATGAAAGCGTAACTAAAACATCAACTGCAAAATATGAACTAGTACTGTTATTTCTTCAAATTTATTAATACTGTTATTTCCTAAATTTATTTAAAAATTTATAATTTTTTTAATTTTCCTCAAATTTATTTGTGTCAAATTTTATACTTTTTTTCGGGATTTAGATGGTCAGATGGAAATTCAGAAGCACCTTCAATACATTAGCACTCTGAATTTGAATTTATTAATACAATATACAAAACAAAATCCATAGATTTTCGAATTCAGTATTTGTCTATTTAAATGAGCAAGTCTTTTCCATTACATTTTGTTGATGTTACTGTTTTCTAACCCACTCAGTTTTAGTATTAATACATGACAACTATGAAAGCAAATACTGTGTTAAGAGATGCAAGAGACAGCTTTAGAAAAATTAATTTTTAATTTTCTGTAGTGCCATAGCTATTAATGCCATTATTACAGCAATTGCAGGAAAATAATATTTCTTGTTTGGAGTTGCAATAAACAAGTAGTCAATCTACTTTCAGCACTAAATATTAAAGGGAAACAAAGGAATAAAGTATGCTCATGGTAAGAAATACAAGGTAAATGCATCAACTTTTGTAAAGAGCTCATTAAAAAGACATCAAAATTGTAGAAACACAAGCATTTTAAAATTACTTTGTGTGTTCAGGAATATAGCAACCATTCAGATAGCTGACAATTTACTGAATGTGAAGTATACATTTATTGTTGGAAAATCAACCACAGCAAATATTTATTTTAAAAATGTTGCATATATACGGTATCATGGTATTATTAACTGCAAACACTATAAGTAAAAGTAATACAAATGTAATACCATATACTGGTACTGCATACTTAAATTAGAAGCAGCATTTTGGATTTGAAGGAATGCAGAATTAATTATAGGAAGCAAAGGATTTCTGCATTCATATTTATGAAAAATCAGATTATATCACATGTGGTCAGAGAATTATAAAAATTCATCAAACAGTTTACACATATACAAATTTCTAAAAGCACAATTTTACTTCCTTTGAAATGAATTCATTCTTTGCTCAAAAACTGAATGCACATTATCATGCATAGGAATCAACAGTATATGAAAATACCAATACACAGGAGAAAAAAAAATCTAAGCCTATCAAATCACTTTTTATAGTAAACAAAATAAATGATCAAAATATGAATGAAAAAATGCAACATTTCGCTTTAATTAGGATTTGATGTAAAATAGAAATAAAATATATTTATAAAACTTGGGGCTGTCTCAGAAGTTAGAAGTTTGGTATCTAGATTTAACAAATACCACATGACTACGTAAATACAATGCATGATCAAAATATAAAAGATAAAATAAAACATCATGTAGAAAAATATCTTCTTTGCAAGTGTCATATTTTTGGAATCACTCTGAAAAGCAAAACTTAAGAATGGTTAGATTGTATTTATTTACTTCTCCTAATGAAAGTACAAATTAAAAATAAACTGTATATTATAAATTTTAATTACACGTCTACTTTCATCAGACACAGAATTTTATGAATACAAAATTACATTTTTTAAAGCATGACAGCTAAGACAGAGCAAATAAAATAATTTCACATTAATCCATATAAAAAATACTTATATACAAGGGGGGGGGGAAGTCAACAATCAGTTTCAGCACTTGAAATATGAAAAGCTACCTTGAAAAAAAGAGGACAGTGAAAACTTGTTTCCCCATAAATAATTATTCAACTATTTTTAAAAATCATATCTTCATATCATAAAAATACAACCTACAAGTATAACAAGTTCAGAAAAATTCCATCACCAAATTCAACAAAATAAGTGCAACAAATTAACAATGTTGATATCTGATAAAATTATAAATATATAAATATTTAAAAAAACAATCTAATTCTAACTAATTGAAAAATATGCTGCCAATAAAATTGGGAGTGAGAATAACATTGCAGTGTATCTGTAAACACAATGAAATGATATAAATTATTTTGATAACATTACATAGTCATTTAAGCACCAGATTTAATATTAACATCAGCAAACAGTAACAACTTAGAACTGTTCAACTAATATTCAATACACTATAAAAACATTATGAATATAAATATATGGAGTTAAAGCGCAAACAAAATGGAATGCTAAATTGTGATTGTCAAAAATTTAAAAATTCTGCTTATAAAGTTCTCAATTAAAAAATAGATGGTCAAGTAGGACATCTTTTAAAACTAATATCTAGTTTCTAAATCATTTATATTTCAAATAAATTTATTCAATTAATAACAATGACTGGAAAATAAGACTGCACTGCCAATCTGCTTTGACACATATAAAAGCATGGTGTAAAGCCATAACTGCTTAATGAATATTCAAATTCAGCTTAATAATGTTAACAAAAATAAGACATTTCTCAAATTTGATACTCTGTGCTAGAAATCTCCAGCATTCTGTCAAACATAACTAACAGAAGCACCTACAAAGTGGTAGTAAGCTCCAGGACTACAGCATTGCAAATAAAGAGTAGAAATAAAATATCTCAACAAGATGACTAGCATGAGATTAACTAATGCCTCAACTCTTCTATAAATCATTTCTTGAAACTATGCATGCATGCATTTGTGTACACATGAAGAAAAAAGCTGCAAGTGTAAACTGTTGTTATTAGATAATTAAGATTTCCTTATTAGTGTAGGTTTGCCTAAATACCACAGAAAGATGATTTTAAAATAATGCTCAAAATTCTGAATGTTTAATAAAAGCTCAACTAGGATATAATGCGTTATTTTAAAAATAGCTGCCTTATATTACATGTCTGTATGAAAATAGAAAAGATATATATATATATATATATATATATATATACAAATAGAAAAGACACATGTATATAATATGTATATATTTACATATATATGAGATGCTTATGTGAATACTAGAAAGCAGCATTTTCTTTTATAAATTTTTTAACCTCTTATATGTTCCCTTAAAACACTATCAGATTGCTTCCTAAACTATTAGTCAAATGTATGATAAAGAACTGCTATTAATGAAGCATATTCTTAGACGTAAAACTTTCTTTTAGCCTGACAATCAGACCAACAAAAAGCTAATTACTTTGCTTCTCTTCCTATCTTTGATGCCAGTTCTACTTTTAAAAACTCCTAAAATGAAAAGTTAGTCATATTTTTTATGACCAGACGTAATCAGTAATCTCCCTAAGTACACGTAAATAAATAACGTGACTCAAGGTTTTATTTATCAGAATAAAATAATGCAACCTTTTAGGTGAAGACAGTAAGATAATACTTTAATGTGGAAAGAGGCAGGATAATGGCAATAAAGATGAAGATGATAATTCCCTAACGCTTTTAAAAAAAGATGAAAATAATTATTATTCACTAATATTTAATTTGATAGGAATAAATGTTAATTCCTACCCCTAAATTTGACAGTTTCCATTCAACCAAGCTGGTTTTCTGATGTAAATGTCTTCCTCTGTCCTCAAATTCAGGTACTGCAGTTACTTGACGTGGGGTCAAACATTCTCATACATTGGCACAGACGTTTGCCATTTGCAGCACATCAATTGACTATGTAAGACATACATAGGGAAATGACATGTATTTGCCTATGTATGTCTATAGGCAAATGAATATTATGTGGTGGTTTGAATAAATGTTATGGCTATTTCTATCAGTTATGATGTAATAATGTTCATCAGCCTTCTACAAATAAAAGTTGTATACTTTCTACAGTTAAAAGTTCTAGAAAGAAACTTGCTAAAAAAGTAGAACCAGAAGGAATCCTTTGACATGTTCATAATAAAAGGCTATTTTAAAAAACTTTGCTTCGCATTCCTCAACATGCAAACAATTTTTGGTTGTATTTGAAAAAATATTCTCAAACACCCTGCATACTTTTGTTTCACTTACTATACTGCTTATCTCATAATTTCACGCATAAAAAAATTTAGAATTATTTATTATCAATACTAAATATATTTTTTTCACGGGAATGGGATTTTCCCTCCTCTTAAACACAGACTTCCATTCTAACTTAATGTTCTGAGAATTCTATTTGAAATTTTATTATTCAGAACAACTGTTTCAAATCTAGTCACAAAACAATTATAATATTGCTGTCCTGGTGTAATTCTTTCAAAACTACTTACTAATAAATTTTAGCCGTTAAGTTTACATTACAACTGAAGCCCTGAAACTCATTTTGCCACACTTTGTATAGAAATTCAGACTGGCAGTGTTTTTAGAAATATGTAATGCAACTTTTATGCCCAACTGCATAATCAACTAGCATGGAAAATATGCATGACATATAACTTTCTTTCATGTGACAATATATACTATAGAACATATTTTATGTACAACATTAATAGATTACTTCACTCAGAATGATAAGTATTTCCTTATATTTACAATGTAATTATTAAAATAAACTCTCAAATAATTAAAATTTTTTATAAATTTCAACTAAACATGCAAAATAAACAGGGTGAAACCTACAAAACTCATGATTTCATTATTTTTCATCTATCAAAATGAACTGCATTTTATTGAAAGAAATTTTATTTCATACATAAAAACTTTTGGTGCTTTTTGATACATTTTTATCAACAAACAAGTAATTTATTATGAGGAATGAATTTTTACAGAAATATGGAAGACAAACATGAATTAGCATGCAAAACGTCAAGCACATTTTTCAAGATCTGCTGTAGAACTGTATTAAGCATTCCTTTCCATTAATGAAGATACTTTTTTATTCTTTATAGACAGCATTTTTACTTTTCTGGTATAATTAACAATGTGGATTCATGTTAATTTACAAAAGATAATGCAACAAATATGTGAAAGAACAGCTTTAAAAACAGATCTCTCATTTGAAAAACTAGAATTGATTTCAGTAATCTTGATATAAAACATATTTACTCAAAAAAGAGAGCAAGGGCTTAATAAACCCAAGATATTGGAACCCACTGAGGCTCTGTTGATAGAGATTCTATAGCTTCTTTCAGCTGTTCATATGTTTTATCAAAATTTGTATTCAAAAGAACCAAATCAAAATATTTCTCAAATGCACGCTGCAATCTTGCACTTTCTTCTATTGTATTTCTTAAATCTTCTTCCTGTATCACGAAGTAATTACGATAAATGTTACAATAATAACTATAGCATAAAAATTAGTAAATCATGAAAATGAAAGTGATAGATACTCAAACACACAGAAATCTAACAGAATTAAACAGTTAATATTCATCACACATTGCATCATTGGAACCATTAACAGTGACTTCTAGAGTTAAAAAAAAAAAAAAAAAAAAATAGATTTTATCAATTTTAAAATGTAATCTACAGACAGAAAGAAATAATTTATTATTTACATAGCAGTCTTATTTTAAATGGCAGTTTGAGTTTGCTTACATGAATTATTTTTAGATGGCTTTAGAATAAGGAACATTACTGAGTTTTCTTTGTTTAAAGCATCAAATTAATGATGCTCTCAATAAACGAGACTCAAAATATTTCCAAATACATCTGTTTACGATCTAAACAGGTGGAAGATCGCGAATTTTTTTTCTTAAGGGTAATAGTTACAATGCCAAATATATTTAAAAAATCATTTGGTTTAAAATACTTCAGTTAAAACAGGTAAAATATAGCAACCTGGATAGTCATTGAGGAATTCCAAGATGAGATCACACTTTGGGAAAGACAGCTTACATGCTAAAAAATTGAACTCTCTACCATTCTACAGTTGCATATGCTACTCAGGGAAAAGACAGGAAATAGTTAATTTTTTGCACTGTCTCATCAAAATCTGCCAAATACATAGTTCTGGAAACACAATAGTCAGCGACTGATTTATAAAACTAGAGGCAAAAACATTTTACAGAAGTTCCCTCCCCTGTAGTAAATATAGCTGATATGAATTCATTAAATAGCCTAGTAATTCAATATTTTAAGTTATTTAATCTAAACTGTGAAACTGCACATATATGCTTAAAAATATTCTTGACATTTTTTAAACATCAGGACTTGCACTTTAAAATGTGTCCAGACAATTAAAATAGCATATATAATGGACAAATAAGTAAAGGTACATATTAGACAGTTCATTTTGGAATTAAAAACATAACTCTTATTGAAGGTCTTTTGGGGAAAGGAATTCAGGAGTTTGGGGTTACACACTAGGCCACTGGGAGGGTTTAACAAACAAACTGCGCCTTTAGTGGTGCATTTTACAGTTTATTTTATGCTGTATGAAATATAAGCTCATGTATTTTGAAGCATGCCCTCTTAACAAAATTGATGAAAAAAAACCTCAGTAGATTTCTTATTGATTTATTATAAACATTAGCTAATTAAATTTTATAATTTTAACCTCTGACTTACTCGCAGTTCATTTTTAAAGAAAGAAAAGAACCCATTTAAAAATTTTACTCAATTGTTCATTTAGAATTCATTTATTCATTTAGAAAAAATAAAGAACTCATCTGCAAAATCATCAAACAGGATGTTGGAGTAAACAAGCTATGTGGAAATTGAGTATATACCCCATTTTTCCCTGCATAAATCAGGATAATTGAACAGTTTTTCTCCAAAGGAAAATTAAAGCACAACAAAAATACAAATTGAAGATGACAGAATAATAAAAAATTCTCCCTTAAATAGAAACAGGACAAACCAAATAACTTATACAGCTAGCTGAGATATTTCAGGACTCTGAAAATGTAAAATGATAAGCAGAATTACTCCTTATCCAGCTGATGGTGGACTATTCTTGTTTTACAAAGATAAATTAAAAAACAAACAAGGAATTTTAAGATTCTAAATTCTCATTCATGCTGTGCATAAAAATTCTAAAAAGCTTCTTAAAAATCTCTCATAAAATCATTACAGGAGCCTAACCCAAAAACACTAACAGCCTAATAAGTAAACACTAAATGGAACAGCAGTATATATATCTCATATTATATGATAATGCTGTATCTTTTAAGGATTTACCCACACCTTGTGTTGTACTCATTATTACAATGTTTAAGGAGGTAATAGATAATGCCATATGCATAGTGTTTCTAAGTCTTCAACATACACCTTAAAATTATGGACATATTAAAGTCGCAAGTTCTACAATGCCCTTTCACACTAGCAATTTTTTTTTTTTTTTTTTTTAAATTTCTTAAACATAAAAGTTTTAAAAACAGCAATGGAATAAGAATGCTAATAATTTTGCCAGGAAATCTAAATGAGATGACTTCTTTCAGTTGTATCAGCTCTAAAAGTTTTCATGTAGTTCTTATGCCATTGAAAACAAACTAAATTTTCATATGCACATTATTTAACTCTTTCTGGCATGGTGCCCAAATTCCCTCTACACATAAATTCATGAAAAAAGCTTCATAGGTTACTTTTAGCCTTCTTTACTTATATTAGATGACAGCACAACACACAACAGTCCATATATTTTAGATATGTTCAGTTTTTAAAGAACCTCATTTTTCAGAGAAATCTTCTAGATTTTTTTAAGGAATTGTTGAATATAAAAAGAACTGTTTGAAAAGAAATTTCCATGTTATTTTCTTTGGTGTATGCTAATCTTATTCTATATTAGTTTTAAATTTGTACCTTGAAATCCTGCCTCAAATCGAATAACGAACATCTGGTGTGCCCAGAGTAGGATCACTAAAACACCAGGACCAAACAACAACTGTATCTTTATTTCAATATAGTACTTTCTTTGGTGAGCTCATTCACAACAGAAAAGTAGATGCACACTCATGTTTCATTTCCTTTTTTTTTTTTTTTTTTTTAATTTTTCTGTTTTTTTGGAGGGAAGGTTTTGCTATTAGGTAAGAAATTGAAGTTTTGTTAGCTCTATGTTTGGATAGTTTTGAGTTTAGATGTTTAGTTTATTCTTCCTGACTTTTTAATTATTTTGCAAATGCATGGGGAGGGCTGACCATTTCTGGAGTGCTGAAAATGCTAAACGAATTGCTTTGAGGTAATGAATCTGATATGGGTCCTGGTACATGTGCAAAGCATGAAATGTTGGGTTGCACTTTTTCAAAGGTGGTGTCACTTGCTTCATAAAGTACAACCATGAAAAAATAGACGAAAGTGTAAAATGTAATGTGAGTGAAATGCAAATAATGTAAATATCATATAGCCAAGTTTCCTTTTTTCATATGCATGTATTCATCATATACACAAGAAGACGTTTCTGGGGAATGTAGGGTTGCAAGCCTCCCCCTGCTCCACCCAGGGTAATGCTAAATCTGCTATGGTAATAATAATCTAGTATATTTTAATCATAGCAAAATCTTTTACTCTATTATGTTCTTCCCAGCAATGCTCCATTCATTCAGTAATCCCACTTCAGGCACATTCACTGTGCTATCTTTACAAAATTTTACCTATTGACTCCTCTACTCTTCCAACTTTAAATGGTAGCATGCCGCAAATTGTTAAAATGATTACTGTAATGAGCAGCTACTAGACAGCATGCAGAATAATTTTCCAGCTACACTATTAAATTCACACTAAGTCTAAATGAAATAACCAGCATACATTTCATAATTTTTGCTTCAAAATTACACAAATAAATACAAGTAAATACACATAGTATGCAGGTTTTGACAACAGATTCTGGAATTTCTAATCAACAACCATCAGCAACCACTACAGCTATCATAGAAAACACAGAAATTATTAAATGTATGATAAGCAGGGTAAATGTATTTCTTTAGATTACAATCGTGCATACACTAAGAACTGCTTTCTGATTTTTACCTCATGTCTAAATTGTCATCAATTTTTTTCCTAGGTTAGTACAATATGCAACTTTCAGCATCCATGCTTCCTTTCAGTTTATCTATTATTTGCTAGCAAGGGCTTGTTTCATAAGCATAGCAACTGTATGATGCAAAATGGTATTTCAAGTTCAAATGCAACAAGCTTCCAGCACCTCTTTTCAGCTGGACTATCATACAGATCAACTGGACAACAATACAGAATGATATTTTTGAGAGAGACTACCTTTTACAACCCATGGGCACAGGTACTATTTTTTATAATATTTGGTCTGAAGTCCTAAAAGATGTAGCAAATCAGTGTTTTCCCCATAAAATATAACTGTCGTTTTGAAAAGCTTTTGTAATATTTAATGCTCAAGATGATCAACAATTAAAAAAAAAATTGCTATGTAGTGAATGAAACATTTGTTTGATGCATTCTTGCAAATTTAATCTCATTTGTTAATGAATCTTTCCAATTGCACTTATTTACAATCAATGTGCCTTCTTTTCAGACATGCTTGAAAATGATATGGTCATAAATTTAAAAAAACAGGTAGCAGTTTATTTGTCTTGCTAGCATGATTTCTTTTTGTTTTATATGAGAAGTAAAACAAATTTTTTGCCTAAAAATGCATTTCTATAGAATATGTAAGGAATGTAATCTTTACAATTCTCTATGCTGGGCAGGATCTTTTGCTAAAGAGAAATGGCACCATAGAACTTGCAGCTTTACTATTTCTATAATAAAGTTTATGCCAAAAAGCCCTAAACAGATTCTGTACCGTAATTGAGTCGCACGGTTTCCCTGCAATGTTATCACAATGATTAGTCAACTTGCACAGATATAAAAAACTAAATCATGACTGTATTAATTTAATAATAAATTTTAGTATTATTCTGTAAAGATTAGAACATCGAAATTATTTAGCTTAAATACATTATAGACAATAGTTAAATATTAGCAACTTCACCCTATATACTGTATAAATTACTGCACAGAACTTTTCAAATTTTATCTTATAAGTAAGCAATAAATAGACCAACCTATTAAGTCATCAATGAAAGGCATATCAGAAGCTAAATAGTCTTTCACAATGATTTAAACCAATTTATATTTATAGCATAGACACAAGATTTGTAATTATATATATTATTTCTGAAGAGGTAAGATGTTCACTTGTAACTTGCCTAACTATTCAAAAATAATAATTGAAGCTTGAAAACAACATATAACAATTGTGAATCCTAAGTAATTAATGCCAATTGGTAATATAAAATTAAAATAGCAATTATTGCATGAAGGATGGCATTGTGTATGAACTATGATAACTGTCTCATGAAATACTTCTTATATCAATTTTTGAAGATACAACAATCAAGAAAATTTTTAACTTTAAAAAATGAAAATAGTTTGACTCATGCATTCAAAAAATTCAGAAGCATTCCCATACCTCATATAATGATGCTAAGCTTTCCAATGTTCTGGCACGTCTTGATCCATGCCGACCCATAGCACGATCAAACTGCAACCCAAAAATAAAAACACACATGCAAAAATAAAAAATCAGCTAAATAACATGCATAACTTAGAGAATGTAACACTACTGAGGAATAATAGAAAAAAATTAAATAAACAATATGTCTAAAAGGAACTAAAGTACTTATTAACCTAAAAAATTAAGCATATTAAATCACTCACCGTGAGGTTTTTACTGCTGTAATTATGATGCCTGCCAAACTCATGCATATGTTTCAATTGATCTATAGGTGGAGCAGCAATAAATACGACGTAAGGCATGAATTCAGATGTTTTAAGAATCTTCAGAGCCTATTTTAACACAATTGAAACTAAAAATTATTTGCTTTCTTTAAAAGTTAAATACAAGCATGGTAATCTTCTTTCCCATACATACTCAAGAACAGATAACCTCATAATTAATTCATTCATCTTTTTAAAATAATTATAATCACATAATTACATAAATTGTCACACATGAAAACTGATCTACTTTCTGAAGTACACATGCAAGATGATGACCCTATGTTATTTCCATACATCTTAATTCATGTACTTTCAATTGCTAAATTTCTTAAAATATGGTAGTGGACTTCATTAGAACAGTTTCAACACTGTTAATACAAAGGTTCTATAATAAAAATACTAACAGTCCCAGTAGAGAAAAAATTTCAAACAGTCAAACATGTACAAAAATTTTAATCCAAATATTTATTATACTTAAAGAGCTAAAAAATCACACATTTTCATATCTTTAAGTACATAATCCTAAGCAAAGTACTTAATAAATAATTTTATGGGATCAGCTACAAATGTACCATTGAATGATGATTTACTTATGTTGGATACCACTGAACAAGAAACTTTTGTTTTGCAGCTGCTTCCAAGATTTGCTTAATATATATTGAATTAAAATCAATGAAAAGAACATTCACTCTTAAATACCTCTGAGAATTCTACATAAAGTATGAAACTTTAATTCACTAATGCCTTACGAATAATTCACTAATTGGAGTTCCTTCACTAAGTCAAGAATATAAAAAGTCCTTTAAAAAATTCTCCCACCATAGTATTAAAAAATCTTCCATGGAATTCTCTATGCTATTTTATGGAACTCTATAAATAGATCTGTAAATGTAAGATCAACATTTAGAGTCGCCATTTTTTTCAAACATTTTACATAAAATGATATTTTGAGCAACTCAGTCTTCTATTTATTTCATTTACAAATTTTATTCTTACATAATGAAAAAATAGCTACAAACTGAAATTAGGGTAATAATAGAAAAATCCTGACTTAGAAACCATGCTAAAAGTATAGTAAATGATACATATTTTTACATGACGTTTTAAGCATTTCTTTCTGTTCAATCACATTTCGATATCCATATATATACACACACACAATTTAAATTATACAACTGAAAATTTTTAAAATGTGATAAAAATTTCACATGCCAAATTATGACAGCAAGAACAAAAAAAAAGCAAGGTAATTAGACACAGAATGAGTTTAGTTACACGAAATGCTTAACAATGAGCAATACCATTGCTTGGAATCAACACAGAAGACTTCTGCTTCAGATCAGTTTGCTATATAACAACCATGCATCAGAGGAACATCCTTAACTCATTACATTATGTTGCTATCTTAAATCAAAACGTGTTAAAATGTTATTCATTTTCTATCATATTTTTTTTTTTTTTCAAATCTATAAAATTGAAAGCACATATACTAAGTTAGTAAATACATTTTAAGCTGTTCAGATATTTTACTTAACTGATTACTCAGTGATTTTATTAAATCTGCTTTCATGTATATAATGAATATGTCATTTACTAAACGCATTAAAAAGAGTATTACTTAGAAGCTAAGATTCTTCATAACTCATTGGTTGGGATTTCTACCTACAATTTTGCTACATACTGAAGCATGACTTTAGTACAGTGCTAGTATCTTGAAACAGAGGTATGCATAAATATATTAGTAATTTTATATGAAGGTTCACAATTAGGTCTCATAAAAAGGTCATCACTAAAGCTATTAATTTACAAGTAGATGTACCCAAGAAGATTGTGTCTGTGGTATATCAACAACAGAAACAAAATAGGAAAACTGCAAAAATGAGACACAATCACACCAAAAAAGAATACTGCAAGACTGGAACCTAACATGCTTTTTAGGCTTACTTAGCAAAAACAACAAAGATCAACACTTTAGATAATGACTGCATGTAATAGAAGCTGAACTGTACCTTCACTAAGCTCCACATTGGCCACAAAGAATGAACATAACAATCATCAATGAACTCACTCTACTAAGTTCCACTCTCACAAAAACTGAGATAGAATAACTAGATCTAGTCAACTGAGTCTCGTGCCTCTCTTTCTTCATCCTTTACATGAAGAAGAATGTAAGAAATTATCATATAACCCAGTAAGCACTCGTGATTAAATGCTTAGCTTGTCCAACAGGCAAGTGGAAGATCCATGGTTCTAATCACACAGAAGGCACAATTTATTACTCATATTTCCTGCTCTGAAAAACCTAATAGTTTCTAAAACATAATTCACATTTTATGGATATTTCAAGGTAATACATGATCAGAAACTCGGAAGATCACAGAAGTATTCAGCCTGCACTTTGTGAAGATTATATGGCAATGTAAAGGACTGTTTTGGTCTTAAGTGTGTGTGTGGACAGACTGTCAACCACCCTAACAGCCAGGTTATATATTACATTTCCCCCTTCTTTATACTACTTTTAATTCCCAAAAATCATGAAATTGTGCAAACAATTTCATTTTTGAAGAACATATTTACAGGAAGAACATAACAAATGAAAAATAGTCACAGATAAACTAGAGATAACTATCACAACATCATTTCTTTAAAGGAAATCTGCAATAAGAACAATATCAGCAATAAGAACACAGAACAATATTAAGATAATATCTAATAACTTCATTTCTACTCTGCAACCAAAATCTTACCCATTCTTATCGTTGTCTATGCTATTCTTTAGTCCTCAAATCATCCATAAATAATTACAGAAGGTAAGCCTAGCAATGTGGGCATTCCTCTTTCTGCCTTAGGGCATTAAGAGTCCCTTTCCCCCTCAGAACAAGGGCACAAGAGTTCCGACTCCTGCCCTTGAACCTTGGCAAGAGAGACGCATCGCTTTTGCGACACTGATGATTGACTATGATTTGCTACCTGCCAGTCGCTCGTGTTGCTGGTTGCAGAGAGACATTACCCAGCAAACCTGGGCTATTAGAGCCAACTGCTCTAGGATGTACCAGACCGTTGGGCCAGCCAATAAATTATACCTTTTCTGGGCCTCCAGAACCACTAGGTTCATGATTTATATACCCCCATGGCCAAGACTGCCTAGGTTCATATCCTAGACAGTAGCTTCGCAGAGTTCTGTACATCGACCACCGGGGGGGGGGTTAGAGAAGGTAAATGTGCAGTTGACTTGGTGAAATTGTAGACTGAATGTCAGTTTGTATTTGCTTTGCTGTGACTCATCAGTTCTTGTATTAGGCTTGCATAAAGTTGAACAGTTAGAAGGGATATACTTGGTCTGTCTTTGTTCATGAAACAAAACAAAATGATCCATTTTAAAATTTAAAGATGCTTATTTTCTAAACGAACTGAGAAAGGAGGAAATTACATGAATATTTTTAAAATTTTCGGAATCTACCACTAAAAATACTATAGTAGTAGGTAGGAACATTGCAGCAAACTTGCTAAAAAGTTACCAGGAGCTGTAGCTCCACAAAATATTGAAACATAGTACTACATAAATAATAAGAAATTTGTCTGGAATAACTGGAAAAACTGTAAACACGCGATAAAACTGCCAAATTTAGTGCTGGAAGACTTGCTAATACATGAAAAATATATATATATATATATATTAATCGTACACATCCACGAATATTTTCACTCGTGTTTATAATTTCATGCACATGCATGCATCTTGAAATATGTTCAAACTACATTGCTGGCAATTAAAATCACAAAACCAGGAAGGATCTGACAAATGTCAAAAATCACATAAAGCAAGATGAAAATGGAATATGCAAATGATTAGTATTTCTGCACATTTAGACGATGCAGGAGAGAGAAAAGAAATCTGAAGTACTGCATAAAATTTGTGTAGTGGATTGTGGAAAGTGCTCTCATGTTATGCCCCAAATAAGAAGAGGAAATGGTTACCAGCAAGTTTTGAAATTTGATAGGCAGGATGCATTGCCTATCAAAAGTATAAAATATTGTTGCATGATATCGCCGGTCACACTGGTCGACATCCAACCACTGTCATGCAAATATGGATTCAATGGATTGCTATGGGTGCAGCATGCAGGATCTCTATGCCCACCATGACTAATGCCATAGAGGACAAGCATATTGTGAGGTAAGCCCTGCAAAACCATACAACCACATCATGGACCTATCAGTCAGGAAATGGGTATGTTTGCAGCACGCCCAGCTAGTAAGGAAGTGCGTTGATGTTTGCAGCAGTGTGGACTATCAGCATGGTGACCATTACTCTGGCTTCCCTTCACAATGAAGCATAGAGAGTTATAGCCTCTGGTGTGCCAAACAACAAAGCTGGGTACAGGAGTGGCACAATGTCGCCTCTTCAAATGAGTCCCAGTTCTATGTGCAGTATTCTGATGGCCGTATATGAGTCTGGAGTATCCGAGGAGACCGCACATCGCCTACCTCCATCGATATCAGCATAGGGGCCCTACATCTAGTGTGATGGTTTGGGCAGCCCATTGGGTACTGACATGCACATCTCTAGTTCGGATAGACAGTAATTTGAATGAAGATGGGTAAAATTCTGACATCTTATGTCCAGTGGTTGTGTCCTATCTGAAATGTCATATTCAAACAAGATAATGCAAGACTGCATGTTGCACATCATCTCACCTTCCTCGATACACAGCATATTCAACTGCTGTCCTGGCCTGCACAGTCTCCAGATCTGTCGCCCATTGAAAACTTTTGGCCCTGGGTCGCTAAGACTAACCTGCCATCCCTCTCCAGCTAATATGGTTGATGAAGTGTGGCATAAATTTGCAGCAGCATGGATGAGTTGCCCATTTCTGTCATCCAACCCCAGTTTGACTCCATACCTAATGGGGTAAGGAACATTTTAGCTGCCAGGGAAGGGAGCTTTTCCCACTAATTTTGCACCCCTATAAACCTCCAAAATGCTCACAAGTGTAATCATTTTGTCTTCATACCAAACTGTAATGTATGTAAAGCAGTGTATGTTTAATGTACAGCAGTGTATTAATGATTTTATTTGGAAAAAAGTTGCTCAGATACAAAACAACAGGTATTTTGAAATTATAATGAAGAAAATACCTTTTTCAAGGCATTTTGGGAAACTGTGTGGCTTTCGAATCCAAACTTTTGGAGAGATGACAGATTGATGTTTTCTAATCATTACTGATGCCTGCACTGTAGCAGCAGGATGCTAGATGCTTTTGAAGATTATATGCAGCCCATGGTCCTTACACATGTCCTTAGAATTGATGGCTATTTCACAAATGGTAATACACAGATTGTGTGAGCATGAGATCACAGTAATCTTAAAAATCTGCACCACATACCCACCATATCAAGGATACAACCTATTTACTACACATGCAGCAGGTGCTCCCAGAAGTTAAGCACTTAACATTTTTTGTAAAAGTAGAGTATAGATAGGACATCTGATGTACTGTTAAAATAAGCACTAGAAGGATGCGCACAGAAAAATTTTACACATAAAAATAAAACTTGTAAAATTATAAAACAGTATACAAATCAAATGTATGCTAATACACAAGAAAACTTCAAATTCACACAGCATAATGAACAAAATTAAATACTTCCGTACCTGAGGATTGCAATCTAGAATACACATTTTGCCAGCACGAATTATGGCTCTAACAGATTCCAATTTCGTTCCATACAAATGACCATTATGCTCGCCATACTCTAAATATTTATTTTCAGCTATATCAGCCTCCATTGCTTCTCTAGTTACAAAAAAATAGTTCTTTCCATCTTGCTCCGATTCTCTTATAGGTCTTGAAGTATCTGCAAAATATGAACTTTTCAACAAAGATACCACAATATGCATCAAAAAGCCCATATTTATTATAAATTTAGGAAAAATAAAGATGTTTAAAGTTTGATAATCACATGTGGAATGAATTGTTTCTCACCAAAACAATTCTATACATACGAGCAACAGGAGTTCCAAATTTAGCTGGATCCTCTTTGATTAACCTATTTTTCATGGATCGACGCCCAACACCTTGAGCACCAAGAAGAACAAGAGTTTTTCTTTCAAATGGAGGCATACGTGCAACTTCTTCATACAAAAGCAATTCAGCTTTATCAAATTCTAGAGGAGAAAAACTTATTTTTCAGAAACAAAAAAGCAACTATAACTTTTTACATTTTTTAACACATACACAAAAAAAAGGAAAATTAAACATACATTTTTTTTAAATTTCAGTACTGTAGGGAAGACATGAATAAGCAGAACTATAATCACCATTAAAACTCATTAAGTTATTGCTAAATTAGGGTATATTTATACACTTTAGAATGAAAAGAAAAGGGGAAAAAAAGACAAATCATCACTTTATGCGCCTGCTCTCATCATCATCGACCTCTTGTCTCTCTGCATGTCCATTCAATGGCACTTTGCCATTATATAAAACTCAGTTACGGTCATAATTCCTACAGTATACACTTATTCTAATATTAACAATTACTACAACATTTTTTAAATAATTCTACTTTTCCCCTCTTAAAACATAAATGATTACTTTCGAGAAGTCTTCATAAAGAAATCACACAAAAAAATGCAAAAAGTAACATTTTCTTCTATTTGTGACAACACAAACTTTAAATCAATTTCCAAAAAATATAAGAAAACATTTCAAGAAACATGCTGAGTTTTGTAACAACAAGAAAGACGTCTGTTTAAAACAGTGGTTATTAGTTGACACAGAAATTACGCTCAACATGAAAACACAAGATTTTTCAGCTGATGCATAAATATATTTCCATCTCTAAGATATACTCCAAAATATTTGACACAGAAAAACATGATTTCTCAGCTGATCATTCTACTATATATAAATTTCAATCTCCAAAACATATTCATGAAGATTAAAAATTAGCACATATATATCCTATGCAATGGATCAACTGCTTTTAGATATGAATAACAAAAGAAACTGGGATGAAATTAATGTTTCAAAACTAACTGATTAAATACATAAGTTACAAAATTTAAAAAAAAAAAAAAAAAAAAAAAAAAAAAGCTCTCTTTAAACTAAAAAACAGAAACATACCTGCATTTGCTCTACTTTGATACATAGTTTTGCGTTTCTTTTTTGTAATCTTCGTGCCACACATTGCTAATGGAAATAAATGACAGAATGAGCTAATCATTTAAACATGCATACAGTCGTAATAATAAGATGCTTAGATTCTACAAGATTGCATGGCAGAAAGAAAAGTGCCATTAAAAAGTGCCATGTTGTGAAGTAAAATATCTTATGAACACAAACAAATATGAAGTCTCAATAATCAAATAGGTAAACCAATTCACAGACTATTATTATGCTACGATTTTAAAAAAATCCGATTACACGGTTCTTACACATTTCTCCACCGGAAATTAAGTACTTGACTTTTAAGGACCATTAATGAAAAAAATTAAGAACCTATGAACAAACAGGAAATGAATAAATTCAATTAAAAATATTATCTAGGCTTGAAATTCACTTTTGTTATACCATCCTAAAAATAAATATATCCGTAAGTAGGCTGATTTATTATTAAACATGATTAACATAATTATTAATAAGTTTGAGAATAAAATAAACTTTATGAAATTTATCAAGTAGCATTAAATATTTTGCACTAGTTGGGCATATTTGAAAGAAGATAAGTGACATTTTATTTACGTTTTACTAACAGCTTCTCTCTTATTTCCCCCCCTCTCTCATTTTGTCAAGCAGGTTAAAATAAGTAGTAAAACCATAACCAACAAAAGACTGGCTTTTGCCACTGCTGCTGCTTGCCAAGAGATAGACCTGCTAATCAGAACAAACCTGAAAGGCCTGGCATGGTTGGCAAGTTTGGAAAATTAGTTTGGCTTTGCTGCAGTTAGTGTTGTAGCTTCGTGTAGAGTTCCAGGGGTTGTAACCGAGTTAATATACTTTAAGGTTCCAATAAGCCACTAAAGCACCAAAGGTTATAAGTTGTTTTGTATTATTTTAAGTCTCACTAGATGCACTCTGTTTCTCTTTATGTATTCAGTTTTTTCTTTCAACATGTTTCCTTTTTATTTTAGAATTTTAGGATTTAATTAAAGATTTCTTTTGTTCTAAAAAAAACTAAATGCATGTAGAATATATAGAAAAGCTGCTAATTCTATTTCTTTAGTAATATGAACATTCAGAAGAAATACTAAATATATATGGTAAGGGCCAATAACAGAACTGGTAAGGCAGAATTTTTAGAATTTAGCGACATGCCAAGCAGAAAATCTAAAAATGTCAAAACTTTTTGCTGAAAGCAAAATTTATAAAGGCACTAGGCAGCAGAATTTAGGACCCACAGGGATTGCATCAGATGGGGAAAATGCTTAGCGCCAGCCCTGTGTATAAAGCATTAAGACATATTAGATGAACCTTTTAAATTGTCAGTTTTCAATTTCTTTATTAATAAAAAAATTCCTTTCTATTATGCCTGTCCATGTGATAAGATTAAAAGCATTTTTGATACAGTCAAACACTGAAAATCCGCTAACCTGAAATCCACGTTGCTTCTCAGAATATAAACATTCGGGTTATAGGTTTCAGAAACTGCAACATTGAGCACGAAATAACAAAGAAAAAAATAATTATTGAATAATGATGTCATAATTACCGAATAATAATGAGTCAAAACGGAAATACCAAATTATTGATACAAAAAAGTTTTAAAAATAAGATAAATAAGTTTTTTACCCTCTAATCTGCATCGAGGTAAAAAAGCAGACGATTCACTCAACTCTTTGTTCAAGTTCACGATTCACGTTGTTGCATTTTCTGAGCTTTGTTATTTTATTTCACGAGATTGTTTAGTGCTGCCTTTTTTTAATCCAGATATTTTGTGGAATTAAGAATATTTTAAATTTCAGCCCTTTTTAATACGATGACAGATAAGAAACATATTCATGATTTTCCTGCTTGCACCATTGAAAAACGTAAACACGTTGCATTGATGGTAACGCAAAAAGTGCAAATTCTGCAAAAGTTGGAAGCAGGTGCTACTCCTCAATTTATAGCAGAATGGTATGGAATTGTGACACAATTGTGTAAGATATATGGGGGGGAAGAAAAGCTGTTGAAATTTTACAGCAACAGTGATTCTAACACTGGAATGTGAAACCGGAAATCTTTGAACGAGGCGAAATTGGCAAACCTCAATGCTATGTACATATAATACAATCAATTTATATATGTAATAATAATTTAATGCATATAATAAATTATCGCGATAGTGTATATAATAATTTAATTAAGTGTATCTTATATGCCTTATTCATTTTACACTTTTAGTCTGAATATTATGCTTTATCTTTTCTGTCCTGAAATCCGCAAAATCCTAAAATCCGCACAACCTCTGGTCCCAAGCTTTACGGATTTCTGGAATTCTGCTGTACTTTCCATGCCAGTGAAAAGTAGAGAAAATAAAAGAAAGATAAACGTGTCAAGAAAAAGATTCTAGTATTAGAAGCAAAACATTCAATATTATGTTTTCATTTTCTTCCAGACGTTCTTCAAAAAGAAATTTGTAGCAAACTTTCTGTAAAATACATAAATTATGTGTTAATACCATGCAGACATTTTTTATTTTGTCACATTTTTTATTTTTCTGGAATCTTCTAGAATTGTTGGTCAATAAATCTTGCCCTCAAATCCTTCTAGACTTTCCAAGCTGCAATGGCTAAAATCCTAAAGAAAAACTATCCCAACCAATTCTGTAACAGCAAAAAGCCAGAAATACTTTGAAAAAAAGAATCAACAGGGAAATGGTGTAAAATTAATTTTATAGAGAAAACTGACGCATATTCTGAGAATTCTGAGACAATTAAACGGGAAAAATTCTTACCATGAAAAAATTAAAACGATATTTTTAATTAATTACATAGCTATTTTGTTTTTGCTAAGAGCTGTTTCATAAATTACGCTTTATGGCATTACACCTTGTTTAGTTTTCAGATTCAAAATATTGCATAAGTGGCCAAAATGGAAATGTATAATTATATAATATTTATAATACGATGGCAAAATTAAAATGTTATATTTTAATGTTATTTTTCAAATATAATTTCAATATATTACTATTATTGTAATAATGTTTATCAATGTTCGAAAATTTCCAGATCTCAAAATTAAAAATTTTCTATAGAAACTAATCGTAAAATTGCTAAACTGTTGATAAGTCGCCAAATAATAAAAGAACTCACACCCCTAAAAGCGATAAGTCGTTTAAGAGCTCTTTATTAGAAAAAAATTAAATAATTTCAAAATGCTTATGTTTCACTTCTTGCTCAAAAACTTGAGTATCTCACCATTTATATTAGAAGTAGAAGCAAATTATAATACATTAACACAATAATATTCCTCCAAAATGTTAATTCACACTCAAAATGGCAGTCATAAAAACAGAAACAAATTTCAGATGGTTAAAATAAAGTACCTTTTGCCAATTTTGGCCAAAATTAAAGACTTTCAAGGACCAGAAATCGATTCCAAACAACTTAAGGACTTTTAAGGACCCTTATGGACCGTATGAACCTTGGCTTACATACATAAAGTTAGAAAATTGGATGAAATTTTTTTGTTTGCATAATATTTTTCATGTGCACACCAAGAAAATATTTTAAAAGCATTCATTTTCCAAAAATAACTAACTACAAAAGAAATGAAAAAAGAGAATACACTAAAGGGCCCTCTTAATTCGCTGCTCAGCCAAGGAATCAATTCATGCAGGTCATACAGTGTTTATTTCTAATCTCCAGTTCCCCCAATCCAAAATGCTTTTTTTCAGTAAAGCAGTCTATGCACTATTGTTGTTTTGTGCAAGCAATGTTTACAGTTACTTCTACTTACTGTCAAAAACCTTGCACTGACGAAATAAGTGAAAAACAAAAATGCAATGCAGCAAATGATGGAACATAAACTAAATGCTCTAGAACAGTTCAACAAAGGCAAAACAATGAAACAGGAAAGAATATAATGAACAAGTGGCACTAAAATCATAAATCCATTCAAGACTTTTGCATTAAGTTGACCACAGAAAAATCTTTCTTCAACACCCCAAATTTACAAATGAAACTGACTGACAATGCTTTATATGTTTAAGATCGTAGCAAGAACATAAGGGCCAATAAATAGCACAAATTTCAAAATAAAAGCACTTATTCCACAGATTAAGTTTGATAATGTGTCATTTTTCAGCTATTAACGAGTGGCTGTACAAGTGGGGAAAATCCAATGCAGTTCATTTTATGGGTACCTATGATGAAAATCTATTGGCAGATACAATAGTAGCAGAGGCATTAAAAAAAGGATTACATTGAAAAAAAAATTATATCAAGCCTGCAATACCGATGAAACTGGGCTGTTTAAACTACCACGAATAAAACTTTTTGCTACTGAGGAAACTCCAGTGGCTGCATTCAGATTAATGTAAAATGACTAACTCTGTGTTCTATTCCAAAAACGAACTTTTTCTTGTAAATTGGAAAGGAGAAGGTTCTTATATCTTTAACAATGTGCATACATTTTCTCTTTCGATGTAATAAAAAAAGTACAAAAAATCATTTTAGAAAAAGTTTTAAGAAGAGTACAGGAACATCATTGAGAAACCCTCTGCACAAAGAAATTTTATCGATTTCTACTAGAACACAGAATTTTCTTTCTTCACGTATGTATTTTTAAAACTAAAAAGTTTAGTTTTAAAAAGTGACAGTATAAATGTTACATTGTGTTAAAAGTGTTTGACAGATTCCTCTTTCTACTCATCTTGAGAAGTAATGTTTACTAAACTATATATCCATATAATTTGGTTTAACCGTTTGTAAACTGGAAATAAGTTCTACCTAATTGAATTATATGGATGGTCTGCTGTGTTTACATTGCAGGTGTCTGCAACTAGTTGACTGATTACTTTATTAAACACGGAAGAGTCAAGTCCTGTGGTATACAGTTAAGGACATATCATTAAGAATGTGATAAAATGGAATAATTACAATACAGTAACACACCAAAGACTCATTACATTATGGCCAGCCTGTTAATAACATGTAATACCACATTCAGCCCTCAAAACTGCCAGCACCAGGCATGGCATTGACTCCACAAGGTTCTGATACTAGTCTGAGGTATCTGGTACTAAGCATTCACCAACTGCTCCTGCAATTCCTGCAGATTGTGAGGGGGTAGCGTGGCAGCACGAATTTTTTTTCCAGGTGGGACCACAAATGCTCTAATGGATTAATGTCAGGTGAATTTGGAGGCCAAGACATGACTTTAAAGTCATTAGAAGGTTCCTCAAACCACTTCCCTGATGATTCAACCCATATGACATGGTGCATTATTCTGTTGCTGAATACCATCCCTAGCCAGAAATACTGTTATCATGAATGGGTGAACCTGGTCTGCAACGATGTTCACATAGCGCAAAGACATCAGGGATTGTTCTATGAGGATTATGGGTCTTATAATGTGTTCCATGAAAACACTGCCCACAGCATAATACCCCTATTACCAGCTTGTCTCCGTCCAACTGTGCAACCGAGAGCCAGGGTTTCGTTTGAAAATCAGCATGTTAGCACACGCCCGTAAATGTGATGGACCAGAAAACGTGATTCGTCAGACCATGCAACTTTCTTCCATTTATCTAATGTCCAATTTGGATGTTTCTTGGCCCATTGCAGATGCAGCTGCAATGACAAACTGTCAGTGTTGTGAACACATGTGCTCACAACACTGACAGTTTGTCATGTGCAGCTGTTGTGAGCACATGTGCTCACAACAGCTGCACATGAACAGCCCACTAAACATGGCATTTCTGATACTTATGTTCCCAGTAACTGAGCCATAACAATTTGACCTTTATCAAAATCTGATAAATCCGCTACTTTTCCCATTATGTTGTTAATCGCGCTATGTTTGGAAAGACAATGCATAGCCACTTTATTTACTTTAACGTCAGCTGTGCACATGCAGTGCTTTTGTTCCTGGGCAAGCCCACTGTTACAGATGGATGGTGATCACAATGTAATGGCTCTTCGGTGTTTACACAGTAATATTTTACATTAATAATAAAATATACATTAAAAAGAGAATCATTCACATTCAAACTTCACACAATTTCAATTCAAGGCAATGCCAGTCATAAGCCAAATGTTAACGATACAAGCACATATATTTTTTAAAATATGCCTACAAACTACAACGAAATCAGCTTATGACATTTAAATATTATCACTCAGGACCAGACTCAAGCATCAATGTCATAGTTACATTCATGACATGGTGACTATTAAAAATATATTTTAAATACACACATACTGCTTTTAGTGGCATGATCATATTCAGGTCGAACAAAAGCACGCCTTCGTTCTTCTAACTCTTGAGACGGTATTAATCCAGCATGACCAAGAGAATCTAATCTCCTTGCCTGAAGTATAATAAAGCATTTTAGTTCAGAATTAAATATGGTACTAAAATATATATATTATTGATTTCAAAAATCAGTAAAGGGAAAAACAGTGCACAAAAAATACAAATCTTTTTCAAGTTGACATGTTTGCATTTCCAAAACAGGAAGAAATTCTTTCACAGAAACTTTTATAATTACCTGCCACCAATTAGGATCGTCTTGATTTAATATTTGGAGAATATCACCTTGTTTGAAAGCAAGTCCTATTTCTTTACACGGTAAAAGAGAATCCTTGGACGGATCATATGCATAAAGTGCCTTCACAAAAGTCTGAAGAAATTAAAAATTTAAATTCTTTAGTACATATATAGTAGATGGCACCAACAAATCAAAAATACACATCATAAAGAAAGCTTATAAAAGAATTGGAATTTAAAGTGCATTAAAAAATTTGGCCATTTAAAGTGCATTTTTAAATGGCCAAATATTCTACTAGGCTACAAATTTTGCATATTCTAAATACATCAATAAATATTAATTACCTGAGCTGGAGTAATGATATCAGTGTTTGATGGACGAATTTTAAATGTTACACTACCCATAGACCTTTGTAGCTGTTGCTGTAAGTCTAAAGGAGAATGCACTTCCACGGCATTAACTTCTAGAATTGTGTCACCCACATTTAACAGGCCTAAAAGAAATCACATACAGATAACAATCATTATTCTGTACATTAAGAAGTTGAAGTCAACATCAAACAATTAATATCCCTTGTATAAGCACAAGCAAATAAACTTGTTCCCAGACAAAAACTAATGTATATTATTCTTATCTATTAAGATGAAGTAAAAGCAGTTTTAATCAACAACTCAAAAATAAAATCACTCGCATGCTACCAGATTAAATGAGTCTTCTGATACATATTTTTTTCTCGTTGCCTATCTGAAGTCCTTTATTCCTGCTCCTAGGATGTAGATATAACGATCCAGCTTTCAGTTTTTATTAGAATCTTTCATATGATTAATTTTCATTTCTTGTACTTTTTGAAATATGGATGAATATTTTGTTCTATTTCTAAGTAGTTTACAAGCAAAACAAACAAATGAAACACAACTGTTGCATTATATTAATAACATACATATACTTCTTGAATCTTCTACTTCTTGATATCTATACGTTACAGCTGTTGAACTATTTACATGCAGTATATAGTGCAAAGGCATTTGCTTCATGAGTCATCGCTACAAACTGTATTTAAAATTGCCAATCTTGTGGCACCATCTATAAGTGATGTTGTGCACTAACTGCTCCTTGGTCTGTTCAGTTAGATATTTTAATGGTGATGTTTGCCAACTGAGGGCATCTGTGAAAGTCAGTGTTATTTCTGACTGATGCTGCTTGGCCGAGGATAGAACTCGTAAGCCTTGGAGCTGTGGCTTGAAGGTTAAACTGATTACATCAAAAACTGCTGCTTTATTATTAGATGACAGAAACAGATTTCAAGTAGTTACACCTCTGGTTGACAGAGCATCCTGTTCCTAATATTCTTCAGCATGTGTTTAAACTGAGTACAGTGATTTTTTTTTTTTTTTTTTTTTTTTTTTTTTTTTTTTTTTTTTTTTTTTGTGTTCCTTAGTCTACAGTATAAATGGTTCTGGAATTTATTTGCATGTGGTAGCCACACAAGAATCACATGATGCAGAAGCTGTAACCTTAAGAGCTGTGTCAATGCACTAATTTTGCTCACCAGTTAGTAGCGAAAGCAACCACTGATGATGGTTTCAATTTTTGTGGAATATTTTGTAGTCAGACAAGGTGATTTTAACTTTGGACAGAATAATGACTACTCAGAAGTGTCACATATGGGGTAATGTAGATCTCCATGCTATGCATGAACAGCCTCTGCATTCTCATTACATGACCGCATGGTGAGATTTAATTGCTGACTTTATTTTTTTGCCTTTTTTTCTCAGAGGAGTTCACTACTTGAAACGGGTACTGTCAAGAGCGCTTGTTAGCACAAACTTCTGCAGCAAAGTCATCCCTTCCTTACAAAAATGAGAATGTTTAGATATTACTCACTTATCTTAATGCAAGGAACTGATTTTCGAGATGACTGGGTAATTTTTTACCAGTTTTTTTTTTTTTTTTTTAAATTCTCCTGACTTGAATCCCTGTGACTTCTTATTGTGGTCCTCTGCTTGAACTGAAAGCTAGCATAACATGCCATTTTGCTGCACTTCTTCAGGAAACCCTTCACGATACTGTTGAACAAGCGACTGATGCAAATGGAATACATATTGAACAAATACCGTGATTAAAGTTTTATGCTTTCAGTTTGTCTTTCTTATTCTTAGTGTGCCACCTTTTCACTTAGCCGTCAAAATTTGAACTATTATTTTCACTGCAGTTTTCCCAATGATATATATGACATATGCATGACATTTCAATAAAATACATCACTTAAAATGGGTTTTATATAGGTATGAGTATGGTTGCTTTAATTGTAACCAGCCTATACATCCATTTACTTATTTATATTTCTCTGTATCAGATGAACTCCTTCTGCATTAACTAATGTGGTCTGAAAACTTTTCTGCAGATATATTATTTTTCGAGTCGCACAAAACATAGGACTGAAAATGATTAACAACTAAGAATCAAATGTAAAAGCAATTCACACTCTTGAAAGATTTGCGTAGCATTATCCATACTTATATTTAATACAATTCGCATGTGGCTTTCATAGCTTTTGGACCAACCAACAGAAATTTATGCTTAATCATACACATATAAGACACTTTTGCCTACTGGCTTTGATAAACAATACAAAAGCTGTTAATTTTGTTTAAGATATCTGAAAATCCAACACAAACAAATCACAACTTTTCTCTGTTTTTCAGAGAAAGGAGCTTGAAATTGGAAATGTAGCCTTAAAAAGGAGGACGAGAAACCAACATTCAGTGGTTTTAGACACCGACCAGCCCACAGCCAAGGACAGCATTAATTAAACCAATGGAATACAGTTATTTAATAAGTTATTATTTAGACATTAATATGTTTCTGGAAAATATGGCAAAAAGAAAATTCCTCAAAAACATTTTACCAAATTTTTATATAAGTTCAGACAAAGCTTACATGCCTAATTTCAAGTAAAATCCATAGCATTTGATATCTTTGAATAAAACACATTATCAAATTATATGATGAGGGGCCATTACAGTGCATCTGGGATATGCATTATGTTGTTAAAAATCCCTTTATTTTACTGCTTTAAAACATCTGTGGAGCAATGTGGGTCTATAGGGACTTCCTAGACACACTGTATCACTGCCCTTTTGAACTACCCACAACAGACAAAAGCTACTTCGCTCTTATGTAGGCAGAAATTTAGAAAAATTAACAGGGGAAAAATTGTCTTACTACTGGATAATTAGTAAATTTTATCCAATAAAATATATAGCAGTTTTCCCCCTCATATTATATTACTTCATCTGCTCTTATGCAGGCAGAATTTTAGAAAAATTAATAGAGGGAAAATTGTCTTACTACTGGATAAATGGTAAATTTTATTCAATAAAAGTACGAGATTTTTTCCACTCATATTATACCTTGGCGATCTATAATGCCTCCTGCTAGAATCCTGGCAATAACAAGGCCATGTTCTTCATTTCGAACAGTAATCCCCTGAAATTTTCAAACCAGTATTAGATATACAGAGAATAACTCACAACAATACAATTTAACATAATTTTTTTGTGCTGCTATCTATTACAGTTCAAATGCTTCTTACATTACATTTACAACAAGAGATAAACTTGGTTTTACATATACACAGTTTACAAAATAATACGATTAAATGAATTAAAAATCAAGATTAGAAGGAAACATAACTGTTTAGCTTTTTAAAACTCTCCTTTAACCTTTTGCACTTAGTTACTACACTGCTTCTTACTGCAACTATTTTACTGTCTATGGAAGTGATTCTCTTTAGCTTAGAATATGCATCCACAGTAACTAATAAACTGTGTAACATTTTTGCTAGAGATCACAGCAAATTAAATCAACTTTCATTATGCTTCAATTCTGAGCACAAATATTAACTTAAAATCTTAAAAATTATACATTAAAAAAAATCACAGTTCATAAGCTACCAAAGGTAATATTTTTAATAATCGTGTTTGAGATTACAGTAAATTAAATTTACTTTCACCCTCAGAATTTTGACAAATATTAAAACTCATAGGTCATTAATTACCAAAGGCTCTTCATCAGTCTTCCGTATTCCAACCATTCTAATAGCTTCAGCTGTTGGGCCATTGCTTTGAATTATAGGGGTAGTAAAAACAGGAGCGAGAGGAGATGGCTCCGGAGATTCATACCTTTTGCTTGCAACAATATCATGTGCTTCAATCATTGCCTAGTGAAAAAGAAAATTAAATGTAGAGTTTAAAACTCGTTTTCGGATCATGTAATTTCTACTGGCATTACTTATGACTGTACCATTTTAAGAATCAGGGTTGCCACCAAACAGGCGAATGAAATTCCCCAACTCTTCCAGATTTGCCAAGTGTGTTTTAAGAAAATTCTAGTCTATCCGCATAGTGCGTGTTGGCTGTGCTGAGGGTAAATTAATTATGGTACCACTTGAAAACACAAAAAAATTTTCCAATTACATCTGACTTTTACATATATATATATACACACAAATTCCCCAAGCATTACTATTATAGCTATAATAGGAGTTGTTTTCCTCAATGACTTTCACATTAAGTTCTTGCCAAACTAAGAAGACTTGCTATACCATATTTCCACACTAAACCACCATTCTTTTCAGCAATCATCAACTGTATCATCAAATCAGTTAAGTCCAAATAAATCCCCTTTTTAATTACATGAAAAGAGCATATAATATCGAAGTGATTGTTAGTGTTACTGAAATATTTGCAGTCAATGACAAAGAAATACATTTATAATAAAATGTCAGAACAAATATAATTACCGTATATACCCGCGTATAAGTCGACCCCCCCACTTTCGAAATCGATCGAGAAACTTCGAAAATTTTTTTTTAAGTACTACATTTATTCAAAATCATCTGAGAAAAAAAGTAAATATACAATAAAAAATACCTTGGTAAATAAGCAAAATCAAAATCCTTCAACGTCCGATTTATGGTCAAATTCGCCAAACATTTCATAGAACTCTTCTGTCGTCATTGGCTCGTCATCATACATATTTTCAGTCTCGAACTCTATACTGTTACAATCACTACTAGAGCCTTCATCATCATTTTCACTTTCAAAAACAGCATCATCTTCTGTGCCGTCTAGTTCGTTGCTAATACAACATTTTTTAAATGATTTTATAATCATTTCAGAGGGTATTTCGTTCCAAGCATCTTTAACACACTGAGCAATTAATGTAATATCGGGCTTTTTAATGTTGCCTCCCTTTGTAAATGTTGGTCGATCGGAACTAATCCACACTGCCCAATATTTTCTAACATTTACTTTGAAGGGCTTATTGAGGCAGACATCTAGGGATTGAATGACGGATGTCAATCCTCCCGGAATTACGCCCACAGTCGTTTTTAGGTGTTTTGTCACTTTTGTCACTTCATCAGAAAAGTGTCCACGAAAGAAATCGTACACTAAAAGAGAAGGTTTTTTGAAAGCTAATTATTATAATTGAATATTGAAAACTGTTCAGTTATTGCATGGGCTATTTTTTTAAATTTTGACGTGTACGCCTGTTAACAAAAGTATTTCATGAATGAACAATAACTTGTAAGGTCCCTCACTTGAAATTCTAAGTTAATGTTGGAAGTGAGGAACCTAGGAACTGATAAGCGAATAATCGCTAGAGTTCGAAGACAGGAAACAACAAGAGAGAAGGGTAAATAACCCTTCATTATTTCTATAAGATTTCACAAAACTCTACCTGGGAGTGAACAAATAAAGTCCGCACTTTGGACTTGAACTTAAAAGACTAAGAATTAAACTAAAACTAAGATTAACTAACTAAGTATAGCCAAAGCTATCAAGGTACAATGAGAGTTGGCCCCTTAACCTATTTTACTACAAAGCTTAGCAAGGGCCTGAGTACGGCCGAGCGTATAACAGCTTTGAGAGAGAGAGCGGCCAAAAAGGCAGACGCGCGTACTTCAGAAACTCTGTTTCTCTCTCTGGCTCAGTAAGTTACTTCGTGGTTTAAATACCGCTCCTTCTCATTAAATATTCAGCAAATTCCAAAACTACGTTCTGGCCGGAATTGCTTATTTTATAACTTTCAACACAACCTTTTATCTTAACTTTAGAAGCATTTACTTCTTCCTTAAAATATATACGTAGTGGGTTCCATTGGTCGAAGATTTTAGATAAACATTTCTCTAAAGTTAAGCATCATGTATATACATAATTCAGATTTTTTAAGTTAAGAATTTGACAGGAAAGGAACTTTAACTTAAAATTTAACTGTTAATAAAATTAACATAATCCTTACAAACTATTATAAAGACTTATACGTACGTAAAAACTATTTGCATTTCTCTTTTCTTGGCATGTAGGCGAAACTTTTTTATTGCTCGATATTCATCATTTGTTTGGGGACCGAAAATTCTTTCGCTTAATCGAAACTTAGTTAAAGTATGAGAAACTCTGTGATTAGTTCGTCACATAATTTAAGACATGAAGTTACTTCAAGTAAGTGATTTATTTGATAAGTCGTCCAATTTGAGTGCGGGAAGAAAACAACTGCATTATATAAAAAAATTTTTGAACTTCCGATTCTTTTGATTTTTTATGGCCCCGCGTATAAGTTTTTTTGTCCAAAATATCTCGACTTATACGCGGGTATATACGGTAGTTGAATTTGTTTTATATGGTTATGTCAAAGCCTCGAAGGTTATCTGCCTACGGAGAAGGATGCTTTGTTGAAGATTTCTTAAGGAAAACTGGCCCGTATATATGTTAAACATGGGGAAAACCATGAAAACGCCCATGCAGTTAGCTCGTTTCGCTTTTCATGGGATTTGAACCTTGGACCGAACTACCAGTGTTCAGCAACTTTAACACTCTGCTGCTGGTGGGCCCATAAAAAGTTAAAAGCATAACTTAAAAATTAATTTTACGTGCAATAAAAACATTAATTTATAAACAAATTCAATATCTACAAAACGTTCCATCCAAGTAATAAACAAGATCAGAAATGAAATTCATTCATTTTTCAATGCAATGTACGAACATTGGATTTTTTCCACCATTAATTGTAACAAAATTGTCATGAATTATAGCTTTATTAAAAAAAACACTTTTAATATAAGCATATACATTGGCAAGCCAAAACATTATGACCATCTACACATTTTTCAGTGAACTCAATTGGATAATGTCACGTGATAAGGCCATGTGATTGGCATTTGACCGTTGCTGGAGAAAGTAAGGAATCATTATTGCAGTTTTCTGTGAGCGATGGGAAAGGCTGCTGATCTAACAGAATTTTATAGAGAGCAAATTGTAATAGCCCAAAAACGTGGAACGAGTACACCTCTGAAACTGCACAACTGGTAGGTTGTTCGCGATGTGCCGTTAGTATTTATGCAAAGTGGATAAATGATGGTGAAACCACCAGTGGATGCCCAGATGTTGGGCATATTAAATTGCTTATTTTATAACTTTCAACACAACCTTTTATCTTAACTTTAGAAGCATTTACTTCTTCCTTAAAATATATATGTAGTGGGTTCCATTGGTCGAAGATTTTAGATAAACATTTCTCTAAAGTTAAGCATCATGTATATACATAATTCAGATTTTTTTCTTATTTCAGTATTATGCAGCTGTTGGAACTGTTTCAGTTTCTCCCTTTAGAAATCTTTCAAGATAATGAATATCAACAATGTGTTCATCCCCACTTATTGGCAAGGAAGCTGACACTTTTGCTACTGTTAAATTTAAGAGGTGCATTCCATAATTTGAAAGATGAATTTTCTTTTTTTAATATGCTTGCAACATCAGTCTTCAAGCCTACCATTTGTGGTGCACTGTCGGAACTAAGTGTTAAGCAATTATCCTGAAGAAATTCAACTTTCTTTTAAAGTTTCAATAATTAGCTATGCAATATATTGGCTTCAGCATGATTCGATGCATTCAGTGGCAGGTGGTGCTTGAGTAAAAAGGCAGAGAGGAAGCATTCTGCATTAGTAACATTTTGTCCTTTATTTCCACAGAAAAATTTCATTTCTTTTTTCCCAATACAACTCACGTTGTCCTTGTGTACACACATGTTTAAGAACGTTGACTCTTCCACCATGTGAAATCAAAAAATTGCAATGATAAACAGTACACATTGCAGTATTACGTTTCCTCGACGAAATAACAGAAGGAAAGTCATCTGTATGCGATTTTTAAGTGCATTTTCACAGATATAACCAAGACTGTTTCTTGGAAGCATGCAAATGCTTTCAGACGCCAAAAACCACTTTTTGGGTGCCAATAATGAAGTATTAAGCCAAGCTACATAAAAATCTTCAGAAATTTTAAAAATAAGAGAACGTCTAGAGTTGGCAACTCTGAACAAGCATTTGGTGAGTTTCTGTAGAAGAAACACATTAACAGAAATAAAAAGAATGGTATTACTGAAGAATACACTACATGCAAGATTTTCTATCTCTGACTTAAAAGATTAGAAAAAAAAGGTAAGACGTTTAAAACTATTCCATTATCCTCTTAAAAGAACCTAAAAAGGATGAACAAATGAGTGCTCACATGTTTCAAAATTTTGAGAGGTTTAATTTGTCACATGGTTTGGCACAATTTCAGAGAAATTTTACATTAGAAGCTTTTCCAAGAAAATAATACAACTGAACCACCCTAAAAAATGATAGAGTTTTTATTCTACAACAAGAGCAGTCGCTTTTCTGAAAAACATAATACAACTGAACTGATAGTTTTTATTCTACAAAAAGAGCAGCCATATTAATAACAATTTTAAAAACAAATTTTTCAGAGCAAATTAAACGTACCTCTAAATGAGGATCATTTAAAATCTTCACTAATTCTTGAGATTCTTTGCTTGAAACACCACAACAAATCTTTCGTACCTCTCTTAGCAGCTTACTATTTCCTATGCTAACAGGCTGGACAGATTCAGAACTATCCTCTAACTGATCCTGAACCTAAAATAGAAAACTGTATTAAAAAATACTTACAACATACAGTTAAACATAACATATAATAACTTAATATTTTAACAAAACAACTGATAAGTTGAGCATTGAAAGTTATATAAAACACACAGCTATAAAGATGCACGCACTGTGAAATTAAAAAAAATAATAATTAATTAATCAATCAATTTTTAAAAAGAACAAAGGAACCTTAAAAATACTATCCTTTCATTTTTTACTTGTCCAGTTTTTTTTTTATTTATTTATTTATTTATTTATTTTTTATTAGTTCTGTCAAAATTTGTTACTTGCTAGCTGTCACTCTGAGAATCAATTCTATTTCTAAATTAATGTCTATATTATAATGGCACTACAAAATTTTAATTTTGTAATTTGTTTTTGAAAAGCAGCTTTGTTGCAACAAAAGACCTGCAGAGACTGCATCAGGCAGTATCTAGCGCCGGCCCTAGACGACCCTTAAGTATATGTAGTTTATTTATTCAGGACTCAGATTAGTCTTAGGCACGTACAAGAAATACAAGTAGGTATAATAAATAACTAAACTAATACAATTCGGGCTTAATTCAGAACGCGAAAGAAGCAAGGCTAAATTTAGTGGGAAAACTTGTCTTTCGCCAATCTTATAATGCACACCCAATAATGTATAGCGCACGCTATAAAGCAAGGTTAAAATAATCTTTACTGAGTCTAAGGAATTTCAGTTAATGTAGCAGACTGCGCTGCCCCTTAATCTTCTGATTTGATCCAGCAATTTTATAAAAATTAAAGCTTGATCTTTCGATTATGTTGAAAAGTGTTTCTAATTTTGGAGCTGCCACAGGATCTACAAAGTGAAAGCACGTTTCAATGTCCATTAAACAAAAAATGAAACTGCTGAAAAAATGGATAAAGGCATACCTGTCTCAAAATTATGCGAGTATGGTATTGTAAAGTCAACTATATATCACTTAAGAAAACAGAAAAAGGAACTTTTTAAATTTTTTTGTGGATTCCAACATCCACTCACAATGAACAACAGAAAAATTGCTCGTTATGCTAAAAGTGAGAATCATGACAAACTGACGACTGAATGGGATCGACATCATCGCAGTGAGGGCGTGCTATTTATGGGTCCAATGCTAATTAGGCTCAAGCCAAAATATTTCATTAAGAAATGAACTGAAAAACCGAGTGCACACATTCGACAGATTGGTTAACCAAATTAAAAAAGCGCAGTGGTATAAGGCAATTAAAAATTTAAGGTGAAAAAGATTCAGTTAATACTGGAGCTGCTGAACTATTTACAGATGAATTCATTGAACTTGTTACTAGTGAGAAATTACCTCCAGAACAAATTTACTATGCTGATGAAACTGGTCTTTTCTGGCAATATGCACTGCAAAATACCTTGCCAACCTCTACAGAAAAGGCTCCAACTGGTGTCAAAGATTCCAAAGCGAGACTAACAATTTTAGTGTGCGCAAATGCGACAGGAAAGCACAAGTGCAAACTTTTCATAATCTGAAAACATACATGACCTTGAGCATTTAAAAGAGTAACAATTTTCCTCGTAGTATGCATGACACAAGCATTAATGAATGACTTGTTTGAAAATCAATTTATACCCAAGGCTTGGCAACATTTGAATTTGGGAGGTTTACCTGATGATTCAAAAATAGTTCTGACTGTAGAAAACTGTTCAGCTCATTCTTCACTTAAAGTTTTAGTGAAAGATAATACAGTCAAAAGACTTTTAATCCAGACTCGTCGGGATTTCGGCGATTCCGGATTATCGGTTTTTCCGGATTCATCAATTTAAATCTGGTAAGATGGCATGCAGAAATTATAAAATTAAAAATATGAAACCGTAACTTATGCAATAAAAAGCAATTATGATCTAAAGCATATCAAAATTTACAAAACTTAAAAAATTTAAAAAAAGCTTAATATTTATTTGTTTACTTTATTAAACATTTCTTTTAATGCATGCATGCATAAAGCATACATTACCCATAGACGAAATTAGAAAATTGCAACCAGAAAACTATTTGATGTGTATTCATAATGACGAGGAATTTGATTTAAATCATATCAAAGACAGAGTACATCGAGATGAAATACTACATTTAGTAAGGAATTATAAGCCGAATAAAAAAAGAAATCTGCCCTGAAGATAAGGATAGTGCTGACACGATCAACTTCCAGTTTATTGCACCCGCGATGCTCCCCCCCTCCCCCCGCAGAGCAGCGTGAAATTGATAAAGAGATTTCGGAACAGTTAGAGAAACAAAGGATATGCCTTTATCCATTTTTTGCAGCAATTCCACTTTTTGTTTGATGGACATCGAAACATGCTTTCGCTTTGTAGATCCTTTGGCAGCTCCAGCATCGGAAATTCATTTTGACATAATCGAAAGTTCAAGCTTACTTTTATAAAATTGCCCTAACAGTCTGCAAAAAATAATAAGCCGGATCCAATTCGAAGATTAAGGAACAACGCAATCTGCAACATTAACTGAAATAGATAATTAGATAATTTTGGCTTTGCTTATACCGGCCGTTATACATTAAATGTGCATACGTAATCGCAGCGTTTATGCATGTGCAGAAAGTTTGTAGCTTTGAAGTCCGGTTTATAGATCATTCCGGATTATGGACGTCCGGATTAAAGACTTTTGACTGTACATCCATATTATTCTTTCTTACAAATTGTAGGTCTGTCATTTAGCTTATGGATGTCAGAATACTGTGCGTGCTGAAATGCAAATATAAAGTAGCATTTTTAAAATCCATGTTACATTTCTTGAACAATTGCAAGACTATTCAATATTTTAGCATAAAACCTGCTGCACGGGGCATCGCAATATCGTGGGATGATGTCTCCAGATACTTTGAAAAATGCTTGGGATAATTTATGGCCAGCTAACATATTTGATGGTGAGGATGATGAAGATGATAGCCGCGAATTTGAAGGTTTTCCGATATCGCAAACTAAAGGTGAAATTTTCCAGCTAATGGATTTTACAAAGAAATGTGAAGAAGTGGCAATAAATGAAGATGATATAACAGAAGTTTGTCATTGCAATGACGATGCCCCCCATCATCAATCAATTAACGGATGGCAAAATCTGTAGTATGGTTCTAAATCCAGAAAATATCGCTACCGATAGTGACAAAGAGGTTATAGAAAACAAAAAAAATTTCGATTTACAAGTTAGTCGGAATTCTTGACATAGCAATTACAGGACTTGAACAAAGGAACTTCGTACCTGAACAAGAAATTATGTCAATTTATAGAAAGAAGGAGAAAGTATTAGCACAAAAAATGAAGCAACTTAAGCAACTTACATTGAAAGAAATGTTTAATAAAGTAAACAAATAAATATTAAGCTTTTTTTTGTAAATTTTAATAGCCTTTATAATAAATCATAATATAAATATTAAATCATAATTGCTCTTTATTTCATAAATTACGGTTTCATATTTTTAATTGTATAATTTCTGCATGTCATCTTACCAAATTTAAATTGATTATCTATAATCTGGAAAAAACCCTAATCCGGAATCGCAGAAGTCCCAAGGAGTCCTGATTATGGACTTTGTACTGTATTACTTTCCAGACATGTTATGTACACTTGGGCTCAAACATTAACACTTCAAAAGAAGATGTAGATTTTAGAGAACAACATGAAACATTAATGCATTTTTATATATCAAGTCTTTTACCGGATAACTAAAAGTAAAATTTTGAGCAGATTTACACTTCCATTTCAAATTCAGATTTTTTTGGGAGGGAGAGTACTGCCATTTTAAAAAAATTTTACAAATGCATAAAAACCAATCTATGTCTTCCAATATTTTTGCTCTAATAACTACTTTTAAACCAATACTACAGCCATCATTTAACCAAGCCTTAAAGACCTCATATTTTAAGATGCACAACATAAGGATTTACTTTTAAATTCTACATTCGTAATATTCTGTTGCAAAATTTAATTCCTGTTATTTACCTTTCAAACAGACAAAGGCTGCCTGTAAACTGTAAACATTCCTAAAAGGCAATGAGTAAATGGTATTTACTTGATTATATTTTCAAACTAAAACTTCAACTTTGCATCTTTCAGCCACGGTGCCGATATATAATATAAATCAGAAGTTTGTCTTTTAACCCTTGTCCGGCCTGGACACACCTAAAAATTTCCTTCTGTACCCACAGAAAAATTGAATGAAAAAGGATTTATAGGCTACTATAGGTTACTCTGAACCTTCTTTATTTATAGTAGATGGCAGCTCAATACAAGCAAGTCCATATATTTTAGCCATGTTTAGTTTTTTAAGACATTCATTTTTCAAAGAAATCTTCCAGATTTTTTTTAGAGTATAAAAGGAATTGTTTGAAAAGAAATTTCTATGTTATGTTTTTGGCTGTATGCTTATCTCCTTATTCTATATTAGTTTTAAATTTTTACCTTGAAATCTTGTTTAAAATCAAACGGCGAACCCTAGGTGTGCCCACACCGGGCTCACCGATAATCTAGGACAACTGAGTCTGTATTCTTTGTTTCTCTGCATCTCTTCGGTCAGTTCATTCACAACAATGCTCATTTCAGCACTCTTTTCAAAGATCTATTCAATCAGTGTGCCCGCTTTGGGCACAGCCACAGAATTAAAACGATAAGTGCTATCTTCACAAAATTTTACTTGTGTACTCCTCTAGGCCTAATTAGACTACCTACCTTTTTTTCTTTTTTTAAATCAAAACTCCGACTTTAAAAAGTAGCGTGCTGGAAAGGGTTAACCTCCTAAGCTTTTAACACATATTTTACATAGTGTGTTCAACTGGGTGGCATCATCAAAGTAACTAAAAACATAAATTTTATTTCTAAAATTTTAAATTTCCAGAGAAATTTTAGAACTTTTTGACTTTAGACTTACATAAATATATTCAAACATCCATTTCTTTAGACACACATCAAATATCAATAGACTTAAAAAACAAAAATTAACAATTGGCAGTTGTATGGGGAAAAAATGGGGCCGGACCTCAAAACTCAGGATTTAACTACAGATTTTTTTAGTCTCAACTGTGTGTTCTTAGAGTTCATATAAAATTTTACAACTGGGTAACTAAATCCATTTTATAATTTTGTTTTCTACTCATTCATATTTTATCTTTTTTAGTTGCATTTTTACATTATTTTGGCTTTAACCTTTCACAATGTCCAATGTACATGCCGTCCAAATCCCAGTTTATAACTCATCAGACCCAGTCTTAAGGCCAGTCTACACGAAGCAATTTTCTCGTACAGCAACAATTTTAAGGATCTGCGCATGCACCAAAAATCGGTCATTTTCTCTGCCGCAATTTCAGAACTGGTGTTCACTGCTCACTAGCGAATGATAAAATCGCAGTCTCTAGCCAATAAGATTGCTTTGAGTGATCACGTGCTTTTCTCCTCATTTGGAATAATAAACATGGCTGCATTTCGTTGGAGCGAAACTCAGCTAATAGAGTTCTATAAAGAAAATGTTGTGTTGTGGGACTAATGTAAATTTTAAAAATAAAAAATTAAGGGATTCTCTTATTTTGATAAGATTTGTCTTCCCCGTTACTTTATATATATTCAAATATTTTCTAATTCCGAGTGAAAATGATTTTAACTCCCCCAAGAAAATTTCCAAAAACTGTTAATGATGCCATGTCATGGGTACTAGATGAAAATATTAAGAAACTACTTGAAACTGTGGTTGCACTTACTGAAAAAATTCAAAAAGTAAAATCTCCAGTCGAGAATAAAGCAATGCAGAGACTCAATTGACTTCGCCGAAAATGGGAGTTAATCAGATGACAAAATACATAGCTTTTCCGACAGCTCCTACACGAGCGATCATAGCCTAGTGGTAAAGAGTAGACTAGGTTTTCTCCGTACGGTCGAGATCGTGGGTTCGATCCCCTACCTTAATTTTGGACTTTCTGTGCCTGGAAGAACTTTTTAATTTAGTTTCTCCATCACTAAATTCGAACTGCACGACTCAAAAGTCGCGTTTTATTTTTTTGCCTACGGGTGGGGTGTTTATTGAATTTTAACGTCTTTCTTTTTATTTTTCGAATGGCCGTTGGCACGTGTTTTAGATCTACTCGTCAAAAGAAAGTCAAAAGTCACAAACCCAGTTTTGTGTTAATTGAATTTTGCGAAAGCAAATTACAGCCCAATTTAATTCAATATTGCTAAACTTTATTCGCTGATTAACTAATAGAGTCATATAATCATAGTTTTCAGACTGTATTAGTTATTTAATTATGCTGATATTAGTTTTTTAATGTTCAATAAATATACTACTTAAGACTTTGCACCTTTATATTTCTTATTTAAAATTTTTGCACTGAAATTACACTGTTGCTTTGTAATGTAGTAATCTTTATTCTTTATTAATACTTTTTACAAAAAAAAAAAAAAAAAAAAAAAAAAAAAGAGTAAACTGTGTACTCAGTACAGAAAAGAAAAGCCTTAAAAAAAAAAAAAAAAAAAAAAAAATATTCTTGCAAACTAAATTTAGCAAAAAATCAAAATCACGCGGCATCATCCGTAAATACTTTCCGAATTGTACTATCTTCAATACGCAACTCCCGGAGCAGGAAATTACAAAGGCACTATGAATTTCTCACCATTTGACCAAATTTCTAGTCCAAACGCATTTTTCCCCCCTTCTGTAGCAGAAGCTAAGTTCAAAATTGTATCTGTATCTATAGTAGCAATTTAAAATAGTCATCCATTATTTTGACTATTTGACACCACCATAAGCTTTGTTTACCAATCGTAGACAGTGTGACGCTGTAGAGGGCGGGAACACTTCCTTTCATAGTGATTGGCTGAGTGAATTCCTGTACTAGAAAATCGTTCCGTGTGTACAGGCGAGCTATCTCAGATATTGTCGGCCGAGAAAATCGCTACGTGTAGACGGGCCTTTATGGTTTATTATGTGTGAAAGCATGTTTACTGTTGCCTCCCTCAAACCTATCACAGAATCAATTACTAAGTACAGGGTTCAACGGAAAGAACCCGCTGATTTTAATTCTTTGCATGCTATAAGAGAGGTGTCTGACGACAGAATCATTTCTAAAGGTTTATGGCCCCGACGTTCCCCAGATCTGAGCATGTGTGACTATTTTTTATGAGGAGAACCCTAAAGAATAAAGTCTATTGAAATCTTCACACTATTTGATAAATTCAAAAACAACTTTCGAACAGAAAGTCAAAATGTTTCAGAAAAAGAGCTTTTGTGCGGGAATACTGATTTGATAAAAAGATGTTAGGAATAACTGCAACACATGGAAATCATTTTAAACAGCTTCTATAATAGAAGTAAGTACTCATTACATCAGAGAAATAAATAAAATGATGTGCATGATATTATTAATTGAAGTTTATGAGAATATAATACTCGGGTTGGCTATTTGACACTGCCTGGCACAAAGATGTTTGAAAAGCTCTGCATATCCAGTCTTTTACAAACAATCATGTACTGCACTTTTCTGAACATTTAATCTGCCTGATAGTTGATGAACTGAAAAATGTGGATTTTCCAAGAGAGCTTCTTTTAACAAGCCCTTTTTTTTATAAAAGATGGTTGCCCTAAGTAGGTATTCATCTTCGAATTTTCTTTGATGTTTCAGTGCTCAAACTCCTCACCCACCTCTGAACTGTATCATCAGAAGCAGCACTTAAGTCTACAAGCATAAAAAAGAAAAAGACTAGCATCTTTTTCCTTTTTTTTAAACAAAAGAACATGCATAATAAGACAAAAATAAACTTTTGGATTCTCTTATTTTCAGCACTGCACTAAAGGTTAGGTTAGGTTAGGTTATTTAATTACGGCAAAGCCTCGAGGGCTATCTGCCTAAGGTGAGGGATGCCTTCGTGGAGGGCTTTCTAAGGGAAACTGTCTCGTATACCCGTTACACATGGTGAAAACCACGAAAACAACCATGCAGGCAGCCCGTCCGCGGATTTGAACCTCGGACCGAACTACCAGTGTTCAGCGACTTTACCGCTCGGCCGCTGGTGGGCTCCCCCCCACTGCGCTAAAAAAAAAAAAAAAAAAAAAAAAAAATTTAAATAAAAAAATTATGCCACAACACACGCTAATAAACAAAATGAAAAGAAAAGACCATATTTATATACTTGCTGTTTATCAGTTACCAGCAGTAGTAAAATAAACAGAAGAAAATGTGCTTCTATTTCAAAAACTGCACACCTTTGCGAGTGACCAAAAAAATGTACTTACAATTGAAATTATAAGTCACACAGTTATGAATTCTATTCAACTGATTTTTAATATTTCAGATGCATGTTTTATGTACGTGTCATAGACAAAACTCTTCCATGCAGCCTTACTCGTTTATGAAAGTAACTGATAATTAATAATTGTGTAATTAGCACTATTTAATAACGGTGATTAGCACAATTTTTTGCAGGTGCAAACAATGCAAGTTGATTTGCTCTCTCAGATGAAGTAGTTAACAAAAGTTCTTTGTTATTAAGCCTGAAAATTTTACTTCAGTTTTATTTTACTTCTTTATTATTTTTCATTTTTTTAATTGTTTACTTTCATTTTTCTTCCCATGCAAGTGAAAATGGATTTAAATTAGATCTGAATTATATGGATTATGATAAAGCACACTAGGACTGCCCGAGTGAAAATGAAATATATCATTGTGAAGATCCTCGAAAGCAATTTTTAATATAACATTGCTAAGATTAATTACATATATGTGTGTTTCAGACTTTATTTTAACCTTAGTTCTGTAATTTATATATATATATGTGTGTGGTATTTTAGCAACTCTTTGACAATGGAAAATTATATAGCAATGCATGGTCGGAAATGCTTTCATGAAGTCACATGAAAGGAAGGACATAAACAGAATGAGAAATCATGATTTTTATGCTAAGTACAGCACAAACCCAAATACAGATCATCATCAAAGAAGGCATTCAAAATTACGACCTCATACCATGATGCAAGAACCATGCATCATGCATATCTTCCATGCGCTGCAGAAGTGAGGCATGCATCACAGTCCCGGATCATGATTTCATACACCTTCATTAATGATGACATTGCACAACACGTCTTTCCTGTATCCCGCACTTATGCTAATTTTCACGCCTTCTATTTCGTGGTTGCTATCTCTCCTATTGTCATCCATGCTTAGCAATTGCCCATCAGTGTATATATATATAATTTTAGGGAAGCTATAAAAGCTGGATTCTCTTGTAACAAATTTTTACTTTCCTTCACTTAATCACTTACATCAAGAGAGAATTTTTTTTAATGTTTATTAGAAAAATTTCAGTACTGAAATATTCTATATTTGGCATAATAATTACCTTTGTATTATGTAAACCTTTAATTATACTTTTACCTGTTAATAATTGACAGAGAATTCAGAGAAATTTTCAAATTTCTTTTCTACAGTAATGTTTTTTTATTATTTCACTTTTCTTTAGATATATGGTCAAAAATTTATGCTATACATATTTATTTGCATTCGATATTAAAAAATCGAGAAGTTGCACTTTGTACATTACTAAATCAAAGAACATGATATATTATTTTTCACATATAACAGAATATTTTTAAACCCTTTTTTAGCCCTTAACAACAATGCAACAGAATAATATCTTCAAGGACTAATACATGCTGACTAAAAAAGCATTGCTCTTTTTTTTAACAAAGCAAGTGTTATTAACTTTTTTTTTCCTCCTAGGCTTTACGCATGCGCATTTAATCCCCCCCTACCGCACATAATAAAACATCTGGAGAGTCCCGATTCTTAATTTCACATCGACACTAAATAAAATATTTTGTTACTGAAGAAACAAACATTTTAACGTAAGTTTGTACAATCAGTAATTTGGCTCTGTTGCTGCGTATCTGCTTTTTGACACACATCTTAAACCGAAACATTCCACATAGATACATTGTTGATCTGACGCCAAACTGGCAAATCATTATTTACAATGCTTTCCTTTCATCACCTCATGTTTATCAAAACATGACAACTTGAGTAATGACTCATGTACATTTTTTTTTTATGTTAGTAATTGAATAATAAAGGAGTATGGTAACCTTTTAAGTTGACACTATGCTTGGCGATGATTACAGATTTAAGTTAAATGCGCTAAAAAATGACGACGAGGGAAAATTTACCAAAAATTTCTATCTGTATGCTAAAAATAGATTTGATGATACTCATAGACCCAAAGATTACATTTAGGACTATTTGAATTAAAAATAACTGATTTGTTTTTCACATAAACCTAGAACCAGCGCCAGGGCACATATGGCCGCACTGAGTCGCAGAATTTAGGACCCACAGAGACTGCATCAAGCGGTAAAATATCTAGCATCGGCCCTCAATAAGGGTTAAATATATGTGGAAATTTATTTATTCAGAACTCTGATAAGACTTAAGCATGTGTAAGAAATAGACATAAGTATAATAAATAACTAAACTAATACAATTCAGGCTTAATTGTCTCAGTGCGCAATAGAAGGAAGATAAAACTTACCGGAACAACCTGTTGTTAGTTGCCAAGCACATGATGCATAGCCAAATACGTATAGTGAAGGATAGCTAAATTTGATGATGATAGCCACTAATTTGAAAGGTTTTCGGATATTGCAAAAAAAGGTAAAATTTTCCAGTTAACAGATTTTGTAAAGAAATGTGGAGAAGCAGTAATAAATGAAGGTGATATAAAAGAAGTTTTTCAGTGTGATGACAATGCTTCTCAATCATCAATCAAATTAATGAATGGCGAAATCTGTAGTATGGTTTTAGATCCAGAAAATACTGCTACTGATAGTGAAGAAAGTGACAGAGAAGGTACTGAAAACGAGAAAACTTGGATTGACGAGTTAGTCGGAATTCTCGAAACAGCAGGTACAGGACTTCCAACAATGTAACTGAAGAGGAAATTATGTCTGTCCACAGAATTAAAGAGAAAAGTATTAATACAAAAAACGGAATACCTTACATTGAAAGAAATGTTTAATAAGGTAAACAAATAAATATTAAGTTTTTTTTTTGTAAATTTTGATACCCTTTAGATCATAAATACTTCATTATTTCATAAATCCCGATTTCATATTTTTAATTTTATAATTTCTACATGCTATCTTACTAAATTTAAACTGATGATCTAATACCCAGAAAAATCCCAAATTCGGAATCGCCGAAGTCTCGGCGAGTATGGATTTTGGACTTTGTACTGTACTAATAATAATGGTGCTCATTAGATGTATTTTATTTAGTTCTTTTTTGAATAGAAGTTATAATTCAGGTTTATTTGAGGGGCAGGAGATTGGAAGAATTTGGACTGTTCTTCCTGCACTGCTTTCATTAGTGACTGCTTTCTCGTGAATGAATTATTATTTTTAGTTTTATTAGACACCTAGTATCAAGACATATATACAAAAAATCATGAACCTTCTTTTGCAAAAATATCTTTAATTTATTTTTTTTAAATCTTGTCATATCTTTATTTAATTTCTGAAAATGAGACTGTAATACCTGGTCACTGTTGAGCACTTTAATGAATATAAACAATTATTACCCAACATTTGCAACAGTTCTTGTGTACTTTTTTTTAATAAATTAAACGATCAATTTAATAGGTTTGCTAGTGCATTTAAAAAATAATCATCAATTATAAGCATCCAAATGAAGATAAAATTACCTCCATTATAGCAGGAATGTGCAAGTACTGAAATTGTTTACGAGACTGAAATCACAGGAGATAATACAATAACAGTACAACTACAATTACTTGAACTTCTAGAAATCTAAGTTTTTGATAAGTATAAAAATGTTTCCTATTGATGAACCATATTATAAATTAATATTCATGCAAAATAATTTGCAGTCCCAAACCAACTGCACATTTCTCATCCGTACTGAAGTGTGCATTAAAAAAAAGAAGCTTATCTTATAAATACAATCTACCCCCCCCCAGGAATAAAACATAATTCAGCTGTTCTCAATTTGTGCTTTTATTCTATTTTTAAAGCATTTAATACTCTGATTGACACACTTTTCATCTTAAAGACCATTTAGTTGTTTCAATTAAAGTCTGGAGACAACCTCTTGTGAAATTTATATAATAAACAGAGTTTAAATCTACCTCATAAAGGGTTTTTGAATAATAACAATTACAGTATTGTAAAATAAATTACATTTTAAAAGGTATTTACAATTAATCACGCATCATAACCTTTTCGTATTAAACTAAAACTGATACTCCGGTATTAACGCAACAAGGTTGACCTTCACATAATCTGAAGATTTTCTAGAGATGAAAAGGTAAATGTTACTTATTGGACAGAAGCTACTAGTTTTCGAAACTTTTCTCAGAAAGATTCCAAAACTATCAATATTCTTCATAATTTTTTATGAATGAATTTTTCATAATTTTCTTACGATTTTTATTTTTTTTATGAACTCCCCATTACTCATTATTTTGGCAACCCTTGATTTACAAAGCAGGTTTATATAGGCCAACTCTGTCCATGCTATAGTACAATACACCTCCTCTTTCTTTCCAGAGTAAAAAAGATTTTTTATTCTTTAATTGCTTCTTCCAGTCGGTGGGGATGAAAGAAAAGAAACCAGAAACCATTCACTGGCTGTTAAACTGTTTAATAATGGTATCACAATATCTTTTTAATTGTTAAACTGTTTAACTTATCATATATCTGGTACAGGTAACAAGTTAAACAGATTTGATACTCACTGAATAAATTTTAAACAGGCATAAAAAATATTAATTATTTTATCCAATTTCTCACCTTAACCAGAGAACTGACAACAGGTGATTCCATTAAGCCCTTTAAAAAAATAATGTCTGTATCTCTAGCACCAACTTTTCCATTAAGGTCCTCAATGTTTTCACGTACATGCTGGAATGCAGCTATAAAAAACAGTAAATAAAAATCTTTACTATTAAATCTAAAAAAAATTTGCACAAAAGTGAAGGAAAGAAAATTACAACATCCAACATAAACAACAGCACAAAGTTAAAATTTTTGTCTGTACAAGGTTGCCTTCTTACTTTTGCAATAATAAAGTATCATAATTATTGGGAGGGGGTTAGTCTATAGGAAAACTGTTATAGTGGCCTTTTAATACATATTACCTACAAAAAAAAAAAAAAAAAAATCCAAAAAATGACTTATTACACATAAAAATATAATTTTGCCTCAATACATACATAACTATTAAAGAAAAGCATGTTCACACCTCTCTAACTTTTATATTTATTTAAATACTACATTTTATTAACAGATATGTTTCAAATAATGGCATATGATTAATGTGACATTTCCTTAAAAAAACGATCTAATGAATGATATTATATAGTATCCAATAGGGACACATTAAACAAAAAAATACTTGTCATATGTTTTTTAACCAAAAGAAGATAACAATGAAGTGACTGTCCTACATCTAAAAGAATGCTCCCCTCCCCAACTCAAGTAGCAGATTTATGATGCAATGAGTACACTTCATTTGAACTTCTGGAGTTTTCTCATCATTAATGTGCAAGGTAATTTTACGACTTCTTAAAAATTAATCAGTTATTTACAAACATTCTGGAATGCAGGATTCTTCTCGAGTGCAGTTTAAATGACCCATAAATTAGTCCATCTCAGTTCAATTTTTAGAGTGATGTATAATATTTAATACGTTCTACGTGCATGGGAAAGAAGCCACTCGATGGAAGATATTGTGTCCCAGCAAGATAGTGCACGTTCTTTGGATAAACTTTTGTGCTTTCTTCGAAACGAAGTGCAAAGTGAGGAAATGATTAAGCTCGCTCGTACCGGGTTGGGAGCTTAATGTTCTGCTCATTCGCATCCACATGCTGATGATCCGGGTTGCTCTACAGCTGCTGCTTTGGTAAATGTTTAAAACAATACAGGTAGGCGAAATTTACATTTTATATTTAGTGAGAAATCCCACAATTCTGCCAAATATTTTTCTGCTCATAAAATGTCTTTAGAAGATAAATGAAAGCTTTTGGTGCAAAAGCGCGCCTGTTTTCACTGCCTCCAAGTTGAACATAGTTCACAGGCATGCAAAAGTAAAGTAAAATGTTTGACTTGTGATAAAATTCCCTATACCATTATGTGCTCAAATGGCAAACCTGTAAAGCCAAATGAAACTGACAGTACCGTTATTTCAAGTAACTTATTGTCTAATCAGTCAACTGTTAATGAAAATGTGTATTTGCAAACACTTGTTTTAAAAATAGTATTCGAAGGTAGGCAACTTACAGTTCGTACGATTTTGGACAGTGGTTCTCCGAAATCTTATCTTTCAGAAAAGGTCATCACGTTTTTGCACCTGCGTCCTAAATCGAAACAAACTATTATACACGGTTAGTTTGGGGGGAGAGAGACAAGTCCTCATTCCCATTTAGTGTTTGATGTTAATTTGAGAAATTTTGAGGGCACATATGACCATAACTTTGAAGTACTTTCTCAAAACATAATATGTGGATGGGTTCCAAAAGCAGTTGATCCCAATACCCTAAAAGAATTAAAAGAAAGAAATATTACCTTGTCTGACTTGCAAGCTAAAGAATCTGACATTGAATTGCTTTTAGGAATGGATGCCATTGGGGACATTATTACTGGCAGCTCTCTGAAACTGAACTCTGGTGTAACTGTAGTTGAGACTAAATTCGGATACACTGTGATTGGTAAAGTAAACAGCTTATTTAAAGAAACTACTTCAGCTACTATTTCAGCATCACTAGAAAATAATTTGTGCAATAATGTAGTTTTGTTGCATTGTGCTAATCTTAGCGTAACTGAACTCTGGAATTTAGACGCCATTGGCATAACAGACCACTACTGAAGATGTTAAACGTAAACTTGCTTACTCTGACACCGTTAAGCAATGTAAAGGGAATTTAAATGTTCTTCCTGATGGCCGATATGAATTGCCACTACCCTTTAAATCTGAAATTCTGTTACCTAACAATAAGTCTATCGCTTTTAAAAGGCATCAAAGAATGTGTCTACAAATTAATGAGGAAAATCAGTTAGATGACTATAAACTAGTTTAAGCAATGGGAAGACCTAAAAGTAATAGGAAAGGTTCCTGAAACTGAAATTGATGATTTGAGTTATTATTTGCCCCATAGACCTGTTATAAAGCATACTAGCCAGACAATGAAGGTAAGGCCGGTGTTTGACGCTTCAGCCCGAAAGAGAAATAAACCGTCTCCAAATGATTGTCTAAATAGAGGGCCGAATTTAATTGAACTCATACCTGATATAATCAACAGGTTTAGATTGCATTCAGTTGGTTTATCATCGGACATTGAGAAAGTATTTCTTCAGCTGAGTATTATCCCAGAACATTGAGATTATTTGAGGTTTTTTTCTTCCAACTCTTGAAGAACCTATGATTTACAGACACTGCACAGTGGTGTTCGGCGTTTGTTCATCTCCATTCCAACTCTCTGCATCGATAGAGCATCTGTTGGATAATTCCACTGCCGAGTTTGACGATGTGACCCAAAAATTAAAGCATTCGTTTTATGTTGACAATTGTGTCACTGGGGGTTCACGATATCAAACAGCAAGAAACGTTTATAGTTAAGGTGACAAAAGTAATGACTCGGGGATGTTTTAACCTACGGGGTTGGGAAAGTAATGTTCCAGGTCATTGTATTTCCCGTAGTTCAGGTATAACTTCTCTTCTTGGAATCTTATGGGATTTGGATAATGATACATTAAAATGTAATCTTAATTATTCAATGGATAATGAGATAAGTAAACATAATATTTTGGCTATGGTACATAAAATTTTTGATCTGCAGGGTTTTTTTAGTCCAACTACCTTGTTACCTAAGTTACTATGACAGGAGGCTTGGACTATGAAATTTAAATGGGATGACCCCCTTGCCAGACAACATTCAGAAAACTTTTCAGAAGTGGCAGGATGAAATTAAGTATCTTGAGAAAATTAGTAAAGTCAAATACCGAAAATTCGCCAACCTGAAATCCGTGAACTCCTGAAATTCACGTTGCCTCTCAAATTATAAACATTCAGTTTATACGTTCCGGAAATGCAACATTGAGCAAGAAATATCGAAGAAAAAATACTTACCAAATAATTACGTCATAATTACCGAAAAATAATGAGCCATAACGGAAATATCCAATTATTGACGTCATGACAAAAGTTTTCTCTCCTCTAATCTCTGCATCGAGGTTACAAAGCAGATGATTCACTCAACTCTTCTTTCAAGTTCCCGATTCACGTTGTATTTTCTAAGCTTTGTTATTTCACGAGAGCATTTAGTGCTGCCTTTTTTTTATCCGAATATTTTGTGGATAAATTAAGAATATTTTAAATTTCAGCCCTTTTTAAGGAGCCATAACGGAAATATCCAATTATTGACATCATGACAAAAAGTTTCTCTCCTCTAATCTCTGCATCGAGGTTAGAAAGCAGATGATTCACTCAACTCTTCTTTCAAGTTCCCGATTCACGTTGTTGTATTTGATAAGCTTTGTTATTTCACGAGACTATTTAGTGCTGCCTTTTTTTTTATCCAGATATTTTGTGGATAAATTAAGAATATTTTAAATTTCAGCCCTTTTTAATGCAATTACAGATACGACATGCACTCATGATTTTACTGCTTGCAACGTTGAAAAACGTAAACATGTTGCATTGACGATAATGCAAAAAGTGCAAATTCTGCAAAAGATGGAGATAGGTGCATTTTATAGCAGAATTGTATGGAATTGCGATATGATTGTGTATGATATATGGAAAAATAAAGAAAAGCTGTTGAAAATTTCCAGCAACAGTAATTCTAACACCGGAATCCGAAACCAGAAATCTTTGCATGAGGTGAAATCGGCAAACCTCGATGCTGTATGCATATAATAAGTTATTGCAATAATGTATATAATAATTTAATTAAATGTATCTAATACGCCTTATTTATTTTGCACTTTTAGTCTGAATATTATGATTTATCTTTTCTGTCCTGAAATCCGCAAAATCTGCACAACCTCTGGTCCCAAGCTTTGCAGATTTCTGGACTTCTACTGTATTCCACGATATGTAGAGATAAATGGGAATTCAAAGGTACATCTATTCATTGATGCCTGTAAGAGCTCCTATGGTGCATGTGTCTACATTAGAACACTAACACCCATGGGAGTCAAAATTCGATTGATCAGAGCCAAATCCAGGGTAGCGCAGTTAAAACCTCTGACAATACCCGGTTAGAGTTGATGGCCTGTTGCATTCGCGCGAGACTGGAACATTTAGTATACGCTGCCTTCGATTAGCCCAATTTGAAAATTATTGCATGGAGTGATTCTATGGTACCACTCTGGTGGATTAAGAACCGTGGTGATGTCAGTTTTCGTTGCGAATACGGTAAAAGAAATAAACAGTCTGATTCCTTCTCAGTGTTGGCACCATGTACCAGGTTATTTAAACCCGGCAGATATGCTTTCAAGAGGCTGGTGGGAGAGGTTAGTTCGCGTAGTAAAGGAACTGTTGAGAAGGACACTCGGTAACGCGGTTCTTATAACCAAGGAATTGTACACAGTATTGTGCGACTGTGAGTCAATAATTAACTCTAGACCTCTTACCTATCTGCCCAAAAATTCAAATGATTTAATCTCACTTTCCCCAGACATGTTTCTCATCGAGAATCGTAGCTTAGGTGTTCCCGATATTGATTTCTGCGATTTGAAAGGTCTTCGAAAAAGGGCTAGACATCCCCAAAAACTGCTTAATGATTTAACCCTATGATGCGCGGTATTCACGCCCTGAAATCACCAATTTTCAAATTTTTTCCCCCTCTTCCTTCCGAAATTTTTGAGTGAAAATCAATTGATTACTGATCTTTTACCTCTAAATAACACAAAATGACTGCAGAATCATACATGTTTTAGGTTTTAGTATTTCAAATCAGATGCCTTTTAAAATTTGTTTTCAATGAGACAAAATAACTTCCTTTTATTAATATAAACAACTTTAAACCTCAAAAGTTATTCATCGCACATCAATCATTGCTATTTTTTATAAACAATAAAAAAATAGCAATAATTAAACTGCATATATAAAAAAAAAAAAACCTCTATATGTATGGCATTTGCTTTGTGGTTTCAGGGCACGACCATTGCCCTATTACAGCATTGTGACACAATGCTAGAGGCTCGGTGGTCGCGCCTTGAAAACACAGCTCTTCACAATGACGTTTGCTTGCTTCTCAAATAGGAATGTTTATTTTCACCCGGATATAGATAAGAGGTTTTGAAATCACAGAGTTATTTTATTACTGAACAATACATGCACCTGCCCAGTAAAAAGGTCTTTCTTTTCCAGAGACTTTTCTCTGACCTCAACACACTTGCTTCCCAAGCTAGTATTGTGATTTTATAAATTATTTCCTGTGGTTTAAATTTAATGTAAATATACTTTGCTGTAATTAAAAATAGAAATCGCGTAAAGTTTTATTTAAATTAAAAATATTTTCTGAATATTTTGAGACGAAATACGAATAAAATAAGTATGAATGGGAAACGAATGATCCGTACCAAAGCCAAAAACCAAGCCCCCCCCTCCATTAACATAAAAAACCCTCAAATTTCATGTGCCATATGAAAACAAATTAAATAACGCTGGACATATACCAGTGAAATTTAGATCCAATCAGTGTACATTTTGTAGCACAAGGAAGAAACATCATAGAAGAAGATACGTGTGCGAAACGTGCAATGTGGGTCTATGCATGTCCAAAAAGACAAAACATGCTTTGAACAGTGTCACAAAAAATATTTGTTTTTTGAAATTAAAAAGAAAAACACTGAGTCTTTTTTTATCCTTACTTTACTGAGTTTTTAATCCATGTAGCCAAACATCCTTATTATGTAGGTACTTATACTTTCACTGCTATAGAAAAATTACATAAATGTTTATTTTTTAATTTTTCTGACGATTCAGTTTGTAAAATAATGTGAAAAAATATACATTATGCAATTCTTACATGCATTTTTTTTTAAATTCGTAAATTTCGTCATTTATCGGAAAAGTGCACGGAGAAAGGTAAATTTTTTTTTCCTACTACCCAGGTAAGTTTCAAAGTCCTAGACGCGCGGTGATTTCACAGTGCGATTACCACCCACAAAACAATAGGCAAGAGTAGATTTTTTAAAATTCATATATTATTTGTCTCTAGGATCATAATATTCAATTTCTAGAGTTTTTAGTTAAAAAAATTATAAAAATAATATTGCGCACGTCAAAGGGTTAAGACATAGATTTAGGCCTTCTGGTTCAAAATAAGAAGGGTCCATCGTCAGAGCTACATCTGGGTGAAATTGCCCTAATAGAAGATGACATCACAAAACGGATGCATTGGCCTTTAGCTAAGGTCATTCAACTAATTCCTGGGGAAGATGGCAAGGTCAGAACTGTAAAATTGAAGACTCAAGCTGGTACACTGCTTCGTCCCATTCAGAGAGTCTTTCCATTGGAAGTGCAGTTAACGGATACCCCCACTGATCCCCATACACGATAACTCTTTTACTAATCCTGTTTCTTCTATTTCTAGTGATGAGCATTCAGATGCTAATGACTCTTCAAATGACTCTAGTAACACCCTGCAAGGTGCTAAAGTGTCAAGATTTGGACATGTGATCAAGGTGCCTCAAAGATTAGATCTCTTCGACCAGATATTGTATGTCTTTGAGCCAACCTGAAGTCAACTCAAAGAAGGGGAGAAAGTAGAGGATGGCTGCTGCAGACAGACAATTACGTAACGGCTGGGTGAAGTCGAGAGAAGGAGCGCCGCTTTTGATTGGACTATTTTTTATTCTTCTTATTTTTTCTTTAACTGTGAACTAAGCGGGGGAAATTCCATTTTCACTCAGTTATACGTGTGTATGCAGATGTTAAAGTAATGTAACATTTTTTCGCTTGTGTGAAATATCCATATTAAAATCTTTATATTAATAATCCCTGCTGTATTTAATTTGTAACCTGCATGTTGTAGCCCTGTGAGTTGCAACACCCTAGCTACATCTCTGGCTCACTTACCTGAGATCTTGGTTGATAAAGACCCAATCAAAAGATGTTCTACTATGTTTAAACTTTAATTATGTAAATCATAAGAATTTCAATTACAGATTAAAAATTTTACTTTTTCAGGGTTCGTACACATCTCTGCACATGGAAATAAAGTACTTTTAAGGACTTTTAAGGACCATTAATGAAAAAAATGAAGGACCTAAAGAGCAAATGGGAACTGAATAAATTCAATTAAAAATATTATATCTATGCCTGAATTTCACTTTTTAATACCATCCTAAAAATAAAAGAAATCCATAAGCAGGATGCATTATTATTAAACATAGCTAGCTTAAGTGACATAATTATTAATACATTTGAGAATAAATTAAATATTATGAAATTTATTAAGTATCATTAAATATTTTACACTTATAATAATTGGACATATTTGAAAGATGATAAATGACATTTTAGTTACATTTTACTAACAGTTAGCTTTTTTATTTTTAATACCCTATCGTCATAATAAACTAACTATCAACCTCTCCACAATGTACTACCTATGAGGGTTTACTTTATTTGGTAAAAGTTAAATAGTCCTCCCCCCGACAAACGTGAAACAAATTAAGGCTATGTCTGAAAGTAACTATAAATCAGAGGTTTAAATAAGCTTCTTATTTAAAAAGAACTTAAGGCATGAAGGCATGTTCTGATGCTAACAAAATCAATTACAGCTCGTGGTGATGTAATTAAGCAAAAAGAGTCAAATTCAAAATAAAAATATGGACTAGTGGTCAAAGACAAGTGGTCAATTTAATCTCGTTCAATAACCCTATCATCATAATAAACTAATAAACTCAAATATCAGCAGCGGTAATGGAAATTATCAGAACTGATAGGAACTAATACAAGGAGCAACAGGAGGTCAGAAACACACTCTTGTCTTACACTCCAAAAATCTCAGTTTAAAAACTGTCTCAGTGATTTGCATTCTGGTGAGGAAACAGAAATGAGAAATTATAGTAAAGGCTTAAATTGTTAACAACTGGATAATTTATACAATATTAACTACATATCTCTGAAGAATAATTTTCTTTCTCTTAACATATTTAGTTCGTTTCTTCAATAAGTTTCCTTTTTACTTTAGAATTTTTGGATTTAATTAAAGATGTCTGTTATTCTAAAAGACAAAATGCATTTAGAATGTATGGAAAAAGCTGCTTGTTTTATTCCTTGAGTAATACGAGCATTCAGAAGAAATATGAAATACATATGGTAAGGTCTGGTCACAGAGTTGGTGTGACATAATTTTTAGAATTTAGTGACACACCGAGCTACAAAATATAGAAATGGCAAAACGTTTAGAATTTAGAGCAGACATTGGAAGCAGAATTTAGAAAGGCACCAGGCAGCAGAATTTAGGATCTACAGAGACTGCAGCAGGTGGCAAAATGCCTAGCGCCAGCCCTGTGTTGCCCTGTTTTTTAAAATGTCAGTTTTCAATATCTTTATTAATAAAAAAAATTTATTTCTATAATACCTGCCCATATGATAAGATTAGAGGCATTTTTGATATTTTTCATGCTTGTGTCTAGTGAAAAGTAAAGAAAGAGAAAACTGATGCATATTCTGAGAATTCTGAGAAATGGGGGAAAACTCTTACCATGAAAAAATTAAAAAGATGTTTCTAATTAATCACATAGCTATTTTGCTTTTGCTAAAAACTGTTTCGTAAATTGTGCTTTATAGCATTATACCTTGCTTATTTTTCAGATTCAAAACATTGTATAATATGTTGCCAAAACGGAACCTTATAATATGACAGTGAAAAATAAAAATGCTTTATTTTAATGTTATTTCTTAAATATAATTCCAATACATTACCATTATTTTAATGAAATTTATCAGTGTTAGAATGTTCTAAAAAAGTCGCCGAAAATTTCCCAGATTTCGGAATTAAAAATTTTCCATAGAAACCGATCTTAAAATCACCAAAATGTTGATAAGTCGCCAAATTTAGAACCATTTAATAAAAAAATTCACATCCCCCAACGCGGAAAGTTGTTTGAGAGATCTTCATTACAAAAAAATGAAATAATTTCGAAATGCTTATGTTTCACTTCTTGCTCACAAACTTGAGTATCCCACCAGTTATATTACAAATAGGAACAAATTATAACCCATGAACCCATTCAAAAAATAACTATATTTGTCAGTGAATTGCCAAAAACATTGCTGCAAAATGCTAATTCACACTCAAAATGGCAGTCGTAAAAACAGACAGAAATTTCAGATTATTAAAATTAAGGACCTTCTGCCGATTTTGGCCGAAATTAAGGACTTTTAAGGACCAAAAAATCGATTCCAAAAAACTTAAGGACATTTAAGGACTCTTAAGGACTGCACGGACCCTGTTTTTTTTTAATTTAAATTTTAAAAAAATTCCTACTTAGTAACGGGCTTGAAGTAATTTGAAGGCTAAAGGAATGTGCTTCTATTTTACATATAAGTTAATTACCTTGAAGTTCACAAATAATTATGCCTTAACTAATTCTATAATTTTTTTAAAAAACAGTAAGCCAAAACAGATCTGCAAACAACCTTGATGTATTTAAACTTAAAACTGCTTTCATACATATGCTAAATAAATAAAACCCTTTTCTTGTACTGAAATGAAAGCATCTTGCGTAGTAGTCTTTTTAATGCAGTGTCCACTTTGTGCTGTAAAATTTCCTGCATTTAACTTTCTAAAGCTGGCGGTACAGCAGTTGTACCATGAAAATGACTTTCTTTACCACCAGCTGTGGTACAACTGTCATACCAGCCATCCCCTCCCTATTTTAGAGAATCGCCTATCTGTAGATCTCTGGGTGGTCCATTGTCACTGCTCAGAATAGCCGCCGGATTGTTAACCCTCTTCTTATCAGTTTGGCTACATTTTTGCAAAAACCGCAGGTTTCGTCTTGTGCCAATATACTTGAAAATCAAATAGGAGCCATCTCTTTCTCAAACTTTAGACCACTGTCTCATAATTTTAGTGCTAACTTTTTTAGTACTAACTTTTGTTATGATTAAAAAGTCAGTGATTTTGCACATTGTTTTAGCTTACCAGATTTAATGCTTTTTAATCATAGCAAATAAGATTAAATTAATATTTTAGATTTAATTCCCTTCTAGAAAATAGGTAAAATCGCTTTTATTGTTTAGTTCCTTTTTACACTTATGAATAATAAGATGTTATTTTGACCCTTTTTTTGGAGTGCATAAAACCCTTAAGAACTGTTAACTCTTTCAAAGTGCTTCTATTATGTAGGCAATTTTGTCTGATTTATCAGAAGATAAATAAGAGACAATTGCATGCATAATAGTTTTTAGAATTTTCATTCATTCAATGATTGCTTTCAATGATTTTCATTCATTGTAAATTAAATAAAACATATTTATCTTTAGACCCTCTTTTAGAATAACATCTGCCAAAAAGTATTTAAATATCATTAAAGCTCATGTAACTTCTAAATTGAACCAAAACATCAGTTACTTTGCATAAAATTTCGGCCAGTTTTATTTGCTGAAATTCTTATACTCCTCAAGAGATAAGGGGAATTCAGACAAGTTAATAAAAAATTTATCCTTAAAAAAGGAATGTTATTTTGTCTGCAATAAGGTGTATGTCAACTTATTATTAAATGTATGAGAATTAGGATTGGATTACAGAAAAGCACACGAACGCTATCTGCTTAAGGGGATGGATGCTTTCGTGTAAATCTTTCTAAGAGAAATTGCTTACATTTACGTTCCAGATGGAAAACTCCACATGTAATCAAGTAGTACTCTGAATTTAATTGGATTAATTTTGTTCGCTTACTGAATTACATCAAAGCACACAACAATTATCTGTACAAAGGGAGGGATGCATTCGCGAAGGACTTCTTAAGGGAAGCTGGCTTGAACTGACGTTACACAAAAACCCTGAATCCAACCCTTTAGCCGGAATTCAAACCCGAGCAAGCTACAAGTATTCAGCCACCTTTACCGCTCTACTGAACGGCTCGTAAAAAAATTGATAAAGAAAAAGTATTGAAATAACCACTTTAATTTACTAACTGATATTTCTCAATCAAGAGTATATAAATTAGGCATATGAGGGGATTATTTGTGAATAAATAAACTGTATTGCACTTTTCTCCACTATTTCATATTACGATGGAATTATTGCATTTCAAAGTTATTTCTCATGAATTAATTTTGCTCCGTTCATGATTTTTTATTTTTTCAAAGAGAAAATTTCACACTTTAAATAAAAAATACACTAGAAGATACTTTATGCAAAATTTGGTGTAAACAGTTTTCTTAATTTTGCTCTGAAAATATTCCAGGGTAATCGTTTTTATTACTGGAAGAAATATGAAAAACAGATTTACTACATTGTAAGTGTCAACACCCAGTATGCCCTTATTTCTTTGAAAACGTGAAAGATTACTCTTTCTAAAATAAATTAGAAAATATGTGCAAATAGAATATTCGATAAAAATGAAACAGACTTCAACGTTTGGATATAATGATGGTTTTAGACGAAATTCTTGCCTATGAAAGAAAACTGACGTATCTTCATAAACAATTAAACTGTTCTGAAAAATACTTCTGATGACTGCATGTATAGGTCACAGATTGTTTTCTCTGCTAACATAAACAAAAGCCAATTTTACAAATAAAAATTCTTGTTAAAAATATACCTCCTATGCCTGATAGTCCAATGTAATATTTGTTAAATGATGAAACACAACCAATGTATCTCTGATTTTCTTTTTTATATTATAACAAAATTATCGAAAAAAGCAGATTTAAAGCTCTGTTATTGTTAAATAAAGCTTTAAGTTCATCTCAAAACCTAATTGTATTGAATGTCATTCTAATCATCTAATAGTAATAAATATTTTTATTGAATTTATTATTATTATTTCATTAAATTAGTCATTACCATTATTTTGTTAATGAAAATATGTTATTAAAAATCACATTCCAACCTGCAGACTTACGAAGCTAGTTCGTATTTATTCTATTTTGTAAAATTTTGTTCTCGTTTTCTAATACGAAAACATGCGAATATAAATGAAGTGTGAAAACAAAGTTATAAAATTCCCAAATTATTGCCTAGATTGATCAGAAATAGTAAATAAAATATAAACATAGCATACATTTTGTTCTAAATAAATAGTGCACTGGATGCACTATTATTTAGAACTTCATTTAAATGAAAGCAAAATAATCATCGAAAAAATCGCAAATCTAGCAACCCATCTACTATGGAACAGCATCCGACAAACATGTAAATTTTACTGCATCCATGGAGGGGACTAAAGACTTTTCTCATTAGGAAAATGTCAAAGAGGGGGCAAATGTGTTTTGGATTGCACCGGATTGAAGGCTATATTATGAGAATTTCAGCCAGGTTTTAGAAGGTTAATTCCAAGATTTCATAAATTAGATATGAATTTTATTGATCCCACTTCAAAAGGTTATGAATATGTTTTATAGGATAAAAAATATACTCAATCATAAAATAATCATGCTTTCCAGATAAATGTTATTAAAATTCATTTGAAACCATGGAGCCTGTTTGGGTGCTTTGATAAAGTTGGTCACTTTTACTTTACACCAAAACGAAAATTAAGCAACATAATGATCACTTCAATACATACTGACAAATAAAAAGTACCTTTACAGTACACTTAACGCACAGTGTTCATTTCAATAGCTGCTTTCCTCATATAAACACATATGCACTTTGGAGAAGATCCCTATCTCACAAGGGTGGGGCGCGAACTATCGAAATACATTTAGAAAGCTTTATGGATCAAATGTAAAATATTTCGAAAAGTTCAAAATCAGATTTTGTTATAGACTAATTAATATGTGGTAGATAAATAACATCATTATAACGTAATATATATTATAAGTTACGTAACATTACAGGATTCTCGATTAATTTTGTTCCATAACTTTTGTTACAACACTCCAATTTATATCACGATTTCATTATTTAACCACTAGCATACTGCTCACATGGCATAAAACTTACTTCCATGCTTCTGTTCATTAATTTTTTCCATGCTTCTCAAGAGCTTACGACTTTCCTCACTATCATGTTTACTTCCACATATCACCATGACGACGGTTAACCATAACACGCCAACGAACTCTCAGCAGTCAAGCGCGTAATGCTGAGTCACATATAAACAAGGGGGTATAAATAAATTGCGAAACTTCTACAAATTATGGATACAACACAATCACATATCTGACTAGTTGGTAAGCAGTACTGTTCGTGATCATCTTGAAACGTGACAAATGAAATCGACAGCACTATTCAAGGAAACGATGATTTACTGTCTTCAGATAGCAGAATGCGTAGGGTTATCATAAAAGAAATCTGCCACTTTCGTCATTCAATAGCGCCAAGATTCTAGCAGAACACTTTAAAATTCTCGCCAAACAAGTATACAAGATGGCCAACCACTTATCAGTCATACGGATCTTAGAGGAGAAAAAATACTAAAACAAGGTCTCATCATTTCATTTGAACATGGCTGTAAACAATGGTACGTAACCATATTAAAAACGATTTTTTCTTTAAATCATCACATTGAATAGTTAGAATAACTACTTTCATTCATATAATTTCAATATTTTTTAAAAGCGCAGAATAACTGAAATTTCAGTTTGAAGAAGAGAAAGATAATGACAGTACTTTTCGGAAAAATAAAACTTTTTCCGCTCTGTCGGAGCTCGTTTAGTTTATCTGATTATAGCAAAGCACTCGAGGGCTATCTGCCTAAGGGAAGGAATGCCTTCGGAGGGCTTTCTAAGGGAAACTGGCTCGTATACATGTTACACATGGGAAAAACCACGAAAACGGCCATGTATCAATGGCGTACCATGGAGGTAAGAAGTAACTTTCTTACCTCCATGGCGTACGGAGGGGGAAAGGGGGGCAAGGGGTGTATGATGCCCCGGGCGCCGCTTGCAGAGGGACGCCAAATGGTCTCCAAACAAGATTATCCTGAAATTTTCAGTTTTTATTTTGTTCGATTTCTGGAAAATATATTTAAAATTGATAATTATTGTAATATAATTAATTATTTACTTTCTTGATTTGTCTGAAAAAAATGTGTAATAAAATGTTAGCAGTACATCAACCAAATATCTCCCCATACAAAACGTTCTTTCTGACCACTTTATTTTTCTAAAATAGAGAGATATTTTAATTTTTTTTAAACGAAATGCATATATAGCTTCCGCTTTTTATTTTAAAACGATAACACGACCTTGTCCCGAATTTCTCAAACATATCCAGTTTCCAAAAAAACGATTCTATAGTCCGGAAATGACATTTTGGGAAACTCCTAACACTTTCGCTACAACGGATTGCGTTTGACTTTCCTGTAAACGACTGATGGCTTTCCTGGCTGCCGATTTAACTAAGTCATCTTGCTGAGACATCGCATAATTCACTACTACAAAGCATTCAACGCGTGGTCAATTGTTTCAAATGTGGAATATGAAAAAATTTGAAATGATCGAATCATGAAGTCATTGATAAATTTGCTTCAACCAAGGCAAGAAAAATGTATACATAGTAATTAATTGTATTAATGTATTATAATATTATTATTAATAAATATACCTACTTATCTATAATCTAATATTAAACTTTTAATTGGTTAAAAATTATACCTTTTTTTTAAACTACTATATAAATATGTAAAATAAATAATACCTTTTTAACTAATTATAGATCATAAGTATATCTGATTTTTCTCACTGACACAGATATATTTCCGAATCCAATGCTAGTGTAGTTAGGTAATGACTATTCTTAATGTATTTTAGAGTATTTTATGGTACATTCAGCATTTTACTATTATTTGCATTACTTTCTTATTATAAATATATTTTATACATTATATTACTGTGTATTATTTTGGGGGGCGCCAAAAAATATTTTGCCCGGGCGCCAGTTATGCTCGCTACGCCACTGCCATGTAGTTCACCGAAATTCGAACCCCAAACCGAATTACTAGTGTTCAGCGACTTCAACGCTTAGTTAGTGGTGTGTATAGAGCTCGTTCAAAATTTAAAAGAATTATGTGCGTGTGCATGTGTGCATACATATCATATAACGTAAATGTTTCTGAAAATGTTTCATACACAATTAAAGCTCTGGCAAAAATCTGGATAGCATGTGTATTAAAGCCAAATCCGTTTTTAATAGCTCTTTTATTTTCTTTTTATACAATTTACACTAAAAAAGTAAAAATAAATACGAATTTAAAACTGAAACAATGGATTATGGGATTGTTTAAATTATGTCAAAGCACGCGAGGTTTATCTTCCTATAGCCAGGGATGCCTTCATTAAGGACTTTCTACGTGAAACTCACACGCATTCACGCACGTGGGGAAAACGCAGCCCGTGTCACAGGCATTTAATCCCGGATTGAGATTCTACAAGTGTTCAGCAGTTTTAGCATTAGGTGGTTAGTGGGTCTTCTTGAGGTGAGTCTTCATGTCATTCAAAAGTAAAGATTTAACTTTATGATTGGCAACACAAGATATTATTTGATTTATGAAACGAAACAATTGTTAATTTTTTACGCTTTTAATTTCTTCTTTTTAATTTCAAATCATTTTTTAAGCATTATATTGCAATCTGAAACTTTCAGACCACATTTTTAAAAAAAATTTATTATAATCTTTGACATTTTTTTACCGTTCTTTATGCTTATTGATATTTTGTTGGTGAAGTATCTAACTTTTATAAACGCTGAGTCGGTTTGGCATTCATAATTTTTACGTTATTGTTGGAGATATTTTCATTTCATATTGTAGTAGAATAGTTTTTAATCGATATCTAGAGTTATTTCGCATTTTTCATTCTTGTCTACATATGGGACCTTCCTGCTCATTTGGATTCAAACAGCTGACTGCAGCTTTGGAGTTGGTCAAGCACATTACAGAGGGCGAGTATGGTTAGACTGCCCAACATCATGGCTGCTCATTACTTATTTGCCCGGCAGATTACATGTTTTTATATGTTTTTTCAATATCGTTATTAACTGGCCTACTTTGTAATTTTATTAAAAGAACTATAGTGTTACTGAAAACATATGTATAAAAAACCAGTACACAGTGAAAAGACAGGTTAAAAAATGAAATCAATAAAACAGACGGAAAATTAAAGATTTATGAATAGATAAATCAAATGTAACAGTTTTATTGAGACCTTTCACTAAAAATGAAATCAATAAAATGTAAAATTAAAACTGGATGCTGCCAATCTACGATTTTATCACTTTTCATTAGTTTGGTTTATTTGATTGTTGCAAAACACTCGAGGACTAACTACCTAAGGTAAACTGTGCCTTCGTGGAGAACTTTCTAAGAGAAACTGTCTAGTATACACGTTACACATGAGAAAAACCACAAAATCGACACAGCAGCCAGTCCGTTCGCCGGGATTCAAACCTCGGAACGAGCTACCAGTATTCGACGACCGCTGGTGGGCCCATATCACTTTCCAATTTTGTTCTTTCCACAGGAAACAATTCACACAACAAATAATTTATTTCTTTTGTTACCATCAGTGGTATCATTTCATTAAAAATAGCTATTTAATCACGATCGTGAGCGATCTTGGTGATGGGTGATGGTGCTAGATCAAATGAGTTTCAAGAAAATAAATTGATCCACACAAACAGGGCTGAAAAGAGTGTTTTAAAAGTCGGGTCATGCGAATTAAAAAAATGGCACCTTTAAAAAATTATTACATTTTACATTCTTTGCATGTTTACATGAAATTTTAGAGTACAGTAAATCAAAATTACATGAAATTTTAGAGTACAGTAAATCAAATAAATTTAATCAAACAGTAACATTACATTTTGGAAACAAATCTGTTTACATTTTTAGGGCCTTTTTTAAAACATCTGATTTGTTGTGTGTGTAATCATCACTTGCTAGCCGTGCAAATATTTACAAGCTTCTTTGGGATATTTAAGTTGTAGAGACATTAGGTATTTTTTTGGAAGCAGGAAAGACGAAAAATGAGCAATGCCCTCACCGGGAATCGAACCACGGACCTCTGGAATACGCGCCCAGCGTGCAGACCACTACACTACGAAGGAATGCTAAGAAGGCGAGAGAAATATCTTATATACTCCCCCTTTTAAAGGGTGACTGGGGTTTTTAGGGGACCCAATTGCCAAATCCTGGGTGTGGAGAATCATCATCCCCCACCCTTTTTAGCTCGGTCGCCACTGTGAGACATTAAGTATCTTTTGGAAGCAGGAAAGATGAAAAATGAGCAACGCTCTTGCCGGGAACCGAACCACGGAGTTCTGGAATACGCGCCCAGCGTGCAAACCACTATACTACCAAGGCATCCTAAGAAGGCGGGAGAAATACCTTATAAAGTTAACTAGGATTTTGAGTTTTTAATTTACCCTAGCTGTAAATAACTCTTTCTGTCGCAGACCTTCAATACCATAAAAGGTTAAATAATGCACATGTGTTACATTTTTCGCGAGTTGCGTTTTACTCACATCAAACGCGCAGCCGGCAAAACTGAAATAGTATTCAGTAACCTTCAGAACCAACACAAATTTATATCTTTATAATTATTAAGATCTTACAAAATATTTCCGAAATCCTAACAAACTTTTTATTTCTGGCAAGAACACAACCTTACTATGAATTATTTCTTTTTGTTTTTGAGACGAGGTCAAAACCTTGAGTTAAGCACACACAGTATCCATAAGATATACAACATGCTGATTCTAAATTTACTGACAAGTTTTGTGGCGATTCATCATTATATCTAAACTGACAGTGTGCTTGCTATACCTTCGTCAAATTTCAATTGTAAATTTGAATTTTGATTCTCAATGTATTACTTTTCTTATCACTATCCTCGCCCCCTCCATTTCAAGCACGTTCTTTGGAATGAATATCTGTTCTCTATTTTTTTTTAACCTTTTTAATACAATATAAAACAGGAAAACAAGCATAACACTTAAACTTTATCTTCGAACTGTTTGTTGACGATCGTTATCATAGCAAAAACACAGCGTAAAATTTTCTTATAAAATATAAATTTGAAATATTCAATGTAATTTTTTTCTTCGCGCTTTTAAAGTAGAACTGTCATAATTCAAGGCAGTGCGTCATAAATTTCTCCTAAATGATATCGTAAGGATCGAAATGCTTTAATTTGACTTCCTCATGCAGCGTACAATGACTACTTCCGTATTAAACTGGATAGAGATTTCAAAGGCGTACTCCAAGTCTTGGTGATGAAAAGAATAATAGGGTCTTCTTTGACTTTTGATGTAACATTTATTGTTAAATTTAGAGCAAGAAAAGCACACAGAGTTAAAATGCCCTAAATTTTACATTTCAATGAAAAATTTTAATTTTTTTCCCCTTCCTTTTATATTCACTTCGCTGTCGTATCACTGACAGCTTACATTCTGATAGATAATATAACACATTTTCCAAATGTTTAATTCATGTAAATGACGGACTCTAGAGTCAACAACTTGTAAAATTTCCATTTAAGATTCTCACTGATTCCAGTTACTCCATTAACCGAAGACCGGATTTCTACTTATAATTTTTTTTATAAAGACCTTGAAATACATTATTTAATGAACAATATTTTTAGTTTACGTTTTTCTCTGATTACGAATCTTAAGTTATTTAGAAATATTCATACTGGAAAGTAAATGATGAAATTTTATATGATTGCTGAAAATTCCAATATGAGAAAATAGGCTCTTATTTTGCTGTAATGGAAAATCAAAATATGCCTCGAAAAAGCATAAATTTATTCGCGCCCCCCCCAAAAAAATAAGGAATGTGTCAAGTTATAAATTACATTCACATAAAAAAGTGTTTTACTACAATCAAGCTTTTAATGCCGTATATAACAAACACACTATTTTACACCTTTAGCGCGTTTGGTTTTAATCACATTAAGGGTACAACTGAAGAATCTGAAACAGTATTTAGTAACCTTTAGAATTAGCAAATAATTAATAGCTTATTGCATTATTTACAAATCTGGAAAACTTTATATTAGCTGTCTACTAAAATAAAGTTCAGTAGTAGTTCTCAACCAACAATTATTTTCATGATTAAAATTATATCAAATATCTCATAATATATCAAATTTAGCAAATAATTTTTATATTTTTTCGTCATTCTTTTGATACAACATATTTAATAATCTCCTGAGATAAATATATTAACACCAAAGAATTTTTATTATTTATCAAATAAGGGTTGCCGTTTGAAAACACAGTATTTTCCTTTCTTTTTTTAAGTTCAAACCTTTTCAATAAACCTATCTAACAAACTTATTCTATACTAAAGTAAAGCTTTTAACAAATTTTGATACTCTGTTATTCTCAACAGTTGTGAAAGAAGCATAAATATGAAAACATAACTTACGCTAAATAAATCGTCTTCTTGTTATCATCTTCGCATTTACCTTTTTTTTTTTTTTTTTTTCCCAGTTGTAATATATATTTCTTTAAACTTGCATGGAGGTATAGCTTAATGAAATATTACATTTTTCTCCTGAATAAATCTCATTTCCTGAAAAAAAAACTGTAGTTTATCGTAAAAATCTAGCCCAGCCTTCTAAATCTACTTTCGTTCCTCTTCTTGGAATTATCTCTTAATAATTCTTCACTTTTTTAATGTCTGAAATATTAATAAATTTTGAATACTTTTGGAAATTAGCAATATTTCGTTTTAAGTTCGCAAGACTGATATATCTTTTACACTCTTGACAAATTTAAGTACGTTAAGTTATTTGCGATTAGTAGCGTCCACCAACGGCCCGGGCAGATAAGAACGCTGAACATTGATAATTCGAATGGAGTTCAAACCCTAAAGAATGGGCTGGCTGCACAAGATTTTCTTGGTTTTCCCAATGTTTGATTAGAAATGTGAATTAACTTCCCTTAAAAAATCCTACATAACGTTTATAAGAAGAAAGCAGATTAAATAAATGTAATTTATTTGTAATAATATATTTATATACAGCATTTTTACAATATACTGTTCAAGATACTTATACAATAATTCCCACATAAAGTTATCATTCACTATTTATTAGCTATTAAGCAAATTTTAAATGCGTCTACATGTTTTGATCAGTATTCTGCAAAACTGTCTTATAGCAGCGACAGCAGAATTATATAATTGTATGCTGAAGGAATTTATCTTCATAGATCAGAAATATAATATTTGTGCATTACATTATTTAGATAATCATAAATCGTAGCATTCTACAGTTCACCGTGAATGCTTTGACTGCAAATAAGTTTACAAAAATCAGTGAGTGGGAGGAGGGGCAGCACACTCGTGCAGCTGAGAAGGTCTTCTTGAACTCACAATATTTCCAAATAAAGGATATGAATCTGCTTAGCCATCAACACATTTGGTTTCAGTCACTCGTATGTTTGTAGAAGAAAATGTATATTCTTTTTTATCAGAGTGAACTAAATAAGAGGTGAATGGCAGACAAATGGATAGAAATAAGTGTCCTTAGTTTGAAGGCATAGCTACATACTGTACCTGGGTTCAAATCTCGGCGAACGGGCTGACTGCATGTTTGGTTTTCATAGTCTTTCCCGTGTGCAACGAACCAGATTCCCTTAAAAAGTCCTTCACGAAGGCATCTCCCAATAGGCAGATAGCCCTCGAGTTGCTTTACCTTGATCAGTTAACCTAATCTAGATACATATGATATTACGCACGTATACATGAACACAATTACTCAAATGTAATAAAAACAAATCATTAAATTAGGATAGAAATTCCTAGTTCTATGAATCAAAAATTACTTCGAAATTCGCACATTTATGAGACTACAGATAATAATAAAAAAAAGGTTTCATCTAACAGCTATGACAATCATAACTTAGCTTGAAAGATCCGTATGTGCATCACTTGAAGAAAATCGCTTCGACTGAAATACGAGTATCACAGTTCAGTACAGCCGACTACGGAGTAAATTTCTGATAAATAATGATACCTAAAGCACATCACATACAGCTTAATATTAACACAAGGATGAGAAGAATCAGTCGGTTCCGCTCTGAGTACAAGTAACATCTGTTAATAGAAATAATGTCTCAGTCACGACAGACAACTGAACAACTTCTGGTTTAAATTCATAATACTGTAGAGCAAAAGTAAAACACGATGGTAGATGTAAATGTTTACAACAAAAAAATTTAAATTGATATAAGAGTCGTAAAAGAATATGTTAGTTTATTTCAAATTACGTAACGCCGTCAAGCCTACATTTTTCAGATCACTGAAAAATTAAAATATTTGATACAGTGGAGCACCGTCTATACGGCTTTCAAGGCACCATTCAGAAACGACGTATAAATGAGAAAATGTATAAACGAAATTTTAATTTACGTTGGGAAATACATATATATTATCTGCATAGTTTTGATACTACTAACTTACTACTGATATTATAAAATTTTATTATCGTACTTTCAATTTTTTTTAAATATTAACTATGTTTAAATAAATTTATCAAATTTAAAATTAATCAAAAAATAAATCAAATTTTAAATTAATATTTTAAATAAATATTTAATTAATAGTAATACTTAAAGTAAGTAAACAATTTAAACTTTTTTAATAATTAATATTTTAAAATATTAAAACAAATTTATATATTAATATTAATACAAATTTTAAGCACGAAGATTTCTGGAAGTAAAAATTTTTTTCCAAGAAAATTTTAAAGCAAATTTTTAATTTTCTTTACAGAAAAAGTCTTAAATTATCGTCTGACGTTCTTTTGCTTCTGAATCTTAAGCAAAGCGCTATCAAACGAACTCAATTCTTGAAAAGTTTTTCGCTTTCTCAAGGGTACATGCAAAGAATTTTCTGAGGGTGTCGGTGCAGAAGACAGCATTTTGAAAAGAAGGTGGGATTATTTCTTCACTTTTCTTCTCATCTTAAATGTTCATCAGGTAAAATGTTTTCAATCAGTTCGTACAAAAGTCTGACAAACTGTATAAAGTCTGACGTCATTACATTGGCATCATAGTTTACGTATTCCTCAACTGTAGTGTTTTATCCCAGAAGTTTCCAGTTGTCTTCACCCACAATCATAGCGTCATTATCAACACTTCCACTTGACTCTGGGTTAGAAAATACTGCTTTAATGAAGCAATCTTTAATTATTTGTGATTTTACTTGAATCCAGGCAAATGAAATTATATTCCTAGCCTCAAGAATATTTTAATTTCTCTGTGTATTTCCTGTAGTTATATTTTGAAGAGCTATTTGAATTAACCATTCTCTGTAGAACATTTTAAAATTCTTAATGCACTTCATTAAAAACCCTTAAATTAATTACACTAGTGCAACTTTCACATTTTGCAAGAAATCTGTCATTTGAAGATGGGTGTTACACCTGTAGAGACATTAGATGTTTTTAGGAAACAGGCAAGATGAAAAATTAGCAAACGCCTTCGAAGGGACTTGAACCACGGACCTCTGGAATACCGGCCCAGCGTGCAGAACCACTACACCACGAAGGTACGCTAGGAAAGTGGGAGAAATACCTTATATACTCCCCTTTTTAAAGGGTGACCGTGGTTTTAGGGGACCCAATCGCCAAACCCTGGGTTTGGAGAATCCACATCCAACACCCTTTTAATTCGGGACATCAAGATTTTTTTTTTTTTTTTTTTTTTTTTTTTGAAGCAAGCAAGATGAAAAATTAGCAACGCCTTCGCCGGGAATCGAACCACGGACCTCTGAAATACCGGCTCAGTGTGCTGACCACTACTCCACGAAGGCACGCTAGGAAGGCGGGAGAAATACCTTACACACTGATCTATAGAAAGTAAAAATTTGCGGTTTTGTCTCCTCACAGTTTTGTATATTTTCTTGAACCGTTCTGTAAAAATGTCCGTATTCATCCATGCGTTCTTATTTACTTTATATTCTAATGGCTTATATTGCTTTATATTTCTTATTTCTCCATATTCCTTATTTGCTTTAATTCTATATTTTAAACATGTTTGAAGGACCTTGGTTTTTGTGACTTTCCTATAACTAAGGGAGTCATTTTTGTCCGTACCATCAGCCTCTGCGCAAAGTAAAGCAGTGAGGCATTCTTTACTCTGCTCAGCTCCACGAAACTGGTCACCTTTGAAAGCTAAGGCTCTTGCAGACATAAAGAACAGAACAGTTCATCAACATTAAACATTATTTTTAATTCATATCCATTTATTTTCGTGAATCAATTCTTAACCCACTCTTCAACCGAGTCAGCAGAAATGCTTATCGTTTCTCCATTAATTGTATGACATGAGATTCCACGTCGTAGTTTATGCAGTCATCCACAGGGGCGTAGCTAGAAAGGGGCAAGGGGGGATCTGTCCCCGGGCGCAGAATCCAAGGGGCGCAAACTGATGTTACGACATTTTAGAATTATGTTTTCCATCCTTGGCAAGCAGTAGGGGACACGAAATCTTCAGTTGTCCCTGGGCGCTGAAAACCCTAGCTACGACTGGTCATCCAGTTGGAAAGCAAGCTTCCTTCACCTTCAACCGAAGTGTTGTTTCTTTTGACTTTTCGATTAACATGGGGGCCGTTCACTGGGATGAATGCACGATACTGAACGAAATATTTTTGCAAAATGGCTTCGACGTCAAGAACTTTCTCATCTTGAACACGTAATTTCTTTGAAGCGGATTGTCCACAAATTTCTGCTCGTTCTTCACTTCCCCCCCACCCTATCATAAGCAACCGTTCATAGTGTTGTCACAGGAATATCCAGTTTCTTTGCTAACTCAGCTTTCATCAAACAGTATTCTCATCAATTTTAAGATTTGAATTTTTATCTTTTAATGAGAGTGTATTTCGCCTTCTTGATAGTTTGCATCAATTAATTCTGCACCATCCAGTTTCCTTAACACAGCGTCCTGTTAAAAAGAAAAAAACTGATGCATTTTGTCTTTCAGGTATTCTCTCTATTCATGAATTGGTTCTCGACTTCTGTACTAGATTATGTCTCATGCCTATCCTTCACGCCTTCTCCAATCCCCATTTCTGAGGAAAATACATGAAAGATGGGACTGCGAAATGCAATACCAGTGCAGCAAGTCAAGCAAAAGCGACGTATAACGAACTTATTAGACGTACAAAAGAAAGATGTTACTAAAAATAACTAGGGCTTAATCGGGACCAAGATGAAACGATGTATAAATGTAAAGACGTATAAACGAAAAGCATATAAATGGCGCTTTAATGTACTTATGTTTCATTTTAATTTAAAACTAAATAATACAAATTTTGTCAGGTATCTATATAAACCAGGTATCTATATGATCCATACAAAAAAAGCTGAAATCGTGTTCACAGACTAAAAGGAAAAACACGCATTCACTATCACAGTTTCGTAACAGTATTTGATAAAATGTTAAAAATATTACATATTTGTTTAAGTTCTGAAAAACTCCACTATTCCGCTTTTTATAATTTATATAGAGACATTTCTCACAAATGCTGCTTGTTTCCAAATTTAAGGAAATAATATTTAAACAACTTCTCATTAAGCTACTTTAAAATTTCTTGAAAGATCTCCACGATAACGGCTACTTCAGTGTAATGATATTACATCTCCCCCCAACCCAGAATGAAGATTGTCATAAAGATTTGATGAAAAAACGTTTTGAAGCTGTATTTCCGGTATATACAACAAATAATATTATGCCTCTTTTTTCCCTCCTGTTCCACTCTCAAGCATGTCTCTTTAATAGAAGTTTTCGTGCTTTGCAACTTTCTGAGTTCCTTTCTTCTTGATGAACATGAACACACACACCATGGCAAGCAAACGTTTTCACGGAACTGAGATGATTTACTCCGGATGGAATAACTCCACTCTGTATACACAACTGTCTCCTTAGAAAGAAAGAGAAAGGGCAGACAATAAATAAGCTATTCCTCGAAAAATGCTCCGCAGTTTAAAACTTTAACTTCGCTGTTTGTTTCGACACTACGGTTCATATTCTTGAGTCCAAGGGCTTCAATTCTGAGAAAGTTAAAATATCTTTCTTCCTACATGATATATTACTCAGCTTCTTGTCAGATAATACTTAGCAAATAAAAAAAAAAAAAAGCAAAGAAAGATTTGTGTAACAAGCAATCACTATTAGAAAGCAGTACGACCACTAATTCACATTATCAGATTACGCATGAAAAGCATCCTGCAGCATAGAATACAATCTTGGAGAAGATATAAATACAGCTGCTGCGAGTAAAATTAAAACATGTAAGTATTTTAACAACCTACATTAGTTAGGAAGACCAAAATTACAAATTTAGACATGGAATTTTTCGCATAACGTAATTTCGAGGAGATCAAAATTATGTTACCCTAATGATGTGTAACACTTTCTTTAGCAGTTTGGGGGGGGGAGGGAGCAGTACACCTTTCTACCTCCCTTTAGTTTCTCCAGTTTTGAACATAGTGCAACAAAATATCAAGTAGAATGCATCAGACACAGATGACTGATTTTCTAACGTAATGAATTTTATTAGTCGGTGCAAAAGTAATAAATATGTATTTAATAGCTTTCCATCCGCAAACAAATTCCACAAGACCCCTAATCATATTCTTTTCCAATATAATTTTTTTTTTTTTTTTTTTTTTTTTTCCCCCAGTTTTAAAGTCTGATCTGAAACGATTTTTAGCATCAACACTTCAGCTTTTCGAATTTCACTTATTTAGTGATTAATTTTTAGTATACAATATTAAAGCTATTTTGTTTTCATTATGAATAAAAAAAATAAAACATGGTTAATTATCTCTCAGAAATCTATGAATCATATCAAATAGACAGTTAACAATAACAGCGTATCATGATTGCCGTATATGAAAATGTGACAGGGCAGGCAAAACTGACGAAACGGATATAAGATAACAGAAATTGTAGCATTTCAGAAATCCTTAAGACTATCACGATGCCTCAAATTTTAATTTATTTTCCAAAACGGAGCCACTTCCTTCGTTTATAAGGGTAACCTCGAGAAAGAATTTATCTCCAAGTATATAAATTATTCTTCCTTGACTACACAATAACTCTGATAGGAATTCCACATAAAATTTACAGTCCACAAAGACTTTTTTCAGAACATGCAACTAAAAAAAAAAAAAAAAAAAAAAAATCAACGGCGTTTCAATTGATTTCTTATTCAAATTCTTCACAATTACGAAAGAACAAAACAAAACTGCATATTTAAAAATCTATCAGGATTTATACAATGAACAAAATCATACATACGATAAATTGATTTGAATATAGAAATATTATGTAATACGTTACAAATAAAAATGTGATAAAAGTTACATTTACTCTAGTAATTTTCACACGTCTGTAATTATGACGTTGACATTTTTTCACTTTTGCGCCGTCATGGCTTAAGAGGCAATATTTGAAGCGTTCTCACATACATGTTTTCATCGATTACTAAAACAGTTTTCTCAGTTTAATCCCAGACGTTAGATGCACTTACCTTTACATAGGCCACTTTTATAAATAATTAAATTCTCATTGCCATGTAACTAAAATATCTGTTAAAGCAGAGGTGTTCTCAACAGGTCTTTAGTGCCGATTTATGCTTGTCCGATTCTCCTCTGCTTAAATTCGTCCGCTACGATGCCCTACTGATTCCTTTTTTTCTCGTTTTAAGCCCTTCTCTAAACGCCAATTTTTGAGCAAACACTGGCTTTCATGAATTAAAACGGTTTAGGTGAGGTGGGTCTTACTGCTTTCACTTGAATATGAAAACCGGGTATTAGAAACGGAACTACATTTCCAATGCTCTAAAAGGTTTGGTTTGGTTTATTTAATTAATGCAAAGCACACTAGGGCTGTCTGCCTAAGGAGATAGATGCCTTCGTGGAGGATTTTCTAAGGAGAACTGGCTCGTATACACGTTACACATGGGGAAAACCACGAAAACGCCCATGCAGCCAGCCCGTTTGCGGGATTCGAACCTCAGACCGAACTACCAGGGTTCAGCGACTTTACCGCTCGGCCGCTGGTGGACGCTCTGAAAGGAAACTAAAAATGCAACAAATGCGTAACTAAATTTAATGTATGTACTTTATTAAAACTATACTGAAACCTCTCTAAACGCGACCAAGAAAAAATTTTAGAAAAGCTTTTACATATGTATTCAAAATATTTGTAGCTTTTCAGACACGGATCTTAGGATGATTCATTATAATTATGTTTAATAGATAAGAGAATTAATTTAATCTAATATCAACTAAATAAATGACTGGCTATTATAATGTGTTCGTTACTACGAGAGATTTAAATGCAATAAATATAACTGAAACTTTCCTTTCATAGTTAATTATTACACAAGTTTAGATTTTCTATACATTTTGATGGTATATAACTGAGAATGTCCTTGCTTTAAGCAATATACAAAATATACGTATGGCAAAGAATTAGAAAAATAAAATTTTAAATATTAAATTATAATTTTCGCATTATTACTCATAACGAATTTTCATTATTTACGATGGTCGAATTCAAAATGAATAAAATCTAATCTTTAATCAAAAACTTTTATTTCAACTACACTTAAAAAATTCTCCTATGCACTTTTTTAACACTTCAAATCTGTAAGTAATATATACTGAAACAAAATTATTAATAAACGTTTTTAATTTTACGTTCAACGTTTGAATATTTAAAGTGTAAAAAAATTTCTTTAAAAAAAATTCCCACCAACTTATATACATAGGTAAGGGAGGTAATATTTTCGGTTAAAAATTCGGTAGCGAGTCTTCAAATCCGTGAATAAGCACGAATTAGGGTCATCACAACATGTTTTTACGACCTTTACAATGTCGGTTTGTGTGTATCTGTGCGACGATTGTTTTTATCGCGATAACTCTTATAAGAAGCTTCCAAAAATTTCCATTTTCCCGCTTTCTGCAATAATATAAAGAGCTGATTAGATTTTTAGTTAAAATTCGAAAACCGGAAGTGGTACTTTACACGAAGCTCTTCACACGTTTTAACGAACAACCGGAAAAGATATTTTACTTGAAACTCTGAACAGATTTTCCTGAAAAATATATTATGAGACAATACAAAACTTTTCAAGTTTGGTATTTAAAACATGTTAGTCATTGCGAACATTACATTTATTAAAATTAAATTTGTTTTCCATTAAATGTATTCTCGGAATGCAACGAGAAAATGGTCCTTATGAAGATAAGCTATCGTTATGAAGCAATTAAATTTATCAGCCTTAGTCCTCAATTTTGTGTCTGTTTCACTCGTGCGTAGAATCATCGTCAAAAATCTCCAAAATACTACACTATCAATTGTAATAAATATACACTAAAATTGAAATTTTGAGATAATACTACACTAAAATTGAAATTTTGAGATACGCAACGGTAAAGTATTCGGAGGGAGGTCCAGCCATATATGAAAACGAAAATTTGATTAAAATACTAGTTCACTGCTTTACTGCCGTGCTTTATTTGCATATAAGCACTAAATGATTAACATTCCTGCTTGAAGTAAGTACTGAATAGCTAGTTACAAACATGTTATGTCTTACTCATGGCTCTAATCTAACAGCTGTTGTAATGGAAATCGAAAATGTGCATGTATCTTTAAAAACAGACATTGCATAAGGCTACCCATAAGCTTTCAGTAATAATGTAGTGTTTCAAAAAGAATGCAAAATTAAATATTTCTTAAATAGTGAAAGCTGATGTATGGTTCCAGTTAAAGAATAAATAAAGTAGAACTTCAGACTACGACAATGTGGTCGCATTATACGGTTTAGTAAAAAATCCATATTTTTTCTTTAAAAATTTTTAAAGACTCATAAAACAATCCCGCAATAGACATTTCCATAGCCGATAAACTCCAAAAGCAAACCTATCTAATTTATATTCAAAATTAATCAGAATATCATAAATTAAAATTCTGGGGGCTTAGTATACAAATACCACAGATGTTAAGTTTTCCTATACGAATTTCTAAAAAACATACTTTAAGGTTTAACAAAACACTTTTTTAATAGCACTGGTTTGAAATTACCATTTGCAGAAATATTAAAATTAAAAATTTTTCATTAAATGAAATTTTATTGCATACGTCCCTAAGTTTCCCTTTTCTGAAATGAATGCTTTAAGGCAGCGGTTCTCAACCTTTTGACTAACGTGTACCATCTAAACAAGAATTGAAAACCTTTAGTACTACCACTACAAAGTACTGCTCTTGAACAAAGTTTAGATCGTATAAATTTGTGACTGTTAGAGAAAAACCTCAATCAGGATGCCGGGGTTTTCATTTTTTTTGAGTTTAATAGTTAAAAATATCTTGCTTCTTTTGCGAACCACCTATTTTTCTCTTGCGTACCACCAGTAGTAAGCTTACCACCGGTTGAGAACCCCTGCTTCAAGGTACACATCTTTTAAAAAAATTTGGAGGATCAATTTTACATATCATGGACTGAATTTTTAAAAACAATTTTACTGCCATGACAGAATAACTAACTAATGAGAATTCTGCAACTTTCTTTAAATATGGGAAGACCCATATTTAAAGGAATACTTAAAAATAACTTTGTACAGTTCAAACAAAGAAAGAGTTATAATGTAAAAATTTGCAAAAATTAGCAAAAACTTTTAGAGACTGCAGTCTAATAAAATTGGAGTTACCAATAATTTTTGCTTATTTGTGCAAATTTTTACGCGAAATCTCTTTCTTCACTTGTTTACTAATAAACTTAAATTTCGTTTATAAAAAAAATTTATAATAAAAAATCTGGCCAACATTATCACAATAGTAAGTGCCCAACGCAATAAAAAATTCTTCCTTATTTGACTTATTTTTTAAAACTGGAACCATGGATCTATGGTCAGATGACATTTAATCGTTCCAGCTTAAAATCAGCCTGTAATAGCTTTGAAACATTCTCTGTGAGACAAATTCTCCTACCCCGTCTTTATACTAATTAAATTGCGATTGTTTAAGGAAAAAGATGTTCTGCATATCAACGTAGCAAGATTAAGTATATTATGGCATACAAATTTTATGACACAATAAAATTAATAACAACCGTAAAGTCAAAAAGACGGCTAAAAAGAAAAAATATTTAGGCTAAAATTTCTATCAGTTGATTACAAAAGCAATATGAAAATGTGGACGATTGTTTTAATGGATACAAAATATTTCTGCAAATTTAAGCGAGATTTTTTGAATCAAGGAAAGGGTTCTTTCTTGTCAAGTACTGCATGCCTCTACAAGTTTTCTTCTTTAAAATGAGTTTTTTTTTTTTTTTTTCTCTCACCCCCTTTTGAACGAAAATGCTCTTCCCCAGCCTTTTCGTCGAGATGTTTTCAAAATTTAAAAGTTTCTGTCGAAAACAACTGCCTTCAGAAGTTCGTTATAAAGGTATTTTTAAACTATATGTCGAAAAACACTGCAGGCGCTAGAGAGTACAATCGCAGTTAAGAATTGTTTTATTTGAAAAAGTGACTTTTCCAATGAAAGATTTGAAAGTTACAAATAAGTGAAAAATTTCATAAAATTATCAAGTCAACAAAGGCAGCAGACTTCTCCATTTTTCTTTTATTCGTACTTCTTACCCCCTGCCCATGAAGAATCAAGATCGGTATATGAATGCATGTCACTGGTCATTAGTCTGTGCGTACAGTAATCAAAGGATGACTTCGGCAAATTCACTACTCAGGAGATCATATTATCCACGATTTTCTAGTGATTAACGCTCGACCTTTCAGATGCTTAGACATCTCCTTTAGACTCCCCACCCCCAATTTTCTGATGTATATTACGAGAAACAAATCACGGAATTTAGGTCAAGATTCTCTCTCCAAACATTTTTTTAAACTGGTTGGTTGGTCAATATAAATTACAGCGAAGCAGGCAAAGTTTATCTTCAAAAACAGGATGCCTTCATGGAAAACTTTAAGGGAAAATGGATTGTATTCACATTACACATACTGAAAACCACAAAAACAAACATTCATACAACCAGCTCTTTAGCAGAGATTTGAATCTAAGTCGATTTTAGAGGGTTCAGCAGTCTTACCCATTCGACCACTTGAGGGATTCGAAGATTTATAACATTCCAATGTATACAGAATTTAAGACACCAAATTCTGAAAGCTAAAAAAAGTATACACCATCACATAAAAAATTCAGATGCAGAAACTGCTCTTCCAATTCTCCTCTGCTCACAAGCTATTGAATAGATAAGACCACTGAATACTGGTAGTTGGTCCCATATTCAAATCCCCGGCGTACGGAATTGCTGCATGATGTTCTCATTGGTTTTCCCGTGTGTAACGTTAATATGAGCCAGCTTTTCTTAAAAAATTTCCTCAAGATTCCATTTTCCCCCCCTCAGGTGATAGCTCTTTGTTGTTATCAGTTAACGAATAAACCGTCTCTCCTCTAAGAAAACTTGGAATAATTATACAGGGCTAATAATAATAAAAGATTCATGCATTTTCAAAAACGCTATACATTCAAGTAATGCACGTACATATACGAGTAATATTTGAAAATAACCATAACTCATCAAGCTTGTGTTCACCAAGTGAATGTGATTGATGCATGTTAACTGGATATGTTGCAGTTGTGGTTGTTTCTGATTCCAGGGACTTTTGTCTTCCAACATTCCAACAGGACGGGGCACCCCCACCCCCCACTGAACATTCAAGTTCCGCATCACTAGATTGGGCGTATTGGCGAGGATGACCTCGCTTTTTCCCCCTTGGGCTTCCCCAGGTCACTTGATCTAACTTGCCACTTCTTCCTTTCAAGGCACATGAAGGACCTTTTTATATTTTCCCACTACCAAAAACATCAGAACTCAGAGAATTGACCAATGCTGCAGTGATGACGCTACAAAATGTGTGGACTGAGATTAACTACCGCCTGAACATGTGTCGTGTGGCCCAGGGGTCGCACATAGAATATTTGTAAAGTGTGCAGAAAACTTGGTGAATCTGCTGTTATTTTTATATATCACTCATACTTGTACATGTAATACTTTTGAATATACAGTGTTTTGAAAAATGAATGAATCGTTTATAGTAGCCATGTATATTTATCATGAAAAAACCGAGATGCATTAGACAGTACTAAAAAATTCTGACTATGAATTACACATCTCAAAACTATATTTAGAAAAAATATTGCGCCAAGTATTTTTGCTTTTTGAAGTTAACTCAAGATTATATCATGTCGTACTTTTAAATTACAAAGAAATCTGCTGCTAGCATTATGTTATCATACACAATATAGGATGGTAATAGCAACCATTACAGAATATAGCATACCCTCAGCGACCATGCAATTACAATAGTAGCTACGCTAGAGCTTTTGTCGCCTGAGGCGGTCCCTGAATTTGGTGCCCCTCTTGATATACAAACAACTAAAAAAATTTCAAAATTTCATATAGGGAAATAAATTTAAACTATGCCTTATTTTTTACGAAAAATTTTAATCCCAACATTTTAAAATTATATTACTATTTTGCTTCCCCTCCTCAAAACCATCAATGCCATTGTAGAGGTCTACCTGATTGCTCCAACTGCTGTAAAATGTAGACAGCATAGGAAGATTTCTTAAATGCAAAATAAATCGTTCTTAAATACTTCTTAGGTGCAAGATTAATATTTATAGTTTTAACATACTTTCTAAATGATTTTTATCGGAAAACGCTTCTCACAACCAGCAGCGCTTACAACAACTGTGAAGAGAATTCGCAATAGTATTATAGTATTTGGGACATTGTTCTGGTGACTGCATTTTAAAATAAACTGCAAAAATTCAAACGGAAATAAAACTTTTGAAATACTTGTCTCTTAACAAGGAGTTCTTCACTATTAATGTCACTGTGATTATAATTTAGTTGGTATTCGCAATTTCACTCAAAAGTTTCCAAGGAATACAAAAAGGTATAACAAGACAATGCAGCTATTGAAATTTCATGATTCTTTGAATATTTTACCTCGAGTAAAAACTATCCCCCCCACTCAATATAATTCGTTACGCAATTCTGAATCTCATTATTCCTTACGTGCCTTGACGATTCACATGACTACCAACTATGAAATAATGTTTCAAGAGAAAAACGCCGCCCCAAAAAATGTGTCGCCCGGGGCGACTGCCTCCCTCTAGCTACGCTAATGCATTGCAATATATGGTGGTATGCACGTACAATTTTAGCTCAGAAGGGTTTTTTTGCGATGATTCATCATAAAACGGGATTTCACTTTTCAAATTGTTGCCACCAAATATTAGAAGCCTTGTATTATATTTAAAGAAATTAAATAATGAAGAATCTGCACGAATGTATGCATGTTTCTCGCACTGTGAAAAAAAACAACGGTACCTAGAGACATCAAATTTTCAATAAAGTAGTTCTCCACTCGAATATGGACTTCTGGAAGCCCAAGTTTAGAATTTTCTTTATTATTTATTTCATATTTTGTAAAACTTTAAAGAATTTATATTAACAAACTCAACGATTTCAAAGCGTTTTACAAACATTAACATCGCATGCATCTTTAAGCACGGATATTTTATGCGCGAGGCTTCTTTACATTTATTATACTGGTATTATGTTGGCAGCGTAGCAACTCAAAGACGTTACAATAGCTAGCGGTATTTTGCGTCGAATGACTTTGAATGTTTGTATCACTTTTCAAATCCCGTTTTGAATCCGCAGTGAAAATTTGAAACATAATTTGAAATTATTAAATTTGAAAGCTTTCAGACTTTTTTTTTTTTTTTTTAATTTGTAACTTCGCATACATATCCATTCATTTCAAATGCCTACACAAAAACACAGAAAAAAACGGGAAGTCGGGACAATTTGCATACATACAAATCAGTAAATATTTCACGAGACACTTTCTAATGAGGAATTAATCGTCCAGCGCTACGATAAGCACTTTTACAAAGACAGTTCAAGAGAGGGTTGGCTCATTTTTCCGATTCATACCGTAGGATCATTTATTTATATTTTAATAATACTTTTAAAGTTAATTAAATATATTTTTAAAGTATAATTAAGAACATAAAAGATATTTATTAAGAAATGTGTTTCACAGAAATTTTTTGAGAAAGTATTCTATAGATATGAGATATGAGGATAATTTCTAAAATATATGCAAACTTATGCCATCGCTTAACAGAACAGGAAATAAAACTAGCAATGAAGTGATTTAATCTATGCGGTCAATGACAGGCATACTTACGACGGAAAAGAAAGAGAGAGAAACGTATGACAAAAATACTAAAGTAATTTTGATGAGAAAAATTAAACGAAATCCATAACAAACTCAAAACGCAAACAATTCATAAAAAAATCTGAAAGTATATACATTTTTTAATAACAAAATGAAATTTCTTAGTAGATGAAATTTGCTTTCTACTTCCTTTTGTGCTGCTGATTAGCTAGCAAATCACTGAATTCCCCGGGTGTCATACAACAGGACGTTCCCATAGAGCCAACTGCATGAAAAATGTTTTCCCCTTAGCTCAGGCGAAGCGTTCGCTGATTCGGACTCCTGCGTGCAAATGCTATCCCAGACGAACTATGTTTAAGCGATTTTCGAACATGTATGTAATTCGAAAGTAAAACAGGTGGCCATTTGTGGAGTAGATACCTGGATATGGCATTTAGAAACATATTTATTAACAAAATTTAGCGCGTTTTGTTTGCGTCGATGGATACAAGAAACATTTTTGGAAGTAAGTTATTGTGTTTTATGTTTATCTGCAACTCTTCCCTTCCCCAAATGGCAGGACAATTGCAAATTACTATCTCTAACTACGGTGTGCAACGCAAATATTATCTTAGGCTTCGCCTAGGATCCGTCAGAATAAATGTCGATTATTGTTAAGGGAGCCCAATTAATACTATTCTAAGAAAAGAATGCTTTCAGGGTCCCCCCCTCTTTTTTTGTGTGAGAGAAAGGCAGAATTACAAGGAAATTGGGGCACTCTAAAACATGGCCCTCACTCTAAAACATGACTCTTACGTCCTAGACAGTAATCAGACACCGTTGTTCAATTTTTTATTTAAACAATCTAAAAATAACTGCACGATTCTTGTGAATAATAATTGAAAACTCAACTAAAGTCAGAAAACAGTTGTAGTAGTTGGTAATTTTGGAATAAATTTAAATGATTTACGTGGTCGAAAACATTATAATGAAGCCAATATATATATAGATGGAGAAAATAACAGAGCATAAAAGCGTTTATTGGATTTAGCCAGTGCAATCGGTGTGACTGCACCGGGCGGCAGAATTTAGGGGGCAGGGAAAATTTTAGAATTAAGTGAAGTATCGAGCAACAAAATTTAGGGATGGTAAAATTTTTAGAATTTATAGAAGCACCGGGCAGCAGAATTTAGGACCTGCAAAGACTGCACCGGGCATAAAAATGCCTACCCCTGTCCCGGATTTAACCCAGCTCATACTACTTTCTGAAGTTAATAGTAAGAAATGAAATTAAATGTAACAAGGTAAATCCCCCTCCTTTTTTTCTTTTCTTCGCCGTTTATTAAAGCAGTTTTAGATATTTTTTAATGTTTATATTATTATTATTATTATTATCGACAGATGCATGTTTTGAAAAATTTTTCTTCCAAGTTTCGATCAAAGAAAATTTTAGATACAAACTAGAAAACGTGTATTGAAGCAATAGGGCTGATTAAATATCAATTTGAAGTATTTTGTGGCTTCAGTTGCCATAAAAAATAAGGAGAATGTGAAAGGAAGACATTGCTGTCACACAATGACTGCAGTTAATCGTTCACTAAATATTGCATTATACATATGGTATATACAGGGTGATTAAAAAATATCTGGCAAATATGTAAAGGCAGGTAGATGGACTGAAATAAGCAGATTTTGTAATGGAATACGTGCGTCAAAATCTCGCAATACGGTGGAACAGGGCGCTGCTGAGCAAAGCAATGTTGACGTAAATTGTTACTTTCCGTATGGATTTCTAGTGGTATACATCACTGCATGAACGTGGAGCTTTCCGATATATGTACCTACGGGCTGCGGACGGAAACGGAACAACTCCTCAATGAAGGTACTCGGGAATCTTTCTCTGTACCTCCTTTAAGTAGCTGCTCCGTTTTAACCGCAGCTCCATAGACAAAATGTATATCACCGAATTTTGTCTTCATGTAGGGATGCATACCGCTCGAAATCGCCCGTGGAATGAAGATCTTCGCTAGCAAAACGCTTTTATCTGCCGTTCAACATTGGCTTGTATCTCCTCAAAGCGCTGTTTCAGCACACGCATTCCATCATCAAATCTACTTATTTCGATCCCCTCCAGCTGCCCTTACATTATTCCCTGGTATTTTTTAATCACTTCGTATGTGTGTACCGTGTTTACTCGCTTTGTTTGCCAATTCTTCATTGTGAAAGTCTAGGAGCGACTATTACGCGGGAAAATCTACTAGACAATATTGCGCACTTTTGAAGATTTCTTCTGCTTCAAAACGGAGATGCGACTAATTACGCGAGTAAATACGGTATATAAAACATAAAAATTTAATTTTAATTTCAGACACTTAATTTTAATTTGGAAACTATTCTTTATCACACTGCAAGTTTTATTTTATTGCATCTAAAATGTAATGCGACAGTTAAGCTGACCTCTTTGAGAAAGCGCTTTGTTAATTAAAAATGTCTAATTGTAACATACACCTTTCTAATCCGCTACACTTTACACATGGGAAAAATATGAAAAAATCTTGATAATATTTTTTAAATGCGGCAAAATCTCCCAACCCCGCATCTGTTAATATACACTGAAGTGACAAAAGTCATGGGATACCTCCTAATATTTTGTCGGTCCTCCTTTTGCCCAGCGAAGTGCAGCAACTCAACGTGGCATGGACTCAACAAGTCGTTGGAAGTCCCCTGCAGGAATATTGAGCCATGCTGCCTCTATAGACGTCCATAATTGTGAAAGTGCTGACGGTGCAGAATTTTGGGCACGAACTGACCTCTCGATGATGTCCCATAAATGTTCGATGGGATTCATGTCGGGCGATCTAGGTGGTCAGATCATTCGCTGGAATTGTCCAAAATGTTCTTCTAACCAATCGCGAACAATTGTGGCCCGGTGACATGGCGCATTGTCATCCATAAAAATCCATGAATGGCTGTAAGTGATCTCCAAGTAGCTGAAGGTATCCATTTCCAGTCAATGATCGGTTCAGTTGCACCAGAGGACCGAGTCCATGCCATGTAAAAACAGCCCAGACCATTATGGAACCACCACCAGCTTGAACAGTGCCTTGTTGACAACTTGGGTCCGTGGCTTCGTGGGGTCTACGCCACACTCGAACCCTACCATCAGCTCTTATCAACTGAAATCGTGACTCATCTGACCAAGCCACGGTTTTCCATTCGTTTAGGGACCAACCGATATACCCACGAGAGTCGCTGCAGGCGATGTCGTGGTGTTAGTAAAGGCACTCGAGTCGGTCTTCTGCTGGCATAGCCCAAGGAAGACAAATTGCGCCGCACTGTCCTATCGGACACGTCCCTTGTACGTCCCACATTGATTTCTGCGGTTATTTGACGCAGTGTTGCTTGTCTGTGAACATTGACAACTCTACGCAGACGTCGCTGGTCTCGGTCGTTAAGTGCAGGTGGTCGGCCACTGCGCTGTCCATGGTGGGATGATGCCTGAAATTATATACTCTCGGCACACTCTTGACAATGTGGATCTCGGAATGTTGAATTGCCATAATTAAATAAACCAAAACCTCTCGATGAAACCAGTCTTTCCTTTCATCTCATCTCATACCTTCCCTAACGATATCCGAAATGGAACGACCCATGCGTCTAGCTCCAACTACCATTCCGCGTTCAAAGTCTGTTAATTCTCGTCGTGCGGCCATAATCACGTCAAAGCCTCTTCACATGAATAACTTGAACACAAATGAAAGCCCTGCCAAAGCACTTCGCATTTATACATTTTCTACGCGATACTACTGGCATCTGTATATTTGCATATTGCTATCCCATGACTTTTGTCACTTCAGTGTAATTAATAGCCACTTTAAATGCCCGCTGTAATTAAAGTTTTGATTAATTTAGACATCCATCACATAAAATTGAAGGAAGGATCAAATCTTTCGATCCAGAAATCCACCACCATCAATAATAATAATAATAATAAAGAAATCTCGCGTAATTTTTTTTAAAAATCGCATTTACTGATTAAGCTCTTGCGAACAGCGAGAAATAGTATCATTCTGTTAATTACGCTGATTATCACGAATATCAAATTCCTATTTAACGGCATTTTCCTGTTCACGTCTGCTATTCGTTCAAACAAATACTCGCACATTTCTCTTCTTTAAGTTATATCAGAGACGGATGTCATCGCAACTGGAAAAAAGTTCCAAGTTTCACTTAAGCAATGAATAGTCAAACTGGAAGAGAAACACATTAATGCAAAATATAAAATTAGGCAAAAAAAGAAAAAAAGTCCGCTGCTGGCCAGCATATGACCTCCCGGTAAGGAATTGGTAGAATAGCAACGAGCTTTAAGTAAACTATCCGTTTCGGTTAATCGCTTGTAAATAAAATCTTATTTGTTTATTAAACTCATGTCTCAATGTTAACGATAAACAGTACTCGCTTTTATTAGTATATTCTCTTATTCAATAGACCATGATAACTACACATCAGTTCTCATGCTTTGATTTGAAAATATTGCATGCATAGTGGTATATCCCTAGTCGTGTTTCGGATTCATAAATCAATGACTCAACAAAGTGTTGCTTAATATTTTTTCCAGTCTTTTCTCAGTTCATAAAATCAATGCTCAGTTTTCTTAGAAAAATAGCATCTTTTTTATTTGTCCTTTCAGCTTTATTTAATATCGCTATCTTCGGATGTATGCCACATAAAATTTATCAACTAAATCTCAAAATCTTTAGAATTCCCAATAGAGTGTTGCCATACATTTCGTTTCATATTCGCTATATTAATGTTTAGCAGATTATTTCTTTAAAACTAATAAATAGCGATAATATTTAGGGGCAGCATCCTTTCATTTGAAAAGAGATTAGACACAAAAGTAAAGCGAACATAAAACTGAGGATTGAGGTTAATACATTTGTTTCATAACAACAGCTTGTCTTCATAATGAGCTTATTCTCGTTGCATTCAGCATAATACCAAGAATGCATTTAATGTTTATACATGTAATACGTTGTTCTCAATCACATACTTGTTTTAAATATCAAAATCGAGAAGTTTTGGATTAATATATCATTTTACGAGAATATGTTCAGAGCTTCAAGTAAAGTACCATTTCCGGTTTTATTGATTTTAGCGATATATATAAATCTTATATGTTGTTCCCACTGATAAAAAAGTCGTAAATACTAAAACTGAAAAATGTTGAATTAATCTTTAAATATCTTTAAATTAAAAACTGTCACAGGATTCAAAGTAAAGTACCACTTTCGGTTATGTTATTAAAGGACTGTTATGTGCTTCATGTAAAGTATCAATTCCGGGTGTCCAATTTTACCCAAAATTTAATCAACTCTTTATATGAATGTAGAAAAGTTAAATACGGAAAAAAAAAAAAAAAAAATTCTTGAAGTTTTATATAAGTTTTCGTGGACGAAAAACCTGTCATAAACATACACGGATATCATTGTAAAAGTAGTAAAAACTTGTTGTGGGGATCCTAATTCGTACTTATTCACCGAAAACTTACCCTCGAATTTTTGGTCCGAAAACATTACCTGCTTTACCTATGCGTATAAGTCGGCGGGACGTAAAAACAACTTCAGTTCGGCGTAGGTTTTGAATAAATCTCTATCGATTTTTTTGACGATCAGGACATAGGTCTACTTCTTCAACAGTAAACGCACATTCGCTAATAATAATGTAACAGGTGAGCAACGCGTAAGTTGCCCACAATAATATTTTCAAATGCATGGCTTATCTACGAATGTAGAACACAATTGAATAAACAAATTGTTAAGGAAACAGCTGTTTTAATCACCTACCGGCTTTCTCCGCTAGCAACCACGGATACGAAAGATCGCACTGCTTTTTTAAACAGAGCAAAAAGAGCATTTTAAATCTATATCTAATCATTTTTTTATATATCTATACATATAATCTCTTTAGATTATGACTGACAAGACGTGCAGTTTCTCCTCTTGCAAATGATAAAATCATCAAAAGAATTAATCACACTAGCAAATCTACTTTTATAACAGGAAGCAACACAACTGTCAAAAGCAACACAATAATCTTATGCCTACTTCATTCTTTTTAAATCAATAAATTATAGGCTAAAAGTCTATAACAGCAAGCAATACAACTGTCAAAAGCAACACAATAATCTTATGCCTACTTCATTCTTTTTAAATCACGCTAAAATTCTGGAAAATAAAAAAGCTTCAATGCATCAACTTAGAGTTTAAAAACTCTTGTTTCTCATACACCACATCACGATCAAAACCTGAAATAGGTAATAACAAAAACCATACACCATAAAAGCTCATTGTTGCGTGCCAACGCAACGAGTTCGTAATAGAGTTAATGCATAAGTCTGATGAAAAGTTTAAAAAAAAATTATTCTTATTTTTCCTCACAAATATTTGTACAATATCACACAGTAGTTACATTTTAAACTACTAAAACGTTAACTAGAACAAAATTCAAAGCGCAGAGGAAGCTAATCCGATCTCAAAATTACATCAGTTTTTTCTGAAACATCATAAAATTGTTTACATCAGGTTTCTGGAAAGCAAAAGAGTAGAATTACAGCTACAGCTAACACACAATTACATTATTTCAATTTAAATATAAATTACGAGATATCTATTTATTAAATGCACGTGCCCTGCAGTTTTACTTTTTCGGCGTAGCTTTCCCTTAAACCTCGTCACGCGCTGCATTACATGGGGAAATAAAACAATTTTAATTACAATTCTACCAAAAATAGCTAACTAAATACAAAATCTGTAACAATATTATGTACACAGCTCGTAAACTGAAAATATTACAAATTTACGGAAAGAGACAAAAGCTGAAATTTTAAAACTGGCCACGATAAACCGTACTTTTGTATCAAATATTACACTTTCGGATAAAACTGCTTCGTTTGCTTGCTTTTATATTCGTTTTTCCTTTTTATATGGCAAAGCATACGGGATATCTGCCTAAAAGGACAGGGATTCGATGTCAAGTCGAACTGACCAGTGTTTAATGTTCTTACATACTTTTTCAGAAGTCTAACATTTAATCTAACATTTTTTATGTGTGCATATTTACTACAAATAGCCAATAAATTGTGCAAATGGCAAAAAATATATATTTTTAAATATTTCTATTTGAAAAATAATCATTGTAAAATGTAGTGGTGGTACTAAGGTTTTTCAGTTTTTGTTTAGACGGCGCGTTAGTCAAAAGGTTGAGAACCGCTGGTCTAAGCTAATTCCGTGATTAAGATAACAATTTAAAAAAAAAAAAAAAAAAATGAAAAGAAACACAAGCCTTTCATTGTTGAATTGCCCAATAAAGATATTACTTGTTTTTTCATCAAATATATAATGAATGATAGCAGTAAAATTCACAATTCCGTTCGCTGCGTGTTTTACAGTATTTACTCATTTCTAAAAACAAGCCATGCAACCTTCGTAAATTTACACATACAATTAATCGCCAAACGGCGATAAACCGTAAAATGTGAGCACATCCATTAAAATATGCTCGGAATTCAGCTATTGGCTTTGTCTGGGAGGGAAAATGTCGTCATGATTAGTGACGCTGGAAGGCAACGCCTCAAACGCAACGCATCGTCAGAGTTATGCGCGAAGTAACTGAACAGGCTAGAAACGGAATCTAAAGTAAGGTGACCAGACGTCCCGCCCCGATTTTTAACAATTTGTCCCGCGGCTTTTTAAAAAAGTCCCGGTTTTTAGGAAGGATGCACGACAAGCTACGGAATATAGTAATGCAAGAACTTAATTAGAATGTGCAAAAATCATTCGATCATATTACTCAAATTTCCCCATATAGTAATATTTCTGAAAATGATCTTTTTAATTAGACATCATTATTAAAAAATATATTGATAAGGAAAAGATTAAATCTTGGACATCAGTGAAAATCACAATAGAGAAAAAATAGTTAGAAATATTTCATTATTTTGAAACAAACCATGTTTCATACAATAATGCACTCAAAACTGTGGAATACCCCAGGAACTAATGCTGTGACAGCGCTTTTTTTCTACGGTAAATAAAGTGCGGACATTAGAAAAATCACAATTAAGTGTTGAGACTTTTAAAGCCATTTTATGTGTGAAATATACTTTAACAAATTCTAGTGAAAAATGTCATGACCTTTCAAACAACAACAGCAATCTACTAAACAAAATTCACTCAAACGAGAAATATGCCAAAGAATAAAATAATACTATGCATAATTTCTTTTAATTTAGTTGTAAATTGTACTTTTGTTGAAATTTTAAAAATATATTACAATACTATTTTTCGTTCTATGAAAATTTGTGTTGCTCTGTATAAACCAAATGTTTAATCACCCTCCCCCCCCCGGGCAATGGTGTTCCGCTTTACCAATGTTATAAAATCTGATCACCTGATCAGCCATTTAATTTTGCTCTAAAATAAAAAATTGAAGCGCCGTTTTTGTAGCATTGCGATTATTCTTTATACAGGTGTAAGTAGCACAAGCAACTGATTTAGAACTGCAGATTTATTTAAAGAATATTTTTATGACAAACATATCGGCCAACAAAAGTAATTAAAATTAAATATAAAGCTCTCACTAATTAATCATTCATAAGAATATTATCTACGGCTTTCAAAAGAACATTAAACAAAATTAGTTAAGAGAATAGACACACTAAAATTCTTAACCCTGAAAAAGGATGCCAGACATTCTACATATCCATCTGATATATATTAATTATAATGTAAAAACTTCCACTTACAGATGGAAATACAAAACAATTTCCAGCACAAAATACAGCAAAATATTTAAAATTATGCAGTATGAATGACGCAGGACTGTCTGACATCTAAAGTTCTGGTCGGCAGGCAATTTTTGGAGACTTTCATATGAATTTCATTTCCCATCAAGTGAAAAGCTCTCCCCAGAGTAATTTTCCTGACTATGTATTACAGAAAATTACATTTGTAAATAATTTTTGGTTTCCACTATTCCAAACTATTCATTGGTTTATACTATTATTTATTCGTTCATACTATACATTTAAACATTCAAACTATTTCAAACTATTAATACAGCACTTTTTTAAACATTTATAACTTATAAATAAAATGTGCTTCAAGAATTCCATCCTAAATCATCTAAAAAATCTGAATCATGACCCAGATTTTCTACAAATTTGGCACTCACAGAAAATACTAAAATGGTATGAATATTCCCAAATTTGCAATGGCATACTAAGATTCTTTTGCAGCTATATGAACTTTATGCTCACCACCTCTCAAAAATACTCAAAAGTGACATTAATTAAAATACTTTCTGGAAAGCCCTCCAGTGGCCAAGTAGAAAAAGAAAGACCATGAACATTGGTAATTCAATCTGGATTCGAATCCCAGCTTGCACAAGCGAATTTTTTAGTTTTCCCAAGAACGTAAATTTGAGCAAATTTCCTTTAGAAAACTCCATATGAAGAGTCCCACCCCTTCAGAAGACCCTGTATGTTTTGCTGTATTACATTAAACAAACAAAACTTTTTTTTAATGTTTTTGATACCATATTGGAACATTAGGTACACTGCTAAAAAAAATGACAGTTCTATATCTCCCGTTCTACTGGGCCAATTCGAGAAATTCAAATAGCATTCTTCATGTCTTGAAAGCGCGACTTAGGATATATATTAGATTTATATATAACACTATTCTAATATAGGTATTTTGACACAAAATCGGAATTTTTCTGAAATAACATACAATTTTTTTTACATATTTCGATTCTAGGACTCAAATTATGCTTAGATACTAAATTTTGTATAATTTGGTGCGAAATTTACGCAGAAATTCAACAGTTTATGTTGGCGCTCTTTTTTTCAGTTTGCGCCAAGAGTAGTTCACTTGGCGAACTTCTTAATATAATATATGACAACCTATTTTCCTTTCCCTTTCTACCTCGTGCGTGAGGGGGAAAAAGTTACGAATGTTCCTTTTTTCAGATAATGGTCTTTAAATTATATTTTTAATTATAACTGTTATTATTTTAAGTATTTTTTCTGTTTCGAATTTCATTTTAATTGTTTAAGTTGCATGGTTTCTTTCGAATATCTGTTTTAAAAATTTCTATTTATTCATTCGAACTGCGTAGTTTAAATCAAAGGTGCATCGTTTTTATTTATTTTTTTCCTCAAATAGTTTTCTTTATACTATATTTTTAGTTACTATTTTAGGTAATTTTTAGACTTTTAATTTAATTGTTAGTGTTGCATTGTCTCTTCAGATAATTATTTTAAAATTTTCTATTTACTCATTCGAACTGAGCATTTTAAATATATTTATTAATATAAATTTTCCGGAATTTGATTTTATTTATTTGAATTGCATTTCTTTCAGAAGAATACTTTGTAACCCAGACTATGATGCATTTGAAAACTGCATATATTAAAAGAGAAAATACCTTAAAGCACAGTTAACACACCTTTCAATGTTCCATTCAAAAAAGGTTTATAAATAAGAGAGATGTATAATCGACATTTTAACTTAGGGTGACTTGCACACAGTGCTTCAAACAGTTTTACCATTATGCCCATTGCTTTACACAATTTTATCATCCTACAATTGGTTTCTTAAAATGTTATTCATATTTTAGGCAAATATTTTATTTTTGAAATCACAAGAATCAAATATCATAAGATTAAAAAAGTTTTAAATTAAAAAAAATACAAATACAGTCAAAAGTCTTTAATCCGGACGTCCATAATCCAAAATGATCTATAATCCTGAACTCAAAGCTACAAACTTTCTGCGCATGCGTAAACACATAATGCATCTACGCACGCGCTTAATACTTTTACGCATGCGCATAATACGTTTACGCATGTGCGTTTAATGTAAAACGGACGGTATAAGTTAAGCTCTAATTATCTATTTCAGTTAATGTTGCAGATTGCATTGTTCCTTAATCTTCTAATCCGGCTTATTAATTTTTGCAGACTGTTACAGCAATTTTATAAAAATAAGCTTGACTCAATTATGTCAAAAAGAATTTCCGACTCTGGAGCTGCCAAAGGATCTACAAAGCGAAAGCTTGTTTCGATGCCCATCAAACAAAAAGGGGAATTGCTGCAAAAAAAATGGATAAATGCATATCCTTTGTTTCTCTAACCATTCCGAAATCTGTTTATCAATTTCAAGCTGCTCTGCGGGGGGGGGGACGTCGCAGCCCGCAATGAACTGGAAGTTGATCTGTCAGCACTATCCTTATCTTCAGGGCAGATGTTTTTATTTTATTCGGCTTATAATTCCTTACTAAATTTAGTATTTCATCTCGATGTACTCCGTCTTTGATGTGATTTAAATCAAATTCCTCGTCATTTTAAATATCCCGAATACACATCAAATAGTTTTCTGGTTGAAATCTTCTAATTTCGACTATGCAATGTTTGCTTTACGCATGCGCACGTTGAAAGAAATGTTTAATAAAGTAAACAAATAAATATTAAGCCTTTTTTTTTTTTTTTTTTTTTTTTTTTTTTTTTTTTTTTTTTTTTTGTAAATTTTGATACCCTTTAGATCATAACTGCTCTTTATTTCATAAATTATGGTTTCATATTTTTAATTTTATAACTTCTGCATGCAATCTTACCAGATTTAAACTGATGATCTATAATTCGGAATAACCGATAATCTGGAATTGCCGAAGTCCCAACGAGTCCGGATTAAAGACTTTTGACTGTACTAAATTTTACGCAAAAATTTACTTTTTCTTCTCTTTTTCTTCAGGCATTCTGCAAGTATATTAAAAAGCATCCAACTTTTCGAAACATCTTGGTATTTCTGACAATCATTTTAAATAAAGTTATCGCCTTCCATTTCATAAAGGCCCACAAACGGCCAAGCGTTAAAGTCGCTGAACACCGGTAGTTCACTCCGGGGTTCGAATTCCGGTAAACAGGCTGGTTGCATGGGCATTTTCGTGGATTTTCTCATGTGTAACGTGTATGTCAGCTAATTTCCCTTAGAAAGTTCTTAACGAAGGCATCTTTCCTTTTAGGCAGATAGCCCTGCTTTGCCGTAACTTAATAATCCAATTCAATCTTTTCATCAATATTTGGTCAGAGCTTTTATCAATCTTTAGAGGCTAAGCATTTTGAAGGTATGAGATGAAAGGAAAGACTGGTTTCATCGAGAGGTTTTGGTTTATTTAATTATGGCAAAGCACACTAGGGCTATCTGCTTAAGGGGAGAGATGCCTTCATGGAGGACTTTCTAAGGGAAACTGGTTCATATACACGTTACACATGAGGAAAACCACGAAAATGCCCATGCAGCCAGCCTGTTCGCGGGATTCGAAACTCAGACCAAATTACCAGTGTTCAGTGACTTTACCGCTCGGCCGCTGTTTCATCAAGAGGGAAAAAAAAGTCTTTAGATGACATCCACATACATCACTGGATAAACTCCTGAATCTTCAAATAATTCCACTGAGAAATCATGGGATTCTCCGTTTATGATACGATATGATGTTTTATAACGTAATTTAAATTTATACAACCATATAGTCTAAAACCAGTCGCTCTTCACTTTAATCTGCAATGATATCGTTTTTGTCTTTTCTGTGTTTGCTGTTGTACACACCCAAGCGTTTTCTCTTTGAACATCTAAATTCTTTGAAGTATCCTGAAAGTATATTCAAAAGCGTCCAACTTTTTTAAACATCTTGGTATGTCTGACAGCCAAATTTCCCTTCAAATTTTTGCTTACTTTTCTCTCCAATTTTCTTCTTTCCTTCTACAGTTATTTCCAGTGCTCACACAAGAAAATTAAGATTTTTCTATTGCTAGACTTCCATAAATTTTGCATTGACTTTTTAAAATATCAATTACATGGATTGTGTTTCAGCTGAAGACAGCTTTTCATTTTCTAGTCATTTTAACTATAAATAAAATTTAAAGTGAAGTCCAAAGGATAAATATTTTAATTAAAGGATTTTTTGCTAAACGAGAAAGAAATAAAACAGTCCAGCAGTGTTTATTCTGTACCACCGAGGAACCCGATTCTTATATCGGCTGAAACAATCTAAATCATAATTAAAGATCATGTTTTTTATACAATCTATAATGCTAGAAAAAAATTAGCTTCTTAAAACATTCTTTCTAAAAGGATTAATATAGAAATTTTTATTTATATATATATATTTTTAAAGCTGGGACTTGAACCAAACTGTCTAACTTTTAAAGTTTAATTTACATGGTGGTTATAAAGTTCTGGCATGAAGAAAAATAAGTTATAAGTTCCATTTTGAAATGGTCATAAAAGGAAAACGACCAGACCAGATAGTTTTCCGCGAGGGGGGGGGGAAGAGTTCAAAAACTCACCACCATGGGAAAAATGGCGCTGTATGCAATATTGTTAAATGATATAAGACATGAAAACATCGGTTTAAAATGTGTTTAATTGTTTCCGAAAAGTGTTACAAAGCACGTTCAATGTAGCGTCCAACATTTTCCGAAAAGTTAAATCCTGTTACTGCATTCTCAACAGCAGCTCTTAGCATATCAGGAGGAATGTTACGGACATGTCGGTGTATCACATTTTTCATTCTGCCAAATTGTTTAGATTATCACCATAAACAGTGCTTTTGAGATAACCCCATAGCCAAAAGTCACAGAGGTTGAGGTCTGGTGGTAAGTGGGAAAGTGTCGGTCTATAAGACGTTCATTCGTGAAATGTTGCCTAAGTAACTGTGCGACGGGCCTGCATAAAAATCATCGTATCTAAAATGCCACGTTACTGCAGTTCATGTATCACGAAACATTTTAACACTGACTCTAAGCGAGCTGCAATCACAAAACGAGTTAACAAAACTTAATTCTGCTTTTTGTGTCTAAGAATACAAAAATATTTTAAATATTTACAAATAAAACATTAAATTGGAGATTTAATTGGAGCCTCCCCAGTTGCCTAGCATTTGAAGATTGTTAAATACTAATTGTTTGTTTTGAAGTTTAACCCAGGCTGCATGGTTGGTTTTCGTAGTTTTCTAGGTTCTCTTTACAAAGGTCCTCTATGAAAGCATCTTAAACAAATAGCTCCCATGTTCTTTCTATGTTCAAATAACCAACTAACCTAGTTTAAGCGCGATTTCCAAGTGAAGTTGACTGCTCTTCAGAGAAAATGATTCAGTTATGAAACTAGCTGTCTGGTGTGGAATGACTGCTATGCAATGGAATGCAGTAGGAGAATGCAATGGAACTAGGTAGATAACATGAGGGATTTCTTTGGCCCAAATCGATTAAAAGTGTTTTGAATCAGTATTTTCATTTTTTAGGGCCAAATTCCGGCTTAAAAAATTACCAATTAGCGATCTGTAAGAAAACAATTTTCAGATTGTACGCACTTGTGCGAGTGATTTGCGATCTCACATTTTCTAATTGCTAATTCGTGGTTTTCACGGACAAATTTTTACTTACACGGATGGTGCACTCGACTTTTATCGAATTTAACGCCTTTAAATGGTAATTTGCTTATTTTAAAGTTTCTTAAGGGTATACAACATATTAAACCCACGTAAGAAAAGGTTAAGTTAGATTCTGACCCAAATTTCAGTTAACAATATTGCATACAGCGCCATTTCCCCCCTGGTGGTGAGGTTTTGAACTTTCTTTTTTTTGCGGAAAATAAATTTTCATGACCTCCTTTAAGTTTGATAAGTTTGATAACATTTGATCCAGTAGTTTTTCTTTTATGACCATGTCAAAGTGGACCTTTAATTATAACCACCCTGTACATTATTAAATTTTAATTTGAAGCTATGCGTTATATATATACCATGCGTAAGATTTTCGCTCTTATGGAAAAAATAAAGAATCGAAGCAAATATACTTAGGATAATGGACCAAAACTGAAAACATTTCCTCTCCCTCCAAAAATAAATTATTAAAACTTTGACCTTGAATTTATTGGCTTATCGAAATATTCAATTTGACTTATCTTCTAAGTCCTAGTTCTGACAAAAATTCCAAATTACTGAAGCTGAAGTAAAAGGTTTAGTATATATTCACTGTATGTTAATAAAATAATCAGAGTGTAATAAAAATAGACTATAGAATTTAAGCTAATGCAACTTTTTGTCTGAATGCACAACATGTAATGGAAGAGAAGGCTTGTAGAGATCTGTTTTTGACATGCCTCTAAAAGTAGATGTCATACTCCTTTTGTCTCTTCAATGTCAAAAAACATTCCTTTGAGAGGCAACTTTAATTTTTGGGAAAGAAAAAAATCACAAGAAGACAAATATGAAGAACATGCAGGATGATTGAGTACACATACTTATTTTCAGAATACAAGCGGTTCTCCGATTGGTTATTGAATAATGAAAAGATGCATTCTCATGCAGTACAAAACATTTGGAATACCTTTTCTGACTAAATAACGTAAGATTAAAAGTCATCTGCTTAATTCACAGCCATTTACAAGTCAATACTCGGGTAATTGCAGAATCGTTTTGATAGCTGAGCTTGTAAGACAAACCTAATATCACTGGATTTAAACACTTCTTTAATCTTCCGAGAAAATTCCTTCTTCAGCTCATATTCCAAGAATATTAAGTGAATACAAGTATTGCAAAAGAAATTGAATATTCATTTGCACTACGGTTTGGTAGTTTACTAACGAGTTAACAAAACTTAATTCTGCTTTTTGTGTCTAAGAATACAAAAATATTTTAAATATTTACAAATAAAACATTAAATTGAGATTTAATTGGAGCCTCCCCAGTTGCCTAGCATTTGAAGATTGTTAAATACTAATTGTTTGTTTTGAAGTTTAACCCAGGCTGCATGGTTGGTTTTCGTAGTTTTCTAGGTTCTCTTTACAAAGGTCCTCTATGAAAGCATCTTAAACAAATAGCTCCCATGTTCTTTCTATGTTCAAATAACCAACTAACCCAGTTTAAGCGCGATTTCCAAGTGAAGTTACTAGCAGAACCTGAATAATCATTAAAAATCATGTAGTTTGATAATCGGGAATAACATGAAAGATACGGCACCAATAATTGAATTGCTGTTACGGTACGCTGTTTCTAAACTTAGATGGTCATTCCTTAATTAAATATAATTGATTTGTAACTTCTACTAGAGCTGATGGTAAGAATTGAAGTGGAAATAAATAATATCTTGTGCAATCTTGATTAATATAAAATTAGAAATATTTGCATAGAAAAATATTTTAACTCAGACAGAAAGGTTTTTTGAAATATTTGCAATTACTTTATAAGAAGGATTTATTAACAACCGTAATAATTACTCATTATATTACTGATGATTAGAATTCAGTTCTTGACAATTACATTCTAAATTAGAATTTTCAGGATATAATGAAAATACGCTACGCAGAAAAATACATTTTAGGATAAAAAGTGAGTTGATTTTTTATGTTTAAAAACTTCTTAATTCATTTAAATTCTTCTTAAATTCATTAAATTTCTCTCGTTGGTAATTGAATCCAGAATGTTGGATGTCGTTTATATAATTATTCTTACTTGTCCACAGAAGCTGCTGACTTATATAGCCATTAAGTAGCCGAAGATCATTTCTACATAACCATTGAACTTCCATTAATTCGGTTTCTAGAGGGTTGTATGTTTATATCATAATTTGACTTTTATAAAAATGATTATTCTAAATCTTATGTTTCTATAAAAATATGGATGATAGTATCAGCCTTTCTTTCAGCCATTTCATAAGCAACAGCTTGTTTAAAAATAAATTATGCAGTTAATGTCAGAAATATTTTCGGAAAATTCGAATAAACATCAAACGAAAGTTCTCAGCTTTAGACAATTCGATTTAAACAAAGTTAAAGTAAAGTAGCAGACAATAAAACGGTGAAGATAAAAATTTACTCTTACAAATATTTAAGAAAAAAAAAAGGGGGGGGAAGAAATTTTTAAAAAAAAGTAAAGATTTGAATAATATCATCTATAATTTAAAAAATAATAATTTTTCACAAAGTATTAATAAATATTTATTACGCATCATTGAGGGGGGAATTCATGTAATTAATTCTCCGTAAAAATTTATTTGAAATTTAATGTTGTAGGGTTTATATTTATTTTAACTAACATTTATTTTAAGTTTAAACTATCTTTCCTGTCAAGCCTCACTTTCCCCTGGAATTGCCAATGCCAGAGTATGTAAATTTTAGTAGAACGCGCAAAGTATTCAAATTTTAAGCAGAAGTAATTTGAGTTAAATAGAAGGGAAACGAGTTCGAAAGTGTGCTTTCTTGCTTCACGAGCGTGAAGGTTGCTAGGTAGAAATTGAAGAACCGCGCGTTTCGGCCTGTGTGCTTGCCTCGGCAGATAGTTGAATCTTTCAACTTAATATTCAGAAGTTTGCTGAAATATCAGCTGTATCTTAGAACGCGGTTAGGTTAGTTACGTTTAGAGAGCCTCGTAGGTAGTAACTTGTTATTATTCATTTTTAGTTTCTTATTTTTATTTTACCGCCGGGTCGGCGTAGTTTGTGAGCGTCAAGTGCACGCATCTGTAACTACTAAAGTAGAATAAATAGGGAGTTAAACCCTTCTTAAGAGTTTTGTAAGTTCATAGCAGTCACTACTATTGTTGCGTGTAGGTTGGGATCGCGCAACACCACAATGTTAAAAATAGTTCTGGCAATTCATTGTAACAAAAATCCATAGACCACATTTGGCATTATTATCGCTCAAAAAAACATGCCAAATTTCAAAACGCGAAAATATGTAAATTCATGTATATCTTGGAAAATTTTGAAGAAAAGAGTTTAATTTTTTGCAGATATGCTTAGAAATACACCTACTGATGATGACACCTACTGCTTAGAAATACACCTACAAATACTTAAAATGATGGTAAACATTTTCTAGGTTATAATTCAAAATTTTTTTCGAAAAATTTATAAAAATTATTTAAAAATACAAATTTAAAAAATAAAACACAAAAAAATGGGTAAATTTTATTTGGAATGAACCTAAATTTCGAAATGTGAAAGGAAAAATCAAAAAAGTTTAGTAAAAAAGAGATATTAATAAATATTTGCCAAATTCAATTAACATTGAGGAGCTAAAATTTTGAGAGCTAATATTTTAAAAACTACTCGTACGATTTTTACAAAACTTGGCATTCTGGCATAATTTGAGTCGTAGAATTGAAATATGGAAAAAAATTGGTATGTTATTTCAGAAAAAGTCTGATTTTGGGTCAAAATACCTACGTTAGAATAGTGCTACATATAAATCTAATATATATCCTAAGTCGCGCTTTCGAGACATGAAAAACGCAATTTGAATTTTGTCAATCGGCCCAGTAGAACGGGAGATACAGAACTGCCCCCCCTTTTTTTGAGCAGTGTACATATGAAAACTCTACTTTATATTCATTCAATATAAAATACCACACAGTTGGAAAAGAAAAAGAATAAAACGCTATCACGGCCAGATATAAAACTTAAAATATTTTGGTACACTTAAATTTTACAATGTACAATACCCATGTACTAAAAATACCAGTTTTTACTTGCATTCATTTTCTCTCAGTTTGATTTAGCTGCATCACACATTCCAGGGCAAAACAGGCAATGAGTATTTTTTCTCATACCTCTTTTCCTTGAATCCTTAAGCATTCAGATAATGATATATGCAGTATAGATATAAAATCATAGAACATATGATTCATTAAAATACATAGCATTAAAATTCTAACATCAAATCCCAACACAAAATTAAATAAAATAATAGAGACCTGCTTCTTTCAGGTAGTGAAACAAATTGGTATTGACCTTTCTTCCTATTAAACGGTCGAGAGGCAAGTCACAGCTATTAAACTACTTCTGATGAAGACTATTAAAATATGGACACTCAATTAAAATATGATGGACTGACAAAACAGGCTCATTCTCAGCTTTCAGTAGGTAGTTATGTGTCCCTCTAATGTGACCAATTCTAAGGCGAGTCAAAAAGAACTTCCTCCTTATGATTTCTAGTAGAATCGCAATCCTATATTTTAGGATTCACTCTTCTCAACTTGTTACAAGATTGGAAGTCGTTAAGTCGCTGCCAATTTTTAGGATCTTTATTTGATGATACAACTCGTATCTTTCAAAGGGACGAGGCGACCGGACATTTAAACATCAGATTTCGCTGTGATATCTGCCAGCTCAGTACGCTTTATTCCTGTATGCCCGGGAACCAAGCAGTACAGAATTTCATATACACAACTTGTTAAATTCTGTACAACAACTATCACAGAATTCTCAGTGCTGGAAAATGATTCTAAAGCCTTCAATGCACTGTACGAGTCTGTATATATAATGAATTTTTTATGACGCAGTCTTGAGATGTACAAAAGCGCATAATATATGGCAGTCAGTTCAGGGGTTAAGACTGAGGAAGCATCATGTAAACGGCTGCTCTTCATGTGGTCACCAATTATAAATGACATCCCAACATGACCAGCTGACTTAGATCCATCTGTATATATGGAAAGATAACTGCCGTATCTATGCCTGTGCTCAGCAAAAATTCGTCTGTAGATGTTCTCATTAGTGGTTGTTTTGACGTAACGGTGGAAGATATCAAGGAGCTGGATTCGTGCATTTTCCCAAGGTGGGATTTCAAAATGCTGCTTGTAGAGACATATCAGACAAGAAGAGTTCTTCAATGAGAGGATGAACTCTTACAGGAAAAGAAGGCACATGGGATGGATGTGCTTCAAATAAAATGTCAGAGATATTATCAAGTAAATACAGTTTATAAGGACGGTCAGGTTGAGACAATATATTAAGATACTATAAAAGAGACAACTCTTCACGTCTCAAATGAAGTGAAGGTTCGTAATAGTCAACATAAAAAAAAGAAAAAAATTCTCTGTTCTAGTTAACAACCCCAATTCCAATCCATCTTTACCTTCAGCCTCTAAGGAAATTATGTTTTAGTTTTCTCGTTTCATCAATAGATGGCACTGGTAGCTTAACTCCTATCCAGCCATTCTTATCTTATCACTATAGCTTATCTTGTTCATTTGCTCTTTGGCAGCTGAGGGTTAGGTAAAACCATCAAAACTAGTCCTGTGAAAATTTGCAAATATAAAGCTGATTTTTGTTGTTTTACTTCTATATTAACACAAAGACTCTCGACAGGAGATGTCCTTGTAACGATCACATTATTCGTGAAGCTTCAGTAGTTGCTTGCTCGTGTCGCCATCTATTAACACCAGCGAGAAGTGCTGCATATCATCAGCGTGACCCAAGCTTGGGTCTGTTCACAGGGTTCATAGCCACATTTTAGTTAAAAAAAATAAGCACCTATAAGCACTTTTCAAGCACATTTTAAGAAAAAAATTAGCACCTGTCTAATTACATTATACACACCTGCATAACCTTAAAAGAAAAATTAGACTTGTAATTTAAAATATGAGCAATGCAATATTTATTAAGAGAATGAGCATTACCTCAACAATGGAAAACAATTAACTTTTTTTTTTTTTTTAAATTTTAAATGACAGTTCAATTTACAGAATTAGTTTACAATGAGAGGAAAAAAAACTATGCAGAACTAAACTTTATTACAAAATTTAATGATGATATTTCAGTTGAAAATATAGAAAATAAATAATAATAAGCTATATTAATTGTATTCGTACGGCACCTAATAATAAATACAATTTATTTTTCCACTCATATTAACATTTAAATAATTTAACTTAAATCAAAATTCTGAACATTTTCTAAATTTTCATTGCATAACAGTTTTCCCTTAACATATATTCCAAGCAAAGTAATTTAAGGTGGTCTACTACAGCAGCATTACAATACTAAAAATTTTTTTACACGCAGAATCGCTAATTAAGAAACTATGTTGCGTGCAATTTGGCAGAAATATAAAGCAATAGGTCAGTTTTCGAATCACAATGTTAGAATCAGGTTTGAAATGAAATTTACTTAAATATTATATTTTAAAAAAATTAGTTTGAAATACGTAATTTTAATGTGTAGTTTGGAAAGCCATCAATAGATGGCGCTACGAGTTAAAATTTAACATTGTAATCTTATTTCTGCAAAAATTCACGAAGTAATTGATTTTGATATCAGTTATAAATCATATTTTTTTCTAAATAATATTTAGAAGCGTTTCATATATTCCTTTATACACAGTTTTCACTAAACATTGTCAGCTGTCAGCAGAATGACGTTTACGGCAACCCTATTGCATTGCTATTCCGCACTCGTTTTGTTTACATTTATTTGTACTGTGGTCAGTTTGCAAAAAATATGCGAAAATATCAAGGACGACCGAAAAAACATCCTGGTTTTAATAAAAGATCCAGAATTCAGCGTAAACGTCGAGCTCAAGAAAAAAATATGAAATTAAATTCCCGAGATGTGGAAGATTCCGAACAAGCGGATGTTTTCGAAAGGTGAGAAATAATTTATTCTTTATATCGACTACCCCGTGTTTATGATTTCGTAGTAAGTTAATTCCGAAGTAAAATATGCGTATTTTTTTTATTGAAGGTCAGAAATTATTGATACAACTGCATCTGTGTCAAAGGAGAATCATTGCCCGGATGATTTTTTTACAAAGTAAGTTTTTTTTTTATGTGTGTGTATGAGGGGATGCTAATAATTGTTCAATTCTGTTATAAGAATTTATTCCTCCATTCACACTAAATTGTTGGGAAATATTGAAAGGGTAAATTCCAATTCACAAGGAATTGCTGAAATAATTGAATCTTTTCAAAAGTATGAGCATGTTCTTGCGATCTAAATTGAATTCACCATCATTACATGTATTATTGGAAATTTTATAGTCATATGTTTGCTACGAAATGCTTTGTCAGTTACCTATGGTATATTTTAACAGGTGTATGCACATTTATTCATGTGCTCGCTGTTCAACTTGCTTTTTTTTATTATGTCATTTACTTGGATGTTAAAACTTTCTTTTAGCGTTGGAACATTTTATGATCATTTAGTAAAATTTATATATAAATATATATTATTGCTTGTTTATTTATGGTTCTGTGTATTTGTCATGTATGCATGTTGTGAAGTGTAGTTTTTGAAAAATATGTCACAAATGTTAAATTCCACCAAAAGCTGAATTGAATTGATATTGGGATGCAGGTAATTAGAAAATATCTGCTGTGTATTTTGAGCGTAAACCAAACTAGTGCCAAGAATGGGACCAATACGCTCAGGCTTGCTTAGCCTTTTTGCCATTGTCCAAATTGAATTATCTCCAGTATAAAGGGAGTGAATGCTTTCTCTGTATAACATTAAAATATCCGTCTGATCAAAAATCTACCAATAAGAAACTTTTCATATGTTATGTGACAGACTTTCTGCAAACAGAAGTCCTCAGCTCTGTTCTTGTACATGTTTTTTAATTGTGGTTCAGATGTGTACTTCTCAAAGGAATTCTTCTCATAGGAAGATTATCTGAACATTTAAAAACTATATTCTGCTTTTAGGGGCCTAATATTTTATGCCCCTAAAATTAATATTGAAATTTCTAAAATGTTGAAAAATATGTCATCTGGATTCTGTACAAAAAATATAATCCCCTTTTTCATTTCTGCATTTGCAATTCCTGCATTTTCTTTATTCCTACATTTTTTAATTGGAAGGAATTTCATTCGCAGAGCCCTCTAATTTATTCTTACAAATCATGTAGTAATGTACCATTTTAGATAGATATAAATAACACATTTTGTAATTTTTCTAAACTGTGGTTATACAGCATGATATAATAGCTACACAGGGTATGGCGAAACAGTATACAGCAATATCTGTCGCACTGTCTGAGATGGGTGGTAGTCATACATAGCTTAATGCTTAAATTTGTTGTGTTATTTATTTATTCATGTTTTTTTTTTTTTTTTTTTTAATTATGTTATAGCAGTTTATTTCTTTCATTCTTAGGTCCGGAAGTGAAAAATTTGACTTTTCTACGCCAGAAGTTACAGCTAATGTTCCTAAGACAAACCAGGCTTTCCTGAGGTAAGTTGGTTTATTTTTAAAATAGATATTAGCTGTGCATGATATTACAGTTACTTAATTATGGTTAACTAATTATGTATTAATTTAGAAGTCAAGCAACCAAAATCAGCGTTATATTTTCAAATAGTGAATATTTCAAAATATGATGTTGATTTTTGTTGCTTGACTCTCAAATTAATACTTGGTCGGTGTGTTATTGTATCTTAATTAAACTAATTATGGTTCTTTTCTTCTCAGTTCTGATCTGGACATTTCAGTTATTGACTCTGACGTAGAAGGTAGAAATACAAGCTCTCTTTTGGGGTAAATATGTATTTCTCTATGCCAAAATTAAAATGTCATCATTTATGTTTTTCTTTTATGGTGTTACATTATGTTGTTTACATACTGATAGCTATTAAAACTGTTAAATATAATATTGTAGCTATCAAAAAGAGGGGGATGAATTTGATTTGTACCAAATTTGGATGTTTTGCATGAAAGAACTTGAAAATAAAAGATTTTTTTAAAAATATATTCATTGAAATCAGTGAAATTTTCAGTCGGGACACTGAAGCAAATGAAAATATTTTGGGGTTTGATTCTTTTGATGGGAGCCTCATCAATAAGCCTACTATCTTTTTTAAATATTGCTTCTTTTTCATTGTTTTCATGATGTTTTATGTTCCCTTCATGAAAGAGATTTTTAATAATTTAAATTTTGTTAATAAAATATAACAAAATGAAATCTGTGATTATGTGGCTGTTATTTTTTCCATATATATTTATTTGAGGAAAACCACAAATTTTATTATTTTACAGAATTTTTAAGAAAAATATAAGGATAAAATTTTTTAAATAATTCTGATTACTACCTTTGCTTTCCTCTCATAATGTGCCTCAAATTAGAGCAATTAGACAACAAATTTAAGTCGTGATCTTTTTTTTTCCAAGTTTTTTTTTTTTAGGCTTAGGAGTATAAATTGCTTATCCCCACAAGACAGTGCATCTTCTTAGTATGCCATCCTAAGGCTCCGTTCACATGATGGTATAAATGTCATAGACGCATAATCATAAGGCACAAAATGTGGGAGTTCCATTCACACCTGCGAGAGAGGGTCTAAGCCATAGCCAATTAGAGAAGCTAAATTTGTGCATGCATGTATGTGTCTACAGCTTTCTCTCTCAATAGGTTTTATGTATATGCTCTGATTGGCCGACTCTTATATCAAGTCGGCACAAAGTTGAAAACTTCAAGCTTAATGCCCAAACTAGTTTTTGTGACATAGCAAGGTCTGACTATAAAGCGTTGTTAGTTGGGAATTATGACATTTATACAACGGCTTGAATAGAGCCTTAGAAAGCCATTTGGTAACTGAGTTATCCACCATGAAAGAGTTATTCTTGCCCCTCTGAATTCAGTGTTTACTGGAACACGAACATTTTATACTCAGGTGTAGAGGCCCTTCATGTGAAACCTCCGGCACACAAAGTAGTGACTAATATTGCATGAGCAAATGACACTGCGAGCATGGAAGCAGCAGTTGTGAAGATGACTCATCTTCTTGTAGTAATATACTGGTAATCCAGTGTATTATTATTGTTAATTTATTTGCTATCTGTTGCCTAAATTTCCTAAACCTAATTGCGAATGGGCTGCCTGCATGGGTGTTTTCATGGTTTTCCCCGTGTATATGAGCCATTTCCCTTAGAAAGTCCTCCATGAAAGCATTCCTCCTCTTAGGAAGATCAAGTGCTTTGCTGTCATCAAATAAGCCAAATTTAAACCTAATTTGTAATATTTATATATATTAATTATATATATGTATATATATTGTATATATATATATTTTAGCTTGGAGTCTGAGCCTCTTCAGGAGAACCTTAATGATGAATTTCTGTGTCCTGATTCACCTTTAATTATCGAAAGGGAAGATCGAAGAAAGGCAAATCCATTACCATCTGGCAGAACAATTTGCAATATGTCTTTTGTAATAGTGCAGGCTAGGACATTAGAGCAACATTCCCTAAATTGTAAATTTGGAGGATCATTTATTTTTAACAAAGTGATTCGACGTGGTCTTGTCACTACATATAACTATGTATGTGATAAAATTTTATGTGGGGAAATGGCAACAATTTGTTCTGATATGGAGAAAAGCAGCCTAAATCAGCTTGCAGTATTAGGTGCGTTATCTACTGGCAGTGGATTTTCACAAGAGGAGGAAAAGTTTAGCATCATGGAAATTCCGTATATGAGCAACTCGACCTTTGCTTCTTGTGAGCGAACTACTGGCAAAATAATACAGGGATGTGCACAGGAAACTATGTGTGCTGCTATAGAAGAGGAGAAAAGGCAGGCAGAACTTCGCAATGATAAAGATAATGATGGTTATCACTGTATAACTGTCATTGTTGATGGAGGTTGGTGTAAAAGAAGCTATGGGCATGGTTACAATGCTTCAAGTGGCATATCTGTTATTATAGGCATGGTCACCCAGAAAATTTTGTTTGTTGGAATTCGCAACAAAGTGTGCCTTATATGCAGTGCTATTGAAGATGGCAAGATGCCAAATAAAGTGCACCTTTGTTGGCGAAATTGGAATGGGCCTTCTACAAGTATGGAAAGCAGTGCCATTGTGGAAGGTCTGAATTATCTCCAGTGTGTTCACAAAATACGTTGTACTCGACTTGTTGGAGATGGAGATGCTAACACAATGGCCAAAGTGAAAGAAAGCGTTTCATATGGAGGACGGGTGATCAAAGTAGAATGTGCTAACCATGCTGTTCGAAGATATCGCAGAGCTCTTGAGAAACTTCAGCAAAATACTGCGCGCTTCCCCGGGGCTAAAGGAATTGCTGCCCGTAAATTGCTGAAAATTAAAATGCCACTGTTAGTCAGAGGTGCTAGAGTAGCTATAAAAGCTCATGCTTTACCTAGCCATTATCAGCACACACAAGAAGCTATTGATGCATTAGTATCTGACTTGAGAAATGGGCCACATCATATATTTGGCAAGCATGATGCTTGTAGTGCTTTTTGTGCAAAGAAAGGTGCAGAGTTGGACAGCACATACAATGAAATTTTTTCCTCGGGTATGTTGCAAGCTATTGAAGCAGAAGTGGGAAGAGTACTGATATCGTGTAGCAGTACTCTTATTTGGAATGCCACAAATAATCCTGCTGAAAGCTTCATGAGTCAACTGTGTAAAACATCTGGTGGAAAAAGAGTTGATTTTTCCAAAGCTGGTGGCATGAACAGGCGTGCGAGTATTGCTGTCATGGCCTATCAAAATCCAGCACAGCAGTGGCAAAAAAATGCACAAAAAGCTGTAACAGGAAGTAGCCCCAGGACTCCAACTTTGAAATTCTTAGCTTCCAGAAATAAGCGCCATGTAAAACGTCTTGAGAGACGTAGACTTTTTGACACTGAGAAGAAAAAGAGAAATATGAGGAAAGCAGGACATATTCAGCAAGGTGGGGATATTTCTTATGGTGATTTTCCTGAGAAACCAGACCTATCAGATGAAGCATATGAATTGGCAGCTAAAAATTTTTTTATATCAACTGAAGTTCCAAAAAAAGATTCTCTTGAGGCCGTAACACGTGGACAGTCATCATCTGAAAGATGGCGTCATGAAAGATCAAGAAGAATATCATCATCCTTTTTCAAAGATGTTGCTGATAGGCGTCCAACAACACTCAGTGCTGCTTTAGTGAAACGTATCATATATAATGATAACGTTTCAACTAAAGCATTAAAGTATGGCTTGGCTAACGAAGCAGTAGCCTTAAATCAATACAAGGAAAAGCACATGGGAAAAAACATCAGACGTTGTGGCCTTTTTATTGATCCTAAATATCCCTTTCTTTGTACTTCGCCAGATGGATTGATAGACGAAGATGGATTACTTGAAATAAAATGTCCTTATACAGCCAGATTCTCAGCAGACTTGTCAGACTTTTTCAGCAAGCCTAATTCTGTTGGTCTTCGGATGGATGCTGATAATAATCTTTATTTACCGAAAAGCCACAAATATTATTTTCAAATTCAAGGGCAGTTAGCCATAACAGAGAGGAATTGGTGTGATTTATATATATGGTGCAGAGAAGATGCAATCACATTAAGAATACCCGAAGACAAAACTTTCTGGATCAGTTTAGTTCCAAAACTCGAAAAATTTTACGTGAATTGTATTCTTCCTGAGCTTGTTGATCCAAGAGCACCAAGAAAAATGTCTCTTAGAGAACCGAAGTATATTGTTGATGCTAGAGCACAGAATGAGAAACAAAAACAGACCACTGCTTCTGTAAAACAAACACAAGAAAAAAGAGAAATTGAAATTTCAGAAGCAGATAAAATTATTTCATCTCCTAGAAAGAATGCAGGAGAGAAAAGAATCAGGAAACCAAAAATTATTTTTGATTTGTAATCAGTAACAAGCCAAGCCAGCACACCGTAACATTTTCTACGTCTGAATAAAAACTATGCCTGCAACAAAGCATTATGATTAAATCCATACCTAATTAGAATATTACCCCATTTCTCTAAAAAAAATATGTTCAAAAAGTCTCTGCTTTGAGTAATAGATACGTCTGATCAATTCTGCCATAATTCTGTAATCAATACTTGAAGCTAGAATCTCCTGTGCTGCACTGCCATCGCATCTCTTTTCTGAATGTTTCATCATCCACTTCTCATTCTAAATATTCCTGTGTGCTTTCATTTATAGCTGCTAACTTGTGAACATTTTCTGCACCACATGTTATATTTTGCAGTGTAAATAATGCGTGCAATCATATATTTTGGTTTTAATCATCAGTAACTTTGGTAAAACTACATTTATGCAAAGAAGACTTCCATAAAGTCACAGTTTCTGTGAAAAAGAAAATAAGTTTGATGACCTCTGTCATAATTCAATAAATAATTTTTTAAAATAGCATCACCTGTGCTGCACTAACATTGGAAAAAATTAAAGTCATCTCTTTTCTGAATGTTTCCTCATGCACTTCTGTTTCTAAGTATTCTTGTGTGCTTTGATCCATAGCTGATAACTTGTTGAGAATATTTTCTGCGCCACATATTATACTTCGCTATGTAAACAATACCTGTAATGATGTTTTTCGGTTTCAATCATCAGTAACTTCTGAATAACCACATGTCTGTAAAGAAAACCTCCATAAAGTCACTGCCTCTGTAGAAAGCAAAACAAGTCTGATAAACTCTGCCATAATTCAGCAGTCATTTTTTGAAGATAATCTCCTGTGCTGCACTGCCACTAATTATTAAAGATAACATCGTTTCTTTTGCCCTACCGTTGCAGAAAATGAAAATCTTTTCTTTTCTGAATTTGTTCTAGTACTCATGTGGCCTGATATGCTTGTTCTCTAAACATTCCTGTATATTTTCTGTGCAGCTGCTAACTTTTTGTGAACATTTTCTCCACCATACTGTATACACCTGCTTGTAAACAGTGATAGCCATTAAGTGATGTACATCTACATATACTTAATTTGAATACAAGAAATAAATATATGTCTGATGAACTCTGCCCTAATTCAGTAATCAATTTTTGAAGATAGCATCTCCTGTGCTGCAGTGCGATTGCTGAAAATTAAACTGATCTCGTTTCCGAATGTTTCCACGTCCACTTCTGCTTCTAAATATTCCTGTGTGCTTTCTCCATAGCTGCTAACATTTGAACATTTTCTGCACTACGTGTTATACTTCACAATGTAAAACAATGCCTGCAGTGAAGTATTTTGGTTTCATTCTTCTGTAATTCCAGTATAACTCCATTTCTCCAAGGAAGACCTCCACAAAGTCACCGCTTCTGCAGAAAAATGTGTCTGATAACTGTACCATAATTCAGTAATCAATGTTTGAAGAGAGCATCTCCAGTGCTGCACGCGATTGCTGAAAATTAAATTGATCTCTTTTCCGAATGTTTCCACATCCACTTCTGCTTCTAAATATTCCTGTGTGCTTTCTCCATAGCTGCTAACATGTGAACATTTTCTTCACCACGTGTTATACTTCACAATGTAAAACAATGCCTGCAGTGAAGTATTTTGGTTTCATTCTTCTGTAATTCCAGTATAACTCCATTTCTCCAAGAAAGACCTCCACAAAGTCACTGCTTCTGTAGAAAAATGTGTCTGATAACTGTACCATAATTCAGTAATCAATGTTTGAAGAGAGCATCTCCAGTGCTGCACTGCTATTGCAGAAAATTAAATTGATCTCATTTCCAAATGTTTTGTCATCCACTTCTGCTTCTAAATATTCCTGTGTGCTTTTCCCGTAGCTGCTAACTTGAACATTTTCTGCACCATGTTTTTCTCAGAGTAAACAGTGCCTACAATGAAGTATTTTGGTTTTATTCATCAGTAATTTAAGTATAACCACATTTCTGTAATGACCTCCACAAAGTCACTGTTTCTGTAAAAAAATGTATCTGATGAACTCTGCCTTATTTCAGTAATCAACTTTTGAAGATTACATATCCTGTGCTCATTCCCATTGCAGAAGATATCTCTTTCCGAATGTTTCCTCATCCAGTTATGCTTCCAAATATTCCTGTGTGCTTTCATTTATAGCTGCTAACTTGTTGTGAGCATTTTCTGCACCAAGTGTTATACTTTTCAATGTAAACATTGTCTGCAATGAAATATTTTGGTTTTATTCATCAGTAATTTCAGTATAACTCCAGTTCTCCAAGGAAAAGCTCCACAAAGAAAGATCTCCAATACAATTATTTACATTGTGTATTCTGATAGGCTTTAGAAATTTTTGAAAGTATTGGAAATTAATAACTTGGCATCGAAAGTGAAATTACAATTGTACTAAGTAAAAAGACACGTTTTATTTACAGGAATTCTATTGGACATTGGGTATTTCCTGTATGCTACAACATGTGCTTTATAAAGCAAAAAGATACGTTGGATTTACAGGAATTCTATTGGACATGAGGGACTTTCCTGTATGCTACAACATGTGCTTTATAAGGCAAGGACATTGCTTAAGAGGGTATAGATATCGTTTGCGGAGAGGACTCCGAGACAGTGAGCGTTAAGTTGCTAGTTCCCCTCGCTTTGTGTTTCGCCTGATACTGCTATAGTAGTTTGGTGCGCCAACTTCAGTTAGGAGCACTGTAGGAAGGCCTAGCATGCCATATGGTTTTATTGAATTTTTTACTGATTTCTGCATTATTAATGAGCAATTTTTTCCAGTTTATTGTTTCTGAGATCACAAACTTGGAATATATATTCGAAAGTAGTGGTTCCTCTCACTGCTGCTGAAGAATGTGACCTTGATTTCTTCAAACACCTTAAAATGCTTGCTCATAACGATTTCCTGCAGAAGCAAAAATGAGCATCCAGAGATGAAAGTTTCCAAACTCTTCAAAGCAAGCGGATAGCATTGAACAGCAACCTGGGGATGATGAAAGTCATAAAATCTGGTGACCCGACAGGCAAGAAAATTTAAATGATGATAGCTGCTATAAGCCGATCGGCGGAAGTTCAGATTCCGGCAATGAGCCAAGAAGAAATAAAACTATTTGTCACCAGCCAGAAAGAGTAAGGAAAGTGTCTGCTAACATGAGAATGAAGGTTTTTGATGCTGCAAAAAAGCTGATGGAAATAGAAATGCCAGTACCCAGCCTGACATTCCCCCCCCCCGGGGGTTGACGTAGAGAACTCTGCGAAGCTACTGGCTAGGATCTGTATCTAGGCAGTCTCGGATTCTGCTACACCAAACAAGTGGCTTGCATTAATCCTATCACAATTCAGGACTCCTGATTCAGCTGGAAGGACATCCATACAATGATATTTGAGAAGAAGACATACAAAATTGAGTATTGTGGAAAGATGATTGCTTATATCTTGAACGTGGATGATCCACTTGTCTACAAAACTCATAACCATTCTAAAAAATAAGGACATCAAATTTCAGTGCATCCTGCTCTCACAAGAGAGAAAGGTGATCATTAGAAGCCTTCCCAGCTCCACATGTTAATGCTGCCTCATGTTGCATAATATAATAATACACACACTGGCCAATCAATAAGAAACCTTTCAGATTTTCATCTGAATGCATGCTAGGGATGAAATATCCAAATTTTTTCTATGATGTGGATTATACTTGGTTAAAATGCCAGTATAAGTAAGGTGTAAGAGTGCTTTTCATGATGAATGAAGTAAAATGGGGAAAAAAGGTAGCAGATCGTTTACCATTTGAAAAAGGGGCTTATTGTTGGTGCACATTTAGTGGGGGCATCGATTTCGAATCCTTCTCTAAAAAATGTAACTGCAGTTCGAGCATAGTTTTCAAAGACAGTGATCGGCGGTATCTCCGATGAATTGTACGGCAGAACACGGATTCAACTATCACAAATCGTCAACCAAGGCTCTTCCCAACAAATTTCAGCTAGAACTATGCGCAGCGAATTGCAGAGGGATAGGAATGCATGGTTTTGGTGCCTGTAAGAAAATCACTCAGTTCTGCCGACATGCAAGACTTCATTTTCAGTGGTGTCGAGAAAAGACACTGGACATCTGAGGATTGGAAATGGGTAATGTGGTGGGATATTACATTATGTATTACATATTAAACATAAGTTATGGGTTACCTCATAACTACAGAAGGTTCCTGTTCGCTGCCAGAAAAGGTTGAAGTAATCTGCAATGTAAATTACCGACAATACATGAGCTTTGTTCATTTATGGGCATGATAAAATTTTATCGATGCTTTTTGAAAAATGCTGCAGAAACTCAAGGAGTCATACACGAAATGTTAAAGGGTGATAAAAAAAGATCATTGTAAAGTTCCATGCACAGATGAAGGTGTTTAGTGTATTTAATTATGGCAAAGCACACTAGGGCTATTTGCCTAAGATAAGGGATGCCTTCGTGGAGGACTTTCTAAGGAAAACTGGCTCATATACACGTTACACATGGGGAAAACCACGAAAACGCCCATGCAGCCAGTACGTTCGCGGGATTCGAACCTCGGACCGAACTACCAGTGTTCAGCGATTTTACCGCTCTGCCGCTGGTAGGCCTGCACAGATGAAGGAATTCACCAGTTTGAGAAGTGCAAATCTGATTTAGTCAATGGTGCCCTTTTGTGTTTCCCAATGGATTACCCTTTGTGTGCAGATACATCAGACTTTCCTATAGGATCAGTATTGCAGCAATTGGAAGAACAAGAACAAGACTGAAAACCTATTGTGTTCTACTCTAAAACATTAAATAATGCACAGAAGGTTCATAGTACCTATGACAGAGAATTCTTAGGAATATATCTTTCTGTCAAGCATTTTAAACATGTATCGGAAGGACGGAAATTCATCATACTTACTGATCACAAGCCACTGTCATATGCATAGAAGCAAAAGAATGGGAAGGCATAACCCAGACAACAACACCAACTTCAGTATATATCGGAATTTTCAACTGATATTCAGCATATTGATGCCAAAGAAAATTTAGTTGCAGTTGAAGTAGTCTCAGTTACTGGCTATGAAGCAGTAGCAGATGCTCAAGAATATAATGAAGAATTGCAACATTTAATGACAGGTAGTGCTTCACTGAAATTTAAATCATCTACATTAGCATTTTGGAAAACATTAAGATGTGACAGCTCAACAACCAGTATCAGGCCTTTTATTTCAAAGCAATTTAGACAACAAATGTTTCATCAAATTCATAATTTTGCTCCTCTGGTATCAGGACAACTGTCAACGAGATGACTGAAAAATTTATCTTTCCAAATATAAAGAAAGAAATTCACGAATAGACTTAAAGTCCTGTTAATTGTCAAAGGAGCAAAGTCAACAGGCATACAAAATCTAAAATAGCCGAGTTCCAAGCACCTCATGCTAGATTAAGTATTGTGCAAGTTGACCTGATTGGGCCATTACCACCATCTGCTGATAGGACGTATTATCTGACATTTATTGACCATTTTTCCTGTTAGGGAGAAATAGTTTCTTTACCAGATATCACAAGAGAAATGGTTGTCAAAGCATTTTACAATCATTGGATTAGCAGATTTGTTGTGCCTAGTTCCATAATCTCAGATCAAGGAAGACAGTTTGAGTCGCAGCCTTTCAAGAGCCTTGCAAAAGTATGTGGTGCTAAAGTTTTACATTCCACTCCATACCACCCACATTGCAGTGGGAAAATTGAGCAGTTTCTCAGAACTTAAAAAAATGCAATAAAGGCTCACAGCAACATCAGATGGACAGAAATCCTTCTAGGATTCAGAGTTGCAATATGTCCTGATACTAATCACTCTGTAGCTCAAATGGTATATTTTATGCAAATAAGGTTACCATGTGAGTTTTTCGACTACCTACCACTAAAACTAAACCTGAACCATAACAAATTTACTGTCTTTTATGGATCAGCACCAGTTTATCAACTGCTAACAAACATAAAATATTTATGCATAAAGACTTGAGATCATGTTCTCATGTGTTTGTGAGAACTGATCGTGTGAAAAAGGCACTTGAATTTGCTTATTGAGGGACCATTTTTTTGTGGTGAAAAAATATGATAAATATTTCCGAGTCTTAATTAAGGACAGACAAGTTAACATTTCATTGACAGACTGAAACCAGCTTATTTGTTACTTTCGAACAAATTACTAGAAACAGTGACTAAAAATAAAAAACCATTTCACATTTCATGTACCCAAAATTCTGATATTGTACCTAACGTCAAATCTATTATTCTAGATGGTATGAAAATCAGAAAATGTGTTGGATTTAAGGACTAATGTTTTGTATATTTTGCTATACTTCATCATCTTCTAAATATTAGTAAATATATATCTGCATTAGTGATAATCAGCTGTGAGCACATAGTGCACCATCTGCAACTCATTTGGGTATAAACTATGCTAGTGATTATAATGTCCTTGCTTTTTCCCATATGCCATATGTTGCATGAAATTTTGTTATATGAATCTAGCTTCCTGTGAGGAATTTCTGTGATCTTTCTAGTATGTATGGTCAAGAATTAGGCTTGTGATATACTGTCATGATTTTGCCCACATGTTCCCTGAATATACTACCATTTCCTTAGGAAGACTTCCAAGAAGAATACTGTTGTGAGTTCTAAGCCTAACTATGGTTTGGAACTGTTTATAATGAATTATTGGGATTCTGCACATGTAATGTGGATGCAATTCTATTTCCATTTAGAAGATTTTCTGCAAAGGCAATGCTTTAGCTGTGAGATAATTCTGTTTTGGAAATAAAACTGATATTTATTTAGATTTGTGGTATTTATAAGGCAGTTTATCAATAGCAGGTAGCATCTTGCCTCTTTGCTTTGATCAGGGCCTGTGCAACCAGTGGTAGTCAAAATTTTATAATTTAGCAGAGGGCACTGAGCAGCAAAATTTAGAGGCAAAAAAATGTTCAGAACTTACGAAGACATCAGCCAGCAGAATTTAGGATATGCAGAGATTGCACTGAGTGGCAATAGTGCCATATGTTACATTTGCTATCTGCATTATTAATTTGTGAAACAATTTCACCTGCTTGAAAATGCATTTTTCTGTTAGAAATTTGTATTTCTTGCAATTTCTTTTTTTTGGGGGGGTCGAGAATATGGTGTTAAAAATATTTTATCATTTTCTTTTTTTTTTCTTTTCAGGTGAAAATTTTGTGCATGATTTGGCTTTCATTGAGACGTCTCTGGGTCAGGAGTTACTAAGGAAGAGAAACTTACATGCAGGTTGAAGCATGCAGTGTCAAATGTATAAGGAATATAAAAGATGCTGTATATTAGTATAAGTTTGAATAACCATAATAAAAAAATTGTGTTTTTTCTGCGAGTTATTAAAATTGGAAATAATTAATTACAATATTTATGAAAATTTTCGAAAATAAAAATACAAGTAGTATTTAAAAAGTACTGCAAAACTCATTTTTAAGTAGAAAAATTATTCTCAGATGAAATTCTTTATGCAAAAGGATTCGATTATGCAAAAGGACTTTTTTAGTATTTGAAAGGTTCATTTGAACCCAACAACTGAAACTAACGTATCCCCAGTTTATTGATACCAACCATTTTGTTGGTATCAATGAACCCACTACTTTCTAAAAGCATTTCTGTCAATTACTAAGGGCTAATGAACAAGTGTTGAATTCTCAAGATGAATGTTGCCGAAACAGAAAAAAGTGTACTTCAGAACATTCTGCAGTAGCTCAAACAAAGTCACGGACCTCATCTATACCGTAGTCAGAGAGAAATTATTCCCCTTCCTTTTCTTTCAAAAGCTGAGTTTCCAAACGCACAACGGGAGGCCGTTGCTAAAAGCTGTGGAACCAGTTTTATAGCTATTTTTAGCAACTTGCGAGCTGTTTTTCAGATAACACAGTAAATCTCGGGGAGGGGGAATTTGAAATCATGATCACTGCCGGTACGGCAGAATTTACGTACAGCAAAATTGTAAAATTCAGCGAAGCATCAAGCAATAAAATTTTAGAATTTTGTGGGAAGGGCACTTGACAACAGAATTTATTGCGTACAAAGTCAGCAAAATGCATAGCGCCGTACCTGATTCATGATACAGCAGTATTCATTACCAATAGCAAACTTGTTTGAGGATAAGTTCGAAAAAATGTTTTCTAGTTGTTACCTAAAATCGGTAAACAATAATCTTTGAAAGATTATTCGATTATATCGTTACTAATATGGTAAAAATTTGAAAAGCAATCAGAAGCCGTATCTCTAGGGTCTTCAAGTCATGATTTGTTTTTATTTGTTCGAATATGATATTTATATCTCTCTTCCTACAAGTATGTATCTTCGTACGTATAAAGTATCAAAAATAATAAAAGTAATTAATAAATTTTCTCTAGTTGCCCTGAAAACTACATCTGAATATAAAGATAAGAAAGACATCAGTAAATTGCTGTTGTTATTTGCTGATCATAATGGTAATCAACCGAACATGATCACATATACCGTCTTCAAAACTTTGATTTTTATCAAGCTTCATATAAATACTAGGTTTTTGTTAGTCACGTAATTTGACATCCTAAATTTAAGATGACAGATGAAATAATGACTAGTTCTGAATTAGCTCACTCAGGAAGTAAAATTTTCTCCTTCCCGTCAATATAGCATATTTATAGCTCCCAATGATGGTGATCACTAACTAAATATGTTATGGATTAGAACCCTATTGCACTCCATAAGTTTTTCTTTATTCGCTTTATGTGCATGCATGCATGCTTGGTTGTGGAAGAAATTAAAAAGCCCCCCCCCCCTTTTTTTTTTTTTTACTTAGGTTATTCGAATGTATACGCCAGACATTTATTTGTTGAACTGTAGTTATAATTTGGAACGTGGTGCTAGAGCCGTTGGAGCCGAACCGAACGTCAGTTTGTTTAGAATTATAGAGTTTGATTACGCCAAAGCAGGTGAATTTGGAAAACACCAAAATCGGTCATGCATCCAACTCGTTATCGAGGCTTGAACTCCGGATGAACTACCAGTGTTCGGCGGCTCGCTTGCTAGAACTGCGTTAGGCTCTTTGAATGTAGCAAAGCCATGAGGGTTACCTTCTTAAGATGGCAGGCCTTCGTGGAGTCATTTTCTGAAGGCTTAGATTAGGTTATTATGGCAAAGCACAGTAGGATGCCTTCATGTTGAACTTTCTTAGAGAAATTGACAACCCATACACGTTACACATACAGAAAATTATGAAAACGTCCATGCAGCCAGCCCGTTAGCCTTTATTCGAATCCAGGTCGAAACTACCAGTGTTCAGCGATTTAATTCCTCTACCGCGGGAGGGCCTAATTGCTGAAGGGAACTGGCTTGTATTCATGTTACACACGGTGAAAACAAACAATGCAACCAGCTGATTCGTCTGGCATCGAACCCAAACCAGTTCGAACTTCCAGTATTCAGTAGTTTTAACCACTCGGCCACTGGTGGCGTGTGGTAGGAGCCACAGATAATGTACTGAGTAGCAAAAATCCCTAATAGTGGCCCTGGTTACTAGTAGGATTGTAAGTATATTGGTAATCATCCAATCTACAGCAAGGAAATTTCGGAGCTTAATTGTAAAGTCAAATGCGACACTCCGATAAACGTGGTATATGTAGAGATGGAAAAATTTATTATTTAAAATACTTGTATTTATTAGTAAACATTTTATAAAATTTATTCTTAATTTAGCGTTTAAGAATTCTAAGAGAGTTATCTGAGTATTTTTTCCTCCTTTGGTAATCCAATAAAATTGAGTAAATTTATGTTCTGTAATATCTTTGCGTGTTATATACATAGTTTTTTTTTTTTTTTCTTTCAAAGTTAGACAAGTTTACACAAACAATATAGGTCGAAAAGGGAGCTGGTCTGCGCCCGGTGAGCCTGTCGGCAGCGTCGCAAAGCGTAATTTGACTAACGAAAAGATCATGCTTTGGATCTGGTGATCTGGATAGTCACTTGTGTTGAAAAATAAATTTATTTCAACAACATAGGCCAAAAATTTAGTTGATCTGCGCCCGTGAGTCCGTCGGCAGCATCGTAAAGTGTAATTTGACTAACAAAAAGATCATTCTTTTGTATTTGGTGGGATTGCCGTGGTATTAATCACAAATAGTATATGGAAAAAGGTAAAACCCTTGACAGTAAAGGATACAACGAGATGCTAGTGCATGTTGACGCTGCTATCAAGGAAAAGAGTCGAATTGAGTTCCGGCGCAGAAAGGTAACGTTCCATCAAGATAATACCATACGTGTCTGCATTCACCGGCTAGCCTCTGTACTGACTCGAAAGGGATCTTTCACCACATCCACCATATAACCCCGACATCGCACGTTCGGACTTTCAGCTACATCTTGCTGGTCCTATCTTCACTTCTGCACAAGACGTCCGAAATGAGGTTGACCTGTGTTTGGACTCGGGCCACCAAGTTTCCGAGCCGAAGGTTTTGAAAAACTACCAAAAAATTGGCAGAAAAGCATAGATTTTTGGTAGTGATTACTATCCGCACTAAAGGTACTGACTGCTTTTTTTTTCATAACTTTATGAAGAACGTTCGTGCTTAAAATTTTCGTTACAACCATTAAATTCTGTAATTTATGAATTCCTTCCCACTTCTCATGTATTTATCAACTGTTCTTTATGAACCTGATATTCCTACAATTATCAGCTGTACTTTATAAATCTGATATGTAGAAACGCAATTTGATTTTATGCATTTCAGTATCAAGTGAAATCTTTAAACTAATCGTTCATTATAACACTTTATGTTGTTTTCATTCAAAGCTGAACTCAGATAATGTGCCGAGGTTGAACTACCAGTAATAGGCGACTTTAGCGCTCGCCCGCTAGAATTTAGAGAGGAACTGAGTGCTAGAATTGGGTTAGGCTCTTTGAATATAGCAAAGCCACGAGGTGGCAGATAGCAGATGCTTTCGTGGAGGAAGTTTCTGAAGGCTTAGTTTAGTTTATAGCAAAGCTCCCCATACACGTTACACACGGGGAAGATTATGAAAACGCCCATGTAGCCAGCCCGTTCGCCTTGATTCGAACCCAGGTCGGAACTACCAGTGTTCAGCGATTTAACCGCTCGGCCGCGGGTGAGCCTAATTGCTGAAGGAAACTGGGTCGTATTCATGTTGCACAACAGGAAAACAAACCATGCAGCCAGCTGGTTCGCCTGGGATCGAACCGAAACCAGGTCGAACTTCCAGTAATCAATATTCTTAACCACTCAGCCACTGGCGGCGCGTGGCAGAAGTAAGAGCCACAGATATTGTAGTGAGCAGCAAAAACCTCTAATACTGGCTCTGGTTACTAGTAGAATTATATATTGGTAATAATCCAATCTACAGCAATGAAATTTCGGAGCATAATTGTGAAGTTAAATACGACACTCCGATAAACGTGATAAAGATGAAAAATTTTTTAAAAAAGGAAACTTACTATGCAAATACATGTATTCATTAGTAAACATTTTATAAAATTTATTCTTAATTTAGCGTTTATGAATTCTCAGAGAATTATCTCATCGAATTATTTTTTTCTCCTCTGGTAATCCAATATAATTGATTAAATTTATGTGCTGTTAATATCTTTGCCTGTTATGTACATATTTTTTTTTTTTTTTTTTTTCCGTTCAAAGTTAGATAAAACTGAACGTACGTTACACTGAAATTACTTTGTCTAGAAAGTAAGCGCTTGAGTAGAAACAGATGTTGGGTTTTATTTTTAGAAGACATGAGATCGCTTTCTGTAAAGTAATGTTATAAAATTTTGAATTTGAAATAATCGTACTTCGTTTTTAGTAGCGCAGAATGATAAAGATTTAATGAGAATATAGCAAAGCATCTTTTTAGAGACGCTGTTATAATTTTGCTATTTTATTTTTTTATGGTAGGTCAAGAAAAAAGGCAGGCTGCTAAATACGGTAACAGCACATTACTCTGTTTCATATATAGCGAATCCGCTCTGAAATGAGGCACGAAGCGGTAAAGTAGCTGAACACCAATATTTCGGTCCGAGTTTCGAATCCCGCGAAGGGACTGGTTGCGCTTTCGTGGTTTTACCCTGTGTAACGTGTCTAGGAGCCAATTTCCCTTAGAAAGTCTTCCACGAAGGCATCCTTTCCCTTAGGCAGATAGATCGTACCGGTGTTTATTTTATCAACAGTACTGGTTATTTTTAAAAATGATCATCCTAGAAAGGTGATTGCCAAAAAGTATTCACTTCGCATATTTATACGTTATGCATGAATATACTCTTTTTAGTCAATCTAATATATATAAATTACTAATGCTTTAAAAAAATTCAATTTTCAATATTCTGTTTCCTATTTGTTCCTGTTCAATGAAACAGATTCATACACAGCAAATCCAAATGCATCGCTACAGGAAGATGATAAACCAGCACAGTACGTAATTACAGTTACATCCGGAAAAGAGTAGATATACATATAAATACATAATATATATATACGGTATACAACGATATACAATATATATATATATTGTCGTTTTTTAGGATGTATCTATAATATGTATCATTTTACTTTATTAAAATATAATATTCAATTTTGTAATTTAGGAATTTCTTCTCCCTTATCATATATTATCAGCTTGTACTTTATAAACCTGATACCCCTTCAATTATCAGCTGTATTTTATAAACCTAAAACATAGAAACACAATTTGATTTTATGCATTTCAGTATCAAGTGAAATATTAAAACTGATTGTTCATTATAACACTTTATGTATTCATTCAAAGCGGATCTCAGATAATGTGCCGCAAATTATTTCCACACTAAGTTTTTTGTGCAAATAATACGTCCTGCTAGTGTTTTTGTAATAAAATGCATGTTATTAATTGATTTCGAATTTTCGTTGCATCTTGATATTGCTGCCAAAAGATATTCAATCAACAATAGTATCTTTTACTACGTTTATGTGTGTGGATACATAGACCATTTCTCCGTGTACTAGAAAAATTTGATAATGATTTATCCACTTTTGAAGTAAAAAAATAATAGTTAGGAGTGTTATACGATTTTATAATACAAGTAAAAAATATATATAAAGCTCTGGAAAGTGCTAACACATATTTATGGAATATTATGGATGGTAATTTATGAAATATTATGGATGGATGAGTAAATGGAATATTATGTGCGTGCTATATATGTATACACATATCATCAAGTATAAAATCATTTATATATAATTTTTATGTCGCGATGAAATTTGTTTTCTTCCGCAAAATAACGGCAAATTATGAAACATTACGCAACATTGAAAAGCGTGATGAACAAATTTTGCGAAAAGAAATAGCGACTGCTGCACGTATCTCACAGATATCTTTCATTCAACACAAAGGTGAAAAAGTTCTATTCCTGTTCAAAACATACCCTGCAGTCTGAGTCACAGACGGAAGAAATGACAGCAGGTCTTTTGTTCAACTGAGGGGATGTGTTTTATGGCTTACTCACTTTCCCGCCAAACAAGTACAGAGGAAGGAAGCGTCGTTGCCATAGTAACCAGGCTGTAGGTAGTCTTACAGATTTGAGTCTTTATCGCTCAACGTTCGTAGCGCCATCTGTTATTAAAAATCGACATGAGAAAGGGGTATTAAACGCTCTTAAGTAAAAAGAGGCACATTTCTGAAATCAGAAGACGGGAAATTGCTTCATTCAGTCATCCTTTAACAATAAAAGCTTAACTAACCAGCATACTCGGAAATTCCCGAATTTTCCGGATAGTAACTGGAAAAAGAGGAGTGGGGAAGATTGTAGCCGTTCTTTAGATTTAAATTTAGGCTAAATAAATGATTTTGACATTTCGATATGTGCATCATATAAAAACCAACGGAACTGAGAAATATTCTGCTTAGAAAGCACAGTAAAACTCTTTTAAGTGTTCATAAACAAATCTCAGATTGAACATCAAAATTAATTACCAATGCAAAATACCGCAAACGTTATTGCACAATACGTGCGGCGTAATTCCATTCCATATGTGATATTACGCAATCGGAATCAACACCTGCCGGTATTCGGAGAAAGAACTAAATAAAGGAAAAGAAAGAGACTTACTAATCTGGGGTGTTTCTGATTCTAATTTTCAACAGACTGTATTAAATTTCCGGAATAGAATCAATCTTCGCTTGGGTTGGGTAGACCGCAAAAACTTTTGGTCCTAATCCAGATTGGACAGTGACAAAAAAAAAGTCCGCTGCTTCAATATTAGAGATTTTGCGGAGAAACTCCCAACCTCTGTACTGTATAATGCATTGGCAAGGAAAATGAAATTATTTTGACTATTCGATTACTTTCCTTTTATTTAAGCCATTCCGAATATTATGCCTTAGAAAGCTAATCTGTGTAAAAACACACCCATTTTTGGAAGTTTATCTATACTTCAGCAGTTACTGCAATTATATTATTATAAATATTCATACATATGCCCATAATATAAGCATAACGATCATAATAAACACGAATATGAACTGACCACGCGGAACGAGAATGCAAATTTATTAAAATCTTGATAGAAATTCAAACGTGTGTAGTATTTGGGTGGGAGGAAAAGAATACCGAATGTACCGGAATTTTCTACGTTTTCGCAATTCTTTGGCCAATAGAACGACGTGCACCTGTCTGTACTCTCGCGCGCACCACAGGTTACGTTTATGCAGAGGAAGGGGGCGAAAGCAATTTTCGGGAGTATGATTCACCATCTGACGTTGCATATAAGGAAGAAAAGTTGTTTATTTAAGTTTCGGCTTTGGTACGGGGAAAAAATGCGCGTTCATTAAAAACAAAGAATTAAAAAAAAGCAATAAAAGCGAAAAATAAGCACTAAAAACAAAAAAATAAGGGCTTTAAAGAAAAAGTAAGCACCTATAAGGGCCTTTATATTTTATTTTCAAATATAAGGACTTATAAGCTTTTGTAAGGACCGCTACGAACCCTGTGTTCACTACAAGTCAAATTCTTTACCAATAACCTAAAAGATCTTCGTTATGCTAAGTTCAAGAATTCTCACTCTTTTGAATTTGCAAGTGCTGACTTGTTCTCAAGATCACTACACACTGTCCTCCCAAGCATCTATGATGTGATATAAGGAGATGTTCAGTTTGTAGGTGTGACTGCGAGCCCAGTGCTTTGGATGTGATTGATTGTTATGTTTGATGGGCAGTGAATGGATGTGCGCAGTTGGATCTGTTGATGGCTGGTGGAGATGTTTGAGAAACCCCATTTTGTTCACATGTGTGTCGCTGTTAGGTTGTAGGATGGAGCGTGTGACATAATTCATCATTTGTCCTCAGAGGAAGGAAGAGTATGTAGTTCTCCAGGTCACCAATGTAGCAATCACATGGTTTGTGTAACCTCGGTAGTTGCTTGCTTGTGTCGCCATCTATTAACACCAGTGAGAAATGCTGTATTGCATGATCGGGACACGGTCCTTGGTCTGTTTACAAGAGTCGAATTCTTTACCACTAGCCCAAAAGAGCTCCGTTGCACTAGGTTCAAGAATTCCAACTCTTTCAAATTTGTGAGCATTGAGTTGTTCTCACGATCGCTACATCCTGAAAGCACCAGAACAAATCCACAGAGCTTGGTAATGAACAGGATCTAGTTTTAACAACACTGAAGACCTAGTGGATCCGTACACAACTGAGCCGTAGTCCAGTCTAGAGCAAACAAGAGCTCTGTAAATGTGAAGCACAGAGCAATGCTCTGCTCCCCAGAAGGTGTTCACCAGGACTTAAACTATTTAAAACTTTTGTACACTTCTTTCTCAGGTTTACGACATAAGAAAGGAAAGTCAATTTTTGGTCGAACATCACCCCTTAAAACTTTACTTCAGGTGCAACTGGAATCATTGACCCACTGAAATATAATTCATGCTCAGGATGGAGACCTTGCTTTCTACAAAAGTGCCCGCACAGTCTTCTGTTTTGAAAATGTAAATCCTTGTTTGTTTGCCCATTCCTGGATCCTGTTCAAACTGATCTGGAACTGCCTCTCTACATGTCTCATATCTACCCCTCGACAGCTAATTTGTAGGTCAACTACATATAAAGATCCTAAAATGGTGGAAGTTCTTGTAATGCAGTTCATTTTTAAGCTGAACAGGGTTACATTAAGCACACAGCCTTGAGGCATAACCCTCTTCCTGTCTGCAAACTTCTGACAAAACAGAGCCAATCCACACTTGAAAAGCTTTAGCTTCCAAAAAAATTCTGAATGAAGAATGGTGGGTTGCTACGCAAGCCACTATTATTAAGATCCCGAAGTATACCATATCTCTACGCCTTATCATAAGCCAATGTCAAAGAATATTGAGACAAGTTGATTTCTTCTTACAAAAGCTTTACAAATAGATGCCTACAAAAGGAGCATATTTTCAATCATTGTCCTTCCCTTTCAAAAACCGCTCTGATAAGGGGATATTATATTATTTTTCTTTAAGAAATACACTAAGCAGCTGTTTACCATTTCTTCAAACAGCTTACATACCCAACTTGTAAGGGGAACTGGCCGATCATTTGAGGGATTCCTTGGGTCTTTCCCTAACTTAGCAATAGGAATAACACCAGCTCTCTTAAGCCCCATTCACAAGAGCAAATTCGACCGGTAGCAAAAACCGGTTCTTTCAACATGTCCCATTCACATGGCGAACAAGCATTAACTGCCTGGCCAAATTGGAGGTAGAACTTAGTTGAATGTTCCTACCTCTCTGGAGCAGGGCAAATAGAGAGATTTCCATACTGCACTGCGCGATTGCGCCATTCATTAATTTCAACAAACAACATGGCTGACGTAAAACTGACTGCTCGCTGGACTGTCAGCAAAATAATCGCGTTGATAGATATCTGGGGATGCGATATCATCCAAAAAAATTAGATGAAACCATACGAAATACAGAAATTTGTAAACTAGTATAAACAAGGTTATTTGATGCTGGGTATTCCAGAAATACCATTCAAATTAAAACTAAAGACGTGCATATCGTCTTCAATGAGACAAGGGGACTCGGTACATTTTGAATGTTTTTTTTTTTTTTTTTTTTTTAATTTAAGAACCTTTATCTACTTTTTTTTAATATTATTAAATAATTTTGTAAGCCAAGATAATTTTAAGCTGAAAGAAAATTTTTAGTCCAAAGGGACAATTTGCCCTGAAGGACTATTTATTTCGTTTTGGCATTTTGCATTGAAAACTAAACGGCAGATCACTTTTCAAATTGTTGTCACCAAATATTATTGTCCTGTATTATATTTAAATTAATTAAACAAGGAAGATTCTGCATAAATGTATGTATATTTCTCGCATTGCGATAAAACAACGGTACCTACAGCCATCCAGTTTTGAATAACATGCTTTTCCACCCCAGTACGGGCATCTCGAAGCCCAAATTTGGAATTTGTTTTATTAACTATTTCATATTTTGTAAAACTTTCAGGAATTTTTTTACTAACAAACTCGATGATTTCAAAGCAAGCAATGACAAAACTTCAGGGGAAAAAAAAAATTCTTTATCTCCAGCGTAGACTCTGTATTGGAAATTCTAAAGATATGCTCATTTTAAAATTATTTTGCGATGCTGCTGTTGAACTTAATTTTATAGTTTGAGTACAAAGAACATGATATTTAATAAATAAAGGTAACACATAAAACGTTAAAAAAAGTCCCTTTGGATGCAATTTAAAATCTGAAAACCTTTCAAACTTTTTTAATACTTTTTTTGGCCAGTAATTTTTTTTTAATTTCAATTTTTGAAATAAGGTTTAACAATTAAAATGTCATTCTTCTCCCACAGTTTTTAATGTTTTTTCCCAAATTTTCTTATTGTATTTATTAGAGAGTTCTTAATAACTTTAATGATCGATTTTGCAAATAATGAATTTGTTTCTAAGAAAAATAAAAACATATTTTTACATTAAAACTCTGAAACTATCTCATTCACATTTTCACTTCAAATAAATTTTCTTTGTTTCTATAAAGTACATAATTTTATATAAGTGGTAAAAATACTAAATAATTTAGGCCATATCCATATAAGCTTTAGGACATTAAATAAAAGGATTTATCGAAAAAATGCAAACTGAGAAAAAGCACTTTAAAAAATATAAACGGCATAAATCGTCATTAAATCATTTCAAATTTCTTAAAAATGTTATTACTGAATTTCAATACACACACATATATATATATATATATATAATAAAACCTAGTGCTATTCAGTTGGTTAATATAAACATAAATTACAAGCTTTTATTTAAAATCTTCGTAAAACAGGTTCAAAACAATTTTAATGCATGAATTAATTATAACATATTTTCTAAAACGTTTATAATCAATATTAAAACGTTTATAATTAATATAAATAATATTTAATTTGTCATTTTATTCATTTTTTCAAAAAGCAAAGTTTGAAATTTTAACAGCCAGAAAACATTTTATTTAAAACCATTCAGCAACATAGATTTCTTCTTTTAACCATTTGGTCTCGTATATAAATTGCATTTTAAATTAATTCAGGTGTATTTTAGTTAATGAAAGAGTTAAACTCTGATGGCTTTCGATAGCAATAGCAAACAATGCCAAAAAAAGATGTGAGCAAACGTTAGAAATCTGCCAATCCGATCCACATTTGTGACAACATTCATTGCTCGCAGTGGCTTACGGGTTGAGGGATGGAAGACGATGTGCATCTGAACGGGTCCTGAAGGCGAAACTGCTTCCCCCGTTTCTCTCTAATACAAACAGTAGCTGTGCGAAAGAACATTGCATGTGAACGGGGCTTCACATGTACTGAGAAAACTATGCTCCTTCCATACTGTACTGTAAAGAGTGAGAATGGCAGTAAGTGACTTACAAGACAGATGTTTCAGCATTTCATAAACTACACCATCAAAACCCAGAGAAGACCTACGAGTCGTTAACTCAACAATAGTAAAATCTCAGTTACAGGGCTCGAATAGTTGAATGCAATGGGATTTCTCTCAGAGCGCTCCTTGATAGAAAAAAATGTGAGTGAATAATTTCTGCTGGAAGAAATGGCAGCAAATGTCTCACCAATAGTATTCACAATTTTTCCTATGGAGCTAATCACTTTCCCATCTTTTTTCCAGAAAGGAAAGTGAGTGGTCTTTATATATTCTGCATGCTTTTCTAATTTTTTCCCAAACCCACTTACTAGGCCTAGAGGATAATATTAAAGACACATACGAAATCCAGGAATCCCTCTGGGCTCTGCCATCTTACTTTTCGTGCATTTGCTTTGGCTCTTTTAAACACTATAAGGTTTCGCTAAGTAGGGTATCTACGAAAAATTCCCCATGCTTTTCTCTGTTTCTTCAATGCTTCATGACAGTCACGATTCCACCATGGTTTCGAATACTTTAGCCTTTTTCCTGATGTTTTAGGAATGGAGAGCGCAGCTGCCTGAAGAATAGAATCAGTAACTGCTTCAACTGCATCACTGCTATGCATATCTTCTACCATTTTCTCTGTGAGCTCTGCAGTGGAAGAGAAGAGTTCCCAGTCTGCCCTATCGAGTATGAACTGAGGGGATCTCAGCATTGGGTTTGCTCCTCTTCGGGTGAGAGATACAAAAATGGGATAACGATAACTGTTATAAAGATCATTTCCCACAATAAAAGATGATCCACACAGAGATGGTGAACAGATGGCAAGGTCGTGAGCATGGAATTTTCTTGAAGCCTCACGGAAGTATGTGTCCTGCCCATTATTCAGGAGACATCTTTATCATCTGTTCAATTTGTCTTCCTCGGGAATTTGTGTCTTTACTTCCCCACAGCGGACTATGGCCGTTAAAATCCCCTATTATGATAAAAGGCTCAGGCAGCTGCTCTATAAGGCCATTTAAATCCTGCTGATCAACATGCTCATATGGAAGCAAATAAAAAGAAATGACTGAAACAATATAAAAATTTACCTGAGTAATGACAACTTGGAGGGATGTCGTCAAAGGAAGTACATTTGATGGATAGTTCAATGAGGTGAGGAGGCCTACACTGCCACTGGCACACTCACCTGAAAGACTGTCTTTCCTGATAAAAGAAAATCTCTAAAGCTTTATTTGTTGTCCTGGTTTCAGATTTGTTTCCTGCACAGCTAAGCACTTATAAGCTTTGATGTCACGCAAATTTCATTGGAAACCGCGACAGTTTCATGAGACGAGGGTGGCCAATATGATTGATGTTTGTTCTTTCTGTGCTGCTTTTTAGTTTTGTGTAGAAGCATGTGTTTGGGAACTTCCAGCCCCTCCTCTACTTCCATACTATCTGAATCAGCAGATTCAGAGATCATGTCATCAAAGAAGCTATTGCTAGGGTTTCTATTTTTCTTAACTGTTTTTGGAGGGGCAATTTTTGGTTTGCTTTGACTCACATTTTTTTTTTTTTATTATTATTATTATATGGATTGGGTTTTCTTTTTTCTTGTTACTTGTAGTCTGCATGCCAACTGAAGTTTGAGTGGCAACCATAAAAGATGATTTAAGAGCATAGGCGTAAGATGTATTTTGCTGAAGTTGTGTGCTTTGGACTAATCTGACTGAAGCTAGAAAGCTTCAACATATGAGATGTTCCTAGTAACTTTTTCAGTCTGCATTTCCTTCTCTGATTTCCATTTTGGGCACAAGTGAGAAAATGCTGGGTGTTCTTCCTTGCAATTTATACACAAAGGCACAGCGGTGCAATTATCACAATTGTGGCCAATCTGTGAGCATCAGGCACATCTAAGGCTGCCATGACAGGACATCTCAGAATGGCTGGCATTGGAAGCATCACATAGGGTTTGGAATATAAGGTTTTACAGGACAATTTGGATATTCTGCCTTAATATTCTTAGACAAATCAGATGAGTTGAAGGTCAGGATCACGTTTTGTATTGATCAACTGACCTTCCTTATGCATCTTGATCCACTTAGCACCACAGATATTTTGGTCAGACAGCTCGGAGAGGATCTCTTCTTCAGGAACAAACAGAGAGACAACTTCCAAGATTACACCGCGACAATAATTCAATGTCTTATATGCTGTTACAGTGACATTCGCTTGGCCAAGTTTAGTTATTTGAAGTAAGGAAACAGATTGGATAGACGAAGTTGTATCAATAAACAAGTCTCCAGAGTGGAGACACTTTATATTTCTCAACTCACCAATACAAGAATGAATGTATTTATTTATTACGAAACGAGATATCTTTTGCAGCTTACCACAAGGACTACAGACAAGGAAACGGGGACAACTGTTAGGATTATTCGCATCTGCATCTGTATGCACCTTTTCAACAGTACATTTTTCAGAAGAATTGGCACTTAGAGTGATGTGACTGGACTCAAAGTCTTTAATTAAATATATATTAGGATTAGCCATATTGAAGAAAGAAAAGACTTGGGTCCGACCAACCCACCCACCACGGAACACAGATTCCTGCATTAGAGCTAGCCAGACCTATACGCAAACTGAAACCCCAAAGCTGGCTTACCCGAGAGCTTATCCCCAAGCCACTGACACAAGGACTACTGACTAGCCGATTGGCACCTGTGAGGACGACAAGGTGCCAACCATTTAGCTGAAGCAGAGGCCAAAGCAGTGTGCCTTGCCCCTCAAGTACCAGGTCCCTCCTTTCCAGCAACATGGGTTTCCATGCACGGCAAACATATAGGCAGTTTTCTCGACACTCAAAAATTAGAGACAACAGCTGATACAGTTTCACATGACGAGCCCCAACCTCCGAGGAGGAAAACCACAAAGAAGAGTGGAAGAGGAAAGTATGAGTTCAGGGGAGACAGAAAAGAGGATAGATCACTGGGGCTCCAAGATCTTGACCCCCATCTCACCAAGACGATGATTCCCTGAAGGGCTATGATATCTCGGGATTGCCACACCAATACTCACAAAAAGTGAGCCCCTAAGGGGTATCTGACTAAGGGAAGAGTTTCCTTTATAAAGTATTTTCAAGAGGAAACTGGCTCATATTACACAAGGGGGAAATCATGAAAACTATCCGTGCAGCCAGCCTGTTCATCTGGGTTTGAAAATTCAGCATTCAGTGGTCTTCACCAGTTGGGCACTAGTACAGCACATCTAAATGATGGAATGAAACGAAGAATCATTGGCAAATTGGAGGCACAGCAATTCCGAGTTCAGGCTACAAGAGCTCAATATAACATCCAGTGTTAGAACCCAGCCTCAGTTGTTATTTTTCTTTTCATATTTTGTCACTGTAAGAATGGCAACCATCTGATTTTTGTTGTAGTTCTACGAATTTTGAAAATAAAAATGACGCTTTAGAATTTTATATGTAAAGTTATTTTATTTTAAGTTTATTAGGAGAAAGGAGAATGGATATTTCTTGCAAATGTCGAACAATTTTGGTGACAACAGAAGTGTTCGGTAAAACAAGTCAAGGTAATTTTATTGGTTTTATCGAATTTAATTCTATTTGACTTTATTGAATTTATTTTTACTGAAATGTAAATGAAATGTACCTGTCAGAGTGTCTTTTATGAGAACAATTAATGCAATTTAGCAGGAATCAGAAAAGGAAATTCCTGATGAAGAATTTATAAAAACAAAACTTGTTACTTTAGAACATTTATCTGTTGAACTTAATGCATTTGATACTCAAATATTAAAATCAGAATTTTCTTCAAATGATCAGTTTGAAAATGAATGGGCGAAAATTGAAGATTACAAAGAAAAATTAGATTCAATACGAGTAAAAACGGAATTATTCTTCAATCGCCAAATGATACAATCTACTAGCACTATTCCGCCGAATTCGAACAAACGGAAACTGAAATTACCTAAAATAGAGTTAAAACAATTCGGTGGCGAAATTAAAGATTGATTACCATTTTGGGGGCAATTTCGGCGAATACATGAAGATAAAGAAATTCGAAACGAGGATAAGATGCATTATCTCGTTCAAGCGATGGTACCCGGTACGAGACCCCGAGATATTGTAAATAGCTTCCCTGCAATTGGCGAAAATTATGAAAAGGTTATAGAAAGCTTAAAAAATAGGTTCGGCAGGGAAGAATTGTTGGTAGAATTCTATATTCGGGAATTATTAGGTTTGATTATTAAAAATGTCACTGATCAAAGAGAAAATGCAGTACATCAGAATTGTATGACAAGTTAGAGTCGTATTTACGTTCGTTGGAGTCAATAGAAATGACAAGCGATAAATACACTGCAATGCTGTTTCCGCTTGTGGAATCTTGCATTCCTGAGGAAATTTTACGAGTTTGGATTAGAAATTATGCATCAATAATTACAGCAGAAAATTCTCACTCTGAGAAATTGAAACAATTATTATTGTTTTTAAAGAATGAAGTGGAAGGAGAGCAGAGAATTTCTTTGGCAAAAGCTGGATTTAAATTAATTGATTCGGGTGCCAAGAAAGAAAGTAGAAAAGATAAAAAGTACCAGAGTGAACATTTCGTGCCTACAGCAAATGATTTATTCTCAGGCCAAAATAAAGCAACCAATTATAGTTCTTGCATATTTTGTGAAAAATTTCATGAAAGTCGAGATTGCTTTGTTGCTCAGAAGATGCCTCTGAGTCAAAAGAATGATGAAATTAAGAAAAAGAAGATCTCAAAATTGTGTCCAATTTTGAGGCTTCTTCTGCCTCAAAATTGGACACAGGGCCAAGCAATGCAAGACAAATGTACGATGTTATGCTCGAAAAGACACTGTGGTGTCATGTGTCCGGATTTGCCTACCAATCAAAAGAGCAATGATGTTGAAAAGAATAAAGAAGAGGAAACACAAAACGTATCACTTGTGAGCACTAATTTCCTAGATGAAGTGTTTCTTCAAACACTATTAATTAATATACATGCAAATAAAAAGCAGAAGACAGTAAGGGCACTTATCGATACAGGATCGCAACGTTCATACATATTAAAGAAGACTGCTGTAGACATATGGTGCCATGCAATTGGATTTGAATCTTTAATCCATGCACTTTTTGGAGGAGTAACAACAAAGAGAGAAATTCACAAACGCTATGAAGTGAACGTAAGAAGTCTAAGAGGTGATTTTTCTAGATGACTAATCTTGTTGGAACAGTCGAAGATTTGTGGACCAGTAGTCAGTTTACAGCCTGGACCATGGATAGAAGAACTAAGACAGAAGAATATCCATGCATCTGATGTAGGAAAAAAGGATTTGAAAATAGAAGTTCTTATTGAAGCTGACGTCGCAGGTGTTCTGTTAACCGGAAGAATTCAGAAATTAGAAAATGGGCTGACTGCTGTGGAATCACTACTTGGATGGACAATCATGGGAAAGATAAAAGATAACGTTCCAGAAAGAAACTCTTTGTCCATGTCTTCAACCGTAACGTCGATGTTGACTCACAGCAGTGACATAGAAAACTTGTGGAAGCTAGAAGCACTGGAAATTACGGATGCCAAAGAAAGTAAAACTGACTCAGAGTTAGAAGAAGCAGTGTGGGATCACTTTCACAAGACTCTGAAGAGGGTGGATGATCGCTATGAAGTCAGTTTACCTTGGATCAACGATAAAGAAGCTTTACCAAGTAACAGAGAAGTTGCTGAAAAGCGATTGATTTCCACGAGAAAGAACCTCATGTTGAAAGATAAATTTGAAACATACAATGCAGCGTTCGAAGAATGGCTCGAATCTGGAGTAATAGAAGAAGTAACAGAAGAAGAGGAATGAGTTAACAATCATTATCTTCCCCACAGACCGATCTTCAAAGATGTACAACAGTAAGGCCTGTATTTGACAATGCAAGCAAAAAGATTTCCTGTCACTTAATGACTGTTTAGCAAAAGGTCAAAATTTAATTGAATTAATACCTAGATTGCTTCTTGAATTTAGGCAAGGAAAAATAGGGATTATCTCAGATATTAAAAGAGCTTTTCTTCAAATATCTGTTCAAAGATCTGATCGTGATTTCCTAAGATTCCTATGGTGGAAAAACTCTGAACAAAAGGAAATAAGAAAATTTCGCCATTGCAGAGTAGTCTTCGGACTAAAATGCAGTCCGTTTCTTTAAGGAGCAGTGATCAACTCTCATTTAGACCAATGTGAACCTTCTTTGAAGGAAGTGGCTACAAAATTGAAAAATTCCTTCTATGTTGACAACTGTGTCACTTCAGTGAATTCGAATGAAGAAGCAGAATACTTTATTGCAAAATCAACTCAGTTAATGGCAAGTGCTATCTTTGACTTAAGAGGGTGGGAGCAAACAGAACTGAACAGTGGAAAATCTACAATGAGCGAACCATTGAAAGTACTTGGTCTCCTGTGGGATAAATATGAAGATTCTTAGTTTTGTGACATCCCTAATATCAACTTGATTGATCTCTCAGTGACAAGATGAAACGTACTATCATTGTACAGAGAGTTTTTGACCCAATAGGTTTCACCTGCCCTTTTACACTCCTTCCAAAGTTATACTTGCAAAAGAGGTGGGAAACTAAATTGAGCTGGGAAGCAGAGCTACCTGAAGATATTAAAAGAAAATTCTTGAAGTGGGTCAAAGAATTGCCCTTGTTATCCTCTGTGAAGATTCCCAGATTATTTTCATTGACAGAAGGACAATCTTTTAGTAGTTTGCATACGTTTGCCGATGCTTCACAAGGATCTTATGCAAGTGCAGTATATTTGAGAAGTCAAAATAAAGAAGTCAAAGTGACCCTAGTGCAAGCCAAAGCATGAGTGGCTACCTTGAAAAAAATAAGTATATCACGACTTGAATTGCTTGCTTGTCTTATTGGGGTGCGATTAGCATCATTTGTCAAGAAGAACCTTAAGGTCGAAATTTCAAAGGAATATTACTGGATCGATTCGTCAACAGCACTGTTCTGGATAAAGAACGTAGAAGTTTGGAGCACTTTTGTGAATAACAGTTTCAGAAATTAGAATCCTATCGGATCGTGAAAATTGGCATCATGTACCAGGTGCAGAAAACCCAGCCGATATGCCATCAAGAGGATGTTCTGTGAAGAAACTCATTGAATCAAGATGGTGGGAGGGCAAACCTTGGTTGGCACTGCCGGAAGAAGAATGGCCTCATTCTATCCGAATTGATAATAAAGAAGAGGTTAATACTGAAAAACGTAAAGCAGTTATAGTTTCGTTAAGCAATGTTAGTGATATGTCTTCACAATTCTTTGGCTATTTTTCAAAGTATAAGAAAATACTTAGAATGATTGGGTGGATACACAGATTCATAGGAAATACCCGAAAGAGGAAAGAAGACAGAGTATCAGGAGAGTTAAAAGTTTATGAATTGATAAGGGCTGAGAAATCTATCATGAAGATTATTCAACATGATTCTTTTTCATCTCATGATATTAAGAAGCTGAAGTCAATAAGTGTGTTCAAAGATGATGATGGCATTTTACGTGTCAGGTCTAGGTTGACTGAAAGGAAAGACAATGAAAATTTTATTTATCCAATGTTACTTCTGAAGAATCATAAGATTGTGGAGAAATTGATTATTGATAAACATCTCTCTATGTCTCATGCAGGAATTCACGTACTGATGTCAACACTTAGAGAGACGTTTTGGATCCTGAAAAGTAGAGCTTCGATTTGAAAAGCTTTATATGCATGTGTCAGGTGCAGGAGATATGGAGGTAAACGACTACAGACTGTGCCTGCTACTCTACCAGAAAACAGAGTTAGAGAGGCTCGTGTTTTTGAGATTGTCGGCGTTGATTTAGCTGGCCCATTAATTTTGAAGGATAAAAGAAAAGCTTGGATTTTACTTTTCACATGCGCTGTTTTCAAGTCGGTCCATTTGGAATTGATTTTGTCCCTTTCAACTCAAGGATTTTTACTCGGTCTTAGAAGATTTATTGCTCGTAGAGGGAGTCCATCGATAATTTATAGCGATAAGGGAAGCAATTTTGTCGGATCCAATAATCTCTTGAGATCGATTAATTGGAATACCATTGAGATAGAAGCAGCCACAAATAAGATCGATTGGAAGTTCAGTCCACCCGCAGCACCATGGTGGGGTGACTTTTGGGAATGACTTGTTCAAATGATTAAGAAGCTTTTGCATCGAGTCCTAGGCCAGTCATGTCTGAATTATGAAGAATTGATGAGTGTGCTGTGCGACTGCGAAGCAACTGTGAATGCCAGACCACTCACTTTTGTGTCAGAGGACTCTGATGATCTCATCCCTTTGCAACCGTCCTTGTTTTTAGGTGAAATTCCAGTCTTTGGAGTTCCTGACTTGGATCATCTTGATAAAGTTGATTTCAACAAGAGACTGATACATTTACAGAATTTACGAGAGCTCTTGAGAAAGAGATTTAGAAATGAATATCTCGGCCTGCTAGTGCAACGTTCATCTACAGGGCCGATTTCTCAACAGATAAAAATCGGGGATATAGTTCTTATCGAATGTGATGACAAACGCAAGGTGTTGTGGCCTCTAGCAAAAGTAATTGAACTATATCCTGGAAAGGATGGCAACATTCGAGTAGTTCATGTCAAAACCATGTCTGGAGAATTAGTTTGACCAATCCAGAGAACCCTCTCGAAATAACTTCATCTTTGGAGTCAGATGAGGCAAATGAAACTGAGACGCAGAGTGAAGACAGTTTAGTCTCAAAATTACCAAAGAATAATTCAGCTGCAGATTTATCAAAGGACATTAAGATTGTCATGACTAGAAGTGGACGACAAATTAAAATTCCATCTAGATTTCTAACTTGAACACTACTTGAGTTATTTTAGAGTAGAAATTTAAGAACTTAATTTTTTCTTTTGTTTATTATTTAGCCTTAATATTTGTGTGGACAGTATTTTTATTATATTTTGTTTTGATTGATTAAGTATATGTCATCAATCAAAAGGTGGGAGTATTGTTAGAACCCAGCCTCAGTTGTTATTTTTCTTTTCATAGTTTATCACTGTAAGAATGGCAACCATCTGATTTTTGTTGTAGTTCTACGGATTTTGAAAATAAATATGACGCTTTAGAATTTTATATGTAAAGTTATTTTATTTTAAGTTTATTAGGAGAAAGGAGAACAGGTAGTTCTTGCAAATCTCGAACATCCAGTATTGCTGCAATTTGTGGAAAAAGTTTCAGGACATTTAGAAGAATTAGAGAAAGTTATCCAGAAATTATGTAAATCATATGGGATATATTAAATTTACATATACAGTAGGTCATTCAAGAATAATGTTCTTAAGAAGAATTAAGACTTTGCAGAACTGCAAAGAACATAAACACATGATCACCCCTTCACCTAAAAAAACTCACGTTTTAATTCAAGACAGAAAATTATTTAACAATTTTACATTAAATTAATTAAAAGTTTAATGAATTACATAATTTTATTGAATTCTAAAGCTCCTGAATAATGACTAAGCATTTTTATTATTGGTTTCCTAGTACCAAATTAAACAAAAGTTTAAAAAATATTTCAGTTTCTGATTCTAAACCTCTTTAAAATAAACTGAACATGATTATTACCAAATCTTGGTCTTTTGTTTGTGCACACACACGCATGCACGTGTGTTATGCAAAAAATTTAAATACATCTTTCAATAAAGGAAGATGAAATTTTACTTACCATGGCCACTATTCGTGTTTGCAATTGGCATTTTGATGATAACAAAAAAAAAAAAAAAAATTTCTTCAGGATACCTACAGAAACTGAGATAACAGAATAGTGATGTTAGTAACTTCATTTTAAAAAAAACATTTACATTCATTGTATACTAAAATAAGAGAACTTTGAAATATGGATAATGAGCTTTAAAAAAATCATCAGAAATTTTAGGTGATTATAACCTTGCGCATAAATTTTAAGCAGACATTAACTGGAATTTGCAAGAGCAACTGACAAGTTTTATTCCCAAAATAAATATAAAAATCTGACATATACTCTTACCTTTTATGGAAGAGATTAAAAAAAGTTAGTTTTACTTTATCCAATAATAACCCGATAAAATTAGAAAAATATAAACTGTATATCCATCTGCTTTTAAATAATCATCTATAGGTCGCATAGCCATTTTAGACTCTTGATAAGTTCCTTCATAGTATAATGAATTAAACAATAGTCATATATCAAATTTATCTGCTGAAAGTGAATATAAAGTTGTCATATTAATATTCATATTTCTTGCTTCAAAAAATAGGTATTATTATACATGCAGCAAAAGCACTTATCATATTGGTTTAAAAGCAAAAAATTCTCAATGTTTTTTGGCAACGCTGCACCACACAGCACAGCAAGCAGTTTTACCTAAAGCATTTTTCAAACGCTTGCAGTACATTCAAAACAATAACAAAGAGAAAAATCTTTAATAACAAAGCAAAATGCACAAAGAGCTTCTACCCAAAGAAAATCTTTAACATCATTCTCATTTAGTAGTCTCAGTATACAGCCAACCAATGTCAAAGTAGATAAGACATTAAAACACTGGTAATACAACCCCAGTTTAAATCCCAGAGAATGAGCTGGCTGTATGGGTACATTCATGGTTTTCCTCCACATATAACATTAACATGATACAGTTTTGCTTTGAATATCTTCCTCTAAGGTATCACTTATCTTAGGCAGATAGCCTTTATGTGCTTTAAATTGTTCGAGTAAACGAACAAATCGCTGCTACAGAACATGAACAGACAGATTTAAACATACAGTCTTTCACCAAATGAAGTATATCCACAGGTGTTTAGAGATAAAACATTTCAACAACTAAAATATTATGCTTACCAAAAAGAGATTTTAATTTTTCACTTCTGTACCTCTTTGGAAACAAAACTGTAGTCGTATTCTGCTGCGAAGCAATATTCTAACAATGTGGACATCCCAAATTAATTTTAATCACACACATTTGTTTTCTACGAAAGCAGTGATCTCAAACTGACAGACCACGACGTAATTTTATGTGGCCCAAGAATGTATTTTTCATAAATTAATTAGCATTATTATGAAAAGAATTTGTAGAACACTTTGGTACTGTTCCATTATCAGAACCAGATTCAGAAATGTACGTATGTATGCAAATATGAATGGATGTATGTGTGTGTATACATATACACATTAATGCACATATTCACTGGTGTGCAAAAATTAAGGACGAAGTCAAAAAATTAGCATATCAGCTGAACGAAGAGGCAGAGCGGACAGAAAGACCAATCAGGAGATTAAGTAAGGTGATGTACGGTAGCACATGCACAGATATGCAGGTAGACGTAATGGGGGAGTGTCTGAGTAGTATAAAGCATGTTGTCGGTGTAAGATCAGTATTTCTGGCAAAGAGATTGCATGCCGTATAGCAGTTAAAATCACACCGAGTTGCTGCCTCAGCGAGAAATGGCGAATAATCAATCTGTTAGACGACATCTGGATGCTTTTACCCAAGGTCGAATCATTGGGAAGTTGGAGGAAGGCCGCAGTGTGACAAGTGTGGCTGCAGAGTTCGGAATTGCTCACAGCATCGTTTCACGACTTTGGAGACAATTTCAAACTACAGGAACAGCTATCCGGGGGTTTAGTAGTGGTCGTCCACGAGGAACCACTACCGCAGATGACCGGTATATTGCCTTACAGGCCAGAAGAAACAGGCGGCAGACAGCAGGAGAAATCGCTAGACACACGACACAGGCGACTGGACGACCAATATTGCGTTTCACCGTGGCCAGAAAACTGCACGGTGGTGGTCTGTTTGCACGACGCCCTGTACGGTGTGTACCTCTAACGTCTGCCCATCGGAGAAGGCGTTCTCTGTGAAGCCGGGAACACCGGAATTGGAGAGACGATGAATGGGGACAAGTACTCTTTACAGATGAGAGTAAAGACACAAACACGCCGAATAAATACTAATTCAGAAGTCAAACAACAAAAATCAGCGTTAATTTACAAAATTTTCACAGGACTAGTTTCGATGGTTTTACCGAACCATCATCTTCAGCTGCAAAACCGCAAATGAACAAGACAGGAAATAATGTTTAGATAAGATAAGAAAGCCTGGACAAGAATAAGCAAGTGGCGCCATCTGTTGGCGAAACCAGAACTAAAACATAATTTCTCTAAAAGCGGAAGGCAAATTTGGATTGGAATTAGGATCGTTAACTAGAACAGAAAGATTTTTATGAATGTGAAATGCCTCTAGAAAATCCAGTTCTCCAATGGAAGATGTTTTTTGAATAATTTTGGCAGCAGAAAAATTGAAAGTGTGATTTTCGGACCAACAATGTTGAGCAACAGAAGACTTCTGTGTTTCCTTTTTTCTAACATATGCCTCATGTTCTTTGACGCGAAATTTTAAGGCTCTCTTAGTTTGGCCAATGTAAATTAAACCGCACTGGCAAGGAATCCTATAAATACCCCAGGAATTCATATCCGGAATGGGGTCCTTGAGTATAGAAGTTGGAATTTTATTGATGGGAGAGTAAACTTATTGTGTCTTAATTATAGAAGCCCCAAACAGGCTTACATTTTGCTTTCTTTTTTGCACGTGGTGTGGCCGCCATTTTGTGATTGTAGGAGTTTCGGTGAGTACATTTTTGCAATTTTCAAGTTATGTTTATGTTTTGTACATTTGGATATTGTGCTTTGCTTGTCTGATTTCATGCATTTTGCTTACAAACATTTTGTTTTCTATTCATTTCAGTGAGGGATTTTTCTGCTATTTTGTGTGTACTTTATTATTGCTCAGTTAATTTAGTTTGATTTTCTGCATTGTTTATCATGCCTTCATCCGTTAATCGTTTCACTAAATTACGCCTGAAACGGCAAAATTTCCTGAATCATCTTGACTTTTTACTTAAATGTAAATGTAAAAAATTGATCCCCAATTTTATTCAAATCAAATCTAATCAAAAACCTTCGAGTCGCGTTTCAAGAATTCTGTTAAATTGCAAACTTGCCTTGCTTCGGTCCGTGATAAGGGATACACGTCAACAATTGTCCAAAATTGAACATGAACTCTATAAGCTTCATCTGGAACTCGCTAAATCATATCCAAAATTCACTGCCCTTGAACAAAAGTCTTGGTCTAGAACGGAGAATGCAGTTAACCGTCATAAAAACACCCTTGCAGTTAAATTCGAAAAACTTATTTTACAGTCTTCCAGTTCAAGTAGTTCAAAAAATCTTCCCATTGTAAACATCAAGCCAATAGTTAATATTTCTAATGTTAGTCTTTCAGAAGAACAAGAGAGAATTCTAAAATATAATTTTAACTTCTCACAAACCTGTAAACCCTCGATTCCAAAGATTTTGGCTCCTATCGAAAAAGCTTTCAAGTTCAGTAAAGTTTCAGATTCACAAAAAGAAATGATTAGGCATCTTATCGCTCATAATGTGAAATTCAATAATAAACCTTTGAAACCAAATCTAACTGCGAGAGAAAGAGCTACAATGCGCGAGATTCATTCTAACCCGGATATTGTCATTTCAAAGGCCGACAAAGGTGGCCAGATAGTCGTCATGGATAAGAACACTTACATCGATGGTGTCACTAAACTCTTAAACGAAGGACCATATAATCCGATCCCTAAAGATCCTTCACCTTCGGACTTATCCAAAATAAAAACTGCGGTCAAATCTTCGCAAATCATTTCAAGCAACTTAAAACATTCGCTTATCCCATCTGTTGCGAATTGTGCCAGATTATATGCTCTTCCCAAAATTCATAAAAGTGGTATTCCTTTCCGCCCTATTGTATCAAATTTAGGTACTGCCTCGTATCCATTAGCTAAATATTTAGTTTCTAGATTTTCCAATCTATTAGACAATAACATTTACACCATAAAAAATTCAATAGAGTTTGTAAAAAAGGTTAAAAACATTTCTCCTCGTAATTTACTCATGGTTTCTTTTGATGTAAAATCATTATTCACCAATGTCCCAGTGGAGGGTGCATTAAGATGTCTAGAAACCAGACTTCGCGAATTTCATTTCTCTTGCATCGAAATTGATGAGCTAATTTCTCTCACTCAACTCTGTTTGAAACAAACACATTTTGTTTTCCAAAATAAATATTACAAGCAAACTGAGGGATTAGCCATGCAAAGCCCCCTCAGTCCCATCCTGGCTGATATCTACATGCATTATTATGAATCAAAATTGTTTGAAACTTTAAACTTCCCGGCATGGTTCCGCTACGTAGACGATACTTTTACCCTGTTTGAAGGTAATAAAGATGATTTAAATAGAGTTCTTTCAACAATGAATTCTATTGATCCTGCTATTCAGTTCACTTTTGAACTTGAGACTTGCAATTCTCTTCCGTTTCTCGACATTCTGGTCACACGTAACACATCCAACTTCAGTACTACAGTTTACCGTAAACCTTCATCGGTTTGCCTTCCACCACACTTTAAATCATGTCATCCGACTAAACAAAAGTTAGCTTCATTTTATTCCTATGTTTTCCGTGCTCTTCAAGTTTGCTCCTCCAAACTAGCCCTTGATGAAGAACTAAATTATTTAAAAGCAATAGCTATTGACAGGGGCTTTTCACCCAACATTATTAATCAAGCAGTTAAAAAATTCTCATCTCAACACACTAAAAGCCACACTCTTATTTTAGGAGATTATAAAAATTCTGTTGTCATTCCCTTCTTTCCATCAATTAGCTATAAAGTTGCACATATTTTGCAGAAATTTAACTTTCGGGTTGTTTACTCTTCCATCAATAAAATTCCAACTTCTATACTCAAGGACCCCATTCCGGATATGAATTCCTGGGGTATTTATAGGATTCCTTGCCAGTGCGGTTTAATTTACATTGGCCAAACTAAGAGAGCCTTAAAATTTCGCGTCAAAGAACATGAGGCATATGTTAGAAAAAAGGAAACACAGAAGTCTTCTGTTGCTCAACATTGTTGGTCCGAAAATCACACTTTCAATTTTTCTGCTGCCAAAATTATTCAAAAAACATCTTCCATTGGAGAACTGGATTTTCTAGAGGCATATCACATTCATAAAAATCTTTCTGTTCTAGTTAACGATCCTAATTCCAATCCAAATTTGCCTTCCGCTTTTAGAGAAATTATGTTTTAGTTCTGGTTTCGCCAACAGATGGTGCCACTTGCTTATTCTTGTCCAGGCTTTCTTATCTTATCTAAACATTATTTCCTGTCTTGTTCATTTGCGGTTTTGCAGCTGAAGATGATGGTTCGGTAAAACCATCGAAACTAGTCCTGTGAAAATTTTGTAAATTAACGCTGATTTTTGTTGTTTGACTTCTGAATTAGATGAGAGTAGATTCAGTCTGAGTAGCGATTCTCATCACATACTCATCTGGAGAGAGCGGGGAAGCCGCAATCATTCCTCAAACATCATTGAAAGGGACAGGTATGGAGGTGGCGGTGTTCTCGTTTGGGGACGCATCATGCTTGGTAGTCGTACAGACCTTCACATCTTCGACGCAGGTTCAGTCAACGGGACCCGGTATTGTAACGCGATTCTTCTTCCATATGTGCGTCTTTTTAGAGGCGCTATGGGTCCGCAGTTCCTTTTCATGGACGACAATGCACCATGTCATCGCACAGTAGCTGCCGAACAGCTCTTAGAGAGTGAGGATATTGTACGTATGGATTGGCCGGCACGATCTCCGGATCTCAATCCCATCGAGCATGTATGGGATTTTCTAGGCAGACGCTTGGCAGCTCGTACCTTACCACCAGTAACGATTCCGGAGCTTCGATTGGCGCTGCAAGACGACTGGGCAGCAATGCCTCAACAACTCACTGACACCCTCATTCTCAGCATGGGCAGACACTGTGAAACCTGCCTAGTAGTCAGGGGAGATCATATCCCCTATTAAAGACCGGATGTTTCTTGCTGGATCCCATCACAGGGATGTTTTGGCCTTCAGTCGCATTGCGCTCCATGCTACTTTTTCAATAAAGCTTCTTTTTATCCCTCTGATTTCTCTTTTAGTAAGTGTTGCTTACATTACTCATGTATTTACGTATTGGGGATCTTACAGTATTAAATGTGTTGATTTGGAAAGCTTTTGTACAAAATATATTGAAAAAACCGTCTCATCCTTAATTTTTGCACACCAGTGTATACATACACACAAGCATACTTTCATACATTTCTGAATCTGGTCCCAATAACAGAATACAGTCAAAAGTCTTTAATCCGGAATCGTCGGAACTTCGGCTATTCCAGATTATCGGTTTTTCCAAATTATAGATCATCAGTTTAAATCTGGCAAGATGGCATGCAAAAATTATAAAATTAAAAATATGAAACCGTAATTTATGAAATAAAGAGCAATTATGATCTAAAGTGTATCAAAATTTACAAAAAAAAAAAGCTTAATATTTATTTGTTTACTTTTTCTGTATGCATCATAGAAAAATATAACAAATAAAAGAAACAGAATAGGTTATCATTATTTATTCTCAAGGTTTTTCCATCTTGGGAAGCTTTTCTACATTCCCTTTTAGTTTAAATTAAAAGTAAGTTATTTAATATAATTATTTGACTAAATGCCAATCTGAAAATTTTAATATTTATAGCTCTAAAATTTTAATATTTAGCTGTCTGTTTGAATTACAAATTGTGACCAACAGAAATTTCTTGCAGATAACCAACTTTTAGATTTCAAGCAAAATATAAGTATAAATTTGATATTTTTCTTAGAGTTATTTTTATTTGTATGTTTTGACAAAATACCTAATAAAAAGTTAAAATTTAACTAACAAATTTTGTTTCATTAAAAAAAAATCCCCCTTCCCTCTTTTTTTAATTTACTGCTGCCTGTCAGCTACTTTCATATTGTTCATTGGCCCGTGTGCAATGTAAGTTTGAGACCACCATTGTAAAGTATCATTTATGAAATTTGTCTTCTTGCGTTGTAGCAAAGTATCAGAAAATTCATGGAAATGAGAAAAACTGCAACTTTTAAGAAAATGAAACCGCACAGCATTTTATTTACTATTTTAAAATTAATAAATAAGTATTATTTAACTTTACACATTATAAATACATATAATAATATTTTCTAAATTATAGCTACTTTTTCACACACAGTTTTTAAGGTAGTTTTTCAAATTTAAAACGTTAATTTCTTTGCTGCAAACTGCATATTTGCAGTTAATGTCAACATGACTACACCATTACTTTTCGCTACCTGTTTTAGGGATAAAAGCTGTATGAACTAGTCCTTCTCTTCTAAATCCTGGAAATACTTGATTTCCTAGGTAACTACAATCCTGCTAAAAAATAAGCAACAAAGCCAAAACATGGAATAAAACAATAACTACTTCATGGAAATGCCTGAAATTCATCCAAGAGGCGGGTGTGGTAAACCACATAACAAGAATAAACCAACGATATACAAAAACACATGTATTATAATAAAGAACTAAACTAATACAATTTGGGCTTAATTGTCTCAGTGTGCAATAGCAGCAAGATAAAATTTAACGGAACAACTTGTTGTTAGCTAAATTTGACGATGATAGCTGCTAATTTTAAAGGTTTTCGGATATCACAAAACAAAGGTGAAATTTTCCAATTAACGGATTTTTGTAAAGAAATGTGGAGAAGAGGTAATAAATGAAGATGATATAAAAAGTTTTTCATTGTGATGACTGTGCTTCTCAATCATCAATCAATTAATGAATAGTGAAATCTGTAGTGTGGTTCTAGATCCAGAAAATACTGCTACCGATACTGAAGAAAGTGACAGAGACGTTACTGAAAACAGGAAATTTTTGATTGACAAGTTAGTCGGAATTCTCGAAACAGCAGTTACAGGACTTCAACAATGTAACTAAACAAGAGATTATGTCTGTCTACAGAATTAAAGAGAAAGTATTAGCACAAAAAAAAAAAAAATGCAGTAACTTAAACAACTTACATTGAAAGAAATGTTTAATAAGGTAAACAAATAAATATTAAGCTTTTTTTTTTTTTTTTTTTTTTTTTTTGTAAATTTTGATACCCTTTAGATCATAAATACTTCATTATTTCATAAATCATGATTTTATATTTTTAATTTTATAATTTCTACATGCCCACTAGATTTAAACTAATGATCTAATATCAGGAAAAATCCCTAATCAGGAATCATTGAAGTCCCGAGAAGTACGGATTTCGGACTTTGTACTGTATATTTTGCTTTCATTACCGCATGTTTATCAATACATGACAAATTTAGTAATGACTCATGCAGCAATGTCTAAACACTTTTTTTTTTTCTTTTTATTAGTAACTGAATAACAAGAGTATGGCAACTATTTATACTAACATTGCGCTTCGCGGTGATTACAGATTTAAGTTTAAATGCTCTAAGAAATGTTGACAAGGAAAAATTTAACCAAAATTTCTTTTCATATGCTAAAAATAGATTTTGTTAATGAAACTCTTAGGCCTAAAGATTAAATTTAGCGCTATTTGAATTAAGAATAACTGATATGTTATTCACATAAACCCAGAACCAGCATCTTAGCTCGATGGCCGCACCGGACAGCAGAATTTTGGGAAGACAAAATTTTCGAAATTAAGAGAAGCACCGAGCGCCAAAATTAAGGGATCACAAACTATTTACAATTTAGGGTTACAATTAGGGCACTGGGATCCAAAGTTTAGAGGTAGTGAAAATTTAGAACTTAGGAAGGTGCTTTGTAGCAGAATTTAGGACCTGCAGAGACTGCATCAGGCAGTATCTAGCCTTGGCCCTAGACGACCCTTAAGTATATATAGGAGTTTATTTATTCAGGACTCAGATTAGTCTTAAGCATGTACACAAGAAATACAAGTAGGTATAATAAATAACTAAACTAATACAATTCGGGCTTAATTCAGCACGCGATAGAAGCAAGGCTAAATTTAGTGGGAAAACTTGTCTTTCGCCAATCTTATAATGCACACCCAATAATGTATAGCGCACACTATAAAGCAAGGTTAAAATAATCTTTACTGAGTCTAAGGAATTTCAGTTAATGTAGCAGACTGCGCTGCTCCTTAATCTTCTAATTTGATCCAGCTTATTATTTTTTGCAGAGTGTTATTATTACAGCACTTTTATAAAAATTAAAGCTTGATCTTTCGATTATGTTGAAAAGTGTTTCTAATTTTGGAGCTGCCACAGGATCTACAAAGTGAAAGCACGTTTCAATGTCCATTAAACAAAAAATGAAACTGCTGAAAAAATGGATAAAGGCATACCCGTCTCAAAATTATGCGAGTATGGTATTGTAAAGTCAACTGTATATGACTTAAGAAAACAGAAAAAGGAACTTTTAAAATTTTTTTGTGGATTCCAACATCCACTCACAATGAACAACAGAAAAATTGCTCGTTATGCTAAAAGTGAGAATCATGACAAACTGACGACTGAATGGGTTAGACATCATCGCAGCGAGGGCGTGCTATTTATGGGTCCAATGCTAATTAGGCTCAAGCCAAAATATTTCATTAAGAAATGAACTGAAAAACCGAGTGCACATATTCAACAGATTGGTTAACCAAATTTAAAAATCACAATGGTATAAGGCAATTAAAAATTTCTGGTGAAAAAGCTTCAGTTAATACTGGAGCTGCTGAACTATTTACAGATGAATTCATTGAACTTGTTACTAATGAAAAATTATCTCCAGAACAAATTTACAATGCTGATGAAACTGGTCTTTTCTTGCAATATGCACTGCAAAATACTTTGCCAACCTCTACAGAAAAGGTTCCAACTGGTGTCAAAGATTCCAAATCAAGACTAACAATTTCAGTGTGTGCAAATGCGACAGGAAAGCACAAGTGCAAACTTTTCATAATCGGAAAACATACATGACCTTGAGCATTTAAAAGAGTAACAATTTTCCCCGTAGTATGCATGACACAAGCATTAATGAATGACTTCTTTAAAAATCAATTTATACCCAAGGCTTGGCAACATTTGAATTCAGTAGGTTTACCTGATGATTCAAAAATAGTTCTGACTGTAGACAACTGTTCAGCTCATACTTCCCTTAAAGTTTTAGTGAAAGATGATATATCCGTATTATTCTTTCTTACAAATAGTAGGTCTGTCATTTAGCTTATGGATGTTGGAATACTGTGCACGCTGAAATGCAAATATAAAGTAGCATTTTTAAAATCCATGTTACATTTCTTGAACAACTGCAAGACTATTCAATATTTTAGCATAAAACCTGCTGTGCGGGGCATCGCAAGATTGTGGGATATTGTCTCCAGATACTTTGAAAAATGCTTGGGATAATTTATGGCCAGCTAACATATTTGATGGTGAGGATGATGAAGATGATAGCCGCGAATTTGAAGGTTTTCCGATATCGCAAACTAAAGGTGAAATTTTCCAGCTAATGGATTTTACAAAGAAATGTGAAGAAGTGGCAATAAATGAAGATGATATAACAGAAGTTTGTCATTGCAATGATGATGCCCCCCATCATCAATCAATTAACGGATGGTAAAATCTGTAGTATGGTTCTAAATCCAGAAAATATGGCTACCGATAGTGAAGAAAGTAACAATGAGGTTATTGAAAACAAAAAAATTCCGATTTACAAGTTAGTTAGAACTCTTGACATAGCAATTACAGGACTTGAACAGTGGAACTTTGTACCTGAACGAGAAAGGTACAACTCTGATAAACGCCCTAATTTCACCAAATGTGGCGATATGTGTTTTGCGCTGGTTTTTGGTGCGATTGCGTGTTGTATGGCAACCATGTTGATGTTGAAAAATCTTTTGGTGGAGTAGTTTAATTGCTAGTTGGTTCGTGTTGCGTGTGTTTTTGAAATGGCCTATGTTGCGAAAGACGTGGTGGGAAGGTTTCAGCCACGTATTTTAGATTGTGCGCAGGGTAAATTTAGTATGAAAAGGTACGATGTTGGAGTTGTTAACGAGTCTTTTGTTCACGGATGTATTTATGGGGATCGTAGTGTATTTTTGGAATTTCTGCGGGAGTCGGGACTTTTAAAACGGAGTTTGACGTGTCCGAAATGCGGAGCTGATATGAGAATTCGGACGAAAAATGGTGTTTTTGATAGACTTGTGTGGGTTTGCAGTAAAATTGTTGCTAATAAAGTATGTGGGTGTCAGCGGAGTTTAAGGTTTAAGGTTTTCGTGTAGCAAGTTAACATTGGAGGAAGTTTTTGTTACTTTCGAAATTTTGAATCGTAGGAAGGCATGTGACATAGCAAAATCGTAGAAGTTTTCTTCACAGACGTTGTGTGACTGGCGAAATTTTATTAACGAATGTATTTTGGACTTTGTATGCTCTGTATCTGAGAAGATAGGGGGGGAAAGATATTTCTGGTTTTAAAAGAAGCTTTCATTATGGTAAGTGCATCTTATTTTATTGTTTTATTTTGTAGAATGTTATATTCATTGTTTTTTGTATGAATTTCTGTTTTTATTGTTGTTTTTTGAATTGTCTGAAATTTATTTTACTTTATTTTCTTGATTTGTTTTTAGTGTAGATTGTGCAATTCATAGATGTTTTTTAAAGTTGAAACAGAACGCTGTGTACATGGTATTCTTTGAAATTTATTGTTGTTATGTTAATTTATTAAAGCGAGGTGTGCGTAGTTCGTAGATTCGTTCGTTGCCTACAGTGTGCCATTCGTAGATGTTTTTTTAAGTTAAAACATGTCGCTGTGTACATGGATTCTTGTCAAATATTTTTGGTTAGAAACTTTACGTTTTTGCTATCTAAATTTTTTGTTTTTGTTTCGGATTTTTAGCTTAAATCATGTTTTCAAAACGTAGTTTTTGCATGTGCGAAAACCGTGTTTTTGGAGACATTTTAGGCTTAAAGTTCGAAATGTAGACAAAAAATTTAGATAGTAATATGGCAGCGTGAAGTTTCTCGCCAAAAATATTTGGCAAGAAATTTGGCGACTTGAGGGCGCATATCAGAGTAGTTCCATGAGAAATTATGTCAATTTATAGAAAGAAGGAGAAAGTATAAGCACAAAAAAAACAAAGCAACTTACATTGAAAGAAATGTTTAATAAATTAAACAAATAAATATTAAGCTTTGTTTTTGTAAATTTTGATACCCTTTAGATCATAAATGCTACAATATGGTATGGATTCAACTAATTTTTTTCAAAGAATGTTCCATTTTGTTCCATTCCTCTGTAAGAATTACTTTTAATAGAGCTTTCAAAGAAATATAATATTTTATTATTTTTTCCTCCAACCTATTCCTTATATGTTCGATAGGATTTAAGTCTAGGAAGCATGGCTTTGTTCACTTCAGGACACTTGTATAATAGCCAAAAGCAAACATTTAGGCCTATATGTTTAGAATTGTTATGCTGTTAGAACTTCAATCTACGAGGGCCATCCAGGAAGTAGATTACGTTTCCGTCTGTGTCCGCTAGGGGCGGGGCTAGCGCGGCCATCTTGGGGTCAGAGCGTTGCGCAGCTCAGTCTGCATCTAGCCGTGCTAGCGAGAGGTTCGTGCTGTGCTCCGTTCAGATACTGTGACGGTTTGAAATGTCTGCGTTAATTGAAAATCCCGCGAGCTGCGAGGTGCGCTCAGTAATAAGGTTTCTGACTGCAAAAAACTGTAAACCGATAGAAATCTATCGGCAGCTTCGTGAAGTGTATGGGGACAACATTATCACTGAAGGTGGAGTGCGTCAGTGGGTCATAAGATTTCAAAATGGCCGAACCAATGTTCACGACGAAGATCGAAGTGGGAGACCCAGCATAGTGACCGCCGAACTTCTCGAAAAAGTCGATGCTAAAGTCCGTGAAAATCGAAATTTCACAATAACGGAACTTTCTTTGAGTTTTCCACAAATTTCGCGAAGTTTGTTGCACGAAATCATCAGCGAAAAGCTTGGTTACCACAAGTTTTGTGCAAGATGGATTCCAAAAATCTTGACAGAGGACCACAAAAATCAGCGAATGGCTGCAGCGTTGAACTTTTTGGACGCTTACCATAAGGATGGTGACTCTTTACTCGATCGCATCATTACTGGTGACGAAACATGGGTGAAACATGTGAACTGTGAAACGAAATTGCAATCAATGCAGTGGGGGCACACAAGTTCTCCCCAAAAACCCAAGAAATGCATGCAAACAATGTCGGCAAGGAAGATGATGGCGACTGTTTTTTGGGACAGAAAAGGTGTAATTTTGGTGGACTTCCTGGAAAGAGGCACTACAATAAACTCTCAAAGGTATTGCCAAACTCTCCAAAAACTCAGAAGAGCAATTCAAAACAAGCGCAGAGGAATGTTGAGCTCTAAGATCTTGTTGATTTACGACAACGCCCGGCCCCACACGGCAAATGTCACTCGTAAAGTTCTTGAATCTTTTAAGTGGGAGTTGTTTCCTCATCCGCCGTACAGTCCCGACCTGGCACCGAGCGACTTCCACCTATTCCCAGCAATGAAGAAGTGGCTGGCTATGCAGCGTTTTGATGACGACGCACAGCTGCAAGAAGAGGAAACGAAGTGGTTGAAGGCGCAGGCGGCCGAATTTTTCGACGAAGGAATTTCCAAGCTCGTACATCGCTACGATAAATGCCTTAATTTGTATGGTGACTATGTAGAAAAGTAGTATTTGAGTGTGGCTTTCATCTGTATATAATAAAATTTGTTTCCTATACTTTGTTTATTTTTTTATTCCAAAACGTAATCTACTTTCTGGATAGCCCTCGTATTTCTCATTTCAAGTTTATATGCAGATGCTTTTAGATTTTCATTAAAAATACTTATATGGTAGTACTTATCAATATTATTTTCCATAAAATTAAATTTCCCACCCCAATGGCAGCAAAACATACTCAAACTGTTATACCTCCACTCCCATGCTTAACAGTAGTTTCGCCACACAGTAATTCATACATCTGACCCAAAATATATTAAATTTCAACTTATCTGCAAATACAGCATTGTTCCATACAATAACTCTTTGCTTGTCATGGATTTTGCAAAATGAAAAATTGGTTGATCTTTACAATATGGTAACTGGTAGTTTGGCGACATTTTGGAGGCGATAAAGGTTACTACCTGGGACTTTGGTAATAATGTGAGCAGTACTCAGTTCCGATTACGCATAATTTTGTGTGGGGGAAATGAGAGATCATGGGATATGTCATGTGATATTAATGGACGAATTACGGTTCTTTAATCGGAAAAGGGGGGAATTTGGACAAGTATCTGTGGATGTATATTATTTTGTATTAAGCTTCATTGTGTGTTGTGTGAAGTAGGGTTGAATAATTTTGGGATTGTATGGCGCTGTCTAAAGTGAATTGTAGATGTGATAAAAAGAATTTTTTTTTATCAAATTCTCTCAAATTCGGAAAAAAAATCGTTCAGTAATTTTATTGAATCCATAATAAAAGTGTATCCACCATGTAAGGAAGATTCGGAAGAAGATTAGGTTAGTTAGACTTTGTTAAGAATGTGAGTAGTATTCAGTTCTGATTACGCATTATTTTGTGTGAGGGAAATGAGAGATCATGGGATATGTTATGTCATATTAATGGACGAATTACTGTTCTTTAATCGGGAAAAAATCTGGCAATTTTGTATTTGGCTTTATTCTGTGTTGTGTGAAATAGTGTTTGTGAATTTTTGGATCCCATGGCCGTAACTAAAGTGAATTCGAAATGGGTATTTAGTGGTATTGAAAAGGATAGTAATAAATGTTTTTTAAGGTTGTGCGAGAGAGAAATAAAGATGTTTTATTATGTTATTTATTTTACCTGGTATCTTGCTTTGAAAGATAAGTATGATTTTAAAGATTCTGAAACAGAAGTAAGAAAAGTGTATCCGCCACGTAATCAAGATTCTGAAGAAGATTAGGTAAGTTAGTATTTTTAATTATTTGAGGATATTATTTTTATGCATTGTTGTAAATGTAAGGTGGAAAGGAATTTGGTATTATTGGGAAAATTGTTATTAGCAATGATTTAGTTTAAAGTAATTAGGATTGTAAGGTAATTTTTATTAATTTAATGTATGGGCTCATTTATATTTTAAGTAGTGTTTTTGAATTTAATTATATTTTAATGAAATGATAGTTATTTTGTGAATTTTATGTTTGTAGGAATTTGGTATATGTTTAAGTTGAAATAAACGTGCATGGAAATAATTTAAATATTTGATATTAAGTATTTGTAATGCTTGAGGTATGAATTCGTTGGTGACGTGTATAATGTAATAGATGATTTAGAGGTAAAAGTTTTTGGATATTCTATTTATTTTATATGTGGAAATGTTGATATTTGTAAAGGGTAAATACTTTTTCGCGATCATGTAATTTCATATATGTTCTTTTTACCGGGTTTAAAGATTGAGAAAATTGTCATGTATTTTCGTGAAATTTTTTTAATTTATGAGAAAAAAGCAGTGTACATGGATATAGTGAAGAGTGTGCGCAATGCCATTTTTGTGCAATTCTGAGATGTTTTTTAAAGTAAAAATAAGTCGACGTGTACATGGTTTAGTGATATTTTAATGAAATGATAGTTATTTTGTGAATTTTATGCTTGTAGGAATTTGGTATACGTTTAAGTTGAAATAAACGTGCATGGAAATAATTTAAATATTTGATACTAAGTATTTGTAATGCTTGCAGTATGAATTCGTTGGTGACGTTTATAATGTAATAGATGATTTAGAGGTAAAAGTTTTTGGATATTTTATTTATTTTATATGTGGAAATGTTCATATTTGTAAAGGGTAAATACTTTTTCGCGATCAGGTAATTTCATATATGTTCTTTTTACCGGGTTTAAAGATTGAGAAAATTGTCATGTATTTTCGTGAAATTTTTCTAATTTATGAGAAAAAAGCAGTGTACATGGATATAGTGAAGAGTGTACGCAATGCCATTTTTGTGCAATTCTGGGATTTTTTTTTAAGTAAAAATAAGTCGGCGTGTACATGGTTTATGTGTATGTGTTATTTTGAAAAATGCGTAAGGAGAATGGTATTGTGCAGTTTTTCCTAATTTTGCAGTGAATATTTGTCATGATTAAGCAGTTTTGTTTGATAAAATTTCTAGCATAAGTGTAATTCAGCTAGTAGATTGTTGGAAGAAGTGTTCAGGAGATAAAAAGAAAAGAAACATGTCTTTACTTCGTGAAGACAAAATGGCGGCGGGGAAAAAAAAATAGAGGGTTGCTGTAGGAAAGTTGGTCGCCAAATGTTCGCCAAAAAATCGCCAAGTTACCATAATGTAAAGATCAACTGAAAAATGTCCTTCTAGTTGATGGAGCACTGTATCCATACACCCTTATGACTCTTTTTTTAATAATTTCAAGAGTTAACGGTTAATTTTTGGATTATGGTAACTTGGCGAAAATTTGGCGACCAACCCTGCTACAGTAACCTGCTAAGCCGCATTACGCTTATGCTAGAACTTCTATGGAATAAAAGTAGGTGCGAAATTGGGAGAAAGTGCAGAATCGCAAACTGCTTGCCGCATTTTTAAGAATTGGACATACACGGTATCCATGTACATGTCGACCTATTTTCACTTAAAAAAACATCCCAGATTTACACGAAAATGGCATTGTGCACACTCTTGACTTTATCCATGTACACTGCTAAAGTCCTAGCTAGCAACCTTTTTCACCTTATCAAAATGTTGCCAAACTACCTGGTACCATATTCCAAAGATTAGCCAAGTTGCAAACTGCTCCTCCATATTCCTCTGCTCTTTCCGTTGCAAACTGCTCCTTTATACCTACTTCAAGTTTTATAGCACTAATTTTGATAGCTTAGTTGATTTTTAATTGATAAACCTCATAATTCTAGGTATTAGCTTAAAATGGGGTTCACACTTCAGTGCATTTTCAGTATTTTCATGATTCTATAACATCAAAGATAGTTGAAGGAACAGCAAGGATTTTTGTTTTTTCGACATTTCAAATAATTTTATTACCTTTAAAATGATTAATTGATTAATTATTAAGTTTCTAACAGAACATGTTGTTCATTTATAGTGTGTCACCATGTTCACTTCAAAAATGGAACTGTTAATATATTTTGTTAAGCATTTTTTGCCAAAACATTTCAGCGAAACTTTCAAGAGTCTGAATTATTATCCGTGACAGTTTAGCGGTAATACACTCTGACTGCTACTTCTTTTTTTCTGATACTCGAACGTATGCTATGGAATAACTGCTAGAAAATCGACTACTTGTTATCCAGGGAATAGCGCACTCACGCGCGGGAACCTAGAACTGCGTTCGCCTGAGTTGTCCGAATTATTGCGTGAATTACCAACTAACACTTTTCCGATAAATTATTTTATAGCAAGGCATATTTTGATGATACTTGTTTTGTAACAAGAGAACAAGAGAGGTTTACAATAGACAAAAAATAATACATCAGAAAAAAAAATCCGGAGTCTTGACAATATTTAGTGCACGATATATGCAAATAAATTTCTGCAATACAAATGTTTGAAAACAAATGAGAGCCCCTGTATACTACTGAATCATATTTACATAGACAAACATATTGTTTTATAAACTGTAAGAATACTCGCACAACTTAAAATTACAATACATATATAAAAAGTAAATGTGTATATTAATACAGCCAAAAAATTACCACATGCATATATTAAAGGCACGATGGTTAGGATCACATTCAGATCTGTTAATCACTTATTTATGGGAACATAATTTGCTCTTGTTTTGAAAATAAACGTCAAAACATGATAAAAGTATTTTGATTTCGCAAATATTCTTTAAACCAAAACGCTAAACTTACCATCATTTGGTTTTTAATTACGTCACATAATGGACACAGTAGAAAACAGTTTACAACTTAATTCCACAGACAACTTCGATTCCCAGCTCACTGAACTTCGATACAAATATTTTCTATAACAACATCAATACTTTTAATTGTGCACTTCCGCTTTCTTGTCACCTTCCCGCTGAAGATAAAATACCTCTGCTTGTGGCTCTTAAACAGCATGAACATAAACCATACCTTGGCCAATAGAAAAAAAAAAAAAAAAAAAAAAAAATTGAGTTTTAGTTAAATTATTTTGCAACCGCAAAAGCATTTATAAAAAAGTAGAGGGCTACTTCAGGATCTGTTCTTCCTCGGTGAACCGAAAGTTCAGAGAAATGGGCACCTGGTTAAAAACATATCCCAGTAGATCCCAGTAGGATCTGTTCTTAAAGTTATTAACAACATGAAGGCGGGACCCTATTAAGCTAGTGTGGTACCCTATGGCCGATAATATAATGGGATCCTGGTTGAACACTACAGAATACCATTGGCCTTATCTGATTAGCATTGCTGCTTACTCTTCCGTGTTAGCATGGAACGGCTCATCAATTACGTTGCCGCTGAAATCTCTACGCTGGAATCCGAGGTAGAGACTTATAGCAACTTAACTGATTCTGATTATCGGGACTTGTCTTTTTTAAGACGCCTTAAAAGCTTCATTGATGCGGAGTTGCTGTGTGTGAGTGGAATAGTTCCACTACAACCGTTGCTGCAGAATCCCTCAGCGGTACGTTTGATGCTGTATCTCCACTATTATCTGCACCCAAACCAAATGTGAAAAAAGCTGTCAGCCCAGCCTGCTCAGATGAGGAAAAATGTAAATACAAAGCTCTTGATGAGAGCTCCTCCGATTCTGACTCTGCTCCCAGAGGGGACACTACTATAAGGACCAGGAAACCATACCGTAAGGTTGCTTCCACTGCTCCTATACAGGAAAATTCTGACAATTACAATGCTGAACCACCTGTTCCTGCTGCTACAAACGGGAACATGGAAAATTTAGATTCTATGGATACGACAGCCGCGAATCAACCAGTACCGAGGCCCTCATCTGCACAGCTACTTGCTACCGGCCGTAAACCTCCACCAATCATGGTTAAAGATCCTAGATTCAACTTTACGCATTTCAAGGCCCTATTAATAGCACATAATCTTTATTTTGGCCAGCTCATCCAAGGAGGATTTAAACTTCAAGCTGAAACTGCCACCTTCTATAAACAAATAATCAAGGTCCTGACGGATGATAAACTAAGCTATCACTGCTTCGAGTTACGGGAAGATAAATGCATCAAGGCGGTTATCCGCCGCTTACCTCATGATATGTCAACTGAGGAAATCAACGAGGATTTAAAAAAATGAAAGGCTATACTGTGATACGTATAAACCAACTGAAAAGTAGACGGCATGGTGACATCATTAATCTTCCTCCATTCCTGATTACACTCGAAAGAAAGGACAATGTCATGATATCTTCCACGAAAATATATCTATGGTATGCGCATTACTATGGAAAAATACAGAGGACGTGCAGGGCCCTTGTAGTGTTTTCGCTGCCAGGGCTTCCAAAATGCACAAACGCATTGCAAGCACGAGCCAAGATGCGTGAAATGCGGAGACCCGCATGAATCTCTCAAGTGTACCAAGGCCAGAGAGCCCCCCCCCTAAGTGCGCGAACTGCCTTGAAGAAAGTCATACCGCGAACTACCATGGTTGCGTTAAATTCCCAAAGCCCCGTCCTGTACAGCAACCTGCACCTTTCAAAGACAGGATTGTGACTAACGAATCCTACTCTCAAGCCCTAGCACCCGGGCTAGCCCCGGAAGAAGTCTCCGAAGCAAAGACTATATTACATGAATTAAAGAGCTTTGTTAGAATTATTCAAGAGTCCGGATTACCTCTCATCTTTCAACGTCTCACCTCAGATATGAAAAAATCATCTCAAGATTGTACTCTCCCCTTAAATGGATAAGTACAACAAAAATGTGAAATTTATCCGTTTTATGATATGGAACTGCAACGGTCTCCATAACAGGAAGCTACAGCTTCAGAAATTCATGTATGATCATGTATGATTATCGACATCGCTCTGATCTCTGAATCACATGCACAGCGATGTCATCGCCTCAAAATGCCAAATTATTACATATATCGCTGTGACAGAACTACGCATCGCGGCGGTGGTGTCGCTATTTATATCAAACGGAATTATTTCTCTTGCCTCATCAATTCTAAGTGTTCATGGATGTGAGTACGTAATAGTGTTAATCTCCCGGTATATAATGATATTCATTTCACGGCATTATATAATCCCCCGCCAAATGCTCTTACTGATACGCTGCTTGATACGCTTCTACCTCCTGATACCCCACGATCTTAGCAGGGGACTTCAACGCGAAACGTGCAGCGTGGAACTGCCAGAGGGGGAACTTCAATGGCAATATTCTTATCTTATTAAAATTATCTCATCAATCATCCGGTTGCGTTATACCAAGGCCAACTAGATATATCTAGTTGGCCTTGGTTATACGCACCTGATGAATATACTTATCGAACGGCTAACATAACGAAATCGGATATTCTTGACTTGGATATTACAACTACTTCCATCCCCATTACTCTAGATGTCACACATGAATTGTCTTCAGATCACCTCCTGGTGATAGCAACACTTGGAGTTATCAAAAAAGACTCTTCATGCACTCGCAAAATTACAAACTATCATGGGAGAAGCAAAAATTGAGATGCAGCATTTAAAATAGCACGAATAACATTTACTCCGCTGTCTCCTCCCTTACTGAAATTATTCAGAACGCGTTTGAGTAAGCGAGCAATACAATTCAGAAATCGGATAAAAATCTTAAAACTTCCAAGTGAAATTCGACGGATGATGCGAGAGCGAAACACCATCCGCAAAGCTTATCATCTTACGTGGGATCCTGTCGCCAAATGAGAGATAAACCGCCTAAACAAGAGCATCAGAAAAGCAGTAAAACAATACAGCGATGACTTGTGGAGTGATAAAATTTCCCATATTAACATCCAAGACGGGTCGTTTTGGACTCTTATTAAAAATCTGAAGTCAAACTATGTTTCCAATCGCCCATTATTTTATAATGGTGTTGTTGCTCCTTAAAATCAAGAAAAAGCGGATATCTTCGCAACTCACTTGGTGGAACAATTCGCGCCGAATGAATGGCCGGTTAATAATGATTTCGAGATCTCTACTCCGCTAAGCTTAAAGAGACTGGTTTAATGCACCCTCAGTAAGAAACCTGCCGAAATTTGCTACCCCTGCAGAAGTAAATAACATCATAAGAAAACTCAAGACACGTAAAGCACCTGGAAATGATGAAATTACCAATACTGCGATGAAGAAACTCCCATCATCTGTCATCAGCAAACTCAGCATTTTTAATGCATGTTTATCTTTATCCTACTTCCCAAAACAGTGGAAGGTGGCTAATTCCTAAACTCTTCAAAAACCACATGAAACCGGACGGATATCGTCTGATCAGTTTGCTCCCTATACTAGGGAAAATGTATAAGAGGATTATCTTAAAACGCATGCAACCCCACTTGGAATGTTTACCGCCGGAGCAGTTTGGCTTCCGTGCAAAATTATCAACTACGAAACAACTGGTTAGAATATCAGAATTTGTAGCTGCTGCCTTGCATAACAAACAGTGCTCTGAAATCTGATCTCGATAAACTACAGAAGGTACAGAATAGATACCTTAGAATCATCACTAACGCTCACTTCTTCGTGAGGAAACATGATGATTTGAAAATTGACACTATTACTAAGCATCTTGGCAAGCTTAACAGGCTGCGAAATTATGTTATGAATTATTTTAATGTATTCACCTATGAAATTCTCAATGAGGTCCGCTATTTACGACCTTTTAGTGCTTTCACGTTATGGGAAAATGAAAACTTCCCAACATAGCGGTTGTTACGAAGAACACAGAAAATATATAAATCAAATATATTCAAAATAGTTCATTCAGTTGCGGGCTGCCTCTACCCGAGGCTGGGTACATTATGAATAAAGACAAAAAATTCTTAATAAGCCATTCTTTATTTTCATCAAAACAGTCTTACTCTTCCGAGATCAGCTTCCGTTCTGTCTACAAGCAAAACATTCGAAACATTCAGCACGCAGGCTGACGTCACGAACAGCAGCGCCTCGCGCCAGTTATTACTTCAGTTCATTTTACAACAGCGATTTTACGCACTCTCAAGCAGCATTTGTTTTGGTCACGACCTCACTGTGTTATTATCCTTATCTTTATCCGCACAAATATTTCCGGAATATCTCGCAAGGCCCGACGTCTCCGGCTCGATGATAAGGCCAAGAAGGCACATGACGTTAGAAAATGCCGGACGTAGTAAATTAGAGGTCTGAAATGGGTAAAAGGAGTCACAGTCCGAGAACGGCCAAAGACAGAGGAGGATACAAAGAATCGGAGCAGTGAGGGCCAACTGAGAGGCATTTCAGCGCTATGCTTGAAGACAAAGACAAGATCATGACAAATTATTCAAGCATAAATAAATAACATTACATGACAAATTAAACAATACATACAAGTTAAAAGATAAATGAGATAAAGTTGTAATCAAATATTACTGAAATCAAGATACATAAGGATAAAAATAAAGTAAAAACAATATTTGCATGAATATGTACAAAAATTAGGTAGGAAAGTTTGAGTCACGAATGAGGTGGGCCGCAAGGGGTCTACGATCTTAGTCCATTTCGAGGATTACATAATTGAAAACATTAAGCTATCCCAGGTGGGAACAAGTCTGGGCCTTCTTCAAGAAATTACCGTTCATTCTATGGAGAATTTATCGACAGTCTCGATCTATAGGTATTTATGGAGTGTATCATTAGAGACATAGCAATGATCACGGGTAATCAGTCGTAAGAACTTATTTTGAGTAATCTGCAATTTTCTTAGGTCAATTGTGCGAACCGTCGCCCATGCAGGGCGATGCGTAGGCAAAAAGGGGCCTGGTAAGGGCAATATTAAATATGCCGCTTTCTCCTTAGGTCTAACTTGGAGTCTGCAACAAGCAGAGGCATGAGACTCTGGATAGCTCTGAGCACTTTTCCCCTAATATAGCTGATATGCTCCTTCCACTTGAAGTCTGAAGTATACTTAACGCCAAGATAAATGGCCTTAGTGACAATCGGCACAACAGTGTCGAAAAGCTTGAGCTGAGCCGTGACTGGCGCCCATGTGCGCTTCTTCTTAATAATTAGGAAATTTGACTTATCCGCATTGATCGCAATTCTCCACCTCGAACACCACTGCTCGATCTGAGACATGAGTCTCTGAAGCTTTTTGATGGCATGATTCGGGCAGAAGGACTTCGCTGCAATAGCAGTATCATCTGCTTAACATCCAAGGTAGTAGGTAAGGTCCATGTTCATAGTATGCAGATCAGCCACATAAAATAGATATAACACGGGCCCAATAATCGAACTCTGCGGGACGCCGGCGTTGATGCCCTTGCAATCAGAAGTGTCCTTTCCAAGCTGCACAAAAAATCTCCTTTCCAAGAGAAAGGAGTGGATGAGGAGTATGAGTTCTCTGCTGAACTGGAGACCTATTAGCTTGAAGATAAGCCCCTCGTGCCAGACGCGGTCGAATGCCTTCGCCACGTCCAGCATGAGTAAAGGGACTTCCTGCTTATTATGTAAGGCGCCCCCAATATACTCATTGAGACGCACGAGCTACTGTGTGGTGGATAAGTCCTTTCGGAACCCGAACTGTTCCAATGGTAACTTATCAAGGTACGGCTGCATTCTACTAAGAATCAGTCTCTCTAAAATCTTGCCCATGCTGGGCAGCAAGCTAATTGGCCTATAGGCCTCCGGCTTTGTCTGGTCCTTTCAAGGCTTTGGAATGAAAATCATCTTGGTCTTTTTCCACTGTCTGGGGAAGTAGCTGTTGTAAAGGCATGCACTTAGTATCTCAGTAAATCTGGTGATGATACTGAGTTGCAACTTAAGTGCAACGTTGTTAATATCATCAAATCCGGGCGCCTTTCTGTTCTTGAGTTTCCTGATAATTTCCGTAATCTCTCGGGGAGAAGTAAGTTCAAGAGAATTCTGAGCATTGGGGGCATTAAACCAGTCCTTTACAGAATGACTGACATCTTGAACAAAGTTGTCGTCACATGGCCAATTATTCGGATAAAACTGCTTCTCGAAGTCCTCCGCGAGGAGCTGAGCCTTGTCTTTATTTGTGAGGACGATCTTATTTCCCGTGAAGATTGGCTTGTTAACAGTGGGGGTATTCTTGAGACTTTTCACAAAAGACCAGAAGTTATTATCAGGTTCATTAAAGCTCGTGATCTTTTCATCCCAAAGCTTCTTTCGGTGCGTGGAGATTAAATTCTTGATTTCTTTATTAAGCTTATTAATATGCCTCTTTGCGTGCGGATCCCAGGGGACGTGGAACCTCTTTCTGAGCCTATTCCTGTCTTTAATGCGTTCCCTGATATGACTAAAAAGTCGATCTGTAATGTGCTGCTTAGGAATGCTCCTAGTAGCCTTATTATAGGCAGTGTTGATTTTTAACGTGAGCTGATTTACAGCAAAATCAATATCCGTAGCCGCCCTGAGACTGTATGTATCAGAGGAGTTATCGTCTAGGAGATTATAGAAAAGCTTCCAGTTGGTGGTCTTAGTGAATTCATTCTCAATGTTCTTGGTAGTGCCAAGCGTGGCGACAACCGGGCAGTGATCGGAGCGCATTTCTTGGAGAACTTCAAGGTAGAGAGGCAAGGCAGTAGTGGAAAGGAACAAATCCAAAATATCTCCCCTACGTGAGTTGTGCACTAGGAAAAGTATACTCACTCGGAGCATAAAATACACATGATAATTATTAATGAACTCCATCAGCTGTTCATCATTCTTGTTCGTCTTCCGGCAATACCACTCCTTATTCTTGGCATTGAGATCACCTGCCAAAATCACATTCTTATTCGTGTGCAGTATATTTGCCAGCCTGCTAATCTCTAAGAGATTTTGCGGGGGATTTGTATAATGAATTAAAATACACAACTCCATAGAAGGGGAGAAGGACTGAAACTGTAACTGACACCTGGCCATTATTACGCTCTTCACTAATTAGGCGGGCCTGCAGTGAATACCTAACATAGACGGCAACCCCCCACCTCTGTGACTCAACCTATCACAACGATAACACTTATAATTCGGGATATTCAGATGTGAGCTAGGCGTAGCAAATGTCTCAGTGAGCATGGCCACGTCGATATCATAATTAGCTAGAAAGTCCGAGAGCTCGTGGAGTTTGTTCAGAATGCTACAAGCGTTCCATGTCATTATTTTGATAGGAGCTCTAGTAGGTCTAATTAAACCCATTATCAGACTGAACGGGTTTGTTAGGCTCTCGATTGTTTAGGTTTAAATTTTTAACTTGTTGGGAGAGTTGAAATCCCGCAGTTTTTATCACGGACACAAGTTCTGAAAGATCCGTGAAAACTTTCTTCGCTTTGCTTAACATGTCGGAGTAAACACCAGTTGATAATGCCTGGGCATATGACTTATTTTGGACTACTCTAGTAGGGAAATTATTAAGTCTTGTCAATATTGCGTTTAGGGAACTTCTCACACCCCCTAAAACTGGAGGTGTGAGAACCACCGCAATTCACACAATAGAGTGGCTTATCTTTGTTGTTTTTATAAGGGCAGTTTTTTATACAGTGATCCTGACCACATCTGACACATTTTGGGGCATATCGACACCCAGCCTGAGTATGATTGAACCCTGACAACGGAAACATTACAGGGGTCCCTGTCTGCCTAAATATTCTTTGACATTTATTTTCATATCACATAGATATCGTTCATTATATATGCGTTTGGACGCCTCATCCTTAGGAAGTGAGAAAAGAAATAATAGTAATTTAGAGACCTCGCCATTCTGACGCCTAGTCATTTGTTTGATATCTTTTACTATATAATTTAGGCTTTCCAATTCTTCTTTGATATCGTCTATCTGCGTGTTACTAGTGAGTCCTCGAATGACTGTTTTAAGTACCTGTCTTCAAGTAAAATGTAAGAGTGATGCTCTATGTCATGTGCTTTTAAGATTTTAACTATAGCCCTATAATCATCTGGGCTCTCAGCGTGAACTTTGATACAATTGGGGATTTGCACTCCATAACATTTAAGTTTCTGTTCATGAAAAAGTTTAGTAATTTCATTCCATTTCAACTTAGTTTCTTTTAAAGTGGTGATGGAAGAGATCCGTGAATTACTGGTAGTTTGTGTTTGATTCGGAGTTTGAGCATTAGAACTCGTGTTATCATGACTTACACTAACTGTGGGGGGGCTAGTGTCCATATCTGAATTATTTGTCTGCACAGCAGCGATTTCATTTGAGTCAATATTAACTAGGGTTATTTCCTGAGGCTGTGAAATTTTCGGTGAACTTTCAGTCTGGTTGCTTAACTTAATTTTCTTAAAATTACTTCTATGATTTCTCTTACGGATGGTCTGATCACATTTGGCCTTGATCGCCAATTCATCCTCCGAACTGGTAGTTTGATCTAAGGGGATTTCACGTGAAACCGTAACAGGAGTAAAGTCATTTATCTTGATGGGACTTCTATCCCTATCGTTGTTCTCAGTGATATTTATTCAGGCCTCTGCATTTTACGCAGAATCACTATCATGAGTATCGTTATCATCTTGAGAACGTAATAACTGTGAGTTAGTCAACTCTAACATTTCATACAAACTTAATAAAAAATTATGAAGCTTACCTTCAGTTTTTGTGAACTGTCCATTCTGCTCTCGAAGAAATTCCAAGTCCTTGATTTGACACCTCACTGCTCCTAAAATCGTATCCATTTTCGCAAATCCAAAATCATTAAATCCAGCGCCCCGGAACTGGGCCCACTCGATGGTGTCGCGGCAGACGAATGGCCAGGAGGAGGTAAGCTAGGCCCTTGACAGTGTGAGTTTGGTAGTAACTAAGCTAACCGTACGATCAAAATCCAATAATAGGTCGCGCACGCAAATAAGATAACAGCTAAAATAAGCTTAACCAGCAATCAGGTAAACTCTCAAAAATAATGAATGATTGCATCCAACAATCATAAATACAAACCGTAGTTAGCATTAAAAAATGCTTATCAGCCGCTAATCAGACAGGGCGTACACGCTGGTCCGGACGTAGGTAGCAGGCACAATCTCAGCGACGAACCTACTGCTACGGCGTCTCCCCTCCGAATGCAATCCAAGTTCCAAGTTCCTCTCTAAGCCGCGATTAGCACGCAGTAATTACGTGCTGTGTTCCGGCTGTCTTGATTTAGATGCTGCTAAGAGCGCTGAAGGTAGAGAAATGAATGATATTATTACTTATTTATTTTTACTTATGTTATCTGTGTTTATCGGACTCTGTGGACAGTAACCAGTCGGACTCTTCAAGGGAGTAACCCACGTGACTCTGACTGTGAGGACTTTTCTGATCTGATATGGACTGAATTTTGCTTTTTATTGTACCATTCCTCACTTTTATTATTAAATACCATCTTCCGATGCTGGGGAAAAGTATAATTACTATGCTTTCTTTACTATTTTATTTTATTTAGTGCAAATTACTCTGTAATGTGGACTCTGCGGCCAAACGCCAATCAAATGCAGCCATGAAGATCACTCCCTTCTTATTATGCAGTCAGGATATATCTTATTAATTTTTGTGCATATTTTCACTTTTACCCCTATTTTGTAAGCGAAAAATCATGTTATAATATTTTCTTTTGTATATTTGCTGCATCCTCTATACTTTAAGATGCGATGCTGGAATTTCCTCCTAAACTATCATTCTGATGTCTCCATGCCATACGTGACCTGGCGTCACCCCTCTCCATCTCCTATCTTGTCTCCTATTGAAGCATTCGAGCACCTGCTAGCAACTACATTTCATGACAGCCGGCAAAAGCAAGAATTTCTAGCTAAGCGAGGCGAACAGCGGTAAACGGAACGGAAATGGCCGATAATACCTACTACACGGGTTTCGAAGCACAAAAAAAAAGTTATGCAGAATACTACAATAATTTACAACTACTAAGAACATATAGTGAATGAGAGTTTCAGAAAGCAGTGCTTCGTTTTATTCTGCATCTGGTAAAGGTCATCAGTAAAGCAAAATGAGTAGTGTGGACAAAATAAGACGAAAGTATTAAGTGGCCTCCATCAGGCGTTCCCTACCCCACTTTTCGAATTTTTGACGTCATGAAAAAAATCAATTAGTTTCGTCTGGATGGTAATTCTTGAGCATGCGCTGAAGGGCGAGAAGTAACAAACAGAACTTTGGCTTGCATTTGTAAACAGTATTAAGTATTGAAAGTGCATTCGTTTATGTAATTGCTTAATTTGACTGTTTTTGTATTAAGATAACTTCATTCAGATAAAATTTATTTTCATATTATTATCTGGTTATAGAATTATACGAAATGCTGAATTTCACATTGGATTTTGCCTTATCATTATAAAATATATTGTATTATAAAGATTAAATCAAAGCAAATTACTTTGTTAGAGATGTGAATGTTCTAGCTGAATTTCCTTTTTATCACTTATTATTTATTTCCGTCTTGAAAACGCATTCATATGTTTGACAAATAATTATCTCTGCTGAAAATTGTTTGTTTGTTTAAAAACTATATTTGTCAATAATGTAATAAAAACTCACTAATCTAGTGCTTCGTAGATCAATATGACAACGAATTCAAAATGTTTTAAAAACAGTTCTTTAATCTTATAGAAGAATCTTGTAGAAGAATCTTTAGTAGATACAACTAAATGGCACAGAGAAAAATTATTTCAATAAAAAAGTTCTCCATGTTAATTTAACAGCAAAATTATTTCTACTTCAGTGAGAAATCCACTTTCAAATCTTATATAACACAGAAATGTAACATAAGCATTTTAGAAGCTTTAAAATATAAGCTAAAGGTTTACTATACAATTTTATATAAGACACGAATTAATTTACTTTCATTCTTTTTAAATCAGCATATTCATTTCCAATAGAGAAGTCAAATTTTTCGCAAGTTAGAGACTTAACTTGAACACACAGTATTTCGTCGCTTGAAATATCAATTAAACTGTAAGGATTATGTTAATTTCTTTAACAGTTAAGTTTTAAGATAAAGTTCCTTTCTTGTCTTCCTGAATTTTAACTTACAACTTCCGGCCAGAACGTAGGTTTAGAAACGCGTTTGAATGCAAATTGATGAGAAGTATTTAACCGCGAAGTTCTACTGACTTCGTTAGAGAGAACCAGAGATTCTAGCTAGCACGCGACCGCCTTTTATGTAAACTGTATTTTTCAAATCGAAAATATGTTACAGTACTTTTCTCTGCGAAAACCAACTGACTTTGGTAATAATGTCTCATACACAGAACTTATTTCATTACAGCGTATTAAAAAGAGACAACTGTTTAGGATATTGCCTTTTAATGTAATTAATTGCAGTAATAACCCTGAAATATCTTGTGCAATCCTTCGTCAATGTCTTTTGCAACAAGAACTTGTCTATGTGTCAAGCAATGATGGAATATTTATATGGGTAGCAATTTTCAATATTAACGCTCTTAGTCCTTTATAATTACCTGTTAATGCTGCAGCATCATCAGTACAAACTGCGACACAGTGTGTCTAAGTAAGATTATTCGTTTGAAAATATCTGTTAATAATTTCACATATTTTCTCTCCAGTTGCTTTTCCTTCCCAAATATTAAAACAGAAAATATTCTACTGCGCCGTCTTCAAAAACGTATCTCAGATAAGCAATGAATTGAGACATTTTATTAATGTCGGTTGTTTCATCAGATTGTATAGTAAAGACAGAATTTTGTATTCTATACTGTCTGATATGACAGAAATTTGGCAAGAAACAGTATCTTTTGATAATGCTATTGTTTTTAAATTATTACTATATTTTCCTCCATGCATAAATGATGTCATTTTAATTGCTGAAGGAAGAATGAGCGATTCTCCAATTGTTTGATATTTTAACTTTTTTGCAATTAAATATGAAACTTTTAAGGATGTCCGTAAAGCCCTTCTCGGGAACTTTTGTATATTTTTTCAAAAATACATTTTAGTTTTTCATGCTTTCAGCTCATTCCTTTAAAAAAAAAAAAAAAAAAAAAAAAAAAAAAAAAAAACCTCTTCTGATTTATTTACTAAACATTTATGTTTAGTTTATAAATGCGTTTTTAATTTCGCAGGTTTCATGCTTTCCATGTGCTAAGTTTTCATTGCATTTAACACACAATGGATATTCATTTTCCATTGATAATGGATCATGTAAAACGGTATAAAATAAACTCCTCTTGATATTTACTCAGTTTTTTATTAGAAGTAGAAAGAGAGCCAGTGGATTCATTTTTGTTTGCATTTTCATTAATAGTTATTCTCTAAGTTTATTTGATGTTGGTCCATCCATACCGTTTCTCTTGTGAACATTGTGTATTTATTTTGAGCCATTTAACCATCATGAACGAAATTGCAACTAAAACAAAATTGTTTTTATTATCTTTCAAGACGCTACTGAATTTTCCAATACTTAGGAAATGTTATGTGCTTACTTGACAACAAATGTGAATAGAAATAAGAAACATAGTTTATAAACGATGCGTATTACAATTACAAATTGCGTGCAAGACACTACTAAGATAGCTGAAAAAACTACATCTTAGCTGCGCGTATGCAATTGCTTTAAAATTCGATTCGAGCTGTTTGGAAATAAAAGCATAACACACAAATCAAGTGGAAAACAATAAAATCAAAATATGAAAATGTTTAATTTAAAATTCCTGGCAAATGTTAAAAAACATCCAAAATTCTCTTCAAATTCCGTATATCTTTTATTGCCAAATAAATGTTTTTGAATTTGGTTACCCCCCACAAATTTGTTCATAACTCCTAGGTTTAAATTTTGTAAAAAACAATACAAGTTATCAGTTGCATTTTGAGAAAAAAAGTGATTTCAGACTTGTGATCAACAGAACAGCATGCAATAGAGTATTTTCAAAATTACGGGAAAGTACGACTTATATGAAAATGGATAAACATGGGCTATCCAATGGGAAAAGTGAATTACGGTTTAATGTATTATGTACATAGCTTGTGTATTTTGATTATCTGACTAAATGCAGAATGATCCGTTCTTTCAAACTTCTGCCGGAATAACTGCTAGAAGATCTATCCCATTTTAGATGAACAGAAAGCAAGTGTTGTATTCTTACTGAACAATTACCGTACTCTCGCATAATACTTACAAGGAATGAGTTAGATTATTTAACTAATGTGCAATCAATTTTATTTCTTATTTACATGAATGAACACAATGCTGTGTAGGCTGGTGACCTAGCAATGATGACTCAAAATGCATCTCTGCGTTCAGGCATACACTCCTTACAAGAATATAACCATGCACTGGAGTTCTAGCCTCAGCAGGTACATTTTGCTGTGCTATGCAATCTCTGTGAGTCCTAAATTCTAAAAACTTTTCCACACCTAAATTCCGAAAATTTTGCTACTTGATATTTCTGTAAATTCCAAAATTTTGCACACCTGCCATAACCGCACTAGCTGTGGCCTCAGTTATCCAACATTCTAACAAAGTAAAATATTGTAACGTTATTTTAGACCAGAGTTTCTTAAACTGTGGATCGCAACCCCCATCTACAGCAGGGGTCGCAAAAAATTTTAGTAGTTTTGGTATTTCTTTAACTTAATATAATAATTTTACAATTACCAAATATTTTTACACAATGTATCTGAAAATAGATAAAGGTAAGACAATACAGACAAAGAGAAAAACAAAAACGTTTCGACCTTTTTATAATATAAATGTTCATTTTACTTACTTTGCACGTGACGCTGTCATTTCGTCTGTTACTTAATAATTTTCACATTGTTCTATGTCTTAAAATTAGAAATTAGTGTTAATGACCTAAAACTGCAATAGTATCTTACAGTACATGCGAAAACTTTGACAGTTTCACTCATGCGTGTGTCGGATTTTCGCAATGCTTATGGGGTCCCATAAAATTTTCGTAAATATTCTGGAGAATCCGTCAAAGAATCCGTCATAAAAAGCTGACTGAAAAAAAGTTTAAGAAGCCCTGTTTTAGACCAATCAATTTCCTGACGCCAACCCATTTTTTTCCTGTTTTGTTTCTCAGCCGAATTATATTTTCTATATTTTTATTGTTTCAGCTGAATGGAAAAATACGCTAAAATATTTCAAATGACTATTAGGGGAAGAGGAGCAAATACCCCACATTATTATTATTATCTGTATTTATCTTCTGTTTGAATTATATTTTTTGATAGAATTTTTCCATATTACATATTTCAGTTCAACAAAAAATCAAATTTTAAAATATTGAGGAAAAGCATGTACTAAAATGTTTCAAAATGAAAATGTGGGATAACTAAAGCCATAAATTAGTTTTTTCTAGGAGTGTAGGAGTTCTGATATATATATAAAGAAATTTAGAACCAACTTTTTACAAAGACTAAAAAATTCAAATTCAAATGAATTTCATAAAAATCCTATAAATGTAGAATATTATGAATAATTTTTTACTCTAATTTTTCAAATTAGAGTAAAAAATTCGATTTCGAGAATCTGTACTTAATTCTCGCCCTCTTTGTCCCATATCAAATGATCCAAATGATGTAGAGGCATTGACACCTGCTCACTTTCTTATTGGTTCATCTTTAATTGCATTGCCTGAACCTAATTTTACAGAGATTACTATAAATCGTATAATTAGATGGCAAATGGTTCAGAAATTAAATCAAATTTTTTGGAAACAATGGTTCGTCTGAACATTTAAACAAACTTTTAATATTTATAGACCTAAATGGTATAAAGGAAAAGTAGAAATGAAGGAAGGAGATTTAGTTTTAGTAAAGGATTCGGATAATTACTCTCCTTTAAAGTGGCATTTAGCACGAATTATTAAAACCCATCCAGGTCAAGATAATATTATACGAGTTGTGACACTTAAAGATAAAAATGGAACGTATAAAAGGCCAATGACAAAAATTGTACCTTTGCCTTTTGTAAATGAAAAAGTTTCAGTTGCTTAAATTTTATTTGCAGTTAATTATCAAGTTTGAGTTTGTATAATTGTTATAACCATCATTATTATTATCTTGGAGTGTTGTGTTTGTATTTTATAACTTGTGTTATAAATTTATTGTTGAATGTAACATTCAAGGCCGGGCTGGATGTTGATGCCGGAGGCGCCATCTGTGAAAAATATGTAATATTTGTGTTCTAAAACGATGACGCTGATGTTTTTTATAGCGCCATCTTGCGGCCAATTGTATTGAGCTTTGAATGTGTTCTGAGACGCCGCCGAGAGATGTGAACTAACTACGCGGCTTTTTGAGTAATTAATAAATTTTAGTATACAGTCCATTTTTGAGTTTTGTGTAAAGTGGTTTATTTAACTTGAGTTTTACTGAGCTATTGACGGGCCCAAGTATCAAGATCACAAATGATGACCATTAAAAGCTAATATACATAAAGAAGGAGGAAGTAAGGGTAAATTTATGCTATTTTGTTACTAGACATGTTCCATAATTTTGTAAAATAATAATTTTAATTTTATGTTTCAGTATGAACGTCATAAAGAAGATTCTGGTATGGTTTAATTAGAACAAGGTGATATTACTGTATCCAAAGTATTATTTTTGACTTATTACGTGTTCCGCCCTAAGGCACTACACGGAAGGGAAGGATGCCTTTATGGAGGACTTTCTAAGGAAAATTGGAGCATATAACACATTAGGGAAAAAAACCCAAAACGCCCCTGCAGCCAGCCCGTTCGCGGGATTCAAGCCTCGGACCGAACTACCAGTTTTCAGCGACTTTACCAACGGCCTGTGGTGGGCCACCAAGGAAAGTCTTCGTGTCATCGGGTGATCCTGTCGGCAGTTGTGTTTTGCGCCTTTTTTCATATTCACAGAAATAAACTCGAAGATTCACATTGATGTGCAAGTCTGGAAACCAAAAGATTTTTTTCATAACATACAAATTTTACAGTATATATTTCATTGCTTAGTTTTAAAAATAAGGTCTCTAAAAATAATGGAACTATAATTTTAATGTAAATATTCTTTCTGTAGTTAAAAAAGTGAACAAGTATCTACCCCAGTTGAGCATTGTCTGTAGCTGCCTTGATCGTAGTTTATTTAACGTGAAATTTACTAATATTATGATCTTTTATGCAAGGATTGTTTCCATTCTTTTTTTAAATATATATAAGTTTTATTTTTCTCCCCCTCTTCAGCTATTTATAATAATGCCTAAAGATTTAACCCCAAAATCTAAAAGAAGTGTAATAATTACTTATTAGAATATAATTATTTTAATTTGTTAAGTTACTATAATAATCGTTAATTATCGTATGATTATTGTAACTTATTATTAAGAAATTTTTTTTCAGTGTTTATTAATGGACATATAATTTGGTTCAAAAATAAAAAGATTTGTAATAATAATTAATTATAATATTATTATATTATTTATTTACTATCGTTAAATTATGATAATCAGTTATTATAATTATTATATTAGCACTCATTATAATGAAAATTATACAATAAAATATAATAATTAGATAATTATGATAACAATTATTTTCCAGTAATAGTCATTTGTTACACTTTGCCATAAAAGTACATATATATAACAAAATTAAGCTTTGAAAACACTCATATTTTTAACAATATATATATGTAAGATATAACAAAATACGATAGCTGCTTTAAAAAATAATTGGCGACCTCAAAATTAACATTCTAGATTTGGTGATCTTCCCCTAAATTCATCTGTTCTTACAAATTTGAGATCTTTCGACGTTGCGTAATGCTGCTTGAAAAACCATTACGTAACGTCGAAAACTGATAACTAACCTGTCATTATAAACTAATAACTAACCTGTCATTATAAACTAATAACTAACCAAAACTAATAACTAACCAGTCATAGCTTATCTCTAGAACCGCACCTACTCTGGTATAAAAAAAACCCTAGCAGTTAATTACGTCACTTCTGCTAGCACCCATCTTGCTAATATCTCCTCGCTTTGTTTCCCCATCTAAAGTGGCTGCATCTTAAATTTAAGAATCAATGTAAATAGCAATTTATCGTATTTTGTTATGATTGAATCATGGAAATGTATCAAATTTCATTATGATTGGATAAACATCTATGGAGATGATTTTATATGTGTGACAATAAAGACTGGAAATTCATCAAGTTCTTGCTTTGCTATCTTCATCTGTAAGCACAGCTACGATGACTGCAAGCTAATTCCTCTTCTGTGTTCCCGGAATCATGACATATAAAATATATGAATGCACAAAACTAAACACAGTGTAATCAAACAGTTAATTACAAATGGTGATCAGCATATTATCTTAGATTACTTGAAAGTAATTTTCTGCGTTCTTAAATCTGTGCTCCTTAATCTCAGGGAACTTAAATAGGGAAGAAATAAGATAGAAAAAATTCCCTCCTTGGTGATTCATGTCCTTAAAATGGCGGGTTCATCTGAGCTAAAACGGGATCATCCGAGCTAAAACTGGATCATCTGAGCTAAAACTGGATCATCTGAGCTAACGGACACAGCTGACATAGCTCACCCGTCTCCAAAACCAGGTTCTTCCCATAGGGCAGCAAGTTGAAAAATCTGCACTGCTGGCATAGCGGAGACCTGAGTGCCTAGGCTTTAAGCCCTGCCCCAAATCGAACCCAATTTAACATCCATCCACCGTATTTCGTCAATAACGGTTCGAAGAGCACATGCGTGCTTTTGCTTATGGCCGTAGCCGACGCGGGTAAACTATAGTAGTTTTTCTTTTTTTTTCTGTCTCCATCCCCAGGGAAACGCACTTTCGAAACAGCTATTTTGATTAACATTAAAGTGGGTCTTCTCCTGAGTCTCGAGTAATATGCAGGTCAGGTAGTTTTTGGCTGCTAAATAAAAAACGTCTATTCCTGACGAAATTTCCACTCTATTTTTCGGCAATGAAATTTACAGGAAAGACTGGCTGACCTTTCTTGTAAGTAGATTCCAAAAAATTTTACGCATCAATCTCGACAAAGTGCAGTTTAGGCTCCTATTTCCCTTTAATTTTAGATGCAACTTCTCAAATCATTGCATTCAACCTGGTGCCGTCGTAGACGAAGGTTACTTTCGTCTCGTCTGCTGCTTCGGATTATCGTCTGCGTTGCTTCACTCATCCTAGCAACTGCATCAACTATCTTAGATGTTCTCAATTTCACAGAGAAAAACCCCAAATATTCATCTGACATTCTTCATCCTTACCATTTATTACTCATACTAGACTCTTCAATTCATTGATTTGGACCTTCCACCAGAAACTCACCCTCGACGACTGATGGCGGGCGTATTTCCTATCCCTACCCCACTTTTCGAATTTTTGACGTCACGGAAATATCGACTGGTTTCTCCTGTCAAAAAGAAGACGGCGTACCCCACGTTTGACTACTACGGACATTCACAGAGACCTTCAAATCGAACTTATTCAAGAGTATATTAAACGATTAACGGCCAACACTCCCCGTATCCCGGTGAAAATCATCGGTACACTTGTGGTATCCTACCCACATAAGAATTACAACCTTAATTGACTTATTCACTCTAAACTGGCTCCGCGGTATGTCACTCGCTGCTACATCTTGTAAGGACAGTAACCTCACCCCCCTTTCGCCGCCGCTAATGCGGAGCTGACTCTCTTTTCCTCCCCCTCCCACACCTCCTACTCATGGAGGTAGGAAGTAAGATGAAGTAGCCCTAAACAGGTTCTCCCGTACGCATGTTCCTAAAACGTACTCGCCGTACCCCCTGCTGTGACAATGCTGAATCACTATTGGCTGACCGACTTGCTACGTAAAAAACGACACTTGTTTGGTTACGTGACAAGCCGATTGCATGGATTCTGAAGTGTTGTGAAAGTGTAATTTGTAGTTTGCTGTATAAGACGTAATAAATTTTGTATGCATATACAATTCTGAATTAATAATAAACCACTAAAAGGTACACCTGGTAAAGAATATATATAGAACACAAACCTCTTCAGACATAACGCTTGAAGTATTTTATTTGGACGGCATAAGATATGTTTACTAGGAAGACAAATTTCGGCAAACAAAATGTATAATTATGCAAAAGAAATTTCGTTACCGGAGCATAAAAGTATGTATTATTGTACTTTAGATTTTCAAATATCAGAGGTTGTGATATAATGTAAGAGAATTATGATTTAACATTAGAGATTAAATTTTGAGGGAGTTGGAGCTTGGCATGAACAGATTTTTTATTTATTTTATAATAAATCAAGATTGGTTTTGTATTTTTGAAAAGTTTTGGCAGAAGAACAGTTTAATCTTTTAATATTTCATTGGTATGTTAATATTTCTGGAACTGAAATTAAAAAATGGAGGACTGTTAATATTTGCAGTAATAACCGATATTCTAAAAAAGAATATTGTTTTCGATTATTTAAAAATATAGAGCAACTTCTGATGATGTCCGTCTTTTAAAAAGGTACAAAAAGGCTAACTAGAACACTACTTTGTCATTGTCACAAGTAATATATCAAAAACATTGTTTCAGTTTTGGATGTGGGTATTCAGTTGCATACTACTTTATGTGAATCACAGGAAAAAAATAGCATTAAAAAACTTGGAAACAGTCATTATGGTATTTCTAGGCAAAGTTTGGCATGGTGAATTAATAATTTCAAAAAGTTGTGCAGTGGATTTGTCGTTCGGAAAGCACTTTGCAAGGTTGGAATGTGTTCAGAATATCATGGTATGCCTTGAATAATAAGAAGAAATGCTTACCAGCAAGGGTCAGAATTCAATAGAGCCAGGATTGTTGCCTATAGAGTGTGTGCATTATCGTTCTGTGATATCGCCCGTTGCACTAGTCAACATCCAACCACTGTTAAGCGAATATGGCATGTGTAGGATATGTGTAGGATATGGCTAAGCGAATATGGCTGAGGATTATCCTGAACGTCATGCAGGATCTCATTGCCGTCCCATGATTAATACCCGAAAGGACAGGCATATTGTGAGGTCAGCCAACACCTCCTTATAGAAGGAAGCCGGGACACTGAAGCGAGGGGAAGCTCTGACGTCACAGGTAGTCGTCTCTGACTCACCTCGCTCCTTCAAACAAAATCAAAGCCCCGTAGTTGAGCCAAGAGCGACGAACGTGGAGCGGTTATTTGCGTTAGCGACAGAGTTTTTATATTGTCTCGTGCTTTTATAATTTCATACGATGCCTCATAAATGTGCTGTAGCCACATGTCGTGGTAATTATAAAAACGGACCAAAAGTGGCTGTATTCAAGTTTCCAAATGAGACTGAACTCCGGATGAAATGGATAAGGAGTCTACGAAGAAAAGATGGCTTTCAACCTACTAAACATACCAGAGTAAGTTCAATTTTACTGCATTTTTTATGTTTTGTATCTTTACATTTTTTTATTACTTTTATTGATAGGTATGTGATGTTTATGCTTACGATATTAGATTTTGATCTGTGGGTAAGAAGTTTTATGTTTGAAAGATTTTAATCTTGCCTGTTTTAATCATTTCAAAAAAATATTTTCCTTCAAAGTTTTATGAATGAAATAAAGTTCCATATAACAGGAATAATTCTAAATTTAGTAGTTACATAAATGCCAATAATTTGTAAATGCTTTCTAGTATACTGTGCAGGCAGATTCTGTAGTTATTCCAAATTTATCATAATTTATATGACAAGGAACTACTAAGTAATCATAATAGGTTTCATTTTAAAATTTTTGTAATGATATATGAAAGTTTGGTATGATGTATTCAAGGTAATTATTTGTATTTGGTAACCAGTGTTTGTTGTAAACAATTATCTCAAATATATAATTTTCTTTAAATGTAAATAAAGCTGTAATCATTATGATGAGCATTCCAGATTTTACAAATTACTTAAATTATACACGTAATTGAAATGATATTACTGGTTTTTTAATTCGTATTTATGTATCAAATTATTTATTTAAATCATAGGGCTTATTGACTTCTGTTACTAAATATTAATATGCATCTAACTTTTGTACTCACAACAAGTTGATTTTTGAATATTTTCTTTTATAGGTATGTGAATTACATTTTCGATCAGATGAAATAATACGAGAAATCGAAATGTATGATGAGAAATCAGCGAAGTTAATTAAAGCCCCAATTTCTAGGCCACGTTTGAAAAAAGGATGCATACCTTCTCAGTTCCCTGATGGCCCATCCTACATGTCATCAAATTCTGTATCGAGAATGTCACCAGAAAAGAAGAAAGCTCGTTTAGAAGAGAAATACCTGGAGAAAGCGATAGAAGAAAGTTTGAAAATGAAAGAACGGTATGATAATGAACGATCATTTGAAAGTTTAATTGAATTCAATAATTGCCTAGAACATCAGATTTTAGAAACATTTTGGACAACTGTACATACTGAAAATTCAACTATGTTACTTGATATTTTAAGTGACCCAGCTCCAGAAATTCAGAAATCGGTAGTAATAAATGAGGATTTAACAGTATGTGTTTATATTAAAAACATCGCTATAAAATCTATTGGTAAATTTGTTTTCCCTCTAAAAATTAGTAATGTAAATATGTTTCTAGAAGTACTAAAGGAAGTTGAAAGTCTGTCTCATAACTTACAAAATGAAGAATATATTAAGAATTCTATACAAATTGTGGATGATATGCTTTCAGAATTGAAAAGAGTGTTACCTGAAAAAGAAACTGAACTGAACTTCCTTTCAGAGCAAGTAAATAAACTAAATGTAAAGAAAGAGAAGTATCGATATACTCCAGATTTACTTATTTTTTGCAGTTTGTTAAACTCGATCTCACCGCATGCATACAAGTTTTTACGACATTCAGGTTACATTTCTATTCCCCATCCACGTACTATTCGTAGAATTTGTTCAATGTTTTCTCTTAATCCTATTACTGAGCAATTTAATGATGACTTTTTAGGATATGTTAAACAAAGATGCAAGGATTTAGAAGAAAATGATAAAACTGTAATTATTATGATGGATGAAGTGCATTTAAATTCATGTTTCGATTTTAAAGGAGGAAATCCACGTACTATTCGTAGAATTTGTTCAATGTTTTCTCTTAATCCTATTACTGAGCAATTTAATGATGACTTTTTAGGATATGTTAAACAAAGATGCAAGGATTTAGAAGAAAATGATAAAACTGTAATTATTATGATGGATGAAGTGCATTTAAATTCATGTTTCGATTTTAAAGGAGGAAATTTGTGTGGCATGGCCTACAACTGTGAAAAAGCTGCTACAAGTGCTTATGTTTTTATGATACGTAGCTTATTATCACCTTTCAAGGATGTGGCACATATATTACCAGTTAAATCATTAAATGCTGAGGATCTGTATCAATATCTTAAGAAAATTATAATTGGTTTAGAAAATATAGGTTATAGAATTGTGGCAGTTGTCTCTGACAATAATTCAATAAATAAAAAAGCCATGTCATTATTTTGTATGCCTCCAAAAATTAGTATTGTGTATAAAAACCCTGCAGACTTATCTCTGCCACTATTTTTTGTTATTGACTCAGTGCACATCTTGAAGTGTGTCAGGAACAACTGGATAAATCAAAAAACTTCTGGGCAATGTTTATTTTATCCAAATTTTGAAAATTTTTCCAAGGTCGAAACAGCGGCATTTGCATGCATAAAAAGTCTCCATTCATTAGAGGCAGGCAGAATTGTAAAATATAGTTATGGTTTGACTCTGAAAGCTCTGTATCCAACCAATTTGGAAAGACAAAATGTCAAGCTAGCATTACAAATATTTGACAGTCGTCTTGCAGAGGCAATAATGGTTATTGGTAAAGAAAATAGTATTTTAAATTACGAAACAACAGCTGAATTTATTAAAATTATATCTACATGGTGGTCAATAGTCAATGTCAAAAGTATCTTTAAAGGACACCATAAGATGAATGAGTATCAAAAGCCGTTAACTGTGCAAAATGATGATGTTAGATATATTTATTTAAATAAGTTACTTGAGTGGTTAGATCAGTGGAAACTTTTAGGCTGTTCTAGTGGTGGACTAACTAAGGAAACACATTTTGCATTAGCACATACTAGCTATTCGTTGCTCGAAATGGCAAGGTATTGCATTGAGGAGCTAAAATTTACTTACTTTTTACCAGGAAAAGTTCAGACAGATCTCCTAGAGAATAGATTCGGAAAATATAGACAGCTGGCTGGTTCACAACATAATATTTCTATAAGGCAAGTATATGAAACTGAAGCAAAATTAAGATTACAAAGTCTTCTGCCAACTGTTATTAAATCATCAAAGTATGGAGGAATTCCTATTTATCTAAATTGTAAAAACCTGTGTATTGAATCTCTGGAGCAAGAAAATATTGGATGCACTTTCTCAGGAAGAATAACTATTACAAATGAAGATATACAAAATGTTCAAAATGACATACCATTTTTAATGTATATAGCTGGTTACTGTAGTTATAAAGTTGTGAAACTATTAAGCTGTGATATTTGTAAAGGCAATCTAACTATTGATAAAGAATTAATTGTAGAAAATGAAGGACAGTCTTGGATAAAAAGATTTGATAGAGGACTTCTATATCCTCATCCTGATGTACTAAATTCAGTAATATATAATTATGTTGTTATTCAAAAACTTGTATCTGAAGAATTTGAGAATGAATTTTTATTTTCTGCAAATCAGAGGGATATAGCATGTAACTTAACTCTAGACATACTGATAGAAAATGACATTTTTTTTTTTAAATCTAGATGATTGCCCTAAAGCTCATGAGTCACAGATTCTTTGGTCATCAACGAACACATTTTTAAATAATTATTGCAAATTAAAGAATGATACACTAAACCAGAACAGCATTGCAAAAGAGCGCAAATTGAAAACTTTAAAGCATAAATAAAAATATAATGGGTGTTTAGCAATTAAACATTTAAAAAATGTAGGTTTTAATTCAAATGATGCTGTATTTCATAGACTAGTAAGTTTAGTAACTTTAATGCATGTAACAAGACACAAAAAATTAATTGAGCATTCCTTATAGAAGGAAGCCGAGACACTGGATTGTGACGTCATGCGTAGTCGTCTATGTCGAAACCCCGAGAGAGCAACGAAACAAAACAGGCTGCGCGCTAGTGCCGTACTTAACGTTGATTTCACTATTTGATATAGATACTTGGGTGGGATTTTAATCAGAGATTCAATTATATATAATGAATAATTTAATTACTTCAAAATTTAACACAATAAAATTTGACATAAATTTAAGAATTTTTTGTTTCTTATTTCTTGACTTTAATAAATTATACTTCCTTGTAGGTTGCACAGCAGCATTTAAAAAGTTAAAAATCAGCCGTACTAACTCAAAAAAGGAATTTCTGACTTTTCCCTCATAATTTAATATTGCTTTATATTTTTCTAATATTTATGAAAAAAACCCAAATTATCTGCATACAAACTATTACTTATCATTTCATTTTTCTTCCAATCAGTAATTTGTCTTTAAAAGAAAATGGTATAAAAGTGCACTAAATTTTGTCTATAATATGCTATGTGTCTTGCAAGTTTCAAATAAATTAGTATATCAGAGGTTTACTTAGCAAATAATTCAATGTGCAATTTAAAATTATTGCTTAAACCTGTAGAACCAATAATATTAGTTGTATATGTACTTAACTGTATTGTGTTAGTTATATAGCTGAACTTGAAAATAAAGATTCACAAGTGAAAAATAAAAAAAATTTATTTACAATTTTATGCAAGCAGTCAGCATAACAACACAACACCTAAGTTATAACATACAAATAAATTAAAACCAGCTGATCTCTTTTTATCAATAAATTATTCAAACTTTCTTGTAAAAATTGAAGCAGAAATCTCATTAAGCATATTGCCATACTAAGAAATCTCATCAATTCTTATTTATTAACAGGTGTGAAAATTTCAAAACTGCTTCTATATTAATTGGGTCTCATCAGAAACAATAAGATGAGACTATGTGACCTTAATATTTAAATTTTGATACTGCAAGTTCAAGTTTCTATTAGTTAAATTTCAACCCATTTTGTCTGGCAATTACAAACACCGTTATTAACTTTTTACAACAGCCAATTAATAGTTTCAAAATGTATTACGATACTGCCATAATATGGATAAATATCGGGCAAACACTTGAGAAGACCATCCATTACCATTTAAAACACTTCAGGTGCACAAATGATATTAAATTTTATACGATGGCTATTATTATTTATGTAGCATATAAAGATACATTCAACAGCAAATGGATGTCAGCATCACCAGTTAAACTTGCAATTAGAACTATCATTAAATCCATATTTTATCTAATCATTTCCTGAACATTATCATGTATATAGATTGACCTCGTCTTTGTAACTGATAATTATTACTTGCAAATTATTCTCTTGCTGGTGAACTATTAACAACATTCGCTCTCACTACCGTCTGCCTTACGGAAATCGGCGTAAAATGCTGGTACCTGGGCTGATTGTGCGCATGCGCGAACGTAGGTGGTGTGAATAGCCTGTTAGCTATTCGTACCGTCGGTGCGATTAGCCACTGCGCAACTAATACAGGATCCTTCTTATAGCTTTCACTGTTTTTAATTATATCAGTTAAATCTGATATAGTTTTCTCTTCTGAAATGTCTAAATTCAGCTCTACAGCAATACGCTGATAATCTTCTTTTTTTTTTTTTTTGCACTTTTAAACATTTTGAATCTACTTTTTCAATTACACAGTTATTACAATTAAGGCCACGTACCTTCTATTTAAGAGTAATCCACAAGTTTTCTTCCATAACACTTGTCTTCCGACTTTGACACACATTCGAGCTCCGGATGAGTAAAGACCAACAATGGGCCCGTCAATAGCTCAGTAAAACTCATAGTTAAATAAATCACTTTACACAAAAACTCAAAAATGGACTGTATACTAAAATTTATTAATTACTCAAAAGCCGCATAGTTAGTTCACATCTCTCGGCAGCGTCTCAGAACACACTCAAAGCTCAATACAAGTGGCCGCAAGATGGCGCTATAAAAAACATCAGCGTCATCGTTTTAGAACACAAATATTACATATTTTTCACAGATGGCGCCTCTGGCGTCAACAATACATTTTTAAAACGTTTTTATGGATATAGTGCCATTTTTCCATACCGTCTGTACCCTGCTATTGAAGGCTTTGTTTACACACCTGGGAGGCCTCACTGGGGAGAAGGCAGATTCTAAGGAAAATCTTTTCTGCGCCTTGAAATTAGTAATATGTACGAATGGAAGAACGATTTTTCTTATATTTATTCATTTATTCTTGTTACAATAACTTAAGTACTTAGATTTATAAATTAAATCCCTCTTACACGAATGGTATTTTGCTCCGTAAAATTGAGTACCTTTTCTAGAGCTTAACTTGGGCATTTGTGATTTATTCACGGAGGTCATTATTATTATTATTATTATTATTATTTGTATGAATGTTGAAGACTTACGTAGAAGTGTTACAGCTGGTTTTTCTCGTTCATTTCCTGTAATTCTTTTTTAAGGTGGTTACTGATTAATTCGTAATAAGGGTGATATACTCCAATAATGTACTACTTTTATCTGAAGTTTCACTATGCTTTCTAACTGCATACTTTTTACTTTGAACTCAGTTGTGTATAGATATTACTCTTCCTCTCTTGTTTTTATTTTATTTATTTTTTGTTGGGAATTGATATGGTCCCTTATTGTGTATGGATATCTGTTTTGTCTCATGTTGTGTTTCATTCTGCTGTTGTGTCTGAAAATGGAAGTAAAAATTTTTGCCTTATTTTCTGTTTCGATTTACCTCCCTCATTTCTTTTCTTTTCATTTTTCTTTTTAGAACAAAGGGCGTTAACCCAGAAGGGCTACTAATTTCTTTTTGGCATTTTGCGTCTATATAACTTTAAATGTCCGTTTCACTTTTCAAATTGTTGTCACCAAATATTATCCCCCAATGTTACATTTAAAGAAATTAATAATGAAGAATTTGCATAAATGTATGTATGTTTCTCGCATTGTGATAAAACAACGGTGCTTAGAGCCATCAAATTTTGAATTACGTAATCCTCCATCCGAATATCTAGAAGCCCTAATTTGGAATTTTGAATTTATTTTATTATTGATTTCATGTTTTGTAACACTTTAACAAATTTTTGATTAACAAATTCAACGATTTCAAAGCGAGCAATGGCAACACTGTTTATCGCCAGCGCGCGAGACTGTGTATCAGAAATTCTAAAGATATGCTCATTTTAAAATTATTTCGCGATATTTCTGTTGAATTGAATTTTGTGATTTAAGTGCAAAGAGCATTTATTGAACACGAAAAAGGTTAAAAAAAAGTCCCTTTGGGAGTAATGTAAAATCTGAAGGATTTCAGATTATTTTTTATGACACAAAGGGTGTTAGCCCAGAAAGGCTATTAATTTCGTTTTGGCTTTTTGCGTTGAAAACTTTAAATATCGGTTCACTTTTCAAACTGTTGCCACAAAATACTACAGTTCTGTTTTATATTTAAAGAAATTAAATAATGAACGATTTGCATAAATGTATGTATTTTTCTAGCATTGTGATAAAACGACGGTACCTAAATCCATCAAATTTAAGTAAACGTACGTTATCACCCGAATATGGGCATCTGGAAGCCCTAATTTGGAATTTGTTTTATTATCTATTTCATATTTTGTAAAACTTTAACAATTTTTTGATTAACAAACTCAATGATTTCAAATTTCAAAGCGAGCATTGACAACACTGTTCACACACACACACATCTCCAGCGCGCGAGAACGTGTATCGGAAATTCTAAAGATAAGCTCCTTTTAAAATTATTTTGCGATATTGCTGTTGAACTGAATTTTACGGTTTAAGCGCTAAGAACGTGATATTTAATAAATAAATGTAATCCACAAAATGTTTAAAAAACGCCCCTTTGGACGTAAAATAAAAACTTTGTTTATTATTTTTGCTTTCTTGTCTTAACCTAAAGTTAGATTTTAAATTGTTGTGCATCTAGCCTCCATCTTCATTTTTTTCTTTGGCCTTTATCGGGGCTTTTAACTAGCTTAAGCACACTTATAGTGTTCAAAGCATCACACTCCTGAGCAGTGGCTTTTTAACTTTCCTGTGATGAGAAACAAATGTTCAGGAGAGCTCTGTTTTTGGAAAGAAGCATCCCCTTTCTTAACCCTTTTTTCATTTACATTAGGTGAGTATTTTGAATACTTCGCTCAACATAGTACACATTTGAAAAACGTATTAGGGCCTTCATTATAAAGTGATAGGTCACATGGATTTCTGATTTTTTTAACACATTGTTTGTTGCACTTTAGAATATATTCAAGGTTAGGTTAGTTCACGCTTCTCTTTCTTCAACTTTATTTTACATAGATCCATAAGTATTTTCTTATTTTTTATGATCTTTTTTAACCTACTTTTTTACCTGTGTTTAAAAAACGTAGTATCAAATGCTACGAAATTATTTTTCTTTGACACCTCTTTTTATTTGCCTTCCCTTCTCAGCTATTAGGCTTAATTTCCCCCCCTGAGGACAGAAAGACATAGCGGGTGCAAAACAAGACATATGTCTCCTTTGTCTGTCTGTCTGTCTGTAAACAATGATGAGGTTGTGTAGTCATTTTGATGTAACGAGGAAAGTGTGGCGAAGTGGCAGGTGATCGGGTTTATTAACATAATATGAATGATAACTTCAGTGCGGCCATTGTAAAGAACATTAAAACACATATTTTATGTGCAGTTTCTTGTAACAATAATTTTTTAAAAGCCTGACAAAGTACGAACTTCTAGAATTTGAGATAAACTTGTCATTCGATCGGAATGTGGTTTCTGTATTTTCTTAGTTGGATTGGTATCGTTGTTCAGCTAAGCTTTGTCATATTATCAGTTGGTAAGCTTATTTGATTTATCAGTGCAAACAAATTTCATAAAAAAAGGAATTTAGAGCTTTTTGAAAGATAATACATGACTGGTATTTACCTTCGAAAAGTGCAAATCCCATGTAATTCGAAGCAAGAACACAACGGTTCAAACACACACACACACACACAAAAACTTTAAAATAAAAAAAAAGTTTAGGTTTTCTTTGATGAAGTACAGGCAGTTGAAAGTGGTGGTAACTGATACAGGTGTATCAATATCTTGGTTGTAATTAAAAAAAAAAAAAAATCTTGGTAATCTTTGGATTATGCTAACTTGGCAATTTTTTGGCGAAAATTTGGCGACTAACCCTGCTACTGCAACCTGCTAGTTTTTGTTTTGACGCCATTTCGTTTTCACGAAGTAATGGCATGTTTTTTTTTTTTTTTACTCAACATTTTTTTCCAACAATCTGCTAGCCTTATGCTAGAACTTTTATGGAACAAAAGTGCTTAATCATGACGAAGATTAGGTGCGAAATTGGGAGAAAGTGCAGAAACGCAAACTGCTTGCCGCGTTGCACATACGCGGTATCCATGTACACGTCGACCTATTTTCACTTGAAAAAACATCCCAGAATTGTGCAAAAATGGCATTGCGCACACTCTTGACTATCCATGTACACTGCTAAAGTCCTAGCTAGTAACCTTTATCGCCTTACCAAAATGTCGCCAAACTACCTGTTACCATATTCCAAAGATTAGCCAAAATCTCATTTTGTGTGTATTTCCATGCATATTTAATTCTTTTAATAGTTATAATAAAGCAGCTTTTATATCTCCTAGTGCACTTGCATTCAAGTTTGACTTTAAATTGCCCTCATAATGCATTCTTATTCTAGTACTTATTCCAGTCTTGGTTTTACAAGAAATTTTAATTTGCATATCATAAATTGAGTAATCTGAATCATAAATTCACACTTATTTGTATGAAGTGTAAAAATATGATTTACAGTGTGTAATTAGAATAGGAATGGGATATTTGTCAAAGTTGCATTTCTTTAGAAGCTGTACCATAATACCCAGAAGCTAGGCGATAAATGGAACTGACTAAAAGTTTATTGGAGTATAACTGTATCCTTGGTCATATTTTAATCAGACAAGAACAAGGGCTATAACAAAGAATGTAATTTTCATGCATGTCAGGACAAAATAATAAAGTACATACGAACATAAAATATAGTTTCTTTAATACCGATGGCTTCATTCTATCTTCTGTGTTAAAAATTACAGCAGTGACTGCATTGTGTATGTAAACATGGAATAACTGCACTGTCTGTGAATCAAAGTATAACTCAATGCAGTTTTTGAAGCGTGTAAATTATTAAGCTTTGATACATATTATTTTTTTAAAACTTATTCTGGTATATAGGCAGAGTAATGTCTTATTTATCAGCATTGTTGAAATTGCTGACAACTTTAGATACAAATTAAATACAAACAAAGTTTTAAATTAAACTAGGAACCCTGTACCATCCAAGTTTGTGTAAGTTGGGATATTACATTATTGTTGTTATACAGAAGACATGTCAGTACTATAAAAATTTCCCTTTGATATGAATCTGCTTGTATTTGACATAATTCTGATTTTTTAGTAATCTGGAACTATCTGAGGTTTGAATCAATTCTTGGTATATCTTATGATTATTTCATGCTGAAATTGGAAACTTTCAACAGTTTTTGTAATAATTTGATGCTGATTTTTCACTGGCCAGATGACAATCTATGTATGGATTATAGAAACTTGTTTATATATTTTCTTTTGAATATAAACAAATGAAACTGTATTCAAAATAAACAGCTTCAGGAATCGAAGTAATTCATGGCCTACTGTGAGTTGATGAGCAAATCTCTTTGTCCTTAAAATCTGTACTAAAAATGCCATATTTTTCTCTATGTATTGTATCGGCCACTGAAATTTTTGTCTCCTTTTTTAATAAATTGTGAAGAAACATCACAACTGTGCTTTTTTTTTCACTTCACTAATATAAAATGGACTTTCATCACTGTGTATGGCATAATGCCTATGTTCTCTGGATTATGTATAGGTAAATGCATTGGTGGTAGTTATTGTGTTGATATTCTTCCAGTGTTTTCTTTAAAGGGCATTTTTTTTTTCCATTTTAGATAATGTCTTATTATTTCTTTTCTTTTTGACTGTGTGTGGAGTTCTTGCTGAAAGAGCTACAGTAGATTGTTGCTTAAAACATTTGCTTAATGGATGTTCAAGGGGAATGATACTGAGGTTGACAAGCAGTTGAAGAGTGTTTAGGCCTATGTCTGAAAATCCAGGAAGGATGAAGAAAATGTTGAAACTGATACTTAGTCTTCTCCTTTCAGCTTAAAACAAATACTTTTTTTTTAATACCCTCATTTTCTAGAACTTAGTGTGTGAGATCAGAAGTGATTGGACATTGTAGTTATTATTAGGAAAGACACTTTGCAATTAAGCTTCCCCGCCCCCTTCAAAAAAAGAAGAAAAAATTGAGCTGAGCAGTAATACTGACCAGAAATTAACTTGGTGACCAAGAATCACAATATAAATTTGGTATATATATTGATATACTGCTGTAAATTGTTTTAGTGCAATGGGGGGGGGAATTATACGTAATTTGGTAACTTTTCTAGTTTATAGTTGAAATAAAAGGAAATCAAAGAAAAATATTTAATGCTTTATGAATGGCAAAAAGTTTGCATAATGTGTAAAAATCAGAGCAGAAATTAAAATAGCAGATTTGAAAAATAAATAAATTTCATCTTAAATAATTGAATCACATTTTAAAGATAAGGGGCTTGATGTATCTTCATGTTTTCTTAAAATTTGATGAAGTATTTTTTTATAAGAAAAAAAGATTGTGATTAAGAATTAGCCTGGAAGTATAGTGAAGGGGAATTACTACAGTTGATTCTTATTAATATATAGTTTTTAATTGTTTCAAGTTTGTATCAATTGCTGTCTGAAAATAAGGTATTTGAAGCAAATATAAGTATCTGAACTAAAGTATTTGAACTATTTTCTAAAATATATTTGGCTCACATGTTTGTGCAATTTAAGATTCTGTTTATTTATAAAGGTACTTTTATTTTAATTGGTTAATTTGTGTAAAGCTTTCTATTGAGCTGATATTATTTATCATTCTAATTTCCCTTCCTTTGCAGCTGCTGGCCTGTATTACATAGCAGAACTAATTGAGGAATACACTGTCTTCACATGCCGAGTTATAAGGATACTTATTCTGGTAAAGTTAAAAGTGATTTTCTTAAATTAAATTGTTTTCTGTTCCCCTCTTTTTCTGTTTTTAATTGAAAGAATTTTAAAGCTTAATTTTTAACTATTTTCCAAGTTTTTCCAAATTTGATAATGTGTCTTTGGAGTAAGTGTTGTGCCACATTCTATTTTTCTTGCTATACAACCTTTCATTTTTTGAAAAGTATAGTTGGACCACCACAGTCACACCATGAGCACAAATTCACATATGCAATTCATACCAATTTATTTATGAACTAACATGGATGGATAAACAATAGAGAATTTTTTCCTGTATGTTTTACATAGTGTTCAAACAGAGAGGTGGGAGATTATTTTAGGAGCAAGCAAAATATTGTTTGTAATTAATTGTTTAATTACATCATTTTTAATTTTATGTTTTTATTTATTTATGTATTGGTAAAAATACAAGTGTAATAAGAAATTAATTCTTCTGTAATCCTTGGTAAAGTGTAATAACTAGTGTACTGCAGTCAAAAGTCGTTAATTCAGACACCCATAATCTGGAATGATCTATAATCCGGACCTCAAAGCTAAAAACTTTCTGTGCATGCGCCGCGTTGACACATGCGCATAGGCGTTTATGCGTGGGCTTAAGACCTTTACGACTGCGCAGATGCGTGTGAGCAAGTACAGGATACATTTTCTTGTGCGCGTTTAATGTATAATGGATGGTATAAGCTAAAATTATCTATTTCAGTTAATGTTGATGATTGCATTGTTCCTTAATCTTCGAATTGGATGCGGCTTATTATTTTTTGCAGACTGTAAGAGCAATGTTATAAAAGTAAACTTGAACTTTCGATTATGTCAAACAGAATTTCTGATGCTGGAGCTCCCAAAGGATCTACAAAACGAAAGTATGTTTCGATGTCCATCAAACAAAAAGTGGAATTGCTGCAAAAAATGGATAAAGACATGAAGAAGGTGACAGAGAGGTTTAGTGAAAACGAAAAAATTTCGATTGACAAGTTAGTTGGTATTCTCGGCACAGCAATTGCGGGACTTGAACAGCGGAACTTTGTAACTGAACAAGAAATTATGTCTGTTTATAGAATTAAAGAGAAAGTATTATCACATAAAACGAAGCAACTTAAATAACTTACATTGAAAGAAATGTTTAATAAAGTAAACAAATAAATATTAAGCTTTTTTTTTTTTGTAAATTTTGATACCCTTTAGATCATAATTGTTCTTTATTTCATAAATTACGGTTTCATGTTTTTAATTTTAGAATTTCTGCATGCCATCTTACGAGATTTAAACTGATGATCTATAATCCGGAAAAATCGATAATCCGGAATCGCCGAAGTCCCGACGAGTCCGGATTAACGACTTTCGACTGTATAATAAAAAATTATTCCAATATAAAGTCTGAGATCCAAAATCGCAGGGAACTCTGTGATTCCAGGTCTTAGATAATCAGTTAAGTCTAGTAAAATGATATATAGAAATTATATTATTAAAAGTATGAAATAGTTAATTTAGAAGTCATACAAGAAAAATCAACATTATATTTGCAAATTTTTACAGGACTAGTTTTGATAGTTTTACCAAACCATCATCTAGCTGCCAAACTGCAAATGAACAAGATAAGATATAGTGAAAATATATGATAAAAGTGGTTGGGCAGGAGCTAAGCTACTGTTGCCATCTGTTGATGAACAAGAAAACTGAAACATAATTTCCTTAAAGGCTGAAGGTGAAGATGGATTGGAATTAGTGTCATTAACTAGAACAGAAAGATTTTTTTTGAATGTGAAACATCTCTAGAAAATCTAATTCACCAATTGAAGATATTTTTTGAATAAGTTTGGCTGCACAAAAATGGAAAGTGGGATTTTCGGAACAACAATGCTGGGCAACAGAGGACTTCAGTGTTTCCTTTTTTTATAACATATGCCCCATGTTCTTTAATGCAAAATTTTAAAGCTTTCTTAGTTTGACCAATGTAAATTAAACCACAATGGCAAGGAGTGCTGTAAATAACCCAGGAATTCATATCCAGAATGGGGTCCTTAAGTACGGAAGTCCGAATTTTTTTGATAGGAGAATTAACGGCCCTAACATTAAATTTCTGTAAAATACATGCAATTTTATAGCTAATTGATGGAAAGAAAGGAATGACAACAGAATTGTTATAATCTTCTAAAACGAGAGTGTACCTTTTGATGTGTTGAGATAAGAATTTTTTAACTGCTTGGTTAATAATGTTGGTTGAAAAGCTCCTGTCAATAGCTACTACTTTTAAATAATTTAGTTCTTGATCAAGAGCCAGTTTGGAGGAGCAAACTTGAAGTGCAGGGAAAACAGAGGAATAAAATGAAGCTAACTTTTGTTTAGTCGGATGACATGATTTTTGGTGAAAGAGTGGTGGAAAACACACCGATGAAGGTTTACGTTAAACAGTAGTACTGAAGTTGGATGTGTTACGTGTGAGACCAAAATGTCGAGGAATTTAAGATAATTGTATGTCTCAAGTTCAGGAGTGAGCTGAAAGGGCTGTAGTTGCTTGTAAATTTTTTTATAATAATTTAAATGGCAAAAAACAAAAGCAAGAATTGATTTTTTTTATATATGACATCTTTATTATTCTTTGTAGTGCTCGCTAACTCCTTGCTGATTTCAGCCATCACAACTTTAAAAACTAAAATTATAGGTGAAGTGAAAGTAATAGTTCTTATCTAGTAGAAGTAGTTGTAGTTATTATGATCAATAATAAATGTTGCCTACAGGGTCAATAGAAGTCATTATTGAAAGAACTTTATTTAAATCATCTTTATTACCGCCAAACAGGGTAAAAGTATCGTCTATGTAGCGGAACCATACCGGAAAGTTTCAGATAATTCTGATTCATAAAAATACATGCAGATACCAGCCAGAATGGAACTAAGAGGCCTTCCCATGGCTCAGGGTTTCTTAATCTTTGGGTCATGACCCCCTTGGAAGTGGCGGGACCTGCAGCAGTAGGTCACCAAAAATTTTAGCAGTTTTGATGTTTCTTTAACGTATTATAATAATTTTACAATTATCAAATATTTTTACACAATATAACTGAAAATAGATAAAGAAAAAGACAATACAGACAAAGAAAAAATTTAAAACGTTTCGACACATTCTTTTTATATTATAAACGTTCATTGTACTTGCTTTGCATGTGATGCTGTCATTTCATCTGTTACTTATTTAAAATTTTCACATTGTTCTATGTCTTAAAATTAGAAATTAAAGTTAATGACCTAAAACTACAATAGTATATTATGGTACAAGTGAAAAAATTGACAGTTTCACTCATACATGTGTCGGATTTACGCAATACTTATGGGGTCCTGGGGGGTCATGAAAAAATCTCAGTAATAAAAAGGGGTCGTGACTGAAAAACGTTTAAGAAACCCTGCCATGGCTAATCCCTAGTTTGCTTGTGATACTTATTTTGGAAAACAAAATGTGTTTGTTTCAAACAGAGTTGAGTAAGGGAAATTATCCCATCAATTTTGATGCAGGAGAAATGTAGTTGACAAAATCTGGTTTCTAGACATATTAATGCACCCTCCACTGGAACATTAGTAAATAATGATTTTGCATCAAAAGAAACCATGAGTAAATTTCTAGGAAAAATGTTTTTAACTGTTCACCTTACTTTTGAACTTGAGACATCCAATTCTGTTCCATTCCTTGACATTTTGGTCACACGTAACACATCCAACTTCAGTACAACTGTTTACCATAAACCTTCATCTGTTTACCTTCTACCACACTTTAAATCATGTCACATGACTTCACAATAGTTAGCTTCATTTTATTCCTATTTTCTGTGCATTTCAAGTTTGCTCCTCTAAATTGGCCCTTGATCAAGAACTAAATTATTTAAAAGCAGTGGCTATTGATAGAGGCTTTTCATCCAACATTATTAACCAAGCAGTTAAAAAATTCTCATCTCAACAAAAGGCATACTTTTGTTTTAGGAGATTATAAGAATTTTGTTGTCATTTTTTCCCCCATTAATTGTGAAGAATAAAATGACGTCTTCCATATACATGACAAACATTTATTTAAACTATGAAGACGTTGAACAGCAGAGTAGAAACATCATATTACACAGCACTTTACACTTCTCACTTACATGCGATACTCACCATTGACTTTGGCTAACAACCTAGAAAAGAATTACGTAGCAGAGAACTTACTTATCGTGCGCATGTGCTAGGGGAATCGACGGCAGTTGCCAACATACCCCCTTTCGACGTCGATTCTCCTATTCCTGAAAAGTAAAACAAAATGCATATTAAACAGTATTCAATCCTACAATTGTACAACAGTTTTGATGTTTAACAGGAGTCGGGTTTGGTTAACACATCAGCTCCCATTTCACTGGTAGGTATGTACTGCACGTCTAATTCACCGCGTTCATATACTTCACGCACAAAATGATGGTGAATGTCTATGTGCTTTGTATGGGAGTGAAACACTGAATTCTTCGTAATTTTCTGAGCTCCTTTATTGTCGCAGTATATTGTTGTTGGGTGTTCTATGTTGTAACTTTTGCGGCCTCAGACAAAGCCATATATTCCGCCTCCATTGAAGATAGAGCTACATTGCGTATTTTTCGTGATTCCCAGGTTACTGCTGAACCACTTAATATATATACAAAACCGGTGTAGGATTTTCTATCATCGACATTTGACACCCAATCTGCATCCACAAAGGCGATGAGTGGTTTTCCTGTTTTCGTATAAATTAGGCCTTGATCTGGTGTTCCCTTTAGATATCAAAGTATTCTTTTCGCAGCATGCCAATGTTTTTTTCCAGGATTGTTGTTAAATTGAGTTAAGAAATTCACGGCGTATGTGATATCTGGTCTAGTAGCTACTGAAAGGTACATTAGCGATCCGATCAGATTTCTAAATTGAATATTTTTCATGTCAGCGATTTCGTTTTTGTTTTTAGGATTCATCTCTTTTGATAATTTTTTGCTGTTATCTATAGGTGAAGACACGGATTTAGCATTTTGCATATTATACTGAATTAAAATATCATCAACGTATTTCTTTTGAGAAATTTTAATTGAATTCTCATTTTGGCGAAATTCTATTCCTAAGCAATAATGTAATTTTCCCAAGTCTTTCACTTTGAAAGCAGAAGCTAAACTATCGCGAATTGTTTCATACGTTTGCTTAGAATCGGTAAAAACGATAAGATCGTCTACATAAACGATTATAATAGTTTCACTGTTAGGCGTCTTTTTAATATAAACACAATTATCTGAATTAAGAGATTTAAATTTCATAGATTTTAATTTTTCATCTAACTTTTTGTACCACTGACATACTGACTGTTTAAGACTGTATAATGATCCCTTTAAAAGACACCTTATCTGAATTAGTTTCATCACGAAATCCTTCGGGAATTTCCATGTAGATTTCTTCATCTAAATTTCCATTTACATAGGCCATTACAAAATCTAATTGGTAACCTTTGAGATTGTGTTCTACTGCGTAGACTAAAACTGTTCTTATGGAACTTAATCTAGCAACAGGGGAAAAGTTTTCAGTGAAATCAAGACCAGGGATTTGAGTGCACCTTTTGGCAACTAGCCTAGCTTTGTATTTTTTGATAGTGCCGTCGTGATTATGTTTTTAATTTAAGAACCCATTTACTACCAATAACTTTCTTGTTTTCAGGTCTTTTTACTAATTTCCAAGCCTTTTCTTGAACAAGCGAGTTATATTCTAACAGCATGGCATTATGCCAATTTTCAGCATGTGGTCCATTTAATGCTTCTTGCACCATAGGATTAATGCTTTCCTCAACAACATTTTGAGTTTGTTCATTTTTATTTACAACTGTATAGTGATATTCCTTTCTAGGCCTTTCTGGCAAACCTGTTTTTAGTTTCTTGGGTCGACCAGGCCCCCTTTTAATCAGGATAGGAAGCATTGATTCACTATCTAAATCACTTCCGCTTTCCTTTTCAACTTCAGAGTGAAGTGGCGACTCGCTACCGTCCAGAGGTGACTATTCATCACAACATCTTTTAATTTTTCCTCCGGAGCGAAAGGCAGATTAATTTCTTGCTCTGAGTCATAACTACAGCAGTTTTCAAACTCATTAATAAATTTTACGTCTTTGCTTATTATCACTTTACGTGCCTCGGGATCCCAAAGTCTATACGCTTTTGATTCGTCAGAATAGCCAATAAAAATACATTCTTTAGATCGAATATCAAATTTGCCTTTTCCTGGCCTTTTATTTAGCGAAAATGCTTTTTGGCCAAAGGTTCTGAAGTGAGAGACAGCTGGTACTCTGCCAAACATCACTTCATAAGGTGTTTTTATTTCGTTTTTAAAACCTCGTGTTGGGCAGTGATTTCGAATGTAAGCAGCCGTATTGACGGCTTCGGCCCAGAATTTCTGAGGTAGATTGGATTGCAATAACAAACATCGCGCCATTGAAACTAAAGTGCGATTTAATCTTTCAGCGACGCCATTCTGGGCTGGAGTGTAAGGAGTGCTCATTTCGTGTTTTATTCCCGCATCATTAAGAAATTCATTAAAGTCTTTCCCTAAATATTCTAGCCTGTTATCGGTTCGCAGGATTCTGATTTTAGAGTTAAGTTTATTTTCAAAAGATGCTTTAAAATTTCTGAAAGCTTCTTTAACCTCATCCTTAGATTTCAGAAAATAAACACGAACATATTGAGATTTATCATCGATAAATGTTGAGAAATAAAATGATCCACCTATTGATTCGGTTCTCATGGGACCACACAAATCAGAATGAATTAGATTTAACAATTCAGTACTTCTATATTCAGATTCTTTGGGAAGGGGGGGTTGCGGTTTGTTTACCCTGAATGCATACCTTGCAAGTAGAAAGAGAGTCATTTTGAGAAAAAGAAAGACCTCTAACCATGTTATTTATTTGAAGTTTTTTAACCCTTTAACAGTTTGACCCAGATTTTCTTGTTCTTTTATGCAGGTCTCTTAACAGTTCGTTACAGATTATTGTTAGTTTAAATGTACCCTCAAAAACGGACAGTCCCGTGTTTTTGTATTATTGAAAAAACGCGCCAAAAACGACTAGCCCGTATTTTTGTATGTCTTCCAACCCCCAATGCCTCAGGTGACAAGAGTCCATGCAATCCTGACGACAATGGGTAATGGCTGTCATTAGCATGGGGAGAAATCTTCTTGATGTTTTGGGATAAAGGCCTTACACTGACTCTAAAGAAACAAATTTATTACCAGTTACAAAGTGGATGCATATATAAAGGGATTTAAGAATTTCCGTTTTAAAGCAGTTATTGAATAAAAAATAGAATTTTTTACAAAATGAACGTTTATCTATAAGAGCATTAATGAATTAAAACGAGAAAAATAAAAATAATAAATGCAAACATAAAAATCTGAAAATGCAAATCTTTCAGATTTTACATTACGCCCAAAGGGGCGTTTTTTTCAACGGTTTGTGGTTTACCTTTATTTTTAAATATCATGTTCTTCGCACTTAAACTAAAGTATAAATAAAACTTCAGTTAAACAGCAATACTGCAAAATAAATTTTAAATGAGCGTATCTTTAGAATTTCTGATACACAATCTCGCCCGTTGGAGATAATTTTTTTATATTATTATTTTCATACAGTGTTGCCTTTGCTCGCTTTGAAATTGTTGAGTTTCTTAGTAAAAAATTTATTGAAGTTTTACGAAATATGATACAGATAATAAAACAAATTCCAAATCTCGGCTTCGAGATGCCCATATTCGGGTGGAAATGTACGTTATTCAAAATTGGATGGGTATAGGTACCGTTGTTTTATCACAATGCGAGGAACATACATATATTTATGCAGGTTATTCATTATTTAATTTCAAGGCAGATAGCCCTTGAGTGCTTTGCTGTAATCTAATATACCAAAACAATTATTTAATTTCTTTAAATATAATACAGGGATGTAATATTTGGTAGCAACAGTTTGAAAAGTGAACTGACATAGTTTTCAACGCAAAATGCCAAAATGAAGTTAATAGACCTTCACGGCTAACACCCTTTGTTCTAAAAATAATGTATCGTGTAATTTAATGGGAATACGAGATTAAATAATTCTCTTTAAAAAATTCTTCTACAAATTTATATCACGAATAATAAAAACGTGAGGCTCTCTTGATAAATTTATAAATCTTATACGTCTGACAATGCGATTCAATTATTTGATTTCGTAATTTAAAAACCTATGATTCTTCTTATAAAACTGTACAGGAATTTAGCAAAGAGACTATTAAGTAATCTCTTATTACCATTAATCTATGCGATAAATTATTATTATTACTTTTGGTTCAGTCTTTTACTTCCAAGTATCCTTTTACCTCAAATAATCGAAAAGATATATAAATTTAAAACAAAATTTGCCCCAAAATCAGAAATTAGGTTACGAATTTCATGCAAATTTTATTTCAAAAGCTATTTTATGCTCTGTAAAATGATGCAAACTTAAAAATTCTGAGATTTTTAGTTTATTCTTTAAATGGAAATATGCGCAAAAAATTTCTTCGACATTAAATTTTAAAAACTCTAAATCGAATTATTATCATCTGTAAACGGTGTATATATAAAATTTGAATTCAATAGCTTATCGAGAAATAGTTCAAAAATCGACGACGAGCTTTTGATTAAACACCGTGAACGAACTTAATACAATTTTTGGAACAGCTCTATTTTTAAGCACTTTGGAAAGATCGGTAAGTTGTTGATATAGCATAACCGTTATTTTTATAACATTCTTGGCATTATGAAACGTGTAAGTGACATTCATAAGTGATTCCCTACAGTTCTGGTCATTTGTCAAAGTGGCTGCTTTTGAAAATATTGTGAAGCTCATTCGATGTGCTCCGCTATCTATGATACTCATTATCGATATTTAATTATGTTTTATTTCTATGCAGAAATACTGGTAAAATTAAGAGGTCAAATATTTAATTATTTGAGTTATATAACTACTTATACTGTCTCAAGAAATTTTGAGTCATTTTGTAAAAATAATCTTTCTTTAAAATTCCTTTTTCCCCCTACCCCCTATGCTTCATGACTTTATTACTATTCTGATGAATGGAAGGTTTGTAAAGACTACATTTTTTTTTAACAGCAAGAGACATGAAAAATGAGCAATGCCCTACCCGGGACACGAACCACGGACTTCTCGAATGCGCGCCAAGCGTACTGACACCATGAAGGCATGCTAAAAGGGTGGGAGAAAATACCGTATGTACTCCCCCTTTTAAAGGGCAACTGGGGATTAGGGGACCGAATCGCCAAATCCCTGCGGTGGAGAATCATCATCCACCACCTTTTTTGGTTTGGGCGCCACTATAGAAACATTAGGTTATTTCGAAGCAGGACATGTGAAATAGGAGCAATGCCTTCACCGGGACTTGAACCACGGACCTCTCGAATACACGCCGAGCGTGTTGACCATTACACCACAAAGGTATGCTAAGAAGGCGGGAAAAAATACCTTATAGGTTATGAAAACCAAAAGTTGAGTAGGCAGTTACAAATCTAACTAATAAATGCTCTACAAATACAACTTTTAATATTTTAGCAGAATTTTTTGGAAACGTATTTATATAGATTGTTGCGCTTCTTGCGCATGCCAAAATTGCATTTTAATCAAAATATAGTTTCTTTTTTCGTATGTTGTATCTGGGCATTATTTTTACCAGATAGAAAACCGAACAATTTTTCTTTTTTTTTTTCGGGGGGGGGGGGAGGGTTAACGAAAAGAAATAAAATTTATGAAAGGTTCTTTATTCGTGTAAATAAGACAGTTATCTGGAAAAAAGAACTAAACGATATTCCATTAATTTGACCTCTAAGACAAATAAGACGGGAAAGAACACCCTGTGGAGAAGCTGTATTCAGTATTCAAAATTTATGTAAAATATGTTGTCAGCTTTTAGCAGGGCTATTGCATAAACAAACAGTTTAGTTTTCCATTGCAACTATTATCCGACCCAGCATACATATATAAATGCACATATGATATTCTCATTTAATTCTTTGGAACTACTCTGATATGTGCCCTCGAGTCGCCAAATTTCTCGCCAAATATTTTTGGCGAGAAACTTCATGCTGCCATATTACTATCTAAATTTTTTGTCTACATTTTGAACTTTTAGCCTAAAATGTCTCCAAAAACGCGGTTTTCGCACATGCAAAAACTACGTTTTGAGCACACAATTTAGCTAAAAATCCGAAACAAAAAAAAAAAAAAAAATTTAGATAGCAAAAACGTAAAGTTTCTAACCAAAAATATTTGACAAGAATCCATGTACACAGTGACATGTTTTAACTTAAAAAAACATCTACGAATTGCACAATGTAGGCAACAAACGAATCTAAAAACTACGCAGACCTCACTTTAATAAATTAACATAACAAACAATAAATTTCAAAGAATACCACGTACACACCATCCTGTTAAAACTTAAAAAAAATTCTACGAATTGCACAATTTAGGCAAGGAAGGAACCTACGATCTACACACTCCTCGCTTTAATAAAATAACATAACAACAATAAATTTCAAATAATACCATGTACACAGCGTTCTGTTTCAACTTTAAAAAACATCTATGAATTGTACAGTCTAGACACTAAACAACAAAATAAACTAAAATAAATTTCAAACAATTTAAAAAAACAACAATATTGATAGAAATTCATACTAAAGAACCAATGAACATAACATTCTACAAAATAAGAACAAGGATAAAATAAAATGCACTTACCATGAATTAATGCGTTTTCGAATAGCAGAAATATAAATTTCATACCGCCTTTAACATGCCGCCATGTAATCACTATCGTATTTACATGACAGCCAGACACACTATCCAGAAAATTTATACTATGGTTCACAAATAAATAAAATCACAAATCCTTACTTCTATCATGCACTGCCATTAAAAATAATCTCCCAGACTCTCTTTCCACAGTTCCAAATACCCACTACCCCTCAACAGGATAGCCACAATCATATTTCCTTTTGCCGAACTTCAATTCAACAACTACCATTTTATCTTTCCCTCCCATCTTCTCAGACACAGAGGCAAACCAACGAGCTGCAGCGAAAGATTTTTCAACGTCAACAGGGTTGCCATAGAACACGCAATCGCGCCAAAAACCAGCGCAGAACACATATCGCCACATTTGGGGAAATTAGGGCGTATATTAGAGTTGTACCAATTCTTTAAATGCGGATCATCTGATATGTTTTACTTCTTGCAATTACAACTAAACATAGACGTAGAGACATTCAATAACATTTTTAGCTATATCATTAACATTGCCTGGTGCCAATGTGTTTGTATTTTATAAAGTCTTTAATCTATTCCGAAAATAGTACCGCCATGGCCGGAAAGTGCAGAAATGACGCTCTTTGAAAGTGTTTAAAATGTCCATACATATAACTTAAAATGTAAAACTGTTTTAAGTTTGTATCGTTTCACGATTTCTGTTTCATTTGGAATAATATTTCATAAATGAAACTGGCATTTGCTCGACCTAAGCCATATTTAACGAACCAAAGAGCCATAGTTTGGTAAAACCATATCATAATAAAAACATTCGGATATGTAGCCTAGTAATTATAAATTGCCTTTTTCTCTACAGAAGTATGATTAACATACTAATATCCTTATTACAACATATGAGTTTGTAATGTCCTGAAAAGTTTTATCAATATGTTATTTTTCAATTCATATACAAATCATAAATTCAATAGCTAGATTCCATTTTCATATAAATAGATGCATAAAGCATAAAATGAAACCACTGATCTCGTTGTTTATCTTTCTTCAAAACTTAATTCCTCTAGATATAATTTGTTAAAGGTAAACAATATTCTGTTAAGTTATATTAGGATATATAAAAGAGTACAATTGAAAAACTCATTTAATCATATTCAATCAAAACATTTTATATATAATTCTGGAAAAAGAACTAGAAATTTGGTGGCATATTTCATTAATAACAGTGAACTGAATTAGTAAAACATTTTTATTATCTCGTTCATATAAACTACACTGAAAAAGTTACATAGTTAAATACTTAAAGTAAAAAATAATTTCTAGATAATAAAATACTGTTGATTATATGGTTAAAAATAAAACAAAAGGACAGGTATTCAGTATTTATTTTTGTTTATTTATTTAATTAAGAATGTTTGGCTTTTGGTATTTAAGCCACTAGCCTTTTCATATTATCACTTCTATTATTCCACGAAATTATGTTGAGGTCCTAATACAATTTGTATATGGTAATCTCAAGGTTAAATAAAACTGTAAGGCTGCAAATAATGGAAAATTTTAAATGAAAATTGGCAAACAGAAATTTATTTAAATTGACAATAACCATTTTTATATTCTATGTCATTTCAGTACCCTAATTTCAATTGTTCTTTGAGATACTGTAATGTCATGATGTAATTTGTAAGTTGGAGTTCCACAATATCAGACTTAGTCACGTACGAGCAGAAATATTAGAAAAGTTAAAAAAAAAGTTACAATTCATTTAACTGTGAGAATTAAAAAGGATTCTATATTTTATTACATATATTAAATCTGTAAAATGCGGAAAAGCGAGAAAATCCTGTCTTTGAACCCTAAAAAATAGTTCTTTCTAGGCTAGCTTAAGAAGGCATCAGATTCACTTAAATTTCTGTTTGATTTAGAAATGCATTCTCTCAGGTCAATAAAATTTTGATTTAAAACTCCATATTGCTAGAAAATGCACAATAGCTAAACTTACTGAAATTTTTTAGAAAACCGCCAACATTCGAGAAATTTCTTTAAAATTCTGAAAAATGTTCACTAGAAAAATCATTGTTTGATCAATCCTATGATCAAAAGATCAATCATTATGAGGATTAGTTTGATTTCTGAAAAACAAAATTCAGTTCTAAATATAAATATGTATAATAAATTTTGGAAACATTCCTGAGGAATATTGTATTATTATTCCAAATATATATAGACTTAAAATATCAAGAAAACATGTTCGGTGAAAAAGTGGTTAACATTTAATTTCCCAAAATAAACTGGTCTACCAGTAACCAAACAGATAAATAAAACTAAATAGTGAAAAAAGTAAACACGTAAAACATGTCGAATAATCAAGAATTTACAAGAATGCAAGCTATAATGCATCAGAAAGTTTCGAGATTCAAAAACTAACAAGTAGTGAATAAGTTGGCATTCATTATTAGGGACGTCATTTTATGACCTCTCCATCACTCCAAAGGGGAGGCGAACATAACGCTCTAGGCAATGGCCCATCTTAGAGCGTTTCCTGGAAGGCGAAGCAGATGTTTTTGGAGGGATTTGTTAGACAACAATACAGCCATTTTCGAAGCATTTCGTTCTGAAGGACCGGCTCTTTAATGGGTTAAGATCGTTTTCATTTAAATGGCCAAATCTTATATGCCACTGATCTATTTCTTTAGCAATTCATACAGATTCAAATATTGGCATGACAAAATAAAGATCATTTTTGCGTTTAGCTAAAATTACTGTTTCGTTACTAGAATTAATTATTTGAGCACATTTCTCTGAAAATTACTGAAAGATTATGTTTAGTTACTTTAGACACTGAGATTAAATTATTTTTCAAATCAGGTACACACAATATATTTTTGAGTTTGATATTTTCAGTTTCAGAACTTATGCGAACTTTAAATTTCGCAGTTCCTTTTCCAATAGCTTTAACTATTTTATCAGCAGCTAATTTAACATAAGTATCACCTACCTCGTGAATTTCTTGAAACAGTTTCTTGCTGTTACACATATGCGATGTTGCACCACTATCCAGACAAAAAATGTCTTTAGAATTACTATTAATGCATGCTACGGCTTTTTCTTGCTCCAAGGAATTCTGATTTTCTGCAGACATCGCAGTTTCACTGAGCTGTTTGCTTTTAGTTTCTTTACTTTTCTTACTACATTCCAATGCTCTATGCCCATAGATATGGCAGAAGTTGCATCTGTAGTTAACTGGATACTGTCTTCGGTTTGCAGACTTATGTGGTTTCGGTTTAGGAACCAGTCGTTTATACTCCCGATCTTTTGAATAGAATGCGTGTTGTGGTTCGGAAAACGATGAATCTTTATTTTTGCGAACGTTAGCTTCTTCCAACAGTTTAATTTTCAGCGTTTCATCACGAGATTCGATGGCTATTCGAAAGCTTTCATACGAGTCCGGTATGCCATATAAAAGCAATATTGTGAGCAAATCATCCACAATGTTTATTTCCATTTCGTTAAGTTTGTGCACAAGAATGAAAAAATCATTTAGATGATCATTCATTTGTTTAGAATCACTCATTTTTGTAAAAAGCATTTTTTTTTTTTTTTTTTTTTTAGAATTGTGGCCTTTCTAGCTGGTCCCTTCGATTCGTAAATAGAATGCAATTTACTCCACAGTTCGTTAGATGTTACACAATTCTTTACTTGTGGAAGTTCACTGGGTAAGATGGATAGGATTATATCCGCTCGTGCTTTTTGGTCAGTAGTTTTCCATTTAGCAAATTCTTCATCACCAGGTTCTGGTTTCGGAATTTTCCCAGTTACGTAGTCCCAATGATCATTTTTAATCAGTATTGTTTCCATTTGCAACTTCCACGTGTCAAAGTTGTCCTTGTTTAGCTTTTCAATTGACACTGTATTAGTCGTCGTCATTTTGATTTCAGTCGACGCAGCTTGGCTTACCGAAAGAATTTAACAATGGTGGTTGGACTGCACAGTTAAGCGCTATCTGGGCCCATAACCTATGAAGAATAAAATGATGTCTTCCATATACATGATAAACATTTATTTAAACTATGAAGACGTTGAACGGCAGAGTAGAAACATGATATTACACAGCGCTTTACACTTCTCGCTTACATGCAATACTCACCATTGACTTTGGCTAACTACTTAGAAAAGTATTACGCAGCAGAGAACTTACTTATCTTGCGCATGTGCTAGAGTATGTTAGAGTCCTGCATTATATTTGAAGAAATTAAATAATGAAAAATCTGCACAAATTTATGTATCTTTCTCGCATTGTGATAAAACAACAGTACGTAGAGCCATCAAATTTTGAATGACGTAATCCTACTGCGAATATGGGCATGTGGAAGCCCAAATTTGGAATTTGAAATTTGTTTTATTATCTATTTCAGATTTTGTAAAGCTTCAACAAATTTTTGATTAACAAACTCGAGGATTTCAAGGGGAGCAATGGCAACGTTCTGTAGAAAAAACATTTTTATCTCCAGCGCAAGTCTCTATATTGGAAATTCTAAAGATACGCTCTAAAATGAGCAACTATTTTGCGATATTGCTTTTGAACTGAATTTTATGGTTTAAGTGAAAAGAGCATTGTATTTCAAAATCGTAAAAACAACCTTGTATTTAACGTAAGTATATTGAAACACTCAATCGATTTCGAGGGCAGCTAAAGGTCCCTCCTCATCAGGAGAAAGAAATACCTAGAAAGAAGAAAATAAAGGGGAAGGAGTCTCAGAAACACGTGGTCTTTATCAGCACTGCACGTGGTTCCAGATTTTTAATCAGAGTTATATTGGCCGCCTACTTTTACTGAGTTGCCAGACTAATTTTGTTGTTAAAAATTTTTGCCTCCCCTAAATGCTACTACCCACAGCTCTAGCCCACCAGCTCTGCCACCAGTCCAGTGCTTATCCGAATAAAAAATAAGTTCTTTTCATTTCAAACAACACAAGATGCAATTTTTTTGGCCTATGAGTATAACTTATAAAATGTATTTTTGATTATGGAAAGAAATTTCTTATTGTCAATACACTCAACACTTCAGAGCACTGTTAGCTGAAGTCTGTAATCATTGCCAAGTGTAATGTCAACATAAAAGGTTACCATGCTGGTTGGTATTCAGTTACTAATATTTCAAAAAAAAAAAAAAAAAAAAAAAAAAAAAAATGTTTGCACGAGTCCATGTCTTATGCTGCTGTGTTGATCATCATGTGGGGATGATAGCAAAAAATAATAAATAATGTATAAGGTATTTCTCCTCCCTTCCTAGTTTGCCTTTGTGGTGTAGTGGTCAACACACTGAGCTGGTATTTCAGAGGTCCGTGGTTTGATTCCCGGCGGAGACAATTGCTAATTTTTCATCTCTGCGGCTTCCAAAAATCCTAATGTCTCTACAGTGGCACCTGAACTAAAAGGGTGGTAGATGATGATTTCTCCCTACCCAGAATTTGGCGATTGGGTCCCCTAAAAACCCCAGTCACCCTTTAAAAAGGGGAGTATATAAGGTATTTCTCAAGCCTTCCTAGCATGCCTTCGTGGTGTAGTGGTCAGCACACTGAGCCCGTATTCCAGAGGTCTGTGGTTCGATTCCCAGCGAAGCCGATTGCTCATTTTTCATGTCTCCAGCTTTTCCAATTAACCTAATGTCTCTACAGTGGCACCTGAACTAAAAGGGTGATGGATGATGACTCTCCACACCCAGGATTTCGTGACTAGGCCCCCTAAAAACCTCACTTGCGTTTTAAAATTGGGAGTAGATAAGGTATTTCTCCCGCCTTCGTGGTGCAGTGGTCAGCACACTGAGCCGGTATTTCAGAGGGCCGTGGTTCGATTTCTGGTGAATGCAATTGCTAATTTTTCTTCGCTGTGTCTTCCAAAAATCCTAATGTCTCTACAAATAATTTGCGAGGTTGGCATCAGGGCTTTAAATTATTCAGTAAGTGTAATAATAAACGATTGATTGTTCGAGATGGTGGTATTTTATTTAGTGCTAACGTGAAATTAATTATTAGGACGCTTCACGCTTTTTATGAGAAACTATCAAATGCATATGTATAAAGCATGCAAAAAAATTTCTAATTTAGATCATTCCAGAATTGAACATCTGCATTTTGGACTTTTTGTCCTGTATCTCAGGCTTGAAGAATTCTTGTATTTTTTATATCATTTATTTGATTTAGTGAAAAGAATGAAGGATTTGACATCCAAATTGCATTTGAAAAGATATACATCAAAATAGTGAAACTTCTTATTTATTTACTACAGTCAAAAGTCGTTAATCCGGACTCGTCGGGACTTCGGCGATTCCGGATTATCGATTTTTCCGGATTATAGATCATCAGTTTAAATCTCGTAAGATGGCATGCAGAAATTATAAAATTAAAAATATGAAACCGTAATTTATGAAATAAAGAACAATTATGATCTAAAGGGTATCAAAATTTGCAAAAAGAAAAAGCTTAATATTTATTTGTTTACTTTATTAAACATTTCTTTCAATGTAAGTTGTTTAAGTTTTGCTTCGTTTCATGTGATAATACTTTCTCTTTAATTCTATTAAACAGACATAATTTCTTGTTCAGTTACAAAGTTCCGCCGTTCAAGTCCTATAATTGCTGTGTCGAGAAACCGACTAATTTGTCAATCGAAATTTTTTTGTTTTCAATAACCTCTGTCACTTTTCTTCGCTACCGGAAGCGAATTATAATGACGAGGAACTTGTTTTAAATCATATCAAAGACGAAGCATATCGAGATGAAATACTACATTTGGTAAGGAATTATAAGCCAAATAAAATAAAAACATCTGCGCTGAAGATAAGGATAGTGCTGACAAATCAACTTCCAATTCATTACGCGCCCGCCGCCGAGCAGCGTGAAATTGATAAACAGATTTCGGATTTCAAAACATACTTTTGCTTTAGATCCTTTACATATTAACAAATATATATCGGAAATTCTATTTGATATAATCGAAAGTTTAAGCTTACTTTTATAAAATTGCTCTTACAGTCTGCAAAAAATAATAAGCCGGATGCAATTCGAAAATTAAGGAACAACGCAATCATCAACATTAACTGAAATAGATAATTATTTAGCTTATACGTCCATTATACATAAAATGCGCACGCGAAAACGTATTCTGCACTTGCGCACACTCATATGCGCAGTCGTAAAAGGTCTTACGCGCACGCGTAAACGCCTCTGCGCATGTGTCAACGCGGCGCATGCGCAGAAAGTTTTTAGTTTTGATGTCCGGATTATAGATCATTCCGAATTATGGGTGTCCGAATTAACGACTTTTGACTGTATAGCATATTATGGAAAGACTTCTTACTTGGTTTCAAAATTTGAAGCTAAATCGCTTTATGCTAAACAGCAGTTGATTAATTTTTTAAAATAATTATGCCATTTATTTTTATTATATTGCCAATAATTTTGAACATCATTATTTTAAGTTATTACATGCATTTTAAAATTTAACCCTTTCCGGATTGGGTGTCCCATATACCCATTCCTCTGAACGTCTTTCGCAGCCGGGCAGCCCAAACATGCATCACTGGAGAAGAGATGGGTGATAAATATATGCATTTTAACCTGAAACATTTTGTAAAGACCACTAGATGGCATTTTGTGTCTATTACTTTTGAAATGAATATAGTTTTAGGATCCTGACCTTCAGATCGATCACATTCTGCTTACCTTTGGTGTTAACTGTTGCAAAGTAGGAGAGAAAGTGTAATGCAAAGAAACAGAGCTCGGCTAGTTAACTTGCACATGATATACACATTCACATTTCTGATTTCCCTTCAGATATCTTTTTTTATTCATTAAAAAAAGTTTTTTTTTTTTTACTTCTATGTAGTGTCTTTTAGGATTACTATGTGGGTTTCTGTTACATTTTGCATTGCTTTTATCTCTTATATTTCAAAAACTTCCCTTTTTATTTCGCAAAGACTTGACTTTAGTTAATTATGGGGAGCAAGTGTTATTTATCAGAAGCAGGATATACTTGCATGGTAAACGAGCCAGTTAGTGACATGGATGAGAGTGATGATTCATTTTCTAAAATGTTATATAGTGATATTTCTAGTGATTCTAATGCAGACATTTTGTCAGAGACTGAGCTCAGTGAGTGCCTGCTTTTCATTTCTCATGAAAGATTTTGTTACTTCCTCTTGTAAATATACATTATTTTATTTTTTGTTAATTTTAAAGTTTATTAATGTATTCTGTCAATTAAAACTTCTGAATAATTTCAATAGTTTTTCCAAAAATTATTTCTCAAAGTAAACAATTTTTCTTTTTATATATTTTCATGTAAAGGAAAAGGATTATTAATTGCTAATTTTAACATATATGATAGCTTAAGTAATAATCTAAAACAGTATAAAAAATTTTTGACATTAGTACTTAAACTTTTTGTGGGTGATTTTTTTTTTTTTTTTCTTTTTGGTTGGTCTGTATTTTAGGGTCCCCCTTGGATTATCGCCAAGTTGTTGTTTCATGTATTGCCAAATTGTTGTTTCATGTATGGTGATTTGAGTAGTTGAATGTTATGGCAACCCTATTATGAAAGGATTGATTGTGTGATTGTGGTGAATTTGACTGATGGGAAAACGTTTGTAAGGGCTTATTACTGCATTGGAGGTCATATAAAAAGTATGTTGCTTATTTTGTGTTGTACACCTTAAAATGGCTGTATGTGATGAGATTAATCTGAAGTTTGTGCATGATTTGGAATGAAAGGGAAAAAGAGCATTAATTGACTGGTGTATAAATGAAGGATTACTTAGTAGTCATTATAAGTGTCTTGTTTGTGCAAAGAAAATGCGTATGGTCGAACGTAAAGCTCCTTCAGATGGCTTTGAATGGGTTTGTCGCTAGAAAGGATAATGAATGAACTTTTTTTTAAATTTAAGGCAACAGAATATTAGAATGACATGGGCATTAACATGGAAATAAGATAACATTTGCAAAGGAAATATTTTCTGCAGTGTGAAAAAAACATAATGCAACAAAATTGCAATAATAATACTATACTTTTCTAGTACACAATGCCTTTACAGTTGGATCGAGATTGTCATGTTTTGGTTTTTGCAATAAATTCATGAACTCAGCTATTTATATAATCTAAGCGTTTAAGATTGCTTCTGATATTAACAGCATCTTTGAAAGATTTTATAATTTTATTATTCCATGAAACAGTAAGCCATTTGCAGAACGCTGCAGCTAAATATTTCCATATCAAAGAAAATAAACGATAATTTTCATGCTTCCATTTCACTGTGCGTGTCATTCAATGAAAACAAAACCATAAGAATCCTGCCTAAACATCCTGTCATTATGCCAAGATAAAATGATGTCATCTGAAAATATGTTCAATTACAAGTGCGGATTTTTACCTATGCGTGTGGCGCAGTATAGAATGCTTATATGCGGCCAGGTGGTTAAAACCCCAGGATATTGGTAGTTCACCTCATATTCTTTTTCCAGTAGCTGCATAGAATATTTGAGGTTTTCCTCATTTTTAGTAAAAATATGGGCCAGTTTGAAATTCAACTGGGAAAACATTTCATCCTGTAGGCTGATAGTGCTTGTATGTTTGTTCAATTGCATAGATAAAGAATTAATTAACTATAAATACAATTGAGTTTTAAGTATAAACAAAAAGAATTGTTATGTTTTTATCCTAGTCATCTAATTTGTTAAGCAAAAATATTACTTTTAAAGTAAGCTATAATGAAATGATACTACTACATAAAGAGATTTTTTAAAAAGTTTTTAATAATTGTTCGCATTTGCTTCTTTAGCTAACATTGATGATTTGTTATTCATATTCCATTTTATATCTCTTAAATCAAGAGTTAGTTTAAATCATAAATTTTATCATATTTAAATTATAAATTAAAAAGGAATTTATTTAAACAATTACAAGATTTAAAAAACAGAAGAGAGGAAAGAAGAAAAAGTACTCTTAATTTTGTGCCCAACTTATTTAGAACATTTCAAAAACTAAAGTAAAATATGCAGGTAATGATTTCAGGGATAGTTTCAATGCCACTGTAAACTGAAAAGTAAAAGTACAGTATTATCAATAATTAAATCATTTGAGAATTATTTTATCATTTAAATGAGCTCTTTAGCTTAACAACTGAAGGAGTCAGTGATAAAAGAGGCAGCTGCCATAAAACCATACTGTAATGGGAGAGAAGAAAGTTTGAAAATTTCTTTCTTGTGGAAATGTGATGCCTAAAGGGAATTATTTAAATTTGTCCTAAATAAATGTTATATTGTATATGTACTATTAAAGGAATTCATTGATATTTTTGTTTTAAAAGTAGTTACATATAATTTTTGCATAACTGAAACATCAGCATTATTACTAAGTTCATTAGAATGCAGGTGATATATATCAGCTGTCTAAAGAATGATGTTTACACAACCCAATATTGGAGTTTTGTATTCTTCTATTATGTTTATATGTATGCCTTCTTAGAAAGTATTTAAATGTGATTATAAATCTTATCTTGCAATAATATCCAAATAGCATTTGTTAAAGATTTTATTTTGTGTTTGTTCAGATAATAGAAATATGCTAGTTTGGTGATCGTTCTTAAATATAACAAAAGGTATCAGTGATTGCCAAAAGAATGCCATGTATTGCTAAATCAGTGGCAAATGCTGCTTTTTCACTGGGCCTTTAAGTGGTCTGATATATCTTACATTAAAACTATCTACTTTGAGTAGCTCTCTAGCTGTGAGTTAAAAGAGCATTTATGGAAATTCAGGAATTTTTGTATGCCACCTTCATAATTATTTAAAAAAATTTTTTTCTCGTTTGTCTTAACACATTTGTAGAAATATTTTCTACATAATGCTCCTTAAATAGTATTCTTTTATCATTGTTTCCACATTCTAAACTATAATAATTTTGTTTACACTTTCTATGAATTGACTGGTATTGAACTTAATATAGGTGGATTGTTCATTTCCATTGTATGACATATTTTATGAATGTTGGAATTTTGAAGAATGGGATGCTAACTATTGGATTTAAACTACAGAAAGCTGGAATTATGTATTATACTCCTTAATATTACATTATTATCTGATGAGCATTAAAAATTTCATTTTGTAGAGTTAATGCATATTGACAAATGTGTTTTTTAGGAGTATGTCATGTTAGGTATATTTTTAAATGATGAAAACTTTTACTAAGAGTGTTACAAAACATACATTCCTGTTCATTAAGAAAGTGATATCACGAAAAAGGTGTGGGATTTGCTGGAAATTTATGTGATAAATTGTGAAAATGTAGGTGATTGCAGATCTGGTATTATGCATAGAAGCTGTATTGGTGCTGATGCACATAATGTGGTAGCTGTAAAAGGTCTTAAAAAACACATTTTCAAAAATTCTGTCAATAAATTTAGCATTACTTTTGTCTTGCGTGTGCCTAAACATTGCCTTTTTTGAACAAGGTAAATTGTATTCTGTTGGCAAAACATAAAAGAAGAGAATTATTAGGTGTTTGCTTGCCATATTGTAATATTGCTGCATGTGATGGGCAAACAATTAATGTGAAGTGAATATTTAAAGGCCAAGGAAATGAAAATGCTACATGTGATTGTGAGAAAGCCCGCCTTCAGCATTTTCAGTGCCCTGGGTTACCAGTAGATATGGTATTCTATGTAAATAAAACCTGCTAATTATTGAAAAAGCAAAATGTACCTTTGTTTTTAGCTATCACTTGTGATAGTTGTTTCCAAAAATTTGTACCATAGTCAGATACCTATAATAACTGTGCTTGGAGCTAGCCTTAATCATGAAAGATTGGAGCACAAATGTCTATATTGCAAATAAAAAATAAGCATCTGTGCCACACAGTAGTGATAAACTGTGTATTACATCTGTACCAGTGGAGGATCATAGCATGTTGGATGTCTGCAAGTACTGTTCTTTGCCAGTTGCTGTAGTGAGCACTTGTAACTAGACATATATCGGTTTACTTGCTTTATGTTCTTACTGGCTTAAAGCAGTCAGTAAATCCAAGTATTGTTAGCTCTCCTTTTGAGTATGCTTATCTAAAAGTTAAAACTAAGTATTTTTTTTCATCCTATTGTTTTTAATTTAGGAAAAGCTTAATAGTAATTGGGCAAATATTTAGTCACACAGTTTCTTCTGTCATTTAACAGTATTTGCACTATAAAAAGAATTCTTCTGAATTTGTCTCTAACCTTAAGAGCATTTGTCTGCCAAATATATTAATGACCTTTTTAAAGATCAAATCATTCTATTAAAGTTTCAGTTGAAGGAGCAGTAGTTAGTTGATTAGGCTTCAAGAATTCTTTTTCTGTTGTTCTGAAATGGAAGAATTAATATCTATCATTGAATTTCATTAAATCATATTCACTTTAATTTTTAAAACCCCTTTAATTTTTAAAACCTTACTGTCACTAAATTAAATGATTTGCTGCAAGAACTTTTTTCAATCTAGTAATTACTGCTATGTAGCTGTAATATTTTGTTATATAAACAGTATTTTCTATTTTGGATTGCTATTGTTACATGCGTACTTATTCGTAATAAGTAGAATGCACACAGAATCGATGATGGCTTGATAAAATTTATTTTACCAAAAGAAACAGTTTACAGTTCTGGAACTTTCCACAAAAATACTCGTACAGCTCTTCTCAGTATCACAGAGTGCAGTCAGTAGTTGCACTTCAAACTACTGAGAATGTTTAAATGCAATGCAATGCAAAGCACATCTAAAAGGCAAAACTCTCACTGATGATATCTAAATACTCCGAATTCAGCTCTGAACTAACAAGTGAAAGAAAACACACTCTCCGGTCTTATATAGTTTTCACCTGGTTGCTGAGAAATATCTAGTACCTTCCATTTCTCAAAATTACTGGAAGGCATATACAGTTTAAGTTACATCTAATGGCCAGATATGGTTACAGTTACATATAGGGATCAATTACGTTATCATCTAGTTATACAAGGATCATACCGAAATGTCACCAAATGATCGCAAAGTTTGGTGATGTTTGGCGATTTCTCGCCAAATCTGGCATCAAAAATTAGTTACCAAAACCATCACCAGTTAGGCAATATCATGCCATTTTAGTGAGATAGCCATTTACCTAATGTTTAATAGACTTATTTCCTGTAATCTTATTTTTTTGGCAGAGCTTCATGCCCTTCAACATTTCATGTTACATTATACAAAAAAATACCACAATTTCACATTTTTATTAAAATTATTTACACTATTTATGGAAAATTCATAACAGTATGCTAATGATCATATATATTTTGATGGGAAGGAAGTTAACAAATAGCTTACAAATTGTAAACTATTGTTTCTGCCATTCAGTTACCTCTTAAAACTAAATCTGCTGATTCTACTTCTGATATTTTTCTGCTGATTCTGATATTTTTTAAATATTTAACTGTTTTGTTTTGTGAGGGCGGAGCCCTGTCCACCTTGCAAAACAAAGTTTGCATTTAACTGTAGTATTATAGTTTATTAGAAAGCTTTTTTTCTGTGTGCTTTCCTCTCCATGCCAAATCTCGTCATCATCATGTCTTTTCTCTCATGGCTGGACACTTACTTACTAAGCATTCATCAGGAATTGCTGAATCTTCTGTTGTGTCACTGAGAATGCTGTTCTAGGTGCATCAGAGCAGATGACTGAAGACATGAAGACCCACAAAAAGGCTGGAGATACATAAGCAGGTGACTGAAGGGGAAGACCCATAAAAGGGATGGAAATACATATAAAACAGAACCTTATGCAGGAACCCAACCACACCCTTGGTTTTCTGATTAGCAGTGAGGCTCTGCTAATCTGTGTAGAATGTATGCATGCTGATAGTTGAAGCAATAAAATTCTGGTGTCTGTTTGACGATTAATATGGAATTTTTTTAATTAACTTTTTTCTGATATTACTTTTAGACCAATAATGTCCAATTGAGTTCCTATAGCAGATTGTCAGTCAAATTATTATAAAGTTGGCATATTTCCATGTTAAAACTTCTTAAAAGTGTAAACAAGACTCTGATATGGTATAAGAAAATATTGCAGAAAGTGTGTTCACCTTCTGTCAAAAGTGTGATATGTGAGTAATATTTTACAGAATATATTTTAAGAGTAAATGAAATACCTGATCAAAGTGAGTTGAGCTGCTATTAATTTGAAGTAAGCTGCAGGCAGTAGAAATGTAAAAATCTCATTTGCATTTTGGAAATTACATCATATATTTGTTTGAGGAATAGTATCATTTGCAATAAATATCAGTTGTGAAATACCTCCATGATATTACTTAATTGAGTATGTAAATGTAAGTATGAATATACTTGCAAAGAGCAGTTGGATCCCTCAAAATAAGATAAATTATTACTGTTACAGTAGCAATGGATGTCTCAGAAAATATCATTTCACAATTGAATAACATCTGCCGAATTCAAAGGAGCAGCTATACATATGCATATGCAGAAGAAATGCAACAGAGAGAGATAATTAGTATGTTTTTGCTGCAGTGGAAAACATCAGAAGCACTACATATGCACAAGTTGCTCTATTCATTTGGAGTATTATAGGCACCTGTGCATCTGCTCAAACCATATTTTGTTAAAGTTTGTTGTTTAGGTTATGTGTATGGAATTCAGCTAGATCTGCTTTCTATCATTGGTTTGCCATCTGGCTGTATTGCACTCTTGCAAAGGGAGCATCAACTGAGACATGATTGATGGTGATGTTCTTAGAGTAATCCTAGTTCAGAGTTAGTTGCTCAGAGTCGTTATGGCCATTAAGCTATCTGGTAGAGACAGAGAACTTATTACCACGAATGGTATGCTTAAGAAGTTGATTGTTATGTTTGGGGTGTAATGGTATAAACAAGGATCATTTATGATGCCAGAGCACTTGCATATTTTTGCATTAGATCTGACACAGAGGTACTGTGCAGAAGTAGGTGTAATTCACATTCATTTTTTCTGCGGGGGGTGGGGGGTATGTTCAACTTTCTATGCATGACATTGTTCAGAATTACAGGGCAGATGATATGAATCAGGTCGTGTAAAGTTGTCATCTACATAACGTGGTCTGCATATTTTCTAACCTCAATCCCACTGAATAGGCGTGGGATGTTTGCATTAGATGTTGTGGGCCAGGGAGAGCATCTTGCCAAAATGCACAAAAACTCCAAAATGTCTTGCAGAAAGAATGAGAAAATATTCTGACACTATATCTGGACAGTCTTTAAGATAGTGTGCATGAACTGGAGTTTGAAGAGCTGATGTTATCAACTGATTGTTTTCCATTCACACGGCATTTTCATTTTCTATGATTACTCATTGATTATGCATAGGTCTTCTTTTTGATTTTCTGTTTCTTTTCCCCTGGTCTGAATCTGTACTATTTCAGTTTAATAAAGATACATTGTTTAACCTGTCAATGGTTTTGAACAGCCCTTGTTCCAGTTATGCACCACAGTGGGTGCAGACAAACATAACCCATGTTATAAATTTACAACTGACAGATATCATGCATATTTAGGAAGAAAGAATTGCTTAATCTCGCAACTGCTGAAGGGTTAATTATATTTTAATTTTCTGGAACAGTATCTATCTTATGTTATTCAGTTTTGCCACAAAATCTCGCCATTCGTTAATAGATGTCTAGCACTGTATTTTTGTGGGTTTCATTCCTAGAGACCAGTTGGCCAGTGTTTTCATCAGTTTAATATAAATATGAACTATTTTGCTTAGAAGGACCATGAAGGAGATGGGCAAACAAGGAGGTGCTTTAAGTTTTAGTGGCAAAGCTACCTTTTCCTTTAAAAGATAAATCTAGAAATTGGCCTGAAGTGTTTACTCCTAAGAGGAATTGAACAAGGCTTCCATGAGGCAGTAGTTAATATTTAAGATTCAAAACTGAGAAACAATTTTTTTTGCTTTTTACTGGCATATCAGTACATTCAGCATAATATAAAAATTACTTGTATTTTAGCTAAATGTAGAATTTTCTATTCTTTGGAGCAGTCAGAAGCAAAATTAATAAGTATGCATCAGTAATTCATTAGTTCTGTGTAGCTTATGAGGTTTTCACAAATCACCTTTTTATTGGTGATCTTATGATTATGAGATATTTATTTTAGAATTTTTGAAGTTTCTTTTGATACAAATGTATAGCTATAACCTTTACAGGAGCTATGTTAAGTGGTAGGCCTAATGACTTGAACCTCAGTATTAGTGTTATTGCTTTCTCATGACTGTTGACATTTAAAGGGAAAATCAATGCATGACTGCATGTCAGTAGTCATGCTGACATGCAGGTGACTGTTGACGTGCAGAAAGCAGTTGTACTGACGCTGAAGAAAAAGTCTATGATACTTCCACTGCTGCTTCTGACCTCTCTAAAATGTGAAAGTTACAACTAGGCTGATCAGATATTCCAAGAATTTCTCACTGTTGCAAATGAAGGGTAGGGCTTCCTTTTTATATTGATATAACAATCTCCTTCATCCCCCTTAAAATCCACCTTCATCCACCCTTTACAAACTTTCTTTGTTTCATATACACTTACAACTCTGATGTAACCTGAAGCCATGGATGAGAATATTCTTCATTTCATAGTTTTGAGTTAAAGCTGATGTAATGTTCCATTTGTTTAGTCTCCCTTATTTTTATGCAGAAGTGGCCATCTTTGATACATTTGTTGATTTCCTCAGGAATACTACAGATTTAATAGATTTGCTAGCAATAAAATTGCCACCTTAGTAACTGAGGTTTTTGTTTAATGATGTTAGTTACCAATGGAGAGGAAATGCGTATTACCCAAGAACAGTCAAATGTGATAGTTTGAAAAGAATCTGGAAAATTTACAAACATAATGAAAAGCGTTATCTCTACCCTCAGCTGTGATTTTAATCAACCATGACCTTTTGTATAACAAATAAATGTGGAAGTCTGAACTTCATCTGTAGATTTGTTACTAACTAAAAAATAATTATTTTGCTGCATAATTCTAATATTAGTTTTGATGAGAATATTTCATCTTTACATATAAAATGCTGTAAATTATTTTTGTACAAAGAAGAGGTATTCTTCTAAAATTTTTCATGCATGCTCTTATTCTACGTGCTGTTTTCTGTATTATTACTGTTATTCTTCAGAATGTAAAAGCATGCAACAGAGATTTATATTATATATATGTGTGTATATGTATATATATGTATGTAAGAAAAGGAATATGTAAAAGATTAAATTAGCAACGTACATTTCCCTTCTCAAATCTAAAAATAGTAACCTTTCTCTGCACTGCGTCATTTCGAGAAAAATCTTATGTCATATGAATCTTAAGTGTGATGTAAATTGAACTAAAACTTAAGCAGCCAATAATAATTTTACAGCAGTATTCACTATCCAATCAAAACTAATTCAGTTTGACTTAAGATTTCACCCTGAACATTACACACTTGCTTTCCACCCTTTGGCCTAGCTAGACTGCTGTCTATCTGCTGCTGCTTTCTTGCTACAAAGTTATAAAAAATGTAAGCCTTTTGGAACAGGCACATTTAATATGCCGACTTGTGTGTAGCCACTACATGTTGCTGAAAATAAAACTGAAGATTTAATCTGCATTCGCCTCCAGTTCCCTAGTCATTATGGATCAGCACTTCTTCGGCATCAGAATTCCTCTTCCTGCTCTTTAGTTACTTCTGACTTTGTTTATATTACATGTATAATCACTTTATGCAAATTAAAATTCATTTGAAAAATATTTTTAAAGTTTTTCAGATAAAATTTTAGAATTGTATTATGCTTTTCTTTTATTTACATGCTTGTACTTTATTTAATGTTTTCTGAATTGAATGATATTGCAAATTAGTTCGCAGCAATGACTAATTTATTTTGTTTGCAATTGAACTTGCATATATAAAATTTTAATATATATATAGACATATATATACATTTTGACATATATATATGTCAAAATGTGTATGACTTGTGTATAATGTAAATTTTTTCCTTAAAACTAATTTCTCAATTATCTTTCAGTTCACTATGGCTATATATGGAGGGATGTTTTTATTTGAAGACTTCCCCGCATCAATGATAATTTGTGGTATTATTAGTCAAGTTATGCACTTTTTGGTGCTAAGAACTTTTCCCTTCTTTGATTTAACATCAGTTCCATTCATTGGATCTATAGGTAAGTGATATAAATTTTAAATTGAATGTATGTGGTGGAGTAACATGCAGCTGTTAGTCTGTGCATGTACAGAAGACCCAGAAACTGTTTTCTAAAGTTCTTTGTAAAGTAATTCATAATGAAACTAATAATTCAAGGACTGTGCAATCTTCTGTGCATGTAAACAAGTATCCCTTGGTATAAGCAGTTTGTTGGTAGACCATTTCTGCATCTTTATACTAGTAGCTAGTATAATATAATTTGTATGTAAATCCCACAATACCACTTTTGTCTTCACTTTTATGACCTTTCCTCCAGAGTAAATCAATTTCTCATTCTTCTTCATCCACCTCATCCTTTTTATCACCATAGTCTTCATCAACTTCCAATTAAAGTTAGACTGACTACTTGCATCAAAAATACTCCCTTTGAGTAAATTAGAGTATTTAGTGTCCAAATTATTCTCTGTATTTTACACTTTTCCAATCCATCATATGAAATATTTAAATGGGTTTGTTTGGAATTAAAACTGTGAGTGCACTCTCTGTAACTCTGTAATGTATTTCAATTCAAGGCTATTATTTTTATTATGTTAGTTTAAATATTATGTTGTATTTAATTATTATTGCATGAATCATTGTTATTATTACCATTACTGTGTCCATTTAAGTCCTTGTCTGGTCTTCATTTTCACAAATTTTGGTTGGAAACATTACTTTCAAGTATGGAAGAAATGTTTTAAACACTGTAAGTATTCATGTTCTGGAATAAAAAAATAAAATATAAAAAAGAGGTTATAAAAATTACAAAATTTAACTTTTTGTATGGTTGCTCCAATATTTTGGAAAATTTTATACTTATTAAAAAAAATAAAAAGTGTGACTTTTGTGTGACAAAAATTGACTTGGATATTTTATCTCAAAATTTGGGATATTTGATATTTTCCACTTGCATTGATAAGCAGGTTAATATATAACTGCAAATAATCTGAGGTTCCTTAAATGTCATTCAGTGATATTCTTTTGTAATTTCTTAGTGTGTTATAGGATCTTACTCTCTTTGGCCACATATATCCTACTAGATCCTACTAAGGAACCTGGCAACTTCTCACACAGGTGTGAAAATAACTCTTTATTATTACCAACTATGAATAGAAAGGGACATACTTCTTGCTTTACACAACTTTCGTTGGAACTTAAGAGTTGTTACACAAATCAGTTCAAGTCTAAAGAGTAGTGCTGGACTAGCACTTTAAGTTAAGGCTAATTAGGTTGACTCGACAGCCTACCCAGCATGATAATTATTTAAATGGCCAAAAGGTGTATTAGCAGCTTCACATAACAGCAAGGTCAGAATCATAACGTGGCTGGCTAGCGAAAACACACTCTGAGTAAACTCCAAGATTCACCCATTTAAATATTTATTTCACTTAACTTTAAATTAGCATCCTGGCAAAGAAATTTGAGCGGAAGTTGAGGATAACAAAATTTGGATAGTTGGTTAATTGAACTAACTACCCTACAGTGTAACATACTTTAATTTATAATTTTGTTAAAATTGGTATGCTGGAAGAATTTTCATTTATTCATGAAAGTAATTTATAAGTTTTCAGAAGCTAAAAATGGTTTAATGTATTCTCATGGAGATTTATTACTTTAGAATTATTATCTAATAATCATACAAAACATTCATTAAAATAGAAATATTTTTATTTTTAATATACATGAAAATAATATTCTGAGTTGGCTATGTGTCAGAACTGTTTTCAAGAACACGAAATCTGTAAGATTCTGTGAATAGGATTTTTTTGTAGCACTTTATGTTGATCATTAATTTCATGACTATATGAATTGGGATGCTCATCACTTAATTTATTAACATAAGATACCTATTAAATGAATATTTTATTTTCTGTTATGTACAAATGCAAACATTACGTTCTTCACTTCACGTATGGGTCCTGAATGTCATCTTCAAGTTTAAAATGAAATATCTTGGTAAATTTTTGTCTCACAAGAATCACATTTTTTGTATTTCTTTTATAACAAGTTTGGAATTTTCATAACTGTGAGTTTAATGACTGGAACAATGTGTAAAAAGTTAAATGTCGTAATATTTATAACATTTATTTTTTAAATCTAAAAATATTAAAAGATTAATTTTTGCATTATTTAAAATATTTTTGTAACTGGAAGTATACGTCTGCAATAGCCCCTTAATTCCTCATTTTTAATTTGGGTATTTCCCATCTTTATTCTTTCTATAAATAGCAATAACTACTTATGGACTGCATTATTTCTAGATAGGTCCATATCATATGAATTGCATAATGCTGATGATGTAGCTGATTTAGAACTTGAACTCAAAATTTCAAGAACTAAAACCATTATCTTGGTAAGCTTTCATATTGGATAACTGCACACTTTGCTTTTTTCTCTCTTCTCACTAAAACACTTGTTGCTGTCTTTGTTGCAACAGTATAAAAAATGTAAATATCCTTGAACAGGCCCAACTAGAGTAAGTTAATTGTGCCTGCAAACGTCAATGGAAATAAAGATGAATATTTAATCTGCTTCAGCTGCCAAGTTTACTGTTCTTTATGAATTCAACATTTTACATTCTATGCTATTAATGCTTCTACATCATTACTTCAAAGTCTGCTGCTTTCATTACATCGAGTCAGACAGAATGTAGTGAGCGTGGGTACATCATTGGAAAAATTCATTTTTCAGCAAAAAGTTTCCATGTATCAAGATAAAATTAATGCTGCATTCTTCAACATGAAATTTATCTACAAAAGGATGCATGGATCTTCAAAGTAATGTGCCGAGTCAATGAATTCTACAGTGAAGCCATCCTGTTTAGCTTTTCGCTATGCTAAACATTTATTTTGTGCCTGCATAAAATTTTGACCGTCTATTTAAATCCTTGCTTATATAAGATGCTCAATGTTAGTCATTGTTTTAGTGTGATCTACTAGTGTTTAAAAGTTCAATCTGAATATTTATAATAAATGGATTTCAAGGATGAGGTCAGATGTTTTTTCATCTACTTCAGTTTTAGATGTAAATTGACAGAGATGTCTTCGATGGAATAAACTGCACTTCTTTTCAGTAATGTGAAATTGATAAAAGTGCTATGAGATTTCAGCTTAGCATGATGCCTTTGCTTTGCTTTAAAATTTTATAGTTTTGATTTAGCAATTTTGGAAAAGCATATTAATTGTTGTTTAAAAATTATTAAAATTAGCAAGATTTTCTTTTCTTTAAATGATTTTGCAGGTATAAAACATGCGAGTTCATTTAATGTTCTTACCATGATAATAGTATATGCTTTAAACATGTTTTGGTATCTTTGAAGTAATTTATTCATCTTGTGAGCAGTTAAGAATATTTTGTATTGTAATCGAATAGCGAATTGGTAATTTTTTATCATGCTGAATTTAAAATACAAGATGTGTTCTATTAATTGCTCAGAAAAATGAAGGAAACAAGAATTGCAAACAAAATACCTTTACTGGCCTTCAAAGTAATCATTATTATTACTGCATATTTCTGACATTGATTGTGAAGCTCTTGGGAACCGACAGCAATTGCCAAACATGTCTTGTGGAATCACTCAAAGCACTGTAATTTACGCGTTGTTGGATATCCACAACATCTCTAAAGCATAAGTATTTTAGGACTAATTTAAGGTGGGAAAACAAAAAGAAGTCTGCTGGCACCAATCTGAAGAATGAGGAGGGTGTTGAAGAACAGTCACCTTGCGTTGAGGGAGAACGTTGAGCACGAGGATCACAATATTTTGATGGAGGAAATTCCACTGTACATTCCAGTGGAATTCTGGATGAACCCACCAGATGCAGTGCAGCAGCTTTTTCAAAACTCCCTCATAAACTTCAGCATTGACAGTTTAAATCTGGGATAGAAATCCAGGATGAATGAAGCCCTTGCTGTTGAATAAACATTGTATTAATCTTTGGGAGGTGTGAAAGATGATGAACACCATGCCATTGATTGTTGCTTGGTCTCTGGATTGTATTGGTAGTACCAGGTTACATCTCCTGTTGTGATGATTTAAAAAAACTGTAGATTCTGGTAGACATATCGATGAAATTTCCAGATGTTTCCATCTGAGTTTTTTCCCCTGCTTGTCTGTCAGCTGTGCGGTACAAATCGGGCATAGATGTTTTGTGTTTTCAAATGTTCAACATGTGTGCTTTGCTGATATTCAACACTTCTGCTATCATTCTCAAAGACAGTGTCAATCATCCACGGACATTCGTCGCAGTCATTTGATGTTGTCTGGGATTGTGCTTGTTGATGGTTGACACGAACACAGCTGATTCTCGACACCTTCTTTTCCATCTCTTAAGCTTTTAAACCACTCAAAAACACACATTTTATTCACTGCTTCAACATCCTACACTTGCATTAACATTCCGTGAGTCTGTTGTTTTCCCTAACTTGAAACAAAACTTCATGTTAATGCATTGCTCCATGTTCCAATGACACAAAGCGTAACTTTTAGCATTATCGAAATGAATATATAACATTAACAATTTTAAAATTGAATAATTGTAATAAAAATAAATATTCTTTATATAATTAAAAAGTGAAATGGTTAAGAAAAAATCATTTTAATGTATGTGGTGGATGAATGTTCATTTAATGTTATATGTGAAGGGGTGTAAAATATAGAAAATGTTAAGGGAGTACTGGTTTGGAAACAGAGGCCTATTACCTCAGTATAATTGTTCCTTTTACCCTCTGCATACGATATACGCTTTGAAGGCTCCTGCCTTGAAGTTTTTCATACATAATTATTATTATTATTATTTTTTTATAATTGAGTGAAATTTAAATTTCTAATGCAAATGAAATATTTTAGTGCAGTTCAAAGAGGCTGGTAGTTTCATTTAAACAAGGAATGGAGGGCTTGTCAAATAACTTGAGCTTCCCTTAGATGCTAATGAATATTCATACATCAGTCAGTTTAAGTGGATTTCCCCAACAGATGGATACATTTGTATTTGGAGAAAACTGTGGGGTCTTCCAGTTTAGTGTAAGATAAGAAAATTAGAAATGTAGTATCAACAGAAGAACCATAATTTCAGTAATAATAATATAAAATTTATGATGATAAAATATAAGTTCTAGTAATGAAAATTAGTGATGAAATTTTGAAATCTGTTGCGGTTATCGAGAATAAGTAATAGGTGAATAAATTTTTTTATAATTGTGATATTGTGTGAAAAGTTTTGAAATGCCTTCCCTGAAAAAACTGTGATTATGTGGATACAGACTTTTGGACTGAAAACTTTCGTAGGACTCTAAAATATTATCAAAGTGTATATTTTTCAATTATTCAAACAATTATTTTGGACCAAATTTAGTGATTTGTATTTAATATAATCTTTCTTCGTTTACTATTGGTTCAATGCTATATCTCTAAAAGTGTTTCATGTGGCCAAGATTTTTTCTCTTTGAAGGGGGGCAATATGTTAGATAAAAATATGTAAATCAAAATTTCAATTTAAATTAGCAATAGCCCCTTAATTCCTCATTTTTAATTTGGATGTTTTCCCTCTTTGTTCTAAAAATAATAGTAACTCTTTCTGAACTGCATTGTTTCTAGCTCATTCTATATCATATGACTTGCATAACATTGATGACAAAGCTAATTTGGATTGAATTCAAAATTTCGAGATTTGAAACCTTTCTCTTGGTGAGCTTCCATATTGGACAACTGTACACTTTCCTTCTACCCTCAGTTCTCATTAAGATGGTGCCCCGCTGCTCTCTTCCTCTGGTAACAGTATCAAAAATGTAAATGTTTGTGAATAGACATGATTAGAGTGTCGAGTGAATTGTGGCCACTATGTCGATTGAAATAAAAGATGAATGTTTAATCTGCCTCGGCTGCCATTCTTTCTTTTCATTATGAATCAACATTCTCTGCCATCAATATTACTAAATTTTCTTTATTATGCATACTAACATATGCACACACACACATATATACGATTCATCCTGATTGAAGCTGCATGTAAAACCTATTAAAGATGTGTTTAGGAACATGTTTTGTTCATAGCTTGGGAATTGCCTGCACATATTAAGTGTACTTAAAAAAGATGGTGAATTTAAATCCATGATTCCAATTTGGGAAATGCATCATATAAAATATACTTTTGGTTTATGATGATTTTGATCATGTGACAGATTTTAGTGAAAATATATGAATTTAAACTTTATATCACACTTACAGTGAAAATTCTGAGTTTTCCCTTATTCTGTTAAATATCTTTTAGAAGACAGGAAGGTCTCTGATATGCAAATTGGACCTTGAAAATATGTTAAACCACATTCATCCAAAGTAGATATGCTTATTTTAGGGATGTTTTGTTATTTTTGCATAAAAAGGACTTGAAACTCATTCTTCTGCATAAATATTTATCTGACAATTTTTGTGGGGGAAGGGGCACAGCAGGTTTGGCTGCTTTAGATATGAAAAGCAGGCACTTGCATATTATTGCAACCACATTAGTACACTTAAGTGATTTTTTACCGAAGAAAAGGAATAATTACTTATAATTGCAAAAGATTTTTTGTTACAAACATATTTTATATTTTAATTAGCTACTAATTTTGAAAATCAAATTAAACCTATTTACCTGCAATCCTCTCCCTCCCGCAGTCCAGAGTAGTTGTTCTCTTTTGGAATTTTGTGGCAAAATGTTCTTTCAGAAATATTTTCACAGTTTCTTCCATTGCAGGCAAATCTCACAAGTGCCTGTTTTGCTACAACTTGTCTATAGAAGTCTTTGGAATACAACAAGCGATAAAAATGGCAACTTTGTTTGTTAAACTGAAGAAATAATATATACATTGTCATGGCTATTTGAAGAATTTTTTTTTTTGTGAATATTTATTAGACTGGTACATTCTAAAAATTTGAGAACTTCTGCTTAGGTGGTTGTACTAATGCATAAGCATTTATTGTGTGTTTTTTTTTATGAGGTCCAATTTTTATTGGGTGTGTTTTTTTATGAGGTCCATATTTTAAATTATATAAATTTTTACCAAAAAATGTCTGACAAAATATCATAAATCATGGACTGGAAGGTCTACCTTATTTGGTTCATTTCTCTAACTGGAACATTGTGTGTGCGAGACCAACTGTCTAAACGGTATTAAGTTGTGCAGTGTTTTTGAAATACCTTTGAGCTGTCCACAGTGAAACAGATTTGCATAGAGAAATTGAAATTGAGTAAATGTGAGATTAGATGCACAAATTGTTGGCGTACTGTATGTGTCTAATGTAAAGGTATTCCACTTTCTGATTTTTAAGGGCATAAGTTAGTGGTGGTTTATCTGGATTCATACATCTAATTGCAATGTAGAAAAGAGATGAAGTGTTGAGTAACTTTGTAAAGTGGTTATCCTAGTATTTAGCAAGAACAAGTAAAGGTTATCCTAGTATTATCCAAGGATTACACATGACCTTGTGTTTCTAAGGTCATGATGCAAAAATTAGTCTCTTTTAAAAAGGAGACCATAACCTAGTCAGTCACTGTGCATGTTTTATATTTTTTAATCCTCTATGAATGTCAGTGAAACATTTCATTTCGAGTTGCACAATGATGTGAAGAAAAATGTGTCAGGCTTTCTAATTGAGCATATTTTTGTCATAAGGTTATTTTGATTCATCAATATTATATTTACTTTAATGTCATCTGTAATGTTTTCTAATTAAAGTGAACTTGTTGTCGGCATATACAGGGTGTCAAGCAAAGGAGTCCCTGATTATAAAATTAAAAGTCTCGAAAACAGAGAACAGAAGAGGAGTGCAACAAGCAGTATATGTATTGTGAAAGCTGTAAGAATGTTATACAGAAATTTCAAAATAATAATTACATGAATTGCTAGTTACAAGAGATGACACTGTACTGCTTGTATCAATGTGCATAAATAAACTCGACCTCTGCAAACAGTCTTTTCAAAAGTTTCAAAATAACAGTTACAAAATCTGTCAACAGATGATGTTGTACCACTTGTATCAACATGCATAAACTTATCCTCTGCAAGCAGTCTGTGCTATATATCACACTCTTTTTGAAATGTCCACTGCTCGCAGTTCATGATGGCGGAAATGAAGTGAAATTTGCTGTCACATCCTGCATTGTCTCAGTTGGGAATGGATTTAGTTCAAGCTCATCCACTGTGATTTGGATTGTTCTGATAAACAGAGTCTTTCAATGTGCCCAGCAAAAAGCTGTCACAAGGAGCCAGATTGGGCAAAATATGGAGGCCAGTCCATGCCTGTGCCAGTAAATTTTTGAATAATCCAATGCAGTGACTGTTTTCAAAGTAAAACATTTTCAAGAAAGCAAAACACCTGTTTGATGTGATGTAGTTGGACTCCATCTTGCATAAACCAGTCAGTGCTTGGTCGTTTCTTCAACGCTAGCTGTGTGACAACAAATTATTCCAAAATTGCAATGTAACTTTTGCCGGTGATTGTGTCTCGCATGAAAAAAGAACCGATAATGCCTCTGCTGCGTACCACATCTCAAAAAATAACTTTTGGAGAATACAGTTGTTTCGGTTCACACAATCACCAGTTTTATTTATTTGCAAACTCATTCACGTGGGAGTATGTTTCATCTGTGAACCATATATGGCCAACATCAAATCCATTATCAATCATTGTGAGAATGTGGTTCGCAAAGTCAGTCCTTTGTCACGTAGCTCATACAGGTATGGTCTGTATGCGCCTTTGGATTTTGAATAATTGACTTTGGATTTTAATAGAACCATGTCTAGGCATTTCTCAGTATTTTCTGCATGCTGGAATGCTTCAAACACTCTCTGTTGTAGTTCTTTGGATAGATTTTCTTGTATTTTGATGAATAATTCCAGAAACGGCGAGATTTTTCAGGAGTAACTACAGTTTGCCTTTGACCAACATTCCCTATCAGATGATCACCCACGCTGCCTATCCATTGGAATTCAGTGAAGAGCTTGCTAATGGTTTTCACATCGGGTTTGTTTTGCAACATTAAATTGTGTTTGAAAACTACACCTTGTTGCCATATGACTGTGCTCTTAATCTGTGGTATTCAGTACCAGTAACACACACTGTTCAATAGAATACATGATTTCAACCTCTTGCTTCGGTACATGCTAACCTCCTTTCACTTTTCAACATTGGAACTGATTGTTATTATATCTTTACCAGTGCTATTTATAAATGCTGTGTACTGTGATTACAGTGCCATCTGTCGGCAGCTTTTGTAACTATTATTTCAAAACTTCTGTATTACATTTTGACAGCTTTCACAATAAATATACCACTTGTTGTATTTCTGTATTGATCTTTGTTTTCGAGATTTTCAATTTTGAAATCAAGGACTCCTTTACTGGATACGCTGTACAAATCTCAAGTTGAACTTGTTTATCTCTGCTTATGTAATTTAGTATTATTCATTTTAAATTGTTTTGTTTGACTGTAAAGGAATTGCTTTTGTTGATTTTGTTTACTTTTTCTTTCAGCTTTCGTTGCTATCAATCATTATTTAGCATTTAGGTATTTTTCTTCCATCTATTATCCATTTTCTGAGGTAAGGTTAACTTTATATAGTCTGTAATTTCATTATATGTTTACAAAATGAATAATTTTAGAAAAATAATAATCATCATCACTTGGCTTTTTTGGTTACTTCTTCTGTTACTTAATGTATGTACTCTTATTAGATTTTCATCACTCTAGTGTTTGTTCATTTTATTTAATCATTGTGAAATGGCATTTTTGTACATGATGTTGACATAAATTTCACATTACAGGGAATTAAGTATCAAATTAAACTGTAGATTGCTTCATAAACATTAGTTTTGCTTCATAAACATTGAAAATATAATTTATGTTACTGAAACTGTTGTTAGTAATGCTGTATCATTAATATTTGATATTATTTGTACTGCATATGAAAACTTTAATAAATACTGTAATTATATTTTATTGTACAGTGTGAAGAAATGACAACACCATATGATGGTCAGCTTTACTGGTGGTAGTTAAGAGAATATAATGTATTTGATGAACAGCTAACGTTCCTCAGATATTGTAAATCATATGGATTAGCTATTTTAGTTCCTTTTTATGGGCTAATTCTAAAATATAGAATGTTGTACATTTGACAATAAACTGATAAATGTCAATATAGCGCATTAATTTTGTACAAAAGGTATGTACTTTCTGTGTAATATTCAAGACGGAGGCATGCTATGAAAAATGTTGGAGATCTAAGAATCCAAAGGGGAAAGAAATATATATCACATATATATTCCATATCACACAGATAATAGCAGAACGTTTTAGGGATGACAAGATGACTCTAGTATGTTTAAAGCAAGCCTAAAGGCAGTAATAAGGTTCCTAAAGGCAGTATGTTTAAATTACTACTCTTATGTATACTATCCATTCTAAAGCAACAGTCTGCATGATTTTATGATTAATACATGCTAATTAAGATATTTTCCCTTTATTATGGTTTCATAAGTCGTTACATGTTTTCATTTATAAGAAAAAAACCACGAGATGCATACTAGCCTTTAACTTGAACAGTTATTAAAATCAAACTTAAATTAATTTCTAATCAAGAGATTGCAGTATTGTAGTCATACAAGACAAGGAAGGCTATGTCATTTGTCTTAGATCATATCTGAACCGCTAGATTGTGACCAACTTAAAACAATAAATAGGAAATATTTGAAAAATGTAATCTCTTAAAAGATAAATCTTCCATCTTATGCTAGCATCATATGTTGCCTCTGTATATGAATTTCTGTAGCCTTCTACATTGTTATTACATTTTATAAAGGTTATTACATTTATACATTTTATTACATTTTATAAACATTATATAAAGGTTATTTCTAGTTTTTAGAAATTAAAACCAAGCCATTTTTTTAACCCTTTGAGGGACAGTATATAAAATAATTTAAATTGTGGTAAAATTTTGCGTGAATTGTAACTTATGGACCCTAAGAACACAAAATTGAGACTTTAAAAAAATCTAGAGCAAAATTCTGAATTTTGAGATGCGGTATATATTTTATACCTGTGCCCTTCTAAGACTTTTTTTCCCCAGGTAGCTGCCAATTGTTAATTTTTGTTTTTTAAATTAATATTACGCACTTTTGATGTTCAGCTGTAGAGATGGTTGCTTGAATATAGTTATGTAAGTCTGAAGACAAAGACTTTTAAAATTTCACTTGAAATTTAAAATTTTAAAAATAATTTTTTTATGCACTTTGTTGATGCAACCCAGCTGAACATACTTATGTAAAATATGGGTAAAAAGCTATTAAACTTGATTTAAATTCAATATTATTAGTTTATGAAAAAATTTAGCAAATATAACACTGCATACATAAACCGTATCACACTATAACTGAGCTTGTGTAATGTTACAAGATGTAACTCAGCCAAAAAATTGAAAAATGAAACACTGTGACTCAGCTGAGAAAGTATGTTGCTTTTTTGAAGTTATTATACTTTATGTTTTAGATAATATATAAAAAAGACAATGCTTCGTGCATTATCAAGGACCGTAATGACCCTTTTTTATTTTTTTGTAAATATAATGTTCTTTGTTGTAATATATCTTTGTTCAGGACGAAACGCCGTTAAATGATTTTATTATTTGATATACCTCAAAGCTCTTATTTCGGTTTTCAACCCATTTGTCCTCCTAGGGGCCCCTTTTCAACTTTTGGATAAATTTTGGTTTGCGCCTAAAACAGAAATATTTTCTCTCCTTTTACCAACTGTGAAAATTTATTTAGAAAACAACCTATTTGTATCCTAACCCATAGGTAAAATTTATGTTCCCTAGTGTTTCATCTCAAATTAACAAAGATGATATGCTAAAGAATTAAGCATGCTTTCAAATCAGCAGTTTTTTTTTTATTACACTAAGATATGGACCTAAAGTGCATTTCCATTTCCCATATTTTTAAGTAAGCTTTCCCTTTGTGCTTTTCATTTTCACAGCATTCTAGGATTTTGGAAAACATGAAACAACGGGTGTCTTTTGGGGCTGACGTGCCACATTTAACCCCTACAATTGTGTAACGTTTTGACTCCAGACAACAAGTTTGAAATCGACGAGTCTTTCTCCTGGAAAAGGGTGAAGTGCTGAAATTAAAATTTGAGCTAAACAGAGATGAATGAAACTCGAGTGTAGTAAACAAAGAATAAAAAGAAACTAATATACATGTATTCAGTCTTAGTGCAGGGTCAGTTAAGTCCTCATCCCCTCATGAACATAAAATTGAATCTTGAACAACTTGTAAATTAATCATAAAAATATTATTACATCATAAATTATAATATAAAGAAATTCTGTCATCTCAAGGAGTAGAAAAGGAGAAGCCTGGTTCTGCCACCTATTGGCATGGCACCCTCAGCATTAGGCACTGGTATATATTATATACCGGTTTTAAATTCGCATAAATAATCTGTTAATTATCACTTCTGACTGAATGAAATAAATATATAAGATTCAGCATGTGTTGTACATCATATATATGCAGATTTTGAATTTTTTCTTCCTCTCCAGTAGAATTTATGAATCTTCAAACATGATACCTTGAAACAAGGTATATTAATTTCATAACTGCAAAATATTGAGCATTCATAGGGTAGTGCTGCCATTTGAAAAGGAAACTCTAGAAACTTACAATTACAGCTTTTGGTATAGAAAAATTAGCATTTTTTAAGAGGTTAAAAAATTGACAAACAACCGGTATATTTTAAATACGGTGCCCTTTAAAGGGTTAAAGCATGTTTTAGATGTGCTTTAATGAATAACATGCTTAAACTTCGAAGGAGGCTTTCACATGTCATTACATAGTAGTCTCTTCTTTTTCATTCCACCTTAGGTGCACATATGCTATATGCCTCTTCATGGAAATCTTTGCAACATAGTTCCCAGTTTGCATTTTTATAAGGTCGGAATTTACCCGCACACCTTACTCAAATAAAGCTGTGGAGGAATATCTGTTTAACTTTGATCTTAAATGACAGTTTCACAATGTTTTCTCCTTTTAAAGTACAGGAGAATTCAAAATGAATGGTGCGAAAAGAAAACACCTATGATCGTTTCAATGATTGATTTCACTAAGCTATAACAAAAAAAGTTAACTTTCCAAGTTTTTTGGCAACAGTTGCCATTTCCAAAGACAACAATTGCCATTTCACTAGAGATGACTGATGTTAACAATGGAGGCATCACCAAATGAAAAGCTTATTGGTTTAAGAATATACAAAAATTCCGTTAATGTCTTATATTATTGTTTTATTAGTATTGTACAAAGAGATTTGTAGACTAAATCACCATTGAGGCACACCCTCTTGTTGACAGAAAATATCTGATAACACAGAGCTAATCCTTATTAAGAAGGTTCGTTCCTTTCAAAAATTGTGTATAAAATGTGGCAGGCCTCCATGTAAGTGACTAGTGTGAAGATCACTCAGAATGCTGTACATCTCCATGTCTTGTTATAAGCTTTTTTATGTCGAAAGGGAAACGAGATGGTTTCGTTTGAAAAGGCTTTATGGATGAAGGGTTCCAAAAGAAGTGTATTATAAGGATAGAAGGAATGCTGCTCTTTTTATGGAAACTACTCTGATAAGGCGAGATTATGTCATATTTTTTTAATAGACTAAACAGCAGTTTGCCATTTTTTCAAATAGCTTGCAAACTCTACTCTTAAGAGCAGTGGATCAGTAGTTAGGGGATTACTCTGAAACTTCCATGACATAACTGAGGGAAAGACAATACTTTTCTTCCATTTACTAGGAAAAGTACCCCACCTCACTGTATTGTAAAGATTGAGAAGAGCAGTCAGTGATGTACAGGAACGATAGTTTAGCATTTCATCGACACACCTGGGATTATACTATAAATTTGTGTCTGCAACAAATCTGTCTTTAGTTTAAGCATGTTAAATCACCATTGCATGCCTCTGAGCTCAGAGAATTTAATGCACGGGAATTTTCTCTGAGTACAGCTTGATAGAAAAAATGCTGGTGGGTAATTGCTGCTACTATTAATGGCAGCAAAGTTGTATGCAGTATTCACAGTTTTTTCTGTGGTACCAGTTAATTCTGCCATTTTTTTTCCAGAATGGAAAGTAAGTGGCCATCATATAATCCATGTGCTTTCCTAACTCTTTCCCATACTCATTTATTTGGTGTAGAAGATGTTATTCCAATCATATAGGATATCTATGTATCCCTTTGGCTGTGCCATTATACCTTTCTTATTTTTCCGTGGCTTTTTAAGGTACTTGTTTGAATATTTGCTTTCTGACCATTTCTTGACCTGACCAATTTCTCCCAATTGTGTAAGGAGAGAACATCATTTTGTGATTTTCAATTCTTCATGCTCAGTAGTTTCTTTATGGAACTGTTAGACAAAGAAATTACTGTGATCTTTGCAGCCTATTCTGAACTTGATTACAAGAATTTTGCCATGGAAGGATGTATGAAATGATGAGGATTATGTGTGTGTGGTGTGTGTACATGAAGGGTATTAAACAAGATCTGCGATTTTTGCATATCTCCTTGGAAACTTTTGCATTTGCTCAACTAGCGTCTCAGTACCACTTAAGTAGCACTTCATGTGAGAACCAAGGCCTCAGAAGTGATTCTACTATGTATGCAAGACAAGTGCAAAGGATTTAGTGCTACCAGTTGTATTAAATAATGGTAAACTAGTGAGACATATATGTCCTGTTAGTAGTCAAAGGGTTAATAATTGGTATGCTAATATTGTTTTTAATGGTACTAGACTGTAACTCTATTTCTGTTCTTAATATCAAGTACTGAAATCAAGTACTTAATATCAAGTACTACAACTGAAAGTTTTGATGCTTATGTTCATATATGTATAAATGATAAAATAGTAATTTGCATGATAACATTGTTTCTGATTAAACGTTTTAAATGAAAAATTCTAAAAACGATGCAGAAATTATCAATAAATGGTACTATTTCCAGAAATAATGCAGATAATTTCAAATCTCCTAAAAACTGGTCAGACCTGTCAGTGTAATTCAAAATGATGTCTACATTACAACTGAATAAATTTTATGTTCTTCTAAATATTGATGCAAACTCATGTTCAGGCTAATCTTGAAATCTCTGAGCAACCTGCACCACCTTGAGTCAAATCAGTCATGGTTAAACCCAATGTGAAGCTCAGCGATTTCACAAGTACAGCTGATTTAACACAATAGTGCTGATTTACAAAATACAGATGATTTTAGCATTGTCATCAATGGAAACTTTCTTGTTCTATGAAGTGAGGAATTTTATCTTGTGTCTAATGACATAGAATAGTATGTAGTCTATGCAAAGGTTTATAAACCAGGTAAGAGGCTAATTAACCTGCACCCTTGGCACTGATTGGAAGTGAATTCATTAATAGAGGTTTCCATGTGAAAAAGTTGCTCAAATGCATATTCTAGATCCAGTTAATCAAGGCACCTGGAATTAAGAAAACTTATGAAATTCTTATTGGAGGAGTTAAAGGAACAAGTGAAGGCCATTTGAGAGATCATTTGCATTTCTGCAGCTGAAAAAAGGGGTTCTATATTTAAATCTTCAGAAAAATTTTGGAATGTTTTGCTGATTCTTGTTACTTTTAACTCCTCCAATAATCATAATTTGGCTTGCTAACTCAAACATATGAAATTCCTTCATTTTTTTTTGCTACTGTTGTTTGTGCTAGCACAATGTATTGTGCTATTTTACATATACAGCTGAGAATTGCCAAGTTAAGCCATGGTGCTTCAAATCTGTGGAGCCGCACAGAAGTTCAGAATGTGCAGCTTAAGGTATTAAGGAGGTTAAGTGCTGTGATTACCTAGAGGTAAATCTAAAGCTACCTAGATTTTTGTTACTGAATGTAAGCCATAAAATTCTTTATATGTTTAGCAATATCTTGTTCCACCTGTATTATTTATGTATTTTTAAGGTTCCAGAAATTTAGTTGACCTATGTGGTCATCTAGCAATGCAATTATTTCTTGCTAACACTGAAAATTACTTCTGTGAAAGTTACCTCTCACTGACCTATGACAGACTCTCTTATGTTACATATTCACATGAACACTTATTGATAAACATTAGTTTTTGTGCTATTCACCTCCTGTGATTTACTTGTGTTAGACCTGACTGATAATTAGCATGCTTCTGTGCTTTGGACTTATATTTGTCATGCACATACCTAGACTAACTATAATGGACATTTTATAAGTGCAGATTATTCCTAATGTTTGTAATCATAAAGGGCATTATGCTAAATACTTACGTGAACTGTTATGTTTATACTTAACTTTGAATATTAGTATTAATTCATAATATTAATATTCAATGTTACTCTTGTTACGAGCTCTCAACCGCTTTTATACTAACAATCTTGCTAATCTATTAAGGGAAACATTCCTCTCATGCATTACAGATATTTTTGTGAACATCATGTAAAATGTTTCATTCTCAACATGGTGCAGTTTCGAAATGTGCTTTTTTTATATCAAGGGTCTTATGTGCAGGAATTCAAATGTGGAAATGCTGTATCATCTAGTGCCTCAAACTTTTCTATGTTACTTCAGAGTTTCTTAGCATTCATGGTTCCATAACAGTTTTTAATATTTGATGAATAAGATTCTGGCGAAATGCTAAGGAACTGACATTAAATTGTGTTCTGAGGAACTGGTATGCCAACAAAAGAAACTGAGATTACATTCTGGAGAATTGCCAGTTCCTATGCAGACTGATATACACAACATACCATTCCAAATCAAATGTATTTCGGGGCTTCACTTTTTAGGTGAGATAGTGAAATGCTAACCACCCACAACCGCTCAAAGGCTGAAAGTGTGATTGTAGCTAACATGAATATATCATCAATCAATGTATCTGTCATGCTGTGATTTCCCTGGGCAGGGAGATGCTTGAAAGTGACCAGCAGGAATCTTGGGAGAAAAATCGCCTTTAGACACACCTGCTTTTTATTGATTATTATATTCTCCATCCGTAGACTGCAAGGGCGGAGGAATTCTAAAAAAATTGCTGGTGATCTGGATATTGGATGTCTAGATTTTGAATTAGACTGCAGATAACTGCTGGTACTTCAGGTAAATATTGCAAGTAATGATTGTTATATTGCAAATTTTTAGTTTATGTTCTAGTGAGGTAATTGTTAAGACTGAGGGACATTATTTGAAGATTGAATTTTGGAACCATTTCAGCATAAATTGACCTAGAGGAATAACAGTGTTAGTATGTTGAATGTAAATATATGTTATCATTTATATACTTTGTCTCACATTTTTATTATTGATAGGTATTGGCATACTTCACTCTATGCTTGTGGTTAGTGCCATTTTCCTTTTTTGTTTCACTTTCTGCAAATGAGAATGTTTTGCCAACTGTTGCAGAAACAAGACCTTTAACTTCAGGTAACAATTATTATCATTTCTGTTGCTTTTCTACTGAATTTTATAGAGGATTATTAAAATTTAAATTTAAATGTATTCATGATTTAGGGGTTGGATAAAAATAAAGTAATTCGTTCATCCAAGTTATCTGAGACATGGAAATTGAGTTTAAATTGAAAATTGAGTTTGAATATAAAGTAAATGCAGTTATTTTACAGGTGCAATGAGAATTTTAAAGACATTATGGGCAAGTAACTGCTAAAAATGAGAATGTACTATTTGAAGTTAGTACACATTATTAATATGAAAAACAGAACTGTATGTTTTAAACCAAATATTTGATGCCATTTTTCTTTACATGTAGTTTTGGACTCAAAACTGATTGACCTCATGTCATTTTTTCTCCTACATTTTTGGAAGAACTTCATATAGCCTGGAACCAAGTGTTATGTGAAGAAGTAAATTTTGCAAATATATTTTTTGCAAAGGCATATTTAAGTACAGCATTTCCAGCAATATTACTTACTGTACCCACATAGGAGAAAAACATCCTTGGGATATCTTGAGGATGTTACTCGCAGGATATGTGCACATCCTCAGGACATCCCGGAATATCTCCCAAACCTCCTAAACACATCCTCCTGAGTACTTAATGTCACATCACAGTATATCCCCAGGACATCCTAAGTCCCATCGACAGTGTATGGGACGTTATGATCCGAAATCCTACTTACTACATCCTCAGGACATCCCTCTAACTTCCTAAATACATCCCATTATATCCTCAGATCATTCACTCTAAGTCCCATCGACAGGGTATGGGATGTTATTACAATTTCAAGTCTTACTTACTTAATCCTTAGGACATCCCGTAATATCCCAGTTTCCTCCTAAACTCATCCTCCCGAGGGCTTAATGTCACATCCCAGTATATCCTTAGGACATCCAATCTAAGCCCATAGACAGCATATGGGATATTATCAGGATTTGAAATACTAGTTACTATATCCTGGAATATCCCTTTAACCTCTTAAATACATATTCTCGACTGCTTAATGTCACATCCCAGTTTATTTCCAGGAATCTTCCTTACATTCCAGTGAAAGTGTGTGAAGGTGTTGTGATGACCTAAAACCTACTTATTTTCCATAAATAATCCCAGGTCCTCCTCCTTTGGTTACTATGAAAAAATGAGAAATGTTGAGAATATTTATACAACATATTTTTTTTAATTTGAATTTCTATTTATATAATAATTTGTAAATATATCTGAAACTGATCAAAGGTCTTAAAATGAATTATTAATATAAAATATTATAAGAGAAAATTTTACTTTATTTTTAAGATATTAAAAATCTTTCGACCAATTTTAAACATTCCATAGCCCAAAACTGAATTCTTCAATATATTCATAAGATTTCAGTTAATTTGTATTCAAAATTTAATAATAAAATTAAGTATGTAATAACCTTTACAGGTTTAATGAATCACCCTTTTTTAAAGCATGTAAAGAACTTTTTAAGGTTCAATTCCTAGCCACAGAGTAAATAAATATGAATAAGTACTTTTGTTATATGAAATTGCTGCAGGCTTATTTATTTAATATTTAGTTATAAAAACTATGGTATTGACACTGTTAATAACTTTCATTAGAAAGGTAATTCAAGAAACTCTTTTAAAATTCTACCATTTTGCTCACACATTAAAAAGAAAAAAAAAAAAAAAAAGCTGAAAGGGCCCAGATTTTAAATCATCTAAGAGGGCTCAAAGTTTAAGATGGTTTATCAGTGAAGATTATTAGTAGAGATGGCCAAGGGGAAGTAGCAAAACGTTTTATAGGATAATGGGACTGGAAAGTTATATATCTTCTGTATGTTTGAAAAGTGAAGAAATATATCATGTAATTATATACAAATATTTAATATTTTTAATTAGATATATGTGAATTAAATGAATTTTTATCAATCGGATTATAAAATAAAAAATAATTCTTAAGAACTGTGTGTATTATATAGTTCAGTATTTAATAGCTTAGTTTGTTACTAATAGATTAGATTTGAAAGATAAATAAATATCTTACATTTTGCCAAATGGCAAGACACTTGAATGAAAAGTGAAACGAGTTTACAGTGGTGATATGAAGTCACATTTCAAGAATAATAGCCTGTTTGGATTTTAAAAAAAGTCTGCAAATAATATGCCCTGGTTCATTGTTATTAATTTGTGCAAAATTTAACAAAATGAAATTTGCCAGTTGAAATCAGCACCAATTAAACTTTGTAAATTTGTAAAGTCTTGCACCTGTTAAAGTTTACCTCATCTAGTATTTTATTACTGACCATTCATTTCAAAGCAAAATAAAACAATTATTGCTATTTATATGACAATCATCAATATCATAAAATTTAAATATGCACATTATGCAATACATAATGACTCTAAATGAAGTTCTACTATATGTTTACCATTATGCCATTCAGGCATTTTATTCTGAAATCAACTCTACCACTTGTTAATACTTCTAAGTATATTCAGTTTATTCTTTCTGCTTAATATATGTTGTGTAAAATTTCCCATAAATTTACTAATTCACTTTATTTTGAGATGAGCTGTATTCAACTCTCAATGCCTATGACAATGTTTAATCCATTCGGTCTCAAAATAGAAATAATAATAATAAAAAAAATATGTGGATTTATATTATAGTGAGAGAAGCACTGCTACCTTAATCTGTGACAATACACTGGTGCGCAAAAATTAAGGACAAAGTCGAAGAATTAGCATATCAGCTGAACGAAGAGGCGCAGCGGACAGAAAGACCAATCAGGAGATTAAGTAAGGTGATGTATGGTAGCACATGCGCAAATATGCAGGTAGACGTAATGGGGGAGTATCTGAGTAGTATAAAGCATGTTGTCGGTGTAAGATCAGTATTTCTGGCAAAGAGATTGCACGCCGTATAGCAGTTAAAATCACACCGAGTTGCTGCCTCAGCGAGAAATGGCGAATAATCAATCTGTTAGACGACATGTGGATGCTTTTACCCGAGGTCGAATCATTGGGAAGTTGGAGGAAAGCCGCAGTGTGACAAGTGTGGCTACAGAGTTCGGAATTGCTCACAGCATCGTTTCACGACTTTGGAGACAATTTCAAACTACAGGAACAGCTATCCGGGGGTTTAGTAGTGGTCGTCCACGAGGAACCACACCCGCAGATGACCGTTATGTTGCCTTACAGGCGGCAGACAGCGAGAGAATCGCTAGACACACGACACAGGCGACTGGACTACCGATATCGCGTTTACCATGGCCAGAGGACTGCACGGTGGTGGTCTGTTTGCACGACGCCCTGTACGGTGTGTACCTCTAACGCCTGCCCATCGGAGAAGGCATTTTCTGTGGTGCCGGGAACACTGGAATTGGAGAGATAATGAATGGGGACGAGTACTCTTTAGAGATGAGAGCAGATTCAGTCTGAGTAGCAATTCTCATCGCATACTCATCTGGAGAGAGCGGGGAAGCCGCTATCATCCCTCGTACATCATTGAAAGGGACAGGTATGGAGGTGGCAGTGTTCTCGTTTGGGGACGCATCATGCTTGGTAGTCGTACAGACTTCATATCTTCGACGCAGGTTCAGTCAACAGGACCCGTTATTGTATCGAGATTCTTCTTCCATATGTGCGTCTTTTTAGAGGCGCTATGGGTCCGCAGTTCCTTATCATGGACGACAATGCACCATGTCATCGCACAGTAGCTGCCGAACAGCTCTTAGAGAGTGAGGATATTGAACGTATGGATTGGCCGGCACGATCTCCGGATCTCAATCCCATCGAGCATGTATGGGATTTTCTAGGAAGACGCTTGGCAGCTCGTACCTTACCACCAGTAATGATTCCGGAGCTTTGATTGGCGCTGCAAGACGAATGGGCAGCAATGCCTCAACAACTCATTGACACCCTCATTCTCAGCATGGGCAGACACTGTGAAACCTGCCTAGCAGTCAGGGGAGATCATATCCCCTATTAAAGACCGGATGTTTCGTGCTGGACCCCCATTAAAGGGATGTTTCAGCCTTCAGTCGCATTGCGCTCCATGCTACTTTTTCAATAAAGCTTCTTTTTATCCCTCTGATTTCTTTTTTAGTAAGTGTTGCTTACATTACTCATGTATTTACGTATTGGGGATCTTACGGTATTAAATGTGTTGATTTGGAAAGCTTTTGTACAAAGTTATATTGAAAAAACCGTCTCGTCCTTAATTTTTGCACACCAGTGTATATAAAATATGCAATGAATTATAGTCAACAAATCATGAAAATATTTACACCTCATTTATGAAATATTTCATGTATAACATTTTTGAGTGTCCCATATAGTTCAATCTGAGAATTTTCTAGGTATATCAATTTTTAAAATGTCTAAAAATGTTTCTATTTTCAAGAAAAAGTTAAGTATTCTGTTACCTTTAGTAAATGAATATTGTTAATTTACTAGATAAAATTACTTAATGTGGCATGAAGAAAGTATTTAACCATTTACCTTTGTAATTTCAACTTCAGAGAGACTTTACAAAAAGTAGTTTAACTTAATCTGTTATTGTAAAAACTTATAATAATGCTAAATCTTCTATCAACTATTAATATGACAAATTTTTTTAAACAAATTTATTGGCATGAAAAATAAACAAATTTAGAAATATCAGGCACTGTCATATGATTAAATGCAGAAAAAACACATTCTTCAAAATTCAAAATTGTTTTTATAAATTCAATTTATCACATTTTCTTTCAATTCATTCAAAATTATTTATATTTAATTAAATGCATTTTAAATAGTTTAATGCTAAACATGTAAAAGATGACATATATAAGAACTCTTGAATGATAAAGTGCATCTTTGCCATTGCCTTTCACAGCACCTTATATATATATATATATATATATAAACACTTGCAATTACTATATGTGAATAAAATTAATAATTAAATTTAAACGAATGACTATTAAAGACATGAAATTAAATACCAGAAGAATGCAAGTTACAGGAAGCATTCAAAAGCAATTTAACATTTATTATCTATAAACAAAGTAGTAATTATTTGGTTACTCAATTATAGCAAAATAAATATGGGAGATACCTTTTTAAATTTCTTGCTGATACTCTTATGTTGGAACTGAACTCAAGTCACAAGCTGAAAATGTCAGCAATTTTATCAATCGGCCATTGGTAAGCAATCTGGGTAGCGAATCAACATATAAAGTTGCTAGGATAAAAAGAGGAACAAAATTATAATAATCATATTTTACCTAATCATAAAACTATTTTACATTTATTATATAGACATGTCCAAAAACAATAAGAATGAATTTATTTTGTAACACAAAATTGTCTTGCAGGAGCAAAAGAAGTTGTGTGTGTAATTGGCAAATAAAAAATAATTAATAAAACTCTGAAAACTTTCAGATTTTATATTACACCCAAAGGTAATTTTTTTCATTTACTCATATGTACACATTTAGACAGCATTTGGGCTAAAATGTTTCAAAAATTAGAATTTCCTATAGACAGTCTCACATGCTGGTGATAAAAGTATTTTATTCTGCACAGTGTGTTTGCTTTGAAATAACTGAGTTTCTTAATCAAAAATTCATTAAAAAATATGAAATAGATGATAAAACAAAGTCAAGATTCGGGCTTATAGGTACCCATATTCAGGTGGAGAACTATGTCATTCAAAATTTGGTGGCTCTAGGTGTTTTTTCACAATGCGAGGAACATGCATGCATTCATGTAGATTCTTCATTACCTGATTTCTTTAATCATAATACAGGGCAATAATATTTGGTAGCAACTTTCTGAAAAGTGATACAGCCGTTTATAGTGATTCAATGCAAGATGCCATATTGAGACGAATAGCCTTACTGGGCTAATGCCCCTTTGAACTAATAATGTTAGTGCATATAGTAACATTTTGCTGACAGCACATAAGTCACATGCAGAAAATAAAATCTGCTCATGTTAAGAATGTTAAGCTATGAAAAAATTAAAAAAAACTTATTTACCATTAAAAACAAAGGTTAGGGGATGTTTATTGCAGTTGTTGTGCAAAGCTAAGTTTTTATACAAATACTACTCTAGCAGCATAAAAATATAGATATTCAGAAAGAAATTTTGAAAATATGTGCTATAAAACTGCATTTAAGTTCTAACCATAAAAATGATTCAAAATGTAGCATTCTAAATGTTGATTGCCTTGAAGGTATCGACATTTCTCAGCATTCTCCAAATTTAAATCTTATCAAACATGTGAAGAATTAACTGGAAAACGGAAAAAGTAAATATAGTGGTATTTCTTTAAAAAAAAAACTAAACTAAAATTAATTATGATGAAGAGATGAAATAAAGTAGCCTGGTACTACATGAAAACATTTGCTGAATTTATGGCAAAATGTATGTGAAACATAATTCAGTTAAAGAACACTGAATTAAATATTAAATGTTCTGTTATTTGCAAATTTTGTTAAATATCAATTGTGTAGTTTATGTATCCAAACATGTAATCCTTTATTATTATTCATATCCTATCTTTGAAACTTTCATTTATAAACCTTCTGGCATTTCGAGATAAGCTCATCCTCATTCTTAGTTCACCTAGACCAAACAAATGAATTTTTTCTTGCCCTCCTAATTGCAATGCATATACATTATAAGTATTTGAAAGAATAACAGTTTTTAGTTCAATCAAATCATTAGACAGTGGATGTCTGTTTGTGTTACAAATTCTACAAAGCATCTGTATAGCGGAGTCATGAAAGTAATGTATATGATAGTGATCAAGACTTTGAAGAAACGATAATAGTGTGTTTGAATGAAATCAAAATGGCTATAAAAGATTCAGATAATATTTCAGAGGAAGAATGCATTGAGTCTGAACAAGGTAGTGAACCAACCTTATCAGAAAATACTGATAGCTGATTAAGTGAAAATATTAAAAATAAAGGAGTCTTAGATAAAAGTAAACATATGTTTGAAAATAGCCCTATATAGAGTGTAAAAACACTAGTTTTAAAAGGAAGAATTTGAAAGAAGAAAAAGGAGAATTATTTTGTGTGGTAGCTATAACATCCTACCTCACAGCCAGAAGGAAAATTTAAGGAAAGGAAAAGTCTAGATTTAACTCTCTGAGCAACCTGGGGTTTTTGGGTCTGTTATGAAGACCTGTATTTATTTAAAGAGCCTTTGTTAGCGAAATATGTATAGTTACCTATTTTATTCTCTATTTTCATGAACTTGTATTCATCAAGATGGCATTTATATTATTAATGACAGTAAGAAAGCAAAATATCTTAAATTATAAGCTAATATACACTGGTGTGCAAAAATTAAGGACGAGACGGTTTTTTCAATATAACTTTGTACAAAATCTTTCCAAATCAACACATTTAATACCGTAAGATATCCAATATGTAAGGACATGAGTAATGTAAGCACTTACTAAAAGAGAAATCAGAGGGATAAAAAGAAGCTTTATTGAAAAAGTAGCATGGAGTGCAATGTGACTGAAGGCCGAAACATCCCTGTGATGGGTGTCCAGCAAGAAACATCTGGTCTTTAATAGGGGATATGATCTTCCCTGACTGCTAGGCAGGTTTCACAGCATCTGCCCATGCTGAGAATGAGGGTGTCAATGAGTTGTTGAGGCATTGCTGCCCATTCGTCTTGCAGCACCAATCAAAGCTCCGGAATCATTACTGGTGGTAAGGTACGAGCTGCCAAGCGTCTTCCTAGAAAATCCCATACATGCTCGATGGGATTGAGATCCGGAGATCGTGCCGGCCAATCCATACGTTCAATATCCTCACTCTCTAAGAGCTGTTCGGCAGCTACTGTGCGATGACATGGTGCATTGTCGTCCATGATAAGGAACTGCGGACCCATAGCGCCTCTAAAAAGACGCACATATGGAAGAAGAATCTCGATACAATAACGGGTCCTGTTGACTGAACCTGCGTCGAAGATATGAAGTCTGTACGACTACCAAGCATGATGCGTCCCCAAACGAGAACACTGCCACCTCCATACCTGTCCCTTTCAATGATGTACGAGGGATGATAGCGGCTTCCCCGCTCTCTCCAGATGAGTATGCGATGAGAATTGCTACTCAGACTGAATCTGCTCTCATCTGTAAACAGTACTCGTCCCCATTCATTGTCTCTCCAATTGCGGTGTTCCTGGCACCACAGAGAACGCCTTCTCCGAAGGGCAGGCGTTAGAGGTACACACCGTACAGTGCGCCGTGCAAACAGACCACCACCGTGCAGTCTTCTGGCCACAGTAAAATGCGATATCGGTAGTCCAGTCGCCTGTGTCGTGTGTCTAGCGATTTCTCTCGCTGTCTGCCGCCTGTTACTTCTGGCCTGTAAGGCAATATACCGGTCATCTGCGGGTGTGGTTCCTCGTGGACGACCACTACTAAACCCCGGATAGCTGTTCCTGTTGTTTGAAATTGTCTCCAAAGTCGTGAAACGATGCTGTGAGCAATTCCGAACTCTGCAGCCACACTTGTCACCACTTTGCGGGCTTCCTCCAACTTTTCAATGATTCGACCTCAGGTAAAAGCATCCAGATGTCGTCTAACAGATTGATTATTCGCCATTTCTCGCTGAGGCAGCAACTCGGTGTGATTTTAACTGCTATACGGCGTGCAATCTCTTTGCCAGAAATACTGATCTTACACCGACAACATGCTTAATACTACTCAGACACTCCCCATTACGTCTACCTGCATATCTGGGCATGTGCTACCGTACATCACCTTACTTAATCTCCTGATTGGTCTTTCTGTCCGCTCTGCCTATCACCTTACTTAATGTCCTGATTGGTCTTTCTGTCCGCTCTGCCTCTTCGTTCAGCTGATATGCTAATTTTTCGACTTCGTCCTTAATTTTTGCACACCAGTGTATAACAAGTGACAAAAAATTTCATGACTGGATAAAGGCAGTAATGGCTCTCAGAGGGTAAAGAAATCTTTAAAATTCAAACCCATACATGATGATATGGAATAGCAGCTATGGAACCCTTGATGATCTCATGAATTGCATTTCATAATAACTTCTAATCTCAATAAACCAGAGACATAGTATCAATTTATGATGATTTAGTACTTCAGAAATATAAAATGGGTTGAAGCCAACATGCCTCTAGTGTTCTAAACTGAAATGTAACAACTGTGTGGGAAACAGAGATTTAGAGCATGCTGCAGTTAAAATTCTCAAGCATTTTTATGTTTTTACTTAAAGGAAAACATAAAAATACTTGAGAATTTATTGATTTATTGATCCATTTACTTCTAAAATAAGTAGATTAGATTTATTGATCCATTTACTTCTAAAATAAGTTTAATCTATAACAACTGTTCAAAAAGTAGTGTACCGTTTTCTATTTAGCAATGTTCATGCAATTTTTATGTTTAGTGTATTTACATTGTTTTTTTGTTGAAGTGCTTGAAAATTTGCATCCCTTTACTATATCAGTGAAAAAGAATGCTTGTTTAAGCATTATATTCACTAGTTACTAAACACTTGGATAGCAGGGCAAATCAGATATTTGAAAACACGTAATTGAGATATACAAATGATTCACTTCCCATTCAGAATGCTTACAATGTAAAGCAAGATGGAAAGAGTAAAGTTTCAGTGCACAGTTTTCAAAGGATTATTGTATAATGTTTATGGTAATTTCTAGATGTCAACTCAGGCGAAGAAAGTTCACAAAGTGAGCACCTGCACATCAAAAGCAGAAGATCACTAACATGTTTAAATTGTCAAAATGACATAAATAACATAAAGACATAAATTTGAAAAGCAAAAAGTAAACATACAAATATTACAACTGAACTTGTCTTACATACGACAAAATATCCACAAAGCAACTAATCTGCACATCATACCCATTTTATTTTTTGTTTCAAATCAGACCTTCAGTGATTTGGCGAGGAAGAATACGAGGAACTAGCAATTTGCTTGGATAGAATGTATAATGCTGCGAAAGAATGTAGGATAGAATGTATAATGCTGCGAAATAAATCAGAGCTTTCTATGTCATTCCATAATAAACAGTACTTATTTCATAATTTTTCTTTATCTCATTAATTAATTGATGAGGCGAAAGTTGAATAATAATGAATTAATTTTCATTGAAATGTAAAACTTTGCAGGTATGTGATGACCACCTTCTGTGCAGTATTTCTGAGAATATAAACAAATTTAGAAATCTGGGAGTATAAGTGAATAAATGTTATAGAACATCACCTCTCAAATGACCACTTCTGAAAGTGACCGGTATTTCTAGGAATATAAATAAATATTGATATTAAGCATTATTTCTCTAAGACGACTGTCTCTATAGAAGACCAAAACTTCTGGAATCATGGATAGTCATCAGAGAGAATTTTCTTTACTGCAAAATTATCACACAACTGTAATTCAATAGCAATAACAGTGTACACGATTGAAAAGCATTTTATGTCCTGTAATTAAAAAAAAAGTCTATTTTTCTAATTTTGCCTATATTTATAGCGACGTTTGCAATCTGCAAGTAATTATATAAGTAATTTAAACAATTTTTCATAAAAATACACGTTATTTAGAATTTAGTAAATATTCTAGAAACTGCTAATCCACTGAAAATATCTTTCCCATGCCTAAATAAATTTTTTAAAAATGCTAGAAAAAAAAGCAGTTAAAATTAATAACGAAATAACAACCTGGATATCGATATTTTTAATGAACAATATTTAGAAACAACTCTTAGCAAAATATGTATGAAAATGAAATAATATACATGCTGCCAGATGTGCAATGTCAAAAAACTAAAGTTGGTAAATTTGAGAACAAATAATATGTTTAGAATGTTTTACAATGGATATCCTCCGGAAAATGCAGTATGAATATCTTTAGGATGTGAAATTGGTGAAGTCGTCAGGTCATCTGAGAATCAACATCTTCAGGACATCCTCATATATCTGAGACATAGCAATTTAAATAGGACATTCTCAGGATATTAAACTACAATGTCCTCAAGACATCTTAGAATCAACAAACTCAGGATATCCTAAGTATGTCCTGGGATAATGCAACTTAACTAGGACATCCCGATGATGTTCTCTTCTATGGGGGCTAGCATTATGCACCCTCTCTCCTCAAATAATGCGATATAGTGTTATCATATTACTGAGAATCACCAATTTCCACTTCCTCAGAAATTGTAATAAAATAATACTCGAGCCTTTCAAATGCAGCAGCAGCCAAACATGTAGGAACATGCAAAACACATAAAAGAAAAAATACCAAACGCCGCCTGTACTCACCTAAAAGAAAATCAATTAGAAAGGGAACCACAAATGCTCCAGTACACTCTCCGCACAAGTATAAAGCAAAAGCTAAAGCCTTGCGGGTTGGAAACAAACCTGAAATTTGGGAGAGGAAGCTGTTAACTACTAAACTCGAGCAGATCCTGAGTCCTTTGTACTGCATCTGTAACATTTTTATGCATGTATTATTATTTCTATTTCTGTCTATTGTATTTTACTGCTTATGATATTTTTATACAGTACAAAGTCCGAAATCTGGACTCTTTGGATTTTCGCCGATTCCGGATTTGGAATTTTTCCGGATATTAGATCATCAGTTTAAATTTAGTAAGATGGCATGTAGAAATTATGAAATTAAAAATATGAAATCGTGATTTATGAAATAATGAAGTATTTATGATCTAAAGGGTACCGAAATTTATAAAAAAAGCTTAATATTTATTTGTTTACCTTATTAAACATCTCTTTGAATGCAAGTTGTTCACATTGCTTCGTTTTTTTGTGTTAATACTTTCTCTTTAATTCTATAGACAGACATAATCTCATGTTGAGTTACATTGTTGAAGTCCTGTAACTGCTGCGTCGAGAATTCTGACTAACTTGCCAATCGAATTGTTTTCGTTTTCAGTAACTTCTCTGTCACTCTCTTCGCTATCGGTAGTGGTATTTTCTGGATCTAGAACCATACTACAGATTTTGCCATACATTAATTAATTGATTGATGATTGAGAAGCATTGTCATCAGAAGGAAAAACTCCTTTAAATCATCTTCATTTATTACCACTTCTCCACATTTCTTTAAAAAAATCCGTTAATTGAAAAATTTCACCTTTGTTTTGCGATATCTGAAAACCTTTAAAATTAGTGGCTGTCATCATCAAATTAACTCCTTCATTATACATATTTGACTATGCTTCATGAGCTTGGTGACTAATGACAAGTTCTGTTAAATTTTATCTTGCTTCAATTGTGCACTCAGACAATTAAGCATGAATTGTATTAGTTTAGTTATTTATTATACTTATGTCTATTTCTTGCACATGCTTAAGGCTTATCAGACTTCTGAATAAATAAATTTCCACATATACTTATTGTGCTTCCCTATGCATTAGTGGGGCTTTAAACAGTACCCATATTGCTGTATTAGAATTTTTATTGCAAATTTCACCCTTGAAATTATTCTTGAGCGGAGAAGCAATTAAAGCCATGTATAGTTTGAATAAAAATGGCACAGGTTTCGGTCATAAAAGCCACCTGAATAGCCACATTGACATATGCCTGGACTTGGGCAGTGAGATCTCTATAATTTATATATGCCCAAGGATGCAATTACTAAAACAATAGTTCCAGATAAACTATTCTCAACTTATATACCAAAAAGGAATGAGATAGAATCTCTAATTGACCTAATTCCAACAGCATCAATTGAATGTTACACAGATGGATCAAAATCCAACTTCACTGGAGCTGGAGCTATTATAAGAACCAAAGGATCTGGAGAAGATTTCATTAGATTTCAGCTATACCTTGGTAAACTAACAACTATTTTCCAAGCCGAGGTTCTGACGATCAGTATGGTCGCCAGGGAGCTCTTAGCTAAAAATATGGTTGATAAGACCATTCTTTCTCTTTTCATTGAGATTCTTTCTGACAGCCAATGAGCCATCCTTGCCCTGGCTAATTGTGTCAAGTTACAAAACTGTGTTTTGAACTGTACTCAAGATCTCAATTCTCTGGCTCAGGCCCATAACACCATTAGTTTAGTCTGGGTCCCAGGTCATTGTGATTTTGCTGGAAATGAACTAGCTAATAAAGTAGCTAAAGATGCTTCGCAACTACCCCTGTCTAGCCCAGAACCATTTTACCCAGTTTCATATGAAACTGTTAAAAAAGAAGTAAGAAGCTGGATAAAGAACAAACATGATGATATATGGTCTAAACTGTTGGTTTTTTTTAGATTGGCATATATATAACATTCTCAAAAGAATCATCCACTTCTAACAAAAATACATTATGGCAATATACAAAAAGAAAACTTTATTAAAGAAAATCAGACATAAGAAATCTTACCACATTCTACCAAACCATAATAATGAAACTCTCTCTCTTCCAGATAAATTTTTAACTCATTCTTTTTACAATTTTATATCAATGTTGCCCAAATATTAAAACTTAAAATTATGCTTTATAAACAAATACTATCAATTTCCCCCTTATTTGTATTTAAAGATATAATTTTAATCAGTCAGTCATGCCCATACTTTAATAGTTCATCTTTTAATTTCACCCTAGGTAGATACTTTGTTAAAATATCCACTTCTTGATTTTGTGAACACACAAACTGAGGAATGATTTGATTCATTTCATATTCATCCTTAAGAAAGAAATATTTTCTATTAATGTGCCTTGAACTGCTACTTTGTTTTGGTTTTTTAATCCAATCTATTAATGCTTGACAGTCTGTTTTAATTCCTATTGGTTTGTCAATTAGATCATCTTGACCCAATTCTTCAAGTAAAAAGATATACCATTTAACTTCACATGCACATTCACAGAATGCTAAAAGTTAAGCTTCCATTGTAGATAGAGCAACTATTCTTTGTTTGTTGCACTTCCAATTTATGAAATTTTTACCTAATTTAATGAAATAACCTCCAAATGATTTTCCATCTTCAGTGGTACACCAACTTGCATCTGATGTAGCATTTAATTTCCCATTGTCTGAAGTATACACTAAACAAACATTTTGTGTTCCTTTAATATATCTAAATATCCTCTTTACAGCTTTCCAATGTTTCTCTCTGGGATCTTGATTATATCTGGACAAATTACTTACTGCAAAAGCTAAGTCTGGCCTTGTGCCTGTTGCTAAGTACATCAATGAACCTAATGCTTCTTGATATTTTGTTTTCGACACAGGTGGCGAAGATGCTATGTCATCAAGATTTTCACCCAATATTCCTGGAGTCTTGATAGGTTTACATTCATCCATTTCAAAGTTTTTTAAGATTTTAGTTATATAGTTTTCTTGACTGAGCATAAGTTTTCCAGATTCTTGCTGGATGTCTATTCCTAAAAATTTTTGTGTTTTAGTGACTTCTCTTAATGTGAACGATTTAGATATTTGGGAGATGATGTCATTTATCTCAGAATTTGAATTTCCAATCACCATTAAGTCATCCACGTATACTGCTATGATAAAATATTTGATCTTATCTTTATAAATATAAACACACGGATCTGACTTTAGGTCTAGCTAAATTCTTTTCTTTAAGAACTTTACATAATTCATCATACCAGCATTTTCCTGATTGTGGTAATCCATATATACTTTTGTTTACAAGATATACTTTATTTGGATCTGATATAAAGCCAGGTGGTTGTTCCATGTAAATTGGTTTATCCAAGTATCCATTTAAATATGCAGTTTTTACATCGAAAAATCTTATTTTGTAGTTTTTGTAAACTGCAATCGATAGTAATGTTCTAAAGGTTGCAAGTCTCATTACTGGGCTAAATCCATCTTCATAATCAATTCCTTTTCTTTGATTAAATCCGGTTGCTACTAATCTTGCTTTGTAAATTGTTTCTAAATTACCCTTCTCATCCCTTTTTGAGAATATCCAGTGGTTTTTAATAACTTTCTTATCGATGGGTCTTTCAACTAATTCATAGACTTCATTAGCCTCCATTGAACTCAATTCTGTCATTGCATGTAGCCGGAATTCACTTTCAGCAGATTCTATAGCTTCATCATACGTCTTAGGTAATCCTTCATTTGTATTGTATACTATATAATCTTTTAATTTTTCTCGGGGCTTCATAGTTCACGCTGGTTTTTTCTGTACAGAATTTCCATGACTATCATTTCCAGGTTCTTCATTTATTTGTGGATACTCGGTTGGCTTTTCCAATGAATTGTTATCACCATGTTCATCAGCACTGTTGGATGGCAAAATTTTCTCAGCTTCTTCATCTGTTGTATTATCTTCTCTATAGTATCTGTCAGTTATTTCTGAATTATTTACATTTCCATTAGTTTGTTCCTTATAAAAAATAATAAGTTCTTCTAATATTTGATTTTATCGAATTTTAAATAATTTTCTTTTAGTAAAGGTGATCCAAGTTTCTGTTCATTAAATTTTACATCTCTCACTTCTTGAATTTTATTTAGTTCAGGGATATAAATTTTGTATGCATTTCTCTTCATGCTATAGCCTATCATAATTCCGTTTTTAGCTTTTAGATCCATCTTTCTACGTTTTTCTCGTCTTATATGAACATATGCTTCACATCCAAATCTTTTCAGATAAGTAATGTTAGGCTTGCGTCCTTTATATAGTTCATGTGGTGTAAACCTTTTATCATTTTTGTGACTCCTGTTATTCACATGTACAGCTACTTTAACGCTTTCAGACCAAAATTTTATTGGTAATTCTGCATCAATTAACATAGTTCTAGCAGATTCAATTATAGTACGATTAAAACGTTCAGCTTTTCCATTACTTTTCGAAGTATAAGGGGTTGTAAGTTCATGTTTATTTGCCATTTTTTCAAAAAACTCTTTTATATTTTTAGCTAAAAACTCACTACCATTAATTATCACTACGAATTCTTTTTAGTTTCTTTCCTGTTTGTCTTTCTTCTTGAATGATAAGTTAGATTATAGCTTCAGAAGTTTCACTCTTCTCAATTGTTATCACAAATATGAAATTACTGTAATCATCTACAACTGTTAAAAAATAACAGCTTCCATCTATTGATTTCTCAATTGGTCCAACTAAATCTATGTGCCATAATTCTAAAATATATTCAGATTGCTTAAATTTCACACTTTTATAAGATGTTCATGTTATTACTTTTATAAGATGTTCATGTTATTTTACCTAATGTACAAGGTTCACAATTGTTTTCAGAAATTTTTACATTTTCTAACCCAATGACTGATGAGTGTTTTTTCATTTCTATCAGCCTTTGATAATTTATATGACCTAGTCTCTGATGCCATAGTACATCATTAACATAACTAATTTTAGCTTCTTCAACAATATTTCCTTCAACTTCAAATTTATTTCTATTTCTGTTAGCTATATATAGAATGTTTCCCTGTTTAGTGATCACTTCTGCTTTATTCTTGGTAAAAATTACATTTAAATCATGATTACAATTTTTGATACTGACAGCAGATTTTCACTTAAATTCGGTACTTGCAGAACATTTTCTACTCTCAAGATGTTCGTATTTCTATCAGTTTGCATTTTAATGTTACCTATACCAACTGATTTGATCATGGCCCCTTTTTCAGCCATCATTATTTGTCGTTCTTCATCTTTAAAATTAGTAAATATTTCTTTATTAGCTGCCATGTGAGATGTGGCTCCTGAATCAATAATCCATTTAATTTTTCTATTCTCTTGTTCATTTATTTTATTCTTTCCATCATTTCTATCTTGATTAAGATATGAGGTTTCTGTTTTCTTAAATACTTCAAATAAGCATGTAGCTGATTCATATTCTCTTTCCTTGCTTGACATTCGATAAGTTTTATTTGTTACATTTCTCTGCTGTCGGTGTTCTTGTTTAGTTTTCCTTTTACATTCAGTTGATTTGTGGCCGAATTTTCACAGTTAAAGCACTTTATACTATTATTATTATTTCGACATTCTTTTATTAAATATCCTAATTTTCCACAATTAAAGCATCTTCTTTCATATTTCGATTTTATCCAGTTTTCTTTTGCCTTTGAACTTACTTCTATTTCTTTTCCTCTTTGTTTATTTTTTCCTTCTGTTTCTTTTAAAGCTTGTCTAATTGAAGCTAGATCTTTCTCTTTATTGCTTTTAATAATTTTAACTTCAAATTCAAATTCCTTTCAAAGTCCTAGTATGAAATAAATTAATTCTTTATTTCTTATTTCATCTCCAACTTGAATACTTTTACTTTTCAGACTTACTGCTCTATTCATATAATCATCTACTGATTCATTTTGACTCATTTTCAGTTGAGCTAATTCTATTCTACATTTGATTTGAATATCTTCTGTTCTTGCCGCCATTTCATTTTTTAATTTCTCCCATAACTTCCTTGCGTTCTTTTCATTTGCATATTTTAAGTCTTGTGGAACTGTCATAGTTTGATTCATTATATTTCTTGCTATCGCGTTATTATCATCCCATATTTCCAAAGTTTTTATTTCATTTTCAAAATTAACATCATCCTTTTTATATGGTTTTGGTGGTTCATCAGCTTCTATCACACTTCTCCATATTTTTAAACTTCTTAATTCACTTTCAATTCTGTTGGCCCAAATAAGATAATTATCGTCACTTAATTTTTCTATATGACTCAAATTTATCATGTTATATGCCATATTTTCTAATTTATATTCACTAATTATAATACAAGTTTAATTTATCTCTTAGAGAAATTGGTGATTTTGTTAAGCCTAAACAACATCAATGTTCTATCTGAAAGTTTATTAACAGAGGGGGCAACCACGCTCTGCTACCAATTTTTTTTTTTTTTAAAGATTGGCATATATATAACATTCTCAAAAGAATCATCCACTTCTAACAAAAATACATTATGGCAATATACAAAAAGGAAACTTTATTAAAGAAAATCAGACATAAGAAATCTTACCACATTCTACCAAACCATAATAATGAAACTCTCTCTCTTCCAGATACATTTTTAACTCATTCTTTTTACAATTTTATATCAATGTTGCCAAAATATTAAAACTTAAAATTATGCTTTATAAACAAATACTATCACTAAACACAAGACTGTGCTCATTCTAAATTGGTTCTCAGTACACTTAACTTATCAGGTAAACTTGTACACCTCAGTAGAACTAACTTACGCCAGGTAATTCAAGTTGTTACCGGACGTGCTTTATCTGGTGAAGCATCTCCACAAATGTGGTCTTGTCAAATCTCCTCTCTGCCCAGCTTGTGGGGAAGAAGAGAAAACACCTTTTCACTTCCTAGGACGATGTCCAGTGTTTTCTGTCCATAGAAACAAATTCCTTGGGTTTTCCTATATTAGCTTTGATCAAGCCCTTTTATACAAAGGGCTCTCTGGCATAATAGGGTTTCTGATGTATACTAAACACCTGCAGGTAAGGTGAATTTGAAACCACAAGACACAAGCATTGGGACACCCTGCAATTTTTTTTTTTTTTTTTTTTTTTTTGTAAAAGAAACTATGCAGGGATTTCCCTCTCATAGCTGTGTTTTGGAATATAATTTGGAAATAAATATGAAATCTTTATACACCACCTGGCCATTTGGCTTAAGAAAGTACTTCTGCCCTCCTTATTTAATTGATTAATTAATTAATTTTTTTTAGACTCGCCATTGCACTCTTGTTTGGTCAAGAGTTTGTGTTTGGTGGTTTGGGAGGGATTGAATGGGAAGTTTTAACGATTTAACCGACACCCTGAATTTAGAGATGGGATCTTTTGCTGATACTATATATTTGTTGTCAGTTTGGGATCTTATCTACTTATTTCTTATTTACCTTTCACAGGAGTTACCATTTAAAACCTTTGACTTAAATGATCAAAAGGCAGAAGAGCAATGGGCAATATTGCCTAAGCTCTTGTCCTTCTTTTCATAAGAAGGAAGCACCACTAATGTTATGTTATTGAGGACTGGCGCTAGATATCTTTTTGCCTGACGCAGTCTCTGTGGATCCTAAATTCTGCGACTCCATGCGGCCATACGTGCTCTGGCGCTGGTTCTGGGTTTATGTGTAAAACAAATCAGTTATTTTTAATTCATATAGCCCTAAATGTAATCTTTGGGTCTATGAGTATCATCAACAAAATCTATTTTTAGCATACAGATAGAAATTTTCGGTAAATTTTTCCTTGTCGTCATTTTTTAGCGCATTTAACTTAAATCTGTAATCATCGCCAAGCATAATGTCAACTTAAAAGGTTACCATATTCCTTTATTATTCAATTACTAACATAAAAAAAATTGTTTAGGCATCGCTACATGAGTCATTACTCAAGTTGTCATGTTTTGATAAGCATGCGGTGATGAAATGAAAGCATAATAAATAATGATTTGCCAGGTGGGCATCAGATCAATGATGTATCTATGTGGAATGTTTCGGTTTGAGATGTGTGCCGAAAAGCAGATACGCAGCAATGGAGCCAAATTACTGATTGTACAAACTTATGCTAAAATGTTTGTTTCTTCAGTAACAAGATATTTTCTTTAGTGTCAAAGTAAAATTAAGAATCAGGACTCTCCAGATGTTTTATTATGCACAAAGGGGGGGGAATCAAATGTGCATGCATAAAGCCTATGAGAAAAACGTTGTTGGTGGTTTTGAGGTCCGGATTTTAGATCATTCCAGATATTGGACGTCTGGATATCGGACTTTGCACTGTAATATACATTCTGGTAACTTCACCACAACTGCACTGTTTGGTGGGTCTAAACATTGCACAGCAGTCATGAATTAAATAAGTTAAACAGATGCTATTATTAACTTTGAAAAATAAAAGGTGTTCCTGCTCCTCTCTTTAGCTGTATATTGCAGTGTTTAGTACCTCAACAAATACTGCTACAGGAAAATGAGCTTCAGAATTCAAATTTTTGAATTTTCTGGTTGTTTGGTTATTGCGTGTGTATCTCATACACTGACACCATTTGGCTGAGATGCATAAGGCATTGTTAAGTCTTTGAATGATTCCTCTATAACAGGGGTCTCTGATCTACGGTCTGTAGGCCAAATGTGGTCCATTAGTGTAATGAATCCGGCCTGTGACAGATAATGGCTTATTGTTATTATTGTTGCTGTGATAAGTTGGATAAAATGAATAGTAATAACTCAGTTTTATTACTTACTAGGTAAACTGCCCACTTGAAAAAATCACTAATGGGATTTATGTATTTGTGATTTTCCATTGAGAATTGTTTGTAATAGTAAACCAATTTTACTTTTACCAATTATTAAATGAGATTTAAGATGCTCATTGGTTAACTCAGATCTATAAACATTTTTTGTGTACTTCAGTTTGGAGAATATTTTCTCACACGAGTAAGTAGTACCACGAGCAGAAAACAGCTCATGCGCAAATTTATACAAAGTATCAAATCGTACTGGTGGAAGACTCTTATAAAATTCCAGCAAAGATAAGTTTTGATATTTGTTCTTAATTATATATCTGCATTGTAAATCAGTAATTTCCATTTGCAGTTTCAGGGCTAGGGTAGTACCGAAAGGATTTTGAAAAAACGTAATTTCATTTGCAGTGACAGACATTAAAGCCTGAGAAACAAGTGTCAAATTTTATCTTCAAAGCACTCAAAGCTTTGATTGCAAAATCAACGGGAAATTCAGTCTCAGTAGTGTGGCTGAATATTATGCATTTTAAAATGTGTGAAACATTTTTTACATAATTGTGATTGAATCAGTATTATTTTCTGCTGGAGAACCTTGATATTAGTGTATAAATAAGAGAGAAGCTGGTTTTCTCCTTGCATTCTCAAATTTAGCTCATTCATATGTTTTGTCAAATCGACATAGAATACTAACTTAAACAGTCATTCGCTATTTTGTAATTCAGTAAGAGGGAGATGCTTTTCATTAAACAAATTTTGATCTCTGCTCAAAAAAGCGCTGAAGGACTTTTTCCGCAACTAAGCCAGCATACGGCAGTATGATATGGTAAGTCATTTTTCTTCAGTCTCTTCAATAAACATGTGGAATTGTAGATAATTCAGCCTAGTGGATCAAATGAAATTAAAAACTGATATGACTAGTTTTAGAACTTCAGACATATGCAAACATTTCCCACACAAAGACTTGATTAATGACACAATGTAATACTAATGGTTTTGAACCACCATCATTTTTTACAGCCTTTGATGCAAAAGCAACCACTCCTTTATTTTTACCACACGTCTCTGCCTCAATGAGTTGTAATAGATTTCAAGTTTTTTCCGTCGAAGGTTCTTTTTATTAATGGCATTTTCAACTCCCTTTAAAGTATTCCCCGCTAGTTGTGCCATGAATACTATAAATGTTATGAAGTTCTTAATTCACTTTATAGCTTTTATTTACTACTTGGATAAAATTCAATACCTGAACAGTATCTGACACATCCGTTGACTCATCCAAGGCGAGAGAAAACCACTCAAGATGTCAATTTTTCTCAGATATTTTCTGCGATGTCTTCTACCTTCAGCAATGCTTATGTGATTTTGATTACAATCAAATAATTACTGGACAAGGGCGCTTCTCATTGTACCTGAAAAGATATGATTTGCAAAATGTCTTTGTAGTTTTTGTAGTGTTGAAGGCAATGCACGACATTTCGTCAAAAACTGCGCATCGTTGCGACATGTTAGAGAAAAACATGGTAATATAAAGGAATTCTACTGCTGCAATAAAGAGTTTCGATTTGCAAAGGATTAATTGAACTTTATCAATAGCAGTAGAAAATTATGGTTTTGTAGTTTTAACTGTATTTGTGTGTTAATCTTTTAACTGTATTTTTGTTTGTCTATGTTGGGTGTGCTGTGTTAATCATGCGGCCGATTATTAGTGGTCAAGAGGGTTGCAGCATACTCGTATATTACATTACATTACACTCTGAGCAACAGTGTTTGCTGACAAACTGACAGTTTTGAATAAATTTACCTTTTCGAGGCACATTTCTTTGACTACTTCAATTACGCATTCTTTGATCGTTTTTTCTCCATTGGTGAGTGGTTTCCCACATTTTGAGATTTCAATAGCCACATGAAAGCTGGCACGAGTTCAGTACTGACTTTTATAAACAAATATGTCTGCAGTTGCAATTCGTGCTTCAAAGCTTCAAATTTGTCTGTCCACAAACTTCCTGCTTTTTTGAGTAATTTTGAACATGTACTGTTTGATAATGATGTTTAATGTTATATTTTTTTAGAATGGCTGTGGTTTCATTGCAAATTAAACACAGTGCCTTATTGCTGGACTGAATCATGAAATATTGAAAATTCCATTCATCTTCAAATGTCCTGGGCTCACTGTGTATTTTTCGCGTCTTTTCCATGTTAGTAGATCATACACAAAAACAACAAGTCAAATCAAAATTATGTTACCTACGGGCATTCGGCGGTTCGAAGATGTCTTTTAAAACAGGGTTATGCAATACTTTATTATTTGACAACAGACAGTTTCACTTCCTTTGCTTTCCCTAGAATGTTTAATTGTTGTACTGCCCTTTTGAAAGGACTACTAGCGCTATCTGTAAGCAGTTAGTGTATAGAGAGTGCTAGCTGTTTCCGCTTTTGACTGCCAAATGTCTAGAAAATTAAAATCGTTTTGGCCCTTGGAACTTACTTGAGTAATCAGTATAGCCTTTAAGGCTGGAAACTTTGGAGACCTCTGCTCTAGAATAAAGAATTGCATGCACATTTTCATTGTCAAATGTGCCTCCATGTAACTGAGAAATTCTTTGATTGAGTATCTCAAAACTTTAACATGTACAAACATGTGCTTTAGCATATACTCAGCTTTTGAGTTCTTGATAAAATAGCCACAATGAAATAATGCACGTCTGTTTTTTAATGATGTAGGCCCACCAGCAGCCGAACGGTAAAGTTGCTGAAAACTGGTAGTTCAGTCCGAGGTTAGAATCCCGCAAACAGGCTGGCTGCATGGGCGTTTTCGTGGTTTTCCCCATGTGTAACGTGTATACGAGCCAGTTTCCCTTAGAAAGTCCTCCACGAAGGCATCCCTCCCCTTAGGCAGCTAGCCCTAGTGTGTTTTGCCATATTCTCAAAAAACCAAACCAAACAAATCTTAATGATGTAAATTTCTTTCTGAATGAACATCATTCTTACATTGGCTTTATTTTCTTGAATAATTCTTAATGGCTTATTCTTGGCTGGTTTTCCTTCAACAATCCATTATTTGCAATCTTTCACTCATTGTCATTTTTACTTGCAGTAGATGACAATATTATGTTTTCTTGATCTTTTTCTAACCCACCAGCGAGTGAGTGGTAAAGTTACTGAACACTGGTAGTTCAGTCCGAATTTCAAATCCCACAAATGGGCCAGCTGCATGGGGCGTGTTTGTGGTTTTCCCCATGTGTAATACGTATGCAAGCCAGTTTCCCTTAAAAAGTCCTCCATGAAGGCATCCCTCCCCTTAGGCAGATAGCTCTGGAGGCTTTGCCATAATCACAGACCACCTTGATCTTTTTCTGAATTTGGCTTTGATATCCTGCTTTTGTTTTCTAGATTTTGACACTGCCAATGCTAATTGTTCAGTTTACATCCTTTCTCATGAATTGTAAATTCATTTTCATGAGAGAAAAGCTGTATTGTTAACCGCCAACTTTTTATTGGTCTTTACCCAAGAGCAGATGATTTGATTGAATGATATTCTTTATATAAAATATCAAAAATATTGCTGTAAAACAGCATATTAGATAATTTTTGTTTTCATTTGGAAAGATGAGTTGCTATCCTCATGCCATTGGGGAAACTATGTGCGTATATTACGCCCTTAATTTTCTGTTGCTGCTTCAGATAACTTACGTAATTCCAACCAAACATATCTAAGAGTTTAAAACCTCATAACTTTTTCAAAAAATGCTTTGTTACAAAATTTTTTAATACCATAACAGTAGTGTTGTGAAGTTTCCTAATAGCTTCATTGCATGTTTCTTGATATGTAACTTGATTAAAACACTTAAAATGATGCCTGAGCTACAAAGGGATGGATGGTCTAGTCACATTGATTCAGTCAGCGTGGTCTTATTCTTCTTCCCCGTTCCTCTCTGAATGGGAAAAAATATAATTTCCCTGTGTATGCCTTTGTGGAGTAAATGATTAACATTCCTAGCTAGCAAGTGAAAAATCCATATTCCAAAATCAACCAAGGTTTCAATGGATTTTTCACATTTCCTGCACCGAAAAATTGAATAGTCTATACAGTGTAGCTAAAAATAATGCGATGGTATAAAATTTTGGAAAGACTTCTTCAAAGACATTTCTAATGTCCATATATACTTTTGAATAGAAAACGTATACCTAGGCTCTATTTACTTTGCATAACTCGGTAAATGGCTTTACTAGAGAATTCTTTCCACCCATAGAAAATATTAGGTTTATCATACTTCCAAGTATATAAGCAAAAGAAACTTAAAATTCTGTTTTCTTATCTTTTCTTTTACATTTTTTAGGTGATATAAATGGGCCAAAATTTTCATCACAAACTTTTAATATAATCAATGCAAATGAAGTAAAAAATGTAGAAAAATATTTTTTCTCCATTTAAAACCAGAAATAAATATTAGGTAATTTTACTTCAAGGTAAAACTCAGTGAGACTTTTCTTGACTCTTCAATCTTTTTCTTTATTTCCTGTAAATTTTACAAAACATTGCAACATGTCAAATATGTTTTCCATAAATCAGTTATGCTACAACACTACTAAATATTTTAGAAATCAGTTTGTTAAATTTGCTTTCAGTTCATATAATTTCTGAAGAATACCTTAGGAATCTTTAGGGGAACCTCAGCTAAGAATAAAGCCAAAGGGGGAATGAAACTGAATTATGTAAGCAGTGACAACTTAATTGTATAAATTAATCCTTTGAAATAAATAAATACTGTAACATAATACTAGGTGAGTCCAATAGTTAATGACAGATTTAAAAAGCACATAAAGAAGTTAGAATATAACAATTTTCAAATGTAAAATCATGCACTGCTGTGAAATTCTGAGACAGCACAAGCTTTTAAATGTAAATAACTTGAGTTGCTCTTGCTGACCTAGTACACACACCCTTGGCACGCAAAAATTTTTCAATAATAATGGAAAACAGTGCTCTTAAAAAAGCAATATTTTCAGAGAATTTAAGTTTGCCATGGAATAATTTCTGATCCAAATATGCACTAACATGTAAATAACCATGCCTGCACTAGTTGCATTACTTGACCATGTACATAACATATAGCCACCTCCTTTCCCACCCTGTCACTGTGTATCATATAAAATTATTGCCACCAGTCATATTTTCGATAATGAATGAATCATCAAGTGGGTTACATAGTTCTTTTTATTTGCAACTGTAACATTCAAACCAGTTTGAATATGGAGTATTTATTTATTTATTTATTTTTGGATTTTAGGAAGACATAAATGGAAACCGATTAAAATGTTTTCTTCTTTGCAAACAAGTTATATTTCATAGCAACTACATAATGTTATGTATTACAGAAAAAATTTTAACCTATTACTTTATTCATCAGATTAGGCACTTATTGTGAACTGCTTCTAAATTTAAATCTCACCTTAGAATGAAATTTCGAGGGTGTTTCCAAAAATTCTAACCAGCAAATAAAAGTGCAGTGGACACAGCTTAATGTGATAGTTTTTAATGCTATCATTTAAATGTTGTTATCAAGTTGTCAAACTCCCGCCCATTGGTATATATATATATATATATATATAATGTAAGAAAGGCAAATTAACTAAACTTAAAAGGACCTGTGAGGTCAAGAATTTTGCGCATTGAGCTGCAAAATTTGAAATAAAATTAAAAAGTAAATTCTTCAAGCTATAGCTTATGAGCTAAAGTGATACTTCGGTTCCTTAGCAAAGTAGTATAAACACAAAGTAAAGATCCAAATGTAATTCAAAATGTAAAAACACAATATGCATGAAATACTAATTAAGAAAATTAGAAAAAGATTAAAGCTTAACTTGATTCAAACTTAAAAGTTAATATGTATGTAGAATAAAGTGTAAGCTATCTCAAAACATATTAGAAAAAAAACTACAAAAACATCATGTTAAAAAACAATAACTACTACAAGCAGCAGTAAATGGAATAATTAGCCTAATTCAAATATCACCATGGACTTTTCAAGGGAAATGCATGGTGAGATTCGAACTCTGCTAAATTCCAAAATGTGCTACGTCAAACAGGACATTGAGACTGATAGCCAAAAATTTTTTTATTAGAAAAGGTCTAAATATTAATTGTATCTGAGTCTCAATTTCCCTGGTTCATTTCCCGACACGTCCGCTGTTAACAAGTATATGAGAAATACTTAATTTGTGCAGGAAAATCTATACAAGAAGCCTGGTAAGGCAAATTTACAGCATTAAAATAAATAGCGAAATTGCTATTAGTCAACATATTCACAAACTTTATGGCTGAACCTTCTTAATCTGAAGGGTTATAGCTTTAAAAAAGCAGTAACAGCAGCAATGTTTTATAAAGAGAATAAAAGATTCATATTGAGTCAGTTTATGACCAAAAAGATAAAATGTAAAAACATACCTGAATTCAAGACTTCTTTCTGCTAGAAGCTGTTTTCAAAAAATGGCAGAAAGATGGGTTGTAAGTAGCAACAGAAAAGAGTGAAAAAAATAAGAATTAAATTCACCAATTGGGTGAGACTACTCCAAGGGGGGGAAACACACGTCAGGAAGCAATGTTCAATGAAACATAACTAACTGGGGGGATCTGAGTCCGAAAATTTTGGGGGGGGTGTAGATGGTAGTTTTGTTTCAACATGGCGTCTGTCCTGCGCAATGTCAATTCATGAATGGTTTGAAAAGGTGAATGCAAAAGGGCCAATTCTTACTCTTGGTAAAATTGGCCAAAAAAGCAGTTGAAATCAGAAAAATACAGTAATTTGTTAGTTAAAGTCGTAATTCTTCAAGCTAGAGGGCTTTCAAGCTTCTTTGAAACGAAAAGAGCCCATAAAATTTAATAAAAAGGATAGATTTGGCAAGAAAAGGTATTAATTTACATATAATACATATTAAGAATAAGGTTTTCAAGTACTGAGCCAAATGTGCAGAGAAAAAATTTTTTAAGTAGTGAGAGTAAACATTTTTACATTCGATCATTTAAAATGTTCCATTTCAACAAGGAATGTGCTCCAAGTATTAAGATTAAGGTGTTCAGCATCAGTATTTACAGAAACATTATGAACAGTTTGTAAGTAAACTTTTGCATTAAAGGCATTGTGAAGAGTTCATAAAAAAATTTTTTTTTCTCTTTTTCTAAATAAAATACTGTGAAAATGCATATTTATATGTTTCTGGTTATATTAAATTAGCTTAATTATATTACAATTTTAAAAGTAAATTTTCTCATCATTTAATATTATCATTCAATTAGCATTATCAAAATAACTGCATAAATGCGATCGCATTAAGCAGTATCTACTGTATATCCTAATAGCTGGCTGCTGTGGAGGTATTTAGAATCTGTGTGAGCATGCCAAGAGATTATTGGAGAAGTTAAATAACCAGAATAAGCCTAATGTTTGTAAATTTTTTGCAGGACTAGTTTCAATGGTTTAAATAAAAAGCAACTTCTTCAGCTGCTAAGTGCAAATGTTAACCAATAATAATTATTCGATGTGTTATTTTAAGTTAAAAATGCCAAGAGATGTTTAGTATTAGAAATCTAAAGAGCTACTTGCAGATAAAGTTGTTTTCTTTAGTCCTTGGTTTTAAAAGAATTCAGCTATAAAGCATTGTTTATACAGTTTGGATACCCATTGTATATGTGTGGAAGTAATATGTTTGTGCAGTTCCAACATGGATTGTTTCCTTTAGGACTATGCATCTCAGAAAGTGCATTGCCTAGGAACAAATTGCTCCGTATCACTGTAATAAGTATCAAACCTATCGCAAAGCAGTACTTTAGCAAGAAATATTCGAAACCGCAATGTTCGAAATAGAGCAGTCCAGATGTGGTCAGTACTATCTTTTTATGGCAATCCTGACATTGAGTTTCTATAGCAATCCTGACCATATGCATACATGATTTGGAGCATAATTTCATTGCCTGTGTATTGTTCATATGTGGAATGTGTTTCTTTGCCTTGTGTTTATTGTTCTATTGTAATTCTAAATTTTATATAATAGAAAACAGCATAAGGTCAGATTTTAGCCCAAAGGGGCAATTTGCCCATAAGGGCTATTAATTTCATTTTGGCATTTTGGGTTGGTTCACTATAAATGGCACTTCTATTTTCAAATTGTTGAAACTTAATATTAGAGCCCTGCATCATATTTAAAGAAATTAAATAATGAAGAATTTGCATGAATGTATGTTATCTTTCTCGTACTGTGAAAAAACAATGGTACGTAGAGACATAAAATTTTGAATAACAGTCCTGCACTTGAATATGAGCATCTGGAAGCCCGTATATGGGATTTGTTTTATTATCTATTTCACATTTTGTAAAACTTTAAAGAGTTTTTGATTAACAAACTCAATGATTTCAAAGCGAGCAATAGCAACATTGTACGTGTGGGGGGGGGGGACATTTTTATTTCTAGCATGCGAGACTGTGTATTGGAAATTCTAAAGATATGCTCTTTATATATTTTGTGATTTTGCTGTTGAATTGAATTTTATGGTTTAAGTGTGAAGAACATGATATATAATAAAGGTAACACACAAAGCGTTAAAATAACACCCCTTTGGGCATAGTATAAAACCTGAAAGCTTTCAGATTTTTTTATTGTTCTTTCATCTCTTAAGTGTTAAGGTAATTATCCTCACGTTTATGTATACATATCATAGAGAATCTTTTATGTATACATAGCATAGAGACCAAGTATCAGAAAGGTATTATACAACTCGCAGCAATAAATAATGCAGCCCATAGTATACTTTATTATTTTTTTAAATATTGATCCTATCTTAAAATGAGTATTTTATGAATAAAATTTTGCATATATAAGGTGGATATCATGTTTATATAGCATTTATTATTATCTCTGATTTCACACAACCGTGATAGTTCTTGGAACATGGTATCTGTGGATAAAGGACACTACTATATGCATGCAGTTTTTTACAATAAAGTGTGATATAAGATGATATAACACATAAGATGGTTTTGCCAAAATGTTTGAAATGTATTAATATGTGCTATGCGTTTATGTACAAAATGCTGTAATACTTACATTTAAAAACCAGCATATTTTGCTGCTTTGTTAAATTTTAATTGTGTTTATATTTATTCATTTGTTTCTTAAATTTAATTATTTAAAAATTTTACTGTGCAATATTATTTGGAGTTTTCATTGAAATATATTAGCATGCATATTTCAATTTATTGTAATTTCATTTCAGATGAAAGTGATGTTGTTACAAATTACTTTTCTCGTCGCAGCAAACGTTATGGGCTTTTATCATTTTTTAATTATGCGAAGGAAAGCATTTTGCCACAGAGAGTGAAAAAGGTTTTCTAATTTTCTACAAAATGACTTAAATTGAAATAAATTTGCTTTGATATGAAATGAAATAAATTTGCTTTGATTATTGCATAAATTATGAGATTTTGTGAGTTGATGGATTCTAAATTTGCTGATTTTTTATTGTTTTGTGTAGTTTGTATTACAGTAGAAGGCTAATAATCCACACAGCTTGGGACTTGAGGTTGTGCATATTTTAGAGTTAAAAATAGTTAGATTTAGATTGAAAAAAGCTGGAATACATAAAAACACATTCATAAAATATTTTTTTTGGACATTTTTATGGAGACAATGCATATAATATGTGTAAAATATTTGTAATTTTATGTAAAATGAAAATAAGGATTTTTTAAAACATTTTCAAACTTTTTTTTTTTAATCTCAGAATTTTGTTTTAAAACTTAAAAGATATTCTAGTTTGAAGCTTTTGTTTTAAATTATAGAATCATAATTTCTTTATCAATTATATAATTTTACTGTTTCTTTTCATTCTTACTTTAGAATAAAATCACGAGTTTATGTAGAACCTACCATCCTGATATGGCAAAAAGATCTATTTTTAGCTCTTAATAAAATTTTAAATTCTCAAGTACTGTGTTCTTTTTCAATTAAAATAACTCGTGTTTTATCTTGAGCTAGGGGTAGAGTTTTGATAACTTTTGACAAAATATTTACTTGGCAGTGGTTCTGAAAGTGAATAATAAACTTGATTAGCTTGCTTCAATTCTGAAGGAAGGAAATGTATTGCCAGTAATGGCCGCATATTGCCAACAATCACAAAAGCAATTTGTGTACTCCCAACTAAAGCACAGTTATACATAGAGATACATAGCCTATTATTTAAATTCAGACGCTTCTTTTTTTATTAATTTTTTGTTTTTTCTAATCAGTAAGCAGTAGAAAATCTCTTACATGATCGACTTATTCTTTTCCTGTGATGTCAAATACTGCATACTTCTGATTTTTGACTCTAAATTTTTTTAATTCTAATTTAAGAATTAAAAAAATTTGGCTGGTGGATTTTGTCATCTACTGTATTTAATTTTTATGTTCTTGTTTTTTCTTTACTTAGTTGAAGCAGTTGTCTTCAAACTTGGTTTTTGCAAAGTGTGCAAAATGTTCCCTGTTTTTGTCGGGGAAAATGATTATGTAAATTATCGACATGAAAATCTTACTTACTTGTTGTAAAATATTGACATAAGAGTCTTACTCACTTGTGAATGTGATAAACTGTAATTAAAAACAAGTTATTATTTCTGAATTCAAATAATAGCATTTTAAATTAATTTTTGAAATACTCAATGTTAATTAAAATTTTATTTTTCTTGTACTAGCATCATAATGTTTTTAATTAACTATATTAAATAGATTTATAAAATATTTTTGTATTATAAGTATTTATTCTGATTAATAATTTCAAAAAACAATCTGCATGATATTTTTTTGTCTTTATTTTTTATGTTTTGCTGAAAGGAATTATGATACATATCTTATTTTTACCCAGTTTCTCATTTTTCTTGATATAAATCATCTGAATATAAGTATAGAATCTTTATGTCATAATTTATTTATAACAGTATTGAAATATTTCTATGGCACCTTTCAAAATTGTCATGTGTTGCAAAATTTAGTGCCTTTAGGCTTTCAAAAATAAATGCTTTTATGAATTTTTTGTTTATCCTGTAATTTAATATATCCATATATTTGAATTTTAACAAATATTCAATTCTGCATGTAGCGTTTTAATTTTTAATTGTTTCTTTTGTTTTCAAAATTGTTATTCAGGGCATTTCCCCCATTGCATATGAATTTAATTTCAGGTACATAAAATGCAAATTGTAATATAAAGTTCTGCAGAAACTACACTTTTAATATGAAGGTTGTTTTAAAAATAACATATTGTAAATTTACCCATAAAGTAGTGTATATTTGAATTGATTCCAGTCTTAGATTAAAGTATATTATTTTGCATTATGCCATTAATTTTAATTTAAATTGTATCAAGTATCTTTGAGTATATTCAGTGCCTTGCCTTTCGAAAACTTGTCAGTATTACATGATAAAATGATAAATTAAGATTGTGTATCTTACCGTGAACACACCTTTTTAGAAGTTCCTTAAATAATTTAACACTTTACTTGGCAAATCTCCCATAACAGTGAATGAAAACACTTGTTACTTTTGAGCAACCATGCCAGATAAAGGGTTCAACAGTTTCATTGTTGTTATATTTTGTATGCGCTTCAAGGCCACAACTGCTCACTCAGTTTTATAGTCGTAACACTTCCTGGTTTTATAGTCGTAAACGTCCTGGTACTGCACTTGATTTTACCCATTTCATTTGTGAATAAAGTCTTTTTTTTACACATTTGTGCTACCATATATCTGATTTTCTTTCTGAGCTTTGAAGTTTTTACATTAATATTTAGACTGCAAGCTTCTTTCCATATTTTATTCTTCTTTTTTATTTTCTTTCTTCCTTATTATAATTAATATTTTTTCGTAATATTATATTTAAATGGTAATATGCTTTTATGTTCAAAAGAGAAATGTAGAAATAAACCTAAAGCTTGTAAAATTAAAACTCATATTGAATGAAGTTTTGATGACTGTAAATATTATTTTACTTTTTAAATTAGGGCCAAACACTTTTATATGATTTTTTATAGATTAAAATTAATTTTCATACTGAACTCTTCAGGTGTTAGACTGATGAGCTCATATTTCTCAGATTACAAGTGTTTTACATTTTTTAAAACTTTTATTCATAAATATGATACATCCAAAAAGCATTCGTTAATATTTTATTTTTAGGTTATAAAAACTCAGTTCCAACAGTTATTTCCTATCAATTTGGTGTGATATTTCTTTACATAGTAGCTTATAAATGTTTCTTTATAATCAGAAGAATATAATTTTGGATTATTCATTATGTTTTGAAAAAATTGTTTGATGAAGATAGCTTGTAATTATTTCCAGTTGTTAGAATAATTCACAGTCCTACCTGTATGTGATTTTATTTTAGTAGTATCAGAGCACACTAAATCGATGTAAAATTAGAAAAGATAAATGGGACTTGACATATCCATGATTGCTAAAGAAACTAGAAGAAAAGACCTTCAACTGTCTGTTCTAAAGAAACAGTATAGTAGTGGAATGTGCATGCGAGCTATAAGGTAATATGCCACTGCCTTAGCTTCTGCACAGTTACATTTATACCATCTGTCAGGATCATCAAATGAAGTTCAGAGCTCAGGTTGTTAACAAAAGATGGAAATGTTCTACCCAAGTGTCTCTTTGTGTTTATGTTACCAGTCTTTCTTCAAAAGGTTAAATGAATTTCAATATTAGAGCATCAGTTTACTTAATTTATCATTCAGAGATTTGCCATCACTGAGCAGTTTGACTGCATATATTTTTTAAATTCACTCCATTTGCGTCTCAATCTTTTCTCGGAATGACCTGTGCACTGTAGTTTATGTATTTTAACATTCTTATAAACTGTAACAAAAGGAAGTAATTACTAATTTGAAGATTCTAGATTTGGTGCAAGTAATGGAGATACTGAAGCTTTAATGGCGTGTTGTCGGAAGGACTAAATTTTGCTTTCATGTCACTGACTTCCATTCTTTCTTTGATTCCACTGTAATTTGCACTACACTTTTAATAAAAATATTTTGCAATTTATGTTTACATCTGCAAAACTTCTGAAAGGGGGAAGTGTCTATTTTTTTTTTCCAGTTTGCATACTGTGGAGATAGTGCAGGCATTTTGATAGAGCATTTGAATTGCATTAAAATGATGTTTGATGTCTTAAAAATATATCTTGTCAATGTGTCAAAGATAAATTTTTACAGGGAAATTTGTTTATCTAAGCTATCAACTTGATAATACTTAAAAATGTGTTTAGTAATATATTATGCTTGTGCAGGTGGTACGAGCTTGCTTTGTGAGTAAGTGGCTAGTTGTAATGTTTTGGTGTTAAATCTGTAAATTTTGTACCCTTTTTAAATCTTTTTCTGATGAGTGAAAATGATAAAATTGAGAATTCGCATATTATGTCAAATTTTTGAAAAATTAATGGACGTGTTTAAATGAAATTTGGTGTGAATATACATTTTTAGCAGAGAAAGAGATGTACCATTCAAAAGTTATTTTAATTTTGCATGATTAGCTATAAAGCTCATAGTGCAGGGATGTCCAAAATCTGCATTGTGGGATTGAACTTGAAATGATAATATGGGGTATGGTTCCTGTCACAGCTAAACAAGTCATGCAGCATGACAGCACACTGGACAGGAGAGGCAGCTGAGGAGTCCCTGTGGCAATTGATCCCACTCCTGCAGCAAGGCAGTTTTCAACTCTGGTTGGTTTTCAGAGAGGGATGGCATGATGAAATTGCTGTCCTCAGAACATCTCAGACATAATCTGTAGAGTTAAGGTCACTAGATCTGGCTGGCCAATTCATGCTATGAATATCCTTCCTTTCCAGGTAATCATCGTGCCATATGAGCCGTCTGTGGACAAGCATTGTCTTTCCGTAACAGGAACTCAGGACCAACTGTGCCTCTTGAAAAGTCAAACATAGGACTGTATGCTCTGCTCTTTATATCTTATAGCAGTCAGGGAGCCTTTGTCAAACACATGCAGAGATGTGCTGCCATTCAGCAGAATGCCTGCTCAAACTATTAAAACTCTGCCACCATAATGATTCTTTCCATGGTAGGTATCATATTCCAAGGAAGGAATGGTATCATATTCCAAGCGTTCTTCAGATACAGGTACCATGAGAATCCGTGTCTAGGCAGAATCTTGAAATATCCGCAAAAAGTGCACTACTCCACTGAAGTCTAGTCCAAGGCACATATTGTCTGTGCTATGCTAAATATGCTCTCTTGCGTGCTGCAGTGAGCAGGATGAAAACAGCTGGTCATCTGGCATACAGTTCTATCTTGTGAATCCGTTGGACAACTGTAGACCATAAAACTTAGGATCCTGGGGCAATATGCAGCTCACGTGAGAGCTGTAACAGTCCTTTGTCCCTGAAAGTGCCAAATAATGATCCTCATTCATTGTTGTAGACCTTGTTCAACTTTGGTGAGATCAGATATGGATCCCGTGCCCTGAAACTGTTACCACAAATTATAGATGACTCTGGGCATTACATTGAACTCTATTGGCAACTGGGCTTGTGATTTGCATGCCTTCAATCTACTGTCAATTTCCGATCTCATTCCATCATCCGTACATTCGTGGCTACTCATTTTACCTGATACCTTATAAAATTTATCCAACTCTTGGGAGAAACGCGATAAATGTCGTGATGGAGAACGAGCACACAAATCGCCGAAAGCTCATCAAGAGTGTGTATACCTTCCACAACCGCAGCTGAGCAGACATACACATGCTTGCTTATGTATTCAACTTTGAATATTTGTATAATTCTTTGATGGCATAATGAGTACTTTTGTTTTTCTAGATTTCATAAAAATAGATATAATTTGTAAATTCTCATAATTTTGTACATGAGTGTATTATAAAGTTCCTCAAAAAATTTTAAAAATATATGGCTAAGACTAATTGTACATATGTTTCCTAGTTTATTCTGATTTTAGTTTCAAAAATAGCATATAAATATATATCATATATAAATATATATCGTGAATCAAAACCTAACTGTAATGATATTGTGGAAATATTGATGACGTAGAATGCCTATCCATAATGAAGAGCAACTTGGCAGCTAAGGCAGATTAAATATTTATCTTTATTTTAAAAAACATGTTGCGACCACATACTACTTGGCACACTACTCATGCCTGTTTCAAAATGTTTACATTTTTGATAGCATTGCAGCAAGCAGCAGTTTATCTATGCCAAAGAGCAGAGGGTGACTGGTGTTCAAGATGAAATCTTAATTCAGAATGAGTTAGTTTCAGTTCTCAATGCATTTGATTGGATGATTAATACTGCTGTAAAATTATTATTGGTTGTTAGAGTTTTAGTTCCATTTACATCACCAACAGTATGCAAGAGTCATATGAGTTGGATTACTCTCCAAATAATGCTGTGCTGAAAAAGGGATTACTTTTTTTAGAATAGAGAGGGGAAATTAACAAATTAAGGATTCAGGGGCTATTACTAATTTAAACTATAATTTGTATTTATACATTTTTTATTTTAGATAGATGTATGTGTACATTCACATACACATACATAAGCATGCTTATTGTTTTTATTATGTGTAGTTTATAGGGAAATTTAAACTGGATTTAAGATATCAACTCCTTTAAAAAATTTTTGCTTTCATTAGCTTATTCATTTATACCAACTGAGAAATTTAATTAGATTTAAAAAAATTTACTTGTATATTAATTAGGCAATTCTTAATTATATATCTTACCTGTCAGTAGTTAAACCGGAACTCAGATCGGCAAATTCTTCAAATTTCCTTTTTATTAATTTTGTTTTTCTTTTTGTATACAATCAGAATTTTATGCTATAAATATTATTTGCATGTAGTATTAAGGAATGGGGGATATATACTCTGTGTGTTATTTAATGAAAGAACAGAATTATTTTTATAAGTATAACAGAATATTCTTTCAGCCTCTTTTAGTTCCTGAAGAATAATGTAATGTAAGCGGCGCAGCTAGAATTCTAGCGCCCAGGGACAACTGAGGAATTTACGCCCCTTTCTCTGTGCCAAGAATGGAAAACGTTTCATGAAAAAATTTCGTAGCATCAATTCGGCGCTGCCTGGATGCTGCACCTGGGGACAGATGTCCCCCTTTGCCCCACCTTAGCTATGGCACTGGTAATGCAATATCTTCTCAGGCTTTGACCGCTGATTAAAAAATCATTTTCTCTAATTATAATCAGCATATTAAACAGACATATATATAAATAAATAAATGCAAGAAATCATTAGTGTTTTTTCTGAAAAATATCTCTCATTTAAAAGAGATTTTCTTCTGTCATATTTTTAATTCACTTGTTCAAATTTTTAGGTCTTATTTTTCAATAATGCTCTTGCTTTAGTATAACTAAGGTATCTAATCAGTTAATCAAAAATTTGTTTTATGTTATTTTGGTTTATATAGCAGTCAAAAAGAAACACAGTCTAATCAAGAGTTTGTATAATTTGCAGGTTTGCAAATCTATAGCTGAAATCTCAGATTACTCTTTTAAAATGGTTTAAAAGATTCTGTTTTCAGTAAAACGGTTTACAGAATGATTTAATGTAAAATTTATAAAAATTCTGTGTTTTTTTATATTCATTACTTTTCAGTTTTTAAAAAAGTTTCAGTTGTCTATAAATTATTTCAGACAAATACTTAAGATAATATAATTTATTTAATGTATTAGCAAGAAATAGTTTTTTTTTAATAACAGTTACAAGCAAAACTTTAGATTGCTACTATCTGTTAAATATTAAAATTTCTAAAACCCTCCTGAAAACTAATTTAATTCTCACTGATCTCTAAGCAAGTCTTTGAATTGACACCCCCCCCAGCTTTGAAAATACGTACTGACTACTTGAGCATTGTGTGATTAAAAGCCAATGCTAGTCAAGCCACTGGCAATGTACCTCCATTTCCCCAGTTTCGAAGAGGGTTATAACAATTAAACATGGTTCTGTTTTCTTACTCATTGAGGGTGAAAGAAACAAAACTGAAAATATCGCATAGTGCAATTCTTCCCAACCTTCTTTTCATGTTGTGTCATAACTCACAAGCAATCATTTTGTGGCATACTATGACGAAACATTTTTCTTATTAGTGTGATTAATTTCTTCTACTTCTTGCTAAGGATTCAGTTAATAAGATCTTTTCCCCCAAATATTTATGCATTTTAATATATACACATTCCATCTAGTGATTTGTTTTATGTAAATCTTCTCATGCAGTCCATGAAGTAAGCAAAACAAATGGAATGAAAATACCTAATCCATGTATCCTCAGTGACTGATAGTTGACGTATTTTATTTATCGCATCTATGAACTAATTTTTTTAACGCAGTGGCAGGCACTTGCCTATTCAGCATTGTCTACTCTTTATTGCGGAGGCACCTAATAGGTAGCCACCGCTGCCTCTTATGAAGAAGCGGATACAACCAAGCCTTTTCTGGGATTCAAACCCTGTTCCTTCAGTACCGCATTAGGCTCCCTAACCACTATACCATCTGGGCGGCATGAATTAAATTGTGAGATTTGACAGTGAAAGTGTAATTAAATTTTTTAACACTTTATAAAACTGTAAAATGAAAATACAAGAGTAAAATTAATTATACACAAAAGAATTACCGACTATGTATAAATATGCTAATAATAATAATTAATGATATAATAAACATTTTAATTATTAATATAAATATCTGCAATATTTTTTTGCCACATTCATTGCATATATTTCTTTATAACAGTGCTGAATACATATCTGGGTTCAATCTCAGGTGAATAGGCTGGCGGCATGATTGGTTTTCCATGTATAATATGAACACTATAAATTCCAGTGTATAACGTGCACTTTTATTAATACAAAAAATAAGATAAAAATTTATGGGTGTGTATTATGTGCCGAGCCATAAAAATGATAGGTTTAAAAATAAGGAAAAGATGAGCATATAAAAATCAGATTTCTACATGTACCTAAATACTCTTTATCTAAAACAAATGACAAGCCATGTGATCTTAAAGATTTTTTTGTTAGCGGATAACATGAAAAGTTCGTCATATTTGTCTTCATGAAATCTTCTAATATATCATCAAATTCTGTTTCATCTTTGCCATCCCTGTTACTCTGATCCAAATATAAATAATCATCTTCCATTCCATCTAAATTGTTAGATGTACTACATTTTTATATTGTATTTAATTATATTCCATGCTTTCATTATCCAGTCACGCAGTATTTCTAATCAGGCATGATGCATTTGCCTTCCTTTTGTAAATGTTTTTTGTCTGCTAACATCCACGAATTCCACGCTCATTTTAAATTTTCTTTAATGGTTAATTGATGCACACATCTAAAGGCTAAACTAATGTTACTAATCAGCCTGGAATAACTGCCTTATCTCTATTACAGTCTTTCAACAATTTCTTTCTATTATTCATTAGATGGGATCTGAACATTTCCCAGTCTAACAGACTGTCTGCATTCCTTAAGGCAACAGGACGCTTTTGCCCAAAATTTCTTATTCACAATTTCACACTGCTTTGACCCATCCATCTTTTTCATGAACATGAACGAGACCATTATTCAGGAATTCATATTTCGAATACAAATACGAACATATCACATAATTACTGGTCTGTTGCATGAAGTAGAATTTTACTAGTTTAAATGAAGCGCTGGAGGTTCTTTATTTCGTGAAAGTACATTTTGTAGAGACGCAAGCTTGAAAAGGTAAAAAGAAGAGTGCTACACTTTGTTGTGTTTGTGAAATTGTGTTATTTTTAAAAGAAAGATTTGAACGTAATCTTTCTTTTAAAAATAACCATCGACTTTAATTTTGTACTGTCTGCTAAGCAGGAAATCACTACCATGAGTTATGTTTTTCATGACTTGTTGTTTTGATGTGAACTGTTTTTCTTCCTTTCACATCAATTATTCTATTTCCTGTCATATTGAATATTGCTTGAGTTTCATCCATTTTTCCAATATGTGATAGCAAATAACTTTTATTTTACCTTTGTAGATCATTAACATACTTCATGAACCTTTTGTTTTTTGTCCAAATGTTTCAGAAGCCTTTGCGAAACTTTCATTTTCCCTCATAGAATTAAATTATTCCTTGCCATAAATTGACTACATCAACTCAAAGTTGCTTTAAAGGTTTCACTTTCATTTAAATTCCTTTTTTTGCCACTTTAAGGAAAATAAATGTATGCTGTTTGTTGTAATAATTAATCCATCCTAGCTATTTTTAGGACCCAATTTGCAACACTTTCCTTTAGGCTAGGACATTTCATTAATCCTTTAGGCAAAGCACATTTATTGTTTGACATATTAATTATTGGGATTTCATTTCTCTTTCACTCACATATGGAGTTTTTCACTAACACCAAACATCCTTGCTGCAGCCAAATTTTATTTCACAAATTGAATGACTTTGCATTTGAAACCAGTACTGTGTTTCTTTCATTTGGCTGAACCATGTATACACTAAAAGGGATACTAGATCAACTGTATTTCAACTAAAGCAAATACAGTTTACTAAAGCCTTTGATGTTCATTTCAAAATCATGGCTTCAAATGACTACAGAAAAAGAAAATATCTGACTCTGCGAATTCATTCAGGTCGAAAGTGCAGTCTTACCCCAAATTATGTCTGCCTTTTCTCGAAACTGTAGAATAACATTCCTGTGTGCATCTGCATTGAATACAACCCACTCTCTTTGCAGAATTATTTACTCTCTCATACGTTTCTCCATACACCTAGAGTTCCTCTTATTGCTTGTCAATTCAGTATACCATTGTTCGAAAGCGTCAGAAAAATCATCCAACTAAATGACTTCAAAGGATAAGAGCACATGTACCTTTCATGTTTCTTCTTAAAGAAAAGGATTCGCATTTGCGGAGAATATACCTAAAAATAAAAAAAATGTAATTTGACATGTGACAGTTTTCCTTAGAAATTCCTCCACAAAAGCATCTCGTCTCTTAAGCAGATAGCCCTCATGTGCTTTGCCATATTCAAATAGTAATCTAATCTCTCAGTTCACAACTTTCTTATATCTGGGTCTGTAGTCAAGAGCTACATGCAAATCACGATTAAGACTTTTCAGTGATAATTTGTTGAAATTAAGAGTATAGAAGAGAAACTTTCTTCTTAGTAGCAAATGACTGAAGTATGTGTATAGCTTTTTCGTCGATGGATGAGAAGTCCTTTTCTGCAGTTACCCTGAATTGAGGAAGGGGACCATTGTTAAAATCAGTTTCAAGGGGACGGTCATTTTTTAAAGTAATAATGCCTTTTTTTTTCACTGATAAATCAAAGGCTATTTGTCTAACAAAGATGCAATTGAATTTCAAATTCAGAAATATTTTGTCTTTGGTTACACAAGATAGTGAGGAACTTTTTCTCTCAAGTCTACATAGGTATTAATCTACAAGTTTTAGTAGTTTTTTAGGATTAAAATTAAACACTGACTAAACATTTCAGAAGACCCATTTTTCACCACATCTTTCCAAAGCAAAATTTTTAATCTATGAATTTTGTTAGTGAAAGCTAATATATTTTGAAGCAGTCTTTGAATTTTCGATTAAGTTCGTTTAGGATTCTAATGTAGCAGTTAAGTAAGCCATTTTTTGAAACCATTACTTGTCTTTTAACTTAGCTGAATACTGAGAGTTACCCTCTAAAACATATTTTTAATTCTTCTTTCAACTTTAGACAGAACTCTTGATAGATAACAAACTTCAGTATGCAATAGCAAAGATTGATAATTTGATCCCATTTCATCTCATAAAATTTTAAAAAGGCACGATTGAAATAGTCTACCTTTTTATCATTTTTATAATGCCAGTTAGGGTGGACAAGCTCTTGTGGTAAACTATTTGGCATGAGAGCTTCTCAAAAATAAAGTATTGTATTGATTGAGCATCAGGATTTTTAACCTGAACTTCGGATGTCAAACTTCTTACTCTTCCTGTTATTGCAGCTGTGCCATCATTTCATAAACTTGCACAATTTGTCCACGGAGTTTTGTTTGTGTCGAACTCTTCAATGGTCAGCTGAAAGATTTCCTTCACAGCTGTTTGTTTCTGAAATTCATTGCTGAATATATAATACTGTTTGAACTCTTTCTCATCAAAAATTCAAACAAATGCAATCAGCTGATGACTTGCTAACCTGTACTGATTCATCGACATATAGAAAAAATTTATTAAGTTCAGAACTTTTCTGTATCAGTGTTTCTTCTATGCTAACTGTATTTAATATGCCTGCTCATCATATGAGCTTAAAATGATACTTGTTCAAGTTATTTTATTTCATCACTTTTTAGAGCTTGACTAGATACTGTTGTTGCAGATCTTATTAAAGAACTTTTCAGTTCTGAGTTAACTGATATTTAAAATAGGTAAAATCTTACCTGCATATGAAGGATGCTTGGAAGAAAGATGTCAGTGAGGTTTACTTGATACCATCACTTCATTTGACATATTTTCAAGGTACATGAGACACTGGGATGCAAAAGTATTGTCAGAGTACATTGAAACCAAATTTCAGGTAATCCTCTTTATATAGTCTATGACTGACTGTATTGCCATCTTAAATTTTATCTGCTTCATTTTCTTGGGCTTATGATTTTGATTATTTTTTTTCAATTAAGAAAATTTATTTGTCCATTACCGTAGGTAACTGAAAATTATTAGAATTAAGATATATGCAGAATGAAAAAATAAACAAGCTATTGAACAGAAAGATAGGAATCACATGAAATAAAAAAACTATATTATAATTACAGATATTAAAATAGGCATAATTTAGAATACTAGAATCTTGAAATCTGTGTTAGGAAAATGTGCAAATGACAGAAAGTCATTTTATATTTACCAAGTTTGAGCTATACAAATTACATGTAAATTGTTTTGTAATGTAATGTTGGTGTCTGTTGTCCAAAAATTATCTCAGATACCTTTTGATTCTGAAGAAAATGCATTGTGAAAAAATGGAATTGCAAAAACTATAAAAAATAAAGACTTATTAGTGTATATTTTATCATACACAGAGCTACTTTGTTCTTGTATCAGTGATATAGCTTCAGCTAAACTAAATGTTATAAATCTATAGTAACAGGAAAAAGCATCTTTGATAACAAATATTAACAATTCGACTTATCCATAGTTAGTTTAGTTCTAAAAACTATCACACTTGTTAAAACAGAAATTCAGAAAAAGATGCAATAAGACATTTCTGCTGAGATGTTTTACACAGACTGCTAAGCAACACTGAACTTCCATTGCGCAGAGTTATAACAAAATTTATAAAGAGTAATGATCTGAAACATAGGTAGAAAATATGAGGGGGAGTAATGGAAGGAATGTCATCTGCAATGAAATTCACCTTCACATGTGCTTAGCTTGATAAGAGCAGTGAAACAAAAAGGGGAACCACCCTAGCCCTACAGTATTATCACTCTATAATTGGGACTTAGCAATTAAATTTTCTGTGGCACATAGGATTGAATTACTGATATTATTTAACAAGGAATAAGAAGGCATTTAGAAGATTACCTGAGAAAAACTCGTGAAATTTTACAAATAATGATTAATTGTGAAGCTTTGGATTTCCATGATGTTAAATTATATAAATAAACAGCAGTTAAAAAACCAACTGAAGTATTTGAAACTACCATTTTAATTCATTACAACCATATTTCTGATGGTGCAAACGAATATTTTCATAATCACTTTCATTGAAACAAAAGTTCTGTTTTACTTCTTATTTTAGTACATAAATTTTGTACACATACAATTTTCTGAGGTGTTAAATAGCTTACATACATATAATGTAGTAATAATTATTCTCTGTACATGATGCATACATGCAATTTATTCTCCTTATAATTTCTCAGAACTCAGGAAAACACGAGAAACGCATCCCTTTTGTTAGACTTATCCATAGTTTAAATACAGGGTGATCTTTTTTAAAGTGACAGTGTTTGGAGCGCCCCGTAGCGCAATCTAATAACCGAAATGGCACCAAACTTGGTATTTAGACTAATCAAGACATGGGACATCAAGACATACAATCGTACAGTTAAATTATTAATGTTTATTTACTACATTAACTTCCCCGGTGAGGAATTAGACCACATTCAATGTGAGAAACGTTCTCAGAAATAACACCGTGCATTCTGTGCACAACGTTCTCCAGAGCTTTATGTAACATATCACGAGGAATATTCCATACTGTCTTTGTTATGTTGTCCTTTAGAATTGACAAATTTGATACTCCACCAACATAAACTTGAGATTTCAAATAACCCCAGAGCCAAAAATCGCATGGCGTGAGGTCAGGGGAGCTGTGGATGCATTACATTGATTCATGTACTACAGCTTCACCAGTAACGCACATTCCGGTGACGTGAGAAGCATGTCCACTGGAGCTCGTTTACTTCAGCTGAGATTATTTGTCGGAGCTGTCTACTACTTGCTTTTATAGCCCCTATTACTGGTGCTGTCATCACACAGCATTTGGATTTTTCTTTGATACCCATGTTTTATGCTAATTCTCATAATTGTAAGCTACAGCACCGCCACAAAATACCCTAGCGGGGATTTTTGGAATTAATTTTTTTTTTCACAGAATCCGTTTTCCCATGTCTTGATTAGTCTAAATACCAAGTTTGGTGCCATTTCGGCTATTAGATCGCACTCCAAAGACTGTCACTTTAAAAAAGATCACCCCGTATAATAAAATTATACATATGTAAAGGTTCATAAACTTTGAAATATAATTTTTACAGTTTATTTCTATTTTAAAACACAGAATGCAATTAAATTTTGAAATAAGAATTGTCTTTGTGTAATTTGAAAATTGTTTTTCTGGTGCATGACATATTAATCCAAGTAGATTTATTTTCCGTGTGGGCAATCATGATTGTGGGGGTTTCTTCTGTGTCCTTTTATCCCTTTACTGGGGGGAAGAAGTGGAATGGCATCCTATGACTATTGTTCCACAATTTTTTCCCTTCAGCTTTTGGTGAAATGCTGTTTTTCCTTGCCCAGATCTCCAGTTCTTGCCAAATATTTCTGTAACATTCAAATCAAGTTTAATTGTTTCACATTAAATGAAAACTCACTACAGGGATACATTTAATGTGACTTGTTTATGCTTATTGTCTAGCAGTAGTTTTAAGATTTTTATGATAATTCAATGATTTTGGGCTAATGTTTTCATATTCAATAGACGGTTCGTCAACGCTTCAGTAAAGTTCACCCAGTCCTGATGGAAGCATATAACCCCATAAAAGTATACCTCTGCTGCCTTCATTTGTTATTGTGATAAAATTCCATGGGTTTAATTCTTTCTATAGACAATAAAACAACCATTTGAACTGAGAGTATAAAATTTGTTTGCATCTACTAAAACACCTGATCCTAATCCTACTATGACAAAGTCCATCATTTATTTTGGGAATAAGAACCAAAGTTTTTTTTTTTCCTTATGAAAAGGCTTACCAGCCGTCCAGTGGTAAATTCACTGCACACTGATAGTTTGAGGTTTGAATCCCGTGAACGGGCTGGCTGCATGGGCATTTTTGTAGTTTTCCCCATGTGTAATGCACATACGAGTCAGTTTCCCTTGGAAATTCCTCCACAAAGTCACACCTGCCCTTGCATAGATATCCGGAAGTGCTATGCCATAATCAAATAAACCTTAAAACCCTTTTGTTTTTGAAAAATTATCACTTTTCTACCAATTTGAGGAGAACTGATGTCTCAAATCTTTTATTAAATTTTGCAGCACTTGATGATGGATGTCTTGAAATTTTTCTAAGTACAAAATGTTGGTTTGGTAAGGTATGCTTCTGCAACAGACTCACTTTTTAGCAGTATCTTTAACCATTTATGTAACCATAAAACTAATAAAAATCAAATTTACAATAAAACTAATCAATTTTCAAACTTGACATTTCTTTAATTCTACTGGCTTAATTTCAGTAGATGTTTATTTCTAACACTATGTTGTGATTTCATGAAAAGAACTAAATTGGAATTTATTTGCATATTAAGTTTTCAGCCTAATATCCAAATGTTATAAAAACAGAACATAAAGTGACTTTATAAAAATTTAATTTTTCAGGAAACAAAATATTAAATTTTTTATAATAGCTAAATTATTATTTTGATAATTGCTATAAAGATTAGAAAATTGATAGTTTTCATAAAAAAATTTCAAAAGTTTTAATATATCCTTTTGCATTATATATTTACAACAGAATCTAAGGTGTCATAATACTTTTTTGAGCCATGCTAAAATTTATTGCTGATAATAAGCAGCAAGCAAATTTTAGTTTGTCAAAGTGTTCAATGTAAACATTAACATAATGTAAATAGTTCTTACTGTAAATAATGAATGTAGTTATAAGTATTAGAAATCATTGTATGAATTTTACATATTATAAGACAAACTCTTTTTAAGTTTAAATATTAATTTTTTGTTATGATTGTCTGTTTATGAGATTATTTACCTTTACATTTTAATTTCTTGTCTTCATGTATGAATAAAACCTGTAGCTACAAATATAGTTGGAAAAATGTGTTTGTTTTGGTTGCATACATTTCAGTTTAAAGTGAGAATGGAATATAATGAATTACAATTCCTTTGAATACTCGTGCAAAATTCATTTGGTCTCAAAGTATGTATGTAGTGTGTGATAACTTTTAAAGGAAAGTCTTATAAGATTGCACATTTCAGTTTTGTCTGTTTGCATGCATAATTGTTTCTTTGGCTATGAAGCCTTAACCTTAAATATTCTGTATGCAAGGTAATAAGTTTACCAGATAAAGGGCGTTTGCTTTGTTAAGATTTTTTTTTCATTTTGCTATTAAATAGAATGCTGAAAAGTGATAATTGTATCTAAGCATGAAACTGGAGGAGCAAATATAGATCTCGACTATTCTTATCTAGTCATATGGTTATTGAATGCAAAATATTCTTAGAATGACCTAAATGTCGCTGTGAAGTGATTGACGTTTAAAAGCAATAAATTAATTTCCTTAATGTAGGGCATGTTTCTCTAAGCGACCATGTCAGAGTCTTCGTTATAATTTTGTAGATGTGTATCAGATTTAGGTACATTTTCTGTAAACCTGTTTGTTCTATTTTAGGTTATTTTTCTTCCATTTATACAAATTCTATGTTCTTTAATTTGTACATACCTGATAAGTAAATTGGAAATAAGTTGCTATTTAATTCTGGTATTAATGGAATTTCTAAATTTCTATTTGACTTTAATCAATATACAGTACAAAGTCTGTAATCTGGACGTCCATTATCCGGACCTCAAAGCCACAAACTTTTTTTTTTTTTGGTATGGTTTACGCATGCGCGTTTAATGTTATGCATGCGTGTTTAATGTTAGCACAAAAAACGAAGCAACTTAAAGAACTTACATTGAAACAAATAAATATTAAGCTTTTTTTTTTTGTAAATTTTGATACCCTTTAGATCATAATTGCTCTTTATTTCATAAATTACGGTTTCATATTTTTAATTGTATAATTTCTGCATGCCATCTTACCAGATTTAAATTGATGATCTATAATCCAGAAAAACCCTTAATCAGGAATCGCCGAAATCCCGACGAGTCCGGATTACGGACTTTGTAATGTATAAAATCATTTTTATTAGCACCAGAATTACTATCAAAACACACCTTTTGTCCAAATCACTTTTGTAATGGTTGACACTAAATATTATCACCATGTATTATTTAAAAAATGTATTCTGGAAAAACAATGGCATATAGAGACACAGAATTTTTAATTCACATAATTCATCACACGAACATAGGCTCCTCAAAGCCCGAATTTTGAATTTGCTTTTATTTCATATTTTTTTCAAATTTTATGAATTTTTGTTTAACAAACTCACTGATTTAAAAGTGAGGAGTGACAACGCTGTTTGAAATAAAACATTTTTAGATCCAGCGAGCCAGACTGTTGCCATTCAGCAAAATGTTAGATATTCTTTCAGTTTTAATTAACATGTTCGGCTCTTTAAAAGCAACGTGTTACCATACCAAAATAGAATACTTAATATCTCCATACACCAGCATGTTGCCATTCAAAAAAGTATAAGATTTATAATGTTTCTGGTATTGAGTAGCAAATGAATTGATTGAAAAGAAATAAGTGCAGTTCTTAAAAAAATATTTTTACTACTTCTAAAGCTGGTTGATTAAATTAAAAATATATTTAAATTATGTGATGCCTAATTAGAAATATGAAATGGCACTAGCTGGACTCATTAAAATCATTATATACTTTTTTTATGATAACTCTTTTAGGCAGCTAATTTTCAAAGAAATAATATAGTGAATAAAAAAAAAAGTATGGCAATCCCTAATACTCTCTTGGGGATTCTAATGATACGATGTTTTTAAATACTTTGTGATTTTGCTTTCAAATTTTATCTGGCATTAGTGCAAAGAAAGCGATGCTTAATAATAAAGCTAAAATGGGGGGAAAAATGTGTTAGTAGGAGTGAATCTGAGAGCAGATTTGTAACTGGCAATGTTCAGTGACGGCGTAACAAATCCCTTTGAGATTTTCTTTCTTTATGTTATTTTTCCAGTTTAAACTTGAAACAGTGTACTGTATGGCTAATCATGCGAGTTGACAGTTTGGAAACTATCATGTGTTCAGTTTATGCACATTAGCTAATTTTAAAATAGACCAAATTTAACCAAATTGACAAATTACACAAGTTTGAACAAGTTTCTGAATTTTTAATTTACGTATGTATTTTTTATAGCTCACATATCTGCTGCTTGGCATTCATATCATTTCACACACATTTATCTGATTCACTTTTTTCATTCATATTCAGTTTTTAAGAAATCCCAGTGTCACTTTAAAAAGTGAAAATACTCTTCTCAAAAGTGATTGTTTTTGACAAAGCGTGTAATATTTTTTAACTTTATATCTTATTTACATTTTTACTAGTGTTTTTATTTGTAAATGTACTTTGGTTTAGCATACTCACAATAATCATTTAGTAACTTATTTTTGATGTTCATAAGAAAGAATCCAGTTAGCTAAAATTGCAATTGTTATCCTATTAATATGAATATGGCAATCAAAATTATTTACTTAAATTTTTTTCACTTAAAATATGCAGTTTTTCAGTTATTTCTAATGCTCCTTAAAGCTATGTAAAAAATTGTATTCATAAAATCATTGTACAATAGTGACAAAACTATCATAATTTGAAAAATTTTGTAATTAGAAGAATGTATCCTGGATCTGTATTTAAGGAAATAAAGCTTGTAACCATCTTTTCTGAATACCTTATGTGAAGTTGAGTACCATGAATGAAAGTGGATTCTGGCATAACACTTATATGAATATTCCACTGACAGGATCATTTCCTTTGTTCTCCTCCCCTGTATATGCTGAAATATAGTTGTTGCACTCAAAGCGATGCACATACCAGATTTGTCAGTACATGGTGTCTCAAAACTGAGTTGTACTCTGGAAAGGCATTCTCTGTTGCTTAAGAGCACAAAGCTGACAGAGCTTACCATGCCTCATTATGGAATTGTTCATGGCCTCTAAAAAGGAAATCCCTTTTTGAATTATAGTTAAAGCAATGAATAGAGTTAAACTTGCAGCTATTAACTCACAAAAAGAATTTATTAGAGAATCTCAAAATAAAGATGTCTAGAGATTCCAAGTTTTAAGTCATTGAGGATTTATCAAATTTTAAGTCAATTTGATTTCTAATAAACCTGAACATTAAGAACTATTCTCAGGACTTTGCTTTGGGAATAAGAAGAAGAAAAAAAAAAGAAAAAAAAAAAATCAGTGGGACTTAGGTGCAGTTGTCCCAAATGGAGAATTATAGAAAATGGGTCTGATCTTTGCAGTAAAATAAATAGCTTCATTAGCAATATTAGATTTATGGGAGAGAATTGAGCTAATATTTTAAAACCTAATAAATGATAATAATCCATTCACTCCCCTGAATAATTCATTATTTTTAAGTCTCGTATGTTTTTGTCACATAAAAAATTGTGCAGATCAAGTGACTCTTTTTAATAGGAGCATTCTTTGTAATGTCAGTTGAGTAGAAGAAAAGTATCCAAAATAAAAAATGCAGAGGATGTTTCAAAAAGTAGGATTTGAAAAATTATTTCTTGCGATGCAGAAATGTACATTCATCATCTGCCAATGGAAAAAAGAAAAATTATCATCCCATCTACAGTTGCTTTTAAAGTGCTATATGAACATAACTGTAGCTCCCTGTGAGTGTATTGAACTGTATGAGATGACCACGTGCTGTTACCATGGATGAAGGTAATTAATATCTATGCAATTATGGATTTTAGTTATAGAGTATGATTATAGCTTTTTGCCCATTTCTGTGTTAAAAGAATAATGGTGCTGGTTATTTTTCAAACAGCACTTTTCTTGAAACTTTTCTCCTTTGGATTACTGTATAATAAATAACCCACAAATCTGTTGCACTAAGAATTCAAAATACTGAAAAATAACTAGGGTGAACCTAGAAGTACTTTTACTCAACTTGCACAAAATTTCGTAGACTTATAAATGCTTTTTTACTTGTATATCTGAACATAAAGTGCTCAGAATCAAGACATTTTTTTTCACTTTCCCTTCATGTAGGATTAATCTTATATATTCTTTTTATCATGTAAATTCAAGACCACTTTATTGATGATTATAATTGTTTTTGTGATGAACCTCCATTTCATCAATCAACGAAAGTCTACATTTTAATGCCTCATGATAGAGAAGCTAAAAAAGTATCATCAGTAATAATTCTTACTTTACTGAAGAAATGATCTACAAACTACATAATGCTCTCCTAAAGGTAATTTTTTAATAACCATCTACCTACTAACATAAAAAAATCATCTTGTTATATATTTTCTCATTATTCACAAATGATTTCTCTAGTGATTGAAAAATATTACATGTATTTCTATTTGGAGCCAAACATGTCATTTCTTTTCTTTTTTGCACTGAATGGAGCATTTAGGGTTATCTGTACTTATTAACACTAGAATTACGATGGTCTTCGTATACCTAGAATTACGACGGGTGTCATTTTGACCTCTTGATAAGATATCTGCATATTTATTTCTCTATATGATATAATATATTTGTGAAAAAGAAATTTAAAAAACGCAAATTATGACAACTACAGTTCATTTTAAAGAATATAGAGACTTTGCAGGTATGCAGTCAAATAATGAACGAGCATTTAAATATTTCCATCGGAAAATGTTTTTTTTCCCCCCCCCATTTTCGATAGCTTACATTTCAGAAACATAGAAAATAAAATGTCTAAATATTTATGCAAATGTTTAAAAAAAAAAAGTGGTTTTTTAAACCAAATATTGAAGTATTTTAAAACAAACTTTTTGCTATAAAGAGTACACAAAATATATAGAGAAATATTTACAAATAATATATTAGTCAGTGCAGCAATTAGCACAAACGCTTATCTTTCTGATTTTTTGTGTACAATTATCCGCATACATATTTATTACAGTTGTCGCAAATATTAGAAGTTTTGTTACCTTTGCATTTCCTCACTTGACATTTCTTTCTTTTTTTTGATTCTATTGAATCTGGTCCATCCACAAAGCCACTTGAAGAGAGAACAAATTCGTTTTTACTAGATATATATTCTTCTCTTAATTCTTCTGCCAAACGCAATAGAAATCCCTTCTGCTGCTATTTTCTTTAGTAACTTCCTTAAACAGAATCCACACATTTATGCCTGCTAAGTCCAAAATATTATAGAATACATGTACTGGCCAACGGCGTGATGGTGCTTTCACGGAGTACTTTCTTGCCATTTGATCGAAAACATCTACCCCGAATTTTGTAGAATTGTAAAACTGTATTACATCAAGAACCTTCTATTCATTAGATTCAAATTCAACTGATGAATTGAGTGTACTTAACAAAATTACGTTTTTGTTCCTTTTACCTTGATATGATGTAAGTATTATATAGTCATGTTTCATCACAACTGAAGAAAAAAAAGTTCGTTTCTTACATTTTTGAAACTAGAGGGAATTTCCCTTTTTGCGTGATTTACTGTTTCAACATGACTCAATCGTTTTGATTTTAGGGATTTCGCAAGTTTTACTGATGTAAAGAAACTGTCTGTAGTTATATTTCGGCCAGTATTTTTGTAAGGATTGACTAAACTACATTCTCTCCTAAACTTTGATCACTTGGTCTCATTTCATCTTTTCCTAAATATGGAAATCCGTTTAATAAGTATTTTGTCCTAAAGTCTACTGCTAGCTAAAATTTTATTCCGAATTTATCGGGCTTGTTAGGCATATACTGCAAAAAACGGCATCTTGTTTTCGTAGGGAGTAACTGTTGATCAATCATAATTTTTTCATTTGGTTTTCATTGGTTTCATTTGGTAGGAAAGCTTACAGTTTTCTATAAAAGTATTCCATACCTCGGATATTAGTGCAAATTTATCACACTGCAAACTTGAGGACCTTGTTAGTTTATTATCAAAATGAAGAAATTTCATAATTTCCAGAAACCTATCTCTACTCATACTTGCATGAAAAAACTTTGGTCCTTAAGTCTTGGACCACAAACTAAGAATTGGTTAGCCCTTGGCGGCTAATGCCCCCCTTATGTAAAACAACACTATGTATGCTTCCAGTTCTGCTAATAAAATAGTGAGAGTCATTATGAATTTTACGCTTGGCTTCAGCATCAGTACACTCCTTTATGACGCATAAAATTTTTTCATTTATTATTAACTTCCACACACTAAGAGAACAAATGTGAAGTTTAGCATAAGATGTCAGTCCTGCATTTTCTCGCAAGATATTTTGCAAGGGTTGCCGACCAGAAGTATTTGAAGTATTTTTTACTTTCCATACAGTTCCATCACTAGCAATTTCTTTACAAGTGTTAGTCTGAATTACGTTGAATTTCATATTCCCTTTTGAGCATCTACTAGTTCCCGCTTTGGCATTCTTAGGTACGGCAGAATTTGAACTCATAGAAACAAATCCATTTGTACTTTCACTTGAGCTAGAGGATGATATTGCCTGATTACTCTCTATAATAAATTCAGAATCGCAAGATGTTTCATCTCCATCGTTATCTGCAGAATTATGTTCGATTTCAGAACCGGAATCGGCATCAGATAGTTCTTGCATCAGTTTCATGATTTCTTCATGCATTAGTTCTTTTCTATGCGCCATTAGTATGTCACTATAATAAATTCATATAAATAGAATAAAATTTTCCTGTTAAAACTTGTTATGAATGATATAAAAAATATCTATGAAAAATCTACAAACGTTTAGCTCGTAATAATCTCTTTTCTGTTTTCTTTCCACAAAGAAAAGTATTGCACATATTTCAAATCATGTGACTGATGTGAAACTACGCAGACCAACCATATTCTTTTCCTTTGTTTGTATTTTGTTTAGGTGCAAATAAAAATAGTTTACAGAAGTAACTGTGTTCAGATAATACAATGGAATGTATTCACATTTCTTTTCTCTCATAGGGGTCAAAATGACACCTGCCGTATTTCTAGGTATAAACATTTGTAAGGGCTAAAATAAAAATACGATTTTCTTGAAATCTTTACTATTTCGTAAATCACAATGATTTAGGAAAAGTCGAGAAAAGATTAAAATATTTGCAAAAAAAAGAAGAGCTGTCAGAGATAAAAGTTCGCTATGTGTCAAAATGACCCCTTCCATAATTCTAGTGTTAAAATATATGCTGTGTTTTCAGTCACTTGAAGCATTATTTATTTCATTATTCAGATAAAAAATTTTGTAAACATCCAGTACTATATTGATAAAAAGGTCAAACTGAATGCTGCCAATGGTATATAACAATCGTTATTTTGTATGAAATTTTATATCCTAAATATTCTGGTAGTTCTAAGAAATAGCATACATTTTCAATTTCAGAACTAAAATATTATAATAGATACAATGATGCAAATTATAAAAACGATTAATTTGACTACTTGTATAATTCTAATGTTAAGATCCCCTTCCATCTACAAAATGCAATTAAATTAACTTTCAAACTGATGGTTCATTCGTGATATTTGAGGCATAGTTGAATACAAGAAGTGATTTATAATTTGTTAGATGTATCAGATGTACACAAATTTCTAGGTAAATAACTGGAAAAAAATTTTCAGTTAAAATTCATGCTTTGTGACATTAGGTAATTTCATGTACAATAAGAACTCTTTATTTACAAAAAAGCATTTTATCAAGTAAAATGCATTTTATTGCAGAAATTTTTGAACATAAATAAAAAGTTATTAATTTCTTTCACAAAATAACAGGAAAGTTATAACCTTCTAACATTTCTATACATTTGAATATTTCACATAAAACAATGTTTTTAGTGGATTTAAAAGAGAATTTTGTGCATCAGTGTAAATCTGTATTCTAATTTTAACATTCTTCTAATCTTCAGCTAAGATAGTTCACTGTGTATGATTTAAGAACTACATCAAAAGAACAACACACAGTAGAACTAAGCAGGACCACAGCCTGTCCAGATATTCAAAAAATCTTGATAAGTGGGCTGTCTTTTCCTCTTGGGCCAAATATATATTTATTGTTAGGTAAGTAAGGGTACCTTTCTTGTATTGCTTTCACTTCAACACAATTAAAAAATTCAATAAATATGCACATATCTATAAAACAATACATATACTTTTTTTAACAAAATTAAATAATGAAATTAATTTTTTTTTAATAAGGAACAAATTTTCATTTCAACTAAGTTAATACCATGAAGTTGAGTTTCATTCATGTAAGTCATATTCTTAAAACTAAACATATTTTTAATTTTACTACACCAAAATTAAACAAGGATATTGTTTTCTTTGTGTAAAATAAGCACATAAACTTCTACTAGCTAACATATTTTACCAATGAACTAATAAGCTAACATATTTTACCAATGAACAGTGATAAAAATATTCATAGAGGTAATAAAGAATAGTAAACCTTACATAATTACTGTTCCATTAATATGATTATAAGCTACTTATTTGCCAAATATCACAGGTCAATCAATATTTTGTAAACAGTAACTGAAATTAATTTAACAGCTTCTTAAAAATATGCATTGTATGTACTTTTTGTATTAAAATCATGCAAATAAAGTAACAAGTCCATTATCACTTAGCCTAGAAGAACGAATATGTATCTAGTGTAGTGAAGACTATTGTCCTGTAAGGCAAACCAGTATCTATTCTATTGAAATACAAGGACACATGATAGTCTTAACCGGAAAGTCTCATTCCACAAAATTTGTACTTTAATGTTAATGCATGATATTGTGCATACATCTCATTTAGTGCATATTAACCCAATAGCTCTTGATAATTTGATGTAGTAGAACAAAAATTAGCATAAGAATATCATTAAAATTAACAGAAATTATACATATAAAAAAGATAATGGAGCTCACAACACTCCAATCCCCTCAAAAAATGCATGACATTAAACCAAGTAACAAAAATCATAATTTTGAAACAATCCTGCATGTATTTTCTTTAACATCTTAATAAAATACGTTTATCAGAAAACACATATAAAGGAAACTCTATATATTTACAATAAGGCCACTATTATATAGAAATAAAAACAGAGAACTTTAAACCTAGATACAAAAAATATACTGGCATTTAAAGTATTAAGAACTCTAAAAAAGTATTAGTTTTTTTAAAAATAAAATATTTTAAAATTCAAAATAATAATACAATATACAAAATAATAATTTAAAAAATGGGGGCAGGGGCTCCCTTAAAATTCAAATGTTGTTAGGAATCAGCATAGTCATTTGGTATTAGCAATCTACTTAGTTATTAGGTTATATAGAATTAAAAAAAAAATTCATGCAAATGCATACTGAACAATATTTGTAGGATTTGTAATTTTTTATAAGTATAGAATTAAAAAATATCCTGCATTAAATTTAAAGATTTCAGCATATTTATTACAATGAAATAATATTCAGTTACTTCAAGTACAATAGACTCATGTTAACAACATATTATGTTGGTTCCGAAAAATATTCTACAGAATTAATGTTAATTACCTCTCTGGTTTATAAAATTAAGTTATACATTTTGTGTGTGTGTGTGTGTGTGTTTTTTTATGGATTTATATTCTACCTTTCTGTTTACAGTTTTTTTACAACACTTAAAATTTAAAAACAATTTCCTGGTATTGTCTGAAGGACAGGTTTTGCAGATAACAACTGCAAACTAATTTCAATGTGCAGGTCCCTCCATGGTGTAAATGGAAAATAATAATGGAAATAAATGAGGACTCCCAAAAGGATTAAAACTAAAACTGCAGTTCAAGAAATAAGTAAGAATGATAAATTTCATGTAAAATCTTTGTTCAGAAATCCAAGTTCCTGAAGATATAATTTTGCAGAATAGAGATGAGAATGCCAATGCACGGGAGAAGCTACTGCTGCTAAAATATTGATCAGTATCATACATAAGTGTAATGGGACCATCTGACAAGGTAGAAGAATCAGCAAAAGTTGTTCAGTAGGCTGTATGTAGTGAAAACACAAAATGGTGGTCTGGGCATTTATTGTCTTTTGAAGCAAATTGCTGAAATGGTTGTCAAGAACAGACTTGCCAAATTCTAAACTCAAGAGCTTCTTCATTAAGAAACCAGATTTGTTTTAAGTGAGAAAGATAGTATTTATAGTTTTGTTTTTAAGAAACATCTAATCAATACCTGAAACTGTAATCATTAAATTTTAAATGGAATTAGTATAAAAGAACTCGTATATTCAAAAAATCATTAAATTTTAAATGGAATTAGAACAAAAGATCTCATATGTTAAAAAAATATTCTCCTAATGTTTCACTGTAGGCCTGTTTTTTGCTAGTAGAAGTTTATCCAGTGTGTTTCTCTCACATTCTGCATTTCTGTGGGGAATTGTGAAGCTAGGCAACATTATTTCAAAGAGTTTGCCATATTTTAAAATTCCATCAGCTTTATCCAAACTTCTTTATTATAAATTGCAAAACTGTGATTGCAGTTTATATCTCTTGTCATAGCAATAACTTTATCTTTGAAAACTAAGATAAGTAAAACTGGAAATGCACTAAAAAAAAAAAAAAAAAAAAAAAAAAAAAAAAAATCTTACATCAGAAAAATGATGCAGATGTTAAGTTAGAAACATCTGCAACTTTAGCACATAAAATTACTTCACTAGTAATTGGAAGTTTCTGTAGTATGCAATCACATCCTCAATAAAATGAAACATATAAATAAAATTTTCAGTCTTCAATTGGAAGCTGCTACAGAATATTCAATGACGGCAAAATAAAGCATTTTCAGACATATTTACTCCCAAAACCTTATGAACTTTTTTTTTATAAAAATGGATAATCAAAGAAAATGCCTATGATTTCTGATGACTTTTTATGGTGAAAGTAATGAAATAGTAAGTTAAACTAATAAAAATCTTGAAAAATATGTTGTTGGGTTGCCCGGAATGTGATCAAAAACTGGAGTCACCTGCATGTATTGGCAAATCTGCTAGTACTTTAATTGGATGGAATTACACATTTATCTGAGCATTGTTACAAACCAAAGAAAACTGATTTTTTAGGGGGGCATTTACTAACAAATGAAGTTTAGTACAAATTGTATTTTTCGCTTTTTAATGCCATTCCAATTTATCAATTATAATGATTTGTAAGAATTATTATTAGTAGTAGTATTAATATTTGATATATGTAAGAATTATGGCAACGTATGCCCAAGAGCATCAACAATGAACAGCTAAAGCTTACATATTCATGCAGCTAACAAATTCATGTAACATCATCCAGGTCCCAGTTTGTTCATGCTACTTGACAGAGAAGCAAGTACATTCCCGAGGCAGGTTTCCTGGGCCTCAGGAGCTGCTGGTTTAAGATAGTGGAGGGCATTGGACATGTACCTGTTTACCTTTGTTAGACACCAGGTGTCCTCGCCACCTGTAATAGTTTTGTAAAATACAGAGTCTATTGTCTGATGTATAAAAGGTCTTAAATTCTAACAATTATAACACAACTGCACCTAATCAAGGCTCTGCTTTATTCAAACTGAATCTCTAACACACAGCTTTCTCACAGTTCATAAATGGCTTGCCATGCCATTATACTGAAAGCACAGCTAATCCAGTTTCTTTTACTGGTTCTCAAATGCCATCAAAGACACATTTTTGTATATTAACCTTTTGAAGACAGCCACTAATGGCACCTTGGCCATAGAGTCCTCTCTTTGAAAAGACGGGGTTTTAGTGGCCATGTCTTTTCCCCCGATTTTCCAGGCTGAAAAGTGGGGTGAAATGTCAAATTTGATGCTTTAGGGTTTTAACCACTTATCTCTTTCAAAGGTCTTCCTTTCCCGACATAGATGCACCCCTCTGAGAATCCATTAAACTACACACAAGAATCTTAGTTGCAAATAGGAGGTGATTTCTTAAAAAGGGGAAAGCATTGGGTTTAAGATTTCCCGTCCTTTGGTAGCTTTTGCTGCTACCAAAGTCCCGGCTTCAAAAGGTTAAACAGCAGGAAGAAACTACTACAGACACCATTTGTAAACTATTTAACATTTTAATTTAAACTTCAAAGCATGGCAAACTATTCATGTTAAAAAGCAGCTCAAATTATACAACCGCTTCCTTCAAACTAATGTGGTTTACCTAAATTAAATAATTCAAATAAACACTTTTTTTTTAATTACTGCACATATTTGCTGTATAATAAACGGCTATGGCATTATATTTTTCCTGAAATGAGAATTTTACTATACTGGCAAATTTTTTTTAACAAATGTTTAAAATTCTTCAAATGTATTGCATTAGCTTTTAATATATTGTATTACATTAGCCTAAAAAATGGAAAAACTTTTTTGTTCTATGCTGAGGTATTAGAAACCAGTTCAGATATTTAATAAAAAAATCACGTAAATGCAATAATTAAAAAAAAAATGACAAGGAATTTTTCTAAACACTCTCTTTTAATCATATGGTTTACACTTACAAGTTTAATAAAATTTCATTTAAATTAAATTCCTATTTATATATATTTTCTCCACTAACTACTGCAAGGAAGGAACATTCTAAAACAAGTTCAGCAGAATTGAAAGTTTCTTAGCAACATGCATTTGTAATCAGCACAATCACACATAGTTATAAAACATTAATAATATTTCTGGAAAAGAACAGATCATTTATGTTAGCATAAGCTGAAGCAAGAAAAAGTTTGCAGAAACTTGCACAACATTATAGCTAAGCTTCTAACTTTATCCTTTCTAAAATTAAGAATACATTGTTCCAGAGTTACTATATTAAAATTTGATTCACTACCTAGAGCAATATATTAATTTTGCATCTAAAAAAGATGAAAATGATGTATCATTTTTACGAAAAAATACATGGTGCTTGAAGTATATTCTAGTACTAGTTACTTCTCTTACAATGGCAAATTATCTTGTTACAATGGAAACTTGAAATTCGAAAACAAATATTTTAAGTAAAGCTAAATATGAGATAAAATACAGATATGTAATGTTTAAAAAATTTTAATAACAGTACCTTATTTTAAGTTAACTACGTTCCGATTTTCAGCACCAATTCAAGCTTTTCATCAAACAGTGAATTTCTTAGTATATTTTCGCACACCTAATATCGTAATTAATGCATATTTTGAACAGCATGATGTATCATAAGATTAAGAGTATATAAAATTCTAAAAATGGAATAATAAACGATAATGTTGCAGTATAGAATAATGACTTAAAAATCTACTAGCACACTAAAGATATATCTTTAATATGGAATAAAACTGGCATGATGCAAAATATGGAAGTTAAAAAAACATGTTTCAAAAATGATTATTGAAAATTAAAGCTTGTTTTACTTACTTTAAAGTACATAAACGCTAACTTTCACGAGGGTCCCCAAAGTTGGGATATTATAGAAAGAGAATCTTGGGCTGATAACACTTTATACTGAAACTAATGAAATTGCTCTTTAGTCGCTGAACATGTTAGTTAATTTTGATGCTCTTTTCTGTATAAAAATATAACACCTTCATTATTTTTCATGTAAGAAAAATTTCTAGTTCTTCCAGGTTTCCTCAATATAGCAGTATATATACATACACTGTTGCAAGACATACGCATACATAATATAGAGGTATGAAGGCAAACACAGAATGAGATAACTGTATAACTTCTGTACTTAACATTTTTTATCATGTTTATGGTAGTTACATAGAATGTGAAAGTAAAAATTATAATAATAAAAAAAAGGGTAACTGATATCTTAAAAATATATATGATGACATATCTTTTAGAATTATATGTGGCTAATTATATTTGCTAATTTATTTTTGCTCTTCAGAAATGGCATGCAGTTTTTCAAGTGATAAAATTTGAAAGGGGAAAAAAATACTGTACTTAAAAAATGGGTTTTTAAGTACAGTATTTAATGAATTAGGGATAATGTATGAATTTAATTTAATCAACTACATAAAATATCTTGCAGGGGGTTATTTTAATAATATGCTCACAAACTGCTTAGTTTCCAGTAGCAGCATTTTTATAAAAGATAAAAAAATGCCTAGTTCACTGATATTTGCATTAAATTAGGGATTTTTAATAACAAGATTTTTGTTTCATGAAGCAATACATATTTCAGCATATTAACAACACTTGGGCTACAATTGGCACAGAATAACCCTGCCCATTCATGAGTGAAAATAGATCTATTATAAAAAACTGAAGCAATCATTACACACTACAAAGCAATTAATTATTCAGCTATAATACACACAATATAAAACTCTACTTAAGAATGTTTTGTTGCATTATAACAATTTTCAACTTTGAAGGAATTTCATACTTTGACATTAAAGACACTTTGAAAGATTAACATAAAGGATGAAAAAATACATTTTTACATAAAATGACATTCTAAGGTTTTTTAAAATGGAAATTAATGGAATTAATTAATTTTTTAGAATGGAATTTAATACAGAAATTAATTTAGAACTGAATCCTAGAAATGAGTTATAACTGCTGAAACTTGAACAAGTCCCGGGGAAATTAATACTAGTAACAAAAATGCCACAAAATCCAATTCTTTATTTTTTACATTACTTGCCTAGTAAAATGAATTTTCTAATAAAGTTGCACTTGTACAACTTTATTAGAAATATAAGTAAGTAAAGTAATTGAAGTAAATAAAAATCAGACCTTGTACTTATATTAGGTAAAATATTTACTATAACATACAACACATAATTTAATTACTTGACAGTATTGACATTCTACACTTATGTGGAAAAATAATAATTGATGTTTTCAGTAGTCAAAATGTATATTTATTTAGGTTTCATATCAAATAACTGCATTTCTGAACTCAAAATTAGAAGGGAAGAACCGGATTTAAAAGTTTAATATAAATAAAATTTCAAATTTTGCTAAATTCAGATATCGAAGCCATGCTATTTGTGTACTGAGTGAGGCATTTGACTGAGATAAAAAGTGTTCAAGAAGACAAAAATGAATAAAATTAATTATTAATGTGAAAGGTGATAAAAATATTTAGAAAATATGAACTGCAGATTTGTCTCAAATGTTAAAATCTTATCGCCATGACTCTACTGTAGTTGGGTAGCTACATTTGCAGTTTAAGTGTCCCGAAAAATAAAAAAAATCAGTAGCTCATGTTACAAAATGTGTCTCAAGCAATAAGATACAATAGAGAAGTAGCTGGTTAATTGATTAAGGCCAAATATAAGAAAGATAGCTGCATAAGGGAAGAATGTTTGCATAAGGGAAGAATGTCAATGTGAAGGGCTTTCTAAAGGAAACTTGCTTGTATTTGTTCTATATGGAAAAAATCATACAAATATTTCTGCGATCATAATGAAGCCCAAATGTGTCTGATACAGGTGTCATGCTTTCTTAGTAACCTGCAATTTCAATTCTTTCCTTCTAACCTATTTATATAAGTTTTGCATATTTTTTAAAAACAGTTTCAACATTAGGAATGCAGCACTTTGGGAAATATAAAATATGTTTAGATGGTCTCTGTATGTTCTATTAATAAAATGCTTATGTGATTAATGATTCTTCATCGAGTAAAACAGTTCCTGTTATCTAGTAACAGAAACTATTCATTACTAATATTTAAGTGAAGTCTGAATGCAACAGTGCAAAAATTTAGGTATTCAACTTATTAAAGCATAATGGATGTTTTGTTCTAGAGCAGTGGTTGTCACCCTTTTCTGCCCCATGCACCCCTTTCATCACTGCTAGATGACCAGCCTTCCTTTTCAATACTTGAAAAACACATACACATTTACTTTAGATTATTTTTTAATGCATTTTGCAAATTAAACAAGAAAACATTTAGAAAATGGTGATAATTACCAAAACTTGAATAAAAGTAGTTTTTTATTTTCATAAACTAAATACTTAACAGGTAAATAAAAGACTTATAAGGTATTTCTCCCACCTTCTTAAGGAGCCTTCATGGTGCAGGGGCCTTGTATGCTCAGCGCGTAATCGACAGGTTCGTGGTTCGATTCCTGGCGAAGGCGTTGCTAATTTTTCATTTCTTCTGCTTCCAAAAAATACCTAATGTCTCTAGGTTGACTGCATCCCCCCTAGTTCAGAACCCCTGCTCTAAAGGGATCATATTAAATGGTAAATTTATAGTTACAGCACATTTCTACCCAGTGGGCGGAAATTGTTTTCACAAATTTTTCTACTTTTTTTTTTTTTGAGAAACCTTACAATGAGAAATATATATCTAGGTTTGGTTTATTTGATTACAGCAAATCACTGGAGTGCTAGCTGTCTAAGGGGGAGGCATGCCTTTGTGAGAGCCTTTGTAAGGAAAATTGCCTTATACACATTACACACAGGGAAAACCAACTTTATGAGAAAGCCCTATTATTCATTTTGTTGACACTGGCCCGCTTTACTGGATAAAAAATTTTAAAACATTTGGAAAAATTGTATACCCTCCTTGCTTTAAATAACAGTAAACAGAATAAATCATATTTGTGCAAAAACAGGCCATGTAAAACAGCTGTCTGAATGTGAACTAGCTGGTGGTGTTCAGTAAAATTCAAGAAACTCGCATCAGCAGTGTTAGCAAGAACAATTCAGGACAGAGTGACCAATACTAAACATTATTTTCTTTCTGCTATGCTGTAGAACATAAAAAAAAAGCAGATTTAGAGCAAAATTACTGACACTGGCAATGCTGCCTATCAGATGGCAACACCATACAATCTCCATTTCTCCTATAACGAACACCTCGTTAACAAGCTTCACTCTTTGACCATTATAATCCATGGAATTCATGCTTCGATTTTCACATTCATTTGGCACTACCTAAAATGGCGGAAACAGCATGTTAAAGATAAGAAATGACAGTTTCAGTCCAAGTGGCAGGATTTTTTGTTGAACATAATGGAAAACCAGTGTGTTATCTGTTCTCAAGGTGTTTCGAAGGAGTATAATGTGAGTAGGCATTATACTAGCTTGCATAAATCAAAATATGACCAATACCAGGAGTTGTGCATTTAATGATTTGAAGCTGAAATTACCTAGGCATATCTTTCAGCAACCATCAAACACCGCTGGTTTGAAGGCATCTTATGAAGCAGGTTTAGAGATAGCTAAAAGTAAAGTCTTTTAGGGATGGTGAGCCCATTACAAGATGTGCTGTAAAAATGGCATCTTTATTTGGAAATAATAAAATAGCTTAAAATTTTGAAACATTGTCCTCAGCTTATCAAACAGTAAGTAGGAAAATTAATGAAATGGGTAGTGAAGTTTCAGATACGTTCAACGGCAATTTAGGAAAATGTTTATTTCACTGTCTGGCTCTGGTTAAGAGCACTAGTATAGCTGATATCAATCAGCTCCTTATCTTTAAGAAAACAATAAATGACGAATTTGAAATTCACAAAGAACTGTGGAATTAAAATCATTGAAAACTAGCATTAACTGTATTCACATATTCAATGCATTGGATAATGTTATTTCTAAATATGAAGCTTTGGGAAGTGCTCTAGCATTACAACAGTTGGAGCTAAAGCAATGGTTTGTCGCAGAACTGGGTTAGCAGGCCTGTGTAAATATAAGGCATATACTGTTTGTTTTTTGACTGCATTATCCACTAGGAGGCTGTCTGTAAAAAAATTATATGGTTCAGTAAGACAATGAAAACTAAATACTGTAAATTTAATAAGGGGAGGCAATAAAGCCCAGAGACACAGAACATTTATTGCATTCCTGGATAATTTGGAATTTGAGTAAGGTGACATTTTATCAAGTGTTAAGCATGCAGCCTAAGTGCTGGAAATCACCTACAATTTTTTTTGGGGGGGGGATAAATTCTTGCTTTTTTCAAAAAAAGAAAAAATGGAAGAAATCCAGTTTTTAAATAATCTTGCCTTCCTGACAGATTTAACATCCCATCTAAATGCTTTAAACCTGAAATTACATGGCAGAAAACAAAATATATCCCAGATTTATGGATTTATTGGGGGCTTCTGCAAAAAACTTGATGTAATGCATATTGCAGTGAAGGCAAATACACTTCCTAACTTATCAGCAGTTGAAAAAAGAAAATGACATAAATTTTAATATATTTCATAAAATAATAATTGATATCAAGAAAGAACTCCAGGATTTTGACTCCCTAAATCCCAAACTTGCACTGTTAAACAATCCCATGGAAATTGAAATGAGCTGCGACCTTCAAATGGAAATTTGTGACCTTCAGGCAGATCCACTCCAGCAGACTAAAAAGTGTGATGTCCCTGAACATTTCTGGAAAATGGTTTCTAAAAAAACTCATTAAATTCTCTTTGCAAATGTTACTGCTGTTTGACAATATATGTGCATGTGAAAATGCTGTTTCTTCTCTCAAACAAATTAAATAAAAAAAAAGAGAGAGAGAGAAATCACACTGAAAGTGCCTTACCAGAATAGGGCCCGAGATTTTGCCTTATTGATGTTACAGTGAGAATTTTCTTTCTTTAATGTCTCTGGTTCCCATTTTTGTTTACTAAAATTTGATTGCTTCTTGGGTAACTAAAGATTGGACCGCACTGCTGTATGATAGTATCTACTAAAAGCACAGCTTTGTTTTCACTGTTTTGTTGCTTCTTGATCATAAGGCTAAAATTAAAATCCTTTACTTTCATAATTATGACAAACATAAATCGTAAATGTACAAAACAGCTTACAGTACTTATTATTTTTAATATTCTATTGTACGCAATTTGTCAACTAAATTTTGCCAGAGTTATTTATAATATATATAGTTTGCTTTATATACAGCACTTGATATGACTTGCATTAAAACTTGGGCTATGACTTGGGCATTAAAACCATGAATATAGGAGCTATTACATTAAGCTTGTCAAAGCTAAAAATGCAGAAATGTTATGAAGCTAAGGTTTAAATTAATGCCGAGAATAAAACAGATCCTTGCTATTACTTACGCAGTGAAAAACAGGGAATTTGTTAAGTTCTGAAAAGTGCTCTTATTGTAAAGTATGTGCCTACTGTTAGATGCTGAAGAAATAATTTTAAACTATAATGTGTGGTTTTTAGCTTTTGATTTCATATGCAGATGCAACAGATCTACCACTTCAGTAATGGCCTTTGTATAGACAAGAATAAAAAATTAAATTTAAAAAAGAGGGGAAAAAGAAAAAAGCTGAGCTTAAGTGTTTAAGATTTTTTGAAATTCTGCTGTACAGAACATATATTATCATATTTTAACATCCTAATCACAAGAGCTCAGTATCCTTTCCATAGAGAATAAATATGCTAGCACAATTCATACTGGATAATGCTTACAACTGTACAACAGCTTTTGGGCAATATTGTTGCTTTAGAAAATATTTGTTGCATTGAAAAGTAATTTCTGAAATTATTTTAAGAGATTTACTTTCTAATTCTTGCATGGTTAAAGGCATAGTTGTACATAACTATTTATATATAACAAACAAATATAAAGGCATTTCTCAATAGATGTATGAAAGTAAATATTTTACCTTTTCTTAGAATATGAATCAAACCCTCTTCATTTGTCACAATGCAAGCCAAATAATACAATTACCGATATTTTCCATTGATCAATATCAAAGATATTGCTTTTAATGTGATAGGACTCAAAATGAGTTATATCTGATCATTTTAAGCCATATTGCCGTTTTCTACGTGAACTACACAGAATGTAAAATTATTATTGTTCCATACTTGCTAAACAAATTGAAAACTTTAAAGCTAGAATATGAATATCACATTAAAATGACTAGCATTTCACTACAAGCACTTACTAAATTAATAATATAAAAACTGTTGCAAAATGTTTCTGGCAGCAGATTTACAACTTAAATTGAAAGCTATGCAGTCAAAAGCATGTGTGAATCCTTGTAACAGGAAGTTACAACAAATAAAGAGTTATGCAGTAAATACTAAAATGCACAAAAGCTTTCATAAAAAAACTAGGAAAAATGACTTGTTTGCTTGCACATATTTCAAATACAATAAAACCTCCCAAGATGATGAAGTCCAGTTTCAGATAATCTTGGTCTTCTCAGGAGGTCCTAGCAATGGTGATGTTCACTACAGAAGTTTTAGCTGCCTAAAATATTGGTCATTTTCAGAGGAAATCATCATGAGAGGTTTCAATGGATTTAATGTACGAGAAAAATGCATTAACCAGTTAAGTGGTAAAGTAAGTATATACAGTACAAAGTACATAATCCGGAGGTCCATTATCCAGAATGATCTATAATCCGGACCTCAAAGCCACAAAATTTTTTTTTGTATGCTTTACGCATGCGTGTTTAATGTATAACGGACGGCATAAGTTAGACTAAAATTATCTTTACTGATTCAGGCATTTCAGTTAATGTTGCAGATTTCGCTGTTCCTTAATCTTCTAATTGGATCCGGCTTATTATTTTTTGCAGACTGTTAGAGGAATTTTATAAAAATTAAGCTTGAACTTTCGATTATGTCAAAAAGAGTTTCCAATTCTGGAGCTGCCAAAGGATCTACAAAGCGAAAGCACGTTTCGATGTCCATCAAACAGAAAGTGGAATTGCTGCAAAAAATGGATAAAGGCATATTCGAGTGTGACATTGGAAAGTCAACTGTACATGACATAAGAAAAAAAGAAAAAGGAACTTTTTGAATTTTTTGTAGAAGTAACTTAAACAACTTACATTGAAAGAAATGTTTAATGAAGTAAACAAATAAATATTACGCTTTTTTTTGTAAATTTTGACACCTTTTAGATCATAATTGTTCTTTATTTCATAAATTATGGTTTCATATTTTTAATTGTATAATTTCTGCATGCCATCTTACCAGATTTAAATTGATGATCTATAATCCGGAAAACCCCTAATCTGAAATTGCCGAAGTTCTGACGACTCTAGATTACGAATTTTGTATTGTACCTTTTAAACTACAACCCAGGTGGCTGCAATATGCAAGAACTTTGGCAGCCCCTTTTTTCCCCTTGTTCAATGTATAGATGGATGAATTCACTGCCCTGGTCTCCACAGTTTGTTCTTTTACTGCTTTTGCATGTTGAAGATGTAAAGACTCCCACATGATGGGCAAAGAAATGCTATTAAATAACCATGAATTACATTTAAAATGCTATTTCCACATATTAAAAGAACATCTGTTACAGATGTAATACATAATAAGTCATCCTACTCCTCTATGGCAGTCTTTAACCCTTTCGAGACGACATACCTTTGTTTAAGATGCCCCCTTGGGATGGATGGGAGTCGAAAAGAGTTGGATGCCTCCTACAAGGATGGGGGTTTTGTGTTCCTAAGCCTAACTTTAGGAGGAAAACACACACACACACACACACACAAAGAGTTTAAGTCCTAACTTCGTAATTTATTGTACTATTTTAGATTATTACTTAACCCATTAGCCGCTGAAGTTGCGTTGACGCAACAGTCAAAATAAATGCATATATAAATATAACTGACTATGATATTTTATACCAGCAGATAATTTTGTGTAGGGAATATTATGAAGATTATTTCTGTAAAAAAATATTTGCCTTCAACAATCATTTTGTTTATAATAATTAATCTCATACTTTAAGCAAAATTTCCTGAAAATATTTAACGAAAGAATCGCCGTCTTTATGAATGATCTATTTTTAGTCAAGGTCACCATTTATCAGAACATTACATCAGTCAGATGTTTATATTTGTGTTGGGAAGGAAGGGAAAACAGGTGTTGCGCTGATGTAACATGAGCAGGAAATAGGTAGTCAATCTCCTTTTTCACTCATTCCTTTCGATGTTCTGGTTATTTAAAAATGCCTAGAACGAGGTATCTTACATTAGAAGAAGCCCTTCAAAGATTTTTTGATGAAGAAACATGGTGATAATGTTAATTATCATCATCATCAATAATATATATTATTAACATTATATTGTTTTTGATCCCCCCAAAATTGCAGAAGCTAGTGACGAAGAAGAAAGGAATGGCAATGTTTTAAATAATGATATTTTACCAAATGATACTGCTGGGGAAGTTGAAATTCGTGTAAGAAGTAAGTTTCAGCCTTCTAAAAGCAGTTATAGTCATACTAAAAAGATTAAAAAGCAGAAGACTGAGATCTTGAAGTGGATAAAAAAGGAACTGTTAGTTATGACTCAGGAAGAACATGAAGAGAGATAGAAGAGAAATTATAAAAGACAAAATACAAGGTAAAACTAGTGCACAGATTTTCAATTTTCTTTTTGGTTTAGACATTTACTCTCTTCTCATTGAACAGACATATATATACGCTCAGGAAAAAAAAAAAAAAAAAAAAAAAAAAAAAAAAAAAAAAACAGAATTTATTGCATTTGAAGCCTATATGAGAATATTTATTGAAATATTGCTTACAAGATATCATTCTTTACCTCAAGAAAAAATGTATTGGTCTTTTGATAAGGACATTTCTGTTTCTGTTGTACGAGAACGATATCACATTTGCAGTACAGGAATATGAAACAGAATTTGCATTTGACAATAGTTAAATTGACAGTACTGATAAATTATATGAGGTGAGACCATATCTAAACTTACTAAATATCACCACTTTTTTTACTGCTGGAAATATAAAGTCTCTTTAGATTTCAGATGCGAGAATGCATTATTCCTTTTGCAGACTCCTATTGAGAGTGTAGAATTAGCTAGAAATAGATCCGCAACAGGAAGACCTAGTAAATTCAGCATTCAAAAACCATTGTATAGAGATGGTAGATATTTTATCGTAAAGTCTGTTGATAACAAAAGACTTTGTTGTAAAGAGTACCATAGCCAGACTGTTTATAGATGCAAAGTATGTAATGTAGCTTTACATCATGATTGTAATCAAGCTTTTCAAGCTTGAATCTTTCAATTGAAATAATCTGTATTTGTAAAAGAAATACAATGCATATTTTAATATTAAATTAATTACAAGTAAAGTGATTTGTAGATTTCTAAAATGTTATACAGATAAAAAGTAATCCTGCACTCCACTAGAAAGAAACATCACACGAGTACAATCCTACTCACTAAACATCCGTAGTCTTATTCCGCTGACGTTGCGCAAACGCAACACTCACTTTTTCTACAGGTAAGAGCATTTTTTTTTTTATTTTCAATGTAAATTTATGTTATAAATGCTTAATTTAATACTTGTTACTATTTTCATGAGAAAAGAAGCATTCCTTGTAGTTTTGGCGGTTAATGGGTTAAGCTATCATATCTGTTAACATTAGCATTTAATAATCGTGCTTTACTTTACACGAAAATATATAAAACAAATTGCTTTCTTTGAAAAATCATTTCTGGAAGTGTTATTCAAACTACTCCAAAGTTTTAATTGACCAAAATATATTAATACACTTTAAAATTAATACAAAAATACAAGAAGGACTATTTACAAGAAGTAGAAAGAAAATCTTTCATCTTTCACGGGAAGTGAAAGGCAGCACTCCAACTGACAAAATGTCCGCATGAGAATCACTAGAAGTATCGCTAACTCTTTAGAAAATGAATTATCTCTCTCATCCATGTCATTTAATGGATCCTTACCATGTGTATATATCCTTCCCCTGATAAACAACGCTTTAATAAACTGAAGTCAAGGCTTTCCGAAATAAAAAGGGAAGTGAGCAAAATATAAGAGATAAAAGCAACATAAAGCGTAATAGAATCCCATATAGTAACCATAAAAGACCATACATAATAACAAAAAAGAATAAGATTTGAAAAGATACCAGAGACATGATTGTTTATATCATGTGGCCAGTTGAAAAGACGATGCTTCCTTCCCCGCAACACCTGACACCAATATTTTGCAGAATGTGATCAAATTGAAGGTTAGCATCCTAAAACTATATTCAGTTCCAAAGTAATGGACACAGGATGCTACCTCTAGGTATTTAAAACATGTTTCAGCTTAAAATTGCATATATGCATCAACTGTCTCTTATGTACGTACTCCAGTGATGCATGGTTGGGATGCCTGGCTGCACGAGACGTTGGTAGATAATGTGTATATAGGATGCCCATCCGGAAAGGGTTAATACTCTAAGAAGTCAAGAGTTCTTAGTTTTTTAACAGCCCTGTAACTAAAGCATTCTCATACTAATACATGTTAGTGCTATAAATATCACTCGTATGTATGCTAAGAGATATGATATGTGTGAGGGCACAATGCATAGAGATTCCTGAATTTAAATGTCTAACATTCCTCTAGTCTACATATAATTTTACATTTCTTAATACAAAAGATCCAAGGTATCAGTAATGTGCAATATAAATATTTATTAAACGATTTTGAGACATACTGAAAAAAAGTTAAAATACTGAAAAACATAAAATCTGACTTACAACTACAGGATGCTTTTATGACAGGAACTACAAAATTTTCTTAAAAATGAGGTATTGTAATTCGAGATGTCACTTGTTCATAGAATTGAATTATTGCACTAAATATATGAAAAAGATCGAACCGCCACAATCAGATTAGCAGCAAAGAAGAAATACAGTTAACAGTCAGTTTTACTGGAAAAAATATTGCATAAATGAACAATAAAAGCTAGTTCTCAAGAAATTTTAGGTACTAAGACACTGAAATAAAAATTACATTTCATTATTTTATACAAAGAAATCAATATAAGTATACAGTGTGTCCATAAAATCCTAATGTGGCTATTATTTTCACAACTGATTGTTACAGATTATAAAATTAAGTTACAAAATTCATAATAATGCAAATTTTTCACATTTTTAAATGCAAACAAAAAAAAAAAAATAAAAAAATCAAGGAAAAATTTTAAAATCTAACTTTTTACACAACTGATCATCTCTCGTTATATTATTAAGTTTTACAGAAATAAAACAAAATGTTTGATATCCATATGATAGAAATTAGCTGAGATATTTAATTGAAGATTTTGGATGCTATTTTTCATGTGCCTTGAGAGCTTTTCAAAATTAGGATATTTCCGGGCATTTCCCACCTCTAATGTCATCCAATGATATTTTTTTTTGTGGTTTACTAGTGAATAACTTCTTTTTTATTTCATAATTTTGTTACATATCATATGTCAAAAGGATTTCCACACAGGAAATTTCTAAGCTTTCAAATGCTAAAACTACATTATTAATATTCGCATGCAGTTTTATTACTTTTGAAACATAATCAACTCCCTAAAATAATTAAACTAGAAAAAATTTTCATTTTTAATTAATGTTTCTGATATTATGAGATGGTTATCTGGAAACCTGTTACTGCTTTTTAGATTCCGTAAGAACTCCTTTTTTCGAGCGGATTATACTGATCAAAACTTTTCATGCCAATTTGCATAGCTCTACCACTGGCTGAAGGGTTCAGACTGTCAAATGTTGGCAATTTGATGCTAGGAGCATAGGCTGGTTGCATGACAGGCTTTTTGCAATGTGTATCCTAAATGATGATACAGAAAGTCCTCCAAAAGTCATGTTCCCTAAGCATATAGCTCGCATGTGCTTAGCCATATTCAAATACACAAAAAGTGAACTAGGCAATATTGAAAGCAATGCTTGTCATTTAATTTACTGCCATGAGAAAACTTTTCCTGAACTGATATTTCATTTTTAGAAATGTACAAATGTAAACGTACTGTTCTTCAATTTGTGTCCTACCCTTGAATATATGAAACATTAAGTCAATTTTTTTGTGGTATGGGAGCCAATTGTTTTGTGCTTTATTTTTAGTTTATTATTGACAATGAAATTTATTAAATACAGAGACCAAGGAAATACACTCACGAGCCAAAACATTATGACCATTGCCACATTTTTCAATGAACTCATCTGGATGACGTGGAGGGCAAGTGATTAAGTGGTAATGGTTTTTGACTACTACTGGAGAAGGTGAGGAATCATTCTTGTGCTTACTTTTGCGAGCAATGGGAAAGGCTGTTGATCTAAGCGAATTTGACAGAGGGCAAATTGTAATGGCCCGATTACCCAAAATGAGTTACTCCGAAATTTCGCGACTGGCAAGTTGTTCAAGAGCTGCCGTTGTTAGTATTTATGGAAAGAGGAGCAGTAGATGGCAAGGAGTTCGACGTCAGGGCGTCCTCAAAGAAAAAGGACGTCGGAGACTATCCTGCTTGGTACAGTAAAATCGGTGCCAGACAGTCGCTCAGCTGACAGTCAAATACGATGGAGACCCAAGAGCAGATGCTTCGGAACATACAGTTCAGCGGACACTGTTGGATATGAGACTACACAGCAGATATCCCGATCGTATACTTCTGTTGACTGTCATTGTCAAATACGCCTACAATGGTCCCGGGAATATCGAGACTGGATCATGCATACGTCGAAGACAGTTCCTCGGTCGCATGAATCACGATTTCTCATTCATCACGTCGATGGTCGTGTCAGGGTACGCTTCTTCCATGTGAACTGTTATTGTTGTCCCTTCTGTAAGCAGGTCATACACAGGCTGGTGGTGGCAGTATTATGTTTTGTGGCCGTTCTCATGAATGGCTGTGGGACCCTGAGTTATGGTAGAACAGACCATGAAAGCTGCGGACTATCTCTACTTGATTGCTGATCAGTTGAACACTCACATCTGTCTTCCCAACTGGAAATGGGATCTTCCAGCAGGACAACGACCTATGTCACAAGGCTTGAATTGTGTTGGAGTGGTTCAAGGAACATAAGGATAAATTCCAGTTAATGTCCTGGCCACCTAACTCGGCCTTACTGACAGAGTACATTTCTGATGTCATGAAGCAGCAGCTCAGAGCTTAAACACCACCATGCCGAAGTATCTTGACTTTCCATGACAGCTGCTTAGAGATTTGGTACAACCTGTCTCCAGTCATCTACAAAGAACTTGTGGCATCCATGCCAAGGCAAGTTGCAGCTGTCTCGATGGCCAAAAATCGTGCAATGCATTATAGAGTAGGTGGTCATAATGTCTTGGCTCTTCAGTGTATATAAAAAGTTAGGTTTTGCAGTTTAAACAAAACTTATTTTAAAATAGCAAAATAAATTTTTGTAGCTCAAAGTTTGTCGTCTACATTCAACGGTTGGAAAAATAAAAGCTACGTAAGGAATTTTGTGGATACAATGTATAATAAAAATATACTTAATCAAATAAAATATGCATCTATATGGCACGAAATGATAAGTGCAGGATGTATTAAAAAATATATCTTGAGAAAAGTGTTCAGAATATATCTTAGAATATACAGTATTTTTCTGAACATCAGTAATACCTGCTTTTAGTCCTTAATGCATTAAAAGGCATTGCAGATTCGATTAAACTGCTCCCCTTTTCTTTAACTCATGTAGATTACTGGAAATGATACTTAGACAAACTTTCAATTACAAATTTTAAAAAAGGTTACAAAACATTATATAAAACAAGGAGGAAATTCTCAAAAGTATATACATAAATATTTAATTTAATACTACATTATAAGACAGGGATACAGCCATACGAAAAGCATGCAACAATATATTATTATGCTAGAATTTTAGCTTCAGAAAACACAGATAACTGAATGTTAATCGGTGATGCTCCTTTTAAAAACATACCAATATGATTTTATTACCATATATGCATGCTGCCTTTTATTTGAAAGTTCAACAATGGTACAGGAAATAAGTTTCTCAGACAGAATTTAAACCACTTAACTGGCTAAGTACTTTTACTTACTTAAAGAATAATCTTACATGATTCAAATTCCATGCACATTGAATAATTAAAAAAGGAAGGAAAAAAAAACTTACACACTACAGCTAAAACTAACACAGATATCTGAATAAATCAAATAAGATTTACATTTTAGAGAATTACAAATGAATTATGCTTTAAAATATCCAGATTTTTCAAGATCTATTGACAAATTTTAACAGAAAAATCAGACTTAGGAATTATATTCTGGACAATATCTTACAGCATGTACAGATACATATTATCAAGATTGGAATAATAATATTCTGCAATCAAAGAAAAAAATTAATAATTTACATGTAATATTTTATATCATCAAATTTTTATAGATCTTATTTTGTTCACAGCAGAATATACATTCAGCATTAAAGTTATAAGCCACATAAAACACTTTTTTGTTCACATGAGCCTTTCACTGCTGCTTATCTACCACTTTTAAAATGAGAAAAATGGATTTAAGTTTTTTAACAGAACTGTGCAAAATAATGCCATGTTGTGACACTCAGAAAAACGCATGATTAAAATCAGCTGCCTACATTTTCTTACTTGCTAATAAATACCCACACATATGAATGCTTTCTAAAAATTTTACATACATAAGAAAACTGCATACTAGAATATTTAAGGCAGATTTTTGTCATTGTTATTCCTAGTACTTTTTAATCATATAAGAAATAACATACTTATTTAGAATAAATGAAAAAAATATATATTCACACACTTCCAATATAATACCATCCAATATGCAACTTTCTTACAAATATATATGGAAGTTATTCCTATTAAAGAATTAATTCTACACATCTTTTAAAATACACAAATTTAAAACTATTTACACCACCTTAAAAGAGATACAAGTTAGTCTGAGATTGAGCAGGCTCATTTTTGTAAAATGTTCACTTTTCCAAAGAGCAAGTCACTAAAAGGCTTTAAATTAAAGCTCTAGCATAAGTTTAATTACATTTTTTTCTGGTTCAAATGTTACTATGATTGCTTGCATAATTAATATCACCATGTTATTTAGGCATGCTGTACATGGAATATTTATCACAAAATAAATATGCAATCTACACACTTAAATTATCAAGTGCTGTTACACTGACATTTAAGTATCCTTACTGCCATGCTAAATTTTGACAATGTACAGTCCCCCCCCCTTGCAAATATAACAAATATAGTTTTTAAGTCAAAGTAAAAAAATAAATATTGCATAAACTATGAATTTTTCAACAAGGGCATTTACAAAAATCTCCATACTTTTTACATATTTCAATTACTGATTGACAATTTGCAACAAGCAATTGCAGTTATTTACCAAATACACTTCCTTTTTAATTGGCTAATATGACAAAGAAAATAGGAATTTTGAGGTGATTTGGAGAAAAGAAAGTAATCAATTTGTGCCAATGCAGAAACATTCACTGACAAAGGTATAATATACATATGATTCCCAGGTATAAGAGCTTTAAAATATACTTTATGCCTCTCTAAACAGTACATATCATTTAGCAATACAGTGATGGCTGAATCTATTGCCAGTCAACATGAGTAGCAATGCATTACAGAAGGTGATGGATAAACACTTCTGTTTTTAAGTTTCTGTTTATTAGGCAATCAGAATGAGAGAAAACATTAAAAACAAACAAAATGAAGACAGAACAGACACTTGCAGGATTCCTGAAGGTTTCTTTGTTTCCAAAGAAGAGCTGAGCACAATATTTCATAAAACAAATAAATAAAAGAGATGAAAGTAAAGAGACTGTGGACTGTTACTAGTGAAAATTACAAGAAATTAATGTTTAAAACAAGTTAACAGCCAATGACAAGATATTTACAACACAGTTTAATATTTTCTCAGACATATCTGCATCAGAAATAGGTAAAAGCATAAAAATTGTGCATAATTCAACCAAATTTTTTATAAAGTAGACAGCCATGAAGAAAGGCCAATCATGAGCACTATGACATTTTTAAGTCCATTTATATACCAGTTGTGCACCATTAAAATCTGTATCTAAGACACTGAAAATTATCACTTCAAAAAAATGAATTGAGAAATAAAAATACATAATAGAACTGTTCAAGAGAAGGAACTGAAATATTTTTAAGGAAATGAAATAAATGTACTTAAGAACATACAATTTTTTCCAACAAAAATGAAGCTACAAGAGATACTTAACATCCATTATAAAAATTCTAAATAGGTTGACATGCTGTTTCATTCACAGAATGAGTAGTGAAGATACTCAATTAATTTAAAAATACATTTGCAATAACATTTAAAAATTGAACATATTTTTTCCATTTTTGCAAGATGGATCTCATTAACTTTTTAAATTAGTATAACAATTCATATTATGTGTGCTAAGTACAAAAATTATGCATCTAAAAAGTATTCAAAGTATTTGTGATGATTTACATCTTTTCTCTTTTTCTAAATATTTTTACATTATAATGCAAATCTTCATTTCAGAGATAAATCACAAAATGCATGCACAGTTGATTCCATAATTTACTTCTTATCAATATGCAAGAAAGTAAGGCAAACAATAAAATGTTGAAATAATAGGGGAAAAATTTAGTTTTATTATAAAATTAATAAACACCTCATAAAATAAGATATCAGATGATGAGCAAAAGACAAATATCAGGTGATATCATACAGGTGATGCAGTTATGTGTTAAATGGACATTATATAGGTAAAAAATATATTTGCATGAAAATATATTACAGAAAATCAAAATACCTTAAAAAGATTTTTAGAACTTTTTAGGTAGAAAAATGGACTAGCAACACTTTTTAATGCTTTCAAAATTATCTTGTGCTGTTGCAGAACAGGTACAACTTTTCTGAAATTAGACAGAAAGCATTCATATGAAATTTTAAATATTTAATTTTTTGGTCCAGGTACCTTTTAATAAATAATATAAATCAACCTCTTATCATAATTTGCAATTCAACATGCAGCAAAGACATCAAAACTGTATTCCATATTGGTTTTTTCCCCTCCAAAACATAAAAGGAATGAATTAAATATAAAAAATAAACACATAAAAACTTTAAAACAGATCAACAAATCTCAACTTAAATAATTCTTAATTATGCATTACTGACAATAATTATTCAAGCAGAAAATAAAAGAATTAGATGTGCATTTTCTTACATTAACTTTACATGCTAAAAATTAAATATACTACCAAAAAAAATATTACACTATATAATATCAGCATTCACTACATAATTATTGCTTTCAACACACATAAAAACTATAATCAATTAATGCTTACTACTAGAATAGAGAACTTCCAGCAGATTGTCAAAATGACTAAGGTGATTAGGAAGAAATTTTCCATTTTTCAAAAGTACTTTTAAAACATGAGGACCATTACCAATAGTTTTTAAGTTCTAAGATGCTCAATATACCTTTGTAAGAAAAATCCAAAACACTTAGAAATAGTTTGATACAGAACAAAACATTAAAATAAAGACATCTAAAAGCAAAACAATATGGCAATAAAAACCAAACATAAAAAAAATTGTCAAAAAAGCATAAAAAGTATATTTTATATAAAAACTTAAAATAGTTACATAAAAATAACAGACTTCACAAAAAATGAATAGATCACACTTTTTACAATGACTAGAAATTTAACAAATAAACAATCTCTAGCTTGTTCTTCAGGTTATCTTGTGAAAATTTTCATAGAAATTTTACAAAGCATTAAATTCAAGGCCTACTTTGTAATTAAATTAGAACAAAATGCAACGACATTTCTTAACACATGAATAAAGCTTAAATATTTAAATATAATTTCCACAAACAAAAAATACATGAACAAAATGTTGGAACTTAATCTTGACTTTAAATAGATTAAACAGTTCTTCTGTAAAACATTTCACCATTAATCTTGAAGAAATATCCAAAATCAAGAGTGGATATATCAGGATAAAAGCACCAGATCTCAATTAACAATGAAAATCACAAAATGTACCAAGAGCTATCACATGATGCAGTATCCTAATTGTTAAAAATATGCTCCTAAGAATATTCGTAGAATGTTTATAGTATGTAACATAAGTAGTGTTCAGGTGAAAAATTCTATATACAATTTTACAGCATAAATTACAAGTTAAACTAGAATTTTCTTTTAGTCATGCTTTTTTGTCATGCTTTGACAATTGGGTGAACTGTGCATTAATGGAAGGCAAATGATTATTTCTTCATCAGGCAAATCCCAAATTATTGTAGCATGAAAGGCCATATTAGCAAAACATATGAGATATTCACATAAGGCAAACCAGCTGAATGCTGAAAAGTTGAAAAAATTATAAAAATATTTCAAACAAACAACTCAACTTGATCTAATGCAGAGCATAATACAGAGAAAATTCACATTTCTTGAAATTCAAATTAAATTAAAAAAGTTATTTACTTCTTATCCTTTCAATAAATGCCCTCGAAGATGGTCATAAAGGGAATTACACAGATATTCCAAGGGTTACCGTAATTTTTAATCAGCTTTTTACAGATTAAAGAAAAGAAAAGCCTAAATATAGAAATTACGTTTATGAAAGCATAATTAAATTAACTTACCAAGTTCTTCGCAGTACACTCGATGTTTATAAAAGAAGTACATCATACCCAAAGATGTAACTGCAATAACTACACAAAGGAAAAGCTTTGATCTGTATGACAGCTTCTCCTACATAAAAGAAATTTAATTATTATGCGAATTCCTGAGTACCTCAAGAATTATGTAAAAGGCTAAACGAATCATTCAGCTAAAATGCTAAAATCTGCATTCATGTTAAAATCTGCAATTTAAAGCTTAGACTTACAAAAAATAAAACACCTCAGTCATTTCGGACATTTACAACCACTTACAGTATAAATGATAAATAATATCATTGATATAAAAAAATAAGATGCCCTTACAAATTGAAGCACCTCCTCAAAAAAAAAGGGGGAAGAGAGAGAAAGTATGCTTTTTGTTCTCCTAACCACAGGAAATAAACAAACTCAACATGATAACCTAGGAGGTATTTATAAAACATAACAAACATATAAGTAAACTAAAGATACTGTAATACAATGCAGAAAGAACTTATATTGTTTGATCAAGGGCACTATGGGTGTGAAAGACATGCACTCCATTTTTAAAAGAGGTTCCTATGTTTTTGTATACTCATAGCCAAAAAAAATCATAAATTCTAGACATGAAAAACGCAGTTTAAAAAGGTGCTAAAGGAGTAGGATCATTGCTGCTTTTTAAGGCTCATAACCATAGAATGACAAGAAACATTAGGTTTAAATGCTTCATTTCATTAGCAATAACAATCAATGGAGTATAATGAAAATACTCCATTTTACAGCTTCCCTAGTTGCTGACCCACAGGCATACTTTGCCGTGATCTAAGGACAAACTAGTTATAGAATACCTTTTTTTTTTTGAATAAAACCTAGTTCTGTTTCTAGCAAATGGTGATGAATGCACCTGGAAGCAACTGCAAGAAACAGAGGAACTATTCTTATATGATGGTGTGCAGTAGGCTGCTTGTAAGATTGCAGTCTTATATTGATACGCATGTTTCACTACTCAAAATTTGTTCCTTGAGGCAGCTCTGTAATCTGATGGTGACAGTGTACTTCAAATAAGATAATGTGAATGTGCATTTAGAACTGCTTCATTAAGAACTGAATACACTCCCATTTTCAATCTCAGTATTCTTATTCTAAGACCATCCTTGAAAAATACTGCACTTTGTTTTAAATATCTTGGTATCACCTCTGATCAATAAAACAGAATTACAAAATATCCTATGGTATTAAAGTAAACATTTAACATGCCAAATAACGATTGAAGATGCTGATGCTTACTGCCTTAGCTATCTCAGATACAACTTTATCCATTTTTTGCAGCAATTTGTTTTTCCTTTTAATGGACACTGAGATATGCTTTCACTTTGTAGATCCTGTTGCAGCTCCAGAATTAGAAACTCTTTTCGACATTATCGAAAGATGAAACTTTAATTTTCATAAAAGTGCCATAATAAAAACAGCCCGCAAAAAATAATTAAGCTGGATCAAATCAGAAAGTTAAGGAATAGCACAATTTGCTATATTGACTGAAATTCCTTGGAATCAGTAAAGTATAATTTTAGCCCAGCTCAATAGCATCCGCTATACATTATTGGCTATGCCGCATGAGATTATTGATGAAAGACAAGTTGTTCTACTAAATTTGGTTTTGCTTCTACAGGGCACTGAGACAATTAAGCCTGATTGTATTAGTTTAGTTATTTATTATACTTACATCTATTTTTTGCACGTGCTTAAAACTTACCCGAGTCCTGAATAAATAAATTCGTGCATATACTTAAGGCTTATCAAGGGCTGGAGCTAGACATCTTACCGTCTGATGCAGTCTGTGCGGATCCTAAATTCTGCTACCAAGCACCTCCCTAAGTTCTAAATTTTTACTGCCCCTAAATTTCGGACCCCAATGCTTTCCCTAAATTCCAAAAATATTTTATCCCTTAAGGCATGAAAATTTGCACTTATTGTGAAAAAACGGTAGCACTGGGGAGTGAATCTTGTACATTTTCTACAGCAGTTAAGGGGTTAAAGGGCTTATCAGTGGAAGATGCAGTTCAAAGTTGACCATCAAAAAGACATTTGAAAAGCCTGAAAACTGTTCATGCTTGCAATATGACAGGAGTAAACTGGACATATTTGCAACTCTTCAAATTACATCCTTTCACCAACTCCCCAAATCATCTAAATGTGTTTTAGTGGCCATTTCACTGCTTGTAATATGGAATGAAACTTGCTGAATGTTTACAATCTCTGGAAATTTAAGAATTTCTGCTTTTATTATTTATGGGCTATAGAACTGCATCTGATGTGATGATTCAAAAATCTGAATGTGCATCAACTTTCTGCTGAAGATCTACAGTTATGCAAATTCTCATAAGCTTTCTCACATCAGAGGTTGAAATGTGAAAATATAAAATGAAGCTGTTCATTAGTTTTGCACACCTGTGAATTCTAAGTTGTTTATTTAAAATTAGTTTTACAACAGGGTTGCCACTCAAACACGAGAATGAAATTCCCTGACTTTTCCAGGTCTTTCAGGTATGTTTCAAGAAAATTCCAGTCTATCAGTGTGATGTACATTGGCTGTGCTAAGAGGTATATTAAATATAGTATTACTTGTATTATGTAGCAAATTCACTTAATTATTCAATAAATCCCAGAGGACATTTATTATTAATTATTCTTTGTACACTTTGTTTACTTTTCCACTTATGAACCTTAATAAAATTTAAGATATATACATTGGATAACAATTGTACGTTTTATTTAATTATTACTCATGATCATCACCAGTTCAACACAAGGCTAATTTGGTTCTTATAAATCACAACGCAATGCTAAATAGTTAGGTTAGATTTTAGGTAAATTTAATTTGTATGAGGTGTCTTCTTAAAAGGCACCTTAACACTCAAAAACACAAATATAATTATAATAGGAGTTGTTTTCTCCACTGAAGATTGAGATTAGAATCTGCCCAATCTGGAATAAAATGTCTTTTTTTGCAGACATTCTGCACCTAAACGAAAGAAAGAAATCTATTTAATGATATTTTTTTAATAAATTGAGGTATTTTATATTTATTTCGCAGTATACATAAGGAAAAAATATGTGCATTAAATTTCGTGATGGTATGTCATCATACTGCTAGAATTAATTTCAGGATTATGCCAGCGAAAATTTCCTGAAATTTGGAAATATTATTTACTAATGATAAAGAAATTTAGAGGGAAGAAGCAACATTAAATGATATGAATAACATAAAAATAAAAATAATTACTTAAAAATTGAATTAGAATAATCAACGATATTTTAGCGAATATAGTTATATTACATGGTTAGCCTAGACGACTGATTACTATTTTTTTATTTTACTGCAAAATGACAACGTATTTATTAAAAAGAAAAGGGGGAAAAAAAAAGGTTTAAAAAGATTTTGCGGTAAAATCCTACTATACGGTACGGCCTTCGCACGATTCTGAAAATTGTTGCCAAGAACAAAATGACCCGTTTACTGCTTGCTCATGATCATGTCAAGAAATGTTCTTTGACAAAAAAGAAAACTACGAAAATCCGTTTTTAAATTATTGCGAAAAATCCAAGAAAAAACGTTCTTTGATAAAACATTTCTTCTTGGACTTTTCGCAATAATTTTAAAAACGGATTTTCGTCGGTTTTTTTTTTTTTCTTCCTCAAAATAATTGATCCATGAATTAATTTACTTGCGCCAAAAAATATTTTCTTTTCCTTTAGAGTTTAAAGAAATTTTAAACGATATTCATTTTATGAACACTTGATAACGTGACCTTCGAACTTCGACACCGGTTTCGAACTTTGGCGACAGATATATCGCGCATGCACAGCTGTTTCCCTCTATGATGGAACAGAGCTACCTCCGTTTGAGAGAGGTTTTCCTTCTTTACAATACATATTCTTTGATTCTAACCTTCATGGTACCGTATACTAGGATTAAACCCATTTTGTTTTATACGAGAACATGTACTTTCTTTAGTTTGTGCACTGCACATGCGATTCTCGAGGTTACTGTAAGCCAAAAGTTGCGGGAAAATTGCTTTGCCTTTCTAAAAGACAATCAAATTGGAGCTGTGGAAATTGGCTCTATGCCAGCTGCCCGAATGACACACGTGATACATATTTCGCCAAAAAAAGTGATCTCTTCCGACGTCGGTGCAAAACTCGCCTCTTTTGGCGGGATCGTTGTATGAAATTCCCTGACTTTTCCCTGAATTTTTTGGTCAATTTCCGAATTCCCTGACTTTTTCCGGTTTTCCAGGTAGCGTGGCAACCCTGTTACAAATACTTGCTGATGGATTGATTATCCTAAATTGCAAAGTGGATCATAGTTTCTTGCATGTGTGATTGTACATACGAACTACCTTTGTAGTCATCTTAATTATCTACTTCCCTACACCTATACTTAATATTAGGAAAAACTTTATGAATACAGACATAGCAAATCATTATAGTAGTAATTACTCACCAAATATGTAGGTGTTGGTGATTTATTCATATAACTCAAAACACAAGTACTCAACATATAAGAAATGGAAGCTGCCATAAATGTGATGAAAATTTTCTCATGGACAGCTAAAAATAGAAATATTATAACAATAAATTATCAAGATTCCCATTAGTGATTAAATTAAAACATCAAAATATGTGAAATGCAAATCATAACTTTTATAAATTTTTCTCTTATCATCTTAGCTCTATTAACATATTTTATCATTGGAATGTAGACAAAGCAGGATAAGAAAGTAAAGTAGAACCCCACAAACCTGGCACTTGAAAATCTGATATGCTGTAAATCTCATAAAAGAAGCTGGACAGAGTTCTTAAATCTCATTTCCACTGTTTTAGCTGCTCTTTGGACAGTATTTCTATTCTTTGATTACTTAGATTACAAAACATTCAACACTTATTAACCTAAGGGTAGGGATGCCTATGTGGAGGAATTTTCAAGAGAAACTGAAGTTACATGTGGTGGAAAACAAGTCCCATGCAGGCAGTATGCTTGCTAAGTTTTGAACTGAGTTGAAGTACCAGTGTTTAACAGTTCTACTGCTTAGTTGCTAGTGGGCTTCATTCATGCAAAAAATGTTATTGGTTTCTTTTTTGGGCTTAAGGAACTGATTTCTTGAGCTTAACTCAAAAACACATTTGCTTAGTGTTGAGAACCTATTACCTCACATTCTTAAAAGCAATGTAGCTCATGTAAATAAGTTGCCATATTCCTTTATAATTAGAGAAGATACTATTTCAGCTGTCAATTTTAACAGAATCATTTTAAAAGTCTGAAAGTAATATATTATGCCTCATTTTCACTGAGTTGCAAAACTATCTTAGGAGAAGAGATGAAAACAAAGAAGTATTGAGATGGATATTAAAATAAATGTATTAAAAGAAGTGCAGTGATACAATGATATTAAATGCTGTACATGTGATAACATTACAATGATGCTTTTACACACAATCATAATTCAGCATTCAGCTGGTTCATCTCATGACACTTAACAATTTGACATGAAAATTATGTCAAACTATAAACATAAAAAAATTGGATAAAGGCAAAGTGGTAAATAAAATTACAATAGATGAATCACAGATGTAATTTGAGAAAAGAAGGTATCACAAATGGAGGGGTGGCATATGAAACCAGCTTGCAAGTGAATTAAAAAAGTGCATAAATCTTGAACACGAGACAGGATTGGTTGAAATCACTGTTTGTCTAAAAAGATGGAAAACTGGTGTGGAATCGGACAATTCGGCATTTGTAGAAAAAAAATTCCACAAAATTAATTGAATATTTAATTTAAAACGAATTTCACAATTAAGAGAAAAATAAATTTAACTATACACCAAATTGAAAACTGTGATGAATTTAGCCTCAATTTTCATATGTTGCCTTCAAGAGTAGTTGCAGCTTATGACTGAAAAATTTACTCTTGCCTATAAAATAAATTATGAGTTTTAATCCTTAGATACAGCAAAGCAACAGACGATCAGACTGATGCTTATAAGGAAAGTGAAAAGTCCTACTATATTATAAGATATAAAACAGTATGTGAATTTACACTCACTTGCCTGTTTGGTACAGAAGCCAGTCAAATGTTTCTATGGAGCAACACTTAAGGACTGGTTTTATTAACACTGTTCCCCCCCCCCCGACAAAAAAATATAAACTCGAGAGCTTTGCAATGGAAAACAGTTCTTAGGCAATGTCTCATCACATCTCAATGCCAATCATCTGCAAGGCAGAGACACTAAGACATCCCCATAGAATTAAATAAATCATATAGGAATAAACTTTTCCCATTATTAGTTCAGAAATGCAGCTTAAAAAAAAAGAAAGGGGAAAAAAGGAGGGGTCTTATTTACAAAGGAATGATGAGGTATTAAGAAGTTAAAGAAATAGGTGTAATGAGATGGGACAAAAATATTGGATTATTTTCAATAAAAAGTGTTTTCAGGTATGTGAATATTTCTGTGCTTATTTTCCGAATTTATCTTATTTATTTATTTTTTTAGTATTTAAACCACTATTATTAGTATTTTACAAATTAATTTCTTCTAAATATAGACTTAAAAGTAGTATGTTATGCACCTTAAACTAATAATAATAATAAAAAAAAACTCTTATTAAATGCTCAAAATATGTGGGCCCTCGATATAACAATATGCCTCTCTACAACAAAATATTTATTTGTTCCCTAAAATATTGTTGTACCGAGGTTTCACTGTATTCAAATTGTAAAGCACATGAGTGACCTTTTTGGTTCGAAAACCGAAAACTCTAGATTTAGGTGAGAATAGCAATTTCAATACCGAAATTTTCTCAGAGACTGAACTGGAAGTTTGTTTTTCTTTCAGCTTACAATCCAGAAGAACAGTGGCTACTCCGTCAAGAACTCGATCTGTTAAGTTTTTGATCTATTACGTTACTTCATGAATTTATGGAATTGTAGAAGTAAACTTAATTCAGAATTATGAAAATGATTTTTTCCCCATTCTTTTTTATATGCTAATGAACACAACAGTTGAAGAAACTAATCATTTCTATGAAATAAAAATGAGTGAAAAATCCATCTTCATCCAAAATAAATATACTCCTCTAGATGTGCCTAAAATGAGGGGATTCCTAGGCTTAATTATTCTGCTGGAATGGAATCATTAAAAAGTTCGACTTGAAATTGCGTTTCATAACTAATGAAATGGTAACGACTAGATTATCACGCACTGTCCCCTTTCTGAATCATTTATCCTAAAATATTTGATCACATATTTCATTACTTTTTATGTACTAAGAGATTTCAAAGTTTTTTACAACATTTCACCAAGATGAGTCACATATTTCATTTTGCATTTAGATTTTAATTAAAATATTCTCAGAATCTCTTGATATTCTGTATTTATGATTATATTACTGTTAGATACCATTAAAGACAAAATCAAAACAATTGATAAAAAAAATATTTTTAATGAATTTTTTTTTTTTTTTTTTTAAAGTTAGGCTTAGTGACATGAAATATCCCATCTTACGAGATTGTATTACTGCAACAACACACTGTCTCCAAGATGAGTTGTGCTAACCAGCATGCCATCTCATAAGAGGATTAACTGCTGATGCATATATGATACACCCCTCCTGAAAGGGTTAACCCTTTGCAGCACAGTGTGTCGTGTGTCCGGTCTGGACACACCTAAAAATTTCCTTCTGTACGCACAGAAAAATTGAATCAAAAAGGATTTCTAGGTTACTCTGAACCTTCTTTATTTATGGTAGATGGCAGCTCAACACAAACCAGTCCATATATTTTCCATATATTTTAGCCATGTTTAGTTTTCTTATGACTTTATTTTTCAAAGAAATCTTCCAGATTTTTTTAAGGTATAAAAGGAATTGTTTGAAAAGAAATTTCTATGTAATTTTTTTGGCTGTATGCTAATCTCCTTATTCTATATTAGTTTTAAATTTTTACCTTGAAATCTTGCCTAAAATCAAACGGTGAACCCTAGGTGTGCCCAGACCGGGCTCACTGATAATTTAGGACAACTGAGAGTCTGTATTCTTTGTTTCTCCGCATCTCATCGGTCAGTTCATTGACAACAATGCTCGTTTCAGCACTCTTTTTGAAGCTCTATTCAATCAGTGTGCCCACTTTGGGCTCACCCAGCAGAATTAAAAGATAAGTGCTATCTTCACAAAATTTTACTTGTGTACTCCTTTAGGCCTAATTAGACTGCCTACCTTTTCTTTTTTTTTTATCAAAACTCCAACTTTAAAAGGTAGCAGGCCGGAAAGGGTTAATAGCTTGATAAAACCAGATAAGAAAAAACTTTAACATTTCAAGAATTATAAATTTCATTATGGGAGAACCGACTAAGGATTATTATTGAAAGACACATCTCATATTCTACATGTCCTAACTCCCTACAGATTTCTTAGCATACACTGTAATAATTAGGATTGGAAATTTTGCTGAATGCTTTGCTCCTTAAAAATACTAAAACTAGAAGGAGTTACAACAACAGTTGCTTGCATATATGTAAATAAAAATAATTCCTTAAATAGTTTTCTTTTTCTTGAGTGGTTGATAACAAAGTTTTGAATGATTATTAACTTGTTTAAAACAGAGATGTAGTTAGGATTTTCAGCATCCCGGGGATAAATGATGATTTTGTGCTGCCTCCTGTTGGCCAAAATGCAATGGGGAACATCAGTTTGGCACTCTCTGGATGGTATGCCTGGACACAGATGACACCCTAGCTATGACACTGGTTTTAAAAACTATATACATATGATCATGTTGAATATTATTAACATAGGACGAGACTGAATGTTACACTGATTTTTTTTTTTTTTTTCATCTTTAGGCAGTGGTAGTTTGATTATAACTATATAATAAAAATCTAAAAACTGTAATGCATATGTTTTAATTCGAAATCAGATTTCATTTTATATCCAATATATTTCACTTTATAAACACATACAGATAAATGTGATTATTTACATGCAGAGTTTAGTATAAAGTTCAAGTGAGCCTCAGTTTTTCAGTAATGTAACTAACTTAACTGCAGCTTGCTTAGAGGAATGGGAATTTCCCTTTTCCCTGATCACAACATTCGAAACTGGTTGCCAGATTCATACATCAAACAAAATTGCAAAACAAAGTCTTAAATAATAATAAAAGGGAAATGCTGAACTTTATAGGAGTCACAACAGCATATATTTAAGTTCTAAAAATGTATTTAATTTTTTAACAACAAGGCTTTTGTTACAGATGTACGCAAATTCATGTATTTGCTTTAGATGTCACCACTAGGTGGCACACTTGTACTAGAATTATGAAAGCAGATACACAATAGTTTGTATTAGTTGTCATCGAAAATAAATACAAGCTGGTGAGAGCAGCATTCCTACATCAAAATAGCAGTATTCCAGTCTGAATGCTAAGAAATGTCTTTTAGAGCTTTCAAAAGCTTTAAGTGAATGTACCCTACATTACAGAACTGCAGCATGGTAGGCAGTGCCATTTCAGCACGTAAGAGTAAAAAATGCAGACATGTTTGAACACAATGCCACTAATGTTGCTGATCCTTAATTACTGGGCATGTGAAGTTCACAAAGGGAAAAGCTAGTGACTCTGCTTGAGGTAGATGGATATACAGGTATTAACTAAGCATTTTTTCATGAAATTTTATAATTTGAACAAGTACAAGACAGCTCAGAATAGGTGCCATCTGAACTGACAAAAAGCACAAATACGGAAATGGTACAAAGTGTACCCTAGGATGAACAGCAAGGCAAGCAGTTATTAAACAAAACCATTGCTATTGATGAAACTGGGACCTAGTACTGACAACAGAGCTAGTGCAACCTGTGGAGTTGCACCAAGTGATGGGATTTAAGAGAAACCTAATTTACAAGTCAAAGATATGGCATCCAGTGCCGGCCCTGCTGTGACCAAGCTGAAGTGGCAGTCTATGAAAGGCACTACAAAGATCTGCAGCAAAGGCACAAATTCTACTCAACAGAAATTAATGCTAATTTTAGTACATAGTATATGGAATGTGATATTGTGTTTTGCATGTTTCAAGCAATTAGTGTCAGGTATTATCAATGTATCTACAGAATATAATGAATAGCAGAATAAATTTTACTTTGTTACACAGTGCAGTCATCCTGCACAATAATGTAGCGATTCATAAAGCAGTGGACTGTGAACTTTTTCTGATGCTTGGGGTGTTCACCACACCTATTGTAATTGCAATTTGCTATTGAAAGAGCTATTTTAAGGCTAGTGTTCTTGAACACCAGAATACCCTGCTAATGCCATGCATCAGGAAGTCAGATGATTTGATGATGAAGCAGATGGGATATGTTGTGCTGGCAGCAAGTGACTGATAGTCTAGACCAGGGGTCTCCAAACTTTTCAGCTCGCAGTCCATATTGGCACTTTCATGAAGCTTTGAGAGCCAAGATCCAGGTAATTCATCATACCATGGTGATGCACCTATGACGAACAGCATAACATTTTTAAACAAGGCAGCGAGATTTTTGTAATTGGATCAATACCCCATACTATCCTTAGATCCTTATGAACCTAAGAGCCTTGTTTTTTTAGACTTTCATGCAGTTTCACCTAATATAAATTTCTTAAAGCTGTTTTTAAAAATATTCAAAAATATATTTTTAAGAATATTAAAGATTTCTTCAGTTCAGTACTTTACTTTTCAATCGATTTATCAGTGCATTTTGTTTACATTTTGATCACGTACAAACTTTTGCTCATAAGTGTTTCTCATTTTTTAGTGCAGGAAAAAAATCTCCAAAATTAAAATAAATTACAGCATATATAAATAAAATCACTACTGAAAATTTCTATGAATCAACTTGGAATACTACTATGAAAGTAGGAAAGATCACACACGAAACCTTTATTCTTGTAAAATGTACGAAAATTTTTTACTTCCTTGTACAACATAAAGGAATTATTGTAATTGTGAAAAAATTTTGGATACCATATTTCAACAAAAATATCTATTTTGATCAATCTCAAATACATCTGAATGATTTTTTTGGTGTGACATTTGTATGTAGGACAGAATAAAGGAATCTTTTGCCCAAAATGGATTTAAAGTGGATTTAGGAGAGATTTTTCTGTGATGTCTGTACGTACATATGCATGTTTCTCGCATAATTCAAAAACGAGTAGCCTCAAAACATTTAAATTTTGGATTTGGGGCTGTTTACAACATGTAGTTGTGCACCTCACTTTTTGGTTGCAATCGACTGCATCAAAAGTCTACACATATCTACCCACTCTGTTACTTGACTTGTTGAGCTCAGGTTTTTTATTCTTATATGTTTGTAAATTGTACGATTTTTTCTTTTGAAGTAACTCAGTTATGTTGTTCTTATATTCTGGTTAAGCTTTTTATGACTTTAGTTAATCTGCATGCAATTTCTGTAGAATTATCAATAATTTAAAAGTTATTTAAGTGCTACTAACACTAACGAAGTCGCCATTTGTTTACATTTTAAACATTTTGTTTTGTTTGAAGGTGTTTTCAGTTTTTATGTATTTTTGCCTCGTCGTGAAGTGAGAACTGAATTGATTGAATAAAAACTATAGCTCTAATGAAATTCGAGGAAATAAATTTAAATGAAGTGCAGCAAAAACTGTGTACAAATTAAAGGACATATGAGGAAGTCATGTAGATTTTTTTTATATAGAGTGTTACTGTATTTCACTCACTGTAAATTTAGAAACGGTTGTATAATGTTTATATATTTTATAAAGAATGTGCACAATAGGCAACACATTTCTAGATTGGCTGCGATATAAAATAGTTAATGTGCATGTTATTTTTTACTTTAAATTTTACAAAATTCTTTTAAGAAACACCTGGTGGACCAGATCATTAGTGGTCACGGGCCAGATTTGGCCCTCGAGCCATAGTTTGGAGACCCCTGGTCTAGACGAATACTTTTAAAGATGTTACCATGTTCACAAGTGTGTATTATGCTTATAATAAAAGTTCATGTATGACTCAGAGTTCAAGTTTGCTGCTATTGTGATGAAACAAAACATAGTAGTGACAAGTGCTGTTTTTGTTACATCTTTAGTCTACCATCTAATATGATTAATTACTGTAAATAAATGAGTGCCTACATTATCTCTTGCAACATACATATTTTGTACTTCTTGCACTGCTACCCCAAAACAGTGGTTGTCATGACTCAGTAAACAGTTTTATACAGTACACAGATTTGAATTTTTCAGTTTTCCTCACTGTTTACATATATTTCATATAAATATACTGGAAACTTTTTTTTCTTTTTTTAATTTAGAACAATCTGAAAACATTACTAGACAAACTATACAGAATACAAATACCAAGTCAAGAGTCTTATGAGTACATATAATGAACGTATGAATATGCAAGTCATTTTATCACTTGTTAAGCAAATTACAACTAGCAGATAAATTACGTAGTCTACAAAAACTTAATAAAATACAATTGCAAAAACTAAAATTACAACTAGCAGACAAATTACATACCTGCAAATACAGAAATTGGTATCTGCAAGCATTTTAGCTAGTCACTGCATAAAATGCATGCAGATACAAGCCCATACTTGCCAACCTATGACACTCAAAAATCAGGAGATTTTTTTAAGAAATAGGGAGATTTTTCACAACGTTAAAAAGACTTTTTAAATGACGAAAATATAGTTTTTAATAATGAATTAACTTTAAATAGTAACTAATTCTTAAATGCAAACAACACAAAAATACCTTATACATAAAAAACATTTTTATTACTTGCATCATTTAAGAAAACAAAAACAAAAAAAAAAAAAAAAAAAACACTTTAATCAGTTTTCGTACAAATGTTATAAACAGTGGTAGATTTTGCTTTCTTTAAGAAAGAAAGGGCCCACCAGCGGCCGAGCGGTAAAGTCGCTGAACACTGGTAGTTCGGTCTGAGGTTCGAATCCCACGAACGGGCTGGCTGCATGGGCGTTTTCGTGGTTTTCCCCATGTGTAACGTATATACGAGCCAGTTTCCCTTAGAAAGTCCTCCATGAAGGCATCCCTCCCCTTAGGCAGATAGCCCTCGTGTGCTTTGCCATAATGAAATACACCAACATCAACACCTTTAAGAAAGAAACTTCATAATTTTGTTCATAGCAATTGCCACATAGGCCTGCTTTTGCTAATACAAGTTTTTCTATTGTGTCATCACATTAGAAATCACATGAACATCACATTTCTAATGTTTCATCATATTAGATCTAAATTCAGTCCTCGGTTTCACAACACTGAAAATCCTCTCACACTCTGCATTACTATGGGGAACTGTCAAGATGGCCAACATAATTCTAGACAGTTCACTATACTTTAAAATTCCATCAGCATCTTTCAGTTTTCAAACTCCACTGGGTGTCAATCCTAGCTGATTTTATAACTTCATCCAAGTTTTCTAATTGTAAACTGCTCTTATGCAGCTGTTTGAACTGTTTCAAATTTTCCTTCCTTTTGGAACTCCTTTCAAGATAATAATATCAACAATGTGTTCATCCACATTTATTGGTAAAGAAGCTGCCCCTCTTTCAGCTGTGGCATAGTGACAGGTTGTGTTCCAGTAAAAAGGCAGAGAACAGACATTCTGCATTAATAATTTTTTGGTCCTTTGTTTCCGAAGAAAAATTTAATTTTTCATTTTTTTCAAAACAACTCATGTTGGCCTTGTGTTTTTGTGTACGTACATATTTGAGAATATCTGCCCTTCCACCATGAGAAATCAAAAAATCGCAACGACAGGCGGTACACATAGCAAATTTATTTTTCCTTGAGGAAATAATGGAATGAAAGTCAACTCTGTACAATTTTTGAAACGTACACGAGTATTCCACCTTTCTCGCAGACATAACAAAAGATGATAATTTCTAAAAATATTTACCAAAGGCACGTGTACTCACACAACTCACGACAAAATGACCGAATTAACTAAAGAACATCCAAATAACAGCTTGCTTTGTCCTCATTGGCTAATATATGCCAGATGACATGCAGTGGAGCACGATGCCCATTGGAGAACGACGTTTCTGAATACGTATATGTTCTCACTCACAAAGCAGAAGTTATCTAATTCACAAGGTTTTGTTTTAGATATAATCTAGAGAAAATTCAATTGCTTTTCAGACGTCCAAAATGACTTTTTTGTTTTTATGACAAAGTATTAAGCCAAGTTCCATAAAAATTGTGAGAAATTTTAAGAATAAGAAAAAGTCGGGAGAAATATATTGTAAATCGGGTTGGCGGGAGAGCGGTCGAAAATCGGGAGAGTTGGCAACTCTGCAAGCCATATTTTCAATTTATTTACCATAAAATAAATGCAAACAAACACTTGCAGATTCGCACCTTTAGAGATGCTACACTTTGACAAGTGCTATCAAAAATACTTAACTGCATTATTAACAGGACACTGTTTCCCAGATTAGAAAAAAAGATTCTATTGCTGTAAAGTTAGAAATTACGGAATTGTTGCACCACTTATTGATTTAAAAATGAGAAGGAGGTAAGTAATGTCTTTTTATTTGTGATTGTATGGCAATGTAGCATTTGTTCAAAAGATTGTTTTGATTTAAGTAAATGGATATAAAAGTACTGTGAATAAATGCACAGAAGCTACTAATAATACACTGGATATTAAAATACAGGGTTATTAAAAAAGAGAACCCAATTTAATTACTTTGTATATCATGAAGTATAAACTAGACATGAACAATCTACATATTAATGAAAAGAGTAAGTTTCAAAGCTTTGTATACACAGGTTATAAATGTTCAATATGTCTCCCTCTCGCTGCACGGCAAACTCATCCTACATGCAAGAAAGCACGTTTTGTGTTACTGAGTGTACCACAGCTGTGATCCAGTTTCACAGGTCGGTCAGAGCTGTTGGTAGTGGTGGGACACAAACAACCTCTTTAGCATAGCCCCACAAGAAAAAGTCACATGATGTGAGATCCGGAGATTTCAGTGGCCAGAAGTGTAGAACTAGGTCTTGATTTCCCATGCAACCTATCCATCACTGATGAAGGGACTGATTTTAAAATCCTGACATGATGGGGCAGAGCTTCATCCTCTTGGAAAATGAAGTCGTGTGAGTCTTTAGTAAGTTGAGGAAAAAGCCATTGTTCCAACATGTATAGTTATGCTATTCCATTCACTTTGCCACTAAGATGGAACGTAGATCCGTCGTTAAAAATTAAGCATGGTTGATATGTGTCATCTTCCATCATTTCTAGCATATCACCACAAAAATCAATATGCTTTTCTTTGTCATTCTCACAGACAGCCTACACAAGTTGTAAGCAGTAGGGCTTGTACAGCAAACGCTATCTCAAAACACTTGGTAGGGGGTATTATTCCTAGTTCTCTACTAGCTCTATTAGTTGACGTTCTTGGGCTACTTACAAAACTGTCTTCTATTTGTTTTAACATCATCTTCTGACACACGCAGTTGGCCTGGGCTTTTTCCTTTGCAGAGACATCCAGTTTCTTGAAACTGTATAAAATGTTTGATGGTTTTCTTAGTTGGCGAGTTAATGCTGAATCAGAGATGAAATGCCTGTTTCACTGTAACTGTAGCAGGCAGGTCTTGCAAACTCAAGAATGCAGAAAACCTCATGCTGCATCGTAAATATCTCACAACTGATGGTGAAACAAAATGCCTCCCTATTGGCCACTTAGACAACTATCACCGCACCAGCTGTGGTAAACAAAACTTCCTCTTTCCTTTGGTATTTAGGCTGTTCACATTCAATTTATACTTTGTGAAATACATAGTATTGAATTGGGTGCATCTCTTTAAATAACGCTGTATTAAAATGAAGACCTTTCAACTCATCATATTTTATCAAGCCACTCATTTATTTGATTAAATTAATGATAAGGATTTTGGCATTTGGTGCCCCAAGGAGGTGCAGTTGTTGAAAACATCTTGGATGAAAGAATAGATAGGGTAAGATATAATTTACTTTATACTTCCATTTTTAAGCTATTGATTACTAATTGTTTTGCTGAAGTTTAAATATTATTCTTAATTTTTTCTTGAATATTTTATTTTTAAGACAAAATGGATGTGATGAAATGAAATAGAACTACACAACCTTTTGCTTGCTTTGCACATAAAAAGTTAGAGGATATTTTAAGTGATTTTAATGTTGATTACGAAGAAGTAGAAATAAGCTTTTGTTTATTCAAAAGGAAAGTGGAAACAATGGAATTGACACCAAGTACTTATTTAGATAGTATAACAGATGATAAAGAATTTGAATCACAGTTTGAAATGGCCCACAAGCGGCCGAGCGGTAAAGTCGCTGAACACTGGTAGTTCGGTCCGAGGTTTGAATCCCGCGAACGGGCTGGCTGCATGGGCGTTTTCGTGGTTTTCCCCATGTGTAACGTGTATACGAGCCAGTTTCCCTTAGAAAGTCCTCCACGAAGGCATCCCTCCTCTTAGGCAGATAGCCCCCGAGGCTTTGCCATACTCACACACACACACACACACACAGTTTGAAATAGTAGCAGAATATCAAGAAAAGGCTGTTAGGGTGCAATTAAGACTGGAAAGCTTTCTCGATAATATTAAGATTTCTTGAAAATTAAATCACAGAATAAACACAAATTAGTTGTTGATGAAATTATGCATAAAACTTTGTACCAACATTGACCGAAAGTAGAATTTTATAAATTAAGAAGTGCTATAAAAAAGTGGCTTATATTCTGGAATCAGTTTAAAAACATCAATGAAAATAATTTACTAAATGCAGATATTTCATTATTTGGTTCAATCAACAAAAATGAGAAGCTAGGGATATTGTAGAATTTTTTCCTGCGACGAATAAAAATTATCCTTTGGCTGTAAAAAGTTTTACTGAGAGATTTCGTCATAGAGAACTAACTCTTAATTGATTTTTATATTTGAGAATTAATAAAACTTGTTTTGGATTCTTTGAGTAGTTTGTATAACAAACTTTCAACACAACTTACAGCACTGAATAGTTTAGGTGTAACCATGGATCAGCGTGGAACAATTTTGTATCTTCTAGTTGAAAGTTTGCTACCTTTCATATATTGCAATCTTTTGAAAGACAATCAAAAATACTGAATCTGAGCAAAAAATTAAAAATTTTAATGTAATAACTGAATTTTTGACACCTAAGGTTAGTCGGATAAAAAAATAAAATTAAGTAGAGCAGATATTTATTCCTTTTCTGACTGCAAGCACTTAGCAAGTAGCCAAAATATTCCTTCGATGCAGGACTTGGCAAATCGTGAAGCAATCCATTGTTGTTTATTTAGTTAAAAACATCATGAAACAAGTAGGTGTAAAAAAGGATTTTAACCCATTCCCTGCCATGATCCCCATATGGGGATCGCCTACAATTATATACATTGTGACGTCATGCTGCACCTGAGTGGTCCCTTACGGGTGGTTATGCTTTCCTGAAGATTGCAACTAAGGGTAGAAATCTTAAACAAACATGTGGACTCAGTTAGTTAAGCTTATGAGTTTATTTTTCTTGCTCTCTCGTTACTTTTCATGAGAAAAATAATACGATTATTTTCAAAGCACAAAAAAGTTACTTAAGAACAATTAGTTTTGTTGTACTGGATTTCCCTTGATCACTGGTAAGTAATTAATGTATTATTTATCCTCATACTGTAATTTGGATGGGTACAGTGAACTTAGATATATCGATCCTAAAATTGTAAAAAAAACTGTTTTTCTTTTTTCTCCAGGAAATGTCGCGTAAAAGATATCTTTCTTTAAAAGAAATAGAAGAAATTGTAAATTCTGATGATTTTTTTGCATCTGACGATGAGGACGATAATCGCCCCATAGATATTGTTGAAATTCCACCAGAGTGGGTTGATGAGATTTCAAATAATGAGGACATGGATGACAACGTAATTGATGATGATGAACCACTTGATGTTCCCGGGTGTGTTGAAATTCACCGTGTGGCAGGATTTGAGGAAAATGATTTAGTGAATGCAACTGAATCTTCAGCAAATGAAGTAACAAAAGGTACCGGCTTACCACCTGCTAAAAAGAGAAAAAAGTATTGACTTCCAATTAGAAAAAGAAGCAACCTAAGTACTCGAAACTATATGAAAATTCTGACGTTATAGAGACAAGGCGAAATGATGTCATTAGAAAACTCAGGGGAAAATCCCCGGTAGAGTGTTTTGAAATACTTTTTGATAATGAAACTGTCACCTATATTGTCCAGAAGTCTGTAATATACACCAGACAGAAAAACCATCATCAATTTCATCTTTCTAATAACTGCCTAAAAAAATTTATTGGAATACTTCTTTTCACTGGCTATCATTCACTTCCGCAAGAACAATTATATTGGTGTGAAGATGAAGACATGAACATTCTGTGTGTTAATGCATGAGTCGGAATAGGTATCTGGAAATTAAATGGTACCTACATATCAGTGACAACTCTGATTTAGAAATGATTCCACTAAGTGAACGTGATAACCTCTTCAAGATTCGCCCATTGATTGACAAGCTGAATGACAAATTTCAACAATTTGGGGTGTTTTCTGAAAGTTTGAGCATTGACGAACAAATGGTTCATTACTATGGACATCACTACCTCAAAAATTTATACCTGGTAAGGCAGTGCAGTTTGGGTTCAAACAATGGGCTATCTGTTCTTCACAGACTGGATATTGTTATCAGACTCAAGTGTATGAAGGCAAATCAAAGAAATTAGGAGATGATGAAAGCATCAATGGGCTTGGGACATCTGTTGTCCTTCAGATGGTATCTATTCTTCAGACACCAAATGCTCATAAAGTTTACTTCGACAATTTTTTCACAGGATTTTCTCTGATGAAACATTTGCAGGACATTGACGTTAGAGCAACAGGAACTGTTCGATTCAACAGAATGAACAAATGCCCTATTGCAACAGACAAAGAGATAAAAAAAAAAAAAAACGTGGGGCATATGACTTCAGATTCGATTCCCGTAATGAAATTTTAGCTGTCACGTGGAATGACAACAGTGTAAGGCTTCTGTCTAATCATGAAACTATCGAACCAATATCAGAGGTGAAGTGATGGAGTAGAACACAGAAGAAAGATATTCAAGTACCATAACCCAAACTGATATCAGAATATAACAAATACATGGGTGGAGTAGACAAGATGGATTGGAATGTTCAAAAATACAGAATCAGAATAAGGGGGAAAAATGGTATTTTCCTTTGCTTACTAATGCCAACGACGTAACACTGGTTAATGCTCACGCACTGTATTGTATTTCAAATGATAACATTCCATTGCTAGATTTTAGGAGGATGGTTGCTAGAGGATATCTTGCTTTATCTTCAGAACCCTCAGATGCAAAAAAGGATGGAAGGAATTCTTTCACTAAAGCAGCAATTAATCGTGTTTTTATTGTTATCAGAACATTTGGTAATTATTATATTGAATGGATCAAAAATGGTAAACAAAGAAAATGTGCAGTGTGCAAAACAAATGCAAGAAAACAATGAGTAAAATGTAATGTTGGATTACACGTAGACTGTTTTGAACGCTGGCATTAAAAGTAGATAGTATAAGCCATAATCCCCATTTGGGGATTGGACTTAAATTTAAAATTTCTGAAAACAAATTGACACATTTATGAGACAAACATGTTTTTCTTATTATTTAGAGGTAAACTAACAGAAATAAAATAAAAATTGATGAAATAAAAATTTGGCAGTTAATGGGTTATACTGTGTCAGGTGTAAAAATGTGTGTGGTAATAAAGAAAGGCATGGTTAAGGGTTACCTCATTAATCAAGGTTGTTGATCAAATGTTAAGTGAAAGAGCTATTCAAAAAGGAATTTGAAGATTTTATGGCCTAATATTGAATATAATAAGTCTATTGAAATGCATAAGCAGAAAAAGAATGAAGGAAAAGAGAAAGCAATTGATTCTTTGCATTCACATAGTATGGATGAGGTTTTTCTTCAGACTATGATTATACACATATAGGATAAGAATAAAAAGCATAAAGCTAGATTAATGGTGGATATAGGGAGCTAAAAAAGTTACATTTTAAGGTCTACCACTAAAGGAATGAATAAATGGGTTCTCACATGCAGTGGGAGGCATAATTTAAATCACTCTTAATTTGGCAAAACAAAAACTAAAATTTGCAAACATAAATGTTACAAGGTTTATTTGAGTAGACTTTAGAGTAATTATTCCTGCTCACTAGGTGTCATTGACCATGACGTCATTTGTAATGATATTTTAATCACAAGACATGGTTTTGGATTGAGTTAAGAAATATGTTCAACTGACACTCAAGAGAATGCAGATTCTACTGTTAGCATACCCACTTATTGGGCAATTATAATCTGTCTTAGAAAAGACTCAAATCTACTACTAAGAGGTTGGAAAAAAAAAAGGTATTATGAAGTCTTAAATGAATCGCTGCAGGAAGGAGTGATTGAGGAAGTTTCCCAAGAGCAGTTATCCTTACTCATTTCTGATAACCTTCTATATTGTCCAGGCATTAAAGAAACATCCTCAGTATCTTCCATGAAAATATGACCAGTCTTTAGTGTTTTGGCAATCAGCCATCTTTAAATAACAGCAGCTTACAAACTAGAATAATTAATTTGAATGAAACTACTTCTTCCAGTCTAGTAATATTTTGCTTGCATGGAATTGGTGGTTTTGGATATTAGATGAACTTTTTTACAGATGTAGTAGACACTGGTTAATGTCATCAAATTTTTCCAGAGATTTTTTTTTAATAACATTAAACCATGTGAAAAAATATCCTTCAAAATAGCAATGAAATTGACGCAATGGATAACTAGAACCATACGAGTATAAATCCGTACTTTCACATAATTTTAATTAGAAAAATGCAAAACCTTTTTTTCTGAAATAGTCATAATGTTTCTGAATATTCTTCTGTACTCCTAATCTTAACACTACTTGAAAGGCATCCCTCACCAGTACAGAAAATGACATTTTAAAATTAGGCTAAAAAGCAACCTTAAGGGCAGTATACACCTGCTAGAGCAGCTCGTAGCAAGCCGCTCGTTACGACTACTTTGACAATGTAAACGCTCACTTCGACCGAGTAGAAATGTAGGGGAGATAAGTCAGCACTTCCGTTTCTACTTTGAACCTGTTGGAAAATCTATCCAAGCAGTTACTCCAAGCAGCGTTCACAGAGACATCGTGATGGTGAGTTCTATAATGTCGAAAATGCTGAGATGGAGTGACAGCCAAACCATGGTATTTTTTAATGCATACGCATCTTATGAAGTGTTATGGAACACTTCACTGCTTCAGTAATAAGTTGCATACTTCTATAATTATGAGAGCTTATATTCATCTTTCTACAAGCATCCCTAAATTAGGATGCAATAAATATATATTATAAACTATAAAAATACAAATGGAATTAAGAAAAAATCTGTAGATCTGTTTTATTGGGGATATTTAAATTTGTTGCTTTGAATAAAACATTCTGGGGTATAATTTGTAACAATTCAGCTTGAATGTGAAACACCGAGTACAAGTACTTAAGGCATATTAAGGTTTATACAAATTATGCTATATGAATTCTAATTTTCTTAAACTATCCGTTTCAGCATTTTAAAAGTAAAGTATAATCACTATATTTAATTATTATTAATATTTGTTGATATCACTTTATATATTATTTGTGTGTTATCCAGAAGCACAATTTCAGTAGGATCCAAAAGGAACAATTTGCGATAAATATCTTTCTGTTGGAACTATGTCATAATATAGTATATATTCTTTTACCTTTGATAATATATGTCATGCTCCCAAGTTTTTTGCTACTTCTTATTTATTTAAGATTTTCTGAATAATTAGGCAGATATTATACAATTTATTTATGTCATGTTAATGGTAACTTTGAATAAATATTCCACGTGTTAATTTTGCATTCTCCTCTAGAAATAATACAGTTCCAGTCAGAACTTTGCATAATTAATTACATGCACAGAGAGCTACTGATTCAGTGGATTCTGGATGAATAAATATATTCTTTCTATTAATAAATAATAAAACACTTTATTACTTTTACATTATTTTGTAACCGATTAATTAGGAGTAAATAAACAGTTATATATAGTAGAAAAACTTTGTTAACTTGAATTTCAATAACCACAGTTGACTAAATAACTTCCCTCAATAAACTGACTTTCTTTTAAATCGATTGATTTTTAACTTCCCTCAATAAACTGAATTTCTTTTAAATCGATTAATGAACATAATTTGAAAGTGAATAAATTTCAATTATGTTTACAGAATATATTTTAAGTTCTTGTACCTAAAATACAATAAAGTTTTTGTAAGTTTGGACATCCTCGTCCTGAAATTCGAGAAAAAAATATATTCGTCCTTTAATAGTTGATTAGATACTCCTAATTAATCGCAGCAAGCTACCCAGTCACATATTCATTTCCTTTTCTTCTTCTTTTTTCCCACGAACAGATATTAATTCGCTTGCAACTGCTTCACAGGCTTCAAGCACTGCACCCAAAGAACATCTACAATACATATTTTTTGCTGCAGCTGCCACGTCTGTATCCCATTTTGTAAACAAATGGAGGCGAGTTGTCAGTCCACTCGGTTCGAGATGCCCGGACGAGCGGCTCAGACAGGTGGAAACTGGCCTTTAGTTTAGCAGGGGTGATTTTTGGCACATTTTTTTTATTCCCGAAGTAGAAAGATTTGTGTCTGATCACCCTCAGAATGGCGAGTTATTGAAAATCTGCATGTTACAAATGTTTACTTTTTTCTCAATTATAAGCCACTGACTGAAATCAAAACCAAGTCGGTTGGCAAATTAATCCCTTATTTGATGACTTACTTCAGTTTAAAAAAAATTATTTTTTAATATCTTGATATTAACAAAACTGTTTATTATAATAAACAATGTAATTTTCATGCTTCCTGCATACACAGAGGCAGATTTTGGCAATTTAATAACAATATCCAAAAGATAACATTAACTGCGATCCCATTAAGTGGTGTGCACTGTATTTCTAAATGAAACAGATTACGGTTTTTTATTTCTTTGGCATGATGATGATGATAGTGCATGTTATTTTGTCACACTCATGTTATATTTGGTAGTAATTTTGTAGTCTGTTTTTGCTGATGGTGATTATCAACCACCATTTGTCCAAAGAATCATGGAAAGAACAATACTTTGAAGAACAGAAAAAACTGCAGCATACTTTTTGCATTGATCATTGTGTGTTGTGTACAAAGAGAGTTTCGGAGCTAACCACCATTACTGAATCCACTACACACATGATAAAAGAAAGAATATTTGATCACGGAGAGCGGGGAAGCACTGTTATTCCTATTTGTTCTTCTACAAGTCTTAAATATAAAAATTTAAGAATATGCACTGATTTTGCAAAACATGAATTGTTGAATGCACCAAAAAGTACTTGTGTAAAAAGAACATTTTGTTGATGAAGAAACACTAAAGAATTTGATAAATCTTCAAATTTATGAAGATAATGAAGAAATTTCACAAATTAAATCTAAATTAATAAATGAAGATGGACCTCAAGATTTCATTTTCCAATAATTCTGCTTTCCAAACATATGGTACTGAGAAGATTTATTGAGAACAAACATGTTGGGACATACACACTCTTTTAACCATTCTGCATGAAAGATCTATGAATTTAAAAGAGAAAAGAACCATTTGCATTACGATCAGCAAATGCATCCCCTGCAAGAAACAAAGAGTTAAAAATTCTGAGTTACCTTTTTAACCTCTTTCAAAAGACAAAACTAGAATATCAGCTATTTTCCAGATATCTGGGTGTTGATTTAGCTAGTCTCTTACTGAAGAAATCTAAAGAAAAGGTTTGAATTGTACTGTTTTCCCATGTGGTATTAGCAGCTGTATATTTAGAGCCAATATCTTCTCTAAAAACAAGCCTTGATTCAGGCTATATGAATATTTGTCACAAGGAGTTGATGGATATCTGTTTTGCATTCAGATACTGGTTCTAATTTCACTGCTTTAAAGCAAATGGACTGGAAGATTCAAAATAAAAATTGAAGTGAAAAAAATTCACTGGAAATTCAATTCCATCCTGTCCATGGTGGGAAGGGTTTTGGGAATGCCTCAATGGAATTCTAAAAGACTTCCTCAAAAAGAATTTTTCAGTGTTCTTCTCCGACATATGAAGAATTAAGACTTCAGTTTGCAATTGTGAATCCATTATCAATAACAGACCACTGATATGTACCAGAAGAAGAGTTTAAAATTCTAACCCCTTCTGTTTCTTCAACACATTTGTGTGAATGATGTTCGTGATTTAGACCAAAGTGAAGAAATCAGTACTGTTAAAAAATACTGATATCTTTAAAAAGTACATGATCATCTGAAACAAAGTAATATACTAAAAACCTGATCATCTAGAAAACTTGGAAAATGCCGAATTTTGGATAGTTCAGCGTACAAAAAATGAAATTTACATTAAAAAACTAAATGCATGGGAAATTTTCTACCCCAAAATTATGAAAACAATCATCTTATTTGTTACCATCTTCAATATCAAAAGCCTAAATTATATAAGATTTGGGGGGAGAGGGAATTTTCAGACATAAAGCAGAGTATTTCATTGTCCGTAAACATGAAAATAAAACATCTGATTTGATTATGAAATCCCACTCAATGTCAAAGGTGGCGGAGATGTCACCAATCATTCCGGAAGAAGTTTAAAAACAAATTGCTCTTTATTTATATACGTAATAAAGATACAAATTACGAATACAGCATATAAAAAACTTAAATCAGTTATCATAATTTTTGACATTACATCATCATCATTTACTATGAAGTGTTACCTTTAACACGGATTTATCTTGGATTTTTAATGCCCCATCACTAACTCAGCAGTTAGGAGTGCTAAATATTGTTAATTTAACCCAAGTGAATGGGCTGGCTGCTTGTGTGGGTTTCATGGTTCTTCCAATGTGTAGTTCAAATACGAACAAGTTTCCCTAAGAAAGTGATTAATGAAAGCATCTCTTCCCTTAGGCAGATAGCCTTGTGTGCTTTGCCATAATCAAATAACCTACCTAACCTTGGATTTAAATGCTCCAGAAAGTTTGCTCATAATGCCTGTTAACACCACTCTGTAAAATAGCTAATCATTTGTGCCATTAAATTGGCTATATTTGTATTGCTTATAGTATTATGGCAACACTATGTTGTTGCTATGTTGTCGCTTATAGTATTATGGCAACACTATGTCTATTTGTATTGCAACATAGTATTATGGCAACACTATGTTGTTGCTATGATAATGTAGTTTAAAAAAAATTAGACATTCATTTGTCTCTCTGCTTCATTGGAAGCAAAATTTGAAAAGGTTAAATAAAAATATTTTTAAATATTAAATGGTGTTTGCATTTTTAAATTTATATTACTATTCACTCAGAAATAGTGATACATATTTGTAGTCCGCTGAGCCCAAGAAGGATCGGCACATTAAACTGTTGTTTCAAACGTTAAAAGCATTAGTTTGACTGCGTATGAGAAAGGAAAATGGCTAACTCAGACAATGTATTGAATAGCAAGGATAACTCTACAGGAATGTCATCAGATGCAAAACTAAGAGTGCTTAATCAACACCGTGGAAACTTTAAATCTAGGATCAGAAAATTGGAAACCTTTCTGAAAGATTCAACTTTGAATGCTGACAAGATACATCTTCAAATCAAATCGGATATGGTTTCAGACATATCTCAGATCGAATCACTACAACTGGAATATTACGATGTCATCAACAATAAAAATTTATCAAGCGTGGTTTTAGAATTTGAAGAGACAGAAGACTGAAGAATAAAGAAGAAATAAAGGTAAGCTTACAAACATTAAAGTGATTCAGTTGATAATGCTTTGACGAATAACATTAGGAACCAAATTCTGTTTAAGTTACCCGATTTAAGCTCACCAGAACTTGATGGTTGTATCGAGAACTGGAGTAATTAAAAAAAAAAAAAAAAGATAGTTTGATTACAAATAACTTCTTTAAATGATATTAAAAAGTTGTTCTATTTGCGTTCTGCGTTGAAAGGAGAAGCGAAAGCTCTGGAAACTGGAGAAGACAGTTTTCAGTCTTTATTTGAGGTTTTAATTGATAGGTATGAAAATGAACATCAGATTGTTAATTCTCATCAATATTTTAAATTTTGAGAAAATACACGTTGAATCTTATATGAGTCTTAGGAAACCTAAGAAACCTATTAAGAGGTTTCAATTTAATAAAATTAGAAGCTAATGAAGCATTAATTTCTAACAAATATTGGCATTCAAAAGTTAGGCAAAGAAACAAGAAAACAATAAGAAATTAGTTTAACATTGACTGAATTACCCATATTTGGAAAGTTCATGGAATATTTAGAAAAAAGATCCCAAATGTTAGAAAATTTGCATGGAGTTCAATTATTGTCACTAAAAACCAAAACTTCTTATACAAATAAAACCAGAAATTTCATGTTAAAGTTAAACAGTAATTCCTGCATATTGTGTAAGAAGTCACATTTTGAATAGAGCTGTTCCTTATTTTTAAAATGACTCCATTGCAAAGATTTAATATTGTTAAAAAACATGCACTTTGTATAAACTGTTTAAGTGACAAACATAAGCTTGCATCGTGCAAATCCAAATATTCTTGTCACTTGTGCCAAGGAAAGCACAATTATCTATTATGTCAGTCTGAAACTAAAAGTTTCTTGTGCGGAAAACTTCACCAGACCAAAGTATTTTGGCAAGCTCACAGTCGGGAAATCTTCCCCTTTCAGAGACTGCAGATGCTAGTAATATGCAAAGCATAAACAACCCTAATTTGGCAGAAGTAATAAAGAATCCAAGCCTAACTGAAGTGGTAAAGACTTTTGCCTCTTTAAATAAAATATTAAACAAAACAGTTTTGCTTTCTACAGCTACGGTTAAGGTTTGGTCAAAAGTTTGAAATGATTATATTAGCGGCCGAGCGATACTTGACACTGCATCTCAATTGCATTTTATGACTTTGCAATCTGCTTCTTAGCTGGGTCTTATCAAACATAAGGTAAACATTCCCGTTAATGGTTTAAGTGGAATGGCAATGACTATCAAATGGAAAATACATGATGCTCTTATTAATAATAATGAGTCTTCTTTTACCTCAGTAATAGACTTTCTCGTTGTACCTAAAATTACACTTAGTTCCTTCATCAGGTCCTCATCCTGAACACGAAAAATTAAGTATGCCAAATCGTTCTACATTAGCCGACCCAAAATTTGATATTCCTGAAAATATAGATATAATTTTAGGGTCTAAACTTTTTTATCAAATAATAAAAGATAGTAGAAAATGTGTATCAGAAAATTAAATATTTATAAATTCCATATCTGGCTAGATTGCTAACGGATCAATTGCTTCAGATACATGTAAACAATGTTTTTATTTAACAACTAATATGGAAACTACTGATAACAAAGAAAATTTTGAGAAATTGAAGAAATTTCCATTGATCGACCCATATGTTCAGGGGAACAATTCTGTGAAAAACATTTTTAATACAAACAGGATTGTACGGGTAGATTTGCAGTTCAGATGCCTATCAAAGAAGAGGGATTCAATACTCTAGGTAATTCACAAATTTTATCTGAAAAATGAGTGCAACAAACAGAAAACTGAATAAAAGTCCTGATAAGCATAAGCTTTATTGCGAGTTTCTTCAAGAATATGAATAATTAGGTCATATGCAGAAAGTAATTGAGGATTACCCGGCCCCCTATAATTTATTTTTTGCCGTATCATGTGTCTTTAGAGCTGAGAAAACTTTTACCAAACATCAGTTGGTTTTTAACGGGTCTGCCCTGACCACTTCTGGTCGAAGTTTAAATGATATTCGTCCTGCTAGAAAAGTACACGAAGACATTTTTCATACTATGCTTAGATTTTTAAAGCATAAAATAGTTTTAATAGCTGATATTACATTAATGTTTAGACAAATTCTGATAGACTCAGCCCAGAGAGATCTGTTAAGATTTTTCTGGAAAACCACAGAACACGAGACTCCTACAGAGTATAAATTGAATATAGTGACTTATGGCACCCAATGTGTACCACTTCTAGCTCCTAGAGTTATAAAACAATTAGCCTCAGACAAATCTGCTAAGTTCCCCTTAGCTGTCGAAGTTCCACTTTCTAGTATATATATATGGATGATATTATAAGCGGTAGCCAAGATATCAAAACTTGTAAAGTTCTTAAAGATTTGTTAATTAAAATGCTTCAGTCATGTTTCATGAGTCTACATAAATGGAATTCTAACTACGATGAGCTACTAGAAATAGAAATTCAAAACTCGGAAGAGAATTTATTTGTCCACACTGAAGAATCTTCTACTAAAATGCTAAATATGGTTTGGAATTCAAAAGAACATACATTTGTTTTTAAAGTTTCAGTGAAACTGCAAAATGTTTATACCAAACGAGAAGTTTTATCAGCTACTGCTAAACTTTATGACCCACTTGGATTTATTGGACCTGTTATAACCAAGGCCAAGATATTTCTCCAAAAGCTGTGGCTAGAGAAAATTAACTGGTATGACAAACTTACTGATTAACTGAGAAAAGAATGAAACCATTTTGTTCATACCGTAAAGGAAACTGAAAACATTAGAATTGACAGATATAATTTGAGTGTTGATCCTCAATTCATTGTTTTACTAGGTTTTTGTGATGCTTCCATTGCTGCATATGGAGCATCTTTGAAGTTATAATGAAAATTCTTCTCCAACAACTAAATTGCTTGCCAGCAAATCAAGAGTTTCACCTTTAAAGTCAATTTCTGTTTCACGACTAGAGCTATCTTCTTGCTTATTACTCTCACAACGTGTCAACAAAATCATCCTTTCCCTAAAAATGGACATTCACGAAGTCCTGTTATTTTCGGACTCAACTATCTCTCTCGCCTGGATAAATTCACTCCCTTATCAGCTCAAAACTTTTGTATGAAATTGAGTGTCTAAAATTCAATCTCTTACATCAAATTATCAGTGGAAATATATTTTGTCTAGTGAAAATCCTGATGATCTAATATCTCATGGTGTTGATCCCTCTGATCTCAAATATCTTGACGTTCGCTGGTCAGGGCCAACTGCTGCCCTGACCAAAACTGACATCTCAGATGGTTCCAGTATGAAACAAATGGACTCCACTGAAAAGCAACTATATTTAACTGAACTTAAAAAAAAATTATCTAACATCAGCTTAGTTCTTTCTACTACAAGTGACTTTTATCAACAGATTTCTAAGTAATAATTTTCATAAACTTATATGAATTCTTAGTTTTATTTTTAGGTTCACATATAACTGCAGAAAAAAACGAAAAGATATCTGGTTCTTTAACTATTGAAGAATTTGAGCATGCCAAAAAGGTATTTCATTAGAGGAGTACAGGCAAATGTACAGTACACCATAGAGAAATTAATGCCTTAAAAGAAAATGTTAAGGGAAGTAATGTGAATAATTTAAACATTTTTTTTGATTATGATCTCTTATGTGTTGGCGGTCAGCCTGTCCATTCTTATTTATCATTCGACCAGAAACATCCTATTTTACTTCCTCAAGATCATAAACTAATATTATAATGAACCATTTTCTCATAAAAATTTGCATGTTGGGGCTCAAATTCTACTTAATATATTAAGGGCCACTAAATGGAAGAAATAATGCTAGGAGAATTGTACATCAATGCATTACATGCTTCAAAGTAAAACCAAAAATAGAAGGGCAGTTAATGGCATCTTTGCCAAAGGAAAGAGTCACAGTAACTCCTCCTTTTCCTAACACCGGTATGGACCTTTGTGGCCGCTTTTACATAAAATATAAAAATCGATGTAAAGGTACTTTAAACAAAATTTATGTAGCAGTAGTTGCTTGTTTTTCCACTCGTGCAATACACATAGAAATTCTCACTGATTTAACAACTGAGGCTTTAATTGTTACTTAAAAAAAATTTTTTTTCCTTCATCGTGGCATTTCTACAACAATAGGTGATACTACTAATTTTGTAGGTGCTAATTCAGACCTGAAAAAATTGTATCACCTCGCTTCCAGCCATCCCGAAAATTTAGCTGTTTATTTAGTTTCACAGTCAATTGCTTAGAAATTTTTATTTCCTGATTTTGGCAGACTTTGGGAAGCGGGAGTTAAGTTGTTTAAATATCATCTAAAAGGGGTTGTAGGAAATTCCAAATTAATTCTTGAAGAATTCTTAACAGTTGTCAATCAAGTTATCAGATCCAAATGACTTTAAGATTTTTAACACCCGGTCATTTCTTTAATTGGTCAAACTATTAATGCCATTCCTGAACCTCAACAAATTAATGTTTCGACTAGTAGATTTTCTAGATAGCAACAAGTTTAAAAACTTAATCGTTTGGCAAAAATGGTCAAGAGATTATTTCAATAATCTCCAACAATGAGGAAAATGGCAGTTTGAAAAAAGTAACATCCAAAAGATTAGCCTTGTATTGTTAAAGGAAGATAACCTCACAATTTGTTCTTGGTTAATAGCAGAATTCATGCTGTAAGACCTGGGAAAGATGGAAAAATATGTATTGTTTAAGTGAAAACACCTAGCAGGATTTGTAAACGCAGCATTTCTAATCTATTTTTATTTCCTGGAAATAATGCCTAACCTTTACATACTTTTATAGCATTTTATTGTTTTAATAAATATTGTGTATTGCATTAAAACATATTTTACTATACTATTGTTATTTTGAATTTTGAAATGCCTTCTTATATAATTTCTTAAAAATTTCATTGTTATTTGCTAATCTAATTTTGTTAAAATCCAAAGGATTTCAAAGTCGGGCGGTGTTAATGCCACTCTATAAAATAGCTAATCGTCTGCGCCATTAAATTGGCTATATTTGTATTGCTTAATATGGCATGTTGCTATGATAATGTAGTTTTTTTTAAAAAACTTTCATTCGTTTGTCATTTCATTCGTTTGTTTTTCATTCGCTGCTTCATCGGAAGCAAAATTTGAAAAGATTTAAAAAAATATTTAAAAATGTTAAATAGTGTTTGTGTTTTTAAATTTAAACTGCAGTCCACCCGGAAATAACTCTACAATGCCATTATTTTACATTAATTTCATGTCTACAGAGGCTTTAAAACAATTTTGTTATTCTATGAAAATTTACTTTTGATTCATTATTTGAGCTGGTATTAACTGCCTAATTATTCTCTACAGTAAGATACTTTACGATGCACCACCAGTAATATAAGTGATACATATTTTACACTGTCTTGTGAGTAATGTAAATATAACTATTGTTTTATATCTTATAAACAAAAGGTTATTACAAAAGTTGGTTACTTATGTGATGCTTTGTTTTCAGCTACTGGGAATCAACTAACATTTAAGAGAACGATTTTTAAAAATTATGCTGTGATAGAAGTAGTTTTCTCTTCACGTACAAATATCTCCTATATGCTTAAGCCTTAACCCTTTGCCTCCTGAAATGCTGTTTTTCATGGGGTTTGTTCGTAAAACAATGAGACTGGGTCTGGTAAAAAGAATTTATTGATCAGATCAGTACATGTTATTAAAATTCTTCAAAATGATCTCTTTTGGGGGACAATACATCACTGCCAGCATGATTCCCACTTTGCAAAGGCTCCCTGTAAATCAGCCGTTGTAACCTCTGTGACAGCCCATTGGATAGTGAGAACAAAAATAAGTAATAATAGTCTTCAAAATAGTGACCTTCCAAGTTAAGCTTCAGGAACAGGGAAAAGTCTGTCGGCTCATGCCAGGGCTGCTGCAAAGTTGCAATTGCTGTTCAGGCCAGGTAGGTGGTCACAATGAAGGCAGCGGAAGTGTACTGTCCCTGGGGCAGGATTTGTGGTGAAGGATCTAAAATAAGCAATGCATTAGGCAGCAGTTGCGTCTGAGCCTGACACAGTGAGGATCACGTGTGACACAAAAGCTGTTTTTAACATGGCAGAAAATGTAAAAAAATGGAGTGTTCGCTAGAGCAGTGCTACACAGTTAAGGATATGGCTGCTGACTTACAGGGAACCTTTGCAAGCATGGGAATCACATTGGCTGTGGTGTATCGAGACCCAAGGAGACTATTTGGAAGAATTTTAAAAATATGTACTGATCAGATCAATACATTCTTTTTACCAGACCTAGTCTAATTACTTTACGGACAAACACTATAAGTAATTTTTTGTACTTCTTTACACATGATTAAAAAAAAAAAACCTATTAAAAATCTATATGATTTATTTAACAATTTTCAAAAAGGAGTTTTATTTGTAGTGTTGCATTACACTTGATCTTTTAAGTAAATAACCCAACAATAAGGCTCTTCACTGAAACTCTGAAATGTTTAGATTTAGTACAAACAGTGAAAAATTATAATACGTAGCGTATTCGGAAACTAAGTACCGTTTCATTCTAGCGCCATCGCAGCGCTGTGGTAGGCGTCCCGTGCATGAGCACTAGTCTTTCTTGTTCACTGACTTTCAATTGTCGCCATTTTGGTTGCTCTATGTTGTGTTTTCAGTTTGTTGTGCACATTCAAAATGTCTAAGACAAATAGTTCTCCCGCTGACTGTGAGATTCGTGCCGTGATTAAATTTTTGAACGCGAGGAATGTTAAACCGGCCGAAATTTATCGTCAAGTGACAGAAGTTTATGGTGAATACGCGATAAGTGATGGAATGGTGAGAAAGTAGGTAAGAATGTTTAATGCAGGTCAAACAAATGTCCATGCCGAGGCTCAGAGTGGTCGGCCTTCTGTTGTCACCGATGATTTGGGAAGGAAAGTTGATGAAGCAATTCATGAAAACAGACGCTTCACAATGACAACTCTTTCAGAGGCATTTCCACAAATTTCACATACTGTTTTGTTTGAAACTGTGTCTGACCGCTTGAATTATCGCAAACTTTGTTCCCGATGGGTTCCAAAAATGCTCACTGTTGTTCACAAAACAAAGCAACTTGGTAGTGCCCTGACATTTCTCACGCGGTACAGTGATGAGGGAGAAAACTTTTTAAACCAAATTGTGACAGGTGATGAAACTTGGGTGTGTCATTTCACACCAGAATCGAAGCAACAATTGATGGAGTGGAGACACACTCATTCTCCGAAAAAACAAAAGTTCAAAGTGACAATGTCATCACAAAAAATCATGTGCACTGTCTTCTGGGATAGGAAAGGCGTTTTGCTTACTGAATTTCTTCCCAGAGGTGAAACCATTAATGCGACACGACATGAGACTTTAACAAAACTAAGGCGTGCCATTCAAAACAAACGAAGAGGAATGCTCAGTAAAGGAATTGTGTTTTTTCCATGACAATGCTTGGCCCCATACTGCTGGTGTCACTCAATCGTTAATTCAACAGTTTCATTGGGAGCAGTTCGATCACCTGCCGTACAGCCCGGACTTGGCGCCATTGGACAATAACTTGTTCCTGCACATGAAGCGCGAGCTTGGTGGCAAGCGCTTTGGATCTGACGATGACACGAAAAATGCTGTGGAGTCGTGGTTATCGAAACTGGAGGGAAGTTTCTTTGACGATGGTATACAAAAGCTGGTCACCCGCTATGACAAGTGTTTGATCATTGGCGGAAACTATGTTGAAAAATAGTTTAAGACATGTATTTTCATGTAAAAATAAAATTGGAATCGAAAAAAATTGTTTTACTATTTTTTTTTTTTTTTTTTTTCAAAATGGTACTTAGTTTCCGAATACGCCTCGTATAACTAGGATAATCCTCCACAAAAAGGAATAAAAATTTTATAGCACGAATAATAAAAGCATGGGTATCTGAACAGCAAAATTTTTTAATCTGATAAGTTCCATTGAAGATCCTTTACAGGTTCTAAATCATTATACATAAAAAAAATTTTTAAATTAAAATAATAAAATAACTGTACACATAAATACATCACAAACATACAGAAACTTATTATGTGACATTAACAAAAGAATACTTATGATGCCATAGCCAACAGCAGTTATTCATATTAATTATTTAATTTACACATATTAATAACAACACTGATTTATTTACTGCAGATTCAGAACATTTTACTATTTAACACCATTTTGCAATTTTTAAAACTTAATTTTCTTATAATTATTACACAAATATATGCCCCCAATACAAGAAAAAGAGACATTTCAATATATTAACTTTGGTAAAATAAACTGAAAAGGAAAATGCATGATTTACATAATCCTGCTAAAAATTTCCTGTTTAGAAATAAGACTAGTAATATGCAGGTAGACAGATAGAGTGAAAAATTTGAATTTTATAGGAAATAAAATATACATACGATAATTTTCCTTATTTGAAATATATGTGACACCAACTAGAGCCATTATTTCGGTGACATGAAACCAATAATTAAAGGTCACAAGGTGTTCATACAGAGACTTTGAAGATTCTTTCACATTTTTTGCCTTTCTGATGTAATGACTGTAATATACCGAAGCCAAGAGAAGACGTGGAGTTGAGTGGAGAGCAACACCTATACGCCAAACATATCTCTGAGGTGATATACCTGTTATTGCGCTTACTGACGGACAAAAATTAAAAACCTATAAAAAGTAATTATAACAGCTGTAAAATTTGTTAATAAAGGCAAATGCTTAAATGTACAGAAAAATTAAAGCAATTAAGGATACTGAAGACGATACTCAACATATTTTGAAACTTACTTGACATATAGTAGTATTCACCAGTTCAAAACTGAATACCATTGAAGTTACAAAACAAAACACCATTGATGCCAATGGCAGCACAACTGTCACCAAAGAAAGCTTCTTTAAGCTCATGCAAAATAAAGGACTGGAGATTTTCTCTGTACTGCTTTTGCTCATTTTTTTTTTTTTTTTTTTTTTTTTTTTTTGTGCAATTTAGTTCCCTCACAAACTAAAAGAAGAAACCATGATTAAAAGACTATATGGATATAGCAAAATGTTAAGATGTCTTTCACAATGATCATTCAAAATAAATAAATATATAAATAAAATAAAAACACTCAATTCTTTAGTGGTCATGAGCAATTCTAACTCACATTTGAAATATGCACCATAATGAATACAAAGAAACTCAGCTCATCTGAATGACTCCTGCTTAATAAGATACAAACCAGCCTTAGAAGCAATGCAAAAATATGCCCCCGAGTACAGTTGAACTTTCCAGTCTACTCTTCAACTAACATTAAAAAAAAAAAAAAAAAAAAAAAAAAAACTAACTCATAGAAATTAATTGCATTTCGTGAACTTAGATCGAATTAAAAATTGCACCATAATTGTCTGCAGTACTTACATAGTTTCCTGTTAACCCTGAAATTTGCCTTCTGCGAATGTGAAACTTGGCAGAGGTCCTGCCAATCGCTGTAGCAAAATGGCACTTCATTGGATTATATAATTACAAATCCCTCTTCATTTGAATATATAATTGATAGATACAAGTTGCTTATACAGCATATAAATAAATAAATATGAATTCAAGCTTTGGAATTATCTAACAAACAAATCCACTGAAACTAGCACCCTTAATTCTGAGAGGCCAAATTGCCTAATGGTGTTTAACCCCTTAACTGCTGCGGGCGTATATATACGGCTTGCTCAGCAGATGAGTTAACTGTCCCGGGCATATACTGTATTTGACGGCATATAAGACACACTTTTTTTCCTAAATTTGGTCTCAAAAAAGTTACCTGCGTCTTATACGTGAAGGACACAGGTTAACTTTCAATACTGAATGCTATTTTTAGCCCGGATAAAGGTCTAGACACACATAACGTTTTCTACATCTGCCATAATTATTTTGCGCATGCGTGAAATATCTGTCGCCCAAAAGCGCCAAAGCTCGAAGCAGATGTCGAAGTTCGAACAGGTTCGATGGTCACATTACGTCTATGAAGCCTTTCCTTGTTTACATAGACGATCTTTAACTCAGCCGACACATGTGTCGGTATCGGTGCTTAAAACTATTAGTAAAAAAATACCCTGGAAAATATGACTACAGGAAACAAAAGATTAAGCTATACAATTCAGTATAAACTAGGAGTGTTAACCTACGCCAAAGTGCACGGAAACAGAGCAGCAGCAAGGCATTTCGGTCCACCACCTACTGAAAAAATAATACGTACTTGGCGACTGCAGGAAGATCAACTGAAGACTGCTAAAAAACAAAAACATAACCTTCGATGCCCAGCTCCATCTTGGCCTGAACTTAAAAATGCCGTAAAAATGTGGGTAATAGATAAGAGAAAATCTGGGATAAGTGTTTCAACCAAAATGATAATCAACGAGGCCAAAGGATTTGCAGAAAAACGTGGGAATCACAACTTTTCAGGGTCTGAGGGCTGGTGCTACAGGTTCATGAAACGGCAAGGCTTATCAAAAACAACTATTGCACAGAAAATGCCAGCAGATTACGAAGAAAAAATACTAGCATTTCATAGGTTTGTTATACATGCACGCAAGAAAACTTCTTTTGAGCTCGGCCAAATAGGATGAAATATGGATGAAAGAGAAAGAGACCACATTTTAAGTTATTGTGGTACCACGCGGACTATTGAAACTTTTTTTCCTTGTGTGTGGCCTTCTAAATAAAGATGCGTCTTATATACTGTCAAATACGGTATATACGACCTTCCAAAATACTATCATTTGCTTTGCCCTGCTACCCGTAAAATTATTCGCAAAGCTTTGGAATGCAACACCTCAATGACCTTGACAAAGTATGTGAAGGAGTATACTATTTCAAAGAAGTGTGGAGAGAGGGATGTGTCTAAAGCCGTGAAAGTAATGACTGCACGGTACTGGCTGGTGCTGTTTGAGTAAAATGTATTTTTTTTATTCTGTGTCCTCCATTTTCATTTACTTTATAGTAGATTCCAGGAATAAGGAAAGATAAATGGATGTTTCAAACCCATTTTATCTTTTTTGAATTATTTTTTGATGAACTGCTCATGCTTCATATTGTTACTGAAACTAACCGTTTTGTAAACGACTATATGAGCTAACACCTTGCAAACGAAAAATCAAGAACAAAATCATGGCATTCAACCAGTTCAGAAGAAATATATGTTTTTTTAGGCATACTGATTTCTCAAGGTATAACACTGAAACCTGATATTACACTTTACTGGTCTAAAAATGTCGATCAAAACTCCATTTTAGAGATCTTTTTTATTATAAAAACATCATTTTTATTATACTTTTACTCAAAACATTAAATTTTGTGCATTCATTTTTTCTTTTATTCTTTACTTTGTGATAGTAACAAGGTTTTAGAAAGTAAAACTTGCACATTCCCCCCCCCCATACATCGCATAACTTTGCACGCCTGTGTGAAAAACTGTGGCGCTGGGAAATGAATCTTGTATGTTTTCCATGGCAGTTAAAGGGTTAAAATTAGAACAAAATAGCCATCTTTTTTGTTAACTGAACACCACGCGAACTTGCTTAACCACTTTAACAGTTTATTTTTTCCGTCATGTTATGAAAAAAATAAGCATATTTTTGATAAACATTTTTATGAAGAAATTCATTATATAAAACCAAATCAGCAGTCAGAACTATTACAAGTGTTGAATTTATTGATTTATGCTAATTTTTATTTTCATCATAAAAAGCACATTTTTCCTTAAAGTTGGCTTTTTTTTAACAAGTAAGCGAACCAGAAAGAACACTTTACAAAAATAGATGTCAGAATTTAAAATGTTTTATTGTTATTACATATGTGTTCAATTCCAAAGAAGAATTATTAATATCAAGAAAGAAGGATTATTAATATCAAGTTTACAAAAGTTCCGAATTTGCGTTAGATTATCTATATTTTCCGTTTCTTCATCACTATAGAAGTCAGATAATAAACTGTCATTACTTCCAGAATCATTTAGTGAAATTTCAGGTTCACTATCTGAGTCAGAGTTATCTTCAGTTATAAGCTGCTCATTATCATTCATTTCTTCTTTTATTTTAGCTCCAAATTTAAAAGTAATAGTATTTGCAGTAACTGCTACACCGAGCTAGTGAAACGAAATTTCGCGCCTTTACTTGTGTAAAAGAATTCAGTAAAACCTAACTTTGAAACCAGTTGTTTTGCAATTCTAATTTTACTGGATTACTAGTGCCATCCACCAGAAACATTACACACTACACAAGCAAAAAATTCGGGCAAATCAGTATATTAGACTAGAAAAAAAATATAAAAAAAGTGCCATTTCCAAGTACCCGAACAGAGTTCAGTCAAAACTGGGAAGTGGTTAAAAAACAATTTAAGTTGTATTACCTGGTGTATTTTATTGCATCATTTTGCTGAATTCCAAAGCTTTTGGTGTTTTAGGTATGATAGTCAGACTGCTTTTAAAAAATCCACTGCTTGCTATTCTACTGATTCTAATCGTTTTCTCAAAATTCAAGAGAAAAACAGAGAAACAGCAGTTTATTTATATTGCTTCTCACAAAAATAAAACTGGATTATCAAGAATTAATCTGGGTTGCATAGAACTAAACCAGAGGACTTATTAATGTTGTGATGTCAGACTTAACATACTTTTTGGGTGACAGCTTTTGTTTATCCAAATGGTTAATGGAAGAATAAACAAGCACTTTTCAAGTGCCTTTTCTTTCAGACACGAACTCACTTAAAAAATGTAATAATCAGTTCATCATTAAAACAATTAAATTCTTCACAGAGCTACTGAAAATAAGTGCCATGTGTTTTGCAGGAAAAGAGAGGCCATTTGCAATTTCTGCTGCTGAAGGTTATTAGTCAGGAAGTACTGACTGAAAATTCTCTTAACAGCTCAAGTATTAATTTTAGGTCTAAGCTATTAATCCGAAGATTTTAATAAAATACCTAAGTTAACATGGCTTAATAATCAGTATACCAGCTCTATTACAAACATATAAAAATCATTCAAAATAACGAAGAAATACTTAATTTTAAATGCAGTACAAATTATTCACAATACAAATTTGATTTTAAATACAGTAAAGTTCAAGACCTAGACTCATCAGGACTCGGGTGATCCCGGAGTTGGGGTTTTTCTGGATATTAGATCATCAGTTTAAATTTAGCAAGATGACAAGTAGAAATTAAAAATATGAAATAATGAATCATTTGTGATCTAAAATCCATCAAAATTTACAAAAAAAAAAAAAGGCTTAATATTTATTTGCTTAATTTATTAAACATTTCTTTCAATGTTTAATAAAGTAAAATTTTTCTTTTCTTTGCTTAAGTTGCTTCATTTTTTGCTAATACTTTCTCTTTAATTCCATAGACAAACACAATTTCTTGTTCAGTTACAAAGTTCCATTGTTCAAGTCTTGTAATTGCTGTGTCGAGAATTCCGAGTAACTTGTCAATCGAAATTTTTTCATTTTCAATAACCTCACTGTCACTTTCTTCAGTATTGGTAGCAGTATTTTCTGGATCTAAAACCATACTACAGATTTTGCCGTCCGTAAGTTGATTGATGATTGGGGTGCTGTTATCGCAGTGAAAAACCTTTGTTATATCATCTTCATTTATTAAAACTTCTCCACATTTATTTAAAAAATGCATTAATTGCAAAATTTCACCTTTGGTTTGCACTATCCAAAAACCTTCAAATTTGTGGCTATCATCTTCATCGTCCTCACCATGAAATATGGTACCTAGCCATAAATTATGCCAATAATTTTTTAAAGTATCTGGAGACACATCCTCCCACGATTTTGCGATGCTCCACACAGCAGATTTTATGCTAAAATATTTCAAAAATTCTTGAACAGTCTAGCCATTACTCAAAGAAATTTAACATCAACTTTAAAAATGCTACTTTATATTTGCATTCTAGTGCACGCACTATTCCAATATCCATTAACTGAATGATGGATGTACAATTTGAGGGAAAGAATGATATGGATACATTATCTTTCACTAAAAACTAAAAGTGAAGTATGAGCCCTACAGTTGTCTACAATCAGGACAATTTTTGTATCATCAGGTAAACGAACAGAATACAAATATTGCCAAACTTCGGGTATGAAATGATTTTCAAGCCAATCATTCATTAACGCTTGCATTATCCATGCTCTTTTATTTGCATGATATATAACAGGGAAAATCTTTACTTCTTTACATGTTCAACGTAGTGTACTTTTTTTTTATTACGAAAAGTGCACACGTGCATTCTTGTAGCATTTGCACATGCTAAAACTGTTAGTCTTGCTTTGGAATCTTTGACACCAGTTGGAGACGTCTCTGCTGTTAAGGTTACTAAGGTATTTAGCAGTACATATTGCCAGAAAAGATCAGTTCATCAGCATTGTCAATTTGTGCTGGACAACATTTCACTATTAGTGAGCTCGATGAATTCATCTGCAAATAGTTCAGCAGCTTAAGTATCAGCTGAAGCTCTTTCACCTGAAAATTTTTTATTACCTTAACACCATTGTAATTTTTAAATTTGGTTAACCAACCTGTTGAATATGTGCACTCAGTTTTTAAGTTAATTTCTTTTTGAAATATTTTGGCTTGAGCCATTAACATTCGACCCATCAATGGCATGCTCTCGCTCCAATGCTGTCTGCCATATTCAATTATCACTTCGCAATGATCGTAAGTTTAAGCATAACGAATAATTTTTCTGTCACTCATTACGAGTGCGGCATCGGAATCCACAAAAAATTCTAAAAGTTTTTTTTTTCTTCTGTTTTCTTATGTCATATACAACTGACTTTGCAATGCCATAATCCTAGAATCATTTTGAGGTGGATATATCTTTATCCATTTTTGTGCAGCAATTCCAATTTTTGTTTAATGGACATCGAAACATGCTTTCTTTAGTTATTGGTAGCCGTGCTTCTATAGATCCTGTTGCAGCTCCAGAATTCGAAATGCCTTTTGACATAATTCAAAGTTCAAATTTTAATTTTCAGAAAATTGCTATAAAATTTTTTAAAAAAACAGCCTTCAAAAAATAAGCTGGATCAAATCAGAAAGTTAAGGAACAGTGCAATTTGCTATATTATATTTGGAATCAGTAGAGTATAATTTTAGTCTAGCTTAAAAGCATCTGCTATAAATTACTGGCTATGTATCATGAGATTGGGGACGAAAGAAAAGTTGTTCTGCTAAATTTTGCATTGCTTCTGTGGTGCACTACAACAATTAAGCCTGAATAGTATTAGTTTAGTTATTTATTAACTTCTGTATATTTCTTGCACATGCTTCAGACTGATCCGAGTCCTGAATAAATAAAAAATCATATATGCTTAACAAGAGCCAGCGCTAGATTCTTACCGCCTGATGTTCTGCTATCAAGCATCTCCCTAAGTTCTAAATTTTTGCCACCTGTCAATTTTGGGTCCCAGTTCTTTCCCTAAATTCTAGAAATTTTGTTGCTCGATGCTTCTCAAAAATTCCAAAAATTCTCTCTTCCCTAAAGTCTGCTGCTTGGTGCGTGCTATACGAGCTCTGGTGCCACTCTGGGTTTATTACCTTATTAATTACTAGTCGTTACTCAAGTTGTCATATGTTGGTTAAACATGCAATGATGAAAGCAAAATATAGTAAATAATGATTCGCCAGGTTGGCATCAGGGATAGAAAAAATATTAGTAGTAATCAATGGTGTTTCTATGTAGACAAACATAACAATGGTCACTACTTTTCAATTAACAGGGCAGCAATAAGCGACAAACATAAATACTGGAGTTAAATGTATGCTGAAAGAGTAATGAAAAACTTAAGAAAACATTCACGATGCATCACTGTTTAAAAATATCATTGTAGATTATTATCTGAAAAAGTATTATAGAATTCCAAAATGATGTAAATTATTCATAATTCTTTCATCTCTTGGCATGATCATTGACTTCAGTGACATTTTAGTACTGAATCAACGTTAAACATAACTTTATCTTGATACTATTTGTATAATTCAACTAGTATGGATAATTAATTCCTTTTCCCAGAAAGAATTCAACATCTGACTCTTATCATTTGAAAAATTCGAACTGTGAAATCCATCCAGGTTTCTTCCTAAAATAATCAGCAAAACTGAAGAAGTGGTGAGTTAGCATGTTTGGGGCAATTTGCAATAGATTTGCAGTAAGGATAATATTGCTGTGACTGCATACATCTTGGCTGTTGTTCAGTCAATGAACAGGCACCCAAAAACATAGCATTGTTTTAGAGTAAATTCTGTCATGAACAAGCCTGTATTAACACTTTTTTTAAATGAAGAAAAAGAGACTTTTACGCTTGCTTTTTCTGTGAAATTTTAATACATTCAACTCTGTGGAGAGAGCTGTGACATTTTCAGATTGTTTTATGTATTTAACTCGTATATCTTGTCCACAGCATGTTGAAATTTTCTACAAATAACAATATGCAAGGCAACAGCAAGCATTATTTTAAAAACTGTTCAAATTTCTAAAATTATGGAATGTTAAAATTATTTGAATATTAAAATTGAAATATTAAACTTTCTAAAAGCTTAAGCTTACCAAGTATATATTATTGAATTCTATTTACAAAACACCAGGATTGAAAATACTGGTTTTTCTGCATGAAGGGTTGCTTAATAATTTGTAGCTATAGTTCAATACATAAGTTTTATAATTTTTTCAATAAAATCATAACACTTACAAAATCCTTCAATCTTAAAATACTGGGTACTCATGTATTAGTGCAACCACCTAAATGTATTTAGCAATTGTTAACAAAAGAAAAAGCATAATGACTTACATTTGCAAAAACTATTTATTATATACATATTTATTATATACGAGGGTTGGGCAAACTTCATGTAAGAGCCGCACATTTGAATTCAGGAATGTTCGAGAGGCGCATCTAGAATTTCTAAAAGCCACAAGTTCATATTTACATCATTATAGAAGTAGAGGAGGTTTTAAATAGAAAAAAAAATCCCCGATAACTTTGCAAAAAGAGTCTAAACTAATTAATTACTTCCTTTTCGACACTGAATAGTTTTAGTTTAGGATATTTCATACATATATTTTACATGCATGAGCCACACAAATTGCCTGCGAGAGCCGTATCAGGCTCGTGACCCACACTTTGGCCACCCCTGTTATATACTATTATTGTGCATATTGTAATTTATTTCAAAAATCAATCAACAAACCTGCCTACTAGCAGGGAACTGTTTCTTTAGTTCTGATAGAAATTTCGTGGCAATTACTTCAAAGTAGTTGTTCCTATTAATGATTTTGTAGAAAAATATATTTCTGCAAAAATTTTTTGTAATTCCTTTCACTGCAGGCAAAAGAATTACAGTACTACAAGAATATATTTTTAAATTGAGTTTGACAAAACATACATGTTGTCCATAAAAACTGTTCGAAAACTGACTACAATGAAGAATGCACATAAAATTGGTGAAGCTGCTTGTTAAAACTAAAGAACTATTATGCATACAGTTGTCTAAGTTTCCCCATTCTATCAATCTGGAAACTTTTAGTAAGGTGGTTGTGCTAATACATCAGTACTAGCCTTCAATACATAAAAGGCTGTTTACAGAATCAAAAGACATAAATAAATAAAGTATCCTATTCTACAGCATATTATCCAAAGGATAAAAAATACTTCAGAAGTGTAAAGCATATCTGTACACTACATCAAGAATAAAAAAACAGAACATTTCCGAAAACCTCAGCATTTTGAAATAATTGTGTTGAGAAAAACATTTACCTTAAAAAAAAAAAAAAAAAAAAGCAGAAAATTAGATAAATGAAAATAATTTTACCATACTTCTACAACTTTTCAGCTTTTGTTAAAAAATAATTAGGAAATAAAGCTTTATAACATGTATTACTTTGTAAATTTCAGAATCAAGATATTTAACAAATTCCAAAAATGAAAGATAAAGGCATAATAAAACATGATGGAGGAAAACAAAATCATAGCAGTTTGTAATGTTACTTTTTGAAGATATGTAATTTTGATATATTACTGTTATTTTAATAATATTACAGTAATGCTATACAGTACAAAGTCTGAGATCCGGACGTCCAATATCCGGACCTTCAAGCCACCAACAAAATTTTTTTGGAATTTTTTTAATGCTTTACACATGCGCATTTGATTTTTTCCCCTGTACGAAAGCATTTGGAGAATACTGATTCTTAATTTCACTTCGGTACTGAATAAAATACTTTGCTACTGAAGAAACAATCATTTTAAGCATAAATTTGTGTGTCAATAATTTGGCTCTGCAGCTGTGTATCTGCTTTTCCAATTAATGGATTTTGTAATGAAACGTGGAGAAGTGGTAATAAGTGAAGATGAAATAACAGAAGTTTTTCATTGCGATAACAACACCCCAAATCATCAATCAATTAACCCTTTGACGCATGGTGGTCGCGCCCTGAAACCACCATTTTCCGAATTTTTGAGTGAAAATGAATTGATTACTGATCTTTTACATCTAAATAACACAAAATGACTGTAGAATCATATATGTTTTAGGTATTAGTACTTCAGATCGGATGATTTTTAAAATGCATTTTCGATGAGACAAAATAGCTTCCTTTTATTAATATAAACAACTTTCAATTTCAAAAGTTAGTCATCGCACATCATGATTTCTATCATAAACAATAAAAAATTGCAGTAATTAAACTGCACATATAAAAAAAAACTCTATATGTATGGCATTTGCTATGTGGTTTCATGGCGCGACCACTGCGCCAATAGAGCATTGTGTCACAATGCTTACAATTCTCTAGAGGCTCGGTGGTCGTGCCTTGAAACCACTGCCGTCTGCTTCTCAATGGCTTTTGCTTGCTTTTCAAATAGGAATGCTTATTTTTACCCGGATATAGATAAAGGGCTTTCAAACCACAGAGTTATTACTAAACAATACATGCACCTGCCCAATAAAGAGGTCTTTCTTTACCAAATACTTTTCTCTGACATCAACACACTTGCTCCCCAAGCTAGTATTGTGATTTTATAAATTATTTACTGTGGTTTAAATTTAACGTAAATATACTTTGCTATAATTAAAAATAGAAATTTCGTAAAAGTTTTATTTAAATTAAAAATATTTTCTGAATATTTTGGGACGAAATACGAATAAAATAAGTATGAATGGGAAACAAATGATCCATACAAAGCCAAAAAGACCAAGCCCCCCCCCCATTAACATAAAAATCCACAAATTTCATGTGCCAGATGAAAAGAAACTAAATAAAGCTGGACATATACCAGTGAAATTTAAATCCAGGCAGTGTACATTTTGTAGCACAAAGAAACCTCATAGAACAAGGTGTATGTGCGAAATGTGCAATGTGGGTCTATGGATGTACCATAATGACAAAACATGCTTTGAGCAGTGTCACAAAAAAAATTTGTTCTTTGAAATTTGGGGAAAAAAAAAAAAAAAACCAAAGTTCTTTTTTATCTTTATTTTATTGAGTTTTTTTAATCCATTTATCAAAATGTCCTTATTATGTAGGTACTTATATTTTCACTGCTATAGAAAAATTACATAAATGTTTATTTTTTAATTTTTTCTGACGATTTACTTTGTAAAATAATGTAAAAAAATTATATATAATGCAATTCTTACATACATTTTTTTAAAATCCGTAAATTTTGTCATTTATTGGAAACACGCGTGGAAAATGGCAAGTTTTTTTTTCCTACTACACCAGTAAGTTTCAAAGTCATAGACGCGCGGTGGTTTCACAGTACAACCACCAACCACAGAACAATGGGCAAGAGTAGATTTTTTTAATTCATATATTATTTGTCTCTAGGATCATAATATTCAATTTCTAGAGTTTTTAATTAAAAAAATTATAAAAATAATATTGCGCGCGTCAAAGGGTTAACGGACGGCGAAGTCTGTAGTATGGTTCTAGATCCAGAAAATACCGTTAACAATACTGAAGAAAGTGACGAGAGGTTATTGAAAATGAAAAAATTTCGATTGACAGTTAGTCGGGAATTCTCGATGCAGCAACTACAGGGCTTGAACAGCGGAACTTTGTAACTGAACAAGAAATTATGTCCGTCTACAGAACTGCAGAGAAAGAATAAGCACAAAAAATGAAGCAACTTAAAACAATTTACATTCAAAGAAATATTTAATAAAGTAAACAAATAAATATTAAGCTTATTTTGTAAATTTTGATAGCCTTTAGATCATAGATGCTTCATTATTTCATATTTTTAATTTCTGTATGACATCTTACTAGATTTAAACTGATGATCTAATATCCGGAAAAATCCCAAACCCGGAATTGCCGAGTTCCGACGAGTCCGGATCTCGGACTCTGTACTGTATTTGTTAAAATGTTTCCATTTGAGGGGGTAAAGGCACAAACTGGTCTTAGCCAGATTCTTGATAACTTATAATCAAGACACTACTACTGAACTTAACATACTACTAGATACTCTCCTACTCCACATACAGGCAGGGTACATATAGCTTTTGACCTGCCTTTGAGAACATTTTCGAGAAAACTGGCAAGAATTCACTCTAGAATGTTCTCGCTCTGTCCATGGCATATCAGCAATTTTGTCGCCAAATAGGCGATTTCACGCCAAATCTGGCAATCATGCCTTTCATTATCCTGCTTTGCAGGAAAGTTATCTTATCTAACTGCAGATGGACGTTTCACAATAATACCTTTAACCGGTCAGCATTACGTTAAAAATCCATTTCATACCACGAGAAAGTAATAAGAAACCAAATGTAATGAACAACTGAACTGAAACTTATTTTTCAATGGAAGATTTTACTTATTCAGATTATTAAAGAAATTGTAAATATTTGGGATTATCTTCAATATCAAATTTTCTCAACTAATGCAGATTCTCTGCCACTTTCAAGAATCAATGGCTGTCCAAAATATCCCAAAACTGAACTTTGTCAAATCCACCTATTTTCAACATAATAATGTTACTCAAAAAATTGACAAGCCAGGAAACTCTCCACCTAACGAGAACAAAATAACACCTAACAGAAACAATTCCAAATTTACTCCTATCTTAAAACATAAATCTTATTCTGAAACAGTTTACACTAAGGCCAATAAAAATTTTATTGAATATTATTGCATAATGAGGGAGTTTGAAAACATCTGAAGCACTAAATTATCCTAATCAACATTTCTTATTAATAACAACTTACAACAGCAAAGAAATGCTGAAATCCCAATAGAGAAAACACTTGATTCCTAATCTCTGAAGAAAAGAAAATATTCTGAAGTAGTAAAAGCTAAACTACTTGGAAAGCTCACGAAATGCCAAATTTGGGATATGTGAAAATTTCGCATAGTTTAGCATATAAAAAATGGAATTCCCATAAGAAAAGACAAATGAGTATAAAAAATTTATACTGCAAAATTATAAAAACAGACATCTTATTTGTTACCAGCTTGAATATCAATAGCCTACCTAAAAAATTATGTAAGATTTTAGGGAAAAAATACATTAAAACCAAACATATTTCCTAGGCTTTAAACGTGAAAGTAAAAGACCTGATCAAATTATAAAAACCCACCAAACACGAAAAGCTGGTGGAGATATCGGCAATCAATTCTGCAGAAGTTTAAACTAATAGATCATTTATAATATGGTTACATAATAAGGAGATATAAATTAAAGATATAGAATATGAAAAACTTAAATCACTTATAATAATTTTTAAGTTACATCACCGTTGTTTATCTGTTTTCAAAGATGTGTATTGTGGCTTTTGTTGATGCCCAGATCATGTACCTTTGAAAACACCAAATTTCATGCAGTGCGAAATAGTAATTATTTTTAAAATGTGACGAAAAAATAGAACTTATATATCCTCCTTTACAAAAATTAAATTATCAAGAGTTAATTGAATTTACATTACAACAAAACAAAATTCTTGACACCATGCTTATAAATTGCACTGTTTAGTGACAATGTATACAAGCTAATAGTACTGCAAGTTTAAGGACATTACACATCTCTCATTTATTCAATTTTTCAAAAACACCCCGGTTACTTGAGCTCTCTAAGGGATAGTTGAACTATTACTGCAATATTTAAACACATGCCTTAGTATGAATTCTCACCCTGACATTTCGCTAGACCAGAGGGTAAAACTCGATTTTTTGCCATTCAGCCAAACCCAAGCAGTCAAGGACATAGCCAGTATTTCAGAGGGTGATCACTACTAAGGCTTACTGTATGCTTTACTTTTTGGGTTAATCTTCCATAAGCGAGAGTTTTTATTTGGTGCAGTTCCGATTTAGTTGTGGTTTCCAGCAGTATGTTTTCTTGTGGCAAACATAGAGCTTTATTTTGGTGAATGAAATGAGTGTGAGTTTAGTGTAGCCAGAAGATTCTTTTCTTTTCAAATTTAATTTTGAAATATCGTATTTATTTTAAAAAGTTTTACTGTTTAATATTTGCAGGACGTTAAGCTAGTGTTGGTGGCAGAATGTTGGATTTCAGATGACATGTATTAGTTTACAATTTATGAATGTTTTCATTTAATTTTATTTAGTTAATGTTTTTCGTGTCAGTTAATTATTTTTTTTTAAGTTTTATTTCTTGCTTGTGGCAACTGAGAGATGTGGAATGTTTAAAGTGTTGAGCTAAAGTGTTTCAGTGCACTAAAGTCCATGATGATAGTAATTTGCATATTTTTAGTGAGTGTATGATGCATCCATTATTAGTGAATTCGAATATATTGAGTGAAGAGATATTTGTGGTATGTATTATTTCTGTATTTTTGTAGTAATTTATTTTTGTAATGTTTAGTTTCATGTTTGTGACTTGAATTTTTTGTAGTTTATTTTAAATTTATTTTTTAGTTTGTAGTAATTTATGCTTGTGTTATATTTAGCGTCATTTTCATTTGGCGATGTTAGATTTTACATCACCATTTCTTTTCACAATTGGGAAATGAAACAGTGATGCAAATTTGAAATCGCAAACGAAACGAGTCTGGTGCCAACTATTACTGTTACCCCGCTTATAGATGATCAGCCATTTTTTGCTACTCTTCTCGTTATTTTTTATATTTTTAATAATAATAAATGTTACATTTATTAATTTATTTATGGAAATATATTGCATAAGCACTAAAAATTAAAGCATAATCTAATACAGAATTACACTGGAAATATTAAGATAATAGCAACATTTATGAAATATTTAAGCATAAAAATGAATAATTATGAAACAAAAAAAAAGTTTCTGCAAAATCAAAAAATTGCATATAAAGCACACTACACAACAAAAATTTCAAGAATAAAGTAACAGCAAAAACTAATTGTCAAACAGAAAATTTATGCTTTGTGTTTCAGTAGTATTTTTGCCAGTACCCTACGCATTTGCTTTACTGCATACTGGCCGGGATTCGAAAGTTGTCCGAGGCAAGCGAAGCAGGTTTACATTACAAGATTACTTGTGTCTACAAGAGCCTGCTTTCTCCTCTTCACGCTCTTTGGTTACAGTAAGAACATAACAAATCTATATAACTATTATTACAATATAATTAATTTTATTAAAAGAAACATACATTCTAATAAGAATACATGATAGTATTAACATTATGAAATCTAATAAGGTATCTTCATTTCTACTTCTCTGAAACTTGAATCTCGTCCATTCTCATTGTTGTCTCTGCTACTCCTTGGGCCTCAAATCATCCATAAATAATTAGAAAAGGTAAACGTGTAGCTCACTCAGTGAAATCGTAAACTGAATGTCAGTTCATGTTTGCTTTGCTATGACTGGTCAGTTCATGTATTAGGTTAGCAAATTTCAATGGTTAGAAGAGAAAGTTTTGACATAACGTAGGTATTTTGTGTGGATCTGTATTCGTTAGTAAAATGAAACTCTTCACTACATGGGTGAATTACTATATTTTTAAATTTAAGGAAGTTCATTCTCTGACTGTATCGAGAAGGGGGAAAATTATGCAAATCTTCAAAAAATTTTCAGAACCCAGAGCTAAAAAAGCTAGGGTGGATAAATGCGAGGAAATCTGGTATTTTAAATTAGTGCATATTATACTGCCAATTCCTGCTATGAAAAGAAATCAAAACAATTTATCATTAAATATGCATAATAAAGAAAAGCTAATTATTGAAAAATCATAAGCCAAAAATAAATATTTTAAGTCAACTTACCTGAAATAACAACTTTACTTATATAGTTTCATCACGAAAGACATGCAAAATTATCTATAACACAAACAATCGAAAGAAAATTTAATGACATATTATCCTGGAAAAAGAAAAGAAAAACTATTAGAAATGAATTTAAAATCACAGACTATGGCAGATATCAAACATAAGATAATAATAATAATATAAATTCTAATTTACATTTAGTGTGTACAGACACTTTTTGCAAAATTTTAACATTTATTCTGCTCTACAAAAAGGTAATAATTCTTAGTAACAAGCAAAAAAAAAAAAAATGCAATTTATTCCCCTCTTTCTATACCTCATATTAATTTGCAACAAAATTTAATCTATTACAGATACACACTGCCTACCAAAATTAAAGAATAATCTGGGGGAAAAAAATGCTTAACTAATATCCAAACATGGAATTATTCATGTTAATTATTTGTACCTAAGTGCAAAGAGAGATTTTTTTCATAGGTTAGCAAATGAAATATGCAAATTAGGTGACTGACAATGTGTTGTGCTTAGATGCATGTTTTGGAATTTGGGTTAATCTGGTTTTTAGGAGTGGTCTGTATTTATTACTTATAACCCAAAAGCATCACTAAATCTTCTGAGTAGCGTTATGTTTTGAATATAGCTATGTAAAACTATTTTTAAAAGAAACTTATTAACTAAATTTGTATAATTAATTTAGTGAGTTTTCATTTAAATTTAGTTAAGTTCAAATTTAGTTTAATTAAAATTTATTCAAATTCATACAAATTTAGTTAGTTTTCATGAACTTTTATTCATTAAGACAATATTTAGATCATTAAAAAATTAGAAAGCAAAACATTTTAAATAATAAGGCAATATATATCAAATAATTAAAAAAAATCATGACCAGATACAGGCAATCATGCCACTCAGGGTGTTAAGTGAAAGGCATAAGTGGTAGTTAATTGAGACTCGAGGGAGGGGAGTAAATACAAACAGAATACGCCCATCATTATGAATATCCCCCAAAGTACCATATCAAGAATTTGAAATTGCTTTTCAAACACAGAATAAGTGACAGTCGGTTAACAGCAATAACTGTACCTAAAGACTGTTTTCTCTATCAGCTCAAACCAGGAAGCAACTATAACAGAGTTCGTTTTTAACCTTCATGTTGCCACAAGAACTCGAATCATCTGTCCTACAGTTGCAAGAAGTCGTTGTGATGTTGGACTTTCATGCTAGATTAAATAATGGTCTGAGTTTCACCTCATTCATCTTTCAAAAGGATCCCTTTAAGGTGGTGGTGGTGTCATATGAAATGGAACCAAGAAAATGGCTTTGTGTACTTTTTTACTGATGAGTTCAGACATTAAATGTACTTAAATCTAGAGGCAACAAGAAACATGCAAGTTGCCTTCTTTTGTTCATGAAATATCCTACTGCTACAGATGTGGTTTCATGGTTTGTTGTGGAATCATCAAAAAATAGCTGCATACCTTTGATGGGGGTCCTGTAACCAATTATACAGATATATGGAGATGACTTTGAAACTCCATATAAGGCTGTTTAAGGCAGGTTTTGCCCCGAACTTTTGCTAATAAATCACAATCCACACTGAGCATCTTCAGAGTCAAAATACTAGTTAAAATAGAAGATACCATTCAAATCAATTAATTATACAGCTTACTCAAACTTTAATCTAACTGACCACATGTGAGATGCTTTAGGTTATCAAACTTCAACATGTCAAATGCTTCCATAGAACCCCAGAATCTGAAAAGTCCATTTTCAGGAAAGGTGTGCAATTCTGTAACACTTGATTGATCTACAGTTTGGAAAATTTTATGAAATCAAGATGTGACATTTGCATTTCTGTAAGACATGACCTTACACCATATTAAAGACAAATTTGTAACAAAAGAGAGAGAATTTTTTTCATCATTTTTAAATTTCAATAACTCTGACTTTAAATTCAATATTTTGAGATTACACAACTGACAAATATAGTAATTTATGTCATGCTTTAGCTCTTCTTTTTTCCAATCATTTTTCAGTAAGTTTTATTTTCATCAATATCCTTTAACTCTGACAAATAGGAGAGGTTTATTGTTCTCTACTTTTTAATATTTTGTACAAAAAGAGCAATGAATCACAGATTCCTAAAACCGCACACTATATCAAATACAAAACTATTTTCCTTTACATTATACTCTGCATACAAAACAAAGATAAGGACGAAAAAAACCTTTTTAGTAGCATATAAACTGCAAACCTCTCCATACATTTAATTTAAAAAAGAAAATGCTTTTTTTAAATACTTTTTTGTTTATACTGCTTTATGTTGAGTAAAGAAATGCAGAAACTAATATCAGAACTTTTAAATTGAAATTCAATGCAAAGAATTCTAATATCCTGTAATATGCTGAAAACAAAATTTCAGATTGCGTTTTCTCTGTAGATCATAGTCTGTCTGATGAGTGTTAACTCGTTCCGAGGTCTGTCAAGTGTGCCTTGCCTTACAAGAGCTCAGATTGTGAAGCTAAATGGATGTCAAAGCTCACTTGCTATAATTGCGGTGGAGAACACGGAGCTAATTAAAGGAAATGCAAAAAAATCTTCTAAATTCTAGGTACAGATAATTTCAAAATAGTAAGGCAACTGTTTCTAGACCACGTGGTGAATCAGTTGATTTCAGCATGCAAAACCTAGAAATTCCTAGCTCTCAGAAGCCATCTGAAAGTGCAAAAAATACAATGGATGGATCACAAAAAATTAAATTGTATGAAACCTCTAATTCCTCAATGAAAAAATTGTGAAACAGTAATGACAATATTTCTGCAGTCTTTCTTTTTACTGTGTGATCTCAGAGATTAAGAAAATATTTACTGATTTTTCTATTTTGGATGTCCTACAAACAATTACCTGTAAATTACATGATATGAAACAAGCTCCCTACACCCAAAGATAAATTGCTCATTATTTTCAACATGTTCGCAGATTTATTCAGCAGAAGCCCCCTCTCCCCTGTGGATGCAACTAATTTAATTTTGATCAGTAATTTCCTTTCTTGTTGGTGTACTTCCTATAATCTTTGGTCTTTATTATTTATCTTATTTGGTTTACTTTAAATTTGTATTAGGCAAATCTTTGGTCTATTCTCCGGAAATTTTTGTATTTGGTTATAATTGGTGTAAGATGTCTTATTTAACTCACTTATTTTTGTAATTGCAATGCAATATCCTACTCTGTATGCTGTTGCATATTTCTAAATTTGATCTTCCATGTTATTCACCATCTCGATTGCTTTGCTATAATTTTTATGCTCTTTACTTTCTAATAGTTTTGGAACTGCAATTCACTATTCTGGAACATCTGCAGTATTTTGTTGCTATGTTCAGTAGCAAATTACTTTTCGATGGAGTTAGGTCACCATAGACCAAGCACTTCAGTGTTTGCCCCACTCGATGAAAACTGCGTTTTGAAATCACTGAATATATTTCTCAAATTCATGCTTTATTTTTCATTCAATTGGAAACTCTCTTATATATCTGTATTTGTCAAAAAAAATCATTATGATTAATTCTTTTGATGTTAGATTATTCCTGCTAAATTCAGTCAACAATTTAAATAGGGGAAATGGAAACCAGAAGAAATGTTTGATTTCTGTCTGAAAAACAAATCAATTGCATCTTGCAACCTTAAGTACAAATGTTCCTGAATATATGTACAAATGTATAGTAGGATAAATGTGAAAGTTCTTATTTCTATATAACCATATTAATTACGACAACAACAACAAAAGAAAGACAAAAGAAAAATTCGGAATTCACATTACTTTACTTCAAACATTTTTTTTTTTTTTTTTTTTTTTTTTTACGCGTAAATACTAAATAACAGCTTTTAGAAAATACCTAGTTGTGGTTCTTGAAATTTCCTCAATCATACTATGCAGTTCTTACTGTTATGAAGTTTGATTACCCACGATCTACATAATTTCAACAGAAGCTTACTACATTAACATTCTGAAATATGTTGAAAAATTGTTTAAATAAACATGATAAAGACCCCGCACTCTTGTTATTAAAACACAATAAGTCGGATCATCTGATCACACCAGAAGTATGCTTATTAATACAAGCATTCTCTCACTTACTCAAATGATTAAAGATCACAGCAGCCAATAACAAAAGATCACCACAATGCAAATTTTCCCCTTTTATACGACAAGTCTTTATGTACCAAAATATGCAAACATTGCATTGCATAATATTTATGAATTTGTGTAAAAGTTAAATAACACGCTTCACATTCACACACACAGAAAAAAAAAAAAAGGACAAGTAAACACCTGTTTTCAAATTTATGAACATGGGGAAATAGATAAAAATTAAGGGTACTTTTCCATTTCGCCGGTGCAAATTTCGGCAAGCAGACTTTGTTGGCAATAACATACAGTATATACATAAAAAAATGTTAACAAATGTTAGTTCTAAGAATTTTTTATTTTGAAGGCATAAGCGTTTTTATATGGTTTATAATTTCGTAAAAAGCCAATAAATTTGTAAAAAGACAATTTAAGAATTTACTATGCTATCATGGTTCAACATTCCGATTCACCGGTTCGTATCACGTGACCCCAAATGATCTCATCTCACGTAAACTACGCTACAAAAAAATTATTCTCTCAGTAATTATCTACATTAACTTCAAGTTAAATCTTAATTTGGAATACAAGTTTAAATCCAAGAATTATTTCAATTCGTACGAATAGCTTACTCAGAAATTATGTAAAACCATAGTGCTTTACTTCGCTAGTGCACTTTCATTAGAATTGATGAATTTAACCCTTGATTTTGCCTTTTCTATATTTTCGCCTTCGGGTGAGCGGTGTGATTGCAACCTAATTGACTTAATTACCACGAATGTTCTTAGGGCATAAAATTTAATTATCTTTGTAAATATTTTATGTAATTGTATGCCAGAATTGAAAGAAACAATCAATCTGGTAAGAAATGGCTGCGACTTGTTTTGAAAATGAGGCGTAAAAGGTTACCAGTGAAAATATTCTGTTTGGCATCAGTTGTATCATTATTGGTGAGTTTTATTGTTTGCGCCGGCAAAATGGAAAAGTACCAAATTAAACAACAAATATATGGGTTCTGCATATAACTGGAAAAGGATTTTAAAAGCAGATGGTTGAAAAGCAACGTACGTTTATAAAGTTTTAAAAACCCGTTTCCTGTTTTATTACCTATTAAATTTGTAGATGTGTTGAGATATTAGGTTATTTGGAAGCAGGAGATATGAAACATGAGCAATGCCCTCACCGGGACTCGAACCACGGACCTCTCGAATGCGTGTCGAACGTGCCTACTACTACAACACGAAGGCATGCTAAGATGGTGGGAGGAATACCTTACATACTCCCCCTTTTAAAGAGCGGCTGGTGTTTTAAGAGATCTGTTCCCTAAATCCTGGTGGATAAGATTCATCATTCACCACTGTAAAGACATTAAGTTATTTGGAAGCAGGAGACATGAAAAATTAGCAATGCCCTCGACGGGACTCGAACCACAGACCTCTTGAATACGCATCGGGCATGATGACTTCTATACAACGAAGGCATGCTAAGAAGGTGGGAGAAATACTTTATGGAAGGACATGTGAATTTAAATTTAATTTTCTAAAAGAATAAAAATAATTAGTTTCAGAAAAATGAACAAACCAAACAAAGAAAATAAGCATACATACACACACCATAATATTTTTAGATAAATATATAAATAAATACACACATTCACAAAGAGAGGTAAATAGGTTTGCTACTTAATGTAAAGTTTTTTCCCAAGAGAAATGATATATTGCAAGAAAAATTCAAGGATTCTTATTAAAATTAAACTTAATAATTTCTCTTTTCCATGACCAAACAGAACAATTTTCCTGTTCAAACACAATGAACCCTTTGATCAATAAATATAGCAAATAATTTCATACTTTTTTTGCAGGAAAGGTGACATATATATGCAGGGTTGATCTTTACAATATGGTAATTGGTAGTTTGGCGACATTTTGGAGGCGATAAAGGTTACTACCTGGGACTTTGGTAATAATGTGAGCAGTACTCAGTTCCGATTACGCATTATTTTGTGTGAGGGAAATGAGAGATCATGGGATATGTCATGTGATATTAATGGACGAATTACGGTTCTTGAATCGGAAAAGGGGGGAAATCGGGAAAAATCTGGAAATTTTGTATTTGGTTTATTCTGTGTTGTGTGAAACAGTGTTCGTGATTTATGGATCCCATGGCCGTAACTAAAGAAAAATTTATCGGACACGTAATCAAGATTCTGAAGAAGATTAGGTAAGTTAGTATTTTTAATTATTTGAGGATATTATTTTTATGCATTGTTCTAAATGTAAGGTGGAAGTAAAGGAATTTGGTATTATTGGGAAAATTGTTATTAGCAATGATTTAGTTTAAAGTAATTAGGATTGTAAGGTAATTTTTATTAATTTAATGTATGTGCTCATTTATATTTTAAGTAGTGTTTTTGAATTTAATTATATTTTAAGTAAATGATAGTTATTTTGTGAATTTTATGTTTGTAGGAATTTGGTATACGTTATCAGGTAATTTCATATATGTTCTTTTTACCGGGTTTAAAGATTGAGAAAATTGTCATGTATTTTCGTGAAATTTTTCTAATTTATGAGAAAAAAGCAGCGTACATGGATGTAGTGAAGAGTGTGCGCAATGCCATTTTTGTGCAATTCTGGGATGTTTTTTTAAGTAAAAATAAGTCGACATGTACATGGTTTAGTGATATTTTAATTAAATGATAGTTATTTTGTGAATTTTATGTTTGTAGGAATTTGGTACACGTTTAAGTTGAAGTAAACGTGCATGGAAATAATTTAAATATTTGATACTAAGTATTTGTAATGCTTGCGGTATGAATTCGTTGGTGACGTGTATAATGTAATAGATGATTTAGAGGTAAACGTTTTTGGATATTTTATTTATTTTATATGTGGAAATGTTCATATTTGGAAAGGGTAAATACTTTTTCGCGATGAGGTAATTTCATATATGTTCTTTTTACCGGGTTTAAAGATTGAGAAAATTGTCATGTATTTTCATGAAATTTTTCTAATTTATGAGAAAAAAGCAGCGTAGATGGATGTAGTGAAGAGTGTGCGCAATGCCATTTTTGTGCAATTCTGGGATGTTTTTTTAAGTAAAAATAAGTCGACGTGTACATGGTTTAGTGATATTTTAATTAAATGATAGTTATTTTGTGAATTTTATGTTTGTAGGAATTTGGTACACGTTTAAGTTGAAGTAAACGTGCATGGAAATAATTTAAATATTTGATACTAAGTATTTGTAATGCTTGCGGTATGAATTCGTTGGTGACGTGTATAATGTAATAGATGATTTAGAGGTAAAAGTTTTTGGATATTTTATTTATTTTATATGTGGAAATGTTCATAATTGGAAAGGGTAAATACTTTTTCACGATCAGGTAATTTCATATATGTTCTTTTTACCGGGTTTAAAGATGCAATGCCATTTTTGTGCAATTCTGGGATGTTTTTTTAAGTAAAAATAAGTCGACGTGTACATGGTTTAGTGATATTTTAATTAAATGATAGTTATTTTGTGAATTTTATGTTTGTAGGAATTTGGTATACGTTTAAGTTGAAATAAACGTGCATGGAAATAATTTAAATATTTGATACTAAGTATTTGTAATGCTTGCGGTATGAATTCGTTGGTCACGTGTATAATGTAATAGATGATTTAGAGGTAAAAGTTTTTGGATATTTTATTTATTTTATATGTGGAAATGTTCATATTTGGAAAGGGTAAATACTTTTTCACGATCAGGTAATTTCATATATGTTCTTTTTACCGGGTTTAAAGATTGAGAAAATTGTAATGTATTTTCATGAAATTTTTCTAATTTATGAGAAAAAAGCAGCGTACATGGATGTAGTGAAGAGTGTGCGCAATGCCATTTTTGTGCAATTCTGGGATGTTTTTTCAAGTAAAAATAAGTCGACGTGTACATGGTTTAGTGATATTTTAATTAAATGATAGTTATTTTGTGAATTTTATGTTTGTACGAATTTGGTACACGTTTAAGTTGAAGTAAACGTGCATGGAAATAATTTAAATATTTGATACTAAGTATTTGTAATGCTTGCGGTATGAATTCGTTGGTGACGTGTATAATGTAATAGATGATTTAGAGGTAAAAGTTTTTGGATATTTTATTTATTTTATATGTGGAAATGTTCATAATTGGAAAGGGTAAATACTTTTTCGCGATCAGGTAATTTCATATATGTTCTTTTTACCGGGTTTAAAGATGCAATGCCATTTTTGTGCAATTCTGGGATGTTTTTTTAAGTAAAAATAAGTCGACGTGTACATGGTTTAGTGATATTTTAATTAAATGATAGTTATTTTGTGAATTTTATGTTTGTAGGAATTTGGTATACGTTTAAGTTGAAATAAACATGCATGGAAATAATTTAAATATTTGATACTAAGTATTTGTAATGCTTGCGGTATGAATTTGTTGGTCACGTGTATAATGTAATAGATGATTTAGAGGTAAAAGTTTTTGGACATTTGATTTATTTTATATGTGGAAATGTTCATATTTGGAAAGGGTAAATACTTTTTCGCGATCAGGTAATTTCATATATGTTCTTTTTACCGGGTTTAAAGATTGAGAAAATTGTCATGTATTTTCGTGAAATTTTTCTAATTTATGAGAAAAAAGCAGTGTACATGGATATATTGAAGAGTGTGCACAATGCCATTTTTGTGCAATTCTGGGATTTTTTTAAAGTAAAAATAAGTCGGCGTGTACATGGTTTATGTGTATGTGTTATTTTGAAAAACGCGTAAGGAGTATGGTATTGTGCACTTTTTCCCAATTTTGCAGGGAATATTTGTCATGATTAAGCAGTTTTGTTAGATAAAATTTCTAGCATAAGTGTAATTCGGCTAGTAGATTGTTGGAAGAAGCGTTCAGTAGATAAAAAGAAAAGAAACATGTCTTTACTTTGTGAAGACAAAATGGCGGCGGGGAGAAAAAATAGAGGGTTGCTGTAGGAGAGTTGGTCGCCAAATTTTCGCCAAAAAAACGCCAAGTTACCATAATGTAAAGATCAACCATATGCAGGAATACAGCTTACTGTCCTTCAATTTCTCTAATTTTCCATGACCAACAAGAATGATTTTCCTGTTTAAACACTATGAACTTATACTTAGCAACCTTTGATCAATAAATACTGTAAATGATTTCATAATTTATTTGCAGAAGAGGTGAGATATGTATGCAGGAATACAGCTTATTGTCCTTCAAAATAATTGGCTATGGTTGTGCACGTCTGCAAATATGCACAGAGGTCTCGCATACTTAAGGTATTATCACATCTATCGACAGTCCCAGCCAGACGGGACTTTTCTGAGAAACAAAGTTCTGGTAGCACTGGTTTAAACAGGAGGATCCCTAGAAAAAAAAGAGCCCCGCTGGAAGCAAAGTCCCGCCTAGCTACAGAAACGATGTCGCGGTTACAAGGGATTTTTTGAGACCTTACCAAAAATGTCTCAGCTGGAGCTCTGTCCCGGGTAAAGTCAACTAATCAGACGAAAGTTCTGCTTTTGAAGGATAACGTAATCCCAATCTGAGCGATAATCGATTACTATTTGGCATTCAAGTCTTTGTAGTAAGTGAAAATGGTAAAATAGCTATGTGAGTTCCCTGGAAATGTGTGGGTTCTGAGAATTGTCCCTTTGGACGTCCAGTCCCACGTAGCCAAAACATAATGTGATTGGGACCTTAGGGTGAAGGTAGGACGTGTGATGTGGTTGAGTTCAGTGTTCACACTGTGATGGATGTCAGTATTGTCTGAAAAACATTTTCCTTTTAATTTTTCCTTCAAATGAAGAGAAAGGTATTTGGAAGGGGTTAGATCTGGTGAGTGTGTGTGGGTGGGAGAAGGAGGACATGGAGCACAACAACCCCTTTTACATGCCAGAAAATGTTGTTCAAATATGGTGGAGTACATTACCATAGAGCAGACACAATAAAGAAGATTTATGTAGGTACAACACAGAAATAATGGTACTTTATTTTTAATTTGAATTTTTTTGGATAGTTTTTAGCATCTAATTTATTTATAGCTAATTCCTTCCTTTTAACTACTTTGCTAAGTTCATTTGCTTTAAAAAAACACAATATGCTAATCATACTAGTCTTTGCCTCATCTATCTTCAATATAACTACAAAGTTTTTAGAACAAGGGAATTTTTTTTAAATCTTTTGTTAATGTTCTTGTTCTTTTCATTGGGGAAGGGGGTAGAAAGGATGGGGATGACCTGTTTTTTGTTGTTGTTTATTTCAATACAAACTTCAAACCAATTATAGTAAATGCATATCTACACTTGATCACTTTTTTGGGCAAACCTTTTCCTGTGGAAAGTTCTCAGGGGACAACATTCATTCACCTTGTGTATACGGTACTTCTATGTTAATGGAGTAGGATTGGCTAACTTTGGCAGTAATCTGGTACAATAATTCTTCCTCTATTCTGAGTACAAATTAAGCATTAATTTTTATGCAGTTTACAGACAAAAAATTTCACGTGGATCATAATTATTATGCAGAACTTTTCAGTTAAAAATAATTATGTAAAACCAAACAAAAAAATGTTTTTCTCTAATAAATTGTACAAACTTGCAGCCTGAGATTACCATCAATCATGCATCCTTTAAAACAATACAAAAATAGCTTCAGCATCAAATCATTTTAATATAAATGTGCAAGAATTTCCAAACTATTTCCAATGCACTACTGCGTAATTTTAAGTGACTGTATACTTTTAAATATATAAACTTCAATCATATAACTGAAATACGTTTTAAGATAAAAATTTTCACTGTGAAATTTGCATATACAAATTGAAAACCTATGCATTCTAAAAAGACTAAGAAGTAAACAGATATTTCATAACATGCGAAACAATAAGAACTAAAACTTTTTGCACGTAAAAAAGCTTAGATTACATTGAAACAAAATCAAGTCCATCTCAGATGTATTCTTCCACTATTCAGTACCATTTATCTTCATTCTGTATGTATGTATCACTTTATTACAAATGAATAATTATGTCTATCCTTATTTACCCCACGAAACAGTTAAAACAAAGGTTGATTGACATATTTGATTATGGCAATGCTAACTAAGATTACCTGCTTATGAGAAGAGATGCTTTAATGAAATATTTTTTACGGGAGATTGGCAATATTTACTTTACATATAAGGAAAACTATGGAATAATCGTACAGCCAGCACTCTTCGGCATAGGGAACGGAAGTCTGAATTACAAATATTTCGCAACTTAAACCACATCAACGCATTTTGGCTTTTATTAAAATGCACGCTTTTTATTAATCATAAAATTATATTCATAAGCATTTATAAATAACATCTAAAATTTTTACGACAATTTTCTCAGAAGTATTTGAGAATCGATACAACAATCCATATTATAAGTAATGGCATGAATTATGTAATTCTAAAATTCCACTTAAATTTCAAATAAACAAAATTAATGTAAGCATAAAGTAGAATCGTGCGGTCCATATGATCACAATTTTCATTCTTCGCTTGAAGACAAAATTACTTTATTTTGATGTTCCGCATTATTATATATAACAAGTATTATAACATCACCAAAGAAAAAAATGCTTAAAAAGAAATGAAACATAATGTCAGCACATATATTATGCCTTGCATTATGTACATCGAAAAGAATTTCAAAACCTTTGTTTAAATTTATTACAAAAGGAAACTGTACTTTTCACAAACTGTCAGCAAAGCAACTAATAAAATTACCTTTCAATACAGCTGAAAAAGTTCAATTCATAGAAAAACAATATGCTGATGTACAAAAATGCAGCCTTGAAAAATGATCTTAAGTAACAATGAATGCTAGCTTAATTTCAAAAACTTAAATTGCCCTCCAGAAACACAGCCATTGAAGCAATACCAACATTCCCAAATTTATTATATACAACACTTTCCTCAGCGGTAACATAACAAACTGCCGATTCTCAAACCGCTGCTCTGCATCCGCATAGAAAATGTTGCCATTCCAATCTTTGCGGATGCCAGTACGTCTAGATTTTTAAGTTTGTCATTCAATAAAATTGTGAAATTTCATTAAAAATAATACCTAATTTATAGTGTTTTTACACAAATATTAGGATTATTTGAATAACTGAATCGCTGAAAGGCAAAAGTAGATTTTTATATATTTTATTATGGTAAGCAAGAAAGTTTGGATTTCGAGGAGGTTACTCTTCTTATTATTTTTTTAAACTCCTATTCTCTTTTTATGAATCCAAAGTTTTAAAACGTAAATAAATGTTTCATGAAATACTTCAGCTATTTTTATAACAATATACACTAATACAGGATGTATGTATTTCCTTTATAAGTGAAAAGTGAAGGTCGATAATGATTTCCATTTTCATACTTTAACAAGACTGTAGGTGAATATTTGGAATGACTTTTTTGAGTAATTATTTTAATTAAAAATTATGTCTGTTAAGCGACAAGAGGCTAAAAATAATACTATTAAAATAATAGCAGTAATTGTAAAAAGCAACATAATGAACCTGTATTTGGAATTTTATGTAATGTATTTAAAGATCTTAAGTTTGTTGAAGAATGAAAAATATGTGAGAACGGTTTGTCAATTATTACTATTTTCAAAACAATTTCGGCTCTTTATCTGAACTCCAGGAAAATTGAGTTGATAAACTCTTTGCTCTATTTTTATATTCCAAGATATTTTCAGTTCTAATAATATGTTAATAATGAGTAGTAATTTGTAAGAGTCTCTCAGTGTTATTATGTTGCACTTTTCAATGAATGTACTTCAACTCAACTCAACAATTATTGCCCTTGTCGACCTTATTGATGCTGTAGATAGTTTTTTCGAAGGTCCGCGATGTTCTCAAAAATACTCATAAATACTCGAGGAAATATCTCAAAACTCATTCGTAAGTCCATAAACAACATATATCTCTTTCAGAATTATTTAACTATTACAGCGTGACGAGATTCACATTAAGAAGTTCACATAATACTGCATTAATAAATTGTTCATTAAATTAACTTTTTTTTTTTTTTTAAATTTGTAGATAATTTAATTTTTCATTATGCTATATTCTCGATTTTATTCTGAATGTCGAATCACGCTAAATTTATGTTACCATGCCTGCTAATTTATAACTTGAGGGGAGAGATTCGAGTACGATTTGTACTCGGTCTTTGATTACTGCAAATAGTTTTAAAATTGTAAGTCGTGTGGATGGTAACTGTTGCTTGATATAAATAATCTACTGGTGTTGGGTTAAAAGGCTTTTTTAAACTATGTAAATGTTTACAAATAGTTGTGTGTATGTACTTTGTAAACCTACGGAATGGTATATTCAAAGCATTAGCTGTTTCTGTACAGCAGGTGTAAGATTCTTTTTTAGAGAATAGAAATTTTGCAGAGGATTCAAAATAAAAGTAAATGTTTTAATGTCAATAAAAAAACTATGTGAATTGCCATTTTTAGCTCCGAAAATGAAACCTGGATATTTAAAGCCTGTAAGTTACTAAATTTTGCACCTTTTTTCTGTAAATTTTTCCGAAAAGTAATGAGTTAATTAAAACCAGAATTTGCTATAAGTAAAAGGAGAGTTATATTATTCTATGCCATCAAACTTAAATTTAATTTGAGGATAATATTAAGGCATTCAGATTGCAGTTTAAGAACAGTTTAATATGTGAACTATTGTAAAAATAGAAACTTGACAGTTAATCCACTTATATGTTTAATAACTGTTTAAATTTAATTGTGTATACTTTTTCCAATTTATATTTTTCTGTAAAATAACGTGTGTACTAGCTCATATCTTCAAAACAGCAGCAAGATTTTTCTGATGACTAATAAACTATTAATATTAACATTGTAGTAACTTTTATTCAATTAAGGTACATATGTGGTAGTTAGTCTAGTTTAGTTTATTATGGCAAAGAACGTAGTGCGGACTAATGTGAAAGTTGTAGAACTAAAATATGACATACCGTATAAGTAGTCATACTAGAATATTTATAGTGTAAATATCTTATGAAACTGTTAGTGTTAAACACAAGGATAACATATTTATTCTCAAATTCTTTAATTTTCATAGTTTTTTGTAGTTCTCTTGTAAAATAGCTGAGCAGCATTTGCTTATTTTGTAGAAGGGCAATTAAGTGGCCTTGGGTTATTTTATAAGGGTTGTTCTATGCTATTTTTAAAACCCATAGTTAGTTTTTCAAGCACCAGTATGACAAAACAAAACTTCAAATTGCTTTGTGTTCCAACAGTTTGGAAATTAATGTTTTTAAGTTACTCTTGAAATTAGTAAGTCATGTCTCCTTACTAATAAGAAATTCAAAATTGTGTTTCTTTAGCTCTTTTAAAACTGCAAATAATTATTAGAACTGATAAATACCAAAATGAGGAAGAGAGAAAAGTTAACAAATAAATTATTAATTTTTAATGTCTTTAATATTCATCAGAATTATTTGATTTCTTTTCCTGATTAGTAACTTTCATTAGTGTAAACTTTCATTACCATGTGAAGATTTTACTATTTTTACTGAATTGAAAGATTCCCAAAATATCTTGGCACTGAATTAAGCTGCAGACTACACTGTGTGTGTCAAAATGTTAAATTAGCAAGCAAAGTAATAATATAACTGGGTTAATAAGCTTAAAACCCAATATACTAGTTGTAGTAAAAGAGAACTGGCTAGTCTGGTGCTCATATAGAGTCAATGCAGCTTAAGCTTGTTTAATTTATATGAGAAACTGATTAAACTGATGCAGAAGTTCTTAACTAGGGCAGGGAGGAATTTCAGAGTTTCAAGGTGAGGATGTAATCAGCTTTTGATTTACTGTTAAGTACTTATGTTTAGCATATGAGTATAAACATGTAGGGTACTACTTTTATATGCGCCCTCAGGTTGTCAAATGCGGTGATATGTGTTGTGTGAGGATTTTTGGCGCGATTGCGTGTTCTGCAATGGTTTGGGGGGCGACGTTGGTTTCTATGGCAGCCTTTTTTACAAAGAAACTTGGATTTTACTGTAGTGGTTTGTTGCTAATTGTTTTGCGATTTATGATGCAGTGAAAGACATGTTGGCAAAATTTTAGTTGCGTGTCTGGTACAATTATTTTTTCGGGTGGCTGGAAATTCTGCAAGTATTTAGAAGAAGGTTTTGAACATTTATTTGTGAGATAGTATAAATTTTGTGGATAGTGAGTGTGACTGTCGTATAAATATGATACAGATTAACGTGGCGGCATGTTAAAGCTATGTTGCCTACTTATAATCAGAAATGCTTAATAAATAATAAAATTTTTGTTAGACTTGGACACTATATTATACCAAGGTATTGCTAAAAGCAACTTTCTCGGTTTTTGAAAGAAAGCCCGAAGGCACATGACATATAAAGTTCCAGACGTGGGAGGATCTCTGAAGAGAAATTGGAGGAGGTTGGAGAAGGAGTGGTCACGAACTTCGCAGGGCAGGACATCATAAAAGTCACCGCAATGTGGTGCCATCTATCGACGCTAGAAGAAACTAGGACAGTCATCTTTCAAAAGCAGATGTAAATTAAGCATCTATGCCATCTAAAAGTTCAACAAGACTGTGCGAGCTTCAATTTTTCAGCTGCAGTCTTCTTTTTCTTGATTTGATCAGCAAATGTAATCAATCTGCTGACTACATCTGTAATTTTTTCAAAGTTCATTCCTGAGGGTTCAGAAGAATCATTTGAAGCTTTAGACACAGGAGTGGAAACATTCTGAGAGGAGATAGCTTTTTTATAGTCCGTGGGCGGCGGATGAGCTTTCTTTTCATCATTTCGAGACTTACGAAACTTTGGATATAATTCACAATCTTTAAAAAAGGCCACGTGATTTTTTCCACATCGGACACAAGTAAGTTGATCTGTTTTGGGATATATATACATGAGATGATCTTGACCACAAATTAAGCATCTTGGGAGGTTGTTGCAAAAAGTTGACTATGGCCAAAATGCTAGCATCTGAAACACATCATGTAGCTGCAATTGCTATGATATTTACGAATACTCACTCTAAAGCTTAAGAGTGAACGCTTCTTGTAAATGCTACATCCAATGTCATCTCTTTTTAAAGAGACAAAGAAAACAGGTAGCTTCGTCACAACACCATCAGATTTTTTAGTGAATTGGGTAACCTTCAAAACAGGATATCCGGCTTCACACAGTTCAGTTTTGATTTCATCAACACTGGAATCTTCAGTTAATCCTCTAATCACCACTTTGATTGGACTATCGGCTTTTGCACGAGAAGTACTAAATTGTACTTTGTTTTTTGTAAAACCAGCAAGTGCAAGATCATGATAGTGACCAGAATCAAGAGTAATGATAATTTTGTCTCTGGGGAGAGTTCCTGTAAAATATTTGACACCATTTCTTTAACTTCTTTCCAGGTAACCTCTGGTTTAGGGCAAATGATCAGTGGCAGTCGTTTCTTTTTACAGGTAGCGTCTAAATCCAAGGGAGGATCCGGATTGTAGTTATCCTTGGGAGGTGGAGCTTCATAGCAGTCCATTTTATCGTCTGTTTCTGGAGTAGAATTCAAAACTTCGAATTTATTCGAAGAAGCAGAATTTCTTCTCTGAGAAGAGGTATAATTCATCTCAGACTCGGAAACAGTATTTTTAGCGCATTAAGTAGGAGTAGTTCAACTATTTTCATCTTTGGATTCATTGTAATTTGTGACCTTAGAGCTTGCAGGCTTATGAGATTTCTTGTGTTTCTTTCCTTTTCTGGAAGAAGAAACTTCAGTAGTGTTACTTTCCAAAGTATTTGAACTTTGTATGAAACTTTGTTTGAAAGTATTTGAACAAAGTATCATTTTCTTATTATCATTATTAATGAGCTGAACGAGGTCCAGACCTTCATTTTTTAACTTCTTTTTGAATTTCGCGAAAGCAGGCTGTTCATCTTCAACCAGTTTACCATTCTTTAAAGCAATTTGAAGATCACCAAGTTTTCCAAGTGCTAACATCAATTGAACTGGTTCTTTATTATTATCCAACATCCATCGAATAATTTTCTTGGAGGCAAATTCAACATCTATTTCAGGAAAAGTCGTGGTCATGATGAATAAAAAAGGGTGTGAAGAGCACAACAGCGAAAACACAATTAGAACATGGAATAATCCAAGAAGAGCATCAAATAGAGCAACCTTCACTCGTGAAGATCCAAAATCGTCTGCTATTTTGCGTTTTATTTGGTGGTTTATATATTTTTCCATTCTTGTTCTGAAACGGGAGAAGATGCTTTTAACAAATTTGTGGTGAAATTGTTTTGGTGATGTTTGAAATTTGTGTTTCTGCTGTTTGAAGAAGCATTCATTTATGGTAAATTAATTTTATTCTTGTTCTTATTTTGTAGAATGTTAGGTTCATTGTTTTTTTAGTATGAATTTCTGTCATTGTTGTTTTAATTCTTTGAAATTTATTTTAGTTTATTTTGTTGATTAGTACGCAATGCCTAGATTGTGCAATTCATAGATGTTTTGTTCGTAGAAGTTTAAACAGAACGCTGTGTACATGGTATTTTTTGAAATTTATTGTTGTGTTAATTTATTTAAGCTAGGTGTGCGTAGTTCGTAGATTCTTTCGTTGCATGGATTGTGCAAGCAATTCTGTGTTTTTTTTTAAGTTAAAACATATTGCTGCCTACATAGATTCTTGTAAAATATGGTTGATCTTTACATTATGGTAACTTGGCGATTTTTTGGCGAAAATTTGGCGACCAACTCTCCTACAGCAACCCTCTATTTTTTTTTTCCCGCCGCCATTTTGTCTTCACGAAGTAAACACATCTTTCTTTTCTTTTTATCTACTGAACACTTCTTCCAACAATCTACTAGCCGAATTACACTTATGCTAGAAATTTTATCTAACAAAACTGCTTAATCATGACAAATATTCACTGCAAAATTGGGAAAAAGTGCACAATACCATACTCCTTACGCGTTTTTCAAAATAACAGATACACATAAACCATGTACACGCCGACTTATTTTTGCTTAAAAAAACATCCCAGAATTACACAAAAATGGCATTGCGCACACTCTTCACTATATCCATGTACACTGCTTTTTTCTCATAAATTACAAAAATTTCACGAAAATACACGATAATTTTCTCAATCTTTAAACCCGGTAAAAAGAACATATATGAAATTACCTGATCGCGAAAAAGTTTATACCCTTTCCAAATATGAACATTTCCACATATAAAATAAATCAAATATCCAAAAACTTTTACCTCTAAATCATCTATTATATTATACACGTCACCAACGAATTCATACCGCAAGCATTACAAATACTTAGTATCAAATATTTAAATTATTTCCATGCACGTTTACTTCAACTTAAACGTATACCAAATTCCTACAAACATATAATTCACAAAATAACTATCATTTAATTAAAATATCACTAAACCATGTACACGTCGACTTATTTTTACTTAAAAAAACATCCCAGAATTGCACAAAAATGGCATTGCGCACACTCTTCACTATATCCATGTACACTGCTTTTTTCTCATAAATTAGAAAAATTTCACGAAAATACATGACAATTTTCTCAATCTTTAAACCCGGTAAAAAGAACATATATGAAATTACCTCATCGCGAAAAAGTATTTACCCTTTCCAAATATGAACATTTCCACATATAAAATAAATAAAATATCCAAAAACGTTTACCTCTAAATCATCTATTATATTATAAACGTCACCAACGAATTCATACCGCAACCATTACAAATACTTAGTGTCAGATATTTAAATTATTTCCATGCACGTTTACTTCAACTGAAACGTATACCAAATTCCTACAAACATAAAATTCACAAAATAACTATCATTTAATTAAAATATAATTAAATTCAAAAACACTACTTAAAATATAAATGAGCACATACATTAAATTAATAAAAATTACCTTACAATCCTAATTACTTTAAACTAAATCATTGGTAATAACAATTTTCCCAATAATACCAAATTCCTTTACTTCCACCTTACGTTTAGAACAATGCATAAAAATAATATCCTCAAATAATTAAAAATACTAACTTACCTTATCTTCTTCAGAATCTTGATTACGTGTCTGATAAACTTTTCTTTAGTTACGGCCATGGGATCCAAAAATTCATGAACACTGTTTCACACAACACAGAATAAAGCCAAATACAAAATTTCCAGATTTTTTCCGATTTCCCCCCTTTTTCCGATTAAAGAACCGTAATTGGTCCATTAATATCACATGACATATCCCATGATCTCTCATTTCCCTCACACAAAATAATGCGTAATCGGAACTGAGTACTGCTCACATTATCACCAAAGTCCCAGGTAGTAACATTTATCGCCTCCAAAATGTCGCCAAACTACCAGTTACCATATTGTAAAGATCAACCTAAAATATTTTTGGTTAGAAACTTTACGTTTTTGCTATCAAAATTTTTTGTTTTTGTTTCGGATTTTTAGCTTAAATTGTCTATTCAAAATAAAAACCACTTTTTTGGAAACATTTTAGGCTTAAAGTTCGAAATGTAGACAAAAAATTTAGGTAGTAATATGGCACTGTTGTTGGCCAGAAATTTGTCGCCAAACGAGAGCATATATAAGAGTAGTTCCAAATGTACTTTTATTCAAGTTTTAGTATTTATCAACATTTTCTATACTTTTTCTTGTTTAATTTATAAAGCATATTAAAGCATAATTGAAGTTTAAATAAGTGTATATGTTATTTTTCGAGCTTAGGAAAGGGAAATGATCATGTAGCAGAGGTGCATGTGGCCGAAAAGTTTGAGAATCACTGCTTTGTAATGGCTTGTATTTTCAAGAAACAAAAAGAATTCTTTTAATGTTCTTAAATGTTAATTCAGATCTAATTGAGAAATGTTATTATTCAGAATATTGGAAAGGGGAGGTCTTGTTAAATCGATTGTTGGTGGGACACTGTACATACTGCCCCCCAAAAAAGGAACAGCAAGTTTTCCAAAGCTCACCATTACAAAACTGTCAATAACATTTGAATTCACAGTTTATGTGAATGGCAGTAATGAAGTTTAAGAAAATATATGCAAAAACAGTAGTTACCACTTTTATTTTATAGAAATGAATACTTTTATAGGAGTTGGAAAAAGATGCAAAAATTGTAATTTTTGATCTTCAGTTATTATTACAGTTTCATGGACAATATCTAGGAGAGTCTATCAGTGTCTAGAAGTCATTTGCCTGATTCCTTGAGGTGGTGGGCGATCAGATGGATGGAAATGGGGATGTCACAAGCTGATGTTGCTAGACATCTCAATGTCTCTCATAATGTGGTCCAACGACTATGGAATCGGTTTGAATCCGAAGATTCTGTGTCTAGAAGACATGTTCCGGAATCAGTTCTGTGTCTAGAAGACATGTTCCAGGCAGACCTAGAGTTACAACACCTGCAGGACACCGTTATTTAGCTTTCTCAGCCCAAAGGAGAAGTAACATTACTGTGTCTCAGCTCGTGGCAGATCATTTAGGGGCAATAGGAACAAGAATCTTGGCTACTACAGTGTGCAGACGGCTGCACAATACAGGTGTGTATGTAAGATGACCAGTTTTTTGTGTCCCCTTGACCTGAGGACGTAGAGGTGCCCATGTATACTGGGCAAGAGAACACTTCTAATGGACCAGTCAACAATGAGCATCTGTTCTCTTCACAGACGAGTCCAGGTTCACATTGGAGAGTGATTCAGATCGTCAGCTGATCTGGAGGTAATGCATCAAATACAACCAATCCTACACTGTGTAAAGACACAGTTACAGAGGTGGTTGGATAATGGTTTGGGCTGGGATCTTTCTCGGTGGCCACACTGACCTGCATGGAGGAACTTCAACCGGTGTGAGGTATTGAGACGAGATCCTTGATCAATATTGTCTGCCCATATGCCGCTGCTATTCATCCTGGATTTCTTTTGATGGACAACAATGCGTGACTGTGAGCTCGGGTTGCTGAAGAATATCTTGAGGGTCATGGTGTGGAGTGGATGTAATAGCCAGCTCAATCTCCAGACCTGAATCTGATAGAGCATGTTTGGGACTACCTTGGGAGACAGGTTGCTGCTTCAAGTCCTCCTCCAAGGTCTTAGATGAGCTTGAACAGGGATTTCTCTGTGTCTGGTTGTTGCTTCCCAATTCACTGACCGACAACTTAATTGACTGCATGGAACATCACTGCCGCCAATGTTTTACAGCTAGGGGTGGACACATTCCTTATTAGAACCTATTTTTGTAATGTTACCACCCCATTTTTCCTAAAAAAAAACCTGTCATATACTGTTTCTTCAAGACTGGATTTCTCTGCCAATAGTGCAATTTTTTGTTGCAATTTATGTTTGGTGGAACTTTAGAAACATTTTATGTTGCATTCATTAAAGAACTGTTTAGTGAACATATCCTGTAAATTCCGTGTTTTTGTATTGCTTTATTCTCAGATTAGACAGAAAAACATGCTGATCCTTAACTTTTGGAGGCAGTGTGTATTAGATTTTGTATATTCTGACCAGAAGAAAGATTATAGTGATAGCATGTGTTTTTATCTTATACTACAGGTCAGCCTGAGATGAGAACACTAGTCATAGCAGAAAGTGTGTGTGTGTGTCCTCCGTAGAATGTAGTTGTACCATTTCAAGAAGTTATATAGTAAAAATCACACCGTGAAATATAAATATTATTGATCAGAGTTAACGGAAGGGGAAAAAAAATTGTGTAAAACAATAAATTACATTGTGTCCAGCTTTTTATTTAAAAATTTACTAATATCACATCAATCATTCAATGACCAACAGGAAGACATTCCCTTGTTTTTGTCATTGTTGGTGAACCTGCAAATTCCTGCAATCTGAATCTCGCCCAGCTCTCGATGAGAAAAGCAATTAAAGCATCCATTTGCTCACCAGAAGAAAGCAGTTGTTATGGCATCTGCTTCATCTTTGACATACGTGCATCATTTTCAACATCATAAAGGCCAAAAAACCACTGCACAGTTCTGCACTCATTATGAATGTTTTTGTCAAATTACGAGAGCATTTTCTTAATAACTCTGATGACATGTTACTTTTGTTGCTAATTTGACTGGCACTTCCGTGATAAGCGTAAATCGTGTTAAATCCGAACTGATAGAAAATGGCAGAATTTCAGTTCTGGGGAGAAACGGTCGGTACGTAAACCCAAATGAAATAACATGGTAAGCTAACTTTAACAACAATATGAAGGCACGTTCATGGTTTCTTTTTACAGAATGAAATTCCTACTGTGCAAAAAGTGGCTTGATGAAACTAATTTGCACATACATGCATTCACACAGTAGGATGAATGATGAATAATTTAAGATTTACATACAGAAAATGAAAACCTCAGTCAATTTTGATTGATCGTGATGATTTTCAATGCTGGAGGCATTGATATCTAAGAGATGTTAAAAAATATTGTGTGCAAGGTAGAACAATTTATTATACTGATTAAACTTGGGTAAATTTTTGGCATTCTAAAACCAAAATTTTAGAGGATATCACTATGAATTGCTAAGAGAGCCTTTTTGAGCAGCCTTTCAACAGGTTTAATTGCTCCCCTCAGGAAAACACTCATGATGCATAGTTGTTCACGCTGGTAACCAGGACAGATTTATTCTTGAAGTATGCAATACATTTGAAGGTAAAAAAAAAAAAAAGGAAAGGAGATTGTCCTGAAAAATGAATGCAGACTATTATGAAAATGGGGGGAAAAAAAAAAAAATCTGCCTAGCTTGCAACTGAACAGTGTAATTTCATTGGACAATGTGTGTTACTATAGCATTTTGTGTGAAAACATTCCATCTTTGGCTACAAAGAAAGCAGACATTTAACTGTGGCTAACAGAAAAAAATATTCCTTGGGAAGCTGATATATTGAAAGCAGAACTCTTAGTTTTAACTTCCAAGGTTCAAAAACAATTTAGATTGTGTCTTATCGATGCTTGTAGCTGCTAAAGATGGACATACTTTGGCTATTTACTGCCATATTATTGCTAACTGAATCGTATGGAGTAATATGCAGCATCCAAAAAAGATTATGTCCTTAAACTTAAAAGGATTAAGTCCATAAATTGATTGAGAAAGGAATTAATTTGGTGACTTTTATGCAATGGGCTAAATGCAGAAGACACATAATAGAAGAAGAAAAAATTTGGAAATTGGATTACCTGGTGGAGAGCACCGTTGATTGCATGAAATTTAGCATTTTATGAATTGCTCAGATTCTTCAGACGATAATTTTAACGGAATTGAGGACACAAATTAAATTAAAAGTATGGTGGCCATTTTCAAGGCCACAAATTAAGAAATAGGCAGAACTATAAACAGTTATAAATAATAGTATATACAAGCTGACATCCCTTAGAAAATCTAATATGGAAGTGCCACATCGGGGGCCGAGTGGTTAAGACTACTGAATGCTGATCGTTTGACATTGGGTTGAATCCAAGAAAACAGGTTGGCTTCATGATTGGTTTTTGTGGTTTTCTTCATGTGTAATGTGAATATTAGCCAGTTTCCTTCAAAAAGTTCTCCATGAATGTATCTCACCCCTTAGTCAGATAGTTTTTGTGTGCTTTGACATAACAAACTTGCTGCATACTATCAGCATTTCACTGCTTAAGCAACTTGGTCTTGAATATACTCAATATGCAGATGATTTCATATAAGGAAAGGGATAGCCAGATTTTCCATATGATAAGCCTGTTTTTTTAGTTTTATACCTTGAAAGAAGTGTATTGTTTTTGCCTATCTTATACAGCTCTACCCTTTCAAAATATAATTTGTGGATTCTCAGAGAGCTGAATCAGCCTGCTTTTTATAAATAGAGAGAGTAAAAGCAGTGTATTCTCACTGCATGAAACAAAATATGTACCTTTCACACGCTGTCGCGCATATGTGTTTCATTTGATAAACCGTAACTAATTTGCTTTTTAAATACAATTAACCTGGCATTAAATAATATGTTAAGCAATTTAAAGGCAATAAACACACTTAATAATTTAAATATTTTACTTTTGCTTATAAACATTTGCACTTTGTAATTAACAAAAGACATTTCTAATGCTAACATTGATTTTTAATTGTTTAGGTTTATTTAATTGGTATAGGATATTTTGTTTTGGGTACTTTTCAGTTTTACCGGCACAAATCTCGCCAAGCAGGCTTTATTGGCGACAACATACAGTATACACATAAAAAATATTAACAAATGTTAGTTCTACGAATTTTTTATTTTGAAGGCATAAACATTTTAATGTCGTTTAAAGTTTTGTAAAAAACCAATAAATAAAGACAATAAATTTATAAAAAGACATTAATTTAAGAATTTACTACGCTTTCATAGTTCAACATCCTGATTTGCCGGTTCATATCACGTGACTCAAATGACCTCATCTCGCGTAAACTATGCTACAAAATCTAATTCTCTTGATAATTATCTACATTAATTACAAGTTAAATCTTAATTTGGAACACAAGTTTAAATCCAAGAATTATTTCAATTCGTACAAATAGCTTACTCAGAAATTATGTAAAACCGCATTGCTTTACTTCACTAATGCATTCTCATTAGAATTGATGAATTTAACCCTTGATTTTGCCTTTTCTATATTTTCGCATCCTAATTGCATTCTAATTGACTTAATTTCCGCCTTATAATTGCCTTAGGGCATAAAATTGAACTATCTGGTAAAAATTCTATGTAATTGTATGCCTGTGTTGAAAGAAACAATCAATGTGATAAGAAATAGCTGTGACTTGTTTTGAAAATGAGGCGTAAAAGGTTACCAGCGAGGATATTCCGTTTAGCTTCGGTTCTACCATTATTGGCGACTTTATCACCTGCACCTGCCGAGAGTTAAATGATGGACTGTCTGTGTGGTTTCCTTCCTAAATATAATTCACTTTCTCTTAGAAAACCCTCAGCAAAAGCAACCTTCCCTTCAGGCTGCAAGCCCACCACTGTCTGAGTGGTAAAGGCACTGAATACTGGTAGTTCCATCCAGGGCTCAAATCTGAGCAAATTGGCTGGTTGCATGGGCGTTTTGTAGTTTTCCCCATGTGTATGTGTGTATGATCCAATTTTCCTTAGAAAGTCCTCCACGAAAGCATTCCTTTCCTTAAGCAGATAGCCTTCAAGTTCTTTGCCGCAGTTAAAATTAAATAAACCAGTAAACCAAACCCTTCAGGCAGCTGGGTCTTATGTGCTTTGCCTTATTCAAATAACTTGACCTGTGGAATGTTCATTAAAAATTTAATTTAAAACAGTGCATAAAGGAAATGTAAAAAAAAAAATTATATTTCTTGTATTTTTTCTGTTAAAGACGACATATGCCAAATATATTTTTTTTTTCCGAAAGATATATATACTAATGTTTGTCTATTGACCACCATTAAATTAAATGTCATATTCGTATCCCTACTAACAATGTTTTGGTTTTGAAAGTACAGTCAAATACCAAAAATCTGCCGACGTGAAATCCGCCAACTCCTGAAATCTGTGTTGCCTCTCAAAATATAAACATCCAATGTATAGGTTCCGGAAACCGCAACATAGTGTACGAAATATCTAAGAAAAAATACTTACTGAATAGTGACGTCATAATTACTGAATAATAATGAGTCATAACGGAATATCAAATTATTGACATCATGATAAAAGTTTTTACCTCTCCAATCTGCATCAAGGTAAAAAAGCAGATGATTCACTCAACTCTTCTTTCAAGTTCACGATTTATGTTTCTGAGCTTTGTTATTTCACAAGATTGTTTAGTGCTGTCGTTTTTTATTATTATTATTATTATTATTCTGGATATTTTGTGTATAAATTATGAATATTTTAAACTTCAGCACTTTTTAATACATTGACAGATAAGAAACGCACTTGTGGTTTTACTGCTTTGAAAGGTTAAAAAACGTAAACACGTTGCATTGACGGTAATGCAAAAAGTGGAAATTCTGCAAAAGATAGAGGCAGGTGTTACTCCTTGGTTTATAGCAGAATTGTATGGAATTGTGACAGACTGTGTATGATATACGGAAAAATAAAGAAAAGCTGTTGAAATTTTTCAGCAACAGTGATTCTAACACTGGAATCCGAAACCAAAAATCTTTGCAAGAGGCGAAATCGGCAAACCTTGATGCTGTCTTGTACGAGTGATTCTGGCAGCGGTGGAGTGATGGGGTACCAATTTCAGGAGAACTTCTGCAAGAAAAGGGGAAGCAGAAGTAATAATGTATATAATAATTTAATTAAATGCATCTAATACGCCTTATTTATTTTGCTTTTTTAGCCTGAATATTATGATATATCTTTTCTGTCCTGAAATCCGCAAAATCCTAAAATCCACGCAACCTCTGGTCCCAAGCTTTGTGGATTTCTTCTGGACTTCTACTGTATAATCAGTTAAAACATTTTTTATAGTTTGTCATTCTTTCTTTGTTGAAATAACCAACAAGATATATTTCCTGTTTTCTAAAAAAAATTTTATCATGGTCTAAGTAAGTTGATGATTACATAATAGCATGACCACTGTAGTAGTAGTAGTAGTAGTAGTAGTAGTAGTAGTAGGCAAATTCTGGTAACCATGTACAAGACAATTTATCAGACAACCTTGAGCATAACTTTCGGTTTGTGCAAGCAACATCACCATTTTCTTATTGTGTTGTTGTATTACAAGCTGCAAAGTTTTTAAAGGCAGAATGTGATATTTTTTATTTTAAACTCAGTTTTAAAATGCACATCTATAGAATTTGCCTGCAGTGAAAGAGAAAAGTGCTTTGGAATTTCAAGAGGAATACAATATTTTGCTGCAAAATCACAAATAATCAAATTAATGTAACACGTCGCTCATTAAGTCTCCAGTCTAGCTAAGAAAAAAAAAATTTGTTTTAGGAATTCGACTTTATTCGTCAACATACTCTCTTTCAAAAGTGATACGAACAATTTGTGTCTGCTCTCAAAATAGTTATCTGTTTCAGCAATCACGTCTTCATTTGAGCCACATTTTCCCTAGAGTATCCTTTTAATATTTGCAAAAAGCCAGTAGTTGCTGAGGGCCAGATCTGGAGAGTATGGTGGGGGAGCAGCAATTCAAAGCATAATTAATTCAATTTAACCATCATTTTTATCGACTTGTGACATATGGAGTCTTGGTGAAACAGCACTTTTTTCTTTTGAATGTGAGGCCCTTTTCTTTGATTTCTGCACTCAGTCGATCCAGTGATGGCATGTAATATTCGCTATTGATAGTTTTATCTTTCTCAAGATAGTCAGTGAATAAAATACTATGCGCGTCCTAAAATATGGATTCTAAAACCTTGCCAGCTGATTTTTTTTTTAAATTTTGGTCACTTTGGATGACTTTCACCAGCTGCTGTCCACTCAGCTGATGATCTTTTTTATTCAGTAGTAGTAGGTCCATATTTCATCCATTGTCACGTACCGATGCAAGAAGTCATTTTATTTTGCTTGAGCAGCTCAAACAACACTGTTAATTGTTGGTGCATTGTTTTTGGTCCAGTGTGAGCAAACTCGGCACCCACTTCGAAAGAAACTAATGCATACTCATATTTTTGTGTAAAATTGTAAACGCACAACCTTTTGATATCTTAAGGTGTCAGCTATCTCATGCAACTTCACTCTATGCTTTTCCAGAACAACTGCCAGTTTTTAGCAACCAGAGGTTTTGGCACCATCGATGTTTGTATGGCCCTGTTTAAATTCAGCATACCACTCACTAATAGGTGATTTCCCTGGTGCAGAGTCTTCATAATGCTTGTTAAGCCACTGTATAGCTTCAGCAGTATTTTCCCCCATGAAAAAAGAGTGTTTATTCAACACGCAAAATTTGTTTTTGTGCATTGTTTTGAAAATTATAAAACTGGGGTAACTAAAATCACTGTAAACTAATTATCAGAATGTCATGAAATTTTGACATGTATCATTTGAAGGATGCTACTATCCGGAAATCATATGGGTCTGTGAACGGTATTGCCGTATACCGTATACGCTTGTGTAATGTGCGCACCCCAACTTTACAGATAAAATTTATGTTAAAAAAAAAGTGATCTGCACAATGTCAGTGCCCCAAAAACTAGTAAATTTCTTACTTAAAAATATATATTTTTTAACATTTTCTTTTTCCCTTCAGTCAATAAACATCTTTAAAGAAAGAATATGCATTATTTGTTTTTTCTATGATTGGTGCCAGGATGGAAAGCAGAGACTTTCCTTGCATTCTGGTGCAGCTGTTATTCAATCATAACATCGGCACCAGCAATCCACTTGGCAGAGTCGATAATAAATGAAGACTGTCCAAACAGATTTTCACCAAACTGGCTTCCAGGAAATACTGTTTTGTAATGAAATTACCTCCCCCTCTTTCCTCCTTGGAGCATTTGCTTATTTCAAGCTTTCTCTTTTCTTTCATAGTACAGTCAAAAGTCGTTAATCCGGACTCGTCGGGACTTCGGCGATTCCGGATTATAGATCATCAGTTTAAATCTCCTAAGATGGCATGCAGAAATTCTAAAATTACAAATATGAAACCGTAATTTATGAAATAAAGAAAAATTACGATCTAAAGGGTATGAAAATTTACAAAAAAAAAAAAAAAAAGCTTAATATTTATTTGTTTACTTTATTAAACATTTCTTTCAATGTAAGTTGTTTAAGTTGCTTCGTTTTATGTGATAATACTTTCTCTTTAATTCTATAAACAGACATAATTTCTTGTTCAGTTACAAAGTTCCGCTGTTCAAGTCCCGTAATTGCTGTGCCGAGAATACCGACTAACTTGTCAATCGAAATTTTTTCGTTTTCACTAACCTCTCTGTCACCTTCATGTCTTTATCCATTTTTTTGCAGATATTCCACTTTTTGTTTGATGGATATCGAAACATACTTTCGTTTTGTAGATCCTTTGGGAGCTCCAGCATCGAAAATTCTATTTCACATAATCGAAAGTTCAAGTTTACTTTTATAAAATTGCTCTTACGGTCTGCAAAAAATAATAAGCCGGATCCAATTCGAAGATTAAGGAACGACACAATCATCAACATTAACTGAAATAGATAATTAGATAATTTTAGCTTATACCGTCCGTTATACATAAAACGCGCATGCGAAAACATATTCTGCGCTTGCGCCACGCGCATATGCGCAGTCATAAAGGTCTTACGCACATGCGTAAACGCCTATGCGCATGTATCAACGCGGCGCATGCGCAGAAAGTTTTTAGCTTTGAGGTCCGGATTATGTGTGTCCGAATTAACGACTTTTGACTGTATCATTTCGAATTGGTGGTTGTTAGCAAGTAGCGTGCGTGAAATTAAAAAATACAGCGGCTTTTAAATTGAAAGTTGTAGAATTTGTGCTGGCAAATGGAAGAAGCAGCAGCAAAAGTATATAAGGTGGACGAAAAGTGTGTGTGCAATTGGAGCAAACAGTCTGATCAACTGGCGGCACCGAATAGAACAAGACATGTGTTTTGTGGTTCAAAATGCTAGTTTCCGATTTTATTAAAAAAAGTAGTTGTGTATGTTCGTGATATGCGTACTCAAGGGTACACAGTAACACAGGAAATTGCCAAATAAGAGCGCTTGCTGCGGCACGAGAATATATTCCTATATCTCAATTTAAGGCAAGTGAAAGCTGGTTGCGGCAAATGATGAAACAAAATGGATTTTTGTTTCCCTAGTATACAACAATATGTCAAAAACTCCCCAGTGACTATGAAGATAAGATGATGTCCTTTCATTGCTTCATTATCGCAAATTGCAAAGCTGTCATTATTTAGCTTCACAAATTGCGAATGCCGATCAGACGGCAGTTTATTTTGATGCTTCAGATAATTACACCGTAAATGAACAGGGTGCAAGATCTGTACCAATACTTGCATGAAAAACAAAGAGCGACTGTTATGTTAGCAGTTAATGCCGATGGCAAAAAAACTTCCGCCGTACGTGGTTTGTAAGCAAAAAAACAATGCCAAAAGAAAAACTGCCACCAGGAATTGTGGAACGAGTTCGAGAGAAAAGTTGGATGGATGACACTTTTGTTCAGGACTGGCTACAGAGTTAGTGGTATAAACGACCTGGAGCTCTGTTGCAGCTACCTTCTCTTCTCGTGTGAGCTTCAAAAGGCTTCTCACAGACGCAGTGAAACAAAATCTTGAAACCTCAAGAACTGATCTTGCTGTGATTCCAGGAGGTCCAACTTCTATTCTTTAGTCACTTGATGTTTGTATAAACAAGCCATTCAAACGGAGCTACCGTAATTGGATGACTTCTGGTTGGGGAGGGGGACCACGGCAGCTAGACATCTGAGAAGGGCATCCATCTCGGAAGTGTGTGCTTGGATAAGCATATCCGACAAAGTGATTATGAAAATTTTAAAGTAACTGGTATATCAAATGATTTGGATAGAACAGAAGATTATCTCCTTTGGAAGGATAATGTGAATGACTAAAAGGAGAAAGATGATGTGAATGAAGAAAATGAGGCAGATGCGAGTAAAGAAAGGGATGACTATGATAACTAATACGTGGAAAAAGGGAAAAAAGTACTGGTACTATGTATGTGTTGAAAATTGTGCATTATAAGTTTTTAAAAACTGCTTAGAATTTGAATTTTAATATTTAACGTGTATGTATTATGTTTGTGTTAATAATTAGTGTGTGCTGGTGCAATTGAAAATGATTTGCAAGGATGAAATAAAGGTGCGATAAAAAAATGGTACTATTCTTATATACACCCTCAGATGTATGGCATCGCCAAATGTGGCAATATGTGCTTTGCGCTGGTTTTTGGATCGATGTGTTTTGCGATGGTTTTTTGGCGCGATGTTGTTTGTATGGCAACCCTTTTGACATTGAAACTTTATTTTGCTGGAATGGTTGGGTGGTTTGTGGGTGTTTTGAAATGGCTATATTGCAATGAAAGACTTGGTGGTAGTCTTTTTGTTGTAATGCTTTTTTTTTTTTCTTTCTTGCGGTAGCTTGAAATTAGAAATAATACCGCTTACTGATTCTCCACTATGTGGCTGCAACTACTTTGCCTGCACTGCCGTCTTGGATATTTTTGTGCTACTGTTTGCAGCAGAAAGATTTTACATTCACACACGCACACATAACAACCAAAATTTTTGTACGGTGCGTCAGAACAGATTTAAAAAAAAATTACATGCGCAAGATATTAAAAGAACCAACGTTTATTTAATTTGTGTAAAAGTAAGTATTAAAATTGCAAGTGTTGTGTGATGATTGCTTTTGAAAGGTTCTTTAGTTTGCTGTCATCCGTGGTGGTAACCCAATAATGAGACTTCTTTTTTCCTCACACATTATTTTATTTATATATATATAAGAGGTATTAAGTAGATTACAAAATATTTACATTAAGATTAACACTAATTAAAGTCAAATGGAGAGTACACGCCTGCATATTATCGTGTAGTCCTATTAAGATATACGGTGAGTGCACGCCTACAGTAATCGTGCAGTCACCTCCGACGCTGTCCAAACCCTGACTGTCCCCTGCGGCAATCAATCGCCAGAGGGAGTTGTACAAACTTTTTCCCTTGAATACCACGGGGAGGGAGGTATCAGACATTACACCCCCCCACCTAAGATTGTGATTGGGGTGCAAACCCAAAATCACATATCTGATAATCGTCTGATACATTGAAATATTTCTATCATCAATTCATATAAATTTCATGAATAATTTTTCATACAATACAAATTTCTACCTTGATTATTACAATTATCAATGATAGATTAATCACTATTATCTATATAAAATACATGAAAAAAAATGTTCTAATAATTCATAGAAATCATAGCAAATAATATATCATACCACTAACTCAGCATAACATATCTAAACATAAATACCAAAGCATGAAATATTAAAAATTCGATTAAAATCTACTTAACACAATAACCACATGAGAATTCTTATCTTCACTGAACCTGTAAAATATAAAAGATAGATATGGTTATTTAATATAACAAAAATATCAATAAGAGGTAAGTGTTTTGTCATGGTTTTAAGCTTAGTGTTTTTAGTTAGATATTGAATAAAGTCACTTATTTCAATATAGTTCACAGAGTTCAAGTCACACAGAACCACGTAAAGTGTCCACTTAGTCAGATGTGAATTACTTAGTTCACCATTAATGTCACTTACAGTCACACAGAGTCCACACAATAATGGCACCTATAATCAGGAGGACTACCACACATCAGTCCTGTAGAGGTAATTGAGACAAAGCATGAGCATTATTAAGCTTAGCTCCTGATGTCAAATTTCCGAACGGGGGAACGTCTGTTAAAATATTCGGCATAGGCTCTCTGCTTATCCGGAGTGGTTAAAGAAGCTTGTTTCGCTGCTTTCTGTAATTGTATTTTCAGATTTTGTAGATATTCTACAATGGATTGTGAGATATTGGCTGGCAAGGGTGTATCTCCTGCCCAAAATGACCTTAAAATTGCTAGAGGTCCACGGACTTCTCTTCCATATAGAAGTTTAAAAAGCAACACTCCTGTAGTGCAGGTTGGAACCTCTCTATAAGCAAATAATAGGAATGGAATTTGTTTGTCCCATCCTCTGGGGTCTTCTCGTATTACATGATGTAACATATTCTTAAGTACTCTATTCCATTGTTCTATTAAACCATTGCTAGCTACATGACCTGGACATGAAAATCTCGAGAATGCCCCAGTTCTAAGAAATTCCTGGGTCAATGCCGAAGTAAAATTAGTTCCCTGATCGCTTGCTTCTATATTTGGTACTCCTGTCCTAGAAAGTATTTGCAATAGTGCTTCACACGTAGACTTAGCACTCAAAGAAGTTATAGGTATAGCTTCTGGCCATCGTGTATGCTGATCCATCACATGTAACACATATTTATGTCCTCGACCCGATGGTGGATCGATAGAACCAATAATATCCATGTTCACGACTTCGAATAGCAAATCCGGTCTGCACACTGGGTTATGGGTGCTCTCTCATGTATTCTTTCCGGATTTCTTAGCTGACGATTTTCACAAGATTTACAATACTCCGCAATGTCCTTAACCATGGAAGGCCAATAAAAGTTATATCGAATCCGCTCTTTGGTCTTCTTAATTCCTAAGTGTGCACCAAAGACTGATTCGTGTGCTAACTGAAGAACTTTCGAGCATCTTTTCATGGGTAATACCAGTTGAGATACCTTTTCACCCGAAACTTTATCATTATGATATATCAAACCATCAATTAAAAGAAAATTTCCTTTACCCTTCTTTAAATTTAACCTGACAGTCTCTAAATCGTCACGTTCCCTCTGTTCTTCTTTCAAATTTTCCCTTTCCGATTTCTCTGCCTGTGACGTTTCTTTAATTTCTTCATTATTTACCTTAATATTAGCCGATATAAGTCTGTTGTTTTCACTTTCTAACGATGGTGTTCCCATTACATTTAAATTCTGGCACTGACTTCCATCATCTGCTGTCTCGATATCTAGGCTCTTTTCGACTACTATCCCTTTGTCTGACTTTTGTGAATCTCTAAATGTTAACAGTGTAAAGAAGTTTTCATATTCCTTCTCCATCATTTTTAATACATTGGTAGGAATTAACCCTGGCCCTTTCAGTTTATCTGTGACCGCTACAACGACTTCTATAGGTTTTGATAATATACTGCTTCTACCCTTATTTATCGACATAAAAGTCTTAATTAATTTGGCTCTTATTTCTTCCCTGAAAGCTGAACTTAAGGTGATGACTCCATAATTGTCATTTACATTAGGGACATTTTTCTGGTCTTAAGATGGTAATCTGGGTTCCGCTGTCTTCAATACATTCAATCTCCCTTCCATTCACGTTTACCGTAATAAATCTCAGGGGCTGAATAACTTCCGATGCATTTACTTGTTAACGACGGCTCCCGAAGTTGCACGAAATCACCTTTGCGATTACCACATCATTGTTCCCCCCGTTGAGTCGAAACATTCTTTTCTGTTTGGTTAGCCTTCTGAGGACAGTTCCGCGCTAAGTGCGTTTGGTCGCCACAAATATAGCACTGCTTTGTACGAAGGCCCCGTGGCTTATCAGAGAAAGTTTTCCCCTTCCAGCTGCTTCTAGTTTGGGAGTGGTTATGGGGTCTTACCTCCTGGGTTTGAATTATTCTCTCTGCGCTGGTAATTGGAAGCTGTTGACCAGGAAACGCAGCTGCATCGCTTATTACTGTCTGCGTAAGCATTTTTCCTTTCGAAGTAAAATAGGGATCGCTTTCTTTAGCTAAATCTATTAGAGTGAACTAGTGATCCCCTTGATGTATTTTTATATGGGCTGCTGTTTCGCTATCTAGTGATTCCATCAATTTGACTGCTACAATTAATTCATTTAAAGTTTCAAAATCTTCTTAATTTAAACTTTTCTTAATTTGCAATAGTAATCCCATGTCGCTCTTAATCTTGAGGCAAAATGTATATGGGTTTCATTTCGGAAACATTTATCTTTTCTGAAATTGTCTAAGCATGCATCTGCCGTTGGTTCAAATTCCCTTAGAACGATTGATTTCACCCGTTCGCAATTACGCATTTCTTCGCTTTTAACATAGGTTAATAGATTCGTTGCTTTTTCTCCCAATATATTAAGTAATATTTCTACTTTCATTTCGCTAGGGATGTTTTTAATTTCAAAAGCTTTTTCTAAAAAAGTGAAGAATAAATTCCAGATTTCTGCATGTTGCGGTACGGGAATTGTCAATGCCCAAACGCTTTTAATCATATCTTCTAATGTTAATGTTCTTTCTACATCGGAATTCCTACTTGTATTACTTTGGATACGAGCCAATTCTAATTGATTATCATGCACTAATTTTAATTTCTCTAGCTCCAGAGTTCGATCCTCACATTTAAGCCTATCTGAGACCGTGCCCCTTAAAATTTCTGTAATGAATTCTGGATCATTCTCACATTCTGAACTTTGTAATAATAAGTTTTCTTAGATCAGCTGCTGTTAAGTTAGGAGGAACAGCCTGACCTAATTCTTCCGCGACAAATATTAAATCTTCTTTTCTTATTCCTTTTACAGCAAACATTTTGTCTTATTTTCGTGCAATAAGAGAAGAAATCAAAAGGTCGGATAAAATTATTGCCTACCTCTTATCTTCTTGATGATGCTCACCACGACAACAAAGTGATCCCACTTCTGACACCAATGTGATGATTGCTTTTGAAAGGTTATTTAGTTTGCTGTCATCCGTTGTGGTAATCCAATAATGGGACTTCTTTTTTCCTCACACATTATTTTATTTATATATATATAAGAGGTATTAAGTGACATAATCAAAAGTTCAAGCTTACGTTTTATAAAATTGCTCTAACAGTCTGCAAAAAATAATAAGCCGGATCCAATTCGAAGATTAAGGAACAACGCAATCTGCAACATTAACTGAAATAGGTAATTAGATAATTTTAGCTTAGCTTATACCGTCCATTATACATTAAACGCGCATGCATAAACGCATTTTGCATTTACACATGCGCAGAAAGTTTGTAGCTTTGAGGTCCGGATTATAGATCATTCCGGATTATGGACGTCTGGATTAAAGACTTTTGACTGTATTGAACATGTTGAGATTCATACCAGTAAATGGTTTGATAATTATCATCTGCTTCTCGCTACAGTCAAATTTCTATACTGCCCGAGCAAAGAATTAACTAATATTTAATTCTGTCATGAAGAGTTGTTACAGATTAGTGAGAATATTGATAGACTATAGGTATCATATGTAAGAGATCTGTATTTTTTATAAAGAGGCTGAAGAACAAAAAATGGTTTGTGAAAGAAACTTAATAATTGTAATATGTTAAAATGAAAACAGTACTGGGCATATTTTGCCACACAGTGGACTTTGAGCGAAATCTTCTGGAAAACGAAACTTTTTTGGTTACCATTCTTAATAGGAGATAGTTAATGACAGTGTAGTGCAGTGTTCTCCTTTCTATATCATTCATATTAAATATAAATATGCATATGGAAACCTAATTTATAAAGTATTTTATTCACTTTAGTTCCTCATGTTTTATATTTGAAGTTTGGAAGTTTATAAAATTTATGTGCAGTATATAGTTCTGTATTTTTGCAATTATTTTTTCTCTTTTTCCAGGACCTCATCGTCGTTGTATGTCAGATTATACACCATCAATTAAAGAACCCCATATGAATGATTTCCCTGTTCCTCATGAGCCATTTGAAGTAGGCTATAAAAGGCGGCAGATTGGCAACAATTTTGTTCTCGCCTGTGGCATAGTGTTTTTTATATCAACTTGCAGTTTTGTAAGTATGATTTCAAACATTCAGTTTGTGTATTCTTGAATGTACACTGTTGCAGCCTTAAGATCTAAAACCAAATCTCTTCTAGTCGTTTTGCAATTTCTTCAAACCGACAATGATGGAAAAAGAGTTTTCTGATATAGTTGTTGCCCTTGAACAGGCTGTCTATCAACTCATCTAGTGCTTAAAAAGTGGCTCTAAATTCTTGATATGACACTTTAAGGGATATTCAAATCTTGGCTGATTTCCATTCGTGTTTGACTTCCCTCGGTTCTGTTCTCCACTTTTGACCATCACTTAAATGATGCCTTTGAGCCATAACCACTGAATACTGATCACTCTCTGAAAACACATTCACATCAAACAGGACTACAGACCAGAAGTCCGACATGTGACCATTGCACACCGTATTGTCAGTCACTGAATTTGTATATTTTTGGTGCGATTTTGTGCTCAGTTGTCTTTAATTAACGTAAATAATTGCAGCATTGGGCTTTGATTGCAGCAGTAACTTGGTGAAAATTTTTTTCTCATTATATTTTTAATTTTGATGACCAGTGTTTATATATTAAATTTTAGTCTGTTAGATGTGCTATTAATCACAATCCTCGCTTTTTTGTCCTTATCACATTTGTGTCTGAATTACATTTCAAATAAAAGGATGTTGCTACCAAATGTTAACATGTTATTTTTTAAAAATAATATAGCAAATATAGAAAAATGCATGATAACACTGTCTTGAATTCTAAAGATATGCTATTTTTAAATATCTGGTTAAGAAACATTTTCCACCGAAAGTTCTTAATAAAGTTGGGGAAAAAACACATGAAAACAGTACTTGTAGTGCAGATAGTAATCAGCACCCAGATCTATGATTTTCTGCCAATGTTTTGGTAGTTTTTCAAAGCCTTTTACCTAGAAACTTGGTGTTAGTGTGTCCAGAAATAGATTAACCTCATTTCGGAGTCCATACAGAGTCCAGCTGGTGAATGCAAACATGTGGCCTTTCATTATCTTGATGGAACATTACCTTTTTGCGCTGGAACTCAGTTCAACAGTTTTCCTTGATAGCAGTATATATGATGTTATAGTATATTGTGATTTATTTAAATAGTTGCATTAACTCTTTTACATCTAAGCTGTCATATGTCATTTACTGTGATGGTAAAGAAGGCCATTGGATGCTTATGATTCTATTTCCAGCAGTTTAAAATGTTTAGGTTCCATGATGTTTCCAGGTTTTTTGTGATGTGTGTCAGTTTATAATTGTAATCCCTTTAGGAAATTCTATACAAACTGTTCTTTTCTAAGCCGATAATCTCTTGTGCTTTGCCTTCTAAATTACTAACTTGTCAATTTTCATATATATTATTTCCTCTATTATAAAAATTGTACTGAAATTTTGAAGCTCCGTAACATTTAGAATAACTTTTCTGGCATATTGGTGTAATTGACTCGTAAATAGAGCTCAGTGATTCATAAATTTTCTTTAAATCCCATGAAATCTGAAATCTTTTGGGTTAAGGGAGGTTAAAGGTTTTAACTAAAGCAAAATTAATTTGAAATATGCATTTAATGACATTTAGGAATTTTAAAAAAACACCTAAATAATCTTTTTAAGTCAATTTTTTCAAGAATTAAGGTAGGTGAAATCTAAAACAGGGAATGCCATATATTTTTCTAGAAAAAAAAAAAAAAAGGTGGTGAGGTTTACTGAAATTGTAACATGCGTATTCCTCCTTTTTTTATTTTTGTAAAATGTTTCTTAAGCATTTGAAACATTGGAATGATGAAAAAATGTGCTGAAGTTTGAGCTTTTGAATCATCATTACGATTCAAAGGATTGTGCTACCCTAATTTTTTAAAGATCATGTTTAGATTTAATTTCCTTTTATTATAAATCGGAGCTTCTGATTTATTGCTTTTGTAGATTTTAAATGCTGTGCAATGAAGTATTTGCTGTCGTGATTTTTAGTCATAAAATTTAAACTTCATATAGCTTTTAACTGGAGACTTACCTAAAACAATCACATTAATTGAAAGTTCATAAACTGATTTTCATAGAAGATTGTATGTGTTTGCAAATAGAATTTGAAAATAGATTATGCAATGGTGTTATGCTGTCGTATAAAAATGCTGTAAAATCATTATGCTCTAAAATCAAAAAGTTAATAAGCCTAAAATTGGAAAGAAAAAACAAAAAGGTGGAGGTAAATAAACAGAACTTGACTGATACTTAAAACAAGAAATTACTCTTGCTTATGAGGATTATCACTACCTTATAAATAAAGTTGTACTGAGGATGCTGTAGGAGGGAGAAAGAAGTGGGAAAATCAAATATTGTAAACAAGCCACACTAAATACAAGTAACAGATGTTCATGGGGAATGAAAACAATCTATCCCTGCTATTAAATATACTAGTCATTCTTGATGATAAATTCCAAACTTTAAGTTTTTATTTCCCATTCATGCTTTGGTTTAAAATGTAATTTTTAAATTGGGACTTGATCGGCTTAAATTGGTTAAATGTTGGGTTGGTTAAGGGTATTTTAACATGCCCTCATAACTCGTAATCTGTGTTACGATGGTACAAGTTTCAGTTTATGTATATTTCTTACATGATCTCCCACCTGTATATGTAGGGGTAATGATTTTTGGGGGGCAAAGTAATGAGTAAAAAATCAGGTAAAAGTATATTTTAGGATATCCCTTGGCGATTTTTGATGGTACATGGATGCCGAGTTTGTGCAATTCTTTGAGTTATTTTGGCTTGGGTAGCGGCAGTTTTTCTGCCAAAAATCGCCGCTACACAAAGCCAAAATAGCAAGACAAAGAATTGCACAAACTCAGTATCCATGTACACATCAATCTATTTTCACTTTTAAAAAAATCCCAGAATTGTACAAAAATGGCATCGCGCACTCCCTTGATGTTATCCATGTACACATCAACCTATTTTCACTTTAAAAAAATCTGAGAATTGCACAACCTAGGCTAAATCGTCGCTACACAAAGACAAAATAACAAGACAAAGAATTGCACAAAAATGGCATTGCTCACTCCCTTTATCCATGTACACATCGACCTATTTTCACTTTAAAAAAATCAGAATTGCACAAACTATGCCTTACACACTTCCTTGACTTTGTCCATGTACACATCGATATATTTTCATTTAAAAACTTTGAGCACCCAATTCTACAGTAGAGGCAAACAAAAAATACATAATCTCAATAAACTACATTTTAAACCAAATAATAAAATAACATAGAAAAGGAAAAACCTATTATGCATTTAAGCACTACACGAAGCAAATATCTACTTACCTTATTTAGAAATTCGTTCGTCTTCAGCATTCAAAAACTTCCTAAAATTATCCGAACTAAAATCCGTATATCGACGTAGCCACATAAATTCACAAAAATAACAGTAAAAATATACTACGTAGTTCTGGACTGTTAGTAAAATGGCTACTAAGTAAACTTTCATTTACACACCAGCCAATTAATGCACATTTCCCTTTCGTTTCAAATTATACAGAAACTTCATAATTTTACTACATTCAACCATTGTACCGTCTAAACAAAGAAATAATGTACTTCCTAAGCAACACACACCACAAAAGCCCTTGCAAGACATACCATGATTCAAAATTTCCCGGAATAATGAAAACGGTTACATCATAATAGGGATTCCATAACATTTAACTACTCAGGTTACCATAAATGATACAGCAACTTGGCCATAAACGAAATAACAACTTGGTGATAAATGAAACAAGAACTTGATGATAAATGAAACACCAACTTCGCGATAGTACAAGGGGTACACTAAAGTCAACTCTAACCAAAAATCGTTACCAGTAAAGCAATCATAATAAGAAATTCCATATTAACCAACTCTGATTACTCTTTAGAAGTATACTGAAATTTTCATCTTGTATGTTTTCATTTATATTAAATTTTTATTGTTCTTAATGGTATATTGTTTATATTTAAACAGTAATTTTTATTTTAGGTTTTGCAATCAGGAGTCTTTGTGCCATGTTTGACTCCACCAAAGAAAAACCTGGAGTAAAATGATTTCCAATAAAATTAGTCATTTAATGAAACACACTCAATTTGATCATTTGAATTTGTAGATTGATTTGATGAATTAAATTACTAGAAGAAAAGGATTTCAAATTTATAAATACATCACACGTACATTAGAATAACTGTTGTCTGCAAATGTGGAAACCATACAGAATTTTTCTCAAATATCACTTAGCTATTAGGCATTGATGAAACAAGTGTTATGTTAATATGTGATTACATCTTAGCTTGCTGATTATCTTTTGCCAAGAGTTCTGGATTAAAAAAAAGATGTGAAATGCTTTATCACTTGAGATCAGATTTAATAAGTGTTATGAATCTTATAAAGTTTTCAGTTAAAATATTGTCACAGCACTCTGGTTTGGCTATGATAAATATGTTTCTAAAACGTATGATTGTCATCACATTATATCCTATTTTAGGCGATAGTGAGAAATAAATGATGTAATTGAACAAATATGTGACATAGAGGAAAGTAATTATATTTTTTACAAAACTGCAAATTAATATCTCTTATATATTCGTGCAAACATCTTCAGAGGAATCAAAGTAGTATTTTTCAAAATATGCTTTTTACTTAGCTATGTGTAAATGCTACTTAGACATTTGCTGCTTCACATTTCTCTTTTTTAATGCACTTTGTGGATGTGTTGCACCATATCAAATTAATTCATCTGTCTCCCCTCAAAATTTTAAAACTAAAATCTCAAATATGATGATGCATTCTTTGTTAGTGGAGTTCCCAGTTTGTTGTATTCAAACTGGGAAGAAGTGCAAGTTAGTACATATTTTTATATTCTCTGTGGTTAATTTTTGCTTTTGAACATAACTCATTCATTTCCATTCAGGCAAGAGTGTTTGGCAAAACTATTATTTTGTTGCATCTTTTAGATGTATAATCATTAACTGTAAATGGTAGCCCCTGAAATTACGTATGAATGATGGTTGTTACGAAGATTTGTACATTTATTTTTTAGTTGGCAGTATTGTGAATTTCGTCGAGAGTTGTACATTACTCATTCCTTTATGGACTCTGTGTTTTTTCAGTATTTTTTGGCATAAAGATATAATGATTTTATAGTAGATGAATCAGTTTGTCTCTGATCATGTATCCTTAACTTAATGAAAAATATATTCGTTACTAGTTTTTATCCTTGGTAAAGAAAACATGAAACTATAACAGCGAATATAATGGTCTCCAAAATTACCTGTTTGTATCCCTGTGTAAAGAATCTTCTCTGAATCCGTATTTGTGAACCAGAGTAAACAAATTCACAGTATTGGTTTCAAATCTATAAGTGTTACTTAAATTCTGAAGAATTTTCAGGTGCAGATGCATAGCGATAGAAAGCTAAGAAACTAATACAAAAACTTGAAAATTTTCATTTTAAAATATGATACATAAATGATGAGGTTTTCAAGTGAAAGAGTGCAATGATTGAAAAGGAGTAGTAGTATAATCAACTCCTTAAAGCAATATTAATCAAGTATCACTTTTGTTAGAAAATAGCATATTTTATATTGCTTATTAGTGGAAAGTGAAAAAAAACATGAAATTTTGCATGCACTGATTTGTTGTGTGTATGCATAATTTTTGATTTGCCTTTAGTGGTTGCTTGATGAGAGATGTTGTGTAACTGTAGTATAGTGCTGGGAACCTGTAGCATGCAAATATTCTTAGCAATTGAATTATTTCACTTTAGCATAATAATAGCTAATGAATTAATATGAAAAATTATTTAATGAAATAGTTATGCCTTTTCTTAAAGCCTTTAATATTTTTATTTACAAAACGTTTCTTAAAATATATCAAATTTCAAATACATTTGACACATAAGTGTGGTTTTACAAATTAAACATATTTTCTATATAAAATATACTGCTTCATAACTACTCCTTTTTTTTTTAAAAAAAAAAAAAAAGCTTGTTAGTCTGTCTTTTCATGAATGTTGGAAATAATCCTCGTAATGTAGTCTAGATCACAGCTTCTCAAACTTTTCTACTCTGTGATCACCATTTACCCAAGCAAAAATGCATGTGACCTTGCTTATTGAGGTAGGTGAACTAAGATTATGAGTGGAAACATTTGCTGTTAAATCATAGTGAAAATTTATTCAAAAACTGTTCTCTAATATATACATGAATATAATTTAACTGTGTTCAGAAGTCAAACAACAAAAATCAGCGTTATACTTACAAAATTTTCACAGGACTAGTTTCGATGGTTTTACCGAACCATCTTCAGCTGCAAAACCGCAAATGAACAAGATAGGAAATAATGATTAGATAAGATAAGAAAGCCTGGACAAGAATAAGCAAGTGGCGCCATCTGTTGGCGAAACCAGAACTAAAACATAATTTCTCTAAAAGCCGAAGGCAAATTTGGATCGGAATTAGGATCGTTAACTAGAACAGAAAGATTTTTATGAATGTGAAATGCCTCTAGAAAATCCATTTCTCCAATAGAAGATGTTTTTTGAATAATTTTGGCAGCAGAAAAATTGAAAGTGTGATTTTCGGACCAACAATGTTGAGCAACAGAAGACTTCTGTGTTTCCTTTTTTCTAACATATGCCTCATGTTCTTTGACGCGAAATTTTAAGGCTCTCTTAGTTTGGCCAATGTAAATTAAACCACACTGGCAAGGAATCCTATAAATACCCCAGGAATTCATATCCGGAATGGGGTCCTTGAGTATAGAAGTTGGAATTTTATTGATGGGAGAATAAACAACCCGAAAGTTAAATTTCTGCAAAATATGTGCAACTTTATAGCTAATTGATGGAAAGAAGGGAATGACAACAGGATTTTTATAATCTCCTAAAATAAGGGTGTGGCTTTTAGTGTGTTGAGATGAGAATTTTTTAACTGCTTGATTAATAATGTTGGGTGAAAAGCCCCTGTCAATAGCTATTGCTTTTAAATAATTTAGTTCTTCATCAAGGGCTAGTTTGGAGGAGCAAACTTGAAGAGCACAGAAGATGTCATCCGACTAAACAAAAGTTAGCTTCATTTTATTCCTATGTTTTCCGTGCTCTTCAAGTTTGCTCCTCCAAACTAGCCCTTGATGAAGAACTAAATTATTTAAAAGCAATAGCTATTGACAGGGGCTTTTCACCCAACATTATTAATCAAGCAGTTAAAAAATTCTCATCTCAACACACTAAAAGCCACACTCTTATTTTAGGAGATTATAAAAATTCTGTTGTCATTCCCTTCTTTCCATCAATTAGCTATAAAGTTGCACATATTTTGCAGAAATTTAACTTTCGGGTTGTTTACTCTTCCATCAATAAAATTCCAACTTCTATACTCAAGGACCCCATTCCGGATATGAATTCCTGGGGTATTTATAGGATTCCTTGCCAGTGCGGTTTAATTTACATTGGCCAAACTAAGAGAGCCTTAAAATTTCGCATCAAAGAACATGAGGCATATGTTAGAAAAAAGGAAACACAGAAGTCTTCTGTTGCTCAACATTGTTGGTCCGAAAATCACACTTTCAATTTTTCTGCTGCCAAAATTATTCAAAAAACATCTTCCATTGGAGAAATTTGCCTTCGGCTTTTAGAGAAATTATGTTTTAGTTCTGGTTTCGCCAACAGATGGCGCCACTTGCTTATTCTTGTCCAGGCTTTCTTATCTTATCTAATCATTATTTCCTATCTTGTTCATTTGCGGTTTTGCAGCTGAAGATGATGGTTCGGTAAAACCATCGAAACTAGTCCTGTGAAAATTTTGTAAGTATAACGCTGATTTTTGTTGTTTGACTTCTGAATTAGTATTTATTCGGCGTGTTATTGTGTATTAATTTAACTGTGTATTAAAGATAGTCAAATATTCATATTAATGAGCTAGGTGTGCTTGTGTACTGTTAGGTAAAGACTTAAGTGAATATTTGTTACTGCAGTTTCTTCAACATTTTGCAAAGTTGACTGAGGTATTTTACTGCATAATTAATTGTTAATACTGAAAATATGAAGTTGAACAAATGCATAGTACAAAATGTTAGAAGTATATTTAAGACCATATCAAAGTACTAATTCAGAAGTCAAACAACAAAAATCAGCATTATATTTATGAAATTTTCACAGGACTAGTTTTGATGGTTTTACCGAACTACCATCCTCATTTGCGGTTTTGCAGCTGAGGATGGTGGTTCGGTAAAACCATCGAAACTAGTCCTGTGAAAATTTCGTAAATATAATGCTGATTTTTGTTGTTTGACTTCTGAATTAGTATTTATTCGGCGTGTTATTGTGTCTCAACCATATCAAAATGTTTAAAAAATCCTTATCCCTAGCCAAAATTTATTTAATGATTTTTTGGCAAACTCAAGTTTAAATGCGTCTCACTCAAAATTGCAGCAAATTCTTTAGAGTTTAATGGTAAATGATTGGAATTAATCATTTCAGATGAGTATGCTTTTTGAACTCACTGTTTTCATTGTGAACATTTGAATGAAAATATTCTTTCGTCTTGATACACTTCAGTCTGTAACTTTCAGAATTAAATATTTTCAAGGGTTATTCTAAAAAGCATTTTTTGTAAATCTTTCTTCAAGATCCACTTTGCAACCTCTTTTTTTAATATTTTTACATCTTTAACAATCAGTTTTATATTTTAACTTTGCAATTATTTCCTTGAAGTGATATGTTTAAATTTGTGGTTTCCCAATCTGTGCTGCACTGTTTGTAATTTTGAAAGGCTCTGTGGACACTGTAGATAATAACCGCAAATTGAACAAAATTTTAAAAAACAATGGAAAATGGATAAAAAATAAGAAACTCAAGATATTATGTTGCTTATCTGAATTTTTTAATAATATAAATTTCAAATATCAAATGAATATGCATTTGATTTGAAATGGAAAGATCAGTGTTTATTCCGTGAACCGTTTATTGTTGCTTTCGTCAATAATAGAGTCACTTGTAATTTTTTTAACTTTGGAAGAGCTCATGGATAGCAATGCTTTAAGAATTTTATATCAATTGGTCATAGTTGAGAATAAACAGATGTTATGTTAAATCTGAGAATTTTTAAAGTATAATTTTATTACTTGGACACTGCACATTTGTATAGCTCTCTTGTTGCTTTACATTGGCTGGCAATCTATTCTCTCTTCTTCCTCTCGTTAGTTCTCTGATAAAAACCAGCTGGACAAAAGTGCATGCAACGAAAGCCCACAAAAATAACCCCACTGTGATAATTGCAGATTCACATGGATGAAAGTGCACATAGATAAAAGCTCACACTAATAAAAGGACATAGGGTTTCTATGAGTATAAAATGTATTTATGATTTTTATAATAAATGGAATAGTTTGATTTTTCAAAATGTCTGTTTACATTTTTATAGCTACTTTGTTTATTTTATTAAATGGAAAACAAGCTTTCTGCATTTTGATTAAATGGCTAACTGTTAGCTTATGATGATAAATCAGAAAAGGTATTTATTTATTTTGTGTATGTGTGGGTGGGAAAAAGCTCCTCAAAAGCTATTTTTAATATTATGGCTAAGACTAATTGTATGTGTGTTTCAGTATTTTAAAGAAAAGGGGAGAGGTATTATTTAATCAAAGAGCGGAATTAATTATTTTTATAGTAATAAAGGAGTACTTTTAAGTCTTAATTCTGCATTCTTTTAGTTTTTTCATTTAATTATTTTAATTGAACTACAGTGTAAAGGACTTAATTATCCTAACTCTAAAAAGTATACTGTTTACACTATTGGTTTATTATTTTTTTAATCAAATTAGACACCTGTATCAAAAAATGTATGAAAGAAATCAATCTTCATTTACAAAAATTCCTTTTGCTTTAAAGCTGAGTTTTCTTTTTGTCTCATATTTCTATTTTATTTCTCAATGGGATGTTGTAGAATCAGGCTGTAAGCTTATGTGAAAGTGTAAATTTGCCAGTGGAATATGGCTCACAGTGCTTGGACTGTATCTTCAAATTATTTTGCTAAAAGAGGTAGTTTCGAAAAAAATTGAAATTAAGGTGACACAAAATGATTTTCTTGGTTTCTCAGGGTTTAATTTGTTTTCAGTACAACTAATTTTTTCTAGTTTACAATCTAATGTTTAATAACCATTGTGGTTTCATAGAAAACTCACAAATAATAATGTTTACCACCTTTATGGACCCACTGTATCCGAGAGTGCTTCATCTGGAGTAATGCAAGGGAAGATGTGCAAAAATGGTGCCAGTCTTGCGATGCCTGTGCGGGTTGGAAAGGAACGAAGAAACGCAGCTGAGGCAGGCGGCAAAGTTACAATGTAGAAGTCTCTTTTGAACGTATCGCCTTTGAAACCCTGGAACCTCTACCACAAACTGCTTATGGCAACAAATACATCCTGGTTGTCACTGATTACTTCACGAATTGGATTTCCAGATTGAGTACCTCTTTTAGTTATATTCCGATCAAGAAAGAAATTTTACCTGATTTTTTATGTGAAGTCCGATTCAACGAAAAGGACTCTCTCCTAAACTACAGTCACCTTGGGATGGTCCTTACTCTAAATAGTGTAATAATACTATTACACAGTTCTAAATAGGCTGAACGATGTCGTAGTTCGAATCCGTAAGTCACAGAATTGTAAGCCTAAGTCGTTCATTACGACAGGCTAACTCCTTACTATGGCCATAGTACGTAGTCCCCATAGTGTATATAATGTAAATAGTATACTAAGGCCATGGTCCTATTTTGCATATGAATTTGTTAATATGCGCATTTTATCCGTTTAGCATTTGATTTGTTTTATGTCATTTATTGAATTATTATTTAAGTAGTCCATTGATTCTTCTTAGTAGTAAGGATGGCTTCCTGTCCAGCGATTGTACTGCCCGGAACATGTAGTCCTTGGGAAAGGGGCAATTTTACATACTTTGTACATAGATAGATTATTTTAGTGCAATTATATATGAAATCATATTTTTCTGTGTAATATGGCATAAGAAAAATCTAAAAGAATCAAGCCATGCCGGAAAAGTAAGGAATACAAGGGCAAGAAACATTTAACTTTGAGAAAACAGGTATCTTGTTAATTTAGCGAGATATCGCCAAGCTAGCATTGGTTTTGGCGACATTTTGGTCCTGTCCCTGTATCACTGCAATAGGTGTTCTAAGTGAATAAATGTAATTGACCACAATGTAAGCTGTAACCGTAATTAGACCCTCTCATTGCTTTCCAGTAATTTCGAGAAGCAGAAAGTAAGAAATATCTCGGCGGCCAGTTGAAAATTATATAAGGACGGAGAGAGCATCTGCTCTCAGTATTTTTTTTTTTTTTTTTCGATTTGTTAGTTAACGTGAAATGAGATTTCTCCAGATTAGCTTTATCTTTAGGCCCGCTTTACATTGAGTTGCGTTTAATGTTCTTAGTACTATGTGATACTGTGAACACCTGTACGAGTATTTCTGTGTGAAATTTGAGAACTTTGAAGTGTTTCTTTTGATAAAATAAATATTAACTTATAATCTGACCTCTGTGCATTCAGTGTATTACGAAACTGTATGCAGGTAACACTGCAAAGAAACACAAGACATAATTTATTTTTTCAATTTAAAACTTATTATTTTATTAATAATTTTTAAAAGTATGAGTACACCATATCTTTTCTTGATAAATTGAAATATTCGGAAATCATGGTTCTTTCTAGCTAGGTGTGATATAGTGAGTGGCGTCTGCCGAAAGCATCGCGGACGAAAATGTTGTGAAGAAAACAAACGCAAGCCAAAAACGTCGTCATACAAAATATCGTGCAAGAAAAGAAAGCAAGGGGAAAACACCGCAGTTCTAAAACGTAGTGGCACCAAATATCGTTGTTGAAAATAAAGCGGATAAGAAACTTCGTAGTTTAAAAACATCATCAAAAATATTGTGTTAAAAAATAAAGCTGCTACAAATCGTTGCATGATGATAGCATCACTTTCATGCGTTTTTCAGTCTTTGAAAGTTGTAAATGCATAGTCACTTAATGATTTGTGAGTGCAAGAAGGAATGAGGAATATTTTGACTTTTATATTTCATATTTTTGAACTAATAAATTTTTACTGAAAAAGTAGGCAGGAAATTTAAGCACTTAAAACCAGAAAATTGAGTACATTTTGAATAAATGTTGTTTAGTTGACATGCTTCATCATAAGCAATATATCTAAACGATTAACTGCGCGTTATACATGAAAATGTTAATGATACACGACTCTCAAAATACAACAAATTAACCTTCAAAGAGCCCACTATTCTCTGACAAACCTGGTCCAAATTTCAACCGAGCTCAATCCAGACATAATCCTCATACAAGAACCCTACTGTGTTAGCGGAATACCAAACTGTTGGAATTGTATTCAATATAAATCTTCAGTCAGATCAGCTATCATCATCAATAACAAATACTTATCTCCAATAATAATCTTTACAAGATATAGTTTCCATATTATTAAATAATAAAGAAAATCAACTTATCATCACCTCCTTCTATACATCGCCATTAATAAACCTAGAAATTAACGTTACAAGCCTTTCTTCAATAATAAGGAAACATTCAAAATAACACGTAATAGGAGGTGACTTTAATGCCCACCATACAATATGGGGATATAATAATATTGATATAAGAGGTGAGCATGTCGAAGATTTTATAGCAGAACATAATTTAATTCTTCAGAATAATGATAACAGCCTACCTACGTATGAAACAATACATGGACGTGGATGGCCTGACTTAACTGTAACCTCATATCAAATAGCTAACAAAATTTTATCATGGAAGTTTTAGATACCATATCGCTATCTGACCATAAAATAATCTCATTCAGAATGGATCTTAATTTTGAAATAACCTTAACTTATGATTTAAAATTAATCAAAGATCTTTTAATCAGTTCATGAAACAAGATCTCTTCAAGATCCATCGGGAAATCAATAATTCATCTGATAAAATAACACTCAATAAATCAATAGAAAACCTTACAATATTCATACAACACTGCTGAAAACAATCATTTATAACCCAAGAACCAAATAATAAACTGGTGGACTAAAGAATTAAGGATACAGAGAAACAAAACGAGCATTCTATAGGAAAATGAAAAAAAACCTTCCTTCAAGAACTGAAAGATAAATTTTACATTAAATACTCACAACAAAAAGCAATGTATAAAAAATGATACTATCAGCTAAAAATAAATGCTGGAGAGATTATTGTACCAAAAACACAAAGATATGGAAATATTTGTAAGATCTGTATGAACGAAGTTTTTAAACCAACCCAAATCTCCGTCACTTGAAACCTTAATCAATTTCAACATCAAGATCAAGATACAACTTTAATAACTCTTTCTAATATCGTGGAACAAGTTTTTCTACAAGACTCCTCTCAAGAAGATACTGCTGAACAATCGTACATCAGAAATAATAATACAGCTCCAGATAGAATGGATGACTTTCCATTTACATTAAAGGAAATCTCTAATATAATAAAAAATTTAGCAAGAAATAAGGCACCAGGACCAGGTGGAATACGTTACCAAATAGTCCAATTTATTCATTCTATTGATTGAACTATTTTCTTAGATCTCAGTAATAAGTGCCTACAATTAAGCACATTTCCTACTCATTTCAAAACTGGTCAAGTCATTTTGTTTAGCAAACCAAGTGCAGATGCAAATACTCTAAAATCATACAGACCAATCAACTTATTACCAGCATTAGGAAAGGTCTTGGAAAGAATAATAGCAAATCGCCTACGACATCATCTAACAAAAATATAATTTATCAGCAATAATCAATTTGGATTCATCCCGAATAAATCGACAACGAATGCCATAGATACAGTTTTAAACCAAATTCATATCAATAACTCCAATAATCTGCATTCTGCTTTTATTTGCCTGGATCTAACCAAAGCTTTTGACTCATTATGGTGGCCATCTGTACTTGAAGCATTAAGAAAAGCAATTTGTCCAAAAAATATATTTAATTTACTTCAAGATTATCTATGTGAAAGAAAAAGTTTTATAATATACAACAATGAGATAATAGAATATGCTCAAAGAGGTTGTCCAGAAGGTTCCTGCCTTAGTGCTGACCTTTGGAACCTTACTTTTAACTCAATAACATCTTTCAAATGGCCAAACCATACACAAAGTGTTGCTTTTGCTGACGGCGCAGCTTTTGTGATCAGTTGTAGAACGAAATATTCTGGAAAATAATGTAAATGAAACTCTTCATCTTTTTAAAACTGAATGCTACAAATTGAAACTGACAGTAAGTGAAGAAAAATCAAAAGCTATAATTTTCCATAAAAAGTCTCAAAAAATTACTCGACTACCAAAATTTTCAGTAGAAAATAATAGAATAAAAATAGTTCAAAAACTTAAATTTCTAGGCATAATCATTTACAAAAACCTCAACTGGATTAAACATCTCAAATATATGAGAATTAAAACACATAAATAGCAAACAACTTACGTTATGTCCAAGGACTAAATCCTCATATTCAAAAAATATTGTTCAATACAGTAATAACAAAAATAGTCTTATATGGTGCAGAAATTTGGGCGCAGCCTATGACTATTCCAAAACAAAAACAACTGCAAGCCATACAACGTCAATTCCTTTTCCGGATCACAAAATTTTATAAAAGAACATGAATGCTGCCCTATGTGTACTTTCAGGAATAGCACCTCTTCATACTTTAGCACAAACTGTACATGCAAAAGCTACAGTTCTCAAATTTAAAAAAATCCTGTATATTACATGATGAAATATTTAATCCAAACAATTTTGAAATTTCAGTCAACCCCTACAGAAGACATCCTGCCTTTAATCCTAAAATATATAGCACAATAAAACCTCCAACCAGTCATATATCTCCACCAATAATATATACAGATGGATCGAAAATGGACTTAGGAGTTGGCTATGCATATATAATACGTACAAATAGATCAAACCCAGAAAATAATTCTCCAAAACCGACTTTCCAAGGAAAATAGTATCTTCCAAGCAGATCTTACACGCAATTCGAATGGCAATAGAATACTCAATCGATAACAATTTACAAAATATCAATATATTCTCAGATAGTCAATCAGCAATACTAGCTTTACAAAATCCCAAGCACACATCTGAAATAATTCAAGATATTTTTAACAAAATTATCCAATATCAGCAAACATTTATTGGATAAAGGCTCACGTCGGAGTTCTTGTTAACGAAGAAGCCGATTCAGCAGCCAAATCAGCTACTACCAACAATAATATCCCTTCAAGAAAAATCTCCTGGTCGAAATCATACCTCAAGAAATATCTACATAAAATCAACTTCCAAATGTGGGAAGAAGAATTACATCAAATAGGACCTCATGTGAATGATACATGTACAATGGTCAATGGTTATATAAACCACTTTTTAACTGGACATGGGCCATTTCCCACATACTTCTTCAGAATAAACATCTCAAACTCTGAGCAATGTGTATGTGGAAATAAAGGTGATCCAATCCATTATATTACTCAATGTCCTTTAACAAAGTCAACTCATATTAAACTGCCTAATTCAAATATCAGTGCCTTCCTTCGTTTTGCAATTACCAACAAACATTTAAAAATAAAATAGAAAATACAATCAAATATCTATCTTCAATAGGCAAAACTTTATGTGAGCACTAACGTAATTAATGTCAAAATTCATTTTTGAAGCTGCAATTCATCTTAAACTTTTATTATCTAATTATCTTAAAAATAAATCCTTGCAATAATAATGATATAGTAAAAAAAAAGGGGAAATAAAGAGGAAGAAGATATAGATTCATATAATAAACTTTATCTCAAGGAACTATTATGAACTGTTATAAATTATGACTGTTAGCCTACTATTATTATAACTACTAGAATTATATCTAATAGATATGATATCAATCAAAATGTCGATATACTATTTATACTGTTATGTTATATTATACTATGTACTATTTTGAATATTAACTTTAAAAATAAACCGAAGTGTAGTGGGACTCTACCTACATTACTTATAGTAAACATTGGGTGTCCCACTACATTTCCATCTGAACCTGAATAGCACAAATCCTAAAGGAAAAGTAATGGAGGATAATTCTATGATGGAACGAGGGGGAAGCCATATAAACTCTCCAAGAGTAATTAACGGATTGGAAAGACAGATGCTATAATTCTCTCTCATGATGTTCTTCCACAAGAGTGAGGAAATAAAAATATTAGTCATCATCTACGCTTGACGTCATCCTATTATCACTTTTTCATCTATTCACCTTTTTTTTCCCGTCTTTCCTTTCCTTGGATTGACAGCCAAATATATCGTAACAATGCCTATAGCATGACTTTGTTTCATTGACTTATCGCAGACATTGTGCTATCATCATATATAGTCTAGTCATTGCCGTCATTAGCAGCGATCATCGCCGCAGCTAGAATGGGAAATTCAAGAGTGCTCGTGAAATATTACTATATTTTTTCAAAAGCAAATTTTCTTTATTACTGGTTCTGTACAGGTACGCACATATAATTTTCCGTGTAAAGGTGGCAGGGAAGTTAGAACGGAAAGGTGTAAAGGAGTACAATATTGTATTTCCCTATTTTTCATTTTGAGGTGCTGAAACAATGCAAAAAGGACAGGAACTACAATTACATGTTTGTTTTTACGTATAATGGTTATTTTGTCCTAGTTTTTCAGGCCGTTTACATTGGGAAATAGTGACAGCTAGTGTTATGATCTCTGATCAGTATGTTACGATCTTTTATCTTTAAAGCCAGATGCTTAGTTTTACTATCAGCACAAATTAACATAGTAGATGTTTCAAATGCTTCAGTGAGATTAACTCATTTCGTTTACCCGTTTATAGTCTCAGTAAGTCTCTAAGTTAAACGCCAATAGCATTGCAAACTATCTTTTTATTCGCTTACTTTCGGACCTGTGATTAGTTTTGAATTTTGTGCAACGTTTCATACCACCTTCCCCTAATCATAAGATCTTCTTTCATAGCTTTGTTTGAAAAAGAATGATTTTTGTTTCCGCCTTTCTTTAAATAGTATAAGGAACTGCATTCAACATTTTCACTCATTTTTGCGGATTAGGCTAAAAAAGTGTCAAAATCCCTTACTTTCATATGTATAGGAAGGCACTACTTTATTTAGTTGTAAGGATTATGAAACAGAGTAGTGTATACTACACTTTATTATTACTTTGTTTAATTATCTTACCGTACCTAATTTGCTAATTCACCCAGTGTACGTTTTTAAGTTTTGGAGTCGGTCACTGTTATAATGAAATTTATTAAGGAAAGAGATAGTTCAAAGACAAAGTGTGATTTTCATCAAAACTTGGAAGGAACTCAAAAACTGAATTATTTCTTGTAAAAAGCTAGTAAATAAAAGAGATGATAATATTTTGAAATGTAATCTAGATTTTTTTATTATAATTTTACGCGGTTGTTTTAAAACCAAAAGATGTACAAAATTTACATTCTTCTTATGAGCACGTGTGTGTCACAGAAATTTAACGTTTCTAGATTAAGAGTTAATCTCTAAATATTTTCTACTCATAAACACAGAATGCGAATAAAGGGAGACACATTTGCTTCATTTCATTTCACATGTTTTAACATCATGGGAAATACATTTTGAAGCAGAAGGACACACAAAATCTCTAAGTAAAATAATAATAAGAGAAATTTTTTTCAAATTTTGTAAGGTACATGTCCTGGGGCTGAGTGTTTCTAAGAGGATTTTTAGTGTCCTTTTTCTGTATGAGAAATCTAGCACAAAAGAAATCAATACCTCATAATTTGTGCTGCATTACTATGGGAACCAAGGTCATTTTATTTCATAATAGAATAAACTAAAATAGTATCTATCTATCACCTTTCATTTGACCTACAGAATTCTATTTTTTCTTCCACGTTTGGATTATTTTAATTTAGGAACTATATATCAATATGAAAGCAGTGTAATACTGAAATGAAATGTTGCGACTCAAATACAGCCACCAGTGGATAATTAGCAACATGAAACAATTATATTTGAATGGAAATTAATTTGTTTGTAAGAAGGCAGAGTGTCTCATTTCGTTTAAGGGTTCATTAACTGAAAATTTCACTTAACTGAAAAATATTTTAGCGTAGCTCTTAGAAAAAACGTTTTATGTAAATCACCATTATATTAAACAACGTTTTATAAAATATGACTTTTGTCGAAAGAACAAAATATACTTGCAGAAGATTCAGCATGAAGTTAATGAAAAAGAGAGGGGGGGAGGAAACTTGCGAATTTTTATCATTTAGTCATTACAGTATAGCAGTATTTTCACTTTGCGAATAATTTGAACGTATGCTTTATTTTTCAATGAAGAAATGCAACATTTGGTTTTGGTATCCTGTCACCATTTTTATAGAAGTATAAATTTTGTTAAGGTTAAAAATATTTCATAATACAGGTATTTAATTTCACACAAAAAAATTAAGAATTGTCATCATTTATTTAGTTATCAAATGCCTGGCCATTGACCATCAGGTCATTAGGCAACGAGTTGTCCAATACTTCTTCACAATACAGTCCAAACCCCAGTGCACCAAGTGCAGAACGGACGTCCAGATGAGCATCGTCCATGACTTGTCCAGAATCACACAAAGCACATAAAGGGGAGGAAATCAGATTAAAACGAAACAAATGAGCACTATGGCAATCATGTCCAGTCAATAGTCTTAAACTCAGCCACAGCAGTAGCACGAGGAGAGTCCGAGACACAATCAGCTTTCAATAGCACCCTCCATGATTTATTTTCAGAATCACTAACAGTAGCATTACGAAAGGATTTTTTATAAATCCTATTAATTTCAAGTTTAGCTGAGTGAAGAGTTCTGTGGAAGACCTTTGGAGAATATCCGTATCTTTCTTTACCAAAAGGTCCACCATCTTATTTCCCCAAGGGCCACAATGTGATGGCACCCACTGGAAAGCAATCTTTGTCTGAATTCTGCTCAACAGCTCCCTGAAGCTGTGGACACAAGCACTGTGTTTTCCTAGGTTACTCTCTAAGGCCTGAAGAGCAGAACTTGAGTCCGATAAACTTACAGCCTTATCAAGAGGAGAGAGATGGGAAAAAAGCTGTTGAAGGGCTAAATGGATGGCCTCGACTTCACCGTCAAAATGGGTTGTATGAGAGCCAACATGTAGGTAAAAGGAAGTCAGATCACAGAAGACGCCAGCACCAGCGCCCTGGGTGAAATCCAAAAGGGAACTATCAGTGTAGATATGAAGCCATTCACCAGGAGGATAGAGAATAATAATGGTTTCCAAAGAGATGGCACGAAGAGCAATTGGCATAGGTCGTTTTTCCTCACATTCAAAGTCAAGTCCAATCTGACATCGAGAAACATAAGCTCCAGTGGATTTATATGAGCCTTATCGTTAATGGCATTATATTGAGCATTCTCCTGGACGCACTGAATGAAGCCCGTCTGAGTCTTTAGCTTACGTACTCTGTTGAAATCGCGTTCACGCCAAAAAGAAATATTTGGGAGTTTAGTAAGTCTATTATAAAGGATAGCTGCATTCCTCCGAACCAGGTTAGTCATTGGGTGTAGGTCACAAGCAAATGCATAGCAAGTACGGGAGTAGTTTTAACACCGCCAGTGATCAAGCGTAAAGCTTTGTTTGGAAAACATCAAGCATTCCCAAGACTATCCGAGACAGAGACCAGCACTTCATTGCAATAATTTAAAACCGTCTGGTCTTATAAGTAGTGTTAAGGCTAGTTATGCCACATCCCCATATAGCAGCAACTAGTCTGTTAAGAATGGAGAAGTCTCTTCCTAGCTTTTGAGATGACGTATTCAGCATGCTTAGTCCATTTCAACATGTTATCAAAGATGCAACCTAGATAAATTGAGTCATCATTATACTGCAAGGGAGAACCTATATAAACAAGATCAGAAATGAAAGGCTGTCTATTTAAAGTAAAATACTGAGTAGTAGTCTTCCTCAAGTTTATATAGTCATATTATTCTCCAAACTCCAGGTCTCCAGCCTTTCGAGAGACTTATTCAGGACAGTATTTAGCTTAGATTCATCACCTTTAGGTGCATAGGACCAAATAGCAAGATCGTCCGCAAAAAAGGCAGCGTTAGTCAGTCCACCAGAAGCCATGATACTTGTTGTGAAATACTTCATTCAAACATTAAAAACAAATCTCTTCATTTTGATGTACGAGACACAGATGCCGCTGGCTGTCATTGAAGTAGGAAGAAAAAAAGGGTTTTTCCCTTTCGACCTCGTGACGTGAACTGATTAAGATTGGAATATTAGATGCTCATCAGAATTCAACTAACGCTGCTGAGGAAGAAATTGCCTACTGCTACAGGAAATTTGGGTGATAAAAGCAGACTGGGATACTCCATTACCAGATAGTATCAAAAGTAAATTTTCGAGGTGGTATAATAAATTACAAATTTTGAATAAGTTGAGAATACCGCGACGTATAGGTTTTGGAGATAGAAGTTCCTGGACACTTCATGTATTTTGTGATGTTAGCCAGCATGCTTATGCCACGGTAATATTTTTGAGATGCGAAACTAAAGAAGAAACATTAGTCAGTTTTGCAATGGCTAAGTCAAGAGTCGCACCCTTAAAAGAACTTACTATTCCCCGTCTAGAACTTATGGCCTGTCTTTTGGGCGTGCTTCTTTCCAAATATGTGACAGAAGCTCTTACATTAGATGACATCCCGAAATATTTTTGGACCGATTCCACCACGGCCATATCTTGGATTCAAAGAAATGATGCGTGGGGGACTTTTGTGGGCAATCGCGTGAAGGAAATTTGCGCTTTCACTAAAGCAAATCAGTGGTCATATGTACAGGGTCATTCTAACCCAGCTGATTTACCTTCTCGTGGTTGTTCCCCTCTTCAGTTTTTCGAATTAAATTGGTGGAGAGGGCCTGTTTGGCTCAAAGACCCTAGAGATAGCTGGCCAAAATTAGAGGTTAAGCCAAATGAAACTTTAGTTTTTTCAGAGCCCAGGAAAGGCATAAATTTAAATGTAAATCTTAGTATAACTACAAAAGTGGATAAAGTTAAGTGGTGTGAGAAGTTTTCTAAATTTTCAAAAATGTTAAGAGTTTTAGGTTGGATAAAGAGATTTATCAAAAATTGTCGAAAGAAAATTGTAAATAAAGAGCCTTTTCTGTCTGCTTCCGAGATAAAGGAATCTAAAATTATACTTCTTTCACTTGTCCAGGGGGAGAGTTTTCCAGAGACTGGAGACTCCATCAATGGTCTTTTGACCGTACGAGATCAGAGTGGCTTAAGAAGAGTAAAAACGAAAATCACCGAACGAGATGATTCTTATGCATTCCGGTACCCGATTTTATTACCTTCTAAGCATTATATTGTTGACTGTTTAATTAGAGATTACCATTTAAAGCATTCTCATGCCGGCGTACAAGCATTAACTGTTATAATTAGAGAAGAATTCTGGATCATTGGTGCAAGACGCCGAATTAGATCGGTGGTGAAACAGTGCGTCCGTTGTAAACGATTTTCAGCAAAACCTCCAACTACTGCACCCATTCAATTACCATTAGACAGAGTTCGAGATGCTTTCGCATTTGAAGTTACCGGCATAGATTTATGTGGCCCTCTGATTCTCAAAAATAAAAACAAAACCTGGGTAGTACTGTTTACGTGTGCTGTATATAGATGTGTATATTTGGAACTAGTGACATCCGTAAGTACCGAATGCTTCATTCAAGCGTTTCGTCGGTTCATAGCCAGAAGAGGTCGGCCATCTACAGTTTACTCAGACAACGGCACAAATTTCGTCGGTACATCTGCATTGCTGAAAAAGGTTGACTGGGTAAAGGTAATTGCTCAGGAAACTTTGCATCCCATCACTTGGAAATTCATTCCGCCCACTGCTGCTTGGTGGGGCGGATGGTGGGAGCGTCTAATCCGCACAACCAAGAATTTGATTGTGAGAGTCTTAGGACAAACTGCAGTCAATTACGAAGAGTTACTCACCGTCATCTGTGATGTGGAAGCCGTAATAAACTGTCGACCACTTACTTATGTGTCAAATGACTCTGAGGATTTTCTACCATTAACGCCTTCTATGTTCTTACAGGACATTAAGGTTTCAGGTACAGCAGATTTGGATGCTTTAGATCGAAATAAACTCTTGGCTCGTCAGCGTTTCTGCCAGGAACTTCGAGAACAATTTCGTAGCCGTTTCCGCAAGGAGTACCTTGGACAGTTAGTACAAAAGCATGGACAGAAGGACTGTGAATTAAAAGTTGGAGACATCGTGCTAATAGGTTGTGAGAACATTAAAAGAGTGAACTGGCCAATTGCTCGTGTCCAAGAACTTTGTACAAGCAGAGATGGACGTGTAAGAGTTGTAAAAGTGAAAACTAGAAATGGCATATTGATTCGTCCTGTACGTAAACTGTACCCTCTAGAAGTGTGTTCCTGTACTAAGGATACCATTATTTGATTTTTGATTTTGCTTCTGAAAATCAAAATGGTGGGAGTGTTGTGGAATACTTCATTGAAACATTAAAAACAAATCTCTTCATTTTGATGTACGAGACACAGATGGCGCTGGCTGTCATTGAAGTAGGAAGAAAAAAAGGGTTTTTCCCTTTCGACCTCGTGACGTGAACTGATTAAGATGTGTAATAACTTTCGGGGCCAGAAAAATTTCCCGACAATTGTTAAAAAATTATATATTTTGTAGTGTAGAGAGAATATAATTAGATTAATCAACTTCTTAGAGTTTTTATTACAGATTCAACATCACACTACGTAGCTAAGTGAGCAAGTTTTGTCTTTAGTTTTTCTGGATTGCTCGGTATCTGGGATGAGTGAAGGAAGTATTTTTATTTTAATGATATTTAATGATAAGACTATGTTTTAGTAATAACAATACTCGGTAGGACATCAGTAAGGATATTAAATAAAATAGGGCTGATCACAGTGACCTGTGGTAAGCCAATTTCACTTTGTTTAAAGTTGGACACAGAATCACCAAAATGAGTGGCGCAGAAACGTTGTGAAACAAAACTCCTGATCCAAAAGAGCATTTTACTGCACACATCCAGGTTTTTGTAATTTCTGGATACATTTGAGTCTCTAAACTTTATCAAAACCAAACTCAAAGTCCACAAACACATTCAAAACAGAGCATGTCTGAGAGCGTCCTTTATGGACTGACTCAGTAAGATAACTTGTTGGCTTGTAGACATCCATTTTCTAAATCCGGAGTGAGTTTAGACTCGAGAAACCAATTCAGACTAGATGTAATCATTCTTTCCATGTCTTTGGATAAAACGCTAATTAAAGAAATGGGTCGATACCTATTGGAGCAGAGCTCTTGCCTCTCCTGACACGTATAATAGTTTCTGCAAGTTCTGCCGTATTAAAGTTTTGATAAAAAATCTCGCGTCCACAATTTAGGGAAGAAGCGAAGTGATGAAGTTCCTGTTTAATAAAGTTCTATTGGATCTTGAGGTCTCTCCTCAAGCGTTGTCTAGAAGAATGAAAAGAATTAAAAGCATTGGAAATACCTCTGTCATCAGTTAAAACACTACTACCAATTTTCAACGGCTGTCTGGTAGATGGAATCGTCTTATTCTGTAATTTGTTTACATAGTTGTAAACTCTTTTGCCATCCTCAGCGGAAAGAATTTCTTTACAAAGGATAGAACACACCTTGTTCAGTATTGAGTGTCCTCAGGTCTCTTGGATTATTCAGAAGCAGTACGAGCCATAAAAGATTTTTCTTTAAGAATGGCGAGACTTTCATTCCAGAAAGGTCTATAGATAAATTGCTTCTCCCTCGATATCCACTTTTTGTAGTATCCAAAAACGATATTAGTAAATCTAGAAAAGGCGCTATCAATACTCTCTCCTGTTTCACAGAAACTAGAAGTAGATCCAAAAATAGATTCAAGATCTAGAGCAAAGGCATTCCAATTAGCTGTAGTAAAATTCCATCTGTGCGTAACGGAATTCCTTAGTGATTTCTTAGAGGTAAAATTGAAAGTAGTATCAATCATGCGATGGCCAGAACCAGGATCGTAAATTACTTCTTTCTCAGCAACATCGGAAATGTCTGTAGAAGCTTAAGTCTTTGGATTTGTTCCACTACCGTTGTAGTGCAGATAGGTTGGGACGTCTGAATCATTATACAAAAACTCCAGTTTAGCAGAATTCAAAAGATCTTTCAGCAAAATTTGTGTTTTTATATTTCCAGAGTTGACTATGGGCATTAAAATCGACACAAAGAATTTTATTGCTGGAGAGAGTCAAGAAACTTAAGTCAAGTTTGGTATTACTGGGTGGACTCTAGCAACCATAAATTTTAAAGTCTTTCTTCCATTTCCACACATTAAGTTTTACTATTTCAGCTCCGTTGTATGAGGAGAAATCACTAACTTCGTAAAAGTCTTTACAGATTTCGAGCTCATTACGAGCAACTATCAGAGTTTGAAAGAAGTCGTATCATTGGATTGAAAGAGGCAGGTTGGGTAAATCAGAGAATCGCTCATCATATGAGTCGAAGCGATGCGGAGATTAGAAGACGCTGGCAAGAATGGGTGGACTATGGCAGATTTCAGCGTCATGATGGTAGCGGTCTACCTAGGGCCACAACAGATCGGGAATACAGAGTGGTTGTCATATCAGCTATCACAGCGCCTGATCCATCGCTATCAACCATCAGAGAGTGTCCACCGTGACCATTCACAGACGGCTGATAGAACGAAATCTACGCTCGTAGCGACCATTAAGCCATTTGCTACTCACGCCTGCACACTGTCGAGCCAGATTACAGCGGCGCTTGGCTCGATCAGGTTGGAATAATGCTGAGTGGGGACGTATAGTCTTTAGCGACGAATCCCGCTTCCAACTGTGTCTTGACGATCATCAAAGACGTGTCTGGAGACACCCAGAGCAGCGTGCCGATCCTGCTTCACTAGTGCACGCCACACAGGCTTTCAATCAGGAGTTATGATCTGGAGTGTCATTTCCCTTGATAGCCGGGCCCATTTGGTCGTCATCAGAGGCACACGTACAGCAGAGCGGTACGTCGACGACATTCTGAGACCTGTTTTGCTACTGTTCCTTTTGAAGTATCCTGGTCTTATTTTTCAGCAATTTAATGTCATTCCACATATGGCACATGTTGCTATGAGCTGTCTTATAGCTTGTCAAACACTTGGCCAGCCTGATCTCTCTCCCATCGGCATGTCTGGAATAGGATGAGAAAGCGACTGCATCTACCAGGAAATGCTGATGACCTAGCCCGACAATTGGAGCCAATTTGGCAAGAAATACCGCAGGAACAATCCGGGAGCTTTATCAGTCTATGCCACGCCGTGTAGCAGCTTGCATACAGGCCAGAGGTGGGTCAGCACCTTATTGAGCTCGTTACTTTGTAACTAGGTAATTTTGAAATACATCATTCAAACTGTGGTGAAATTTTAATCATTTTCTATTCTCTACATAATCTTCCTATCCACCAATTTTTGCCTCCATCGGACAACTCCTTCTTGGTGCGCCGAATTTTTTATTATAGAGATTATAAAATTTTCTTTAATATAATGTTAAATTTTAATTTAATTTTCTCTGAATAACATTAACTTGTAAATTACTTGCAGATTTTTTAATGCATAAGATAAGCTATACTGTTTCTCCTACGGAAAGTCCGAATGTGTATGAAAACGTAAACAGCTTCTCATTCGAATATTGCTGCTAATGGCAACAGAGTGAGAACTATTAGTGCTGTTATTTTGCTCTGCTACAAACATTTCTGAGTAGTAAAGAATCATCATGGTATATGTTTAATACCGATGATTCACTTGTAAGGTTTTATGCAAATGCATAAATTCATAATGTCCTACTTGCGTGGAAATGAAATCAACTGAAATGAATCTATTAGAATAACAAGCGAGTTATCTCTTCATCTAAAATATTATGACAAAGTCCTAAAAAGTAAGTCTTTTTTATTAAATCTATAAATGAATAGAAAGATTTTTTGTGTGAAAAAATAAACTCCACAATTTGTGGGTATTTAAAATAAAAAAACTGGAGTTTCAATAGCCGGGATATTCACTGGCATAGCGGAGCGATGCAGATGACGCAAGCTACGCATCTAAAGCACTCAAAACCTTGACTTATACTCTACCCTCTAATTTGCATCCTGGTGAGGAATGTGGAAAGGAGAAATTATAGTAAATGTTTAAATCACAAAAATTGGTTAAATAACATAAAATACCTTATATTCGTACCCACCAGAGTTTAAACTAATCGTAAAGAAAGGTCTTAGTGACATTGGATGAGATATTTTAAAATTAAAAGCTTGATCGACCTTTTACAAAATATTATTTAGCTTAACATTATTTCTAAGCTCACATTGTTACGCCATCTGAAGAACACTTTTTTCTCACGACTTTCTTAGGCACATATCTCCTTTCAGATTCCTCGAAGGAAAAATAGTTTTGCAGAGAATAATTGAGATATATAGTATCTTAATGTACGAGAATAATCTTTTACAATTCACCTTTCTCTTAACATCTTTCTCACCCCGTTCTCCAGCTTTGTGTTGTGTGAACAAGTGCGTAATGTTAAAATATTTCAGCAACTTCTAATTACTAGTTGAATTCCTACATGGTTAAAACATTCTGACTCATCAGATTTCAGTAATAGGTAACAGTGTATTTCAAAATTTACACCTAATATTTTAGACGTAAATTTCCTGTAACTTTAAATTGTTGACTAAAGAGACTAAGATTTTTAAGTAATCTCATTTAAAATGTGCTAGCTTTTAATTTTCCTTTACAATACACGTTATCAAATCAACAACGCATTTTACTGCCACATACAGGGCTTGACATATTCAGTTTCAAATTTCTTCAGCTGGGGAAATAAATAAATAAACCTGCAATTACTTTCTAAACTGTTTTTCTTATTCAGAGATAGCCTAACAATGGCGAATTATGCCGTTAATGTAAAATACTTTATTCAGAGATGACCTAACAATGGCGAATGATGCAGTTAATGTAAAATACTTAATCTTAAAATCGCTGGGATAACCAGTCGTAATTTATTGTTTTTATTTTTTCTCTTTGAATAAAACAAAAGGTTGTCAGTAATTTCATAGTTTGTGGCCCTGTGCTTAGTTCCGGTTATCTCATGATGCTCAATGTGATCAAGATCCTTCAAATAAACATAAATATTTTTAAATTCTGGTTCCGTTTTTAGTTCTGAAATAACTGTTCCTTCGCAAGTCTAAAATTTTTTAAGTCAACAAAGCATTATTTATTTCGGTCCCCTCGTCATCTAGCTTAATTCTTGATAGGGTATCCGCTGGAAGATTTTATATCCCCGGGGTATGTTTAAAGTTTAAATTATATTCTTGTAATTTAAAAGCCTACCTTATGAGTATGTGCGACAAATTTTTTCAGAATACAGGCGTGATATGGCAACATGATCCCTGTATACAGTAACAGGTTCCTTGCCAGAATTAACTTTAAATTTCTGAACAGGACTACTAGTAGTTTTCTCTAAGTAACGGTATAATTTCTCTAAGTTGGTTTAAGTGTTCTGCTAAAATACACTACTCGTTGTCAGTCTTGCATAGGCACGGCTTCTACCTTAAAATGGGTTGCAACTCTGCCGATTTCTAACTTTTCCTCCAGCTTTGGAAATTTCCAAAACGGGTTTAGATTAATGTCGCTTTAAGTTTTTCAAAATGCGTATTCTCTTCTGCCAACCAAGTGAATCTAGTCTCTTTTCTTTTTAAGTTCAATAAAGGCTCTGCTATATGAGCAAACTCTTTAATCAAAGTCCTATAATAGGAACACGAGCCAAAAAATAATGTCCATTTCTTTGTCGTGATAGATGGAGGATAATTTTTGATCACTGAAATCTTTTAATCTTCGGTTTCTGTTTCAAGCTTTGATATTTTATATTAAAGGTACCGAAGTTCTTTAGCGGCGAATTTACATTTTGCTGCATTCACTTTTAAAGTTGCTTCCTTTAAAAGCGTGAAAACTTCTTGCAAATCCTCAGTGTGTTCATCAATTGTGTTACTTGTGCTTATTCTATCATCTAAGTATTTAATCGCTGATTTCTTATACGGGCCTTAAAATTATGTCTATTGCCTTTTGATATGCAGCAGAAGCTCTCCATGGGCCACACGACATTCTAAGAAACATGTATACTGCAGATTTGGTAACAAATGCTGGTTTTAAAACGTCTTCATATTTCACTCTTATCTGGAAATATCCAGACGTGAGATATAACGTATAAATTAGAGACGTAACATATAAATTAGAGATTTAAATTTTCTTATTATTTCTTGAATTACTGTTTAGGGATAAAACGGATATTTAGTTACACAATTTAATTTTCTGCAATCGATACTGAACCGAATTTAGCGAATCAGCAGCCCTAAATTCGATGGGAGGTAAATTATTTTTCTTTTTGTATAACACTACAGGGCTTGCGTAAAGACTACTCATGGGGATTATGATCTTATTTTACAATAGCGGTAAGTTTTTTTTTCCTTGCATGGAGGGTTGTTTCTCGTTTCGATGTCATGACTCACTATATGCATTAACCAGGGGTCTTACTAAATAGACTGGTTATCATAAATTTAAGGAAAAATCACGATTACTGAAAAAGTTACATGTAGAATTTTATGAAACTTACCCACAATATACAACATATAGTAAGGTATCAAATAACACAAGAAGAAATTACCAGACAATTATGGTAGTATAGAAATTAGCACATGTATAAAATAAACAAATCGAAGGTGTCAGTTTGCTATAGGAAAAGTGCCTTCAATATGGAATATGGTCGCCTCTAGAAGCAATACAGCACATACAGCGATGTGTGATGCTTTCAATTATGCGGTCTATCAGTTCCATAGGAAGCGAGAGCCATTGCTCTTGCAAAGAAGTTGCAAGCGCGACAAGGGTCTAAGGGGGCGGATTGAGAGCAGCTAGACGTCTCCCTAAAGCATCCCAAACGTGCTCGATAGGATTCAAGTCCGGGGATCGAGCTGGCCACTCCAAGCGCATAATTGTTTCCTGTTGAAGATAATCATCTACGATGCGAGCCCTGTGTGGTCTTGCGTTATCGTCCTGTAACAGGAAAGCATCACCTATTGCCCCAGCATATGGGCGCACTTAAGCATCAAGGATGTCATTTCTATAAACATGAGCATTCACGGTTACCCTTGGAAAAACATGGAGGTCTGTGCGTTCACCCAAAAAGATGCCACCCCAAATACAGACACTGCCTCTTCCGTATGCCTCTCTTTCACGGATGTTTGACGGATAATAACTGGTTCCAGGTTCTCTCCATATCAAATAACGCGTATTATTGCTTTATAGACTAAACCTGGACTCATCCGTAAAGAGAATAGCCCTCCTTTGCTCAGGCGTCCAGTGGACATGTTGTCGTGTCCACTGAAAACGGTCCCTCCTATGGCGTGACTTAAGCTGCACGCAAATGGTTGTTCGCCTCGCATACAGACCACCGTCGTGAAGCCTTCTATGCACAGTTGACGCTGACACCAACCTCCCGGTGGCTGCAGCAAGGGAGGATATAAGAAGAGTCGGAGTAACGGTTCTATTCCTGAGTGCACATAATGTCAAATATCGGTCGTCGGCGCTCGTCGTAGCAGTTGGCCGTCCTTGGCTGAACCTCCTAGGTGCCGAATCTGTGATTTGAAATAGTCTCCGAAGTCTATGAACCACAGAAATACTCACATTGAGCCATCTAGCCCCTTCTGTTTGACTTTGTCCTGCCTCTAGTCTTCCAATGGCTCTCTATCGTAGTTCTGCAGGCAAATGATGCATGGAGGTCATTGTTACGAATTGGCTATCTCAGATTTCTGATGTCACTATAACAGTGAAATAAGCGGGCTTGCTCTCAAACATGGACTTTTTATGCTCCTCGCAGATGACGTATTCCAAGTGCAGGGCCACTAATTTGCATATTGGAGTTTTACTCACCTACTCTTACTTGGCAACATATTCAAATTTTACACAGTTTGGCTTAATTTTGAGGGAGTTATCACTATTTTTGTGATTTTTCCTTAATTTATGATAACCAGTGCATGTCTGAAAGATTTCCTACCAGTTGCTTCAGCTTTATCTTTCATTCTGGAGGCAAGTCTTTCATGTCCAAAGCTGGCGGCTCTACCTCTTTCTTCTTCAACGTGTTCATATCCACCAGCCCCAAATCTTCCTGAAAGTCAGTTTTCACTCCAGCAATTTTCAAGCAATCGAACTCAAAAACCATGCTTACCTGCAAATTTATAACCACGAAATAACCAACTTATGTTTCTCATTCTTAACTTGAATATTCAAAGTTGCCTCTCCTTATGCATTCACAATGTTTTCCTTCCGTTGTTATCACCTCAATTCGTATAATATCAAACAATCTAAATTTTCTAAAATCTTTCTTAAAAAACTAGTCTGCGGAAAGGCTACTGTGCGCTACTAAACAGTAAGTAAATATGTATCTAGCAACATCACAGACGGGATCGAATTTAAGAACATTTGGAAATTTGACAGATCTGCATTTTTAACGAAAACAGTGTTCAGTTGAAACTGAGAAGCTTTCTCTTTTTTATACGATGACTGACCTCTTTGACCCACAGCATATCTAACAATTTTAAATGTTTGTTTTTTATCAGCACCCGCTTAACTTTTATTCGCTTTTAGGCCTTATTTTGGCGGTCATCATTATTAGATAAAAAATTCTGCCGGTCACTAAAACTTTTTCTTCTGTAACTTTGTTACCTGTTTCGACTACAGGCATTCCAGAACTTCGGCTAAATCTTTCATTATACTTCCGCCCACGCTTGTTTGCTGAAACAAACAATTTTCAAAGTTCATAGCTAATTTCAGTGCTTAAATTGCGCCGGAGCCCGGCTCCGGTACTTATCAATTTTTAATTTAAATTACAATTTTAGCCGGAGCTCACCGGAGCCCTAAATAAGATGAGCTCCGGTACTTCTTTTTATAAAACTGAACCACAATTTCAAGGGGGAAAATTTTTAAATTCCTAAACGTTTTAGTTTAACAATAAGCAGACCTCTATTTCCCTAGAAATACGAACTCATGAGAACGTGAGACGTTCAAGTAAAGTCCTCTCACTCACACGCGGAAACCTTTTCCTTTAAGAAGGGCAATAAATTTGGGGGAGTTAGTTTAGAAACGCGTAAATTTCTTGCCATGCCATCGTATCTTCTGCGTACAGTTAGTTATCCTCGTAGGAAGGAAAATTTGTGTTCTAAAATGTGCGTTAAGTGACAGCGAGTACAATAAAAGTAAAATACTGAGATAAACCGCTCAAGCACCTCCTCTACATCGTCTTCCCACAGTATCCGATAATGGTCAGCAACTTTACATTCATTCTTAGGAGTCAGATTCAGGATTCATTTTACCCCTGACATACAGCTGCTTAATGGCTATAATTATATCAGCAGAGAGCCGCGGTCAAAGAGAACGTTCTCTCTCACCAAAATTCCCCTCATTTTTTGTTTCCACCCACTCATACCCTCATTCTGTTTCGCCCTGGAATTTTCATCAGCTGTACTTTAAGTATATTTAATTTTTGTGATGATAAAAGAACTTTTCATCCCCTCCCTACGATCAGAGCTTAAATTGGGCCGGAGCCCACCGGATCTCGGCTCCGGTGCTTCTTAGTTTTTGTAATAAATCATAATTCTAGTCGGAACGCACCGGAGCCCTGAATAAGAAGGCTGCGGTACTTCTTTTATGTAATTGAATAACAATTTCAGTAGAAATTTTATTTTAACAATAAAATTATATTAAAAATCGCTTATAAAATTTCAATTTATCTCTTTACATTTTATTTAATTTTAATTATTTAAATCTTTAATTATTTCAATAAATAATAATTAATTTTATAATAATTATCAATTAAATTATAATTAATTAATTATATAATAAGTATTGATTGAATAACAATTTATAAACATTAATTAAATATCTATTAATTAATTTGATAGTAATTAACTGTTTAATTTAAAAATTATTAATGAGTTTAATAGTCATTTTATTTATTTATTTACTCTTGTTCCTCTTTGCTGACGGACTTCCATAGGGCTCCGTCACTTCTAATCTTAGAAATTAAGCCCTGGCTAATTTAAATAGTTGTTCCAACGTACCACGGCAAAGTACCACTTCTACGAAGTCTTGCATATGCGACAAGAACCTGTGCAACATTATCTCAATAATTTCTGCATCGGATTTCCTCCCGTATAATAATTTCATGATCTGGATTTTTCCCAGAATGAAATCCGTTAACTCGTCTGCATTCGCCGGACAGCTGCCATACTGTTGTGATTCTAGTTCCGACCTATCTTTAACCGTAGGAAACACTTTCGCCCGTGCAGCTTTAATTTCGCTTCCCGGTTCACTCAGCAGATATTTTCCAATGCCTTTGCACCGGTCAACGTCTAGCCTCACAATACGACGGTTGCTTTAGCAACCTTTTGTTCTTCTCTAAACGGGTGTAATAAAAAATTAGTTTCTAAGTTTTCGACAGATGTCAAAAGAGAGCTTCTGTTACCAAAACTACTGGATAGTTCCATCGACGCTCGCAAAATATCTAAAATATAACTATTTGGCTAGCTGTTGTTATAATATTTGGAGTTTTTGGTTATGGAAGGGGAAGCAGTCTAATAGTTACTCCATCGCTGGACATTATCCTTGAGAGTTGGGAGCTAGTTACAGTATCCTTGTTGTATAGGAGTTAAATCAAAGTTTTTCTACCATATTAGATTAACAAGTGATAATGATTAACTGTTTTAGCAGCTTAATGCGTGAAAATACTAGGCAAGATTATACTATGTTTTTTAAAAAATTGTTTTGTAATTATATATATATTATATATACAACACATAATATATGTCATTTTAGAATGCATAAATAGAATGCAAAATATGAATAATCTGGCGTTATACATAATACTTTTGTAACCAAAATACACGTATACCTTTGCAATGCAGATTAGAATAATTCTGGATCAGTAATTTTTTTAATTTTATGAATGCGTCTATAGTTTAGCAATGCATATTTAAACAATTTTGGAGCAATAAGTTTTTAAAATTTTATTAGAAATCCGGACAAATTGTTATTAATTTTAGCATTTTCCCCCCTATCGTATGTTTTTCTCACTATTCCTCTCCTTATTTTTCTCAACGGAGTGAACTTTTCAAAAAAATTAGTAATTTTATAATATAGTTGTAAAGTAAGTGAAATGTAGTGTAGTAAAATGTAATTAAGAAAAGAGCATCAGTTATTTAGTGCTTAAAATGTGTATTTACAATCCAGAAAATTTACTGGAGAATGGCCTTTGAAGATATATGACTTATGTATAATAATAAATGGTTGTTCTTTAATCAAATTAAGAATGGAATAAATTGGTTTTGTAATGACTCTAATAGCAAGTTGATGAGTAAAATATGTTTTAGGACCCTTCAAAATTAATTTTCATTAATGAAGAAGGTAATTGTTTCTAACCAGAAGTTTGCTTTAGAGTGAGGATTTTTTTTTTAACAAGAGGATTATCTTTTCTTTTTAAATTTCATATTTACTTACTGTTTGTAAACATTTTACCAATAATCAAAGTAAATTGGTAATATAGAGTAATTCCAAATGATTGATTTGATTTTAGATGAGCATAATTCAAAATGATAGACCTAATCTTCAGATCAGCGTAGTTCTGTAATCTGTCGTAATCTGGCGTAATCTGTCGGCTATTAATCTGATATAGTATATCAAAGGAAAAAGGGCATCTTAGTTGAGCATGTAACTAAAAGAGTTCATGTGAAACAACACACTTTGATAGCTTTCCTTTCATTTCATATCGTTCATTCATTACTTGTCATTCATTGTAGAAGATTTCAGAAATAAAGTTATTTGAAATCCGATTGAAACTTTGAATTATTCTATATTTCTCCCAAAAAATTTTGATTGTCAAACATGACACTGATGGCTTTATCATTCCATCATTCAATACACTTTCTGCAAATATATTGAAAAATAGGTTTTAGATTTTCAACCAACATATGAGACAAAAAAAAAATTCTTTTTGCATATTTTAGATGATTTGCTTTCTTCGTGGAGGTAGAATAGAAACGATCTGAGAAGTATTAATTCCCTTTTTATCTGCTATTAAAAGTTTTGGTGTATTGTAGTTAAACCAAAGAAAGTTTAAACAATAAAATAAACACAAGAGCTAACATAATACCCATGTATGAAAATATTTGTGTTTATCTCATTCTTTAATTTTACAGAAATAAAATAAATAATAAAAGCTCACTGTAGAAATTTAACTTTCAACGTTCCTTAATTTTATAATTTTAACATCTAAACTGATGTATCAGCAGAAACAGATGCACAAAATAACATTTATTACTTTCTTATTATTTCTTCGTTTTCTTGAAAGTTAGGTACATAACGTAAGCTGACGTAAAATTGTTTTCTTTTGAATTTCATATTAATTTTTTTATTTATAACGCGAATTCAAATACACATGTTTATCATCAAATTTAGCACTAAACAAATCGTCATACCTGTTGGTTATTTTGTGTAAAGGATATGCATATCTGTAAAAATTAGACTTTTCTTGTCATAATAAAGTTTTTCAAGATTATATCAATATATAAATTCTATATCTTGTTTTTAAAATAATATGCAAAACTTTCGCGTAAATCTTAATGATTAGTAAAAATTCGAATTGGTTTGTCTTTAATTTCAAACGAAAGGAAGAAACAAAATATTATGCCCTTAAAGATGGAAGACCCGAATTTTCTCTCTCGAAATGCATTCTAATTTAAAATTATGCCAATAAATGACTGATTTTTGCGATTACTATAATGTTATTTGCCTGCTCGTAATAGCCTTTTCCTTCTTGTAATTGATGAGAAATCTAAAGATATTTGTAATATAACTTAAATCCACCAGTACTGAATTCGTCCTGGGTCAAAGGCTGGCTCTAGAGTTTAATTCTGCTCAAATGCAACATTTCTCGTGGGAAGATCGCTGCAGGATTCAATATAACACTTTTAAAATTAAATATTCGCATTATCATTTAAATATTTTTATTCTTGTCTTGCATAACTCAATGTTGGGTTAATATACCTTTGTGTCCCGGGAAGAAGGCATCTCTGACGTTCTATAATATAATATTAGCCCAAGGTTAATGGCTTACTTAAATGAATTTTGGATAAGTTTAATACTTTTATGCCTAGCACCTCGAACAACTATCAGTATAACTCACCTCTCAATTTGACATTGGCGTAGCTATATATCTAGTATATAGCACTTAATTCAAATGAATTTCTTTATTGTATTGTAAACACGTGAGCACAGACTTTCAAATGAGTATATATACATATGGAATACAAATTACACATCAGCTGACTATGCTACAAGTAATTGCTGCTGCTTTTTAAGAATTCGTTAAGAGACTTTTTGTCATCGGCGTTCTATCTTGGATAGCATAATGCTCAGAAGTTTTTTTGCAAATTTTTTACAATATTATCTCCTCCTCCGACACAAGGTTTTAATCATTAATCAAACTTACAGCTGAGCTTATACTTTAGCAGTGACAACGATTCTTAACCTTCGACAATTACTGATTTTTGCCCCGGCAAACTGCGGAAAAGCTGTACATCTGTTCTTTTGTGAGAAAGACTTCTACACGTTTTGAAGTTATTTGTTATCGGAAGACAGGGATGACATGATAATGATGGATGAAATTCGCACATTGGGGAGCAGTGGGTACTCATCCTCACAACAGGCAGTACACTGCTTTCCTATTCATTAAGGTTATGAGTTCAAATAAGGAACTCTGGTGAAATTTCTGGTCACCAGTGTTAGAAATCTCATCTTTAATACGATATAAAGTATTTAACGTGTTCATTTTGTTCAACTTTCTTATTTAGCAGCATTTGTAAAGTTACAAAACTATTCCATACTAATGATGTTTAATTTTATCTCGTCTTTGTTTTTGATGCTTAGAAATTCTGTTTCGACAAAGATGAACATGTATAATTGTATGAAGTTATCTCTTTTGAAGACATTCTGTGTACATTCTGTTCCAATAAATTTATACTGTGTACATAAGCGTGCTTACCTTCATACATGCAGACACATACAGGTGTGTGCATGTATGTTAATATAGATTGAAGTAATTAGTTGAAATTCATTAATATCGGAATACATTTTTAATACTTGCGCAATAGCTGCAAAGTAAGATAATAATAATTTATTTTCTAAAGTAATATTGATTATAGTATCTCTTAATATAAGTAGAATGTATCTGAACCCAGAGGTAACCCAGAAGCATTGAAATTTAATCCGGGGATTAAATTTTAGTGCCTCTGGGTTATATATATACTAAAATATAGATATATACTAAAATGATTAGATAAGATAATAATTCCGTCCGCTTATTATCTTATTTTCGTGTCTTCATTTCATTGCTTTATGAATTTTTAAGTGTTTAAATCAGCTTACGGTACTTAATTGTTTCATTTCTATTTCAGTATGACTTGTTTTCTAATTCTTTGTGCTATTTCTCTATGAACTTAGAATTTATTTAGATAGCAATTATTTTAATTACTCTAGAACTGTATGCCTTTTATATGCAACTCTTTATTTAGATTTCAAATAAATGAAAAATAGATAACCTTATTTCTATTTCGAAACTACAAGCAATTCTTATCAAAGTAAACTGAGGGTTTAAGTTGCATGGTGAGAAATTTTGCCATATTTCAAGGTGTTTATTCATTGTTAAATCTGCGTATTTATTAATATATATTTTATAATATTCGATTTGTTTTTCCATTCTCAAATTAAATGCTTAAATCGTTTCAAAATAGTGAACAAATAAATCCCAATACTTATTTAATGTTTTTTAATCAAGTGTTAAATATACAAACATTATTTATCTGAAAGAGGTACTTTCCATACAGGACTTTCTAAACTAATGTTTTCTTTTGTTTTATGCGCATAATTATTATTTCTCTATATAAAATCTGGAATAAAAAATGTTTAAATTAATTTATTGCACAAAGTACTCAAGGATCCTCTTCCAAAGAAATGCCTTCCTGGACAACTTTCCGAAGGAAATTATATTATACGCAGGCAAAATTGCAGGTAATGCAGTATGAATTAATTATTAACTATTAAATAATATTTATTTACAGTGGATTTTTATCGTTAACATATTTCTTTGCTTTAGGGGTATATTGTATATGAGTGAGAAAGTAATTATGCAACGATAGATATTTTTTCAACAGATAGATATTTCATTCTACGTCAAATTGTTGCTAGGAATAGCGGTATTTAGAAATTCATTTATTTACGTCAGCAGCAAATGTGTACCCCTTTTGCAGATTCAGTATCCCTTACACAAAAGTAAACGAATTTGCAAGGAAAATAATTATCCATCTTCGCAAGGAGCATTAATAGTTATATTTTACATTTATATATTCATGAGAACCGCTAAAGAGGAGAAATCAAAAGATTACTGAAAATGCCCCAACAAGCGTTTTTTTAGAAACTGATTTCTGTGCATGTCACACCAGTCCCTAAATGATAAATGAAACTTCGTCATCCCGAAACAGTGCTTGCTGGAAGGCGATTAGATCCGCCCACGTTATTCTCATATAAACCATCCGTCTCACTTTGGATGCCATCTATCAAATAATGTCTAACCAAATTCACCTTTTGTATCTGAGTCGCGACGGAGAGTGCAGTAACTGAAGCTAGAGAAGACGAAAGTATACCAGCGGTTTTACTATTTATTGAAAACCTTCGTTTTCAGACATTCACTTTTTTGTGGTATGCCGTTTAAAAGTGATAAGTTGTGCTATCAAAAAAGCTAAGAATAGTTTTGAGTGAATTGTTAGCTTCGGAACTTTTCTAAGAATAACATAACCTATCATTCAGTTAGTTACATTTTTGATTATATTTTACATTCATATTAAAAATGAAAGAAAGAAATTAAATAAATAAATAATAAGATGCAATGAAAAATCACTGTCGTCAGGCAGTTTTAATGTCAATTGTTAAGGCAAGCAATCCATCAAACTGAAGCTCTACACTTCAATATTTCTTTATTATTATTATTATTCACATTTCATGGCTCATACAGTTTAGGGAAATATATAATTACATGAGTTTGTATACGTCTTCTGAATATGAGAGCGATATGTTGTAACATTTTATTAAAGAGTTATTATATATATGCAACAGGAAAAGACGAAAAGGAAGACTTTCTTTATGAACTGTTTGTTAGTTTAAAGAATTCCTGACAGACTTTTTGCCGATTAATGCCATGGATTATTTTTAAATATAGAGGCTTCTGCCATTACGAAGCAAACTGAAGTGAAGAGATTTTTAATAAGCATAAAAATATAACTCTCTGAAAAAACATTACAGTATTGTCTTAACAATGCAATTCAAGTGTTAGCTGATGGATTAGGCAGAAGATGCACTATTTTATGGCCAAAAAATATCTACTCTATCTTGTATAAAATTCGACTAAAGGGGATTCTTTTTACCAATACCTTTTTAATATGAGTAAAGAATAAGCTCTTGCATCGTCGTTTCAAGCAATGAGTTAATCGTTAATTACGAATTATTCTGTTCTAGATTTAAAAAAAAAATGATTGAGCTAGATAAAGACTGTTCAGACAGACTGACAATGGTTTTATGGTTTGCTAATTTTGAACCATATTACTAGATGAAAGTTTCCTTCAAACTGTGCTTAGAAACAGATGACTTTCTAAACTGCAATAGAAAATTAAATATAAGAAATTATCTTTTTATTCAGCTTTCATAACTGAAAATATTCTACAGAATCCGCATAAACGTTTATGTTAATTAAAATAAAAACAAAAAAACTAACCCCCAAATTCATAAACAATATAAACAACTTAGTTTCGAACTGATAATAAAAACAAGCGTTCGAACCATAAACTGGTAAATAATATAAACATTTTAACAACAAACTGAACATAAATAATAATAATAATAATAAACATATAAGGTATTTTCTCTCTCCTTTCTGCGTACCTTCGGGGTGACTGGAAGCGTACTCGATGCATATTCGAGAGATCCAGAATTCGAATCTCGGCGAGAGCACTGCACACTTTTCACGTCTCCTGCTTTAAAAAAAAAAAAAAAAAAAAAAAAAAACTAATGGTGCTACAAGTGGCGCCCGAAATAAAAGTTGGTGGATCATAATTCGTCACCACCGGGATTTGGCGATTGGGTTCCCTATCCCCAGTCGCCCTTTAAAGGGGAGATAATATAAGGTATATTTTTCCCTCTTTTCCGCATACCTTCGAGGTGTATTTGGAAGCACGTTCGATGCGTATTCAAGAAGTCCACGGTTCGAGTTCCAGCGAGGATACTGCATATTTTTTTGTCTCCTTTATCAAAATAACCGAATGATTCTACGAGCATTCCTATCGCAAAATTCATACATATATAAAAGAAAAAGCTTTTAATAAGGAGCTTTAAGGGATAAACTTATAAGGTATTTCTCCCACTTCCCTAACGTGCCTTCGTGGTGTAACGGTAGCAATCTAGGGCGGTATTCCAGAGGTCCGTGGTTCGATTCCCGGCGAAGGCGGTTGCATATTTTTCATCTTTTTTGCTTCCAGTTAACCTAATAACTCTACAAACTTATGGCCCGATTTAAAGTAGAGTGAAACTTCTTTAACACGGCCACCATCGACTCCAGACGATTTTGATTTTCTGTGGAGATGGGGTTGTGCCGCAGATGTCACAAATTTTAACCATGTGTTAATTAATTTAAGTCAGTTGTGAATTAGGGATTATTTCCCTAATTCACAACTTAAGTAAGTGATTTTTTTATTAGTGTAGCAAGAATTTAATTTTGGCAGTTAAAAGCTCAGCGTTATATTTTCAGTTCTTCTTATTAGACTTCTTATGGCGTAAGAGATAGGAGAGCGGGCAACAAGTTATTTTTTTCTGAATATCTGAACAGGAAATATGGGGCTTAAATTACTAGGGTCTGAAAAAGGAATCGCTATGAGAAAGAGCATTGTGTCATTTTTCGCTACTAAAATGGCTTCCAAGAGAGTAAAGTTTCAAGTTTGGGTACATTTATTGCTTTCATCTGTATTTCTTTAACCAAAAAATTGCGGCGGTTGCCTTTACTGGGTGTGTGAAGTGATTTTCATACTATTATTGACAGGATGACCGGAGAATTTCCCTTCCTGTTGATCGTAATTTTACCGATTTCCGCATGGCAGTTTCCTAATTCACTTTTGCAAGTGTTAAAGAAGAGTCGTTGTGACCGCAATTCGGAGACTGGTTTGAGGGAAAAATTTAAACTCAGTTGAAACAAATTCTCTCTGCTTAGGTGCAATTTAGTCAAAACATCATTTTAATTTTCTTCTTCAACAGGTAATATTTTGGGAACAGAGAAACGAAGTTTTCTTCGGACTTTTGCACAGCTTTAGAAATCAGATTCTGTATAGATTCCGAAGAGCTAAAAAGAAAAAGAGATATGAAGTTTCGTCTCCCCGTGGGGCCTGCGGACTTAGGCACGGTCGTTCTCGCGAGTCCAGTTTACAGTGAATATCTATTTTGCTGCGATATTTCTTCATAGCTGTCTGCGGCCACTGTGAAACCATGCGCTCTTCTCTGTGCTCAGCTCTTCCAGGATTTTTTTAAAAATTATTATCTCAGCCAAAGAAAAATTAATTAAAAAAATTAATATTTCAGCCCCAATTAAGAATTCAAAGCTGATATCTTTCGGAGCGGCGAAAGCTGTTTCTATTTTTAATTCTCAAACTCTTGTGTTGTTAGTCTCGTTAAATCAGTGTTTTACCTTAATATTTTTAATTTTTTCTGGATTTGAATACATTTAGCATACTGCATATTCCAAAAGTTTCAGTATATTTTAGTGTTCATTGCATTTAGTGTTTAGTATATGGGTGTTCAAAAGTATTATAATTATTATTTTTTGCCTGTGTGTCTAATATTGTATCATTTATTTAATATTTGTTTAATTCCATGAGATAAAATTTAAATGATATTTTTATTTTCTGTACAATTCTAAAGTTAACAGTACATTCTGATCATTGCCTTTCTCTCTATTGCTTCTTTATTATGCCTTTAGCCATGTTTTTCCACTACTGTGTTAATTAATCCAATTAATTGCAGTTCCGCCATTTTTGACCACGTATAATTAGCACTTAATTGCACCTGTTGACAGCTTCAATGCATTATTAGTGCTAATTGTATGTACCTTTTAGCGCAAAGTGTTTTCTTTATTATTATTATTCAGCACGTCTATCATTATAACATTTATTTATTATTTTATTGATGAATTGAATTTAATCAGTTCAATTTTTAGTATTATTTTAATATTTTGTACAGTATATTACAATTATTGTGCTTCTTTCTACTGCCGCTAAATTTTGTCGTCAGCCGTGTCTCGCCATGGTAGTGCTAATTTGCTTTGACTGCATTCAGTGTTTTGTGCAAAGGGTATTCTTCAGTGCACTTTTACCTCACCATTTATTATAGCGTTAACTGTGCGCACAAGTGTACTAGCTACGGCTTGATTCATTTGAACTAGTACAATACTCAAGTTTCTGTTTCACATTATCAAGTTTCTTTTATATTAACTCAGCACATGAATCTGCATAATCTGCATATAGTATCCCCCACATCTCCATTTGGTTTCGCCAACTGTGCAAAATTCTCCAAAAGTAGACAAGTGCACTCCAAATATTTCTTCTTCCACATCCAAGATTGAAAAATTAATCATATTTGGGAACAGTTCGATTTATTTTTGCAACAAGCCAAAGATTCACGAATACTTAACGCAAAGGATAGAAAACATCTCATTTCCTTCGATGAACGTCGTAGAGTATTGCAGGAGTTATAGGAACAACTGAGTGCCAGCAGCAAAGAATTATTAAGCATTAAATCCTAGCCATTGTACCCTGTCTTCGATAATTCCACCACGAAACACATCACCAGCACAAGTTCCGGAATCTGCAGAAGACTGCAAAATTCTTTCACACTTGTAAAAGGTAAGAGGAGAATGGCTCAGAAGAACTTTGAGCTCTGACCACGTCCTGCTCCTGAAATGAAGTAGCACTGGGCCTTCTTCGTAGCAGATTAGGGAATAATTAACCTAAGAAATAAATACAAGAACTTTAGGCATTGTAGTTGGAGAGGTCAGACGTACCAAGTCTAAAGAACTTCTAATTGGGTGTAAAGAGAAAAAACACCTGGCAATTAATGAAAAACCTTTATTATCGGAAATAGTTTTGATTCGGACTCCTAGTTGCAATTACCTTGTTTGGGTAGTCCCACCACTGCAACAGTTGATGCTGTTCGACAGGCCTTGCTAGATATTGTGCGCTTGGCTACTGCAGATCAAATACAGCCCAGTAACGCCTTGTATATAGCTGTGGGAAAATATCATTGAATAGCGGATATCCAGCTGAAGTTATACTACCAGCTTACGAAATTTAACAGAATACATCTGGGATTTAGCACCAGTGGGTTTAGAGTGTATCAAAGGGTTGCACGCTGTTACAATTGTCAGAGGTCCTGTGTGGTGTTCTTACATCACAGTAACTATGAGTTTGAAGCTCAGATCTGCACTGCGACCTTTTCTCCAGAGCATCTGTCGGGGATGCAGAACATTCCCTACCAGTACATTAAACGGCTTAGCTGGCCTTTCCCTCCTCCATCTCGTCATACAAAGGGAAAATGCCATTGTCCACATACTTAAGACTGCTCACCAACGCATCTCTATGGGACAGAGTATTCATCAGCACTGACTCTGAACGCAGTAGCCTAACAGTACCCTGCCACCCGGCAGAATTCTATCTTGATACGAAACTACAAGCTTCATTAACTCTGAGTCATATGCGGTATATCCTGGTAGATGAAAGGGGACCAAGTCACAGGCTGTGGTTTCTCTGTGATACAAGCCACCAGCAGCGCATTTACCTGGGCACGAAAACTGAATTTTGTCAGTACAGTAAGACTGAGCTTGCAGCACTTAAAGTAGCATTTCACAACAGCATTCTAATTGGTCACGAATTAACCATATACTCTGACTCAGCGTCATGCGTCTATACGGAGTTAGATAAATAGGAACACCATAGTCCAGGAGAGCCAGAGAATGCTACTGTCCTTGTCGGAAAGTGTCAGGCCAAAGCTCCAGTGGGAACGGACGAACGTACGCGGCTACTGTACATTCTATGCCGGAAGTCGCACATAAAAGCGACTACTAGGGCCCTTTTAATGGAACAACGGCAAAGTTCCCGGGACAACGACGACACTGGCAGGCGTGTATGTAATTAAGATCAAAGATAAATTACGCAGTAGGACTTCTGAGATAACACAATTCCTGAATGGAATCGCCCATACATGAGCTACTTCTTTCTTTTCGATTTCCAGGACAGTGCGCAGTGCATATGTGGAGGGGTTGGAGATTGATTGCTTAGAAACAAGAGATTATTAGCTCCGCATTCCATCAGCTGAAAACAACCATGTATGGGCAAATAACATCTGCTGCAATACATGCGCGCTCAGACGTATCTCGAAATGCTCTGAAATAGCTCTTGGAATCTCCACTCGACTAAATAACTAGATAGCAGCTTTCAACAGCTAAGGGTAGTAGTGATCCAGAACCGTGAACGTGAGTTGACCAACCGCCAGGTTGGAAAGAAAGAAATGCCATAAACTTGAAAAATGCATAATATACATATTTCAAGACAGTAGTATATCAGCTCACAAGACACCTTTTCAAGTTCTCTTCAAACTTGTATCTCCAATGTAAATTTTGTTTAACAATATTAATATATGTAGAACAAATTTATAAAGTGTATTAGTATTGCAATATAAGAGCTTAACATAGTATTGTACTAATATTATAATTGTATTATACCGTTATATGTACTTGTATTAGTGCACCAGTGTTTTGGTATTGCAGAAATGCACAGTATTTTTTTGCGCTTGTCTCATGAATTGTGTCGTAAATTGCACAGTATTATTTTGCTTATTTTCAAATTGTTCATCACCCCTTAGTTTGAGAAAGTAATTAATTGAATTTAATTAATAAAAAACTTAAGTTTACAGAAAAAAAAGGCCTATAGTATCTAAAAATAATGATTTATAATGTTTAGGCTTGTAATGATAAATAAGTTAGCCCAGTGAAGTATTTCAAAAAGACCTATTTTCAGTGTTAAGAATATGAATATGTTTCTCTTAAAAACTTAAAATGTGCCTTATTATCCTTTAAAAGAATCATGCATGGACCTGGCCAGTTATCCCAGCTATCTGAATGTTTGATTTAATCTAGAAAATGAATAAAAATATTTTAAAGGTAAATTCGTATTTGTTTATTTGATTGGTGGTTTACCATCGTCTCTCCATGCTTGAGATGAAAAGTTTTAGTGACCCGGAGCTTTACGTAGAACCTGGGCTTACTTAAATTCAAAACGCAAATGTAGAATTTTAATTAGAGGTTTTATTTTCTAAAGAACTATATTCACTCTCAGAAATATTCATTTATGCATGATGATCTCCATAAGTGATTTCATTTTAATTCCATTACAAATTATGCATCTAAATCTATGTTTTACACTAACCGATACCGCAGCATTTTGCTGTTTGTAATAAATTATTACTTTTAGCCCCCATCTGGCCAAAAATAATAATTTAATAGAGTAATACAATTTTAAGTATTATGATAATTTAAAGAGTAATAATAATAAGAATATAAGTTAATTTATCAAAAATAATAATTGGTACTTAAGTATTATCCCGTCGATCCCGAAACTGTCGCCTGTGAGCGCGATTTATCGCCAGTTACGGATAAGTGGGACATAATAACACACTTATAACATTTGCGCGTTTGCTTGGCCCCTCTCTCTCTTCTCTTTATTCTCGATAAGGCACCTTATATTTTTATAAACAAGGATATGAATTAACTGTTATTGCTGCATTATTTTCTTCCATTTTGAAAAAAAAAAAATATTAAAATGGGGGCCCTGTCTTCTGCAGGTTAACAAGAGTGGAATAATTTAAAAGTTATGAAATCCTACCTTTAAAAAACTGTGGTTTACTAGATACGGTGAAGTCAGTTGTAATCAGTAAATAATAAGACAACAATGAAATAATTAAATATGGGAAATTTGTACTCTCGAGGAATAGAACTTATAATAGAACTTATAAACAGGGATTTCGACCAAATCGAGGCGGGGGGGGGCTAACAAAATAGTAGAAATCGACGAAAGGCTTTTTACGAAAAGCAAAAACGAAACGGGTTTAATGCTGGTTGTTAAATAAATAAATAAATCCCCTAGAAACGATTCGCACACCTTTGATAGGATCTTCGCCAACTTTCATAGTACGATGATAGGCAACTTTCAGGTCGAAGGAATAATACGTAGGTGTCTAGTGGGGAAGAGGTAATAATTTTTTGCCAGTTCCAAGCGCACTTGTCTTCTTTCCTAACATAAGCAACACCTAAAACAAAAGAAATTGAGGTGTAATTCATAGAGTTTCATCCCGAAGATTGTATTTGAATTTCTTGACGAAATCTAACAAATGTAGTCATTAGTCATTCAGAGGAAATAAAGCAATTAAGAGCCTGATATTTACGCTACACTTAGGAAAAATGTGAAAACACGAATGAATCCGCTTTTTTTTACGGCTAATATGAACCCAGAAGGTTTATACAATCTCTATTTCCAGCCTGCGCATACTATGTACGCTCAATGTAATTCGACGTGATTAATGCTTTACATTTGTATAAACGTACTTTATATATAACATTCGAACAGTAAAACATACAGTAATTCAATACAGATAAGCAACATTTTCTAGTTTAAAAAAATCATTCGCTTTAAGTTGAACTACTTTATACACTAAATGTACGATCTAACTGTCAAGTTAAGTTTTTTACATATTACAAAAATAAACTCATAAGTTATGCTTGAACTTTTGCACTGTAGAAATAAAACAATTATTTCATTAACCGCTATATTTCAACAGCTTAGTGTTTATTTCCTTGCCCTAATCTGAAAATATAATGGCAAATACTTTTCTAAAATGAGATTCTAATATTATAAATTAATTTCGAAAGTTCAGTATTCTCTCCAATATCAAATAAACAAACAATTTTGTTCCAGATCCGTTTTCTTTATGATCCTTTTATGATATTTAATTTTTGGATCAAGTTTATTTGATAATAAATTATAATATTTGGCTCGTATTATTTGCTGTTATTAATGTAGTAAAATTTAATAGTGCATATTCTTTCTGATGTTTAATAATCAATACATGAGTGCATCTATAAATATCAACTCCTCTAAAGGAAAAAATGAAATTTATTGAACAATACAGAGAATATAGGATGTAGTATAATATGGATAAATTCACGGCAATGCCTAATAAATGCAAGAGCAAAGATTTAGCGAGCAGGTAATGTTATTAGGGTGGAATAATTATATCTTGCTACACTGTGGAGATGCACGTTAACTAAGGGATATAGGTTTTGTAAATTTGAAAATATATATTTCATAGCTATATCGTAAGTTACGGTATAAAGAAGTTCAGTTTATACCAAAATATATACTGATTTTGTGAATGCCGTCATAGCTTTTAAATATGCAAAATAAATACGAGATTTCCAGAATCTGCGCTTAGAAAGATAAACCTAGCATGCTTTTTCAGAATAAAGAAATCAATGCAGTTTTCATGCAAGGCGAAATTTTGATGAAAGGTTTGTACTTATTGCTTTGCAACAGTGAGTGAACGTCAGTTTCTTTTACACAATTTCTTTATTTCAATTTTTTTCCCTTTGAAGCACACTGTTTCACGAAAATCCACTTTGTTTCAAGATCAGTCGGTTTGAGTACTGTTGCATATAAGTGAACATTTCAAAAAGACTTTGCAGCAATAGTATTTGAATTTAATAACATTTACCTTTATTTATATTTCAGCTTAATAATTTAAACTAAAATTTGTTTCACTTCTAATAAGTGGTATCATAATTTCATGCCATGTGGTATCATAATTTCATGCCAGATTTTATGAATCCTGTAGAATTAATGTTCTTTTACCTGTAATGTAATATTTATTTTACTCTATGAAATGATTAAAAATTTGATAATGATTCATGAAAATAATAAAAGAATTTTTATTTCCTTAATAAAATTTATTCACAGACTATACATGTATCAAAAATCGAGCTTTCAAAGAGTAAACATTTCGAATATATAATCTTTCATTCATAGGACATACTGCAATTAATAGCAATGTAGATATGCACAAAATAAAATATACACTCTTGATTATTAAACTTAAGGCAAATGTGCTCTGTGTATTCGAACAATATTAAGTTTTTGGCAGATATTTACAAATAAAGAATTCCTGACTAATCTGACATTAAAATTTCTTCAACTTAATTAATGACCATCTTAGGTTATCTCTAAAAACAGACTCTTACGAGCACCCTCCAAGAATGACAAACTTTAAGAATTTCCTTGACGTAATTAAAAGATTTTTGGTTCCGCCTTTTATATCATAGAAGAATTGCAAAGTATGTTAAACGCTGATAATATTTTGACCATAACTGTTTTCGCATGAATGCTTCTAATTGGCATTTTAACAGACTAGTCAGAGTTTGCAGAACCTCTTTAAAATATTTAATTTTTTTTCATTTCAATAAGTTCACAAAATTTTTTCTCAGAAAATATCTATATTTGTGTATATTCATACATAAACACACACACACACACATACATATACTATATATATATGGAAGATTTTTAATATAATGCAATATATTTTAGCCATTTCGGAGAAGAATGTTAGAAGCATTTATTCATTCATATATAGAGAAGCAACACTTGAACTCTTATTTTACAGCTGTGAAATAAATTAGGACGAAAGAGAATAGCATAAATGTTACCTGCACAAATTTTAGGTAATCTTCTGGAATTTACACAACAGATCTTGAATGTTTAGAAAATAAAAATTCAGAGATTTAAATGTTAGAAAGATTTTTATTAGAAAAATAGGTGTTTCTATTTTTTTCGAAAGAAATTTTAAAATGCAATGGAGCTTTCAATTTCAGTGTGAGTGATAATGTTGACTCTTAAGAATAATTTTCAGTAAAGAAAAAAAGTTGCGCACCTCGTTTACTGCTAACAACAAATTTGTGATATAAAGTACTATTTTAATGTAATTAGAACTCAAAGCTCTGTGGAAAACAGAAATTTTGCAACCCGGAAACAAGCAGTTTTTGCCATGGACAATTATACAATGATCGTAACTTCCTTTTAGCGCTTTAGCTCTTTTAGGGAAAACTGCAACGGTTTTAGGTCAGTTAACATTAAAAAAATTATTAAATTAAGAGTTACTTATTTTTCTTCATTAATAAATAAAGTATAAATTCAGTTGCTGTTTACATGTTGATTTTACAGAAGAGTTTCTTTCATTTTCTTTTATTTTCCTTTCATCCCCGTTTTTCTTTTCTTCTACATCTTTTTTTTTTTTCTTTAGCGTTGTATTTTATCCAAATAATTCCTTTTAAATTATTTTATTTATCAGTACAAATGCTACTGATGTCCGCAAGATGGCGTTAAACTTCAACTTCTCGCATTTCATTAGAACGTTTAACACGTTTCTCAAACACTAATTTATTTTTTCAATACATAACCAATGACTGTAAAATGTTTAGAAACCCAAATATGATCATTTTTTAATAATATTTTAATGTAACATTTCAAAGTGTCATTTTTTTGCGACAGTTTGCTACAGTGTCATGTATATTAGAGATTTATGTTACACAGATGGATTCATATTTTGTTATATTTATTAATTTACAGTTTAGCTCTAGCTGATAAATAAATCAGAGATCATAATGCTGCTCAGAGAATCTTTCTGAATTTCCACAAATCAGTTCTAGAGTTAAATGAAATTTTTTTACCATGCAAATTAATTGTTTAGGTTCTAAGGCTTAAATTGATGGTTTGCGCTGGAACTAATAATTAATTTGCAATAAATGCTTCGAACAATGAAAAATAAAGGCAAATTTTTAATTCTTTAAAATTGTTAATTATTAGAAGTGACGAACAGTATTTCCTAGATGAAAAAGAGTGCTAAAACGTTTTACATAATCATGCTCCTCCGTGCTTTTAAAATATCTCTTTTCACATCATATATCATCATATACATCTGCAAAAATAAACATAGGTGCTTCAGATGTAGCTTATAATTTCAAATCTGGACACTGGCCTAATTAGGATATTAAGTCTTCGTTTCCAAGAATATACCTGTATATAATATAATCTTACTGGATTCAAATACGCTGTATAGTGAAAATCTTTTTAAGGCATTTAAATAACTGGGGGCCAAATGGTGGCCCACGGGCTACATGCGGTTCACAACAGGATTAACAAAATTTCTTTTACTATTGTTATGGACCACGGATATCCTGTTGTATGTATATTTTCATGCGCTTTTCTGATAATTTACAGTGTATAGATGTGTTGAATGAGTACAGATTTTTGAAAGAGTGCAGATGAGAATTGACTTTGCGAACATGTTGCATGTTATCACTAATTTACAAGACGCTTTAATTTTCATGAATTTGTAATGGTACATTAAAATTTAATGCATAGTTTTCCCCACTACCTTGTATACAATTAAAATTTTAAAACATAAACATTTTACAGAAAAATATCTTCAAAATAGCATCTAAAATATCTTATGCATGAAGTTTTTACTTATGGTGCGGCCTAGCAGTAAAACTCTTTACAGTGGCACATAGAAGTACTATTTTAAATAACTAGTATTTATTATTCGAGGATTTGTTCGAAACAAAATACAATATGTTGGCGGCGATGCCAGCGCACATCTTAAATTGGCCATCAGTTCTATAGAATTCAGCCGCTACTGATTTAAACTATTGACTTTACTGATTGCCAATATACTGTAATAATTTTCGACCTTTATTTGGAATTCAGTCTTTCATACATTAAAATGTCACAGTTGCAGTAATAATAGCTTTTATTAACATGGATGTTGTTTCTTATTCTTTATTTCTTTAAACCCTTTTCCGATTTTAGTGTTTTGTATAATATAACCATTAAGGCACCAGTCCATTTACGAATTTTTTTCCTTATTGATTCATTAAAAGATTCTCGTTGAGGAAAGTATCCTTCCCCCATTTCGCTTTTCTTTCGTTCAGAAACAGGCATATTGAGCATGAAACTTCTAGAGATTTAACGATTCTTAATTATAGATAATCGCATTTTTCTCGCAACAATCTATTTAAAGCACAGGCCTGTACGTCACGCTTCATAAGAAGGCACGTTAAGGAAGCCAAAAATAACTTTATTTGTTCTGCAAATGGAGAAGTAACTTGGTTTTAGTTCATTACGAATGCCAAACTGACTATTTTTCTGTTTTTTGGAAAGACGTCCTCTACGGAAGCAAAACGAATACAATAGTTGAAATAATGATGCTTGGATCGAAGAGCATATTTAAAAATAGTTTCACAGTGAATAAAATACATGGAATTCGGATGTAATTCTTGTATTACATTCCAGTAGCAATATTAAATAAACTACATCTTTAAAATTTCATATGATATATAAGTTCTGAAAATAAGTAATTCATGTATGAAATTAAGCAAAATGTATCATACTCTGAATGTATTGTATGCAACAATTACAAAAGCTGCATGTCAGCTTTAACAATAATAGACTTCAATAGCTGTTTGGTGTTCTGAAGCAGAATTATCTGCTTCTAAGGAAAAGACACCACTTGGTTGCCTCTTCTTACGCATCGACACTTTTTATTTGGAATAAAAGCGAAAACGGTTGAATTCCTCTAATTGTTAAAATTCATGTACTTTATGATCTTCAGTGATTTTGGAGGAGCAAATTATTTTTGCAAAAACGTGATGCAGCAACTCTGTATCGTTGATGATATTTTGAAGATTTTATCTCAAACTATTTAATTAAGGAGCTGTTTCATTATATCGCACTTTTTTAGGCTGAAGTTTGGTGTCAGAATGCATAGATGACATGTGTTTTCTCAAATGGTCTCTACGATAAAATTTCTTGTTGCATACGATGCATGTGAAACGTTTTTCACCAGAATGGATCATCTTATGACGAGTAAGTTCTTCTTTCCTGGTAAAGGGACGACGGCAGACTTCACATATATGGGGTTTTTCACCTATAATACGAAAAGCGAAATTTTAGATAAAATTTTTATAAAGAAGCCATGTTGTATTTTTATGTTCTTAAGAAATATATTGCATAATAAGATAAAATAAAACGTTGTTGAATGAAGGAATACTTAGTGATTGATCACATATTTGCCATATAATGGACAAACACATAAGAAAAAATACTTACAATATATTGCGTATTTCTTAGATATAAAAGTAGAAAAGTGTAAGAAATATGCAAAAATGAAAAGGCAAACAAGAAAGATTCCTAAAAGCGGGAAAGTTAGATACTAATCAGTTAGATTGTTTAGACCTTTTCACTAAATATATGTTACGGTCACTATAATAAAAAATTGCGACAAAACTAGTTGGCATATCGATACGGTTAAAGTTATTATAAGATTAACATATTCCGAATTCTCTTTGCTTAAACCTTAAGCATACGCTTCTGCGTTTGTGAAATATTAGGATACTCGTACACTAATTTTAGAATTTAACATTTACTTCAAATTAAATGTTATAAAAATTGCATAGTGACTTAATAATAGTAGACGAAAATGAAGATTGTAGGTATCAGTGTAATTTATTTTATTATAAAACTTGAAAATAACTAATAATTATCTACGAATTTGTACATTTGCATCAAATCCGTTTTATTTTCTTCCGCGATTTTTACATGGATTCTTTCGGAATACATTTATTACCCAGAAATAAATGTATTTGAGCATATATATTTGTTTTACGGCGTAAAGAATGTTCTGAAAAATTGTATGGTACTGTAATTTTCTGAGTAAAATATGAGTTTATTACATTTTACACAGAAAATTTAAACTTGGGGTAAAATTTCACCCACACCAATAAATCATTCACAAGAAAGACAGATAAGGAAATGATCCTGAAATTTTACATCTGTACCATCTGATAAATGAGTATAAGAGATATCTTGATAGTTAGAGGAACTAGATAATGTGTTGACTTGCTTATTGGAAATTCTTTCCTACTGGATCAGTTTTGATCCCATTGGCGTGTTTACAAGTTAAGTTTAGGTTTATTTTTTTTAATACATCCTATACTATTCATCACTCTTTGCTTTATGAGTTTGTCAGCCCTAAACGAATGTGCTTCACGAAGTATAAGGCATGGTCACTACTTAAAAAAAAATAATAATGCAAAAAAAACCTACGAACAGACTTCTGCAAGGAAAAATGAAAAGCTCTCATTTCCAGGTTAAGATATTTTTGCTTAAAAACAGAATTATTGAAGGAATATTTTTAAAATCTGGTCTGTATTCTGAGGTCTTTTTATGGAAAGACAATGTGAAAAACAAATATACGAGTAATCATGCATGTAAAGGCAAACATATAATAAGCTCGTATTTCCAGGTTAAGCTATCTCCGCTTAAGAGTAGAATTATTTAAGGAATGCTTTCTTAACTTGCTCTGGATGCTTATGTTTTTGTAAAGAGATAATGCAATTTATTCGAAGGTATGTAGATTATATACTACTTAAATTGCTGACTCCTTGAATCGTCCAGTCATATCTTTTAAACAGAGTAACTATAAACTAAGATAGAGGTTTTAAAAGAATCTTTTTATTAAATAGTATACTAGCTGTTACATAAATCTGATAACGATAAAAGGAAATAAAAGGAAAAATCTCTAGTATTTGCGAGAAAACGTAGACCAACATATCCATTTAAATAAAATACTAAATGCAAAGTAATATGTCTAAATAAGCTAAATAAGCTTTGGCTTGACTTTACATATTTCAGGTAGCAACTGCGGCTAGCGAAGCTAATAATTAGCTCAAAGAGTAACGAAAGAATAACATGTCAGCGAATACTGCCAAAGGCTCTCTCTTGAACTCAAAAACTGGGCGCTTAAATACCTTAACATGGACCTTAGTGGAATTCGACAAAAATAGAAGTGATAGGTTAGGTGAAATAATTTGGTAATCGGTTTAATTTACATAAAACCCTACAAGTTATCTACATGACCTATTCTTCGGCTATACAAGTTGTAAAGGTCATATATAGCGATTGACTGGAGAGAAATAACTCTAAGTATGTTTTTATATGTAGTAGCGGCTCGATTACATATTTCTCTTATTATTGAAAAATCTAAAATGATGAATAAACGTAAAGTGATGAATAAAAATGTTCACATTTCTACATTGAAAGAAAATAACAAAAGCACTTGAAATTTACAATAAAAAAATTTATTTATTCGTAATAGTTAGTTTTCCAATTTATAAAATATTTTAAATTTTATGCATTTTTATGTAAGAAAGTTTTATATAAGGTGATCCTTTCTGCATTTTTTATTGTTGGGAGAAAGAACTCCGAAAGTCTGGCGATCACAATAAATAAATAAATAATTTAAACAAAAGACTTTTTTAAGCGAAAGTAGCTCATATTCCCATTATACAAGGGAAAATGATGGAAACTCCTCATACACCCACCCGTTTCGTCGGAATTTTAACTCACGTCGAACCCGCTTGGTCGCTAATGTTCTTGCATTTCTGACAACTTTAATTCAATTAGGTTCGCTAATTACAGCTGGATTTCTGATTTGATCTTTTTTTAACTATGCCTGTATCATCGGGATCGGATTCAAGTCCCGAAGGAGGCACACATATTTGTAAGGGTACAGTTCTTGTGTGGCATGGAGGGCACTTAAAATACTACTGAGCGAAAAGTCAGGTGATTCGGTGAGATGGGAGATTATCGGATTAATAGTGGTTTGGAGTAAACTATGGACGTTATCCCTGGTATTGGAAATCTACTATATGTCACAGTAATATCTGTTAGGTAATTAATTCAATAATTATGGTCTAAGGATTAATCTTTCTTATAAGACAACGGTAAAGAATCTTGAACTAAAACCTAGAGTGTTTTAATAGCAATTTTCTAATCTTTTATAATTGCATGAAAATGGAAACGTTAATCCTTTTTTAACCTGTCATCAACATTTACTGATGACAAGTATATAAACACACTGCCCGTTATATTTTATAAATATTATAAACGTTATTTAAGAGCTTAATCAAAATATGCAAACGAAACATGAACAATTTATAAACCGGGAATGTGCATTTAATATAAAAGAAATTTTAACACATGGAAGTTTGAAGAAACTCACAGTGCTAGTAATTATGCAATTTTTAGTGGATAAGTTCCTTAATTTAAAACTTTCCTTCCCCCCAAAGTGGATGGAAGTTAATGAATTTACTAAATGTATGAGACCTCTCCCTAGTATTGATTTTGAAGCATTTGCATACATCCGAACACATTAATTTCAGAGGTGCAAACTGTGACTGCATTTCTAATTCTAAACTGCTTGTTTTAATTTACGTCCCTTATTTATGCATACTGGAGTTGTGAACTGCTAATTTATTCGACCTCTAAGAGCAAAAATCTCCTATGTTTGTAAACTGCTGTGTCATGCAATGCTTAGAATATCGATAATTATTTAAACTATCGCATAAAAGTTAAATACAGATATTTTCGTTAGCCTTTGAGTGCCTCTAATTAAAAGTGAGCTTAACCTTCAGCTGATATAAAACATTTAATTAAACATGGACGGTTTTAAAATTTGAATATCTTCTCAAATTAATATAAGCGCTGACAGCCAATTACTTGCGTTTCCTGCTACGTCATTCCACAGACTTATTTTCCTATTAATGACAGACAATTTAATCACCAATCAGGCGTCTACGAAGTTCATAATGAACGGCGTGCTTTCTGAGGATGGAGAAAAGTTAATTCTCGTCACATTCCATAAATATCTCACACGCCCTATGGAGGCATGAGTTAATTAGTGGAAGTGGTTCCAGTGCGCTGGCCGAATCGCGAACGACGCCAATACAGACATTTATGTTGACACCCTCTTAAAGAAGAGACCTCTAGTCCCCGTCGAACGATAATTGAGGAAGAATCCTTTTTTTGGCAAATCGAGGTGATGAATGTTTGATGAAAATATATGACTTCCTGAGTGTATAAACCCGTATTTATTTACGACTCAAGTTAAAAAAATAACCTTATAAATCACTCTTTTGCGGTGTCTGACCAGTGCACAAGACTTCAGACGCCTGAAGATTTCTCAAATTGACTAATGCTAAAATAAGATCCTTTCTCGGATGTCTAATAAAGATAAACTGAAAATGAAATATTTTTTGTAGGTGGTGTATACTTTGATAAATTTAATAAAATCTCGTATAGTATATTTTAGACTTAAAAATAGCACAGTGAATTAAGCTGTCTACGCTTTAAATGAAGTATAATATATTCATAAAAGGGAAATCAAAACATCTTGATTTTTTACTCTGGAGTCGCAATGAATTTCTAGAAATAGGTTATTCTCATGCAGTGTTTTGAAATTTGCAATTAGTCGCAACGAAAGTAAGAACGGTATATAAAGACACCCTTCTAAGGAAGATTCTCTCGAGTTTTTGCCACAATGATTAATCTATCCTAACTTAAATGTATACTTATTCCCTCAAACTGTTAAAATCAATTAATAAGGAATTTTATTCGCATGAAGTTTGTGAACGTTTTAAAAAGTAGCGCTTTTTCTTACGATTTTTATATGCTTTGAATGTTTAAATTTACAACACTTTGCTTTTCAAGTTTTCCTACGGAAAGAACATAAAATCAAGTATGTAATGCATTCTTATTTATATAATAGAACAGAGAAATAGCAATATTGTTATAATGTATGCTTATGTTGAATGTAAATGTAAATATATCCCTGTGTTCGAAATGGTCGTGGATAAGCCATGTCACGTGTGTAACACTTAAAATACATGAATCTGGTTGTCAGAAAATGTTATCATACTTTAGTATATAGAAGAAGCATATAAAACGATATCACCCGGATAACGAAGTTCTTGTTGGAGTGCTAACGGAGTTAAAATATTGTTCGACTATTTGCCACGATGTTTCATTTTGAGCGCGGAAAAAATTGGATTTCTTTCCTCAGAAACTGACCCCATATCATGCTAAATCACTTTATATCTCCCCCTCTGACCCCACTGTTTCTGTAATCGGGATAGTTCTACAAAGTTTTCAGACAGTTTAAGCTATCCAAAGTGCTTGCGACGGACAGTCTATGACCGTTGTCTAAAGAATGTATCTACCGATGCTTTCAGAAATGTTATGACAGCTGAAGCAATTGCGTTTGCTCCAGTTGGTATTATTCAAAGATCACTAGGTAATATCTTTTTTAACCTTTCAAAAACAGCTGCTTAAATCACTTTCCTTAAACCTTTTGAACGCAAGAGCAGAAGTTTATGAATTTAAAGGCAGAAATATCAGAAAAGAGAGTTTCATTAAACATCACTTATTCTACGAATATTATTCATAAAGAATCATTTCGAAATGTAGGTTGGGCCTTCATAATCTGAGTTGCTACAAGCTGAGCGGATGAAATTTTATCTCTATGTCTATGCAGCTAGTTGTTCCAACATTATAATAAATTTTGAAGTCAACGTTAACTGCTGTTAAATTTTATTGTTGGTACATTGACGAAAGTATACCTTTTCTTTCTCTCCGTAACTGTGTATTGCCAGCAAATTTACATTTTATTCGCAATTCAGAGCATTCAGCGTACTTGAGGTTTCGAATAATAACAATCAATAAATATTTAGGTTAAAAAATTTTGCATTTAAAAACTTATTTCAGTTACTGGAGAAAAAAATTTGTGAACACATAAATAATATAAGCAAAACAGCTATAACATTAGAAGTCGTATCGGTTTTCGAAAGCGGGAAACGCCGAACATGTGGGTCTGCATTACGCTCTCTCAAAACAGAGAATACAAACCGCGTAATGCTGAATAATACCGTAAACAGAATGAATCGTTTTTTACATTGAAAAAAAATAAAAATAAGACAAAGTAATAAAATTTAAAAAAAATCTGAAAGATTTCAGATTTTAAATTACGTCCAAAAGGCGTTTTTTAAACATTTTGTGTGTCACATTTATTTATTAAATATCACGTTCTTCGCACTTAAACCATAAAATTCAGTTCAACAGCAATATCGGAAAATAGTTTTAAAATGAGCATATCCTTTAGAATTTCCGATACAGAGACTCGAGCGCTGGAGATAAAAATGCTTTTCCTGTACAACGTTGCCACTGCTCGCTTTGAAATCCTTGAGTTTGTTAATCAAAAATCGTTAAATGTTTTACAAAATGTGAAATCGATAATAAAACAAATTCCAAATTTCAAATTTGGGCTTCCACATGCCCATATTCGTAGGATAATTACGTCATTCAAAATTCGACGGCTCTATGTACCGTTGTTTTATCACAATGCGAGAAATATACATACATTTATGCAGATTTTTCATCATTTAATTTCTTCAAACATAATGCAGGACTCTAACATTTAGTGGCAACAGTTTGAAAAGTGAAACGGACATTATAGTGAAACAACGCAAAATCGCAAAACGAAAACTATAGTCCTTCAGGGACAGAGCCCTTTGGACTAAATATCTGAAGGGTTTCAAATTTTAAAATTACGTCCAAAGGGGCGTTTTTTTAACGTTTTGTGTGTTACCTTTATTTATTAAATATCATGTTCTTTGCACTTAAACCATAAAATTCAGTTCAACAGCAATGTCGCAAAATAATTTTAAAATGAGCATATACACACAGTTCCGCGCGCTGGAGATAAAAAGGTGTTTTCTTTCTTTCTCTCTCTCTCTCTCTCTCTTTTTTTTTTTTTTTTTTTTTTTTCCGTAGAGTGTTTCCATTGCTCGCTTTTAAATCGTTGAGTTTGTTAATCAAAAATTCGTTAAAGTTTTACAAAATATGAAATCGCTAATGAAACAAATTTCAAATTTGGGCTTTCAGATGACCATATTCGCAGTAGGATTACGTCATTCGGAATTAGATGGATCTGTTTTATCATAATGCGAGAAACATACATACATTTATGCAGATTCTTCATTATTTAATTTCTTTACATATAATACAGGGCGATGGTATTTGGTGGCAACGATTTGAAAAGTGATACGCCGTTTATAGGGTTCCGACGCAAAATCGCAAAACGAAAATAATAGTCCTTCAGGGACAAAGCCCCTTTGAACTAAAAAACACACACACACACACAATTTTAAGACAGAAAAGTGTTTCTGCAATAACACAAACAGTAAATTATTTAATGAATAGTATAGTACTATCAATAATACACCTAAACTACTTTATCAGCCGGCTGGCCGCCGCTTTCGCGGTTTTCTCCGTGTATCACTTGAATACAAACCGGTGTCGTTTAGAAAGTCCTCAAAGAAGACATTCCTTCACTTATGTAGACAGATAGCTATGATGCCTTGCCATGATCAAAGCAATAAATCAAAACTTTATCAACGAATTGCATGAATTTTAAAGCGGACAAGGGTGACCAGTAATCCAGTCATCAATTTTTCCATTTATCCTTTAGTCTCCTTTGTGCATGATAACGCTTTTCAGATCAAAGATTAAAAATAATTACACTCTTTAAACGCAAGTAAAAATTAAGGAAACTTGTACCGCTCGGACGGTATAGACATGGTGTCAGCTGAACACATCCCGCGGAAGGAAACGTCGGTTTGAAAACAACGCAAGCCGAAAACATCGTTGTACAAAACATCGTGGGAGAAATGAGAGCAAGAAAAAAACATCGCGGTATAAAAAAACAGTCTTAAAAAATACTGTGGTTAAAAATAAAGCATCTACACATCATCGCATGACGATATTATCACAGACATGTGTATTTCCGGCTTTAAAAGTTACAAATGCATATTCGCACAAAGATTTATTTGTAAGCGCAAGTAAGAATAAGGAATATAAATAACTTTCTTTCCTATCTCTTAAATTTTGTATATGAAATGATTCTTTAATAAATTATGATAATATTGTGAATAAATCAGAAATATCACTTCTTAAAAGAAATATTGGAAAGTACACCCAACAGGTTGTTAATAAAACCTAAACAAATTCTTGAAATATGCAGAAACATCATTTTTAAAGGCTTTAATGTTATGCACATGCATTTAGATTTCGAACTATTTCTTAATGATTTTCTGTACGTAGTAAATTACGAATATCATCTGTATAACTTTAAAACAAAAAATTCACAATAGCGAAGCATTTCATTATAAGTTTAACATATTTTTACTGGAAAATGCATGCATGGAGCACGTACGTTTCACTGCTGTAATGCAATGTTTTGAAATTACAAACATGGACGCCGCTTTGAAGTTCCGTGGAGTTTTATTCCCCGATAGTGCAGGAAACTGCGAACCCTCCCTCCTTCTATTCTAACCTCCTTGTGCTGGATGGCCTCACTTACAAATTACACATTACAAAATACACTTACAAATTCCTGGGCTTCTCGGGCTACATCATAAACATTATTAATTCCTACCTAACAAGTAGACACTTTGTTGTTCACGTCTTTGGCACAAATTCCACAAGCCATGTCATCATGGCTGGCGTCCCGCAAGGATCTTTGCTCGGACCTACACTTTTTAATATTTATGTGAACGAACCTTCCACACACGACACAGCATTACCTATGTATGCAGACGACACAGCGGTCCTCTCATTAAGTGCATTTCCAGGTCCAGTTATACAACGACTGCAAAATTACATACACACGCTAGAGACTTGGCTCTCCAGGTGAAAGATCCTCGTGAACGTGGAAAAAACAACAGCTATTATGTTTACGAACAAGACTAACTTCAAGAAAAACCTGAAGTTCTATGGCACTGATATTCCCTGGGCCAAGCAAGTCCCTTATCTTGGGGTGATCCTCAATAAGTCACTTACATGGTCCCCGCACATTACATCTATTATCCAGAAGTTTCGAGTTCGTAAAGCCAAACTATACTCCTTAATTGCTCAAAACAGTATATTATCTATTGACAACAAGTTACTCATTTACAAGTCCATTCTACGTCCACTTTTGTGTTATGCAAGTCCAGTTTGGGCATATACCAAGAAAACTCATAGGAAAAGATTGCAAGTCTGCCAGAATACTGTTCTACGACAAATTGTAAATGCTGAATGGTATGTAAGGAATAATAAAATACATGAAGAGTTAGGCATTGAGTTACTGCGCACTCAATTATTATAACTTAGCCAAAAAAATTAATGAAAGGCAGCAAAATATTGATAATCCCAGTATTAAAATATGTGATTATGACGATAACAGTTTGGAAAATATGGATATGCCTATGGCCCAACTAAATGTATGGATCATGTAATATGTAACTCTAATAATTTGACATATGTGTTTATTTATGTATTTATTTTCATTCCTCTTATCTGTTATACTTCAAATTTTCTGTCTGCGTTCTCACTTTTGTGTATGTTATAGATATATGAATATAATTATTTCAAGTTCATGTCTTAATATTTGATGTTGTGTACTTGATAATTCTTAATGGATTCAATTTGCCTATGTTTGCACTACCTCATTCTTGTCACAGTCACCAGTTTCTCGATTTTTCTGCTCTCACTAATTTAGACAACAACTCCATTGATATTAAATACGTTAACAATATTCTTATCTGACCTTAACAAAATTATAAAAAAAAACCCTATTCGATTTATCTTTCGGTTATTGTATACTACCTTTCGAAATGATCAAACTGTTCTACAAGTGGTAGAGCCTTGGATCAGGCACCCTGGTGTCTCAAACACCATTCTACAGAGAGAGAAAAAAGGGGACAACTTTCCTGTTTGGAGCTATGGGTATGTTGGCCTCCTAGAACGATCATTCCTCTCGTGAAGTTCATTTCAACCCAGTGTCACAACCCAGGATTTGAGTAGCTGTTTCGGCCACTACACCACACCAGCAAGAGAGCCGTCTTTTCAAAGGGAATTAACTCTCTTCCCTTATATATATGTACTCACCCCTTACCCAACTTAAAAGCCTTTCCAGCTTTTATTTTCTCAATCGTTGGTCGTAATCATTTACTTTCAATTACAGATTACAGAAGTATTTCAAATGACGACAATATTCATGTTTTGGTCAAATTAAAAAAAATAATAATTTTTGACAAATAACGAAATCTAAATTTTAATGCGGTCTCCAAGTTCCTATACTTAGGAGAGATTTACACTCGTTACGAAAGAAATAAAATGATAAGAAGTCTAACTCCCGTACGACAAAAATTGGACGGGATATTTAATTTCAAAATCTGCAGTTTTTAATACCATTTCCAACTTGCCTTAAAGGTTCAGTTATTTAAGTTAGAAAAACACTAGGAGATAGTTTAGATGAAGTACAGCAAAATGTGTGCATAATTTAATATGCCGTATAAGGAAGTCATGTGGTGTGCACATCAGATTTTTTGCTTTAGTAAGCATTTAATTTTTCAATTATTTTATTTGAAAACTTTTGAACTGTTACTTGTTATTTTTTAACACATATTGAATTATGATATCTGGAAGCGACCAATAAATCAGTTTAGATAGATATATATTATCTATTGATTGTCAAACACTGGTTTCCTCCAGGTGTAAGTCCCCTGCTTCCCGATCTGGTCCGAACAACGTTTCACATTTTTTTAACTGAAAAATGTCACTCTGTCTCTTTCTTTTTGTTTGTATATTGTTTCTAGTTGTCTACTGTAGACATTTCAGTGAAATTATTTTGAGATTATACTAGAATCTGACATTTAATTCAACGACATATTGATTTAGGTTTCAGCCGTTTTAAAATAATTTTTGTCACATTTTGTTAACTGAAAAATGTCACTCGAGTCACTACATAGTTAAATGAGAAGTATTCCGTAAGGTGAAAAATGTCAGCTAAGCAGTTTGCAATTCGATTTATTTTTATCACATCTGAAATTAGTTTTGTTATATTAAAAGGAATAAGCACTTTTTATGCATAGCGCTGGATGTAGATTAAAGATTAAATAAAAATTAAATTATAAGTTCGCATTTCATTTGACGAGTATTACTATTTTTACCGAGAAAAAGTAATAAACAGAAATTTTAAAATCGGAACAAATTATTTAATTATTTTAAAACGGCTGAACCCTAAATCAAAATGTCGTTAAATTAAATAACAGATTCTAATTGAATCTCAAAATAATTAGACCGAAATGTCTACAGTAGACAACTAGAAGCAATATACAAACAAAGAAACAGATAGAGGTGAGACTCGTCAGAGTAAAAATATTCATGCTGAATTAAAATAGAAGTAGTTTAAAAATGCAATAATTCAGCAGCCCAGTTTTAGTTATCCATATCAAGAAGATATGCCTTACATGCGCATACTATGTGTCATAAGTAAATTGGTAAAGGCATACAGTACCATTTGTTTTTACTAGTAAAACACTTTTAAAGATTCGAATTATGAAATCAGTCAAATACATTATTAGTTACTTACTGTCTATCTGTATTTTTACATGTATAATCGAGCAATATTCTTTGCATTTGTTTTGTATTTTGTCTTGAATTTTGTTCAAGCAAACGTTTCCCAAATCATTCCAACGTGTAAAAACACTATTTGTTTCATGCAAGGCCCGCCAGTGGCCGGGAAGAGAAGTTTGTTGAATACTGGGAGTTTGATTAGAGTTCGATTCAGGCTAATGCGTTGGCTACACGGTTGGTTTCCGCACGTGTCACTTGAATACGAACCTGAAAAAAGAAAGAAAGTCTTTCACGTGGGCTTCCTTCTCTTCAGACAGTTACCATAGTCTAGTCTAACTTGTAAACATAAAGCCATATGATATGAGATTATAATAATTTTGGGAAACAACATACCTGTAAAACATGTACATTTAAAATGTATACATAACTAATGTCTAAATTATGCATTGTGCTTATTTCCAAACAATTCTGATTTTTAGAGCAGGCTTTTGAAAATAATTTGAATACTTCTGTCATAAGAACAGGACCAAGACAATGATGAAGCGAAAGAAGTTCTCACCTAGGTTGAATAACTTAAAAGGATGCTAAATTATGAATTGCACGGGGAATTTACCATAAATAATTAAATTATTTAAACCTGAATTAATTAATTCGCGTTAATGTCTTCCTAATAAGTATTTTATATGAGCTTTGCAATACTTCAGTTTTGTTAAATTAGATTTTCGTCACATAGAGTAGAATCTCGAGTATCCCAGATAATGATGATTGAAATTACTTCGGATCATTGATAAATGTGAATCTATAATTATTTCGTAAAAAGTAGTGTTAAGAAAATTTGCGATGTTGGGAAAAATTATTTTTAAAAAATACCTCAAAAAATATACCCCCGAAAAAAAATTAATAAGTCTCTAAAATATATGGCTGTTTTAGCGGTTTAATTTGACTCAACACGGGCGAACACACCCGACTCGGACACAGGAAGGATTGACGAATTCAAGAGCTCTTTCTTGATTCGGTGGATGGTGATGCATGGCCTATCTTAGCTTGTGGAGCGATTTGTCTTGTTGATTCCGATAACGAAAAAGACTCTAGCTAATTAAATATACGCTGTGATCCTTCGAGTCCGACGTTCTTAAAGCGGCATTTATTAGGCGCACGAGACAGAGCAATAAACGAGTCTGTGATACCCTTAAGATGTCCGCGGCCGCACGCACGCGCGCTGCCTTGAAGGATTCAGTGTGTCTGCTTTGTCTCTGTCTGTGCATTCCCTGTCCGATAAGACTGGGTAACCCAATGAACGTCCTTCGTGCTGGGGATAGGAGCTTGTACTTATTTTTTGATAATTTTATAAGAAAATATTTAATATCATGTCATAAATGTTACCGAAAGTTAATATGCTTTATAATGCAGTAATATAACTTAGTATGAGAAAGTCGCCATTAGATTTAATGAATTTTGCTGTACGAGATGTACTAAATATGTATTATTCTGCAAAATCGATTTCAAGTTAACAGAATTAATCATACAATGAAACTGAAACTGAAACACAATGTATTATGTAAAGTATCGGATATAAATTTAAGTTAGGAAAATTATTTAATCTGTGTATGAAAATAAATCTTACGCCGATTATTTTTTTAACCGATCGTCGTAAAGAATCAATCATGTTTACGATTCGAGAAAGTTTTCATAGCTGTAGATGTTAGATATATTATCATTTACTCTTTAAGGCACTGTCTGCAAATATAAATTTAACATTTTTTATAATAATTTTTTTAAAAGATTAATGTACAAATAACAGACATTGCGTTCACGAGAAAGCTATAGATAAAAACAGTCGCGTGGGCTTCTATGACGGAACGGAAAGCAAAAGGGAATCAATGGAACACATTTCGAAAAGCAGAATTACACAAAAACGACTGACTTTTAAGCATTCATGTCAATACCATTTATTTGTATAGTACTTATTTTTTACTTCTTCATATTTACATGCATATTTTATTATTATTTACGTAAGCTCAAGATTTACTCTTTAAGTACATTGAATCAAAAAGGCAAGTTTTGTATTATAAAAAGAGGAGATCTAATTATAAGGTATTTCTCCCACTTTCCTAGCGTGCCTTCGTGGTGTAGTGGTTTTGCACGCTGGGCCGGTATTCCAGAGGTCCGTGGTTCGCTTCCCGGCGAAGGCGTTTGCTAAATTTCCATCTTGCCTGCTTCCAAAAATATCCTAATGTCTCTACATAATATTTGAAGTTATATTTTTCCAGATTAAAACATGTTTCTGAAAAATGTGTAATGCTTTCTTTACAGTATATAGGAACATTTAGAAAAATTATTGCACGTAGCACAGTTCTCAAAGTAAATTGCTTGAAACTTATGGAATCAAAAATAACTTGATTTTAGAAAATCGTCTTCAGTATTTCTTCAGGCTCTAAATATTTTTCAGTCTCAAAGACAAAATTTGGAATCTGATGATTTTGCCATATGTGTAATAGGGAAGTTCCATCTCTTTGATTGAATAAAGTGACTTTCTTATCATATGAATTTATTTTGAATATAAATAAAGGAAATATTCAAAAACATTTGAAGAGCATAAAAAATCTACAAAACGGATATTTTAAAAGTCGAAACTTCAGCTCGTAAGTGGTTATTAAAAAATGTAGAATAACAAAATGCTATTGTATGTTGTTTATTATCACTTAAATAAAGAGTAGTCTCTTTTTGCTCAAATGCTGAGTTAAAAATGCCAATGTTTATTAATACATTATTACATCATAGTGCTTGTTAACATTGGAAAATCTGAGTATTTAAAAATAACTGTAAACCAGGGTTTTTGAAAATGACAATATTCCTCCTTTGGCCGCGTTTGAATTATTCATTAGATATTAGGCATCAAGAAGATGGCAAGAGGCCTTAAAGAATGATCAGTACTGGCAATAATTTTACAATAATACTATACGATTAGGCACAATAAATCTAATAACATAAATGTACTACATGAAAATAGCACCGTCTTTTGTATTTTTTCCCCATACAAGGTTACAACAAATTCTCTATTATCCGCGCATGGAATACCATTTTTGCAAGTTGTGTGCTCACCGTTCCCGAAAAGCTCTCAGATTATTAACAAAGGCAAGGAATTTACGATTTTTTAAGAAGAAATTCACATATTTGGTGCCCTAGATTTCACTGCTAAAACATGAAATGATGTTTTAAAAGTTTGTCGTTCACGGATGGAAAGACTAAACCCTAAAATTGTAATCGGGTTTCTTTCGATAAAGAAAGGAGCATTGGGCTTGAATGAAACTACTTGTGGTGTTGAAAGTTTGAAAACGTGAGTGAAGAAAATAGAGAAGTTTGAAAAAAGAAAAATATGTGCATAGAACTCTATCTAACCAAGATTGGTGATGCAGAGACTCAAAGGGAAGTACCTCAAATATTGAACGCAAAAAAGGAAATGAAATAGTAACGATGGCCACAGTCGCGCTGTGAAATGTGTAGACAAGTTGTTAAACTGTCTAAGTAAATTGAGTTCGAATTCAGTGGTATCGCAATTTTGTGCAGTATTTGTTCAGTGCCATATAATATGGTTGGCTTGGTTTGGTTTATGCGATTAACGACAAAGCTTTAAGACGACGACGACCCTTCAAGGGCTATCTGCCTAAAGTGAGGAATGACTTAGTGGAGGACTTTCTGAAAGGAATTGGTTCGTATACACATTACGCATGGGGAAAACCACGAAAACGCCCATTTAGCCAACCCGTTTGCGGGATTTGCAACGAACTACCAGTGTTCAGCGAATTTACCGCTCTGCCGGTGGTGATCCCGCCATATAGTATGAAAGAATATCAATAAGAATTAAGCATTCACAAATTGCATTAAAAAAGGGGGAAAGAAGGAAATAAAATAATTTACAATATTAATAATTAAAATAATATTAGAAAAATCTGAAATATTTTCGTACATATTATTGCCTTTTTTAATTAAATTCTGTCTTGAAGAGAACATAGTACATTTTCCAAATCTTTTCAAGATTTCTTATGTGGTACCCGTACATTAATTACAGTGTCACAAAATCATTTTAGTATCCTTGCGTATCTAGAAGACAATTGTGAATGCTTGCATCTTGATAATTATGACACCTAAATGCAACATAAAATGTTTGATTATTATTGTATAACTGCATGTTTATGGGTTTTTTTATCAGAAAGTATTTAAGGTTCAGTGTTACTTATTATTAATTTTTGGTCAAAGAAAAGAAGAATGGGAATTAAATCGTCCGTTTTAACAAAACTAAATTATTAAATAAATTTGTATATATAAAGTCATACATGAAAAAGAGGCAGAGGTCTTTACTAAAATGCAAACAAGGAACAAGAATCCAAAAATGTTTGATAAGCTCTGGTCTAAACGTGTCTGGATTCTCATTTTAAAATGCGTGTCAACTTTAGAACATTCAAATACTAGCGATGAAATTCCATGGGGACAATATAACATGCTTGTCGCAAAAAGATTAATTTTTACTGACGTAGCTAGCAGTTTTTTCATGATTCGATAGAATAGAGAATATTATTTTGAAAAACTAGATGCTACATTTTAGAAATAGGATAAACAGTTCAGAGGGATGGTACCAACAGTCCGTAGAAGATATTTTTGAACTTTTCACCTGGACAAATTAGTTATCAAAATGATCCATTAAATAAAACTCTAAACATAATTTTGAACACCTGCAGTTAAGTATTCTTTGTTTAATACATAAAATAGAAACCTGAAATTTTGTTACACATAAAGAGGACTATTGCAATGCATGCAATTTAGAAATAAAATTAATATTAACGTTTCTCATTAATATTACGTTCTATATCATTCAAATTAGATAAGACTGTATCCGCCAAACATAATTATTATTTGAATCTTTTTTCCTGTGTGAAATTTTAAGATCCTTACTAATCGCGATGTGGGAAACTTAAGCATGTTTTTTGACTTTTCAGATTTGAATTTAAAACGCTGAATTGCAACCGATCAATTTTTTAATATTTAAATATAAAAGCTTTTTTTTTTGGAGGGGGAATTATTCAGTTGTTGCGTATAAAACGATTTCGTTCTTCCTCAGAGCCGAGTGCTTGCTTTAAAAGTGTTTGAAATACAATGCTGAGCTAATGAAAACGATAATTTTTAGGTAAAGCAATAATAATAATGTCACTAATTCCCATCTCCAAAAATATGTGAAGAATTTTTCGCAAATTAAAATTTTCGAATAAACATAAATGAGTTCGTAACAAAGGCAGTGTATTGAGACTTTATATCTGCAGTGTCATTAAACTTTAGGACAATGAAAAATGTATTACAGACCTGAAGAATCTATCATTAAATGTTAAAAAATTCAAGTTATATAAGGGATTAAACTAAACGAATTCCTAAGATTATTAAACATGATTAAAGACCAAGCCAAGAACAGCATGTCTATTACGTTTTATCAACTGCTTCTGCTTTGCGAACATGCTTCCCACTGGTTGTTGTACGATCAGATGTACTATAAATTACACATGATATTGCTTTATATAACTGAAATTAATCTTGGATTCTGACTGTTTTTAACAGAGCTATATATTAAAATATAGTATTAACAAAGTAAATTACATTAAATATATTATTAACAGAGATATATATTAAAATATGATAGCGAAATGTAAAACAAAAATGACTCTGCCATATTGAGGCTTAGGTATACAAACTATTTAGAGATAAATGTTACGAACCAAAATCGATGATTAAATAAAGATTCCCGTGTATATTTCTGTCACATATTGTTTGCCTTTCCAAACACCGAGAGGTTAATAGCGCAGAATGCAAGTAGTACGACCCTAATACGATCCCAGGCAAAGGGGGGTTGGCTGTATGGTTGGTTCTGCGTTTTTCCTCATGTGTAACGTCAGTACGGGACCGTTTCTCTTAGAAAGTCCTTCACAAAGGCATCTCTTCCCTTAAACAAATAGCCATCGTAGACTTGTCATATTCAAATAACATAACCTAGTGCACAGTGACACGAAAATTCCAATAACCGTTTATTATACGAGATAATGCATAAATTAAAATGAATTTTAATATTTTTCAGTCAATAATTTTTAAAAGTTGGTCTTTATTTAGGCGTTAATTTCCATTGATCTGCTAAATATTTTGCCTGTTGAGAAGGAGGACAGTGTTACTTATCTCTTGAAATGATCTATTTTGAAGGTTAAAGGAAAAAAAAAATCGAATTTCGCTAATTTTTATATTGTGTGCAACTTTTGAGTCTACGCCAATTCAATTAATTACGCTTTTATTGCACTCTGTGGTTTTTATATTCGAAACAAAGTTCGAAATTTTCTACCACTTGCCCATTTATTTTAATAAGTATAGTTTTTTTGGCATTTAATAATATTTATCAAAAGTTATTTTTTCTTACGCTGACTTGTAAAACTGGTGATATTTAAATTCGGCGTGCACAGAATTTTCCTCTGAATCATGCATTATAAATTTCAGCTATTTTCAATAGCTTCATGAAAACTTGTCAAGTGGAATTGGTTACCTTTTAGTAGTTATACATTACGTTCATTCTATTTCAAGACACATACGGAGTATATTTCATCTCCATGTCTAACAACTGTTACGTAAAGCGTTCATGAAGTCACGAAATAAAATTCGATACTGAATTATTACATAATGTGAAAAATATGAATAATATTTAGTGCGCAGTGTATAGTTCAGAATGTTTATTATATAGTAAAAACGGCGACATCATTTGTAAGGAATTGCAACCATTCAGATTTCACAACAATTTTTTATTTATTCCAAAGGGGCTTTGTCTCTGAGGGATTATTGTTTTCGATTTGCGATTTTGTGTCAAATCACTCTGAATGTCCGTTTCACTTTTCAAACTGTTGCCACCAAATATTATCGCCCTGTATTATATTTTTAATGAAGATTCTGCATAAATGTATGTATGTTTCTCGCACTGTGATAAGCAGGTAAGCCTTCACGGAAGAGTAAATTAATGCTATATATATCAGTTAATAAAGTCTTAAACTTATGCATCTCTCCCTTTCTAATCTCTTTCACAAACGTAAATGTTTTTATGTGAAAATCGTATAATATATCTTTATAAAACAGGTTCATTAAATAATGGCTTTTATGAATTGACAACATAAGATTAAAATTTTATGTAGGATTAATTTTTACTGATTTTCAGATTTTAAATTCTGAAGTTTCCTTTTCGCCTTTTTAGTAAGCTTTATTAGTTAATGCAAAAGTATGAAATGCCAGAAGTAAAAATATTGTTTACTTCTTATGCTCAAAATCACTATGCAAAGATTTACTTAAATGTTTTATAATCTGCTTTGTATGTGCTTTATTTTTACCACGTATTACGATTTTTTAAAACTTCGAAGATTTTGCAAGGCTTTCTACCACGAAGATTCGAAGACTTTCTACCACGAAATTTTATACCATGCTTAAGTTAGATTACGCTATTTGAATACAGAAAAGCCAAGAGGGCTATTTATCTAACAGGAGGGATACCTTCGTTAGGGAATTTCTAAGGGAACTGGCTAGTATTAAATTTACACATGGGGAAAAACACAAAAAGGAAACATGCAGCCGGCCTGTGTGTCGGAGATCGAACCTAAGCCAGGTCAAATTACCGGTATTCAGAGGCCTTTACCGTTCATCACCGGTGAAAGATTTTATATCATGAAGTTTTAGAACTGCGATATTTTCACACTGCTTTCTTTCCTCTCACGATGTTTTGTAGAGCTCACGTTTAGCGAATAATTAGCCCAAATATAGTCAAGTTTCAAAAAGCCAAAATTGAAAGAATAGCCCCCAAAAATAATAATTTTACTTTGAATCAGTTTCAGTTTCGAATAATAGGCTTCGACATTCCCTTTGAGTTACCTTCGAGCTTCTAATTGCGCAATCATTACAACTAACTGAAGTTCAACTAAACCAAGTTTTAGTACATATTCAAAGTATGGGAATTAAGTAATCAGAGTATATTAAAAAAATAGAAACGTTGCAGAATTTACATTGATGCAATTTCTTATCTTAATACAAATACGACAGGCAATTAAAGAGAAGGCTTGAGGTCTGTAAGAGTAGAATGAAAGGAGACGACTTTCGTGAAGCGAAAATAATTTCAAGGAGAGAAATCTAGAGCACAACGCAGGATGATTAAGCACATATACTTTTTTTTAGGACAGAGCGGTTCTTCGAAGGGGTTATTGACTAGTGCGAAGATGCATTATCATGCAGTGCAACGGTTTCCAAGTGAATAATGTAAGATTAACAATCGTCTCCTTAATTCTCAGTTATTTAAGTCAGCTACTCAACAAAACATTTAAAACTGCAGAATTGTTTTGACACCTCAGCTTGTAAGACAAACCTAATGTCACTTAAACACTTGACACTTAATCTTCCAACGGTGACTAACGTATTGAGATAATCATCCCACCTCTAGCTTAGATTTTTAAGAACATCGAGTGAATACAATAATAGCAAATATAACTGAATGCTCATTTGCACTACGGCTTGGTAGTTTAAAATCTAACGCGTTAACAAAACTCTAATATTTGTGCCTGAGAACATAATAAAAGCATAAATATTTGCAAATCAAACAATAAACTAGAATCTGTAGGATTACTATTATTACCATAAACTGGGTTTAAATCCTGTAGAACCTACTAGACACATAGGGAGTTAGTTATCCCTGCGTCTTAAACAACTCACAAAATACAGAAGAAGGTTTAAATAACTTCTCATTACAGCTTCAGTTTGAGCATAAAGGCTCAGCTTGTGCTACAGACGAAATTTCAACCACTTGGGAGATATTTTAAATTAACAGAATATACAATTATATTCGAACGTTGATATCGTAGTCTAAGACTACACATTATACAAAATAAGCTAGCTCATATATTTTATCGGCGCATAGTTAAAGCATCGTCTAGCGACAATGCTAAAGCCGGAAAATCACTGTTAAACAAAGCTAGCGAAAAATACTAACAGCAAGACGTGACTGCCAGAAGCTCTCTCAACTAAATATTCAAAACTCTCAACTTAAATATACAGAAAGCTAATTTACATTCTTGTTACGAATACGGAAAGAGAAGTTATACTAAAGACTTAAATCATAACAAGTGGTTAATTAACGGCCAAGCGGTTAAAGACTGCTGATGATATTTTGTCCCGGAAATCAACCTAGATGAGCGAGCTGGCTGCATGGTTTTCATAATTTTCGCCATGTGCAGCCTGAATACGAGCCACCTTTTCCTTCGAAAAGTCTTCCATGAAGGCATTCTTTCCCTTAAGCAAACAGCCGTCATGTGCTTTGCCATATTTAAATAACCAACCAATCAAATTTATGAGCGATTTTTAAACTAATAAAACCAGAAACTCACCGAAGCCTATTGTAGTTATCTAATCGGAAGGAATAAGATAGATACAGTGCTGGCGGTTAAACTGCCAATGTTACTAACTTAATTTATACTTTGTTGCAGAGCTTATGGACAGAGTAGAAATTAGAGTGTTAGAATTTTGATTGATATAAAATTAGTAATATGGCTCCCAACGATGCAGAACCTTTCAAATTTTTAAAACTATTTTACGAGAAAAATTTTAATAAAATCTAATATAACAGAAATAATAACGTGAAAATAGATGTAACAACAATCATCATTTACTATATTACTAATGATCAGAATTCAGGTTTTGATAAATCACAATTAAATTTTAAAAATGCGTTTATACTAAATCCTATGTTTACCTAAAACTTTTATTCTGTTTCCGGGAAAAAAAGGTCTTAGGGTCCCTTTCAAATGTAAACAACAAAAATCACATACAGTGTTGTTGTTTACATTTGAAACGCAAACAACAATTTAGAAATTCGCATTGCAGTAAAGGTCACGAAATATTGTTGGATGTAAAACATCTTGAAAATCATTTTAATATTTTGCGTTTACTACACACAAGAAAGAAGATAATCTTTCATTCTAGCAAATTTTGCAGCTGTTAAATATTTCTGTAATAGGAGACATGTTTTTATATTTTTGACGTATTGGATATATTCAGACGTACTGAATGCATATATGATGCACAATTTTGAAACAGTAAAATAAATTTCGTTGCACATAAAACTAAGTTAAGTAAAATAGCAGACGATAAAATGGGGAAGGTAAAAATTTCCTCTTATACAATTAAAAAAAAACCATTTAAATTAATTAATATTCTTTATAAATTAAAGAAACATCTTTTCATATATTATTAATAAATACTTATTAAGCATTATTAATAAAGTAATTCCCCATGAATAATCCTCAGTGAAAATTTATTTGGAAATTTAAGGTTCAAAATAACTGTTGCAGTTCATTGAAGATTATAACAAAGTGCGTAACTACATTTGGCATTATTATCGTTTATAACAGGGGTTCTCAACTGGTGGTACGCAAGAAAAAAAAAGGTGGTACGCATAGAAGCAAAGTATTTTTAACTTTTAAATTTAAAAATTAAAAACCCAACATAATGATTGAGTTTTTTCTCTAACACTCGTAAATTTATGCTATCTGAGCTTTGTTCAAGAGTGGTGGTGGTAGTAGTACTTTGTAGTGGTGGTATTAAAGGTTTTCAATTTTTGTTTAAATGGTACGTGTTAGTCAAAAGGTTGAGAACCGCTGATTTATAACAAATATGCCAAATTTCAAAACGCGCCAGTATATAAACACGTTTGTCTTGGGAAATTTTGAGTAAACAACTAAATTTTTATCATGTATGCTTAGAAAAACTAGAGCTACTTTAAGATTAACAAGTTTTTTCCCCGAAAAATTCCAAAAAAATTATTTAAAAATATAAATTTAAAAAAATAAATCTTAAAAATTGTGCGAATTTTATTTGGCCTCAACCTAAATTTAGAGTTTTGAAAGAAGGAATTAAGTAAGGTTGTAAAAAAAAAGAGATATTAATAATTATACACGCAGTTAAACATTGAGGAGCTAAAATTTCTAGAGCTAATTTATTTAAAAACTATTCATGCGATTTTTTACAAAACTTGGCACTTTGAAATAATTTGAGACATAGGATCGAAATATGGGAAAAAGAATTCAGAAAAAGAATTCATCTCATTTCAGAAAAAGTCCGATTTTAGTCTCAAACTACCTGTGTTAAAGCAATGCTATATATAAATATAATATATATCCTAAGTCGCGCTTTCGAGAGATAAAAAACGGAAGTTAAATTTCGTCAATTGGCGCAGTAGAACGGAACATTTATAACTGACTGTCCCATTTTCTTTTGATTCAGTGTGCATTAATCGTAATTATAAATTTGTTATATTTTTATTTTCTTTCAAGGCAGTAAAAAAGGCACTATATTACAGAAACATAACTAGATTGCTTGAAATTTCTTATTCTGTTCAGATTAATTTATCTATAGGAAACATTTAATAAATATTAGAAATCAAAAGCTAAGAGAGGTCGAAGTTGTAAAAGTCACCTTATCTAAACCGGTTTAATCGACGAAAACGGGTGTTCTCTATATCATAAAGTGACTTTTCGAAGAGAGGATGAAACGGAAAGTAACGAATCGGCGGGGAAAAGCAGCAGACGAAACAACACTATTTCGAGGTGGGGATGAAATGGGAAAGGATGAAACGGTACTAAGCCATATGATGTATCACACAGAGAAATGAGAATAAAAATGCAACTAAAACCATATCAGCTATAAAAAGCTAAAACATTTCGATAAAAATATGAAAACTTTAAATATTTGACCATTCATTTGCTAAAGAGATAATGTATGCACTATACTTTTATGCGTCTTAGATCTTTTTTCAAGAGATGATTCATTTTTAAGGATTCGATAATGACGTCTCATATTTTGACAACATCGGCCAATATACATAATTAACTTCTGTGTTCTGCAAATAAAACAGCTTTGTTTTGCAAATACAGTTAATGGTTACCTAATCACCATTTTATTATGCGATGATGTATTTTTTAAATCACGTGTTTTAATTGATGGCTAAACTAGCAATAATTTTAGTCTAGAAGCTTAGTAGATACATTGCAACGTAGCAACTCATTTAGACTTTGATCATTAGAAATCAATTTCAGCCTATACTAAGAAGATAGATTAATGGAAAAAAAAGAAACGAAAATGGATATTATTATATCCCTATGGTTTATCTCAGTGTTGCTATGAAACTCGAATTTCATTACCATCACATTTTGCATCCTTCATAACAGCAATTATACTCAAATTAGAAAAGTCGGATAGCAACTGACACGCCTCGCATACTAAATGAACTTCAGATGCCATAGCTGTCAGAACTGGCTAATCATTTCATGATTCAAAGATGATACGACGGATCCATTCTTTCGGTCTGATAAAAAAAAATGAAATACTGCCGAAATCCCATTAAGTGTCTCGGCATGTTGAGGAATGTCACCCGGCATTAGGCTTTTTCTTGATAAGCATGTTGCATATTTCAGTATCAATGCATATCCTTTCATGCCTACATAAGTTTTATAGATAAACTGGATTGACACTTGATAGCTTATAAAATTTGATGGAAAGATGGAAGTTTTATTTTTAGAAAAGCTCATTATTTGCTTATACAAAAAACATATTTCCTAAGGTAATATGATATTGTATTTATTTACGAGGAAATGTTAAGAACCCCAAAAGAGAAATGAATTGAGGTATAGCTACAATCAGTTTACGAACGTTTTTTGAATGCATGGGTAATTTTCCATTTTTTTGAATGCATGGGTAATTAAATAGCTTCGTCGATACACTGAAATTCTATTTATATTCAATTCTAACGTTAGTTTAATTGTTAAATTGACTTTCAATATATTTAAATATGAATTTCTTAAGTATTAATATTCAGAATCGCAAGGTGAATTTTTTATTTTTAAAGCAGTCGATAGAAATCGAGAATCAAAACCCAATAGGAAGTAAAAGTAGCTCCCAGTCTCTACTGTTATGCGTTCCAATTTCAGTTTTCTGAAATACCTGGAGATCCATTACATATTATTCCTATGAAAGCAGCTGTCTCTAAGACTTTGTAAGGAATTTCTCCCTTCTTATCGCCGGGTGTAACAAGAAGGAGGGCTAGCAATTGGAAGGTTCGGCGTTCGAATCCTGGCGAGAACATCGTTGATTTATTGCGTTTTTGAACTCCCAAAAAATTTTAAAACACTACAGTAGCGCCCGAACAAAATTATGGTGGAAGCTAATTCGTCACCACCAGGATTTGGAGACAGGGCCTCTTTCTCAGTCGCCTATTTTCTGCCTCCTTACCGCGTTGTCTTCGTGGTGTTATTGGAAGTACGTCCGACCATCAGGCGGGAGGTTCGGAGTTCGAACTTCGGCGAGAGCATTGCTAATTCTTCACATCTCCTGCTTCGATAAACCTTATGACTGCAACGTTTAACGTTATTCTTTTTACTTCGAAATAGCATGCAGTCTTCAATTCACATGACAAATAAGACGTAGTTTTCGGCCATTAATAACTCGTAATAGTTTTAGTCAATCATATTTAAGTATTTTCTAATTAATTTTCGTGGGGATACTTATTCATGATTACAGACTGAAATCGTGCCCATATCAGGCACTACTAACACAGTGAAAATGCAAAGCGATAGAAAAATGCTTCAAATGAGACAAAACTGGAAAAACAGAAGGTGTACTATCGGAAGGATAGGAATACTTTAATATCAAACAATGACACATGCTCAGCAGCTAAGTATAGAGGGACTTTATTAAGCAACACGGTCACAATCAGAGTTGATGTAACTGTTAACTCGATTGGCCTTAATTCAATGAATACTTGAATTATTCTTAGCTGGGTACCGTGAATCATGTCTTGACAAAGTTCTCAGTTTTTGATCATTGAAAGAGTGTGGGAGAACATTCATCTAATGACCATAATGTCCTACAGATTTTTGATCGGAAAGATATCTGAGGATCGCGCTCTCCAAGGAATCACCTAGATCAGCGATTCTCAACCTTTTGACTAACGCTTACCATCTGAACATAAATTGAAAGCCTTTAGTACCACCACTACAAAGTACTACTACTACCACCACTACAAAGTACTACTACCACCACCACTACTACCAAAGCTCAGATCCCATAAATTTACGAGTGTTAGAGAAAAAAACTCAATCAGGATGTTGGGGTTTTAATTTTTAAATTTAATAATTATAATTATTTTGCTTCTTTGCGTACCACCTGTTTTTCTCTTTTGTACCACCAGTGGTACGCGTACCACCGGTTGAGAACACCTGACCTAGATGGTTACAAAGGATTGACGCTGAAGTTAGTTGTGTGGGATGACCATGCATTCTTCCTTTGGAAAATGTCACTTGATCAGAGTAGAAGATACCTTATTGCAATGTTCATGAGCGTCGGGCCATCATTGCCCATTATGTAAACTAGAGGTGTTCAGTTATTGATATTGATAGCATCCAAACCATAACGCTTGGGTTGCGTTACTTTTAGAAACGACAGAAGGATCACACAACCTTCAGATACTCAGTGATCATACTATTTGCGAAGACAAGAATCGAGATGAATCTGTGGCAAGGATTATTTCAGCTATTTCAAGTGCAACATCAGTGCAAGCGTTTAGGTAGTCATATGTAAATTATGGTTGCACTTCTTTATAGACTCGAATATGAATTATGTTTGTCTTGACGCTCCATTCTCAGTACGAAGTCTTTTAGCCTAGTCTAAATATTATTTCCATATTCAACCCGCAGTTGTCTCATGTTAAATTTCATCCAGAATACGATCCAAAGGCCAATCGTCTGTTTGTAGAACTGCGATTAAACATCTAACAAACTCACCAGTGTGAAGAAAGTATTATGAACCGTGTCTGAAAACCGTTTTCAGTCATTAACAACAGTGAAAGCAGTACAACAACCAACTAAGAATTCAGAAAGTCTCAAAATTTAACTGAAAGAATATTTCTCTTTATCACGCTTTTAAATGATATCATTAAAAGAAAACAGCAAAACTTTGCATGACTTGTTTCTCTCTACATACCTTGAAATTTGCGTAGTCCAATGTAAAATTTTCATCGCTTTGTATTTTCCCCATGAAGTAGTGTAATAATATTCACCGTGTAAAAACAAATCATAAATTAATCCAAGCGTAGTAATGAATTTGCGATATTGCAGTTTTGAATTGCACAGTCATTAATAATTTTTTTCACGTGTCAATACCTTGAGTTTTTAATGCTTTTACGTGACATCTAAACTTTTCAAACGCCTTATTAATGTTACTTCTCAATCACTTAAAATTAAGATAAGACGGTGACAAACTACAAAAGAAAATTCTTATAAGATTATAACTTTTCCTAGAATATCATAGATTAAATATGAAAAACGTTAAATAAATAAATAAAATGAAACTTTAATACTTTCCTTCAACAGCATTTCATAAATACTATGAAAAACTAATGTACTTAAACTATAATTTGTCTGCAGAATTAAACTAGAACGCAAAAGTGTGATGTAAACATAATAATAAAAAATTTATAAAAACACAAAAGTGTGATGGTTTAGTATATTTACAGCATTCTGCAATGCAGACAGCGCCCTTAGATTCCTTAACGTTTATTTGTACTGAATAATTACATAAAATTAATAAAATTTAATTTATAAAAGTTCCGAATAGATCAGACAATTTTAAATAATAATCAAACAATAAGATAATTAAGTGTCCATTTGTAGTCAAAAATCGTTCTAATAACGAAATGTTAAAGAAATTTCTTTCTTTCTTTTTTTTTCTTTTTCTTCTTCTTCTTCTTCTCTCTTTTTTTTTTATTTTTTTATTGCTGTTTAAATTTTGTCTTGCATATCGGGATAGATTAAGTTATTTAATACAAGGACAATTTTTCAGACTTGTAGTAGTTTCGATCAGTAGTATTAATAACGACAAACGAAAAAGATAATTTTTGATGCTTCCAAAAATAACTTTAGATGACTCTTAAATCTTCTGGGATATTTCCTGGAAAACTTGATCGCGTCCACAGGGTAAATAGCTAGAGACACAATACATTTTACGAAGGAATATGGCCTATGCTCAGCATAATAATATGCAATCTGCTAGCTAAAAGCTGTAGCAAGTTAACACTAAAGAGATTACATTTAAAATGTTTTACTATCATTTTATTCTGTAAAGGATTAAAAAGCTTAAAGAAAAAAAGCATAATCAGATGAGAACGGAGTTTGCACTTTCATCGCTGCATTTTAAAATTAAATGTCTTTACTTACTTTTATTTGTTGCATTATGGTTAAAATAGAGTATGAAATGCACTTGTATGTTTTTTCTTAAGCTCTGACTCTTGACAACTGTTGTAAAAAGTGCGATTTTTCTCCTATACGTAATTTGATGTCCAAACTGTAATTTTAAATGATGCTGTGAGTTGAGATATCTTTGTTTTTGGAGCAATTTTATTAATTTTCATTTCCAAGTTAATTAATTATTCTCAATAGTGTTAAAACTTCTTTATAAATTCATTTCATTGTTGTGCTTCAAATGTTTATGAAAAGACTGCAAAGGCTTAAGCACATTTAAATTTAAAGAATTTGAGTTAAAAAAGTTATTTTTAATTCTCAGTAAATGTGAAACTTTTCGATATAAGTATGAAGGTTAAACAATTTATTTAACGGAAGTTTCGGCAATTCTTTATAAATATGAAATTCAGAAAAGATAACAGCGAACAATAACTTTATTGTTAACTCTGGAAAACTATAAAAATATGATAACCCTTAAAATTGTGTTAAAAGTTATTTATCCTTACATTTCCGGCATTCACTCTTTTTTTTTTAACAACTATAAAGTTTCTTTCAATAGTATATCAATATAATACAATAATATATTCAATTTCTTTATATCAATATCATATCTAAATGTAATGTTATGTTAAATCTTATATTAGAGATCATAACAGTCAATAAAACCATTTTTCAAGTTGAATTTTCGTTAGCTAGTGGATTAAAAAATTATAGAAAAGGGTTGTCTATAATAATAATTAAAATAAGCCGCCCAAAATAAAAGTGTGATCTACAATAAGGAACCATAATTCAAAACACTCAGGAGAATAATTTTAAATTTTTAAGAAAACGTGTCTAAGGGTTATAAAATATCCTTGCTGAAACGTTAATTCCACTCAAAACATTTCGAACATTTTTGTTTCAGACATTCAAACGTTAATTACGCAATTCGTTAATAAACAAATTTTTCACACACATAAAAATTGTATGCGTGAGAATAATGTTAAGTGCGAACACTATAGATAATTAGGTTGGATGATGAATTATGGCAAAGCCAAGAAGGGGTCTCCGGCATAAGAAGAATATTTTCATGGAGAGTTTTTCAGGAAAACTGGCTCGCATACACATACTCTTTTATTGCATAAAGCTACTGAAACCTCAAGTAAGTCTGCTCTTCAACAACCGTACCCTTGAAGAATACCAGCGTTTAACGTCTTACGAGTTAGGCTGTTGGTGGGTCTAACTTTAGGTTTAAGGGTTAAACTTCATTCATGTTGATTTGCTAACATTGCAAGGAATTATTGCCCTTTCCCATGCGGCCCCTCGTGGTGTAACTGGTAGCACGTCCGAAATAGGAAGATTCAGTAATCTGTAATTTAGTAAGAATCTTAACTATTGAAAGATCCATGGTTCAAATAACGGCGACGGCATCTGATTTCTCACGTTTCTGGCTTCGAAAAGTCCTAATAGGCTCAACAACTTGACTTGTATTTTCAGGATCTGGATATGTTGAAATAGTAAGTGTAGTTACTTTAAAGCATGTCAATACTAACATACTAATATAAGAAATTAATCAGTTAAGAAAAATGTTATTAAATGCATGTACATAAATACTTTTAAAATATATAGAAATGGTAAAAGCCTAAATGTGTACCGCGAAGTGATCGTGAAGAATAGAATAAACAGTGATTAAACAGTGATTGTATTATCTGAATAACACGATTACCATTAATTTATTGAAATGATCCAGTTCTTCGAATAGTTGTCCCATTAAATGCATGCTAGAAAACAATATTAATATGATTTGGTAATTACTTATTTTTTACTCATTCACTTATTTTTCTAAGACTACCTTTATCTTACCATTTTCCAATCTCAAACTGATTGATTACATTGAGTTGAGTTCTGTTTGTTGAAGAGCATAACGGATCTTCATCTGAAATTCGAGGACGAGATCAGAGTTATATTCTCTTTTCTAGCACTCTAGCATTTCGCTTAGGAAACTGAGATATGATGATTACCCGGGAACCTTTCCTAAAATGTTCGTTGTTCCTAGAAGACTAAAAGTGCATCATATGCACACCTCGCATCTTAATTGAAAGAGACACGTAAGAATTGGATGAATCTTTAATTTTTCAAAGTACTTTTCCTGCATACAACTTAATTCTTAGATACAAAACGCAATCATAATTTTAAAAAAATCATATGAATTAAAAATGACGATGATTTATTAAAAAAAATACAAATTAATAACTCATACAATATTATACGGCTGAGAAAGAAATTACATTTAAGCAAAAGCTAAGTTAAAAGCAAAGCAGAGCAGCAGCTAATGATAGTGAAATAGCATAAGCTTAAATTAGTTAACAGTGAAAGCGTTTGAACGATATATATTTTAAAATTACGGGTCATTTCTTTCAATCATGTACATCACAGTTTCGATTCTACATGGTATACTTACGTTATGCTCTCATCCAAGCTGATGTTACTCACTCTTATTTATTATATAATTTAGAAAAATAACTTACCTCATAAAACTGTGAAAGATTATGTCATTAGTTCTTGTGATTATTGTCAACAATTACATTTAAATTACCTGACTTATTTATTTAACACAAACGTACGTATGTTATTTTTTATATTATGAATGTATTTGCAATAATCTTTTATTGTAATCTGATAACGAAAGCAATAATTTCATAGAGGAAACATTAACTTTTGCCCTAGCAGTTTACTGAATAAACATAGAAAATAAGTATCTTCTCTACTGGGAAAAACCAAATATTATTTTACAGATATCACAAGATAAATTATTTAAGAAATGTTTTGTAAAAATGGCGGATAATTTAATTTTTTAAAAATTGCTGATTGCCGAAAAATGGTCCATACCGGCGGAATGAAAAAGTAAAAAATGAATTATACAAGAAATGGAAAAACAGAAAAATTTTTAAACAATAGAAAATTCATCTGATTCGATTTATACAGCTGGATTTTCATAAGAATACACTAAAAAATAAATTAATCAGAAGCAAATCAGTTGGCACCAGTATATCATACTAAATGAAATATTAAATTTCGAGTCTTCCGGTGGCTAATAAGACTAAAATACACTTTTTAGTATTATCCAGTAAATTTGTTGAAACAGATTTCGGGAGTTCTAGTACAACTGTTACACTTTAATACATGTTTGGAACAAAAGAAAAGCACAGCAGCATCTTTAGCTTAAAATAGCTTCATATGCAAGTGTTAAATGTTTTCTTGGTTGCCTAGGGCATTTCTTTCAAACCATTTCTTTAAGATAATAATTAAACTATACTTCGACTATCGCGGTCTAAACAATTCTTGCCGCTGTGTAAATTTATACGCCATACTTTTTATTTTTTGTTCACCATATGAATATTTTCATATACATTTAATTTTACTTAAAAAATATTTTTCTAGAGTACAGTTAAGGCTCAAATTAGCTTAATATTTCAAGAGTATTGAGTTACATATAAAAATGTGTTATATAATCTATATCACTTTGTTTCTTAGTTAAAAACAGAAAATACAATTTGTAGTAATAAATATCTCTGTAGCAAAGTGCTTAGATTTGAAAAGAAATAATTTTTAAAACTGAACTTTTAACAGATCGCCCATAAGCTCAGTTACCTTGATAGAAAAATTAACTTTCTTTATACAATAGGAATTTTTGTCTTACCATAATGAAAGTGACTTACCTGTGTGCTTGCGAATATGTACTTTAAGATGATAACAATTGGTAAATGCTGATGGGCAGAACGAACATCGGTGCTTTTTCTTCAAGGAATTCTGCATACGCTGTAAAACAACGCACCACGGCAACAAAGCTATTGGCCGTATTGGAAATTTTACCTCTTTTTCCGGAAACGACCATGGTCTGAAATACTTTCCTTCCATTGCAGAAAAGAAAGCAGAAGAGCAAATACGACGCGGAAAATTATAATAAGCAGCAGGAATAATGTAAATAGTTAAGCAAAACAAAGGCAAGCAAAATTAGTTTGCGAAGGTAAGCAAAAATTCTTTCTAATGTGCAGTCGCTTAATCTTTCGCCATTTCTCAACCTTTTCGGTCCCTAGATCTGACTGAAATTACGTCGCAGTTTTCAGCTGGTCATCAACTCCTGAAATGCCTTTATCAGACTGGCCTCCGAATACAGCTGGTAAAGTTCTGATGATGAAGTGCCAATTAGCTACTTCCAATCATTCTAACCAGAACCACTTGAGATTCCGCCTGGTTTCATCACACTACATCTCAGTGGTATGTATAAACATCCCACTTACTAGCTCTAAAGCGATATATCAAGTGGTTGTATAACGTTTATGAATTATAGTGCTTACAGAGCGAAACACCGCCCCTTAGGGAAATCAGCCATCACTTTGAGCATTCAGCGGAGGCCCCCTCGCTGCGCATAAAAGATCCACTTCAATTTCTTATTGGAAGATGCGTTTTTTGAGCTATTTAATTTTTCCTATATAGTTCACAGGCGAGCAAAACTGTTTGAACTTTATAAAAATCAGAAGAAAATTTTCTCTTTTAGCTATTAATATTTGCTGCATCTTCAGATGCTTAAGTAAAATAAATTAAAATGAAAATAGTAGTTTGCTTGGTTTTCCTACTATAACAAATGACGATTTCTGTTAAAATATTTATATTCATAGCTCAGCTAAATTCTCTCTCAATAATAAGCATTAAATGGAAATGTGTGTTCGTTACAAACAGAAGTTATTTGTACAGTTTTGTATTTCGGTTCGAATTTCAATTCGGTTTGCGCATAATAATAATATGATTATTCAAAATGATCAGTCGTTCCTTTAATCTGCTGCAGAATATATTTTTAAAGATAAATCTTTTCCATTACTTTTTAAATAAGAAATCCGTGTATAGATGCTTAATTTGTTGTCAGGTAAACAAAATAGAATTATTTTTAAATTATTTTTATTTATTTTAGAAATAACTCTTCTTGAACGCAAAGTGAGTAAGGCAAAGGGAGCTTTACTGAGTATATTATGCACTCGTGTGTCAATAAATTAAAAGAAATCATTAAAAGCGTTTTCATTTAGTTTGAAGAAAAGTATATTCTTGATTTTATTTTCAACTGTTGTTCTCCTGGATTTTGTTTTTGGATAACGTTCTCAATAATTTGAACATCTGCGAAATTTTTAGGAAAAATTGTAGATAAAATATATACTATGACAAAATAGCACAGTAAAGGAATAATACTGCTTAGAATGAAATGAATAGAGTTTAATTCTGACGGATGATAAAGAAAGTTAGAATTATAAAGGAAAGTAACTCATGATCATTAACATGCGTAATGAAGAGCTTAATTACTGGAAAAAAAAGAAAAAAGATGTGTTGGAGTGAAAAAAAAGTTGCTGAATTTGCTTTTTCTATGTTGGTTCCTAAGGAAAAAATTTGTGGTAAGTTTGTCATTATTTCTTAATTGAAGATTCATTTGTGTTACCTTTCATTTACTTTCTTAGCTGTAGCGTTTTTTTTTAAAAAATGGAAGCAGAAAAGGTGGAATTTTGTTTCTAAAGGTAATAATAACGAGCTGTAATTAATAATTAAATAAATTTTATGGAGTAAAATTAAAATAAATGAATAATCGGAAATGCTTCACTTTTATGACCAATGTTAGGAAAACTGCAATTATATGAAATGCCCTTCATTTCAATATCCATCTGTATTTATTTATTATTTTTGTTTTTTTTGTTAGATAAAGTAAGTAGAGCATACTCTTAAATTGATTTCTCCTTATTATTTTATCACCCAATACTAAATATGGAATTTTTGACTGAACAAAGTACAAAACTATGAGTACGTTTATCTTTTAGTATATTACATTTTTGTTACGGGGTTTATGAGAAAGCTAATGCAAATAATATTAAATATCCTTTACGGAAAAAAAATGCGTGTGCAGTCAAACTTTCTGAATAGAATATCGGTTAATGGAATGTTCCTCTCAAAGGATCTACATCCCAAACCACGAAAATTGAATATAATAGGGGTGACCAAACCTCATAGCAGTAATAGCCGCATATTAGATTTCGGAAAAATTCAAGAGCCGCAATGCTGTATTTACATATTTCTAAAAGTAGTGAAACAAATTTAAACGGAACGAAAACGTTTTAGCAAATTAATTAAGATCTTCACATTTCTTGTGAAATTAAAGAAGTTGAATATAATTACAAGTAAGTAATTCTTTCTCCCTCTGTATATATAGAGCATATTTCTTTACTGTAATTGATAAAATATATTCTCAGGATGTAAAAATTTTTAACCATTGGATGACAACTGAACCCTCGTTTTGCGTCTGGTTTTCATTTTTTTGTGTAGCTTGTAAGGTTCTTAAGTTAATTAACCAATTATTGTGATTTTGGTCTGTACTATAACGTCTTACCGTATTCCTCACCAGAACGCGAATTAGCTTTTAGAGTATATAAGATCAGAGTTTTGAATCTTAGAGAGAGAGTTTCTGGCACTCGCGCCGCATTTTTAGAATTTCGCTAGCTCTATCTAAAGGTAATTATTCCGACTTTTGCATTCTCTGGCTAGCCGATAGTTTAAACTTACGCACCAGTAAAATCAATTAAGACATCTTATAGCGTATTTGACTACGTTGTCTTAGACTACGTTATCAAAGTTCGAACTGAATTGCCAGTCATTTCTTAATTCATATCACCACAAGTAGCATAACACAAGTTGTGTCTTTTATGTTAAAAGTTCATATTAACTAAAAAAAAAGGTTATTTAAAACTTTGTCATAATATTTCAGACTTCTCAGACTTTAAACTTCTCAAGACTTTGTCATAATATTTCAGACGTAGCGATAACTCGTTAACTTGCCTATTAGGGTCTGCAAGGTTTAACTTCAGCTTTCAGATCAATAGGAACACTAGCAAATTATTTACTTGTTGTCAGCAGAAGTAAACTGAAATGGTCTTAAGAGCATAATAATGTGAAAAAAAGTACAGTTGATCAGCGAGTATTGTTTTAATTTTTAAAACAGAGCCAGTAATTTTCTTTATTTTTAACTCACACGCACTCCTTTGGCGATAACAAAATAAGAGCTATAGGGCAGTGAGTATTACAGAAAATTTGATTCATGAAAAGATTTTTTTTTTTTTTTTTGAAAAATTGTCAACTTCTACGAGCTTTTGTGTAAAATTAAGGGTTTAGTTTTTCTGTACATTTACACGAAGATAAAACAAAACTGAGATTAAAGCTAGCCTTGTACAGTCATTAAATTTTTCGAAGCAGAGGACGTGAAAAATATGCAGTGCCCTTGCGGGAACACTGGAACACGCGTCGAGTTTGCTTCCAATTACACCGCAAAAGCATGCGGAAAGGAGGGAAAAATTGCCAGATAGACCCCCTTTTAAAGCTCGACTGGGGATTAGGGGACCCAATCTCCAAATCCTAGGGGTGACGAAGTAAAGTCCACCACCTTTTAATTCGAGCTCTACTTGTAGAGTCATCAGGTTGCTGCTAGAGACGTGCAAAATGTGCAGTGTCCTCGTCGGGACTCGAACCCTGGACCTCTCGAATACGCGTCGAGTATGCCTTCAATTACATCACAAAGGCATGCGGAAAGGCGAGAGAAAATATTTTATAGCCTTAAATAATTGAATTAATTCAGTACATACAAATCTATTAACAATTATTTTTTGTTTTTCTAAAAAGAGACATTCGTTTCTTCAAATACAGCTTATCTTCAAAAGATCTGAAAATTCAAAACATTAGTTCTTTTTTCATCAAACGAATATTTAAAATCTTAGCCTAATAAACTATTGAACGGTTTCACGTTAAACATTGGAAATATTAAGTTTACTGACGTCTTGCAGAGGTATTTTATAACAAAAGAACACGAGCGTTGCAATTTCAGAAGTATCTAAAATACTAGTATCACCTTATGACCGCTCTGAGTATCACATTGTTTCAGTATGGTATTTAGTGAAATCTATCAAAATTTTCAAATAACTGGTCCGCTGCATTTTGTCAATAATTCTCCAAACTATTTCTCCAGTCGTCTCGATGATTTTGAAGGTACTCAATTACTAATTATAGACCCTGGCTGTTTCCAGCAGTTAATTGCATGGTGTATACACGTTGAGTTCTGCACATGACTTCATTTACCTGCCAGTTAATCTATTCAGCCATGGTTGTTAAATTTTGAACACGCGGTTGAAAATTGAAAAGTTATTCACCCATATTTGTCAAATTAAGAATATGAGCCTCGAGATACAAGAATTTATTTATAGACTTATTCATTAAATTTCGTTTATGTATCTTCTTAATAACTATACGAGCATCTTTTTTTAAACTATTCCCTTAAAAATATTTTTTCATTACGCAGGAATTTTAAATTTTGCTTAATTTAAAAACGTTTAATATTAAGACAAGATTCTTGTTCTCCTTCTTATTATTATTACTTGAAGATTCGAGAGATCTGAGATTTGAGAAGCCATATGATTCGGAATCCAGGAAAGCTAAGATTCTTATTAATTCCAGTTCTTTCAATGCAAGTTAGAACTGTATATATTCAATTTTCTATAGGATTTGAGGTAGCATAACATTAATACATCGCAATGGCAGGAGGATACTTTTAAAATAGTGCGTAAAGAGCACCAGTGCAAAGTGGCTGAAGAAATTACGTCTCCAGTATCTATTTCGTCATGAAAACTCCACAATCAGAACGGGATATTGAAGTGCTAGGAGTGACTAACGCATGCAGCATTTTAAGATGAGTTTTGGAATGTAAAAAAAAATAAGCATCAATGTATATTATAGAATGGAAAATGAAGTAACAAATTTATTAAAATATGAAAACAAAGCAACCTAAATAACTGACTATTTTTTAAACTATAAATATTAAATCTATGCAATTTTTAAATGTACAACATTATAAATTGTTAATTAAATAAATTTTACCATAACACTTCATTTAACTTAATTTAAATAAATTTTACCGTAATACTTCATTTAACTTCATTTTATCTATTTCTAAAAATTTGTTTTCATTCACAATTTATTTCAGTTCGCATGGAAATTTATATGTGATTTCACATGAAAAAATCCCAAATAACTGGATATCTAGCTTAGCGGAATACTTTTCTCTGACAAAATGTTTACTCCATTGAGCAGGTTCGATTGTATTCCAATTAATGATGCTCGAAACAATTTAACTGAGCTCATATATATGATCATTCCTGCTTCAGTGAAACTGCCCCCTTCTTAGTGAGGATTTAAGTGTTGTTTAGTTTTCCTTTCTCTTTCTCCCTCTCTCTGCCAATGAATCAAAGATTTCGAGCACAATCAACACCACTCTTTGTTTCTTTCTCACACCTAAGACTTAATACATGACATATAGGCCACATAATCTCAAAATTTAAGGGAATGAGCTTAATGTTTTGCTCTTAGTTTCTTGCTTAGTGGGACTCGCTATAGTAGAGAACTGCCTTAATCTGTTATTTATACTATACACAGTCGAAAGCAAAAGTCCCATCTTCGGGAATGGAATTTACTTCTGTTTAGTTATTTTAGCCAGATCGCCTACTGGTAGCGGATACCTTTGGCTACATCGAAAAGTTTTGAATTTAACCCGTAATTAAAATATATAAATATTTGTCACATAAAAGAATTCTAGTTTCTCAGTACCGTTGTTCACTTATAGTCAAAATTACTTTAAACTCAAATGAAAATTCTTCATAAATATTTAACTGTATAAGAGTAAATAATCAACAGTGTACAGTACGCTGTACTTATTTCGATTTTAAAAAAATCAGGAGCAAAATGATTGCATCTGTATGGTAAGATATACCTTCAGTTATAAAGCATACTGCAGGAGGAAAAGCTATTTGCGCGATATTTTATAAACATCCTGTATTTTTTATTTATTCGTCATTAATGGTATTATGAATTAATTCCTGCCCTAAAGCTGAGGGGAATTCCGCATTAAGACAATGCATATAACTTCTGAAAACGAATACAAGCATATGAAAATATTAAAAAATTTTAATATACCAAACAATGATAAATAAAGCACGGAGAAAATGAAATAAAGGAAATAATATAATCCAGCGGCCACTATTAAATCAATAATATCGAAAATCATATAGATAACTTAAAATTTAAATACATGCACATCATTATATATTTCAGAAAAACAAAATTAAACAACATTTTAAAATTACCTTATATATTATCACATGAAATTATATATTTCAGAAAAACAAAATTAAACAACATTTTAAAATTACTTTATATATTATCACATGAAAAATACTCATTTCTTAGAGCGATGAGGAATAACTTAAAATGTCTGCCTCCTTACAAGATTATCATCGTAGTTTTAAAAATTCTCTGTTTATATAATAAAGCTTCGTAACATCATATACTGACAGAAAGGAACATTGCTCGGAATATCTTATAAAAATCTTCAACTGTTCGTCAGCTTCCTTCAACTTAAATTTCTTGTTCTGAGTGTCGTCCTCATCTTCATCCTCTTCCTACTCTTCCTCCTTTTTCTCATTTCTGAGTACATGTCTGATTATTTCGTCGGGCTCCTTAAAAGAGTATGGCGAGAACAGATCTGTCTACATCTACCCAAGCCCACACCTCTTTACTAACGTTAACATTCGCCCAACATGTAACTAAATCCAAGAGATCGGACACGAGCGACGGACGTATTTTGAAACAACGAGAATCTTCGTCACTAGACTAGTCAGTCTTGAAGATGATCACAAGCCCCACAACTTGCGCCAACAAGGGCTTAAAGTAATGTCATTTACATCTTTCCTGAAGTAACTATGGTATGAAGTAACTATGACGTTTTTCAATGTGAATGTTTTCTGAAAATCTTGAACATTCCCTTCAACTTCACACGTCGATACATAAAAAGAGACGTACGTTCGTCTGTACGTTCTGGATTCGTAATTCGTCTGTACGCCTTGACGTAATTCGTCTGTACGTTCTGGATAATTCCTTGGTTCGTTGGTTGAATAAGGTATATTATTTCGGGTGGCAGTAACATAACACAAAAGTACTTTTTATGTCATAGGCTTATGTACTTTTTATGTTATAGGCTTAAATTTCAGATTTAAAGTTAGACTTTCAAAAGTTTCATTATTTTGATGTTGCCATTTAACTGCTAGGAGAGATTTTATCACAATATATTTCAAAATTTTGCATCTAACAGCGACAACAACAACAACAATAAAAATTGAATTATCTTTGAAAAAATTTTACAGTATAAACGAGAATCAATATGAAGAGAAAAAATATAATGACGCAAAAAAATGCAATTATCCGAGATCAAAATTTAAATTCTACGTAAGAACTTAGTCAGATGAACATTTTGGGAACGAATTAAAAAAATATTTATAAAACTATATACAAATTTTGGATTGAATTTATATACATATACATCCACACAGAAATTACACATTCATATTTCATGTTTTACCTATCATATTTCGTAAGTTCTAGTTTGTTTTTTTATTTAAAATAATTCATTGATTGAAACAAATGACAACGGCTTTCGCTTCCTACTAATAAATGCTAAAATACATAATTCTTTATTCTGCAGAGATACTATTTGATATTTTCTATTGCAGCAATCATCTTTTCCATTATAATATCAGCCGAATTCTTGGCCAGTTCCCAGCATTATAATGAGATGCATTGCACTTTAAGAAATAAGAAACAAACAAAAGGCATAAAGCTGTAACTGTAGTTCTCTTTTTAATCTCAAATCAAATAGCATGTTGTTCAGTTATAAGAGATACGCTAAATTTTATCTTATGAGTGCAGGGTGAGAGCATGAAATGAAATGGCTAATGTCTATTTTCAAGAGAAAGAAAAATTTGCTACAACATTTAAGATAAAAGTAATAATTTTTATAAAAATTACGCTTACATATTATTTTCTTTGATTTGGGAAAAAATGGACTAAATGTTGATGAATAAGTATTATTTGAAGCTAGTTATATGATGATCAATTTGAATAGTTTTTGGGGGGACTACAATTTGGATTTCTGAACTGTCATTATAGCAAACAAAAATAAGGACTTTTAGTTTTTAAATTGATTAAATGTTTCATGTACTGTATAGAAGATGTGTTAAATAGCTTAAGTTCACGCCGGGAAATAATGTTATGAATCTTACTTCACGGCACCAATGTTATATCTTAAATTCATATAAAATGTTAAATATGAAACTACTTGCCGTTAAAGGGAGTGATCGTATAGTGAAACGTGTACAGCATTTTTTTGCGTTGTGAAAAAAAATGCATTCCGGGACCGCGCCGTGAGAGGATCGAAAACATAAAACATATACAAGATATAAAGGAAAAGTTCATATTAAATATATAAAGAAAACATACTGTAAGAGGTTCCAGATTAAATATCAGTTTATTCAATTACGACACAATTCGTACAACACAATAAGAAAAATCTTAACCTCATCTGAGAGTCTGTTCATTTAAATTCATAAAAAAACTTAAGGTTTGTCTGGTGATTTAAAAGAAAGGAAAGGGAAACAATTTATGGCCTGAGAGTTAAATTTTAGATTCGACGTTGTTTTTACTGCTAAGGACGTTTTTGAAAAAACTTGCCTAAAGTTCCAACACACCAAAAAAAAAATAATACTTATCTTGAGTGGACATCTTGAAGTGGAGGAGAACTCATATCTTAGCTCTATCCTTACGTCACTTGGCAAATCCGCAAGACAGAGACTCGAACGGCACGACAATAAATTACATCAGCTATACCGTCAAATCTTACGCCTGCTACTGTTTTCCATAGAAAATTATTCCCACTGGAAGCAAGAGAACAGCTTACACCGCACGGCTGTCTGCCCAGACTCTCAGCTCCACCAAGGAAAACGTAGACAATGAAGCTAGGCATTTTAGAGAACGGCTAACGCAGGCTTCCAGTTGACTAAGGTGACATAATTCCTTCTGTTTTCAAGTCGGAGTTCAGAGGACATCGTCCTGACTTTTGCCGATACAGATAGAGACCCAAGTCTCTGTTAATTTTTTTTGTTATTCGCTCAACAGTTTTTTTTTTCTTCGCATTTTTGAGAAAACCCGCGGCCGGGGAGCATAATTGCCGCTCCCCGCCGGAAGCACTGCTCGATGCCGACTAAATCTTTTCCTTTCTCCGGTCAAGAGTAAGTGTGTCTCGCCTCTTAACCAAACGCGGCCGGGGAGCATATTTGCCGCTCCCCGCCGGAAAACACCTCTCGGAGTCACTTACATTTTGTCCAGCAAGCCCAAAAATCAGCGAGTCAGTCCGAGAGTCAGCCAAAAGTAAGTGTCCAACTCAAATTTCCTTCTTGTCCTTCACCAAACGGGCTCCCACTATGGCTTCACTTATCGCCCCCTTTATTATGGCAAAATCTTCGTTTTCAACTCCAGAATGCGGAAAAAAGGGTGATCGCGCATGCGCGCCCTTCTTCACTTAGCCAACAACCGGACCCTCAATCGCCAAAAACCTGAATGACTTACATTGAAAGACAAGTAGCAACCTTTGACCTTTCCGTCACGTACTTTCCTCTCTTAAGGTCAACTAACAATGTGAAAATTCTTTCTCGAACATTCTAAAGCGCGCGAAATCATGACTTGGCGAAAATTGCCTCCCTTTCCCTGCTTCTTTCACAATGAATAAAAGTTTGTACAAGATTTACAAATAGAGGAAAATAAATAATACTCTTTTAAACTAAATAATATTTCCAGAAGCATCTGTTTTTCCCCAAAATTAAAGTCTTAAATTAAATAATTCAGAATCAAAATAAAATTTAAATTTCCATAAATCATAAAATCATTCACCTAGTTTTTACAACGCTATCAGATAATTTCTCTACATAACAGATGTTCATAGGAAACTATATGGTCAGTATTTTCATGCTTCTAATTCAGAATGATGGTAACTCTGCTTTATAAAAACGAATAAATTATCTAGATGCTGAAACTTCGAAGCAAATACGAAAAAGGCAAATATCTTCTTATTTTTCGTATAATACGCTAAAATTAAGTTCTTTCAATATTTTACATTCTGACATATACAGAAGTAAAGGCAAAATATGTAGAATAATAAACGTTTCGGGGGTCAAAGCAATTGGAAGAGTCGTTGTACTAATATTTGAAACTTTCTAATCAAATCCGTAGTAAATGCAGTAAACAGTTAAAAATAAACGTAGACTACGTTTGAGTTTCTCTCCAGAAATTAATAGAAACAGAAATAAACATTTGCAACAGTAGCAGATTACTTTTGGTTTTGCATTTTAGTACCTCCACAAAAATTTTGCTTCAAACAAGAAAGAAATACGGAGCTCTTATTGACTTCAGATGTTTTTGAAACAGAGAGAGGGTCTTTTCCGAAGAGAGATTTATTCGTTTTGTTTTATTTCTCTATTTGCCACGTCTTGTTTTCCATTGTCAAAAAGAAGTATATATTTGTTGCTATACCAGCGAAATTAATTTTAAATGCTACTCTAAGTAAGTTATTTTTCAGCTGTAATGCAGTTTTCTTTACGTGTTTCATTAATTTAAGAACTGAGATCAAATTATTAATACTTTGATATATATATTTTCGACTTGAAAATGAAACATTCACGTAAGAATCTGATGTGGCAAAAGATACTAGATGTATGCAGTATAAAAAAATCTGATGTGTACACCACATGACTTCCTTGTATTGGAATATTAAATTATACCCATTTTTTCTTGCATTTCATTTAAACTTATTGGATTGAATTAAATCTACTTCGCCGACAGCGCATAAACCACAATAGAATAAATTCATTCTTTAAAATTCACTCTAGTATTTGTTTACCATAGCGACACTCTGGCGCTAGATTCACTTAACAGTATTAATAATTATATAGCAGTTAACTTATATAATAATTATAAAACGGAAACTAAGTTAACTGTTATATAATCCAATAATTACGTAACAATTAACTTGTATATTTCGTTCATATTATAACTCATAATGCACAAAATTTATATCATTTAAAGAATAGAATTATCTAATCGTTGCCACATGTTCTATTCAAATACTATAATAAAGCTAGAATGATGTATAAAAGAAATTAAGCAAACAAAACAAAAAAGAAACAGTTTTTCACAGACGATTGAGTATTTCTCATTTAATAAATTTAGTTCTCACTTCGCGAGAAGGCAAAAATACATAAAAACTCGAAATATCTATATTAAAAATTACGAAGTAAATCTCAAACGCTTATTTCCTCGAAAAAATTCCAGAAAGAATTAAGCATGATTTAATTGGCAATAATAAATGAATGCGTTATCTTTGTTGTTGCGAAGCTAAGTTTCTCTAGATTGGCAACAAATCCACTAGTCTCCTGTTTCAAATGTAAACATCAATGGCCGCCATTAAAAATAGGCTTAGCGGCAATTAAACAACTTTAAAATTGCTGATAATTCTAAAAATATTGTACACAGATTTACTAATGGCATAAAATCCTTAACCGGAAGATAGAAACAACATAATTCAATCATTTTTAAAGCAGAAAATGTACAATTTACAAACATATAAAAGTAAAGAAACTGAGATCACTGAGCCGGGTAACAGAGTGGATATATATATAAATATATTTATATACGTTTGGTGCGGCCGATTGCTACCAAAATACGAGGTGCACATCTACATGGTATAACAGTCCTATATAGAAAATTTCAACGTTCTGAGGCTACTCGTTTTTGAGTTATGCGAGATACGTACTTACGCACGTACGTACATACGTTCGTACAGACGCCACGAAAAATTCTCTTCAGAATTAATTTTAAAGCAGTTTTATAATTTTTTTTGAAGGAAAAGAGTCTTTTATTCTGTCCTTACGTACAGATATCACGCAAAAACATCGTTAAATTGCATTCGATAGCGGTCAAAATGGATATTTTCGTTGAAATATGCTGCCTGAAACTTTTCGCGATAACAATACTTCCTTTTTACTTCGTACAAGGAAGTAAAAAGGAACAGAACCCGTTTGAGAAATCGCTATGTTCGCTTGATAAAATGTCAAAAAATATATAAATTACTGGAATCGTAACAAAGACTGTAGATTATGAGAGTTGCAATGTGTAAATATTCACATGAAATAGTAGTAAATATCATAAAAAATGCACTGTCACGAATTTTTTATTTGAATCTCTTCATTCTCGGGAAATTACAGAGCACATTAAAGCAAACATTGGTGAGTTATGACGTTTCCTAAGTTATTTTACAAAACTTGGGATGAATCACCGCATGACACTGCGCTCCGAAGATGTAAATGGGATGCAGAAGGCGCAACGAAATTAAAAAAATAGCCTCTGGGTTAAGCACTCTTCGCGTTCCTGGAAATGTTGATCGGTATATAGCAGTTAGGAATAGTCATATGATGATATGTATCAGTTATTTGGTAAAGAAATTTTCATAAGAAGTTTCATAAGAAGAAAGGAATGGATGATAATTATTGATGTCGGTTATATGAAGCTTATTAAACAAAAGTCAGTTTTATTGCGCTAATTTTAATAATATATTTAAATATTAGAAAGGAATAAACCGCAGCATTTTTTAGAATATATTAACGTTATTAATTTACCTCTAAGTTTAGCCGGATTGTTTATGATACAGAATTCACCTTAACCCTGTAGAGACATTAGGTATTTTTTTGGAAGCAGGCAAGATGAAAAATTAGCAACGCCTTCGCCGGGAATCGAACCACGGACCTCTGGAATACCGACCCAGCGTGCAGAACCACTACACCACGAAGGCACGCTAGGAAAGCGGGAGAAATACCTTATATACTCCCCTTTTTAAAGGGCGACTGGGGTTTTTAGGGGACCCAATCGCCAAATGCTGGGTGTGGAGAATCCTCATCCAACAACCTTTTAGTTCGGGCGCCACTGTAGAGACATTAAGCAGGCAGGATGAAAGCTTTTGGAAGCAGGCAAGATGAAAAATTAGCAACGCCTTCGCCGGGAATCGAACCACGGACCTCTGGAATACCGACCCAGCGTGCAGAACCCCTACACCACGAAGGCACGCTAGGAAAGCGGGAGAAATACCTTATATACTCCCCTTTTTAAAGGGCGACTGGGGTTTTTAGGGGACCCAATCGCCAAATGCTGGGTGTGGAGAATCCTCATCCAACAACCTTTTAGTTCGGGCGCCACTGTAGAGACATTAAGCAGGCAGGATGAAAGCTTTTGGAAGCAGGCAAGATGAAAAATTAGCAACGCCTTCGCCGGGAATCGAACCACGGCCTCTGGAATACCGGCCCAGCAAACAAAACCACTACACCACGAAGGAACGCTAGGAAAGCGGGAGAAATACCTCATAACCCTTTCAAGGAATTAATAGAAACCATGAAATAAAAAGTATGTAGAAAAAAAATTATTGTGGCAAGGTGACAAAGTAAATCAGTTAAGCCCTATTTAAATAATTTTATTGTGTTGATATTATGTTGAAATGCAAACAGAGCGTCACCACATTATCCAAGAAGGTGACTACGAAAGATAGTTGATGAAAATCAGACAGTTTGCCATGTAGCACAGAGAATGAAAGAACTATCAAGTATGTAATACTTCGAACTAATAATAAATAGCGTTGATAATATTTCGGTACTTTAAAATATGATGTTAAAAACAACTTTTCGCGACGTAATTAAAAGTTAAAGTTAGCAACCGTAATTGATAATAAAAAAATTAGTAATATTTAATAATAAGTAATTAAAGTTAAAAGTTAGCAACCGTAATTTTCTTTAATGAATTTCTAAATTTTCGTAGCTAATTTTAGACACTTCTAGTCATTCACTTGAAGCAAGTACCTCATTAGCCTTATCCTTGTCCCGAATCTAGCTTTTAGATCCAATCTTAATATTAAGGTATTTAGGGGAAAAATTATCCCCGCATACTTATATTTTATAACCATGAATACAAAGACCAGATTTGAAATAAAAAAAAAATAGCATTTATCTCTTCAGTAACTTCAAATAATGGCAATTCCTAGGTTACTTGCGTCATCAAATCTCTGACTGTGCATTTCGACGCAATGCACGAGTACGAGATGTGATTATTTCTTAGTCCTATAAGCCGCAAATTCCGCAAGACAGATAGAGACAAGAGGACTCGGTATCGGTCAGAAATGGGAAGCTGCGTGACCGGAGGCACAAGTGCGTGATCAATTTACGCAAGGATCGTTTTTGCGTGCCATTTAATACAAATCAATTCCTATGATTGATCGAAATGATGAACACGTGTCTGTTCTTTGTTATTTATACGGTGCAATTACCAAAGCTGTAGACGGGAAAATGTTGTTTACATGCGCATCTACTATATGACTGTTAAAAAACGCAACTCAGTTTGTGCACCTGACTGCCGAGCAAATTTACAATATTTTCCTGACAAAGCGTGAGTAACATTTATGTTAAATAGGCATCGTCGTATGCGAGGATAACTTCGATTTTGCAAAATTAGTGCTTTATTTTAATTGTTAAAGCTCTTTAGTGGGACTATTAAGCTATTTAGTATGACTAGTAAGGCTGTTTAGTATTCACCGCTTTCCTTATTGAATCTGAGTTGAATTAATATTTTGACATGCATAATGCATACAATAAACCTCAGTTGCTATTATTTGAATAGTTTTTGTTATTCAAAATTTCTCTAAAAAACAGGTCTGTTTCTTTTATTTCTACATCAGTTCTTAGCAGAGCATAAGGAATTCCCTACTGTCAAAATTAAAGAAGCAGAAATTTAATAATTTGTCATTATCCTTATCTTATATTGACATATATTAATATTAAATTCAAATATCTTGAATATATACTTTTTAAGATTTTGGATTGAGCAACAACACTAGCTTCTTACACCATCCATTTACTGACGTGTTTGATACAGCATTTTTGAAAAACGATCAAAGAAATCATGCAAAGTTGAAACATTTGCTACTAAAGAATGGCGTGTCAAATTTTGGTTGAGGAAGTCCCAGATGTCGTTAGTTGTGTTTTGACAATATTTCTAGTGACAATAAAATGAGTTTGTTAGAAGACTGCGCAATAAAAAAATATTCTTCATATTCATTTTAATTTGTTTATTTCAAGAAGTAAACTTAGAACTTTACATCTGAAGGACGCTATTTTATTTACTTCGAAAAACATATAAAATACTGTATGATAAAATATTGTCTATAGGATCTCAAGAAACACTTTGATAAGAAACAAAAGTTGCGCTATGCCCCGGATAAAAACTGATTCACTGAGCAAATACTGCTGCTTTACGCACAGATGGCGGCAGAAGTACTATTTATCATATATTTCACTAGAAATGCTCGAAATCAGGAATTCTTAAACTTTTTGCATTCACGACTCCTTTTTATCATTGAGATTTTTTCGCGACCCCCAGGACCCCATAGCATTTAGCAAAAATTTGTGGGACTCCATAAGTATTGTGCAAATCCGACACACGCGTAAGAGAAACTGTCAATTTTTGCAGTTGTACTGTAATATACTATTGCAGTTTTAGGTCATTGACTTTAATTTCTAATTTTAAGACATAGAACAATGTGAAAATTTTAAATAAGTAACAGACGAAATGACAGCATCACGTGCAAAGCAAGGAAAATGAACGTTTATATTATAAAAAGAATGCGTCGAAATGTTTTCGTTTTTTTTCTTTCTCTGTATTGTCTTATCTTTATCTATTTTCAGATACATAGTGTAAAAATATTTGGTAATTGTAAAATTATTATAATAAGTTAAAGAAATATCAAAACTAACCCTGCTCAAAATGAATCAAAATTTTGAAAAAAGAGTTGATAAATTATTGAAATTTTTAAATCTTACTATATATACTTTCTTGTTAAAAATATTAAGAACGGGCGAAATTCAAAAAATAATAAGCTCGAATAAAGTACAAGATATCCAAATGTAAGTAAAATTAAAAACAAAATTGTATTTCGACGACTTTGCAACGCACAGTAGTTCGAATAATTCAGAAATACATTAAATTGTGAAGAATCTCATTAAAAAAAATTTTATGAATTATAAATACATTTCTACCGCTAGATGGCCATTCTTCCATAATAATAAATGTTGAATATGGGAGAGTTTTCATATTTTCTACCAAATAGCAAATACTGAATATCGTACAACTAACTATCTTCATTGAGCACTACTTGAAAATAAGCTGCTATAAGGCAACATGAAATAGCATTTTCAGAAATCACTAACTGTCACTGCTGCTGACAAGGAAAGTTTCGAACTTCACGACGACAATCGCAACGACGATAAAGCATGTGAAATGAACACCAAATGTAAAATGTGATATTTTCGCTGCTGTTCAAAACCGCTGAACAGGAAATATCAAGTAGCAAGCGCGTCTTCAATTTTTGCAGACATAGACTTAAAAACGAAAAATATATGCGAGGTTGAAGCATTCTGTCGTTCATAGAGATCATGTACTCCATCCTAAAGTTACATATTTCATACACATGTACCCCATGGTATGGTAACATTGGGTAGTAAGTAGGTCTACAAGAACATTTGACGCATGCACCAAAAGTGGATAATGGTACATGCATCAAATGTTCTTGTAGACCTGCTTACTACCCAATAAGACAGGCATTAGATTCCAGACAGACATGTAACATATATGACATGTAGTCAATTTCTTTAAATGCCAGTAGTGAATTGCGAGTCCCGCGTAACGCGTAACGTGCAAAAGTGGATTTACTTTTGTTCTGATTTATTTTTAACGAAATTGAACTAATTGCTTTTATCAGGGTAATATTTTGAATACTTTAATTTAGGAAAAGATTTGTAAAATTGTAACAATATGAAAAATTTAAAGAATGTTATTTAAGGAAAAAAATGATAATTAATCAGAAATACTTTTCAAATACGCAATCTCTTATTTACAGAAAAGATCAATAATTTTATTTTAACATAAAAAATATGTTTAATATTTTCACTGAAAATAATGAAGACAGCGAGAAACACATTTCCCCCCCCCCGACTATGTGAACAAACAGCCTAACATAATTAATTGCTTTCTCTGCGCTGTATCATTTTACATATCAAATCTGTTTAAGAAATACCAAAAAAATATTTTAAAAAATCATAAAATCTTCAAACATTTTCTCAGTCATGTTAATTTTGTCTACTGTTTTTTTCTTTGAAGTCTAATGGCTCCTACGCTTCATTTTCATCTCTTATTTTTATCTCTATGATGTGGAAGCAGATAATTTTCAAGCAAAGAAACATCGTAATATTTAATTCTTGATATCCCTCAGGTATATAAAAATGTCTTTATATAAAGCACATTACTCTTTTACACACATGAAGTATAATATCACACGAGGTAAAGGATGAATATTCACTAACATGTTGCATAACATAAGGGTTTTATTCCTGGAGTCTCTGCAATCACCTGGCTATTTGATCTTCAGCATTCATGAAATTTAAAAACCAGGAAGCCAGGTCAACGATGCAGATCCGTGCAGAGTAGGGATTTTCTGCCGTAGAGATAATGATGGAAATGTTCTACGGCTTTAACTATGGCAAGTAACTCTTTCCCGGTGACACAATAATTTCTCTCCGGTTTAGACAGGCACTCAGGCACTCCGGTACGCCACGACACTTTCTTGGCAGTTTACTTCTTGGTAGGAAAAAAGAGCACCGACACTTTCATTACTCGCAATCTGTGTCGAGAATAAATGGTCTGTCGAGTTGAGGATACGTCAGCATTGAAGCAAGTTCAGGTTGTTTAAGGTATCCTCACATTCTTTTGTCCACAAAAACTTTTGATTGCTCTTTGTCAGCTTGTGAAGGGGTTTTGTGATGGAGGAAAAGTCCTGTAGTAGGGACAAAGACCAAGGAAACGTTTTAGATAATGGAATTTTTCGGGGCATCTCCAGTCTTTAACTGCTGACACTTTTACAGGATCCGTACACACACCTTCAGCAGAAATGACATGTCCGAGGTAAGTGACTTCCTGACCGTATAATTTACATTTGGCAGGACTTAACTTCAGACTGGCGTTTTTATGTTTCTAAAGCATCTTTCTAAGATTTTCTATATGTTCTTCAAAACTCTTCCTGACGATGATGATGTCGTCCAATTATATCAGACAGGCTTTGTAGGAAAGACCTTTCAAAACAGACTCCATGAGGCGTTCGAATGTTGCCGGCACATTACACTGTCCAAATGGCATCACCTTGAACTGCCTTGAAGTCCTTGTCTGGTAAATTCCGTCTTTTTTCGGTCATCCAGCATCATAACAAAGTTGCTACATTTCTTAAATTACTCCTAGATAGCCAATAGTATATTTTAAAATTTTTTGTTATGTTTTACTTATATGAAAGTAGTAAAATTTTTACATGCGTAAGGATTCGTAATGGATTGAATGAATGAACAGAATTGAATGAACAGAATCAGGTGCGAACAGTTTTTTTTAGAACTTCCCCCCCCCTGTCGTATGAAACAGACAGATCGTAAATACATTAATTCGAACTACATGTTGGAGACAAAAACAGACAAAACTCATTCAAATGTTTTATTCATAGGGAGCAATCTACTACCATCCTTGTTTTCGAGACCTTAATGAGTGGAGGCAAGGTGACCACTAGTAGTTGCCAAGTTAGAGAAAGCTCCTTTTTTACTATTATAAACTCACACTTTTTACTACTCATACACGTACTCTAAGTAGAAAGTTTCCAAAGAAGTTTTGATTTAATTTTCGAACTTTATTCGACCAAAAAGTTATTAGTTTTATAAAAAATTCTGTAATCCCTAAATTTAATTACAAAGACACTTTTATACGGGAAACGGAACTACATCAATCTGGAATATGAAATAAAAACTAGCGGGAATTCGCTTCTCGATATTTCTGCTCAATTAGATATTCTTACAGAAACACAACCTGAGCAGGGGGATCCCCAAGCTACGAGGAAACAATAGTTTCCAGACCAAGATACGTATATTTCTCTCAGTAAACGAATCCCCCCCCCGAAAAAAAGATAAATATAAATTTTCAAAAAAAAAAAAAAAAAAAATCCGGTTAAATAGATGAAAAGCAATTAATTGAATTGTTCTTCTCATTCAGTTCATCCGAAAATTTTGTTGTAAGTAAATAATATGTATCAAGGTTAAAGAAGAACATGGATATCCTTAACTTAAAAATTATGTCAAATTTTTAATATCAAAGCCTAATCCTTTGTTTGTTGAGGCTAAGATTAGGCATTTCTTATATATATATAGTTTAAAATAATGCCGCCCAGACGGTATAATGGTTAGGCAGCCGACTGCTATCCAGGTTCGAATCCCGGAGAAGGCATGGATGTAAACCCTCTGTCCCCTCACGTAGGAAGTAACGGTGGCTGCCTGTTAAGTGCCTCCATAATAAAACGACCATTACTTCTGGCCTTAGTAGTGGTGAAAGCCCAAAACCAAAAATGGCTACTGCCCGCCATTAAAAAAAATTAAATAATAATTTAAACTATCCACTTTCATACCAGAGGTATGTAAGAAATGATTAAGCAAAGTTAAGCAGTGATGGGAAAAAATACAACGAAGTAATTTAATTAAAACATAAATGATAAACGTAAGATTTAAAAAAAATGAAAGGGCAAGATAAAAATCTAAAAACTAGGGAATGGACGGATTTAAAACAGTTACCAAGTTCCAGTATCAAAGAAGTACAATAGCAATGTTTCTGAAAATTATAAAATGGCCAGCAAAAGAATAAATAAATAAACTGTCAAATGAATAAACTGTTAAATTGTTTTTTAGAAACAAAATTAAATAAAATCTGCTGTGTTATAAATTCCATCATCGACGTTGTTTTGCTTTCCGGAAAATGTTGTAGTAAAAAAATAAAAAGAAATTTATTAAAATTTTTAGAGAAATTTAAACGCGTCCAAATTATTTAAACTGGAGGAAATGGAATTCAATAATGAGCCTGAAGAAAAAAAATCTTGCAAAAGGTAATTAGAGAAAAACATCAAATAAACAATATACAAATACAGAAAAACTAAAGCAATACAAAAAATATATACAAATAATGAAAAAGGGAAACTAAAGCCAAAAGTTAACGTCTTTTTACAAAAGAGAATAAGGGGATAAACTTACATGCTGGAATCCGCGAGTTCTACGGCGTTTCTTGCCGCAGGGCTTAATTTCTAAAATTAGAACTATGAGAGCTCTGTGGAAGTCCACCAGGAAAGAAGGAAAACGAATAAATAAAATTACCAATAAAATAATAAATTAATTAGTAATTAAAATAAATAATTAACATTTTATAAACTGAAAAGAGATAAATAAAAATTTAATAAATTTTTAAATTAGTGGTAAATAGTAGAATAAAAAATAATATGGCTAGACATGGTCTTGGGGCTCAGACTGGATCTACAGTTCACGCAAAAAATTAAGAAAAAGCTCGATCGGGCTTCGGCTGAATTTAAGTTCTAAATATATAATATAATATATTACTTCAAGAGATGTTAGAAACAAATATCTTTTTTTCCTCGAAACACGAATGAAAAAAGTTCAGGTGGTTAAAGAATCACTATGAGAATAGAGAGAATGATGTAAACAGTAACAAAGCGGGGAGGAAATTTTAACGGAGGATGTATAGGTATGAAAAAAAGAGTGAAAATTCCAACACTTTCTGACCATGATCTTTGGGTAACATAATTTTAGCCTAAGCAGAATATGTGACAAGGGAAAAAATTTTCTTCGGAATATGAGGATTAGCTGAGAACAAAGTAACAAGTGACAATTTTCGTCCTGCGTATTTGGTTACATCATTCCAAAAATTATTCAAACACTATTTTCCTAGGGAGGAAGGAAGTCATAACTTCTTTGCGCTTCCTGGAGAATAGGCATTTGACATATGTGGGGGGTCTTTCCTTTACCTAAAAGTCTCGACCTCCGTCCAAGTATTTGTTTTCCAGGGAAAAAAGAAATATACGTTCAAAACTTTTGGGTTTTTTCTTTTTTTCTTTATTATTATTATTATTATTTCTCAAATAAAATTTTAAGGATTCGGAATAATTTTCTACTAAAATTGTGGTCTCGATTACACAAAAGAAATACCGAAGCCTGCTTATTTAAGGTGCGCTCCGGCTAGAATTGCGATTTAATCCAAAAATTAAGGAGTGCCGGAACCTGACTCCGGTAAGCTCCAGCTCAATTTAAGCTCCATTTTTGAGCATAAAAAAGAGAGCACGAACGAGGGAAAAAGAGAGCACGAACAAGAGAAAAAGAGAGCACGAACAACCACCCACTGACGTCTATCATTAGGGAAAGTAAGAAGGTGCGAGAGTTTTAACTGGTACGGTAATCATTTCGGAAGAATTGTCCTTTCGGAGAAATTAAATACTCGTAAAAACTAAAGTTTTTGCATTTTGGAAGACGATTAATTAAAACTGAAATCACAAGGAGCGAACATTTAAGTAAATGAGGCAAATAATGTTTTTTTAAATGGTAGGAGAAAAAATTCAATTCTCTGCTCATATGAGACTTAAAACGAAAAGGTCTTTGTTCAGAAATCTACCAAAGAAGCTCATTTACGTTTATACATAAATTACACCTCCGTAATGAACCCCCCCCCCCAAGAGTTTAAATTAAGACTTCATGCGTTAAAATGGGTATTTAATTCCAAGTTTTTTAAAGTTATTCATTAATAAAGTGTTTGGTAATTTCATTTTCTTCATATGTTGAAATGATTATAAGAATAGGATTTTGCAAATCTATGACTGCTGTAGTGTAGATATGTTTAATTCTGTTAATGTGATTGAAGCAATTTTTAGTTTAAATCTTTTCATTCACTTTCCTGGTTTCTACAGCAGATAAATAGTCATACTTGAAGTAAACTTGAAGGAATTGAGACGCTTCGATAGATTTAAATCGTATGAATGCAGAAAAACACATGTTCCTTAAATAGTACGTTGGTATGATTTCTGTCTTTAGAAAATTTTTGCATTTATCGTGAACAAGAATAGAAAATTTTCTTTTGCCTTTGAAAGGTCTAGTACATCGCACAAATCTACAACTAACACCACAAGCATAGTAATGACGATTAGACCCTCCACAGCATAATTTATCATGCTTGCAATTTTGTCCCATTAGAGAGGAACATTACATTCTTTGTGGCCGCAAGATGAGTAATAGTATCAGCTCTAAACCGGACGCCTCTTTTAAAAAATAATAATAATGAAATAAAAATAAAGATAACAGTAAGAAAATTTTGGAATTTTCCGGGTTCACAGTTCGCTTAGATGAAGAGCAAGGCTCTGTAGGCCGAAAATTCTTATTTTCTATCAATCACTGTGTTAAAACGATTCCCAATAGGAGCAGTAACCGATAGTGTCGTAGAAAGCCAATAATTAGTTAGCGGTAGAAAAAAAGCGCTATGAGTAGCCATAATACCTGTATTAATGGAGCACGACATATGAATAATTTAAGACTTATCTACCAAACTGGAATATGCAGCTAGCCAACTGATTGCAATCGCCAAAGCAGTGCACCGACTTGCACAGCCATCAAATGGCACGCGATTTCGAGTTTCTTGACGGCTGTCAAAAGTCACACGAAATGAACCATTTCATTACCAATGTGAAAAAGTAGACGTAACCCTACTGAACATCTAAGGAATAAATACGACTCTGAAAAACGTAGAATTTAATGTTATTTTATTTTTATTAATTTTTACATTAACATTATCTTTATTTATTTTTACATTAAATTTATTTTTATTAATTTTTTCGTTAATGTGTTATATTACAAATAAAAAAGAAAATTAATTAAAAATTTTTAATATATGCACTGCTTAAAGATTAAAAAGAGAGTTAAAGCACTGCTTTGAGGTTCATTGGAGGTAAAAATTTAATGAAGATATGTGTGGGTCTCAAAAATTAATGCTACTAATTAATCCGAAAAATGTAATTCAGTAACTGTTAAACTATTCTTCTGTTGTTATCGAATCTATTTTTTCTTCCAAAGATTTCATGATTATTTGGATTGTCTTTTACATTCATTAAAGTGAAAGTGAAATTTGATCACATAAATGATGCGTAAAAGCAACGACGTTAAATTTCTGAGATTCTTTCAATTTATCTTTCCAGTTTTTAACAAATGAATGTATAAATTCAGATATTATTTTATAATAAAATACAGTTTCCTTGAACAAAGTTGTTGTTTAGTACTAGTAATCTAATACTAACCTGTTAGGTAAATTAGAATTGTGCAAAGCACACGAGGGCTCTCTGCCTGATGGGAGGGATACCTTCTTGGGGTACTTTCTAAGGCAGACTGTTTCGTATTTGCGTAACACATGGGAAAAGCCAACTGTGCAACTAGTTTGTTTGCATGGGACAGAATCCATGTTGAACTTTCACTAATCAGCGGTCTTAATTACTTGGCCATTCGTGATCCTAATATTGACCGGAAGCCATAGCATAAAGCATCAGCTAGTTTTATTTGTCCCAGGTATTATATACCTTACCCTAGCATTTAAGAATATAAGGAATTCAGACGTTCTTTACATATGCTTTTGCTGTACGATGGCTTGTTTATCTGTACAGCATACCGAAGATCCCGTATTCAACTCGGTCAAAGTTTAGTTACAAATATTTTTTAAGGAGAGAGAAAAAAAATAAAATGTTCCGAAGAAAAACACAAAGAAGTTATGAAAATACAGCATGCATAATACTGCCTAACACGAATTTAAATATTCAATGATGTAATAATTCTTCGTTAATTATTCGGAATATACAACAATTTATTTATTTATTATCAATTAATTATTCGAAATATGCTGTAATTTATCAGTACTTCGGCCTTTAGCAAGCCAGTTCTAAGTTTGCCGGTATAAGTTGTAGCTGTCAGATTTAGGATTGTCCCCAAAATGTAACATGACCGCCACATAATGTAGGCGATCATTTCGAGAAATGACTAGACTACAGGTACAACGCTGGCGGATGGGGCCGCTTCCGACCTGAGGCTATTGCCAAACGGAATTAAGTGCCGCCCCACCGAATTTACAATCTACCATGTGACGACCCCACAGAGCAAGGGCAGACAAGGCAGTACCCGTACGGTCCCTGCAGAGCCTTACTCTGTCCCGAGAGCCCTCAGGACTTCTGTGAAGTCTGTTTTTATACCCCCGTATTTGAGACTGCCTAGGTACAGATCCTAACCAGTACTTCCGAGGCATTCGCCTGAGTCAACCCCCCCCCCAGGGTACAGACTACAGGTACAGAAAACGGCTCCCGAATACCTCTTTTCAACAACTGCTCTATTTCCATCCTCAACGCCGTAGATAAAATGCATACCAGTGAGCTTCGTTTTCATATAGCGACGCATACCGCTCGAAATTCGTGCGAGGAATGAAGATTTACACCAGCAGAATGCTTTATACTACCGCTGGACAACATCCTGTACTACCTCATCGCGCCATTTCTGCTCACTCATTCCATTACAAAATCTGTTTATTTCGGTCCTCTCACCTGTCTTTACATTTTTGTCAGATATTTTTAAATAAACCTGTATATTACTTATTTCCAAATGCAAGCATTTAGTTTTGTTTTGAATTGTGAATTGTTGTAATTATTTCTGTTTCTCAAGTTAACGAAACTGCTTTCATTCTAATTTCGGTAATCATCTCGTCTTCTGACTGAATATGAGATCTCTTTAAGCGGGTTTATGTCTTTCAACTAAAAGCTTTCGAAACTGTTATTTCAAATTCATTGTACGCTGAATGTACGTATGCCCTGTAAAATATTTACGAAGGGCAAACATCACCTGAGTTTCTTTTTCTGAGACCTCAGCTCAAACATTTTCAGGTTTTATCCAAAATTCAGTACGATATCAACATTTTTGAAATTTTAATATCTGTCGCAATAAACCAGATAATTATTTTGTTTCAGTGATTTAGGTTTACATAAAAGTTGAAAACTTTCCGTCATAATCATATAAACCTTGAATTAATATATTTTAGCCTTTCGATTTGCTTAAGGGAGAGTCTTAAACTCTTAAATAAATAATAAAATATCAAAAAAATATTGCACTTAGATAATAAAATATCTAAAAAAAAATTCGGAATTTTTCTATAAAGGCCTCTTCCGGAAATTCAGTTCACCTATCTTTCATTCTGATTGCGGTCAATCACTTAATAAGCCTTCTTTTCAAAGATCTAGTGTCAGCCCGTCAACTCTCATTTAGGATGTCTTACAGATGGCAGGGATTATCGTTTCAGCACTGTCCATCAAAATGACACGAGATTCCGGCTATAGCGTGTGACGAGTAGCTACTAGAATCTCATATCTGTCACCTCGGAACTTTCACACTTCACCTATAGATGACTGTCTCACAGGTGAAAACGAAGATTGGGGACGAAGTTGCTTGGATCAGATGATCAAAGCGATACATGTCATTTTCACTATCAGGGTGTAGCCCTGGTTTCTTAGACCTCTAGAAACCTGATCAGTTTCTTGAAAGCACTGCGTTATTTGCTCTAAATAACTTTAATTCACGAGCTGATACTCACTATTCATTATAGACTACAGAAAGGCACCACACGTTAAAATGGAAGTTTTTAGATATATGTCAATGAAAAGTATTTTTCTTCAAAACATACGATGATTACACGTTTTCTCTATTTTTCAGAGTTATTATTTTACTGCATCTGTTTATCATATTCAACAGGGAAAAGATATTTCAAACAAAACTTTGTAGCTATGCATATATAGGAGCCCATATTTCAATAATAAATTTAGAGCTTTTTTCCTTGACGACACCTCTCTGCAGAAGATCAGACGAAATACTTTAATTTATTTACAAACAGCTACGATCTTTAAGAATCCAACAAAACATATTTGAATTAATTTTTTTTAATACAGTTTCTTTGCTCATATGAAAAAAATTCAAAGAAATGATTTATGAAAAGTACATGAAGTTCATGCACACTGAGACAAAAGCACGCAATGTTTAAATAGGGGCGTGTGTTAAAACTATTCTATACTTGCTTGTTTTCTTTTATTTTACAAATTCTCATTTAATTGTTATTTTTATTTATTTATTTATTAATGAACACTTAATGTTCATAAATAAGACACAAATAAAATTTTACAGTGTGCATCAATGTTCCTCAAAATTATATCAGGCCCACCAGAGGCGGAGCGGTAAAGTGGCTGAACACTGGTAGTTCGGTCCGAGGTTCGAATCCCGCGAACGGGCTTACTGCATGGGTGCTTTCGTGGTTTTCCCTATGTGTAACGTGTATACGAACCAGTTTCCCTTAGAAAGTCCTCCACGAAGGCATCCCTCCCCCTTAGGCAGATAGCCCTAGTGTGCTTTGCCATAATTAAATACCCCACCACCACACCAAAATTATATCAGCATCAAAAAATAAAGATGCCTAAAACGTATTAACATGCACTAGCTCTGTATATTGACGAATGGCTTATTGTAAATTACTTTAATTAAAATAAATTTTAAAATTTGCTTTTTATCCACATTTCTTAAATTTTTGCAGTGGCCTATATGCACTGTTTTGGTCGAGTTTCCTCATTTTTCTGCTTTGACTTACTTGAGTACACCTTTTTGAAATTTTGATCGGTGTCAATTTTGTATTTAATTTTACCATGAAATTATTTAATTTTTAAAAATTTTTCATTTATATCACTTTTATGCAAGGATTGTTTACACTGTTTTGCACAAATTTCGTTTAGGTTCTATATCGTTGTATCTGAGTATGATATTTGAATTTGCTTTATTTTTAACTTCATTTAAATTATTATCACTAAATTACAGCAGCTTTCAACGCGGAATTTAGCTTCCGTTTTATTATAAATTATTGTTTTCTATTTTTATTTTTATTATATATATATATATATTTACACACGCAGATATCATATGATATAATACATGGACAGAAGTATTATAATATGAATTTTGCCTTTTAAAATAATCTTTTTAATAAAAGTACTAAGGTAATTCCTCATTTAAATTTTAAGCTGTTATGATATTTAAGTCAAATTTTTTGTTAAAATTTTGATGAACTTTAAAAACTATTTCACATTATATGTATAATTTATGATGAGATTATTTACCGAGAAATAATTGAAAAGTAATAGATCGACTAATAGAAAATTACTTGAAAGTCTATAAATTTTTTCTAGCTTTCCGAAGTTGGCTGGTCAAACAGATCATAATGCAAGTAATTTTGTATATTATTGTTACCAAATCATTATTTCAGCATTTACATTCCATCAAAAACTAAGCATTTTGTCATTTTTGCTGTTTTGTGTTTCTTTGTTTCTGAAAACAATGAAATAATATAGAAGATAAAGTATTTTATGTAGAATAATATAATTAGATATAAGTTAGATGATACAATTCAGCTAACGAAAATTTATGCTGCAATAAAAGTTTAAGAAGGACCAAACGGGAAAGAACACTATGCAAAACAAAATCAATATTTTACAAATCGTAAATTTTTCTTCGCATAGATGGCGCTTAAAACGAAGTGCCCGAAGGTGTACTTATTGTAAGGATGCTAGGTAGTTTGCTTAACTGTAAGGAGCTTTTTATCCACATTTCTTAAATTTTTGCAGTGGCCTATATGCACTGTTTTGGTCGAGTTTCCTCATTTTTCTGCTTTGACTTACCTGGGTACACCTTTTTGAAATTTTGATCGGTGTCAATTTTGTATTTAATTTTACCATAAAATTATTTAATTTTTAAAAATTTTTCATTTATATCACTTTTATGCAAGGATTGTTTACACTGTTTTGCACAAATTTCGTTCAGGTTCTAGGTTTTCGTTTAGGTAAGGGAACGGTTTGCTAAAGATTTAACTTAGAAATTAAAACATCAATTACTAATGTTATTAACAAAAAGAACTCGACCGTATCTTTTTCCGTCCCTCTTTTTTTCTGGCTAGACCTATTTAATTTATTTTGAGAAATACATTCTGTTCAGCTTCGCGATAACTATTCATTTAAGAATTTCAAATTTGGAAATTTCAAGGCAAACGATAGAACATAATATATGGCATGTATTCCAAATGATAATTTTTAATTAATATAAACAAAATGCAAAATTTAAATCAAAGCATGTATAAGGTAGTTCGGCGGTATCCGTAAACCTGGGATATGAAGGCTTCTTAACGCGACCCGCTTTAAAAATGCATCTCCTGTAGCAGATTGAGACTTATTACATATTGCCTCTAATCATTTTACTTCGAAAATAAAAATTATAGGCACTTACAAATTACAACCAACAAAAATTTCAACGCATTTAGCAATTAAACACATAGAATTTTCAAACGTATGAAAAAATTAGCATACCCCAATTTATTATACTTTACAACACATATCTTCTAGTAATTTCTAGATTTAACAATACTGTGGGGTCAGAATTACTTTAAAAGCACGTAATTTAATTTATTTCTCACATTATTTTTATCATTTTTCGTAAAAGTTATCTTATATTGTCACAGTTTTCTTCTATTAAAATCACCATAATATTTTCTTTATTCTTATGACTTCATTCACCTTTGGATATTTTGTTTTCTGCATTACTCATTGCAAACCTTCACATTTCTTTATCTTTGAATATCAAACGTTTTAACTAGCTTTGCTATATATGCGAATGTACGATGTGTTTTTTTTTTTTTTTTTTCGTTACAGAAAGCCGTCTTAATCATCTTTCATTCATCGAAGATCGTAAATATCGTTTTACTACCTTTAGCATTCAAAAGTTGCTTTCATTTGAAGGCTACAAACTAATGCATTCAATAATGCGAAAGAAAATCGTTTTGTAGCACTGTAAAATTTTATTCCGATAATCTGGCATCTCTCAAGTCACGAACGTATTGGATTATCGAACTTTTGCTATATTTTTATGTAATAATTTAATTCATTATTGCAGATCTTCATTTATTTTCATTTCTCAAACTAGATTAAAAATTCTGCTAAATAATTACATGAAAATCAATCTGATTTCGCTTTTAAGTTCATTTGAAGAAATACATGACTTTCCTAAACTACCCATTTCATTGTTGAATTGCAGCATTATTTTGAAACACGAAAACAAATTAAAATACGAAGTTACAGAAAGCAATTTTTGTTACTTGAGTAAGGTGCGAAGATTTTTCTTAAAATTGCTTTGAAATTCATTTGAAAAAGTTTGACATTAATCATAGAAAAACTCGACTCTATTTATTCATTTACATCCAGCATTTTCCTTCGAGTTTTCGTAACAATTCCCAGTACTTTGTCACACGGTACAAAAGAGACCTCTTATAACTAAATTTTGCTTAAGATAAAATAACACGCCGAACAAGTTATTTGCTGTTTAAATTCTAAACTAAATTTTGTTTACTTAACGGCGAATCAAATTCGTGAAGAAATTATTCGTTGTGTGTGTCGGGAGGAAAGCAGCAAAAGAAAAATTTATAATAAATTGCATGAAAGACATTACTTATTTAAATTTTATTGAGCACATTAAACATGCCGTTTAATACACCATCTTTAGCGTCTTAGCAGTATATTCGTTTTATACAGTCAATATAATTCATTGTGATGAACATGCCGTGGAATATTTTATTATTATAACATACGCCTTACAAAACCTTTCCTTTCGAAAAGAAAATTTGTATTAAGAAAAGTGTTGAGTGATTTTATTCTTAAAAATCAGCTTAAAAGTGATTTTTTCTTTCTAAAGTTTCCTATTTCTCTATTTAGGATCTTGCCAACGAGAGGCTCAATATTGCCTACTTGTCACGATGAATTTCATGGGCTTGTTCTGATACCAGACAAGCGACATTAGTCGCAACAACTTCTCTACTTAAAATAATTTTTCAGTATTATGGTAATGTAGTTTACTTATATCAAAAGACTTTCACGAAAGATAATTTTAGATATGCAGCAGAAAAAAAATGGTGTTGATAGCCAAGTTCATTAATTCTAGCAATTTTGGATAGATTCTATTGCTTATTCCTTTGCTGGTATCATAAGAATCAAATCAAATCACTGATATTCCTGCTTTTAGAAAAATAGTGCGATTTATAATTTCTTCCGGGATTTCGAAAGTTGATCGTAAAATAACTGTAATATATATGGAAAAAAGTGCTACTCAGTACCTAAAACGTTGCTTTAAATTTTCGCTCATAATACATCCAATGGCATAATTTAAAATTTAGTCGTTAAGTGGTAGTAGGTTATAACGTAAACATGGCATCTCTAGAGAGCCAGAAAGCTTATTTTAGAATTAGAATGCGAGTCAGTTATAGAAGTACAGTGCAGATTTCGTATGAAATATAAAACAAAATAATTTTACAAACGAGACTGCTTAGAGCAACAAATTCAACATATGCTATGCAAAACTGACAAACCGGGACCGATGTTTGAGACCGAAGTCTGTCGCATCACCAGAGGTTCATATTATATGTAGTACCTATAAGGAACAACAAAAACTTGGAGAGTTCTTTATGTACTAATATGCACTTTCCTGCTTTATTTGTTATGATTATCATGTTATAAATTTTCGAATCAGCAAACTGTTTCTACTGTAATGTATCGGTTAATTTCAGTCCATCCGGATAACTGAAGTTCGACTTGTACTATAATTTTTGATACTATAGTGGGTTTGATCTACACGCAATGCTGAATATGCTGTTATTCTGTTTGTTATTTGAATAGTTTATTGCAATAAATGTATTAATATCACATAAATTCATGAACTTACTTTTTAATAGGTCTTTAGATTTTAGTCTGCACACAATATAATTAGTCAGAATTATTTGAATTTATTATAAATAATTTCAAATTACTGAATATTAATACTTCAGACTTACTGAGGAAGGCATATTGGGGATATTGATATTACTGAGGAAGCATTGACAGTGGTGATAATATTCGAGGCAAACATAAGAGACACTTAACAAAAATTCATTGAGGTAAATTCAAAACTCTTTTTCATTCCATATGCTTCTTTTTCATTAAATTTGATAGTAATTCTTCAGCTAAAACTTCATTTGAAACAGTTGCATTTTTGGAGGGAAAAGAATAACGTGTAGGAATTGTAAAATTATTTTTCAGTATTTATGTTGCGTCAGGCTCAAAAAGTAAAAGAGCTTATTAATTTTAAAACCGCTTTGTATTACTACATGGGAAAACAGAATTAAAGCAATGATATCATTTAAAAGCAATATTAGGAACATTAGTGAGACTTTTTCAAAATTACGAATTAAAGATACCAGTTAAGAATTCGAGTGCACAGTACCATATCAAAACTTTTTCATTTGAATTTGTTTGGTGTTACATTTTAAATGCTGAAAATGTTGCAAACAAAATTATGCTAAATACAATGTAATACTTTAATCTTCCGGGATGAAAGAAACAGCAGACGCAAATCATCAGATAAAATGCATGAAATTAATTTCTTTAAATTAAAAGTCAAGTTCTTTTTATTAATGCAGCCTTAAAGGATATTACGCAACAAACTAAATGAGTACTCATTTTTTCTAATAAAGTATCTATCAAAATAAAATGTCAGTATAAAAGTCATCGGCATAAACAAGTCAACTGGATATTTGGTCAAAGAGTCGTGTAATAAACTTATTTACAATAAAGTTCCAGAACAGCTGAGTACTGCATCAGCCTTGTGGGCAACGATTAAAAACCATATGAGTAATACTATTCTCATTTTTATCTAATTTTTAAACAACTTTTCCATAAAAAATAATTTAGTAAAATCTTATTAATATTGCCAGGAATTTTCAACTCTTTTAATGGAATGGAAATCTATTTTTCTAATACCCTCCTACACAGCGGCCTCTTTAGCAAGAGAAGGCCCACCCGCAGCCGAGCGGTTAAGTCGCTGAACACTGGTAGTTTCGACCTGGGTCCGGTTCCAGGCGAACGGGCTGGCTGCATGTACGTTTTCGTGTTTTTTCCCGTGTATAACGTGTATACGAGTCAGTTTCCTCCACGAAGGCTTCCTTGCCCTGAGTCAATTAGCCTCTAGTGTGCTTTTTCGTAATAAAATAAACAAAACCAATCTTTAGCAAGGATGTCCACTCTCTCATTGCCCATTGCCTATGTGAGTCACGTGTGCTCTCACCCAGGAGAAGCTGACCGAGTGTCTCTCCATTAAGCGTTTGTAAAGTTCCTCTACATCTTAAATATCGACAATTGGGTCGTCCGGGTTGGAGAAGAACTGAAGTACGAACAAAGAATCTCTATAAACTGCAATCTTATTTAGTTCCCCAAACTTGTTCTTAATCCAAATTACAGCTTTGTATATAGCTAGAAGTTCTGCTTGATAAACAGGGTTCAACTCGCCATTTCCCAATTCCAGATCCATCTGTGTAAATATCCAGCTCCCCTACAATAGGATATTTTTATCATATATCGTATCGAAATTGGATTGATGCAGCATAAGTCGCTGAACTCTGGTATTTCGATCCTAAGAGAACTGGCTGGCTGCAAGGGCGTTTTCGTGGTTTCTCCCACATGTAATGTACATACACGCTAGTATCCCCTAGAAAGTCCTCCGCGAAGGCATGCCTTCCCTTAGGAAGGTAGCCCTAGAGTTGGTGTATTCTGTTTGTCGTTTCAGGAAGAAATGATTCTCCAAACCCCTTTAACGTGGTTACTTATATTTTGCCCTGAATTTCTTTTTCTGCTTTTCAGAAATTTATTTCACTCTAGGTTTTTAATATCTTTAACTGATTTTAAATTCTTTAATTATTTTTCTTTCCTTTATTTTAATATTGCAGTAATGTGATACTGTTTTTGTTTGCTATGTTAACTCTGCATCTTACTCCTAAAAGCCTTGTGGAACATAAAGATATTGTAGCTTGGAAGGGGGGGGAATGCCTAATGGGACTAAAGATAAATATAATTCACTATATATATGGCAACCAGAATGCATTCACCTTTTAAGAGAACGTGCGTAGACGCATAACATCTACGTTTTCTTTTCTGCTTTTAAAACAGCTGCATTTAAAAATTCGTAGAACAAGAAATGGTGTGAAAAATCAATGTTAGCATTCAAAGTGTCGTCTCAGTTTTATGGACCTGGCAATCATGCCTTAAGCTACAATATGTGTAAGTTTCAGACATCTTTTGAATTAAATTAATAATAATGTGACTCAACCTAGGGAAACAGAAAAATTTGAATTGTGCCTTAGAAAGTAGATATCTCATTATCATGCTACGTATTTTCCTCCTGTTTCGCTTTGATAGCATACTGAAGAAGAAAGCCTTTTTTTATTAAAACATGTCTTTCTTCTAGAAGAATTTGAATTAGAATTTGAATGTGAATTTAAGGAGGTTAATTTTAATTTTTTTCATTTTAAAAAAAAATATTAACTGCATTTCCATTTTATCTGCGAAGATTACTTTAGCAATTTGCTTTCGTTAGAGAGCCTTCAAGATTTCTATTTAACTTTTTCTGGCTTATTCGTCAAACAGAGAAAAAAAATGATACGCATTTTATTTTTTACTGCTTATATATGCACTACTCGTAACTGCGAAGGTTTCGTTATCAGCTTTTACACAGCCAGACAGAAACTCTACGGGTTAGCTACTGAAGAGACGTTTTCCCAATTAAGTTTTTCAACACGATAAAAATATCTTTCCGCGGCAACAAAATTTGAGCTGCATTTTATCTCAGTCGTTCCTATAGTGATATGTTTATATGAATTGCGTTTGAGCAATGGTAAAAGAAAACTCAACACTGCTATATTTTTTAAGCGAAAAAACATTTTCCCTCAAATGAGACGACGTGTTCGATTTTGATGAAGCTTGGTACGTAAAGAAGGAAATGTAAAAATCAGTTGGCAATCCATTTGTCAAACATGCTCTATGTAGCCAGCAATGATCAGACACCTGTAGGGAATTGCTTAAATGGAGCTGTTTCCAGTTTGACATTTATTAATATTAATTACGTGTTCTGCCCTAATGCACTACAGGAAAGTGAGGGATGCCTTCGTGGAGGGCTTTCTAAGGGAAACTGGCTCATATTAACACGTTACACATGGGGAAAACCACGAAAACGCCCATGCAGCCAGCCCGTTCGCGGGATTCGAATCTCAGACCGAACTACCAGTGTTGAGGGACTTTACCGCTCGGCCACTGTGGGCTCCTAAATGGAGCTGTTATGGTGTTAAATTTCATTTAATACCATAACAGCTCCATTTAGGGGCATATTTTATTTCTATTTATTTAATATCATAACAGCTCCATTTTTTATCGCCTTTTGGATAAACGCTAGATAGCAGAAGACGAAACTGTACGTATTGAGTTGTGTTTATCTGTTAATCTTTGATAGAGGTCTGGTTTAGTTTGGTTTATTAGATTATAGCAAAGCACGCGGGGCTGTCTACATGAGGAGAATGATAGTTTTGTAAAGGACTTTCTTACATACGGGGAAAACCGTGAAAACGCTCATGCAGCCAGCCCCTTTCTCCTGGAATCGAACCCTGATCAGTGACTCTATTGCTCGCTTTGGTAAAGGAGTTTTTATCCATGGACTTTCGACCTAAAAGCACTGTGTTTAACGATAGATGTTACTATGTTCAACGATAACTTTTCAATTAGTATTAACGAATTCTGCGCATCTGATTAGAATAGCCCTGAAAGTTTTTTCGAAAGAAATGTAAAGGGAAGGGAAAAAAATATGATTTTTCCCTTGATATTTTTGTATATACCTAACAAGTTTGCAATTTTTTATAAAAAAACTATGTAGACTATAAAACAGCTTTTCAGTGTTACCTTTTAAGATTAGTAATTTAACTAAATGGGGTCACCAACAAAGAAAAGTAATATTATAAAGTCTCCCAGTCTCTGATTACTTTAGCGAGCGAAATGGGAGTTTTTCACGTATACCCGAGTACAAAAAGTAAAGACAAGGATTTCAGGACGTAACCAGATGTAATAAAATATTTTCACTTTTCTTACAAAATTTCAATATATTTTGCTATTTTAGTAATTAATTTTTGTCTTAAATTTCTGTTATTTTTTAATTCCACGCTACTTTTAAACGTAACTTAATTTTATCCGCTGTGAACTATATCCGATCTTATTTTATTCTTTTATACGGAATATAGAAATTTCTTTTATGCTTCCTCTAGAGAATATTGCTCTGAAACTCTGAAACAAAGCTGAAAGCTTTGGATATTTCTGTCAAAAACGTTACAAGTGAAAGGATATGAGATTTGGGCTTCACTTCAATATGATGTAGAACTTTCTACACTCCTCTTATCATATCAACTCAAGCTTTGCATATCAAATCAAGAATTTTTTTGAATTTATATGGAACCACCTCCACACGCCATATCAAACTCACACTTGCCCTCACTTTTTCTCTCCTATGAGAAATATTTCAAGATGTTTTTAAGGAAAGTATGACTTTTTTCCCGGAGGATGGTTTTATAGGAATGTCTATGCCATCCGAAAATACTTTCAGCCATACAGTTGACAATAAAGTATAAAGATGGAGCGCCGGGGCTCTTTCCACTATTAAGTTTCCTCAAATGATGTCATTTCGTTCCCTTCATGGAATGCCTTGAGGCATGAAATCACTTTCCTTTAGTGTGAGAACTGGTGTTTTCATTCTCAGATATAATAAAATGTCTTTCAGAATTGAAAAATCCACAAGAAAAACTTGATGGAATTTCCTAAAGTGAATTTCCCTCAAATCCCTTTCTGTCCTTGTTTAACTTAGAGACTGTGATGACAAGATTTCTTTAAATAGCTAAAAAGGTTAAGCAATAGCTTCTTTAGACAAGCGGCCAAAACAGCACTATGTATAACATAAATCAATAATTCTTTTAGTAGTTTATTCTAATAAAACTGTTATGTTACCTTTATGTGCTTTATATTTGTGAGTCTAGTTAATTTAATTACTTTTTTATTTAAAAAATAACACAAATAAGAAACTGCTTGTGTAATGTTTACTTTTTTTTCAAAATCACTTAATGCTTTTGCAATGAAAAATGATTTAAACACCAAGCGTTTTAATATCATCAACTTCGTTGTAAATTATGACATTAAAACAAGTACTCGTTTAGATGAGATGTTTTAGAAACTTTAAAAGATGACTGTAGACTTAGACTGTTACTAAGACTGTAGACTAACTACTTAACAAGGAAGTGTAAGCCGATAACAGTATGTAATTACTTTGAAGCTTGTGTTTATGGGCTTATAAGTTTAGAATTTCACACTAATCTATATGTCGTAGGCATGCATCCGGATTAATTTAACAGCTTTTAAGAAATAAGTTCTGTATTACATCATATTTTAAAGCCTTCAAATTAATGAAAAAATTAAAAGCAAATTTAATTTTACGTAAACCGCATAGCGTTTTCATGTCTAAGTATTACAGATGAGATGATTTCAATCACGGACTGGAGGAAACGGCGTTCGCCAAAGTCTTCATCTCCTTTCTTCTTGCTTAAAAGCAAGATTGCTAAAGATTGTTTAAATATTACAGATTTTGGCACCGACGACCGGGCGGCCGGTCAACTGAGTTTTTAGCATGTCGGAGTACTGAACCCCGTCTTAGGATTCATTTTCATTGCTCGGTGTTCCGTTAAATCCCCCGAGCTGTCCTCTGCCAAATGTAATAAACAATATTTCAGTTTGAACATGTGGTGCTTGTTTAAAGGGGACGTGATTGTCACAAGGTCATTGAGAATTCCACTTCTGTTGTGAGAATCGGCTGAACAAAGAGGCCGTGCATGTTCTGTACTTTTAAGGCGCTAAACGCACGCTTCCAATATTGTTCTTTTAAAAGAGTATATACACAATTACGCAATTCAGTCCTCGAATGAGAGAGGGCGGAGACGTGCTTTGCAAAGCGCTTTAAATTAAATATGTTCTCTCTTTTAACAGTATTCGTGTTTTCAAAGGAAGTTTGCCAATAAAACACTTTTAATGTATGCAACCTATTCTATTCTTTCGATTCTATTCTTAAGACGTATATTTCTGATGCTTAGAAACATTTTGCTACAGACGAAATAATCTGATGACGGATCTACTATGTTTTCTCTCTGGAAGTATCAAGTTCGCGCATATATCTTTCTAGGGAAACCATATAAGGCATGCTTTCTCGTCATGGAAAAAGTGAGTAATTTTACAAATTAAAGTGTAAACGGTGAGCTGAAACATAATATGATAAGATCCATTGTTAGTTTGGTAGTTACGTATTAGCGCAACCACCTTGGCGCAGTTTAGCGAACTTTTTTCAGAAATAAAGGTGGTTTGGTGAATTTTCGGCTTACAACTTACAATGGATATATAGTGTTATGCGCATGGTTGTTAAAGAAGTGTTATGCGCATGGTTGCCAGAGTTTGGCTATTTCTGAAAATTTGGCGACTTCTACTAAGATGGTTGCGATAATATGTAAGTACCGTTATCTTCTTTTTCCATCAAGTTTAATCCAGTCTTTCCTTGCATAAATCTGTTTTGAAAAACACTGTGTCTGCTGAGTTCATGTATTTCTGTCAGCTTTTTATGTATCTGAAATATAATTAAGGAGATAAAGTGTGCAGAAAAAAACTTATATTCTTTTGTTTATGTATTACATATCTACCGGGTGTTTAATTTTTCGCCTTTTACAGAACAGTGTTTAACTAAACTGCTAAACTGACTCCCTTGATCTAGATAAGAGATTCTCAACAATTTTTGCTTTATGTACCCCTTTCAAGATTTCTAGACGATCATCCCACACACACACAATCACACAGTGGGAGGACCACACACAATCAAAGCTTGGAAAATATACATACATTTACTTAAATTTAGATTTTTTTAAATATGTTTTAGAAATAAGGCAAAGAAAAGTATTGGAAATGTTGATAAATACTAAAACTTGAATAAAAGTAGATTTTTATATTCATAAAATAAAACTAAATACTTAGCAGGTAAATAAAAGGCTGACCAAATTCCTCCCCTGAAACTATGAAGTTCCCTTCTGGTTGAAACCCGTGGTCTAGATAGTAGATTTTATAGTTAAGGTACAGCTGGATAAAGCATAACACTCCAAGCGAAATGAGTAGACTCTGGCACCTTATGACACTCACACCTTAAATGTACACGTCAGCATTCTTAGTAGCTCATGTAAGAATGCTTTTCTTTCACGATAACTTTAGGAACCCATACAGTAAATATATGGTTATATGCACTCGTGTGCAATATCAAGAAGATATCCACATTATGTCGAACTTCTGAAAAACTAATGGACAGATTTTAATGAAATTTGTCATTAATATACATTTTTAACAGAGAAAGAGATGTACCATTCAAAAGTCGTTTTTATGCACGCATGATTATCAATAACGCTCATAATGCAGGAATGTCCGAAATCCAAGTTGTGATATCGAACAGAAAATGAATCTAACAGGGGATATGATCCCCTCTCACATCCAGACAAGTCGCACAGCGTGACGGCGTACTGGACTGAAGGCATCTGAAGACTTTCTGTAGCAATCGATCCCACTCTAGTAACAAGGCAGTTTTCAGATCCGGGGACGGTTCTCGGAGGGAGATGGCGAGATGAATTGGCTCTCCAAGGAAAGTCCCAGACATATTCTATACGATTAAGATCAGGAGATCTGGTTGGCCAACCTATACGACGAATATCCTCACGTTCCAGGTAAATGTCGACCAACGGGGAGCCTATGTGGACGAGTGTTACCGTCTAAAGGACCAGCTGCGTTCCTGAAAAGTCCAATATAGGGCTGTAAGATCTCCTCTGCACACCTCACAGCGGTCAACAAGCCTTTGTCAAACACATGCAGGAATGTGCAACTGTCTGACATAATGCCTGCCAAAACCATTACTCCTCTACCGTAATGATCCTTTTCCTTGATGAAGGAGAGATGGTATCATGTTCCAGACGCTCTCCTCAAGCCGAGCATCAGTGTCTACTCTAAATCTCGAGTCATTTGTCAAAAGCATGGTGTTCCACTGAAGTTTGGTTTAGCATGGTGCATATTGTGTGTATGATGATAAACGTGCTCTCTTGTGTGCTGCAGAGAGTGAGACGCAAATAGTCGGTCTTCTGGCATACAGCTATACCTCGTTAAACCTTCGGGCAACTCTAGACTTTGAAACTCGGGTTCCAGTGGCAGCACAAAGCTCATGTGAAAGCTATGAAGCTGTATGAGTCCTGTACCGCTGCGCCGAAAATGCCAAATGATGATCCTCATTCCTCGTTGTGGATCTTGGTAGACCTTGAGCAGGTCTTCTCAATATGGATACAGTACTCTGAAACTATTTCCATAAATATCAGAGGACACTGAGAGTTATATTGAGCTCTGTAGAGCACCTGCATTTGTGATTGGCCTGATTTCAATCTACCGGCAATTCTCCATCTCTTTCCGTCATTCATGCGTTCGTCGCAATTTATTTTACCTGATACCTAATAATTTACACGACTCTTACAAGCATCACAGTGAATGTCATGAATGAGTACGAGTGCACAAATTGCCGAAAACCCCTAGTCCGCTTCATTCCCTCCTCAATCACAGCTCCGCACACATGTACGTGTACGCTTACATATTCGATTCCGAATATTTGCATAATTCTTCGGCGGCATAATTAGTAACTTTGGTTCAATACTTTTCGTAATAATAAGCATAATTTATTAATTCTCTTAATTTTCCATAAAAGTGTTATAAATTCAAATTTTAATCTGCAAGCTACGTGAGAAATAACGCCGTAGCAATATTGCTACACCGCCTTAAATCTAATAGACTTAAGCTACTAACCTTAAAACTGAAACTATTCATTTGTGTCAAGAATTATCCAGAGCTGAATAATAAAACTATTCCTCTATTTGATGAACATTCATCAGAAACAAAAGTTCAAAGTGACTTATTTCTAAGAACTCTACTTAAACTGCAGAATCTGTTTGAATTATTGCCTCAATAGAAAGTTACGGCTTTGACATTTTCAAAGTATTCATCATTAAAATATAATGTTAAAACTATTAATCAGTGAGTTAAGCAAGCATTTTTTCCTATTGGAAATCTAGTTCTTAAATGTATTTTATGTTATGGTACGGATATTTTGGATATAAAGTCGTAAAAGGTTTTAAATAGTTAAGTAGTTACTTAGACTAGATAATTTAAAATTTGAGAGTATCGTACAAGTTTATTTAGTAATAATCATATAAATGCATATAATATGATATAAACTACTGTTACTTATGCTGTATTGTTACATAAGTTATAAGTGAATTTCAAGCACAGAGCATCTTAACTCTCTTAAGGAAGACTCAAACAATCTTCGGACGAGACGAAATAATAAACTACCGGAAGGATGACTTGCTATTGGAAGAGGAGAATTAGAAGTGATTTAGACGGAGGGATATCTAAGGGGAAGAGAGAACCATAAAGGGAGGTCGAACCGTTACTCGTCAATGGTGGGAGGAGTTTTTGAGCGAAACCAGCATGGACTCACTCTAATTTGAGATCTACAAATGATTTGTGCTCCACCAGTGGCAGAGTGGTTAAGGCCACTGAATACTGGGAGTTCGATCCGAGGAAAACGGGCTGGCTGAATGGGTGGATTTCGTGGTTTCCCAGATGTTTAAAGGGCAGTTTCTACTAGAAAATCTTCCATGAAGGCATCCCTCCTATTAGGCAGACAGCCCTCGGTTGCTTTCTCATGTTCAAATATTTTAACAAAATGACTTGTTAAATGGCGTGCATAATAGCGGAAATTACTTCCTGCTCTTTGTTATAGGGTCTTCCATTCCCGTACTCAAGGTTCCTTCATAGCAGAATCAATCAGTCAATCAATGAATTACGAGTAAATTATATTAATGAAGTTTTACATCAGGGGCTGCAATTAATTCACTGCTTATAATTTCCCATGACATTTCAATGGAAAGTAAAATTTCACTCTTTTCAATCTACCATTAGTTGCAGACCGTTTTTTAATAGATATTGGAAGAATATGGCCTCCCACCGAGTTCAGTCATTGCGTTATCGTGCAATGGTATCATCCAGAGAGCGACCAGTTTTAGGTGGTCCGTATCTGAATGATTTTGTCCTTGAAAAAAGCTGAGTAGCCTCAGGATAGGTCGCCTTGGTTGGGTCAAAGGGTTGCTCTCTGCTTACCTTTAAGTGTGTTGGATGTCAAGGGATTTATCGGCTTGAAGAAACAGTAATTTGTCTTCAACTGTCTCAAAAGATATCCGCTAGAAGAACTTCTAGCAGGAAACCACAAATAGTTGCTTTTTATTTTTCTTTTCCTGCTTCCTTTGTCGCATTACGATCGTAATGTATGGATAGAGAAAACGTGACGTGCAATGGATATGCTTTGAGTTGGAATAAAACTGTCGTAAAAATTATAAGTATGTTTGAGTTCTTCATTCATGCTTACATCAAAACAAATTTTGAATTTTTAAATACAAATTAATCACTAGCAAAAAGTTAAAAATTACTCACCTGAATTTGATTTATTTAATTAGATCTATTAAAACCGGGGGGGGGACTAAACAGAACTCTGTCTCAGGCACTTTTGAGTTTTACTTTGAGAGGGGATGTGAAGGAATAAAAGTTTATTTTGCTTAAATGCCTACAAAGGCATTGTTCGTTCGTTTATTAGAATATGGCAAAGTACTGATATAGAGCTATCTGCCTAAAGGAAGAGATGCCTTCGTGGAAAACTTGAGAGAAAATCGCTCGTATTCACTTTATGCATAGAGAAAAAAACTAAAACAACTATGCAGTTATTCCTGGATGAAACTGTCAATGCTCGCCAGGTTTAACTACTTGGCCACTAGTGGGCTCAAAGCCTTCTGTGATGTATAAATTTCAGTTCTGTAACTATAAAATTAAAGTAATTATTTATGTTCGGTACGGTATAGAGACTTACAAAATTGATTGCCAAACTCTTGGATTTAAATCTTGGGTAAAGCGTGCGACATTTAAAACCTACCAAGTCAAAATGGGCTGTCTAAGAAGTTTATGGTACTCGAAAATGAAAGAAGACCTTTGGATTTCATTCCATGGGATGTTCTCGTTCATAATCGTTATAAAAGTAGTTCTATTACTACTGTTGACCAAGGACTCATGCTAACGACAAATGATTTTAATTGGTTCAATCACAACCTCTTATCTGCTCATCAGTTTCACTATATATGGCTCAAACTGTCCATTGATCGCCTCAAAATGAAATTATTTTTTAGCCCAAAGGGACAATTTGCCCAAAATGGCTATTAATTTCGTTTTGGCTGCGTTGATTCACTATAAACGGCGAATCATTTTTTAAATTGTTGCCACCAAATATTAGAGTCCTGTATTATATTTAAAGAAATTAAATATGAAGAATCTGCATAAATGCATGTACGTTTCCCGCATTGTGATAAAACATCGGTACCTAGAGCCATCAAATTTTGAATAACGTAATCCTCCACTGAATATGGGCATCTGGAAACCCTAATTTGGAATTTGTTTTATTATCGATTTCATATTTTGTAACACTTTAACGAATTTTTCATTAACAAATTCGACGATTTCAAAGCGAGCAATGGCAACACTATACGGGAGGGGGGGTAGAAGAAACATTTTATCTCCAGCGCGTGAGACTGTGTATCGGAAATTCTAAACATATGCTCATTTTAAAAGTATTTTGCAATATTGCTGTTGCATTAAATTTTATGTTTTAAGTGCGAATAACATGATATTTAATAAATAAAGGTAACACACAAAACGTTAAAAAAACGCCTCTTTGGGCGTAACGTAAAATCTGAAAGCTTTCAGATTTTCATTTTCATTTAACTGATTTATTTATTTATTATTATTTCTTTAAATCATGTATAAGTGTTTCTTTTTACAAAGCAATATTGTGAACAAAAGTTTTTAAAGTTGTGTCATTCCACTACTAACTAATCTATTTCTTATGTTTGGTAAAATTTTACCAAACATAAGAAATAGCTTAGATTGGAAAAAAGTCGAAATGAGCTGGTGACAAATGTGTTTTTTTTTTTTTTTTGCTAGCTATCTCAAATTGGCGTATTTGTCTTGCAAGAGAAAAATGCGCCTAATTATTAATTTATATTAATGGCTATATGATTTGCAGTCGCGTATGGGAAGAAGAAATAATAGAAATCATGACTAACTAATTTTATTTTAATTAAAAATAATAACAGCCAAATTAATTACGTTTTTCATGTTACAATACACAATTTGAAAGTCTAATTTTGAAACATACTTGCATGAAAGAGGAATTAAAAAAATAAAATTGAAATGCAGTTGCATTAAAAGTAAAGTTCAAAAAGTCCACAGTTCATATAGTCCACAAAGTTCGATCAAACAGTCATAAAATCGATCACACAAATAATCATAATGTCTTAATTAAGCTTTTACACCTTATGCACGTAAAATAAAGTTACTACGTGTGAATTTATAAATAAAATAATGAAAATTTAAAAAAAATATGCTACTATTATATTCATAATTCTAAGCGGAATGTCAAGTATCTTTCCCAATGCAGAAAATAGATTCATAATTTTAAAATTTTAAGAATAATAGAAATGAAATCAGCTGCAGAAAATTTGATATGGTATTGTTTCTTTAGCGGCCGAGCGGTAAAGTCGCTGAACACTGGTAGTTCGGTCCGACGTTCGAATTCGGCGAACGGGATGCCTGCATGGGCGTTTTCGTGGTTTTCCCATGTGTAACGTGTATACGAGCCAGTTTCCCTTAGAAATTTCTCCACGAAGACATCCCTTCCCTTAGGCAGATAGCCCTCGAGGCTTTGCCGTAACCACATAAACCAAACCATTATATAATGATCTGGAGATCCACTGCCTCCATAAACACAATGATCATGATCAGCATTGGTAAAGCCATGTATATAGAAGAACGTTGCTAACTGACCTCATAGTCAATTGGCATCTTGATAACTGCGGAATCTAAATTTTCCGGCTGTTGGCAGATTTTGGTTTGCTTTATTTGATTGTGGCAAAGCACTCGAAGGCTATCTGCCTAAGTAGAGGGATACCTTCGTGGAGGACTTTTAAAAGGAAACTGGCTCGTATACAAGTTCACAGTGGGGGAAAACCACGAAAACGGTCATGCAACCAGCCACCGGGATTGAAGCCCCGGAACGAACAGCGAAGTTCAGCGACTTTACCACTTAAAGGTTCAAAGTTGGCAGATAGTTAAAGGTGCATCGGCTCTGTTCATAAAAATTCCATTTTCTTGTTGACATTTTTTTTTTAGCCGAGCTGTCAGGAGATATTTTTAAGATATGTTTTAGGTCAAAGAATCAGAGCATATTCCGCATTATAAATTTCAGCCACTCTTTTGCTGATTGACCCGCCAACTCTGCCATGTGTTTCAGCATGAGATTTTATTCAACAAAGATCGACAGGAATGCTTTTCCAGTTTCGTAATAATGGCTGAATCTTATAAATTAATGGTGATATTTGCGAATAATTTGAAATTGCAGAAAGTACTGACATATTATCAGCATAAATATTTAAATGAATAATATTACTGTTTACAATATATTCAATTGCTTTAAGAATTGCTAATGTTTCTGCCTGGAATACACTACTCTCATTGTCATGGCGTCCTTTCTATTGATACTGAATAGAATTACCTTCCAGTAGACAAATGCGCTCATTATTATCAATCCCATATTATAATTAATTTTGGTATCATTAATCTTGGCGTCATCGGTGCAGATTCTAGGCATTCTATTGCGATGTGATAAATGTTCAAGTTGTGTTTCTTTATTATTTTTATTAATGTACAATCCTTACGTGCTGGATGAATGTTATCTGAAGTTATGGCATATTCATTAATAAATACTTCTTCGTCATAGTTTACTTGCCTTTGTATTTGTAGTAAAGTCATGAGAACTGCTAATTGCTTCATGCTGCGCTCGAATATGCAACGGAAAGAAACCCGAAAGCACAAGAGCTGCAGCAACTGAAGTAGTACGGAAAATCTCGGTAATTGTAAGGACAAATCGACTTTAAAATCTTAGTAGGTGATTAATTTTTTCTTTTGCGTTGGAAATGACAAGATAGTGGCTCCGTAAGTAACAGTACTATATTATTGCGTCTGTTATTTTCTGCTACTGAAAGCAGCAAAATTTCTATTGTATAAACACCTGGTGCATAAGCTGTAAATTTGTCGAGTTGAAATGAAATGCCACTTAACCGAATATTGTTACTTAATTTTAGCACCCTACTTTTGGAATGATTTTTTTTTCTTTCAGAAATTTAGCTCAGATCTTAAACATCATAACTCAACAGTGGTATTATAAAATATGCGTCCACTTTCTTATACCTTAAAGAGGAATGTTGCTGCCCTAATGTATTTTTAAATTTTAATGAACATATTTTGTATCCTTTAAACTGAGACAAAGGTATCTTAATAGGGTATGAAATTAAATCAATAACCGCAATCCCACGACTGTTTCGTACTTTTCCTTACAAATAATATTGCAAATAAACAGCTTGAAAACATAAAAAAGAATTTTCTGTTTTGGTACTTACGCATTATCCCGCCGACCGTTAAAGTTGGCTACCATCGAGTCATGAAAACTGGTGGAGATACCGTCAAATTTGTTTCAGACGTTACTGCGGAAATCAAGGAACTGACCCCTCTTTATTTAATAAACAATCTTCGATCTGCATTGATTTTGCGCTTTGGAAAAAGGCTTTCGTTCATTTCTACTATTTTCTTAAGCCCTCCCGTTTTTTCAGAAGTTATGTTTAGAACGCTGTAAGTACAAACTTCCTGCAAGGAGTTATTCCAGTCTATGTTTTTTCCGGCTATACACAACCGTTCCTTTCCCCATTCAACAGATGTTAATTCTCCCGATCAGCTGGAAATGAACCGGAGTGCAGCCACAAATTTGCTTTCCCATTCCTTATCTTTTCAAAGTTCCAGTTCATCCCAACCTTGAACTCCCCATTTTTCTCGATACATACATATATATATATATATAAACAAAAGACTGGTAATTTCTAATTAAATTAATAAATTATTAAAATCGCGCAATTAAATCGCAAATTAAATCAAGAATGTAATGAATGTTCCAATTATGGAAGTACACGCATAAAAACTGAAGCAAAAGTAAATCAATAAAATATAAATTAACACACTATAATAAAATTAAACATTTGAAATGTGGTTGAAAATTCTTTGGTCTTTTCCAAGGAGCAATCAAAGAATTTTCAACAGAGCCAAGTTTCTGAATTATATCTGGATGAATGTGAATATTTGAAATAAAAGTTGTAGAACAAAATTTAATTCAATAAAATTTATTAGTCCTTTAAAAATACAATAAAGTGTGAAAATTAAAAAAGTGAAAATTTAAACCTTTTTAATATAATTAATTTTAATTAATCATCAAATTTATTGTAATGTTTCAACAATTTTTATTTTAGGGTCATCGGAGCAGATTATATCTTGGTGATTATTTAAAAATTAATTACATTTGTAAAAGTTTTAATATTTCTATACTGCAAATTAAAGGACTTTAATTTCATAATTTTTATTAAATTAATTTTATTGCAATATTTAGACAACATAAAATGAATTAAGAAAAACGTATATTTATAAAAATTATTTCTAATAAAGGAATCTGATTTTATTTATTGAGAAACATGCAGAAACAAAAATTATATATAAAAGTGATAATTGGATAAGGAACTATATAATAAACAAAAAAGGGATAATTGGATGAGATATATGTAGTTCCTCGACTGTAATTTATTACTTCAGAATAAGCACTTAATGGTCATTTCATCTTGCCTGGCTTACCTCATAGCTGTAGTAACGATAACTGTGGCGACTGTAGAGTTCCATAGTTTATATTTTATTTTTTCCCTGTTTTACTTTCGTTTAGCATGTGTCACCTTGTGAAAAGCATACGAATAAAAAGTTGACTTCTCAAATAAGGGGAAGAAACTCTGCACTTTGCGCTGATGATGATACATGTTACGATCGAAAATGAGGAAAGGTGAAAAGACATTGAAGTACCTACAGTCCGGTTTCAACTGTCTGGGATACTGGCGGAACAAATTACTCGGATTATGAAGTATTGCTGTTTAAAAAAACAAGTACACTCTTACAAGCGGTAAGAATATCTCTAATTTAAAAGTGTCCAGTAAGCCGTGTTGACGCATAAAATATCTTTCTGCAGAAATTTTTTTGGTGTGTTTTGTTCTATAATGGAGGAGCTCCGAATTAAATTTTATGCAGAGGTCACAATATTATTTTTGCTATGCGATATTTCATAGATCGACAATCCATACAAATGAAGGCATTTTTAATAGCAAAGTTTACTTTATATGCATCAGTCACATGAAGCAACTAACAAACACACTGCTGTTGTCTTGTCCATATTACATGGAACAATGGTTGCCAGAGCCTACTCCAAAGAGAGGTTGGGCTTCTATTTTCCACCCCCAATTTTGAGGGAGAGCACTCCGGAGGAATCCGGAGATCTCCCACCCCTCTCCCCTCCCACCAATCCACACAAGCGGACTTTCGGCTCGCCGCATATTTAGAGTACCGCCATGCCGCACCGACACTATACATTTACAAACATCCATGTCTTCTCCGGAACATGGATGTTTGTACCCAGGCCTTTCGGCAGCGTAGTAGGCTCCCCTAACCATTATACCGTCTGAGCGACTACACACACATTATTTGCTATATTTAACTACTAATGAAATATTCGCTCTATATGCCCCTGTTTATAGAATGTAATTTACTTCAGAACTTCAATTTAAATGCCTTCCTGTTATTCTAAGTTTTGGAAACGCAGAAAATTTTTCAGTGTTTTAACTTACACAGTCATTTTATTTTGCCCTGACTACGTTCATTAACAAATGAGATCATCTGAGTAAATTGAAAACTATTTTCAATTTAGGGATAAGCTACAAAGGTACTTACGTACTATCCCGTCGACCGTTGACGGAAATTTCGACAATGGTCGCCAGTCGTTACTGCGGAATTCTAAAGGATACGGTCATCCATAATTGTCACTAAATCGGGCTGTTTGGTCAGTCGGCGGGATAATACGTAAGTACTGCTATACATAACATACAGTTCTTTCTGGCATGTTGAGTCTTTGCCAGATTTTATGAGAAGTATAAACTGTTCGCTGAAATATCAATATTTTGAAAAAAAGGGGGCAGGGAATAAACTTACAAGATATTATACTTCTTATTTTTTCCAGATGAGAGTAAAAATAAAATGTTCTGTTATACAGCACAAATGGAAACATGATAGCTTTGTGAAATAATATTTAAAAATACGTATTTTGGCATTTATTATGCATATTTAACAGCATCAAGTAATCAGCTTTAGAATTAAATGTAGGAACTATTGTGTTACTGCATGGGTAAAGTTATTCTGTTTTGTTCACGCTGTAATGGTATCACACTCGGCACGTATTCGAGAGGTCCAGGTTCGAGTCCCGGTGAGGGCATTGCTCATTTTTCAAGTCTCTAGCATCAAAATAACCTAATGACACTACAAATGAAATCTAATTTCATCAAAAGTTTTACCTGTTGAGGAAGCACTACGGATTAAGAAATACTTAAATACACTGCGCTTTTACTTAGTTAATATTTTGATGAAAGCAAAGCGTGCGAGGGCTGTCTCGCCTAACGGAGGGATGTCTTCGTGGAGGACTCTTTAAAGAAAGCTGGCTTCCATTTAAGTCATGCTCGGGAACACCACGATAACGTTATCGAAAACCCATAGAGCAAAACCTTTCAAGTCGAACTACAAGTGCTTAACATTTTATGTATTCGTCCTCATGAGGGCCCATATTTTTTTTTTTTTTTTTTAAGGGAGAATTGTTTACTTTTAATGGTAAAGCAAATCGAATGTGTGTTATTATGTTTTGTTTTGATTTATTTGATTATGACAAAGTACTCGAGATACACACTGCACTAAAGGGAAAATACAAAAATACCGATGCAGCCAAGCTCGTTCGCTGTGATTCGAACACCTTACCGAACTAGCAGCGTTCAGCCACTTTGCCGTTCGGCCGCTGTAGGACCGCGTGTTAGTATGAATTTAAGCGAAAAACTTAATAGCTTTATTACTTTGCTAATGGTTAATTCAAAACTTTTTCCAGTATTCCACATATATATATTGTAGCGAAAATCGCGCTTTTCGACCGAGCTCCTCATAGCTTAGCGGAGAAGCTATGAGGAGCTCGGAGAAGGCGCAGGACTCGAAACACGAAAGTACCGGGTTCGAAACCCATCAACGGCAAGATGCCTGATAATTGGTTTTTATGTAAATATCCTTGTTGTTAATGTTATCTTATTTATGTAAATTTCCTTCTTATTCTTCCAGAACATTCCAAGTCTGGAATGTTTCAGCATGTTCACCAGCTGTATATAAGTAGCTCTTCATTCAGTTCTAGTTAATAAAAAGTATTGAGTTTAGACTTGTACTTGCCTGTTCATTTGTAGGATTCCCTCATCTACGCGACAATATATATATATATATATATTAATTTGTTACACAGTCACTGACCCATCTCCTCTTTAAAATACGAAAAGTAAGCAATTGAGCAATGAGATAAAGAGCAATCAGATATTAAGCGTTCGATCTTGGAAGGAAATAGTTTTAATTTATTCTAATTGCATGAGTGTATTCAGTAATTAATAGTTAATGATTCACAAAGCATTCCGTGCCTTTAGCCATTTCTTTTATATAGGAAGATGAAACTCTAGTGGAAAAAAAGAAAGTAGTGCGGCAAAGAAGCTTGATGAAGAATGCAGGCTAAGAGATCTTCAGAAATATTTTAACATTAAATTACGTCAGTATCAGATGCGCGATTAAACTGACAAAGTGCATATGGTAGATTTATGATACAAGTACTCTTCAAGATTTGTATTTTTGTCTTTTCTTTTAAGAAGTGCCTTGCTATACGACACACCCAAATATCTGGTGACTCATCTTGACCCAAAACAGCAAACTAGAAACAAAAAAAAAAAAAAAAAAAAAAAAAAAAAAGAAAAGAGAAAGAAAATTGTAAGGGCCATAACGTTTCTTTGCCTAAAGGTTTTATTTCACGAAATCAAAAAGTTTCGAGAGTAGTCAAAAAGAATTCTTGAATTTTCGTTTATTGATTTGGTAACAAAACCTGAAGTCGGGAAATACTATTTCAGGGAAGAATAAATAACTTAAATTATCTTTCCTTTCCATTCGGAAATACTACATGAGATATCGAATCAAATACTACAGCAACAATTAGCTAATATATACCCGATAGCATTCAAAACTGTATGAATGAATCGTATAATTATCTAAATAATTGAATGCTCTGAACTGAACTCTGTAGGGTTTCCCTTATTTTGCATAACAAATTCATTTTAAGTTTGATAACTTTCCTGAACTCCCCAACTTCCCCTCACATTTTCTCGCCAGGATGTAAATTTAAAGTGAGTATTTGAATGGATGAATTTGAGTTTATTCAGAGCGTGTTTTCGCTAGGGTGCGCAGGTTTCGTTGCTATCTCGCTTTTACGTTAGTAAACCTCTTGGCCATTTCGGATTATCATCACGCCTGTTAGAACTATTTTATTTTAGATTTCGACTTGAATCATATTCTACGTTTCATTTTCACCGCAAGTTGACGGTGCCATTGTAAAGCCCAAAGATCGCGCCTTTCTGTTAATCATTTTGAATTAAATTAAAGGGTTATTTTTCACCCTTCTTCTGTGCTGATAATTTATTCACCGCCTGTGCGAGAATTCGCTCGGTTCATTTTAGGATCTAATTTAGTTAATGTGGAATTACAGAGACAGATCTTACAACTCTTAATGCATCACTTTAATCTTTTGGCTTTAATTTAGTATTACTTGGTTGTATTTGGGGTATGAAAATTCGAAGATGGGTGTGAGTTAATGCAAATGAATTAGAAAAAAGTTCATAAATATTCACTGACAAAAAAGCGCTAGGAAGACCTCTCTCATTTTTGTTGTTGATCCAGGCTTTGAACTGCAACACAGTTCCCCGCGGTGAGGATAGCGTGGTTAGCGACAGGGGTTCGACGCTTCAATTGACGACGAATTATTGCTAGAATGTATTTAGCTGAAGCAACACAGCCCTTTTCCTTCGAAAAATTTACATAATTTTTTTTAGACATTTCCTCTTAAAACGTGCACAAACTATTTTATGAAGTCGATTTTTAAAGGCAAGAAAATTGAGAATTGCAGATGAAGGAAGGAGGAAAAAAATAATACCGTTCCCATGAAATAAAATAAATATATGTGGATAAATTAAGCAGAATTTTATAAATTATTTCCCTCTTATTTTATGAAAATCTAACACTGCTAAAAGCGTAAAAAATAGTTTATATAAAATTTATCACTATATAAAGCAGATGAAAATACTTTTGTGTCTCAAACAGAAGGCTTCTTTAACAGTGCCCCCCCTCCGTCCGAAAAAAAAAAAAAAAAAAAAAAAAAAAAAAAAAACACCTTTCATTTTTCTTTAACAGCCAAACTGGAAGACTGAAGAAAATAACACCATTAAAATATGAAATTTTTGTCAGACTTTATTTTAATACACATCAGATTTAGTGTCCCGTTAAAATTGGAGGCCCAAACACCTTCCCGAAACACCTTCCTTCTCTCCTTAATCTGGCTGTGATTAATCTTAGTTCAGTGTCAGATTGCACAGATGTCAGAAAGTATACTTCAAATGTAAAATCGGATAAAAAAGTTGCTGCCGGAATATTTTTAAATATATACTTTCATATGTTTCTTTTTAAACACCTCATAATGTTAAAATAAAAAAAAAATAAATAAAATTTCCCACCAGTGGCCGAATGGTTAAGATCGCTGAAAGCTGGGCTCGATCACAAGCAAACGGGCTGGCTGCATTTTTACTTTCGGTGGTTTTCCCTACGTGTAACGTGTTCGGCGTTTTTCCGTATGTGTAACCATAAAAAAGTTCTTCACGAAAACGTGCCTTCCCTAAGTATACAGCCCTCATGTACTTTGTCACATTCGAATAACCTTATTTAAAAGGGGGGGAATGATTATTAAGAATTTTTATATAAATGCTGAAAATTCGTCAAGGAGATGTCTTTGGCTCCTGTTAATATAATAGCATCCAGAATACAGTTTATTTAAATTCATTTTTGACACATTTAGCGTTTCATTAATTCTGCTAGTGTCCTGATTGGCCTCCCGCATATTCTGTAACGTAATCTGGCTATATATATTAATAAATTTTACTGTATAATGATTTGACAGGTAATTGAAAGCAATATTAATTAAATTAAATTTCCTCCTTTTAAGCTCCGACTAATTTCTTGCAGTAAATAAACATGAACTAATTCAGAAGTCAAACAACAAAAATCAGCGTTATATTTTCAAATTTTCACAGGACTAGTTTCGATATGAAAATTTGAAAATATAACGCTGATTTTCTTTTGTTTGACTTCTGAATTAGTATTTGTTCAGCGTGTTATTGTATCGGCGTGTTATTGTTCGGCGTGTATTGTTCGGCGTGTATTGTTCGGCGTGTTATTAATTAAACATGAACTGTTTAAAATTAAGTAAAATTGAACCCACAATTGTAATAACAAAACTGTCTTTTCTAAAACAAATCTGTTGTAAGAACAAATACCGCCTAATTTATTAAGTTGTCATTTTTTTTTTGTTTGATCTATCTATTAAATATGAATAGTGTTTGATTTTAAAACGTGTTGGGGAATATCTTCATGTCGCTGTAACATTGCAAAACGAAAAACACGTTATTTCCAACATGCACAGTATGGTCCATGGCATTCCGCGTAGATAGCGATAGGCGATTTATCTTCGTAATTGAAGGAGTCAATTGTAAGTGCCGTCTTCTGGTTGAGAGGGAGGAACCTCAAAGGGCAAAAAACCGGTTCCGCTCATTTGTCATGATCCTTGTGTGTTCCAACCAGGGTTACCATTCAAGAAAACGTTGAGTGATATAATTTCTAGTCATACTTTCAGTATTTTTTTTTTTCCTTTTTTAGAACAGCCAAACGAATTCTTTACTTAAGTACTGAGTTATAATAAAAAATTATGGAAAGAAATGAAAACTCAGCGTTTGAATGTCTGATACATTTTCATTTAGCTTCTCTGCTTACTATAAAGTGTTATTAGATAAACATTTTAATGTCGGTAATATTTAGAGAGGTATTTGCAAAGTTTTTTTTTTTTTTTTTTTTACTTATCTTTAGCCTTTTTTTGATGCAGATGTTTAGCAGATGATCTTTAGCGGATGTTGATAAATATTAGAAGATAGCAGAATAAAAGTTCGTTAAAAAATAAAAGTAAATCCATTGAATCGAAAACTTGTCTCTCTAGAAATCTTGGCAACCTGGAAAGTGTGACACCACATGCAGTGTATGATACTAAGAATTCAGTTTAATAGTTGAATTTATACTTAAAAAATGTGCAGTGCTTTTTACTAAGAATTATAGCCTTAACATAGAGTTTGACATTATCACAGAGTTTGACTTTCTGCATAAAAACTGTGTCTAAAATTATTATTTCGTCTTACAAGCATACATATATTAGTCTGCACAGTAGAAAGTTTGGCCGAAATTTTTCATGCAGGTGTGTAAATTTCTTTCATTCTGTAAATGCATGCAGTTATACCTTGATCTTATTAAGACTGCGTTTAAAATGATATACGCACAGTTATTGGAATCACACTATTTGAAATGCTCACTTTTTGTTTACAGAGATAAGACTTGATTCTAGATTTTTTGTAAAATTAATATTAATGTAGCATTTTGTTTGAAACGAAATAAAAGACATGTCTCAAATGTTCAGTTACTGGAAAAGAATTTTAAATTATAAGTCAAACCGAACACAAGTACAATTGTGGTACTTTTCACTTTTTAGTCATGGTCCAAGCGGTAACAGAAGTGACACACATGCAGATAGCGCAAATGTCTTGAACTCTTAGAAGAACCATAAAATCCTTGGCTAATCACAATATGTCTTTATTAGTTGATGAATACGCTATTCAGGCATCATACTGAGTATCACCACATAATGGAGGCAATCTGCTCCCCCAAAATTTTTAAATACGCGATCGCATTTTTTAACGATTGAGAAAGAAGGTGAAGCGCCAGATGTGGTTTATTGAGACAACAGCAGGCGAGAAAAGGTGACGCGATAATGTTGTATTATTCTAGATTTTTGTTACCGAAGTAATACTTCTTAGAGATTCAACCTGGTCTTTTCGGAGTATAACGATGAAAATTACATAAAGTGTTCTCACAATGGGGAGAACATAATATTTAGAAAATTGAATAGATAGGTACATAATACCAATGAAATCAAAAGCGTCTAACTTGAGAGGAAACTGAAACTAAAATATGCATAAAAATATATAAAAGTTGACGTATACTAACTGCGGTCTTGTTTATAAGTTCTTTATTTTAATCCTGAGCAGCGACGGAGTTAAAAATTTCGCAAAGTAAAGAAACTGCAGGGAAAGAGTGACATAATATGCTGCAGAGTGACGCAAAACTGTGCAAAGCGTATCCTTGAAGCCGGGATGTGTTTAATTAAAATTTATAAATTTAAACGTATGTTGCCAATTGGTTCCAAATAAGTTTAATAATTTTAATAATTCATATTTAGCACGTACACACATATATTTCATTCTTTACTTTTTGTTGTTTTATATATATATTTCTTTTACACATTATTAGGATTTTTTTAAAATTTATTACTTATGAATTTTAATCTTTGATCTTTGTGCAAAATTGGTTCTACATGTCTAACTTTATGTTGTAGAGATATTAGGTATTTGGAAGCAGGAGAGATGAGAAATGAGCAACGCCTTTGCCGGGACTCGAACCACGGGCTTCTCGAATACGCGCTGAGCGTGCTGACCACTACACTGCGAAGGCGGGAAGAATACCTTATATACTCCTCCTTTTAAAGGGCGACTGGGGATTAGGGGATCCAATCGCCAAATCCTGGTGGTGAAGAATCATCATTCACCACCTTTTAAGTTCGAGCGCTACTTGTAGAGACATAATGTATTTGGGAGCAAGAGAAATGAAAAATGAGCAACGCCTTTGCAGGGACTCGAATACGCGTGCGTGCTCACCATTACACTATGAAGGTATGCTGAGAAAGCAGAAGAAATACTTTATAAGGCACGTAGTACTTATAAGTCAAGTAGTAATACTTTATAATGTCTCTACTGATATATATGTACATATATCTACATGGAAGAATGAAGGAAAGTGATTAACGTAAGCATTATTAATTATTTAATGATTCTTTTATTTTCTGAATCCCACTATAAATACCCTCTATGAAGGCTTCCCTTCGCTTTGGCAGACAGTCAGGATGTGCTTTGTCATGATCAAAAGAATCCGTTTTCTTGAAAGCGGGCAGCTCAGTAAATGGAGATCCACATTCAAATAAACCTTTCCATTGGGCAATTTGCAGCTAATTGCAATATTAAGCCAAATAACGGTTTATGATAAGCAACTTATTATTCTGAGCTTTTATTTAAAAACATTCAAAGAAATTCTCGGTTCAGATTAGTCTGCTATGTTATATCAATAAAACTTTTCGGCTTTTCCCTTACCTGTGACACTGACACGAGGGGCGAGAATAGCGCTACCTTTAAATCCATCTCCCTGTCAAAAGCATCAGCTGCGCAGGAGAAAAAAAAAAAAAAAAAGGATGAACTATCTAAAAATAAATTAAAAAAATGAATTAAGAAGATGTAGAGTAGTAAAAGATAAGGAAAAGTATGTGTATCATACAGAACATATGAAAGATCCTTTTATTACCCATCTGCAACCTCATTTTTAATAAAATGTAAAAATATTAATTGCTGTGAAAAAAAGTCTAGTTATAAATTTACTGTAAGAACTATGATTTATATCCAATTTTATTTAAATAATAAAGAACTTATAATATTTCAAGAAACAAAGTGTGGAAACAAATGTAATATTTTTGCAAAATTATATCTGTATTTAAAAAAATCATTTTCACTAACTTTTTCTTTTCTACTTATATTTTCGTGTCAGTGAACAGCAAGAATTATTTTACTTAAAATAATTAATAGTTACTTATTGCTTATTTTACTTAATCGTGGTTACGCACTGTAAAGGGTACTTTTTTTTAAAATAATTCGTATGCCCTGAATTCATCTATTCACTGAAGTCGGAGCTTTTATGCATATTCATTTATTATTCTTGATGGGTTAAAAATTCTAGTATTTAAAAACTTTCGATATGCTGTTTTAAAGTCTTATTTTGGATTTATTTTAAAAGGTATTTCTCCCGCCTTCCTAGCATGCCTTCGTGGTGTAGTGGTCTGCACGCTGGGTGCGTATTCCAGAGCTCCGTGGTTCGATTCCCGGCGAAAGTGTTTCTCATTTTTCATCTTTCCTGCTTCCAAAAAATACGTAATGTCTCTACAGTGACGCCCGAACTAAAAGGGTGTTGGATGATGATCCCCCACACAGAGGATTTGGCAATTGGACTCCCTAAAACTTCAGTCGCCCTTTAAAAGGGTGACTGGGTATTTTAAAAGGGCGACTGCGTATGTATAAAGTGCCTTGTTGGTGTGGTGGTATGCACGTTGGGTGCGTATTCCAGAGGTCCTTGGTTCAATTCCCAGCGAAGGCTTTGCTAATTTTTCAATCTTGCCTGCTTAAAAAAATGTCTAAAGTCTCTACAATTTTATTTACAAATTTTCCTTTTTGTACTAAAGTGCAATATTTGTAACTCTTACAAGCAGTTATTATATTCCAGAATGATAATGTGTTTCACAGGGATATAAAATGCCTTTTATCGAAATAATCCATAAAAGAGATATTCACATTTGTCTTACTTTTCCCCTTACAAGGAAAAAAAAGAAAAGAAAAACTCATTGTGTGCCAGAAAAGTTTGTTCTCTAAGGTTAATTAAATTAACTATAATACCTTTCGTTTTATTTTCTTTTTAAATTTTTCTTGGCGAACTTATTGCTTTCATCTACTTATTTACTATAGATCACCGTTTGAAATATTTATATTCGCATAGTTATCCTCCTGAGTATTTTTCTATTCCAATTAATCAAAAAGAATTTCTATTTTTGATTAATTGGAAGATTTAAAATACTAATCTGGTGCTCTCAAACTTGCTTCTATAGGAAGGATACGTTTCATAACAAATCCCTTCGTTATTGTAATGATCTGGCCGATTTTGAAATGAAATCGCTTAGTTATCATAATGATCTGATCAGATTTTCAGCTGAAACCAATTACAATAAACGATCTGATTGATCCCAAAGATGTTGCTTTCCCATTATTTATATCCCAGAACTGCTTTTCCAAGAATAGAAATGATATTCATACTCTAGTTCCTGAATGCTGTAAGTTATTCAAAGTTTTGTGTACTTATATTTTGTTCATCCTATTGGGAAAAGTGCACTTTGTCATGTCGACTACTTTCCATACGAGATGGACTAAGATAATAAAGTTCGATATCTCGAGGAAACATGAAACCATCTGAGCATAAGGTAGGAGGGGACTCTTCAATCTTTGAAGTTTATTTAATTTACATAGATTCGACTTTATGAGTTTATCTTCTGCTGTCCCAAAAGTTTTTATAAATTTCAACAATTTAAAAAAGGTAGTTTAATACTGAATATAGAGTTAAAATTATTTCTATATGTATTTGTTCTTATTATATTGTGGAGACATTAGGATTGTTTTTGGAAGCAGGAAAGATGAAAAATGAGCAACCGCTTTCGCCGGGAATCGAACCGCGGATTTCTCAATTACGCGCTGAGCGGGCTGACCATTACACCACAAAGGCTCGCTAAGAAGGCGGGAGAAATACCTTATAATATATAAAAATGAACATTAGACGTTTCAAAATTTATGATCCGGCTATAAACTTTGTTAACAGTCGCACTTTTTCAGCTCTATAGCAAGAAATTGTTGAAACTTATTTTGAGAATGGCTGTGCTGTAATAAAATTATTATTAGCTTATTTTCCACAATACAGTTCTCATCTTTGAAATTCCATTTGCCATTCTTCAAAGTCCTATTGTTTTCAATGTCACATTTTTGGAAGTATATTACGTATCATAAATAACGTTAATGCTCCTTCTAACTTGGACACATGTATAGCTTCATAAAAGACGGTATGCAGCATTTATATTTTTGAATCTGTGTAGGTGCCTTCTTATCCCACACTTAAGTCGCCTGTAGGACATCAAGATCCACATGATGATGATCAGAATAACCTAGCCCGTAACTGCATTTCTTCGTATATATGTAGTTTTTACAGCGCAATTACAAGAAAAATTAGAATAAACTTTGAGCTTTCACACATAAATTTCGAAAGCAAAACGTTTGAATCTGAAACATCTGCATCTAGAGTTTGATACATTAATACACTTCATGTTCTCTTCCGCAGGTCAACGAATCTACTTGAAAATTACCATTGCAAATCTCATTAAATCATTAAAGGCATTTACTCTCGCAAAGGAGTCCTATTTCATTTCATAGCAAGTAGTAAAGGAGGAAAGGCAGTAAAATAAAATTTTACGGCTCTGTTCCCAAACAGCCTTAATAGCGTTGGTGTTAAGAGAATTGTGTAGTACGCGGAAGATGTTCAAGCTCCCTTTCATGTTCTTCAAATCATTCTTTGAAGGTGACATTCTTTGACGTTGCTACCTTGATACATGTCAGCCCTTGGGGATACAAAGTTTGAACACATGGGCAATTTGTACAAATATTGGATTTTTTGAAGCCAGAGAACGAGAAGAATCAACTGCTCCTTCGTCGGGTTTCCATCCACGGGTCTTCTAGTAGTTAGCTGAACGAACTAACATCACAAAAGAATGGATGAAGGAATGCGACAATTCCTTATATTCTCTTTTGGGGAGGGAAGAAGCACGTGACCAGGGGGATCTAACGATAAGTTGAAAATTTTGGAGATTTTCATATGTAAAGGTTTGAGAAAGATTTGCTGCCATATGTAAGTGATGAAGAGTTGTTGTCCACCTTATCTCGCTGAGATTCGAACCACGGATCTTCCAGTTGTTGACAGCATGTGATAATTACTTACACTACCCCAGCCCACGCAAAGGAATGCGATAGTTCCTTATAAACTCAAACCACCGATTATCCTTGACAAGAATGTGAACGCTAAGAACAATCAACTTCCCAGAGACTTGCTTGATACTGCGGCCCAAACCACCCCAGTCCACTTTCATGCTTTCGTATGCATATGTGATAGTCCAGATCACATACTTTCAGGCTCTGCTTGCTATATAAACTTTCTCAAAACTAGGTAAGACGATGTAGGTGGATTCATCGCTGAACAATGCATGCATTACAATATATAATGCATAAAATATGACGAGATTTATGCTCTTGACACCGTTGAAACTAGCTTACCATGGATTCTGGTTATCACTGGTTTTGCTACAGCTGCAGACCGTGTATGTTAAACCTGGGCAACTCCCGACAAACAATGTTTTAGTAATTGGTGAGTTGAAAAAATATGTAAATATTTGTTATAAATTCCGTAGTTTGTCATTTTTTTTGGTTGTGGTTATTATTACCATTTTGAAAACATTTTCGGATAATCTCATATCTCGGCAATTACTCCATCTGGATGCAGTTCTTCGCGTATCTAAGCGTACAGATATGAGCTTTCATAATGTGGCTTTCGCAATGTGGCAGTAAAAGGACTTACTGCCTTGATAACAAATAAATCAGCCAGAGGAGCTCTAATAATTTTTCCGCCTTTTATCCCCAATACTTCCTTAATTTCCGTCCCATAATTTTCAGGGATTTAGAGGATAATTTCAGGGATGTTAGAGGGACTGATTGAAACTTTACATTTTGTAAGGTAGAATAAAATTCAGAATAATTCAGGCCTAACTCAAAGGGCATATGCTGCTTAGAAAACTGGAGTGCTGTATTTGCCAAGTGTTTCAGTTTCATAGACCAAACCTTGCACATTGATTTGTGTTATGTTAAAAGTTTATTTTCTTTATACTAATTTATCGGTATTATATCAAAAAGACTCCGCCCAGACGCGAAAGTGTTCAGTGACTCTGACTGCCGTACCGAAAGGCCAGGGTTCGAATCCCGGAGAAGGCATGGATGTAAATTGTCTGTCCTTCATAGGTATAGGTAACGGGCACTGTCCCTTTACCATAATGGTTAAGGCGAGACGCTTTCAACTTAATGCTCTCAAAAGAAATGGCCAATATGCATCGAATCATTTAGCAGTCACAATTGGACCCGAGCTTCTTCCATCCCTCTGTCGCTATTACCATTTCTCTCGAGAGGAATTTCGGCTTAACAGTGCCCCTGTACCGCGCAGACACTCTACACTCACCAACATCGCAGCCATATCCGGGATTAACGATATGTCAGCCATTAACACTAATCACTATACTGTGTTACGTACTTCATTGTATGATTTCGGAATAATTAAAGATAAAACTTCGGAATTTTTGATTGGTTCAGCACTAAAAACAATCCTATGAAAATTTCTTTTATTACTTTCCGACAATATAAGGTTAAAAATACTACAGGTTTCAGATTTAAAACTAAAAATGAAAAGTAATTTGTCTCATTATATTACTAAATTTATCTCAACTTTTTGAAATTAAAAACAACATAGTCACATATCATTTTACACTAAGCTTTTTCATGGTATTTTACAAATTTATATAAAACTAAGCTTATCCTATGAAGGTACAAACATCGAACTGAAAATAAAAATAAAAAAATTTTTTTTTTTTTTTTCTTTACAAAAATAGCCGCTTCTCTACCATAAACGAATAAACAATCTGTACACATATTTACTAATTTCTAGATTTTAAGTATTACGTAAATGTACTTTAAAAACTGTGGCCCGGTTGGGGCTGCTTTTCAATCTAAAACTTTACTACGCATATTATAATTATATTAACTAATTACTTTTATATATCGTAGAAAAAAATTTCGTTTGATCCATTTGGATGCTTTATATTTTACTGTTCTTTATTTTGTAATCTACGAGTTACTTTTTAGAACTGTTCGGATGCTAATACTGAGTCTTTAAATCACATCCACGGAAAATGTATTCTAGTGCGCGCAGTTTATTTTGTTGACGTAAAAGAAATGTATTTAAACAACCGCTCATTTTTTTTTAAGTTGATTCCTTAATTTAATCTTAGCTTTAGTAACACTTATGTCTCAATATAAGTTTCCAGCTGAAGATATTTCGGTAAGAATAACTCATTTTCATTAAAATGGTTATTAGCATAAGATAAACACCATTTTCCTAAGTAACTTTAATACTTGCATTATATTTGAAATAAAAGGAAAAACTTTTTTATCATTTATTATTTAACTTAGTTTTTAGTGTTTTATGTTTATAAAATGTAAAATAAATGTGGTATGTTTACAAAACTACTGATTCCGTGAAAACAGTACTTCAGATTTCAACTTCTTTTCAAAATTAAGGGTTTTAAAAAGTTTTTTTTTTGGGGGGGTGGGGGTTTAAATTTCAGTGCAACAATGATTTTCATCTAAACCATTTTTCCTTAGCAGTATGTTTATTTTGCAATGGTAGAATGATTAAATAGTAAAATACTAAACAAAAAGCACTTCATCATGCTTCATATCCTCGGACAACTTGAATTTGGATTATCTCAGGATGTTTCTCATACATGTGAATTCTACTAAATGTAATTTTAAGATAAGAGAAAAAATGTTCTAGAAAAGTAAATATTCTATTTTATAAACTCTCCAATTCTCATTTTTATTTTCGGAATTCGCATCACTGAAAAGGCAGTCTTTCATCAGGAAGATCAACATGATGTACTAAACAATGTGGGAATTTTCAGAAGTTGCTAAGAAATCTCTTGCGAAAATCTGGATTTTTCGTCTGCAATTAATTTTTTTCGGATGTTGAGAAATTTTGTTATCTGTCTCATGAGAAAGAAAGCAATGCCCTTTTTAGAAAACATTTTTTTTTTTTTTTTAGAAATTGTAGCGTAGCTCCAGTATTTTTTATTTCAGTTTTGAAAAGAATTAGGAAGTTAACTCTATGATGATTTAATGTACTTTGTCAATATTTATATTTATTTTATTATTTATACTAATGTCTATTTTATTTTAATAAATTTATTCTTCGCCAATAGCTTTAAGTTATCAGCTGCAAAGTACTCATTTTAAAGTTAGTCGCTGTAATTTCTTATCGATATTGTTGGCATTCAAGAATCGAACTCTGAATCTACGTCGCCCATTACGACCATGGTAGGTGCGTAGCCTACCATAGACAGTTGATAACGCGGACAACTAAAAGGTTATATATATAGAGTCCAGAGTCCAGAGTTATATATATAGAGCCATCACATAATACGGACACGACGTCCTACTGGTTTTTGTCTGATAAAAGCGCTCGTCCCCAAAGGTCAGAGCTTCGGAGCTCTGCTTCTTACCACAATTATCTAGGCAGTAAGGTACGATCCAAGCAAATATAACTGATTTAATGAACCATTCGTGGCTCATTAAATCAGTTATAGTTCCTTGGATCACCTTAATACGGCATTTACGTTGACATACATGGCTTAATCTGTGAAACAAGCATAGGATTACTGGGAGGGTCAACCAGCTAGCTTTTATTCGTTCGTGGAACGTTCGAACTGCACGCAACTCTACTCCAGCAGTTACAGCACATTTTTATGCGCGCGACGACTTAAAATCTATAAAAGCAAAAAATTATGGAAACGATTCCAGCGTCAGCATATCTACTACTTTTTAGCGTAGTTATGCTTATTGACGTATACATTTTTCCTACATAAACAAAAGCAAATTTGAAGAAAGCAGGCTGAAAAAAAAAATAAATAAATAAAGTACAAAACTTTAGAGCAAGATCTCTTGACGGAAAAAAGGCTAAAAAATTCATATAAAATATCGGTAAGTTGTTTTCAACTAACAAACATTCTCTGTGAAAGAAGCGATTCTGTATACAAACATTTTTTTTTTTTAAATTACAGTTAAAGAAATCATTCAGTTTGGTCTCTTAAATACTTATAAAAATTCGGAGATATTTTCTCCAAGACAGGCTGGATATTATTTTTGAAAGATTTAGTTTATTTGTTGCTTAAAATATACTTACGTATTCATGTTTAGCAACATGGCACATTATTCTTAATTATCTAATTTAAAGCTTCATGTTTAACTAATAAGGAATTTCAGTTACTGGAGAAGTCAGACCACAAAAATCAGGTACTATTTGTAAATTTTGCAGGACTAGTTTCGATGGTTTAACTACAGAACCATCCTACTCAGCTGCCTAAGTGCAAATGAACAAGATAAGATATGGTGATAAGATAAGATAATTCTGTTGTCATTCGTTTCTTTCTATCTATATCTTTTCTATAAAATTGCAGGTATTTCACAAAAATTTAACTTTAAATTAAAATTTAAAGGGTATTTTTTCCCTATCAATAACATTCCCAATTCCACACTTAAGAACCTTATTCCGGATATGAATTCCTGGGGTATCTACAGGATTCCTTGCCAGTGTGGTTTAATTTACGTTGGTCAAACTAAGAGAGCCTTAAAATTTCGCGTTAAAGAAAATATGAGACATATGTTAGGGAAAAAGGAAACACAGAAATCCTCTCTTGCCCAGACCTGCTGGTTAGAAAATCACACTTTCCATTTTTCTGCAGCCATATTTATTCATAAAACTTCTTCCATTGGTGAATTAGATTTACTAATGGCATTTCGCATTCAAAATATCTTTCTGCTCTAATTAACGGTCCTAGATCTAATCTGTCTTTACCTACAGTTCTTAAGGAAGCTATGTTTTAGTTTCTTGTTTCATAAATAGATGGCGCCAGTAGCTTAACTTCTTTCCACCATTCTTATCTCCATACCTTATCTTGTTCATTTGCATTTAGTCAACTGAGAAAGTTGGTCCAGTAGTTAAACCATGGAAACTAGTCTTGCAAAATTTGCAAACTTTTTCCTGCTTTCATCATTTCATCATTGTGGATTCTTGGTATTAGATAAACTTGTCCGCTCAGCTTAGTGAATTATTTGTGTTTTTATACCTTTCAGATTAAGCAATAGTATTTGTTGTAATCCAGCCAGTTTTTACTATTACGAATGTTAGTTTTCGGAAATCATTACTTTTAAACAAGAGCAGTTTTACCAAAATACAGTAGAACCCTTGGTATTTGGATTAACCGGGATGGAGTCATTTCGGATAATACGCTCTTTTGGTCAGAATCATTTACATTAAAAATAAAAAATATCTCAGTTTTGTACATATCGTTGTCAACAATAATTTTTGAATAAAACGAGCTTTAGAATTATATGAAAGAAATAACATGCATCTCTAGTTATTTGCCAGCTCCTCTCCAAAATCTGTCGTATTTTTTTATTATTTTATTACATTTAAACTATTAGCGCCGTTGATAAAGTTTTAAAAACACGTGATAAAAATATTACGATTTAAAAACAGGAACATGCATTTAAAAATACTCGGAAAAGGAAGCGGGATATTTAACTAACTCTAACGACGTCATTTTCAGATGGCAATTTTTAGGCAATTTAATCTGAAAGGTACTAAAACACAAATAATTCACTAAGCTGAGCGGACAAGTTTGTCTAATACCAAGAATCCACAATGATGAAAGAGAATGCTTAAAATTAATAATTCGCTGAACCCGAACTTTCTTTAATTTAGGTTAAAATAACACGGCGAATAATGATTATTGGAGAAGTCAAACAACAAGAATCAGGCAAGTTTTAGGGGATTTACTCACAAAATAGCAAAAATTAGCTTAATATAAATTACAAAAGTTTATTTCTCCCTCAAATTTTATTGAAATATTTGAGGTTCCGGTTTCTGGTCAGTTTTTCTTTTGATGTAACTTAAATTTTAATTGCCATAATATGTGAATGAATATGGAAGTCATCTCCTAAATAGAGAAATCACAATTACACTAATTTTACATGTAATATTTTGCTACCGTTTATTTGTGTTATAAATTACATATTTACTTTTGAATATTTAAAAACTAATGAGTAAATAAATAAATAAAAAAATGGTTTAAAAAATTGAAATGAATACTTTTAGGGTTTACTGTCTCAGCTTGAATAAAATAACTTGTCGGAGCAAGAAAATTTTTCGGTCGGATTTACAAGTCGGAGCAGATTTGCAGTTTGATAGTTAATTAGGTTTAACTTTACAAAGGAAGATGTGCGATGGAAGGCGAATCTATTCAAAGCGATGCAACTATTTTGCCGATGGTCCACGAGATAAAAAAAAGAGCAATATTATGTTTTCTCTATAGCCTTAAAAATTCATCCATAAAATTTCCAGAAGTTGAAGAAAATGAGTTTGAATCATTTAAAAATTCGAATAATTAACTGCAAAAACTTTAAAGGCGACTAATACATCGAATAACGCAATGAAAATGAAAATAGTGGGGATTAAATAATTGGAAGCATTCTGTTAAAATATCAAATCCAGGTATCGGGTGAATCGGGTCGAATCGAGGAAGTGTCAATATCGCATTTGACACTTTCTCTTGAAAAATATGCCAGGGAATTCAAGGATAACTCAAATTTCATATAGGAAAGTAGTATTATAGGATGTCTATTCTAACTTTATCTTTCCTAATAGTGATAAAATATCTTTTCTAATTTTGTTCAGTCATAATCACAAGATTATGGGAGGGTACAATGCATAAATTTTTTCATCACTTCATCACTAACTTTTAGAAATAGCTTTGATAAATAAATACACGTACAGTATCAGAAAAATAACTGCACATTTGAATGTTATCTATTTTCTCATAATTGTTTTTAAAGAAAATTAAGCAAAAGTATATCATGGATAAAAACATATAACTGAATAATTTTTAGAAGTTTTTATTTAAGTAGAAAACATAATATAAAAACACTTTATTAGTAAATATGCTCTTTACCTTTCGTTGTTGCGTAATTCATTTGAAAGAATAATTCATAGCTTCTTAAATGCTAGTTTCAGTTTTTGAGTTTTCTTTAATTTTAAACTATAAGGTATTTCTCTCGCCTTCCTAACGTGCCTTCGTGGTGTAGTGGTTCTGCACGCTGGGCCGGCATTCCAGAAGTCCGTGGTTCGATTCTCGGCGAAGGCGATTGCTCATTTTTCCTCTTACCTGCTTCCAAAAATATACCTAATGTCTCTACAGTGGCGCCCGAACTAAAAAAAGGGTATTTGATGAGGATTCTCCACACCCAGGATTTGGCGATAGGGTTCCCTAAAAACACCAGTCGCCCTTTAAAAAGGGGAGTATATAAGGTATTTCTCCCGCTTTCTTAGCGTGCCTTCGTGATGTAGTGGTTCTGCACGCTGGGCCGGTATTCCAGAGGTCCGTGTTTCGATTCCCGGTGAAGGCGATTGCTCATTTTTTATCTTGCCTGCTTCCAATTAACCTAATGTCTCTACAAAACTTATCCTTCGGATAATTAGAGTAGTTCGGATAATTAGCTTAGACCAAAACACTGCATTTTGCAATGATCCCTATTTAATCAGTTCTGATTTCATTTACAGTGCAAATAAAAAATTGCTAGATTAACAGTGTCTTTTGAAGAGAAAACATTCAATCAATGCGAAACTTCATCTGTCCCATTTCTTCATTTCATATCCAACAATTACTTCAGATAATAATTTTCTAGCATTTTGCCTACATATCCTAATTTTTGAAGTTAAGTAGTAATCAGAAGCAAACTTATTATCCCAAAATGAGTAAGTCACTAGAGCTAACATGTCAATAAGAGTAATTTCGGAGATACACATAATCAATATTGTACATTAAACGTTAGTATCACTAATGCAAGGACCAGGCTCAGTTGTAAGCAGCAGTTATATTATTTCGTGTAAATGGATTCCTTTCCCATCTTATATGTAATGAATGTAGTATGTAATTGCATATATATAATGCATATTTTCGATTGCCTCCTTCATTCTTCTTCCAGTTTCATTACATGCATTCTTGAGACATCTTTTCTTTTAATATGTACTTTACTGCGGCATGATATTTACTGAAGTGTACTGTACATCAGTGCTTATCAGTCAACGCCTACTATTTATTTCACGTTGTGCGAAAACGGTAAGTTGGCGAATTTGGTCGAATAAGAAAGAACATGTTTACCTATGTCAAACTAGCATCTTCATTTTTTTTGTGGAGGGAAGTTTGAGTTTTTTTAAATTTTGACAATGGAAATGAGTTTTCAAACTAAAACTAATTAATAAATATTGCCTATGTCGAAGAATGTTACTGTTTGGATTGCAAATATTTCACGAAGTCTTTCACGAACTTTTAGTTCTATGAGTAACTGTTCACAGGAGTAAGATTGATCATTTTTCTTAATATTTTCGTTAAAAATTGAAAATTTTATTAAAATTTATTAAATAATTTTTACTTATATTTCGTATTTGAGATACCAAGAAAGGAACTAGTAAGAAATTACATTAAAATTTAGGCAAGGAGCGTAAGAAAAGGTCTAAAGCAAATATAAAATACATTAATCGACACCAGATATAAGTTCCTAACTGTTAAAAAATGTAAACGTATTTTTAATGACTTGTGAAAAGACAAGATATACAGTGAAATCTGCTTGATAAATAATCTTATGATAAAGGGAAGGTCTTTAACTTCCTTCTTTCTAACCAGGTATAAAAGTAGACCTTCAAAACGTTGTCTAAAATACACTTTTTAACCACTTGAAGATGTGTTAGAAGTTAGACATAAGGGTTTTCTCCTCATTATCTAACGGAAGTTAATGTGAAAATGCAAATGCACGGGAATTTGGCTCAACATAACCAGTTCTGTCACACCACATGCAGAGCAAATGTCGTAACCAGATTTAATGAATATTTGCATTGCATTAATATTTTACTTGTAAGAGGATGATTTGTGTTGGCCTTTTGTTGAACACTGTAAAACCGCTTGAAAATGAAAAACAAATACAAATACACACTCAGGAAATAAAAGCAGAGTGAATCTGTCGAAAATAAAAATTCCATTTCTGAATTCTTAGCCTTCGAGGAGCTCTAGAAATACAAACAAATATTTCTTAAGAATATTTTGCCTAAATTCGTAAAAGATGAGACGAACAGGTACTTGTATTGCAACTGATGGTCCATGCTTCCACAGCTATTCTAATGTTAATTTACCTTATGTGATTGATTAATCATTAAAATTACACATATATTCCAATTTACTCCATAAAAATTTCATTCAATAAAGAATTCCTGTTAACTAATTGCATTTTTAATCATGAACGAATCTTTTTGCAAAATTAATGTAATTATTCTATACTCATGTTTCTTTGTTTTCAGACACACCTAAATATAGAGGTTAACCTAAAAAATTAAAAAAATAAAAAAATAAAATAAAAAAAACAGCACTTAATCTCTGTCTCTGTCCTGTGATTTCCTCGATGTCTCATCCAAAATATAAAGTCGAGACTACTGAAGAAGACGCAAATAATTTTAATCATGGCCGATGGCTGTAGATGGTGCTGGTGAGTAGAATACGTTACTGCATAGTAGAATGATGACAGCTGAATATAAACATAGCTGCAGATTCACACAATTTATTTCTGGACAAACTAATACTTGAGATGCATATTTTGGTTCACACATTATCAAGGGCGTAATCTGCACCCAGTCTTTGGAATTTTGCATCTTAAGACATACAATAGATAGAGAGAAGTGAACCGTTACATGTTAGCTAGAGACCAGCAAGCGGGGAGTACGACGCATTCAGAAGAAAACCTGGAAGATTGTCAAAATGTTTTGGTTCCGAAAAAAGTTTTGATTTCAATTGAAATCTTATTCGCTGACTGTCTAAAAAGTATCTGAATTGCAGCGTTATATAAGATCGCATGATACGAGTTAATTTGAAATGACGCAGCTCAGATTGATATTGTAAATAGCTACTATTCTTAAGACAGAAAGGCGAAATACCCAAATTAAAATGAAGAATATAAGAGGCTATTGCCAATTAAAATTAGAAGTTTGCTTTCAAATTTCTTAATTTTACACACACACATTCCTATATATCTATATCTATAGCTATATGTATATATATTTATCTATCTATCTATCTATCTGTCTATCTAATCTGTGTGTAGCCTGCGTAAGTTTACAAGGGCTGCTGTCTGAGGTTTTAGAGGCCTTCTTGAGTAACCAAAATATGAAAAATCTCTCCACAAATGCATACAATCCCATAGCCAGATAATTCAAGATTCTGCCTTGCTATAATCAAGTAATTTAGAGCAATCCTTATGACTTTACTAAGACCAAACAGTTTTTTAGACAAATCCTGCTGTTTTAAAATTATTTTCTTTAAAATGGAGAAATAAAAATAAGTTCATGTCTTAGGCTGCATAGATAAAAATCTTGAAAGTAGTTTGGTTAAAAGTGCTTGAAATAAAGTGCAGAGATTTGTAGACTTTAAAATATCGCGATTCATATGCTCTGATGGAAAGAAGGGAAAAAATAAAGTTTTTTTGAACTCAAGAAAAAAGGAATAAGTTGGAATAAGTATGCACATACAATAAGTAACAGTTAATTCAGAATTATAAATTGATTTGTAACCGCATGTAAATATGTGCTATAACTACGTAATACAAAAACTAACACTTCAAAACATTTTGCGAACCACCAAAATCTATAATAAGCCGTACTTTGAGCTTTAGGAACTGCTGCTTCAGCATATTATTATATAATGTATAACCGGACCAATAAATATTTTTAAGTTTTCACTAATGTAATATTTTTAAAATTTTCATGTATTAATGTATTAAATATGATATTTTCAACTTTGAGCCTCACCTTTGTTTAAAAAAAGCCAGTTAATTAGTTCTTCCGGAGCCAGTTAATTAGTTAGAGCATTCAAGAATTTGGTTACATAACTTAAACAATAAAAGTACTATTGGAAAGTGCGGGAACATGAAATCCTAACTAAAAAGTACCATTCAAAAGCACTACAATTATTACTCTAATAACTAACAGAATTCCCTTTACTCATATTCGTAATTAAACCGAGTATGTGGTTGTTGCGTTGTGATTAGAATTCCGGGTTCCTGCCGGTTGAATGACCATACATTTATTAAATTAAAATTCCCAACCTTAAGTTAACCATGCTGATGCATACAGGTAACAAAAATACTGAAATATATGTCAAATGACCATGCAAGAGAACATATAATATAATAAGTTAGAATAAAATAAACCATCGTCAGACTAAATTAAGCTCTTTTCCATTACTTTTTGAGTAAAATGTTTAAAGGTCAATTACTCTATTTTCTTAAACTGGTTAACTATTAGAACTACTACAGTATATCATATCATATTTTTGAACACATTAAGTCAGCATCAAAAGAGAAAATAATTAAATTATTCTTTCAAGAGGAGATCTTGATCCACAGCCACACAGGCGAAAGATGCTTTCCCATTAACACAGTAAGATTAATTCAATTTAGTCCTTAAACAAAATTATTTATGTTACTTCTGAAGTCAAGAAGACTAGCAAGTAAAGCTACAGTCCATCAAATTTCTATTCGTTAAAAAGGATTCTAGACTTAACAGGAAAAACAAATGATTCGAACTTATCTTGAAAGAATCTTCTTGCCAATCGGTGGTTGGAAACTGGAATGGGCAAGGGCTCCTTCCTCTGCTTAACCACGAGTGCAGGAACACGGAGAACGAAGAATTTGAATCTGGCCTATCTTTGGGGAAGGAAAACTCGCATCGTCCTAGAAGGAAGTCAAGACCTCGGAAAACCAGACTTTGGTCGACCTAGCTCCTGGATACCGCCTGCACATTGTCTAATAGGCAAAGTTGAGCTGACCCATGGAAGACCGTCATAATTCACTTCCATCACGACAGACAGGCATCTAGACTGGCAGGTAGCGACTACCTTTTGTTTCGAGTTGAATAAACCGGCTTAAAAACATCGAGCTCTTTATCGAACTATGTCTAAGTATGGACAAGATTATTTCTGAAGTTATTTCACTGCTCACTAAAAGGCGATGCTAGTAGAGGTTCTCCAAAAGAAGGAAAAACCTTATAATACGACATATTACAACTCTGCAAAGTACACTGCCTTTTTAAAACTCGAACTCTCCTAACATTTCAAGCTCAGAGGTCAACACTATAACAACCTCTCTTGGCTGGGAGCAAGCGAAAAGTAACGAGATCACAGAATCTTTCACGCGATAACGAAAAACAAACAGGATACCAAAAATCTCAAGTTTCGCAGCCCCCAAAACGACTAAATACCAAATTCGTCAGAAAAAATCCCGTTTGCGCAAGCGCGGCCAGTAAGCCCAAAAGCCAAAAGTGGACACAGCCAACGCGTTAACCTTTCCGCGTAAGCTAACATTAACCCTTAACCTTTAATGAAAAAGAACATGTACTCAAGTCTACCGAGAAAGATGAGACAAAAGCGAATGTTCTCTAACAAATCTGTTGCTTTCCGGAATCCGAAAATGGCGTAGTAAAAATTTGCCAGCCCTGCCGATTTCCTTTATATACAAGAATTACTTCCTTATTTTCACAATTTCCAAATTTAACAAACAAAAATAACATTGAAGCACTGGTTTTCAGATGAGAATTTAGTGATATTCTCCCCTATTAAATCAAATAATAAAGGAACAAAATTACATTAGAATAATTCTAGTTCCCAAATAATTACAATTACGTTATTTAAATCTTTCGTCGATAAATTCAGAAATTTTACTGCATAACAATGTTTGTCTTTCGGAAATGTTTGGATTGTGCACACATGTAAATGCGAAGTAATTACATCTGATAATTTATACAGCATCCCTTGTATATTTTTAACTTATCTCTGTGTTTTATTCTTCTTTTCCATTGCTAAACGTCTAAAAATATAATATATAGAATTTTGGGAGTAACTATATATTGAAATTGCGAAGTACTATCGCATAATTCAATATAACAGTGCTAGGCAGAAGGATTGATAATTTAGATCCATTACAGATAATTAGATTTCTCCTCTAGCTGCTTTTACAGTGCATTTGAATTAGATCCTTAAAATCTTGTAGAGTTTTAGGAACCTATTTCATCACTGGCTGTTTTGCATACAAATACATTATTATTTGCCTTGAACTATACCGAATTTGATATTGACTAGGCTTTAGCACTTAACTAAGAGTCTGCGTAGTCGATGACCAAAACAGAGCTGAAACCATTGAATTACCGATTAAATAATGAAATAATATTCTAGAAAGAGCATTGTTATTGCTTTCGTTAGCGTATAGTTACCCATTTGTTAGATTTTTTACAAATCGATTTAGGTATCTCTTCCGAAACTAGAAGTAAAATGCTAAAGCAGAGAAAGTAAACAATCAAAATGTAAAGTTACAGGACAGAATTAAATAATTAGATCATTAAGTAAAAGAAATGTGGTAGAAGTACAAAAGTTTAGCTTAATTTTTTATCATTATTAGCTCGCAAAATATCGTAGACTGCTCATTTGACACAATGCATTACCCTAAAAATGTCATACGCCTCACACAAAAGTGTTTCCAATTAATTGGAAAAAAAATTAACTTTCAAATAAACCACTCCCTCCGATTAATCAACTGGAAGTAAATAGCTTTGCTCAATACTTAATTTTTGCAATTTTCTGTGAAGCTGAAATACTAATTAATTTTCTCTCAGCTAATGCCTTTTTACTCAATGGAAAAAGTGCTCGTACTTTATCACGTCAAAAACCAAGTTTTTATATTTCAGACAAAGAGAAGCCTTAAAAATTCGAATTGTTGACAGTCGCTTTACATCATTATATTTACTTTTGTGAACAATTTAATTTCCTTTTCTACAAAGACACATCAGCAGATTTACGTGAAAGGCGACAGCAAGTTGAAAAAAAAAATGCTTTTCTTAAAACGAAACTCCAAGATAGTAAAACATTCACTTCGTAGGAAAATTAATTATAATCAGTATTTTAAATTTCTAACTCAAAATAACTTACGTAAAATTAGAGTATTATTTAGTTTGAGGAAACTGGACTAGGTATAACCTGTGCTTATCTTTGTAATTGACAAATCTAGAATTCATAGTATATTAATTGACTTGCATCTTGTAGGAGGACGGGTGATATGCAAGCGCAAAGCGGTCAAGAATGATTAGTTTAGACATGATAGTTTAATATTATTAACTGTCATCCCAACTACATGTCAGTGGAACATGTCCTAGAATTAATTGTTTGACAGCTTTCGCTGTAGGAGAGATTAACTTGTATAGTGAAACGATAATATATGATTAATTTGTTCCTAGCTATTTTTCGTGCAAAATTAAAGAGAAAGGCCTTTAAGGTGGAAGCAGGAAACTTAGCAGTTTTTCACTTTTCCCATATTCGTGTTTATTTCAACAATACGTGGATGTTTTTTTCAGTACTCAACACTTTATAATAACTCCTGCTTAAATTTATTTATTAAATTGTGTTTAATGCCTTGCTTGCATGGCTGGTGCTAGGCAGTTTGGCCGTCTGCTTAACGCTTTTATTTTTGTACTGATGCCGTATTCTTTCTTCAATTTCTTCATTTATTTCAATTAACAGTTTTAATTGTATACGTAGCACGTCTAGCTCGTAATTAGAAGAACATAAAACGTTAGAAAACAGCTATAGTTGGTCCGGATTCTAACCAAGGATTTTTTTCAGCTACCAGTTGGAATGATAACCACTTAAACCACGAGAGCATATAGAAGAAAATGAGATAATTCTTCAACTCTTTCTTTTGCAGCTCCGCTGGCAAATGTTCTCCTTGCGGAATCGAAATTTTGGGCAACATTTTGCTCTGTGAACTTTATAACATTAGTTATTTGATCGTGCTTAAAGTGCTTCAAGAAACTCTCAAACATTTAGTAATATAAATTCATAAGATGTTGATTGACATTTAGTAATAAATCTCAATCAACATCTTATGAAAGCCATGCTTAGAAGATTCAGTGAATTCATAAAAAGAAAAGCTATCCCAGTAAATTGTTAGATCGATTTTTTAAGGTTTTTTTATATTCGCCAATACTTTTTTATTATTACTTTCTTGTTTGTGCATGGGAAACCTTTAAAGAAATTATGTTTTAGTTCTGTTTCATCAACAGATGGCGCCAGGGGCGTATCTCCTGTCCAAGCTTTCTTTTCTTATCTATCATTATATCTTATTCCGTTCATTTGCGCTTTTGCAGCTGAAAATGATGGTTCGGTAAAACCATCGAAACTAGTCCTGTGAAAATTTGAAAATTTAACGCTGATTTTTGCTGTTTGACTTCTAATTAATATTGGATAGAGCCAGACGTGATCCCGCATTTGTGTCAAAGATTATTGTAACTTTTTCTTGTTTCCATGAATGAAAAGGTGGCTGAAAGGAAAGCTTCATCAAAATTACTGCAGACATCCAACGAGATGTGACAAATGAGCTTGCAAGCGTTCCCTGCTTGCTTCCAAGATCTCCAGAAACGTTGGCAGTTGTGTATAGATAGCCAAGGGGATTACTTTGATAGCAGCTAGGATCATTACTTGATAAATGCAATTATCTATTTTTTACGACTTTTGTCCTGGAACTTTTTTGACAGAGTATGTAATTAGTAAGTCTACGCAGGGGAAAAAGAGCCGTAAATAACTAGAAAGAGAGCGGAGATAAGGCAAATCCTCCTTAAAACACAAGAAATGTACGGTCTCAACGATATTATTCTCAGAATAAACTCTAAATTCCAATTCAGCTAACTCTTTGAGCTGGAGTCTCTTTCAACTAACTCAGAACTAAACTGATATTTGGCGGTTCAAAAGCGGTCGTTCGTGTATGTTTTCCAGGCTTTTGGGAAGTTTTGGGAAACATCGCTCCTGGAGTTTCAAAATTTCTGGAGCTTCGTTTCCTCAAAGTTTCCAGAAAGTCTCCATGTTGGCGATAAAGCAAAAAATGGCGCCAATCTGCCGACAAAAATTGTCACTAAGACCCGTCAGGCGAGTTTCTGCTTATATCTTGAATTATAGTCTGGCTGTTTCCATAATTTAAAAGTTGTTGTATTCAGAATCACAAGATCTACAATTATATACAAGAAATAAGCATTTATATACAAAATTCATGGCCTAAACATTCAGCTGCACAAAAATACGCCTTAAAATCATTACCTAAAATGCAGCAAATAAAAAACTAAATAAATAAAATTAAGAAAAAACATTATAACAATATACGGAAAGGACAGTAAAATCAAAAGCACTCAAATCTTTTCCGAAATTTGCAACAGTATGCACGTTATGCGCGAAGTATAATAAACTCACAAGCTAAAGGATCTTTATATTTTAAATCACTATATAAAACTGAATATTCATTCCTGTGAAAATATATATATTATATATATCTTATACTTCTGAAGCAATTGAAAATCCAGAATGCTGAGAATTTCAAATTTGTATTGAATTAACAATTCGGAACTTTTGAACAAATGCATTAAGCTAAGATTATAAGAGCATATTTTTTTAGAAGAGAATGATATATATTATGAAATAAAATTGAACTAGCAGATCGAAATGAACCGTTCCGAATACTTTTGATATGCATTTCACATACCTGTGTACTGCAGTTGACATAACTCAGTTTAAATTCATATGCTTATAAATTTAAAAACTGAACCAAAATATTCCGAATAAATGTTTTGGTTCATTTACTTTGTAATCACAGAAAATACATTTTCATACATTAATATTTTCATCTACAAAGCGATAAGCTGCATAGTTTTGAACAATAGAAATACAATTAATGATTAATGCAGTTTACATGCATTCAAGAAAATGAAATAAATTTTTATATAAAAGATTTGCCATGTTCTTTAATGCGATGCAAAAATTTGCTACGAATAAGGTACCTCTTTAACTTTCCTAACACTTCTATGTATTAAAACCACTTTTATTTCATAAACGTCAGTCATTATTAACGTTTTTCTAATTTAACGATTGATACATAGTGTTTAAATTACCTCCTTTAGATTCTAAAGGAGGCGCAATAATTCATTTTTTCCTGGAACATTTCAGAGAGTAATTAATTATTTAAAATAACTCCACCTGTTTTAATAGCCTGCTATTAGTATTTTAATTAGACAGAATAACTAAAATACTTTATTTATTAAGGCGATCAAGATTAAAAATTATGCAATAAAAACGTTGAAAGCTAGGTACTTTTTCAATTAGGGTTTACCGGAAGCATTTCATTTAAGGCGTTGAAAGCTGATGAATTAATTTTAAGCGACTCTGATTATTTGAAAGTGAGATAAATTTTTTTCTTCTTATCTGCTTTTCGTGTTGATACAGTTCATCAATATAGGTCTCTGCTTTGGTTTTTATGAGCTTCAGAAATCAAAAATCATGAAATCTACATTACTCTCAAATCTAAATTTCGAAAATTCGATTTCGATTTCATATAAAATTTTAGTTTACCTTAAAGTTGACAAATATAAAGTTATTAAATTTGTAACAGGAAAGAAAAAAGTATCAGAATTTCAAATGATCATTTTAATGAAATTACGTTTCAGGTAACCTCAAATAAAGCAGAAAATTGGAGGAATAATTTAAATTCGGGATTTAATATTAAAACAATTAACTCTTTATTGAACGAAAATTATTCTTCCACAAAAAGGCTTTTCCTTCGAAAGTAAATAGCGCAATAAAGGCTACAACAGCTTTAGTCACATGTTTTTATTGCGATTTTAGTTCATAATGTAGCAGAAATATGGATGGCTTAAGCATATAATTGAAGCTGAGCTCAAAGGTTTTGTTCTTGTTCTCATATGGTATCAGAGTAATTTTTAGAAAGTAAGTGACGTGTAGATAGAAACGGATCACAACAGAGTTAAAATGCTTTATTAAATTACGGAACCTACAATTTTTAAATTAAAATGTGCTTAAAAACGTATGCGCCATAGAAAACTAGAAGCGAAAAAAAAAAAAAAAAAAAAAAAAAGAAAAAAAGAAAAAGAAAAGAAAGAGTCAAGCCTCTTTCAGTTCAGTAAATTAACGGCATCCATTTAATGGACTTTATAAAAAGAAATTGATTTAAACATTTAATTAGGCGGAGTTTTTAAAATGTATGACTCCAGGCAGTCAAGAATTTACTTGATCAGAAGAAAGCAGGGAACTGTCCCTTCTCTAGCTTTATTCTACAATTCGAAAATTCAATTGAATTAATGCTCTGAGAAAAAAGAAAAAGGAACGGAAATAAAAAGTTGTTAATTCTACTCTTTTCTCTTTGCGAAAAAAGAGCTGGCAAAAGCCTTTTTCTACATCTTCTTTAGTTATTATTTTGTTTTATGAGCAAACGGGCTCCTTCTGTTTCCCAGCAAGCGCATAACCAAGAAAATGAAATGCACAAACACTTCAGTTAGGGATTTTATTCTCAAAAAGTATAATTTTTATTTTTAAAATTCCAGATTAATAATAACTATCAAATTAAAAGTTTCCTTTTAGGGAGGATGCTTTATTTTAAAAGCAGAATTTATTTATTGAGGGAAATCACAATGAAAATGAGAATTTGCCGGAAATGCAAATTTGGAGCATCCCAAATACTGACAGTTGATATTCTTTGCAATTCATTTTTTTTTGGTGGGCCGTAATTTAAAAAAAATGGCTAATCAAAAAGTAAATTTTTAAACTTCTTTTCTGATTTTAGATATTATTAACATCCTCGTTAAATCTCGAATGATTTAGGGAGAGATTTTGAGTGGAAAGTTTATAAACGAATAGCTGTTTCACTCTTGACATAAGTACATTTCAGAACTTATCGTTGCATGTTAATCGCAAAACCTGAAGCATGCAGCATGAACGATCTTATTCCGGCTTTCATTATAACTGTCAGCTGTAAAATCCAAACACTTTTAATTATAGTTAGAACAAATTGTTCAGGTTTAATCCAAGAAAAGAATATAATTCAATCTTTAAGAAAGTATATTTTCCAATACGTTGTTTTGAATTGTTATTCTTATGTCATATATGTTTTCTCTGCTGTTAAAAGAGATATTTAACTAATTAGCAGCTCATAATGATGTTAAACTACTATAATAATTACATTTTCTCTTGTTTATATTTTGCCTCAGTTATGCGAAAAAATTCCGTAAGGAGTCGTGTGATTAACTGATGTACTCATTAAAATTAAAGGATAATCTAAAAACATGCCCTTAGATAAAATTTTTCAATCACTGTCCAGTAGTTTGATTTATGTTAATTATTCGTAATTGAACGCAAAATTGGACTTATGAGCATAGAAGACTTGCGTGTGAAATATGAAATCAGACGACTGATGCTTCTGAATGGACGCATTTTGGAATTAGAGTTTGTATTGGGTTTTAAAATTAACGTAGTTTCTGAAAGTGATTAATATTCAGATTCAAAGGCATTATATAAGGGAATGTCAAAAGTCGCAGTTAAGTAGTAAGTTCGAGGGAAGCAAATAAAAAAGGAGGTTGCCCAAGATCTAAATACCCTCAAAGTGGTACCAATTTTAAGCATTGAATCAGTTAGTAGACCCGTTTGTCACGACTGACCATGAGCAATATCTGCATACGAATACTGTTTTCTATCATGTAGCTCGAAAAAACCGTGAAGAGACTACAATAGAGTTGCTTTCAGATGTTTAGGCTACCACAGGAACTCGAAACAGTTGGTATGCTGTTGCAGGAAGCCTTAATTTAGTATTATCAAAAATGGACGCACCGAGATGTATATCTTTGACGAAGGTTTTATCAGCAGTCACATATATGTAAACGAGATCTTTGAAATCCCATATAACGTTGTTTAGGGGTGGTGTTTGTCCAGAAGTTTTGCTAATACTCTTTCGCATTGAGCATCTGTGGTGTCAGAATACTTAGAAACAGAATATATCTCTCAAACTGATCGGCTAGCTTGTTTACCAGACTTGAATACCTGTCAGCATGTGTGGGAAGCCTTGGTCGCTAATCTGTAGAACGCTAAATGATTCCCGGACCCTTCAGGATCAGAAAAGTAAACTTTCAGAAGGGTGGCGTGCAATTCTGAGCGATTTGATTAACAGCTTGTTATAGTGGCATGAAATCAATACGTGAGGTTTGTATTTTATCAGAGGTGAACATGCACCTTATTAAAGAAAAACTGGTTGCAAAAAGTGGAGATCATTTTTCCATGATTTTTAATTTCCATAAATTTGTTTCTAAATTCAGTATTTTAAGATTCATCATATGACAATTTATATTAAATAATGCTTTGCAGAAATTGCTTTAAAATCAATTTCTAATAAGTAGCAAATAATGTTTTTAACCTCCCAATATCTTTAATTCTGACGAATAGTGTAAATCAATTAAGTCTGCATTCGTGGCTAGTAATTTGAAATAATTTTGCATGTCGGCTGATTAATTTCATTTTGATCGTGATAAAAGTCAAAGCTCTGTTACTCTAGACTGCGCTTGTCTTTCTAAGCACTAGAAGGAAGGGGGAAAAAGTAAGATTTTTGTGGAAGAAGTATTTAATCGAAGTTTTAAAAAACTTAACCGTTCCTGAAAGTTACTGCTTATTGTCAGCTTTTCAGTTCTTGATATGTACCTGCTTCATAACCATGACTGTTTCATAAATGAAGTATTACTTTCAGCACAGTGTCTTAAAATCTTTAAGCAGAATACTTTTTGGCGTATATCTTTCAAAACTTTTGGCATACATTCAAATTATTAAGCATAAATTTAAAATCTTCGGTTAGAATAGAAAGAAGGGTACCCCTTATATTATCGCCAAGTTGTTGTTTCATTTATGGTAGTCTGAGTAGTTGGATGTTATGGAAACCCTATTATGACGTAATCGTTTGCATGATTGCGGTAAATTCGTTAGGGCTTGTGGTGTGTGTGTGTTGGTTAGGAAGTATATTACATTGCTTGTTTCGTGGTTAAACGGTAAAATGTCCGAATGTGGTAAGATTAATTTGAAGTTTCTGTACGATTTTGAAAGAAAGGGAAAAAGAGCATTACTTGACTGGTGTGTAAATGAAGGTTTACTTAGTAGCCATTATTAGGTGTGCTGTTTGTAGGAAGGAAATGCGTATGGTCGAACGTCGGAAATGCGTACGGTCGAACGTCGTTACGGTGGATATTTTTGACTCTTATTTTGTGAATTTATGTGGCGACGCCAGTTACAGATTCTAGTTCAGATAAATTTAGGAAGTTTTTGGATGCTGTTAAGGAATTTTGCTTGACTAAAGAAGTGTGAATTCGTAAATAAGGTAAGTGGATATTTCTTTTGTGTAGTGCAAATTTGAATTTTCTTTTTTATGTTATTTTATTGTTTGATTTAAAATGCAGTTTATTGAGATTAGATATTTTTTTGTTGGCTGCTCGTTTGACTTTTTAAGCGAATATAGTTCGATGTCTACATGGACAATCTTAAGGGAGTGCGCAAAGCCTAGTTTGTGCAATTCTCGGATTTTTTTTTAAGTGAAAATAGGTCATGTGCACATGGATAACGTCAAGGGAATGCGCATTGCCATTTTTGTGCAATTTTGGGATATTTTTTTAAGTGAAAATAGGTCGATGTGTACATGGATACCAAGTTTGTGCAATTCTTTGTCTTGTTATTTTGGCTTTGTATAGCGCCGATTTTGGGGCCAAAAGTCACCGCTACGCAAGCCAAAATAACAAGTTAAAGAATTGCACAAACTCGGTATCCATGTACAGCCCAAAATCGCCAAGTTTCGCCAAGAGATACTTGTAAATATACTTTTACCGCATCTTCTCCTAGTAAATACTTTAACAGATATGTTTTTGAGAACTTTTTATTTATTTATTTATTATTTTATTTAAAGTTTTTTTAGAAGGGAGGTGGTTATTAGATTTTATCTGCATGATTCGAGAATTTGTGGGGAAAGAAAAAAGAAGTGAAGTATAACACCTCTATTTTTCCACTTCCGAGCTTATTTGCTCTTAAGCTGGAAAGTAGCGTTTAATACAAGGCTAGAAAGAATTCACTAAGAATCTATAATTTAATTGGAAAGAGTGAATGTCTTATCCTTTGAACCTGAAATTAATTTGATCTGCGATATCTTTTGACCCGTCAGACCATTTCTAAATCAACAGTCTGACCTTCCTTGAAACGGACAGCTAATCGCAAGAAACCGGGCTATGGAGCAATAATTATCATACCTTCTTTGACAAGTTTGTTTATCTACTCAAATAGTCATCTCTGACACATTTCACGAACCTCGTTCGATATTTTGAAAGAATGATTGTATACTAGTAAGCTCCAGTTCTCTCAATAAATAAACAGTTTGATAGTGACATGATTGATAAATCTATCAAGCAAACAGCTTCGATTTGAATTTAAAAATGTTAAAAAAAAATTATTCATCTTCAGTTTTGCAAGGGGTAATTTTTTTTCTTTTTATCGCTCACTGCTCTCGATTTGTTAACATTTCTTCGGTTTCCAATAAACATACGTATTTCACAGTTTAAATGATCGTGTATGAACAAAGTTTTAAGAGACTGGGTTTGATCAAAGTCTTCTTGTCTCCCTTTTTCTTCTTTAGATTAATTAAAGACCGTAATAATGTATGTTATTCAGTTTTATACGAATGTTTATTTCGATATGATATTTATGTTTGGGAGTCAAACTACCAGAGTTGCATTTGAATAATTTTTAAAGTATCAGGTAAGAAAGGGGCGGGAGGGAGTAGTTTCTTTTTTGTACCAGGTATGTAGTATATGGCGTGAAAAACATGTTTTATTAATTAGAGTAATGCCATTAATGTTTATAAAAACTATTAATTCTGTATAAATTAAAATATATTTTAAATTGTAGCAGTTAGCTACATTGATATTTGGAACATAAATTAAAAGTCTTACTAAACATTGAATGGCATCACTCAGGAAATTTTTTAATTGCAGTTAATAATAAGCAAGAAGAATCGATGTAACATGAGCAGTAGTGTAAACTCGCTATTTGACAGGTCGCACGAAAGACAAATAAAAGACTTTACATCTCATGTAGCGATAAAAACGTTACGGGATGTAAGAGCTCCAAAAATTTCATAAGACTCTGCGCAAGAGATTTCTAACGTCAGTACTCACTTAACTGGCACTGCAGAAGTGTATTATTACCTTTCAAACTAAAAATATTAATGCCTTTTTAAATATTATGAATTACAATGTTTTCGAATAGAGTTATAATGTATCATTAAAATAAAAGATTCATTAATTAATGTATCATTAAATTTGTAATTAACACATCATAAAATAAATTTAATGATACATTAAATTAAATTAAAACACCACCTAAAGCAAGAATTAATTATCCTTAAACTGTTTAGTACTTTTCACAAGGTATTTGCCATAAGGTATCAAGGCATGACTTTGAATATAGCAATTCTATTTATTTGTTTAAACTCAGTCTTCAAAAATAAATCACACGAAATGAGGTTCAAAATTTTCTTTTTATGACATCTGTTCTGACGAGATAGCTTTCCACTGAGTGTAAACTATCATGGAGGGCGAGGTTTCTAAAGGTTTTGAGCCATTAATCACATCTTCCTAGCTTGTCAACACACGCAAAAGAAAAAACTTGTCATACCACCTCTCTGCCGAAGTCTCGCATCGCGACAAGTAGGTGTGGTAAAGAACTGCTGACGATGCCTAGTTGCAAAACAATTTGTTGTTGTGGGATCAGCGTGGGTGGATTGACTTCTTCAAAAAGCCCCAAAGTGCACCTAGCCCTCATGACGAAATGATATGCTTGATTCAGAAAAAGAGTTGCCTTAAGTAATTCGACACTGCTTATTTAAATACTTTCGGCTTAGAATTTTTTAATAAAACGTACCATTGTAATGAGAAAACTCCTTAAACACACTGTACAAGTCCTACGTATCTTTAAAAAGCAACTGACTTTCTAAAAAAATACAACTGTAACATTTTGATTTTATTTTACTTTAACGTTTCGATGGACATCAACGAGCTCAGCTTGCATTCTATTTACGCACAGCATGAGGCAAAAAATTACAAATTTACTACGAATGACAGATATCGCACATATTTGCGAAGAAAGAATTACTAATTCTCACAACAGACGAAAGATTAAGTAAAAAAAGGGGCACTAAAAACCTATACTTGTACCGAAAAGAACAAAGTGAAGAAAAGAAGGATTAAATTATAAGTCTGCAGTAAATGAAACGTAATAAGCAGGCTACGATTACGAGAAAGGTACACTACAGAAGCAGAAGGTAATAACAGAGCTGGTTTGGTTTAGTTCATTATGGCAAAGCATTCGAGGGCTATCTACCTAAGGGAGGATGCCTTCATGGAGGACATTCTAAGGGAAACTGGCTCGTATTTACGTTAAACATGGGGGGAAAACACGAAAATGCCCATGCAGCCAGCGCGTTTGCGGGATTCGAACCTTAGACATAACTACCAGTGTTCAGCGACTTTACCGCTCAGCCGCTGGTGGACCCAACAGAGATGAAGAAGGACAGTGAATTGCTGATAACATAATTCCAGTTTTAATGAGCGCTCTGATCAGCATAGCGGTTAGTGTTGCTGGCCTGCAGTATCATTGGGCCCAGGCAGGAATCCCGGAAAAGTTTGCATGGTTTGTAATAATTGTACAGTGTCTTTGTCGCATGGGAGCACTAAAATACACGGCAAGCCAAAAGTCCTCTCGAGTGGTAGCCAAAGAGGGATGGGAAACGCTTGGATTCCCCTTCGGAGGGATTTTCTTTCAAAACTGGAACGGAAATGGGGAAAGTCATACTCTCACCTATCAGGCGCCTAAAGTCCAGGTCTCGACAATAGCAATCCTGGTCTCCTCACGATGATTAAATGTGTGTGTTTGTTCTGATGATACTCTCAAACAAGTGAGATAAGTCACAACAAATTTTAATGGTAAAAATAACGTCGAAAAAATCAAGCTGATTCATTGGTGGCACTAAAAATAAACGCCATATAAACTGCTTAACCGTATAAACTGTGCAAAGCATTAGACAAGCTTAACTAATGACATCCAAATCCTAAATGGAATTATTTAGTGCTAGAGTCACTGTTATCATATATCAAATAGAGCCAAGCATACGTAGGGCTATACTCAAAAGCAATCGAATAGGCAATACTGTGCGTCAAGCGAGAATTTTGATGTTACGCATCGTGCTTGTCTTCTCACTGGCGCTATTCAACAGGTCTTCCTCTTGCTCAGTTTCACCTTTTTTCTATTTTCACGGGAAACCTTTTAAAAAGCAGATCGGTGCATAAAACGGCTATTCAGTGGTTTGGATGAGGTGCAAAAATACTTTTTTTTTGCCTTGAATAAAATTCCGTGTCAAGATTTCTAATACTGTTTTCATGTCTCCAATCGGGGACAAAACATTGGGAAGTGCGTATTGTTACTGGTGGACAATACTTTGAGCTAAATAAAGTACTAAATATAGAGTATAATATTATTGCTTAAGAATAATTTCATTTATTTTTAGGTACCAATCATATTCAGTGGTTCTTCATAACGCGGCCCTCTTCACTAGGTTTTGCTACAAAGCGCGTAGTGAAGTATGCCTAGTATTTCATAAGAATTAAATATGGAAATCCCGGGGCAAAATGGAGTACACTAAATCAGTGCAATGTCCATGAAATCATTTTTGCGTCATCCGTGCACGATTGAAGAGAAGAATGCATTATGGTATTGGTACAATTAACGTTGAGGAAGATGGCTTTCATAAAGGAATCAAATAATTTGCACAGTAAGATTTGCGTACCTCCTTATCACAAAATCTTTTATCGGTATCAAAAAAAAAATATTCTTAAACATGACAGAGCTATCGCTTACTTTAAGAACACGTTGCTGATGGGCTGGATCTGTAGCTTCATGCAGACTTCTTGACTCACGAATCTTATTTCTATGGAAAACAATTTTCTTGTTCGTTTTGTTTTATCTTAATTGACTATATAACACACAAAAGCTTCTGTTAAGTTCTTTGGAAGGAAAATTTGCTTATATTAATTTACAAGTGGGAAAAATCACGAAACCTACAGTCAGTTCGTTTTCCAAAATCCAAATCCGCGTCAACTACCAGTGTTCAACTCACTCCCCCCCCAGTGAATCTGTAGCCCATTTGAATAAGACAACATAGAATCAATCATCCATGGTCGAATGATGATGCTCTCTTCCGTAGACACGCGCATTATCTGATGCCATGGGAACAAGACTGACACCCGTATTGGCTGACTTCTCATTGTGGTATATACGGAAATGAGATGGGATTCTGCAATCCACACAAAAAGAGATCCCATGCTCTTCAATAAATATAATAATCAAAAGTACTTTGAATAAGAACTACCAGACAACATTATCTGAAATTACAGTGATAAAACTTGGAAAGAGTATCTTGAAGGGATTTCTGATTTTCCAAGACCGCATGCTTTTGCAGCCTTCAGGCTAAAATCAGGCCATTATTGCCTTGCTGGTTACCAGAACAGATTTGGAATACTGTCCACCATAAACTGTATCTTATGCAGCAGGGACCATGTGATGGACGCTGAGCATCTCGGAGTATGCCCAGCTGTCTCAGGAAATATTTACGATAAGATATTGGAAGACCTTTAGAACAGTTACAAGCCTTACAAACTGACTGACATTTGTTATTGATGTGTTTGTTCTTTACGGTTCACTGTTTGATGTTTCTGCTTTCTTTTTGCATGTTTTTGGTTGTTTACACTCTGGCGAATGATCTATATCAAATGCTACTGCTAGAAATAAATAAATAAAAAAAATAGTAGCATTTAACAGATAAAATTTTTAACGTATACTTTAGTGTTAGAAATTATGAAGTAGGAACGTCAGTATCGAGTTTATGTTCTGATAAACATCAAAAGATAAAATTTTACAAGCATCACTCCATTTCTTTTTTCATTTGTAGTGCAAGACAGTGGTCTCAAACTCGTGGCTATCAGGCCACATACCGAAAGTAATTTTTCGCGCCGGCGAATACATTTCCCATAAATTAAGAAGCATTATTATGGCAAGAATTTGAAGAAAAATTTTAAATATTTGGTGCCCAATTTTACGTTATTTTCATTCCAAAAGCAAACGTAAGTGAGTCCCAAAAGTCTACAAATGGAGCTAAGTAATTTGCACTGTGATATAAATCTTATTCAAGGATCTGAAGATAAAACATTGATTAATCTTTATTCGTTCTTGTCAAAAGATAAATACCCTCAGTTACGGATTTCTGCAGTAAAAGTAAACCTTTTGCTTGAGAATGCATTTAGATGTGAATAGTTTTTTTCTGTAGTTGAAATTAATAAGACTGAGAAAAAATACAAATTGCCCATGTGTACTTACAGTTTGTGATGAAGATAATTCCTAGTAATTTTTCTCTAAGATTACAAACTTTATCAAAATTAAAATGCCATGGGTGTTGTAGCTGAAAATTACAGCAACAACAACAAAATAGTTTATAATTATTTGCATACAAATATGTATATTTTCTGTATGCGTCGTAGAAAAATGTTACAAATAAAAAAAGAAAACTGTTTGTCATTATTTATTCTTAATTTTTGTTTGTTCCTCTTGGGAAATTTTTGTAAATTATTTATTTATGTATTATTCGTACTTAAATAATGTAAGATAAATATTATTCCGTTGCGACTTTTTAATGGTTACTTTGTAGAGACATTAGGTTATTTTGGAAGCAAAAGATGTGAAAAATGTGCAATTCCCTCGCCGAGACTCGAACCACGTATCTCTCAAATACGCGTCGAGCGTGCTGTCCCCTAGACCACTGAGGCATGTTAAGAAGGCGGGAGAAATATCTTCTAACTTCATTACACTAACATTATTTGAAAAAATCTCAGTCTGAAAATGTATTATTTAGCTGTCAATACGTTTGAATTCCAAAGTGTTGCCTTTAGATTTCAGACAGAAAATAAGTATAAATTTGTATTTTTTTCTTTTCGTCATTATTATTACTTTATGTGTTTACAAACATGTAGTAAACAATTGTAATTTAGTAAAAAGTAAAGAGGTTAGTGACTGCCGTACCGCTAAAGGCCTGGGTTGGAATTCCATAGAAGGCATGGATGTAAAATTGTCTGTCTGTTCATGGAGGCAACGGTGGACCATCTATTAGGTCAAAGGTCTTTGATCAGGTGCCTCCATAATGAAGTGACCATCGCTTCCCGCCTTAGTAATGGCCAACGCTTATAACGGCTAGTGCTCGCCATTCGGGGGTAAGAGGTTTTATTTATTTATTTATTTACTTATTTTTATTTCGGATCGTCAGCTGCCTTTGAGTTTGAGACCACTGCTATAAGATACCGTTTGACAGCCTTTAAAGGTTTAGGGTTAGGGCTAAATTAATGCGTTTGGAAATAAACTAATGACGTAAATAAAGTTCTTAATTCCTTTGCCAGTTTTTCCAGGAATATTCCCACATTATGGCATATGCTCAAATGACGTTTATTATACACTTTCTAATGTAAGATAAATATCATTCCGTTGCGACTTTTTACTGACGTGAAGAAAAATTATGTCTGAAATGAGATACTGTATAATTTACGTTTACATGGAAGAAAGTTAACAAAAGAGGGATACTTGCGTTCTCCAAAACGCTTTTTTTGGAGTGTTTTGGGAGGAAAAACAGTATATTAAAATAATATATTAAATCAATTCTTTTCCTAAAATATACGCGACTTTTACCATAGAAAAAATTCAGAATGATTTTTATATCATATTAGACCGCTTTGTAAAATCTATAAATTATTTATTGCTGAATTGATAAAGAAATATCTTAATCACACAGTTAAATTATGAAAGCAAAGATTAATACCCTAACATTCTGGTGGAATTTCGATTTTGCAGGTAGCTTGCTTTTCCGTAGTAGTATTACAAAGTAATGGATTCTGTTACATTTATAGATTTATAATTCGCTCTTGAGTAACAGACACCGTATTTTTTTCCCATAAAAATAGTAGCTTTTATCTACTGCTTAATAATTCCTTTCATTATTAAAGTGACTGTAAAATTTCATTTACATATATTTATATATATTTCAAATCTGATAACAAAAAACACATTTTTCGAATAAGGAGATGAAGTATACTTTTAAAAAGGAAAAATAAAATTTCATGCAATTTATTTCCCTCTCATTTTCCATTTCCAACGAAGTAAAATTTGATATCTTTATGTCGAGGAAGGAAGAGATCGAAGTGCTAAACTTCCTGTGTATAAATAAAGCTTACTGCTTGCTCGGATACGCCAAGGAACTGTATCCTTCTCTTTTTTTTTTTTAACCCCCCATCCCTCACAGTAGGGTTGTTTTACATTTAAGGGCTTTGCTTCTCTAATCAGAGTGATTCCTCTACTCGGCTGTGGAACTTGGGAAATCCCCTCCCGTTCTCTCGATATGGAGTAGTTAACATTTCAGCAGTTCCGAGACCGAGGGCTGTTATCTTAATTTACGTATTTGCCGCTTTGTCGTGTCACATTTCTATCATTTAAAAGTACTCCGAAAACGTGCTATTCCTTACGAAAAACAGATGGCCCACTGGAACACTGTCAACACACCGTAAGTCCTGTTTTAACGACTCCTGAACCCAAAGAAGCACGTTCCGCGTTGACAGAAATGTGAACATATAAAAAAATTAAGCTCGCAGTCTTGCTCTTAATTTACGTCTAACTGTATTTTAAGAAAAGCTTCTAGTAACACAGAGAAAGTAGAATCAACTTTTTAATATAAACTTTTTTATAAAGTACGCTATGTAGACTAGATATATTTAAATTCATGGTGTAAAAAAGGATTTAAAAAAAATATATTTATGTTCGTTTCACTCTTTCTATTCTTGCATATCGTATTTTTACATGGTTTCAGCACTATCCAAATCTTCATTCAAAGAAAGGTGGATCAGGAAATGACCTTAAACTCTGTTTAAATTTGCTTATTACTTAATTTTGTACGTATACATGAAATTTAATAATACATGAAAACGGTTTCATATTATGTCAGGATCCACACTGAATTAGTTACACATTAGTAACAGAAATGATGTCGAATGTGTAGTACTCTCGGCCCATATTTAAATTTAGGAAGGGAATATTCACTAGGCTAATAATGTACTGATTACTAGATAGATATTTTATTTGGAAACGTATTTTCTCTTTTTAGGTCAGCGTTTAGACAGGCATAAAATCGAAAGGCATGAGCAGGCAATAATTCCTTTACACATAGGCTCCACCAGCGGCTGAGTGGTTAAGACCGCTGAATACTGGTAGTCCGACCTGGCTTGGGTTCGATTCTAGACAAACTGGCTGGCTCCATGGTTGATTTTCGTGATGTGTGCAAGCCAGTTTTCCTTAGAAATCTCTTCTCTTACGCAGATAGATTTCGTGATAGTCAAATACCTAACCTTTTATACGTAGTACGCGAAAGGGGTGGTAAAGGCTTTATATTCTTAAATATTGACCCTAGACATAATACTTTCGGTCGTAGATTTCCCAAATTAAAGTTCAGAATATATCAGAACGGTTAAGTATTTGGTTTATTTTATGAGATCATGTGTAGACAGAGTCGTAGCTAGGGTTTTCAGCGCCTGGGACAACTGAAGATTTCGCGCTCCATTACTGCTTGCCAAGGATGGAAAACATTTAATTCTAAAATGTCATAACATCAGTTTGTCACCCCTTGGATTCGGCGCCCGGGGACAGATGCCCCCCTTGCCCCCCTCTAACTACGCCCCTGTGTGTAGAATGATTTTGAAAGTAAAATTTAAACTTTTATATGATCTTCCTTGGGCAAAGTCGTCAGTTTTAAAATAATTTTATGCGTCAATGAATCAAATGCTGAAGTCATTTACCTTTAACGTACATAATTGAATGAGGTATTCATAAATAATATTTTCTCCTGGTATTTGAGAAATTTTATTAGTGTTGTTTTATCCAATAAAAATGCATTAATTGTGAAAGCAAGTTACTTTGTTTTGCAGTTCCCCCATAAACATTTTGAAAATTTCAGGGAATATTTGATCTCATTATCTCAGTCACAAATTTGCATTAAAGTGTGAATAATCCGTAATGTGATCTGTAATGTTTTCATGAATTTTGCACGTAAAAAAGCTTGTAAGTTATTTTATTTCAATTAACCAATCATTAAGATTTCAGCCTTTACCATAGCTTCTTTTTTCCGTATTCTTCACCAGAATGCAAAAAAGATTTTTGTGTATTTAAGCTGAGGATTTTGAATGTTCAGATTAGAGCTGCTGGCAGCCGCGTCTTACTGTTGCGCCAGGTCTGTTAAAGTTACATTCCAGGTTTAACGTCTTGGTAGCCAGTGGCATTGCGGGGGGAGGAGCAAAGGGGCACATCAGTCCCCGAGTGCAGCATCAAGGGGACGCCAATTTAATGTTACACTATTTTAGAATGAAATATTTTCCATTCTTGGCGAACAGGAGGAGGGCCAAAATCTTTAGTTGTCCCCGGGGCTTGAAAATCCTAGCTACGGTTTTGCTGCTAGCAAATGCTTTAAAATACGTGACGGTAAAAATCTGAGCCACCTTAATTAGTTTATATTAATTGTAGTTTACGACTACGGTATAGTGACATTGAAATTTGAGCGTTCAGTTATGGTTCTGCTACGGTTATTCCGCGAGGTAGCGCAAAAACACACAAAACGTTAAAAAAACACCTCTTTGAGCGTAATATAAAATCTGAAAGCTTTGAGATTTTTCTTTTTCTTTTATTTTAAACCTTTCTTTGGACCTTGCACTTGTGTCAGACTCAAAAATAACTCACTACCAGTCTAGCAGGGTCTCCAGAACTTTCAGTTAAAGTAGAACCCTGCAAGTTTCATCCCGAAAATCAATCGTATCGTCGCACTCTTTACAAAGTAGAAGCTTCGGATGAGAGAGGATCGGACGAAATGTTTTGTGGTTCTGTCTGTCTTTTCTCCTTTTTCTTCTCCCCTTCTTTTTTTTTCTTCAGCTTCTTTTCATACTTTTTTCTCGCAACTTTCATATTTTCGATACGTCCTTTTTTTCATTGTTATACTATTTAAGTGCTTGAGGAGAAGTCACAGTTGTAAGCAACTTTTCTTTCTTTCTCTTTTTATTTACCTTGTCAACTGTTCTTTCTGGATCGAAAAGAAATCTCTTTTGAAAGCAGATGATACATTATTACACGCTCCAGCAATGACAGTGCCCAATGATGCTGGTGCACTGCATTTTCATCAAATCCAACTGGTCGTTCTCGCATAATCAGCCCACCTCAACAGATTCAACATTTTCGTTGTGCTCTCTCAGAAGATTCACCTGCTTCTTCTTTGCAGAAATGCAAGGATCAGAAGACGTTTGATAATCTAAATTAACTGATATAGATCTTTACGATGTTATAACACTGTAAAAACACTATAGTTACTGAAAAGTTCGCTATCTATTCTGCGTAATAAAAAACAAGCAAGTTAAAATTTTAATGACTTCGGTTCTGTGTTAATTTTTTATTAAAGCCTTTCAGCGCGAACTTTCTCTATCCTGGGGGTTTAGAAAGAAAACATTCTCATCGCAGGTGGAGAATCACTTTGTGTTAGATGAAATATCTTCAAGTTTTTTGCATTTTAAGTAAGTGCTATTGTCTAGAAACTAATTTTTTATTAATTTTATGATATTTTTATTGTCTGGTTATACTTAAATTTTGGATTGTCTACATTCTGCTATCAAAATGACATCTTTTTAAAGATGTTTATGTTATTTTCTCCTTAAATCGTCTTATCCTGTCCTTGGTAAAGCTTCTTCTTTTTTTCCCGAGTTTTGCTAGGGTATGTATAAGTGCTTCGGTCGAAACAGGAAACGTAGCAAGTCATATAGATTTGATTAGCAGAAAATGGTTACTTTCTTGATCCTTTTCAAAAAAGTACATTTGCCTTTGTGTAGCTAATTTAAATTTTTTAGTTTCTTTGGTAAAACGGTTCTGCAGTATTTTGTTGCTCAGCTACTTGGGCGGGAAGATTATCTTCTTTAACTTTCGTTATTGCGCTCTTTTAATTCTTCTTCCATAGAATTTTTCTACTTTCTTTCATCCATTATCTTGAAATAAAATATAAGAAACACATCAGCAAGGCTAAATTTTGGTTGTCCTAGTAATGCGTCATTAGTGTACTAATGTAAGGTCAATATGGCCTTCTCCTGGTTTTGATCGTCATAAAGGTCAAGCTCATGAACTTGTCACAAACTTGCATATTGGACCCGGACCCCAGAAAGATAAGAAATTTATGTGTGCAAGTCGCAATCTTCGAGCTGTTACGAGGTGGCAAATAACATGCTCTGACGTTACAGAACCCAATAACTTGCTCAATAATGCCGCCGCTTGAGATTACAAAAGCCGTAACTTCCCGACCAGTGTCAGGAGTTTCTAGCGACCCGCAATGTGTCTGTTATCAAAGCCCCACGATTTTAAGGGGCCGACTAACCAATGATTCTGCAGCTCTTCTGATATCATCTTCTACTATAACGAATCACAGGATTTAAAATACAACCGAAAATTTCGAGCTTCACAAGCTTTCTGATATAGTGGTTGCTAGTGGGAGTATATTCAGTTTTCAGCAGACGAGATCGTCCATCATACTTCATGGTGCCTTAGACTATTACGCTTGGCAATTATCAAGTGTTAAGCTGGATAATGCAATCCCGGACATGGCGTCCATCCCTATAGCCCTATACGTACTCGACCACCGTCGTACTCGGACTGAAGCGAGATTCATAGAAAAATGCTATGTGTTGATAACAGACGTGCCAATGGCTATGTTGTTGAGCAAATTGCAGCCACAAGAGTCTATGGCTTTACATCAGGAAAATCCTGGGCAAAGAAATGCATGCACGCAATTCATGCCACAGCAGATGCTGATGAACTGTTGAAGTTGCCGATGGCACACCTATAGCAGTCGACAAGGCATAATGATTTCTCAGGAAACTCTTGCTGTTGACAGGTAATAAAATCCTATTTTCAACGTTCCACTATGGAATACAGCTAAGACGAAAGTTAAGGATGAGATAAGCCCATGCATAAGCGATCACTCTCAAGTTCTTAGTATTTGTATATAATACTCTGCTTGCCATTTCCTGTAAGTTGCAGTGTACTTGCATGATTTCTTCATAGTGTCACAGTTTTCACAAACATACTTCCGAAAAGAACACGTCGTTATAATATGAACGATCCTGGGTTGGTAACAAAATTGGAAACATTATATATTCGTGTCAGCAGATATTAATTCTATGGTTCTAATTTTTATAAAATATTAAGTCTTTGTCCGAGAATAATGTCTTACACATAAGAGATTTAAAAAGTATCAAAATATTAGTATTCTTTATTATCAAATATCTGCTCCTTTATCCCAATTCATTTATAAATAGAACCTATATATTCAACGTTCTTTTTATCTATTTCACCATAATTTAATCATTTTACAATATTTTTGCACAAAGATAGTGTTTTCAACTTTATTCTCATTCGCAATTGATTTAACTGTGAATTATTTGATTTTTCTGCTGCCGAAATACATTTACAAGATAAAAATAATATATGTTTGCATTTCGACCATTCACGGTTTTCAAGGATAGTCGATTTCAAAATTTAAATAAGAGTTTAAAAACCAATACACATTAAGGATCAGATAATATGAAAAATAGCGACCTAGCGACGGGTAACGCTGGAGGAAACTTTTCCAAGAACGAGTGCCTCCCAGCATTGCTTTAAACGACAGGGTTTCTAACCAAAACAACTGCGCTACCCGGGGTGTTTTTCGACGATGACGAAAAATGTTTCGCTACGCATGTTTAATCACTCATAAGTCTTCCCCCCAAAACTGGTTTATGCGTAAGTCAACCTGTTAGTTACCCTGAAAGCCAAGATTCCCAGAAATGTTTCTTTCGACGCGATGCTGAGGACTGCCAGTATCTCTGACAGCATCTTTTCATTCGCCCCCACTTAAAGGGCAACTGAAGACAGGTAAGAGGCCCAGCTGACCAAATCTAAGCAGTGACTAGTTATCGTCCAACACGGGTTTCGTTCGGGTGCCATTATTAACACCGTTAGACTTTTGGGAGCAAAAAACGTGAGAAATCAATCGTACTTTGATTGGAATATTAACCACAAATTTTTCAATGCTAGACGGATATGCCAACCATTTACACCAGGGGAGTACGCACGATGAAATACTATTACCTTTCCCAAGTAAGTTACATCCGAACTCAAGGGACGACCTCAGTTTGTTAATACTTGAAACTCTTCAGTTTACAGCTTGAATCATTTCAAATGTAGCACAGTCGCACTTAATTGACGGAACTATGGTTCAAGGTCAGGCATAGCCTTTCAGTTATTATGCTGGATTAAGCTTCCTTCATGATGAGTTATTCGATTGGTATTAACTATTCACTTACACTGAGTAAAAATTACTAAATTTAAGTTTTACAGACCCTAAAAATAAATAATCGCTGTTGGCTGAAGCTTGAACTCACCGAAACTGAGTCTGTTTCTGCTAGTAATGGAATAAAATTAAAAGGTTATAGAGTCTGCCATGCAAATATTTAAAGCTCAGATGCTTAAGAAAGTGCAGAGTTGGCTTTTCTAAAATTTTCTGTTTGATGCTATGGCCGAACTGTCCATCCTTTATGTCTGAGAAATATTTTCAGAAGTGCTTTGAAACTTCAGCTTCATTTGACAGTAAAAAAAGCCCTTTTTCAGTTACAAATTGTATTGGAAACCGTAATTTGGTTCAGATATTTCATATAATCTTAAACTGGAGGAGAACAAAAAGACGCTTCGGAAGATACCAAAATAATGGGTAACAGATGGGCACCCATTCCAAGAAGTCAAGCGGAACACATTGGAAAATAATATTATTGTGCGGTTAGATCTATATATAGAACCGTAGTTCAAACACGGTGTCGTTATAGCCCTCAAACAACTCTCGAAACCTGATTTCTTTATGTCTTTTCAGAAGTTTCTTTAAAGCAAGGTTTACTATTCCGCCTACAGACAGAAACGGCGAGGAAAAAATATTTAGTTAAAAAGTGACACCTATAGTTTTCATACAGCCTCGCGTGGTCCTTGATTTTGCACGTCAGTTTTGGTGAGTTATGGCAGCTCCTCACTCAGATACAAGAAGTCCCCTTAAATTGGTATTTCCTGCTGTCAATCAGCAACCTCTAACGAGGTGGCTATGGCATTTTAGGGGTGCATTCTTTTCCTTCTCCGCTATGGGATGTTTCACTATTCTCAGTTTCCCTGTTTTCCATTATCTTCTTTGCTCTTGCTTGGTTAACTTCCCTAAAATGCGGGAAATGTAGAAGAGTGTTCATTGCATTCTATTTTTGCGTCACATTCGAAAAAAGTTTCATATAGACAGCTCATAGATAGCTTAGCTGGTTCCAAAGGAAACACACATAACACTTCGCGCAAATCATCCTCGATTCAACAGAAAAGTGTTGTGTAGAATCTGCGAAAATTATGGCAATTCGCCTGTTTCTATAAATATCGCTCGGCAATTGATTGTCTGAAATTAATCAGCCTAACTATTAAATTTTAATAACAGTAAATTTCAGAGTTTCTCTAAATAAAGTAGAGCCCACCATCGGCCGAGCGGTAAAGTCGCTGAACACTGGTAGTTCGGTCCGAGGTTCGAATCCCGCGAACGGGCTGGCTGCATAGGTGTTTTCGTGGTTTTCCCCATGTGTAACGTGTATACGAGCCAGTTTCCCTTAGAAAGTCTTCCACGAAGGCATCCCTTCCCTTAGGCAGATAGCCCTAGTGTGCCTTGCCATAATTAAATACACACCTAAAATAAAGTAGAGAATCTTAGTTAAGAAAACAGTTTCAACAGTCTGAGGTAGAGATCTATATAAATATGAAATCTAGCTTTTTATATTGTCAACGTAGATAAAAAAATTCTAATAAGTGAAAAAGGTGGATAAGAATCGTCTTTCGTGAACAGTGTACAGATGCCGTGTGAAATTTCAGTAACCAGATTTAACTGCTATAATATTGCGGTACTTTCTAAGAGTTTAAGCCAACAACATTATTAATCAAAAAGGGTATGTCGTAAAATAAAAGACACAATATGAATCTAAATTTCCAATTCCAGTTCTGAAAATATTCAAAACATTATAATTTCTTCATGCTGTGTGTTATCTTCCTGTAGTAATGCCTAACATTCAACGTGAATTTAAAAGCAAGGTAATATTCAGTTCTGTGCTTTGAGATTTTAAAATTATTTAAATAACGCTTCTTTACTTTCACTGCGATAACACACTCGGAGAAATGAGGATCTGTTAATTTAAAAACAGATCATTGATCACTGTTACTGTTAGATCACTGTTAGATTTTCGAAAGTAAGAATGAATCCATTTCAAAATTCCAAATAGAACTAACTCACGGACAGCATTTTGTTGATTGAGTTCCTTGTCGCCTTCAGGTCTAATTGAAGTTACTTAAATCGATATTAAGTTGGTAGAAATTATTCCCTTAATCAAACCGGGTTTACATGCTTAGAAAGCATTGCAAAAAACATAAATCACAATAGGATTTTGTTGCAGATTAAAGAGAGTTACCAGAAGACAAATATTTTTGCTTCTCTTCGTTTGTGAAAATCAGCCATGTTATATAAATTCAGGCTACCGATAGCGGTTTAAATTCAGGGTACCGAATTTTAAAACGCTATTATATGAAAATATCTAGTAAAATGATTTATATAATTTATAGTATAATAACTGATAATTCAAATAAGTAGTTAGATAATATATTTTTAATTAATTTTGTTTTAGATAATCTCGTATATATTGTTCTATATAGAAATTTACATATGGTAGATATATAGATATATAGTCTTAGATAATCATATATGTAATATTAATAATGAAATTATTAATTATTATCAAATTATTCAATATGATTTTATTATACAATAGACGCCGTAATGTGATCGCGGTTAATGTGATCATTCTAATATTGTTATTGATTTGCCGAAGTGCTGCTTGTTTGTAGACGAAAACACAGAAAATACATCGCTTAATATAATCAACAATTTGGTTAACATGATGAAACTGCTATAGAAAAAATTTTTTAAATTGATGGAAGATCAGCAAATAAAAGAAAAAATCGTCAAATAAGATCAGTTGACAACGGATGAAGAAATGTCGCCAAGTGAGGGGTTACGTCACCAAACAGACTGGCTTCGATTTCAGTCAACCATTTAAAATTAGCCCCCCCCCTAAAAAGGGGAGAGGGGAGGAAAAAAAGAAAGAAAAAAAAAAAAAAAACAGCCTTAGTTTGACGTAGTTTCTGAAAATTTCTATCGATTTTGAAGAAAGATCAGACACTAGTCTTTCTTCTCCAGGGGAAAAAAAAATCTGCAGAGATTTTTCCTTGGAATAAAAATTCCCTGAAAACATCTACGATAAACTATTGCTTTCTTGCTTAATTTATATTTTTACATTGCCATGTTCTCTTCCAATGAGGGATGCCTTCCGAATATCAAGAATAGGGGTACAGCATTGGTCAAATAATTTCAAGAAACGTTATGAACAGTTCATAAATGAGCTTTAGCCTACGTGTGGGCAAGTAGTGTCGCTGAACACTGGTAGTTCTCTCCGTGTTTCGAATCTAGACGATAGATCTGGCTGCATGGCGTTTTCGTGTATTTTACCGTGTATAACGTGTCTACGAGCCAGTTTCCCTTAGAAAGTCCTCCACGAAGGCTTCACTACCGTTATGCAGCTAACCCTCGAGTACTTTATTATAATTAAGTAAACCAAGCCATAAATGAATCTTTGCATTAAAGACATTATGGACATCTCGTAAACTTTTGCATTTTCCTAATTAAAACGCTGTGAAAGTACTTATATATCCTATTTATATGTTTCTTGGTACTTTTATGTAATTTATGTAAAATTAGCTATATTCTATTGCTGTTTCGAAGGATATTTTTTTCACCCGTTAATGTTATCGAAATAGCTGTGGACAGACGTGATCACATTAAGCGGGTTTTTACTGCACATTGCTTAAGTCTTCTTTTCTTCTAGCTTTTTTTTAAAGAGAAAGTACGCTTTATGGGCTACTAAAATTACAGCTGCCACTACAAGAATTGAAAATTAAGCCTTTGATAGCAATATTAGAAAGTTTAGGATGCACTGGTTTAATAAAGCCTTTCTGAGGCAACTATCAACAGATTTTGGTCTTCTGTGATGACGGGTATTTCAGGAGTTAATTCAATATTCGGTAAACCTCTGAAAATCCCTAAAAAATTCGTAGCATGATTATGAAATTTGATAGATTTGATAACTAAAATTAATAGTTTGATTACTAGTCTAATGATTGAGAAAATAAGAAAACTACCCGTCACACTTTTCCAGGCTTAAGACCGAAAAAAAAAAAAAAAAAAAAACCCGGCGTATTTAAGTATTTAAAAGTTGTGTGATGTTAATAATTTTATTTTTTTAAGTTACTTAAAACACTTTTTACATGTTTTAGTCTAATTTTTATAGATGAAAAAAAAAAGAAGTAACTTAGTACATTATCATATTTTGCGTTGTGCATTGGATTCTTTCACAATTTTTAAGTATATATATTTCCTTTTTCTCCTACATTTATATAACCGCGAGCATTAAAAATTCGCTTTCTATAGCTTAATATTTAAAAAATTTGATGAGCTCTAGAGTTTTAGGATGGATTTTTCTGAAAAGGGACGACTTTAATCTATCATGCCATCCTTCTTCAGTATTATTTAACATGTGTATTTTTCCATTGCAGTTCCACATCTGTATCGTTATGACGTCATTTTCCATCTATTACTGAACAAAGCTATCATCAAATTCCTCTAATTTGCATCATATGGTGAATTTTTTGTATGGAACGCCAAATACCATTAATATATTTTGCGGGTTTATGCATGCAAGGGACGCGCACTTTCTGAGGTAAGTTCTCATGTCTTCATTGTGCCTATACTCGATAACGAATCCCAAGTCTTGAATTTTTTTCGAGAGACATTTATTTATGAGGAAATAACTGCAATTTTTTATTTCCATGAAAGAAAAATAAAACACTTTTTAGACTAGTTATACCTGCAACTTCAAATGACATCACGCTCTCTTCAGGATACCACCCAACATTGAAATTTTAAGTAATCAGAATAATTTTTCATAACTTTGCTTTTGTTCATCGGCTAGAAAGCAAAATAGCACAGGAAAAACATTTATCCTCATTTGGAGATGCCAATAGTAATATGGATAGTATGAACCACAGAAAAATGTTTTGAACAACTTTTAAGCTTCGATCTATGAAGATAGTTTCATCGCCTTTCATTGCATCCCTTCATTCCTTTTTCGAAAAAGCCAAAATTCGGCTATCTTTTAAGTCATTAAATAACGAGAATATAAAATTATTATCCATTATTATTATATATAATAATTCATGCGAAATTTCTAAATCTTTCTTACAGGTAGCTTCTCTACAGTATTATTGAGTACTTTGCTTAGAATTATATAGATCAGTTCTGAAAATGTGTAATATTAGTCAATACGTTGAAATCTTAATTATATAGTTTTCCTGCTTTATCATTATAAATTTGGTAAATTGGAATATTTTCTCCTTTTGCTTTTACCACTAATATATATATTTTAACTAGAGAATTTTCTGTATTAGTTTGACATGACTAAAATATTTCTCGCAAAATGATTTCAGCTTTCGTTTCAATCTCGCCTTTACAGTTTTTAGCTCTTTTGTCTAGAGCTTTTCGTTTACGCAAATCCGGTAAACTTCATTTTCCTTATTTCTATGCAGAATTCAATATTGATAAGCTTTATATACTTTTTTCATATTTTTTCCCCTTTTAGTCTCAAAAATGTCCATATTTATTAAAACAAGAAATGGGAAACTAGAGATTCGCAGAAAGAGACTAAACTCAGACGCGTCTGCAATAAGGCAGATAGCCCTCTTGTGCTTTGCCGTAATCAAATAAACCAAAACAAACGAAATCAGCCGAACAATATCGAGCCGAAGCTTCAATTATTCATAAAGAAACAACCCAATCTGTCTTACTGACTAATCGTGATTTACCCCAGGCAGAAAATTGAAGGCGGGAAATAGTGCACGCTTTGGCGAAAACAGGAATCGCGGAAACAAGACTCATTCAGTTCGAAAGAGTCGTATTTTGACTCTTAATGAGTGACAGGGATTTTCGTGATTCATCCTTATCAGTTTCATCCTGTGATTAAAATCGTATCTATGTATCCTCTGCTATCCCTCATTCCACCTCATCAATAAACTCTACTGACAGGAGGCCGAATTTTTTCCGATTCATTCCCTTTTTAAAAAGCTGTTGCTGACAGAGTATTTGTTGGTACGTGATAAATACCCATTGGCTTGTTTAAATTAACAACCTAACTTAGTAATGCACCAATTGCCGTGAAGTGATTTTAGTGATGCACAGGCGGGAAATGCAATTCTGTTTTCAATCGCGTGTGATTATTCTAAATCTGCCTTTTGATATTTTTATGCATAGCTATTTAAAGCATAATCATGAATTTAAACGAAACATAAATATATGTATTACGTTTAACGAACGCTTAAACAAATGTGAAACGTGAATTTGGTTTCCTAAGCGTTGTCATTTAGGAATAATTTCGAAGGTAAATCATAAATATTAAACAGAAATTAAAAAAATGTGAATAAACTCAAGCTTTGCCAAGAAGCATTCTGCTACAGAACTTCACTGGCAGGCGCTGAAGATGATGTTGGGCAACAAAAACAAAACAAAACAAAAACAACAACAAAAAAAAAAAAAAAAAAAAAAAATATCTGCGTTCCTGACATATCTAAGAGGAGATAAGGGAGCGTATAAAAAAGAGAGGGCGTGACGTACTTATTCAATTTCAGTACATTTTTAATGACAGTTATTTTTAACCTGTACGATATTTCGGATTAATCTTCGCTACAAAAAATTTTAAATCTGAGCTTTAAATTGTATTCTTATCCTTTGGAAACTTAAGTAAATGAAATAAGAAATATTAAAAATCTATCTTATGTTCTTTAAATATGTAAAACATACGTTTGTTCATGACAGAATTGTAAATTATGTAAAACATACTTTTTTCATGGTAGACTTGTAAAGTATCATTGTGCTAATTAACACATTTTGTTATGATTTGGAATTTTACTGTCACTTCTTTTCGTTCGCTTTCAGCAGAATGCAAATGAAATACACGTATTTAAGTCAGAGATCTTGAAAACTTAGACAATGAGCTTTGGGCAGCGACACTCGCCGTAGGGCTTTTCCTCTCCAGTATTCCAGAGGTCCGTGGTTCGATTCCCGGCCAAGTCATTGCTCATTTTTCATATTTCCGGCTTTCAAAAAATAGCCTAATGTCTATACAAGTTGAAGGTCACTTTGCTACCTGAAGTAAATAGCGCACTGAGTAATTTGAGCAAACTCTAATAAGGTAGACCCCAACAATGAATTAATTACAATTTTAATTTCACTTTTCTGTTACTGATATCTTGCAAGCTGCGAAAATGTAAGCTGTAAGCACAAGTTTGGCAGTTGTTGACTGAACACTTGCACAACTTGTACATACAACTTACTGACTGTCTTAGATGGGTTTCGAAGAAATTTTGTTAATTTCAGACTAGACTTTTAAGACATGAACCTCTCTAAGCCTGCCACATTCACAGAGCTCCAAAAGCCGTGGATGGTCGCTTTTAAAGAAAGAAGACTCCGTGCACGTTTAGTAAAATATGTACGTTAGTCTTATGTATACATTTGCTACATTTTTATTTATTTATTCACATCAGTGGAGCAGTAGTTCTATTGATTTACTTCAAAATGAAAAAAAAAGGGGGGGGCACTACGGGAAAAAAATAACTAGATTCAGATATACTCATTTTGAGGATACCTATAGTTCATTATTCAGCTCAGATTGAATTTTCAAAAGGAAATATTTAATAAAAATTAGAAACTGAAAGCTATGCCAAGTCAAAGAACTAAGAGGGCTATCTCGTCTAAACGATTTAATTGACAAAAGCTGTAGCATTGGGCTTCTTGTCCAAACCTTCTAATGCTGGATCAGAAAGTGACTTTTTGAAGAGCGGATGAAATGGGAAAGAGGGAATCAGTGGAGGAAGGTAACTGACGAATCGGCACTATTTTGAGCTGAAAAATTGGAAATTGGAAAATTGCTGAACTGGGAAAGGAGGAAATGGAGTTAAGGTCGGATGACATCCAACCCTCGTCTCTGATGTCAACGGCATCAGTGTATCACGGATGATGCTCTTGCACGGCAAAGTGTGGCTACACTCAGCAAAGAAGACAAGGTGTTACCCTAATAGCGCATCTAAAATCCCTTTCTTTTTACGTACTTACCTTTAAAAATTCTTACCATTTTTACAAAACCAGTGGGAGATATCTTCTTTTTAAATTTATAAGTTGTTTTAAGATTTGAAATGGCATAGCAATTCGATTAAATGATTAAATTCATTGAAAATGGAATACGAAATGCGCCTTCTGATAAAGGCCTCGCTTTATTTTATATATATATATACGTTAGACCAAAAAATACGTAAATCAGCTTTATAATTTAATTTAATAATAACTTCTTAATTTCTCATTTGTAATCTACGTATCTACGTATTTCTTCTTTATTCTAAAAGAATAACATTTCTGGATTATGTTTTTTTCCCTTTCATCACAATGAGTCGACAGTGTGTTAGGATTTCGGTAAAATATCTACGACATTAAAAAAAGTGTGCTTAAAAAAAGAGTGTGCTTGTTTATCTGCAAGTCCGGAAATTCTAACGTCTAGTGAAACGAAGTGTACAATTTGCCTCGGGCATCTCTGCAATATTTAAAAGGGAAAAAAAAAGTGTTTTAAATCATCAGTGAATTACTGCTTAAGAGACTTAGCATTAAAGTTGGTTCAAGGTCGTCAATCTGTTTATTGTGGATCAAGTATGTGCGACAGAAAATTATTATTTGCGTTTCCCTTTTTTGAAACCGCATTTCGACAGTCGAAAACTCAAAATTGTTTATCTTCGTGTGCACTGAACTCGTGTTGATTTTTCAGTGAGACAAAATTATTAAACATACTGTGGACTGTATAGTTTGCATTTAAATTTTGCTTAAACGTTTTGCAATTTGAGTGTGCTGTTTTGCAAAAATGTGAAATTATTGTTCAAAAGATTTAACTTTTTATCATTATGTGTGACAAAATTAAGCCACGAATTTAAAAATGTTTAAACTATTTTAGGGAAGGATATTAAGGTAAATAATAATGTTTGAATTTATATTGAAATTTTTGAATTTTTTATGAGAATTTTTAAGTACATGAAATAATTAAAAAAATTAGTGTAGAATATGATAAACAAATAGTGTTTTTGAATATAACTATAGAAAATATTAAATGTTTTGATGTAGAATAGAATAATAACGTATAAAAACATGATTAATTGAAAAACCTGAATAACTATTATTAGCATGAAATTAATGTTAACTAAATTTACGAATCAGTATATGTTCAGATAAACTTTGAAGTCTCCTACGTTTATTTGTTTTGTAAATCAGCTTTATAATTTAATTTAGTAACAGTCTTTTAATTCCTCATTTTTAATTCGGGTATTTCGTCTCTCTATTCTAAGAATAACAACAACAGCATTTCTAAACTGCGCCATTTTTAGATTAATATGCCACAGAGCTTGCGTAACGCTGATGACGTAGTTATTTCGAAACCTAAAATATGAGAACTGAAACTTTTCTAATCTAAACCAAAACCTTCCTTTTAAAAGGCTGCCGTATTGGATAAATACGCACTTTTAGCTTCACCCTCTGTGTTGCTCGGATGCTATTTCACTTTGCACTCTCTCTCTCTATCGCAATAGTATCAAAATTGTAAATGTTCTGGAAATAGACACGATCAGACTGCCAGTAAATCGTGGGCACAATGTGAATTTAAATAAAAATGGAATTTAATTCGCCTCGACTCCCAAGTTTCCTAACCACGTTAACACTTAGATTCAACATTTCAGCATACTACCAATCAGAATTCTTCCTCTTCAATATGCCGCCATCTACGTATACAATATGCCATCTACGTCTATGTAATCAGTATTTCTACGTTTCTGCATCTCAGTGTTCCTACATCAGTACTTCTAAATTTTGCTTTTTTACAATTATCCGGTAAGATTAGATCTACTACGTGCTTCACCATTGGTATTACTGCTACTTCAAAATTTGTTTTTACAACATATATTACATACTATTTAACGTAGGAATTAAATGTTACGTCTTACCTATTAATTAATATCCTCAGGCCATTTCAAAATGAGACATTTTAAGACATTGTTACTTTTTAAATGATGAATTTATGACTATTTTATACTTCTAAACTGAGAAAACCAAATTATCATTGCTTTTATTAAGTATTATTACATTCGCTGCATTTAAACATTTTTGATAATTTTACAAATTGGATCCATATATTTAAGCATGTTTCTTGAAATGATATTTTGTAAGAGCCGCTCAAATTAAACTACAGAAGAAATGCGCATTAATCAGCATAAACGAATTGAAGAACTGGAGAAGTAATAAAATAAAGCAAAATGTTAACTATTTGTAAATCTCTTTAGAAATTCTAGTTTTTTTCATTTTGATGCTTGATTTGCAGTATAAATACTTAACTGCAATATAAATTGGATCAACCCTTCCATTCTTGATGTGCTTATTAATGGTGTACTTATTTATCCATATTTTCTTTGATTAACATGATTATGATCTTAAAATTATGTGTCAATAGCAAAAATATCAAAAGGCAGATGCCGAAAATGTTACGATAGACTCATTGCAAATGTCTTATTTTTTAGAAGCACGTAGTGTTTGTCTAATAAATAATTATTTTTGTCTGCTGTTGTCGGCGTTAACTTGCTACAGCCGGTTGAAGTAAAAGGATAATTGTTGTTAAAATGTTTCTTTACTGCCCTATTAAGCTAGAGCTTGTTTTAACTATCATATTGCAGCTTTAAGCTCTTTGCTTATTTTACGATTACATAACCTTTATTATTACCTACAAAGTAAAATGCTCATGAATCTATCTAAATGATTTAAGTCATGTATCGAAGAACCAGATGTATGTTGAATTATACATGTAAAAATTATGTTTCGCAGAACTCTTTAGAACCTGGCTGCTTCAGACAGCAAATTAAATCTTTATAACTCGAATGGGAATATTAGCTCAATAAAATACATTAAAAAGAAACACTAAACGCATTAAAGAGAATCTATTTGGACGCTTGTTTCAAACTTCCGTAAGAAAACTGCTGTCATTGAATCTTTTATCAGTAATTTTTTTTTCTCATTATGATGGATAGTGATTATCTCTCTTAGGTAAGTAAAGGTAATTAGTTTTAGGGTTGTCTATAATTGCTCTGTAATTCTGTCATTCTTTAAGTTATTTTTCTTTCACAGGTTACATGCAAGCGTTAATAAAGTTTCTTATCCAGTACGAAAATTGCTAAGCAGAAATCATTCCTTAGACATCTCGTCGAGGGTCATTTATGAATTGCGACTGCTTCATCGGTCTGGGTATCGACAAACTAAAATAAATTTTTGCCCAATTTTCTTTCTACCTTGACACCAGCGGAGGAGTGCATGTTCCTCCAGTATACCTCTATTTCGTTACACGTGCCTCAAGGGGAAGGGGAGAAGATAGGAGTATTCTCCATTTCTCTGTTTACTTCTATTCCTACATCATTAGTCACGAATTCCTATCTGTGCTTTTAAAACACTAGCTTAAACTGATTACAAATATTATTAATTACTTATTTTAAAGTGAATTTTGACTTATGATTGTTTAAGCGCTGAAGAAACCAAATTGATGTACCAAATTTTAAATGAAAGCCTAAAAGCTTTAAAAGAAAAACTGCTAAGGACTGAAATTTTGTTAAATAACTGCATCGAATATTGTAAGTTACTACATTCAATTTTAAAGAATAAGAAGGGAAGGTTTATGTGAATATGTACAGCTAAAGTTAATTAATTTTTTAGTTTCATATCATTTCTTCGCACACACATTTAAAAATTTTTCCCGTATGTTGTAGAGACATTAGGTTAATTGGAGAAGCTGGAGATATGAAAAATTAGCAAAGCCTTCGCCGAGAATCGAACCACGGACCTTTGGAATACCCGCCCAGCGTGCAGAACCAATACACCACGAAGGCACGCTAGGAAGGCGGGAGAAATACCTTATTATGTCAAGTATTATAATAAAAAAAAGCTTTTTTGAGGATAAATATTTTAACACTTTCAGTATAATATTTTTAATCTTAATCTGCATATTAATTTATTTATTACACACCTTAGGAAACTAAATCAGTGTCAACACTGCTTCCGAGGGTTTAAGATGTGTAATAATAATATTGTTTCATAAATTAAATTTCTACATATATAAAATAATGTTTACTTTTATGCAATGACAAGACTTTTTCATATGCATTTGCATTCTCTTTAATATTAAAAATAATTATCGCAAAGTCGCATTTCATAAATAGAGTATTTTATATATTTATTATGGGAGGGAGGTAGATTAATGCAATATTACATTTTTTATTATTGCAATTTAGTTACAGTTTAAAAAAATAAGCTTTCATTTCTAGTGGAATCCCTTGATTGTGTATTTAAACGCTTAATAGTGAATTAGATTGATTAAAAGATTAAATTTCTATAATTTTCATCTAAATTCAACTTCTTTTCAATCATCAGAGTTTAGGCAACATATCCATAAAATTCTTGTCTTACGAACATTTGCGTTTTTTCATATAAAGTAGTTTCAATATCGTAAAAGGGGAAACGCTATTAGTTCACATGCGTTCTATTCCTGACGGTTAAACGAGCTGGTTGCTTGAGGGTTTTACAGTTTTCTCCATTTAAAATTTAAACACAAAACAGTTTCCCTTATAAAACAGAACAGTTTCCCTTTTCATAATTTAATTTAAACATAGAATAGTTTCTCTTTTCTAAGAAGGCATTCCTTCCCAGTTCACTAATTACCGATTGGGGAATATTATTGAACACTAATAGTTCATCTTGGATTCAGTTCTCAGCGAAAGGTTTTGATGTTCCTTATGGATAACGTAAAGATGAGACTGTTTCTCACAGAAAGCATTTCATGAAGATATTCCTGATAATAGGCGGATAGCATTTCTGTGACCTGCAATTAATATAACATTCGTTCTACCTGAAAGGCCGGTCAGAAAGGTCCAGGCAAAAATGTGATACCTTATTAAAAAAATCTGTATTCCATGCGGCTATGGTCTGCTTCAATGTCTCGGGACCCTTTGATGGACATCTTTGCTCCCACCCTTTGAGATTTTTGGGATACCCAAAAATGATCATAGAATTTTTCATAGTTATTTTAACCGAAGGAAAGTTATTTTCAAATTTAATAAGGATATTTGTACTGAAAGAATGGTTTGCAAAGAATGCCCACAGAGTTCCTGAAGTGCTGCGCTGCTCTGGAACACCGTAATGTATGGATTGTTAAAGAAAATGTGTCTGAATGGTGTAAGAATGTTATGTTATGCTGATGACATTTTATATGTCATTCGTGAATACTCTTGGAGAAATTAGAGAAACTGCATTCATTTGCTGTAGAAGATCTAAGAACGTGGATTGAAACGAAAAGCTGAGATTAAATTTAAAGAAAAACTAATTTTTTGTTTTACCCAAAGAGTGGGGAAAAAACTAGACCCCCACAACTAAAATATGAAGGTGTAAAGAATTAAATGTGTTGAATACTTTAAATATCTTGGTGTTTTTTTCGATTGTAAACTGAATTTTGAAGAACATTTTGATAATATTTATAAATGAACTAACTATATTCTGATGTATTATGAAAGAAATTTCTCAGCTGAGTTTGAAATAACATTATTATATATATATAGCACTGAAAAATAACATTATTACATTATTATTGTTACTCGGCTCAGTGATCTCAGTTTCTTTATTCTTATATGTTTGTAAATTATGCATTTTTTTGTTTTAAAAATGATTGAGTTATGTTGTTCTTATCTTCCAGTTAAGGTTTTTATGCCCTTAGTAAACCTGTATGTAATATTTTTAGGACTATCAACAATTTAAAAATTGTTTAAGTGCCGTTAAGCCTAATAATTTTGCCATGGCGGCCATTGTTTGTTTACATTTGAAACTGCAGAATAGTAGATTTGTTGCCAATCTAGAGAAAGTAAGCTTCTCAATAACAAATACAACGCCTCCTTTTATTATTGTGAATTAAATCATGCTTAATCCATTCTGGAATTTATTCGAGGAAATAAGTGTTTAAGATTTACTTCGTAATTTTCAATACAGACAATTTGAGTTTTTATGTATTTTTGCCTTGTCGCGAAGTGAAATCTGAAATAATTGAATGAGAAATACTAAATCGTCTGTGAAAAACTATTTCTGTTTTGTTGTTGTTGTTCTTTGCTTAATTTCTTTTTAGATTTATTATAGTATTTGAATAGAACATGTGGCAACGATTAGATAATTCTTAAGATGATATAAATTTTGTGCATTCTGAGTTAAAATATGAATGAAATGAATAAAATGCTGTTAATAAAAAATGAATGAAATGCTGTTAAGAGAACCTAGGGCCAAAGTGTTGCTATAATAAACAAATACACTGAATTTTAAAGAGTGCATTTATTTTATTGTGGTTTATGCGCTATCGACGAAGTAGATTTAATTCAATCCAGTAAGTTTGAATGAAATGTAGGAAAAAATGCGTATAATTTAATATTCCGTACAAGAAAGTCATGTGGTACACACATCAGATTGGTGATTAAGCACACAAAATGTTGCTTTTGTTACTTACGGATTTTTTACTGATTATAATGTATGTTTTCTTGTCTTTAATATTAACAGTATACATCCTGCTTTAAGAAAAACTGTGGAATATCAAAGAACAAATCCTTGCGCAGGAGAATTTGATATATTTACTGACGGTTCGGGTTATGACAATGGAATTGGTGCAGTATATGTAGTTTATTTGTTTGGTTCAGAAATATACTATGGAAAAATTAGAACTTAAACCTTACAATTCGGTTTTTCAAGCCGAATAGGCTGCTATCATATTCGCTCTTAAATGGATTGGTGAAAACCTGACTGTAAAAACACACATATATATATATACTCATTATCAGGTTTGGAAGCACCAGCAGATGCTGATAACACACTTTGGCCTCATATGTAAAAGATCTCTTTGTATAAGTTGAGAAAATACATGAAGTGAAAATTAACTGGGTGAAAGCCCATACGGGTGTCATAGGTAATGAGAGGGCCGATATGCTGGCCAAAGAGGCTGCTATGGGTAATGCCGGGGATGCGTTCGATATTCAGGAATAAAAAAGAATTGTTATTGATTAAATAAAGGATTTTTATTATGATTGCTGGAAAGAGAAATGGAACATTTCGGGAAAAAGGAAACAACATTTGTTGAACTTTGAATTTTCTCAAAATATGAGAAAGATATATGATTTTGATTACAATCGAATAATTATTCGACACAGGCACTTCCCGGTGTACCTCTGCAAAATAATAGTATGTAATATTTGTAGCGCTGAAGGCAATGCACGATATTTCGTCGAAGACTGCGTATTCTTGCGTAAACATGGTAACATAAAGGAATGCTATTGCCGCAGGAAAGAGTTTATATTTGCAAAGGATTTGGTGAACCCTTATAAATGGCAATAGAACAACGTTGGGAATTTTTATTTGATATTTTTTGCTGTATTTGTGTTTTGATCTGTGTTGGGTGTGCTACGTTAACCATGATGGTAATTATTGTCAGCCAGGAAGATGGCTGCACACTCGTATATTACATTACCATTACCTTATTCAAAATTCAGTTTAAAGTGAATTTCGAATCAGACACACATTCGTGTTCTCAATCATTATGATATAATTATTTCTTTATCACTGATATATACATAAAAAAGCTTTGTCCATGTCTATGTTAAGTTATATCCAGAACAATGGTTGCCAAAACTTCAATCGTGAGCAATACCAGTAGATCGCTGCAGCGTGCTAGTATGGTATACGGAAATGAAGCAATGCTCCGTGGAGGATTAACCCTTTAACTGTCAAGTTATTTTGATGATTTGGGTACACAAATTGTCAAATTTTTTTATTGGAAAAACCAAATGTAGCCGAAATAAACATCTCCCGATATATAATCGGGTATGACAATACGATGCACTCAAAAAAAAAAAAAAAAAAAATTACTCCGAGAAATACTCGGGCGTGACATTTTCGAACACCAGTGCTGTGCCCGACAGAATTTTGATTACAGAAATTTGATTAGACGAGATAATGACAGTTAAAAGGTTAAGGAAAACTGTCTGATTTCCAAGCTACACCTGGGGAAAAACAGGGAAACGCCCATGCAGCCAGCCTGTTCACCGAAACTGAAACCCCGTTCCGAACTCCCAGTGTTCAGCTGCTTTAAAAGTTTGGTTCTGTCGGGTACATACACTTACATTATATTACTAGTCAATTTTCGAATGAGTATTGACTAGAAATTCTTTTAACTTAGTATATATATTAAGAAGAAAACTTGGAAATTACAGTTTCTCTTTTAAATGAATTCGCTTGACATGAAATGGTAACTGTTATTATAATAGTACGTGTTATTGATCTGTATATTCACAAAATATTATTTTATCAAAAAATGCAGTCACCAACTTGCAAAGGATGAAATATGATAATGATAATATATGTTTTCTTTCAAAAGAAACTTCTACAGTGCTATAATTCTCAGATCAATCTATTCAATGACATTTTACCTTTCCAGGTCATTTTAACATTTTAAAATAAAGATATTGAATAATAAAGTTTCATTAGATGCTCCGTGCAAAGAAAAATTACATTGTTACGTAATACTCTTCGACATTTACACTTTAACTCTGAATCATATATAACTGTTGCTAAAATGCTTGTGAAACACAAGTTATTCCATAAATGTATTAGGCACAAAAAGTTTTTACCATTTCGTTTGCTACAGGAACGCTGCACCGAATTAACTACTTTACGCCAGTTAAAAAAAATTATCTGATAACAGCGTTCTGATAATCAATCTCAATTATAGTATACTTTAGCCTTTTAGATCATCTTAGGTCATTAACAATCTCTCGGTATAAAAGTGTGCTCCTGGACGGAGATTATCTAATGAATGTAGTAAAAAAATGAAGGTAATCTCCGAAAATTCATGGAAGTTCTTTTTTTATTTTCCTTCGGATATCCAGCAGTCAACATCCTTTATTGGTTGAACTGACAGTTTTATAGCTTTAATTACAGTTTAACTTGTTTGTAGCAGATATTAATCGCTCATTTAATTGCATTAGCCAGAGCTTAATAAAGAGGATTTGTGGCGAATTTCATATTTTATTAAGAGTCAGCACAGAGTGTCAGAACTGATGGGGATAAGAGAACCGGTTTTCTTTCCTTCAAATTTGGGTAACAGGGTTCTCGAAATGCGGAAATAAGTTTATTATATGCTAAAGGCAGCTGAGGAAGCAATAGCTGTGGATTAATGAATAGCGCTTATATCCTTAAAGCATATGCTTACATATATTTTAAGAATAATTACAAAAAAGACATCGGAAGTTAAAACGACATATAATGCGATATAATGATGAACTGATATAATGATACAAGTAAACCAAGACAGAAAATTGTTCCATAAAAAGATGAAAAATATAGCGAGCTAATTTTGATAATTAATAACCTGATTTCGAGTACTTGTGCACATAACTCATCAGAGCTATAAAAATTTCTATTAACTTAATAACCTTTGGAATTAATTCATTTCCTAAATTTAATTAACCTTTGAAATTATGAAACAAAAACAGTAAATGTTAATGGTAAACTTTCATTTGCATAAAAGATATAGCGACAATGAATGTTCTTAGAATAAAGATCCAGAAATTTTACATTCATTTCATCTAGAGAGAAGGAGTGATTATGTGCTAAAAAATCAAGTTCATAAAAGTAATAAAGCAAGGATGACAGATTGTTACATATGACGTTTACAGGTTTTGCATGAGCTTTTACATAACATTCAAGAGTAAAAAAGAACTAGAAATTTTTAATGTATTGTGTAATTCTAACTGCAAAGTGAATAAAAAACTCAAGTTTCTCAAGGAAAAAAAATCTCAGGTTTCTCATCATTTTAAAGCACTCCATTTTAGCGAGTACTTAGCTGAGGAACCACCTCTCGCGTTTAATAACATGCTAACCGTAGTACCAACATAACTACCCTCAGGAAATCATTTAGGGTTCAAAGTAGGGATGAGACATTCAGATCCTAAAAAGAACTCGAGCTTCGAAAACTCGAATCACAGTGCTTTTTTCGTCATTGGAATCTTTCGAATCTTAACCTAAAAACAGTTCAATATTTTTTGAACTTGAGAAAGATTCATTCTATTTATAAAATGAAAGGACGCGATTCGTCAAAATTTATTGTAATTTGGACTTGGATCATTAATACCACCTCGTGGCGGATCTGAATGCCATACTTTGAAATTTATTTGGCCATACTATTGGTCAAGTGGTTAAGACCACTGAATACTGATAGTTAGACTCATGTTAGAACCTAGGAGAATAGGCAGACTGCATGGGTGTTTTCTGTGGATTTCCCCTTTTATAGCTTGAGTTAAGGTTCCCTTCGAAAATCCTCCACGAAAACATCTCTCCAGTTAGGCTGGCAGCCCTCATATACTTTTCATATACAAGTAACCGTACATAAATTAATTTTTTGAAGATAATCAAGATGTCTATGTTTCATGCTAACTCTTGAAATAAATCTCTTCCTTCTGCACTTGCTTTGATTTAGAAATATTTTGGGAAAATGTAAAATATTATAACTATTGACAAATACTTTTTCTCAAATTATACTAAGAAAATGAACCTCTAAATTTAAGATTTCAACTAACTATTTCATCTACTAAATTTCATTTATATCTTTTTAATAAATACGAATGCAATTTTAAAAAGTGTATTCTTAAATTTATTTTCCATTAAATGAAAATTGCAGCTTTTAATTTAAGAAATAAATTTCAGTATTATATTCAGTACACATTTTTAAAAAATTCTGATATAAAGGCTAAATTCAGACCTCAACACTATTGAACATATTCAAAATGTGCTTGGGAGGACAAAAGCAATTCCCGAATTGCTTCCGAAGAACATTCAGTAAGTTGAAACTCTTGGGTACAGTTGTAGGCGCCGCTGCCGCAAGTACTCATATATGCTTCGTTAACAGTATGAGAACTTGCCGTGAGATCTGCATATGTGTTAGAGGTCACCATGCTTTCTATCAGCTTCAATTTAATCTTGCAGTGCCATTTTTGAACATTATTGCTGTCCTGAGTATTACTCAGGATCATCATTGGGTCCTTTCACTTTTGTGTAGTATAAATTTTTGTCTTATATTACTCTGCAGCCATACGAACCTCATCAATTTCTATCCATTACTTTTTGAAAAATTTGAAGAAAAAAAAAGAAGTGTGTTCCTTTTGTTAAATTTGTAGATCGATGTACATAAAGCACAAGGTAATGGATAGATATGTAATGAATTACATGTAAATACAAAGAAACACAAAGCATGAGATTATAAACTTATATAGATATATAACTGTGTAGAACTGTGAAATACTACAGAAAGCATTTCGCATTCTCCGAGTATGAATGGTGAGATTTCATGTATAGGAAGTGTGTATTATGTGAAATTAACTGAAATTGCCTCTTTTTAATTCGATTAATTTCATGTATAGGAAGTGTTAATTATGTGAAATTAACGGAAACTGCCTTTTTTATAATTCGATTAATTTCAAAAGGTCTGTATGTGTATGTTTTATTGTAACACTTGTAGCCGCGTGTGGCACATTAACACATTTCAGATTCTCCTATGGTAGTGTCAGGGGCGGTCTAATGAGTAGCAATATATTTAGCTACATTTTCTTTGTTGACATTAGTATCCACTTCAAAGTTTGTTCCACAAAATCGAGCAAATGGAAATGGAAAATGTTGAGTTGCAGATCTTCTTTCAAGAAGATGGAAAGCTACCCCCCTTTTGTAAATTATGAGCTTGACAAACTGAATTATTGATTTCCAGGTCGGTTGGCCTGAAGGAAGCAATTTATACTAGGTGTTCTTTCCAAAATATAGAATGGCATCATTATTGTATCTATGGTGCTGTTAATGAAATGTCGTGCGTAATGAAACTGATTAATATTACTCTAAACATTTTTGAGTGACTGAATTATATCAAAGCATTTTTAGTCCATTTTATACAATACAGACTTCATAGGAACTACGTGAAATTTCACCATTCTTTCTCCGAGATATTATATATGCTATTCATTAATAAAAGTAATTATAAGGATATAAATAAACACAGTGTATTAAATATGCAAACAAATATATAAGACAAGACTCACAAAATAAATTGAGTAAATAATAGAAGTAAACACATCATATAAATATTTGAGTACATTGCATTTATATGCATTATTTTAGATAGGTTTTTCAGTAAAACTTTCATCAGCATTATTACTTAGTTTTGCATAATTTCTAGGTGAAATAGACTTGTTGCTTGCATGAATACGTTTAGTTAGCTATGTGACACTAAGCCATCCTATATGTTGTCGTGCAGTGTACATAAACAAAATATAAACTTATCTTAGAGAAACAGAAATGCACATTAGGTTTAGGAATTAGGCTCATTAGGTGCAAGAATTAAGCTTTCTACTAGAGCTACTGATTTCTTCATTAGCTCCTTAGCGCTAAGCGGTAAGACCATTAAACACTGGTAATTCAATTTAGTTTCAAATTCCGGTGAACAGGCTAGCTATATGGAAAGCCTATCGTGGTTTTCCCTATGTGCAACGTGAAAGAATGAGCGAGTTTTCTTAGAAGTGGAGGCTTGCTTTCCCTTAAGCAGGTAGTCCTCACGTGCTTTACCGTAATCTAATCCAATCCAATGCAATGCCTGTTTTATTGAACGTTCAATGTAGTTTTGAGCTATCTTACTATTAATTTTGTTCATAGACTATGGGCTGATGCTGTCACTCTTATCTTCCCAAGATGATGTAATCAATACTTACATTTGAACATCCAAAAACATAAGTGGTCTGCATCATCAATCTTTCTTTTGCATGAGCAGATATCATCTGCTTGGAGATCGAAGCGATACAGAACGAGCCTTAGCAATTGAAGACTTGCATCAAATACGAATTTTTCGCTGATTAGTGCGTTGATAACTTGTGGGAAAAAATACTGGGTTCTGCTATGAGTGATGCGCTGGTACCAGCTTTGTGCCATTTTTCAGTTAACAGACACTGAATTTTTAGTTTAAGGGTCGAGATAGTCTTCATAACGTCCATTGTTCCTTGTCTGGCTTTTAATAACAAAAAAGAAATAAAAACCAATATACAATGAAAATACAAATAAGCAAGAATATTTTTGCTTCTTTCCAGGCATGTCATCCTTTAAGTATTGTCGTGGTGCAAAAAATTAAATACATATTTGAATTTTAACCAGTCGTAAAAAGCGAAATTTTTTGATAATGAGCAGAATAAATTTACTAATAATACGTTTTGGAAGGAAAGCTCAGAATGATTCAGAAAGTAACCCGAAACTGATTGAAAATTATGTTTTCTGCCTCTCATCTTAAAATATGACGATTGGAAATTTCATGCCGCAAATCGAAACTTAGTGTCGTAAAGGCAACCCTCCTTATTGAATTACTGATATAATGCGATTAATTAAGCCTCAAATACTAGTTCTGAAACATAATTAAGGCAGCCACTGAATAACACAGTCAACCATTGTCTTGAGATTTGAGGTGATACAATTTTATAGCCCTGCTGTTAATAATTCTGAGGTGAGCAATATTGAAGTAAATGGCAATCATGGCAGATTTCATCGTCGTATTATTACTGTATATCATTAGACAAAGTCAGCAAGAATCATATAGCGAAAATAGGCTTTTGATGGAAGGCAGATGCAAGGGACACGTATCCGGCTAACTTAGGGAACTAGAACATGAAACTATATATCTCTTTGCGTTTCTTTTTAAGAAGCACGAGTGTAGGTTTTTAATCATTTTCTAATTATTTTATTAGTCTTTCTGAGATATTTTCCCGAAGGTTGCTGTGATCGCTTTGGTAACATTGATTACTAAAATATTTTGCTTTTTAAATTATTAAGAAAATATTTCAAACCGTTTTGCTTCAAACTTTTGTCCCATGATATAATTTAAAGGAAATTTGACATGGCTGGAAAGAAGGAAATGTTGGACAGACTATTTGACAGAAGATAAGGACCATTAGACGTACAGAGATTTGATTAGAACATAGATTTTAATTTGCAACCAATAAATTTTGATCACTAACTTAGTCCAATATTAATGGTTCTAGAGTATTAAAATTCTTGAATGAGATAGCTTACTTCTGCATTCGGAAACTATACTAAAGCAATGTAAAATGAACCAAAACTGCCAAAGATTACAAAAAATGCAGTGAAGCAAACCTGCAAAAGATAAAAAAACCAATCATATTAGGGAATGAAATTAATAAAGTTTAGCTAACCATGCATTTTAAAGTAATGCCGTTGAGATCTATTGCTGGTACTTTAAGCTAGAAAATACTACTTCAGCACTAAGCCTTCCAGCAGATGCCATGAAATGCAAAATTATCTCATTCATCTCGCAGTATGAAAACGGTTGTCAACAGCCTTTAACAAACAAGTCGCATTTAACCTCCCTGGCAATGTCTTTAATAACAATTTCCAGTGGGATGACTACTAATGAGATCTCTAATCGGAGTAAACTTGCTATCTGTTTAAAGTTTTGGCTACATTCTGGCAGTTGGCTCTTTGATCATTCTGCAATAACTATGCAACTTGGATGAATTACATGGACAGATTTTATAATTTTTAATTTCATATTAACAACCATAAGTAACTATTTTTAGCTTTTCCAGGGTGTGGCTTTCAGTTCTTCGATTAATAAAACCAATTATCACCTCAATTTTTGTTGTAAAGGAGTTAGAAATGATATGAAAAGATATAACTGACTGATAAGTGAGAAATCCTTAGTGCTGAATAAGACACTCCAGTTTTATATTGCAACAAAACCTGAAATTCTTAAGAAAAATACCTGGATTTTAGATATTTACACTTCAATAGAGTTTCTTCACTTGATTTATGTAATTTATTAGTCCCTATTAGGTATTAGTCTGTTAATTTTAGCTTACACATGTAGAAGATAAATTTTTAGTAAAAAAAGTATACTTGGCAATATAGTTGTAGAGGGTGAAGAAAGTACTGCTTTAAAAATTTACGTTCTAAAATGAGCGACAGAAAACTCCGTAGGAGAACAAACTTTGCATTTTAAAACGAAACCATCTTTTTTTTAACTACTTAAAATAGCTAATAATGACAGCTGACACTGAATTTATACATGGAAGGTTTTGACATTAATATAAAATTTAAAAAACAAAGAAGTGATTTATTAGAACCTTCGAGATTTCTTTTCGTTTGATATAAAGAAGCCACCAGAAGTAAGAATAAATCACTTTTCTTTGAGAGATAAAGTTTCATGCTTCATCTCTGCTGCATTATAGCAGTTGATATGAAATATTAGTCTCAGCCATTAACTTCTATCTTTATGAAAATGTCTTTTGGACAGGCTAGCCTTTATATGAAATGAATAAATAAACTTGTATTACTTTATATATTTCAAGGCTAGGCTTTTATCACCATAAAAATAAAATACGCAGCTTCTTGATTTTATAGATTTCAAGAAATGACTACATTAATTTTCATGCAAATTTTATTTTATTTTAGGATTTCATATAAGAAAAAATGGGAGCTTTAAAAATTTCTGTACATTCAAATTTTAAACTTTATTTCAAATATGCAAAATTATTTTTTTAAGCTATCTCCAACATCACTAGGGAAATATTCCAGACTTAAATGCACACACAATAAAATTATTTTAATATTATGAATATTTGTTTTTCGCTTCCTATAGTTATGAAGCTTTCTTCCAACAATTGATATTTAATCAATAATTAACAACAGCTGAAATAACAAAGCTGCTTTCCCTTCAAAAGTCCTCCACGAAGGCATATCTCTCCTTAGGCAGATAGCCTTTGAGGCTTTGCCGTAATCTCAGGAAACGAAGCCATCCTCTTGGATTGAAACTAGTAAGAAAATATATAAAAAAGTGTGTATATTTCGTGTATTTTGACACCTGAAAACGAGTAATTTCCTACGTTTTCAAAGAATGCAATTTAAATGATATTCGAGCCATAATTCTAAATAATGGATAATTTCAGAACAAACGCAGATGCTTTGCTTCAAAACTGTGTCAACGTATTTAGTTTGCTGAAGTAGGTATTTGTGTCTGTTAAAAAATATCCATATATTATGTCTCAAAAGTTGAAAATGTAGTTTGGTTTCTTTATTCTAACAGGATGCCACATTTTTAGAAAACTAGTTTCTTGATAGTTTATTCCTAGAATAAGAACATGGCATTCCGCCAGGTAGAACGTAGGCTGCTTGAGTTGCAAAAATTACCATAATAAACTTCCGTAAATACTTTTTATCATTCATAATTACCTTTTTTTTCTTATTGTGCTATATTGCGTAGCTGCTGATATGTATAGTTCAAGATTTCAGTGTTTTATGAACTACTTTATGGAAGTAATTTACATTATAGATTCAAATATTAAAAGTGTACTCAATAACGTATCTGCACATCTTCAGTCAACGAATATCGCAAGACTTCACAAAATATGCTTAAGTAAATAAATAATAAAAATACTTCAAATCTGATTATACTTTCTCATAATTTACTCTCATTTACGTCTTGGTATATAAATAGTTCTATATAACATTTTCATGCTACAAAATAAATATATTTTCTTGACTGCTTTGCAGAAAACTAAGAGGAAAAAAATCATCATGAAAACGAAATTTAGTGAAAAATTCAGAAATTTCATAATTTTGAATTTATGGTTCTTAAAAGCTAGCAGGTAGAACATAAATAAATTCGATAGTATAACAGTTTATTTGCAATATGATTTCAGGTTGGCTTAGGGCATGGTATTATTCTATATGATCAAAGCCCACCAGTGGCCTAGCGTACCGACAACGGTAAGTCGCTGAACACTGATAGTTCCGAACTGGATTCGATTCTAGGCGAAAGGGCTGATTGCATGGGTGTTTTCGTGGATTTTCCCATATGTAACAAGTATATGGGCCAGTTTCCCTTACAAAGTCCACCATGAAGGCATCCCTCTCCTTAGGCAGACAGCCCTAGTGTGCTTTGTCGTATTTCAGTAAACCAAAACAAGCCAAACATCTATATGGTCAAAAAGTAAAATAATCTTATAATAAATCTTTTTGATAAAAATATATTCGAGTGCAAATATATAAATTTGAATAAACTTTGCCTTTAATTATTTTAGAATTCCATTCTTCAACATGATTTGATAACTAGAAAAATTTAAGAACAATATACAGCAGCTGCCAGAGCCGGGATAAGGGTAAGGCGAGTGAAGCACTTGTCTCAGGTGAAGAATTAGAAGGAGCGAAAAAATTAGCGATGAAAAATCAGAAATAAATTTTAAGAAAGGAATTATGATTGTTAACTTTCAAATTAGGAACGCATCAAAAAGAATTTATTTTAAACCATATTTACAGCTATACAATTTTATTAGCATTATTTATGATAAAAAAGCACTGCATTCTTGATGTTCCATTCTTTCTGTGTATATAATGGCTGCTTATGTGATTTCCATTAGTCGTTCTTTTCGTAGCCATCTTCTCAGTATGGATGGCGCCTCTCAGTTCACATTTTGAAGCAGCCTAAGGTCAACATAATAAGAAACAAAATTATTTAAATATGATTTAATTTATTTACTTTTACTTTACTGCAATCAGGTTTCTTTAACGCATATTTTCTATCGCATTTCCATTGATTTCTAGGAAGCTGTTAATAATTATTTTATATTACAAATAGTCCAGCCAAATAAACAGGAGAATTAGAGTGATTAATTTGTTTTCCAAAAGTACCATTTTTTAATATTAAAGCTTATTTTTGGAGTTATCGTAAAGAAGCTGGCACAAAAATTAAGGACGAGACGCGTTTTTTCCAATATAAAGTTATGCAAAAGCTTTCCAAATCAACAAAAATAATACCATAAGATTCCCAAGATGTAATAACATGGGTAATGTAAGCAAAACTTCCCAAAAAAGAAATCAAAATGATAGAAAGGAACTTAATTGAAAACGAAGCATGGAGCACAATGCAACAGAAAGCCGAAACATCCATGTGACACGCGTCCAGCAAGAAACATCCAGCCTTTAGTAAGGGATATGATCTCCCCTGATTGCTGTGTAGGTTTCACATCATTTGCTCATGCTGAATATGAGGTTGTCAGTGAGTTGTTGAGGCATTTCTGCCCATTCCTCTTGTAGCACTAATCGCAGCTCCGGAATCGTTACTGGCAATAAGTTACGTGCTGCCACGCGTCTCTATAGAAAGTTTTATACATGCTCGATGGGATTTAGATCCAGAGACCTTGCCGGCCAATCCATGTGCTGCAGTGTGGTGAAGATCTGACAAGTTACACAGTAACAGCAAAAAGGTTCGCTGCAATAGTATGCATGCAAATTCGCTACAGCGGTTTTTCATATGAAAGTAGAACATTTAAGTAACATCTTCAGCATTCTGTATGAGAAATTAAGGTTATTCTGGCATCAACATTTTTTATGTGTAATGGTGGGCACTAGCCGTTATAGGTGTTGACTGTTTTGTATTAGCTAAGAAATACTTGGCGACAGAGGAGAATCTTTGTCTAATAGCGCATGCGCCAGCAGAGTCGGCATTGAAATTTTAATCTGTGAAGCACTTGATTTTGTTGTACATTCGAAGTTGCGATTCATATGTTACGCAGTAAGAAAGAAACCTAGCGCCAGAGGGTCGCTATGGAAAATTAATGTATTGAAAGTTTGAGTGTGTGTGTGGTGTTATTTTATTGTGATATATAGCTATCGACGGCAAATATAATAAGTCAATTCATTGGCCATTACTAAGATCGGAAGCAGTGATCACTCTATTATGGAGGCACCTAATAGGTGGGCCATCGGTGCCTCCTGTGAACGGACAGGCAATTTACAAGCATACCTTATCCGAGATTCGAACCCGGGCCTTTCTGTACCACAGTCATAGTCACTAACGACTTTACCGTCTGGGCGGCTGTTCTGACAGCAACTAGAAACCTAATTATTGCATATTATATTATCAATCACCTTAATATACCGCTATGTAAACTTATACAGGAAGTTTTGCGTTTCTTTTTCTGTACTTTAATAAATAAAAAATTGTAGATTCGAATTTTATAAACTTGATCCCAATAACCATTAGTGTCTAACGCCTTCAAATATCTGTCCTGATAGATTCCATTAGTGTGGTCATTCGTTATAGGTAGTACATTATACAATAGTATCCGCTTGGAAATCGTCATTAAAGAACCATGTCCGTCACTGGATTCCTTAGTGTGAATGAAGCCAAGACAAGATACTTGGCAACTTCTTTTGTTCCTTCTGCTGGTCATCTAAAGGAATTTTCCACTTAGTTGCCTACAAGTAGGATTACAGAGGACAATTTACATCGATAAAAAGTTTTCGGACATTTTGCCAACATAACGAGTAGAATACTACAGGATCAACAGGGATAACTGCCGTGTGTAACTTAATTAAAAATATGCCAAGACTGAGAATACCAGGGAGAGGAGGTGAAGTCCAGAGAGTTGCTTGGTAAGTGGAATGTAAGTCAAATTCAAATTATTCAACGTTTTTAACCACTCGGTTACTGGGCAAACCTGAAAAGTGATCAGAGATGTAAATATATAGAGTTTCGCAACAGACCAGAACAGCTGTTTCTTTTTTCACAACCTATTTTTGTGAACAAGGATTTTCTTCCATGTTATATTTGAAAAATAAATACAGAACAAAATTAAAAGGGGATCCTAATTTACAGTTAAAGCTAAGTGAAATAAGGCCAGGCGTTAAGAAATTGATCTCTCTTAAACAGACCCAAATTTCACACTAAAATTTAGAATCTCAGTATTATAACTTAAATTTTGATAATTAAAATGAAACCCAATTTTTAATTTAACATTTGTATGTGTGTATATTTAAGATAAATAGCCAATAGGTAATGCAAATGGCGATATATATATATATATTTTAAATATTTCTATTGAGAATTTGAAAACTATAATCCTTGTAAAATGTAGCGGTGGTACTGAAGTTTTTCAATTTTTGTTTAGATGGTACGCGTTAGTCAAAAAAGGTTCAGAATCCTTGAGTTGAATAAAAAATTCTGAAAAGGTTGAGATCAGGATTTCTTAAACTGTGGGTCGCGACCCCCAGGCACCTGCAGCAGGGGGTCGCCAAAAATTTTAGCAGTTTTGATATTTTTTAACTTATAATAATTTTACAATTACTAAATATTTTTATACAATATTTCTGAAAATAGTTAAAGATAAGTAAATACAGACAAAGAAAAAACGAAAACGTTTAGACGCAATATTTTTATAATATAAACGTTCATTTTCCTTTCTTTGCACGTGACGCTGTCATTTCGTCTGTTATTTATTAAAAATTTTCACGTTGTTTTATGTTTTAAAATTAGAAATTAAAATTAATGACCTAAAACTGCAATAGTATATTACAGTATAAGTGAAAAAATTGACAGTTTCACTCACACGTGTGTCGGATTTGCGCAATACTTATGGGGTCCTGGGGGTCGCGAAAAAATCTCAGTGATAAAAAGGAGTCGCGACTGAAAAAAGTTTAAGATACCCTGCTCTAGACTGTATTTTTCATATAATTTCATTCAGAATTAAAATGTAAATTTAAAATTAGAAATCAAATATATTGATGAAAATTCGAGGCTAATTTCACAGTTTGAGCACAAGAAGCCCATTAACACAGAATTTCCATTGTAAAATTTTTCTGCATCAAATTATTATTAAAAAGCAATTTTGTAATTTTTTTTTTTTGCGAATTTGGCCCCTCGAATGAATAATTCACTTAATGTTGCAATGCAATCATTTCTTTCTCCACAAGGAAAGTGAGGTTGTTCTCATAGTCACATTGACTCAAGAATTTTTCTTAAAAAAAATCAATCACGTTGAAGATAGATATTAATCTCCCTATACTCAGGGACTTCGTGGAATTCTTTCGCTTGAGTAGTCAAGCTTTTTGTTTCTTTCTGTTGCCTGAGTAACGAAGTCTGGAATCCTTTACACTGGCAGATGATTATGCACAGATTGTATGTTCACGTAAAACACTTACCATGACCATAACGTCACTTGAAAAATGAACATGATTAAAATTCCTTCAGCAAATTTCCATCATGCCTTTAGTGCTTATATATTTTAAGCAATTTACACAACCTAATAATGTGATGTTTATTGATTATATGTTATATAAAGCATTAATAATTTTATTGAAATCTGACCTATTCCTATTATTTACCGCACAATTTTACTGGCTACTTCTTGTCAAATATTTCTCACGTTTATGCATTAAAATATTCATTAAGACTGTAACCAATGGTCTCGTTCGGTTAATCGCTGTTAGCTGAAAATTTCCATTTCTTCTAACATTTACATTACTTTTATCGTAACCAGAACACATTATTCACAGACGCACAATTAAACTGTGGAGACATTAGGTTAGTTGGAAAAGCCGGAGAGATGAAAAATGAGCAATCGCCTTCGCCGGGAATCCAGCCACGGACCTCTGGAATACCGGCCTAGCGTGCAGAACCACGAAGGCAAGAAGGTGCAGAACCACGAAGAAATACCTTATAAAACCTTTCACGCATAAATGAGATTTCTGTAACAATTTTAATTCAATCGGAAGATGTAAAAAGCGGCTGCGGGACAAGAGTCAAATTTTACAGAATCAACAAAAAGTATCCCATTCCTCATAAGAATGTCAAAAGACACTGTAGATTCATTAGGTTATTTTTAAAGCAGGAGGGATGAAAAATGAGCAACGCCCTCGCCGATAATCGAACCACGGATCTCTGGAATATACGCCCAGTGTGCTGACGAAGGCATGCTAAAAAGGCGGGAGAAATACCTTATATACTCCCACTTTTTAAAGGGCGACTGAGGTTTTTAGGGGACCCAATCGCCAAACCCTGGGTGTGGAGAATCATCATCCACCGCCCTTTTAGTTCAGGGGCCAATGTAGAGACATAAGGTATTTTTTAGAAGCAGGAGTCATAAAAATGAGCAACGGCCTCGTCGGAAATCGAACCACGGACCTCTGGAATACGCGTCCAGCGTGCTGACCACTACACTACGAAGGCATGCTAAGAAGGCGGGAGAAATACCTTATAAAATTTAAGTAATTCTTCATTATATGGATTTTAGTTAAATAGATCTCATAGTTGTTTGTTCTCGATTTCTAACATTCTTGCGAGAAATGGGATAATTTTATGTTTGCTCCTGCCAAATTTGATTTTTGTCACTTAGCCCCTTATTACATATTCCGATTTAATTGTTTTCCAAAGAAAAAATAGTTAATGACACTACCAACACTTATTTTAAACCGACAGCAAAATATTATTCTGTGTGTATGGCTCAATTAAGTTATTTGATAATATTCATCTTATTACTGTAGCTTCAAAAACAGCGTATTTCGAACTTACTGTATTTCAATAGATAAAGAAAACTTATTTTTATTATTTATTTGTCGGACTTGAATTTATAAATTAATGCTTGTTCATCATTCTTCTCTCATACGCTTAAGAACTGGTAATCAGGTATATTGATTACACAACTGGTTAACATCCGAACCCCTAGAGACCTAACTTCATACGAAGGAATTTCATTGAAATTCTCTCTCTACGTAAAGTACATCAAAGGGACTAAATATAACTTTCTGCCCTATGTAATGATGATCCTACATATTCCGACAAATATTAGCAGGTCGTAGGAGTTACAAGGTACGCAAAGTTGTCTGAGTTAATTTATTACGGCAGTGCAGTGGAAGGCTAGCTCTCTAAAGGGAGGAATGTCTTCGTGAGAGGCTGCTAAGGCTAACTCTCCGAGTTTACATTACACATGTAACAACAACTTCAGTAACCCGAAAGAGGCAATCCATTCTGCCGCCAGGATCAGAAACTGGTATGAACTCTCGTTGTTCAGCAGCTTTAATCACTCGGCGATTAAACAGTCGCTAGAGACGTTTTTGCAGCATCCAATATGAATTCCTTATCAGTGAAAGTCTGTACACAAATGCTGCCAGATAATTTGTCGCTGTCAATTTATTTACTGATAAAATATTTTTTCATATTTTTCTTTTCATAACAAACGTCATTTACCTTGTTGTGATAAAACTGCCACTATACCGTTCTTCACCCGATCTAAATTATTAAATGTAGTTATTGCACCTAACCAATGCAGTTATTGCAAAATAAATAATCTAGATAGTTTAAAATTTTGCATCAAAGAACACGAATCTTTCATTCTTGATTGGATCCTCCAGTTGCTAGCCGGATGTGCTATACCACGAATGCATGCAGTGAGGAAGGCGAAAATTCTTTACAACCATAGTTTGTAAATTTGTTTCTTCTCGTCTACATTGGTTACAATATTAATTACATTACATTTCATTTACATTAGTTCAAATAATTCATACTTTCAGTTTCCAGTTTGTTAACAATTTTCACAGTCTACCGCCAGATGGCGTCATGATATCAAAAGATATTCAAAGCATAAAAACGAGAGATAAAGAATGTAACCATGGCAACAGACGATATTAATTACTTATGCACTTTTTAAAAGATAAGTAGAATAAAGCATTTTGATGATGTTGTTGTGAATTTCTGTCCTGGTAAATAACGTAAAACAAAACGGTACATAGTGTATATATGTAAAAGAGAAATCCTGACTCCAACAAGTTTAATTAGTCTTTTTCTAATAAAATTAACATTTTTTGTCTTTTGAAACTCCGAACCCAATCTAAATTATCAAAGAAATTATAGATTCGTTGCTAATAGCTTATATCTCTCTTACTTCTGCTTATCTCGACTCCGAATACGTCAGCAATTGTTCATAGCCATTTGCTCTTAAAGAAGAGACACCACTTTTCTATCTCTTTAAACACTTTAATTGTTAAAGCCAGACAAAGATAGCATTTACTAATTATTAATTTTATATCTGGCATGCTAACCAGTAATTTTATTTCAGAATCGAAGTTGAAATCAGCATGAAATTTTGTAAATTAAGAGTAGTGTAATATCCTTACAAAGTCACAAATAGCAGGCACCTGTCTCCCAGTTTAAAGCATTTAAATGTTTGTCCTTAATTTATAATATTTATTTCTCGAAATTGAGAAAAATAAAAAAGATTTTTACTTTTCTTTCAAAAATTAAATGGAGATAAAAAGTAGATCGAAAGTAAATTCAGATTTATTTTGGCAAAAGAATATTTGTAAATAGCTTTTACTTTCGAAAAGTAAAACTGAAAAAAAAATATAGAAGGCTTAAAGATTTTTATCTTCTACAAAACATGTAGAAGCATAAAACAGCTAGAAGAAACGCAGGCTCCTCCGAAGTCTAGTCTCTTTATGAAACAAAGTTTATTATAATTGAACAAAGCATACTTGTTTTTAGATACTTTCTTTAATCATATTTTCTTTTATATGTTCACGAACCATCATTTTATCGGCCTAACAGCATCCAGAAAAGCACAATTCCATATTTATTCGATTTAAAGCTCTGCGGTATAAAAAATATTTCGTTTCCACCTATTCGATGGTACAGCAATGAAAGTTTTCTAAATCTGGAAACTGCTGCAATATTTGGCACGCCATATGCTCATCTCAGTGCTGTTTAAAGTAAAGAGAAGTCCTAGCTTATCTCAATCTGTAAGGTCCGGTTTCCTTTCAGCAAAACGTTATGCATGAATAATGATTTTAAGTTTATTCAGCGTTTAAGCGACTGAACAAACTGTGGAAAAGGTTAAGATTAATAGTATTTATTTCTCAAAGAAACCTTAAGAAAAGAATGACAAGGCGGAAGAAAAACACTAGTTTAGGAAACTACGCACCGGATTCATATTCATGGGCCGTAGGTCTGGGTCAGAAGGGAATCCATATGCTTTAGCGGTTTATCATCCATGTGGGCAGGTGATGGCGAAGTGCAAATATACGCATAAAAAAGAAAGAAAGTAACCGGTTATGCGAAATCCGTGATTGTTTAATGTATACACCAAGTAGTTTTGCAAGACTTGCTTTCAGAATGAAAAAAGTACGACTGTTATTAAAGGAAAATAATTTTGAATCAGAATGAATTATGGAAAAAATTACCAAACTATAAGTTTTGAAAGAAATCAAATCATTTTCTGGTTTATACAAATCTTTTTATAAAGCTTCAGAGATTTTAGTTATTTTAATAAAAGGGTGGAAAATTTTGGAATGCACAATACGACAAAGACAGAAAGAACAGGTGAAGGTAGCTTTTGAAATTAATTCCACCTTCCGGAAAAGCATACATTTTTCCTGTTGTTAACTTTATTTTGACATTTAAAAAATTGCATCTTTTATAGTATTTTCTAAGTGAGGAACTATTATACGCTTAAGAGTATTCTAAGGTTATTATGCCCACCAGTGGACGAAAAGTGTGTTGAATACTGGTTCGAACTTAGGCAAACGGTTGGCTAGATGGTTGATTTTCCCCATTTGTGGCGCGAATACGAGTCAGTTTTCCTTATAAAATCCTTCAAGAGAACATCCCTTCCCTTAGGCAGATGTCCCTCGTGTGCTTTCCCCATGTTCAAATATCCCAAACCAGACAATAGGAAAGCAAATAAATCAATTTTGAAGTAAAATCTAATCTTGGGCTAAATAGCACCTTTTGATAAATCTTCTTTGAGAAACACGTTAGTCTTTTTTGGGGGGATCATAAACAGTTTTTGTAGTTGAAATAAGGCTATACTAACACAATTTGATCGAGATTCATAGTCCGGACACAATGGTGAGCAAATAATAATCTATGGCATGTTAATTTACTATGCTATTTACATTTTCCTACTGTTTTCCTTCGAAACATTGATCGATTTGGTGTTTAGTATTGTTGTTTTCTGACAGACTAGTAGGCTCTCTTGGACTCAGTTGGCTATGGCACTTAAGTCCAGTATCATTTATATATTTTCCCTACATTCAGAATATGCCTATCATTTATACATTACCTACTGTTAGTTTCTCCCACAGATTTTTTTCCCAGTTTACAATACTGGCTCACTAGGGATCAGTCTCTCTTGTAAAATGTCTTCCGAGAAAGCATGACAACAAAGACATATAGATGTGATGTTCCTTTACTATACATTACCTAGCTATATTATATGTTATCGTGAAAATTAATAAAAACATATCTTTTCAACGTACAGTCCAGATATTGGACTTAGGTCATTTATTAGGCTGGATAGGATTATTCAGTTTCGGTAAAGCGCAACAGTTGATCGGCATATATTCTACCCTAGTTTTCATCGAAAGCATATATGGAACAGAATCTGAGAATTTTGATCTTCCGTTTCCCTACTATCACCTTCTACATAATTAATTATATAGACGGAAAATATATAAATGATTTTCCTCCATTTAGTCACAGAAACTAAGTTGTCACAGAAAATGAGAATAAATATTAAGAACTGCTAGTTATAGAAGTTTTAGAAATATATATATTTTTTAAATTTACGCATTGCATTTTGCTCCTAGCTACTTAATTTATATCAATGTTCACTGTAATAATTTTTCAGAAAAGTATACCATTAAATTAAATAATTATAAAATTATTCCCTGCTATAAAAAATTAATAACATTTTTTATAAGAAGCAAGAAATAAAAGTTTGGTCTACAATAAGCTGATAAAAATGAAAGGAATTTTACCATCAATAAAACTCTTTTATGTAATAAAAACATCGATGCCGATATCGCCTGATATTTTGCATTTTTACAGCAAAACCTAGATTCTAGACAACTATCTGTCTATCTGTTCAAATTAATTTTATAGACAACTCAAGCAAGTGAGTAATTAGACACTACGCTTCTCGATTTTATTCTGAGTGGTTGGCTCCTTATGTTACGATATATGTTTTAAAACTGCGATGTTTTTGGACCGTTTTGTGTTCGACTACGATGTTTAAGAATTGCGATGCAATCTCCTTGTATTCCTTTTTCCAAGATGTTTTGTACGACGATGTTTTTGCCTTGCTTTGTATTTTTCGCGATGTTTTTGACCGCGTTGTTTTTGCCGTGATGATTTCGGCGGATACCGATGTTGCCCGGATGGTAGTGGCGTAAAAAATCCGAGTGGCTAGCACGATGGTCAGTTTTGTATCAATATGCTCCACGCGCTTCGTGATCTCCGTCGTCGCCACCTAAAGACCGGTCTTCTGTTGGTGACGTCTCTCTGCCCCCACGAGTGGTGACCCTGTAGACCGTTGTAGCGATGTGGTGTTTTAGAGAGTATTTTAGAGAGTATTGTTTTAGAGAGTATTCAGTTTAAAAAGTTCGCCGTCCTGTGCATTGGGGAACCAGGGTCGTTGCGGCAACTGAGCAATACTGATACTCCGCTCCGAAAAGCATCTAATGTGAGCTCATCTCCCGCTTAATACGGAGGTAACGTGGTGTAAGCATATATAGTAACTTAAGCATGGTGGAGCACGCATAAGAATTACTTACTTTATATACACATATATTAAAGAATAAATATAAACAAAGTAGATTGAAATCACATTCATGAGTATGGCCACAGATTCATTGGAGCTTTCAACTCATAATTGGGTTCTGGTTTTGAACTTATATTGTTCTTTGTTTAAATTTACTATATATTATACGTGTTTGTGTGTGTATCCTACTATAAAATAGATAAAGCAAAATTATTTCTGAAATACAAGATTCATAGAAGAAGAGCAATTCCTTTAAACTGGAATGTAAATGATGCATTAGAAGTTATAGTATTTGTTACTGATTTTTGATATTTTGTTCCTGAGATAACAGCGGTAGCTTGTGTGTTGGATATATAACAGAACTTTTCTTTCAAATTCCGAAAAATAAGGTATATTTTATGAAAAAGTTACTTATTCCTGTTGCAATTTACATTATACTACATTGCGTAGTTATTTAATTTTGAAGTACGTGATCTTATATTTAATGAGTTAAATAAGAAAATTAATTTTCTCTCAGAAGTATACGTGAGAATGAACTATTTCTTTAGTTACTTTTCTTTGGTAGATTAAGTATCATTCGAAGAGCGAAGGTTACGAGTCTGTGTGCTTTGGTTAACTTAGCACGTTTTATGACTGATATTTTGAAAGACTGACAGTTGTTCTTCCTTTAAAAAATGAAGTTCATAAAGAAGTTACCATCTTATTTACTTATTGGAGTTCAGTGCCAGTTTAATATCCTGTTCAATCGCACGGTCAAGTATAAACTTAATCCTTACCAAATAAAAATTAGACTTCTAGAACCAGTTTGCTCCCCCTTCTTCACAATGTTTCACTGCGGTTCTTGCTCTGGTTTACTTTGCGGATCTCTTATTTCCGCTTTCAGGAGAGAGGTTATTTTGAATAATGATGTTGCGCCATCAGAATTATGCTCCAAGATATTCTGTAAAAGATTAACTAAGAATTAATAATAATTAGCCGTTTTTCACACCTTAGAGCGGTAGGTACATTCCTTCAATTATCTTTATTAACCATGTAATTCAAAGCGACTGACATACATCAGATTACAGTTAGAAGGCTCAGAGTTGTAATCTACATATATAATAAGACCTTGTTATCACAGTCAGTCTTTCAATTATTTAAGCCAGCTTTGAAAAGTTCACATCTAGATTAATGATTCAACGGAAGATCTGAGGAAAGAAGTTTTTTTTTTTTTGAATTAGATAATGATGTGAAGTCAGAGATACTCTGAAAGTTCATAATAAAATAATAAAATGTAATTTTACTAACACCTGATAAAATTTCGGGGCAATTTTAATATGCCGTTATAGCGTATTATCAAGTTTAGACTTTTTTGCTTTCAAATGAATCATATTGTAAGGATCCTAAGTTTTACTAACGTTTATTTTATTTTAAATCTTTACTATCACTTCTTATTTTCTACTTCCGGCCAGAATTAAAAGCTTTAACTTATTTATGCAAATTTGTCTTGCTAACACCAAGTACTTAAGTTGTGGCTTTTTGCCAAGCAAGAGAGAGGAAGGAGCTATTAGAAGCAGGCCGCTTGCCATAGTAGTTTTACTCGGTTGCTGGTTGCCTTCAAGGCCAGAGGTTTAATCCTCTTGATAATTTTAAACGTATCGTAGTGTTAGCAGTTCTCTGTACTACATACGGCTTTTTGTTAATATACGGCCAATCTTGGAGTTAGGCACTTGTTTATTAATCCAAAGTTAGTTTAGTTAGATTTTTAGTTAATATTTTTTATATTCTTACGTTCAGACCACAAGTGGTTGGTCTCTGTATTCCGAAGTTCCGGAAATCATTGTAAAGAGAGAAAAATAAAGGGTTTCGTATACCCTTCCTGTGTGTATTGTCTACTTCCCAAATTTATTGAACATAGCTTTAATAAGCTCCCTCTTCCGAGTCAGGACAGTTAATGTTCCCAAAGCAAGTAAGGAGGAACACAAAACCTGATAATATATCTCAAGAACTTCAGACTGACTGCGTTTCTATAATCATCCATGATCGCGGCATGACTAAAAATCCATTAAGAAATTCTCCGGTTTTTGTGATAATTTTTTCCAATTTAATAATGTATATCAAATTACTTACAGAAAATTATATATGAATTTTTTAAAGACGGTTCAGGCGGGGTAGCATTTGAAGGGGTAGCAGAAAATTTGAAAGCATTTTCTTTTTCTGTATCAATAAAAATTGTCGGAAAATCTTGAAATCGATTCCGAGGTTTGACAAAATTTTATATTTTGATCAATCTGGAAACCGATTTAGTAGCTTTCATAGCTACACATGAATTAGTACTTATATCCATTTTTCAATGCATCTGTGAAGAATCATTATTCACTCCATCTTGCGTATGATCTTTCTGTTATGATTCTAAATCTTCTCTATTTTCTCCTTAGAAACGAGAAAAGTCAGGGAAGTTAAAAGAAAATTAAAATTCTTCTCTGAAAATATAGATCACCTGAATCCAATTTATAAGAAACTGAAATTTTGCGTTAATCTCATTATAACAAGTAAAATATAATCTGATATTTGCTTAGTACATGGAAATACTTATTACATTTATTTAACTCGAATGAATTGTTTTAATTTAATTTTGAAAAAGAATTATCGGGAGGAATGTAAAAAAAATGAGGGTTTATAAATAATATTTTAATTGTTCTGTCTGCATTATTTTTGTATAAAATTGAGTAACTTTGTATAAACTCTACTTCAAGTAAGCACATAAATGATTTATTTGTAGGGACATAAGGTTTGTCGGAGCAGGAAACGTGAAAAATGTGCAATACCTACACCGAGATGTTGACTCCCTATCTCCCAACTGCTTCCCGGACGTGTTTCCGATTACACCACGAAGGCATGCGGTAAGTAAGAAGAAAGTAAAACTAACATTCTCTCCACTAGTCGCCCTTCGCCCAATCGCCCGATCTTGGTGTTGAATTATCCCTACTAGGTTTTAGTTCGGGCGCATCTCTAAAGTCATTTGGTTTTTTGAAACAATAAACATGAGAAATGTGCAATGTCTTAGCTGGTATTCGAGCTCCGGACTCCCCGGTGCTAGATGGATGTGCTTCCAATTGCATTACCAAAGCAAGCCGTAAGGAGAGAAAAACTATTTTATTCAATATTTTTTTAAAACCACGGTGTTGCCTACCTAACTCATGAAAATAATTCTTGAGCTAAATAAAATAAAACATGCTGTTTTTATTTCAATTTCTTTTTGTTGCATATATAGTTCACGAAAATAAGAATAGAGGTGTATGAAATAAACCGTGACATTTTGACAGTACTTCTACGCTGCTTAAATAATTGAGGAATGTTGTGTCATTGATAATAGTTATTAGCTTATTAGTTTAATTCAGGTGCAAGCAATCAATATTTATTATTGTACGATGCAGACGTTGACCACGTGAGCATCCAGATAGTTGGTAATACCAGCTGCAGCATGCCAATTTAAATCTTATTTTCCACAACCTGTCAGTGATTGGATGGGGGAGGATCTGTGATATAAATCGTGATTCCTTATCACGATTCCTTTTTAGGCGACTAATCACGCTGCTGCAAAGAGTATTCATTCTTTCTGCAAACTTAACATTATGTATTGAAAATACTGCAATGTAATTTGAAGTAAAATTGTGAATACAACTTTTAAATTTGAGTAAAAGGATTCCATTGGCTTAAAGTAGACCTTTTAAAAAGGGTAGCGTTATTCATATAAAATTCAGCAAAATCTAAAAACAATGAATTCAGAAACAGCATACGAAATTAATTAAAATAAATAAACTGGATTTTAAATCAGACTTTTTTTATGAGCCAGAAAAGCTCTTTTTAAGGTAAATATTGCCATCAGATACAGAACGATCAAGGAAATTGTACCGAATCATATATAAGGAGTTTTATTCTTGGTATATATAAATAAAAAATATGAAGACAAACTTCTAATTTCAATTAGGTATAACCACTTTTATTTTTTTTTATCGAATTTGGGGACTTCTCCTCTCTATCTTAAAAACGGCTCTATAAGTTTAAACTGCGTCATTCAAATTAATCATACGATCCTACGTAACGCATAATTCAGATACCTCTTGCCCAATCAAATAACTATAAACCAAAACTTTTTCTAACTCGAACTGAAACTTTTGACTCTTTCCCTTCTTCCTCTGAATCCTTATGTCACTTTTCGTTTATGCTTTCATCCTGGCAAGACGATGCTGCAGTCATCTACGCTCGCTTCTATCGCCATAGTATCAAAAATGTAAATATTTTGGAAATAGGCACGATTGGAGTGCCAAGTGAATTGTGGCCAGAAATGTAAAGTTAAATAAAAAAGGAAATATATCTGGATCGACGTGTTCCTCTTTTACATGGATCCAGTATCTACACTAAACAACATTGCTACACTTCTACGTCTCAGTTTTCTTACATTAGGGCTTCCAAAATTGTGCTATCGTTACATATATAAGTAAAAATAATTCTGAGTAATTTTAAAAGCCGAAAACTTGCGTTAAAGCTTGTAAATAATAAATCAATAATTTATTATTTAGAAAACGTATTTATATATCATCTTTAAGAAAAAGAAATTTAATTATAGCTATGAATTATTAGAAAAAACTTTAGTATTTAAAATAGCTTTCCAAGTCAGTATCCAGAGTTATCTAGATTTCTACTGTAGTAAAAATTATTTAAAATCTGTATAGAAAAATCCCGTAACCGTAAAAATTCGAAATATTAAATTAAAAATCCATAGTTATGGAAAAGTAGCTGTTGCCATTGATCGTAGATTAATTGACTTGTCTAGGGGAACAAACCAATCTACTATCAATTAGCAACAACCAAATAAACTGAGAGTGTTTCGTCTTTTTTCAAATAAGGATCAAATTAGTTATTTTCTGAAAGTTAAATCATAAGCTGAGAACAATACTCAATTATTAGAAAGATATTAGTCTACATAAGCCAAAAAATTGTTTATCAGAAAAAAAAAAATCTAAGATAAAAATGAGTAAGAAATTCTTCTTAATTTAAGGTATTCCTTAAGAACTGAATTAGAGAAGATTTTTATTTTAGAAAATATATTCCCCGACGCTCTTATAGCATTGTAAAAACAATGAAAATAATAAAAAACTGTTGATCTTTGTATAAATTAATATATACAAAAGAAGACATTAGTAGAAAAATGTATAAATGGATATAATTTTTGTTAGCCATATTTAATTTTGCAGTACAGGTTTTCTTTAATTGTTTTCATTAATCAGTTTAAAATTCGTAAATTATCCAATACCATTATTCAGCACATTACAGGTTTAGCAACGGTATTTTGAGTGCACGAGTATATATATAACATAATGTTAACATGATGAGTATATATATATTTTACTTCAAAAGCTTTGTTACTCTCTAGGGCAGAAGTTTAAGGATATGTCTTTCGCAGCTAAGTACTTCTATTTCAAAGATAAAAGTGCAATCTTTAATGAAAATAAAGCTTTCATTTGTTTACAGACCTTTATAAGTTCTGCTCTAACGTTATGTTGAAGCAATTATCGTTTTCATTTTTATTTCGGTTTTCTTTTAAACAATCCAGTCAGAGCAAACTGGAAGATATATATTAATTAAAACCATCTGGAATTTAATGATACAAACTCAATATTCCCATGTAAATGTTCCAGATGAAATAATTTCTTGGAGATTTATTGCAAAAGAATTTCCCTGCCAAGCTTGTCAAAATACTGCACCTCCGAGTTAGGAGCCCGTTCGTGACTAACGTAAGACATTTCCCTTATGCCTTTGATTAATGATTTGAGAGATCTACCCGGCCGATAAGCAGACGCTCCGACAGAGCACATGGGTAAGATTCACAATAATGAAATATTTTATATGAGGGTGGAGAAGTTCTGTGAGATACTGGCTTAACTAATCGGGGCATTATTGTACTTTTATGTAGCTGATCCATACGCGCAGTAAAATTCTGATCATCCGGATCGCTTGTTCTTTCCAGGCCATTTAAAATTAAGCTTGCCGTTAATTTGTTTAAGGGCTTTTAATTTTTTCGTTTATTTAGCTAACACAAAAAAGATGTATATTATTTATTCAGAAGCAATTTTTTTAAATTTCGATGAATGTGCGTAACACATTCGTTAGCTTCTAATAAAAAATAGTATATTGTAAACCAATAATAAGCATGCCGTGTACATTCTTCGCATTTAATAGTCATATATCATTTGGCAAATAGGTACTTAATAAACATTAATGGTAAAGCAATGTACTGTATACAGGCCTACTGTTTAATAAAACTGCACTTCTAGTTAAAGTGATTTAAACAAATAATTATTATTGTTTTAAATCTGCATGATTATATCGTACTTTGTTTCTGATTGGTATCAGAGCGTCAACCATGTTCTGTGGTATTTTTGATAACTTTCTGTGGATAAGAAAACTTTCTACTAGTGGGCATATTCCGGGCTAGTTGCAAAGTTCAAAGACGAGCCATGACGAAGATTGTTACTTAAATCACTTATAAATAGATCTCATGGCTAATACTTTGAGCTTAATACGGAAGTAAACGTAACCCACCATTCTGCAGGCAACCTCTCAATACTACTCCAATCGAAGGTGCAGATACTTTTAACTTCTGCGAGAAGGTGTGGGTGCGGGGTACAGGGGTCGTTGGGAAACATGGAAAGATCGCTTAGCTCTTCGTTAAGAAACTTCGCGATACTCTTCGTTAAGAAAACGGAAGATTCGAATTTTACATTTATGTCTAACTAAAAGAGAAGGCGAGTATGCAGGGGGTTCATTCCTCCGAATCGTGTTAAATATTTTAGCAATTTTAAAAACTTCTGAAGTATAAAAGCCATAAAAATTTTTCTTGTCAGAACAGTTCTTAAATTTGTACGCATTTATTCAAGTTATTCAAATACTATTTATTTTAGTCATCTAAGATTGTATATACTGTAGACGCTCTGTAGGTTTTTGATAATGATGTGTTGAAAGCTGAATTTAAAAGAAATCCATGTGCAGCTGTTGAAGAATTGACAGAAGAGGTTAATTCATCATCAGCTATCTGTCACTATTTGAATAAACTTGGAAGGTGAGTTCCACATGAACTATGGAAGTAATTATCCTTCCTTCTTCGGTGACACGAACCTATTGATGCTAGTGGAAGAGAACGTGTGAACATTTGGATTGCTTTTCATTCACATGATAAAAATTTTCTTTTCTTGAACCGTCTAGCCTCCGGTAATGAAAAGAGATTGGTGGCTCTAAAGCTTGCAAAACTTCATTGATGGAGAAGCTACTGGAATGGAAATTCAAGTCTTTTTTTCCCAATAAGCAGGTATAAAAAATTTAGGAATGGTATTAAAAACTGTTACAGCATTCGAAGAACGTTGTTGATTCAAATGGGAAACATACAATTAATTAAATTATTAGCATCTTACATTGTAAGGCCTATTTTATGCTAATTAACTCATTTTCTTACTATCTGGAAGTATATTATCACTTCTCCTTCTCATTAGCTCTGACCATGATGTTACGGAATTAAAGATATTTAAGGCGGAGTTATTGATAGCTTTCGAGCTAAAGCTTTGGCAGCGGCGCTCGCAGTAGTACTTTTCTCTCGTCCAGCTCTAGTACCTTATTTATACGGCGATAGCCATATTGCTAGCCGAAGTTAAATTGTGCATTTAAAATCTGAGGTAATGTTTAGTTGGCCCTTTGGATTGTAGTCTTTCGTACCGAATCCATTTAAAATATGAATTCAGTTTTCTGTTAGCTGGTATCCCGAAAGTAGCGGAGAGTTAAACTGTAAGCACAAGTCGTGCATTTTTTTCCATTTAAAGTTTTTAATATAAAGATAGTTTAAAGTTTCTTAGGATGCTACTATAATTTTACACATGGAGAGATAATTCGCTTGTGAATCTAAGTAGGGTTTAAGGACTGTAAGGGTAAGTTACAGAATAGAACCATACAACTTCTTTCCTTTTTTTTTTTTTTTTTTTTTTTTTTTTTTTTTTTTAGGATTTCTTCATTACTATCTTCAAATAACGACATTACTTACGGGATGACTTGATAATTTTTTCCGAAGAGGAAGGAAAAACACTTATTGGTTTGAGAAATTACTGAATTTTTGAAGTAATGATGCAGGAAACAGGATATTTCAAGGTTTATGAAAACAGCTAGAAAATTACTGCTTAAGAATTGAGTAGATTTTCCCTTTACTGGTCAATCATGTCAATATACTAGCATACTGCTTTCAGAGCTACTGAAATTGATGATTTCATTGATTATAACTAGTTCTATAAAGTATTTATAAATTAAATTTGTTATGAAACTGAACTGACATGAAATAAATCGATGGTGTAAGGCAGTTTCGAGAAACTTTTAAACTTACTCGTCGATTTCTATAAAGAGTATAAAAACCTTTTTTCTTTTAGATTTCTAAGCATGTTTTTTACAGTAAAAATTCTGAGTGTTCTGAATGGCATTAGCACTACTAGAAGAACTATTTCGTTTAAGGAAATAATTAAGGGTTAAATTTTTTCTTTAAGGAAAAAAAGAATTTTGCCTTAAAAATTTGAATGAACTCCCAGTTTGAGAATTACAGGATAACAGAATATAACTCTTATTTAAAATAAGGTCAGAGATGTTATTATAACACTTAACGGAAAGGGGCGAATTCTTTGCATTTTTACATTTTTATGATAAATGTTTTTGGTCCGGTTGATAAAAAGATAATTTATAATTTTAATTTAACCAAAATCTACGTGTATACTGACCTTATTCTGTGTACTGAAGTTATTCTTAAATTAGTTTTACATATTATCTCTAATCTCCATTCCGTGCATTTCCTTTCACAGCTCCAATTTCATTCATTTTATCCACGGTTGAATGATATAATTTCATGTGGGTAAAACTAATAAAATAAGCTGCATATTCTTCACATCATGCTTTATGAGTATTGCGTTCATGGAAATATTATACAGGCTAATTGGAACACATGTTACGTATATCCAGGTGCTATAACTAGATGCCAATTTCAAGTGTTGTTTAGAATATTTCAAAGTGGAATATTAATCTTGACGACGAACTCGGGAATGGAGCATCTATGGACAGTGGAAAATGATGGGCTGAAGATGCTGATAAAGTGAAAGCCGCATATCACCAATAAAGAAATAGCGACAAGATTTCAATTGCATCCAGTGAACAGCAGTAGATTACTTGAAATAAATATTAGTTATAATTTGCTAGTTTTCGGTTCTATTTGAAAATCGTCAACAATGAGTATGTATTTGAAATTAGCTGTTCACGGGAGATGGAGTGGAGTACTCAATACTTATTGTTACTGGAGATGAGAAACATAATTCTTTGTTTATATTACCGAGAAAGACAACGGTTGAGCCCAAAACATAAGCCAGGCTTCATAGATAAAAATGACTGCATCCATAAAAAGTTTCGTTATTTGTAATGTAAGATATGAAAGGTGTGTTTTATATTTAACTGTTAGGTCATAAACTGTTAGCGCAGACATCAATTTTCATCAGTTGAAGAATTTGGAAAAGCCTTTAACCATCAAGTGACCTCCATTATTTAATAGATCTGATGTGATTCTTCAGCAAGATAATGCTAAATCACATACTGCGACAGTGATTCTATAAAAGATTAATAAGCACTTCTTACTCATCCGATTTAGAGACTTAGATATTTCCTCTTCCAGTTACTACCACTTTAGATCACTGCAATATTTTCTTGTTGTCAAATCTTCCCAAGAGGAAAAAGTGCTAAAAACGTAATAAATGATTATTTTGACGCAAAATCAAAAACTCTTTTCAGAAAGGAGATCGAAAAGCTGAAAGATGGACAGAAGACATACGATATAATGGATATTATATAATAATTAATGTTGAGGAACGGTATATCCTCTCCTCTTTGGTAATTTTCTCTTCCAACCTTGAATTTCTTTACGATTAACCTTATAAGGTATGTCTCCCGCCTTCTTAGCGTGCCTTCGTGGTGTGGTGGTCTGCACGCTGGGCGCGCATTCCAGAGCTCCGTGGTTCGATTTCTGGCAAAGGTGTTGCTCATTTTTCATTTCTCCTGCTTCCAAAATATCTAGTAGCTCTACAACTTGATAAATCTAATTTAAACAATATGGGAACGCAATTAATTTTGAACACAGTGCTTTTAAGACTTGTCATGATCTAAAACCCGGAAAACGTTAAACTCTAGCAAAAACAGACAAAAAGGAAAAAAAACACCATTTAAAAAATTCTTAGGCGTACATTAGAGAAGATGCTGGGAAATCAAACACTGCACATAAAGCCAAATTTTGATTTTTTTTTTTAAACACAAAACTTGAATGAATTCTACGAAATTTTTCAAGGATTGGAGTTACCAACAGAGTAAAATAAAATAATAGCACGGGATATATGAATGACCGGAAGAGAGGAGAAAGGAAAAAAAGCTTGGAAACAACAGCTGCTATTAAGTAGGAAGTGTAAAGAAAGATTCTGAGGAAGGCTCGCTTATCGAGACAATGATGATGATACAATATCGAGACAATGATGATGATACAATATCGAGACAATGATGATGATACAATATCGAGACAATGATGATGATACAATATCGAGACAATGATGTGTCAATTTAGTGCAACCACAGACAACACATTGCACTTTTTTAAAAGGCGGATGATGTATTTTAATAATTTTAGTCCTGAAAGTGTAAAATGTTTGGATCATTTGGATATAACTCAGCTGTGATTTTAATATGAAGTTCATTCATGTTACCAGACGCCAGATATTTTATTAGTTAGATACTTCAAGAGTTTTATCACATTTATCACTTAGACTGTCGAATGGGAGGAGAAAGTAACGACTCCTTTTGGGGATTGCCAATTTGTTTAGTTGAATAAAATGTCACTGCTCGAAACTTAAGCTGACATAGCAAATGATTTAAAATTTATAATCTAAGACGTTTCTAGGCGAAGACATATTTTTATGCGAATTCCATTACTCTACAAAATTTAGAACCAATGGGTTGTAAAGTGTCTTGAGCATTTGGCAAGTTGCGATCATGAGTCATAAAGAAGCGGGATAAGTCTCTGTTAAAAAATCTCTCGTGTGAATTTATCGCTGACTTGGAGCTGCGCGCTCCATCATCGTCACTTCCAAAGACTCCGACATCATAAAAAGTGAAATATATATACAATTTTTTCCGCGCTGTGTGCAAATGATGAGAATGGTGCTATTTGTTTAAATTTAACTTTTTTTTTCAGTCTCTTTCCCATAGAATGTTTTCATCTGTAAATCAACTGTCTGCAAATCCTCAAGCTATGAAATGTAGAATAAGATGGATGTCAGATTGAGGATTTAAGCTACGTTTACTAAAGCATTTATCGTTGAGGTATTGGGATATGATATGTTATTAAGAAATAGTTTTACATTTTGTGATTTTATTTTTAAATTATTTAATATCTTATCTTCCATGGGAAACTTTTGTTCCTTTTATCACCTTTTCATTCTATACTACCATTTTGTGCATCCATCTTTTTTAGGAGTTATTCAGAATGTCTTAATGTAAAGTTGCATCTGTTGTGAGTAATACTTTCAACAAATGCGTTACTTAAAAAGAAGAACGTGACGTATTAATAAAGAAATACTAGGTATTGAAGCGAATTTAAAGATTTTCAAAGTACTTGCAGCATTCAGCAATTATATGTAACATGAACGTTCAGTAAAGAAACAGATGTGATATGCAAGTTTTAAGGCAGCAAAAACAAGAAATTTAGAGATATAATTAAAAGAAAAACTCACCCATGTGAAAAATAAATTAGGCAAAAATATAACCTTAGTCTGGCAAAAATTCTGTATAATACTTTGTTGATTTCAAGGATCATTTGGAGAAGCAAAAACAGAAATTAGGAAATTTTTTTTTTACCATACGACCCTCGTCTCCAGGAAAAGAGATATTATAATTTTTTTTGTTGGTTGGTTTGTCTTTCTAAAGAAGAACGAACTATGACAGATCCCTCTCGATAGAATTGTATTCAGATCTACAGTAATTCAAAGTTGCTTTCGAAATGATCGAGTGACTTCAAGTTCCACCTCGATTATTGACAAAAAGACTTGCGATGGATAGAAATTTCCTTTTTTATTCAATTAATATGAATGTTTCTAATTCTTATAACGAATAAAATTGAAAGGCCGTATTTTTCTTTTTCCAACATCTGGTCACTTAATAGTTAGAGCACTTCAGCAAAAGCTGTTACAGTGTCAAAAGTTTATGTCTTACCCGCGATTCAAGACCAGACACATCAGTGTGGAAACTAGCCCTTTAAACCACTGTACCGATCTGACATCTCTAGTGGCAGCAATGTGGCCTAAATGTCTGAAACTTTAGTAGTTTGTCTTAGAGACTGAACGGGTTGGCTGTCAGAGTCTTTTTATCGCTTTCCTCATGTATAATGTAAATATGATTCAGCTTCTCATGCAAATTTCTCTAACAAGTAGATAGGCTAAGTTCATATACTAAATCTTAACTAATAAATTAAAAATATAAATGTATCTAGAAAATGCTGTTAGAAGATATAAGAAAAGCATTCCAGTTTTAAAATTAAGCAAATTTAATCTGATATTGGTATCGATTTCAAAACACAAATTATAACAATGTTAATCTAAGATTGAATTTATCTTGATTTCAAAATCGGAAAAATGTGTTCAGTTATTTTGAAAATTAAATTAATGAAATATCTTCCATGAGACTTTAAATGAAAAATTTTAATTAAATTAATGAAATATCTTCCACTTTGTTGACTTTTTTTAGTGTGAGACTCCTTAAAATATTACTCATTTGTACTTATCTGTAACTTCTAAGAGTATCAGAATATTGTTTGCCCTATTAGGAGTGTTCAAATTTCACAATCTGCTCCAGTAATACAAAATTAAAGTAAATCAGATTTACAAAGTTCTTTATGCTCTTTTGGCTTTCAAGTTATTTAAAAAGACCCTTTGAAAAATTATCAAAAGCAAATTCCTGAATTTTTTATAAAAATTATGAATTATTTCCTGGTAAAAGTGCACATAATTTCTTGCTTACATTACATTATTTTAAAATGTATTCTTCATCAGAGACAAAACCCCAGACATTTCAAACGAATTTGAGAGCATTTCTTTCATAAGCAAACGATTTAAAGAAAAATTAACATTTAAAATCGGGAATTTATTTCATGTAAATAATACTCAATATATTAGGTTTCATATATTTTAATACACCAATAACAAAATTGAAAATTTACGCAACTTTCAAAAAATGACTTGTGAGCATGATATGCATAAATATTTAGTAAGAATGATTCAAAAATAGTTTAAAATAATAAATAAAAACTATACTTAAAAAAGAGTATTAAAAATGCGTAAAATTTCACTCTAAAATGTTATATTATTTTTTGAATTTTAAATATATACATATATATATGTATCAGAAATTAACAAGAAAATTATTTTTAAAAATTAATAAGTGGAATGACTTATGAGTGGAATGAATAAAAACAAAAATATTGGTATTGTATATATCAGCATATTTGTAATTTATATATATATATATATATATATATATATATCAGAAAAAAAATTTGCATTTTGCATTATTTACATATATCAACGAGGCGTAAATGTCTAACATAGGTACACATTTCTAGAAGTAATATATAGGGTGTTACATTTGAAGATATATTCTTTTTACCGCAGTGATTCAGAAAGATAACTATACCAACATAAAGCGTCTTCATACTTTAATAAGTTTTTTGTAATAAAAAATAGTACGTAAATAAAGATTTAGTGGTGGCTATCTTTCAAGGAGACGTTAGAAGTAAGTATTACCTTTTCTTCCTCCTTAATAATGTTATTTCTCAGCGCTGATAAATGACTGCTTGTCGTGTAAGATGAAAGTGATCTTAATGAACACACATAAATTTTCCAACCCATTCCATTCTCGGCAAAAACATCTGCATCAATCATTATGTTTCCAGCTCTAAGTGAAATATTTACAGGATTATTAATTAATGAGAAATTTTTCTTGCTTAGATAGATCTGTAGACGACACATCCTGTACACATTAGTTTACCACGCGATTATAACAATAGTGTAAACAGAAAATATATGTTAATACTTTTATCCAGGTGATGGCGAAGAATATTTAAGGCTTTTGAAATTAAACAAAATTCAGTTCGAGACTGAATTTTAAATAATTTTAAATTTCAAAGTGACATGCTTTCTGTCCAGCTATTTATATTTAGGACATTTGACGAATGTAACGGAAACTGTATTGGGCGGAATGGAAAGTTATTGCTTTTCTTGGCAATATTATCCACTATGGCAAATATCAGACTCATGTATGTTTGCTATGTCTGAAAGGCACGCTCTGATTTAGCTACGCTTACTCAAACAAACCCTAATCACGCTATTTGTACAGCTGAGAAGTCTATTGCTGTTTGCAACAAAGAACAGAGCAAGATAATATCTATAATGGCACTTTCGTTCGCTTTATTACAATGCAAGTTCAACGTGCTTTTTATTTTTGCATTTCCAATTTTTAACAATCTCTTCCATTGCAACCGGTTTACGCCTTCCTCAGAAACAGAAAAACACTAGACAGTGATAATAATAATTTTTTTTCAGCCTTTCAACAAGGTCTGTTTGAAGAAGAGATTAAAAACGATATATTTATTGCACCTAGAGCATAATGCGATACGCATTCAAGTTACACTGGTATTTAAACAGGAAAAGCGATGCTTTTATCTAAATTTGTTATTACTTAAATTTAAAATGCGTAAAATATATTGGTGACAAAAAACTCAAGTTTAATATTATTAAGCAGATACGTAGGAAGCTTGCCACTGCACACTTACTAGTGATTAAATAATTGTTATTATGCTACATTTTGATACATCTCTTTTATATTCTATGTTACTTTATTTTTGTACTTACTGAAACAAAATACCGTATTTTCTCGTGTATAAACCACACCCTTAAGTTTTACCTCTAATCAAACAAACAAAAAAAAAGTCAATCTCTAGTATAAGCCGCGGATAACTTGTCTACCATCTACAATATTTTTTTTTTCGTTTTTAAATTGTGAAAGCAGCTAAACTGAAAGCAGTACTCACCGCAATTACCGCAGTTGAGACAAAATTTTTATCATGGGTCAAAAGAAACATACTTCTGAGTTTAGCACGTCTTATTCACTGTCATTATCGGTACTACAAGAGTTGTTGCCCACATTATCATTATCTAATCACAACTAAATTTGTACATCGTACAGTCCTATGAAACGTTCACCCAACACCAATGCATTTCATATTCAGTTGTTAAATTACGCGTTGCCATATTGCATTGCTGTGTTGCCACATGTTTGAGTATACCTATTTCTAATTGCCTACATACATAAGGCGCATTCCCGATTATCATCTTCTTTCTTTTTTGCGAAAACAGTGCGGCTTATACATGGCAGAATGCGTTATTGTCTTCAAAGCGCATAAACGATTTTTTCAAGGAAAGCTGATGGTTAAGAAACGTAGGAAGTTTGAAATTTGTTGATTTGGTCCTTAAAACAACAATTATATAGAATAACTCAATTTCGCTCTAAGTGAATTTAAGATCATACAACATTTATATATGATGTAAATATATACCCGATTTCAATGAATAAATTCCATCGGAAACTTACTAAAAGTGTTCTAAATATTGAATAATTTCTCTAGTAAGTGTGTACTCAGATAGTGTATCACGCTGTGGATGGAACCATTTCTGAAGTACTGATTGAAATATCTTCTATGTTGATTGTTGAAAATGGGTGCAATTTAAATACGTTTTCGTATTTTAGTCATTATAAAATTAAATATTTAAATCGGTATATAGTACACGTAATTATTTAAATACATTTTCTGTAATTAAATCGTTATATAAATAAATATTTAAATCAGTATATATATGACATAATAACAGCAAGGAAAAGACGGGCTGATTGCGTACGTAGATCCATACTGAAGAGGAAGCATTCCGATTGCGTTAGTATGCTAACATGTTGAGTTCGCAACATCTAAGAAACTTGGCAGTCGAGGCAGTTTTAATTCCATTTTTATTTGCAACTGACATTTGTGGCCACAGTTCGATTGGCACTCTAACCGTGCCTATTCAAGAACATTTACATTTTTTGATATTATTGCAACAGCAAGCAGCATAGCGGAATTACGTCCAAGCAGAGCAGAGAGAGAAGCTGAAGTGCGTAGTTATGCAAGATGGAAGCACACGAAGACAAAAGTTTTGTTTTGAGTTAAAATGTTTCAGTTTCCAATTATTACGTCATCAGCGCTGCGTAGGCTATGAAAAATGGAATAATCTGGATATGAGGCGATTCAGAGACGTTATTACGATTTTTAAAACCCAGAGGCAGAAATTAAGTTCTACAGTTAGTTTAAATTATAATTTTGATTTACACAATTTTTGTCTTACATATACATGTGATGATTGGAAGCAGTGGACCTCCCAACAGCTTACGGTACTGCGTAGATGACCGAGAAGACCGTAGTGGCTTGAAGGTGGCAGAGTGGAAAGCATGATGACGAAATTTAGCACAACATATCTTGAAAAATCACAATCTTTATTTTTTCCATGCATATCAAAGAATCCTTTTTCAGACGATATATTTCTTAATAATATTTGAATAGAATAACTCCCATTTTGAAGTACGACGTCATCTTAAGCAAGTAAGCGGCAGCAGCATGGATGAAAAGCGTCTTACCAGCAGGAGAGCTAACGCGGAAAAGGGAAAGGTTATAGTACTTTCATAGGAAGAAGGCTGGGAGTGGGAAAGTTTCAGTTCAGAGTTTTGGTTTAGAATTAATTTGATTGGACAAGAGCTATTTGCATTAAAACGTTACGTAAGATAGAAAACTCTGGAACCTGTGAGAAGAGATGAATTTAGGGGTAGATCATCAAATTTAGAATGTTAATTTTGAGGTCATTATATTTTGAAACAGCTATCATATTTTGTTATATCTTACATACATACGCATGTATATATATATATATATTATAAGCAAGGTTGTAAGAACAATACAACTACAATTTCTCTTCTCATATATAAAGTTTATATACTGATTTAAGCCTTTATTTTTACAATAGTTTTAATTACCATGCTAATTGTGACATATTTGAATGCTTTCCCTGTTAGATATAATATATCGGGCAGAAAAATGGCTAGATATTTTTTGAAATTGATGTTTTAAACTGATTTCAACAGAAAAATGTACAAACCTCTAAGTTACACATCACGCTTTCGTCACCCGACTTAATTTTTTTTACGCAATCAAAGAGAGTCATTATAAAAAAAAAAACTAGGAAAATCCAAGGGTTTGGTTTCCTTTTAGCCAGTGGATTTTTAGCCCCAAGGGAAAATCGAGAAAATAGTGGAATTTGAAAGCTTTCATGTTTTTTTTACATTAATTCTAACCATGGTTAAATTCATATAAATTGTATTTCACCATTGTTCGAATGCTCTACAAAAGCGAAGTTTAGCAAGTTATCGCCAAATGTGCAGTTGTGCGTATTGGATAACTTTGAGTAGTTGAAACTGTACATTCAGGCCACAGCTGATATTAGTCAGGTTACTTATACATGTTCCTTACGTGGGGGACAGAATGTTTGGCTAAGAATCCACTTTTTTTTTTCCACTTTCTGACTCAAGCCCACCAGCGGCCGAGCGGTAAAGTCGCTGAACACTGGTAGTTCAGTCCGAGGTTCGAATCCCGCGAACGGGCTGGCTGCATGGGTGTTTTCGTGGTTTTCTCCATGTGTAACGTGTATACGAGCCAGTTTCCCTTAGAAAGTCCTCCACGAAGGCATCCCTCCTCTTAGGCAGATAGCCCTCGTGTGCTTTGCCATAATTAAATACACACCTTTCTGACTCAAAATCCACGGTTAAAAGTGGACATCACCAATCCAAGGTCCAACTGTCAATATCCTACAATATTATCTGCTTGCAACCTGTGCGGCCAAGAATTTGACGCAAATGTCGCTAAAGAGTATAATGAGAATATTGTTGAATGAATTTATGAAACTTAAAATACTTAAACACTCAAGTAATATCCAAACGTTGTAAACAGCTGATTTCCAGGGTTGGAATAAAATATTGGCCATTAGAGAGGATTGAAAATATCCATTAATTTGGAAAAATCTCGGAAGTTCGGTAAATTATGTTAATTGCACTTAAAAATTTACTTTTTAATGTATCTTCCGATGCAAAGAATGAAACTATGCGACTATTAATTTCATGTTAATGCAAAGGCATAAAACAAATTCTGTAAAAGTCGCTTCAACATTAATTTAAAGAATAAATATATATATACATTAATTAATAAATTGAAATAATATGAACCTAACCATACATAATTAGAACTTTAATTTATAAATAATAACGTTTAATTAATACATTTTAGTTAATGGTTAAATAATAAATTTAATTAATTCACTCATTACGCTAAAGTGATTGATATGTTTAATACGCATTATTCTCTTACTCTAAAAAATACCCGGGTAGTTAATTTTTTAAAATTTGTATGTGTTTTATTTTTATAGTTATCGTAGTCTGTCGAAAGTATGACTGTAAAGTGAATTTTGATTTTAAGCAAAAAAAGCTTTCTTATCGCATCTTAACACACGTAAAAAGCTTACTTTGGGTCTTGAAAATACCAAGTTTGAAATATTTATTGCTCTACACCCTTAAATGTATGTATATTTTTAACGCAAAGTTAAATGCTCACTCAAGCATTGCGTTTACTTAAATGAAACGCTTATCAAAAGCTTTGCAAAATCAGCTTTCTTTATTTTGAAAATCATTAAAAATTTATATTCACATTCTTTATTCACATGAACGTATAAAATCTTTCAAGCGATAGTAGCTTTTTAAAAGCTTGTTCGCCTTATGTAATTTCTTTGCGCTTAATATTTAAGTAAAATTTGTTTCAGTGAGAAGTCTAGAGTAATTTAAATATTTAAGTAAAATTTGTTTCAGTGAGAAGTCTAGAGTAATTTAAATTTTTAGTACTATCTTTTAAAATATCTGTTTGACAAACGATAGTTTCATTTAAAATTTTTATTTTTACCGTCTTTATATTGGGAAGAAAGTCACACAGGAATTCCTCGACATCTATCGATTTATAGTTTAAACACGTAACCAAGATTTTAAATCCTTATTTATTTTTTACGTATGAACATATGGCAAAGACAGTTTGGCGGAAAGCAGTTATTGTTTCTTTGAGGAATTTATTAACCTTTTCTTGACAAGTTTCTAAATTTGAGTATTCAAGAGAATGGTTTGAAGTCATTTTACGCGCAGAGGAGCGGCCAGAAATCACTTCTAAAGAGCATTTCTTCAGCCACTCCTTATCTTAATAAAATTTTCATTGCCACTTAAAACTAGTTGTTCTACTTCCTACGACCCTTGAAGGGGATTGGCCATTGTCGCCTCATATTGCTGCATCTTCATAAGCTCATAACTTCAGATGTGTCTTAAATTCATATAGATATAAGATCTTAACTAATATAATGAAACGCTATATATGCATATACGTTTATCAAAAGAATTCTAATAGGCTATAATAAAAAAATCTTTTATACAATAGAATACAATTTTATTTCTTTAACTCAGGCTGTAGTTATCGTATTGCAGTTTGCGCTGGGAGTTGACTAAACATGCATGGAGCGTTCAAAATAGGTAACACGAAAGATATTTATTCACAGAAAACTGGTGCTTGAAATCCTTTCTATAAAACCTTTACAGAGTTTGATTTGCTTTGGGAGCATAAACTAGAATCAAAATCCTAACAGAACAGACGTTAAGCAAATTGTCGCTGTGTCTGAAATGAACTACAAAGACTTGAGAAAGTTAAAATAACATTTCTGTTAAATCAGAACTTGAACATAAAATACACGCCACGGTAATGGCTTCTAACATAAACTGTTAAAAAAAGAAAAGAAAAGGGAAAAAAAGAAAATGCAAGCTTTATTAGAGTTTACAATGAAAGGTTGAGAAAATCAGCAACTGAAGCTTTGCAAAGGATCTGGTTTTTACCTATCATGATACATCGTACAATGCCACCGTGCATCCCCCATGCAGTATTTATTAAAAACAATGATTTAGGACATAAAGAGATTACAGCATAGTTTCAATACAATTTGAATTTCAGAAATTGAAAACAAAAATAATAGATAATAAGTATACAAATAAACGCAATGAGATAAATACTATAATAAGTACTGGGAACGAATTTTTATAATGAACCGTAATAATAATACTAAAGAGGTGTCCATGGGGTTATTACAGTTATAAAAGGTTATTACAGTTCATAAAGTTCCCAATCGGAGTCCTTTTGAATATATTCACAGTATGTAAAAGTTCATTTAATTTATGAAGTATGAGAACTTATACTTGACAAAGATCTATGCAGTAGGAAGAGAGTCGTTGCATAATTTTTGGAAAGTTAGGATACTGATGTTTATCTTTAATTAGAAACCTTTGGAGTTTTTGAATATTTTATGTGATTATCATCAGTTAAGGGGCATGAGAAAGTGTAATGATCAGGAGTTATCTGTTCCCCACATATGTAAATGTCGGAGTTTGCCATATTTCTTTCGTAGAAATATGTGGGGAAGGGATCGTGTCCTTTTATATAATAATTTAATTAAGGATTCGAGTGCAGGGATGCGAAACTTACATTGGGATCAAGTTTCCCTGTGAAGCATTATTCCATAAAGCTTGCCAATATTTATTATAATTGAGGGAGGCCATGGAAGGGTGATTTCAATACATCTTGATTAAGAGTTGCTTCTTTGGCTAATTTATCTGCCTGATTATTACCAAAATGGATACTATGTATTTTGATCCATGAAGTTTGAATCTTGTAGTTTGGAATTGAAGCAAGAAGAGAATCTATGTCGGAAATCAATGGAAAGGAAGGTAAGGGATTCTTAATCGCTAAAATAACTGCTTGGCAGCGAGATTGTATACTAAATACGTTGAGAATTTTGGAAATGATTATTACAGTCTCTGCTTTTAGGGCTGACAATTCAGCCTGGAAACCACTATTATTATTATGGAGATGGCAGTTTGAAAATAGATTGCTGAACTAACTATTCTTTCGATTTTTGATTCATCAGATTATGCAACTGGAGATGAACTACTTGAATTTTCAACCAGACTTTGGGAATTTTATTTTGCTGAAACAAAGCGCTGAATGAGTAAGATTAGGATTAATTTTTTTCATAGTTGGATAGAACAAAGGTTTGGTTGTTAAATGTTTGCCTGGTTAAGCTAAAGGACTTTCATGTAGGTGCTTTCCATTTCTGCACTGAATAATAGTGGAAGCTACTATTATTCAGTAGTAGTACTAGTAGTAGTACTATTATTCAGTAGTAGTACTAGTAGTAGTACTATTATTCAGTAGTAGTACTAGCTAAAGTATCAAGAGCTATATTTGAAGTTGCGCAATACTCTCGACTAATGCAAAGAATAAAAGGCCTTAGAACTTAATTTAAACATTTAATCTTTCTCACTGTTACTGGTTGTGCCCAAATTCCGGTACAGTAATTTATCATCTTAGATATAACAGTTTTTAGAAGAATCTGTGTTATATGTGGATTTAAGCCTCAGCTATTCATTCATGCGTCGTAAACAGTTAGCTATTGATGATTTGTAGATGAGGAATTCAGGAGAATTTCTTGTCGATTATTAACCCAAGGTACTTGATAGTATTCACAAATTTGATATTTTGATTATCAATTTTTAGAGCTCAAGCTTTAGTTATATTTTGCCCTGGTTTAGGGATTACTAAGACTTGAGATTTACTATATGAGATCTGCAGTGTTTTAATTTTGCAAAGTGGGTTAAATATCTGAAGTGTTTCATTACAATTATCCTGTAAAATGTCCCTGGTACGACCGTTTGTAATAAAAGAAAAATCATCTACAAAAAAGACAAATTTTGAGTGGTTTGGTGATGGATTGGTAATGATGTTGTTGAAACTGTTATTCCAGAGATCTGCACTCATGCAAAACACTTGAGGACATCATCTGACTTGATTACGCACAATTTCAGTGTTCTTGTAAAGAATCATATTTTTCCTGTTTCTGAAATAATTTTGAATAGAAATAAATTTTGCGGGCACTTAAAGGAATGCAGAGATCGTAAAATTGTTGGCCGCCACAGAGAATCAAAAGCTGATTTTAAATCAAGACAAATTATTGCAGAATGAAGTTAGTTCATTTTATTGTTTTTGACTTGTTGAAGAGCTGCCTTAACTGCATGACTTGTTGAAAGGAAGCTTCGAAATTCAAACTGGTTATTCGTTATTAAGTTTTTGCTGTAAACATGAAATTTTAGGCTACCAAAGAGACATTTCTCCAAACCTTTTACCCAGGTTGGGAGAAGATTTATCGGACTATAAGATGCAGGTTCATCGGAGCTTTTATTCTTCTTATTAAAGAGTTATGATATTGCCAATTTTCAGGCAATAAAAAAGGGTCGATAGCTGTATACAGTGATTGCAAAAACTACAGATCATATCAGGATGCACTTGATTGTTTAATCTTATAATGTGATTATCAAAGCCATCTGGGCCTGGTGCGTTTTTTAAGCTAAAATTTTAATTATTATGCTTAATTTCTTGTTTTGAGAAAGGGATACTGTTGTCTATTTGCGGAATATCATTGCAATTACGGATTATAGTTTGAGTAGGAAAAGCTTCAGCTGGATCATCTTTTAGAAAGACGGAGTCAAGAATTTCATTTAGAATTGAGAGAGTGGGATACTGAATGTCAGCAGAACTTGAAAGCAAATTTGAGGGAAGCTGAATTTGGAACTGTTGCAAATTTGAGGTGACATAAATTTGTTTTTTATTTGAGCAATATTTATGCCAACTTTTTAATTTAGCTTTGAGAATTATCTTTTTGTATCCTGCATTTCTTTGCTTGAAATTAATCCAGGATTGGTGTCTTAATTTATTATCAGTAATCGATTTCATTTTACGTTTCAATGTTCTCACCTTATGCTTCTCAGTACATAACTCTTCAGTCCACCAATTTATATGAAAATAGGGTTTTGCAGATTTTTTTGGGAAGGTATCTGAACAGATTTCTTGGATTTTTATTATAAATTTTTCTGTTACTTTAAATAGATCTTCTTTTGTTGAACTTAGTTGGAAGGAGAAAATCATGGGAAGCACAAGTTTTTGAGTTAGCTTAATAAAGTTCTTTTCTTTCTTTTTAGCAATTTTGAAACGTTTCATTAAGACCGATTCTGAATTCTCTTTAATTTCAAATGTAATCGTAAAGTTTCACAAAAGTAATCGTAAGTAACCTAACAACGATCTACCACTGGAACTCTTGTACTGCGGCGTAGGAATTCATAACCTGGTTATCTTAACACAAATTGTGGGAATAGCCATGTCAGACTCGAACACCTCAGAATTTATCAGTGTTGGCCATTACCTTAATTAAACCTGAGGATCTAAACCTGATATATTTAAATTTAATTTATACATGTCGCGCTGTACTTTTGTCACAAACATAGATCTGCACAAATCAAAGCAGATGTGAGCAGCACTGAGGTTATTTTAAAGAATAACAATCCTTGCAAAGCGATTTGTGCTTCAGATGCTGCGTTTTGATCTGAAAATTTTGTCTTTCTGAAGCTGAGTGAGAACTATACTTGGGGTGAGCAATTATGGTTCTAAAGGAATTTGAAACAATATTTATATCCGTAAAGCTGTATTTTAATTTTCAGTATATACTTTCCTGATGTTAGATAATAATTTTGATATTTCCTTTTATTAAAATTGCAATTAAATAAACTAAAACTAATTGCCTAATTTTATCTTTTTTATATTATATAAGGGATATGGTTTTTAATTTTCTTTTTCTTGTAAAACAAAGCTTTCGTAATAGTAATAATTCAAACAATTCAAAAACATGCAGTGCTGCTAACTCCCATTGCTTGTCAGAGATTTGATCCTCTCGATTTTATTAAGTTAACTAACGTAAAATACTGTAAGTTATTTGACTGACTGCTACAATATATGAGAAATATCTGTTATAAATACAGTTCTTGCGTTCTGTTGTTATAGAGCTTATATTACGTTTTCTTACCTTAATTATAGAGCAGAGTAATAAATGGAGCTCATGTTTTCTATATCTGTCCAACGACTAATTTATCAGAAAATAGCAATTATACTGGATCCAAGAAATGAAGCATTGCTTCAGGGGTCATGTTTACTAAGTAGGAATGTATCAACCTCTACAAATAAGAAAAATATAAGCAAAGATTAAGTAGGTAAGTAATTAAAGCATCCTAAGAACGTCAAAAATTACGAGAGTGGAAGTTTTATTTTCATTAAGGCAAAAGTTTACAAGACCTTAATATGGTCTAGAAACCTTAATATGGTCACAGAAATCTAGAGGTGGTCCAACATACGCTACATACTAATGAAAGCCTTAAAAGACGACAATAAAAAGGAATTCTACAATTTATGAATAGAAAAAAAATAAGATGAGAAGCAATTAAATTTTGGAAAATAATTAATAAAGCTCTAGAAGCCAGAAAATCTATTGATACAGGTACGGTTACTTACATATTTAGATAAAAATTGGTAACACTGAAGAGTTTATAAAATTACGAATTTTTACCCTTTTGCAATTCAAACATAATCGAGCCCACGAGTAGCTGAATGGATAAGATCGTTGAATGCTAGTAGTTCAATCTTGATTCAAACTCCAGCGAATGGAGTTTTAGCGGTTTTTTCATCTGTGACAGAAATACGAACCAATTTCCTTTAAAAAATTATTCATGAAGGTATTTATTCCTGAAGCAAATGGGAATTTCCGATTTGGTCCTTTCGGTTTTCATCCGGTGTTCAAAATCGTGCCGTTTCATCCGCTGCAATCCCCCATCTACCTCATCAGTAACCCCTACTGACAAAATTTTCCCCATTTTATCCGCCGATCTTCCCCATTCCTCTCAGTAGTATTCCAAATGATGGAAAGCTGAATTTCCCCCGATTCATCCGCTTTTCGGAAAGTCCTTGTTGAGACAGTAATTTGTTGAGAAAGGGAATTACGTGATAAATGCCAGTTGGCTTGTTACATTTAACAATGTGATCAGAAGGCTACACATATGTGAAATGCAATTCTATTCCCAAACATATGTGATTATTCTGAATTTGTGTCTCGATAATTTAAGCTCGCTTTATAGCGTCATCATAAGTTTATCAAAAACTGAATTTATTGAAACCAGACGTGATAATGCATCAAAATTTGATGGCTCTAGGTATCGTTGTTTTATCTCAATGCGAGAAACATGCATACATTTATGCAGATTCTTCATTATTTAATTTCCTTAAATATAATGCAGGGCGATAATATTTGGTGGCAACAATTTGAAACATGAAACAAGACTTGTAGTGAATCAACGCAAAATGCCAAAACAAAATTAATATTCCTTTTGGGCAAATTTAATAAGTTGAATAAAAAAGTTTGTAATAAAGCTGTTTAGTAAAAGAAGCTGCTTCTATGCAACGAAATCTGCTTAATGCGACGAAATCTGTTTAAACTGCATTCTTCTTTTTAGGAAATTTTAACCCCTTCGAGCCGGGTAGCGAAAACGCGCGCTTATCGCTGAGGCCGGCAGTGTCTTACGCGAGCGTCTCTCCAGGGCCGGGGGCCTTTTTTGCTACTAAGCCTAAATCCATGAAATTTCCGAAGTATCAACGCATTGTTTAATAATGCTCTATAGAGTATTTAAACGGCTTATGCTTTATAAATATTTATATATATATATACTTTAATTACCTTATTTCTTGTTTAAATGCATGTTTTACACATTTTATTTTAATTACTCACCATTTTATGAGGCCCACCAACGGCCGAGCGGTAAAGTCGCTGAACACTGGTAGTTCGGTCCGAGGTTCGAATCCCGCGAACGGGCTGGCTGTGCATGGGTGTTTTCGTGGTTTTCCCCATGTGTAACGTGTATACGAGCCAGTTTCCCTTAGAAAGTCCTCCACGAAGGCATCCCTCCTCTTAGGCAGATAGCCCTAGTGTGCTTTGCCATACTTAAATACACCAACACCACCATTTTATGAATTTTAACATTATACATCTGAAAACTAAATATATTTAAAATTCTCTTTTCGTATGAAAAATTTGAAAACAGGGATCTACACACAGTCCTACGTTACATTCCTTGCACTCGTAATAACTCATTTGCCGTTTTGGAGGATTTTTCCGGGAATGTGAACAAACGAAGCATCGTCGTCTCATTTTCTTATCAGTCTCTTCTGAACAAAGTTTTGGTGTGTGTGGTGTGGTGTATTTAATTATGGCAAAGCACACTAGGGCTATCTGCCTAAGGGGAGGGATGCCTTCGTGGAGGACTTTCTAAGGGAAACTGGCTCGTATACACGTTACACATGGGGAAAACCACGAAAACACCCATGCAGCCAGCCCGTTCGCGGGATTCGAACCTCGGACCGAACTACCAGTGTTCAGCGACTTTACCGCTCGGCCGCTGGTGGGCGAACAAAGTTTTGGAAAATGTCTTTCAGTTAATCTTTCAGAATCAATATCAGAATATCAGAATTTCAGAATCAATATCTGAAATATTTTGCATCATTTCTGCTATTTCATGCTCTGTTAAACATTTTCGACGCTTCGACATTGCAACGGTAAAAACAAAGAATTCACGTCTAACAAGATCTAATTATTTTCTAAAAACTGAACTGCAAACCGAAATACCCAACGCTTTAGAGCAAATAAAACTTCTCTACTTACAGTAAACAACTACCACGTGCGAATAAAGTGCAATTTAAAGAGACGTCATAAATCACGCCATTCGGAAACATTTATTTCCCCGTTTGTTTATATAATCAAAAACACGTGTATGTGAGTCATGCTTCTCTCATTTCGAAGTAGAAGTAGTAGAAGTAGAAGTAGACTCAGTAGAAGGTCTAATTTACATGTATCTGAAACCATATGGACATACAGTGCCATCTTGTGGCAGAAATTATAGTTTGAAAAACGTTCCAAAGTACTGGCACAAATACGTGACAGTCGGTAGAGAATGGAACAATCCTCTGGCACGCCTGTGTGTCGGCCGGTAGGTAAGTGCGTTCGTTGCTGGCACGTATACGTGACAGTCGGCGCGAAGGGGTTAATACATGCAGTAAAAAAACATGAAAAATCTATAAGTTTATGATATTTGTTTGTAATGTATGTTTTACGTTTGTAAGAATGTAAATCATACATTTTTTGTTTTATGATTGAATATAGTGATACATATGCATCGTGTTACTATGGTTTTTAAAGATTGCAAATAACTACATATATAATATATTTCTAAAAAATTTTCTAACTATACGAATTCATTTTTATAATGACTTGTAAAATTGAAAGTTTCACATTTTTAGATTTTATGTATATGAAATATTCTATAAATTCATCATTCATTAATAGTATTATAAATAATAATGAACAAATTATTATTAATTTTTCAAATTTTAATTTTTTGATACTTTATCTCGCCTTGCTGTATATTTGTTTAATGATCATGAATTTACATTCGTTAGAATGAAAAAGATTGTGGTGTTGCGCGGCCCCAACCTACACTCAACAATAATAGTGACTGCTATGAATTGGAAAGTACACAAAACTCTTAAGAAGGGTTTAACTCCCTTTTTATTCTACTTTAGAAGTTACAGATGCGTGCACTTGACGCTCACAAACTACGCCGACCCGGCGGTAAAATAAAAATAAACTAAAAATGAATAATAACAAGTTACTACCTACGAGGCTCTCTAAACGTAACTAACCTAACCGCGTTCTAAGATACAGCTGAGATTTCAGCAAACTTTCTTAATAAGAAATTGAAAGATTCAACTATCTGCCGAGGCAAGCACACAGGCCGAAACGCGCGGTTCTTCAATTTCTACCTAGCCACCTTCACGCTCGTGAAGCAAGAAAGCACAGTTTCGAACTCGTTTCCCTTCTATTTAACTCAAAATTACTTCTGCTAAAGATTTAAATACTTTGCGCGTTCTATTTTATTTTAATTTTACTGAATTTACATACTCTGGCATTGGCAATTCTAGGGGAAAGTAAGGCTTGACAGGAAAGATAGTTTAAACTTAAAATAAATGTTAGTTAAAATAAATATAAACCCTACAAGATATACAAAACAATTAAGTTAAGATAACAATTGATTTTGAAAGAAAAATTACATTTATATTGCTCTTAAATCTCTCTTGGTATAAAGAGTCATTTTTTTAATTGACACTAGATTAAATAAATTCCACTATCTATTAGAAAATAGTTATAGTGAATCTTCTGTTGTCGACACCTCGAAGAGGTCGCTTCTGAAAGCTCAAAATCCTCTAAAACTGTGGATGGTTGCGTAGACATCTCACCTGTCCTTTTAATGAAACATGAACATTAAACTCAGTTTACATTTTTTCTTTCAAAGCAATGGAACCATAGTTCTATTGCTTTAGAAGTACTGAAATTGAAAAAAAGTACACTGTATAACAAAAACGTAACTCGATTCACATCCACATTTTTTTAACATGTCTGTAATTATTTTGCTCAGAAGAATTTGTCTAAAGGAAATACTTAATAAATATTAGAAATCACAAGCTAAGTAAGAGTCATCTCGTCTAATCAGCTTTAAATGACGAAATCAGGCGTTCGCTTTATTGTAAACTGGCTTTTTGAACAACGGATGAAACAGGAAAGAGAGAATCGGCGGAGAGAAGGCAGCGGACGAAACAGTACTTATTTCGAGTTGGGGATGAAAAGGGAAAGGACGAAACGGCACTAAGCAAAAGCAGACAACCCTCGAGTGTTAATGGTCAAATCTAGTGAATCAAACACAGCCCTTAGTCGCAAGGCATTTCTCGAAGAAGTTATAGAAAATTAGTACTTTACATAAAAACGTAAGGTACAATTATGCATTTATTTTATTTCGGGGAGAGAAAGAAAGAAAAGAAAAAAAAATCAAATTGGTTGTTTGATTTTTGTTTGCTTATTACTTCTTTATTATTAGATTTAACAGAGTTGCAGATATAGTACCTCAGTTTTAAGAACGGTAATGAGATACCTGAATCTTGACTGATAGTCAGAAAGTATTTAAATTTACCTTGCATACTGTAGAACACGTGACAAAATCGAATGTTTAACTCCAGATTAAGGGTAAAATATTTTATTTGAACTCAGTTTTAGAAATCTGATTTTAGTTGTGCAGTTATATGTTTCCTGGTGTTAAGCATTCTCTACTTTACCAAATTTTGTAACAGGCTGAAAATACACTTTGTAATGCTTCGATAATATATTTATCTTTTTATGATCACTTCTTATTATTAAATATTTATCCAGAAAAATTTCATTTAACTTTTTGAGATTTGAAAGACTTGTTGAAAATCATTTACAGCAAAGTCACAATCAGTGGCTTATTTATGAAATTATTTGCGTGGTTCACTTTTGAGACTCCCTTGACTTAAAACACGTGATACTTTTATTTTTTTATTAACATTTTGGGTGCATTAGAAACGATTGGGCCTTCGAGACTGCGTCGTATTCTGCCCATAAATCCGCCATTTGTCTCAATTATCCACCATAAACGAAACTGAATGACAGTCAGATAAACGATAACGTCTATAATCCGAAATTACTGAAGGCTGGCTGTTAAGTAGATATATCGAACAAAAATAACAGTTTATTATAAACGATAAGCAATGTTAAGACAAACGTAACTTAAAATCGATGCGCAGTTTTAACTTTTATGTTTACAGTAATAAAACTATTTCGCTAAAAAATAAACCCATTACAAGCCACAGTTCACTATATATTAAAATCGGCGTAGCAGTGAAAAATATACTGCATTGTTAGAGGAAGGAATAATACGTACTCTGTAAAATTCAACAAGTTGTACAGTGAAAAAGCTATTTAAATCGTAGTCAGAATTGATGTGTTTAAAGTTGTAACTATTTAGAAACGAAGAAGTGCGTTGAATGAATAAAATAGACGAATATGTTGCTAAACAACACAGAGTTTACTAATGACAATAATATATGATTATAATTATCTTGACTGCAGCTCATTTTGAAGCAAAACGGATGTACATCTTGAATGAAAATAGCATCACAGTAGCAATAATGATATTATACATTACTATTATTTTGAATATTATTATTAAGTTTTTAAGGTATGTCGAATAACCCAAAGTCAGATAACTGGACTGTTAATTTTACGAAATTGCTCAAAAAATTGTATGAAGGGATATTATGTTTGTATATCAGTTTAATTTATTTTATCATACAGTTTTCCTTTTGGTGGAGATATGAATTTACAGAAATAAGATAAGGATTGTCATATCAAAAATTATGTCTACTGTGTTTAGGCATACAAAGAACATGAAAATATATTTTCTGCAAGTAACCGTCTTCTTAAGGACTAAAAAACACGCTTTACTAGATATGAAGAACTAAAAAAATCTTGCTTTTCGTGATGTGATACCGCATAACATATTCTTCAGAAGCGTTGCTGTAAGATGAATAACACTTCATTTTTCGTTAGATTTAACAGCGATACCGTTATTCTGTATTGGTAAGAAACAAAGAGAAATTTCTTACCACTTTATAGAAACTTTACGCTCAAATTTATGCCACATATTGATTTTTTATAACTTTTGAAAATTATTATCTTTACCTTGAAAAATAGTCGCATGTAAGGGTTAATATATTATTACATTTAGACTCGAACTAGTTTTATGAACAAGCTCATGACATCGTAATTTTACATAAAAACTTTAACACTAATTAAGGAGTCATGACTTTATCTGTTTAAAAGTTAGTGCAGATTTGTCACCTCAAAATGTTTCAAATTATTTTCATGAGTTATTTGTTTGTAAATGTAATGATTTTCTGCTTTGAGTAAATAAAAGTTTGCTTTAAGTAGAAACAGATCTTTGCTAAAAGTAAAAGCAAACTGAAAATGTACGTTTAATTCACCTAAAGTTAGCTTTTTATATTGTTTAGCTTCTGAACACGCTACGAACGTGAGCACTTCTGTTTCCCTCCTGCTCAAGCTAAACACAAGGGCTTAGCAAGATTTATCTTCACTTGCAGTCAGTGCTTAGTCGTTGATTGATGGCAACCAGACTCACTTTATTTGCTGAAAATGTAGTATCACTCCTTTCTCCCTCCTTTCCTTCTTTTCTGTAGGAAGAAACGAATCTATTGAGGAATTGTGAAATAATGCTTAAGACACTGGGACAACAAACAATTAAAGCACTGCGAGAAAATTAGGCCCAGTAAAGCTTTGCAGTTGAATGCAGAGGCAATATTGTTTATGTGAAGTAAAACGGCAAAAAATGTTTCAGTTCATAATTTGACATTTTTATTATTAATGAGTTAAGTTATCATTCCATTATAAGTGCGCTATTATTTACGGCATCCTGCCATATATTTGATCTCAGCTTTTAAGAATGAATCTAACAATTATGTTTAGCATAATACAAAGAATAAACTTTTAATTATTTCAGAAAATTTTAAATTAATTTGCAAGCGTGATAAATCAGAAATTTGAAATAAAATGCTCGTGACCGCCTATCTTTGTTTTACCAGTGGGAGATGTTAAGATGAACTTGAAATGAAATCCAGTTTAGAAAGAGATTGGTAAATCTTCTTTAGTTATTATAAGTGTACTGGCCTTATTAGTGAGTGAGATACAGTATTTATTCATTCGATCATGAGTTTATATCTAAGATTAAGTTCTTTCTAAAATATACTTACGCATCTGTCTTTTTCCAAGCAAGATAGCACTCACATGCATATCGTTTCCTCTGAAAATATTTACTATCCTTTCGAAAATATTTCATAATTGATTGATATATGTTCAATGTTTAAGAGCTTCATAACTGATTTAGCGAAGAGTTAGTTCACTACATACTTTGAAAACAATCGCAGTTATCTACTTTCAACTACTTTAGTTCTTTTCCTGTTCTCTTTTTGTAATTTAACCACAGGTTCAAAAATTTTGCGGCTTGGTTTCGACAAATTTATTTTTAACTAAGCTATCTGATAATCAGTCTGAAAATTCGTATTCGTAATTGTAATTAGAATGTCTGATGGACAAATCAGCTCATTTAAATTGCATGCTTTTTCTTTATGGTTTTAAGAGCCCACCAGCGGCCGAGCGGTAAAGTCGCTGAACACTGGTAATTCGGCCCGAGGTTCGAATCCCGCGAACGGGCTGGCTGGGTGGGTGTTTTCGTAGTTTTCCCCATGTGTAACGTGTATACAAGCCAGTTTTCCTTAGAACGTCCTCCACGAAGGCATCCCTCCCCTTAGGCAGATAGCCCTCGAGGCTTTGCCGTAATTAAATAACCTAACCTTTATGGTTTTAAATTTGATAATTAATCGAACTTGGCTTGGAGATGATTTATTCTGGCTTATAACTTTATCTACAGTTACAGTTCATAATGCTATAAGCAAGAATTTTCTGTAGTCTCTAAAATAATTTAGCAATTGTTTAAAATTTAAACCTATCTTGAAAATTGTTGATGGGAAAATAACAATGCTCCCTTTTGAACGGAATTCATGATGAAAATGGGTAATAGCTCTGTCGTTAAAAAGGGATATGATGATTAGCTTTAAAGATACATGAAAGAGAATATCAAGCGGAGGAAAGTAATTATGTCATATTCTGGTTTCGGCACTGTAACCAGTGCCCACTATGGGCCACTTCTTTGGCAGTTGTTGACTAAAAGAAATTATCTTAAATATCCTTTACCGCTTACCACAGCGACAAATTACCTTCAATCAAACTATTGTCAGATAAGCTTTACAGAATTCGACTGCGAGGATCTGTTTAACAAACACGAAATTATATCGATGTTTTCTCTTTTCGTGTTTTGTTCCTGTAAAAATTCTCGTCTACTTCATTGAATCTAATGACGTGAAGGGGCAATTTTTTCGCTGTTGTTCGTTAATTTATTTTCAAGGTGAAAAGAAAGGCATTTTGAAAATTACACGAAATCTGAGTACACGTCAATTTTGACCGTCATTTATTATTATTTTTTTAAATCATCAGAAGTATTCGCATTTGAAATGAATTCAAGTGTTAATATAGATTTATCAGCTTCTTTTATATTCAACAGAATAAATACTTGTTTAAATAAAGCTAATATAAGTCAAAAGTAGATCAGTATAATTAAACAAACGTTACATAAGATTTTGTTCAGCCGAAAATGGAATATAACAGCAAGACATAACTGATATATGTTTAGAATGCAAGGTGTATTGATGCAAAGGTTGATGTATAACTGATATATGTTTGGAAAATCAGCTGAATATTTTATAAGGTTTTTTTCTAAATGTATACAAAAGAAGATTGTATGTTAAATGGTAACGGAAAATGTAGTCACTAGTAATATTACGGTAAGAGTACCTCAACATAGTGAAGAAGTAATAAAAAATGACAGATTTCTGTCCGCCTGCTCAGAAAAAGAAAGAACAAAGAAGGGGGTGGGAAAGGAAAACGAAAGGGAAACTTACGGAAAGCCTAAAACGCATAATAGATTAGAATGAATGTTAATGAAATAAAAGAAGTAGAGATCTAAAGAAGGAAGAAACTGTTTAATAACAATGTTTTTATACGATCATTTATAACATGAATGCAGATGAAAGCGTAAAGGACATGGAAATACGTATTTTGAAAATATTTGAAAGATATTGTACATTTCATAGAATGCATGCGGAAATGAGTAACTTCCTTTCTCTCGTACAATACTGCTTATTTTAGGCATGTAGCACCAATGCTAATCCACATTTAATCTGGAGAGAAAAGAAACAATCAATTGAGATGCATAAATATCAACAAGTGTGAACTGAATTATTAAACAAAGATGCTCAAAACATATACTGGCTCAGTTCTCGTGAGAAAAACTGTGACTGTTAGAAAAAAAAGCGTTAATTTTTCAATTTTTATTTCGCTAATTTCGGTCGTCCGAACGGTGGAATTTCACTTATCCGAAAGGTGGAATTTGGCTTATCCGAACGTGGAGAGCCTGAATTCCTTTAAACTTACTTGAACTGATACAGATGAGTATTGCTGAGAAAAATATGAAAGTAAAACTGAGAGAAAAATTGTCTGAAATTTTGCGATCCCTCATCTCTTATTATTAAATAATAGTTTTCTTAGACCCTCGAAATTTCTCCTAGCCTTTATTTTTATAATCGCATGTCTCAATACCTTGCCTCAGACTCTTATAATCTAGATTTGTTCCTATTTAATCTGCTTCAATCTATGCGCATGAACGAAAAATATTGCTTGTGAATTGCGAAATTTGATTTGTGAACGAAAAATATTGCGAAAAATATTGCTTGTGTATTACCCATAAATATAGCATCTAAACTCAAGGAATCGGGACTTTAATTAAAACAAATTAACAATTATTCATCAGTTAAAATAAGAGATGAAACTACACAATTGTTAGCTACGCATTATAATGTGGAAAAAACAACTGTTACGCGTATTTTTTATGGGTCTTAAGAGTTTTTTGCTGAAAAATATTATTATGCCAAAAAATAAAGCGCTTAATCCTCGAGATTTTATTTATGTTTAGTGAAATTAATAACATTGCTTTCGAAATTAAATCTTTTATACTTGAAACATTAATTTATTCTTAAATATGAAAATTAACTATCTGAGGTCCGACAGATCCCTTTTAGTTTGAATAATCAAGGCTCTTTTGTAATTTATTCCTTTTATTCTTTTATGTGCTGAGTCGGACTAGCATAATAAACAAGAGTTTCTCAAAAGTATTTGTGCGGTTACGTAATAAGGAAGATTAAATATTCTTCGTTGTTTCAATGTTTACCTGTGCCATACTTTTAGCCTTACTCAAAGCAGTACATTATTGAAGTACATTTTGACAGCTATATAGCTTGAAAAGGACATTTTTTTACCTTCAGAGATGATACAGAGCTCTCCGTCTCATCAAGTCAGACATAATCAATTTTAACGTTAAGAAGTCTTATCATATACCAATAAACGTTTCGAGAAACAAGTCATCAGTTACGTAACCCTGATAAAGACGTCGTCTTATGATTCAAAACGAGCCATATTTTTGCTAATGCATTTAAAAGCTTTTTTGATTTTATCTAAAATTCATGCATGTCTGCCCAAAGCCTTTTATTTCACAATCAGATTTCAATTAAGCTATCACCAATTAAAATTCATGTCTTATATTAATTGAGAATTTGTCATATATTATGATTTTTGTCATGACAATCAATTTGTAAGATCAGGCCAGATACCTGTATTTGCTAGACGTACATTTACATTTCTAAACAGAGGGATTGCTGTAAAGACATCCGACCCTCAATTAAATAGATCCTAAGAATATTGAGGTGTTAAGAAAAAAGTAATTTATCTGCATTTTCTCCCTTTTGCCATGTACCTGCAAAGCGAAATTTCAGAGTCCGAGTTCCTCTTGAAGCAAGCTTGCTTTTGGAATTTTTGCTCTTATGTTTTGAAAAACTTTAATATTTACAAATTAGTATTATATAATTTGTGACAGTAGTTTTTAACCAAGACTTTTAACCAAACATTTAAGATTAAAGGAATTTCAAATGATTGGCACAATGTACTCGTTACTTGTCCACGCAACAAAAATACATAAAAAGTTTTTAAAAATGACACAATTTTTTATATATAGTTATAACCTAAGAAATAATTCTTACGGAACAAAATTTTAACTCCAGTCAATTACAAGGTTATAATGCTGTTTTCCTATACTATTGTTTTTTTTGCAGTGCATCATTTCGTTAACCTTTGCAAAAAACATTCTTATAAATCTAAATAACTAAATTTTATTTGCTAAGTAACTTTCTTCCTCTATGCTAGTTACTGACATCACTTTTCTAAAGAAATCAGGTAAACATAGATGTGATTGTGTCGCTCCAGATAAAAGCTCCTTAGGTCTGAAACTAAAATGTTAATTAACTTCCGTAATTATTTCTTTTGTGAGTCCTGACATCCTTTCATGCTGAAACAGAGACGATGAAATTTAAATGGACATTTGAAAAATATTTCAGTCAAAACTGTGGGTTTAATATTTATTACAAGACCACTTCAAAAGTATCTATAATTAAGCTTGAATTTTTTTTCGTACATTCCTGAAATAACAGTAACAATAAAATAAATATAAATAAGTAAATTAAAAAAAATTCCGCCTGCATTTTTCAGAACTTGGGAACTCGGGAACTTTTGGGAAAGCGAAATTATTTTCATGTTTCAAAAATTCAGAACAAGTTTAAGAGACCTTGCAGAGTCATTAGAGTTTTTGATGCAGGAAGACGTGAAAAATGAGCGGTGCCATCGCCGGGACTCGAACCCTGGACCTCATGATTACGCGTAAAATATGCTTCCAATTACACCAGGAAGGCATGCGGAAAGGAAGGAGAAAATACCTTATAAACTCTGCCCTTCAAAGAGCGACTGGGGATTAGGGGACCCAGTCTCCAAATCCTGGTGGTAAAGAATCATCATCCACACCCTTTTTAATTCGGGCGCCACTGTAGATTTATTAGGATTTATTAGGACTGGGAATTAAGAGGTCAAATCGCCGAATCCTGGGGGGAACAAATTATCGTCCATCACCTTTTAGTTCGGGCGCCAGTGTCCGGTCATTAGGTTTTTTTGAAACAAGAAACGTGAATAATGTGCAGTGCCCTCTCCGGAACTCGAACCCTGAACTTCTCGAATTCTCTCTCTTCGAGTATATTTCTAATCACACCCCGAAGACATGCGGAAAGGAGGGAGGGAGAAAATGCTTTATAACATGATTAAGATTCAGTTTTTTTTCGAGGGAGGGAATGTATGCTAAAAAGAAATAATGAGGTTATTTATAATAATAATAATAATAAGTACTGGTATTCTTGTTTTGAGTTACATGATTATTTCTTTTAACATAATTTTTCATTACCACTATTACTATCACTTCTAAGAGGCGTTACTGTTTTCAGTTAATATAAAATCACGCCCTGAAAAATAAAGTCCGTAGACATGATTATGTCTCTGGGAAGCAACATCTATCATCCACACAACATGGCCAACCCAACATGAAAACCAATGTGTAGCCACGCAACATGGTAAGACCTTTATTTAGCTTGCACGCTCACTAAAAAGTTTAATTCATCATAAACAAATTTAATATAATACGTTGTTTATCTCATATGATGATGAACGAGTCTTGTATAATGAAACCGAATCTCAGACTGTTGCCGCTTCTCAAAGCATAATATCTTAAATTTTTCTTCCAGATTTCATCAGGCTATTACTGGTCAACAAATTGAATAATTTAAAACAATAATACGCTTCTTTAAAACTGAAATTTCTACTTTACTTTAAAAAATGTATCTAACTGATATCAATGAAAAAACATGAATTTATATATATATATATATATATATATATATATATATGAATTTATATATATATATATATGTTGTATGAACTTAAATAAAGAAATATTGATTATATTATCTCCTAAGATTAATTTTAGTAGAATTATCTAAAAATAGTGAATCCATAGTTTATATATAATTAAAGAAAAGAGAACAAACTATAAAAGACTTATGTAGTCAAAAACTTTGCGCACTCAGCTGCAAAATTTAGAATAAAGTTAAAAGAAAATTCCTAGTTCTTACGCCAAAAAGTTGCTTAGATACTGTGGTTCCGTTGACAATATTAACATAAGTAAAAAAAGTGCAATGAAATGTGTAAATATAAAAGATTAAATAAACAATATATATATATATATATATATATGTATTTTTTGCCATTACTAGTTTCCAACACTGAGTATTTTACTATGTTTTTTTTTTTTTTTTTTTTTTCCCTCCCCCTCGTGTAGCATATTTCTCACCCTTCAATGACATTGTTTTTTAAAAACGTGTTGAACTTTTTGGAGCCACAGCTCCTGGTAACATTTAGGCGAGCTTTCTACTATTTCTAATTTACTTATTTTGCAGCATATTGCGCAAAATGTTTTCTAGACCAAATTGGTCATACAGTATTGTACTAATTACCTTGCTTGTTTATATATATATATATTACTTTTCAAAATTTTTTATTCTAAAAATAATACTTATTTTTATTATTATTTTCTGACTTACTCATTGAAAGAGAATTATTGGTAGAACACACACTCACGTACTATATATATATATTTATGTATAATTAAATCATTAAAAGAAATTAGCTCCTTGAAAAAAGAAGAATATAACGTATTGTATATCCCTTTAAAAAAATTTTTTTTAACTTAATATGTTTAAATATGATGGTTTAGTTTTTTTTATCTGATTTGTATATCGCTTTCGCTCTGTATTATTTCAGCAGATTTATTACTTATAAAAACTGATAAATAACAGATAAGTAGAGTTAAGTCTGAAAGAAAGAGGTGCTTATTTTCGACGAAATTTAGTCCATGAGAACAAGTAAGTGGTGAATTCTATCAGTATATCTTAAAGTATACATCTTAAATAATTTATTAACTTTACCAAAACTTAACATACTTATTTTTCAAGATATTGTAAATCTGAAATGCTCATCCCCCAATTTAGAGCGTTTGTCTCATTTTCATTTATTTGTATCTGCGGAAAAAGTCATTCCACTTGCGTAAAGTTACCATTCGAAGAACTGCCAATTAAATTACTTTTAAAAATGAAAACTCTAATTCCATGCGAATGTGTTTTTGAGATACTTTTAAAGCATGCGTCTCCATGAGATTCTTCTTAGCATACCTTAATCAACAGCTGAACGCCTGTTAACACTAATTGGTACAGTTCATCTCAAGAGATAAATACCTCAGACGTCTCAGCGAAAGACTTGGCAAGTTTCTTCCCCCTCTCTGTTCTCTACTTTCTTCTGATTGGATGATGTTAGTTTACGCCGGCACCTGCCCGATCAGTGCTTCAGTCTTAGCTTAGGCTGTCGTTTCGATGGTAGGGTAGTTCGCAGGATGCGATGCGCACTGTATCCACGTGGAACGGATTAGCGGGTAACTTGACAGGGTCATCTAATGACCGTAGCGACAGGTAGGATATTTTGTTGTTTGCGCGGGCCCCGTGATAAATGCCATTAGCGGCAGAAATCACACAAACTCGTGTCCTTAAATAATATATATATATATATATATATATATATATATATATATATATATATTATTTTCTTTACCTTAAATCAAAATTAAATTATTTCAGCAACAGTCGTAGTATAACAAATCCGTATACAAAATAAGATATAACAAGACACAGAATTCCTAAATTCAATATTTTCCCCCCCAGTATATGGGCCTTCAAATTAATACGATTTTATATTAATATTAAGTGGACGCAAGAAAAGCCCGCTTTCTAAATCAAGGGAATAAGACTCGATTCATTCATAGACTAGTGTTAATTTTAAAGAATTCTACATATTTCGACAGAATATACGATACAGGGACAGAATATACGATACTTTTTCCCTGTGAAATTATTCAAATTATTTTTTCGCTAAAGTTAATTAATGCTAGTCTAAGATATAATTTTGCCCTGTCTTATACAAATTACTAGTATTAAAATTTCCCTATTCATTTCTTGAAAAATACTTTACAAGCAGACCGTTTGCTTATGTAAGCAATCTGAACTCATTACATTTCGCATACTTGATTTGTTTTTCTTAGTTAAATATTTAAAGGTTTTTATAAGAGTTTCTCTTTTATAAAAATGTAACTACGTAAATACTCGTATATAACGACGAACTTATTTTTTTCCTTGGTATATTCATATGGCTTACTTGCATTAATATTCAGATGATTCTATTATATTTGTTTATATACGTTGTAATAATATGATGCTTGTGTGATTTAGTTTAAACCCGCAGTTATGAAATATTTTATAATTAAACCAAAAGTAGACAGTTTCTGGGGTTTTGTAATATAGAGAAGCCTTGAATTAAAAATAAATTGTACTTCTTCGTTTAGCATATAGATTAAGTACCTAAGCATGTATTATGAAAAACTTAATGCAGCTTAAATTTTCTTTTCATGGTATAAGCATATATGAATTCATAACTGTAAAGTTAAAAGATACTGACGTATGATGCGGATATTGCAAAATGTCTTTCGAAATTAAAATAATTAAAAAGTTAATTTGAAAGTCATTAAGAAATATGTTGAAAAAAACTAGATTATTATAAAACAATTAATTAAAAATTCAATAATTATTGAACTAAAATGGAATTATTTAGAAATTTTTAAATTTGTATCCATTTCCTTTCTTTAGACACGTTCAGTCGTATTTAATATCTAACTAATATATTTAAATTTATATTTTAAAATTATATTCGCAGTTAAACAGGCAAAGTGTTCCTATTCGACAAAAGATCATGTAGACGTTTGAAAAGGGCAGCCTCGCATTTCGATCCGCGGCCTTACAAGCTTCTTAGGCTGAAATCTCGGTTAAAGTAAGGAGTTAATAATGGCACAAACACCAACAAAATTAAGTACCTTCAAGGAACATGAGTTTCGTTCATCGATCTTTTATTTGGGCGGAACATGTCCAGCCTCGGAATGATAAGGAATTATATGACGTCTCTATGTGAGAGAATATTCAGTTACATTATAAGCCTGTTTTATTAGTGGACAACGTTAGTTGTAATGGATAAGAATCGAGTTCTAATTAAAGCAAAGTCCTTAGGGAATTTATAAACTAAATTCTTTGAGTTAATTTCTTGCCGAATAACTTATATGATTTTAAATAGCTGTATTTGTTTAAAATTTAAAATAAACTTAGTTTCGAAACAATGATGCTTATATTCAATCGCAGTTTTTTTATCTCAAATTTTATAAATTCGTAGCATTTTATCATGACAACGGAAATACTTAACTTTATAAATCCAAATGAATCATAATATCAAGATTTTATCTTTTAAGACTTTAAATTTTTTTCGTTGAGGAGATTATGCTAATGAATAAACGTGACATAATTTACTCGCTGTTGACTCATAGATCAAAGTGACATACTGCCATAATGTGCTTAAGAGGGGAATATTAGACTAGCACAGATTTTTGTGTAAAACTATATGAATTTCTAGGATGCTGGCATAGAGGTGACTGTTCTTCAGGAGCAAAAAATTCGTCAATTTTTTTTTGTAATTTAGAAATAAAAATATTGCAAATAAATATTTAATTTCTTAGACTATTCCAAACTGTGTCAGTTTTTAATACGCTGGAACGTTTAAATTCGTAAACAATTTATCAGAAAATTTCAACTATTTGTTACAGGAAAAACTATAAGATGAAGATTTTGGATATTTGGGATCAAGGTTATTAGTTACTCACACGAAAAGTAAGACGGCAAGGAATTAACGTATTTCCACGTGTGTGCTTTTCCTTACAAACGTGAAGTGTAAGCTGTACGTTCGTAGTGTAAAAGCGATAGCACGTCTACATACCAACAGGATGGTTCATGATTCGAATACCGCAGAGGGCACACTTCATTTTCCACGTTTCTCGGCGGCAGGGAAAAAAACAAAAACAATATCACTACTGTGACGCCTAACTAAAATATAGTGGACTATATTTTGTCACCATCTAAATTTGGTTGACTGGATTTTATACCTTTCTTTGGTTACCGTTTAAGTGGGAAATCCCATTTCCCATGTGCGTTTTTATGAACACGCCTAGCTAGCAGTTGAAAGACCTGTTGTTCGAATCTCGACGAGGGTGTAGTTGATTTCTCGCTTTTCTCGGCTAGGGAAAAAATGCTATTATTCTATAAATATAATGAGATAGAAAAGTATACAGATAAACATAATAAGATAACTATAATAAGTATTGGGAACATAAAGTTATAATGAACTGAATATAATAAATACTGGGAACACAAAGTTATAATGAACTGAATATAATAAGTACTGGGAACACGAAGTTGTAATGAACTGTAACACAATGTTATACAGTTCATTATAACATTGTGTTCCCAGTACTTATTATAGTTATCTCATTATGTTCATGTGTATACTAATTATGTTTATCTGTTACTTTTGTTACACTAAAACAGATGTTCAATTTAATTTGTGAATTTCAAATTGTATAGAGACTATATTGTAATCTATTTATGTCCTAAAGGGTTATTTTTAATAAATACTGAATGCGGGGCGTACAGTGGGATTGCACGATGTACCATAATAGGTAAACTCTAGATCAGGAGTTCTCAACTGGTGGTATGCAAGAGAAAAATAGGTGGTACGCAAAGATGCAAAGTATTTTTTCTTTAACACTCGTAAATTTATAAGATGAGCTTTGTTCAAGAGTGGTGATAGTAGTAGTACTTTTTAGTGGTGGTACTAAATGTTTTCAATTTTTGTTTAGATGTTACGCGTTAGTGAAATGTTTGAGAACCGCTGCTCTAGATCATTCGGAAAGCTTCAGTTGCCTATTTCCTCAAAATTTCTTTGTAAGTTCTAATAAAGCTTGAATTTATTTAAAGAGATATTTAGTATGGGAAGGCATTACCAACTGACCTATGGCACATCGTGTCCCTCATACTTTTACCTGTACCTATTATTCTATAAAATTTGTAAACTTATTATTCTAAATATTTGTAAACCTTTTTTTAAAAAAAAAGTTTAGGCTAAATAACGAAAAACTTTAGTAGAAAATTATCGGCCCCATGATTTATTGAATCTTATGCAAAAGAGTGAGAGATGAGAAAGAAATAGAAGAAAATGATACATATGAAATAAGATATACATATAATTTTTTATGATATTTTAACGCATTTTCTTTCCAAGACTGGTAAAGTATCATTTGGGGGCTCCTTAATTTGTACCACGGACTTATGCAAACAATATGGTTCTTATTTCGAAAGCATTCAATTTGCATCCCGAAACAGCTCTTAGAAACATATTTTTATTTATTATTATTTTCAATTTATTTTTCTGTTTCTATTGTGTCAGCTATTTCTTATATAATTTATTCACAACTGCACCAAAACAGTTGACAAGAATCTTATGGCAACAAATCCACTTTGTCCGTAGGTTTGTCTAAGAAATATCTTACAGTTAATTAAAAAAATCTCTGAGATGAAAATAAATGCCGTTTTGCTTTTCGTATAAAGGTTTAAACAGTTTCCTGTGAAACTATATTTTATATTTCACGGGGATTTTCCAGACAAATTTCCTTGGGAATTTAATTTTTTTCTACAACAGAAATATAGCCGTCAAAATGTTTGTGGTTTATTTCCTTTCAGAAAGGCCTTTTTAAAATGTTCTTAAGTAAGCAAGAAGAAACAGTAAACATACATTCACAACCGACGCATGTGTTACTTGGTGTCACCTCACAGCAAGTACAATCCCCTAACGAAAGTGGGTGTGCTATGCAGCTTTACTGTTATGAACCAGACATCCGTGATTTTAGCGACAACTGCTGCTAAGGAAGCAAACATACCTTCCACACTCCTCGATAAATTCAATATGACACCTAGAAATACCTGTCAGAGCGTTCACAGTATTTATTCTTTTAAAGTATGCGTTGTGTTAAACTAAAATCAATTATTTCCCGAAAATATATATTTAATCGTGTTCATAAAAATTCATTTAAATACAATGATTGCTTAAAATAAGGTAAAAAATAATAACTTAATTACTGCAGAATGTTCCAGGGGTTTTTAATACCTGTTTGCTTGCAAAACGGGAATGGAAATCAAGCATTTCATTTCTGATGGTTGATTCTGGGTATCACTTCGAAATCAAAAAATAAACTTACGAGATAAACAGAAATTATACGAGATAAACAGAAATTACTTTCGTTAATATAGTTACAAAGAGCACATTTTCATTTTTCAGAAGTATTTAAAATAATTTTTAAGCACATGTGCAAGTGTGCAAGAAAATCGACTCATTTCTCAAAAATGTGTGGTTGACTTCTACATTATTTATTTGATTTGGATTTTTAGTGCTACGTTATAAACTCTTGCTTTTAAATTTCTTAAGTCCAATGACATTAATTTTTCACTGACAAGGAAAGGAAAATCGTAACATATGATATGATATGAGGGACGCAGCCAGACCCTCCTGACAGACTTTACGTCGCCCTATGACCTTTTTGCGGGCTGCGCCTAAAATCGTAACATATTTTTTTAAATTTCGTTTCAGTTGCGAGACTGAAACATCTAACATTTATTTAATTTCTACTGTGCAAAAAATATTTTGCTGAACAATTCGTTTCCTTATCAACTGATTCCTAATAATTTGATATAGTAACCATTCATTTTCATTTCCACTGGATGACGTCGAAGGCCCGTGATTAAGTAAGAATGGTAACTACTGCTGGAGAAGGTAAAAAATTAAACCCCTGGGCGACGATGCATGCTCTCATGTATCTGTTATTTTATTTTAATACCAAGCAAACGTTATGAGCGCATATTGTAACTTGTAAATTGTAACAATATTAGTGCATACATATATCCGTAGAAAACTGTTTAGCGCATGTTCTTCTGTAACGGAAAAATCTCATTCTTCGATACTGATATATATGGTACAGCTGAAGTTTTGTTATAAAATTTTTTTAATAAATACTGGTAATGACTCTTTGAAGTCGAGGCCAGCAGATAAGATTCCAGATCCAGGTAAAAATATCATTCCCTCACTTGACATAGGAGTCATGCCCTCTAAAACTTTCATCCTGTCCTCTGGACCCACTCAAGCATTTCTGTACTTGCATCGCTCCTTGAAGCACCAAGCATCAATTTTACGATAGTCGGTATACAGCTTGCATATTTAACAAGCTAGACGCGGCGACAGCGGCAACTGGAACTGGTAGAGAATCATTCTTGCACTTAACTTTTGAGAGTGATGGGAAAAGCAGCTGATCTAAGCAAATTTAATAGAGGGAAGATTGTAATGTCAAGGAGACTCGGAACGAGTATCTCCGAAACTGCACTTGGACTGGTGTTCACAGTCTGCCGTTGTTAGTATTTATGCAAAGTGGATAAATGACGGTGAACCCAGCAGTAGATGCCAAGATGTTGGACGCGTCATCAAAGAAAAAGGACTTCGAAGACTGCCTTGTATGGTACAGCAAAATCGGCTCCAGAGATTGGCTCATATGACAGCGCAATACAATACAAGTGCAAGTGTTTCCGAACACACACACAAAAAAGTTCAGCGGATACTGTTGGATATGGAACTGCGCACCAGCTTCCCACCTCGTGTGCCTCTGTTGACCAAGCGTCATTGTCAACTACGCCTATAATGGGTTCGGGAACACCGAGACTGGACCATGGGTAAGGGGAAGACAGTTGCCTGGTCGCATGAATCACGATTTCTAATTCATTACGTCGTTGGTCGTGTCTGGTGGTGGCGGTTTTATGCTTTGGGCGACGTTCTCATAAGCGGCTCTGCGACCCTTAAATTGTAGTAGAATAGACCACGAAAGCTGCGTACTATCCGAACATAACTGCGGATAAGTTGCACCTTTACCTGGCGTCTGTCTCCACTCCCTTAAATGGAATCTTCCAGCAGGACAACGCTCCATGTTAGAAGGCTCGAATTGTGTTGGAGTGGCTCGAGGAGCATAAATAAGGATGACTTCCAGTTAATGTCTTGGCCACCTACCTCGCCGGATAGAGACTAACTAACCCGATAGAGAACTATGTTACTTCCATGTTAGAACTTCCATGTTAGAAGGCTCGAGTTGTGTTGGAGTGGCTCGATGAGTATAAATAAGGATGAATTCCAGTTAATGTCTTGGCCACCTAACTCGCCGGACAGAGCCTAACTAACCCGATAGAGAACATTTGTGATTTCATGCAGCGGTAACTCTGAGCTCAAAGAACACCTTGTTATAACATCTCGACTTTGCGTGACCGCTGCTTAGAGATTTGGTACAACCGGTCTCCAGTCATCTACCAAGAACTTTTGACATCCATACCAAGGCGAATTGCAGCTATTTTGCAGGCCAAAGTTCGCGCAACGCATTATTTAGTGTTCAGAATGTACTGGCTCTTCACAAGCTAAGCTTTTACATTTCTCAAAAATTCTTTCGGAAATATTTTCTGGTATTTCTGTAAAAAAGATATATCCTGTATTAAGCGCATGTGTTTATAGACAGTTAAGTTTTTGACTGCAAGACTTTAATCTGTTTCTCATAATATTAAATTTCAAGCAGATAACATACATAAAAATATAAAATTAATTTGCTTCAAAACGCTGTTATTTCCATTCCAGCCTAATGACCATTTGACGTTATATCTTTTAATAACCGATATACTTTGGTAATTTGTAGATACAATGCTTTAATAGTGTTTGTTCTTAATGCCCATCATACATCCGTGTTACACTTACTTTAAAAATCAGTACCCTTTTGTAAAAGATGAGAGTAACACAATTAAGTTATGGTGACTAATAGGCAACAATATTAGTGCATACATGTATTCGTAGAAAACTATTTAGCGCATGTTCTTCTGTAACGGAAAAATCTCATTCTTCGATACTGATATATATATATATGATATAGCTGAAGCTTTGTTATAAAAATTTTTTAATAAATTTCTGCAACTGTTAATTTCTTAAAGCTCAGAATTCACGAGAGCTCTTAATTTACTTTGATAAGCGTATGTAGAACGAACAGTAATGCAAATTGAATATGACTATCATGTTGAAACCATATGGCTTTCCTAAAATTGTTCTGACATATTTCTATCGCTAGTTCGAATTCTGTTAAGTGCAATAAATAAGTGCTTCTGTTAAGTGCATTTTCATTTACTTTCCTTCGCCTTTAACATAAATCTGCAAATAGTTCCTTCCAAGATGTTAAATAAAACTTGTTACGTTGATTTTAAGAGATAATTCCTGACTGCTAAATATATTTTTGCCTGCTACTGAGTAGTAATTCTATGTATCTGATTTTCCGGTTAATGTTCACCTCCCCAAATGGCCGAGTTGGTAATTGTGGTGTCCTGGCACAGTTCATAGCGAATGAGTTGGTTTAGTAGAATTTTCAGACTCTTTCCATTGGTAACTTGAATACGCGACAGTTTTCTTAAATATTCTCCACGAAAGCTTCTCTTCTAAAGCAGATAGTAGAGCCTCCTTTATTGTTAATCGACTAATCAACGAACCAGACTTTCACAGTCAAACGAATTTTTATTACAAAAAAGTCTTCTTTGAGCTTGAGCAGAATGTCCAGTTCAGGTTATAAGGTATTTCTCCCACTTTTCCTAGCGTGCCTTCGTAGTGTAACGGTAGCACGCTGGGCCTGTATTCCAGAGGTCCGTGGTTCGATTCCCGGCGAAGGCGGTTACATATTTTCCATCTTTTCTGCTTCCAATTGACCTAATGACTCTACAAGTGGCGCCCGAACTAAAAGGGTTGTGGATGATGATTCTCCGCAGCCAGGATTTGGCGACTAGGTCCCCTAAAACCCTAGTCGCCCTTTAAAAAGGGGAGTATATAAGGTATTTCTCCCACTATCCTAACGTCCTTCGTGGTGTAGTGGTTCTGCACGCTGGGCCGGTATTCCAGAGGTCCGTGGTTCGATTCCCGGCGAAGGCGGTTTGCTAATTTTTCATCTCTCCGGCCTCAAAATAACCTAATGACTCTACAAGATAAGCTGTTAATTCATTATATCCCAACTAATATAATTTAAATATGGCAATGGAACGTCTGTTAGGCAATAATTTTTATGTTATCGTTCTCATGATATCTGCACAATAGAAGCACAAGATAAAAATTAATAAGATTTAATGGTGATTCGTGGTTTATCTTTACTTTTACACAGCTTCAATCTGTTAAATTACAGAAATATTATAAGCGTTTGAGACAAATTTTTATGCGCAACAATAATCAAATATGCCACGTGGCGCTTTGATGTTTAACCCCCCACATAAAGGCATGACCGCATTTATCCGGTCATGAGATTTTTTTATACTTGTTTTACATTAGCTTTTAATTTAAACAATTTTAGTCTCTTACTTTCTTTAATGAGTAAATATTATCTTAATTTATGAAAATTTTTAAAACTTCAGACTAAAATAATTAATTATACAAATATAGCTCACAAAAGCTGTTAAAACACAGTTTTCATGCACATATCCAAAACGCCAGTGCATCACTTGATTCTTAACTTGTCCTGGCTCTGGTGAGAAGTCTGGATTTGTTTTCCAGAACTAAATGTATCAGTGTCGATGTCGACTGAGGTCGCTTTATGCAAACAATTTTCCAAATTAACATCAGTGATTCTCGTTTTCACATGTGATGCTTCATATGACTAAGAATCTGTTCACAAGTTTAAGCGTTTTCAAATGGCGAAATCATTGACAGAGCATGTTTGTTAAATACTGGTTATTTCTCTTCCTCCAAATATATTTTGTAGAAATATTCCAAACCAAACCTAACGGAGTTTATCTTTTAAATGGGCATCACTACAGTTTTCACAATGTTCTATTTGTAATTGTCCTGACAATAAATTCATGTTTATGGGAAATGTTATTGCAGAAAAAGGTACAAATGCACCAAAAGGTACATCATGCTTTTAAAATCTTGAAATCGTTTTTGGAAATCAAGGTTCAAGTCGGGTATCGACGAAGCGTATTTATCTACAGCAGCTTGAGTGACGTTCGATTGTAATAGCAATGTAGGAATGTGAGTGAAGATTTTTTGTCCTTATCTGTTGTTCCCAAATCCGAAGTTTCTTGTGAAGCATGGAAATCACATCAAACTTGTTAGTATTTCCCTTGTAGACCAATATTAACATTCTTTAGGTGGCTAGTAATATCAACAAGAAACCTTCACCATACCTAAAAAGGAAAATAGGACTCGATATATAATTCTGTCATATAGCTTATATAATTATATATAGAATTATATATTATTATATAATTCTGTTATATAGGGTTATAGCAGCTTCTATTTTTATTATTATTATGTCATTCGCAAAATCTCACGAAATATGTGGCCCAACCACATGTCCGATAACGTTGCGAGGTTGCCGCAGATTGGCTAGCGCTCAGTTTTGTTTTGCCACTTACACGCAAAATCGGCGTACGATGATGGGATGCTCTTTATTGGTATATTATAGTTGTTTTACGTATAATGTGTATTATCCATTAAACCTTTTTTTAATATCACCAAACTCCGCGGGTTTGTCAACCATGCTCTAAAACATTCTAATTTGTTTTTAGATCTTGAAGTTGTGTATTCAAACAACTGTTCTATAATACATTCGACACATTTCATTCTCTAGATCGCTAAATTTTATGTTGCAACTGAGTTTGAATGAAGTCTGACATTGAGCTCGTATTTTATGCTGTTCTAAAAGTTGCTTTTATACAGACAACAAATTAAAGAAAGGGGTTTAAGATATTTTATTATGACAAAGCTCGCAAGGGCTATCTGTCTCATAACGGTTTGCCTTCGTGCAGAACCTTTTAAGGGCAACGAAAATCAACCATGCAGCAAGCTTTTTCGCCTAGGCAAAAAGGAAGACAAAAGAAAAATATTGAATTAGATTTCAAATAACGTTGATGTCTATAATTACAATATATGTTATTAATTTTCTTCCGAATCATGACTTTAATTCTTTTAAATTGAAAACATTTTTACGGAAAGTGTACAAAAGAGTAAAACTTAGAAAAATAATTTGATGGTAGATACAGCGTGCTTTCGTGGTGTAACTGGATAGCAATTCCTGCTAGCAGGTCCTGGGTTTGAATTCCGGCGAGGACATTGCATATTTTCACGTCTCTTGTATTGATAAACCGAACTGCTGTTATAATAAAACGTACATAAAATTTGCTGAGTAGTAAAACAAGGTTCCATTCAATCGGAAATAATGCTATTTAACTCCTTACAAAACTTCTTATGCAGTAGGAAACTGGAGAATGAATAGGATGAGCATTGTTATCTCCCATATGACTAAAGAGCCCGATAAAACTCTTCTCTCCGCATATAGTTCATTTCAGTAAGAGCAACAATATGTAAAAATCTCTAGTAGTTTTGAAATAACTCATAGTCATTAAAAATTTAGGCAAAATAATATCTAGAGATCAGTATTGAAACATCTTCGTCTTACTTAACATGCATTAATTAGACAAAATGATTGAATAAAGGCGAGTGAAATAAGCATATCGTATCTAGGTATTTTTTACCCGAGGCAAAAAAGTAAAAAATTCTGCCCAGCAGATTTTTTTTTCTTTTCTCCTGAAGAAGAGGATATCCTGCTATGTCTGATCGCCTTCGAAATCTCTACACTTTTATTCAAAATTTCTGCCAAAATGAAGTTGCTGTTTAGCGTAATTTGAAATTTTAGATTGCTATGCTCTCTTCCAGTCTGAAGTTTCTACTATGATAATTACCGAATATTACCAAAAAATTTTAACTTAATTTCTAATTTAATAAAAATGTTCTGAGATCTGATTCACTGATCCGAGAAATCAAACGAGGGTACATTAACAGAGAAATTGAAATAGTGCATTTATCCAAAGACGAATTTTATAATCAAAAATGAAGAAGCTAAACTTAATGTGGAAAATGGAGAGAGAGAGATTGATAATTAGGTAAATATTTTTTCAGACACCGGTGTTTCATCGTTCCATGCCATTCCAATGAACTTCTGAGTATTAGATTCCTTGAAATAAATTTAAGGCGAAGTTAATGGATTTTGGAAAGCTTGTTGTGGTGAAGAAAAGCGCTAACAGCTAGAATTCAATTAAAGGGAAGCAAATGAGAATTAGTGATTTCGGCAATATAGCGTTTTCCATGGCAATTTTAATGTATGAAGCTCATTATCGCAAACATAAATCAATGCACTAGATGTAACCCTAAATTTTAATGTAGCGTTTTCAGATATGGGAAACCATAGCAGTTTTGATAATAAATTGGCTTTAAAATTGGCTTTTAAATTGACGTCATTAAGTCTTCCCTTAATTCAGCTATATTATTTTTAATGCGAAATTCTCCTAACACTTATTTGGAATTAAGGAAACTACGCGATGAAAAATATACATTAAAGAAATCTGAAGTAAATTATTTAATTCTTATTTAAATAATTTTGCTGCTTATTATGTCGGTACTATGCTGGGCCAAACGCAAACGGAGAGGCGCCATCCTGTTTAATGGTTATGAAAGATAGTTGATGGAAATTACACAGTCGGCCATATAAAAACAAAAGCCTTATTAATAATATAATATATCTAAGTTATCATAAATAGTTCTAACAGCGTTTTATTGTACTTGATACAGCATGGTGAATAAAAGATGCATCAGTAATATAATACATATAAATCATCATAAATAATGTTTATAAAATTCTATTTTAAGTACTTTAAATATGATGTTTTAAAAGAGTGCTGTTTGATATTTTCAATTTTGAAAATAAACAACAGTAAAATTTATTTTTCAAAATTGATTTCTAATTTTTCATAGTTAATATTGCGCTCCTACTAGCTGTTCACCTGAAGTAAGTGTCTCTATGGCCTCGCCGTTGTCCAGGCTCTAGACGTAAGAAATAACTTAATAAATAATTATGATTTATATCAGACTTATGTTCATAAATTTTATTTATGCATTATGCTAGAGCAATTTTCAAAAGAGGCGGCTACTCAGGATCAGTGTGTTGGAGGATTTTGTATTGGTTTGAAAATAAACGGGGAAACAATTCAGCAATTAAACAGATACTTTATAAGTATGTTTTTACCTCAGGGTTTTCACAAAAAATCGATCGGAATTAAATGCCAAAGCAGGTATTAAAAATGTTACTCTGCAAAATGAAAAACAATTTTTTCTTAATCTCGATTTTTGAGAAAAGGTTTTGGTTATTCATTTGCAATTAAAAATTATGAATATCTATATATAATACTAAGAATATAGACGCAGAGAGATTTCAGTTCTATCTGTGTAGAGTATATGTCCATCATTGTAACTATATTATATACTAGCGGCTATGCTGCCAGCCTTCGTCTGGCTTTTAAATGTACCGTAAAATTGCCTGAAGGTAAACACCAAACGTTAAATTTAAAAACTGCGCAGAATTTTACTCTGCAAAAAACTTCCGAAAATTTTTTTTTTTTTAAATATGTTACATATAAAAAAATTAACCAACTTTCCGTTGAAGAAAAAAAATCATGCAAATCGTTTCGATATCTTACAAACAGTGAAATAAGCAAAAAATAACGTGAAAGAAACTCAAAAAAACAAAAAAAAAACAAAAAACAAAAAAAAAAAACCGCGCAGAACTTTGCTCTGCAGAACAACTTTATCAAAAAAAAAATCAATAAAAATGTATTATATATATAAAAAAAATGACAATGAAATATGCCAATCTCTTGAAAACAGTGACATAAGAAATACGATGAAAAATGTTTGTCAAACCCATATTTCTGAAAGAATGAAATTATTCAAAATGCAATTTCATCAAAAGTCTATCAATAACAATAAGAAAGGAAAATTGTTGCCAAAATCACATTTTTAAAGATGTGAGATGTGAGAAGTGTACTCAGAAGCTTCATTAAAATTTTTTTTTTTTAAATACAAAATATTATCATTTACCCAAAATTCTTTTTGTAAAAGTAGTCGCAAGGATGAAAGTTTAACTTGTCCAAAAATCAAAGAAAAATAAATGTACATTCATGTACATTTTTAAAAATAAACTGTTTTAGAAAAAATCCCGTTGAAAAGGTGTTAAGCTCACTTTGTTAAATAAATTCGTATTTAATCGATTTATTAAAACACGAAATTTATTTTAAGTTCGTAAAATAGCTAAGTGCCTACGTTTCATGACAATGTGAAAATGGAGTGTGTAGAGTAAAATATCGCTTTCCTATAGCCCATTATGTCTCAAAATGACGCAATTTCGTCACAAAACAAAAAAAAAAAAAAAAAAAAAAAAAAAAAAAAAAAAAATATTCGAATTCGAATTTCGAAAAAATCGCTTCGAGGTGCACTGGCTCTTGTCTAGATGCACCTACGTACTAAATTTCGTAGCCGTGGGTCTATTAGCTTACGCGCAAGCGCGAACGAAAGACACACATACAAGACAGACTCTTTTATTATATGTAGAGATAATCGTATACATTCTATTGAAAAAAATATCTAAATAGAATGCAGGTGATATAAAATTCACCTTATTTATTGTTATTCATTTTTAAAATTAAGATTAATTTTAGAAAACTGAATATTTTAGTAACTGATAGAACCATAGAAATTACTTTTCTATCAGTAAATTTAGGGAATAATTCAGCATTTTAGAGAAAGGTTATTAAACTTTTAAAATTTTAAAGGTTATAAATATATTTCTTTAATGAACACGAAAGCAATATGTGCTTTTATTGGTGGAAACATGTTTTCAAGAAATTTGCTATATACACTCTGTTGTTTTAGAAAGAAAGATAGATTTGAAAAAAAAAAAAAAAAAAAAAATCATTATATGAGTTTAACAACATTTCATTCTCAGTGTGCCATTTAAAAATGTATTCATTAAGTTCCTTTTTGTGAGCAGAAAGCCTAAATATTTAACTGTGCACTCACCGAATCCAGTAAGATAGCTTCCACATTTTAGATGTATGCACTAAGTACTACACCTTAAAGACACACAGAAAGAATACTTTTGATTCCTTATATTTCCTTGACATAAAGTGGGATTAGGAAAAAAGACTAGACTAAATTCAGTCGATTAAATTAAGATGGCGACTATATGTCGTCTACCACATTTTAGCTCGGGGGCTGTTGTAAAATTAGAATGTTTTGGAGAACAGGAACCCCAAAAATTAACCGTACCTTTTCTGGGAATTAAACCCGAGGTCTTCCAACTGACAAATGGATGTGTTGGGTATTACAACCTAAGGGAATATTTGAGAAACGCCTTTAATTCCTTAGAAATTTTTTAGAAATTCGAAATATGTATTTCAACGAATTTTGTGATTGCATAAATGTCATGGTGAGATTATTAATTCAGCTGAGTAAACATTCAGGGTTCAGGGTGAGTAAAACTGATAATTTTTTTTGGTTAAGACTTAAAAATTTGTTGACATAGTCAAACTTTTTTATCCATGAGATTATGATACATAAAACATTATACACAAGAGTCTGGATAAACACTTCATTTGCGTTAAGACATATTTTCAGTGTCTGGAAATAATAATCCTTTGTCTTTAAAGCGGACCCATCAATTTAAAGCCTAACAGCGGCCGAACGGTAAAGTCGCTGAACACTGGTAGTTCGGTTCGAGGTCCGAATCAGGCGAACGGGCTGGCTGCATGGGCGTTTTCGTGGTTTTTCCCACGTGTAACGTGTTAAAAGCCAGTTTTCTTAGACAGTTCTCCACGAAGGCAAACCTACCCTTAGGCAGATAGCCCTCAAGTGTTTTGCTATAATCGAATAAACCAAACTAAATAATCAAATAAACCAAACTAATAATCAGTTTAAATACCACATATTTCGCTGAAGATTTCATCTAAAAAATTATTTGTTTAACAAGCTGAAGTATTTCTTTCCATATTTATTAAAAAAATAAAAGGATATGAAATGGAAAGTAACAAATTGCCATTAAAAAGTACATAACCGTTTCAATAATATTAAAAGGTATCTTATAAAGAACTGACAGATTCTATGTTGATACAGAAATTTATCATTGTTGTTAAATAGGAATTCTATGCATGAGGTACATAACATATATGATGATAATTATACCATTAATTAGTTATAGTAGACGTATAAGTAAAACTGATTTCAAAATATTTTAAAGAAATATTCGCTATTTTTAAATGATTCTAGATAGGAAGTGAAGGGGAAAACTGTGCGAAGACAAAAGAATTTGTTTTTTTAAAGTAATGAACAATTCTTTTTAAAACCTACATTTTATTTTAAGAAAAAAAGCACAGTGTCTAATATTTGAGAATTATTGAATTTTCATTCGAAAAGCTACTTTAAATTTATAATTCAGGGAATACGAACCTAGGAAACGCATACCCTAAAAATATCTTGAAAATTAAACCAGGGAAGAGAGAAGTAGCTCTTAAAAGTATAAAATTAATTTTTGCTTTGCTAGACGGCCATTGGTAGCATTAACACATTTTCTTTAAAACTATTGTTTTCTTTTGGGTGGGGAGAAGTAAAGGAAGAGGGCTAATTATTAAAGGGTGTAGAGACATTAGGTATTTTTGGAAGCATGCAAGATGAAAAATGAGCGATCGCCTTCGCCGGGAATCGAACCGCGGGCCTCTGTACTACGCGCCCAGCGTGCTGACCACCACACCACGAAGGCATGCCAAGAAGGCGGGAGAAATACCTTATAGTATGTATTCCAAATGAAAATTTCGGAGATTCTCAGATATCTAGAAGCACGGACCTTCGGAATACCGGCCCAGCGTGCAGAACCACTACACCACGAAGGCACGCTAGGAAGGCGGGAGAAATACCTTATAAGGGGAGCCAATTAAATGTACAGCCAATGCTATATTTCATTATTAAATTAATCGTAAATTTTGTCAGAAGCTGTTGTGATCGCAGTTTCTTGCTTCAGCTGAATTTTTTTCTTCAAACAATCAATTCATTATTTCATCACGTTCATTTTTTCGCACTTATTAAGTACCTTTTTCGTTTCTCTTACTCATACTTTGTCTAAAAAATCATTTCCCCTTGAACTGGAAGAAGGAAGGAAATAGACGTAGCATAGGAAAGGAAATGCGAGGTTAATTTTTGTATGTTAATCTTGCATTTTTCTGCTTTCTGGTGATTGAATTACAGTTTTAAAGCAATATTTGCTAGACTGAAATTTAAGCTAAATTAAACGTTTTTTCAATTTTACTTAAGCTAAATAAAACGTTAAAAGTCACGTGTCTTGATGGGGAAACTTCAAGTAAGTGTTCATGAATAAATTTAGAATGAAGATAAATATCTTTTAAATTCACAGAATCAAAGTGACGAAAATACATTTGAAACATTTTAATATTCTCTGGTAGACAGCTAACTATTATGAATTTAAGGTTTGGTAGAGAAGGCACGCTATTAATAAATTCTTATTTATTCGCAATTGGCATCATCATGGATAAAGTGAAAATGATGCAAAAGGAAAAGAAGTTTAATAAAATAACTGATGTAACTACAGAAATGGTTCTGTGTTATTGATTGTAACATGAGTAACTTATAACTGCCCAACCATTAAATTCGCATTCCTTTCATTCAAAGATCGTGCAATAATACATAGACTGCTGAGATAAACAGTTTTTCAGTTCAAATATGGGCTCACTGCTCACTAAGAATAAGTAGAAATAAAAACATATAAAAACAGGGAAAAGTATGGCATTTTGCGCATCACTAGATTATGCTTTTGAAGATGGAAGAAGAACCAAGAAGATCCAAGGATCTTCCAAGTTTAATCAAAAGTTTTGCCTTTGCACTCACCTGAAAAGAAATTCCGGAATTTTAACATTTTTTTTTATGGTTTACTTAGGCCGGCTCACATGCCATCCCACTTTAAATAGGTAAAATTATTCAACTTACTAGGGATGAGACGAAATTAAAAATCAAGAACAATGGACTCAGCAGTGTTATATCAAATCCAGCGTTCTGTACCCGGTGCAGAAAAAAATATTTCAGTTGAATTTATAATATTACTTCTCAGAGTAATGAGTAATCTACTACAATCATGAAATTATACATCTCAAATTGAACAATGTTTTTTTCCTGTTTGTAAAACACATTTTAATCAAAGGCGTTTTAAAATGCGTAGACATAATAAGCTATTGCATCCAGTGCATTGTAAAAATGCATTTTTAAAAATTAAATGCTCATTTTTAAAGGTTTTTAATAAAATATTATTCATATTAATAATCATATTAATAAAATGCTGTTCATATTTTTTCATTCTCTCTCTTTTAATGGACTAGTTAGCCAAGCTATTGCTTTCAAAGTTAAAAACTTTTAAGTTATTTCATATAAGTCACATAATTTTTTAAATGTATTTAAGTATTAAATGAAAAATGTTTTAATTATATGTTGTTTAAATTTTATGATTAAAATAAAGGTATTTAGTTCAATGATACAATCGTTTTAATTCTATATTTTTATTAAGTTCATTAATGCATGTTCTTCAAATGTTCTGTCACTGTGCTTGAAAGGCTTTTAGTCTGTCGTATTTATTTGAAGAACATCCATGTTTAGGTTAAAGTTAGATGTGTTGAAAGTAATTTATATTCTTTTCAGATCATAATATTTCACATTCATATCAGTAGAATTAATTTTTCTTGACATAGCAAAAGAATGAAACTAAATATATTCAACCAAAATTTAAAAATTATTCCTCAAGCAAGTAAAAGAATCGTGATATCAAAAGAATAAGATATGCTGCCAAAGTCTCTTAATTTGAATTTAAATGGAAATCGACTTACGTGCGTCTGAAAAGAGAACTTCATTAACCTTTTTGTTGTTTCAAGTTTCCCTCTTATCTGACTGGATTTTTGCAAGACACCTTTATGAGCTAGGGTGACTAACTGCATATTTCATTACAAAGTCAATGCATGGAATATGCTTATCTTAGCAATGCACGTGCCATCCATTACCAAGTAACAGAGAAGATCCATTTCGTCTCAGTCGTTGATAGTTATGAGCCAGTGCGGAAAAGATGTTCTCTGATAGCTTGCTCTCTAGAAATATCAAGTGAACCTTATTTTGTGAAGAAATATACACTTATTTCGTGCCGCTCTTAGTGAACATGACATTAATTTAGAGCGTGTTGACCTTTCAATAGCCGTCATTTCGAATCATAAAAACAATTTGTTATTTTTATAAGTAGGTAATTAAAGCATCTGTTTGAGCAGCTTTAGAAAAAGGCTTGCAGCTAAATGGGGTACCAGATGATTTGATCTTCATCTTTGAAAATAAACACTTGTGTGATCTTTCACATTGCTTTTTATTCGAGAGAAAGGTTTTTCATTATGAATAGTAGTATTTATTATGCTAGTCAGCATATAAGTATTGTCACCATTCACCGTGATAATGAAAAATTGTGATTTCATTTGCACAAAAATTAATAACGCTTACAACCTTAAAGGACACAAGAATGCGTTTTGCAATTCAAAGTTTTATTAATCATCATTCCCCCATTTTTTACCTTTATATGGATGAAACATTGTTTAACTTTATGGAATAGAGCTGAGGGGATTTAATTATGGCTTAAGAATTTATTGCTTATACATTGCTCTAGTTTTCTAATTAGTCAAGAGGTGGAAAAATAGCCTTTTAACTTTATTTATTGCTTTATAAAGTATTTTCTCCCTCCTTTCCGCATGCCCTCGTGGTGTAACTGAAAGCACGCGCGACGCGTAATCGCGAGTTCAGAAGTTTCAATCGCGGCGAGGGCATTATACATTTTTCACGTTTCTGCATTGATATAACCTAATGATTTTATAGTGGTGCTCGAACTGAAAAGTTGGCGAAGATAATTCGTCACCACTAGGATTTGGCGACTGGGTCCCCTCATCCTCAGTCGCCCTTTAAAAGTGGGAGTACATAAGATATTTTCTCCCTCCTTTCTGCTTCATGGAGGTAAGAATAAGAATTATTTTCCACCTCCAATGATCTGCTTCGTGTTTATAACTGGAAGCACGCTGTTTCGGAAAGAGCATTGCACATTTTACACATTCCTGCGTCGGTATAGTCTATTTATTTCCTCTACAGCTTCAGATACAAATTCTAATTCCTTTTTGCTCATTTTCCGTTTAACTGCACACGATTTATTGTAAATAATTCAAGCAGAAAACGTAAAAAGTTGCTTATAAAGGGATCGAAAGAGTAAATATCATTTCAAACATATTCATTTAATGCTAATTTATAGTAACTGTTTATTTATTGCCTTATATTAGTTGATTCGAAGTAATCTTAAAACGCTATGAAGTTCATTTCTCCGTTTGTGTACTTATGTTGTGTTCTTATACTGTGCTTTTAATCACGCGAGAAATCTCTCAGAGCGGTATTTCGAAACTTGTAAATTTTGCTTTTTCCAGGTTCAGTACCTTTGCATTTTAGACAGTAGTGTTACATCTAAGTTTCCAAATGAAACATTACTGTCGAAATAAGAAAATAAAAAATGAGTTTCAGAAATATGATTTAACTGAAACCTTGTTGCAGGCAGAACCTAAATGATTATTGTGCCCGAGATATACAATTTATAGTATTAGAAGTATTTTTTATTAATTACAGTAGTGGTGTAATTATTCATAAAATTATTCCTTAAGTATATTGTATACGCCAATTAAAAAAATAATTAATGAAAAGCAAGCGTAACGCTTTAACCAGTTAACTGTGATTGACGAGTATACTCGTCATTGAAAAGCGGCAAATATTGTTTATTGACGAGTATACACGTCATGCGTATAAAGCAGTGTAAGCAACGCGCGTATAAAGCAACGTAATAGAAACAGAGAAAAGAAAAAAAATATTAACAAAGAGACGGGAGCTAGTGAGTGATTATAATGAAAAAATGGATGGAGTGGATATGAGCGATGGAATTATCACAGGGTACTCCACAGCAAGAAAATGACTCAAAAAGTGCTATAAAAAGGTATTTCTTCATTTCTTAGGCATTATGTGTCTGAATGCATTCATATTATTTAAAAAAATAATGGAACATTATCGCGTATCAACATTTTGCGCAAATTTATTGAAGACACTTTTGCGACGTATCCAATTGAAAGAAATAAATCAACACAAACTCGGCCATTTAGACCTAACATAAGCCAATTAGGCGGGAATCATGTTCCAGATTATATACCCGAAACATCGGGGGGGGGGGAACCTCTATGCGAAGGTGTTCGCATTGCTACAAAATTAAGATCAGGAAGGAATCGCGCTACTGGAGTTCGATTTGCAAAGTCCCATTGTGTATAGTACCTTGTTTCGCTGAATATCACTCCACAGCAGGAATTTAAACTCGTACTTTTATATGTATAATATTTAATTTAATTTATTGCATTTTTAGTCTAATATGTATGTTAATATATGCTTATGTTAGTAATAAAATTTTCAATTTTATAAAATAAACCCATCTTTTTCATCCAATATCTTACCAGTGCAACTTACTCTATGATTGACGAATATATTTGTCATGGCTCGATTCTGGCGATACAAAACGGTGAGCACTCTTAAACGAGAGCGCCACAGTTAACTGGTTAAAATCCTTCAGTTTCTTAAGCGATGTATTGTTTTATTTGAAAAGTAAAGTAAAGATCTTATGCCTCACCGAATAACTACTCTGAGAACTGGCATTTTGCCAAGTTACGTGGCTGATAATTGAAGAGTCTAATCACTCGTGAAATGAACCGATTGCCAGGTCGCGACTAGTGTTAATTTAAGTTTTTAGCCTCGCGACCATTGTTACCATCTTTTCAAAATGCTCACCCGAACATTTTAAAACAGGATATTATAAAAAAAAATTTTAAAAATCTCTTTTTTTTGTTTCATTTATAGTGTGAAGAAAATAATATTTCTTATTTGAAGGTTAACGTGTAACATCATACATTATTAATTAATATAATAATTACATATGTAATGAAACATACATATAATAATTACTAGCCATATGAATGTACATATAATAATTACCCACCACATAAAATAATTTTGTGGCATATGATGAAATGATATTATAATAAAACAATTCCGATATCGATATTAATTCCACGAATGACACTTAAACTGAAACTCTCACATTTGCAATATTTGTAAATTTTACTGTACAATACTTGCGGGTTGAAAATTCAAAATTACATTTTCTGCCATTCCTGAGTTTGGGTTGGGATGAAGTTATGATCATTATCTGCTAAAAATAAAATACTTTCAAATATTCTTGCAAATCATAATTTCACAGTTTCTACGAAAACCGGACAAATTAATAGTTAATCCGGATCAGTAATATAAAAACGGCTTATCCAGTGAAAACCAGCTTGGTGGCAATGCTTACGACGCACATGCATTTAGCTAATCTATTAAAATAATGAAGGGGCCCACCAGCGGCCGAGCGGTAAAATCGCTGAACACTGGTAGTTCGGTCCGAGGTTCGAATCCCGCGAACGGGCCGGCTGCATGGGTGTTTTCCTGGTTTTCTCCATGTGTAACGTGTATACGAGCCAGTTTTCCTTAGAAAGTCCTCCACGAAGGCATTCCTCCCCTTAGGCAGTTAGCCTTCGAGGCTTTGCCGTAAGTAAATAACCTAACCTAACCTAACCTTAAAATAATGAAGAAGATTCCTAAAAAGAGTAGTGCAGTAGTGAGGTAATAATAAATAAGCATGTATAACGATTAAGAACTGATTGATAATTGTAACTTAATTATAGCTAAAATATATAATTAAACAATTAAGAAAAAGAGTAAAGAGTTTTAAACATTTCGCGATTTACAAAAAATAGTCCCTCAACTCACCACTATTATAAAAATTTCTAATATTAAAAGCGGTTCGAAATCTGAGTTAATGTGACAGCACTGGGAACTGAGTCAGCGGTATCTACGGCCTTTTTGATTGAGAAAATAATTCAATTCTAGATGATAAATACTGACATCAAAAACTATATATTTTCTAATATGCAGTTTTTGATGTCAAGTGATGCAGCTTATGATGTTTATTTTTTTATTACTATTTTAATCATATATCGCTTTTGTTAACTTTTAGTAATACTTCTACATAGGAAAAGAATAAATAACTAAAAAATAAAAATACAATAACATTTAAAATTTTATTTAATATGCGAGAATTGAAATCCGCCACAGAATTCTGAAAGATTTTGCGATATTGTTTTCTATTTATTCTGTGTCCAGTATTCAAGTCCCGGCAGCAGCACGTTCCTGTCCGTGACTCAAATGAAACAGCTGCACTTTTTAAACTCGAGCTCTTTCACCTGTCAACCGGGCTATACGCAGGATCAAGAAACGTGATTTACAGCACATGATAAACTGACTCAGCCAGGCTATGGAATTATACACACACAGCTTATCGCGTAACTTGATGTCTCAACCATAAACGACGAGGACGGCCGTTCTGAACCGGCGTTGACATGGAATTTCGGTTATTTGTTTCTTCCACCATTTTATCTAATTTTGTAAGAGCAGTTTAACACCAGAAGTTTAGGTATGAAAGACAATTCAGTGTAGGGGCAACCAAGTGTAAGTGCCAAAATTAATGAGTGGTATTCTAAATTACTTAGATGAAAGAGAAAAAATTCTCTTCCTCTCAGTTTTTTTTTAATGAACATTTTTCTGCATTTGCAATCAAGTGTAGAAAAGTGTATAAGCTACTAAAAGCAAACGCTCAGACATCTTTCACATCTGATAATATTTGGAAATGAATTTTTAGGGAAAAGTATTAAGACCATTAAAATTTCAGATTTACATTTATTTCATATTCTTTAACTAATGAATCAGTTTTTGTTTTGTAGGAATTGTTAGGACCATGAATAAATCCCAGTTAAGCCCTGTCTACACAAAAAGACATATCTCCGAAGATGTATCTGCAAGTCTGTGGCGCCTGCGCCACTGTGGACACAGGGAAATTATGTCAGGCGCAACAGATACTTGTCTGCGGCGACTGCGCCGGAGTCATGATCATTGCTCATGACATAGATACATTATCACCGGAGACATATTTAACGACATCCAATGAAACCGGGTATGGAAATCACGTGTCCAAAAATAATGGCGGCTACTTTAAGTGTTTAGCTTACTGAAAAATATGGCGCGAATCGCTCGGAGATTTTATTATTATTTTAACAAATTTCACTCATTTATGATGCGATATTTCTTTCGGATCATTAATTTCCGATTAATTTCTTTCTAAATAGAATATTTTTTCACTTTGCTGCAAATGATTTGATATTGTAAACTATGGAGCGATGTATTTTATACCCTCATTTGTTAACTAAATCTGCTAGAATATTTTTCCCTAAGGTTCCGAGAAGTCTGACAAACAAAACAATCTTAATTTATCGTCTGTTTGTATTTTGATGTCTTTTTTATTGTTAATGCTTTTTCAACGTTTGGTTTCAACAAACTGGCTCAATCGCTTGACCCAGTATATGAAGTGTTTAAATTTTCCGTGAACCAGCAGAGTATCAGTTCAAATACAGCTAATTATTTTCTGATTTTTTTCCACCGAAAATAAATTTTTTGTTGTTTCAATAATTCTGTAATTAATAGATCTGTTAATATAAAATTAAAAAAATCCTTACATGTAAATATGTAATAATAGAGTAATTACAGTATTTTATTACTATAAATAAAGGGTTATTATTTAAATATTATAAATAAAATTTTATATCAGTTAATTATTTACTTAATAATTTTATATTAATTACGTAAATATAATTATTAGATTTTTCCGTTATTTATAAAATGATAAAATTTGTTTTTCCTCTTTCATATTCTTAAAAAGATGCTTTATTATGAATCTACTTATCAGCAATGTGTGTTATATTTTATGCTATATATGACGTAATCGATTTATTTTCTTTTTTAAGTAATCATTATTTATATACAGAAAGCAGTTAATTTTAAAATATAAAATATGCGTATACCTATATATCTACTAATACCAAGGAAAAGACGGAGCAGCTTCGATGCGTAATAACTATATAGGATAAATCTTAGATCCGTATTGAAGAGGAGGAATTCTGATTGCATAGTATGCTAATATCTTGACTTCGCAATATATAAAAAATTTGGCAGATTTAATTCCATTTTTATTCGCAACTGATATTTGTGGCCACAGTTCACTTGGCCCTCTAGTCGTGACTATTCAAGAACATTTACATTTTTATATTATTGCAATAGGTAGCGAAATTACGTCCAAGCAGCGCACAGAGGGAAGCTGAAGTGAAAAGTTATGCAAGATGGAAGCACACGAAGAGAAAGGTTTTGGTTTGAGTTAAAAGTTTTAGTTCCCAATTATTACGCCATCAGCGCTGCGTGGGCCATGCAAAATGGAACGATCTAGAACTGACGCAATCGAGAGAAGTTATTACGATTTTTAGAACCGAGAATGAAAGGGAATTGGGAGTTAGTTTAAATTAGTTTAATTCTGATTTACATATTTTTCCATCTTACATATATATGTAATGAAACTGTGGTTGGATGACACGACATGAATGATTTGATCATAAATGAGGTACAAACTTGCATTAAAATTTCCGATGAAACAGGACTTTTCCCATGATTCACTGTCAACATTGCTTAACAAACTCGTGTAGAATTTTTCATAATTAGAACTGGCCGAAGAATGTAATGACAGAACACTTTTGGAGGCTCTCAAATAAGAACACTGAGACGTAGATGCGTAGAAATACTAATTGCGTAGATACTTGATGCTTAGAGCGTCCATCCATTTTTGAAGAAAAAGCAGTCGAGCCGGCTTAAATTCCTTCTTTTTTTTTTATTTTATTTAAACTCTCATTTTGTGGCCACAATTTCACTTGGCACTCTACTCGTGCCTATTAAAGAACATTTACACTTTTGATATTATTGCCATAGAAGTGAACATAGCAGCACACACATGATTGCACAAAGACGTCTGGCCAAGAGGAAAGTACAAGCAAAAGGGACGCATCAGTTCATAGTAGAAAGAAGGGAGGGAGTCAAAAGTTTCAGTTTTTAGTTTCGGTTTACAATTTCGTGATTGGTTAAGAGGCATCTGAATTAAGGGTTACGAAACATCGCATGATTAATTTGAATGACGCAGTTTAGACTTACAGCGCTATTTTTAGGACAGAGCGATGAAGTTTCCAAATGAAATAAAAAATAAAAGAGGTTATAGTGAATTAAATTTAGAGGTTCGCTTTCATATTTTTATATTACATATATATATATTACATTTCACAATTAACTGCTTTTATTTCCCCCTTCATTAATTTATTTTTTTTAATTAAGGGGTATCAGAAATCCCTATACCGAGAATGTTAAATTGGCCATTTTCAATGTACCTTTTCTCAAAATCTGCTGTAGATACAAGCTTGAAATTTTTTCTGTAATTAAAGTATACCTATCTGATTATACTGAAATGAGCTTTTGAAACATTTTGAATTTTAGAGTAAATTACAGAATATTTTGTTAGGCATAGTAAAATTTAGCACTTTTCTCAAGCAAAAAAATTTTTTAAAAAATATATTTCTAAGTTTATTACAAAAAGCTCATTTCAGTAAATATTAGGGAACCTAATAAATAAGCCATAAAAAGTTCAATACCTGTGAGCAGAAGTTCCTGAGAAAAGGTACATCGAATATAAAAAAATCACGTTAGGAGAAAAACGCGTTTTTATGTAAAAATCCTTATTGATCAAAGCAGTAGATGACAAATTAAAACTAGATTTTTGTACAGTTCTAATTTTCATAGAGATTAAAGAATGGTATTTTTAGAAAGCTAAAAGTGTAGAGAATTTGAAAATGCAAAAATCCGAAATCAAAATTTATTGAAGATTTTGGGGTTCCAACACCCCTTAACAATTTTTATTTATTTCTCGTATTTTGCATTTTTTTCGTTTTTATTGGCACTTTTAATCACTGTTAATTTCTGTCTACTATTAAGTCTTCCGTTTATCTTTGTTATTATTATTACAACTGTATAAATATACAATATAAAAAATATGCTTTGAAAAATGAAGACATTGAAAACTTTGCTGGCTAATATGTTTCTTGTGAGATCCGATGGAGATACTACTCTGATTGGTTTAGTAGCTCAGAGAGAACTTAATACAAAATCTTTCTGCATAGACGAAATGCAATCAGGAGACATGTCTGCAAGGGAGACTTGTTCGGAGATATGTCTCATCGCGTAAGACGGGGCTTTAAAGTGTTTCGTGTATCACTCATGTGTTTCCCTTTAAGCAAGGAATTAGGCTTATTGAATTCAAAATTAATTTTTTGTATAAGTTAATTGATTATAGCAAAGCATGCGAAGGCTACTTTACCCTTAAGATATTATAAGAGGACTTCCATGAAGTGCAATTAATTTAATAGATATGTGGGCTCTTTTTTTGCTTTATTGTTGTTTTGGTTAAATCCTGCGGTTGTTTATAGTTGTCAAATGTATCTTCAAGCCGTTATCTTTAATAAAGTAGATTGCTTGCTCATGGTTGTAATAAAAACGAATGCTTTAGACTTTTGAGTGCGTCTTTAGCCTCTTTAACCTCCTTTCCTTAGGCCAGCAATTCCTGTTACTCAGTTGTATTTTCCGCTTACGGGTATTTCCACTAGGAGAAAATATGTAAGCAAGTTTTCGTAATCATTTGCTTGCGATGAGTATACATTAATGGTATTTTTGCTATTTTTCATGATTATTAATTCTTTGTTATTCTATGCTGTACTAAACAGAACATAAAAATCAAGGAGCGTGGGCAAATTTGAATGTTGAGATTGCGTTTACATCAGCTAGGGATTCATTCTTCTCATTTTCTTCATTTCTCACGATGCTGCATACAATTTTTATTGCATCAAATTTAGTATCATTATAACGAGACTTTGAGGTAAGCTTTCAGTGTTAAGAAATTTTAAACAATTCTAAACATTAACTTCAGTTCAGTTTCAGAAGCTATCGAAAATATAAATATATGTGCTTTATAAATTCATCTTTCTTTTTTAATTAGAGCTCCGAATATTAATTTGATAACAGCTCTTATTTTATTTTATCCTTGTGTTGCAAATATCAAATATGTACATTACAGTTTAAGACAAAAAATAATTTATATACAAAAAAAAATTCTTTCGATATATTACATCTCAAATGATTATCAGGAATTCATGTTTCAAAAGAATCTCAAATGCTATGGCAATGGAAGCATATACATGCTTATTTTCTATGCTAAAAATGATCTGGGTTGCCTAATTCCTGAAATTCCCATGCCATAGTGATCCGTCATGGGACGGGTATTGGCAAACAGCTGAACTATCATATTGTTTAGAATTTTAATTTGCCTTATTTTAAATAATGAACTTCTTGTTGTTGATCTATAAGACAAGCATATTGCAAACCTGTTAACAGGGACGTATGAAATATTTCATAGCTATATGAATCTTCATATACATTACAGAAAAATGCATATCTAATGGTAATGTGTGCTTGAATGTGCATTATTTTTTCTGTTTAGACAATTATGTAAATGAAATACCCCAGAAAATATATATATATACTGTTTTTATCGAGAAATGGGGTATAACGGGTCATGTTGCGAAATCATCCTAAAGCATTCTATTTTAAGGCTGTATATCATTCTGTTACATTTTTTATACATCAGATATATTTAAATGTAAAACTACTCATAATTAAATTTTCTCTGATTTTTTTCCCGTGCATTTCTTTCTCTTGTATTTTCTTTCTTGGGACAAAAAAAGAGCCACATAGCTTTTTCTCAGAAAGACTGTCACTGAAATTGACGTAATGTATATAAATTAAATTCCTACTATAATTTTAACAGAGCATAATTCATCGGAACGTAATCAAAACTGTGAAAATTTTGAATAATGTTTAAAATTTAATCTTGAGTTGTAGAAAATAAAATATTTAAATATGCCAAAGAGGAAGTATTAAAGTAATTTACATAAGAAAGTGAATAAAGTGAGTATAAAATTTTGGGTCTACTATTTAAAAATTCCTTGAATAAAAAAAATTTGATGAAATTTGTTTAAATGTTACTTTGGAACTGAATGAAATAATTCAAGTATAACAGGAGCGCCTGAGAAGTTTTGCAGTGCATAAATAATCCTTAATAATAAAAATGGAGTTGAATGTAACTTCTGCTGAATTGAGTATCTGACTTGGTGCAATAAACTAGGAAGCAAAAGGAATTTTTTCTAGGTCAACAGGTGTAAACTGAATGATAAATTCTGATAAAACTTTACTTTAGGTGTTGAATATTTTTCTAAATATTTTTACTTTATTAGTATCAAAAAGTAATTTTCTAATCTGTGTTGAATTTGTATAATATGCACATGCTGTTGTAATATATCGCCTAAAAATTATTTGTTATCTAACAGGAAATGCATGCATGATGAAGGAATGAAGCATGAAGACAGCCTTAAGTACTTTTTGCTTCCTGCTTGTTGCTAACTGCTTGAGTTATGTTTCGACTCAAAGTAAGTTATTTTCTGTATCATTATTCATTAAAAATTAATTACGCTGTTTGTTCATGCTTGTTAACGATGGGTTTCTGAGAATTTATCACGAAGGTTTTGATCATTTTTAAAATTTTCCCAGTGCAATCTTAGAAAATTTTATTTTTTCTAAGCAAGCTCAATAAAAAGAATACCATGAATATGAAATGATTGTAAAAAGAAATATTTATGCTTATAAATATTCGAAGTTTATGAGGTATTTATTTTGACTAATGTGAGTAATTACGTAAAATTCGTCATTTAAGAAATAATTTTCCCTATTAAAATATTGACAAAAATGTCCGATGGTATATTTACACCAAAAACAAATACACCTAACCAGTAAAATGTTAAATTTTTCATTTCCAGAGGAATGTTTGATTAAAATCGCGAAATAGTTCTATTGTTAACTTGTGAAGTCTTTTTTTTTTGCTTAATTAAAATAGCACAAAAACAGTTTAAGTACTTAATCAAATGTATAATTTACCAAAAAATTAGCTCATTTTATTTCTGTAAGTTTTTCATTCACATGTGACAAATTTTACGTTAGAAATATCTATAATCTATTTCAATTTCAGATATATAAATCGAGCTAGCTATCGTTAGTTAGTTATTCATTACAAATACATTAATCAGATGCATAAAAGCTATATTCTTATGCATATATTAGCGTTGTTATGAACATAGAAGCAAACGGCTAACGAAATCTAAATCGATTGTATTTGTTTTTATTTAACATGCCAGTAATACTTTATAAAGTAAAAGAAAGCAGCTGAGCTACGAGTAGTCGGAAAATATACACACTCTGAATTGTCAGATGGATATTTGATGAGCTTTTCCTTGAAAAAGATCCAAGTTATTCAAAATGAAACCCTTCGTGAAATTATTAATGCACCCTGGTTCATCCCAAATTCATATATTCACAGAGATCTTCAAATTGATACTATACAAAATTATATCAAAAAACTTGCAACAAAATTTTTCCTTTCTGTACTATTACATCCAAACAGCTGTATCAGCTCTTTGCGATGCCCACCTTTTATTAGAGCAAAACACAAATATCCTTCGGATATTCTAACCTAACATTTTGTTAATTATTTGAAGTATCTACTACCTTACTGATCCAACTTTTTTTCACATTGCTGGTCTATTTTTATTCATTTCATCTTTCTTCGCCGACTGATGGCGGCTAAGTGAAATATCCCATTCTACCATCTTGATTCTTCATATTTTCCTTTTGTTGTTCCAGACATTCTTTTGTCTGATGCAGAGCGCTTTTACTCTGCATCATTCTCTTTCCATACGACATAATGAATGGAAAGAGAATTATTTTATTCCGCACATTCTCTTTCCATTCGATACAAGTCAAGTCAAAAATCACGGGACTTATTTACGGTGTCTTGGGCAAATATCATTATCAATGTCTATGTCTTTAGAGGTTTGCGCTCAAAAAATAGGTTACAGGTGGATTCTTCCAATCAGAATAAATGATGTACTGAAGGAGAATTAGGGATAGATAGTGTTGTCCAAATATTGTGTCGCTGTTGCTGCTTTTCTGTGCATGTAAAGACGCTGCTGTAGGAATATAGCTGGAAGTACAACCGTAAGTAGTTGTTAAAAGGTAATGGGTAAAACTCGCGATTTAGACGCTTTCGCTCGAGGGCACATAGCAAGTGCTAGATGCATGAGTCATTCAGTTTCACAAATAATTAGAGAATTAGAGATTTTATCTTTCCAAACTATCAACAGTAAGGCGACAGTATACGGAGGGGGGGAAAGAGTAATTGGGCAAAGAGCAAGGAACAAACAACTTTGAATGATCGTAATGAAGACTTAGAAGATCGTATTGTACGTAGCCAGGGATACCAAATCATAGCTGAGGTGCCCACCTAAGTCACTAGAAGGACTGTGCAGCAGTCGTTTCAACAGAGCTGCAGAAGCATCCGATACTCTATGTACAACAGCATCTTTTAGAAATACTTAGAGACGAATTGAATTGACTAATAAATTTGTGTTGAAAAGCAACAAGGAAACTTACGCTACGTATAGCAGTTAATAGAATTCTTAACTTAAGTTGTTAACTAGTATAAGGTCATTATTTAATTATCGTTATTTAATTAATCTCTTTTATAAAGTTGTATTAGGTTTTATGTAAAAATTCAAAATAATCCTCATTTCTTCTCTCGCTTACATCGCGAATATGCATTTAAAACTTTAAAGTCTGAAAACGCATATCTGCGTTATTATCATCATGTATCTATTTGTAGGTGCTTTATTTTTATGACGAAGTTTTAGATTTCGGAGGGTTTTTTTTAACTGTTTTATTTTTTACCACAATGTTTTAGAACTGTAGTGTTTTCCCGCTTGCTTTCTTTTCCTACGAAGTTCTTAATGACGATGTTTTCCCCTTGTGTTGTTTTTCCCTCGACGTTTGCGTTCACTATGATTTGTCAGTAACCGCATACAATCGTATTGAATTCTAGACAGCTGTGAGTTTCATAGCAAACATGTTTATTATCTTGTTGTTTTTCTGCTGACGAAGTGACATAAATGAATTTTAGGTTTAATTTACAATAAAAAATACACTGAAAATTAAAGAAGCAAAGAACATAATTTTCATATTTTCGGTATCAGCTGATATCCTGACACCTTATGCATGTAACATTTTTGTATTACAAGAAATAAAAGTTTGGCAGATAACGAAGATCCGCTCATTCTTTTTGAAACACGAGGAATGGAACCTGTTTAGAATGTTGTCTAGAAATGTATCTGGAAAAACGTATTTTAAATGGAAAATCTTTTAAGCGAAAAGATATTAAGAATAAACAGAATAAGAATTATTTCTTTAACAACCACTTGCTTGTTTTGCTAGCTCGTTAATTAATTATAATAAATCACTGTAGAACTTTCTTTGACAAAGTTACATCCTCGAACAAGGGTTATAGGGAAAACCATGAAAACGCCCATGCAGCCAGCCCGTTCGCGGGATTCAAACCTCGAACCGAACTTTACCAGTATTCAGCGACTTTACTACTCGGCTGCTGGTGGGCCTAAGAGTTCTAAGAAAACGACTGAATCAGGCTACCGTTCCATAGGGTAAATCGAAACCACGACTCAACTACGTGTTCAGTTTTTGCTTCCGTGTCCTTTTTTAGCTATTCAGTTATGTATTGATTTTGGAAAACCACACATCGCTCTCAAATGAAAAGGCACAGCTATACGTACTAATGAAGCTTATTGTTGTCCTTGATAAAAATATTAAAAGTTGATGAATATGAATCACAGTTTCGTTGAGAGAAAACAAAACAAAATCACTTTTTTGCCCTGCATTATGTTTTGAATCTTAAAAGAAACAAGCATGAAAATGTGTTTAGGAACAGCCAAGATTCGAGATAAAAAGACTTAAAAATATTTTTAGATTCTTTCCTTATGCTAGAATTGCATTGCAAAATTGTCAAACATGTTACTAAAAATTTAATATTAGGTTAATCCGAAATAGAAATAAATGTAAAACTGTTTGATATTTTTTCTTTGTTTATTTTTAACGAGAGATAAGTACGTGTACTTTTTAAAAAAAGAGCTTATCAAGTTCCCTATTGTGAAAGTCTTAGTCTGTCTTTGCTTGTATGCTAACTGCAAATATTCCTTTTTTGAAAGTCTTTGCGATACATCTTTAGTAATGACAGGTATAAATCAGTCTTAAAACTTGATAGTCATAACAATCAAGAAGCACTCGATTTGTGAAGGAAAAAACTGCGGAGAAAAAAAACGCGACAATTAATCATTTTTATTAATATAGTTGTCATACGAAACTGAGTAGTTTCGAAGATACATCGCCGTAGGCTTGCCTATGGGCCGTAGGCAGCTCGAGTTCCCAAAAACCTACACTTCGTTGACCTTCAGATACCTTTTTTTTATAAAGGGCTGAAAGCTAGGTATACTCTAGAGTTAAAAGAAATAAATTACTTTTTTTGTAGGTTTTTTTTTTGTGAGTGTAACCTATGTTTGCGTGTAAGCTTCTTAACCCTTTGGGCAGAAAATAGGTCGGTGCCCTTCCACACTCTATCTGAACATGCGCGAAAGCATTGATATTTTTTTGCAGATATACATCATACACTAAGATAACTTTTTGACAGCGACAGATTTTGTTGCTTATTTCGAGTAATCTTTTTACGAAGTGAGTGATAGGATATTAAGTGGATGAGCTACGTTATATCGCATGAAAGAATCCGTGATTTGGTGTACCAGAAACTAAATGTCAGGTTGATTGGCTTAATTTAAAATCTGATCATGCACTGGAGTAATTTAGAATCCAATGCCGTTTCTTTTCTCTGAATGAAAAATAGCTTTTGGAACCGAAATTTCCTTTCGGAATGCTTTAAATGAGGATATCTTTAAGGGTTTAATATGAAATGAAAAGCATAATTATCACAAAATTTTAAGAGCTGGACTTAATTGGAAAGCAACTCCGTTCTTTAGAAATTTCAGATTTTTTTCAGTGGTCGGATTCCAGCTTCGCTTAAAACAGTCTAGGGCCCTAAGCACAGCACAGAGCTTATATAGAAGCAGCTTCCACTTCACACTCATCTTGCTTTCGCGTAAAAAAAGGGCTTTTGAGAAGTTATAACATCATTTTTGGATCCCTAAAACCTAATGCCCTAAGTATGAGTCTAGGCAGTAATCAAACCCTGACTCGATTTCATCTACAATGGATTTTGAAATGACTTTAACATTTAGAACAAATTTCGAGTTAGTAAATTTCTGTGAACGCTCATTCTCAACAAACTGATACTTTATTTTGCCTTTAAGTAACGGTTATATAATTGCTTTACAATTTAGCTAGTGTTTATTTAATTTGTTAATTCATATATTCATAAGATTTCTTTTGGGTCCCATGAGTGGTCAAATTAGTAAAACCATCGAACACCGTTGGTCTTCCTTGATTAAGTTTTTGCATGGAGATTTCCTCAAAGGTAATTAAAAAATGTTTATCATTTTAGTAAGTAGTTCCCTATGGCATTCTCCAAACTAACTCATTTCTAAATCCTTTCCTAAAGGTAGTAATTAAGATTTCTACATAAAATTCTTAGTGCAGTTTAGGTAAAAGAGGGGCATCTGTTTAGAAAATTCCTTTTTAATGCGAACGTCCTGTCGTATCAAAAGTATCTTAAGTGGGATCCCTGGCATCTGTGAGTTACTTCCTTCAATATTGATAGTTCCATTCTGCACTGGAATGTTCGACAGATGGGCTGGTTATATGGACATTTTCATGACTTTTCGTACGTGTAACATAAGTACTAACCAGCTTCCTTTAGACAATATTTTATGAGGTTCTTTTTACTCTGTAGAACCCTAGAATACTTTTCCAAATATAAAAAATTTCTTTTTGCTTAACTGTAAAAACGTCTTCTGTCAACTGATACACACCAGTATTAATTATAAATAAGAAAATAATCTAATAATTTGAATATTGCAGTTGATAAGTGTATTTTTCGAGCAAAGGAATTAATTTAAAAATTAATTACTATTCGATGAAAATAGAGATTAACTAAAAAGATGTTGAAAAGCTCCGATTGAATTTTTGCCATTATATTATAAATGAGAAGTATCAAATTAATCATTTGCATTTGTTAGAGGATGTTAAACTTTGTTATAATGAACAGTTCTTAGTAAATATTTTTGCTTTTTTTCTCTGGCGCAAATGTCAAGGGAACCGTTTTAATGCTGATTTTTTGATTGAGGAATAGCTGCTATTAATCTGAAAATTTTATTGGTCCACCAGTGACAAACTGGCTAGAGATATAATGTTATGATGATTTTCCCAGAGCCACATATCTTTAGTTCTAATTATTTAATGAGGCTACAAACTATTCCTTGGAGGAAAGAAAAAGGGGCTGACATTTATAGTATCATGGAGGCTACTCGTTTTGGTAAGTGTAGAAATGCTCTCTGTTTATGATCATTTCGAACGTTGCAAACGGATATTATCTCTTTAATTTGATTATACTATCAGAAAAATAACCATTAATTTAATCTGAAATGTGTCCATTTGTAGAGTCATTGGGATTTTTGAAGTAGGAAATACGAAAAATGAGCAATGCCCTAGCCGGCACTCGAATCTGGATCTCTCGAATACGCGCCGAGTGTGCTACCGTTACACCACAAAGGCATGCAGAAAGAAAGGAGAAAATACCTTATACATTTAAATACCGTATGTAGAATTATAAGGTATTTCTCCCGCCTTCTTCTTCGTGGTGTAGTGGTCTGCAAGCTTGGCGCGTATTCCAGAGGTTCGCGGTTCGATTCCCGGCAAAGGTGTTGCTAATTTTTCAAGTCTCCTGCTTCCAAAAAATCCTAATGTCTCTACAGAATAAGCATACATACATTAATTTTTACGATGAATACAATATAGTTTGTAATAATTTCAGAAAAATAAAATACTTATGTTATTTTCCGAGGATCGTGGGTAAGTACTCATAGAAGTTTTATAAGTTATATATTTATAAATCTGTATAACCAGTATAAAATACGGAACTGAATTTCAACCTAGCATTTATTTGTTAAACACCTTCGATAGATGTATTTCGTTACGTTCTATTGCTTCATGTTTGTTCTTTTGAAAAAATAGTCAGATAATGAGAAAATCCCTGCCTGGAACTACAAACCAACATTATTAATTAAATGAAATTCAATGAAATATTCAATGGAAAAGAGTAAAATATAGCTCGAAGATAACACGGGGTCCTTCTCTGCGACTAGAAACAAATTCTGTAAATTTATTTCAAAAATACAAAAACAGCGAGGCGTTGATAATAGACAACGATGAAAATCAAATATCGTACTAAAACTATTCGTTATAAATGTAATCTAGTGTTTTGGCTGGGCTATGGAGAAAAAAACTTCTTAAATAGCTGCACTGACTATTCGCGAAATTCGGCGACCTTGGATTTATAACATTCTGGCGAAATGTCATGGAATTCGAGAAAATTCCTTTATCTTTGCTTCTGTTGGCCGTAGAAACTTGCACATGGAGAATTCCAGAAATTTCAAATATCGATACGTCTGTCGCTAGGCGGATTACGAGAGGCGATATCTTTCTTCCCAGAACCATATATGTAAAAAATACACAAGTGTATAATTTTTGAAGATTTTTTAATGTAGCTAGTAAAACATAATAAACTAATTAATTATATTCACGAATCTACAGAAGTTATACACAAGTTTGCTGCAATACAAAACAATTTTTTGGTGATTCAAGTTCTTCCTGACTTCACTTGCTAAAATGAAATATTCATTTTGGAAGAAACGTTCATTGCATAGAAAATATATATTTTCGTGGAACAACTTTTACGCATTTAACAAGAATGCCCAAAAGCGTTATCTCGTAACTATACGTATTTCCATTTCAGTTCGTAAGCCAATACTCAGATTAGTAATGACAGCATAATGAAACATTCCAATGTATTTTATAGCTTAAACATGAATACATACTATCCACCTTTTTTTGATAAAGATTATTGACAGTATAAAATCTGAGCAACAAAATAAGGTATACTTCTCTTTGAGGAAAATGCATTTTTAATACATCCAGAGGATTTAAAGGGAGCCATATTTAAATTCTTATTAATTTGAACCGCAGTTATTAAATCCGAATCTCAGTTATCCGGATTCCACGTATCCTAGAATTCCAGGTAGCCTGATCGATTGGTTTCTAACTCTAGGTCATGTAAAATTAAGCTTGTTATTAATTTAGTCATGCTTTAAATATTTGAGATTTAAATAACCTTAAAAGATAATACAGTACTGTACATATTTTTTTTAGAAACTAAATTAAATTAGAAGAGTGCGTACATATGTGATTTGGTAACTGTTCAAACATAAATGCAAAATTTTGCCATTTCTTGCATGCAAATAAAAATAATCATTTCGTAATTTAAATTTAGTGTAATAAAAATTGAAGTAAGTGTATGTATTTATTTTAAAGAAAGAGCATTAATTTTAAATATTACGTAAATAAAAGTTAATTTCATTTTTTTGTTTCAGTTTATATCAGTGATTGCCATTTTTTGGCAGTTGAAGAGTAATTCTATTTTTTAATTTTCTCTAGAAAATGGTGTTCTATATTTTGCATTATAAAATAAGAACTTTTTATTTTTAACTGTATAATATGAGTTTAAATAAAATGCAATAAACGAAAAAGGAAAACACCCATCTTTGTACTATGTATTTGACTTATACGATAAGAAGCAACCCATTTAACTAGATTATATGAATATCAGGTTGGAAAAAGTGGTTTCAGACCGGATGTTTGGTATTTGTAGCATGTTCGCATCAAATGCTTACCGGTGAGCATTTCTGGTCTCGCTTTCAATACAGCGTGCTGAAAGTAACTATTTATATCTAAATTTTCTAAGAATATAAATTTTCACAAAACCGAATTTAACACATCATATTAGTATTAAAATATATTAATTGAGAAGAATTAATATTAATTCTGAAGAAAGTTACAGAATGAAAATTCTGTCTCAGATTCAAGAATTTAATATGCGGCGCGCCATTTTTAACTCGGTAAGGTATTAGCGTTTTCATAATGTAAAATCTGTTGGGAAATAAAAATTCTTTCAATTCAAAGACGTATCAAGCTTATCACTTTTATCAATAAAAAATAACTAAATTTGGGAAGATTTATTATTTTATCTCGTTCTGACTTTTCTAAACATTTCATTGAGATTTTAATTCAATAAGAAATGTTTAATTAAAACATTTTTAGTTTCATCCATTTTCACTGCAATTTCATTCTTTTGTAAAACTATTACTGAAAATTAACTTTTATTGCGTATTCAGAAATACTACAGCATTTACGTTATTCGATATTTAACTCAAAATAAGAAACTAAAAAGACACAACAAATACATAAATGCGACAAAAATACGTACATCTTGTACCTGTATCCTAGAAAATTACTTACACCAATTATCTGTATAAATTTTCAACTCGCCATTGCGTAACTTAGTGAATCAAACCGTATAATTTCTATGCATGTTAAATAATTTAATGCCCTAACTAAATGAGCATAGTTTCTTACGCAAATCTAGGCTAAATTTAAGTGTCCCGATTCCTATGATTAACTCTTAATTATGCGGAGTGTGTGCTCCTACGAATTAATGCTCTTCGAATTTAATTAGTCAGGCTTCAATTTAACGAGGTGTGGTTGCTAAGCGAAGATGTTCTTAGTGTCTGTTGATGAGAATTAATTCAGAGATGAATATTAATGCAAACCCTCTATTCATGTGGTTTCGGAGCATTCTGGGTTAAAATGTTATAACATTTTCGTAAAATTTGTCCTCCAGATTAAAACATATGCGATTGCTGTGCGATCTCTATTCGTGTGTACTATACTTCTCTAAAGACGTAAAATAAAGTAAATTCATTATCTAAAAGTAAATTCATTATCAGGATTGCCAAATAAAACTGAATTTATATGCATGGCAATGACTAAAATTAATGTCCAGCACCGGAGTAGTTAGTTTTCTGACAAGAAAGTTACCTCGTATTATAAGGTATTTCTTCCACTTCCCTAGCGTGCCTTCGTGGTGTAATGGTAGCACGCTGAGCCGGTATTCCAGAGGTCCGTGGTTCGATTCCCGGCGAAGGCGGTTGCGTATTTTTCACCTTTTCTGCTTCCAATTAACCTAATGACTCTACAAGTGCCGCTCGAAGTAAAAGGGTTGTAGATGATGATTCTCCGCACCCAGGATTTGGCGACTAGATCCCCTAAAACCCTAGTCGCCCTTTAAAAAGGGGAATATATAAGGTATTTCTTCCACTTCCCTAGCGTGCCTTCGTGGTGTAACGGTAGCACGCTGGGACGGTATTCCAGAGGTCCGTGGCTCGATTCCCGGCGAAGGCGGTTGCATATTTTTCATCTTTTCTGCTTCCAATTAACCTAATGACTCTAACTATATTTAAATCTTACAAAAAATTTTTTTACCTAAAGCAGTCATTTTTAAAAAGATTCAAAGCATTAAAATTGAATAAAAAATTTATAAAAAGACGGCTGATAAGAGAGCTGCTTAACTTTTGCAGCAGTATTAAGAAAACAGTTATAATTTTATCAGATAATGACAATAACTTTAGTTTGACTAAAGGAGTTTGAGGAAACGTCTTCTGCTGTTCGACAGAGTCACTTATTCTTAGGCTGTTACAAATGCCGTTAACCCTCTAAAACTAATATAACGCATCATTTAATTAGAGTAAATACGAGAGTAATTTAGGTAATGCTTTTAATACTGTCTTTGAAACAATTTTTCCATAAAATGCACATCTAGGTTGCGACAGGCAGGATTTGTTAGTAATTTAATGAGAAATTGTGCATATTATAGTCGTACTGTCATCGAATTTTATTTAATTGATCGCATAAATTTATACGTATAAAAATTCTGTTCGAAATGCTGCTATTAAATTTACGAGAACTTTTCAGCGTATAAAAGGAAACCACAACTGAGTATCAGAATAAAATTTTAATGCAATTTAAAAAGTACTTGATGCCTAAGAACCAGCAAAACATCTAGAATCTTTTACTTTAAATAGGTACTTCAGTGTTATTTTGTCCTTCACGGCTTGTCTTGTAACCATGGTAATGACAGGTGCAGCAGATAGGCCAAGTCCGTCAATTATTTTTTCCCGCTTCATTTCCGTTTAGCATTTTTTATTTAGTGAAATGCGCACAATCGAGGGCTAACTTGAACTACAATCTCAGATAAGGTGGAGCAAATATGCTGTGTGGCGATGACGATACTTATTACGATCACAAATGGAGCAGCGTCGAAAAGTTTCTGAAGTGCCTATTTTAAAGTAACAGACAACAGTAATTAATACAGTAATAATACTAGAAGTCATACATGAGTGAAAAGCAATGATCTCTAGAAATAATTCGCTAACAAAGTGACAATAACTGTTTGTTTCAAATGAATCACTTTGGGAAGACAATGCATGCTATGCAACACCTTTTTTTCAGTTTGTAGTTAAATTCACGAAGAAAAGATTGCCTTATGCATATGATGGTAAACAGAAATCTTCTTTCAAGAATAATTGTATGCCTTGCAGTTTAAGTTTCTTATGCACTACTTTGTGTCTAAGTCTGCATTTGCCATTTTATTCGAAGGAAAAACTATCGTCTTTAAGATAAGTTATATTGATAAAACAAGCCTGTGTGTGAGTTATTTTTGTTATTTATTGTGTTTTCCGAAATAGTTAATACACTTTTGGAAGTAGGAAAGAATTTTAAAATTCTTACATGATACTCTACTCAATGTTCTTTTTAAAAAAGAATTATTACACTTTATGATTGATTAATTTCTGAAAAAAAATTTTTTAGAGTAAGTAAATTTGTTAAAGTTTCATTTTTCCTTATTGGAGTCTTTTAATTCATTAATTTATGATACTGCTTCAATTAATACTTTTGTAAGATAAATTTAGAAAAATTTTAGAGCCTATGCAGCGTGAAATACGCTTCAGTAAGCAGATAAAAGAAGTCATTCCCGTTAATTCATTAAGATCACGAATGCGGAAATACTTTTTTAAAGTATTCAGAATTATCTAAAAATGAGATTACGTCAACACATTTTCTTAATTTAACGATATTTCGTAATACTTTAACATGAATGTTTTTCTTTTATTCAAGTGAAGACAATTTTTTACCTTTGAAAAGCTAATGAATAAGTTAAAAAATTAAATTTTATTTAATAGAGGTACGAGATGTTTGAAAAATTGGAATATTCATATAAAACTAAATATTTTTAGTTTTAACCAGTAGTGGTTTTTTTGCACAGAATATGCGTTTAAATTTCATCAGCGTTTGCATGATTAAGCAATTCTTTTTCTCCAAATACGCGCGGTATCTATCAGTCGAAAATTTGTCATGCGACTTGTGTTCGTTTGCGCCCATTGCGGTGCGTAACTGAAATGCGAGCTGAGCTCCTTGATGACCGTCAAAAGGTTAAATATAATTGTTTTCTGAACTATCTGAAAGCATTATGAGTAAATAGAAAGTGTTGGATCTGGAACACAAGGCTAAGAGGCTAACAGTACATTACATTATTCGCAGGGATCAAGTGGTGTGATTTGATGTTGTCATGTTGGACATGGAAGCGGAAATGTCAGTCACGCTTGAAAAGGATCAGAACTATCTTTCCTTTATCACTGCTGTGACGCCATGTCCCTGCGCATTTGGGTATTTTTTTATCATAGCAACAAGCCCATATTGACTAGTTGAACGAATCACCTGTGTCAGATGCATATGCTATAATCTTTTGTTTTAAAATAGAATAAATTTCAAGTCATTTTCCGTCCCACGACTTGCCTCGTAGCCATGCAAACGACAGCTGAAGCAGATGGTTCAAGTCGTCTAACTTTTATCCTCCACTCCATTTCCGTTTAGCGTGTTTCGCTTAAATGAAATAGCGCGTGAATGAAGGGTGGTTTGAACTACAGTCTATAATGAGGCGGAGAAAGTCAGTGCTGTTCGGCGATGTCATCATGATTATAAACTGGGGAGTGTGACAAAGGAAGAATCTGTCTGTCTATGTGTACGTGTCTTTCGTTCGTGCTGCGCCTAAGCTAATAGTAGATCCAAGGCTACGGAATTTGTTACATAGGGTGCATCTAGACAAGAGCCAGTGCACCTCGAAGCGATTTTTTTGAAAATTCGAATGAGTTTTTATTTTTTTAATTTTATGCTTTTTGATAAAATCGCATTGCTGCGTGCCATTGTTGCTGATATCAGCACTGTTGCCACTTGGGAAAATGAGGGCGATTATTCAGTGCAGTTTTTAAATTTAATGTTTCTCTTGAATACTGGATGTTTGTCGAGAGGTATTAGGATACGACGTTTGTCGAGAGGACGTTTATTTTCCATAAATTTAAAAGCTAGACGAAGGCTGGCTGAATAGCGGCTAGTTTTAAATAAAGGCTATTGCAAAAAAGTAGCTTTCTGTCCCACGATGCTTTCTAGGTTATCACAGATCTACTGAGCCCACAGATTTGGCAAAGGTTGTCTTGACTACTGATTTATTTATTATCAATCTTTAACTAGCTAAGATATCAACCAAAATTTTTACATTTCAACCGGTATTAACGCGTAGTGTAAATTTTCTGCAATTTCTGCTATTTCATTGTTATTTCTTAGATTTTTATTTATTAATTTATTCTACTTATTTTCTATTGTCATTTTTATCATTTGTATCTATATTGTAAATTTTAGCTATATTTTGTTATTTTTGCATTTATACCCTTTCATAACTTATTGCATTGAAACTGTGTAAAACATTTTCCTCATTTACATTTCAACTAATTTGATTCACACAAATTTGAATTTACTTCTTATCGTTCTCCTCCAATTTTAATATATTTTCTTTTAGACGTGTTGATTTTTTACTTGTTCTTTTTAATAACTTACTTCATTTTATTTAGTAATTCTTATTTGCTTCTTATCTATCTTTAGTCTCATATTTTGTTATTCAATTCCCTCTTCTTTACAGCCCCTTGTAATATTTTGTATAGCTATCTTTCATTAGTTTTCAGTTTAAATTATTTTCTGGATTTTTTTTTTATTTCTGTTGATTTTTGTATCATAACCGTGCAACCTTTTCAAATAATGCAACTGCCTGATTTTCTTTTCGGAGATGAAATTTTAAATTATCTGGTATTTTATTTACTTTCTCATTCTGATTTTTTCTTCTCCTAAATCCCAGTTTTGCGCCGATATTCTGTTATTTCATGCCCTGATAAAATAATTCGCTTATTTTTTTCTTAATTCTTGGATTTAATTTTCTATTTTCTTTCACAGTCAACTTCGTATTGCATTAACTAATACATCGAAACAAAAAAGGCTTTGCATAGTCAGAAATAATAAAATAATACGCTTTTCCACTTACACTGGTAGCAAATAGGATCTTGCAAATTAAAAAAAATCCTACAACAGTATTTTAATGCTTTCTGAATGAAATTGTCTTTTTGTTAGACTGTTTCCTTATAAATATATTTTCTTTGCGTTCATCGAGAAAGGAGCTTAAAAAACTCGACACGTATTAAAATCATACCAACTGTAGACAGCAGCAATATATATATGTTATTCTACTCACTATACGGCGTCTTGAACTTTCTTTGCAAAGAAAGAACTGTATCGAAACCAGGACATTTCGTAATCTCTACAGTTTAAAACCAAATTCAGTATGTCTCTAAGGATTATTTTAGCTAGTACACACGTAATTTTTAAATTTATTCTTCTATTTTTTTCTGCAGCCATCACCAGATTGCAAATTAAGTTAACTTAAATAGGAAGTAAATTTACAGGGAGATAGAGCCGTGGCGACTTGCGAGAAAGTTATATATTTGTAGAAGTCTCTATTCGCATGCCGATCTAATCTAGGTCTGGCAAGTGATTTCTTTTTAAAATTTGTTAAATACATAGGGGTAGATGCCGTAGCAGCAGAAGCTAGAGTCTCGCTCGGGTTTTTCTTCGGGGGGGGGGAAGGAGGGATGTTTAAACAAAACATCAAGATCAACATCTTCGAGACTTAACTCATGCATTTACTTGTGCTGCCAAGATTCAAGTTAAGTAATTCTATCTTAGATAGCCCTTCATGCCAAAAGCCGTTGAGGCAGGCAGACCGCCTTTCCTATGCGCTATGTTCTTATATTTGAGTTTTGGAAATTTAAGGCTTTTAATTAAATGTAAAGATGAGAATTCATCGGAAGCACAGGAAGTTTAAAAAGGAGTAGTTTAATGGTTTATTGGTTCAAGTTTCAAGTTTTCTTTACTTTGTGCATTGATCGACTTACATTATTAAAATTTTAAAAAATGATAAAATATATACGCAACTATCCAAAAAAATATGATAACCTATGAGTAACTGTAAGTGTAATTTCGCTTTATTAATTTTGGATCATATGCATAATGCACATATATATTAATACCTGTTATAATGAAGAATCGATCGCAGTTCAATGCTTGCTTTTACAATACCGCATTACTTCGAATTTAAACCACAAAATTTAGAAATGGAAAATGGATAAAATAATATAGCCGAACTGTGAAATGAAAATAATAAAAATAGCCGGACTTCAAGTAAAGTTCCACTTTTGCTTGTTTAGTTTTATCCAAAATCTAAGTAACTCCTTACATGAATGCAAAAGGTTTAAATACGGAAAACATAAATTTTTATAGGTTTGTGATATAAGAGCATAGTGGACTAGAAAATCATCACGTATATACACACAGATAGACAGACGTTCATTGTAAAAATAGTAAAAATGTGTTGTGTGGATCCTAATTAATACTTATTCACTGAAAACTCGTTATCGAATTTTTAGACAGGAAACAATACCTTCCTTTTAAAACCGTTGGAGGAGGTAATAAAAGTCCTTTTTATAATAGGTGTTAAAAATAAGAAAAGTTTTTACTTTCCTAAATTGGCACTAATGTACATACAATAAGCTACCTAATTTATTGAGAAGTAAGGTGTCAAAATATTCGCTTTGAATTTAAGAACCCTAAATTTACGTGTTAAAACTTTGTATAAAAACACTGCCTATATTTGAAGTAATACTAACTGGGTAACACGTCAAATGTAAAAATGGCGTTAGATTCCATTGCGTTTTCTCGGTGGCTGGATTGCTACAAAGTGTATTTAGTGCATTTAAACAGTGATAAGAGCGATTTATGCAAGCCGCCATTGAATCTTTGTGGGAAATGGCTGATATTAATTCGTGTCAATTCCCAAAATCCAGTTAAAATCTGAAATTTATTTTCGAATAATAGAATGTTTGGCATACACGTTCTGTAATTTAGTTGTCGTAAAAATAAATGAATAAAAGCGAAATTTTTTTACCTAAAATTATTTAAGTTTAAACGTTTTCGATTTAATAAAAGTTAAAATTTAATAGTTTCCTTACTCTTCAAATCAAATTGAAACTCTTTTCTTCTTATAGAAATTGTGAAAGAAACTTTCTCGACTTCGTAGAATCAAAGCGAAACCTTTTTACCTAAAAATATCAAAGTGTAACATTTTCTTCTTACGTATGGATATGAACTTGATTTTTCTTGCAAAGCGATTGAAAGCGAAAAATTTGACTATGAAACATCAAACTGAAACTCTCTCGTTTTTAGAAACATTGTATCTTCTTTAATCGTAGAAGAAATGTAAGTAAAACTTTTTCAGTTTAAAAAATAATAAATGAAACTTTTTCAGCTGGCGTCTCATTAGAGCAAATTTTCTTACAGATGTTGTAATGTTTTGAAACTGTGTAAAGAAACTAATTCTTGTAACTGCGTGCCGGTTTTCTTGGAAAGCAATGGAAACAATAGAAATTCTGTAGTGTAGTACTTGTGAAGTTACCATACAACGCCACTTATTATAAACACGGGAAATACTCTGATAGCCATTGGATTCAGTTAAGACAACATGCCAGATCATGCAGGAATATTTTACTAGTAATCACCGTTAATAAAGTTGCTTTTACTTAGTACAGTCCGATCATTTAGTTTAGAGTAATAGAAACATTTTACAGCGCTTATTACGGTGAACATTTATTACGGGAGAGAATTAAGCAGAAATCTATTCCTGTCTCTTTTCACTTTATTTCTGATTATAACCCCTAACTTCACATTTCTAGAACTTTTCCTCTTTTCTCCTTTTCCTGCATCTAGTAACTATTCATCATTAACAACGTAATCTTAAAAAAGTTAAACAACGACGCCATAATAACGAATAACTTAATCAGAATCTCGTACTTAATAACGAACTCCTACAATCTGCAACACTAACAACTTATTGAGGTTGAAATTCAAGAGACAAGACGCCAAAAAAGAAGCAAGTGGCTATCCTGAAACCATATTCATTGCTACATGACGTAGAGATATAGCTTTAAAATTTTGCTGCACTGTGAGAAATTTATATTTAACTTGCAATTAAGCTGTTTCGTGCATCATGTAATTTGAAAACGTTTATGAGAAAAACGTACAATGAGAAGCATTAAAAACAGATATTACATATTCTAGATCTAGACATTTAATGCTGCAAGAGGTCTGTTAAGGTTAGAAATTTATCGTGGGTCTCGCGGAAGCTCTACAGGGGATAGAGCCTATGCCTCGAGGCATGGGCATTACCCAGAGGACGCAACCCGAGTTAGCGAATGGCGTATTCAACCGTATTTCGTATATAAACTTTAGAGTGTAACTTGTGATTATTCAGACTGTTATAAGCGATGACGCGTCTATTGATTTTTTAAAATTTGCTTATTTAAAAAATTTTTTAAATTTAAACTTTTTTAAAATTTGCTTTCTAATTGCACCACGAATGCAGGCGGGAAGGAGGGAGAAAACTTTACAGTCTCCTCCACTTAAAAGGCGCCTGGGAAGGAGAGTACGCATTCGTCAAATCCCGGTGGTGACGAATTGTCGTTTTTTGTTATTTTTTGTGATTATTGTTATTTTTTAGGACAGGCACCACTGGAGTTTTTTTTTTTTTTTTTTTTTAGAGAAGGAGACGTTAAAAACTTGCTTTGCCTACTCAGGATCTTTCTGTTGCTAGCTGGAATGCTTTTCAAATGCGACGTGATTGCTCGTGATAAAGAGGGAGAAAATACTTTACAGATTGATAATACGTTACACTTAAGTTTCAAACATCCATGCTTAGTCTCCTGAACGCTATGTTTCAATAAGTCTTTATCAATTATCTCTGCTGCGCTGCAAGTGACTGTAGGCATTTATGTTGTCGTTCATACTCAGTTAGTGTACTTCAGAAAGCTTTCTATGAACACTATGTATTCTAGTTCAAATTAAAGAAAGTGCTAGAGAATTAATAATGTCACAGCAAAGTGTTTCTAGGTTAGTTTAGGTTATGCAGCAGTACGTTAGCGTAAACTAGCGTAAGTTAACCTCAGTACGTTAGTTTCAACAATAACTTTTAATGCTAGAAAATAATACTGTGAAATCTCAAAAAATAAAAAAATAAAAAATAAATTGACGTTATTAATTCTTCTTTTCGTTTAGTTGGATAGTTTGTAATGCTGAATTCTTTTGATACTTCTTGATGTGTTCCAAAGTTGACTATCAAAGTTTCTTTTCAAAATGAATTTCTAAATTCGTGTAGCTAACGTAGCGCCCCTTCTTGTTCACCTTAAGTAAGTGCCTCACTTGGTTAACGGTTGTTCGGGCTCTGCCAGCATGCGTGAGCTATCATTGCTTGTTTTTAACTAAATGATTGAGACAGATTACTTTTTTTCTTAAAACGTGATGGTATCGTAAAACATTCGATCATTACTTTATAATAAATTGTTACGTCATTACTTTATGTTTCTAGTAAATGAAAGTACGCTGCTTGTAAAGATGTAGTTTAAAGCCCTCTCTCTCTCTCTATATATATATATATGTATCATAAAAATATTCTAGGTCGTATATATATGGGGCCTAGAATATTTTTATGATGTCCGTAAGAACGTATATATGTTGTTGTCGCTTATGCTCACTTGTCTGACGTAGTCAGCCTAAGCCCTAGAATACACCTGCCGTTGGCAACAGCCTTGAGCACCTTTCAAGTGACAGTGCGATTTAGATCAGTTCCGCCCCCCAACTTTGATGGAGAGCACCCCAGGGGGGACGGGTCCGAGAGTCTCACCCCTTTCCCTTTCCACCAAACCACACGAGAGGACTTTCAGCTTGCCGCATATTTAGAGTGCTGCCATGCCGCACCGACACATTACAAATATACATGCCTACTCCAGGATTCGAACCCGGGCCTTGGGCACGACATTCAGCGACGCTAACCAGTATACCTGTTGGGCAGCTCACATATATATACTTGCATCTTAAAGAAACATAGTAATATTAAATATTAAGAAATTAAGGCAATATACTAAAAGTACGTAAATCCAGATATAAAATACTAGGGCAATTTTGACGTTAAAAATGAGGAAACTAAGTCTTTCTCATGGCAGTTTTGGGAAATTTGTGCTTTCTTAGCGAAAACCCAGGTTGATCAGAGGGTAAGCTAATGAATGTATTATTTAAACTAATCTAACTGTACTATGTGTCCAAATAGATAATGCCATCTAAGAATAAATTTCATTACCTTTCAGAATTCATCACATGTGGGAATGGAGCAGAAATTATGCGATAGAATCATGCGATAGAGAAAATTCGAACTACTTACAGTTGTCTGCTTTCTTTGATTTTTAATCTTAGACTAATTTTCATGTAAAGACGGGTCTAAAAAAATCTAACCTTATTACTGGGAATCCTAGATTTATAAATGTTTATGAAATACCGCGTATAATTACGTAGGCCTTGAATCATGTAGTAAATGTAGAGTCTGTTATTACTTTGTCCATTACCTTAATTAGTGCTATACATTACTCCTATATGTTGCTATTTCATTCAGCTATTCGTCATAATTTTATTCTTTATCTTTCTTTCTTATTTTTATAGCTGTTTTAGTTTATTGCTGCAAAGATCAATTTCAGTAACTTAGTTTTCTTGTTTCTTTAAATGAAGAAATTTATAATAAATATTAGTTTATGTTAATATTTTGTCTTTGCTTAGAATATTCTAGCATGTGCTCTCTAAGCTTTAATTATTAAGAAACTAAGCAAATTTAGCGAACCATCTATATTTTGAGTACTGTAAGGTAATGTAAGATTACGTGTTCCGGACGCCTACTTTAGGACCACTACACGGCTCACTCATTTATCCACTCCGTTTCAGGAGGGAATCGCAGACTCGAATAGCTTAGAGGTCGTATACGTGTACTACACCTCGCACTCTAACCCCTCAGCTCAGTTCAGTAGGACGACGGATAAAAATTTTCTCACATAACCACGAAAGGTTTCGAGTCTGTTGAACGAAAAAGACTAGTTGACAAAATTTGCTACCTACCAGGGAGAGCTTTAACATCACCTCCCTTATGTATCCCTATTTTCCTTGGTTTATGGTCCTTACTCCAAGCTCGTAGGTTAACCTAGGTTCTCGTATTTTGTATCCCCCAGAGCCAAGACTTTAAGAGTGTAGATCTCAGTCAGTGCAATAAACGACTCGGGGTATATTTTAGGTAATTATAATAATGATTTGAGTGCATGTTCCTACTAAATAAAGTCACTACATAGTCGGACCCCAAATCTGGACCTTCGTGTTAGGCGAGAGGTGGGACTGCAAGGCAAATTTATTTCCACCTTGAAGAGGAAAATAAACTCCTTTGCCGAATCCCCGAGACTGACACTTTGCGAGTCAACGGACGTTTTAATTCTTCTGGACCCCCTATTTATCTAATCAGTCGTGGTCACCACTCCTAGTTACTAGAGACCATGATGAGGGTTGCCTATACACCTGGAGATTTGATTACTATTGGTACTACACGGGATGCCTGAAGCCTGCATTGGGTCTGTTACAGGGCTTACACCAACTTGGCCAATTGAACTAATAAAGCTGTTCCGAAGGTATCTTCCAGCAGGTTACGTGTAACCGCCAGGTTCGGGTTTTTCTGCTCCCCGGTGCCGACACTGGCAGAGCACAGATTTCTACTAGTACAATAAACTATCCTGAGGGCAATATTTGGGTAAACTGTTCATTGTACTTGTTTTACATATCCAGAGGACCTCATTACAAAGCAGGCCCAACTGAATCGCTCCATGTCTAGCAGGACTCGTGAGCACGCGGAGCTCAACTTAACCACGCAGGGCGCGAAGCCAAAAGACAAAGAGCGACTGAACGTCACTCTTACTCGGAGGGCCGAAGACTCCTACCCTCAAAGACAACACAGGCTACACCTTCGTATACCCGGAATTGGATACGTGTTTTTTATATCCCCAGCATCGAGAATGCCAAACTACAGATCTCTACCAGCACAATAAACGACCCCGGGGAGTAATATTTTGGGTAAGTTTAAGTTGGAAACCGAGAATACATTGGAAATGTCAGCAATATTTACATGACATTTATTTGCGTTGAAACCGTTAAAACACCATAAAAATTGGTATTTCAAAATTGTAGTTCTTAGATTGCTGCTCTTGTGTGTTCAATTCTTTCCCTTTCGCAATAGAAGGAGAAAAAGCAAAATATTAATGTCTCTAGGTTAGACTTTTAGTGAGGAGGATTTCACCATCTGAAAGTAATGCAATAGACTGTTTTTTTTTTTTTCTTGAGAGTAGAAATTTGATATCAAGCTCTGTCATAAGCTACTTTGATGTATTATACGCCAAGTACCTTAATATGAAAGAAATTCAGTAATATTTGTATTTGATCGATATATCGACTGATATGTTATGAATCTAGATTAGAATGTGATACAGCTGCACAAAATTATTTCCTGTACCGGAACTTTGAGAAAGTGTAATGGTTTCAAAAATATGCAAGTAAGCATAATTATAACATAATGGTGATTTTTTTCCTACAACAATGCTCAAAGAAATGGTAATTTAATTATGATAATATTCGAGAACGTATCACAGAAAAGAACCGGCTTTGGTTTCATGTCCTGAAAGTTTTTTTATTCGGTAGTAGATCTTATTTCTTCATTTTGTATCATATTTCCAAGAGATAATGAAGACCAAGATATAAAATCCGATGCCCATATTCGTGAACTGGATCAGGAAATGGGTGAGCGGTTAATCAAGTTCCAAGACTTGCTTATCGAAGTTTGGATCGCACTTTTTTTTCCTTGCCTGATCTTCCTGTTCATGTGGTGGGAGGTCAGCCGATGCCAACTTGTCATGGATGATGAGAAGCACGCGCTTGTTTCATCTCGATGCACCGCAGCTGTTTTTATAAAAGTAGAGGGACGTAGTGTTGTGTAGGGTGAGAAGAGCAGCTTGTCGCACACAGTCGTGAAAAAAAAAGAAGTTCCGTCGTTGGTGGTCAGGACAATACCTTTTTTTTCGGATAAGAAGCCTTTCACAAATATTTGTATTACAAAAATATTCTTGTCCTTTTGTTTTGCTATTGAGATTAAGGAACATGTTTATCTTATACAGTAACTTACTTTTTATAACTTGGAAGGATTTTTACCAAATTGTTGAAAGATACCAGAAAGAAGAAAAGCCCAGGTGATACGAAGCAATTTAAATCTGATTTTGCTAAAATATTTTGCTAAAATATTGATTCAGTATTTTAAAACTCGATGAAATATTGATTGTGTTTGAATTGCTCCAAGAGAGTGATACAAAGAAATATCAACAACAAACGTTTCAAGCTAAAATTTACCGTTTAAAGATATTAAGATAATAAAGGTTAGCATAAAATATGATAACATTTATGAGAGAACATATACATTTACTTATCAAAGGAATAAAACAATCCAATCTCAAAATGGCGCAGATTTAATAACTCAGAATTCAAATCAGAAAGTGACAAATTTGTTCTATTAATATAATTTAATACTGAAATACAGTTAAGTAAATCTTAACTGAGACTTTGAAAGCATTGTTATTAACTTTACTGAATTTTTCAGAAGTACAACGTTAACGGTATCCTGCAATGATAAGAAATGATATCCTGTAGAAGGTTATTTGAGACAGATTACGAATTTTATGGCTTATCGGAAGCTATCGCTACTTACACTATTTACACTGAAGGCATTTAAAATAAATAAATAAATATTCATACGATAGATTGTTTTATTCTTGCATAGTTAATTTTCTTAAGGTGGAACTTCAAATCTTTTCTAACCGGACCGCAAAGCATACAGTCATTAATTCGGCAATTAATATTCCGCGTCTGATCAGTGGTAGTAGTAATTACCTTAACTTATCTAATCTTATATAACTTTCTACTTATTGTTGATCAGTTATATGGATTTGAAATCTATTCTTAAACATAAAATAATCCGTTCGTTTAGTAAAACTTCCAAAATACGAGTGCTGAATGCCATCCAAAGTTAGCTTTGTCATTCAACTCGTTCTGCTACTGTTTACAGTAACAAGGTCGCATTAAACTTAAGTCTTTGGAATTAGTATAAGCAAATTACAGCGACATTTCTTAACTGTGATACAACACATTAACACTTAGCAAAGTGTTTGCTGTGTACAAAAAAACTCTGCGAACGTAATAAATAAGGCAGAGAAAGCTTAGCATAATAGCTCAGATTCGGTTTTTTGATTTACACTTCTTAATAATTACTGACCTTTCATATGGAGTACTTTATCCTCACTCATGACCATCTGTATTATTTGAACACAGTTGTAATAATAAGCAGTAAAGCGCTTATTTATTTTCTTGGCTGGTCGAAAGGTTTCTTGCCAATATTAGTATCTAATTGTTTTACACTGCTGTATTCTAAATTCTTTTCATGTCTAGTGTTTAGAACTACTTTCAAAATAATCGTATTTTGTATCCTTGATTTAAGTGGCATAGTAGTCGCTGAATTTCTAAAACAGCGGAGCATCAGTCATTTCATTCTAGGTTTGATTTCCAATGGATATTGATGTTGCCTTAATGCATGCTACAGTATATTTCTCTTAGTGCTGTATTAAGATCGAGATTGTTTCCTTTGCAAATAGTTGGCGAAGGCAACATTTCGCTGCAGGCACACGTCATGTGCTGTGGCATATTTACACACATGTGCTTTAGATATATTAATTTCAAATTTCAAATTTTCGTTTGTTTTGTAAAAAGAGATAAAAAGTTGTTTTTATTCCTTACATATTTTAAGATGCTGCTAATATTCTTTAGACTCTTTTTCATTCATATTCTCATTTAAATCACGAAGAAGTTCAAAAGTATTCTTAACTTCTTAATTTATCATAAAAAATGCATATAAATTTAGTACACATTTTCAGAACTTTCATTTTGGAAAATCTGTGGTTATATATGCGCGTCTATCCATAAAAGTAAGGTTAAGACTTTACATTATAGAATAAACACAATCACCAATTTTAATATAAAGTTTCGATACTATGATATTATTGTTATAAAAATAGCTCTAATTGATCAAGCAATAACAGATGTTCTGTGGATACACGTTAGATCGGGGATTCCCAACCCTTTTCTCGCATAGTCCTCTTCTATACATAAGCAGATATATAGATATAGCAATAAAGCTAAGAATATAAAGAGATGTATTGAAAAAAAATGGTACAGTGGAGTTATGTCTTATTATTTTCCGTATTATTTCTTGTTTTCATTTACAAGTTACGGAGTTATAAACAAGCTTTCGGAAACGAAATCACAGATTCCAATCGACAAAGTTCGATTTTAATTAATGTGATGACTGCGTTAAATGTATTGAAGCAATTTTTTTAGCATTTCCCAAAACATTACTTAACTTAATTCTTAAATCACCTTGTTTAAACATATTTAAACTGTTTCTTGTTTCCGCAGTAAATTATGCTTCAACTAGTAAAGAAGAAGAAAACGTCAAGAATGTTGATTCAGTAACAACTTTTATTCTAGGATACTTTTCTCGAATGACCTTTTAAAGTAAAAAACTTAGCTTGTCCATTGTTTTGCATAAAACTTGATTTTGAAAACGATAGCATTATATTAATAAATAATAAACTAAGAACTTTACTAATATATACTATATATTTTTTGTAATCAATGGGATCTTGCTTATGTTGATCATCTGCGGCGCATATTCCGCTATCGACTTCCATTCGACCTCTTGCTCATTATTGATAACCTTTCAAAATTTCATCGGCCCCCAAGGAGTTAATACCGACCCTGTTAGGAACCCATGATTTAGGCAATATCATGAACTCTTGGAAAATGAGTACAGGATACTTATATTCAAAGTACATTGTTGTTTACTTACAATTGTTTGTGCAGCTATCTTTTTCATGGGCGTATGTTTAGTAGCGAATAAGGAAATTCCGAATATATTAAACAATTTTTGTATAATAATTATTGGTTTCAAGGTATACCGATTTTCGTTTGTTTTGTTTGTGTAGATTTGAAACAGGTTTGTTTTATTTGCTGGAATGGCAGTACGTACATACAGAAGATTATACAATCCTTCAAATAAAATTATACTCGCAGGGATTCAAAGAATAATGATTAATTAATTAATTTAGAAATATATCGATTATTTAATTAAGAAATTAAATAAGAAATATAATGCATACCATAGACATATATAATTAACTAATATAATCTAATTTAACCAGATGTATAAAGCATTTAGTCACTGTTAAAAAAATGATGATTAAGCCGTTGTTTCATAAAAAGTTATACTAATTTTAAGCTTTGAATCTTCCTTTTTGCCACCTACACCAGAAAGTATTTCATTGCATTTGTAGTGAAATCCTCTGAATTCTTTTTATTCAAATTTAAATTTCAGAGTTCACGGACTAGAATTGCATGTTCCATGGCTGAGCCGAACAAAATACGTTTTTGGAATATAGACGCAACATCTGTAAGAAAGTGCAAAAAGCTCAGCGGAAAGTTAAGCGATTTCTTCTATCTGCATTTGCAGTGGTTTTGAAGTGCATAAAGATATATTATTTATCGAAAGACTTTTAGAATATTATTTATTTGACTGAAGTGTTCCTGGTGGGAAACAATATTGTAGAGCAGCGGTTCCCAATCTTTTTTACTAACCATCTAAACAAAAATGAAAAAATTTTAGTACCCCCACTTCAATTTGAAATGATTATTTTTCAATTTCTCAATAGTAATAGTAAACAAAAATATGTATTTTACCATTTGCACAAGCTATTGTCTGTTTGCAGTAAATATGCACACATAAAAAATTAAGATTAAGTTATAATACTTTAATTTTAAAATTTAGTGTGAAATTTCGGCCTGTTTAAGAAAGATCAGTTTATTTATGTCTGGTCTTATTTCACTTAGTTTTAACCGTAAATTAGGATCCACTTTCAATTTTGTTATGTATTGATTTTTCAAATGTAACATGGATAAAAATCCTTGTTCACACAAATAGGTTGGGCAAAAGTCAATAAAAATTTAATAGCTTTGTTTGAAATGCCTTTAAATTATTTTTTTCGGTTCAGCTAAAAGTTAACATGTGTGTTATTTTTGATATCTTCAGTTAGAATTCGATCAGAGGAAATTTCTATCAATTGTCCTTTTTCTTCACGAGATAAAATTTCAGGTACATTTGAACAAAATGGGCTTCTAATCTAATTTTCTTTCTCATAATCTTCGCGAAAATACATGTTGAAATTACTTATCAAAGAAAAAACAATGACTTTTAAAGTAGGATACTAACTCTTCTTTTATTTTAAAATAATTTTCGGTTAGAAAAACTTTCTGAAAGTGGTAAAAAGCTTAACATATTATTTTCCAATTCTTTGATTATTAGCTTGAGTTTTCTTTATCATTACATTTATTTTCTCTCTGATGTTAAAAATTTTAACACTTTCTCCTTGTAATCCTAAATTTAATTCATTTTACTTTCCAAAAATATCAGCTAAATATGCTAAAGGCTCAAACCGTAAATCATAAAATAAACATTTTTTCAATTAAAGTTTTGAATCACAGAGGAAAATTTGAATTTTTTATCGAAGTTCAAAAAGACGATTTAAAACTTTGCCTCTAAGTAACCACCTTACTTCGGAATATAACAAAAGCGTTTCATGTTCACTGCTTATATAAAATATTGTCACTGCATACGGCAATGCACTTATTCTAAGGAATATCATTCTTGGTCATAAAATTGCCAATTACTCTGAAAATTTAATCAGCAGCAAACAATGCAGCGCATGGAATGGCCAGCTCGATCACCCGGCCTAAATCCTATCGAGCATGTTTGGGAAGCTTTAGGAAGATGTATAAGCTGCTCTGAATCCTCTTCTTCAGACCCTTGCCATGCTTGCAACTGGTTTGCAAGAGCAATGGCTCTCAATTATTACGGAAGTGATAGACCGAATAATAGACAGCATCGCACATCGCTGTATGTGTTGTATTGCTACTAGGGAAGATCATACTCCATATTGAAGGTAATTTTCCTATACTAAACTGACACATCGGATTTGTTCATTTATGCATATGCTAACTTCTATAACCCCATAATTGTCTGGTAATTTCTTTTCATGTTATTTTATACCTTACTATGAGTTGTATACTGTGGGTCAGTTTCGTAAAATTCTAAATGTAACGTTTTGCGTAATCGTGATTTTTGTTTAATTGATGATTACCATTGTATATAATGACGTGCATGTACTCTTTTGCATCAGATGAAGAAATATCTAGGCTCTGGTTATAAATATTAAGTGTTATCAAATTTTCAAAAAATTTGGTTTACTTTTACGCCTGGCTCTAAGGTATTTTTATCAAACCTGAAATGTAAAAATGTTCGCCCGCTATATCGTAAGAAAAGAAAGCGTCCGACCTTATGCACTAATACGTATATCTTCTCGCGCCATAGTTTAGAATTACTGTTCTTTTGTTTTTGATTTTATGCAATATTTTTTTTGTTTTATTTGAGAATATATTTAACCTAATAAATTTTAACTAAAATTAAATTATTCAGTTATCTTGTATTATTATGTCTTAAATTATTGGAATGAAATTAAAAAATTTTGAAGCTCCTCTTTCGATTATTCTTGTACTCAAAAACACACATCATCTAATAGAAGAATCCACATCAAAATAAAAATCTTCATACATTCTGGAAAACTGAAATCTCAAATCTCGAAATCTAACAATAAGTCTCTTCTATTTGGACTTAACATAAAAAAAAATCATATTCACGCCAAACAAAATTGAAAATGAATATCCCTTCGTGCTAGAAAATAAAAGATTTGATGTTTTCAGCCTGAAACCGCCGAATGCAAACGAGATTTTCAGCTACAATCATTATTGCGTTATTATTATCACTAATTATTTGTGCGGCATATGCTAGGATGAGAAGCTACAAATTGCATCGGTTGAATAATACTTGAAATCTAGCGTTCGTGACTGAATGAGATTGGCAGGTTTAGTGCATAGTAAATGACAACTGAGAAATGCAATTTCAGAGTTTCATAGGAAAGCAGCTTAGGCGTATCCACAGCTAAATCATGTAATAAATGTACTAAGTTGTTGCTCTCGGTTCAAAGCCCGTTACCAAATAAATCAGTTTAATGTTCAGTATATACCTTGCTCTATCATTATTGCAAAGCATTGCAAGAACTCATGAATTTCAATAGTTCTCATTATGATGAAATACAAAATCATTTTATAGCATTCTTTAAAACAAGAACTTTATTTTAATTCTATTACTTTAAATATTTATTTTGTGTGATGCAGTACAGAATTTTTTAAAGATTTTGCAATTAAATATCTCTTGAACAGTTGGTTGTAGACTCATGGCTCCAATTTTAAAAAAGGATTGAAATAAAGTAGGCTTTCAAATTATGGCAATTTTGTATTGTGACATCGTTTAGAAAAAATACATGGAACGGAAATCTTCATATGAGCCCTTAGCAAAGAGACGGGGGCTAAAAAGTTTCCGTAATATTAAAATTAGCCCTGAGAAACAATTGCCAAATTTACATGTGTTGAACTAATTTATAATTTCTGCTAAACGCATGCGAAATTAGTTTTTCTAAATTAATCATTTTCCGGCGTAAAATGAATATTTTAGAAACTTGCGTATCGATTTAATTTAAACTATAACGTTACCTTTTCTGTCACTGATATCTAGCAAACTGCGGAGAATTAAACTGTAATTACAAATCCTGTACTTTCTTCAGTTTAAAACACTTTTAATACAAAGTTTGTTTAAGCTTTCTTAGAACTCAGTTGTTACTTGTAATAGACGAGAGATAATTCGCTGTTTTAGTAGGGTTGAGTAACTTTAATTTACTTCAGAGAGTAACTCTACACAGTTTATATTAGTTATTAACTTGGAAATATTAATAATCGGTATTATGCATAAAAATTCAAATATTGTTGTAAATTTTTATAAATATTTGTGTTTGTTTTTTTGTAATTTATATTTTATGTGTTTTTAGAGTATTATTTATGTATTTAGTGTATATTAGGTAGTAATTGTGTTCAATTAAAGTTTAATAGTTTTGTTTAATGGAAAGTTGAATTATTTAGGTACCCCAATTAAAACCATAGACACATGCACAGTTTTTTGTCTATTTAGTTTGGCAATGTTTTGCCAGCTTGATGACATTGTGGAAGGTTTAGGAAAGCATTTTAGAAGTTTTGTTTAAATTTTTCTCGAAGCTTCCAGAGGTATTGATCAACTCTGTAAAAACGCCTACATTTGCAAAATTAATTTCAGATAACTGTATAGTTTAATTCAGATTCGTGCAAAGTGAATTAAATTTTACTGTATGAGTGATTTTAATAATGTGCGATATTCATCGCATTTTAAGGAGAAGTTGTGATATTTTTGTTTTTCTCCTTTAGCTATTCATAGCTACGTGTTTATGTGCAATATTATTTATTTCAATTAAAAGTGTCAATTTTTTTCTACTCGTCTGGTGTAGTTGTTAAAGAGATATCTACAAATTTGAAGTCCACAACAAGGTGTTCGCTGAGAAATTCTAAAAGCGTCTGTATTAATGTAATAGTTATAAGTTTGTGTGACAAAAATAAATTATAAATTTCGCTAATTTAATATTTATGTGGAATTTTTAATAGCAGTGCATTGAAACTGTTTTATTCCGTTATGAGTAACATTATTTACAGTTAGTATTCTGTTATTCAAATAAAAAATACGTTTTTTGTAGTATTTGCTCCTGTAATTATGCTAAGTTATTTATTACGTAGCTTAAATTCCGATGATACAGTAAGTTAAAATAAAACAAGAATTTCAAACCTTGCTGCTAATGCACGGTAATATAATTCATTTTACAATAAGTTGTGAGCCCTTAATGCAAGATTAGTTTTGAGGTACCTGAAATAAAGCACTACCTTCAGTTTCCCAATTATTATACATTTCTGAGAAACAGAATGACCCTTTATTTACTTTGAAAGCTAAAATCGAATCTCTGGGAAAATGCCTAGGAATAAAATTAAACAAGTGATTATAGCCCTTTGATAAGAGATCTAGAAATGACGTGCAGTTAATCTTATGTAGTTTGCGTATTTGCATTTCAGTATTTGTCAAATGTCTAATGTGAAAGCTAGCAAAAGCATATATTAGTACTTTAGAGGCTAAAATATAATAATTTTTCTTTTAGCCACTTGTTAAAGTGCACGCAAGAAACGAATAAGCCTAAAAGATATGAAGAATAGAATTATTCTTCGATTAGTTTTTAAGCAGCGTTGTATTCTTAAAAAGGGGGAGGATGTTTTCATTTAACACAGCAAAGCAGCAGCATCAATCACAATTTATTTTTTCAAACCATGTTTGATATATTCCGAAAAACACTGTCATTTCATTTCGGTAAAATTGGCAGTTCGTGTGCGTTTATATGACTGTAATAATATATCTTACAGGGAAAATCTGTTTATTTACCAACAACCCATCACCGGATATTCAGACAATAACATTTTGCTGAAATATCTTGGATGGATTTGTCTGAAATGTTTCTAGGAATGCAGTTAATAATAGTATGTGTGGGCAGAACAACGCGAAGGACTTCTCAACCAGTCAGACATGTTTTCTTTTAAAAGGCTGTATGGGATTAAAAGCACTCTGCTTTCAGTTTATTCGCAGAACTTGTCTTTTCTGCAGATGACAAAATTTCAGTTGTAAAAGCGGACATAATATTGAGATTAAAAGTTAAGCGTTGCAGTATCGCAAGAGATTCTTACATGATTTTATTGTGATTTAAATAGAAAGCTGATTATTTAAAAATATTTTTCATTTCTGGAAATTAGTTGCTCATTAAATTTTTATTTCAGTTTTTTTAAAAAAATTGCCATTAGTAATGCTTTTTAAAGGCATGTCAGTGGCCGAGCACCTTCCTACATTAAAAAATAACAAATATCTACAACGCATACTAATTTCAAGTGAGCTCACTAACTATCGAGTAGTAAAATTGCCGAATATTCATAGTTCGACCTGGGTCAGATGCCGATGAAAGGCCCGGGTGCACGAGACCCCGTATGTATAGTGAATACGAACCAGACTTCCTTTAGAAAGTTCTCCACTATACCATTTACCCCTTTAAGCAGATAACCCTAAAGAGCTTTACCGTAATGTGAATAATTTTAATTCAAACTATATATTACTGAATGCTTGGATTTAAAGCTTTAAAAGCAACATAATCATCATATTTTAGTACAGTAGAAATAATCAAAGAATTCCAAAGGAATACCGAATGTAATTCGGTTTTAAGTGTTATAGATTCTCTAACAAGTAGAAAAGTCATTTATTCAAATGTTTGCAAGTGTATTGCGTAAAAATACACTCTTTCACAAAAAAAAAAAAAAAAAAAAAAAATTGAAGCACCATGAAGCAAGTGGTTGTTTTTGGTGAAATTGAATATGTGTATAGCTCATACACAGATAATAAAATGATTAAAAAATCAAGCTCATAGTACCTGTTCACGGTTCACAATCACCCATTGAGTGTTCAAATTAGTAGTTGGTCGAACCGCCCTTGGCGGCAATGCATGCTTGAATTCGTCGAGGCAAGGAGTGGTATAGGTTCCTAATGTAATCCTGCAACACATTCTGCCAGGCATTCATCAGTTGTCGTTCCAAATTTGCGATATTTTGTGGTGCCCGAATCTGGAGGCCTACCATGCCTCAGACATGCTCAACTGGTGAAAGGCCTGGTGACCTTGCTGGCCAAGGAAGAGTATCAACCGCACGGAGACAGTCCAGAGCGGTATGCGGCCTGGAATTATCTCGCTGAGAAGTGGCTCCAGGATGACGTGTCATGAAGGGTAATGCAACCGGCTGCAGGATGGTATCAGGCCCACCGGCGGCCGAGCGGTAAAGTCGCTGAACACTGGTAGTTCGGTCCGAGGTTCGAATCCCGCGAACGGGCTGGCTGCATGGGTGTTTTCGTGGTTTTCCCCGTGTGTAACGTGTATACGAGCCAGTTTCCCTTAGAAAGTCCTCCACGAAAGGCATCCCTCCTCTTAGGCAGATAGCCCTAGTGTGCTTTGCCATAATTAAATACACCACACCACACCACACTACCAGGATGGTATCAACATATCGTTGAGCTGTTAAAGATGTACGGAGGATGACCTGATAAAGATGACCTGCTGTCGTAAGAAATAGCGCCCCATACCATCACACCAGGAGTTATGGCTGTATGCCTTTGTAAAACAAAGGCTGATTGCGACCGCTGGCCCCGTCCTCTCCAGACACGAACACCGTAATCATCTGCTTCAAGAGTGAAGCGGGATTCATCGCTGAACACTATACGATGCCAGTCTGATGGCAGCCTTGATCATCGGCTGCGACACCACTCTAGACGACTCCGCCGCTCTGTGGGGTCAAAGGCAAACGTCTTAAAGGCCTCTGTGAGCGTAACCCCGCCTCAGACAAGCGCCGTGAGATGCTGGACGGTACCCACGGGAGGTATAGACATAGCTGTAGTGCGTTGAATAGTCGACAATGATACCGTTGGGGTGGTTCGGGCCTGGCGAACAATCATCCTATCTTGCCTCGCATTTCTGATCCTTGGCCCAGAACCTTCATTTCAGCAGCAGCTTCCTTGTAGCAACCATTGCTGCCAACATCTTTCTTTGCGCAGCAGTGCCTGTATGCTGCAGGTGGCGGCCTATTGCTCGCTATGACAACCTAGTTTCACGCAACCCTACAATGCAATCACGTTCGAAGTCGTTTAGCTGTCTGTCAGGTTTCCGATATCGTCGTAATGGCATCTTTAGTTCTTTCTTTACGGAATTACAATGGCAGCAACAAAAAAAGATAAATTTTTCGCCTCTGTTACTGGTTTTATACTTTGCGAATCGCTCACTAGAAATGCGCGCTATGATCGCAATTCCTTTTCATTTGCCTTGAACGTTGATCATTTGCATATTCGATCAAGATGTTTTTGCATATCAAATTTCGTCACGATTGCAAAAGTCCTTTTGGGTGCTTCGATTTTTTTGCAAAAGAGTGTATTTCTACTGCTTTACGAGTGATGCTTTCGAATAACAATAACTTCAAAACGTTTTGTCCATGCATATTCAAGCTTAATTTTCGCAGAAGAAATTCTTCCTTCGCATATATTTATTTATATAACGAAAAATTATATTATTACCATTATTATCATGATTTTACTGTCCTACCAGCGGCTGAGTGATGGAATATGGGTAGTTCTATTTGTTCTCGAAATCCGGTGAACGTGCTTGTATCCATGTGAGTTTTGGTAATTTCCCCATATGTAATGGGAATATCGAACTACTTTACTTGAAAGGTCCTTCCTGGGAACGTCACTATTCATAAGCCGATAGTCGTCGAGTGCTTTGCCATAATCCAAATAAAGGGTTTTTCTGACAAAGAGTTGTAATGGGGAATTAGTTCAGTAATTGCGCAGAAATTCTTGCAATGCTTGATACAACCGAGCTATGAAATGTAAATTCCTAGGAAGTTTTAAATTTTAAGTATCTAATTTAAACGTTCAAGTAAAATGTAACTAGAATTTCATTTTATTTCTTATATTGTAATTACTTAGCATAACAGCTGTTTTGTTTCTTCTTTCATGTATGAAAATGGAGGAATAAAATCAAAACTATTAGATAGTCTGATATTTCTAACTGATTTTTATGTGACTTACACAGTGTATCCACTAGCAAGCAAATATTTGATGTCTTGTTTTCCAGCATTGTGCTCAGAAAGGCAAAAATAAAATCCATGCAACGATGATTATTTTAGGAAGGAAACAAAATTGTCAATGGAGTTCTTTTTATACCTGTATATGTATGTAAATTATGATAAAGTATCTACATTTTAAAAATTTTCTGCGATATTTGTATAATGATTTGCCAAAGCTTAGATGTCTTTGCATATAAATGTTCAAATTCCAGAATATTTGGATTCCATTAGTTTGTTAGTTGGAGATGAGTGCCAATAATACGTACAGTAACCTCGAAATTATGTAAAAACACTATCAAAGACTACAACAAAAATACGTCAAAAATGTAGTTTTCTGATGCCGACATAGCTGATCATATTCTACAGATATTTCAGTGTTTTAAGTTTTAGCGAAGTGCTTAAGAAATACTTCTAAAACTATTTACGACTAATCTTACATTAAAATTATGTGGTAATGAACAGAACAGATAATGAGTATAATAAGCAAATAATTCTCAGCTAAGCAGAGTACTTATAAATAAGAAAAGCCTTATCCTTATTCCTGAAACTTAGATGGTAGTGCATCTTTTCCTTTAAACAAGTGCCAAGTTAATAAACTTGGCACTTGTTTAAAGGAAAAGATGTTTATTTTATTACATTTTTGTCACGGAAAATGAAAAATCATTTAAAGGAAATGATGTTTATTTTATTACATTTTTATCGCGTTTTAGCTGAAAGTAAACTTTTATAATTATAAGATTATAAAAGATATCTAAATTTCTCTAATAAATCATATATGATTTTTAACTTTATGATCTTTCCTTTCTCTAGCTCCGCAATTTAAACGATTGGTTTTTATCCGTTGTTTCATTTAAAATTACTGAAATAATTCCTATTCAATTTAGAAAGGCATTTTAAAGGTTAACTTTAAGTTGGCAGCGTATTTAATCGTTGAAACTATAAAAGGAGTCTGCTTTGCTTTCTCGGTGGTCGAATCTCAAGTGGCATTTTCTAAATAAGTGATCATTCATGTCTTACTTTTTATAATTTTGACCTTGCAATCGTCTATAATCAAGCTTCAGTTTTCTGCAATGCTGTAAGACATAAGTTATTCGTTGATTTCAGCTGTAACCATTTATCTGCAATTAACCTCCAGCCAACTGCTATGTAGCATTGTGTCCCAAAACCCAAATTACTGGCGACCTTCCACATCATCTCTCTGTATTGAAAATGTCGTAGGTAAGTATAACGTTGTAATTACATTTTCATCAGAAACGATTACTATTTCAAAAACAATAAAGGTATTATCTGATTCACTGACATCACTAACGCTTTTTTACTGTTTTGACGTAATTTATTCCAAATAACTCAGCTCTAAGAAGCGAAGTAGAATTGACAGTGTCTCTGACATTGTTGGTATTGCTTGAAAAATAAGAGATTGGATGTTAATTTATACGTATAAATTCTGAACGGTTTTTCTTGAGACAGCCTAAGAGACACGCCTCTGTATTTGACTACAATAATTAAGGCGACAGAAAAAAATTATTCTTTGTGATTGACTACAGCTCTAACTAGGAGTACCACACGCAATCAAAATCCCATTTTGGGAAGTTCAAGACGCGATTAAGTGTTCTTGATTGCTAAAGGAGCTAGTTTTCTTTAATACGCATAACTGCTAAATAATATATTGTAATGGTAATTGAAAGGTGTACCAGGAAACTAATCTTTCTCAATCGAGCAAAACTTAATAGGCATAACTTAAAATGGAAATTATTCACAAAGCAGATACGTAACAAATTAGAAACGAACGGAAGATGAAAGTTAAAAGCAGAAAGAATATTTTTCATTGAAATTATGAAAATAAGAATTTAATGTCCAAATTACTTAGAGGGAAACTCTGCGAAACAAAATACTTGTAAAGACATTAGGTATTTTTTTTTGGAAGCTGAAGAAGTGAAAAATGAGCAACGCCCTCACCGGGAATCGAACCACGGACCTTTGGAATTCGCGCCCAGCGTGCAGACCACCACACCACGAAGGCATGCTAAGAAGGCGGGAAAAACACTTTATATACTTCCCCTTTAAAGTGCGAATGGAGTTTTTAGGGGACCCAATCGCCAGATCCGGGGTGGGGAGATTCATCATCCACCACCCTTTTAGTTCGGGCGCCACTGCAGAGACATTAGGTATTTTTTTTGGAAGCAGTAGAAGTGAAGAATGAGCAACGCCCTCACCCGGAATCGAACCACGGACCATGGTAGATTTTAATTGTCCGTGGTATTATTGTAGAGACATTAGGTTAATTGGAATCAGAAAAGATGAAAAATGTGCAACCGCCTTCGCGGGGAATCGAACCACGGACCTCTGAAATACCGGCTCAGTGTGCAGTACCACTACACCACGAAGGCTCGCTAGGGAAGTGGGAGAAATACCTTATATAATGAAGTATATATTTTGACCTAAGCCAAGAAAATGTTACAATTTTCTTTTCAAAATTAAAAATTAGATATGTTTTTGTATAAAACTAGCTGGAAAATGGAAAAAACATGTAAACTAATTCGCATGTGACAGACTCTTATACTTATCTAACTACTAATAAAAGATCATGATTAAAAAAAAAAAAAAACGAGGCGCGCTCATTTGAGATCGTCATATCTAGGTCAAAAGAAATAAGTTCTGTGACATGGGCACATTATTTACGTGCTTTAATAACATACTTTCTGTAATTATTACTTGTGCTTCTACTTTCATAAATTCTAGTTATGTTTGACGAAACTGTGCGTTATTTTATGAGGAATATTAATTTATAAGAATTTTTTATGAAATTAAAAATAATTAAAAAATAAATTTTAAAACTGTAGATTTATTATTATTATAATTTGTGTGGGTGCGTGTTGGCTTTTCAGTGCCAATTCAGTTTACCTGAGCTCATCTCTTTGATGTATACATTCTTCGTAAAGAATTCTCTTTAATAGCAGCAAATTAGAAGCAGTAATATTATGTATATTTTAAAACGAACAAATATTAGCAATCATAAACTTACTAAATTATAGAGAATTCATTTTCATTATTAGGAAGTTACACGAATACATCTGTTCACGTCGTATGCGTAATTAAATAATAAAACCTTTTTTTAATCGTACAAGCTTGTTATTTTCCCTATTAACTCTTCGACAGCAAGCCGTCAGTGCACATGGAAAAATTCGGTCAACTAGATGCCATCCTCCAGTTGTAATTTCCGCGTGCATCATTGGACCACACACAGAGGAGAAACCTGACGTAATCTTTACCTCTGCTTCTAGGGAAGGTTAAACAACAGGAATCAAATTCAATATTGATTGATTAGCAATTAAAATAAAACTGTAGAAACCTCTCAGTGTTCAAGAATAAAATGTTTGGCGTGAAGAAGACTGTATTTGTATAAATACATGCAACTATTAATGCTTAAAAAGTAATTCTTAATAAAATATAGCTGTACTGTATTTTAATTTACATTTATTGGTGTAAGGGTTTTTATCTAAATACTGTTGATTTAAGTTTGCATTTTATTAGTTGTGTCTTATTTGGTTTTCTTCACATTTATCAGGATTTAGTATAATTTAAAAAAAAGCACCTACCGTATTTGCCGGCGTATAAGACGCACTTTTTTTCTTTGGAAAATTCTAAAAAACGATGTGCGTCTTATACACCGATACTTATTGCGTATGATACATCGTTTGTGAATGGGTCAAAGTTTCATGGGATGCTGTGAAAACGGAGACAGTGGTTAAATCATTTAAGAAATGTGGCATCATTAGTGCACTGGATGGTACAGAGGACAGTTTGTTGTATGAGGACTCAGATGCTGATTTAGGAGAGGTTTTAAGAGACTATTCATTTAGCTCTGGAGATGAGTGTTTGGGTTTTGACGAAGTAGATTAAAAAGTGTTTAGGTAGATTGGGTATTTGCAGAAAGTATTACGTTGTATTTGTATTACTTTATGTTTAAAATACTGTAAATTCATTATAATGATCAGTAATAAAAGTTTTATCTTTCAAAAATGTGCATAAAAAAGGGAATGCGTCTTATACGCCGGTAAATACGGTAGTTTTTATATTTTTTATTTTCCTTTTGAGTAAAATATGCATCCCTTTAAGCATGTTAAGACATAGGCTTCTTTTAAAATAATTCAGTTTACGAAATCTAGTAAGACTGTTTTCAAGCTGATGGTATAGCTAATTTAATGTTAAATTTCGAATAGATAAAAAATTTTAAATTATTTTAAATAATAAAATTTTCCGGACATCATAACATATTGTATCAAAATTGAGGAGTAAACCATTTTTTTTCCTTTTTTACGTAAACATTCAAGTCCATTTTTTCCTCTTCTGTTTGTATACATTGCATAATTTGGAAACATACAAGGAGCTATCTGAAAGTTAGTACGATTATTTTTGCCGACAACTAGTTGCGTGAGTTACATCTTTAGTTCCGTAAAAGTTGTTCAGTATGTATCAGATCTGCCGAAGTGTTCATTAAGCATTTCAGTGTTCTACACCTCCGGTAGTTTCTTGTTTTAGAGGTATGCAACATTTCAAGTCATTAGTCTCTTAGAAAAGAAAAAAAATGAAGGGAAATTTAAACACTTTATGTATTAAAAACAACTATGTCAGGACTTCTATTACTTGTAACAGCCTTTGGAAATATCTGCAAATCCTGAATGGGAACAGAGAGCTTCCTGAAACTATGTTCGTATGTGTAGAAGATACGACAAGAATGAAAAGGGTTATATTACCTTTTATTTCTCACAGTTTACAGCCATTCCCGCACTTCGGGGTACAAAGACCAATACTTATGGTCTAAAACGTAGAAAATAAGAAGTAAAAATAACTTAACTAAATAAGAGTTAAATTTAGATACTTTACAAAGACTAGTAACGCGAAGATTGGCCCTTTAACTCTACGTATGTAGTGAACAGAAGACAGGAAACTACAATACGTCTTCAAGTGTCAAAGAGAAGTAAGTTCTGGCCTTAAAGGCAGATAAGAACTGACTGAAAAGCACGCGCGTGGTAAGGCAGCGAGAAGTCTCCCACTAACTCTCTCTTTTAAGACTCCACTAACTCTCTCTTTTAAGACTCCACTAACTCTCTCTTTTTGGTTAAAAGTCATATCTTAAATACTTAACAGTTTGCAAGTTCATTTGCATAAACAAAACTAATCACGCTTATACTGGCCGGAAATGCAAAATAAGAGAGGATAGCAAAGTTTTAAAATAAAATAAACGTTAGTAAAACTTAAAATCCTTACAACTATTATACATAAATTTATTATTAAACATTACATTCTCATTTTCAAGATTTAATTCTTTTTTTTTCATTTGCTGATGTTATGCATGTACTTTTGAAGAAAAAAAAATAATAGATGGATAAGTTTTTTTCTAAATTTGTGTATAATAGTTATAAAAAATTAATTTAGTACTCCTAAACTGTAGAGATTTTAGATTTCCAAAAAAAATCTGCTTTTAAGTCCTCCCAAAAAATTGATAAATGTATAAAATTTTTATTATATACAAAAGATGTTACATTTACTCTTGTTAAATATTAACGTCGTATTTTAAGTAGAAAAGAATGGCATTTTCTTATTATTTAGTTACGAACATGGTATGGAATTATTGGAGGTAGGTATTAAGGCAAAAAGAACCAGCGTAATGTTCCTAAATTTGCAGGACTAGTTTCAAGGTTTAAACTTAGAATCTTCTTCTTAGACCTGCAAATTTATTCGTCGTGTTATTTTAATTCCGATCCCATGGAAGCTTAGATCTGTAAGCCTATTCCTTCAAGTAATTCTTTTCAATTTTTCTTTTGGCGGAAGACTTGCTGAAAAGCACCATCATGAAGTAAACATTACGGGTCTGATACGGTAGTAAGACTATTTTTATTATTAGTGACTGTCACTCTCTTTTAATATGCTTGTACTCAAAACATACTCAAAACACGTAAAAAATAATAAGTGAAATCGCAGAATGATGTCAAACTAATTACAAAATTTCATTGTTATAACAAATACTTTTGAGTTAATTTTAAATATATTAAATTGCGTAATATAAATTTCGTGATGGAATTCAAATGTGAGAGACTTAAGATAATCTCTCTCTTACGAGTTCTAATCATGAAAACGGAATTTAAAAATATTATTCGTTATTATTTTTTTATTTTGAGGGTGACTCAGATGAGTGGAAGCTTCTTGATAGAGATATTTGCCTTATCTTTTTCACAGTTTGATTGCGATGAAAAATTCAAGTGGCTGAACTCGTGTCAGTATCAATGGTTGGCATATAACACTCGATTTAAGAGCAGATATCTGTTTATGGCAAACAAAATGTGGTATAGCAGAATATAAGTTAGTATTTCACATTTGTTATTACATTGATCTAGGAACTGCAATAAAATAAGACAGAATAACAAAAATCAATAAAAACACTTAACAATAAATTTCAAATGAATAAAAATGCAAAGAAATATTAAATTTACTGTAGTATATTTATTTTAAATTAAGTGTAATATTCAATTTCATATAAAATATTCTCAATGTTACTGATGGCGGTTTTGTCAGTGCTTTTTTCAAAGCTGCAAAGATTTTCTAAAATTTTATTGTAGAATATTGTTATAATTGTTTTCGGAAAATTACCTAACATCTAACAATATTTAAAAAGAGCCACTTATTTATATACTTAATTGTCCATAAAACCATACCCAACTCCATAGGGAGAAATCAAATTATCAGCGAGCGATAGATACAGCCATCATTTTATTTTTAAGGTAAAACTTTTGCAGGAGCAAAGCTACGTAAGTAATGAGATGCCTTAATGCAAGAATGATTCCCCAAACAGCAATCACACCAAACCAGTGGTCAAACGATGATTTTTCAAAAATTACCTGGCTAGTGTTTTTAATACTATAAACACTTTGTCGAAAGACAGAAAATAACGCGTTAGCCTAATTTATACTTTTAAAGCATTAAGCTAGTTAATGTTTTAAAAGTATAAATTGTATTTTATCACTCAAACCTTGAGCAGAGTTTTAGTTTGGATATCAAACAAGTAAATGAAAAATTCGTGCAGATATTTTTTGACATCCGTATTTTAGTATGGCCCGTAAACAAAAGACCAATATACTTAGAGAAAGTACTATTTTCTCCCTTTTTTCCGCGTGCCTTCCCGCTGTAATTGGAAGCGTACTCGACTTCTATTCAATAGGTGCAGGGTTGGAGTCCTGATGAGAATATTGGCCATTTTTGACGTCTCCTGCTTTTTTTTTTTTTAAAAAAAAAAAAAAAAAGACTCTACAAGTGGCGCTCTAATTAAAAGGTGGCGGACAATATTTCGTCCCCATATCTTTTCAATGGGTACCTTCACACTGCGGTATTTATGGGAATGAGATGGCTGATATGCTTGCGAAAAAGGAGGCTATGGTTCTCCAAAAGCCAAACACGAGTGCAAGCCTCCATTCTATTAAGCTTCTGACATCGCTAACATATCAAAAGACTTTTAGAGATTTTGCCACTCGGGCTTGTGAGGGCAAGCCTTGGAGTGTTCTCTCATCAAACCCTGCTTTTGTTCCTGACCACCCGCGAACAGTTGCGGTTGCATCTTTTGCACTATTGACGTGACATGACTGTCTACAGAATCATTTATTTCGCATTAGACTAGCTGATTCGCCGTTGTGTGTTTTATGTAACAGTGGACGGCCAATGACGGCGGAACATTTGGACGAGTGTGAAGCACTGACAAATTTTTCTTGTAGATTTCAGCGCTATTGGGAAGCAAGGAGTTTAATGGCCTAACGGCCAATGTAACTGGCATTTGACAAATAAATATTTCGTCACCACCAGGATTAGGCATTTGGGTCCTCTAATCCTCAGTAACCCTTTCAACGGGGGTAGTATATAAAGTATTTTCTCCCTTCTTTTCGCGTGCCTTCGTGATGTAATTGGAAGCATACTCGACGTGTATTCGAGAGAGCCAGGGTTCGAGTCGCGACTATCGCATTGCTCATTTTTCCCGTCTCCCAGCTTTTTTTTTTTTTTTTTTTTTAAAGATTCTACATGCTCACAAAATACTTCGGGAAAAGTACTTAACAAAATACACTGACTACCAATAAGTATTTGGACACCTATGCAAATGACGATATCTGCGGTCCTAAGGTACGTCACGGACTCCGCCGGTATATATCGTGTAGGAAACAGCATCGGTTTTAGTCGCATGCAAGATGCCTCGCAGTTCGGAGCTAAGGAAGGTATAACTATCGGGTATCACAAATGTGGCCGATCCTAGGGACATATCTAGCGATCTGAAGTACCCAAAATGGACAGTGGCCTATGTGATTAAGAAGTAGAAGGTGAGCGGTGATTGTCGGAATGTGACCCGAGTCGGCAGACCAACGAAACTGGGAGATAGAGACCGACGAGTGCTGTCCAGAGAAATTCGGAAGAACCGCACCCAACCGATGGCCCTCATCCGCGAGGAGTTTCAACAGGCATCCGGGAGTATTGTTTTAATGAACACCATCCGTAAGGAAGCACATCTGCTTGGTTTTCATGGTCGTGCTGCTGCCCATAAGCCTTTAATGACAAAGTCCAACCGCGCTGCTCGTTTAATGTGGTGCAAAGCACATCGAAATTGGACCGTAGATCAGTGGAAACGGGTTCTTTGGAGTGACGAATCAAGGTTCACCCTTTACCGTTCGGATGGCAAGGTCTGGGTCTGGCGTATACCTGGAGAACGTCCACTGCCAGAATGCATTGTGCCAACAGTTACATTGTTCGGCGGAGGTGGAATTATGGTCTGGGTGTGTTTCTCCTGGTATGGGCTGGGACCCTTCGTCCCCATTCATGGTAAGCTCAACTCCGATGCCTACTGCACTATTTTGGATGACAATGTGCTTCCTACGTTGTGGCAGTTTTACGGGTTGGACCCCTGTTACTTTCAGGACGACAATGCCAGTTGTCATGTTTCGACGTTAACCAAGGCTTGGTATGGTGCCAATGGAGTTCATCGAATGGACTGGCCTGCCCAGAGTCCAGACCTGAACCCTATCAAGAACCTCTGGGACGAATTGCATCGCGGAATTCAGGGGTGCACTACCCGTGCAAAATCAGCGAAGGAACTTCTATGTCTTCTCCAAGCCGAGTGGAAGAAAATACCACTAGCTGTCATACAAAGACTTGTGGAAAGTATGCCCCAGAGGGTCCATGCTGTAATTACCTCTCGTGGAGGCTCTACCAACTATTGATTTTGAATAAAGTTAGTTTTTCTTCTTACAGGTGTCCAAATACTTATTGGTAGTCAGTGTAGCACATTGTTTCCAGTTCCATAGACATCGTTTGCTTTTCGTAGTGAGTGAGATTCGAATATCGGACCCTTTCATTTTTCCGGTTTTCCTCTATATTTATTAGAGTATTTTGAAATAATGCAAATTTCGTACCATACCCAAATTAATATATCCCACACGCTTTCCAACAATATTTTAAAAGTAACTGGACAGTAATCATTTCTCAGGGATGAACAGCTGTATTATACTAGATATATAATTAATAGTTTGATATGGAATATGATGCTGGGAATCAAGGAAGTTACTATCGCGCTTTTGCTTCGAGGACGTAATACGAAAGATATAGCTGAAGCGCTGGCTATGGCCTTTTTCTCTGAATTACCCGTATTTACAATAATACCGCAAATGGCACTGAAAAGTAGTTGTGGATATAAAAGTACTTAAGACTGATAGACAGCTGCTAAAGAATTTCAGGTATCTAACGGAATAAAATTATGTAATTTGCTTAACGTTGTTCATTGTTCTTATTTGTTTTGTATGATTTTAGGAAGATGAATTTCTGCGACAATGAAAATATGAGTTTCGGAATTTTAAAAATAATTAAATTAAATGCTTGTTCAACTAAATATTTATTTTGGTATCTCCGTTCCAGGTCCACCCCAGCTAAATACTAACCATGCTGTTCAGCAGCACATAGTTAGGCCCGGCATGAGTACAACTTTAGAATGTCCTGTGCGCAACAGCAGAGATCTTATCTTTGAATGGTACAAAGATAAGGAATCAATAAATACATATCCAGGGCAGAAGATGCGCATATTGACGAATGGGGCTTTAAGGATTAAAGAAACCATATTTGACGATACTGGTGTATACAAATGCCGTGCTGTCAATGGATTTGGAAGTGTTGAATTCAATACTACACTCTTGGTAATAGGTATGTAGAAAATTCTGCTATTTTTGTATGTTACGTTTTGCACAAATAAATTTGAAAAATTATAAGCATTGAATTGCCCTTCATATCAACGCGATTTTTAACAGTTCGATTTTGAATATACATAGTTTTAGATTATTACTCATAACAATAGACAAGCAGCTTGATTCCCGTATATATTTCTGAAAAAGTTCCTTATGTAGTAGAGCTTAAAAAAATAACTCTTGAGATCGGTATATATTGTCGATACATATGTTTTTTGAGGATTATATAGCCAGCTGTTTTCAGGGTTGCGATGCAGCATCGCCATTCTGAATTGTTTACTTTCAAAAACGCATTTATTAGAAATATTTCTTGTAAACATTTCACTACCGACAAATTGTATTTAAAAAATGATAATGTTTGAAAACGGTGTAGTAAGTCATTATATATGTTTCACATTTCTTGAAAACTCTTTCTTTATCACTACTAAACTTCAGTTTTAAATCATTTACTAATATTAAAAATTAGACAACAAAAACCAGCTTTAGTAAGTATTAGATTTCGAATAAACCTCGATCAATTTCGAGAGCGATCAAAGACAGTTCCATAATTTTTAGGAGATCCATTTTTAGAAAACCATTTTTATTATTGATAGAAGGTTGAAAGAGAAATACAAGGTTATTATAGATATTTCTAACAGCGGAATGTCTTTTTGGATGGGAAGACGAAAATTTTTTAAAGACTTTATTGGTTTGTTTCTATTAGTAATCAATTCGCTTGGAATCTCCAGAACTTCAACTTTCAGTTTATTTTTTTTATCATTTATTATCATTTTATTATCTATCACTAAAATTCGTTGTTCGATTCTTAAAGACATCATCTCCGATTTCAATTCTTGAGTAATTTACAGCATATCTTGTCAGAGAAGTTTTTTTATAAATCAGCTAAAAGTGTTAAAATTTCACCTCAAGGAACACGAATTTTATGTTGGAACAGAAGAAGTAAACAGATATCTGATAATCTAACTATGATACCTAATCATAGTTAGAGACTTAATCCCGATTTTTATTTTAGATTTGCAAAAATTATCCATAAAACTTCTTTAGTTAGTGAATTGGATTTCCTTCAAGCTTTTCTCATTCACACACACACACACACAAAAAAAAAAAAAAAAATCTTTAGGTAATGATATTAATTCCAAGACTATCCTTCCTAACAGTTTTAGAATTCAAATATATTAGTTTATCAATTTCATTACTATTTTCCTCGGCAGATGGCGTTGCATTTGTGTTCGCCTTTCTTGCAATGTAAATACACTCACTTTGTCTTTCTTCCATTTTGCAGTCACCTCCCCCCTTCCTGAAGAAGAAACTTCTATCTAATGGCCCTCGAAATCGATTGAGTTCAAAATCTATGCCAAACTGAGGCTACTTTTTTGCCTAATTTAAATTTTACATTGGCGTGTATATCTCATTGATTCACTAACAAATGAAGGGAAGTGTTATCGAATTTCAGTGAAAAACAGTCAGCTGTCTCAGGATTATGGAACCGTTTTTGTCATGAATGTGTACGTACTGTATAAAATTTTCATTTTTCTATAAATAATCTGTCATAACAAAGTATTGTTTATCGAAAAGCAAATACGTTAGATTAATTCAACTGACACGATATTTCATTTTAATCAATATTGCTGATAAGGAAGTCTTCCAACCTTGAAATCTCAATTTTTCTTGAAAATTGTATATGAATGTACTCATCTACAAATACAAAACAAGCACCTGATAGTATTCTATAAACAAGCAGTTAAAAATTGAAAAAAATAACGAGATTTAGAGTACAGTGCTATTGAGCGACTTACAAAATTTCAAAAATACATGTTTGAAAATTTAAAAATGCGCTCAAATTAGGAATATATATATAGTCGTCAAAATAATATAAAATAATAAATGAAGAACTAAAAAGCGAAAATAACATATTTTGGGTGCTAAAGCTAAAGTAAACATATCTCTCAATATATACTGATTTAAAATAAACATTTTAATAGAATTGATGCAATTTTAATTTTTTAAAATTAGGTCAGAATGAAATACATTCTGGAAATCATTGTACTGTGAAATGATGTGCCATATTTTAGGCATTTTATCGTTTAACAAACACTAATACTTAACGTAATGATAAATAAGCTGATTACGGATTCATATCTGTTTTACACCAATTACAAATAGCGTACAGAATCGAATTAAACAATTTTCAGAAATGCGAGGGACGAGTGTTTAAACCGGCTGAATATGCTACTGGCTACTCCGTTATGGTGAATGAAGTGGCTAACACAGCCCCATAGGGACCGTGAATGTTTCCCTGACGAAGTCCCGGCCTTCTTTTATAGAAGAAATGTGTTATGAATTTTTTACCATCTCCAATTTTATTTTGAATATACAGCAAGCAACATTTTGATTTCTTTTAATCGCTTCTCATATTACGCCAGAATGTTACCGCTTTCTTCTTTGCAATTCCATGATACGTGATTGAGACTTTTTATTTTATTATTTCCAAATTCATTTTTGACGAAACAACTGTTAATTCACTTTCAAATGTGTCACCTGATTATTTCAGAGCCAATCCTTTCAAATGATGAATTTTTTTCTGTTACTTGTCAACCGTAATTTCCTTTGTGATCAACTTTTAAAATATCTGAAATCAAATTTTTCAGTTTAATATCCTCTTGGGTAAAATCTGTTAATTTCAAATGCCTGCTGTATAATCTCGAAACAAATCCAGACTACACTGTCTGTAATTATACCAACAAACAAAGACATGCATAGTTTCGAATGAAACGTCTAAACACATGTCTCTCTGTTACCGACAGGTTCAGCCAGAATGACAGAAAATAAGTCATTGCCACTAAAAGTTACTAATGCTTTAAAACTACGCATCAGTATATTATGCAGCTAGGAAAGCTGATTAATATATTATCCAAATCAGAATTTGAGATCCCAGAACTGAAAGGATAGTTCATTTTAAGTTACCCAATACCTTAATTTAATGAGACGCTTTGTCCAACCCCGTAATGAGAACTGTTACCTCTGAACCATCTACAGTAATGATGAGCTAGAATAATGCAGTCTATTCGTTAAGTGTGCACGTAGTTTGAGAGGGTGCTTTTACAATTAATCGTGCTAACGATTATAAATCCTTAACTCAAAACTTCTTAGTAGAGAATTGTTAATCTTCAGCTAGTTAAGTGCCAGCTGGGAAATAGTCCTTTGTGTTTTACTATAGATAAATAAACTTCATGGTTATGTATTCAGTTTAAATACTCATAGGTTGGTTGCGTTTATGATGCCCAAATCATCATTACATTTCTAATGATCAACAACGAAAATGTATGCTAAGATGTCGCTGATGCTTCAGAATGGAAACAACAGTATTACATCGTATTTATACGATCCGAACATGTTAGAAAAAAAGCTGCACTTGCGCGGAATATAGTATTTATGTACACTTTCATGCATTTATAATGCTGTTCGCGTAAGTGTCCACTGACTGAAAATAAAGCATTTGTATGACTGCCTGAAATTAAAGCAGACTTTTTAGAATGTACTTATGGGCAAATAATGTTTAAATTTAAAGCATATTTACAATAATAATGCCTTTTCCCCTTGCAGCTGGATATTTGAATTTTCCTAATGGTTTCTTAGTAATATCTGATTTAAATCGCGTTTTAGAAAGGGCGATATAAGAATAAAGGAATGAATGAAACGATCCAGAATGTGTCCGGTTTGAGGAACATTATTTCAATGAGTACAATACATTTCAGTTATTCTTGTGTAAAATATCACCCTCTTCCATAGGGAGAAGTTAATGTGATGTATCTTTAATTACTGTTTGTTAAAGCAATTTTATGTGATTCAAGCTTTTTGGTTTTGGAAGAAATGAAACAAAATGAAGTGATATTTGATCGAATGCTGTAACTTGCTATAACACAAGAAATAAGTAAACATTTTATTTATCTTTCCATTCAGAGCTTATCTTATTAAAAATAATCGTAAGTTAGAGTAAAACGAGAGTTTATCCCTGGTAAATAAAAGCCAAAGAAGCTTTTTCTTCCCTGGATGTATTGGAATTTGGCAATTTAAATATGACAAAGCGTACGAGGGCTCTTTGAATAAAGGGAGAGTTGCCTTTGTGGACCACCTTCTCATATTCACATTACACATGGGGAAAACCACAAAAAACAACCATGCCGCCACAGATCGAACCCTCAAACTACCAGTATTCAGCAGTCTTTGACCTCTTGGTCACTGGTGGGCCTGTTTTTTGTAGTATGCGATTCCTTGAAAACATTTTCTAGTTAAGATTTCACTGCATTTGATGAAAAATCAAGATTCTGTACCCGAGATATGTGTATATTAGAAAATTAAAAAAAAAAATATTGCAATAATGCTGCAAAAGCTTAGTTTTCAATTGGATATGAAAAAATTAAATGTATTTTAATTTATATCAGTTATATACGTTATTATGGTATATAATAAACATTTAAATTATTAAGAAGGGCGTTTACTACTTTAAAAATTTTCAGTTTGCTGAGGAATTATAATTTGGAAAATAAATAAATGATCTCATGTGATGCCGAGTCAGGTCGCGTGGAAGATGAACTCAATATTTTACATGTTTCACGAGGGCAATGCGTGTCAAATCACGTGGGCAATAAATGCACGGTAGTATCTCTAGTGTAATATCACAAAATGAAGCAGCCTAGTAATTTTTGCAAGATTCATCTAAAGCCGGTTCTAATGTCTACAACAAAATAAGTATTTAAATTGTTAATTATTAAGTACTTATTGTTACTAATAAGTATTTAATTTTATTGCTTTGAAATAGCTCATTTTGTTGTCTGGTTACACATTGACTGCATTTGAATGATAAATCCAATATTTTATGCCATTACAAATGGCAATACCCTAAGTATCGGATATTTGCGAGGCTGCATGGTAAATAAAGATGTTATGTCTTATGCAATAGAAAGCCTCGCTGATGTAATGACATAGAATGGGTAACGTAATAAAACCAACTTCTAAGGTAATTCTAATCACTCTTTTTAATCAAACACAGCGTAAGAATAAATGGCAAAGTGTTTTCAGGAACAACCCCTACTATCTACTGTCAAGATACATGACACATCTTGTCCGCACATGATTACCCACGGGGACTTAAGAGTAGCAAAAGATCGCTTCATAAGCAATGGAACGAGCTCTTCAACTTGACCTGTTTTTGGATTATGACAGCATGTGATTTGCTCTTGATTAATGCTGTGGTATAATATTCGCACTATGTTATGAAAGGAATGAATATAAAATGGAACTTCAGTAACTTCTTTTCCGTATGATAAACTCAATATACTTAGAGTTTTAATAAAATAATGTTTTTGTATTTTTTAATAAAATCATGTTTTTGAATTATGTAATTTTGATGCTAGGCGTAAACAGTTTCACCGCATTTTATTCATACAAATGATTTATTTTTATACTAACAAGGTATCAACGTTAACAAAAAATATTAGGTATTGTATTTTTAGCGCTAATTTTAACAGAAATGAAAAAGACTATTTGCTAGCTGTTTACATTTTAATTGTAATGTTTCTAAACAGTATTTTTTTGAGCAGTTTAAAAACAGTATATTATTAAATACATAATACATGCATTATGAAAAGGTGTGCGTTCCGTGTTACCTTCAGCTCATGGCTGTGAAGTTTAGTGATTCTGATCCATCGCTTAGCAATAAAGATGAGTCTGCACACAAGTACTGAATACTTGGTGATCCAGCTCATGGCTATGAAGTTTAGTCATTCTAATTCATCGCTTAGCATTAAAGATGAGTTTCCACGCAAATACTAAATACTTTTTAAAATTATGCCGATGAAGGAATGAAGAACTTAGGTAACTCTCATAATGGAGTGAAAAATGATGCAAATTCTTATATGATAGTCTTCTAATTTTTTATCATCTGTTAGTTATGCATATTTTATAAATGATTTTCATCAAAACAGATTATACTTGCGAATATGCTGCATGCGTTCATATTTTGTAAGTTATTTCAAAATGGTTTATTACGTCTTTATAGCGTTTCTTCTTTGTAATCATGGAAATGTAGGTAGTAAATGATGTATAAAAAGTTGTAGAAGGATCTATGTCACATTTTTAAAAAGTTTCAGTTTTGGTCAAGCGTAAAGCAGGGAGTGGGCAGAGAGAGATGTGAAGAGAAAATTTTAACGAAGCTATGTGTATCATTTAGAATATATGAATACATTGTAAATAATATTGTGTTTCATAAACAGAAGATAAGATAAAATGGAGTGCTTATTTGAATCAAGAAACAACTAATGCCGAATGCACTGTTTGTAATAAGAGTGCCGAAAATGATTCACAAAAGGATTATTCTGTCATTAAACATTTTGATTTATGTACTGAGAAATGAGTTATCGTTGATGAAACCGGCAGCCATATTTGATAATTAAATACAGAAGCCCTTTTATTATGATAAATGCTTTCGATGTAAGGTGATTGCGAGACATTTTAAAATTTTTCTCTCCCGTTTCGATAAAAAAAATTCCATCTAGTAACCGTATAAAAAATGTTAAGATAGTCAAGTTTCATTTCCTTTTTTACCGAATATTTGCAAAAGCACTCGCTTATTAAAAATACCTTTTAATTATGATCTTTTAATTAGTATAATTTCTGACAAACTGAGCAGAAATAAAATCTGATGCCCAGATGGGCATTACGTGCTGTTCCTGTTTACTCGCATATGTTAATCAATCGTTATTGATAATGAGTCTTACTTTTTGTTCATCCTGTTAATGAGAAATAATTAGAACCACTAGTAAACTAAAAATTCGTTTTTCTTACCTTCGTCATGTGTCATTTTCGGCGCTGAATTTGAGAACACATTTGAAGAGCATTTGTGAATTCTGAAGCCGGAATTATTTTCTCGTTCAAAATAAGATTGCCTTTAGATAGATTTGCTACCATCATAATTAACTAGCGACATGTTAAAATTCAAAACTCCTATCGGTTTCGAATGAAGCCAACCGAAGGTAGGAATGAACATTAGATTAATCTCGATAACACCCCCAAAACAAGTTATTCTTTTGTATTTTTAAAAATCTATAAGGTCGTGTCTAACATTTTGCATTAGTATGCAGGCAAGATGAAAAATAAGCAACGCCTTTGCTGGGAATCGAACCGCGGACCTCTGGAATACGCGCCCAGCGTGCAGACCACCACGACACGAAGGCATGTCAAGAAGGTGGGAGAAACTCGGAGTGCTCTCCATCAAAACTGGGAGCGGAACGGAGTAAAGTGGTATTCGCACTTGTATGGTGCTCAAGGCTCTTGCCGACGACGGCGCAATCTTGCACTTCTTGCCACGATGAATTTCGTGGGCTTGTTGATTTTGCTGTCAGACAAGTGAGATAAGTCACAACAACAATAGCAGGTTTGTTTCAGCAAGCTTTAATGCTCGAAAGTCCATTGGAATCGCATTCAGAGATTTAAACTAAGATGTCTAATAAAAATGTAATAAAAAATGCTGATACTTTATTGAAAACTAATAAAATCATTCATGACCTTGTAGAGACATTATGATTTTTTTTCGAAGCCAGAAAGATGAAAAATTAGCAACACCTTCGCTGGGAATCGAAGCGCGGACCTTTGGAATACACGCCCAGCGTGCAGACCACCACGCCACGAACGTATGCCAAGAAGGCGGGAGAAATATCTTATATGCTGCCCCTTTTAAAGGGCGACTGGGGATTAGAGGACCCAATCTCCAAATCCTGGTGGTGGAGAATCATCAACCAGCATCTTTTTTATTTTGGGTGCCACTGTAGAGACTTTAGAGAATTTTTCGAAACAAGGAAATCGAAGAAATGAGCAATGCTCTTGCCGGGACCCGAACCACGGACCTCTCGAATACGCCCCGAGTGTGCTGACCACTACACTACGAAGGCACGCTAAGAAGGTGGGAGAAATACCTTATAAGCATTAAGTGAAATAATTAAAGAAATGAAAAGTAAGTAAATTTATAATAATAAGAATGATACCAGAGGATAAAAGGGAGGTTTTATTTCTTTCTCTGTGTTCCTCCCCAAATGGTTGGACACATACTTCTGCCATATTTTTTAAAAATAGCCTAACCGATCAGTTATTTAACCATCTCGTCACCGAGGGCGTTGTTCAGGGTGCACCACTAGGTGGTCTAATAGGACACTTGCGAGAAAGCGTAGAAACGCGTAAACAACTAAACCTTTTACGGGAGTCAACCCTCATCCTGCCATTTAGTCTAGCAGTCAGCCTCCATTAACCGCTGTATAATCCAAGGCAGTGATAAAACAAAAGCAAAATATTTTCATTCAGTGGAAAACAAAAATGCACTTATAGCTCAGGTGGGAAGAAAAATATTTTCCTTCGTCTTGAGATATATGTCCTTTTTATTTTGGATTCTAATCCATTTAAACACACTTTACGCGTTTTAACCAATGTATGTAGCAATAAAAATTTATTTTAGGGTTCGATTTTAACAACGGGAATTTTCTTCCTCAGCTGCTGAAATTTCCCACGCATTTTGCTCTTCACGTAGAAATTCAGTCGTTCATTCTGTTTCTAGCACAAATATCAGTCTTACTAACTGTTAAATAAAATATGGCATTCATAATTTCTGTCAGCAGTCTTTTCTGTTAACATTGCCATTCAGGTGGACAGCAGAGTTTATCTGATTTGAAGCTCCATTGCGCTTTCGCTAGAATTAAGATTTCACTCAAAAAAATTGAGAGGCACCCGAACCGGACATAGACTGAATTCAAATCTTCATCCGAGTGAAATTTTTTATAGCTTAAAATAGATACTAATAACACACTGAACTTGCTAAATTCATAGCTTACAACTGTTCATGGCAAAAGAAAACCTTTCTTTAACATCATAAAATGTTAACTAGCCAGTTTTCTTGCATTATGTAGTTCGAGTTCGTATTTTTGCCTGTATGTTTATTGCACATGCCCATTAAATTTTTATCATTTTAAAGTTTTTATTCATTAATTTTTTTCCAATACATGATAAAGTATTGGTTAAGCTAATTCCTTTAAATTCTTCTGTGTTTTTAGCTGTGTTTCAAATTTCTAAAAAAAAGATGCTTCACTTAATAATTACAGGTTTAATACATTACCATGCATAATTCCGAAAGAAATTCAGAAATAAGATCTAAAAAACTTATACTGTCGAAGGTTTTAAAGCGCCGTGGTGTGCTTAGAATTAACATCGCAGAACTAAATTGTAGAAAATATTTTATGTAATAAAGTAATCTTCAATACTATTCATTTTGCCTGCAGTAAACATGTAATGCACATACATACATGTTTAGCACAGTCCATTGTAATTTTTTTTTAAATCTGTAATTAGTCTTTCATATATTCTTTATTGAGGGATTTTTATCTAGTTATAGCGGAAACTAATACCGTATGTACATTCGTAAGCGTATCTGGGAAGGAATGAATGAATCAGTACATAAAAATAATCTAAAATAACCTTTAGATGATTGCAGAATAACAGATTTGCTTCTAGTTGAAAATATCGTTTAAATTTCCATTGGAGAAATTCAGTTAATTCGCGGTCTTATCTTGTAATGCCTGTATTGTTTCTTCTTTAGTTTATAGTATTTTTAATTTCATTAATTAATTTGTATCTTTATAGTATGCAAAAGCAATAATAATCAATTTAGTCGATGGGATGTCTATTAAACACGTAAAATAATGCATATGTCACGAAAACATCTCGGCCATGATCATTCTAGAGCTTTCACATTTCCTCTCAGTTTGAATAACAAGGATGAAGCTTTATCATCTGAATGAAAACCTTTTAATTTGGCTTAGGAAACTAAAGTCATTTTTAGGCCATTATCACAAATTTGATAACGTATCTCAGCAAACAGGAAAATAATTTCATCTTCATTTTCTTTTTATTAGCTCCTAAACTTTGTGCCAAGTTCACAGCATTCCGGAACGAATAAAATCTTTTCGTTTGCAGGTACGAAAGCCATTAACAGTATAATGGATCGAGCATCATATGTTAATTTCTTTATCTCTGTCAGCCGTTTACGTTATATAGCTTAATGCCATCTGTATCTATTTTGTCTTTCCAATCCGTTATATCACTTGATGATATCTTCATCCGCTCGCTAAAAGCAGCTATTTGGACCATTTATAAATACATATTGCTATTGCAAATAACAGAGGGTTGTTATATATATTATGCAGCAGTTTTTTTTAACAAATCAAACGCCTTCACTGGTTTGCATTTGCATTCAAAATATACTCATCGAAATGATAATGCTCGTTACTCTTCGATAATTAATGGGATATCCACTCCTTAAGTACCTCATTATTCTGGCCTTGATTAGGGTACGTCTGATTGATCGATTTCGCCCGCGGTAAGTCCTCCAAGTTTCAACCACATGTTGTTTGTTCTCAGACCTTTTCCTTGACGTCATGTATAAACAGGGAAGTCTTAGATAATGTTTAATTGTATTCTGATGTTTTTATTCATTTATTTAAAAAAAAATACTGTTAAAGTATACATGCAGAGGTAGGTTCGAAAGTACAACTCTATGATGGCTCGGTAGTTCCGAGTTATTTTTTAAAATACAGTTTTTTAGTCTATGTACGTGTAGAAAAGGCAAAGGAAAAGAACTATTTTCAATCCAAAGTTGTGGGGTTTGAGAAATTAAAAATAACGTATATCAGCTTAAAATTAGGTTACACATGTAGATGTGAGATTTTTGCAGGTGTTGTCACATTTGAACAATCAGAAGAAATTAAAAACATCAATCTACAGTTTTTGCGGTATTTATGAGATATTTAGATGTGTATACCCTTGCGAAATTAATTTTTTTCATAAAAGGCCTAAAATAAAATAATCAAGCTTAAAGACTTTTGAAAAGCTTAGTGGTGAACGCAATGCGTTATAAACTGGTAAATTAAGTAATGCGTATGGCTTAAGTCTGGATACAACAATGTCAGTTAATGATGGTAAATTAAGTAATGCGTATGGCTTAAGTCGGGATACAACAATGTCAGTTAATGATCATTTTTAAAAATTGTACAGGACAACATTTCTGTTCAGTCACTTATAGCAAGTTGTAGCACTTATAGCAAGTTATAGGTATATAGGAACTAATTATGAAATGTGTATTAGCTTTAAATTTGCTTCTTATTTTTTATATTTAGACTGCAAGCTATTTGCGAATTATCTAACAGTTATTATAATATTTTCTTAGGAAGTGATGAAGATTATGAACGTTATGAAGATATATATGATTCCGATGATATGGATTCAGATGATTCAAAAATCAGCTTAACATGTAAGTGATGTTTTAAAACAGCATTTCATAATTCATACGTTAGCTTATGCAAGTTCCTCGATTTATGCTTCCTTATAGCTGTCAAGAAAAAAATTAAAGCTTAAAAAAACAGAATATATACATATCTTACTTTATAGGATATAAAATTCAGTATTGTGTTTCGTGAACGTATGATTTTTTATACTTTTGTTAAGTCATTATAGTATTTAGTTAGCTGACTCATTAGAAACTCATAGAGATATAATTATTATCTTTTCACTAAAAAGTTAATTTAGTTCATAATTATTTTGAAACTTTTAGGTAATTTAAAAATAAATTTTCATGCATACTATATTCTTGCTATTACTTAAATATTATTTTAAAACTGTTTTTAATTTTTACAGTCATTTGCATACTTAAATTGCTTATTTATTTATTTGGTTTTCTACTCTGTATTAAATACTGTAAAGTAATATGGTAACAGGAAATAAGAAATTCTATCGAACTGTTTAGTTTTTCCCTTATTACTCTAAGCATCTTAAGAAATTAAGAAACTTAATGATGTTAATGTGCCTAAACAAGTCCATAAAATGATCTGGAATTAATTACACCATCAGATCTAGATCACCGTTAGGTCTGAAGTCTCGCAAATCACCGCTAGGTTTGAATTCACTACAAGTCATGAGGAAGTTTTAATAATACTTTTATTTAAAGAGAAATCTAGAACATAAACGCACTTTTTTGCTTCTGACAATATCAGCGACAGTTCGTGGTGATGCAATTAAACAGAACCATCAAATTCAAGTTAAATGTGAAACAGTAATCAAAGACTATACCTTTTAAATATTACTCGACGCTGGCTCAGTAAGCATACGAGAGCGTCAAAATCAAAGTTTAGGGAGTGATATAACATTAAGTCGAGTAATAACCACTATCAGAGTTGGCAGGAACTAAATGTAGCGTGCACACGAGGCCAGGAACACACTAGCTCTCAAAACTCTCCAAACTTCTGTTTAAATACTGTCTATCTCATTTTCATTCTGGGGAGGAAATGGAAAGAAGAAGTTAAGTACAGATCCAAATAATAATAAGTGGTTAGTTTAAAATAATAACCTTACACATTTAGGAACCATTCATTTATAGGTGAAGTTCTGAGTTAACCAAACTTAACTGACAAATTTCTGTTGCATATACATATATTTGTTAATAAATATCACAGATTTAAACATTATGATTAATATACACTGTATCCACAAAAACTCTTACCAAGCCTTTTAATTTAGCAGGCATTTGTAATAGACATATACTGTCACCTACAAAAATGTTTTAAATGAGGCAAGTATTCACGTTTTGGCATTTTTAAATTGGAAACTCTAATATTCTAAAAATTACGAAATCTAACTTTTTATACGTTGCCCTGATCCTCATACTTACATTTTAGAAAACGTTCATAATCTTCATTAAAAAATATAAAATGTGTCACTACCTTGCGACAAGAATTAATTAAAACTGCAGATCATATCCACGCTCAGTACACAGATCGAAGAGCGAAATGTCCGCGTTTGTATGTAACTGAAAAAATACAACCCAAAATCCAAAATCCGGACGTTTATTATTCGGAATGATCTGAAATCCGGACCACCAGCAATTTTTTGAAATATTCTTTGCGCATGCGCATTTCATATTTTTTTCATAATAAAACATGTGGGAAGTCCTGATTCCTAATTTCGCTTTGACACTAAATAAATTGTTTCCATATTAAGGAAACAATTATTTATTAGGATAAAACTGTATGATCAATAATTTGGCTCAGTAGCCACCTTTTGCCTAACATACATCTCAAACCGAAACATTCTGCATCAAAACATTATTTATTTTACTTCTACTGAATAATATATAACTCTGGCGCCAATTTTAACACCAATATTTTGGTCTCATTTATAAAAGATCTCATTGTAAAAGTTGAGAAAATTGAAGTGAAAATGAACTGGGTGAAAGCCCAGATTGGTGTTATAGGCAATGAGAGGGCCGACATGCTGGCCAAAGAGGCTGCTATGGGTAATGCCGGGGATGCGTTCGATATTTAAGTATAAAAAAGAATTCCTATTGATTAAATAGAGGATTTCTATTATGATTGCTGGAAAGAGAAATGGAAGATTTCGGGAAAAAAGAAAGATTATTTGTTGAGCTTTGAAATTTCTAAAAATATGAGAATGATACGTAATTTTGATTACAATCAAATAATTACTGGACATAGACTCTTCCCGGAGCATCTGAAAAGATTTAATTTATAAAATAATAGTCTTTGTAGTGCTGAAGGCAATGCACAACATTTCGACGAAGACTGCGTATTATTGCGACGTGTTAGGAAAGAACATGGTAACATAAAGGAATTCTATTGCCGCAGGAAAGAGTTTAGATTTGCAAAGGATCTGATGAACTTTATAAATGGCAATAGAACAATGTTGGGAATTTTGCTTTGATGTTTTTAACTATATTTCTGTTTTAATCTGTGTTGGGTGCGCAGCGTTAACGACGAGGCCGATTATTATCGACCAGGAGGATTGCAGCACACTCTTACATTACATTATATTACATTCCCCTGACGCCAATCTGGCGAATCATTATTTATTATTTTTTTGCTTTCATCACCGCATGAGTATAAACACACAACATTTCGACAATTGATTCACACAGCGATGTCCAAACCCTTTTTTTAAATATTAGTAATTAAATATTAATAATTAATAATAATTAAATTTTTACGGAAACGGCTTACATACATCTGATAGTAAATACTTAAGCAAAAACTTAAATAGGCTTAACGCGGAAAGAAACTAGAATTATGTTTTTAAGTCTAAAAAACTGAGGAAGATGTTATTTCAATGGGTCGACTTATCCATGTTACAAAATGTTATTTATTACAATTTTCAAAAGGAATTTTAGTGAGGAACTGAATTAAGATGAGAAGCGTACCATAATTTTACAAGAGGTGTTTGTGAAGTCGATTGTAACAAATGCACACAGGCTAATGTTCATCGTAGAAACCTTTTTCAGGAAAACTGGCCAGTATTCATATTATACGTGAGGAAATCTATGAAAGCACACAGGCAGTCATCCTGTTCGCTGGGATTTAAATCCATGTTCAACATTAGTGTCTAGTGTTTTTATCCACTCGGCCGGCTATAGGTGGGAATTAAAAAGATGACTTTGTTAGAAAATATTGAATTTCATTTATACCACCTTAGTATTTCTGCATAAACGTTTGCAGGAGGTAAAAACTAGATTAAATACTTTCTGTTGCATTTTTAAAGGATTTAGGGCAAGAAACAAGAATATAATTACTTTGAGCATTTTGTATACATATGTGGACTTATCAACTATTATGATATTTGAAGCAATTTTGAAATATTCGTTTCAGCCAAACCTCGCCTCCTCTATGTAACCAATGAGGAGTCTCCTGTTTATAAAACTCCTGGATCCTCATTCAGGTTTCAGTGTGTTGCCACAGGTTATCCTAAACCCGTGATGACTTGGTACAAAGACGGGATTCAAGTTTCACGAGCCTTCCGTGTCGGGCGCTGGGCCTTAACGTTTAGAAACGCACTCTCTACCGATAGTGGAAATTACACTTGCGTCGCGACTAATCTCTTAGGGAAAGCCAGCCATTCTTTTGTTTTAGTTGTAGATGGTAAGTTATCATCCTTTGCATATTCTTGCTTCTGTCCTATACAAAAATGTATATAACTGCTATTCATAGTTTTTTTTAGTTGTTTTATATTATAATTAGCAGAAAATTAATAATATATTTGTCTGTATATAAATATGTATGTAAAAATAATAACGATGCCATTATTATTCAAGTAAACTGGTAAATTAGGACAGTTAAACAAGCTTAAAATCAGTTTTAATGAATTGTGATTACAAAATCTACAAAAGTATGCCCCATTTTTATCCGAATTTTGCTTTTATTTTAAAATGAATGTTGACTGAAAAATGTGTAGTTACGTTGTTTTGATATTTATTTGCTATTTATGAAGTCTAAAGTAGTTAATAGGATTAACACTTTTTGCGATGACAACACACTGTAGCCGAAATATTCGCTGGAGATAGCTTAAAAAAATCCCTTTTCGGAGAATTCAACAGTGAAAATTGAATCTCTTGGAAGATACTCAGCTGGATTCAGTAATGGTTTTATGAAACAAATCACTTCAAATAATGCTTCTGCGGAAAAAGTTGAATGCTTTCGAACATTATAGGGGCTTGCAGAAAAGTACCAAGTTTATCAGTCAGCAACGAGATGGCACATTAAGAGCTTAAAGTAACATCGAAACTCTCTTGATACGTTGATCCTTGTCTTGTCAGAGAAGAAATCGCTATACTGCTTATGTTTCTTGCTCTGTTTAAGGAAAAAAAAAGGATTATTTTATACCGTTAATGAGTTTTCAAAGGTTTTATGAACTTCTAAAATAATTTTAAAAAATTAAATCCGGTCTATATGAGAAACTGAAATAGTTATACGAAATTCTTAGAAGAACCATCCCGTTTAATTGAAGCGGGATCTTACGATTTTTACCTGTATGTATTATCAATTACACCACGGCAGCAAGCGCGGGGAAAACAGAGAGTTTCGTTTAACAAATCGTGTGTTATAATTTCTTATGAGACGCGATTAGCAATGAGGAAACAAGAAAATACTGAAATGTTTTAGTTTAGTTTAAATCTACTGCCATTAAATGGAACAGCAAAGTTCATTTGGATACCACAAATTCATGTATTTTCATATACATAAATTTTGCTGAATGGGAAGCTGCTTCAAAATTCAAGAAATAAAAACCCCGATTTTAAGAGTTTTCAAATTGTGTGATTTTTTGCAGTTCTAGAATACGTGAAATATCATTGTAGCAATGACTGAGAATTATAGACAGTAACAAGATATATTTTAACAAGAAGATAAGATCGTAACGAGATATATTTTATTAAAGATCCTTTGTCAAATTACTTGATAATTAATTAGGTAATTAGTTTTGCTTATTTTTCATATATTAACATCTTGCTATATATTATATATATATATACATATATTTGTAATGCAAGGCCTAATAATTGCTGTTAATTTAATTAGTTTTCTTTTCTCAAGCATTAAACAATACTGATTATTCTATAAGGAATTTTCGTCTTCCCCACTGCGTGCTCTCGGGGAGTAACTGGTAGTCTGTCCGGCTAGCAGTCTGAAGAGCCAGACTTGGAATTCCGACGAGGGCTAATTTTTCGTGTTTCTTGCTCCCAATAAATGCCTAATATTTAGACAATGGCTCCCGACTAAAAATGTGGCGGACGATAATTTGTTGCCATCTGAAACTGGCCAATTGGGTCTCATTCCTCTCTATTTACTTGCCCTTTAATTAGGAGAGTATATACTTAATTTTCACCTTACACTACTCCTCGCTCTTGTGGTGTAACAAGTAACACGCCTGGCTGGGTATTGGAGGACCCAGAGTTCCAATCCTGATTGATTCCTGCGGTTTCCTCGTCCTAAAAGTTCTAATGTTTCAACAATTATGTTTAAATTACATACGGAGTGATTATAATTAAAATTCCAATTTCAAAACACTTTGAAGTAAGAACCGCTAGTCAGACTAACCTGGAATTTTACGTCAATATACGCCTAGTAATGAAATTTTGTTTCGCTAAGAAAAGAAAAAAAAAAAAGGCACCGAAATGCATCGATAGATGGTCCTGTACTCATCAGTATGAGAATTCTGCTAAAAACTATAGCCGCTATGTCAAGCGCGAAATTAATTATCACGCACTTCGCATATTAAGTTCCCGTTAAGCTGCGTCTGAGCGTCCCCTCGTTATTCTGTCACTGATGGATCGCGCTCTGCTCAAGATGAATTTTTACCAAAACAGCGATGTGAGTTAACTGCTCTTAGAAAGTTCCGAACGCGACCGTTTCATTAGACGTGAATCCTGGGATTTGGGGGAACGCAGTCGCTTCGACGTCAGTTGAAGATGCAGCTAAAGTATTCCTGAAAGAGGCAAGTAGTAGTGTAGGAAGCTGTAATGCAGAGGGAATTACCCGATCAATCAGACATGACTTTCAGCACATCTAGCAAAATTTTAGGAAATATCTCGCAATGTTATCCATAAAAAATTACACATGTTCAGGAGTTGCTTCCTGCTGACCTGCCAAAAAATAAAGCTATAGTCGTACAATTTCTTGGTCGAAATGGAAGTTGACGATACATGGGTATGGAATATTTTGTGGACAGCCGAAGTTCATTTCGATTTCCAAAGTGATGTCAGTACGCAAAATTGCAGAAAAAAGGAGCTCGTTCCCGCTGAAATCGTTACGACTTCATTTTGCGAAGACGACTGAGTAGTGCGGATTTACGGCAATGTTTATTTCCGACATATTCTTTTTCAGGAAGACAGGTCCTATTACCTATCCCGTCACTAGCCAACGCATGAATCTTCTTTGCGTAGTCAGGTCATTTCGGCCCTTCAAGAACGTGATTGTGCGGACAGCGCAACTTTTGTGCTCGATGGCGCTCCTCCACACATTACAACATTAGTAAAGAAGCTGCTTCCATTTTTGAAATGATAAAAATATCAGCTATCATTTTCCAACAGTCTAGTCGCCGTTTTCACCGGATCATCTTGAGACAATCTGGTTTTGGGGGCGTCTCAAATGTTGTGTACAATGGTCAGACTGCGAACTTGGCTGATTTAAAGGAACGCATGACAACAATATCCATGAACTTCACCACTGATACACTCCGATCTGTAGTGGAAGATACTCTTTCTTTTCCACTTTTAGCTCATAGCAAAATGCAGTGGATGGCATACTGAATATTTTTTGCATCAGTTCACAGATGCTTGTTTCGCGATGACCTTTCATTATTTTTCTACGAATTCTTAAATTAATTGTTTTTTCCCTTATCTCACTACTGTTTTCTTTCGTTTAACAGCATTCCTCTGTTTGATGAGTACAGCGAATATATCGAAACATTCTGCAAAGGTCAAAATGATGCATAAGAATGTAAATAGTGAATTTACTTTTTATTTTGATATCGCTGAAATTCTGATGTTGTTTGAGGTCGACAAATGTTTGAGGTCAATAAATAACCACCAGAACATGAACGCAAATGAGGAAAAATTCAAATTTTTGATTCAAATTGATCAAATGATCAAAATTCAAATTGAATTCAAATTTTCTTCAACTTCTTCATTTCCTTTCAGTTTTATTACTGTTTATATACATACACATAAAGGAGCAACCAAGCAAAAATGTTTAAGATTAAGGCATAAAAATGTTTTAGATTAAGGCATAAAAATGTTTTGCATTAATTTATCAAATCAATTGTTATAAAACTGAAAGTGAAATGTACTCAGTCAAGCCCCAGCACTTATCTCATTCGGCAACTGAATGCAGTATTAAATTCTTTGTATAACGGGAAATAGATTTCATTTGCAAGAATCTTGTCAGCGATAGATATTTTTTTATATGATAAGTGTCATAATGGCTTACTTGTTTTATAAATATCCATTAGTAACATATAAATGGTGTCCATATATATATTTCTGTTCATTCATTGCTATGTATTGATTTTTTATCCTTTTCTATGATGTTCGTTTTTGCTTTATGCTTTCTCCCTTTTTCACTCAACATTGTTATCTTTTGCCGAAGTTCCTATTCCTTTTATCTACTAAATGTATTAAATCTATTCCTGGTCTTCGTGACTTGAGATACGTGCTTCTCTAAAAACCACTTGGACAAATTCCTTCAACAGTGCACGCAAAAATTTTAACTTGTCCTCCACTTTTAGTTTCTTACATCTATATCTACACTGTGTGTATAAATACTTCAGCTGATCTAAAACACAAAAACAGCTTCTTTAAATATAGAAAGGATGTTTTTTCTTTGCTTAATATAGATTTAAATGCGTTGTAAAATAAGGAAAAAATTACAAACTGTCTCTATATCATTATGTATTTTTCTAAAAACTGTAAATATACCCTGGTCTTATAAGGGACCTCCAAAAGTATAAGGTTAGGGTGGCACCCTGTTCTTAAATCCGACACTGTTATCAATATTTTTTTGTTTTTGTTATCACATTTACGTTTAACTGTTTCATTTTTGGAAAGAAAATTGTATTATACATTTTTTTAATTAGCGATCAAATCCTCTTCATAAGCAACTCAGAAACATGATATTACACTGTTGCCAGCCGACGATGTATATAGCCTTTTATTTATTTTCGATTTATGATTTAAGCGCATGATTTTAAGTGTGTGATTTATCAATGTGAAGAAAGGAATCATTTAAAGAAGTTACTATATCTGTACTTTTTAATAATATATTGCAACAAATTCTGTGTTATACTGTACTGTAAGTATGATAAATAAAATATGTTTCTAATGCCGTATAATGCATTGATTTTAAATTTCTGTCTTAATTAAATTTTTATTTACTTATGCTGTGCTCTTATCGTCTGTATTCAAAATAAAATCGAACGGTTATGATGAAATTTTGAAGTAACGTATAGTTTGCAATCCTCTTTATATATGTCTATGTTTAAAATTTTATTCAAATGGTAATATACTACTTTAGTAATTTAATACTTTTCTGTTTATGCCATTTTAAGTGCATAAAAGAGGTATAAAAAAATAGGAGCTTTTAAAATGGAAATTCATTTTATATGGGGTTTTAAATTTATTTAACCACGAAGATTTAGTTTATGAGTTGGCAACAGTAGGTTTTACTGTTATTAAAGAAGAAAAGCGAAATCTTTATATTGTCTTTTTTATTTCTTAATTAAAAAATATTTTTATTACTAAACTGTTCTTTGAAGTGTTAAACTGAAAACTATCTTAGTCTTAAGATTGCTGTTTTTCCCCCCTTGAAGAAAAGAAACATTCTCTTATATCTGTAACGAGTTTCGTCCGAAGAAAAAAAAAAGTGTTCCTTTTTGCTAAAGAAAACTCGCTGTTTTTCTTTTGTGTAACCATATTTGAATAGCTTAATAACAATATTATGTTTCGTGTATCCAAGACGAAGAATACTGTAGAATTCTGCTTTAACAGGTATATAAAAATCACTCTGTAGGTTGCAGAATTGCTCATTTCCTTGTTGATTTTCTAGCATCATTCGTTTTGACCTGCATGTGCTTTTTTCTGTGTATCTATGAGTTTACAAATGGATGTGTTTGTTTGCACCAGTTACGAACAATAATATTTCATTGAGGTGGGCTGAAATGAATATATTGGTATCAATATTGTTAGTGAAGGGCTTGTAATTATAAATTAAGTATCTCTAAAAATCACATTTAATAGTAATAAAGTTCTGAATCAAATAACGATTTCAAATGCTTAGATGTGTAAGTTGTATTAATAATTAATGAGCTCAGTTAATAGAAGCAAAACGAATTCTAATTAACATCTTTCTGCACTACAGATAAAACATTTCCCCTTTTTTTGAGAAAAAATCCATTTTCTTTTATCCTCGCTAAAAAAAATTAATTGCAGCAATGCCATGAAAAAAATTGAAAGAGCTTTAAAATTAAATTATTATTTTTTAAAAAATTAACAAGAAGTAAAGGACAAAACGAACCAGTTGCTTAGACAGACTTGCATTCTTTACCGATCGCAAACGTTCGAAAGAAGAAAAGTAAAAAATGTCTTTTAAAAATAAATGAAGGAATGCTCTTATAAAAGTTTAAAAACAATAATTAAAATGTATGAAAGAATTGGTGAAAGATATTGGCAGTGTACAATATTAAAGTTCAATAAAAACTACTTAATGTTTGAAATGATAAAAATTCCACTGCGAAAAGTGTGGTTGTATGGGCATTTTCGTGGTTTCTCTGAGAACAAAGGTGAACATGGATCAATTTCTCTTAAAAGGTCCTCCACGAAGACGTCTTTCTCTTTAAGCTGATAACCCTGGGCTGCTTTGCTGTAACAGCATTATAATATAAGAGAATATTTAACTCGGAGATTGAAAAGTAAATTTTCTCCTTCATTTTTGGATGAAATACGCAAGAGGTTTTCTTAATGCTAAAAGTTATTGTTTATAGTTGTAATTAAATACTTCATTAATTTTTGTCCGTGAAAAAGAAATTTCGTTCACATTTTTATTAGTTTTTTTTTTAAATCTCATTATCTTTTTTTAGTTTCTATTTTCCAGTGTGTCATTTCCAGTTTTTTTCAGTGTGTCATTATACTAATAAAATGAATTTATGCATGCAATTAATAGCAGACATGCAAACATACATAACAAACAAACTCTAATCATATGCGTTGTTTAAACTGCTTAATTATGAGGTTGTAAAATATTTTAATAAACTTTAAACTGGATACCACCTGCATAAAATTAATAAATGGAAAAAAGGCACGTCTGTCAAAATGCAGTAAGAGCACGTCTGTTAAAATGAATTTCAAATAAGCGTAACTGATAAGAACAAACCTTGATCACGACAGAAATGAGATTTCAGTAAAATCAATATCACTCCAAATATTTTTGGAAAGTTAATCAATATTTCTGCTTCCTCTCTAAATGCGAAAACATTCAAACGAAAAAAATTCTTCAAAACATTCGCGCAGTATTAAAAAAATATAGCCAAGGAAATCTTTCTTAACACTTAAAATGTACGAATTAATAATTCAAGATGTTAGTGTTTTGAAAAGGCAACAATTAGTAAGAAATAAAATTAACACATATGCTTTCCTATTATCATTATTTCTCTATATTATTGATTTATGCTGAAAGTTCTCAGCACTCGATTGAGCTTGATTAAGATAGCTGAGTGTAATGCAGACGATAGTACGCGGAAAAGAAGATAAATATAATTAAATACGAGTATAATAATGCCTATCATTTCTGTGGAAATAATAATAAAATCAATATATACATGTTTCATAGTTGTGTGTCTAGATATCCTATAGTATATTTTTTCGCCTGAGGCAAAGAGTTAAATGCGAGCCCCTGTTTGCGCTCAAGCTAATTATATTTATGCTCTTTTGTATTCAACAAAGGAAAATGTTTTAAATCACAGTGCATTATTCTTATGATATATTTTATCGTAGCTTGATATATTAAGAAAAAATACTTGATAATATACTTGATAGATTTTGATTGGTAAATGAAAACATTAAAAAATTAACATTAAAATAAACATTTTAGGTAGATAGCAAATAACATTGAAATAATACAATTTATATAATAAAAACTAAGTTTAAAATAATTCAATTATTTGAATAAAATCATTTAAAATTCACCTGATTTAATATTAACTTTTTTTTAACGCAAGAAATTTGTTAACACTTTTTTTTTCAAAATTTGCTTGATTATTTTATTCATATTCAAGAGATTGTTGCCATGTTAAAAATTCTTGACCAAGGAAAACTTTTCCGTATTACTTTGTGAATTTAAGTTTGCTAAAGGAATAATAAATAATAGGCAGCGTTAAAATTATTAATGGTTTATTTTAGGATTTCAGATAGAATTGAACTAAAATTGGTCTGCAAACTAATTTTAAAAGATCAAATTTTGCTTTAGTGTCCAGAATTATTCAAATAGTGTGATATTTAAACACGATACTTCTGATGAATAATATTCCTGAATCCTTTACATCATTTGTATGCTTAAATGCTAGTTTATAAGCTATTTTTACAAAACACTTAAATTAACTAACATTAAGCGTTTACTAATTAGAAATTGAAAACTGGAAGATAATACTTAAATTTCAAATCTCCGTTTTATTTGTAATATCGCTACTGTGAAAAATTATTTTTCCGAAAACTGTTTTTTTTTTCAATTGATTATTGACAATATGATTTATTAATACTTTTGTAAGCTTTTTTGCGTGCCTTTAAGTTTTGTTGAAATATTCATCTTTAAAGCTATGCTTTCTCTCATTTTTCCTAGAAAGATAATCTTTCTATTATGCTTCGTTATTTGTTTAATTCTAAACTCAAATTCTTTATTTGTTTAATTCTAATGCAAAGGTTATCTACCTAAGGACAACGATACTGGCTCGTTTTTGCGTTATATATATTGAAAACCGCGGAAATATCAAATGTTGCCTATCCATTCGCCAGGGTTTGAATCCAGGTTAATCTTTCTGCAAGTATTAAACTTGAACCTTTATGTGCATTTGCTGTTACATTTTTCGTTTTTTTTGCAGTTTTAAAGTCTATTGGATCGCTATGTCTGAGAACAACGTCAAAAGTCTCTAGAAGGTTTAAAATAACATTTTATTTAGCAGAATTTAGAACATAAGGGCATTCTCTTGTGCTGCAAATATAACCACAACTCGTGGTGATACAAATAAATCGAACAGCCTTACACAAAATAAACTGAACAATAGTCAAGGACTACCCAGTTAAATGCTACAGAAGCTGGCTCATTAATTCTACCACAGCATCATAATTAAAGTGTCGGCAGCGAGAAGCCTCAAAGCCTAATAATTGCAACTATTAGAGCTGACGGGAAACTGTTCATGTAGAGTGCACATAGTGCCAGAAACACTCTCTGTCTCAAAAGCCTTAGATTAAAGACTGAAATTATAAATAACTGGTTAATTAACATAAGATTCCCTACAATTTTATTTTAAAAGACTGTAAGTTTCAGCCCATTGCAATGACACTATATGTAAATTAGATGCATTTATATAAACACCAAGCAACAATAATGAACTGAAAGTTATATGAAGTATTGTAATCGTTTACTACTAACTACGTTTTTGATTTGGCTTGGTTACTTGATTAAAAAAAGTTCGTATGTGTTATTTGCTTAAGGGAAGGAATGCCTTCGTGGACGATTTTCTGTAAGGCAACCGACTTGTGTTTACGTCATACGAAAATGCTCAATGAGCCCGTCCATTCACCGGAATTTTTTATGAGTTCGAACGACCAGTGTTGGAACTCAGTTCAAATTTCTGTAAAGGGGGATAATCTTTCTTTGCGGAATTTATTATTTGCTCTCTAGAGTTCGAGTGTCTGTTTCAGTCGAACACTGATGGGCAAGCAAATAAGTCTTTCATTACCAGTATTTCCTATAACTATTACCGCGTATGAAAAGGTGTGGTGTGGTGTATTTAATTTTATTCAAATGGTAATATACTACTTTAGTAATTTAATACATTCCTGTGAATGTGAACATAGAAAATGAAACTAATGTGTAAATTCGTTTAAATTAGTCTAGCTACAGTTGTAACTATTCCAAGTTTAACCGAATGTGAAACAAACAGCACAGTTCAGAGGAAACTGAGTATATATACGTTTTTTTCTATGATACATTTTATAATGAGAAATAGAGTCAAAACTTTATAACAGTAATTAAGAAGACTTAGAATAAGGTATATTTCATTTTTATAAACTTTTATTAAGCCCGTTTATGGTGTTTGTTGGTATGGAAAAAGGTTCGTCATCCATTTGTAACTACTTCTTGACAAGGTATCGAGTTCAAAATTTGTACATACAGTGTTTGTGGATGACAATATAATATGATGCAGGGAGTTTTTTAAATCCGACTTGGGTTTTTAAAATTAAATTGTGAAATGATTTATCCCACGTATCTCCGTTTAACCCGAGAGAAGTCGCTCGGGGCACAAAGTCACCCCATGCGTCAAAAATCAACAATCCTAACCGGAAATATTTCATTTTAATGAATCATCCTTCTAGTATCCTCCTGTTTGACACGCCCCTTGAAATATGAATTGTTGTTTTTGCTTTTTTTCTTTTCTGCGAGAGAAGCAATCGTTTCTTGGAATCCATGAGGGAATGGGGTGACTCAGTCACCCCGTGCGACCGTTACTGCTTCGAAATTTTTCATTAGTAACAGTTTAGCTTCGTGTATTGCCGTTGCTGGTCTGTTGGATTATTTGATAGATAATGGTTTAAAAACGTAAATTTATCGAATATGAAAAAGAGATGGAACGTTTGAGAACTCTATTAGATGAAGTTGAGTCTTCTGAAGAAGAAATTGATCAAGAGAGTGAAAATGAATCTGATGAAGAAATATACATTTCTCACGACAATGAAAGTGAATTTGAGCAGAATGATGAAGACGATGGAAATCCTGATTTAGTAAAAAGTACTTTTATTAGCAAAAATAAGAGTTTGGCAGAAAGGAAAACCAAATCAGAAAATGAAAACATCTTCTCAAATAAGAATAGCTCATTTATCAGTATTAAAAGGAACTGCACGCAATATAACGGAGCCTCTAGAGATTTGGGAACCGTTTTTCAGTGCTAAAATGATACGATCCATTATAGAGTGTACAAATATTTATATTGAAAAAAATATCGGTAAATTACACCAGAGATCGGGATGTCAAAACGACAAATGATGTGGAAATTAGAGCACTTTTTGGGCTTTTATATCCGTGCGGCTTGCATAAATCGTCACATTCAAATACACAAGATTTGTGGGCTACTGATGGATCAGGCATTGAAATTTTACGGAACACAATGTTATATAAAAGATTTAATTTTCTTCTCAGGTGTCTACGCTTAGGCAATGTGACCAATCGTGGAGCTCGGAAAACATTGGACAAACTGGCGGCTGCGAGATAATTTTTTGCCGATTTCAATGAAAATTGCCAGAAGATATACATTATGGATGAATATGTTACTATCGAAGAAAAATTAGAGAAATTTCGAGGGCGGTGTTCCTTTCGTTAGTATATACCCAGCGAAGTATGAAATCAAACTATTTGCCTTATTAGATTCAAGAACTTTCTACAGCTATAACATGGAGATATACGCAGGACAACAGCCGGAAGGTCCCTTTAGAGTTGAAAATTTACCATTTGAAATTACAAAACGCCTATACACCCCTTTGTTTGGATCAGGCAGAAACGTAACAATAGATAAACGAGTTATCCTCTAGCAAAGGAACAAGGCTGAAATTCCCACCGAGTTCGTCCAAACAAAAACTAGGAACGTTTATTCTTCTATATTTGGGTTCCAAAAGAACGCTACACTAGTATCGTATGTGCCTAAAAACCAAAATGTGTAGTTTTGTTATCTACAATGTATTGCGATGACGCCATTGATGAAAGTGATCATACGAAGAAACCAGAAATAATTCACTTTTATAATGCAACAAAAGGTGGTGTAGACAAAGTTGATGAAATGCCATCATTATATTCGACAGCTCGAAAAACCAACAGATGGCCGATGGTCGTTTTTTACTGTGTTGAACGTCGCTGCAATAAATGCCCGAGTTGCCTTATTCTCAACAAAGACCCCTCCCTTACAATATCGAAATAGGAGAAAATTCCTAAAAGATTTGGCTATATCTCCTACACAGCCCGACATAGAGATAATAAAAAATATGCCAATGCTTCCTAAAGTGCTTCGTGAAAGCATCAATAATGCGAGTTCTAGTCGATTGGAAGAACACGCATCAAAGAAACCAAAACTCTACAAAGGCCGACGTGTTATGTGCCCAAGGTCCAAACTATTAAATGAAATCAACCAAACTACAATAACTACAAAATAAAACTACAATTTCTTGCAAAATGTGTGATAATTTTTCATGTAAAATTATTCTTCAACGCTATTCTATTAGTTAGGCCTTTTCCGTACTATATGCGTCCTAATCTCTCTCTCTTTCTTTTTCCTGTTTTTGCTACTATACTTTCCTTATTCTTAAGTACTACTACATTGTGCTTCTGTAGTGTCTTCTAGTTGATTTTTTGCATAATTACGGCCCAAACCAGAAAAGATGCGTAAGTTTTGAACTCAGTTGTATCTGTGTATGTGTGTGTATCAGAGTTGGGTTTTCTTAAGAAAGTTTTCTTAAGGAAAGAAGTATAGTTTCTTAATGAAATACTGCAATTATTGTTTATAATCAAATGTTTTCTATAAAATTTATAACACATTTTCCTAATGAAACTGATTGGGGTGACGCAGTCACCCCGCGCGATCTCCAACGTCAGTGTTGGGTGCGCGCCTTCTGCCGGCGCATTCTGAAGATTCGTTGCAAAAGAGCAAACAAAACTGAAGCTGTCAAAGTGAATGTAAGAAAACGATTTCGAATTTTGTCTTAAGGAGAAAATATCATATTTACACGGTGTTTTAACGTGTGTTTTTCATACCCGGTCTTTTCGTGAAGTATGTTTTAGAAAAAGAAATATCAAAATATATTTCGCTTTGAAAATACGAAGTATATATTGTATAAAGGTACTTCCCTAATCAATATAGTAGTTAGCTCTTTCGGCTGCTGTATCTTTGGACTCGGATATTTGTAAGTGTAATAGTGTCTATACTGCTTGGGTGTACTCAAAATACTGGTGAACGAAATCTCCTCTCTCAGGGTTTGGTGATAGGGTTGGAAGACACTGGTATTCGTTCCCCGGAACTCCATGTATCAAAACTGCGATAGAACATTCCCGTTCTTGAGGGGATAAAAACAGTACCTTCTCCTGTGGTGCACCTTGGATGGAACGTTTAGGGTGATGAGACAGCGGAGGTCATATCCCTTTTTAAGGCTCTTTTATTTGTTGTTCTACCTCTTGTACCAACGCTATTCTATTAGTTAGGCCTTTTCCGTACTATATGCGTCCTAATCTCTCTCTCTCTTTTTTCCTGTTTTTGCTACTATACTTTCCTTATTCTTAAGTACTACTACATTGTGCTTCTGTAGTGTCTTCTAGTTGATTTTTTTGCATAATTACGGCCAAAACCAGAAAAGATGCGTAAGTTTTGAACTCAGTTGTATCTGTGTATGTGTGTGTATCAGAGTTGGGTAAAATGTAATTGCAATTACAATTAAATTGGAGCATGTAATTGTAATTAGATTATACAATTGCTTTGTAATTTGAAATCTAATTACAATTACAATATAATTTCAATTACATTGTAATTATAATTACAAAGTAATCGTATAATGTAATCAATTGTGAAATCTAATTAGAATTACAAAGTAATTGCAATCACACTGTAATTGTAAAATCTAATTACTGTTACAAAGCAATTGCAGTTATATAATATTAATTACAATGACAATATAATTGTGATTGTAACTGCATTTACAATGTATTACAATCACAATTTCATTAGGTAACTGCAATGACATAAGTAGGAAAGTAATTGCTTCTAATAATTTATTTCTGTTACATAGTCTTGTGGAACTGTGATCGTAATTGATATTTACAATTAAATGGCAATATATCTGAAGTGGTTTACCATTTTGGATAGCGAACTGTTAAATAATACAAAGCGATGTATCATATAAGAAAATTATTCGCATGTTCCATCAGGAATCATCCTGCTTAATTGTTTTTGCATGTACTGCAGCCTGAAATAGCAACATGAATTATTAACTAATTTCTTTGTTAAATCTTACAGATATTTCCAGTAAATTTGTAACTGAAGTATAGTTCAAGCGGGATGTATTTGCAGGAAATAATTTTGGCTGTTTCGTGTAGAAATAAATAGACATGGCTTTGTTAAACAAATATGTGTATTAATGACGTTCACCAATAGATATGTAGATTTGATAAAGGGAAAGCAAACAACGACTGTACGTCTATGAAGTCAGATGCCTTTGTGGAGGATTTGTTAAGGGAACACGTCTTTTTTTATATCACACAGGAAATAAACACAAAAACTTCATTTAGTCTTTAGTTAGTATTCCTTTTTTCTAGCTTAGCTAGTAGAAACACGACTCTGATCCATTATCATCCTACTTAAGTGCTATGTGTACTAAAATTTTCCATAATAGTATTGAGTGTGAATTAGTTTATTATTAAATATAACACATGTTTTTAAGAAATTAATATTAAAAAGATTATTTACTTACAAGTGATTGCACCAGTACGATTTATTTACCAGAGTTTCGGGTAAAAATAAACAGGTATAATTTTTAAGTGTCTATAAATGCAGTCAACGCGACTTTATATGCTATTGCATTAGAATTCTAGGTAATGACATATACAGTATAATTATAACTGAAGATATAATCTTATTGTAGGTGTAATGGTAATGCAATTGTAATTGGAAAACGTGCAATTATAATTACATTGTAACTGACTTATCTGCAATTACAATTATGCTGTAATTGTGCAATTTACAACTCAATTGCACTGCAGTTCAATTAATTGTAATTGAAATAACATTCTAATTGAATCAACTGCAATTATGATTACATCGTAACTGTACGATTTATAATACAATTACATTGTACCTGAATTAATAGTAACTGTTATTACATTGCAAGTGCCTGACTTATAACTGCAATTACACTGTAATTGAAGGATTTCAGATTATTGCAATTACACTGAAATTACAATTATAATTGCAGTGTAATGACAAATATAAATCATTTACATTGTAAATGAATTATGCCCAACTCTGGTGTGTGTATGTGTCATGTGCGCATGCGCCTATTATATTATTCATAAATAAAAATAATTTTTTATTTTGAAACATCTACCTTACTTAGCATAAACTGTAAAAAAAATATCCACCAGGAACTTATAAAATTTAAACGTGCTCCTGTTATGTTCCATAAATTGAAGCTATTTTAGAAAGGGATCGAACACGGAAGAAGCAAAACCTGCTGATGTGAATTCGATTTGAATAAATAATCAAACATATGTATATGGTATATATAATCAAACAAAATGAAGTTTTTTTCCTTCAGCAGATGCGAAGGGGCTAAGCATCTTATGATAATAATGATGAAAAAGGTTTTTTTTTGGTATTGAAGTGTGGAATGGTAAAACTGCTGAACACTAATAGTTTGAACCGGCCTGGAATCCCGCTGAAAGGGTGGCCGCATAAGAGTTTTCGTTTTTATTGCTATGTGTAAGATGTATGCCAGCTAGTTTCCTTTCAAATGACCTCTACAGAGGCAGTCCTTAAGCTAATAGACCTCTTCATTTATATCATAACAGAAATCCGAGATTCCGAACTTTTCCGGACCTCTTCTATAAGAATGATTTTCTTAATCTTACATTTTTGTCTATAATATACAGCATAATCATAGCACAAATAATTGTGCATAGGTAGCTTAAAAATAGCAATTAGACGAAAAATATAAACAAAAGCTCTGAAAAAAATTGTTTATTAGATTTAATATTTTGTTAGCCCAAAGGGACGTTAGACCCAAAGGAATATTAGTCTCAAAATGGCATTTTGCTTGGTTTCACTTTCTGCGTTGGTTCACTTTTCAAACTGTTGCAATAAAATATTATCGCCAAGTATTATATTAAAAAACTAATCCTTTCTCGCATTGTGAAAAAACAAGGGTATCAAGAGGCATCAAATCTTGAATAGCGTAGTCCTCCAACCGAACATGGGCACTTGGAAGCCCGAATTTTGAATTTGTTTCATTATCTATTTCAAATTCTGTAAAACTTTAACGAATTTTCGATTAACAAATTTAACGATTTCAAAGCGAGCAGTGGCAACACTGCAACGAAAAAAAAAAAACACATTTTTATTTCGAGCGCGCGAGACTGTGTTTTGGAAATTTTAAAGATATGCTGTTTTTAAATATTTTGTGATATTGTTATTGAATTGAATTTTATGTGGTTTCATTTCGAAGAACACGATATTTAATGCTGTTGATATTACATGATATTACATCAGCTCAAGCCCACGAAATTCCTCGTGGCAGAAGCGCAAGATACGCTTGTCGTTGGCAACAGTCTTGAACACCTTACAGGTGACAGTGCGATTTAGCCCATTTCCGCCCCCCCCCAATTTTTAAGGAAAGCACCCCGGGGGGGAGGGTCCGACGGTCTCCCACCCCTCTCCCATTCCACCAAACCACACCAGCGAGGTTTTGGCTCACCGAATATTTAGAGCGCCGCCATGATGCACAGAAACTATACATTTACAAACACCCATGCTTTCTCCGGGATTCGAACCCAGGCGTTTCGGCACGGCAGTCAGCGACGCTAACCACTGTACCGGTTGGATATTTAATAAGTAAAGGTAACACATAAAACATTAAAAAAAAACGCCCTTTTAGGCGTAGTATGAAATCTGAACACTTTTGAGGTTTTCTTTTTACTGTTATTATTTTTAATTTTAAAGTATGAACAAATTTCAGAATCACATTGTAGAGACATTAGGTAATTTTTTGGAAGCAGGCAAAATGAAAAATTAGCGAACGCCTTCGCCGGGAATCGAACCACGAACCTCTCAAATACCGACCCAGCGTCCAGAACCACTACACCACGAAGGCACGCTAGGAAGGTTGGAGAAATACCTTACATACTCCCCCTTTTAAAGGGCGACTGGGGTATTTAGGGGATTCAATCGCCAAATCATGGGTGTGGAGAGTCATCATCCACAACCCTTTTAGTTCGGGCGCCACTGTAGAGACATTAGGTAATTTTTTGGAAGAAGATAAGATGAAAAATTAGCAAACTCCTTCGCCGGGAATCGAACCACGGACCTCTGGAATACCGGCCTAGCGTGCAGAACCACTATACCACGAAGGCACGCTAGGAAGGTGGGTGAACTACCTTACGACATATCCTAATTGCGCAAAAGTTTGATTTTAATTAACGGGAAGGCTGCTTGATCTATTGATGCAATATTTTTAATATTTGCCATAAAACTGCGTATCTTCAATAACCTATTTCATATATATTTTTTTTATTTGTGTGTTTTCCTTAGCAATCTTTTTGGTTTTGCTTTCCGTACTATTCAACTTTTTTTTTTTTTTTCCTTTTCTTTTTTGTCTTCCATCCGATTTTTCACTTGACTGAAGCTTGCTTTTGGTAGGAAAGATGAAGGAAAAATTTGTTTTGTAATAACTTTTACTTTGAACTATTTCTCTTGGATGACTTTTAAATTCGAAAACGTAACGTGTATATATGTTTTGAATAAGGCTTGTGCTTGAGCATCTTCATTCAATGCAAAGAACTCCTCTTGCATCATAATATCAATATGAAATACATCGTAGTTCATTGATTTTATCAGCTATGCTGGTACATTCATGTTTTCAATGTTTGTATATAAATAACAATATACCTTCTGAAGTAGTTTTGCGTTTTTCGTAATTTTTCGATTGTCTTTTCTTGTTTTCCTGTGTTTTACTTTTTATATTGCACTTTTTTAGTAAAAAACTTAAATATTTTGAAAAAGTATTATTGGTTTTTAAAATGTATGAAAATATGTTTACGCAGTTTTTCCCTTAGATTTATTTTATAGGATTTCTACCTTACTGTATAATACAGCGTTATATCAATGAAAAATTAATTAATAAATTTTTGTAATCAGTTGGATATTAAACTTAAATTTCACATAAATATTTTAAAATATTTCTTAGCCATCCATTTCATTTGGAGAGAATGTTAACAAAAACCAGGCGTAGAAGAAATAAAAGCAGGCGAAGTGTACTTAGATATACTTCCATCTTTACTGGCAGAATGAAAGGCTTATCTTATTCCGAAATCCTCCATCTGTTCCTTGGATTTACAACTGATGTGGTAGTACATTTGGAAGGTTCGAGAGAGAAAGATAGTAGAAGGATTTCTTTTAAAAGATACATTGTACTCAGTAAAATTTTAGGTCTCCAAGGATCTGAGAGAAGAGTAAATGTGATATGATTTCTTTATAAAAGCTTAGAGTTCACTGAGTTTTTAAACATCGGGATTAGAAAGAAAACATCTGTTTTATTTCATCTCTTAATGTAATAAATATATCAAAGTAAATAACAATGGGTAGCTTTCTGTGTTCATTTTATATAAGGTTACATAACGTACATGTGCGACCAAAAATAAATGACACTTCATCGCTAAATTTTGAAATAATTGTGAGCTTTTGTGTACGAAAATTATACATATTAGAACACTACAAAACCGTTAACCACTGTGTCACAAGTATTTTTTTAAATTCATTTTACGTAGTTTTCAGATGACAGCGAATCAGTTACGTGAAAAGAGGGAAAACACACGGTGTTAGTAATAAAATATTTGAGTTGAAAACGAGGTTTTTTATCTTGACTTATTTTGAAAATACTGCTTAATATCAATCGAAATTCAACATTAGCTCAAAAATGTTATATAAATGTAAATATGGTCAAATATTTTTGCTCCCTGCTGTTCCAATTACATTGATTTCTTTTAAATAATTAGAGTTAAGAAATTTATAAGTATATTTTGTTTCTGTTTGGAGATATATTATAGCAATATAGATGCTTTTTTGAAGTAAGTGTAATGTACATATTAGCAGTGGTATTTATCGTCACTAATTCGTTTAGTCTGCTTAAGAAGAAAAGTGCGCATTTTGAGAAGTTCATATTATAATCTTTCAAAACTTTAAGCGGACTTTTGAGTGTACACATTCAGATATTAAACAGCATCTACAATTTCGCCTTAATCTTTTTAATACTAATATTGTAATGCTCTTTTAAATGGAATGTTATAATGATTTTAAATATTAACAATACTTTGCGTTAGCTTCGCAGCGTTGTATGAGCATTAAAATACCTTTCGCTCATAACTTTACATTGATGCACACTGCTCCACATTGAAATTCCAACACTAAGAAGGAAAAGCCGTAAAGTTTAGCAGTTTTTTGGCAAAAGATATAATTGTAGTCAAGACACGCAAATGATCAAACTTACTCGATTAGCCCTAGCTAGCAACATGTGGAGATGGGTTGCTTACGTGGTATAATCTGATTCAATGCAATGTCGTCCTGTTATATGAGACACCAGAAACCAGATTTTATTTTGTGGTGTGAGAGTGTGATTCCTTGAGTTCGTCGACATGCTTCTTATCATCACCAATTACAAACGGAGTGGAGCAAAATCCTAAAACTCAGAGATATTGGTTTATCAGTCCAGCAGATAATTGAGTGCTTGCCAAATTGTCAGCACTGTTGTACCGTTATGCATCCTAGTGGTTGCGGAAACAGCGACGATGATGGCAAGCCGTGGTCAAAGGCTAATTTCTGCTCGGATAGATAGCCAGATTAGAAGAATGGCGCATAGTGATCATTACTCTACAACGTGTGAAAGATAACTTGGATACTAAACTGAAGAGGTTCAGCTTCTGTACAAATCATCAAAAGACTCTTGCGCGATCTTGGGCAGTAAGCTAGAAGAGCAGCGACATGTGTTTCATTGGAACTTTCATAGACTATCATGGTGTAAATGCAGGTGCCAATAGATGATTTCATTTTCAGAGAGGAGTCTCCCTTCTATCTCGGTAACAGCCATGATCTGGAGATTACGTGGGCAACGACACAAACCAGCCTTCACGAGAAAACGCCATACTAGATCTGCTTCCGGAATCACAGTGAAGGGTGACTATGTTATGGTAGGGTTCCTTCCTGGAACGTTAACAGGTCAGTGTTGTATTGATTTGTTGATGCGGCAAGTAGTAGACCAGTCCTACAAAGCTGCCTTAGGAGCCGATTTAATATACTTTCCCCTGGATTTGGTCATTTGCATTTGCATGTCTGTCTGTCCTGTAAATTTCAAATTTCTACGACATTTCCTTCTTGGTGTTGCAGTTTCAAAGCTGACCAGTTTACTTAGAAATATTGTTGGAGGATGGGGGGAACTCACATATCAAAAATGTTAATTATTTACTTATTTGTATAGCTTTTATTAATTTGAATATCTAAATCTTGTAAGGAGTGATGTGTAAAGAAGTGATGGTATAAAGAAGTGATCAAATAATTTATATAAGTTTATTTTTAAATGAATCAGTAAGTATTTAAAAATTTTGACAATGGACTCCTTATGACCCGGTTTGAACTTGTAAGCAATGTTTTTGCGCATAATTGTAACAACAATTGGCAGATCTAGCGAAAAGAGCTGTCGTTTGAAATAAATAAAACTAGAGAAATTTCTTGAATTTGAGGGATGGGATAACTTTTTTTATGGTAAGTATTTGTAATGTACTGAATCAAGCGTACAATATTTTCAGCGTATGTTTCTTAGCGTATAAGGGATTTATCAAAATCTCCTCCTCCACTTTTTTGATATGTAATATGAAAGGCAGTACTTACGTTTAGGCAGTACTAATGCAAATGTACGAACATTATGTCAATAAAAGAAGAAGGTAACGATTATTTATAACTTCTTTTAGATTTTGAGATGCTTCACCAAATTAACTAAAGTTTTTAGTGTATAAAAAAAAATCCAGGACATTCAAACATACCAATATTAATAGTAATGAAACCTCCTTCTTTTAATTCACAGAAACAAATGATTCAAATAAAAGTAACTGTTAGTATCCCGTAGGCTATTAAACATATGACACTTATAATACTTCTCTCTCTCTAAAGCGTTTTCTATCATTACGTAACGAAACACTGTTGAATTTCTCAGAAAATCTTGTGTCTAAAACAAATGGTATAACAATGCCTGTTGCTTAAATCGCAATTATCCATGTGTTATGGGAATGGAAATTATTTAGGGAAGTATAGTTAGTTCTGTGTAATTCCAGAATAGAAAAGTACTCGCAATATTGCCCTACGTAATTTTTTTTTTCGGGGAGAACGCTATATGAAACTTTTATGCTTAAAATAAATGTTTGTTTATTCTCAAAAAGATATTGTTTTGATGGCTATTGCATTTGAACATTTAATTTGTAACTTACAGAGACTAAGAATCATGGAATACCCTTACTCATAGGATCCAACACAACCGTAGAAGAAGGAGAAAAGGCAGTTATGGAATGCGGGGTAAAAAGCTCATCGTTTCCCCATATTGAGGTAAGTGTCTCCATCTATCGAGACTAAAACGAATTAGGCAGTCAACAATTAGCACTGCTTTTTGGACGAATCGATACAATGGAGATGAATTTTCGGCAGGTCACATGGGCATATTTATGGTCACAGTTAGACATTTAATGATCAAATTCAAGTGTTCAGTAATAACTTCTATAAGTTTTAATTTATATGTCTCTTTAATTAACAAATTATTTAAATATTTTTTATTTTAAAAATGATATACTGCCGAGCTTACAGTCTTTGTCTTCAAGCCACAAATTTTCATCTATTTAGAATAAGGGGTAGGGAAATGAAACTTAAGTTAAAAAATATTATCTGTTGTCTTTTTTTGTTAGTGGATTTTTATGAATAAGTCAAGTTGTAAGTAATTAAAACTTCACGGAAAAGGGGATGCAATTAATATTGAATTCTTTGCTCCTTTTTCTTTCCATTTTTTAATTTCTCGCAATAGCCATAAATTTCTAAATTCGAAAAATCAATTAATTTCTGCGGAATATCTGCTATCGACTCCATCGTAAAATAGCACATGCGGATGTTGTTCTTAAACCACGTGACCACATTTTTCCTCTTCTTCTCTTGCGGAATGCATCTCATTACAGATCATTCTAGTAAAAACGGAAGAGCGTGATTTAGAAATATGATCTTCTGTATCTTCCGTTCCGGTTATTTTCATAAAAGTGTTAAACTTTCTTATAATTTTCTTGTCTTTGGTTTTGTTAAGTTCATATAAAAAACCATACGTATAAGAGCTAAATCTCCAGGTAGGTATTAATGGTATAACCCCCCCCCTCCCAAAAAAAAAGCTCAATTTCTAAAACAGAAGTGCCCTGTGCTAGGAGCGGTAAATAAAAAATAAACCAATAAAATGGTACTAAATAAAAAATTGAAGAATAATTAAAATTAAATAAGGTGATTAACAAAGACAATTAATAAGGACAAAAGAAAGGTAAGTGTTTTGAATACTTCGTGGTCAAATAGAATTGCATCTCTATTTTCGTTTATCCATCTTGCAGCCCAAGCCTGACCAGACAGGTTTAGCTCATGCAGTATATAAAATTCGTTTTTACGAAGAGAGAAAGCTTTAGTACCTGTTTGAAGAATTAATACTTTATCAAAATACTTGATTTAACAGTCCTTTCTGCTCAGCTGCTAGCACTTTCCCATTTATCAAAACTCTTTTTAAGGAGAAAAGAGGTGTAAACTTAATGTTTAGTATCATCATTTGTTTTATTAACTGCTAAAAAAAATACTGCAATGATAGCAGAATTTTCTGCTATTATTTTGCGATTCATTAATCCAACAAAATATCAGATCTCGTCTTATTCGGGACTTATTGCAATTTATGATGATGGATTTACGATTTCATTCAAAAACTGAGAAGCTTTTGGCCTGAGAAGTGGCTTCAAATACTAAGAAGGCCGGGCGTTAACCGAATTTAAGGCATTTCCTATGCTTTATCTAATTCAGACCTATCTCTTATACTTAATCTAATTCAATCCTCTGTCTTTATATGCGTCCTTATATGCGTTTGAATTCCAGCATAATTTTTACAAATTGGCGTTGTTTTTATTTTGCATGTGGTACTGCCATACTAAATTTCGTAATTAAACATGAATGAATAATATTGTTTAGTCAGTACTAAATTGATTTAGTAGTTATTATTATTTCTGTTATTAGTTAAAAGATTTGTATTAGAGAACATGGGTTGGATTTTGTTGGTTTATAATGCAGTCAAAAGAGGTGATGAATGAAGCTCGGTTTTAGTTTTGAACCGGCTGCTAATTATTATATCTGTTGAAAGAGGGCCTTGAAACAGCAGATCAGAAGTTTGGGACGCTTATGCTAAAAAGTGCCTTTTACATAATGTTTGCATCAGCTTTAGATGCAAAATTTTTGAATTTCCAAACGGGATGCAAGAAGGAAAGAGAAGACTAAAAATACTTGCGACAAATGAAATGAAGGTTCACTTTAGCTGCAAAACATTACCAGTATTTTCTTCATTTTCTTTCATATATGCACACTGTAATACTATGTAAAAATTAAGTAACTATTAAATTGGAATCTCAATGCATAAAGAAACATCTTTTTACTTATTTCTGTTTTCTTATAAGCAAACTTTCACGTCATTCTCCAGAAGCTGACTCCTGGTAGAAGCACAAGTTTTTACAGTGCTTCTGAATTAAAGTAGAATCACTGAAGAGGCAAAAAGAACCTGTCATAACCATTCATCACTATTTAGAATGGGAAGGCCTAAGTGCTCCAGCCTATTTCACCGATTCTTTTTTAAATTTTTATTTTAATTTCTATAGAATTAGTTATTATGTTGTTTGAAATAGTAGTCAGATTATGTTAGGTTACTTGAATATGGCGAAAAGCACAAGGGTAGCCAAATTACAATTACTCACCACAGTAAAAGTTGTCAAGTCCTTTTTATTTAAGCAGAATTAAAAGAATTGCCAAAATAATTTCCTGTGTAAATCTGCAAAATAAAATCCTTTTGTGTTTTATTTTACTTTCCTTTTTTACAATCAGAAAAGAATTTTATGAGGATTTTTTTTCAGTTTGATGAAGTATCATTTCGAGGCTATTTTAGTCCACTTACGTATCTATATTTTATCCAATGAAAAGTATTTGTGCCATGTAATTTACTTCGAATATATTACTGAAAAATAACAAATTTTATTTCTGGACATAAGCCTTAATTAATGTTCGAAATTCTACTAATCCTGCACATTTTAGAGATTTTACCATAAGTGTAAAATTTAGGTAAATTTATATGCTTATAAGGTACCAGAAGTGGGCGCAGCCCGACCCAAAATGTTTATAAGGTATTTTCTCTCTCCTCTCTGATACTTTCGTGTTGTAACGCTTAGCACGCTCGCGCGTCGAGGTCCAGGTTCGATTCTTGGCGATGGCATTGCTCATTTTTTCACGACTCCGGCTTCTAAATAACCTAATGTCTTTACATGCTCTTGTTAACATTTCACATTCAACTTTGGTATGCGCATTGAAAATTTAGCTGAAGTAGCTATATAGTACTTATTTGTTTGCACAATAAAAATAATTTAAAATATACTGTCTTTTCAAATGTATGCTTTGCACAAATATCATTTTGAAATTTACTAAACATTAACAAAATTATGGAGATTTGCATGTTAACGAAACTAATTCAGACAGAGCATTTACAACTTGAAGGCTAGTTAAATTCATGCATATAAATGAATATGTCTTTTTAGCCACATGACAGAAAAAGCTTTACATAAATTGAAATTTTATTATTTTACGAATAGCAATGCAAAGCAAATTGTATGGTTCAATACTATTATATTTTTTAACCCCATATGCTGGCGTTAAAACTGACAGCAAAAAAAGGTCTGTAAAAATACCACTTTCAGCTTTTAAGAGTTTAAACATATTTTACTTGTTTTAAAAGTTTAAATATATTTACTATACAAACGCTGATATAATATTACCAAAAACTTAATGCTGTTCTAATAAAGAAAACGCTTATTATTATTTTAAAAATTTTATAAATAATGTTTTTCCTAGGATACGCATCGGAGAAATTAGTTTGCCCTTCTGTAACTGAAAGGGGAGAAGCGGAAGGAGTGAAAGATTTTCCTAGTTTGTTTTAAGGAAACAGACTCGTTATTCATAATATTGCAGCAATCTTCCTCGAAGCTGTTATCGAGTCGCGATGAAAATCTCCATACATTTTGAGCATGTTGCAATTCGTTGTCAGAGGAAAAGCTCGTTTCATGCATTTCTGAGAAAGGCAGTTTTCAGATTGCGTAAAGGTTATTGGTTATTTGAGTCTCTAACAAAACTATTACTCTAGTCTTCGAAATTGTTTTCATACGTTTTTTTCGTAAGCTGTAAAATGAGCGGCTTGGAATATTGTTTTGAAGTAAAAGGGTAAGATTTATGGAACCGAGAATTATATATATATATATATATATATTTATTTATTTAAAATATTCTTCTTCTCCTGGTGGCATTGAAAGATGAAATTTCGATTCTATGAAACTGGTTTGGCGAATATGTTACCTAGAATATAATAAATCTTCAAACATGAAGTTAAGAGGATAGTTTATACATGGGTATACATATAGGAAAAAGAATGTAAACTATTTTTTCAAACATAAGTGAAAACTTGTTCTTCTTAGCTGTGGATGAGTGCTCTATTTCTGTACTTTTGTGACGATTTCTAAATTCTTCATAATCGCGCTTTACTTTGCCTACAAAACTATGTTTTACTATCACGAAGCATAAGAAGTTAAATTTGACCTTTTAAGTTAATTATAGAAATTCATTTAATACTAGATGATTTTTCTGTTGAAAAAAAAATTCAGACTCAAATAATATATTATCAAAAGCCTATCAAACTGCAAAATATTTTCCAGCTAGACAGCAGTATTCTTCTGTAAGAATATTAATTGAGAATAACTGATCATAATTAATTTAAATTCGTTAGTCGATACGAAGCAAATAAAAAAAGGTTCGTTTCTTCTAAAAACGTGTTGCTGTAGAGGAAACGCAACTGTACGAATAATCTTGTTCTTTTAAGTATAAGAAAACACAAGACAGTAAATAAAATAATGTAAAATGTTTTACGAATTTTTTCCCGTGTTGTTGCTGTTTTTGAGCTCAAAAACAAAACTCTTATCTCAAAATCAAAATGCTGGCTTTGTTTTGCACTTCGTAATTTTAATGTTTGAGAGAGTAAACACAGGAAATCCACAACAAAGAATGTGTGCGAGACTTTCTAACGTGAAATTTAACATCTTAATAGAATTAGTTTAACTTTTGAGTGAAGTTAAATTTCAGCCGAGGAAACCAGCAAAAAAACAAAAAGGTAGTTACGCTAAGCCGTCATTCATTCATCAAATGGATGCTATTTTGTCTCCTAAAGAAGACTAGTATAACTAATGCTGGCTGCATATTACAGAAATCTGGAGAAAAAAATCCACCGTTTATGCTTATTAATGAATAGCCTTGAAAATTATTTATCAAATCGTGAAAATTTCATCATTAATCATCATCTTGAAAAATCATGTTTGAGGTCTCTGTATTGTAACATAATAAAGAAAAACTACGAATTCTTCATTATATTTTTAACGCACCGTCATTTAACGAAAGAGCGCATTATGGTAAAATATGTAAGCAAATTGTGTGCAGCTATAGAACAGTTACGGCAGAAACTTAAGTACGCTGTTGCAACAGCTAAAACGTATTTGTGTGTAGTTTTGACTAAAGTTTTCTAGTAAGCATAATTTGGAATAAAATAGTTTAAAGACGGAACCTAGACATTACAGAAGATAGATTATAAGATATTTTCTTCCTCTTTTTCGCTTGCTTTTCGGGGTGTAGCTGGAAGCACGCTGGATACGTATTTCGGGAGGTCTGGAGTTCGAACCCCAGCGAGGGTACTGAGATTTCTTCAATTTCCCGGCATCGAAAAATTCTAATGACACTACAAGGTATCGAATTAAACAATTTTCATAGTCTGATGGTCTCTTATTTCATTCATTACTTAAACTGGAACAACTTCCTGCTCAAGAGGTATGCATTTAATCACGAGATCTCTTTGAAACACACTATTTACTGAAATATATTTATGAGATTGGCCCCAGGTTTCGTAAAAGTGTGCACAAATGAGTTGTGTAGCTGATAACTGCAATGAAATTCAAAATATATTAGAGAAATAAACTCATATTGCTCAAATTTACTCACATTAGGGAAGATCTTTTGTCAGGGCTTCGTGTTTTGCAATTTAATGCAACATATATGTACAGTCGGTCTTCAACTCGCAATTTAGCTAGAATTTTCGATCTGCATATCTAGTTGGAAACCGAACATGCATTTAAATTTCTTTTTTAAATCAAAAGAATTCTAGACGTTTTTGAAATGAAATGTAATATTTGGCTGACTATGCACTATGAATTACGAAATATTCCCACGTAAAGATGTGATAACTATTTGAAAACGGTTTTCAACAATCATCAGTTCAGCAGGACAACCTTTTCTTGCGACGTCAGTGAAAGTGAAACGCAAACATTAACTGTCTTCCAATGAAAACAACAGTTTTAGGTTTTCTAATAAAGCATATATGCGAAACAAAAGTTGCAGTGAAGCAGCAAGCTTTGAACACAGCTGCGTAACAATAAAGTGCCTTTTCCAGTGGATTGTCACGGACAGAAATCGATATCGAGTAGCAATTTTTCATCTTTTGCGAACTTCTCCTGGAATTCTAGCCGCAGTTTAAACGTTTTAAAATTGCTTTCAGACAGCACTGGCTGTTTTTCTTCAAACATTCAGCCATTTTGCCACATCCAAAATCTGTCTTTATCCAAAATCCAAAAACTTCTAAACGGCCTACAGCTCACCACCTCAGAGTTTCTATAAATGATACTTCGACTCCATAATATGTATTGATTTGACTCAACAAATACTGAAATCAAACACTACATTGTGTAAATTCTCAAGCAAAAGTACTTTGTGCAAAGCGCTTTCTACGTCTGTGAATGCTGTCATGACACTGTTTACATTTCAGAAACAAGCAGATCGAATTGGATTATGTAATAACAATTGTATTTTCCTTTTGCTTACTCCATGAAATTCTAGAGACTATTTTATGTCGATTGAAAATATGCATTCAAATGTAATCAAAATTAGCAAATCTTTTCTCTTATTTCTCTCTAATTTTGAATGCAAAGGAATGCAATATTTTCATAATTATTAAAGAATAAAAAATATTTTACTAATTTAACTTTTTCCTTAACGTGAACCCTATTAAACGTTAGATTTTATATTTTAGAAGCTTTACGATTCACGCGGTCAGAGTGCTCACTTGCGGAAACACTTTTAATTAATTTCTCTAGTTTCTTTTGAATAACTTAATATCTGAAATTACACAGTTAGGATCAGTATTTAAAGAAGCAAAACTTATGGCCACATTCTCGAAAACATATATAAAAATATAAACTCAGATAGAATTATATTATTTCTGGTGAAAATTAATTTTTTTAAAGCATTTTTATAAATAGGAGTGAAAAGTGTGATTATATATATAATAATTTCCGCAGCTGCCAAGAATAAAATATTCTGGAAAACAATAATTAGCAGTTGAAAGGCAGCGTCTTTATTGTTATGATTTTTTAGCTAGAAGTATTCAGGTATCAAAATTCGATGCCTAATAGAGTGTTACTGCAGATGTGTTATATAATTTATAATCTTCAAAGGTGAAAAATATAAAATTGTGTAAACTGTATAAAGAAGGGCTATGTATGTTTTATCTTAAGAGAATAAAAAATTGAAGTTAAAAAACCGTGATCAATATTTGAACAAATTCGGAAAGCTAGATATAAAAACAGCCAAATCTTGAGTGTTAGCTTAAAAGAACATTCTCGGCGGAACAGCATAATATCGCATACATAAATATCAATGACATTTTTGCCTGTAGTATAAATATTAACGTAACCTAAATGCGGGACGTTAAAGGAACTCTTTTTGCAACTCAAATGTCATAAAGGAGAAGTTCAAACTTGTGAGGAATAAACTATCGCTGATGCTTCTTTTAAGGCATAGCTATATTCTAATTTCCATTTTTGTCTTGTAGAGTCATTAGGTTATTTTGATGCAGGAACGTGAAAATGTGCAGTGCCCTCGAAAGTATTCGAACTCCGGCCCTCCCAAATACGCGTTGAGCGTGTTTCCGATTACACCCCAGAGGCATTCGGAAAGGAAGGAGAAAATACCTTATAACGTTAAAAAATACGAAAATTAAATTTCTTTGTATATGCTTATTTATATGCAAATCAACGTGAGAAACATTTCCCTCCATCGAACTAAAGGAAACACCCCGGTGCTATCAAAAGCATTCTAGATGACTTCAGAAATGTTGGGATTTGTATACAGCACTGTTACAGATAGATAGCTACGCATTTTAAGTCTTTGGAATGCAAAAAGCATTTTACATTACATAGGTAGTAGTTTAAAATCATTGGTTTCAAATTGCAGTTTGTAGAATTGCTAAATTTCGAAATTTTATATGTGATGAAATTAAGTTTCATACAGCCCTAAATCGATGTTCCTTGCCAAACTTTCCTCCATCAGTATGAGTAATATAAAGTTAAATGATTATTATTATGATTATTATTAACTTTATATTACTCATACTGCACAATTATTTACGAAATAAGTAAATAATTGTGCCTAACTTTTGAAAATATGTAAGTGAATTACCAAAAAATATTAAATAATATAATGTGCTTTAAATATGCAGAATGTTGCAAAAGTCTAAGAAAGCGGAAACAAACGACAGGTTTTAATTTTAGTAGGAGGTTGTTAATGCGTTTTGTGCTGGATTTTTTTTAGCTAGATAGCTATATTTAGTTGCAGATTTTAAAAGAGTGTGTCTAATGCAGCTTTAAGTTATCACATGAATAATGTGACATTTGTATTTAATTTACCCAAGCATAATGAACATGTAACGAACTGGAATTTTTTGCACTATGATGACAATATGAAATGTTATCTTGTATTTATATTACTGCTAACTGCAGTCTTCCTAAAACACTGTACCTTAATTTGAGAAGTAGTTGGATATACATTTCTAAGTTTAATATGTAAGGAAGCGGGAAGGATATTACCCGTAGCGATCTTCTTCGAACACTCTTGTACAGCATTCCATATGAAAAGAGTGATTTTTTAGTTCCAGATTCGGTGTTACGTACAATTTTAGGAAGAACGGTTTTATTTACATCAAACATTTTTAGTGAAGGCTGCTCCTGGTTAATCAGAAATCGTATGATTTTAGAATTTGCGTTATACCACAAAATGGCGAATAATTTTTATTTTCTGCTGTTTAATTGAGCCGTGAAATAGCCTGTTTCTGAGAATATTTTAATATTTTACTGCTTATAAAAGTTGCGTGTCATCGATCTGTTAGTTCTTATTTTTAACAGGCCTGTTATTAGCAAATGTTAATGAGAAGCGGTAATCTATAAGAAAACTGCCACTTTGTAGATATTGGTAGATGTGTGAGGGCTAATATTAATTTTTTACAGCATTAATGTTATATAAATCAGAAAAATATCAGTGTTTTCAGGAATAGTATTGAATAAATGCATAACTAAACGAACCTATTAAAGCATGTTGCGTGTATTCAAAAGCACTAATCAAAGTTATTGAAAACATTTTTGTAGTTCAAAGATGAATTAATATGCAATTCAGATTCTTATGTCATACAGATTATGTGGCGCATTGTAGATGTTAATGAACAAAATCTTGAAGCTCTAAAAATATTTTTTATTCTTGTCTTTATTTGGAGATAAATGTGCAATTATACACATTAATGAATTGCTTAGTTTTGATCGTACAACTTTGTAAATATAGAATTAATTAGTTTTACGGCCTTGCAACCTATAAAAATAATGGATGTCATGTTTCTGTAAAATCCAATAGTAATAGTTTTTTGATGCATTTTCTTTCGTTTTCAAAAGTTTTTGTTTCTTTTTCGTACACAATAATTCAAACCATTTTATTTTATCACACTTGAGCCTTCGAGCTATATTTCCACATTCAGAGTCTTAGTCCACAGCGCATTGCATCAATGAAAGAGACAACCTATCTATAAATTTCTGCCAAACATGAACTTCAGCAAGACTCTTCGATCATTAAATGTGGCAATTTTTGAAAGCATCTTGATGAAACTCCACTAGATGGAGCAGTAAATCTCAATATGATCCGAGGTATTGAGCTGAGAGAATAGGCCTAAGGAATTGATTCTAGTTTCTAAACCGATTCAGAAATTAAGAGTTTTCAACCATGCACTTTTTTATTCCGGGAACTTTGGTAAATTTCTTCAGAAGTTTTATCAACAACTATATGTGATCCAGTAGTAATTGTAAATATAACCATTTATATAGTTTCCGCGTCAAAATAGTATGAATGCAACAGGACGAAGACACGAAACAAAACATATTGTTATACAGCAAATTTTATTCGAAAAATCGAGTGAGAAAAAGGGGCAAATGTAATGAAAGAAGGGAAAGAAAATTTCAACGCCAGTGAAGTCCTAGTGGGAGACAAACTGATAATCATTTACATTGCACAATGGTGTTTCCGAAGCAAATTCTTTCGGTGCAGCTATTTCCATAAACGTGAATTAGCTTCATTACATACGTTTCAACGATAAATTTTCATCTTAGAAAACAGTGTTCATTTTACTGTGGATATGAGGCGCACCGCTTCAGAAAACATAGCAATGCCATTAAATCATCTTTAAATATAATGTTTTATAATTGCGCTTCTTCCGCCCAGACTGTATAGTGGTTAGGAAAGCCTTCTACGATACGGAAGGGCCCAGGTTTGAATCCCGGCGAAGGCATGGCTGTAATTGTTCGCCCCTTCATAGGAGGTAACGATGACTCACCTCTTAGGTCCTCCAACATTAAAGTGGCCGCCAGTTCCGGCCTTAGTAGTGGCAAAGCCTGAGCCGGCTAAGTGCCCACCAATGGGAAAAAGGAAAGTACTTCTAAATGCATTTTAGAGTTGGAAGCTAACAATCATTATTTTCTTTTAAAAATTAATCCCTAATTTTTTGCAGCTAATTTGGGACTCCTTCTCATCGTCCATCTTTAGCCTGTGCCCTGTTGAGAACAAGTAATATTAACTAACTATATAAATTTAAAGTAACCAAGGAAATTTATATATACTAGCATATTTATTACTTAAGGAATTTTGTCCAATCATTATCTTACTTTTAAAAATATTCAACAAAACGTACTACATATTATCGAGGAAAAAACCGAATAGGAAATAAACGCATATTCCGAATAATTTTCGTAATCAGCTTTATGTAAAAGTACTCATATGTTGACGCGTCAGTTATGTGAAGACAAATTGGAAGGGGTCATTTTTTGGTTCACGTAAAAATTCACGCCATTATTTTACTGCGCTAAGTTATTGAATTTCATCATCCTAAAAATGAATTTCCTGCAATTTAATGTTCCCGAGTAATACATCAGTTAAGCAAAAAGAAAATGAAATATCATGAAAAAATCCAGGGAAAAATGAATGCTGGGAAAGAAACTTGATTGGAAACCACCTTATTAAAAACCATATCATATATATATATTATATATATTCGCTTTCAGCCTTCTCGAAATAGGGTGAAGGGAAAAATCTCGTTAGTGTTTGAAAAACCTGTTTCTGCGCTCCCGAACAAAATCAGGAATAAAATTCTAAACTATGTTTAGACATTTCAGCAGCAGAAAAATGGCACCAAACGTTTAGAAACTTACACGCAAAAGAGTCAAGTAGACTACACAGAGAAAGTCTTGATGTTAATTGTTTGAGATTACGGCAAAGGTATATATGCGTTAGGGTAGATGCTTTGTAACTGAAACTACTGTTTATTAACTTATATGTGAGCAAAGCCGCACGCATGATTTAGCTCGATTGTTGAAACTGAGCACGGGATGAGTTTCCAATGCCGAACGGTCTTATCCACTTGGTCAAGCTGATAAAATCAATGAACGTTTGTAAGAAAGATGCAAGGTAGAATGATGTTGGAAATAGTACTACAACGTAACACCACCAATAACTAAGATACACTGAGCACCAATAACAATGATACACTGAGAACAGATTACACGAAGAAAGGAATGATAACATTCCCCAGGTTATAGAATGCTAGAAAGTTTATGTATGCTTTTAATTTTTTACAAATTAATGCGTAAAATTATGATGTGAATGTGTTGTCGTAGCGATGATGAACTCGAAAAGTTACTGTGCATCAAAAATTATAACTCTACGGTGTACGAAACGTGCTTGAACTTCTGAAACATTTAGGTCATATTATTTTTACGTCTGTACCAGAAAGTTATAAACTTAAGAGATTTTAAGAAAGTAGAAAAAATTTAAAATATAAAATGGAAAATACTCTTTAAGGCAATATATTCTTTAAGCTAAGTTACGAATTTTAGCCATCATTACATTATACTTTTTTCCAAACGTTAAAATAAATTATTTATATATATACACATTATTTCTTAAGATCCAGGAACTGTAAAATACAGAAAATACAGAAAAAGTATGATCAATGTTTTGGTGTTTTTACGCATACGTAAGATATAGAGCATTTGTGAGAGCAGAAGAGAAGTTGTTTGTTCGGCGTTCGTGATGCAAAGACATTTCAGTCGTGAAAGTTTTAAGCCCTTTATCGATCTCAAAGAAATAGGGGACCTTATATATGGGAGAAATCGATACCTGTCGTTTTGAAAACTTTCAGACTGACTTTAAATCTAGAACTCGCTATTTCTATTAATAATTTATATTTGAACATTAAAAATATTCTAGAATTAATGCATTTTCTATGACGCGTTTTCCTTATATGCGATATGCTACGCTAAAATCTCAAAATTAAATTCTAGGGAATGTCGTAAGAATAATTTAATCACAACATGCAAAGTAAAAAATCAATAAAATCGTTGAATAAGCTTTTGTTTCCAGGCAACCTGAAGAATTTAAGTCTTTGACATTTGTAATTTTAATATTTGTTTTTATATGGGTTTCACTTAATGCTTCTTTTTGGCCCATTAGTTTCATTTTATAACACTAATCACTTTAAGGAGAAATTTAATTTAGTTTCAAGATAGCTTTTAATTCTTAATAAATAAAAAACGAGATATTTGAGATTCCTAATTTTTAATTTGGTTTCGTTACTACATTTTTCTTATTTATTTTCTTTCGCTTATCATACATACGCATGCTTGACTTTTTTAAGATTTAATGTGTCTTGTTTTAGTAGTCAAAATTTCGGTAGCAGCATTCTGTTTATAATTTTGTTCTTTTAATTTAATTAGTGTTTTCTCAAAGTATGGGAAATATTGTTTAGATACGAACTGGATTCCCGCAGAAATCTTATCTTCATGTATTTGAATAACTTTCCATTGTTCTACAATGCGATTTAGAACTTTGGCTTTTATACGTTTAATCACATCTTGTGATAAGAGTATTACGACTAGGACTAATGAGATACTATCTCTGGAAAGTCAAATCTTCGAACTGAAGAACAATGCACAACAGTATCAAACATATTAACTATTACTTCAAGCACTTTTAATCCTTCCTGATATTACCGTAGCAGTGGTACTGAGACTGCTTTCAGGCTGTTTTCTTTTCTGGTCGGGCCCACCAGCGGCCGAGTGGTAAAGACGCTGAACACTGGTAGTTCGGTCCGAGGCTCGAATCCCGCGAACGGGCTGGCTGCATGGACGTTTTCGTGGTTTTCCCCATGTGTAACGTGTATACGAGCCAGTTTCTCTTAGAAAGTCCTCCACGAAGGCATCCCTCCCTTTAGGCAGATAGCCCTCGTGTGCTTTGTCGTAATTAAATAATCGAACCTTTTCTGGTCGTAAACAATCGTTTTCTCCACATTTCCATATTTGGCTGTTATAATGCTGCATTAAAATTTTGTCTCTCATGTTTTATGGCCTCATGATCATTCTGGCAGGGATAGTTATTATCTAGATCAGCGGTTCTCAACCTTTTGACTAACGCGTACCATCTAAAGAAAAGTTGAAAACCTTTAGTTACCACCACTACAATCTTATCTTCATGTATTTGTGGTGATCTTCATGTATTTGTGGTGTACTACTACTACCACCACCACTCTTCAACAAAGATCAGATTGCATAAATTTACGAGTGTTAGAGAAAAAACTCAATCAGGATGTTGGGGTTTTAATTTTTGAATTTAATAGTTAAAAATACTTTGCGTATCACATTTTTCTTTTGCGTACCACCAGTGGTACGTGTGCCACCGGTTGATAACCCCTGATCTAGACCATTCTGGCTGATTACTGGGTAACGATCATTTTTTAGCAATTATTTTTTGGCTCGTGAGAAAGAGGAACATGTGTTTTATCACCGACCAAATCGATATGTTCGAGTTATGTTCGAAATCTAACCGAGACTGATTTTTGCCTAGTTTTAAATAATGAATGGTTCTTAGCGAGCAATGATGAGTTATAGCGTGGCCGATTGCGAACGCAAACGCCCATACTGCAGCTGTAACTTGCTGTTTATCACTGCTAAAAGTGTTCGGCGTAAGTTTGCCTATCGATATAAGATGAAACATGTAATTCGTATTTGAAATGAAATTTGAAATATAGATTGCGTTTTATATTTAATATAAATTCTTAGCTAACATTCACCCTTTCTCTCTACCAATATATTCACTGTATTTTCTCCAAAAGTATAGTCATATTCTTGACTCATCCTGTACAGCAACAGCAGCAGGTTGGTGTAGTTAATCAGAAAGGCGAGTATGCACGATCGATTCAAAATATTTAAAGCGTCTTTAGTATTGAATTTCCGAAGTTAGATTTCTTATTTTTAAAAACGAAGCGAGACTGACATAAATTAGCGAGCAATCTCTATTTAGTATGAAAACTTAGAGTTTCCACATAACCTGCACACAGACGATAAAGCCTAGGAAAAACAAGCAAATGTTATGCAAATATTTTGTTTAAAATGTTTCTATAGTAAGAAATACATTACTTTGAAAAGCCAGTTTTACTAGACATTTACATTTGTTTACATTTGAGACTTTGTACTGTTTTTGCAAATTTATTAACCATATTTTAGAATGAAATTTCAAACAAGTCTCAAATGCGCTCAGATCTTTCCCCTACATTCAGTCATAAAGTAAACAAAAGAGCATAAAATAAACTAAACTATATAAAATAAATAAAATAGTTACAAAAGAAAAGTGACATAATCTACTTAAAAATTGCAAAATCTTAGTGATACGACAGAAGTCAAAACAAAATAAAAAAAAGGACAGACATTAAATAAGCAAAAAAGCTTTTAAAACTAGCATATGAACAAATAAAATGACGAATTGTCATTTGTCTAATTACAAATCATAAAAACAGAGCAGGATCAATGGTCGAAACCACGTTGTTCTATTTTGAAAAAAAAAAAAAAAAAAAAAAAAAAAAAAAAAAAAAATATATATATATATATATATATATATATATATATATAATTTAGGTTTTATTGTCATAGACGCATAAAGGTTTAGCAGCGTCACAGTCGGTTGAATTCTTTCTTTAATGTTGATAAAACAATTTCTTGATTTCAAATCCAACAAAATCGGCGCAAAATGGGAGCCCATCCATTAACAAATTTTCACATTTTTACAATACCCTTGAAGCATGGAAGAAATGTGTGAGGTGTATTTAATTATGGCAAAGCACACTAGGGCTATCTGCCTAAGGGGAGGGATGCCTTCGTGGAGGACTTTCTAAGGGAAACTGGCTCGTATACACGTTACACATGGGGAAAACCACGAAAACGCCCATGCAACCAGCCCGTTCGCGGGATTCGAACCTCGGACCGAACTACCAGTGTTCAGCGACTTTACCGCTCGGCCGTGAAGCATGGAAGAAAAGCTGCGATTGCAAGCCAAGCAGCGAAATTTGTTAACGTGGGTAAGACTGACTTAGTTTTGGTTCGACTTCATTTTGATTTGCTGTTTAAATTTCAGTTCCCAGAATTTAATATTGTGATTGGCTGAATCATTAGGAACGTACCTGCATCATAAGCTCATCATATAAACTCATATTAGAAGAATTGATTTTAAAATGTCGCATTTTAGAAATATCTGTTATAAGTATGTTATTATTTTTAGCCGAGAAAGGAGAAATAACCAAATTAAAAGGAGAGTTAATAAGCTATTTATTGCAAGTTAAAGCTGGTATTTTATTTTAAATGATTTTTGCCTTATATATATGTATAATTAAACATGACTTGTTTAAGTTATTTCATAGCAACCAATTGAAACTAAAGATGACGACTACTGATAAAATGTCTTGTTCTAGTGTTTTCTGTTCTTGTAATTGAAATGCTATTTCGTCATTATATGTCTTCTTATTTAAACTGTAAATAAAGTAATTTGTTCGTGGTTCAACCATTTCCGAATCAAAATATGCTGTGCATTAAATTGTATTTGAATTATCATTTGCATTAATGGGATCAGTTTATTGATATCTGCCGAAGAAAATATTTAAATAATTTATTTTGAAATGTATAAATGAAGGAAATTACAGGATGTCTCTTAACTGTAAATAACTTAAAATAAGGTCTAATTTAAGGTCATTGAATATATTTTCTTAAAACGAACGCTTTTCATTCCTTTAAATTCATATGAAATATATACTCATTATAAACAATTCCCTTAGTTGAGGGAATGCCATTGAGCGACAATTCGGAAAGTGACAACTGCTATAAAAAGGATTATAATACAGAAAGAAATATTACAGCTCATTAGTGTATGCTCTTTGTCTGCTCCAACAAAGTCGCCGGAGAGTTTAAAGAAGTTACGGTTTTCGCCGGATTAAAACATAGCTGCAAGGTGCACACTGAGCTGAAATCTTTCAATTCTTTTTATATAAAAGTCTCAAAGTAAAAATACAGTTTCTCGAATTTAATAAATTCCTAGGAATAAAAAGAAATTTCTCACTTTCTATTTGCGACATTCATGTATTTTTCGTTTAATAGCAATTTACTCTGGCAGTATTTCCTTGACTTATAATAACGAGCAAAGAATAAAACATAAAGAATGTTCGGGAAAAATGGAGTTTAATAAATTGGAAACTTTATTCTCTGTTCTGTTTCATCCCTCTGAAAATTCTTTTTAGAACTAGTGAGCTAGTGCTTTTTAACTTTTCGAGGTTTCATTTCTTTATTACTAAGTAATTTTTGGAGAGTTTCATTGTTTTATTATGGAACGGTTTGAATGGCAGCCTTTTTTTTTACGTATAGATTTTAGATTGAATGCAAGTGATTTAAGAACTATTCGAAGAAAAGAGCAATTAAGCTCAAAGCGATAAGCAAATATCATGCCATGTAAATTCCAAAATGTGATTTGTATATTGTTACAAAATGTAACATGCAAAAATGTCGATACACAAGTATAACTGATATAAAGTGAACGACATCGTTAAAGAATATGTGATGAAAAATAGCAGCATCCGTTCTATGTTAAAACACAGCGGTGAGTATCGGTAATTACATAGGAATGTATCGTTAAAAGATATGGCTGATAATATATATGACTGATAAACTCTAAACGATGCTTAAAGATAAAATTTTATTCCTCTTGTATTTTATAAATGCTATGTTCATCCGTGTAAAGTAAGAAAACCTCTTTTAAGATTTTCATTACAATGAGTTCAAATCACAGCAGCGAACATTTTAAAGATTGTGCTTTGCAGATCAAATAACACAATAATCAGTTCAAGTATGAAAACATTACATTTATACTAGTGAATATCTCTTCATTTCAGATGTCTACTTGCAGTGCGATATCTATTCACTTTATGGCTCAACAACACAAAGATAATATATGGACTTTTTATTATGAGTATTTAGAGATTCTCTAAGCTGCTGCGACAAGAAATATTACGTATTATAATTGATAAATTAGCTAATTTCCTTTTCATTGTGTGTTTATTTTAATGTTTATATAGCATTGCATTACTTAAGACGCCAGGCTCATAATGAAACTGAAGCAGGTAAGCTAAAAGTGCTAAGCGACAAAATTACTTCAATACTAGTAGAAAAAAAATATATCACCTGATTACAATGAGACTGAAAAAATAAGAAATTACTGTAAGTAATAGTATTTTGTTTTAATGTGCAAAGCAAGATTTAGCCTATGATATTCATCATTATAAGGATTTAGCCCATTATTTAGCCTGTTGGTTACATTCGGTTAAAAATGAGTTTGAAAAACCGTTCTTCAGACTATGAAATGTTTACTTAAATTAATTAAGAACCAATATAATACATTATTGCTAGTCTAATTGTGCATAGCTTTTCAACAACATGTTGCTTATTTTATCAGGTCTTCAACAGCCATCTTTACGTCGAAAGCAAGCGAACGCGAGCGTAGCGCCATCTGTCTCGAAAAATAATAATGAAAGACGAAAAACTAGTGTATTAGGCTTCTGAAAACCGAAGGAATGATTTCAGAATACAGGGCCGTAGCTAGAGTTTCCAGCGCCCGGGGACAACTGAAGAATTTGCGCCCCTTTCTGTGTGCCAAAAATGGAAAACATTTCATTAAAAAATTTCGTAGCATCAATTTGTCGCCCCTGGGATGTTGCGCACGGTGACAGATGTCCCCCCTTGCCCCACCCTAGCTACGCCACTGCGCTTTCTACCAAGCTAAGGTTTCTTGTTCATCTAAAATTAACTGAATTTAACTCCTGTTTAATACAAAATGCTAAACCCTAAAAAGATGTAAATTTGTCCTAACGGACTGTGCATATCTTGTCCACATCAGAAGACTACGTAAAGACATTTCGTTAACCGAATGTAAATCTTAAGTGGTTAGTCAACTGGGTACGGTTTCAACGGTGCAATAAGGACAGTATTCCTCTGAACAAAGCAAATCCTCAGATTCGGGTCTGAGTCACAGCACATTACATCCTTCAGCTGATAATTATTGCTAACAACTGAGTTTACATATGTTTGGTTACTTTTTATTTTTCCAGCATTTTATGAGTAAATTACGTAAATTAAGAATATTACTAATTCTGCAACTCTGTAATTCGCGGAAGTATGATGTTTTGCTGTATTGAATAGTGAGTTCATTTAACACATTTTACAACGTAGGGGATATAAAAATTTCAAACTGCATACTTTTTTCAGCTTTGATAATACTATTTCTGAATTCTGAAGCTCAGTGTTTTCCATTAGTTAGTTACTGCAATATTAAACCACATGCTGTTATTTTATGTTATGTGTTATCTGTGCTGTTACTGTGTGTTATTAAACCATATGTGTTATATCTTATTTATTTTCATTGTGTTTAATTGCTGCCGTAAGTTTTGCAAAAGATGCTTAGATTTTTAGAAACTGAACTATTTAAATAAGGTGCAGAAACTGGAAGTAATTTATGAATGTCCATATCGTGGTGGTGGAACTATTAAGCAATAAGTAAAGAATAACAAAGTAAACTTGATTATTTTTTAAGGCTGATTGAATTATTTGCAAGAACCTTTAACCTTTAAATTAGTAATTTGTTAAAATTATATTTACGATTGGCAGTAGAAGTGAAAAACGAAGTAACTGAAAAACATTTAAACTCTTCATTTACGCCTAAATGAAGGTACAAATAAAATTCTGATCAAACATTCAAATAGGGAAAAATAACGATTATTAAAGTGCGAAGGAGATTTAGAATGCTTTAAGAAACTTTGATTGCCAGTGGATCTTAATGCTAGGCTTAAAAGATATAAAAGAAAGGTCTCGTATATAATTCAGTTATTACGTATTTACTATCTCTATTCGTGCTATTTAAGTACAAAGTCGAGAGCTGCCAGATACATATTCTGAAAGCAACTGCTAATAAGATAAGGGATATTAAATAATTTTAACCCTTTTATCACTTTCCGAAATTTGCGTTAATAGCAATTATAATTTCATTCTACCACAGAAATTCGTTCAGCAATCCTGCTTTACGAAACTTATTATACATTGCGTTATTAATCTATAAAGTAATGAAACATGTGATGTAGTGAATAATATGTGAAGCAAAAAATTCACAAACATTTGTTTTAGTATGTGATTTTCAGTTATAATGCAGTTTATATTCGGAAGCCGATAAAGTGTGAATGAATGAAAGAACCTAGATTTACATATTTGCAGATATCGAACACCACAAAAAAGTTTAGTTTAACGCCTGGAGATATCAGTCGCTATTCCTGTTTCAATCGAGATATTCTGGAAACGGTATCGGATAATCCCTGTTACCCCAGCTGCACGACAGCACTTCCACCAGCATTTACGCAACGCTATTTTATGCAGACGTGGCATTCACAAATGCCTAAGCTTTACGAACCGAGACCCATCGGTGCAGAAGCTGCCTATAAGTTCAAGTCTTTTACATAAAGATCGAGCATCATTTTTCCAGAAAATGAAAAAAAAAATACTGCATTTTGCATGCTTCTGGAAGTGTCGCAGTTCACAGAAAAAAATAAACACATTCCTCTAGATAGCAGCATGATTCTTTATGAAATGTAGTCTTGAATTTTAACATTTTTCCATGCTGCTATAACAAAGCGTTGTACATTTTGATGGCTCACTTCAGTAAACCGTGATCCGCTGCCACAAGGATTTGAAACTTGCTCTATAAAGATAAGAAAAATGTTCTAAGCTATTAAACTTTAGTTTCGTAATTTAGTGTTTAAATACTATTTGCATTAAATGCAACGAAACAATCAAAAAATTCTTTTATAATGCAACATATCGTAACTTCTTTATGCAACGTCTTTGTTCTTTTAATTACAAACAAGAAATTAAAATCATCTCATTTGACCGCGGTAAGCTATATCGGTGAGATCTAATCTCAAGAATGTAGGACATTTTGTTTGTTTGTAAAGTGTTAGTTGGTAAGTAGAAGTTTGCTATAAAGCCCTACGCTAGCGAAATTTTGATCGAAATTATGACTTGTGTAATGTATAAAATCAATTAACATTTTGATTCTTCTAACCGAGTCCTAGTATTTCAAATATTTATTTATATTTCACATTTAAGTTACCAAAGCAAACGAAAGCTATATGCCTTAAGGAAGGGGTAGTTTCGTGGAGCCCTTTTAAGGGAAACTGGCTCGTATTTACGTTACACTTGAGGAAAACGAAAACATCCATTCAACCAGGCCGTTCGCCGGAATTCGAACTCAAGTTGAAATTCCAGTAACACCGTTATTATACGCTTACAGACCGCTATATCTAATCATAATATTCTTAGAATAAAATTCTAGTCGATTCGCATACCTACGTGTGGGTTGATTTAAGCGCATACGAAAGTAACAATATGGTGTAGAGGAAAATATGGTCATGTGCTAAAATTACAATGCACACAAAGAATAATAAATAATTAGGTATACTGTTGTGTAAAATATGATCGGAAATAGATAGAAATATGCTTCGAAATAACTAAATCTCTTATAAGTCTCGGATTTTCTAAATTTAACCAAAGCTTTCTGAATAAATCCTGAGAAAATTGCATTGACTTTAGGCTTGTTTCATCCTCTCTTAGGAAATAAAAAAACTAAATAAAACAATGATAATAAAAAAAATAATGTTCCCTTCTTCAGTTCTTAAATACCTTCCATAATCCTCCACAGGGATTTTTAAAAAATAGATACAGTAATTAAAGGAGTTATTGCTTCGCAGTTCTTAAGCCGTACCATGTTATCTCTGAACTACTTGCGAGCTTAAATAGTAAGTACAGTTTTATTTCCCAAAATTTATTAAATGATTATGACAAATATTAATGAAACAAACTAATTCCCTTTCTGAAGGTATTCTGTGATTCAGATATCGGACTTGCATTTAATCTTTTTAAATTTCTACGTAATATGGATATTATTATTAATTTAATTTGAATTAAAAAAAAAGAACCAAACTTTAATAGTACAGCAAAATGATCCCTGGGGTTCACACGTAATTAAGCACGAAATGTCGCGTAAATGATAAAGATGTGTAATGAAATATAGGCTTATGAATTGTCTCCTAAACGAATTACTCTCAAGAACAAATCTGTCACCTTTTTTTTTTTTTTTGTTTTGTTATAGAGTTCCTCAATGATGATTTTTGAAATATTTTATGTTCTGAATACGAAGCTGTTTATATTTTCCTGTTTAGAATTGTTTTTGCTTAATAAACTTATTTTTTTAAATGTCGTTATTTTACGCATAAGAGTTTCCGTATAACGAAATTCTAGTCGATTTTCTCCAACATTTCTGCCTCCTATACAATTCGTTTTTAAAAGACTAGTAATCTGAGATTTCAATTTAAAATTTATATTAAATGTCCTATAATCTATAACAAGCTTCTACAAATCTCCCTGATGTTAGGTTGTAGAGTCATTAGGTTATTTTGAAGCAGGCGATGCGGAAAATGTACAGTGCCCTTTCCGGGACTCGAACCTGGACCTCTGAAATTCGCGCCGTGTGTGCTACCGTTACACTACGAAGGCATGGTGAGAGGAGGGAGAAAATCCCCCTTTAAAGGGCGACTGGGCTTAGGGGACACAAGCGCCAAATCGTGGTGGTGACGAATTACTGTTCATCATCTTTTAGTTCGGGTGCCACTTGTAGAGCCATTAAGTTTTTTTGAAGTAGGAGTACATGAAAAATGAGCAATACCGCCGGGATTCAAACCTGGACCTCTCGAATATGCGCCGAGTATGGTTCCAATTACATCACGAAAGCATGGGCAAAGGAGGAAGAAAAATACATTATAATGTAATTTTCTTATGCCATGAAATTATTTCTTTTTAAAATTTAAAACCAACTGTATCAGTTTTTGATTTGATATTTCGACAACATTACCTTTGTTCATTTACATACAGAGGATTTTAAGGGTTTATGGGTTCGTTATCTGTTAATATCATGAACAACGTGACGGGTTCATAGCCGTAGTCAAACTATTTATAATGAAGGTGCAGAATGATTTAAAAATTTAATGTAATTAATTAAATGTAAACGATATTTACTTCTCGAAGAGGAGCTGAATTTTAACTGGGGAAAATCTAAATGAATTTTTACTCGAGTTAAAACAAAAGTTTCGTTCCCATTGCATTCTGAAAGATTCTTTTATATATTAAAGAACTATACCATTTAAGGATAGATACCCTTATTATATTATGCATTCCTTTTTTGCGCATAGTGTTGTTTATTTTTAGTTAAGCTTTGTTTTGTAATATACTTTTGAAGAGCCATTTAGTTGTTTTGTAGGGATTAGGAATTAAAAAAAATAATTAACCATGTCCACGACAAAGCTGAACGCGAATCTTGAATTTTTAAGTGGATGTGCTCCCATTACCCTTCAAGAAAACATGAGAGGAATGTTTTTAATTACTTCCTTGGCACAAGCTTGCAGTACATGCTTTCAGCTTTCATTAAGAAACGTGAGATTCATTTCTCGGCACATATGTATGCAGGATAAGATTCCTGAACTAAAAACGTAACCAATTAACGCAATAACTTTAAGCATCTTAACAACCGTATTTAAAAATCAGTAGCAGAAAAGTGAGTAGAATAAGGATGCAAAACTATGAAAAATGAAATAGCGGAAAGAAATTTACGAATATCTGTAGCTCAATCTAAAGTCAGTTGAACTAGCGAAAGGACAAATGTATATCCATTTTCTTTGTCCGATTTCATTTGAAAACAATATATCTAATGAAAGATTCGAAACACTCGAAAGCATCACAAAAAGAGAAAGACATAATTTGTTTCACGAGCCTTAGATGTTTATGTGACGTTTCGAAACTTATGTGAAATAAAAATGTAGATGAGTATTTATTTTGTCTTTCAGTAATTCTGAAAAAGATATCTCTAGTGCTTTCTCCTTCAGAATATGCTTAAAATAATAGTATCCTTAACTGTGGTCCAGGGACACTGTTAATGATACATTGTTACTTATTTAGTTTCAAGCATGCTAGTGACCGGTATAGTGGATGCAATCTTAAATTGAAATAGTTTATTCGACATAGCTACTATAATTAGCGATAGTTATGCAGTTTATATGTACGGTAATTATCTATATGGGTTATTAACATTTAAACGGTGTGATTATTCCAAATAGGATGAGAATTTAAATTGCTTCTTATCATTCTGCAATTTCATTTAACAAAATATACATTTATAAGACTCTATTGAAGTTTAGAACAAAAATATAGCAAAGTTGGGGGGCAAAGAGTCATATTTCTGAGCAAATAATGTATAAAATATGTATATATAAAACATGTCAACATTATTTTCGGCAACAATACGCAGATTAAGGAAATGGTATTTGGAACTACAAATTTTCCTTTTTAAATTTTTACTTCATTTTGCAAATCAATAGTTTTTATTTAAAATAACAGATAAAAACTTTTAAAATGTTTTGTAACATTAAATACTTCTACTTCTCTACTTAAGGACAATATTTAACATGAAAACACGCTCGCAATGTGTCTGATTAAATTTTATTTAAATTATAAAGCTGTACAGAGACCAAAAAATTATATGTGAGCGAACTTTCGATTTAAGTAAATATGTTATTTAAACAAGACATTTGTGAGGGCTCAACATAAGAAGGAATTAATAAAGTATGTCTAGAGTTTTTCTGTAGCTCAGGTGGGTCAGAGCTTTCTTCTGCAGTTGAGGTATCTCCGATTTGAATCTGAACCGAAGCAAGTATTTCATGTAATCAGTATGAAGTATATTGAGAAGGTTGGTTTAGCTTAATATGGCTAAGGCTATTTATTTCCTTAAGGAGAGGGGTGCCTTCTTGGAAGACTTTCTAAGGGAAACTGGCTCGTATACACGTTACACATGCGGAAAACAGGAAAACGCCCATGCAGCCAGCCCATTCGCCAGGATTTGGATTTAGATGTATATTGAGAAGAATTTAAGAGTATTAGAATGAATATCGATTGCAGATTTTAAAAAAATCCCTTTTTTATCAGAAGACCCTATTCAACGCAATGAATTGCATCTTTGGTCATTGTTATATACATTAAAATACTTATTTAGTGGGAAAGTCGCAGGCAAAGCAATGAAGACGGTTCCGATATTATAAAACAAGGAGGAGGGAAAGCGGAAAACTAAAATCTGACTGATATATATTTTATATATGCTCAAAAGTGCGCAAGTGATTTGATGTTTGTTAAGGATACATGGGGACTATGCTTCAGAATCAAGACTGGTGTTGGAATAACTGTGCGTAACTGTGAATCATTTGATGGCTTTACTCCTTACTGTGGTTTATGATTTTTAACGGCTACCACCCAAAATCAGCATTATGTCGATAATGCTGATTTTGGGTGGTAGAAAAGAAGAAATTTCATATCTGTGATTACAAATCGACGTATGTGAATTGTTAACGCCTTGAAATTTTGCGTTCTGGAAGTTTGAGATTGTTAAATATATAAGTATTTTCAGTTGGTAATTTTTAAAATTCTCTGTCATCTGAGACGGTAGCTTAAGACATGTAAATAAGTTTTCTTATAAAAAAAACTTTTGTGTAGATGTTCTTAATGATAAAGTGAAGCGTTGGTAACAACTAAGAAATCGTCGGAGAAGTAGCAACGATTATTTTGTTTGTTTACCAGATGAGAAATGTTAATTCCGCAAAAATATTAAAAATTTGTTTGCTAAATCTTTTGATATTTCGGTCAGTATTTAGAAAAGTGGAGCATAAGTGCATCAGCGTTATTTTGAAATGTGAACACTGAAGTTTCTTTCACTAGCATTTTAACTAAAATACGATAATTTTAAAATATCATAAACACTGCAGTGTTATCTGAATTTCCTTAATTTTCATTTTTTGTACTTACAGTGGCTGAAACAAGTTGATCCTAATAGGCAAAGCGCAGACGATGCAAAAAGTCCTATTCAGATGGCAGGTGAATACTTTAACGTTTTAACAACACCTTACTCAATCGACTATTTTGTGAGAGACGGAATATATTATCATAAGCTAATAATTGAAAACGTGCAGATGGAAGATGCTGGAAAATATGTTTGCCTTGGTGCCAATAGCTATGGTTATGAATACAAATTTGCATATCTAGAAGTGCTTCCAAGTAAGTTCGTATAAATTCATCTTTATGTTTTAAGTGCTTAATTATTGTAGCTGATAGTTGTAATAGTAAAAAATAAGAAGTATAGTTTGAGTAATTTGAAATGTAGGGCTCCAAGAACTATTTCAAACCATATTAGTTTCCTATACATTGCGTATCAGATTCCTCCGACTCCGCAATGTATTTCGTCGCAAACGACCGCATCTCTGTACGGCGAAAAACAGGCAGTTACAGCATGACAATGCTCCAGCACATTCAGCGCACTTGATCCAGACTTCCTTGTCGAAACGTGGAATATCAGTGGTTCACCAACCTCCCTAATTTCCAGACATATCTCCTTGCGACTTCTATTTGTTTACGAAATTGAAGACGACATTGAAAGCATCTCGTTTTGAAAGCAGAGAAAAAATAATGCAGAACGCAATGACTGAGATGAAGACCAATTCAAATGAAATCCAAAAGTGTTCTCGGAAGTGGAAAATGTGAGGAAGCGCAAAGAGCCTGCTTTGGAGGGTATTAGGGTTCCAATCCCGTCATATAAGCAATACATTTTTCTTGGCAAAAATTCGGTTACCTTTTAGGCAGTTCTGTTATAAAGTTTGAGTTTCCATTAAATGCACAGCAATTAGCAGTTAGCAAGTTACTCTAAATCTGCTAAATGAACTCATCCTAAGAAAATCGTGTTTCAGCCCAGATTATTTTAAAAGCTGCTTGAATTTGTAGGTATATTTACTTTGCTACCTTCATAAATAGCTATTCAAACTGAAAAACGCCTAGATCAGGTATAGATCGAGCACATAAGAAATTCAAAATACCATTTTGGATACATTTTTGTTCAAATATTTATATCTTTAAAATGTAATACAATTTAATGAGAACGCTATGTACGCCCCCATTAACCAGAAAATTTACCAAAGCTGTTACAATTTCATTTGTTTGTCACCAGAAATCTGCGGGTGCACTGCATGTCTGGGTATTGTATGTGATCAGATAAAAGCATGAAAATGTAAACGCATTGGAAAACAATGGGCAATAATAAGATTGATAATAATAGTATTTTATTAGCCTTCATTAATCTAAGTGCTGGGCCCTTTGGGGGATTAGAAACAGCAAAAAGAACATTAGCTTTCTCTCTAGGAACAGAAAATGAGCCCATGAGACATTGCGGTTGGCAAGTCTACGCCTCTACTGATTTAAATGAGGGTATTTTATTTTCATCAGCGGAATTATTTAAGAAATCTTTTTATATTAAATGAACTTATATTAAATTATTCGCACATTTTGATTGAATTCAAATCATTTGCTATCTGTTTGAAATATATGCTATTCAATACCTGCTTTGTTATTATGTTATTGAAAAATGGCATGAGGATGATAGATTTTTATTGTATTCCACTATGTAAATACCGTCTTGATTTTTGAATGGACTGCATTTGTATTTTAATGCCTTCGATAATGATTATTTCTGAATTTAGAACCAATATTTAATAATTTCGTTTCGAATTTTACTTATCCACCGAGAAAGTTCTAAATTATACTGGCTTTAATTGCTTTGACCCTAGTAAAGGAGTAAATTTAATAATTGATATATATTTCTGTTATTATATTTCGGCTTTTTTCCTTTAAGCATCGCCTATGACTTTTCATTTTCATGAAATAAATGACATCGTAGTCATGCATGTCAATAAATAAATCATTCATTCGCATATTTTCAGTGCTATGCAACTCTGGCAACTAACATGAAAACGAAATTTTTTTAATTTCCTTACATTTTCCATTTCCAGTTTTGTTAGGATGTGTAAAGTTATTGGAACTTTATGGTCCGATAGTCACCTATGAATGTGTAATGAATTAACGTTGGTTTTCATTTTACTTGAAAAGAATTTCTCTTTAAATGCATATGAATTGAAACTCTCCAGTCTTCTTGAGCCCAAAAATCTAATTTTATGAGCGGAGGTAATAATAAACGGATTAGCCGAGAGTATTTTCGTGCGAAGGAATTTCGGCTCAAATACATGAAAAAAAATATTATGTAATAATATAGGTAGTGTTTTCTTTTTAACCCCTGCTCTTTTTCTGAGTGTGTACCAGTTCTCGCAGTTTTTATTTTGTTATTCAGAAGTGTGTTTTAGATTTTATTTTTTATTATATATATATATATATATATATTACTATTTTTTCCTATCCTGACTTTTCAGATCAAGTAGTTATTAAATTACATCTAGACGTCATAGAATTTAAGTATAGAAAGAAAATATTTCGATGTGGGTACCTTTTTTCTAGTCCTTCAAATTTTTAAAACTATTAACTACTTGTTACAGAATGTAACTTTCAATGATTTGACAATTCTTTTACATTTTTTCACCTCTTTTTGGACATAGAATTTCTCCACTTTCTCGAAAGCTATTTAAATGTACTATCTAAATTTTGACTTCTAGAAAACTAGACAGGCTTATTTTAATCATAATACCATTTGATTGTTTAATTCTTTATTTTGTGATGTATATTTATAGGGATTGAAGGTTAACTTGTTTTGCATATGGAGGAAACTAATTTGCCAGGAAACGCAATGGACTTACATGCAGACTTTTTCAGAGTTCGTATGTGAATTTCTGAAAAATTAAGCAGATTTTATGTAATGTTTCTTTCTTTTTTAAAACATTATGAAATGTTAGATATATAAAATGACTGATGTACAAGTGCCTGGCTATATGTATGGATGCCTATCCCTTATTTCAAGAAACAAATTTATGTGCAAATGTGCTATTTAAAAAAATATGGTAAATGTAATAAAAATTGCAGCGCATTTGAATTAACATCATCTGGGAGCAAAATCACTCTACATTTCACAGAGAATGCATAATTATTTAAACGAAAATAAAAGTGTATTATAAAAATGTAAAAGCATTTCGACATGTTTTAGGACGAAGTCGATTAGTATATTTAAATCTTATGAAAGTAATATTTATAGTCCGAGCTTAATATATGTTGTAGAATGTTAAATTCTTGATTTATTTCACAGGAAGCGGGGACTTTCAAGCATCTCTTCCATTCCCCATTGTAGTGACCGCTATAGTTGTTGCTGTTGCTGTCTTGGGCTGTATCTTTGCTCTCCTTGTGTATTGTCGTCCTCGACGTCGTTCTGGTTCACGAGGAAGTTCAGTTGCTGTTCCCATGGTAACCAAAGAAGACTTCATACCGATGCATCCCGGGCCATCTAACTCCTCAAGATGTTCTATCCAGGCAAATAGGAGTAGATCATCTCAGCAGCATGTGACCTATGTTGCTGGACTAACGAACGGAACAGTGTGAAAACCTTGGCTTACTTTGTTTGAGACACAGTTGTTATATGAGGGAAGAATTTGTTTTTGATGAAACTTCAGTGTGCAATTCAGAAACTTATGACGCAGTTTAAATGGATTATAGGAAGTTTAAATTTATTGATGATGTCCTTGATGAGGATATGCCACTGGTTTCTCATGTACTTATGTCCATGAATATTTTATGATCTTACTATAAGTGCATTCGCTACTAGACTTATTTTTTGAAAACATGAATGGTTGAGAAAGAAAGTTTTATTCACAAGGGGCATTTGTAATGTAAATTCTTTTAAATAGTTCTATATAAAATGTATATAACAAAGTAACATGTATATCGAATTTGTATCAACTGATATTTTAACAAAATATATACCTTCCTATATTTAGAAAAATTTCTTTTATTGTTTCAGATTTTTATTGATTTCATTAAGAGACAATGTTACTTCCTTAGATATAATGCTGCTGACGTATCCAAATAATTTCCTGTTAATTTAAGCTTTCGAGAATTAAAATGACTCTCTCCAGAAAGATATTGCATAGATTTAAATAAAAATAAATTTATTTTAAGATCTAACACTGAGCTTGTTACCGCTTTGTGAAGCGCAGAAAATTGGCCAAAGATTAGATTGAATTGAATATTGTGTGCATAATTTTTAACGATTGTATTTAGGCAGCGGTATTTCTTGTGTGCATAATTGTGAAAATGTATCATACAGTGGTTTGATGAGCTATAAATTTGTTAGAAAAAGCTGTGATTGTTTTTGTATGTTTTTTATGTAATGAAGCTCCTAATTTGTGCCTCCGGTCTTCCAAAAATACGTACACCACTCTTGCAGTTTTAGTTATAACTTTTGTATCTTTAGCAGGAATTAAATAAAATTTGAATATATCTGTTTGATATTAAAATAAATTACCTTATTGATCTGTGATATGAAAATTAAAATTTTGAATTAAATATAGTTTTTTAAATATAGTCTGTTATATAACTTAATAATTTCAGGTTTAGATCTAAAGTTTTCATAAATGAATTGTTATCGATACCTTTAATCAGTATTTTCAAATTTATTTAAAAATACTTTTTATTTGAGTTTTGAAATTATTGCCATCACATAAATTTTATACGATTTATTAATATTTTGTATTTGTATTATATTCCAGTCAGTAAGGTATCTGTTGCGCTTTATGTATGTATATATATATATATATTTGATAGTAATTCTTGACCAATTGTGCAGCTTTTTAACTGGTTTTAATAAACAAACAAAAAATTATTTGAAGGTTAAGTGCCTTAAATGCGTTTAATACTTTAGATTACAAAAATCAGATACGCTGTTATTTGGAAGAGAAGTATCAGGAATTTCATTTTAGAACTTATTTATGGATTGTCATTGAGACATATTAGCTATTAAATATTAATTAATTAATGAAGGCATTAAATTCAAGATGAAGGTTATTTACAAAATAATTTATGCTCAAATGGAGTAGAATTATTTTAAAAATACAATTGCACCATTCTTAGAAATCGAAAGGAAAGAACCCATAGTGTGTATAACTTCACGAGTTTATTTAAGAAAGAAAGTACTTAATGTATTTAATTTGTTACGAAGAACATTTTAAGATTTATATTCAATAATAATTGAAGTCGATTTATGAGTATGTTTGTGAACAATATTAGCAATACATTCATTAAATTGTTAAAAAAAGTGTACGTTATGATTTAACCCTTTCCGGCATGCTACCTTTTAAAATTGGAGTTTTGATAAAAAAAAAAAAAAAAAAAAAGGTAGGCAGTCTAATTAGGCCTAGAGAAGTACACAAGTAAAATTTTGTGAAGATAGCACTTATCTTTTAATTCTGTGGGTGTGCCCAAAGTGGGCACACTGATTGAATAGAGCTTCGAAAAGAGTGCTGAAACAAGCATTGCTGTCAATGAACTGACCGATGAGATGCTGAGAAACAAAGAATACAGACTCTCAGTTGTCCTAGATTATCGGTGACCCCGGTCTGGGCACACCTAGAGTTCGCCGTTTGATTTTAGGCAAGATTTTAAGGTAAAAATTTAAAACTAATGTAGAATAAGGAGATTAGCATACAGCCAAAAAACGTAACATAGAAAATTTATTTTCAAACAATTCCTTTTATACCCTAAAAAAATCTGGAAGATTTCTTTGAAAAATGAGGGTCTTAAAAAACTAAACATGGCTAAAATATATGGATTGGTTTGTGTTGAGCTGCCATCTAATATAAATAAAGAAGGTTCAGAGTAACCTATAGTAACCTATAAATCCTTTTTCATTCAATTTTTCTGTGCGTACAGAAGGGAAATTTTAGGTGTGTCCAGACCGGACACACTGTGCCGCAAAGGGTTAAAACGACAATTCGCTTGACACAATCCACGTAAAAGCTCTCATAACAAATTAATTATTTTAAGGAAAAGCAATTTTCAGTTTTATAGTTTGATGCTGAAGACTCAGCTAACATATCTGCTAAATACAAACCTTCTGAAACGAACTCTTTACTTATTTCTTTATATTGACAGTTGCTGCTTGAAATTTTGGTCGATATTTCTGATATGGTTTATTTTAGTTTGGTCGATATTTCTGATATGGTTTATTTTAGTTTGTCAGTTTACAAGAATTTTGTAGATGAGACATCTGTAGAGAATCTTCTCATTAAATGAAGAACCAAACCGGATATTTATCTATTGACTGGGTCGCCGCTTTACTTTCTAGGGGCTGATAATCGAGTTAGAGACTTAAGGAATAAAAAATGAGTATTAAAAATTCTCATTTCTTTTGCCACTTGTTTCTTCTATTTAAAATATTCTAAATGAAAATTACAAATGTTTAACTATTTACATTTTAAAATGCAGTTCATATCTACATTATAAACATGCAGTCCGTCTTTAATATTATTATTACTGCAAATAAAGGAAATACCTAACTATCATTTACGCAATTTCATTCTAGCAATTTCGGAATAAATAACAATAGTTATAATGCGGTAAATTTGAGTAATTTATTGCTGTCCCTTTAATGTTATTCAATGACTAAGTAATTAGAAGTTTAGCATAAATGTGATTTTAGAGTGCTAGTTTGGTTGTTTATATGACTGTCAAATACTCTTAGATTAATATTACAGTTGTAAAATGTCCTATTTTATGTAATGTTTTACACCCAGAATTTTTAGAAACATTTAAATTATTCCTCTTAATGGTAACATATTTTTATAACATGTGTATATATACAAATATATTGGTATATATCAGAATTCATAAAAATATCTGTTTAAGTGTATAAATGAAATATGTTAAATGCATATCAATGGAAATTGCTTTTATTATTAAAATACTTCATTATCGCTGGCCCAAGTATAATTATTGTTAACAGATTTGTGGCCTAAAACACGAGACATTATGTTATTGCTAATTTTACGTTTTCATCACGCACTATATTGAAATTTGTTATGAAGCTCTGCTTACAGCTTATTTTTATAAGCAGAAAACTTCAGTTATCTTAGCTGTATCTGCATTTAACCCAACCATAAGACCTACGGATATCTGTTAAATTTCATTATTTGACAACAGTATTAAAAATTAACTCTGTTGGTCACCTTGAAATATAAAAATATTTTTCCGGTCATCATGTACCTTGAATTGTGATCGATATTAAAAAAATGCTAACATATTCTGTTTCTTTGAAAATACTTGCATTTGTTGCTCTTTTTTTTATTTAACATTATTACACTGGCTGGATGCGGCACCTTGTGAAAAATAAATAAAGAACGCGTTAAAAAGTTTTTTGTAACAGTACAAAACTCTAAATACATCTGAATCCTTTAATATGAATCCTTTTCATAGAATAACTATTAGAATGCTGTGTTTTTTAAACTATGATTGCATATAGCTGTCGAAATTACCACATTGTGTCTCATTTCGCCATATTCATACATCTTGATAACAAGATCGACGTTTTGATTTTCATAGTAAATTTCAGATAAATGGATAAATGAGAAATTTGAATTTATAAATAAAGTGTTCATAACACTGAAAAAGTAACATTATGAAGAAAAATATCACAATTGTGCTTTCCCAAAGATCTAGTAAAATAATTGCCACTGAAAGTGATCGAGTTTAATTTGTCTGTTTAAAATGAAATAATACTGAACAAAAATTGCGCTTTTATATTTTAAACAGAATAGTGATATCAATTGAGAATTTAACAGCGGTTCTCACACCTTGCGTAGATTGTATTCGTTGGTCTGGTTAAGCAATTTAATATACATCTTCTGGAGAAGAATTTCGGTCCAAATTCGAATTCCAAGCATTTTGGAATTCGGTATTTCAGACCTTGGAGAGTTCTAAAATTTGCCTGGATAAGCTTAACAAACTTCCCTGACAAAATCGTTGAAAAATAAAATTTGTTCTAGAAATGTTTCAACGCTATTTAAATTATCCTATTTCTGTTGCTTTCAAGTTATCCTTCATTTAGAATAATTTAAATCAGTTAGTGAAGTAAAATAAAAAGTGTAACATTATCTTAAAATGTCCATAGAAATATTTTATGCATTTTCCTGCATAATTTCTTCGAAAATAAAAAATAAACCCAAATACAAGTTTGTCGAATCAAAAATTTTTTTAGTTATAATTTTGAAATGGAATCTGAGAATCCTCTAGCGAATCTCTTTCAGTGAAGGTTCAAGTTTAGTTTATTCTAGTATTTCTTTTTTACGTACACCATAGATAAAGAAACATACTTATACAGATGCATTGTTGTGAAAGGCACAATAAACTTGATTTACGGTGGTAGTTTGGGAATATATTTTGCAAGAAACGCTTTGTTCTTTTCTTTAGAATTTAAAAGAAAATTTGAGAACCACTAGTCGAAAAATGCAAAAGGGAAATGAATCATTAAATGCAGTATTATTTAAAATATTTACATAAACGTAAATACATATTCAAGATTCATATTTATGGATTTATCCGATATGTATAGAATTTCAAATGCTTTTAGCATCAAATATTCATATATATTTAAAACTTCTGATAAATCCTTACATAAAGGAACTGTTTTATTTTCTTCGGACGTTTTTCGGTGGTAAGACCCTGCAGTTTTACAGTGTAGAGCGCGATTATTTGAATCTGATGCGAAGCCAATTTTTGGTTTGCGTAAGTGGAACTACTTCGTGAGAGGAATGTCAAACAAATAGTGATCCATATTTTTTCTCAAATGCACCAGTTGCTGTGTCTCAAATCAGACCTTTCCAACTATAAAGGGCCCACCAGCGGCCGAGCGGTAAAGTCGCTGAACACTGGTAGTTCGGTCCGAGGTTCGAATCCCGCGAACGGGCTGGCTGCATGGGCGTTTTCGTGGTTTTCCCCATGTGTAACGTGTATACGAGCCAGTTTCCCTTAGAAAGTCCTCCACGAAGGCATCCCTCCCCTTAGGCAGATAGCCCTCGAGGCTTTGCCATAATCACACACACACCAACTATAAAGCCACATTCTTTGAGGAAGCAAATTATCCAGGGGCTGATAATCGAGTTAGAGACTTAAGGAATAAAAAATGAGTATTGAAAATTCTCATTTCTTTTGCCACTTGTTTCTTCTAGCTTACTCAAGTTACAATTTCAGAGTTAAACTAAGCTTGAGAACACTTAATTCTTTATGTGAGGAAGAATGGTTTGCTTGGCTTTCATATATGGGTTTTAAGACATTTGTGCCCAAAATAAGAATTTCGTCTTAACAAGGAAGATTAGATAACTTTAACTCCACATTAGCTTAAAATATACATCTGATATTGTAAGTTCAAATAGACGATATTAAATATATATAAATCAAATTAGCTGATAAGTTCCTGTATATAATCCGGAAAAGTAATACTAATGTTCTGATAGCCAAAAGGGAACTTCCTGCGAAAATTTGGCAGCATTTAAGTTTTCGGGAAGCCTCCAAAACAGTGTTCATCGCCATATACACGGATTTCGGTTTATTAGAATATGATAAAGTGCACTAGGTTTGTCTGCTGAAGGAGAGGGACACCTTAGTGGAATGAGGGAAAACTGGATCACAATTAACGTTAGTTATGGGGAAAATCGTGAAACAGTTGCAGCCAGCCCTTTCTCTGGGATATTAATTCGAGTCGAACTACAGTGTTCTGCGTTCTTTTCCGCTGTGCCGCCGCTGAAGAGCATATATAGTTAAATATACATGTTTTTAAATGTGAATTAACATAGATTTCTAAATTAATATTTAACACTGTGTGTTTTTCCATGCGTAAAATCGTTTGCAGTTCTTTGTGCATTTCTTTCTTGATGCTATTCATTGTATTCTAATTGGTCCAAATAACTTCTTTATCTGAGTCGCTTCTTCAGTGTTTTACCAAATTTTCACTCCACTTTATTTCAATGTCATCAAATGTTTTACACTTTACTTAGATTAGTGATTGTTTACCTTTTTAGGTGCTGCCTTAATCGCATAGTGGTTAGCACTGCCGACTGCGGTATTGTTGGGCCTAGGTTCGAATCTCATTGAAAGCTTGAATGCTTGTAATTGCATAGTGTCTGTGTGGCATGGGGGGTACTGGAAATACCGGCGAGCTGAAAATCCTGTCAAGAGGTTTGATAGTAGAAGCAAAGCAGTGGAGGCCTTCGAATTTGAACGCTGGGGATCAAACCTTAACTTCCCCTTTCTTCCGGGTATAAAATCAGCTGACCTCTATGGTGCAGCTTGGGCAGCGTTCTTGGTCGAGCAAATGACCAATGGGTATTGGCCATTCCCGACCGAATCCATTATGTTTCAAGTGTCCGGCCGTTTGAAACAACAACCTAAATAGATTTATAAGGTGTTATTTTCTTCCTCCTTTCCGCTTGTAAATACGCATATACATTCTTTGTCGCTAAAACTCAATAATAAATTATAATATAAAGAAATTTCGCTTACCTGTCAGACGCATTCTCGCCTTTTATCATTTTCTCTATATTTTATTGACGACACAATTAAATACATTTACAAACAAAGAGAAACACATATAAACTTTAGTTAGTGTTTCACGTTCGTGTTACATCTCTCGCAATCCTCAAAGTTCTGCACTAGTCCAAGGAATTCAAGAGCACACAGCGCCATCTGGTGCAATACTGTTTCTACACCGCTTGCCTTCTTGGTGTAACTGGAAGCATACTCGACGTGTATGCGACAGGACCAGGGTTAGTGTTCCTGCGAGTCATGTCTTTTGTTTCAAAAAAACCTAATGACTCTACAACTGGCTCCAGAACTAAAAGTTGGTGGACGATAATTCTTCACCACCAGAATTTGGCGAATGGATTCCCTCACCCTCTTTCTTCCTACTTTCCGCATATCTTCCTGGTGTAATTAGAAGCATACTCGAGGTCTATTCGATGGGCTCAGGATTCGAGTCACGCGAGGGCACTACACATTTTTCACTCTCCTGCTTCTGAAATACCTAATGACTCTACAGATTTACATAAACGCGAACTGAGTTGCACTTGACACGAAAACTGCAGTTGTATACAATTCTCAATTTGTTACTTTTATTCGATTCGGAACATGCGTCTGTTGTAAAATATTTTATTACTTTGATAATTTCTTCATTGTATCGCATGTGTAATATACATTTAATCCATAACCAATGTATTGATTATAACATGAAACGTATATTATTTAGGTAATGGGAACTTGTAGCAGGAAATATATTTTTTCAAATAAATGATTTTCAGAACTTCGCCGAAATCTAGCCGCTTTTTTTCAAATTTTAGATTTCTAAATTTTCTTTAGAGCTTTCTAGCTTTCCTAAGTTATTTGTGCTGCCAAAAATAGCATCTATCTTCCTGCATGAAGTGTTGTTAAACTGGGAAAAGCATTTGCTATTAACAAATAAATTACAAACCATATTTAAAGGATAAAATGTAAACGGACGAAATTCAGATTCATGCAACCAAATTACGATTTTGCATGAGGTAGCCCGAAAATGAGCTTTTCAAGTTCAGTCTAAATACCTCTACACATTTTAAAACTTACATTTAATATGACTGCATTCATTACTTTCAGAATTTTATTCCACCTGGAGGATGGTGCTTGGTGGATTCCAATGTTTAAACGAAGTTTATTGCGTTTATTATGTGTTTATATCTGTAAACAAGTCAAAATTATTATTTGATATTTCAAAATTTGTCCAAACTGCAATTTATTCTATACTAATTTGTTAATTAGTTAGGATTTTATAGGTGCTCTATCATCCATGTATGTATGAGTGTGAATATTGAGGATGCATGTATGTTTGAGAGCGAATATTTGAGCATGTAAATTTGAGGTGCTTTATCATCAATGTATGTATGAGTGTGAATATTGAGGATGCATGTATGTTTGAGAGTGAATGTTTGAGCATGTAAATTTGAGGAGTTTTATCATCCATGATATGTTTCAGTGGAAATCACACCTAATTTGTGAAGCATTCCAAGCAGTTTCGAACACTAATTTTTATGGCCATTTCTGGCAAAATTTGCAATAAATCATCACTTTTAGAACAATTTAATGATTATATTTTCTGAAAAACATTAAAGACCTGGAAGTTCGGAAAAATGGCATTTGCCATACCGAAAGGTAAAAAATAAATGCTGAAGGCTATGAGCTTTGTCCTGAAACTCATCTTCATTTAATCGTTCGCTTAAGTTAGTTCAAACATAGCTGATTAAAGGCATTCTCCGCTTGATTATAGTCAGAAGTTACTGGCGCTGAAATATTTGACCGAGAGTGGAAAGAAATTTCCAGGGTTGAAACTAGACACGAAGGTCAGTTGGTTAGACCTACGAAAGTATGAAGATGTTGACGGAGTGATCAGCAGAGCCCCACGAAAAGCGTTACAGCACTATTTATGGTATCTCTCTGAAGAATTAGTTGGGTTCGTTATTTTCTCTGACAATGTATCGAATCTTGGGGGGGGGAATAAAAAATACTATCAATAACATGGCTGCCGTTGAATCAAAGACAGGGATGATACAATGCAACCCAGCTCCTCTCAGGGATAAGCTCATCTTGATTAGGCTACTTTGTTGTTTCAGTAACAAGACAGCTCTTTCAAAAATGAAGGTTAACAATGAGATCAATCTTTTGAGCTACATAAGTGGAAGAAAAACGAAAATATAAAAAAATGTAAAAGTATAAGTTATGAATTTACGAATGATAAATGATGCAACTGCGCAAGGCTTTAATTTGTTTAAGAACTTTTTAAAGCAAAAAAATAAAAATGAAGAATTTGCAAAGGAAGAATGCTGTAGTTGCGCGAGGTGTTAAATTGAACTGACTTATAATGAAGATGAAAAAACGTTTTCGTTACAAATTACTGAAGCAAACAAAAAAAGCTCTTACTAATAAAAATAATAATACAAAATAATAATAATAAAAAATTTATAAAAAGAAAAAAAGAAAAGAAAAATAAAGGCATTTCTGCTTCAAAAAGTTAGCTAGTTTACTTAAATTTGAATTCAAAGAATAATTTCATTTTGATTTGTATCTTAATGTTATTTCATTATACTTTCGTTTAAATGTGCTTGTTTACGCAATTTAAATTGTCTTCAACTGTGTTAAAATATAAGATTTCATTTTGTCCTCATATGAAGTTATGATATGAAATCTGTGCGACAAATTCTTTATGTTTTCTATTCAGGAGCACTGGAAAACGAAGTGATGATTCAAGCACAAGTCTCTGGAATATCTATAATCGGCAATGCTGATGAGAAAGACTGCTGTTAGTTGACTCCTGAATTAGTCATATAAGCATTGTTGAAAAACTATCAGTGTAGTATGATCGACATGTCTATCTAAGACAAAAAGAAAGAGAAGGTTTTTGGAGTTTGATGAAAGTAATTCTAACTCACACAGTCACCAGACCATAAACGTTTTACAACGATAGTTTACAAAAGTGTATAGCGATACAACCACAGTGATAGTTTACAAAAATATGTGGTTCGTAATTTGGAGATTCGTAAATAAACGAGTTCAATTACAAGAAATTTTCAAAACGTTTCTAGAAGAAATTTTAGTGAAATATAAAAAGTAGTAGTTTCCTCAAGCTTTTGATTGGAATACTGTTTGATTTAAAAAGTTACAGTGGTTGTTTTTTAATTGAAAACATGTTCGCGAAGAAGCTAATAGTTTATATTTCATTAAAGCAAGCTACTAAAATTTTAAACAAGCACAGCAAGATTCCTCAACTTTGTAATCTTATAAATTCTGTTTTATTTTCTACAATTAGCCACACAAGTACTTTCTTCACACATTATGTTATTAGGGTCATTTCGTTACGTTATTGGAATGCGGTAAAGCATAAAAGGGCTATCTGCCTGAAGGAGAAATGACTTCATGGAGGACTTTGTAATGGGAAGTGGTTCGTACTCACGTGACGCATGGGGAAAACCACGAAAACAAACCATGCAGCCAGCCTGTTCGCCTGGAATTGAACCCAGGTCAAAGTTCCAGCATTTAGCGATCTTAATCTCTCGCTAAATCCTACTGTGGCCACAGGCTATCCCGAAAATCTTTTAAGTTCTTAAAGTAAATTTTGTTCTTTATTTTTATTATCAGAAATGTAATTTTCAGAAATTACATTTTACGAAACTCATTTTTCCATTATTTACAAGCGAAAAAGTATCTGCAATTCCAATCTATCAAGTCACATGCTAAGACACTTTTATCCCAGTTTTCAATTGTATCGAAAATTTGATGTTGGAGAATCTATCTGGAATTTTCGAATTTAGGTAATACTAATTTCGTTTGATATTCTTTAAAGAAATTTTCTAATTTAAGTATTTCTAAGTTACTTTAAGATTACAGATAAATAAATAAAATAAACTGCTTTAATTTACAGAAAGGTATTACTCCCCTCATAAACATACAGATATGAAAAAAAAAGCTGTTAATCATTTAATTACATTCTGTTAAGCTCAAAATCTTTTCAAAGGCCCTTTTCTAAATTATTTCACCGATTGAAATTTTACTTTACGTCAAGTTCAGCTTCAGTAGAAAATATTGAAAGAACATTAGTTGAACCTGAATTCAGTTGTTACATTATAACCCTTAACTATAATAGTTCTTAATAAGTGTACGAAAGGGTGGCCTTTTAAACTTGATTATTTTAAAAACTATGGCCTGAAGAAAGACGACTGAAAGAATTTTTTAATTAAAAAAAATTACACTTAATAAGAAAATTTTTTCATATTAAGGTAAAGGTGTTAACGATAAATATTTTAAACATTCAGAAAGAAATGTAAATAAAAATCTTATTTACTAAGGTATTGAAATAAAAGAATTAACGAAAAATAAAATTTACGATAAAGAAAAATACGAACAAAATAAAACTTTTCAATTAAAATGATGATGATAATAAATTGAGATTTTTGCTGCTTATTTAAATGCAAAGCAATGTTTTATGCTTTTACTACATTTGCTAGTATATCTTATATTATAACTGAAATAGGATTTAATACAAAAGAAAGTAATAAATGACCTAAAATTTATTAAAATACGGTCTCTCTCTCACTTTCAAAAATGTTATTTTGCTACTAAATGGCAAATCATAGACTTAAATTTCGTGATACTAAATTTTCTTTATAAGACGGCAAGCAGAAAGAACCTACTGAATGTTACAACTTTTAAAACTGCAAAAGGGGCTATAGTTTTTATGACTATAAGAGTCGGAGGACCAGTGTAGGCCCACCAAGATATGAATTTTCTAGACGTATAGGAATTTTTCATTATCTGCTTCGTATAGTATTGATTTCAGTCATTCAGCTTTTTGCCTTTAAAGAGAAAGCCGTTCAGTTTATGCTAAATCCTTGCTAATTAGTTGAATTTATACCAAGTAAGAAATCAATGTATAAAAATTAAAAAGCTACGCATTTTTAATAAAAACATTTTCGTAATTTTTATCCATCAAAAGTTTTTATTATCATTTTGCTTTTGGACTTGGCGATCTGGAGATGGCCAAGTCCAAAAGTGAAGGTCCAGTGAAGGTTAGGACACCTTCACTGGCATGCGTCTAGTATTGCAGCCATGACAACTCGCCGTTGAGGATTATTCTTATATAACCTTTGTAATTGTTCCCCTTGAACGAGGAATTCCCAGTAAGCATGAGTCATAAGCTAGTTTTGAGATTATCTTTAATTTTAAATCTTTTATAACACCTAAATATTAATTATATTAACTACATAGCTATTGTGAACTCGTTGTTTCATCAACGTACTTAAAGTAACTGTTACTTTTTCTGAAAGTGTAACGAAATATGTTAGTCTTGCATCCGAGTTGTTTTTTCAAACTTTTCCTTATGGACTAGTTAAATCAGGAACACAACCATCAACAAATGCACTGCTGTTTGTATGTGTATTCGTATTTTGAAGCTGCGAAATTAAGCAAAGTACTACGTGTGCGTTAACTGTGCTTGACAAAAGAACGTTAAAGAAAGAAGAAAAAAGAAACGAGAAAAGTCAGATGTTTGAAGTGCCATCTTCCTTACGTAGAGTTAAATATTGGATATTTTTCAGGTGCAATAATCTTTTCTTGGGATAACCATTTTTCTTAGAAGGAATTTATCGGTTTCTTTTTAAGTTGCAGACTAGTATGTCAGGGAAAAAGATTTTTTTGGATCATGTTTACAAAATGTAATGCAAAGCGAACCTTTATCGGGCGAATTCATTTCAAGATATCTTTTTCCAGCTGCTGCCAAAGCAGAACTTGAATGTTGTGGTATTGATCTATCTTTTTTTTTTACCTTTTCCTTTTTTTTAATCTATAGTGCTGTTGCCATCATGATGAATGCGCATGCTTATAATTTGACATCAAAGAAAAATAAAACTGTTTTCTTCTCTCCTTCCCCCAGAAAAACAAGATTCGTATTTCTTTGTTATTTGTGGGTGTTTGAAGTAAAGCTTGAAAGAGAGAGGCAGCATTGAAATGCGATTTCTTAAGTAAAAAAGATCAGTTTGCGTTTTGCTTTCTTTGGATCAATATAAAAACGTATCATCTTATCTGCGAGAAAAAAAGAGCAAGATAAATTGAAATAAGTTAGATAACTTAAAAATTTAGAAAACAATTATAAAATGTGAAATCACGAATAACTAAGTATTTTAACAGATTCTTAGTTATTAGTAATTTCACATTTTATAATTGTTTGCTAAATATTTAATCGAGATCAGATCCCATAAACTACTTCTTACTCTTTTTGAACGTCACTTCATTTTCGTCATCATTAATATTTTTATCGTCATTAATATTAAAAGATGATAATTGTTTTATACATATTTAAGAGGTTCATTGAAATAAATTATAAATGATTATTTGATAATAATATATATCTATTTATCTACATATATATGTACCAATAACACATGTGATTTGTATGTTAAATTTTAACATATTTAAATAAAATGATGAAAGGATACACGCCATTGTTCAAAATAGTTTAATATTTCTAAAATATTATCATATGCAATGACTTCCAGAGTATTCAAAAGCATCTATGGAGTTGAAAGAAGTCTTGTTTCGTTATTTATTACAATGGGCTTTATTTCGAACTTTCTTTTGATTAAGAGCTACTGCATTTATTACGAAGACGGAATTTGTTCTGATTTTACAAAGCATTTCAAAAGTGAATGTAAAAGTAACTTAAATTTGACTGCTTTGTTCATTGCTATTTTCCTCTTTCTTTTCAATCACTAAATATATCGACAGTTCCCTTTTTTTTTTCTGAATTAATTTGAAATTCATATATACTTTTGCTAACAGTTTTAAGACAATGCGTGTAGGATTGAATTAGAAACAAAATTGCATCTAAACATTATTCCATAGCACTTCACTCAGTAGAATCATGGAATAAAAACTAAATAATGCATAGCCATAGCTAAAACTCTTACAGTTGTAGACTATACTAGTTTTCAAATAAAACATTTAAAAATTTGAAGATATTTAAAGACAGCTTTTCGTGTTAAATTTAAATGAACACTTGAACAGACGCAGTAGCAAATGAGTCATTGGCTTCCTTCTGCAATTAAAAATGTATCGAATTATTTTCCAAACTTATGATCACGACCAAAGCTGACAAATTAGAAAAGAGCAAAATTGACGGATTAATCCTCCATAATATTCCTTACTATGTGTAAAAAATGGTACTAAAGCTTTCAGTATAATGTTCAGATTATTAGAAAGTTCCTGTTTATATTGTAGGGTTTCCCTTAGTTTCCATAAAAAATTATTTGAAGTCAACTATCGTTCCTGAACCTCTCATTTTTCGCTCGCATTTCCTCGCCAGGATGCAAATTTAAAGTGAAGAAAGTATAAAAACAGACGAAACTAGAAGTTTATTCAGAGCACGATTTCCCTAGCGCACGTTCCTACGAGTATTTTGCCCTTGCTGCTGTTACTCTGAGCTGCTGATACGCCTTTTGGTCATTTAATAAGTCTATCGCCGAGTAGATTGTTAAGTCAGCTTAGTTGGCCTTAAACTAAATTGTTAATCCAGCACTACTATTCATCTTTGGATTTATTGTTGAATTACTTCTGAGTTCCACCGCAAGTAGTCGGTGTTATTGTGAGCACGAAGTACGTGCATTTGAGTTAAGAGTTTGACGAATAATAAAGGGTTTATTTTACTCTTCCTCTGTCCTGATATTATTTATGCCTGTGCAAGAAGTCACCAGGTTTCCTCGTAAGATCACATTGATAAGAAGGTTAGATCTTAAAATATTTGAAAATTATTTAATTTTGTTCCATCTACGAAACTCAAATTGTAAATATGTTAATTACCTCTGTCTATAATTACCGCATAGCTGTGTTTCCCCTTTTCAATAAAAAATTTTGTCACATTTCAGGCAGCCGTATCATCTGGAAAAGCCATTCTGCGTAACAACGCCAGAATTTGTTTTCCTGGCATACATTTCATTGACTCTTATATATCTGCTAAAATATTTGTAAATAAGTGACTTGTCTTTTAGGCGTTCCTCCGTTCACTTTCCGGTCTAACGGAATCTCAGAGTTATTTATCTTCACAGAATGAGTTTATTTAAAGTTAGACTCGCCAGTCAACACTTACAAAGTTAAATAAAGTTTAAGTGTAGAACTTAAGGTATAGATTTTGAAATAGCGTCTAAAAGAAGAAACCTATAGAACTAATTGCAGCTAATTATTTTAAAACAAATATCAATGAAAGTTCGTTTTAAAAAACTCCTTTAATATTATCCTCAGCTATGTTAACTGCATTCTAAAATCACTGGAATCAGCTTAACATTTTGAGATTGTTTTAAGCTGCCTGTAAGTTCGTAAAAATTAGTAACACATGTAATACATCTATTTATTCATTGTGAATGTTAAAGTAATAAGAGACCAAGTAAATGTTGTTAGATGCTTCAGCAATGTAATATTGCAGTGCTGTAAATACAAGATGTCCCACAAATCTGGACACATTTGAAAAAACTAGAAGAGAATAAACGATTTCGCGTATCAGGATAAGACCTCCAAGATGTTTAGGACTAAGACTTTCTTCGGCATAATATACATTATATTTCAAATTTTGAACAATAGATGAGTTTCGGCCCTGAATACACATTTACTCTAAGTATTTTTGGACTTAGTGTACATTTTTGGACATAACATAGTATATTTTATTTAAAATTTTGACCAATAATGTTGACCTTTGTTAATATTGTAAGTATGCAGTGATTTAAATCCTTTAAAACAAGGCTGACTCATAATAGCTCTTACTGCGAAAGGCTGAGCTCATAATAGTCTGCTGCATTATTTGTAGTACTGTAATATGCTGTAAATGCAAATTAATTAATGATGTATATTCTTGATGTTCATCATTTTATTTTTACAGTATTATTAACAGCGCCATTTATCTGCGAAAATTTGAATGAAAATTTATTTTCATGCCAAAAAATTGTTGCCTTTGTAAGTCTTTGCGTGCAACTTGACATTAATATACCAATTCATGAATTTTATATTGTTTTTTTAAAAGCATGGGACACCCTGTACTAGTATTCTAGCAAGCTACATTATGAAATGTTTGAGTAATTAAAACAACATTTTATCTGGCTCAAATGCTGTCCAGTAAAGAACACAGTTCACCTGTAATTTACTTAAATATAACTGAGAAACATTTGTACGGCTGTGCAAAATTTATTTTTATTGGCTGCTTTCTTTTGGACTCCATTCATAACTAACTAAAAGGAAAATGTTAACTTGTCACAAAAAAAGTTGTCAAGTATGCATTTCCTATTTAAGGGGAACGAAATAAGAATACTACCGGGATATTTCGATAATTCGCGGCACAATGGTTCGGCATGCCCGATGATCCCGCATATTCGATATAAGTACTTATAACCAAGCTGAACTCAATCCAAGTGTTTCCTCAAATAATTATATGGTCATACCTTCTGGAAACGAAATTTTTTGATTAAATTAAGGAAATCAAAGATGAATCAGTCGTGGTAATCCAGCTGATAGCGAAAGAAGTGGAGAGTAATATGGAGAAAGTTTTAACTAATATTGCTTCTTGCAAGATTGAAGAGACATTAAATACATCGGTGAAATTTTTAGATCATAATAACAACAAAGAATCTTCATTATAATATAAATCATTTTTTTTTGTCAGAAGAGGGACATTTGTTGAAATGTCTTGGGGCAGCAGCAGTACTCTAGCTTCCAGAATATAATTCAGGATATTTGGCAATTCAAATATCCTGGATTGCCGAAATCCCGAAATTGTTATATTATTGAAATTTGTAGAAAATTTCTTTCGAAATGTAATCAGCTGGGAAGTTACTGTAACTGGAAAACAACTGATTAAGATAATTACTTGCACAGTCTGTTCAGTTTCGCGTTATAAAAGATATATTTTTATAATATGTTTTGCATTATACACTTTACGAACTGAAAATATTAACACACGCACATACACATGCACACACACACACACAAAGCATGAAAATGTAAATTTGAAAAGCTTAAAGTATTTTAATAAAAACCTTGTTACTGAAAGTGAGTTCATGTTTCATTAATTGCAAAAACATTAAAATCGGGTATAAAACTTAGCTTTCGAAAGGCTTCTGAGCTTCATGGAATGATATTCCACTTCTTAAAACGAACTAACCGCGTCATATTATTACATGAAATGTAATATAAATTAAAATTAATCTAATTTTTACCTCTGCGTAATTTAAAAAATATATTTGTTTTCTTACAAATGCAGAAACTCCTATGGTGCTCAGAAACCGCATCTACTAATCGCAGTTACAGCTACATGGGAACAAAAATTGTTAAAAACTATTTTCTCCGCTACACATTTTTTTTACATAAAAGATCACGTTGTTTACAAACAAGATTATTTTTTCATTCTATATATGAAAACACAAAAGTTTGTGTTCTGTTTTATTTCTATACGCGGGAATAGAAAGCTGTTCCTGTTCTGTTATTTCTTTTATACATAGATTCTTCATTGATGCTCTTCCTTTCCTGATGATGATATCACAGACGACAGCTGGCGAGTGAGTGCTTATTGATCCCTTATATCTGCGCATTGGATCAAATGCTTGTCATTAGAAAGGCTCGAACTTCGACCTGCGCAGTTATCCGAATAACGTCTTTGATCTATACTAATTGGTACTGACTTATTAACATTCCTGCTTCATGACCAAACGCACCAAGGATTTCGTTCCTGTTAACAGTTAGCCTTTCTCATTAATATCTAATGACGTCGCCAGTTTTGTATCGCTTTACGCGCAGGGAAACAATTTGCTGGCACTTGCTTTCATGCAGGCTTTGACATAGTATTAACAAATTGGCTCATGAAGTGCATCTTTACTTTCTACAAAGTTTACGAAACTCAAAGAACAAAAAGATGCAAGAAAATTTTAATACTTTTTGATTCTTGGAAAACTGTTAACCGTCATTTATGTGTACATCCCTTATTTTCGATTTACTTTGCTTACTAAATTTTAACTCATTGTTTTAATTCTAATATCAATATATTTGTGACTATTAAATAATTAAATATTTACTATTTAATAAAATTTTGTTCTCAAATTTTTGAAAGATAAACATAAAAAATTAGTGCACATCTGGTAGATATATGAGTGAGTTTTAGAAAATAACAATCGTAAAAAGTTATCCTGAGGCAAAATGTGCTATTTTCCATTTCTGTTTAAACAAAGTGATATTGATATAAATAAGTTTCGCTCTTAAAATGCATACGGCGGCAATTTTTCAGTTCTAAAATTTTCTTAGTTCGTGTTGCACAGTCATTTTAAAATTTTAATACAGTCGTATAAATTATTGTCTCTAATGATTTAAACAGAATTTTCTAAAATGTTTTTTAAGTGGAGACCACGCTTATAAACTAGAATGTTGTGTGGGCCACCTTATTCTTGTTCCCTTGTAAATCAATTATTTTAGCATATGTTTTACTAGGTTCTAAGAAAAAAGCCCACAGGAAAAAGGCCGCAGGAATAATGCTCACAGAAAAATGCTCACAGGAAAAAAGCTCACACAGAAATATGCCCACACAAAAATATGCCCACATGGAAAAATGCTCACTTAGAAATATACTCATACAGAAAAAAGCTCACACAGAAGTATGTTCACATGGAAATAAGCCCACAAGATAAATAATTCACAGAGAAATATTCCTACATTAATGAATCAATAATTAATCGATTTGAACATCGTACACCTACTTGAATTTTCTAAAGAAAAATTACCAAAACATCTATGGTATATATTTCAAAAACTTTATAACTTATGTGTAGATTCAGTTGCTGCATAAGATTAACAAATAAGCCGTTTTGAATTAAAAGGAGAGGAGAAAGGAAGTAAACATGGAACAGATTTAATTATACAGTAAAAAATTATTATAATTTTAATTGTTAAAAAAATAATAAATATGAGTTACACATTTTTTATTATAAACATTTAGATGAATAATGAATGAGAATTTAGAATGATTATTTTATTTAAATTACTTAAAATATTTAATTTTATCATCGATTTCATCCTATTTACATGATTCATGATTACCAAATGTAAGTTTTTCATGTTTTCTTTTTTTTTTTTACTTTAGTACATCCTGTATTTACATTAGCTAATAACAAACGTTGAGAGGCTAAATCTTTTTTCAGTCCGTCAAATAAAAAACACATACTGGGATGGTTACAATTAAATAATGAATTTAGGGCGTTATGAGAGTCTTCGCAATAATTTGTGGTTTTAGGACATATTTTGAAGGCTGCTTCATAATGTTCAAGTGAGAGGCATCATAAAAGTGCCTAAAAATGTTAATTTTATTTCTAAAATTTTAAATTTCTGCACAAATTTTACAACTTTTTTGGCTCAAAACTTGAATAACTACCTTCAAACATCAATTTCTATAGATACACAGCAAAAGTATGCAAAAATAGAGTAAAGAAACAAAAATTAATTATTAGCAGTTACAGGAAAAAAATGTCATGCAGGGGCAGTGGTATAAAATATTACAGTACATGCAAAATTTTACTACAGTTTTCATGCTTTTATTTATCGCCCCTGAAAAGGTTAATGTGAGCATTTGTCCATGTGAACATATTTCGTGTGAGCTTTTTTCCGTGTGAGTATATTTCTAAGTGAGCATTTTTCCATGTGAGCTTTTTTCTATGTGGGCATATTTCCTTGTGGGCTTTTTTCCTGTGAGCTTTTATACCTGTGAGCATTTTTCCTATGGGTTTTTTCCTGTGGGCATTTTTACGGTCACCGTTTTACTAGTATACTTATATTTTAAAAATACAGTGGATTAAAATTCATTAAATTTTATATTGGTATTAAGTAATTTAGCTAACAGATGATTGGTTTGGTAGATTATGGCAAAGGACACTAGGGCTATCTGCCTAGGAGGGATGCCTTCGTGGAGGACTTTCTAAGGGAAACTGGCTCGTATATACAGTACACATGGGGAAAACAACTAAGATACCCATACAGCCAGCCTGTTAGTCTGGAATCGAGCCCGGTCGGAACTACCAGTGTTTAGCGATTTTATCCCTGGGCCACTAGTGAGCAAGTTAACAGAAGGGTATTAATATTTATTTTTAATAATTCACTTGCTATTACTTTGAATAATCTTCATTAACTAAAAGCTAAATAAATGGTGTTTCACACATTAATTAGACTATTAATGACCATGCCGATTCTTATATAGCTGTTATATGTTTGGACGTGTGCTGCCTCATTCTAGGTTGCAGAAACACGAAGTGATTATAAAATTATTCTGATATTATTTTTAATGTCAATCAATCCATGAACTCAAGGAAGAGCTTAACAAGAATTTTTTTATTATGATATATGCAGATAAAAGCATAAATAATTTTTACATATTAAAATATCGGCAGAATAAATCTGTCATCCTCGCCGTACACACCTCTTCCAAATAAATAATAATAACCAAAATAAACTCCTCATCAACTCAACTATTCTTTGGCGAAGATTCTTCCGCTCCTATTGGCTTTTCGTGTAGCGTTCTTGAATCTTACTGTCTAGCTAAAAAGTGATCCTTAATGTAATTATTAAGGGATAAATACAGAACGGTTACTACTCAATAGTAAAAACTACAGAATAACTAAGAAATTGTTGAGAAATACTTGAAAAGCAGAAACAAGTTTCAAAATGCAAGTACACGTGAAAACTCCTGAGTTACAATACTTAAAAATACACACTTGTTACCATAAAAATTGCATTAAAATAATACGGTACAGCTGAGAATTCTTTCATTAAAAAGCAATTCAACAAAGATTACTGGGCATTTTTGAGCGCTTTCTTACAGAGAAAAGAGAGCAGAAAAATAGAAATCTTCAGGTATTCCTTCTTATTGATTCTTAACTTCCATTCTGAAGTTTCTAATAACTTCGACATATTGCGAAATTATATTCCATAAGGAGACTTCGAAATCTGAAAATGGTTACAATATAAAACGTTAGTGCTCTAAAACAATAGATCAAAATCATAGTACGAGAGCATATTCGTGGCTTAAAAACAGAAATCTGTAAAGCGTAAGAATGAAAGCGTGGCTCAAATTAAATCCTTGGCAGCAGTTATAAAAATTAATAAATACGGTAATAAGGATTTGATTAATAGGACAAAAGAGAGGAAGAGTAAAAAAGTTAGTAAGTTAGTACCTTATTAGAAGTATTAGCTAAAGTAAGGGGAAAACAATACAAAAGATGGGCCCAGGGAATATATAAAAGTGAAATTTAAACTGGTACGGACCGCACTGGGAAGAAACGAGGATGTATTCAGGAAATGCAACTCAATGTACGGTTTGAGGAGATAAATCTCGAAAAATCGGATTAAAGTTCTAGAACAAAGCCGAAGCATAAACTGAGCAAATACTTCAGATACTGATATATTTTGTCTCTCTTAATCCATGAAATAAAGACAGGAGAAATTTTCTGTTCTTTTCGGTTACAAAGTTTCTTAGAATATAGGTAATAGATACTTTAGGTGGAACGATTCAGCACCCACGAAGAAGTTTCAAGTGCAGAAAATCGTTCAGGGTAGAAAATGGAATTCTTATTTTTAACGGACTAGAATCGCAAGAAGGAATTTCTTGCATATCGAAGAACTAAAATAAAAGCGCTGGAAATTCTATTGCTCAAGCAGTTTTTAAAGAAAGAAATTATGCCGTACAGATCTCAGAGAGCATTAAAGAAAACGTGAAAAAAATGAGATAAATATCATTTCAATAAAGGAAAACTGTTGTTGTATGTTAATAGGCAAAAGGAATACGCATGAAGCGTTATACAATCTTGTTGTTAACAGTTTCTTCAGCATAAATAAGGCAAAATATGCATACATGAAATTAATAGCTCATATATTAGAGGATATGTCGAGAAGGTATGCCTTGGTAAGTCATCAAAATTGAATTTAGCCTAAAATTTGTAATTCCACATACTTGGATATTATCCTGTCGAAAGTTATTAATTCACTATTTTCCAAGTTTACAAATGCATCTTTAAGTTTCGAGAAATTTATGTAACAGCACTCATCCGTTCATTCTGTAGTCCTTCGACTACTCAACTCTTCGCTAGTTATCATATTCTTGTCTTACTTTTCTTCATTTTTCTATTTGTTTCTCTGTTTAACATAAACGAGATTTTATAAACTGTGATTTCCAATCAATCCAGAAACTTTTCTTTGCTTAGAGCAAATGAGCATGCAAACCAACCCCTTTGCTTATTGCTGACAAACACCCAATTCCTTATTGAGACGAAACATCAGCATACTGAGAAGTATTTGCATGCTATGCCTTCTTATCAAGGTGAATCTTTCAGCATCGGGAAAAGTTAAGTAGAGATCGAATCTCTGTAGTTGTTGAATTAATTCAAAGGGTAAATACCTAAGAATTTCTTTTAGGAAAAAATTCCATTGACAAATGTTTTGCAACTCAGCAAAATAAAGGATTGCTATTTTTACCGATACGACTTTTCAATTTTCATTTACTTGCAAAGAGAAACATTACTTATACTACTTTTGTCTTCTAGGATAAATGACAGATCTTAAACGTCATGATACTACAGCTCATTTGAATAAATGGCTACCTGTAGTGTAAATAGTTGATGAAATTTCCAAGATTCGGTGGGGATTCACGACAATATACACATATTTTATTATCTAAATATTTTACTTTATGCAGAGTTATTTACAAAGCCAAAAATAATAATCATGAAAAAATTATAAATTAAAAGGTAATAAATTCAGCCCAAAGAATAAAATCACAGGAAAATGGAAATTTTTCTCCAGTGAAAATATTATCTACTTAGAAGCATGTGCTATAGTCATTTCGGGATATTTTGGTCCATTCAGTGACATAACTCAGAATACTGGAAGTTTCGACTCGGATTCGATCCCAAGGTAACGAGTTGGCTTTGGGGTTGGTTTTCGTGGTTTTCTCGATGTGTAACGTGGGCACACGATACACAAACAGCGCCTTTTAATCACAACAGCAATTTTGTTACTTTTTATGTTTCTAATAATTAGTTGAAATTTTTTATTATGCTTTATAAACACAGTAAAAACGTATTAACAGTGTGAAGAAGGTATAAGTACTGCCGTTTTTTAAATATTTAGCCTCTATGAACGCCGTCAGTTACATCTAATTCAACACCTTTAAAAAGTTGTCTCTATCATAAATCTCTTACTTGAATAACACGAACCTGCATTTCACTGGATCTGAAGTGATGTAAAGGAACCTTCTTGATAGAATTATTTACATAAAATTTTATGATTTTATTTTAGTTTACATTAAATTCCATCTTATTAGTTTCTAAACAAGATCCATTTTTGGTTTTGAGCTGTTTCACTAATCCTTTTTTGACTGGTGAAAAATATTTAACTAGACATTTATACTTTTAAACATTTATACTTGGCTTGGACTTATTTTTTGAATATTTTTCATTCATAACTTTATCGTTAATCGAAGTTTAAATAGTAGAAAATATTATTCAGTGCGCTCATCCTGTCTTTTCCTTAAATTAAGTAGGAGCTTTTAGCAGACCAACAGTTTGTTACAGCGATTTTCTTTGTCAATTTATAAGGTATTTCTCCCGCCTTCCTAGCGTTCGATTCTCGGCGAAAGCGGTTGCTAATTTTTCATCCTGCCTGCTTCCAAAAATATACCTAATGTCTCTACAGTGGCGCCCGAACTAAAAGGGTGGTGGATGACGATTTCTCCCCACCCAGGAATTGGCGATTGGGTCCCCTAAAAACCCCAGTCGCCCTTTAAAAGGGGGAGTATATAAAGTATTTCTCCCGCCTTCCTAGCGTGCCTTCGTGGTGCAGTGGTTCTGCACGCTGGGCCGGTATTCCAGAGGTCCGTGGTTCGATTCCCGGTGAAGACGGTTGTTAATTGTTCATCCTGCCCGTTTCCAAAAATATACGTAATATCTACAAATTATTTAATAATATACACATATGGTTTTGATTAGTTAAAACAGTTTTTTTATTGTTTGTGTTATTGTACGTTTGTGAATATCTTGATTATTTTCTTTTAGCTGACATTTATGCATCTTCCTTTTGTATTACTTTAAATTTATTGTACAGTTATGTGTTATCTCCTTGTGTTTAATTAAAGAAATATCTAAGTACCTTTTGACAACTCATAAATGACTCTAATAGAACTTTAGGCATCCCCTCTCTTGCTACATTCGGCAAAATATCGAAATTTCAGATTTGGATGTTGTAACAAAAATACATAAATAAAATAAATCTATCAGCCTTCATTTTACATGGGTATTATGTATGCAGACCTCAACAGTGTTAGAATATACAGCAAAGTAAGCGAGAGCTTACGAAGCTTATCTTAATGAAATAACATTAGATTTAATTAACATCTTCTCTGAGAAAATCTAAGCAAACACAATCTGTAACATAAGATGTTGTTTTAAGCGCCATTTTTGAAATCTAAGTTAGGTAATTAATTTTTCTATTTAAGTGTGCAATATTAATTTTTGAATTTCTTTATTCAAATTGTTTGAGGACTTTTGGAGGCATATTCAGTAATGTTGTTGTTATAATTTACTTTTTAACATAGGTAGTGTTAAACGTGATCATTTTACGATGGTAAAGGCATGTTTTCTGACCGGACTGTTTTATGAAAGAAAAGATTAAATATCAACGACTGTGAATTAAAAGTACAATTGAATCCTGGATTGCGAAGTGTTCGGGGCTCCAAAATCTTTCACTGTCAAAAAACCATGCTAAGACTTATCTCCTCAAATATTTAATTATTAACAACGTGCTACTTATTAGAAGCCATACAGGTAATCAATTAATGCATATTTTTACGTCTGTTTCTAACCAAGTGGAAAAGACCGAAGAACACTTGTAGATAGTCCTTGTAGTTAGTAAAATTGTAGAACAGTGAAGAGTAAGGTTAGGTTATTTAGATTGCGGTAAAACACATGAGAAGGAAAGCCTTCATGGGGTGTTTTTAAGTGGAAAAAGCTCGGTACAAATGCATGTTACAAATGGGAAAAGCAACAAAACAACCATGTAAAGCCAGCAAGCCATTCGCAGAGAAACCGGGTTGAAATACCAGTGTTAAGCGTTTCTATCTCTCTGCCTTTGGTGAGCCTTTTCTCTATGGATAGTCTTCTAAGAATTCATTTTTTTAGAACATTTTTTAGTATTTGAGATTCATGTTTTTTTTGCAATGTTTTGTTGGCTGATTTGATGAACTGTTAAAGCGGAGACGATTAGCGTTAATACAGCATTTTAAATGGATAATGTAATATTCCGGTCAACTTCTACACGGGGGCTGTGAAGTTACTGCAGTAGTATAGTATAACAGCTGTTAATTTATTGCAAATTTCAAATGTAATGTGATACTACATTTTTATCTCGGCTTCAATTTCTTTCATCCCAATTGACGCCATGAGAAGCATGTAACTGTCAAATCTTTGTGTTAATACACTGAAAAATTATTTTGGTTTCATAAAAGATCTGTATATATTTTGGCTATGTACCATAAAATTAATTATTATCCATATACATTCCATGCCTTCATGACATATTTGTTTAAGGATATTTTTATTGCTTTAAGCTAAGTTACTTGTTAGCTGGGTTTCTTCAAACTGTCGCTAAACTCAAAGAAAGAAAGAAAAATAAAGGAACTCTAATATATAAACCCCCACTGTTCAAATTCGTTTTTATCAGAGAACAACTGTATATATTTCTCCTGTAGAAGTTTAATATGTACTGTAAATGATAATTTTGTATTTTTTTGGAATTATTTTATTTTTTCCAAGTCATGCTGTCTCATATATATGATTTTTTCTATACGATCTGCTTAAAATTCAAGATGTATGATTTCTGTTTTTATGACAATGATTCCATTTATAAAACAGTTTTATGTTTAGAGAATACAAAACGGATTACTTGTAAGATTTTAATATTGAAGGCTACGATATAGGCTCCTGTATTTATACTTTAGGACATTTATAACCTCTCAGAACTAGAAATTTGCGTGCTTGAATGGAATCTTATAAATGTAAAATATGAGAAAAAATTTGCTAAAATTTTCATTTCTCGTTATTTCTCATCAATTCATTCATTTACGAAATGTGCTGTGATATATTTTGCGGTAGCTCTAGTCTCTTAATTGCTACTTATGCTTCAATATTGGACTTTTTAAAGCGACTAATTCATATACTCACTATTCATTATTCACGTGAAGGAAACAAACTCAGGAAAAGTAGTATATAAAATGAATGACTAAAAAAACTGTTTTTCCCAGTATCGAAATATAAATGATCAAGCAGAATCATTAGTCTTCTTAACTACATTACAGTTCGTATTAATTTACTAAAAAAGCGTTTAGAGCAGCAGATAAATCCATAATTGCAAAATATTTCCTTAAAATAGAGAGTTGAAAGATAAAGGAACTGAAGGACAAGATCATTAATGTGCGAAGTATCAGTCCGTTAAAGGAACCGCGCCCTATCCTTTCACAGTTGGAGCACAGTTTATCAATTTCAAAAGCTTCCAGCAATGTTAAAATTAGATCTTTCGCAAAGGCTGTAAATAATCCATTTACGTTTCCTTGCAAAGGTTGGGCGCAGTCCACTTCAAACACTATATTGCCAAATTCTTTCTGAAATGCTAAAATTTTTAATGATACAAAACGCTGTAAAATAGGTTCCAAATTCTGTGAACTATTGTATAATATTATAAGTAACATAAACTGCATTTTCCTATTTAATAAACCAAACACTTAAGCTAATTCAGAAGTCAAACAACAAAAATCAGCGTTAATTTATAAAATTTTCACAGGACTAGTTTCGATGGTTTTACCGAACCATCATTTTCAGCTGCAAAACCGCAAATGAACAAGATAGGAAATAATGTTTAGATAAGATAAGAAAGCCTGGACAAGAATAAGCAAGTGGCGCCATCTGTTGGCGAAACCAGAACTAAAACATAATTTCTCTAAAAGCCGAAGGCAAATTTGGATTGGAATTAGGATCGTTAACTAGAACAGAAAGATTTTTATGAATGTGAAATGCCTCTAGAAAATCTAGTTCTCCAATGGAAGATGATTTTGAATAATTTTGGCAGCAGAAAAACTGAAAGTGTGATTTTCGGACCAACAATGTTGAGCAACAGAAGACTTCTGTGTTTCCTTTTTTCTAACATATGCCTCATGTTCTTTGACGCGAAATTTTAAGGCTCTCTTAGTTTGGCCAATGTAAATTAAACCACACTGGCAAGGAATCCTATAAATACCCCAGGAATTCATATCCGGAATGGGGTCCTTGAGTATAGAAGTTGGAATTTTATTGATGGGAGAATAAACAACCCGAAAGTTAAATTTCTGCAAAATATGTGCAACTTTATAGCTAATTGATGGAAAGAAGGGAATGACAACAGAATTTTTATAATCTCCTAAAATAAGAGTGTGGCTTTTAGTGTGTTGAGATGAGAATTTTTTAACTGCTTGATTAATAATGTTGGGTGAAAAGCCCCTGTCAATAGCTATTGCTTTTAAATAATTTAGTTCTTCATCAAGGGCTAGTTTGGAGGAGCAAACTTGAAGAGCACGGAAAACGTAGGAATAAAATGAAGCTAACTTTTGTTTAGTCGGATGACATGATTTAAAGTGTGGTGGAAGGCAAACCGATGAAGGTTTACGGTAAACTGTAGTACTGAAGTTGGATGTGTTACGTGTGACCAGAATGTCGAGAAACGGAAGAGAATTGCAAGTCTCAAGTTCAAAAGTGAACTGAATAGCAGGATCAATAGAATTCATTGTTGAAAGAACTCTATTTAAATCATCTTTATTACCTTCAAACAGGGTAAAAGTATCGTCTACGTAGCGGAACCATGCCGGGAAGTTTAAAGTTTCAAACAATTTTGATTCATAATAATGCATGTAGATATCAGCCAGGATGGGACTGAGGGGGCTTCCGATGGCTAATCCCTCAGTTTGCTTGTAATATTTATTTTGGAAAACAAAATGTGTTTGTTTCAAACAGAGTTGAGTGAGAGAAATTAGCTCATCAATTTAGATGCAAGAGATATGAAATTCGCGAAGTCTGGTTTCTAGACATCTTAATGCACCCTCCACTGGGACATCGGTGAATAATGATTTTTATATCAAAAGAAACCATGAGTAAATTAGTTTCTTTTGCTCATGGTTAAATTAATTTACTCATGGTTTCTTTTGATATAAAAATCATTATTCACCGATGTCCCAGTGGAGGGTACATTAAGATGTCTAGAAACCAGACTTCGCGAATTTCATATCTCTTGCATCTAAATTGATGAGCTAATTTCTCTCACTCAACTCTGTTTGAAACAAACACATTTTGTTTTCCAAAATAAATATTACAAGCAAACTGAGGGATTAGCCATCGGAAGCCCCCTCAGTCCCATCCTGGCTGATATCTACATGCATTATTATGAATCAAAATTGTTTGAAACTTTAAACTTCCCGGCATGGTTCCGCTACGTAGACGATACTTTTACCCTGTTTGAAGGTAATAAAGATGATTTAAATAGAGTTCTTTTAACAATGAATTCTATTGATCCTGCTCTTCAGTTCACTTTTGAACTTGAGACTTGCAATTCTCTTCCGTTTCTCGACATTCTGGTCACACGTAACACATCCAACTTCAGTACTACAGTTTACCGTAAACCTTCATCGGTTTGCCTTCCACCACACTTTAAATCATGTCATCCGACTAAACAAAAGTTAGCTTCATTTTATTCCTATGTTTTCCGTGCTCTTCAAGTTTGCTCCTCCAAACTAGCCCTTGATGAAGAACTAAATTATTTAAAAGCAATAGCTATTGACAGGGGCTTTTCACCCAACATTATTAATCAAGCAATTAAAAAATTCTCATCTCAACACACTAAAAGCCACACTCTTATTTTAGGAGATTATAAAAATTCTGTTGTCATTCCCTTCTTTCCATCAATTAGCTATAAAGTTGCACATATTTTGCAGAAATTTAACTTTCGGGTTGTTTACTCTCCCATCAATAAAATTCCAACTTCTATACTCAAGGTCCCCATTCCGGATATGAATTCCTGGGGTATTTATAGGATTCCTTGCCAGTGCGGTTTAATTTACATTGGCCAAACTAAGAGAGCCTTAAAATTTCGCGTCAAAGAACATGAGGCATATGTTAGAAAAAAGGAAACACAGAAGTCTTCTGTTGCTCAACATTGTTGGTCCGAAAATCACACTTTCAATTTTTCTGCTGCCAAAATTATTCAAAAAACATCTTCCATTGGAGAACTGGATTTTCTAGAGGCATTTCACATTCATAAAAATCTTTCTGTTCTAGTTAACGATCCTAATTCCAATCCAAATTTGCCTTCGGCTTTTAGAGAAATTATGTTTTAGTTCTGGTTTCGCCAACAGATGGCGCCACTTGCTTATTCTTGTCCAGGCTTTCTTATCTTATCTAAACATTATTTCCTATCTTGTTCATTTGCGGTTTTGCAGCTGAAGATGATGGTTCGGTAAAAGCATCGAAACTAGTCCTGTGAAAATTTTGTAAATTAACGCTGATTTTTGTTGTTTGACTTCTGAATTAGTATTTATTCGGCGTGTTATTGTGTCTTAATCAAACACTTAAGCTTTTTAAAAAATACTTTTCCCCGTGGCTCGAAAAATAACTGCAGAGTTTTATTGCTGCAGCGTTCATTCTTTTGCAAGTCATAAAGTTGGAATTTGACACATTTCTAGTCAAGAATGAAATATTTGATAAAAAACAGAACTAATTATTTTTGTATCAAGACACGTCTTAAAGTCTTAATCACACCCAGCATCACTCCACGTCTTTATCACACCCAATAGTGTCAGAATAAATGTTATACTCACATTATTGGATGGATTTTGGAAATAAATAGTAGTTTTCTAAACAATGTTATGAAATTACTCATTAGAATTTCAGTAAATAAAGCTTGAAGGGTACAATGAGTATAGTTTAGGCTCTTCATAATTAAAAGCTTTCTTCGATGCTATTTTATATGAAAAACAGTAACTGAAAACTATGCAGAATGTGCTTTTTTATGTAAATATTTAAACACAAAAAAATTTTTTTTTTAAATAACTGAAAGTGCAAGCTGCGTTGTGAAAAATGTGAAATAAATTCATAAAGTAATCTAATTTTTACTTGCAAGAGTCTTCTCTGTTTCTCTATCAAAAGATTAAAACTTTATATTTGAAACTTTGGATACAAATAGACATGCCAAAAAGCAGAAAAATATTTGTACGTATGCGCTACGACTGAATGAGAAATTCGTCCACAAAGTGACGGCTGTTTCTTAATAGATTGAAAATTTTAATGAATTTATTTTTAGCCTTCTGTTACGTTCTATCTTATCTGTAATAGTTTTTGCCACTAAAGATAAGATGATGCCAGGTGTTTACGCATCACAGCACGAGCATTTGTATTCATTGGACCCAAGGGAGAGACTAAATGTCAGATTACAACAAAGGCCCAAAAAACAAGTAGACATACTTTACCAGTTTATGATTGTGTTCAAAAACAGATGATTGCAACATCTAGCTCAATCAAATATTGATGGCAGGTTCGTGTAGTCCAAAAATTCTGAAATCGCTCTCTTGGAAATTAGTTCCGGATTACGACTACCCAACTGGTGATGTAGGTCACGTTTCTAGCAATTTATTTTTCTTCAAAGTTGAGACACAAATTTACAATACGAAAAATTAGCATCATAGGCAACGACCACTACATTGAAAAAAGAAAAAGATTATTTTTTTAGTAAGACCTGAAACACTATACGTAATTACAAATATATATACGGTATTAAAAATACGGTATATTATTATTATTATTATAAGGTAACAGCCTCGATCCTCCTACCCGGCACAAGCCGGATGCATGATCTAAAAATAGAACTGGCCAGAAAATATATCTATATCTATACCTATATCTATATATATATATATATATATATAAAAAAAAAAAAAAAAAAAAAAAAAAAAAAAAAAACATATAATGTCCAAAATCTGGGTCTCAATGCCGAGTTCCAATTCTGTCTTTAATCATTTGATGCTTTCCAGGTCATGCTTCCAATTAATTATAATCTTCATTATTGTCTCTGCAAAATATTTTAAATTCGAATAGCCCTTTTAAGGGGGCTCACACACCTTAAACCCCTTATGATCTTCGAATATGTGACTGTTGCAAGAACTGAGCTATTTTATTTATTTTAAAAGAAATTTCTTCCAATTTTTTACAGCTGATTGCATTATATAGCTGCTTTGGAAACTAATAGCCAGAAAATTTGTGTTGCCACAAATATTTTTGTAATTTAATCCGCTTTGTGACAAAATTTTCGTCATATTCCCACATTGCGTGCATGATATTTTAAAAATGGCTAAAGGTACATACTTGAAATTTGTTGGAATTTTTTATATGGGCACTATTTTTTAACTGAACCAAAAATCTGATGAATATTTTAATATTAAAAAATTTTATGCACGAAAACATTACAGATTTTTTTAATAAAATACATTTTATAAACTCCACTCCAAATGAAATAAAAATTTAACATGAAATTCTTAGAATTTTTGGTTCACAGTAGTTTCTAAAAGTTATAAAAGCTATATATTAAGCATAGAATTAAATTATGCAACAGAACGTTTTAAACTGGTCGCGCAAGGTGCAAACATGACGAATAATTTTGTCACAAAGCGGATTAAATTATAAAAATATTTGTGGCAACACAAACTTTCTGATTTCTATTTCAGAAAGCAGCTGTATTATGTAGTCAGCTGTAAAAAATTGCATGTAATTTCTGTTAAAATAAATAAGTCATCCCAATTCTTGCAACAGTCACAGATTCGAAGATCTTATGGGTGTTAAGGTGTATGAGTCCCCTTAAAATCTTACTTAAAATTCTTTCTATATTTCTCGCTTGCCCTCCGGGTAAGCGTACATTCATCGACAAAGGGCCTGACGTCCCCACACGTATCACATATTAAGCATTTATCATTATTCTGTAGATGGAAACGGTTAAAATAAGCCGGGAAACGCCCATGATTACTCAGTACCAGATTTATATTAACTTTATTTGTAATATTCATCTTCTTGTTTAACTTTATATTTTTCATTAACTCTTTTTTATTACACGACTCACAGCAAAAATTCCATTCTGTATAAATCCAGTTTTCCATTTGAGCAATGGTCTTTTTTCTTGAATTTTGGATATCAAAATTATCGGTCCCATCCCCAAGTGCCGCCATTTTAGCAAGGATATCCGCCCTTTTATTTCCGACAATTCCATTGTGTGCTTACCCAGTGTAATTTAATAATATGTTTTCTTGCAGCCTTTTTAAACAAGTCTTTTATTTCCTTAATCAGTCGATTTTTATGATCTGGTTTGGCGAGTGCCTGAATCGCAGATAGAGCATCAGCATAAATAATTATAAAATATCGAACTGTTAACAGCCTCTGTCAATGCGTATGGTTCTGCTTGATAAACCGAATTCATTGGTTTAAGTTTTATTCTCATGTTGTGATCTCCACTCCATGAAAATAAATTACCACAGCGCTACACCCCCCATCAATTCCAGAACCATCTGTAAAAACGTCTATTGCGCCACCAGAAGGAAAATCAAGATCATAAATTAATTCAAATCATGTCATTGGTGAATAATATCCTCATTCTCTTGTTGTAAGTCCTTACACGTGAGTACTTTTTGTCCAATATCAGTATCTATAATAATTTTACAGATTTAGCTATAATAATTTACCTAATAGAAACTTTTTGTAATATAATTTGTATAAAATCGAGAGGGGAGGAACACTCGCAAGGAAGCAGTCCACTTCAGTCGAAACAGTTCTGAAGGCTCTTGAAATGGCAAGCATGCGGCCTCTCTGCAGGCTGTCAAACTTCATTCTAATCTAAGTACCTCCTCTGCTCGGCAGGCCCAAGCTCCGGCTCCATATAATATTTTAGGGATGACCACATTTCTAAATATCTCTCTCAGGCTGGAACTCTTTCTATTCAAAGTATCAGCACTAAAATTATACTTACAACATTTTAAAATGTTATCTGTGATTCTATTTATATGCTTAAAATGTTCCGCAAAATTTAATTTGCTCTCAGTTACGGTATCAGGACTTGTATTCCTCTTTACTTGCTTTGGAAACATGAACTGTCCTGACTCGGAACAGGGAGCTTACTAAAGCTATGTTCAATAAATTGTGAAGTAGACAATACACACAGGAAGGGTATACAAAACCCTTTATTTTTCTATCTTTACAGCGATTTCCGGAACTTCGGAATACAGAGACCAACCACTTGTGGTCTGAACGTAAGAATATAAAAATACTAACTAAAAACTCTAACTAAAACTAACTTTGGATTAATATACAAGTGCCTAACTTCAAGATTGGCCGTTATTTAACAAAATCCGTATGTAGTACAGAGAGCTTTTCGGCTGCCCTGCTCCGAGTAACTTAATCTCACTACAGGTCGACTCTGCCTTTGGGCACGTCGTGGAGGTTCAACCTCCACTATTACCCTCCAGCAGAGCCGCGCACCACCTGGATACGTCACCAGGCAGCACCGGTCGTCTAATGCTCCTGCCAGTCGCTCGGGCGAGCCCGTCGCAGCGGGACATTACCCAGCGACCCCGGGGGAAAACCCCCGGGTTACTAGCACCACGCCGCGCTAGGACGTGCCAGACTCCGAGGCCGGCCAATAAGTGACCTTTCCCGGAGCCTTCAGAACCACCAAGTTCATAAATTTTATACCCCCGTGGCCTAAAGAGATTCGTTCTACAAGAAAATGAGTTATGTTATAATTGTGGAGTTACGGGTTCAGTTAAACATTTTGTAAATGAATGTGATTTAACTTATGATATAAGACAAAAGTTTGGACATATTAATACATTTACTGGAAAAAAACACTGAATTTGAATTTGCTAGGGAATTAATGAATTTTATTAATAATAATCGTGTTAATGTCGGAATTTTGATTTAACATGTGTTTAGTGATTTTATGATAGAGCATGGTCTGTGTCTTGTGTTTTGTCCTTTTGTTTGGTTGGTTTCTAACTATTGTATTTATTTTAATTATTATTGTGCCGTTAAGGTCCATTAAGGTTATATCCTAATGGGCGTATTTTATTATGTGGTTTTTAACTTGGCGCCCCCCTGGAAAAGTCATAAAATCAAATCGATTAGGTGGATGGGGGGCTGCGCCTCTTTCTGTACCCCCGTGGCCGAGACTGCCTAGGTACAGATCCTAGCCAGTAGCTTCGCAGAATTCTCTACGTCGACCCCCGGGGGGGTAGTACAGAGAGCTGCTAAAATTACGATACGTTTAAAATTATTAAGAGGATTAAACCTCTGGCCTTGAAGGCAACCAGCAAACGAGTAAAACTACTATGGCCAGCGGCCTGCTTCTAATAACTCCTTCCTCTCTCTTGCTTGGCAAAAAAAAAAGCCACAACCTAAGTACTTGGCGTTAGCAAGACAAATTTGCATAAATAAGTTAAAGCTTTTAATTCTGGCCGGAAGTAGAAAATAAGAAGTGATAGTAAAGATTTAAAATAAAATAAACGTTAGTAAAACTTAGGATCCTTACAACGGTATAAAAATACGGTATATATACTATATATATACTATATATATACAGGGTGATTATAATTAAAGTTTAAGTTTCAAAACGCTATAGAAAAAGAACCACTCATGAAAATGACGCCAAATTTGAAAGGAATGTTATTGAAGAAGGCGGAAAGCGTATGGCAGAAGAAAAAATTTAGTTTCAAAAGTTAGCAACAGATGGCGCTGCAAGCGGAAGAAGGCAAATTAAAATGTTAGTTAAATTTCAGTGTTATAAAGCCGCCAGGTGCCAGGCTGTTCCTCATTTCGCGTCTCAGACGTTCGCCATGGGTGTTTCACTGCAGGACCGCGCTCTGCTGGTAAAGCTGTATTACAAGAATGATGATTGTGCAAGAGTAGCTCTGCAAAAATTCAGGACACTGAAGGGTATAAAAGAAAGCGTTGGTCCAATGAGTGTCGTAGGTCTAAAGAAAATGATGCAAAAATTCGAAACGACAGGTTCGTTTGATGTGCAATCTGGTAGAGGGAGAAAACGAGTGCATTCGACGGTAGTTGAAGACGTGGCCACAGCATTACAGGAGGGGTCGGCCGGTGGTGTGCAACCGTGCAGTGCACGAGGAATTGCTCGAACATTGGACAGGCCTACGAGCACGGTGCTGAAAATTGTACGAAACATCCTGCAATGCTATCCGTACAAAATTGGCCATGTGCAGGAGTTGCTTCCGCCTGACCTGACAGCTAGGGAGACGTTTGCGTTAGAATTCCTGGCTCGCATGGAAGTGGATAATGAATGGCCGCGGAAAATTTTGTGGAGAGATGAAGCCCATTTCCATCTGACAGGATACGTGAATATCCAGAATTGTCGAATATGGGCAACAGAAAATCCACTGGCAACGCACCCCGTACCACTTCATCCTGAAAAGGTCACGGTATGGTGTGGCTTTACGGCATCATTCATCCTAAAACCACATTTTTTCGAGCAGAGTGCTTCCGGTCCAGTTACTGCAACCGTCACTGGTCAGAGGTATGCGTCTCTTTTGCCCAACCACGTGATTCCAGCTCTGCAACAGCGTGGATGTGTGGATGAAATCATTTTTATGCAAGATGGCGCTCCTCCGCACATTGCACATTCCGTGAAGCAGCTGCTGAGGCGCCATTTCCGAAATGCTCGATTTATCAGGCGTCATTTCCCTACAGCCTGGCCGTCCCGATCGCCTGATCTTACTCCGTGTGATTTACTCCGTGTGGGGATATCTGAAGGATGTTGTGTTCCGTGCTCCAATTGCAAATTTAGCGGAATTAAAGGCACGCATTTAGCAACACATTCTAAACATCACCGCGGAGACACTGCGATCCGTTGTGGAACATGCTGTTTGTCGCTTTCAACTTGTTGCACACAACAGTGGACACCATATTGAACATGTTTTGTGCCAGTCTCGCGACAGTTCCGAACTTCTTTGATGAATGGTTCTTATGCGGTATGTCGCCGCAAAACTCTTGAAACCGATTTGTCCCTTTCGATGTGATATGTACAGTCATGCAAATAAAATTATTCAACAATTCTAATTTGTCAATGCATTTTAATGTGTAACTTCCACCTTAGCCATTGTTTTACGAATCGCTTCTCGTTTCTCGTCGTGATTTTGCCGCTTACAGCGCCATCTGTTGCTAACTTTGGAAACTAAATTTTTTCTTCTGCCATACGCTTTCCGCCTTCTTCAATAACATTCCTTTCAAATTTCACATCATTTTCATCAGTGGTTCTTTTTTTATAGCGTTTTGAAACTTAAACTTTAATTATAATCACCCTGTATATATACGGTATACATAAAAATACGGTATATATACTGTATTGTGGATTGTACTCAATGCAGACGTCCAAAAGAATGCTATTGTAGAGCACTTCCAAACGGAATGAATTCGTGGAATTAGGAGTTAGATGTTTTCTCTTTCTGTAGTCATTTGAAGTCGTGATTTTGAAGTGAAAGTCGAAGGCTTTAGTAAACCGCATTTGTTTTAGTCGAAGTACACTTAATCTAGTTCTCCTTTTAGCAATAAATATGGCTCCTGCGGAAAGAAACAAACACAGTTTTGATTTCAAATTCAAAGCCATTCATTTTGAGAAAGAAATTGAAAATCGTACTGCATCAAGGATGTTTGGTGTTGGTGAAAGATGGAACAGACAATGAATATTTATTTATGCATCAAAATAACAATGATGGTGAAGATGAAAGTAAATTCGACGATACACCTGAAAATATTACACGACGAACTCTTCGTGTTATCCGATAATGAAAATGCTTAATTTCATAAGGCATGTTTCTTTTAAATAGCAAAATTTTCGCGCATGTAAAAATCTACCTTTGTCCTTATTTTTAAGCTATTATTTTTATATCCGGCGTATAACGCTCATCCGTAAGTTTTGGTCCTATTTTTTGGTACTAAAAGTGCACGTTATACGCCGCAATATATATATATATATATATATATATATATGTGTGTGTGTGTGTGTGTGTATAAAATTGTTATGTTAAGTTTCGGTCACGGCACCAATGTTATGAAGAAAATACCGTGAAAATTCAAACACAAAAAAAATTTTGACTTATCTGCTCTTGACACCAATGTTATATCTTAAATTTCGATATGTTAAATGTTAAATATGAAACTACTTGCAGTGAAAGGTAGTGATCGCATAGTGAAACGTGTACAGCATTTTTGCGTTGTGAAAAAAATGCATTCCGGGACCGCGCCGTGAGAGGATCGAAAACATAAAACATATACAAGATATAAAGGAAAAGTTCATATTAAATATATAAAGAAAACATACTGTAAGAGGTTCCAGATTAAATATCAGTTTATTCAATTACAACACAATAAGAAAAATCTTAACCTCATCTGAGAGTCTGTTCATTTAAATTCATAAAAAAACTTAAGGTTTGTCTGGTGATTTAAAAGAAAGGAAAGGGAAACAATTTAAGCCTGAGAGTTAAATTTTAGATTCGACGTTGTTTTTACTGCTAAGGACGTTTTTGAAAAACTTGCCTAAAGTTCAAACACACCAAAAAAATAAATAAAACTTATCTTGAGTGGACATCTTGAAGTCGAGGACTCGTATCTTAATAAGCGTTGACGTCTGCCGGGCTCATCTTTACACTGGTTCTCATGATGTCGACGCCACTTCACCACTGTAGAACAGAAACAGGAGCACTGCTGCCCAGGACGGCTATCCGCTTGGTCCTGAAAGTCCTAAGTCAACACGCAGGTAACTCGTTCAAATTTCGCCTCTCTACCAGCACGCCGCAAGGAAGAGTGTTTTTAGCTTCAGGCCAGAAACGTTTTTTCTAGGCAATTACGGCTCGCCTGTTCTTACTCATCCCAAGAGCAAGCTTCACGAGTAACGTTCCAAGTAAGTTCCACCCGCCAGTCAGCAAGAGAGAGTCGCCTCTTAACCCAAAACGCGGCCGGGGAGCATATTTGCCGCTCCCCGCCGGGAAACATCTCTCGTAATGAACTACATATTGTCGATCTCTTTCCAGCCGGTTTTCAAGAGCAACGTCCACAAGTCCAGCAAGCCCGAAAGTCAGCGAGTCCAAGAAGTGAGTCAAAAAGTAAGTCCGTCAGTGAGTCAGTGAGTAAGAGAGTCCAACTCGAATTTTCCTTCGTCTCCTTCACAAAACCGGGGTCCCACTATGGCTTCACTTATCGCCCCCTTAATTATGGCAAAATCTTCGTTTTCAACCCCTGAATGCGGAAATAAGGGTGATCGCGCATGCGCGCCCTTCTTCACTTAGCCAACAACCGGACCCTCAATCGCCAAAAACCTGAATGACTTACATTGAAAGACAAGTAGCAACCTTTGACCTTTCTGTCACGTACCTTCCTCTCTTAAGGTCAACTAACAATGAAAATTCTTTCTCGAACATTCTAAAGGACAACGCGCGCAAAATCATGACTTGGCAAAAATTGCCTCCCTTTCCCTGCTTCTTTCACAATGAATAAAAGTTTGTACAAGATTTGCAAATAGAGGAAAATAAATAATACTCTTTTAAACTAAATAATATTTCCAGAAGCATCTGTTTTTCCCCAAAATTAAAGCCTTAAAATAAATAATTCATAATCAAACAAAAATTAAGATTTCCATAAATCATAAAATCATTCACCTAATTTTTATAACGCTATCAGATACTTTCTCTACATAACAAAATATGTATATATAAGCGTATGTGAGATGGAACTTTAATAGTGGTAACACTTTTGGGTGCACTCCATTAAACGAAATCCATGCTGGCTGTTGTGTTGTTGTTGCTTATGCTCACTTGTCTGACGTAGTCAGCTCAAGCCCACGAAATTCCTCATGGCAAGGAGCGCTAGAATACACCTGCTGTTGGCAACAGCCTTGAGCACCTTTCAAGTGACAGTGCAATTTAGATCAGTTCCGCCCCCCCAACTTTGATGGAGAGCACCCCGGGGGGTGACGGGTCCGAGAGTCTCCACCCGCCGCATATTTAGAGTGCCGTCATGCCGCACTGACACTATACACTTACAAACATCTATGTCTTCTCCGGGATTCGAACCCGGGCCTTCGGCACGGGAGTTAGCAACGCTAACCACTAGCCGGTTGGACGGCGAAATCCGTGCCTTTTACTTTAACTACGCGATAATTCGATACATAACCAACCTCACAGGAAATGAACTCTTACCAGAATGAGTGTTTAGAAGAAGTTTAGTGTTTAGTGTCGCATAGAATGCAAATGAGTAGTAGTTAAGAAAGTTCTACTTACATCGAGAGACAGAGCGCTTAGGAGTCATTAGTGGCGCGTTTCTGCCTGGATTAGCCATCGGAAGCCCCCTCAGTCCCATCCTGGCTGATATCTACATGCATTATTATGAATCAAAATTGTTTGAAACTTTAAACTTCCCGGCATGGTTCCGCTACGTAGACGATACTTTTACCCTGTTTGAAGGTAATAAAGATGATTTAAATAGAGTTCTTTTAACAATGAATTCTATTGATCCTGCTCTTCAGTTCACTTTTGAACTTGAGACTTGCAATTCTCTTCCGTTTCTCGACATTCTGGTCACACGTAACACATCCAACTTCAGTACTACAGTTTACCGTAAACCTTCATCGGTTTGCCTTCCACCACACTTTAAATCATGTCATCCGACTAAACAAAAGTTAGCTTCATTTTATTCCTATGTTTTCCGTGCTCTTCAAGTTTGCTCCTCCAAACTAGCCCTTGATGAAGAACTAAATTATTTAAAAGCAATAGCTATTGACAGGGGCTTTTCACCCAACATTATTAATCAAGCAATTAAAAAATTCTCATCTCAACACACTAAAAGCCACACTCTTATTTTAGGAGATTATAAAAATTCTGTTGTCATTCCCTTCTTTCCATCAATTAGCTATAAAGTTGCACATATTTTGCAGAAATTTAACTTTCGGGTTGTTTACTCTCCCATCAATAAAATTCCAACTTCTATACTCAAGGACCCCATTCCGGATATGAATTCCTGGGGTATTTATAGGATTCCTTGCCAGTGCGGTTTAATTTACATTGGCCAAACTAAGAGAGCCTTAAAATTTCGCGTCAAAGAACATGAGGCATATGTTAGAAAAAAGGAAACACAGAAGTCTTCTGTTGCTCAACATTGTTGGTCCGAAAATCACACTTTCAATTTTTCTGCTGCCAAAATTATTCAAAAAACATCTTCCATTGGAGAACTGGATTTTCTAGAAGCATTTCACATTCATAAAAATCTTTCTGTTCTAATTAACGATCCTAATTCCAATCCAAATTTGCCTTCGGCTTTTAGAGAAATTATGTTTTAGTTCTGGTTTCGCCAACAGATGGCGCCACTTGCTTATTCTTGTCCAGGCTTTCTTATCTTATCTAAACATTATTTCCTATCTTGTTCATTTGCGGTTTTGCAGCTGAAGATGATGGTTCGGTAAAAGCATCGAAACTAGTCCTGTGAAAATTTTGTAAATTAACGCTGATTTTTGTTGTTTGACTTCTGAATTAGTATTTATTCGGCGTGTTATTGTGTCTTAATCAAACACTTAAGCTTTTTAAAAAATACTTTTCCCCGTGGCTCGAAAAATAACTGCAGAGTTTTATTGCTGCAGCGTTCATTCTTTTGCAAGTCATAAAGTTGGAATTTGACACATTTCTAGTCAAGAATGAAATATTTGATAAAAAACAGAACTAATTATTTTTGTATCAAGACACGTCTTAAAGTCTTAATCACACCCAGCATCACTCCACGTCTTTATCACACCCAATAGTGTCAGAATAAATGTTATACTCACATTATTGGATGGATTTTGGAAATAAATAGTAGTTTTCTAAACAATGTTATGAAATTACTCATTAGAATTTCAGTAAATAAAGCTTGAAGGGTACAATGAGTATAGTTTAGGCTCTTCATAATTAAAAGCTTTCTTCGATGCTATTTTATATGAAAAACAGTAACTGAAAACTATGCAGAATGTGCTTTTTTATGTAAATATTTAAACACAAAAAAATTTTTTTTTAAATAACTGAAAGTGCAAGCTGCGTTGTGAAAAATGTGAAATAAATTCATAAAGTAATCTAATTTTTACTTGCAAGAGTCTTCTCTGTTTCTCTATCAAAAGATTAAAACTTTATATTTGAAACTTTGGATACAAATAGACATGCCAAAAAGCAGAAAAATATTTGTACGTATGCGCTACGACTGAATGAGAAATTCGTCCACAAAGTGACGGCTGTTTCTTAATAGATTGAAAATTTTAATGAATTTATTTTTAGCCTTCTGTTACGTTCTATCTTATCTGTAATAGTTTTTGCCACTAAAGATAAGATGATGCCAGGTGTTTACGCATCACAGCACGAGCATTTGTATTCATTGGACCCAAGGGGGAGACTAAATGTCAGATTACAACAAAGGCCCAAAAAACAAGTAGACATACTTTACCAGTTTATGATTGTGTTCAAAAACAGATGATTGCAGCATCTAGCTCAATCAAATATTGATGGCAGGTTCGTGTAGTCCAAAAATTCTGAAATCGCTCTCTTGGAAATTAGTTCCGGATTACGACTACCGAACTGGTGATGTAGGTCACGTTTCTAGCAATTTATTTTTCTTCAAAGTTGAGACACAAATTTACAATACGAAAAATTAGCATCATAGGCAACGACCACTACATTGAAAAAAGAAAAAGATTATTTTTTTAGTAAGACCTGAAACACTATACGTAATTACAAATATATATACGGTATTAAAAATACGGTATATTATTATTATTATTATAAGGTAACAGCCTCGATCCTCCTACCCGGCACAAGCCGGATGCATGATCTAAAAATAGAACTGGCCAGAAAATATATCTATATCTATATCTATATCTATATCTCTCTATATATATATATATAAAAAAAAAAAAAAAAAAAAAAAAAAAAAAAACATATAATGTCCAAAATCTGGGTCTCAATGCCGAGTTCCAATTCTGTCTTTAATCATTTGATGCTTTCCAGGTCATGCTTCCAATTAATTATAATCTTCATTATTGTCTCTGCAAAATATTTTAAATTCGAATAGCCCTTTTAAGGGGGCTCACACACCTTAAACCCCTTATGATCTTCGAATATGTGACTGTTGCAAGAACTGAGCTATTTTATTTATTTTAAAAGAAATTTCTTCCAATTTTTTACAGCTGATTGCATTATATAGCTGCTTTGGAAACTAATAGCCAGAAAATTTGTGTTGCCACAAATATTTTTGTAATTTAATCCGCTTTGTGACAAAATTTTCGTCATATTCCCACCTTGCGTGCATGATATTTTAAAAATGGCTAAAGGTACATACTTGAAATTTGTTGGAATTTTTTATATGGGCACTATTTTTTAACTGAACCAAAAATCTGATGAATATTTTAATATTAAAAAATTTTATGCACGAAAACATTACAGATTTTTTTAATAAAATACATTTTATAAACTCCACTCCAAATGAAATAAAAATTTAACATGAAATTCTTAGAATTTTTGGTTCACAGTAGTTTCTAAAAGTTATAAAAGCTATATATTAAGCATAGAATTAAATTATGCAACAGAACGTTTTAAACTGGTCGCGCAAGGTGCAAACATGACGAATAATTTTGTCACAAAGCGGATTAAATTATAAAAATATTTGTGGCAACACAAACTTTCTGATTTCTATTTCAGAAAGCAGCTGTATTATGTAGTCAGCTGTAAAAAATTGCATGTAATTTCTGTTAAAATAAATAAGTCATCCCAATTCTTGCAACAGTCACAGATTCGAAGATCTTATGGGTGTTAAGGTGTATGAGTCCCCTTAAAATCTTACTTAAAATTCTTTCTATATTTCTCGCTTGCCCTCCGGGTAAGCGTACATTCATCGACAAAGGGCCTGACGTCCCCACACGTATCACATATTAAGCATTTATCATTATTCTGTAGATGGAAACGGTTAAAATAAGCCGGGAAACGCCCATGATTACTCAGTACCAGATTTATATTAACTTTATTTGTAATATTCATCTTCTTGTTTAACTTTATATTTTTCATTAACTCTTTTTTATTACACGACTCACAGCAAAAATTCCATTCTGTATAAATCCAGTTTTCCATTTGAGCAATGGTCTTTTTTCTTGAATTTTGGATATCAAAATTATCGGTCCCATCCCCAAGTGCCGCCATTTTAGCAAGGATATCCGCCCTTTTATTTCCGACAATTCCATTGTGTGCTTACCCAGTGTAATTTAATAATATGTTTTCTTGCAGCCTTTTTAAACAAGTCTTTTATTTCCTTAATCAGTCGATTTTTATGATCTGGTTTGGCGAGTGCCTGAATCGCAGATAGAGCATCAGCATAAATAATTATAAAATATCGAACTGTTAACAGCCTCTGTCAATGCGTATGGTTCTGCTTGATAAACCGAATTCATTGGTTTAAGTTTTATTCTCATGTTGTGATCTCCACTCCATGAAAATAAATTACCACAGCGCTACACCCCCCATCAATTCCAGAACCATCTGTAAAAACGTCTATTGCGCCACCAGAAGGAAAATCAAGATCATAAATTAATTCAAATCATGTCATTGGTGAATAATATCCTCATTCTCTTGTTGTAAGTCCTTACACGTGAGTACTTTTTGTCCAATATCAGTATCTATAATAATTTTACAGATTTAGCTATAATAATTTACCTAATAGAAACTTTTTGTAATATAATTTGTATAAAATCGAGAGGGGAGGAACACTCGCAAGGAAGCAGTCCACTTCAGTCGAAACAGTTCTGAAGGCTCTTGAAATGGCAAGCATGCGGCCTCTCTGCAGGCTGTCTAACTTCATTCTAATCTAAGTACCTCCTCTGCTCGGCAGGCCCAAGCTCCGGCTCCATATAATATTTTAGGGATGACCACATTTCTAAATATCTCTATCAGGCTGGAACTCTTTCTATTCAAAGTATCAGCACTAAAATTATACTTACAACATTTTAAAATGTTATCTGTGATTCTATTTATATGCTTAAAATGTTCCGCAAAATTTAATTTGCTCTCAGTTACGGTATCAGGACTTGTATTCCTCTTTACTTGCTTTGGAAACATGAACTGTCCTGACTCGGAACAGGGAGCTTACTAAAGCTATGTTCAATAAATTGTGAAGTAGACAATACACACAGGAAGGGTATACAAAACCCTTTATTTTTCTATCTTTACAGCGATTTCCGGAACTTCGGAATACAGAGACCAACCACTTGTGGTCTGAACGTAAGAATATAAAAATACTAACTAAAAACTCTAACTAAAACTAACTTTGGATTAATATACAAGTGCCTAACTTCAAGATTGGCCGTTATTTAACAAAATCCGTATGTAGTACAGAGAGCTTTTCGGCTGCCCTGCTCCGAGTAACTTAATCTCACTACAGGTCGACTCTGCCTTTGGGCACGTCGTGGAGGTTCAACCTCCACTATTACCCTCCAGAAGAGCCGCGCACCACCTGGATACGTCACCAGGCAGCACCGGTCGTCTAATGCTCCTGCCAGTCGCTCGGGCGAGCCCGTCGCAGCGGGACATTACCCAGCGACCCCGGGGGAAAACCCCCGGGTTACTAGCACCACGCCGCGCTAGGACGTGCCAGACTCCGAGGCCGGCCAATAAGTGACCTTTCCCGGAGCCTTCAGAACCACCAAGTTCATAAATTTTATACCCCCGTGGCCTAAAGAGATTCGTTCTACAAGAAAATGAGTTATGTTATAATTGTGGAGTTACGGGTTCAGTTAAACATTTTGTAAATGAATGTGATTTAACTTATGATATAAGACAAAAGTTTGGACATATTAATACATTTACTGGAAAAAAACACTGAATTTGAATTTGCTAGGGAATTAATGAATTTTATTAATAATAATCGTGTTAATGTCGGAATTTTGATTTAACATGTGTTTAGTGATTTTATGATAGAGCATGGTCTGTGTCTTGTGTTTTGTCCTTTTGTTTGGTTGGTTTCTAACTATTGTATTTATTTTAATTATTATTGTGCCGTTAAGGTCCATTAAGGTTATATCCTAATGGGCGTATTTTATTATGTGGTTTTTAACTTGGCGCCCCCCTGGAAAAGTCATAAAATCAAATCGATTAGGTGGATGGGGGGCTGCGCCACTTTCTGTACCCCCGTGGCCGAGACTGCCTAGGTACAGATCCTAGCCAGTAGCTTCGCAGAATTCTCTACGTCGACCCCCGGGGGGGGTTGTACAGAGAGCTGCTAAAATTACGATACGTTTAAAATTATTAAGAGGATTAAACCTCTGGCCTTGAAGGCAACCAGCAAACGAGTAAAACTACTATGGCCAGCGGCCTGCTTCTAATAACTCCTTCCTCTCTCTTGCTTGGCAAAAAAAAAAGCCACAACTTAAGTACTTGGCGTTAGCAAGACAAATTTGCATAAATAAGTTAAAGCTTTTAATTCTGGCCGGAAGTAGAAAATAAGAAGTGATAGTAAAGATTTAAAAAAAAATAAACGTTAGTAAAACTTAGGATCCTTACAACGGTATAAAAATACGGTATATATACTATATATATACTATATATATACAGGGTGATTATAATTAAAGTTTAAGTTTCAAAACGCTATAGAAAAAGAACCACTCATGAAAATGACGCCAAATTTGAAAGGAATGTTATTGAAGAAGGCGGAAAGCGTATGGCAGAAGAAAAAATTTAGTTTCAAAAGTTAGCAACAGATGGCGCTGCAAGCGGAAGAAGGCAAATTAAAATGTTAGTTAAATTTCAGTGTTATAAAGCCGCCAGGTGCCAGGCTGTTCCTCATTTCGCGTCTCAGACGTTCGCCATGGGTGTTTCACTGCAGGACCGCGCTCTGCTGGTAAAGCTGTATTACAAGAATGATGATTGTGCAAGAGTAGCTCTGCAAAAATTCAGGACACTGAAGGGTATAAAAGAAAGCGTTGGTCCAATGAGTGTCGTAGGTCTAAAGAAAATGATGCAAAAATTCGAAACGACAGGTTCGTTTGATGTGCAATCTGGTAGAGGGAGAAAACGAGTGCATTCGACGGTAGTTGAAGACGTGGCCACAGCATTACAGGAGGGGTCGGCCGGTGGTGTGCAACCGTGCAGTGCACGAGGAATTGCTCGAACATTGGACAGGCCTACGAGCACGGTGCTGAAAATTGTACGAAACATCCTGCAATGCTATCCGTACAAAATTGGCCATGTGCAGGAGTTGCTTCCGCCTGACCTGACAGCTAGGGAGACGTTTGCGTTAGAATTCCTGGCTCGCATGGAAGTGGATAATGAATGGCCGCGGAAAATTTTGTGGAGAGATGAAGCCCATTTCCATCTGACAGGATACGTGAATATCCAGAATTGTCGAATATGGGCAACAGAAAATCCACTGGCAACGCACCCCGTACCACTTCATCCTGAAAAGGTCACGGTATGGTGTGGCTTTACGGCATCATTCATCCTAAAACCACATTTTTTCGAGCAGAGTGCTTCCGGTCCAGTTACTGCAACCGTCACTGGTCAGAGGTATGCGTCTCTTTTGCCCAACCACGTGATTCCAGCTCTGCAACAGCGTGGATGTGTGGATGAAATCATTTTTATGCAAGATGGCGCTCCTCCGCACATTGCACATTCCGTGAAGCAGCTGCTGAGGCGCCATTTCCGAAATGCTCGATTTATCAGGCGTCATTTCCCTACAGCCTGGCCGTCCCGATCGCCTGATCTTACTCCGTGTGATTTACTCCGTGTGGGGATATCTGAAGGATGTTGTGTTCCGTGCTCCAATTGCAAATTTAGCGGAATTAAAGGCACGCATTTAGCAACACATTCTAAACATCACCGCGGAGACACTGCGATCCGTTGTGGAACATGCTGTTTGTCGCTTTCAACTTGTTGCACACAACAGTGGACACCATATTGAACATGTTTTGTGCCAGTCTCGCGACAGTTCCGAACTTCTTTGATGAATGGTTCTTATGCGGTATGTCGCCGCAAAACTCTTGAAACCGATTTGTCCCTTTCGATGTGATATGTACAGTCATGCAAATAAAATTATTCAACAATTCTAATTTGTCAGTGCATTTTAATGTGTAACTTCCACCTTAGCCATTGTTTTACGAATCGCTTCTCGTTTCTCGTCGTGATTTTGCCGCTTACAGCGCCATCTGTTGCTAACTTTGGAAACTAAATTTTTTCTTCTGCCATACGCTTTCCGCCTTCTTCAATAACATTCCTTTCAAATTTCACATCATTTTCATCAGTGGTTCTTTTTTTATAGCGTTTTGAAACTTAAACTTTAATTATAATCACCCTGTATATATACGGTATACATAAAAATACGGTATATATACTGTATTGTGGATTGTACTCAATGCAGACGTCCAAAAGAATGCTATTGTAGAGCACTTCCAAACGGAATGAATTCGTGGAATTAGGAGTTAGATGTTTTCTCTTTCTGTAGTCATTTGAAGTCGTGATTTTGAAGTGAAAGTCGAAGGCTTTAGTAAACCGCATTTGTTTTAGTCGAAGTACACTTAATCTAGTTCTCCTTTTAGCAATAAATATGGCTCCTGCGGAAAGAAACAAACACAGTTTTGATTTCAAATTCAAAGCCATTCATTTTGAGAAAGAAATTGAAAATCGTACTGCATCAAGGATGTTTGGTGTTGGTGAAAGATGGAACAGACAATGAATATTTATTTATGCATCAAAATAACAATGATGGTGAAGATGAAAGTAAATTCGACGATACACCTGAAAATATTACACGACGAACTCTTCGTGTTATCCGATAATGAAAATGCTTAATTTCATAAGGCATGTTTCTTTTAAATAGCAAAATTTTCGCGCATGTAAAAATCTACTTTTGTCCTTATTTTTAAGCTATTATTTTTATATCCGGCGTATAACGCTCATCCGTAAGTTTTGGTCCTATTTTTTGGTACTAAAAGTGCACGTTATACGCCGCAATATATATATATATATATATATATATATATATGTGTGTGTGTGTGTGTGTATAAAATTGTTATGTTAAGTTTCGGTCACGGCACCAATGTTATGAAGAAAATACCGTGAAAATTCAAACACAAAAAAAATTTTGACTTATCTGCTCTTGACACCAATGTTATATCTTAAATTTCGATATGTTAAATGTTAAATATGAAACTACTTGCAGTGAAAGGTAGTGATCGCATAGTGAAACGTGTACAGCATTTTTGCGTTGTGAAAAAAATGCATTCCGGGACCGCGCCGTGAGAGGATCGAAAACATAAAACATATACAAGATATAAAGGAAAAGTTCATATTAAATATATAAAGAAAACATACTGTAAGAGGTTCCAGATTAAATATCAGTTTATTCAATTACAACACAATAAGAAAAATCTTAACCTCATCTGAGAGTCTGTTCATTTAAATTCATAAAAAAACTTAAGGTTTGTCTGGTGATTTAAAAGAAAGGAAAGGGAAACAATTTAAGCCTGAGAGTTAAATTTTAGATTCGACGTTGTTTTTACTGCTAAGGACGTTTTTGAAAAACTTGCCTAAAGTTCAAACACACCAAAAAAATAAATAAAACTTATCTTGAGTGGACATCTTGAAGTCGAGGACTCGTATCTTAATAAGCGTTGACGTCTGCCGGGCTCATCTTTACACTGGTTCTCATGATGTCGACGCCACTTCACCACTGTAGAACAGAAACAGGAGCACTGCTGCCCAGGACGGCTATCCGCTTGGTCCTGAAAGTCCTAAGTCAACACGCAGGTAACTCGTTCAAATTTCGCCTCTCTACCAGCACGCCGCAAGGAAGAGTGTTTTTAGCTTCAGGCCAGAAACGTTTTTTCTAGGCAATTACGGCTCGCCTGTTCTTACTCATCCCAAGAGCAAGCTTCACGAGTAACGTTCCAAGTAAGTTCCACCCGCCAGTCAGCAAGAGAGAGTCGCCTCTTAACCCAAAACGCGGCCGGGGAGCATATTTGCCGCTCCCCGCCGGGAAACATCTCTCGTAATGAACTACATATTGTCGATCTCTTTCCAGCCGGTTTTCAAGAGCAACGTCCACAAGTCCAGCAAGCCCGAAAGTCAGCGAGTCCAAGAAGTGAGTCAAAAAGTAAGTCCGTCAGTGAGTCAGTGAGTAAGAGAGTCCAACTCGAATTTTCCTTCGTCTCCTTCACAAAACCGGGGTCCCACTATGGCTTCACTTATCGCCCCCTTAATTATGGCAAAATCTTCGTTTTCAACCCCTGAATGCGGAAATAAGGGTGATCGCGCATGCGCGCCCTTCTTCACTTAGCCAACAACCGGACCCTCAATCGCCAAAAACCTGAATGACTTACATTGAAAGACAAGTAGCAACCTTTGACCTTTCTGTCACGTACCTTCCTCTCTTAAGGTCAACTAACAATGAAAATTCTTTCTCGAACATTCTAAAGGACAACGCGCGCAAAATCATGACTTGGCAAAAATTGCCTCCCTTTCCCTGCTTCTTTCACAATGAATAAAAGTTTGTACAAGATTTGCAAATAGAGGAAAATAAATAATACTCTTTTAAACTAAATAATATTTCCAGAAGCATCTGTTTTTCCCCAAAATTAAAGCCTTAAAATAAATAATTCATAATCAAACAAAAATTAAGATTTCCATAAATCATAAAATCATTCACCTAATTTTTATAACGCTATCAGATAATTTCTCTACATAACAAAATATGTATATATAAGCGTATGTGAGATGGAACTTTAATAGTGGTAACACTTTTGGGTGCACTCCATTAAACGAAATCCATGCTGGCTGTTGTGTTGTTGTTGCTTATGCTCACTTGTCTGACGTAGTCAGCTCAAGCCCACGAAATTCCTCATGGCAAGGAGCGCTAGAATACACCTGCTGTTGGCAACAGCCTTGAGCACCTTTCAAGTGACAGTGCAATTTAGATCAGTTCCGCCCCCCCAACTTTGATGGAGAGCACCCCGGGGAGTGACGGGTCCGAGAGTCTCCACCCGCCGCATATTTAGAGTGCCGTCATGCCGCACTGACACTATACACTTACAAACATCTATGTCTTCTCCGGGATTCGAACCCGGGCCTTCGGCACGGGAGTTAGCAACGCTAACCACTAGCCGGTTGGACGGCGAAATCCGTGCCTTTTACTTTAACTACGCGATAATTCGATACATAACCAACCTCACAGGAAATGAACTCTTACCAGAATGAGTGTTTAGAAGAAGTTTAGTGTTTAGTGTCGCATAGAATGCAAATGAGTAGTAGTTAAGAAAGTTCTACTTACATCGAGAGACAGAGCGCTTAGGAGTCATTAGTGGCGCGTTTCTGCCTTCTGACTATTTCATTCTTGGAGTATACTATTACACTCGGCCGTATTGTACGTCCTGTTGATAATCGCCGGGTATTTAAATGAAGTACCAACTACTTTAGATAATTGTCTCTAGATCCGGTTATGTCTATTTTAGTTAGTATTAGTTTAGTTTCTTATTTTCTAATCCTGATTTGAAAGCCCGAGAAGGGGCCATCTGCTACCAGTTCTGTGTATAAATAAAATGGGAATTTAACCCCTTCTCGAGTCTACGTTGTTAGTGCTTGAACTCAGTGACAATTTGCTACACAGCTCACTAAGTTCTTTGACATTTTATTACAGACAAATTAGTGAGGAACAAAACTACTAGAATTAACAAGAAAATAGAAATTGTAGAACCTTAAATAAGTACATCCATGCATGCGCCTGCCTTAAATAAAAATCTCATAGCTTGACAGAAGCCTCTGTTTCCACATCAGGTTTGTTTTCATGTTTCCTTGGATCTTCATTTGCTGTCACACATATAAAAATCCATATATATAGTTCTCAGTGATGAAGTCAGTACTTTCTTAGTAAACCATAATATATTTCTCAATGACAAATGTTTTCTCTTAACTATGCTTAAATTCATGAGCTAGCAATTAAGTTTAAGCTCACATATCAATTCTCTCTAAAATTAATAACGCTAGCAGTTGTTCTCAGTTACACTATATGATTACTCAAATTCTAGTATGTTTTTCTGAAAACAGCCCTGGTTAGGAAAATAAATAAACCTTATTATGACCTGGAACAGTCTTACGTCTCTTGTCGTATTATAAATTCAGCCAGTTAGTTTAGTGAATTTTGAACTTTCGCTCACATAATCCTTTTCACATATTTTTCCGCACTTATTTTTGCTTTTGTCTTGGTCATCTTTTATTATTTTTCTGCTTTAGACAAAGTTTGAAAAATTATTTTCCTATTCAAATTTTTAATATAGCTTTTATTACTTTTCTGCTTTAGACAAAGTTTGAAAAATTATTTTCTTATTCAAATTTTTAATATAGCTCCCTTATAATATTTTTGAAGCACTATTTTCCTGTATATATGATGGTTACCAAAAGCGCATTGTTTAAAAGGTCAATAAGTCACAGGAACACTGAAGTTAAATTATCACCTTTAATGTCTGATTTAACAACATACAAGATGGCAAAGATGACAAAAAATTAAAAAGGCTAAAAAATCCATGTTTATCTATCCCAAGAGCATTTATCGCAATCGACCTCTTGCAAGCTAATTTTCTATATTGTATATAGATCACTTATCGCTCCTTTACACGTTTACCTTTCAATAACCATGGAAATGTTTTCATCTGCAGCAAAATTTGCAGCATTATGTTACTTTCAATTACCTTGCTAACGAGATGCCACCACTATTTTTCTAGCTACTGCATTTAACCAAAGTACCTTTAAGTGATTTGTACCTAGCAAATAAATAAGTAATTCAGAAGTCAAACAACAAAAATCAGCGTTATATTTACAAAATTTTCACAGGACTAGTTTCGATGGTTTTACCGAACCACCATCCTCAGCTGCAAAACCGGAAATGAACAAGGTAGGAAAAAATGATTAGATAAGATAAGAAAGCCTGGACAAGAATAAGCAAGTGGCGCCATCTGTTGGTGAAACCAGAAATAAAACATAATTTCTTTAAAGGCCGAAGGCAAATTTGGATTGGAATTAGGATCGTTAACTAGAACAGAAAGATTTTTAGAAATGTGAAATGCCTCTAGAAAATCCAGTTCTCCAATGGAAGATGTTTTTTGAATAATTTTGGCAGCAGAAAAATTGAAAGTGTGATTTTCGGACCAACAATGTTGCGCAACAGAAGACTTCTGCGTTTCCTTTTTTCTAACATATGCCTCATCTTCCTTGACGCGAAATTTTAAGGCTCTCTTAGTTTGGCCAATGTAAATTAAACCACACTGGCAAGGAATCCTATAAATACCCTAGGAATTCATATCCGGAATGGGGTCCATAAGTATGGAACTCGGAATTTTATTAATGGGAGAATAAACAACCCGAAAGTTAAATTTCTGCAAAATATGTGCAACTTTATAGCTAATTGATGGAAAGAAGGGAATGACAACAGAATTTTTATAATCTCCTAAAACAAGAGTGTGCCTTTTAGTGTGTTGAGATGAGAATTTTTTAACTGCTTGATTAATAATGTTGGGTGAGAAGCCCCTGTCAATATCTATTGCTTTTAAATAATTTATTTCTTCATCAAGGGCTAGTTTGGAGGAGCAAACTTGAAGAGCACAGAAAACATAGGAATAAAATGAAGCTAACTTTTGTTTAGTCGCATGACATGATTTAAAGTGTGGTGGAAGGCAAACTGATGAAGGTTTACGGTAAACCGTAGTACTGAAGTTGGATGTGTTACGTGTGACCAGAATGTTAAGAAACGGAAGAGAATTGCAAGTCTTAAGTTCAAAAGTGAACTGAATAGCAGGATCAATAGAACTAATTAATTGTTGAAAGAACTTTATTTAAATCATTTTTTTTACCTTCAAACAGGGTAAAAGTATCGGCTACGTAGCGGAACCATGCCGGGAAGTTTAAAGTTTCAAACAATTTTGATTCATAATAATGCATGTAGATATCAGCCAGGATGGGACTGAGGGGGCTTCCCATGGCTAATCCCTCAGTTTGCTTGTAATATTTATTTTGGAAAACAAAATGTGTTTGTTTCAAACAGAGTTGAGTGAGAGAAATTAGCTCATCAATTTAGATGCAAGAGATATGAAATTCGCGAAGTCTGGTTTCTAGACATCTTAATGCACCCTCCACTGGGACATCGGTGAATAATGATTTTTATATCAAAAGAAACCATGAGTAAATTACTAGGAGAAATGTTTTTAACCTTTTTTACAAACTCTATTGAATTTTTTATGGTGTAAATGTTATTGTCTAATAGCAAGGAAAATCTAGAAACCAACTATTTAGCTAACGGATACGAGGCAGTACCTAAATTTGATACAATAGGGCGGAAAGGAATACCACTTTTATGAATTTTGGGAAGAGAATATAATCTGGCACAATTCGCAACAGATGGGATAAGCGAATGTTTTAAGTTGCTTGAAATGATTTGCAAAGATTTGATCGCAGATTTTATTTTTGACAAGTCGGAAGGTGAAGGATCTTTAGGGATCGGATTATATGGTCCTTCGTTTAAGAGTTTAGTGACACCATCGATGTAAGTGTTCTTATCCATGACGACTATCTGGCCACCTCTGTCGGCCTTTGAAATGATAATATCCGGGTTAGAATGAATTTCGCGCATTGTAGCTCTTTCTCTCGCAGTTAGATTTGGTTTCAAAGATTTATTATTGAATTTCACATTATGAGCGATAAGATGCCTAATCATTTCTTTCTGTGAATCTGAAACTTTACTGAACTTGAAAGCTTTTTCGATAGGAGCCAAAATCTTTGTTGTTTGACTTCTGAATTAGTATTTATTCGGCGTGTTATTGTGTCTTAAAAATAAATAAGTTTTAACAAAAAGTGCAAAGTTAAAGAAGGTTTCAAATAGAATCGGTTATTCTTCTTTTCGTAATTATATTTCAGGGAATTCCTGTTATCAGCCAACTAAGAGGCACTTTTCTTCTTCTTCTTTTTTACTTTTTTTAGGGTAAATGAGATTTTGATTTAATTAAGAGAAAAATAAAGTACTGATCTAGAAAATACCTTGCGTTTTGTTGATTAATGTCCTGAGATATTTCATACCTTAAAAAAGTGAAGGAATAAGAATTCGGTCGAAAATTTAAATCGAAGCAAAATTGCTTAAGGATGGGAAAAAATAAAATCACTATTTTCTCTTTTTATCTCTAGAAATTAGGAAGTCATTCTTTATTTTTCAGCTGTCAGTTCATTGGCCTATGTAGTTTTACATGTGACTACTTATTTTGTGAAGAAACCATAGAGTCATGAATGAAGCCTAAAATAATTTTATATTTAGTTATGTTAAGTAATAAGATAATTTCCTGTTTCGTTTCCATTTCTAATAAGACTTTAGAAAACGATTTAACTTACTTTTGCAGAAATATTCGCTGCTGAAAACTGTTTTCTGTTAGAAATGAATGGTATAAAGTTTAATTTTGGCAACAATTTCATCTTAAACACATACAATATAAACACCACTGAGGCTTCAGTAGTTATTTTGTCTTCATATGTATTGTAATATTTTTCTGATGGTATGCCAGAAAGTTATTCATTTATACTATAAAGATTGACAGAGTGTTACTCTCTCATTATAATCTATGAATTTATCACGCATTTATCTTTGCTGATAAAAATTCGCTAAATTTTGCAATTATCTTTTATTAAAAATAAGAAAATAAACTTTTTTTATTTTTAGGTGATAAACTGCTTATGGAACAGCCTTTTAAAGTACGACATTCTGTACTGGTAACCTCTGAACACTACTATGACCCGGGGAGGGAAGCGGACCAAATTTTCTGTAATTTGTTTTGTACGGAGGCGTTGATATGAAAAAATTTTCTTTAGAAAATCCATTTACAAGGCATGCATTCAAAGACAGCCTTCGATTCTTACACGGTAACAGGTTGCCTCTTTCATAAAGTTATGATCTCCCCACTGGTGAAACTTTTGTATATGCTCCCGAATGTGTACTTATTACAAATACTTTTCTCGCAATATTTTCATTTCGGTGATAATAATTTTAAATAATTTTTACTATAATAAACTATATTAATGCGAATAAAAGAATCCACTGCGAAACTTGTTGAGGTCATGCAGAAGAACCGAAACTACAGATTTTTGAGTCTCCAAAATGCCATAATTTTTAAATTGCATGTAGCAAATGAGCGCTATTGAAAACGCTCAGCAAGCCCACTAGTGGGCGAACGGCAAATGTCGCTGAACCCTAGGACTGTGGTCCTGGGTTTGAATCCCGGCAAACGGGCTGGCTGCATAGTCGTTTTCGTGGTTTTCTCTCTATGTAACATAGATACGAGCCAGTTTCTCTTAAAAGTTATCCTCGGGGCATCATGCCATTGTGCACCCCGCCGTAACCCCCCCCCCCCGAAAAAAATTCACCATAAGTGTTAAATGCATTTCTTTTTATTAGTTTCGTTTGTTTATGTAAATAATTTTTTTCACACATTTTGAAATCAAGGAACAGATTACGAATGTAACGAGGTATACCTTGAAGACTGCGTATCAGCAGGAACATGAACCTGCATCCCATAGCATGAGTTCCTGGTTGAAATTTTACTGATAGAAATATTTCTGTGCAGCTTAAAATAATCCCTGTTATCTCTCAGTGCATTTATAATACAATAAATCGTAAACTTTAAGGATATTTTTGTGCCCTGTATTAATACCGTTCAGTGTTAAATTACTCTCAAGGACGATAGTACTCTTCGTAGTGCCGATAATCTGTGAATAATGCACTTCTCAATAAATAAATGTTAGAAATCACTGTTGTAAAGCATCTATCAACTTCAGCTGAGTGATCTTATTTCAAAAATGAACGTGGTTTCAGCGTTATGCAAGTCAGTCTTTAAAGAAATTGCTCATAAGAATAATTTTTCTTTAACACTTTTATTTTGATGTACATATGTACAAAATTAGCACATTTGAGTAACATGCAAAATATACGCTCCTATCTATGATCAGGGTTTATTTTACCAGTAAGCGAATCTAGGAGCGGCGGGATACTTAGGAGTCTGTCTTATTCACAACAAATTAACAGGAAATCGTTATTTTTAGATAAATTCAATTATATGTCTATATCCAATGTTTTAATTCTAAGAAAACGCTGTTTTAACAATAAACAAATATTATAAATAAATCTACGATGGAATCTTTTCTAGTGACCACATACTGAAAGCGACAAGTATTTCTGAGAGAATGAATAATCATCGGTACTGACTATCATCACTCTAAGTCTCCCACATCCACATAAGACAAGAATAGTCTGAAACCGTTGGTGATAATCTTACATAGGTTTCACTATATATATATATATATATATATATATATATATATATATATATATATATAGTGTGTGTGTGTGTCATAATTTAATGCGTAGAAGAAAATACTGGAACTTTTAACAGCTTTCGATATTCGTCGTGGCTGAGAAGACAGTAGTGGCTGAAGGTGAAAGCTTTATGATGACGCAGTTAACACAACTGAGCTTGAAGAATTTCCAATCTTTATTTTGACGTATATAAAACCATCCTAATAAATATTTATCCAATCCTAATGAAATATGATAATTTCTGTGTACATTGCTTTTAAATGTACGACGTAAGCATTTTAAACAGGGCAGCATAAGCGGCGTAGAGTTTGCAGGTTGGAAGCTAGGGAGAGGTGTGTGTGTGTGATTATGGCAAAGTCTCGAGGGCTATCTGCCTAAGGAAAGGGATGCCTTCATGGATGACTTTCTAAGGGAAACTGGCTCGTATACATGTGTTACACATGGTGAAAACAACGAAAACACCCATGCAGCCAGCCCGTTCGCGAGATTCGAACCTCGGACCGAACTACCAGTGTTCAGCGACTTTACCGCTCGGCCGCTAGTGGTCCCTTAGGGAAAGGAATGCTGTAGTTGTTTACAAAAAAGTATTTACACCAATAATGATGCATAAGTATAGCTAACTATAGATTGGTTAATCTTAGGTTGTTATGTAACATGGAGAGATCTCGAATTTGGGAGATCAGATGAATTTAGGTGGGAGAACACCAAATCTAGCATAGTTAATTTTAAGGTCGCCAACACACACACACACACACACATATATATATATAGGAGAAGTAATGCATAAGGATCTCTATAGATATAGGGAAATAATATTCAAGGAATGATATATGTCTATCTATCAAGCTATCCATATGTGTATATATATAGATATATATATATATATATATGTACAGATAAGTATATAAATAGATAGAGAAATAATGTATACGGACGCCTAATTTTCTGTGTGTATGGACGTCACGTACTCGTACGTTATCTCTGATTAAATTTATTAACTTTTAGTATGTACGAGTAAGACTGTATTTTAATTATTAATCAGTTATCTTATTATTTAGGCTTTCGATATTTCTGGTGTTCGTCAACTTCCAATAGAAAAAAAAATTAGTTTAAAAAACACATTTTATTCAAGTTTCAAAGCTTATGAAAGAAAGTTTGGCAGCTTAGGTTAACTGCTTGCTCATCCTTTTATTTCGTCTGTTTACATTAGCGTGTAGGCAAAAGTTTATTTTCTGTGTTTTTCCCTGAGGGATTAAACATGTGGGAGAAAAACTAAAATTACTGGTATACATTCGTTATAAAAATTAATAGACTTAATTATGCATAATGCATTCTTTACGAAAAGTATTAAAACAAAGTTACTAATTATTAAGAATTACGCGTATATTCAGAGTATAATAGTAAGCGTATACTTGCGTGTCTGAGGAGCTGTGACTGTGGAGGGGATAAAAGCGCGCGAGATCTTTTCTCCGGTTTGTGTTCTCGTACTCCTTCACGGCATTCATCGTGTTTCTCACAAGAGTTGGATAAAAAATTATAAGATATCAGGTAAAATGAGTAACCATAAACATATAGATAACGGAATGAAATGGCGAATTGTCGGTAGATTGGAAGCAGGCCAATCACAAGCGCAGGTAGTTTCATAACTCAATATAACGCCCAGTGTCATCTGCAATTAATGGAAGCAGTTTCAGCACACTGAATCCGTATCGAGAAGACCTCGACAAGTTCTATTCAAGATCCACAAAGACAACGAGGACATCATTTGGCACTTTCAGCTCGGCGACACAGTACTGCTACAGCTTCAGAGCTCTCACGTGAGCTGTATGGTGCCCCTGGAACCAGATTTTCACAGTCTACAGCTGCTCGAAAGCTCCAGAAGATAGAGCTGTATGCCAGAAGACCCGCCGTTTGTGTCCCGCTCACCGCTGCAACATAATATCTGCACCATGTATTTAGCATGGTGCACATAACATGCGTCTCGGACCAGACGTCAGTGGAGCACCTTGCTTTTCACATATGTGTCAAGATTCATCCTGGACACTAATTCCCGGTGTACCTCTATCTGGAGAGGGCTTAGAACACGATACCATCCTTCCCTCATCATGGAAAAGGACTATTGCAATGGTGGAGTTGTTATGGTTTGGGCAAGCATTATGTTGGAAAGTTTTACGACTCTGCATGTATTCGACAAAGGCTCCTTTAGCCCTACGAGATATGGAAGGGATATCTTAGAGCACTATGTTCAACTTTTCAGGGATGTAGTTGGTTCTGGGTTTCACTTAATTTATGTCAACGCTCGTCCACATAGGGCCAAACTGTCGATGATTACCTGGAATGTGAGGCGAATGAAGAAAAGAGAAAAGTGAGCCGCATGGCTTGGTTAGCCAGATTTCTTCATATTGAAAGTGAGAAGAACCCTATAGAACATGTCTGGGACGCTCTTGGGAGGGCAACGGCATCTCTCCATCCTCCTCTGCAAAACATCCCGGAGTTGAAAACTGCTTTGCTACAGCAGTGGGATCGACTGCCACAAGGACTCCTCAGCTGCCTCCTGTTCACTACGCCATTACGCTGCGCTACCTGTTTGGCTGTGAGAGGGGACCATACCCTATATTAGATTCATTTTAAGTTCGATATCACAACATGGATTTTGGACATCTCTGAGATATGAGCTATACCGGTAATCATGGGTACATAAGATGATTTTTGAATGGTGCTCTTTCTCTGTTATAAATTTGTATTAAATTTCATTTAAATCTGTCCATCAATTTTTCAGATTGTCGAAATAAAATGCAATTTCTCTTAATTTTACACATGAGTGTATACTCGATTTACTTTGTTCTGAGAAGCAGATATTCTACCCTCAAGTTAGTCGAAGTTTTTATTTTTATTCATTTCAGTTTATGTAACTGTCAGACTGATGTGATATAAATATTTTTATTGAGACTTCAGTCGTGATATTTTTAGCTAGAAAGTCAAACAAGACCAAAACTTGTACAACATTCTTTTATGATCACTTTGGTGGGCTGGATATGAGATTTAATAGCGTAAGGATATACACGTACAAATGTACTTAAATTCTACCGCCGAAATATTTTTTTAACATTTAAAAATAGGGCTACTGTCACAGCTTATTAAGTCCAGCAGATTTATTTTCAAATTAACTCACTTATATTCTTCTTAATTAAAGCTTAGACAGCATATAAGGTATTTCTTCCCCTTCTTGGCATGCCTTCGTGGTGTGGTGGTCTGCACGCTGGGCGCGTATTCCAGAGGTCCGTGGTTCGATTCCCGGCGAAGGCGTTGCTAATTTTTCATCTTGCCTGCCTTAAAAAAATCCTTATGTCTCAACAAGCAAATAAAAATATAAGTCAAATATGAGTATAAAATGAGTCAAATATGAGCAAAATAAAAATATGAGTTAAGTCAAATATTTTATGTTTTCTTGCAGGGATAGACACAAAATGATTAACTCTTAAATAGAGATTAAAAGATACGTAATGGGGATTTTATTATTTAAATGTGCTGCTAGAAATGAGGATGATCCTTAGTTTTGTGCGATTTTACAAGTATCTAGAATGCAAAGATATTCAGTCAATAACCTATTTTAACACTAATTTCAGCAGTGAAGCTGGAGATTATATCCTCACAACTCCCTGTCGTGCTATTTTTAACAATATTTGCTCTCAGTTATATAGCAGCTTTTTGCCATATTGTAAAATTTTAGTTCTGTTACCTTCACATCAAGAAGCATAATATAAGGATGAAGAGCATCTGCGTACAATGGAATTCAGGAGGAGGGGAAATTCCACAAAGGGTGATTATTTTGCAGGCAACTGGTGGCGTTAATGGCATGGTGCAGATTAGTCAATAAATACCGGGGGACCATTTAGGCAAACTGACGGGAAAATAAGTCTGAGTAACTGTTAATTTTTTTCTAACTTCGAGATTCATTCTTTGAAGATTTTTAATGAAAGCGATCATTAATTGATTCCAGATGGTGGTCTATAACTTTCAAGCAAAAGTGCTTTATACTTTTGTGTTCAATATGCAGTCGAGTGGGTTACATTTTCGAATTACCTTTCTGAAGCATTTTCCGACATTCAATTATAATAGATGGACGTTTTGAAGTATTGTATTTTAAAATGAGAACTCATTTGTTTTCTGATAACATAACACAGGCTTATCTGACTTTACTGAAGTGTCTTTCTGTGATCTTTCTGACATGTATAATTTTAAGTATAGAGAATGAAAGAGAAACACACTGTTAAGGAAAGCGTGTTGATATTAACCAGTTATAATTGCTTAATATTAAACACATTCTTTTCATTTTACTTCACGTATCCTTTATTAGCTAGCCTAATTAGATACTCTCTTTGAAATTCAAAGTCTATAAGCCTCATCTTTTTTGGATTATTTAAATGGAAATAATTAAGTCTTCAATTAAGTTATCAAGTCTAACAGAAACTAGGATTTCTCGAAAAGTTCGGTTCTTTGGTATATTAAAGACGGAAGGACGAGTGTGCGCCTCCGTTTTAATCCATATAACGCATTTAGAATTCACGTTAATTAAATTAAAAGCTAATTCCAGACAATTTAGGTCAAGATCATTAATTGAAACGGAAGCTAGTTTAAATTAATTTCGAGATGGAAAGCTGAAAAAGTAATTCAGATTTTATTTTCAAATGCAAATGAAAAGTTTATAAATCTGCTACAAACAAATCCGCAATTTATAGCAACCGCTACTTATAAATCCTCTGTTTATAGCAACCGCTTATAAATCCGAAACAAAATAAATTGATAGATATTTTAGAAGCTAAAGATTTCAATTTAATGGAGCCTACAAATGTCAGAGGCATCATTGTGAATCTTAGATAATGTATCTGAAAGGCAGGAAATTAAAGATAGTTATAGAAGAGATTATTATAAAACGTAATGCTGTTAAGAAACGTTTCAGATAACATAACAATTACAAATTTTCTGATTAAATGGATTTTCTGAAGTACTGATTAAATGACACAAATTAATGTCCCTGAAAGTTGTGCTAATTATAGAGGATTTTCGTTCCTGCTGTGAACTGAAATAAGAAATAATAAAACAGAAAAGAGAGATAAAATAATTTTAGTTCATGATGAACAGTCATTAAAGGATTATGAGCAATTCATTGCATAGGTTTTTCACATTGCGAAATCCGATATATTTTCTAATGTATTGAGAATAAAGAATTTTTCAATTGAATGATTACACATAAAATTTGACCATAGAAAACCATTGTTGATACGCATGACATCATTCATATCTAGCCTTGTTGTTGTATATTCATTTTGAGAGTTCTCTAATATTACTACATTTGTTGACATCAGTAAAGAAGACAACTTTGAGAAAAATTTCAAATGTTTATGTAAAATGAGTTTAAATAATTACTTGAAATTCCCTGATAAATAGTCTGTGTACATATATATATAACTAGCCGCTATTCGTTCAGCCTCTTTCGTCTGGCTTTTAAACGTACCGGAAATATGCCTAAAGGGAACACCAAACATTAAATTTAAAAGCTGGCACGCTGCAGAACAACTTTATCAAAACAACAACAAAAAACACAAATTTCAATCTAAATGTATTACTTATAAAAAATTACAATGAAATAAGCAATATCCCTTAATACAAATATTAATTATCCTAATAAATAAATTAACCAACTTGCCGTTGCCTTCTCTCGACAAACGTCCAGTATCCAAGAGAAGCATTAAATTAAAAAACTGCACAGAGTTATCGCCCTCATTTTTCCGAGTGGCAACAGTGTTGATATCAGCAATAACGGCAACAGTGATATGGCAACAGTTTGACGGGATTTGATCAAAAAACATAAAATACCAAAAAAACTCATTCGAATTTTGAAAACATCGCTTCGAGGTGCACTGGCTCTTATCTAGATGCACCTATGTACCACATTTCGTAGGCCTGGGTCTATTTAGCGTACGAGGAGCACGAACGAAATATACACACACACACAGACTCTTCCTTTTATTATATGTAGAGATTTTACATTTTAGATTTCTGTAAAATGAAATAAAAACCAGAAATAATGCACGAGGACTCTCATGATAATATGCTAGTCCAGAGCAGTCTTAAAGCGATATATCATGGTTAACACATCTATATGCAAATTTTGCAATCCTTAAGTTGATCATTAAGTTGATGCTATATTCTACAGCTACTAGATCGTGTAGACCAGCTATCTTAAACAGTATTTATTTGCACGCAGGCCAAATGTACGAACTGAAAGTAGCTAAAGCCGTAATATATAAATAAATAAAAATATAATTAAAACAAAGACGAACTTTTTCTGTTTTATTAACAAAACAAAATTTGCGAAAAACGAGCTTTAGCTAAGTAATTTTTCTCAAATTAACTAAATTAAAAGAAAAACATTATTATATATTTGTCAGTAATTTTTCTCAAATTAACTAAATTAAAAGAAAAACATTATTATATATTTGTCAGTAATTTTTCTCAAATTAACTAAATTAAAAGAAAAACATTATTATATATTTGTCAGTAATTTTTCTCAAATTAACTATATTAAGGAAACATTACTATATATTTGTCAAAACATACACATAAAAATTACTCAAACAAATAATGCAAATTTATGCTAATTTTTTGCCTGAAATCTAGAGGATAGCTTCTGCAAAAACGTTTTGCTGGTCGCAAATAGTAATTCAGGCGTATTGACAACTAACTATTAAAATTGTCAGTCTGACATTTATTTAAACAATTGTAATATATTGATATAACTACTAAATAATTTGTTAAGTTAAATATAAATAACTTGACATAAAATAAGCAAATTACGAAAACCATCGATGTGGTACAAAATTTAAGAATAAATAAGGGCAACGTATCATCTTTCTTTTATTTATTAAATTTTGCTTCGAAGCATACAGAAAAAATACATATATTTGCATGTAAGGTAATTACAGACTTATTTCTAAACGCAACTTTCAGGTACCGTTGTTAATTGGTCAGTATAAGCTCTACTTTTAGATTTGATAAGTTTCAACTGCTGAAAAACTGTTCACATGTAAATGTATTCCCAAACAATGTGATGATTCTTATTTCAAAAATTCGTAACTGATGGTATTTATCTTTTGATAAGTGCTAAAAAAATTTAACAAATATGTATCTTAAAATTTTTGAATAAGATGTATATCACAGTGTAAATTAATTTGCTTCATTTGTTAGTTTTTTGGTGCATTAATTACATCCATTAATACTGGAAACGAAAATAAAATAAAATTAGACTAAAATCATTAAATTAATCTTTAAATAATTAACTTTTATTGAAAATCTTGCCATAATAATTAATGTCGTAATGATGTCAATTAGTTTGCTGGAAATGTATTCGTGGGTCTCATAAAATTGCTTCGGGGGGGGGGAACATGCGGTCCACAGGCTGCCACTTTAAGGCCATTTATATAGACTCAGTAACTTTTGACACTATTGTTAAACAAGTCACACGTATCTAGATAATTTATTAAAATTTCGAATGAAAAATGAGGAAGAAAATCCTTTGAAACTTTGCTCTTAACAACGTGAAACTTATGCTTGGAACAGAGAGAAGTAATCTTTGTCAGCCTATAATTATGAGATTCGTGAATAGGCATTTAATTTTCCTCAGAAATTGATTAAAAAGAACTTTGCGTAACGAATTACTTGTATCTATGTCTATTCAATAAAAAGTTCAGCATTTTTTAACTTTTTCAATGATTGTTTACCATCTAGGGCCTTTCAAAAAAAAAAAAAAAAAAAAAAAAGTAATTTCATGACTTTGTGAATTTTCTTACGTAGTTTATTTTATTCTCTTTCTTGATTTATACAGGATAGTTTAAGCCGCCCGTTCAAGAAAATTTCCTCGCGAGAAACTAGTTGGAAAATCTTTTTCAAATTTTTAATTGTGTATTACGTTCTGGCGATATACGAGTTGGAATGGTCTGATCTGTCACTTCCGATAATCCACCTTTTCGATAAAGAGTGGCATGGATCGCTACGTTGTTTCTGCAGAAGTAGATGTAGCTCTAAGTTATGTCAACATCTCCATGTGGCGTTTGCAATATTTGTCTCGCGCATTCAATCAAGCTACCGGATGACTTGTGAACTTGGATGTTTTCTCGACTTAGGTATTGCAGGTTATTCATCGTTTCCATATCTGATAATCAAGCTCTCTAAACACTGAACTCTCAATTTTTCTAAAAAAATATGTGAATCTGCTTGCCTAAGAATACATAACAGAGACAAAATTTTCTACTAGTATTTTACAGATTGGTAATTGCGTGAAAAAATCAAAACAGAAATCTCCTTCACACAAACTGCAATTACCAAACTGAATCGAATTACAAAGTTCAACAATGCAAAGTACCAGCGACGAAGCGGTAAAACCACTAAACATGGCTTGTGCGTCGTGAGTTCAAAATTCCAGGGAGGGCTATATGGGAATTTTCGTAGGTTTCATCACAGAAGCTTGCATAGCTTCTAGTTTCCTTTAAAATGCCCTACCTTTTTAAAATTGTGTTCTTTTGGAACTCTATCTCAGTAATAAAAATGTTTAAAATTTTTCCATGTGCGTAAATCTGTTTTTAATACATTGCTAGCTATATTCTTTTTCCTTCTTATATTATGCCAGAATTTTGCTACCTTTTCCTTACAATCTCTTTATACATGGTTGTCGTTTTTTTCGGATTCATTATTTGATGAAAGACTTGTGAATTTCCATTCAAACATTTTACCTAATTCCCTGTCAGAATCAGTCGCTTTAGTTGATGAGGCTCGGATTTCTTTTAGAACTTCGTCAATCGTCATACTCTTGTAAAACCTCACACAGAAAATTTTTCAGTTTAACATTCTTTTGCGTAAAGTTTGTTAATTTCAAATGTCTCGCTGTATAGCTGTATAATCTTGAAAAAACATCCACACTGAGGTATTTCCCCCTCCCTTGTGCATGCCTTCATGGTGTAATGGTAAGCACACTCGGCGCGTATTTGAGAGGTCAAGGTTCGAATCCCGGCAAGACGATACTCATTTTTCATGTTTCCTGCTTAAAATAACCTAATGTCTCTACAGTGGTTCTCGAAATAAATGGTGGTGAATGATGATTCTTCACCACCAGGATTTGGTGATTGGGTCCCCTAATCCCCATTCGCCCCTTTAAAAGGGAGCGTACATATTTTCTCCCTGCTTCCAGCATGCCTTCGTGGTATAACGGTTAGCACTCTCGACGCGTATTCGAGAGGTCCAGGTTCGAGGGCATTGCATATTTATCATTTATAAACCAGCTTCAAAACATCCTAATGTCTCTTTAACATTACATGCATTTACAACACCTAATAAAGTCAATTTAGAGTTAAAATTCCTTAAAATTAAAATGCATTGTCTCCCTAAAGCTTAGACTTGGGCAATCAGCATAAGTGCAAGAAAAAAAAAAAAAAAAAAAAAAAAAAAAAAAAAAAAAACAAAGATTTTTATAGCTTCCAAAAATAGAAGTCTTTTAAGAAAAGTTACAGAACTTTGCATTTAAGCGAATATATGTAAGACAGCTTAAAAATGCGTAAAGAATTTCATTGTAATTAACTTCAAAAGACAGTATGTAGTGCTTTGAAAGGTGAAACTTTATCTGAGTGGTTTCTTGACGTAACACTATCGAAAGGAAAGAATTCTTAAAACGCGAATTTGAGAGCAATATTTATTTATTTTTGTTTCATTTATATGAATTGAATCAGTAATTTAAATTTCTATTTGAATGCGTAGAATCAACTGTATTTCTTTCTTTTGAATCAATTTAAAGTTGGAGTTAATTCGAGCTTATTGTGTTGGCAACCCTGATTAACCCGCGCATCCCTTCTGACATCATGAGTCATTTGATATTTGGAGTAAATAATTTTATCAGTTGTGTAAAAAAAAAAAAAAAAAAATTTCTCAAAACACTTTTACCATTATATATTGAAGAAAACATTGTTTTATGAAAATGTTACAGTTTTATGTTATTTTATTAAATCGATAAAATAATTCTTCAGCTACTGAATCTTAAAAATTATTCTCATACGTATTATAGAAACAAAAAAAAAAAAATTGTAAACGCGACGCAAAAAATATAATTATTTGCATGTTATGAAAAATTACAAATGTACAGTAGAAGTATTTTAACAAAAGAAGAGCTACAGCTATTGATAGTTACGACTTTCGAAAGCATAATTTCAAGTGAATATAGGCAAAGTACATATAAAGAAAAGAAGGAATATAACATAGCTTTTCAAAGTATCTAAAAATGAGCAATTATTCTATACATGCTGTAAACATTATACCAATTTAAAGAAATTTGTTACTAGTCATTTTGAAGTAAAATTTGTTACAAAAAATAATTGCATTTCAGGTTCGATGGGCAGAAAAAGGTTCTATATACAAAAATAGTTTTAAGAAAACCTTGAAAAATCTGGGATGCATCCTTTACCTTTTTCTTATAATTTTCTAAGCGCATATAAATAAATAAAATATCAGAAGAATTCGATGGAAAATTAGTTACAAGCAGAAAAATAAATCACCAGAGAAATAATACATAAATCCAAAATTTTAACTTGTGAGCGAACAAAGCGAATTTTGTTTTATCATTATATGGCTGACATCAGACGCTTTTATGTCAGTAACTCTTACAACAGAAACATAACGACTTCCATCTAACAGACTTCAGCAGTTCTAGTAACGAATAGTACAACTAAATCTTCGCCAGCCGTCCTAACAATACACATAATCTTTTTCTTCCATAATTACCAAGAAGAAGAAATCTAACCCTTGGAAAAAAACAAAATATCCACAAAGCCGAGGAATCCAGCTTCATACCCTAAAGGAGTTTCTGACTCTAACAGAAATCTTTGCAGATAGCATGTGCGCCTAAATACTTAATCTTGCCAGGAAAGTCAGGTATTAAATGCCTTGATTGTCTCGCCTTCTTCTAATATGGACGCTGAAAGACATTCCAGTTCTTCTTCCTGAAAGAAATATACAGATCCTCAAGTATTATATTAAAAATACCTTTGTTTTGTATATTGATCATACTGTTATAAAAATTATCAATATCTTTCGTAATCTTCTCCAGCGCCTATGCGGACCAACACATCTGATCGCCTCACATCAAAGATCATTTAAACTATTTATAAAAGTGGCTTGTATGGTATTCTGAACAAAATATACCGTATTTCTTCCCGTATTTACCCCTTTTATTTACTATTTTTTCGTCCGATTGTTGGGAGAGAGGAATTATGCGAATAGTTTAAGATCCGAACGACGTGGTTACAGAAAGAACATAACAAATGAAACTATGGAAAAACTAGAGGTAATTCTCCTAATGTAATTTCTTCAAAAGAAAACTACATTCCAAATAGAAACCATAGAAGTATTAACATTACAGTATTTACTAAGACATCTGTGTTTCTGCTTCCCTGTGTCTTGAAACTATCGCCCGTTCTTATTCTTATTTCTGCTACTCTTTATGCTTCAGATCATCCATAAATAATTAGATGAGGTAAATGAGCAGCTGGTTCAGCGAATTCGCAGATTGAATGGTCGTTCGAGTTTGCTTCTTTGTAATTAGTCGGCTCATGTATCAGGCTGACAGGAAGTTCAACAGCTAGAAAGGAAAGGTTCGGTGTGGCCTTCGAAAGTGGTTTGCCAGGGAAGCGTCTTTCTTAATAAGACTAAAATAATTACTGCGTAGACGAACAAGTTTTAAAATTTTGGGGAGCTCGTTGTTTGAACGCACTGAGGAAAGGGGAAATTAAATGAATATTTAAAAAAATTTCAGAATCTGGATATCATAATCTAGGGGTAAACATACTCGAGGAAATACAGTAAATGCTAAGGAAAATGCCATTGTTTGAAAATAAATATCAGATTGTCTCTTAAAAGCGCAATTTTTTTTTCCAATTTCACAAATTCTTCTTCCGAGAACTTATATTAAAAAACTTAGATTTTGGATTATGTCATCACTAGATTATTTTGAGACGAAACTGCATAAGTTTAAATATTGATAAATTTAATCAAAACTTTACTTATTTCAGATAAGTATTTTAAAAGTAATTTCTTGTACGCTTATTGGCCTTTATTATCAATACAAGAGCTGAAATTCATCTTCAGTATTTTGTTCTATTAAGTAATTAATAGTAATACAGCAGTTTATATATATTCAGTACATAACAATAGCTTTTTGATATGTTTTTTATTGTGTTGTCGAGTTAAAAGATTAACTCCCTGCTTTTGTTGGTTTATGAGAATATATTCATTCAGAATGATGTTGTTACATTTAATAACAGAATGATGTTGTTACATTTAATAACAGAATGATGTTGTGCTAACAAAGATTAAATTTGCAACAAATTTACTAAGTTTGTAAAGACGTATTTATACGACTTAAAACTCGATATTTTTATAGACTCGGGCTCATCGTTGCAGAACAATCAAGTTGACTTCTGTAGAGAGAGATCGTCAATGTGCGACAGAGTGTTAATCGAGTGGGTGTGCCTTTGCAATCGTCTATTCTATATTCCGACAACACAAAGCATCAGTGGATCGACATTATGTAGACATACATGCTACTGTGACTCTACTGAAGATAGATCCTAGTCTGTTCAAACAATAGACATTACAATACGTTGACATGACACAAAATTTGTTAAATATCCCATATTTTGAATTCTTTAGTTGTTACTGTATAGTGGAAAAGGAGCTCTGTTGCTACAAAAAATACATCATAATTCCGAGTTTTACACCATGATTATTAAAAAAAAATCTTAACCTTCAAAAGTCTCTCTTTTTAAAAGCGGCATGATTACAATAGGTAGAACATGCTATTCTACGAGAGCAAATCCGCTAGTAGAAAATGACTTCTATGTACTTCTATGGGATCAGACCGTTTTGTCTCAAACTATGCTTGTTTCTGTCAAAGTGGATACAAAACTGAAAACTTTAAATTCCTGCACCATGTGTCTTGTATTTCGGAACCTGATTTAACTCCGTGTTGTTGCAATTATGCTTTCGTATCTTGTGTTACTAACACCATAGTGTTAGGGCAGCATGACAGATTTCATAAAATGTATGGCTCGCTGATATTATAAGGGTTCTCTTAAACTAATTTATAATTAAATATCTCAGCTTTTTCTTGTTTAGTTCTATTATTTTTTAAATGAAAAAATGGTGTGAAGGCAACAATTACTCCAAAGAAGTAATTTTAATAATCTCTCAAGAATAAAATTAAGCTAAAACTTTGCTTGTTACAGCTCGTACATTTTACAGATTGTAAATCTAAAAACTACGAAATTTATCCACACTTACTTGAGATGATTAGTTCTTTACTACTTGCGGTGTATACAGCTAAAGCAAGTATAACACACAATAAATAAACTAAGAACACACAAACATAAATTTAACTTACGTTTATCCGCTAACTCTCATTAGCTCAACACAAACTCTTAACAAGCTAACAAATAACGAACCGCTAGAATAATCCAGAATCTAGCTGCTACGCCACCCCAAGTATTATGCAGATTGCAAGTTAAACAAACGCTGAATATTGCCAGTGCAAATGAACTTATAGAGTCTCGTTCTCTTGGGTAGCATAAATTAAAGAGCTCTAAGACTGTATGAGGCATTATCCTCAGGTGATTAGCACAACAGAAAAGTCGAAAGAATGTAGAGAGCCCTTTATTCCATCAAATAAAGTTGCACAGATGGGCCCTATTTTGGTTTACACAAAGCCAACACTTCTGGCGGAACTCAAACAGATAACGTTGAACTTAAAAATAAAATGCATTCAATTTAGCCTAACTTATCACAGTGTAATTTAACGCGTAGAAAATGTTTGACTAGTAGAAGCCGGCGAAAACAAGCCTAATGGCTAGAAGCACTCAGCGGCACAGAATCAAATCCCTAGTAATTCAAAATAACAACGTGGCCTTCAAGCAGGCATAGCACACTCTAAAATCACCTTTCGAAATCTTCTCTTAAACAGAAAGGACCTTACATAATTCCCTTACAGAAATTAGGAGATATTATTAAAGGTACGTAGATGGTTATAAAATGTACGTACGCCAAAAATTCAGAATCGAAAATGATCAAAATAAGAGATGAAACACGAGAATAAATTTGTATTTAAATCGCTGTAGAACTGATGTCGTATTCTGTAGAAGAGAAATGTACTTTCTTAAGCAAATTTCTTTGTTCATCGAGTTTTAATTCTTAAACGTTTGTTAAATGGTACTGGTCAAAGTACGCACTAAGTGAATGTGGTGCATTGTGAGTGTAATCTCAGACTACGTTATCTCCACTTGAATATAACTTTATGCTCAAGTAGCGAAGGTCCATCTGTCGCACAAGCAGTGCTTCTCTATTCATTTAAGAATGAAATAAAATATATTGCAAACTTCTTAAGATTTGGTCATTTGCTCCCGAGTAAAATGGTAACTCGCTTCCAATCTAGTAGGTCTGCAAGACATTGACATAATGCAGCAGAACCCTACAAATGTTCGAAGAGCAAAATCCTAGATTATTGTCGAATTTCTTACTTCATTCACTCACTTCAGAGTCTTGCCTCCTGGAAGCATAAATAAACGAAAAAAGCATTAGCAGAAGATCAAATTCTAATGAATTCGTCTGTTTCATTTAAAATCTAATTTCGTTTCCTTGATAAAGGGGGAGGAACTGAAAGCTTCAACCCTTTCCCAATATTTTTTATCCTCCTGCATTCGTTCTCGTTAAGCATGTCACTTTTATAGTATCAAAATGGAAATATTGTAACTATATACATAGCCCATCGATAATTTTTATATCAGGCTTGTTACAAAGGGAAACATTGTAGACACATGAAATTTCGAAATCTGCAGGCAGTTTGATAAGAATGAGATATAATAACATTAAATAAAAGTTATCCGGAACATTATTTCCCTCGTTAAAATAAGTGATTAATGAAGCATCCCTTCAATTCAGCTCTGCACAAGACAAAGGAAAGCATTCAATTACAGCAATTTATTCGCGAATTACAAGGTTGGGACGTTTTATGGCGTAGCTTTACACAAGTAATAGAGATAATGAATGTGGTACTTTTTTATTTTAGTTGCGTGTTTGATATCAAACCCCAAATGCCGAGGTGTTTGCATAATATCTCAAGAAATATTCACGAGTAAGCGAAGCCTGAAGCAATTTGAATTGCAACCCTTAGATCTCCCATTATCTTATTTAAATGTGCGGAAATTTCACTACCCCATCAATCTAAAAAAATAACGGAAACAAAAGATCGAGAGCAGCGCATTTCTTGAGATTTGCTTAATTCCCCCCGAGGAATAATTCAGCTTTAAAGAGAATCTCGGAATCCCAAAGGAGTTGTTTCTTCCTCATAGCCGGCCTACTTGCTTTTTGATGAAAAAAGTATTCTTTTATTAGCCGAAAATGGCACGTGAGTGGAAGGAAAATTTGTTTGGTTCCGGTAAACTGAATGAGTAAAACAATCGCGCTAATGGCGCATTTCTGCATTTGAAACTTTCAAACAATCCTATTCGGTTTCCCTTTCTATGTGATTTATACATATTTAAATCGTTTGAGAAACATCTGGGAATTGGCTGTGGAGCAAATGCTTCTTTCTAAACATGTATCTATATTTATTTGCAAGGGGAATGTAGGTTTTCTTTTGTCAATATGTATGAGAAACAGATTTTGCAAATTTTTAAGGTTATATTTAAAGCCATTCTTCAGTACAGGAATTCTAGAACTTAATAATATATTCAGCTCAAACGATAAATCCTTATTTTTTAGAAATTTTAAGTTTAGTACCATTATATACTACAAGATCAATATTTCAATATTAAACTTTACCTCCTATGTAGAGAAGTTTTGTTTATTTTCACAATGGTATTTGAAATAACCTTTGAATATCAAAACAGAAAGAAAATAAAATGTAATAAAATTTTTTGTTACCTGTAATATCAAATTTGAATATATTTTATGGCAGTCGTTTCTGTATTTATCCTAGTATTTCATCCCTAATATTGCTCCTTTTCGATTCTCAATTTCTGGAATACGCACATTTTATAACCATTTATGTACATTTAACAATACTCGTCTCAGTGCCTTTAAGGACACACACACACACACACACACACACACACACACACACATATATATATATATATATATATGACTATAAAATGTATTATGGATTTCACTTTGAATTATATTTGTAGATACTAGTATAAACTGTATAGTGTTGACATTGTAATTTCATTGTAATTGTCAATGATTGTTGCATTGACTAAAGTATTTGACATTGTTGATCGAAATTTTATTTATAGATTAAATAATCACTTTATATTTGTAAAATCTCAGTTAAATATTTCACATTGCGTATGAAAATTAAATCATTCGAAGCATTTAGAGTGCAATATGTGATATGACAAAATAACTTATGTAAACATACAAATCTCCTCTAACCTTTCTTTAACTTAAGACTCAACAAATATCGTCGGAATGAATTAACCCGTTTGGTCTATGCAAAGACCTTATGTCGAATGTCATCTCGATGGAGATTAGATTACAGAGTAAAACTAATTAAGTTTTGGGTTTTATAGTGGTTTTTGAAGTTCAAAATTCTTAACTAACTAAAACTAAAATACACCAATTATGGCATTGCGTTGTGCTCTGAAAATTCAAACAAATATGCATGGTTAACAAGATTGTAGGCGGCAGGAAAAACAAATAATAACAACTAATTATTCCAAAGTTATTTAATTTCTTCTAAGCTTTTTTCACTGAATTATAAAAAAAGAGGTCAAACTGTAAGGATCTTAAGTTTTACTAACGTTTATTTTATTTTAAATCTTTACTATCACTTCTTATTTTCTACTTCCGGCCAGAATTAAAAGCGTTAACTTATTTATGCAAAATTTGTCTGGCGAACGCCAAGTACTTAAGTTGTGGCTTTTTGCCAAGCGAGAGAGAGGAAAGAGTTAGTCGAAGCAGGCCGCTTACCTTAGAAGTTTTACTCGGTTGCTGGTTGCCTTCCAGGCCAGAGGTTTAATCCTCTTGATAATTTTTAAACGTATTGTAGTGTTAACAGTTCTCTGTACTACATACGGCTTCCTGTTAATATAAGGCCAATCTTCCACGTTTATTATTTCAAAGTTAAGTTAGCGTTTAGTTATATTTTTATATTCTTACGTTTAGACCACAAGTAGTGGGTCTTTGTATTCCGAAGTACGGAAATTATTGTAAAGAGAGAAAAATAAAGGGTTTTGTATACCCTTCTTGTGTATCTTGTCTACTTCCCACAGTTATTGAACATAGCTTTAGTAAGCTCTCTGTTCCGAGTCAGGTCCTTGCATGTTCCCAAAGAAAGTAAGACGGAACATTGAACCTGATAAAACAGCGTTAACTCCTGGCAGATGAAGCAGTACGTAGTTAAGGTTATTAAAACATTTGCATAAAGCAATAGAAAAGATATAGTAGATTGTTATAATTTTGTTTTAGTAACAGCACATAGTGTCGAATGAAGTACACTGTCCTCCAAAAGTTAATAAACAGCATGTTTTTTTATGTCTAATTTGAGAATGAAGCAGCATAGAAACAAGAAATTTACAGGACATGTTCATTGAATAGCTCTTTAATGAATGCGACATAGAATATTTCTATAGTTCAACACAAACACGAATTACAACAGAAAATTGCACTCTTGGCAGAGAAATCCAGCCTTGGAAAAACATTATACTACAGTTTTTTGAGGAAACATGGGGTGGTAACATTACAAAAATGAGTTCTAATAAGGAATGTGTCCACCCCTAGCTGCAATACGTTGGCGGCAACGACTTTTGGTTTCAAAACACACTCGGCGCCCGTGTTCGACACCTTGAATTTAGTTACATGTTCGGAGAAGGTTAGTGGTATAGAAGTATTCTTCTGTAAATGAAGATTTAATAAGCAACTTAAGCAGATGCGTTGGTGTCTGAGCACTCTGCCCTCTGCAGACTTAAAGGGTACAGAGTGCGAAAACAGAAAAGCTACAACTGCAATTTGTGCAGTTCTAGCGTTTCCGTTTTAAAACAAAAAATGTACGAGTCATTTCTCGAGCATTATGATGCAAACATAGAGTTATTTGTTTAGATCTGGTAATATGTTATTGGACGTGAAATGTCACTTTTTGAGACACTCATTACTGTCACAGCACGTTGCCAAAGCTGCTCATTCACGATGTTGCTTACAGTGATGTTACGGAAGTATTTTGCAATTGATAACGATTGCAAATAACACAATATCCAAGGAAAATACGATTTATAATCTACCAAACCAAAACTGAAATACATGGCTCTTAAATTTTTCCCAGCTTATTTTGAATTACAAACAGTTCAAAACTCATTTCCGGTTTTAAAGATAATAAAATCTGCATAGCAACATTTTGTTTATTAACAAGCAAGCAAAGCGTAAAGATTCCTCCGATACTTCGGAGCTATGAAATATAGTTTCTAACCAGCTTTCAGAGATACCTTAAAATTTGCACAATTTCTGAATAAGGAAATTCGCTCAAAATGCTTGTGGCATAATTCATTGAGTATTTAAACATGAATAATGGAAAGATTTGATTAAAATAGGTTGGAAAAAGCATTCCAATCGCTTTACTTTCCTTAGATGGTTTAACTCTGTTCAGTATTTTTCGATATTTTTAAATATAATAGTTAATTTAATTTTTGTGGATACAAGCTGAAGCCAGACGCTTAAATTGTAAGCCTAGAAGAATCAACTACTATCATATATACAGTAGAAGACTAAGATCCAGAAATTAAAAATTGACAAAAGTGAAAGCCTTACTAAAGAAAGACTACTTTGGCTGGCTACTTAGAACAAGGCTCAGGAAGATTTCAATTAAGGCTTGTCTTGAGTTTTATGTTTTTTTTACCCCAGCATAATTAAGGAAGAGAAAGAGGAAAAATGAGGAATAATGCCCTTGAATATTTTATTTAAGGCCAGTTTTCTAAAGAAACACAAGCACAGCTCAACAGAGCTCAGAAAAACAGACTGAAGATAGGGCAGAAAAGAAAGAGAAGGAACTTATCAGACATAATTTAAAATCCACCGAGAAAGGTGCATCATAAAGCAGGCGGAGGAGCTAGAATTGTTTAAATAATCGAAATGTATGCGGTAATTTTATGGTAGTAGAAATGAAAAATAATATTATACATTTAGTGAGATAATTATTGCGTTAGATGCTTTGAAGTTCCAAGAGCTACATTCGTAGTTAAAAGAGAAATTATCTGAAAATTCATTGAAATAAATCTCTTGGAAATGTCATAAATATTTAATATTACAGTAATTGCATTTTAATATTATTAGAGAGACGAGAAAACGGGATTCAGAAGGAGGCGACGAATAATGCAAAGGTCGTTACACATGTTATACATCAATTGTAAAATTAATTGAAATCATAATTTAAGATTAAATTGAGATGCGAGTAAGAGCGTCGTCTTAGGCTTGCTATGAGCATGCCTATGAATTTAAAAATGTGGAGAAAAAAAAAACGAAATATTAGTTTTGAACTCAGTCGCAGAGTAAAATCATTATTAATTACTTTAGATATACAGCTCCGCATTATGCCATCGATTTTATTTAGAATCAAAAATTCAAAAGGAGCTGTGCTCTATCATGTCTTCTCTGATTTCTGTCCAGATACCAGCATCATTAATGAAATAAGTATTTTACCCAACCCAGAGAAAGAGAGTTTTTCATTTTCTTATTTTCCTCCCGCAAAGCAGGCTCATTTTCCTCTATCTGCACATGGTCTTCTTTTCGCATGTAGCTGAAAGAAATGAGTGTTCGTTATCTATCACTGAATTTGGGTGCAATTTATTATTATGTTTTAGTTAAAGAAAACATGTATTTTCTTCTTCGTATTCTTATTTCTGTGCTTCTTTCAGAATGTCATATGATAATGTATTATACCTTAATATTAAATAAAGCAACCTTTTAGAGGTTTGAAGCATGACTAAAACTGAAATAGAGGATCTTTCGAAGGGCTTAATTCAACTGCTGTTTAGATTTTAGTCGTCATCTAAAGTAAAAAAATACTTAAAAATAATAAAATTTAACGGCCATCGGTAGTAAATATAAAGATGTAATCAGCAGATATACTAAAGCTACATAGTGCAAGAAACCCAGCTAGTTAATATTTACGATGTTAAAGAACTGCCATGGTCAGTTGTAAGATATGATGAATTTAACAGTATCATTGTGCTATTTGTATCTATTTTAAGACGTGAAAAATTTTGTTATAATTCAAAGCTTGAATTCAGCAGATGTCCAGTTCCAGTACTTCTCAGTTTCTGAGTGCAATCGTAATTTCAACAAAGCGGACTGGAGTTCCAAACACGAATATCCCACTGTTAAACTTCAAAATTAACAGAAAATGCTATAAAAAGAAAATATTAATGCCGCATTTTATATAACAATTAATAAAAGTGATAGTACTATATACAGAAGGAATGACTCAATTTCCCTGGAAAGAGAAAAATGCGAGGGAAATCTTCAGTGGATAAAGAAGAAAATCTTTCTTGTAAAATATGAACCTAAATCAGGAAAAGGAATTTTAAAATTCATGTCAAAATTTAAAGATCAGAATGATTTTAAACGGCTTAGATGCCAAAATAAAAATACTTATATATCTGAATGCAAAGAAGGCTAATAAATATATCTCATTTCTTCTGTATTCTCTCTAGGTTGCATAGCGGTTAGCGGAGGCTGACTGGTAGTTTGAACCGTAGGGTAAAGCTTGGTTGTTCTCTTCCTTAAGGCCTCCTGATAGGTGTAACGTCAGAGCACACCTAGTAGTATAGTGCAACGTCCTTAGTGATAAGTTGGCTAAATGACTGACTGATCAGTTCGGCTATACCCGATAAATATCCGAGAAGTAAGTGTCCGGTCGTTTGTAAAAAATAAAGGAAGAAAGCTTACTTTTTATCCTCTGGTCTCATTATCATGAATTTATTCACCTTTAATTTGCTTAATCATTTCACTTGATATTTTCGACATTATTTTATTGTTAACGTACTTAGCTTCATTTAATTTTAGGACATTTTAATTCATTAATTGCTTACATTATTACCAACTTAATTTATTTTTATTTATCCCTATTTATTTTACTTCGTTATTTTTAACGTATTGCTTTATCTATTATTTTATTTATTCATTTTTTCTGTTTCTGTCTCTTCCGTTTTATGGAGCTCCAAAAACTTCTAATTTTCGAAATTAAGCCCTGGTTGTAATATTACAAAGCGTTTTAAGCTTTTTGCATACAAGCGGTGAAGCCTAGATGTTCAGTAAAATAAGCAAATGGAAATACCTGTAAAAATTTATATAGTTGCGAATACAAAAGCAATAAAATATTAAACCGAATGATAAATTATACACTTACCTTCATAAAACAAGAGCTGCCTCTAGAGGGTTTGAACAGTGTGAAGGCACGCCCTCACATTTTCATTTCAAATTCCGTTTCGGTTTTGGCAACGTACGTTGGCTAAAAAGACTGCAAACAGACCGATTTTCAAGTTTTCTCTTCTCTACTCCCTCTTGTTTTACATTCGCATGCGTGAATGAAGGCTACAAGATATATCTGGTAACATTTCCCTCTCCCATTCGGTTCTAAAATTTTCTTCAGCAATTTCTCGTGCTTTTTCATATAATTACTTATTTTCACACTTGCGAACGCATTTAATATTCATTCATCATGATATTTTTTATCGTTGCATACTCTGCTAGGGTGAAGAGAAGAACTGAATTCAGTGGCAAATTCATCTAGCCAGTTTTACTTCAAACCGCGAGCTCGACCAAGTAGAGTATTTTTTTAAAAAATAGTTTAATATTTTTCATTCCTATTAAGTCCTATAGTATTCTGCCAAGCATAACGTCGAAATTTAATTAGTGACTTTTGCGATATTTCAAGTTTTCTCGTACTCCAATATCCTGTTCTTCTATGACGAATTCACGAATGTCTAATGTTGTAAGGATTATGTTAATTTATCTAACAGTTACATTTTGAGTTAAAGTTACTTTCCTATCCTTTCTTAATTTCAAGCTTACAATTTCCGGCCAGAGCGTATTTTTAGAATGGCGTTTGAATGCATATGAAGAGAAGTATTTAACTGTGAAGTTCTACTGACTTCGTTAGAGAGCCAGTGATTCTGACTACACGAGTTCGCCTTTTCAGGCTACTCTCTCTCTTAAGCTATTACTAAGCTCGGCAGTACTTTAGGCCCTTGATAGCTTCGCCGTTAATAAGCGTTAAGGAGCCAACTCTGTTAGAATCTTGATAGCTTCGGCTATATCATTTTAGTTAAGTTTTAGTTCTTAGTTTCTTGAGTTCAAGCCCGAGTGGAGGCTTTATTGTAAAACTCCAAGAAGGAGTTCTGCTAGACTTTATTGGAATAATAAAGAGTAATTTCACCCTTCGTACGTTTTTTTCTTTGTCTCATGAACTCAAGCGATTATTCGATTATCAGTTCTTAAGATTCTTAACTTTAACTGTAACTTAAAAGTACACAGGTTAGAATCTTACAATGTAACTGGTGTTATTTAGGTTTCTTGTGACCAAATATGTATCTAAATTTATACAACAACAATATTTTTATGAAATACGTGTTTTTCAAGATATAACGCGTTCATTGTTGGTGTTATAAACAAATAAGTCAACATTTATCTTTTATCTAATTTTAGTTCTTCTTTTTGGCCTACTATCGGTTTAATTTTACAAACAGTTTGCTGATTCCACTAATAGGTAAAATTGCATAAAATTAATAAATTTAAGTAAGAGTAGAAAATGTAAGCACAGTTTAGCATGTATATTTCTTAAAATAATTTCAAACTACAGTTCAAAACCATGCCAATGCTACGTAAAGGAAATAGAGATTTCTCAGTTTATTTCAATCAAAAACTTCAGTCATAATTCCCAAAAAGCGAATGCACAAGAGAAGCAAATATAAAAGTAGTTTCTCTCCCAAACAAAATTAAACATATTTCTTATTAGTCCAAGTAATTATTTGAGTTGAATGATTTCTATTTTTTCCTTGAGACTGAAAATAAACATTTTAGTAAATTTATACCATGTATAAATACCAACGGTATTCATAATATGATAAGCAAACTTCGAATACAGAGTCATTGATTTTGCCAATATCAGCATTAATTGTACCTTAATTCGACTTTCTTCCGGCATTAAAATGAGTCAAGATAGACTAATATAATTTATTTATAAATTATATTTGAAAATATATTGCAGTGCAATCTGCATAAATCAATCAAAATTGAATTTTGCTTGCAAACTGTTTGAAAATTATACCTGACATAATTTCCAATTCAGACTTAAAATTTGGTGAATTTAAAATTTTTATTGCATGCAATTTATGTTTCATATGCTATGCAATATATTATTATGAAAATACTATAAGCAACCTTTCAGATACATGTAATTATAACTTCCATTCATTAAAGAATTTTTTTTTTAAATTTGGCGTTCAGCAACATGCTTTTTGTCAAGGAGACGAAATTCAGAAACGCCATTCTAAGCAACTGCTAATCTTACATTAAATCCCAGCAAAGGCAAGGGTGAAGTTAAAACCTATTGTTCAAAGATTATCTGACTCCACTTTTGTGAAGGTCTCTGCGTGTTTTGAAAGCTCTAGTGAATTCATGCTGCTGCAACAAAATCTGTCTGAATAAATTTTAATTTTTGGTTGAAATCTCTTAATTTAAGTAATTTAAGCTCTTTTATGGATTACATCTTTCGCAGTTTATAGATAGTTACGCTGGTAGATTTAACAAAGGTTCGTAAGTTAAGTTGTTCAGAAAACAAGCCTTTAAAACAACTGTATTTAAGTTGATATCCAAAATACGAATTAAATGCTTGTGTAATGTAAAGGATGGAAATGAAAAGATAGATCGAATAGGGATCGTAATTTTTTTATATTGATAAAGAACTGTCATGAATTGGAAATTGCTGCAACGTTTTTTCTAAACTTTTATACAGTTCTCAAATCCATGAGCGAAGATATCGATTAAGATGGAGGGGAAAAAAAGAGTAACAAGAAGTAGGCCAGTAGCAATGACTTTATTTTTCAGTAACGAAATGTAGGAAAGATTTTACAATATCACATTTTCACATTTGTTTCTAAAACCAGTTTCTTGAATCAGTGTTTTTATTTAGAGATAAATGCTGCAAATTATAAAAATCATCTCGTGGAAACATGCGTATAAACTAAATAAATTCGAAAGCAAATCCTTTGAGAAAACGAAGGCTACAATAAGAAATTAACACTTTATGATTTAATTAATAAGCAAGTGTATGTAGTATCTACGGTGGACAACACATTGCTTTCGTAGAAACATTTTAAAGATAAATGTGTGCATTTACTTCAGATTCAGGTATATATTTCAATTCATTATAACTTCTCATCAAAATAAGTCTAATAACTTTTATCTAATTAATCACTCTGCATGTACTTTTAATAAACAGAAAAAATACTGAAAAGTATATCGATCGAAGTACATATCGGGCAGTGACGTGATAAATACAGTAATAGTGTTTTAGTCAATTTAAGTGGTTATTGTTTTCACATGTTATTAGAAAACAATGTGCTTTCAGCAAAAATATCATTTTCTAAACTAGAGCCAGATTTTCAGACATACGATTAGTTCAGACATATCGCTTTCAAAACACTGAAAATTCAGACGTAAGGCTTTGCGACACATGACTAATGCATATTTATTGCAAGAAACAAAGTTGTAAAATTACTGATAATCAGAAGATTTGCATTGTACAATCACTAGTACTTTGCAGTCAGCTATTTAAAATTACATGCAGTTTTAGGGTCCCGAATTTCATTATAAACATAATAATAAAACTTATGAATATGAAAAATTTTAAATAATTGAATAGTGTAAATAATTTTGAGTACATTTCACACTTTAGTAAAAACTTTTGGTCTCGGACGCTAATGTGAAGAGAAGAAACAGAATCTCAGTCGTAATATTTATGCCATTGTAGATTTGATATACTTATGCCATTGTAGATTTGATATACTTTATACCATTGTAGATTTGATATATTTTATACCATTGTAGATTTGATATAGCTTACTGGTCAACGGAAAGATGTCTGAAAGAATTTCTGAAAGAGGTCATATAAGCAAATATTCATTCATATGCGCCATCACTACAGGAGAAAAAAAGCAAAAAGAAAAGAATGGTAGCTCCATGTGTACAGCAGGGTAGGTAGACAGGAGGTGATTAATTAACTTAGGGTAAGGTATCTAGATGGAACTGAATGGTAAGGAACGTGACGGTCTTATGTGACACTTCAGAGTACTAGACATGTAAGGCTAGAGAAATTTTCCTAAGAAATGAAAACAGGGATTATCGCGAGAATGAAACATAAGCACTAGAGAAATAAGGAAAGAATAATCGGATGCCATGGTTATTCATTCTTCAATGGAGGCTTCCAGCCTGCATATCGAATGTATTTACAGATCTAAACACGCATTCTGAATAACATTTTGAGCTCCAATGTGAAGAAACACTTCAAAATTTAAAAAAAGAATTTGAAAGAATTGAAGGAAACTGGAAATGTAGCACTAGGGAAAACAATATTTTTAGTTATGCATATGAAACTGAATGAATTTTATATATAGTTACAAAGAAGAAAATCTCAAACGTAAACAAATGTATTTTGTAGGAGCAATACAACTGACACAAAAAGATCCAGAAAGCCCTTTATTTGTTTTTTTTTATCTTTGTATATAAAATAAATCTTTTATTGATATAAAACTTCTCATTCACTTGTGGGTATTTATTTAATTTACTTAACACTTATTTTATGTTGACGCAACTTTTTATTTACTCTTGCTTTCAGTTGACACTTTCTTGCCAAAATGCAAATGACTAGCAGAGTGTATTCAAATGAGGTAGAAAGAAGCTAGTATTTAAGGGAAGGTTTCAGAAGGTGAAATCAGAGCATGTTCTCCCTGTCTGAATGCACGTTGTTATCTTTGATTTTATGCTTACCATTAGGCCTGTTTACGCCGAGTTTTCGAGTCAGAGCCAACTTGCATGATAATTAACCTGTGAAGCCGTTAGGCTAAATTTAACTTCATCTAATTTTAAGTTGTTCATTACCTTTTGAGTTAAACCAAATGTGCTGGCTTTTGTAAGTACGAGTTGGTGCCTTCTGAGAACATAATTTAGTTAATAAAGGGTTCTTTACAGCCTTCTTTTGACTTTGTAGTACTTTAAGATCCAGTGATTGTTCACTAGATAGTCTTTTAACGTCGAGCTTAGTTATGATAGCCAAGCACACAAGACGTTATAAACTCATGTAACTAGAATTCAATATGAGTTGATATGAGTTGACTTCGAGAAAGCAGAATGTTTATGCATAATCGCAAATATCTAAAATGATAAAAAAGGAACAATATTACGCTAAAGATTAAAATAAAGAAGTTATTTTTCAAATTAATCAGAAAAAGAAAACTGTACGACAAAAGTTTGGGATGATCTATGTTTACTGTTTCTTTCCTTATAATTTTAATTTAGAATGCTTCTTAAAATTTCCTATTTCCAACAAAGAAAATAAAATTGCTTTCTATTCTTTAATAAGAAAACTGAATTCTTGCCGAATAACTTCGCTTAATTTACAGCAAACACTGTGTGATGTATCTTTACCTAGAAACTACCGTAAATATTAGTGAAAGTTGAAACATCTGTAATCTTCTAAAATCATCATTCATTGTTTACGAATAGCAAATAGTCCATGGAAAGGTGTGTTTGTATTTGCGATTTTGATTAAATGTTTTAAAATAGAAGCTTCATAAATAGTTCACATATATATAAATAGGCACAGTATAATTTAGGAGGCTATTATTTATCGTGTCATACATATCTAAAGCAAATTTGAATACCTGCTGCAGAACAAATTCTACTGAACTTGCACCCATTATTGGGCATTGTTTTAGATGTCTCTTTTCGTGTTTCGTTTTCATTTTTATTATATGATCGTATTTCTGTAATATAAGTATTAAATGATGCATCAATAAATTATAAACACTGCTTAAGAGTACCTGATCCCCGAAGATAGTATTCTAAAACCCTTCTAGAGATTCAGTTTTTGCTCTCCCAAAACATTTTCATCAAGTGAAACGCTTACATTTATCTTAGCCATGATAAAACGCATTTTTATTATTAAAATCTAGAATAATTCAGGTAATATAGGGATTAATTTTAATTTGCTTCTTTATATAAAGCGTCGAACTTTACGGCAGAAGAAAGTATTCATTATTTTTTTAATATAATTAATTTTATGCAATGCTTACTTTCGTGTTTATTGACCTGCAGAATTAGGTATTTTATAATTAAATAAATTTATATAATTAAGGTACGGCAATTATTCAGAGGAATTTCATAATGAAAAGAAATTTCCTTACATTCTCGTAACTCGTTTAGCAAAATTTAATGTAAATTACGCATGTTATATACAATTTACTAAAATAAAAACAGCATAAAATCTTTTCTTCAATTATGAATTTGCTAATTTCTGTTAGGTACCAAGTTTAATATTGATATCTTTCTATATATACTTCTATATATATTTCTATATATACATATAGAAAGAGAGAGAGAGAGAGAGAGAAATAGGTAGATAGATATACGCTGTTGACAAAAAGTATGGTTATTCAAGTAAACATAATGAAATTTTCAGAAGTAACCAAACAATCTGATTTGAATTTGCAATGGAATGTGCAAAGAGCAAATTAAGGATAGTTTTCTAACAAAATTTGATTAATATGAAGGCAGATAGCAGCAGAAATTATACAAACACGTGGCAAGCGCCTTGCGCAAACTACGTTTGCATTACGTTTCCCAGTGAATTCATGTAGTTCGGGGTTTGATTTCAGGGTCTAATTAGTTCAATTTTGGTTGTTTATGGAGTAGAAGTATTCTTTTAAAGAACCTTTGGGTTGTTCAGAAATAGGGTATTTTAGAAAGGGGTCAAATGGTTTAATATTCCTGGACAAACAAACTTTGCCTTCTGGAAAAAATGTAAATACTCTGCAACTATTACTAAGAAGTCAGGATAAGATCGTAGAACGAATAAGCATGTTTCGCAATTTCGAATCTCAGCAAGAGTATTATTGCTAAAGATTTGAGTTATAGCTCGCAGCAAGCCTAACCGGATCCAAAAGGCTTATTGAAGAAGTATGTTATGCCAAAAATTCAGTGTTTCGTGTTTTGTTGATTTTAAGACAATAAAATGGCCCCTGAATTAATGTAGAAACGAAATAACATTTGAGGGCTACAGTAATAGAGAAGTATTATCTTCAGTAAAGAGGCAGAAATCAGTTTAACATGTGATTCTAATTTCTTTTATATCTGAAGGGAGCCAAGATCTTGAAATATGTCTACAAGTGTTAAGGAATGTAATCGTTACGATGATGCAAGTGCGTTAGAATGTAGAGGAACAGAGTTCAATGGACGTACCCTCCTGTAACTGTTGCTTAGGGATCTGTGATTGCTGAGGTTATACTGAGAAGAAGTCTCATAGCCCTAAGTGAAGCATTTCAGGGCTGCAAGTGAATCTAACTTTCGTTCTGTGAACGATAATATGCGTCCACATCAAGAAAACTAAACTTGCACATCAATGAACGGAGTTCAAGAACCGAAGACAACAGAGGAATAAGAGAGCTACCAAATGTATAGACTTAAATCTCGTACAGCACTTATAGGAAAGCCATGAAAAAGCTACAATTAAACTAAATTCTCCTTTTAAAGATCTCACTGCTTTTAGACTATTTTGGGGGTATTGGAACTTAACTCTCCAAATTCTAATTATCCACCTTATGATTGCGTTCAGATAAACCTGTAGATGGTTGTGATATATGTATACGTTTTATAAGAGATCCCATTTTAAATTAATGTCCAAAGTCTACATTTGCTTCCAAGATGTTTCACTTTTTACTAAAATTTCGTTATTTCATGTTAATTTTGCTTGATTTGTTGCATAATAAATTTCGTGTCAAACGCATTCATAGTCGATTTTCAGTTTACGTTAATACTAAGTATCACTAGCAATACAAATGCGTTCATAATTTATTCAATAGTATTCAACAGCTTTTAATAATATATATATATATATATATATATATAGAGAGAGAGAGAGAGAGAGAGAGAGTGAGAGAGAGAGAGGAACCTTTTGGAATAATTTATATATATATATAAAGTATTCCAGAAGGAATTTGTGTCGGACACCGTGATCATCCGCCGCTAGAAAACAATGTTCAGAAGCGCATTGGAGAACGGAAAATGGGATGTAAACCTCGTCATAGTATGACAGATCAGCATACTAAGTTTCTAAACGACAGTATAGGAAAACCTACATATGAGTGTGTTCAGACAACCCTGTAGAGACATTAGGATTTTTTGAAGCTGGAGATATGCAAAATGTGCAATGTTTTCGTGGGTCTCGGACCCTGGACGTTTAGAATGTGCATCGAGTACGCTTCCAATTACACCACGAAGGCAAGCGGAAAGGAAAGAGAAAATACCTTATATACTTCAAAGATTACTTTTTACATCATAAATGTATACAGAAAAATGCATTATAGTAAATAAAATATTTCTTTTTCTGCTTTTAATATTAACAAGGTACATTCTTCATTAAGAGAAGCAGTGGAATATCAGAAACCAAATGTTCACCTACGGGAATTGGATATATTTATTGGTGGTTCGGGTTACGACAATCAAATTGGTACAGCATATGTAGTTTACTTATTAGGTATCGAAGTAGACTAAATTAGGCTTGAACCTTACAGTACAGTTTTCAAGCCGAATTGGCTGCTATCATATTTGCTATTAAACGGATTGATGGAAACCTGACTGTAAAAATATCTATTAATATATATATATATATATATATATATATATATATATATATATACAGACCCATTATCTGGTTTGGAAGCACTAGCAGATGCTGATAACACTAATACTTTGATATAGCATATAAAAGATCTCTTATAAAAGTTGAGAAAACACATGAACTAAACATGAACTGGGTGAAAGCTCATACTGGTGTCATTGGCAATGAAAAGGCCGTCATACTGGTCAAAGAGGCTGCTATGGATAATACTGGTTATGCATTCGATATTCAAGCATGAAAAAGAATTGTTATTGGTGGAGAGATTATTTGTTGAACCTTGAACTTTCTAAAAATATGAGAATGATATGTTATTTTGATTATAATCAAATAATTACTGGATAACTGGCGCTTCCCGGCGTATCCGAACAGGTTTAATTTGCAAATAATAGTAATAGTAATAGTAGTAAGAAATTAACAAATACAAAAAACTGAAGAAATATAAGATGAAAAACGTGATTAACAAAGGAAGATATCAGTTGGGAAGTTATCAAGAATAGAGATAAACAGCTTTAGTTAACAGATAAGTATTAAAAATGAACAAAGAACGTAAAAAAAAATTTATATTAGAAAAAAAAAAGTATGGGATGGAATATTCATTTTCACAAAGTTCTTTTGTTTCTGTACATCAAATTCTACTTTATTTTATATCTCAAGGTGAAATTAGTTGCTAAGATTATTGAGGCAAAATGGGAAAACAGTGAGATAAAATTACTGGCACATTCGAAAAAAATACAGCTTATTAGCTAACAAAAAGAAGAAATTCTTTTGATTATTAACATCCAGCTACCATGTTAAAACATGTACTTGTAGAACAAAAGGCATAATAGAAAAATAATGAAAAATGAAAAGTAGTAAACACAGATACATATGCGCAATACTTCTGTTTCAGATGTCGAATAAAACAGCTTCAGAAATTCCATCGTAAATCTAAAGAATGCAAATGGCTTGTAATCGAATTAATGGATGATGCAAAAAAGGTAAGCTAACAGTAATTCAATAACATGAATAAGACAAATCAATACTGCTTTTGAAAATACATGGCGCCTTAAATTACATTACCATTAAGTAGACGGATGTTTCGTTTATGTCTTATTGATTTTACATGTTTGCCTAGAATTGCATATTGCGTATTCGTAAGAAAAGAGTGTTTAATGATTATATACTTTCGGAAAAGCACATTCCTGTAATTGAGTTTGCAACATCAGTACAGAAAAATGAAAAAATACAGTATTTATGGAATAAATTCTTTTCCTAGCATTTCTCTTTCTTTTCTTTTCGTTTCTTGTCGTTAAGTATAATTGTTTGACTTTTTTTATTCTCAAGTATTCTACCGCTGAGCTGTTTTCTTTAGAACCATAGACTCAGTATAAGACAATGCATCGCAGTCGACTTTTCCGTTTTTAAGATAAACCTTTTAGCGTTTGCGAAAACATGTTATTTTATGGTCTTCTTTTTTCAGCCTTTAGTTCAAATTTCAGTTTCATAAAGAAAACAAGCTTTAATCGATTTTGTTACAGAGAAAAACCAAACAGCGTAGGAAAAATATATATTTACAGAAAAGGTTTGCTTCTCCGAAGTTTAATAAAATAATAGAAAGGTTATATTCCATGAAAGTCTTTAAAGTTAGATTAAAGCTTAATAGAAAATCGGAAAATGTAATTTTAGTTCTATTGATGCAATTTCAAAGCGACGTTCCGGAAAATAATCTGCATTTTAATGGTAAAGTGTCAAGATTACATGTTTTCGAATAAAAGGTTTTGCTTAGAAGCACAAGTCACCTCGAAAAGAATTTAAAATAATTAATATTTAACAAAAGGTATTACTCTTAGGGAAGCAGAATTCTGTTAAAATAGATAAAAAACCTAGCTAAAAATATGTTTACAGGATATGGCCATGTAATTCCGTGTATAAAACATCTGTGGATTCTAAGTAATGACATAAAAGCTTTTACTCGAACAGAATGAGAGTGTAAAAGTCCCAATTAATTTTTAAAGAAATTCTTAGATATTCGAGAAGAATAAACAAAAAATTCTCTAAAATTTGGTGCTTTCACTTTTACCTTAATTTAGTGCGTCAACTACTAGATTATACAAATTTCCTTTGCAAGTTATACACAACTGCAAATATTCAGCTAAATTAATATCTTTATTAGACTATGGCTACATTTGTAAAGGAGAATTTTCGAAATAAATTATTCTATTCAATAAAGTATTTCATATTTTATTCATTATTATAACTGTTAACGAAGAAATAAATGCATCATAAAGCATTTAGATCATCCCTTCAGATACATAAACGACATAGCGAAGTGTGCTACCGTTACACCACGAAGACATGCTGAAAGGAGGGAGATAATACCTTGTAAAGAACACAATTTTTCATTTCAAAAGCGTCACACAAGTGGCCCGAGGGGTTAAAGACCGCTGGATATTAATAGTTTGCCCTGGGCTCGAATTCAGTAGAATAGGCTGGCTGTACGGTTGGTTTCGGAACATTTCGCCATGCGTAACTTGAATACGAGCCTTAAGAGATTTTTCACTAAGGCATCCCTCCCCTCAGGTAGGTAGTCGTCTCGTGCTTTGCCGTATTCAAATAACCCAATCTAACCTTCATTCGAAAAGCGGAAATTTATGGCGTCTGAAAAATTATCCGTACACCCGCGTTGTACTCAAAATTACAGAAATATTTTGTTACTAATGCAGAGCCTGTAATAAATATGTATGTCGTATAAAAGAACTAAAGAACAGAATCACCAGAGAATACCAGACTGCGGAAAGGATACTAATTCAGAAGTCAAACAACAAAAATCAGCGTTATACCTACAAAATTTTCACAGGACTAGTTTCGATGGTTTTACCGAACCATCATCTTCAGCTGCAAAACCGCAAATGAAAAAGATAGGAAATAATGATTAGGTAAGATAACAAAGCCTGAACAAGAATAAGCAAGTGGCGCCATCTGTTGGCGAAACCAGAACTAAAACATAATTTCTCTAAAAGCCGAAGGCAAATTTGGATTGGAATTAGGATCGTTAACTAGAACAGAAAGATTTTTATGAATGTGAAATGCCTCTAGAAAATCCAGTTCTCCAATGGAAGATGTTTTTTGAATAATTTTGGCAGCAGAAAAATTGAAAGTGTGATTTTCGGACCAGCAATGTTGAGCAACAGAAGACTTCTGTGTTTCCTTTTTTCTAACATATGCCTCATGTTCTTTGACGCGAAATTTTAAGGCTCTCTTGGTTTGGCCAATGTAAATTAAACCACACTGGCAAGGAATCCTATAAATACCCCAGGAATTCATATCCGGAATGGGGTCCTTGAGTATAGAAGTTGGAATTTTATTGATGGGAGAATAAACAACCCGAAAGTTAAATTTCTGCAAAATATGTGCAACTTTATAGCTAATTGATGGAAAGAAGGGAATGACAACAGAATTTTTATAATCTCCTAAAATAAGAGTGTGGCTTTTAGTGTGTTCAGATGAGAATTTTTTAACTGCTTGATTAATAATGTTGGGTGAAAAGCCCCTGTCAATAGCTATTGCTTTTAAATAATTTAGTTCTTCATCAAGGGCTAGTTTGGAGGAGCAAACTTGAAGAGCACGGAAAACATAGGAATAAAATGAAGCTAACTTTTGTTTAGTCGGATGACATGATTTAAAGTGTGGTGGAAGGCAAACCGATGAAGGTTTACGGTAAACTGTAGTACTGAAGTTGAATGTGTTACGTGTGACTAGAATGTCGAGAAACGGGAGAGAATTGCAAGTCTCAAGTTCAAAAGTGAACTGAATAGCAGGATCAATAGAATTCATTGTTGAAAGAACTTTATTTAAATCATCTTTATTACCTTCAAACAGGGTAAAGTATCGTCTACGTAGCGGAACCATGCCGGGAAGTTTAAAGTTTCAAACAATTTTGATTCATAATAATGCATGTAGATGCCAGGATGGGACTGAGGGGGCTTCCCATGGCTAATCCCTCAGTTTGCTTGTAATATTTATTTTGGAAAACAAAATGTGTTTGTTTCAAACAGAGTTGAGTGAGAGAAATTAGCTCCTCAATTTCGATGCAAGAGAAATGAAATTCGCGAAGTCTGGTTTCTAGACATCTTAATGCACCCTCCACTGGGACATTGGTGAATAATGATTTTACATCAAAAGAAACCATGAGTAAATTACTAGGAGAAATGATTTTAACCTTTTTTACAAACTCTATTGAATTTTTTATGGTGTAAATGTTATTGTCTAATAGAGTGGAAAATCTAGAAACTAAATATTTAGCTAAAGGATACGAGGCAGTACCTAAATTTGATACAATAGGGCGGAAAGGAATACCACTTTTAAAATTTCGCGTCAAAGAACATGAGGCATATGTTAGAAAAAAGGAAACACAGAAGTCTTCTGTTGCTCAACATTGCTGGTCCGAAAATCACACTTTCAATTTTTCTGCTGCCAATATTATTCAAAAAATATCTTCCATTGGAGAACTGGATTTTCTAGAGGCATTTCACATTCATAAAAATCTTTCTGTTCTAGTTAACGATCCTAATTCCAATCCAAATTTGCCTTCGGCTTTTAGAGAAATTATGTTTTAGTTCTGGTTTCGCCAACAGATGGCGCCACTTGCTTATTCTTGTTCAGGCTTTCTTATCTTATCTAATCATTATTTCCTATCTTGTTCATTTGCGGTTTTGCAGCTGAAGATGATGGTTCGGTAAAACCATCGAAACTAGTCCTGTGAAAATTTTGTAGGTATAACGCTGATTTTTGTTGTTTGACTTCTGAATTAGTATTTATTCGGCGTGTTATTGTGTCTTAATTGCGGAAAGGATGTTTTGCAGAAAAGGAAATATTTTTAGAGGAGTTATTTCTAAGAAAAATATCTCATCTTAGGCCTTTATATCACCGGTTCTCAAACTATGGTATAAGTACCACTAGTGCTACAGTACAATATTTTCGGTGGTATAATTTTTACAGAAAAAATTAGTGTTCAAAATGAATGCAAATTTGCGCGACTTTTAACATTTTGTTTTAATCATTATTATTCAGAAACACGTATATTTATCAAGTTATTGACTTTTACGGATCTGGATTTAATGTTTAAATGACGACATTTTTAAGAGCTTCAAACAATTTTCCGACGTTAGGGTTTTCAATTATCGTAGCGGCACTTCCAGTTCGGTTTTTCCCATTCTTCTTTCGCTAGCTAAACGTGGTTCAGACTAACGTTGCATTGTTGTGCTATTAATCAAAAATAAATCTAGAACACAGTTGCAACTTGAATTAAGTTTCAATAAAACAGGCTCATTAGTCGCATTAATTCTCATCATTAATTCATCTCACAGTGCTACAAAGCAAACGTCACTGACATTTAACTTAACATATTTTTGAACTAATAGCAAGAACTAGATAGTTTGGTATAGTCTCAAGAATAAATACTCATCTTAAATTTGACATGAGTTCGGCATTTAGTTTGTCGCTTTGACAGTGTTTTATATTTAAGACACAATAACACGCCGAATAAATACTAATTCAGAAGACAAACAACAAAAATCAGCGTTATATTTATAAAATTATTTAATAAATAAAGTTATTTTATAAATATAACGCTGATTTTTGTTGTTTGTCTTCTGAATTAGTGTTTTATATGATTATAATTCTATGCTTTTACTTCGTTTAGGTTTAGGCTGCTTATATTTGTTAATAATACGAGTAGTTTTACAGTTAAATAACATTGTTAAGGTGCGCTCTCGCACTTTATATTCTTGGCTTATTTTAATAATCTATTTTACACCTTAACGACAAAATTTGGTAAGTACGTTTAATCACGTGCTTCAATTAAATGAAAACTGACTAAAGTTCACAACATTCACCATTTTTTAAACCTCGTAATATCTAAAATGTCAAAAAGACAGAATGTATATATTTTTTAAACGTGCTGGCCTTGTGACTCAGGTGTCTTCTTTGCTTTTGTACAACTATATTACCTGCTTAATCTATGTATTATTACTCACTATTCACTACTATACTTAATATATGTATTATTCACTCGACTTGCATAAATACTCTTGCCACAATTATTACGTCATTATTCTGCTAGCTTATACGTTGCTAATATCTTTACGCTCCGCTTCTTTAAAAAACCAATGTACATAGCAGTTTATCATATTTCATTATGATTGAATCATAGAAATGTATCGGATCTCATTATGATTAGATAAATATCTACTGAGATGATTTTATATGCGTGGAAATAAAGACTGCGAGTTCGTTAAGTTCATGGTTTTTTTTATCGTCATCTGTAAGCCTTCAACATAAGCCACAGCGACTGCAAGCTGATTCCTCTTTTATGCTTCAAAAACATTACATATATATATAGGTATATATGTATATATAATCGTAGTTTACTTATTTATATTTTATTGTAATTTAAAATTTTCATTTACGAATATAGTTAAATAATATAAATTGAAAAGGTTTTATTCTTTGATTATATACACTCCACTTAGGATGCATTGATTTTTAACTGCAAAATGCTTTTATGGTGGTACATATATTTTACTTTCATATTTATGTGGTACAGAATATGAAAAGTTTGAGAACCCCTGCTCTATATTAAAATATCACAGAGAATTCGGTAATCCCTTTACCTAGGGAGAAAGTTGCGGAACACTGATAGGTCGTTTCGACGTTCGAATCCCGCGAAGAGGCTGGCTGCATGGGTGTTTTCGTGGTTTTCCCATATGTATACGAGCCAATTTCGCTTAGAAAGTCCTTCCCGAAGGCATCTCTCCCCTTTGGAAAATAGCCCTCGAGGCTATGCCATAATCACATAAACCAAAGCAAAACAATTCCTAGGGAGGAAAGGATTTTAATGTAATTGTAATCAAAATCTACACAATAATTCATGTGAAACGTGAATTAGGTGAAACACAAAAAGAATTTATGTCACCTGGGGAGTGTCTTACAGAGCCTTTCTAAAACCAGTGGCATATTTTGGTCGACATGTTAAATATTGTGGAAAATCCACTACCTTTGACTTTGCAGAAAGACAAAAACCTACTTACTGTGAATGGCATTACCTTCTATTGTCTCTGTATTTATTTCGGTGAAATAGTAAACAAGTGCCACTCATTAAAATTATAATAATATCATAAAATTAACTTACTCTATTTTACTTCAGTTTTGTTGCTAAAATCATAAAAAAGGGGGCAAAAAATATTTATCCCATTAAAGTAGCATAATACAGGTAATGAGTAAATAAAAAATATTTTGTAGCTTGGTTCAAAACTTACTCATATAGGTAAATGCAATGAATCATATAAATGCAATGAACTGCGAGTATGAAGAACCTGCTTAAGTGATTTAAATGGGAGTATATAATTTGATGCGGATAAAGTCATTATAAAGCACTTGCCATACACACTGTTATGTAAGAATGTTTAAAGACTTCCATTAAATGCATCTTGTAATGGAATCAAGAATTTAGGAGAAAAGAAATTTCCATTAATATTGACTCATTTCTGACTTTGAAACTACAAGCAAACTATAAAAATTTAAATATTTAATTTTCTCCTAGGCAGGAGACAGGTTATTTTTACATACTGTTTTAAACATTAATCTTGTAAACTTTAAATATATGTGAAAATTATACGGTATGAGAAATGATTTCTCAGAATTGAAGAGAAAATGACTAAGATTTGACATCATCTAAATCAAATTATGAATGCGATTTAAGTCCAAAAATTGGTGTTATGAGTAAATTTACATATTCTGATGTTAAAATGAATGATGAGAGTTTTCCCTTCTGAAATATTCATGAGATGAATGATTTCCATCACTAACGAATTTTGCTAGCGTTGAATTTGTTGCAGCTGACTTTTCTTCTATCCTTTGAAGTTCGTTTAAAAAAATGCTTCGTTATTGATGATATGTATATTTATAAGGGGAGAGAAATCAATAGCTTAAAAATATTGAATCAAAAACCATTTGCGTCACAAGAAATTCTGCTCTGCAAAACGTAAAATGCTGTGCTTTTTCATGCTACGCATTTTGTCCATTTTGGTGGAATATGAGTTCCTCATATATATATATATGTAATATTTTAAGTAGATCGACATTGGAAATGATGAAGCTTAGCAATCTGGTCACATCAGAGTCCGGGTGTGGTCGTGGCGGAGTGGGAAAACATCAGAATTGAAGACACAGAAGAATTTAACTTTTTAGCTCCATATCTTTATTCAATGCAAATGGCAGATCATTCAAAATTAAATATGCGATAGTAATTTAGACTGAATACGATTAACGTTAGATTTACTGCGTCATACTATTCAAACAAAGAAAGCTAGAGCGGCAGGCGGAGAAAAGCAATCTGAAAGAAAATGGCGCGAACTCTTTATGTATAGCAGCGGTTACGTAACATGCCAGAATGTTCTCGAAAGTACTGGTTTAGGGAGAAGATCCTGATATTGCGGAAATTTAATTAGAAGTTGCCTGTTCGCGTAGAGCAAAGCCATCGTATTTTTTATATTTCACATTCCCCCCTCAAAACGAGAGGCCGGGAGGGCAAAGCATTAGTGCATTAGTAAAGCAAGAAAAATTTAGAGTATGAGAAAAGACATGAAGAAAAACATCCGGGACATAGCTTACGGGCTTTAACTATGTCCTATCATAACTCATGATCCTTCTTATATAATTAGAAAATGCTTAATTAAATAATTTTACAACGGAACCTATGATTTATTAATAAACATATAATTTATAACTAAATATTTAATTTAGAACTATAAAATATGGAATAATAAACAATAATATATGGAAGAATAATACTAAATACTAAATTAGAATTATAAAAGTCCTCAATTTTTTTCAGACTGTCCATTGAAAAGTGCAATTTTTATTTTAAAGTCCTTTTCATAAAAATAGCTGATGTCGAATGAAAATACTGGCTCAAGTCTCTTGATGACAATAAGTTCACAAGATAAAAATAAGTCCACAAATCTCATGTACCTTTTTCAATGAGTATGGTTCCATAATAAGTTTTGAGTAAAAGATGTTTAAAATTTTTGCGAGGAGCATCTTTTAACGTAAAAATACAATTTATGAGTAACGTAATACTTAATTCATTCTTCTTATCGTAGGTAATAAACAATACATTGACATATTTTAAAGAAATATAAAAATTCAATACGAAACATTACGGTATAATACCTTAAAAAAACAATTCAATATAAATCTCTAATAATGAAATATTTGATAATACAAGAACACCTTGAATAAATCTTTGGCATGTACTCTCCAACAAATCAGCATGACTAATTTGCTGATGGTTGGGGGTGCTCAGGTACAAAATATCAAAAACCTCCGCTGACTAGTAATAGGTAACTGGTTTTTGGCATTGTACCTTGTATCAAAGTGTTAAACAATACAAAATCCTACAAAATAAAATTTAAGACAAATAGCATGTGTGATCAAGTTAAAGTCTTTTTTAGATTTTACAAAAGTATAACTAAGCTTACTCTACAATAAGAAGAAAGAAATGGAAAATATTTATTTTTAAAATTTTTTTTCGAATCAAAATTACCATAATTTATTTTTTAGAATCTCCATTATTATATCTTAGGAGGGGCATTTTAAAATCTAAAATTTTGTATGCATCATCCATTAAACACAATAAATTTCAAACTTTTGACTATTATTAAGACACTTAAAATTTACTTATTCTTTACAAAACCTGAAGACTCCACAACTTTATCTAAATACTAACATATCCGTCACATTGGTTTATTAATTGAGCAAACTGGTGTTTATTCTTCACCAGTGGCCAAAAGATTTGCCAAATTAGTAGTTACTGTAGAAAAGACCTCTTCCTTGGATAGAGGCAACTGGCCTTTTTCGAACTGCTGTCATTTCATTACGAAACTTAAAAACACTCTCTATATCATGAAAATAAAAATACTTAGATTAAAAAAAGTATTTTTTCATAAGGTGAGAGCCTTCAACATTTATCTTTAAAACATTAAAGAAATACCCACAATTCAAACAATAATTTCATTCTTAAAAATACAGTAAAAACTCAGAAATATGCATTCAAAGAAATTTAAACAATAGTACAAAAATATTATTCGTATTAGGTACCTTCCCTAAGTAAAACCTTTAAATTCTTTACCTAATTTTTATCAAATTCAATATATTTTTCAAATTCAGAAATACATTGCTACATTTTAAATAAATCATAAAATTTTGAATAATAAACTTTGATCTTAAAATGATTTAAGCTAAATATTACCCTCAATAAACCATGAAACAACACAATTATTTATAAATGCAAAATTATTTATAATGCAAAGTTATTTTTAAACGCAATTTACTCAATTTGGAACTTGGGCTTTGGAGCTTAATACTACTTACATATCACATTTGATGATAATTTTGGTAATATTCCATTCTTTGAATGAAAAAAGCACTGAAAGTTTTTGAAAAATTTGCCGAATAAAGCACAAAAGACTATTTTGTATTTCCCGCTTCAGTGGTAAGGGTTGTTGAACTTAGTACTCTGGCACAGGTTCGAATCCTGTCGACTTGAAAAAGTGTCAAGTCGACACGCCTGTCGATGTGATTTACCAGAAAACGGGATTCGTCGGACTATGCAACTCCATTCTTCTAATGTCCAATTCCGATGTTTCTTGGTCCATTGCAGACGCAGCTGAGAATGGCGTGCCGTCATGCTTCGGCCTCCGGCTGCGTAGGCCCACACGCTGCATGTTTGGATCGCCACTGTTGTAGCTGTTGTAGCTCTTCCGTCACGGCGAACAAAGGGTAGTAATCTCTGCTCTCCTGCAAAACCATTGCAACGTCGACGACACACTGCTGGCCGGCAACTTGTGTTTCACAATCTATATATCCCTTTCCATATGAGCTCACAACAACTGCAGGTGAACAGCCCACTAAACTCGCCATTTCTGATATTGATGTTCCCAGTCACCGAGCTATAACGATTTGACATTTATTGAAGTATGATAAATCAGCTGCTTTTCCCATTTTGTCGCTAATCGTGCTTATGCTTTACTTTCACTACAGGCATCAACTTCTTAGAGTTTAAACCTGATCATTCTAACTTGTCACAGGGCCATTCACAGTTGTAGAAAAATTTAGGGCGCTATTATTTAGGCCACTCAACCGAAGGCGAAAGTAAGAGTCTGAGAGATCAAACAATCAGAGCTTTAAGATGGCAAGTCAAGGTGGCGTACACTAACATAATAGATAAAATTTCAATTTTTAAGTTATGAAAATCTTCTGAGTCCTGACTGAAGAACATAAAACTGCTTAGTGAGAGATTTGAGAGAATAATATCTAATTCTTGAGAATTCAGAGTATGAGTATCACGTGACCGGTACTGGCCACCACGCCTACCAATACTAGTCCACATTGGTAGGCGTGGCGAGTTCAATTATTTACACTTTGTACAAATAACACTAAAAGTCTTTGCCTGTTCAGGCACTAAGTCCATATTCTTAGTAGTAAACACAAACACAAATTCACAAACACAGGAAATAAATCTTGGTTAAATACTTAGATAAATACTAGGATTACATGCTTGATTAAATACTTGAATAAAATGAGATAAGTTGGATAAAACTATATACATATTTACAGCTAGCAGTTTACATTGTGGTGAATTGACCTTTCCACGGTGGGATCATAGTTCGTAAGTTCTCTCAAAGTATTGACTGGCGAATTCTCCATTTTCTCAAAAAAGCTGTGAGCATCCATTAGGATCTGCTCCGGTATTGGTTTAACTTTTAAATCTTCATAAATGATAGTATTTCTAACATACCAAGGCGCATTAACCATCGCTCTTAGTATTTCATTTTGCAGGAGGTTAATTTTCCTTCGTTCAGTCTTTAACGCCGTGGCCCAGGCAAAATTGCAAAATTGCAAATTGGTCTAATAAGTGCTAAATACAGAGTCGCGCTTAGGAATCTAGGGATCGACACTTCAATTACGGTGTCAACTACTAAAGAGTTTTTACCATTTTTTTTTCAAATAGTGCCAATGGCAGTTCGCGGTTGTTTAATAAATCGGTGGTGCGTAGAGCACTGCGCCCGCAGGCGAAATTCTGGTGAAAGGTGGCAAGTCTTAGGAAAGTCACAGATCGTAAATGACATACATGAGTTCAAGTCATAAGCAATTAAATGTGCATAATCAGGTCGTATTTAAAACTAGAGTGGTGCTGGCTGGTGAGTAGCAGTTTTGACGTGCAAAGTAGCTGATAGTTCTAATCAGACTGGGATGAGCAGCGATAGTATAAGATTACTGAGCCGTATTACGTGACTTTATAAAGCATTGTGATTGGTGCGAAAGTCTATAAGCAGTACTTGAAGTATAATTAATATATCATTTTGTACAATCAGAAATACAATAAATTCTGTTAAGGATTAGTTCATAGTCACGCTTTACAATGCATAGCCGCTTTACTAACGCCAACATCAGCCGCGCGTGCGCAGTGGTTTTGTTCCTGGGTGAGCCCATTGTTACAGATGGAGGGTGGTCATAATGTAATAGCTCTTCGGTGTAGATACCGTCTTCTGTAATACTGACCTCAGGATCACAGGTGTCACAACAGTAGTTACAATAAATGTTACAGTATCGGAAATGATGCCTTTGTAGAGGACGTTCTAAGAGAAACTGGCTAGTATTTAAGTTACAAATAGGGTAAACAGCAGAAAAACTATTTTAGCAGCCCGTTAGCTCAGATGAAAACTTGGGTCAAACTTAAAAAATGATGTCCATCTTCAACATTGGTGCACCACGTATAATACCATTCTCAACGTATAATACCATTCTCACGTATAATACATCCTCAATTCTGGTACACTCAACTACGCAATATTGCACAGATTGCTAGATAGTACAGTGACAATTGTGCATATATGTTGCTATTAAAATAATTAAATATAAATCAAAATTACCTTTACGCGCCGGTTATACTTAATATTTAATGTAATTTAGAACACAGCTTTAGTTAATATAGACATGGCATGAAATAGTAAAATACATAATTTTATACCCTGTCTTTCGCTGCAGTATTGTTGTTTACTGTTACTGTTGCTTACTGTTACTGTTAGCATTGGTAATACAGTTAGCATTAATGCTTTTCATTATAATCTTACATTTATTCCGAAAGTGCTTTAAAATTACCTGTAACTAACTTTCGCAGTAAAATAGTTACTTTAAATTTATTTTCACGTTTTCGAAATGTTTCATGTATAGAAGAAAAAATAAAGTGGATGTTGTGTGTAAGCTCATAGCGAGATGTTAGACGGAAGCATTGGAGAGTTATGATTGTCCGCCTGAAGGAAAATATTGTGCTTTTGATAGCGTTACTAAATAATCTGATGAATAATGAATATTATGTTTTTTAGAAAGTTTCTTTCCTTAACAAAATTTCAGGAAATGAAATAATTCTTTTATTATGTGCATTTAAAAAGTATTTTCACTACTCTTATTATACTCATTAAGATGAAGTACATGTACTGCGAGTATTGTTATCATACTAAAATTCCTTTCTTACTTCAAAACAGTAAAGCTGTTAGTCTTTATTTATATGTAGGAAAAACGAAATCAGGAAATTTTTATTTAAACTCAGGTAAAATATACGATAAAAAAAAATCTCTCTTTGAGAAAAAGATAATTTAAAAAGAATGCAGTCTTAGTTTGCATTTTTTTTATCAATACTCTCCTTCTCTTGAAGAAGCAGTTTTTTTTTCAAGAAATAATTTCTCTTATGGGAATAAAATAAGATTAATAATTTGTTCTTTAAAAAATAAAAAAGCAGTTCATTAAAATAATGAAGCAAAGAGCTGGAATGAATGATTCATCAAAGTTATAAAAAGCCATTCATATTGATAACGAGTAACAAAAGTTTAGGAATATCAACAGCCTAAAATGTTATCGAATTTATGGGGCTTGTAATTCTGGTTAAAATATTCTTTCAGACTTTTTAATTTTGAAATGAGTTGCAAAAGACTTTAGCTGCTGGTGAATAAAATTTTCCTTACTATAAAAAAATAGATTGTCAAAACAAAAGAGAGAGATGAACTATTATAATACGTTTCAATTTTCTGAAGACAATGATTTACAATTTCTTAAAATAGCAACTGAAGTGCAATCTATTGTATTTTCCGTCATAAGCAGAAGAAACTGATTACTGATCTGATGATTGGTTATCACAATTGTTTCATTTCCTGCTAAAGGGAGCAAAATCTAGTAAACATTCTACTAAAGGGGAGGACAGCGGATTCAATAAGGAATTTCTAAGAAGAGTCATTGCGTATATTTTTATTGCATCATTTCCCCAAAACAACTTATTTTATTTCTGTTCTACAAATGAATTTCTGATCAAGATAGGTTTTACATATGCATTAAAAATATTCAACATGCGTGATAATCGTGCATGAGGCTATCGAATTGTTTATAAATGCAAACAAACTCGGCTTTATCAAATTATTAGTTATTTTAGGTATGAGAAAAATTTCGTAAAAGTGCTACCTAAGGGTGACACGGATTCATGAAAGAATTTATAAGAAGGTACATTAAACATATTTTTGCTTGAATTCCCATAAAAAAAAAAAAAAAAAAAAAAAAAAAAAAAAAAAAAAAAAAAACTTCAGAAAAATTCCTTATGATGTTTTTCAAATATAAAATATTGCAGAATTATTCACATTAATAAACTCATTGGAGCATTCTAAGCTACCCAGCATATATTAGAAATATGACGTCGGCCTATAATCTCTTTGAGGAAAAAATTCATGGTTGAAGCTGGAGATGTAAATCCTCTGATAGTTCTAGAAAGAAAGTCAAGATGGTGCCCCCCCCATTTGAAAAATTAAAGTAACTTGCTCTTTGTATGAATTATTGCACAGAAATTTCCTGCTAAATTTGGCATGTTAGGGATCTAAGTTGCAGAAAAAGTGAATAACCAAAATAACCATTTTCGTTGCTGAAAAGTAAATAATAACCTATGCGGATACGGGCATAACGGCACTTATTATTTGCGAATACCTGCAAAATTTTACATACATAAAATTTGCAGTGACAGTATGTAATACTGTCACTGCAAATTAGGTTTTATAATATAAAATTGCAATACGCACCTGAGATAGATATAATTTGAATTGTTTCCATCGCTTCAAGAAATATAAATTTATTACTTTTATTTATTTTTGTAGCTAATTTATGAAACAAAATATTAATCTTAAGAAATCCGGAGTAATTTTATGTTCGAGGACTGAGCAATCTGTTAAAAATAATTCTCTTATCTACCGCTAATAATGAGTTAAAAATGTGCTTTAAATAGTTATTAAAAGTGCATATGATATGGAATCTAATACTTTTTAGACATATTTTAAGAAATCTTTGCTGATATATTGATTTCATGAAAATTATTATTAATATATAATATATAATTAAATATTAAAATATGTCAAAAATATTAAATTCCATATACAGTGAGATCTCGATTAGAGTTGCCAATCAAATTCACAGTGTCCCATTTCCGTAATTATCCGCTGCAAAAGTCATAATAACCAAAAAGCTTAAAATATATATATTTATTTTAAATGCCTTAAATGTGGAAATAACACGGAACCGCATTTAAAGGGCAATAATTTTGTGGAGAAAATATTCGTTGACACTTTTATTTTTATAGTAGACATTAGAAATTATTTTCTAATTTTGAGTAAGATATTATTTACGGATAGCTAGAGCCCACCATCGGCCGAGCAATAAATAAAATCTCTGAACACCGATAGTTCGGTCCGAGGTTCGAATCCCGCGGTCGGGCTGGCTGGCTGGCTGGCTGGGCGTTTTCCCTAGTGTAACGTGTATGCGAGCCACTTTCCCTTAGAAAGTCCTCCACGAAGGCATCCCTTCGTGGAGACAGCGCTAGTGCGCAAGCAGATAGCCCTAGTGTCTTTGCCGTAATCTCAGTAAACCAACCAACCAATAGGGATAGGTAGAACCGCTGAGAAGTTATAAAAGGTTTTGCTTACTATGTAGACCTAATAGCTAGAGTAGCAACATATGGGTTAGTAGAAGAAGATAAATGCACAAGAAGATGATGAATGGATAAGAAAGTGGTGTACATTCAAAATGAATTATGCATTTTTGTTCACTTGTAGAGATATTAGGTATTTTTTGGAAGCAGGCAAGATGAAGAATGAGCAAACGCCTTCGCCGGGAATCGAAACGCGGATCTCTGGAAGACCGGGCCAGCGTGCAGAGCCACTACCCCACGAAGGTATGCTAGGAAGGTGGTATAAATACCTTATACACTTAACTCTTTCAAATCCTCGAATCATTATTACATTGCATAAATAAATCACTACAATGTAGAAGTCACAATTACACAGCATAAACAAAACATTACAATGTATATATAAATAAACAACCAATTATATCCTAAAAGGTAGTTTTAGTTATATGTAGCTTTCTGTATTATTCGTAGACTACCCATTAGCTCTGGAGGATTTTGTCAAAATTCAGAGAGGTGAGAACTGAAATAGCAGCTCTTAGACTTCTGTCCAAATTATGAAAGCAGTAAGTATGATTAATTGGCATTAGATATCTACAGCTCTTGTCGCCTGGAAATTGTAAATAGACTGCAGTTGAGGACTTTGCGACTGCTGCTATGAGGTGGTAAGAGATACAACAAAAATTTATGGGAACAATTTGAATAAGTTAAATTCAGTACAACTTGTATGTGTTGTTCTTTGTGGTACACTTGTTGGAATCTTTCTTTCTAATTAGTGTTTGTCATATTGCACTTGCTTAGAAGAAAGAAAAACTATTTAATATCAACTATACATTTATTTTCTTAATTAAGTGTCAGTTGTTGATATAATTCAGCAAAATATCATCACTCGAAAAGATATAAGGAAATTACATGTTTAAATTAAGCAGTTAAACTAAATAAGAAGTATTTCGGAATTTGTATGAGATTACTATTATTTAATCACCTATGAGAGAAATTACGTACAATTATATCCGCACAATCCGTACAGAAATTATATCCGTACAATGCAATAAAGAAATTCTGCCGTATGTGGCTAATTAATAAATGTTTTAAAAAAGACTAATTTTCTAAAATTTATTTTATTTAAAGTATGACGACCTTTTTCCCTTGAGAACTATTTCTGAAAAGGATATTCGGGAATGTGCATGCAGTTTACCAACGCTGCTAATTTTTGGTTTGCTCGTATCAGAGAATGGCCAATAGGTTATACTGAGGATGCAATGGCAATTTTTAATTCCCAATAAAATGATTTATTTTGCATTTAAGACAGTTTGGTTAAAAGCATAGTATATAATCGTATCTTGTATTTAGTATGATATTTCAAGGATACAACTGAATGGAAAGTTTTTAAGAGTAATATAGATTTACAAAAAGCATGTTTAATTGTTTTTATTTTATTTTCTATTAAAGAAGTAATTGTACTTTAGACCTTTTAATGAATTTCCACACTAATCTTGCCCTAGTCATATAAATCAGAATTCTTTTCGTATACACATTATTATTTTGCATGCTATTTAACGAAAAGCTGTTTGAAAGACTAAGTAACCTCTAACTAATGTAATGTGAGTAATGATTATAGTATGAAAAAGAGCTAAAAGAGGGGATCTCCTATAGTCGCTAATTCACGGTTTCAGTGTATTTGCGATGACAGAAATTAATAACTGCGTGTTATAGGATCTGATATTGAAGCTAAGGTGAAAGATTCCTTAGACTGTTTCCTTAGATATTCGTTTCTAAGCAATAACCGTCAGATTGCTTAATTCTTTTTTTTTATTATATTATATTTGGAAGGCAGAGAGAAAGGAGTGGTGGGTTGATGGTTGTTATTTTCTTTGGTGATAGGACTTTTCTTTGGTTTCTTTGGTGGATAGGACTTTTCATAAAGGAAAAAATGCACATACACAATATAATATATAGATACTGCGATATTAGATGAAATAACCTTTAATAAACATGCAGTTACTATGTTATTATCTTTATGCATCTTCGGGGAAAAATTCCTGAAATGCATTTTATTTTATTAGTGTATTTTGTAAACAACTTTTTAATAAACATGCACATAGTATGTATTGCCTTAATATATCTCAGAAAAGAAAGCATTAATCTCAAAAATGAAAACCAAACGCGCATTTATTATTCAATAATACAAGGTATTGCAAAGTTTCACCATCTTTTCTTTAGAAGTGAATTTTTGCTGTGATCACACTACCAGTCACTGCTCGCGCTACCAATCACTGCTCGCGCTACCAATCACTGCTTACACTACCAAGCACTGATTGTTGCTTTCAGTTAACAAATCGTATATAAATTCTCGGGTCTCTAGCAGTTTATACCTTGATCAAGAGAACAGGATCCATGTGCATTCTCCCATCATTCCTGCAATATTTCTAAAAACGAAAATAATAGAACGAGAATTTAATTCTTTTACTATCTTTTTGTAATTCTTTCTCATTTTGTATAGCTTTTTCTTCTAGCTTGTATGAGTTGAAAAATTACACATTCATACGAGGTTTTTACAAGATTTTGAGGATAAGTCCTGCGGGTCCTTTTTTCTCTACAAGTTTGGTTTTCAAGTCCGCAATCAATGTCAATTTCAAGCGGAAGCATAAATAAGCTTTATATTTACGCTTTGGTTAAATTTTCAGTAGTTGGCTTTTTCTGGCGTGAGAAAAACAAGTCACTTCTATTTATGTACGCCGGCTCATAACCTTCGTACGTCTTCATAGGAAAGAAAATAGTTTCTCACATGCACATTAATTTCTTAACGTTCGTTTACAATAACACAGATAAATTCTTCGTAACAATTCAATACACAACAAATACAGTAAAGTGCAAAATAACAAGTAACAAGAGATGTGAAAGAATCGTACATAATTGCAATTGAAAATGAGGCAATATTCAGTCTTAAAGTCCTAGCATCACACTGGGTTTGCGGACCTCCGACTGAGAAACAGATGCTATAAATCTAACATGTATATAAATTCATATTTTACCTAGATAAAAAATGCTAACTTGCGTTTCGTTAATTTCATAAATTTTCATGTCTAATTGGACAGGCCATAACTTCTTTGACCACTCTTAATACTTTAGAGTAAAATGCTTTTAAGAGAAGAATTTGAAGATTCCATTAAAATGTTATGTTCCTACCAAAGCAAATATGTTATTTGTTTTTCATATAATTAGTACATAGGTATGTTTTTAGGTCTAATAACATTTTATATCTTTGCAGCATACACAACTTCCTGAATTTGTCACTCTCGATTTAAAAGTTTTAAATAAAATATTTAGAATTTTATAAATTACGCAAAGCTGAATCAGTCTTTCCTAGTAAGGAAAGTGTTTTTCAACACATAGATCAATGTTAATGTGTGCATCATCGTCATAAAACGTGTAATATGTGCATCGTCTATGTCACTTTTCATGCATGGCATAAATTAATTAAAAACACACCTTAACATAAGATCTTGTTAGAATGACGGGGATTTCATGGGATGACTGGGAATGGAGTCAAAGGAAATAAAACACATTTTCCACGGTTTTCCTACTTTAAAAAAAATTAATGATTCTACAGCAGCGCCTGAACAGAAATGTGGTGGACGATAATCCTCAGTCGCCTTTTAAAAGGGGGAGTATATAAGGTATTTCCTCTCTCTTTTCCACCTGTATTCACCTGCCTTCGTGGTGTACTTGGAAGCATACTCGAAGCGAATTCGAGAGATCCAGGGTTCGAGTCTCGGCAAGGGCATCACACATTTTTCAAGTCTCCTACTTCGATTAAATAAATAATGAATGACTCTAAAGAATCGTGAACTTTATATATCGTTACTATATCTGTCAAAGAAATAAATGTTTTGTTTACTTTTTATTCGTTTAAATTCATCGTTTAGTAATAGGCTAAATTTAAAGTTAAAAATTTGCACCAGTTTTTAAAAATAAATGTTTTAACTTACGGTCTTTCAATACCTTGGCTAATCAAGTATGTTACTTCTACGCAAAGCTAGTTTACAGTATTTTTCATTGGGTGACAATGTCATATTCGTGAAAGATAACGCCTTGTTGTTTTCCCTTGCGTCGAAGACTTAAATGCAGCTTGGGAATTTTAGATCACGCTATTACATCATTTTAGAGAGAAGCTGAAGGTCTGACATGATGGTCATTAAAATGTTGAAGAAAAGTAAACTGCCTGCTCATGACACCAACGATACTATAAATATTTTGCTGGGATAAAAAACATGCTGGTCTAAAGGTTTTCGGGGTCCCCCCGCAAGCTGGGAGATGGAGGCGGCTCCCTAACTGAGTCGCTTTTAAAATGATACTTTCTATGGCTTGATCAAAGTGTTGCATAATTAAATTATCACTATTCACTTTATTTAAAAAGCAAATATTATAAATGATTAGGTAATATTTTTTACATGTTAAGAGTTTGGATAAATAGACTACAACATTATTAAAAAAGAATCATGTAACGCGTATAATAGTAAGCAATGCGCATATTATTTTCAGTGAAACAAAGGTCTAGCTCATTTTCAGTAACTTCAAAATTGTAACACATTTAACAACTTCTACATGGAAAATTTGAAACGTATGAAAGGTAAGCTTAAGGTAGTGTATTACTTTTGACAGGGTACTTTTTTAGAGACATTAGGTATTTTTTTGGAAGCAGGAGAGATGAAAAATGAGCAACGCTTTCGCCGGGAATCGAACCTCGGACCTCTGGAATACGCGCCCAGCGTGCAGACCACCACAGCACGAAGACATGCTAGGAAGGCGGGATAAATACCTTATACGTTTTCTAGTCCTTTTTTTATTTCATAATACACACAGTTATTTGAGTAATTAGCCTGAGTTATTTATCATTTTACATCTAATTTGTCTCTTATCCTCATAACTTTGTTACCTAAAACAATATAATATTTTTTTTCACAATATAAATTCTAATTATATATTTTTTACTTTTTACAAAATTCGAAAATGCAGATAATTGTGAGTGAATAAGAAAATAGTTTAAAATTTAAAAACGTAAAAATAAAATTACCACAAAAACAAGGTAAAATAATGAGTAATTTAATTATGTAGTATAATTTATGTCCAAGTGTGCCACCTATTATTTTCTTCCAATCTCATGGCAGTTGATTTTCTAAGGGCAAGAAATAATTTTTCAAAAATAGTTTTACATAAGGTTTAGAATTATGTTATAAAGACAATCAGGACACACAGGAAATGATGACGATAGAAAAAATAATAATGATAACCTTACGATCTGATAGCACGATCAGAAAGCAGATAACGGGCTTTTATTGCTTTTAACAAAATGAAAAAACAAAAGTAAGTGAATAAAAAAGTCTGCAACTAAATTTTGAACTTATTATTTATCAAAACGTACATACACAATAATAACAATGTAAAAGAAAAAAAAATTAAGTTTATGTTTATTTTCTATCTGTCGGTTACATTTTGTAATTCAAACATATTGACAGCTAAATATTAAACTTACGACTAAAATTCGTTTCAGATAATTGTAACATATTGAACTAATCTCTAAAAGGCTTAGTTAAACAAAAAATAAATAAATTTCAAAAACTTTTCTTATTTTTAGACGGAGCTTGAGAATTAATAACGACAACCTAATTTTTTTTATTTATTAAATTTTTCTCTGACACACACACAGAAAAATGCATATGCTTGTAAGTAAATAATTATAAATTTTATTTCTTTCTATAAACTGACAAATGAGGTTGTTTCGATTGTGTATAAAATTTGTGACATTAGATAAAAATTACTAGAAATTCTCTCCATCATGGATCGCAGAGTTTCGTCTGTTAGTTTGGTTCTTTTCTTATACTTGTTAATTTTCAACTGCAAAAACTCTGTTACCATGGAAAGGTACTATCTAACAGAGCAGTTATCTTTGTTATACAGTTTTTAATTGAAAATGTTTATCTTATAAAGATTTCAAAAAATTTAAAGTACCAAAGTAAACTTTCAGAGAAAAGTGCAAAGTATTTTATTAATATGAACTCATGATGAAAGCCCTTCTAGAGCTCTGGGAACCCTGTAAATGCGGGTACTGAGGAGCGCTTAAACTGCCCCTGATGGAGAATCAAACATTGGATTTTCCGCTTGCTTGACGATTGCTAAGACCTCGTTAGAAGCAGGTGATCATCCTAGTTTATATCCTCGTTTCAATTTTTAAAACTAAGTAAGCGTGCAGTAGCATTTTGGAACCAGAAAAATGTATGACTTTAAAAAGCAAGGAAAAACATATAGCATTCTGATCGTGATATCAAAGGAGTTCAATGTGATTAGATTCCATCAGGTTAATTGCTTGAACTTGTAATGTTGGACATCACTGAATATTAAGTAAAATTGTCTAAATGTGAAATTAATGCAACTGAAACGCGTAGCTGCATTATATGGCTGTGAAAGGCCTATCACACATAGTTTCGTAAAACGTATACACGGCACTCATGGTTAATATGTGCTCAATGTTATTTGAAACATGCAATTTTGACATTTCTCAATTCATAGAATGAATAATTCCGAAATATTACGCGGGGCGTTTGGAAAAGACTACTACTTGCTTTATTTCCTTAAATACTGATCTTGGGCAAGTGCTTCTAATTATAATGTTTCGCAAAAGAAGGTAAAGTATTTTATGAAAACAATTCAGTAATGTGACGGCATGGTTCCATTAATAAAAACTCCAATTCTTTATGTGTTTTATTTAAGTAAAGCGCACAGTTTGTAAAATGTTAACAGTGGTTTAAAAATTAAATTTAATTAAGCTTAATTAAATTAAGCTTTAAATTAAATTAAGCTGGTACATACTTTTATATGCAAAGTTCATGAAGATATTTCAAAAGAAGCTTATGACTTCGATCATATTTCCTACAGGATTTCGAGAAGGTTTTTGTGTACATGCAGGAAAAAACTGCAAAATAAAAGTTGCTCATTTTGGCATTTAATCTTTCCGTAATACACAATGTATCATCATTTTTAACTTAACTGATCCTGTGAAAATATTAATTACCAACACTACTTCGAAATTCGTATATGCATTTAAGAAAACTTTTGTATTTAGCTTATTGCAGTATAATAAACATGTATTTGTTAATTGAAAATTTTGATTTGCAGGGAATACACGGAAAGTTAAAAATTTCGTTTATAGAATCATCATACGCTATGAAAAGAAACATAGACAAATTTCTTCCATACTTTAAAAACTTTATAACTAGAAGTGAATGCATCTGGAAAATACGCAAGCAAATAAAACTTATAACTTCCTATTTTGAATATTTTTTATATAGAGTTTAAAGGGATATGATAATGTAAAACTTAGTTGTAATACAGACCTGAAAACAAAATTTTGGATATTTTATTCGAAAAATAACAATGCAGAAACAAAACAAATTTTCAATTTTCAATTTTTACTACACTAAATCATTTAAATAGGGCATAAAAAGGATAAAAAATGCAAAAAATAATAAAGGAAATAAAACAAGAGTTCAAACCAAGATTATAATTTAAAGTAATCTTTGAATAATCTTGGTTTTATTTTTATACGTTCCCTGTATTATACTCATAATAATACGCATCAGTGCGCATGAAGGAAAAAAAAAGTTATAAATAAATCAAAGCGGGAAAAGTATAGAAATTGAAAATGTAGGTAAAACTGAATTTAAGGTGAAAAAGATTAGAAAAGATAGTAAACAGCAAAATTACATATATTAATATATTGCAAAGAATAGAAATATTAGGGTTATAGTCCAATCAACAATGGATAGAATGGTTCTTCTGAAATAAAAGACAAAATATCTTCGTCTAACAGTGAAAGGTTAGGTAGAAAATTTGAATAGGTAAATCCTTACGAGATATCTTGAAAACAACCAATACTTCCTCCTCGAAGTAGATGAAAACTACTCTCTCTAAGAACTAAAGATGTGGATATAATGGTTATTTTAAACAAAAACGATTCAGAAATACCAGCAGCTGTTCTCGAAGGCGCGAAATATGTTTTAAAGCTAATACAATGGTTCTGAAGAAAAGTGGAGAAAATAAATTTTAAAGAAAAAACATTCATGAAAAATGAAGATATTATGAAGAGAACAATATTTCGATGGTCGTAAACTGTCATGCATTTGGGGGATTAGAGATTAATAAAATATGAAGATTAGATCATAAAAACAGAAGTAGCGAGGACTTTGGTCTCATATTTGTTTAGATCCCGTTTAACAGCTGAAAATATAAGCGGAATAATCTCTTAACTTGGGAACTAAGAATTTGGTGCCCTATATAGATTAGTATACTGCTCGTCAAATTGAAAGGAAACTGATAAAAATAGAGCTTAACTGCTTCTTACTGAAAAATGATTAAATCCAACTTGTACAAAAGTATTATATAACACGAATTGCCATGCTTATCATTCTATTATTCTCAAAATATTGAGTTTAACTCAAATTTATGAAATTTTAAAAATGATGAAAATGATTTCCCTTATTTTGCAACGAATGCTTTTTGAAATGGTTTATGATCACCTCTGACAGAAATGCTCTCCTTACAAGCAAGATTTCACAGAACTCAACAAACGGTTTTAAGACTTTTTATTAACACAACTAGAGTGACCGCTAAACAAGTTCCTTGTACTTATGAGTTATTCAACGAAATTCTGCTACCTGCCAGGCCAGGACACTATGGGGCTGAGCCATTAGATCGGAAGGATATCTTATTTAGAGTTTAAATATGTTACATAGTTAAAGCGAAATCTAAAATTATTGGAGAATACAAGAGAGTTAATAATTCAGTTGCACCAAACCCGAAGAGTATGAATGCATAATAGTATACATAAAATACAATGCAATATACACAAGGTACAATATTCAGACGTTACATAAGGACAGCAGAAGCGGTACATGACACTACACGTTGATTAATACAATGGAATTCAATAGAATAGCTGACATACATAAAGGAAAATTGTTACAAAAATGATATATAATAAAAACACTATCACACAGTATGATTTACTTAGATAACTAACAAGCTAAACTATTACTTGGATAAATATATTTGAAAATACGGAATGTATTATTGTTATAAAATTAATGCAAGGAACGGGTAGAATATAGATATATGTTAACGCATTATATTATTACTCAATACTGTACAAATTATACTACAAAATAATTCACAATAGTACTACTTTATTGCAATACAAACCCTATTATAAAATTGCAATACGACGTACATATATTTGTGTACTACGCTTTGCATTCTCATATATATACACTAACGTTTGTTAAAAATGCAACACCCTGAAGGAATTGTTGGGAATGAATGAAATTTGTTCCAAATATTATTGATACAAAATAAACGATCACATTTGTAAAACACAAAAACAAAACAAACGTCGGAAATCAGTACTTTCTTTGTCCGCTACGCTGAGCGATGAAAATCTGTACACGTTTGTGGCATAGAATTATACAGGTTCTGAATGTAATCCTGGGGAATGGCATTCCATATGTCTCATATTTGACATCAAAGTTCAGTTTTAGTATGAGCCCGACCAATCGTATAAGAGAGTAGCCTATAGATGTAATTCCACCCACGCTCAATGGGCCACATATCCGGGGAATATACAGGCCATGGAAGTAGCGAAACTTGTTGTTCCCTAATGTTCTTATTACATATGTTTCCGCTACGCGGGACTGGACGTCGAAAGGGACATTTCTCAGAACCCGCACTTTTCCGGGAAACCCACGTAGCTAGGCTACCATTTTCTCTTACTACAAAGATTTAAAAGCCGAATAGTAATCAGTTATCGCTCAGATTGGGATCGCCTGATCGTTAAGAAGCAGAACTGCTTGGTTGATATCTACGCGGGACAGAGCTGCAGACGCATTTATTAAAATAAAATATAAATAAATTCAAGTCATATTCACCCTAGAACGATGAAATTGCTTTGCAAATATAAAATATTAATATAAAAAATAAATGAGCCCTGTCCCAAATTCTTTTTTAATAAATATTGCTACCGATTTATTGCAGTTTGCAGACCATAATTGAGTTCTGCTTTTAAACTTATTTCGTGCATTGCTAAAGTTTATCATATGTATACACATGTGTAAGACAATATAAAACACTCTGTATAAATTATTCGATGCACGTTGCACTACTTACTAAGCAATAATACGCAATACAGTGCAGAATAACAATGCAAGGTAATACATATTATGCCACATAATATTCACTCCTTAGATTTCAGTACAGTCCATAACATACTTTACTCATTAAACCACGCAGAATTTACAGTTTTACTGCTATAATAAATTCTGTTACATTGGAGGGTTCCTATTATAATTGGGAGTTTTAAAATAAAGTCCTGCAGAACCTATTCGACAAGCTAGCGAGTTATCCATACGTCTTAAACAGGTACAAAAATACTGAAGAAAGTTTAAAATAAACTTTTTATTCTTGTCTAAACAGAACATAAAGGCACGACTTGTGTTACAGACAAAATTCCCATTTCTGGTTAATTAAATTAACCGATAACAGGCAATTAAATTCAAATACTGATAACGTAGTCCTAAAACTACACATTCGACAGCATAAGAAATAAGTTGATTCAAGGTATTTCACAGGTGCGCTATTTAAAGCATCGGTTAACGAGAATGTTGAAGCCGCAAATATCAATTTTAAGAAGAGTTACTCAAAGCTAATTTGAATTCTGGTGAGGAAGAAGCGAAGGAGAAGTTATAGTAATAATTAAAATCATAATATTTGTTCACTTAACGTATACATTACAATATGACATACGGTATTGTATGAGAAGGCAGTTATAGCTGCACAATAGAATCCGTTGAAATAACTATGGGGATATTTACAGCCCACCAGCGGCCAAGCAGTTACAGTCGCTGAACGCTGATAGTTCGACCTTGGATTGATATGCGACAAACAAGCTAGCTGAATGGACATTTCATAATTTTCCCCATGTTTTAAAGTAGATACAAACCAGTTTCCCTTAGAAAGTCCTCTACGAAGGCATTAAATTAAACTCCATTAATGATACTTATATTTTCCTTTTTTAAGCAGAATAGATGATAATAAATCATAGTTCAATTTCATCGAATTTTCCAGATGTACGCACAGTATGCATCATGTACTTAAGCTTAAGCTGAAAGATCGCTCTGAAAATTGAAATTTATAATAATAAAAACTATCTGCGAAACAGCATGAGACAGGAAAGGTCACCCGTTTAACTTTGTTCTTATTTGAAAATAATCAAGCCTAAAAAATTAACATTGATAAAATAAATAATGATTTTGTTTTCTTGTGACTTATCTCACTTGCCTGACAGGTAACATCAGAAAAAGCCCACGAAATTCATCGTGGCAAGGAGTGCAAGACTGCGCCTGTCGTTGGCAAGAGCCTTGAGCACAATACAAGTGACCATATGACTTCCCTCATTATATTCTTTTGTCTTAATGGATTATGCAGGAATCAAAAACGGCATTTAATCAAAACCGAATACATAGCATAATCAAAGATACATTTATCGAAAACATATTCGTTCGATTAAAAGGTATAAAGCAACTTCAGTTATTGATAAAATGATCAACCATATAAGGAAAAGTAGTTAGGGTTGGAAGAAACAATAAGGATGGGATTCTCGTCACGGGACTCCCAACTCTCTAGTTACGCCCAGCGTCTATGTTTAAATAGTTAATACCAACTGAAATCAGGGCTGTAATAAAAGCGTGAAATACTTAGAAACCCTTTCTTAAGTGAATGCATATTTAAAGCTATCACGAGGAAATAACTGTTCTAGTATATATCAATGTGTTTTATTTCTTTTAAAAACAATATGATATGTTGGCGTCTGGTAACTAGCAGGTTAAGTTGCATTAGATCTTTAGATCCAAAGGTACACGAAAACATTTCCCGCTTATTATCTCCGGATTCGAATACCTTAGGAAAAATCATTGTCATTCGCTGTCGTTATTGGCTATCTTTTTTATTGACGTCACATTCCTTAGCTAGAATCTGTGTAATATCATGTAATTATACACTTATTAATGTACAGTTCGCCCTTGCGTGCACTCATGCATATATGCAATGTATACGATTTACATATAATTTTTTATCACAAATATATTGTTAAATGGACTTGCCGCTATAACTTGTTATGTTCATGTTATACATGTATAAATGTGCAGGGAGGAGAGAAAAAATGCACCTTGTCCTTCTGATTATAATATTGATTCAGAATTTATGTAAAGGCAGTCGAGGATGTTCATAAATAACAATGAAACCAGAGAAGGGAGAAAACAGTTATTGTTGTGAAGGGATTTATTTTAATGTCTTAATAGTTATTTTTATTTTTAAAGATGCTTTCCTTTATTTCCCACCTACGATTCCCTATTAGAATGAGTTTTCAGAATCGCTTTTTATGTAAATGAGGTAGAACCAGTATTAAAGTGGAAGTCTCGGTCACTTCAGTAGAAGAGCTTAGAGGCGCATGTCTGCCTTCTGGCTATGTTCTTGCTAATAGTTTAATCTTACTGCTCTTCTGCCGTATTGTTTGTTACGTGCCTATTAGTATTCGCCTGTGATATTAAATAAGGCCAACTCTGTTAGTTAATTCTGTGCAGCTTCGGCTGGTTTTAATTTACTCAGCATTAGATGAGTTTCTTATTTTCTGTCTTAAGCCCAAGTGGAGACTTACTTTAAGCCCGAAAAGGGCCATCTATGAATATTCTTGAGTTAAATAAAAGGGTAATTTAACCTTTTTTGGACTTGTTACTGAAGCATTAGAACTAAGCCGTTATTCGCTACACAGTTATTAAGGATTCTAGCTGCCAAGGACAGCCAACTTAGCTAGAATATTATATTTGAATCAAGAAATCCCGAAAGGTATTTCATGGCATAAGAGAAATGTAACTTATCTTGCATTAAAAAAACATTTCCTTTCGGAAAAGTTTTCTCTTGCTACCAGTAATAAGTAAAATAATAATAAGTAGAACATTGTACGAAATCTTATGAAGACTCCGCAGTTACAACTGTTAATATTTTGAATTTTTTTAAAGCAAAGGCATTTCCCCTAAATAAAATATTACCAGAAACTGAGCTTGCGATTTATGCCGGAGATAAGACGCGTGTTAAATCAATAGCGCTTTGCAAAAATGGAATCTTTAACGTTTTTTAAAAAGTGATAGTACAGAGCTAGAATGAAGTACAGAGATAGTATAGAAGAGTTACAATTCAAAGATAATTGCTGGAAAACACTCTTTCCTCAGCGTGCAATTTTTAAATTCAAAATGATTATCCAGTTCCGGGTGATTGTTGCACAGGAAAAAATTTGGTCATTGAGCTAATACTTAACAAAAATTTCTCTTTAAGTAAATTTCGTTCATATTTATAATACACGACAAATTTAAATAACTCATACGGTTATTTCTGGAACAGGTACATGAAGGAACTTCAAATGCTCAAAGATATTACTCGCTTAACGGCAAGTGTAATACTGCTGAAATTGAGGATGGAATTTTCTGTCTCCCACTAAGCTCAGAACTGATTTGAAATTCAGACAATGCTTTCGCATCTTATTAAAGTTTTATGCTAAGCAGAAAGTCATGAATGAACTGAAGCTCGTTAACTATTGCAGGAAATTTGATTGAGGAATTAAACGAAAAGCTATATTTACAAAAATAAATTATAATTTACTAAATACCGATATATTTCGTTATATGAATCCAGAGTATAAAATGTTTTGAGAGAAGAGTTGATATCTGAAAACTAAAGTTATGCGAATTATAATGTATATAGTAACATAAATTGTATACATGGGATCTTTAAAATATGTTCATTGCAATATAAAAAATCATTTCATAAAGAAATTTTGTTTATTTTTGATTTGAAACTTTTAGAGAAATATTAGCCGAACTTTCCGAAATGCTTTTACATCTTTGTCTTGTAATATATGAGCGTCTGCAGTAAGAAGAAATAAATTTCTAAAAACGCTTTTGACTGTTTATTGCGCATCTTAATAAAAATATTTTTAAATAACATGAGCTTAAAACTGATGAGATCTTTCGCTAAAAGAAATGCCGCAAAAGTCCGTTCCAATTCGTACGCCGCTCCTGTTGAATAAATACAAAGAAAAGGAAAGTAAGAAATAAATGTATAGAAAAATTTTTTGTTAAATGTTGTAGAAGTCAGGTCGAAAGAGGTTATTCTGTTTGAAACGTTCAAGGAAATTCTTAAAAGCTTTGATGCGAATTTCTTTGAAAGACGAACCTTTTATGATTTATGGATTCGGAATATAGGAAAATTTTGTAATAGGAAAAAAAAACGACGTGGAGCGAATATCTGTTGAAATAGAAAGAGTTTCTTGCGAATCTTTGTTATAACACTGAGTTAGGAAATAAAATAGTATTTTGTTTTTTAAAACGAGCCTATGTGTATGTAGTGATTTTCCCAAGTGACGGTGCATAAAGATGTTAGTAGTCGGCCGATTTAACACATTTTTAATCTCGATGAAAAAATACCTTGCATAAGAAATCCTGAAAATAAAATATTAATTTGTAAATAACGCAGTTTAGATTGATTTATTATCCGCAGTTACTATTTTTAAAGGGTGTATTAAAGGGGAAATAACCAAATTAAATAGAATACTAAGGGTCGACCATTTCAAATTGAAGTTAAAATTTTGTTTTACATACTTTTATCTTACATATATAGAGATATCAAATGCCAAAATAATATTAGTTGTTACCATATTTTAAATTAAAAGATCATTTTAAGGATATAATTATCAATAACTCTATCGGTGTATTATTGATTATGAAGCTTTTAGATTTAAGCTTAATTTACCAAATTTCATTTTTATCTTTAACATAAATATAGGCGTATCTTTTAAAACTCTATTCTCAAATTTGTTTTCTTATTAAAAGAGATTTAAATTGTTTTCTCTATTTAAAAACTTTTAATATAAAGTAAGAGCTTTCTTTCCTTCTTCTACATTTGTTGAAAGATTTGTGAATAATTCTTACTCCAGAAAGATTCTATCTTCTTTTTCCAAGAGTAAAATAAAAACTCTCGTAGAATTCTTAGTTTATTTATCAAAATTTGAGATATATCATTAGTACATCGCAATGGTTATAGGTATCAAAATAGGTCATTTAAAACGATATGCAAAAATAACGCGCAAAATAGTATGACATTTGCAAAGAAGAGCATTTTTAAGGACCAATGACAACACAAGGGAGGAGAGGGAAAGAAACTTTTATTGGAATTAAAAGTTTTCAACGTGCCCACCTTCATAAAAGATAACGCACTGTATGCAGGAGATTGTTAACAACAATGACGAATGTAACATCGCAGGAAGAATCTGTGTAACTTCATCTTTTATGCCATCTTTCAATTCTGACAAATATCGCGCATTTGATGTGCACATAATGTATTTCAGATATCACCCCGGAACCAAAATCCTTCTTAATGAGGTCAGAGGATCTCGGTGATCTCGAAACTGCAAAGTTACAGAAGATAACTCTAAACGTCACACTCGTTGAAAACTTGTAATTCCAATAAAAATGTTTTCCCTCTCATTTTTTGTGTTCTTATTTGTCCTTTCCAATGATCTTCTTTCCGAATGTTTAATGCTGGTAATTTTCATCATACGTGTACTGTTCCAATGCGATTTATGGCTCTTCAATGCGCTGATCAATTTGCGCAGGAAAAAAGTGGATGTTGCCGTTCAAAAATTTCGAATTTTTTTCACTGTAACCGTAACCGCGACAGCTCGACAGCTCTATTTCTTTAATTCATCACAATATCGAGGCTTTTCCAACAACGAGATATATATGACGTCGTTGGGTTTTTCGCCGCGCGGACGCGTAGCTGTGTGATGCTCACTCTATCTTTCGCGTTTGTTTACCTGCGGGTAAGTGCGTACATGGAGAGTGCTTGGAAGCGTGATATACTCTTTTCAAAATCTATTAAGTAAGGTTACTTTTATTCATTTATTGTGCAGTTTAATTTCTGTAAGTTCTGTTAAATTCTGTAAGTTCCGAGAGAGCTATCTGGAAATCTTCTTATCTATACGGTAGCTGTAATGCATTCATAATGAATTGGAACAGGGAAACCGGGCAAGGGCCAGAACAATTGTTCAGTCCGCCATGGCCGCCAGAATTATTTATAAAAGCATGCCATGAAAGAAGCATTAAAATTATGTAATTTTTATAAGTGGTAAAGAAAAGAATTTGAATGTGAATAACCCCAAAAACTTAAAAGATGAAATCGAAAAAAAAAAAAAAAAAAAAAAAAAAAAAAGGATCTTTGGTGAAACATATTGATTTCATTAAACGCATAAGAGATGGCAGACTTTTAATTTGTGCGGCATCAGCTGAATGTGCTTGGCAAGTACAAAGCTTGTCAGAGATATTGAATATAAAAGCTTAATTTACCAAATTTCATTTTTATCTTTAACATAAATATAGGCGTATCTTTGAAAACTGTATTCTCAAATTTGTTTTCTTATTAAAAGGAATTTACAACATTCGCAGTGAATAATTTAACAAGTAAATTTCTTCTATCACATATACCGGAAGACGTCGAATTATCTGAGCTAGCTAAAGAACTTAGCTGTAATAATGATATAGATGTAATTAGCTTACGAAGATTTATGATAAAAGGGTCTGATAAAAACAGAAGGCCCTCCGAGAAGGTACTGGTCATAATTATCGGACACAACATCACAGAATTCATAAAAGTATGGTTGACCAGGCAAAGAGTTACAAGGTTTTATGATAATCCGAGACAGTGCTCGCAGTGTCTGAAATTCGGACATGGAATAAAAAATTGCAGAGGTCAAATTAAATGTAGCAGATGTGGTGACAATCACAAAAGAGAGCAATGTCAAAGTCAGGTAATAAAGTGTGGTTTATGCAATAATAATCACAAAGCCACCTCAAAGGATTGCCCGAAGTATAAAGAAGAGAGCAAAATTCTCAAATATAGCGCAGACTACCACGTCCCCATTGCAGAAGCAAGAAGAATTATCGAAAGCATATCGACCTATGTAAAAGTGGCTGGAACGCAGGAGTCAAATCTGGCAAAGGAGGAAATTTTGAAGGTGGTAACCACTAATCGCTGCTCTTCAGAATTCATTTGAAACTTTAAAACAATTTATTAACAACTTTAAAACAACAAGCCGCAAATTTTGAAAGAATTTTGCTGGAACACGCCAAAATATATGAAACTACGATTGGGAAAATGCATGAAAAATTTGATAACAAGCTAAGTGAACTGTCGGAACTAATTAAAGACAAGCAAAGGGAAAAACGGGCCCTTGAATTAGATAGTACGGAGGACTCAGACTCGTGAAACATTGCCGTCGATTCTGTGAGAAGCAAGGGAGCAAAATCCTACTCAAAGTTCCCCCTGCGGTCCTTGAGGCATGTTACCAAAGCAAACATGACTTGACTAAATAACAAAGGACAAAACATTAGTAGAGCAATGGAAGTCACAATTAGTAAAGCAAGACTGCAGATGCTAGATACAAAATAGTTCCGGTACAGATGTACTCGTAGAAGATCCGACTCTCCTTATTGTGATAAGTGTTTACTGATCGACAGCGCGAAACATGTAATTATTCATTGTAAGAAATATCAGGAAGCCAGAGGCGAAATGTTAAGGAAAATTAAACTGGGAGATATAAACCTAATGGTCGATTTGATTGTCCACTGCAATAAGAATCTTTGGCGATACCGAATTTTAAGGAACTTTATCACCAAATGCATACAAAATTCTTAAATACTTTTACAGGACTGACGTTCTCTCTGGAGTGGAGTAAATGCGTCCGTAATTAAATTAAAAAAAGAAAGTTCGTTGCGCACGCGTAGAAGCCCAAGGCGCCGAAGGGAAGCCAGTCTTCAGAAGCAGAAGAAGACAATATCGAGTGCATACCTTCATATAACAATATTTATGTTCCATTTTGATTGGTTGAGTGGATATTTCGCTAAGGATTCGCATATCGGGGAAACATTTTTATTACGATAATGCTGTACAAGGTAAGAGTATTGAAAAATGCGTGTTGCAACCGAAAGAAGTTTCTACCTTCAATATTGAATTCGTTATTAAACTTCAATTTGAAAAATGAACGCGAAGTTTTATAGACTAAGTGGAACTAAAGAGATGATCAGGGATGTGAAAGAAGATTCAGAACCATGTTTCTGATAAAATTTATTATAAAAAAGTATTGCAATAGCTATCTGAATTAAGATGGAAGATTTAATATAAAATATCGTTACATGTACGTGTTATTGTTTGGATGCCAGTGCTATTGCCTATGCTCCTAGGCTCCTAGGTCCAACTTGTCTTCAAAAGCGTACAGAGAAACTACCTTCCTGTTTTATATCAAGTAATGATATCAAGACTCTTTTAATTATTGACTGCATAAGGAGTTTAGTATAATAAAATATCTGGAAGTTTATGAATATTATGTCTTAGATAATGAATAAAGAATTCTGTTATTTGTACATAACGTAAATTTTATGTATTTCCATTTTGTTTTCTACTGTGCAGTGTTCATTGAGTTACATCCCATCTTTAACATCAGCCTCCTCGATGCTGGACCAGTTAGATTACAAATCTGATGGCACGACCACAAACTTCAGACTCAGTTTTGATAGATGTGCTTCATATTACCAATAAGAAGTGTTTGACGGCTGGATAGGTTAAATGTATTTGCATCATTTTCAGTTGAAAATCTGAGGTGAAAAGCAAGTCTCCACTTGCATTTCGCTTCAGTACGGTATTAAAGACCGACGAATGTTTGAATTGGAGTCGGCAAGTGTTGGGATACTTTGATTGCAGGAAATCAAAGATTACACTTAGAAACTGAAAATTTGAAATACATGATTTATGATGTAGGAAATATACGAAATATTTTAATTCAAGTTGTGTTTCCCGCAACCGCAATTTAAAAGTTTTAATAGAAGCATACATGCCAACGGTAAATTTATTCTTTCCTTGCTCTCTAAACGCTACATTGAAAAAAATTAAATGCCCGATTAAATCAACAAGAAATGTTGCTATCCACCTATTATTGTATAGCTCGTTAATGAATTTATTTTTTATTCGCACTGGCTCACATTTGCTTTCGCCGCTTGTGTTTTTCAACTTTATTTGCAAACATCAGTTCTTAGACATTAGCTAAATTACTTTATTTTTCTGTTATATATGTATAGTATTTATAATCGTAAATTAAGTATAGTATTTGTCATCGTTGTCAAAATATGCTTGTTTTGAAAAATGTTATTCAAAACGTTTCTGGTAAAAACTATTCACATACTTTGAACAAACAATTTATATTTGATAAAAACACGAAAAATAAATCGACATTTTTTAGCTAAAATTACACTTTGTATTCGCTGAGCATGAATTTAACTAATTGTTTCGCGTAAGATTGTTCCATTTTATTCTATTCCTCCCTTAATAATTGCTTTCGAAAAAAATACCGTATTTTCGTATTTTTTCCCAGTTAATTCCATACATGTTTGATAGGACTTAAGTCCGAAGAATGTGGATGAAACTGCATAACTTCGTATTATTTTGTATAATAACCGCATGCGAACATTTACCATTGTTTATGTTTACGATAGTTAGCCTGACAGAAATCGAATCTGTTTCGCATTCCAAATTTTCTTGCAGACGCTTTGAGACTTAAGAATATTAATATATTTATACTGATTCATGGCATTTTCTGTAATTTAAATTTCTCATTCCAGAGGCAACGAACCATCCTCAAACCATTATTCCTTCACCTTCGTCTTTAACAGTAAGCAGTAGGTTTCTCGTATTCAATTTTTCATTCGGCTATCGCCGCATAGCAGTTTATCTATCGAACCCAAATTTATTAAATTTTGACTCGACTGCAATCATAACATTGTTTTAATGCGATAAATCTTTGCTTACAACAGATTTTTGAGAACACTAGGAGTATTTTCCTTGCTTTCTTGTTGACAAAGAATTTTCTTCTTGCTGGTTGCCTATTGTAGCCATCTGCTTTAATGACTCTTCAGACTCTTCCGCGGCAAATTTTTATTGCAAAGCATTCGTCTAAATCCGCTGCAAGTTTTGCAACAGTGATGTTTGGGTTTTGTTTGACTTTTAATAGAATAAATCTATGATTGCTTCGACTTACCTTGGAATGGAATACAGATTTCAGTACATTTTTAACAGTTCCAAGCAATTTTTATCGTTTTAATACATCAAGGATAGTTAAATGCTTTACATTAAGCATTTTTTGAATATTTTTAATACTTTGACCACCAATAAAATGGTTAGTAGTTAGAACTTGTTGTTAATAATCTTATTACGTTCACTTCGGATATCGAAATCTTATATATTTTGCTGAACAAGTAATAATTTTCAAATGCAGAAGATACTTCGAAACGTAGTTTAATTTGAAACAAAAAAAAAAAAATTACAAGAGACATCGTTTGCCAAAATACTTCAGCAAAACTTTCGACTATCCAGATTATCATGAGAGTTACTGGTTAATACATTTTGAAATAAATTCTTGCATCTCAAGAAAAATTTTGATGATATTTATTTTGTAACAACAAGGCTTAAAATACAGAAAACATAATATAACTGAAAAAAATCTAGAGTTTGTGTTTCAGTATTTAGTTTAAGATTTATACAAATAAATTTCAAACATGCATGATATCCGAAAACAAATGTGAGCCAAATTGGTTATTTTGTATTATTTATTAAATCAAACAATTGTTTTAATAAGCTTTTTGACGTAATTAATACGTTATACTAAATAATTTCTTTGTACTCACTTCATTATACTAAATCTTTGTTATGCTAAATCTCTGTAATATTAAATGTTATGTTCTGTAATAATAAAGGTTATGTTTGTTATACTAAATCACTGTAAATTTGTGATTTTATTTCCTAAATCAATACTGTTTCAATAATCTTTTCGACTTTTTATAAATAAGTTACGCTAAAAATTTCTCCGTACTACATTCGTTATACTATACTGCTCTCTTCGTTAACCTCGTTATAGTAAATAATTTCTCTCATTTTCAATTTCTTCAAGCGGTACAACCAACTGCATGATTTGGAGCTTATTCGGAGATAAATTATATTGTTTGCTTAACTTTATCCATCTGCAAACTTTTGGTATCAAATTTATAAAAAAATTAGTAAATAAAATGTATTCGCGGCCCGAACTGGAAACTCAATGGGATATCGTGTTAACTGGTATATCTCCTAAAATGATGGTCATACTGCTTACTGATCTAGGTACTATATATTCAGGCAATTCAGCAATTTGTATGAAATTAAAATGTGTTTTTGAGGAAGAAAATCAATAAACCAAAATAAAATCATTTAGAATCATCTATTTCAGAATTTTTCACAGAGCTAAAATAATTTTAATACATTAAGTTGAAAGCAATTTCTTAAAAAAAGAATCAAATAAAAAAGGCGTTTCACGTGCGCAGTTACACCCGAGAATCAAAAAGTGGATGTATCACGTATTTCTAGAAAACCTCATCTCTTTTCTCTTCTAAGATCTCTCAGCTTTTTCACGGCAATTCATGGAATTTCCTAACTAAGTACAAGCTTTCAGTTTATCTCATAATTTTGTTGGAAAACTCTTAAAACAAAACCTATGGTTTTGAAAGAATATGAAGTTATGAATATGAGAGCTGTCTTTATTGCTTTCATTGCCACAAAGTCTAACGTTCACAGACAATGCTAAAAAATACACACAGTGAGTAAATCAAAATTTTATTGCCTGGGCTCTAGATTTCATACAAATATTTCTTGCGCCATGCACTTAGACAATTAAACTGTCTGGAAATAATAAAAGTTTTATTTATTTTTAAAAATTTTAATTTAAATGTTTACATTTATGGAACAGTTTTCAGGGCCGAATCTTGAACTTTCATAAAGGGCATGCTGCTACACATCAAGTTTTTAAAATTATATTAACGAATAGAAATTACTGTTACATATATTTGAAAGTTGATAATATGTATTTGCGCATTAATATTATTAAATATTCACAAGGTACATAAAATAATGAAATGCAAGTAATACAAATTTAAAACTCGCTAATTAGCCCAAAGGGGCATTAGCCCAGGAGGGCTATTAGTCTCGAAAGGCATTTTGCGTCGAATCACTATAAACGGCTGTATCACAGTTTAAATTGTTGCTATCAAATATTATCGCTTTATATTATATTTAAAGAAATTAAATAATGAAGAATCTTCATGAATTTATGTATATTTATAGCACTGTCAGAAAACAAACATACCTAGAGCAATTAAATTTTAAAAAGCGTAGTTCTCCACCGGAATATGGACACCTGGAAATCCGAATCTTGAATTTTGAATTTATTTTATTATCTATTTAATATTTTTCAAACACTAACGAAATTTTTATTAAGAAACTCAACGATTTCATATCGTTTCATATGCGCGAGACACTCTATCGGAATTCTTAAGATATGGTGTTTTTAAATATTTTTAGCCTGAAAAGACGTTAGCGCAAATGCTCTCGAATCATGTATGTATGCGTAAATGAAAAAATGCTCTTTTGAGCGTACTACAAAATCTGAAAGGTTTCAGATTTTTTTAAAATTTTCTGTTAAATTTTTTTTAAATATGAATTGAAAGTCTTCTTAATGAAGGATAGCAAGCAATTTATATCATAATCACAACTCAATTTTGTTTGCTTTATGCATATAGCATTATGCATAGTCGATTAATGAATCACGGATGCTTATAAAAGTCGATTGTTGTAGAGTTGATGCTGATAGTGGGAAATTTGTGAATCAACCTTTAAGTTTCACACTTAATGTTAGGAATACTGTAGGTTTATACAAGCATAAATTCACATATAAGCTTATTTTCTGTCTTGTGGGAAATGTACAAATCATTCAAATAAAATAATTTACGAACTCAAATAATTCGCAAGACCAGTACTAAGCTTGTTTTTAAAAAATTCGGGAAAATTTGAAGATGGAAATTTTTCTGCACTCAAAAGGCTCGTAAATTCAAATTAATTATAAAAAATCATGCTTTTCGCACATTTACATGAGCATATTATTCTCTTTAACATGTTTACGTAATTTCACATTCTTAAATACACATTCTATTTAAAAAAAATCCGTTTTTTCTTGTGAATTGGTTGACTGGAGAAAAAATACAGAATTACTATTTTCTTTTTATGGAGTTCATATGAATTTATTAAATATAGTTTATAAGATTATTCAGAACAATAAAACATATCCACGTTAAACTGTGCTTACATTTTTCTTTATTTAAATCTATCAGTTTTTTTAATATTATGTATTTGAGAAGCCAGCAAGCAGATGAATGTCTCTAAATGGAAGCTTGGACAAAAAATATAATTTATCTCTTGATTTAAAATTTTATTGCTTTTTTTACCCCATTTTAACCCTTAAATGGCTGTAGTTGCCATTTGGCAACATACTCATATTTAGTCATATAAATGAAATGAAAACACAAATTTTAGTTTACTGCAGAGTTTAACCAACTGAACACATACTTTTTACGTATATAGGTTTTAAAGGTTTAGTGTAATGGCACCACTAACGGTGAAACAGTCATTATTGTGAGTTGATATGTAGGTTGTGGACATCATTTGTGTTTTTGAATTTTTGATTTTGTGTTTGTTATTATTTTGATGTATTCAAAGTTTTAAAATTGTTTGAACAAGTTTATAAAGTATGTATTATTACGCAAAATTGTTATCGAACATTTGCCTATCATGTTTTATTTGTAAAATTTAATATTTTTTCAAAAATTGGAATAAAAGCTTAGTTTAGATTTTTTTCAGTACTTTTCTTGTTTTATTTGACATCAATTCTAATGTACTTTTAACTTTAAAAATCAAATTAAAAATTCATGCATTTAAGGGTTAAGACGTTTTACAGATTTTTCCATTTAATTATTTAACTGAAAAACTGAAAATCGCTTTGTTACCACTTATCTATGAAACCCTCTAAATATGTTCCAATATTGCAGTCAAGGCTCATATTACATTTCAAAATTAGAAATGATAGCGCTCTATGGAAAGCCCTCAGTAACGGTGAATTTTTATTTTGAATGGCTAAATTCGGGCGTTCCGCGGGAAACACAGTTTGAAGACTACTGCTATAAAGCGTCCGCATGCAGATGCCAGAAACGTCAAATCAGGAACGTTGTGGGAGGAAAAGAAGGGAAGGAAGAGATTTCTTTTGCTCATGTAAAATATTTGTAAACCAAAGTTGGAGAGCCTACAAGTCGCTGATCAGAAAAGAAAAAAGTGACAGAACACAATTCGTTTTGTTTTAAATTTCTACTTCTTAAAAAAGTAACTATGATTCTTTGCAGAGCTCTATATTTAAAATAAATAATAAGGATTTTGCTGCATGATTTAGTTATCTGCATGATTAGTTTACTATACGATAAATTACTGCATGATCATACTGTAAGAAAAAATCCCTGGTATTATTTCTTATTATCCCTGGTATTATTTCTCTAAATTTAACATGTAATTTTTTGTAAAGAATAGGTTAAAAATTATGATCCACTCATTCTAAAATCTTAATTTCTTCCATCAGGGATTTGGCTTAGGGTATAATTATGTTTTAATACAATAGGAAACTAATATATTTGATTATAATTAGTCTCGTAGCATAAAGTGTAGGCTTGAGTTTCTTATATCAGTTTCAGCATTAACTAAACACACAGACAGATCCAAAGATTCCCATAAATTTCAAATATTTACAAAACTAAAATAGATGAGTAGGTGAGAATGTGTTTCATAATCAAATCGCAAGGAGGGAGCTTATTCTGGCAAGAGGTAAATATTTAGTTCACAGTTTCACTCTTTCAAAGCACTACATTTTGTCGACGGTTACATTCCCAGTTCTGAGACGTTGGAGCTCTCAGAACTGTTCCGACATAAGCTCTCATGTAATTCAAGCAGAATTTATTGCTATGAAATCATTACTCAGATTACCCAAAAAGCAAAGCCACACTAATATTATCCACATGAGTATTGAATACCGCATAAAAATAATTACTTGCGACACTTTCAAGAATAAGCTGATCTTTAAAATTAGGAAGCTTCCTACTTGCAGTAAAGGTAGAGCTAAAACTGCATTAGGTTAAAGCTCAAATAAGAATTTTTAGCAATTAACTGACGTATTACCTGGTCAAAGGAGGTTTAAGTATATAAGCTGAAATGTCATAGTCCTAACTTTTAAGAATCGTTAGGTTACGCTGTGAACTATTATTTTTATATTTTGATGAGTGAACTGTATACTTAATTACAGTATATGAAATTCCGACAAAGTGTGAATTATCAGAACTTAAGTTTGATTTTTATTAAACACTTCAGCTAAATTTTTCAGTTTTGTTTCGAAGACGATAGGAAAATAATTTTCTTGTGCTTTGCTTATTTATTTTTCTTTCCTTTTTTAACAATAGGCTTCTACGACTTGCAACTTCTCACTTGCTGTTAAACTGGCTCAGCAACAACGATAGCTATTAGTTGGAGATATGTCACGGGCTACTTTTACCGAGTAAATTGTATTGGATACTATTCTGACCATCATTGTTATTATCGATATAGAGCAGTGACCTCAATATCGAAAGGATGAACTAAATGTTAAGACTGCAAACAAAAACACATTTCTTTGAGATTCATTTTCACAGAAATCACATCATTTACATCTGTTTTTCTGATGTTTAAAAATGTTTAAGTTCACCCTGTATTAGCTTTTGTAAAGATGATTTGAAACTTACCAACAATGCATACATAAGTTTTAGCACCACACATGGAAAGAATGAACAATGAGAAATTTTCAGTTTACTTATTCTTTTCCTCCCTTACTCTTACGTCCTTAATTAGACGAAGGTTAGTAAAAACTACAAGGCTTTTATTGGTTAAATTCAATAGACAGTAATTTAAAAAAAATTATACTACGAACTCAACTTTTATGCCTTTAATGTAATGGATTCTAGAAACCTTTAAGTAATCATTTACAATTTTCAGCGGTTCTTAATTACCAAAAAAGAAAAAAAAATCTAATCACTAAGCATAATGTATAATAGCAAACAAGATTAAGTTAAAATTCAAAATTCACAATAAGACAATTATTATAATTAATTGCTGTAAATGATTTATTTTTCTAGAAACCGGAGGTTTCTAATTTTTATGACCTTAAACTTCCTTTTATTCTTAATCTTCAATTTAATTTGCTAATCCTACTTAGTTAATTAATTCTGACATTTTAATTGCAACGATACCTTTACATTATAATATCTAACAAGGCGTGAAAGAAAATGTTTTTTGATAAAAGAAACCATTAGGGAGAAATACAAAATATTTAACAGGGAATTTTTCTCAACTTCTTTTATTATCTTCAGAAGCAATATAACATCACTTTTCCAGCTTGAAGAAAGGTAGTTTAAGCCTTTTAAATAACACAACTGGTTCCATGTGGACTTAAGTGTTTTTACAGATAAACTGCAAATCTTTAATCATCCGTGAAAGATCGGAAATACCTCCAGCATAAAAATTCGACACGTAAATATTGGATGCGATATAAGATAAAGCTGGTACAGTCAGAATGCGAAAGAGCTGAATATTTCTGCTTTTTCCATCATCTGTTCGAGCGAAAAATGTCGAAAATGGATTTTCCTACAGTCTCGCTATTTCACAATTTCCCGATGTGTGTATGGAATGATTTTTCTTTTCTTATTTCCACGCATGATCAAAAATAAATTGACAGTGGCATCTGTAATTTGGCAAAAGAGATAAAAATATAGTTTGCGTGCTTGTCACATGATTTGCACATGGAAATGAAACATCGGATTTAACTCAAAATGTGTGTATTTGCTTTTGCTTGCTACTCCAGAATTTATTCCACTATAAAATGTCAAATCATCTCCATAAAAAATGTAACATATAGCAAAAAATATTCTAAAAAAGAAGAAATCAAGCTTAGTCGTAAGGTATGAGAAATTATTAAAATAATACTCCATATTTTCGCAAAGACTGACATTTTTTTCATTTAAAATAGAAAGATATATATAATTTTTTATATCCTCTTACATTTGTATTCTGGAGAATAAAAATGAAGTAGCTTGTTTGAATTACTTATATAATGATGAATATTACCTTTCTGAATAATTCCTCATGTCGCATAAATTTTGCACCTAACCTGAGTCTAACGTTTGATAGATAATAATTTACATATTTAACAATCAAGCTTCCAAGATGACGTCTCTGAAAAGTTTTAATTTAAAAACATGAAAATTACTCAAAACTGAGATGAGTGGATATATGTTCAACAAAGTTATTCCGAGTGCTTGCACTGTATAATCTGGATCATGCCATACGAAGCAAATATTTTGAAGTAACATGGGTGTTTTTAAACATACAGAACTCTTTATATTAGCTTTATTAAATCAATTAATCTCTAAATAAAATTAACTGCAGCAAAACCAGAATAAAATGGAGCTGCAATTACTAAACGGAGTCTCGAAAGTTGTGATTGGATTAAAAAATATTCATAATTCATGGTTTTTTTCACTCTTTTATTTATATTTATAGAGAATGCTATGGTATTACTATGGTACGGTATTATTTACTATGATATGATATTAGAATAATTACTATGGAATATCCATAGTAAAATGAATGCTTAATTTTGGAATACAATATGAATTAATATCACCCAATTGTACTTGATTTATAAAAACAAAACATTTATAAATTATTAAACTACATAGAGAGTGCTAAGTAAAATTCAACTCTGTATGAGAACACCCCTTACTGGGTCCAGTGCAGTTTCTCTGGCAGCGGTATCACAATATTATCTAGTAGAAACATTCTAGCAAAACTTCAGATCATGAAATATGAAAGTGATTTTAGAATTAAGCAAAATTTTGACAATGAATTTAGGGAAAGCGTCTCTATGCATTTAGAAAGAGTTTTAAGGGGATCTTCTTTCAAAAAGAAGAAAAAATATTCTAAAATTTATAGCTCACACAGACGTGCTTCTCTTGCTTTTATTATATGAGTATGCTTACCTGATAGAGATATATACAGTATACGTTATTCATATTAATAATTCATCGCTGTGCTGTAAACCTATTCAATAATTTTCGTTCATGTTCTTCAGTAAATGTTTTATATGCAAATTGCAAAATAGTTTTCGTGTATTTCATAAAAAGAAAATACCGCTTAATCACGAAGAATTGTTTTCAACTTTAGCTGTTTGAATTTATGCATAAATCCCCTCAGGTTAAAGCTTTTTCCATATATAATCGGTACCTAATAAAATATTCCATGAGGTTATCTTTCAGGGGAAGTGATATTAAACGCAATATAGGAAGTACACTTTCATTTTTCTCTTCGCAAGTAATTGCGTTTAGTATAGAGATTGATTATGTGATTTTATAACATCATAAAAATTTAAATCAACTTCATTAAATCACACATGGTAGAGGAATAACAGACTATTATGAAGCTGTATAATTTTTCAAAGGAAGACATTGGCTTTATAAAGATTTATTCTACAGAGACAAGAGAATATTTATTGCTGAGAACTTGATTTTGTAATAAGAATTATTCTCGCAAAATTCGCGCTTTGAAAATCCGTATTTATCATCTTAATAACTTGTTGAAATCATTTTAATAATTTTTATCATCTTAATAATTTGTTGAATTCATCAGTTGAAATTATATAGTGGGAAGTTATGGAATTCTTTACGTAATCCTATAACATATAGTAGAAGGTAGATTAATTGATGAAGCTGATAAAGGAGATAGAAATAACAGATGTAGGATGTAACTTTCATTTAACAATTTGACATGAGAAAACTGGTTTTAAAAAGCAATGGTTTCTGAGGATAGCCTTGGATAAACTATAATTAATAAAAACTCTTAGTGCTAATTTTGAAGTTTGAGATTACGTAATTATTTAGATAGTTTAAAAAGCAGAATATTTCAATTTATATACACAGTCTTCACTAAAACATTTAAACTCACAAAAGCACATAATAATTCGTTAAATTTCACATATTATAATTATATTATTTATACTGACAACCATAATTAATCTATTAAACTCATTAATGCTCATGAAATCTTCTACGATTAGTTACATATAATTTATTCATGCTCATCTGCAGTTGAAAGAATAGAAGCGAAACATTGAGTATAGTTGGTTCATCTCCGGTTCAAATTCTAGGGATGATTTATAAAGTTTTCGTAGTTTTTCCGCGTGTAATGAAACTAGGAATCAGGTACCAACTATACTGGGAATATTAAAAATGATAACTTTTGGAAGAGAGTCACGTTTTACTTAATTGCAGTCGATCTGATCACATAAGAATAGAATAGTGGCATTTTAAGAAAAATGAAGATGGTCCACAGGTAGCCCTTTGTTTCGGTAGACAGATACAATGCTAAATAATGCTGAACTCTCGAAAAAGCCATGCCATAACTCTGCCATGATAATATCAAGAGTAGCCTTGTGATTTAGAAATCCGTAGGTATGCATGTTTACTGTTTACTACAATCGAGTAGATTTCTGCATTATTTTGCCCTAAATGAATTAAGGATAACTAACATTCGAGCTAATAATTTAGACCACTCTAAATTATTAGCTCGAATCTTTCAGTTTTATATAGTGATGTTAAATAAGCAATATAAGCTAAATATTTTTACCTGAAAGGATATAACATTAGAAAGCACGATAATATCTCCCAAATACGCTTTGATTAGTACATTTCAAAGTGTAAATACCTTTTCTATAATATGTGAGAATGGAAATAATTATCAGAGACTGAAATAAATACATAAGTAAATGATGAAATAATTAAACGTAATTTTGATTAAAAAATGCGTAATTCATGATTATTGAAGTAACGTGTTCTGATGCCTTGTGCACAGAAAATAGGAATTTAACTATCGATAAAAAAGTAAATACATGTTAACTATCGATAAACAAAGTAAATACAAGAAAGCCAAGCGCTCTTTTCGTGTTCAGAAATATATGTTTTATAGGGAGAAAAGTTTATATTCATTCTTGTTTTCCCCAAGTTAACATATTTATGAGACGGTACTTTCTCAGGGAAACATTCGCCTTTTAGTTTTTACAAGAAATATTTACGGTGAGTTTTAAGCAGAATACAGAATATGAGTTTGAAAACTAAGATAGAAGCTTTTTTGAGGAACGTTTTGAGAAATTCCTTGTTCGTACGTGTTCAGAAAGAGTAAAATAAGAGTACTGTGAATGCTAATGTATCTATAAAGAATAATATAGTATTCAAAAGTGTTTAGATTTCTATCAGAAGGCTATGGTGATATAAACTAACTGACGACTTCAGTCTTATCTTGACCACTGTCTTGAATTTGAAATTTAAATCTGAGCAGCAGGTATCTATTTTAAAATGAATCATTTGATTAATTTGTAGAGGAAACTATTAGGTATTTTGAACCACGAAACAGGGAAAATCAACTATGTTGTCACTAGGATTCAAACCCCGGATCTTTTGTTTGCCAGCTATACATCCTAATTTCTTCCAGCATACAAGGAAAACTGCGATAATGCCTTACCGTAAAGGATTTCCACTGTGCCCGCACGTGAAGATAGTTAGGTCTTTTGAGATACAAAATGCTATCGGCATTTAGTAGAATTATACTATTATTGAGAAACGGGGTAACAGAACCAATTTTCTTCTTAAAGACAAATATGGATCGTGGGAGTACAAATTTTAAAGGTGAAAGAAAATTTCGCGGAGAATTCAATAGTAACAGAAAAATTTTAAATATTTGCGTCCAGTTATATAGCAGCTTACTGACATCTTGTAAAATTTCAGTATTGTCACATTTACATCAGGAATCTTTCATATCCAAGGATCGTGGGAGTGCTAATTTTAAAGGCGAAAGAAAATCAGCATTTTATATCATTGTACTAATAGCATTTTGTATCATTGTACTAATAGCATTTTGTAGCATTGTATCATTATACTATGTAGGCATATTAGGCATCACCCAGCCTTGCTAACTACTAAGCTTCCGTCGCAATTGAATTCCGAAGGCGGACATACCGGGGGGACGATTCAAGGAACTTCTAAGCCTCTTTCCCTACTAGTAGCATCTCGGCTGGGTTTCGGTTCACCGTGCATTTTGAGAGCCATCCTATCGCACAGAAAATATACGCTTGAATCCTAGAGAAGGCATGGATCTTTGTAAGCGTATAGTGTTTCAGGAAGTATAGAAGAAATAACAGAAAAGTGCTCTTACATTTCTTACCCCGAATCAAAACGTTAATAATTGCAGGGGCTAATATTGTGAATAACTTATAGAGTGCAAAAGACTTAAACAAAGTACTATGAGAAAAATGAAAGTGATAATAAAATTCTTGTTAATGGAAACAGACATAGAAATATTTATTTCAGATGCAGTTACAATGATCATGAGGTTTAGAAGCTCTTTACATGCATTCGAATAGTTAAGAAGATAAGCTTTGGAAAAGTAATATTTCTTTTTGATTATCCGCATCCCCAAGAAAGGGTCCTAATTCATTTGCGACGTCGTGAATTAGCAAAACACTTTTGTTTGGCTATCTTTGAAACTCATAAGCTCCACATAAAAAAGATATCATTTTTAAAACAAAACAAATCACCAAAAAAATGTGCTTAGAGAAGAAAAAGGGACATGATGATTAAATACAAAGCTTATAAATCACGTGTACCTGAAAACGTGTATGGTACAAGCATACATGGGTTGGATGTTGCCAGCGTTATACTTGGAAACAAGTATCTCATCGAAAACCCAAATGGTAAAACTCATCTTTAAAGTGGTGACATAGAGAATAAATTGTTCAAACATTCAAAATAAAATATAGAAAATCCTTAGTCTTGTTGGTCGAGAACAAACGTATAAATTTGCTTACACGTGTATGAGAAGAATAGGAGTTTTCTATTGCTAGAGTTCTAAAATTGTTGTATTTGCTTACCATATAATTAAGTAACTAATATTTTTGATTGTTAAGTAATTTTTATATTATAAGCTTTTATATAAATAAGACATTATTTTAATATCAATTATTGTTGTCTTTCCTGCTTTTTGTTGGTCTTCCTAAAAAGCAAAGTAGGAAGAGTTTAAAGAATGCGGGAAGATAGCATTTAAGAAGTTTGGATCAGAAAGGTTTCTGATTATTATTTACGCAGTGAATTAAGTAGGCCTTGTTTTCACAGATATCTGTTTTGTAATGTTGCTGTAATTTGGTGAGTAATTCATTCCTTTTTAAGGCGATCAAATTCTTCAGAAAATCTTTGATATACCATATAGGAAAAACAACACGGCTGGTAATATCAGAAAATGTTAGCAAATGTAAAATGTCAAGTTATTCGCAATAGCATGGTCAATTCAGTGATGTGCAATATTAATTTGTGCAAAGTCAGACTTTATTGTGGTAAACGCTTTGTATAAGAAATTGTGACAGTACTTCTCTATGAGAAAATGGGAAAAATGACATACCAAATACGTAAAATTGAGTGTAAGAAAATACAGCGTTAATTGCAAATATTTATTTTAGCAAAGGTCTTTGTAATCGACAAAGAATTCCCGGCTCAAATTATTAACCAATATTTTAAGTTTTAAAAATTAAAAAATATTCCATTTTTAAAGAGAAAAAAATCTCTTCTAGTCATTAATAAAAATTTAGTCATTATTCCAAATCTAGTCAAACCTGAAAAGGCCTCGAGGAAAAAAATATCCGCATACAACTCAAATAAGTCGCTGAAGGGGAAAAAACTCTCACTCGTTTTCAACCACAATCTCCCTCCTCTAACCTTCTCGCCTAATTATTAACTATACAGCAACGACCGACGCAACCATGCTTCATTTCAAAATAATTTGTGAATCACAGTCTGCCACGACCTTATCCCAGCCAATTACAACTCCGTAAAATTTAGAGTAGGCGCTGCACATCCCTCTTCATTAATAGCGTGCAAAAACAACCGGCTAGTTTCCTCTTCCTGGGAAAAAAATCGAAAAACATCACGCCCCGACAAAGCGTCTCCTAAGATGAACAAAATATTTGTCTACATTTATTATTCGCATCACATATTAAGCAACCCATATAATGAATGGCGCCTAACTTCGAGTCAAGACTTATTTTACAGATCTGCTGCTTTCAATATAAACAATCTTAACCTTCCCTTCAAGTCTTTATCAAAACACTGCATTCCTGCAGACCGCCCAGCTGTGGGGTTCTCATTAAGGAAAAGGTAAATAATCTCACTCTACAACTAACACAGAAAGCGAAAAGGTCACATTCTTTGCCTCTTATGTCGTATTTCTGACGCCTGATTTGCATCTTAACCCTATATTTTGCCGAGCATTTTCCAGTCAAGGGAGGTGAACACGATTTCTTTGAGGCTATCTCTAACCATAACACTCTCTCTACACTAATCTCTGATACACATTCTAAGCAATTTTCCACCCGTCTATCAACAGAGCTTTCCTACTTACTTCTTCCATTTCTGGATTTTACCGCTTGTTTTATTTCATTATTTTCCTTTACTCCCTTATCATGGAGGGAATCTTGGTTAGTTTCTAGTATGTTGTCGATATTTTGTCAGTCTGTCTTTCTCTTTGCTGTGTTGCCCTTTTTCAAATTACTGATGAAGATAGCGATCATGACTGAATCGCTAAAAGCGCTTCTTCCAAAATTAAATTTTGGTCAATAACTTTTTTGTCTATTGATTGTTGTCTATTTCTTTCTTGATATCTTCTTTATTCCAAATGTGTAAAGGGGTTTCATTATTTTTGAATGACTCTCGAATACAGAAGTAATTAAATAATAGACGTTAAATTTCAATCCCTAATTGGAAATAATTTTAATTGAGAGAAACGTAAGTACGTTAAAAAGTGTCTCTCTCCCCCCAAAGCAAATAATGTTGATATTAAAATTATTTATTTAAGCATTCTTAAGATGGCGAAACGGACAGAGTTATTTTTAGGAGAAAAATAATAAAATTTATTAAATAATGAAAGTAAACGGATTAATTTTTAACATAGTTTGTGCTAAACATTAAATTAAACTAGCTGGTTTTCTATTATGCTGCCGGCAAAATATCAAAGTGCTTTTCGCACAACAAACCAGTGAGATTCATCATGACGGGAAAACTTAATGCTTTCCGAAAATTGCCAGAATTGCTTTGATATTAATAATATCACTAATAATGTATATTTTGTGATTCTAATATCTTCAGAGGAACAACAGATAAAGCAAATAATTATTTCACTTATAAATGTTTCTTTTTGTCGAAACAAATTTAATAGCCCACATTTATCACATTAATTTTAATTTTTTAAAATAAACATTCGAATTAGATTTGTCAAGCCGACTTTCTTACATAAGTATTAAAATTTTCATTCCACTTAAACAGGAACATTTTTATCATTATATAGCTGAAGATATTTAATTTCAAGAAATGCTACTCATATTGAAGCGCTTGTCATCTTCACATATGACAACGTTGTTGGCACATCGCCCACTGCACTATCTATCCTAAGAGTACATTGATTTGTTTATGAACACACATGCCATAACTTACCCTTTACATTCAAAAGCAATTGATATTATAGTTGACGACATAGATGCTGTTATTCATAAACAGTTAATAATGCTGAAATACATATTATATTTATGAATATGACCAGCATATACATATAGATAATATACACCATGTCCTCAAAAATCATTACACGGCTGTTATTTAAGCAACAGTTGATCGAAGACATATATTTACAATCACAAAAATGTTTTAAATGATTCGTCTTTGACGCGAAGATTCATATTTTCGCATTTTTAAATTAAAAATATTAATTTTGTACAAAATACGAAATATAACCTTTTACACATTCTTCAAATTCCTGTATCATATATCATCAAATTCCTGTATCATATGTCATTAAATTCCTGTATCATATATCATTACTGTATCATATTTAGGGGACTCACAGATATTAAAGAGCGGAATATTTACATTTGTATGTAACTAGAAATAAAATATTGTTTAGGAAAAGGTTTCGGATTTTAAGAGCATACATGAGGAGCATTCCTATATCGATTATTATGAAAAATATTGATCAATATAATTGTTTTCAAAATGGAGATCTTATTTACAGAATCACATAGATTTACTATTCTAAAAAGCAATGGCAGATTTCCGTACTGGCACGAACCAACTCATAATATTGCATCAATTAAAAATGAAAAATGTTTGTACTTTAATTATTTTTTTCATTAATGTCAGACTATAATTCTAAAATGATAAAATTTCATGAGAATATTACTAGCATATTTTTAGACTTTGAAAACTTATGAATTACCTGTGTGAAAATTCTTTTGGCATACTAAATGTAAAAAATTATAAATAAAGGCATTGGTCAAGTACAAAAGATTATAATTGACTGTCCTTAAGAAGAAAAAAATCAACCTCGAACTACAGGAATTAATTTATTAACCAACTCAAGAGGGCAAATTTAAAATAACGTCAAATATCGAAAATTTTGAAATTAACTATTTTGCTCAGTTTTGATTGCACGGGTGTAGAAACATATTTTGTTTTAATTTGTATAGAGTACAAAATTTTTGTAAACGTAAGTAAAGGGATCAGAAGAAATAGGAAAAATTTAGATTTGTTATTTTATACTAAATGTTTTTAAAAAATTAAAAATGCGAAAGCATGAATATTTGGGTAATCTAAAACAGGTGTGTAACTGTAGGTATACATCTACGACAAACAACTGTAAAATAGTTGGATAAGAGCTTTTGTGGACACGATGCACTTTTTCCCCTCGACAGAAAGCAGTAGCCATTTTTAGGCTTTCGACCCTGCTTAGGGCAGAAGTGGTGGTCACTTTATTGTAGAGACACTTAATGAGTCACCACCGTTGCATCCTATGAGGGGATAGACACTTTACATCCATACCTTCTCCGGCATTTGAACCCGGGCCCTTCGGTATCGCATTCGTCTCCGATGTATGTTGTAAGGGATATGAACAGCATTTATTTATCAATAATATATGATCCAATTCTTTATTTCATTAATTGCCATTATCACAGAGCTTAGAAACAACGAGAACAAATTAAATTAAAAATTGAAACTGCTTTAATCTTGACATTATTTATAAATATTTCGTTGCAATGTTATATACTTATTCTAACCGAGGTCGAAATAGAAACAAATAATTACAAATTTGAATTTATTTGAATTTTCATTGCTAGTACGTCATGTATGATTTTACACATTCCTAGTTATGCTAGGTTAGCTGAATGTTGTGTTAAAAAAGTATTTAAATCGCATGCTTTTATATTTCTACTTTTATTTTTATGTCGTATCTTAGAGGGAAAATATAGGATTTATTATGTAAAAATTTATAAAATTTAACCATGTAAGGAATCTTGAAGTACATGGTACATATACTTTCCATATTTGCAAATGCGTGTTCATAAGAACAGGCTCATATATTGAATCATATACTGAAATCAGTCACCATAAATTTTGAGCACATGTTTTGAACTCGTATGAAACTTATTTTATGCACGCAGTAATGACATTATCTAGTACTAAAACTCCTTCTTTCTTCGTACTGCTTTTCTCATAAGATTCAAAAGTGACCCCTTAGGATTTAAAACTTTTATCAAGTTTGTATTTATGGTTGTATAACGAATAAACTAAAGTTGTAGGATAATCATACTATTAAAAGACCATGCAAGGGCATTCAATCAATTATCAACGAAACTTCAGAAAATTTTTGTATAAATAATTTTTTAAAATCTTTGTCTAAACCTTTATTCAACTAAAATCGCAAACAAAGTGCTCAAATTAATTAAAAACGTCCCAAATCTTTAACTTCTTTATGTTGCTGTCATGGATGTAATGAAATATTTTCAGAATTGAGTAAGTTGCAGTATTGATTTAATAGCTTTTCTATTAAATGCTTTTTAAAGTGAACTTAGGTGGCAAATTTTATTTCGAAATGTTAAAGAAATGTCCCTACAACAAATTTCAGAATCGTTATCTGAAAACAGCATTTTCCAGGATAACAAATTTCGATATATTTTATTGACTTCATTCTTTGAACACATATTACATTGTTTTTTTACTCCTTGAAACAAACACTATATTTTTGTTCATTTGTTTTCCCTCCTAAGAGTGACACAAGTATAAATTATATATCCTATACTGCAGGAATTTTGCAGGATAAATTCTTTACTCATCAATTTTATTCTCAAATGAATGGAATCGTCGCATGTTTCAGATGGAAAAAGCTTCGAATGAGAAAGGAGGAAGACTTAAACGAAACTCTTCTAGCACTTTCTTCCCTCTCACAATTTTCTGACTCTGTTTCTTTCTTTTGAAATTCTTCTTCTCTATTTTTTCCCTGCACCTCTAATATTTTCAGTACATGTTTTACAGTATTGAAACATTTGTCTCAGAGATGTCACAGATGTATGAAGTTTTGTTCGTATTTCTCTATTATTTCGTCATCTTCTATTTATCGCGAAAAACAGCTTCTTGTAAAGACATGGTATATTTTGGTATAGTCTAGCAATGAACAGCAGAGCGGAATAAAAATATTTTTTTTTAGAATTAAATCACCTGTATGTGAAAATGTTATTTTTTGTTAAATATGTGTGGATAGTAAGTAATAGCCAGATCTAAGAGATGGAGCTACCAGTTTTTTCCCTATCTTCTAATAAGGGACATAATTTGAGATTGTTCCCATACTGTTGATTTCTCACAGTCTTAAGTGAACGGTCAAATTTAACTCACTCCGATCGTGCATTATTAGCTGACTTTTCTAAGAACTAGCTGGCTTGTTACTAACGTGGATTTCCACCCATGACTACTCATTGAGTGTGTCGAGCGACTCATACCTGTTTTATTACCTTTGTACATATGCTAAACAAATATATATTTTAATGTAATTAAAATATTGTATGTAAAAAACGTATTTGATCTTTATCCTTGCCTTAACACACATCTCTGCAGAACGACAACTCTACATTCTCTCTAGTATAAAAAAATATTATATATGAAAATTCTCTCCAAAACTTTCTTTCCTAAAACTTTTTCCATTGCACCATTTACTTCAAAGTTGGCATATTGATATTTTAGGCCTCCACTACGCAAAATATTAAGATTTTTAATTTTAAATGATGTCATCAGATCGCACTTTGCTTCGAGCAAAACGATCTCCAGTAAGCTTGACCTTATCGTGTTTAATTTGTTGTTCTGTGCGAGAACGTTAAATATTTTGCTTTTAATAATATTTTTTATGACCAAAGCTTATTTTAATGGTTTTTCATTTATATTCTACTGAAATACCTCCTACACTATTAGATGCTTTATGTCTTGTGTTTGGGATACCAAAATCGTTTAAGAAAATGTACTGATGTAATAAAATGTTATTCACTTAATTGGTAAGAACTTTTGATTGCATCTGTACAAGAATACAGTTTGAGTTTTGTGTGCTCACCATTAACCTTCAAGGTTTATAGGAAAAGACTCCCATTAATGTTGTTTTGAATCAATAATTAAAAAATAATTGAGTTAATAATTAAAAAAGAGGCATCTCATTTAGAAGTAGGCTACGTAAAAAACATCATTTTTATTCCTTGTTGTGGAAATATAAAAAAATTTCAACTAGCGTGTTTCTAAGATAAAAATCCTTGCAACCAAACGAAAGTTTTTAACTGATCAAAGACATTAAAAAAATGGTCACTGGAGCAAATCGACCAAAAAATTGGAGCGCAAGGCCAAGACGAAAGAAAGAACTCAACTGATTTGACAAGACGTAGAACTAATACAAGTGAGATCTTGTTTTTTTTCCTTTCTCTTTTACTGAACTAATCATTCGTTTTCCTTCGTCCTCAAGTATTTCAGACAAAGATGAAAACATTGAATTTAACCCTGAGAATAAAAAGAAATCGTACAGCAGTAATATCTCTAATTTCTCAAATGAAAATGAAACTAAAATAGAGACTAAGCTTAGATATGTGATGTAACTGAAATTTCAAATAATTCGGTGGCAGTTACTGTCATTGCTGATATGGAATATGGGAATTTTAACCAAACAGGATATATCAAATGTTATGGATTGTAGCAAGATCATGATAGAAAGAACAAAACTCGAAGTGATTTTGTTACGAAAATGAAAGAATAGCTGCTATTATTGGTATATGGTGCTTAATTGTATGGTAGGCAGTACAAGAACCGGAAATCGATGTGGTTCTCGTGGTGAGTTATGGGTAGTTTTTATTTAAAAAATGGAAATTAGCTAGCAGCTGTATTACATAATAGGTAATTTAGGATTAGTGTTTCTGAAATCGGTAAGTTAGGTAATTAAAAGTTTTAGAGGCCATAATGATGACGATGTTGCTATACGGACCTCAAACTTATTTCGTCAACTAAATTATTAACGTTGACAAAAGTGCAGTTTCTTCCGCATTTAGGATAACAAATTTAAAACAAAAATCGGGAGAGAACTTTTCATGCTACCCTAACGAACAGCATCCAGCGCCGCTTAACCAGAACAGTGGTATTAGCGACGGCGTACCGAACGGCCCATGTTGGAATTCCGGAGAAGACATAGATGTTTGTAAATGTATAGTGTCCGTGCAGCATGGGGGAACTCTAAATATGTGGTGAGTCGAACGTACTCTCGAAAGGTTGATGGCAGGGGACGAGTGATGGGAGATCCTCCCCCGGGCCCGTCCCCCGGGCTATTCTCCATCAAAATTGGGGGCAGGACAAAGCAAAGTCGTATTGTCACCTGTATGGTGCTCAAGGATCTTGCTAACGGCAGGCGCAAACTTGCATTCCTTACCACGATGAATTTTGTGGGCTTGTTCTGATGTTATTGTCGCACAAGTGACATAAGTCACAACAGTAGCCAATGGCCTTATGTCCACTGCATTCAAAATAGCAACAACTAGTTCCTGTGGCATGCTTGGTCCATCTCAGCAGATACTGTTTCATTTCCCTGTCTGTCAACAGAGTTAACTGATTATTCTCTGCAGAAATATGGTTATAAGAACACATTTAATAGTATAAGCTTACTGAACTTGATCTTCGCGTTTTTCAAGCCTACTTATAAACTACCATTATTGGTTTAAGTTTGCCAGCTGCTCCAGCTAATAAAAGAACAATCAAATTAAAATTATTCTTAACATCTTCAGAGGTAAACACTTTATAATCCTCTTTTGGTACGATATTTCTCTGTCTTGGGAATAAAACAAGAAGCATTTTTTTTCATGGTTGGATAATCCCTATAGATTAAATGAAGGCTTTCTAAGTTTGTTGCCCTTTAATTAAGTGTCAGCCTCCAAGAACCAGTTGTTCATGTTATTTGTGATATTCCCTGTCTTCATTCTCATACAAAATGGCTTTTCAAAAATAGATCGAACAACATTCTTCTTTGTAAGTTATCGTCTCTTGAAAACGTAACTTCCCTTATTTAACCACTTTCTCTACAGTATGAATATATTTTTCCTGTGAAAAGAGGAAACAAGTTGTTTCACATAGATTTGATCCGCTGAACAATGCTATTTTCTTGATATGTTGAAAGAAAATATAAAGACCATTTTGTAGCTAAATTTACTGTTTTCAGCTTCTAAATAAAACTGCTCTGGCAGCGTTTAACTGATTAGCTACTGAGCGGGCAGCATTTTCAGCTTCCGTTATTGATGGCTTTTAATTCCTTTTCCATTTAATTTTTCTCCTTTCTTTCATCCATTCTCTTACAAGTACATGTAGAAGCTAGGACGACACTTCTGCAATACCACACGTGATTGAGGTTTTGCTAAAGCTAGCTAACTGTTAAATTACCGCCTCAGTTTTGAGGGAGAACACCTCACGGGGAGATTCGAGGTTCTTTCACTCTTCTTCCCTGCCCCTACCCTTCTAAAGGACTTTCGGTTCGTCGTGTATTTTAAATCTCTTCCCCTTGTTGCATAGACACTATACGCTTACAAACATTCATGTCTTCTCCGGGATTCCAGCCCAGGCTCATCAACATGGCAGTCAGCCTCACTAGCCAATATACCGTCTGAGCTGTTCCCTTGTCCTACAATAAAATATAAGTAAAACATCAGCAAGACTAAACCTGTGTTATCCTAGTAGAGAGTCAGTGGTGTACCAATATTGGGTTGTATGGCAAACTTTTGCTTTTGATGACAGAGAGCTGAATGAATAGCACAGGAAGACTTATTAGAGCACAAATTAAATATAAGATTTTACAAATCAAATATAAGATTTTACAAATCAAATATAAGATTTTACAAATAAAGTAATATAAATTAAATATAAGATTTTACAAATTTCAAGAATAACTTACATTTCAAACTGTGCCAGCTGCGAAACAATAAATGCGTTTTGAACTCAATTAATAAAGAAATAATGGATCAAACAAAATCAATAAAATCAATATTTTGTGCCTTTAAGCATAATATTAAAATTATTTAGATTGCAGTTAATTAGAAATATGATATTTTAGTATGAAGTTAAAAAACGTAATTGCGAAAAAAGTCTTCTTTATTCTACCATACTTGTGAAATATGTTTCCGGCTTATAAAATAAAGGCTATTGAAACTGTTTTTGTAAGATAATGAATAAAAACGTCAAAAAATCAACTTTTCCTTTGAAGCTTTTGCCTTGTTCTGCCTGAATAAATTTTTGTGACAGCTTCTACCTTGTTAAGCCTCAGATATGTTTAGCAAGAAGAAAGCAAAACTAATGAGAAATTCTGAGATTAACTTGTACCTGTCATGTTTAGTTAAGCGTCGGGCAACATCAGGTTAAAATTTATATTAATAAATGGGCAAAAAGAATGGATTGGAATAATAAGGACAAAAAGCATAGAAGACTTTTTAATCCCCAAATACTAGCTTTAATATGATACGCAAAAGTTCTAATTATCTACAGATGATGAATATTTATATGATATTCGTATTATTTATATCTCCCGAGAAAGATAAATCTCAAAGGTTATTAATTTATGTATTGACAGGAAATTTCATAAACATTTGTACTCCAGTCGCCATTAGCGCACCTTTTTTATTAATAAGAAATATCCTTAAACTACACAGAGAATTAATGGGACATCGTAATCAATTTCCCCTGAACAATGCTACTGTCGCCCAGTATTGATAAACGAGTCTCTGTCTTGATAACTGCGTAATGAAAAACAGCAGTCATTGGGAAATGCGCTTCCGCAAAGCAATTATTGGGTTAACCTCTTCCAATAATTCAGAATTCTGTTATCTTCCATGCAATTACAGCATGCCTTTTAATGATGTTACGTTGCCAACGTTCACCCAGGCTAGCAATTAAAGAATGGGACAAGAAATTCAAAACAAATAATATAGCGAATTCTACTTGTCAAATGCACAGTTTTCGAAGCCCCATTTATTTAAAACTCCTTTTTGTTTCTTTTTCCAGTCATAGCTTTCCAGGAAAAGGCTATTTACCTAAGGGAAAGGATGCATTCATGGAAGCGACTGACTAAAAGAAACGGGATCACATTCACATTACAGATCACGAAAACTACGAAACACAGATGAAATTAAAAGGTAAGCCGTGACTCGAACACATTAGTGTTTAGCAGTAGAAGAGTAGAGGGCCCACTTGCCGTCCGGAAGAATTATGATAAAAACAAAATAACTATAAAGGGCTATTTGCTTGAATATCTCTAATTTGCGGTTATCCTATTTACATTTGATCTTTAGGCTCTAGATATAGGTGGACGTGGTGCTATACCGATTAACCTTTTGGTAAAGGGACAGTGCCCACGTCCTCCGTTGCTTATCGCTTATTTACATTTGATTCAAAATCGTTCTACTTGCATTAAATCGATTGTGTTTAGAAAGAAACTTCATTTGAAGGGTGGCAACTTGAAATTAAAATAAAAAGCTTAGTGGATTTTATTAAATATCTCATATTATGAATATTATGGGCAAAATAACTTTGTACGATATCATAAGAAACATGCAGAGACTCACCTTTTTAGGAAACATACACTACGTCTAGACTCTGGAAGACTAAAGCGGATTATTTATACGTCTTGTAAGGAAACAGAGAACGTATGAGGGGCGTAAAACCTCTTTTATTAAGAACTCAAATAGTTAACAGAAGGCAATCCTTACGCAAAAAAAAACCAACCAGCACTTTTGGCGTAGGCGTAACTAAAAAGTAAGGAATTCAAATTAAACTCAAAAGTAAGAAATTCAAATTAAACTAAATTAAATCTTAAGTTAGCCCAAAGTCTACACATGAAATAATAGCACACAAGTTGGCTCAAACCTATACCGACGTGACAAGCACTATTCGCAAGAATAAAACAACGACAAAGGCAGACTGCTATCGTAGAATTTCAACTAGTAACGTGGCCTTCAGCGGGCGGAAAGCGTCTATCTAAACAATTTAAAACTTCCCTTTAAATACTACCTCTTTCTACCTCATTTGAATACTCCCGAACTAAAATCAGCATTCTGGCAGGAAAATGGAAACGGAGAATGACAGTAAAGATATTTAATATAAAATAACTGGTTCGATAAAATAAATCAATAACTTACAAATACATAAGCCAATAAATTCAGGTTAAAAATATTACAATTCCTTTAGTTTTCAAGCCAGGTTCATCAAAGACTTTTTGTCACAGCAGCAGGTATTATAGAGCTACGAGCAGGAGTTGGAATGGTCGATCTGAAGAACAGAGATGGGTCTGAAGAAAATTCTTCTATGCTTCCGATGGGAAAGGACATCTTTAAAATAGGCTGTATTCAATTAACTGTAAACACCATATTTCAGTAAGGGCCTAGAGTGTCATAAATACTGAGGATCAAGGAGACGTATACATTATAGAATGAACTGTGAGTTTAGAACACCACATATACGAGTATAATTTAAAACATAACTTTTGTTTTACGTACGAGATTGGTACTGCAGAAAAACTGCTCTTTTATGCACGATAGTGCGTCTTGCCATAGAGCAGAAATGTTTTTAGATTTCAGCTAAAGTGCTGCCTTTGCCAGAAAATAAGCCAGTCAAAAATTTATGATCCAGTGCAAAAATAAAAGGTAAGCAAAAGAGAATAATCACCAAATTTAAACCCGTCGAAGATCTTATAGAAATTTCAAGACGCATATATTAAAAACAATTGCGAATTGCTTCCAGAATAATTGCTTCCAACACCCTTAATTGAAATGTCACTTGAGAATATCAAGATACTCAGGAAAGCGAAGGGTTTCTTCATCAATTATTTATTGCAAATTTTGTATTTGACATTATGGATATAATAATTGCGGAGATTATTTTTTTTGAATTCAGCAATTTGGCTGCAAGAAGAACTCATCATTAATGGTCAATCAAAAGATAAATAAAGTGCAAATCGAATTTTCTGTCTATAAAGCGTTGAAATCGATGCTTCTTCTTTTTCTCCAAAATCTATTTGGCTTTTATTTTGCATATCAGCCAGTGGGATATGCTCTAATAATTTCTGCATTTCATTTTGTTCTCATTTAGTGGATTAATTGCTTGAACGATACTGAGAGTACGTGCAAGATTTGACAAATATTTCTGAATGTTAAACAAATGAAACCTCGGACTTGATTCTCAATCAAATAATTTTTCTTATGGCATAGCATTACTTTCGTCGTTATATTAAGGTACAGGAAATCAAATTCTAGCTCCCAACATTTCAAATAGAGTTTCCATGGCAACCTTTTCACGCTTCGCGATGCATCTGATCGACGTCATAGATTGTTTGCTTGAAATGGGACTAGTTTTATTCTCAGAAGAATAAGAGTAAGTTCTGTTGTGACGTAAGAGAATTCCCTTCAAATTATAAAAGGGAGTTGGAGAAAGTATTTAAATTAACATTTCATAAGAAGTCTCCTGAATCGAATTCACATTCCGAATTTTTTTTATCAGAACTTTTGTTCGTCTTTTAAATGTTTAATTTTTAATATTTGTCAGCGGATGAAACGCAGCATTAATGGACATAATAGAATACAGTATTTCCCCCTTACAAAATTATCAGTTCAATGATCAGTTAACATTTAACGAGGAATTTTTATTGCCTTAGAAGTTTTAAATTGTCTTAAAAGTTTTTAAATATCAGCCCAGGTCTTTTGCTCAAACTGGAGATCTGGTAAATGTATTTTTGAATGTTTACACATGAATGCAGATATTATATGAAGGTAAATTTTGATTCTTTCGTGAACGAGTACCAAGATTTTAGTTCTATTTAGTTTTTTTTATACTATTTAGTTCAATTTAGTTTTTTTATAGTTTTGCATGATGTTTTTTTGAGGAAAGTTCAGGAAAATTTACATTTCGAAGTTATGGCATTAATTAGAAATTTCGAAACATCGACATTTATTATTTATAATAACGTAATAATGTTACATATGATTTAAAATAATTCTGCAGAATATTTGCTTTTATTTTTTAATGCAACTTCATTTAAATCCCAAATCTGAGAAATATATTAAATCAGTGAAACGTTTACACAGCTTTAATCGGATTTATGACACATTATATGTTATACCTCTTACATACTAGAGAGCAAGGTTTAACTGCTGTAAGGTATTTCTCCCACCTTCCTAGCTTGCCTTCGTGGTGTAATGGTTCTGCACGCTGGGCCGGTTTTCCAGAGGTCCGTGGTTCGATTCCCCAGCGAAGGCTGTTGCTCATTTTTCATCTTGCCTATTCCAAACAATACCTAATGTCTCTACAGTGGCGCCCGAACTAAAAGGGTGGTGGAGGATGATTTTCCCCACCCAGGATTTGGCTATTGGGTCATCTAAAAACCCTAGTCGCCCTTTAAAAGGAGGAATATATAAGGTACTTCTCCCGCCTTTTTAACGTGCCTTCGTGGTGTGGTGGTCTGCACGCTCAGCAGGTAATTGAGAGGCCCGCGTTCGATTCCCGGCGAAGGTGTTGCTAATTTTCCATCTTGTCTGCTTTGAAAAATTACCTAAAGTCTCTACAGCTGCGCCCGAACTAAAAGAGTGTTGGATGATGATTCTCCTCAACCAGGATTTGGCGATTGGCCCCCTAAAAACCTCAGTCTTCCTTTAAAAGGGTGAGTATATAAGGTATTTCTCCCGCTTTCCTAGCGTGCCTTCGTGGTGTAGTTGTTCTGCACGCTGGGCTGATATTCCAGAGGTCCGTGGTTTGATTCCCGGCGAAGGCGATTGCTCATTTTTCACCTTGCCTGCTTCCAAAAAATGCCTAATGTCTCTACACGGCTTTTATTGGAAACACTCGGATGTCGAAAGGCAGTCTCATCTAGGCTTTTCGGAATGCCTTACAGAAAGAAGAGAAATCCTGTCCATGAAGTACTTCATCGACGGCATTCCGCATCCTGAAATACAGATCCTACCCACTCACAGCTGCTCAAGTTCTAGAACCCGTGGATCAAGTCACTGCTCGTCTAGACAATTTAACCAGATAACTCAATGACTTGAGACGAAATATTAGTGACAAGAAACCGACCCTAAAGTGCTGGAACTGCGGTGCTGAAGGCCACATACGAAGAAACCGCAGAACATCCCAGGGCACGAAAGCTAAAACCTTTCCCAGCAAGAAACAGGAAAACTAATTAGTGGCCATCTAATTAGTTTTCCTGTTTCTTGCTGGAATCCGCGGGGCGGAGGTTGACAGATGATGAGAAACTCCATTTTGAAGCACTGAAGATTTCTGCAATGAGTGGCGTAAGCAAATGACCCTTTATCATCGGACATATCAGTGGAGTTCCCTGTAATTTGTTGTTTGACACAGGAGCCACCGTTACCATCCTCCTTAAAGATATGGCTCAATAAGTAGAAGGTCAACTTCCGTCCTGCGTTACCCTCCAAATTGTGTCCGGCGAGAAGATAGACTTCGACGGGAAATTAAACTTTAACATCAATTTAACTAAAAACTAGCGACCCGCTCCGGCTTCGCACGGGTATAAAATATATAGCCTATGTCACTCACTGAAAAAATGATTAAAATCGATCCAGTAGTTTTGATTTATTCATTACTGCCCGTGTCCCGCACGCGTTAAATTTGGAGTAAAACAATTCCCCTTTCCCTATACCATGAAGATTTCCTGCTATCTTTGGAATATCTAAATTCATACACTACATTTTTACTTATTTACTTTTTACATTTTTACCTATTTATTTTATTTTTACAACAATTAATGTATTACAGAATGTCTTTATATACAACGTTCACAGCTTTCTTGTCATTAGTGAATGCGTAGTACAGTGATTGCCTAACTGATACGTTGTCGCGCTGAAGAGCACGTTTCTATTAAGTATATTGTTATTTTCCTCGCTAGAGAGCTCCGATAATAAACGCGTCCGATCGCTGCTAAATTCAAAGTGCTATAGGGAGAACCGCGGCCTCCAACGCGCTATTTATAGGCACGCTCCCGCCGCCCCGGCCGGCCGATACCGCCGCAAACGCTACATCCCGCAATTTTTAAATCTGTAGACCTTTTCAATGTGTACATAACTTAGTACATTATTTTGATAAATCTCGTAGGGTTCAGCCTGTGTTTGCAATACAAGCGGAAAAAATGTAATTATTTACGACATCACATTAGAAACCTAAAAAATAACAGTATTTCTCCACTATTTAATGGATGTTATTATACATATAAACCTTCCTCTTCAATCACTCTATCTATTAAGAAAAACCGCATCAAAATCCGTTGCGTAATTTTAAAGATTTAAGCATACATAGGGATATAGGACAGAGAAAGCGACTTTGTTTTATACTATGTAGTGGTAAGTGGGTAGATAATCTCGAAAAACGTTAAGAATAAAGAATTTATGATATAATTTAAACTAAGCCAATATTTTTTTCTCCAAGTGTCAGTTAGCAGGAAAGTTCATTATAACCAGAGTATTGTTGCAACGTCAAACGAAACCATCATCAGGCCAAAAAGAAAAAGGTCCTACTAATGAGTCTTCTCGCGTTGTATTTTTATCTTAATAAATACCCATGTGGTTTTTGCAGAAAGATATTAATATTTCAGAAGCTGAAGCGAGGATAATATCTATAATGAAACGATAGTGATTAAAAGTACATGATAGAATCATCAAAAGCAAAAAGACGGCCCTCCGCAAAATGAAAGGGAAGATTATGCGTTGCAAATGTAGACACTGAGTCTTTAATAACTTAATTTAGGAATGAAATGAACGATAAAAATTCTTGAGAAAAAGATAAAGTTTCATTCATTTAGGAAATAATAACCCAAATCTCATGAAGCACATATCCGGATATTCTAAATCAGTGTTTCTTAAACTGTGGGTAGTGACGCTAAATGGAGTCGCACAGCGAAATGTTGGCTTCGAGAAAATTAAATTCATTTGTTTTCAGGTCCACTCTTCACTGAACATATGATTCCCCTCTTCAATTTTCAACTTTTACAATTTTTAAAAGGGCGTGAAATTTCATTCATCATTAGTAAGCTTAAAATCAGAGAAATTAAAAAAACGAAAACTGCGCGATGTCAATCAATAATGCTAGCTTGGATTCATGGCCATTCTCCTGTTACCTTTCTATTGGTATCACTATTACGCAATTGGAAAATTTCATATCTACGACCTTCTTATTACCCAGTTTAACTCTCAATTGCTCGCTCCGATTCACATGCATTTTCAAAGTCTACTTAACCCGAGATGGAGTTACATTAGAGAGGTAGGGACAAGATGTTTGCTCTTTGTTAAGAATGATGTATTCTCTTCTTAGAGAAAAACTACCGTTTTAGGCTGAAAGTTTAATCTTCTATTATGTAGAATTTGTGTCATTTTATTCACGAACGCCTTAAGGTTAAGGAAATGATATGCAAGAAAATCCCTTTTCAATGCAGAATACTTGCTAACCAAAGATAGAAGCTATATGCTAGAATTGCAAAACCAGAAGCTATATACTAATTCATAAACCGACAAATTCAAAATGCATTATTAATTCAAATTTATTTCACTTAAAGAGATGTCAAAAGACCGAAAAAGTAAACTATTCTAAGAAATGTATTTATTGCTCTTGGGCCGCAAATAAATGCATGGCTGAGCGCAAGCAGCCGGCCAACCACTGTTTGTCCTGACCTGATCTGTATTCTTTTATGGCTTTTACATATTCTGCAAGATGTGATTTAGTTCAGCCAGCTAATGCGATCCTTTGCCAAGCAGCTATTCCCCAACATATTATCCTTCACTGGTATGTTCTTCGTCATCGACATCGTGGATCTTAGTATAAGTGTAGGGTGCACGTGCTTCTTCTATTGTTCAAACAAATAGGCTTGCTAATCGATTATGCTTATCGACTACCAAAATTTGTCATGGTTGCATTTTCTCAGAACTTTTGTTTTGAACGGATGGACTATGATTAACTTGTTCTGATGCTGCAGTTAAGAATATTCGCGATATCACCACTAGAACCATATTACCGTATATCTGGCAAAAAGTCATGTGTGTTATTCAGCGCGTGAAATTTTATTAGTCTGGACAAGGTTTCAATTTATATTTCATTAATATTTGTTGAAGTAAATAGAAATTCTTAAAAATAAGAATAAAATAATTCACATGTGATTGTTTGGTTCTCGTCATTCTGCGTCTGGTTCCTGATTCTAGGTAAGTTCTTAATTATATGTTTCTTCTCCTAGGTGACACATCTCATCTCACATTCAGATGTATCATTGGGTTATTGAGGTATTCAGGTTATAATACTGATAACTTATTTTAACTAAAGGAAAGCATATGAGTAGTAAAATTCAACTGTTTGCATTCAGTCTAAACTAAATTTCTGTTATTTTCTGAGAAATAGCGTTCTCGATGAACTAACATTCCAATTAATCAGAACAATAATTTATGCAAAAAAATTATGGAAGAGTTGAGAAAAATATTAAGATCAAAATCTTTTAAAATTAATTTTAAGCCCTTCATTAATATTATTTTTTCCTCATTTTCATCAATCTTCCCTTCTTTAAAGTCTTTTTTAGAAATTAGGTTTTGCATGAGAGATCACCTTACATATTCCTAAGAACTTCTCTCTATTTTTTTTGTAATATGTTAAAAAAAAACCTAGATGAGAAATTATTGTGTCGTTATGAAAATAATTTGGAGACTAAAAATAAATGTTGCATAAAGAAAGCAGGGGAAACTTATGGAACATTTAAAAACACTAAATCTTTATAAGTTATAAAAATTATTAAAAAAATATTTTCTATCAGCATGCTTAATAGGATCCATACAGAATGCTCTTAATCAATATAAAATAATTCAATATTTATGTTAATGATTACAATAACTAATGATTAACAACAGCATGTATTTACAGAAATATTTCCAAATTTAATGTTGCATTTTAAAGGACATTTACAAGATAACAGAAAGGTTGTTTCAAAAAGGTGTATTTAAAAAAGAGTACCTCCTACACTGCTGCACCTTTGTTTTGAAATATGTTATGGCTATGAATCAAAAACAATAAACACAAATTTATGATAAACTACGCTTCATCTAACATTATTCAGTCGAATAAATGTAAAATTTAGTCAGACAGCTCATTCAAGTAATTCTTAATCATTTGTAAAGGCATTAGGCATATTTTTGGAAGCCGGAAGGCACGCTAGGAACTACACCACGAAGGCACGCTAGGGAAATGGGAGAAATACCTTATAAATTAAAGAAAGGTTTGTAGTATAAAATAAATAAAACTCCTCAAAAGCTAATTCATACAAGAAAAACGTTCGAACTAATGTCTGAGTCTCTTTCGTTTTCAAAATATTTTCATATGGTGTTTAAAAAAGTGATTACCCATTCCGTTTCCTGTAACAATGCTGCTAGATATGTACTTCAAATTAAAATAAAAATTTTGGAACGAGTGAACTTTATTAAAACAGCTTCAGGCCAGATAAGAGTGTTGTCTAAATACAAAATTCTTTATAGGGTCCCCATAGAGCAAACTGTCTAACATGTAAAATATTCGTTACACTTTAATAAAATAAACACAAAATGCTCCATTCTCTTATTTGCAAAGGCAATGAGTTATGACCAACTAATAGTTTCATGTGGCGAGCTACAAAGCTAATAATGAGTGCTGTCTCCATCTGATACAAGTTTATTAATAGTTGTAAAAGAAATTGTTGCTTTATAATTGTTGCCTAAATTTGATTTGTATTACGATGCCTAATAGACACAGGAACTGATCTCAACGAATATATTCTTCAACTTCTTGTTACGTTATTGAGTAGAGTCATTAGGTTTGTCAAAGTAGGAAATATGAGCAATGCCCTCGCCGAGTTTCTAACTCCGGACTTCCCGACTGCTAGTCATACATGCTTCGAATTGCACCACGAAGGCACAAATGAAGGAGGGATAAAATGCCTTTCAAACGTATGAGATCTTTCGTATCTAACGTAGTAAAGCACCATGAACATTTCATAAATTGGAAATTTACTTATACTGCGAGTAAAGGAAAAGTATTTTATATTTACAGAACGCGCTTCCCCACAGAGCTGACTTTGTTTTCATAAAAGTCTCTATCGTATTTTTAGAAACTTTACCTTTAGAAGTACATCACTAGAATTACTGTTTTAGGAGGCAAAAACCTTACTTTGAACGCTCTTTGTATGCTTACTCGAGTTTGGAAGCGGTATTATGAACCATTTTAGAGAAAAGGAATGCAAGTATAAATTCAACCTCTAGGGATAGAATATAAACTAAGTTATATAATGTTTGAAACGAATAATCTTCTTGAAGAAAAATAAATAATCTTCTTGAAAACACCCGAGAAATGAAAAAAAATGTCATTAAAGGAATGTCATTGTTTTGAATATTTGTTGCATTAAGCAGTAATGCAAATGTCTGAGGTGCAAATTAAAACAGACGCTAATTGCGTTAAAATAATCATAAACTCTTTTTTTTCAAATATGAAAAGAAATTACTCTTTAAGCTGATAAATTTTAATATTAAATTTGAATATTGAATGATTTCTGTTTAATTTCAAAGTTAAACAAATTTTTTCACAAGTATTTGGAATAAATTTAACAAAATAAAGTCAAGTGAGAAATCAATTATTTTAGACATTTTATGTAAATTTTGGCAGCAATGAATACTTTCAGATAATATAACAATATTTGAAATGTCCTCGAATACATTTCTCACTAGTATTGGTAAACATAACTCTTCAAACAACAGATAAATGCTTTCATCTATCTTCGTTTTAGTAGATACAGAAATAGCTTCTCTTTCTAAGAAGCAAAACTATCTAAAAAGGATACAAAGGAGGCAAATCTTTGACCTTAGAGGAGAAATTTAGAAGTTCCTATAATGTTCCAAGACTGCTAGCTTTTGTTTTTAATTAACATTACTCTATGTACATAAATACAATAATTTTATGTAGCAGTAAGGAATTTTCTTATTCATCATTGCATGCCTTCGTGGTGCAGTTAGAAAGCACTCGGCTAGCAGTCGAAAGATCTGGAGCTCAAATCCCGGCAAAGGAATTGCAGAGTTTTCATATTCCTTGCTTTAAAAAACCTAAGAGACCTTTACAAGTAGGGTGTTAATTAAAATGTGAACGAAAATTTGTCGCCACCCAGAGTTTGGCAGCTGGGTCTTTTCCTTCCGAAGTCGTCCCTAGAGGGGGGGGAGTACAAAGAGTTTACTATTTCGTCACTGCATGCTTTCGTGGTGTAACTGGTAAGCACGTCCGGTTAGCAATCGAAAAGTTCACAGTTTGAATGTTGATGAAGGCACTGCTTATCTTTCGTGCTTCTTGCTTTAAAAACTCTAATCGATTCTACATAGTGAAGTTTCACACCTATATATTCGCCTTTGTGAAACATATAAATACTTCTTTTAACGAAATATTTATAATATAGTAGATTACTTAATTTGTTATAAAGTCAGTTAAACGTGATACAGCTGCTATAGTTTAAGTTTTAGCACCGTAAGTGTAAACAAAAACTCCTTGTCTCCAAGCAAATTGTATACCAATCTGCTTCTTGCGCGAATTTTCATAGCTTTAAAACGACGGAAAACCCACGATGGCTTCAAATGTGAAAATGGAGAATTATTTTTTTGATGCTTTTAAAATACTTTTATTCGTTAATGTGCATATTTTCCCTCAACATTTTGTTACATGCAAGAAAATAAAAATTACTCTTTTCTAATTATATTCTTCATTTAATTTAAATAAGTTAATGAAAGTTTATGTTAAACAAAATACCGATTAAAGTTAAATATTGACAAATAAACAAAGAGAAAACGTTTTTATGTCTCATTAATCAAGTTAATCTCTCACGGGTTTTAATAGTTAAACTCATTAAGTCTGTTGTTACCAAGAAAGATATGTTTTAATGCATCACAGGAAGCATTGTTGTTACAGAATTTTAATCAACAAGAGAAGGAGAATTAAATTGCTTTTAAAGAGTAAGATTGCTAATAAATTTTCTTGCTTTCAAAAGCAAACTGTTATTAAGTAAAGAGGGTGTTTTTATTTTTAGATGCGTAAAATGGCAGTAACAATATAGCTTTATCTCGACCTGCAAAGCTAGTTAATCTGGTCAGTCTTCAGCTTGCCTAGAAGACATATCGCCTTTACACAGGCCGTTATCTAAAATATTTACTAAGGACTATTTTTAGTGAAGTGACAAAATTAAATTGTTTTAAATTAAGCTTATTTTAAGTTGATCGAATGATATCCAAATTAAATATTAATCTAGATAACAATTTCATACGGTTTTTAAGAAACAGAAGCTTTAATTTACTCTCGTCAAAATCACTCTTGAGATGAATGTGTAAAACAACTCTCAAAATTTGTCATTCAGTCAGTCTCTTATAATGTTAAATAAACTTTCCTAAAAACTAATGACAGTGGCAGAGTGCAGCAAAATTGCAATAATACCAGCTAACTGTAATTCTGATCTCCATAACGCCGCATTTCTTTTAGTCTAACTAAACTTGCATACTTTGTGTGAGAAGAACTAACGAATGTTATAGCGCTTATGATCGAAGAACTTAAAATATACATATATATGTATTACTAAAATGATAAAATCAAAATTATAACTGAAATCAGTAGCAGTCCCTTAATTCTTCATTTTAATTTGGGTATTTGGGTATTTCGCCTCTCTGTTTTAAAAATAGTAACTGCTTATTATGTAACTTTTTCTGAACTGCTTCATTTCTAGATTAATCCATACCGTATGATTTTTGCATAACACTGGCGGAGTAAATGGGATTAAAACTCAAACAACGAATAATAATTTTAGAACTTTATTAATTATCCAATCTAATTGTATTGAAACCGAAACTAACTCATTCTAAATTAAGATTTCGTTCTGAATACAGCGCATTTGCTTTCCACTTCTCGACCTAGCTAGATTGCTGCTGCTTCCTTACCAAAACGATATCAAAAATGTAAATGTTATGATCTGGAAGGGTACGATTAATACACTAAATTATTTGTGGCCACAAAAGGTTTAGTTAAATTAAACGAAATATTGTTTAAATCGATCACGTTTGCAAAATTCTTCAACTATGACGCATCATCTTCTTTCAACTTTTTTTACGTATCACACACGCACACACACATACGTATATACTATATATAAAGTCAAACTAGTCATGTCGAATTAATTTATTTTCAAGTTTAAAACCAATGCAGCACTTCAGCCTTTTTCATTCGTTGAAATTACAAATTAAATTAATTTTGATACTAAGCATTACATATTTTTCATTAATTGAACTGAAGCGAACTGCAGCATCACTTGACTTTTTAGAGAAATGCAAGTAGTTGGCATTGTAGTTTTCGGATTTATAATCCAGGTGCCGCCCAACTTGGGTGGTGCTTAGTGCGACATCGAAGGGCCCGTGTTCGAATCTCGGAGTAGGCATGGATGTTTGCAAATGTATAACATCTGTGCGATATCGGGGCACTCTAAATATGTGGTGAGCCGAAAGTAATCTCGAGAGGTTGCTGGAAAGAGACAGAGGGTAGGAGACCTTAGGACTCTCGGGATGCTGACCTTCAATATTGGGAGCCATACTGAACAAAATCGTACTGTCACCTATATGGTGCCTAATGTTCTTGCAAAGGACCGACGCAACCTTTCCTCCTTGCCACGATGAATTTCGTGTGCTTGCTCTGATATCAGAGAAGCAAGCTTAATCACAACAACAATAACATAATACAGGTAAATCAGTGTGTTTCCTTTTACAGTTTAATCATGTTTTACTACATCATGTTTAATGATGTGTTGGAAGTTTTTCTAATTATTTTTACGTTATTCAAAAGTTAAAATTTTGATATTACTAATTTCATTACTTAGCACATGTTAGTGTTAACACCAGTCTTAACTTACTAGTCATGCCAAATGTATTTATTTTCAATTTCGAAACAATTATTTCTCTATTGTTACAGTTTTGAAAAGTAACAGTTCTTTATTCTATGCTTTCTTTAATCAAATTTTCCTGTGTTGAAACACAACATCAGTCAAAGTAATTACATGTGTTTGCATGGATTTGTTTATTAGACTCGGTCTACCCGAATTTTGTTTTAGATTTTAAATTTTAGTTATGCCTTTAATGCTGCAATTTTGCAATATTTGCACTACTTATTCCAGCCTTTAGAGGCTGGACTGATAAAGGCAAGAATTACTTTGACTAATGTTCTGAGATTAACTTAAGCATTAAATTTTCATTTATAATTTGTGTTCGTTATCAGTTTAGACATAGGCTGTATTTACTTCTTTTTTTGCACCAACCTTCTGATAACAATGTGACGGAAGATGCAAATTACTTTTTTATTTTTTATTTCATTTCCATTTTTGGTTCTGCTTTTGCACCTTTCATGCAATTTTTCACTGTACTTTTGTGTTTTTTTATTTTTGCATATGGTTGTAGAGGTTTTTAAGATGAAATTTTTGGATTATATTTTTTCATATATTTTGATGCTTGCACTTAATTTACTTACGCTTTCTGAATTTGAATGATATTGCAATTTAGTTGGCAGCAATAATTCATCATTTTATTTTGTTTATAACTGAAGTTTCTTAATTTCAGATTTTAATTAGCTTTATATGAATAAGGTAATAATTTTGTAGTTGTTAAATAAATGTATACAACAGTTTAATAAAAGATTAATCTTTCCAAATAATGTAATTTTTCTTTATGTTTTTCGGATTACAATAATTTCTTCGTAATGTTTTTCGGATTACAATAATTTCTTCGTAAAGTTTTTCGGATTACAATAATTTCTTCGTAATGTTTTTCGGATTAAAATAATTTCTTCGTAATGTTTTTCGGATTATAATAAAGTCAGCAGCGGCAGGAAAAAAAAATTAACTAAAATACCAGCCGCAACCTACATCAGCACAAAGTTTGTATGGAATTAGAAAATGTTAACTGTTTTGAGAAGTCTTTAAACAAATTTAATTACGTGCATGCTTAATTTTGCTAAGACCTCAAGCCAGATGCAAATTCTTTTCTGGCGAGTACATTTTGAATTGAAAATACTTAGAATTTATTTTGACTTTTCTCATTTGAACAAGAGCACGAGTTAGAGAATCCAGCAAAATGTGAAACAATCGCACACATCTGGATTACAGTCTTTTTTCTTTTATTCTGCAGGATTTATCAGGTGACACATAAAAGCGTCGTTATGAAACAGAGAAACAGAAAGAAAGAAAAACACTTTTTGTCCAGTTGGTCTGCGGCGAGGAGAAATATAAAGGAGAAAAAGGAATATATGCAGCACATGTCTGTATTATTCATTGAAAACAGTGAATAATATATAACATAAGGAAGAAGAAAATTCGATATGCAGCGAACAGCAATAAATAGCTTTCCTGCTTGCCTATTAATTTTATTCCACGTATTAAAAAGATATTCCACAGTATACAAACACGAATTTTGAAAGTTATTGTATTTTTCAGATTATACTGCTAAAATGTTAATAGGTTACTGTTTTGTGCCGTTTTGTATGAATAAATACATTTACACATATGCAAAGCGAAATATAGAAAGGAATATAGAACGAAACAAAGAAAAAATAATCGAGGAGCATATCCAAGAAATGTTACACAATACAATTATAATACCCATAAGCAGCCCTTACGCTAGTCCGGTGGTGATGTGTAAAATGAAAAATAATCTCCCGCCCACTAACTACAAAGCGTGGTATTTCGCCGTTGATTATAGAATATTTAACAGTATAACTAAGTATCCTGTTTATCGCCTCACAGTAACTGAAGATATTATTCGGAAAATTAAATCAACAAGATATATGACACCGCTGGATCTAACATCTGGCTATTTCCGCATTTATTACGACGTCCGACGTTTACGGTTTTTTGAAAATGCCGTTCGACTTATGCGGAGCACCTAACACTTTTCAGCGCGCAAAGAATAAAATTTTAAGGCCAATCCTTTGCAAAAATATGCTCATCTTATACGATGTAAAATTTACGAGCGGAATCAATCGATGAAGGTATCAAAGACATCCATGAAATATTTTCGCTTTAAGCTGGACTAAACGCAAGTGCCAAATCTAAGTTCGCGGCTGCATAACTTTGTTATTTAGGTATAACTTTGTTATTTAGGTACAAAGTATCAAACACAAGATTTGAAACTGAAAGCTCTAAAATAACAGCTATCAAAAATTACCTTCCGCCGAATAGGGCAGAGAAATTATCCTCATTTTTAGTCTTGTGTTCAAATTATAAAACTTTCATCAAAAACTTCGCTAAAATAGCTGAGTCCTTATTACAAGTAAACAGGTATAAAGCCTGTTTTACTTAAGGTAAACTAGCAGGCCAAACAAACATTAATTTAGAAGTCAAGCAACAAAAATCAGCATTATATTTGCAAATTTTCACAGGACTAGTTTCGATAGTTTTACCGAACCATCAACCTCAGCTGCCAAAGTGCAAATGAACGAGATAAGATAAGATAAGAATTATCTTACTACTTAATTATTAACTAAATTTAATTATTAAACATACTCCTGGGAAAGAAAATGCGGTGGCCGATGCAGTGTTAAGAATAAATTTGGTTGAGGAATAGAATATAATAAAATGTGCTATACTTACGGCAAAAATTCTTGACTTAGGGAGACGATCGTGCAAGAATTTAAACATATTTATTCTTATTTGACGGATATGGATCAATTTCAGCTCCAGGACATTACGGCCATTAGAAATACAGTTGAAAACTGGGAAGTTATCGATAATCTTTTATTTTACGCAAAAACCCAAAATCAAAATTACGAACGTTGATCGGTTACTCGACCAAGTTTGAACTTACGCATCCTAAATGAATTAATTGATTCGTTTATTTTTGGTCACCTAGGAATAAGAAAAACGGTACAACGAGTTTGTGAGGCGTTGTATTTTCTGCAATTGCAGAAGTTTTTAAGGGCGTATGTCAGGTCGTGCCGCACTTGTCAGTTTAATAACGATGTTAATTATAGCCCTGCATGGTACTTAAATAGTATAAAGGCTACGTTCCCAAATGAATTAGTCAGAATATATTTAATAGGTCCATCCTCACGTATTGAAGTCAGTAAAAATAGATATTTACTCGTTACTGTATATCATCTCTAAGTAGGTGAGAATACTCCCCCTAAAAAAACCTCCGCTAAAATTTAGTTCAAATTTATTCTTAAATAAATGTATTTTAAAATACAGAGTTCCGTTGAAAGTAATATCGGATAACGGGAAACAGTTTATTGCCAAATATTTTAGGAACTATTCGCAGAGCTTGACATACGACATCTAAAAATGGTGCCTTATCGGCCGCAGTCAAACACAGCGGTTAGATCAATAAGAGCATGATTGAAATTATGCGTTGTTATGTGAAAAATTATCATAAGCGCTGGGATAGCGGGGTCAATTAGTTAGCATTTGCCTTAAGGTCAGTTAAGCGTGACACAACAGGAAATACTACAGCAGAACTAATTATGCCACCGAACACTAATTATGCCACTAAATAAATTATTCTTTATGTAGAAGACAGCGCCAGAGTTCAAAGTGGCAGATATACTGAAAATAATAAACGAAACAGTTAAAAATTTGAATATGGCAAGGGAAGAAACAAAAATTATACTAGCAAAAGGCAGGAAATAAATTATGAGGTGGGAGACCAGGTGTTCAAGGAGAAGCATTTTATCGTGTGCTGTGGAAGACAGAGTAGCTAAATTTTGTCCACAATTTCCAGAACCATACACATCGAAAAAAAATTCGAGAAATGGTAGTTTACTTAAAAGACAGAATAGAGAACAGACATGACGTACTTAGGCCAGATCAACCCATATTATGATAGAAATAAGGTGCGCATTTTCAAAGATGTTTTACAGGAAGGACAACAAGAAAAATCGGAGACAGCGAGGAAAACGACAAAACATAATTGACTTGTTGGAAGTAGTTTCGGGTAGGAAACGGCTACGAATAGTGTTTCGGATAGGAAAAAAGAGAGGAAAACAACAATACGGATGAACAACGAAAGACAGTAAGGAAGCAACCAGAATCTAGAAGGGACAGCATGTCAAGAAAGTAGCCCAAAGAAGGAATCTCGGAAGGCATGCGAATGATCAAAGCATGTTAAATGTATGCTGAAAGTTCGAGAAAAAGTCCCATCGCCTGTGCCCAAATACATTGAGGAACTGGCACCGTATGTTCTACTCAATAAATGCTCAGTTGAGCAACTCCTCAACGACGCAGATGAGACCGCGGAAATTTCAGTGCTCCGATTCCCTTGAATTGCTGCAGCGGAAATATCAAGGCCAAAGAAACATCCAAGCGGACATGGAGAATTCTCTTTGTCGGGGAAAGGTGCTATGAGTCCGAGATGGCCCCCAGAAAAGAGCCCCGAAGTAGGTTCCGCGTACGATAAACCAGTGCTTTTCCCACTTGGAAAGAACTCGTGAATAAAAGAATGGATAATTAGTGAAAAACAAAAAGATAAGCGGAAAGTTTTTATTCTACTTAGTAAGGTTCAGTTTCATTTTATGTCCAAAACTACAAGATTTGCTGTTCTATTTTGAATTTTGCTACAAGTGAGGTTATTTAAGTTGTTTAATTAGCAAGAATCTTGGGAGTTTAATTGCAATTATTCATACTCATTATAATTTAATTTAAAAAAAGTACTCTATTTTAGTCTAAGCAACTTGTGTAACTTAATATAAGGTGCATGCTGAAGTTTTTTGTCTTATTACATTGTAAATGTTTCATTTAATATATATGTCTAATGTTTTGTATTCTAAATGCTGAAAGTGCAGCGAAATATACGTGTTAAGTAAATTGAAACTTGCACAGTTGTAAGAATTAACATCGTACATTGGAAGTGCGACGTTTAATTGCAACTTCACAAAACAGAAATTTAACTTAACAAAAGCTAGCCGTGTGCATGAGTTTAAATTTAGTTTTTCCAGCCAACACTAAAGTTTAAATCACGTTCTGCTTAGCATTTATCGCAACTTACAGTTCATATTATTAGTATTAATACTTAGTATACAGAAATTAATATTTCTATCATAAAAATCATTTATCAGTTCACTAAAAATAGCCTGATATTATTTGATATTATAGTATATTGAATACTAGTTAACACGTAGTAAAATTTGAGTGATTACTTATTAAATTTTAAAAAGGAAGATTCGAATAAAAATTTAGTCCTGATTAATGTAAATGCTGAAACTTGTTATTAAACAAACATCCAGTGATAGTAAAACATAATTTATATTGATGACCTAAATCTTCTACTATGTATATATATATAGATATATATATATATCTATATATATATATATCTAATTCATGTTGTCTTGCTACTTTTATATATATATAATATTATCATAAATATATTATGAAGTCTCTTGTTCTTTGGTAGCATGAAATATATAAAACTTCTAAAGACGTTATAAGGCATTTTCTCCGTCCTTTCTGCATGTCTTCGTAATGTAACGGTAGCACAATTGGCGCGTATTCTAGAGGTCCAGGTTCGAGTCCCGGGAAGAGAACTGCACATTTTTCACGTCTCCTGCTTCAAAAAAATAATGTTTCTATAGGATTTAATTAAATATCACTATGTCTTCTAAGGTATCACAGAGTCTGGGAAATGGTCTAAAAGAATCTTTTATTTAACTCAAATAAAAGTTAACAGAAGGCACCACTGGTGCTTACAAACATAGCAGAATTTATGGCTTAAATCGAAGGTAATGATATTGACTTAACTATGCAAATGTAAGTTAGGCCAACGGCTAACACAGATAAAGAAACGCCCATGTTGGCTCTGATCTAAAAGTCGACGTGACACGCCTATCTCTTTTTTACCTCGTCTGAATATGCGTGAGCTAGAAATTTGCATTCTGGAAGGAAAATGGGAAACGAGAAGGACAGAAAAGCACAATAACATAAAATATCTTGTTACTAAGCTAAACGAAACCTAATAATTTTTTCTGCTAGAACTTTAGTATACTCTACAGAAGTCTTAAACGGCCTCATTAAGAACTCAGATTCTAACTACATAGACTAGAATTCTTCTAACTACATGTTTTGATTCTAACAACGTGTCAGCCAAATTCTGAGCGAATTAAATTTTACATTTACATTACAAAGTGCTGGATCTTGCAAACATTTCTTCCTATCATTATTCAACATTTCTTCTTGTCATTATTCAACATTTCTTCTTATCATTATTGAACATTTCTTTTTATCATTATTCAACATTTCTTCTTATCATTATTCAACATTTCTTTTTATCATTATTCAACATTTCTTCTTATCATTATTCAACATTTCTTCTTATCATTATTCAACATTTCTTCTTATCATTATTCAACATTTCTTCTTATCATTATTCAACATTTCTTCTTATCATTATTCAACATTTCTTCTTATCATTATTCAACATTTCTTCTTATCATTATTCAACATTTCTTCTTATCATTATTCAACATTTCTTCTTATCATTATTCAACATTTCTTCCACAGTATTTCAGCAGCTGAAATCATTCCAGATATCTGGAAGGAAAAAGATTTCAACAGAAATGCTCAAAACATAGTACATTACTTCAATTTGAATTAATTGTCTTTTAGATATTTTCATATATATTTCGTTTGAAATTTATCCGAGCTTTCATTCAACTCATGTATTTTATTAATAAATATTTTCCTCACTGCTCTCCAGCAAAAATGTACTCTAAAGATCAAACTAGTGTCTTTTGTAAAAGTGGCAAAACTGTACCACTTAACCTTCAACTTGCCTGTTAGAAATTCATACTCAATAAAACTCAAAGACACCTTACTTTCAAATCTGCACATAATTATGCTGCGGCGGACCACACAGAGATGAGAAAATTGAGTGTGCGGTACCGCAAGTCACTACATCCAAGCTTTTACGATGTGTCACACGACACGTTTCTAACATCGCGAATGAAATAATTCGTTCCTGTTGACAGCGCAAGAGACATAACTTCACGACTAGTGTTAGGAGATTTTAGCGTTCTGCACCGTGTCTGTCGTCAAAATCTTTCGATTTCAGGAAGGCTGAGGAATTTGTTTTTCCTCTGATATCGTTCCACATATAAAGAATCAGAGGATGTAAAATACAGCAGAAAAATTAAGAAAGCGGGGCAAATAATTCACTTCAATCAGTGTTCTATGCTAACCTTGAAATATATGCTATATTTTTAAAGAGCTTCTCGTAATTGTAATAAATATGTTTTGAATTTAAAATGCAGTAAGTTTTACGCAACCTTACAAATATATCAACCAATATACGGAGTCAGATGCGCTACCTGCCGCCAATCAACACAGTGGTAACCCACAGCACTCCACAGTGGTGACCAAGGACTGACAACAGAATTAACGGAATAAACTACCATGAACACCTCCAACAGCCATACGGCAACTCATCCGAAAAAGTTTCATTAACTGCATCTTTACGTAATTCGTCTCACAAAGCTTAATTAACTGCCAACTCACCTGCATCTTAACGTAATTGCTGGGTCATCTGAAAATTCAACTGCGCAGCGAAACCTTCATACGGATATTGCGATAAAAACTTAAAATTGAAACCTTAAAATATAACTGCAGTATTTTAGAAACATGAAAAAAAATTGTTTTTGTAGGATATTCACTGCGTTGAATTTTTTTAATGTACCATTAGCAATATAACGTTAGAGTAAATACGGAAAATCAGGTAGTGGAATGAGTCTAATGGGTTTGCTTAAACATATTAAATTTCGTCTGAATAAAACTTCCTTTACTTAAATTCTTTATCACCTAAGTAAATGTAAATTTCTTTCTTGGAACCTCTTATAAATATTCTATCATATTTTTCTCATTTCTTTAGAAGACAAAATCATTTTTTATTAACCGTAGAAATGAATGTCCTTTTCTTTAAACGCTAACTTTAACTCCTAATCTTTCATGTCTTTAAAGAAATGTCTTTTTTTAAGTTATTATGAAAGGTCTGTATTAATTACAGAAAATAGAAAAGCAAAGTTCGCTCTTCTGTCATGGGTTACATTGATTAAAGAAAGATCAAATGAGCGCTTCTTGCAATGAATTATTTTGGTACTCAGAGTAGATTTTATATGTTTAATGAATGTCTAGTACATTGTTCTCTATTTTCAAGCAAAAGTCAAATTTCTTTTAAGATGTAATAAAAAGTCTTATGTTCCAACCGGTTTTATTTTTAATCAAAATTTAAATCTCAATTAATACGTTTTATACACTGTCCTTAGTTTATTTTTCCATTAATTCTGAAAGGCTTTTGTTAATGACTAATTGTTGCAACTAAATTTATATCTGATATCTCTTTTGTAATCCCTCGTAGAAAGTTTTACAACATTAATAAATTAAGAAAAATTTAAATCAGCAAAAGAGGGCTCATTCATTTGCTGATTTAAATCAGCAAATAAAGTTTATTATTGTTTAATTTTCAAGTTCTTATTCGAGGTTTTTTTTTTAAATACAGATTGTGCTCTTAGGAAAGAATTTCATTTAAAATAACGAAATTAAACCACAATTATAAGGCTTAATTTCTGTTTTGCATGCAAATAATAACGAATAGCATGGCATATCGTACACATAACTGTCGTAACTCTGCTAATATTCAATTCTTAAACGAAAAATTAAAATATGCGCAAGATACAACTTAAGTAGGGAATCTAATGCCTAATACGTTTAGCTTTGTTGGATTGTTATCAGTAAGAATACATGAAGCGTATTCTTGATTAAATATTTCAGATAGAGTATGGACCCTGTAAAAATAAAAATACAGCTTACACATATACGCCAAATGGCAACAAACCTAAACTGACCACTGCATGAACAAAGCCTTTCCACATTGGGATCATAAGCCCAGTAAAGAAGATCTTATGAAACAGGAAAATATTAACTTACGAATGTGCATTAAATCTTTACAGAAGCAACATTATCAAACAGAGCTTCTAATTAATGATCCGGTTGTTTAGAATAGACCAACACAATTATTTTTCTTTGAGGCTAACTAACAGAAAGGGTCTGATTATGATCCTGTTCTTATAATTTTGTCTGCGTAATGTAAATGTGACTCACTTTCCCTTAACTCATTCATAAAAGAACTGTTCGTAATGGCCACTGTGTGCTTCTTTATAATCAAGATACGCAATCTAAACAAAACCTTTTGCATTACTCTAAATTTTGTGAAAATTGCAGCACCATGAAGAAATTATCAAAACTGAGCCAAACTTAACAGGAAATATAAAGTGAGGTAACACGTGCAAATATTAGAATTACAAAGCTGTTGCGCATGTGTGGAATAAGAACCGGCTACTTGTTAAATGTATATAAAGGACTGTAAAGTTGCGATGAAATCTTTGTCGTACTCTGTCTGCGGTGAACGCTTAATTAGTAGTCAATATGCCTCGTCAACAACGAAGTGTGCCATACCAACACTAATGAAGTTCGCACGAGGCCGCATCATAGGTGTGCGAGAGGGTGGACTTTCGTATCGAGGAATCGCAGCCCGCCCGCATCGTAATGCTACAATAGTCATGCGTGTTTTTAAGAAATGGACAAAGAAGAACAGAACAAGATGAAAACTTGGCAGTAGGGCACGCAATAGCACAACGGCACGGCACGACAGACTTCTCATCCGCATGGCTGTGAAGGATAATACAGCGTCCTCTCGTGTGTTACCACAACATGGAGCGCGGCTACAGGTGTTGTGTTGCCTAGCTCCACGGTTCGTCGCCGTATTCTGCAGCATGAAGCGCGAGCAAGGATTACCCTGTCGCTGAATCAAAGACATCTGCAATTTCAATATATACGGCAACACAGTTCGTGGCGTGCCTTGTATCAATAAGTTCTTTTCTCGGATGAATCTTGCTACGGTTTGGATAACAATGACGGAACAGCACACGTCAAACGTTATAGAGGGGAACATCTATTCTCACAGTATGTTACCCAGCGTCATACCGCACAAACGCCTGGCATCATAGTGTGGGGAGTTATTGAGTGAAATTGTCTATCTCATCTTGTGCAGACTGCGGGCAACCTCAAACAGTGATCGCTACATAAGGGACATTGTGGAGCCAGAGGTCCTTTCCATTCTTCAACGAATTTCGGAGCTGTATTTCAGCAGGATAATCACCGTGCACAGGTTTCTCAGGCTACATAAACCTTCTTTAAGGCACAACAAGTTTCGCTTCTTCCAGGTTCTTCTTATTTCCCCGATATGTAGCCCATTGAGCACGTTGGGGATTTCATCGGTCGGGGACTTGCTCGTATAGCTAGTGGTGCGTACACTAAGACTGAACTTTGGGGTCAAGTCGAAGCCGTATGGAATGTTATTCCCCAGGATTACATTAAGGACCTGTATGATTCAATGCTGCGACGTGTAAAACTCTCATCACTCAGCGTGGCGGACACACACTGATTTCGACGTTCGTTTCTTTTTAGTCTTGAAAATTCGATCATTTATTTGTACCACTATCAGTAATATGTGAAATAAATTTCATTCATTTCCGACAATTCCTTCATGGTCTTTTTTCACAAACGTTAGTGTAGATGGTTTACAAGTGACAGACAACCAATGCAGCAATAATGACGGATAGAATTAAATGAGTCTTCTAAATAAAATATTTTACTAATCATTAAGTATGCCTCGGCTTAGAGCACACACTGTTTACAACTGGGACACATTCTCTGTTGTTCCAAAAGGAAGTCTTATTTCTACCTGAAAAAATAAAGTATCGCTGATTTTCTACTTAAAAATAATAAATAAATAAATAAAACAACTTACTACATCAAGATGCGTAAGCTACTTAAATAAAGCATGGAGATGGAAATATAAGGCAAATACTATGGAAAAATAGTCAAATTACTGAGTATGAGCAAAATTTAAATTTATACCATATTCTAGAGAGCTGCTTCATTCTTGTTATTCTAGAGCCTGATTCTTGATGAATTTCAAGCAATAGCAAGATCTGCTTGATTCTACTATTCTAGAGAGCTGCTTGATAGCAAAAATTAAAAAGAAATATGTAAGATATATTTAGAAAAATATGCAATGCAGTCGAACACAAATCACGAATGGCTCGCTTCACGAACATTTTAGTTCACGAACAAATTATCTGAATATAAAACGCCTTTGATAACGAAATGTGTCTTAATTTACGTACACTCAGGACGGGAACATAATATTTTCAAATGTATTTTGAGGTAACAGCTGATATGAAGCTAAAAATCATAGTTTAATTGCCTTACCTAATAGGTATCTGTAGATAAGCCTGCGCTAACAACAGATATTATGCTCAATGTTCACTTAAAGAGCGGCTAGCAGTGCTTATTTATTGATAACACAGAGGGGGGGAAATCTGTGTTAAAAGCAGTTACCCGACAAAAGACACAAACTGCGATAATCATACGTTACGAATATAACTTAGTTCTATTTACACCTCTTGCTAGCATAAATATAATTTGACTCAACTTCTCGATTGTGTAAACTACTCAGAATTGAGGAAGAAGACCAGAAAAATAGGCAGTCGTAAGAACTGAAAATTATGTCTTGGGAAATTAGCATAAATATCAGAAATTAATTGTGGGAAAATTAAGGAAGTCCCAAAGATTTCCAGACTGTACTTAAGCCACAAAATGTGATATTTAGTATAATCAGATCCTTTCCTTTCTATTCGGGAAAGACTGGCAAGATAATGGATCTAGCTCTCCGAGGAAAATGAAGGGCTTATAAGACATTCATACGTTGTTAGTTGTATACCTGTTGTCAGTATGTACACGAACACGACGTATATGTTATCCACATGCATAGTAGTATACAGAAGGAAAGTTTCGAGGATCTGCTCGTGTTTTGGGGGGGAATGAAATGTATTAGAAAGAGTCTATCAAGGGACAAAAGAAATTTGATTGGGTTCCTTATATCCGCTGTTACCGTTGCGATGTTTTGTGGCAAACTAGATTTTCGATTCGCTCAGATTGACAATCAATGGCTTATTTGATCTTGATGTGCTTAGTTTATAGTTCAGACAAAGATATGACGTAACTAAATATTATTCCTTTAATTTTGAAACCAGAAAATACCACATTATTCAATTATTATTATTATTATTATTAGACACATCCAGCTATGTTTAGATAAGGAGTAAAAGCTCTACCATGGTAGGAAGTTAGAAAGAGACTTTTAAAAATTCTTACAGGTTTATAAAAATACGAAAGAATAATTTATTTAGTCATCACTGTTGACGCCAGTAGTAATCGTATATTCATAGCTACGTTTCAGTTTTAAAATCTCCTTGATTATTATCAGATTAAGAAAAAATTATTTAAATGAAATTTTACTTGGAAAGAAAAAATAATTCCTGCTTCAGACCTTACAAATACTCGTATTTTTAACATTTGTACTCAAACGACGACGTAGAACTCAAATGACGTAAATGAAGAAAAGGACATATATTTAAAGAGAAACGAAGATTCATTCAACTAATGACACTAATTATTTTCCATTAACAAGACGAAGAACAGACGAAACTCATTATTAATTACTGAGAAATAATAAATGCGCATAGACTTTGACAACACGTAGAAGTTATTTCGGCATCAGGTTTGATTTCTGCTTTGTTTGGCAGAAATGATCGCAATTAAAAGATGAAGGTAATTTAATTAACGAGGGCTTTTGTAAATATTCAGTTTCCAACATTTCACAGTGGCACAGAACATTAACTCGACGATCTTAAATTTCATGATCCACGTGTAGTCTTTTATCTTATATGAGGAAATCTTTTTATTGAGATATGAGAGATGAATTTTAAGATGCTTTGCAATCACACTTGAAAGACAACCTTAACTTGAAAGTATTTACTATAGTAAAAGGGTTCCATTATTTAGTTATTAAGCATGCTTACGCCATCAAGGAAAATTCCTTTTCTCCTTTAAGGTAATAAAAGTTTTCATACATTAATTCCTTTTCCTTCATTACCTTTATCCAAAAATGAAAGAATGGATACAAATATCACAAATTATTCTAATTTATTCCAGAAATGCAATCTTGCAATATCTGAAGACTGACGTCAGAGAATTTTCTTTGCTTTGCATTCCTTCTTAAGAACACTGCATAAGTATCCAAGATGGAAATTCTCTAAATCATACTGTTGCATGCATATAGGTTCGTTATGAACTGAATGCACAAGTCCAATGAAAAATGAATAACGTATTATTATCACAACAAATAAAACAAAATTTTAAATTTATTCAGATATTCGTACAATATCCCGATATCTCACAGTAGTTATCTTTTAAACTACTAAAAACGTTCAACAGAACTAATTCAAAATAGAGAAAGCTAGTCTGACTTCACAGAGAATTCATTTCAGTTAACAACAGAAGTTTTCTGAACAAAACTCACATAACAGCTACTGAATTGAGAGGTTTCCCTCCTTTTTATAAGCTTTTTAAATCACGCCCAAGAGTGTTCTAGCAGTTTCTCGAAATCAAAAAGAGATATTTATTTATTAAATGTTAAATACATGTGCTCTTTTATTTTTAATTTTCCGGCTTAGCTTCCTCTTAATATTCGCCACGCGAATCAATGCACGGGGAATAAACAATTTAATTTATAATTCTACTAACATTAGCTATTTAAATACCAATTCCGTAACAATACTGATAAATTAGGACTATGAAATGTAGCGAAAAAAAGAGCAAATATTTTTAAAAATAGGAAAACGAAATCTGTTCTCCATCACTTTATAATTCAACTTTTTTATGTTTTATCATACATTACTTTTTCCATCATTAAAAAAGTACAGTTTAAAGATATACGATATAAATTGCTAATAATAATTGTTTTTTTTTTTTTTTAAGATAACTGCTAAAATTTCTGTATCTAATTTTTTTGTTAGTATTAAAGCATTATATATAAATTATGTCAGTCTCTATTATAAAATACTATAAAGCAGTTTAAGGTCTGAATCAAAATTATTGACGTCATAATAGCAAGTTTCTCATAATGTATTGAACCTCGCTCCCTCGTTTTTTTGTTCACGAAAATCAGCTAACTCAATTGAGCGACAGATACTGTTTCCATCTTCTGGGCAAGTAGTTAACTAGCAAAAACATGCTTTTTTAATAATATTCTTCTGCGCAAATATTAAAATAGTTATTAAAAAATTAAATTCACCGTTCTTAAAATGTTATTATTAAAATAGGCCAAAAAGAGACAACTATTTCTTTTAAAAATCCCTTTGTAAACATCGATATTCATGACATATAAATATGAATTTTTAATAAAATGTTGAAACAATGCTTAATTTAACGTGGGTCTAGTTTTAAGTTTGAACAAATCGTGAAATTTGTTTAAAATCAGAAAATTTCCACCCTCCTCCAGTAACTTCTATAAAAACGGAAGTCAACGAGTTACAAAACGCGAGGTCCTATCTCTTTAAAAGAAAACGTTACTCTCAAATCTGTGATCTAATAAGCTATTGTTATTATGTGTGTTTTTTCACTTCAACTAATTAATCAAGGGAAAACAAAAGATGCTTAACTGGTTCTCAGCGTGTTCGTTGCCAGGGCCACTGGTTGTTGACCCTTCTTCCATCTATACCCTTAGGGATTAATCCATAAATGATCAATACATTCTTTACACAAACGCAGGTTTAATACGATGAAAAATATCTACATAATATATTTTCAGATATGAAAAAAATGCTTAACTTTCTGGCACGACTCAGCGTGCTGCATTTCCCTTCAGAGGTTTCAAGCGATCTCTGACCGTGAGTTCATAGTTCGTAATGACGTCACACAGCAACATCGGATCTCAACAACGGTTGAATTGCAACACAGGCTGACTGCAGAAGAGTTTGGACGTAGTTTACAACTGCAATTGGTTAAGGAAGTTTTGATTCATGTTTACCCTGGTGCCTAATGGCCAACTATCATAAGATAAACATTTAAAGCACAATTCAAACATCTTTAATATTTATTTTTTGCAGACATCTAACTCAAACTTAAGTTAAGATGTTACATGAAAAGATAAGAAGCTAGTTTTTATTAACTTTATGAAACTACTTTAGGTAGGAAGCTAGTTTTTATTAAGTTTTTATTAAATTTTTACTAACGTACATATTAACTTTATTAATTAATTCATTAGATAATAGTCTTTCTAGAAAATTCATACATATTTCTATATTTTCATGAAATTTTTCAAAAAAGGCCTTTTACTTTATTCGCATTTAAATTTTTGTTTTATATAACTCAAAAATGGATTTTAATTAAAGTAATGAGGATTTTGATTAATCTAACATAGCTTTCAGTTTCCATTTCAAATATAAGCTATATGATACATAAATTGCAATCATTGTTCTCACCTAACGCTATTTCTACTAGCACGTATTACTTGATGGATTAAACTAAGCAAATTTTTAATTCATAAAAATGTAAATTCAGATGCTCCATTTACATTATGTAGAATGCAGTATTCAGGTTTCAATTTTCGTCCATTCTTGTTTAGAGAACGATACGAATATAACTTACTCTTATGCATGTGTAAAATGAAGTAGTAATCCAAAAAAGAGGATAAGATGAAGAACTCGTTCCGTTGCATATGGGGTAATCTTTCACCTTTTTGGGAGCAAGGTGCAGGTAAATTAGCTTTCCGGTATGTCTTATGTGGCTAAGATATTATGCCTCTTGATTGCATTTGACAGCGAAGTAATCTTGGTAACTATATGTCACTGATTTTGACATTATGTCTTATTTTCTGCTGAAACGGGGAAAAAAATTGCAGGGGGGGGAGTTGAATGACGTGAATATAAATCAGTTGACTCCTAATACAAAATTTTCATATCTTCCCATTATCTGTTCTAGGATTTCCTTAAAAATAATGATTCTAATTTCAAAAGAATCGGTTCTATTTTATCTGAGTCCTAAAGATTCAGTAAAATGTGTCCGATAAAATCCGCTTATTCCAATGCATTGAGTAAAGAAAACGGAATCACTTCGTTCATTTTTATATTTCAAGGATATGCTAATTATGTTCTAAGTTTATTGTAAATTATTATTTTAAACTTTCTATTAAGTTTTCAAATTGCCTTATTGGAGTAATTTATGCTTGAGAAACCAAATTTGAAGTCGTAACAAATTTGAGGTTTTTTATAAAATTTGTGTGATAATTTAGATCAATTTCATTTAATTAACTGGTTGCATTTATAAAGATAATTTGACGCTTGTGCAACCAATCAACTAAATAAACAAGAAAAAGCTTTCAAGATTATTAGTTAACTAGATCAAACACTTGCAACTTCTATTTAATGAGCTGCATCTGCTGAAGAGAAGACTGCCTCTGCCCATTTACTGGGGTCAGGAGTCAATTTCATTTCCGAATCTGCTTTCGAAACTACAAAATATACCAGAGGAAATTTATTTCAAATATTAACGTAACCGGTAAGTAACGGTATAGAAGGAAATTCCGTGTGAGTGTTAATTTCCTACGTGACTTGACTTCTCATTTGTGCAAAGAAACGAATTATACGAATAGATGCAATTTATATGTTACTGAATAAAATATTTTTAGTTTTTCTATATTAAAATGAGGTCTTTCTGAGTTCGATTCCATCTGTCTGATTCTAAGACAACTTTGATAAGTGCCTTGAGGACATTTACATGAAAATTTTCTTTTTATTTTTAATAAATTGCTGGTTATACTATTGCTTGAATCAAAATGATTAGTTCATAAAGCAACAAAATATTACATGTAATAACACTCGTTTACTTGACTGTTTTGGTTGTACATTAAAATTTCTTTTCAGAACTAAAATCAGTTTTGATATTTAAGGCTTTATAAGATAAATGGCACGCCTATTTTTTATTGCCATACACACACACACACAAAAAGAACTAAAACAAATCATTAAAAGTCTCTAAAACTGTTTCTGTTTCAAGAGTATAATTATTAAGTAATGTAAATACGATAATGCAGAGATTTATACTATTAAATAAAGCACATACTCGAATATTCATTCAAACATAGAATGCAGGGACTAAGAAGACAGTATAACAGGAGGCAAAGCTTCTTCATCAAATCTTTTTCTTTGATCCAGATGACTGAAAAACTTCGGTCTTCTTAGTACCCAAGAAAGTAAAGTATGCGAAATACGAATGGTTCACCAAGGACCTAGTTTCTGATGGTTACACCGGCTAACTTTATAGATGTTTCGTAGGGTTTTCAATTTGTAACTGAAATACGAGCCAGTTTTCCTTAGAAAGTGATGAAGTGAAATACTGCAATTAATTAACCAGTCTGATTTTAATTTACAGCGCATTCTTCAGGTTTTAAAGTAAATTAATACATGACCTGAACTGTACATCGAAACATCTAGGACCGTCAAAAAATTAGGAGGTGTTCGTAATTATGACCTATTAAAATATATCCTAACATTTACGGGTATATTGAAAGCTATTTTACGTTAATACTTCTGGATATCTGCTGTATCGTAATAACATATACTTTGCAGTAGGAAGCTTATTTGAAATAAATAATGAGGTAAAATGGCAATATCTCACTTGAAAACGGAATTCTATCACATTTGAATTTATAATTACTTTTATGCAGTTACTACCGGGGATTAGAGTTCACCCTAACTTTGAGGATTGTGAATCCAAGCTGCAGCGTTACCCAAACACGAACGGACATCAATAACGCGTTTCATTCTGCAGGAAAGATGCAAATTTTACGGGAACATCTAATGCTATCATTAAATTGTGGTATTCCTGGAAGATTCAAAGGACAAACATTTCAAACTTTTCATCTGTGCTCAATTCAATATATTTCAAAATACGAATTCAACACGTGTCGCATCTGGAGGACGACGTGAGGGTATAGTCAGTGATCGATGGAATTGTGGATGTGCTTGGACTATTGGATTTTGACACAATAAAAAGCATACTTTCTTTGGGTTTTTTTCGCTTATGGTATGGAATTCATTCTGAGTTCAGGAATTCTTTATAGAATCAAATAGTATTATATTACATAGTGTTTCGATCTATTTTATTTTCTTATCTTCGTATATTTGGGTTACAAAACGTTGTATTAGATATTAGAATACTCCAGGTTTCCAAAGTTTTCTGGCATTAAAAAGAAGTATTTCAGAGATTCCATGAGTGAACTTCAAATGAAACAACTGTCAGAATGGTTTTCTTGGGAAAAAAATTCGCCCATTATTTGAAAAGGTTATTTAATTAATTAATGAAGGCGATTGTAAATAATTTGAGTGCATTATTGTTTGAATCGAAATGCTTTGGAATTCTTGAAGAATGGAATTTTAAAAGATAGAATATGGGAAAAAAGTCCATTAATTTAAGTGCAATTTTATGATACAAAGCACGCGAAGCACAATTAAAGCACGCGATATAATTGATATAAAAAATTAAATAAACGTAACAGACAAGTGGTAAAACTTAACTAAAAAGTTTATTAAAACGACATATTGTAGTAATGCTAAAATTTAGAAAAGCGCTAGGTGCTATACTTGCGGAGTTTCAGTAATTAAAATGTTTAAATAAGCAATCGCACAAGCTTTCAACTTCTAAATAACTCAGCTCTAGCTGAGAGGTGTTCTGCTGTTTATCATATGCATAATTCAGTCTCACCAGATCCACAGATCAGTTAGGTGGAGGCCCACCTCCTCAAGCTAATTCGCCACACTGTGTAGTTATCACACTACTCTTGTCAAACTATAAATTCATTCTCTATTTCGACTCAACCTACTTTGTATTCTTGTGAAAGCCGACGGAAGAAACAGAAGATAAAGAAAAAGTTAAAAGCATACATATATATATCTGTGTGTGTTTTACTAAAACCGAAGTGCTAAACTTGATTCAGAGCCGCTCATTCTAATATGAAAATAGTCATTTCAACCACTCATTCCGCAATAGGAATAGGATTTCTTTTTGCTTATTCATAAGAAACTGAAATACTATCAACAGTAAAGCAAAATCTTAATTGTGTATTACGGGAGGAAACGAAGGAAATAACTGAATGAAATTGAAAAAAAAAAACAAAAATGAGCTTGTAGGCAGATGTTCAGTATTTTGGGATTAAGAAGTTGAAATAGTTGACTTTCAAAGTTTAGTAGCCAAGTCTTAGAACGTAGGTCGTTCGATCGAACGTGCGATAACAAACTGAAGCAAAAACGTTGCAAATCACGTTAAAATAGTCTATTCGTGTGCGAATGCATAAAAAAGAAGTAATAAATATATGACTGCTCAATTTATTGTAGAGATAAATGATAGATTAAAAGATAAAATTAAAAGACAGTTTTATAGTACATGTTTCAACAACAGATTCATGTCCAGCTTTTCTAATATTAGTTTTCGAATCCACACGTTTTTATTATTATTGCTCTATTCTTTCCATTTAACTACTCTTTAGAAAAATGTTTTTTCAAATATAATATATATCTTCAAATGTAATATACGATCTTACAAAAGCGGTAATGTATTACAATATATCTGAAAATTCTTCTCAGAAGTTTATGATTTCATCTTTCTTTGTGTACATATTATACTTTTAAAGAAGTCAAGATTGAAATGAGGATTGTTGCATAAAGAAATTTCGTGAGAAAACATTCTTTTTTCTTTTGTTGAACTAATACCTTATTAAATTGCTTCTTCACCCCTTATCTAATGCTTTACTTTCAAACGATTATCTTACGTTTCACTGTTTTCAACAAAGAGACAATTTTAGATAGAAACGAAAACAAGAGAATATGTAAATATAAAAATAAATCTTTTTACAAGTTAGAAGAAATTTATTTGCCTTTTAAACATTTAAATATGCCTCGGTGTCGAGTTCGTCACAGAAAATGTATGTGGGTGAATCTCTTCATTTCCGTTTAAGGAGTTAACATATAAGGTATTTCTCCCGCCTTCTTAGCATGCCTTCGTAGTGTAGTGTTCAGCACGCTGAGAACATATTCCAGAGGTCTGTGGTTCGATTCCCGGTGAGGACGTTGCTCATTTTCAATCTCTCTTGCTTCCAACTAACCTAATGTCACTACAAAGATATTATGTTTATGCAGCGATATTTTGGGGAAAAGTTTAGTCATGGTCGAAGTTCATTTGATGAACTTCTTTAGTGTCACCTAAGCCGTTTCATTATAGTCAGCTAAAGCTAATAGAATTACGAAACTTTGTGAAGCTAATAGAACCGCTAGCAGGCTGTAAAGTTGCGTGCTTCCAGCCTGCACGCAACAAAGTGGTGACTGCAGAAAACTGGAAATTAGACAGAGTCTTGAGAAGGGTTTAAGTCCCTTTTTATTCAACTTTAGAAATTACAATTGCGTGCTCTTGACGCTCACAAACTACGCCGACCCGGCGGTAAAATAAGTAAGAAACTGAAAAGAGATAATAACAAGTGACTAACCACGAGGCTCTCTAAACGTAACTGACCTCACCGCGTTCTACAATACCGCTGATAATTCAGCAAACTCTGAATATTACGTTGAAAGATTAACAATTTGCCGAGGCAAGCACACAGGCCGAAACGCGTGGTTCTTCAATTTCTAACTAGCCACTTCCACACTCGTGAAGCAAGCAAGCACACTTCGAACTCGTTTCCTTTCTATTTAACTCAGAATACGTCCGCTGATAATTTGAATCCTTGCGCGTTCTACTAAAATTTACATACTCTGGCATTGGCAGTTCCAGGGGAAAATAAGGCTTGACAGGAAAGATAGTTTAAACTTAAAATAAATGTTAGTTAAAATAAATATAAACCCTACAAGGCAACAGGTAAAATCAGATTCCTACGCTTCGAATCCAGACTTTTGATGCAGCATAAGTATCCTATAGCTAGAAAAATGCTACAAAGACTCTAAGAATCATGAATAGATAAAATGCTAAATCAGGAGGCCGTAAGTATATGAATACCCAGTCATCTCCTGATCACTTATTTTCTTTCCCTTATTCAGATCCTTATGATGCAATACGTAATTCTTTTAGGATCATGTATGTGTTAAAGACTAAAGAATTATTAGACTTGGTGAAGAAGCTGCTAAACCTGGAGGAATTTTAACACTCGAAATCAATATTAAAAATATTAAACATTGTTTTGATATTATTATTTTTATTTTGTATTTATCACAATTTCAAATTCCTAATTATGAAGAGATTTGGGTATTTAGATCGAGAAATACATATTGAACTAAAATGAGTTAGCAATGCGTGCACCACTTTCCTTTGTCATATCATATGTATTTTTTGGAATAAGGTGATACACAATCTAGCCTGTTCCAGACTGCTTCTTATTGTCCACCCCACCAATGGAGGATAAGCAAGATCCCTGAACGATTGAAGTTCATTATGGAAAAGGTTTTCTGGTTTCCCCATATGCGGCCTGAATCTACAATACCTCGGAATTATCGTTAATAATATGCTCTCATAGCTTCGCGACACCCAGAAGATCAAAGAAAAAATTGCCCACCCCAGCAATTCCATGTACCGGGTGTCCACACCAAGTCGAGGGGTCTCTCCTATATACTCTCCTATATCTCTACCATCTCCTATATGAGATGGTAGAGAGTGTCATATTGTATGGCTCTGATGTATAGGAGTCAACTTTACGTTGGAAATCAGACGAATTTTGAATACCATCTAAAGAATACGCCTCCTCCTCATTATTTAAGTTTACACTCTACAGGATGATTTCCACAGCTGCAGATTGATCTGTAGGTTTTTGATATCCTCCATCTAGAATCATTGGTAGAGAGAGAGAAGGAGACAATGTCATCTCGCATTATTTGACATCCCACACACTGCACCGCGAACGGATGAATTACGAACGGACACTCAGAACTGGCAGTGACCTTTGTGTATACAATAACAATGCCATCGTTTACATCTCTAAAAGACGAACGGGTATAAATAACTGTCTGTAGAAGCAGAGTTTACAGTGATCGGAAAGGCGATTTCAGGAGGTCTTGCCCAGGAATGCTGCATCAGCGAACAGTGACTCAGAATTCAGCCTAGAGGCAAAGCAGAACTTGCATTTTATCAGCTGGTTTGTAAGATCCAGTCTTTAGTTTTCATATTTCTGGTAACTGGTTAGGCTTATTTCACAACATTGTAGCAATTACCAAAATAGTGAGATCCATAAAAATTTGCAAGTAAAATCACACTAATGTGTCACAGAGAGGCGAGGTACAGAATGCATTGGTACTGAAATACACAGATTTATGTACCGATGACTGTATATAACCAGTATTTAAGCAGTAAGTATACTCAGTGTCTGTAACATTCCAGTTAACTGCAGTAGATAATTGCCCTTTGTAAACGTTTGACAACTATTTCGCATTTAATTCATAAATATATAGTTTTACAGTAGAAAAATTTGTAGTCAATTGTGTATTCTTACAAGCATAAACTCAATGCCTTTCAGAATCTAAAAAATTATGAAGATAAGTATGTAATTGTATATTAAATTGAAAGTATATAACTGTACAATGAATTTGTAAATTTGTGTATTATAATTGTGCCTCAAATTTGTAATTTAAGAAATGTGTTACATAGTATGTTTTGCAATTATAATCGTATGTTATATGTCCAGCACCTAGGTTTTTAGGGTTAAAACTGTTTGATTTGTAGTCGTAAGTCTCTAGTGTTATTTAAGGAATTGTTGAAATAATAATAGCACTAGTATCATTACAATAACATTTGTATATAATGGCGAATTAAAACTCACTACACCTCAATAATCAACTCGAACGTATGAACATCTGTGTATAATTGTAAATTAAATTTGGGAAACAGAAATTGTATATTGAATCTATAAATATACGTTTTATAACTGTGCACTAAGTCTATAATGAAACACGTTACACAATTTGTGATTGCAAACGTCTCCTTATATGCCCTATATTTATTTTATTAGTTTTGTAATTAACTGATTGGCACACATAAATATCTTATTTCTTCCAAGTAATAACTGCAGTCAGTTATGTATCTTAATGGCGTATTAAAACCCATTAGATTTTAGAAATTCTATCAGACTTATTAAACTAAGTGTGTCATTAGAAACGTAACTTGGAAACTTGCAGTTGTACACTAAATGCGGTACTTATGCTCAGTAATTATAATTTATTAAACAGTAAATGTATGAATAGTAACATTTTATGTTCTGTAACTGTTATTATATGTATGTCATGTTTCACATCAAATTTGTAATTTTATGAAAGTAAGCATGTAATTAGTATTATAGTGTTTACATTGTTTATCATTTGTACATATAGTACTTAGATAATCCTCATATTGCGTGCTAAGAAACCGTGTAATGAATTAATCAAAACCAAGTGTATATTTGCCCATTTCCGAACTTAGTTATTCAGCCACCAGTTCCCAACGTGTCCTAATTACTGAAATGATTATTGATTGGTACATTGTATACTGAATGATGCATCGTGTGTATCTTTGCTGCATAATTTAACGTAATACGAGCTATTGCCTTCTCTAACATCGAAACTGAGACTCGCCAAATCTGCCTAAATTTACAGAAACAATAATAGCAACCTACAACTGTGTCCCAGTAGTATACAGAGCAGAATTTGTATTGTATACAAAAGAGTATGGTCATTAATTTTAAGCACGTTACAGGAAATAAACATAAATTAAGAGAAGTAATTAATACCACGTTCAGATTGTATTATTATTGTTCATTGATGCATCCTTATGGAATGTATTCTGATTTAATACCTTTTCCTTGTTTTTAAAATTTTTATTTCTGTTTCTTCCAAAAGTTTAGAACGTATTTTAATAATCGTTTAGAAGCCTAAAAATAATACAGTTACTTCTTCTAGTGACAACTATTCAACAGAAATTCATTAGAATCTGAAACGCGCTAATCTTACGATAATGTGCTCAATATACTTTGATTATATAGTTTAGAATATTGATTATTTAGTTTAATAAACAATATAGATTAAACAGCTGTTTCAGACTTGGAGATGGTGTATTGAATTTAATCTTGACTTCACACTGAACTCGAAAATAATGCATAGTTAATACAAATTTGTACTAAATTGAAACAACTATGATCACACGAGTTGCCTGCCTCTGTCGAAATTATGTAATTATTTTGCAAATTATAACAGAGATTGGCTGGGATTTAGGATATACAAAAGCCAAATCATAATACATGGACCACCGTCAACCCCAAACATTTTGATATAAAGTTCAAATAATAATACAATTATAAAAATAATTAACTATCATAATTTAACTGTTTTTTCTACTTGATTCATAACCAGGCGTTCCTCGTATACCCGCACGCAAATTACATAATTCTAAAACATATACTTTCTTTCACCTTGTTTTCTTTATTCAGCAGTTTATGAAAATTACAGTTTGGGGAAAGGCTGATAATCTCTGCAACAGGAGTTCTCAACCAAAGGAAAATTAGGGGGCGGGATTTTAGAGTTCCAGGGGCAGAATGCGATCAGCTTTTTATGTAGCTGTTAAGTATTTAGTTTTAGTTTACGAATACAAAAAATTACATTTGTTCAGGTTTTGACAGTTACCAATATTTTCTATACATTTTGTTGCTTATTTTATAACATTATTTATTTATTTATTATTTATTTATACATCTAAATAAATGTATATATATTTATTTTTAAAGTTTTGGAAAGGGGGGAGGGAGATGATCTAGCTATGGCGAAAGATGTGCATGGGACAAAAATGGTTAAGAACCACTGCTCTATAGGGAGACTGCTTTATAGGAGATTGAGAACCACTACTCTATAGGGATGATACCTGGTATCTGACCTGATATCAGATACCAGGTATTCAGCTTGATCATAAGTCCGATATTTGGTTGCCTGATTTAAAATTTATGTTAATAAAATTTTGCCTTAACTAATGCTCAATCTTAAGAGAAACAATTCTGCTACATATTGAACGCATTAAAAATCAGTGAAAGTTTATAAAGAGAAGAAACAAATGAGAAACTGTAGAGTGTTCTAGAAAAAGAGGGTCCAAAGAAAGTTCTAAATTTCTAATTGCGTATAAGTAACAAATATTTGTTAATTTGTTGTGATAAACCTCATATTGTAGGGGCATTAGGTTAATTTGAAGCAGGAAAGATGAAAAATGAGCAACGCCCTCTCTGTAAATCGAACCACTGACCTCTGGAATACGCGCCGTAGTGTGCAGACCACCCCACCACGAAGGCACGCTAAGAAGGCGGGAGAAATACCTTATAACATACAAATTTAAAGGCAACAGAGCGCTTGGAAACTTTTGGATTATTACGCATAATGTAATTGAGTTGTCTAAATGATTTTTTTATCTTGAATTTGAACATTATAAAAATTCCTCTTAATAATATTGAGCTTCTTGAGTAATAACTTTCCGGCATAATAAATGCCTTAGCTATAGTTTTCATATACATGTAATACATTTTCAACTTATTTACGGCATTTTATGATTTTTAACTGAAAACTCTTCATTTAGAGCTTTCGAATCAAAACAATCTAAAAAGGAGATAACTAAAGAAATAACATCATCAAAATCAGTAATTTCATAGTAGAATCACTAAACCGATTGTCAGAATCAGCCGTCGAAGTGTTGTATATTATTAAAGAAATACGAAAAACGTATTCAACGAAATTATGAACAAATGTTTCTCGATGATTTAATTGAATAAGCACTTTTCAGTAGCAACTACAGTAAATCCTCTCTTGATGGCCACACCTTTGCAACTGCGCAGTATTTCTGGCAACATAAATAATATCACATTGAAGATAATCTTAAAAACATCATATGAATTTAAGACGACCACATCCAAAGAAAAGCTAAAAATCTCCTTGTAACATGGGCAGTAGTCATGGAATAGTATATTTCGGATCCAAGATTTAAAAATACTTCTTTTATCCTAAAAAAAGTCAGGAGTTAGATGATTTGGTTAAAATAGTTTACTGCAATAAATGTGAAAGAAAGATCTATTTCAAATTCCCCTAAAGAAAACGAAACATTTTCCTTGTGCTGTGCTATATAAGTGGCCTATCTTTCAAATACATAGAATGCGAAAGAGTATAACCAAATGACTTTTATTCAATAATTAAATACATCTCAGATTATGAAAAAAGAACACCACTATACAACTAGTAGAAAGTAAATACATTTAATTACACTAATGTATCCAAAAGGGCTAATAAATTCTTTTCGTCACATAGTAGTAGCATATATAATAACATCCTGCTTTTCCAAAAGCGGGTATACTTTATGAAAAGATGTGAAACAGAGTTTTGCCATGTAGAGTTATCAGGTTTTTTGAAGCTGAAGAGGTGAAAAATGAGCAATGTCTTCATAGGGACTCGAACCTGATCTCTCGAATACGCGCCGAGTGTGCTAGCGTTGCACCAGGAAGGCATGCAGAAATGACGGAGAAAAATACCTTATATGCTCCTTTTTTTAAAGGGTAACTGGGGATCAGGAGGACCCCATCGCCAAATCTTAGCGGTAAAGAATTATCATCCACCACCTTTTAGTTCGTGCGCAGCTGTAGACATCAGGATATTTTGAAGCAGGAGTACATGAAAAATGAGCAATGCCCTCATATGGGACTCGAATGTGGACCTTTCGAATACGTGCCGAGTGTGCTACCATTACACCACGAAGGCATGCACAAAGGAGGGAGAAAATACCTTATAGGCAGTTCTGAAAATAACAGAAGTACATATATCCTCAGCAAAGAAGTTTTTAAATGTTTTCTTCCTTCGTGAGTTGTGTCTTTGGCTTGGGAAAAAAAATGTTGCATAGTTTCAATCAAATATATTTTTCCATGATATTTTAAAGTAATAAAAACTCGATAAAATACTTGAGTTGAAATAAAGGATTTTTTTGCTTATCACATAAATTTAAGCTTCAGGATATTCGGATGAGTAACTGTAAAATCCAGCTCCAACCAAATAATTGGCATCTATGTCGGTAATGGATTTTGTCTCATACCTATTTTGATCTCTAAAATAATATTTCATGTATGGAAAACATGAAACGAATTTCTGAAACAGTTGATTTCTTGAGTTTTATAATAAACTTTATAATTCATCTGTATTATATGTAATTCTATTAACAACGTAGTAGATTATATACCTACCTTTTTCTATAATTACTGATGCCTTCTATAAATATTTCTAAGTTTCCTAATTACCCCTGTTTTTCAGAAAAAGTTTCTGGTTACCTTTTGAAGTTGCATTGCGTTAAGAGTATAATGAAATTGTAACAAGTGTAATAAGCAAAGATATACGATGAGGGTAAGCCTTTCTGACATCTTCAGTGCCACAAAAAATTCTTTCTCAAAACATTGCTCATAAGCATCTCTCTGAAAAATCTCGTCCGGATCGACCATCTCTGGTTTCAAAATACTTGAAAACAGAAGGTAGCACTCGAATGAATTGGCCAGCTTATACTGGAGATTTGAATCCGGCTAAACATGAGTAAACATTTCACCTGACGCAAAGAGGTAAATGCGCGCTTTCACATACAGTGCAAGGTGTCTATCCATTTGCGCGGGGTGGGGGACAAATCCCAGTACCATATAGATCTTATAACAATATTTTTTATTATTATTTGCTCTTCCATAGGCACTACACAGAAGGGGATGGATGCCCCGTGGAGGACTTTCTAGAAGCCAGCTTGTGCGTAGTACGTTGCGCATGGAGAAAGCCAGCTTGTACTTAGTACGTTGTACATGGGGAAAGCCACGTAAATGCACATACAGCCAGCCCGCTCGCCAGGACTGGAACCCCGGATTGAAATACCTGTGTCCAGCGGCTTTTAACTACTCGGCAGCTAGTGGACTCTCTGTTAAACAAGCAAGCAACAAACTCGTTTACACCACCTGATCTGGTTACGTTTGATGATTGACTTTCTCATTTTGTTTTTAATTCCATAGCTTTATCGCGCTCATTTGTTTTTCTTCCTTCTAGTTTCGATCTTTTTGAAACTGTATTTCTTGAAATTTAGCCAGTAATAATCGTACAAGTATATTTTTTAATCGATTATCTTAATGTCAACGGAACGAAACTACACTTGATAAAACATTTTCTTTTACGTCAGTATCAGTTATACTAAAATTAATTATCATATTACATTATCAATTCACTACTTTAAACCTCTTTCTTATTTCTTTAATACTAAACAATTAATTTTATTGCTTCATCATATAAACAGTTAAATAGAAGTTGTCTTATCTTATTTGTTTATATTACAACCGTTACAAAAAATGTGGCCATTAATTTAATCTGTCCAGTAATACTGATTGTAAGTGACTGATTCAGAAAACCCGCAAATGAAAGCAACTACACAGATCCGGCGCAAATGAAACATGTTGTTGTGATTTATCTCACCTGTCTGACAGTAAAATCAGAAAACTCACGAAATTCATCGTTACAAGGAGTGCAAGATTGTCCCTGTCGGCCCGTGAAAGTCCTCCACGGGGCATCCACCCCCTTCCGTGTAGTTGCCTATGGAAGAGCAAATAATAAATAAATAAGATCTACAGCAGTTATAAGATCTAGAGCAGCATACAAGTGACAGTACGACTTCGCTCAGTTCCGCCAACAGTTTTGATTGAGAGTGGGGACGGGTTCGAGGGTCTCCCACCCCTCTTTCCCTACCATCGCCCTATCGAGAAAACTTTCACCTCGCCACATATTAAGAGTGCCCCCATGCCGCACAGGCACTATACATATACGAAAATGCATGCTTCTCCGGATTTCGAGCCCGGGTCCTTCCAGCCCCATGGCTAACCACTATCCCGGTTGGGCGGCGCAAATTAAATATGAATACAAGATAAAAATTTGAATTCCTTTTAATCAGTAGAAATTCTACAGGAAAATTTACTCAAAACACTAATGATGCCGTACATTTCACTTTTAAACGTCATTGTTTAGGTTCTCGATGGTATTCTGATAAGCCCTTACGTATTGGGTCTGGTGCAAGTAATTTTTAGCAGTTACATCACTGTCCATTCTCAACTAGTGGAGTATGGAAAGCTTGTCATGGCGAAGGAAAACGGTAAAAGCTACAACGGAATTAAAGTGATATGGTAAAAGAATTACAAATGTAGCCAGTAGGATGCTTTCTAGACATAGTTAGTCTGTGCAGCTCAATACGTTATTTTAACACAAGGGTAATTTAATTTCAACTGTTAGATCCAACGATAAATTTTAATGTTAGAAAACAGCATATACACTACTGCGAATGCTCAGCACTTTTGACAACACATTAATGTTACTAATTTTTATCTTAATTCATCTGTATCGGAGAACTCTTTTGATACTTCCAAAGTTGAAATTTTATAAAAATAGTTTCTCGTTTAAAATGAATATCACAATTTTTGCAGCTAATTTGGCGCCCTTCTTAGGTCTTCACCTGAGGAAAGTGAGGCTCTAGCCTCACCCTTGACCGAATCTGTATATATACATGTATATATATAAAATTATTGAAGCTAATAACAAATGTTAATATTGGATTGAGGATAAACAATGTTACCGCTAAATATGTTCATATATACCCTGTGAAGGGGCCTGTATACCTTAAAAACCGAGATTTTGGTCAAAACATTCCTTTTTTTTCCTTACGCTCGATGAAAGTCTTATTTTGTATGTTTCCAAAACTGTTTCAGTTCATTTAAACCGGAGTTGTGATACTTTATTTCACACCTTGTCCTGGAAAAGCATACCGGAAGTGCACAAGACGGAAATGTTTAAAAGGCCGAAGAGGATGTGTCAGAGTTGTTTACTTTTCTTTTCCGGGCTTAAAACTTTATTTAATTGCATTTTAAAGACCAAAATGTATTTTTATGATGGCAACGAAGTAAAGTTCTTTATTTGACATCTTGCCCAGGAAAAGCATACCGGAAGTGCACAAGACGGAAATATTTAAAAGGCCGAAGTGGATGTGTCAGAGTTGTTTACTTTCCTTTTCGAGGCTTAAAACTTTATTTAATTGCATTTTAAAGTCCAAAAAGTATTTTCATGATAGCAACGAAGTAAAGTTCTAGGATAATTTCAAGCTGTGTGTTATGAATTCATTAACGCATTTTCTCTCGCGTTTTGATTCTGTGTTGACATTGCTGATAATGTTTTTTTTATTTATTACTGAATAATATTCATTACTTTTTATAGGTATAGATTAGGCAAAGATATGGTAAATTAGGTATAAATATTGGTTACTTACACTGCAAAAGAGTAGGAAAGTTTTGATGTTAACGACATTCCCTGATTTGGCATTAAAAAGCTTAGAGAAATTTTAAAAGCTGCGAAAAAGTAAAAAAAAAATGTAAATTCTAAAAACCAAGAGGGCATTAGTTATAAATCAGGGGAATTTCAAGTTCAAAAACTGATTAAAAGTAGGTATTCGAGTGTTTGAATTCTTTAAACGCGTTTATCTCGTTTTTCATCTCTCGTGTTTTAATGCTAACAAGAAACACAATATCTTTAAAAATTATGATTGAAATCTTATGCAATTTGGTATACATGTTTAGAATACTTTATATAAGGAGACAGACTATTTACTAATTGATAAATGAATTTTTTATAAAGTAATTATATGTTAAAATGAATTTTAATGAGAAAATATGCTTTTTCTTTGTTATATTATACATACTAGCTCAAAAATATTTTAAATAACTTCTTAGCTTTAAAATAATAGTCTACCTCCTTGAGAATATCTTTATGATGGGTTTGAAGTTTACAAGTATAAAAATATATTATAGTTTTTTTAACACAGTGTTTCTAATTTATTGTAATTATTGCTGTTTTTTTGCTTGTTTTCTTACTTTACTCCAAAAATACAAAATTAATGGTATTATATAACTTAGATTCTTCATTTTTTCATTATTAATTACTTTAAATCCAAAATTAAATGCACAAACTTAAAAATTAGAAAAAAATTGTTCGTAAGTATGCAGCCCAGTTCGAAGGTACGTATTATTTGTACATAATTACAGCAAAATACGCTAAGGCTATTTACTTATGGAAAGAAATGCCCTTAAGCGTGATGCATGGAAAATTCGCTCGTTTACTGCTGAAGAAGTATTTTGTGTGGGAAACTGGTTCATTTATTGTTCAAGGAAAAGTAAGGAAATAATAGCATAGCATATTCAGGATCAGAAACTGAACTCATCTATGTTCACGGAACATTACCCTTTCTGAAATAACAATATGTAGCTTATTTCTTCGATTTTTGACGAAAAAAAGTTGATTACATGGATTTTTTACTTTGCTTATTGCATTCATAATGCAAATATGAACAACTTCCGTTTAGAAAGCCATGCATTAAAATATATAATTTAAACAGTAGTCAGATAAAATTACCACTTCATTTTGCCTTCTAATCTACATAAAGCCTTCTTGACCCAATGGTTTTTAACCTAGAATATTTTTCCTGGGTTTCTAGCATTTCAACAAGGGTCTCTTCACCAGATGTTGAACTTGTTCTGCCTATTTTACTTTATCGAAGAATAGTGAGACGTTCGTTCAGGCGCTAATATCAATAGCAGGTTCACAAACTTCTGAAAGAATGCTGAATTAATACAATGTTTTTGGCTGTTTCCGCGATTATGTTACACGATAAAGCACCAAATTCATCATAACTAGAGCACCTGTGTGTTCTGGTGGAAATTAAGCCGTCCAAGGAATCATTTGGAAACTCAAGGAAAAGATTCACTGTGTGTACAGATTCAACATGTAATACACCGAAGACCCATTATACACTGACTACCAATAAGTATTTGGACACCTGTGATAGAAAAGAAAAACTAACTTTATTCAAAATCAATAGTTGGTAGAGGCTCCACGAGAGGTAATTACAGCGTGCACCCTCCGGGGCATTCTTTCCACAAGTCTTTGTATGACAGCTAGTGGTATTTTCTTCCACTCAGCTTGGAGAAGGCATAGAAGTTCTTTCACCGATTTTGCACGGGTAGTGCACCCCTGGATTCGGCGACGCAACTCGTCCCAGAGGTTCTCGATAGGGTTCAGGTCTGGACTCTGGACAGGCCAGTCCATTCAATGAACTCCATTGGCACCATACCAAGCCTTGGTTAACGTCGAAACATGACAATTGGAATTGTCGTCCTGAAAGTAACAGGGGTCCAACCGGTAAAACTGCCACAACGTAGGAAGCAAATTGTCATCCAAAATAGTGCAGTAGGCATCGTTGTTGAGCTTACCATGAATGGGGACCAAGGGTCCCAGTCCATACCAGGAGAAACACCCCCAGACCATAATTCCACCTCCGCCGAACTTGACTGTTGGCACAATGCATTGTGGCAGGTGACGTTCTCCAGGTTGACGCCAGACCCAGACCCTGCCATCCGAACGGTAAAGGGTGAACCTTGATTCATCACTCCAAAACCCGTTTCCACTGATCTACGTTCCAATTTCGATGTGCTTTGCACCACATTAACCGAGCAGCGCGGTTGGACTTTGTGATCAAAGGCTTATAGGCAGTAGCACGACCATGAAAACCAAGCAGATGTGCTTCCTTACGGATGGTATTCATTGAAAAAATACTCCCGGATTCGTGTTGAAACTCCTCGCGGATGAGGGCCATCGGTTGGGTGCGGTTCTTCCAAATTCCTCTGGACAGCACTCGTCGGTCTCTATCTCCCAGTTTCGTTGGTCTGCCGACTCGGGGCACATTCCGACAATCACCTCTCACCTTCCACCTCTTAATCACATAGGCCACTGTCGATTTTGGGTACTTCAGATCGCTAGATATGTCCCTTAAGGATCGGCCACATTTGTGATACCCGATAATTATACCTTTCTAGAAATCAGAGAGCTCCGAACTGCGAGGCATCTTGTATGCGACTAAAGCCGATGCTGTTTCCTACACGATTTCTACCGGCGGATTCCGTGACGTACCTTAGGATCGCAAATATCGTCATTTGCATAGGTGTCCAAATACTTATTGGTAATCAGTGTATTATGACTACCCTCCATCTATAACAATGGGCTCGCCTAGGAACAAAACCACAGCGCATGCGCAGCTGATGTTGGAGTATATAAAGCGGCTATGCGTTGTGGGCTATGCATGCATTACATCACTATTTGCCTCCACGATACGCTGTAATAAAGTTACAGGAATAAGTGATCCTCTGTAGAGACATTACGGGCAGTTATGCGTTGTTCGGAGGGACGAGTGTAGGTTGTTTCTACGAAGCTCCGACATTTTCCTCATCAGAAGCGGAAATATTCAGCGGATTGTCTTAATTTTAATTGCTATGTATAGCCAAGACGTTCAGCTTTAATTAGACACCAATTTCGTCAAGATCGGATCATCTAGTAATTACTAAGAGACTAATTACTGCCTCAACGCGTCGTGCACGTGGTAATTCATATCGAACTGTGCTTCCAGATTCGCATAGCAGCCGCCGTTGCCCGATGTCACTGGTGTTTAGTATCGTCGGATGCGGTATTTTACGCTGAGCAATTTGACAGTAATTATGTATGTGTGCCGTCAATGGATGCCGAGTAATTGATTTTTTATTGCTTTTACAAGTTTTTCACCGTGAACTTTGACCTTTTCCCCGTCCCCTACGGTCAGTTAGAAGCATTCGACCCCCCGTCGCCTGTTAACCCGAGTGATTTCCTGTTGTCAACAAAGGGAGAAAGAGGTACTGGAGGCAATTAAACGAATCGCTAATTAAGATTAATGCAGTGTGTGTGTGCTTTTTAATTAATTCTGTGCCTGTGTTTATCAATTGGATTACTCCGCAGAACTACCTATAGTGTACAGCTGATGCACAGAAGAAGTATCGCAGCCAAGTGCATTTCTCTGCAATTTGCTTGCTAGTCACTATTGATTATAGCACTCAACATTTATGTAATAAAATGTACCTGTTACATTCAACCCAGCAATAATACCAGTATTTCCTAATAATATACAAGGCATTTTTGCGGTGTTCTTAAAGTGGAAGTGTGTTTTTGTGTCAAATTAACGTGAAAGTTATGTACGTGGTACAGGTGAAAAGTGATTTAAAGTGTTATTAAGTGTTGATATTGCATGGTGAAAGTGTTTTCAAGTGTTAAGTGATTTACGCGAAAAGTGATTTAAAATTTTACGTTCTGTCAACGGTGATTTATAGTGTGATTTAAAGTGTTTTAACGTATTTAAAAGTGATCCAAAGTGTTTACGTGAAAGTGATATTACGTGGTGAATTCCATCAACACTGATTTAAAGTGATTAAGGTGATACAAGTGTTAACGTGAAAGTGATATAAATGTGTTATTAAGTGAAAAGTGCTCAACGTGTATCGGTGATTCAAGAATGACACGTAACTCATCTGCACAGTCGGAAGGAGAGCCTCAGATGCAAATTCCTTTTAATTCAAGAACCTTTTCTTTATGCAGGGCAAGCAGCAGAATTTCCCCTCCAATGGACCGTCATCCAGGATTCAGGAAGTGAGGGAACAAGAGCGGCAGTAGTTTGTTGCCACAGCAGATGGTTGCCAGTTGTGCTAGCAAAGTCAAGAGACATGGTCACAATTGCAGTCGAGGCTATGGGACTGAGTGTCCTGGTCACGAATGTTTACATTCCACCTACAGTAGACGTTTCTCCCACATTAGATGCCTTGCAGAATATCCTTACGTCCTACCCGCATGCACACCATGTATTGGCAGGAGATTTTAACTCTCATGCGGAGGACTTCGGATATCCGACCACAGACCCAAGAGGTAGAGAAGTTGTGGACTTCATTGCATGCAACGGACTCATTCTTCATAACGTGCCGGACAGTCTGCCGACCTTCGAGACCCAAATGGGAAAAGGATGGCCCGACATCACTCTGTCAACAGAGCGTCTGGCTCAGAAAATACAGCACTGGACCGTAAGTGACACTCCCTCAAACTCGGACCATCGCTATATAACGTTCCAGATAGGTCAGCCACATGCGCAGTTTATGAACAAGCGTTATAGAACCAATGGCAGAAAATTAAAACAACTTGTAAGCAGGCTAGGACCAGTACTAGAGCAGGTGGACGAGGCACTTATGAAATGTCAGAACATAAAGGATGCTGACGACTTAACCACCAGTATGATACGAGATATTCAATCTATCTGTGATGCCACCCTAGGCCTGAAATCACCAAAAGTTTTAAGAGTGGCAAACTGGTGGACGAAAGAGCTCCGTGCACAGCGCAGTCGCACCAGGGCATTTAGGCGTAAGATGAAGAGCGAAAGAGACCCAGACAGGAGGCAAGCCCTTAGTGTTCTTTATAATAAAGAGCAAGCTCAGTACAAAAGGACAATTACAGCCGCAAAACTTGCCAGCTGGAGGGAGTTCTGTACTAAGAATGTAGAAGTCTATGGTGCTCTCCACAAGATAGCTTCGAACAAAGTTTACAGACCACCGGAGCTAAGAGCCTTTGCAGGGCAGCAGGCTGGACACATAACAGAAATCACGCTCAGGACAATTCTTGACGCCGTACTTCCGGAAGAGGATATTACAGATCCGTCCGACCACCAGGCTTATACGCTGCACACATCTGTCCCAGATGATATGCCATTTACGGAGAAGGAAGTCTCCGCAACGATCAAAATTCTCCCGAAAAGTAAAGCCCCTGGTCCGGACTCAATAGACTATCCAATCTTGAGAGCAATTCATAAAGCAAGATCCGGCTTTCTCACGCGTTATTTTAACAAACTGCTAGCACTGCAGAGCTTTCCGGAAAATTACAAAACGGGGCAGGTTGTGCTCTTTAAGAAAGAAGGGAAGGATCCAAACAGCCCATCCTCTTTTAGGCCGATTTGTCTTCTCCCGGTAATAGGGAAACTCTATGAGAAGCTCCTAGTCCAGCGGCTTAAATTTCATATGACGCAGAGTGGGGCAATCTCTGACGCACAATATGGATTCAGAGAGCTACGCTCAACGATTGCTGCCCTATCAAAGATAAGAGACTATATCAGCCACTTGCATGAAAGGAAACAGCATGCAGCGGTCCTAAGTCTGGACCTGAAAAGCGCATTTGACTCTCTGTGGTGGCCCTCAATTTTAGAGGCACTGCACCAGGCAAGGATCCCTGATAACCTCTTGCAGGTTTTCAAGCAATACCTGTCCAATAGAAAGTTCATAGTAACACACACTGGCGGTGTCATAACCAGAAGCCAGACAAAAGGCTGTCCACAGAGATCGTGCGCGGGTCCAGACTTGTGGAACGCAACTTTCGATTCCATCCTACGATACGAATGGCCGTCCCATACACAGATAGTAGCCTTTGCGGATGACGCGACCTTTGTGGTGGGCGGCAAGAGTAGAGATGAACTGCAGAAAAACTGCAATGATGTAATTGATCCCTTCTCTCGGCTATGTCAGGAGAAAAAGCTAATAATTTCTGAGGCAAAATCGAAATATATAATTTATCATAAGCCAGGCCAAACTTTAATAAGAAACCCAACCATCCAGCTTAATGGGATGACCATCAAAAGGGTCAGAGAACTAAAACTCCTGGGTATTATATTGGATGAAAAGTTCACCTGGCTGCCTCACCTTAAAGCCCAAAGAGAAAAGGCTCGCCGAATCGCAAACAATCTGCAAGAAATGCAAGACCCGCACTGGGGCCTTCGGCCCAATATCTACAAGATACTTTACTCCACTGTCGCGGAGAGGGTCCTAACCTACGGAGCAGCCATCTGGGCAGCCCCGATGACAGTCAGAAAGGCAAAATTGCTAAGTAGTGCACAGCGACCATTTGTCCTGGCCATAACGAAGACCTACAGGACAACGTCGACTGCGGCCGCTTCGGTATTAGCAGGGCTTATGCCGCTCCCAATCAAAGCGCAGCAAGAAGCCTCAATTGCAAAGGTGACGCAACTCCAACAGCCATGCACATATGGGGATACATGCTATCAGCCAGAAGTCTACGAAACACGCAGGTCCAAACTAAGCACACATCCGTCGGAATATGGACTGGGCATAAGGACTTTCCACTCACCAGCGTTAACCCCGCGCTTAGACGGACCAGGGGCCGTGCTTTATACAGACGGGTCAAAAATTGATAACGCTGTAGGCAGTGCCTATATAGCCTATATAAATGGAAACATAGCAAAGGAATGGAAGGGCCGTCTGGGAGCACAGAACTCAGTGTTCCAAGCGGAAGTAGTTGCCCTCACAAAGGCAGTGAAATGGGCAATTGACACACGGCAGAGTCGAGCTACGATATTTACTGACAGCCTGTCAAGCATTTATGCTATAAACAACCCTCTCCAGCGCTCCGCACTAATCTCGCACCTGCAAGAAGTCCTCCGTCTACAAGAAAAGTCAATGAGAATCCAAATTTCCCGGGTGAAGGCGCACGCCGGAATCCAGGGAAATGAAGCAGCAGACGCTCTTGCCAAGAAGGCTGCCCAAAATGAGGAAACGGAGCAGATTCAGGTGCCCCTGCCCCGGTCATGCCTAAAGAGGCAAATAGAGGAGTCCGCCATTGGAAACTGGCAGAATGAATGGGACCAAATCCCGAAAGGCCGCAGAGCATATGAGTTCCTGCCCAAGGTAGAGGTGGACCGGCTCATCTCATCGCCCTACCTCACGCGATATATAACAGGCCACGGCCCCTTTCCGACGTACTTTGCAGAAAGGGGTCTAGCAACAACTGATATGTGTGTTTGTGACAACGTGGGCTCACCAGACCATTATGTCACGGAGTGCCCCTTAACAGCAGAATGGCACATCAAATTCCCAACTACCAATGTTCTGCCTTTCAAACGCCTTCTCATAAAACATCGAGGCACGCGGCAAAAGCTTAAAAGCATAATGGCCAAACTAGAAAAAATGGGCATAGACCTCTGCAGGCCGGAATAGGGCACATGCAATAAACACAATTGGCATAAAAGCATCTTACAACTGAAGTCTCTAGATGGTTGCAGGGCCAGGGTAATACCCGAGTAGTCATAGAAAGCCGTCCGGGTGCCCTGTCCTGCTGTCACCTGTCACCTGTAGAGACATTACGTTAATTGGACAAGCCGGAGAGATGAAAAATGAGCAATGGTCTTAGCCAGGAATCGAATAACGGACCTCTGGAATACCGGCTCAGCTTGCAGAACCACTACACCACGAAGACATGCTAGGAAAGCTGGAGAAATGCCGTATACCACTTTTGGAATTTTTAAGATTTCTTCACAACGAATACCCTCTTACGGTTACATAATTTAAAGGTAGTAAAGACCGTCAGGCCGAATACTCCCTAAAATGTAATTCACTGTATTCACCGGAAATGCCTAACTGAAGTTCACATCGTCGGGAGGAAAGTCCATGCAACGCTGAGAGTGGATCGTCGAATCAGGAAACGATGGAGGGGGGCTTGCAAACTACGCATTGTTCGTCGTGACCGAAGAGCTACAACAGCCAAAATCACCCCCAACTACAACAGTGGCGACCCAGACAGTGTTTCTCAACATATTGTGTAGCGTATATTCCTGCGTATGGGCTTACGCAGCCGGAGGTCGAAGCATGTCCTTGCACTGACGGCACATCATCGCTAGCAGCGTGTGCAATAGACCAAGAATTATCGGAATTGGACATTAGAAGAAAGTTTCATGGTCGATGAATCACGCTTTCATGTCCATCACATCAATAGGCGTGTCCTAATAGGCCGATCTCCAAACGAAACTCTGGCTCCCGGATGCATAGTTAAAAGGAGACAAGCCGGTGGCGGGGTTATTATGGTATGGGCAATGTTTTCATTGACCACATTAGGACCCATAATCCCAATAGAACAATGCATGACGTCTGTGCGCTACGTGAACATCGTTGCAGACCAGGTTCACCCATTCAATGACAACAGTATTTCCAGCGGGGGTTGGTGTTTACTAGTAGGACAATGCACCAAGTCATAAGGCTCTAATCGTCGAGAAGTGGTTCGAGGAACATTCCAGTGACTTTCAAGTCATATCTTGGCCTCCAAATTCACTTAACATTAATCCAATAGACTATTTGTGGTCCCACCTGGTAAACCAAATTCTTACTGCCACGCTAAGCAATGTGTGTGAATTGCAGGACCAGTTGGTGAATGCTGGGTACCTCAGAATACGTATCAACAGCTTGTGGAGCCAATGCCATACCGGGCGGTGACGGTTTGGAGGGCTAAAGTTGGTCCTACATATTATTAACAGGGTGGTCATAATGTAATGGCCCTTTGATGTATATATTCATAAATTAAATTTTTTGAATAAAAAACTTAATTTAGTATTCATGTTTGCTAAAATATGAGTAAGTTAAATGAATAAATTATTAATATTTTACTAAATGTTCCTGTTCCTAAATAACATCACTCTTGGTTCTAAAATAATATAATTATTTACTGACAAAATGAATTATTTATTAAAGTGCTTAATTTATATACATTTATTTCTGATAAAAATCTTATTTTAAATTTAGATACATTTCATTTAGATTTATACTCTTAAATTTAAATAAATTAATAAAAAATTAACTAGTGGAGGAAAAGAGTCCGGACTCTGAAAATGCAAAATTAATCTATTCTGTTCCTAAAATTCTTCCTAATAAATTAGTATAAAAGCTACCACTTCGTGACATATCAATGACACCGACAAATTGCCAAGCTGCAACAGTTAATGTTTTGTTTCTTCGCTACTTGACAAAGACATCGTTAAGGTGACCAAATCTGATTCCAGCATTTTGAACCAGCTTGTGGTAATTGTTTTACGCCACGTGTTACTTCGATTGACTAAATAATATAATATTTAGACACAGTTTCAAATGTGGTTATTCTGGAACATTCTACTGATTCTTATGCATAATAATGATAGATTATATTTAGCAGAATACTTGTAAATAAAATGTCGCACATTGTGCTTAAGTTACATTTTAAAAATTATCAGGAAATACAAATGAAATAAATGAATGAATTAAAACGATATTTTTAATACTGCTAAATTTTCGTACGGTGTTATCTTTGATTTCCATTCAAGGAATTATCTATAACAGCAAATGAAAAAGAAATGAAGGACTTTCGCATTAAAAGGACTGTTTGCTAATGGTTTTAAATGAGAAGAAAAAAGCTTTTTGTGGTTTTTCTTTTAATAATTTATGGAAAATTTATAGAGATTGGACACATTTTTTAAAACGACGTTTTAGCAAAACGCCATCAGTCTTACATATTGTGAGTTCTGCGAAACGCATGTCCACTGTATTAAAAAGTGTTTCTCAAACAAAAGGTTACCATTTTTTTTTTCTGATTACAGAACACAAAGTAAGCCTGAATGCTTGTCATTGCATTCACTATTTCAAGACATGAGGATAAATCTGTTGGGATACATTGCCTTTTGTTCAATAAAAATATTATAATTTAAAATAAAATAATACAAACTTCCACACGCTATTTTATTATATTCAGTGAATATTATTTTTCTGAAAATTCCGTCGCAGAACTTTACAAAAAGCAAAACCACTGCATATTGTTTAAATAAAAAGTAGTTTAAAATAAAAGCAATAACGCACTTCAACATGCTATTCATTATGATCAGTGATTGCTACTTTTCTGGAAATTCCGTTGTAAAACTTATAAAAAGCAAACATATTGCAAAGTAATTTTCTGAGAACTGAGAATCTTACTGTGAATTATAATTAATTTAATTACTTTAACGAATACGAAAGTACCTGAAATAAATATCCTAAACGAAATATAGTACATTATTTAGGGGCATTCTGTCTTTAAAAGAGAGAGAAGAATTTCACTCTTCTAAGAATGCTGAATCCTAAATTAAGTACATTTGTTATTTAATCCCCTAAAAGTTTAATCTTTAAGGACAAATTAGCATATTTACTTCCAAGGGAAGAGTTCATTACGCTAAGAACACACCCGTATTCTCTTTCTAATTTTCAGAAGCATTGCTTAATTTAAGGACAAAGAGAACTGTATTTCCTTTCAGCTTCCATTTCGATTAAGCAGCATTATATTTCGCTTAGAAGTGGTTTTGTTTAGAATAAAGGGTAAACTATAAGTTTATTCAAAACAATTTACATCTACATAATTATGAGTTTCACGCTGAAACTGAAGCAGAAATTTTAAAGCTGCCTTTGTTATTCAATGAATATTAAGAAGATCAGAAACATGTTGTGATTTTTGTAAGTACAGGATTTAGGAAGTAATGCAGGTTCAGTGCTTTCATGGATATGAAAAATCTTAACATCCCACCGAAGGGAATTTAACCTTCTCATTTTATGATAAGCACTAAGTGAATGAGTTTCATTTATTAAATTCTGTTATTTTAAACTTACTAAAATAGAGAACACATGGTAATTTCGGAACTAGATAATTCTTTTCTGGAATAATATTGTTGAAACATACTTTTTCCAGATGGGATTAAACACATATACAAAGCTTTATGGTAATGTTTACCTATACGTTGTAGAATCATTAGGTTATTTTGAAACAGGAGATCCTGGACCTCTCGAATACGTTACACCACGATGGCATGCAGAAAGGAGAGAGAAAATACCTCATATACTCCCACTTTTAATGGGTTACTGGGAATTAAGGGACCCATTTGCCAAATCCTGGTTGTGAAGAATCGTCATCTACCACCATTTAGTTCGGTCGCCACTGTAGAATCATTGAGTTATTTTGATACTGGAGACGTGAAAAATGAGCAATACCCTCCACATGGCTCAAATCTGAATCTTACAAATATGCTGATTAGAATGTATTGTTATCTGCGAAAACGCCAGAAATGCAACATAGGAAACGAAGTTTATTTATGAAAGGACCTGCCTTAACACTTTTGAAAGATCACATTCATGAAAGAAGTTCTCAGCAAACGTTTCTACGCGCAGAGAATTCGACAGCGCTTTTACTAGAATAATGCAAAGAATGACGTTCAAAAGTGGTACCGATCTTACGATAGCTGTGCGAGTCAGTAAGGACCGAAGAAACGCATCCGAGGCAAGTTGCAACGTTAGAACGTAGGAGCCGTTTTTGAACGTACTGCCTTTGACATCTTGGGACCTCTGCCACGAACTGCTAATGGCAACAAATACATCCTGATTGTCATTGTTTACTTCACCGAGTGGCCTGAATTGTAACATATTTCTGATCCAGGGGCTGTCACAGTAGCCGAAGTAATGATACAACACTGGATTTCTAGGTTCGGAGTGCCTCTTCAGTTACGTTCCGATCAAGGAAGGAATTTTACCTCGGCTGTAAGTAAAGATCTCTGCAAGCTACTCGGCATTGATAAAAACTCAAACGACACCTTTACACCCCCAGTAAGAATGCATGGTAGAAAGGTTTGATCGAATCATCCTTAATAACCTCTAGTTGGTAGTTTCCAGGAACCAACAGGAGTGGGAAAAGAAGTTACTTCTATTTTTAAGGGCTTATCGCAATGCTGTCCACGAGACTACTGTCTATTCCCCATCTCAGATGCTCTTCGGTCATGATCTTCGTCTGCCTTGTGATTTTTTGTTTGGTTCCGCTCCAGATGCGCCTTCATCGCCTGAGGAGTACATCCAAGATCTCCAGGCCCGGTTTGAAGTGATGCACAAATCTGCACGAGAGCGAATCAGTTTGGCGACGGAGAAAATGAAAACTCGATTCGGCACGAGAGCTACAATATCTCGATTAAACAACGGAGACAAGGTGTGGTGGTGGAATCCAATTCAACGAATATTACTCTATCCTAAACTACAGTCAATTTGAGATGGTTCTTACTGTAATAATAAATGGGTGTCAAATGTGATAGAAGTATGTGGTCTAAAAGAAAATATGGAATTAAAGTAACTTACCCCCAAAGGATGACACTTCAAATAATGTGAATTACGAAAAATTTATTATATCTTGACATCGTGAAATTTTATATTAATACTAGTATAAATCGAGGAAACATATCCAGACAGAAGACAAATAAATGGCAAACTACTGCAGCAGTAAGAATCAGTCCTACCATTTTGAGTCCTAGCCTTTCGGGCACAAAATGCGTAAGTTCCAATCTAAAAAATCTCAGTTCATCTTCGTTACACAAAGTTACATGATAACAAAATTAAATTTTTATAGCGAAGGACTTTGACTTGAATTATTATTCTAGTATATTTTTGTGGAAACACAAGGCCAATTCTAGCATCAAGACGCAACACGTGCACGGGAATTTCTTTCGAGAAGTCATAAAACTTCATTCATTTACCGCAGAAGTCCATCTAAATCAATTTTACTTGAATCTTCATATCACTTACTATTATTTTCTTTGACAAAATGCATTCTCTTGAAACTATATGGAGATGGTCGCCAGAAAGGCACGAAAAAGGACAAATTGCGGACACGCATCATCCCCGGTGAGAACGGACAGAAGCTCGCCCTACACCTTCGGAGTCTAGCAGCAGAAGAGACAGAAAACCGGTTGTAGTGGTCAATCTCGCTCTGTCATTGAGCGGTCGCAGTGAACAGACTTGATGTTGAATAAATGTGGAGGCTTGCCTGCCCACTTACACAGTCCTATACAGGTTGAATGACGTCGTAGTTCAGATCGGTAAGTCATCGAATTTTAAGCCTAAAGTCGTTACTTACGACAGGCTAGCTCCTTACTATGGCCATATTACATAGTACATGTAATGTAAATATTAGTATAAGACCATGGTCCTTTGTGTTTCTAAATTTGTAAATTTGTGCATTCACTTATTGATTTAGTATTTCATTTATTTTAAGTTACTTATTGCAATTATTGTTTATGTTGCTTGCTATTGTATTGTAATGTTTATTATTGCATTGATGCTTTAGTTGTAAGTATGGCTTCCTGTCCAGCCCGAGACGTGCAGTCCTGCGGCAGGGAAATAAGTTACGAATTTTGTATTTAGATAGCTAATTTTAGTAGAATTATTATTCAAATTGTTGCATTGACGCGTGAAATGCAGTGCGAGACAAATTTTAAGAGAAAGCTATGCCAGAAAAGTTAAAATACAGGAGCGCGTGCATTTAACATTGAGTAAAAGTTTATCACAGTTGTTGTTCTTGTCGTGTTAATGGAAAAGGTGCGAAATGGAGCTAAAAGTCTGGATGATAAGCCTTGCCAGGTCTGGAGGCCGGGGATTATAAAGGATATCCTGTGGTGGTGAGCCAAGTTGCTAAAGAGCAGCAGTGATAGCAAAGTTGAAGATTTGCTCTAGCGTTAATTGGGTTTGTGGCCAATTTATGCATATGGGGTAAGATCTTGAGTCATCCCCTGGCGATATCTTCATAGCTTTAAAATGGCATGTACGAAGTCTTGCTACTGCAGACGAGAGGCCTCTGGGGCAGTCAGTGGTCCAGAATTAGTGGCTTATTAACCTTTTGAAGACGGGATGGCCATTATAGTGGCCATAGAGTCCTCTCTTTGAAAAGACGGGGCTGTCCACTTTAGTGGCCATGTCTTTCCCCCCATTTTCCAGGCTGAAAAGTGGGGTGAAATGTCAAATTTGACGTCCCTGTGGTTTTAACCACTTATCTCTTTCAAAGGTCTTCCTTTTGCGATACAGATGCACCCCTCTGAGAATCCATTAAACTACACACAAGACTTTGTTGCAAATAGGACGTGATTTCTTAAAGGGGGGAAAGCATTCGGTTCTAGATTCCCGTCCTGATTGCCCCGGCCTCAAAAGGTTAATGTCTAGCAAAAAGTTTGCATTTTGCAACTGCGTTTGATCTTCAAAGGTAACAATGGGGGGGGGGGTTGGTCCATGTCTCGAGCTTCTTTTGCCAGGGCATCGGCATACTCATTTGCTTCAAAGCACACGTGCGCAGGGATACACTGAAGAGCGCAGGTTTTTTTTATTTGATTGAGAAGAAAAGTTATTTCTTGAGTTAGTCTGGTTTCTTCATGGCAGATGGCTTCCAGTGCAGAGTTTGAGTCTGAGAGGCTTCCAGTGCAGATTTTGGGTCTGAGAATACCACCAGTCCATCCGTTGAAGCATCATAATTGCTAAAGAAGTAGACAGTGAGGACTTGCTTCATTGCAATCAATTCACTGGTGATGTTTGAGGCTATTTGGCCTTTGGGAAATTTTAGTTCAGTTTTTTTCATCAGAAGGGTGGACAAGAAGGATACTAGCACTGCCTCTGTAAAAGTATTATCAGGGGAACCTTCTGTAAAGACAAACATTTTATTTTCCTGGGAGAATGAGTTGATTATATAAACTCCCTTTTTGGCATACCATCAGAGTGTTTCTTTCTTTGAACACGGTTCTAACAAGTTGAGATAAAATCTTAGTATAACAGTTTGGTTTCGGGAAAAGGTTCCTGAAGAATATAGAGAGAGAGCAATGATCAAGGGAAAATACTTTTCTGATAGCTCTGTCATAGTGCAGAGTTGATGATCTGTGAAGTCTTGTTGATCCTTCTCAAGAGCAAAAAACCCTGTTAGAGATATGATTCTTATCAAAGCTTCTTAGCTTATTTACGAATTTCTACAGTTGAAAATTTACCTATGCTTTCCAAGGACATAAGGTCGCTTTCTGCGTCAGCTCTAATGTTATTTGAGAAGGCACAGCACATATAATAATTTCACATGCGTTATATTGGACGGATTCAAGTTTTGCGTAACTGTTTCAGATGCAGGAGCCTAGATTGGGGAAGCATATTCTGATATTAGCCTGATTACGGTACAGTATGTCCTTTTCAAAATTTATCTCGGTAGTTTTGTATTTAAATTGAAAAAAATGTAATTGAACACTATATTAGCTGTAATCGTAATTCCACTCTTTTTGTTTTCCAGAAATCTTGAGAAGCAGAAATTACTAGAAAGATGTCGCGCCGCCGGTTAAAAACTAAGGCCTAAGAAAGAGTTCAGTTGTTTAGTTAACTACTGTTGTTATTGTTGCGAGTTCAGTCTGAGATCGGATTAGCTTTCTCTTTGCATTGCGTTGTATTTTAACTCTTTTAGTAGTTTGAAGTATTGCTACTGATTATATTGCGTGATATTGTGAACACTTGTACAAATATCTCTGAGGAAAATTCCAGCGTTCTGTTAAGAATAAAATTTTAATAACCTTTTGTCAGACTTGTACATTTAATCTATTACGAACAATATTTTTACAATATTTTGCAATATTTTTAACAGTATCTTAATTTTTACATTGCAAATGATTTAGTACAAAGGGATTGGAACGTTTAAAATACTATATAATTCATCCTGCTTCATAAGGGCAGTCAATAGGAAGGAAATATTTAACAGCAGATTATTATCATATTGATCTGAATATGAGATTATTCTGAATTTCTGAAGATGCTCCAGAAGATTCTAAATGCTGTATTATACGTATATAAGACGGGTGCATATATAAGTGCTTGACAAGTTACATTTGCTTTGGAAGAAAGTCAGTTTATAAGGTATTTCTACCTCCTTCTTAACGAGCTTTCGTGGTGTAATGGTCTGCACGCTCAGCGCGTTTGAGAGGTCCGCGGTTCGATTCCCGGCGAAGGCGTTGCATAGTTTTTATTCCTCCTGTTTTCTGAAATAAACCTAATGTCTCTTAAAGTTAAACATTAAAAATACCAAATTTTGACGTACAATTAAGAAAATACGCTTTCTTTTGAGGTAATTGTTAATGTATAAGTAATAAATTACTTCAAAATATATTTTTAATATTAGGCTGCGCGTATAAGCTAAGATTAATTTCTCGAATGGAATATTCTATGGAAAATTTGTCTTAATTTTAGCACATCAGCAAAATATGTATAGAAAATGTGTACATATAACTTTAGAATATATGCATGTAGCTGTTAATGTTGTATATTCATTATTCGCATATCACATACAAACTTAAAAACTGATAAAATCTGATATTTATACCATACACATTTTCAAGTTCATCAGTTATCTTTACATATGGATAAAGTGATAAATTCATGCTCGGTATATGAATTCATGATCGGTACATTCATGTTCAGTACATCAATGATAAATTTATGCTCGGTACATGAATTTATCACTGTTAAAAAACTTTCAAGTTTATATTTGAAATAGCCCGTTATTGTTACATTAAATTAACGAATAAATATAAAAAATTATTTTTTTCATTTGCGATAGAAGTGGATTTGAGATACAATTCAAAAATCTATGTTCAATTAAACAGTATGAAGGAAAAATTCATTAACTGTACATGTAATTACTTAATATTCATTTATAAGCTTGAAAAGCAGTTTTAGAGGATTATAACAAAATTTTAAAAGAGTTATTAAAAAAGCCTTCATTGAACACTAAAATGCATGACGAAATGTTGCTTTGCTCTGTAAAAATGGCCGCATAATTTAATAGTTCTGCTTTCTGTAATAACAGAACTAATGCGTCAGTGGGCATGAATACCCTTTTGCTCCTTGACTATTTAAATTATTTGTAAATTAAACTGTAATTAAAACTGTTTGCTCCTTAATGTTTTCAATTCAGTTTTAAATTTAAATAGTTGTAAAATGATACACTTATGTAAACAAATACAAAGCATTTAAAATTTAAATAATGCTGCATTTTAGATATAATATGAGAAAAGAAATATCTTCGAATAATGTGCAGGTCTATAATTAACCCCTTTATACATGTTAGACTTTTTATCTCAACAAATACCTAATAATGAAATCATTATGTCGTAACTCAGGAGTTTAATGTTTTTATGAAAACGTAAGTTAAAATTACATCTCGTTAATTCCAAATAAGTTTTTAGTTTAAAAGAAACTAAAAAAGTAATGTAAAACGCTATCCGCTCATGAATATAATTATTAATGATGGTGATACTTTGCAGGTCATATTAATTTCACTAATCTGGTTAATTATATGAAAAATCTGGTCAAATTGATTGTCGTGGTAAGCATGTTAACTTACTCTTTTCAACACCCCATTTTCATTCCAACTACAAGATAAGGGTGGGCACTAAATTCTTTAGATGTCTCATGCACTCTACATAATTGATGAACTGGATTCAGCATAAACAACCTAGATCCCTCTTTGCGTTCGTTACAAGTTTTGCTCCTTTGATACCGGCAATATAATGACACTAACAGTAGCACGAGTTAGTTTAAGAAAATGATATATTCCAATTTTTTCATCTGGACCAGATATACTGGATTCGAATCCTTCAGTCATAAGCTAAAATTACTTAAATTAGCAAATTGTTCTTTTTAAGTTGTTTTAATTGAAATTTGAATGATTGATTAAAAGGGAATTGTTTTTCACTTCCATGTGCACAGATAAGTAACAGGATAAGAATATTATAATACAAGACTAAGAATAATATTAATTTTATTTTATAAACGATAACGATAACAAAATGTTAATATAGATCTAGCAGTAACTTTACGAAAGAACCAATTTATATTTCTTCCTAATGTAAGTTGTATTCATATGTCAGAAAATAGCAGTGTTTCTAACTCATTTTACAAATCTAAGTAAGGAAAATAAGTAATAAGAAAAATTATTTTTGACCAAAATAAACTCAGAAATAAAACTTCTGTATAATAAACAAATTTACTTTTTGTCTAATGGTATATTATTGCCACAAAGCGGCAGAATTTTTGTTTTGCACCAAGCACCAGTATTTTAATTGTATTAAGCAACAGTATTTTTTATTGTATTATTAAGCAACAGTATTTTTTCATTTGTCTAATGGTATATTATTGTTACAAAGCAACGTCACTTTTATTTCAGCAGTCTTTTTGGAGCGTAGATTTGTTTAAGGGACATTTTTTTGGATGGCTATTCATCAATTATGTTTTTTTATAAAAATATTGTACTCTTCTAGGGGATACAATAGTTTTAAATCTATCGCATTTGTACAATACATATATGTAAAATTTCTTTTTGAATTTTCTATGTGTCCCGTGACCTCGACTTCAGAGCACTTAGCATTATTATCCTTTAAGTATCGGGGTACAGCAGAAAAAAAATTGACCACACACACTTCAAAACATTCTTAAGAAAATTTCTTCAAATCATCATCCTCGCTGTGAAATGATTTACAAAAATACTGCTTCTAATTTGAAACAAAGGCACGTGGGGCCAAATTTTGAGATTGCGATGGATAGACTAGATGCTGGAGCGCTGTCAATCAAAAGCAACACTTTTCTCTTAACTTTGTCACACCGTTTTACTTTTAGACTATACGGAATCGAATCAAGAAGTTAGCATTATAAAAGACACTTATCATGTTATTATGTGGGATGTAATCAATATCCAGTGGTCCCTTTTCGTTGCAAGAAACGATGCTCAAATTTTTGGTGGTAGATTTATCGGTTCTGAACTTAAGTGCTCTTTTGTTTAGTCACAGTGGTGGAGCCATGTATCATATCCTGCCCATAAACATTTTATTGACTTTTTTTCATGAAAAGCAGTTGAGAAGAATTTCGAAGCAATACTTCTTCATTTCTTCAATATTTCTTCTTTCAGCAATCTGAGGGAGTGCCACCTGTCTACTTGTCATAATCTTCGACTTAAGCATACATTTCTTCACACCCACACTTGGGCTCACACCCACACTTCCACTCTAGGATCGTCTGTGAGTGATCCTGTACTCTGTCTAACATGGCAGAACATCTGACACAATAGCATCACATAAATTTTCTGGGAATGAACTCAATTCATTCAGGGTACTTGATAGGGTTCCGACATCATATCAGCAAAATATGACAGAGATCGACACCATCAGTGGCAGTGTAGTGTAAGAAAGTACATTTGCATCCGAAGACATTCCTATACTGTAGACAAAAAGCGCAATGATGATAGTGAATACAACACACTTTTGCATGCTCAAAAGCTCTCTGAAATTTGTAAATAAACTGTTTGAGTATTCTCTAATCTAACAGTTATTGGTAAAATATGACTGTATTAAAATGCAATGAATTACTTCCAATATGCATTTGTCAACGTCCGTATTTTCCCATTGTATGCAAAGTATCTTAAATGTATGATTATATTATTTAGTTAGTTGTATATAGCAAAGCACACGAGAGATATCTGACTAAAGGAATGCATGCCTTCGTGAAGGACTTCCTAAGAGAATTTCGCTCGTATTATCATTACATATGGTCAAAACTTCGCGGAAAACTCATGCAGCCAGTTTGTTTGCCTGGATTAGAATCCAGGTTGAACTGCCAGTATTTAGCGATCTTAAACAGTGGTAGGGCTTGTCAAATGTATGTGGGCATATATATCTGACAACGTAGCCACATTGCTAATTTATACAACTCTTCTTACCTGCATGTACACGTGTGCAATATACGTAAAAAATGCTCTTATGATTATACATATCACCAGTTTTAGAAAAAAAAAGAAACAGCCAGATTCTCAGGTTAAGCCAAAGTTGGCAATGCAGAACAAATGATTAAAATTCCAAAGCAATACGCATTATATGAGTCGATATTTAGTACTATAACAGCTAATTCAGTAATTAATCCTAAAATAATATTAAAAAATTAATGCTAAACTTGAGATATTTACGCAATTTTGAAATTAATTGTTTAATATTTTATAATTATGTTCTTTAAGAAGTTTCATCTTTGACAAACAACTATTCTATCTCTTGTTAATTTCATAATTGTTCAGCAATCTCAATTGCTGGTAGCTTTTTTGATTAACACTTTTCAATTCAAGAGCTTTTCTTAAAATTTGCTGTGTTTTTCTAGATTCAATTGATGTTGGTATGTCATAATTGTTTTTCTGTATCGCTTTCTTTGTCCGTTTCTGCAATTTGTCTAACACTTTACTAGTCAATTTTCATACTCGTTGTCTCAATATTGTTACGAACTGACACACACTCTAGAAATTAAACTTCATAAACTGCATTAAGTGATGTCTAAAATACGAAATTGGCAATTTCTTCGATGCTCCTTTTACATAGAAGCCACGTTTTCGAAAACAATTTAACTATTTTTAATAGATTAATCCATTGCAGTGACTATAATATGTTTGGTCTCCTAACAGATATCGACTTACTTATCTCCTTCGAAGTGCTTCCATTTTCACATAATTCAGCCCTGTTCATCAGTTTCTAAACGTTTTTACTTAAATGACATTTGGAAATATTTGTACCTTAGTCTAATGGCTGAATATTATCTGCTGTATTTGCAGGATGATACATTAATGTTGAATGGACTACAAAATTAGCCTCTATGGATGCATTACGAAAAGTTTTAATAGGTATTAATTCAGATGTTGTGGCCCTAGGGAATCAATCTTTTGCTAATATGAGTTTTATAAGTGGCGGAGGTGAATATATTAAACAGCGGGTTTCCTTTTGACAAGTATTTTTTTCTGGCTACTGAGCATTTTATGTTAATAAACAGCTGAGTTTTTATTTACCAGTTAGTTTAATAACCGACGGGTACTATTTTGTATTTATATAAGTACATAAGTATATATACGTATACAGAAATTTGTTACTTATAAATATGTATATCGGGTGGCCCAAGATACACCATATCTAAAGCAACTGAAATCCTCAATTTCCGGTTCGGTTTACCTTGGGTTACCCTAGATATACTTGGTATACTTCTAACAAGTCTATAAAGAGGTACAAATAATGATATATCATAAAACATTTAAGTAAGCGTCAGTCAATGTTAGTCTCTTATATCTATCTAGAATCTTAATTTATGTATATATGTTGCAATATACAATATATAAATATAACTTTCGGTATTTTATAGAAAGCTATATGCGTCCCTGAATATAAATAAATTTAAATACAATAAATAAACAATTCATTAAATATAAACCTCGACTTTTCAATATCTGCAAAAATTTAAAATTTTTTAATGAACTTCTGTAAATTTGTGTTCATTACGTTTACACGAAAAATAAGCCTTCCATTCTTGGAAAACATGCTTAAAATAATTGCCATTATAGAAGTAGATTTTTATTGTTAGTGTTATTGTAATACTCTTTTTATCATAATTGGTGCAGTTTCTCTGGAGAATCCGTTTTACTTTTGCTCAACTCATTAGCTTAGAATGGTGCAGTTTTTTTTTCATTTTTAAATGGAAAAACATCGCTTCCTTTTAAAGAGCTTTCATTACGCTCTTACAGACTCTTGGACAGTGGAGTTTCTTGGTTTTTATATATATTTATAAATTTATATCCAAGTTTTAAGGTTCTGCGTACGTTTAAGCATATCCTAGAGGAAAGGTAACAGTATTAATACAAAATTTTTGAACAGAGTTACTGTACTTCTTGTACATTTCTAATATTTTAGCGTTTAATTAAAATTATTTAATAAATATACACCTGATAAAGAACCATTATTAAGTTAAAAATAAAAACTTCTTTGAGCATCGTTCTGCAAACAGTTAATTACAACATTCATTGCATGGCCATTCAAATTTAGCTGAAAGTACGTATGTTCGATTTCCTAATATCGAATAATTTCTGTAAATAAATTTAAAAACAGACGTATGTAAGGTTTTTAGTATTTAAGAAATCCGAAGACTGCAGATTTGAGAAACACCTACATTTCATTTAAGGTCGATGATATTCATTCCAAGAAGATTTTTGAATTAAGAAAAGGACCGTGGATGACTAATACTTTTCTGTTTATACTTTACACATTTACTTTAGTTTTAGTTTAATAAAATAAATGTTTTTTTTTCAAGGCGAAAGGGACACAGACTATGCCATGTGAGTGGCCTAGAGGTTTGAAATGTCCTACCTCCCTTGCTGCCGTGATGTAAGGTTTTACCACATTCATGTAGAAAGTATGAGTTCCGAGGTTCAAATCTCGTGGAAGGCAAAGTTGTTTTATTTTTTATGTATTTTTCTTTGAAGTTCCTAGTAGCAATTACAGCTGTTACCCCTTTTAATCCATAATTCATACTCTGCGTTTCTTAAAGTTATTAATACATTCGGAAAAGTATTATTATTGAGCCTTTACGTTTATAGGTGTTTAGAAAGATGATTACAAGGTGAGTATCCAAATTTAAACTGCTCACAAAATAAACCAGACATCAGAATAGTTAAATTATCTTTAAAGATCTCCATTTGATCAAATCTTCAACGAACCACATTTGATGGGAATACGAAATTTTTTCTTACAATTCTTTGCCACCTCTATTTGAGCTGCAGCAGGCAGTCACAGCGTGGCTAATGGACATTACATAAAATAAATAATTATTTTCTCATATCTATCATTAAGGTTTTATGGACAATTTTTGCTATTTTTTTCATCACCGCGTGACTACCAGCCCGTGGTAACTACAGACTGTCTCATGCGGTGATGTGAGTCTTCTAAACACTTATACGTAAATACCAAGCATCTTACGCCTGTTATAATGGATGAACAATGTCTCATACAAATTGGGGTATTTTAAGTAAATTTAATTTTAATTTTATTTTATTTAGTTAACGTATTTAATTTTAAGTAAATTGGTATTTTAGTAATTTAGAAAGCATTCATTGCTATTAAAATATTTTTCCGGATAGAATGCTTACTATTCTAATGAAGTCGGCTGACTTCTTTTGTGATAAATCGCTAGAAGCATCTTCATTTACTTCGAATCATGTTCATAGATTCGATGCATTTATTATTATTATTTTTTTTTTGAAGAACAAATGTGAAATTTCACTGAAATGTTTCGATGCGCTATTGAGGGTAGGTAGTAGATGTGACATCAGTTTTAGAAATGTGATCGTCAACACAATATTCTTTGTGTTTGCATATAAGCATCAGCATCGGATATCTTCATGTTGTTTATCAAAGAGAGGACGAGAGGAAAAAATACTTTAGAAACTAGCAATGTATTTGTTATGGTATTCTATGACCATGATTAAAACACAGTTAAAATATGTATTTTTAGAATTTGTTCAATCTATGAACTGATTCTATATTGAATTCTAAATTCACAGCTTCTGAAATATGAAAGATACTATAAAATACCGGACTACTTTTCGAATTCCTACTGTTTACGAGTTCACCAAAATCTCTGTTTCGATTTCTTACATTTTTTGCAGCATGTAGGTTTACGTTCTGCTTTAGCTTAAAAATATTTAAGGAAGAATTAAAAACATTTTAGGACCAATTTTAAATATTTTAGGACTACTTCTGAGGATGAATGCAACTTCACATTTTTAGACCAGGTAAACCTAGGAAGTATCTGAGAAGCTTTACTGATAATGAATACCTAACTATCCAGGAACATGATTATTTTACTTACGAGCTGCCTTTGTTTATCACAAGTCTGAGAATTTTATACATTTTTACTTTGCCCATTCAAAAACATGTTCAGAAATGAATTCGAAAACTTTTATAGCGTGCTTGTAATCCCAATTTAACTGATATAAATTTACTGGCTATGACAGCAGATGATTAATGGAAGAGATAACTCTGTAAAAGACAAATTGCATGTAGCGCTTTTGATGGAGAGCAAAGATGGGCTCCTTTTCAAACATTTAAGAAATGTGATAAATTTTCAATATTGATGATGTCAAGCCCATTACTGTATTTTCTGTTAAGAGCAAATGGTATTATGAGCTCTTAAAAGTATGCAAGTCATTCACTGGGGTTTTTCGTAAAGAATGCGAGTTTTATTTTAGACCGGATACATATAAAGATACCGTCTGACTGATTTGGAAAAACACTGAGTAAAGTTTTATCGCAAGTTTTAATTATATTTATGTGAGCAATTTCAGAATGCATTTACTATCAATTAATATACTATTCTCTAACCCACTAAAATATTTTCTCTAAAATGCATCTATGTTCATTCTTTCCCATTTTGCATAAGGCATAATCTCATCATTGCTTAGAGCAAATATTTACATTGCATTAGATTGATTTCTGGCTAAATAATATGCTATCCATATGGAAAAGATAACTTTATTTCTTAATAACAACTTGGGTATTTTTTATTTGATATGCTGATAGGAATTCATGTTACGTATTCGTTGTTTTCCAAGTATCTTAAGAAACGCCTTATGTTTTGGCAGTGGACAGTGAGGTTCTGTTTTAATATTACAACATAAGGTTGTAATGATTACCGGTTGCTATGATTTTTACGTTCTTTAACTACCTTTTATTTAGTGTTAGGTAAAGAACTGTACTTAAATTCAAATTGTTGACAGAGCCATGTTTAATCTTGATATAAATTGCGTTTTTCTGAAGATCTCTTACTGGTCTCTTTAAAAAGAATGCTTAATGCAGATTGGAAGCCATTAAAGCGGAGACAGAATGAATAAACACATCAAATAGTTGTAATTGTAAATTAATTAGTATGTAGATAATTACGGGTGCATAATATACCTCTTATTTGTTTTTCTTAACCTTTCTCAGTTGCTTTTCAAAACGTTTCAGTGCCACATACTAAATAATACACCAATAATTTTAAACTCACAGATTTCTGCTTGAAAGCTAACTTTCACATTAAAAGAATTCATGATACATTTCTCTAAAAGAGTATTTTAATTGTTACATTATATCAAAGTAACAGGAAAATGCAACAAAAATTAGATGATGACCAGAAAAGAATATTTTTAATCTATTAAGTTAGGCACCTGTCCACGAATAGTACATAACAACGTCAAGAGTTAAAGATAGCTTCCGCTAGAAAAAAGCATGTTCATGCAGTAGTTTTTTTAAAAAACTGATATTTACTCTACTCGTTTAGTTTCATTCAATTTATTTATTAACAATTTAATCTACATTTCTGGTCTTTAAACTTATATAACTTGAAAAAGAAGCAAGCAAAATATAAATTCCTTCTCCTCCACACACACAAAAAAAGACTGTTGTTTTGAAAGTGTAACTAAGAAACTTTACTACATTAACTTTAAATGCATAAAAAGGATTAATTACTTGTATAGCCATAAATTTTTTATGTTCATTTTATGTTTAGATTTTGCTGAGCTTATATTGTGGGGTACGGGCACTTCGATATGTCTCGAAATAATTACTCCAGATGAGCAGAAATAATTTGAAAATTTACTTTGATTAACAAAAGTACATAGCAAAAATAACAGCTTTAAATAATTCAAAGAGAAAGCAGAGATGAGGATAATTCTCTTTAATACATGAGATATAACGAAGATCATAGATATCACTTACAGAGTATAGACTAAAACGCTCTCTGTTATGACTCCATTCTCTCTAAAATCACTAGAGCTAACCGACTACTGGCTGTCGCACTTATAATTACGTACCTATACGCAGACTTCTAAAAGCGTTGGAAAACATCGCTCCTAGGGCTTCGAAAATACATTTTCCCAAAGCATCCAGAAAATCTCCAAATTGGCAAAAAATCGTCAAATATTCCCAATTGCCATCAGGAAATTTCTGTCTAAATCTAAGGTTTTACTTGAACTGCTTTCACAATTTAAACATTGCTGGATTTGGAATTGCAGGATCTATAATTCTAGACCAAAACATTAGCAGTTAGCATACATTATACTTAGCCACAAATTCGATTACCCACAAATGTTATATAAAATGAACAATTATTAGATTTTTCATCTGCGCATGAAACAGATGCTGTAATTCCGTGTGATATAACTAAAATTAGCATGTGTGAAACAAAGATCAAAGTTAAAAAAATTATTAATCATTTTTAAGGATCCCTCGTTTAATTTCTAGAAATGTTTGGATTTCGTTTAGATTATTTATAATAACTAGAAAATTTAAGCTAAGTTTATATTTCAGTTTTAAGTACACTTTTTGCTTTTGCACTTCCATTTAATAGGATCGATGAAATATACTTTAAAACAATTATTTCTAGCTTGTAACCTAAAGCTTAAAAATCAGTGTCAAAGAGCTAAGGCTAAAATTTAAATGCAGTGAATGAAAAAGAAATAGCCATATTTCTTCGGCTTTGATGTCGATATTTGACTTTTTATCGTAAAATAATTTATTATCCTTAAGAGATAATTAGACGAGATTTGTTTTATTTGGATTCCGAATTGTAACCAATAACCTAAAAAGAGTCAGTTTAAATAAATACTTTCTAAATGCTCGGTGGAATGCAATCACTTTACATGCTGGGGTTGGGGTAGGAGATAAAACAAATTAAAGAAGTGCATTTTTCGGCATTGTCTCTTGCTTCACTAAATCTACTAAAATATTATGCAAAATAATTCACTTTTACATGCTTCATTCAATTATTTAAATTTTTCTGATGTAATAGCACACACAAGCTGCGGCAATTGGAAGATTTGAATCGTAAAGCAGATTCAATCAATGAACTGAAATTATGCTTGAAAATTAGAGCAATTTTATGCACTGAATATGGATTCATAAATAATATTGTTTTAAAAGTTACAACATATTGGATTTCGGCACCGCACAGATATCCGCCTATAGCTCAATTAAAAATAAATTTCGTGTTTAAATACTCAAAAATAAAAATTCTCTTCCGAGGAAAATGGAAAAAATATCTGTAAATCAGTGAAACTATCTTAAAAAGAGGTTCTAGATGAAATATTTTTATCCGTTAAACAGTGAAAAGTTTGTGCCTTCTTGGAAATGCAAGTCTTTAATGCAGATATGATCTGCAAAATAACGTTAATGGAAAGATTTAAATTATTTCCAATCTCATACATTATCATTATCATTACAAGAGCACAGCCCCGATCCTCCTAGCCGGCACAAGCCAGCCGTATGATAAAAAAATGTTCATGTCGTACATACATGTTCATACGCAAGTCAAACATGCGCATGAAATTCCTTCAAATAGCATAAAAATGTAGTACATATTGTTTATTCATTATGGATATAATCATGGATGCATTTTTTTAAATGTAACTCTTCAGCAGTAGAACAGTTTGGCGCACCTGGGAGATATTTCATTCATTGACCTGCGAAAAACAAGTCTAGGGTGCTTGCCTTCTCATCTGTTTTTAATGTTTTTGAAATACTGTGAAATTAAAATCCTCTACCAATGGACAATGCCAAACTAAAACCTGCGTCATTACCCAAAACTTTTTTTGATTACGAAAACGCGTTAAAAACCAGTACGTTGTTAACTAAGGCCATTGTTAACGACGGTAGCACTGTATACGGTGAATTAAAAAAAATCTGTTTTATTTTGCATACATTTCGTGCAATGCATACTACATGCAATTCATACTACTCCTATAATGTATACTACTATTGTTACAAACAAAATAAAGACTATATCATTGATATTTTATTTATTACCAACAGGGCGCTCCATCCTTTATATGTATGTTGATTCTGTATTGTTAGCTTAAATGTAATGAACTGAAGAAATATAGGAGGTTAGAATTGGGATTAAAAAGGATATCTTTATTTATAAGGTAACGTATTTATCATTAAAGAATTTTTCTGCAACACAAGAGATCGCTGGCATGTTATGCAGATACTCTTAATGGGTGGTTAATAGAATTTTCGGCGCCACATTGTTTACGGTAAATAGATTTAGACATCTGAGATGATCGATTGCTCTTTTGGCTCTACAGAATTGCGTGGCAGGCAATTCTGCAAAGCTTCGATAGCGAATCCAACATCGCTAAAGTAATGCAAATTAAGAATTGAGCGCTAGATGAATAACACCATATTTTCGGTTCTGTTCTCATTTTGTACAATGCTTATTGTGAATTTTATAAAGCAGGATTAATTTAACTCATTGTATAAGGGATCATATAGTTTCCGAATTCTAGAGCTAAACTTTTATTTTCTCCTAATTATATACAAGTAGAATAGTTTTATTAACCGCTTTTATAAATCTTTTATCCTCTTTTGAACTGCGCATCAGAGTACAGTTAAAATACATCCTGGTGTCGAGGGTCACACAATATACTAGTTTGTGTCAGGAACACATCCTGGAATATGAATAATCATTATGTGTTAGGACTTTACATTTTAAAGTTATTTTTCGAAACAGGTGTACAAGCAAGCCTACTGAAAGTAATATTTCATACATACCATATGCATAAATATTTCGTGTTCATTTCATTTTGCCGTTGTACCTGTGGGTAATGTGTCCAAAACCCAAGGCGTTCGGGATTGTTTGCGAAAAATACGAACATTATATTAATTATGATATTCGAGCTTATATGTGAGTATGCGACTTAAATTTAAATTGATAAATTAGGTACAATAAAGCATTATTAACATTAAATAAAGGGTACTACATTAAGTAAACTATACTATATAAAATACTAAAGAATACTACATAAAAAAATAAAGTTCAAGCTGAAGCTTCCACATTACACACCGATTGCTAAGAACTTAATGTAAAATATTTTTTTTCTTTCTACAAAGTAAAGGAACCTGATATTTTATCCTGATCTTCATACAGTAACAAAGCAACGGAGAAAATAAATACATGCACTGTACAATGTAATCTACTGTTTCAATGGATGATAGAAATAAAATTATTCTTTGACCAACACGTGTAGAAACGAACACAAAATGGACTGCTGAAATGCGATCAAAACTATATCCATCCAGTTGAAGGATGAGCTAAGAAAAGCTGATGTTCGAGAAATCACATACAACATGAAAATACAAATATGGCTCCAGTTTACTTGTAGTTTTGGAGCCATGCAAATATTGTTTGGGCTGAACACGAACGGTTTTCAGCCTCCCCTTTTGATAATTTGAATTTACAGGGGTTTATTTTAATTTCCTAATAGTATTTTAATTTTTAAACATGCTATTTTTTAGTTATTTACCTACCACCTACAATTCCTTGCCAGAATGAATTTCCAGGATCATTTACATAAAAATTTAAATGAGGTAGAAGGAGTATTTAAGTGGAAGTGTCTGTCACTTCGGTAGAAGAGCTTAGAAGTTCTTAGTACAGCGTGTTCAGCCTTCTGGCCACGTCGTTACTTTAAGCCTTATCTTACTACGTCCGGCAGTATTGTTACGTGCCTGTTATTCGCTGGTGAGCTGTAAATAAGGGCCAACTCTATTAGTTATTTCTGTGCAGCTTCGGCTGGTTTTGGTTTAGTTAGCATTAGATTAGTTTCATATTTCTTTCTTAAGTTAACGCCCAAGTGGAGGCTTCCTGTAAACCCGAGAGGGCTGTCTGTGAATCATTATTGAGTGGAATGAAGGGTAAATTTAAAACTTCTTTGGAGTTTTATTTACGTTACTGAAGTCAGTAATACTCGCTACACAGTTCGTAAGTACTATAGCTGTCAAGACTACCAATTTAGTTAAAACGTTTTACGTTCATGAGTTTAAAACGTGTATATATCTGCTTATGATGAGAAATAAATATTCGTAGATATGAGTTGATGTCGAAACAAATATTCGATGATATGAGTGTGTTATAGCCCATTACATTTGGCATATTTTTTTAAGATTAAATCGTGTCTCTGTAGCCTCTTCCCTTCCTCTTCTAAACTGTGGATATTGAATCAGCGGATATGAATGAATTATTGTAACTTGTAGATGTTGAAAGTGACTTTTCTTTTCGATGCAAAATATTCACGCAGCTCAAAATAGGTGATACTTTTCGCATATGGCTTCATTTTATCTCTTCATTGGATGATATTTGTTCTTAAAGAGCCACGGATTATGTTTTAATTTTTGTTTTAATTTACTGATATTACTGTCTGGGGATGGAACAGGTCGAAGCTATTTCTACAATACAGATCTGAGAAAGGTTTCTGTGTAATTGTATCAACATTTCGATGAGCAACAAAACATGCTATTCATTTCTGGTATTCAAACAGATTATGTCTCCCGATGTGCAAGTACCCAATATTAAATTAAAGAGGATTGACATATTGTTTTCTAAAATATCTGGAAACATCATTATTTAATCGCGTGTTTCACAGTCATACTTAAGAAATATTTACTAATCGTTAGATTTTTCAGCCAATAAATATCATTTTGTGGAATTCACTATGAATTTAGTAAAAACACTTCAATAAATAACTTGATGAAGAATACTTATTTATTGAAATCATCTCTTATTTAAGAGTTTTGATAGAAGGTGTTAACTGTATGTTAAAATTTTCCTTTGGCAACTAACTAATAAATTACTGCCTATTAGGATGACACCTAACAATTCACGTGATTTTTCATTACGTTAGGGCAGTCTTCCATTACTTTGATTAAAGCTACTTAAATGCATTACATCAAGCTTCAAAAAGCATTATGACAAGTCACGAACTGCTTAATTAATCAGTGAATTAAAGAACGGAAGACAACAGAATCTCAGACTAGATTAATTGCTTTGAAGAGTAGAAGTTTAATTCGGAAAGCTGGTAATTATTTTATTCGAAAGGAATGCTTCTTTTTTTTATATGTGGAATGTTTTATCGGCTTTGGTTTGGCTAACTTGTATCTTCTAAACGAATAAAATGCTTCTTACAGTCTTTTGTAACATTTTACCTCTGAACTTCAAGAAATGTTTCACGCTGCGTCGTCCTTCAAGAATTACTAAGCCATCGTATTCTCAATTATAGTACCTTTTCGCTTCAGTCGCTTTAAAAATGAATTCATTTAAACATTATTTTCAGTGAAAAATATTATAGTTTTTTTATTCATTCTCTACAATTTATTTAATTTTTCTGAGCTAAAAATATTTTAAAGAATTACAATATTTAATAATGTACGTAATAATGATACGAGATGTTTTAACGTCATAATGATGCGAGATGTTTTAATACAAAAAAGGTCAATTTTTCAGTGTTTATTAAAAACCATTCTAATAATGCAAAGATAGCAAAACTGCTTGCACCCTGCCATGTTGTTATGCTCTGTGAGTCAGCACTGCTAAGAGTCGTATTACATATTTGACTGTAATTATTTTCAAGCGCTGTCTGTCGCTTCTAGTTATTTTAATGTCATTTATATTTTAATGCCCTATTTCTTTTTTTAATACTCTTAATATAGTTTAAATTCTTCTTTCTTTTCTCGTATAATATTTAGTTTCCATTTCGATAAGCATTTACTAAGGAAACTAACTGTGGAGTGTTACTGTATGTGAAACATGTATTGTATGTATTAGTTCTTAGTTTTGATTTTAATGTACCTCACATGTGTAGCAGCTTTCCGAATTTTTTTTATATTTATGCCAGACAATAAGATTTTGACAATTTAATATTTGACCATAATTTGGATTATGTCAAACAGATATATTCGATTAAGTCAACATGTGCTCATTTCAAATGTATACCAGATCTTATAATTCTGATTTACGGGATTTCAAATATACCAAGTTTCATCTGCAAATTAGTGTTGTGCTTCATCAAGGTTTGATATTGGTTATGATATTGTGAACTGTGATACGTTTCTTCTTCTTTGGACGGAGGGAATGTGCAGGCAAGATTCCACATTATTCAGCGTCAGGTGTGCTAACTGCGACCGCCGAATGACAAGGCGAAATTGACTGCAATGTGGTGCAGGCAGCATAGTGATTGCAGTACGAGGCAATGGGCGACTGTTCTATTCACCGACGAGTCCCGTTTTGGCCTAAACACCGATTCTCGGCTTACTTTCATATGGAAAGGGGCAGTGGCCCGCTACCTACTCTCCAATGTCCGCGAAATCAACAATTATAACGGTGGCGGTGTAATGGTCTGGGCAGGCATCACGTTGGATGGCCGAACACCTCTCCATGTCTTTGACAGAGGCTCTGTGTTTTATGTGAGGTATGGGGATGATGTCTTGTAGCCCTATGTTCGCCTTTTCCGGAGTGCAGTGGGCCCCGAGTTCATCTTACAGGACGATAACGCGAGGCCATATAGAGCTCTTCTGGTCGACAAATTTCTCGAGAGTGAGGGTATTCGCCGAATGGATTGGCCAGCCAGGTCTCCAGACCCCAAAACTATACAGCATGTCTGGGACGCTCTGGGGAGGGCAATTGAAACTCGCAACCCCCCTCCGAGAACCATTCAGGAACTGAAAACAGCGTTGCTGAATGAGTGGGACTAATTTCCACAGGCACTGATAAACTGCCTTATTTCCAGTATGACATCACGCTGCGAAGCCTGTATGGCTGTAAGAGGGGAGCATACCCCATATTAACCCATTTCTTTTATGTCTTCTGCAATTGCTGTTTCAGACCTTCAGACTCCCATGAGCGTTACAAAGGAACATGTGTGTCTATTATAACTGTTGATTGTTTATTTTGTTTGTATTATATCAACCTAAGTTCACACCAAATTTTATTAAAATCTGCCCAGTAGTTTTGGAGATCGTAGATCAAATATGAAAATTCTCTTAATTTATTTCACCAGTGTACTTAGGACTGTACTGCTGGCATTTCTTCTGAGATTGACAGTTTGTAACATAAAATTTACCACGGTTTAAATAAATGAACTTTTCAAAAGATTTATAGGTAGTTATAAAAATAAGGCTCACAACGACTTCTATCACCTTCACTCATGAATATGGATTATTGGCGAAGCACTGAAAAATAATAAGACATTCCTATCGATACTGATACCGATATTATAAAAATAACTAAATTTGCGAGCGATTTTCCCAGCTCTGGTGAGATACAACATGAATTATTCTGGCATGGAGTCCCACAGGAGAGGATGCAGTAGAGGGGAAGTGGTGTGGTGTATTTAATTATGGCAAAGCACACTAGGGCTATCTGCCTAAGGCGAGGGATGCCTTTCGTGGAGGACTTTCTAAGGGAAACTGGCTCGTATACACGTTACACATGGGGAAAACCGCGAAAACACCCATGCAGCCAGCCCGTTCGCGGGATTCGAACCTCGGACCGAACTACCAGTGTTCAGCGACATTACCGCTCGGCCGCTGGTGGGCACCAGTAGAGGGGAAGAGAGAAAAGAGGGTGACCGTTTGTCACTTGCCTCAAAGTTCCATGAGAGAAATGGTCCGAGTTCTCTTCCGTTGATTTGCGTGTCATTTAAAGAGTAGATGCTCTCCTTTAGGCATGAAGACCTGAGATAAAGTGGTCACGTGTTCTAGTGTGCCCAATCAGGATGTATGTAAAAGTTAGTTCACTGGTGGAGCCTATACTGTGGGGAACTAGAAGTTGTCGAGGCTGCCTAAGAAAGTGTTGATAAAACATTCCTACAGCTATCCGTGCATTTTATAGATATGATTTCGTGCACGCATCAGCTTGCATGGTTTTGCAAGTTTGCCACAATCACAAAATATCTTTTTTCCATTTCATTTCTTTTCGTAAAACAGATAGATTTTTCGTAAACAGAACTAATTTGAGCTTCCAACTTAAATTAGCTCCGATTGTACCAGTTAACTGCTTATTTATATTTAGTCTCTTTGCAGAAAGTATGCTTTGTGCAGTTATACCTCCTCAAGGCTCCTTAGGAACGAAGGTTCACCAACAGCCTAGCGGTAGTAGAGTCGCTGAACACTGATACTTCGACATGAGTTAGATTCCAGGTGAACTGGCTGACTGCATGGGCGTTTACGTAGTTTTCTCCATGTGTAACAATTTTCCGATCACCGCACTTTCTTCACTCCTTCTTCGTTCTTATCACGAGCTCTCCTTTCGTTTTGTCAAATAGTTCTAGGATTGCCTCTATTTCACGTAACAGCGTTCACAGGTCCCCAATACAACTTCAAGGAATATTCAAGAAGTCACCAGGACTTTCATTATAATTGCATTTGCTGAATAGTTTTAGTGTTGAATTCGAAATGCATTCAGTGTGGCACGGAATGTTCAAGCTCCTACTTTCACATGTAGATTACTTATCATTAAACACTGTATTTGGCTCGATATTATTCACTGAGTGCGCCGTTAAGAAAATGTGATCATATCGTTGGCTTATCATCCAGCAATTCTGAAAAACGCCATATCATTGGTGTATCTGTTGATCAATCCGGATCGTCGGAGCTTCAACAACCATTACTCAGAACTATTTTATTAGTAACAAAACTGTGAACGAAACTGAGTGATCAACCACCTTTCTAATTCTTCAAATTTGGGATTTCTTAATTGACGTGCCCACTTCCAATGCACCCCAAGCTAATGCTATTGAGAGATTTTGGAATATTATTTAAAGTACCTCAGTGGGAAAATGGAGCCTTAAATCTTAACTGAAACAAGATCATTAACTTATTGTAGTCTGAACCTAAAGAAATAATTCAGGCTTGCATCAGAAAAACCATAGTAAAAGTTAGAAATGAATTTATACAACAATTTAATCGTACTCAATGGAAAAGAAGATATTAAATGACATTCAGATGCAAGTTTAAATTTTATCTGAATTATAATATTAATTTTATAATTCCCGTATTTGTCTCAATCTTAGCCGGGATACTCTTTTAAAATCACTGGCAAGATTTTTGGAAAAATGCGTCTACTTTACTTTCTTTTGTGTGTGTGACGTAATGAGTTAATGAAAATTGGAATAATGAGTACTTAAAATAAGAAAATTCCAACCATGGATCGGCTCTAATATTAGCAAAAGGTTATAAATATCTAACCAGGAAAGACAGTTTACACTTTATGTTTTAGCGCAGATACGTGTTTAGATGCGAAAAGAGGCATAAAAATCCATTATGCTTCACGTTGAATTAAATTTTATTATGAAGTTGCTAATGCACTCATTTATTTTTTCAGATATATTTATTACTGTTTATTTTTCATTTATCTAAGTAAAGAGATATTTCTATTCTTGTTAATTTCTGTTGTAGGTTAAATCAGAGCCCATAACAAAATTAAATTTAATAACCTGAAGGCAGAGCCGGGACAATGGTGAGGCAAGTGAGGACTTGCCTCAGGTGAATCACTAGAAGGGACGCCAAACTGGCTATACAAATTCTAAAATTAATTATGTTTTTAAATTTGTCAGTTATTATTAGGGGAAATAAGTTTCGGCAAACTTAAATTAATAAAACAATAGAAAGAATTACAGGAAAACCTGGAAATTAATGCAATGTGCATATCGATGTTATTTCTAATTTATATAAAAAGAGTTTTTTTTAACATCTTCATTTGAAAATTATAAATAATTGGCTGTATTATTTTTTTTTAATTTATAAAGCTACGATTAAAAATACTTTAAGAATTATGGTATAATTATGCTATAAGAATTATGATATTTTGATTTATTACATTTACTTTTGTTTAATACAAATATAGGTACTTATATATATATATACATATAGGGGCGCGCATTTACCTTTTTGCTCAAATGAAAAAATATCTTGGCACTGCCCTGCCTGAAGGCATTGATTAATATAATATTATAAGCGAATTGAAGTATACGTTATTTCAACAAAATCGAACATTTCTTTAGCCATTTCGATTCTCTGCAAAGCAAATTTCATTTCTCTCTGTGACTACTACTAAGTTCTACCGTAAATTATCTTTAGAGAATCCTAGAGTGATTAACAGATAATTTAGAAAATGAAAACACAACAAACAATGTTGCAGCATAAATGAATTTGGAATTTAGATTAATAAATTCTCATCCAACCCCATTATGAGACATTCATTTGAATATTCTAAATAATTACTTGTTAAACAGCAAGACTGAATGCTCCTTCCGTTTATATTGTGAATGTCTTAGTCCTCATATATATTAACAAGGGTTCAAAAGCTTTCATAGAAAACCACTTCATGTGAAACCACATTCACAGAAAGTTACTCTTTATGACTGATATTCCTTCTTTCTACACGTACTTCCAGCATTTAATGGACGAAGGAAACACATCCCACATAGCCATTACTCTAATCTAGAAGCAAACAAATACAATGGCTTAAGCTTGGAAGGAAATTGAACATAAATAATGTAGGAAATCCTAGAAGGAAACAAAGTCGCCAACTTGTTTCTTTACCTATTTTCATAACCAAGTTCTCTCTCACCTTCTAATTATTCAGGAAGCTTAGATTAATTATCATTCTATATTAAGTATTTTCGATTCGCCTGTAGTATACAGAAGAGTTTACGACAGATGGTAGGCATTTTGTAAAACTCTTTCAAGAACTGCCGATGCTTTTGTTTCGATATCAACATGTTAATACTAAACATGGAAGAATTTGCTTTAAAACAGGTAGAACTAATGAGATTTTGTTTTGAAGCAGGAGAAATAAACAAATTTAATATCTAATATACGACTCAACTTATCATTAATTTAATTAAATGTAACATGCTTTCATCTTTAATGAATAAAGTAATTCAGAATTTAGCAGTTTTAATGCTTGTGAAGATTCTTTGACACTGTTAGTGAAAATCAGAAAAGTTGTGGAACAAAGTCAACCTTCATTATGCAGATAAATTGCTCGAATTATTAATTATCTTTAACTTTAGCTCTGACTTTCAGTTACAACATTCCATGTCAAAATAGTTTGAGTAATATTGAGTTCAGTTTGTTTGAAATGAATATATATTTTCAGATTAAATCTATTTTTTGACAAACGAGGAAACAAAATTTTGTAATAAAATACAGTATAAATTTTGTAATAAAAGTTTCAGTTTCCGTGACCAAGTATTCTAACGTATTTAGACTACATCTAATTTATTTTAACTACAAATCTCATTTAATGTCTTGGGGTCCACCAGCGGCCGAGCGGTAAAGTCGTTAAACACTGGTAGTTAGGCTCGAATTCTACGAACGGGCTGGTTGCATGAGCGTTTGCGTAATTTTCCTTATGGTGTTATGTATATACGAGACAGTTTTCCTTAGAAAGTCCTTTCACTTTCGCTATAGCAACCACTTGTAATATCCTAACTAAAATGAGAGGTCGTTATAACGAGCGTCAGATGTATAAAGTTACATGTATGATATCATTTTAGATAAGTCTTTCTTTCATTATCCGAACTACTCTTGGACATTTTTCGTTAGAGCTCAACACGCATCAAACAGTTTTCTTTAGAAATATACGTGGTCTAATTTAATGATTTCCAGCGTTGAAACATTCGGTGCTGTTCTGTTATTAGGGCCGGATGTGGGGATGTTAGGTTAGGTTATTCAATTACGGCAAAGCCTCGAGGGCTATCAGCCTAAGGGGAGGGATGACTTCGTGGAGGACTTTCTAAGGGAAACTGGATTATATACACGTTACACATGGGGAAAACCACGAAAACACCCATGCAGCCAGCCCGTTCGCGAGATTCGAACCTCGGACTGAACTACCAGTGTTCAGCGACTTTACCGCTCGGCCGCTGGTGGGCCCATGTTGGGATGTTTGTGTTCATGTAGGCTTGCATATATGTACGTACATATGTACACACACGTATACGCACATACATACATATGTGCATACATGCATACACTTTTGAATCCGGTCTTGATACAAATATTCTTTCATCATGAAATCATTTCGGCTGTTTTAAAATTCTTATAAGAAATGTATTTACTGGTTATGTCAACAAACAAAGAATGAAATATAAAGATACATTTTAAAAGCTTTTAACAGACAATATTTACTTTGAAAATAACAGCATTGTCGTAAGAACTTAGCGCGTTGAAATCAACTGTGGCCAAAGACAATGCTGCCGTACCAATCTCTGTGTAGGAAATTTTTTGGCGTATTGTTATCCTATAACGGAAATGATTCTTATTATTTTTCATCTTTGTTCACTCTGAACTCAGCATACCAGAAACTGTGAGATAAGACCACTCATCGCTGACTTTATGACACGTAGTAGTTTGGCCCAGATTTAAATCCCAATGACTAGACGGGCTGTTTAGCTTACTTGTAGTCTTTCTCAAGTGTAACATGCAAAAGACACAGTATCTCTTAGAAAAAAAACTTCCACGAAATCATACTTTCCCTTAAGCAGATAGCCTTAGTATACTTTGCAATAATCCAAGTATTAAACTAAAATTTTCTACTGTATTAGTCTAATGCTTTTTAAAATAAAATAATTATTTTCTTTCTGGTAAATTTTCCCGTTAGTGCTTACTCTTAATAAAAGTTTCAACAAGCCACTAAATAATATTAATGTAATGCTCTCATTATCAGATCTTTTGTACTATATGACTATACGCAGCAAACGATTCCTATAGACAGCTACATGCGGCAGCACTGCCTATTGTCCATTATTAAATTACCTTTATTTTTTCCCCTCCTATAGCAGATTTCTTAATTTAAAAGTAAGTATTGGTAATGAAATGTTTTAATGTGTGTCCAGTTCTTTCTTGAATGCTTTCTTATGATTAGTAACTTTTTATTACAGTGAAAATGAGATGATGCTGAAAGATGGTTTTTCGCTAATGAAAAAATTGGGGTGAATATCTTTCTGGAGAAACTTGTTAAGCGCATGTTATCCAAAAATATCCTTCTTCTCACAGTTTAAGAAATAATTGTAGACACTGTGTTTTGTGCACGTCATTACTGCAATATATTTATAAATGCAGCGTGCAGGGTCATGAACCGGCGCTGAATTTCGAAAGCAAATCGCCGAGTCGCAGATAATCTTAATAAATTATTAATCTTATGTACTATAGTAACATAAAAATATACTATAGTGTGTCATTAGATGACATCGAAACTTATGTCTTTTTATATTACACATTGTATTTAAACTTATAGCTAATTAATTTATTTCTTAGTTCCTATTTTAATGTTATCTGGTTTGGTTTTGGTTTTATTAGATTACGGCAAAGCACTCGAGGGCTATCTGCCTTAAGGGAGGGATGCCTTCGTAGAGGACTTTCTAAGGGAAACTGGCTCGTATCCACGTTACACATGGGGAAAACCACGAAAACGCCCATGCAGCCAGCCCGTTCGCGGGATTCGAACCTCGGACCGAACTACCAGAGTTCAGCGACGTTACCGCTGGGCCGCTGGTGGGCCTAATGTTATCTGAGGGGCCACCAAAACTTGATTAGGCTTGGAGCAGAAGACTCTACCAATGTTTTTATATGAGAGCGTCGATACAGAGTCTAGACTACAGTGGGAAAATGTTTCTACGATCTAGTACCATAAATTCAGGTACCTTTGACTGTTGAGTAGACAGGAGACAGACTTATCAAAGGGAAGTTGCCTTCAAACCTAACTCTCCAATCATTCAATTCGTGTTTCATCATTCATGCAGGCAAGGGTAAAAGTCAAAACCAAAAGTAAAAAGCGAAGAATGTCCAAAAAGAAATACCAACAAAGTGGTACCCTTCGAAATTAGCATTTAAGAATTAAAGTTCTAAAAGGAAAATACTAATGAAGTCCCCTGAGAAAAAGCAAGCAAAGTCAAGTATTAAATTAAACCTTTTTTAAAAAAATTAAACCCCCAAAAACCAATTTTTTATAAAAAATAATCCAGAAACCAATGTACCCTAGAAACCTCTGTCTACAGAAACCTCCCCGACACGAATATGCATATCAATAAAAAGAAACTAAAAAAGAATTAGACATAATCCATATAAACCAATAAGAAACAAAAAGAACTAATTCACAATTTTTAAAAAACAAATATATACTTAAAAATATAATTTCATATCTAGAAAATACTTAAATACTACATAAAAATTTTAAAAAATATTTAAAGCAAGTAAATAGTAAGTTTTAATTCTAACTTACCTACTAAATGAGCGTTGGGGTCTGCAAAAGTGTTTTTAAAGAGAAGTAAGTGTGTTCTTCAAATTAATTATATAGATGGCGCTTATGTAGGTAAAGTTGAGTGCCAAGCTGCTATCTTTGTTATATTAAAAATTTTTTGCAAACATTTTTGCAAACATTTTTTTATTATATATATATATATATATATATATATATATATATATATATATATACATTTATATAAAATGAAAAAAAAAAAAACATTCTGGATTCAAAAATATTCTGACTATTGTATAAGATACGGTTTCATGAAAGGTGCTGATTAAAAACAATTGTGTGTTATTTTTACACGGCTTTATCAAAACAGTCGATGAGAATTTCAAAACTGAAGCGACACCTGGAACTAAAACATCCCAACTACAATAATAAGCCGACATATTTCTTTATAAATAAAAAGGAAGAATCATTAGTTAGCAAGCACACTACGTATATCTTCGAATTTTTCTCATGGGATTTTTGAAAAAAAATCTGCTTACGGCTTATAAGATATCCCGATTAATTACTGGAGCTGGATATCCTCATACATTTGAAGAAAAGTGAATAGTTCCTGTAACGAAAATGTTGGCATATCGTCAAAAAAGCAGCAAAACCGGATAAATGTGTTGCCTTTCTCCAATAACACAGTAAAGCGAAGAATTGGTGAAAATATTAGATAATATCGAAGAAACTATTACATTTACTACAGTTTCTTCGCAAGTGCAATTTTTCGCAAGCGAGAACATTACATTTTTTTTTCTGTTCGACTCGATCAAAGTACAAATTCTATAAGTTCTATAATGGATCAACATGATGGAACCTATTAATTATATAATAGGACCTATCATGGATCTATAAATGAACTGTCTTGTGATGCGCTTAATGATAACTTCAATGATAAATACAATTGAATCATTCATTCTCTTGTCGTCAAGAGAATCCATTTCCATTTTTAGCACAAAAGACAATTAAATATCTAATACCTTTTGATACAACTTACAACTGTGAAACAGACCTCTCGACGCCAGACTTTCTAAAAATTAAACACACAAACTGATTAGATATCCAACTAGATTTAAGAATAAAATAGTTAACTTTTTCTGTAGACCTGAATGCTCTGGTTAATGAGAAGCAGCATCACACTTCCCATTAAAATTTTATTGTTTTACATATTTGCATATACTTTTGTCACTTTCGCAATGAAAAAATATTTGAATATTAAAATTTGCTTAATTTAACAATAAGCTATAAACATTTTTACTGGGTTACAGAAAAAGATTATAACAGCCAAGTCATTAAAAACAAGGTTTGAGAAATCTAATGTAAGCAGTTTTATTATTCGCATTAACATAATGGCGAGGAACTAGACTTCTGGAGAAAATTATCTTTTTATTTAAAAAAGAAAGGTCTTGGAAGGGATTTCGAACATTTATAGAAGCGCATTAAAAATATTTCTAAAGAAAATTCGCGTGCTTTTTAGGTTTCTTTATTACCTTGAATCTCTATGAAAAAATCCCTTTAGATGGCTTATTTCTAATTTTACCCTAGTGACTCGCTAATCTTTTTGTAAATAAAGAATTATACAAATAATTTTCTGGAAAATGAAAGAAAAATTTCTTTCCAGTTACACTATGAAAAGCGGATTAAAAAAAAATTTTTTTTTCGCATCTAGGTATTATGCTGCTTACAAATTGGTTTCTTAAATTTCAAGCAACCTTTTAAATTAACGAAAAAGGCAAAAAGTTAATTTCTTCGTAAAAAAAACCAACGAAAAATATTTAAATTGTAATGCTTCTTTGCTTTAAATTTAAATGGTAATGATTCCTTTTCTTATCTTAGCCTTATTTGCTTTATACTTACACCAGATAAACTCAGTATGCAATGTAAATAATGGGATATAATTGAAACTTGAGGGTAAAAGGAAGTGCTTACAAAACAAATAAGGAAACTAGATATATTTCTAAGATGTGTGCATAAAAGCCCCTTAGCTTCCGTGATAATTGATTTTGCCTTTCGGCTGTCGAATCAGAATAATGTTGGGTAAATAAACATACTTGTTTCTTAAATTTTCATTACCTTTCTAGATTCTGTTCAATGAAATGTTATTATTACCGTTTTAATGAAATGTTATAGTTTTAATGAAATGTCATCACAGATGCGGTTAGTCTTGTGTTTCTGTTATTATAATGGAACAAAAATAATGTTGTTGGAATTCTTATTATTGTTGGCGCAGCTACTATTATTGCTTCTATTAAGCGAACCAAGTGTTTAAACAGAAGATTTTATAGCAGCACTGGGGCGATCCTAAAGCGTAATTAATTACACCGGGTGAAAAATGTGAATCGGATGGAGCTGAGACTGAAACCAACTCTATAAAGGTTTCTTTCACCAAACAATAGCTTATACAGTACCATTTATTATAGCAATATCATTTGTCTCTTTAACCATTTATGTTTTGTAAAACACATTTTTCAGATTTCCTTCGCAGTATTTGATAACGTTTCCAGACGTATAAGTTAGTTGTACTGCGGAATTAGGAAGCTATGGCTCCAGTAAAATGTTCAATATCACATAAAGTCATATATCCACGACTGCGGCAGCAAATGCTTGCTGCTGTAGAATTATTTGTAAAGCAAGATACGTTCCAACGCCAAACATTTCTTTATAAATATCATTACGTTCTGCGAGTAAATTCATAAACCTAGTAACTTTGAAAAATTCGGCCTAACGTTACAGAAAACAATAGAGTCCTACAAACTATCGTGATCCGAAGAATCCTACATGACATGCTGGAATCGTGATCCTACATGACATGCTGGAAGAATGTTGCAGAAATGGCATAAAATATGTGAAATTTGTATCATCTAGAAATAATCTGTAATCTAGATATCGAACCTTCATAATAAATGGCACTATGTGATTCCATAAAATAAATATTTAAGCTTCTTTCCGTAGGGTTGGTTTTAATCTCAAATCTTCAGATTCATGTGATGATAATGTTAGATATAATGCTAGGTTAAGTTTATTGGTTAAGGGCAAAGCACACGATTCTATCTATCTTTGTGAAGAATATTTTAGGAAAAACCATGAAAGCATATATGAAGCCATATCCTGCGAATTGAACCCGGAACGAACTACCAGAGTTAAAACATTTTCCACCGTGTCACAGAAGTGTCACTATAATGCATGCTTGATGTCTAGATAATATTAAGAAGCTTAATAAATTCTATTCTTGGGTTTTTCACATAGGTTTTTATGTAAAACATTATGCAATACAAGTTTCTCCAGATGGACCCAGTTAATGTCACTATTACAAACAGCTTACAAGCGACATGTTGCCGAATGAAAAACAATTAAAGTTTAATACAAATTCGTATCTAAATCATATTGCGAGTTAAACTGGAATTTTAAATGTTTGCATATAGTGCGGCCTTTCTATTAATTAATAAATAAATTAAATAAAATTTGAAACAGAAATCTGTTTAAACATATTTCGTCCGTGATATATTTGAAACTGTATAAATGAGAGTTTTGAGTCCATTCTTGAAGTTAAGATTTAAAAAGGTTGACCTTTTTCTACATATTTAGCTACCTGTTTGGCTGACGCTATGAGCTTATTATCTTGAAGTCGAGTTATTCAAGATATCTTAGACAATGGCTATATTAATAAAATTATTCTAAAGAAAATTTTTGTAAGAAATACTTGCATCTTATCAATGCTTTTAGCTCGGCAGAGACCTAGTAATGAATCTTTTAACACATGATAAGTATGAAAAAATACGAGTCTACTCATCTAAAAGAAATATATGATTGTGAAAATGATACTTACCTATTATCCCGTCAATCGTGAAAGTTGGCTATCATCAAACTGTGAAAGATGGTGGAGATGTCGCTAAAGCTGCGTCAGTTGCTTATGCGGATTTATAAGCTTCTATTGAAACTCTTATAATAAAATAACGTCAGTCTTTCTGCTCCGGAAATATTCAACCAGCTTCGTTTCTACACTTGGCAAAAAGGCTTTCGTCAATTTCTATTTTATTGTTAGACCCTGCGAAAACTTTGTTCAGAACGCTGTAAGCACAAATTGCTTACAGGTGATTATCCTAATCTGTTACTGCTTACAATATCCAGCTGTTGGTGCTTACGTATTAACGAAGCCACCTTGGAGCAGATTGGCGATTTTTTACATATTAAAAGTTTAAAGTTACTTATCGGGCGCAAGCTGATGGCTTTTGCAACATTTTTTAGGATTCCCAAACTATCGATAATTTTTGTAAGTTGGCAGTTTATATCAACATATTAAAAGGAAACATACTTCAGTAATCAAAAACACAAATTTCAGTTATTAAATAAGTATTATGTCATACATTAAGAATAAAACACATTTTTGTCTAAATCTTTCTAATTTTTTTGAGTTATTCTTCTCTCCAAGCACACAGCGATCTGTTTACACTTAAAAATATCCCAGAACTAAAGAAATACCACATAGTGCAAACTCCGGTAACATGGGTTACTTACTAAAAGCATTTCCTTGATCCTTTACAGATTTTGCGTCCAAATTCTATGTTTTTAAAGAAAATTCTGCGGGAGTTTCTTCCACCTGTGGCAAATTCCACAAGCGCATATTTTAAAATTAAATTTACGACATAAAGTATCATGCTTTCTTTATAAAAGCCATTGGAATACGAAAAAAAAAATGCATGCAAAAATAGCGACGTTGCTTGACTTAAGAATTGTTATGAGCATGGTTATCTGATGAATCGTCATGCGCGTGGTTGAAACAGTTTGGCATATTCTGAAAATTTGGCGACTTCTACTAAGGCGGTTGCGATAACATGTAAGTACCCACCTGTTTTCTGCCCCTTTCCAACAGAAGTTAATCCTGATTTTTGTGTATTGCTTTATTTAAAATAATTTCAATGTTTATTCGAAAACTCTTCCTCAGATTTCCAATAAAATTATAATCTGCAATAACTCAAACCCTAAATTAAGTTTAGGGAGAGAGGGCAGTGCAGCTTATTCTATAGCCACAAAACGAAAGCTATTAAATTAAAATTAACTGCTAAATTTCTATAGATGATACAAAAGTAACAAATCAAAAGAATATTCACTAAAGCCAAACCTATCCTCAAGATTTCGCCGCTTGAATTTTCTAAGAGAACGTGTTCCATACTCAGCGTGAATGCGAGCCAGTTTCCCTTAAATATCCTCCATGAAGGTTTTACTTTCCTTAGGCAGACGCCCCTTATGTGCTTTGCCATAATCTAAATAACTCAATCATTGATTCATAAGGATGTGCATCGTATTATCCTTCGTTGGGGGGTCGAGAATTTCTAGCGTATTGCTATAAACTGAAGACATTAGAAATTAAATAGTGTCATGTTCATTACCTCATATAGAGAAATAATAAGATGAAAGAAAATGAAACAAAAATTGACAAATGTAACAATCTGAATCCCTAAAAAGAAAAACAAAGCTACGAATTCAAAGCTACCAGGGGAGATTTTAAATTTCGAAGGGGAAAAAAAAAAGACTATCTCGTAGTTTTCTTCAAAGGTGCTCTTTAGGGAATAATAAAATAAACTGAATTTCTACGAAACTGCGTAGTATATTTTGAGAACTGAAATATATACCAGTATGAGAAAGTCTTGAGTTTAAAGTTTACAGTGTCTTAATGAAATAACATTCTATATATCCTTTGTGACGATTACGTTCGAAACGGTTTTCATACAGAGCTTAAATATTATATAAAAAAATATATATGCATATTTTCTTTTGTTTTTTATTATAATCCTATTTCTTCTTTAAAACGCTTTCTTTATGGGGTGCAAATAATAAAGCAAGCTTTTAAGAAAAAATATTGCTTTTGGCGATATAGTATTTCCCGCAAAGTTCAGTTTCGAAACCCTTTTGTATGCGCTGTAATTAAATTTATATATAATATGACACGTGCAGAGCACTTGTATAAATTTTAATGACGAAATGAAAATATCATAAATTAAATGATAAGAATTCCAGCAAAACGAGCGTTCGGTTTCATTACAGAAGACTGCAGTTTCACTGAAGTATATGGAACCCATGAAAGGGGGTTCAACTAGATCCAAATTCAATGTTCCACTACAAAATAATACTGAGAATTCAAATAATTAAAATTAAATTTAACTTACTGTATTCTGAAAAATTATGAATTTTAAAGTAAAATGAGATTCTGCCTTACCGAAGCTGTTCTCCATGCTACGGAGGTTAACAACACTGGATCGATGAAGTTCGAATTAAATTCTGTAAAAGACAAGGATGATTGTTAATGTATTCTGCCTTTGCAGCATGGGGGCACTTAAAATGTCGTTGACGAGAAAGTACACGGAGAAGCTGATGATATGAGAGCATGGGTAAGAAACCTTTGGATTCCATCCCCAAGGTATTCTGCATTAAATTTTAAAGTCGTACAGCCATTTATTAGCTGCGCATCGCTTGATTAAAAATCACATTTTGGCCATCAGTAGCCCATATATCCGATTTGAGTATATATTTCCTGATCGTGAAGATAAGTAAGAAAAACAACAGCATCAGAAAAGCTTCTAATTCTGAATTGAAGAAGTATGTAATTTGAGTGCAGTACGTGGAAACCAATTAATATCCTGCAGATGGATGCAAATTTAGTGTTCCACTGTAAAATATAACTCAAAGAGCCATGGCCAGCAGTGCCCTGAAATCTGCTTTCTAGACCGTGGGCTCCGGGGTGCTTGTGCATCTTAGTCTGGACAAGTGGTCAGCTTGTCGCAGGGCCCTCGGTGTTTAGTCCCCAGGCGAGCTTGGTACACATTTTATCGACCCGAGATGAAAGGCTGAGTCAACCTTTCCCAGCCCGGGGATCAAGCCCCGGAGCTGTGGTGCTGCTGCGCAACCCGCTAACTACTGCGCCACCGGCCTCTAACTGATTATCTACACAAGTAAAATTCCTTTTAATTTACTATGTTTTAAAAAATAATGGAGTTCCAAGTTAAAACGATAAAATAAACACACGTTTCATCAAATAATGAATAAATACTCGTATATAAAGAATAAACTTGTGTTAGTTGAACTAAGAAAATATATTAAACTCTACAGAGATCTTTCGCAGACTCATAGGAAGACTATTACTCTTCCAAAAAGGGTTAACACTTAATTATGTAAATAATTATTTATATTCCATGGTAAGAACAACAGAAATAAAATAATTTCATGCGGTCATAAAAATTCTGAGAATATAAAGAGGTTTTCACATGTCTTTAGCTTGCGCCATAAAAACCTTTATAGCGGAAAACGGTTCATATAGTAGCTATCAAGAAATAGAAGTAGAAGAATTTCAAATTTTTATGTAAAATGGTAAATTGTTTAATTTCCTAGTAGCTAAGATTTTATTTAAAATCGTACAATGAAGTTAACTCCATTAGTTTTCACGCTGCTGTTCTGGGTTTACTTACTAAACACACCTTTCCTTGATGCACACACGACGAAATTAATTGCAAGATCATGTGACAGCAACAAAACAACAGCTGTGGTTCAAAACCTAGCAAAGACAATGTCTAGAAACCAAGTAGGAAGCAAAAATCTTCTAAATGCCTATTATAAAGGCAGTTATTAAATATTCCTTGAAATAATAAAAGTTTTAGCAAATGATGTACTTTCTTCGACTGACATTATTACATTATGTATCAAAAAATCGTATGTTTATCATTGATAACTGTATTAAGATAATGACTAAACACATAATGTGAATCATTTTGCAAAAGTTTATGATCTCTTCTGCAATTTAAACAGTTGCAGCTATTGAGAGTAATATTGAATTTTAATGTTACAACTTATTTTTGGAAAATCTCTTGGTAAAGTATTTAGAAGGCATAATTCTATTATTTCCATACATAGTATTATTAAAACATTCATTAGATGTTGTTCATGGCTTCTGCACTGAGAACATTAAAGTTCAAATTTAATAAATTATTATAATTTCATGCATACTAAATCAGCAGTTACCGAACTATGCTCCCCGGAGGCCAAAGGGCTCTGCGTGCTCGTCATACGGGCTTCTCAGTCCTCTAAGGAAATAAAACAAATATAAATTGAATGTAGTAAAAGAATAAGAGACAAAAAAATAAAATTAAAATAGGAAAACTAAAACTCTGAGCCGAAATGATCTAAGCTGAATTTAGCGCCTTCTGTAGCTCACGACGCTAGATCATTTTGCTGCAACTAATTTTAGAATTATGGTAACGTAATACAGACGGACGACAAGGCTAAGTGGGACTCCGATCTATTGCTTGGGGTTTTAATGAACCTTCCTGAAACTGAATGCCCGAGTGATTTCTTGGAAATGCGCGTTCGAGAAATTTCTTGCTAATTCTCAGTCCCCCGGGAATTCCCGGAATCGGCTCGAAGTTTCTGGAAATTTAGGCCGAATTAAATAGAGCCTGGCTAGTCGATTTAGTCAGACAATGAAATTTAAATAGAGCTATCTCTGTTATATTTTAGCAATTTTTATGGGCTTTTGATATAAGGTTTTTATAAGGTCTAGTTGCATAATTAGGAAATATTAATTAATAAGGTGTTTTATCTATTCGTAATTTCTAATCCCTAACTACTGATACAAAAAAGGTTTCATTATTGATTCGACTGAAACCGTTGTCATATTTGAGGGAACTGCCTGCAGATATAGTCACAATTTTCATGAGCTAGGGCTCTACTGGGCATTTTTTCATTTGCTATACTCTACGATTATCATCTACTAGTGACGTTTCTAAATAAATTTCATAAAATAAACGCAAACTGAATCCTAGGATTTAAATTTCATAAACTGAGTACTTAAAAAAATGCATGACTGTAGAAATCTGACATTTACCGAAGAGAAATTTATTGTATCAGACATTTATAGAACCAAAAATCGCCTAGATATGTACAGTTATAGAGTAAAAGATTTAATGGAGTAGAAATTGAAGAAATATTTTATGATAATGACATGTTTAAATATAATAAAAAGAAGATGTATATAATATTGAAAAAATAATAAAAAAGAAAGCGAATAAATATTTAGTAATGTGGTTAGGATATCCCGAAAATTGGATTTTCAAGATTTCATCATTCTCAAGATTTCATCCCAGTTGGATGAAATCTTGAGTCTGCGCGAAACTGGAGATGTCATCCTCTCGTCTGACGCTCCTGCTTTAGGACGATTTTTGGTATGAAATAATTATTAATATTGTTAAATATTAATAATACGACCAAAGCGGGACCTCTAGATCTTCCTGGCATTGGATTTCAATTAACGGATGATGGAAATTATGATATGAAGCATGAAATTTAAAAAAAAATGCTTAAACCCTGTAGATAATAATGATGTTGCCAATTAAGAATTTTTATCAAAATATATAGCAAATAATTATTTTTAATTGAAAGTGAATTACTTGAAAAAATTAGAAAGTTCGATAACAAATTGATCAATTTTGCTGAGGAAAATGCAGTTAAAAGAGCCGATGCTATTCCTGATAATTGAATAAAGGAAAATATGATAGAATTTAAAAGAAAATTAGAAAATAAATATTTTCATGTTAAAATGTCACATATGCAGAAGGGAAAAGAATAGAATATGTTAAAAATCCAGTAAAAGATCAAGATGCTGTAACAAAAATTTTGCGTATGGTATTATTAATGATGTAATTTAGTCAAATGATTTCAGTATTGTTTATGCTACTGCTACTAGTTCACCTAGCAAAATCACACTTCAACCTCTTAAAGAATGGACTGCTATTTATTTTGAAAAATTTCAACATATGGAATAATGAACATCAATTTTGACTTTTTAACAGATGGGAGTATTAAAATCGCATTATTTTTGTAAAGTTTCTTTTCTATATTTGTTGAAGCTAATATCAAAACTGGACAAAGGACTTTTGGTCTGGATACAGATTCAAATAATAATAAATCATTTTTTACAAATGCTCACAGAGGTGATATTTTAATATTAAAAATTCGAACAAAGAAGGAGCCTTACTTAAAAATTGAAGTGATAAATTGGAAACCATTTAAGAAGCTGAATTTTCATCTTTTATAAATGGATGCCAGTTGGTTTGAGGTTTCTAAAAACAAGTGTTTTAAGCGGGAATTTAATCAGAAATTAAGAAAATATTAACCACTAGGATTTGATTTCTAGATATGAAACATTTTCTGAATCTTTCACCAGTAGATCAACAAGATCTGTAGGGACAGAGTTTATTGAGATAATATTTCAGCTTATCAAAAATTATCTAAACCATTTACGATAATGCATGAAAATTTCTTTAGTTGGAGAGAATTCCTTTATCTCTTTAGTACATACAAATAAAAAAATATCATAACATTTCATTTTAGATAACAAGGAAACATTTATTGGGATAAAATTTGAGATTATCAAACTTCAAGTGATAAATTAGTTTTACAAAATTGTAAGAAATTAAATAGGAAATTAGTTTCAAGATATTAAATTACCAGAAAATACTATTAAAGATTGAAAGATACAGTATATTGAGATGAAATAATTAGACATCAAATTTGAAGTGAAAACTTTTTAAATACATATGAAGATAAAATAGATTGATGCGATCCAGATTTAAACAGACAAATAACAAATAGTTTCATTAAAAGAAATTATGAAGGAATGAATATTAAAGTATCAACTCGAATATGTGCATGACTTAAAAACCTTATACAAATAAAGTAAGACGTTACCTGGATAAGATACTAATAGATAATTGTAAACCTAGCAAAACCAGATATAGCTTTGGTAGAAAATTTAAGAAAGAACCCCATATTTTGTAAAACCTACATGTAAATATGGAGATCCTTTGTAGTAAAAATCACAGACGTAAATAAGAATAGTTTTAGATTTAAAAGTTTGGAATTAAATGGTAAATCTTTAGAAATTCATCAAGATTACTTTTAATGGTGTGCATTTGAACAAGTTTTCAGGAAACTGATTTTTAAAACTTTTTATAAAAACAATATATAATAAATGAGTGATATCAATACCATGAAATTCAGAAGTTAAGAGATTTAGCCTCGGGTAAATGTCTGTTGGTATTTTTTTAAAAACGGCACAACTATGGTAATACAATCATAGCAAAATTAGATGTTAATGTTAATGACATGTTAGAATATGAATAGTATCTCACAAAAAATATATTAAAGATTTTCGATGATGATGTCTGAAATGGAAGGTAAGATTTATTTTTTGAGAGTTTTGAAAAAAGATAAATACTTTGATAAAGATAAATAAATATAATATCATAATAGAATAAATTTATATATTTTCATTTTTTTAGAGCTCTGAGACGTCTCTGAGGTCTAATTCATTGATTTTGATACATTATTCAGGGGGTAGAGATTTATCCTCCTGAATTCATTACAAAATATATAATATCTCATTTGATAATTTTAGGCGAAGGACCATTTCGGTTTGTCGAATATAGATAAAAATACAGCATGTAGCATAAATCTAACGAGAGGTTTGGAAAGCTTTGATTATGTCGGAATTTTTCAAAGCTCCTGAATCTTTTACAAAAATATTATTATTCTCATGCTTTTAGTCTTATTTGATATTTATCTCTTATTTGAAAAACTTATGATTTTTGATTATACTTTTATTTTTTCTGTGATTTTCTGAAGTCTATCCTATCTAAAAATATATAAAAAACATACATATTTTATATCAAACTTGGAATGTGAGAGAGTCGTGCAGGTTTTCAGGACTGTGTTACAATTCGATCATTTTGGCTCTGTCTGGCATCGCCTATACGAACTTGATCAGTTTTGCGTGTTAAATACGACTTTATAATTTTTTCTAAATTTTTAGTGAATCGAAGTTTTTTTATCTTGAAAATTAACCCTTGATACCAGACGCTATCAAATGATCTCTCAAATCGTGTAAACATGCCTCGACTAACATCTTTGTAGTGAAAACTTCGGCTATTTTATCGATGACGATATTCAACAGAGGTACCGCAGTGCCCGCAGTTTGAGTGGAAATAGTGATATCGAAAACATGCGTTAAAATATTGGTTATTAGAATGATGACTTTTCTCGGTACTTCTTTGATAGCCTTGTTCAAGATGGCATAAAAATTTTAGCTTTCTAACTTCGATTTCGGATTAAAGAATTCGAAAATATTAAAAAAAACAATTAGCCAACAGTATAAATAAAAATACAGTATATTTACTGATGGGTTCACCTTATCTCGTTCAGCTTATTTACTACATGAGAATAATTGGACACAGCAAAATAAAATATGATACAATTTATTATATTCATCCCTGGAACCGTCTGTACAGTATGCTTATTTTTTTACTCACAAAACACTACATGTTATCAAGGCGCAGAAAATATCCATCACAGCAGCTGGTACAGACACTTGTCATCAATATTGCGCACAATCTGTTAGCCCAAAATATTTTTGCCATGAGGACAATTTGGCAGTTTTTCTAGTCTTGCGTAGCGAGATTTCTTAACGTCAAGAAGAAGTGACATTTTTAGCTCTTATAAACTGACTGGGAAGACTTTCTTCGAGTGACATTTCTTCCAGTGCGAAATTTAACGGAGACAGTTTTTCTGCACTTAATTAGATTAATGGTTTGTGTTATAAAGAAAATATAGGTTATAGTATAATATTAAAATGCGGTAGTTACCTCTTATCTAATTATTTTCATACTAATCATAGTTTTAATTATTAAAATGTATTTTGTATTTTGTGGTGTTGATTTATGTTACAAAACAATTTTACCGAATTATGATGTGCTTCGGTTAAATATCAAATACAAATTTTTCAGAATGGTAAATTTAAAAGTTCTTAAATATTAGAGTTTTTTTATATAAAAATTGATTTTGCTTTATATGCAATTTTAATTAGATTAAATTAAATTAGTTTATTTAATTTTAGAAAAACACACCAAGGTTAGCTGTATATCGTAGGTGCTGCTATTATGAAGAATTTTCTAGCGCTCTGACAACCGGGGTATACAATTGTTGAACAGCCCGCTAGCGGCTGAGTAGTAAAGTCGCGAAACACTGGTAGTTCGGTCCGTGCTTCGAATCCCTCAAACGGGCTGGTTGCATGGGCGTTTTCGTGGTTTCTGCATGTGTAACGGGTATACGAGCCAGTTTCCATCAGAATGTCCTCCACGAAGGCAACCCTCCACTTAGGCAGATAGCCCTTGTGTGCGTTGCCATAATCAAAATAAACCAAACTAATCATTGCACACTGGTAGTTCCACCTGCATTCAAATCCAAGCGAAAAGGGACGGCTGCATGGGATTTCTTGTGGTTTTCTACATGCGTAACTTGAATATGGAACAGTTTTCCTTAAACGTCTTAAAAGGCAACGTTTTCCTTTGGCGAATAGTACTTGCATACTTTGCCGTAATCCGACTAATTCAATCCAATTTGTGGAGAACTTTGTAAGTAAAAATAGTGTTTCATGTCCCAGGTGAGGAAAACTATCAAAATCCTATGCAACAAACCGTTTAAGCACTTAAAGTAGAAATTGAGTCGAACTAGTCGAATTTGGCAACTTTATAAACTTGACTTCTTTTCAACAGTTCAGGTGACATTATAATACTATTGGTCCTACTTTAGCACTGCAAATTATGTTATATATGCATGAAGATACGCGGAATTTAAAACTTTCAGGCGATTAAAGGATTTTCAAGTATATTATGGTATCATGCATAGAATCAGATCATAAAAAAACTCAGTTAAATTGATATAATGTATAAAAGTGGAAAAATAAATTTAAATTGCAGTCAACGATCAAAAGATTGCTGTAGAAATTGCATTTTGAAACTCAGTTATACCTTTTTACTTCAATCCAACCATTTCAAAATATGGTTACAAAATCTTCGATATCTTAACGTGGAGAAGGTTAAGGTCGTTTTTAATTTCAACGTTTCGTGAAAACTTCTAATTTTTATTTGCAGTATTCTAAGGTGATAATTGGTGCCAGTCTCAGATATTTATAATAAATCATGTCAACTACAGACCGCAGTATATAAGTAAACATTTCTTTCTTGGATGACGGATTTTTGAAAAGAAAGAGGAGGTCCATTCGGGCTTAATCAAAGGAGAGCTGCTTTCCTCTTTCGAGAAAAGGTCATTTTTGCACATTCTCGACTATCCATTTCGAAATTGAAATTTTTTGTTCAGCAAGGAATAATGAAGATGGCTCTTAGAAAAAACTTCTGAAATTGGCTGTTTGTTAATTTAGGGATTGCTTATTTTTCTAATTACTTTTTTTATTTCTCATTTTATGAATATAATAATTTAAAATCAATATGACTACTTTCTAAACTCATTTCGAAATTACTTGGATACTTAACTTTATAAGTAAATATTTCTTGTTTTAGGTGTTTGATTTTTCCTGCTTTTTTTACATACGTCACAGTATGTTATAAGGTAATTAGCATAATGTAAATTGGCTCAAAGTTTTTGCCTTGTATAAATACTTTGTCCTTCACTGTGCGTGCATGGAAATCTACGAGATCTACAGATTAAAGATACAGCTACGACTAATGACCAAACAAGTGGCGTCCGAACTAAAAGGTAGTGGACGATAATTCGGCACTACCAAGATTTGACGATTAGTTTCCCTCATCCCCAGTCTCCCTATAAAAGGAGGAGTATATAAAACGTATTTTTCTCTCCTTTCCGCATGCCTTCGTGGTGTAATTGAAAACATTCTTGACCGTATTCGAGATATCCAGGTTTCGAGTCCCTGTGAGGGCATTTTTCACGTCTCCTGCATTAAAAAAACCTAATGACTCTATAAGTTGTTTCAGTTTCTCCTACTGCGGGGAATAACGGTAAAAGTTATGATGTTAGATGTTATCAGGGCTAAATATTCTAATATTTTATAACTTACCTATTCTGTTCAAGTTATTTTGATTTTATGTGTTGCTGCTGCAAGCAGTGAGTAATTGTTTTGGAAACCAAAATTCCAAATCAAAAGTCAAAAATTTAAGCAGTATGTTTATTTTAAATAAACTTCTGATCTTGAATATTCCCCCAAAATTGCATCTAATATAGAAAGAGATAAAATTTACAATAACAGAAAGGTGCATTTTTAAAATTCTGTGGCCTATGCTGAAAATCCTAGCACTGGTGATAAGTGTAAAAAAGCGAATCATTTAAAAAATTAATGTATCTGTACCTCTGAGTATTAATTTGCTACAACTATCTTTAAACGTGTGAGAAGTGACATATTTTAATGCTTTAAGCAATCATTTCTTATGACCTGTGTAAAATTCTTTGTCAAATATCAATTGCAAAATTTGTAACTTTAACTCCTTTGTAAGATAGCATTTGCATCTAAAACTCAAAACGTGTATATAGTGCAAGCCTCTTTTAGCATACTCCATCGTTTAAGTTTGTTTAAACGATAATATATATTTTTCTAATATTTTAATGGTTTTTTATTCACTTCATTCTCCGCTCAGTAAAAATAAAAATACAGAAAGTCTCTCAACGAAAGCAAATTCTCCTCAACACTCTTTGCTAGACCAGCGTACCTAAAACAATTTCGGACGGAATTTTGAATGAAATTTCTAATATGGCTAATTTGTAAAGAAGTTTTTAGAGTTAGCAATCCATCAAGAAGTGAAACGTTATGATTGTCTTATTTCTATAAAGTGCTTAAAAGGAAAAGTTTCCCGTAATGATACACCAAGCTCCTGATCATTCCTTAGTCCATAGGTTTCAACATCCAAGTTGCATTCGAGGGGGGTACAGTCTTAATCCAATTATTTTCAATAATTTAAAACAATTATTTCACCTTAAAAAAACAAGAATAAAAAATATACTAACTGGACGATATTCTCTATAAAATATGTTAATAATAATGCAATGATGAAGAAACAAACCGGCACTTTTTACACTCTGCTTCGGGCCCACCAGACGCCCGAGTAGTTAAATCACTTTACACTGGTAGTTCCGGCGTAGGTTTGATTTCAGGCGAACAGGGTGGCTGAATGGAAGTTTTCGTAATGTGTAACGTGTATACGAGCCAGATTCGCTTAGAAACTCCTCCACGAAGGCATCCCTTCCCTTAGGCAAATAGCCCTAGTGTGCCTTGCCATAATTAAATTAAAAAATCAAAATCAACCACAGCTTCGAAGCATAGTTCTAGGTTATGATGTCATTAAGTCCATTACATTAGTGTATTTATAGTTCGTTTCGTTAGTCTCGCAAAAAAACATAGTTTAAAACTATTTATTAGTATTTAAAATTATTTGCAATGAAATCTACGGTTACTTTCAATGAAATCGACAATCTTTTTAATTTTTGTGTTTCATAAGTTCTTGTACATCTGCCCCGGCATTTTATTTTAACATTTGGTTTTTCTCAATTTTTATCATGTATAATATATAATTACATCATGTATATCGTCATATTGTATATTTATGGGCCTTTAAAATTCTAACATCTAAAAATATATCTGTTAAAAAGATCTGAAATTGCCAAAGACTGTAAAACAAACTCTTTGTCCATTTTTAAAAAGCAGGAACGATTAAAAATATTAATTAGGCAACTTTTAAATTTTTTTTTAACTAGCCGCTTTTTTATCAGCTTTCTTTTGACTCCCCCTTAAGGCTTGTCCCTATGATCAAAAGACTGTAGTTAATTTTTAAACTCTTTCCGAACAGGATACGGAGCTCTAATTTTGCACACAAAAACACACATTGTAGATGACAGTACGATGTAGTGAAGTGTTTTTTCAAACTTTGATATATATTTATAGATTTTTTTAATTCAATGTTGAAGCGTTTTCTGGCATATCTTCGTATAGTGATCAGAGTAAAACTTACAGAATTTCATTGCTTTCGGCATCGGTTAGAGCGGAATTTTTTAAAAATATTATTTGATCTTTTGACAAAATCTGTAATATTTTAGACTATTTGACTCGACAGAATTGTTGGAAGTAAAAGATTCATTAGTCTTTGTTGAAAAGAGAATTTTTAATCAAATAATTTTATTTACAGTGCATCACTGAGTTTAATATGATAATAGTAAAAAGTATTAAATAAAGATTCTATAAAAACAGGCTTTTATTTAAAATGCATAAAACAATTAAAGAACTAAAAAGAGAAAAATAATTTCTTATATAGTTAATGGGAAGCATAGATTAAATAATTATCTTTCCAAAATTCATCTATTATTTTATATAACAAATAATAAAAGCATTTGTGCCTAAAACTGAAATCCTTTAATTTAATTGCATTGTTAAAAGAATAAGCCATTATCATTATAAATTTGTCAAGGGAGCCCCAGGCTTTTATTACTGGTGATATAAAATGCTGGATGAATTTTGTAAAGAGAATTATTTAATCTATTTATCCCATTAAGCTACATAGAAAATTATGCTTTTTCGTTTAGTTCCTTAATTATTTTATGAGTTTAAATAAAACTTTATTCGATAAAGATAACTTTTTAAAGTATTTCCTGTGTAATTTGCGCTTGTTTTATTAATGCGAAGATTGGTAGCTTTGAGTAATAGTATTTAAATATTTTTTATGTTTGAATTATATCACTATTTTTTAATTGGATAACTGATTATCCCATGTAGCTATTCTTGATCATCAAAGTTTGTGTCCACACCAGGACTAGTATAGCTAAAAATTCAGTAATATTGCTAAGAAATTAATGTGCGTACTTTGACTTGCATGTTCTTTTCTTTTTAGAGCCCTTTAATAGCTGAGAGATAAAATCGCTAACTAGTGATATTTCGAGTGGGATTCAAATGGTTGCACGGGACCTTTTATTGTTTTCCCTAGGTAAAACATGAAGACGAGACAATTTTCCTTAAAATGTGTTCCACAAAGGCATCCCTAACCTTTAACAGATAGCCTTTCATTTCTTTGTCATTAACCAATCCCTTTCTTTCTTTTTAACTTTTTTCATTTTTTCGTGAGAACTTGTTCGTCTGGCTTAAATGTATTTTGACGTACAAAAACAAGTCATGTGATAAGTTTGCTTAGTACTGACACATTTCAAAGTAACAGTTCTTAATTTATCAAACTTTCAGGTGAAGTTAAATGTACATTTTTATAATTCACTTATCTGTTAAAGCAAATCATTGGCTTACTCCGATCTGCAAGTACTGAGCATGTTTAATGACATAGAACTGGATGATTATTGTTCTATAGCGTTCATAGTGCATAGTGGCGTGCTTTAAGATATTCAAATATTTTACTGATACTTTAAGAGTCTCCTGAAATGCTTTTGATTGAACACAAAATAGCAGAAACGAAATGTAAAACATATTCATAAAATGACACTTCCTGAAAGTTATATATATTAATGAAAATACACTGCTACTGATTGCTCTCATGATACTTTCTCAATACTAAAACCTGATTTAAACGAGCAAGTTCCTCCATAGAGTCACTGTAATAACAACGTAAAAAGTATAGTTATAGTTCAAAGTCGAAAGTAGAATAAAATACCTAAAGTGAGTATATATATAAAGTAAATTCAAATAAAAATATTACTTTACTGCAACAAATTACTTTGATACTTTGTTGGTTATTCTGTCATGCAGCGGGAGATGCACTACTCCCAGCAAATTACGGACAACGACTAAAATGAACAGCATTTTGTACTAAGAAACCTAACAGTGGCTAATAATCCTACAAAATTTATGACTGAACGTTGGTATGATTGCTCATGAGTTCAGATCTTAACAATCGGGCTCACTTAATCTTAATAATCGGGCATTGAGTTTTTATGGAGTTTCGCACGTGTAACGTGACTCCCAGCTAGTTTCCCTTAAAATTCCTTCGGCAAAGGCCTTCTCTTAGTCAGACAACTTTAGTGTGTTTGACAAAGAATCCCATCCCGGGTTGTGTTACCACTGAACCGGCTGGTGCATTAAATTTTCATGAATTTTTCCTTTGCGTAATGGGGATAAAAGTCAGTTATCCTTAAAAGAAAAAAAAAGTGTTGTGAAGGTACCCATTTTAATATAAACAACCATCGCTTGCTTTGTCATAATCAATTTATAAAGTCTATGTCTGTTTGGGAACAACATAAACATTTAAAAGGACTCTTGAAGAATTATTTTCTAGATTAACGTGTGAAACTAAGCAGAGATCACAAGAAGGTTGTATAAAACCCTTTTATTCAAGCATAAAATTAACAAATCACCTAACGTAGATTACAGGAAGCCAAAATTTCTGGCTTAACAAAAATATATAACGGTCTGTAGCTAAAAGTTCACGGAATACTTTAACTCGCAGGAAGAATCCTGGTTAGTAACTGGCGAGACAAAGCCTAAAGGAGAGAACACATCAACGTCGCTAACGCAAGTTGCTAATATTCACAGCAGAACGTGGCCTGGAATAGACACACACGCTCTAAAACTAACTTCCTAAACTCTTGCTTAAATAGCACTTCATTCTACCATATTCTGAATAAACTCGCTCTAACTCATTTACATTCTGGCATGAAAAGCGTGGGTGAAAAAAGAGTAATAGGAAAGTCTTTCAGCTTAAAATAAACTCTTAGTTCAAAATAAATAGATAAAACTCACAAATTAAACAACCAACTCAATGATTTATTTTCTAAATTTAGAGGGAAAAGCAGTAATTTCCTGTACTGGGAAATAACTACTTATTCCTAAGCGGAATACAAGTTTATCTGCTGTCCTGACGTGATGGCCACGCATGCGCAGTTTAGCCGAACGGCCTGCAACGCCTCTCTCTCATGAGACTTACTAGAGAAGAGTAGTTAGTAGGTAGTAGCAAAGTAACGAAGGAAACGTGTTGTATGTCAGTACGAAGTTATACTTGTGTGTTAATCGTTTGTACTTATTATTTTTATTTGTGTGTTAATAAAGTTTTGTGCCGTTAAAAGGGCTGTTTTATGCAACGCACACAATACGATACGTCTACGGTAGGAAGTAAATACATATCCAGAAGCTACACGCCCAAGAAAAAGAAGGATATGACATCTGCTAATTTAAGGAGTACAGATTTTTTCTTGGCTCACAATATTTACCTTTTCTCTTACAAACAGATAGCTTTTATCCTCAGTACATTGTTTTAGAAATAGACAAATCTAAAGACAATTTTGACATGACTCAGAGATTATAATAATGATAAATCGTTGATAACAAAATAAAACTAAAGTAACAGTAGAAACTAATTTTGTTTAGAGCTGATAAATGAAAACTGTACTGAACTACGCATTAAATTTGTAGGTTCGTGTATTATTAATTTTTGTGCGCGTTTTGCTTTAAGAAGTAAATTAAGTGACATACACATTTACGCATTTTATTTTCCATATTTCGGAATACTCAAGAAACAGTCTCATTTACTATTGCGAAATGGTTCATTTTTAAATCTGTAAGACGGATATTTTTTAAAATGTTAAATTTTCAACACTAGATTTAATATATTTTAAATATTGTCATGTACTTTTATCATATTTTATTTATTGTTTAGCAGATAATATTAGTTAGTGCATCAATTTGAAATTCACCTGGAGTTCTCAAATTGCAGCTGAGATCATACTAAAAAACTGACAAACTGACAAAGGCAATTCATGATCTTTGTGTCCAAGACTTTGCTGCAGAATTATTCAAATTTTTAAAGAATATATGATTGGAAATATCTAGAAGCCACCTCTCAGTAACAGAAAAATGAAGTCTAACGTTCTTGGCATTATTTCCATAATATTTTTATTCCTCGATTTTCTATGAGCCCGTACAACTTCGTCGAAGCTCTAGGAGCGCTTTTACGCCAAGCTTCCAAAAGTAGAATATAATATAAATAGGACTGCAAGAGGTATGAGTAGTCAGTTGTTGATTAGCTGAGAGTTTGCGGTTCAAAGAGAGTTAGCTAAATCACGTTTTTGAGTTTACTCTGGGAGTGAATTTGCGAATTTACAATATTTGTTGTGAGCTAAGTAGTAATTGTTTAATAATGTTCCACATGAACTATTTATAGCAATGTGCCATTTTTATCTATAATAAATTATCAGTTTTTCTGCTCATCTTGAGTGACCATTTAAAACGACAACCAAAAACCTGTAATTCGCAACAATATATAGGATACACATTTTCAAAATAAAATTAAAAAAACTTTGCACCAGCTAAATTGATTAGATGAAGTCTTATCCCAATTGGCACATTTATTTTTAAAATGACTTAAATATGAAATACGTGTGCACTGAATCAAAAAAAATTATATTTTTTATGATTCAGTGTCAAAAACGCAATTAGAAATATATATTAGATTTTTTAACATAAGTATTTTGGCATAAAATCGGACTTTTTCTGAAATGAAATATCGATTCTTTTCTCGTATTTTGATTCTAAGACTCAAATTATGTCTAAAAACAAATTTTTCAAAATTTGGTGAGAAATTTACTGAGTAATTCGAAATACAGCTTCGCACACTTTTCCGAGTATCCGCTAAGTGTAATTCACTGAAAGAATTTCTCAGTTTATGCCAAAAATTTCTTTTTCATTCTGAGTTTGCGAATGTGTGGGAAAAAGTAATATTATTTTAATTATTTAAGTTTTTCAGTGGAATTATTTATTTTTAAAACAATTCTTTAAAAAATCTCTACTTGTTCACCCTGATTCTGCATTTTAACCATATTTATACATATAAATAATTTTTAATTTGATTTTATTTACTTGAATTACATTTCTTTCGAAAGACTACTTTGAGACTTAATATTCATCACGATGATTATGAAAACTATAAACTAACGGAAAGCATTGTAAAATACCGTAATCTTTCAATGTGCCGTTTAGAAAATATGAATAAAAGGAGAAGATGCATAATCTACATTCTAATTAGGATGATACGCATACATACAGTTTTCTATTGCTTTATGCAATTTTATCATCCGACATTTAATTTGCTCAAATATTATTCATATTTCCGAATAAATTAAATTTTTCATTTTCTATGTCGCAAAAATCAACTTTCATAACGTAAAGTAATACTGCATTGTGTCCTCTTCCTCCTAGATAGGGATTTAAACTTTTCTTAGAGAGCCTTTGTTCAGAGCATACAGGAACATAACGGTGCACATAAAATAAAAGTTAAGTAAAGATGCTTTCCTTAACGAATAGACTGTGAAACCTAACATCTTAAAATGGATGTTAATGGTTGCATGTTTTCTTTAAAACTTGCAGAAACTTCAAAATATATGAAAAATTCAAAGAAGCTATTAATAGAAAATAGCAATATAATTTGTCATATCCGGTTGTTATATATTTTCAGCTTCGCTATATGAGTGTAAAATAACGCTCAGCGTATAAGATACTGTGCGCGGTTAAAAGATTCATATCCTGGGGCTCTTTATAGTGGGGTTTGACTGTATATCGCCTGGAAACTTAGTCTGTTCAATACCATCTTCCAAAGCAGAATTATAGTTATGACATAAAGAACAATCATATCTAAACCGATTTCCTTCACAGTACCGCTAACGTTTCAACACCTCGATTCATCCATATAAACATAAAACCCCGTTACAAATTGATATCGTAAAAAAAGGCTCTATTCATAAACATAGTTCATGAAATAAGTGTACTGCTATCTATTTTATTTACAGGATAAAACGAATATATGTGAAAATGGATATTGAGAAATTTATTTGAGTTTATTGAGCTTAAGAGAGATGTTTAGACTGCCTAGGCAGTTACTTTTATTGTAAGCTAATGTTGCTCAAAATCTTCCTAATAGGCCTTTTCCTACATTTTTAATCTTTTCTGCCTTAACGTTTAAGTTAACCAATCGGTTTGAAGGAGCTTAGTGTTTGCTCATGTAATTGAAAAGAAGACTGCAGCACTTCTTTTAAAGTCTCAATAGCCAGCAACGAAACATCAATATTTGCAATTATTATTGAGTTTAATTTCAGATATGCCTAACTAACTATAAAACCTTTTTTCGCAATTCTTTCATTTAACGCTGCGACAGACTAAATGAAGCAACCGTTAAAATCACATATTCCACTTTTTCATTAGTTCAGATGTAACGGTAACTGATATTTCGTTGGAAGTGAAAATAAAATCTAAAAACAGACAATGAAAGACGCTATGTTGAAACATAAATTTAAGTAAATAAAATCTCCTTTAGTGTAGTTTACACAATTTTATAATTTGCTTTTATTCTGTCTTCTAATGTTTTCAGTGAAACAAATATCAGACATTTTAATTATTTTATTTAATTAGTTTAGTTATATTGCTTTTCGAAGTTAGGTTTACCATGTAAAAAGCATTCGTAAAAAATTTATGCTTAATCTCTTTTTTTACTGAGGAGTGACATTAAAATTTAAATATCGAACTGTCTGAGATAGTCTGAGAAATCGCATGGGAAATTTTAACTTAAATCCATTAGAAACTAAAAAAGAATATTCTAATGCAAAACGAAATAAAAACTACAAGCTAAAGACATCATTAAAATTTGTGAAATATCACATGCTAACTTGGGAATAGCTACAAATTTTAATGAGAATTTTTCTGTTTAGGAACAGAGATTTCAGCATGTATTCATTAAAGTTAGGAATCCTTTCTAATACTTCTCATAAAGTCAGATATGTTACTGGAACCCACGAATAAGATCTCGCGAACGTTTATTTTCAGTTGGAGAAAAAGGAAAAATAATTCCACCGGCAAGCTGCTCCTTCAGCCATTAAAAATGATTGAGCTGATTACGAAGATATGTCAAAAAATAAGAACAGTTTTCACTATATTTTTAAGCTATTATTTCAGTTCTGAATTAGAGAGAAAAAATGGTGCAAGTAACCAATTTTCTTCCTATTTTCTCAAATGCACGAAAGTTAAGTTTAATGATCATTTCGAATTTTTCACAATATACAAACTTTCCCTACAATCAATATTTTATTGTATGACCGTAGTTTGATGCTATAACGCCGGTTTCTCCTACACGCTATTATTGTTTTCCCTTAACAATACTGACAGAAATATTCATAAGATTTAATCAGATTTCAAGAAGCATCCATACGCTCAAATTATAAAGAATTCTTAAATTAATTTAAGTATTAATTTTCAAAGTTCTCTATTCTCATTAAATAAGGAAAAGTATTGAAAAAAATTAGCGAGCTAATTTCGTCAGAACATTTACTTTAGAATAGATAACTTATAATAATTCTACAAGTTTTAAGTCTGCCAGCAGTATTTTAAAACTTATTTATCAAATTAGTTATTATTTATTAAATTAGTTCAAGTCAAAAGAAATAATGCAAATATGTTCGTTACTTTTTATGCTGGAAGGTCAGCATTTTTGAATAAACTGACTGTCCATCCTATTGATCAATAATAGGTTTTAACACTAATATTGCTGCCCAGACAGTATAGTGGTTAGCAAAGCCTACTGCGGTAGGGAAGGGTCCGTGTTCGAATCCCGGAGAAGACATGGATGTTTTTAAATGTGTAGTGTTTTTCCTGCATGAGGTCACTCTAAATATATGGCGAGCCGAAAGTCCTCTCAAGAGGTTGGTGGTAGGTGAAGAGGGGTTGGAGACCCTCGAATCCGTCCCACCGGAGTCATCTACATTAAAATCGGGGGCGAAACTGAGCGAAGTCGTACTCAAGGCTATTATTTAAGATTACCAGCGTATACTGTATGGTGCTCAAGGCTCTTTTCAACGACAGACGCAATTTTGCTCACCTTGCCACGATGAATTTCGTGGGTTTGTTCTGTTGTTACTGTCAGACAAGAGAGATAAGTCACAATAACAACAACATTAATATTGCACTAAGAATAAACAAGTATGATAAAAATTTATACGAACAGCTTTCGTCGAACCAAGTTAATAATGTGCAGGTTAACGCATTTAATAAATAAATAAATAAAAAACATGTATTAGAGGAGATCAGTCTTGTAAGCTATATGTAAATCATCCATTGGTAATTCGTAAGGATAAACGTTGATCACATACTAATTCTTAGTATACTTAAAATTGTAATACTTTCTAATAATTATGCATAGTTAATAGTAATTACTATATGCCTAAAAAATATAACTCACCTAATTAAGAGTTGGATTGTTGAATGTTCATAGGTGGAGAATATATATTTCGCAAGTGTTGGTATGCTGTTAAAATGCGAATACCTAATTAATACTACAAGAAGAATTTACTGCATTAATTTTGTATTTATGAGTATTTTTACGATATTTGATGTCGTTTTAGCCTATAGGTAAATGCTGTAATTGCCTTCGGCTTAACTGCTGGTATGAAACCAGAAATATGTCCTTAGTTGTTTTTAACAGTTTTTGTTGAAATTACTTAAATAACCACTAAAATATTACAGTTAATAAGTTATTACAGTTCAGTAAATTTTAATTCTTTGAAGTGAAATTGCAAATGGTTCTGTACTTTTTCAATTTCACTTTTAATAACTTTCAACATTTTACTTTTCTTTTTGTGAGTCAACTATTCAAATAGAGACTAAAACGCGAGAAGTAAAGCCACATAAGCATACAAGTATAAACGAAAACAAGGTAACATAATGCAGTTTTTCGTAGTCCACAGGCTAAAGTAAATAGAAAATGCTGCAGTCAATACAAGCGTGCAAAGTAACTCTGTAATATTACAGCTAAATTAATAGTCCTTGAAAGCTAGAACACTTAAGAACTGTGTAGTGAATAATAGCTGAAATCTCGTACTTAAATGACAAGTCCAAAGAAGGGTTAAGTTTACCCTTTATTACAACTGAAGAAAGATTCACAGGTGGCCCCTTCTCGGGCTTACAGTAAGCCTCCCACTTGGTACTTAACTCAAGATAGAAAATAAGACACTAATCTGATACTAATTAAACTAAAACCAGCAGAAGCTGAACAAAAATAACTAACAGTTTGCTATTATTTAAGATTACCAGCGTATACTAGCCGGGGCGTAACAATACGGCCGAATCGTAGTGAGATTAGACTTTCAGCAACAAAGCGCCCAGAAGGCAGAATACGGTCTCCTAACGTTCTACTAGGCTATTATAAGTTCTTGTATTGAAGTGACCGAGAATTCAACTTAAATACTTGTTTCTACCTCATTTACATAAAACGCAATTCTGAAAATTCATTCTGGTAGGGAATTGTAGATGGAAAACAAGAGAGTAATGAAAAGACTTGTTCCAAAATAAAAATAACTATTACAAAATTAAAATAACCTCTAAAATTCTAAGACAATAAAACTAAAATATAGAACAACAGTTAACATGTATGTTAATAACTGAAGAAAAACATTGTTAACTATTTCACTCCCTTTCCACATAAATTAATCTTTACTTAAATTAAACTGTCCCTGAGATTATTTAAGTAACCTTGATCTTTGTTCTTAAACTATTCATAGCATCCGACATAGGACTCTATTGCTGGAAATTAATAGGTCTCGACCCGATCAAAACTACTAGGGAATAAGCAATCGCCAAAGATTTAAAGCCACTTACCTAATCAAAGTTACGCATAGCATTTCTTTTATACTTGTTTTTTATTTACTTAGTAAATACAAACCCTTATATTTTCCTCGAGGGAAGTGAAGTAAACAAAAAGACGTATTGCTAGGATAAAAATATATTAAAGACGCTCAAAGTGCATTGAAAAGCTTTGAACTATCCTTAAATTCTATTAATTTAACCTTAGTGAAGATGAACTAAATATAACATAGTTTAAGAAGAGTTAGAAAAATAAGTTTATATTTTGTGAATATTTATTGCTTATTGTGTTTTATATGGAATGAAGGGGTGAGATAAATAACCAATCGTTGCATTTATTTTACTAATCCAGTTTTTAACTTGAAAAAACGATTTTCTAATAAATAATAGATATACTGGCAATCGAGAATCAAAATTATTTTTCATTCTAAAATGTGAAATATTCGAAAAGCATAGAATTTTAAAATTTCAGTTCATTCTCTTTTTATGCTTTATGAAAGAGCAACTGTGGCCGACATTCTGTAGTATTTGCTGTACCTTCAAAATAAGGAAATCGACAAAGTCAGAATTAAAAATTAACTTTTTCTGTGTTTTTATGTACAGTTATATTAGTATATTAACTGTATACATGTTATATATATAGTTAATATTCCACTTTACTTACAAGGCTTGCCAAGTAGAATGTTATAGATTGTATGAAAAAATTCTTCTGAAATTCATATTTTTCTGAGCAAAACTAAATACTATCCGATTAAGCTGTGGTATTTTTATTTCACTTTTAAACAGATTGCGTAGATAACAGACCTGACTCAAAAAAATCTGAAAATATTCAGATTTAAATGTCACTTAAAATGAAAACACAACTGAAATTTACATCTTTTGATTTCTACATTATCATGTTTGCCAATTTCGTCATTGAAAGAGAATCATTATATATATACATAAATTTGTATATTTATATACAATTAATAGGTTAATTAACATAAAGTTACATCTATTTATAGTGGTAAACTTACTAACAGAAAAAGGAAAACGAAATTTTAAAACGGAAAATAAAACTAAAACAAAGTTTATTTTTTAAATTGTTCCCCCTTTTGTTAGTTTGCAAATAAGAAAGGATTTAATTTTACTTTTATCTCTTAATTATTTAATTAATTTCGCAGCATTTTGCACAACATTAATAACTAATAATTACTGTTTTTTTTAATTTCTTACGTGATATATATTTATTAGACATCATTAAACGCCATTTTCAACGAATGAAAAAGTTAACAAAAGTAATGATAACCCCAAAAATTCACTGTAGTTTTTTTTCTTTTAATTGGGGGAACTTGCCTATAACAGCAGTGGCCACTACTAGGGCCAGACATGGTGGCAAGATTATTGTGGAGGCACCTAATGTGTGGCTGCCGCTACTTCCTATATGAAGGGATATACAATTTTACATCCATGCCTTCTCCGGGATCTGAACCCTTCGGTATCGCAGTCAGGCTCACCTAACCACATACCGGCTGGGCGACTTAGGTAACTGTAGTACATATTGTGCTGCTGAAATCATTCCGTAGCCACTTTTGACTCGTAAGGAGTGATCTGAAATACATACGAAGCTTTTGGAGTGATCCCAATTAGTATGGGATACCATTAGGGTGATCTAAGGCTTTACTGGTATTTGTTTGAAATGCCAAGTAGGAAACTGATCATTTCTGCCTTAAAAATTAGTAATTAAGGAAAGTGAGCCATTGGAGTAAAGCGTAATTTTTCGCTTGTGTTTAATATGACTCTGTAAATCTTAAACAATACTTTAATTCTCATAAGAAATACGTTTAGTTATATTGACATTCTTCCCCAAGAAGCAGAAAAAAGTCATGCACTTGAAAGAAAAAGTAGGGTTCCTTGATATGTATTGCAGAGTTTTCAAAGACTTCGTTTAAAAATCTTGATATTTTCTGAGATTTTTTTAATGTTGCAGTTACTGGGTTTGAGTACTATAGTTTTCAAAGTAGAGTGTAGATTTACTTTAATTTTTTAAAAATATTCCCTTTGATTCATACACAGAACTTTTCTTTTCAGTACAAAAGTTATAGTTCTTAATGTGGAATGTAATTATAGTAGTTGAAGTACACATAAGACAATATTAAAGCGAGCTCTCATAGCTAAGCAATTCATTTTGCAAATATGCAATGTAAGCATATGATACGAATGAGTAATCACTATAGGCGTATTGTTTCTTTCTTACCACTTTCTTACCCAGAAAAAAAGTCCATTCTCTAGTTCACCTTAAACTAAAATGAGTTTATAGTAAATATAACCACACCTAATATGAATTAATCGACAGTTTCTATTATGAATAAAACTTCTGGTCAATAACAGGTTACTAAAAATTATGTTTTTGAGAAGTCAAAAATTATACATGGACATGAATCTGCTCAAGATGTTGGCGACTTTTCAGAATTCCCGAAAAAGGAAAGAACTTGATTTTATTCAATTGCAAATAAAGCATGTATATGTGTTAATCGTGCAGTTACTTCTGCAATCAGTTCTAAGATAAATTCAGAAATAAGTATTAGAATCGAGCTTATTAAACTGAGAGTGAGTAAAATTATTTACCACTTCTCTTTAAATAAGTAATGAACAAGTCATGCACAATAATGAAGGTTTAGACCTAATAATTCGAAAGCGTCTTTTCAAGAATTCTTGCTGTAAAATACTGTATACTGTGAATAAATTGTGTATGTGTATTATCAATAGCTTTACCATTTATGTGATATCATTTAACTTTGGGTTAACATTTTGTACCGAATTGAAACTAAACAGTACCGTAGTTAGAACAGGTTCCAAGAGAAGTACTTTTATTTATTCTTGAGATATTGCATTTCTCATCACTTTATGAAACTCTGCTTCAAGGATTATATAAATTTTCTTTTTGATGGAATGCCTAAGTTAAAGAAATACGTAAAAATCGAAATATTTGTTAGCTACTTGAAAATTTTGGAGTGTTTATGAGTGTGTTTAAAAACAGAGACTTTTGAAATATTTGTGGGTTAAGGGAAACGCTACTTGACTTAGATCATTATTCATACAACGAAGAAAAACCCATCACTTGAAATCGAGAGGAAACGGCTTTTAGAAGTAATTGTCCACTGAATGTAAAAATACTTAGCTTCTTTTCTGAAAAGAAGGAAGCTCAGATACTTTTTCCCCTTTGCAACTAATCCCTAGCTTTTAGCTTCGGATGTCGTTCGCTTTAAGTCGTCAAACACATCAATCCGGAATGAATAAGATTTCTGAGTGTCATTTACAAGTCAAATACGCTACGTATGTTGGAGTATAAAAGGACTTAGAATTTAAAGCTCACATTTTTAGGAAGATTTACATTCGGCATATGTAAACCCTTCTCAGCAACAAATCCTAAGTAAGATTCTAGAAAGAAAATCTTTCTTAGCGAATTAAAAATAAAATAATGTTACTGAACATTTTTCAAACATCTAAAAATTCCTATAATCACCTATTAAAAATGAAGTACTCAAACCAAAGTATAAAACAAGCATAAACTAGAATGTTTATAAATGGGTCTAAAATTCACAGATATCTCACACCGTATTACATTTGAAAATTGTCCGAAGGGATATCAATAAATATAATGTATAAACCAAACGTAAAACAAAGTGTTTATAAATATAATAGCTTTTCTTTACGTATGAAAATAAAATTAAAATATGTCTTTGAAAATCCTCAAATGGAGCACTGAAACAAAGGATTATAAGCATAATAATTTTTTTGAGTATGGAATATGAAATTTCTATTATTTTTCTTTGCAGAAGAGGATAATTATACTTTGCATGCTTGTATGAATATGGTATATGAAAGCCACAGAATTAGTGAAACCTTACAAGGATGGTATCTCAACAACACATAAAATTTAGTTATGAAACATACATCATTTCTGCCCGAAACAAACGAATAAAATTGAATTTCTTGAAACAAATGCTTAATTTCCCGCACTGCATATCCACGTGTATTAAAATTTGTTATTTTATCATTTCTTAAACTATATAGCTTAAGAGATAATCTTATGAGGAACAGAAATATCAATTGTTTTTAACCAATTGCTATAAAATAATTAGAAATAATTTAGGAAGAAGCAAAATTTTCAATTAAGTAGATTACAATTTTAATAAAAGCATGAGTCAGTTTAACTAGAGATAATCAGAAAGTTTAATACCAGCTATATCTTATAACTTTACACGTATACTGTTGTTAGTTATGTCTCAGAATTACTTGTAAAACTGTAAACGAAATCTTTAGATGATTGCAAAGCATGATTAATAGTACCGGGAAGTAAATAAATTGGTTTAGGCATCATATATTAACTCAGAGAATTTAGAGGACATCTAAAAAAATATATGTAATTCTTTGTTAACAACAATATAAAATAAACATTTACCAATATTAATTTCTTGGTAATCATTCTTCGTAAGAATAATGTTGCATCCATTTCACTTTCTGCAAATATAAATACACTAGTTATCATTAATTGAGGAAAATTTTAAAAAAATGGCGATTACTCAAAGCGTTACACGTAGAATTTTATAAAAACTGCCCCACAGCATACAACACATAATAATTATTATAAGAAATAAATGAAAAAAATTACCAGACAATTAGAGTATTGTAGAAGTTAGCATGAGTAGAAAATGAACATATCGGATGTGTCAGTTTGGCATCCAAAAATTACCTTCAATATGGAGTATGAAATCCCTTAGAAGCAACACAGCACATGCAGCTGCTGTCAGTTATGTCGTCTATCAGTTCCGTAGGAAACGAGAGCCATTGCTCTTACAAAGCAGTAGCAAGCTTGTTAGGGATCTGAAGAGGAGGATTGAGAGCAGTTTTACGTCTTCGTAATGCATTCCAGACATGTTCGATAAGATTCAGTTCCGGCGTTCACGCTAGCCATGTCGTGACCTGAACTGTTTTCTGCTGAAGATTATCATCCACGATGCCAGCTCTATGCTGTCTAGCGCTGTCTTCCTGTAGCAGGAAGATGAGATGTCCCCCAAATACATGCACTGCATCCTCCGTATGCATCTCTTGTAAGAATGTTTGATGGATGATAACGGATTCCAGATTCTTTACAAATCACATAACGCCTACTTTCGCTTTGGAGGCTAAATCGGGATTCAGACTCATCTATAAAGAGAAAAGCCCTTCATCGATCTGATGCCCAGTGGACATGTTGACGTGTTTACCTCAAATGTTCCTTTTATGACGTGACGTGAAGGTAAGCAAATGGCTGGTAGCCTTGCAGACAGGCCTCCTTCGTGAAGACACAGTTGACACACGGTTGACGTTTGCACCAACCTTTTGGTGGCTGCAGCAAGGGATGATATGAGTTAAGTCAGAGTTAGCGTTCTATTCTTTCGTGCACATAACAGCAAATATTAGTCATCGGTACTCGTCGTAGTGGTTGGCCATCTTTGGCTGAACCTCCTGGATGCCACATCTCTGTGGTTAGAAATTATTGCCAAAGTCTACGAACCACAGAAGGACTCAGATATAGCAATCTAACCATTTTTATCTTTGTACTGCTTCTAGTCTCTCAATAGCTCTCCATCGCAGCGTTTCGGGCAAATGATGCCTGGAGATCATTGTTACGAATTGGCTATCCTAGATTTCTTATCTCCGTATCACAGGGAAATTTCCTGCCTTGCTCTCAAACATGCAATTTTATCTCTTCCCAGATGACGAATTTTGATTGCAGAGGCACTAATTTGCATACAGTAGGTTTACTCAGCAACTCGTACGTGACAACATATTTAAATTTTATGCAGATAGGCTTATTTTTGAATGAGTTATTGCTATTTTTGGGATTTTCGTTAATTTTTTCGGAACCAGTGTACATGTGATTAGCAATGAAATTAAAAAAATATGTATCTTACGTACTTACTTATAATCATTTTTGCTCAATGTACTTACTGGTCTGCAAAAATCAGCTAAAGTATTTGAAAATATATAAATAGTGTTAGCTGTACTCTAAAAAGGAAGTAAATGTTAAATAACAATCTCAGCATTTTATAACTTCCATATAAAATGAAAAGTTTTAACTATGAGAAACAGAATTTTAGCATCATTAGCTGAAATACACAGTTCATAATTTTTAGACTCATCTTCCAAAGGTATTTTACCAACATTATATTTTTGCAGCTCCGTGTAAGCATCGTATCCCCGTGTAAATATCGGAAAATCTTCTCTAAATAACCTACAGCGTTTGGTAAGAATTATGTTCGACAATCAAAGTTTAGATTTTTGTAAGGTAGAACAATGAAGCAAGCTTCTTTACTCTGCATGATTAATATAAAAACCGTTTCAAAGGTTTACGTAAAAGGATTTCTCTTAACTATTTTTCCTTGTAAAGAAAAATGATAGAGCTTGTATAGTATACTCTAAGACAGAGGGAAACATTTGACAAAGTAAGGAAGTAATGCCAGAAAAGGAAGTTAAAAAATCATCATTCGTAGAGCAGTCTATCTTGTAAAATATTTCAAACTGTAAATAAAAATATTTTCAGATTGAAATTAATGAAAAATTGGCTAAAAGGATTTTTTTTTATCATTAGGTGTTGCAGGCTTATCTAATGAAACGTTAGATTTGCTGCACGAACAATATATTTACTGTATCAGTTTAAAAAACAAAGTTTTATTCCTAAAAGTAATTCTCATTTGTAAAATTGGAATAGAATAGTGATATTTTTATGACTTTCACAGTTTTCAGTATTTACGCATAACATGAGGAAATTTCAAACTATTTCAATCATAAATAATGCCAGAATATTAATATTATATTATTTCTTTATATTTTCCCACTAAAACGTATGATAATATAATGCAATCTTAATTGACCTTTAAGCACAAAATCATCTTTCGAAAAACGCGGGAAATATCTAACACTTCAAGAAATTGAATCTTGAATGTAATACATTTAACAATTTCCAGATTCCATGAGAACTTTCATTCCCAGGTGAAAACTTATCAAAGAGAGGAAAATATCGTTTTCTTAGCTGAAAGTCTAAATATTTACCTTAAGATAATGAACACGTTACACAGCAGTTTAGATTTCATAAGAATTTCTATTCCCACAGGAAATCCTAGCAAAGAGGAGGTTATGATGAAAAGGAAATATCTTTTTCCTGGGCCATATCTAGCAGCTACATAAGTATTCCGAAAACATTTTCAGCATAACAAGAAATAAAAAATAAAATGTTATCTTTTACTTTTAAAAGAGAACATTAGAGAGAGCAAATATAATAATAGATAACTGTGTAAATATTTCTCAGGGTATTTAGTTCATACATATAAAATAGTATTTTAATATGTAATAGCTATTCAAATGGTTCTCTTAATTTGGTAATTTCCCTATCTTAGTCTAAAATGGTAATATTCTAATGATTAAATTTTCTAACTTGAGTCATTCCTGAACAGATAACATTAACGAATATACACAGCTCGATATGAATTCAAATCTCAACGAATGAGTCGGCTGTTAAGTCGTTTTTATAGTTTTTTCCCGTGAGCGACGTGAAGGAATACAAATTTCTTTTGTAGGTACCCCATGAAGGCATTTCTTCTTTTAGACATATAATTTTCGTGTCTTTTACCGCAATCTAAACAATCAAATCTAATCCTGAATTAATATTTATCATATACTACTTAAAAATGCTAATATAAATTTACATAACCGCAAAAATTAAAATATCATTCTTTTCTCTAATAAAATTTCTTTGCACACTTTTAAGGGGGCTGTACAGCTACGAACACTTTTTTAATTTTTAAGTTTTTGCATTTAATTTTGGCTTAAATTAAAAGTAATTAATGATGAAAAAAATGAAGAATCTGCGTTATTTAATGACCATTAATTTTGCATTTTCGGAGTAAAGTAAGAAAAAAAAGCAAAAAACAGCAATATTTACAATAAATTAGAAACACTGTGTTAAAAAAACTATAATATATTTTCATAATTTTTAAACTTCAAACCCATCACAAAGATATTCTCAAGGAGGTAGACTATTATTTTAAAGCTAGGAAGTTACAAAGAAAAAGCATATTTTCGCATTAAAATTCATCTTTAACACATAATTACTTTATAAAAAATGCATTCATCAATTATTAAATAGTCTGTTTCCTTATATGAAGTATTCTAAACATGTATACCAAATTGCATAAGATTTCAATCATAATTTTTAAAGATATTGTGTTTCTTGTTAGCATTAAAACACGAGAAATGAAAAACGAGATAAACGCGTTTAAAGAATTCAAACACTCGAATACCTACTTTTAATCAGTTTGTAAACTTGAAATTCCCCTGATTTATAACTAATGCCCTCTTGGTTTTTAGAATTTACATTTTTTTACTTTTTCGCAGCTTTTAAAATTTTTCTAAGCTTTTGAAAGCCAAATCAGGGAATGTCGTTTTGCATTGTCGATACAGTTAACATCAAAACTTTCCTACTCTTTTGCAGTGTAGTAACCAATATTTATACCTAATTTACCATATTTTTGCCTAATCTACACCTATAAAAAGTAATGAATATTACTTAGTAATAAATAAAAAAATCTTATCAGCAATGTAAACACAGAATCAAAACACGAGTGAAAATGCGTTAATGAATCATAACACACAGCTTGAAATTACGCTAGAACTTTATTTCTTTGCCATCATAAAAATACTTTTTGGTCTTTAAAATGCAATTAACTAAAGTTTTAAGCTCCGAAAAGAAAAGTAAACAACTCTGACACAACCACTTCGGCCTTTTAATATTTCCGTCTTGTGTACTTCGGTATACTTTTCGAGGACAAGGTGCCAAATAAAGTTTCATAACTCCGGTTTAAATGAACATAGGAACAAAATTAAAACAGTTTTGAAAACATAAGAAATAAGACGTTAATCGCGCGTAAGGAAAAAAAAAGAAGTTTTTTGACCAAAATCTCGGTTTCTAAGGTACAGCACCTTAAAACCATTCACACTAATGTGGCTGCAGAAATATTCTTTAATCCAAAATCGTAACTAGTAACGTAGATGTTCTCTTTGATTTAACTTCCAGCATTTTCTTTAATGTGTAATAGTTCCTCGAAAATTGCTGAAATGTACGTTTTGTTATGGAAACATCTAATGAGAAATAAATAATTATTCAATAATTGTTTTCTTATAGTTACAAATCTATTTTAGTTTTAAAATTAAATTTATTTTACATTGTTATAATAAAAATAGTAACATGCTTAAAATAAATCTCTGGTGTAAACTGCATCATTTCAAAATTAATTCTCGTTATACAATTCTGACCCAGCGCTATTGACACATGTACTTAAATAAATCTTCAGCAAATATAATATTAAATATTGCTGACTGAAACCTAAATTAGCCAACAAGAAAAGGACAGAACTACAGGAAAACGAAATAAAGAGCTAACATTTTTATTGTAATCAGCTCATTTTGTTCTTTTTATGAGTCATCCGTAGATGATGAAATTATTGAAATTAATCACATCGCTTTTAAGAGCTAAAAACTCACTTTCGTAAACACTTCACAGGTATAAAATTCCTCGAGACTATTGTATGTAATAACAAATATTTTCGATAGTGAATAAAATTTAAATGCATGAATACAGAGCTAAGTACATAAATATGGTTGACATTTGATAGCACGCGAGGCCACCAGTGCTTTTTCGTGGGGTCCGCAGGTGCTGCCTCTCAGCTTGGTTTGGTTTATATGATTATGACAAAGCACTCTAGAGATAGTAATGTCTTCGTGGATGACTTTCTAAAGAAAACTGGCTCGTATATACGTTACATATGGAGAAAACCACGAAAACGCTCATGTAACCAGCCTATTCGCCGAGATTCGAACATCGGACCAAACCACCAGGTTCTGCTCTTTGACTTCAACTTTCTGTAGTCTAGGCGTTTTTCCAATCCTCCATATATGTCTAAAATTAATGCGTCAACAGATCTGTGAGGACGACTTCGCAGTATGTGAGTCTCTTGTATTCATGATGATGCAGTGCTTGTTATGATCAGTTTGTGCCCGACATGTAACTCTTAACAGATCTTATAAAACGGAAGGTAATGATTTAATGGGGGTTTTATGCATGAACAAAAAAGCAAAAATTGCTGAAAAAAAGGACGCTGTCATAAGGAATGCTTTCTTCAGATGGAAAAGTTCTTAATTAGGGATGGCATAAATGTATGTCTATCTTTGCTGCTATAGTCATTTATTTGATGAGGTTTCTTCAATGTTCTTTCCTTTTTGTAAGGAAGACTATATATTTAGGTTGAAGCTGTTACCAAAACCACACGTCGGGAGAATAAGTTGTAGGATTTAGGCTGAAGTAGCTTCGGCATATGCTTTGATAGTCTCTGATAAATTGCTGCTGTGATATATAAGGCATTATTACTGCTAAAATCTGCAGTGCGAGGGCAGAAGTAGTTCCACACCTTCTTAATATATTGAGAAGGACAGGTGAGTACTATTAATGAGCAGTCTTTTTTTTCTGTCATAGGAAATGACCAGTCCGATGCTGCATACGTGACCATTTTTTTCTATTACGGTACTATATATAATATTTTGAAATGGTGGTTTTAAACCCCAATCAGAATCCTGCGTTCTATGACATTTTGGAGGAATGAGACTTTTCTATTGAGCATTGATATTTCTCTATTTATTTTAAGTACTGGGTTACTAGTGACAGGTTTTGCGGTTAATGGAAAATAATTCCTCGACTTCCCATCGCAATAGTATCAGTGTACGTTTTCTGGAAACAGTCACGAATACAGTGCCAACTGAATTGTGGTCACAAATTTCAATTGAAATAAAAATGGAATTTAATCTTGCTCGATTGCTACGTTTCTTAAATATTATGAACTCAACATATTAATATGGATATACGTTCTACGCCAAACAACACTCCTACGTCTTTGTGTCTTTTTACCACCTATATATGTGCACACACACATACACATTCATAAAATAGGAAAATTGAAATAAAAATAATTACCTCCATTATTAAGACACCTAGATACTCCTAGGTTTTCATGGTGTCTTAGTTTTTAAAGAGGCAAACCGATTACCATGGCTAAACCCTCAGCGTTCAGATGAAGCTTTATTTCTTCCTATGTGTTATATATTAAACATAAGTAAGCATAGTTTCGAGTCATAAAAGTTAATCGAGTTAAGTTTTGAGTATAAAAAAGGGCTTCTAATAATCATCTGGTAGGTAGAGATCATTAAAAAGTGCTAATGTACTTTAAAATATTCCTTTATTTGATCAGTGATTTTTGCTCTCTCAGCAGAAATTTCTACAGGTAATATTTTGAAAGAATACATTTTAGAAAAGAGTTATTCCCAACTTCAGTATCTGGACATTTCCTCTGAAATTCTGAAATTAATAATGTTTTAAGGAAATTATTTGCTTATCAAAACTCTTTTAAATAATTCCTGCTTTGAATTGTTCAGTGCACACCAGAGGGAAAGCGCTCAAGCCGCTAAACATTGGTAGTTCGACGTGGGTTAGGATTCTAGCGAACGCTACATGAGAAATTTCGTGGTTTTCTTCAAATGTAAGAAAGCTACGAAATTTCCCATGAGTATGGAAGCCAACTTGCCTTACGAAATCTTCCACGAAGGCATTCCTTTCCATAGGCAGATAGAGTTGGAGTTGTATTGACTTAATCAGTTAACATAGCCATAATCGTTCAATGCAAAAACTTTGTTCATGTTGTATTTTTTTTTTGTCTCAAGATACACTTTATATTACTTTTGTGTCGTTTGAACTTTATAAACTGGAACTAAACCCGCTCAGAAGCAAAGTTATGATGGTATAGTAAAAATATGACTACCCCCAATTCGGTTAAACGAAAAGTTCAAGTAACGGGACTATGTAAAACTTTTAGATTTTTTAAGGCAGAAGTTAGGTATAAGAAGCATTTAAAAGTTGTTATACCACATAAATAGGAATACGACTTAGAATAAACAAAAACTGTCAGGAAACCGTGTGATCTAGTGCCAGTAATAGATGAGCATTACGTCCCAGTGCAATCATGAGATTTTAATATTGGGTTTATCTAAATGAGATAATTCTAGATAAGCTGGTTTAGTTTTTGTAAACGATATAATTAAATGCTATTTCTCTTTTTCTCCCTGATTTAGAAGAAAACAATTGAAATTGTGACTTGCCTTAAAATGAATAGCATACAGTAGAATATGTACAATATTAAGAGATCCTGGTATCAAGAATTAATGGTAACAAATCCGACGTTAACTGAACACAGGCAAACAATATTGATGCAACATTAAAAATTATGACAACCGATTAAAGATTTTATACGCTACTTCCGTAACTCGTATCTCTTGATTATATGCCTAAGCAATAGCGATAATTTTTTTTCAAACTCCTACCGGAATGACTGACGGAAGTTTGAAGGATATTCTACAACTTTCATTGCTGACAAGAAGATGCTTTATTTTTATATGTTTAAAGTCTGCGAAAATGCATTGGCTTTTATGTCTGAAATATTATTATTTTTTAATCTTACATAACATTAAATGTAGGCTTTTTAATATTCAAGACGATAACAAATAAGACGACTGTTTCTAAAATTTTAGATGGGGAATTTTTTTCTTCTATTCATTTGGATCTTCTACCGTGAATTGGATTTTTTATACCTTCTACTATCCGGAATGTTCACGTATCCGGCATTCGGTATTTCGAGAGCTTTTCGGATAATCAAGTTTTACTGTATGTAGAATCATGAAAACTGGTCACTGAATTCGTTTATTCTGAAGGGACATTTCTACCTAAGAAATTATGCAAATAAAGCCTTAGAACTTGTCTTGGGTAGCAAATTTCAGTAAAAGCGTCACATTTATTGTCTCTTAAACAACTGCGTAAAACATTTTCAGCCTTGTATAAAATTTCTAAGAATAATTACTCAGTTAAAATAGAAATTCTTAACTTGAGTTATGGCCACAGAGTAGCGCCAGATGTTTCATGCAAATCAAGGGCTTAGATGTTATTTCTAATGACTACAGTATGATTAATTATAAGGTTCTTTTAATTTTCTGTAGCATTCCACACATTGAAATTGAAATAATGCTATTCTTGAAGAATATCAATTATTTCACCTTATTGACGGAACAAGAGGAATGATAAAGCAGAACCGCGGCTAGGTTTTTTTTTGAACCTGAGGGAAAAACGTAAAAGCGTGCGCCTATATTGCAGTCACATTAGCTATATCTGTACAATTTCATATTCGATAGAGATAATTTTACGAAATCATAACATAGTCATTATAATCAATTTTACCCGCAACTTAAACTTTTACCTCAATTATGCGTATTATAGTCAGAAAGAATAATTTATAATTTTTAAATGAATATGTTAGAAAGCACCTATTGATAAACAGCACATTACATATAAACAGTAATACAATTAACATACAAACTATTGTACTAAAATTTAAGCCTTTCTTGTATTCTGATTTTTCATGCTTTTAAAGAAGTAGCATTAACAACAGTTGTTTCAAAATCTATTTGATTATGTATATTCTGTAAAGAGAGGTGAGATAGTTGATAGCTTTGTTTTAACCGATGGGACATTTCCCATGTTACGTTTATATTATTATCTTGAGTTTTCTGTAGCTTCTTTTACCCAAACAGTAGTAATTCTCTGTGTTAAAATACTTTTAATACAGTTTTTGAATTCATTTATGACTGAACTAAACTGCATTCCTGAATCATTGTTGCAGGATGTCATCGTATCTTCGCGATAAGAGTGACTGAAATAGAGTGGTCTTTAAAGAATACCTTATATAACTCAAAGGAGAAGGGAGAGAAAAGGAGTTCCATACAGGTTTTCCCAGAAAGAATTAATTTTCAACTTTTAAGTTAACTCAAATTTTGGCTGTTCATGGCAATTATGAGAGGTAGATAAACGAATCTGGACTTTCTCCAAGAGCGCTGTGTAAGAGCTGTAACGGATATAATAGCCTTCTTTGCGTTTCCCATGCCAAACAAAGGAAAATGCTTCTGACCACATTAAAGAACCTGCTGCATCTCGGCTAACAGCTCTTTTGAGCTTATGTGAACTAACGAGATGAATTAAACTTTTCGAAATTTCGTTCTCAGTTTACATTTTTTAATTTCTATCTATTACATAACTTGAAGGTTTTCATTTATTTTTACTAATAGTCATTTTAATTTGTAAGCCTTTTTCGTTTTTTCTTATTCCCCTCACGTTTCTTCGCCAGACTGTAAATGAGTTAGAGTGAACGAGAGTATTTAAACAGCTATAGCGAAAGGTTCAACAGAGCGTGATATCGCTATCGTAAAAGCACGTTGCTAATTCTTCCAGCTAAAATATCGCATTTAAAATATTTCAGCCACTCTAAAACAGATTAACACTTTATTTGGCATACAAAACATTTTCTGAATGGTCCGAGCAAAACAGATATACTTAACCAAAAGATAAATTTCGAGAATCACGAATGAAGGAAATGATTATGATAATTCAGGACTGAAAAGAATATTATCGTAATTCGTCTCTCAAAAAAAGTCAAATTAAAAAACTTTACTTAGTCTTACATCTAAACAGATTTAAAATTATAAAAATACGTATATAATTTAATTAAAATAGTTGAAGGAAAAATTAGATTTACCAAAAAAATATTTTAAAAATTATATGTTTTACCCAGGCTCTGAATTCGTTATAGAGATCACGACGGTTATATATTTTAAATTTTATTCTAAAATTTATTCTAAATTATATTTTAAGATTTAAATGACAGATATAATTCTAATTCTAGACTAAGAAATTAAATTGAAATATGGGACACATCTTTACAAAGAAATACACTTAGAAGACAGCTCCGTGGGAACGCTAAGAGCAGTTAAACGAGTGCCATGCATGCCATGCATTGAGAAATGTAGATACAATAGATTATACTTTTAAATTCTTTATGAAACTAAATACTATTCGAGCTCTCTAGAATGCACAAGTATTGAAGGAAAAACCGTGTATGAAACTAGTTGTAAAAATGTCGAGAGAAAAGAAATGCCTTCCTTTGTTTTTGACTATTGGCACTTGATGGAGTATATGAAGCACGTATAATGAAGTGATAATAAATTTATGAAATGAAAATGGAGGCTGCATGATTTTCAATAAGTCATTGGGTAGAAAAATGTCCGTACAAATATCCCAATGTATTCCATTTGAATGTCCTTAGTTTAAGTGCTAAAATTGATCACATGATAATCTATCAATAGTTAGAAATATATTTGAGAACTCTGCAGTGGCCGACAGGTTAAAGACTGCTAAATAGTGGTAATTCGTCCTGTTTCGAACCCAGGCAAACAAGCTGGCTACATGGTTAATTTTCGTGATCTTCTCCGTGTGTAACTTGAACACGAGGCAGTTTCCCTTAGAACGCCATTAACGAACACATTCTTTCCATAGTTTAGGCTGATAGCCCTCATATATTTTGACGCATTGAAATAACCTTGATGAAGGAATGCTTTCGAATCTTCGGCTGTTACTTTGCAAGATACATATATTTCTCGTGAAAATGTCACTGTCGATAAGTAGTATTCCCATTTACACAACTTATTTGCCTCTGGTTTCTGTCAAAACTAAATAAATACTAAATAAAGCTGTTTGTGGTAATAAATCTTTCTACGTATACTGTATACAAGCATATGTACGAAAAGAAAATAATATGCCTAGAAAAGTCAATCAAGGAAAGCGAGTGGTTTTGATTATGGTGAAAGCAAAGGGAAAATTTGGAAGATCTAAGACATCAGACAACCTTTGATAAGTTTGGAACTTTCAAAAGAAGTAGAGAAAAAGAAACTGACACCTTTGTGTAAATTGCGGATGCAGAGTTACCTCTGGAGATTGTTTCACTCAATACAAGATAAATAGACTTATCATTACTTGAATTTCAAAAGTCAGCGATTTTTGTACTTTACTATCCAAAAAAGGAAAGATTGGAACTCTTCCTAGCACAATATATTTTCCTTCTGAAATTGAGAATACTGAGGGATCGAAACCATCTATAATTACGGATTACAACGGGAAAAAAACAAGAGCTGGTATAATGAACCAGTTAAAATGGATGTATAAAATAAAGCGAATGATAAGAAAATTGCCTAAAGTAATTTTTTACAATATTTAGGCGTTAATGCATTGAATGGTTTTATTATTTGGTTGCAACTAAATCAAGATTGCAAGAAAAGAACAAATGTTAAGAGGGGGAAGGTTTTTTTTTTCCAGAATTAGAAAAGTCTGCAGTCTAGAAAAAATCTACAATTACATCAACCATTTCCGGAAAACTTCGAGAATAAATTTAAGCAGAAAAGGTAAAAAATGTAGAATGTGTTATTATTATGCTCATTCAGTAGACCAAAAGTAGTGTCACATATTCTAACTATTAAATTTCTGTACGTAAAGATCATTCCTAATGCTAATTATGTAGATTGAGTATTTTGTAAATATCTTTCAGGTAACTGTGTGCTTAATTTTTGAACACTCATAATATTACACATTTATTTATTATAATATTATTAATAATGTTAAACATTTATTTATTATAATATTATTTATAATGTTAAACATTTATTTATTATAATATTATTCATAATGTTAAACATTCATTAATTACAAATCAATTTTGCGCATTAACATAATATTAATCTCATAAGATATACACGTTAGTTAAAGTGGAGTTATAAATTTAAAGTTTAGAATAACTTTTCATCATTATATTAATACCAAAGAATAACAACTTTAATGGGGTCAAAGAAGCTTAAAAAATTGACATTAGGAAGGGTTTACATAATGTGGCTTCACCTTTTACAAAACCTGCAAAGGTAATGCAGCATTTAAAAACATATTACAATTCACCAAATGATAAATTTTTATCCGAAACAAAAGTAATGCTTAAATTTTTTGTTAACTACTTTTAACACTTTGAGGCTGATTTTTGCAATTTAAAAATTGTTTAATAAGTTTGCTTTCCTCAAAATATAACCAATTCTAATCCTTTGTAGAGTCATTATGTAATTTTTTGAAGCAGGAGAGAAATTAGCAACGCCTTCGCCGGGAATAGAACCACGGACCTCTGGAATACGCGCCCAACATGCTGACCACTACTCTACAAAGGCATGCTAAGAAGGCGGGAGAAATATCTTATATACTCCCCCTTTTAAGGAGCGACTGGGGTTTCAAGGAACCCAGTCGCCAAATCCTGGGTGTAGAGAATCATCATCCACCACCCTTTTAGTTCGGGCGCCACTGTAGAGACATTGGGTATTTTCGAAACAAGAGAGATGAAAAATGAGCAACGCCTTCTTCGGGACTCGAACCATGGGCCTCTCGAATACGCCCCGAGCGTGCTGACCACTACACCACGAAGGCATGCTAAGAAGGTGGGAGGAATACCTTATATACTCCTCCTTTTAAAATGCGACTGGGGATTAGGGGACCCAGTCGCCAAATCCTGGTGGTAGAGAATCATCATCCACCATCGTTTTTAGTTCTGGCGCCATTGTAGGCCCAGCTTGCTGACCACTACACTACGAAGGCATGCTAAGAAGGCAGGAGAAGTACCATATACATTACTAAAAAGTTATTTTTCAATTTACCAAATAAAATGAAAAGAGAAATCAAATCATATGTGAAACTTATTTGCCTCTGTTTCGTTTAGACAAAGAATCAGTGAAGCAATGCATTAATTACAACAACAACAAAACAAAAAGGAAGCAAATTAATTTCAAAATCAAATGCTCTGATAGAATTAAGGGCATAAAGAACGTGCAGCAATGTGAATGACTCCATTTTGGTTTCGTAAAAAAATTTAAGATAGCTTGTTTTTTAAAATCACTATAATGTTTTAACAGTATTTGCACGTAAGCGCATTCGAAACTATTTGTAAGAAATGAATACAAGAAAACACGAATAGAGAACGTATATTTGGTTTAGCACTTGCTTTGTGTGTATTTAGTTTTACGTTACACCTATTTTAAGATGATCAAGGAAGGACCAATAATGTTTTTTTTTTTTTTTTTTTTTTTTTTTTTCACAGAGAAGACAAAAGTGTACACACATTTACTGTCTTGACGAAGAAGTTAAATATTTTCTGCAGTGGTAACAGATGACATGGGATCTTCAGGAAAAAGAAACAGGGCAACATTAAAAATACAAAATTAGACCTTCCCCCCCCAAAAAAAAACAGATTATCAAAATAACAATCTTAGCAATTTTCTATTCGAGCAAAGCAATTTTTTATTCTTGATAAGGGCGAAACTTTGTAAGTCTGTTTCAAAATTTATATAAAATATCCAGCTATCATGGATCTCCCCCTTATCATAGATCCCCCCTTATGGATTCGAAACATTTATAGGAAACTGTTAAAAGGACATTTTATTAGCTCCATTGATCTGCAGCAAGGGAAGCAAAAAGTGAGCTTCCATTTTAACCTTTTTCTTGAGAGAAGTTTTTTTCAAATCTTAAAAAGAGAATAGCAGGCTTAACAAAAGCAGAAATTCAGTTATATAATAAAAATATAAATAAAAGCCCTGAATTTTCAAGAAATGAAAAGCCATGTATGTAAGGAAAAATCTGTTTTCAAATTGCTCCGACAGCGGTTTAAAAGACGTCTACATATAAATGACAAGGATAATTTGATTAAAGTAAAAGGGTAATCTAATTAATTAGTAAGGAGCAAACTGATGAAATCAGTAGCAAGGGAATATAATTGAAATAGGGTTTGGAAGTTAAAGTATCGCTTAAATTTTGAAATTATATTTGACATTCAAGGCCATTTATATGAAGTAAAGTAGACTTTTTTTAAAGTATTTTTTCATTTTACGTAGAAAAGTTATAGTTAGTGTTTTCAAGACGTCTTTGTAGATGGTTTACATTTTTACGATGCTTTAATGTTTTTCATAACTTCAGTTCTTGTATTGTTAGGTTGGATATCGTCTAACTATAATTTCAAATCTTTGAAACATTTTCTTCTCTTATTCCTGGTACTAATATATTCAAGAATAAATTAGGACTTCTTTAAAATTAGGAAATATATTATGATAGATATGTTTATAGATTTTAAGAAAAGTATTTATTTCACACTTACTATTTTTATTGCCTTTATAAGTTTTGATCAAAATTTGTATTATTAAAAGTATTAGAATTTACACCTTTAACTATGTATATCTATTATTGTCTTATTTATTATGTATTCATCCATTATGACTATTAGTACCTCTTTTATATGTTGAAAATTCTATATTCAAGTTTAAACATAGATAAACATAGATAGGAATTTGCTATTAATGTATAATTTGAAACTGATGAAAAATTTGAATCCTGCAAAGATTATGTTAAAAATAGCCGTCTTATGGCAATGCAAAAAATCCCATGTGTTAAAAGTATGCTTTGTATAGAATTTATTTGTAAATCAGCCATACTATATGGCAATGTGAAAACTTTTTAATTATTAATAAATACTAGATAAGGGCGGACGTGGGCAGAACTGATTAACCGTAATGGTAGAGGGATGGTGCCACGCCCAAGATAGCGTGTGTATTTGGTCAAAATCAAATAAATAAAGCCAGTCTTACGAGTAGGTACTTACGTGTTTTCCCACTTACTTGAAAATTTTGTACGGATCTCTCCAAACTCTCACTGATTACTGAGAGGGAAGTTTGAAGGAATAGTAAATCACTTTTTTGAGCTATATAATCAACAGACATAAGCTACGGATACTGCATATAAGATGTAATCTGAGTGAATCTACTTAAATAGAAAACATCCAAGAGGTAGACTATTTCGATTGCTTATAAAATTGGGTTACCACTCAGAACAGGTAGATTATTTTGATGGTGTTTAAAATTACCTATGTGCCAAAATGGCATACATTTTAAACCAGGTGATGTTCCGAAATTCCTCAAATTTTAAACATAATTTCAGTATCATGAAAAACGAAAAACGTTCTTTATTAATAAATGCTTTTAATAATAAATAAAATTACATTAGTTTTAAATATAATGAGAAAATATTCCCTTCAATTTAAAATCAATCCGAAATATCCGTGTTATTTTCGCTGGATATTTAATTCTTCATATTTTAATCTCATACACTTAATTTTTAGCTCTTTAATTTTCAATTCTTGTTCCCTTGCGGAATAGTATTTCTTTAATTTCACTTCTTTGATCTTCAGCGATTTATTTCACACTTATTTGAATTTTATTTTCTTTCTTTCAATTTAGCTTAATGCGCAATATTTAAAATATACTTCTCGAATCATTATTTTAAATATTTTACGAAAATATAATTCTATATGCAAAACAGAGAATTACAGATAAAAATCAGATGAGTGCTCGGATTTTCTCATAATTACAATTGCTGAGTTCAGAAAAATCAAAAACTGCAAAAAATTCTAAGGATCTACAAGTAAAGGAAGTTATGAAAAAATAATTTAGTATTCATGTGGCCGATTAAAAATAAACTGTATCCTAATTAGGGAACTCAGTCAAAAACAAATAATGACTAAATTAATCTGCAGAAGTGAGGCCAAATATATTTTTCTTTTCTTTTACAAAAAGCGATAATTAAAATGTACAGTGTTAGAATTAATGTCCAAAGTCAAACTGCATTTTATAATAATGCGAAGTTTCCAGTGACATCATAATTTTTCTAATTCTAAATCTGCGCTCCAGGTGATCTAGAAGAGCAACTATCAACTTGACCAGGACATTGTTGAGCTCATAATCACAAAAATAGCTGTCCAAAAGCCTGCACCGGATTCTAGCGCAAGTCGATATTTCTGGCAATGAGCAGGCCGACTATCTCGCCAATGAAGCCCAAAACTTTACTCAACTTTCCAATAGTTTAATCTTTGCTGGTGCAGATGCAATAGCCAGCCGAAGATGCATCTCCCAACAACTTGAGAAAAATTCGGTTCCCGAGATAAACTGCAACATAATTACTTCATTAACTATAGCCATACTGAGAATAAAACACTTTAAAGGACTAAAAATATCCCCTGATGGTCAGCAAAGTTATAATTGCTACCCTCACTGTCCTAGTATACAACTTTCTCTAGTACGCATCTCTGACTGTCCTGCCGTACTGACCAGTCTCTTCAAAATGGATTTTGATCCGTTTGAATACCAGTTCCTATTTTCTTCAAGGGTCGTTGACGTCGCTAGGGCTTTTTTAGATAATTTTTGTCCCTATCTGAATTTTCCGTAATAACATTTGGACAAGACAACAGCAACAACAACAGTAACTTTGAAAAAGATTACTTTAGGTCAGTTCTAAGCATAGTATAAAATGAAACAATTTAAATTAAAGTTTAATACATATCATACGGAACGGAATGAATAAACGTCTTTTATTTTGAATTAGATGGTATTCATTAGGTTCTTGGGTAGAATGAAGATGAACAAGAAAATAACAGAGTTAATAGCCCTCAGATTTTTGTCCCATGATCAGAATATTGTAGAGTTTACAGACAGAAAAGTGCAGAACAATTACCTGAGTTAGCGGTGAAACAAGAGAGTAAATGACTAGTGAAAAGTCTTTAGTTGTAGAAAGTTCGGTGGTGGAAACCCGAGTTCTCTTCCGCGTAGCAATTGAAAGTGTAAGCGAGGAATCACAGACAAGTTCGTGACAGGCAAAACGTAGCAGAGTACTGGAAAGCTTCAAAAGGATTTGAATTAGAACAAAACATTTTGGCTTCATAGCGCATTTGAATTTTCTTATTAGAAGCATTAGAAATGATATTGTCTAAATTTCAGTGTTTCTTTTCTGTTTGAATTGAATGATATCCATTATATGTTCTACGATCTACTAACAGTCAAGAGGTTAGGATCACTGATTACTAATGGTTCAAGCCGGCTAAATCACAAACAGCAGTGTGGTTGCATAGGCATTTTCTTGGTTTACCCTATATTTAATGAGACCAAGTTTTACTCTAATAAACCAGTGGAAGAGTGGTTGAAACCCCTGAACACTGGTAGTTCGATCTGGTTTAGGTACGACCCCAAGAGAAAGGGCTGACATTCTGCTTAATTTTCGTGCGTTCTTCATGCATAACTTGAATACTCGCCAGTTTTCTTCAGAAAGTCCTTCAGAAAGGAACTTCTCTTCGGTCTATAGACATCGTGGTTTTGCCATATTAAAATAACCTAAATATTTCTTGCATGTTCTGCGACTTAGTCTTCTGTTAATTTATGGTGGTCACAACGATAAACTAAATTTTTCATACGCATTTCTTCATAAATAATTTTATTTATAACTAGGGATTCAATATGAAGTTCTTTCTAAATCTTTTGATAAGTATGAAAATATTTAAAAAGAAATATTTTTAAAAATACGAGCCATTTAATCTGCTCGCGGTCAAAATGACAACTTCCGTAATTCTAGTATTAATAAGAATTCATATACTAGATAAAAAAGAAAAAAATAATGAGATTTAAAAGACCTAAAAATAAATATTTATTATTTTCAAAGAGAAGAATTAAATCATTTTGACATCATCTGCACCTAAGGATTACGAAGGAGGACTCGAAGCTTTATATAGAATTTTCTATTATTTGCAAGAAATATGCCCGCTTACAGTTAGTGAAGACTTATTATTACGAATAGTTCGAAAGTAGTGACTATAGTTATAAAAATGAATCAAGATTCAATTTTAAAAAGTCTACCGTTCAAGTAAGAATACAGCTCAACATCGTATAGATCAGTGGTGCGCAAACTTTTTTCGACTGCGACCCCTTTTGTAGAGAGAAAATTTTTGGCGACCCCTAGAGATAAATGTTCACAAATACGACGTATATTTAGCGCATTCTTTCGTTTCATCGAATAAAAACATTATCATATCTGACTCATATTAATTTTATTTATAATTTTAAGAAAATACTTATTGTATAACACAAAAATCAGTAAGTTGCCCTTTAATGAGATGTGTGTGGCTGCAAGTTTCTAATTATCTCATCGATGTTTGGATGTATGTTTCTAATTGCAATTCGCATATAATCTTCAGGGTTTAAACACAAGCGGTATTTAATTTTTATTGAAACTAGTTTGCTAAATCCAGTTTCACATAAATACGTTGATGTAGATTGTATTAACACTCTGATGGCATTCTTGCATAAAACGGGATATTGTTTTTCCACGGATAGCCAAAACTTTTGGCAAGGCTGAGTCTTAAATTGATTTCGAAGAGTATAATCACTAATTAGATCTATCAATTGCTCTTTCTCGCTAATTTGAAGAGTTGAACTGCATATGTCAAAGGAAAATGGATCACTAATCCAACCAAGGTCGTTTTCAGGAAAATCCTCGAATCTTCTTGAAAAATTTTCCTTTAACTTTTCAATGTGATTGGAAATGATGTTTTTAAATGTAAATATATCTATATTATTTTCCTTTATAAAATCGTTAAAGCAAGAGAACATGTCGGTGTTGTTTTTATTCAGTTCATTTTGCCAGAGACTAAGCTTATTCTTAAAAGCTTGAATTTTACTGGCTGAAGTTATGATAGTTGAATTCTCAGCCTGCAAGCTCAAATTTAAGTCGTTAAGTTTTTCGAAAATATCAACTAAATAGCTCAGCTTCCCTAGCCAAACTTCATTGATATAATAACTTGCCAATCTATGTTTCTTTTCGATTAAAAACATGTACACTTCATTTCTCAAATCAAATATCCGTCGTAGTATTTTCCCACGTGAAAGCCATCTGACTTCGGTGTGTAACAGTAATCTCTCATACATTGAGCCCATCTCATTGAAAAGTATTGAAAAGAGACGGCTGTTGTGGCTGTTGCATTCAATGTAGTTAATTGAACTAACAGCGTCTTGTAATATGTTGTGCAACTCTTCATCCATATCTTTTGCAACAAGAGCTTGCCGATGAATCATACAGTGATTAAATACCATATGAGGCGCCACCTTCTGAATTAAGCCTCTTATCCCTTTATTCGAACCTGTTAATGCTGCAGCACCATCAGTACAAACCGCAACACAGTTTGCCCAGGTAAGGGACTGTGTTTCAAAATATTCATTTATTACTTCGAATATTTTTTCTCCAGTTGTTTTTCCTTCCAAACTTTTGCAACATAAAAACGTTTCTGTTATATCTTCATTAAAAATAAACCTAACGTAAATAATTAGTTGTGACATTTTAGTAATATCGGTAGTCTCGTCCAGTTGTAAAGCAAATACAGATGAATTTTGTATGCGTTTTATGACTTCTGACTCGATATTTCGTGACATTTCGGAAATCCGCCGAGACACGGTATCTCTTGATAATGGTATTGTTTTTAGTTCATTTCCATATTTATCGCCTTGCGTAATTGATGTCATCTTAGTTGCTGCAGGAAGGATAAGGGATTCTCCAATTGTATGGGGTTTCATTGTTTTTCCTATTAGATAAGAAACTTCTAAAGATAGCTCGTAATGCTTTCTGAGGTATTGTTGTAAATTTCTTTAAATGTGCACTTTGAATTTTCAGATTTTCAGCTCGTCTTTGAAAAAAATCGGCATGTTTATTTTGAAGTTCTTTATGTTTAGTTTCCAGGTGCCTTTTTAATTTAGCTGGTTTCATGCTCTCATTTGCTAATTTTTCGTTGCAAATGACACATATCGAGCGTTCTTCATCATCAACAACACAAAATGTAAAACCATACTTAATAAATTCCTCATTGTATTTTCTTATTTTTTTAGATCGGGCATTTAGTTCAGTATTTTGCGACTCTTCATCAGTATTTGTTAGTTTGTTAACTGAAGATGTACCTGGTGTACGTATTACCCATTTATCCATTATGAAGATAGGGGTTAAATTTTTTAAACTAAAACAAATAATATATAAAATTTTATCAACTTTTTCGAGAAATTCAATAAAATTAACAGAAATATTTCTCTAATGATAGTACATACCTGATAACAAAGAGTAGCAAAGCCCGATAAAAATATAAAAAATCATAATTACACAACGTCACATGATAAAACTCGAGGATAAACAAAAACAATTGCAGGCCAACTGCTACATGCTACAACTTCATGCGAACACTCCACGTCTTCCTCTGACTATCAGATACACCACGTACCTCGCCATCTGATCACGGAAGCGAATTTTTCCCCTCTCCCTGCGGTTAACGTCTAGTCAAATAGGCGTTTTTCAGTAAAACTTGCGAATTACCGCGAAGAGGGCGCTATCTACCGGAGTGAAAAACTTGCGTCTTCACACTTTACATATATTACGCATTACGGTCAAAGAAAGAGCGGACAGCATGAAATTGCAATTAAACAGTGAGTGACGGCGCTTCACTCTTTATATGTACACTGTATGGTATGCATCATGCAGGCATAATGCATTTCATAAAAATTTGGCGACCCCCAAAAATCTTCTGGCGACCCCCCACAGGGGTCGTGACCCCTAGTTTGCGCACCACTGGTATAGATGAAATGGCCAAAACTATTGAACAACGCCTGATTTCTGAATTAAGGGTTAATGAATTTACCATACAGGTGGAAGAACAAAATTTTAGAAGGAGCAGCATTATTTGACCTCTGTGCATTATTATAGTGATGATGGAGAAATATTAAAGGATTTTTTTCTCAAAGCGTTTCGAAACATACCTACAGACAGAGGACACGTTTTACTGTTTTTAAGCCATTTTGCAGCATTATGACATCACCTTGTCCAACAGACTACCAGTGACAGAGCGGTAATATTACTGAACACTGGTAGTTCCGACTTGGATTTCAGGCAAATGGGCTGGCTACATGGGCGTTTTCATGACGCTCTATTCATGAACTATTTTTTAAAGAGTTCTGCACGAAGGCATCCATTCCTTAGGCAGATAGCTTTATGTGCTTTGCCATCATCAACTAAACCAATCTTAATCCACCCAGTGTTCAGCATTATCGTAGCTTCTTGTGACGGTGCACCAACAATGGTTTGAAAATACCGAAGCATTTTAGAGTATACGAAAAATAATATTTCTAACATCTGGGTTGTTCATTGTTTTTTTGCACGGCAACATTTAGCCGGGAAAAATATTCATCAGGAGAGCTAGGCATCAAAGCAATAAGTACTATGAAAGCTCAGTTTTGAATGCCCTTCTTTTTTGCCATTTTGCTCAAAGGTGAAGTTAAAAACAAATTTTTTCTTCACACGGAGTTACGTTGTCTCTCCAAGGGTAACTGTACATATTTTAATACCCGTATATTTTTAATACCGTAACATAATTTTGCCTTGAATTTGACCACGTATGGCTACAAAAATGATAAAATTCAGAAACGTATATTCTTCTTCGCTGATTGTATATTAATCGTTCAACTCCTCACAAAACAAACTGCAAGTAAGAAACCTTAATTTTATTGAGGCTGGAGCGATTATTTTTGGTTTTCATTCTAAAATTGAGTTTTCACATCGACACTGTATCGAAAAGGATTCCATTACTTTGATAACTTTGATAACTTAACGTAAATATCCGTTATTGAAAAACATTTTCTTAGAATATATATTGTTACATATAAACCACTTGCAAAATTAAAAAAGAAATCTGAATATTCTCTTCCAATATACTGAAAATTAAACTTTTCCAGTATGAACTGCTTTGTATCAGATTTTGATATTATGGTGCAAGAAGAATTGATTGCATTGAAGGATAATTCTCAAGTACAAGTATTATTTAAAATACATGGATAAGCTAAGTTTTGGAATTTAAAAGTACTCTTAGATAAATATCCCAAAATAAAAGTTTTTATCAGACTAACTTATTCGCTTTTCTCTCTTCTTATCTAGTGTATGCAGGATTCAATTCAGTTAATAATTTACTTCGGAAAACAAGAAACAGGTTCAATAAGCAATGTTATACCAAATAAAAACTGCATTAATACATCAAGCGCGACCATCACATTAATTAAAATTGAAGTTTTGTGCAATTAAAATCTATTGATTCTGTCTCTGTAAACTTATATATATTTCAAAACAAAAAATACGAAAAATACAAAATATAATAAAACATAGATCTAATAAAGATTTTTTCCCAGCCTTTTGTTCGTATTTTTAGTTTAATTGTTATCTTATGTGCAATTATGGGCCATTGTTTGTATAATTATGTTTTATGCACTGTATTACACAGAAAAGTGTAAGGAGGTCGATGAAAACTATTCTTCTGAAAGTTGTTCACGCATAAAAGGGGTTGGGAATCTCTGTGTTAAATATAGATTTCTTTTAAAAATCGATGACCGATTTTCGAAATGGGTGGAAACATATTGTTTTACCCCACGGAAAACGGAATTTAATTTTGTTATCTGTTTTAGTTTCTATATCATCAAACCTAAAGAACAAAAAATCTTTTAGTTGTTTTTTGTATTATTGTAATCACATGTTTTTCACAGACTAGAAAAACGGTACAATAATTCGTCTAGCAGTCTAAGAAGGATAGACTAGAATTTAAATTAAACTAACAAGCCTTTAATCTTATTATTGGGCATTCAGAAAAGTCTGGAATTGAACCATGGAAATTTTTAAGTGAAAACATTTTAATCCTATTTTCCAACTAGAAATAACATAAAATATTCTCACTTCAAGAATAACTTGGAATCTAATAAATTGCCTTAGTAATATTATTTGCAGTGTATAATAAAAATACGAGTAATTTAGAAGTTAATTGAAATAAAATATATTACAAAGAGATCAAAAATGGGCTGAGAATTCAGAGAAAACTGATCAAACATGCGAATGATTAGACAGCTGACATTTATAGAGTACCTGTTGATCACTGATTACTTGATGATTCTTAGAGATCATTACACTTAATGAACCACACTGGAAATGAGGAGGAAAATTATTCCATGCATTTCGGTTTTGATTCACATAAAGTTTCTACGACGGCGCTTTTAATATAATCTATAAACAAATCACATTTCATTTACTTCTTTGAAGCTGATTATTTCCTACTTTATTAACGATTCTTACAAATATTGTTTATTCATTCTCTACACAATTTGGAACACTGTTCAAACAAAAACTAGTTGGAAATAATTCATTTCAATACGTGTTACACGAAAAATTACTTAATTGCTAATAAATAATACACTTTGTCTAAAATAAAGTGTAATGCTACATTTAGATTTAACCTTAAAGTGTTTCATTGAAATATTACAATCTTATAACATTAGTTACGTTCCATGATCAACTAGTGTTGTAATTAAATGATGGATATTTTTTATTGATAAACACATAGAAAAAACATTAAAATATATAATGACTTAATACGATATTAGTCAACGTCAAGCAGTTAAGTTTTAAAACATTTTCGTATTCTCCCTACGTATTATCGTAGTGTAAGTGATTACTAAGTACAGCTAGCAAATAAAAAATCTATGGGTCGAATTTCAGCAAAGTTGTAGTTCATTTAACAGTGGTTACTTGACTTACAGTTGACAGTACATCAAGGTACAGTTCAAATATCTCGCACCGAAAAGAATAGTCTGTACGAAGTTATCAAAATAGGAGTATATGTTCTTAAGTTTTCTATCTGAATGCCTCTATTTTAGGCTGGAATAAATATTCTGATTTAAGTACAAGTATAACACAAATGAACTAGCTCTTGCGAGAAAGGGGAAAAGAAAGTGTCTAAATGAGTACTCTAAAATTATAAATATAAAATGGCCAAAGTGATATCTAAAGAAAAAGCAGCATTCAAAACAAAAATGAAACTGGAGAGCGAATGGAACGCTGCATCTCAAAGTGGAAGAATACACGAATTAATTAAAGTAATAGATGGGAAAAGATGTTTCATAAACTTCCCTAAATCACCCTTTATTCTCCCATCAATAAAATTCCAACTTCTATACTCAAGGACCCCATTCCGGATATGAATTCCTGGGGTATTTATAGGATTCCTTGCCAGTGTGGTTTAATTTACATTGGCCAAACTAAGAGAGCCTTAAAATTTCGCGTCAAAGAACATGAGGCATATGTTAAAAGAAAGGAAACACAGAAGTCTTCTGTTGCTCAACATTGCTGGTCCGAAAATCACACTTTCAATTTTTCTGCTGCCAAAATTATTCAAAAAACATCTTCCATTGGAGAACTGGATTTTCTAGAGGCATTTCACATTGATAAAAATCTTTCTGTTCTAGTTAACGATCCTAATTCCAATCCAAATTTGCCTTCGGCTTTTAGAGAAATTATGTTTTAGTTCTGGTTTCGCCAACAGATGGCGCCACTTGCTTATTCTTGTTCAGGCTTTCTTATCTTATCTAATCATTATTTCCTATCTTGTTCATTTGCGATTTTGCAGCTGAAGATGATGGTTCGGTAAAACCATCGAAACTAGTCCTGTGAAAATTTTGTAGGTATAACGCTGATTTTTGTTGTTTGACTTCTGAATTAGTATTTATTCGGCGTGTTATTGTGTCTTAATTCCCTAAATCAGTTCAGATCTGGACACGGCAACTTCACTATCTATTATTAACGAGAGAAAAAATTCTGCCACTGTCAACTCCATTTGCGAAGAAAGAGCACATCAGAGCAGTACCTTTTCTCGTTTCTATTAACACAAGTACATCACAGTATTAGACCAACTATGAAAGAAGTTGAGTTACGAAACTATATTTAATAAACACTTCAGAAAATCCTCATAGCATCAACAAAACTGTCAAATATCTTTCGGACAAGAGCAAGATATATGTGAGGAATACTTATTTCGAAGACTGTCCTTGCCTTAGTGTACATACCCATCAAAAGTACAAGTGTGTAAAGTAAGTATTTCTTTGGATAGAAAGCGTGGAGACCCTCCAGAATATTCCATTGTATAAGTAACATAGCGGAACCATACCTGTGTCTGTAAGTTTCGATATTCCATATGCTCATCCTTGTTCGGTCCTGTTCAAGTGATGCAAAATGTTTGAGCAAAGTCGCATGGCAATAAGGTAATTCCCATTAGGTAAAATATTTCTGATAACGCCATTTTAAATCCTGTCTTAATGACAACTTATTCGGCTGATTAATTCAGCCGCATATATTTGGGCATTCACTTCCGAAACAAAATCCCGCCTAATGAGCGAATACATCAAATAATTAAATCACTATATCAGTATACTAAATTTAAATGGTAGTTTGAACTCTTTTCTAAGGCTGATATTGAAATATGTATCATTTGAATCAAATCAATAATTTTCGGGAACAATAGTATTTCAGGGATGATGGTAGCTACCTGCGTTAACCATTAAATTGTGTAATATATTTGAAATGAAAGTTATGTATTAATATAGTAATAAAAATATCGTTAGAAAAAGCCTATATCAGTGTGCAAAGGCATCACTCTCTCTGCCAAATACTAGCTCTTGTGTGTTTTACCAAAATCAGTTAAGCAATCAATTACGTATATCACTACTACCAGTGTGGGAAAAGGAGTACCAATGTTATCCATTATACACATGTGAAAATTCAACATGCAATATTCAAATATAAAATGATCTATGAAAATATATAACTAAACAAATAAAATAGCCTATGGACATCTGACATAACGTCTGACAAAATTAATAACTGCAGAAAAATAATGCGACAATTTTTTTATATTTATGTTGTTTCGTTTTTCCTGCTTAGCTCCAATTTCGTATTATACATGAAAACGGAAGCGAAAATGAAACATTTTATTCGAATATTTAAAGCCAAGTATGGCGTAATAATCAGTGCTAAACGTAATTACTGAGAAACGTAAATTAATGGAATATCTTGAATGTTGTCCTTCAGGTTATGGGCTTTATTAAATTGTTGTTGTAGTAATCAATAGTATAGGAAATACATGTGATATTTGCCTCTTTAATTCGAGGGTTAACTTCGTGTCCCTGCTCGACTCTTCTCTTCAATTTATTGGCAGAGAAAGAAGAATTTATGTATGTTTATAAGACAATCATATTTTCTTTCACTGCATGATTGGAGTTGTGTCCCTGCTCGACTCTTCTCTTCAATTTATTGGCAGAGAAAGAAGAATTTATGTATGTTTATAAGACAATCATATTTTCTTTCACTGCATGATTGGAGTTTTTTTATTATTCTACCATAGTGTGATGTGCATTTATGTAAGAAAGTAAAATTCCACAAATTTCGCAAACAGAAGTTATGTTTGGGCCTTTAAATTTCACAGACAAAATTAAGTTTGCTTGTCTATACCTATTTCCTTTTTCAGAGAAAATAGCGTAATTTTTCTTTCGTCTTTTATACGTACCATCCTTTTCTCTAATAGTTATAAAAGTCGGATGCAGCCAATCACATTGTCTTCCATTTGTGGCTCGCAATGCACGCAGACGTTACTAACAATACAAATAAATGCTTTGAAGATGTGTCTTAACTAAAGCTATTAACTTGAAGTGTAATTTAGTGTTACTTTATTCTAACAAAAATAAATATTTGGAATATACTGTTTCATCATCTCAAGGCCTACCAGTTGCCGATGGATAAAAACGCTGAACTCTGCACGATCTGGATTCGATTTCAGGGGAACTGACTGTCTACATTGCTGTTTTTGTGGTTTTCCTCATATGTAACGTGAAAATAAGCCCATTTCCCTTAGGAAATCCTGACTGAAGGCATGTCTCCTCTTAGGCAAATAACCTTTCAATGTTTTGCTATATTTAAAGAAATCAAATCAAACCAACCATCATCTCAAGCACTTCTTTTAAACATTTTGAAATTGAATGGCTTTTTTTCAAACTCTTCGCTAACTATCAAATATACTTCTCAAGTGTCTTATAGCGAAAAGTAAACTATGTCTAAATGAAAGTGAGGAGCAGAAATTAATTAATGAGACATACAGTGATGAAAGTGAACGCAACCATGAGTCTGAATCGCTTGATCATTCTGAAGAATCTAATACATCAAATATGATTACGTAGACTGTGAAGAATATTAAGAAATAGGTGAGTGGAATTCATTCACTCCTGAACTACCAAAGCTTGACATTTTAATGAAACGGAGACGAAGACTGAGTATTAATGATTATGTAATATTAAAGTAAATTTCTATGAATGCTTTTCAATAATGAATATATTTTAAAGAAAGAATATAGGAAGGAAAGAAAATAGGATAGAAGGAAGATATTGCAAAGAAATTAAAAGTACAAAATATATTTTAAGAGAAAAAAACGTGCTCGACCAAGCTTGTAATGATTTACCTCCAAAATCTTTTACAGAGGGAACAGCGAATGAGATCAGAATTTTCATTGGACTGGTGTTGCTTATGATCATTATAAAAAATAAATGGACAAAAGAAGTATTTGTCCTCTGAAAAGTATTAACTGCACCTTTTTACGACGTAGTCATATTAAGAGATTGTTTCGATGAATTTTGTTGTACCTTAATTTTGTATCATATCCCGACGGGGGCTAGAACTGATAAAATAAAAATATTTAAAAAATTGCTAATAAATACATTTAAAGAGATTTACATACTTTTCCGAAATATTTCATTTCATGAAATCCTTATGTAGTATGGAAAGGAAGACTAGATTACAGGCAGAACTCCATCGAAGTGATTATGGTAAGGAATAAAAATTTATGAACTGTGCGAATTTTTTGGGGGACAGAGCACCAGGAGGAAGGGGCTTTCAGACCTAGCATGCTCAAGGCCGTCTTAACAATGTTAAAAATGTCCAAACCCCTGTAGGTTATATGAGGAGGCGCCCCCCCTCTCCTCGGTGAATCCAGAGGAATTTAAAATGCTTCACATGCACAATTTTAAATACGCAAGATCAGTAGTGAACGATAACGCATCCACCAATAAAGAACCTGCTATGTCTAACCATGTAACATCCCCACAACCAAGGGGCAGACAAGACAGTCGCAGTACGACCCCTGCCGAGCTTGAACGTATCACCGAATGCACGACTGTCCCTGTGAAGACAGTTTATTTACCTCAGAAGTCGAGGCTCTCTAGATATTGATCTAACCAGTACAGTAGGATGGTCAGTCCCCCAGGGATAATCATCCAAACATAGTCAGCCCAAGGGAATCTGGTTACCAATGGGGCCATGAGAAGGCCTATGTCGAAATTGAATAGTGAGAGTCTATATGATACGCATCACTGCCCCGTAGCTGTACCCACTCTCAGAAGGTCTAGATCAAACTTCGGGTCTCCTCTCATAAAATGGTCGGTTCCAGAACTCCTATCCTTCCAAACATCAAGGAAGCACAACTTATTAAAACTCATATTTAAAACTCCTTTCAAATAAAAACTCATATTTGTAGTTTTATGAGGTTAGGTTATTTGAGTATGGCAAAGCACACGAGGCTATCGGATTAAGAGAGGAACGATGATTTCACGGAGGGTTTCCTAAGGGAAAGTGGCTTGTATTCACATTACAGATGGGGAAAACCAGGAAATTCAACCCATTGTGCCAACTCGTTTGCCTTGGTTCGAACCCAGGACGAATACCTAGCAGTCTTTAACTGTTCTACCATTGATGCAGCAAATGTATTGTCTTGAAAGTCGAAAGACATGTGAAAAAATGTTCCGGTGAATTCTGAAAATCTAAAATGCATTACTGAAATTTCTATTTATTTAATCTCATTGAAAGGTTAAAGAAAATGTGTGGAAGAGATATTATTTTTAAGCTAACCACGATTCAAATGTAATGTCCAATTAAAACAAAAGACAGGTAAAGACTTAATGAAATGATGTTATAATGTAAAATGATGCTATGAAAGAAATTTATTATTGTAGCATTATTCAGCTTCTCGAAAAAACAGTGAAGTGGTAACAGAGAACAGATTTCGCATTTTTAGATACACTGACTTAAATGCTAAATTTTATTAGAAAAAATAAAGTGGAAAAATTCTATAATATGTCTAAAATTCAACTTATTTCGCCCTCTCATGTAATAAGATTTAGTAAAGAAGATTCAAACATTAATATCCAAACGTTTGAAAAATAATCTTTTGCGTCTTGTTAAACAATATTTCTCGAAATTACTTTTAAAATGACAACGGAAATTAAAAAAGTAGAATATCTGCATTTTGCTCAAACTCAGTAAGAATTAAAACTTGTGATATTGATCTTTGTTTAAACTATAGCTTTGGTTAGGTTTGCTACATTTGACTGAGGCAAAGCGTGCTAAGGCTATCTGCCTAAGGGGATGGGTACCTTCGTGGAGGAATTTCTAATGGAACCTGGGTCTTATGCATGTTACACATGCCAAAAACCACGAAAACGCCCATGCATGCAATGAGCCCGTTTGCCTGGAATCTAGTTCAGTTCGTAGTACAAGTGTTCAGCGGATTTACCGCTTCGCCACTGGTGGGCATTTTGAACTACTATAGCAAACCGAGGATGATTTTTTTATTTCCTGCTGTATAAGTGCAGAATTATACATGTTTATTTATGTGAAAATATTTTAAGTTTACAAATTCGATAATATACATAAACACTTCTCATGGGGGAAATTAATTATTATTAATTTACCAAAAGTATCATACTAATAAAAATTTTAACTTACAATTAATTGCATTGTTTTTTCTCATTTTGCTCATATAATGCAAAGCGTTCTAAATACTATTCGTTACTTGCCCTCACGTAATAATTTGTCTTTACAGTCTCAAAAATAATCATATTTCATAGAAAATTTAATCAATGTAATTTACTTTTGAAGGGAATGCGAGGCCTAATTAGCATTATCCAATCAAAACTGATCAAATGCTTCCTGAAGTGCTAATCAAGGCGTTACCTCATTTGACGGACAAGCATAAGCTCGGCGCAAAGTGAATACCTGAGTGAGTTTCTGAAGATAAAGTGTTTTTTTCAGTGTGTAAGGACTCAAAACGGTTCTAAAAAACTTTAAGAAGTAGTACTTCCAAGAATCTGGTATATAGAAAATCAAAGAAGGGCATACAGTAATGGAAATAATGAGATGTGTGAATATTGCAAGACAGAACGTGTCTAGGCTATGGAAGTAATTTCAAAACTCTGGAACTGTTGTAAGCAGTCCTGAACAAGGCTTAAACGAATAACAATTGCTTCTCAATCTCGACATCTGACTAACAAGAAGTCTAGTGCTCGAATGTCATGTCCAAAGTTTGAGCCTCCACTGTTGTATCATGGCAAAATGTTTACGGATAGCTTAATGTAAAAAAACTTTATGCCAGAAAACCAAAGGTCCCTTTCACCTGCTTCACAACAAAAGAGTGATCTCTTTAACTCGTGAAAAAAACATCAAAACACCAACGGTCTCATTCATTTCACTAATAAGTCGAGGCTTAATTTACCATCTGACTCTAAACGTACTGCTGCTTACGTAGGGGTTCGTTATAGATTGAATGCACACAGGTCCGATGATCGGTTGATAAAATTTGTTTTATCAAAAGAAACACTTCAGGCTTCTGGAACTTTCCACAGAAATACTCGCATAGGTGTTAACATAATTATAGAGTTGAATCAGTAGTTACACTTCAAGTTATTAAGAACGTTGAACATAATGCAGTGCAAAGTGCATCTAAAAGGCGAAGCTTTCATTTCACGGATATCTCAATACACCGAAGTCGCTCTGAACTAAACATCAGAACTGAGAAACAGATGCTCTCTCCAGTCTTATATACTTTTCACCCACCCGCTGATATATTTATAGTACTCTCTACTTCTTGAAATTACTGGAAAGCATATGAGGGCTGGATACGGTTACAGTTGCATATGAAATCAATTACCGGACCTATTACGGTGTTCCTGTGATACAAAAACTGGTCCAAAATGTCGCCAAATGATTGCCAAGTTTGACGACTTTTAGCGATTTCTCGCCAACTAATTTAATTTGGCGACTACTTTTAGCGACAAAAATTAGTCGCCAAAACCATCGCCAGTTTGGCGATACCTAGCCAATTTAGCGAGATCGCCATTTATTCCATGTTAAATATACTTGTTCCTATATTCTTATTTTTCCGATAGAGCACCGTCACTCTAGATTTTCATGCTATAATTCAAAAAACCAAAATTATTTATATATGAACAAAATTCGTAACAGTATATCCGTTTACATCTGGAGGGAATCAAGAACGTGAAATCTTCTTTCGAACATTATGGAGCGTGACCGTTTCGATAGTATGGAAAGGAATATTGATCAATTAGAGTACGCCCCCTACACTTTTGAACAGCATATCTGTGACCGACCAGAGATACCAGGTTAAAGTGTACGACTCCTGATGTAAGACTTTTCAGCGGTGCATATGCATCTATATATTTACTTATGAACGATAATGCTTGTCGACATTTAGCAAGCCTCGTTCACGAATTTCTAGAATTTGCAATCATTTAGCGAATATTATGAACATCTTCTGATCTTAACCTTATAGAGAACTTATGGAACTACCTTGGAGAAGTAGTTGCACGGATACGTTATCTTCCTAGAGATGTGAATGTCTTGAAGATCTCATTGCTGGAGAAGTGAAATTTTATTTCCCAAACTTTCGTTAACAACCTTTCGGCCAGCATGAAAACATCTTGTCATATGAGGGTACAAGTCAGGGTAGGTCACATTTCATATTAAATTCATAAGCCTTCTTTTTTGAGTTATTCATTTTTATTCTGAACTCTCCCTCGAATATAATATTACCGTTTTTATTGTTATCGATGAAATTATAATGCACAGCTTCTGGAGAAATACGTGATTTTATGTATCTAAAGATAATATAGAGGAGTGTACTTTGATGAAAATCCGACTTTATTGGATTTTTATATATAATTCTTTTAATTATAAAAATTATCTAGCTTGGAGAAAAGAAGATGATAAAAATTCTTTATTATAATAAAATTTTTTAAGCAGAGCAAAATTAATGTCAAGAAGTCAAAAATTTTTACATTTTATCCCTTAGGCGCGAGAAGCTATCACTTTGGTACTTCCATAACAGCGTAATCTTCTTTGGAGAATTTGGCGATTTTTGAGGGAAAAAGTAACATTGATTATATTTGTAAAAGTTATTCATTACACACATCTCATTATTTAACATTTTAATTATATATTTAGCCTGAAAGTAAATCAATAGCTTCTTTAAGTTTCGATTTTTATTTTTGTACCATGGAAATTTTGCGGCCATCGCTTACATTAAATATTCAGCAAGTTTGTCTGAATATGGCAAACCACACGAGGGTTATCTGCTTAAGAGAAAGACACTTCCTAGGCGAAGCTGCTTCGTATCTATGCTACACATTGTGAATACCACGAAAGCGCCCATGAGCTAGACCGGTAGCCAATATTCGAAACCGGTCAAACAACTAAGTGTTCCGTGACTTTTCTGTTCAGCCGCTGGTGGGCCTTTATTACTGTATAAAGTCATTAATGATTTTTTTTTAAAGCAGAATATGTGAAAAATGTGCAATGCCCTGGCCGAGACTCGAACCCTGGACTTCTCGAATCCCTTCGAGTATGTTTCCAGTTACAATACTAGGGCATAAGGAATGGAGAGCGAAATTACCTTACAACCTGACAATCAATGTGAAACGTTTAAGTAGTTAACTAAAAAATATAAACTTTAAAGTAATTGATGCAAAATTAAAGTAAATAAATAAAAATAATTCAAGTATAAAAGCAAAAGTAAAGATTAAATTGAATTAATTACTAAAGGGAACAAATTAACAAATTTACGGCAAAATAATGCATTACTGCAGATACGATATTGCAGTTTCTTTTATTAAAAGTAATGTCCCTCGAGGAATCGAGAGATTAAGACAGTTTAACCTTATTTCGAACCCAGGGCAAAAGTACTGGACATATGGTTGTATCCCACCGTTTTCTCCATGTTAAACGTGAACGCAGAATTTCTCTCAGAAACTCCTCCGCAAAGGCATGCTTTCCCTTAGGCTCTTCTGTACTTTGCCGTACACAAACAACCCACCAGTTGCAAGTAATTCCTACAATTATGTATTTTAAAATCGATTTTAAGACAGAAAATGTCATGATTTGCCTTAAATCATTAGAATGCAACAAAAAGAAAGCATATGAAAATGGCGACGTTGTTTGGTGCTTAAGAATTATGAATGAAAATGACCAAGGAGGTTTGCTTACAAAGAATCTTTGCATTTAAATTACAGTTCCCTGTACATAGTGGGAACAAAACTTTAAAAAAAAAAAAAAAAAATCCGATTGCTTTTAAATTTTACATTACTACCAAAGAGGCGTTTTTTTAACGTTGTGTTACCTTTATTTATTAAATATCATGTTCTTCGCACTTAAACCATAAACTTCAACAGCAATATCTCAAAATAATTTTAAAATGAGCATATCTTTAGAATTTCCGATACACAGTCTCGCGTGCTGGAGATAAAAATGTTTTTTTATTCCGTACAGTGTTGTCATTGCTCGCTTTGGAATTGTTGAGTTCCTTAATAAAAACTCATAAATGCTTTACAAAATATATAATAGATAATAAAGCAAAGTTCACATTCCAAATTTGGGCTTCCAGATGCTCATATTCGGGTGGAGACGTACGTTATTCAAAATTTGATGGCTCTAGGTACCGTTGCTTTATCACAATGCGAGAAACATTCATATATTTATGCAGATTCTTCATTATGTAAGTTCTTTAAATATGACACAGTGTGATAATATTTGGTAGCAACAATTTAAAAAGTGAAACGGGCATTTAAAGTTTTCCACATAAAATGCCAAAACGAAATTAATAGCCCTTCTGTCTAAAAATTAATTAACAGCTTTCGCTAATAGCATGAAAAATGGAGCCTTGGTGGGTTAAGTGAAAGATCTGAATTAGGTTTCTCAATAAAGTGTGTAGGAGAGTTGTCATCACGTATTGTGCTTGCACTCAAAGAGGACGGTTGCGCTAATACAAAAATAACCTCGTTTGATTTTAACTGCAGTCCCATTACGTTTTAAACCTGCATAAAATAACTAAAGTTCGCATTTCTAGTTAAACTTAACATTGTTGGCATAATAATTCACTGCGCTTCAAGCATCATTAACCAAATCCAGTACTTGACTGATTACGCAACTTAAGATTTTACTCAACTTCTTCCATTTGGCGTGAGTACTATGTGTTAGGGAAGGGATATTTTTTCCTCGCTGTGTTAGATTCTTTATTTTATTCTTGTTTCATTTTTATTTGCTTACTTTGATTTTGCGTTAATTACTTGAACGTTTGATCGTGTATATTTTTAGCAGTTAAGTATGTAAATGTTTCTTATTGATTATTAACTATTTAATTAAATTTCATACTTTGCCGTTTCGAATTATAATGCTTAGATACACTCGGGTATTCTCGCCCTTCGTATCGTACAATTAAAGGATTATAATAACATTTTGAACGTTTTTGCTTGTGACCATGTTGAACGCCATTCTCTTGTCGACTTATCGACTATTTTGTTTTTTCGGCTTTCCCCCCCCCCCTCGAAAAAAAAACACCAAGCTTTGGCTTAATTTAATTATTTGTTCCTTTAGGCAGTTTTGATTTTTTTCCTCCAATTTTTGGCTGCTTTCGAATAAGGACGTCAATGACAGGAAAAACATCCATTATTTTTCTACTTTTTTGTTTCTTTTTATACTGTGGTTTTTTTTACACTCTTAATTTAAATTTGTAAAGCTTACTTTTGAGTCTGTAGCTAAGTAAAATATTCCATTTTACCTGTCTTCCCCGAGAAGGGAATTTCACGAGGGGCAATTGGAATGCGCGCTCGCTTAACAGTCTGAGAGTTCAGAATTTGAATCCCAGACACGACATCGCTGGTTTTTCATGTTTTCCTGCTCTAAAATAAAATGAATGACTCTACAAGTGTCATTCGAACTAAAATGTGGTGGACAATAATTCATCGTTATTAGGATTTGGTGACTGGGTGTCCGCCTCCCCAATTAAGCTTTATGTGAGGGAGAATGTAAAATATTTTCTCCCTCCTTTTCGAGGGTCTATGTTCCGTAATTGGAAGCACATCCGGCTAGCAAACGTGAGGTCCTGAGTTCGAGTACGGAAGCGAGAATATTTCGCTTTCTTATGCTTTGTGCTCAAAAATTAAAATTTTCTTCAAACGTTTTATTATTTTACATTATTTGTACACCAATAAGAACGTTTTTAATGAGTTTATCGATTTTAATTCTTTAATTTTTTATATAAACATGCACGCATTTATTCTTATATATAACACGCATGCACCCAACTGTTTTCAATCGATTTTAATATTGTTTTTGGAATCAGGGTAACATTTAAAAATGGCGAAATTAATGGACAGAAAACTGGCATTATTTCCCTATTTAATGCTTACATTTATCATTGTGCCAAACAATTATCTGTATAGCCAATAAATCAACTTTTGTAAATGCTAATTTTAGAACAGCTGCTCTTCTCACATACACTGGTGTGCAAAAATTAAGGACGAAATCGAAAAATTAGCATATCAGCTGAACGAAGAAGCAGAGCGGACAGAAAGACCAATCAGGAGATTAAGTAAGGTGATGTACGGTAGCACATGCGCAGATATGCAGGTAGACGTAATGGGGGAGTGTCTGAGTAGTATAAAGCATGTTGTCGGTGTAAGATCAGTATTTCTGGCAAAGAGATTGCACGCCGTATAGCAGTTAAAATCACACCGAGTTGCTGCCTCAGCGAGAAATGGCGAATAATCAATCTGTTAGACGACATCTGGATGCTTTTACCCGATGTCGAATCATTGGGAAGTTGGAGGAAAGCCGCAGTGTGACAAGTGTGGCTGCAGAGTTCGGAATTGCTCACAACATCGTTTCACGACTTTGGAGACAATTTCAAACTACAGGAACAGCTATCCAGAGATTTAGTAGTGGTCGTCAGGAAACACACCCGCAGATGACCGGTATATTGCCTTACAGGCCAGAAGAAACAGGCGGCAGACAGCGGCAGAAATCGCTAGACACACGACACAGGCGACTGGACGACCGATATCCCGTTTTACCGTGGCCAGAAGACTGCACGGTGGTGGTCTGTTTGCACGACGCCCTGTAAGGTGTGTACCTCTAACGCCTGCCCATCGGAGAAGGCGTTCTCTGTGGTGCCGGGAACACCGGAATTGGAGAGACAATGAATGGGGACGAGTACTCTTTACAGATGAGAGCAGATTCAGTCTGAGTAGCGATTCTCATCGCATACTCATCTGGAGAGAGCGGGGAAGCCGCAATCATCCCTTGAACATCATTGAAAGGGACAGGTATGGAGGTGCCGGTGTTCTCGTTTGGGGAGGCATCATGCTTGGTAGTCGTACAGACCTTCACATCTTCGACGCAGGTTCAGTCAACGGGACCCGTTATTGTAACGAGATTCTTCTTCCATATGTGCGTCTTTTTAGAGGCGCTATGGGTCCGTAGTTCCTTTTCATGGACAACAATGCACCATGTCATCGCACAGTAGCTGCCGAACAGCTCTTAGAGAGTGAGGCTATTGAACGTATGGATTAGCCGGCACGATCTCCGGATCTCAATCCCATCGAGCATGTATGGGATTTTCTAGGTAGACGCTTGGCAGCTCGTACTTACCACCTTAACGATTCCGGAGCTTCGATTGGCGCTGCAAGACGAATGGGCAGCAATGCCTGAACAACTCATTGACACCCTCATTCTCAGCATGGGCAGACGCTGTGAAACCTGCCTAGCAGTCAGGGGAGATCATATCCCCTATTGAAGACCGGATGCTTCTTGCCGGACACCCATCACAGGGATGTTTCGGCCTTCAGTGGCATTGCGCTCCATGCTACTTTTTCAATAAAGCTTCTTTTTATCCCTCTGATTTCTCTTTTAGTAAGTGTTGCTTACATTACTCATGTCCTTACGTATTGGGGATCTTACGGTATTAAATATGTTGATTTGGAAAGCTTTTGTACAAAGTTATATTGAAAAAACCGTCTCGTCCTTAATTTTTGCACAACAGTATATTACTGGCACCTAATCGAAGAAGGCTGTAGAGTTATCACTCGTTTCTCGTTCTTCCAACGTGGTGCACTCCTCAAGATACTGTTTCATATATAGCTTTCCTACATTTTCTTAAATCAAGAAAAATCAGCTAACGTGTTCTTATTTATTTATTTATTTATTTATTTATTTATTGGTTTTGTGTGTGTGTGTGCTTGGATTTGGTAATTTTTGGATGCTTGTCCAAAATGAAACTAACTTCTTCCTGTTTTATGCATCTAAACAATGGAAACCTAAAAAATACGTTCAGCACAAACCATGACACTAATTAAAACATAACTGTTAACATGTAACTGAAAAATAAGTAAGAGAAAAACATAATCTGAACCATTTAAATCATAGTAGTTTTATTAATTATAAAGATTTTTTTCAGATATTGTTCTATAAAATATAACCACAATTTACTCATAGACTGTACATATTGTACAAGCACGAACTGCAGTTAGCCTTAAGTAGAAGCAAATCAGGTTAATTTTTAACATACTATGAGTACATTTAACTAATTTTAGTACTTTATGACTTAAGAAAAAGAATCAGCACTACCCAGATAATTTTACCTAACCCTTTAAGTGATCAAGCTAACTGTTGCGCGATACGTTTGCAAATATTTGTTGAGCCTAGTTGTAATTAGCGTAGACATAATAAATAGGTAATGCGTATTTATAAACGAAAGCTAAGTAAACGATTTTAGTACAAATTACACTTGTAACAGGTTTCTTGTTTAAAACCAAAAAAATATTTACCACTCTGAGTATTATGATTTCTTCCTATCGGGGGGGGGGAAGTTATTAACACTACGTTACTGATCACAATGGCTAAATCTAGAGCCATACTCTAACTGTTAAATTAGTTTGTAGAGTCATTAAGTTTTTTGAAGCAGGAGACATGAAAAATGAGCAATGCTCTCTCCGGTATTCGAATCTGGACCTCTCGAATACCTGCCGAGGGTGCCACCACTAAACCGTGAAGACATGCTGGAAGGAGGGGAAAAATACCTTATATACTCCCCTTTTTGAATGCGACTGGGGATTAGGATACCCAATCGCCAAATGCTGGTGGTGACAAATTATTGTTCACTACCTCTTAGTTCCTGCGCTACTGTAGAGTCATTAGGTTTTTTTTTTTTTTTTTTTTTTGAAGCAGGAGACGCGAAAAATGAGCAATGCTGGAAGGAGGGAGAAAAATACCTTATAGGTTTATTATTATTATTAACGCAAAATTATTTTCATTTAGTTAGTTTATGTTTCCCCTTATATTCCTTTGTTGAACTTGGCGCGGCCTGTTATGACCATGAGACCAACTTGTTTGGTTGGGTAAAGAGATGGATATATTTTTATGGTATCTGGTTTGGCTTCTTATTTAGTAGTCATTTAATGTGGTCAGCTTAGCCGGAGCCGAAAACTTTATGAAGCTTTTTTTTTTTACATATGTTCGACATACTGCGTAATTAAGATCGCTTTATTGTGACTAATCTGTCTTGCCTGAATCAGAACAAGCTCACAAAATTCATTGTGGCAAGGAGTATAAGATAGGTTTTTAGGTTGATTTGATTATGGCAATGTACTCGAGGACTATCTGCCTAAGAGGGGATGCTTTCGGGGAAGACTTTCTAAGGAAAACTGGTTCACATACATTTTGCCCATGGGTAAAACCTCGAGAACGCCCATGCAGGTAGCCCGTTCACTGGGACTCGAACCCTGGGCCGAACTACCAGTATTCAGCGACTTTGCCGCTGACCGCTGTGGGGCATAGGAGTACAAGATAACGCCTGACGTTAGCAAGAGCCTTGGGCACTATATAGAAGAGTGCGATTTTGCCCTGTTCTACCTCAGTTTTCAGGGTGAGCACTTCGGTGGGGGGGGTCCGAGGGTCTCCCACCCCTCTTTCCCTAGACACGAGAGGACTTTTGGATAGTCATATATTCACAGAGTCCCCGTGCTGCAAAGATACTATACACTTACAAACATCCCTGGCTTCTGTGGGATTCGAACCTGGGCCTTTCAGTACGGCAGAGTCACTAACCACTATCGCGTTTGGGCTGCATTAAGGTTGTTAAATTACTAAATGAAATCGCTTTCGAATTATATTTATGTGATATAGATAACTCAAACGTGCTTTTAAAAATAAGAATGTTAAATTTATTAAAGGAATTAAAACTACTCTGAAAATTCATTAGCATTTGATGGAAAACAATTGAAATGCTATAAATGATAACGAAATGTCAAAAAGTTTTAAAAGTACGAATCGCTCAGCAGTAACAGTTTTAGAGAAACATAACGTCCCTTGAAATGGCTCGAAAATCAAATTTTTATGGGCGAAGTAAAAGGGAAACTAGAGGAATAAATTTTTATGAGCAATGGATCGAAGGCCTTTGCTAGTCTATTTCAAGTAACACACCTGGAACACATTCTTCTTATCCTTCCTTTCAGATCTGTAATGGATCTTCATCAATATATAATAGGCTATTTCAGAGATCCTATTATATGATGCCATGAAGCGCCAACGTCAGGGATGTCAAATCTTGAACTATACCGACGACATCACGGTGCGAAAGGTCATCGATTAAAACTTTTGATCGCTTTTTCTTCTCCGGGGGGAAAAATTCTAAAAAAAAAAAAAAAAAAAACTAGAAAAAGAATTTCAGAATTTTCTTTTTGACTGGCTTCTGAATAATTGCCAAACGTTTTCTTAATACTTTGAGACGTTTCAGTACCTGCTGTGCAATACTTATTTATTTTTCTAATGTATTTGACGTCAAGACCAGAGAATCAAAATAATTGTGGTCACACAATAATTTAGAAGGTTTGAAGATTTCAGTTTAAAAATTTATCCTCATTTTCTAAATTTTGTTGAGGAAATAAATTTGCGTTTGAGGATTATTTTCTAAACATACGTTAGACAAGATAATTTGTGAAGAAATGAAAATTAAACATTAATTATAAAAAATCGTTCTAAATTTAACAAGTATAGGAAAATAAATGAATTCGTAGTTTTGTTCTACGTACTTAGGAGCTCATTGAAATATTTTTTAACCATAGCATTATAAAACGATTAGAAAAAGCGTTAGCATCTATAGCTGCGTTAAAGTCTATAATAATAATAGAACATATAATGTCTTAAAAATTAGTAAAAAATAAGTTTAAGAGTTCTTATGTTCTGAATAAGAATAGTATATTCTTTTCTTAATTCAGAATGCTATATGATGGCGGATTTGGGATTATAACTTTCTATATCAAGCACTTCAAAACTTGATTTGTTTGGTTTACATATTACGGCAAAGCACTGGAAGGCTACCTACCTAATGGGAAGGATACCTTCTTGGAGGGCGTTCTAAGAAAAACTAGTCCGTATTCACGTTACACATGGGGAAAACTACGAAGGTGCCTATGTAGCCAGCCGTTCGTCTAGAATCGAGTGAAGGTCGAGCTACCAGTGTTCAGCGATTTTACCATTCTGCCGCATTTCGCTGCTTCGAAAGGTTTGTTTGCAGCTACTAAATCTGCGTTTATTCCGGTTTCGTTTTTTTTTAGGGGGGGGGGGAGCTACTAGTGTTTACAAGTGGAAAATTATCGGCAAACGGGCTGACTAAATATGATTTAATGGTTTCTGCAGGTGTAATACGGATCTCTAACTCGATCTTCTGGAAGAGGAGCTGTATGATCTTCGACATGCTGACAGTCATTATCTTGTGCATTTCGCCCATTTGTAAAAAAAAGCATTTCTTAAAATTTTCCGGGATTTTAAAATCGAATAGCCTATGTGAATTGATAGTAAATACTGGATGCCAGCATGGCTAATTTCTTATATATCTGGTTCTTATACTTTTCTCTACTGACGGATGAGCATATGGTAATATTAAATGATATCTAATTTTTTCAAAATCCTTTCTGTTCATAAATCGTGTTCTATCCTTATGAGATCTTTAGAACTGATTACTGGTCATAGAGTTCTAAGTGTCCTGTCATCAGGTCCATTAGAAGATTCACGCTGTAGCGATTTCTAACAGATTCACATCTGCATTTCTAATGTATATTTTGAAAAGAAGACTTGATATTTTTTCTTTCCGATATGATTTGGAATTTTTGAAAAAAATATAAATATTTACAATTTATTTCAAAACTGTAAGTAATACAAATTATGGTTTTCCTTAGCTAGGAATTTACAGTTATGCCTAATGGTTGGAATGCTTTCGTGGGAGAAATTCTAAGAGAAACTCACTGGCATCCACCTTACACATGGAGAAAACCACGAAAACCCCTATGCGAACAACTCGGGATTTAAACCTGGGTTTATTTACTAGTGTTCGGCAAATTTACGCTTGGTCACTGATGAGCCTTTAAAAGGGCTATACAAATATCTATACAAATATCCGCCCCGTTTACGAAGAATCGAAAACGGGGCGGATATTTGTATAGTATTATCCTCAGCAATCGCTATTTGAGGAAGATAATTAGCAGTTCTATTTATCTGTCTTAGAGATATTTATAGTCAGTTACACCATCATTTAACCAGTCTTGAAGATATCTGCATAAGCTTCTAATAACCATTTCGCTTGAAAAGATTTCACGGTAAACGCCAGCCTTATTTAACTGTCCTTTTATTGCTGAGAAGAACTGGACGTCAAACTGTACATGGTAAGGAGAATTTATATAGACTGTCATGTTCTCTTTTTAATTCTTTCGTAACTATGTAATCCCTATCTCTTCATATTATATTATCTTTAATGCATAGAAGCTCATCTTTAGGATTAAGCCATCTAGTTATAATCTTCGGTCTCATAGATCATTTTTAAAAACTAATTTTGAAGCTCTAACATGTGATTAAACATCTTTCACATGTTATGTATATTTATTTAGAATACGAATTCATATCCGGGATACATATACATATACGAGAATCTACGAGATAAAAGTACGTAATAGTAAAAGTATTAGTTGCTAACATCCTACAGAAAGTCCAAAAACATATTAAATACTCAACTTTTCATCTCAAATGATGAAATTTCTATGGAAATTAAAGCTAGTTTTATAATTCCGCAAAATATGCTAAATAGCGAATGACATAGTTAGAATCTTCATATGATAATTAGAGTCGTATGTTTTTTGTTTCCCAATTACATCGGTTTAGAGATAAATTTTATCAATGTTATGCGTTTCAAAAATGAGCAAAGGCTTTTGCAGTTTTCTCCACGCAACTTTATTTCCAATAATTTCAGCGTTTTATTGAAACTGCTTCCTCAGATTTTCAATAAAATTGCAGTCTCTACTTATCTGAACTTCAAACTGATTTTATAGCAAAAAAATGCCGTTGATTCTATGCCCTTGAAAAGGAAACTATTAAGCTAATATTAAACGGAAAATTCCTATAGATAAAACGAAAATAAAGAAACAAGAAAGAAATAAAGATTTTAGTCACCTGTGGCAAATCTTCTCTTAGAACTCGCCGCTTTTTAAAAATTGCTTTCTTTCCGTAGCCTTAAGTCAAGAACATTTTGTCTGAAGCTTTCGTCTTGCAAAAACAATGTTATCCATGTTTTGAAGGTAATTTAATCAAATTCTTTATGTTTTATTTGAAAATTTGAAGTATTTATATTTTTGCATATTCCAAATAACTTTAATTTTCTGTCACGTTGATTGCCGAAGTCTAAAAATTAGGGAGACACTGGATAATTTTAATTCTAAAATGTGACTTTATTTTGTGCTGTAGTTAACTTCCTGTTATTCGAGAGACACATTAAGATGGCTTTGTATCAATAAGGGTTAAATATTTTTATTGTAGTAAAATTTTGGAAATTGTCATCTCCAACCATCAGAGTGAAAAATAATTGTATTTGGAAAATACAAAAAGGGAAAGAAGTATTCGTGTGCTCTGCAGTGATAACAAACGATCTCGTAGTATTTGGAAGCTATTTTTATTAAAAACTAATTCAACTGCACATAATTTTACATAGTGTTTAATTCAGTTTTATATAATTGGCAATACAGTGTTAAATCATCCGTTGAAACTTAAAAATACATAAAGTGTACAAGTATTACTCTTTTGTTTTGACAGACGCCTATCGAAACGCAAGAGTAATTTAAAATTATAGGATATTTTTTATCTTAGATGTATGGTAAAATAATTCAGGAAAACCACATTTTAGTAAGATATAATGTTAAAATTTAAAATTTCAGAAAAAGAATTGCTTGGAAAATCTTAGATTTAAATTTGCATTAACTTAAAAACCTAATCTTTAGGAGATTAAATTCAACTTTTAACTGCAATTTACAACATCAAATTTTAGGTAAAAATTAAGTATTCTCAAATATTTTGAATTCCTTCTTAAAAGAATCTATAAAAGTATAGTAAAAGTAAGAAAATTAAAAAATAACTGGTTATTAAAATTTCCTGTTTACATTTCTAAATATAAGGTATATGCTTATATGTTCCAGTTAATTTTTACAAAGCGCTATAAAACTTACATTAAAATGTTACATACATTAAAACAACTCAAACTTCTTTGAAAACAATACCAAGTCTCTGGGGCTATACTATGTTAGACAAATTCGAAAAACAAGAAATAAGATATAAATGTATAGATTAACAGATTCTGAATGTCTGAAGTTAGACATCAGCAGCACAAGCAAAGAATACATTAAAAATACACCATAAAAGTATTTAGGCTCAATATATGTTTTTCAACAAAGGGCAGTTTGAAGGAAGAAGCATACATCTGAGGTGGAGAAATACAGAGAGAGAAAAATGGTGCGTACATGCCTTTCAGGTGGAGAGAAGAAGAACTTGAGTACAGAATTATTTCTGGTAACCAAATGAAATTATGCTCCAGATTAAGTTGCTTGAAAATACTAATAAACTGTTACTAGTATTTTCTGTTAATCATAATATGGATCATTTCAATTTTCGATTATTCGACTATTTATGTTTGGCAAAGCTTAACAATGTTTTCATTCAAAACATTATGCGCATTGAAATTTTTGATTAATTTCATATGTTGATGTATTTTGTTAACTTAACTTCTTATTTTTACGCAAAGTTACGTTATTAAATAAAACAATAACATAATTAATCCATGTTCGTATAATCTCTTAATAATCGTCGTTTAACATTGTTTATCTATTATTTAGTTTCGTTTAATCTTATCCATAAGTCTCAAAATGTATAGCCAACTTTAAAAGTTGGCTATATTCTCTACGTTTTAATACTGCCATTCTCATTCTGATGCAAATCATGCTCTAGCGAGTTTCCCACGTAAAGAATTGGAGGCGGCTTACTAGTTTCAAAAGAGTGTGAAGTTAAAGTTTACGAGGTAATAGAACAAATCTACCCTTCATCATTTTGAGAGATGATCTTTAAAAATGAAAGACATTATACATTTAAAAAAGGAATTCACAGGTATTTCCTAAACTCTGTAAATGAAAGACATTACACATTTGAAAAAGGAATTCACAGGTGTTTCCTTAAATAATGATTCCGAAGAAACCTGAAGCTTCATTTGTATATCATAAGTTTATAAGGAATAGTCGGTTAAATCCTCGTAAAGTATAAATTGGATAATATGTATGTGTATAATTTTCATATGTCTCAATAATATTTAGACAGGTGAAAAATTTGCTGCTTTTTTATTAATGATAGAAATAGCTACAAAAGCTTTGTGATTGGAGTAATAATAATAATAATCAAAGGAAACGGAGAATATTTTAGGATAATTTGTTTCTTATTTATGTTACACATGTGGAACACCGCAATGACTTTCATGCATCCAATAAGTTCGCAGAAATTTGAATCCGCTTCGAACCAGCTACATGCAGCAATTTTCCGCTTGGACGCTGGTGAACATTCCTTTCTGAAACTTGTAACTCAATTCAGGTCATTAATTGTAGTTGGTATTAAAGAAGTGAAAGCTTTGATCATCGTTTTAGTCTCATTTGTATCGCTGTGATCAGTAAATTGGCTAATGATGCTGGTTGCCGTGTCATTGGGCTTGGCCTCGAATCCCAGAGAAAAGTCTGATGTTAAGAGCACTGTGGCTTTGCCTCATGAGGGCACATAAAACACTGGCGAGTCCAAAATCTTCAAGATTGGTTTGATAGTGGAAAGGAATGGTGGAAAATCCTCCAATTCGTACTTTGGGGTATTCTTCATAAAAACTGGGGCAGAACGGTACAGTTAGTGCAGTGAACCAAGTGAACGGGATCACCTTTCTCAAGCAACGATTTTCTAGATTCTGAAAATCAAGTTTTAAAAAAATTGGAAAGTTGCCAAATGGCACCATCGACATATCTTATTATTTTAACTATTTTAACACAATCACGGACAAGGCGGAGCGTGCAGCTCGAGTGCAGAGCTCAGGCCTGATACGCCGAAAAAAGCAAAGTAGCGTATGCCATCGACTAATGCACGTAAACTCTAAAAATAGAAGTTTATTGTAACCAGCAAAACCATAACATATTGTGAAATGTCCCTATATGTCGATGTTTTCTAGTGTAGTATAAGTGTGTGTAACTGAATAACCTGACATTAGATTAAGTTGTTTTTATTAAGAACTAACAGTTATAATCTAGTATATATATATATATATATATATACATAGAAAGAGCATAATAAATGCTTAAAATAATTCTTATCAGCAGTTTTTATAAATTTATTACATGTTAATAGTACTAAGTAATTTTAGTTTTGAATTTTATGTCACGTTTGGAGTTTTGGTTTTCTGTAAATCTATACATATAAAGAAGAATGTCCATTTGCGTTTGAACGCTGCGTTCGGAAGAGCAGTCACTGGGTCCAAGCTCAGGGTGTTTATATAAGAATGTTGCCCTTACATCACCAATCAATACTACATTCCCTCTTCAATGAATGTTGGAGGCTACGTCACATTCCAAGAGGAATGAAAGTGGCAGAAGTAGCCCTGTTCCACAAAAAAGGGAAAGATCTAAATATTCTAATATCATACAGTCTCATCTGCTTACTACCTGCGCTTGTAAAAGCCTTATTAATTATTTGGAGTATAATTTTCCAACAGTTTGCTTAAATTTTTAAGCATTATAGATGATTTATCGTAACAGAAAAATTCAGTTAGAAGGTGTACATAAGCGTCTAAACCAATCCGACGGAAATTCTCGCCCATTTGCTGTCGATGAAAGCCATCTTTGGAGAAAGATTGATATTAGGTTAGAGTTAAGCTTGAAATAAGTTTTATGACTTATTTTTACTTAATTGTATTTATAATACTGAAAGTAAAGAAAATAAATAAATAACAGAGCTTTTTATTTATATACTCAATATAAAGGACTGAATGGCTTGTAAAATAAAGAATTTAAATTGGTGATTTCCAGTTTCCTCTGGCTATTTTCCAAACCTGATTTGTCAATGCGTTCAAACATATTACAGCCAAAACTTAGTTCCTTCGAAAAGCGTGACTAAAAATTTTCGACTTAAAGGGGGAGAAGAGCTCCTTCTCGAGGGGATTGATTCTTTCTGCAGCACTCCAAACAATTTCACGCCTGAGGAGATTTAGGAAGAATAGCTGAGAACTTCATAATTATTAACCCCACGTCTTCACAACACATAGCAGTTACTCACTTGAGATTGATCAAAGTTTTACGCATTTGAAGCCTTTTGGGTGCAAATGTACACCGTCTTTAAAACATTGATTTGAGATAGAGGTATTTTAGGAGTTAGACTGATCAATAATTTAAATAGGAAATCGATTGCAATAAAACTCTTTTGTTCTTAACACCGCAGATTATACATTTGGTTCATAAATGTATAACGTATTTTCTCCCTCTTTCCAGCATGTCTTTGTGGTGTAACGGTGGCACACTCGACGCATATTCAAGAGGTCCAGATGCGAGTCACGGCGAGGACATTGCTCATTTTTCACGTCTTCAGCATCAAAAAAAGATAATGACTTTACAAATACATTTTAAACTTTACTCCACATCTGAAAGAGAAATTCCCATTTATTTTAGATTTGTCTTTCGATAACTTAAAGTAATTTACCCAAATCCATTCTTTCAGTATTTTAAAATCTTCAGATAAAGAGAATCGAAGGAGAAGCTTAGAATGTATGTATGCATTTATGTAACTTATCTGAGTCATGTATGACTATATGTATTTAAGCAAACTTCAGAAATAAAATTTAATTCTGCACTTTACTTTTATTTTATTTTATTACATTTGTAATTATTTCTGATGATCCTTTTCAGGAAAGGAAAACTTTTAATACTTATTTTAAACATAATGTAGTAAATTAGGAAAACACTGGTTAAACGTTGATATCAATGCAACTCATCTTGTTTAAATTAAATGCAGCTCAACTCATTTTAGTTAAAGTATTAATATACATTGCTTGCAAATATGTACAGTCAAATTTAACACATGTTATGTTGCAAGTGGTAACTTTGAAAAACCCATAAAAACTATCTTGCTTTTCTTGGTTTCTTTTTTTTAATACTGAATTTAAACTTTTGTTTTCGTTATACAGCCATTATGAAATACTTCATACATTATTGAAGCTTAATTACTAGAGCTATTCTTCTGTAATTGCTGTGTTATGGGTGAGAACTTTGACTGCCCCATTAAAAATTTCTTTTTCATTCTTTCGCTTTTTCTTTGTTTGCTATTTTAATACACAATAATTATGAAATACATTATATTTATTACGAAGTAATAACTAGAGCTGTTTTTCTTTAATGAATAATAAAGGAAGAAATTAGTAATTTAATTAGGGAAACTAAAATAGTTCTGCATCTTAAGAAGCAAAGTACGTAAAATAAAAGAAATTTTACTAGCAAACACAGACGAAAATAACAGTAGTAAATTTAAATGTTTTTGTGATGCAATATATTAGTTATTAATAATTTTTGTTTAGATTTCATATAATTATTTTTTTGAAAGATTCGTTTCGGAGCAAAAGAATAATGAGCTGCAAAATCTTAGTTTACGGCACGATATACAAGAAAAAAATCCCAGATTGTTAAAAACTCTATCACTGATACACGTAGCGTAAAAATTTACTAAATTTCAGATTTTGAATGCTTCTCTCCTGGCTTTATCAGTGAACATTAATTAGTTAATACAAAAATGTAAAACGTAAAAGTAAAAATATTCCTTGTTTCTTCTTGTATTGACAAATCGTTGCACGAAGTCTCACATTTTATAGTTGAAAAATGCCTGTTTACAATGTCATCATCATGCGGTAATTTATAGATATTTTACTTTTTACCACGATATTTTGTGCGACGGTGTTTTAAAACTGCGAGTTTTTTGCGCCGCTTTATTTTCTATCATGGTGTTTTAAAACTGTGATGTTTTAAACTGCCTTACTTTCTTTGCTCTGACGATATTCTGTAGGATGACATTATGCTTCAGTTATATGCTCTCTTATTCGCAGCTCACATATCTTCTGTTGCGATATTCAGAGACATGTGTCCTATCTTTGAATATCGCAACAGAATTTTCCTATCTCCTTCCATGTTTAGAGACTAGTTATCAGCAGTCTTTTAAAACCTTGTTCAGTTTTCTAAAGAAAGATAATACGTTATCATTATTAATGTAAAATTAATTTTAATTCCAAACGTATCTCTATTAAGACTCAAAATGTGAGAAAAAAAGCAATTTCTCGTTTCCTGGCATTTAGGAGCTGCTTTTGGTTTATTAAGTTTTCTAAATGAAGTAATTACTATATCAGTAATTGAGTTAAAATCTTTTAAATTCAAAGTAACTCTAGTAATAGTCAAAACGTTATTTCAAGTAAAGAGCTGCTTCACAAGATCAATGAAAATAATTTTAATATATCAGAAGGTAATAGTTGTTAATTGGTTAAATGAATAAGATAAAGCACATAGAAAAATGTAAATGTGTTGGAAAAGTATTCTTTGAGGGAAAGTGGTTCGTATTTATGTTATACACGATGAAAACTGCATAACTCTACAGATTTTATCCGAATCTGAAGCAGGGTTGAAATGTTAGCAGTCACTCAGCAGTCTGGAAGGAAGTGAACTGTATACAAAGTTATTCTTCCTTAATAGCCTTTAATATATTCATACAGCAATTTCTCGTTATATTTATATACTTGTTGGAAAACATTTACGATATCAATCGAAATTAAGAAACATTTATGAAATGAAAGAAATGCGTAATCAAAGGTTATTTTTGATGGAAATATCGAATTTTACAGCCCTTTCGTGCTCATTTCTCTTAATTAATGGCAATATAGAATTATTGCTGATAGTCATATTTTGCTTTTTTTCTACACCAATGCTAATAATTTTGAAACATTAAATTGTAATTTAGTATACGTAACATACAAATTTCATTTTAATCTTGTGTACCAGCAAATGGTTTACATAATCCTTTTAAAGCAGTTTTAGATCAGGGGATTTAAAAATTTAAAGTTAATTTTGCTTCTCAAATGCCGCAATGAATAACTTTGCAAAAATCATTAATTAACATTTATGGTTTAAGAAATTTGATTTACCTTTAAATAACCGTAATCTCTTGTGTATCAGCCGAACATTTTTTTCACAACTTGCAAATGAAAAGCCAAAGTGCGACTTATACACGCGATTGATTAGAAATTGGTACATACAAACGTGTGACAACACAAGAACGTGTGTAGCAAAGTTGCACGTATTTAGCGATTATAATAAAATTCGTTGTTGTTGGGTGAATGTTATATAGGACTGTTTAATTTTGGATGCAGGTGCTGTGGTTGCAGACATGCTATAGGGTACCAGTTTGCGATGATGACACGGGTCTTTCCGAGAACTGATGAATGCCCAGTTTGTGCAAACTATTCGCTATGATGACGCGAGTGGTCTGAATTTAATGTTGAGCCCTGTGTCTGAGCGGACGTAAGTTTCATCTGGTGGCTTAGTTTTATTTTGTGATACGCTGCACTTTGTGCGACGTTGTAACTTACGGAGTAGGGTCTCCGTTTATTCGGAGGGTGCGGAAAGGTGGGACTCGTATGTTCAATTGGTCCGCAGATTTGGGCCATTGCGCGTTATAAGGTTTCAGTTGGTGGCTCGTCACTAGGGTGACGAGTCTGAGGATCCCTTGGACCTCCCTTTGTTTAATGCATTCAAAAAACTAGAGGAATAATTTATGGTCTTGGACGCATAATAAAATAAAACTCGCTAGAGCCAGTCAATCGGGCGTGTAGCTTCCGGAAGGATTACCGCAAGGTGTCCGCTTGGCCTATCTTCGGAATTCGCCTGTTCTTTAAGGTGATATTGTGTCTCCGGCACTTATGGCTGCCCACTCGCGACGGTAGTACTAAGTTCTTCTGTACTACACCCCAACTCCCTAATAAACAAGTAATTTTTCACAATGGGGGTGTAGTTCTAGTTCTGGTTGTTGTAGGGTATCAGTACCAGCGATAATGATACTGTTAGTACAGGCAACCTATCTAGTGATACCGACAGTGACAATAAGTAAGAAGTGCTAACACAGGAATATTTTCGTTTTGACTAAGAATAAAACTTTTGTCTCAGTGTTTGGTAAGTACTGTATTCATTTTAGCTACTTTCACTCCTCCAAACGGAAAAAAAATATTGTAGATAGTATCCGCGGCTTATCCTCGAAAAAACACTTTTAAAAAAGGAAAAATTAACGGTGCGGCTTAGACACAAGAAACTACGGTACTGGTACCTTTATGTGAGTACAAGCAGCGAATTTTGGCATACTTTAGCTCAGTGTGCGATTTAAGAGAGTTCGCAGAGAAATAATTCCTTTCAGCCGTCTTTAGTTTCATTTCAATGATAACTTTGTACATTTATGTTGCAGTTTAAGTAATACTTAAAACATATAATGCGAATTTTATTCGGTTCATACTCTTGAAAAATATTTTTCTTATATAAATTTTCAGATTCTTTTCTTTTTTCTTTACTAGATAACTAACTTCAAACTCAGCAGAGTTGTTATCTACAAAAGCCGTTTCTGATGTTTAAAGTGCCTAAACCAGTCATTGGTCTTTGGATTCTTTGATAAAAGATTAAATTCTACTTGAGCCAGTTTACGTTTAAAAAAATATATGTTTTTTAGTATAAATTTGAAAGTGTACTGAGATGAGAGAAAATTTTTACCTAGAGTTTAGTTTAGCAGTTTCATCTGATTACATACGAAAATATATAACGCAACGTGAGATTAAATCTTCGAGTATCTGCATTAGGCATTCGAATTCGTCTAGCTCAGAAAGGCAGTAATAGTTTTAATTTATCATTATTATTTTTTTTGATTAATAACAATGTATAGTAGCAAAGGTTCTCCGTACTGTTTCTGATGTATTTCAAAAGGTTAGGCTGTTATTTCCATTGTTTATGAAAATGTTTCAAAATGCTAGAATACTCTTCCACATCATGGGCTTGTGCATTAATTAATATAAGTTCTTACAAAAAATAATTCTTTAATCCAAAGGACTTATGGGGCTATTATGTTTATCGAGTAGTGAGTATATTCGGTTACTTGAATGATTGAGATTAAGTAATACAAATGAAAGAAGTTTTCTTTCGATAGCATAATATCTTCATTTTGCCTTTTTGGAATATCCCGTGGAAAGGAAGTAGCAAAGCTGCCTTGGAATTTTGGTTGCATTTTGCAGCCTCTTGCTGTGACGTCCATGAAACATATATGCTTCCTTAAACGTAAATATTAGTCATATTTTATATGAAATGAATTATTTTCAATGGGATAACGTATTTCGTAAAATGTTAAGTACAAATAATTCAGTTAGTGGGAATCCATGTTTCCAGACAGTGGATATCATTGAGTAACAGTCTCTAAGACAGATCTATATGTTTTAGAGTAAGTGACTTATATAAAATGTGCATATGGTATGGCTCATAGACATGTCTGAGAGAAGTTGACGAAAAACTGTAGATAGAATTCTTCTTATTAGAATTAAATATTTGAAATTAAGTCTTATTTTCTGATTTCTAATTTCATAAGTTTGTGATACGATTGACAGCATTACCTATATAATCTGAATTATAAGTTCTTTTTCCTCAAATGCACATTATAGACTTATATTACGATTACAGTGCTTTATGGAAGTAGTTTTAGGCCTAGGAAAAATATTTTTTTATTTAATAAGAGGCAAATTTCGCAGGATTTCTGTACAAAACAAGACAAAATATGAAATTGTCATTTTGCAGTTGTAATTTGAATGCAAGATGCTTGCTAGATTCTCGGAGATATTTCTAATTATTTTCTACAAGGATAGTTGCATAAGTTTAGTAAACAGTGCTTTTTTAAACTAAAAGCAACTAACCATTAGCAAAGCATTCAACGTTTGATTTAAGTGTTCCTTAAACCTGATCGAAACCGTTTAGTAATCAGAAATTCAACATGTCCAATTTTTCCTGACAACATATAATGTCATAAAAATACTTTTAAATGTGTAAGAAATATATCGTTTGATCCCTTCTCTATCATGCTACAGAGCTACAGAAAGCAAATATTTTTCGTAAAATTATGACTCCGATTACGGCTAACCAAATGTCCAATTTTTAAAATTTTAAATCTTTAATTTAATGCGTAGTTCTTCGGGATCTCAAAGTTGAAAATTTAAATACATTATTGCGAAAAATTCTGGAAAGGCCACTTTCGTAGAAAAAGGGTATCGTGAAGTATGTGTCGTGAATACATACTTCACGACATGTGTCATGAAGTATGTATTCCGTTTTTCATATAAATATTAATTATGTTTTGATGTCTAGTTATAAAAACTTTTAATATCTAAGCATTAAAGCGAGGAATTCGTATTTGAGTTATGAAAGCGTATTAAATGGTTATCTGTGCTTGAATTATGTATGCAATCATAGTTCACTTGTAAGTATTTTTTGGAACTGATATGTGAGCTCATAGCTCAAAAAGAAGGTGATTTCGAAGTGCATACACTAGTAGTAAAAGTGTTTAAAAAGTTAATATTTTTAAACAAATGTGATATTTTATTTATTTAAAAAATTGTACCCAATTAATTATTTGCGTTTTGAGTTTTGGTAATCTAGATATACAATTATCAGGAACATGACTTATATTCAAGGCTGATCTTCAGGTTAGATGATGTTCCTAAGACAATGCCGTTTTCAAATATGGCATAAGCTATTACATTCAAAGCACTTTTATGATAAGGTCATACGTAAACAATCTATATGGGAACAAAGGATTGATATGTGCTTCTTGTATTAATCACCAAAATTAATCAATAACGCATATATTACATTTTTTCCTGTAATAAGTATGAAGTTTTATACTGCAAAAATCAATTATAAAATCTCCAATTCTTTTTGTTCGAGCAGAAAACAAAGAAAGCAAATATAAATTAGAAGATTTCTACGGAAACTATTTTGCAGATAATAATTTATTTATCACATATGGAAATCAAAAAAGATGCCGCAAATATGATGTAAGGAAATACAAATCTGTCTTCAACATTTTATTTGCCTGAGGAGATGGATTTTGAATACTTAACGATTTAAATTTTTTATTCTTAGTTATAGCATGCAATATATTTGTGTACTTATTAAGGAGTGAAACGTTGAATATCTCATTTGGAACTTCTCTGTGTTATTGATAATTATACTGGTTTATTACAAAAACAGTCATTCATTTTCAGTATTCCATAAAAACGTATAACAAATTATATCACGCTGGAATTCTATGGGGTATGTCTGGACAAGTATGAAAGTTTTTCCAAGAATTCTGCGTGACCGGCACCACCGTGTCGCGTGAAGGTAACCGAAATAGTTATATCAGTAGTAGGAAACGCTTGTTTCCTTTGTAGAGACATGAGGATTTTTGATTGCTGGAGACATTAAAAATCAACAATGCCTTCGAACCACGGACCTCTTGAATACGCGCCGAGTGTGCTGACCACTACAACACGAAGTTATGCTATGAAGGCGGGAGAAATACCTTATATACTCCTCCTTTTAAAGGGCGACTGGGGATTAGGAGACACAATTGCCAAATCCTGGTGGTGGAGAATCATCATTCACCACCTTTAGTTCTGGCGCGACTGTAGAGACATTAGTTTATTTCGAAAGCAAGAGATGTGAAAAACGAGCAATGCCCTCGCTGGGACTCGAACCACGGACCTCTTGAATACGCGCTGTGTGACCACTACACAACGAAGGCATGCTAAGAAGGCGGGAGAAATACCTTATGTCTTTTATCAAGCTTACTAAAGTGGAGCAAAAATTTCAGTTTGTATGTAGTGAATTTTATTCCCTATCATAATTTTTTCCTTATCGTAGTTCAGAATTTTCACTTACTGTTCAAATTTTAGGACTTTTGTGGGAGCGTGTGTGTCCGAACGGTTTTCAACACAAACAGGGCATACATTTAAATCTTCTACCGATCGTAGGCAGATTTCCTTCTTGCAAGTATTTTTCTTGAGTTTGATCAAAATTTTTATTGAACCATTGCAAAGAATTCAGTTTTCTGAAACCGCCGCCCAGCCGGTTTAGTAGTAAGCGACCGCGACTGCCGTAGGTTCGAACCCTGGAGAAGGCATGGTTATAAATGTCCGTCCGTTCACAGGACGCAACGGTGGCACCCATTAGAAGCTTCGATAGTGAAATGGCCATCACTTTCTGGCCTTGTGGTGGCGCAAGTTCAGTGGCTATTAACCCGCCGGAAAGCGCTTGGGGTGTATCATATTCCACCCCTACATAAAAGTGGAAAATTTCTAACTTGTGAAACTGAAATTCTGTGCTGCATTCAGTAGCTGAGTTTCTAGTGTGTTTCAGAAAAAGATTTATCGGTATTTTGTTGGAACTGGGGTATGACACACCCCACGCGCCTGTCCACGTAAGTGTTTTTCTGACTGAATATTTAGTTCAGAAATTTATTTCTTGAGTGTAACACTAAATATTTCTACTCGCAAGGGATTTTAAAGTACTTGGCATTAAATTATTAAAAAGTTCTAACCGCATTATGGTAAAAGAATGACTCCCTATGAATTGGAGATGCAACGCCTGTGAGATTTATTAGAAATATTTGAAAGCGATGATGATTGCATTTCGGAAACTGAAGATAAAACTAGGAATATTTTCTACACTGTTTTGTTTTCGATACGATAAAACCTTAATTCCTGATGTTCCTAAAAAAGGAAAAACTGTTCTTATGCTTTCAACATTATATAACGATCATACTATAGATGATACTATTGGAGAAAATAAAACGTCAGGAATTATATGTTTTTATAATATGACTAAGCAGTGGATATGGGGGATGAAATGTCAGCCAATTATTCAATTGCCAGAATAACAAGGAGGTGGCCAATGGTAATTTTCTTTCCTACACTGAATGTTGCTGTAATAAATGCTTGAATTATATTACATTCAACTGCTAATCCACCAATCAGAAACAGAAGTCTGTTTTTGAAGGACTTAGCATCACAATTAATGAAAAAAGTATTGAACAAAGATCAGAGATTAATACTTTACCAAGAAACTGACGTACTGCATGCAAAACAAAAGCAGAACTTTTGACGAAGAATTAAAACGAATACATGAAATTCGAAACAACTAAGTATGAAAGATGTGATAAATTGCCCTCGCGCCAAGGACAGAAGAACGTGAATGCAATGTTTAAAATGTGAAAATATTCTTTGCTAAGAACACATGAATGTATTTCGTTGAAAGTGTAAAGAAATAAAATAAGCATTGTGCATTATAGATGCAATGAAACTTAGAGGAATGATGTTTATTTTTTTTATTATTTTCCTTTATCTTAATTTTAACTCTACGATTATTTTGGAAATTAATTTTTTGAAACCCAATTATTGTTCACGTATTTATAATGCACGAGCACAAGAAAAACAGCTTGAAAACTAAATAAAACTATTTTTATCGTATTTTAAATATTGGGGTATGTGATACCCCACCCGCTCACTCTAGTAACTTTTCTTGGTGCGACTTCCGCTGGGTTAAATAAAGCGCCTGGCCGTTAAAATATGTTTGAAAGTATTTCTAATGTGAGACATAGCATTTTTACTAAAGACTTTTATGCTGTGGCTTAGTACTGTTTTAAGTGGGTAATATATATACTCGTACATGAAAACTTTGCATGTTACATCATTTTTACGCATCCGCGTTTTACGCATTCCAAGACTAAGGTCATATTTTCTTCCTTCCTGTCCTCAGACATTTACTCTACAGTCTCCTCCTATTACTTATCTATGTTTCAGTAAGATATTCATAGTCGTGATACATAATAAAAGTTTACCCATATTCTAAAATGTAAAACGTGAAATGTTTGATTAACGTACCTTGACTAAGATTTTGTTCATTTATTTTAAATTTTAAGCTCCTAACGAAACGCACTAATCTGGTAAAATAACAGCGTAATATAATATTAAACCTAAAGTTATTTTAAAATAGAATAATAATTGCAAAAACATAATAAAGTATGCGAAAATTTAGCTAGAGTACAGTTCCGTCAGTCACATCGCGGGGTGAAAGGTTTAAAAATCTCGATGTCGTTGTATGCGTGTCAATTTAGGAAACTACCTGAAATCTTGAAATAAAAAATGCACACGTTAGTTAGTAATAGAAGAAAAGGAACCTTTTGAAACTATTTTTTAAATTATTACAATTAAAGAGTGATATAGTTTTGAAAAATTTTGTTCAAATCAGATGCGAGAGATTTATTTCGAGTTATATATTTGGTTAGGATTTAAGTGTAAAATATCATGATTATATGATATATACCGTCTGATTATTTATTGTATTGGTTATTATTGTTATTGGAAACATTATGATACCAGTATAATAGCTTAATATATTTGAAACTGAAAAGGCTTCTGTTGTCTAACATTTTTATTTGGTTAAGTTTGAAAATTTTATTATCTAAAGTGTTCATTTCAGTATCTTTAGCACTGTTTTTTTATAATCTTATAAAAGATGTATTCAGTAAAGTATTGGATCATTTAACAGTGCAGCGGATATCAAAATATATGTTATTCGGACTAGAGATAAACAATACGTGTATCCTATGACACACTATGCCATGGATCTAATGTTTGGTCGATAATGAAGAATGCTAGTTTCCAATGTTCGTTCCGTTTAAAGGCCTGCCCGCACGCCCCATTGTAGGCAGTAATTCCTGTGCTGAAGCTTTAAGAAAATTCGAAGCAATTGTTGCCAACCCGTTGCGTTGCTGACGTGCGGGACACAGCGTTATGCGACGCACCCAATTTTTTTATCCAGGGTAAGTGATGTGGTTGTGCTATCCATAGAAGCGGTGCAGAGAAGATACCCATAGTTTAGTACATTGCTAAGTGGGAGTGTTGAGATCCCATGCCCTTAAGCCCATTAACTGTGAATTCTTATAAAATTCTTTTAATCTCGAGCAGCAGATGCGCGGTCACAGAAGCTCATCAGTGACAGTAGTCTGCGATTTTGCCACAATAGAATTCAATGATGATTATGATTTCGTGTTTCTTTTATGAGGTATAATACGAAATTTAACGTAAAAAAAGACGAAGTTACCTTACTATCTAGCTGTCTTTTTATACTCCTTTGAGGCGTCAATGCTCTTGCCTGTAGTATACGCATGCTATGAAATGCCAATTATTTGCATATTTTAACATGTTCTACCTTTAATGCAAATTTCAGTTTTATTGTTCGCTTCCTTTACGGTGCAGCAGCTTTAATGGTTACCATCATATCAATGGATCAACAAAGATCTAATAGCACTAATCAAGTGGAAGGCTCTCAAACATATAAAAAATAAGCGTTACATTAGAACGATTCAGGAACAGAAGTTTTTAAGTAAACTAACTTAAGGGTTTTTTTTTAATTTAAAATAAAATATTGTATTGTATGTACATAGTTGCTCTTTAAATAGTAGCTTCCAGTTATGCATTTATTTCCATTTGATTACTTTAATTAGTTACATTTAGTATTGTAGTAAGTATTAGTCATTCCATATTTTTAACGCTCGTTCAGAAGAAATATTGGGATAATTAATGGAATTTTTACCTGGAGGGTTATTAGCTAGTTGGAAATAAACTTGAAAGAAAATAAAGGTTTTGTCTACATTCTCCAGGAAAGGGGAGAAGAAAGTAACTTTGAAACTCGCTTAGCGGAAAATCATTATTTCGTTAAACTGACTCCTTCGGTATCGAAGCTCTTTTAACAACAAATCCTTTCGAACACGGCAATTCGAGATTGTTCAAGACATCTTTATTTCTCTAAAAGGTATCAACAAAATTGCCTCCAAAATAGCTATGAAGGGTGCACAACAAAAAGAGTTTAAAATGACATTATAAGAAAACAATTTCTAAGCAATTCTTGCGGCCCCCTCAGATACATCATTATTCCATAAATCCATCCATTATAGTGTCGCGGAGGGAATAAAAACTATGGAGCCTTAAATTAACAATTCTTTTCATTCTTATTCTGTCTAAAACTCAGATAAGCGGGGAAGACAAGTTTCAAGTTAAGCAACAAAACAAAAGGCATAATCAATACCAGCAGAAATCCATGTAATTCTTTAATGCTGTAGACTGTTAAGTGCGCGCATTATTTAGCAGTGACAGATGTATCTAAATAGTAATTATTTTGGTGTATTAATAGAAAAATTTATTCAGTAGCTTCATTTATTATGCTTCTTACACTCTTATCAGAAAATATTTTTTGAAAATGCTTTTTTTTACAGCTCACTGTTTTAAGCTTGCTTGAATGGTCTGTCTTCTTTGGAAAGACCTTGCTCGTTATCTGAGAAAGATTAATGCATTAGCTTGTCCAAAGATTTTTAAATGAAAACTAGGTTTAACTTGGAAAATAAATGCGGGATTCACTCGAAATAATACTAATAACTACATGATATTTTTGTTGATGCTTTTCAGAGGAAATAACTGTCAATAAACCATGATAGATTACTATTACTTTAAAGTAGTCAATTAAATTAACCTTGCGAGGTATTTGAATATATTTCTTTTCTTAGAAACGAACTAGAAAAAAATAGAAACGCTTACATATTAAAAATATATTATTTGTACGTTAAAAAATATGTGTAAAGAAACCTGTAAGGTAAGGATATGTTTCGAAACTGTATGAGGTTTCATTCGTAGGCCTGAACTAAGATCATAAGCTCTAAAGTTTAAAGGCCGCAGATGATTAGAGAAATCAATATATCTTAATTGCATAATTACCTGATGTTAGAGTTCGAAACGAGAAACACGAGACCTAACGCAAAACTTTTCTTTCTCTCTCTCTCTCTCTCTCTCTCTTTTTTTTTTTTTTTGGTAATATCCAAAGTCGGAAGATTTTAATTACATTGCCTTCAACACTCTAGCTATAATAGCTCCGATCTAAAAATTAAAGGAAAAGTCATAAAGTTTTGCTTTGTAATCATCTCACTGATATCCGAGGAAGTGATCGATTATCAGTGTTGTATACAGAAACTTCACAACAGGTTCAAGACCACGTACGTATCTTTACTTTTGCTTTGCAGATACAGTAACAATGGGAGTGAGGAATCCTGGTTTCTTTCTCATCTTCCTGAGTGTAACCATACATTAATCTAAAACAAATGCTAGAAATGAAACAGCTTTAATGTATAACCTTACGAAAAAAATTCTGGTGTGGACACCACGATTTTGTTGTATAGCCTGATAAATTATACACATTTTTTGCTGCACTTCATTTACGTTTATTTCCTTGAATTATTCTAACTTAATTAACCACTCTTTTAAGGCAAGTTCAAAATCACATCAAAAATTGGAAATTTTGAAATTAAATATCCCGGTCAATTTTTATTGCAGAGAATCAAACTACGTTCTTTTTTTCTGTAAAAGCTTTCCCAAATGTAAGTATAGGAACCAGCAGACCATATTAAAAGTTAAATTTTGTTATTTGGGAAAAATAATTAGATTAAAAATTGGATATTCTGAAAACATAAATACTTTAGTCACTTAAAATACTTCCGTACCTGGAAGTATATTACTATGACGAACGATTGGGAAAATAAAGACCGGCTGAGGACTTTTAAGCCGGGTATGGAGAGAGATATACATATAAAACAATATATGTATTATTAGAAAACGTATTTATGTATCATTTTCAGGGTAAAGAAACTTAATTAAAACTATGAATTGTTGGAAAAAGCTTTAGTAAGTATTTTTAAGTGGCTTTTGTAGTCATATAGTATATAAACACACACACATATACTATATATATATATAAAATATTAAAAAAATGCGATGGCTTTGCTCTAAGGGAACAGGCAACCTCTATTTTACTTTCCACAATTTCAGGATCTTCCCCCACTAGAACAGTACGTTATAGAACGTTCTGGCATGTTATGTAACCGCTACTGTAAATGTAGAGTTCGCGCCATATTTCGTCAGACTGATTCTCTCCTCCTGCCGTTATAAGACCCTTGCTGCCGCTCTTCCCGTCTACTTTCTTTGTTTGAATAGTATGAAGCAGTGAATTTAAAGTTAATCCTACTTAGTTTAAATTACTATCCACAGTGGCGAATAGGGGCGGTAGGCAACCGGAGCGATTTCGGACCTATCAAGAAACTCGAACGATCGAACAGACACAGGTGACTTACCGAGACAGTCCTGCGCGTGTGGGAAGGAGTGCCTCGAATTAATATTTGCACTCAAAAGTATATCTTCCAATGATATACAAAAATGCACAGATAAGACAAATGGCAAAATCTATGCTAGATAAAATATCAACTTTTAGAATAATTTAGTCTGCTCACATATATTTGAAAATATTTTAGTATACTGAACCAGTAACGTAATATTTGCAGACTAAAGGATTAGATTACATCCTAACATATAATATAGTTAGGGAGGCTACAAGCTCTTTTTAAAAGCTATTTTTAGAAACTTCGATTTAATATTTAATGCATCAAAATCGTTTGCAACTGGTTGCAATAATAAACTAGAAAGGCTGGACTAATTGTGATATAATTATAGAAGAAGACCTACCTGCTAGAAGATGCCAAAAAATGAAACAAATGGACGAAGAATCGTCGGACTACAATTTCACTTGCCCTATCAAATAATTCGAAGTTACTGTCTTTAATTTTGCAATGGATAACACAATTTCATCAATGGAAAGCAGGTTTATAGAGCATAGGGAAGTTGTATGGTGACATATCACTTCTCGATCCCAAAACCTTTTCGAAGCTAATGTCGCCGAACAACTTCGACTATTTATCTATATTATTAGGGCACTACGCAGATGTAACAATTAATAATGAAAAGGATGAATATGTGGACCTAGTAATTAAATGGGAAGTACTGAAAAATTCAGTTGAAAATCACTCTTTTGAATCTGATACCGAGTCGAAAGGAGAGGGTGTTCTATGATCATTCATCCAAAGCTAAATGCAATTTTTGAAAAAAAAATGCGCCTTCAACTTAGTCTGCGTTGAAATATTATTTATATAGTAATTTGTACTCAATTTTCTTTTTTGCTTAGAAGATTGTATTCACTCTATCTATAACGCAAGTTGAACGCGGAAGAGCTTTTTCAAAATTAAAATTGTAAAAATTAGTTTAAGGAGTACTTTGAAGTAAGCTAATCTGGGGTCATTGCTATTGGTGAACATAGAGAAGGATATTTTGGCTAAAGCAAAAATTGAAAATATAATCCAAGAAATATTTGCCCGGGCACCTGTAATTACACTCATGTCCATAAATTAAAGATAATTCGGAGTCACGCGGAAATCAAACTCTAAAATAAATATATCACCTGTAAAATCACTACACACATCTTCAAGAATCATATGCAAATTTCAGGAAGTAACCAGATGACACCGATGGTACGTCACAATGACGAGAGTGTAAGAGAGTGATATATAAGGAATACAGGCAAAGAAGTAAAATTGTTCGCAGGCGCTTTATAAGCATTTCAGTGTAATAACCGAATATTTATGATACAAAGGACGCATTTGGATGATTTTTTACGTGGTAGAATTATCGGCCGTCTGGAATGTGGGTGTACCTAACTGGAAGTATCAGACGAATTTGGAATTGCACAGAGGGTCATCTCCAGGCTTTGGCAACGATTCCAAGATGATGGTAATGTGAGTAGACGTTACAGCACAGGTCGCCCCAGAGTTACAACTCCGAATGAGAACCGGTATTTGGCAGTTATTGCCAAAACAAACAGGCGGAGCAGAGCCTCAGACCTGTCTCGTCAGCTCTCTTCAGCTACTGGTACTACAATTTCAAGGCAGACCGTGTACAGACGCATAGAGCAGATTAGTCTATATGCTCGTAGATCTGTCAGCTGCGTTCCACTTACTGAAACTCACTGTCGCCTGCGGTTATCCTGGAATAGAGATCATGCACTGTGGACAGCGCAACAGTGGGCTTGTGTGATGTTTTCCGACGAGTCCAGGTTTAGTTTGCAGTCTGATTCTCGCCGGACTTTCATATGGAGAGCTCCAGGTACCCGTTACCACCATGAAAACATCATTGAACGACACCGTTACGGTGGTGCAGAAGTGCTCGTTTGGAGTGGAATTATTCTAGGTTCCAGAACTGACCTGCATGTTCAAATTGGAACCATGACAAGCCAAATCTATCGGGACTTCATTCTGGAACAACATGTACGTTTGTTTCCGGGCACCATCGGCGCACAATTTGTGTTTATGGATGACAACGCCCGTCCTCACCGTGCAAATATCGTAAGCGAATGCCTTCAATCGGAGGATATCGCCCGTATGGACTTGACAGCATTTTCACCGGACTTGAATCCAGTAGAGCACGTGTGGTACATGCTTGGCCGACGAGTTGCAGCCCGTCAACCTCCTCCTACATGTCTACCGGAACTTCGGAGAACATTGCTTTTTGAGTGGTGTAATATCCCCCAAGATCAGATCGTTAATTTGATACTCAGCATGCCTAGGGGTTGTACGGACTGTATTGCATCGTCTGGGAGACATACAATGTATTAAAAATCATGCTAACTATGTTATATTGGTTTTTTGTAAATAGGTTTTTTTTGTAATTTGCTCCAGGGAGAAAAAATCGCTAATTTTTTTAATAATATCAAACATATAGCATCTTTTTTTTTGCTCTTTACCTTTTGTTTACTAAATAAGCTTTACAAATAAGTCAAATTTGTTTTGCTTCTAACTCTTCCTCTGCCTGATTTTGCATTATCCTTAATTTATGGACATGAGTGTAAAAAATATTTAAATGGCTAATTGGGCATCAACCGCTGTTTTATTTATATAATTGTCACTGCTATTCTTTGTTTGTAGTTTATTTGCATATATATATGAATAAAGTGTTACTTTTCTGTAGTGTGTATTTTTATTTTATAAAAATATGATGATGATGACAATGGTAACTTATAGTAGATATAATGGCATTTCATATGTGGCCTTAGGGCCGACATATTTTTTCTTGCCAGGGCCATTTTTTGTCGCCAATCCGCCACTGCTATCGCATATGTAATGTTGGAGAATCTAAAAGAATAATGATTTGCCATTTGAATTGAATAAAGATGTGCAATTAAAGTTAAATTCTTCTGTGTCCTGATTCTGCTGTAAGTCACTCAGCCACAACAATGTCCGTATTATGATGCCAAGCTTCATTACTCCTGTGCCTGACTGCCATAATATTACATGTATATATATATAGAGAGAGATAGATATAAAGATACACGTTTGGTTCTATTGATTGCAATAAGTAAGGAAGGTGCAGAGCTAGATGTTATACAGTTCCACATACAAAATTTAAAATTCTTCTATAATTGGAAGTATATGACAACGATCGACGATTGCGACAATAAAGGCCTGGTAAGAACTTTTTGTTAAGCCCGATAAAGAGGTATATATATATATATATATATATATATATATATACATATATATGTTTGGTTATGCCAACTGCAATAAAAAAGAGAGCTGCCCAATAGATGCTATAGCACTCTCATATACAAAATTTCAATCTTCTACGCCCAATCATTTTTCAGTTATGGGAGACATTTACATACGTACGTACAGATGTCACGGAAAATGTACTTTTTGAATCGCTTTAAAAGCCATTTTACAATTAGTTTTGGAAAACACATCCTTCATTCTGTTTGTACGTAGAGACGGGATGCAAAAAAAAATCGTCCAAATGGATTCAGGAACTGTCAAAATGGATATTTCTATTGAAAAATGATACCCGAAATCTTTCGTGATTAGAATGCTTCCTTTACTTCGTACAAACAAGTAAAATACTAGATTCGTTTGCAGTGAGCTTCAAGCTTTATTTTAGTGGAAATCAAGCATTAACAGAAAATATTATACAAACATGTATTTAGGAGAAGAATCGTATTTAGGAGTTATAAATCATTTGTATATAGTAGGATTCATATAAATACTCTGCTTAATTATCTCGACTCTGCTTTGTTTTGCTCATTTATGATTACCATTTAATCATTGAATGTTTATTTGTGATAAAAGATTCAAGTTGTTTGCTTAGCTTTTTGTTTCGCGAATGAATGGAACGCAATTTTAAATTAGTAATGAAAGAATTCCCGTACGAATGAGCACGTTTTTATGCTTGCCGACTTTTAGAATTTTATTAAAGAGAATTAAAGAATTAACTAGTTACTGAATTGTCGAAGGAATTCAGATAAAATAAAATAATTTTTTTATTTATTTAGAGACTAATGAACAATATCTTAACTGCAATTTTTATAATAGGCTTCTTAGTTTTTAAAATGCCTTTTAGAAAATGTAAAGCAGAATATCTCAGTTGGAATTGTACAAATATATATATATATATATATATTGTTTCACAACAATATAGTAAAATTAAATTAAATTTAAATAATTATAGTTTATTTTAGGTTTACATATATAATTCGTGTAGGGAAAGTTTTCTGTAGGCAAGAGTTTCTGAATTACTTTGGTTTTCTGAAAAATTTGGTTTTCTACTCTTAATTAACATTCAATTAATTTTAATTCTAATAATTTATTTACTAATATCTCAAACTTCCACTAGTTTTAATTTCTTTTTAGTAATTCACAACATTTATTTTACTTTTGGTTTTGAATTTTACTTTTTAGGATTCCCCACTGTGTAATTCTAAGTTACAGTTCAATGTGAAGAATCTTAACAAGTAAGCGAATAATCGCTTGAGTTCGTGAGGTAGAAGCCAACAAGGGTGAAATAATCCTTTATTATTCCAACTAAAGTTTAACAGAACTCCGTCTTCGGAGTTTTACAATAAAGCCGACACTCGGGCTTGAAATTGGGAAACTAAGAACTAAACTAAACTTATCTTAACTAAAAAGATATAGCCGAAACTATCAAGATTCTAACGGAGTTGGCCCCTTAACACTAATTGACTGTGAAGCTATTAAGGGACTAAAGTACAGCCGAGCGTAACAATAGCTTAAGAGAGAGTAGCCTAAAAAGGCGGACGTGTGCTAAGAACTTCATGGTTAAAAACCGCTCTTCCTTGTTTTGCATTTAAACGTGATTCTAAAACTACGTTCTGGCCGGAAGTGGTAAGTTAAAATTAAGAAGCGATAGGAAAGGAAGTTTATCTCAAAATTTAACTGTTAATAAAGTTAACATAATCCTTACAACTTTTACTTTTACCCTTGCCTATATGGACGACGAAACACGAATTCAGTAATTGAAGAGTTAGGTTTAGAGGCAACTTCCCCTTGATAAGTCCGTCTCCTGCATGCTGATCAATTATTCACGTATGCAATTTAATTTTTTGGAATAATTTATTTTCATGGTTTTAGATACGTGCACTTAATTTAAAAATTGACATATGCACTTAGAATTTAAATGATATTGTAAATTAGTTCGCAGCAGTAATAAATTTTATTTTTATTTTTATTTTTTATTTTATTATTACATATATATATACATATATGTATATGCAAATGGACTATTTATTCCTTATAAGAAGAGTTTCATGATTATTAAAACTATGTGCTACATTAAAAAATGAGCTTCACATACAACTAATGCATGATATCGGTTTCAATGCATTTCGGCGTATCTGCCATTAATATTTTGCTTTAGTTTAGAAACTTTTTTTCATAATGTTTTCACAAATAATTAATAAATTCTAAAATTAATTTTGAAATAGATTCTTCGAAATAGATCTAGTTTTATTAATTTGCATATCTCTTGATAATCTTACATATAATTTTTAAGTAATTGCATCTGGCTCATCTATATTTAAATATAACTCAAAAATATATAAATTTACAGCGATTCCTTCTGCAAAATTATAGAAAGAAATTAAAATAATTTTTGGTTAAATTTTTCTTAATGATGAAACTTTATTCTGTTAACAGAATAATAAAGGTTTTTAATAATATATAACAGTAAGTTTGTATTTTAAAATTCTAAAATTTTGATTGGGAAATAACTTTCATTTAGGCGAATTTCTTTTTTTTTTTTTTTTTTTTTTTTTTTTTTTGCTTCTATATTCACCAAAACTGCATGTTTAAAAATTATTGATTACGTGAATCACGTTTTGATACTAGACCTTTCAAGCTTAAACTTTAATTGTTGTTCATCTAAAACTCGCAATATAAAATACACATGCTTAATTATGTACTGCAGTATACGCAGTACATTAGTTAATATAGTGCATTATCTTTTATTTTATATTTTATCTTTATTTGCCCGACGAAATTAAAACGAAACTGTATCCGCTTAATATTTTTCTTTGAGGGGTTATTAAAATGGTAAAAATACATGTACCTAACTGGAGAGGTCAAATTAACAGATAAAATAATTTTTTCAAATATATAGAAATATACTTTTCGATAATCTAGAAATTAAATTTTCTGTTTTTTTTTATAAAACACAATATGTGCTATATAGCAGATTTCAGCTAAACAGGATCTGTTTCACAGACACTGAAAAACTAGGTTAGATAAATAAGCTAACTAGAATTTATTTTTATTATTGTAGTGCTCATTACAGTTACAATTGTCTAATTATTACTGCTCCCAGTTTTCTGAGTGAAAAAAAGGGAACAGAATGACGAATCCTACATTCTTAGAAGAGATATTAATCTGACTTAATACGTAATAATTGCGTTAAATAGAATGCATTTACACACTGATATAAAGATTTGTTTGTGCAAAACTTTGTAGAGTCATTAGGGTTTTTTTGAAGCAGGAGAAGTGAAAAATGTGCAATACCCTCGCTGGGACTCGAACACTGGGATTTTAGAATATGCGTTGAGTATGCTTCCAGTTACACCACGAAGGCATGCGCAAAGAGGGGAGAAAATGCATTATAGACTTCCCCTCTTTCAAAAACCTTATATTAAAAGAGAATGTATTGCGTTATATAGTACTCCTATGTAGTCTACACTTTATAATCCTATAACTTAGCAACTACCGGAAATAACACAACACAAAGATACTGTATGTGCATTTATCTTATGATTTAAGTTCGAATACATGTATTTTAGCACTCCATAGCTGATGAAATATTATTACACATTTTTGTATTTTACACGAAATAAAACTCCGGAGAATGCAAAATTTAGTAAGCAGGGTTAAGTAGTGTTTATTCAAAACTCAGTTTTCGAAACTTCAGCGATATAAAATACCGGGTATTGTGAAAGAATACAGGCTGTTAAAATAAAACACACTCGGTCACAAAAAATATATGCACCTAGGAGAAATCGAGCCACAGTCACGGAATTCGGCAGGAATGTAGTCTGGTAAGTGATATGCAATAAATTTCGACGGCAGTGAGACAAGGTTAGGAGCGTTATATGCCCATCTCATATGCGCATATGAGATGCACATGCGCATAACGATATATATGAGATTCATACGCACATATGAGATGCGCAGCTGGAAGAGTTTAAAAGCACGATTACTGGTATCGTAGGGCTATTCAAACGGATCTGTCGACTTGATTCTGAGACGTAATCGGCGACAGTACGAACAGTTGTCGGACTTTGGGAAGGGGTGCATAGTAGGCCTCAGAGAAGCAGGTTGGTCAAACAAGCGTATCGCCGCCATCTCGGAGCGATATGGTAGTTGCTCGGTGTTGGCGACAATGTATCACGAAATGTATAGTCTACCGTCGTGGAAGGTCAGAGAGTCCCAGAAACGCAAATTAGAGAGAGGATAGCGCAATCATAACAGCGGCATCTTTTGCACCAACAACGTCGCTAGCATCGATTCGACGCCATTTACTACCTTCCAGACATCCGGTGGTATCAAGGGAAACCATTTGGAGACGACTGGCAGACGCTGGTATATTCTGCCGACGTTCATTAAGATGCCTACCACTGACCCCACATCACAGGCAGTGTCGACTGGATTTTTGCCGAACTCCGGCAAGTTGGAGTGTGACGGACTGGAGCCGGGCGATCTTCAGCGTTTAAATCCCTAATCATTCTCAGTGCTGATGACCAACATACACACGTGTGCAGATGGTGAGGCCAGCGGTCCGATTCGGCATTTGTTGTCGAGCGGCATTCGGCGATTACACAAAGTGTGACAGTGTGGAGAGCGATTTGTTGGGTCACACGATCACCACCAGTCGTCCATTAAGACAGTATGACAGTTCGCAGTTGCGTTGACGACATTTTAACTCCGGTTGTGCTGCTTATGCTATTAAGTCGTCCATTATATTTTTCAGCTAGACAACGTTCGTCCACATACTGCGCGACTGTCCCAACGTCTTCAAGGATATAATGTACTTCCAGGTCACCAAACTTCTCGCCAATACAGCGTGTTTGAGACATTCTTGGAAGACATGCCACTGCAGCAGTCCCGGAATATTGGAGAATTAATTGCCCAGTTTCAAAGATCATGGCATGATCTTCCGCAGGGGGGGGGGGATAGGTGACATACTTGATTCGACGCCACGCCGTGTTTTGGTTTGTATAGCTGCCATAGGCGGCATTACTAGTTACTGATTTGTAACATTCCTCATGCTATAACGTTTTAATAAAACGATCTTTTGTTCTGAATTTAAAATCATTTATCTCTTCATACACTACATACATGTTAAGTTTCATGAAAGCAGTTCATTTCCTCTTGGGTGCACATATGTTTTGTGACAGAGTGTATATAAAAATTAAATAAAATACTAAAAAATTAACGGAAATTGCTTAAAAACCTTATTCTTATACATCAGATAAAATTAGACTATTTTAAATTCAAACATTTAGCTTGAGTATCTAAGATAATCTAAAATTCACAATAATCAGAGTATCATACGCAACATTGTATTTTCTAATGTTCAATTTTTAACATTATAAGTTTGAAAATAATTATCATTTTATAGCTTGTAAACTCATTAGGTTTGTCGGAGAAATAAATAGATCTGTGCAATGCAGTCGCCGGTATTTGAGCTCCAGACCTCTCGATGCTAGTTGAATATGCTTCCAATTACAGCACGAAGGTACGAGTTAAAGAGGGAGCAAATACTTTATCAATGTCTTTAAAAGTTGACTTAAAATATGAAATCAATAACGATTTTGTTAGCTCTCACTAGAATATTAAAAATGGATGAAATTGACATTGACATACAGCGAGGCTTCCTTTTCTTCGATTAAACTTCTAAAATTTCAGTTTACACCGAATAAGGAAAGAAAATTCTGCATAACCTGCAACTCTGTTAAACATTTAATGACCTTCCTGACAGCAAATTAGTTCGAAGGTTCTTCAGAACCCTCAAAAATAATTAATCGTTCCTGTTTAACTCTCTGGGTCCTTGTGAAGAAGAACAGCGAGTTGAAAATAAAAAGGGGAAAGCTGTAAAATGCGTTCTCATTTTTCAAATTTCTAGAAATGCGTCACGTAATGAGAACATACATCATCGACGGTAATTAAATGCAATCATCACTTTTTCAGGATATTTTCATGGATGGATTTCAGTAATTGCTCAATTAGTTCAACAAGTGTGAATAGTGGCTATCACTTTCTGTTTCGAGGATCTATTTAAAATGTCTTATATCAATATATTTTACAGACCTTATGTACTATCCACATTCGTTGCGAAAATATTTCAAGATTTATCGATCGTTATACATTTTTTTTTTCTGACGGGATGTTATATACATTATCAGAACAACTTAACAAAATACCATTTTAACCACTGTAAATTCTTCATTTGTCTTTTCTTAATAGTCTATAAACTTATATACTATACTAGCCTAAAGTTTAAAATATTTTTTGTTTTAGTATTTAGTTAATGATTTAGTTAATCTAGTAATTTCATTTGCATGCTCTAACTCTTGGCCATAAAGAACTAGGACTATGGAAACCACTTATCTTTATGAAATACAAATGGATATTTTAGCAAGAAAATTAAATGAAATACAATACCACGAAAAGAAGTGAAAAAACGACCATTGAACTGCCTGCAAAAATTTATTTTTCATGTAAAGCTGAGTATGATTTTTGCATATGGAATGTAAAAAATTGAGAATATTATATGAAGAATTTCATAAAGAAAAGATTGAAATCAGGTCAAAAATCTAAACATATTATGCAAAAAGTGTATAACATAAAATCAGCTGTGAATAGTTTTAGCGCAGGAAAATATTACTTTCTAGGATCTGCATTTATATTTTTTTACTATTACCAATAAGAAAGCAGAAGGGTTTTTGAAAATTCTTAAATATCTTAACATTCATCTTGTTAAATGCTCAGCATTTTATTTAATTAATTTCTTTCTGAAATTGAGATTTATTCGGTATCTCATGAGGCAGAAGAATTTTTCTGCACAAAGACTTAATCATGCTTTTATTGTGATTCGGGGATACATTTGAAGTTGCTAAATTAATTAATATATATTTATTTCAACAGAAATCTTACCACAAGTAAGAATCTTTCCTGTTGGATATTTCAAAATAGTCAAATTATTAGCAGAGTATTTCCCCATAAAGCTCTTTAATCCAATATCTCCTCATACTATTGATACATATTAAATGTCATACATTTACATTAAACAAATTAATAATTAAATAATAAACTTATGTTTCTTTTAAGTCTGAACTGCAGCATGTTTGACTAAAATTTATTTGATGCCGCTTTATCGGAAAAGGTGATCATAGCTTCCGTCAGCTGAAAGGATATCCTGGCATAAAAGTCATTTTACCAGAAGCAATTCTTCAAAAGCAATCACTGAATCTTTAATATTTAGCAATGTGGCTAAATATTAAAGACATCACGCATCTTTGCATATATGGGTCAATTTTAGATGCCTGCCTGTGCCATAAATTGTACAGCATATTTTGTTCAATTGATTATTTGGAAGAATGGCCTAGAATATTATTCATTTTATGGTGCATATTATTGTCACATTATTATAATTTGGCATATATATTATATAAATATTTTACTCGTGAATCTGTTAGGGTAATAATACCTGGGTAATTTCCAATAAGCATCACGATTATTTTAAAATTATTGTCATAAAATGTTTTAAAAAATTTAACAATGAGACAACATTTAAGATTACACACATATGTCTATGTAATTTACTATTATTACCTATATGTCTATGTAAATTACTGAATTAAACGTGCATTTATAAATAAATGAAATGAATGGAAAGGCGAACTGCTTTGGCAGTATTTTCTTGACGGCAAGTATTGCCAAAGAAAAAAATGCTGTATGCTATGCTTAATGCTGCTTTAAACTTTGTGCATGCTGATTAGCCTATAGAAACATTAGGTTATTTCGAAGCAGAAGTTATGAAAAATGAGCAAAGCCTTTGTCGGGAATCGAACCTCTGATCTCTAGAATACGCGTCGAGCGTGCTGATCACTACACCACCACCATGCTACGAAAGCAGGAGAAATACCTTATATAATCTCCCTTTTAAAGGGCACCTGGGGATTGGGGAACCCAGTCGCCAAATCCTGGTGGTGGAGAATCATCATCCACCACCCTTTTTAGTTTGGGCTTTCGAAAAATACCTAATACCCAGGTATTAGGTATTTTTCGAAAGCAGGAGAGATGAAAAAATGAGCAATGCCCTCGCCGGGACAATGGACCTCTCGAATACGCGCCGAGCGTGCTGACCACTAACACTACGAAGGCATGCTAAGAAGGCTGGAGGATTACTTTTTAAATGCAAGTTTACATTATTTCTTTATTACATTATTTCTTGATTTCAGTTTTTCATATTTTATTTCGTCATTTAAGAAGCAATAAATATAACTACCTCTTTTCTTTATTTACGTTTATTTCATGATTTTCCTTTTCTGAGGGCCTGAGGTGTAAAGCCAAGAAAATCATGAGAAAAACATTAGCAACAAAAATTTAATAAAAAGGGAAGAATTTTGAGAGAATAGAACAGAAATGTATTTTTTTGGGGGAGGGGGAGTCTAGTATCGAGCAAAAAACGCGAATACAGAAGTAAACCAAAAAGAGCCAGATAGGGCGGAAAATGCGTAAAATGTCTTTAATGTAAAAGTACCACCAAGCAAATACCTGGGGCATGTCTAACAAATGTTCTACCAAATTAAAAAAGCATCACAAGATTCCTGCATTTTATAGCATAACTCTTAAGTGTTTTACTTGCTTAATAAATATTTAAGTATTTGAAGGAACAAAATATAAATTAATTTTGAGCTTTTTGAAGTCAAAAATAAATAATCTTATTTCCTAATACAATTTTTAATAGTACGCTAAAAACCTTAAAGAAAACTTTGAAGTAAAAATTTAGACGCTAAATTGGAATGAAAAATAAAATTTTAGGAAACACAATTATAAATAATACGCATATCCGATGTTATAATATAGTGGGTTTATAATAAATAATAATATCAAACAGGAGACGTTACGACATGCACTGGTGTGCAAAAATTAAGGACGAGACGGTCTTTTCAATATACCTTTGTACAAAAGCTTTCCAAATCAACACATTTAATACCGTAAGGTCCCCAATACGTAAGGAAATGAGTAATGTAAGCAACACTTACTAAAAGAGAAATCAGAGGCATAAAAAGAAGCTTTATTGAAAAGGTAGCATGGAGCGCAATGCGACTGAAGGCCGAAACATCGCTGTGATGGGAGTCCAGCAAGAAACATCCGGTCTGTAATAGGTGATATGATCTCTCCTGACTGCTAGGCAGGTTTCACAGCGTCTGCCCATGCTGAGAATGAGGGTGTCAATGAGTTGTTGAGGCATTGCTGCCCATTCGCCTTGCAGCGCCAATCGAAGCTCCGGAATCGTTACTGGTGGTAAGGTACGAGCTGCCAAGCTTCTGCCTAGAAAATTCCATACATGCTCGATGGGATTGAGATCCGGAGATCGTGCCGGCCAATCCATACGTTCAATATCCTCACTCTCTAAGAGCTGTTCGGCAGCTACTGTGCGATGACATGGTGCATTGTCATCGATGAAAAGGAACTGAGGACCCATAGCGCCTCTAAAAAGACGCATATATGGAAGAAGAATCTCGTTACAATAACGGGTCCCGTTGACGGAACCTGCGTCGAAGATGTGAAGGTCTGTACGACTACCAAGCACGATGCCTCCCCAAACGAGATAAACACCGCCACCTCCATACCTGTCCCTTTCAATGATGTTCGAGGGATGATTGCGGCTTCCCCGCTCTCTCCACATGAGTATGCGATGAGAATCGCTACTCAGACTGAATCTGCTCTCATCTGTAAAGAGTGCTCGTCCCCATTCATTGTCTCTCCAATTCCGGTGTTCCCGGCATTACAGAGAACGCCTTCTCCGATGGGCAGGCGTTAGAGGTACACACCGTAAAGGGCGTCGTGCAGACAGACCACCACTCTGCAGTCTTCTGGTTACGGTAAAACGGGATATCGGTCGTCCAGTCGCCTGTGTCGTGTGTCTAGCGATTTCTCCCGCTGTCTGCCGCCTGTTTCTTCTGGCCTGTAAGGCAATATACCGGTCATCTGCGGGTGTGGTTCCTCGTGGACGACCACTACTAAACCCCCGGATAGCTGTTCCTGTAGTTTGAAATTGTCTCCAAAGTCGTGAAACGATGCTGTGAGCAATTCCGAACTCTGCAGCCACATTTGTCACACTGCGGCCTTCCTCCAACTTCCCAATGATTCGACCTCGGGTAAAAGCATCCAGATGTCGTCTAACAGATTGATTATTCGCCATTTCTCGCTGAGGCAGCAACTCGGTGTGATTTTAACTGCTATACGGCGTGCAATCTCTTTGCCAGAAATACTGATCTTACACCGACAACATGCTTTATACTACTCAGACACTCCCCCATTACGTCTACCTGCATAGCTGCGCATGTGCTACCATACATCACCATACTTAATCTCCTGATTGGTCTTTCTGTCTGCTCTGCCTCTTCGTTCAGCTGATATGCTAATTTTTCGACTTCGTCCTTAATTTTTGCACACCAGTGTACATCGTGTAATGCCTGTTAGTCTTGATCTTGAAAAAGGTTAGATGTGTTTATGAAGTCAAAAGTGTCTGTCTCATAGCAAATGAAGAAATATATTAACTAAAATACTAACACTAGAAATTTCCTCTTAAATTACTGAAGATGGGGTATTTGGCTTTCGTCATCCGAAATGCATCTTGCCTTACTTATTAAAAGCAATGTAATTTATAAATCGATTCTTATAATTTAGCATTTCTTATTTAAAAAATAATGCATTTATCGCCGGTAAAAATGGGTGTTATATATAGAAGGTTTGTTATCTTTAAGAGTAAAATATCTTTGATAAAAAATAAAATTACATACAGAAAAAAAAAAAAAAACAACGAAATTCCAAGTGCAAAAAAGTAATAAAGTAAATAAAATTTTGGAGTATAAAAAATTAACATGTATTATGTTAATTAATACGCCAATCAAATGTTTGCCAATTTATCATTTGACATGATAATTAAATATTTGTCAGTTTAACTACCACATTATATCATTGGGCAGAAGACGGAGAAGGAAAATTCGGGTTTTAAGAAAATGTATTGCGACGAACTATCTCTTCTTGATATTGAATGGCAACATGAATTGACAATTTATTATTTACATGAATAGCTAATTTTCGTAATTAACCTTTACACCGATTACTATAGTCCCAACAGCTTAAAAGCTGTTATGGGACTGTGGGTTCATGAATAAAATTTTATCATTCTAACTTAAATGCTTATTTGATTAATATGTACAATAATTTAGGTTTCAGGAAAGGCTAAATTCTTTATGTCAGCAAATGTGTCACGTATTTAACATTCTGATGATACTGTTTAACATGTTTTGAAAGTAAATGAAGATCTCGAAGAAGGCGCAGTCGCTTCTCCCAAGGGCGGTTTAGCAATGAAGGATGCATTTGTTTTGTCACATCAATTTCGGAAGTGAAGCCTTGATTAAAAGAGAGTATTTTCCTAATTTTTCTTTTCCTCCGGCTCTCATCGAGTTCTGCGATATTCCATTAGAAAACGAAAGTCCATCCCTTGGCGTGTTTTTACTTTTTCCTTTCATTAGAAAAACAAACACTCTACTTTCGCTGTGTTTCTTTTTTTATGTCGATTGGAGGATTTTGAAATTTTTATTTGTATTTCCGGAAATATTAAAGGAGATTTCCATATTGGTTCACCACAAATGTCCAATTAGAGTTATTAGTCACAAAATTAAATTTTTTATACGTTTCTTTCTTCACATATTACCGCTAAGATGAAAATAATGAGAGAAGTACCAAACTGAGGAAAAAAAAAAGACATTTCCATCTTAAAATAATTTCACTCCAATTTTGTAGCCGACTTGTTTTCTTTCATCATATTGTAATAATTAGCATACTAATTATGAAAATAGGAATTCTATACTTTTTCAGGACTATATGATGTGCTCCCTCCTAAAGACATTTATTTGCTGCAGTTTTCACAAAGCATTTTTAATGCGATTTGTGTTTACACACGAGCGATGTTTTAGCAACTTAGTAAAGTTCTTTGCAACATATTTCCTCCCCCCTTTCAGTGGTGACGCATTTTAATCCCCTTTTATGTACTACATTCTGCCACTTATTCTTCTAGAAAAAATTTTGATTATTGATTTTCAGTAAATGTTATTTTACAATGTTCTTGCTTTTGTGAAGTTGCAGGGTTTATATTTATTTTAACTAACATTTATTTTAAGCTATCTTTTCTGTCAAGCCTTTACTTTCCCCTATAATTGCCAATGCCAGAGTATGTAAATCGTAGTAGAACGCGCAGAGTATTCACATTTTAGCAGAAGTAATTGAGTTTAAATAGAAGGGAAGCGAGATTGTAAGTGTGCTTCTTGAATCGCGAGCGTGAAGGTTGCTTGGTAGAAAGTTTAAGAACCGCGCGTTTGGCTTGTGTGCCTATTTCGACAGTTCGTTGAATCTTTCAAATTCTTAATCAGAAAGTTTGCTGTATCTTAGAACGCGGTTAAGTTAGTTACGATTAGAGAGCCTCGTAGGTAGTGACTTCGTTATTTATTCATCCTGTCATTTAATTTTAGTTGCATTTTTGTCTATTTTGTTCAACCGCCGGGTCGGCGTAGTTTGTGAGCGTCAAGTGAACGCAACTGTGATTTCTAAAGTGAAATAAAAAGGGAGTTAAACCCTTCTTAAGAGTTTGTGTAATTTCCAGTTCATAGCAGTCACTACTACTGTTGCTGACAAGTTGGGGCCTCCCAACATCATAAAGTCATTAGGTTTTTCGAAGGAGAAAACATGAAAAATTAGCGATGCGGTTACTGGAATTCGAAATTTTGGTTTTCCGATTACTACACGAACACTCTTTCGGTTGAAGGTAAAGAAAAAGACAATCCCTTACATTGTAATTTCACTTAATGGGCAATCCGGAAGGAGGGCACCCAGTGAACCAAATCCAAGATGGTTAGGAAATATCATTCACAATATTTTATTTCTTGCGCTACTTGAAGAATTCTAACTATCTAATAGACTTCTTGAAGTAGAAAAAGGATGAAAAATCAGTGACACCTTGTCCGGCTCTTGAAACCCAGAACTTCCGTTTGCTAGACGAATCTGCTTCCACTTACATCAGAAAGGCACGAGAAAGAAACTAAGGAATAAATTTTTGAAGCAGTAAAACAGGTGATGAATCCTCATACAAAACTGTCAAAAGGTATTAGGAAAAAAAACCGCATTGCACGTGGAATTTTAAGCAGGGAGAATTCCAATGTAAGATGAAAAAAATTTCCTTAACTTTCACAATTTAAAAAAATAGAGAAAAAAAATCATAGGATTCTTATTGGATCTCTTACAACAGTATGACACACACAGTTATGGCCAGAAAACAGTTCATCTTCCTTTCTTTGCAAATTTAAGAATAAGGACAGTTTAACGCTTTTAATTCCCGGTTTAAGTGCAATATTTGGGACCGTAGTATTTTTTTATTGTTTTTATAAGTGTCATCATTGGTAACTGAGTTGGTTTCATGTTATCTCTAAACTATTCCTAAAATGCATTGCACAAAAATCGAGACACCTTGTTAGATGGAAAAAATATTTTGTTATTTCTAACGTTTTAAAATCTTTGTTTAAATGCAAAATCTAATCCACTAGGAGGATTCCTTAACAGTCTTCAAATAGTGACCATTGTCATTTTCGTTGATTGCTGCAGCTTTTCATTTTTGCAAGTCCTTACACCCGTTCATTTTCTCCATCCCGTTGCTCCCTCTTCAATACCATATCATAGGCCAGGGGTCGGCAACCTTTTGAGTCAGAAGATTAAAAAATTACAGTTTAGAAAATTTCAATGTTTTGAAAGAGCCGCCAAATTTTTTCTTGACAACAATAAATAGTACTCGCATAAATAAAGTTTTTTGATAAACAAAAACTAATCTATTTATTCATAAGAAAAAATCTATTTATTCATAAAAAATATCTATTTATCCATATATAAATAGTGTTTTTCACAACAAATTAGATAATATATATATGGCATTATTAGATAATTGCTTATTATTTAAGTAAAAAATTAAACATTTACTTACAAAACTAACTTGTACTTCAATAAAAAACAATTGATCAAACAAATTCAATAGGAGCGATGGCCTTGCATACAATAACGTACATTTCAGCAAACAAATTCAATGGGAGCGTTGGATTTGCATGGTTTTAGAAAGTTTGGATAAATTTGGCTCATAACTGGTTGTTTTAAGTTTCAAACACGACTCTAAATTTTTATTTGTTAGTTGGCTTCTTACTGTACTTTTAATTATATTCATGCAAGAGAACGCTTGCTCGCACGGATATGTTGATCAGAAGGTAATCAGCACTCCAAATGCCAACTTCTTCACCTCACTGTAGCTATCTGGATGACTATTCCTTGCGTCGAATATAAGTGCCTCAACTCGCGGCATTTCTTTTAAAGCTGACCACTTTTGTTGTATTACGTACATTCATTTCTGGACCTCCTCTTCCAACTTGCTTTTCAACTCTGTAAATTTTCCACTCCACAAAGCTTTACTTTTTAAAATCGATCAATTGCATTTCTAGAGATTCAGTATCAATTCCAAATGGCTCAGTGTGGATTTAGTTACTATTTGTGTTGATAGGGTTTACTATGAATGCTAGAGTGGTTTTTTTGGTTTTGAATTACTTAATTCTGTCAGCAAATTCATCTTTAATTTTTTTGTAACTGTGCTGAAGTAATTCGTGTCAACAGTTGCAACGGTTTTATTGCGATTTTGCTTTAGAAATTGAAAATGAAGTAATTTACCGCTCTGAATATCTTCTGAAAAAAGAATTATTTTTTCTTCCAAACAAACCACTTCTTCTAAAACATAGGCTGGGTTTCCCTTTCCTTGTAGTTTTAGATTCAGCTCATTTAATTTCGCTGTGACATCCACCATAAAGAAAAATGTTTGCAACCATTTGTCGTTCTCTAGTTCAGGGTGATTAATGCCTTTTTCATTTAGGAATGTATTTATTTCATTCAAGCACAAAGAAGAACGTTTCAACACTTTCATTTGGAAAGCCATCGCACTTTATTGTGAAGAAGGAGGTCGGAATAATGAATCTCCATTTCTTTTAAGATTGCTTTAAGTTGAAGATGGTACAGTGCTTTTGACAAAATGCTGATAACAATCTTGATTATCAAATTCATAACTTTAACTGTTTCGGCCGGAAATGTTTGGGCACAAAGCGATTCTTGGTGTATTATGCAGTGAAACGTAAGAATTTCGTGGTTTATTTTTCTCTGAAAAATTGTTATTGCCTTTTTATTTTTTCCTGTCATACTTCTGGCTCCATCAGTTGCTATTGAAACGATTTTATTTAAATCGATCTTATTGTCTTCAAGGCATTTTTGCACGGCATTCGCTATATCTATCCCTCTATTTTGCCCTGAGAGCGGTTTTGATACCGCTCTCAGGAATAAATAGCGGTATCAAAGCCGCTCTCAGGACAAAATAGAGATCCAAAAGTTCTTCTTTTGGATCTCGGGAAGACACATACCTGACAAAAAGGGCAACTTGTGCCGTGTCTTTTATGTCGCAAGACTCATCTATAGCAAGTGATAAAGAAGAAAGCTGAATAACTTCCACCTGCAAATATGTTACATTTGAAGACATTTTAGCTTTTCTATCTTGTACTGTTTTAGCGGATAGTGGCAAATCTTTGATTTTTTTCAAGATTTCTGGTTTGTTTTTGAAATCACAAAACAGTTCTTTAGATGCTCGTATGAAGCAAATTTTGACATACTCACCATCTGTGAATGGTTTGCCTTTTTTTTTTTTTTTTTTTTCAATTTCTAATGATACCGCGAAGCTTGCCAGATTAACATCACTTGTAGATTGCGTCCAATTACTTAACATAGAACTTGATTGCTGTTTTTGTTTTTGGATCCCGTCGACAGCTTTTTTTTCGTTCATCGCTGGATGAATATATACTAGCAAACTGAGTACGTTTTATAGTGAAGTGTCTCTCTAATTTTGATTTCTTATTGTGTGCGAGTTTTTCGAGGCCAATGAGACAAGTCGCAAGGCATATTAAACTGCGTAGACTGCGTCCCATCCCGATTGAATTCTCGATGCTCTTCTTCAGTTCTGCTATGTTTTCTTTTTTTCTTTTTCTTTTTTTTTTGGATAAAATAAATAATATTTGAGTATGGAACTAAAGAGCCACAGCTTCACATCGAAAGAGCAGCATGTGGCTCGCGAGCCGCAGGTTGCCGACCCCTGTCATAGACCATTGTTACATCACTAATTACGAATGTATTCACATAACACGCGGGGAAAAGTATGAAACCCAACCTTACCCTTTCGCTTGCCTTTGAACCCGGGTTGAGCTACCAGCATTCAGCAATGTCATATATATATAATTTAGCCCATAAAATGTGTTTCCCGTTTTTCAAGAACGCAAAGAAAAAATGTTTTTGTGTTTCACCCTCATCTTATTGAAAAATACAATGCCGAAATGAGAGGATTCGAATTGTGCAACAAGTTAATAGCTAATTATAGAACGAGAGTTTGTGGCAAAAAAGTGGTGGTGGCCAATATTTATTAATTTCATTGATGTATCCTTGACAAATGCGTGGAAAATATCTCTCATTTTTACTACTGGAAATAAAAGCCTCTTTTATATTTCAGACGCGAGATTATATTATTACTTTTGCAAAATCCTACTAAGTATATATAATTAACCAGAAATAGATCAGCAACAGGAAGAGCTAGTAAATTCGGCATTCAAAAGCCATTGCATGGAGATGGTAGATATTTTATGATAAAGTCGGAGGATAAGTGAAGACTTCTTTGTAAAGAATGACATACCTAGACTGTTTTATGCTCTGGACTGTTTTATGCTTTTATGCTCTGGTTTCTCTTCATCACTCGAGTTGATCTTTCGCCTTTACCTAGACTGTTTATAGACGCTAAGTATCTAATATAGCTTTACATCATGATTGTAGTGAAGCTTTTCATGCATGAATCTTTCAATTGAAAATAATCTGTATCTGTAAACGAATACAATGTAAATTTTAATATTTAATTAATTAAAAGTAAACTGATTTGAAGACTTATAAAATGCTATACAGCTAAAATGTAATCCAGTGCTCCACTCAAAGAAAACTTCGATCGAGTACAAATATCCATATTCTTATTCCGATGATGTTACGCGAATGCCTAGACAAATATATTGAAATAAATTTAAAACTTACATTCATTAAGACAAAGTTTTAGACCTTTTTTGCTATGCTCAGTTAATTTCTGAAATTTGCTATCGATCTGTTTAAAATTTCACATTGAATTAAATATCCTACATACTCATCTGATTTAAAATATTGCTCCTAGGAGGTTCAATTGCAGAAGGTTACCTATAGGTAACTGATTTATGTCTGCTACTTTATCGGTTTGATTGCAATTTTAGAAGAGATAAGTAATGGTACATTTATGAGATTGTAAGTTAAGAAACTATAATGCACTCTTTTCCTTTGCAAAATTTGAGTAACTGCATTTAAACATTAAAATTGATATCGATTTTGATTGATTCAATTTTAGTATAAATAAATGTTATTACATCCGTGAGTGGATTGTCATTACGCCTCATCTTTGTTAAATACTTTAGCATAATCGGATTACCTCATCTTAGAACTATCTAATCATAAGCTCATCAACATGTCGTTAGAGAAGAGATGTTCTGTTCTCGTGAGAATTAATTATGCTTAAATGGGAAATGCTGGCTTTATGTAGAATTTGAGAAGCACGAGCTTAATAAATTAATAATTTAATAATATAACGATAGGTCAGTTATTTTGTTTTGATGAGTTACGGCACTGCTTTTAAAAAGACGCATATCTGTTGACATTAGTGCGGATATGTATAAAGTGAATATCTGTTTCAGAAAACGGTTGGAAAAGTACAGAGCTGCGTGAACAAATCAGAAAAACAACACAGGTGTGCCCAGAGACAAAGAACACGGAATATAATTTTTTAGTCTCTTTAATGACATTTAAGGAAGAAATGTTAACCACATTTTAGTAACTATTCCGTAATGCTTCATATTTGTGCAGGATTTTAACCAATGCTGGGTGATTTTAAGCAGTATATTATTTTTAAATACATAGAGGAGAGTTATAATGACCTTAATCGTAAAGAAGGAGTTAATGTATCTGTTAAACCTTTCTTGACAAATATGCTAACTCAGTAAAAATATTGGTTGAGAATTTGCTTACACGAAACAGCCCAGAAACTTGTATAGAAACTATCTGCAGACAATCGGGCGAATTGTCGCCCCATCTTAGTCTTTCAGCAAAAAAATTACACCGAACTCAGTAGAAGATTTAAAAAATAAACATTTGTATTGGAGCTTCAACTTAACAACTATACGGCTCGTGTAATTAACAGAAGAAATCCCGCTTCTTACATGATTTAACAGAACATTAAACGTTAAGTAAACGATTAAAGTACGAATTCACACAGGAAATACCTACTGTAAACTTTCCCTCAGCCCTCTAGTCATACAAGGAACCTGCGACTAGCAGAAATTAAAGCCGATTCAGATAAAACTAGGAGGTCGGCGAAACTAATTCTTAGGTCAGTGGTTGCTGCTAAAAGCTCTTCCTTAACATTTAACTCTTCTCTTATATATATTTTACATCCTGATGGAAGACGACGAAATTTGAAGTGACAGCAAGGATAAACATATCAAGATAATGGGTTAATAAACATAAAAACCTTCGAAATAATCACTGTGATGTACACAGCAGTTGAGGTACTTCGCATTAGTTTGAAATAAGTTCATAATTTCACTGCTGAAACAACATTCTGTCGCTAATTTTAAAAGAATGCCTCTTCGCGTGTTCTTAACTGTAATTCCCTCTCATAATACTTTCTACCTAAGCTAGAGTACCTTTTTCCTCAGATGATATTATGTAGGTAACACCAGAGCTGAAACACAAGAACCTTCAATAAAATAGAATTTTAACGTTTTTGATATGTTGCAACGTGTGAATAAGTAAGCTCTGAAATTACAAAAATAGTCCATTTATTACGAAAAGCACAGTTTTTAATTCCATGTTTCTTTTCAAATACCGCAGTTTTCATGATCAAGTTTACATCACACATTTAGATTCGCTAATATAAAAGTATTATACACTCACGTTTGTGAAAATTGCAACACCAAGAAGGAATCGTCATAATTGAATGCAATTTAATACACAGTTGAGTGGTAGTGGTACAAATAAATGATTAAATGTTCAAAGCAAACAAACAAGAACAAGAGATCAGAATCAGTATTTTGTGTGGCCACCACGCGCCATGGAGTCAAACAAAGTTTGAATGTCTGACTGAGGAAGAGCATTCCATATCGTTTGTACGCGTACCCAAAGTTCGTCTGCAGACGCAACAGGACGAGGATCACGAGCAAGACGCCGACCAATGACATCCCACACATGTTCAATTGGCGACATATCCGGGGAACACGCAGGCCAAGGAAGAAGCTGTACCTGCTGCGCTGCAAAGAAGGATTTAACAATCCGAGCAGTATGAGGGCGGGCATTGTCCTGTTGAAATACAGCGCCTGGCAAGCTTTGAAGGAAGGGAACAGCTTCGGGCTGTAGAACTTCACGGATATACCGGTTGCTGTTCAGATTGCCCACAATTCGTAGCAATTGAGATCGTCTATGATATGCTATGGCGCCCCAGACCATAACTCCGGGTGTTCGTCCACTGTGGCGTTCGATAATGCACTCCGGAAGGTGGCGTTCACCGGCATAGCGTCTGACACGAATGCGGCCATCATGGTACCACAAATTAAAGCGGGATTCGTCAGAAAACACGACATGCTGCCAATCAGCACGCCAGTCTCTATGCTGATTGGCCCATTGTAGCCGCAGGCGGCGATGGTCGTGCGTTAGGGGGATCCTGTACAAAGGAGTCCGTGCGCGCAGTCCACACTGCAGCAGACGTCTACGAATTGATGAAGCACACAATGAAACACCTGTAGCTATTGACCACAGTGCTGCCAATTGTCTAGAGGAAGCTGTACGGTCCGTCCGCGCCATGCGGACCAGGTGTCTATCATCGCGAGCTGACGTCACATTTCGGGGTCCACTCCCGGATTTCCGAGTTGTCCGACACTCGTCCGTCCACTGCTTCCAAACGCGCATCACTGTGCTGCTGTTACGCTGCACACGAGAGGCTACTGCACGATACGACAATCCAGCTTCACGAAGGCCGATGATTCTCCCTCGTTCAAACTCTGTAAGTTGTTCAAATCTCGCTCTCTTTCGTCGACGAGGCATAAGTACAGATTGAGTTAACGTTTACCACTAGCAGATAACCACCGATAACCATACACGCCTCGCTACAGCCGTCTATTTATTCGGATCCATCAGCCGTTCAGAGGGCGCTGCTCAGCATACGCATGCGCTACGGATTTGCAATTCTAATCATTTGCATATCATGCGCTACTTTGCATTTCCTGAAAATTTCAGCTCACTCGCGTAAGTCCTTCATGGTGTTGCAATTTTCACAAACGTGACTGTATTTGTAATGCGCCGAAAGAGTGGCTTTAGTTATAGGATAGTTCAGATGTGCCCTAATGTAATATTTATCATTCAGATTCGCTTTGCAGAACAAAAGCGATTCTCGAATTTCATACTGTAGAGACATTAAGTATTTTTTGAAAGCAGCATATGTGAAAAATGAGCAGTGCACTCGCCGGGACTCAAACCTCTCGAATAGAATACCTTATAATACAACTCATTCCAAAGTTCTGTTTTGAGAGTTTTGAAAACTTGGCGCTAATTTGTTTTATATTTTACTGTAATTTTACACACGAAAACAAGTTACTTATTTAACGCACGTATTTTTGAATGAGACGAAATGAGTTATATACGTTTTTTACTTGCAAAGTTATCAAAATACGTCTACAGATTTAAAAACAATAGGGCTAATATTTCGAATATTTATCATGGGCGCTACTAGTAACTTCTCTTTCTGTTTGAAAACAGTACGTCATACGTCTAAAAGTTGCTGGATTTTGATAATTACTTGTAAAACATCGTAAAAATGAAAGTTTGTTAAATGACCGGAAAAAATGAAGCAAAAGGATATTAGAATGATTGTCTTTTGTGTCAATTTAATACGTTTACCTTTTCGACATCCTTAATAACCGGATCGTGAATTGTTCATTATGAGCTTACAGGATTTGATCTTACAAGGCATAATTTCATCTGAGTCACTTATAGGTTTTCTAAATAAATATTAAATGTAGACCTACAAGGAATGGCATAATGAACTCATAATACAAGATGTACTTTTTAAAATAGAAGTTAAGTAGTTTTTTTTTTTTTTTTTTGCAATGTCTGAGCCTATTTAATAAATCGCAAGATTCACACTCCATCTATTGTTAGTTTCTTATACTGCTACTTTCATTACCAGAGATATAATATAAAAATGAAAAATTATTAGTTTATCACTAAAATAAGCTTAAATATTGGGGCAAATTAAATATGTTTTTAGTTAACATGTACGTTTGGAGAGTAAGAATAGTAATCTGATTAAATAATAGCTCACAAATGCGAAGGAGTTTCTAAATTAGCAGCAACAAATCAAAGCGGGTTTCTATTTTTTATGCGTTAAGAAGGCTAAACCTTGCAGCAAATATAAATTGTGTTCGATTATTTACTTTAGACAAAGCGTGTGACTGTTTATTTCTCTACGTTTGCATCCTGTTTTGATCTAGAGCGAACTAGCGGAAGAAATGCAAGAATCCAATAATCCTGTTTCTTTCCATCAGCTCTCAAGAGAAATTTCGCAGTGACAGAATTCAAGTGCCTTATTCAAAGCATCACAAATTTTCAAGAGACATCTGAAAGTCAAATTCAGGCCAAATTCTGTACTACGTCAGCCTCCACTAATCACCATATTAGCAGCCATAGCACAAGTAAATGTTAATTGAAACAGTGATTTTTGAAGTTATGTGGAATATTATGTAATACTCTGAGAACTGTTTCAACTTAAAAGGAATCGAAAGATCAAACGGCTTCAAAGAATATGCTTCATGTTTTTTCATTTAAGAGTTTCTTGATCTTACCTTCAGATAATATGAAAAGTATGCATGCCAAGCAAGAAAAAACGCTTAAGTAATATTTCTATTACACGTACACATGCAGCACTCCTTTGTTCTCATTTTATATGAACTAAATTCACCTATCTGTTGGTTTTCAGTTTTAAACACAGGAATGCAATTAGAAACAAACAAATCTATAGCGTCGTATAAAACGTCAGACTTACATAATCCTAAACGTTTTTTAAAAACACGTTTTAAATAAATTTATTATTAACTGACAAGGGTGACAAATTAATTTTAGAAAAAAAAAGGTGTTCGATATTCCTATTTTGACGGTGAATTAGGAATAATTTTCAATCATTTTTGGAATATTTTTTAATGATTAGTATTAGTGATATTAATTAACAGAAATTCTAAAATTTTAAAATATAACATATATTTTAGATATATGAAAGAAAAAAATGATATTTGAGAATTGATTTGATAATACGAAAAAATTTTGACTTGGCGAAATCTCAAAGAAATCTCTGAAATTCAAGAACATATTCGCAGAATTTCTTTTCACGATAAAATTGCTGCTCTAATAAACAGGAAAATAAAAACACTGCTTCATATACTCATATTTTCAGTTCGAATAATTTTTAAAAGTGTATCCCTGCAATTAGCATAAAAATTATGCACCTTTTTGTGTTTATGATGTTGATACTGTTACGGATTTTGTATTTAAATAGCTAATATTAGTAGAATTATAAATTAAATTGTTTTATTCCCCGTGTAGTGCAGCGCGTGATGAATATTAAGAGAAAGCTAAGTCGAAAAATTAAAAATACAAGAGCACGTGCATTTAACATTTACTAAATAAATATCTCTTTTTGATTTCAAGAAATTGTTAGAACAATCTCGTGCGACCGATTTAAAAAGCTATAAAGCCAGAGAAAGGATCTCAGCTCAGTTTTCTTTAGAAAACTGCTGTTTGTTTACTGTAGCGAATTCGCGGCGAGATTTTATTAGCTTTCTCTACATTTCTCTGTTTTGAAATAAGTTCTGTTGAACGTTGTAGTAGTTTAAAAGATAACTACTGTGAGATAGTAAGATATCGTACGATTATCTCTGAAGAAATTTAAGTATTTTGTTTTATTTGTTCTGATAATAATAATTTTTTATTCATTTTTCATCGGATTTGTGCATTCAATTTGTGACGAACCCGTACGCACGTAGCAATACATAAAAGTGCATTAAATGTGAAACTGTTTGACAAAACTGAATTTTTATTTTATACATAAGAATGAATGCTACAGTTCTAGGAAAATTAGAAAAAAATATTGCAATTAAAGATTTTGTAATACTATTTTGAATCCTCATACCACAAGGAAATTTTACGTAATATTTTGAAGCTCAAACGGTAAAATACATTTTTTTCTCTATCATTTTTTCGTGTTCATCGACATTTCCCCTCTTTTTGCGAGATTGCTTTCCAGCCAAACCAGACATCCGCAATTGAATCTATCTTCGATCTTCTTAGCCAATATTTTCCCAGAATTAACCTTCAACACATTTCGCCGCGGAACGAAGTCTCAGAATTTCGCATTTCACACTATTTTCATGTTTCATTGTCTGGAATTCTATAATCTTTTCCCGTTGGTTCGAAATCTGGTAGTACTACACACAATCTGATGAGTTTTATGGAATGATAAGTTCTGCGATTTTATAATTAATGAAACTATGAAATTATTGCAAAGAATTCGAAGCAATGGAAATAATGCATATTTAGAAGATTATTTATTCTGGGTTAATAAAAGCAAATAACTATGCAATACCACATTAAAATAACTAAAAATGAGTAAAATATAAAAAAACAGATACAATTTGCCGGCAAATTCAGTGGAAGTATTTTTAAAAAAAATTATCAAAGGTCATCCATAATCTTAAAAAACTGAAATTTAAATAAAACGTGAAAATTTCAGTTTGTTTTATCTATGTACCTCATAAAATTTTATTTCATTTCGATAACTTTTAAACAAATGTAATTTTGGATTTTCTAGCTGAAACGTCAGCTCTAACTCATTTTTAAAAAATACAATTGATATTAACAGTAAGGAATTAATAATTTCTAAACAGCAGATGTGTGCCTGAACACTCGTAACGTAGAAAAATTATAGTTTAATCTTACGTTGAGTCTTAATCGATTGAGTATAAAGACAATAATGATACTAAAAGTACCCGTTCTTTTATAAGTTTAGATCTATGCAAAAAATCTGTTTGAATTATTTGCATAGTCCATTTAGCATTCTTAAATCTTTTTTACATTTTTGCTGTACAGAAACTGGAGATATAGCATCCGAATAATAAAAGCAACCTTTGATCGAGATACGAAGGTATTTAAAATCTCTTTGCCGTTCCAAATTGATATTAATCTAATTTGAGTATTTCAGAAATGACGTTTGCGTTAAAATTTGCAGGTTTCGATGTACGAACACATGTCAAAATCCCATTTCTTAAAACTAACAAGTTTCGCATTTAATGTAATTTTAATAACCCATTTAATGAATTTAAAATTATTCAAGGCGTGCTATTGCCAAGTGGTTTAAAGTTGCATAATTCCTTGCGGTTCTCCCCATATTCCGTTCTCATTGATGCAGGGTCTACATGGAGTTTTCGTAATTTTCCCAATGTCAAATGTAAATAGAAGCACATTTTTCCTAAAAACGTTATCGTTAAAAGCATCTTCTTGCAAAATATTTTTCTAAAACTAATATATTAAATTAGTTTTATAAATTACTAGCTGTACCCGCCCGGCGTTGCCCGTGCATTTAGAAAATGCAGATAAGTGAATAGCGCAGGAATAGTAGTGTAGGACATGTAGACTGTCTCTCTCTCTTCCCCCCCCCACAAGCTACAAAAAAGAAATGAATTGTAATTAATCGATTTAATGTATCGTCAAAACAGCAAACTAACGCTAGAATAAAGAAATCAATTGTTACAATCGAACGTTATTTGAAAACAAATAATAATATCAGTGAGTCAAAAAAACCGTGATTAATTAATTATAAATAATAATCTACAAAAAAGAAATGAATTGTAATTAATCGATTTAATGTATCGTCAAAACAGCAAACTAACGCTAGAATAAAGAAATCAATTGTTACAATCGAACGTTATTTGAAAACAAATAATAATATCAGTGAGTCAAAAAAACCGTGATTAATTAATTATAAATAATTTTTTTTAAATTTTTCTAATTCAAAAATCGAAAATCGGGCTTCGAGGTCTGGTGGCCAGCCCCTTTGTGCTTCCGTATAAAAAATTCCAGGTCCCTGCGTGCGATAGATTTGGCTGGAGAGCTCGGTCAGACAGACAGACAGACAGACAGACAGACAGACACATTACACTTGCTTTTATTATTAATGTATCGTCAAAACAGCAAACTAACGCTAGAATAAAGAAATCAATTGTTACAATCGAACGTTATTTGAAAACAAATAATAATATCAGTGAGTCAAAAAAACCGTGATTAATTAATTATAAATAATTTTTTTAAAATTTTTCTAATTCAAAAATCGAAAATCGGGCTTCGAGGTCTGGTGGCCAGCCCCTTTGTGCTTCCGTATAAAAAATTCCAGGTCCCTGCGTGCGATAGATTTGGCTGGAGAGCTCGGTCAGACAGACAGACAGACAGACACATTACACTTGCTTTTATTATTATAGATTACTGATCTAAGAGCGTTTTCTTACCTACAGCAGTATTCTCATTAAAAAGAAAAATCTTCAAATTTTCAGATTACATCGTAGACTACAAAAGCATTTAAATAGCAATTTACAAGATGAATAACAATACGAAAAGGAAAAAATTAAGGTAGAAGAGAAACATAACAAAGAAAACATATAATTAGGCAAAGCAAAAAACTTTTGTTTGGAGTGGATTTAGTCAAAACTTAACTACTTCGAGGACAAACAGGTGCTGATTTCTCTTCATCAGGAGTAAAGACAACTTTGTGTGTGTGTGATTATGGCAAAGCTTCTAGAGCTATCTGCCTAAGGGAAAGGATGCCTTCGTGGAGGACTTTGGTAAATTGGCTCGTATACACGTTACACATGGGAAAAAACCACGAAAACGCCCATGCAGCCAGCCCGTTCTCGGGATTCGAAACTCAGTCCGAGCTACCAGTTTTAAACGACTTTACCGCTCGGCCGCTGGTGGGCTGAATCTGGAGTAAAGTAATCTTCAACGAAGGGAAATCTACGGTTGTTTTTATATATAAAAGGAATAAAGAGAACTAGAAGGTAGCGTTATCTGTCGGCAGAAACAGTAATGAAAATTGAAAAATTAAGGGATTAAAAGCATTAAGAAGAATTGGATTCAAATTAAATTCGTTAACGAAACAACATACGTCTTTCTGAAGGTGAAACACGTCAAGGAAACCCAATTTATCAATGGAAGAATCGTTTTGGATAATCTTCACACACAGAGATTCAAAACTGTGATTAAATTTTATACTATGATTAGCCATCGAAGATTTGTTAATTTCGCCTATTCAGGCATAAGCTTCCTGGAAAACTTTAACGCTCTTTTAGATTCATTATTTTGCCATTTGTACCAACCTTCTGTCAGTTACAAAATTGAACGGATTCTCCAGAAATTCTGTTTGGAAGTCATTTTCTCGTTTATCAATAAATCTATAATTCGATTCTGACATTCCATTTTTGACTTTAAATCTTTGGACTTAAACTTGGCTTATTTGGGGGACTTTATATCATATTTTGTCAGTGTGGTTTGAGCTATTTTGGCGAAACTAAAGGACATTCACATTTTGCATCAAGGAACACAGCTTATTTTTAAATGTTTGCCTCAAAATTGCAGACTTCACATTTTTATTTCACATAATTTACCAAACTGTTTATTTAGTTTTGAGAAACTGTAGTCTTCTGAAAGTGCATTTTTCAGATCCTATAGTGTCCGGTGATACACTTCGCGTAACTCCACACATGCTATACCAGGTTCAAGTTCAATGAGAAATCTTGTCAATCAATCCGAGTCATGTTTTCTGTTTCTAAATATTCTGAAATCAGAAATGCTCGATGCGGACGCTTTAGTGAAATATCTGGAGCAGCAACTCTCTTAAGTAGCACATGGATCACAGGTATCTGAGATCACGTTCACATATCTGCGACCCATTACGGAACCCCCCATCAAAGACATCCGACTCGGTAGTTCATTTTTGATAATTCTATGCACACATTAAGAAAGATTCAGTGGAAACAGGATCTTTTATGAACTACGGAAGGCGCCTACCCTTCTCTCTCTGCAGATCGAAACATGGATAGAATCATAGTGTTGGTGTGTATTGGTGTATTGAGAATACGGCAAAGCACACTAGGGCTATCTGCCTAAGGGAAGGGATGCCTTTCGTGGAGGACTTTCTAAGGAAAACTGGCTCGTATACACGTTACACATGGGGAAAACCGCGAAAACACCCATGCAGCCAGCCCGTTCGCGGGATTCGAACCTCGGACCGAACTACCAGTGTTCAGCGATTTTACCGCTCGGCCGCTGGTGGGCCTAGAATCATAGTGAAAGCTAAATCTTGACTCCCCAGTAAAGAGCGCACGTTCCATTTCCTCTTGGTTTCATGGATCATAACGACGATGCAACTTTAAACGGGTCTTTTTGGAACAAGATACAGTATCAGTCTAATCTCTTGATTCAAATTTTCTTTGTTTAGTTTCGGCTCGAGCAATAGTGGTCATTGCTGGCGGGCGTGATAAAAGCATAAAACGAGACTGACTACATAGTCTATTTTTTAAAGCTGCTCTTCGTGATTTGTCTCTTTTGATTCACTACAGGCTCTATAAGGTATGCTGATAAATGAAAATTTTTATGTAGGGCGATTAGATGTGTAATTTTAATAGTAAACTCATTTTTGCTTTTTCCTATAGTATTGTTAGATTTCTTATCGCTTTCCAGGATGAATTTCGCGATATCACTGTACCAATCAATAACAGCATGAGGCATCATTGCATTAAGTGTTAGTTTTGCTTAACAATTTAAAAACTGAACAAATAACCAAAACATTGCTGAAGGGAAGTAAAGAGAGACGAAGAGTGTGGTGTCTGTAGGATTGAATTACTTTAATTTTGATATGAAGAAATCAAAACGCATTATTAAAAAGCAAGCTGAGAAGAGCCAAGCAGCTTTTCGATTAGTAGTTTCCTTACTTGCCAGTTGAGATTGCATTTAGAAACACATCGCTGTTCAAAATGTTGTTGCATGAGCATATTCTGCTGCCTTGTGAGGAAAAAGATTTATTTTGATACGATATAAAGAAACAAATCAATGAAAAAAAGACTTGAAGGCGTATTTTGAAACTTTCCTGCAGTAATAAATGTTTTTTACTTTTAGATCGATGAAATAAACTTCAAAGTAAAACAATTGTCTAATACGAGGCATAGAGCAAATTGCTTGAGGAACCATAAAAAATTCGGCTGTCGTCTGATGATGTGATCATGTCATCTGCAAAGAACTGCATTCCAACGAGAATCATCATTAAAGATCCGACTCTGATATTTATGCGCTGTAGAAGACCCCAGCATGTGCGCATTCATCTCTTGCTAGGATAGAACCCTTGAAATTTGGAACCTACTGCGTCTTGTAATTTACTATACGACATCCGTTCCGTATTTCTAAACTATGAACGTATACATAACATGAACGTAAACATGAACGTATGAAATGCAGAATTAGGATTGTCAGTATGGATTTCGCATTGGATGACTCTATATGCCATTGCTAAGATGAAAGAAGTAATTTATGAAATAGAAGAGCAGGAATCTACGCAGCTGTTTTAAGTCTAGATATAAAATGTGCTTGTGAAACGCTTCGTAGAAGCAATAATAAAAAAGCTTAAAGAAGCCCATTCCCTCTTAAATTGCATCTGCGAGGAAATGTGTTTTAAACTTTATGATATACATATATACTCTGTTTTTGCATCCCAAACAAGAGCTCTTTTTATTTTCAATGTAATATTTTTCCAAAAAAATTTAGAGAAGAACTGGAGGAAAATGAAAATACCATCTCTTATACAAAGAGTTTTAATAAATACTCTGAAAATTGTACCTTTAGAAAGAACAACACCTAAATTGCCAGCTCTACAAAAGTGAGACATTAACTTTTCGAGACTAAAGTAAGGGACATTTTGCCGTGCGTTAACAGATCTGGACATAGAAATTTCTAACTTGCTATTTGATAACGCTTTCATTACCTATATTATGAGTAGGAAAGTATACCAAAGCATATTAATTGTCTTAAAGCTATGAAATTTGGAGCGTATCATTTTGTTACACAAATCATACATACGGCATAAAGTTGTTTATGATATTTAAGGAGCATTTAGAATTTTATAAGGTACGGAATCATTTAGACAGCAATCAAAACTACGATATGTGAAGGCATTCTACTGCTAATGCAGAACTATGTAAAAGCATTTTAAAAGTGCTTATGAAGCAAAATAATGTACTTGATAAATCTGGAACACGCTAATGTTTCGCTAAAATGAATCCGTAGCAAAGGCTGTGATGAAATTAATTTTTGCTTTTTTTCAAAATTAATACTTTCTGTACCCTTTATCAGAAACTATATAATTAAAAAAATAGTTTTGAAATAATTTGAAATTTTATTCATATTTATATTTATAATTAAAATAAGAAGAAAATCGATTGGTAAAGGAATTCTTGATGAATTATATGTAACGTTCCATTAAGATAACCAGTTATTATCATTTGGACATTTACTATCATCTCCCTTCTGGTTAGAAGCCAGAATGCAAATTAGCTCAGGTGTTTTAAATTCTAAGACAGAGCGTGTTATGCCTCTCCAGGCCACGTTGCCAAGTTGCTGTTAGCTCAGATAAGATTTGTAGTCCTTGGCCTTGCATTATAATTGCCCATGTTTGAATATCTAAGACGATTAGATTTCGAGCCAACTTCGCGTTAATTTGAATTGTGTAGTCTTTGAATACTAGCTTATTCTAAATTGAACTTAATGTTATTCTAAATTGTCCATAGTTCTGGCTGAGTTATAAGCATAAGTTGTGCCTTTTGTTGTTCTTTAGTTTTAATAAAAGGCTCTTTTACACCCTTTACAGTGCTCAGTTGTTAATTTAGGTACAGCAATAATTCGCTTAAATTTTTATCTATAGTTACAGTTCATGACAGCTACGAAGGTTACTAAATTTTATACATTGATGATGATGAGTAGGGCATTTTTTGATTTCAAATACTTTTATTCACATTTTTGTGTAATATTTTAAAAATATAGACACATATTTTAGTAACAACGTATTCATTGTTAATTAGCTTATCATCAATATTTCGTGCAGAAGGTTATTAGCATCACTATCGAATTTACAGACAATCCTTAATTTTTAATTTGTTTTCAAATTACGATGTTTAACATTGATGCGAATTCCGGGATATTCCCTACCCAGAAATGTATTACTTTTCTTCTTTTTTTAATCCCTACTTGCTATAAAATACATACTGATAGATACAATTATTTCAATTAATTATGTAATATATACACACACATACACACACACACACACACACACACACACACACACACACACACACACATATATATATATATATATGATTTTGATGAAAATTGTATATATATAAATTTGTGTTGTAAGATGTACGGATAAAAATGTGCAAATCAATTATACTTACGACACTATAATGATTTGTTTTAATTATTAGTATGCAGTATTATTACAATATTCATTCTTTCTGCAAGTTCTGTATGTAGAAATTCAAAGTCTTACGTAGGTTTAATTTATGTAAATCATATTTATGTTTAACCAATAACAGGCTTAAGTCAGTCAGTTTTAACTTGTGTATATTCTTATGTATTTTACGTTTCTCTAAAAAAATAACACCCCTAATAATTTTACTGACTTCAAAATTGTCATATTAAATTACTTACTAATCTAAAAATTCACCTTACATTTAAACTAATATTTTCATTATAAAGTTAAAATATGAAATAGATTAAGAAATTAAGAATCTTTTATCCATTCGAAAATGTTTAGAAAACTAAACTTTTGCATACCCTTCTGGCTGATTTAATTAAAAGGCTGGGATAAAATGAAAGATACTGTTTGGTAGATTTTGAGGAAAGAGTACTAGACATGCAGTAAAACGTAATATCCTGATTTAAATTTCCGGTTGAAGCAAATTACTCAGAGCGATATTTTCCTGTAAAATGCAATTGTTATGAGCAAACCTTTTCATACAATTTCTGAACAATATTATAAACACATTATTTTATATTTGGAGGTATTTACCCATTGCTTATATTCTATCATTATATGATATATTAGCGCCAGAATTATTAGCATTAAATTATCAGCTTGATCTTGACAGGATGCAAAATAAAAGAAAGCAACATAATAACACTATCATTTATTTCATGTACACGCAAAAGAAAGTTAAATTATAAAAGAATATAAGGTGATAATCATCATGAAGTGCGATGAAAATTGTAAAACATACACCCAAAATCCCAAGACTCCGAAAATGTCCTCTAGAGATCCATGTAATGTGCAGATTCCTTGTTGAGACAATTATTCGAATAACTACGTCATTAGATGTAAGGATCATCTAATTTTTAGCATTCTGTTATATACTAAACTCAAATTTCCCTTCTGGAAACGTTAATGTCTGCTTGCTGTTAATGATACAGACTATTAAGCTGGATTACAGGGCAAAGTGTATATTATAAATGAGCATATAAAAATTCAGTTCGAACATTCTTGTCTCAGATAAATGTAGTCATTCCTGTACCATAAATAATTCGATCATCAATAAATAAAATTCCTGTGCGTAGAAAATTATCTAGCTGCATTCCGTGTAATTTTTTACACCAGTTTGCTTTATAATGAACGTTAAAATTTAAACTTTGTACCTATATTTTAGAAAATCAAACCCAGTATCCTAATTATGTGAGTCAAGAAAAAAACAGAGCAAAAATAATTTTAGAAATGTAAGAAAATGTTTGTCAGCATTTGGAGTCCAATGATACTCAGAGTCAAATAGTACAAAGTTTGGTAGTGAATAGTGTTAATGATATTCAGAAATGTGCAGAAAAATTCGCCCCATATACAGCATTTTAGCTTATATAATAAAGAATTTTATAATAAAGAAATATATATTATAAAGAAATAAATATAAAAAATAAATATAAAATATATATTATAAAGAAATAAATTTCAAATCTAATACGCGTAATTACTAATTCAAGAAATATATATTAATTCAAGAAATATATATTAATAAATATTTTTATAATAAAGAAATCAAACATCAAACGAAACATAAAAAGATGTATTTTAAATCACATAACTCGAAATTCTACGTTATCACTTGTAACTTTTAAAAATATTTAATGGAAAAATGTTTTCTGTTAACAAAACAATTATTCTCCACTTCAGTTCTAGATAAATTTATGATTTAAAAATGAGGCATTTTGTTATTGTTCTGAAACAGTTACTGACAATGAATATGACTAAGTGACTAACAATGAACTTTCAAATGCTAAAACATGATTTTTTTCAATGTTTTTGTTAATTATTTGCTACATTTTCAAGCTCTAGCCCCAAACTATTCTGTCCTTTCAAAGACATCGTAATTCTTGACAAATATCTTAGACTCGTTACATTTATTTAGCTAGTAAAACAGAAAACAGAAAGAAGCCCTCATTTTGTTAAAAAAAAGAGGAAAGGCTATTCTGAGTGAAGCAACAAAGCAAACATCATTCACCAAACAGGCTCTTGATCAAACGGAATAAATGATATCACTCTGCTTGTATTAGATCTGATTCTCCCTCGGGATATGCAGCGCTCTGTGTGAACCGCATATACTATTTATACATATATGGTTACACTAAGGATGAAAGCGAATTTCTGGATATTACTTTCCATCTCATTTCGTTCAAAATGCTTCTATAATTAATTTGCGTCTTGCCTATCTATAATGCTCTTCTTTAGTCAATATGAAAACTTACCATTATTTCTGGCTTCTGAAACAAAGCGTTTTAAGAAACACCATTTCTCAAGTTTAACTAAATCTTCATAGTACATGAATATTTAAAAGCCCACATTTTATGTTTTTATGCATTCTTGCGTAATAATGAATGCACCAAAAGAGGGAGGAAACGAAAAAGAGTCTTGAATGATTCATGGAAGCATTTTCAAATCTAATACGCGTAGTTGAGTGCAATATTTGCACAACTGAGTCAATAAATTTGTTGAACATTGTGTCACTTAATCACTAGCAGCGCTTGCGTCTAACATTTTCCCCTTTAGTTATTAAATAGTTCCACATCCCTCTCCTCTTATGCAGATTATGCACGCTGTCTTTTAAACTGATGGAAACTGAGAAATTGGCGTTTAATCCCCAATGTTATGAGCTTTCACTTTACGAACACTCTCAGATATGAACAAACCTGTTCTTAAACAATGAAATTTGTTTAAAATCAAAAAGACGTCATAGCCTCATTTTTTAGAAAACTAAGACCCAAATTCTAAGAAGTTTGCTAAAGTAAAGGCTGCTGTGTACGATGCCATAGACTGCTATCGTACTATTTACGATGAAATAAAATGGAAACTTATTCAGCCAAGTTTAGACACTTATTTTCTTAAGAAAGTATCGATGTTGCTAATCTCATTTAACATGCTAACTCCTTCCACCTCGCATGCAACGTTTTCATCACAAATGGCGCCTTTACCTGTCGTTAAGTCTTCAGAGGGCAAGTCAAATGTTGACTCAACCTACATCCATATAAAAATATACATATAAATATATGCAACCCTCTTCCTCACTCCATCGACACATCCCTCAAAGATGACAATCCAAGTTACCTACTGTATAGTAAGTAATTTTTTTATTTATTATTTTTCCTTTTAATGTACTATACAGAAAATTAAAACCATATTGTTTATATATTTTAGTATTTTTAATTGTTTATTTGATAGTATTTATAGTTGGACATCGTTAGGAGATATGTGCAGGGAGCAGAGTAACATTTTACGAGCCAGTTCATGGTAAAAACTGTCGTTCGAAACGTAAAGCCTTCGTTAAGGTAGGAAGCATCTGTATTTATTAAATATAAATAAAGCAAATCTTACCGAAAACACACTTCTATGTTATCAAATTTTTATCTTTCGAATTAAGCAACAAAAAATGCCAAACCGCATGTAGGAAAAGTCGTCTTCCAATATAGTTTTTCTAATGATGTAATTTTGAATTACTAATTGACAGGAAATAATTTTAATATAAAGTAGGATTTTAAATTCGAAAAATGACTTAAACACTTCTCTAAAAGAATTAAAAATAGACCACCATAAACCAAATATATCAACAGCACATTTTTGCAAATATATCTTGTGCACTTTTACCAATGGTGCGGTAATTGTTATAAAAAGATAGCACGACTTACTTATTTAATCCTTTCATAATATCTGTGTAGCAGCATCCCTGATTGGAGTAATATTTTTAAAAGATTACATTGTATTCAAATGTCAAATGAAGAGAGAATTTTGAAATATTGTATTCCAATTTTAATTGTCCAAACGTCGGTACTACTTATAATCTATAAAATGAGGAATATAACACGAATTCCTTATGTTTCTTTTAAATTGAATGGCATTACAGCATCCAGTAACAAAATATTGTATCCAACGTTTAAAAAAGAATAAAAAAAATGGTTCCGAATTTGAAGTATAGTAGCTACGGAAAATAATATTGGGAAGTTCCATTAGTGATGTTTCTTATTTCAAGCCAAAATCTTTCAGATATACTTTATATCAACTATTCTGAACTAATCTTTCCCTATCACCTAACACCTAACATGTATTCTAAACAAATAATCACCTAAACATGAATTCTGCAGCTATTCCAACTCATTTATACTTATTTATCTATATCTACCGCTCATGTGACAATAGTTAATCCCAGTTTAGTGCTTCAGGTTTTAAACACAAGTTTAAAAACCTATTTGTTTTGCTCTGAAAATACCCAGTTTTGTTTCACATATGTAATTTTTACCAACAGAGGAATGCCACCTTCCTAAAACGTTTTAAATGACTGTAAAAGGTACCAAAATATTTTTGAAAAACGTAAAATATTTAATATGACTCATTTAGAGCTTGTTCAGAAGTTGTATGAGCAGGATGCACGAATTAGACTGATTATTCGCTTCATAATTATTAGGCACCGAACTGAACACTATATCTGGCTCTTACGTTTGAATCCCAAATCCAAATGACTTTTTTCATCATGGGCAATAGATGACCAAGGAGTTTGCACTAGTTCAATTACATCTTAAGCTTATGCTAACCAACTTTCTCCTGCGCAATCTTAAGTTATTATTATTATTATTATTATTTCATTTGTTCAAAAAAAGCAGAAGGGGTTAAGTAAAAGTAAAAAAAAATCCAAAAACGAAAATTAGGCAAGATATCGGATATGATAATATCATTTACTATGAAATTTTTAAATATGACATAGGTGTCCATAAACGGTATCTAGTGTGATGAAGTCATCAAAGTTTGCTGAAAATGGAATATATATAAAAATAAAGTTTTCAAATCAACATTAGGATAAAGTACTTATCGCCGAGCTTTAAAAAAGTACAACTGATGGAAAAGTACAACTAAGTATACAATTTCGGCGCAGTCTGTGTTACTTAGAACTTGTATTCTGTAGTATACCCCACTATGAAAATTTTGGAAAAGTGGACTAAACTACGTTTTCCGGTTAAAAGCATCTTGATGAAGCTTGCGTTAAATCTATTTACTATGTTAACTTAACGATTACTTTTGAAATCTGTTACGCTCCTTTTTCGTTTTACATTGGAGGAAACTATTCATATTATCTAAAGAATACAGCTTGAAAACTTTAAATAGAAGAATAAGAAGTATTTAAAACAAACTTTATAAGGTATTTCTCCCACTTTCCTAGCGTGCCTTCGTGATGTAGTGGTCAGCACACTGAACCGGTATTTCAGAGGTTCGTGACTCGATTCTCGGCGGACGCGTTGCAAACTTTTCATTTCTCCCGTTTCCAAAAAATGCCTAATGTCTCTACAGTGGGGTCCGAACTAACAGGAGAGTGGATGATGATTCCTCACACCCAGGATTTGGCGATTGGGTCGCCTAAAAACCCCAATCGCCCTTTAAAAGGGGAGTAGTATATAAGGTGTTTCTCCCGCCTTCTTGGCATGCCTTTGTGGTGTTGTAGTCTGCACGCTGAGGGCGTATTCCCGGTTCGATTCCCGGAGAACGCGTTGCACATTTTTCATCTTGCCTGCTTCCGAAATTACCTAATGTCTCTAGAAATACAGCTATAAAATAATAAAAAGCTAAGAAAGTGTCTAATACCAGAAGCGAGTATGAGGCCAAATTATCAGCATGAGGGAAAACACGCGAAATTTAAAACGTGTAATAAGGGTTGAGTTTAAGATACGTTTAAGGATATTTGAAGATATTTATTTTTAATTTTCTTTATATTTGTCTGTTTAAATATTTATGCATACCTTATTTAATTTTATTGCTTTATGTCCTTTATTAAGTTATTTTATTTAATTTTCACTTAATTATTCATATACCTTATTTGTACTCGCGCATACATATTTATTGAGATACATACGTTGAAAGTTCTTGTATTAGTAGATCAAATTTAAACCTGATGTTTGTTAGCATGTAAAAGAGTACACTAGTAATTTAAAAGCTGAAATTCAGCTTTCGAAATCAAAAAGAAAATGCATTCATCTACTCTACTGTTAGGATTTTATTAATAATCCAGAATTCTAAAGTTGAAAAAAAAATCAGATTTCCTATTCGTATAATTCAGTAATTTAAACAGCTCACTGAATTTTAGTTTTTATTTCTGTCAGCATATCAACATAAATATAAAACTGAATTCTGTCTACACTTTAATTTGAAATCTAGAAGTAATTTTGCCTTTAGTAGAATCTTTAATGTAATAAACGCACTTGTCAAAAATGTAATTTTGAATTCGAATCATTGGAATGCACTTATCATGCCTTTTTACTTTGCTTTTCTTTTGATATTGCTATTACTTTCTTGTTTCAGACAGTTTTTCGATACTTTGGTCTTTCACGTCTAGTCAGACTTAAAGTTCTTTTAAAGCTTCCTTGTCAAAAATACTTTGATGAGACGTAGAAAAGGTTCTTACTAATTTTCTACTGTTACCTAATTTAAACAGAGTATTATTTACTTTTAAGGGTACAATAATGGAAAATCTTACGGAACTCATATGTATGGATCGGTATTTGCTTAATACGTATTACTCATGAGTGTTTACCTGCTCGATCAATTTAGTCTAATAATTACAGTTTCAAGATTGCGAGGAAAAATTACAATTTCTGTTTCATATAGAAATTTTGCAAATAAGTTTGCAACATCTATTCATATAAAAGAAATTTCAAAGTTAAATCATGGCATGGATGTGTTTCAATGCGTCAGTAACATCTTATCTTGAAATTCACTACTGCGCTTTATTAGCATTTAAACATGAGTAAAATGCAATGTTAAGGTGCCGCTAATTTTGATTATTCACGCAAATTTCAAATAATTATTAAAATGAAAAATTAATTTAGTTATAAATATCATGTAGTAAGCAGTCAGAGTTAAAAATGCAAAACAAGAAATTCGTTTGCATTTATACCTTTGCCATAAGGTATCCAAAATGAGGACATGACCAAAATAAAAGTTTTAATAATTTTTTTCAAGAGCTTTATTTCACGAAACTCGTTTAAAAAATGTCATGCCTAAAATTACAATAATTATTTTATACATGGAACTACGTTACCTTCTGAAACATATATCATTGTGCTTTCATCTACCATAGGCCCACCAGCGGCCGAGCGGTAAAGTCGCTGAACACTGGTAGTTCGGTCCGAGGTTCGAATCCCGCGAACGGGCTGGCTGCATGGGTGTTTTCGTGGTTTTCCCCATGTGTAACGTGTATACGAGCCAGTTTCCCTTAGAAAGTCCTCCACGAAAGGCATCCCTCCTCTTAGGCAGATAGCCCTAGTGTGCTTTGCCATAATTAAATACACCGACACCATCTACCATAAATTCAGATTAAAACACAGAACAAGGATATACTTATGCAAGTATTATTACACTTTTAAATATTATAAAAGGAATTTTAAAATGCCTTAAAACTTTAGTCTGTATTCTGTTGGAAGGTTAGAGATTGATGAACTAATTAGAAGAAATGTTGGAGAATTATATAGACATAAAATCATATATTTTTCTCCAATCATTCTTAAATTTCCTTTACGGAAATTATATTTATTGCAGTTATTAATTCCAAATCCTTAGTCGAATATGTAATAATACTTATTAGGTTAATAACTAAGCATATCTGCAGCATCGATATGAAAGCAGACAGACTCCAATGCACTTTTTCAGTGAATCGTCAGGATATTTACACTCAAATACCTTTACCTGCCAGTATAACTCTGAATCTTTCTGCTATTCATTTTGTGCAAAACGTGCCCAGTTTATAACGCAGCATCATTCTTCTGCCAGTGCTCTAGTTTAAGAAGTTTATTAATGCGGTGGAGCTGGATTAGAGTATTACTTGGAATCATGGGCTGAAGATACTAACTTTTCTTTAATTCTTTGGTGAAATGAACAGGAAAGAGTTGCTATTGGCATAATGAGTTTCAGCTTCTTTCTGGAGATATATATAATTATTATTTTTAAATATTTAACATTTTTATTAATTTGTTTTTAAATTTACATAACACGTGATTTCTCCTTTCAACATCTTATGCTGTTTTGATTGCGCACGCAATATGTGTTGGGCGTTTCAAACGAACACAGCTCCTAAATATTCAGCTTATTTGCAGTAGCTCTGCTCCTGTACTGTTGTTGTTGTGATAAATAAAGAATAACGAAAAGGCAATACAATTTATGGGGATTTAGTAAATTTACTTAACAGTTTTTTTTTTGGTTACTTTGAATTACCTTTCAACTCATACTTTCGTACCAGAATTCAGATCGACTAGTGCCAGTGTATTTAAATGGGATAGAAAGAAGTTAGTATTTAAGGGAAGGTTTTGGAAGGTAAACGTATAACGTGTTCTGCCTGCCCAGCTTGCGAGACAGTTAACCGAAGCCGTTAGGATATTTTTAACTTCATTAATTTCTTTTCGAGTTTAATCCAACGTGATGGCTTCTGTAAGCAGGAGTTGATGCCCTCTGGGAAACGTATTTGTAGTACTTAGTGATTATTCACTAAACAGCCTTCTAACTTCGAGCTTAGTTTACGATAGCCAAGCAAGCGAAGATGTTATAAGTTTCTAATTGCTATGATAATGCCTCTGTCAGTGTCTATGAAGGTTCATCTCCAGATTGAGCTAATGAGAGTGTTGAGACCTTGTCGGAAGATCGATAAGAAATAGCTGAAGGAAAATAAGAATTTCCACATTTTCTCTGAACCGAGAGTAAGATCGCTACTAACCTGAAGATTTAAATCCGAAATGGTTCCCAAGTTTGCTCTTGGCATTCGTTTATAGGGCTATAAAACACAACCTATAGCAATATTTCTAAAAGCGATAACTGCAAAATGTATATTCTTTCAAAGAAGGGTCTCCTTCTTAAACTATATTTAAATATTTTTGAGCAGTGTACAGTACATATACATGTAACTGTTGAGAAATTTCATATTAGGATAATACATATAGTTAAAGTTGCACAGTATGTTGCGAAATTAAATAATTAATCTAATAAAATAAAATAAAAAAATAATGAAATTCAGGCTGCTACCCAAAGAGAAATATAAATAAAATTCAATATATATAGATATATCTATGTGTGTTTGAGTGTGCGAGCGTTGAGTGTGTAGTCGCTAAACACTTAATATATTCAGAACCTGGAAATAAATAACACACTTATCTCGGTATCCAGCATCCGTAAAGAATGACTTTTCTATTTTCATGTCGCTAGCCATACAGGGGTTGGCTTGTTAAATAAAAACTTTAATTTAATTTTATTTATATAATTATTTTTATTAAAATTTCTCTCGTTTTTATTAAATTTTCATTACATAACTCAGACACAAGACTATGTTTTGCGATTCTTGTGAAACCAATCACTGAAGTGAAGTATGAAAAATGTAACACGTTATTTTACTTACTATTTCTTCTTGTGCAGAATTTGTTTTAAAATCTTATTTATTTAACCCTACAATGCTATATTTGATTTGGATTTTAATTTTAAGTTCTATTTCTACTTCGTAGTATTATTACTGTTCCTAAAAAATGAATTTATGGATTGAATTTTGCAGAGATTTTCCTGTTACACACAGAGAGATTTTTCCTGTTACACACGCATACATACGTGTATATAAACACACACACGCACATATATATGTATATAGATATATATTATGTATCTATCTATCTATCTATCTATCTATCTATCTATCTATCTATATATATATATATATATATATATAGTGTAAAAATTTTAGAGGAATTAAGTGGTTATCTTTGAAACTCCGGTACACTGGTGTGTCAGAAAGTTTTCTCACTATATAACCATTCTCGTTACTATAGTTTATTATGGCGAGCAAGCGTTTTTTATCAGATGAATGATAAACGAGCCAAGTAGTGATATGGATGAGAGTGATGGTTCATTTCCTAAAGAGCTAGAAAGCGGTATTTCTAGTGATTCTCACATGGACATTTTGTCAGAGACTAAGCTTAATGAGTGTCTACCTTCCAGTTCACGTGAAAGATTTTACTTTTTGTAGACAGACTTTCTTGTATTTTTTTATTAATTAAAAAGTTTAATAATGTTTTTTATAAATTAAAACTTTGGAATAATTTGCTTCCGAAAATTATTTCGCAAAGTGAGCCCTCTTTTTTTATGTATTCTCATGTAAAGTAAAAGATACTTAAACGCTAATTTTAACAGATATGATAGCTTAAAGAGCCGTCATAAAGCATGCCATTCTGAAACATTCTTTCCAGTTATGTTTATTCAGACGCTTTTGTAGATCCATTTAGATTCATGTTACCCATACCTTTTTAAAATCCTTCTGTTTGTTCATATTATGCAAATATTTAAATTTTAAGAAAACAAGCCATTCAGAATCAAATACTATGAATCTCCAGATCTTTTATCTGCGCCTATATGTGTCCTACTCCTTGATTTATTTTATTTGGGCTATTTAAACAAGGTAATGTAGAGGGATAAGCCGGCATCTGCAAAAGGTCCAACATTACTTATGCAATTCAAGAAATATCGCGTGCATCGTAAACGGACAGACTTCAGGATGGGCCCTGCCATGAATGTCTTTTTGTCGATCAGCATGGAAAAATTGTGACAATAAACGAAAACTCCAAGAAAACCTGCAATAGAGTGTAAAACTTTCCACTTAATATTTAGCAATACAAGGTATGCCGTAATAAGTAATTAGAATAAAAAGATATAATTTTTCAAGTTAACATCAGTGAGACTTTGCAAACACAAGTTTCTTAATCGCAAGTATTTTTCTGAGTTTTTTGGTCTATGTTGGCCTCTAGAACCAACGCACAACACTTGAAAATTCAGCGTTGGTCTTATATGTAATTTCCTATATTTAATTTAATCTAATCATATCCTAGCACAATTAGAAGATATAAATGATAACATAATAAGATTTACAGCAATAAAGTTACAATAATAAATTTACAATAATAATAATAATAATATATAGAGTGAACACTTTTAATAATTAGCTTAAAATATCAGAAAAATTCCCTTTATATGATAGTAATTCATTTTGTCAACTGTTATTTCTTAAAGATAAATTTGCAGCATTTCATTACACTAGAAAATGCCGAACTCGTTTAGTATCATCTGAAAAATAATTCTTCATTTATTTTGTTGTTAAAGTTCGCTTTTATTTTACATGCCAAAATTACAACACATTTAAAACTGGTCAAATGTTGCAAATCCATTTGAAAAACCATTTAATTAACATGTATCTTAAATACGAAAGTTTGGCTGCCTTTTACAGTCAAATAAACTCCTTAAAGGTTTGCTAACGTGCACATTTATTTAAAAATAGAAATGTAAAAAGAATAAATAGCGGAAGAGTAAAGAATCTGGAATTTGCGAAGGACATTTTTCCAGGATTGCGAAGCTACTATACGCCTGTAAATGTATTTTTACTGAACTTTATGTCGTGCTTAAATGTAAAGCGCAAATACAGGGACGACGAAGTTTCGTAAACGGAAATGAATCAAATAAAAAGAAACTTAATGAACTACATATTTTTCCCGAAAAACTACAAAACACTAGCGTATGCTTTTCTTTTTCTTTGGATTGATGTGATTTCACTTTAGTTACCTTTCATTTTTCAACTACATTGTGTAAATTATTTAATTTTTAACTATCATGTTCAGTTTGACTTTAGAATTTATACTAATATATTATTTTATAACTTAAAGAAGAAAAATAAGAAAAAAAAAATTTTTTCTCTTACTGATAATTAAAGATGCTATCCTGAAATCTTTATTCTTTAAATCAAATAAAGACTTCATAGAACCCCGCATAAATAAGAATTACGAACTAATAAATAAGAATTATGAAAAATTCTTCCAACAAAATATTTTTATGTGTTTCTAATATGTGAATTTTTCGTTAGTAAGCAAGCAATTTAACCAATAATATAATACGAGACAAATTTTCATCTCATCCTTAAGATTCCAAACATGGTTTGGTTTGGTTTGGTTTACTTAATTATGGCAAATCACACTAGGGCTATCTGCCTAAGGGGAGGGATGCCTTCGTGGAGGACTTTATAAGGGAAACTGGCTCGTATACACGTTACACATGGGGAAAACCACGAAAACGCCCATGCAGCCAGTCCGTTCGCGGGATTCGAACCTCGGACCGAACTGCCAGTGTTCAGCGACTTTACCGCTCGGCCGCTGGTGGGCGATTCCAAACATGAAATTAAATGACTAGTTTTATGAGATAGAGTTTTTTTTTTTTTTTGTGCTTCGATAAGCGTGTAGAAACATTAGGTATTTTCTGAAAGCATGCAAGAGGAAAAATTAGCAGTCGCCTTCGCCGGGAATCGAACCACGGACCTCTAGAATACCGGTCCAGTGTGCAGAACCACTACATCACGAAGGCACGCTAGGAAGGCGGGAGAAATACCTTAGAAGCGCAAGTTCGAATACTTGTTGTAATAATAAACATGAATTAAAGGAATTATAATCATATTTTAATAAACTGTTGTTTACATACAGACGACAAATAACGATAATAAAAATAGGAGGTTAAAGTTACATAAAACTTTATATAAATCAGAGAGTATTTTTTCAATTTATCGCGCCATATATGTTAAACCAGGTAAAAGTAAAACCAGCGCCCATCTCAAACATAAAAGGATTGTGATCCTGTGCAAGAATATTAGGCAAATACTGCAAGAATTCACTTACTTGATTTATGGAGAAAGCACTTCACTCTTTAACAAAGGCAGTCTCATAATTTATACTAGTTTCAAAGTATTTACAGAGTCAGAAGCCAACTGAGGAAATTAAAATGCACACATTTATTTTTTTAGTTGGTAAACAGACTGTTTCATAGCAAAGAGAGTGACACAATTGTAAAGACATTTAATATTAATATAGTTTTCGTTTTTAATTATCATTTGTTAGCAAAAGCTACAAAAAGTTGTAAATTTACATGTAAATTTTTAATTTTTTAAATATTTAATTTTAAATTCGAGCACGCCATGGGAAATAAATTTAACTGCGTTCCTGGAAAAATCGTCTTTTTGTTATAAAAATTTGGTTAAGCATTTTAAAATTTCATAGACTAATTTTAAATGGTTATTTAGCAAATTATTATTGTTTTCCAGAGAAATGCTCATATCTAGCAAAATTTTATATCCATAGGAAATAGATGAGAAACATTAACATTCTTTTGAAGTAGTTAAGTCAAGTGCATTAATTTTCCAAAAAAATTCTTTTGTGATATGCGCGTTGCCAAATAAAACTTCTAAAAATGTTAAGAGTTTTATTTGCTCCAGTTAAATTGCTTGATACTTCATTAAGATATAAAAAATTAATTCAAATTGGAACTTTCGTATATATTATATCGCTATTCTGTACATAAGGTGATTGTTTTTTTCAATCTTATATGAGTTGTTCTTAGTGTTGATTTTATAAGGTAATTTCTCCCTCCTTCCATCATGCCTTTGTAGTGGAACTGTAGCACATTCTGCGCGTATTCGAGAGGTCCAGTTTCGAGTCTCGGCAAGAGCATTACATATTTTTCACAGCTTCTCCTAAAATAGCCTAATGTCTCTACCAATGTAATAATAGGAGGAATTTATTTTTGATATAATTCCGGTGATGCCATTTTCTTTCCATGAAGGAAAGTCTTCAGCTTTAAGGAGAAGACATTAACAGAGTGAGAGAGAAAACAAAAAAAATATCACTCGTACGGAATGGCAATTTTTGCTTAAATTCCCTAAACAACCAATCTCGATTAAAAAAAAGAAAGAAACAATTTCGATTAGGGAATTAGAAATTACATTTAACCAAAGCTTTCAAATATTTATAAACTATATTAACTATTAGAAACAAATCAACCATCATTTTTTTCTTTAAGAGCATAACTTTATTAATTTAAATATATCATTGAATTTTAGTTCCTCTTATACATGTATTTATTACGAATTACTTTCTGTGAAAATGTTTACCCAATTTCTTTAAATAAAGATATTTACTCCTGCCGATTCAATTTCGAAATTGGCTTCATTAGCGTATCAGTTCTAGATGACTTGCATCTAAATTTAGCTTTATTCTTTTATATATTAAGCGACCATTCTATAATCAGAAAAAACTGAAATCTTGTAACATATTTTAAATGCTTACTTTAATTCAGTATTTGATTAAAATTATATTGTGCCTAACATTTAATAAAATTATACTTTACACAATTCTGAATTCTCGAAATAAAATTAAAATTTTTTATTCTAATTCATATGTTTCTAATTAAATATAATATTTTGCTAACATTGTTCTGAGACTTTCATCTGACACACAATTAAGCTTCTAAAACAGAATTCTGGTACATTAGCCATTTTCTTCTGGTTGTATTTATGAAATATTCATTTAATTTGTATTGAGAAACATATTAAACCATATATAAAATGTTAGAATACTGTGAAATACTAGAATAATGCATGAATTATTTATTAATTTTACAGAAAAGGGGTTTTTAGAGCTGAGTGGAAATGTACAACTACGATTACGTTAATCAGATTTATTTTAATATTAATTATCAAATTATTATATGATTGAGAAGTTTTAAATAGTTAAGTAATTAACTTGCATGTTACATGTCAATAAATATTATGTCAATTGACGCATGAATTTAGCAGACGGTCTAAATTTAAATACTGAAATCATTTTCGAATTCCCTATGGCATAGCTTCACATAAACCATCGCGATGTAAATAAAAAAAAATCATCACACTTGCGTTAAGGGTATTAAGAGATTTTTTTCAGGACCAGTTTAAGGGACGAAAAATGTAGCTTCGTTTTCAACTTAAAAAATTACATAAAAGTTACAAAAAGTGTTCTGAAACACGCGTAGCCATCTGCTTTCAATTCTCTTCTATGCCTATGCTATAATTGGACATATTTTAAAAACTGCTGGCTCTTTCACTTTATTGTTGCGCTTTAAACATAACGGGAACTTTCGACTGGAAATTACTGCAAGTCTATTCAAGTGAATTCTTCGCAACTTTCCGGGAGACGGGGGTACTTTTCGGTCAATAAATGCCCTAGGAAAGACTTTTTGGAAAACCATATGTTGTAGACTTTACTAATATAAGACGACATCTTTCACACAAATTACCCTAGAAGAAGCCACATTTTGGAAGAGCTTGTGAACTAGGGGGTGGCGGGATAAAGCAAGGCGGTTGATGACGTCACTCATGCTTTACCATCGACTGCCCAATGGCAAGACAGAACAGTCACCTGCGTGCTGGCAGCGCCCTGGCTCAGCTGTCATATCCCGGGCGCTGAGACACAGAGCAGCAACAGTAGCGCGAACACGCGCGACTCAACTTTCCTCTTCGGACCGTGGAATCCTGCTGCAGGTAAAAACGCTCAGTTTACATTTGGCATCGAATTTATAGGCCCGCGCAAACTTTTTTTCGTTACTTTTTAAATTCGACATTCTTATGTAAAGGATGAATTTTTTTTTTTTTCTGTTCACCTGGATCAGGTATGTAATGTAAGATTAGTTTTTTTCGACGTTGTCCTGGGAACCACGCATTCACAACACAGTCACTATTTCCTCACTACAATCGATTGTGGCAGAAATCAGTCAAAATGTCGCTCCATTTGGATAGTTCGCCAAGATGTAAAAGATAATTAATTATATAATGAGTTAAATTTAATTTTCAAAGTTATTTACATGTTTTCCCGGAAGCGCAAACTTCCATTTCCGTATACAGTACTTCTTGACCGGGAAAAAGTTCCCTACTTTATTAAAATGCTTATATTTTCTTTGTTCTTATCTGAAATCATTTTACACATTAAGTTTAATAGTCCAAAAATATAAAACTAAATTTCTTATATTTTCTTTTATCATTGTCTGGGGAAAAACACATGCATGTTCAAAAAGCTAAAGCTAGCAAAAACGCTTTTCGCTAGCTTTAGACTCACAAAAGATGTCGGAAACTTAATAAAATTTAATTATATAGACTTGTTAATTTATTTTATCGGAAGAAATACGCTACAGTATATATCACATAAAGTTGAACGGATGAATTTGAAAGTAGCGGCTGCTGTGAACCTTTAATATTCCGTCGTTAACTTTCGAATTATGAAACAGCATTCAGAAAGTTATGTATCTGTTGTAACAGTCATATTCTGATATTTTAAAATAAGCTGTAAAATAGGCTTCATTTCTTAAGAGTAAGCAAAGGTTGCATCCTGTAAAATATCGAGAACTTTGAGAAATATTAACAAAGCCCTGTGGAATATAAAGCAAAATGAAACGTTCGTTTTTACGTAGATGATCTTGCCCAGAATACAATGTTTGAGGGGGAAAATAATTAGATGCATTCAACAGCTTTAATTTTGTTTCATGAAAAGATTGAAATAAAATGGCATATGACAACACCTTGTGGCAATTTAGATATGAATCACTTTCATAACTGTAAGAACAGCAAACCATAAGTATATATTAAACAAGAATTTAATTTTCTCCTTGAACTGAATTAGAATCATGATAATGTCATTAAATGGATAATAATGTTTAAAAACTTTACGAGGTTTCAATCGAAATTTCATTATGCGATTTAAAAAAATGTAGAAAAAAATTTGCATGTTTCACATATCAAGCAATTTTAAGACAGCTTTAGGAGTTCCATATCATGTGAAATGGGACCTCCTGTGATGCGTGTATTTTAAAAGTATTGTCTTGTATTTAAATGTATTTTAACATTCTTTGCTTGCGTTTTGGGAAACTGAGCTCGCTTCTTCCAACCATTAGCCAACAATAATCCAAATATTAAAGATAATTACAAAGACATATTGGCTAACATTTAAGTCTTCTATTTTACATTTTTTATTAACGTCTTTGTTAGCGGAAAGGAATATTCGATTTATTAAATTTTTAGATTCCAAGTAATTTTACCTTTACATTGTTAGTTCGTAAATAAGTTTTCTTCAAAAAAATAAATATGACCATGAATGTATTCTTCAAAAATTCAAGACGTGCTGTCTTCTAGTTATTTATTTCTTCAGTTCAAATGTTAAGTGCCAGTTTTCAGAGATCTTCTCACCTCTCTTTCCTCTCCTTGGTCTTGGTTTCTTTTCGATAAATACCCTCTAGCTAATCCCTTAGGTTTTCCTTGCAGTTGATTTGAGAATTTTTATATTTTCTCATGTCTAATGCATGACATTGATCCACTGAGCTCTAGAATTTGCTATTAATCTCAGATCTATTTTCCAATAGTTTCATAGGAAAGAGAAAAAAATAAAGTGTGACATTCAGAAGACTTTAAAGCTAATGGATGAAATATTATTCTATCAAAATAGTCCTATGGATTTCATACAATATGGTGCATATTATAATAGTGCTAAGGTTAAGTTATTTTATTAAGCTTTTTATTTCGTGGAAATTGGGGGATATTGCATTTAATTTTTTAAATCCTTAAACTTAAATAGCCTTTTTCCGAAATTCGTTTAATTTGTCAGCATTACTTGCTATTAACATCTATTAACATCATTTTCGAAAGTTTAAAGTAAGCGATTCATTCATACCATGATTGTTAATCATATGAAATTAACGGAAACAGAAAATATCTAGTTTAGGTTTTAAAGTAATAAATAGCTATTTGCATTTCACTAGGCTTAATCAATGATATAATATCTAAAGGCTCTAAACTCTCTACCGCTTTAATTAGTATGTACCAGTTTAATTTCATAATTTATAACAAACATACAAAAATCATTACGTCATTCAAAGAACTTTGGTTTCAAATGCTTGTGAAAAAAATGTGAATTAAATTTGCATTTTGTATACTAACACTTAAATTGTATGAACTATATATATGTATATATATACATTTTGTCTACCAGTTCCTAATCTTAAGTTCTTCATCTGTTAAAATAATCGTTTTTGAAAACTTCCAATAGTTTCGTAAGAAATAGTTTCTTGAAACATATCCTGTATGAAAAGTTTCAGAGTAATTTAAACAAAACTAAAATCTTTTAAAATATACTTCAAACTTATAACAATGATATTTTAGCATAAAGAATCAATCGAAAAATATCATCTGTGTGCAATACAACTTCAGAAATAAAATTTTAAAGCATAAAGCCCAATATAAATATCTTATTCGCATACACATTGAAAGAAACATTAACTGTTTTACAGGGCTATTCTTCAAAATTTATTTGAAAAAAATATAAGCCAAAAGTATCATGTACTTAAGGAATTATTTGAAAATACTTATTTAGTTAAATGATAGTTAGATTATTTAGTTAAATGATTATTTTCTAAAATATCCAACAAAAAGAAAATTTCTTTCTTAACTAAAATTTTACATGTTTGGAAATTATATTTATGATGTTCATTGTATTTTATTTTATTTTAATACGCTTTTAGTTCAGACCAAATAAATTGCCTTTCTTTTGAAATATATATATATATAAAAGACGTTTTCTCCAAAACTTGTATACTACATAGCGTCTTGGGAGCAAAATGTCAAAGTCCTTCATCCTGACAATAAATCTTTTGTTTACTGTTACGGATTTCATTTTCAGCACTGGACAGAAGTTTCATTTCAGTACTGTATTTAGTAGATTCTAAATATAATACACAGGTAAAATCTTCTGTCTGTCAAATGTTCAGGTAAAAAATCCTATTCAATATCACCTTTAAAAAAGAGCAGTTACGCTTTAAACCATTTTCCATGTAATATAAGTTTTGAAGAATTCTAAACAAAGTATTTGAAGTCAGTGACTAGAAATAGTAGATATTCCGGTATTAATTAAATATGTGTAAACAAGTTTTAATATGTAGCTAAAAAAATAATGTGGAAAGCTAGAAAATTTATCTTAAAAGCAGCAAAATTTTTATTTGTTGTACGCAAGATCAGAAATCATTTGGTTCGATTTCGTTTATTTCATATCTCGCATTTTTTAATGAAAGTTAAACATGAATAAATGATACCACTCTGGTTTTACTTATATCATTAAACAAGCTCTTTTGCGCATGATGTAGTAAGCATTAATACAGTTTCCTAAGAAATTTCAAAACATATTAAATGCTTAGAATTCATATACATTTTTGCAATAACTCTCGCTGCATTCACAAACACATGCATTAGGAGAGAGGGATAAAAAGGGAGGAGATTTATGTTCATAATAGTTTTCAAGTTATAAGTATATAATTCTTTACACATATACACTATACACCCACCCACACACACACACATATATATATATATATATATATATATATATATATATTAAGTTTTTGTATATGCGTATATTACACATTACTTTATATTTCTCAAAGCTTTCCCTGAATCTTGATTACAAAATAAAAATAGTTCATATTCTTTGCCTTTCTTTATCACTCTTACTTTACGGCAACATTTAGCGAACTTTGGATAAATGTTACATTCTGATTCACGTTCCCTTATTCGTTCCTTATAAATATGTGTGCAAGTGTATAATTTACGTGTTTTTTTATGTATGTAACAAAAATATTTTGAGTTGAATCAGAATTTTGAAATAGAGTTTTGCTGTGTATGTATTGGAAGCAGTATCATTATAATATGAATAGAGTGCTGAAAGGAAAATCCTAACGTAAACAAAAATTTAAAAATACTAAAATATCCACTTTAGGAAGTTTTAATTCAATCATTACAATTGCAATATATTTTATTAATCTTGCTGCAAGCCGCAAAAAGGACATAATGTGTGGCCAAGTTAGCTACAAACTGCCACTTGTATTTCTCTTTGCGTAATTACATATACATCTATACACAAGAAAGTTGAAAATAAAACGAATAGCAATGTTAAATGTCATGTAATCCTACAAAATCTCAAAAGGTTTCTCGTAGTTCATTACGACATTTTTCTCCAGATGCCGGAAAAAAATTTGTTTTTTCTTTCCCCGCCCTTTAATTTCTATATAAATATGATTATTTTCTTTTCCTTCTTGTAAAATTATTTTCTTCTTAAGAGTAAGATTCTATGTCATACCGCCGTCGATATTTAGAGAGTTTTATTCAAAATCTGTGCAGCTGTAAGGTAGTTTCTTTGCCTAATTTCAGAAGAGCATAGAGTTTAGTGGTATATTTAAAGTAATGTCTTGAAAGGAAAGCAATTTGTGTCGACGCGGAGGCCTAAAATATAGAAATTGAAAGAGTATTTATATATATGCTTTATTGCATTATTTATTCCATTGAGAATGCATTTTAATGCTTTTATTTATTTCAATGCAAAGTTACAGGCTATAATCTAACTTTCATAAGTTGTCAGTAGAGAAATATAAGTTTATAATATTATAAATATAATTACTGTTTTAAGAAAGAGTTTTATATTATATTTTATATAAATATAATATAAAACTCTTTCTTAAAACAGTAATTGCCGTAAAGTGCATTAGATTTTATAACATTGGTTAAAATATGGAAAATTTGAATTAAAGTTTAGCGTTTCACTGGTAATAATATAGGAAATACGAAACCAAAGACGGGTAATTTTCTATAATATTATTGCCAATTAGGTTTCTTGAGATAGCAAATTAATGTTGTTTTCTTATATTTTAATAATTATGCTGAAATATTTAAGAAACTAAAAAAATTCTTATGAGAATGAATCAAAGAAAAAAATTGGTGGAAACGATAGGATAGCTAAATGAAATTGCATCCAAATTATGTAATGAAGCTCAAATTTTAGAGAAGACACACATATGTAAATAAATAGTTTTTCCTGTGCGAAATGCTTCAATCGAATTCTTTCAGTTAGTAATGAAACTCATCTAACTTATACTAGTACAACATGTCTCAAAGAGTAATAATGTTATTTATTTTATGTAAAAAAATACATGTAAATACACTGTTTCATGCTTGTAAGAATTTGAATAAGTAGCAAATGAATCTATGAATTTAAACAAGTAGCTTTTGTATGCAGTAACTACTACGTATGATTTTAATCTATGTCTGATTAATTCAGTTACCGATTTAGTTGTATTGAATACTAGAACTCTTTGCTGATCAGTTTAGTTGAACGCTAGTGCCGATACCAATTTCTCACGTTTCTGGCATTACTAGTTTTATTTTTTCTAAATATCTTATATATTTGTCGCAGGTTTAAAAACATTTGCACATGTCATCTGAAAATTTTATAATTATTTAAATTTACTCAGTAAAAATTGATTATTTTTCTGTTAGTGTTAATGGATATTAAGCAATTTATATACAGCTAATATCTTAAAGACGTCTTGAGCAATTTTTAAAATACCAAGGAGCTGAAGGAAAAGGAACAGAATACTAAGCAAAGAAAAATATTTTAATATTAACAACCTGATAACACAAAAACTTGGAGTCAGGTCCATATTAAACTAAATATCGCCAAACATATAAACTGTAAGTTATCTTAGGGACTCATCAGCTCAGAACGTATGGATATTTCTTCGTAAAAGTCTAAGTTATTCCAAATCAATATTCTTTTACTTTAGAACTTGCCTCTAGCATCAAAAGAAGTATTATAACTAACATATTTCGTGAGCTATATATATGCAAAATGTTTTACACTGAATCTTATTTCGAGAAGCGAATTTTTGGATTTGGTCTAAGTACACGTCGTGGTTTTGTACGAATTATGCTACAGTTTGATGTGATTTTCCAAAAGTATATTTATCTGAAAGGGTGGAAACATAGTTATAGAGACGGATGCCATAGAGACAAGTGAATAATGGTGGTGAGGTATTTTAGTTACAGTGTGGCTTTAAAACCCTCAGTCGCACGGAACACCTACGTTTGCTTTGCAAGGAAATTTTGAAACTCCTCACATATTGGGAAAGGCTTTAAGTTTTTGAGCAAGACGAAGCACTGATACATTTGTTTCTCAATGCCATAACCTTTTTTTTTTCATTAGACCTTTCGTCTACAAGCAGTTTTTCTAAGAACAAAGTTGGTTGAACCAAGCAATATTCTTAAGAAATGATCAGCAGTATATTTAATCGTAATACTGCTGAATATGTAGAGCTTTTCCTAATCCTAAGTAAATGCCAAGTAGTCCTAAAAGCGATCAGCCGAGAAAATATGTGACAGGAAGAAAACAGTTGATATCTGCAGTAGTAATTAATATTACTTCTGGCATTAAACGTTCCTGAAAATTTTACTTTGCCTTGCAAAAGTTTTAAAAAAAAATGTCAATCTAACAAACTTATTATTTGTTCTCTACGCAGAGTTTAATAAAGTGGAGTTTCTATCATTTTAGATAACTTAGGTAACTCTAAACAAATAATACTGATAGCTCAACGAATTCTTTATTGCTAATAAGTTGGTAGTTGGCTTCAATACTTGAGGCAGCCATTGGTACTTTATCAGAATTTGTACGGGCCCAGTATAAAACATTCTTTAACACAGGCATTATCTAGCAGCTTTGGCCAAATGACATAGGAACAACCCATAATCATTATACGACCGAAAGACACTGAATCTCCAAAGAGGAACCACGAAGGCACCATAGAATCAGGAAGAAGAAGCAAAGAGAAAATTCACCCAAAACTGCGTCCGCTTATATAACAAAGCTTTATTTTTTATCGTTGAGGCAAGTGGAGAATATGCAAATTTCTAACGGAAAATTTAAGAGACATTTGTTTCAATATATTGCTTCCTGTAAATTTTATTAATCTACGATAATGTTGTAATAAATTCCGGTAAAAAATAAGTATTAAAGATTTAAACTTATTAGTAAATATTAAACTTTATTTTATGAGAAAATTAATAAAAAATTACACCTGCTAATATCAATTTTAGCTAATCCCAATTTATTAAGACATATAATTTTTAGAAGCTAAGAATTACAGTAAAATGCTTATTACGTTGGCATTCTCCTTTGTTTAAATTTTAACCGTAATTCTTAGCCTTGTTCTCGTGATGAAAATACAAAGTATATCTTATAAACATACGATCAAAATTATTGGTCTTCATCATTACTACGAACGCTAATGTAATAAACATAAATTTAATTGGAAATATGTAGCATGCTTTGAATAATCCGTCGAAATTTGGAAGCATTCCTTAGAGATCGCTGGCAGTCAATAAAGCCGACAAATCCTCTATATTTCTGGTCCCTTATAGTGGAAAATTTAATTAGTCGGCAACTAAATGGAAACTCGAAAGTTAACATACAGTCCCAGTATATTCCCTTAGTAAAATTAATCCGATCATGTATTAGAACAAAGGAAATTTGATATGTATGTATATATACAAGTGGATTCTTAAGTACATTCTCCCCTAAATTATCGATTCCATTCCATACATTACTGTATTAAGCACAGAGATTACTCTTGTTTATTCATATGCATCTAATATAATAATCTCTTATTTCAAGAGGTTCTAAGGAAAGTTCCATTGTTATATTTTAACCAAAGTTTTTGAGTCTGCAAGGAGTATATCAAAGGCAGTAGCAAAAGTAATTAGAAGTTTTTTAAATAGATAAGTTCCACTGAAATCAGAAATACATAAAAATATGCCATAAAATGACGAGCATCACGTAAAATGTTGCTCTTATGATACCTTTCTCTTATCATGTATGTAAATCAGGAAAGGAAGCATGACCATATCAAAAAAACAATATGTATATATATATATATATATATATATATATATATATATATATATATTAATGCATAAGATGAACATACGTTCCTAGTTTCAAATCATATTCATTGAAATATCAACAAAATTCTGACAGTCTTTTAGGAAAAGCAATTTTTATGCTACTATGCTAATTAAAAGCATTTTAGAAGACTATTTTATTGAAATGATATGCACAGTACTAATATAAACATTACTTGCTAAAAACATTTCATCTGGTGGTTAACGCAAGACAGATAGTTTCTAATAAGGTATATAATAAGTAGTAAGAACACAAATAAATTATAAGTAACTAAAGCTATTTCTTGACCTGTATTAGGGCGACAAACTAATGATAGTCGTGATTATTCCCGGCAGGTCATATTACAGTGTTTACATTATATCACATTTCAGATAACCTTATATTAAGTATTCTGTTAAAATTCTTATACTCAACGCCTAAGCACATACTACATTACTCTTACCAAGAAAAAACAAGAATTACTAAGGAATTAATCTTTCTATTAGACTGCTGTCTCTTGAGACCACAAAACTGCATTTCTGTGGAAATTATTGATTCACAACAACTTAAGACTGCACGACAAGGAATAAGATCTCATTTCTAACTTTGAATGGGTTTAAATAATTACTTTGCTTATTCAACTGAAGAGCAAGCCATACATTAGGAATGAGAGGATAAGCAGAAGAGAAACAATTCAAAATATTTGGTGTATTAAGGTAAAATGACATTGCCCTTGACAATTCAAGGTTGCTGAGCTTATAAATAACATTATTGCGGTAGAAGTACATACAAATTTTAACTAATGTATTCATAATTAATTGATTTAAATTATTATTTAACTAGTGTTAAATCAATTAAATGTTCTAAATTTTGCATAAGGGATAGTGTCTACATTATGTCTACATTTGTGCACAGGAGATTTATAATTATTTTTATAAAAAGAAAGATTTGAACCGAAAATGCAGTTAAAATATTAATAATTGTTAATGTAACTATAATCTAATCTGCACTTATTGATTGAAAACATAAAGCAATGATATTTTTTTAAATATTTTTCCATTGCATTTTATAACTGATAATATATTTGTAAATCAATTGAATAATTGAGTTTTCATTTTTTTTTGGTTGAACTTCGGTGTTATATAATATAATATTCTCATTTGAAGCTTTTGTTGAACAATTAAAATACCAGTATTAAAGTTAATATTTGCTAATTGAATATCCCAAGGTCTATGTAAAATCATAAAATCTGTTTAAATAGATACCATATTTTAAATAAGAACTTTTGTAACCGTTTATTTGCATGCCTCCATGCATGAAATATTTAATAAATGTTTTATGATTTATTGAGAAACAAAGATATTACTTTTGGTTTGTAATTGCCTGTTTAAAACTAATGTTCGAAATTGTATTTATTGTAACATTTTTCATAATTATTATTAATTTTAAATATTGCTTGTCTAGAAGGATGTGGTTTCCTGCAGCAGTTAAAGCTGATAAAAAAAAATAAAAAAATGCATTAGCTAATATTTAATAACTATAATAAAGTAAACCTATATGTATCTTTCTGTATTTGTTTCTTGTCAAATATATATATGCGATATTTTGGCAGTCATGACGAAGCTCGGTATCAAAGTTCAGGCATGGCGTTTAGCAGATTAGATATCCAAAGACGACGCAAATTGATTTAGCTTTTAATTGCCCATTTTTATTTACTCCAATTAGCAGATCATTTTCCTTTTAGATGACACTCTTTAAATTACACATCCATAGTGATTTTAACTAAGTATGATTAAATTTTAACTTTATGCGTCATAACTAATTCTAACAAAGGAAGAAGAGGGACAGGCCAGCGCAGAGTCTTGTAGCGGCGAGATTAGGAAGCAATCTGACTGAAAAATGGCACGTACTCAGTATTTACAGTAGCGGTTACGTAATAGGCTAGCAAATTCTAGAAGGTACTGGTCTAGGGGGAAGATCCTGAATTGCAGAAAGTTAATTAAAGGTTGCGTGTTTGCGTAGAGCAAAACCATCTTATTTTTTTATATTTTACATCTATATTAATGCATGTTTTCACATGCATGTAAATTTAAGAATCTTATGTGCCATTCTGTAACGTGTTCCGTAAAAACATATCCATGATCAGAAGAGAATCGTTATCAGTACTGATTTAAATGAAATTACCTTTTAGTATTTGTACGTTTGGTTTCTCAGGCTTACGAAGTGCATACAGCAAAGCGTAATCATGATAAGACATGTGTTTTATTATTTCGCTGCAAATCGTTTCTACAGTACAAAAAGGACTTTTGCCTAATGTTTCTTAAAATATATACTTCTGTATACTGTATTTCTTCAGTATACTGAGACGTGCTATAGAGTTTAAAGATAGGAACGCTTATATACTATATATAAGGATGTGCTAATTACCTTTCTACTTATTTCATGCAATATTTAACTTATTGGGTTCTGTTACAAAATATTCGGTACACCTTACAGAATTTTCTGATATACAAGCATATTTTTGGTGTTTTATGACAAACAAATTAAATTTTAACATAATAATGAATTTTTACAAATGTCTTAGATGGCAGCTGAAAACAAATAATCATTTTCCGTTGTGAACAACTAGTCTCATTTTGAAATGCTGAAAATAGGAATCGCTGACTATTAAATGGAAAATGAAAGTCATACTGTCAATTTTCTTATAAGAAATGCCAAAGTAAAGCGATAAGAGCATTGAATAAAGAAGCAAACTGAGAGAAAACATCCCAATAAGCATGGCTTGCACGATACAGAAAGAAAAGAAAAGGACTAAACGTATTTTTGAGGACGCACTTGAGAAAACGACAGCTTTTGTCCGAAATGAAAAGAAAATTCTCTTTGGTAGAATTTTTTTTCCTGCATAGAAAACGTTATAGTTACCAGAAGATATTTTGAAATATAAGAAGCATTGTATCTACTAATGGTATTAAATAATGATTTTGTCTCAAAACTGCTGTTAAAAAGAAAAAAAAATATTAGAGGATCATAAGGAATCTTCAAGAAAATATTAAATTCAGATAAAAGAATCCTCAAGAATTTAACAATCAGTAACATACTGAGAATCAGGTTATTGTCAGTTTAGCTTAAGTTATTTCGCAATAGCTGCAAAAATATATATTTTTTTAAATAAATATTTTTTAATATCTAAATATCATATTAAAATTTTAAATTATTTCATTATTAAAATAAATTTTGTTGCGTTAATGCCACCAAAAGGAACTTAGAAATGTTTCACTGTATTCATTTAAATATGTACTTCAAGTATCTAAAAATGCGAAATATATATAACGTGTAATATTCATGTAATAACGAAAATAATATAACTTATAGTAAGCAGATCAAACAACAAATTTGATTCTTTTCCTAATAGTAAATTTATATTCTAATAGAATATAATACAGACAAGCACTTTCCATTCTCATTTGATGAAGGACGACTTTTTGACAGAAACTTTAGTAAAAATTAATTAATTAAAAATAAACATGGAAAAGGAAATATAATACTTAACTGAATAAAAACAAATTTCCACTCACTGTATTTTTATTTAGCCGCCCAGACGGTATAGTGGTTAGGGAAGTCTGACTACGATACCTAAGGGCCTGGGTTCGAATCTCGGAGAAGGCATGGTTTTAACTGTGCGTCCCTTCATAGGAGACAATGGTGGCCCACCTGTTATATGCCTCCATAATATAGAGACCACCACATCTGGCCTTGTATAGATTAATGGACTGTGTTACACTGTAATTGTTCACAATCTGCCATTGGAAAAAAAAAATATTTATCATGAATGAGGAATAACTTTGAATTCAAAATGCATCTCATTTCACAAAACTAAGCTTCTATCTGAACAATTCTATAAATGTTTTAGAAAGTTTTCCCCTAAATAATAAATGGTAATTTGAATAGCTCTTCCTTCATGCACTCAGAATGTTTTTCTGGAATGATTTATGTTCTCTTTCTCATATAGTGAAGAAAGACCTTTGACAGAAACTTCATAATTTACTACAGATATTTTAAACGAAATTCTTACCATTTATCTTAAGTGTATTGAAGATTCGTATAGTGAAAAGTGTAAATGAATTCTTAATGGCAACATAAAAGTTTCATAATATATCATTTGACATGAACATATAAAATAGGGATGAAGATTTTATTTGTATTCTCTCCTTTCTTTCCAAAATTTTATGTTTGAATAGAAAGGAACTTCTTGAGTTTTATATGACTAAAATATGAGAATTTAAAATTCTACAAAACTCAGAGTCACTTCGAATCGAAAGATATTGTTTTATAAAGTAAATACTGCTGAATTTGTTTCAATGTTTGCTTTAACAAGTCACTTTAAAGATACATTCTATTGCATATATATAGTAATAAAACTCGAAAGGTTTAATAATATAATATTATACTCTGAGAACTTAAACTACGTAAAAAGTTGACGAAAAATATATGCACGGAAAACATTTTATTGTAACATGTAATGGTCCTGGAATTTAGAAAGAATTTTCATATACATATATTTATGTAAAATATAAAATATACGATGGCTTTGCTCTAAGCGAACAGGCAAACTCTAACTAACTTTCCGCAATTTTCGGATCTTCGCCCTAGATCAGTACTTTCGAGGACATTCTGGCATGTTACGTAACCGCTGCTATAAATGAAGAATGTATGGTTATTGTATTGTAATGTCCTTGTCATCAGCAACTGTATCTCCCGGCCATGCTCTGTACCACAAGTTCTGTATGCCCTAATGATAACGTTTCAATTAACACCGATGCATGGCGTAAGTACGCCCCGTGGAGGTGTTCTTCTCAAGACGGTTAGCGTGAAGGAGTGACACCAGTTTTGCCAATGACGATGTGTTGGTGCTTCCCACACTTAGTCCTGTTCTGTCCTGCTATAAATGAAGAGTTCGCGCCATTTTTCATGAGACTGCTCCCTGCAATCGCTGCAATAAAACCTTGCGATACTGTATCGCTTCTTCTTTCCTTTGTTGCAATAGTTATGACGTCGAAAGCTTAACCTAAACCTTATTTTAATTTAAATCGTTATTGGATATATAGTTTTTGGAGAATCTGAAAGAATAATGATCTGCCATTTTAAGTGAATAAAGCTATGGAGTTTGAAAAAATCAAATCTTTCGGTGTCATTATTTCTGCTATTAGCCGCTCAGCCGTGTCCAGAATTTGATGCCTAGCTTCATTTATGTACCCGACTGCCAAAATATCACATATATATACACTGGTGTGCAAAACGTAAGCAACAATGTAAATTTTAATCAGATACCCATTAAATTGTAGAAAAGGGGTTCTTGCGTTCAGTACAATGAACGCGCAATTCAGTAGAAAGGTCATGTGTATGCAAATGGCAAGAAAAAACGTCACAGGCTACGTGAGCGTACGCAAAACGCGTACGGTTGACGAGCTCAACTCGAGACTACCATAAAAGGAAGGATGGAGACGCTGCAAGTGCAAGGAGTTCTTTCGTGAAATATGGCTAGAAGAAATGATCTGGATGACTTCACACGTGGAAGAATGATCGAAAATCTGGAGTAGAGGCGAAGTTTTACCAGTAGAGCTGAAGAGTTAGGAATCAACAAAAGTGTCGTTTCGCGTCGTTGGAAAGCCTTCCAAACCATAGGTTTACTGTGTCCAGACACCTTCACAAAGGTGGCTTATTCGCCTGCCGTTCTGAACGCTGCATACTTTTGAAACTTGGCCATCGGCATCACCGTTTACAGTGGTGCAAGAAGCGCAAAAACTGGGCATCTCATCAATGGAGTCGTATCCTCCTTACGGATCAGAGTCGTTTTAGTGTCACAAGCGATTCTCAACGCAAATTGATTTGGAGAGAGGTCGGGATACGGTTTAATCTCAGTAACATCACGGAAAGGGGCCGTTACGGTGTCCTGAAGATCTCGTCTGGAGAGGCATTATGCTGAACGGGCGGACAGAACTCCACGTTTTCGACAGAAGTTCTGTAATCGGAGATCGCTACTGTCAGGAGGTGATCCTTCCCCATGTGCGTCTGTTCCGAGGTGCCATTGGAGCAAATTTCGTTTTTATGGATAACAATGCACGGCCACACCAGACTCCTGCTATTCAGAAGCTACTGAAAAGTGAAGATATTACTCGAATGGATTGGACAGCGTGATACCCTGATTTAAATCCCGTAGAACATGTGTTGGATGCTTTGGGGAGAATCCTTGTGGCACGATTACATTCTCTGAGTAACACCCAGCAACTGAAACAGATGCTGATTGAGGAATGGGCACTCTTACCTCAAGATCTGTTGGAAAATCAGGTACTGAGTATGGAGAGACCGTTCGAAGCAACCATTGCAGTAAGGGAAGGGCATATCCCATAGTAAGGAACATTTGCTTGTTGTTCTTCCTCTTGTACAACCAATTATGTATAACGATACTATGAGTTCAATAAAGCCTCATTTTGTTTGATTTCATACTGTATGCATTGTCTTCATTTTTAGCGCAATTATGCTTTCGTCATCGTTTAAATGCAAAATACTCTTAATTCTGAATTTCATGTCTCTCAGATGATTTCTCGTGGAGTTATGCAAAAAAGACCACCTGTTGCTTAAGTTTTGCACACCAGTGTATATATATATATAGAGAGAGTGAGACAGTTAGTTGGACTTCAGTCATTACGATGATAAATAGCGGCCTAATATAAGGAAACCAAAAACCACTAAGGAAAACCTTTAAATTAGTTCTGAAACCAAACTGAAATTAAAGCGAAACAAAAAATTTTAATTTAGTTGATAATCCTTTCAGTCTTTTCAAAGAGCAACCAAGGAAATCATCAGCAGACCCGATATTCTGAATGAACTGTCTCCAAATTATTTTCGTTCAGAGTTCTCTTGGCTGATCTTTGAAAAGAAGGAAAAGATTGTAAAATTAATTTAAATGCTTTATTTACGTTTTAATTCGCAACAGGTTTCAGACTCAATTTATAAAATTTTGTTTAATATTGCTTGTTTTCTTCAAGGTAGGCAAGCCTTTCATCATCATATTGTTTAAAATTCATCTTATATTTTATTCACATCGGCTTTTAACCCTTTAACTGTCAAGTTATTTTGATGATTTGGTTACACAAATTGTCAAACTTTTTCATTGCAAAAATCAAATGTTTAGTACAAAATAAAACATTCTTAAGTAGTTAAAAATTGATATTTTGAAGTACATGGGTAAACGTTTTAAAGTTTTGTAGCCACTGCGTATTTGCTTGAGGCGGCTGCCACTCAACATGGCAGTTGTAAAGTTCGCTTCTAGTGGAGCACTATTTTCTAAAAATGAAAAAAATTAATTATTTTCTAAAAAATAAATAAATATAAGTGAATACCTATTAGTAGTTCAGTAATTCAGTCATGTGTGGTACAACTGGAAACACTTTTCCAAGCACAAACCAACTCCACAATCACTACCCCAGAATCGTGATTCCTTCCTTATCTTTGCACAGTCTAGTGCACAGTCTAGGCTCACGTTTCGCAGGAGTAGGAGGAATATGGGATATAAAATGTCGTTCAGTAAGACGGGCAGGGTTATCTATTGTAGGTGGTCTGCCAACACTCTTTTGTCCAGAAGCTGCATCATCATATTTATGTAAAAGCTCTTCTTCAACTTGGATTCGAAATTCTAAAAATGTAATACGTTTTCCAACTACATTTTTATAGAGCAAATATGAGTTCCAGAGTACCTTGTCTAGTAAATGTAAAAATATCTTTTTATAATATTTTTTCTGACGTTTTCGGATTGTTGGATGAAATGATATTTCCTGATCACAGCGATCTACACCACCCATAGTTAGACTGTAATTAGAAACAATCTTCGGCTTGAGTATATCTCCATTTTTTTATTTTTGAGGCTGACCATGGAAGTATCATGAATACTGCTCATCAAACACACATCCTTCATCTTCGGTTGAAGAATCTAAATCATCTATATAACGTTTCAAAGAACTGGACGCCATTTTACAACAAGAAGATCCCATGCACTTTGAACCAAAGAACTTATAACCTTTAACCTTTGAAATCTTCAGTAAAGTGCTGTCATCTATTGAACTGAGCGCACATTAACTTTACCGGAGATTCAGTCGGGTTTGACAAAGAGATGAAGCCGAAATAAACGTCTCCCGATATATATTCGTGTATAACAATACGATGCACTCAAAAAAAAAAAAATTACCCCGAGTAATACTCGGGCGTGACATTTTCGAACACCAGTGCTGTGCCCGAGATTATCTCGGGCATGACAGTTAAAAGGTTAAGCAACTTGAGTGACTTTAATAGATTTTATTAAATAATTTAGCGGTTCAGTTTTCTAAGTATCTATATATGTATATGACGTCCAGTCGAGAATGTTGTTAGTGTTTCTGACTGCAGTACCAAAGGGCTTGGGTTCGAATCCTGGGGAACGCATGGATGTAATTTGCCCTTCCCTTCATAGGAGAAACTGGGGCCCACATATTAAGTGCCTCCATAATAAAGAGACCGTCTTTTCTGGCATTAGTAGTGGCCAAAGCCTAAAAACGTCTAGAGCCTACCATTAGCGAGAGAGAGATAAAAAAGTTTCACATACTTTCAAGGAATTTTATCCGAAAGCATAATATTTGGGCATTTTGTAAGCATATAGAGTTTATACGATTCTTTAAAATTTTTTGAGATTCTGACCATTTTAGAAAAATCGTACATGCAATCAGAAAAACTGTAGTTTTGAGAATTCGTAACTTAAAGGAATTCACTGCGCTTATCAGGAGTTCAGAAATTTCAAATAAATAGACAAATAATGAATAAGTAAATAAAAACATAAAAAAGGTCTGAAATCTTTCAGATTTTAGATTACACCCAAAAGGACTTTGTTAACATTTTGTGTGTTACCTTTTTTTTTTTTTTATTAAATATCATGTTCTTCGCACTTAAATTATAAAATTCAGTTCAACAGCAATATCGCAAAATAATTTTAAAATAAGCATATGTTTAGAATTTCCGATACACAGTCTCGCGCACAGGAGATAATTTTTTTTTATTCCGTACATTTTTGCCTTTGTTCGCTTTGATATCGTTGAGTTTCATAATCAAAAATTCGTTAAAGTTACAAAATATCAAATAGATAATAAAACAAATTCCGAATTTTAGCTTCCCGATGTCCATATTCGGGTGAAGACGTACGTTATTCAAAATTTGAGGGCTTTAGATACCGGTGTTTTATCACAGTGCGAGTAACATACATACATTTATGCAAATTATTCATTATTTAATTTCTATAAATATAATACAGGGCGATAATATTTGGTGGCTACAATATGAAAAGTGAACCGACATTTATAGTGAACCAACGCAAAATGCCAAAACAAAATTAATAGTCCTTCTGGGCGAATTGCCCCTTTGGACTAATAAAATTTATAAAATAAAAATGAATAAATGAAATCTACAAAGGGGAAATTTTCATCAGACCTAAGCTCTTCTACTGAAGTGACGGACATTTCAACTTGAATACTAGTTCTACCACATTTATACAAAACTCGATTCTGAAAGCTCATTCTGGCAGTGGAAATAGAAAGTAAGGAAATAATAAAAAGAATGTTTAAAAATAAAATAACTATTAGGAAATTAAAAGAAACCTCTACAAGTGTGCTATTAGTATTTAAAATTATCAAATTTTCTTCCAAGCCCTTTTTCAAGACTTGGAACATGGGATGTTCGACGAGGAAATTGTTAAGAGTTTATTTGTTAATTTACTTGAAATTGTGTGAGCAGTATCGTACTGTTTTGCAATATGTCTCTGTTATAAAGCACAAACAACGCTAATCTACCGGCTTTACAATAAAGTAGATCCTTAGCTTACTATTGTGTTCATTATATTCACTACATATTCTTTCAAACATGGCTTAATCAATGAAAGTTTTACTATCCTTTACGAAGTCATAATTTTTTTTCGCTTTCTTAATACTTCTTATTACATTATTACATTTTTAATACGTCTCTTTTTCTAACAAATATCTTAAGTGGAGTTACTTTACTTTTGCTTCAAGCCCTAGTATATTATCGAAACTGCGACAAATTTTTCAGTGTCCCCGGTAATAATCATTTATTTCACAGTTGTTAGGTACTGAGGAATCCGAAGCTTAATAAGTATGCGAAAAGTACTTAAATGCGGAAGTTGTGGCTCTTATTCCATTTCCTTTTCTTTAAAGTATATTTTCTATTGCAGTCCATTGATTTACGTTAAAGAAAAGATATATTTTATTCACTGAAGAGATACTGCATTTGTAATGTAATAATATGTTAAAAAACTTCAAGACATCGACAAGAATTGATGAAAACAGGGTAAAGATAATTAGCAATACTAGCTATTAATATGTAAAACTGTACTTAATAATATATGAGCTGTATTCATTATAATGAATTAATACCTTAACTCAAGTAAAAATTCTGACTATAAAGTTAATTTTCTTTATTTCTTTGAAACATATAGAGTGTCACTTTATTTGCGAGAAATGCTTGTATAGTTTAGCTTAATGCTGTAGCTGGAACGACTACTCTTATGTTCTTTATTATTTTCAGATTTAAACTGTATTTTTTTACACTTACAGTAATGTACATTATGTTTTTTCTCACACATAATATAGCATGTAAGACTTTTGCACCAGAAAAACTATAAAAATTGTATTTATTATTTATTTTCTACATGTTCAATATTTTCAGTCAGTTTCTCTCTGGTCTTCAAGAACAAAATTTATCATTTTTAAAATCAATACTTCGAGAACAAATTTCGTTCCCTCTGGATAAAAAACACGTCGACGATCTTGTCTTTAAATGAAATCAGCAGATGAGTATGTGGAAAATTAAAATATCTGCAAAATGAGCTCAGAATTTAATAGGATGATAAAAAATACATTAATTAAGATTGTAAATGGATGGTTTCAGGATTCGCAAAGTGCATTACTTTTTCTTGAAGTCGAGTTGAGATCAAATTTAATTTAATTAATATGAGGGTAAAGAGATTTATACGATAATAAATTACGAGTTTTCTATATCAACCAAAATACAATCAGTATAAGAGCCAACAATGAAAATTGATTAAATATTGAAAAACTGTGTATTCGAGACTTTTTTTAATATATGGCATTTACGACTTAGAGATCAGTATTTTTAAGCATAAAAGAATTTTGGAATTAATTTTGCAAATGTAAAATGCATTTGGTCCAGTCATCCCTTTCGCTTGCATAAATATATAATAATTCTTAAAAAAGGGCAGATTTAGAATTCTAATATGGTGTTTTGACAAGGGGTGGAGCTGATAACATAACAGGCCGACAAGATATATTTTGACGCTGTACTACTGAATCACTGAACCTCTTTTTAGAAATTTCTCTTTAACCTTTTTGTTTTTGAAGTATTAAGGTTTACTGTAAAACTACTTCACAAGCATCTTAACATTTTCTTTATTAGATGAGCAAATACTTTAGGAACACATATGTCTACCTGAGATCTTAACTAAAGTTGCTAAATTATTACAGTTGATAACCTAAATCATTTAAAACTAAATCAAATACTAATTTATATATTACAGTTTTACAATCATCTTCAGAAGTAATCTGCGATGGTTTTAATTTTCATTAAAAAATCATATTAAATTACTTTCTCAACTTATTACGAGTGTACATCAGCAAAATTGTTACTTTTTTCTCAATAACTCGAAAAAATTATTTTTAAAATTCATAAGCAGGTATGGCATTCGATATACATTGTCCTCCAAAAGTTAAGGAACAACATGCTTTTTTTTTGTATCTAACTTGAGAATGACGCAATGTAGAAACAAGAATTTTGCAGGACAAGTTCACTAAACAGTTCTTTAATGAATGCAACATAGAATGCTTTTAAAGTTCAACTCAAACATGAATTACAACAAAAAACTGCATTTTTGGCAGAGGAATCAGTCTTGGAGAAAGAGTACATCACAGATTTTTGAGGAAACATATGGTAGTAACTTTACAAAAATGGACTCTAATGAAGCATGTGTCCATCCCTACTGCAATACATTGACGGCAGCAACGAACCATACTTTCAATTCAGTTGTAGGTCAGTGAAATGGGAAGCAACGACCATACAGAGAGAAATCCTTGTTCAAGCTCATTTAGCGACCTTGGAGGAGGACTTATAGCAGCAACCTGCCTCCCAAGGTATTCCCAAAGGTGGTCTATCGAATTCATGTCTGGGGACTGAGCTGGCCATTCCATCCGTTTCATACCGTGACCCTCAAGATATTTAGCAGTCCAGGCTGGTTGTGGTCTCGCATTGACATCCATCAGAAGAAATCCAGGACCAATAGCAGCGGCATATAGGAGGACATATCTCGTCTTGATCTCTCTTGATATCTCACACCAGTCAATGTTCCTCCATGGAACACATACAGGTCAGTGTGACCACCACGAGAGATCCCAGTCCAAACCATTATTCCACCACCTCTGTAACTGTATTTTTCCGCTATTTGTGATTGGTTGTATTTGCTGCGTTGTTCTCTCCAGATCAGCTGGTAACCTGAATCACACTCCAATGTGAACATGGGCTAATTTGTGAAGAGAACAGATGCATATTGTTGACTGGTCCAGGAGAAGTGTTCTCTTGATGTTTTGATAAGTTTCATTAAACCATAATTCGGAAGCAAATGACTTTCAACAACAGGTTGAAAATTTAAGAGTTGGTTTGTAAATTTGTGAATACTTTCTTGGCATGTCAATTCACTTAGCCTGAAGTTGAATCCCTATGGTTAACGTTATCTTAAAAATAAATAAAGATTCATTTCCTTCAGATTTCGAAAGTGCGAAAACAATATGCGTTCTGAATTTCAAATAGCTATTACATTTTGTAAAAGAAAGTAATCGCTATAAGTAGATCAGAAATTAAATGAAATAGGGTTAGAAATATCACTTGTTCTCTTGAATCATTGTCTTATGATTAATTAGTGTCTTATGATTCATCCAGTAATACTCTCGTTTCAAGAACTGGCAACTGGCATTATTTTGACAAGCTATGTCTAAGAAATTACCAATGAAAAAGAACATCAATTTCGTTTTGTTTCAGTATTTCTAAAAATATATTTCTTTCATACAAAATGACCCAAACAAGAAAGTAGCTTTTACTTTTAATATACATTTTTAATCATATAAGTCGTGTTATATATGAAATACATTGCGTAATACATGAAAATATGCAACCCATTTAAAAATTGCGATATATAAAATATTGAACATTTGCCTCTAAAATCACTCTTATATTCAAAATTTAAAAAAAGGTGTCTAAAGTAAATCAAATTTTAAATCAAAATTTAACTATTACTGGACATAAAACAGTAACCTGAAGTACTCACAAAAATTCTTAAACTAAAAAAGTTACGTATTACTTATAAAATGAGCTAACTCATTCCTAATAAGCTCGTAATGTTAAATTAGACCTATGTTATACATAGTGTACCACAGCAGTCTGTTTTTTATATTATGTTTTTTGAAGATGAATGCTTTTAAGTAATTATAGAAATACTGATAAAATCATAATTAACAGTGTACTTAATTTTACAATTAAAACTGGTTATATTTCCATGTCTGTCTTAATGATTTTCGTACCAAATTTCGAACAATGTATAATGAATTCACTACGAAGACTGAACTTTGGAGTGTGAGATCATAATTACCGATAAGGCATAACTGGATTGAGTAAAGTACTGGTACAAGCTCCATGGAACGAAAAATTTAGATTTTCCTGACAGGGAGTCTTGTTGAATGATCAAGATGCTTGAATAGAACTCTGTGTCTTAAATGCCGCAGTTGCTATTCGTGTGTGTAAGATTACTACAGCAAAATGATTGTCCTTACTTCTTATAAAGCTCTGACTGAGAAACCTGTCTTTTCGTACAGCTACTTATTACTTTGTTTAACTTTATAATATGAAGTTGTATATAAGATTCAATATGTCTGTTCCCTAATACTTAGTTTAAATAATTTCTTTAATTGACTTTTAAAGTAGGAAATGTACAAGAACGAAGTTTTTCCTGCTGTTTCAAAACGTGTGGACTTTCTATACCTGCTTTTTATATAAAAACTTTAAATTGATTAATTTAAGTTTTTTTATTTGACTTCTAAATATTTTTAATATTTCTTAATATCTACATGAATAAAACTATAAAAAGTGCCTCTTCCCAATTATATTAATATATCTATTGCACCTAGTCACACTCTAAAATTATATAATTTTAATAATAAATCTGTTGCTATTTCTGTCAAGCATTTTGTGCCATATAGAGACTCAAAGAATGACACCTAAAGTTCGCAATGTGTTAAGCTACAAAATTATATGAAATTTAAATAAATATTGAGGAAAAATAGTGAAAGCATAAATACTCGAGGAAAGATTTTGGAAACGAAGTTTAAAATTCAGTTCATAAATAAGAATTTTAATATCCTATAACAGCGTATCAACGTCAAAGGTTAATGAGAGCTGAAATTTTGTCTAAATGCATAGTATCACCAGTGTTTACAGCAATCAGTCATAAACTGACTGATTGCTATAAACACTGAATGCAAATTTAAGAAATACATATTGTTTTCTGTAACGAAACATTACATAGCATAAAAAGCGTATTTATTTTGCATTAAATATAGGTAGTCGTTGTACACACTGTAATATGGAAATTTAAAGTTTCACTTCAGTTTAAAAACTAACATCGTATCTGGTGACAAAATGGTAACACTACTTAGCATTTGTATGTAAGTAAACAGAGAAAAGGTTGAGAATAAACAGTAGTGTTAAAATTAACAAATCTTTAATAAATAGTAGTGTTAAATTCACTGCGAATGATTAAAATATCAAGGAAAGAAAGGGATTATCAAATTCAATTTCAAACGTAAACTAGATAGCTGGTTCAATTGAATTCATTATATGAAATCTTGGTTAAATCTTTATTCTCAAAGTTTCACAGATAATTCAACCTCGAAATAGTTCATATAATTAACAGCAAGAAATAGACTGAGAAGATTTTCGTTCCAGTACTTGGTGACATATACATATACTGTTTTACATGCATTATCAGGAAATCTGTTTATCATTTAAAACGTTAGGTACCTCATATTATGAATTTTGCAAGCGGGAAAACGAAAAACCTTTCAGCGTTTTGGAAGAAATATGTGCAACAGCATCGGATATGCCCCTTCCTTTGGAAGTGTTACATTACATCTGATATTTTAAGAATGCATTTTCTTTCAGAACCGCTATATTTCAAAGCTGATTATCTCTCTTCTGCTCTAGAAATCTCTTGAATGAATTTTTCATTTGGGTTACAACTTTCTTTAAATTTCTCAGATAACTGAAATTATTCAGTAGTACTTTTTCTAACTAGCCTGTTATCAAAGGTAAAATATGAGCTGAGATATATTTATAGTAAGCTCAGATGATGCATCGCAGTTTTGATCAGTTCTTGTCTTGACCAAATGGAGTTACTCATGTTACTACTTAGAAAAATTTGGTTTATGTTCGCTGCTAAAATATAATACATTATCGGCAGGCAAAATTCGTAAATTTAAATTTCTGATTAAGTTATTTACAGTAATGCTAGTTTGTTATTTCGCAACTTCCCAAGTATTGGAATTACGCCAGTCGCGCATTAAGATCTAAAATTAATATACTTCATTAAAGTAGGAATCAATATAAAATACTTCTGTTGTTTTATTTAGCTATAAGTTGTTTTATTAGCTAAGTAATTAATTATGCTTTCCACTTTATACGGATTTTAATTATAGAAAACCAAACATTCAGTCTCTACCGTACGTGAAAATTTAAAATAATGACTGACATGTTTAATCATACTTTGAAATTACATGCTCTACATTACATCTCAAAGCTTAAAAAACAGCGCATTAGATAGCATTTAAAATCAAGTAATCTTGATTTTGTACATAAAGATGTAAATTAAATTCGTAAGATCGAAACTTTATAGTAATATTTAATTTTATTCAAATTAAACTTTCAGCATCTTTAGGTTGTACATATTTTCTTTAAATAAATCTAAAACACTATTGATAAATTTAAAACTGTTCTGTCATGAAATGTACCACCAAAAATACATTTTCGAGTAAGAAGACTGTAGCGATAATTTTCTTTGATATTCTTTGCTCTGAAAATTTAACGAAATAAATATTATCCACCAATGGAGAAAAATATTAAATTCTTTGGGTTTACTATAGTTTCTCTGTCGCTTTTATATAGATAGCAACATAATGCTAAAAATCGTAATAAATAGTTCAGCAGTCTTTAAAAAGTAACAGAAATACCTGAACGAAAAATGTTTAATTTCGAAAGAAAGCTAACACTTCGTTAATGCATTGCAATCCTAGCTACATTCATTTTACCGAGAAATTATAATTAACAACCAAGTCGTAAGAGCGAAAACTCACGCTAAAAAGGAATTAAAATGCCATTTACTTTGAATTTCCTAACCACCTTTTATTTCAAAAGGAAAAAATGTATTAAACGAAAACTTGTGCTTATTTTCTGAAATATACTAGTATTTGTTTCCTCCTTGAGAAATGCGAGTCTTTAGATAAAAGGCGAAGCGTAATTATTGGATGAAATAAATCTAATTTATGTCTGGAGTATGCTTTTATTTCTCAATTACGATTCTGGCCTTTCGATTTTAAAATTAATTCGAATTCGAGTGGGTTAAATTTCTTTAATACTGATAAATTGTGGAAGCAGTTCACCTGAGCGTATTGTTTGAAAAGCAATGATTACTTCTTCTGCAGTCTCATAAGCTTTGTCTCTAGAAAAAAAAATCTGTTTAGCTAATTCATTTTATTTTTTCATTCTGTAGTAATGATTAAATACAATTATAAGCTTAATTTCGAAACTGGTTCCAACGAAATGTTTAACACGTGAATTAATTTCTGAAGCATCTTCTCAAATTTAATCATTTTGTCAACTGAAATTAAAAACTGCCCAATGTTTTTATATTCAATGTACGCTTTTTGAAAGTTAGAATTTTTTTTTATAAAGGATGCAAATAATACATTTACTTTAAGAAACATTATTAAATAAATTGGAATTTTTTTCGATTAGATGAGAGCAGAGCAATCACTAAATAATTACTGAATAGTCTTTTGTAAATGATATTCATTTAGATATACCCAGAGCGAAATATCATGTATGAATTTTGCATCTTGAGAACAGACTAATTAATTACACAATGCATACTGTTTTATTCTAAACTTTACAAGTCCGAATAATGAAAATCAGGACCACATCTTTTAAACTTTATAATACATAAAAATTTATTTTATTTCACAAACCTTTAAGGTAACTTATCAGAAATTATCCCGTACCATAAGTCTGGATTATTAAAGATAAAAATAATTATAAAAACGAATGTATTACATTGTTTAATGTGAAAAAGCATTAAACCTAAACAAAGAAAAAAAAAGTTTCCTGCAAAGTAATACTTGAATAAACATTTTCCTAAAAGTCTATTTTATATTATTTACTAAATCGCTTTCTTTCGCTTCGCTAAAAATAAATAAATAGGCTTACATTTTTTGAGAAGGAAATAAACAACACAGATATTACATGATTTTAAAATATTACCCAGTTATTGAGAGTTGAAATTTATTATGACTGTACTATAACTATTTCCGTAGTCCTCACCAGAATTCAAATTGTGCACTTAGGGTTTGAGTGTTTTAGAGTTAGATCTCCCGGCAGCCTCGCCTTGCAGTAGCTGCAATAACTTTGGCCGAATTGACCATAATACGTAGCGTATTATGGTCAATTCGGCCAAAGTTATTTAAGGGTTTAGCATCTTGGTAGTCGGCGTTTAAAATACGTGTCGGTAATTATCTCGAGCTAGCTTAAGTAGTCGATTGTGAGTGTAGTCTTAGATTACTTTACCTACATTTTAATTAAAATTTATCTTATGTTAATTTAAATGCCCGTAAATAGCAGGGGTTTTTCTGACGCACAATCAGTTTCTTTTGTTAATTTACGAGTTTAATGACACCATTATTTTAACCTTCTTATGACTTTACCATTTCTTTCAGACTAAAGCGGTAACTCACTTCCAGTCTAGTCCATTAGGTCTATAGGATATTACCACAGTCGTGGACACGCAGCAGGACCTTATGTGTTTTATTTAGTGAAGACTTGTCAAACCATTGAAACATTAAAATACAGATATACTCAGTGTTTATAAAACAGAATAATCACAGAAATTTGGAACACTTTCAATTGAAATTATTTTCTGTTATCTCTGCATTAAACTAATGTTTAAATAGGCAAAAATATTCCGTTTTGTATCTTTGATGTTACGAAACTGTTTTGATATTCATTACAACTCGCGCTTTGTAGTCTAAATTTTATGTTATAAAACTATACTGGAAATATTTTTGTGCGCTGAATCCTAGCAAATTATTAGTAAAAATCTAAAATAAGAAACTCTATTCAAAGTGTTCTGTTTATTTCAAAATTTTCAGAGTTTATGCAAACGACATTAATGGAAACAAAATAACTTAGTTTATTGTTACGATGTAAAATTAAAACAGACTAGTAACTTTAACGCTTCCAAAGTACATGTCTGAACTGATTTTAATATGAAGGAGAATGAATCTGAAAACATTGTGATTTATTAGCAAATATATTATTTACCATGAGAAATTCATAGATAAGCAGCTTATTTTCTGTAGGATGCAGGCGTGCAGTGGCCTGTTCGCCCATTTTATGACGATTTCGCTTTGCTGTAAAAAACAATCTTCTGTTTGCAATTTTTCTTAACTTCAACTACAATTTTGAAAGTACAAATTATCGTTGTCTTGATAATTTTTTTATGCAAAATGTCTCCTTTAAAGAAGCAATGGACAGAAACATATGTTTGAGTTCTTTCCGAAGAAAATTATTTTTATCTACTTATTAAAAAACGTTGTGAAAGTCATGGTTTTTCGATATCTAAAGCTACGATAGGTAATGTTATCAACAACAAAGAAAAAAAATACTTAAAAATTCAGCTTCAAGTGGAAACATTATTCCAAATACATATCCAAGGATTAAACGGAATGTTTCGATGTTGCAAATGTAAGATCTTTAAAGTTAAAAGGAAATCCGGCAGTTCAAAGGACAAACTCATTAAAATATTCAGTGTCAGCTGGAAAGAAATTGATTAATGCAGATTTGAATGTTAAAAAGGGGGAAAATATAACGTGTAGCGTCTTTCTCCACAACACATCGTCGAACGTAGAACACGCTGCAGAAGTCTTTATGAGAAATGTTTATCCGGATAAAAATGTAAAATATTGTCACAATAGACGAATCTTGGCTGTACTTAAATAACTTCAATAAAAAGAGATCCATTTATTATCATCAAAAAGGAGAAAAAGATCTTAAAAACATAGTTCAAGGAATCTAAAGAAGTTTCTCTAAGGGATTTATGATTGTTGCTTGTTTATAAAATAACAGCAAATTAAAATTAAAGAGAGTGGAGAAAAATGGTAAGGTCAACTCCACATATTATAAAAACTTTATACCCAATTTTAAAGTATGAAAAACCTTCTCTTGACACACAATCTGTGATCAGTAGAACTGCATGAAGACAAAGCAAGTAGCAACACGTCAAAATCTATTGTCAACTTTCTGGAAAAAGTGGAAAAAGAAACGGGTATCGAGGCCCTTCACCCATATTCCTACTACATCTTCTGCTCTATCAACAATGTATTTTTGTGCTTCTGAACTTTTAAAAGGCGGGTTGTCCAAACTTCAACCTACAACCTCCTTAGACTTCGGAAAGCCGTTCGAGAACAATGGGATTAAATACCTCTTCCGATATTACAAAAGGCTTTATTGTCTTGGAAATTATGCTGTATAAAGATATTGAAGAATAAGGGTTATCAAATAGAACATTTAAAAAATGAAACGTAAGGTAAAACATTTCTGTAATTATAATGGAATTCGTCTTAAAAATGGGAGAACAGCCCTGTGCACGTACCCCTAAACAACTCTATGATTCTAATCGAAGAAAGTAAAACTGTAATATCTTGGAATTTCCACTAAATCAGCTGCAGAAGTGGCCGGATATTAATTCGACTTATTTTTATGTATTCATTGTTCTGTCTTCGTTTAAGCCTTTAAATGCGTGCAACTTATAGATTTTGAAATGATGAGACTTGACGCTGGACACCGAAAGCAAGAAGCAGAGAAGTAGGGAAATTATTAATACAATTTCATGACAATCTCGTGATTGTAAAATACGTAATATGAAAGGTAATGTATGCTGCAGGAAATGGTTTTGCCTATTGTTGCATTTATCATTATTTTTTTTTATTTTTAACGATAAAATCATTTTTATATTGAATCATATTGGTAGTATTTTTAAAAATGTATTTTTGGTAAAAACATTGCGGATAAATAATATATGAAAGATGTGATATATGAAGGGTGATATTCAAACTGGTTCTGATACCATAAATTTATAAAATAAATTTAAATTTTTAAGATTTACCCCATTTATGAAACTTTTCTTGAAAATATTATCAAACATCTATTAAGTGGTGAAATGTGAAAATATATCTGGAGTTTAAATCATCTAATTGATTGCATATGAAGTGAGAATTACATGCACAAAATATTTGCATTCATGTCCGTAAACATTTAAGCATAAGTGATCTAATTTCTCTAACTTCAAAAGAAAACATTTCCTTCAAGTGATCTATCAAATAAATGACCAATATTTCTTCAATTAAAAGTAGAGGAATTATTAAATTTATTAATTATTTAGAAAAATTTGGCAAAACGATATGGAAATATTTTGAGGTTTGGAAAAATATTTCGAAATCTAATTAGTAAAATATTTACATTATCAGCTCAGTGAATGGAATAATGAATTTATATGCTATGACACGAATCTTAGGTTTTGAAATCAGCTCGATACGGTGAAACTGCTTAAACTGTCCTCGTATTTCTGAGTAGAGGAGTAGCATGTTAAACGGAATAGTGAGTTGTAGACTATTTCATACGCTTTAATTAAAACTGGTGTAAAATATTGTAAATGTTTACATGCACTTCCTTTGCACGTATATACGAAACTCGTGCTTTATATTGAGTAGAGAGGTATTTTATAATACACGTAACCATTTCCCAGTTGAAAATATCTCCTATATATATATACAATGTTAATTTAGCAGACAGCAAATTGTCGTTAGGCTATTGTCGTTACCTTCGTTGCGTGAGCTTGTACTCCGGGAGTTATTGCTGGTTTTGCCACTAGTTTCAACGCGGGTTTAAGAAACAAGGGTTATCTGAACCCTGTAGCTTAGTTCTACTACTTGTGCCTATCTTCGAATTTTTAGTTTAGTTCTGTGATTTCAGTTACCGCCCAAACGGGGCGTAGTGTGTTAACGTCGAGTTGACGCATTGTAAATTTTAAAGAGTTAATAAAGGGATACTTTTAACCATTCATCTGTGCAGTTGCTACTTTTACAGTTCTCACTTAGAAGTTAGACAAGTAGACCCTACAACCCGAACCTCCAATATATACTTTTTTTTTGTTTATTTAGAGAAAAAGAAATCCTTGTGATCACACGAGACTTGCAAATCGCAAGTAAAAAAAGGCAAAATTGTAAGTAATAACATCAATTTCCAATGAAACAATGAAATTATACAATTTCAATAATACAATAAAAGGAAACAGAAACACAAAAAAAGTAAATAGAAAAGTATAAATATGCATAAATATCATTTACAATGTTTAAAATAAAAGTCAACAAAATCGTTGAAAGCTCGGTAGGCCGAAGCTGAAGATACAAAATCGTCACATTTCGGCAGCTAATGAATACCAATTAATATTAATCTGCATTTCAATAGATTTGTTGCTTTATCAAGCAATGGACAGTCAAAAAGCAGGTGGAAAACACTTTGCTGAACCCTAAGATTGCAATAACACAAATTGTAAGACGTCAGCTTAAACCGTTCAAGATAAACTTTAAACTTTACCATGTCCAGACAAAAATTGCGTAACTTTAAAATTGAGCAACAAGTCCTTACTTTTAAGTCTTTCAAAAATAGTTGGGAAGAATGTTTTTGTAATAGATACCTTATCAGAAGAGATATAATCATAGTTCCACTGCTTAATCATTTTAGCTTTGAATGTTTTTTTGAAATAAGATTTTGGAATATTTACATCAACATTAATATCATTTTAATTGTATTCTTAGCAAGCCATTCAGCTCTCTCATTTACATAATTACCCTATTGACCACGGACGAATGTAAAAAACACTGAAATACACTTTTTCTCCAAATCTTCGAGAAACTGCTGTATATTAACAATAATATCATTACATGAAGAGGTATTTTTAAGCTCCTGAAAAGATTCAATTTGCAAAATAATAGTCTTTCTAATTTTTGCTGTGCTGAAGGCAATGCAAAACATTTCGCCGAAGATTGCGAATTATTGCGATATGTTAGCGAAAAACATGGTAACATAATTGAATTCTATTGCCGCAGGAAAGAGTTTAGGTTTGCAAAGAAATTGTTGAATTTTATAAATGGAAACAGAACAATATTTGGAGTTTTGATGTTTCTGCCTGCATTTCGGTTTTATTCTGCGTTTTAATCTTTCAACTGTATTTTTGTTTGTCTGTGTTGGATGTGCTGCATTAAACATGAAGCCTCTAGCTGTCCATTGCAGCTCTTCGAGCAAATGATGCCTGGAGGTCATTGCTACAAACTGGCTATGCCAGATTTCTTATCTCAGTATCACAGTGAATTTTTGCAGGCTTGCCCTGAAACATGTAATTTTATCCTCCTCGCAGATGACGTATTTCGATTGCAGCGACACTAATTTGCATATTTCAATTTTACTCAACAATTCTAATTTGGCAACAAATTCAAATTTTGGACGGATTGGCTTATATTTGGACGAGTTATCGCTATTTTTCTGATTTTTCCTTAATGTTACTGTAGTAGAGAATAACTTTACAGTTAGTTTACTCCAAAAAAGAATAAACATAAAAATGGAAAAATTTCACTCATGAGATTTTATAAATTAGAAGGGCATAAAATATTGGAAAGTTTACTTTAATTGTCGATTTTTTGAAAAGCCATGATTAAGCCTTTCGCTTCGCCGAACATTGAAATTAAGACTGGCCCAGCGAATGCATGACATTCGTTTTCGAAATAAGAATTTAAATTTTCAGAAATTTCAGAATACCCCCAATATCTGCTCTAGTTGTGCATAAAGGAGCACAGGTGATGAACGAAAATGTATGTAAACAACCTCAAAATTATTTCGGTAATTGTTTCGGTTCGGTATGCACAGTAATTGGATCAACTATCTGTGGTGACTTTTTTTATTGTCATTACTGTTATTATCATTAATATAACTACAATAATAGCTAATACATTATAATATATTATAACTCGATTTTTAATTTGAAATCTGTTTCACATTTGATGTTTTATGCAAAAGACTGTCAAGTTTTTGTGCAATGTTTGATAGATAAAGCAATTATTTCCAAATTACAGCAGTTTGATTCTTTATTCAGAATTCCTTAATTTCATTGCAGAAAACTTTGATTCGCGCAATAATAATGCTGGAAGCATAAGCAAAATTTTTTAGTTTAAAAATCCGAAAACTGTGCTGTGCGCGTTTTGGATTTAATGACATATAAACACGTCGAAATAAATCGCTGCGTAGATACTGGAATAATTACCTTGCTCGTATGAGATAAGTCCGGTTTCTTATCTTCAAGATTTGAAAAGTCTAACTTAATTTTGTAAATTCAAGTTTTTTTGTTAAGATTAATTTTAGTTGCACCATTAATAATATTAGTTTTCACGAAACCAAAAAAAAGAATTCTAAAGCTAAAAGAAAACCACAGTTCTAGCAATAAATCCAGCACCACATCAGAAAACCTCATCTTAGACATTCTTGAATCACGCTTATCAAAGACAGAAATCTTAGCGTACTATTTATTTGAAATTACTGCTTCAAATGCTTTATATATACACATATTTAGGGTATATAGATTGTTGAACTCTGGCAAGTTTAATAACGTGTACGATTTGCAAGAATCTACGTAATAACTGTGTAACGAATTAAAGTTTCCTCCATTCAACGTTAGGCACGATGAGGAATTTTTAAGGCTGATAACGTATAGATTGAAAAAATTTAGAGAAGCCTTTTTTTCCCGTCAGCTTTGCTATAACTATCAATAATTAATAAAAACTAAGCAGTCGTGTTGATTAAAAATGGCTCTTGTGTTTTGTCTTTTGAAAAGGACATACAGTATCGATAAAACATGCTTTTCATGAACTTACACAAGTTGGTCCTTTTTAGTCAGTGTCAAAATGATATACGATAGATCGAAGATTTTCATCCTTTTGAATGCCTTCGTGATTACAGGACCACGCCCTGTACAGAGAGAGGAATATAGCAAGACTCCTCTTCGCACATTAATTGGGTGGAACCTTGCGCATCAATATTCATCCTATCATTGTTACTCCTATACTTGCCATACTTCCTTTCCTTTTTAATTTCCTTTGGGTTGTGATATAGCTCTTGAAAGGTTTGGAATAATCTAGAATGTTATTATAAAGCTTTAAATCTTTTCTGTATTTTCTTATGTACTTCTTTCGTAGCTGATGTATAAAAGTGGGTTGCAAGAAGATTTTATGCAAGGCTAATTATGATCAAGTCCGATGAATTTGAAGTTCATGTTACAAAAAGTAATATTGTTCTCTCATGCATTATACGATTTGTTTTTGGTTTGGTTTATTTGATTATGACAAAGCACTCGAGAGTTATCTGCTCAAGTATTGTGAGGAGTTTACTGAATGCAATTTCCTTGGAAAATCGGTAATCATTAAAATGAGATTTTACTCTAACACGCTTGATGTGTTTCTTCTCTCAAACACAGCAGTTACGTGCCACATTCAAAATACTTAATTTATTTGGCATTTCATTTGACATACTAAGTAGAAGATTGAAATGTATAATGCTAAATATAAAGCTCTACTATTTTTCAATAATGTAAATATGTATTATTTTATGCCTGTCAAATTACCAATAATTTAATTTAAATCCTATAATAGCTATTAATCTAAAACACAGTTTAAAATTATATCCCAAATTAATGTAGAATTCTGTCATTCACACCTTAATGCTCATAAATAGTAATTTGCGATTAAGGAAGCATTTCTTTCCAAATAAAAGATAATGCATTATGCATTTTTAAATAGAAAATATCTGAAACATGTATAAATATTTAGGGATGTCTTATATTCAGGTATTTAAAGTAATATGTTTTTGTTTCAGAATAACTTGAATTTAATGAGTAAGCAGAGATTCATAGTTCCCCTTCTAAATGCAACGAACTCTATACTCGATAGTTCAAAATAATTTTACCAAATTATTTTGATTTTTAGAAAACTATTTTGAGCTGTTAACAGCAAAGTTACATTTTAACAATATCTTGATACGAAATTAAATTTCGTATCAACATTTTTAGCGTAATTGGTCTTCTTTTGTCAATAAAAATACAGTTTAAATTTTGTTAATAAGTATAATATTAATTCAAATGACTTTCATATTCCAAAATTAATGGAAATTTTAATAAATTTAGGAAACCTTCCGGAAGCATATGAAAGTTATTTGCATTATTAATGACAAACTGCACATATGCAGTTGAAAAAAAGGGGTATGTAATTACAAAAATTCGATTTCTTGAGAATCAGGTAAGTCCTATTAAAAAGATATATATTTACACAACTTCTGACTGGCTCAGATGTAGTTAGTTTGCATGTCCGTAGAATTAAAACTAACCTATAAATAAATTATTACTCTAGCTCAAAAATTATTCAGAACTTTACCTTATATATTGCCTGAAGATCGAAGTTGATTGAACTCGAGTGAAGAAATTTTGCTAACATTTCAAAACATATTAAAAGCACTGCATTTTCGTTTCCTAATCTTTGAAACTCTAATCTATATATTTCATAATGCTATATGTTGATGAATAAAATTATTGTTATTTTTAATTAAAATCTATTAAGTAATACAACAATCTACTTAAAATATTTTATCACTATATCAATAAATGAGGGACAAAAGGCTTACAGTTTTAGTCAAACACATGAAATTTTAAACTTACCTGGGCTCACATTCTACACTAATCATCAGGTAGGTTTATAGTCATTAATTCATTCTGATATCAGGTTTTAACTTTAATTCAAACATTTCTTCGAGATCTTTCCCTTTTTAACTGCCTACAGTTATATATAAAAGAAACATTTTTTTAAAATCATCTATTTTTTTATTCTTTTTCTTTCCATCTGTTTAATATGCTGCTTTCGTGTGGATTGGTTTCAGTTCTACTACGCATTTCAGTCTGGGGATAGATGAAGAAATTCATTACTAAGTTACTATAATGAAATCAGTACTGCTCTATAAATATCATTTATTTTTGATTAGTAATAAATTTAACTTGCTTTTATTTAACCGCAGAATTAGATCGTTAAATAAAAGTTATATCCAAAACTGTCTTATTTAAATGGATATCGTATTCAAAGAACTCGAAAATCACGACTTTAGACTTTTTCATTTTAAAGACAAATTTAGTCATATAGCATTGTTGAAAATATCATTTTTTAACCGCTAACCAAATACATTTTTATTGAAAACTGGTATGTTTAAACAAATGCACATCGTTTTCAAATAAATGTGTTACACAACTTCACAATAGTTAAGTCATTTCCTGGAACATTGTTTTCTGCATTGTGTTCTTCATTACAGGTTTGTAGATTTCTGAAGAGAAGTTACTGAGAAGCATGGATCCACGTTTTCTTTTGGTCATTGCAGTAGTAACATTGAGTAAAGGTGTGCAGCTGGCAGGTAGGTCAAATTTATACTTGAATATAAATTTTTACTTATTTTCTTATTTTAATACATAACATTATTATGTCTTTTAAACGGGATATCTTATGCATAAGTAATATATAAGTTTAATTTATTTTACTGCAATTATGCAAGGGGCATTGCCTCTAGATTCATTAATTCTTGGTTAAACTTCTATAGATATTCATATTTCGTGAGAAATGTGGAAAATTAAAGTTTACTGTGAATGCGTTCTTGAGATATTATTAAATAATACTTTATTGTTTCATCCCTTCCGTGAACACCATTTTTATCACTAATAGTTTACATAATATTCAATTTCGCGTAGCATCTCTTCATATAATAATTAGTTTGTATATGATTTTCTTTACTATGAAATATAAGCATATTTACTTTTCACGTAACCTTTCTTTATCATGTAATACTCCATTTACATCTGACATCTCTTTATTAAGTTTGTAGCTTAAGTAGTAAATAATATGAATAAAGCAGTCTTTTCATTAACACAGTTTAAGTTTGTTTATCGCTTATGAGTGTTATTAGATCTGAGTTTTACAAAGCAAAATTTTAAAGTATAATACTATGTTTTAAGAGTTACGGGACAGATATCGATTCAAAATAACTTTACGGCTTTCACTTTCTGTAGGAATACAAAGGCTGCATTATCTAAATAAATAATTAAATAAGTAAATAAAAAAATAAAGATTTACTTTTTGAGTTATTTTAGGTCTTACACCTAGCAAATCAGTAAGCTGCATATAACATTATGTATTCCCCAAAAAATTAAATCATCTCAATAAAACAGACAAGCTATTTTAATGACAATGATCTACTGGAGTACAACATGATAGCTCAGATTTATTAACTTAAAAATATTGTTATGAATGTCATCTGAGTTATTATTTAAGCTATCTAAATAAAATTAATTATTTAAACTTCATAAAAACTTATTTAGTAAATTTTAGGAACGTTTTTGAAAACCAAGTTCTATTTTAGAAACTTGTCCCTGCCTTTTTCATATTTTCAATAAATGCCGTGATATGAAAATTTACACTGCAAGTAAGCACAAGTAAGCACCTTTTTGATGCCTTTTTAAAATAATTTTGTGATTTTGAGACATGAAAATTAATATAGCTACGACAATGTAGCTGGAATGTAGGTATAATATGGTAATATAACTACAATTTACACAACATGTAAACCCTTTTTGATCTTTCGTTAAAAAAATCTTTCTCATTTTAAGGCTTATAAATAAGTGTATAAAACTGATTTAAGAAAATAATAATGTTTGTTATCTTTCCATATTACATCAGCTATACAATTACTTCAAAAATTACTGAAAAAATCTCAAGTAAGTAGGTTTTGGTATTTTATAATGAAATTTATTTCCCTAATTTAAGAAAAAAATGCAGTATAATATGAAGAATTTAAAATCCATTATGGCTGACGGTTGTGAGTGTGTTTTGTACATTATTGCTAACAATGTTAATCAGTTTAGCATTACTCGCGCATATAAAGTAAAATACAGTATATGTATATTGAGAAGAAACAATTCTAAGATGTTTATGAAGACGAAAACAAAATACATATGCAATAGACTTAATACACGTAAACAGAAATATAGATCTTTAAAAATCAACAATGAGCTGAAATAAATATTAAAATAGAGTCAACTCTTGATTAATCAGGAGTAGAATAACCAGAAATTTGCTGAAAAAGGTTACATTACTTTACTGCAGAATGATGGAAAACTGCTATCAGGAATCATCAGGATAAAGTAAAATTTCTACAAGAAATGCAAAAGAAGAAAAAGTAAAATGGGATACTAGCAGTCATAGCAAATGACGGTACAGTATTTAGGAATTTTTCATCCACCCTAATATGCAGTTTCATTGTACATAATCTGAAGTGCATAAATATTATTAAATTATGTATTAAAGTAAATTTTTTCTACGCAAAAATAAATGAAGTGCGCAGCTATTAATGTTCCGTATAAATGTTCTATTTAAACGCAAGAGATATATAAACAAAAATATTTCAGTTTTCTATTTTAAAATCCATTCGTATTTTGAATACTGATTTAATTCCTGTAAACGTTACTAACTTTTCTCCAAATTAAAATGCTGAGAAATACAAGTAAATATTTAATAATATTTTCTGTTTAAGGTTCATTACATTATAGGTTATTTCCCGTTTTCCTTACCTTTTGAACTTCTATTGGATTAACCGTAATTTCAGGTTAACCATGAGCATCCAATTTACACAATTAATCGGGCATCTACTGTATACTTAATGAGGAACTCGCAAATTAATTTGTTATAAGAATCTTATAATGATGCAAACAAAGCTAACGAGCTCAATACTACACTGCCTTTGACTGACACCTATTTTTGGTGTTTAATAAAAATAAGCATAATTTAAGAATGCCATTTCTACAAAATCATTTTATTTAAGTATTATGGTTTGTTAGGTCTTTATAGTCTTCAGTTCAGTTTTCAATTCAGAATCATATTTTTGCCATTTAAGAAATTTTCATAGTTTAAATTATTTAAAAAAGTAACAGGGCTAAGTCTTTTCAAAACCAATAGTATTGTGCAAATTATTCTATCTTAGATATAGATTGATTACATTAAAATCAGAGTATTTTTTGGCATGTGTTGAGTAAAACGAAAACGAAGCAATAAAATGGTAGACACAGGGCATGCTATAAATTAAGCAGATTTTTGAAGATTTTAGATAGAAACGAACCCCTCAGAAATTAAGTATAATTATTCTTTAAAAATCTTATGATTTGTCTTACGTTTAAGTGATAAATTATTTAAAAGCTAACAAATGTAAAATTTCAAATATCTCCTATCGAGAATCTCTTGACATAGCTAAATCAATAAAATTTCTCTGAGTAATAAATTCTGTCTGTATCTTATAAGAGAGGTCTGTAATATCGTGACTTAAATTAGTGATTTCTGGAAAAAAAAATATTGATTAATTTTGTAATAACCTATGTCAGTGGAAACTTTTAAGCATTCGGAGTTGAAATTATTTTTCTTATTACTATAGCACAAATTAAAATATAAATGGAAATTTAGTTAGAATTCCTTTTCTAAGGACTACAATAAAATAACTTAAATTAATTGAATGTTAGAAATCATTTATTCATACGAAAGATAAGCTAACACATAATATATTAAATACATTCTATGAATACAGGCTTTCAATTTAATTTTCTCCAATATCCCTTCAGGTTTTTAATTAATATAGATAAGCTTAAGGTCAAAATGTAAAGTTGAAGAATAAGCACTATAAAATTACACAATGAAAATTCATATATATATATATATATATATATATATATATATAACTATAGTTGCAAGTAATTGATTAATGATAGTAATTACTTAATGATAGTAATGTAGTAATTAATGATTTTAAAGCAGAATTAATGATGTTAATATTTTTTGTCACTTTATATTGCCAATAGTGAGGAAACATATCCATTCTTTCAAAACACTGAGAAACTCTTATAAGCAAATCGAAACAAAATGGATGTATTATGTAAAAATAAATGATTTATTTTGCATAGTATTATATATTATTTTACTTTTAAGATATTTTTTCTAAATTATGGGTAAAAAACTTAGATTTACTTCTAGGAAATTAAACAACTTGAGATTTATTGAGAGTTTTACCTTATTTCGCTCAAGATTTTAGGTTGTGCTTCAAACAAATGATATAAAAGCTGCAAATAACAAGAGAAAAATACTTGTTATTAATGCATTTTAATCTGTGAGTGCTTCAGCCCATTTCTGTGCAAAGATATTTCTTATGAGTTAATTTATTCAAATTATCTGACGAGAGAACATATATTTTTGTTCAATCCGTTCAAGTTGCTTTAAGTTAAAGGAACAGCGCATAAAATTATTCTTATGACTGCAAAAATAACTGTATAGAAATGTATATCAAAATAACACGAATGATAAAGCAAACTGAATGCTGTTATTCTCAAAATATCTACGATAGCAAACATAGAAGTTTTATCTTGATAAATAAAAAGAAATTTTGCAATCTTTACTCTTTCGACTATACTAGAAGTAATATAATTTCTTAAAGATTCTAAAACCTTTTAACTTTACATGTACAAATTCATAATTTTATGTCTTAATGTTACTTTTGCTTCATATTCTTAATAAAGTTTTTAATAAGAATTGGTAAATTAATAAATAAATGAATAGATACTCGATATTATTGTATAATTTAATACAATAAAAAGGAAAAAATAATCAATATTAAGTTTTCTATTAAAGAATATCTGGATGATAATACACAAGGAATACACAGTTGAGGGGGATGGAATATAGCTTAATGTCACTAAAATGCAAGAAAGGTTAGATCTCTTTCCTTGATCTCAACCGCGGCCAAGAGATAAAGTTGCTGAACACTTGTAGTTCGGTCCGGGCTTCGAATCTAGGAAAATGGACTACATGTGCCTTTTTGTGGTTTTCTCCCTGTGTAATGTCTATACAAGCCAGTTTCCCTTCCAGAAAGTCTTCCAGGAAGGCATCTCTCCTCTTAGGCAAATACCCTTCGAATTCTTTGCCATAATCAAATAAACCAAAGACCTCTTTCCTCAATTTCACGTAAGCTCTGAAGTATGCACAGTGCTCCCTGATCAAATGATTTGTAGAAAAATTAACAAAATCTAAAATGTTGGAAGTTAATAGAAATGGAATCAAATTGTCATGTTTAATAATAAAATTAATTCAATGGAAATAAAAAATGAAAATAAATGAATTTAATACAATAATACATGTACCTATGTCACAAATATTAAAATAGTAAACTAAAATATTTCAAATAAAGAAATTGAAATTAAAAGTTAACTTGAAAATATTGACAAGAGTAATCGTAAAAAAAAAGAAGGAACTAGGGTAGGGAAGGAACTAAAATGAGTCAAAATGTAGCATGTGAGAAATCCTAAATTTCTTTTGAACTGTAAAAATTGTCTACAAAATATCTATCATCTGCACCCCTTAGTCTTTGTACTCTAAATTAACACACATAAAATATAACCCTGTGACAGATTGTACAAACCCTTTAAACCATGCTCCTACATAGAGAAGCAATAGTAAGTAAATGAACACCAAACTGAACATAAAAGCTAAGATAATGAAACAAGTGAAAAAGTGTAAAGTATGTGAATACGTAATTGAACTTCAGTGATGACAATTATTAATTCAGCTTTGCAATTTGCATAAATAAGGCTACTCTACAAATAAATATTAATTAAAATAAAAAGTTTTTGTAATGCTACAGACAAAGTTTAATGTGTGATTTAGATTTAAAATGCAATTAATAAGGTTAATTTCCTAATCAATTTTATGGCAGTTTTCTGAATGATCTATGCAAGAGTTCCAGTTTTGATGAGTTATTTATATTGAATTTACCTTCTGATTTCTTATAACGAATTTATCTTCTGATCTCTTAGACCAAACTATCTTCTGATATCTTATCATATATACTATATTTCAGATAGTTGTCACTGATGCTGATACTTAAATAAAAGTAGTTTACGTTTTTGCATTGACTATGAGGATTAATGGTTTCTAATTTTAGGTTGTGGAGATAAAAAAATAACAGAAAATAATGGCGCCTAGGTATAACTCATATCACAGCACAGAACGATTATATAATACGTATGCAAGTATTAATTTATTCTTTATATTATACTATTTTAGCCCATACATATAAAAAAAAAGGTTAGCTAAAACCCAAAACGTCTTTCCACCCACCGCAATAGCAGTACATATGTACATATATGTTTATAAAGAGAGAGAGAGAAATAGATAGGTAGATATAGATATGTGTGTGTCCGTATGCAAATCAGGACAAAAAACAGGTAATTATTATTACCATTTTTAGTATTATCAGTAATTAATGAAAGTTATAGATGTACTTTTTAAAATTTTATTTTGTCACGAGATGTTTCCAAATCCACTTCTGATTTCGAAATATCTCAGTTAGAAAGGGTTCCTCAGTTCTAATTATTTTATGTTACAATAAAATGGAAGAAGGATCAGTCTTTATACTTCAAGGTAAGAAAATTTTAGTTTGTAGAAGCATTAGGCTCTTGGAGAGAAATCCTAAAAATATAACTGCTTCCTTGCCAGGATTTAAACTCGAGTCTGCAATATCAACTAGAATTGAACCCGAAATAACTGGGTGTCAATTAATCAGGTCAGATAAAAATCTATAATTTCTTCTTTATTAGTATAATATCTTTTATTACTTGCACATGTATTTATTACCAATAGAAGGAATTTTTGCTTTTTAAGGCATTCTGCTTTTCTTACCTTCAGATATCAATTTAACATATAGAGATCTAAATACTTTTTTGTTTATCAAGTGTTTATTGTCTAACTATCAATGATCATCGATGCCTGTTTTCTTTTTGGAAGAATGCTGCTGATCAGCTTTAATATATTTCATCAAAATAATGTAAATACCTATTTAATGTAACTACATAGACGAATACTGCCTGAAATTATGGAAACGAAAGCCAAATTGAAGGATTTCGTGTGCTGTAGTAGATATGAGTAGCAGACAAACCATATACTCATAATGACGTATGCCAAATTCTTTCAGTAATAAGAAAGTGAAATATAGCTTCAAATCTATAATACGGGCTTAATACAAGTATTCATTTTTTCTGAAGAATTCTGAATTCTCAGATCTTTCCAAAATGAAATTTATGGTATAATTCTAGTTGCGATATAATAACAATGTAAGTAAAATCATTACTGAGATTTTAAAGTCTAGCCTTAAAGCTTCCATGTAATGTGTAGCAATGTGTGACGGCTTATGAAATATGTTCTAAGTTGAAAGCAGAATAGAAACACACCAAAGGGAAACGTAAAATTAGGAAAACAACAAACTTGTGTTTGGCGTAGATTTAGTCAAGATCTCAATCGAATTCGAATACAAACATTTCGAGGGCAACTTGTGACACTGATTCTTGGAGATTTCTTTGTTCCTGATGAAGAAGGATTTGTATCGGTTTGCCCTCGAAAGCGACTGAGATCTTAACTAAATATACGCCAAACGTAATGCTGTTGCTTTGCTACTTTTATGTGTCAAGGAGTTATAATTTCTGTCTACATTAGCAGCATGTGTCTCACATACAGGATGAACATCTGTTCTAGTATATCTGGCAGAGTGGCCATGAAGCGGCTCTCGCAGGTATGTGGTATTGTTCATATGCAAATAAATTATATGCGTGAAATATGGTAAACTAAAGTTACTCAATGTCTAAAAGAAAGTAATTAATTTATTTACTTTTACTTTACAAAGTTATTTGTAAACTTAAGCTGATCAGTATCCTGACATAATTACTTTATCTTATTTCTTTCCAGTTAAGAATTGCAACAGTATTACTAAAAACATGAAAAATAAATAAAAATAAATATTTTCTACTGATTCTATAAAATAATTTTGTAAAAAAAAAACTAAAAGTTGGATGCTTTACTGGAAGGATCTGTAGAATTTCTGAATCTTTAATAGCAACAGAAACTAAATTAGAGTGATCTAGGAACGAAATAAGAAAACGTATGTTAAACGTATTAATCAGAAACATTTAATATCGTACAGCAGTGGTCTCAAACTGGCTGGCCACAGTCCGCATGCAGCGTCGGAAGCAATTACATGCTGTCAGAGAACACATTTTAATTATGTATTTGTCGCAAATACCGTCTTGTAAACTTTCAAGATTTTAATTATTTGAATCTGTGTTTACTTTATATTCATTGCCATTAAAAAGAACATGAATAACACACTAGAAAATTTAAAAGTGGAGCTAATTAATTTACACTGCGATAAAATTCTTTTCCAAATATTTGAAAATACGGATTTTATTGAAGTTTATTCATACTTGTCAAAAAATAAATACATACACTTACGAATAAATTTTTGCATTAAGAATAATTGCTTTGTTTGTGAATACATACGCGAAGAGCTTTTTCTCACAGCTGGAAATTAAAATAAGAAAAAATATCAGAATCGAAATACCTTCAAGTAACAAGCTATTATAAGAAATAAGAAAATTTATAATTATTTCCATGCAAGCATACATATTCTTATTTATGCGTCAAAGAGAATTCAATAAATTAGAGAAAGGGACTAGACTGTCATTATTTACTCTCAAGTTTTGTCCCACTTGGAAAGCTTTCATAATTTTTTTAGTTTAAATTAAAGTAAGTTTTTTAATAGTTAACTAAATATGCTAGAATTATTTTAAATAAATTGGAATCTCAAAATTCAATTTTTAGCTGTCAATGTATAATTGAATTGCAAAGTGCAATAAATAAAAAATGTCTTGAAGTTACTAGAACCCAGCTTTTCGACTGAAAATAAATGAAAATTTTATTTTTCTCTTTTGCGATATTATTTTTACTACTTAGTAGACTTTGGTAATAACTCACATTTTAAAATGATTTAAATAAGCTTAGTTATTCACAGATGAAGCCCAGAAGTTGTTTCAATATAGTAAGGGCAAGGTAAGGTAGCTTTGGTTTTGCTTCGTAATTACATTTGATTTATCAATGTAAATACATAACTTTATAATAAGTAAAATTATGTAATACTTTGTAATTACATAATTTTACTTATTATAAAAGAATCATATAATATTAAGAGGTCATAGTTAGTTTTAATATCTTAAAGGCATCGCTGTCATTCAAGTAAGTAAATTAAACATCTAAATAGTTAATCTAAAACCTTGAGTTATATATATTTAATCACACATAGTAAATTGAAATTGCTCTCCAAAGATACTTTCATAACTGTAAATGAAGTATGCTGTTATCTCTATGAAACAATTAACAAAATAATCATATAAATCAAATAGTTTCGTTAATTTTTATTGAAAGTATATCAATATCTACAATCTCAGATTGTAACAGACTTTATATCATAACTTTATTTTCAATAAAAATTTTCAATAAAAATAAACGAAACATTTAATCAAATAGTTTCGTTTATTTTTATTGAAAGTATATCAATATCTACAATCTCAGATTGTAACAGACTTTATGTGATATAGTCCATGATAAAGAATATTCTACAATACGAATGTATTACTATATTTTTTTCTGAATAATACTTTACAACACATTGGAAGTCATATAAAATTTAGCATGATCTACTATTTACTCAGACCATAAGGATTAGGTTACATTTCGAGAAAATATATATGAGATTTTAAATTTCCTTTAAATATGGTAATATTACTAACACAATACACTAATATCCCGGTGTATGCTACCCGTTTTACGCTGATTCATTGCAACGCTGTTTAAAAAAAGTAAGTAAATTCTAAATTTCATATTTTTATACCACAAAGCACTTTACTGTTACGTTTGAATAATAATAATAATAATGATAATAATAATAATAATAAATGTCTGAAGTATATGTTTTTGTGACTTAATTTGCTGAAAAGAATGAGGTTTTATATTTATAGAACGCTTTTGATATAATATTTTTTTTGTAAAACCCATTAACTAAGTCATGTTTTACCGTGTTATGTAATGGGATAAGTTGTTGTTAATTATACTGAACAAAATTTCAAATAAGTTAGCGAAACGGTTACTTCATATTTATTTGTTTGTAGCTTCACTACTCGAGGGCTGCATTGATTATTAAAATAAATTACATTAATACTTACTTACTTCCTCTCTCAGACAGCGTTCGTTTTTCAAAATGATGCGAACTAAGAGAATATAACGTACTGAAAGAAAATTTTAACTCATGAAATAAAAAAATGCTTGTATAGGTTTTATAGCGAATTTGAAACTGAACTTTCAGATGATGATAGAAAAATTGCGGTGGTAGAAAATAAAGAAAGGGATAGCCTATCAAATGTTTCTAAAAATTTGAAATAAAAATGTAAATGTACCTAAAATCTTATTTTTTAAAAACTATATGTCATTATACAGTATTTAAACCTCTATAAATATTTACCTTATAAACCTTTATAAATAATTATGCTTTTTTTCAAGTTAAACTGAGATTGAAATAAAGGATTGTATTCTATGAACAGAATAAAAAATCAAAATGAGATGTGTTAGGTGTCTCCACATTAAGATACCACTTTGAAGACAGTTAAGTCGGAATAAAACGACAACTGCACGTTGTGCTTCAGAGACCTTTTTAAAGCAGGAGGCATGAAAAATGAGCAATGCCTTCGCTGGCTATTCGAACTTGGACTTCTCGTATACCCGCCGAGTGTGCTACTGTTACACAATAAAGGCATGCAGGAAGGACGGAGAATGTCTCTCATAATGCAATGAGAAATGCACGTACTATACAATTTATGTTTGAGCGTTACATGAAAACAAACTTTACTATCGAAATTATATAACGGATGAATAAAGGAAGTGAAAACCATGTAAGAATATAACTGGGAAAATATTGAGGGAGTAGAACTACTATGCCCTTTTGGACTGCTAATATTTGCTGTACTAAAGCTTATTAAGATGCAAACGACAAAATTTTGGAATACAGTTATGACCACACGAATTTCAATACGTTTGTGACTAGAAATAAGCCCGCGTAAATATTACAATATATTCAACTTGACGATAGACTCAGATGATCTATCACCAACTAGAAATATATTTGACTGACACTTTAAAAGATGCACATAATTCTCATGAGAATGTCACAATCGATGCGAAATTGTATTAGCACTGAGTGATGAATGCTGACAGTATATTCCATCAAAGCCAAAACGTATGAAATAAAATTATGTGTTGCTTATGGTAGCAAATTTGTGTATTTGATACGATATGCTAATTTATAGAGGAAAGGAAAATAATTTGCCTGAAAAAGTAAATTAAGGAAAACAAGTGGTTTTGTATATGGAGAAAGGTGTGGACGAAATACTGTAGTGGACACATTTTTATACCTCTGAAAATTCTTAAAAATGTACTAGAAGAGAAGCAGCAGACATTTTTGAGTACAATATGGAGAAATCGCAGCAAATTATCTCAGGAGTTTGTTACATCCACTAAATGAGAAATCATCTCATAATTTATTTGGACTTCAAAATTCAACGACGATTGCATGGTATTGTTCGTGAAAAAGGAAATTTGTTAATTTTTCTTAGCACATTTTCTTCTGAAATTAAGAATACTCAGAAAGCATAACACGGCTATGATTATCGATTGCAGCAGGACAAAAGTAAGAGTTTATACGATTGTCAACAAGAGTTCATACAATTGTCAACAAGAGTTCATACAATTGTCAACAAGAGTTCATGCAATTCCAAACATAATACTATAAAAAAATGACAAGATGATTGTATATTGTCATTTTTTACAACATGTCAGAAATTGAGTGAAATGAATGGTTTCATTGTTTGGGTACACCTAAACCCATATGAAGAGGAAAAAATTATAAAAGAAAAAAATTCCGTTTGGAATCAGGCAGGTCTTTGGTCCAGAAAAATACACCGAAATGGCAACCTATTCCGAAGTTATTTGAATCAAGTGCGAGAAAGAACGTTAAACAGAATGGAAGATGTTAATATTGGGCTCATTCAATGGATCGAAGATATAGTTAAACACGCTCTAAATTTTCAGATTTTGTACGCAAAGACTATTCTAGAAGAATTTATGAAAATTATACGTGACGCACTTTGTTACTACCTTTCAGCCAATTGTCTGCTATATTCTTGCATGTTCAATAAATTAGCAAATTTATAAATTAGCAATTGGAGTAGTTCTTTTACTACTGTAAAATATGACCAACCTTGGATAGCTGTAAAGTGACTTATCGGTATGTCTGAGTGCAACAGAAACTTAAGAAGGGTGTAAAATACATTTTATTTTAAACTAAAATATGTAAAAAGAAGCCACATCTGGTGCTTGCAAATCCGCTAGCATTTACAGCGAGAAACTCAAACTAGAAATTCAAATGTAAAGCTAAATTTAAATATCTAATAGCCAGGGGCTGCACATAGCAATGCAATTGCGAATTAGGCTCGGAATTTACTGGCGTGAAAAAGTAACGCAAGGAGGACAATAGCCAACCTAGTAACGAGGCCTACAAGAAGCAGAACACGCTCTGACTTAATATATAAAATCTCAAACCCTCACTTATATACACGCGAACTAAATTGCATTCTGGCAGGAAAATTGTAAACCCATAAGTGACAGTAAAGATGCCTCATAAAATAACTTGTTAAACAAATTAAATAAACTTCCCAAATTCATAAAAATATTTATATTATATAAATATTTTAATATAAATTTAAATAACTTTTGCGATAATATTAATAACTAAAGATTAAAAATTTTATTCGTATCAAATGAGATCCGACTGGTACTTATTAAAACAAAAACGATGTTAGCATCAGAAATGTTAAATAACTAGATTATGAATTTTGTTCAACTTGATCAGTCTAATAAATTTTCAGTCTTAAAAAGATTTAAGAAAAGCACGTTTGTGAGATCACTACTAGAGGTCTAAATGATTTGGAAAACCCAATTTAATCTAATCTTCAATTCTGCAAAACATAAATTAAAATCAAGTTCTATAATTTACTTCAAACATATACTTCCAATTCCATTTGAAAACATTAATAAACAAATGTTAAAAGCTTAGAGAACTATTACATAGTTTAACTGGGCTACAGTTAACTTTGTAAACGTTCATTTATCCTCTCATTAATAACTACGAGAGAAATCTTGAATAAATTTGACGATTAATGTTTAAAAACGACATTGTTTAGGAATTTTTAAAAACAGTGCTGCATAAGTATTTCAGCTTATTGTAATTCTTCAAATCTTATTTTTCTTTGCTTATAAAATTTTACGAAGCACTAAATTTACCTTAAAACCTTCGGTTTGGATTAAATATAAAGCCATAAAATGTTGTATATCTAAAACAATTCCTTCTCTCTTATGACTAAAAACGTTAAATGCAATTTGCATATGTGAACATAAGAAAAACTTACTCTAACCTGCGTTGTTACTCGCATGTCTGTACATTTCATTTAAAACAAGTCCTGTAGCGCAATTGCTTTCAAACCATTAGGTTCAAACATTTCAATCGACATCCTACTCCCAGCCTTTTTAAAATGAAATACTAATATCAGAATAAAGCTGACTTTGCTGTAGCAAATCTCCGGTTAAATTGTGTAGTATTTCATCTCACCTCTTACCTTCTGAAAGATGACAAATCCTCCTCGCAAAGAATGTAATGGCAAGTGAATATCCGCAGGAAAGAAACGTAAGATCAATAGATGGAACAAATCCTTAAAGCGTTAACTTTCAGCTCTCTTGAAATCTTTCCCGTTCTAAATTATTCCCGATGTCAGAGAAAAACTTCTTTTGACAGACTGGTCCGTGCGTGACCTGGAATTAAAGCCCATTGGACCGTCGTGCTTATTTATAGTTCAGCGTTGCAGCTGCGGGTACGAAAGCTTTTTTAGACGCCTTAATACTTTAAGCAAACACGCAATTCGTGGTGATTTTGTGTTTATCTTAAAAGCACGGCTTATCCGCGTCGTTGCAAAGAATTCTTTTTTAATTAAATTTTCATGTTTGATAAAGAAGAATGAAAATCATGTAGAAATCCTTCCAAATACGGGGATAAGCTGTTTTCTTTCCTTTAAAAAAACTGCATTTACTGTAAGTTTTTATTTAATATCGAGCTTTGAAATATAATTAGTGTCTAAGTAATTAAAGTTTGAGTCTGGGCATTGCACAAATACCAATAAAAATACGGGCTTTTGATTTAGTCTTAATATATTTATCACGTCTTTTGTTGTATGTTAAAAGAGAAAAATACAAAGAAATACCAAATAGCTTAAAATTTCTTTAATTCATTAAAGCTATAGTTAGAAATTTTGAAAATCAGTTGAATTAAAATAAGTATACATCGCAATTACAACAACATTATCTTAAAGGAATTTAAAGCAGATTACAAATTTCAGGGCATTGCCTTTCAAAATTATGAATTCTTTAGTATTTTTACTTCAAGAGAGGTCTAAAGGAAAGAACAAACTACCTATATACTTTAAAATTGATATTACAATACTTTTGTATGATTAGAACAAAAATTCATGATTTTGATCGTTTCTTTAATTCAAAGACAGTTAGTATTTTAACATTCTACCGAAATTTTAAAAGCAATATATAAATTTTATTCTCAAAGAGAGAGCTGAACAGAAGTGCTTAAATTATTGCCGAACACAGGAGTCTACTTGCCTAACGGCATGGAGACCTTTGTGCAGGACGCTTTGAGGCAAACTGGCTCGTATTTCTTGCATCACATACCGGAAAATAAAAAACTTCCATACAGCTAGTGGAATCTGAACACCGGGCAGAGCAATCGTGTTGATCGTTTAACCTCTCTAGCGCTGGTGGAGAGTTTTCTAAAACAGAGTTACCTGATGTCACTTACATTTATTTATACGTGTCTGCTTTAAGAAAACATAGTAATAATTAAATTCTGTGAAGAAATTGCGAAAAGAAAAGATGAAGTATCCATTAATTTATCCAGACAAAAGTTTTAATCTTTCTCATTTTCTAAAGAAAAATTTTCAATTCATATGAAGTAACAACTGAATCGTAAATAACATCGAAAACAAAGCTGATAATTTAAACATGTAGGTTATAAATGCAAAAACAATGTATATGTAATGGAAACAAATTTAAACGTAATTGAATAGCAGTAAATTTGATTACGTAGAATGTTCAACCATTATGAATAAGAAACTGGCAGCCGAGGCAGATTAAATCTTCAGTTTTATTTCAGTAAACACGTGGCTGCCGCAAATAACTTGGCACACTACTTGTATCTACGTCAAGCAGGCCAGCTAGCCCCAAGGGTAGAAAACAAGTGCGTTGTGTTTAAGGATGAAATAATAATACAGATTGTGTTAGTTTGGTTCTCAGTGCATTTTGATTGGACAATTAATACTGCTGTAAAATTATTATTGGCTGTTTTACTTCCATTTACATCATATTTTATGTAAGAGTCATGTGATATGGATTAGTCTCGAAATGACGCAGTGTAAAAAAGAGATTTCTATTTTAAGAATAGAGAAGGGAAATGAATTTAAGCATTAAGAGGCTGTTGCTGATTTATATAATAATTTATATTTGACATATTTTTTATCTTACGTATCCCCCTTCAAGGATAAAAAAGGCGTAGCGATAGAGAAGACTTTTTCAAAGAGCCTTAAAACAGCACAAAATGAAGAGAAATGTAAATCATAAAATTTAGACCAATATAAATAATTGCATCAGCATAATGTTTCGAGTATAAGATTGTTTAAAAAATAAATGCAACTTTTAGAGCCGTATTAAATTTATCAGCATTTCAGTACCAAAGTCTTTTTGTTTTAAAGTCTGCATAATCATAATTATTTAGAGAAAGTTTTTGTTATCACAGAATATCACAAATAAATACTTCTACATAAACATTACTTAATCTAATTAACTGTAAGCCATATAAAAATTTATGACACTAGTTTTCATATTGATAAATTATATTTTATCATCATAATACAGTAGGAATAATATTTCAGAATTTATGGTTTCACAGAAAATACCTTTCATTTTGAATTCCTTATTTTACCAGTACATCTAAGCAAACATTTCCATCAATAGGGCTATCCGCTTGAACTAACTAGCGTGTTTATTCTGCATTAGTTACTCAGGGATGCTATGACAGTTATATGAAAAAGCCCCCGTTCCATGCATAAGCTAACTGGCCTTTAAAGCATCCCATGATAAAAATATAAAGTAATAATAATAATATGTAAAAATGTTACACGCTCATAAATGAGGGCCTTCAACATTATTTTATGTGAAGAGGGTAAATGCAGCACTTGTACAGAGGTAATAATAGGCCTCTGTTTCGGAACCAATACACCATCAACATATTCTGTACTTAACTTACATTCACCCATACATTTTTCATATGCATTTACCATAATTTCATATCACTTATTTGTATTAATTTCACTTATTTTTTGTATTCACTTCATTCTCAGAATAATTATAAAATTCTTAACATCAATTCAAATGCATATAAAATAACCCAAAAATATAATGATTAATGGCAATACAATTTAATAATCTTTTCCGAAAAAATATTAAAATTCCATATTTAATTAATTTTAAAAAATATTATTTAAATTTATAGTTATAATACCATAACATTTTTAATCATTCATTTTCATAAAACAAAGCTATTACTTTTATATTTCAAAATAATATTAATTAATTTATAAATTATTTACTTCATACTTATGAAAAATTTCCTGTTAGCAAAACAAATTTAATAAATGTGAAACCATTAAATAAAAATATAAGAATACTCGTGTTTTCATTCTTTGAACACTGTTTTTTCTCAAAACAATGAAATCAAAATTTAAAATTTTTAACTAACATTCTTCATACAAAATTTTCAACCCACTGGATCTTCACTTTTGCTTCACTGAAGAAATAATCATTTTAATACATTTTGACAGAATGAAAATAATTATGGATAAAAACCCTGTAAGGGTGGATATAAAAAAAAATCAGAAGTGGAAGGTAGATATCTTAGTTAAGTTCAACATCTGCAAAGTAAATGACACTGAGATTTATGATTTAATGACTGATGACTATGAGCTGAATCATTTTGCAATTGATATTAAATAATTCTACTAAGTTCGAAGCACTGGTTAACTAGTAGAAGGCACTAGTTAAACCACAGATGATCAAACAATAATGTTTTTTGTTTAGATTCTGGGCAGAACACGAGTGAGGCTTTAATTATTAACAGGAATTAAAAATAGGCATGGCACAGATTTTCATCAAAACTGTAAAGGTAGAAATTTAGAAACCTTGAACTTTAATTATGAACGCAGAAATCAAAAATAGGCATGGCGCAGACTTGCATCAAAATGAGTCTCCCCGTGCACATAAAATGACAAAGCCATGTAGATATCTTGAGAACTAGAGGAACTGACCGAATAAACTTTTCCATTGGAGGTTTGAAACACATGAATCCATACTATCAACTGTAATGACGCAGACTTAGACGTAATGATGTAGGAGAATTTATTGCACAGATGCCAAGAAATATTGATGGTGTGGAAACGTAAATAGTATAGAACGTAGAATGTATATCTGTACTGAATAGGAAACTGGCAGCCGATGCAGATTTAAGTTTCTTTTTTATTTCAGTTATCCTGTTGCGGCCACAAACAACTTGGCACGGTGCTTTTGCCTATTTCAAAATGTTTGCAGTTTTGATAGCTTTGAAATACGAAGAGAGCAGCAGCGAGCAGTTCAAATAGGCCGAAGGGAAGAAAACAAGTGCTTTGTGTTCGGGATGAAATCTTATTTCAGACTGAGTTAATTTTAGTCCTCAATACATTTTGATTGAATAGTTTATACTGCTGTAAAATTACTATTGGCTGTTTGAGTTTTAGTTCCATTTACATAATCAGTGCTATGTAAGAGTCATGACATGGATTAGTCTCGAAATCACGCAGTGCAGAAAGAGATGTCTGTTTTTAGAATAAAAATGGTTAAGTATCATAGGGTTGTTGTTAATTAAAATTGTAATTTATCTTTCACATATTGTTTTAGTTTTCTTACATGTATATACAATATAGTACAGCTTTCAAAAATCAAGGCGACAGTAGACTCTCTAGAAATTATGCAGGCTATGATAGGAAGGATGATGGTTGATCTGAACAGTCAAATATTTACAATACGGAATGTGGGAGTCGAGCAAAGAAAAAAAGAGGATGATGTTCAACGTTTATTTCAAACATCGCCATTCGCATCCGTCAGGTCACCGTGTTTATAATTTCCCTGCTACAAATGCCCCGTAGAAATCCGTAAATTTCTTACGGTACCGGTAGGCCAAATTCCCGTAAAAACCCACACACAGAAACCCGCACAGCTGTACGGCTAACCGTAGGCCAGAACCCCGTAAAACCCCATAAAAAGAAACCCGTATAGCTCTACGGGTACTCGTAGGCCAAATCCCTGTAAAAACACATAGAAAGAAACCCACAGAGCTCTAAGGGTACCCGTAGGCGAAATCCCCGTAAAAAACCCATAAACAGAAACCCAAATAACTGTACGGGTATCCATAAGCCAAATAACCGTAAAAACCTATAAACAAAAACCCGTACGACTGAACGGATACGAGTAGTCCAAATCTCTGTAGAAACCTGTAGAACTGTAGGCACTATAAACGAAATCCCAGTAAAAACTCATAGCCAGAAATCAGAACTTTATGCATATCCATGGGCCAAATCTCCATTAAAAAATGGATATTTCGTAGGTCTATGCCTCGTAAAAAGCCAGTAGACAAAAACACGTACACCTATATAGGTACCCATAGCCCAAATCCCTGTAAAAGCCAGTACACAAAAATCCACAGACCAATAAAGATACCTCTTGGGAAAATTGCTGCACCAAACAGTAGACAAAAACCGATAAAAAAACAATAGAATTATATCATAGCGGAGTATCCATACATAGAATCGTACATAGAACGGGTATCCATATACAGAATCCCTATAAAAATACACAAAAACAGAGCTGTAGATCAAATTTCCATAAAACCTAGTAAATAAAAACATAAACCAGCAGAAGTACATAATTAGCACTGATGAAATGTAGAGAACTAAATGGCGAAGAAAGCTTTTAGAGTAATTTTAAATACAATTTATTGTGAATAAACTTAATAAAATTTTTAAAATATCTAGAAGCCTTCAAGCCCCTGTCCTTCTCAATTATGTCAATAACTATAAACATATTACAAAATATTTGCATAAATTCTCTTTACAAAATTTTAAACTCCCTTTATATAATTTTGAAAATAACATTAATAGAAAGATAATAATCAAAGTCATGATTCACAACCATTGAAGGATGTATGTACATACTATATATATGTAAGAAAAATAAAGTATATGTAAAAGATTAAATTAGCAGCTTAAAATTAATTTTCCTTCTCTAGTCTAAAAATTGTAATCTCTCTGCACTGCATCATTTCGAGATTAATCCATGTCATATGACTCTTAAATAATTTGATGTTGTAAAGGGAACTAAAACTCAAACAGCCAATAGTAATTTTACAGCAGTATTAATTACTAAATAAAAATACATCGAGAACCAAAATTAACTCAGTCTGATTTAAGATTTTACCCTTAACATAACGCATTTGCTCTCAATGCTTTGGCCTAGCTGGACTGCAGTCTGTCTGCTCCTTGTTTCTTACTACCAATTTATGTACCAAAAATGAAAACTTTTGGAATAGGCAAAAATAATGTGCCAACTCGTTTGTTGCTGCAACATATTTGTTGAAAGTACAGTTGAATTAAATCTACCTCGACTGCCACATTTCTTATTCATTGTGGATTGGAGTTTCAACACCTCTAAGCCATCAAAATTCTTGCTGTTCATTATGGATTCCACCGCCTGTATTCGACTACAGAATTTATTACATATATATATATATATATATAATTTCATTAATAATATCATTTAATGGTTGCAAATCATGACTTTGATTGTATATATATTATTGATTTGATTATAAATATAAAAGATGAATCCTAGAATATAATGTAGTGAAGAAATAATAATATACAAACACTGTGTCGACCACCTCTTTACATAGTTTGAATGTTACCTGTATCTCTCAGAAGATAAATGAAACATGAATATAAACTATAATAAACTTAATAATACCCAAAATACAATAAATTATATTGCAACAAATCTAACTATAAAAAATTTACAAGTCTTAATAAATACCGATTCTCAACCCACAGTTCGGGAATTAAGTATCTCAAAGTTATCAGCAAAGTTCTCTTAAACATTAGACACGATTACACGTGCATAGCTTTAGCGGTATTTGCTTTCATATTTACTGTCAGTGCTGGTATTTTATTATTTATTACTAATTTCTAAACAGTAAAATATAGTAAAATTTTTAATATAGTAAATCATAGTAAATTATTCATTGCATTGCTACATGCACGAAGAAAATAACACCAACATCGCACAACAATAACTAGAACGGCGCCATATTGCTTGTTTGGGAAACTTCTTCTGAGAGCTGGGGAGGGAGAGGAAATTTTTTCCTCACGTCAGCGTTAACACGGAGAAAATAGTTTTGTGATTGTGAATGAACTTGATCGTGTTAAAGAGATGTTGGTTGATACCGGTGTTCATTTGTAACATCAGAAATGCAAGTGCGTATGTGTGTGTATTCGGCAAAGCCGGTCATCCAGACCAGTATTTCTGGTTTTCAAACCAGTATTTCTGAAAACATAAGTACATTTTGGTATTGAACATTTCCTCTCTAAGACGACCATTCACAAACAAAATTATGCAAGTGTGACTGGTCGCCTTAGAGATATTCATTTCGAAGTTGCAACCTCCTTAAGACGACCGCCTCTAAAATATAAACGTATGTCTATGAACGTGAGTATATATTGGTATTGAGCATCATCTCTCTAAGGCGAGCACTTGCAAAGATGCGTTTTTATTTGCGGTTGGCCGCCTTAGAGAGACCTCGTTGTGTGTGGTGTATATAATTTCTGTTATTGTTTCCGAAAAAAAGTTAAATCAAATAAATAAGCATATTTAGTAAAAACCCTCTCTAAAACGACCACCTACGTTTCTAGGTTACCCTGATGGTCTTAAAGAGATCATATTTTCATTCTATTAATTTTATTGTTTACAAGAAGTCTATTAACGTTAGAATTAGCATAAACCCATATAACCCATATAAACCAAATTAGCATAAACCCACATAAACCAACAGAAGAGTTATTATTATATTGATACCTGTAAGAAAACCAGCAAATTCAATATAAACCAATACAAACCAGTAGAAAGTTCTGACATTGATGTTGGTTGTACGGGTGTCAATTCATACCGTTAAGAAAACCCACAGAGATCAATAGAAACCAGTAAAAGTCAGTAAGGACCAAAAAAAAAATTCTATAGGTACCAGTAGAAAGTTTTACTGGTTTCTAGGGGGTATTTTGAAACCAGTAAGAAAAATCCACAGAGACGAACAGAAGTCATTAAAATTCAATAGAAACCCATAAAAAGTTTTACCGGTTTCTATGGGGCATTTTGAGCAGGGTTCTCTGTTTTTGCGCCCCAATGTACAAATATAAGATTGCCATCTGCCCTGGCTTATGTCAAAGACTTGAAATATAACATTATACTGAATGCTTTTTAATGTATAGTTTCTTTGAAATCTATAAAACTGTCGTATACCTGAGTGATATTTCGTAATTAAGATCATACGTTTCTTCAGATGCAGTACAAGACAAAAGTTGAAAGGTTTTTTTCTGTATTCGCGCTCTCGTTCATAAAAGCGAAGCTCATTTTAGGACTAAGAACTTTCGAACTTTCATAAACTAAGAAATAAGTTTATATAAATGTTTAGTAAAAACGTAAATTCGTTAAACGATCTTGTCCTTAAGATGAAAATAACTAGTTACAGTTCCGATGATTAGTTACACGTAGCATCCGTGGTGCTTCCTGCCGCTCTTGTTGGATAGGCTTTTAGAAAGAAAAAGTAAGAGTATAAAAACTATGTTTTTTTAGGCATGTAATGTAATGCGATGCTTATAATCATTCATAGAAATGTTAATTTTGAACATGAAGAACTAGCCTATGCTTTATAGTACATACATTTAATTAAAAAAGAATTTAGCTTTACAAACTCGAAACTTTTAACTCTAATATTTACATGTAATCATTTATGTACTCAATAACACTCTTTGTTTCCATTTCTGGCAATCTTTCAATTTCAATCAGTTTATAAACACCACATTCATAAAACATTATTGACGATCCTTCAACGAAGCCCACTAACGGCTGCTCAAAAATGTCGCTGAGCACTGGTAGTTCGCTCCGAGATTCGAATTGCGGAAAATAAGCTTGCTGCCTGGGCGTTTTCGTAGTTTCCCTATCTGTAACTTAGATATGAACTAGTCTCCTTTAAAAAGTCCTTCATGGGGAATTCCTCTTATTGGCGGATATAATCGGAACGGAAATGCCTCCATAATAACCTCTCCCCCCCAAAAAAAAATCCTTCAAAAATTTTCCCAAAAGAAATTTACTCTTTCTCAGACTAAGGAGCTGAAAACCTGTTCTGAAATTTTTCTCGTATTTAAATGACTTTATAATGACCGAAACAGATGTTAATCTGATGGAGCAATTTTAGAAAAGAATGTAAGGTGAGTGAAACTTTTTCTGCGCTAATTCGTTTAATTCTCCTCTTGTCTGAAGCGTTATATGAGGCTTGGCATTGCATTGGGAAAAGATAATTCATCCTGCCGAATTTTCAGTGTTGGAAATTTCATGCCTCCTTCATTTGGTCCAGTTATTGATTAATAATGACTTACATTATTAGTTTCTCGTTATTTTGAAGCAGCGTGTAAATAATTATTCCATCAGCATCTCATCAATTAGAAAATCTGATTCAATTTAATTTCAAATCGACTTTTGTTTTTTTCAAAGAGATAATAGCTTCAGTAGACATGCTTTTTATCACTTCGTGGCCGAGTGTAATCCATTTTTAATCACTGGTCGTACTACTATGAAGTTTCGAGTTCTTTGGTAGCATCAAATATACAAGGTGTGACACACAAAAAAAAAAAAAAAAAAAAAAAAAAAAAAACGAGATTAAGTCTGTAGTTTGAAGAAAGAGTAGAGTTGGCAACAACTGTTTTGGTGACGTCGTGCCACACATCTCCTCTATCCATGCGGTCAGTTTCGACTTAACCGATACGCTAGTGGGGAGTAATGCATCATTCAGTGAACACGTGCAACTGGATTCGGCCGAAAAATGTCTAATGTTAAAACCTAACAGCGAATCAACATCACGTTTCTTGTGAAACTTAAGAAATCAGCCACAGAGGAAACTTGAAATATTAGCCGAGGCTTATGGAGATGAAACTATGTCTCACGCACGTGTGTTTGAATGGCATAAGCGGTTTTCAGTGTGAAGGGACAGTATGGAAGGCACAACGCGATCATCGTGATTGAATGGGTTTCCAATGGTATACTTCGTGAAAAATTTAGAAAAGAAAAGGCCTCAGTCGTGGAGTGATGGATGGATTTTGCACCAGGACAATGCACCTGCTCACACGGCCCTAACTCTCAAGCAGTTTCTGACCAACAAAAACATTACTGTGATGGGGCATCCTCCTTATTCACCTAATTTGGCTCCATGAGACTTTTTTTTTAATTTCCTAAAGTTAAATCTTGCTTAAAGGTAACACATTTTATCTCAGTTGAAGAGGTTCAGGCAAAAACGGAGAATCTTCTGAAGGGCCTTCCAAAAACCTCGTTCCAGAATTGTTACCAGCAATGGCAGCACCGAATGCAGAAATGTGTGAATGCTGAAGAGAACGACTTTGAAGGTTATAATGTCAAAGAGAACTGATTCTGTAAGTGGAATGATTAATTCTACCAGTCTCGTTTTATACCTTGTATGAAACCTCTAAGACTTAAAGTGATATATCAATATGTATTTTAAGTACCAGGGTGTAAAAGACTTTTATTTAACTCAAATAAAAATTTAACATAAGGCACTCCACGTGCTTACAGCACAGCGAACATTTATGGCTTAAATCAAAAGGTAACGAATTTTAAATCATGACTAAGTTAACTTAAGTTAACCTAAAGTCTACGCAGACACAAAACGTACAAGTTAGCTCTGACCTAAATTCGGCGTGACAAGAGTAATGCAACGCCGTAGAATACTCCTCTCAAGAGAATCAATTAGTAAACGTGGCCTTCAGCAGGCGGAAAACGCTCTGATGCTAACCTCTAATGCCTTACTTTAAATACTTTTTCCTTTCTACCACATTTGAATACACGGGAGCTTATTTACATCCTGGGAGGAAAATGAAAATTGAGAAAAACAGTGAAGTAAATTAACATATAATAGCTTGTCAGTAAAACTAAACGAATCCTTATAATACGGTTTAAGCAATTTTCCTTTTCAGGGCACTGAAAATAATAACCTGTCCGATTAAAGTTTTTGATAAATATATGAGCTTTATAAATAACGACATGAAATCGATGCTTATTTGATGCGAATGATACAAAATAATACTGTCATCATCTAATGGTTCTCAAATTCTGGTGAGGTTTGACTTAAATTTCTTTAGACAGCTGTTTAAAAAGTGTTTGTCGTTGTCAAGGGGTCTATCAGACCCATATTTTTCTTTCAGATCAAAATTTATGGGACGAAATTTTCTCAGCCGAAATTTCACTTTTTAGTTACTAAAGCTTTTTCACTGTGTTTAGTTACTAAAGCTACCAAATGCTTAGTATAAACTTGTGTATAAATACTTCATTATATAATTCATAAAGCACTATAAATGAAATTATGCTTCTCATCTTTTATGTTTCATTTCATAAGAATAAATCATATATGGCATAGTATAAGTGCTTTAACATGCGGGTGTTCCTGAAAGAATGTTGGGATTCCTACATTTCTAAAGTTCTTGTTTAGAATATAAATAATTCAGTGCTTGAAAAGTAGGTTGGAAATTAAAATTTAATGACTAATGTCGCAATAAACGTTTGACAAATTATATTTTGGAATGAGCTTTAAGAAAACACTTTATTTGCTTGTTTGAACTTGAAATTTTCCTTATTTCGTAGGTTTTTCATATAAATTTATAAGGTATAGGATGGCATCTCTTAGAAGATAAGTAGTTCATTTTAATTCAATTTTTATGCCGTTTACATGCATTCGATATTTTTTCAAAACCCTTTGTGCTAGAACATACTTGATTTGAAACGTAACAATAATAGTAAGTATTCTTTATTCGAACTCAAATAATTTCCTTATTTAAAAAAAATAATAATCAAAATGAAAACAAAAACAATAAAACAGCATCAACTCCAGTTTTAACTCGACTAAGACTATTATGGGTAATTGCCTTTTCAGACCTGTAATTTCAGACTCACGAAAAAATTTTAATTCGCATACACAAAATAAAATTTATTTGAGATCTTAATTAATTTTGCTTTCCAAAGAAAACATTGTCGGCAGTTCAGATATTTATTTAGCATCTAAACTAATGCATTATCTCCACTTTAAAATTTAAATATTTCCCCAAATCATTACAGCGAAATCTATGTTTCAGTTACAAAAAACAAATTCTTCTACAACAGAGAAATTTTACATCTTTTATATGCTTTCTTTTAACTTGTTAATTACCTTTAGTACTAAAACGAGAGTAATGGCTTTCCAAAAATAAACTGAATAAACAAGTAAAGTATCAGTGGCGATTAAATTTAAAAAAACTGCAGTCGAAATAATTGATTAGAATCTTTTAAATGAATAAAAAGTTTATTTAGTTACAGCAACTTCCGGATTATAAGCCATTTCTTCCCTTAAACTTGCAGTGTGTAAACAAAAGTACAGAATTATTTTTTTCTTTTAATTTAAAGGGAAAATATTTCAAGCAGCGCAACTCTCTCCTAGAATAGGTTTTATATTGTTTCATTTCCATCGTGGATACATTTCAGTTGTTCGTTTCAATTCTCCAGACAGATATTTAATTTATGTACTTGAATGATTAAATGCATAATTCATAAAACATAGTGCTATGCAAATATAATCTCATTCATGACGCAGTACACTGAAGCAAGTATTTTAAATTTGTAATATAAATACACAGCACATTCAAAAAGCCTGAACATGTAGCTAAGGTATGAAATTGATTTATTGAATAGTTCTAACGCTCGATCTGGCAGCTAAATTCGTACTGTGCTCTACTATTACCAACTGACGCACACAGTAGTTCATTCCAGGTAGTTAACAGACAGGCGGCAGTCTAAACATGGATAAATATTTTGGCTAATAAATCAGTAAGGTGTACACTGCGAAAAAAAATGTGACAGTTATCTCCCGTTCTACTGGGCCGATTGACAAAATTCAAATTACGTTTTTCATGTCTCGAAAGTGCGACTGAGGATATAGATTATATATATATATATAATATATATATATATCACTGTTTTAACATAGGTATGTTGACACAAAATTGTCTTTTTGTGAAATAACATACCAATTCTTTTCCATATTTCGATTCTACAACTCAAATTATGCTCAGATGTTAAATTTTGTAAAATTTGGTGCGAAATTTAAGGAGGAATTCAAAAATTTATCTTGGCGAATTTTTTTCAGTTTGGCCAAGAATAATTCACTTGACGAACTTCTTAATATATGGCAACCAATTTTCCTTCCCTTCCATTATGCCGAATTAATAATTAATTAGTTATTAAGCGGAAAAAAGACACTTTGTTCCTACCTTTTTATATTGTGTAAGAGCGAGAAAAAGGTCACATCGTTTCCACTTCCAAATAATTTTAGCAACGTGTTTAGGTCATATCTGATGTTTTATCGCTTTCAACAAATATGCCAAATTTCAAAACGCGCCACTATATAAATTTACGTATATCTTCGGAAATTTTGAATAAAAATTGTCATTTTTTGTAGGTGTGCTTAGAAATACGTCTAATTTAAGATGATGGTAAAAAATGATAGCTTATAATTCAAATTTGTTTTTTGAAAAATTTATAAAAATTATTTAAAAATTCAAATTTTAAAACTAAATCATAAAAAATGTGTGAATTTTATTTGAAATGTGTGAATGAAAATTTTATTTGAAAACTACTGAATTTCGAAATGTGAAAGGAAGAATCAAATAAGCTTAATAGAAAAAGAGAGATTAATCAATATATACCAAACTCAATTAACATTGAGGAGCTAAAATTTCGAGAGCTAATTTTTTTAAAAACTACTCGTGCGATTTTTACGAAACTTGTTTGTTTGGCGTAATTTGAGTCGTAGAATCGAAATATGAAAAACAATTGGTATGTTAGTTAAGAAAAAGTCCGATTTTGTGTCAAAATACCTAGATTAGAACAAGGCTATATATAAATCTAATATATATCCTAAGTCACGCTTTCGAGACATGAAAAACGCAAGTTGAATTTGGTCAATCGGCCCAGTAGAACCTGAGATGTAGAACTGTCCCATTTTTTTTCGCAGTGTACATTACTTCTAATTGATCATATTATACAAAATGAAACATTAAGAATTCAAATTTCGCAACAGTACGCATTAATATGGTCTGCAGTTAGAAATTTGACAAAATTTCAATACGCTTGTACACGTTATCAATCGGAAACAAAAGTTAAAATCATAAAAAAAACATTAGAAAGCAGTTAATGAAGAACGAAATTTGTCAAAAACTTTCATATATTTAAGTTTCAATTAACAGCGAAAATTTATGATAAGTATTAATGATATACTAAATAATCATTTAACCTTCTGACCGGCACGTAGTTTCACTAAAATGGGATATGTTCAAATCCCATCTAACGGATAATACGAAAAAATTATTTAAAGAGTGTAATACAGACATGACAGATATTCCAGGTTGATTAATGTTATTAGTTCAGGCTATAGGTGTGTGTATCAATAAAGCATTCAAAAGAAAATTTAAAACGACAGTGGGATACGTGGATGTTAGAATGTGAAAAATCATTCACAAAAGGATGCCAAATGCGTCATGCCAGTCTAAAAATAGTGTGTGAATGGATAACAAATGCATGGAATAAAATTATTATACGTAATTTACAAGTCATTTAAAATATGCAGTATATCTAACAATCTAGATGGAGCTGAAGATGATTATTATTTTATGGATCAGAGTAACAGTGATGGTGAACATGAAAAATAATTCGATGGTTGTGGCTGAAGATATAATGGAAAACAAATATGACGAAATGTTCATGTTATCGTATAATAAAAATTTGAAGTTCATAAAGTATGTCATTTCTTTTAAATTAACAGCATTTGGGTGCATGTAGAAATCTAATTTTTGTATGCTTTTCTTTTCCTTATTTTTAAAGAAACACACCAATAGACGGTATGTTTCTTTAAATCGGTAACATTGGTATTTCAACCCCATTCTCTAGGAATTATCACATATATATTATATGGGTAACAAATACAGTGAAGCTTCTCATGGTGAGCACCCCTAAACGTGGACAGTATTTCTGAGATCATGAATAAACAATGGTGCTGAAATCATGTAAAATCTGGAAAAGCCTACAAAGCATATTAATTATTTTAAGTAATAAACTTTAAATAAAATCCAAAATGTGATTTCATTTGTTTTCTTTATTCAGAAATTCTTATTTTAGAATTCTTATTCAGAAAATGTCCTGACCCATACGGATTTTGGAAAATCTGGTTACTTAAAGGGCATACTGATGATGAATGTCTGCCTCTTGTAGAAACAGAAGGACGATTAAAAACGTCTTAGGATGATTGACGAAGTTTGCCGGAAATCCATTCAAAAAGTCATTTTATCCAAAAGCATCGAATCTGATTTAAAATTATAAATTATTTACTTCGCGGATGACGGTTTTCTCCATCATATGCATTTCTGCCAAGCGACAGAAAATACACGTATTACCAACATGATTCAAAATGGTGTCTGATTGAGTGGAACGGATACCAAGGAATGCTGCACATATATAAAATTATAATAACGAGGGGTTTAAAAATATTTCTCTAAATAGTCAAAACATAAAAAATATCATTCGTGTCTCAGATTTTTCTCACTTTTTCTCAGATTTTTAAACCTGCTGTGCTTCCGAAAGAATGCACTATCGGTGCTGAAAAAAATCTAGAAATATTTCATTAACATGTATACATAGAATATTTTCTGATGCAATCTGAAAGTATTATACACTTTTAAGTTGACATATGAGATTTATTATGAGAGTTTATTATATTATCTGATAACGCTGTGTTTTGCATTATATGCATTGTTAGTTTAATGGTAATATATAATTTCCAAAATTACATAATTCTGGTTTTACGAGTAACTAAAATGATCCATTTTTTTTAAAGTTCAATAAATAATTTTTGTTATATAAATTCTTAAAGCATTTAACTACGTTTTAAAAATTATGCATACATATTTTTAAAATTCAGAATTTGAAATATCAAGAATTATAAATCAGTTATTAAGATTTTAAGTAAAATTCAATACTTAAAATCAAAAATTTGCCTAACATGTACTTTCAGTATTTTTTCAGCTGCATAAAAGTTCTTAAGTTGCGCATCTCTGCATCAAGATTCTCTTTAACTGTTTAAATGGAAATGTGATGCTAAAGGGAACACCATTCTAAAGCATAGAAGCAAATAATCTACAGAAGTTTTACATTATAATTTGCAGTCCCTTAAGGAAAGGAGAAAATTGAATTGAATCATGCTTTGCAGTCGCTTATGGGAAGAAGAAAATTGAATAAAATTTGCTAACAAGAAATCGAAGAAATGCATTGGCATCAGAGAAATATGTTAAGGGAAATAAGAAAGTAATTTTTTAAAACCCTTGTTGTTGTCGTTCAATGAAGAGAAAAAGAGGAGAGAAAACTGCATTGATTGGTAACTATTGAAACAATCAATGATATGAAATTATACAAAGCATATTTCAATTCGTAATAGTAAAACTGTTCCATACTCAAACTCATTTTTAGCTCCTCTATATCTTTCTAAGCACTCAGAACTATTCAAAAACGATACTTAGAATAAACTAACAGCAAGAATATTAAATAAGAGCACTTATTTGTGTTTTTCTGTAAACACTATCCAAATAAAACTTAATATAAAAAACAATTATTATTATTATTATTATTATTATTGGAAATAAGTGCATAACTTATTAAAAATATTCGTTTAACTTTAGAGGCTTGAATAAACTTATATTGAAGAGAACTCGTGAATATAAAGTAAAGAAGAGAAGAGTAAGCCGCGTAAATTTTATACAGAATCCTATAGATTTCGTGGGAAGATTTTATAGATATCTCTTCTTGAGAATGAAAACGGTTTGCCGTTTTTAACTCAGAAAAAAACAATATCTACAAATAAATTGATATAGGTTTACGCGAAATTTTCGTTTTATATAAAATTAAAATTACACTTTTATTTAAGCAAGCACATTTCGAACCGTCTGGCTCGATACACAGTAGATTTCATTTAGCACTACATAACGAAACGAGAGTTTAAGAATAGTTACCAAAACGTGATTACGGCTAGGGGGTTAATCAAAGTTATTTAAATATTTTCCCTTCTGTCGATAAGAAGTGAAGTAAGCTATGAATCATATTTGAACTATGATAAACAAATCATCTGTTTCGATGCTTGTGGCTGCTATATTTGAGGAGTCAAATGTTATTTTTGCTCGTATCTGCTTTAAAACACTTTTCCATTCAGTTAAATAAACAGACGGGGCAGTGCCTATGTAATGTTTCATCTGAGGCAAAGAGGTAAAAGCGCGCCTTTATATGTATATATACAATGCAAAATGTCCTACTTTTTTACTTTTTTATCATAACAAATAAATAAATAAATAAAATAATATTAAATAAGATAAATAATATTAAATAAGATAAATATAAATTAAATACAAAAGGAAAAAACTGAAAGCTTTCAGTTTTTTATTACGCCCAAAGGGGCATTTTTTTAACGTTTAATGTGCTACCTTTATTTATTAAGTGCCCCGTTCTTCGCACTTAAACCATGAAATTCAATTCAACAGTAATATCGCAAAATAATTTAAAAAGAGCATATCTTTAGAATTTCCGATACACAGTCTCGCGCACTGGAGGAAAAAAAGGTTTTTTAATCCGTACAGTATTGCCATTGCTCGCCTTGAAATCGTTGAGTTTCTTAATCAAAAACTCATAAATGCTTTACAACATAAGAAATAGATAATAAAGCAAATTCCAAATTCAAAATTTGGGCTTCCAGATGCCGATATTCAGGATTGATGGCTTTAGGTACAGTTGTTTTATCACAATGGGAGAAACATACATACATTTATGCAGCTTCTTCATTATTTAATTTCTTTAAATATAATACAGCGAGATAATATTTGGTGACAACAATTTGAAAAGTGATTCAGACTTTTAAAAGTTTTCGTTTTAACATTATTATGTAGTACTGTGAAACCTCAGCATTTTTCAAAATAAATTAATGCTACAATTCTCTTAGTTGGATTCTTCGTAACACAGAATTATTTCGATACTTCTTGATGTATTCCAAAATTTAAAGTTAACAATCATACTATCTTTTTTTAAAGTGAATTTCTAAATTTCCATAGAAAATTTTGCGACTTTTCTAATTGTTCACCTGAGGCAAATGTCTCAGTTGCCTCAGCCTTGTCCCAGGTCTGTTAACAAGTGAGATTTATGTGTTATTGATTGGAACTTGCTTTGAGAGATGATAAAACTTAGGTTTTGAAAAACAGCTGGAAACTCCTTTTTAACTTTGCATTAGCCCTAACTCAAGTAATAGCCAAGTGAACAGAGTTTGTGAAACTAAAGAAATATCTCCTGGTAATAATAAATATTGATTGAAACCATCATTATCAAACGAAGGTCTGTAGAAGCAATCTAACTATATATAGTTGTATTGCTTCGAACCTTTTCATAACCTTAACCTGAAAAATTTAAATGCTCGTCAAAAGGTAATATTCAAAATTATATTGTTCATTTCGCATATTTTAGAAGAATTATGGGCTGCATGGCGAAATGATATGAAAGTCAGCTGCGTTGTAACTTAACACGTTGTACGAGGAATCATAGATAAATAAAACTAATATTAACATATGTAAAGAACGGTAGTTTAAATTTACAGTTTCTCTCTAAGTACATGCATTTAGAATAAAGCTTTGATGTGTAGAAACTGTGATCTGTGCAACATTACACGACTATACCATAATTTTTCAATTATATTCAAACTTTAATAACATATTGAATTAAAACACTCAAAAATTATAGGTTCGCATATTGAAGTCAATTTAGTATTAAACTCCATAGTATGCCCTTTCATAGTAACCGCAGCTGTAAAGTTATTTTACATTATATGAAACTTCACCTTTTCATTTGCAATGCACATAACGAACTTCACTGTCATTCTTTTCCATTATGAAATTTAGTTGAATAAATACATTTACTTTCAATTCCCTTTACTAAAACAAAGCTCATTATGATTATAAAAATTATTCTTATAATGGCGGAAGTCAGACTAAGCAGGTGAAAAAGTGCTTGAACGCAGAAAGAGGGATAGCGAGATTAAATGCCAGCAAAGGATTCAAAGACTTACTACAAATCAAGCTTATCGATAGAAACGAGCTGTCTGAAAATTGAAACAGCATCCACGGGGAAAAGGAAAGAATCCAATTGAACGAGCAGTCATTATCTCTTGCTGTTGGCCAAACCAATCTCGCAGCTCGTGAAATTCTCAGACATATAGAGGGAAAATATTGAGAAAAGTGATCTAAGAAAAAATTCGTACCATTCCTTTCATGAGTTTAAAAGCGGGAAGATGGTAGATGTAAACAGTGCAACATAATTAAATGAATCTCACTCTTTTTAAAAACATCACCTATTAAAATATTTCGAAGAGGATAATCCCTACGAGTGTTTATAAATTATGTTCTTAATTTAGATGAAATTTCTAGAATTGCATTAAGATTCCAAAAATAAATCTTTTATTTTTTACAATGGATGCATACAAGAATAAAATCATTTTTACAAATTGTTAGGTAATGTTTTGCATTTAATTTAGAAGCTTCTAATGTATTTTTAATTTTTACACATGGAATCTTATGATGTTATAATAGAATTTTTAAGGAGTTATGAAAAGTATAGACATTTTTCGTACTCTCGTTTTGGCAACTGCAGAAAACGTATAAGCTAAATTTTTATTTAGAATTTCACTGTAATATCCTAGCATTTATTTTGATGTTAGATAATGAAGCTGTTATAGTAATGAGTAAGGTCAATTAGCAATCAGTAACGATGGAAAATATAAGAGTTTTGAAAAATGTTGAAAACAAAAGTGTCTTCCCGAAATTTTAGTTATTTCACTGCCCGTAACTCTTAACCCTTCACACAGGATTATTTATTCAGTGATAATAACAAAATTTAATTTTCCTTTCGACATCCCATATGATGCAGCTATTTTTTAAGAATTTTTAATAGTTTGTTCTTAAGTAGCAATTAATTCCTCCCCCCAATTATCCTGCTGTCTCGGATGCTACGGAGATTAATGAAACCTAATTCCACACTCTTTTGGGCATGGGTTTGAATCCAGGATCAGGCATGGATGTTTGTATCTGTAGTGGTTGTATCGATTTAGTGGTTTGCTACGCTAGCTGTTTCACAGATGGTTAGGAGTTAAATCCCGAATAAGGTATAGTAATGGTAAAGATTTTAAGCAATTTGGTAACACACTTATGTTTTGACTACTAAAGAATACGCCAACAGCAAGTATTGTTATTATCTGTGTATATCAAGTTTTTGACTCTAGAATCAAGACTAGCTTTCTTCCGCTGTATTCCGCTGTAGGCAGTTCCTCCTCCCAATATAGGAAGGGTTACAACTACACAGAATTCTTGCAATAAGTAGCTAAATCAACATAAAATATCTTATGACAAAAATGCTACATTTGTTTCTACAGGAAAAGCAAAGACGGATCATTTAGCATAATATTACAAAAGTTTAACAAAGCATGAGCAATAAACACATAGCTTTGTTTATTTTACGGAAGCTATTATAAATAAATATATGAAATAAAAGGAAAATTGAATGCTTTAAATTTCCCTTAATCCAACCAATAGGAAATGAAATTAAAAGTCAAATCATGTTAAATTTTTCTGCTTGTAAATAATTTCCATCTTAAAATTTACCTCGGAGATTCCAGAAAATGTACCTAACAGTATTTGCAAAAGATGATTAATCTGCATAGGTAACGGCATCCATTAATTTGCAGTCATTAGAAAACATTTACTTTTGCACTTTTTAATATATATTATTTAGTGCAAATTTTTGTAACCAGTTTGTACATTTTATATTATTTTAAGATTCCTAATAAATTAATTAAAGGTAATTCGCTTCTTAATATTAGAAGAAATGTGTTTAATACGCTTTTGCTTGATCCGTAATTTTTAGTTATTAGTCTCATGAAATGTTCCTTAAATAATGCAGAAATTTAATTCTTTATAATTACTATAAAACTGCTAAATTTATAATATTTACTCCCTTGTTTGCTTTCTTACTTTTTACAGAGCAGATGGAGAAGTATCTTTCACCGTTATAATCAAAAGTCTTATATTCTAAGGTCACATTAATATTTTATTTTGTATCTAATTTGTCTAGATGTTATATATATATTTATTCTCCATTTTCCTTTCTAAGAGAGATTCAACTCTCTGTAAGTAAGACATTAATATGTTTCAGGTACATGCATTACCTGCTTTCGAACCATAAATGCTGTTTACTTGTTGAATTCCCTACTTTATACCACGATTTCCAGCGTAATAAATTTGAAGCACTCCTTTGAGTTTTCTTTTAGAAATTTGTAGCTCATTTTGATCAAAATATGACTTCTTACAGGAAAACGAATAACCAGATTAGCATAAACATATACCGCTGAATTTCAAAATAAATATCTTACAACCTAAAATAAATTATGTTATATAAAGTCAGCAACTCAGGCATGCATAGTTGAAACGAACTGTTAAAATGAGCATCCTCATGGAATAATTACGAGTCACGTAAATAGTAAACTATTTTTATAGAAAGCAAAAATGTGATAACACAGTATTTTCTTTTTCAATTTGGAACAAACAGCAAACGATAGCAAAGAAATGATTACATTAACCAGTGAAAGGATCTGTTGCTAAACCAAATGCAGTTTTAAAAAGACAGGTTTTGTCGCAAAATACCAAGTACCACTTACTTTAATTTCAATGCAGATCAAAATAAGAAAAATTTCTGTTTGCCTTTCAGAGAGGAGCTGAATCTCCTTCAGCATTAAACGAAGCAATATATGCAAAGTAACAGCTCTTTCGCTAGACAAAATATATTATGAAATAATTCGCAACATTTTTTTCTCTGTTTTCTATGCAGTGATATACTTAATTATGAAAAATGCCAAAGGAAAAGTGTTATTTGTATAAATTCTTAAATAAGTGCCATGCAAAATGTGTTACATCATAGTTGAAAAGCAGTTTGCAATTGCATGTATTCTACTTCTTTTAACTTTGGGGATTAAAAGAAGCACTTAAATTTTTCTATAAAAGTTCTGAAAAAGATCTTGCTCTGCAAGCGTTGATAATTAAATGCTTACAAGTAAATTTGCTATAAGCAAAAGCACAGCAAGTGTTCATTGATCGGTGAATTTGAGCTGAATTTGTGTACCACTTTATGGCTTACATTTTTTTAAAATTCCTTACATGCAGCCTTTATAACCAAGTAATTTGTCTCTGAAGTTTTATTAAGATAATAGTACGTGTTAATACATTATTGAGATATTATTTAAGTCAAACCTCAAGCTTCTGTTTTAGAACACTGCTTTAATTACGATATTAATATAAAGTATTGGAAAATTCAAACAATTTCGAATTCCAGATTGAATATATTCCACCTATATTTTGCCAAGTTTCTGTATTCTCCTTGAACTTTGCCTTCAACGTAAATATATTATATGGTTTTAAACGAGAAGTTACTCATATATTGCTAAATCATTAATCAACTTACATACTGTGTAATTGTAATATAGATACTGACATTAAATTTACTCACTTAACAATTTTGCATCCCATTTCAGAATTTATTCCCTTAGTTTTATGTAAACATTCAGCTAAGCTCACTTGCACAGAGATTACTCGAATTTAAAAGTGAAAATATAAATTGTGTTTTGAAAATTATTTCAAGCAGAACGAATTACTTTGCAATCGTGCAAGAGTGAAAAATGTGACTTTAGTCAAATTAAAAGCTCATTATGTGCCATAAGGCAGAAGTGAATTATTATCGTTGCAGAATATCATAAAATGTAATCTGAAAGCTCCGTTTTTGACTGCAATTATGAGGTAAATTATCTTATTGCAGATAAATTCATTATACTATTTACGTTAGTCTTTTTTCAAATAGTTGAAAGATAAGGGGAAATTACTTTTCTTTCGATATCTCGGTATCCGGATGGTTTTATGCGAGTTTAAACGTAAGCTGAACGTTTAAACGATAACCATCAATTGCTCAAAAAATATTCCCGACATTTATGAATATAAAACTGTTAAAATTTTCAATTTCATACGATATGACATAGTGCATTCATAAACTTAAAGAAGATGCATCTGATAATCTACGAATAATACTTTGTGAATTGCAGATGTATGATTTTCTAAAATTTATACTACTGTAAATTTTTTAGTTCCTGATACTTTCAGTTCCTAATAATTGAGTATAAATATCATGCTTCAGCTAATAATGTGGACTAAAATTAAAATACATTTCTAAAAGTCATAGCAAATTGAGTTAATGAAATTTTATTTTAAAATTAGTTGTCATAAATCAGATTTCATTTCTATATTACCTAAATCATCAAGCCTTGCCAATAAATGAATGTATAAGAACGTATAAAAAAGAAAGTACTATAAACTAACGAATATAGTGCTTCAGTTTGTTCTTATAAACAAAGTTCGAGGAAAACTTCAGGCCACAAAGATTTTCATTTTGTTTCCAACATTACAGGAAAAGTTTTAACACCATTAAGTAGTAATACTAAAGTATGTTCAGCATTAGATTAATACGCACAGATATGTTTCTCCAAATATTACATGATGCAGTACTCATTTTTTTTCTCTGAGTTAATAGCGAACGTTATTCTAGCAGACGTGCTGTGAAAATAAAATAACAAAATATTTCAAATTCAAATAGCGTTTTTACTTTAATAAATTTGCTGTATTTCCCGTGAAAGTGTTCCTTACATATCTGAAGCGAATTAGTTGCATGAATACTCTTTTAAAAAATACCTACACAAGAAAATTGAGGAAGTGCTAGGATTTTAAAGTATTTAATAGAACCAAGCCAGAACGGAACTACATTAAATCGATCAGTGTTACTACCCAGTAAATGTACAGAAAGATTTTATAAAGTTTTATTCTGTTATAGCACATTATTTATGTAATTAAGAGTAATTAATTGAAGCCCGATGATTCAGTGATGATGGCCGTGATGATGTCCGTGGTGGTGCCCATGATGATGACCGTGATGATGCCCATGATGGTGCCCATGGTGGTGATGATGACCGTGGTGATGCCCATGGTGGTGATGATGACCGTGGTGATGCCCATGGTGGTGATGATGTCCGTGGTGGTGCCCATGATGGTGATGATGCCCATGGTGATGATGATGCCCATGATGATGATGATGGCCGTGATGGTGGTGATGTCCATGGTGGTGACCGTGATGGTGATGATGGCCATGGTGATGACCATGGTGATGATGGTGTCCATGATGATGTCCGTGATGATGTCCGTGATGATGATGATGTCTAGCTTCTATGCCCTTGCTGTCCTCACTTTTGCAGTGTGTGCATAAAAGCACAATGCAAATAGCAACAAAAATCAAAATTGTATACTTCTGAAATAAGAAGAAAAACAATATTTTGTGAGAATGTATTAAATTTACAGTCAGTCACATGAATGTCATGGCAGCTTTAGTAAATTTTACATACCATATTTTTAAATGCTTTCTGTTACAAGCACTTTGAAAAACGTGGAGTTAGAATCTGATTTTGATAAAAGACTCCTTTAATTACCATTTCCAGATATCCATTGAAAACATTGGAATACGCATAAGAACTTCACACTAGGACTTTTATTATTATATTTATTTTGTTGAAAAAGGCCGAAAATATTGTAGAGACATTAGAGCTTTTTCGATTTAGGATACGGGAGAAATCACCTATCAGTGGCTTTCAATGGAGTTCGAAGCATGAATAGTCCGACTGCTCGCCAGATGGGCTGCCCGCTACATGCCGAGAGTATTCAAGGAGAAAGGCAATAATTTCCTATATTCTTCTCCACTTAAATGATAACGGGGGAAAGAGGAATGGCATCCAAGCGGCAGATCCAGGGGTTGAAGAATTATCATTTACCACGTTTTAGTCGGGTGCAAGTAGAGATATTACAGTTTCTAATACAGAAACTTTGAAAAATCAACTAGACTCCTCTCAGAAAGATTCAAACTAAGTTTCTTCCGACTACTAGATGGATGGGCTTCTAGTAAAGCTACGAGAGCACTCATGGGGAAACACAATATTCTTTGTAAGTATTATTGAAATACTATTTACGTATAAGTTAATTATAGGCTTTATATAAGCTAATTATAGGCGTATGATCGTGAGAAAAATAAAAAGGCAGAAAATTGGCTTCATACAATGCTGTTTGGTTAAATGAAGAGGCATAAATTTTAAAATCAAATTTGTTGTACAAAATATAATAATTCAATTTCCAGATGATATAACACTTTTACAAAATACGAATAGCTCCTGGATACATTCCCAAACCTTTAGAATTCTAATGAATGTTTATCCAATAGTGCACGGAAAAAACCTTATGCTAATATTAGGCGCGCTTCTTTAATATATTATTTAAAAGATCATTAATTATTTCGCTTACCATTATGTAATCAAAAGAAGGGAAACCAGAACACTTCTTCCAATCAGTTGAATCTGATACCACTTATTATGTATCGCGCGCTATATATACATCCACAGAAATCGAAAAATGAATAGAAAGTGCTTTGCTCGGTTCGCTCCACTGAACGCCTCATCTGGACCACAGTAGCAACCACGAAAGATCACCATTTTCATGAAAATACATTTTTTTCCTTCTCTAAGCGGAGTTAAAGGTCTTGAAGCTTTCAGAAAGAAATAAATTTCGCTCTTTTTTAACATAGGTTTTCAAAGAAATTCTGAAAGCACAATTTAAAACGAAAACGTAATGCTTTGTTTTTATTAAATTTTAAAACGAATATGCAATGCATAATTAAAGTATGATTTATTATTCTTATCAATCTGAATTATTTGAAATATTTCTAATATAATTTTCAAAATATCATAATCAATGAACATTCATCATAATAATAAGAAATAATATTATTATCCTTTTCATGCTATCACTGTTTATAATGTTTCTTCCTTTACGAATAAGAATGCATTGAAAACGATAAAGATGCTTTCCACTACTCTACTATTTTTAGGAATCAAGGGAAGGTTCCACAAAAGATACTTGTCTATTCATCACTTTAATTTCATGGTAAAATCCCACTTGAATTTTAAGACAGTAATCAAGTCAAGCAATTTGCAATTCACGTAACATAAATTATGTGATATGCACTAACTTATCTTACAATGTGTATTGTTGTAAGATATACATTATCAAGATAGACTACTGCGATTTTTTAACTGATTCAGTATATGAGAACAATTCCTTTCTTTTAGATGTTATTTGATTCATTTTCGACAACTTAAAGATAACTTTCGATGTGCAAATCTAATTCAAATGAAATTCATTGAATTTCGTTTATTTCTAATATGGCTTTCATGCAAAACGCTTGTACGCTATCTTCTTACACTCAACTTAATCGTTCTTGTTAACTTGCTTAACTTAGTTACTTTGTAAGGTTTATTTCTATCAAATCAATGTTGTTTAAATTCACATATCGTTTCCTAGTGTTCGAGCCCAGTTTTCTGTCATTCTTTTCATTTGTCCGATTGTCCGAAGCATTTTCTCCAGACCATAACACAGATATAAGTTACGAAACGAACGTACAAAAAATCTCCTGTTATAACATTCGCATGCATATTATTGACAAGTGCTCTTAAGCGATTTATTTTGCTTTGGCAGACACTTAAGTTACTTCGTTATACAGGACCAGGGTTTGACAGGATTACGAAATTGTTGGTTAAAACCGAATGCAATGGAATACCCTACACATCATTTACAAGATGAACAGAAAAATAAGTCACAGAAATACTAACACATAAATATTTAATTAATCACTGCATTTTTAGAATAACATCAATAATAATATATATTAAAAAAATAATGTGCTCTAGAATAAATTAATAATTTTCCTTTCTTTCATCACTCCCTTTTTTAAAAGAGGAATCTCGCACGTCTTTATGAATATCGTATCAACTTCAGTAAGCTCTTTCTGTTCATACGATATGTGACGTTGCCAACTATTGTCGTGTTGGTTCCGCTTCGGCTTACCTAATTCTGTTTTCTATTCTTTTCCAGACGTCTTTGTATTCACCTTCGAATATAACTGCTGACTGATTTCATCAAAATTTAAGAATTTATTTTACACTTGTCATCAGCAGGTACCTATTAATGTACAACTTCATTAGCTATTTTTTCAATATTTAACAAATATAGATTGAAGAATTTCTTCATCGATCTCAGCCACTGTGTACATGGCATCCTTAATGCTTACAGATTTTAGATCAGAATAACACCACTGTTTCCAGGCTGCAATGTATAAGTATTCTTAAGAGCAGTTTGTGCTTATAGCCCGTCTTGAAACCGTTCTATATCACACGATTCAATGGGTTGCAGCTACCTTGTAATATTATCGATATAAAGTTATTATACGTATCTTACTCTTCTTTCATATTCTAGTTTGTATAGATTACATTATGTGTTGTCAAGAACTAATACTGCTTTTCTTGGCATTTTCAACATGCGCAACGTTTTTGTTTCTCTTGACGTACAAACTCACTCGTAAACTGTTATATAAAAAAGTATTCTTGTTCCAAGCCTATTTCTATGCCCTGTGGGGCACTGGTAGAAATGTTTGATAGAAAAGCATGATATTTTCTTTGATTTCCTGTTGTCTTTTTGTGAGCGTTGGAAATAAATGTACTCCTGTTCTTGATTTCGTTTGACTCAGGAACCGAAATTTTCAGAGCAGCAACATTTTTTTAAAGTTTATAGTTGTTTCATCAATATTGTTCACTTACTATGGATATATCTAACAACGCAGTCTTGAATTATTTTTAAACTCTTTCACCGCTATTGGATATTCAGACAGAGTTTCATCACAAATATGTATTAAATAATCTCCGAAGAGTTCTTTCCTCGGTATATGTCACGTTATGAAAATCATTTCCCTCTTCAAGATTTTATGTAACATAAATGCCTACTCTTATAAACTAGACTAGTTTATGAGAACATAGTGTAAATATCGCGAATGGGGGACCTCCTGATATTTTTTCTGAAGCTTAACCATTAAGCGTCATCAATCAAATCGCTTATACGTTTTCGAAGCATAAAACATGTTTAAAGCGTTTTCTCAGCCTTTACTTGTATACAAAACTGTTGAAACAATTTAAGAATCTAACGCCAGTTGTTCAGTGTAATCTTTCGTGCACGGAATTTATCTTTGTTTTCTGGTTCACTTTTTTCAAAACGTAAGTGTTAGAAAGTAGTCTTTTAGTCTATTACAGTAAGCCTTTTAATTTTCTATCATCGTTACAACATTATGCTTTCGATTTTGGCTGATTTTGAGAACGAAATATTTAATTCCTCGATTTAAATTACAATAACAGTGCAAAAATAACTTTGCACACCGTGCGCAGAGTGCACTAAGAATGTCCATAGAATAGTACGACACTGTTCAACTTAATGAAGTATTTAATAAAAATGTACTGGCTAAAGACCACGTTGCGATAGACGCCTATTGAATCACACTGCAGTGTGAAAGTCACCTCTTCAGCTAAGCGGCCATTTAAACCCGGAAGCTATCAAACCGTGGCCGGTTATGAGGGTGCTTATAGTACTTATAAAAAAGTTCAGAAATTGCGCTGGTATGTGCTATGTAACTTTTATTTAATTAAACGTTATTCACTACGAATGCAATTTATTGTAATTATTCATTGTGAGTATGTGTTTCTATTCAGTGGTTTCTCGCATAAGGAACGCTTGCTCGACATACGAGTAAGTTCGGAATAATGAATGCTTATGGAGACCAAAAATGTCACGAATAAAGAATTTAGTCCAGGATGCAGTCGTTACGGAATGGCAATCAAATACCATCCCACACAAACCTTAAAAACTATGAGCTAAATTTATTTAATTTTCTTTTTTGTCAGTGCGTAAACACAAAAAAATGCATCTTTGCATAAACAAAGACAAAGAACAAAGGAATGATGAATAAAATGCATTTCTTATTAACATATTCACACGGAAGAACTTCAGACATTCGTTGAGTGGGAATATGAGGAAACCCGTTGAAATTTTTTTTTTTCTGCTGAGGAGAAGGAGAATATGCAAAGCGTAAACTTATTAGAATAGTTAAGAGAAACGGAAAGGGGTTCAGATTACAGACACGCACTAGCATTTTAATCAAACTGAACTGATCAAAGTGGCACACCTATTCTAACTCTGAGATCACTCATCGCTGATAGTGAAATATAATTAATATTTTATTTTGTTTCCAATAAAAATGGTATTCAAACGTCTTAAGCAAGTGCGGGCTTTCATGATCAAGTTTATGCGAAATTAAAAGTTTTGCTTTCATAAACTGTAAAATACCTCTTAGAAATATTTGTATTTTTTTAGTAATTGTATAAGGCATTTCTCCCACCTTCTTAGAATGCCTTCGTGGTGTGGTGGTCTGCACGCTCGGCGCGTATTCCAGAGGTCCGTGGTCCGATTCCCGAAGAAGGTGGTTCTCATTTTTAATCTTTCCTGCTTCCCCAAAATCCTAATGTCTCTACAACTGAACACTTTGTCTACTTGTTTATACACGTATCATCACGTATCATTAGACATTCAAATAAGTGACCGTACGTTAAGGTATTCTTACCTGCTACATTGGAATCATTGTCTAAGACCGTCGTTTTGTGAATCAAAGCCTTTTTGTCTCGAATCAAGTATTAGAATACCTTCAGTTTGAAATGTATTTTAAGTTTGAATGCTGAAAGACAAGTATGAACATTAAAATAATAAAGCAATCAAGTATTTAAAAGATGAATAAATTTTACTTAATATTTTGTTGTTCAAGTACAACAGCCAATAAATTGAAACAGTTAACCCTTGGAGTATGCGAGTTGGAGTTGTTTCGTTTCGCTTGCACGCAGAAAAGAATATTACATAATAATAGTTTTGCAAGCAGTTAAAGAATATTTTTAAAATTTTAAACAGTTGAAGAAAGAAAAAAAAACAAATTTACATAGTGTGTTCATATCGAAATAATTAATAAAAGTAGATGTGTCATTAAAATATGTGTAGATATTTGTTTGTTTCGTACTTACTATCATAAAAAGAGAAGAGTTCTGTTACAAAAGTTTTTAAATGGCAATATGTTCGTACACAAACATTTGCAAATTTTACATAGAGAGAAATGCAAACGTATAAAGAAACCCTAAAATTGACTTCTCTGTATGTTAGGCTATAAAAGTCCGGTTGCGAAATCTTGTTGTTAGTATTCGAGTGTAGACATATGTTGTCTGCGCTGACTTATGCCGTTTGATACCTGTCATTCGCGCCTGAATACTTCATCAATCTATTGAACAAAGAACTGCAGTAAAATACATTCTGCAGTTCTCAGTTATTTTTCATCATATCTACTATACACTCTAACCAGAGTAAAGCACCTTACATCACAATAAATCTCATGAGAAGTATACAAGTAATACAATATAATAATACTGTTTTAGTTCCTAAGAAACAAGTAAAATGTTTTACATTTAAAAACCAAAAAGTAGAATTATTCCTCAAATTTACTTTTGCAAGAATGCAGCGTGTATAATGCATAAAAAATATAAAAACGTGTATCAATTTTATGTTTATGCCATACGCATTTATGTCTTCTAGCTAGTATTGGGATATTAAGTTACTGGAAAAGCTTCCAAGTGTAACAACTAAACGCAACTGCTGTACTCCAAATCCAATCGGGAATATGCTCAAAAAACACAACCTTCCCATTCTTGGTTTCTAGTTTCATCTTAGTTCTTCGCAATTTTATTTTGAGTCTGTGCATTTTTTTACTTGACTCCTGTGTAACTATTGTTTTATATCCTCTTATGCATTTAAATCAATAATAATAATTTTTTCTCGTTATCCCGCTGCTTTCTGAAGGGCCATTAACCTTCTAGGCGTAGGCGCTGTGATTTGCTTTTGTAATGAATAAACTTGAATTGATCCTGAATTGCATTATTATTTCATCTAAGTTAAGTAGGGTTTTCTTTTTTTTTTTTTTCGGAGGGTGGGTCTAACAGAATCGTAGACCGTTAATAGTATATTGGCAGCTATGCAGTACTATTCCATTAAGAGAAAGAAGGTGATGGCTAGTTATTTTCCTTCTTCATAAAGCATTTTAAACGTTTTAAACTTTTTTTAAAAAATTAACTTAAGACCGCTTTATTCTTTAAAAATTGTTAATGCATAAACTGTCCTCTTTTCTTACCGGGGACATTTGATTTTGGCTCCGAGTTTTCGTACCATGTTTTTACTTTCAGTTTTCTTAGGATAATAATATGTATTTCCTTTTGCAAATTATTGCACATTTTTACTTTGTTGGAACGGATGCTTAAAATGAGTTATTTTAATTTGCATTATCAACCATATGCACATATATCAATGATATCAAAAGTAAGCTTTTACAATATCATGAATTACCTTGTTTCCTCAGCAGGTCTGACACCAAAAATAAAGTTCTTGATTTTAAGCAGAACTTTACTATCACTAAAGTGGACAAAACTAGTAACAATTTCAACATCATTTGGAGGAATTTGTATGCCTCCCCTATTGAAACAGAACTTCAGCAGCCTATTGCGTATATTAGACTGCAATAAATTTTCTAACCTGTATGACTTACCTAAATTTCATATAAAATACCACTAAAATTTCGTTTCATTGCTAATGGTACTCATAGTTACAAAATGTCGATAGACTATAATTTTGCTCTCAAACTTAACAATATTTGTACAATTATACAATTATTTTTGAATCTGTTAATAAGAAGCATCGTTACAATTGAATTATTAATAATAGCATTTCAGTGTTTTCTAGGCTTAAATCTGTTGAAGTAAAAGATATCAAATGTTCCGATTTTGAAAATTTGTACATATCACTTCCATTAACCTTTAACTGCTGTGAGCGAGCTGAGAGACCGCTGAGGATTTTCTAACCGTCGTTTCCACCCCTAAAAACGAAGAATGGTCCCTGAGCGTCCGCCTACCTTCCCAAACGCGTCCCATAAGGTCACATATCCAATTTCACACTTATAGCTTTATTATGGTTTCAGTTGTCACGTTTTTTTTACTTTTTAAGGTGTCTGAGAGACCGCTCACAGCAGATGGGTATCAGTTTTAGTGGACGATAGACGTTATTTATCGGACGCTTGCTTTTCGTAAAAGTGATAAATATGGCTTCACATTTCACAAGAAAATGTGCCGCATATCTCACTCAAAAAGAAATTGCATATCTTGTCAACAATGGGACGCCAGGCACTTCGTCGATGAATGTACGCTTACCTGGAGTGCAAGAGAGAACTATAGAAAGAATTTTAAGGAAGATTTTAAAAGGAACTATTCAAATTTGAAAAAGATAATAATGAAGATTATAAAATACGAACAAAGATAGAGTTGAAATTCTGCACTGAGACTCAGGTTTTGGACTTTATATGTTTAATTTTTCCCCTTATATTTGTTTTTTTTTCCCTGGCCAGTCCCATTTTTGATCAATATAAATATAATTTATTTAATTTTAAATCTCTGGGGGAATTTTACCCACCTTTTTACTCTTACAGAGTGTCGAATTAAAAGTTTTTACTGTATGTTTTCGACCAAAACAATAGTTTAAAGTACTTTTAAGCTAAATGCAAACTTATTACATGAAAAATTCGTGGATTTAAGTTTTATGGTTAATTTTGACATTGTATTTTTTTATATTTTTATTACACATTTTTATTGTATAAGGACGAGATTTTAATATATAATTTTCTTTTTTAAAGTATTTATTGTTATTAACTGTTCTAAAAAATGTTTGCAAATTTGTACTATTTTTTAATTTTTGTTAAATGTTTCGTGAACTGAAATCCTGTTAAGGTAGTCCCTTGTTGTCTCTTTAAAAAGAGAAGTAAATGCTTTTGTATAGGAATTTGCTTTATTTTGTCGCTTTATTTTTTATAATTTTTGGTTTTGCACTTAAATACCCAAGAGGAAGGAAACGTGTTTTCAGTACTCCTTAACAGTGCGGGTTTTAACGTTTTAGGTTATTAACCCCCCCCCCCCCGATGAATCGCATCAATCGGTTAACGTGTAAAAAACTTTTAATCATAAACATATAACTATTTCTAAGGCAAAAGAAAATAGAAATTACCTAATTAAACATAACTCTTTGTGCTATCAAAATTAAATTAAGATTTGATTTTTCATTCATACGGATATGGAGGCTCTGATAACCAATCAGACGCCATGCAGAAATCCGAATATCGGCAATAACAGCAAATGCAATCTTCTGGCCTGGCGGTATGATATTCAGATTATACACGACAAATTCCAATTCAACCCAGGTCATTTACCAAATTAGCGGACATCGCAAGCTCTCAAGTTGCCGTACTTCCCCCTCCGCGCTAATAGACGACACCAAGACGGAACTGCCACGTCTTATAGCAGCAGAAGCAACCTCTGGACTCAAAGTAGTTCAGAAAGGAGAAAAAAAAAAAGACTAAATATATTTTCAGCGTTTAGGTGCATACCCTTCATACCCAGTTTGCGAAATTAATGGAGTAAAGAAGGTTTTTTAAGTGTGACGGTTTTTACTTCATGTCATATTTTAGCAAACATATGCGAAAATTAAACTTTGCCTCTTCGAAGAACGTTTAAATTAGTTTTTTGTTAACCCAGTTAACAGCTTCTAAACAGAAAGGTCGGTGTAATATTCAGAATTCTATCTGGAAAACTTGTAAGTACTATGTGATCTGAAACAACTTTCAAATGAAGAAAAGAACACTAGGTTAGAGATCGTATAAAATTTCAATTGAATAAAATCAAAACATGGAATTCTAATATTTCTAGAACTATTAATTTAAATCTAGAATGTCTAAATAAATTTTTTTGAAAGTAAAAAATATCTTTGAAAAATTTGCATTAGAAAATTTAATATGCAAACTGAACTATTTAACAATATAATTTTAGTCCCCAAAGTTTTTAATTAATAATTTCTCCAGGAGTTTGATCGCATGATGATGACTGTTTTGTTTATTTGTGTGACTAATTCTCTGCGAAACACGTTTACCCTACTGCCATTTTTACCCGTAAAAAACCTTCGTACATTTTTACGAAAAAGTATCATGTCAAAAGTGAAACCCAGCCTCACGTTTAGTCGTGCATAGAATTGGAAAGCACTTCATGCATAGTGATGTCCTTTGTTGTTTTTTACTGTCTTCGTTTGTGGGTCATGAAAAGCTCTTCTGATCTATTCTTCTCTTATGTCATTCCCGTGCAATCTACTTTTCTAAGATAATAACTGAGTATTGGAGAGCTGCTTTCGATAGTTCTAATACCTTAGTAAACTTTTTTCAAACTTTACGGAAAATTTGATATATATATACATTTTCCTTTGATTTTGGACAGTTCATTTTTAAAATATGTTCAAATATAAATATGACATAACACATCAGTTCTGGATATTTAATTGTCACCACTTGTATGCATGAGTGGATTGATATAACTCATGCCCAAGATAATTTCACTTTTCATTGAACAATATGCATGTACTAGGCTTAAGGAAACATTTGTTCCCATTATAACAATTTCGTTGCTGTTACAACGAGATTAGATTTACACTAATTGTATTTTGGCCTTCGTTAAACTTAATTCCTTTGAAACTATTTTCATTTCCATGAAATATGCTTTGCAAGTGAAACTTCAGAAACACAGATAAGTTGTAAATGAAAACTAAAGATTTGCTACCCCTTCCTGGGCGAACATTAAGGAAAACATTTGTTTCCTCCTCCTGGACGAACGTTATGACATATATTAGTGTTTTGGTCATTTACTTTAGTTTCCAACAACGTTCTTTTTACTGGTGTTCAGCACCATGTTTTGTTTACCTTCTAATCTTTCTGTTTAATAACTGAATTTAGGATTTTGTGTTGACTTTTAATTACTTCTTCCAGATACTTTACGATTTTCACATTTTCAAAATTTAGACCTTTTCCATACATTTAGTTTGTTTTTTTGCCTTGGTACATTGGAAATTCCACCACTTCAGTTTTCCAAGTTACTTGATGTTTTTGAAACTAAAATTTAAAACTAAATTTTCACCTTTTTGATTAAAAAATTTGTTTTACATCTTTTATACAGAACTTCCTTCAAGATAGTCTTCGAAACAGGTTCCCTCTCGAAGCAGCTGATATGTTAATGAGGGCTTTCGGATAGGAGCAAATAGATTATTTCATAATTTTCAAAATTTTTTAATTTATTAAAAAATGCAAAATAACTGAATTTTGTATTAATATATTCTCATTTATTATTTTAAAAAAGCTAGAATTTCTTCAATTGTTTTTGTACTTTTTTCCAGACATAATTGGGAAATGCGGCTCTATTGATAGTATCTTTCGGCTGCTCCTTGACAAAAACCAAAGAATTATCAACCTTTATTTAATATTGTACGAATTTTGTTTTAAATTTATGATAATATTGTTTCATGTTTATATTAATTATTTTTAATTTCAGTTTTGCTTTCCTGTTAGAAAATTAGTTTATTCAATACATTTTGTCTCTTTCATATATATATATATATATTTACTTATAAAAGCAAAATTTTTAAAACAATGTGATTTTAATTTTTTATGGATAGTAATCGTAAATGCAAAAAGTAGAAAAATTCAAATGAAGGAATAATACTTAAAAAGTAAAAGCAACGTAACCAGAGAGAAATCCAAAAGGAGCTCATATTTAGAACCGACGGAGACATAAGAACAGGCAGAGGAAAGCAAAAGAAATATTATTTATATAAGACCATTATGAGATGATTATGATACCTTAATATTATGAGAGTATTATCAGAAAATACTTTACTCTCAAGGGTTAATTCTCTCTTTGAGTTTCTTGCCGCATTTTTGGTTTTAAGGATTCCTATGCTTGATAAATCTAAAGAGTAACATTTTATAAAGACAAACAAACATTATTTAATATTTTACTTTATAAATTACATTTCTTCCTGCAAAAATCCCACAACTAATGAACTTTGCTGTATTTGAATTTTTTGTTTAAATTTTGGATTGCACTTTTACATCTATCTATACATTTCTAACATTATCTCTCTACCTATGTATACACACACATATATATCTTTCCGTTTAACTGTCAAGAATGCAAATTAGCTGGCAAGTATTTAAGTGAGGGTTTGAGATATTTAGCCAAGGCGTGTTCTTACTAGTTGTACGAATTACTAGTTTATTTTACGATAAGCATTTCTGTTTACAGCGTTGCTTTATTCTTGCAGATAGTGCTGTGTACGTTAGCAGTGTGATGTAGGTTAAGAGCCAACTTGCGCATTTAATTACCTCTGCGTAGCCTTTAGCTATTAATAAAGACTTAAATTTAGTTTCAACTTAAAATTCTACTTTTGAATGCACTTCATAAATGTTGGCTGATTTGAAAGTGCTGAGAGGCTTTTGTTCAACTTGTAGGGTTTATATTTATTTTAACTAACATTTATTTTAAGTTTAAACTATCTTTCCTGTCAAGCCTTACTTTCCCCTGGAACTGTCAATGCCAGAATATGTAAATTTTAGTAGAACGCGCAAGGATTCAAATTATCAGCAGAAGTATTCTGATTTAAATAGAAAGGAAACGAGTTCGGTGTGTGATGTTCTTACTTCACGAGCGCGGAGGTAGTTAGCGAGAAATTGAAGAACCCCGCGTGTCGGCCTATGTGCTTGCCGGGAAGTAGTGTTAATCGTTCAAGTGAGCTTCAGTTTGCTGAATTAGCAGCGGTATTGTAAAACGCGGTGAGTTAGTTATTTTTAGAGAGCCTCGTAGTTAGAGTCTTGTCTTTAGTTTCTTTTCAGGTTATTATTTTTATTTGACCGCCGAGTTGGCGCAGTCTGTGAGCGTCAAGAGCACGCAATTGAAAATTTTTACGTTGAATAAAAAGGGACTTAAACCCTTCACAAGACTCTGTCTTTTATCCAGTTTTCACAGTCACCTCTTGGTTGCGTGCAAGTTGGAGGCGCGCAACGTTACATTGGCGCCCGAACACTTATCGAACTGAAATGGCCGAAAATTGGATGGAAACCGCTGGACAACACCAAGAAATGACATGCCAGTTGGAAGGATTTGGATACCTGGTCCAGACTTTGAGAGCGTCAATCAAGGCAAACGTCCATTTCGACGGAAAAAATTCGGTGGCGGTATTTCTAGAAGGTCTAGAAAACCACTTTCAGCTCTACCCTGTTCCTGAAAGACAAAACGTTGCCATCGCCACATCAGCACTAAGAGGACAGGCCGCGCTATGGTGGAAAAATATAGGCAAATTTTTATTAGGGGAATTTGGAAGCCAGACATATACATTTGAAAATTTCAAAAAATCGGTAGTAAAGGCCTTCCCCATAGTGAAAGATGGTGCACGGCTGGAAGCCGAACTATATAGTTTCTATCAACGGGATATAGCAGAATTGACGGACTTTATTCTACGAAAAATTAAGCTAACGGATATGCTGTATGGGAAGAAACCCGATGCGGAGATTATTGAAATAATCTTGCCAAGATTGTTACCCGCTGTTCAAGACTACTTTGAAATTAGAAACCCAAGCACATTGCAGGAACTCTTCGAATTGGCGGTGAAGTTTCAAAATCGCAGAATAGCGGAAAAAGCGAGAGGGGAAACATATTCTCAAAGTACCCGAAGGAAATCTTCAAATGAGGAAACCAGAAATGGAAATCGCTCTTATGGGGGAAAGAGCTATCAAGCTAACTCATCGAAACTCGAAGGTCAAGGCCCAAAAAGAAAATTTGAAAATAAACATCCGCGTACCCAGAAGGCACAGATTGCAAGGAAAGTTTAAACGAGTAGAGGGGCCTGTGAAAGGGAGGGTCCAGACCCCGGAAGTTTTAAAAAAAAACCCTCAAATAGACATTTAAATACGGTCATATTAAAAAACTCACAGCTACCAATTATACAAGTCCTGGTTGGCGATGTACCAGTAGAAGCCCTCATCGATACAGGAGCAGAAGGAAATTTTATGAGTGAAAATTTCTTCAAAAAGAATTTTTATAGGGTACGATTATTTAAAACCAAAAATACGGAAATTATAGCGGCGCAAGGAAAAACATGTCACTGCATCGGGAAATTATCATTAAACTTACAGGTAAAAGAGGAAAGTCTCAAAGTATTAATTTTTGTAGTGAAAAATCTGCAAAATTCTCTTATTTTAGGTATGGAGCTTTTAAGGACCGCGAGGGCCAAATTAAATTTTCAAGATAGTTCCGTGGTGTTGGAGATGGACCAGAGGGTGGTGGAACCTGTGGAGACACCGCAAGTGGACCTTAGCCATCTGAATGACCATGAAAGGAAAGCAATACAGAAAGTGGTGAGTAATTTTTCTCATTTATTTTCAGAAAAACCAGGAAACTGCCAAATAGTCACGCACAAGATTCAATTATATGCCGAAAAACCTTGTAGGACTAAACCTTATCGGTATGACAAACAAAAAGACGTAATCATCGAAGAACATATTCAGGAGATGTTAAAGAATAAAATAATAACGCCCATAAATAGTGAGTACGCTAGTCCAGTCGTACTATGTAGGAAAAAGAACGAGTTTCCTCCTTCGGATAAAAGGGCTTGGAGGTTTGCTATTGATTACAGAAAACTAAATAGTATTACCAAATTTCCAGTTTACCCTTTGCCGGTTATAGACGAGATCATTAGACAGATCAAATCGACAAGATATATGTCTACTTTGGACTTAACGTCTGGCTACTATCAAATAGCTATGAGACCCGAAGATATACATAAAACCGCGTTTATAACAAAATCGGGCACTTCTGCATTTTTACGCATGCCTTTTGGGTTGTGTGGGGCCCCATCAACATTCCAGAGAGCTATGGACATTGTTCTAAAGCCTGTTCTAGGAAAATCAACTTTAATTTATCTAGATGATATAATTATAACGAGTAGTACGTTGGAACAACACATTAATGATCTAGAACAAGTTTTTAAATTATTAAAAGAGGCCGGTCTTACAATTAACGCCTCAAAATGCAAGTTCGCAACTAAAGAACTTAAATATCTCGGTTATAAAATTTCGCAAAAGGGTATAGAAACGCAAGATTCAAAAATAAAAGCTATTAAGAATTTCCCACCGCCCAACACCGCCAAGAAACTTTCTTCTTTCCTTGGGTTATGTTCTTACTATCGATCTTTCATAAAAGATTTCGCTAATATTGTTGAACCACTCTTAGTAATCAAAAGAAAAAGGGGTAAATTTACGTGGACAGCGGAAGCTAACACAGCATTTGAAAGATTAAAAGAAGCGCTAATTAATGCCCCTGTTTTAAAATTCCCGGAGGGGGACGAAAACCTGGAAATTGCAGCAGATGCGTCAGACTATGCGGTGGGTGCGGTTCTTATGCAAAATAACCATCCTCTGGCATTTTTTAGTAAAACATTGAATCAGACACAAAGGAATTATACAGCTACAGAAAGAGAAACATTAGCCGTATTAATGGCTGTACACAAATTTCGAGTTTATTTCGGCAAATCGCCAGTAACAGTCTTTTCGGATCATGCGGCTGTTGGTAGACTTTACTCGGGGAAAAACCTAACGCCCAGGTTAATAAGATGGGCTTTAAAACTCCAAGAATATAATATCACAATAAAATATAAACCGGGTAAGGAAAACAATGTAGCTGATGCACTTTCTCGTATAAAACTGGACGATGAAGGAAATGAACTTAAATGCGCTGTGTTGACTTCAAAAATTTTAGATTCTAGAGATACGATTATTACTGAACTGAAAGCTGATCCTGAATTTGGAAATATCTATGCTTATTTGAAAGACCCCGAAAGCTTCGAGCACACAGATATCGATGCGATAAGAAATAGAGCAAAAAACTATGAAATAATAGATAATTTATTATTTTATACGAAAACAACAAACGAAAATCTTGAGTATAAACCAGTCATCCCAGCCTCGCTTCGATTAAGCATTTTGAAGGAATTACACGAAGCAAAAACAGCGGGCCATTTAGGGGTCAGAAAGACTTTAAAAAGGGTACGCGAGGCGGTATATTTCCCGCAATTATACAAAATAGTAACGGCGTATGTCAGGTCCTGCAATCAATGTCAGTTAATAAATGATATTAATTACAGCCCGGCCGGGTACTTAAATAGCATTCGCGCTACATTTCCGAATGAAATTTTAGGCATAGATCTTCTTGGTCCCTTCCCCCAGAGCGAGTTAAATAAAAATCGTTTTCTTTTAGTAATAGTAGATCATTTTTCAAAATGGACAGAAATTGTTCCACTTAAACGCGCGTCAGCCAAAACAGTCGCAGATGCATTCTTACACAGATACATTTTAAAATACGGTGCACCGATAAAAGTAATTAGCGATAACGGAAAACAATTCATTAGTCAAATATTTGAAAACATATGCAATGGACTTGGCATACGCCATATCAAAATGGTTCCGTATAGACCACAGGCTAACATAGCAGAAAGAGTTAATTAAAACATAGTAAAAATAATTCGCAGTTACGTGAGCACACATCACAAGCGCTGGGATGGCTACATAAATGAATTAGCTTATGCTTTAAGAACGGCAAATCATGATACTACGGGAAAAACTCCAGCAGAATTATTTTTAGGCAAAAAGTTAATTACGCCTTTAGATAAATTATTCTTTGTGCAACAAAGAGAGCAGGAGTTTAAACAAAAAGATGTGCAAAAGCTGATTGATCAGGCGCTTAAAACCTCGGATACGGCAAGAAATAGGCAGAAAATATATTATGATAGAAAACGCCGTGAAGCAGATTTTAAAGTTGGGGATAAAGTATTGAAGCGGAAATTTTCTTTATCAAGTGCCCCAGACAATTTTACGGCAAAGCTAGCTCCAAAGTTTGAAGGCCCCTATGTAATTCAGGAAATCAAAGGAGTAGTATTATATCTTAAGAACGAGAGAGGGGAAATCTGTAAAGCAAGTCCCGACCAGGTGAAAAAATACTATAATCCAAATGATTTTGAAATCCTTAAAAGTTTCTTGCAGGACTCAAGTCTAAACGAAGTAGAAGGTCCAGAGATAACAACAACTATTCCACCACCCAAGAAACAGAGAACTGAAGAGAGACCTAGCCCTTCTACAACCCGGACGTCGGTATCAAAAAGAAAAAATAACTTTCAAACTTCAGCGTTTAAGAAAAACAAAAATACAGATGCACCGGGTAAAGAAACCGTGGTAAAGAAGAAAACACCACCTACAAAGGATCGCAGGAGAAATTATACATCAAGGAGAACGCGCACACGGCCACAGAGTCAGGTGCCAGCAAGGCCGCCGTTCCGGAAACTGAAGCGGCAACAGGAGGCACAAAAATACGAGGAACAGAAGAAATTCAAGAAGGACTCCAGACCGGAGGACGTCAAGACCAGCCGTCCCAGGGAAAAACGGAAATGCCAACCACCAGACGATTACTCCGCCAAGAGGCCAGCATGTAGAGGACGCAAAAGAAAAAGTAATGTGGACGACACTCGGAGGGCAGTAAGGAGAAGATTAACATCCATGAAACCTCTAACTTGGGACCAATATTGCCAAAAACGAATGACGGAGTTTCAAGCATCGAAAACTCAAAGATAAGTTAAAACCTTCTATAATTTTTTTTTCTCTTTTGTTCCGAAATGTTATGCATAAGTACGAAGTTCTATGTTTTGACGAAAGTCAATATGTCTCGGTTGAGACTTAGTTTTGTTTTACTTTATTTAGCTAAGGCAAAAGTATTATTTTCTTTAAGTGTAAAAGCTAAAAACAAGCATTTTCTGTTGGTCGAAAGACTAATTCTGTTATGTTAAAGCCAAAATTTGGCCGAAGATAAAAATAACTTCGTATTCTTGTATTAATAAGAATTTTAGTTTCAGTGCCGCCAGCTTGGCGAAGAATGAGTAAAGTAAAAATTTATTTTCTCTTATTCATTTTATGGTAAATTGTAAAAATCATATGTATTAAAATTTTGGAAATGTACGTAAATACTTGAATGTTATGTAAAAGTAGAATTTAGTCTAGAAGCATAAAATTGTAGATGCTAAAAGTGAATGCTTAAAAGCAATGAAGTCAAAATTTAAGTATTAAATTGTAGATAAAGTCATGCTTTAGAGCGAAAGCCTGCATGAATGAGGGGGAAGTTAGAATGAATGTGTTTTGTAGGGTTCTCCACCTACATTTGAATTTTTAAGAATATTAATGTAGCTCATTGAGTTGTAGAATGTCGAGTAGAATGTCGAGGTGTGTCTATTTGGTCGTTGAATTCTAACAAATCATGGTGGTTAGGGGAAGTGTTGTAAGACTAAAACACGAATATTCCCGTTTGACACCACACACGGTGGAGAGCCAGGGTAAAGTTAAATTAATGCTTGAAAAATTGAATGAATGTGAAGTAAGCAATAACTAAGAAAAACGAATCGTTTAAAAACAAAAATTTATTGTGTCAAGAAAGTGTAAATTATAATTTATTTAGAAAGATACTGATACTTATTCCTTCCAGATGCTGGAAGGAAAGACCAAGATTGATTGATGAAGTCCAGGAAAAGTTGCTGTAAGAAGAGAAAGTTATAACTATCAACAGAAATTTTAGTATACAATTTGTTACATAAGATTTTTTTTGTGTAAACGAGGTTCTCGCCAGTTAGTTCAGAATTAGAGAAACTTACAACAGGTCGTTTGTAGGTCCTGCTTCCAAGTTTTCCAAATTCTGGCTGCGGCAAATGTAGGGTTTATATTTATTTTAACTAACATTTATTTTAAGTTTAAACTATCTTTCCTGTCAAGCCTTACTTTCCCCTGAAACTGCCAATGCCAGAATATGTAAATTTTAGTAGAACGCGCAAGGATTCAAATTATCAGCAGAAGTATTCTGATTTAAATAGAAAGGAAACGAGTTCGGTGTGTGATGTTCTTACTTCACGAGCGCGGAGGTAGTTAGCGAGAAATTGAAGAACCCCGCGTGTCGGCCTATGTGCTTGCCGGGAAGTAGTGTTAATCGTTCAAGTGAGCTTCAGTTTGCTGAATTAGCAGTGGTATTGTAAAACGCGGTGAGTTAGTTATTTTTAGAGAGCCTCGTAGTTAGAGTCTTGTCTTTAGTTTCTTTTCAGGTTATTATTTTTATTTGACCGCCGAGTTGGCGCAGTCTGTGAGCGTCAAGAGCATGCAATTGAAAATTTTTACGTTGAATAAAAAGGGACTTAAACCCTTCACAAGACTCTGTCTTTTATCCAGTTTTCACAGTCACCTCTTGGTTGCGTGCAAGTTGGAGGCGTTCAACGTTACAAACTTACTGAGTTTTTAATAAAGGGAGGTTTTACACCCTTAGCACGTCTCTTATATTTTTCAAGACTTAGCGATAAGTTGCTGACACAAGACTTAGCGAAAAGTTGCTGACAGTCCTAGTTAGGAGTCTTGACTTAGAGTATGTTATCAGAATACGTGAGCCTCTAAAACCTTCTCACTGGAATCTGGATTCGATTCGAACTACCACTGTCCTGAGGTTTTATCGATTGGCGCTGGTGGGCAAATCCGGGAAGATCTAAACTGATAACGGTTAGACAGATTGGGACACTGGTGAAACCAATAACATGCTTCTGAAAGTAAAGCCATATTATACTTAAAAAATTTATATCAGTTATTTAATTTAAGAAGTTTAATTGATATGCACATTTTAAAACATTTCAGCTTAATAATTTAGAGAAGGGGTCTTCAACCTTTCCCGCCCGAGGGCCACATCAATAAATTCACAATGATAAGCGGGCCACATGGCTGTTAAAAAATAGTGTAGTAAAAAAATTTATATGAAAAACGGAGGTTTGTTTTACAAGACTACAGCTGATTCTAAACGAAGAGATAGTGTTACAGATTTGTGTATATATATACCATAGGTTCCAAAACCTCAACTGGAAATCGAATTAAATTATTTTAAATCTTTTTTTCACAATGAAAAAGAAAAGTATAAAGGTGATTATACAGAGCGAGGTTACTAAATGCATTTTCAATAAAAAAAGAAAGAAAAAACTTACATTACTGGCAAGAGATGGTAGTTACTTTAGTTTTAATGGGAAATTTGACGTTGTTTTTGCTTGATTAAAGCTTCAATTATCCGGTTAAATCTGTATTGTTACAATTCGTAAAGTTTCCTCCAAATGTTTGTCTGCCAGCCGTGTTTTTGGTTTTGATTTTAGGATTTTTATTTTACAAAAAAGCTGTTCACATATGTAGATTCTGCCAAGGGTAGAAGGCATAAGAGTGCATGTTTACGAATTCCTAGATACTTCTCTTCGGTCACATACTTCGAATAAAAATCAATTAATGTAGGATTTTCAGGAAACTTGCATTTTACTGCAGAGTCACATTGTAAATCTATAAATTCTAATTGGATTTGGAATAATATTACATAAGATAAATAACATAAGAAAAAGTGAAATTTTTGAAAAATTCGTCACTTTCAGAAAATGTTATCTCAAATATCAGGCATGTCAATAAATTGTTTTAAATATTAAGAATAAGAGGAAAAAAATTACAGCCAAACGCTGACAAGGCAATGTTTCTTTAAATCAAAATTTCTTCAAAATCAAACGTGGGGCCACCAAAATAATTTCAGGGGGCCACGTTCGAAGATCCCTAATTTAGAAGATTTTTTAAATCCTTTCTGTTCACACAGAAAAATAATATGTGCCTGAACCTCATTCTCGAACGTCATTTATCGTTCCAGTAAGTCTTTGTATTTTACATAGAATATCACATACTAGTCACCATTAAAATTATTAGTACAAGTTATATTAAAACTAAAGAGATGTCGATCAATAACGGCTTTGCGGTCTCGCTTGTCTGAATCGCGAATGTAGTATTTAAAGTGCAATGAAAGGAGATTTTATGCCATTAACATTTTAAGTTAACCAACGGTTTCGATAAGAAAGCTTTGGTTAAAACGCTTATGGTCTGCAAAACTATGTTAAATTATTATATATAATTTTATGTTAAACTATTTTGTGTATGTTACGTCTGTAAAATTATGTGTCCGATCCTGTAAAAATTATGTTTAATTTACATAAATTTTGAATGTCAGTATTAATATTTTGTCTGTATTGAATATTAAAAGATTTCAGGTCAATGGGGTTGTTCAACAGTTGTGTTGAAAATGAAATTATACCCCTTGATCAACAACAATTAACTTCAAGTCGATGTATGATTTATCGTTTGTAATAATGAAATACAATTAACCACAGCATTTGAGCTGCGGTTGATTGGTGGAGCGTATTTTACAGACAAATTTAAAGTAGACATAATTTTAATGGCGTATTTTTTTAGGAGAATGTTAGTAGAAAAAAAAAGTTTTCAACATTAATTTCAACATTAATCAAAAACTTCGTGGTTATTTCCCGTTTAATGTTATGTGCAGAATTAAAGTGACGTACATTATAGATAATATTACCTACAACGTGTTGTCGTACGAAAAACAAATTACCAAGTTTTCATGTGAAAATATTTCACAAAGTTTATTACGTTTTCTTATGAAAAATATCAGTTTTTATTAAGTTTATACCACAATTTTTTCCACCTTAAAAGACGGAGATGTGGTTAAGTGGCACATGAGAAATTATTTCGTTGCATTCCTACTTACAAAAATGTGCTATTTATTCTCTTACGGAAATTTCATAATATAACTCGCGAATATTTTTTGAATAGATTTATTGACTTAGATGCATCTGAATAAGAAATGCCTTTTCGAATTTTTTTCCTTCGCAATATACCAGCATTTAATAATTTCTAAATTCAGAAATTTACAAAACAAATTATGATGATAAGATAAAAAATGCATATTTTTGAAATAATTTTGGGAAAATATTTAATTTCTTAATTATTGCATAAAATTCTACATACCTGAATGCTTAAAAAACAACATAAATTATATTTTCCACATTCGTAATGTTATTTCCTTTCTTTTATTTAATTTAAATAAAAGTTACTTGCGATATTTACAAAAAATAAATCAACACATATACCTACTTAAGATTATATCACATATAGTGTTTTTATATATGGAGAAAAAATACGTTTGCATTCCACGGCGAAACATTTCTGGTACTTCGACATGGGTTCAGACCAGAGCAAACGAGATTGGCTGTGAATATAAGACACTTTGATAAAAATGTCTTGCACGAAAATATCCCTTCGCCTTAGGTAAATTCGCTTTGCTTTGCCGTATTCCAAATAATCCCATCTAGTCCGTATAATCTACATTCCAGGAGGAGGAGAGTAGACTGTTCGATCTCTGATCCTCTTTTTGGCCGACCGGCAAAATTTAAACAGTGTCAAAAACCTAACGCAAATAGGCACTGTGTATCTCTGACATACAAATCCTTTTTTTTATTTATTAAAGTATTAAGACATCTCTGAAAAATGAAATTATAAGCAGAAAAGGCTGATGAAACTCTTTTCTTATGTTATATACCATTTAGTATATTTACAGGTCTAAATGTGTAATATTGATATAAGTATAGAACCAAAATATGAAATCAAACACAAAATGCAAATTATCCTAAGTTATAATTTATATATAAAAATTAGGAAATTTTATTCTCAAAGTAAATAATATAATGGCTAACTTTCAAATGCATTAAATTATTTATAGCATGTTAAGCAAACGCTGCAACTATGCACAGAAAACAAAGGTTTACAGATAATTTTCTTTTAAGAGAAAATGTTTCGTGCACATTTGGCAACTATTTTGCTAGTCGTATTTTATATTTTATTTATCATGATTTTTCTTTTATCTAAACTATTGTATTTTAAGTTTCTAAATTCTTACTATCACATAAATACTCTTTCAGTTCTATACTTTGACAATCTGCCTCAATATTCTTCCTTATGGTTCATGTCAAATTTGCAACTATACCAATGAAAGTGGCAATTTTGCTCAGAATTCTTTTCTTGAGCTCATTTGAAAATTATCTCAATATTTTACTGCATAGAAAATAAGTTAACCATTTTTCACAGGCTTACTCTACAGTATCAATAATTAACATTTTATTTTTATTGTGCCACACTTTACCAATGGTTTTATATCTTCTTCTGTAGGTCTTCTACTTTACTGTCTGTAAATATTGTTCAGTTCATTTTATTAAACAGTAACATACATAAAGAAAAATGGTTACTTATTTTGAATTCATGAGAAATATGAAATTTATTTTTTTTTCAGCTAGCTTTCCGATAACAGATAACTTTTTTACCATGGAGATCTGTAGATAGTTCAGCATCACTATCCATTTGTTCGTGGGTATATTACGACCTGTATCATGTGTGTGAGGTAAACCCTTGTACAATGTCTAAAGGTTTTGATGCTCTGGCTTTATGGGGAATACTATGTTTTTTTTTCTTGTTTGCAGCATGCTATAAATATGAATTCCTCAACGTATAACATTTAAAATGTAATTTTTGTTGCTTTTGTGCATATATTTGTAGAAAACACATATAATATGAAAGTGTCAGATCAGTTCATATTCAATATGTGTACATATGAGTGTGTAGTTTCGTATTTGCAACAAGCTAACCAAACACCGTAATGATAGCTAATCGATCTGAAGTTCTTCTTCCTTCTTTCTTTGCCCTCAACCTAAAAGCACTTTAACAGAACGAGAATCCTTTCCGATTCATCACTATCTGAATTATTTATATATATATTTTTTAAATTCGATTCCCACTGGAATTTCATAGGTGCTTTTGGTTTCAAAGGAAAAGTATGACAAACGTATGCTAAAAATAAGTGACTTATGACAGCTTTGATTTCAGTTACATCAACTAAATAAATAGCTCTTTGGAGTGGCAAAAGTTTTACTTTTATTCTCTGTAGCCTGATTAGAGTAGCGAACGATATGAGTAAAATAGTATCATTTAAACCGTTCCCAGGTTTCTATGCGATATTAGCTTGAGTATGTCTTCAGTTAAGTTTTTCAGAGAAATAATAATGTTTGTCTAATTCTTTATTGGTTTATTATAAGTATTCGTTTTTCACTGATAAGAGTTAAATATTTTATTTTTTTACTTCTGTATATAAAAAATGTCATCTGCATAGAATTCTGCGAAAAATATGTATTTTTTCTGTTTTAAATCCAGTCTCTTCTGAATACGATTTTTCTGTACAGTCACTTCTACAAGTGCGAGTTTGATCCCTAGCACTACAACCTTTGTCGTGCGTCGTCATCAATGTTAAAAAGCATTCAGTATACTTAGAGTAAATCACGGTAGTTATTTTATTCAAAGTTACTGTTAGAAAAAGCTACGATTAACTTCTAAATAAAAATATTCTGAAAACTTACTGGGTGTCGTAGCTTTGACAGACAAACAGAAAAGGAACAGACATAAAAATGATTTGGAAACAAAACAAATTAATTAAATCATCATATTGTGGTAATAGTGATATTTTAATTTAAAAGAAATTTCTTAATTTAAAATAAACTGAATAAACTTAGGCAACTAAGGACAGTGTAATCTATTGATAACAATCGGAAGATGGGGAAAGGATATTTGCTATTTTATTATACTCATTTGATGGGAACACTTAAAAATGAAGGCAATAGATCGCGCCCTGACCTTCGCACTCAGTTGCTTGTTTAGCAACTCCACTCCTGTTCAAGGATGAAACAGCAGCTCACAGACAAGAGCATCTATTCGAGTGATAAACTGCATTTTTTTTCGCAGAGGTTCGTATACTTATTGCTTTGTAGATCGCAACAAAATTACGTACTGTGAGAACACAGTTTTCTCACTGATGGATTTAAACAGACAGTTAAAAAACTTCAGGAAGAACGAGAGACAAGAGCTATATGCTATTTTGAGAATGTTATAATCCAAGACCAGCAGAGCTCGGTTCTTGTCTCTTAGGTAAATTGCCGAAACCTTGTCTAATCTTTTGGTTCATAAAGGGTACGTCATCTCGTGTCAAATGAGTAGAGATGTTATACCTGACATTCGACCCTGCGAACGTTATGGAGGACAAAGCGCATACAAACAACCATAAGGCAGGATTCGAGTTCACAATCTTTTGCTGCGGCAATAACACTTACCCCGCTAAGCAGCTAAACATCCAAGGCAGCTCTCATGTTAATATGAAACAGTATTAAATAAATGACAGTACTCTAATTTAAGAAATACATTTTTGGATTGTTTGCACAAATACTATTCAATGCAATTAATTTCAAATTCTTTGCAGAAGTGCATTATATAGTTTACATTTTATTTCATTTACGTTTAACAGAATACTCTATGCATCCTTTAACTCCATTCCTAACAATATATTGTTAAATGTGATTTTTCAGTACTAAAGAGAACTATGTTTGATTAATGCCTGATCGAAAATGAAATATTATGACACTTGAAGCATGAAGAAATCAGCTTAAAGACACAAAACTAAAAAAACATCTAAAGCTTTATTTCAAATATACCATTTCAAATTTCTGGAATATTAGGCTGCTGAAAGGTTCTGGCCGCTCATCAACTAAAAAAGTATCAGTCTGTTGGTGCAACACCTAAACTATATAGCAGATAGGTAAAACGTGGCCCAGCTCAACTTTGCCTAGTTGCTTAAGCGATACACGAACTTGTGTTGTCTTTCAGGGATGGGATCTCAGCACGCTTGTTTATTGCTGTAATTGTTAAGAATATCTTTTAGCGAGGCTTCTTTTTAAAGGGTTATGCCATTTTATTTCCCCCCCCAGAACACTCAACAAATTTTTATATGGGGGTTTCATGTTGATGTGTACGTCGAAGCACTCTTTTGTCTCTTCTGTAATGATAGAATTGAATCAAATACCGGTGAGGCGTAAAGCCGCTAAGAAGCTGAGCTTCCACACTTCGATGTCAATGACCAGTTTACCTCAATGTTGAAGCTAGTTCATCATACAAGTTGCGTGAAAACGGCTAATGAGAGGATGCTGTGCACTCTTTGCAATCTTATGTACATGTGGTGGTGAAGCACCATTAAGTGGTTGTGTCTAATTTGTACTAAACGAGATACTCTCTAGGCGTTAAAAAGAATGTCACATGTACACAGGCCTACACTAAATTAGTACATTGCGTTAATAACCCTAGAAAGAGAAATACATAAAACATTTCACTTACCCTATGACTTATAGTGCTTTTTCAAAAAATACACTCGTAATTGCATGACATTAATTTATTATATCTTTCATGAATGAATATCATCGTATTCTCGGTTAAATATGAAATGTTAAACATGATAACATTATCACTCCAAATATTGTTAAATATGAGAACATTATCACTCCAAATATTGTTAAACACTAGAGAATTATCACTCCACATATTGTCCATCCCCGCAGCACGTGCAACCAATTTTTTTCGGTTCACATCGCAGGCTATCGTTCTTAGCAAAAATTAATTCTTTCTCACTTGCACTGGTGCAGTCAAGCTGCTCACGATGTATCATTTATTTTCTACCAAAAAGATTCTGGATGGAATTCATTTCATTTCTGGCTCGCTCATTAGTCCTTGTTCCACTACATCACACTTTTCACAGAATGTGCGTCACGAGTTTCAATCATGACGAAGGAATACCTAAAAATTGCAGAATATAAAACCAAGATGTAACACACACATTTTGTAGAAGATTATCTCTCCGAAACATTTTTAGGACATTCAGACTTTTATCCCTTTCTCGTGCTTTTTCTTTTTTAGCCTCAACTGTGTCTTCCTTGCTCTTATTCCATTATGGGAAGAGCAGGGGCCGAAACCCCACTCTCCCGCCTGGCGTGTCGTGAAAGAGAGGGATAAAAAACCATTTCTGCGAGAATTTATTCCCGCGTACGAGCTATTCGATGACTATTCAACTTACGATTAAATGGGTGACGATTAAACACCATCTCTTTATAAAATCTTTCAAAACAGGTCAAGTGGTTTTCTTCCTTACAAAACATCCTTGCTCACATTCTTCAAGTCACCAACTTCATCAGCCCATTACAATATGGTTTTCAACCAAGACTTCCGCTCTAAAAGCTATGGAAGAGATACGCCGCAACATCGAATTAGACAGGAACCAACAGCATCACACCGCCTTCCTCTCAATTGACTTCAAGAGCGCCTTCGACACGCTTTGGTGCCTGCCATCGAGCTGTCTCTTTCCCATTTCACTACTTATTTATTTCGTTTTACGTATTTTGTACTTATGTACTTTATACTGTGCATTCCCAGTGTTGGGTATTTAATGTATGGTATGAATACTGATTGTTATTTACTTTATTGCATGAATATTGCATTTTACATATTTCTTTGTTTGCACTTCTGGTATCTACATTGCAACGTATTCAATCGCAGTATGGGGATTAAGTTATATGTATGTACTCCCAGTCCTCGGCATTTAATGTATGGTATGTATATTGTATAGTATATCCTTCATGGTATTCAATGTATGGTATTAATATTGTATTGCATATATTTCTGGCATTTTTATGTACAACTTATGGGTATTAAGTATATATGTGTGCATTCCCAGCATTGGGTATTTAATGTATTGTATGAACACTGATTGTTATTTACTATCTAGTATGAATCTTTTCTTATACATATTTCTTTGTTTGCACTTCTTGTATCTACATTGTAACCATTCCGTCGCAGTATGGGGATTAAGTTATTTTTTGCACACATAGTCCTCGACATTTAATGTATGGTATGTATATTGTTTCGTATATCCCTCATGATATTCAATGTATGGCATTAATATTGTGTTACACATATTTCTGGCATTTTTATGCAAAACGTATTGGTGTTAAGCTTATATGTGTGCATTCTTAGTGTTGGCATTTAATGTAAGGTTTGCACACTGATTGTTATTTACTGTATGGTATGAATATTGTATTATATATATATATAATTTCTTTGTTTACACCTCTTGTCTCTATATTGTAATGGTATGGGGAATAAGTTATAGGTACGCACTCATAGTCCTAGGCATTTAATGTAGGGTATACATATTGTATAGTGTATACTTCAGGATATTCAATATATAATATTATTATTGTCTTATATATCTTTTTGGTTTTTTTAATGCACAATTTTTGGGTATTAAGTTTACATGTGTGCATTCCCAGTCTTGGGTACTTAAAGTCTCGTATGACTATCGTACTGTGTACACTTATTATTATTTAAAGTATGGTATGAATATTATATTATATATATTTCTGGTATCCTTCTGATTTCGTATTATATATTTTTCTATATATTTCTTATTGTTATTTTTATGCATAATGTATTTAACTGCAGTCTATGTATTCTTTTATATGTATCAACCAGGAAAACAAACACCTCCGATCTTTTCGCATATATATATTTATGTGTACCACAATGTTTCTCTGCAATGTACTTATTAATATAATAGGTATATTCCCTGTATGCGTATTGTCTACATATGTATACTCCTATTATTTTTGTGTATTTTATTGATAATGCATACATATCTGTATATTCATCGTTCTGGTACTTACCTACTTAAGTGTTGTATTTGTTCATCGCATATTCACTGCAAGTACTTATTGTATTGGTCCCACCTGCAATACTATCTGTATCTGCACTAAATATATATGCTTTAAATCTCTGTGTAAATAATAGTATATATATATATTGCTTATTGTAAAAGACAAAATATATTACATCAACATGGTCTTGTACTTACAATTTTAAATATATCCTCACTATGTTTATACATTGAAACTATTGTTTTAGTACACACATAACCTGCATTGTATTTTTAATTTATTATTTCTATTGCACTGTTGGAGTTGAAAGTATACCGTCGATATATACCATCTATATTGTACTTATAGTGATGTGTATGTTTTATATATTGCATTTGAACAAAACCGGCTACCCACTTGGAATGTTAATTTCCAACCTTTAATGTCCTTGGTACTTCAATACTTGTAATGCTATTTGTAACGTTCATGCCTTCTTGGTGCCGTTCCCCCATGTTAAAACCTTTATGTTATTATAATTCTTCTTGTATTGCATATTTATTTATAATTCCATATTTATTGTATTTAATTATTATCATATAGTTACTTACTATTTCAACCATTTCTTATTATATCTGGCTAACTTAAGCATATTTAATATTATCGCATATAATATTTATGTTTATTATTTCTTTTGTCATTATTAACCCTTGTTTAGACATGTAATTTTTATTTGATTTTTAATAAATTCCCAGTGGCTCTTTGGGTAGTGAACGGCACGGGTGCCTGGATCCGACGTTGGGCTTTGGCGCCGGGAGCTCTCATGTGTAGATCTCCTCTTTTTGGTGTTATCTCTAGACAGGGGTGGACGCGGTGCTATACCGATTAACCTAATGGTAAAGGGGACAGTGCCCGCGTCCTCCGTCACTTGTCACTTGTACTTTATATTGCACTATTTATTTATTGTATTACTTTTATACTCTCTGTTGTAATTGCATGCATTGCAATATGTTTCTTGCATCCTCTGTTCCCAAATCTGTAGTCATTGTACAGCTGCCTAGCCGCTGTAAAGGCCATGTTTCTCACCCAACTCCTTTAATTCTTCGATAAGCGCTGGATAGTGGAGGACGAGGGGCATGTACCTGCTTACCTCTGGTAGACACCAGGTGCCCCAGTTCTCCGTCATCTGTCACCTGTCACCTGCCTTCCATCAAGGAAGCGCTCAGAACAGCTGAATGTACAGCAAATATTTATATGCAAATATTTGCTGTATTATTATATATTTGTATGTATAATATATTTGTATGTATAATGCTTGAATGTATAATATATATTTGCTGTATATATATTATACATTCAAGCAAATATTATACATTCGCCGGTTATCTTAAAGACCGCACTTAATCATTTCCCACAACCAAGGTATGCCCACAACAAGGAGCGTAACAAGGAGGCTGCGCCAAGGTTCATGTGCGGACCTTATAATTTAGAACATAACTTTAATTATACTTTAACTGCCAACCGGCCAGACTACGTACACCATATCGCATATATGAACGAAGTGGAATTTCTCGTTAAAAGGACGGACTCAAGCAAAGGAGTACCAATAATTATAGTCATTTTACATCCCTATGTCATAATCTTAAACTGCAGGTTTCTGCAGATAAGTCAACGGCCCTGATAACTCATAAGCCGCGTACTATCCCCACACGAAATCCGTGCATGAAGCTTGAGGGGAAGAACATCAAAATCGTCCCTGAATTCAAATTTCTGTGTCTTATATGGGATAAAGGACTAATGTGAATCTTTTACCTGCATTAACTGAAACTGCATTACAACTGAAACTGAAGCCGTAGTACGGAATTCTCGCCAGTTACAACGCATCATGGGGTGGTAAATCCTCCACACTCATTAAATTTTCTACACCACTGTTATTGAGATCATCCTTTATGCAGCTGCCATCTGGGCTTAGCCAATGAGGACCAAAAACAACTGCTCACAAGCCAACGGTCGTTTGCTTTAAGCCTGCGGATGGCGTATAGGACCACAGCCACCAACGCCGCCATTGTCCTCGCAGGACTAATTTCCCTCCGTATTTGAGCATAACAGAAGGCTGCCTAAGCTAGGATCAATCAGCTAATAGGAGTTGCCAGTTTCCATAATCTAACATTCAGCTAACTGCAGTATGAATGCTCTATCAACTACATGCTCATGCAATCAGGGCTCAAGCGCTAGAGCACACATATTGAGATCAACAGCAATCGGCGCCATCAAAACATACAAGGAGCAGATCTTCAAGTCTTTACAGATGCTTCCAAGACCTCCGATGGAGTAAGCAGCGCCTTTATACTTTTCGGTGGTGCACATTCACTTCTGACTCGGAAGGGTTATCTGCAACCCTGGGACAGCGTTATCCAGGCAGAAGTACTCGCTATAACGGCAGCTATTGAATACGCTCTGGCTTCTCCCTGTCCTTTCATCACTATTTACTCAGACAGCATGTACCCTCTTCTGGCAGTCTTAAAACATAGCCCCCAGTCACGACTCTTTATCAGCATACAGCATCTTTTGCAAAGCAGTGCCCATCAACACATGCAACTGGTATGGGTTAGAGTACACGCAGTTCTAACAGCCGAAGCAGTTCTAATAGCCGAAGCGTTTGCCAAAGGGGCAAGTAGCAACATTAAAGCAGAGGAAATCAATATTCCGGCACCTCCCTCTCAGTTGAAAATGGAGTTTCTTCAAATAGCCACCCTGAAATGGCAACAGGAATGGAACCTAAATGATACCGGGAGACATACATAAGACTGCTTCCCAAAAGTTGACCTTTAAAGACATAAGCCCATCCCACAAAACAACAACTTTGATACGGGCCATGGACAGTTTTTTTTTGTTTATTTCCTTTGCTTTGGCATTTCAGAAACTGCAACGTGCCTCCCCAGAACCCAGACCCAGACCACTACGTCTATTAATACTTTCTCACCAACGTCACTCACCTACGTCAGTGCTTCAGTAATGTGGCCACTCACAGATGCTTTATTATATAAAATCTTGTGGATCTGTGGATAAGATATGTCAGACTATCATCACGATTGCAGCTCTGAGACAGAACCTCTGCCACGTCATATAAGACTTTCTTTCGCTGAGCTACTCCCACTTTATTCAACGAAACATAGTATATCCTGAAATGCAGAGCTGCAGCAAAATCTGAACATTTAGCGCAGCATAGTGTGATCACACTTGAACGGCGTACCTTCAATTTAAACCGGCTCATTGCATTATATTCGATTAATCTCCAGCAGAGTGCTCCCATGAGCTGCGGTTAGTTGTTGCTTCCAGCCAGAGAAGAACGCGAGATCTACTTGTCTACTAAATGTATTTATATTGTACTAATTGTTCATTGTACTAATTTATTTTACTACATATTTACTAACCCTTATGTACTTTTGTATTGTACTACTTATTAATTGTATTACTTTTAAGCTTTATATTCGCTGATTCATATTCTGGCTTTGCAATATGTTTCTTGTATCCTCTGTTTCTAAATCTGTAGCCATTGTACAGCCACCTAGTCCTTGTATGGCCATGTATCATACCTAAATTCTTAAATTCTTCAATAAACGCTGTATAGTGGAGGACGAGGGGCATGTATCTGCCTACCTCTGATAGACGCTATCTAGTCTCTTTCTCCATCACCTGTCACCTGTGGTGCACCTTGGGAAAGCTCAAAGAACTGAGTACACTAAATAATGAATACTTTCAACCATTTCAAAACGTCAGCAAGCATCCTGTCGTTGGATTAAAAATATGCATACTAAAAGATGCCACAGCAGTTTCCTTCTCCTTCTCCTTTCTCACTACTTTGCTTAATATTTCAAAGTATTTAGGCTAAATTCTCTGTTGTTTGTATGATACATTTTTATCTGAATCCTTTTATAGTACAATAAAGTACAATAAAGACCCCAAAACATTATTCATTAGTTCTACTTTATTTAAAATTCGTGACAGTAACATTAAAATAAAATATTTCAAAGAATGTATTTTTAATTTGATCAATGATGATGCCCATGATGATGGCCGTGATGGTGTCCGTGGTGATGGCCGTGATGGTGTCCGTGATGATGGCCGTGATGATGTCCATGGTGATGATGATGCCCATGGTGATGATGATGACCGTGATGATGATGATGGCCATGATGATGTCCGTGGTGATGGTGATGTCCATGGTGATGATGATGACCGTGGTGATGGTGATGGCCATGATGATGATGATGACCATGGTGATGATGATGGCCGTGATGATGTCCATGGTGGTGACCATGATGATGATGATGATGCCTAGCTTTCAGCCCATAGTTATCTTCTGCTTTACAATAAATGCTCAAAAGGACGATACAAACAACAACAGCAATCAAAAGTGAATATTTCTAAAATTTGGAAATGAAATATTTCATTAGGCAAAGAACATTGAAAACCTATTCAAAGCCATTTTTTATTAATTAAAAAAGGGGAATTATGTGTTTTATAGGACAAAAGATTACAAATAGTTTTCTCTAGAATGTAAATGCGGCAATCTGACAGTTCCAACGATAAAACATGCTTCCGTAATCAGCTCATTTCAATTGTGGTGATTTTTTTCTGAATATGTGGAATATCTCTCTGAGGTTAGTGATTTCAATAAATGAAAAACGAAATAAAATGACTTTAGAAACTATGACAACACTGTTAGAAAATATAAGGAGAACACATTTAATTTAACGGTGACGAATAAGCATTATTGCCAATATATCTTCGTGTAGAAAATTGTATGGTGTCTTATAACGGAAAAGACACAAAAATATACTGTTTTGAATCTGAAATAATATCAGTGAAAAATTCGATTTAAAATTTTTATGGTTGGAAAAATGATTCTATTGAAATTTGGTTTCAGCGACATTGTGCAGTATTAAACGCTAGCGGTTCCTTTTTGTGATTGATAGGCAGAGGCCCAACAGGAGAGAATAAAAATCTTGTGACGATTTTTAAAGCATTTTAGATGAAATAATTTAAATACAATTTTAGTTATGCTTATATGAACGACAGATGGCAGTAAAATTATGTGCTTAGATTATATACAAGAAAATTCAATAAAGTGTTTACTCGAAATTTATGCAGTTATTGATTTACGCTTAACTCAAAAATTTCGGTTTGTACATTTTTAGCCAAAGTACGTAGAAGGAATTTCCCTATTAAACTATAACCAATTTTAATACTATCAATTTCATTTTTCAGCAATTATTTTCCAAATCGTCATTTTCCTTTTTAATTAAATTTTTCCATCAAATCAAAGAAAGAAATTGAATTAAGAGTATTAAATTTAAAATTTAGTTCTTCTGTAACGTAAATATTATATGTTATGTTTTTTTTCTGACTATGTGTGAAATTTTTGAATGCTATGTTTAAGTTCAATACCTAAATCTAACAAAGGAATTTAGGAAATTATTATGCTATTTTAGATCGCGAGCTTTTCTTTACCTGTCTTTCTTTACCATTCCTTATAAAATTCTTTCTGTTCAAATCATTACATTTTACACATCATTAAGAAATTTTAATAGAACAAGCACTATTAAAACAATCTCACCATGTTTGAATCTAAGTTTCCTGCAAATTTACCAAATTTTCAAGCTAAAGATTCCTTGCCTTGACGCACATCACCATCTCCTTATATAGTACTTTAAAAGCCAAAATTTTATGTCACTGTTAATCAGTGCTTGCATTTCTTCGCTTCAGTAGCTTTCGTAGTGGTCGATTGCACATTTTCATTTTTTTCTCAGTGTCTAACTATGTAATTAGTCTAGATAAAATAATCGTAACTATAAGGGGAAATGTCTAAAACAAATCCGAACTTATCATTCGAATGAAACAGCATTTATGAAATGATACATGTAAGAGTAACTGTTCTAACATAATTTGCCTGATTAAATAACAAAATGAAATATTTTATATTTTATAACACCAAATATAATCTGTGAAGATATAATATCTGAATAATAGTGATAGTCAAGTAATAAATGATAGTGCAGGATTTCTTCCTTCTCATTAGTACGAGTTAACTATGCTGCAAAAATTAACAAGTATCACAATATTAAAAGTAACAAAATATGGAAAGAAAGTACATATTTAGTAACTCTGAAATTTTATTCTAGGAAGAATAATATTATGGAACTGAAATTTTTTATGAACTTGATTAAAAAGAGATTCTTTTCTTATTTTCATATCTTTTAATTACTTTGCGGTTAATTATTTTGCACTTTTGTTTTCTTTCATTCAGATAATAAATTACTTCATAATTTAAACCTTGTGGGAAAAGCGTTTCACACGTATTCTTATAAAAAGGTGCTAGAATTTAACTCTGTAATTGCCTCTACGCAAAATTAAGAAAAATTCTTCATTGAAGATATGAAAACTTAGTATATCTAAACACGCAATGGACTGATGAATCTGAAATCAAATTAAATTCTATTGTGAGATAAAGTAATTTAAAAAAGATATTTTATATACATATATATGTTTACACACAATATATTCTCTAAGCACATACAAGTCTTTCTTTTTTCTTCTTTTCTCAAACGTTTTGAAGTACTCCAAACATAAAGTTCTCTCTACACTTTAATAAAAATACTAAAAACACAAAGTAATGAATATTTCACGATGATATTGTGAAGGTTAAGAAGTTAACTTGAACACTGAACAGGAAAGGAACTAGCAATCTCGTTTGATTTACAAATAAATTTAATAAATCTCGTTCAATTTAATTGAGTTTATGATTAATTTCTAAACATTAGCGTTATTCTTAAAATAATGCTATAAGAAATTTTAAAAATTAATTTAACTATGTTCGAGTAAAGTGAGTTCTAAGTGTTGTTGCATCTGGTAGTCATTCCTTGCATGAAACGTTCACAAGCAAGTTGTTAAATTTCTTCGTCATAATCCAAAATGCAGTTACAGTTTCTCCTCGAACATTGATTCTTTGATTGCTTTTCCATGAAAATCAAAACCTTTTCTGAAGTATTCTTTGTTGATACGAAAAGTTTAATTATTCTTTAAAGAACATAAGATTTTTATATCATATTATACTTCAGTAGTATATATTATGTATGTTTCAGTAGTATATATTATGTATGTTTCAGTAGTATGAGCTCATTTATACAACAGTTTATGGCAAACTTTTTCAAATTTCCTCATGCTCTAAGACACAGGAAGTGTATTATTTTATGCAGAAAACTGCACTGATACGATCAAGAACTGCTTATGTAAGGAGATCTTAGAAATGCATTAGTAGATATTCTTGTGTTGTCCTTTCAACATCCATCTCATACGTTTGTGTAGAAAAGGTTTACTGCATAATCCGGTGTGCTTCTATTAGACAAAGAAAAAATAAATGTAAATTTCTTTACTGAGTTTGCATCAGTAATTTTTAAAATCTCTCGCTGTGAAACTTGTCGAAATGTTTCTATCCTATTTAATATTATGAGGTTTCATTCCGCGTTACTCTTTAAGCAGTAACTCTGCAATTACAACTACTGGTACATTAGTGCATTGGGATATTACATGGAAATTAATAACTTTATAGCAAAGCAAGTGAGAAAGAAAAGCAAATATAAAATAATGTAGTGAAAGTAGAAACAGTGTTGCAGATAAACCACCAACCAAAAATGTTTGAGAATCACTCTTCTAATGCACACAAAAAGTTCTTCATATAATATTTGAAGCATGAAACTAGCTGCTTTGTATCCCACATAAAGCTTTATCGAACGCGGATGTTTTCTCAACCGAAAGTTTCATTATAATATTTCGTCATATAGATTTGTAAAATACATTGAAATTTTATTCGTTATAAGGCCCGTTGTTACCGTTTTCACATCACTTGCCTTTCACATTTAATGAGCAAGATGTGACATTTTAGAAACTCATTTTTCATAGCTTCATAGGAATTCTTAAATGTCATTTGCATTCGTTCATAAACAGAGATGATAAAACTTTTGAGTATTGCTGAGTAAATTTCCAAAACATATCCTCATTAGTAAATAACTATTTGCGTAAAATCCCCACGTTCAGGTATCGCAATATCAACACACATACAACATATTCAAATAGCATTTTGAATCTAATAGATGATGTAATAACTACACACTCTCTTTCCGCGACTTCTATGTTAAGTAATGTAGCACGTTATTAATTATTCATATATATTCTGATGTTAAATTTATATAAAATGTTACAAGTATAACTCAATAAAGTCAATGTGAAATTAATTAAAATGGATAACTGATTGCATTGAGCTGTAATATGTAAAATTAAAATAATTTTTCATCGAATTAGAGGAATCCAAGAAATGTACTTTAAATGCCTCATCATTAAACGGTTCTTCCTTTACCCATTTTTGTCTTGTACATGATTGCCATTCAACATGAACATTTAAACTCATAGCTATCTTGCATAGGTAAGTTGTAGAAATAATGGGAAATATGCTGCTATAAAAAATCAGAGGGGTTCAAAGGAAGTACAGTGAAAACGTTTTAAAAATCATTCGTAAAGCCAGAAACAAATTTAATAGTTTAAGGTACCAAGCACAACTAATTAGCTTGCTAACAACATGTATAACAGATGACGTACACAAAACGAAATTAAGATATACGATCAGTTGGATCACGAATGCAGAATTTGTCAATAAAACGAAAAACAGTATTCGGAGATAATCAGGTTTGAAATTTCATTGATAGGGTTTAAAAAAGAACAAATATCAGTGCCTTTTAAACCAGTAAAGCGAAAGTTCGTTCTTTCCGGCCTCATAAATAGGAAAGAAGTTATTATCGACCTTGTTAAGAAACTATCGTAATTATGCCAAAGTGACTGGCTGAAACATTTGTCGAATTCTCTTTCTTAAGTATCCCACTACTATATAATTAGCTTTACCAGAGCTCAAACATGATCATTTGAAGAGAAACTTTTCTGAGCTTTTATCATTTTATTCAACGAAGATGCGGTCTTGAGTTCTATGTAAAGACTAAGATGGTTTAAATATTAGAAGATTCGGAAAGTAGAGAAGTGTTTCGCCAAGGATAATTAACTTAGATTTATCTTTACATATTAAGTTAAGATATATCTTAACTTGTATATAAGGAAACATTATTTTGATTATTTTATTTAATATTTGGCAAGAAATATTATTAAATTAGAACTCTCTGATAAGGAGCAGTGGCATCAAAGTTCCCAATTATGTTAAGAATCCGTCTGTAATTTAAGCTGAAATAAATCAGATGTTATTCTAATTACTCATCAAAACTAATATGAAAAAGCAAATGTCATAATTTATAAAAGAGAAAATTTCATTTATTTAATGTTGCAACATTAATTAACTTAACATCTGCTACTATTTTACGTCACTTAAAATTGATTTAACTTTGTGAAACTGAAACACTGACCATTAGAGGGGATTCAAGAAATTCGGGGGGAGGGGAATTGAGTTCTCCATTATTAGAAACGTTGCCTTTTTTAAACACGTTTATGGTGCAAAGATTCTTTCAAATTACACTTGATCTTTGACTGTGTAAATCTTCCAAAAATTTCACCATTACACCAATTACTTAAAAGCTATCATATTCTACATCTTATCTATGTAAAACATAAATTTTCGCTTTTAAATTAGCTTTATAAGCTTATGGGTCTATAAAAGCTGGCTGATGCAAGAGCCTAGACAACCGGGGCCAGCCATAGTGCTTGCTGCCGGGCATTAGTGCCCGAGGCAAACCGATAGCCATCAAAATTGTTCTCAATGTATTTATTTGTTGTTCTGCTTAAATCTTCCGCTTTTAATAATACCTTTTTTTAATAATACTTTCTTAACTCGAAAGGCAGTTATAATTAATTTAAATTTTGTAATCACATATATACCTCTTACATGATTAGATGCTTTATGTCCCGTGTTTGGTGCAGCAAAATCATTTAATGTAAATGTGCTACCAACCTGTGCGGAAGTAATAAAGTGCTATTTGCTTAATCGGCAAGAACTCTTAATCAAATGTAAATAAGAACCCTGCTTGGTCGCTGTGTGTTCACCATTAATAGGAAAACTTCACCCATTTCGAGAAAAGGAAGACTTTTCTTGACTTTACTTCTCTTGATTGAGGTCAAGAAATATTACATAAAGTGAAAACAATTAATGGCAAATACGAAAAGTTTAGAAAAGGATGGTAGAATTAATATTCAAAATAATTACGAAAAGTTTAGATAAGGATGGTAGAATAAATATTCAAAAAGTGTTGTTTCATTTACAGAATAAGCCGTGGAAAAAGTTTTGAAATTTCGTTCTGTAAATGCAAAGACGTCTCAATTTGTGCTTGTAATATGTATTTGTGTTAACTGCAGCCGAAAGAGCATTTTGAATCAACCAAGAACGTTTAGGAAAATGGTCATTATAGCAATCGATAGAAAAACTACAAAAAGGCTTCAGAAATTTCTGCGTAAGACCAACACAGAAGAAAGAATTCAAATAGATGAGTTGCTAGGAAGTAAAATTAGCTTAAAAGGAGTGGTTTCTCGCCCTTTTATTTTCTGCTTCTGAGAAGGCGATTTTTCTTCCTTGATCCTTAAATGCTTCGGACGAAGATAAAATACTGAATATATTTCCAAAAAAAACAAACAAACAAAAAAAAAACCGCGTAGAACATAAATAAAACCTTCAGCTTTTCAAACTATAATGAAATTAAGAGATTTAGCTCAGGCACATGACAGGACTGGAATTTTACTCAAGTTATTGACAGTTATTGTCAATGATGCTTTAAAATTTATAGGGATTTTGACCAAAAAGGATCTATAAAATATTACTGAATATACAGCGAGATCAGATTTGGTTTGTCTGATTATGTTAAAATCACATGAGGGTAGGAATGCTTTCGCGGAGGACTTTGCAAGAGAAACCGAATCATATCCACGGTACACATAGAGAAACTCAAGGAAACGCCCACACAGCCTGCAGGATTTGAGCTGGATAGAACTCCTAGCGGCTCAGCAAGATCGAGAGAAAAAAAGCAAAGTGATCTTGTGGTAAGTGATTAAAGATCAGGCCTTATAATGGTCTATGGTACTTATTTTGATGATCAGAAGGAGTAAACTCAGAACGTGTTGTGCAGATGCCCCTTAGCGGTGTGTTCTGGATAGATTTCTTTAAAAAAATGGAAATTAAGAGTTGTGTAGGTAAATTACAGTTAGAGTAACTAAAGTCTGAGCATTAGTTAAGTATCAAAGTTCGAAAAAAATTGACGGTTGTGATGTGGGATATTTTTTAAAGTTGGTCGACTTCGAAATTATTCATTAATCTTAGTTATTACGTTATTTACAGTTTCTACACTGTATAGTAGATGTGCATTATATATCAAGATCAAAAGAGAACTATAACTGTTTTCAAGGTGAATGTTAATGTTTATTGTACAAAGAGTAGCATTTTTAAAGAAAGTCAGTTCCTAAATTTAGCAATGAATTTTTCTGGCAACTACAATTCAAATATTTACCAAATAATATTGGTTGATAGTTTTGTGATGAAATGTTTAATTATAGCTTTCACTTTTGTAAAAGTAAAAATTGTAATTAATGATTATACAACTTAAGAAGCTCCCTTTTGCTTGAATCTGTCTATGACACCTTCATAAAAGCTCCACACATATTGTAGCCGAAGTCGTATCGATGCATGCTAAGCATGGAAAATATATAATATTTCAAAAGAACTTATGCCGTCTGTAGAAAATTCTGAAAATAGGGTATGTCACCAATTTTCTAAGCTCTTTTATCTGCAGGTGGACCAATGATTAATTGTTATGAAGCACGAAACACTGTCTCCCTCTCAGTAAGTGCATGTCTGGAAAGCCCTTCCTAAAACTGCAGCAATATAATGACAGCATAACGACAGGAAACCCACTTAATGCCATTTTTTACCTTTCTTCGAATCAATGGCACGGAGGCTAACACTTGTCACAGACTCGTTTGGTAATTAATTTTATTTTGCGTTCATTACGCACAGCCGAGGTGCGAAGTAACTAACATTAAATGTCATAAGCACAGTAAACGAGTTTTCGGTTTAAATTTAATTGCGGAGAAACTTACTTATGGAGTCATAAATAAAGCCTCAAGCCTCATTAAGCCTCAAGAGATGCTTAATGTGTAAAACATGTGTTTTAATTCGATGATATATTAAAATCTATATCATTTAAAAAAGCCTCACCATTACTTCGAATTCACACGAATTTCAACAATATTTTTAAAGTAAATCTTGAAGTGAAGTGATTATTAAAACGTAGCTCAATTCATTACTTAAAGTAATCCTTAATGTAATTTATTGCCGATTTAGTGTTCACATTTTATGTAGCTATTTATGAATTGCCTGTCTTCATTATATTATATTCTTAAATTGATATACGTCGAGTTAATTTTTAAATAGCAGGAAAGAAAAAGACGTAACAAATACGTATATTAGATTCCATTAGGAGTATTGGGTAAGTTGATGTTTCAGAATAGTCTGTGAGGAGTTTTAAGATGTTCAAATGTAGCAAATGAAAATTTATAAGTATTTGAAGGTAATGCAAAAAATTATGTTTTTTATATTACTGCTACATAATTTATGTTAATGCTTATCTTTTGGAAGGAAAGTATAATTGAAATTTGCAATACATAGTTGTATGTTAATCTTTTTTTTTTGTTGTTGTTTGTTTGAGCTAAATCAGTTCTTTAGTGTAGTTAATTACGCATTACACTGAGAAACACGTTTGGTTTTACATTTCAATTTATCGAAATTAATCAACAAATTTAAACCTAGATGTTCAGTTTCATTTAGGGTTTCAATAAAGTAACACATCGAAATAAAATTTATCGAAAAATGATTTTATTGTTACTTCATCCTGCTTTCGTCTCTAATTTTATGAATAATAAATTTCATTCACCGATCGTTTAATTTTCAGCTTATTTTATTGGTTATTAAAATATTATTCTAAGAGGAAAATATTTGCTTCAAAAGGGAAAACAAAGATTGGTCCAATTACTTATTGAAACAATAATCGTTAGTAAAATTTCACAGAGTTAATCGTTGATTAAAGTTTTCACAAATTGTAATCGGTGATTATATATGCAAAAAAGGGTTTTTCGTGCATCAGAAATATAAATGTCAATTAATGCAATGAAATATACATTCCATACATTGCTGGCTGAGTACTTGTGTAGTTTTTCTCACTGAAGACATTCTAAAATGAAAGGGATTATATATATGCATATACAGATATATACTGAGAGATATACGAGAAAACAGCACTGCACTCGGGTAGTTTCTTCTGCAAAAATAGAATTCTGGACTAATTTAGATAGGTCGCTAGTTTTATGTCTTAACATTAATGGTGAAAATGTATATTATATACTAAACAACGCAACTTAAGAGTAGTGTATTAAACAAAGACTAAGACTCTGTATATCTAATGGAAATAAATTTCGCATTATTCCATCAAATATAAATAATCTGCAAAAGAAAAGAAAATATTTGTAGGAGAATGTTAACTATAGTAGACTTTTCCGAAGAGTCCTATAACGTTATAAAATTTGAACAGCTTCGCTTTCTTTACCTGTTTAAACATACCTTATACAGACGAACTACCATCCATGAATTGAAACTAATCCATGAATTGAACTCCAGGTAACAAACAATTGCAAAATGCGATAACTATTTATTTGATAATCCTTGTAATTGTTTTAACTGTAAAAACCAAAGTGAACAATAACTTCTCAGTGACACATGCAAGATTCAGATTGCCACAAAATATTGAAGTCACAAAAGCACAGTTCAAGTTTCCCCTATCAGGCATCTGTTGAAATTCGCTTTCTTTCATCTAATACTAGTCTTTAACATTTAGCAAAATCACCTAGCAACTATTCACACATCATTTGACGGGAAACGGAAACACTACCATTCTACCAAGAGGTAAAGTGCTATTGTCTAATTTCCCGCATGTCTAGCATTAGGAGATGTTGAGTTACAATCAACTACTTATCGCTCGGAGTAAACATTTAAATAAATTAACTCAGATTAGTATCAATTTCTATGTGAGACCCTCACTTGCCGTTTAAAACTAAAGAGAAAAATCACAGTTTTAAGGGATGATTGGATAATATGATATGCTTACGGGAAAACACACTAGGGCTGTCTGCCTAAGGTAGGAATGATTTCGTGAAGAATTTTTAAGGACAAGTGGTTCATATTTAAAAGAGTCTATACTAATTGATACCAAACATTTAACGAAAAAGTACGGGAAAACTCACTTACAACCTAAGGCAACAAGGGAATCTGCAAGACGAGAATGAATTCCTTTTTGAAATCAACTAGCAGGATCATCGCAAAAATAGTTGGTTACACACGGTGGTGAAGCTCATCAGGCAAAACCACTTAAGTGGGATTTAAGTTTTACTAGGATTTAAACTTCTTGCACGTGTTTATATTTTGCTAATTTTCTGGTCTGAGCATTGTAAGCTGAAGGAAGTTAAAACTGTGTTTAACTGAAGCTTTATTGTTAGTAGATAACCTAATTGTTAGTGGTATAATTATCACAACATGTATTTAGCATGGTATAAGTATGAGGTTATGAAATTCTGGACGAGATTCATTACGGCAAACGCAATCGAAAATAATTAATTATTTAAACTTGTTTGTGATGTTAAAATACGGTTTCGGTCTAAGGAACTAAACCATTCAGCAAATTGAAAATCTCCCTTCCTTTTAATATAATTTACGTAACAACTTTCTTAATCCCTGAAATAAGGTAACTAAAGGTTTTGGAATAGTTTTCACTCCGATAAAGTCTCTATTTTCCAATGTGAACAAAATATTTCATTATACTTTACTCTCAGAATATTTGAAGGTAATCGTCTTTCCACAAAATCAATCTAAAGTAAATCAGTGGAAGGCGAAATTGTTTTCTACCTTTTTACGATGCGGATAGCGAGAAGAGCAGATGAAAATTCTAGATTACAGTATTCAAAAAGAAAAAAGGAAGTACATCAAGAGAAACAAAAGATATAAGTTCAAGGAAACTAATGGAGAAAAATCTGAGTGGAATTGTTTCATTGCTCATCATGTACATTAGATGTGTCAGAAGAAAACAGGTATAAAGTTGTTCAAAATGGAATTCAATTTCTCGTTTCAGTCACCGAGTGTCCCCGCTTTACTATTATGGGTACACATCCATAATAGTAAAGCCGGGACACGCGGAGTCACAAAAGTTTAATCCGAAAACAACAAGTGCGTTCATATCGTATAGTAGTTTTATTTTACACATCAGAAGAAAAAAAAATAGCTTTAATTTTCAGGAAAACGAAAGGACGCCCCTTTCATCTCTCGGAGATAAGGTTTGTAGCCTTTTCCTAATATATAACTACATTTAATTTAATAGGAAAAACTCTATTTTATTTGTAAACGTTCGTAAATGCAATATTTCTGTACTCCTTTCTTCAAATAAAGTTAAAATGTTTATCTTTAGAGTAATTCATAACGTAACACTGGAATATTTCTGCATTAGCACTTCATCTACAAATTACAACTTCTATGCAGTTCGCTCGCAATTTGAAAAACTTGAAATTGCTTGGATTTTATCTTACTACAGGCTATTTTGTTTCTTTTACTTTCATTTCGGTAACATTATCAAAAAATTACTTCATTTAAAAAACTGTTGTTCTCTAGCTAGTTATAATTCTGATTGATAATTATTCAGAACATGTTTTCAGCACGAAAAGCAAATTAAAGTATTATTTTAAATGTATATTTTTATTATACATGCAGTGTGTAAACCCTGTTGCTAAGATATAAAAACATTACTGAGTATAAACTTCACTTCTTTACTTGTCGCTAAGCTATAAAAGGTAAGATATAAAAAGGAAATCGCTAAGCTATAAAAATTTCACTTGTCGCTAAGATATAAAATTCTTAGAACTCATAAGTTTCATTTTTATTACTTGAAATCATTTTTTTTTCGCTTCTTGAATAGGATGTTAAAATAATGTGACTGCGAAAATTATACCTTTAAATATTAATGTATAATGTATATTTCCAGTGGCAGAGCATCTCAAGATAAACTAAACATTCTCTGAAAAAATTACCACCTCACGAGCTCGGGGGTTTGAGAAAATATTGAATCTAATATTAATAGATGAAGATCTAAAAGTCAAACATAGCAAAATGTTTAATGTTTCATGTGAAATTATCTCATTCTTTAGAATGCAAAATTTGTGGATGTATTCGATAATAAATTTACTGATGTAAACCACTTTTAAATGCTTATCATTAAACGATTGTGATGTTATCTAGCCCAGATTTAGGAAAAAATTACTAAACAAAATCGCTCGTTTCAGTTATTCGGTATCGGTTAAAAAAGAACTCAGTTATAAATTCACAACTAATTCCATAAATTTAAATCTTACACTTATTTCCTTGAATTTTCCACGTAAACCTTTTATCTTAATTTTTTGAAGCATAATGCATATTTTAAGATTTAAACGTTTTACTAGGCACTCTGAATAAAACGTTTTCCTTTTTACAAAGTATTAGTGATAAACTGCTTCTTTAAATATATTTACTTCATTCTGACGAAACTTCTGATTGCATTTACATGTTTGAGATGCCTGAGTAAAAAATGAGTTTTCTCTGTCAGGAATTCTTTATTTGTGTCAAATAGATTGTCAGTTTCGCCCCACAAGCACTGTAGCTGCAAAACATTAGCTCAACGCTTGCTGTTGTTTATGCTCCCTTATCTGACGTGTAGTCAGCCCAGGCCTACGAAATTTCTCGTGGCGCAAGATTGCGCCCCTTGTTGGCAACAGCCTTCAGCAGCTAGCAAGTGACAGTGCGATTTGGCTCAGTTCAGCCCCCAGTTTTGATGAAAAGCACCCCGGGAAAAAAGTCCGAAGGTTTCCCACCCCTCTTCCCTTGCACGAAACCACACGAGAGGACTTCCGGTTCGCCGCATATATAGAGTGCTGCCATATCGCACCGACAGCCCAGGCCTGGCATACATATATATATATATGAAATCAAAGCAAAGAAAATGAAGCATGAATTAAGAACTATCCGGATGAGACGAAAACTTGGCGATGTGTTTTGGTGATTCGATGTGTATGGAAAAAGACTCAATTTAAACTTTCAAGGAATGGTATTTTTATATAAGAAATACAGCTACATAAAGAAAATAAAATTCTAAACTTGCAGCCAACATCTAGTCCTTCAGCTAGCTGTTCGCGTATTTACATTGATTCATAAATTTGAAGAATGGTTTCTTCCGGGATTTTTTAATCCCGGTATTTTCTCCAACTCCCGCTCTGTATCATCAACATCCTGAGACGATAAGAGGGTCTGCTTGCTCATCAGACCTAAAACGTGCTGTACTGAAGTGAAACCTGACGATATATCTCCTCAGGGAAGTATTTGACAAGCGCGAACATAATTAGTAGAAGTTATTTCTTTATACAAACAAGAATTATCCTGTTGAAATGTAAGCTCTGGTGCTTAGAAATAAAAGACAAGAAACATGGCAACCGAAATGGGTTTGCTGCCAAGTGAAATGGCACCCTAGAAAAATGTTGAATGGCAGTAAGGAGGCCAGTAAGGAGTGAAATGGCAGTAAGGAGGCCAAGTGAAATGACACTCTTTACTGCCGAATTGTAAGACGGGCGAAATCAAGTCAGTACTCCCTCCGCTGCCATGGACGTCTTTAGACACAATGCTCTCACAGGTTACTGTATCAAGACTACTGTTCCTTCTAATCTGTTTGGCGAACATGACGTCTCCTGACTAGACAGTGAGTTTGACTACAAACTATGTCCTCTGGAGTGTAGCTAGGATGACAAGATGAGAGGGGTTAAATTACCCTTTATTTTCCACGATATTACAGGCCCTCTCGCACTTCGGCATACAAAGACCAACCACTTGTGATCTGAACGTAAAAATATAAAACTACTAACTAAAATTTAAATAAAAGCTAACTTTTAATATTTTACACAGATGACTAACACTAAGACTGGCCTTTTGAATGACTACGTATGTAGAAGCAAACTGCGGAAAACTGACAATACGTCTTTAGTTTTCGAGAGGACTAAAACTTCTGGCTTTAAAGGCGGACAGTAACTGATGGCAAGCTCGCTTGAAGTCTAGTGGCAAGACGGCTCACTCTCTCCCTTTCTAACTCTGCTCTTGTCAAAAAACCACGATTCAAATACTTAAGCGTTAGCAAGTACAATATGCATAAACAAGTTAATGTGTTTATTCTGGCCGGAAGTGGAAAATAAGAGATGATAGTAAAGTTTTAAAATAAAATAAACGTTTGCAAAACTTAAGATCCTTACAACTGTAGCTCAATCCAGATAGGGACTCATCATTGATTATCTATGCAAATCTATCCAGTCATTAAGATTTCGGGCCGAAAAGGCCCGGCATCATGGCAAACGAACTTATTGGTATTACCTATATAAAGGATAGTCGATACAATGGGACTTCAGAGAGCGGACTCCGTTTTCTGTGTCGCCTACGAATGGTCCTTGCGGCTAATGCTGTCCCATGTACAGTGTCCTGATAGTTGATAGTTACGAATTAAGTATTGTGAGAGTTGCTTCGAGATAGAACGCTGCCATCTTAATACTGTCTTCTGTCAGGTTTCAAATATTCTCGCTTACATCGTCAAATAGTGGCATATCTACAACTCAAATATAGAGTGATTGTTCTATTTGATCATCCTGCTTCTTTCAGGCGGATTGCACGTGCTTTCCCAACTGGTGACATATGAAGTGAAGAGACAAAATCAAATGGGAATAGAATTGGAAAATCTACATTTTTATTCACCATGAGGAGGATGCTCAATTGCAATGTTCCAGCTACCAGCTGCTTATGCATTGAACTCAAAAATTTAATCATTTGCATATTGTATCGAAATTTAGTCGCATACCAAATAGCGTTACATCCAAATACGTAATTATTGTTACGTCGATTTATTAGTCTTTCAGAGTATATATACAATGTGTTCTTATATACGTAAATACATTCTATATAATAATTCTATTTATGTATATAATTATTTAGGGAGATTATCTTCTTGAAAAATGAAAATTACAATCTACTGTAATTAGTAAACTAAATAAAGAAGAATCTCTTGGAAAATAAAGGGTTTACACTATTTTAATAAAAACAACTTCGTCAAAATTATCAATTAACCTGGCAGAAAAAGTATTTAAAGTATAAAAACAAATTTGATTGTTGCTGATTCCACGGAAATAATTGACTTTTCCAGGAGAATCAACCCTTAAAATCACCAACAATTATTTAGATCGGATCGGGTTTCGCCTTTTCATATATTTGAAGGAAATTCAATCCAATATAAACCAAATAAAAATTTCAATAAAATTAATGTAATTTACATTGATTCAGCTTATTTTCAAATACATCAAAAACGTTCCTTGACACTCTCCTATCTAAGAAAACATACAAAACCTTAATGTCAGGCAACAAAATAAGAAAACCGATTGTCGGTCTGAACACTGTAGGACAATCGGTATAACACTGAACCAAAAATATGCGAAAAGTAAACATAAATGAATTTTTTGAAAGCTGCAAATATTAACAAATGTAATGCAACATTTGTACAACAACATAAAAAATGTAAAGCAAATTAAAAAATAATATTAAGATACAACAAAGTGAAGAAAAACGAAAATCATTAAAATCAAAGTAAACCATCACTGTATAAAATTAACATAAATGAATAAATTTTTAAAAATTAAATAATTTTGTAGAAAAATAAAATTTAAATTAAAACTGAAACCAATCTTAAGAACATGCTCAGATGCCGCAAAGCAGAACAAAAACGAAACGTGATCAAAATAATCAAAAGAACCACTCCAGATAAATGAAAAATAATTTTTTATTGAAATGAGTTTAATGTTCAAATTAAAATTAAATGATTTTACATTTCCCCTACTTCCTGCGAGATTTTCATAAGCGAATTTGTTTCGAGAAATGTAAAAGAAAAATAGTGTGCTTCTGAACAATGCGTATTTTAGAAAATTTATTAATATAGAATAATTTTTAATTTAGAAAAACAAATTAAATTTTCAACAACGACAAGTCAGAAAACGAAAAACATAGCAAATAGCATTTGGATGAAATGAAAAGGAATATATGATCTTAAATTCACTTAGTGCGAAATCGAGTTATTCTACTACTTGCGCAAATACATATATATATATATATGTGTGTGCGTGTGTGTGTGTATGTCTACATATATATAAATGCATATATGGTGTGTTGGTGTGGGTGTGTGTGGGTGATGTATTTTTTCTGTTGGTCTACGAAAATTTATTCAATGTAGTTCATGTTCAGTAAAGGAACATTTAAAATAGTTTCGTTTTTACTGTGTACCTTTGGTTAAATTATAAGACAATATCACGATTTTTTTACCCTTATAAATAACGCGTGAACCAATTGATAGCTCTCTTGACAGATGACTTCGCCGCCGCTAACTTTTTCTATTATTTTTTCAAAAAATATATCACAAGAATGGTCACTTGTTCTGAACGTATGTACTGCTTTCAGCCAGTCTTTATAATTTTATATAGAGGAAAATAGAAGACATTTTATCACTTGAAACTTTTTTATATACGATCAAATGCGTATTGAAAATCTTGTCATTACCTTTAAGAGAGAGGACTTGAATTCCAGAGCTAAAACACCCTATCTAGTGAGAGTAAAAATTTGACTTACACCAGAAAGTCCTGTTCCTTACAGGAAAGGGATGGAAACACCCTAAAGGAATGATCGTAATGGAACATCAAAATAGAAAAAGAAACAAATTCTAGGAAGCAAATTAATTTTAGCAGTTTTGTTTCTAGCTATAGAGTTTGGACGCAAGGAAACCACTACCTTTATTGCAAAAATTGTTGCATATTGAAAATATATATACGTAGATGTTGGAGATGCATAAATCTGTATAGATTTATTGATTGATTTTTTTATTATTATTACTGATATCTCATTGAAGTACTAAGTGTGGATGAGCTGCTAAAGATTTCTGGATTTTGGTAGGTCGTCCTGGGCTCGACTCCAGAGGAACGGGCTGCCTGCTTGTTTGGATTTCATGGTTTTTAACCTGTGTAATGTAAATAAGTTTCTTAGAAACTTATTCATGAAAGCATAACTCTTTAAGATATAAGATATTTCTCCCGCTTTCCTAGCGTGCCTTCGTTTTGTAGTGGTTCTGCACGCTGGGCCGGTATTCCAGATTTCCGCGATTCGATTCCCGGCGAAGGCAGTTGCTAATTTTTCATCTTCCCGGCTTTTCCAATTAACCTAATGTCTCTACAGTGGCGTCCAAACTAAAGGGGTGTTGGATGAAAATTCTCCACACCCAGGATTTGGCGATTGGGTCCCCCAAGAACCGCAGTCGCCCTTTATAAAGTGGAGTATATAAGGTATTTCTCCCATTTTCCTAGCGTGCCTTCGTGGTGTAGTGGTTCTGCACGTTGGGCCGGTATTCCAGAGGTTTGTGGTTCGATTGCCGTCGAAGGCGGTTGCTAATTTTTCCTCTCTCCAGCTTTTCCAATTAACCTAATGTCTCTACAAGGAAATAACCATCAGAAACCAAGCAATCAAATGTAATGATAGGAACATAAAACGTTAGAGAAAGATTCGGCACCAAAATATTATTCTTTGGCTGTCACAAATCATTCTGATCTTTTAATTAGTAAGTGTTTAAAAATATTGTGCTTTCCTTTTAATGCTATTTTTCCTAAACTGAGCAAAATACGCTGTATTTCGTAACTGATGTTAGTTGGCGGTAAGAAATTTCGCAGCGTTCTAAGAGTCCTCGAGAAAATTCCTCAAACCCAAACCTCTCCGATCGATTTTCTACCAGGATGTAACAAAGAAACAAATCTTAGGTAATTAGAGAAGTTCTCTCCACTTTTAAAGTGTCACTACTTAGGGACCAGCTGATTTATGTGTTTAGATTCTTTGTGAAAAAAGATTTAACAGCTTCTTCTCTCAGAATATCCCATTCTAAAAACGAAGACCACTGGATTGTTTTAGACGTATCCTTCTAAAATATTAACAGAATCGAATTAGAAAAAAAGTTCCAAAAGCCATAAAATTTTTTAACTTCCCCTATTCATTTATATCAGTTGCATAAGGGAAATAAGTTAAACCTGATGTAATAGATGAAAGACAATATAAGCATAACAGAACTTTAGGGAGCGAATGGGCTATTAAAACAAGAACATTTATAAAAGTAATTTTAGAAAAGAAAAACTTTGCATTATAAGCTTATAAGCTTCATTTATATCTAAATTAAAAAGAGTAAAATTAATGAAGTGGGAATGTATATAATCATTCGTAAAAGAAGACAATAAATCGATTACTTCATATATAGAGTAAAATCACACATTGCTGATAGGTTGATTTATAATAAAGCATGTTTTTAAGTACATGAACAAGAAAAACAAATTTTATTGCTATATAAAGAAGGTAAAAATTAAATAATTATATTTATATAATTAATATAAATTATTATGTAAGTAATTAACATAAAATTATTATGACGTGTGCGATTATGGCAAAGCCTCGAGGGCTATCTGCCTAAGGGAACGGATGCCTTCGTGGAGGATTTTCTAAGGGAAACTGGCTCGTATACACGTTACACATCGGGAAAACCATGAAAACGCCCATGCAGCCAGCCCATTCGCGGGATTCAAACCTCGGACCGAACTACCAGTGTTCAGCGACTATACCGCTCGGCTGCTGGTGGGCCTCTAAAATTATTATGTAAATATATATTGATATAAAATTTTATATATAATTATAAAAGTAAAACTGTTACTTGTTATGTGTAAAATCTTTATAATTTCTATATTAACAGAACTCTGTCAATTTCCGAGTTACAGAAACGATAAAATGTTTATTTTCAGAGAAACATTAGAATATAGCTCTGCTGTATTGGAACTCACAATCTACTGGTTCATAGGAAATTTAGATTGCGATAGTTAGACTTAGTCTCAAAGTTGAAAAATCATTAACAATAGAAAATCGCAAATATAATTGAATACAAACAGACCATAAAATTAAGCTTTTCTTGTTTGTTAAACTTCTTGAAATAGAGTAATACCCCCCTCAAAAAGGAAAAAATATTCCAACAGATTTAGTTAATGCTAATAAATTAGGTAAAACAATTACATCGCTGTATATCTAACTGAAACAAATCAATGTGAAAACATATCGCGTCAAAGCCGAAAAAATATCCTCTTTATAAAGAACGCAATAGGAATTATGATCAGAAAGAAATACCGCATCATAAATTAATTAAATTTGTTAAAATAGCAAAGTTCCAAACGATTCGTACCGTGCTATTCAACAAGCTAAATGTTCAGAGTGTAGCCACCACTACTTTCTGAACACGTGATTTCCATGCCCAATTTCATTGGCGGTGGTCAAATATGTCTTCGACAATGTATCTCTTTGAGTTGATGGCGCTTTAATTAGTCTTAAGAACAGTCGTCCCACTGTTGAAGAAATGATGGATTCAGGTCGTCGAATGTTTTGGATGGGGAAAATCGACCTTCCAGTTGCTCGTTTAAGAGCTTCCCAAACAAATTTCAGGCAATATTTAGCCGCATATCTGCCTAAGAGGACGGATGCCTTCGTGGAGGACTTTCTAAGGGAAACTGGCTCGTATACACGTTACACATGGGGGAAAACCACGAAAACGCCCATAAAGCCAGCCCGTTCGCGGGATTTGAACCTCGGACCGAACTACCAGTGTTCAGCGACTTTACTGCTCGGCCGCTGGTGGGCCTATATATTGAAAGATGAGAAACTTTAAAAGATAAGATGTAGTCACAGAGCGTGCATAGGCATAAAGTATCAAACCTAACAGTAAGTTTTTCAAAAGTGTGTAATATTGTGAAATTTTGTAATATTGTGAAAGCATAATTAAAAACATCAGTACGGTTACATGAGTTTTAAAACTTCTTTTTATTCTGTTAATATCATATATTACGAGTAAATAATTCCATACTTAATAAGTCACAAAGCCAAGAACATTGTAATTTTTTTCCTTTCAAATACGACATTTCTGTAAGCCTTCATCCAATTTCGGATGAAATCACTTTCACTTGTTTTCCTCTCTGTTATTTTCCTAACTACAATTCTTTTACTTTCAAACAGTCCCTAATCAATATTCAGCTATAACAGGCAGTGCGTTTCAGCTAGTTTCTTGTTTACAACCAAAATACCTAATCTGGTATCTCTCGTGCTATGGATTTTTTTACCAAGAATTATGTGCACCTCTTTTTCTGTCTCTAAAGAACATGGAAATGAAAAGTACTATATTCTTAACACAGGATAGTGTTAATGCAATTTTCACCAAAAAAAATTCTTAATCGGATTTTTAAATTCCATTTCAACACTGGAAAGCAAGTTTATATAAACTGTTACTTTAGCAGAGAGAAACATATGTGTTCGAAAACATAAACTGCTTTTAAATCTTGAGAAATATTTACTCATTCTTATATGCGATTTAAACTAAAAAAAATAAATAAGAGACTGCGATTCATGAGTTGGCGGTGTGACTATTTTAGAGGTAATATGACGCGCGATTCAGCAATTGTTACATATTCTAATTTTAATGATAAGGCTTCAATGAAACAAGCACTTATTTAGAGATATGATGACACAAGGATATCCATAATTTCTGTTTTAGCAGAAGTCCAATTTTAAGCGTTTTGGGTGGTCAAAATAGTAGCACCCGATTGCAGGTTAAATGGATTATATTTTACTACCTTCAAAATCGTGCTTTCACTAATTTGAAACACACTTCTTCATGAATTTACTTTAATATAGCAATTCTGAAAATAATTTCATTATATTCTGCTGATAATTATGAAATAAGCTTTGAAATAATATTTAAAAGTGTATTTTTTTAAGGTTTTAAGATGTATATTTAAAATTATTGTTTCTTCTAAAACCATACCTACAAAATGATTAATAAATAATAATTGTTAATAAAGAATAATTTATATAAAGTCTATATACGTTAAAATTATACGTCACAGTAGAACATCTACAGATTTCTAAGGTGGTACAAATAAAATGCGGTTTCCAGATTTACCCAAATAACAGTAGTATTATACATCAGAAATCTTTAAGTATTTCACAGAGTATTCCATATAGTAAAGCGTTTTGCTTGTTCGACTGGGACTTTATCCGTTTAGCCTCCAGCCTACTACTACTGGACGCAATAACGGTCATTTATAATCTGAAGTTCGCTACATTTTGGTATGAGATGGCAAGTGTTACGTTAATGTTCAATTAAGTGCGATCAGATATATTTTATTTCTAGTTGTGTTTTGTCGGCTAACTTCATTTCATAGATCTTGGAAGATAGCATAAGTTGTGAGTTAATTCATTATGGAAAATAACTCGAAAGTAATCTGCATGAGAGGAAGGTTTCCTTCGCAGATGACTCTAAATAAAACTACCTTTTATTTACATTACATAAGAGGAAAACAGGAAAACACTGATATTAAAGACTGGTTAATGGCAAGAAAGGCTGACTACACCAGTCTTTACCCAATCTTTGAAAATTTAATAAACACTAGTAACATTTAGTAAACACTTTCATATAATATAATGTTGCTAAATTATTTCAATTTTAAATATTTTAGCTCTTACTATATTTACATAAACAATGACTATATTAGTTGTTCTTCTTAAGGCAATTTAATTCCATAGTGTAGTAAATGTATGCAAAATGCATAACTAAAGTAACAGATTAAGCTTTTAAACTTAATCTGTTATTGTACTGATAATATACCGTGAAAGGATGTCAGATGTAATAAAATATAACATAAACGGATAATGTAGAATAACATAAAATAAACTGTAATGTAGAATAACATAAAATAAACTGTAATGTAGAATAACATAAAATAAACTGTAATATAGCTTAACATAAACTGACAGTACTGTAAGGCTAATTTAATATTTTACAATGCATTTCGATATGAGACAACCATTTATAAATTCCTGAAAAGATTGAGGTGGATTTACTCAAATATTTGATTGAATTGGACTGAATTGGATTTGATTATAATAAAGCGCACTATCAATACCACCTAAAAGAACGGATGCTTTTCTGAAGCAATTTCTATGGAAAGCTTTCTGATATTCACGTTATGTATAGGTCTGTGTGTGTGGTGTTGCCCACGTTGCATGACAAAACATACTCAAAATATACTTTTCAATCAGCCCATTCACAGAGACTGATCCCAGGTCAAACTACCGGTATTCAGTAATCTTTTATTCAGCTTCCACTGTTCTGTCTAAAATTTTTCAAATAATAAAAATAAGTGAAATCAGGATAACATTTTCGCTTAATGAATCGAAGAAAGATATATTAACTTTAATATTAATATACTGAAGTATCATTGCCTGTATAAAAGTTATGAATTAACGCTCATAAACAAATATAAAATATGCGTATATTAAAAATAATAAAAAAACCCTAAGTGTATTTTTCACATACTTGATTATAAAGTAGATTTCTATTTAATGCGAAAATTATTTGTAAAATTAATAAACAAAATTAACTTTAAACACTACCGAGACAGGGTTCGTACGTACAAAACTATAATTAAATAGTTTAATTTTTGACATCTACTTTTAATTTTAAAATACTTGTTTTAATTTGAATAAAATAATTAGTTCAAATATGAAGAAGCTATATAATTTAAATATTCCCGCTTAATGCTTCTTAAGAGGAAAAGTTAGCACTCATATATTTCACTGATAGAAAATGTTTAAATACGAGTGTTAAGTATTGCATCACTTCTTAACAGACGCAGCCATGCTCGAATCTACTAGGATTTCTCTACTCCAGAAATTCAGAGAGAAAGAAACTTGTCTTCTCGTATCCTTTTATTTCAGCACCTCTATCGAGTTCCCTACCAGCGAATGAGTACCTGTTTGAGCCTTCTAAACTTGCGATAATTACTCTTGAAAGATCCAGTGAACAAGCTGGCAGTGAAACACACTTTTATGAAATTCGATGTTCCAACATTTTACTCAGTCCAACAAGCCTGTTCATAACTTGAACTGGAAAGCGTAATACCTATGCATGACTGTAACGTGATTTTTCCTTTCCACAAATTCCCTCTATACCTGGAAAACACAAGAATAAAAATATCGATCTTTAACGATTATACAAGATGTTTTGGAAAGAATGCACTTCAAATGTTTTAAAAATGTTTGAATTTCATTTTCACATACTGTTTCGCTTTTAAAAATGAATTTACACTACGACAAATACAGGTAATTGACATAATTGGAGCTTATAGTAAAAATGCAGGAAATTTAAACTTTCATACACTCCCTTCTAAGAATAAAATACCTGTTTTCAAAAAGCTCCAAAATTTTAAAAAACATCTAAGGATATACTTAAGCTAAATTGAAAATACTGAAATAAATTCAAGATTCTAATACTAATATTGTCACAGTAACAACTGTGGTTTAGTTTTGCTAACATATATGTTTATGTTAATTTCTTTCGTACATTCCTTGTCATGTTATTCACTCAGGCCAGAGCCTTACACAATCTTTACGGCAAACGATAGAGGTGAAACGTAACATGCAATCTTAAGCAGCCACTCAGTGGAAATCGTGCTGTTTCACTAATGGTTGCTGAAAGAAAGCCGCTGGCAAGGAAAAAGCCAAACGGCCCAAGATTAGTGAATTTGGTAACTTTTAGTTGGTTATTTTATTGCATCCAGGAGCGTTGTTACTCTGAACAGGTCTGAAATCTCTTCAGGTTTAAAACTTAGCAACAAGCTCCTGTAATTAATGGTCGACGAGAAGTCTCATGATTTACTTTGTCATTACTTTTCTCCAAGTACTGATTAGTAACGTTCTTTGTTAGATTTTACCTTAAAATTTATTTGTATTAACAGTAAGCGATAAATCGCCAGCAGCAAGCTGTACTTTATTAAAGGTGTATGTAAGTTACAATACTATAAGTGACAATTAGATTTTTTCCAATAAACTAGTACAAAAATTATGAAATGAAAAATCAGTATACACCCTTTTTCAAAAGAATCGAAGCACAAATTAAAACTTATTATCTCCGTTTTCAACTTAGTCATTGCATTTTCATAATTCGCATCAAAAACTAAATACCCAGTAAATCCATACTTATAATAGACTAGTTCATTTAAAATAATAAGTACAAACCTATAGGGGTCTGTGGATACAAAAGCACCTATGTGAACATACACACAGGTGCAGCATACCTAGGAATACCTAGGCAGCAAAACCTATTTCTACTTTCGTTTCTTTCTTCCCCATTTAAATATATATCCTTCAATTTTCTACAGATCCATTAATCATTTATCGGCGGTTAATGATAAACTGCCAAAGAAATTTTAATTCTGTTTAATATTGTGATATTATAGTTAAAGTGTCTTCGGAGTCTTTTACAAAAAACGTTGAATGTCTATTGATTTTGGAAACTTTTATCAAGCGTCTCATTATCGGATTTTCCAGAAATTTGTTCGGGAAAATATCTTTAAGTGTTCCTTGAGTAAAAGAGTTAAATATTTCTGAAGAAACATAAACTAACCCTACACAAATGCATTTCTTAGCAACTGTTGTTTTTAATTTAACATGCTGTGCATATATTTATTAATTTATCTTAATTTATTAAGTGTCATAATTTCAGGGATTGCAGCAGTTTACTCACTTTTGAACAAAATCATGTTTTCTGACTACCGTGTTGTTATAATAACCACACCAACAAATTATCTTAAATTTTATATGTTTCTTTCCTTATTCTCTTCAGTGCTGTCAATGAATGATTAGGTTAGTATCTCTGTAATATATTTATTCAGTTTATTACAGTAATTATTACTTTTTTAATTCGCTTTTCTGTTTATATGGACTAAGTAACATACTGCTTATATATGCTTAATTTTTTAACTTGGGAGAAGAGTAACTTACATTTTACCGTTATCGGAAAATATAGCACATGTTCTTAAATTTAAGGTTATTAAACAGAATTTATATATAGTATCTCCGAATATTCCAGTTATTGCGTAACTTGGAATTAGTGTTAGTCATTAATTCTAACATTTATCTTTGTAAGACAAAATAATGTCTGAATCTATAAAATTACTGAACACCGGCAGTTCCACTGGAACTTGCACTTTTTATTGTACTTGATCTATGTATAAAGATTTCTCTTTTATTCCCATGTATAACTTAAAAATAAATCAGTTTACATAAGAAAGTCATTAAGGAAATCTGATAATACGCGGATGTTTCCACAAAATGAATTATTTATTATTATATATCTGCGTGAAATTATATTTCCAATATAAGTACTCCATAAATGTTTCAAAGATGCTTTAAACATGTAAATGCTTAAAAAGATTTACAATGCTTTGGACAAAAGGCCATGCAGACACGTTTGGTAATGAAAAAGCTGATCAATTGGCTAAAGAAGCTGCTATGGGACAAGATGCTATCTTAATAGATATACCATGGCCGATATCTTGCTTAAAAAGAAATCTCATAAGAACTGCACTTTCCAAATGGCAACATGAATGGAGTACTAGTGATACAGGCAAAAGAACACTAGAATATTTTCCAAAAGTTGATTTATAAGAACTCATTACAAATCTCCAAATAGTCCGGTATATCACAGGCCGTGGACCATTTCCTGAATATTTGAAATATTTAAAATAACAAACACAAATATCTGTATTTGTGGACAAATAGGATCACCTGACCACTATATAACGAACTGCCAGGTTACTAAATATTTGCATATTAGAATGCCATCTACAAATATTCAGGCTTTTAAAAAATTCTTAGTAAAGCATAAACACATCATAAGGAAAATCACAAAGGCAATGGATATTTTAACGAAATTGGGTACAGATTTATGCCAAGTTACATAACATGATTCAAAGATTATTGAAAATAATGACTATCCTATTGAAAATAATGACTGTTGTGAAAGAGTAAGAAATAATGTCTCAAATAATATAAATATATAAGACTGTAATAAATAGGAAAAAATAAGATTTTATCAGAATTTTATATACAGGAAAGTAAAAGATTGTGGGGAAGCGTAATTATATTTTATAGATTATATTTATTACATATAAGATTTTATTTATTATATATTAGGTATTCAAAATTTTCTATTTAGGTATTCAAAGTTTTCTATTTAAAACTATTGTTATTAACTAATATTGTTAAACAAATATATATATATCTTATGTCACAGATTGCCACTGTTTGGCCATGTATAAATTCTTTATTGTTTTACAATAAATTCGAGACGAAGGGCCAGAGATGATGGTGTGACCCTCCAGCATTTTATTGGAGGCTTTCACTCGACAAAGGAGGACGTGGCGCAAAACCGATTAACCATAATGGTAAGGATATGGTGCCCACGTCCTCCGTCTAAAAAATGTAAGTACTACTGAAACGTACTTTTGTATAGATTTTATATATTCTGTAATATCTTTAAAAAATATTTATTGTTTATTTACAACGATAGTTACTGGCGGAAGTTTTGCGTACGATTTGTTGAAGCTTGTTTAAAGTGCTCTATTTTTTGCAATTTTACTTTCACAAAGTTATCCTGCTCTAATAAGCTATGAATATTGTTTCATAATTCTGGATTTAAGATTGATGACGTAATGCCTCATTAATAACTTTTAAAACAGTTTTATGCTTCTATAAAATTTTCTCTGTAATAAATTTTCCGCTGTCTTAAATATACTTGAAAGTAATAAACCAATACCTTGGGAAAAGATTCGACCGATATTCTATCTTTCTCGTAGAAGTATCGAATTGCGATAAGAACTGCGTGCAGGGTACCGAAATTGCACTTTTCATTTATTTTGGGCTCACTCACGAAGAATAGTTTAACCGATGGGTTAGACCTATTTTTGTATTAGAAATATCCTCCGCTGTATCTTGCACTTTTAACAAGTAGTTTGTGTTGGAAAATAAAAAAAAATGAAGTAATAGGAAGTGAAATTATAATAAAATTTTTGAATTTAAACTTGACTAGACTTTTTCCTTGTTTTAATAATACTCCCTGAAATGTTACGCGCTTTACTATAATAAGAACACAGTTTTTCTTTCCTTTTTACTTAAATGATTGTTAAGCAGAGAAGAGCTAGACCTTTACAGAAGCATATGAAGGCAAATAATTGATTACAAGGCTTACATGCCTAAAATTTATGAGAAGTGATTACAAGGCACTTGTGACAATAGGATCTTAGGGAGCAAACTAAACAAGTACAGACCTTGAGTATATTAATTAGCAATTTTTATCAAAAGTTTAGAATTATTTATTTTACAAACATGTTTTCAAATGTTATTTTTCGAGCGAAAATTGGGGAATAAATTTCTCTAAGAAGCTTATTTCTGATTCTGGTCCCATGTAAGCATAGTTAACAACATATCTTAACATGTCCAGAATTTTAACTGTCAGCCTCTGACATATACTTATGCCATCTAATCTTATTTAAACCCCTAAATTCTTCAGCAAGTTCAAAATTGCTCTTTCTTGAAAACTTCCAGTTCTTAATTTTTCTGTTTTAATCAAAATGGAAATAGTTAGGATCGTTGTACTTTAGTTTTCCAAGAGGTATATCATATTTTTAATAAATGCATTACTTCAGTTGTCTACTAAGATCCGATTTTTAACATTCTCAAATATTTCTCCTCTATTGTACACATATGTACAAATATACCAACAAAAATTGAATATGCATTTTAGTTACGTCCACATATTTACTTCTAATAGTTCTTTTAATATTTTCTTATCGTTAAAAGCACTTGTGTTGTCACTTGATTCCAGTTGATTGTATTGTGGGGTAAAGAAGGTAAATCAGCATTTGAACAATGCATATGAGTGCATATGCATATGCACTGTGCATATGGGTGTTACACAATTTCTGTTTTGAAAGCTGGTTAGATGGTTTCCCAGGATTTTGCTATTTTTAATACCTGGTATGCTATAGATTCTGAGACACAGAGAACAACAAAATTATGTTATTTGAATCTTGCATCTGGAAAAGATTGAACCTCAAGACACATAGCTCTATCAGATGTAATGTGTAATTCTAAAATTATTAACGTTTCATCTACAATAGGCTACTATAATATCTACCTCTTTCATTAATTAATTTCATAACTCAGTAATCGCAAGTGGCCTGAGCCAATTAACTTTAGCAACTTTGTTTATTCTCAGCTTTAGTGATGAAATAGGATAGCTACACAGTTCTTCTTTAGCTCTCCACTCGTCCAGAAAGTGCTCTTGTTAGAAAGGGGGTCCTGTTTTTTTCGGGAGGCTTTATATTAATTAACAACGTTATTATTTTGCCTTTATATCACATCTACTTTCATTTCTTCCTATAAGGTTGCAAACTAGTTAATGTTTTGAGGTGCAGAATTCTTGAGAGAAAGTCTTGAGCCTATTTGTTCTAGTCTTTACATTTGCAAAGCGTTTAATGCCTGCTTTTTTAACGTTTATTCTTGTTAACATGATGCTTAAGAAAATGTTCGCATATATTCTGCTACGTAACTAGTTTCAAGCACTTTGCATCGGTCTCCCTAATCACCATGTTGTTTGATGTTATAGTTTCTGCTGGAGATAAAACACAAATCACGCTGTGACAAGGTCACATAGATGTTATTTGTCTAGTTTCACCCAGGGGGACCAATTCTGAATGCAATGGTGCTTTTCACACTCCAGAGAAGAAATCCTAATACAACGAGATCCCACTGTTAATTATTCTGGTTGCAGCCTACAAAGTCACTCCAAACGTTCCAGGGATAAAGAAATCTTTCACCGGGCTCGGTTTGGAGACAACTTTGTTAAGTACGAGTGGAGGAATTCCACGCCCCGGGGTTCAGCGAAGGTAACGACGCCAGGAGTTACGTTTTGGCAGCGAGAAAGGAAGGTGGTTTTGTACGAAGAGCCAGGCTCTTCCTGCTGAGGCCAATGGCATTTTGGCCTGCTAGAACTATGATTCTTCGTGTATACTGTTGATTCCTGTTCAACAAATTTCTGAAATTACAGGATTGCGTGTGTACAAGTCCCGCATTGTCATGAACAGCACGTGTTAATTTTTTTAATTATTTTATTAAAATTCATGTCATTATTAGGACTTCAATTAAAAAGTATTATATACACATGTATGTAATGCGAAATAAGTTAAAATAAATCATACGTTTAAATTTCATCCCATATGCAATCTGGAAACCCTACTCAGAATCCAAAAAACCTGAAGCACCTGAACTAATAAAGACATGAATTAAAGATTAAAACTTAAAATAATCTCAGAAAAAATCAAAGTAATGTGTGTTTCTGTCAGTCGAACCTCCACAGACCAAAATTAGTAGTGTAAAAAATTATATCATCAAAAACATAAACAAATTTAAAAATCATAAAAAACAAATTATTTTGAGTAGACGGAGTCCAAAAAACAAAACATGAAAATATAAGCAATCCAATACATGCAAAAGTAAGAAAATACATAAATTTTGAAAACATATAGGACTGGTAAAGTTTTTAAAAATTTATACCATGAAAATCATAAACGAGTATGTACGCTTAAAAATCTAATAATAACAATTTTAAATGTATGTGACCATGTCTAATAAGCATATGAAACAGAAGCAATCCAACATATGCAAAACAGGAGTAATCCTACAAATAGAAAAATAATAAATAAAAATATGGTATAAAAATAAAAAATAAAAATAAAAAATAAAAAACCAGGAATTAGTTCTTCAACTCTGAAACAAAGAGCAACTAAAGTTTTGAAATGAAACAATATGTTAAACTTGTTTAGTAGCTATAAGCCTGAATCATGAATTTAGATAAATGATGTATTTTAAATTAATTTACATTAAAAATAATTAGGAAAATCTTCTATGGTAACATTACATATATCATGCAATAACTTGTAAAAGGAATAACAATCGAATTACCAGGGTTATAAATCCTAAATGATCCTTTTACCAATTATTCCTTTTATAAAATAGTTATATTAAATAAATGTCAAGTAGAATGTAGAATTATTTTTGTTATGTTGTTTTGCTAATCAGTGGATTCAGAATAAGGTAAAAAAAAAATAATTCTAGGTTCACTTAATATTAGTAATTCTGTTTACATCAAGGAAGTCCCTAAAAAATGCATCTGAATAGGCAGGAGTTCAATCTAAATAAGAGTTTTGGTACCTTCAATAACTCATATACTGGCATGCAAACTCATTAAAACGAATTGAAATAATATCTAATGTTGTACAATGAATAGAAACATTTTTAATATCCTCTGCTTTGGAAACAAGCCTTTGAGATATATGATGACATATTGCTTTCTCCCGCGATTCTGGTATTGATTATTGTACTAAAGTAAACAAACAAACTTTGTATGTGCTCCTTGAACTGAAGGAACGGGCTGGAAATCCCAACTGAAAACCCCCATATTAGCCGAACGGCGGCAGTCCAACCGAAAATCACTTGGGACATCACTAAGGTAAAGAAATACTTAAAATGTCCCCTTTGCGAGTGGCGCATTTAAGGACACACAATGCCCGTTGCCACTTCCCTTATTCATGTTTCATTCAATACCACAATCTTGAATTCGATCCACATTTATGAATATTAGCATGCAGGAATTATTTGTTAATATATTTGGAGAAACTATTTGTCTCACTTTCTTCCCTGAGCGAATGCGCTTATTTATGTTTAAATTTTCATTCACGTGTATTAAAGAAATAGTTAATAGAAAGCAGTCAGTAGGCATAACTTCATGTACAGTTAAAGTTGTTGCATACCTTGCGTGTGTGCAAGATGATATACATTTGGATGTAATGTAATGTAATCTACGAATGTGCTGCAATCCTCCTGACCGATGATAATCGGCCTCATGGTAAACACAGCACACTCAACACAGATTAAAACAAAAATACAATTAAAAACATAAAACAAAATTCCATTATTGTTCTATTGCCATTTATAAAGTTCATCAAATCCTTTGCAAATCTGAACTTCTTCCTGCCCAATAGAATTATTTTACTTTACCATGTTTTTACCTAACATGCCGCAATGATACGCAGTCGATGACAAAATGCAAATTATTTTGCAAATTAAATCTTTTCAAGTACACGGGGAAGCGCTCGTGTCCAGTAATTACTTGACTGTAATCCAAATGACATATAATTCTCACATTTTTAGAAACTTAAAAGTTCAACAAATAATATTCTTATTTCTCGAAATGTTCCATTTCTCTTTCCAGCAATCATAATAGAAATCCTTCATTTTAAATAACAATTATTTTTATGCTTAAATAGCGAAAGCATCCTCGGCATTAACAGAGCAGCCTTTTTGGCCAGTACGTCGGCGCTCTCATTGCCTATAATGCCAGTATGGGCTTTCACGCAGTTCATTTTACGCAGTTTCACGCACTTCATATATTTTCTCAAATTTTACAAGGAGACCTTTTTTATATAGGAGACCAAAATATTAGTGTTACCCGCATCTGCTACTTCTCCCAAACTAAATAATTAGCCTGTATACATATATTAATATGTGTTTTTACAGTCCAGTTTCCATCAATCCATTTAAGAACAAATATGATAGCAGCCAATTTGTCTTGAAAAGCCGAAACGTAAAGTTCAAATCTAATTTTTCCATAGTCTGTTTCTGTGACAAACAAGTAAACCACGTATGCTGCGTCGATTCCATTGGCAGAACCCGAACCTTCAGTAAATATCTCTTCGTATTTCTTCTACGTAAACATTTGTAACATTTTATCTCTAATATTCCACTGCTTTTTCTTAATACAGGATGCATATTGTTAATTTTAAAGATAAAAAATGCATTATAAGCAGTAAAACTTCCGTAAGTAATAAAATCAACATTTTGGGAACATAATTTAAATTTATCATAATAAAAAGAATAAGATATCGAGCGAGGCGGCATACCGACCAATATGCAAACGACTTCCGTCGAGACTGTTTTAAAGCATCTGGTCAGAAGCAGCAGCCAGGTTCGTTGTATTGTATCTAATTTATTTCTGGTGCTCGGCGGATCCGCGACCCTGGAATCCCAAGGCCCAGCACCATATAATATAATAGGAGTAATAACTGTTTTGTAAATTAATCTAATAATGTTACTTTTTAGTGTTAATGACACAGTTGAAAAATTTATTTCATATTGCATCAGAATAGGGTTAATTCTTTTACAAATGCTATTAAAGTGTTCTTCAAAATTCAGTTTACAAACGAAACAAACACCAAGATATTTTATTATAGTACCTTATATGCACATTAAGCATATTATATACACATTTTGATATGTAATTTGATGTATGCATAACCAGATATAAAGGTATGTAAGAGCACTTTAACATACAGTGTTTTTCTAGGTTACCCCTCAAATGAGCAGTTTCCTACATAAATATTTAAGTGGTTGCAGAGCGTTACCCATTGTCGTGCTATCCGTTTTCAGACACTATCTGACATCCACTTTTACTAATCTTCCACTTTTCACTGAGCGTTTTCTCTATACACTTTTCTCTTGTTGGGCATTACGGGACTGAAAGATAACACTGAAATTTTTAGTGATAGTAGAACATCGCCAGTTACAATATCGCTTAATTGTTTTCCCCATGTGTAACGTGTATACGAGCCAGTTTCCCTTAGAAAGTCCTCCACGAAGGCATCCCTCCCCTTAGGCAGATAGCCCTCGAGGCTTTGCCATAATCACACACACACATACAATATCGCTTACAAATCAATACTAAATCTAACTTCTCAAACTTAACTACACACAGTTGTACATCTCGGAATCATTGCAGCCTCCTATTTATACCATTGTTAAAATGAGCATAGCATTACGAGAGAATTCTGAGTCCTAGAAATAGTGCAACTGTACCACGAGATAGCACATTGAGTTTTAGTATCTTATTATTACTAGGACATTGAAGAAAATTTTATGCTTTCTTAGAAATCAGGTCTCTAAATAAACTCATAAAATATTATCCAATTTTGAAAATTACATCCAAATGCAGTAAATATAACACCTTGAAGGCTAGTGCAAATGTTATGCGTGCCAGTTATTCACATAATTGGTATGTATTCTTAGTACAAATTCCATTATTTAATTAAAATACCTAATGCAAGAATCGCTACTGAATACGGTGGTCATTGCTTATTACAGAGACTAGCAGTAGGTTATGGTATATAGATCATAAATTAATTACAATGTGTTATTTGAGCTTACATTCCGTTTCGAGCAAGTTGCTATTATAACACTATATGCCTAACTGGCTAATATACTTAATTCAAGAGTCTCTACTAATTACAATATCTAATACAATAGTCATTACTTGAAGAAATTGTCAATGCTCAATAACAATATTCCAGCAATATATCGTAAGTAACATATTACAAATTAATTCATCTATGTTAATTTCAGCATGCTACTGCCATCTACAACTAGATCTCTAAGTAATTAAAATCATTTATATGCTGTTATTAGCTACTAAGATATAATATTAAATATGATTTTGATAGTATGAGAGAGGACTTTATTATTCCTTGATATATTTGAATTTGGGTCAATTCATAGTGGACACAACCATCCTAATTTAGAGGAATTGGTCTTTTAATGTCACCCAAAAAAAACGTGTTCCAGAATCTGAAAAATATTTTTCATATAAACTTTTAGAATCTCCGTAAGTTAGAAAGAAATCACCAGATCTCGTAAGCTATATGATACAAATTTGAGGCGAGGGCCGAATTGCCACCCACAGCGCATATGCCCAGCTCTTCAGCTGTTTTCATAATCACGTTGTCTGTTTACTCAGGAGTACAAAGACTATGATATGATGAAGGAATTAAATGTATTCAAATGCAGTATTCAAAATCTACTTTACTATACTGATTGTTTTCTCATTTCAAACGGCTATCACGTTTTTCAGCTGAGTTCTAACAGTTTGAGAGATGCTTTGTTTACCAAATTCGTGGATCAGAAAAATAGTCCAATGAATCCTTTGAGTCAATACGCGTTAATGATTTCTACCTTGGAGACGCTGACATTCTAATGAAACATTGAAAAGAAGTTCGGAACGGTGGATATAGTATATTATTGGTCTACTGACTGACTCGGTAAAATCTTTCATGAAAATGAAAGATTTAACTAACTTAAAAAACTCACGAAATTATCTATCAATTCAATGCAATGAAATGCAGTAGATAAACGTAAATATGTGAATATATTTCAAAATTTAGGAAGGATTAACATTGCACGCAGTACAAATGAAGAAATTTTGAAAGTTAAGTTGGAGAAAAAGTTTACAAACAGCTATTTTAATTACAAGATGGCAGTTAATTCTTTGAACTGAAGAGAAAGACTAGCTGATAATAAATCTAAAGACAGATTTTATTAAAATAAGAGCTCTAAAATTCCCCGATCTCCCACAGTTTTGCCCCTGAAACATCGAAGCTTACCCTGTCCACGAGGAATATATGTATCTTTTAACTTAATCGCAAAATATCTAAGTCAACTTTTACCTGCACTTTTGCCCTGGAAAATGCTGCTTTTGTAAGATTCAGAGTGTACTTATAAGAGTTTACTGAAAAGTATCGGAATAAATACTGAAGGTGCGGTTTGGACGGTCAGTATATCAGCTGTCACAAAAATTTCTATTTTTAGAATAGACCAATTAAATTTAGACTTAATGTTTTATAATCAAAGATAAAAAAATCAACAAATATACATTTTCAAAACATGTAGTTTTAGGTATTGAGAAAGAGGTATACCAAAAGAGCTTTATTAAAAGTTATACATTTATGCCGTTGTATATTACACGATAAACGCAAAATATTTGGGTGGGAAGTGTAACACAGAGTAGTGAATACTTATTATGAAGTCAGTTCGATTAATTTTAATAATAGTCTAGGATTTAAAAGAAATATGACGCTTTCTCATTGAATGTGAATATTTCAGACTAAATTAGAGTACTATGAAAGTTGTAATGACCCAAATATAGTCAACGATTACAACAATAAATAAGTTGGAATTATGATTCTGAGGCTTCCAAAGCATACATCATAGCAATTAATAGAAAATACATATTTAATTTGGCCAAACATATCATATACTTCTCAAAATTAATGTTTGGCTTATACTAATTATGTTTTCAAGTCTACAGTTCTAATACAAAATTTATCATTTTAAATTTAGAAAATTGTTCAATTATTGCAAAGTTTAATCTGTTACTCTTGTACCATGATTTTAAGCTTAAGTTTATAATGAATTTAGAAATAACATTATTCTTCAGAACATTCTTGAGCCTAAAGAGTATTTCATTTTTGACCAATGATTTATGTATATAGAATATAGTTTGCTCACATCTTTTTAAAAACTATTGCTTACACATTGATCTTAGCAATGAATTTACTGTTCATATCATTAAAATTCTCTTTATAAGCTTAAGTAAGTAATTTATTTGGATATCATATTCTTCCTCATCATTTTAAGTTGAAAAACCTCTAACAATATTTTACGGAATGATGCTTAAATGATTATTTAAAAACGTGTATTAATTTCTAAGTTTAAATTTTCGCATACAGATGCGTAGATTTATTTACAAGTAATTTTAAGGTCATATAGGAAGCGAGTTAAGCTTTTTCGTTATATTCAGTGGTAAATAAATTCCGCAGTTTAACTGAATTTCGAAATTTTATTATAAACACCCTGATGATTCCAGCTAATAACATTGAATTCCATCTGAATTTCTATGGCTTACAAAAACATGTGTCTTTTCCATAGCATCTTTCTGTGAAAATTCGATTTTTTAAATCTTAATTGATTTAGAAAAAAGATGTAAATTCCATGCTGGATGGGATATAATTTTTCAACGTAAATTTCAAATATTCAAAAATTTAAAATGCACTGAAAATATAACAATTTAAAGTTTTATGACAGTTGTAAATATTCGACTGTTAAATAACAAGAAACGAACTTTAGTCATGAAATATTTAAATTGATTTTTAGTAATTTGCAGTCAAGTATTGAGTTCTCTGATTGCTTGTTCTAATCTGCTATTATAATTATTTGTCTCATTTGAGCTCATCGATTTACCCCATTTTTACGCTTTGTTTATCGCAAAATAAATATAATTTTTCCTGAATATCTTACTTCGTTTATTGTTAAAGGATAACCTACGTTTTCCAAGCCACTTTCAAAGGGATTTCTCTCATAAGCAAATTCTTTCTAAGTTCTTTCACTATGAAAGCTTTAGACCGTGAAATAGAACCGATTTCACAGAACGTCAGAAAACGGGAAAGTAAACCCCAGTTCCACCCTGAATGAGAATCGATACCTAAAAAAGAAAAATGAAGAATAAGGAAAATATTTAAGAGATATCCTGAGAATCAGGAGTGAGAGTTAAAATAGTTCGGTGAGTGAAAAGAATTGCTACTTCTGAGAAAAACTGCTGGAATTGCCTTTGGTCTAAAATAAACTGCTTGCTATATACTATTTTTACATATAAGCGAGCTTGAAAGTTTATATAATGCATTTGAGATCATAACGGAAACTAGTTTTGTAACAAGAAATTGATAAAGCTCAAAATTAACTGTCAAGAGTCATAGGAAATATATGGAGTCCGAAACCTATGAAGTAAATCTCACATGAAATCGTATGAAATACAAATACATATATGAAATAGAATGTATTCAAATATAAAAGTGAAACTAAAGTGCATAATGTATACAATGAAATAAAATTTTAAAAACGTTTAGGGGGGTGCCAAAATTTTCAAATAACTATTATTTTCGTCAAGATCGAACGAAAATATGAAACATAATCTTAAATAATACAAGCAAATAAAGAAACACCAGAGGAGTAAATTAGGCTTTGTAAACCATTATTCTATCTCAGGGGTCCCCAGGCTTTTTTCCCCTAAGAACACATTCTGGAATATCTGTTGGACAGCGAGCGCCATTTATTGTTTCAAGGTGAGTTTATAGTTGGAGAGTTAATAATACTCGTACATGCATATAATTTACAAAAAAAAAAATAACATATAAAAACTATTGTTTATATTCTTGTGCAAAATAACTATTAAGTAATGCAAACAAAATATATAAAGTATAAAATTTCTTTATAAAAAGTACAAATTTCATAAAGCCAAAGGCTCAGAATTGTTTGTCGCCAAGAGAGCTTCTGAAAAATCTTCCAAATTCCCCAAACTGGCTGTATTCAAGTTCCACACAAAAGGTAAAACTCAGTGTTGTAATATTCTATTTGTAGATACGTAGCTATATTTTTATACTACGTGTTTAAAAGCTATTAAATTGCTAACTTTTTATTGCCGAATTCGGCAGCCCTACTATCGAGGCGAAGCAGTTAACTTTATTTTGGATTTTAGGTTTGGGAAATTAAGTTGGCGAATGCGCAAGGAAAAAAAAGAGGTCGGTCGCATTTCGCTTTGTGCTGGTACCTGTGTTAACACATATTTTACCAATGATCGAAGAAATAAAATTTTTTGTTTGAAATTTCTAATTTTGACTTTTAAATAGATAAGAAAAGGTAATAAATTGAAAAACATACGAAACTTTTATTCTCTTCGAGTTTACAGGCTGTCCTATATACAGGACGATGGTCAAATCCAGTGCTATGAAGTTACAAGGCATTATTTTCTTTCAAGCACATTAATTTGAATGGAATGGGAAAAAACAAGTCGAACATTAGCCAATATTAGATTTTTTTGTTGTTGTTTGTCGATTGTCGGTTTCCTAGTACAGTTTTTAATTGACAACGACGTTGACGTCCATCAGGGTTTTTGACATGATCAGTTTGTGTTTTCAAGAAGTCCGTATTTCTCTGTTGCGCACCTAATGTTCTGGCTTGAATGCTCCTAGGTGAGGATAATCCCAAATAGCTGACTGTTATAGGCAGTTGATATTCTAGAAGATCAAGAGCTTTGGTTTCTTTCATATATATTTTACAACCATGTCGACCGAAATAGCTCACCATTCTTTCATCAATGCTCGGATGTTCGGAAAATACACCTAACTGTTGTAAAGCATCATGCAGAAAATGATAAATTGGACATATTTTGTAATAGCGGTCCGAATCAATGGTGCTATTGTCAATGAAATGAATATACCGCTTGATTTCAAAATATCTATTTCGTGACATTGCTCGACTAAATAGTATAGTTCCTGTGTTTGGCGTGTTTTCCCTGTACATTTTTTCACGTAGCAAAATGTGGAACCACTATAAAAAGTATACCTAAGAATTGCTTGAGTTCTTTTGTTTTGTCAATGAAAAATGATGATTATTTCTCTTACTCTCAGCTTTGTCTATCATTTTTTTACCCAGCAGCATACTCAAGGAGTTCTGTAGGAAATTTTTCAGAAACAAAATCAGTTAGAGACTGACTGGAATCTTGAAAACATATTTCTGAAGCACGTGAATATTTAGGAACGCAATATTTCCTATCAAGGTTTGGCACACATATTTCATCATCTTCTACTAAAATTTCCACAGTTCTTGCTGTTTATATAGTTCCTGCTGCGTTTTCGTCACAAAATAGCTCGGCTATATCTAGTCTTAGTGCAGTCATCGTCTATTTCTTCATTGTAACTCATTGCATCTGCATCAGGTGGTATTATTACCAATTCCGGCTCAGTATCTTCATCATCTAAGTCATAAAATATTCCAAAGCTTATTCAGCTGTTAGAAATTTTCGACTCATTTTGGATGCGTAAAATAAATATACCTTACAAAATAATTCACAAAAGTTAATTTCTTTCATACAAATAAAACGTGTGAAACGACTTTCAGATGCTAAATATAACTCTTTATAAAAGAGGATGCAGGACAAGAAATAGTTGATCTCTACAGTTTACAGGGAGGGGATGAAACGGACGTAACCATTTCACTCCAAAGCGGTGTTATGTTTTAACGTCCTATAATGGTGGATTTTACCATTGTCCTATATATAGGACGCTCTAAAAAAGAAAGCAAAATAAGGATCTATAATATATCTTTCTTTCGGATTTTTTATCATTCACATTAATGGAGACCTATTTTATTTAAAATAAATCCACACATTTCATTTTACCTTTTTTTTCCTTTACCCTATGCCCGCGGGCATAGGGTTGTTCTATCTGTCTGCTGTTATTTCAGAATTATCAGCAGGATACTGAAACTTTTAGTGTTCTTAGATGCCGACTGGCAAAACTATCATTATTAATTATATTAAATGATTTTATTTTAGTGGGATTTTAATAGTATAATCAGCTGATATTTGTAAATGAAATTAAAGAATGAATCAGTTTGAAACATTATACCATATTCTAGCCTTTGGACCTGTCGGTCCTTTTCTCAGGGCGTGTCACATAGCCTCCACTTGGGCTTAAGCCCAAAATGTAAAAAATAACTAATGACCATCTAAAGAGATTTAGCTGAAGCTAAGACAATTCTAAACTATCGGGTCAGTCTGTAAGTTTGTGCGCATTAAGAGTATTCACTATGACTGATTTACTAAAACAATACAATTTTGAACCTGTTGAAATTTGTCATCATTTGACTAACATATTATTCAGTTCATCACCAACTTTCGTAAATATCGAACGCATTTTAGTACCCATAGAAGATGAATATAGATAATCAGTACAAACGTGCTGTGCTTCATTTTTTATTTTCGTGTGGTGAATCTGTTAGGTTTGCAGCGTTAAAAACTAATAGTGTACATGGTGATCACACTATTAGTGTAAGGGCTGCCCATAAAGGGTTTAAAAAATTTAAAGTTGGAAATGATTTAAAATTGTTGATGAACAAGTTTGCCGTCTAAACTCAGAATTGATCAAAAAACACCCAAGATTGGTGAATATTAAGAAAGTGTTGTTTCATCATGATAACGCTAGACCGCATACGGCTCGAACAACGCTGCAAAAAATTAGTGAATTTAATTGGGAGCTTTTGCCACATCCTGCTTGCTCCCCAGATAGTGCCCCAAGTGATTTTCACTTATTTCGTGCCTCACAAAAGTTTTTACAGGGGAAAAATAAATTCTAAACAGGATATACACAATGAACTTTCAAGTTTTTTATATCAAAACCAGAGTCTTTCTACAGCAATGGCATAAAAAAGCTGCCTGTAAGATGGCGAGACATTGTAGATAATGGAAGAAAATATATAGTTGATTAAAATGTTAAAATGTGTTTTTTTATATTACTTAAAAATTTACCAAAAAAATGTGCACGAGTTTATGGACTGACCCAATAGTTAGCCGGTAATCTTAAATTAGCCAACGAAGCTATCAAAAGAAACGTAATACGGCCGAGCGTAATAACAGCTAAGAGAGATATAATGCAAACGTGCACAATTCAGGAATCCTAACTCTCTCTAGCTCAGCAGAACTTGACTTAAAGACTATTTTACTTCTCATTTTCACTGAACGCGATTCTAAAAACTCATTCTGGTAGGGAGTTGTAAGCTGAAGCTAGGAAGGAAGAGGCAAAAACTTAAAATAATCGTCATAAAATAAAAATATACCTTACAATCTCATTAGCATGAATAATATTATTCACAAGATTTATAGCCGTTTAAAGCCACATTTTAGATTTTTAACAAACAATGATATTACCAGCACTTAAGGAAACAATACCTTGTTCTAGCAAGGCAATACGCTTCCATTTCCTAAACGCGATATTTTTGCAGATATTCTAAAAGTAAATGTTAAACCACATCCAGAATCTTTATCAAATTTTTACTTCTTGACTACATTTAAGATATAATAATGATAACTATTGAAACTGCTCGAAAGAGCATCGTAAAGCTTCGCTCGCGTGTAAATATTTCTTGGTGAAATTCGGCATATTATAACACGTAAGAACTTAATATTCTAAACTCGAAACCATTACCCATGCTGACACTGAGACATTCAAAACTGCACCCGCTTTTGTCAACTCTTTTGAAAACCTTATATTCATGCATGCATTTATAAGATTCTGTAATAATTTTCCCATCCATATGAATAGCTTCTTCGGTGAAAATTTCATCAAAATACCGCCAACTATTCTTTATATGATAGTTTTCTTCGTAAATTTGTATACATAAAAAAGCAACCTCTAGTCAGCATTTTTAAATATAATTTTAAACATTAAAAAAAATATCTTACAAACACACACATCTCTCTCTCTCTCTCTCTCTATATATATATATATATATATATTATATCTGGTGAAATTAGATCTCTGCTCAGTGAGTGAAATAATCTAAATTTTTTCCACTTTCTGTCAAATATTAACAAACTTTGTAATTCATTAAATTTGAAATCATTGTTAGATATAAACTGAAACGCTGCAAAACTATTGTTTTCTTATTTTTACATCGTAGCTGACAAACAGCGAATTTTTTTTCTAATTAATAATGGGAAATCGTTTTCATCTTTCTCAATTTAGTAGAAATATTTTATAGTTATGGAGGATGCTATATTTATGCTTAGATTAAAGAAATAGATTGTGGTATTTTGGTGAAGAAAGTATAATATGGTATTTGGTCTTCAGAAAAATATTTTTTATTATTACACCGTAAGACTCCTTTAAATGCTAAATGTTCCTTAATAGTAAACTAATACTGCCATTAGCTGGAAATCTTCCACAATATAGAATATGAATGCGCTTGAATAATATCAAAACAGTTTGTTAATTTAATAAATGCAGACTTGTAAATATAGACTTTCCTTTATAGTCGTCCTATTATATCACCAATGTATTGAATAACGTGTCTTAAACTATTGTATGACTACAAGACTACTTTGAAGCTGCAGCAACATATTAAACAACGGAAGGATTTGTGAAACTGCTATATTTGAAATATCCGGGAATATTACAATGCACGGGAATATTACAACAATATCAGGGAATATTACAACTCCTGGGTAGCATTAAAAATCATTAGCCTACTAAGACACAATGTTTATTCTTCTGTAACGTCACTAAAGCATGATCTGGTCAGAAGCAACTATTCCTTAATTCCTTTGCGACTTCTTTCCCCGTTTCTATATGTCAAGTCACACCATTGAAGTTAAGCATTCCAAAAAACCTAACCTTGTTTGTCTATTGACCTAGTAAAGCACAAACCAGAGCTTCAGTATGCCCATTAAAATATCTTAAAAAATATATGGAAAAAATTCCAGTGTCTAATTCGTATTATTTAGAATCCATTTGGAAGTTCCTAAGCTTGAGCTATCTGTTTGAATGTAATGAATATAAAATAGACAAATATAAAATAAAGATAATACTTATAAAACCTTTTTAGTCATTATAATATACAAATTATGATTTAAATCAATGATGTAATATAGCCTAAGCTAATATGTAATGTAATATAGGTTGAGCTACTATATAATATAAATAGGTTACGTTCTCATAAAATGTTTGCGATTTATACCGTAAAGATTATCTATATATCACAAAACGAAAAACATGTGTTCTTGAATTGAAGTCATTTTTTAGTAAGAAGCTATCGACTTATAGAGAAATAAAATATGTTTGGAAATTCTGCATATCTGTCTTTGAAACTTCAAAATGTGAGTTTTTAAATACGGATAAGGAGCAGATTTGTAGCATTTCTGAGCATAGATAAGGATGACAAAAAACGCTTTACCATATATATGTATATATGGTAAAAGGACGCAAGAAAGCATTAAAGTTCAAAGGCAAGATTAGGATGCTTATTGTTTATCATCTTAAAAACAAGCCAAGACAAGATTAAAAAAAACCTAGAACCTTTTTTTCGGTAACGTAAATGACATGGTTAAATACACATCCAATTTTTTAAATAAAAATATCATTAAATGAATAATAAACTTTAAATTGCTTTTTTAGGTTAAGCAGTTTAATTCTGCATATGTGCCTCAACAGCAGTTCCTTTCTTATTTAAAATATATGAAATGATTTGTTAGTTTCCCTCACCTGACTAGAACATTCCTGCTTTGTACTTCAGGCAGTCATACATGTGATATTAACAAGTTCATTATCGATTACTTGTGCCCTCAAATGCAGTTATGTGTTTTAAAAATAAAATCAGTTTTATAAATAATTGATATCTTACCTGGTTTGAGTATCCTAAGCGCTGAAAAATTGATTGCTCATTAAAACACTATCAGCTGCATTTATTACTGCCTTTCAGTCCAACCCTCTTGAATTCATTTGCAAGTATTAAAGTTAATCAACTTGCCATACGTTACCCACATGCACACATTCCAAATTTATTTTATATTTGTTTGTTTTAGTATTATTTTTATTTCGCACAATCATAAATATTTTAAGAATTAAAATGAGTAATGTTTTCTCAGTATGGATAAACATTTCATAAGAAATAGGATTTTTTAAAACAATAAAAATTTCTAAAGAAAATTTATTAATCTGAATAACATTTCAGCCTAGCATGCCATATTTATTTATATCAATCTAGAAATTTCACATGACTAAAATTTCAGAGCTTTTTATGAGGAATCTTGATGCTTAAGTACTCGCAACACGATTTACATTCCATTCTTCAGTCAGACTTCTCCAAATTCTTTGCGTAGTACATGCAAGCAAATGTGTTTCACCTGCATTACGACGGAAGTACCAACCAGGCCAAAAACGGGACCTTTCATTCAAACATCGGATTGTCAAAACTGGCCTTGGAGTCGTCTGAAAATATTTTGTCAACTACATGCGTCTTCTGATATTGAAAAAGAAAGAAAGAAAAAAGAAAATATCTTTTCAACTACATGAGTCTTCTGAGAATTAAAAAATATCCTCGGGAAACGAATTTCATACGAGACAAAGAGTGCCAAGTATTTATTTAACTAACTTTTCCTCTATCTCACTTATGACATATTATCATATGACAGACTTGCCTTTCAGATCATTTATATAAATATTTCAGCTGCGTATTCATAGCAGTTGGCACAATTATACAACGAAATATTCGATGTGTTTATTTTCTATATCAGATAGTGAATAAACAACATGGAATTTTTAGACCATTATTTTCTGGTAAGGATATTGTGCCTCAGAGAAATTAATAAATATCAGAGATATGCAACAAGGAATAAAGATTTCATTCTTTTGAAAATTGAGGCCCACCAGCGGCCGAATGGTAAAGTCGCTGAACACTGGTAGTTCTGTTCGAGGTTCGAATCCCGTGAACGGGCTAGCTGCATGGATGTTTTCGTGGTTTTCCCTATGAGTGCCAGTTTCCCTTTGAACGTCCTCCACGAAGGCATCCCTCCCCTTAGGCAGATAGCTCTCGAGACTTTGCCGTAATTAAATAACCTAACCTAACCTTTTGAAAATTGAAGCAATAAGCTGTAAGAAACTGTCTCATTCCTTAACGCGTATCTTCGAGGTGTATTTGAAACTGGACCCGCCTAGCATCGGAAAGGCCGAAGTGCAAATGCGGTGAGAACATTTCTGTTTCTTCTTGTGTCCTGCTCTGAAATAAGGTCAAATTACTCTGCAAAATTGGTGAGCGTGTACAGACAAATCGTAATAATGGGAATTTTACTTAAAACAGTTCACGCAATGTTCTAAAGTGTTCTAAAGTTAACCTTTATTTCAAATTTATTTAAATTTAAGTACACATGATTTGCAGGTTTTAATTTTGTTATATTACACAGTTTCATTCAGAAAACAGTCTGAATGTGCATTCTTCTCCTTTTTCGAAATTCGCAGAACATTTCTGTGGGAAAATGGCGTAGATTAAGAAACTCGATTCGCATTAATACAATACAATTTTTGTGGGAAACAAACTGCCTAAGCTTTAAATTTATTTTTGTGATCAAAATCCCTTTAAACTGACAAATATCAATTTTGTCTAAAAGGGAAATATTTCTCTTAGACTATGATCGTTTTTAAATACAAATTAGAATACATGAAATTAAAAAAAAATATTTTGACAACAACACTGATTTTGAATAAAAAATATCGATATTTTTTAAGAAGCAGTTGATTACAAATAATATTGTGTTCGAACAAACCGAATTTATGTTAATCATTGTCACTACTGGGAGCGCTGAGTTTATTTGTACAAACAATTGCAGACTGTGTTCCAAATCAAAATGGAAAACATTTCTCCTGATTGGCAGAAAATTTAAAGTTTATATAAGATTTTCTTACATTAAACGCTTACCCCTACAATGAACATCAAGGAATTCCTCATTTATGTAGCAGCCTTTTTACTTCCTTGTACGAAGTAAAGGAAATATTGTAAGTACGAAAAATTCCGGGTACCATATTTGAAGGAAAATATCCATATTGACCCTATCGAATGCAATTTAACGATAGTTTTGCTTGACATCTGTACGTAAGAACAGAATAAAGGCCTCTTTTCCCCAAAACTAATTACAATACTGATTTTAAATGGATTGAGAAGAGATTTTTTTTGCGTGGCGTCTATGTATGTATCTTGCATAACTCAAAAACGAGTAGCCTCAGAATGTTGAAATTTTGTATATAGGACTGCTATAACATGTAGTTAAGCACCTCCCTTTTATGTTGCAATCGGTGGCACCAAGAGTGTATATATATATATATATACCTACTCTGTTACCCGGCTCAGTGAGCTCAGTTTTTTTATTCTTATATGTGAGTAAATTGTGCATTTATGTGATTATGATCTAATAGCATTAAAACATCTGGCGCAGAAAACGTTTCAATGAATAAAAAATGCTAATAAGAACAGTTTCATTCCTTGTTCTATTCCCAAACTATAAGCTAGCTAACTGCATGTGCTTTCTTAATACATATAAGGTTAGTTCTATTAGAATTTAATTCTTTTTATTTATCAATGAAATAGACCCGCTTTCAAGGTAAATATCCTACATATGTTAATCGTAATTAATTAATCATGAGACCATTGCATTAATGGAACTATGTTTCTTTAGATGATTTTAAAAAGAAGCAAATATTCTTGGATTGGTTTATATGCAGACTGTTTCATATGTATGTTAATATGCAACATAGCTTGCTCTAATGTAATCTGCATCTATATTTCACAATCACTAACCAGTCAACGTGTCATATTAGGAGTTTTAATGTTAAATTAGTCACATCTGTATTTTCATATTTTATTATCTAAAACTTATTTACTAAAAGAAAATAGTTGATATTATTAATTAAATTTAAAAGGAAATGTGTGGTAGACTTCAGAAGTGTTTCAAAGTAAATCGAAATTTGTGAATTTCGAATCCGCGTTTAAGTCTAGTAGAGCTATCCAGAATTTCCTGCATTTCAAAAGCGTATAGTATGTTTGGGAATATGTTTGCTCATAAAACTATACGATTTGAGGTCATTTATTAAAGACAGGTGCCTATAAAATGATTTACTATGAATCACTATACAAAGCTTTTCAATTACATTTTGACCATAGTTAAGACCTTAAAATTAGTCATGATTGCTTTTTAAAGACTTTTCTGTTGCTTTTATGATAATTGAACTTTAAATATAAAATAGGAACTTTAAATATAAAAGGGAAATAGAAAAGAGTAAGATAGGAATAATAAATTTCATTTTTTAATATTAGAAATAGTAAAAGATTTCTCACAAGAAAGCAGAACTTGGAAAATATTTTTTCTTCAAGAAAATGAGAAACAGAAGGGAACTAATTATTTTTTTATGAATGGTTCTTATTATGTAAAATACTCTGAATTAAACAGCATAGCTAATTAGAAATTATTTAATTAATTTCATTTTCAAACACTTTTAGGTCTTTGAAAAAACAGAATTTTCGTTTTGATTAATTTAATTCTTGATAATATGCTCATCAGGCTGTATTTCGGACGTCAAATCAGATTCTAATTTACAGATACAAATAATACTGTATCTATTCAAACTAAACTAAATTTTTCCTGTTTCTGCCAAAAAATCTTTTTTCTAAAAATTGACAAAAAATTTATTTTTGAAATTAGAAAACAAAAATAAGTTTACTTTAGGTATTAATTTACAATATTTTACCTAAGGTAAAATATAAATTTACCTTAGGTTTGAATTCCCAATAAAAATCTGGAAATCCATTTGTAAACAGTCACTTCCTTTCTCGACCTATATACGTTGAGAAAAATCGAAGCACGGTTGAAAAAATTAATCAGAAATTTAAATACCTAAATCAATACACGGACAAGACAAAAATATACTCAGACAAAAAAAAGGTAGCATCAATCAATCTGAATCTATTTTCAGGATGGAAAAAATTCTCATGAAAATGCGTAGTTGCCAGCTGTACCCCGAATTCTGTGCTATAACCAGATGCAGCCAATGAAGCAGAAAATCACAGTTTGCTTCTTGCTGTCGCTTTTATAAAAGGTCGGATAGGAAATTCCCTTCCTGCTGGGCGAGGACGGATTGTCATAGATCATCGGACAAAATACTGCAGCCTCGTCAACTGACCTAATTTATCCCCATGGCACACGAACCGCTACAAAATGTTAAAAATGGTTACATTTATTGATGTTAATGACAATAGTCAAAGCACTGATAATGATATTGAAACTGTGAATGCAGATTTGTAATACGCAGTTAGCAACATTTTAGATTCTGAAATTTTGAATCCTATGAAGCGTATTAAATACATTAAAGCCTCGGTTTCATAGGCCTTTGTAATTAGAAGCAAAACGATCAATATTCTAATAATTAGCATTATGAATGAGACTACTGCATCTATTGAAATAGAGTTCTTTTGTTTTGATTTAAATCTATGATATAAATTTTAGAAGCTTTTAAAATGTGGCGAAGCCTTACATTTCATTTTTTTTCTTTCGGGTGGAGTGTTATTCTTAACATGAAGTGAAGACTCGTGCCCTTAACTTCGAATTAAGATGATATAGAAATCATTCAAGCATTTGAGAATGAAAAGGAAATGTGGAAAAGTGATTGGTGTTGCAATTTTTTCAGAGTTTGTGATTTTATCTTATGTGAATTCTTGAACCGATTCTTGTGTAACATTTTTTTCAGCAAATTTCAGTTTGCTGAGATCAACTCAAATTGTTTAATATAGTATCTGTGGTATGAGAAATGTTTTATCGAAAGTGGTATGGCTCTACTATTTAATTGACAATGCTCAAGTAATAAATTGAATACCATGTTTTTATCTTAAAGTTTAAGCTTCTTAATCATCTTAGTAATCTTATACGCAAGTGACATTTTTTGCGAATACTTAGTATGTGTCAAATAAGTCAATATTTCAAATGGAAGGTATTTGGTATCAATGCTCTCCATTTGAAGAGAAATACAAGCAACGCTTTGTATCATTTAGGATTTACTATGTCGATTTATTGTCAGATGCGCTAACATTTACCTGAAAGCAATAACTTTATTCAACGAACGATAATTTGGGAAATATATGATTTACATATTTGTGCGTTATATGTTCTGATACTTAGTTTAAATATGGAATATACAGGGAAGACATAAGTAATATATTGCCAGTAACTTTATTTATTTTCTAAGATCTTATTTAATTAATGCATTCAGTATGTAACTTTAGTATTCAACTTATAAAAGTATACATCCGCTCCTGTTAATAGTGCATCTTCTTAATATTATATTAAACATGATTTTGTCATGTATCTGATGCCTGTGGTAGTCTCTAAAATAAATTTACTTGCTACTTTAAAGTTGCTTTAATCGTTGTTTTGCATTAAATGTTAAATGAATTGATTTAATAAAATAAGTTTTGTGTAGAATTATCTTTAATAACATACATTTTGAACATATGTGCTATGTCATTGTCAAAGTCATATAAACAATTACCGAACTTCAATTAATTTTCACTAAAATAATTCATTGTACTTAACTTCTGTAGCATATTTATTTGTTTAAACCTCTTTGTATCGATTTTTGTATGCTTTTCAGGATTTTTCTTTATGTTTTAAAATATGTTTCAGAACAGAAATTTTAATGAAAGGATGGGAACTTTCGAGAATTAGAAACAAAAACTGTTGAAAAGATACTAGCTAAACAAAATTTTTCAAATGTAGTGTTTATTTTTTATAAAATAATTACTAAATTTAAAGTCAGATTCATAACACTATTGCTGTCCATTTCATCTATACGGAATGTAATAAAAATTAAAAACTGCAACAATTCACATTTTTCTTCTGTTTCTCTGTTGTCTGTATAATGAGGCTGAACTCAAAGAGATCGTCTGTGTTTTAATGAAAATATTAATTTTATTATTTTAATTTATCTTGCTGCATAAGATCTCTTGCGGTACATCAAGGTAATTTAAAAATTGTTTTTGATCGGCTTCAATTTAGTATTTTTGGACAAACTGTGTTTCTTTCATTATTAACGCCTTGCAATATATATAATTCAGAATAGTTTTACCTAGGAAAGGATCTATCGTCATGCCTTTTGCATAGTGTCAAGTTCTTTCTGAACATTTCAGCATTCTTAGACGTTATGTTTAGGCAACGCTAAACAAATATTTTATCTTTTTAATTACATTACTTGCAAGCAGGAAGAATAGTTGGATTACACTGCATCTGGAACATCGAGAAAAAATATTTTCTCATAAAAGCCTGACATCTAGACGGTAAGGGAAAAAACAAAATGTTTAAAGGCAAAGAACTAATTCCTTCTTACAGCAGTGTTTTGATTTACTATTGTAAATGACATGTATTAGCATGACATGTAAATTAGCATTTTTATTTATATAGTTCTTTCATATCCTTTTCATACTTCCGCCTTCGTTGCTTTATTTCAGAGCAACTATGCATCTTACTCTGCTCTATTATTAAATTTATTATTATCTATTTAGTTCCTCTTTTTTCGGTATGCATCCATTGAAACTTTGAGTTGCAATCTGCAGTTACGTTCATTCCCAAGAACACATTGCTTCTGCGTGCATATGGATATTTACGCCAAAATTTTATTTTATATCTGAAAATTCAAATTCAATGCAATATATTTTCTTAGGTTCGGGTTCCGTTAAAGATTATTTCGAAATATAAATAAAAGTCTGAAGCAAAATTGCTTGCGTATAAATTATTTTTACTAGCATGCATTTGGTGTTTATTAACTCTCAGTATAGTAATAATAGTCACCCATCAGTTGTTTGCATAAAACTCATATCGAGCTTTTCTGACAAACTGATAATGTACTGTTAACATACGATTGATAAGTTTAAGACTAATGCCATATGATTTGATATTTTAAGGAAATGTTTATTAATGTCAAGTTTAAAATTTATTTCACAGCAATAATTATTTTAAATTGTCGAAATGAATAATATCCAAGGCTTTAACTATTATTTTAAGTCACTAAAATTTGCAGATACGCTTAGTTAAAAAAATACCGATCTTACTTGAATATAAAGTTGCTTATAAAGAAAGCTGAAAGTCTAAAAAAAAAAAAAGAAAAAAGAAACAATAAAAGCTACACAAGTATTATTAGAAAATTTATAAAATTAGACAAAAACATAAAGCTACATATATATATATATATATAAGTTTTAAAATTTTATTTTTTTTCCCAATAAAATCCTTATCAACATTTCTATCTGACTTCCTAAATTCTAATGCAAAGATGGCAACAATGATAGTTACTTTTTCTTACAAAATATTAACTTTTTCTTGAAAGCAATCTATTCAAGAAGATTTGAAAAATGTTTGTTATTTTAGCATCAGAAAATCTGGAAAAACGGATTTTACTTAATAGTGTGAAAGATTGTGATATTTCAGTGCCTGACAGATCGGAAACAGCAACGTTCTGATAAGTTTAGAACAGGTGCCACTCCTCAAGCCCACAATTGCAGAATGAAATAAAGGCAGAAAACGTATCAATTAAAATCATGCAAAAAGGGATTCATTTACGTATTTACATATAAGGAGACAGCTTTGCCATCCACAGTATTTATACATTTAAAAATACAATATAATTCAGAGTAATTTTGTTTTACTTCCCGTTAGAAGTCAAGATAAATTCACTAATTTAAGCAATTATTGAAGAATTTGGTACATTTTAAATCTCGATTGCTACCTCAAAGTAACTTCACGACACTGCACTCTATCAATATAAATTCACGAGGGTATTATGAAAGAGTGGATCTCAGCTTCTGCAGCACAATGATATTTCAATAGCAAACATGTGTGAATACAACTTCAATAATACACTTGTAGAGAAAGAAGAAAAGTCTGTGTTAGAATTGCAATCAAATCTATTTACAGAAATACGCTGATTTCACTAATTATTAATGCAGTTTCAACGAATGTTTAATGTAACATATGTAAATAAGTGTTTCGAAATGCCCAGCCGCGGTAAGAGAGCTTCCATGCAAAGCGGGTTTAGTGTTACCAGACAATGGCAAGGAGAGGCAGGTTTGCCAGAAATCCCCCAATTGGCTACAAAATTGGCGATATTGCATAGACGAAGCGAGAACATTCTAGAAGGAGCTGATTGCTCAGCGTGTTTATCGTAGTTTTTCGATGATTGTAAACGTGTCTCTCCTGTGAAATACTGGAGAATAAATTGTTTTTTGATTCTTCACCAAGTGTTGTCAATCACTCAAATCCACGAATCCGTAGAATGTAACATAAGCATATTTGCACAAAACAATATTTAAGGGGTGTTAGAACCCAAAAATTTTCAAAAAATGATGATTTCGGATTTGTGCATTTTCAAATTCTCTTTTCAAATTTCAAATACTTTTATCTTTCTAAAAAGACCATTCTTTAACCTCTATGAAAACTAGAACTCTAAAAAAATCTAGTTTTAATTTGTCATCGAATGCTTTGATAAATGAAGATTTTTACATAAAAAAGCGTTTTTCTCCAAACAAGATTACCTTTTCTCAGGAACTACTGGTCACAGGTATCTAAAAATTTTATGGCTTATTTATTATGTTTCCTAACATTTACTGAAACGAGCTTTTTGTGATAAACTAAGAAAAAAATTTAAAATTTTTTTTGTTTGAGAAAAGTCCTAAATTTTACTATGCCTAACAAAACATTCTGTAAATTACTCCAAAATTCAAAATGTTTCAAAAGCTCATTTCAGTATAATTATATAGGTATACTTTAATTATACAAAAAATTTCAAGTGTGTATCTACAGCAGATTTTGAGAAAAGGTACATCGAAAATGGCCAATTTAACATTGTCGGTATAAAGGTTTCTGACACCTCTTAACGATTTTTAAGCATACAGATATTTGTTTTTTTAATTATTTTCTAACCAAACCTTACCAAAATAGTTTTAGAAAAGTTTAATACGACACACATTGATTTTTGTTTGTAGTAAAAAATTTTTGCAGATATGCTGAACATACCTTATATTAGTAACGTATAATTACGTACTTGATGAAAATAAAGGAAAATAACTTATTTCAAAACGAGAGATATATAAAACCTAAAGTGTTTGGATTTAAATTTAATTTTATTTGCATTCGCTGTTTCTGCGTATTTCAACTTGAATTCATGTATTATTTATAAAAGGATAAAAGATCCATTTTTGAATATCAAAGAAAATAAAAGTGATAAAACATTAGCTGTTGAGGTAATGATAATTGTATGGTATCGCAAAATTAAAGTTTGCTCCATTATTTTTTCTGAAAAATTATGTTAAGATTTTATAAAGTGATTCTAAGAAACATTAACTAAAAAAGCATTAATATCTTAGGTTTTCCTTGATTCCTTTTTCAAACAGTTCATTGTTAAAAAGAAAGGTTATATTAGACTGGTTCAATTTAGTTTCCGGGTTAAAAAAAAAAAAAAAAAAAAAAAAAAAACTTACGAAGAACAAAATAAAAATAACTAAACTTTGGTTGAAATGTTGAGTAAGTTGAATGCAATTAAAAACTTTCCTCATTTATAAAATGAATAGCTTAAGAAAAGTGCGTTTGGGAAAGGTCATATTTTTTCGTTTTTTTTTTTTTTTTTTTTTTTTTTTTTTTTTTTTCTTGTTAATATTGTAAAGTGTGAAAGAAAAATTATGCCTTAAAAAGAATAGTAAATGTCGTTGCTGGCATTTATTTTTCATTGTGTTTTTTATTAAAAAAATACTGCTTAGGCATACATGATGGCTCTGAGCTATTTATTTAACTTTATTTCTTTGTATTTTATGCAGTTTATTAAATTTTGTTCTCTAAAATTTATGGGACGTTGCTTTGAAGACTTTGGTGAAAAAGAATTGTTTATAAAAATAATTAAGATACGCTTATAAGGCTATGATTTTCTTCTTTTTAAGCGTGCACAGCATAAAATACTGTGAAGCTCATTTGAATCGGAAGATGTAAAAAGAGGTTATATGACAAAAGTCAAATTTTACAAGAGCAACAAAAAACGATCTCATTCCTTACAAGAATGTCAGATGTCAGCAACAAATATCATGAAATCGATGTAAATAGGATCTATGTAATTCAGCGTTTTTCAAACGTCTTCTGACATTATTGTAAGAAATGAGATTTCTTTTTGTTGCTTCTGTAAAATTTGACCTTTGTCATATAGCCCCTTTTTACATCTTCCGATTTATTTGAGCTCGAATGTCAAGAGCTAAATTTGTGTCCGATGATACACTAAATTCGTATCCGAGTGATATGAAAGCAACACTAATGTTATTTGTATTCACAGATAAATTACTTCAGCTTTCTAAAAACTAACTTTCTAAAAACCTTTTAAAAACATCAGCAATAATTTCTCAGTTTTAATCAATCGTTTAAATCTGAGCTGAATCTTCTCGAAGAGCAAAACTTTGGTAACAAATTATGACGCTCTACAATTTGATCAATTCCAAGCAAAATGACCGGATGGTGCTCAAACGTATTCATGACTTTTTTTCATGCGCATAGAGAAAAATAAGTCGTTTCCTTTAGACACAGCTTAGTCGTTCCCAAACGTTTTAACCTCGTGAACCCTATTCCTGTAGTTTTATTTTATTTTGAGCATATAGAAATAGTTACTCTAGGTAAAAAATTAAAAAATGAGATACATAAAAAATAAAGTAATAATATTGCAATAATAAATAAGTGCGTTAGTTCTTAATGCCCATTTGGTAATAAGAATTACTGATTAATTATACCGATATCGAAAATTAAAGCTCTAAATATATTTTCGTAATAATTGAGAAATAGCTACTATAAATCTTCTAAAGTTCTAATGACTTATACACTTTATGAAACGGTAAATGTGATGTAAGCATCCAATGTTTGTTAAAAGATAAACTGATTCGTTTTTAAGAAAATGTGAAAGAGACAGAATAACTGATCTACAAAATTTGTTTATAGAATTGCATTTCGTTAAAGCAAAATCACAAAACTGGCTGATCTTAATTCAAATGACTTCCAAACCGTTTATACGAAATTTCAAATCGTTTAGTCGATGGCCTGAAAGGGATAGCCTTCGGTAAGCTTGCGGCTGGCCAGCCATCTCAAGCCGAAATTGCTGGATGGTTACGCGTGTATCGAAAATTGTGGAATTCAGGGTAGGGAGCCAGTTTCGAAACACGTGTATTATCATCAGATGTAACAGATATCGCTGCTGAAAAGGCTATGGAACTTGTGAAGGATAGATACGTGGCACTAAATGCGAAATGCCTTGCAGAGATGATGGCTAAAGAAATCTTCCAGGACCTCTCTGCACGTCTGAAACATCAACTTTCAGCAAATGCTTGACAGACGCCTAGCAGGGTCCGGTACTTTACGTCCAATGAGCATCGCTGTGTCTGTTTCAACGGACTCCAGCAGACCATCTTTTGTGCAGCATCTTTTGTGCATTTTGACACAGCAAGATTAAGCCTTATGTCTTCTTCGATGAGGATTCTAGATTCAGCAGAAAGAGTGATTCTTGACGAGGATTTATCTGGAAAGAGGCTAGTGCCTGTTATTATTCTACGAAGCAGAGTAAAATCGATCACTTAAAGTGTAAGTGCAGTTCTTGTGCGAGGAGGTATTTGTCTTGATAATCACTACAGGTCTTCGATGCGAGCACAGTGACCACACAGCGTTATAGGAAAGATACTCTTGAACCTTATGTGAATATTTTCCGGGCCTATAACTTTAAGCCAAGCAAAACTCAACTGGTCGATTATTTTCTGGTGCAAAACAGTATTCCCGTATTTTGTGGTTAATGAAGTCACCGGACCTAACACTAGTTTATTAAATTTATTATGATTACAGGATAAAAAATTTCAAAATATAATTTTTAAACTATTTTTTTTTATTTTACAGAATTTGACAATTTCTCTTTTATAGCATAAATAATTAATATTAAGTTAAAAAAACATACATAAAAATTTTTGGACGACTGACTCTGCCAACATAACTAATTACACTCATTACCATAAATTAAGGATAATTCGGAGTCACGCGGAAATCTAACTCTAAAATAAATATATTACCTGTAAAATCACTACACACATCTTCAAGAATCATATGCAAATTTCAGGAAGTAACCAGATGACACCGATGGTACGTCACAATGACGAGAGTGTAAGAGAGTGATGTATAAGGAATACAGGCAAAGAAGTAAAATTGTTCGCAGGCGCTTTATAAGCATTTCAGTGTAATAACCGAATAGTTATGACACAAAGAACGCATTTGGGTGAATTTTTACGTGGTAGAATTATCGGCCGTCTGAAATGTGGGCGTACCCAACTGGAAGCATCATACGAACATGGAATTTCCCAGAGTGTCATCTCCAGGCTTTGGCAACGATTCCAAGATGATGGTAATGTGAGTAGACGTTACAGCACAGGTCGCCCCAGAGTTACAACGCCGAATGAGGACCGGTATTTGGCAGTTACTGCCAAAAGAAACAGGCGGAGCACAGCCTCATACCTGTCTCGTCAGCTCTCTTCAGCCACTGGTACGACAATTTCAAAGCAGACCATGTACAGACGCTTAAGGCAGATTGGTCTATATGCTCGTAGACCTGTCAGATGCGTTCCACTTACTGCAACTCACTGTCGCCTGCGGTTAGCCTGGAGTAGAGAGCATGTATTGTGGATACCGCAACAGTGGGCTTGTGTGATGTTTTCCGACGAGTCCAGGTTTAGCTTGTAGTCTGATTCTCGCCGGACTTTCATATGGAGAGCTCCAGGTACCCGTTACCACCAAGAAAACATCATTGAACGACACCGTTACGGTGGTGCAAGAGTGCTCGTTTGGGGTGGAATTATTCTGGGTTCCAGAACTGACCTGCATGTTCAAATTGGAACCACGACAAGCCAAATCTATCGGGACGTCATTCTGGAACAACATGTATGTATGGAACTTGTGAAGGATAGATACGTAGAACTAAATGCGAAATGCCTTGCAGAGATGATGGCTAAAGAAATCTTCCAGGACGTCTCTGCACGTCTGAAACATCAACTTTCAGCAAATGTTTGACAGACGCCTAGCAGGGTCCGGTACTTTGTATGTATGTATGGAACTTGTGAAGGATAGATACGTTTCGGGGCGCCATGGGCGCACAATTTGTGTTTATGGATGACAACGCCCGTCCTCACCGTGCAAACATCGTAAGCGAATGCCTTCAATCGGAGGATATTACCCGTATGGACTGGCCAGCATTCTCACCGGACTTGAATACAGTAGAGCATGTGTGGGATACGCTTGGCCGACGAGTTGCAGCCTGTCAACCTCCTCCTACATGTCTAGCGGAGCTTCGGAAAGTATTGCTTTTTGAGTGGTGTAATATCTTCCAAGATCAGATCGATAATTTGATACTCAGCATGTCTAGGCGTTGTACGGACTGCATTGCATCGTCTGGGAGACATACAATGTATTAGCAATCATACCAACCATGTAATATTAGTTTTTTTGTAAATAGGTTTTTTTTTTTTTTTTTTTGGTAATTTGCTCCAAGAAGAAAAATCGCTAATTTTTTTAATAATATCAAACATATAGCATCGTTTTTTGCTCTTTACCTTTTGTTTAATAAATAAGCTTTATAAATAAGTCAAATTTGTTTTGCTTCTAACTCTTCCTTTGCCTGATTTTGCATTATCCTTAATTTATGGACATGAGTGTATTTTGTTCATTAATTGTTTGGTAATTAAAAAGTAAAGAAATGGTCCGTAGCAAATCTTCTTCTAGTGTTTTAAAAGAGCTCAATCAACCAATAAACTGCTTGTTCCCCAAAAAATTCTGCTTTCATCTTTCACCAAATAAGGATTTTGATTTTACATTAGCTAAAAGTCAAAATATTATAACCACTCTATCGGTTTTTTCTTCGTATAATGCATAAAGTGGTATCTTGCCGTTGTAGTAATAAATGCTTATCTATTGCGATATTTTTAGCTGATTTTTAACAAAATAAATAATTCTCAATAAAGGTATTCATTACCTGCGAAGCAAGAGCCAATGCACCAGTTTCAAATTTTTGGGATTTAGTTGACATCAAAGTGCAATTACGCAGTGCAATCTCAATATTACGCTACCTTCAGGAATTGTTTTACTACAAAATTTTGAGCTCTAAGGTTTTGATCATAAACTCAAAATAGAAAGTTCTTTGGCAGCCAAAGCGTCAAAGACTTTTAACAGAGCAATAAAAGCGTCTAGCTGAAGAACTGAAAAGTTACAGTTTAGACTTTCCGACATTTAACGCGCTTTCGCTTCCGTACATTGGGGTATACGATGCAATATTTTTTCACTTATAAAATTTCTCCATGTGTTACTTGCGTTCCCATCAGTTATGTTTCGCTTTTCAAAATAATTTGCCTGCATATTTCTCTCAAAACCTTTTAAAGAAGAAGTATAGAGTGGATCTACTGAAAACATTTCTTACTTGCCACATTCTACCATCATTTGCTATATCTTTGTCTTTTGGCGTCCTCGATCTCGAATAAATTATCTTTGGAGGCTAAATCCTTGACCTCCACAACTTCCTTTTGTTAGAATTTTATTTTTGGAGCCGAGAAGTATAGAAATCACGAAGCAATGTCTTGTTCTTCTTCGGGCCCAGACAGTGAAAGATTATGGCAATTTTCTTTTAAAGGAAAAACAGAACAATCATTTGATGAATCGGATTCACTTGCTGTAGTTGGAATAATCCAGTCTTCATCAGATGAAGTAGAATAAATTTCTCTATTAGATTCTTCATGGGAACTAATTTCTGAGCCAGAACGTTCATCGGATAATTCTTGTAAAAGTTTTACTAAGGAAACTACTTAAACTTTTACGAAGGAATATCATGTTCTTCCAACATTCAGGCAAGGTACGTTACTCCCAATTGGTTACATTAGCACTTTGGGACGGAAGAACCTATTCCAGCGAACTGTCGAATAATAGGTATATGTATATATATATAAGCGGGCAAATAAAATATTTTGTCATCTTGGTACATATTTAGAAAAAGTACAAAATTATCGAAATATTTAAAGAACAAATTTTAAAAATACCAGCAATTTAATTTCGTTTGAGGCCAAAATGACTGCTTCCATAATTCTAATTTTAAATCTAATACAGTATGATTGCAAGCCTCAAAGAAGAGCCATTGTACGACATCCACTCGCTCCGGGATTCTCTAGGCATTAAAATCCTTGCTTTTAGAAAAATACGATTTGTTTCCATAAGCTATGTTCAGAAAGTTCATTTATATTAGTAAGGAAACTTTGGACGAGGCCGATAAAGCCGTCCGCAGTTGCCACACACTTTTATTAAATAGACCATTCTGGAAATACGAGGTGTCCCATTTTAGATTCATTTGCATATCGTAAAATACTTACTCCTAACTGTTTTGTTATGTTAGTATTGGTTGTTTAATACCATTAAGCATTTGTATTAAATTTCATTACCTAAACCATTTATTTTTAGATATCTCATTTTCCGCTTTTGTAACCCTAAATCTGGATACCAACGTATGTGTAGTCATTTAACAAGAAAGGGTGATTCGAAACATTCTGCCATCCATTAAAAAGCGTCTTCCAATGGCGAATTGAGGCTGATAATTTAGCAATTACTATCTTGTATACGAAATTATCTTTCCCAAGTTGTTCTATTGCAACAACTTGATTTGCTGTCAACTGTTTATTTGTTTGAAAACATCCGCTGAGAAAAACGTATCTCATCTGATTAATACAGCTTCCAAGAATTACATCATTGATTTAATTTCTTTCCATTTTCATTCTGGAATATATCTATGAAGCTTCCTGTTAAATTTTTCAGGATTAGATTCCAGTCTTTCTGAAGTATCAAAAATTTTTCAAAAGAGTTAACTACCAGCAAGCTTCTTTAAAATACTGAATTTTTTGTTCCGTTTTAGATCAAATATTTAATTTCAATTTAAAATTTATTAAACTAAGGTACATGATTTTGTAAACATAGTCTCGACACTTTGAGTAGGAAGCATTATGTAAAAATATCTAGCTTTACATGTTGCTCCTATGATATTAAAAATTCCATGTAAAAATGTAACAGTCATGCTTTATTTGTTAAAAAAACCATAACTTTATGCGCAAAATTCGCAAAGAGTTGAACGTTTCCATATCAACTGAATATGTGGTTATTACTAAATTTGTAACTGACCCCTTTGTTGAAGGTTAATATATACAAATCTGCATACATTCTCTACCTAAGGGAATAAAAGGACGTTTTAGAGCATATTTATTGTTTTATAGAAATTTTTTACTTTACTTCAACAATTTCAAGACTAAATCTCTGAGCCCTTCTCAGCCATAATGTTGCAGAAGTTTTCATAGAATTCTTTATATCGAAAAACTGTTTGTAATTTCTAAAAGTATTTGCAAATTTATAGAAGTTCTAAAATATTTGAAAGTTTGTATCTAGAACCAATATTTAAAAAAATAAAGCTAATAATAATGGTGCCTTTCAAACACCTTGAGTGTTATGTTATGTATTAGCTGGAATGACAGTAGAAAATCCAAAGCCTGTTATTAAAACTCTGAAAAATGTCTGCTTCTGTGGGAAACACAAAAGGCTAGAGTCCATTTTTTTAAGAATATCCTTTTCTAACAAATGAGAAGTAAATGGCATCCACGCAGGCGTGAAATGATCAGTTACTCGCTTTAGCGCTGATTTATTTATTTTCTTCGTTTTTGTGGAAAGCGTTTAAAAAAACTATTCTTTTTCGTCAGTAAGCTAAAGAGCGAAATGTGTTTTTTTCTTGATCCGTCCACGCGTGTTAAATTTGTAAAAAAGTTTCTTCTGCGTAACGTCTTAGCAAGAATCCTCATTACAGATTTTCATGTGTTCTCTTACTTGGGTAATAAATTTTGGGAAACCACATTACAATCAGCTACGGATAGTATATCACTGAGATTGAGTGATGTAGGAATATAAATTTTTTATCGTCGTTCAAAACAGCTTTAATCAAAAGTTCGTGAAAGTTCATTTCGTGTGCATAAATCAGAATCTAATTTTTGATTTCAACAATACATTTATTACTTCTTTGAAATAAAGGAGGACGCAGAATTTTAAAATGTTTGCCTCGTAAAATGGGCTTCCACATATATAATGTATTCTTCAATTTCATAGAATGAAATTTTTATTTGACTTTCACGTATTTTATTTTTCATGGCAAACTATATACTCGAGTGTAGAATTAAGAGAATTTTCAAATTATATCTATTTTTACGAAAGGTATTGAACCAAAGGCACAAATTATATCACTGAAGAATTATCCAAATATTTGGAGTCGAATACGTAAGCGCACAGTTGCGTCTTTGCGGAAGATCTAGTTTTGCAATGTTGAAGAGTATGTTAGCACTCCTCGCGACATTTGCCATGTTTTCCATGAGAGTCGAGTAAATTCTATAAAATATCAGGTAAAATGAATAACCACGAAAGTATGGTTGACGGAATGACATGGAGAATTGTCAGTAGATAGAAGGCAGGCTAATCACCAGCACAGGTGGCTGCAGAACTCAATATAAAGCCAGTGTCATCTGCAACTTGTGAAAACAAACAGTTTCAGTACACTGAAGTCATATCAAGAAGTCCCAAACAAGGTCGCCCAAGATCCACAATGATGAATGAGGATCACTATTTGGCACTTTCAGCGCCGCTTCACAGGATTGCTAGCGTTTCGCAGCTCTCACGTGAGCTTTATGCTGGCACTGGAATCCGAGTTTCACGGTCTGCAGCCGTTCGAAAGCATTATGAGACAGGGTTGTATACCAGAAGACCCGTAGTATCCTTCCCGCTTATTTCAGCAAGAGAAAGCGTTTAGTATGGGGCAGACAATATGCGCCTTGGGCAGACTTCTGTGGAACGCTGTGCAAAGCTGTGTTTTTGACAGATGAGTCAAGATTCAGCGGACGCTAATTCTCGCGGTACCTGTATCTGGAGAGAACCTAGAACATTATACTATCCCTTCGTCATCAGGGAAAAGTATACTTACGGTGATGGAGGTGTAATGGTTTGGGTGGACATTATGTTGTCGGCCGTACAAGCCCTGCATACGTTTTACAAAGGCTCCCTCCCTACTATAAGATATAGAGAGGACATCTTAGACCCTTATGTCGAACTTTTCAGGGCGAAGTTGGTCCTGGGTTCCTGTTAATAGACGACAACGCTCTTCCGTATAGGGCTCGACTAGTCGATGATTTGGAGGAAAGTGAGGATATTCGCCGCATGGATTGGCCAGCAAGAACCTACTAGAAGATTCTCGGATCTGAAACTGCCTTTCTGCAGGAGAGGGATCGATTGCCACAGGAACTCTTCAGTTGGCTCCTGTCCAGTATGTCGTAAAGCTGCGCGACCTATCTGATTGCGAAAGGGGACCATACCCTATATTAGATTAATTTTCTTTTCGATATCACAACGTGAATTCTGGACATCACTGCACTATGGGCCTTACTGATAATCATACCTACGTAAATTTGCCTTTGAATGATACATCTCTTTCTCTGTTACAAATGTATAGTCATAGTAAATTTCATTAAAATCTGTCTGTTAGTTTTTTAGAAATTCTACATAATGTATAATTTATAATTTAACTTTTTAAAATCGAAATGTATCAGTAAAGATTTCAGTAATGATAGATAATGCTATCTGAAATGGGAATCGAATCTTATCTCAGCTTTGAATAGGGTGCGCGGTAGACAAAGAATAAATTCTGCCTCACACACATAAATTGTTAGTAACGCCTGTCAGTAAATATGTGTGGCACAGGAAAATGTGCAGTGACAAAAACTGTGAAGTATCCACAGATTTTATTAATTTGATATCCACAGATCCATCCATCCACAGATTTTATTATTTTGATAAATATAGCACGCTTCTTTGAAAAGCATCTATCAAGCGCAGAAATGTATAAATGCAACAAGCAATATTTTATAAGTAATAATTTTTTGCACAGCATAAAGTTTCAAAACTTACATTACATGCTACAGATATTTTATTCATCTAGATTTTGCATGAATTAGGATAAAAGAAAAATGCTGTGCTTGCACAGAAATAAATGAATACTTACTTTTTAACTTCCCAAAGACTAAGATTTTTTACAAAATAAAAAATTTTCTTATTAAAAGTATTCATTGTATTAAGATGTAAGTATATAGGTAGATATTTAAAACATAATCTTCGCTTTGTATTTATATGGTAATGGCATGGTTTTTAATTTAAAATCAAACAATTATTATTTCCATGTGCCTTTATACATAGAAAATGAGTTAAGTGGTTTCCACTCTTGAACTCATGTAAGTTAAAATTACAGTCAAATAATGACCTTTATATCAATACATTTTTATTGACATGTAGGGTATTATTCGCTTCTATTGAAAATAAAATGCATTTAATAATTCCATTAAAGACTAACTTTTCTGTTTGACATTTTCAATTTTTAACAGTGCATTGTTTTTGAGGTTGTATGAAAAGGAAGGCAAACTCGAACCCTCTTCTCTCTCTTTCGGTACATATATATAAGATAAAAGACTTCTAAATTTAATTTACAACTGTATTTCCATGTTTAATCTTTTCCATCAACCGCATCACTATTTTTATTGCCAATTAAATAAAGTCAGATAGGATTATGCCCGTCAGAAACTCCAATTAGTGGATATTATTTTATTATTCCACGTGCTCGTCAAAAGTCAAAAAGTTTTTTTTTTCCATTATCAGTTGTTTAGTTTCATTTAATTACGTGCATCACAGCGCTCCAGCGTTCTGCTGCTTCAAACAATATTGCATTTTGCTAATAAAGTCCTAACAAATCCTAATAAATTTCCATTTTCCTTTCCATCATCAATGTAAAAGTAAAAGAAAAATTTACGAAGAAAATGCTTCTACAAAAGTATCTTGGGATCGTGGAAAAATCACTTAATTAACAAGTGTTTTAAAGATGTAGTGGCCAGTGATTCGAAGATGAATTACAGTTGACCGAAAATTTGCTTTAAAGCGATTTCTTATGTTTAACTTCCTACGCAAAATGTTATTCTCCTACGTCAGATGTTCATATTTTGCTTTCCGGTTTAAGGAATGTCATTGACGGAATTAAGTTGCGACTCTTCTCAGAAATCTATAATTGGTAAAAGTTCTATGAGTTTATAGAGTGGAGCTTTGTTTTAAAATGAGTGCTTTGAGTGCGTGGAGCTTTTGTTTTAAAATAAAATTTTATAAATTTGATTTAGGTTTTTTAAAAAGAGTATTATTTATTGTTAAAAAATATTAATTTTTTTCCTCTTAGAATGATTTTGTATTTATAAATTTTGTGGGAGTATTTTTTTATCTTATAGCACTGTATGCTGGTAACTTTTCAGAGAAATTAAGTAATAGATTACTTAATCTATTAGTGATGCTAAAAATCTTTTTTATTATCACTGAGTTGGAAATCTCTATTTTTCCAATAATAATGGAGTGTAAACATAAGAGTCTAAATCTATTTTTTTACAACAATGATATTAAACAGAAATTTCATACTATCAAAAAGTCATTTTAATGATTTTTATTGGTTTAATTACGTATCGAGTATTTAAATGTTTTAAACCTTTCATTTCAGTTAAGCAAATTTATTAAATGTTAATGCCATGATTATTATAAAATGAATTATTGCAAACACGTTTGAATTATTTTGAAACTGAAGTAAAAATAAAAGATGATTAATAATGAAATAATTTTGAACATTATCATTGAATATTTTACATAAATTCTGATTTTAAATATCGTTTTAATAAATAATAATAATAAATATTTATTAACATGAATAGTTATAATCAAATTGAATATAAATGAGAGAAAATTTATTTGTATGAAATTAGTAAAATGTGAAATTATGCTTAATTATATTGCATTAATAACTGAATGTAAAGAGAAGACTACGATGCAGGAATTATTGGTTAAAAATCACGAATGACTATTTTTCTCATTTCCCTCAAGTACCAGAAGAGGTGAAGGCTACCACCGATATGAATGTATGTAATAATCCAATTTTTATAGAATTAATTATAACATGAATTGTAGAAGGTTTATTTTAATTTCCTAACAGTTATTTTTATTTTAGAACAAGCCTATCCTTTACTTCTTTGTTTCGTTTCCCACCTACCAGAATGCGTTTTGAGTATCGCGTTTTATGTAAATTAGGTAGAAAAATTTATTTAAGTTGAAGTCTCGGTCAATTCGGTAGAAGATTTTCCTACAGCGTGTTTTGCCTTTTGGCCACTTTGTTGCTTTAATTCTAATCTTAGGACTTTTCTGCCGGATTGTTACATGGCTGCTAGTAATTGCCGATGATCTTAAGGGACAATTTTTTTGTTATTTCTGTGGAGCCTCGACATTAAATTAGTTTCTTATTTTCTGTCTTAAGGTAAAGCCCAAGTGGATGCTTACTGTTAGCCCGAGACGAAGCCATCTGTAAATTTCTTTTGCGTTGGAATAAAGGGTAATTTAAACCTTCTTTGGACTTTTCATTTAAGTACGTGAATTCCGTGATACTTGGCTACACAGTTCATAAGTATTCTAGCTTTCAAGGATTATTAAATTAGCTAGAAAATACAGAATGTTTTATTGTAACTGTCAAAGAGCTAGTTACCGTATGCAAGGAACGGGGTTTTTTCAAACAACTATTCGAATACTCCTTAAGCCTAAATTTGTATCACGAGAATCTAGTTTTTTAAAGAACTTTGAAGTCTTCAGTTAGCATAAAACTAGAAAATAAAGGAGAAATAGAAACAATAATTAAACTATAATTTTAGTAGTACATTATACCATTTATAATATATTATAGCAGTGTCAATAGGTAGATTATATACTGGAAAACGAGAATTTTAGAAATTTATGTCCTTGGTTATGTATTAAACTGTATTCAAATGAGTAGATCATATGTAAAAATATTGTATGTTTCCTTTACTCTGTGATAAAAATAAGAAAATTTGAAAGCCTTCCTTAAATTGAAAATAAATAAAATTGAAGTGAATTTTAAAAAGTTGAACTCAAGGAAGCTTTAATTATTTTTGAAGTTCATACAGATATAAATCCAAAGCGTGGGTCTGTTAATATTTCTTACAGCTGCTCTTTCACAAAGATAAAACAATTAGTAAATGTTGTTTAGTATGTGAATTTTATTTTATTCTATTAAATTACATTGTATAGAGACATTAGGGTATTTTTGAAACAGGAAGAAGCGAAAAATGAGCAATTCTTTCGTCGAGAATCGAACCACAGACCTCTGGAATAGGCGCCCAGCGTGATGACCACTACACTACGAAGGCCTGTTAAGAAATACCTTATATACACACTCTTTTAAATGAAGACTGGGGTTTAGGGGACCCAATCGCCAAATCCTGAGTGTGGAGAATCCACACTTTTAGTTCGGGCGCCACTGTAGAGACATTAGATTAATTGGAAGCAGGAGCGATGAAAAATGAGCAATACTCTCGCCGGGACTCGATCCACGGACCTCTCGAATCCGCGCCGAGTGTGCAGACCACTATACCACGAAGGCCAGCTAAGAAGGCAGGAGAAATACCTTAAAACATCTATTTCAGTTATGTTTCCCAAGTTATTGATTCAATTTTTTTAGGCCCACCAGCGGTCGAGCGGTAAAGACGCTGAACACTGGTAGTTCGGTTCGAGGTTCGAATCCCGCGAACGGGCTGGCTGCATGGGCGTTTTCGTGGTTTTCCCCATGTGTAACGTGTATACGAGCCAGTTTCCCCTTAGAAAGTCCTCCACGAAGGCATCCCTCCCTTTAGACTGATAGTCCTCGTGTGCTCTGCCATAACTGAGTAATCGAATCGAATCCAATTGTTTTTTTAATTTGTGTCCTCCTGTTAGGAATTTTACCATAATTCTTCCATATTAATTACATATTTTAACTTTTACTAAATTATTTATATAATTTGGGAGAATTTTGCTTGGCGTTAATAGTGATAATTTATTAATTTATTAACTGCTCAATTTCTGATCAATATATCTATATCTATCTAGCTATGTATTTATATGTTAAATAATGCATGCATTTAGATAAATAAGTACATTAAAATAAATGCATACGCAATGGAAACAAAGGTAAGTTAATGCAAAAATAAAACACAATTCTCATATTAAATAACAGTGGAAAATCCGTTCGTCTTTGTCAAAAAGCAGCCGAAAGAATTATTAACAGAGCCCCGTTTCTAAATTATATCTGGATGAATTATAAAAATAATTAAAACTTTCCTTAAATTTAACTTATATTAATTTAAAGAAGGCTTTAAATTTTTTCTTATTTTTATCTAAATATAACGGAAATAAAAAACATTTTTACATATCCTCAACTCATTTTGATACAAGTATAATCAATCAATCACAAAAATTTATAAGATTCTAATTTTCCCGTATAAAATCTATCTTTTTACACTGTAAATGATGTAATATCCTAAAAAAATTATAGTTTAATTATTGTTTCCATTCCACCATTGTTTCCTCATTTTATACTAACTGAAGATTTTAATGTTCTTTAAGATTCTCGACATAAAATTTGCTCTAATCTTCTTTAACTCAGTAATAGTTAAGGTGTGTTCAAAGAGTTGCTTGGAAAAAATCCCTAGTTCCTTGCATAGGGTAATTAGCCCTTTGACAGCTGCAATAAAACATTTCTTATTAAAAAATATTTCAATAAAAATTGTATTATTACTTTCACTGAAATTTGTGGTAATCTTCACCTTTTATGACATTTGAGGGAAAAATAATCTCTGCGATTTCGAACCAATACTTCATACACCGTACTCTGTTGTTTACATCTCTCTATATGAATCTCTCCGTGTCGTCCTGTTTATTATCTTATAAGGTTACATTATCATGTGTCTTAAATTAACCTATTATTGTGATCTGGATCTGTACTTCTTCTTTCCATCTCCTCAACCAGAGTGCAAATGAGTAGAGGTTATTTAAACCAGCGGTCGTCAACCCTTAGAACTTCACGGACCACTACATATATAATTTTATATTTGGTGGACTACTAATATGAATTTAAAAAAAGGTAAATACATTTATACAATGATAATCAGCAAACTACGTATACTTCATTCACATTGAAAAATTAGATGAAAAGTACAAAAATCTGACCTTCTTGAACAGAAAGCTTCACATTTCCATATCACTGAACATGAACTTCACGAAAACCAAGAACAAACCGGCAAACGCAAAGCAATATCAATAACCTGACAGTGTTATGCCGCCAAATTTTTAATTATTGTAAGCATAATAATCATCGCTTACTCATCAGTGGCGTCATCGATCAACAGTTAGACAAAACAAACACGGAATCTTCCAGTGATACAATTATAAACAAGAATGTAAATGGTTCTCATAAAAATCCATCAAGATGCCTATTGACACGGAGGAAAACTCTGTTACTAACGACCACAACAGCATAGGTTTGTAATTCAAAAGGAAAGAGAATTACATTTCGCGCTAATATTGATAACAGCGGCATATCCATGGATGCCGACTCTCACTTTCGAATGTCGCTAGATACACCTGCAAAAGTAGCTAAATGGTCGCTGAATTCAAGAGGAATTTCGCTAAAAGTAGTAGCTATTTTTTTTTTTTAAGTATAATCCATATTCCATAATAGGTTTTGTTACTCGTCGTTTTTTAAATTGAATCTTCATAAAAATATAAATAATGTCCCACTTTTTCTGCGGACCATCAAAACGTTTTCACGGACCACCCACCGGTTCGCGAGAGCTGATTTGAACTGAGGGTTTTGGAGTTTTAAGAAAGAGCGTGTTTCCGGTGCGCTTGCACTCTACGTTTATTTCCTGCTAACTCAGTTGTAACTACACTGGTGGGCAAAAATTAAGGCAAGACGGTTTTTTTCAATAAAACGTTATGCAAAGTTTTTCAAAATCAACAAAAATAATACCCTAATATACCCAAGATGGATCCCCCAAAAAGATATCAAATGATAGAAAGGAACTTTATTAAAAAAGCAGCATGGAGCACAATGCAACAGAAGGCCGAAACATTCATGTGACAGGTGTAGGTGTCCAGCGAGTAACATCCGGCCTTTAGTAGAGGATATGATCTCCCTGACTGCTGTTCAAATTTCCCATCATTTGTCCACACTGAATATGACGTTGTCAATGAGTTGTTGAGGCATTACTGCCCATTCTCTTGCAGCACTAATCGCAGCTCCGGAATCGTTACTGGCGATAAGTTACGTGCTGCCACGCGTCTTTCTAGAAAGTTCCATACATCCGATGGGATTTAGATGCAGAGACCTTGCCGGTCAATATCCTCACTCTCCAATAGCTCTTCGACAGCAACTGTGAAATAAAGTGGAGCGTTGTCGTCCATGAAGAGGAACTGAGGATCCACAGCACCTCTGAAAAGACGTATATAAGGAAGGAGAATTTTGTTACAATAGCAGTCAAGGTGATTGAACCTCTTTGGAAGATATGAAGGTCGTTACAGCTACCAAGAATTTTGTATCCCCAAACGAGAACGCTGCGACCTCTAAACCGGTCCCTTTTGATGATCTTGAAGGGGTTATTGTGAGTTCATAGTTCTCTCCAGATGTGTATGCTTCTAGAATTGCAACACCATACAGGCCGTCGTGCAAATAGACCACCATTGTGCAACCTTCTGGCCATGGTAAAACGCAATATCGCTGTCATTCGATAGCCTGTTCCGACCATTTCTTCTTGCCTATAGGACAATATATGGGTCTTTCGCTACAGTGATTGCTCGTGGACAACCACTGTTGAGCCGTCCGATAGCTGTTCCTAAAATTTGAAATGCTCTCCAAGTCGTAAAAAACTGCTGTTAGCAATCCTGAACTTCCCAGCAAAACTTGTCACACTTCGATTTTCTTCAGTCTTTTCAATGATTCGACCTCGTATAAAAGTATCCAGATGTCGTCTTTATTCTTCAACATTTCACACTGATGTAGCAACTCGACATCGTTTAAACAGATGTATGCCGGGCAATAGCTTCTCGAAAATGCTGAGCTCACACCTTCAGCGATCTTTACACCCCTCCGACACTCCCCCATTATGTCTAGCTGTATATATGCGCATGTACTAAAGACTTGACCCTAGTCGATATCCTGATTAGTCTATCTTTCCGAAGAAGTAATTTTTAGTATAGGCAGATAATTCTCGCGTTCTTTACCACATTTAAATAAACCATTCGAAGCCCGTGTAAGATACAGAGTACAAAAGTAGGAGAAGTAAAATTAGGGAACTATTTTCTTCTTAATATGTTTCAATGAAATTCTAAATAAAAAATGAAGCATATGATTATAATGTTTTGTCTATATCTTCTGTAATTTACATAGGCATGATTTTAATAAAAATCACTTAATATAATGCGCATATTAGCATTGTAGAAACATTAGGTTATTACGAAGCAAGAGACCATAAAAAATGTGATATGCCCTCGCCGGGCACGAATCTCGGACCTCTCGAATACGCGCCGAGTGCGCTGACCATTACACCACAAAGGCATGCTAAGAAGGCTGGAGAAATACCTTATATACTCCCCCTTTTAAAGCGCGACTTGGGAGTAGGGGACCCACTCGCCAAATCTGGTGGTGGAGAATCATCATCCCCTTTTTTAGTTTCTGCAGAGGCGCCACTGTAGAGACGTTAGGTTATTTCGATGCTGAGACAGGTGAAAAATTAACAATGTCCTCGCAGGGACTCGAACCACGGACCTCTCGAATACACGCCGAGTGTAGTGACCATTTCACCACGAAGGCATGCTAAGAAGGCGGGAAAAATACCTTATAGCATAAATTACATATTAGCACACTAATCAAACAACGCCAAATGGAAATGTCTAGTTTTATCCAAGCTGTTATGAAAGAACTTAAAAAGTGCAGGGTGTATTATTGAAATTTGATATAGTATGGAAGAATATTTTCAAGAATATTTCTCCTGTTTACGTAAAGAAATCCCTTTACAATATCTGAAGTTCTGCTTTATACAACATTCAAATCTTTAAATAAACAAATTGAGATAATGTTTTTTACGTTTATCCCAACTTTGAAGTTTATGTTCTTGTGAATACAATAAGAACAAAACCTTACTGTTAAGATATTTTAAATTGTAATTTTTAATATTCAGAAGATCTGATTCATTAACTTTTACTATTTGTCTTAAAGGAATAATAATAGAAAATGTTTTAAAGACCATTGTTTTAAAAATTAAATCCTTACACAGGGAATAAATTTGAATAAACGCAGGCTCAAAAAATTTTTATCAAATATTAATTATTAACACTTCAATCAGAAATTGAAATTTTATGTATAATCTACTGCGCATGCTTTATATACTCGTAATTTTAAGCAATAAAACAATAATAAAAGAGTTATACGAGGAATTGGATTTTATGATTGCTAGATTAATCTCATTTTATTTCCTATTCTTTGCTCAATAGTTTTGCAGTTATTAATCAGCAAAAAGTGAGTGTTTTAAAATTTTTTCTATTGTTTAAGAAACATAAAATGGATTTAAAATATCAGGGAAATTATTTTTAAGCAACAAAATTTATTTTGTATACATGTTCTATACAACAATATGCTGTATCTCTCAAGCCTGAATATAAATATACATATGTCCAAAACAACTAGTACTTAACACTCTTAGCAACAAAAAGCCTAAATCTTTTCTTTTTATTTCTTTTTTTAATGTAGCCGGAGATGCTTTCCTTAAAATAATTTCAACTCTATCATCAAAAGTTAAGGCAGCCTTACTCATTTGAGTGCCTTTACTGATACAGCAAAAAACGATCTGGCGTTGCATCAAACTTAGAATTTAAACATATAATACTAATATTTGTTAAATTCTAATATTAATTTCAAATGTAATTTTTTTTCCAGATTCTATTAATCGGAGTAGTGACTTGAGACTTGTAGTCGTATCTAATGGGGTTGCGATACTACCATGTGATTCCAAAGCTGAACCTTCATCTCCTGTTCAGTACCGTTGGACAAAAGATAATTTACCAGTCGATGTATTCAGCAATGGGCGTATAAATATAACAAGCGAGGGTCATCTGTTGTTGAAAGATGCCATGGAAGAAGATAGCGGCGTATATGTATGTCAAGCTTCTACTAATGACATGGTCACTGAAGTCAATGTAACTCTCATAGTCTTAGGTAAGTTCAAAATATTTCCTACATATTACCTGTAACAACGACCATGCTACTATTTCATGAAATATTTTATTCAAGTAAATGTGATTCTTTAAAATAGTTTTCAGAGAATTAATTTTGGGATGTTCAAAAGGAGTAATACATGTAATAAGAGTACATTTTAAATTAATTCCGAGAGCTTAAAATGTTCTAGACTTAATAAATCAAGTTAGTATTCAGATAGTTGATTGAGCAGCTACAGGTCATTAATAAAAACAGTCAGTTTCATATTTTAAAGAAACTCAATGGAGGGTGCACAAAAATGTTTCTCATACATATTTAGCAATCCCGGTAATGCTAATTATGAACTGAATTTGCTTGTATACCAAATAAAAGAGATCCAAAAATAAGTAAACAATGAAACAAATATATATTTCTGTAAATTTCTAATATAAATTACTAATTAAATTAAATAATTAATATAATTAAATTTAATTTCCAATAAAAATATAATGTAAATACTTCGAATATGCATAAATCACTAGTAGTTATGCAATATTAGAATTCAAAGATTTCGTTGTTATTGTTGCATATGGCATTGCATCAGGTAAGATTTCATAGAAGCTGCAGTTAGCAAAAGAACTGCAAGAACAGTAATCGAATGTTGTTATTATTTGGCAAAGCGTTCTTAGAAATGAGTAATTACATAAAGACTGCCGGTGCAGCTTTGTGAATTTTAGATAGGTTTCAGGAGACACGGTTATACACCACTGATTATAGCAGATCTGAATAAAATAATAAAACAAAAATGAGAAAACTGGTTCTTTGAATGATCTTCTAGTAAGAAGAAGATAAAGTTACTATGGCTGAGTTGCAGACGTATTAGCTACTCTACTGGCATCTTCGATATGTGGAAAAGTAGGTTTCAATGTACATTCCAAATTCATAGGAATAAAAATTCTTGATGAACCTGAACTTCTTCTTGCTACTACAATAAAACCTTTTGATAGATTTCCAGAGAAATGCATTTTCTTTCTCAAAGAAAGCTAATTTCTTCGCAGTAATGTTACATTAAAATATTTTTAGAATTCTCTAGGCACCTTGTGAACGTAATTGTTGAATAGCGTATTAGTGGAGAATTCCGTAGTACCTGTAATCAAATAAATAAGCAATATATTAGTAAATTTGCAATATAACATTTTTAGAAATAACAAACGCTATATGATTGGTTGTACGTGTTGCTACTATATGTATAATGTTAAACACTTTTATTCCAAAATAAGGAGAAGAACATATAGCTGTGCTTTCATTGACGCTCTGCAGATATCCAGATACTATTGAAGAACAATTATATTCTTTTTCACTGTAGATGGGTGTTTCATCATTTGGGAACAAAGTAAAAATATAAAGCTCATGAAGTCCGTTTTCTGCCCATATATTATTTTCTCTTTTTTCTGAAATAGTATGCCTTATGTTTATTATTAAACGAAATTTTAATTATTATTATTTATGCTTTAACTATAAAAATGTCAATCTTTCCTTCGCCTGATGTATAACTGCATATTTATTGCCGTCTTTATATCATATTCACTTTCGATTTTGCACTGAAAATGTAATATGTGCAGTTAATGAAATATGAAAATTATTAATACTTCAAAATAAGTTTATTTTCATAATAATTTTTCCATATATTTAAACATTTTTACATTTTTCAAGGTATTCGTTTCACAATCACGAGTCACAAAAACTAATTCCGTCACTTCCCTTTGCTTAAACAGAAAGCTGTATGAATTTGACTACTAACAGAATTAAAAAAAAAAAACATTCTACTACATTTTTCAAATATCAATGAAAATGTATTGACATCCTTCATAGGTTTTTAATTTTCATAGACAGTCTCTATCAAGTAATTTATGTTTTATTTTTGCTTTCATTTAAAATATGTTACTCAGGGAAGGGTCTACTGACATCATCATATGGTAAGTTTTGCTCAAAATAGATGCAGCGCCAACAAAAGGTTGAGTCGAGCTTTTCCTCTTATTAACACTTAACTCGCAAAATTATGGTCTAGGACAACAATTATTAATTTACCTCAAGTTTATATCTCTAAGGTAACATCACTTTATGGAAAGGATTTTAAATGAAATATTTTGCTTGAATTTTTACAGCCGATATCTTCTATTAGAGCTTTAGACTAAAAAAAAATAATGTAAAGCCTTAATGCTTCATTTGAAATGACAAACAGTAATTCTAAAGATTTTAAACAAATCATAGTGATTCATTAAAGATGGCGTTCTACTTACAGTCCAGACGAAAATGATTTCCTAAATCACAGTGCCAGTTTTTTATGTCATGGTATAAATTTGTTATGTAGAATAATTTTAGTTGAAATTTAAATATAAAAATATTAAATTATAAGTCTTTAAATTTAAATTAAATAATGATTAATAGCTATTACGTACAGTGATTATTAGTGTAAATTATTAGTATAAATGTAAGTGAATATAATCTAAAAATATCCAAATAAAAGTGATCTTAACTTGACCGAACAACCCATCAGTGGATCTTGGAAATAATTACAATACTTAAATGGTTTAGGTTCCATTTATTTTCTGACTTGAAAAGTGTTAAATTTTCACGTCAGCCTGGGTTACTTATCGAATTTACAAAATCAATTTTAAAGGAAAACATAAGCATAAATTACCACGAGTAAAATGTACAGAGCAAGAGGGTTCACAAACATAGTCCTTATTGAGAAGGACTGAAACCCCAATTCAGAGCACTGAGCACAGGAAACGCTGATTCTATTAACATGTTCAGGATGCCAGAGAAGATTTCTCTAGCTTTCTGTTCGGTTGGGAATATTTCATTTTTCGCCTAGGAAGGATTTCGTTATTTCCCAAGAATACTGCTAGCTGGGATCGTTGGGTGAAGACTTCCACAGCGTCTGCCTTATCTTCGCAATTCTCGATGAAAGGCGCTTGTCGAAGTCGAGTGCCCTGTCTTCTATGTGGCTGCTGCCTTCAGCTAATCCGTTCCAGTTGTAAATCTCCATTCAACTAAGCAGAGGTTTCGAAAGGGTTCAGCCGCCCATCTTGGCTTTCTCAGTTCGCTGTTTCGGTCCTCTCACAGAAAAGGGGCATCTGGGGTCATTACTCCAAAACTATTTCGTGTCCGCCACCACGTTCTCACATAATGGCTGCTGTTCGTCCAAATTCCTCTCTCTGCCTGCCCCCGGCAACCGGATTAAGGGAATTTATTCGTCACCAACTTTTGCCATTATGTCCAAATAAGGCAACGCTCTCCGATCGTGGCCACTCTCCCACGGCAAGAAACCAGTTTGTTTCTCTTAGAAGGCAATATCTCCCCGTTTCCGAAGGCTCTGTATTCATTAGACGGGGATCACGCATTATCCCCTTGCCAAAAAAGAAAAACCCTTTTAAAATCGTTCTGTCTTATTCTCTTTACTTCTAGAATGTTTTCTAATGTTCTCATGCTTAAACTTCGTAAGAGTAGTATAATTATTATTTGCTTATATACATTATTTACAAGTATATGTTAGCAGTTAGAAACCAGTTCTTCTAATTACAAATTCAAATAAATAATGCTATTATGAAATACACTTATCATTTAAAAGATGACATAACAAAACCCGGCAATGTTCTGCTTGAGTAACAGAAAATTTATTTCTGACTTAAAAATTTCGTTTTTATATTGTAATTTCTTTTTAAATCAACAGAGACTAATTTGTAAGGAATTTTTGATTGAAGCGAAAGTTCGTAAACTTCATGCTCGCCAAAGAAACAGGATAACCCGAAACCTCAAAAAATTCAAAATATCGCGTTTGTTGAGAAAAGGATTAATCAGATGATGGAATTTTGTTGAACTTTCTCTCAGTGCAACCTTCATTTAGTTTTTGGTTGCAAAGAAAATGTCGCGTTTATTAGATATTATTTTATTCATCAGATTTTGTATCTTGAAGATAACTTTATTGTTTCTGAAGTGAAACATTTACCTGACAGAATATTTTTTTGACAGCATTTCAGGAATTGAAGGAACGGAGACAACAAAATTTTGAAAAAAAATCAAAAAATTGATTTCTACGAAAGCACCTAGAAATTCTATGAATTTATCAAAGGATATACAGAGTTGGAAAAGATATATGCAATGACTAAACAGTAGTAACGAAATTTTAAAATAGAAAAAAGAAAGTAAAAAAAAAAAAAAAAACGTTTCTTGAGGTAGAATAGAAATAGGCTAAGGAAAAGTGGAAAGTTAGGGGAAAGATGCAATTTAGATTGACCTAGAGTTTGAATAACATTCTCTCTATTCAGAAGGGGATCAGACATAGATTCCTCCTTTTTAGAAGTAAACACATCATGGCAAAACTAATTTGCTTTTAGAGAAGAGGAACATATATCTGATCACCCTTGAAATTCGTAAAATTTTATTTTAAGTTTATTCCAATCTAATAATGCTTTTATGGCTAATTTTGTATTTAACTTTCGAGCAAAGCAATAAATGGTGTTTCAATAAACACTTTGCTCTAAAACTTTATAAAAGAATTGTTTATATTAGTAGGAAATATTTTCACTGCTATAACGATCTTTTGTTATTACAATGTTTTCAAATCCTGCTATGAAGACTTTGAGTGTAATAATTACACGTTACTTTAACTATTTTGCCATTATTATAAATAACATACTTTATAAAATATTTTTTTATTCCTGTCGTAGTGCCCGATGTCTCCCCATACTTCACTAATTTTTCTGAGCCTAATGTTACGATTCAACGTACAACGAGTTCTTCTGTGACACTTCGGTGCCCAGCCAAAGGACATCCTACTCCATCAATAAAATGGATAAAAGACGGAATTCAGTTTGACCAAAATATGACAAAACCTCCTGATACTAAAGTGGAATTTGGAAGGTGGTCTCTTACATTAAAAAATATGAAAGTGGCCGACAGTGGTAATTATACTTGTATCCTCACCAATAAACTCGGAAGTATCAACGCTACGTTTCAGGTCCAAGTTACTCGAAAAGAAGGAGCTTCCACCTTTAGTAAGTCCATTTTTGCTAGTATGAAACTGCGAATACGTTTAAAGATTAATACCTTTATCTTTTTTCATACAGAATAGTTTGCTAAAAGGTGATTTTAAGAAACGTATCATTTAAATATAATATTAAATTTAAATACAATTTCATGCATTATTTTATAACTGCTATGTTTACGTAATACATTCGGTTCTGGTTTATCATATTGCAGTTGAATTTCAAGGTCCATATTGTGTAATATATGTAATTACTTAAATGTTTAATTTCTTTTTCCTGTTAGAAAACTAGAAAACAGCAATACTAAAGTCGAAATTAAAAGACGAAAACACCTCCAAAATTTCAAAAGGAAAACTAATAAAATTATTTTGCTATGCTGTATTGATGGAGTTGTATGCAAACTCATATGACTTATGTTATTGAACTTGTAAAGAGCGAATATGTCTAAATTAGAGTTTATAATTCATATTTAAAAGTTCATAATGACAGAAGGAGCATCACAAAATTATTCGTGCGGTGCAAATTCTCAAATTAATTATAGTGTAAAGGAAAATATTTTAAGCTCGGAATATCAAGAGCGATATATTTTATGTCCTGAACTGACATGCGACATTTGACTAATTATTCTTAAATTCGAAGTATGTATTGCATCAATTAGTTATATTTTGATAATGTACATAATATTTACTGAGTCAATCAACTAGTTAAAAGTATAATATGTCATGCATTTAAGATTTTTATCTTCCTGCTCTGTCTAATATAAATAATCATTACGAATTAAGCAATGAATATTTTTCTTTGAGAATAATTTGCTCATGATTACATTTCCGAACACCTTATACGCTTCTTATCATATGATGGTTAATTTGATGAGGAAGTTAATAGCCCTTTAAAATGTCTAACTCCACGGTGATTAATTGAAGCGTACCGCCTCTAACGTCACATATTTTTAACGTAAAAGTAAAGCACGCAATGTAATATTTATTCTCCCAACCTGCTTTCATTTTATATCCCTTCTTATTGAAACTATATTTCAAGGTTAAAGATAAAGTACAATTTCATTCTTCTAGGTTTCCTAGCAAAAGTTTTAGCAGCAGGAGAAACGTTCATCATCACTTGCACAACACAATTTTATTTAAGCCGAATAAAAGGAGTTTAAGGGAAAGTGTTCGTAACACTAACCTGGCACTGCCCAAAAATCTTCCTTCAAGATTCGCTTATCCGTCACCAGTCAAGTGGTTACAGTTAAATTTAATCAAAGTGTCAGAAAAGAACATGAAAATTTATTTAAGAATTATAAAATGCATTTCATACTTTAATTGTGTATTCAAATGAAAATATTTTGGCCGTCTTCAAAGCAGCTATTCAGACTATCAGAGAGTTACGACGTAAAATATTTGTTACAAGTAAAGATTAATTTATGTGTCTAACCATACTTTCTTTCCTTGGCTGAATTACGAACAATGACATGTACAAAAGAAATAAATCAAAATGAAAATTCGGAAAGGTGTAACTACATAACTTGTTTATAGAATAACAGTAAAAGTATAAGGTATTTCTCCCACCTTCCTAGCGTGCCATCATTGTGTCGTGGTTCTGCACGCTGGGCGGTATTCCAGAGGTCCGTGGTTCGATTCCCGGTGAAGACGTTGTAAATTTTTTATCTCTCCGGCTTTTCCAATTAACCTTATGTCTCTACTACAAAAGAAAAATAAGGGATTTAAATCTTTAATAAAGCTGGAAAAAATTTATGGATACCAAAAGCTCAAGACAATCCTAATCGTCGCCGGATGAAGATGTGTTTTGAATAATATTAATTTTGGAAGAATAACTTTTAAACACATGCTAATAATTAAACAAATATAAGCAAGGAATGATTTATGAATTTCTGTTTTCCAAACGTAGGTTTTGCACTCCTTAGTGATAAATGTTACTGCTCGTCTCTTTCACTAATATATATAAATAGGCACAATGGAAGACAATTTTAAAAGTTCCTCTGGATTTCTTATAAAAAATAAAACATTTAAGGTCTAACATAACATTTTGTTTGTAGATAAAAGAAGAGAGACGGAAATTTAATTTTGAAACATGTATTAATTATAGGAAAAATACCAATAAAATTGCTAGGATTGTTTCAACGTAAAAGTGATTATCGTATTACAAGCGTAATATTTTCAGTAATTTATTGAATGACTAAAGGTAAATCCTATGTTGATTGTAACTGTTAAATTAACATCAAATATGAAAGAGTAAGCAGTGGAGTACGGAAAAAAAAGGAAAGTGGAGGGAATAAAGCTGTTTTCCAGTTAAATAGAATATAAGAACTTGGCGTTTAGAAGCACGCAAAGAAGTCTTTTCAGGGGTTTATTTTACCTCTCTAATAATTATTTTTATTTTGAAACAAGCCTTTCCTTCTAATTTTATACTCATATTATCCTGCCAGGATGAGTTTTCAGTGTTACAAGCTTTATGCTAATAAGGTAGAAATGAGTATTTAAGCTGAGTTTTGAGTTACTTCAGAAGAAGAGCGTGTTCTGCCTTTCGGCAGCGTTGTTGCTATTAGTTAAAACTTGCTATTCTACGGTCGTGCTTAATAGGTATCTGTTAGTATACGCCGGTTATCCTAAATCAAAGGCCAACGCTGTGAGTTTGATTCTGTACATCTTCGGCTAATTAAATTTATCTAGTGTTAGTTTCGTTTATACTTTCTACTTTGTGGTAAATTCCAGATGGAGGTTTCTTGTACACCCAAGGGGTACAAGAAACTAAAAGTATACTGTAAATATACTTTATACTTTTAGTAAGAATAAAAGAGTATTTTAGCCCTTCTCCTGAGTTGTTTCTCACTCACAAGAACTCAGCGAATAATCGCTACATAGTTCTTCAATATTCTAGCTTCTAAGGAACTCTATTTTAGCTAGGGTATTACAGCTTTGGTACACCATGATCCTAAAACTATATTCCTTGTGAATGAGAAAGATGGGTACTTCCTTATTATTATGGCCACCGTTTTGTAAATGGCATCTAGACCATCGATCAATTGCTAATGTAAACTGTCTTCAAATAGCAAACTGTCTTTTATAGTTTGCTTGTGAAGAGATGAGCTCCGAGTAAACCACGTGTTACCATAATTATTTTTTTTCATATAATTGTTAACTATTCAAGAGCACTCATAATTTTCTCATCACAAGAAGATATCCGAGTATTCCACTTGTCAAGGTATTTTTATTTTTCATAAAAATGTTTTAAATGTTAGATTTACGAATAGTGAAGAAAATGCATATGTAAACAGGGGCCATTTACCTCGTATTCGAATATAGGAAAATGATCTTAAAACAATACATATATTAATGTAAACAATTAAAAGTATTGTAAAAGGAACTAAAACTCAAACAGCCAATAGTAATTTTACAGCAGTATTAACTATCAAATACGAGTAAAAATGCATCGAGAACCAAAATTAATACGGTATTTTTCACTCTGCCATTAACTAACAGAATTTTATCACATACATTTAATTTGATAAAATATTATACATATTTCTGAACAAGTTACAATATTTCTCTTTTTTAAATCGCAAAATCAAATAGCATAACATAAAAAACTAAATTTTATGCAAATTTATTTGACTTTGAATCCGTATATGTTCCGAATACTTTGTTTTGATATTTACTTTGACTTACCTTTGAGTTTTTAATGTATATTCAAAATATGTCAATTAAGTACTCAGAGTTTTTTAAAAATTAGAAACGTTGCAGAGTTTACATTGAAGCAACTTGCTCTCTTAATACAGACACGAACGGTAATCAAACAGAAGGTTTGTAAAGGTCTGTTTTGGCATGGCTTTGAGAGAAGAATATCCCATTCCTTTTAATTCCTTCCATGAAGAGAAAAACTTTCCTTTGAAAGGACACTTGAATTTTGTGAAGCAAAAGTAATCACAAGGAGAAAAATCTAGAGAACACGCAGGATACCAAGTACACATAGTTATTTTCAGGACAAAGCGGTTATAGGAAGTGGTAATTTACGAGTTGTGAAGTGGATTATCGTGCAATTCAACGGTTTCCGAATGAATAATATGGCAGACAAATTTCTGAACTAATCGTTTGCTTAATTCTCAGCTATTTACTTCAGCTACTCAACAAATCATTTAAAATTATATTACTTTGACATCTCAGCCTGTAAGATAAACCTATCTCTTAATTTAAATACATGTTTAATCTTCCCATGGTGAATGACGCAGGGAGATAATTGTCCATCTTTAGCTTAGATTCAAAGAAAACCAAGTAAATACAATAACAGCAAATGTAACTGAAAGTTTATATGCATTACCGGCTTGGTAGTTTAAAAAACTCGTTAATACACTCTGCAGTTTGTACCTAAAATACAGTAACATTTTAAATATTTCCAAGTTAAATAGCAAATTAGAATCTGTAGGTCTGCTAAAGTTAAAATCCTGCAGATTCTACTGGACACATAGCGAATTATCGTAACGATTTAAAAAACTTATAAAGCACAGGAAAAGGTTTAAACAACCTTTTTATTTCACTCTCAATTTGAAAATAAAAACACAACTTGTGCTGCAGACGAATTTTCCACAACATGTAGCTATTTTAAATTAACTGGACAACCAACTAAATTCGAACGCCAATACATAGTCTAAGACGGTGTAGGGTTTATATTTATTTTAACTAACATATATTTTAAGTTTAAGCTATATTTCCTGTCAAGCCTTTACTTTCCCCTAGAATTGCCAATGCCAGAGTATGTAAATTGTAGTAGAACGCGCAGTATATTCAAATTTTAGCAGAAGTAAATTGAGTTTAAATAGAAGGGAAACGAGATTGTATGTGTGCTTCTTGAATCGCGAGCGTGAAGGTTGCTAGGTAGAAATTTAAGAACCGCGCGTTTCGGCCTGTGTGCCTATTTCGGCAGTTCATTGAATCTTCAACTGCTTAATCAGTAAGCTTGCTGAATCTCAGCTGTATTTTAGAACGCGGTTAAGTTAGTTACGATTTTAGAGCCTCGTAGGTAGTGATCTCGTTATTTATTCATCCTGTCATTTATTTTTAGTTTCACATTTCTGTTTTGTTAAACCGCCGGGTCGGCGTAGTTTGTGAGCGTCAAGTGAACGCAGCTGTTATTTCTAAAGTGGAATAAAAAGGGATTTAAACCCTTCTTACGAGTTTGTGTAATTTACAGTCACTACCATAGTTGCTGACAAGTTGGGTCCTCGCAACACTATAACTGTATTTTAAATAAAATGAGCTGGCTCATATATTTTGACAGGGCGTATTTAAAGCATCGCCTAGCGATCCGTAAAAGAGATGCATACGGAGAAAGCAATATCTATGCTTGGCGTGGTATCTATTTGGGTCGACGCAGAGACCTTCCTGTCTTTCTACATGCAGCCGTGAATGCTCAGGCCTATAGAGATGACATCCTTGATACTTATATGCACCCTTATGTCGAGCCAATAGGTGATTATTTCCTGCTACGGTGATTATTCCTGCTTATCTTCCCCAGCAAAGAATTCAGCGCATGCAGCGGCCAGCTCGATCACCGGACCTCAGTCCTATCTAGCATGTTTGGGATGCTTTAGGAAGGCGTATAGCTGCTCTCAATCCTCCTCTTCAGACCCTTGCTACGCTTGCAAATGCTTTTGCAAGAGCAATATCTCTCAATTCCTACAGAACTGATAGACCGCATAATTGACAGCATCACACATCACTGTACTAATCGTTTTGTTTCTATGGGAGCTCGTACTTCCTACTGAAGATAATTTTTCTGTACCAAATTCACACATCCGATTTGTGCATTTTATATATATGCTAATTTCTATAATATCATAATTGTTTGGTAATTTCTGGTCATGTTATTTTATAGCTTATTATATATTGTATTCTGTCGATCAGTTTCATTAATTTCTACATGTAACATTCTGCGTAATCGTCATTTTTGGGATTTTTCTTAATGAATGATATCCAATGTAGCTTGTATTCAAAGAAGGAAGTGATAAATTCGTTTGATTTACTTAATTTTTATAAAACACTGTATTGTTACTTCCCTATGCCTATGGAAATACATGCCCAATGTACTTTTTAAGGCAAACTGTTCATAATCCCGTCATAAGTGTGTTAAATTTGAACATCAGGGCCACAAGCACTATAAAGTTTCATTTTTTTCATTCTTAGGAGAAAAAATGATTATATTTAAATTGATTATATATTCTTAGGAGATAATGATTATATAAAAAATGATTATATGATCTCTATTTAGAGAAGGGATTTTCAAAAATTTAAGACTTTTCAAATAATTTTAGTTTGCATATTTTAAGCAATTTTATTTTTAAGTTATAAATGGAGAACAGGAGGAAGAAGACTTTTTCTGTAGCCAATAGTTCTCGAAATTAAATCTATTTTAGCGAGAATATTAGGACAACTTTCACTGAGACATTAGTGAACATTAATTGAACATTAATTTAACATCAAAGTAAACGTTAATTAGATTATTAGAATATAAATATTTAAGTTCACGAGCGACGGGAGAACGTTTAGCGGCGAAAATGCTGTTGTGGAGTGAAAGGGGAATACCTAGTATTGGTTTCAACAGTATAGGTATTAGATCAGAGAATTTGAAACAATAACTTGAGATCTCTAGGGCAAATCTAAATACAAATTTAATGAGATTTACAGCAATCATAAAATGAAGCTCAAGTTAGCAGTGTTACTACAAATAATTTTAGCATCTGATGTGGAAGAATATGTGATTATTTTACATCTATTTTTTATTTAAGAGAGAATAAGTGAGAGTTTGATTAGAAACGTTTTCTCAGTTTATCTCCTTGACATGCAAAATCCTGATTTCTGTACTTTATATCACTTTATTTTATATTCTATTCTTCATGTTTTTTCTTCTTGAACCAATCTTCACTAGAAACTCGATTAAATGTTAACAGCTGCTAATGACATAGAAATTATGTCCCCAGGAATGCAAAATATGGTTAATATATTCCCCTTATAAGCAGAAAATCATTCTTAAATTGGAGCAATCCTAGTGGTTTAATAGTTTCTTCTTCGTATTTTGTATGATTTTTCAAAACTGCATATAGTTTTTGGAAACCTTTTTTCTTGATAGTACATGTCTAGAATCAATATTTAAGCAACTAAAGTTTATAACTACATTCTTTCGAGCCCTCTGTATACAGGTGAGATAGAACCACTTTTAAAATCATGCCCTATGTTAGCATGTAGCTTATGACTGAGGGAAAATTCATCCAGTTTTCAACACTTTTGTAATTCAAGAAAGCTTGGATATGATGTCTCTAATTCTCAGTACTCATAAACTTCCTTCCAAATAGGTGTAGCTACAAAATAAATTTCTTTCAGAATTATTTACAGTCCTTTTCGCCTCCATGAAACAACTTACATTCAGATTTTATTTTGCTATATCTTCTTTTTAATAAATGTGCTCACAAGTGCATTTCCTTTATTTCCTAGATACTAATTGTGCTTTCCGATTTCTAGCTCGTACTAAATATTTAATTTAGTTTTAACTTTATCCCTATGGTTCTGATTGGAATTCACCTATCATCTACTAAAGATCTGAATACGGTCTTATCTCTCAACTCTATTCTGTGCCTCATTTTATTAGGTTCTAACTCTTTGTTAATTTATTTTTTTTTTTATTTTGCCCGTCTAAACTGACTTAATTTTCATTGCGCAAAGTATGATAAAGTTTCTTACGGGAGGAAAAAAATGTCCTATTTGCAGTTTAGCCTAATATATATATATATATATATATATATATATATGTAAAATAAAAAAAATACGATGGCTTTGCTCTTTGCGAACCAGCAACCTTTAATTAATTTTCTGCAATTCAGGATCGTCCCCTAACCCAGTACCTGCTAGAACATTCACGCCTATTACATAACCTCCTCATATAAATGCTGCGTCATAAGTTTTCTACATTTTTCTAGAAGCTACTCTGTTACATAACCATTCATATAAATGCTGAGTCATAAGTTCTCCTAGAGAGATGCCTTCTCGCCTTCGTCCTGCTAACGCTTCCGCTATGCTCCTCTTTCTTTGTTAGAACGTTATGATGTATTAAAGTTTAAAGTCAGTCGTATCTAATAGTTCAATTACTGAATAAGTTATTTGATTAACTTCATCTGGAAAAAGTCATCTGCTATAAATTAAAATAAAGATATGCTTGCTGTTAAAAGTGAAAAATCCTGAGTCGTCATTTACTCCGTGTTTCAATCACCCCAGCTTCTTATGCGTTTTATCAAGTGCTTCTAAAGTGATTTATTTAGTGTTCAAATTGATGTGTATGCGAAGTCTTAAATTCAAGATTTTGTGATTGGAATGTTAACACGCTCGAAAACGGCAAAAATGTCAACTGATAAGAAAGAATCCGTAGCTATTGTGGATACAATAAAATTCCAATTTCCTATTTTTGATGGCACAAGTACAAATTTTCCAATAGACAAATATCTTTTATTGTTTGAAGAGAAATGTGCCGCAAAGAACATTCCAGAAAAGGAAAAGAAATTTGTTTTCTCTGAGTGTATTAGAGGAGATGATTTAACCCTCTATTTACGTGATTGTTTAGATAAAGACTGGGACAACATAAAGGTTATTTTCGAGACATACTTCACAACATCGGAATCTGTTACTTTTAGTGATTTTGTGTCTTTAAAATACGAGAAATTTAATAATATTGATGTTTATTTTCGTAATAAGTTGAAATTAGGAGCCAGCTTGAAACTAACAGATTCCACAATGGTGGAAGCACTTACGGAAGGACTTCCTGAACCTCAAAGAATGCTGTTAACAGTGCAAAAAATAGACACACCAAAAGACTGGATTACTCTTTCTAGGAAACTGTTTCCAGTTAAGATGCGGTTAGATGGTCTAGAAAATAGTAATTACCAATTTGTTTCTCCAAGGCAAACTGTTCCGAAGTGCTATTATCCCAGACCAGTGCAAGCCACTCCTTATCAAAGTTTTCGTAGTGTGAGACCTTTTAATTATCAACAAGTGCAATACCGACCTCTACAGTATGCGTATCGGCCAATTCGATATCCACAATTACCTGCTATTAATTATAACACGGTTCCTAAAAGAGAAGTTAAAAAATGATATTACTTTAAAGTGAATGTCCAAATTGGACAGGAAAAAATTCCCAGTATTATTGATACGGGATCCCAAATTAACGTTTTACCGTTAAAATATTTAACAAAATTGGTGATAAATTTGGAGAAATTTCATTGAAATCTCATGGTAAAATATTTTCAATATCTAGTCAAGTTCATATAGAGAAAATATTCAAAGTAAAGTGTAAAGTAGGTAAAATAGAAAATAATGTGATATTTTATGTAGTAGATTCAAATTTGAATTATTTATTGCTTTCATCACCATGTGTTTCATTATTTAAATTACAATTGAATTTTCATAATTATGAAGTGTATCAGCTTGGAAAACAGGTAAGTAAAAATGTTAAAGTAGACAAGTTTTTCCAAAATAATTATATATGTAAAAATGATATCAGTGCTGAACAATCTAGTAAATATTTTAATAATAGCGAAAATTTTGTATGTAAAAATGATCTTAGTTCTAAAAATTGTGGTAATTATTTTGAAAATAGTAAAAATTCTGATAGTAAATTACAGAAATTGTTGAATGATTATAACCATATATTTGTGAAAAGTAAATATGATGTTGGTTGTATAAGGGTTGAACCTCCCAAAGTTATATTAACTTCTGAATTACCAATAGCCTATAGACCATATAGAGCATCTCCTAAAGATAATAGTGAAATTAAAAAACAAATAGATGAATTGTTAAAAGCTGGAATTATTAAACCTTCTTATAGTCCTTATGCTGCTCCTGTAACTTTAGCTTATAAGCGAGACGAGCAGTCTAGAAGCAGATTGTGTATTGATTTCAGGAAGCTTAACCAAATTACTAAAACTGATTCTGAACCTATTCCTAGAATTGATGATGTATTAGATCAATTAACAAATGCAAAAATCTTTTCTACATTGGATTTGGCATCAGGCTATTGGCATATAAAATTAAATGAAAAGGATACTGAAAAATTGGCATTCACTACAAATTTTGGACTGTATGAGTTTACTAGATTACCTTTTGGTTGGAAAAATTCCCCAGCTGTTTTCCAACGAGTTCTTAGACAAATTTTAAACAAATATCAGATTCAATTTGCTTTAAATTATTTTGATGATATTATAGTATTCTCTCCAAATTTTGATGAACATTTAAATCATCTTAAAATAATATTTGATATATGTGAGAAAGAGAATATAAAATTAAAACAATCTAAATGTAATTTTGCTAAAGAAAAAATTAATTTTCTAGGATATGAAATTCAAGCAGGTAAATACCAGCCCAGTAATGCAAATATAGAGGTTATTAAGAAATTGCAACCCCCTAAAAATATCAAAGAATTACAAAGAATTTTAGGAAGTATTAATGTTTATCATAAATTTATTCAAAATTATGCTAAAATTAGAGCCCCATTAACAAATTTACTTAAGAAAGATACTCCATATTTATTATGTTATAATTTTAAAATTAGTCATATATTGTATATTTATTTATAACTCATTGTTTTAATGTTCAAAATTTCATATGCTACAAAGTCAAAATTTTATATGAGAAAGTCATGAACTATGATAAGCCATAGTTAAAGCTTGTACGCTATGTTCTGGATGTTTTCATGTCTTCTCTCATACTTTTGCTTCACTCCTGTACTAATGCTTTTCTCACCCCGGCCTCTCTTTTTGACGGGGGGGGGGAAGATGTAAAATAAAAAAAAAAAAAAATACGATGGCTTTGCTCTTTGCGAACCAGCAACCTTTAATTAATTTTCTGCAATTCAGGATCGTCCCCTAACCCAGTACCTGCTAGAACATTCACGCCTATTACATAACCTCCTCATATAAATGCTGCGTCATAAGTTTTCTACATTTTTCTAGAAGCTACTCTGTTACATAACCATTCATATAAATGCTGAGTCATAAGTTCTCCTAGAGAGATGCCTTCTCGCCTTCGTCCTGCTAACGCTTCCGCTATGCTCCTCTTTCTTTGTTAGAACGTTATGATGTATTAAAGTTTAAAGTCAGTCGTATCTAATAGTTCAATTACTGAATAAGTTATTTGATTAACTTCATCTGGAAAAAGTCATCTGCTATAAATTAAAATAAAGATATGCTTGCTGTTAAAAGTGAAAAATCCTGAGTCGTCATTTACTCCGTGTTTCAATCACCCCAGCTTCGTTAACCATCTGCCAGAACGTGAAATGGAATAGCCTCACCATTGGCCCACGATGTGTTGGAATAACTGAAAACATTACATATATATGTATATATCCCCAGGCCAAAAAGAATTGTGCACTTTTTTCCTCATGCAGAAAACGGAAGCATAATAAGAACGCAAGCAAACCATCAATTATAATTTTATTAAAAGAAATAAGTGCTCGCCTTTAAAAGCTTTCTAAATATACGCGGAAATGATTTTACTATTAAATTTCGTGCAGAGATACATACAGATAATGTACAATCTGCTATAAAATTCTGCGTTAAAATCCATGAAAAAACCTTGCATGTTCGCAATCATTTGGAAAGAAGGAAATCACATTTGACACTTAGACATAATTCTAAAATTTGCAGCCAAAAATTACCTCTTTGCTTAGCTGCATTTCTTTCTTTTTAAAAGTTTAAAGGTTCTTTATAAAGCGTTCAAAAGAAGAAAAATTACAGTAACTAGGATTAATTTACATTAGATCTTTGAAATCCAAACATTCAAAATTTTACTGATGTTGCTCCAAAATTTTGAAACAGGAAAAGATTTGTGGAGATTTTCTTTCTGTTTCTCCCTCCTCGTTCTTCGAATAAACGCTTTACTGTTTTCACATGCGACAATTATTAAAATTTCTCACTCTACATACAAACATCAAAGTTGCGCTGAATACGCAGTATATCTTATTCTATTTTTTTATAATGGCGGACACTAGCCATTCTTAGGCTTTCGCCACTGCTAAGGCCAGGAGTGATGGTCATTTTATTATGGAGGCACCTAATAGGCGGCCACCGTTATCTCCTGTGAAGGGACAAACAATTTACATACATGGCTTCTCCAAGGTTCGAACCCGGATCCTTTAGTATCGCAGTCGGCTCCCTTAACCATTATACCGTGTAGCGGCGCATACATTTTGTAGTCTCTTACAAATGTCTAATTAGATATTCCCTTGAAACTAAATGTGCAAACATGATATCCTGTCAACTGAACATGAAAATTCTGGCAGTTATTATGCAATTTTCCAAGTCCATCCGTCGTCCAAAAACAAATACACAGGATCATAAATATTGTTAACATTCATAAGCACTTTTTTTTATTTTTTTCAGCTACCTAAATTTACGCATCACTTATTCCGTATTCGTTTAGTAGGAAATTTTATCTCAGAAAAAAAAACTGCATTATTTATTTATTTTATTATTTACGCTGTGTTCCAGCATCTGTGGTTTTTCCTCCGTCAAGCGTTTCAAACATTTTTCTATCCAGACTAATACTTGCGTGTAAATTAATTGCTCTTCTTGCATTTTTTATGCATTTACGCTTTTTTTCCTTATTTTTATATTTGAAGAGAACATTTATATTGTTTTATTATCACATATTATGTAGAAGTGTATTCTGAACATTTATTTCGTCACTCTTTTGACTAGTAACTTTCGACTAATTTTTATTGTATATATATGTGTAATGTTACATTTTAAATGACAAAAGTAGACAGAAACATTGACCAAAAAAATCTTCGCTTCAGTAGTGTCATAAAAAGCATAAATTCACATTATGCAAGTATGACGGTCTTCAGTTGCAGATCTCCAAATGAACCTATAATTTATGAAAAACAAATAATTAAAATCATAAAAATTAGAGCAGAGATATAAACAGATTCATAAATTAATTTATGCTGTTTGGTCAGGGATGCACTATTGCAAAGTAATCAAACAAAACCATGACCATATTCTGACTTTTGCTTTACAGATAATACAATAAATAATCCAGTAAGTTAATGACTGATAATACATTTTTTTAATAAAATTGGATATTTCTTCATTGGATGCCTGTCACTTGTGTAGTTAAAAAATTTACTATTTTATAAACTTTATTATTATTGTAAGATTATAAAATTCTAAATTATATGTGTTGCAGGGGCTATTTGTATAGTTTATATAGATTTTTGTATAGAATTCTTAACCTTGCAAAAAATTTCCCTTATCGCTATATAACATAATGAAAAGAACTGAAGTAATATTGTAGCTTTACATGAATTTGGGAAAAACATCTTAATAACGAAAACGGCTTCTTAACAGCTCGGTACATCTTAGGGTTTTAATGATTATCCATTTTTAAGGCGATTTCATTTTCTTCTTAATTTTCTAATCTAACTGTCATTTTTTCCTCCTCATTTAATTGTGACATCAACTCTACAGTTAACATTTCTGACGAAAAAAACGGGGATTGTGAAAAAGAAACTTGCTGTTATGACATAAAATGTTAAAATGTTATGCAGAAAGTGAAAGTACGTTTATAGAAAAGCCACTAAAGTCAGAATTGTTTCAGACTTCATTGAAGAGACTTCATCCAGTTAGAGACACTAAAAACATTCCGTCTCAGAGGAAAAGGAGTCAAATCAGCCAGTTCCTATACAAGGCACAGCTTTATTAACTGCTGGAGTACAAGAATGTTTAAAAAATTAAGCAAATTTGGCAATGATTGGGACAACGACAAATTCTTAAATTTGAGTTAAAATATCTACTTTATATACGACACTTGTGTTGAAAACGTTTTAATTTGAAGAAACATTTGGTTAAGAAATAATGAATTTAATTCAAAATTATTTGCTTCTGTGTTTGCAAAAATAAATATTATTAATATTTTATTTATTAAAACTTATTTATTTGATAACAAATTAAAACATTTGATAAATGTATCTTGTCCTTTTTAAACCGTAGCCTTTTCACTTTCTGTCACATTCCTCGGACTATTTTGTAACTACCCGATAAAAATCCGACAGTATCGCAAAAAAAGCAGTAAGTGCATATATATACTTTAAATTGCAAAATGTTTAAATACATGAGGATGTTACAGAAACAGATATATCCTCCTCTTCTTTTTCCTTCTAACCTAATTTTATAAAGCTGAGGGAGGAATATAGATATTCGTTTTGAAAGAACGTTTCCAAAATATTTTTATACTGAAGCAAGGAGAAAGAACATACAATAAATTTAATACTCTGTTGGCATGCGAATAGCAGAGAACGAATACCTCAATGAAACTATCGGAATAAAGATGTTATAAGAATTTTAACTTGCAACGTATAGAAAAGGATCCTTAATTAGTTTAAGTAGTCATTATTACGCAATAGTCGAAAGACTGATCTTATGGTCTCCATTCGTACAAAGAGACCTGTTCACCAGCAAACGACCCGTAAAATCACTAAACAGTGGTATTTCGACAGGTTTTCAAATCACAGAAAATGGTAACTGCATGCTATCTTCCGCAGTTTCAGCATGCGTGTGGATACGAGCAAAATTCGGTTGTGAGGCCTTCATCCCTCCCTTTAGACAGATAGTTCGCGTGCTCTACAGTAGCCCGAATAATCGTACAATGAAAGCATGGAGAAGGAAAAATACGACTGTAGTTAAATGCTGAAATGTCTCAATTTAAAACATGAATTTACTGTTCCTTAAACATGATTTTACATGAGATCTTGGCAGGCTGTTCAAACGTCAGTCAATTTCAATGCAAGAAAATGCTCTAGAATTATATTCAATTGAAGGTTATCAGAATATATAGGACGCTTTCACTTTTTTAAATATTTATGTATATGTGAGAATGTCTGTATGTAGACCTTCCTGAAATGTTGAGCATTTTAGTCATTTCTAAAGTTTAATAATAACTAATAGCTCTATAATTTTCCAATGAATGTATGGATTAGAAAAGGGAGTGTGAAGAAAACCCTGAGATTTTACTGGCGGGATTACTCAAATCAATATGATTTCAATTACGTATGTAAAAGGGTAGGAAATTTTTAAGTGTTTGCTAATGTGTTTTGCTGAAAATGATTAATTACTTATACTACTTGCTGTATACACTAATTACTTGTAATAATTATCTATCAGTTTTACAATTTACAATTACTTATAAATAAGAAGAACTGGTAAACATTTCACATGAAATTAGCAACTCTTTAAATAAATTAGGTTAACTTCAGCTTGTACAAGTCTGATAACAAACATTTGAACTCTATATAAGAAACCATTGTATTCCTCCAAGCACACGTGTGTAAGCGGTAGCATATCCAGCTAACGCAGGTGGTGACAGGTGAGAGCAGGGTCCGGACACCCGGGCGGCTTTCACTGACTATTCGGGTATCGTCCGAATCCCACAATTGTCCAGAAAAAGAATATTGCAAACAGGGGCAGATGGAGAAAAACAGGGGTATTGCGGATTCCTACAATATCATTGCTTATTATACAATATAAAGATACTTACATCAAAAAGTGCTGTTAGTATGTTGAATTATCACAATAGTAGTACATCGTATTACATTATACAGTGCACTATTATAATAGTCGATGCATGGACGATAAATTAATACGTATAATAATAAAATTTTATGAACTCTACAGACATTGCAGAGCGGTATCAGTGCGCATTGCTAAATATATTATACATTACCTATAGCTATATATATTATACATTAATATTACATGCATACAATACATTAATACACAGATAACATAAAAGGTGCATTCGATATATTGCTACACTATACATTAATAGTAAACTTGATTTAAGTCATACAATAGGAAAAAAAAGTACCTAAACTCTACAGACATTTTGGAGAGCAATACCAATGCGCATTACGCAACTTATAGCTATATACATTATACATTAATAACACATACACATGTCCATTACATTGATACATACATAACATGAAAGGTGCATTCGATATATCAATATAATTACATAATACATTATACATTAATAGTACACTCGATATATTAATACATACTATAATAAAATTTACTTAACTTTACAGACATATTGCAAAGCTGTACCAGTGCACATTACGCAGCTTATAACTATATACATAAATAATACAGGCACACATACATTACATCAATACATACGTTACATAAAAGGTGCATTCGATACATTAATAGGTGCACTGGATATATTAGTGCTTACAATAATAAAAATTTTCTATATTCTACAGACATATACTAGTTCAAATTGTACAACTTAGTTATAAGTGCGTGAGTGGGAGCGACGAAAAAAATATCGTGTACCAGAACTTATTTCAGGCGCCATTGTAGATTACATAGATTTCTTTGGAGAAAGAAGCATTCAAAGTCAACCGTACCTTCGCCGGGATTCGAACCTAGAATCTTCCTTGCAGAGCGGAACACGGTCCCATCTAGCCATAGGAGTCCTAATTCTTCACGGATATTAATATCTTTCTACCAGTTAATGCAATGTCAATGCATAACTTTAATGATCAATCTAATCGACTAGGGTAATGCACATTTTATCTTAATGTAATGTATGTATGCATGTACTATTATTGTATAATGCATATGCATTATACTTGTATAATGCATATGCATTATACAAGTATAATTTTATGTATTTTTAAATGGGGAAGATACTTGTATAATGCATATGCATTATACAAGTATAATTTTATGTATTTTTAAATGGGGAAGATACTTGTATAATGCATATGCATTATACAATAATAGTACATGCATACATACATTACATTAAGATAAAATGTGCATTACCCTAGTCGATTAGATTGATCATTAAAGTTATGCATTGACATTGCATTAACTGGTAGAAAGATATTAATATCCATGAAGAATTAGGACTCCTATGGCTAGATGGGACCGTGTTCCGCTCTGCAAGGAAGATTCTAGGTTCGAATCCCGGCGAAGGTACGGTTGACTTTGAATGCTTCTTTCTCCAAAGAAATCTATTTAATCTACAATGGCGCCTGAAATAAGTTCTGGTACACGATATTTTTTTCGTCGCTCCCAGGACTTGATAGAATGGGCCTCTTCCTTCCCTGAAGCCACTTTTTAAATGGGGAAGATTATAAGCATTTATCGTATTCTCCCGTGGCAGCATGTTCAGCCAGTGATTCGATGATTTTATGCGTTTCCTTCTGATGTCTTTATACTTGTGCATCTAACAAAGAACTGTCCTGAAATGTGGCCAAAAATTTCAAAACTCATTTTATTTCATTAGCAAATCAGCGATACACCTTTTGATGAAATTTTTGAAAGAAAGCCTTCTATTTTAGTCAAAATTTTTAATTTTTTTTTTTCTTGATATATATTTATTTGAAAAGCACAAGATGCAAATTTATTATTTTAAAGCATTCTACGTAATTTTAAATGTATTTCATTCTATGTAACTCTCAGTACCGAGTATATTTCATTTATTCAGTTACAATTTAACATGCTTATTGCGATGAATATGTAATTATTGTTTTCCGTTTGTGTATTTTTATTCATTATTAATGATTAGCTTTTAATGAATAAGTTAAAACAATAAGAGATTTGTGCATTTGTTAAATCTTGTACTGTTACTGATTTTAGTTTCATATATGTTCCACACTCTTCATATCTTCCAGATTCGACGCGACCAGATTTATCCGTGTTTCATCCTCTTAACACTACTGTGAAATATGGATCGTCGGCAACTTTTCAATGCAGAGTTCGAAGTGAAGCACCACCTAACATTCAGGTAGATATCAATAAAAGCACTGAATTATTGTAAAAATACTGTAGTGTGTATATATATAATAAAATGTTACCTATTTGCTTTCAAAATACAGGTCTTGGCACAACAGCAAGAGTAACAAGAGACATCTGTTTAGTGAAAGATGTTGAATTTCATTTGGTTTAAATAACAAGCACTTTGTCAATTTTATCGCAGATTAATATTTTTAGAAACTTTGCTGAAATATAATTATTTCCATTTCTTTGCACTCCTAGAAGCCATAACCGCATTTTTTCTAATTATTTTCAGCATTCTATATTCATAAATCCCTCTATAATCTCCTTCGTCGTAAAAAGCATTTAGACTTAAAACCTTGATGCAGCACTTAATCAAATTAAGAGAACCAATTATATTGAGTATGGAAGTGATGTAGACCAAGCAAACAGGACATTTCTAATAATTTGTTAAGAATTTTTTAAAGAGGTTTTGTTCTTAAAGAAGATTTTCTTTAATATTGCGTAGTTTTACTTGCTCTTAACTTGTACTGTATTAATGACGTATTTAAACTTTAATTCTGTCTTTCCTAAAGAAATTCTACTTAACGTGATTTTAAAGAATTAAGAGAAAGAAAAAATACTTAAGTCAAAACTGCACTTCTTGAAGCTGTAGAAACAAAGCTCTGGAAAATGTGATTCACTTACGAAGAAGGTGTTCTAACCTTGTACTCTCAAATTTTCTGGAAACGATACATATGTTAATCAAAAACTGCATAGTAATGAAAACATAGCTGCTGCTATTCTATAGATAAGTATTTAGAAACTATAACAAATAAGACGATTTGGTGAATCAACGCTATTTGGCGACTTTAAAACATTTTACAATGCCGTTTTGAAAATTTTGGGAAGTCATCAATCTGGTTGACTCATGCAATGAAAACGTGAAACAAAGAATTGAGATAAAAAGGGAAAAATACATATTTCGGCTGTCACTGCACAGCAATTTAAAACGATTGGCTAAAAAAATAATAGAAATTTAATCTTTGAAAAATTGCGTCATATTAAGAAACATTCTGGAAATTATTTTCTCGCGGAATGATTTTATCATAATTATTTTAACTCCCATATCATAATTATTTTAACTATGATATGAGACATCTTAGTTATTGATGATCGCAGCCATGATTATTTTAACGCGGTACAAACAGTACACTCTTTATATAATGATAAATACGCTGATTATGAATTGAACTTACAGCGATAATGTGCAAAACGGTAATGTCAGATAATGTGCGAAAAGAAAATTATCGAAGCAGTATATTTCTTTTTCATCATCTGTTACAAACAGCGAACTGGATTGTATTAAAACTTTCAGAACTTCCAGACCACCGGCAGCCGTTTGGTAAACCACCCCTTGCATACATATAGTTCAATTTTTCTTCAAAATAAAGTATACAGACTTCCTGCATGGAAGTTTTCGTGCTTTTTGGTTGATAACATAGTAAATGCGAGCCATTAACTTACAAAGAGCTCCGTTTGATTTAAATTCTTTCTGCCATCGATAGATACATGGAGCTCATTCTCACAATAATAAAAATGCTGAAACAATTTTCCTTTTCGAAATCTATTATTGAGTTCTCTTTTTTTTTTTTTTTTTTTTTTTTTTTTTTTTTTTTTTTTTTGCAAACTACGATAGAATTTACCACCTCTTACTTACCGTATCTAAATGAACAGTATTTTTTTTTCCAGATTCATTTTCTGAAAAAATATTTGTGGATTTGTCTCCATTATTAAATATGTTATTTGATTCCTTTTCAGAACCTAGTCACTTTCTTCAGTTGACGAGGAGAGGATTTTTTGCTATTGCTTCGTCAACCGTTATTTCCCTTGAAATATCATATTCCCAGAATTTTTTTTTTCACTTTAATATCTTCTTTTGCAAAATCTTATAATTTTAAACGTATGACCATATAAGCTTGATATAACATCCATACTACATTTCATGAATTTATACTTCCGAATAGGAATGTAGTATCAAAAGTCTAATTTAATGTCTCTTTAAATTCTAGACTGACAGTCAGCTTGAGTGCAAGATAGAATAAAATTATCTGCAGCTCGGAAAAAAAAGAAATTTTTAAAAAATAGTGGCAGCATTTTATAGTTATTAAATCAATATGCAACATAAATAAAGAGTAAAAAACTGAGTATAGTTAACTTCAAAGGACTGCCTGCAAAGCTTTGTAAGGCAAAATTTCAGTTTTATCGGATATATAGTACATAAATTTAAAAATATTCCTTAGTAAATCAATGCGGATAGAAAATGGAAATTACAAATTTAATTGTATTTAGTAACGTTGCGCTATTTTAGTGATTTCACGAAACTGAAAAATTATGTCAGAGAGCTGGTTCTTGCCGATCAAATACACGCTATTAAAACATTTGTTTTAAATTATCCATAAAATACCAGCTGCTAAATTTTTTACTTTGATGTATATTTAGGTGAGTAGATTCATAAGTATTTTTTAGAAATCTGAAAGATGAAGATTGTGAGACATTCCTTGCTAAAGGAAATAAGTGAGAAAAAACTACTTCTTGAGCTTTTCTCTTTCCAGAAAGATCTATGTTGTTCGTCATCCATCTGGCATGTTATAAAGTATCATTGCGGATCTGGTGCTTATATGAAAGAATATTTTATTTCCACCTCCACCTAAATACGAAAGAATATCTCTGGTAGTGGCTGAACACCTATATAACAGCAAAATAATCTTTGAAAAACTTTCGACATGATTTATTTTTTGCAAAATTGTTGGGTCTCATGCTTTGCTACCGACTTTGGAATCTGAATCAGTTATACGAGTAATAATTTTGGTATGTGCTTACCCTAAATTCGTCGTTTTGGTGAAAACTTTCAAAAATTGTTTTATTTATTCATTTTATAGGCCATATATTTAGGTTTTCAAAAGTGCTTTATTTTTGTGTTTACGATAAATAGAAGCAAAGTTATAGTATAAAAAGTAAACCGGAAGTGAATTTTTGGATGCCGGAAGTTAGCATTTAAATGGTCGTAAAAATGTAAACAATAAGTTTAAACAACTATTTTCGAATTATTAAACAATATAAAAGCTGTAAAAACAACACATCTTTCACTGTGTGACACTTTGCTGATAAAATGCCTACATGGGAAGACTCATAACAATAATGGGTATTTTAATAACCTTTTGAGGTATATTTTACCTAAAGAAACTTTTGTCCAACTGAAAACATTGCTTTTAGGTGCAGATATTGCTGTATTATTATTTAATTCAAGATATTTAGGACTTTTACCTATTTTCAGGTATATAGAAATAGAAATTAATCCCATTATGCTTGAAAGCTACATGGGAATAGACAAACAGCGAATTCAGAAATAGAAACGCCAATCTCTACAAGCAGCAAACTTAATCAGTAAAATGCTAAAAGAAAGTCAAAATTAGTTAAGAATGAAGTAAAGGAGGGCCTAACATACAAATACGGCGAGTTTTAAAGGTCTAAAGTGACTACAAAATTTTTTGTGCTGTATTAAAATCTTTAAATGCATTTTCTGAGAAATTGTGTTTTCGTTACTTTTGATTGCGATTACACTAATTTTTCAAAATGTATTTAGAATATTGAAATGGAATTTTTCCAAAATGTTTTATTCATCTTTATCTGTGTTCTGTAGCAAAATCTTACCTCTTTGTATTTATTTATTGATTTTATTGACAGTATTTGTAAGAAAAGAGGATTTTTTTTTGTTTAAATTTTGAGTTTTTGCACCAAGTTTTGAATATTTCAAAAAATTTTATAGGTACTGCAAATCTTTTGCTACAGAACACAGGTAAGTATGTTAATTATATACTGTGTAAAGATTAATGAAGTATGTTCATTAGAATTTATTTTAGGAGATCTGGCGTAAATGAAAATTTTCACTAAAATTTGTACTAAATATTGCCTATATTTGAAAAATTAATGAAACGTTCTATAAAATTCCATTTAAATTCATAGTTTTATATCCCATCTTACTCAAAAACATGTGTGTTTAATTAAAATTTTATGTATTTAAAAAAGGGCTCCGTATGTAGGCACATACCTTAGGATATGCTGTTTCTCAGAAATATCAGTTTTATTGGAAGTAATACCGCATTCCCCGTGTGTGCTAATGGGGTGTAAGTAGTTGTCATGTCCAAGTGGCAACCGAAAAATCTGTGATTCGAATTCCCACCGAGGGGATAATTAATTTCTCGCATTTCCTTGGCTCTATAAAACCTCGTGTCCCTACCCAAAAGCGCATTTAGCAGCCAATCTTTCCTTATCCATCTATACAATGAATGATTCTTAAGTATCCTTGCGTTTATTTTGAAATTATTTATTTATGTTTATATGGACCGATAAAATTCAGGTCCTTTGTTTAAAACTTATTGTTTATGAAAACAGTTGTCATGAGTTTGATGGAAACATAATGGTAATGAATGCTATTTAATTTTCTACAGTGGTTAAAAAAAGTTGAAGATTCTGAACTGCCAGCTCTAGAGAAAGAGCATCATGATATTATTAAAGTTCAAGGTGAAAACTTCCGAGTTCTTCAATCATCAGAGGTTGTGGAAAGATCAGATGGCTCATTTCTGAATAAGTTGACTATTCCCGAAGTATTTGAAGCTGACAGTGGGAAATACATTTGCCTTGGGGCAAATGCAATGGGTTACAGTTTTCGCAGTGCATATCTTACAGTGTTACCAAGTAAGCTATAGCAATAAGTCAAAATATTTCAGTAAGCCTAAGACATGTAGGCTTAATTAAATTTTTAAAAAATCTCTATTTTGCTAGTTTCATACATTCCATGCAAATCTGAATTCTGAATTTAATTTAAGTAACTAATATGTCAAGACTAAGGTAAGACTTTCTACGTTTCATTACATTAGAGCCCCGAGCACTACCTCTCGGCTGGAGCAGAAGTGTTGCTGTCCATCCAGGCCATCCAAGCTCCTTACTAGTAGCCATTCCAATAACATTAGGTGTACTTGTTGGTGTTCTTGTTGCACTTGTAGTTTTATGCCACCGCCGAAGGCTAGATACCTCTGTACCACTTCAAGCTTCAGGGTACCGAAAGGAGGATATGAAGAGGCCTGCACGAACAGCAACCACAATATTGGATACAAATGATGATAAGAAAGTGGACATCGGACAGTTTTCTGCTGATGAAACAGATGGTTTTAAAGAGGACCTCCCATGCACATCAAGGTTGCAATCTGAAGTTGAGCTTGAAGGAACCGGGACCGTGGTAACTAAGTTGTGCATGGAGCAGAATTCTTCTAGCAACTATGATGGTTGTTTCGTAATGAAAAATGACGTGTAATAAGCTTTGGTAAGAATCGTTTGTTTGTTTGCAGATGTTAAAAACACATAAATTATTAAAACTATTAATAAATTCAAATTTTACTAAGAACTACTTCTAGTAGATGTAATTGCATTTGAGTGTTTAAGAAGTTAATTGATTAATTTTTTAAGTTTGTATTAATTATATTTTATTCAAGCACATTTACTTTGCTGTCTTTAGAGTATTATTTAAGTGTGTCAGGTTTTACTAGTATTCAAAATCTATAATGTAGGGAAAATATGTTTTCGCTTAAGAGCTAATAAGATTTATTTTGTAAAATTATCAGCTTGTTATATAAGCTAGTGCGCGCATCTTAAATAAAATCACAGACAGTATTTTTTTTTACTTAATTTTGGGGACGTAATATTTCATTATGAATACAAGCCATTTAATTGAAATTAAAACATCTCATACTAGCTAATAATTCTGATTTTTAAAATGAAATAATATTATCAGACAATTTTGGCAACTGTTACGATAATGATAACTACTAAAATTCAGGGATATATATTTAAATTGCTTAAGTTACCAGTAATTCGAATTTGTAATTCGAATAGCTCTAATGTGCTCGAGAGATTTTCTAATTTATGTCACTTCCTTTATGCTTTAGCTCAGTTAAGTTTAACAAAATTTTAATTTATTTTTCCTCAACATTGTACTATGACGACCTCACTGCATTATCCACACATTATGACTAACAAATTGAGTTTTAATTTAAACTCATTTGTTCCTTTCATTTCTGAAGTTTTATTTTAGCATTCCAAATATAAATATTTCGTAATTTTATGTAAGCAATGATCATGTAAAAAATTAAATAAGCTTTTAAGTTGTAGAAAAATATGTGTGCTATTTAAAAAATATTTTAAACTTTTTTTCAGATATCCCCAAAAAGGAGTAAGATTCATAGGAAGCTTATTCTACTGCATATAAATATTTATCGTTGTAAAACTTCAAAGGATCACTAATTCGATATCCATAGTGACTATTTATCTGTATTTTAAATCCATATTTTTAAGCAAAAAGTGCATATTTTAGTCTACAGTTTATTGTCAAAGTGTACTTATATCAAAAGATATATGATCATCAATTTATTTCAATATTTTAAGTCATTTCCTCCATCTGGTGTTTCTATTTACTTTTTAAACTTAAAAATTGGAAAATTAACCGCGGATGATTGATTACTTTGAATGTTTTTGGAAAACGGAAAGTAAGATAACTGAAAAATATTATATTAAGGCTATCTTCCTGCACAAGTAATAGCTATTTATTTTGATGTAAGTTATTTCGCTTTGATGTATTACAATCTAAGTCTAACAATTTTATGAGAAATGAATGTAATGGATGGATTGAAGTTCTTAAATAAATATTTTAATTCTTATGAATTTTCTTGAAACTTCTAATGGAACTGTACATTTCCTCACGATTTTCATATCATAGTTATATTTTTCGAAAGCATGATGAAACATAAAGGTACGCACGACTATGCAGTCTCAGATTAAGTGACCGGATTATACGTAGATGTCAACGTTACGAAATGTGTACTGGGATGTCATGAACTATACTTAGTTCAACCTATTTTATTTTGGATATTTTATTCTGATTACAATTACGTGCATAATGATGAGATCTTCAGTATAATATTTAATACAATTAATCAAATTACTGCAACTATTTTGAAAGCTGTAATATAAATTTATCAAACGTTTTAAATTTAGGAAATGTAACATATGTATTGTACTTAAAGGTTAGCATAAGACAGAGGGAAAAAATTACAGTTTTCCCATCTAGTTTCTTAGCCATTAAAAACATGAAGTTCAATTTTATGGAATCCATCTCATTGTAATCGAGCTTCCAATTTTGTAAATGCGCTTAATTCTTTTACCTTCCCAAAACGCGTAATGAAAATTAAAATTTACATACATTTATTTGGATAATGAAAGTTGTTTCAATAAAATTTTCTTAATTATTGCTAAGATTATGTAATTATGTCATTCACTGAATGCCTTATATTTTAAAAATATTTGGATCTTTTCTTTTATTCTCAGATTATTGCTAAATTAATTTATATTTTATTAGGTTAAAGAAACCAAAATATTCTTAAGATCCAAAGCTATAAAATTATACTAATTTTCTGGCCTTTTATAAACAAAGAAATTTAAGAAAGTCTCAGTTTTCTGCCTGCATCAGCCGTTAAATAATAACTGTGTCTAGTATGCAAACGTTTTTGTTAACTGTATTTAAAATGCACAATATTAAAAGTCTTGTATTCAGTCCTTTAGAAACTCAGGAATAATGCTTATACTTCATATACCTAAACAATAAACTTTGCTCCTTTTCTTCTATTTTATTTATTACGGAACATTATTTTCTTTCACTAGCTTTAGAAAACGTCTACAAGAAAACAACAGGAAAAAAAAAACATTTTAATGAAATAGTTAATGATCAGTTTAGCTTTACTTAGTTTCATTGGACCATTATATGAGTTTCCATTGAAAGAGAACAATGTTTCAATGCTTGAAAAAGGCACTCAGAATGAATAAAAAATTACATTTTTATCAGATATGTATTCTGAATGTAAATGATACGCATTTTATTTCATAAGTAAGTATATTTACGCATGGTAATATTTATTTATTGTATTTGACTTGTATTAGTGTTAGCTGCTTAGATACATAGCTACTTATGGAAGATATTTCCTGTGCTATTATGTGTTGTTTCTTAATAGCATATTAACCAATTGCTTTGGGTGTAAATTATTTCTGATATTTTTGAGCTTTTTCTATAAAATGGATTGCCGTCTTTCAGACACTTTACTTATATGTAGTGCTTGTTAACATTTGAAAGAACGAATCTTTTCTGAATGATAAATTTGCTCATATTTTAAGAAGTATTTGGTTGATACTTCTTACATTTCAATAAGGTAGGAATGAAATGAATGTAAGGATAAGAAAACGTATGTGTATAGAACCTTTAGATATGTAATAAAATGGGGTCTAAGGTTTTAAAAGTTTCCACATTATTTCTTCTATTTTTCAAGTACCTTTTAAGTGAAGATACAGAAAATGTATATAAAACGTAGCAGAACTGATTCAAAAAATTAATTGCCTCCAAAACAATCTATTAGCTAGATTCTACACTATAAAGTATCTCTTCCCATGGCGATATAAATTAATTCTGTACGTGACAGCTATCAACACAGGCTGCAATATTTCTAAGGAAATTTCTCTAGAAAAGTATAATATCTTTCATATTTTATCAAAGCATTACTTTAGTTTAATCACAAGAGGGTTGATTTAAGTCTCAACGCTTACTAAAGTTAAATTTTTATGTTAAAACAAATGAAAGAAATATTAAAAACAGTTTGCATCTTTGTCATTCTTGTATAAGTTAGCGAAATTATCATTGACAAGCAAGCAAAAGATTTTAAGAAAAGGTGACCCCCCTCGTGATGATAATTCGAATAACTATGTAACTCTTTATGTTCATAACGAAAAATGATTAAATTTTCTATGTTAACTTTATTCTAAAACTATTAATATTAAATTTATGAAACTTTGTGAAACAATTGAGTGCTTATATTTCTTTTTACGAATGATCATACCATAATTAACGAATTTTGACTGAAAGTATTGGTACTTTTCCGCTTCGCCAGCGTAAGTATTCAAGCCCTATAATTATAACCGTAATCCAAAACCAAAAGTTAACTAAACTTCGATTTTATCTTCATGTGAAAGTTTAATTTAATACAATACATAATGAAGTTCTCACGTTCTTAACTACATGTATATAATTCGAGGCGAAAGGCAGCAGTGTTATATTTAGAGAAATTTAGAGAGATTTAATCGGTATTTAAGAGCTTCCTTTAACGTTTTCATAAATATTTTCAAGTTTAATAAATGATATTCTCTGAAAAAGATCATCAGATTCATCACATTGATGAAACAAATGTAATTTTAGTTTTAATTATAAATTAACATTGTTTTGAAATAATTCCCTAAATTCAGAAAAATCATTTAATAATCGTTCCTTCAAATTAACGACCAAGTATTTTACATTTTTGAGAGATATTTTATTTTATTTATTTCTATTATAATTCAAGATATTCTAAAAACTATTAAATTTATTTCCTAATATAGTCACTCATTTCTGCAAGTAAATTAGCCACTATTTTCTTACATTAACTGTACAGTATCGTTTTATAAATGCAAGCGATACAAATATCTCTTTATTTAACATTAGAACTGTGGCAGAGGTAAAACTTATCCTTTCGAAACTTTATGTTATTTTAACTTCCATAGCATATTAGCAGTTCAAGTTAAATTTCATGACTTTCCTGAAATTACTCAAATTTTAAATATGTAACATTTCAAGAAAAATAATGCTTTAGTTTCATATTTAAGTATATGTCTGTATTTTAATCAATATTTTCCTAAATTAACTGTACAGTATCATGTTATCAGCACAAAGGATATAACTTTATTTAAGGGAATATCACTTCTCCAAAATAAGCGAAATTAAAATTCAACTTCAGCTGTCAGTTACTGTAGTTAACTTATATAGGGTGCGGCAGCGTTTATAGTAGGATATTAAAAGCATACCATAAGGCAGTAACTGTAATTTATTTATTACCTCTTATGTCAATCAATAGTTAAAGTTATGCCATTTACTAATGTGTAAGTCATTGTCCATTGCGTGGATTACTTTTTGAATATGATGCCTCCTCTACACAACACATTCATCTAGGCGGCGTTGGAAGCTTGCCATAACTCGGCGTAATGTATTCCCTGGGACATTGCCGACGGCAGTTCAGTGTGTTGTTGTATTAAATTATGGCAAAACACACGAGGGCTATCTGCCTAAGGGAAGGGATGGCTTTGTGGAAGACTTTCTAAGGGAAACTGGCTCTTATACACGTTACACATGGGGAAAACCACGAAAACGCCCATGCAGCCAGCCCGTTCGCGGGATTCGAACCTCGGACCGAACTACCAGTGTTCAGCGACTTTACCGCTCGGCCACTGGTGGGCCGACAGCAGTTCGGATGCGATCCTTCAACTCAGGAATGGTGGCACAACGCGTTCGAAAACTTCTTGCTTCAGGTGCCCCAAAAGTCGGCACATGAAAGATCTGGACGGTTATTCTACGCTACGAGAGTCGACAGCAAGTTGTGGGCCGCCAGATGTCGCTGCTAGTAAAAAACAGGTCTGCCCGACATCCTATATTCTCTGAGTACGGAAGTTGACGAAAGCGCGTGAAAAAGTGTTGCCGCGTCGTCAATCAGGGTTGTGCAGTTGACGTACTAAGTAGACAATGGCTTTGTATGTGTTTTCGCTGCTAATTTTTTCATATTTAAACGAAGAATACGGTCGTAGATCTCTGAATCGGTGGCGAATTTATAGAAAATATATTGATGCTTTTGCTCTGCCAAAAGATGTTTTCATTGCGTATTTCAGATTGCCAAAATTTATAGTTATTTCAATTTGCGATGAACTGAGAGAGTATTTAGAGCCACATTCAGAAAACAAGAACGTAATTTCTACTGAAAGAAAAGTTATACTATTCCAGAAATTATAGATATAAATTGTAAATGTATGCTTTAAAAATGTAGAAGATAATAAGTTTATTATCTTCTACATTTATTATTTTTATAAAATTCATTCGCTATTACAGTATGGTCGATTGCTGCTGCATTCAGCTATCACACACGCATCAAAATGCTTTATTTTAAATAATTTATTCTATAATTAACATGAAAGAAAATATTTTTTCAATATAAAATATATAACCAAAATTAAACTAATCTCTCCTGTATGTGTGATTAATTCGTTTTGCAATTTTTGTCACACAATTACTAATACCTTTTTTTTTAATATTACATTGCTGTTACTTGAATTTTTTATATATATAAGAACTGCTCAGTTTAAATATTCTTCCTTCTCAAAAGATTTTATTTTGTGAAAATAATTAAAAGAGAGTAATATTTTCACAGTGTAAGTACTAAAGTAAAAATAATCAGTGTAGGTCTCTTGCAGAACATAAACTTTCTTTATTTAACACAAATATAGACATCCGATAAGCTTCTACTCTTTATGTACAGCAAGAATTACGTTTACTTTAATATCTAACAGTTGAATACCTTACGAATAATACTGCGAACACAAAAAGGAATGTCGTTCATTATTACGCGAAATTCACACTACTGTAAAATAAAAATTAAAAAAAAAAATTATAAAACTATAAAATAGCTTTATAATATCTTTTTCAGTAGCTGTACTACTACTAGTGTGATACTTTCAAAAATAAGTTTTAGCTCAGAGGGGCTATTAATTTCGTTTTGCCATTTTGTGGCGTTTCACTTTTCAAATCGTTGCCACCAAGTATTATCGCACTCAATTATATTTAAAGAAATTAAATAATGAGGAATCTGCAGAATGTATGAATGTTCCTCGCACTGTGATAAAACAACGCTACCTAAAGCCATGAAATTCTGAATAACGTAATCCTCCATCCTAATATAGGCATCTGGAGACCCAAATTTGGAACTGAGAATTTGTTTTATTATCTATTTCATATTTTGTAAAGCATTTATGAGTTTTTGATTAAGAAACCCAACGATTTCAAAGCGAGCAATGGCAACATTGTACAGAAAAAAACATTTTCATCACTAGCGCGGGAGATTATGTATCGGAAATTCTAAAGATATGCTTTTTTTAAATTATATGATATTGCTGTTGAATTGAATTTTATGGTTTAAGTGCGAAAAACGTGATATTTAATAAATAAAGATAACACGCAAAACGTTAAATAATGGCCCTTTGGAAGTAATATAAAATCTGAAGGCCTTTCAGATTTATTTATTTATTTATTTATTTATTTAGTGCGTGTGTTGTTTGTGTGTAATTTTATTACGTTTTAAAACTGGTTTCTAAGTGAGGATTTTCTAAGGGAAACTGGCTCGTATACAAGTTACATATGTGAAAAGCCACGAAAACGCCGGCTAGCTCGTTCCCGGGATTCAAACCTCGGACCAAACTACCTGCGTTCAGCGACTCTACCGCTCGGCAGCTGGTGGGCTTGTTAGTAGAATTATACTGCATTATTATTGTATTATGCTATAAAGTAACAATGCTATAAGACTGAGGGTTTGTTCATGGAATAGTACTTTTGTAACCTATTATAGTATTAAAAAATCATTGTTTCTTTGCAAATTTAACAAACAAAACAAAACAAAAAAAATACTGTTCATAGCATTCTCATTTTTATATTGTAAAAGAGATATTGATTATTATTAGTTTTCTATTTAAAATGTGTCGAAACGCTGGTTTGACAAGGACTTCAACTGCAAGAGACCTACACTGATTATTTTTACTTTAGTACTTACACTGTGAAAATATTACTATCTTTTAATTATTTTCACAAAATAAAATCTTTTGAGAAGGAAGAATATTTAAACTGAGCAGTTCTTATATATATAAAAAATTCAAGTAACAGCAATGTAATATTAAAAAAAAAGGTATTAGTAATTGTGTGACAAAAATTGCAAAACGATGCGTGTGTGATAGTTGAATGCAGCAGCAATCGGCCATACTGTAATAGCGAATGAATTTTATTTCTTTTCCTGAAAGAAATAATTTTCATAGTAAAAGAAAATAAAAAAAGGGAAGAAATATTAAGAAAGAAATATTTTCTTTCTAATTTATTATGTAAAGAAATATTTTTCCAATAGTAACTGTAAAATAAATTGCGGAAAAAAAAAAAAAAAAAAAAAAAAAAAAAAAACTTAGTTTGCTGTTAGATTGTAATGCAAATTAATCATATTTTAAATTTAAATGATTAAAATTGTTTATTTCTAAAAGGATTTGAAGTAAGCTTAATTCATTTACTTTTATCTATTTACCATTGCTTTCGTGGTATCCCATATCACTCTTTATTTCTTAGCTCTAAATTCCTGCGTTAAGTTTCCCCTTAAAAAACGGTATTTTCCTTCACATAACACAGCAGCATATTCCACTGCGTGTTGGTCATAATACTGTTTTGTGCAATTTTTTTCGAACTACAAATGCAGCGTGTGAGTTAGTGAAATAATAGGAGAATATTCTTAGAACTTCAGCCAGCGCGCGCTATAAATTTCGTCACTCGTCTGTACTGCGATTGGTCTAAAGCTCCTTGAAGCCTTGTCCCCTTTCAGTAAAGTTAAATGGACCCACCCGCCCACCAACTGAGGACCACAGAATGGCTTTCTCCGATAAGTTGTTGATGGCTGTCCATAGCGGTTTCTTTGAGTCAATATTGTTCGCTTAAGTTGTAGGCAGATCCAGTGATCATAGAATAGGCGTCCTGGTGAGCGAGGCGGCTAGGAAATGTCACCAAAACGGGAAATTACCCTACCTGGAAATGTCTGTCGCAATGGTCCGTCCATCTGGAACTTTCCCATAACGTCCCAAGTTGAAATTTTGCCGAAATAGACGCTGAGTAGCAATAACAGAGTAGTTATTCTTGAAATAACTTTCAACAGCAAAGGCACGATGCTGGGAACTCCAACGATCCATATCACTGTCACACACGAAATAGCAGCTCATTAGTACATGAATGCGGCACGAGATGGCGCGCATTCATGCAGTACGTCATTGTGCTACGCAAGTCAAATTACGCTCACAGCCAACTCTATCATGGCCTTGAAGCGAAATCAGTTTCGGAAGGTCACGTGATCAAAATAGTCGATCTTTTTCTCTTCGCTATAAGCGCGAAATTTAACTTGCCAAAAATAATAGTTTTCTCTTAATATAAATATAAGTAAAATTAATAAACGTGACTAGGTCGCATGACTTGAATTAAATTTTTCATAGTGTAATATTTTCACAGCCGGTAAAATGAATATCTTCAATAATTTTTAAAACAATTGTACTTTGTTTATGTAACTAAAAATATCATTGAGAATCACCAGAAAAAAACGTTATTTCTGCAATTTTAATAAAAATGGAATCCATTTATGTAATCTAAATCAAATTTGTTCCCAAAATAATATAAAATCCACAAAAGGGGAAAAATTCAATAGGTTTATAGATGTAAATTTTATTTAGATTTTCTTAACACTAAAATAAATATTAAGAGCAGAATATTTTGTAGAAATTCATGCCGCTCCCATCGCATCAGCTATATAAATTTTTAGAATGCAAATATTCATAGTCATCTCTCATCACTTCATTCACTAATAAAAACTTAAATATCACAATTTTATCAAAACAGGGAAATGAATTAAAAATTCCTTAAATGCTAGGAAATTTGTGTATAAAAACAAACTTACATGCATGTTATGTTATAAATAAATCTTTCAAGAAAATTTTGGCAAATTAAATGCTAATTACATTCATAAAAAGGACAACCTTCTATTTGTGCCAGCTCCAATTTTATGTTGTATCACTTTTTCCAAACCACCGAAGAGGTAAGTGATTAGGCTCGTTTTTTTTACAGTGGTGTCCCCAAATTACAGGCCTATTCCACTATCAAAAATAGATTCATAAAACTTGGAGCTGTGCCATATACACACTTCCTACATATCATACATCATTTATGCAGAAGCATACATAAAAACAAACAGTTGTGACTTATTAACTGAAATTAACTGGTAAATTTTTTAACTTTTTTATATGAACATTTTATATTAATTTTGTCATTTTTATGTTTTGTGTAATTATTTAACATTATTTTACAAGTTATCAAACAGATATTTTCTAATCGGGTTTGCAAAGTCATTCCACAAATGCAAGAATCTGTTAAATTAAAGTTAATTCTACCTAACTGTATGCAAGATAACTTATATAAAATACCCAGTTGCTTTCCTGATATAAGAAATGTATCTTCCATGCTTTCGAGAATTCCACCAAATAAGAAATGTACAATTGAAGATGTTAGTAAAGCAACTTCAGACGGTAAAGTTAATTTACCCCTATCTAATTCTTTAAGAAAACCAAAAATATCATCTGCTATATCTACCGAATGAACACTTTGCAACCAGTCCTGGCAAATACTGCATTTTACCACCCTTAATTCTTTCATGGAAGCATAACCTGAAATATAAACTAGCACTGGTAAAATATCAGAAGGAACATTTTCTGTAGAAAAATCATTAACTAGTAAATTTGAATAATCATCAATATTCACAAAGGTAAAGATAGAATCCTTATCATAATCTGGTAAAAGAGAAGTTAAAGGGATATTGATATTTGATGATGAAATTATAATATTGCTTTTAAAACGAAGCTTCTTCTCACTTTCTAATAATTGTAGGTAATTTATGTAATAATTTGAACCTGACATTTGCCGATACATTCCAAAACGTGATTCAAGAGCATCAGTTTGAAATGTTCCTAATAATATGTATTCAGCCTCATACTTTTGAAACAAATATGGAATCAATTGAATGAATGCATCTGTAGTTATTATCAATATCTCTCGGAATTTTCCTTAACCACTGAGCTCTTCTTTTAGGTGATTTAGGTAAAGAGTAAGTAGTGACATTCTCATTTTTGTCGTAATTGGATTTGCAGCCAAATACACTGCAATGTCGAGGCATTCTGTATTCCAATATGTTATTAGAAACAAATAATCAAAAATAGTAAAGAATTCCTGATTTCCAAACAAATAGTCAAACCAATACTACTCAAAATGTTCAAACTAAAGTAAATGCATTCGCTGTTAAAACGAAGCACTTGCATAGGCTCGAAAACAGCTACATATTTTCCCAAATAAATCTAAAAATTAAAAATATATAAAACGAAATATAGATAAAACTACGAGTATTATTTATAATTACATAAAGCTCACGTTATTTAAAATCACTTAGAATACCAAAATAATCTACTTACATAACACTTTTGGCAAAATATATATCCACAAAATTCACGACCACAGTTTCGTAGCCACACGCTACCATAAGAACCAAGGGGGTTAGAATAGACCTCTGACCTCCTTGGTCAGAACAAATCGACCATCTTGATCACGTGACTTTTGCGCTTCAAGGCCATTATAGAGTTGGCTGTGATTACGCTATAAACGCTACCGCACCCTGAACAAATCCCCTCAGAACCGAATTCGCATGCAGTTTAAAATAATATATTGATACTCAGCTCCATCAGAACAAACATAAAGTCTAACAGAATATGATTTTATGGTAATAGGTTTAACTATAGCTTTAAATCTCGGAACATTATCAGGTTATTTTAAAGGTCTTCACTACAATTAGGATTTCGTAAATTTGCATTTCCAGTTTGCTGCTTAATTCACGACAAACAATTAAAAAAGAAACTGAGACCTTATTGCAGATTTAGATGCTCAACAACATTTCATTTTTATTGAATCACGTATTACTTAAGTTACTGAAAAAAATTAAGTTATTTGCAGCTAAATAAAATTTTGCTTGATTTTTTTACTCATTTAATACTCGAAATTTTATGCTGTATAACTATGGATGATTGTATTTTAAAATAAAGCTAAAGTTAAGACATTTAAGCCCAGAGTTACGTGCGTAGAAATTATCCATACATCCACAAGATAAGTACATTTGCAGCTAAAAAGAAAAATCTTACATATTACGATTCAGCTAGTTAATTTTAGATACATTAACGTCTTCTAAAGAAGTTAACGTCTACCATAACGTTTTTATTAAAATAACTTATTTTTATCTTTCAACGTCTAAAACATTGCTCCATATTCGCCGAATATTTTATGGTTAAATGTAATAGGCGTTAAGTGATTAAACAAGCACGATTTAGTAATTTAATTATAATGTTTAAACAGATTCAGCGAGCTTAATTAAATGTGCATTTTTTCATACTAGTGCAATGAATGTAAGCATAAGTCTTTTGAAACCAAGTCTAGAAAAAATTACGGATTTCTCCAAATAAAAACGTATTTTTGATTTTAACAAATTTTGTCTGTGTTCAGAATGTATTTGTATGGCGTTTTTGAATATGATGTTTGCTTTAGATCTAAATGTTTGTCTTTTCTTTTCGATTTATTGCTTTTATTTTTCTCTTACTAAAAAGGATTTGCATATGTTTTCATATGGTTCTTATTGTTTTGATATTATATTCTTTTACCATATCATACTGTGAAGTTTAAAATCTAAGCTATTAATGGAAATGTAAAAGCTTTAATATTTCACTCAGCCGAAGACAAATATTGTTAGTTTTCCTGCACAAGTCTATTTGTATGTTCATGTGTTTTAATAAAGCTGTTATTGTTCGTTTTCGAAATATTTTATTTACGTAATTTTTTATTCTGCTCATGATGTCACTCAGAATAACTTTAAAGCACATTACGTATTGAGAAACCGAAACTCGTGTTTATATGTACCTAATAACGAATTGATCTTCCTCGAGCTCTCAGCAGTCAGCTTTACAATTTTTTTTGTTCAAAAATAACATTCAGATATTACGCAATGCAGATAACTGTTGGCACTCATCAATAAGATAGGCTAATGAATTGTAGACTTGTCTCTATTCTATTAAATAAATACTCAAGGAATTCGTAATGTAAGACTGTGGAGAATACAAGAAATCATCAAAGTCAGTGAAACTATGTTTGGATATCATTTCTGGGAACCAAAGAATGGTGGTACATTGCATTAATTCTTCATTAAAAGAGATTCTCTAGAATTATGAATGTTTCCAATGATCTAATAGGCCGTTCCTTTACCGTATGCCTGCCTACAATTGCTTTAAACAGAGCGCATGGCTCAGTGTAGATCACATTAACATGCCTTATACTACTGCAAAATCACTGTCAGTCAGAGAAGTACTTTGCACTTGCTTCATTGACTTGACCCTCGGTCTGCGCTAAACAATTTCATCGTTGTACATTCTAATTCCAAACGTCTTTGGACCTATCCTAATTTTTGAGCTTCATTACGATATTTCATTTCAAATTTTTCCTGCAAAATTTGGTATGACCGTTGTAGGCAAGGCAATTTGCAACATGTTGCCATATTGCATGAACAGCTATTCTTAAATTAGTGCTGTGCTTGTAGGTTACGGGAACGATACACTGCGACTCAGCCACATCACATTAATATCATACAGTAGTTTTAATCTATTTACTACTAGCATTAGCTTCCTCAATATAAGCAGGATAAACAATATTTTTCAATTATATGCAAAAGAATCGGTAAATGTTATTCATTACGGTTTAAATAATTTGATAAAGTTATTACGATTTCTACTAATTCTATAAAATAACCATACTTTTTACAAGATGCATTAGATTATGAAAACAAAATAAGCATATTGGCATGAAAGAACCAATTTTTGTTTCTAGATGGCATAAGAAGATGAAACAAAGGTCTAAAAATTAGCTTATAAGAGACTTCGTAAGTTAAATTGTAGATAAATATAAAGAGAGATGGGCAACTGGAGTAATTCTAGTACACCTCTTTTCAAATGTTAAACAGCGTAATTTACTTTCTGACCTGTTTAATTCAAAAATACATTTACACCGCAGAGACATAAGTACATTATCTGATTGATTCCAGCTTAAAGTTTGCAACAACACGGTAGAAGTACGAGTCAGATTGGGCTTCGGAAACGGAGTAAAACGTAAGTAGCTAATATGAAACTAATAAAAACTCTCATCATGTTGAGAACTTTACTCAGAATGTATCGCAAAATGCTGAATTTAAAAATCGTTTTATCCAACTAGAGTTTGAAACAACCTTTGTATCTAACAATATGAAAATAAGAGAACATTAGCCGAGTTTGTCGCACAGTTGCACAGCAAAAGTTGTCATAACTTATTGCAAATATGTTGTCAGCTAGTGAAGGCAAGTTCTGGCCTTTATTTGACTGAATATGTCCAAGATGAAATATTTTGAAGATTGCAAAGAATAGTGTGCAGTTTGAGGAATGGAAGAGGGGCGAAGTATCCCAAAATTATTTTTTCAGTTTATGGACAATACAGAGCATTATTTTTCAGGGAAACCTGCAAATTATACGACACGAAAAGTCTCTCTATGTATTAACACTCATCGTTCCTATTCCTCTCATGGCAACCGGTAAGTTTAATCGTTTAAATAGCGTTTAAGCAGCGCGTTACAAAAGGAGGAAAATAACGGATTGCTGTTCAGGATTCAGAATGTAGCCTGAACGACAGTTTCAGACATATTTTTATGAGCTGAGAAATAAAGATAAGATATATTGCCTGCAACCCTTTAGAGAGACAAAGATTTAAAAATGAACATACATAGGTTTTGGAGACAGACAGATCAGAAAGCTGCATTGATTTGAATTCTTTGACTTTACTAAAAATGACGCAAGACTTTATCGTGTGATATTCATATGTAAATGTACGGAAAATGAGAAGACTCAGAGCATACAACGGTATGCGCTGGTGTAACCCAACATGCTGTCAGAGTGTCGATATGTTGCCTCCACCGCTAGATCAATAGATCTTTCTCCACTCGAGCACGTATCGGGCATTATTTCAGAAAACTTCAGCATCATCCAGCGGTTAACCGTCCCTGTATTGACGGATCAAGCGCAACAGGCAACAAACTTCATCTAACAAACTGACATCGGAACCTTTACGACACAATGCATGCACGTTTAGTGCTCGCATTCAAAAGTCTGGCGGTTAAACTGGTTATTAATGTACCAGCATTTCACATTTGAAAATGGCTTTTCTCGCGCTTGCATCAACCTGTGAGCTTGAAAATTTAATCAATTAAATGTGTTACTTAGACAAATGTAATACCGAAATTTTATTACTGTACATAAATTGTTTCCTTTGTGTTGGGATTTTGTTTTCCGTTAGTGTACATTGTAATTCTCCAAAGTGTTGCCTCACAGTTATTCAGAAAGGCTGCGCTCTTAAAGGGCTGTTAAACATTCTTTGCTAGTTTGTTTTCAAAGAGCTAACAATTCAGGATGACGTAAAATTGCTTAATTAAAAGCACACGTTTTTTACGTAGTTTTTAATGACAAAATTTTTATTTCTTAGCACATACCAGCTCAGCGTTTTAAGACATATAGATTTAAAACTACGTATAAGACATGTAAATTAATGAAATTTTGAATAATATGTATCTTTTGATATCTGGAATTTTAGAAAATTGTAACTTTTGTTACCTAAAATATATATGTGTCTTGTGTACAGAATTATATGTAATTCAAATTTCCTTGATACAGCTATTGAACTATTTAACTGCAGAAATCCCTGTAAATAGCTAAAACTTCCGTTTGAAGTAAAACTATAAAAAGAGACAAAAATAATTAAAGGGCATAAAATATTACAATGATAGCAAAATAAAATTGGAACGCTGATAAAAGTATTGCTTTTTTGATTGAAAAGACTTAGAATAAAAAACAGTGTCCTCCAAATTTTGTTCATTGAAAAGACTTAGAATAAAAAAATAGTGCCCTCTAAATTATACGAAAAATAGAAACAGTGAACTCTAAATTACTATTTCATACTTCTTCTATTTAATTTTCTTCTTGATGTGTAAGTATTATTAACTGTTAAGCATAGTTTTTCTAACAACGCATTCAAAGGTACCATTAGAAACGAAATGGCATGCTTACTTAAAAGCAAGAAAAAAGGGCAGGAATAGTTCAGCGAAAAATAGCGTAGATTCTGGTGTACAGTATTTGAAATGATTTACTGATGAGTTTTGAAAGAGGTTAATTGTTCATTAAGGTTAAATATGCATAACGTCCATTTTTATATATCAACTCTAAATATTATTATGCATATAATCAAAATATTTAGAGACAGGAAATCATAAGTCATAATTAATTCTTTTTTTTTACTTCCTTGTACTCAGTAAAGTATTGTAATCACGAAAATTTCCGGTTACCATATTTTAACGAAAATAGTCATTTTTACCGCTATTGAATGCAATTTAACGATGTTTTTGCGTGACATCTGCACGTAAGGACAGAATAAAGGACTCTTTTTCCCCAATTGTAAAACTGATTTAAAACGTATACAGGAGAATTTATTTTTTGTGATATAAGGAAGTATGTATCTCTCATAGCTCAAAAACTATAGCCTCAGAACGTTGAAATTTTGTATATAGGACTGCTATAACATGTAGTTGTGCTCCTAGATTTTTGGTTGCAATCGGCTTCACCAACTCTGTTACTCGGCTCAGTAAGCTCAATTTTGTTTAATTATATTTTGGTAAATTGTGCATATTTTGCTTTAAAAATGATTGAATTATGTTGTTTTTATATTCCGGTTAAGGTTTTTGTGCCTTTAGTTAATCTGCATGCAACAGTTGTAGAATTATCAACAATTTGAAAGTTGTTTAAGTGCTATCAAGACTAATTGTTTTTACCATAGCAGCAATATTTGTTTAAATTTGAAACTTATCAGAATAGTTAATTAAGTCTTTCTGCACCTTCAGTACCTTTTTGCCGAGTGGGATTTAAAAAAATCTTTCCGTTTCGTGCACCAAAAAATCTGTCTTCTTGCTGGCTGGCCGAATTGATGGTTTTTGCTTAGAAACTCTAAATTTAATTGTAAAAATTGTTTTTTAATTGCTTTAACTGTATTTGGTGTTTTAGATTTTTCTATGTCCTTCAAATTTTAAGGAAAATGTTTTGAGTTTTTATGTATTTTTGCTTTGCCGCGAAATGAGAACTGGATTAATTGAATGAGAAATATATCTATAATGAAATTCGAGGAAATACGTTTAAATGAAATGCAGGAAAAATGCGTCTAATTTAATATTCCGTTCGAGGAAGTCATATGGTATACACATCAGATTTTTTAAGATTTGTTTCCTGACCAGTTTTTGAATGAGCAATTGTATATATATATATATATATAAATAAAATATATATATATATAAATCGGATATATATAAAATAAAATATATAAAAATAAAATAATAATAATATGTATATATAAATAGGAATGAAAAAGAATAAAATTCCGTATCAAAAATTTTTGAAGGCCCACCTAATTTCTCCGTGTAACATTATAAACTGGTAGAACGCAAGTTAAAGGAAATTAGAAAACTGGAATCAAATACATTTCACTTCAAGAAGTAAAAATATATATGATAAATAATATATATATGATGATAGGCACGTGAAGTAATGAAATATCGATTATCAATGTGTCTTTGTTTATTTTCTACTACTATTTGGAAATGATTTAATTAATTGAAGTACACCTGGAAAATTTTTGTATGTTATTTATGCGATCTGTCATAATTTATAAAAGTATTTAAAACTAGTTTTCACATTAAAATTGGATTCTGAGCACGCTTGACCATACTGCTAAACTGCCTAATATCACACGTGCTCAGAATCCAATTCCTTAAGAACTTTTTTTATGAGGAAAAGAAGTAAGTGCTTTTATTTGAAACTATTGGTCAAATTTCTTCCTAGGCTTTTAAGACCGATTACTTCTTCATGTTTCGTTGCAAAAACTAAAGCTATGGTTCATAACGTGAGGAAAATAACAATAGGGTAACTTAATAGCTCAAAACCTTTTAGGTGAAAAATTGCTAAGTAAGAAAAACTTTCACTAATGCACTGGGATCCTATTCCTGTATGCATCCCAAAGGACTATATTTCAGTTGTTAATTTCCTCCAATGACTGAACTACCTTCTCTATTTGTGGTCAAGAATTTAAAGCAAATATTGATAATTTATGCGTAATGAGCTGCTTTATTAGTGATTGTGGCAACAGATAGTTTATTTAACACTCACCACGATAAGTAGTGTTTTAAGAAAAAGAAATGAATCTCAAATGAAAGCTTTTTGATTACAAAACAGCGAGATCACTATATTAGATACTTCAAGCCTAAATGTATAATCCGACACGTAGCATCGAAATTTGTAAGTCTTTAAACCTCTGCTATATTCTACAAAACAAAACATAATTACATTAAACATAAACGCTCCTGTTTCAAAAACAGTATATATGGTTGTAGTTTTCACTATTTAATTGAAAGGAAAGGTAAATAATAAAAGCCAGATGAATGGAAATCAACTTAAGTTTAATTTCTAATGCTTCATCTCCAAACCTGCCATTCAAAGAGCATTTTTCGAATAGTAAATTATAAGTATTTGAATGAAGTGTGTGAGATTCTGAAAAACTTCTTTTCTTCAGTAAACAAGAGTGAAAAAATATCAGCTACGATTTCAATGCATTCAGTAATTGTGCTGCCTAATTTCAGAACTGTTAATCAGTCAGTATCCCATTCTTCAGTAATGATCGTGTTTAGTAGTAGTAAGTTCACGTTTCTCCTGCAGATACGTAACTTCTGGGGCAGCATCCACCATTACCAGAATTACGAAAATCACAAAGCTGTCATATATTGCTTCACCTCGCTTCTGGACTTCGCCACTAGTATGGGCGCATTCCAGAAATATTCCATCAGTATAGGGCATTTAGACTGATGGCTCACAACATTAGCTGGTTTTGCTACCTGCAATATTAGATGGTTGCCGATTCACTACTGTGTTCCATTAACATTGCATTTCAGGGCTAATCTTTTGCACTACATGCTGGTATTGAGTATACCCCCAAATTTACGGTACAATAACTATATGCAGCAATTTCGCATTCAGCCTCCTAACAATCTCGTGCATACGAAACATAGTCAAAACAGTTCGTCACTTTATACTGCAGAATCTTTCGAGCGCGAACATGTCATTTGCTGGGTCTTAGCTAACATGGATATCTAAGACAACGAGCATTTCATAAATGAAACAGACAGCCATATGAGAAGCGTAGCCACTGAAACACCTACGCTTTCTTACTATATTGTTGCGTGCGTAAGGGTTCGTTACGAAATCAATGCGCAAGTCCGATGAAAAATGAACAAAAATTTATTATTATCACAACAAAAATGCTTAAATCTTCTCAAATTATCATGCAGTATTACAATATCTCACAGTAGTTATCTTTTAACTACTCAAATGTCCAATAGAACGTAATTCAAAACAGTTAAAGAAAGCTAATCCGCGAATTCGCTACAATCAACAAGAGCAGTTTTCTAAACAACAACAAACTAAGCAACTACTACAAACTGAGATGTTTTCCTCCTTTTATAAGATTTTAAAATCACGCGCTAGAATTTTCCAGTACTTTCTCGAAATCAAAAAAAAAAAAAATATTTATTTATTTAATGCACGCGCTCTTGTATTTTCAATTTTCCGGCTTAGCTTTCTTTTAATATTCGTCACGCGCTGCACTGCGTGAGAAATAAAATCATTTAATTTATAATTGAACTAACATTAGCTTTTTAAATACCAAATTCGTAGCACTGCCCCCTTCCCAAGGACTGCACGTCCCGGGCAATACAATCCCTGGACAGGAAGCTAAACTTACAACTGTGGCATAAATGCAACTGAGGCATAAACATTACATTACAATATCAAACAACATAAACAATAAATGCAATAACTAACTTAAACAAATCAAATGCTATCAAATACTAAATACAAAACAAATACTAAATACAAATCAAATACTAAATGCAAATCAAATACTAAATACAAATCAAATCAAATACACATTTAAAAACATAAAGGACCATGGTCTGATACTATTTATAATTATTTACATTACGTACTATGGCCATAGTAATGAGCTAACCTGTCGTAATGAGCGACTTTAGGTTTAGAGTTCGAAGACTTACGGATACGTCATTCAGTCTGTTCAGCACTGTATATGGACCATCCGAAGGTGACTGTAATTTTGGACTGAATCCTTTTCGTTGAATCGGGTTCCACAACCTCACCTTGTCTCCTTTGTTGGATCTATGTCCAGTAGCTCTCGTGTTGTATCTGGTCTTCACTTTCTCCATCGCCAAGTTCACTCGCTTTCGTGCGAAACGGGGCATCACTTCAAAACGGGCCTGGACATCTTGGATGTGTTCCTCAGGCGATGAAGGCGCATCCGTATGGCGATCAAACAGGCGGTCACAAGGCAGACGAAGGTCTCGACCGAAGAGCGTCTGGGCTGGAGAAGAGCTGGTAGTCTTGCGTTTCTTTTCGACCCTAGTATGATTTCGGCAGCTTCCCGAGCTGGATCTTTCGGACAAGGCATCGACATTTCCAGGCGAAGATCCCTTTTATGGATGAATAGTCATGCCATCAGATGCTGAAAGCAGTTTGTTGTTTTTCAAGTCTAAGGAAAAATTGTATTTCCTTAAAAAGTCCAATCCGAGTATGCATGGATCTGTGATATCCGCCGCATAAGCCGTGTGATGGTAGGCGGCACTTCCAAACGTGATGCTTACGTTTAACTTCCCAGTTATGTCGATCTTATCACCAGACGCAGTCTGAAGAGTAACACAAGATGGCGTCCAAATAAGTTTATCTTTAAACTGTTCAGATAAATCTTTCCTAATAATGGTAACATTAGCTCCTGTGTCAATGATCATATTGCAAGGAACTCCATCGATATTCCGATTAATGGGACAGTCCGTTACTGTTGCCACTCACTGTATAAATTTTAAGCGCTTTAAAACAAGGTTTTTCATTATCTGGCAACCTCCGTTCCTCGATATGGTCACTAATTTGTCTACTGCGTCGTTGCTGGGAAATGGTCTTATTTTCCGTACCTCGGGGTGTTCTGCAGTTTCTTCGTATGTGGCCTTCAACTCCGCAGTTCCAGCACTTTAGAACTAGTTTCTTTTCACTTTTGTTCCGTCTCAAGCCACTGACTTGTCTGTTAAAATCATCTGCTTTATATTCCGTACCCTGGGGTGTTCTGCAATTCCGTCTTAGGTGACCTTCACTACCACATCTCCAACACCTTAGAGCTACTTTCTTCTCGCTCCTACTCCATATCAAAGCGTCGACTTGTCTGGCTAAATCATCTAAACGAGCCATCAGTTGATCTACTGGCTCATGGACTCGCACAGCTCTAACTGGGTAGCGATCTCTATTAGTTGCTTGCTGGGCTGCCTCGAACTTCATGGCGTACAACAAAGCGCTTTTCAGATCTTTAACATCCGCCATTCGCAGTGCTTTCTGTATTTCAGGGTCCCGGATGCCATCGATGAAATATTGCAGGGACAGGATTTCCCTTGTTTCTGTCGGGCACTCCGAAAAGGCGTGATGTGACAGCCTTTCAACATCCGTGGCGAGCTCCTGAAGTGTTTCGGTGAGCTTCTGTTGACGGAATTTTAATTGGAGCCTGCTGTAGTCTTTTAAACATTTCTCGCCGAAGCGCAGCTCCAAAGCGCTGGATAGAGCTTCGAAATCTAGCCTTTGATTTTCGGGAAGCGTCTGCAGGATATCCGCTGCGTCTGCTCTCAGAGAAGCGGCGAGATGACAGGCCTTAGCTTGGGAGTCCCATCCATTCGCATCCGCAACGATAGAAAACTGGGTCTTATACACTTGCCAGGATGTCTTCCCATCATATGTGGATAGCTTCAGAGATGGACGAGCAGTCATCGGTAAGAATTTAAAATCATCACTCTTGCTCCCTGCCGTCGCTACGAATTTTTTTAAAGTTTCCATTTCTTTGGCAACTGCAGAAACTCTCTCTTTAATTTGTTGTTGGACGGCCGAAACTCTTCCTTCGACTCGTTGCTCCACAGCCGACACTCTATCTTCCATTTCATCTTTGACAGAAGTAACCTTTTCTTCAATTTGCCCGACTTTATTTTCGACAGCTTTTATTCTGTCTTCCATAGCCTCAAATTTACTTTCTATTACGCAGGTTATTTCTCTTTTCATTTCGTCTTGACCTGCTTCAATCTTTTCTTATACAGCTTTTATATCTTCCTTAAAAGTTACTTGACCAGCTTCCAACTTTTCGTGAACGGCTTGCATTTCCTTTTTAACGGATTCCATTTCTTTTTAACGGATTCTTCCATCTTTTCCTGACCAGATTTCATATCATCTTTCATTTCTTCTTGCCCGCTTTCATTTCCTGCTGGCCCGTCTTCATTTCCTCTTTAAATGCAGCAAAGGCTGATATCAACTGTCTTAACTGCTCTTCCATCGCTCTTGTGATTGGCATTCAAACCCCACTCCTGACACCAAAAATTGTTGCGTGCGTACGGGTTCGTTACGAAATGAATGCACAAGTCCGATGAAAAATGAACAAAAATTTATTATTATCACAACAAAAATGCTTAAATCTTCTCAAATTATCATGCAGTATTACAATATCTCACAGTAGTTATCTTTTAACTACTCAAATGTCCAATAGAACGGAATTCAAAACAGCTAAAGAAAGCTAATCCACGAATTCGCTACAATCAACAAGAGCAGTTTTCTAAACAACAACAAACTAAGCAACTACTACAAACTGAGATGTTTTCCTCCTTTTATAAGATTTTAAAATCACGCGCTAGAATTTTCCAGTACTTTCTCGAAATCAAAAAGAGATATTTATTTATTTAATGCACGCGCTCTTGTATTTTCAATTTTCCGGCTTAGCTTTCTTTTAATATTCGTCACGCGCTGCACTGCGCGAGAAATAAAACCAATTAGTTTATAATTGAACTAACATTAACTTTTTAAATACCAAATTCGTAACAATATTATAATAACATTGTGGCTTGCTGGCCAATCGCCAAAAATCGCCAATTTTCGCCGAGGGGCACCCTTAAATATATTTTTACTCAGATGTATACTATGTTAAGATTAACAAAATTCGAAAAACGTACCAAGATACGAAGATTGTCTAAAAGAAATACAGGAGTTTAATTTACAAAATTCCGTATATTTCAGAATTAGTTAAATAACCGTACTGCTATTCAATTTCGAAAATGCAATTAACACAAAACATCGAAACATACCTAAAAAGTAAAGTATACAAAAAGTAAAGTGACCGAATTTCTGTCAAAAGCCTCATTGTTTTAAAAACTGCGGTATGTAGGAAACATAAATGAACAAACCCGAAAATCAAATGGAGGTTACTTGAAATGCTCAAGGAAGTTTATTTCATATCTCAATTATTAAAATAAACACAATTTGCATTTCGTAGTCATTGAAGCGAAGTAAAATTATTACTTATCACATTTACATTCACTGGTTTGATTAAGATCGAGATTTTACGCATGAATTCTATTTAACACTAAGTAATTTAAGGGAAAATGATTATAACGGTGTATTAGTTTTCTTGTGTATAAAGTGGGAAAACTTTGACTGGAGTTCTGAATGACAAGAATAATGCATGTGATGTATATAGACAATATTTTATAACTGATGTAAGTTGAGCTACTAAGGGGTTACAGTTAATCGGGGATATTTTGCAAATAGTTCACTTATAAATGTAAATTTCTGTGTAATTTAATTAAATTACTTAGATATTTAAAATGTTCTAAAATGCGCTCATATCAAACAATCAGAGCATTTTAATACGAAGTACATTGAGAAAATGCTTCTGCATGTAAGAACGTATTTGAATGGTATTTATAATATCTTCAAAAAATAAATTTATATAGTGAAAATCTATTTCTGTTTAAATGCGTAATTTAGCACTACGACTTGTCTTTTGAAGATTCCTGATTAACAGAATCGTTCTCTTTGCGTAGTCTTTACATATTTCTATTAACCACTAAAAGTATATCTTTTATGAGTAATTCAGATATATCTTCCTCTCTGAAAAATATTCCCTTTCGCAACAAGCAAGAAATATTACAAACCTCAAAAAATAATGGAAATAATGAAAATTCTGTTACCTTTTTTTATCTCTGACGTAAAATCACATTTCTAAGGGTGATATTCGTTTCCAAAGATTGTTACAATTTACGCCTCGATATTCTATATATTACACTCTTCCGCTTCGGAAAAAAAGCTTATTTTTGACAAAAAAGATCTCTGCGTTATATTTTCCTTGCCAAGTAGAAATAAAACAGATGAAAGAACGCTATTTTTTTAGGTAAAGATGGAATGGTAAAAATATGCATCCCGCGAAACGTTTGTAAGAAATGTTCAGGGAAGTAAATCCGGATAGGTTGTTTGAAACAGTGACAGAATCAGTGAAAAAAAATGGTTGCACGGAAATGGAAGTATTTGCGAACGAATTTGAGGAGAAAGAAAGGAATATCAATGATGAAGAGCAAAATAAAGCATGCCAATTTTCGTTTTCTGGTTTCCCGTCTTATTTAGATTTGCAGTTTTCAAACCTTCTAGTTGGCATCCCATGAAAGGAGAGCAAAATGTGTTTTTGAATGTATGGACTGAGCAAATTTCATTTTCTTCAAGTATGCAAAAGCACTGGCGATTGTTCCTAAGACTGTATATTTTAGGAGTTGTTTCTTTACAAATATACAGTTTTCTATGCTTATTATTCACCTTTCAATATACACTTACGCACCTGACGTTGCAGAAATAAGATTTTTTTTTCCTTTTCATTAAGTACTGTATTTACACGTTGTCTTTTAAAACTCCTGAGCAAAAGACTGGATTTGCAAAGTATTAAGTTCCTTTTTCATAGAAGTGAATTTATTACATACATTTATGTAAAATGGTCAATTAAGATAACGTGCATTTTTCTGGTTTGTACGTCTAATGGAAAATAACCGCTGTGGTAGCTCTACTGTTGTTCACATGCCCGCGAATGATCTAGTTTCACAGATGGTTTGATGGTTTTCCCTTGTGTAGCACAAATATGAGCCACTTCATTTTAGAAAGGCCCCCACAAAGGCATCTGTCCCTCCAGGTATAGGCCCCGTTTGCTTTGCCGTATTTGCATTAAACTGACAAATAAACAAATTTCTAATCCAGATACTTGATCTCTATGCCAGATGAAAGTATTTAATCATTAGTATGCCGTTGGATTTATGTTTAGGATGAAAGAGGTCTCTGAACATGCGATTAACTATCTTACCCTATTTTAAAGTATTTAGGTAAATTGGATTTTATTTATCTTAACACGAAAAGAGACATTTTGGGACTAAATTCAAAGATTAGTTTAAACTTCTGCCGATCAAGTAAGTATTGTAATGTATTACGATTGAATTTCAGACAGATTTGGGAAGGTAGTATCTTCAAAGCGTTATTTAATATTAATTATCGTGACAGCAGCTAATAGCGTAAAGTTCCTAAACGACAGTCAATAGTTTAACGACCAGTGGTTTCTCTGAGGATAATACAGTAACTTCGTTTTATTAAGGGAACTACAAAATCTAGAATGAGCTATACTCTAAGCACATCCTGTGAACATCCAGTAACTTTAATGTGCTCATTAAGTACTTTCAAATTATTCCATATTTCGCCCGTCAAAGAAATATTTCCCAATATATTTGGATAATATTTAATTACACAGCCTTAAAGACACTGTTCGAAATAAATTTAAAAGCTACTTGATTGTTAAAATATATTTTTGGTTTCTTTAATTTAAGGTATTGACTTCAAAGCGCTTCTTTTCAAAAAACAATTCTTGATTCATGCAAAACTAAATTTTCTGTTTTAACTTTAAATCAATTCGGAGAGTTTCAACAGCTTAAAGTGCATTATTAAACAATGTTTTTTTATTCAATAAAGTTAAGCTGAATATCAGAACAACTACGTTATAGCAATTTATCAAGAGCAAATTCACTAACTTTTCATTTATCGTAAAAGTAATATAACTGTGAAAAGTAAATAAATGCATATCTTAACTCTACATGACAGTTATGAAAAAGTAAGTGTCTTTGTTATAAGGGAATTAGTAGCGTTAAACATCCCAGAAGGCTTTCCAATATGTGCTTCTAGACTAACAAATGGCTTCAGCAGGTAGTTGCGATCAGGCCTGTGCTTAGATCGATACATCAATGTGAAGCGAACAAGATATTTTATCGATCTTTTCGAATGCGGACAACATTTAAGAAAGTAAGACAATAATCCTATTAAACCAGCAATTGTGATTCAAATTAAATTTTACGTAACGGTAAGAATCAATAACATAGAAAGTAAAACTTTCTGCTCTCTGTCTCTCTGCTTTGCCATCTGCTCATATGCAATCTAAATAACAGATAGCAAAAACTCGAAAATAATATTCCTGTAAATGCTTTTCTGACTTACAATTAAAAAAATGATTAAATGCCTGTGCTCGTTTTCAGACTCTTTTCTCTGCGAAGAAATCTAACAATAATAGTGTTTCACAAAAGCGATAGGAATTTCTAGCTTTTAAAAATGTAAAATATTTTAAGTGCAAAAAAACTGAAATAATAAAGCAAATTTTTTGAAGTACGCAAGTAGTCATATAGTAGTCAAAGTTTTTGTTTCACGCTAAAAGTGTTATTCACAACTAAAAATATTAATATATCATTTCAGAACAAGAGCTTTATGTTTCAGAAGTCTTTTGAGTGTACGAAGGCTGCAAACAAAATCATTAGAAGTAAGAACAAGATTTAAATTTTGAACATCATTTTAAATTGAAGCAACAACAAACATCTAAACTTTTGACTCCTTACGACATGAATTCTTCAAAAATATTTCTTATAATTTATTACATTTCAAATTTTTTTTGTGTCTATTTCAAAAAAGCGTGTATTATTAGGAATTCGGAAAAAAAATAATTTGGCGTCACAAATAAAAATAAATAAAATAATATTTTATTCAAAACATGGCGAAATTCAAAACGATGGAACGCTTAAAGCTGTTATATACTGCGTGTAACTCAACGTAGTCAAATGTCTTGAATTATTCAAAGATTCGGTATTCGTAAATTCACAGCATATTTTAATTAATCTGAACACAATCAAGACAATAATACGATCCCATGATTATTACGCTAGTTGTGGCAAGGGAAATATTCTATGTTTGTAAATAAATGGAAAATATATTTTTTTTCCTCAAAATATGTGAGAAACAAGAAACGTAAATGTCAAGAAACATAAAAAGAAGGCAAATTTTGCCTTTTAAAATCTTTGTTTAAAATGGAAAGATTTTAGTTTGGAGAAGACCCACAGAAGACTTTCGGAAACGGAACTTAGTTTCCAATTGCAAAAATAGCGGAATTTGAGCTATTAGATATAGTGATATCTTGGAATCCGTACTTAATTCGTTCCAGAGCCCCATTCGAGTTGCACATTATATATATATGCCTCTGATAAATCTAGGAGACCGCCTCTACGTATTTTCGGATACCAACATTAATGTGAAAAAGGAAAAGAATCATTTTGGTAAGTAAACATAAACGGCCAAAACAGCGTAGCATACTGTAGGAACACAATTTTCTCACTGGCGGATTAATCGAATATTTTCTGCAAGATAAAACTTATCTTTATCAAAGAAGTTAAGAAAAACTCTAAAATAGATGCACCCCAGTTAGCCAAAGATGTTGCTAATACTTCACATAAAACCTTTAGTGTACAGACTATAAGGAATGTCAGACATAGAGGAAGTTATTATGGAGTTGCAGCTAGAAAGAAACCTTTCATTTCAGAAATAAACATGAGAAAGAGATTGTTTTTGCAGACTCTCATGTTAATGTATCAGACGAATTTTGGAACACAGTTATTTTGTCTGACGAATCAAAGTTTAACATTTTCGAGAGTGATGGACGAGAATGAACGCGGAGAAAGCCCAACACCGAACTGGAAAAAACAACATTTAACATCGACTGTAATACATGTTGGAGGGAGCGTCATAGTTTGGAGCTGTATGGCAGCAAGCGGAGTTAATAACCTGTGCTTCATTGATGGTATTATAACAGACCATACGTATATTGACATATTGTACCATAACATGAAATTCAGTGCCCAAAAACTTGAAAACTTGGCTTAGGAACATCATTTCTGTTTCAACAGAACAATGACCCTAAGGATATAGTGAACTTCACCGGGCAATAGCTACTCTATAACGCTCCTCGCCAGTTGAAGACACCGCTTCGATTGCCTGACATAAAATGAATTCACAATTTATGGCACAAGTTAGACCTAGAATAATTAGTATCAGTTAGTAGGAGTCAGTAAACATAAAATTTCGTATAAAGATGAACTTAAGTGTATACTCCTGCATGAATGGCACAAAATTGTCAACAGGACTTTGGTTTTCCCAACAAGAATTTTTCAACAACCAGGACTTTCGTTTCCTCTATGAGAAAAAGATTACAAGCTGTTATAAATGCAAAAGGTATGAATGAAAAGTATTAACTTTTGTTCCTCGTTTTGTTGTATGATCTTGCCGATACTTTTTTGACATGCAAATTTACGTTTTTGTTGTATATTTTGTGTAAATGGCATATTAAAACGAAAGTTTCACTAGATGTTTGTCTTTATTGCTTCCTGTGTTCATTATGTCCAGCAAAAATTGTCAAGGATTTCCTTTGTTAGCTAGAATGATGAATTATACGTAATTGCCAATACTTTTTTACCCACTGTATATACGTTACATTTGGGAAAAAACACCCCATGCAGTCAGCACCTTTACCAATTTGAACTAGGGTCAAATTATTTGTGTTCGGCGGTCTTGCATCTCAGCCACTAGTAGGCCTCCTAATAAACTTAAAACTATCATTTGAGAACTGTCTTATCCAGAAAAAACAACAATAACTCATTTCACTGTAAAAATATAGAATAAAATTCATGCGAATGGGGCAATTACTGTGATTCTTTTAGAAGACTGGGGATGGATTTCAGGATTTTAAAAAATACTTATTGCAGTTTAATAGATTTCTATCCATTTTCGGTTAAATAGTAAACTTATCTGGTATAGCAAATTATGCAACATAGCATGTTCCATAGTTAAATAGCAAACATATCTGGTATAGCAAACCATGCCTATAAAATATGAAGAATTATTAAGGTGGATTTAGTGGTATCTACCTAAATAAAAAAGTGCAATGATTTACGCTCATTTCATTTTTCATAATTTTCCTATTGCAAATTGCAAGCTCATATATTTAAAACCAACTTTTTCATCTCATAAAGCCAAGAGGTAAAATGAAGAGAAAATTTTCAGGCGAACATTTTGAGCACACTCATCAAAATTGCATACATTTTCCTAGTAAATATCTTTTGATATTAAAAGTAAGTGGAGTTTTTTCAGCTGCAGTAGCCTGCATTATGCTGGTTCATAAATATTAACTTTCCAATTGTATTCTTGGCTCGTGTTTGTGGCGCGATAGGGCCATTAGAACGTCACTGTTGTGTTACGAGGCTCGCAAGCTCGAAAAGGATGGGTACCCCTTGTGTAATGAATCCTCAAAACGATATTAACATTTGAATGGTAAATTTAAAATAAACAATACAAAATCTTAGCCTGCAAACTCTATTAAGGCAGTGACGATAAGTAGTACAGATACGAATATGGGTACTTTCATACTATACTATCGACCGTGAAATTTGGCTACCATCGAAACATGAAAGTTGGTGGAAATCCTGCTAAATCAATGGTAGTCGTTCCCGCGGGTTTCTGACTCGCTTTTCTATCGGCAGCTCTGCAATAAAATATTCGTAAATCTGCCTGTACAGTCTACTAAACTTTACAGCAGTGGCTATTTAGTAGCCACTGCTGTAAAGTATTCAAAATCGCTTTGTTTGTTAGCTTCATAAAAAGCTGACCTCTACTATTTTGTTGGGCCATTAGATTTTATTTGAACCTTTATTTAGAATGCTAGGAGTACAAACTTCAGAAAGTTAATTCGTCCAATCTGTTGCAATTTTGTCAAACACATCCAGCAATTTTTTCCCATTCAACAGTTGTTAATTCTCTTTACTAGCTGGCCCACCAGCGGCCGAGCGGTAAAGTCGCTGAACACTGGTAGTTCGGTCCGAGGTTCGAATCCCGCGAACGGGCTGGCAGCATGTGCGGTTTCGTGGTTTTCCCCATGTGTAACGTGTATACGAGCCCTTAGAAAGTTCCCTTAGAGTTTCCCTTAGAAAGTCCTCCACGAAGGCATCCCTTCCGTTATGCAGATAGCCCTCGAGGCTTTACCATAATCACACACACACACACTCTTTACTAGCTGTAAATGAACCGGAGTGCAGTAATGTAAGATTTTTTTTAATTAAGGAAGAAAGTCAGCAATAACAGTTAATTTTTATCCGTGTTCATAAAAACCAAAGGTGGCTTATTGAGGATCAATCGAGGTACATCATACGAAAGCATAGATTTAGGAGTGTGTTGTGAGTCATGCTTATCCATAAATGGCGCTAAATGACGCTGTTTGGCGTGAGTTTTATGTTCGACGAGGTAATATATGAGTATCCGAATGTGAGTTTTCGCTTGGTGTTCAATCACAAAGATTAAAAGCATACCTTCAGCGTCCTGATTTATACGGCAAGATATGTAATGTAAAATTCGAAAAAAAATACTTCATTAAAGACGAGCTGAAAATGGTAATACAAGGTAAGTAGAGAAATATTACTTCAGAAATAGAAAACATCTAGAATATTTTTTTGCTTTATCTGAGAAACCGAAAAGAATTACTTGTATCAGGAAAGGCACGCTTTTGTGAAGAAACTTGCAATGAAAATTAGCTTGTATTCACAGCACATACGCTGGAAAATATGCAAGCACCCTAACACCTATTTGAACCTAAAGATTTAAGAAATGCGATTTTGCGCTTTTATTTGATAGAACAACAAATGACCAATTACTGATGTAGTATGCTTTAATATATCAGAAAAAAGTATATATTCATTTCTGAGCTCCAATTTTATAGTAGTTTACTGAAGTTGATATTTATTTTGCAGATAAAAGTTTATGTACAGGGTCTCTAGAAGCCCAAAGGAGAATTTAATAAAATTAAAACTACTGTATATTAATCTGTAAAATGTTTTTATTAGAGATCAAACAATCCAATGGATCCAACATGCAGCTCATTACCTTGGAATTGTGTAAAGACATTCTCCGTTCTAATGGCTAGAACATTGTGCTTCTGTAAGCATAACCATATAAATATTGGCTGCATACCGTTTTGATCTAATATAAGGAACATTATATCAATTTAGTTCTACCACTTAACAAGGAAGAAAATTCAGAAATGTAAAGAAATATGAAAAATGAAATGTTAGAAAAGTACACTGCTGGCCACTCAAATTGCATCACCAAGAAAGACAAGAGATATCACAATAAAATTTATTTAGTAGATAACATGTTCACTAAGTATCAACTGATTAAATTTATAGACTTCTGTGAAGTGTGGCTCCTTCCATAATCAGTAGCCAGAATAGCTGCCATTTTTGGAGATCTGCCACACGCCTTGACATTGATTAAAAGAGACTTTGGATGTGTTCTTGGGGTACGGCAGCCCAAGCAGCTTCCACACGTTGCCAAAGTTGATCTCGTGTGGCAGCTTGGGATTTAATCTGGGTCAATCGTTCAGCAACCATGGACCATATGTTTTCTATCGGCGAAAGATCCGGATAGCGACCCGGCTAGGAAGCAATTCAATTTGGCGATTGACGAAGAACCCTTGGACAATGCGTACCACGTGTGATCGCACATTATCCTGTTGAAATATGGCTGTGAGCATGCCCTGAAGGTAAGGAAGGACAACTGGTTCTAACACCTCGGAGATGTAGCGCTGGTTGTTTAAAGTACAGGCAATGCGTATTAGAGGAGTGCGAGAGTGATATCCAATATCGCCCCATATCATAATACCCGGTGCAGGACCAGTGTGGCGGTGCATAACGCAGCTGTTCAGCATCCTCTCTCCACGGTGTCTCCAGACTCAAATCCAACCATTGTAGTGTTGCAGACAGAAGCGTGACTCGTCAGTAAAGACAATTTCATTCCATTCTGCCGTCCACATCCTTCTTTCATCGCACCATTGGCGGCGGAGACGTCTGTGGTTCTGCGTCAAGGGTAGACGAAGCAATGGATGTCCTGCGGACAGACCACTCTGCTGTAAACGGCGTCGAATGGTACGCGCAGACACTGGATGATGCGTTACAGACTGAATGTGCTGTGCTATGGTTCGTGATGTGACTGAGCGATCCGCCATTGCTATTCGCACAATGTTCCTGTCATCACGTGAAGTGGTACACTGAGGTGGATGCGATCGAACACGTCGGTCCGTCGTACCCTCCTGCATCCAACTGTCACATATCCGCATTACAGTTGTTTGGCTTCGTCCAACACGACTACCGATTTCCCTGAAAGATAATCCACGCTCTCGGTAGGTCACTATCCTTCTTCTGTCGAACTCGGATACTTGATCAAAAGATGATCGCTGTTTACTACGAGGCATACGAGATCTTTTTTTTTTTTTTTTTTTTTTTTTTTTTTTTTTTTTTTTTTTTGAGAAAAACACAAGAAAAACACAATTGCCGAACTTGAAATCGTCGAAAACTCCAAGCCTTAAATAGCGCTTTGATGTGGAGCCACAAGTGCGCGTGATGTGCGTCTGCGCTGAAGTTCTAATCATTTGCATATCTCACCTCCGTTAATGCATTTTTTAAATTCCATGTTATTTGCATGCTTCCTTCAGGGTGTTTCAATTATGGTGGTCAGCAGTGCATAAGGTATTTCTCCCGTCTTCCTAGCGTGCCTTTGTGGTGTAGTGGTTCTGCACGCTGGGGTCATATTCCAGAGGTCCGTGGTTCGATTCCCGGCAAAGGCGATTGCTCATTTTTCATCTTGCCTGCTTCCAAAAAATACCTAATGTGTCTACAGTGGCGCCCGGACCGGCGAATGCACTGCAGAGACATCAGGTATTTTTTTTACTAAACGTATTAAGGTCTTTCTCTGTTTTTGGCAAAATCGATCAAAGATATTGTATCTTAATGCAATTACTGCCTGTAACTTAAATTCAGTATTGTAAACTGTTAAATTCTTTATTTAATATTTAAATTCGCTAGTAGGTAAAAAAGTAAAAGCTGAAGTAGATTTTCTTTTAATTTGATCTTTAATTATACTGATCTTTGTTACATTTAAACAAGGAAAGAAAGTTACACGTTAACAATAATAGAAACAAAAAATGTGCAAGTATAAAAAATATGTAACAAAATATGTATATAGTCGTCCTTTTAATTCACCTGAAGGGATCCAGAAAGAACACAAACCATTCCTTCTGCCTTTCTCTTATTTCGTCATCATCTGTTAGAAAAAGGGCCGCGATTTTCCGATATTTTATCTTCCCATTACTCAAACATAACAGATGTTCAATTTGCATTCAAGCTTAAATGTTTACATCATTTCTTGGCAGACATTTGGCTACCTTTAATGGCTTTTACAAGGACCGTTATTAGTTGCAATTTTATAAAAAGAAGTTCCTAAATCCACCGATGTCGTGAGCACTTCTTTAACTGAGACTAAATCCAACGAAGATTGTAAAAACGTATTCAGTATTGAATATTAGTATTCAGTACCCCAATTTTATAAGATGTTTCAATTACAACAATTTCATTTAACCTTCATTAGAAAAGATACTTTCCAGTAAATGTTATTCAAAACGCTAGAATACCACAAAATAAGAGCTAAAACAAAGAACCAAGATAAAGAATTATAAATTATATTTTCTTTGAAGCTGCTTCTGCACAATCAATGAACATGATAGCATATAATCTTTATCATGCGATTATTGTTTATAGCGTCTGTTCTTTCAATTCATGTAAATAATCACAAGTATTACCCATTTAATATATTGAATATTTAAGATTTTGCAATGGTATATTCAATTGATGGAAATAATCACAAGTATTAGGTTCGTGTGTATTATTACCCATTTAATATATTGGGTATTTAAGATTTCGCAATGGTATACTAATTAAAATACTTGAATTCTAAAACGCCTCATTGAAAAAATTTAATCATTGAATTGCATGCATATTTTAGGTATATGATTGAAGATAAAATTATCATTTTAATTAATCTTAATGACTTGAAGTTTATCAACAAATAAACGATTCATAATACATGATTCATAAAACCAAGAACTGTTTCGTGACGAATCACTTTAACCACTCTCATTAAATAATTTCTAAAGACTGTAATTTCTATGATTTACATACTAGCTACTTCATGCCCTTCATGCATCAAAATATATATTATTTGGAGTAACAAAAGTTTTGAGTTATATGCATTTATATCACACGCAATGAAATTTTAATCAGAAGCAACAGTATGAATATAGGACAAAATGCATGTGATGAGATATGGCCAAATGCAACTATTCTTCAAAACTTATAGAAACTGAACACTTTACGCATAAAGTAAATTTGATATTTTTACATTTCGTGGAGAAAGTAAGGTTGGTTGTTTTCTATATAACATTTCTGCAACCTGGAGAATTACAGATAGTAAAATTTATACATATAATTTTACTAAACTTGACATTTACAATTATTAGTTTGTACTTTACCTTGTCTAAAATACACAAAATAATTTCTAGCCTGGTTTTTCTCTTATATAACTTGTAGCTATTGCATTCTTATCTACCAAAGCCTGAAAAATTATATATACAATTTTCACTTCCAGAACAAAACGTTTTCCTGTGGATGATAATTATTTCATAATACGTATACGAAAAGAGAAATAAATTTTAGTAATGACTAATTAGTTATTATAATAGTAAACATATATTACTGAAACTCCAATTTGCACATCATATATAACTATTTTGTTTTTCAGAATGACCAGGCATTTGCTCGAATACTTTCATCTTTAATGGCTGACTCCATTAGTCTTTTAGATGTCTCATCATCGAGAACATTGTCCAGAGTATACCCCAGGAATGTATCAATATTGCACCCCCAAGAGTGAGGCAAAGATACACATCTACAGCTAAATCTTTAAGCAGGATTCCAACTCCAACTCGACCCGAGTTAGCAGCCAGCTTTCGCTAACCACTGCACCATCCAGGAAAGTCACATTCAAAAGTATTTAATTTAGAAGTGTGAAATTTAAATACTCGTATATCTTTCAGTAAAAAATGCATATATATATTATATATAAACACATAAGAAAGAAAGAACATTAAAACTATTACTTATTTTAAATTTACCATGATTATGATATAAACTGATATCCTTATATTAATGCAGGAGTTAAATAAAGGAAAGAATGACCGAGTTTCAATTTGAGAAAACTCTTCGAGAGATTCTCCAGCATAGACAACTGTCTGAATGATTGGCTTGTTTTAATTATGCCAAAACATGTTAGGAGGGGCTCATAAGCGGCCCTAAAGGAAGGGATGTTTTCGCAAAGAACTTTCTAAGAGAAACTGACACGTATCTACGTCACACGTGAGGAAATTCTCCAAAATGTCCTTGCAGCCGGTCCGTTTGCTAGGATTTGAGCCCTGGTTCGAACTACCAGCGTTAAGTGACTTTACCGTTCAACATCGTTGATCCTATTCCCTAAATAAAACTTACCTAAAATTGTTTGAGCCATCTATGATATTGAATTTAGGGTTAATGTAACAGTTTGTCTTTAAGAATAATAGGTCAGACGTCATCAAGTCACGTTTCTTTCATTTACTGTCATTAAAAATTTTAGAACCACTTATTTAGAAAATGACTTTTCTCATAATGCTTTCTAGAAAGTGACTTAAAAAATTGCTTTTATCCGTAACATATAAGTAGGAAAATGCTTTATGCCTAACATTACAAATATACATCAATATTATTTTAACTTGTAGAAAATATGATGTGCATTGAAAATCCTTATGTATATTTAATGAATTTAAAATCTAAGTAAAGTATACTTAGCATATTAAAGCACTTTTATTCCTATACCCGCAAGACATTCCTTTATGTGATTCCAAAGATACTGTCTTTAAGTTCTTGATATAAAGATGAATTTTCTTTAGTGAAACAATACGTAATAATGATTGAATAAATGACGCCCTACAGTTACGAAGCACTTATCCATAACTGATACGAAAAAACATGTGTAATTCATTTTTCTAAACAATAGCATTAAAAAAAGGGGGAACACCTGAAGCATTTTTTCCTCATTATTGATTGGACTGCATTATTTAAATTACATTACAGCACTCTAGTCTAAGGGAAGGGATGTTCTCAGAGAGGACTCCTAAAGGAAAACTGGCTTGCATTTACGATAAAAATGGAGAAAAACCACGAAAACTACCAGGTAGCCACCTCGTTCGCCAGGATTTAAAATGGGTCGAACAACCACCGTTCAGAGGTTTTACCGCTCGGTCTCCTCAGTTTACTGCGCTCATGCAGATCGTTTCAGATTTTTTCAGATTTAAATTAGTTGTTAGCAAACAGTGATAAACTGTCCATTTTTATTCGTAATGAAACTGTTCATTTAATTCGTATTACAAAAATTACGAATACAAATGTAAAGAATTCGTTTAGAAACAGGGAAGTGTTGTAATGACTTCCCTAGCAAATAAAAGAATATATACTATATTCGCGAATAATGATGAAACTACTTTCTGCATCTGTGGAAAAAAAAAAAAGACAAATTAATGTATTTTAAAAAATTATCCTTTTCTTTTCAAAGCAAAATTAAAGAAATCATTTGCTCTATACTTTTATGAATGATAGGAAATGGGTCATTTTTACTCAAAAGAGCTGAATTGGGATGTGCGAAATGGGAAAATATAAAAAACCATCGGCCTTGACCATAATTTCTGTGCTGCAAATTAATTGAATTATATCGAAATGGATAAACAGGTATTAACATTAATTACGTTGAAATGGATAACATTTATAAATGTATTTAACACAGACTATTTTGTATTATGTCCCATAGAAATCCGCTCATTAATCTAATGAGAGCCAAAACTATTTCAAATGACAAATTTTCTAGACAATATAGGGGAACTATTTTAACTAAAATGAAGAATTAATTATTCACATTACTAAGCAACTGTGTGTTTCACAACATATTAGCACATTTGTATTTATAATATACATTCAAAAACGTTTTATTTTTTAGTTGCCAACAGTTAAAACATCCAATCGCTTGATTAATAATATATAAATTATATTCTGTCATAGATATCACAGCTCACAACTTCTGAACCCAATGCATTTGCATATGAAATTGCATGTGTTTTCTCTAAAATATGTATTTACGTTTAAAAATTAAGAGAAGCTTTTTTATGAAACTGAAATAACTGAATTTTGCCCCTTCTAATAAATTATCATTTTGTTCATCATTTCGATTAGGCTCAGTTGCTAAATTTGAGTTTTAACACATAAAAATCTAAGAAAAGTGTGGTTTTTAACTGCCTCTTTTCTCGTTACAAACACTTCAAAGATGAACAACAATCTAGTTGACAGCAAACGACAATTTTCATTTGGAAATTTCCACCGCTATATTCATTATTTACATACTTCTCTACTATTAATACTGAATGGTATACATAACTCAATATTTACACTGCATATAATAATTGTAGTTAAGTTCAATTGATAAACTATACGCAATAAGAATTAACAACATTTAATACAGTAATACAATAATCTTTTAATCTAACGTAACCTCTAGTCCAAGGCTCCCTTCACATACTGCGTCACTTTTTAAAAACGGGACTTTATTCCCGATTTGAAGTATATATAAGTGTACTTAATACAGTTACAATATTGAAATAATGCCGTAGCACTGAAACTGGCCTTACAATGCTGTTGCACTTAACGTAAATATAGTACCATTGAACTTGATGTTGCTTTTTTGTTTATGGAAATGGCCAAACATTTTCAACAACATTTTGCGGCAAAAGCTAATACTCATCCATCATTTAGCTGTCTCCTTCCCAAGAATTTTGTCCAGGGGGCACCAAGCACAACCGATTTTACACCCTCAAAAACTGGGAGGTTCCGTCTCAGGTTTGATGGAAAACACCATAGGGAACGAATGCGAGGATCTCCGAACTACATAAAAAACTCTTGGCTCTCCAGTACTTTAAGTTTACCCACATCGCACAGACACTACCCACTTGTACATATTCAAGCCTTCTCCGGGATTCCAACGCGGGCCCCGCGATGCGGCCACCAGGAGCTCTAACCACTATATCAATCAGAGTGTCACATTATCTTTTACATTTACAATATGAATAATTTATAGAGAATACATTTTAAATCAGTCTTCGCTTCAGTATTGTTTCTAGTTCTCCTCTAGAAGTATCTGACTTCTCTTTGCTTGTAACATCTTACAACAAGCTGCCCCCCTTTTCATCAAGAGCATTGATCAGGCGGTATAAAATTTAAGGGACGTTTTGGGGGCGGGACGTTCTCCGAAATTATTTATCCTCGAATTCTTTCCAGGATTTGGAAATCTACTAAACAGTCAAAATTGATGCCTCTTTAATCTTGCTTAATGTAACAATACTTTGAAGTCAACCAAGCATAATAGCCTTTACGTACAATCTTGATTGATTTGATAGTAAATAAACTGAGAAGTTGAAACTGTTTGTTCATGCTACTTAGAACGACTACAAAATCTCGCAGATTGTGAGACAGCACTTTTCACAGTCCATCTGCTATATGGCACTTGAACGAATCTAGAATCAACATGTTGGGGCTTTTTTTCCAAGAGCTCAGGATAGACACTAATTTGAGAGTGCTTCCGTAATCTTTGTATTTTGTTGAACCCGGATAATGACATTTTCTTGGAATGCTTCAGTTTCGGTTTTCTGTTTGGAAGATTTAATGGTAACAATCCTCTTTTTCATATCTTGTAGACTTAAGGTGGAACTGGTGATCTTGAATAAATAAGTGAAACATACTAGTAGACGAAGATGCTCAGCGAAACACGAAAGCCTCTTTCACATGAGACATGTCGTCTGGCAGCATTTCGTCTACACAGGAAGGGTCTGTATCTAATCAGGTTATTTATTAAATCTAGTGACGCGTGAGACCAGAAGAAACGTTTCCGAGAAGCGAGCTTATCCGTCTCCTGCTGTTGGAGTCTTTCTCACTGAAACATGTTCCATAGAAACCCGTGTTGCAGCCTATATACCAAGGACGTTTTGAAACTGAACTGGAAATGTTTCATTTGAAACGCTGTTTCTGGTACTATTTCTTCAAAAAGCTGCTTTCCGAGTGAATAAACCAATCAAATATCTCGAAAATAAATATTCTGGGAAATGTTTCTTTAGACAAACTGTTGAAGATGGCTTTTAGATGTTATACTGGTTTAAGCTTTTCTGAGGTACTAGACAATCAACGCAGATAAGGTGTTCTATATCCATCATCGATATCACAACAAACATAATAATTTGCAAAGCTGTCATTACTTAATTTTGCATAGCTCACTTTTTTAATAAACTGTAATAGTAATAGTAATTACAAACAGGAGACTTAATAGCAGACAAAAGACAACAATTCCAATAAAATGCAAAACACGAAAAATAAATAAAAGCTGTAAATTTTAAAAAAATTAATTGTAATGTATTAATTGTTGTATATATATATATATATATATATATATATATAATTTTACAATATATATATATATTTATTTATTTATTGTAAAATTATATTGTATTTTGCTGTATAGATATTAATTATAAAGCGTACGGCTCAGTATAAAACAACAACAAATACTTTGAAAAACATATAACTGTATTTACAAAATCACTTGTAATAAGTATAACTTAAGTTAAATTGGACAAACCAAGAACAATTTTAACATTAGGATTAACAATCACCAAGCTCACATTAAAATAATTAAAAGTCTGCCTCCTAAGCATAAGAACGATGCTGATAATAATACTGCAATTCTTGAACATTTTCAATTGCAAGATTTCGAACATTGTTATTTCTATTTTGGATATTATTCCAAACACCAAACTAAGACTTTTTAAGGAATCCATTCACATACTACAAAATAAAACACCTTACGGATTCAGCTCTTATTTACAGACTAATTTAAGGACTTAAGTGATTATTCTAGAATTAATAAGATTATAAATTTTAAAGTTATATGAACTTCCTTGTATATTTTGTTAAAATACAATTTTAAGGTAATTGAAACATGTTTTGTAATAACTAAATCTTCGCTTTCTCTCAAAGCTTCTATAGATAGAACTTTTTTTTTGCCTCTCTGCTTAATATTCAAAGAATGCGACGCGAAATAAATGTATACACAAGCAAAGTATATTCGGTTCCAAAATATTAATCGAAATTTCTAAAATTCTCATTAGTCATCACGAACTTCAGCTTATTTATGGAACCATTAAGAAGTTAATATGCTTGAAAACCATCAAAATTTCGATTATGTTCGGCAATAAATCATAAACAAAAAGGAAGCGCAAAATTTATGTTAATCAGAAATTGCCATTTCCGCTCTCCAAAGCCATAAAAATTACATTTGTTATCCTCCGAAGTACTGCCTCCATGTTCTCTCAAATTGCAAAATTTGCGATCAGCAATTATCACCTTTCTCTTCAGCAGGCCTTTGATAAGCAATCAAAAGTTATTTCCGATATAAATAATCTCTTTGTTGCGAAAAGAATATTCCTCAAACTGGAGTGGTATTTTTTTAATCAAGTGAATAGCATAGCGGTAGTTATTCTTCCCCATTACATTGCTTTTCTAAATTCATTAACAGATACATCACAGTAAATTTATTTCTTTTTTAACATCCGCTTACAGTGATCTAAAAAGAAATAAAACGTATACGAAAGAGATTTAATATAATGATAATACCTTTCATAACATCCCAAGCATGAGATTTTGAATTTAGGAATCATACACTTGTTCACGCTGTAATATTCTCTTCAACTTTACTAATCTCTAATCATATATATATATATATATTAACCATATAATTTACTAATTATGTCATTAATGTGCTAATTTCACACAGAGTAAGGGAACAGAGTAAGGAATATATAATCATAATTAAATCAATAAGAAATTCACTGATTTCGCAAATCCAGTTTATTGAATTTTCACACTGGACTTCTTGGTGAATTTACTTTTGATTCTAGATATTTATTTTGATCATTTTTATTAGATTATATTGTAAAACATCAGGTAGAAAGTGTCTAATTATAATATCTGCTTTACTGAAAACAGAAATTAGCCATCCAAATACCTTGCTATTAGTTTTTTGTAATCCTTTTTTAATTGTATTAATTGAATATTCTAGAATATTGAACTTATTCGGGATCAAATTACTGTTACTTTTTATCCTAGCAATCACTTTCTATAATACTAAATGAAATATTGATTCTTTTAGGGTTTAATTTTTATTCTATGTTTCTAATATTTTAATAATGTTTAAATTTGTTTAATTGATAATATGTTTATGCTGACCGCTGTAGAGTATTTACAAGCTTTCACTTTTAATTTTCAAAAAGCATGAAGGTCACTAATCTGTCCATTCATCTAGATATCTATATATTTACCTGTCTAGAATAAGTGCCAAACTTAAGTTTGAAATTTTGGAAACAAAACGTAAACGGTAGCTGTAGACACAATTTTCCACTTTGAAAATGTCTTTAAAATTATGAAAATTCTGTTTTAATTGAAATGAAAGAAATGGTTGTGATAACCGCGTGTAGTACATAAATTATTTAATTACTTAAACTCAAGAGTTGATGATTATCAGCTGTAGGAAGATGTATCCGTTAAGGACTATCTCCGAAAAACTAGACTAGATATTTGCACAAGGAGCTACCTGTTTAAATCTCCTTATAAGAATCAGCTCGTTTCACTTGCAGAATTTAAACATGTGACATACATTATTAGTACTAGTATCTTTCGACAACTAGTAGAAGGACAGATTCACAGACATACAGCTTTGAAAAAATTCAAGTTGAATCCATGTATCATTTAATAAAACAGAAGTTTTATTTCGTAATATTTATTTATTCACAAATTCCTACTTTTTCCTACAATGTTAAAGTAAAATATCCGTATGTTTTCTCTTTCACTCATTGTAATTGATTAATAATTGTATTATTGTGCTTACATAGAAAAGATTTCATGTAAATCAGATGGGTTTATTCATTGATTTGCATGTCAGCATTAGTTTTGGTAAGTAGTAAATACTTTTATGTCACTACTTGAAAAAAAACGAAACATTCACGTGTCTTTTGTTGCCCCTTTCTATATTAGTGGTAGACACTCGAAATATTTCTCAGCTATATTAAAACATTATTTAATACGTAGAAAAACAGAAGAATGCTGAGTTTCTCCTTTAAAAATAAAATTTTGCTGATAAATTTTTAAAAATATATATTAAAAGCCAAAGAGCTTGTACACTATATTTTTCTTGCAGAATTTTGATTCACTTTTCACCTTCTTTCGTTCTTCTCACTTAATACTTGACATCTTTAGAATACGGAAAAGATGGCCATTCATGATTTAGTTGTGAATTTTCTGTAGAAAACTCCTTCGTACATTTTTGGTGTCTCTTACACAAAACTTCATCATTACTGCTGGAAAACTCAATAACAATACAAGTTCAACAAATGTCTAAGCCTAATACATTACCAAGTTTTCTTAAACTTGAAAAGAAAGCAACAACTCTGGGGTTTTCGGTATAACAAAATGTTGTTAACCAAAACTAAACTACACTAAAACTCTATGGAAATTTTTTAACATTTGAAACGATCATGTTCACAATTTTTACAAATCAAAAAGAATTTTTAACCTTGATGTTAATCATAATTCTACTTAAAAGCAACGTATCTTATTCACAGGTTTAGAAATTTATATCATCGAGCTAATATGAGTGAATTCATGATCGTGCTCTCACATTTCTATGCTGTCATGAACTCTAATACGAAGATTTCTTGTTGTCCTCATAAACTAAATTAAAATAAAACTTTTTTTGCAAGTTACAAGTTAACATTATTTTTTCTTCGATATAATATCCAACGTCATAACTTACGGGGCCCACCAGCGGTCGAGCGGTAACGTCTCTGAACGCTGGTAGTTCGGTCCGAGGTTCGAATCTCGCGGCGAACGGGCTGGCTGCATGGGTGTTTTCGTGGTTTTCCCCATGTGTAACGTGTATACGAGCCAGTTTCCCTTAAAAAGTCCTCCACAAAGGTATCCCTCCTTAAGGCAGATAGCCCTCGAGTGCTTTGCCGTAATCTAATAAATCAAACCAAACCAAACCATAACTGACGGCGGGTTAAAAATTAAACGAAGAAAACAGCAAGTGCTAGTATTTAGGTTCAGGAAATAGGATAAAATGTGAAGCAGGTAACACCTGCTTGACAATTGTAATGGTAATCATTGAAAACAGTAGCTATTTTAGACTTTCAAAAGGCAGAGGATATATATTATTAATTCAGTTAGGTCTAAAAATTTACTTCCGGAAAATATGTTAGATACATTATTTATTTTTTTGCGAAACATTTAGATTTACATACCAGACATGTATATACTTTCCTTCCTAACTCTTTCTCACTGAAACAAGAACCCGGAATTCCTTTCGCAAAGATGTAATAGCTAAATCAATGACAGAATACTTTAGGGGATTTTTCCCCCTCGAAACGGTTTGCATGAACACATTGTAACACATGGAGAGGGTTCCATCTACATAACTAGTACAATGACAATCGCAGTAAAATATTACCGAAGCTGTGTGAGGTGGATTATCACAACCGGAATAGCTATTCATGTCTAACAAACATACACAGAATTAAAGCATTTTAAGCTTATTCTACCTAACCACTTGCAAGTGATTAATTTAAAATGTACAACGTAAAAACATCACCAATAATTTAACGCATTAAATCAATAGAAACTACAAGACTTCCTAGACTGCAACAGAATTTCGAGTACGGGCAGCAAACAGGATCTGACATCCGTCCAACATATATTGTCAACAAGAATAACTTGATCATCGCTAATGAGTAAAATGTATTAAATAATTAGCAGTAAAATGAGTCTTTCTTCAATATTCAGAGCAGCGGAAGTAGGCCGAAACCTAACTCTCCTAAAGCGCCCACAAAGCGGCCGAGCGGTAAAGTCGCTGAATACTGGTACTTCGGTCCTGCGTTTGAATTCCGGCGAACGGGCTGGCTGCATGGGTGTTTTCCCCATATGTCACGTGTATACGAACCAGTTTCTCTTAAAACGTCCTCCACGAACGCATCCCTCTCCTTAGGCATTTAGCCCTCGTGCGCATTGCCGTAATCAAACACACCACACCATACCTATTCGAAAATTTCTACACCATTATACTAAAACCACTTGCCACTCAGTAGCTACATAAATTCTTTAATGAGCTAATCTCGTGGAGGAAAGTGGCAGAACGGAAAGACTTAAATAAACATTTCATTAGTAAACTCAAGCATAAGTCCCATAACATAAAATTAGAAAATTTTTAAATAGAATTATAGAAATATAGTCTGAGCACAATGCATGAAAGGACAAATATCGATGCTCTTCAAAATTTTGTAATATTAAAATCTTTAGCTGGCAAACTGTTATTGATTTGGCATTAGCACTTACGACATAACATACATGACTGTGTAAACTGCAAGCAGTTTGCGAGCACTTGGTTAAAAACTAACATATGAGGCTTAAGTATTTATTATAAAATTAGAGTAACGAGATTATAACCTTGCAGCCATGTTATTATAAGACGACATATGAATTTAAAGTTCTTTGTTTCTGGAGCTTATTATTAGATTACAGTTGAAATTACAGTTTGCCTTAAAAACATATTTAATAGTGCAAATATTTTATTTGTGGGTGGCCAAAGAAACTAGAGCTTGATTCAAGCAGTAAAATGAGTTAAGGAGCTCTAACTAAATAGCTATTATTTAGTTGCAATCACAGCAAATTTATCCAAAACATGAAAGGAATAACTGGTTTATGGTTCGCCATCAGACTTATCCATCATCGTTGTTTTTCTATAGCGTATAAGGAATTAAAATATTTTTATTAAATTTATCTCTTTGAACTTCAACTGAGATAATTCTTTGTTAGCATATTATTTAATGTTTATTTAAAAATGTTTTGTTGAAATGTCTTTGTTCAGAAGTTTTTCCCCGACATTATACTCAAAATTACGGGCAAACCAGAAACCCTTAAAAATGTAAAAGATATTTTAATTATCATATTATAAATTCTGTCTTTAACAATTTCAGCCTTCTACAATCTATATTATTCCATGTCGTATAGAAGCCCTAACCGAAAAAAGCATTATGAAATCTTTATTTTATTTAACAAAGAAAAAAGTTATCAAGGAAGGAAACTATGGCTATCTGACGCAACAGGTGTTGAAAAAAGATAATTAAAAAATTACGTTTCACCAGAAATCCTGCAGCCATTAATTAATCTGTAACCGGTCATTGAGGGCTATAGCTCGCAAATTAAAAAAGAATCCTTGTTTGCTTCGCTCTTATTTTTTAGTTTAAGTGCAGATTCCTCAAGGGAAAGGGTAAGGTGAACTTTTTTACGCAATATTAAAAGCACGTTAAAAACATAATGAAATTTTTCTAATTTAGTTGGAATGCTAATTAACTTTTCTGACTCAAGTAAATTGCACAGGAAATATCTTGTATATAATGGCTTCAAAATACTGAAAATAATTAATTGGAAGGGAATAGCGAATGTAATAAAAAAAGAGGTCTTCGCTTCGAGGACCTAAAAAATTTTGGGGAATTTAGTGAATTTTATTCATTAGCACCTTTTTTTTTTAAAGCAGAGATATCTTTTCAGTTATAATAACAAGTCGTTTCCAAACGTGATTGCAGTTTGTTTCTAGTTAGTAATTATAAGTAAGTATAAGCGTATATTTTAGGATTATTAGAATTATAAAGAATTATTTTGGGAAATTGCAGTATACCCACAGCATTGCCTGTTCTGCTGATGTTTGGGAAGGAGAGATCTATTGCCTGATGAATCTCTGGAACGATTCGAACGAATGCCAAAATGTGCTTTCTTTATCTGAGAAATGAAATAATTGTCACAGAGACTTTATTTCCGAGAATATAGTGAATTGTTAAGCATTTTTCAACTCCGCTGAGCGAACGAAATCAGACACAGCTTGAGCTACATGCGCTCGAGCATTGTCCTGCGAAATGATGGGAAGAACCTGCAGAAAATTTTACCTTTCTCTCAACGCTAGTCTCAAGTTAAGTTCAAATAATGAACAATAATACTGCAAACTGAGTGTCTTTTATTGGGGTAAACTACCTTAGTGACACATGAGAATCCCCACAACCTTCATACTGCTAGGATTCTGCTAAACTTGAATTTCGAGATGATATTCTTCACCTTCTTATCGAAATTTCGGTTTCGGCTCATGTCATCTGGCCTATGTCTCATCCAACTTAAAATGAAGTAAAAATGCTTACAATGTGTCAGCTTTTCTTACAATATCTTGCACTTCCAATAACTGATTTCCCAGTTTTGAAACGTCGTGGTTGCACAACGTATGACCGCCAGTTCGCAAGAGGCGTCATTTATCTCATCACGGAGCATGATCATAGAGTTGGAATGCGAAGTTCATTTATTGAAAGGGAATGTAAAGTTCATTTACTTAGGTATAAAACCGACGTGCGGTGCGAGAGAGAAACTATAATACTGTTTCAAACTCTGTTAATATTGCCCTATATAGATGTGCACACATATCTTGTTCCAGGAATGTTCATCTACGTGAGTACATGTAGGGTAGTCATCTTAAAATCCACTAGAAAAAACCCAATAGAAATGCATATGTACCCGCAGGCCAAATTCCCTTATAAACCAGTAGACCAAACTAATAGAATTGTAGAAGTACCCTTAGGCTAGATTATTGTAAAAGAAAGTAGATGAAGTAAGTGTAACTTCACGGTTTGTTTTGTTTCCTTATATATTAAAAACATTGTACGAGAAATCAATAAAACTTCTTGAGTACCTCTAAGCTAAATCCCCATAAAAGCTAGTTGAAACAAGCAGTAAATTCCTTAAATACCAAAATAACGTTTAAACGCAGAATGCCAGAGTTGTAAACGTTGTGCCAGAGTTGTAAACGTTATGCTGTATCATACAAGGCCGATTGCAATGTCTTTGGAAATGAATTTTGTAAATTAGCAATTCAATAACATAAATTATGACAAAGCAAAATATCCCAACATAATAATTTAGAAGTCAAAAAGCAAAAATCAGCGCTATATTTGCAAATTTTAACAGGACTAGTTTTGATGGTTTTATCGAACCATTATCCTCAGCTGCCAAAGAGCAAACGAACGAGATAAGATACAGTGTTGGGATGAACGAAGAGATTCCAAAATGTTCATTAAAGGAATGGTGAATAAGGAAATAGCCAATAATATTTTTGAGTGAGTGTTGGGTACGTTTTGCCTCATCATGGGAATGCTTCATTCCCCATGATGCTACGAATTATGCCTTTCAGTTCATGAGACACGAAGGGAATTTCTGATTTTTTCCGGATGTAATCTTGAATTAAATGCGGGGTTATAGTTTCCTACCCAGTCTCTCCGAATTCATGGAGATATACACTAATGATCCCTCTCTAAGACGATCACTCATATTTCCAAACATTTTTTACGAAGGATAGTATTTTTAAAAAGATCATGTTCAATGTTGATATTTATTTATGTGCTTATAAATAATGATCATTTCCAGAGGTGGTAATCAAAGATAGGTAAACGCGAAAAGACGTTCTCTGTGTTATTTAACTTTAATTATTTTAATTGGCTTGTAAGGTTTATCTTAATTTTCTAAAGTTAATTTTGAGTTACAGTTACTTTCCTGTCTTGCCTTAATTTCAGCTTACAACTTCCGGCCAAAACGTATTTCCAGAATCGCGTTTGAATGCAAATGAGGAGAAGTATTTAACTGTGAAGTTCTACTGACTTCGTTAGAGAGCCAGAGATTCTGATCAGCCCTCATTAGCCTTTTGGCAATACCCTCTCACCAGTTATTATTACGCTCGGCCGTACTTTAGGCCCTTGATAGCTTCGCCGCTAGTTAGAATTAAGGGGCCAACTCTGTTAGAATCTTGATAGCTTCGGCTATATCTTTGTAGCTTAGTTAAATTTCATTGCTTATTATTCCTGAGTTCAAGCCCACGAAGAGGATTCATTGTAACTCCAAAAAGGTGTCGTCTGTTAAATTTATTTTGAATAATATCAAAGGGTAAAAAAACCTTTTGTAAGTTTACGTTTCTATTTCTTTGAACTAAGCGATTATTCGCTTATCAGTTCTCAATGTTCCAGACACATTGCAGTATATTCAACGTTTGGAATGATATAGGCTGCAAAACATTAAGCCAAGAAGTATCAAAATAAATAAAGTAAAAAAAAAAAAAATGAAACAAAGATACATAAAAATTACCAATGAATTTTTGTTACTAATGCCAGTAATGATTTTCTTTGTTTTTAGTTGTTACAATAGACATCCACCAATGTCAGTAAAATATCTGAATAAGCTCATATAATCCAACAGAAGATCTACTGACATCAAGTTAGATTGCACTGATATAATCAAGATACTCTTCATACCAGTAAAAAACAGTAAAGGTTAATATAAATCAGTATAGATTAGTAAAACGCTTTATTGATATTGGTGTTGGTGGTATTGATATCACTTGATTTTTTTGCTACCTGTAAGAAAAATAACGATGTTTATTATGAGCCAGTAAACTTATACTCGTATCACTAATAATATTTACTGGCTGCCGCAGGTTATTTTTAACAGAGTAGTGTATACTTAATATTATTGCAACTATTAAAATTCCAACACACAGATATAACTAAAGTCTCTTTAATATTAATAATTAACATAAAAATTTCACTAGCGCTTAATATTGAGTAAATGTTATAAGCAATGGGTTATAATGATGCTGGCATGTAACATAAGAAAACTATTTCATATTATATTTTGCAAAAGAACGCTTGAAAGCATTATCAAATTATTTGTTTTGCATTAAGTTCACTCATTGTTGTTCTTTTTGTCTTGCCCATGTATTTGATGGCAGAATGGTTGCCAAAGGCTCAAGGAAGTTGGATTTTTACTTTCCACCCCAATTTTGAGGGAAGACATTCCGGGGGGATCCGAGGGCCTCCCAACCTTCTCCCCTACCATCAAAACACACGAGAGGACGTTTGGCTAGTGATATAGTTAGAGTGCCCCGATACACTATACACTTACAAACATGTATGCCTTCTCCGCGATTCGAACCCGTGTCCTTCGGTACCCTAGCAGGCTTCCCCAACCACTTTAGAATTTTATTGAGTCAATTTTAATACACAAGACAATTAAATTTTGCTTTATTCATTCTAAGAGGTTGGAGAATTTGAGTGATACCTAATTTCACCCTCTTGTAGGCGAGTATAACTGGATTTAAAATAATTTGCTTTTCCTTTTGGTAGATTTCACTTAACATATAAATTTTGGATTGTTAGCTATATTTTTTAGCTTCACAATAAGAAGAGATCTATTAAATTCCTTGTGGTTTAAATGATTCAGGTATGAGTTAATTCATTTAATATATTTCAGTAAAATAAAATCTATTTCGACTAACTTATAAAGATGGTTCTCCTCGTTTATCTCATGAATACGACCCAGTTTCTCTTAGAAAGTCCTCTATAAAGGCATCTCTCTTGTAAGAAGAAAATCCTCTCATGTTTTACCATAAGAGGTTAAACAAAAGAACAAAATTTAGGAAGATAATATATATGTCTGGAAAAGTCTTCAATACTCTTAAACTAAAAATTTTGCATAGCACTACTTAACTCTGAAATGTTCTTTTGAAATTTTAAATTTACTACATGCTTCAGATTTTTACATTTTCTCTCTTGAAATTCTCAAAGATTTCTTTTCTGCGCGTAAAGATTTGCTTGAAATAAGTAGAATAAATGACATGAAATGAAGTGTATTGTATTAAAATCAAATTGGTATGGTTCGTTTCTCAAAAGAAATAAGAAGTCATATGCTCAGGTATTAATCAGAGAAGTGCGGGAGTATTTTTAAAATTCTAAATTGAAATTAATTACATCAAGGGCGTGATAACTCATTTGTAGGAAACTCATTTTGCAAGTAAGTGTGTTGGTGAAGTCCCAAAGAAGCTAACGCTTTGAAGTAGCCTGTTCGCTAATGGTTTAAACCTCAAGAGCCGGAGTGATTTATTTGAATTATGACTGAGGATGAGCCTTCTAAATTGCTCTCGCTTACCTCATTACACATTTCCACACCTTGATTTAATAAATGCGAAAAGTGCAGAGAAATCCTTTGTTGGTTTCAGTGCTATTAATAATATTTTCCCAAGGGCATTAAGAAAAATAAAGAAAATATCAATAGGATTGCATGTTTTTCTTAGACAAAATTTAGAATACTGATCCAAAAGCCAGATATAATAGGCAAGATTATCGTAATTTAATATCAAGATCTTACAGCGGCAAATTTTCTCGAAGTTAAATAAATTAATTTCATTCCTTTCTTTTCTTTAATGTACTTTTCTATCATTTGTATGCGAGGATAACTATACATAATACATCCAGTTTTTTTTTTTTTTTTTTTTTTTTTTTTTTTTAAGTTTTCTACTGTTGCGCATGCATAATAATGCTCGTCAAATCTAATTTTTAAAAGCTAATTTCAGGCATTTTCACGATAAATGAATGGACGTTTTAGGAAATGTAGCTAAATTTATAAATACAAGTTGATTAATCTTGGCTTTAAAAAATCTATTAACTCGAATGCAAGGGAAAATATTCTTTAACGGTTTACTTTTTTACAATGAGATAGTAGGTCATTAAAAATTAGTAATGTTAAATAATGCTAAAATAAATGCGCAAGGAAACTGAATCCTTCATGACTAAAGCAATTAAAATTTCCTTTTCTGCTGTTAGACTGCATGTACTAAAGCAATAGGTTTTAAATTTCGATACTGTAATTTATTTTAGTTATATAAAATCATAGCATAAAAGAAAAAATATAAAATTTTATGAGTAATAAAGATGTATGGCTATTTGCAATCGGATTAAACCTGATATTAAGTATCTTACAAATTCGAATGCAAGGTGAAACATTCTTCCCCAGTTTACTTTTTCATAGCGAAATAGCAGCTCAATAAAAAATACCAATGATAAGTGATATAGTTATAAAGGAATATGTCAAATTAAATTTCTACATCTAGAGCAGTTAAAATGTTCTTTTCCGGTTTTTAGTATGTACTTGAGCAATAGGTTTGAAATTTGGATATTAAAAATTATATTAAGAATATAAAAACGTAGCATGAAATGATATAATATAAAATTCTATGAATATATATATAACATTACATAAGTCCTAATAATAAATTCATTTTGATCTTCATGCTGGCTTTTTTTTAATGTTCGTTTTTTAATGATGTTGAAAAAACCGGCCCTAGTTCATGGTCCGGTCAAATAAAAAAGTGATGAAGACGTTAAAAATATCTACCATGATGTAATGGAATAATCAATCATTTACAAATATACTAGCTTTACCTCATTCAGTGTTATAGAAAATGAACAGATACATGACGTCACGATACGAGAAATGAACAGACGCTGTATGCAATGTGTAGCACTGGTTCGTAAATAATATGATGATAGGTGCGTTTGATGAGATTGCTGCATGAAAATGACATTTCAATTGCTAAATTCTTCAGAAAGGGAATAATGCGCAATTATAGGCTTTCTGTCGGATGAATGCAGCAAGCCGTGTAGCACTTGGGAAGATGTTCACAGTACAGGCGGGGATTTTGCAGTATTTGTGATACTGAGCAGTATCTGTGATACACAATGCGAGAAAATTATTACAAACTACAGTGTTTACATCAACATCAGTATACTACCGTACTTTGAAGAAAACTTTGTAGAAAAGAAGTATTTGCATCCTATGGTTTCGTCACTGTATAAGGCATTTCTCCCACATTCTTGGCGAGCCTTCGTGGTGTAGGGGTCTGCACGCTGAGCCGGTATTCCAAAGGTCCATGGTTCGATTCCCGGCGAAGGCAGTTGCTAATTTTTCATCTTTCCGGCTCCCAAAATTAACCTAATGTCTCTACAGTGGCGTCCGAACTAAAAGGATAGAGGTTGATGATTTCTCCCCACCCAGGATTTAGCGATTGGGTCTGCTAAATACCCCAGTCGCCCTTTAAAATGTGGAGTATATAAGGTATTTCTCCGACCTTCTTGGACAAAATTTAGAATACTGAGTGGTGTAGTGGTCTGCACGCTGAGCCGGTATTCCAGAGGTTCGTGGTTCGATTCCCGGCGAAGACCTATTTTTTATCTTGCCTGCTTCCAAAAAATACCTAATGTCTCTACAACAGTTTGATAGAACATTATTCAAATTAAGATTTGATAATGAGTAGAAAGCTCTTATCTCTCAAATAATCTCTATTGTGGAAATGTTAAGGACTTTGAAACAAAATTAAAATCGTTGTGTCCATCCAGTGAAGCCCCTTCCTCGCGAACTCAATTTTTTTACAATTTACGGGTACAATTTTAGATCAATTAAATTATGTTCTCAACCTAGGATACAAATGAATCATCATGAAAGATAGAATTCGACGAGGAAAATTGTGAATGCAACATATTACACTGTAAGTAGTTGCAAAAATTTTGAGATGCATAAAATCGATCAAACGTGCTTTGAAAATCGGCAACTTATTCTGAATGTTAATGCACAACTATACGTGGTACAGCTGTAGCAGATCTGCTGACTGAGTACTAGTAGACAGTTTTGCTTCATCTAAAATCTACACAAAATTCTATCGGATAACCAGGTTTTTTCTAAAATCGAAAGAGTCCCTTCCTGGACAGAATTATTTTGTCTTGAGAAAGGAAAGTTTCAGTGGTTACTTAATCCATCCGGGGCCTGAATAAAAGCAGTACACTAGAAGGAATTCTGATCTTTCAAGACTACAGATCGTGAGATCTGAAGTTTATTATCTTGAAGATAAAGAAGAGTAAGAGGCAGAAGAGCTACGTGGAAGGACAATCATAAGAAACTGCTTCAAGTAAAATAAACCTGATAGAAAAAAAAATTGTGTGCTTTACATTCTAAAAATTGAAATACATAAACTGTGTGCTGTTTTATCACTATTTCTCATCCTGGAAAAAACATGGGCATTTTAGTGAGTCTCAGAAATGATATTATTTGACATTTCGTTTGTTGGTTTGTTTGGCATTTCGTTTAACTCACAGCTGACAGCTTTAAATCGATTAAATTATTACATACAAAATGTAATTTTAAAACTGAAATTGTCAGTTGGTAAAGAGACGTATTATTTCGCGATTTCTATTTGAAATTGCAATTCTACTTTAAAAATAAAGCTACTATTTATTGCAAGCGAGTTTTATTTAGGGAACCAAAGAACCGCATGAGACTCATGAAGTGTAAAGGGTCAGAAAGAGTGATATAAAATGTGAAGTGCTGGTACTGAGTAAAGTAATATTTCACAGTTTGAAATGTATCCAGAAACTTCACTCAGCTTTCATTTGAAAGTGGTATTTATGTATCATGAGATTGCAATTTTTCATGATTTAATAACAATTTGATGTTATACAAAAACAAAAATGAAGAATAATGCAGCATAATTATTATAATTTGCTAAGCATTTAGTTATATCTACGAAGAGATGCGTGCAAGCTGCAGATTTACTCCATGCTTATCCATGGCAATCTTAACTGCTTAAGTCGTACTTTTCTATAGAATGGGAAATTGAAATGTTTTCTCCGATTAAACAACTAAAAATACCACAAAATTAATACACTTAGAATTAGCATTGACCTTTGACTTCACAATTAATTTAACCCTTAAGTACAGAGATTTATTTTCTGTTACGTAAACACAGAAGGAAGGGTCTCTCAGACCGCGCTCTATTTTATGCATTTTAAAAATATAAAATTTTAAAATTTTGTTATGTACTATTGTTATTATACAAGCATTAATACACTTTTCTTGTTATATTGAAGTAATTAGTTCTTTTAAAACTCTAAAATTAATGCATGAAAAATTAATTTTTAAATCATATCCTAAAAAGTATGAAACATTTAATCAAATAAATAAACACTACTTCAGAAGTCAAACAACAAAAATCAGCGTTATATTCACAAATTTTTTTTTATTGTGTCTTAAACACTACTTACTTGCAAATGCGTATAAATTAAACTATTTAATAAACTTTCCATCTACTGAATCTGGAGTTATATAAAATAATGCAAAAAAGTATAATATTTAAAGAATATTAAAAAATTATATTAAGTATACAATTTCAAGCATTTTCAGCACAATTTTTAGCAAATTTCTCTTGGCACAGTCATTACGTATTGGATGCTTGCAGCTGAAACATAGATAGGTAGTTTTTCTTCTTAGTTTAGAGAGACAACGAAACATATTTTACGCTTTTAAGGGTATCAGTTAGATCTGAGCTAGAATATATTCCGCTGGAAACTTAGCACTCTCTGAATGCACATTTTTATTTCTCAGTTCACAGTTGGGTTTTGAAGCCTCCATTCCATATGTGGCTTCACTAATTCTTATGGTAACTCCATCAAAGAATCAGTTTTATTCTCATTGATATGTTACACGTGCATTAATTTCACTTATATCAAGTAATCTAAAGAATATGGCCATTGACCATCGCCTTGTTCTTCGATTTGTAGAATGTTTAAAACATTTTTCATCCAATGCATCTACACCTCTAGTCAAATTTTAAAATGTTATTATTTCTCATTTCCCAGTTTCAAGAACTTCTGATTTCGAATGATGCATTGAAGAAATGAGAATAATACTTTTTAATTTTTGAGGCACATATAAAACGAGAGTCATTCTATCTGTGAATGCACAAAGGGAAGATCCTTCACTTTTCATTTTATTTGGAAACAATTCGCTTCGTATGTCTTTCTTATTTTTTTCATAGTATCGACATACATCACACCTCTAGAGTTAACTTCTTTTACAAGTTCGACACTCAAAGTAGTGATAAAGCCACCCCCCCCCCATGCGAGAGAAAAGTAACGTGAATGCAGAGGTGAGATCTATATGACCGCGGCCCAATTTTAAAAATTATTTTTAAAAAAACTAATGGAGAGAGTTTAGTAAAAATTTAGAAATAGTCATATTTCCTGTCAACTTGAAAGTACTGAAAGGGAATAGAATAACTATACAGTAACTAAACAGTTTCGCAGTTCTAAAATATTGGCGCGGCCATACAGACCCCACCTTTTCTGTTTAAGGGTTAATTGTTTCTTCAACAATGATGCTGTCAATAGGAATCTCAATAAATGTCTTACATTTTTTATCCATGTATCAGAATTTCTTCTTACTCTATCCCTAATGCATTTTTATATTTATGGTACGAAATTACAATTTGAGTAACGAAATTTGATGCAACGCAGCTCTGCGGTTATAAGCCGTCCTTTATTTTCCTACCCTTTCATGGGAGGCAGCTGACACCTTACACCCTTTCCAGTAAGAAACAATGTATTCATATATTAAATTACGGGCTCGAACGAGCCTAATAATATCACATTACAGGCATGAGCGAACTGACAGCATTAAATTAGAGGCTTTTAGGATCTAGATCGATTCCGCATGCAACGCATTCTACAGAGTTGTTATTATTGTTATGGTTGCATGTTTCAGACATGAATTTTATCAAATTCAAAACATTTCAGAGAATTATTGAAATGTTATAATTTTGATTCTTAAGCAGATATTTCTGTTTTAAGTTATAGTGAGTGGAGTAAGACATTAAAATTAAAAATTAGTAGGAAATTATTCGATTTCACCAAGGCTAACTTACTAGACTAAACGCCAGTTCAGATTTTCGAAATAAATTCAAATCGTAGAAATAAAAGACCACTTAATCAAAAAAAAAAAAAAAAAAAAAAAAAACATTTCATTGTGTTGTCAGTGTAACGATGCTTGATCTTACCAAAAAGCGGATATAGAAATTTGAATAGCTTGTAGCTTTTTCCTGTTCAAGCTTCTATATTCGTGTAAATGTAAACAAACAAAACACATATACAGCGGCTTATTCACTTATATTTACACGAATCAAAAATAAACACAACATGCGAACAGCATATTTATGCTTTTCGTGTTTTTATTCTTGAATTCTTTTCATGTATTCATCGTTTATTCTTGAATAAATATAACTTCTTTCAGTTTTTAAGAATTAATAATTATTCAGTAAAAATTCAAACACTATCTCAGATAAATATTTTCAGAACAAAGTTTATTTAATATTTCTCTGATACAATTCGAAGGTGATTTCGCTAATTAAGGAGTAGAGAGACGAGAAATGAATTAGCGTATTTTGTGTTTTGGCGAAGATTTTGTATTCGATTTCAGATTATGAAGCACTATCTTTGCCTCGATATCACTACGATATTTTACGCATTGTTTAAAGATAAGTTTATAAAGCAAATACTATACATAGTTTCTTGAATAAATATTAAAACATAAAATACTGCACAGATATCATTATATTAATTATACTAGCATCTAGTTATTAGACTTATTATGTTCGGGCCCACCAGCGGCCGAGCGGTAAAATCGCTGAACACTGGTAGTTCGGTCCGAGGTTCGAATCCCGCGAACGGGCTGGCTGCATGGGCGTTTTCGTGGTTTTCCCCATGTGTAACGTGTATACGAGCCAGTTTCCCTCAGAAAGTCCTCCACGAAAGGCATCCCTCCCCTTAGGCAGATAGCCCTTGTGTGCTTTGCCGTATTCTCAATACACCAACTATTATGTTTGCTTCTGATGAAAAGGGTGAATTGTGGGTTACTAATTTGATGTATAAAAATTTCCTGTAAAGCAATCTTTTAAGAGATCCTGTAAAATTACTGTTGATGTGCAAATAATATATTATACCTGCATGTGCGTTCTGTTATATTTTACTACACGAAGTAAAGTTCATCTTTCTCCATAAATTTCAGTTTTTCGAAATAAATTCAAATTGTTGGTAAAATGAACCATTTTCTGAACATATCTGTAGAAATCGAAAAGTCAATTAAACTGAAATAATTGTGCGGCCCATTCAATGACCGTAATAATAAGTTGGTGTATATTTTATGTTTAACTATATGAATTTCTTTAATCAAATAACCTTTGTTGCACTGCACTAAAATTCTGCCGCCCAGTAGATAGTGGTTTGTGACGCTGACGGACGTACGATGGGCCGCTGCAAGGGTCACTTAAAATACATGGTGAGCCGAAAGCCCTTTCAAGAGGCTGGCAGTAGGGAAAGAGGGGTGGTAGATCCTCGATCTCCCCTATGGTGGGGGTGCTGCCTATGGAAGGTAAAACGTCACAGTTGGTGAGGCGGGACTATAGTTATACGACCAACTGGCAATAAATGATTAGTAGGATTCCCTGTGTTATTTCTATATTAATGAAGGAAATTGCAGAAGGACTGTTTTCGCCAGGCGATAATTTATTTCTATTTATATTTCAAATTATATGTTCTTTTTATACTCAGACTGCCCTAAGTCTAAAATATAATGTAAAAGTGCTTCAATTTCATTGAAAGGGCTATCTAATTTCTCTGTGCATTCTTTGTGACGTTTGATTTGCATTATTTATTCTTCTTCAAATTAATGAATAAAAGTGAGCCTAACTGTCAAAGAGTGATTAAAATTCCATTGAGTGTAATTGTGATAAATATATGCTGAACAAAAATATCTCTTTATACATGGGTACTAGTAAAGAATATGCAAATATAGAGAATGCGAGTATATCTTAGAATAAAACATGTTCGAAATCGCGTACATTTCTGCTTTAAATATGATGCTAAATAGAATGGAAACGTATAAAGTAAAAATGGATGGAAGGGATCAGTTGTTAATCAAATCTGAAAATATATCACTTAGGCCGGAAGTGGTGGATGGTATTTAAATTATTAATAAGATCAAACCCAGTTGTAAATCTCCAGAGACCTGACTGCTCTTACAACTATCATCTCAAAAATTCGAAATCGTTTTGTAACCACGAAAACCAACACGCTGGTCAAGTTCATCCGAGGATTACTGCAGTATCTGAGAACTGTTATTTGACTTGCTGGCAAGAAAATAAGTGTTTCACAGCCACTAAACAGGTGACTTCAGACCCGTCAGCACCCATTAGTAATTGAACTACTGCTCATCAAAAACTTCACAAGTATGGCCTTTATGCGAGAAAAGCATTGCATCTTTCAGAGATGATAGTTCTCATCATTATCATCAACGAAACCTAAACGATCTGAACGGAGTGCTGTCTGTAGCTGAATCCAGGTGCAATTTAGATAATGTATCGAGACTAATTTTAGTATTTCTAGAATCGCTATTTAAATTACAGAAAGCAAGGAAAAAATTTTGTTTTCTTTCCTCCCACGATGTTTTACACTTGAGTTATCGTTCCGCGATATTTTCGCCTGTAACCCTTTTTCCTGGTAACATTAGTTTCATTTTAATCTTATTTATTACTAGCGCAGTTTTATTTGTTAAACTATCTCTAATTTTTAAGAACAGAATTTAAGATAAGAAATATTTTTATTATGTAAAATCCTATTAATAAAGGAGATGATTTACCGATGGTTATTTTAGGAAACATTCACCTTATTTATGTTACAAGACACAAAAGCCTTGGGATAATAAAATGTTGTGTCTCTAGGAATAAACAGCGTTTCATTAAAATCACAGGTCATTAAATCTTTAAGTGTGTAAACTACAAAAATCATTCAAATGAAAAGGACACGACTCGCATTATTACATTTAAAAATGCTTTAGTAAATATGCACACAGTATTTGTGGAGTTATCAACAATTTAAAAGTTGTTTAAGTGCAGCTAAGCCTAATGAATTTTGCGATGGCGGACATGTTTGTTTACACTTCAAACTTGGCAAAATAGTGGATTTGTTGCCAATGTAGAGAAACTAAGCTTCGCAACAACAAAGATAACGCCTTCTTTTATTATTGCGAATCAAATCCTGTTTAATCCATTCTAGAATTAAATCGAGGGAATAAGTGTTTAAGATTTACTTCGTAATTTTTAATATAAGTATTTTGAGTTTTTATGTATGCCTTGTCGGGAAGGGAGAACTGAATTAATTGAATGAGAAATACTGAATCGTTTGTAAAAAACTGTTTCGTTTTTGTTTTGTTTGCTTAATTTCTTTTATACATCGTTTTAGATTTATTATAGTATTTGAATAGAACGTGCGGCAACGATTAGATAATTCTTCAAATGATATAAATTTATATGCATTCTGATTTATAATATGAAAGAAATGTAACGCTATTAAGTAAAGCTAGCGCCAGCTAGCGGTAAACAAACATAGTAAATTTTAAAGAGTGCATTTATTCTATTGTGGTTTATGGGTTATCGACGAAGTAGATTTAATTTAATCCAATACGTTTACATGAAATGCAAGAAAAAATGCTTATAATTTAATATTCCGTGCAAGGAAGTCATGTGGTGTACACATCATATTTTTTAGAGCTGGTACGCTGATGTGGAATTAAAAAAAAATTAAATCATTGAAAGCAACTGCGACATCTTACATAAGAGATTTGAAATATTGGAAAACAGGAGTATAGAATTAGGAAACAGGAGAATAAAATAGGAATAAGAAGACTGCGATGATTTATATTCTTTATATAAACAGCTACCGAATATCACATCATTTATAGCCAACTGTAACAACTTACCAATTGTAAACAAATGCTCTTGTATCTCTATGTACCATGGTTAAATTTGGGGCCCGGGAACGCGTTACCTCTGGATAGAGGAAGACGAAGGATAAATGCCTTATTACGTGTCTTAAACACCAGATGTCCTCTTTTTCCATCACCTGTATTTCCTACAGCCATGGAAAGTCAGCTAATAATTTCTTTGTAGCTAAACCACTTAAGAAATTCTAACCTAGAATCCATTCTATTCGAGCAGTTATCGCAAGACGAACTTTCAGAATAAAATACAGATGCAACACAAGGACGTTTATAAAAAGCAAATCGAAGATTGATTCCTTAATGAGGTAAATAATTTGATAATTACGACGATTATTTTTTAATTTTTTGATATTACAAAATATTGATTTGCTATTCAACTTTCAGCTACTTTAGACTCATTGTTTTGCATTCCCGTAGCAAATGTTTAATTCATTTTTATAAAGCGAGCAAGGGCTTTCAATGTAAACCCATATATTGAACTTATATGCCGAGAAACGTAACAAATGTATTTCATGTAAGTGTTTAGAAGTTTACAATGCTACACTACATTCGCATGTTCTATAAAACATAGGACGACGATGTTTTACCAGATGCGGGGGAAGAGTAAATAAACGTTACACTAATTCATATTTATACTCAAACTTTCTAAATGCATTTGAAATGCAATTACATATATTTACCGGCGTAACAATTTGGTTTGCTTGTTTGTTTGTTCAATCAAGTATGGCAGCGCACGCAAGGAATACATTATTCAGAATAATCTTATAATAATCTGTTAAACTAAGCTATTAAGGTTGTGTGTACATAGGTAAGGTTTTACTTTAATTAACCCGCTTATCTTATTAATTTAATTTAACTGTAGCTCCTACTTTCGTAATGTTCCACCAGAATGCAAATTTGTTAAAGTATAAATAAGCTTCGAGTTGCTACATTTTTCTGAAGGCTATTGCCGTCATAAGCTGGCCGACACCCTGCTTTAGATTCATTGCTGTTGCTATTTAACTTGTCGGGATAAATTTCTTCGAGAGTGATTAATCAGGGGTGAGCTAAGGTTTAGGTAGGCTTGTTAATTTTGTACTCTTATGTTTGACTGAACTTGAATTTATCTTCTGTTTATCCGCAAGTCGATAGAGTTTTGCTTCTGTTAAACTTTCAGCTTGTCTAACCGTCAAGTCGGCCTAATAGTATATAGTTTTATTTTATACTTTTTTCTTTAGTTTGGGTACATTTAGTTAGCAGTGAAGGGATGAAATAGTTTCGGCTGTCTATTACGGATATTTTGGGTGATTTAGTAGTTTAAAGTTAATAGTATTGCCTTATATAAGTAACTAAATGATGATGTCAATTTAATCCTATAATATTTCTAAGAACCTGGTTTTTAGGTTTTTAATGTGATGTTTGGAGTCGTTTTCACGATATGAAGTACAGTTTGTATGATTCAGAAACAGTATTTTGTATCCTATACAAAATATCATCACTTCTGAGAACGATGAAATGAGTTTTCAGTTAATATATATATATATTAATATAGTGAACTTTTTATTTAGGGCTTTTTATTAGGGCTTAGTGAAATGTTTCGTATTATTGAAAGTGTTTTCCTAAATCGGTTGTAAAGAAAATAAACTGGAAAATATTAACTCCATAAACTATATAAGTTTTATTGCTTGCTAACGTAGTCTTTTTCTAATAAAAGCTTCCTCTGAACACAATCGTGCCTAGCTATGTTTCGCCTGAGGCCAAAACGATAAATATGGGCTTGGGCAATGCAGCAATAAATATCATGTTTTTAAAAATTATATTTTGTTGTAATTTTGTTTAATTCTATAAAATAACACCTAGATAAATTTTAAACAGCCAAACGTAGTGCATGTAATGGCTTGTACTTAGAAAATAAAAATATTAGCTGATAATTTAAGACAAAGACTATAATTAAAATAAAAATTCGAACATTTTATACCCTACAATTTTCTGTTTTAAGGAGACATAATCAAGAATAATCTTCTCAAATGTAACTTGATTGCATAATTGTACTTGCATAAACAAGGTAAATCGGAAAGCTACCGCAAACTGTCGATTTAGAATGTGCGCAAAACCTTCAACGATAGACTGAAGAAGATAAAATTCCTATCCTGGCAACAAAGCAAGATAGGAGAAACATTTGTTTCAGTCACAAAGCTTCCCTGTTTAATATCGATAACGTTAAATTTGTGAGTAATATACACGCGATTAAAAATAATGTAAATGAAAGAAAAAATTGTATATATGCGTATTTTTTATACTATAAAGTGAATTCAGAGAACATTAAAATTCAGAAGTGTACTAAATATGCCTTTCAAAATTTCCTCAATTTAATTGAATATTTGAATCCTCGACCATGCAGCAGTATAAGAATTCTATAGAGTCATAAACACATATGCTTCCGTGATTTAAGTCTTGCACGCTTGAATTTATGCTTCATTCATATAATCTTAAAGAAAGAGATTCATAGGACTAAATTTTGAAGGAAATGATAGCAATTACAAGGGACCTCTCCATCCTCAAACTTCGGTAATGCTAATTACAACTGATTTAATGGCTCCGAAATACATGTTTCAGTTTCTTAGGCTGCAAACTGTACAACACATAGCACGTATTGTGTTATGCTTATAGCTGTCCGGTTTAAAGCGTACTACTTGGAAACTTCACGAGTATTAATGGCACTCACCGCACAGTAAAGCGAAACTGGTATATCATCCCATTTTACATCAGTTTTGATATTCTTTCCAAGGACTTTGTCAGTGAGATGATAAAATTCTTCTTATATTTTTAAGAATTTATTGCTTACTTTTCACACGATAATTCTCAAATTTAAATTATCCGTTTCATTATTTTTCATATCTATTCCATATCTGCATATCTTGATACTTCGTATAAAACACATCAGGAGTAGATACTTAGTTAATTGCATTGCGGCATTGCGTTTGCTCACATTTCATCACAGCTCAGAAGTTACGGTCAAAGGGCAAGTTAAAAAGATAACCTGAAACTTTATAACTGAAAATGTTTTGGGGAAATATTTCAGCCCTTATCCCGAGATCAGAATTCTAACTCCTTATATGCCCAACAAGAATCATTATAAACATTCGAAGCGGACCGACTAGCAGCCGAGCGGTAAAGTCGCTTAATAGCGTTAGTTCGGTCCAGGGTTCGATTCACGACGAACTTGGCTTGCTGCATGGGCCTTTTTTCCCATGTGTAATGTGTATACGAGCATGTTTTCCTTAAAACTTCTTCCACGTAGGCATCCTCCTTTTTAGATAGATTCAAATAAACCAAAAGCTAACCAAACATTCTAAACGGTGAAAGCATAGTTGCTTCCAAAATAACCGACTGCTTCTTCAGATCAAGAACATTTCAGACGATATTAGAAGGGTGTATAAGGATATAAAGGGAAAACAATTTGCAAAACATATAAGACTTGAAAAATTGCTATTACGTTAGCTGTAGTTAATTAAGCTACCGTGTATTAAAACAATTCTTTAGCAGTAGCACTTGAGCATACAGTCATTGACTAGAGTGTGACAAGTACACACAACACAAACGCAGAAAAACCAGCATGGAAAAGGTTGATAATGCAAAATTAAAACATGTCAAAGGACAGCACACGTCAGACAGACAGGAGATCTTGAAGACTCTCTCTGGTCTGTCAGCATTTATTATATAAATGTTCAGTCACTTCAGGGCATTCTTTGAGATGAGAAGCATCCATAATAGTGGCCTCTCCTACACAATATTTGCATTTGTTTATTATATTATTTGTTCTTTGTATTTGTCATTTTTCCCATCGGTTGCTCTTTGGAATTTATACACTATTAATAAATAGAAAATTATGCTTTGAAATGTCTGAGTGTAGCTATCAAAAATATTTACACTTATAGTTAAAACTTTAATTAAGGACTTAATATTCAATTATTTTATAATTTGTTAAAATTATAAATTGAGTTCTTATTTTACGCAGCTAATTTGGCGTCTTTCTTTGACATTCATTCTTTTGCACAGAATATTCCCATGACACTTACTTCATTTCTCAGAAGAATAAATAGGCATTTTCTTATGTTCCATTCTGATCTGTTCTTTCTGGCTTAGAATGGACATGTAGCATAGTTATAATTATTTTTATTTTCATTTCATGAGTTAAAATTCTGTGTTTCCCACATTAGGCAGTATTTTGCAATGTTTAAATTTCAATGTCTAATTATTTTCTGGAAAAAATTTAAATTATGAATTGCTCATAAACAGAAGAAGTTTAAAAGTTTGCAAACGATAGTTGGGAATCAGAAGGACGCAGGATCGGCATTTACTCAAACGGAGAATGATATTCTTGGATTGTTAGTGACGAAAATAAGAAAATAATCTTATTTTTAGCAGTCTGTGAAAAGCAAAGGGGGAAATAAAACTATGTCCTCATTGTAAAATTATTTGAATTAGTCAAAGTTATTAACAGTTATTCTCAATATATATTTCAGTTTTTATTCGAATCAACTTAAATTTGAAAATATCCGAATTCGCGTTAGCGAGAGATCACTTCACGTTGCTTTAAACAGTGTTTGCGATGTGGAATAAATATCTTAGTTGTCCTTGCTAAAAATCGTTAAGTGCCATTCACATTTCACAAAGCTTTTAGCGAAACTGGTGTAAAGTGTAACTTGATGCATATGTAATTCAGCTGAAATATTCTGTGAATTCCAAGTTCTGCCAAACGTGCTACATCGGCCAGTTTTAAATTTCCTCCTTCTCAATCTCTACTTTTTTTTCTTCAATTTTTCGGTGACTAATTGGGCAGAAAAACGTGCACTGTTAACACAGCAGTACACTATATTGTTCAAATTTTTAGCACAGTGAAAATAGAGTGTCAGAAATCTTCCAATCTCTCTACCAAAAACGGCATATTTCCTACTCCCCAACACGGATGTCAACCGATAGCGCTTCGCGGAAGTAGGAAATGACATCATCTATTTCGCTGTGATTGGTGTTTCCCTTTTCTTTAAACCACTGTTGGCACGAAGATGAAAAATTAGAATATGAAAATCAGATACCGTATACTACTTTCACCAATATATTGGCCGAGACGAAATTTTGCTTTCGCATTTTGTGACATTAATGTCAGTAGTCTCAAACCCAAACTGTACGTGGACCGAAGGATTTTTTTTTAAACAAATCAAAATTTTTTATTAACAAAATAAAAAATTCTTTTAATTAAATTTAAAATTCTGCCTACTAATTATTTATAAAAACATGTACAAACAATAATAATAATGTCGTAAAAGGAAAAAATTAAGTGTTTATTCATTTTCTATCTGAAATCTTTAGTTCGGTACCTAAAAGGTATTTTTGTTCGTTACACTTTGTAGTTCAAACATACTGACAGCTAAGTATTATATTTTCAAACTGACAATTATTCCAGATAATTCTAATATGTTTAATATAAACTAAAAAAATATGAAAAGTTTCTAAGTTTTCAGAGAAAATTTTCAGGGACAAAACTTGTGAATAAATAATGACAAGCTAGTCTATTTCTCTTATTTGTTAAATTTCGCTCTGTCAAATAAAACGATTCGTAAATATATGTAAATTTTCATAGGTATATAATATTTTTACGTCAACTCACATGCCATCTTTAGAACACTTATTGAGTAACTGAAATACTAGATAGATAATAAGTCCAGTTATTGCCAAATATTAGCATTATAATTCACACAGGACGAAGCAGATTTAACTTGATAAATATTTTCTTACCGTCCGAAATCTTGTTTTAAGATTTTGTTTAATATCTACGGTAGAAAATGTGAAAACTGAAAATTACACATCTAATGATACTGATTATAAACATACAAGTATTAACACGTACAGACGTGAAAATTTTGAAATATGACTCAGGTAATTAACGACGAGATGAGATACTGTTATAACTCGTGATACTTCATGTGAGCCAAAATTTCTCATAAAATCTCGAGGGTCATTTTAGTAAATGTGCCGTGTCTAATAATTATGTTTGCATAAATAGGGAGTATTTTTAATTAATATGGTGTGTGGTGTATTGAGAATACGGCAAAGCACACTAGGGCTATCTGCCTAAGGGGAGGGATGCCTTCGTGGAGGACTTTCTAAGGGAAACTGTTTAATTAATATGCAACATGTATTAGTTGTTAATGTATTTATACATTTAATATTGTCATTATTACTTCACATTATATCACTATAACTCAAATTTGTTTGTTATATAACTATCACTCAAATATGTGAAAACATTGACTGGTCCAAGTAATTCTTAACATTACATTTTTCATACGTCAACAAAAGCTGCCTTTCATAATTAACCGTAATTCTTTGCGAAAAACTGTATTTACATTTATTTTAAGTGACATATAATTTATAGGTTATTAACGAAGTAAATTATGCATTTCATGTCAAAATAAAGATTAATTAAAGTTAGAAGAAATTAATAAGTGATAAATCTATCTTTATCTAGCATATAATATTTTTTTTCTTAACAGAGGTATTCAGCGATCTGAAGCTTTAAAATACAATATATGTTAAATATTTTGATATGTAATAAAGGAAATTATTTTAAAATTTACTTTTATATAATTTTTAAAACATTCAATAATGCATAAAGCTCCGTCCACCTGTATAAACTATGAAATTTAATTCCCTTGTTTCCTTCTAGTCAATTACTGTTTGACTGCCTTTCTCAGTTTTGAAGTACTTGCATAAATCAAAGCAATGATTAATTATTACACATTTAGTTATCAATTATTTTACTTGTTGCATCTTTCTTAATTTGTGAAAACAGCTTAAATAGGCTCTCTATTTAAACAGTTTAATGAATTAGTCAAATATTTTTTCTAGATTTTAAGCTCCTGTAATAGGTTAACTCTACTAAATATACCAAACTACTGGGATTATAAAGCAACACTTTTATCTATTTTCAGCTTAGAAAGCATTACTGCTCGAAATCAGTATACATTTCAAGATTTTAAAAAGGCTTAATTATTTTAAATTTGATTGTATTAATGTTTATTCTTCTTTTGATTACTTATTCTTTCTGTTTAGAATTTAAATTACAAAATATGTTTGTTTTGTGATGAAAATCTTTTGTTTATACTTGAGAAAAATGATAAGGATTAATGTTCGTATTTCTATAAAAGCATATATTCTGATATTTTACAGACACAAGTACTAAAAAAAACTGAGATTTTAGTCCTTTGTATTCTTCATCTTAAAAGATAAGTACGTAATAAATGTAGCAAAAGCTGCATCTAAAATAGTTGCATTTTTTACTTCTGTGGTCATACTATAACCGAGCACAGACTCTGCTCAGTTATGTAATATTGCATAACTAGACTAAAGATGGCAGCACCAGCTATAAATCTCAGTTGATCTAGAGACGAGAAAGGAATCTAGTTTCATATTTGAAACTCATATAATTTCGATGTCCTCGACTGAAACGGAGAAATCTCACATCACGAATGTGCTTCATATTGTTTAGATGATGTTGGATTTTAATAATAAATCATAGAATGAAATAATTACTAATTTACATAAGTTTCCTTCAAGTTTTAAAGTTTTTTGTTTAAGTTGAGAATTAAAATTTGATAATGTATATCTCTCTATATATATTTAACAAAGATTCTCTATTCGTAAAAAGCAAATTTAAAATTAATAAATTTAAATGAAATTTAATGCAAACAAATAAATGATTAATTATTGTTGCGAACTAATCTACAATATAATTTAAATTCTGAGAGCATATGTAAATCAAGTGCAAGTAAAAAATCCATGAATAAAAAATTCCAAAATTGATTTAATCCTAAAAAATTTTATTTATAAAAATGCATATGGGAATGATTGTTGAGCAGGCAGGAGACAGACTTATCAAGGGATAGTTGCCTCCAAACCTAACTCTTCAATAATTCAATTCGTGTTTCGTCATCCATGTAGGCAAGTGTAAAAGTCAAAAACCAAAAGTAATACCAAATGTGGTGAATTACAACTTCCCCTTGATAAGTCTGTCTCATGCCTGCTCAACAATCATTCACTTATGCACTTTTACAAACAAAAGTTTTTAGAATTAAATAATTTTTGGAATTTTAATTTTATATTTATTCATGGATTTTGATATTTGCACTTGATTTACATATGCTCTCAGAATTTAAATGATATTGTAGATTAGTTCGCAACCATAATTAATCATTTATTTGGTTGCATTAAATTTCATTTAAATTTATTAACTTTAAATTTGCTTTTTACGAATAGAGAATGTTTGTTAAATTCAAACTTCATTCCTTGCAGCAATGGCGCAAGAGAATTATTTAAAATTAAATTTAACTTTATTTTATGCTTTAGAAGCAATATATATATATATACAATTTATAGTATAAAATTTAATAGTTTCTTTTAATGGTATCAGGTTCAATGTTCCTTCTAACCTTCTTCGGGAACATACAAGGACCTGACTAGGAACAGAGAGCTTACTAAAGCTATGTTCACTAATTGTGGTAAGTAGACAGGATACAGACGAAGGGTATACAAAACCCTTTATTTTTCTCTGTATACAATAACTTCCGTACTTCGGAATACAATGACCCGCCACTCGGGGTCTAACGTAAAAGTATAAAAATAAAACTAAACTCTAATTTAACTTTAGAATAATACACGTGGAAGATTGGCCTTATAATAACAGGAAGCGTATGTAGCACAGAGACTGTGAACACTACAATACGTTTAATTTATCAAGAGGATTAAAACCTCTGGCCTGGAAGGCAAACAGCAACTGCGTAACTTCTAAGGTAAGCGGCCTGCGTTGACTTACTGCTTCCTCTCTTTTGCTTGGAAAAAAGGCCACACTTAAATACTTGGCGTTCGCCAGACAAACTTTGCATAAAAACCTTCACGCTTATAATTCTGGCCGGAAGTAGAAAATAAGAAGTGATAGTAAAGATTTAAAATAAAATAAACGTTAGTAAAACTTAAGATCCTTACAATGGTATAATCTTTTTCTTCTAATTTACAAATTTTAAGTTTTTGTTTTATATATACAGGGTGATTCAGAATTCATCATCAATATTTGGTGGGGAGGTAGGGAATAGGAAAAGAAGGCGATTTTCCATAGGAATGCGGGGGCGCATATGCCATGTAGTAGGTCAAAAGGATCCCAGTTCAATGATGGAAAGAACACATAAGAAAGAAGTGGTAAGGAAAAAAAAAAAAAACATTTTTTACCTTACATGTAATATTTCTTTTCACCGGTTTTACAGATTTACAAGAGGTGCTAGAACTGCCGACCATGTGCTAGAATACATGACTTAAAACGGTGTTGCATGGACAACCGGACCTTTTGGAATATGCCTGGCATTTCTCGGATGTTTGCGGCAACAACCGATATGCCTGCTACAAGGTCCATAGCACTATCAACAGATGTCTCGTACACGATGTTTTTCACAGCACCCCATACAAAGAAATCGATTGGACATATATCCGGTGAACGTGGTGGCCAAGAAACCGGTTCACCGCGACCAATCCACTGACCACCAAACTTTCTGCTTAGGTAAGCACGCACAGCATTTGCGAAATGTGCAGGAGCGCCGTCATGCTGAAACCAAATTCGCCGGATAATACCATCAGGAACCTCGTTCAGAAGATACGGTAACACAGTCTACCGTCCAAACGAGACGGTAGTAAATACGGGCTCAACAAACAGTCACCGACAGTCCCAGTCTACACACCGACAGCAAAATGTTGTTGCACAGCTCCAGGTCTTGTAGCGCGTGGGTTACAGCACCCTCTACACCACCATGCATTTGTCTGCGCCAATGTTTTCCTATGTTAAATTTCTTTCTTTTCCTATTCCCTACCTCCCCACCAAATATTGATGAAGAATTCTGAATCACCCTGTATATATATTGAAAAATGCATACAAATTGAGTAATATTTTACTTTTTACAGTCTTTTCTATTACATCGTATTGGATAAAAGAAACAGCAAGAGAATTGAAGGCATTTGTATCTAAAAGAATATTAGGGTAGCTGAAATTGAAGTACAGAATTATAAAGATCCACAAAGCTGGAATCATTGCAAGGGAACCGACAACCCAGCAGATAAATGCATAAAAGTGAAAAGTGTTTCAAAATCAATGGAATATTTTAAGTGACGGCAATGTCCTACACGTCTAGATCATTTATAGCCTAAAAGTAATGAATGATATTGATTCAAAAGATCTGAATTGAGAAGAAAGTTAAGGTGGAACCTGTAATGCAATTTGATTGCAGTGTAACTTCAATACTAAAACCTAACACAGAAACATGCAGTAAGCTGTCGAGAAGATATTGGGAAATTACTCAGATAAAACTCTTTATACTTAATGTAAAAAGAGGGGAAGGTTGAAGAGGGAAAAGAAATCCCTTGACGGCTTTAGAATTGTTAGAAAACGAAATTCACTGACCCATACAAAGCATTTCTTTTTTTTTCGGGGGGGGGAGAAGTCAATTTCATAATGGTTAGCCACTAGCAAAGGAATGAAAACTCTTTTAATTTCGACCCAGAATTTCAGAAAACAAAGTTATGTGCATAAAGAGAAGACTTAAATTCTTAAAATGTGAAATGAATGAAAATCACTTTCTCTGGTTATTACTCTGAGAAAATAAGTACGCAGAGTTCGTAATTTTTGACGTTGTAAATAATTGGCACATAAGCTGAACTACGATAACGTTTGGTGATCCAGAGGACTAAAGAACTGTAAATCTGTATTGAATTAATGCTTGTTATATGAAGGATTATGTTATATGAAAGTTCATTCTGCAGTGCAAATTACAGCTTCACTTTAAGCAGATCGTGTTCCAGAATTTTCCACGTTCAACATGACTGGCATCGATTTCACTTACCCGTTGTTTACTAGAGAGAATAAAGAAAGGCACTATATGTGCTATGTACGTGCGCGGTAACACGAGGCATTAGTTTAGAATTAGCCTTTAATTTAAAATTAAAAATGTTTTTACTTGGATCATGAAGATTTATTTCATAACATGGAGTGTGTTCTGCAATGTACATTAACAACGCAAAAATCTTAAAGACTGTACGTCCAGAACTAAAATAAATCGGATAAAATTAACTACTAGGAAGTTATAAGGGATTTTCTCCTGCCTCACCGCGCTTCTTCGTAGTGTAATTTGAAGACATCCGGCTAGCATTTGGAAGTTCTGGACTTCAGATTCCTGGTAGAACATTGCTGATTTTTCTACTTTAATAAAAAGCTTAACATACTGTATAAAATTAGCCAAATTTTCGGGTAAGCTGGAATTCACTGAAATTCATCATTGAAAGAGGTTCATGATGGGGTAGTTTCTTTGAACACGTAGTGAGAATAATGAAAAGAAGGTAACTGGGAAAAGAAGAAATAAACTGAAGAAGAAAAATAAAATAATTGGGTAAATCACCTTTCTCAGCCGAAGAACTAAGAACTGAATAAAAATAGAGGCTATGGTAAACTCAAGACAAATTACCTATATATGCAGTTAATCCACCATAATCAGCTGTATTAACTCCCTCACATATCCTTGTTGAAAGATAATTTATTTATTTACTACCACTGAAAGATTATGATGCCAAAAACTGCACCACGCACTGAAGGAGACTATATGTTAAACTTAAAATCTGGGTAAGTGAAATCGATGCCAGTCATGTTGAACGTGGAAAATTCTTGAACACAATCTGCTTGAAGTCAAAAGAGAATTTGAGGAAATGTGCTATTAGGAGACAGCACGTTGCATAGAAATGTGCGACACCTAGGCAGGACTCTGCGTGTGCATGTGTGCACGAATGCAATGATCAGATGCAACCATACAACGTAAAACATAAATCTAGTATATTTAAATGGCAACTATAATTTTGTATCCATTAGACATTACAGAATAGGCTATTTGCTGATATAATGGAACATTTGAAAATTGAGCTTTAAGATTTTATTAAATTGAAACTATTAGCTGTTATTGATTAGTCGATTATTGTTATATAGTACTGATACGTTCGTTGTAATTTTGATACTAATTGCAGTAATGAATCTAGTATATTTAAATGGCAACTATAATTTTGTATCCATTAGACATTACAGAATAGGCTATTTGCTGATATAATGGAACATTTGAAAATTGAGCTTTAAGATTTTATTAAATTGAAACTATTAGCTGTTATTGATTAGTCGATTATTATTATATAGTACTGATACGTTCGTTGTAATTTTGATACTAATTGCAGTAATGAATTATTAATCATTAAAGTTATTGATTAATTAAATCAAATTGATGAACTTGCAATTCACGGAGGGGGTAGAATGTTATAAATTGATGTCATTAATCATTAGTTGGTGTTTTGGGCATCCTCACTCCTAGAATACACTTTTGTTATTTCTGCACAATAAGGAAAGAAGTTGAATTTAGGTGTATGCCTTTTTACTGTGAAGAACCTTATTGGATGATAACTTATTGCTGTGTAGTCAAGTATTTATTTAACTAAAAGCCAATTATTTACAATGAATCTGCATCATTAATAATCATAACCTCAGCTTACATAGAATATAGATTTATTGCGGAAACAGATATACACTCATGTCCATAAATTAAGGATAATTCGGAGTCACGCGGAAATCGAACTCTAAAATAAATATCTCACCTGTAAAATCACTACACACATCTTCAAGAATCATATGCAAATTTCAGAAAGTAACCAGATGACACCGATGGTACGTCACAATGACGAGAGTGTAAGAGAGTAACTATGATATATAAGGAATACAGGCAAAGAAGTAAAATTGTTCGCAGGCGCTTTATAATCATTTTAGTGCAATAACCGAATAGTTATGACACAAAGGACGCATTTGGATGATTTTTAACATGGTAGAATTATCGGCCGTCAGGAATGTGGGCGAAGGCGTACCCAACTGGAAGTATCAGACGAACTTGGAATTGCCCAGAGTGTCATCCAGTCTTTGGCAATGATTCCAAGATGATGGTAATGTAAGTAGACGTTACAGCACAGGTCGCCCCAGAGTTACAACGCCGAATGAGGACCGGTATTTGGCAGTTACTGCCAAAAGAAACAGGCGGAGCACAGACTTAGACCTGTCTCGTCAGCTCTCTTCAGCCACTGGTACGACAATTTCAAGGCAGACCGTGTACAGACGCTCAGGGCAGATTGGTCTATATGCTCGTACACCTGTCAGATGAGTTCCGCTTACTGCAACTCACTGTCGCCTGCGGTTAGCCTGGAGTATATAGCATGCATTGTGGACACCGCAACAGTGGGCTTGTGTGATGTTTTCCGATGAGTACAGGTTCAGCTTGCAGTCTGATTCTCGCCGGACTTTCATATGGAGAGCTCCAGGTACCCGTTACCACCAAGAAAACATCATTGAACGACACCGTTACGGTGGTGCAGGAGTGCTCGTTTGGGGTGGAATTATTCTGGGTTCCAGAACTGAGCTGCATGTTCAAATTGGAACCATGACAAGCCAAATCTATCGGGACGTCATTCTGGAACAACATGTACGTTTGTTTCGGAGCGCCATGGGCGCACAATTTGTGCTTATGGATCACAACGCCCGTCCTCACCGTGCAAACATCGTAAGCGAATGCCTTCAATCGGAGGATATCACCCGTATGGACTGGCCAGCATTCTCACCGGACTTGAATACAGTAGAGCATGTGTGGGACATGCTTGGCCGACGAGTTGCAGCCCGTCAACCTCCTCCTACATGTCTACCGGAACTTCGGAGAGCATTGCTTTTTGAGTGGTGTAATATCCCCCAAGATCAGATCGATAATTTGATACTCAGCATGCCTAAGCGTTGTACGGACTGTATTGCATCGTCTGGGAGACATACAATGTATTAACAATCATACCAACCATGTAATATTGGTTTTTTGTAAATAGTTTTTTTTTTTTTTTTTTTTTTTTTTTTTTGTAATTTGCTCCAGGGAGACAAAATCGCTAATTTTTTAAATAATATCAAACATATAGCATATTTTTTTTTCCCTCTCTTTACCTTTTGTTTAATATATAAGCTTTACAAATAAGTCAAATTTGTTTTGCTTCTAACTCTTCCTTTGCCTGATTTTGCATTATCCTTAATTTATGGACATGAGTGTATTTACATTTACGAACATTATTTGCATTGTGACTATTATTAAATAACATATTTTTTTCTGATTAGAAGACAACTTTGATGTGTCTCGTCCCTAACTAATTTTTAAAAGTAAAGAACTGGAGAACATGAACTTTCACAGCTTATCAGTGAAAACTTTGTGAACCAAATGGATAAATAAATTTTAAGTATCGGTATTTCACGCACACCAGTTATAGCGTTTAATTCTTAGTTATGAAAACCTCTTTGCCACTTCGCACTTTACTGGTCAGTTTCAGTACTTAACATACTGAAGCTGGAAAATAAGTAAAAGCTCAGATTATCTGCTTAAAATACTTTCATCGGCAGATATATTAGCTTAACAGCATTATTAATACTCCCATATTCGTTTCTTTCTGAAGGTACTAATATAAACAACATTCCAAATCTTTCAAAGTCTCAAAAAACTATCCTAGAACGAATAGAAAATATTTAAAACTGGAAAAAAATCATAAATATCGAAACAATAGTATATTGAGTAATATTTAAAAGCGAATTTTCTTATAGTGAATTGCTGGTATAAAAGAATTTTTTCTTACAACGCAATTTCGAATTTTTGGATTTAAATCAATGGAATGTTAAGCTGTGGATACGTTTTGTGTGTGCTTACGTATGTGACTTATTAAACAAAATTAGATTTCAATATACAGTTGGCATTTGACGAGAGATGGAGACACCATCATTCGTGATCAAGATGTTAGGTGGTACTGTCTCATGTCCGCGCATTCTAGTATTAGGAGATGCATCAAATAACACTGGAAGTTATTTTTGCCGTTGTGTCATAGACCATAATTGCACAATTACATAATTATTACATTATTTGAGATAATCGAATTACTTTACAGCAGAAAATGCATTTCCAATAGTGAGCATTACAAATACACTTTACAAAGACATTAGGGGTTGGTGTTGTTAACTCCATATCTATTAAAATACTCGCGAAAAAGACCACTTCCGGTAATAAATCTTGTTAATTGCGGGGAAGTATTGTTGTGTTTGTCGTCAAATTTGTACGATGTAGTAATAGTATGTGCGATGGACTCGTTCTCATTCATCCTACTCTGCCATTCGATTTGTGCCTCGTGTTCCCGTTATTTCTTCAAGTATGAGAAAGGACAAAGTACTGGTTGTGGATACTGAATACTTTTGGATGTTGCCTCCTTGACTAACCTGCCAGCAAATTTTCCCACTCACTCCACCATGCGCTTTCACCTAGGACAGCGTGACGCTATGATGTTGATGACTCTGTATGTCTCTTTGGATTTGTGTAACTATAGGGAATGTGTGGTGATGGTTGAGTATGGACAGAAGTACGACATGCTGTCTGTGTGGATGGTGAGGTTTTGTAGGTTTTGCTGAGTGATGTACTGTACAGCTCTGAAAATAGCTACTGCTTCTGCCTGAAACACGGTGCTCTTTTGGCTTAGTTGGTGCTCCCATGGGCGCAAGGTTTCGTCTCTATACTGAAGAAATAGAACGCTGCCAACTTTGACTTGCATACGTAAGCCATCCATGTATATAGTCGAAGTGCTGTTGCTGGGGATGTTATAATAGTGCAGATGTATGCTTACACCTTGTCCTTTAAGTACTGGGTGAACATGTAGCGTCGTCAACAGCATTTCATAATTGCTTGGATAACTCATCGAAGAAGCTTGTAAGAGGGCGAAGATTAAACAATCACGAACATTTTGAGAACTTAATTGTGCTGCGCTTTAAGATATTTATTATACGTGCTTTTATACTTACTAACTATTTAGCATATGCAGAGGAATGTTATTTTATTATTGCATTGAATTAAAGACAAATGAAACCTCTATTATTCTAAATCTAAATTTATGTGTGGTGGGGAAAAAAGTTACAGAGTAGAAATAAATATTATATTTCCTCGCGTATTTTTCCTCCTAGTTCCTAATTTAGCTTTAAGTTGTCAGTAGTTTGTCCATACATACCTTTCATTCTATTAGTAAAATAAAAAAATAACAACTAAAAGTACGGGGTTGGCATAAAAAAACTTCCCTGATGTATGAAACCTCAGGGGCCTAGCTTCTCACCCATTCGAAAGGAAATTTCAGATACTGCTACTGGAAGGTATGCGCACGGTATTGTGAGGATTTAAAACGATAGAGCTCTGACGGTTACAGTTATTAAAAACATTTCGAAATTTTCGAATGGCAATACCATTTCTTTCGTGCGCAAATTGGTTAAACATAAATAATTGACACCAGCACTGATTTTTGTCTCTTATTTTTGTATCATTACAATCTTGAGCAAGTACCTTCCTATAATAGTATCTCAAATTTAATTTCAATTGGGTGAGCAGATAAGCCGCTGGGGTTTATATGCCGGTAAAAAAATTTTATGGCCACCCTGTATTCATAAATAAACTACTAGTAACTATCAGTCTATAGCAGGGGTATAACTGGGAGGAAGGAAGTGGAAATACTTGATATGTTTTGCTTTGCCATTTTCGTTCCAATTTACTCTTCCGAGGCTTTTATAAGCCATGCGACTTGTGCAATTTTGCTACTTCATGAAGCAGAAGATTTATATCACATTTAATAGATATCATATACAATCTAATAGATATCTAATAGATATCATATCATATACATCTAATAGATATCAATATAATGATAAATTTCAAAAAGCTTTTACCCATTTTTGTAGTAATTAAAACATACATTTAGTGCTATGTATGGTTTGCATGCCATCTATCAACGATTCGTTATCCTTAAAAGGGCTGTTTCCTTTAACTATCACCAATAGCCATGTGAGAGCAGGTTTCTGTCTTCTATTTTTCTTGACCGATGGTTATTATCGGATATCGGAATATAGAATTTATAACCTAAAATGTTCGAAACTTTATGCTTTTGTTGGAAAAATAATTAATGCAAATTACCAAAAAATTTTGAAGCTTTAGACAAATTGTGTTATAGAAGATTTACAGACTTACAGTAAAAGATTCGAGTTATTCATTTTCCCGTCATTTACACGAACATTCAATAATTGACGATATGCGTTTCTTGTTTAAATGATACAAGACTTTCGTTTTCTTTGTTCCTTGTGTTCATTTGTGCCCAAAGGCCAGCACATGTAAGTAGGTATGTAATAGAAATTGAAAAATGTAAATGTACTGAAATGTAATAGAAATTGCAGTATTAATTGCTTCCTCTGCTGTTTACTGGTACTCTATTTTGCCAGCATGCAAAACGTAAGCCGTGGTAGTTCATCATAACTCAGTTGCTGTTCGATTGGACTGAAGTCTTCTCAGTTTCAAAGAAAAGCTTTTACTTTTATGTGACAGATTCTGAGAATACAGGAAAACGACTGCTTTGCCAGTCACATCTGGCAAGAGTGATGGAAAGAAATTACATTTCTTAACAATTAGGTCTTGATTTCAGATCTTTTCGGATTCCATGTCCTCGTTTAAACATACTTCTAAATTCAAAGGAGGCATTTGAAGATTTTTTTTCATTTACAGTTTTTATATACTGAATTAAGACAGAGCACAAATAGCTCCACTAAGATCAAAATTCTAAAAACTGTTTCCGTTCTTGCGAACTATTCTAGCAAATTATGCGTTTTCTGTGTACTAATGTTAAAGCTACTGCCAATTTTCATTGCAAAGGGAAATTTACCGTTAAAAAAAAAAATTGAAATAACTACTCTTGGGAATACAAAAGTATTGAAGTGATCTGTTGATAGCGTAATAGGTTGTTTGCAGAAGAAATCCACATTTTAAAATTAAAGAGCATTTCACAGAGCGTAAAGGAATTTTCTGTAGAACGTGGTAGGCAGCAGGCAAACGTAAACAAAGTGGGATCACGTACAAATATCTTTAATTTCACAAAATCACTTATAAACCTATTCTATTATTTAGTCATTTGAAAAGTAGCTGTCTTTGAAACGCGAACTATTGCAGTAACAATTGATGGTATATGTTATTAAGGTAATTTATGCCATCATATTTCTCAGTTTTAGGATAGTTTCACTCTTGAACAGAAAATGATAAAAATATTTAACTAAAATACATTTTTATAAATGTAATAATATAAATGTTATACAGTGCCTTTATTAAGGGTTAGTTCTGGATGCATTTCGGGGGGGGGATATTCTCTACAATCAATTTTTAATTTTATACACAGCTGTCCTCTTAAATTTTATACTCAAAGTTGAGAGTTTTAGATAGCGTAACATAGAAACAATTATTGCTGGAAATTTGTAATTCATGGTAAAATGTAGAGCAATTCTGGATTAAGTTTCCATATTTGGTAACACTGTTAAACAAATAGTACTTTTCTGCCCCAGTAGATGGCAGCACTTATGAGTTTATTTTTGTTCATTCTGAGGTTACTAAGTGGAATTTATCTAAAAAATTTACCCTCTCATTTGCAGTAGAAAATACTTAATCTGTTTCTGGAATCAGTAAAATTAATTATCATATAAAATAAAGCTGAACTTTCACTGAGAGGGGGATATCAGAATAATTATTTTAACAGTTTCCTTTGAAATCAAACGAACAAACTTTGCTGACACTGAAGTTTTCAGACGATTTTCTTCCTGCTCAGCATGAATAATGGTATATATGAAAGATTTTGGTGGATTCAGTGGATTATATAGCTTCAGATAAAATGTAACTGAACAACAAATCTACTAAAATCAGTGAAGTATGGAAACTGATCTTGTTTCTGAATTTCCATATTTAAAAAATGACAACTTAGCCCTCTTACATGTGAGCTGAAATTAGCAATTTTAATTTTTTAAGAGAAAATTTACATACTTTATGCCATTACTTGGGGTCTGGTAGTTCTTATAAAGCACTATCACGGTTTTATAACATCATTAGTAATATTCTCATTAAATTTCTAATTAAATAATTTTTAACTTGCTTTAGATATTTCAATTAACTATGTATTTTAAATCTTGCTAACTCGTAATTCCTGTGTACGTATCATATGTATAGTACAATATCAACGGTGGACATTTAAACACGGGATTCTAAATTTTTTTAATGTTAGAAATAATGGTTTCGGATACAAATTAAAAGGCTGTTTTGAATCATTACTAATAGCTAAATGAGGTTTATTGGCCTTTTATCTTAAAGCGAAAAAATATGACAAAATTGATTTCTTCTTCGTTAACTAAGAAATTTAAAAATAATTTTGGTAGTTCAAAAATGTGTTCAGTACTGTTTAAAAGCCACTGAATACGAGTCGCATTTAATAAGTTTTAAAACTGACACGTGCACATTTTTAATGTCTAAAACTAGTTCCTTAATTCTTACATAGTTCGCACTGATGTCATCCATCATAGCAATCTGTTAAGAAAATCACATCAGCAAAGGACAAAAATGCGTTGCCCAAAGATTCAAACCATTCCTAAACGACATCCTTCAGATTATGATTATTTTTACCTCTCTAATATTAACTAAGCAAATGCTGTTGAAGTTTTTAGCACAAAAAGAAATCTCTTTTAATTCACTTTATCTTACAGAAGCCTAATACTGAACGCATCTCGTATTTTTCCCCACTCAAACATAGAAGCAGAAAGTTATTTTGATATATTAAATGATAAGTTCCATTTATGCATTATACCAATCAGTATTTATGATAATACAATGCTTTGTAAAATGCAAAAAAACTTAAAATTACCACGGGGCGAAAAAGACAACAAACATTAATTTAATAGTCCCTATGCAACTCCCAGTGGAATGGTGTCATGGTACACCAGGATACCTGGGCCGAAAGTCCTACCCCTTGTAGAACATTTTAGAAGTTACGAAAAATGACAAAAAGTAACCTATCATTTTCTAGAACTTAGTTGGGTAATAACAAATTACAGGAATTTGATATAAAAAGTAATGTAAATTAGAGTAAAAAAGTTAAGTAAATTTTGAAAAGGGAAAACTGATAAAATTAAAGTTTTCGAGAATTTAAAATAAGCTAAATACTAGTACCAGAATATTAGGAAAAGTCGTCGAGCTGGTGAGCAAGGCGTGTATTCACAGGCTCAAGAGAAGTGATTCGTCGAGGCCAGTCACGTGGGTGGTCACCCACCCAAGTACTGACCCCGAGATGAACTGCTTGAAAAAGTCTAAGAAATGGGTAAGAAAAATAATTATTAAGAAAGTCCAGGTGATTTCTTCAGTCAAAATAGGATGGATGCATTTAATCTGAATCTTCAGCGAACTTCATAAGGGACATAGCAGCTTGAAATCCCAGCATAATTTTTTTAGCGGATCTTATCTTCTGGATATGGTTGATGATGTTTCGCAAAATAATAGTCCCTATGAAAGGTAATTATGTATATAATAGAAAACAATTACGTAAGTAAATATTAGCAGTCATACGTTACAAAAACGTATATTTCCTACTATGAACAACGAAATCGATAACATTTATTTGCACAAATGCACCTAAAAGTTTTAACGAGTGCACGGGCGTCTGCAATATTAATAATGCTTCGGAGAAATGTCTGATCTTGATATTATAAGAAGGAAGGCACTTAGACAAAATTGAAAAAACAACATTGTTAAATGTTAATTTCATATTTTCCTATAAGCTTTAGCGGTTATATCTACTACTGAAAATTCTTTTCAAGTTCTTCCGTCTCCTATGAACACCATCTTTGAGCTTAGGCGCTGCTTCTGCTACGATGGTACGGCTTCATGTTCAAGGTAAGCATTTTGCCACGAGACTTGTTGTTTGTGCTCTACTCACTAGTTTAAACAGTGCAACTTAAATAGGCTAAACTAGAGAGATGTAATATGAAATATAATAAAAATTAGATCGATGCATTACGCATCGATGAAGCCAGTATATTTCTCAGTTTACGTACGTCGTGGCACGATTTGAAAAGAGGAAAGAGCACCATATAGCTAATATAACATACTAATAATAACAGCCAGTATAATGGTTTGGATGGGAATCCCTCTGAAAGGGCACACTGATGCATTCCTAAACTCTCAAACTGGCTGCACGCGGGCCACATGCAGCCCCTGAAAAAATTTTACACGGCCCGTGATATGTTTCAATTACGCATTTAAAAAAATGTAGTCTGTAGATGTGCGCTACTGCTGTTGAATGCAAATGTGCATCTATGGTGATTCGGGAAAACATCGAATACAGCTGATGGTCCCAGCTAGTCTATTCTTTTCGCATCGCACAAGCAGCTAATTTCCTTTAATTTGTGGCCCACCAGCGGCCGAGTGATAAAGTCGCTGAACGGTGGTAGTTCCTTGTGAGGTTCGAATCTCGCGAACGTCTGGCTGCGTGGGCGTCTTTCCGGTTTTCTTTATGTGTAACGTGTATACGAGCGATTTCCCTTAAAAAGTCCACCACGAAGGCATTCCTGTTCTCAGCATCACATATGCATCACCTTTCTGCTATTGACTTTTAATGTACTAATTGCAAAAGGGACTTTTCAACAATTTCATTGTTGTATGTTGAAAAATGAATTTGTTGCTTAAGTTTTGCACACTAATATATATAAATAACCATTCAAAAACAAGCCAAATAAATTAGTTTGCCATTCTGGTATACATTTAGGAAAACATAAATAAAATGTAGAATTAGAAAATTAAAATTAAAAAAATAAGAAAAATATCATTTCATTTGGGCTCAAAATGACTGCTTCCGTAATTTTAGGGTTAATTAGTTTACCTCTTGAACAAAAAAGTCTGCTTTCGCTCCTTTTGCAGATTGTGTAACTAATTTCGAGTCACATCGGATGAAGTTATATTTTAATGAATGAAATGAAATAATAAATATTATGGTTATTAAAAAGAACTTGATCTAAAAAGATAAAATGTATTATTATGTATTGTTTATTCTTAATTAACTGTATATTCTAAACGTTTTCATTCAAATTTAATTTTCTTGAATTAGTTTTGTTCCTTATCTGTCTATAATTCAGAAACGTTGCTTTGAAAATTCTTTAAATTCCTCCGTGACAAAGACCGAAAAGTTTTCAACTATTTTTAAATACTGCATCAAACTTCTTTTATTATATCAACTTACTTTGGTTTCAGTTTTGATTGTATTGATTTTAAATTGTATTTTTGTGACTACCTGTTACTAAGTTCGCCACTGTGGAATGATATTAATTTCATTTAATTTACCTCTTTCCTGTTTATATATATGTCATAATAAAAGCACAAGGAAAAGACGGAACACTGTAGATGCGTGATTAGACCCATATTGAAGAAGATTTTGATTGCGTAGTATGCTAGTAATGCTAACTTAATAATATTTAAAGAACTTGGCAGTTTTAATTCCATTTTTATTTGTAACTGGTACTTGTGGCCACAATCATTTGGCACTCTAGTGTTATAATAGTGCATTTTCATAGTAAATTTCATAGTAAATTTTCATGTTAAATTCTAAAATTTCATAGTAAATTTCGAAAGGAAAAACTTCATTGAGGTAATTTATTTCATGTTACGTTTAATATATATATATATGTCATAATAAGAGCAAAGGAAAAGACGGAGCACTGTAGATGCGTAGTTATCCTATATTGAAGAGGAAGTAATCTGATTGCGTCGTAAGCTAATGTGTTGACTTCGTAAATAAAACTTGGCAGTAGAAGCGATTTTAATTCCATTTTTATTTTCAATTGATATTTGTGGCCACAATCACTGGGCACTCTAGTCGTGCCTTTCCACAGAAGATTTACATTTTTGATGTTGTTGGGATAGAAAGCAAGCCAGCGAAACTACATCTTAGCACAGTAGAGAACAAAAGCTGAAGTGCGTAGTTATGAAGGATGGAAGCACGGCGAAGAGAAAAGTTTTGGTTTACAAAGGCAGTTTCAGTTTCCAATTATTACGTCATCAGAGCTGCGTGGGCCATAGAGTGATCTAGAAATGACGCAATGCAGAGAAGTTATTACGATTTTAGAATAGAGAGGAAGAATTAATGTTTTACCGTTAGTTGAAACTATAATTTTGATTCATATATTTTTTATCTTACAAATCCCCCCCTTCAAAAATAAAAAGGCGTAGCGACAGAGAAGCCTTTTTAAAGAGAAAGAGTTAAAACACTAGCAAATGTTTTAAAAAAAAATCAATAATAAAATTTTTATTCTATAAAGTATAATTTATAAATATAAATTTTTTTAATCAATTTTTAATTTTTAGAGTCCTATTGAATTTTTCAGCATTTCAGTCCAAAAGTCTTTTTGTTTGAGAGTTCACATAATCATAATTCTTCAGGGAAGGTTCTTGTTATTACAGAATATGACAAAATAAACTTTTACATAATCATTACTTATAATTAAATGCACATAAATATTTATGATATTAATTTTCATATTGATAAATTATATTTTAATACCATATAATAATAGGATTAAGATTTTCAGAATTTATGGTTTCACCGTTATCATCTTTCATTTACAATTCCTTATTTTACCAAAATGGAAAGCCTCGCAATACTAAACAAACATATCCATCAATAGGGCTGTCCTCTTGAGCTAACCAGTGTGTTCTATGCACTGGTGGCCCAGGGTGCCTAGGCAGTTACTTGAAAAGACCTCCGTTCCTTGCTTTAAGGTAACTGGCCTTTGAGAACTGCACTAATACATTCCATAATAAAAAAAAATTTAATAATAATAATATAAAAAAATTACACACACTCATAAAATGAGAGCCTCCAACATTATCTTACTTGAAGAGGGTGAAGGGAACAACTTTACAGAGGTAATTACAGGCATCTGCTTAGGAACCCAGTACTCCCTCGACATACACTATACTTAACATACAATCACCCATAAATTTAACATGCATTTACCATAATTTCATATTACGTATCTGTAATAATTTCACTTATTTTTTACACCTACTTCATTTTTAGAATAATTATAAAATTCGTATTCAAAATTCTCAACCAAATTTCAAAAACATAAAAACTTATATTAATATCCTTCCCTATGAATAATTTAAATAGCTTAAAATTCGTTACTTAATTTGCTCACACATAATTATGAAAAATTAGAAAAATTAATGAACAAGAATTTCAGATTTTCTCAAAACAAATTGCGGAAATTTTAACCAAAGTTGAAATGAAAACTATAGAATCTGCAGCACATTAAATAATTTAGTTCCTGAGCTAGATTCACACGAATGTAATAATTTTTGAGCTGTTGAAAAAGCGGAAGTGCAAATAATTTTCTGTCGCACATACTTGCAAACACTAACTCAGATCGACCTTGAACCCGCTGTAATGCTTAATTCCTAAACGGTAATTCACTGATGATTTCCTTTCCACTAGGCATTCGAACTTCTCAATTTATCGAGAGATTACTTTCAATCTGTAAACACTACGCGTGATTATTTTTTTTTTTTTTGAAGCGCTTGCAAAACACCACAGCAGAAGAATGATCTGTTATTTTTTAAACACTGAAAAAACAAACATGATGATTCACTTCTTTCACATTATCTTGGATTTATCACAAAACGATGATTTGAAGAGCTGAACTAAATTTTCCATTGAGGTTTTAGGCTGCAGGAAACTATCCTACCGGCTTAATTTCCATATTAAAAGCAAAGGAATATTTGTGAACTATCAACATGCATCATATTTGTGGACTATCTGGCATTTAGAGATTTTACCAGATATTTTCATTCTTTTCGAACTCTTTTTATGAAAAGGACTTAAAAAAATGGACATTTTTAACAAAATTAAGGACTTTTGTAATTATATCTTATTTATTTATCAGTATTCCATATTTATTATGTTATAGTTTTAAAATTAGTCATTTATTGTTATAGTCATATATTGTTATAGTTTTAAAATTAGTCATATATTTATTTATAACTCATTGTTTTAATGTTCAAAATTTCATATGCTATAAAGTCAAAATTTTATATGAGAAAGTCGTGAACTATGATAGGCTATAGTTAAAGCTTGTACGCTATGTCCTGGATGTTTTCATGTCTTTTCTCATACTTTTGCTTTACTCCTGTACTAATGCTTTTCTCACCCCGGCCTCTCCTTTTGACGGGGGAGGGGAAGATGTAAAATATAAAAACAATACGATGGCTTTGCTCTTTGCGAACCAGCAATCTTTAATTAATTTTCTGCAATTCAGGATCTTACCCTAGACCAATACCTTCCAGAACATTCGCGCCTATTACATAACCTCCTCATATAAATGCTGCGTCATAAGTTTTTCTACATTTTTCTAGAAGCTACTCTGTTACATAACCTTTCATATAAATGCTGCGTCATAAGTTCTCCTACACAGATGCCTTCTCGCCTTCGTTCTGCTAACGCCTGGGCTATGCTCCTCTTTCTTTGTTAGAACGTTATAACGTATAAAGGCAGTCGTATTTATTAATTCAATTACTGAATAAGTTATTTGAGTAACTTCATCTGGAAAAAATCATCTGCTCTAAAATAAAATAAAGATATGCTGTTAAAAGTAAAAAGTCCTGAGTCGTCATTTTTCTCCGTGGTGCAATCATCCTAGCTTCGTCAACCATCTGCCAAAACGGGAAATGGAATAGCCTCACCATTCACCCACGATGTGTTGGAATAACTGAAAACATTACATATATATATATATATATATATATATATATATATAAACAGAAGATCTGAATTATATCTTAACTATTTTGAGAACTAAACAAAAAGTATAAGGAAATCATAAATAAATTTGAAATGAATATTCAATAAAAAAGACCATTAAATAAAAGTATAAAAGTCCGGAAGCAAAATTTAAACGAAAGAGTTCTGTATAAGATATTAGCATGTATAATTAATGTGCTTTCCCGTAATCCATTAACCATAATCCTATGCCTATGCATGATGAAATAAGAGCTAGTTATCATGTCAGTTAAACATTATTAAGATTATGTGATTCTGTTTCATCAGCAAAAATACATGCATATATTTTCCTGAAGGCATATACAGATTCAGTCAACCCAAAACATAAGTGCACAGACTACTTCAACTATCTTAAAAATTACTCACGTAAATTCATTCATTCACTTAAAAAACATGTTCCTTTAAAATGCGCCTCATGCGTTTAGATTTCTAGAATGTGTTCATATCGACAAATTACTGGACAACATTATTGACAGTAAATGAATCTACAAAGGATCTGAGAAATGCGCAGATACTGAGCATTGTCATGTTGAACTTTACTAATGAAAATGCAACTTCTAGTCTCCTATCCTGTAAATAAATTATGGATGATTTCAGAAAGCTTCAGTAAAATACCATCTACCGTAAATAATACTCTTTATAACAAAAGAAATGTGTTAGAAAATTTTCGAAATGTTTTTGTCTCATTCTCATTTAAGACATCATGTACACTTCAGAGTTATCATGGGCATCACCTCAGCTCTTGCCCATTTATTATCCTACTGTTCTTGAAATATTCCACGTAAACCTTAAAAAAAAAATTATAATTATAAGACTACATAATTTTGCAGAAAATTTGCATCTAAAGTTCGCTTGAGTTCCTACATAACAAATGTTACTGTATTATTATTTTTTCAATATGTGTCTTGTTTTTTGAGGGCCAGAAAATGAGTTTAATATTTTACCACTTAATTAAAGTATTGACGTTACTATCTTTTCTATCGTAGTGTAAATGCCGTAGCACAGTACATCAGCATCCACGCGTTAAAGCAAGACTGAAGTGAACCAAAGGCAGAGAGTTTAATCAACGCTTGTCGCATTCATTTCAAATCACCATGGTGAAACGTTTTTGTGACTATATTGTGACTATATTGTGACTATATTTCTGTCCTGGTCTGAATATAGTCGAGGCTAGATTTACGAATTCATAGGACATAAGAGTGTGTGGTTGGACCTGTGTTGCCAAGGCCGTGGGGAACTTATGCGTGGCAGTGCGAAGTTGTGCGAGGTTAAGTCCCAATTATGATGCAGAGCATTCCGGGCCACGGATCCAACCACTAATCCGAGCCCTCTTCCACAACCACTAATATCCGAGCCCTCTTCCACAACCACTAATTAGTTGAGAGTAATTTGGTCACTACGTTACATAGAGCCCCAATACCGAAAAGACATAATGCATTTAGAAACAGTCATGTCTTCTGAGGGTTCGAGCCAAGGCCCAACGTACTAAAGTCGACCTCGTTAACTGCCGTACCCCCTACAGCAGTACAGTAGTGTGTCATCGCCATTTCTAATTGCCCGTAATTGTACTACTCATTTTCGTGCGTGACAGATTGTGTTGCGTATGAATAAAAGTAAATCTGAAATACACTAAAATGAAATTTAACTACAATTTTATGTTTCTTTTCATAAAATTTGAAAACTGCAAGAGCCTTCAAGTATGGCCGCAAGAGACTGCAGTATTCACCGACTAACTAGAAAGCTTGTGTTTTCGTAATTCCCATTTTTTTCGCTGCAGAATGTCAGCCAATTTAAGCGCTACTGTTACTTTAACGATATATATATATATATATATATATATATATATGTAATGTAATTTAAAAATGAGTAAAAAGTCACCTTGGAAAGAGGAATGCTATATAAGTTTAAATAATAAAATATAGAAGTAAATTAAATTGATAAAATTTGGATTCCTGTAAATGTGATTTGCTTATAAGGCATATAGCCCATTTAATAGCAAACTTAAAAAAATATTTAATATTTTTACGCGTGTGATGAAAATTGTATAGAAATATCTCATGAAAAAAAAACAAGAAGATTTAGATTAAAAACGTATAAATTTGAAGAGGAAATGCGAAACTCTTAAGTTGTCCTTGATATAAGATACAAAAATGGCTGGAATCCTCAGCGAAAATTAAACGGCTAACATTAAATGTCCTTTCTGCCTTTCACGTGCTTTAACTTGCTTCCAAAATTTACTCTAAATTTTCTTGATCTTATAACGTTTAATGAATTTTACTCAAGTCGCATATGATTTGCAATTTCAGCATGTGATATGGACAAAGCTGCACCATTTAAAATGTACACTGAGTAGTGAGACATATCGTATTCTGCAATATTTAGTAATATTTAATCCAAACTGTTATGCAGTGAGGATTATTATAGGACTGTTAATGTAATAATAGAAATTCATATTCCTGCATAATTAAAAGACTTGATGCTTTAATTTAAAATGAGCTGCCTTCTGCAATTTTCGGTTTTGTAGATATGATAAACGAAACTCTTCGTGGCTTAGATTTATTATAAAAACTAGATAACTTTAACGACACGGTATTAGTTTAGGTAATCTTGAAGAAAAATAACTCCATTACCCAAACTGCAGCGGTAATAAAAAGGATAAAATTCAGCAGTTAAGCGAGATGACAGAGTTTTTAAAGGCTTTGGGAAAAATCCAGTGAAGCAATAAAATATCAGCAAAAGAAGATGTCCATGTGAGCATTACCAAGCAGCTTATAAAAAATAAGATCGCTTGGTTTGTGTATTTGATGGCTGAATCATCAGTCTGCTCCAACCGGAAGTGTAAGGTAATTAATTTATGCTTTATCGTTTTAGAATTAAGTTCCTCTTTACTATTTGTTGCAAATGGAAACAAGACTGGTGGTGAATAGAACTTTGTTCCTATGACAGTCGTGTGGAATGGCTCGCTATGTTGTAGTAATTTTTCGCATTATTAGAGTTAGTGTAATTAAATGAAAGTGAAGAATTATGCAGTCCATTTTTCATATGTTTATTTCAGTGTACAGCCGCTTGAAACTATGTTAAGTATGCATAATTGTTTTTGGTTTAAGTCTAGCTAGAGTGCTTGTGAAGATAGTGAATGGTTATTCAAAACACATTGTAACTACGCATGTTGGCGGTGAAAATTTACTTCAGTTTATGAGGTAAGTCAACATTGAACATTTATATTTAAGAAGAATTTGCTTTATACCTGATTTCTAAGAGCATAGTTATTATGAAACATAAAAGTGTTTCGATTTCATCTTAATAATGGTGTAAAGTAATTTGAAAACAATTTGTGTTTTTGTTTTGAGTAATTATGAGTAAACTTATAGCTTTTTAAACAAAAAGAACTTCTTTACATAAGAAGAAATTATTACAACAGCTGATGAAATACATTTAATAGAACTAGAAGAATGTGTTGAATTATTAAAACAAAAGAAACTGTTGAATTATTAAAAAAAAGAAACTTCTCAAGCTTTAAAGAAGCTTTGTTTTGAAATTGAAGGTTTAAATACAGACACTAACAAATCCTATGGTGTTCAGGTTCTAAAAACGAAATAGATAGTGTTCAGGAGTATGCAGATAAAATTCATTTATGGAAATTTAAAGGTGAAAAAATATTAAAAAATTAAAGTAATAAAAATAAATCAGAGACTGTAATTTCAGAACAATATTAAATTAGCAAAGTTAGCATTACTGAACTTTAGAGGTAATATTACAAAATTGAAGGATTTCTTCAGTGCATATGTAAGAAATAATAAAAATTTATTAAATGCTAAAAAATTTCAATATTTGAAGGCTTCGTTAAATGATGAAGCTTATCGCATCATTAAAACTATTCAAATTTCGGATTGTAATTTTACGATAGCGTAGAATCTTTTAGACGAAAGATATTCGAACAAACCAGAACACATTTTTGCCTATATTAAACGTTTCCTAAGTTTACAAACTATTCAAAATGAATCAGCTATTGCTATTTTAATCAGTTCACAACATTAATGAAGTATAGAAGTATTGAATCAAACCATTGATGATTTTAGAGATACTTTAATGACTTATTTAATTTTACAAAAATTAGTTCCTTCTACAAAATTATGGTGGAAATGTCAGCTAAACTATAATGGGATTCCGAAACTTACGACATTAATTGAATTTTTGAAGAACTATGCAAGAACATTTCAAAACAGCAAATCAACAAGAAATAAGATACCTAAATCTGTGTCTCAGAGTAAGAGTAATGTTTTGATAGCTACGTTGGGTTATGGTTATTGCAAAGAAGATCGTAGCTTAACCAAATGCTCGAAATTTCTAAATTTATCGGTTCAGAAAAGAATAGACTTTGTAAAATCTAATCATTACTGTTTTAATTCTTCATCTAATATGCACTTGCTCAAAAAATGTAAAAGTTGTTGACATGTATTTAAATTCCTGTCAACATTGCTTTAAGAAGCATCATAGTAATTTGCATATTGTAATTAATTCAGAGAACAAAACTCAGTTATACAGTATGTCTCCGCTCGCGCAATTTATTTCTAAAACTAATGAGTCAACGAATGTTAAGGATGTTTTGTCTACAGTTTGTGCCTCTCATTATGATTCGAATGCAAAAAGTAATAAAACAAGTAACATTTTGTTGTGTACTGCATTGGTTTTAAGTGTAATCACAAAGCAAACACATTAATTTCAAATTCTGCATTCTTCTTCTGCAAGCAGGGCTCATAACGCCTATTTATAATCATATTTCATTTCGTTCGCGTTAGTACGAATTTATAGTAACAATTACTGATGTGACTACACTATTGGATACTGGAGGTCAGATGTCATTCACTCCAGGAACTTTTGCACAGAGATAGCATCTCAGCACTGGATGTCAAAGTAATTTCTCTTTCTACTTTGGGGACATTTTGCAGTGAGTAACAAGAAGTTTGTTTTTTAATCCTCTCTTCCCACTTTCGTTTTAAAACATATTTTTAAATTTTCACTACTGCTTTCGCAAAAGAAAATGTTTAAGTCCTTCAAGTAGTGATACTATTAGCTATTTTTGACATTTTATTGGTGGAAGCATATAAACGTGATCTAATTATGTATAGGGTACTGTATCTGATCTCAGGAATAAAAACACTTGAGACATCTTATTCGTTCAATCCAGTGTCTGCACATCATTTGAAAAAATTATCTTGTGTTTTGTATCTCTTACAAAATTGTGCTTTTCACTCGCCAGCTATTGCATAACAGCAGCTATATGTTTCTTTATGAAAGTAGCTCACTCGCGCGTTCGTGAGCTTCTGTCGTCAGACTCAGATTATAAGAGAAGTTTATATATTATGTAAAATTGCCCAAACCTGCATTAAAGTTCTACTATAGCTTATAAAAGGAAAATTCTAGGAAAGAGAAAGGATTTACAGTTAAATACCTTTCCTCAATAGCGATAAGCATTAGTAAAGCTTCCTCAAGTTACCAGTTTGTTATTTGATGAAAAGATGAAAGGGGAAGAATATTGCATTTTCTCATTACATCGACACAAATTTATTTTTTAGTAATGAAACACTTTATACTAACAAGATATTGTAAAATGTCATCGTTCCACTTGAAATTTTGTAACAAATGACGGCGAATTATAGTAAAATAAAGACCTAGTTATCTTAATTTTTACCACTGGTAATCTATTCGTTAGGGAAGCGTTAGAGAATGGAGAGACTTCTGTCTGAAAATTTGTTCAAATTCTAAGCTTTCTCATTAGAGAGTGTTGTTAACTAAATTATGTTATTGGTTATCAGTGGTGTCAGACTGTGAGTGATTGGATGAATTTTTCTATGTATATTTCAATGAGTCATATATCATAAAAACTAGTCATAAAAAACTTTCCCGATATATGAACCCCTAGCTGCCTATCCGTTATGCCAATCGAAATCAAATTTTAAATCATGTTATTGGATAGTATGCGCTTGAGATTGTGATTATTTAAAGTTATAGATCTCTGATAGTTAAAGTTAAAACACTTCGAAATTTTTGAATGGTAACACTCACGTTTTTCTTGTACAAATTGATCAGCGCATTGAAAACTATATCTGGTGTTGGAACGATATACGTATGGCGAAAATTGTCGGGATAAAATGACCAATGGTTGAGGAGACCAATGACAACACAAGAGACGAGAGGGGGAAGAAACGTTTTGGAATTACAAGTTTTCAACGAGCTCATCTTTGCAAATGATAACGCACTGTATTTGGGAGACTATTGACAATAATGAGGAACGTAGCATCGGAGGAGGGATTTGTTAACTTCACGTTTTGTGGGATCTCTCATTCCTGACAAATATCGTGGATTTGGTGTATACAGCTTAGATTTCAAATACCCCAGAACCAGAAATCCATTGGAGTGAGGTCTGGGAATCATGGTGGTCATGAAACTGCGAATTTACGGGAGATTACTCTACACTGAAACGTTGTAGATGTTGAAAACTTGTAATTCCAATAAATGTATTTCTCTCTTTCCTCTTGTGATGTCATTAGTCTTTTACAATACTATTTTTTACAAATGTTTTAAACCAGAAATTTTCGTCATACGTTTATCGTTCCAACATGTGGCCATTCGAAAATTTTGAAGTGTCTTCACTGCAACCATAACCGTGAGTATATCTTATACCAAGGCAGTTCGAAATGTATTCATTAGCTTAATCATTTTCCCAAATAGGCCGCAATTGAATAATTTCGCATTACATTTTTGCTGAAGTTAAACAGAATATAGTATGTGATCAAATCACAAATAACTCTAACAGTAGGATTTTTTTATGTAAGAAAAAGCTAAAGGCTTCTACACTAATGTTTGTGAAAATGCAACACAATGAAAGATTTGTCTGAAATGAATGAAATTTATTCTACATATTTTACTGACAATGGTATAAATAAAAGATCAAAATTACAAGACAGAAAAAGCAAACCAAACATCAGAAATCAGTATTTTGTGTGCCTGCTACGCTGAGCAATGCCAGCCTGTACACGTCGTGACATTGAATAGTACAGGTTCCGAATGTAATCCTGGAAAATAACATTCCATATGGCTTCGATCTGACGCCAAAGTTCAGTTTTAGTGTGTGCCCCACCAGCAGTACGAGCGAGTCGCCGAGCAATGAAATCCCAAACATATCCTGGGAAAAAGAAGATCATGGAAGAAGCTAAACCTGTTGCGTCCTAATAAAGGCTTATGCAGTCTGAGAACATGTGCACGGGCATTATCGTGATGGAAGACAGCGCCCGGAATGCATTGAAGAATGGGAACGACTTCTGACTACACAGTTTCCCTTACGTAGCGATCACTGTTGAGGCTACCCGCAACTGCAATTACTGGATGGGATCGACAGATATACCCAGTAGCTCCCCACGCCATGATGCCAGGCGTTTGTGCGGTATGACGACAGATAACACACTGTGGGTGCAGACGTTACACACTGTAACGTATGACGCGCACTCTTCCATCATCATACTCCAGACTGTAGCAAGATTCATCGGAGGAAACAACTTGTCATAGGGTAGTACTCAATGCACTGTGTTGCCGAGCCCAGTGAATTCGGAGGTGTCTGAGATTCAGTTACAGGGGAATCCCTGCGTAGAGAAACACTTGCACTCAATGCATGTCTCAGTAGACGGCAGGGAGCTTTGGAGCTAGATAACGCAACAACCTCTGTTGCAACTCTCAGGGCTACAACTTACAGGTTACAAATGAAATAATCACAGCACGGATTATTAATATAAATATTTTAATATGGATATCTCACACAAGTGGAAACGTTACAATACTCTAACAAGTGCATACATATAACTGAGTGAAAAGTGAATTTCCCCGCTTAGTTCGCAGTTAAAGAAAAAAATAAGAATAATAAAAGATAGTCCAATCAAAAGCGGCGCTCCTTCTGTTGACTTCGCCCAGCCGTTACGTAATCGTCTGTCTGAAGCAGCTGTCTCCTACAACCTCTATAGTCGCGCTCAAACGTTGTGCTAAAAAACGAGAGAACACTGTACAATCTGTCATAATCATGCGGATGAGGTGTCTGTCGTCCAATGCCGTTGCGCTATTGCGTGAACCACTACCAGGATTTCACCTTCTTTTGTTCTTATTTCTGTTGTGGCATTACACTGCGTGCGATCTGCGATTTCTCGATACGAAAGTCCATCCTCTTGCATACAGACGATGCAGCCTTGTTCGAAGTCCGTTAATTATTGGTATGGCACTTTCCACTGTTGACGAGGCATACTAACCACTAATAAATATTCGCCGCAGACAGAAGACGATAAACAGATGTCAACGTACTGTATAGTTCTTTATATACATGGAACAAGCGGCCGACTCTCATTCCACACATGCGCAATCGCTTTGTAATTCTTATCTTTCTCATGTCTTACCTCACTTTACATTTCCTGTAAATTTATTTAAATTTGTATAATTCCTTCATGGTGCTGCAATTTCCACAAACATTAGTGTAAAATTTAAATTATATTTGCACCTTACATACATTCACCCAACCTAAAATTTAATTACAAATTAAAGGTATTACGGTAAATTATTAAGTTAAATTTATGCTTTCAAGTCAATAAAATTACCTACGGAAAGGAAACCCTTATTGAATCGAATATGTTAAAAATAATAAAATTTGTAATATTTTTATGTAAGCATTGAAAAGCTAAGAAAATTATTACTTTTAGCATGTGAATCAAACAATTTATCCAATCACTTTCTCTGAATGACCTGCCGTTCTATCTTTGCTGTATATACATTTTTATTGAGCTTGATGTGTAGAGCATTTGAACTTCTAGCTTTTAATGAAATAAACTTCGCACTCTTATCGGAGAAAGGAAAACAAAACAAAACAAGAAACATGTTCTAATGGAGTAAAAGATTTAGTTAAAGCAAAATTTAGTCTTTTTGTAAATTTCATGGAAGCCAAAATTGTTGATTTTCTTCTGCTGCTACAACATCTTTCGATTAACATGAAAATTTAAAGTTCTCTCTAAGCAAAGACGGACGGAAACGGGAAAGAATACAAATAAAAAAGTGAAAAGAAAGGAACTTAGAATAAGCAAGAAGAAAATCCTTAAAAAAATCTTGGGAGGGGGGGCAAGAAAGGTAGATAATGTAACTATTGATTTCGTCTAACATGCTAGCGTCCTGGGACTTGGTAAAAGTGGAGGGAAAAGGAGTATAAGTATAAGAGTATAAACAAAGTTCTTTCTTTTCTTTCTACTTTTGCTAAAAGTAGCATTTTTTTCCCTTTGCTCTTTTTCTACTTTTGTATTTTGCGTTGTTTAAGCTGGGTAAATTTCATTGAGCATTGTTGCTGAATTTTGCAGCTGTGGAAAAATTGGTTAGGAAGAACTACTAGAACATAAAAAAAGTATTAATAGTCTGACGGAAATTCTGCGACAAAGAAAAATAAGAATTCCTTTTGATTTGGAATAACATTACATTATTTTCAGAAAATGAGTAGGATTTACTAAAGGAACTTTTCTCTCTCTTTTCCTTAAAACATAGATGTATAAATATTTTAACCTGTATGAGTTATACTCATACAAATCTTTTAATTTGCACAGTTCCAGAATACTTCTCGGCACACAAATAAAATACCTATTAAAATATTCTAAAACTACCTCTAACATTTGCAGCTAGTGAAATAAAAATTTACTTGCATAATCCATTTTTATAAATGAATATTAAACGTTTCATGCATTTAAATATTTTAAATGAAAGAAAGTATGACGGAGATTGAACGAGTACAGAAACTGTTCACGCATTTTTTAGAGTATTTTCCTTTGGTGTAAAAAAAAAAAAAAAAAAAAAAAAAACTTTATCTTGGAATTTTTTTTTTTAACTGCAACTATATTTTTAAAAGTATCAATTATTTTCCGCTACTTGACAATTTTGTTTTCATGAAAAATGTCGCTTTTAAATAAGCAATGAATGGAAGGCTATGTTTGCGTTCTTTCCAAAGAAAATTATTCGTATCTAGTTATTAGAAAACGTTGTGAAAGCCAAGATTTTTAACTACAATAGGCAATGTTTTAACAACAATCTTTAACTACAATAGGTAATGTTATCAACAACAAAGGAAGAAAAAACATCAAAATTTAGCTTCAAGTGAGAAAATTGTTCCAAGTACGTATTCAAGTAAAAAACGGAATGTTTCGAATGTTGCAAACGTAAAGAAAATTCGCCAAATCAAATAGCAGTTGCAAAATCATTAAAATAATCAGTGTCAACTGCGAACAAAGCGATTAATTCTGATTTGAATCTTAAGCAGGTGAAAAAAACATAATATCCTTCGTCTTTCTCCACGACATGTCGCCGAACGTGCTGGAGAAGTTTTTATGAGAAATATACATCCGGACAAAAATGTAAAACTGTTGTCACAGTAGACGAATCTTGGGTGTACTTAAAAAACTCCAATAAAAACAGATCCATTTATTATCATCGAACAGGAGAATAAAATCTTAAAACATGGTTGAAGGAATCTAGAGAAAGTTTTTCTAAGGGATTTATGATTGTTGCTGGTTTTTCATATAACGGCAAATATAAGGAGAGTGGAGAAAAATGTTAAGATCAACTCCACATAATGCCAAAAACATATTTTATACTCAATTTTAAAATATGAAATAAATTCTCTTTAGACAAAGTGTGATCAATCAGTAGAAGTGTATCAAGACAAAGCAAGCATTGACAAGTCAAAATCTACTGTTATTTTCTTGAAAATATGGCACAAGAAGCGGGTATCAAGACCATACCCTTCACTCATATCTTTGCTAAATCTCCTGATCTAGCACCAATGTATTTTTGCGCTTTTGGACTTTTAAAAGGCTTGTTGTCCAAATGTTGACCTAAAAACTTTTTAGAAAGCTATTCGAGAGAGCAATGGGAAAAAATACTTCTTCCGATACTACAAAAGGCTTCATTGCATTCGAAATTACTGTGTATAAAGTTAGTGATAAGAGTTATCATGTAGAACATTTAAAAGATAAATAATTTAGGTAAAATATTTCTGTTATTACAATGAAAATTGCCTAAAAAATGTGCAAACAGCCTCTGCATATAAGTTTCGGATTTTTATCTTTATTTTTCAGGGCTTTATGAATTTCACACATACTACTTTAATCTGAAATGTTATTTATGTGTTAATTAATGTTATTACGTATGAATAGTTAATTAAACTTGAAAACGGGATCCTATTTCACATATTTGTGCAACTAAATTAATTCGCTTCAAAATCTAAGAAAAATTTAAAAGAAAAACTATTTATCATTAAATCCATTTGTAGTAATGTATTTCATTTAGTTCATTGAAGAATATGCTATGGCGTATTATGCATGTTTAGCATTCTAAGGAATTTCCTTTCAAAATTTATGTTTTTATATGCGTAAAAGATGTCTTTTAAAACAAATATCCGCATTTCTTGCTTTCTTTTCAGGAATTTTTAACAAATTGTTATTGAATGGATATAATATATGTACATAAATATTAAAAAATTTCATCAGGTTTTAGTGATATCTTTACTAATTATGACATTAAATTTTAAAACAAATGCTTTGAAAGTTAATTACTCAAATTCTAGAAATAACTTATATTTAAGGAATTGTAGAAAAAAACTTTTATGTAAGTTATTGATAAACTTGTATGATTCAAACATCATTTACGGAGACACAAGTATAGAAATTCAAGAATTTTTTTATGATGTAAACTAAAAGGATAAGTTAGCACACCAGTGCCTAATCTATTGAACATGCTAATCTAAACGTTACGTGTAGAACGTATTATATTTTAGCTTTACAATTATTAAAAATATTTTTTATTTAAATAATTTTTAAAAATAGAACGGTTACTTATAATGTCAGGTTAGTTCTTTGATATGTTCACAGATGGCAGCACATGGAATGGAATCTAAAAAATTCATTTACGCACGTATTGCTGGATGCAAATGACAAACATAAAATTCTCGTAAATTCCTTACGGAAACGAATAACTCATATGTTCTTATATTAGAAAACTGGATGAATTTCATCTAAGACGAAGATATCCACCATTAAGGTGAAATATCATCTTATTAGGATAAAATATTGGCTGCTCTGCTTCAATATATATCCCTTTTACACTTTTGTTTAAAAATTGTTTCATGTATGATACTTAAATATGCAATAACGAGATTATTTCCTTTTCGAACACTAAATTTCTCAACATTAATATCATGGAATGAATTATTGAGCAAAAGCATATATTGGAGTATAAAGCTTCCAAAACACCGTTAGCAGCTTATGGAAAATGCTTATACTTTACCAAAAATAATCGCGTTCGACTAATCTTTAAGAACTAAAATTATTATTAAACTATACTTTCAATAAACGCAGAAATTAACAATAGATTAGGAAGAGACTGAAAAATTAGAAAAATCTTTTAAGAGGTTAATATCAAAATGGTTACAAACCTAAAATCTTCAAAAAAGTTTTCAAAGTTTTTTTTATATTATAGAACGATGAAGAATGCAAGCAAAAGAAAAGGCCGAAGAAAAATGACCGTAATGGGAAAAAAAATCAAAGGAAAGTAAAAGGAAATAAAGCAGAAAAGAAAAATAAGGAAAGTCTACTTTGTCCTCATTTCGTAACATACGCGCAAAAAAGTTGCTTTCCAGTACTGAGAACAAAATGTGATTTGAAACGTGATTTGTAATCGTATTGTTCGTTAATATTTAAAAGATATGCTGAGCTAATGCTCCTTCATTTAAAATTTATTAACATTGTTTTAAATATTAACTCGATTGGATTAGCGATTTGTTCGCAATTTCTGAAACTTTCAGACTTAGCTTAGTGAATGACAGTAAAACTTGAAGCTTAAAATCAAACTAATTTTAGATCACGTCAAACTCCTCGTAAATTTAAGAGTTTAATTTGATTATATGGTAAAAAGTTTGGGAACAATGATGCGTAATGAGCTGTAGTTTATATATCAAGTAGACATAGATATTCTTATATATCCATTTGAGATATTCTTATATTACCCATAGCCCATAAGTTATTAGAACCAGTTTGTAATTAAACTAGAATAAATTATTCAGTTGGTACAAGTTTACAACATAGGCAGCAAGAGATATACAAGTACAAATTTCGTAACACAATATTTGTAAGAGACGAATAGCATAGAGCATACAGAAAAGCCGCTTTTCTGGATATAGATATATATGTTGCTCAAGAAAAGTAGTTAAATTCATGTGTTTTACTAATTATATTTATTTTAAAGCTATAAGATTATATACGATAAGGTCCCATACATTTAAAAGGAAATATGAAATAAATTTAAGTATTACTTAATTTTTGTACTGTATAAAGGTATTATTAAAATTTCGTTTTTTCGCAGTCTGACTTGTACATACATAATTAATTCTGCCTGGGTTCTAATTTATAGCGTCTTATGGTAATAGCTTATCAGAGTAGGAATATTATATTACGCATAATTTTTAGCGAAAATCTTTCTAAGAGAATATTTAGATGAACGGATACGCATAGACATTACATTTCATCTGTGCTTGTTAGTGTAGTTAATCACATTGCACAAATGTAACTACTTCCATGAACAAAAATGAACATTTATACCTCAGTTTTGAATTTCAAGTGCTAACATTAGCCCCAGCATTGTATGCCTCAGAGCTTTAGGGAAAACATGCTGTCATATATCATAGCCTTCCGTGCTAACGAATAGATTGTTTCCCTAGATTCATTACGAATCGATAATTAAATTCTAGTGCAAGCTCTATAATAGCTGAATTTTACGGTTAACACATCGGTTAATTTTATGGTTTTATAGTTTATGGCTGTTTTGGTTTTAAGTCAGCCTACGTTAGATACACATAGAGAACTCACTGCCAGTGCCTCTCACTCCAGAATATATGGAGTGTATTCTGGAGTGAGAGGATAACAGTGAAAAAGTGTTATTACAAATTACTATGTCATTTCACTGCTAACTTGCCAATATAGTTTGATAGATGATATCCATTTTTCGTGAGGCAAATTTAGATCATTGGGGTGCAAACTTAACGAAGCACTTGTGAACTGTTAATTTATTCACGAGCATACGTATGTGCTGCAGAGAAGGGGTGGTAAATAAAAAATACATTCTCACATGTGCTACAGGAGGTAACTCTGAGTATGAGTATGTGAAACTATTACAAATTATGATCAAATATCTGATATGGCAAATGCACATGCAATATTTTATTTCTAATAGTTTGCTCCCGTTTTTAATAGTATGTTTACATTTTTAAACTAATATTAAATTCATGCGAAAAATATTTGCTCGCAATAAACTAAAATCCATCACAATATTGTTTCAAATTTGATATTTGGCAGCAATTTTATATTGCAGAAGACTGCAAACTTTGTCTCTGACAAGGCCCAACGCTGGCCGAGTAAATAAGATTGTTTAATACTGGGCGTTCGATCCGGGTTCTAATCTGCATGAGAGCTGATTGCAAACATATTTTAAGCGCTTTCCCTGCACATAAGGTAAATATGAGTCTATGATTCTCTTAGAAAGTCATCCACGAAGGCATATTCCCTCTCAACAGATAAGCTTAAAATGCTCTGCAGTAATTGTTTTTACTTTAAAGCATTGAAATGAATTTGTATTAGATTCAACAAATATAGAACATCATTATTAGCCAAAAATTGGTCAAACGATGGGATTATGTATTAAAAGCATATAATATATTAAATGTTATGAAAAAAAAATCTTGTCGTCTGATACTCCCAAATTGCTATTTGTGCTTGTTTTCCTATGATATGTATTTTAAAATGTAAAACACTAATTCTAAAATGTTTCATCGTATTTACGTTCAAAGTGAGAGACTGATTATTCAGCATATGTATTTTCCGTCTAAATAAATATCGTTGGAAACAGATCTTTTGTAAGGAATTTTGAAATCCGCATTTGTAATGTTGGCATTCCAGATTCATTTATTGCTGCGGTAATACTTCATTGCAATGTTTTTCCTATCGCAGAAAAAGTAAATACGGTAGTGCTCTCGAATTTGCAGTAAGTGTTCCAAGTCTTATTGCGGATAATATCGAACTGTATATAAAGTTGCATATTCGAATAACATGCGTAAGCACAATTTAGTTTAAGTCACAAATTATGCAATTTAAAAAATATTAACATTAAATAAAAGAATCATAAAGTATTCCGTATGCTACATTAATTTACATACTGTACTAGTATATAAAATAATGAAAAATATAGTGTATACTGGAGTGTACTCTTTTTCTCATAGATATGAAGATAAGAATCTCTGTTATTTTAAGGTAATCCACAAAAGATGAACAAAAAAGGAAGAAATGCTTTTATAAAGCGTAACATACTGTTTCAATTGAAAAATGAGAGTCATTCATTTTCTTATCTCTAATAGCCCATTAGTAATTTTCCAGCACTCGTAACATCACTACTGTTAAGGTTAATAACTCTTATTGTCAAATATAAAACATTAAGAGCAAAAGAGGTGCAAAAACGCGTTACTGATCAGAATATGATGAATGCTAGAAGCAAGAGAGGGAGTAAATTTAAAACGAAATATGAGTGCGGAAACAAAGACCACAACATTCTCTATTAGCACCTCTATCTATCGACTTAACCACAAATATTCTCTATTAACATATTTACGACAATCAAAGATGAGCTTAGAATCTGAAGAGTGTCCTATAATCTAAGGTCAAACGTAAGTTTCGCAATGAGTATTTCCTTTCCCGTATTTACTTACATTGTCTTGGGATACGAGCGAAGATAATATTGTCGAAGCTGCTATATTTCGAGCGTGTTTTCAACTTTTGTTTCTTATTTTGCATGTCGATTACAACTCACATAAACCTAAGGCCATTTTTCAACCTCTGTTTCTATTATATCACTCTGAGCTGCCGTTAAGTGGAAACTCGCATACTGAGTCAGCGTTGCGGAGTCATGTTAATATACCTTTAATTTCCGTGATCTAAGATATTTTATTCATAAAGAGATATTTTATTATCTTACAGACAAATTTGAGGATTATATGCTAAAGACGTCTGTTTATAAAGAGATTAGTTGGATTAGATAAGCGCAATCAATACGTATATATTATGCAGACATTCTGAGGTGAACAAATCTGCATTTGTTCATTTATTCAGATATTACGGCGTAATTATTGGTTTTGATGGCAACATTTTCATTTTTTACAATAGTTTCAAAATATAATGATTCACATTTTCTTGAGATCATGAATGTGCTTTGAACTCGATCAGAGGAAAATATGTTTTCTTAAATTAAAATAAAAAAATTTATTCATAGCTACAAGTAAGATGCTAATATTGTGATTTTAAATAAACCAACTGTTAAAAAATCATTCTTCCTTTAAACATTTTATAAATATTTTAACTATTTTAATAATAATATTTTTAGTAATGCTCTTATCATCTCCCACTATTTAAAAAATATTTAACTAAATGAGTTAATATCTGCCCCGCCTATATTTAAAAAAAGCAACTGATAATGCTAATGTAATGTCAAAGAAATTATTTTGAATTAAAAAAAGAGTTTCCTAAACGAAAACAGAATTGTGTCTTTCTTTGGATGGCTGATACATAAAAGATAAAAAAGACGCTGTAATACTTATTCTAGTTTAAGCCACAAACTGTTACTATTAATTTACGAGCCATGAGTGTTATTAGAATGTTTCACGCCAATGAGTGTTATCAGAAGTCTCTTCATATCCGCTCAACATTCGCCATATATCTCATAATGCACTGGATCAGTATTGTTTTCCTATTTATTAATCCAAAGGGGCAATTTGCCCAGACGGGCTATTAATTTCATTTTGGCATTTTGCGTTGATTCACTATAAACGCGAATCATTTTTTAGATTGTTGCCACCAAATATTACAGCCCTGCACTATATTTAAAGAAATAAAATAATGAAGAATCTGCATAAACGTATGTATGTTTCTCGCATTATGATAAAACCAGGATACCTAGAGCCATCAAATTTTGAATGACGTAAGTCGCCATCCGAATATGGGCAGCTGGAAGCCCAAATTTGGAATTTGTTTTAAAATCTATTTCATATTTTGTAACGCATTTATGAGTTTTTGATTAAGAAACTCAACGATTTCAAAACAAACAATGGCAACACTGTAAGGAAAAAAAAAAAAACATTTTTATCTCCAGCGAGCGGGACTCTGTATCGGAAATTCTAAAGCTATACTCTTTAAAATATATTGTGATACTGCTGTTGAATTGAATTTATGATTTAAGTGCGGAGAACATGATATTTAATAAATAAAGGTAACACACAAAACGTCAAAAAACGTCCCTTTGGGTGTAACATAAAATCTGAAAGCTTTCAGATTTTTTTTTAATCGTGTATTTATATTTAATCTTAACTAAAATGTTTAATGCAAGAGTGAACCTGAACAAAAATTTACCCAGATTCGGTTTCATATAAACTAATTTACATTTTAAGCTACAAGTTTAATGTCATTCAATAAGCGGAGTTTGAAAGTCATTTAGTAAGTTTATTCTAAAAGCGTTGTAACATCTGGTGTTCTTTGGTAACATAAACTGTACGAAGCGTTCTGAGACTTTACGTGAATTATCGCTATGTCTTGTAAAGTATCACAGAAGTAGGAAAGCGGTGTAAAACTCTTTTATTCAACTCAAAAAAGGTTTACAAAAGGCCCCCACTAGTGTTAACAAAAATAGCCAGCATCGATAGCTTAAAATCAAAGACAATGAATATGACTTAACTAAGTAAAAGTAAGTAAGCCTAACGGCTACATAATTAGAGTAATGCGCAAATTGGCTCTGTCCTAATAACGGCGTGACTATCCTAATAGCGAGAATAACACAACACCGCAGAATACTATTCTCAAGAGAATCAAATTAGTAACGTGGCCTTCAGCAGACAGAGCACGCTCTCATTCTACCCTCTACAGCCTTCCTCCAAATACTTCTTCGTACCTCATTTGAATATCAACGAGCTCGAAATTTACATCCTGGCACGGAAATGGGAAATGAGGAGGATAGGAAAGCGTAAATAACTGGTTAACATAAAATAACTGGTTAAAAACTAAACGAATCTTTACATTTTCCCTGCTAGAATATAAGTCAACTGGGTCTTTAATGACCTCGTTAAGAACTTAAATTCAAAATACTTCTGGTCCAACTTTTTGCAATACATAGAATGTAAGCTAAAGTAATTAATTTAAAATTTACATGACAAGAGCTGGATCCCCTGCTAAATATACCCCATAGAAACCAGTAAAACTTTTTATAGGTTGTAGAGCCATTAGGAGTTTTTGAAAGCAAGAGTGATGAAAAATTAGCAATCGCCTTCGCCGGGAATCGAACCACGGACCTCTGAAATACCGGCTCAGTGTGCTGACCACTACACCACGAAGGCACGCTAAGAAGGCGGGAGAAATACCTTATATACTCCCCCTTTTTAAAGGGAGACTGTGGTTTTTAGGGGACCCAATCGCCAAATCTTGGGTGTGGAAAGTCATCATTCACCCATTTATCTCGGGCACCAGTACACCACGAAGGCACGCTAGGAAGGCGGGAGAAATACCTGATAGGGTACCCATAAAATTTTATGGGTTTCTATTGACTTTTACTGGTTTGTGTGGGGTTTTTCTTACTGGTTTCAAAATGTAATATAAAAACCAGTAAATCTTTTTACTGGTACCTATAGAATTTTTGTTGGTCCCTTCTGACTTTTACTGGTTTCTATTGATCTCTGTGGGTTTTTCTTACTGGTATCAATTGACACCCATACCACCAACATCAATGTCAGAACTTTCTACTGGTTTGTATTGGTGTATATTGACTTTTACTGGTTTTTTTACTGCTATCAATATAATAATAAATATTTTGTTGGTCTATATGGGTATATGCTAATTTTCTGTCTGACGTTAATATACTTCTTGTAAACAATAAAATTAATATAATGAAAATATGATCTCTTTAAGACCATCAAAGACCATCAGAGTAACCAGGAGACGAAGGTGGTCGTTTTAGAGAGGGTTTTTTACTAAATATGCTTATTTATTTGGTTTAAAATTTTTTGTTCGGGAACAATAACAGTAATCATAAGCGCCACGTACAATGAGGTCTCTCAAAGGCGACCAACCGCAAATAAAAATGCATCTTTGCAAGTGGTCGCCTTAGAGAAGTGATGCTGAATACAAATATATACTCACGTTCTCAGAAATACATTTATCTTTTAGAGGTGGTCGTCTTTGGAAGGTTGCATCTACGGAACGAATTGATATGTATTAATCGTTATTTTTTTTTTAAGCTTAAGTTGTTTTGCTTATTTCAGTTTTGATTTGTAATTGAAGTTCTAATTTTTTTTGTTGTTTAAAGTGGGTTGTAAGTTTAAATTGTAACTTTTGTAAACTTTAAGTTTTGGTTAGGTTGCTTTTATAAGTTCTGAGTTGAAGTTGTTTAATTTTAATTTGAGTTTAGGGACTTAGATTTTTGTTTTTGTTCTAGTTGTTTTGACCCTTAAGGTTGTTTAACTTTTAACTTTAATTTTTTTATTTTAAAACTTTGTTGTCGCACCTTTGTGTGTTAATATTTTTTTCTTAACTTTGAGTAATTTAATTGGTATCCCTCTTTCTTTTAACGTTAAACGAATACATACTTTCTGACTGGCGGTAGAAGAAAAATAATTTGATTCTATTTGTATTTCTTTTGGATAAATTGTGTTTAGTCTCAATTGGTGGCTGAGGAAACAATTATTACAGTGCTGACATTTTTATTATGTATTATAATGTGTAATTAGTAGCTTCATTTTTTTTAATTTACCAAAGTCATTTTGTATTAACTTAGTTCAGAGATTTTCACCCCTTGCCCTCTTTCCTTCAGCGGAAATTCTTGTCAGCAGTTGTACTGCACCCAAAATTCCTTTCTGCTAAGCGTTCCACCTTGTGTGGGGGGCGAAAGTGCTTGATAGTTTTACCATCTGGGTTTCACGAAAAAGGGACCCTGTTTTGCTGGACCAGGCTAGCAGGGTGATGTTCTACAGCATACTTATGGTGGGGGAAAATATACGTTGAGACCATGGAGCTCCATGGTTGAGACAGAAGATCTGCATTATCGACTGTGACCCTGGAGCGAGGCTAGTTTCTTCCCCCTTGTTTCCGCCTGCAGTTGTGATGACACATTGGTGTGGCCTTGGAAGTTGAACGATGGAATGGATGGAATGGCGAGAAACGGCTCCTTTTGGTAGTCGGGAAACCCTTTTCCCGTGAAGATCCAGAGTGTGGGTTGCCTTTTTGGCTTCCTGCTAGTCACCATCTACGCCAAGTTTTCAAAAAACGCGCCAGCTACTAAAACGGCTGCGCAGTGTTTTCGAGAGGCTTCTTCGGGAGACGGGGACAGTGACGGAGACGACAGAAGAGAGACGGAAAAAAAAAAAAAGAAATTTCACGAGAACTTATAAGATGTCAACTTGGACGAGCAGCTCGGAGGTGAGCCTCATCTTAGACGTAGCCACGTAAATTAACCAACACCGAAGAGAGGCTGCAACACCTATATTTCTAAAATCCTAAAAGTTACGCTGTCATGATGGCCTGTGGAGGGAAGACCTGTGTCCTGCTGGTTGGAAGCAGTAATAGGAGGGAAGCCTGGCGTCCGAACCAATAGCTTGCTGAATCGCATCAACCTAACCCCCCTTTTTTTTTTCTAATTTCAGATACTCTCCCAAGTTTTCCTTGAGATCATAATATTCTCCTTCGCCGTTCGCTATTAAGTACTCTAACCAAACTCAAATATATGAAGGATCATTAATATGTTAAAGAAGGGTATGTCATCCTTTTCTGTTGTTTTCACATTAGTTCTTTAATTGATCCAGCCACCACGTTTTATTGAAATGTTTAGTGAGGTCATGACTCTCTTTTTATGTTTTGTAATCATAATATATTCCTACCTTAAATAAACGTAAGTTGATTTTATTCACCTGTTTTGTATTTATTGTAATTATCTTTTACACTGGACCTTAAACATAGAATGGGTTTTGTTTAACACAACGCAACATCTTGGAATTTAAAATTGTTTACTTATCTTGCATTTATGTTTCACTATGACTGCTCACAATACTTGGTATGTTATTGTTACATTATTGATTGATATGTTCAGTTAAGTGACTTATACACACAGTTACCTACCGCATAGCTCAGAGTGAACTTTTGCTCTAGTTGTTTCACAGATATGGTGTTCATTTGTAATTATTAAGTATGAATTTATGTTGTTTATATAACAGAATCTGTCTAAAGCGACCAGCCACACTTTCAGATTTTTTTTTTGTGAATGGTCCCCTTACAGAGAAAATGTTCAATACCCAAATATACTTATGTTTTCAGAAATACTGGTTTCTTTCAGAGGCGGTCTTCTTAGGGAGGTTGTTTTTGCTACGAGTTGGTTCTCTGAATACACACACATACGCACTTACATTCTGATATTACAAATAAACACCGGTATCAACTAACATCTCTGTAACGCGACGAACTTCATTCACAATCGCAAAACTATTTTCTCCGTGTTAACGCTGACGTGAGGAAAAAAATTCCCCTCCCTCCCCCGCTCTCAGGAGAAGTTTCTCAAACAAGCAATATGGCGCCGTTCTAGTGGTTGTTGTGCGATGTTTGTGTTATTTTCTTCGTGGATGTAGTAATGCGATAGATACTTTACTATATTACACATTTTACTATGTTTTACTGTTTCGAAACTAATAATAAATAATAAAATACCAGCACTGACTGTGAATATGAAAGCAAATACCACTAAAGCCATGCATGTGTATTCGTGCTTAAAGTTTGAGAGAACTTTGCTGATAGCTGACTAGTTCTGAAATGGAGTTTCTGTGCGTGAACTTGATTTTCCATCTTTACTTTTATCCTAAAAAGCAATGTGCATAAAGATTAAAAAGTGATAATTTCAGACTTGATAATTTGGTTAAGTGTGTTTAGATCAGATGCACAAATATAATTTTTGCATTCTACTGAAACTGTATTTTCGAATTTTTTTTATTACAGTTTAGAAATACTTTTTAAAGCTTGTTCGTGTAGATGCTTTATCATTTGAATATGATTTACTAATAAATTTGAGCATACCTTACTTAAAAATGATCTTGTATGATTCAATTTTCAATTTTTCGACCAATGTGATGTGGCCGAGCAAAAAGAATGTTTTTTTATGTCTTAAAAATATACTAACTATATTTCGCAAGCAAAAACGGTAAGTTTTATTAATGAAGTAAACATTGAAATATTTAATGTTTTTATTACTTAGTGAATGAGGTAGAGAAGGCATGCGAGCTTAAGGAATCTTTTTTCCATTACTAAAATTACGTGAAAATTTAGATGATCATAGTAGTTTACATTGTTTTTTTTTTTTTTCTTTTTGGTCTATTTTTCTTTACAAGTACGAGACTAGAACCACATTTTTAAATTAAATATTTTGTGCTATTTTGTTAAAACACATATAATCACTTTTTAACATACTTCAATTTTCTATATTATTAGTTTGAGGAAGAAAATTTCAAATCTTTTTTTTTCTTCATAAATTGCTTCTGAAATAGAAATAGATTTGTGAATAAGATTTATGTAATATTAAATGTACTAGTCTTGGGAGTATAAAAAGTGAATTATTTATTTGAAAAAAATTACATTAAGTGAAACCTCATCTAGCGGTTATTTTCTTAAATGACAGTGATACATTTGTCAGAAACATAATTAAATAGCAGTACTTAAAATCACTTATAGTTTTGTTAGGCTACAGGAAACTGTCATTATCTGGAATTGTGGAGGTGATTGTTTTAGGAAAGTTTCACTGTATAATCAATTGATTTAGGTGTAGTAATTTTTACGTGGGTATGAATTTTGCAGAAATAATTGAAAGTTTTAACAAGACAATTAAAACAAAAACTTCTCGAATCATGTGTCTTGTAAGGGCACTGTTTTAGCATTGCTTTCAAATATAGTTAGAGTAATATTTAAATATTATTTTTTTTTCATTAGTTATACTGCAGAATTGGTAGTTTGAATTTTCTGCACTAAATTTATCTGTTTGTATAGATATTAACGTAAATAAAACTTTGTAAACAAATGTAACTATATATGCTATATCCGCTTAATTGCAATGACAGTAATTTTAACTGCATTTGTAAAAGGCTGAACAGAATATTTATTTATATTGCTAAATACTGCACTATATAAATTTCATTTGGCATTGTAAGTACAGGAAATGCTCAGCATGAGGTATTTTTATATTATATATTCTACTGTCAATAACAATAGCTACCTTTTCAGTACTTTAAATTTTACTATTTAGAATTTTTATGATTCAAAATAATATTTATATACACTTTTCAAAGTATTTTTTATACAACAGAAATCTAAATAACTTATACCTAAAACACTGACCCATATTTATTCCAATAATTCCTCGCTATAATTAAATTTATGTTCTTTTGAGATGACATATGAAAAACCTTTTATAATAATAAATTATTAATATATATAGGTAAATGGTATTTTTATATATTTTTCTATAGGAATTTAGTTTCATTATATTAGTTATTTAATAAATAGATATTTATAATTACGTGCATATGAGTATGAGTATAGCCATACTTGCTCACAGAGATGGAAGTTTTACAGTACGAAAGTTAATTAATCTTTTTTACATCAAGAACTACATATAGTATAAATACCCATTATGTTATAGCTTTTATTTATATAAAATCTGTGGAAGATTATATAGCACTAAAATTGAGATACGGAATAAAATATTATACGCTATGAGATATTTCCTTAATTCCCGAACTATGGGTTGAGAATCGGTATTCAAAGTATTGTAAAGAGGTTGTCGACACAGTGTTTGTATATTATTATTTCTTTACTACATTATATTCTTATATCCTTTCATATATACATATATCCTTTCATATATACATATATCCTTTCTTCCATGAAAAAATCTATGTATATGCGTGTCATAATAAACATCAGGGTGCTGCTATTAGTGGCAAGTGAGTTTTAAGGGGGATAGCAAGTATGCTAAATTTGAACTCGATGTTAAGTTTCGAATTTACAAATCACTTATTATTTTTGCTTGCTTGTTAATAGTGTTTCTCTTCCTGAAAATTAGGGTTTCATCTAGTTTGGTTTAAATTTGGTTTAGTGAATTGTAGGTAACTTAAATTTTAAGCAGATGCTACAAAGTACATTTCTCAGTACATTAGGTATCAAATTGTTAAACAAGCTGATGTGATGTGGTCTGTGGATTTTTGTGTACTGGTTTTTAAAGGAATTTGGTCTATGGGTATACACCTATATAGGTGTACGTGTTTTTGTGTACTGGTTTTTACGAGGCATGGACTTTCGGAATATACATGTTTTTTAAATGGAGATATGGCCTATGGATATGCATAAAGTTCTCATTTCTGGCTATGAATTTTACTGGGATTTCGTTTATGGTGCTTACAGTTCTTCAGATTTTTACAGAGATTCAGCTTACTCGTATCCGTACAGTCGTACGCGTTTTTGTTTATAGGTTTTTACGGGTATTTGGCCTATGGATAACCGTACAGTTATACGGGTTAATGTTTATGGGTTTTTACGGGAATTTAGCCTACGGGTACCCGTACAACTTTACGGGTTTCTTTTTATGGGTTTTTACGGTGATTTGGCCTACGGGTAGCAGTACAGCTGTACGGGCTTGTTTCTAAGGGTTTTTACGTGGCAATTTTAGCGGGGTCTTGTACAAACTTCTTCCATTTGCAAAATTTCAGCTGCTGAAGTCCTTACAGATATCTGGAAGGAAAACGATTTTAGCAGAAAAATTCAAAACATAGCACTTTACTTCAGTTTAAGTTATCTCTTCTAAGCTTTTTTTCTTAATTAACCATTTGATATAAAATTTTCCGACCATTCTGTAGAGACATTAGCTTATTTTGAAGCCGTAAGACGTGAAAAATGAGCGATGCCTTCGCCGGGACTCGACATTGGGACCTTGTGAATACGCGCGCGCCGAGCGTGCTGACCATTACACCACGAAGGCATGCTAAGAAAGCGGGAGAAATACCTTATATACTCCCCCTTTTAAAGGGCGACTGTAGATTAGGGAACCCAGTCGTCAAATCCTGTTAGTGGAGAATCGTCATCCACCATCTGTTTTAGCTCTGACGCCACTGTAGAGACACTAGAATTTTTTGAATGCAGGAGCGGTGAAAAATGAGCAATGCCCTCGTAGGGCCTCAAACCACGGACCTCTCGAATACGCGCCGAGAGTGTTGACCACTAAATCACGAAGGCATGCTAAGAAGACAGGAGAAATACCTTATAATTCATTCAACTCATCTAGTCTAACTCTTCATTTAAATTTATCGGAACTTTCGTTCAACTTATGTATTCTATCAATAAAATCTCTTCCCCACTACTCTCCAGTTAATATGTACTTTAAAGATCAAGATGGTGTCTTTTGCATAAGTGACGCTAATCTACCACTTAAGTGACACACTCTACCACTAGAAATTTGGACTCACTAGACCTTTGAAACACTTTTCTTTCAAAACTGTACGTTATGTGCTAAAACGAGCGTGGTTTAAACTTTAGTGTTGGCTGGAAAGCGTAACATTAAACTCATGCACACAGCTAGAGTTTTTTTTTTTTTTTCTTTTTTCTTAAATTTCTTTTACATTTGCTAGCTTGCATTTAAACGTCTCATTCATACTATACAAATTTAACTTTTACAAATAAGTAAGTTTTAATTTACTTTAACACATATATTTAACAGTACTTTTAACATTTGCAATACATTAGAAATACTGCGTTAAATGAAATACTTACAATACATTGTATTAATAAAAACTTCAGCTCGCACTTTACATCAAGGAGCACAAGTTGCTTAGAAGTTGTTTATATAATTCATTAACATTTCTTCACATCAATCTCTCAGATTAAAATAGAGTTCTTGTTTCTAAACTAAATTAGAATGAGTATGAATAACTGCAATTTAACGTCCAGGATTCGTGCTACTTAAACAACTGAAATAACCCCACTTAAGGAAAATTTAAAAAACAGACTAGCAACTCTTCTACTTTAGACATAAAATAAAACCGAATTTTCGTAAGAAGAAATTAAATTTCCAATCTTCTGGTTTTTCGGTGATCCTCCATTCTTATGTTCACGAACTCTTGCCAACTGGGGACTTGCTTGTCGCACACGGAACCTTCTTCGGAGCTGAGTCTCCTCCTTTGTCAGGGCCATCTCGGACTCGCGGCACTTTCTCTCGATGTTGAGTATTCTCCGTTGTTGGCTGGTCGCTTCTTTCACCTTGAATTTGCAGCTGGGATTTTCTGCAGCACTTCAGTACTAGTATTTCAGGTTAACAAAGTTAACACATTACTCTATTAGTCATTGAATCTACACTGTGTGCTGCATCGATATTCAACTTAATACCCATCATAGGTTTGACTGTGTGAAAATGCGCAGTTTTTAGTACAGCTTTATTTTGCTTTAAGTTTAAGCAATCACTAATTCTCTTCCTTAACAATACCATGCAAATGCTGTAATGTATCTAGTCTAACTAAATCTCACTAGAACTTTGCTTTTTGATATGAATTTATGAAATTTGCTGTTTCTATTGCATACTAAGAAATTTTGTTAATCATTAAGGCTATAAAATTCTCAAATCACTATTTCGATTTTAAATTTGGAATTTAAAGTCCTCAGAAATACTCAGCAGCAATAGCTTGCAAATAGTAGTTACCTGAAACTATATTTTGGTATTGAATGCATAAATATAGAATTTGAAATAAATAATAGATAAACTCAAGATTTTTATTCAAAATAAAGCGTTTTAGAGCATATAATGTACTATGTGGATCTTAAAAACATGCGCAATGTGTACAGAAAAAATTAGGATTAAAATTTGTTTATTTTAAGGATACTTTTTGCCAACAATGCTATGTATCTAATGAAAATTAGAACGATTTTTAAGCTAACAAACTAAAATATGAATTACATATGAACTCACATTCAAAGTAGAGTACAATAAAATTCTTGACTTGTGTAAATAAGTAAATGCTATTGATTAGCGTTGAAACTTTATTTGTTCCGTGATTTATCAGCACCGAAATTCGAGCCCGTACATGATCTGATTGATCCTCCAATTGCTAAGCTAATGAGTGTTGCTCTTTGTACCTGATTTTAATGTCGGAGTTAGTTTTTGTGACAAGTGACCAACACTAAACACCAAAGTATAATTTTATCTGTAAAGATAAAATGTAGAGAGAATTTTGTTTTGAAATTAAATATTAATACTTCAGTGTATAACATTGCCTTTGCTAAATTGTGGATTGAAAGAACAAAATGTTATTACTATAGAGTATATGTTTAGTATTATGGCTTTCAAATGCGTTTCACAAAACACTGTGTGTCAGAGGTCCCAAACATGAAAACGTCTAATAATTGAAATTCATCTAATATTTAAGATATCGTGAACGAGTTTAAAATCTTACTCATATTACTTTTATACTTATGAAATAAGTATACTTTTGATACTTACTTTACTTCTAATGATACTTATGGTCAGTATTTATAAAACTAATTTTTAGCGTTATAAGGCAGTTTTGATACTTTTCTGTTAACCTATACACTTTAAGAGTACTCTGTTAATCTGTCTTGTACTTTGCCAGACGCTAAATGTGCGCCAAAGCGTCATATGTGCTAGCTTATTTATATCGCCCTAGAAGGAGCTGTACAGCGGTAATATACGTATATAATATTTAACAATGCAGTGTTCTGATATTTTTAAAGCAAAATCAAATCATTGTGTATGTAAGGAGAAAAACAGTTTCGGGTTCCCTCATATACACAGCGTTTTTTTTAGCTTTAGAAGTCATTAGAAAATTTCAAAAATTCTGTCTCGCGCATAAACATGACATCGACATTTGTATTTAGCTTCGCGCCAAGGTCTATATTTGCATATTAACCATTATATATATTGTATTCATCTAACATAAAACAATTATTCTTTTCACTACACTTTGTGTATCGTTACTGTTGCTGCCATCTAGTTAGAATTCATGACAATGTTTAAGTTTAGCGCCAAATGTCGCCTTTTAATAGTAAAGTACCGCACTTTTTACGACCATAACTGTTATCAAAAACGTAAAAAATAAAACACTGAGATTTCGCCATGGATAATTTAACGTATCTTAGGTATTTTAATACAAACAAAAAAGGAATAAAATAAAAAGAAAAGGAACTTTACACTACCACACAGTGAGCATACACATTTCGCTTAACACATTTTTCCAATATTATTAATTTGAATCAACTATGCCAAAATTATAATGAGATGTACGTATGAGTTTCATAGAAAATATTTTGAGCTTAAATACCGCTTAAATTAGAATATGGAATTAGATGTAAACACAGTATTATTCAAAAGTGTATAATTTAACGTACATTTGGTTAGGAAACAAGAAATGTTAATAAGCAGCATGAAAATAGCTTTATTAAATGTTTAATGAACAGAGATCATTAGAGCATAGAGATATCAAAATTATGTGAGAACGATGTTATATGTTTGCGTATTAAAATATTAGTTAATTTGCTAATTAAATTTTAATGAAAAAAGCCTTTTTGAAATACATTTTGAAAAGGAAAGGTGAGTATTAAACAAAATAAAACTCAAGTCATCAGTCAAAAAGTTATGAGTTTGCAGAAAATAATGTAAATATATATTTGAGGAAAACATGTCTCTTCTACTTAACACCCTAAAATAAATATAACAGAGACCCGTGCAATATCATATGAGAGCAAAACAACAACGATTGATAAATAAATCACTATTTTTATAAGTTTTAGATAAGGAAACAAGAAGCATTTGTTTTAGAAAAGTCAATGTTTAAACGTAAGAAAGAGACGAATCAACAGTATCAGATGCATTATAAAGTGATTTTCTGCTAGAATTCTTTGTCTACATTTTGGGGTTCTTTCTGCTCCCCCTTTTCTGAATTAAATATATTGTGCATCGTAGGGTTAATTGAATTTTTCTACTCCCGACTTCTAATCAGAAGGAGAAGGGGAAAAAATCTATTTCTTCTTGGATAAGCAGTTTATGAAGGATACGTCTGTTCTAAGAGAGTCTGTTTTTGTGCTTCTCCTGAGCCTTTTCATTACCCTTTGCAGCGCTAGGAGAAAAAGGAAAGACGGAGTATACTGCTAGGAGCTCCAACTTAAAAACCCAAGTTACTGAATTGGATTTGTTCCGTTTTATTTCGAGGTTGGTTTTAACAATCTTAGAGCAAACCGGGTCCAGGTAGGTAGGGGGGAAAAGAAGATTATATATATATGTATATGTTTAATAAAGAATCTCAAACAAAAATGCAAATTTTCCCAATTGTCACATGGCATGAAGTTTTTTAAGTCGTGGTTATTCAAGGAAGTAATTTATTATTTTGTATTTTTTCCTTACCTGTGCCGAATTTGGCGCCGCAAAAATGGGGAAATAATGGAATGCAGACGATGGCAGCCTGCAAACATTCTTTCTTAATGACGCTGACGTTAAGCCCACATTTTTACTAAGAGCTAATTTTTTCAACAATGATTCATCTTGAAGTAGGCTGCGCTAGCATTGTGAATGTTGAACTCTGTAGTTCTGAGCTAAAAAGGTATTTTTTAAATTCTCCAGCTTATTGGGAGTAGTTTTGTTTCACAAAATGCAAATTTGTAAATTATAGTGCTTATTCTGATTTTTCACCAGACCTTAGTCCCATATCATTTTCTTATTTAATGAAACTCCGCAGTATTCAGATTTCTACATTATTTAAAGTATGATTACTGATAAATGAATAATTAAATGTAGTTATTGAACATTATATTAATTCATAAGTTTTGTTTTAGATTTAAATGTTGTAACAGCCCAAAAGTCTGTAAATTTATCCCAAATTTTCGAACAGTATGTTTTTAATAAAAGAGAAAATTTTTAAATTAAGCAAACTTTACAAAGCCTATTTCTTTCCCAAAGATATTAAATCAAATCTCTCTTTAAGTGAACTTTTCTTCCTTGATTTCATATAAAAGTATATTCTTTTATTGCTATCAGATAAAATAACATATCCCATTTAAAGAAAGGAAATTTATTCTGTAACTATTTGAAGACAACGTAGAACTATGATTTTTAATGTTGATAATTTATCCCAGTTTCTTTACTCAATATTTCACTTACGTAAATACCTTTTGTTATGCATGTGTTACCATATTCTTGCAACAACTCTCATTACATTTTGATGGTGTGGTGTGGTGTATTTAATTACGGCAAAGCACACTAGGGCTATCTGCCTAAGAGGAGGGATGCCTTCGTGGAGGACTTTCTAAGTGAAACTGGCTCGTATACACGTTACACATGGGGAAAACCACGAAAACGCCCATGTAGCCAGCCCGTTCGCGCGATTCGAACCTCGGACCGAACTACCAGTGTTCAGCGACTTTACCGCTCGGCCGCTCATTACATTTTGATAAATTTCAAAACATTCATTTTGAATACAAAATACTAATATTTTATAAATTATTGAAGCGTTCTTTTCATTATATGTATGCTCATATCTATATCTATATCTATATATGAACTTATTTCCTAAACAATATTGATTAATTGATTATATTATCTCCTAAGTTTAATTAAAGTAGAATTATTTTACAAGAGTGAATTCATACTGGTAAGTTATATTTTGAAAGATGTTTTGAAGTAACTTGAAAGTAAAATGTTAATAATGTTTTAACGGGGACTGGAATTAAATCATCATGAAGAACAAAATTTCAATTGTAAAAGGAAAAATTAAAATTAAAAATATGTAATCATTGTCATTGATCGGAAATTAGTTGACTTTTCAAGGGGAACAAACCAACTCCCGTTCAATGAACAATAAGTAATAAAAATACGTAAATACGAAGGTGTTTCGTCTTTAGTCGAGTTATAAGGTAAAGCCAAACCGGCAATTCTAATCAGGCCAAATAATTCCGCGAATAGAAGGGATTACGAACCTATGCTGATACTCAAAGAACTTATTCTTATGAAGCATTTTAGCCAATTCAATTTGGAGTAAAAAGCAATTTCTGTAAAGAAATCCGAAAAAACTCGAATAACCGTCCCCGTCACCCTCATGTTTATGCATTTGAGTTCTATATTATTTGTGAAAATTAAACATTGGAAATTGTCATTATGAAATAGAATTCAAAGTAAAGTTGAAATAAACATAGAAGATTACAAAATAAGATAAATAATGCGAACTTTGTAAAAACAAATAAAAAATAATATAAAAATAACATAAAAAATATAATAAGAACAGTGAATGTACGTACATGAAGATATAAAGGCCAGAAAAGGTATTAAGTAACTTACATTCTTTCTAGTGGGGAGTTCGCAAAGTGTTCTCTTCGTGTCTGACTCATAAGTGTAGGGTGTTCGAAAATTCTTAGCGGCAGTGGGGGCTTTGAATAATATCAGTCGGTAAGACTTGGGTGAAGTAATTTATGGTAGTGGGTGGGACTCGGAATTCTTGAGGCATGTTTTATGTGGAGTTCTTATTTGAGTGAAACTGTCTGTTAAGATTTTTTTGAAAGTACTAGTGAATGGAAATTAATTAATTTTTGGCTAATTGTCGTGTCGCAATGATTAAGAATTTAAGAAAGGAAAAAGGAATTTTCACTGTCAGCTATTAGACAGACTAAAGTCATGAAATAGGCCCATTTTTTTAGTAACAGCATGGTAATACTATAAGTCTGAAGACAATTAGCTTTTTACAATACATACGAGTACAACTGAGTAATTACACTATATACAAATCCTTCAACTGATAGTCATCCAACTTATACCGCCTTGTCAGGTTTAGGAACAAATTATCATATCCCTATCAGTTAAATGATTTAGAGTATTTAACGTCTGCTCTTTTAAGGCAATGGTTGATAAATTGAATGGGTATTAGATTATTTTTGAGAATTTCAATAAGGAGCAAAATTTCGCGTTGTAAATCTATTGTATCTGTGCCTATAATTTTAATTCGTTGTATTTGATTAATTATTGTATTGTTAATTACTTTTCTGGATATGTTGGAGTTCCAATTTATTAATTTGTTAGTATTGAAATTGAAGTTTCTTGTTTTGTCAAAAAGTAAAATTTTTTTGTAGTTAATGATTTGAAGATCTAGAAAGTCTATGCTATTTTGTGAATTATTAGTTTTATTAAGTGTAAGACAATTTGGATAAGTCTCGGAGTGTTCAATTTTACCAAAATTATTAATTGTAATAAGGTCATCAATATATCTGTAGGTGTGTTTGTAGTAATTTAACTCTTGTGGTTGTAGATTTTTTTGGAAGTTAAATTCTTTAATAAATAAAAAGATATTACAGATCGAGGAACTGGAGTGTAAGCCCATTGGCAATCCTCTGACTTGTTTAAAAGTTGATTTTGAAACTTGATGTAGTTATGAAAAAGTGTGCATTTTAGGTAGGTTTTCCATTTGTCAAGAGTCATAATTTTGAGCATATCAGGGAAGAGTTTAGGCAGATCAAGTAGACTGGTATAGATTTCTTCTAGAGGAAGTGAGGAATATAAGTTATATTTCTTTTAGATGAAGTGAGGAATATAAGTCATAGTATTTAATGTTTTGGATGTTAATTGTTTGAATGGTATTAATGACAGGAGTGTTATTATGGATGATCCAGCAATAGTTATGATTAGTGTTAGAATCATTGAAAATAAATTTACAGATTTTATTAAGTTGAATTGAAAAATAATAGTCTACATTTTTCTTGTAATTATTAGTTCCATTAGCTATAAATATGGATTTTAATGGTGTTTTATGGAATTTGGGAATTGCATAAAGATTAGTAAATATGTTGTAGTTTGTATTGAAAGTAATATTGTATTTCTTATGAAAAGTTTTAATTCTGTTTATTATAGATGTTTCTGTAAGGTTGGCTAATTGATATGTAGTTGCGTTGTGGAGTTCTTTATGAATAATTTCTGCGTAGAATTGTTTTCATATAATGCTAAAGTTATTAGTTGCTTTATCTATTTTTGTAATAGTAAAAAGCTGTTTTAATTTTCTAATATCTGATGTAAGTTGCGACCAATTCAGTGTGCTTTTAAACTTGAGGTGACTGATTTCGGTGGATATGCATTGAAGAATTTTAGCTTTCCATTTTAAGAAGGTATCTATGGGTAAATTCAGTTGATAGCTTGCTTTAACTATAAATTCGTTAATGTTGTTTTCGAAAGTCTTGTAACAGTAATTTTTAGTCATGTTTCTGACTGGTCTAAATTTTGTACCATAGCTCATTAGTGTTTTTAGTTGATGGTTTTGTATGATATTCAGGTTGCCAATAATTATGTGCTGGTGATGAGAATCTACGTAATTGCTGTAAACTGGTGTCTTACAATCTCATTCTGCTGTTTCATATATTTCATGGTGGTTAGTGAGCAAGTTGCTTAAGGTCCTTTGATATTTAAATGCAACCATTGGTATTGTGTCAACTGCAGGGAAGTAATCTTTACAATCTCTGATGATTCTTGAGAAATGAATATTGTCAAACTGCGGATGCAGAAAATTGACTTTAGAATAAATTTAGCGTTGAGTGAGACTATTAGAAAGTCTAAAAAGACTAAAATCGAGAATCACGTCTTTAATGATTTTTATGTCGTCGTAGTTTTCTTGAATGAATTTTTTTAGTTTGATAAGGAGTACAGGAGTGTAACCAGTTGAGAAGTTTCTTGGGAAAGTTGTCTCTGAGTCAAAAAAACATTTCAATTGTTTTTTCAATGTAAGTGTATCCAAAGTGGATAAAAATCTCGCATTATTATTTATTTTGCTTCCTCTTTTTCCTCTCTGCGTTTAGTTGCTGTAGAGCTTAAATTGGCTGAAAATACATATTTTAGAAGTATCTCTATGACTATGTATATAAGTGTTAAGTCCATATGGATAAAGTGAACGTTATTTTAGTATATAGAGAGATTCCTGAAAAATTCGTGTTTTGTGATTGGGTATGATATCTAGTATCTGAAATTGAATAGAGTTGAAGACATGGTGTTTAAAGTGCTCTAATTCTGCTGTATTGAGTTGTGATGGTGTACTTATTTTAATGCTATTTTTTTGTGCGTTGAATTTTTTAATTTGAGCTCTACGGTTATTGATTCGAAAGTTAAGATTGTTTTTAGTCTGTCCTATATATTTTATATGTCAGGTGCCGCATGTAATCATGCAAATACAGTTAAATGTTTTTCATAGAAATTGTTTTTTGGGTTTGCCTGTAGCAGGCATGGCGTTAAATTTTCAAGTTTGTCATCTAGTGGAATGACATTTAATGATTTCAATTTGAGATAAACTAGCAAGATTTAGAAGTAAGGAGGCTGCTAACCTTCAATACAGTAAAGATTTTTATAAGAACTTTAAAACTTAAAAATTAAAATATTAAAAAAATAAAAAAGGTTGAAGATAATATATAAAGTGGGTACATTAGGAAAGAGATAAATAGCGCTAATAGCTGCTATTTAGCATATCAAATGTTGTATGATCTTAAATTCATTTAGTGCGAAAACAAGTTACTACTACTTGCGCAACTGCTGCAAAGTTAGTTAATAATAATTTATTTCCTAAACAATATTGATTAATTGATTATATTATCTCCTAAGTTTAATTAAAGTAGAATTATTTTAAAAGAGTGAATCCATACTGGTAAGTTATATTTTGAAAGGTGTTTTGAAGTAACTTGAAAGTAAAATGTTAATAATGTTTTAACGGGGACTGGAATTAAATCATCATAAAGAACAAAATTTCAATTGTAAAAGGAAAACTTAAAATTAAAAACATGTAATCATTGTCATTGATCGGAAATTAGTTGACTTTTCAAGGGGAACAAACCAACTCCCGTTCAATGAACAATAATTAATAAAAATACGTAAATACGAAGGTGTTTCATCTTTACTCGAGTTATAAGGTAAAGCCAAAGAGTAAATATGAACGGCTTTTGAAATTTATGTGTAAGGTAATTACAACTGTAAACGTTACGTATTTATTAATTTACCCTAAATATTTTAATTACAGATACAAAAGTTTAGATAAATCGGCAAAGTAAAAGTCACAGGTTTCCATACATAAAGTTAAATTCACGAACAGCGACCTTTATAATAGCTTAGAATAATGCTAATTTAGCCTTCATGTAAGTACATTTAAAACTTGTTGCATCCATTATGACATCGATTTAAATTTAATGCAACTTTTATATCGAAATATGTGTATTTTCTCTGACATTCATGAGTCTAACGAATTTTTAGTTACCTGCGTAGAACCTACTTTATTACAAAGGATGGCAACATTTCATTTGTTTCTATGTAACCTTTATTATTAAAACTTTATGTTAAATACTATGTTTGCTTTGAAAGAGAGAATACATTTGGATGTTTCTATAAATAAATTGTATTGAAATAATTAAAGAACTTATTGCGATGTACATAGAAATATATCAGCTCTTGAAATGTAGGAAAAACTACAAGCGGAAATATTCAGCATGCACTTATTCCTCATTCAACAAAATTATAAAAATGTTGGTTTATGCCGTTATTGCCTACTCGAATCTTTAGAATTTGACCAACTGCTGATTCCCTTGCTAATGGAATAGATTCCTTTCCGCAATTGGTCGTTTCGTGATGACGTTCGAAAGCACAGGTCATTAGAGAAGCTATTTCTATGCAAAGTTGCTTTAAAAGCCATTAATCAAGCGTTCGTGATCTCAGACAGCTCAAATCTGAATTTCAACTTATCGAAAAAAAAGTACGCATCAGCAAGAACCTGCGTAACGGAGATGTTTCTCAAGAACTCCCGGTGGAAATTAGTAAGGATAATTAAAGGTTATATTTAATTATGATTCCCTTGGATGAGCAATGAATGACGGGATATCAAGCCCCCACTTGTGGTATGTGTGAGTGCGAATATTCACCACCGCGGAATTCCCAAAACTCAACTGAGGTCCATTTACGGAAATTACGAGTCGTTAGGAAACGCGTAAATACAGAGCTAATTTAAAAATTCGAGGCGGTTTAAAGACGTCTGCCGGTTAGTTTGCGAGGAAAGCAGGAACCGGAGGCGAAAGGGGGGGGGCTGGAAGCAGTGTTATTTAGTTTAAAGCAGGTGTTGTCGCTAATTCCTTGGGTGATGATGAAGAATGAAAATTAAAAGCTGCAGAGGAGAAAAAAACGAAAATATTTTCCGTTTGCTTTGAGAGCCGCGAAGGAATGCAGCCAAAAAGAAGGGTTGTAAATTCCAGTTACTGTTCAAGAATTCGCTTTGCACGAGTGCAGTTGAAAATATGTGTCTTTCGTAATTGTTTGCGTTCAACCGACTGTCTTTTGTAACAGGATAGAATCGAATATTCGAAAGGAATATTTTGGCGACATTTACACCGATTGTTCTGAACATTTTTTGAACCAGTGACATTTCGGGATGTTTCTACCATGCATTATAGGAGATTCAAAGGCAGATGCGGCACAACAAACTAACTTAAATCCCTGCCTAGATATATCATTCGATACTGCCAACTAAATAATCATTTATTTGAATACTTTTCAAGACACTTTATAAGCTAAATTCAAGATTAGGTTTTTCATTGCACCTGTTCATCAATAAACGTAAAATGCGAAAAGAATGTATGAACAATGAAATAAACCCTGTATATACTCGTATATATCAATGTTTAGATATCGCTGAAGCAATATATAGATGAATTTTGATGAAGTCTACCAAGATTATTTAAACGTAAAGACTAAATTCAACAAAGATTAAAGCAGGCATAATTATAAAGAACTAAATTAAAGAGTTGAATTTTTGTGACTATCTACGTACATAAAATTACGGGCGTTAGAATGAGGTCCACCAGCGGTCGAATGGGAAAGGCCACTGAACAGTTGGTTCTTCGACTCGGGTTCAATTCCTGGTGAACGAGCTTAGCTGCGTGGACACTTTTGTACTTTCTTCATATGTAACGTTGATAATGGCTAGATTTCCTTAAGAATTCCTACATGAGGGTATCCCTTCCTGAGCTCTTTCGTGTTTTGTAATAATCACTTAAACAAACAAATAAATTTTAAGCGAAATTAAATTATCTGTCTTTTTAGGAAATCTGATAAAGAAAATTTTTGCATTCACAATTAAGATTAAAAAAAGTCTATTAGGAAAACTAATATCTCATTATATTTTAAGGAAGAAATTCGTGTAGAATTAAATCTTATTTTTAAAACTCAAGTATAAAACCAAAAATAAAATTAAAAAAGTGAACCTTCTGTTATTAAAAAATGACTAAATATTGCATAATGAGTGATATTCATCTTAAACAGCTTCTTTTATTCCAAATTTCACATCAAAATGTAAATATATCACAATACCAGGCTCCTGGGCAGGCTTTTTTTGTCTTATCTTATGTAATCAGTATACCTTATCTCGTTCATTTGCGCTTTTGTAGCTGAAGATGATGGTTCGATAAAACCATCGAAACTAGTTTTGAGTAAATTTGAAAATATAACGTTGATTTTTGTTGTTTGACATCTAAATTAACACTTGTTCGATGTGTTACTGTATCTTAATTATAGGAGCCCCATACAGGCTTATTTTTTATTCCATTTTTGCACGTCGTGTAACCGCCATTTTGTGATTGCATGAGTTTCGGTAAGTACATTTTTTTGGCCATTTTTAAGTTTGATTTGCGTTTCACATATTTAAATATTGTGCTTTGCTTATCTGATTTCATGCTTTTTAGTTGCAAATATTTTGTTTTCTATTCATTTTCAGTGTGAAAATTTTCTACTGTTTTGTGCGTGCTTTATTATTGGTTAGTTAATTTAGTTTTATTTAATGCATTGTTTATCATGCCTTCATCCATTAATCGTTTCACTAAATTACACCTGAAACGACAGAAATTTCTGAATCACCTTGACTTTTTACTTAAGTGTAAATGTAAAACAATTATCCCTAATTTCATTCAAATCAAATCTAATCAAACACCTTCCAGTCGCGTTTCAAGAATTCTGTTAAACTGTAAGCTAGCCTTACGTCGGTCCGTCATAAGGGATACACGTCAACAGTTATCCAAAATTAAATATGAGGTCTATAACTTCATCTGGAACTCGCTAATTCCTATCCACAATTCACTGCTATTGAACAAAAGTCTTGGTCTAGAACGGAGAATGCAGTTAACAGTCATAAAAATACCCTTGTTGTTAAATTAGAAAAACTTCTTTTACAGTCTTCCAGTTCAAGTCGTTCAAAAAAATCTTCCCATTGTAAACATTAAGCCAATAGTTAATATTTCTGATTTTAGTTTATCAGAAGGACAAGAGAAAATTCTAAAATATAACTTTAGCTTCTCACAAACCTCTAAACCCTCGATTCCAAGGATTTTGGCTCATATTTAAAAAGCTTTCAAGTTCAATAAAGCTTCAAATTCACAAAAAGAAATGATTAGGCATCTTACCGCTCATAATGTGAAATTCAATAATAAACATTTGAAACTAAACCTAACCGCGAGAGAAAGAGCTGCAATGCCCTAAATTCATTCTAACCCGGATATTATCATTCCAAAGGCCGATAAAGGTGGCCAGATAGTCGTCATGGATAAGAGCACTTACATCGATGGTGTCACTTAACTCTTAAACGAAGGACCATATAATCCAATCCCTAAGAATCTTTCACATTCGGACCTGTCAAAAATAAAAACTGCGATCACATCTTCACAAATCTTTTCAAGCAACTTAAAGCAGTCGCTTATCCCATCTGTTGCGAATTGTGCCACATTATATGCTCTTCCCAAAATTCATAAAAATGGTATTCCTTTCCGCCTTACTGTATCAAATTTAGGCACTGCCTCGTATTCGTTAGCTAAATATTTAATTTCTAGATTTTTCAACTCCATTAGATAATAACATTTACAGCATAAAAAATTCAATAGAGTTTGTAAAGAAGGTTAAAAGCATATCTCCTAGAAATTTACTCATATTTTCTTTTGATGTAAAATCATTATTCACCAATGTTCCAGTGGAGGGCGTATTAGGATGTCTAGAAACCAGACTTCGCGAATTTCATTTCTCTTGCATCGAAATTGATGAGCTAATTTCCCTCACTCAACTCTGTTTGAAACAAACGCATTTTGTTTTCCAAAATAAATATTACAAGCAAACTGAGAAATTAGCCCTGGGAAGCCCCCTCAGTCGCTTCCTGGCTGATATCTACATGAATTATTATGAATAAAAATTGTTTGAAACTTTAAATTTCCCGGTATGGTTCCGCTACGTAGACGATACTTTTACCCTGTTTGAAAGTAATAAAGATGATTTAAATAAAGTTCTTTCAACAATTTCCCCTGATCCTGCTATTCAGTTCACGTTTGATCCTGGAACTTGCAATTCTCTTCCATTTCTCGACATTCTGGTCACACGTAACAAGTACTACGGCTTACCGTAAGCCTTCTTCGGTTTGCCTTCCACCACCCTTCAAATCATGTCATCCGACTAAACAAGAGTTAGCTTCATTTTATTCTTATATTTTCCATGCTCTTCAGGTTTGCTCCTCATAACTATATCTTGATGAAGAACTTAATTATTTAAAAGCAGTAGCTATTGACAGTGGCTTTTCACCCAACATTATTAATCAAGCAGTTAAAAAATTCTCGTCTCAACACACCAAAAGGCACACTTTTGTTTTAGGAGATTATAAAAATTATGTTATCATTCCCTTGTTTCCATCAATTAACTATAAAGTTACACGTACTTTACAGAAATTTAACTTTCGGGTCGTTTATTCTCCCATCAATAAAATTCCGAGTTCCATACTCAAGGATCCCATTCCAGATATGAATTCCTGGGGTATTTACAGGATTCCTTGCCAGTGTGGTTTAATTTACATTGGTCAAACTAAGGAAGCCTTAAAATTTCGCGTCAAGGAACATAAGGCATATGTTAGAAAAAGGAAACACAGAAGTCTTCTGTTGCCCAGCATTGTTGGTCCGAAAAATCACACTTTTAATTTTTCTGCTACCAAAATTATTCAAAAAACATCTTTCATCGGTGAACCAGATTTTCTAGAGGCATTTTATATTCAAAAAAATCTTTCTGTTCTAGTTAAGGACCTTAATTTCAATCCATCTTTGCCTTCAGCCTTTAAAGAAATTATGTTTTAGTTCTGGTTTCATCAACAGATGACGCCAATAGCTTGACTCCTGTCCAGGCTTTCTTATCTTATCACTATATCTTATTTCGTTACTTTGCGCTTTTGCAGCTGAGAATGATGTTTCGGTAAAACCATCGAAACTAGTCCTGTGAAAATTTGAAAATGTAGCTCTGATTTTAGTTGTTTTACTTCTAAATTAATATCACAATGCATTACATTTGAACGAAGAAAACTTGCAAACTAAAGGAACGATAATTCAGAATTTGTAATTTGTTTAGTCTTTAAATGTCTAAAATTATGTCTGAATGAACTCAAATTATTGCGCTTGAGTAGAAGACAATTTATATAAAGGTGGACAAAATTTAGTACCAAAAAGTGATTAAAAAGAAAAATTTTTAATCTTTCTTTCATATGAACCTTTAGATATGTACAACCGCAAATAATTAACTCTAGATTCGATTAACTTAATTCAATTTTTACAGTTCGTTAACTGAATTTTCGTGGACAGGAAACATAATTTTAGATAAACACACAATCCTAGATACAAAAATATTCGTTTTTTTTTGTACAAGTTCCCATGTATCACATTAAAATATTAAAGTCACGATAAACATAAAGATTTTATCATAATTCACGGAACTAAATTCCTTAGTGAAGATTGAAATTTTAACACTTAATTTTATATAATCATAAATTTAAGCTTATCTTGAGACAGAACTTTTTAAAGTAAAAAAATTTTTTAAATACAGACTGACATTCAAAAATTCAGGTTTATATAAACAACTCTATAGACTAAGAGGAGGTGAAGGGCAGTTACATGAACATAGTTCCGGAATCTGGAACTTAAAACAAATTTATGAGATGCTGAAGAATAACAAACCTAAGGTCTGGCTGCAATGAATTAATGTAACCTGTTCTAATGTAGCGACGGATAGGTTTTAATACTGTCCGTTATTATTCGGAAAAAATAGTCCGCCTTCCTCAACATGCTATATACCAGTTCAGAACAGTCTCTTTATAATACATCGGTAACAGAAACTCCAAGCCAGAATAATCGCACTTCATCAGTGTCTCTTAATCTTTTCTTACACGTCCGCAAAACGGGAGCATTTCATTAGTGTTAGAGAGAAACTTTTATCGTTCAGTCGCAGAAACTTTTATCGCTTAAAAATCAGAGTTATATTTTCAAATTTTCGCAGGACTAGTTTCGATGGTTTTACCGAACCATCATCCTCAGCTGCACGTTTTCTTTTCTGTCTTAAAAGTCTGTGAAACCGGAAAATTTGATAAATGTTGGACAGGAATCTTTATAGCTCAGTCATTTCTTAAACATTTGTAAAACTGAAATATTTTATCAGCGTAGGACAGAAACCTTTATCCTCAATCATTTCTTAAACATCTGTGAAACTGGAACATTTCATCAGTGTTGGGCAGAAACATTTATCGCTAAATTAATTTTTTAAACGTCTGTAAAACTAGAACATTTCACCAGAGAAGGGCAGGAATCTTTATCGTGCTTACTTTCCAAGTCATCTCCAATAAAATGTTCTTTCTCCATATAAAAAACTACACATCTTTCTGTAGCTATCTATCATCCGCATTCTCGCTAACCCCCCAAAAGCCTCGCCTCCTTTCTCCGACAAAATATTTCATATTAAATTCTAGACCTAATTATTAATCAAACGCCATTTTCTCTCCAACCACGCCTCACGTGAAGGTAATTGGTCAATCACTATCACATAACAAAATTTTTAGAAGTGCAGCACATACTTTTATAGCGCCCCAGGAAAAGGAGAGTAGGATATATTTCTCATTCATTCGCCGTGAGAATTCTCAGAGGTAATTTCACGTCCGGGCAAAACATCTCTCAAGGAAATAGTACGCTTGTCTACTCTTTTGTTTGTATTACAGTCCAAGGAAGAATTAAATAATAAATGGCGCCCTGTTGTAAATCTTTCTTTACAAATCTGCCGCATCCATTTACCTCCAAGAACGAAAAACATTTTAACCTTCCCTTCCCTTTTCTTCTTCTTTAGGCTTTTATGCAAAGAAGTCCTGTTTCAAGCACACGTCCTGTTAGGCCGGATCTCCTTGGCTCGTATCTCATGAAGGCAATAAAAAACTCTCTGTGCCCCTGCAGCATATACCGAAGACAAAAAGGATCCTTTATTTCAAATTTAATTTTTTAGTTTTTACTGGCGCTTACCGCTCAATCCCTAAATTTCTCGATATTTCGTTTCAAGAAATCCTCAACATTCAGAAATAATCCTGAAACTAGAAACTTTATATAACACTACATTAAGAAGGAACTGAAATTTACAGTGTTCCTTAGTTCTTCTCGTTTCAGTATCTGAACAAAAGCAGTATTTATCCCATTTTCCAGACTGAACACACACACACACACACACACACACACACACATATATATATATATATATATATATATATATATATGTATGTACTATAATGGCTTAGCTTAAAGGCAAACCTCGCAGCAAGAAGTCAGAGCACTGAGAACTTTGTGAGGTTTTCTTTAATTTGAATAACCAGTTATGTTATGTTTTGAATAGGTAACGTTACCTCTTTCTTTCCTTTTTCCCGCCAGAACGCACAGGAGTTCGCGTGTATTTAAATGGATGTTTTTGAGAGTGTTAAGGTATAGTGTGTTCTGCCACATGAAGGCGACGTTGCTAGGTTTGCTACTTAGGTAAGTGCTTCTGTCTTCGGCCTCTCTATAGATTGCCGATAGGTGAATTCCCGCCGGTGAAATTTCTGACCCAAATTCGCCTTAAATTGCTCTATGCAACCTTTGGCTATTAGTTATATAAATTTACCTTACCATTTTACTTACCACCTTGAGTTTCTCTCCATAAGTCTACTAGGAGTGGCTCCTATTCATATATGTAATTTTAAATAAAAGGGTTCTGCACACCCTTTTTGAGTTTCTGTTATACTTAACATCTGTAGAGACATTAGGTATTGTTTTGGAAGCAGGAAAGATGAAAATTTAACAAAGCCTTCGCCGGGAATCGAACCGCGGAATTCTGGAATACCGGCCCCGTTTTCAGATCACCACACCACGAAGGCACGCCAAGAAGGTGGGAGAAATACCTTATACATCTACATACAGTTATTACTTTGTAAGAAAGTCAAACTCTACAAAGCAACAGGCCAGTTGAATTGCCACAATCTCATCTCTGACTTCCGTAATCATCCCTTAGTTTATGTATATTATCTGCTCATCATTCTAGCTAGTTGTTGCTGAAATTTCTCTCTTCAGCTGTACATTCGCACAAAAAACTTCTTGTAGCGAAAGAATAATAGAATGAGAAGAAGAGAGTTATACTCAATTGAGATCATATTTGTAGAATGAAAACAAAATAAAGTATTGACATGAACATACAAATCCTCTCCAAATTATAAATGATAGCTCTAGAGTCATAATTATTACTTTGAGGAATGAAATTTGAATCCATATGAACGTTTGAAAACATTTCATGGTCCCAATTCCCTAATATCCTTAAAAATAGAGTTCAGAAAAAAAAATATTCCGAGATAGTGTCAAATATTATTAGGAGGAAAAAAATTCAAAGTCAGAAAAGAAAATTGTTATTTGTACAAATTTACGGTTGCAAATATGAAAGAACAAAACAAACTAAAATTTCAGATGTTTTAGGTTTAAAGATGTTGTTGTTATTATGACTTTGAGGTCAAGCACCACGGCAGGTGAGTCCGAAATTCTCCCACCCCTTTTTCCTTACTACCAATCCACACGAGAGGGCTTTCGGCTCGCCATACATTTAGAGTGCTCCCATGCCACAAAGACATTATATATAGTATATGTTATCGTGAAAGACCGAAATTGAAGAATGTCGACTTTTACCGGAGAATGAGCATTCACCAAATACGTCGGTGAAAGATCGAATATTTCTTTACATTCTTCTACATTCGGACCCTCACCGGCGTACGTCGACAATCACAGATATGCTCTGGTGTAGGTCGAAAAGAGAGGAGTATATGTACACGCTGCCATTCCAAAAGGAAGTGTTCCACAATAAATGCAGTTGTAAAAGCAAGGGCCTCTTGTGAAATTCAAAGTGTCATAATAATTTAAGTTGTTGCAATAAATAAGATTTGAATCACATAATTTGGTAAGTTTATAACTTCTATTATTTTCCTTTCTCATTTTGAATGTACTGTGTGTTTTAAGTTCTTATATTCTTAAGTTCTTATTCTGAGTCTCAAGTGCGTTTTTTCGCGAATGAATTACGGAGAAGGAAATATAATATTCTTATATGTTCAACTCACCATTACTACATGGTGAATGTCGACATTTACCGGTGTAAGTCAGAAATAAGAGTATTTGGAAAATATTTCGGACGTACACCAAGCGACTATGTGAATGTTGACATTCACCGGTGAAAGTCGATATTCTCCAGATTTCGGTGTCTCACCGTAACATATATATTTAGAAACGTCCATGCTTCTTCGGGATTCGGACTCAAGACCTTCGGTACGGTAGTCAGAGTCACTAATCATTATTCCGTTTGGAAGGTGGGTTTGAAGAATAAAATAATGATGTCGTTAAAAAAAAAAAAACACTAGCCGATACATTTATGTAGGATATCTGTGTTCTAGCTCAAAAAGTTTATTACCTGGTTTATGTATATCATATATTAATTCAGTCTGCAGTCTGTATTCATTTATTTTTAAATGTATAGGTTGCAAAGAATAGAGAATAAAGGAAAATTCTAAGAGCTAGTTTTACATATAGAGGAGCATAACAATATTTCATTGACACCTTCAAGATAGCTTTCCGTCTCTTGTGATCTGAGGCTTTAGTTTTTCAAAATGAATTCTTCTCTTTTATCTATTTCTAATTCTAACATATGGTGTAGGTAATAGTGCATCAATTGAACGGACTTAAAATATCAAATATATTGTAACAGCCTTCCTTTGTAGGAAAAGGGTTTCATAATTAGCATATATCCCTTTTTGGCTAATATGTTATATCAGGCATTAAATTTAATACCATTCACCTACAGAAACAGTGTTTATTTAAAATTCGCTTACAGTGTTTATTTAAAATTAATGCTGCTGTTTTTTTACCTTGACTTTTCAATCGATAAATATTTTTCTGAAGAAAGGGGAAACTAAAACTCCCTATAAAGCAATATTTCCTTATTAAATAATGCCAAGCATTTGCTAGTTTATTCTTTCCGCTGCATAACAAAGACGCTGATAACAAAGCAACTATTATTTTTCGTTGCTGCTCTGCAATGGGGTGTAACTGTGACTGCAAATGCTAATGAATAGCTTCGTATGGCCTATATTAATTCGAGCTATTGCATTCAGTTCTTATTTTATATCCGGGTGACTATAGCTTGATTGATTTTGTATCTTTTCCCGAAAGTTTAGAATATTTCACAAACATCCCTAGATGCAATTTGTAACGGATCCCTAACTTAGTAATAAGATACAAAAGGAAATCGTGATTGGTTATTTTCTTGCATCTCTTATACTCACTTGACTCAACGCAGTGTAAACAAATGACAAAATACCGAGTATGTGGTGAGCACACAGCGTCATTAACATACCGGCTTTTGTTTCGTTTAAAGTAAGCTATCTAAGGAAATGAGATTTGCCTTAAAGGGAATAGTGCGCTAATATCTAGTGATTTCTAGGCATTCTTAATTTGTTTACCGAAACTGTTAAAGGCGGCCGATTAATTCTTTCATGGAACTTACTCTACTATTAAAAGTAAATTTAGATAAATCCCGCTGGATGATTTTTGTCAGCCTTAGGGGCTAAAATGTTTCGTAGAATTAGAACACAAGAATAAAGCATTTATTGGTTACTTTGATTCTTTCATTCAGAAAGAAAAATGTTAAGCTAACCTAACATTTTATGAGTTCCTCTCTTTCTCTTCTAATTACTTAAAAGAATTACATAATTGGTTAGTTTTCCTATTTTAGCAGATTTTTCAATTTTTAGTGAAATGAAGGGGAAAACTGAAGAAAAAGATAATATGCTGCAGCAAATTTGTAGAAAATGTCATTCTCTTTTGTTTACGAACATTATATTACCTAAGTTAATTTTTACCCATAATTGTGGCAATTAGTTTTGTATCCATAAGTTAACATTAGAAAGTGCTAATATTTTTTACAATAATTATTATTGCATGTTTGCACCACATGTTGAAATTCAATTCAGCGGGTCAAACAAATAGATGATGAATAATCTTATAATTAAAAAACTGCTACACTATTGTATTTTAACAGGCAGAAATGTCTTTCTAAGCGCACAGTTTCATGAAAGAGAAATCCGAGACCTTAATATTCTCCCGATCACATTTTTGTATGCAATTAACTAGCTTTCGTGCATTGCCCATGTGGCATATCTACCAAGTAGAATTTCACCTGGAAAAGATTTTACAGTAGAATTCAAGTAGCTGCTTAACGTTAAAACGTTCTTGTAAAGTAAATTCAAGCATTAGTTCAACATTAATTTTTCTTATATTGCTTTTACGGTAAAACGTGTACGTCGAGTGAAACAGGAAGGTAATCTTTTCATTAAGTAGCAAACATATTATTAGCCGTAGAACCAAAATAAATAATTTTTAATAATTAAAATAAAGATTTTTTGATAATATTAATCCCCCCTCCGTCTAACATCCTCATTTATCAATCAAAATATGCTAAATAAGTAGTATATTTGTACTGTGAAAATTATATACCATTTAAAATTTAATTTAGTATTCAGACAGTGTGGTAAATATGTTTAGACGAAATTTTAACTACAAAAATTGGGTTTTGCATTTAAATACTTTTATAGAATCGACAAGCCATCGTTCGTATTATAAGTCGCAGAAATATATTATAAATCAAAAATGCATTATAAGTCAAAAATCCATACAGAAATTTTAATTTATACTAACTGAAATAATGGCTTCTATCTAATTAAGAGAAATTACTCAGAACTATTGTAAATAAAAAAATTCTAAAATGCATATTATGAATAAAATAGCACAATGATAACTAGTTTTTGTGCCTGAGAAAGATAGCAGTAGAATAACAAATAGCAATTTTAGAGACTATATACAGCCGCCCAATCGGGTAGTGGCTAGTGACCCTGACTGCTGTACCGGAAAGCCCTGGTTCAAATCCCTAATAAGGCATGGGCGTGTGTAAATGTGTAGAATCTGTGCGACAAAAGGGGCAATCAAAATATGCGGTGAGCCAAAAAGTCTTCTTGAGAGATTAGTGGTAGGGAATGAGGGATGGGAGATCCTCGGACCAGCTCTTCCCAGGGTGCTGTCCTTAAAAATTGGGGGCGAAACTGAGCAAAGTCGTACTGTCACTTGTGTGGTGCTCAAAGAAAGCTCTTGCCAACGACAGGCGCAATCGTTTTTCCTGGGCACGATACATTCTGTTGGCTTGTTTTGATATCAGAAAAGCGAGATTAGTCATAATAACAACAACAGATAGTATATATATATATATATGTAATAATAAAATTCCATAGTCAAGAATACACTTAAAATTCTAACTGCATGTTCTTTTCATTTTTAATGGCGACGTTCATTTATAAATCTACAGCCCCGTAGTCAAGTTGTTTTCCCGCCTTTTCTACACGTACAGTTATAGAATGTTCTGGAAATATTTAAAGCGAACTGGATTGGCTGACGAGGCTGTCGTCATTTCTTGGAAGCTCCGCCTTTCCAGAGACTATAAAAGGACTCGCAAAGGAATATCGGGGTCTTTTCTTTAATGTAACGATGCAGTAAACTTCATACAAAAAGTTATTAGTAATTCGTTTTTATTTACTCCGGAGTTTTGATTTTTGTAACTGCTATTTCTCCTGACCAATAATAAATGGATCCTGTTTTTTTTTTTTTAAAATTATGTTCTGATAATTTAAGCTACGACTACATTTATGATTCTTCAGCATTCTATTTATTCCGGACAAAAGCTGGTACATCACACACACACATATATATATATATATATATATATATATATATATATATATATATTAAACGTAACATGAAATAAATTACCTCAATGAAGTTTTTCCTTTCGAAATTTACTATGAAATTTTAACTCAGAAAAGAAGATAAATAAAAAAATGTTTCCATTTACGTCACCCTTATAATAAAAGATACCGCTCAGTTTATAAAGTTGAAACTTACCTGTGCTTTTAAAATGTCATATTTAGTGGACATGTTAAGATTTCAGTAATTAATAACTTCGTATATATCATGCGGAGAAACATAATTTAAAAGCCAATTCCTAAAAAAGTAAATTTTTTGTTTGTTTGAAAATCCAAATCGCTAAATTTTAATGCATGTATGTAAAGCCTCTTAGTTTTAATACCTGAAGCTCTAGCCTAAGTAGTTTTAAGCCACGTCATTTCCTTCATTTGTATTTTAAGATCGTTTCACGATTGTCGCTCACATGGTATAAAAAGATATATTAAAATGTAAGATTTGGGGAAGTGAAAAAGCAATAATGGTTGAAAAGAAGACGATAATTTAATTTTCAGAAATATTCAAACATAGTGAATATAGAGTGAATACGTAAAACTGAAAATACGTATAAACTGAAATGTATAAATGTGATCGAAATGTTTCTCGGAAAAGCTTTTTGTTATTATAAGTCTCGGAAAATCTTTTTGTTATTATATATTGTTAAAGATTTATATATAAATTCTATACTTTCTGAATTATATTATTATTTCTGAATTTAAACTTATTTACCTAAATTAGAATTGTATAGTATTTTCTACGTTTCCTTTTTTAGATTTATGTAACTTACTGATATGAATTATATACAGACTATACGTCACTGCTATAAAACCTATCCTTAATGACTTACATCGTCCGGAGTCTTCTCCCTACGTTCACGTCATTAACAATTTAAAACCTTATTCTATGAGGAAACTCAAAAATAACGGGTAAAACTAAACATCAAAAAAAGATAGGAAAGAAAATATGCAACAACTAAGCCTTATTTGCTACTGTGAGGAAAATTAGGTTTCGTTTTCATATTCATTAATAATACTCTGACGAAAACTGATGCCCATTAAAATACGGTTTTCTAAAAATGCGTTTCCGAGACTAACTCAAATTTTGAACTTTGAGTAGCTTAGTATTTTCAAATAGATGCGAATTTTACCGCATGTAGCATTTCAGCAGTCGCTGTCTAATAGAAATTTTGAAGAACGCTGAAGCCCCCATTTTTAACTTTCTCTGAAACTAACCCAAAATAAAACGTTCTGTTTGCATGCATCAAAAATAAAATATAAATGTCACTATATTATACAAATGAAGAAAAGTTTTCAAATATATGTGTTTCAAGCATTGCTAAAAAAACATAAAGCGAAATATGTTTTCTAAAATAACAATTAAAACTAAAGACGTGTTTTGGGATATTTACAATCTTTGTGAAAACTTTCATAATTCCTGGCTAATTATCAAACTCAAACTGTCTTTTTTCTTATATCTTGGTTGTAAAACTAAACTCACTTTGTAGGATTTACAAAGCTCTTCTATATCGTTTTAATAAGTTTACATATTAAATAATATCTCTTATGAATGTATTCAAATAAGAAACCTGCTGCATAAAAAGGCACTAATTTAAAACGAAATTAAAAATATGATATTAAATGCTACTTATTACCCACAGGAAATTAGATACCTATTACCAAATGCAATTAGACGTTATAGGATATTATACCTTAACGCTAACTTAACTCTGTAACTCACATAGACCATCAGAGCACAGAACACGCAAAACATCAGAAAACTTCGTTATCTGAACCCAAGGCATTAAACTGATTCTGTTGAATTTTGTCAACATTTGTGAACCGTTTTTATAAATGCATTGCAACAGCAGATGTTAGAACTCATATGGACCATAATGAGCATGCATATCGGCTTGTTCTTACGCATTTAAGTTGCATGCACTTCTGTCATCTTACTAAATAAAAATGGATATATGTAAGGGGGATATATGTAAATAAATGGATATATGTAAATAAATGGATATATGTAAATAAATGGATATATGTACATAAATGGATATATGTATATGCTTGTATGCATCATATCTGAAACTCAAAGTGCCATGAAGACGATAGTAATGATTAAACAAGTATTTGTGACCACTCTGTTCAAAGCATTATCAGAGTAAGAAATACTGTGAACAGCATTTTGGCATTAAAAGGAATTGTGAACTATGAATCCATCTCTACTCACGAACTGTTAATTCAGGCTTTTTGGGGTCGTTAAGCCCCGAAGGGCGAAGCCCATTGTCTAGAGTGTAGAACTACAAGAAATTTCTTCTTCATTTAGATTATGTTTAAACTCACAGAGCAATGAATATCAAGTAATGCTTGCAAAATGTACCATAGTTTTCATTCCATATTCATACTTGCTGATTTGGCCCTTGCGGAGTTTAAGTTTTCATGCAATCACAGAGATTCAGTATGAAACTGAGATAATGTTCTTTCTTCAGAGAATGCTCTAACAGTAGAGTAGCCATTAAAACAGGTATGTGTGTGCAGGAAGGAGCTATTTCTAGGCTGATAGGGAACACTAAAAACATTACTTCTTTTTTGAGACATCAGTCCGGAGAGCGTTTGGATAGCGACTCGTAAAAATAATAAGCCAACCAAGATGACCATTGCAGTATTCTGTGTGGATAATGACATCTCTATAAGCTCTGATTTAGTTTACAAAACAGTTTAGATTTATACATAATTTATTACATATAAGAGATATTATGATAGTATGCAAAAGAAACTTTGTTGATTAAAAACTGAATTCGTAAGATTTCTGTTCCAGGCCATGAAATCTTTTCTCCGCTTTTCATGTTGTAGTGAAAGATAAGAGAGCAAATTTTTAACACTTTAGTTTCTTGAGATGTTGCTTTCGGCAGAATGAAATTCTGTGTATGAAGAACTTTGTGTCAATGATTATCTAACCCCCTCATTAACTAAACCCGCGTTATATTCAATGAAATAGCCAATAGGAGAAAGTCCCGTGTTTGCTCTCGTCTTTGAAGTTTCATTAGAAAAGAAAACCAACGAATATTAAGAAAGATCCAACCGGCTTGGAATGAGACAAGACATCGTATTCTAAAGAGTCATGATTAATATACATGAGCTTTTACATGCACAGGCGAAAGCCGTCTGCAACAGTTGTACCAAGTTGAATTTACTTTAGGTTAGAATATCAATTAGGAATCGCAGTGCTCCAAAATTTCTAATGAGCTCGGTTGAAAAGACTGCTTATTCCTGCTTCCGGCTGTTGGATTGGCTCGGGAGTAGTATTTTTGCATTATTATTTATTCGGTGCTTGGAATAACTCTAGTTTCGATGGGTTTTTTTTTCTTTATATATTTGCACTTTTGCTTGTCTCAGAGCGATCTTCTTGTTTTTAGCAACTTAAAAGTTGCTACTTCGCTAATTTTTATGCATGATGAAGGGGCAAAAATGAAATGGAGAATTCAAAATTCCTTCATTGAATATTTATAAATTTTTGTTTTCTAATACACGTTTAGAATCCATTCATTTAACATACACTTGAAAGCAATTTTTTAACCTTTCTGAAATTTTGCATTAGTGGATCGATTAATAGCTTACTTACATTTTTCGAATAATGGAGTATAATAATTTTAATATTTAAGGATACATTCATATATTTAATTATATTTTAACTCATTATTTCATCCATACTGTTAATTCAATGTCTAAACACTAAGATGAGTAAAAAATATTTCACTAAATACGATTTGTTTCATGTGTCCTTAATATGAAATTCTACGATAATTATTTTTATATATTTCGTTATCTGTATTCATAATATTTTGAACCGCGAATTCTGGCGTCGTAAAGCTTTATTACAATGAATTACGTTTTGAAAGTCTTACGTATAGATGATTCGTTTATGAAATAAAAACTATTATTTATCATTGTTTATTTCATTGATCATTACAAATTATAGAGGGAAACTCACTAATATCTAACTCACTTACATAATATTGTATACATACGTAAGTTGTTTCATAAGAAAGAAAAGCAATGATTAATGAAGTTATAAACAAATGGTTCGGAAAAATGGTAATCTCAATAGTAGCCAAAAGACTTCTTCCAGAAGAGATCAGCATATTTTGTCCTGTTTTACGAAACTTTATTCTTTCATGGAGAAATAGTCCATGATGAGATAAATAATATTTCTATATCTGTTTTGCTGGCTACCAGTTCTGGCGATATTACCAAACGCACTTCATAGTGATAGAATAAAAATTAATTCCCTCGATATTTTCAACGATGCGCAATTTTACGGATGCACATAATAATAAAATATGAATTATTACGGACTTATCAAAAAGTCGTGTCCTTGAGTGAGATAAAGGTTTAATGAAAAGGCTGTCCGAAACAAAAATTGTATTGTTCGGCGCGTCATTGGATAAGAAAACTGTCAAATCACTATCTGCCGAATATCGCTTCTACATTCTAGTCAAGCTATTAGATCAAGAAATCATTTAATTATGAATACCAGAAACGGATTGTGAAACATTATATCGTAAACTTGCACTTGGATATTTAAAACTTGAGATCCATTTATTTAAAGCGGCACATATGCCGAAACATGGGAGAATGCATATAAAACTATTATTAAACATATATTTTGATATTTTGGATTACAGAAAACATCGAACCTAACATGATTAATAAAAGAACGCATCGCATGAATATGATTTAAGTGAAGTTATACAAATCTTATGTAATTATAAGTCTTACGCACAAATTAATCTTATGTACAATTAATCTTATATACAAATCTTATGTAAGGTAAGGACAGGAGATACAGTAGGCGCTGCTTATTATGATCACGTTTATCCCCGGTTGCTTTGATAAAATTAAACCGAATGATAACATCAAACGATAATAAAAATTATCCATCGAATAAGCGAATTAAAATAATTTAATAATATCGTGCATTGGAACAATGCACAATAGTACAGACCTTTTGGTCTGCATTTATCTTTTATTCGACGATTTAACTCCCGCTTTAAAAATTCCTTGCTACGGTAGAGCGACTTCTTGATCACAATAAGAGATGTAACTTCCATATTTTCATATACGGGATTTTCGTATACGGACGGGATTTAAGAAATTCGATGCCAAAATCCGAATGATAGCCTTAACCGTAATCACATTAAGCAGCACGTGCTAGCAAGAAGATAACCAGCATGCGGACGTCGTCAATCTTGCCTTACAGATTGCGTTTGCCTCCCTGTGGTGGCCTGCCATTATCAAAGCTATGCATGCGGCAACAGTACTTCATAATCCTCTACAAGTTGTAGAGACATTAGGTAATTTTTGGAGGCCTGAGAGATGAAAAATTAGCAATCGCCTTCGCCGGGAATCGAACCACGCACCTCTGGAATACCGACCCAGCGTGTAGAACCACTACACCACGAAGGCACTCCAAGAAAGTGGGAGAAATACCTTATAAAGTAATTAAAAGTTATCTCAGCGACCGCATTTTTATTGCTGTCTATAATGGCGGCATAGTGGCAAAATCGAGGCTGTCTACAGGGGTCAGGTGCTGGAGCAGATTTCTGGAATGTCACATTTAATTCCATACTGAATGCGCATTGGTCGCCGCATACAAAGACAGTAAGTAGCCTTTCGAGTCCACAGCAGGGACGAATTGAAGAAAAACTGCAACGAGGTTATCTCGCTCTGACAACCTCTGCGTTGTAAAACACCTTGAAAAATCACAGGATAAATCTAAATACATAATATTTCACAAGCCCAAACAAACTTTCATAAATAAATCATGCATCAAGCTTAGAAGAGCGACGGTAAAGAGGATCAAGGATTTAAAACTCCTTGCCCTCATCTTGGATAAAAACTTCACTTGGATTCTTCATTTGCAAGCCCAAAGTGTCAACGCCACAAGAATAGCGACTAGAATTAAAACTATGCGGAGAAAAGATTGGGGATTGCGACCCCACATCCTCAAAACTATTTACAAGATAGTAGTAGAAAAATTAGTTTTGTATGGGGGAAGCTATTTAGACCCCACCCATGACTGCGAGGAAATTAAGCTTACCAACAGCAGCCAACGACCTTTCGTCTCTGTTATTACGAAAGCATACAGGACAGCGGTTAGCTGGACTTACTCCCTTGACAATAGCGGCGTTACAAGAGGCAACTGTCTCTACTGTCACGCTTCTTAGGACTTCAGCCTCATTTAGAGGAACTGCATTTATCCCATCAGAATTTGAGAACAAAAATTATCAGCTCAAAGTTCATCTTGTTATGGTTGGACAATTGTGCCCATACCTCTGTGTCTCAGGAAATACGGGAAAGAGAAGCAAGAGGTGAGAAACCCATCAGCATATTCATTGATGGCTTAAAAATCAACAAAGCGCTTTTATTACTCAATATCATGATAGTGTCTTAGAAACATGGAAAGGATACCTTGGAATAAACATATCCGTATTCCAGGAGAAGCAATAGCCTTGCGCCAGGCTGTCACAACAGCTATAAATTTTGTTGACTGAGAAGTTTGCATTTTTCTCAGATAGTCAGTCAACAATCTTGGCTCTTTGTGATCCGTTCCATCCATCACCGATGATAACAGATGTACAAAGTATGCTCAAAGAAAATTCGCTTAACTGCAGATTTTATGGATTGAAGCACACGTGGGCCACAGGGGCAATGAGGATTCAGACACTCTCACAAAGGAAGCTGCAAAAAATATCGGTGCGCAGGATGTCCAGATCCCGCTACTCAAATCTCATCTGAAGCGAGTCTGCCGGATTAAAGCTCAGCAACAATGGCAAGAGGAATGGGACTCTATATTGCAAGCCTGTGGAACCCATAATTTCCATAGTCTTAATGGAATACCATGACTTCCATACTCTTATATGAGTTTCCCAAGATCGACTCATGTCAGTCCTGTTTCTTTCCCGCTTCATAACAGGCCATGGACCATTTCCAAAATATTTCTATGAAAGGGGAATAGCAACAACTGACCGTTGTGTGTGTAATGAAGTAGGTACTCCTGATCATTATATTACGTCTTGCCTTCTAACGGAAGCATGGCACATGAAGCTTCCTGATGCTGACTTTCCGTATAAACGCTTATTTATTAAGCAGACGGCCTAGCTCAGAAAGCTCAAAAGCATCATGAACAAACGTGAAGCACTAGGACTGAATTTATGCAGTCCACAGTAATAGCGTATTGACTTCAATTCGCACAGATTTAGAACATTAATATGTACACTGGTTTCCAGTGGCTTCTGCAAGAAGTCTATCTTGAGTCAGAGCACAAAATAACATTAGGATGAGAATACGCAAAACAAACGCAAACATACGTGTTATAATGTAAGCATGTGCATATTATAAATAGAATACTGTACAGTACATTGGGAATAGTGTACTGAACACTGCGAAATAAATGTGACAGTTCCTATATCTCCCGCTCTACTGCCCCGATTGGCGAAATTCAAATTGCATTTTTCATGACTCGAAAGCGCGACTTAGGATACGTATTATATTTATATATAGCATTGTTCTAATATAGGTATTTTGACATAAAATCGGACTTTTTCTGATATGACATGCTCATTTTTTTCCATATTTCGATTCTAAGACTCAAATTAAGCCAAACTGCGAAGTTTTGTAAAAATCGCACAAGTAGTTTTTAAACCATTAGCTCTCAAAATTTTAGCTCCTCAATGTTAATTGAATTTGGTATATATTTATTAATATCTCTTTTTTTTTTTTAGTTAAACTTATTTTATTCTTCCTTTCACATTTCGAAATTTAGATTAATTCCAAATAAAATTCGTCCATTTTTTGTGATTTATTTTTAAATAATTTTTATAAATTTTTCAAAAACATTTTGATAAATAAAATATTTCTAGACACATCGGCCAAAAATTAGAGATTTTTATTAAACATTTTCTAAGATATACGTGCAGTTACATATTGGAGCATTTTGAAATTTGGCATATTTGTTATAAGCGATAATAACGCCAAATCTGGTTTACCCACTTCGTTAAAATTATTTGAAAGTATGAACAATGACATTTTTTCTCGCTCGTCTGCATTGTAGAAAAGGAAAGGAAAATAGGTACTATAAATTAAGAATTTCGCCAAGTGAATTATTCTTGGCACAAACTGAAAAAAATTCGCTAAGTTAAATTTTTGAATTTCTTCGTAAATTTCACATCAAATTTTATAAAACTTAGTATTTAGGCACAATTTGAGTCGTAGAATCGAAATATGGAAATACATTGACATGTCTTTTCCGAAAGCGTCCGATTTTGTGTCAGAACATATTAGAATTGTAGCTTAGAATATAATGATTTTGTGTCAGAATACCTATATTAGAATAGTAGCTCTTATATTAGAATTAGTTTTTTGCTACATATAAATGTAATATATATCCTGAGTCGCGCTTTCGAGACATGAAAAACGCAATTTGAATTTCATCAATCGACGCAGTAAAACGAGAAATACAGAACTGCCCTCCTTTTTTTTTTTTCGCAGTGTACCTCGTATAGTACCTCGTAAAATGTGCCCATATCATGTAGAGCTATGCTTTGAGCTGCAGGCAGCATAGCAACTATAACTGTAGTACTACAACTTAATGTATTAAATATCATATAATGTAAATAATATAATGTATATGGCAAGTTGATTATATAATGTATCTAGTGCATGTAGAGCAACGGGATGAAAGATATTAAGGAAAGCAATTATGAACATATTCTGTATGAAATGTATTGTGCTTCAGGTATAGAATGCTGCGGATTGCCAAACAAGACACCTGTACTTTGTATATTATATTCACAGCAATAAGTAACGACTGTATTCTGTAATTTTTTTCCCTGTAATTCTGTAATTTTGTGTATTTTTAACAGTTTGTTAAAGCTCTCTGTATTAAGAATTATGTTGTATATAATCAAGGGTTATTACCAGTTTCTGTGTTATGTAATCAAGAGTAATGGTTCAATGTAATATCAGCTGATACTCACAGTGTATTGAGTGTAGAAATGAGTTTTGTAAAGTGTCTTACATATATGTTATATAAAAATGACAGTGTATTGAGCGTTTTATATATAACAATGCGTTAATGTAGAATGTGACGAGGAGAATGTTTAATTAAAAAGTTATTTTTAGTATGTTTACAGAATACAGCAAATTTATGCAATAGTGAACATTTAGCGTAATATTATTTAATCAAAATTAGAATGGACTGCATTTCGTTTTCGAATCTGTTATCTGTTTTCAGATCTGTTTCCTGTATTTCTATAGTCTACTTTGTGCAACGCATGCAGAAAAATCTGATACTTCGCCTTTGTATGGCCATGTAATGTCTTGATTTCGGAGTGTAATTTTATAGTTGCGGGATCCGGACGATGCCCGATTAGTCTCTGCAAGCCGCCCGGGTGACCGAACCTGCTCTCACCTGTCACATGTCCTTTCCATCACGCACAATCTCAGTTTGCAACAATTTCTTCATAACATGTCGTAGTTGGGAAGGCATCACACGGACCTTCCACTATCGTCACATTCGGAAGCTGAGTCTCTAAGTGTTACAAAACTGGAATTGATTCATAACATATCTCTTTTTCCATCACACAACATAATCGCTCTCGAACAATTTATTATCATTCGCGTGTCAAATCAAAATCAGTCTTCCTAAGATAATTTAGTTCATCTATTGCACTGCGCAATAACGATGTACTTCTAACAGATTTCTTTCAATCATTACCTTCGCAATCCTCAGTATACACCGACCATTAGTCTAAGCTCCTCTAAATCACTTTCCTATAGCCAAGTGCCTCTTTCTTTTTTTCTCCTCCTCGTATTGAAAATAACCCCAAAATCTAATCAGATGGAATATACTATCATTTTTCTTCTCCTCTCTGCTTCATTTTAGGTCCCACCAAATGGCTGAGTGGTTAAGAGCGCGGAATGCTGGGAGTTCGATTCTAGGTGAAAGAGCTGATGCATGCTTGGTTTACGCAACATGAATAGGAATCAGGTTTCCCTTACCTCTCCACGAAGTCATCCCTCTATAGGCAAACAGTAATTGTGTGCTTTGCTGAATTAAAATAACCTAACCCTAAACATTTTCGTCTATCTTCCCTCCCTTCTTTTCAATAATTTTTTTGGTTTTTTCTTGGTCTAATTCTTAATTAAAACTGAATTGTTATGCAGCTACGCCTCACATTACTTTACGTTGGCCAAAGACTACATCACATTACTTTCTTGAAGTCAAGCATAAGCCCAGAAGAATTTAAAATTGTGGAACCTGAGACTAATGTTTATTTTTCATTCTCCTTGAGCGCGGCAAGAAACCCAGGTGTCCTCCTAGATAATTTGTCTACAGTTCATTTCTTAACGAAGCCCAGAGGTGATCCTAACAATAAATTGATTCCTTCTAATAAAGAACATATTTTTTTTTAAATCTTCAGCTTATATATCACCAACTACGACGCGTGGTTTCTTATTTATATTTCAGATTCCTAATTTAAGACACTCTAATTATTCCACAACGCATAAGAAAACATTCTCTTCCAAAGCAAATTTCTTTCCTATGCTCCGAGGCCTCACGGATGCTCAAGCAATTTAGATCAGAGAAAGCTAGGGAATAATTTCGTTAGGCTACTAGGAATTAACAAGGAAGGAATCCTTTATTCCCAATCTTCAATTATCAATTTGGCACTCAAGCCTGCAAATGTATCCACTATAACACCAAAATTACCAGCGTTTTCTTTCAAGGAATCGAAATTAAAACAAATATTGTTATTTAAGATTCTTTGAAGTCGTGTTGCTGCGTTATAAAGTTGATCGACTAAAGCAGTAAAAATATGAAATAATGAATGCAGATATAGCAAGGTACATATTTTAGCTCTCAATGAGCGGTAACGTAAAAGGAAAAGTTATAAAACTGGTAGAAATTCAACCCTTGAAAAATTATGTCAGCATACAAGAAATCCTGGATATCATTTTACTGTGAAACGGTATCCCATTGTGTAGCTACACTAACTCTGTACAGATATTACACCCTTTACTTTATAATGAATACGCTGTTTGCGGATTGAATGTAAGCACAGTTGATGTGAAGTAAAAACCAATCAAAGCACTAACCTATTTCATATGAATTGCAATTAGCAAAATGAATTGTAAGTTCTAGAACTACAAAACCGTCGGACAAGCTGCATAGGTAGTTCAAAGTGGATGCAAATCGCAGCGAACGGGACTGGCTGGAGCAGAATTTCATGGCCTTTCCCATGGTTAAAGAAAATTCGGGTTATTTAGCTTAAAAAAGGTCTTCCACTTACTTTTTTTTTCTGACTTCGCGTTAAATGCATATTCATTTTCCTTTTACAACGCTTTTCTGAAAACAATCAACACTCGGTTTTCAGCAGTAAAAAACATAGCAGGTATAGGTTTACTTAATGAGATACGAGGCTTAACTTTTTAGATAACATCTAATTTCTTAGGTGACCTTTTTCATGGAATATGCAAATTCAGACGACAGCTATCTGTCTAAGGGGAAGGATGTCTTCGCGGAGTAATAACTAAGGAAAACTGGGTCATAGTCACACTACACACGGGAAAACCAGGAAAATACATATGAAGCTAACCCATTCGTTAAAAGTTGAAAGCAAAACGAATTACCGGTTACCCTTGGTCTTATCTTCTCTGCCATTCGTAGTCTTTATGACATATAAAACATCATCTGTAGCCAGCGAACTTTATTTATCAGTCTTAGTACCCTTTATTAGCTGATGTAGCATCTGTGTTTCATTTAGACTGTATTCTGCTTATACTAGATTTAAAAGCGTATATACTAACAACAGGAAATGTAAATTTCACTTCTTCTATCTGTACCTAAGCATAATATGGTTAATGTAACAATCGAAGTTGAAAATAATTAACAGTGTATCAAACAACATTACATGCAGCGATGATGATGGTTTGCTTTTCTTGATAATACTAAAATTGAAAGTAACAGTACCTTAGTATACGCTACGGCATTTTTGGAAAATACTAAGTTACGGTTAAGATTATCAGATCCGTACCCGATGTGAATGTATGCTCTTATAATATTTAAGGTAAATATTTTATCATTCAAAAATAATTTACACGAAATATTAGTATTTTTCAATTTCTCAACAAAATGAACATTTATCTTGAATTTGAGAAAGCTAAGTATTTCTTATTACAGGAGCACTCGATGAAAATTCAGGTATCTTAAAATTTTGTTTAAAAGCTATTTCATTTCACGTTTAATATCTTTCGGTAATCATCATTTTAGATCAACATCTATAGAATTAATCTTTTTTTTTATTGGTTAATGGTGGTAGTTGTGTTTTTTTATTCTTTACTTATATAAATTTGCTACTTGTTTTGATTTTCTATCCTCATCACGAATTATGAACCTATCTACTCCAAACGGACACGTGTACCCTTTTTTATGAATAGATTCTTACACTTATTTGGTGCTTTTAATCTATCTATATTGATTTGTTCATTGCTACTATGAGCATGATTAAAATTATATCCCTTTCGTGCTTACAACTTTTCTTTACTTACTCAATTTTCTCTTCATTTATTTATCTTATTCCAAAAAGTAGTTCAAAAGAAGCTGATTTTAGTTTCTCGCAAACGTATTTCTTATGATGCAAAAATATATCATACGTCATGTGATGGCGAAAAAACGTAAATTTGCTCCGTCAGGCATTGTAATTGTGCACTTGTCTTAAGTCAGCATATATCAGCCCATATCTAATTGTGCACCTGTCTTAAGTCATATTTTGATAATTCAGCAATTTTGGTATAGGTACCCTCACGCAGTTACTCATCTTCCTTTCTAATATTTGTTATATAATTCATGAAAAACGACTATTACGACTTTACGAACGATATTAATTAATTAATTGTATAAGTTTAAAATTACGTTATGTGCTATAGGTGCCTTCGATTTCTACTCATTTTTAGTTTTAGAATCCTTAATTTCTTCTTTCCCTTTCAGTAAAAATGCATTACTTAATTGAAAATATGAAATATAGTGGTAAACGTATTCCTCGTTCCTCCTATCGTACCCAAATCATCATGAGAACATGCATTTAAATTTTTTAATGCCTCAAAGTATGTGTGTTCAATGTATCATTATGCTATTATTTGCATTGCTTTACGTTTTATCAGGATATCGGATTATGTTTTAATGTGATGTTGCTTTATGTTTTACCTGTGAAACGCTTTATTTTCCACGCCGAAGTTTTATACCATGATATTTTAGAATTCCGATGTTTTCCCTTGCTCTCTTTTCTCCTACTATGTTTTCATAATGCGTTGTTTCTTCGCGAAGTTTTCGTACGCGATCTTTTCCTCTGTCACTGGGAAGTGTTTTCTTTTTCCACTTTTGCGTGTCAATGGTTCTACTAGGACTTTAAGGTAAGACAGATTGGTTATATTTTAAATATATAAAATTCATTTATTGTTTAAACTGCGTATTAAACGGCATCTTATAAATGCCGTAACTTCTTCTTGAACAAGACCTTACACTGCGTATTTCGCACAATTTCATAAATGCGACACAGATATTGCATCTGACTTATCACGTGCATGATGATAAACCGCTGTGTGTTTTCCTGCACTGTGGTAAAAACAATGAAATGACATGCCATTCAGTCTCCACATAAAATATATAATATTATGTATTAAATGTTAAAAATGGGTATTTGGGTGCTTTTATTCACGAAAAAATCCGGCATATATCAAGAAAAATGAGTATCAGCTACGAAATAGCAGTAAGAAAGATGTCGGGCAACGACCCTGTCAAATGTTGAACTTAAGGTGAAAGTTGCAATGTTTTCTGAAGAAACCAAGTGTTTGGCGGCGATACAAAGAAGCACTGTTTGGACACTTTGGTACAAGATGGGCTTCTAGCAAATAATCTGAGTCTTATGCTTCTTCTCTCGGATTCTTTAGGTTACGGTGAATGGAAGGAAATTTTCATATAATGTCTCGTAGTGTAAGTAGTAGCACTCTCAGCTAGCAATGGAAGAAGTCTCAGAAAAGGCCTTGTTAATGTTTTACGCTCTATAAAGCGCATTAGACTATCTTTTATTTTTCATTCTAGATAACTAGTAGCCAGTGTTTACAATGTATTTGTAAAGTCCCTATTTTTCTGAATTATTTCGACAGGTTATACTTTAAAGCCGTATAACGAAATAAAGTTACTTCGTAACGCGATACGGAATATAATGCAATTATTTAGGCACGACTTACATAGCTAATGATCAGCTGGAATATGGCAGGGACGAGAACGGGAAATCTCTACTCCTTAAATTCTGAAATGTTAGAATGTTATCAACAATAACTTCTCTGATATTAAGCCATTGAGAAGAAAGAGAACATAACGACCATTCGGATTTTCTGGAAGCAGTGTAATTTTTCAATAGACGCTTTAGAAGACTGCTTATAAATCATAATTGAAATAACGTAGTTTTCTAACTGCCCTAAACTTGCATTATTTATTTAATATTTATCTTTTAAATACCCTCAGAAAACAGTCAAATTCATTATATTTCGAAGTTTTATTATATAATAAAGACAGTTTCATTAAGGCTAAGATAATTCTTGCATCTCAATCAGTGTTTGGTATATCCTAGCTTTCACACGAAATGATCACTAATTGCTTGTTATGCCCACGTAATTCGGAATCTAGTTTCAACTGCTCAGATATGGAAAAGAAGGTTTCGATACTATATGCTGCTAGGAATACAGATATATCTCAGCTTTCTGTAATAATTAATATGACCTCTATGAAGTTTATACCTCAAAAATAAAGTCTCCATTTTGAACACAGTTGTAACATCATTGTGAACATATTTGGGCTATACATGTGTAAATGCAGAGATGAATGCTGTATGTGTTTTAGACTTTCAATTTTATTTATTTATTTTTTTTGCTTCTAATTGTTAACATCTTATCTAATGATTCTCGTATTACAAGTTCTGTGTACAAGTACTTGAATTATAATGACTTTAAAATCATCTTCATTTCTCACTACCTACATTAACATAAATTAGTACACTGTCATTCATTTTATTTCCTAGCCCTCAAGAATTGACAAAATTCTATATTTAGGAAGTATAATCTAATCAAACAATTAGCATATTTCTACTAATTGCTCTGTCTAAATGATTCTTCATTATCATTTTGCAAACTGAGATCATAAGTGAAGCAATCAAATTGAAAGGTTCATCGTAATCAAGCAGAGAAAGAGGATACCTACAGCTCATTACACAGAGTTTAATGAGGCATCAGAGAAACCTTTCACTGAAAAAAATGAGACTAATAAGAGAATTGCTAAATTTCTTGCTATATTCATTCAGCTGTAATGGACCATTAATTTTTCACACATTTCCGTAATTGAGTGAGTAATTATATACCAGCTATTTAGTAATTTAACAGTAGGACTTTAATAGAATGGAAATTTCTGTATGCATTTATCACATTTTTTAAACAGAACCGTATTGGATAAACATAATTTCATTTTCTGGAAATAATTTTAAAGTCTTTCTGCAAAACATCATATTTAACACTGAACACGCGAAAAGTGCGAGATGGACAAATAGATGCGGGATTTGCAAACATAAAATATTTTCCAAATCAATATTCCTTCCACACCATAAAAGAAAAGGTTTAGAAATAGGTTATAGGCTACTTGGCAAGTCTGTACATTAAGTTTTCATCGCAAACCACCTGTTTCAATTCATCCGGTTCCTATGGAGACAGTATGAGTGAATGAAAGAAGAGCAACATTCGGTCTATTATTTGCGAGCGCATGATGGTTTCGCCCACGCAAACCACGTGCTATGAAAAGTTCACTCTGCTGTAAAGGGGAAAGGGTAGTCACAAAAGATGGAAATTTTGAAATAGGATTTTATTAAGACTTTTCCCTATTTTCTTTCTCCAGACTAATACTGCTTCACTTAGAATACTCTTTTCCCCCTCACGCTGCAAGGGAAAAATGGAAGCATTTTATTTTTCCACTTACAACTGTGAACCAGAGTAAGGACTAACTTCACGTTTGTTAATTAATGATATAATAAATTTAACTGCATTTTTATAATTTTGGTATACAATAAGAAATTAATATCTTTGTCATTTTTTCATTGCTTTACAACGCCAAGAACATTTCAATTATGATTTGACTGCATTTCAAATGAAATTTAAATTTCTTCTTCAGAAAGCAGATACTGATCACTGTAAACTTCAATAAGTATTGCAAATCCAAATCACTATACATATTTTATCACATATATTCAAGTTAGGATATAGTAAGTGCATACCTTAAAAAGATCATGGCTTGTATTTTGTATCATGTATTATATGGTGTTTATTGAAAGGATATTAGGATTCTCCATTGTGTAATTCTAAGTTACAGTTGAAAGTCAAGAATCTTAAGAACTAGTAAGCGAATAATCGCTTGAGTTCGTGCACAGGAAACAACAAGTAAGAAGGGTGAAATAACCCTTTATTATTCCAATTAAAGTTTAACAAAACTCCGTCTTGGAGTTGTACAATAAAGCCGAGAATTGGGCTTGAACTTAAGAGACTAAGAATTAAACTAAATTAATCTTAACTAAAGAGATATAACCGAAGCTATCAAAATTTTAATAGAGTTGGCTCCCTAACGCTAATTGACTGCGAAGCTATCAAGGGCCTAAAGTACGGCCGAATCTGGTATCTCGCTCCCTAAGACCGTAAAACTTCGTAGTTATATACCTCTCTTCCTCATTAGCATTCAGACGTGATTCTAAAACTACGTTCTGGCCGGAAGCAGTAAGTTGAAATTAAGAACCGATAGGAAAGGAAGTTTAACTCAAAATTTAACTGTTAATAAAATTAAAATAATTCTTACAGGAGTAAGATGATTTTTCTTGTTTCGTCACTTAACTTTAGATATAAAATCACTACTGAAAGAAGCCAGTGTAAGTAATTATTTTAATTTTATTTTAATTATGCTTATTAAAATTATGATTTTTTACTTCCTTGTACGAAATAAAGGAAGTATTGTAATCGAGAAACGTTTCGGTATCATATTTCACCAGAAATATATATTTGGACCGTTCCTGACTATATTTTTGCACGAAGTCTGCGTTTACCGACAGATAAAGAAACCTTTTTTTAAAAAAAAATGGCTTCTAAAATGGATTAAAAAGGGACGTTTTCGTGGTGTCTATACGAAAGTAGGTATGTGTGTATGTATCTCGCATAACTTGTCTATAACATCTAGTTGTGCACCGCCTATTTTTATTGCATTGGGTAGTACTGAAAGTATATTTAACATATATATATATTATAAAATTCTAGTTAATTTACATGTCCTTGATTACTAGAATCTTAAGGGAGTGTCTAGCCCTTTTAGCGACTATTTGCTGATTTCCTAACAACTGTAAAATATAAGTCTAAAGAAGAGTTAAAATACCCTTTTATTCACTCAAAGAAATATTCACGGACAGCATATTCTCGGGCTCACAGAAAAGCGTTCACTCGGGCTTTAACTTGAGTTAAAAAGTAAGAAACTAAACTAATTCTAACTTGCTAAACTTTAGCTGAAGATAAGTTTAGCTGAAGCTGTACAAAGATAACTAACTGAGATGGCCGTAATTAAACCTCACCAGCGAATGCTAACAGGCATGTAAGGCTGCGTTCAGACGGCGGTATAAAGGGCATAGAGGCATAGTCATAAGGTCATAAAATACGGGAGTTCCGTTCACACCTGCGAGACGGGACTAAGCTGTGGCCAATGAGAGAATCTAAATTTTGCGCATGCGTGGATGTATCTACATCTTTCGCGCGCTGTTTTCCTACTCGATTGATTTTCCGCGTTCGCTCTGCTTGTTTTCATTATTTTGCGTCATGGCTTTTTCAGCTCACCACAAAGTTTTACTGACTCAACAGAATGCTCTTTTATCTGCCCTTCTTATTAGCCAAGAGGCAACAGAAAAAGGTAAAAAAAGAAAAAGAATGAAATGGTCTAGAGACATTTTTTTTAAAAGATTAATACGTGTTTGGAACATATTTCTGTGCAAAGCAGTCTGGAATATTTCTGCATTGCACTGTAGTACTCTCTATATTATAAACATGCACATACATATTTATATATGTAATAGATTCTGTAGTAGAACGCAGGTGGTTGTATCCACAATGAACAGCTAGAATTTTGATGCCGGAAAATGCTGAAACGCCGATGCACAATGAATAAAAAATTTGGCAGTCGAGGTATATTTAATCCAACTTTTATTTTCAGTAAACATGTCGTGGCCACAAACAAATTGGCATATTTATTGGGCCTATTCCAAAAAGCTTACATTTTTGATAGTTTGCAGTAAAAAGAAGGAGCAGACAGACAGTAGTCCAGCTAAGCCAAAGCGGTGAAAACAAATGCGTTATGTTCAAAGTGAAATCTTAATTCAGACTGAGTTAGTTTTGATTCTCAATGCATTTTGATTGGACGGTTAATATTGCTGTAAAATTACTATTGGCTGTTTTAGTTTCATTTACATCATAAGAATTATTTAAGAGTCATATGACATAGATTTTTCTCGAAATAACGCAGTACAAATAGAGGTTAGAGTGCTAAGTGAATTGTGGCCACAAAATGAGAATTTAAATAAAAAAAGGAATTTAATCCGGCTCGACTGCTTCTTCTTGAAAAGGGATGAACGTTCTAAGCATCAAGTATCTACGCAATTAGTATTTCTACTCATCTACGTCTCAGCGATCGTATTGCAATACCTCCAAATTGTTCTGTCATTACATTCTTCGGCCAGTTCTAATTATGAAGAAATCTACATGGGTTTGTTATTCTGTGTTCACAGTGAATAATGGGAAAAGTCCTGTTTCATCGAAAATTTTAATGAAAGTTTGTGCCGCATCCATAATCAAATCTTTCATCTCGTGTCATCGAACCACAGTTTCATTTCATATCTATAAAACCTTTTTCAATTTTTATATGTAATTTCTCTTAGGAGAAATACGATATTCTAAATATGCCTAATTAAAAAAAATCTTGAGGATGAGCGACAGATAGCCTGTATACAGGATGCGGCAGCGTTTATAGTGAATATTAAAAACACACCATAAGGCAGTAACTGTAATTTATTGATTACCTCTTATGTCAATTAATACAAGTAGTTAAAGGTATGCTATTTACTAATGTGTAAGTCATTGTCCATTAGGTGGATTACTTTTTGAATATGATGCTCCCTCTGCACAACACATTCATCTAAGCGGCATTAGAAGCTTGCCATAACTCGGAGTAACGTATTCCCTGGCACCTTGCCGACGGCAGTTTGGATGCGATCCTTCAACTCAGGAATGTTGGCACAACGTGCTCGGAAAACTTCTTGCTTCAGAGGTTGCCCCCAAAGGAAATGTCTGCACATGAAAGATCAGGTGAGCGAGGCGGCTAGGAAATATCATCAAAATGGGAAATTACTCTACCTGGAAATGTCTGACTCAATGGTCCGTCCATCTGGAACTTTCCCATGACGTCCTAAGTTGACATGTTGCCGAAATAGACGCTGGGTAGCAATAACAGAGTAGTTATTCTTGAAATAACTTTCAACAGCAAAGGCACGATGCTGTGCACACCACCGATCCATATCACTGTCACACTCGAAATAGCAGTTCATTAGTACATTAAATGCGGGACGAGCTGGCGCGCATTCATGCAGTACGTCATTGTACTACACAAGTCAAATTACGCTATGAACGCTGCCGCCCCCTGTATAATATTTTTCCATTTTGCAGGTGTGAAAGCAGTTAAGCGGAAAACAGTACTTACCATACATTTTTTTTTTAAATTTTCAATCAAAAGAAACATGTTTCTGTGCATAGCACTCCTTATTCACTGTCACTGTCATTCACTACAGTAGTTGGCTGCACTACCAGTATCAATTATTACTAGTACTAGTATCCCACAACTGGTCACCATGACCAGCAACAACTTATCTTGTACAATACTATGAAACGTTCACCCAACAATGTATTTTATGCTCAATCATTAAATACATTTTGCTGTATTGCCAGCTGTTTGTATGCATCTATTTCTAATCATTTGCATGTATAAGCCACATCTCTGAATTTCATATCCTGTTTCTGAAAGAAAAGTGGGTTACACTCGAGAGAATACAGTACAAAGTAAACACTAACTTTCAGGAATTTTTGTGGATAATTCTGCAAACTGGTATGTTTATATCACATGAGTAATTAAAATTAAACTCTGCTCTGCTTTGAGATGTCACAGATGTAAGTTTCATCCCTGTCTATTGTTAGAAGTAATTACTTTTAATGATTTTTCATTTGCTGACAGATTATGGCAATTCTTCACTCATTGGCAGACATGCATAATAAAGCACCAAAAAGAGTTTAATTCCAACATATGCTGCCATTTCTATTTACGACCAATATCTCAAAAGTAATTTCACATTGACAAATTTTAGGTACCCAAGTCTTCAAATATAACAAAATTATAAACATTCAAACCTTATCCAGGAATTTCTGCTAGAGAAATATCATGAATTTAATGATCAAAATTCCATTCAAATGATATTAATAAAGAGTAGATAATAAAAACAAATACTATTCATTAAATTATAATCCATGTTATGAATTATGTGTGCTATTCAGTTTCATTAAAAGTAAATTCCTTTCATGAAGAACGTAATTTAAAAACAGAGATCAACAGGAGACAAAACTGTCTAGACTGTTGACTGTTGTTTTAAGGATATTTCACTACATGTTTTCCTTCTTGTACTTCATAAGAGCATTTTCTCAAAAAATTATATTTTTATTACTTATACAAAGCTTACACCATTCAATTGACTATTGTGAGTATTTTTAAATAAGTGAAAATAATTTTTTTCTTTTTTTTAAAGTAATATTTTTACTGTTAAAAAAAACACCAGCAGATTCTTGATATTGATGTGATGCTTTAGTAAAATTAATTCATGAAGTTTGTTTGGAAAGAAAATCAGCATTTGAAGCAAACAGCAATACAATATTCCCAGCTTTTTCAAAAAATTTATTCTTAGCTACAAAAATAATTAACAGGAAGAAAATGATAGTAATAATTTATGCAAAAATAATAAACAGAAAGAAAGTAATAATAATAATTTACACAGAAAAAATAAAATTTTTGCAAACATGCATTTTTTGAAGAATTTTCATAATAAAATGAAAAATATGGATGAAATCAATCATCTACAGGATCATACACAGCGTGCATGATTTTGAGCTTAATTTTCGCTTTACGAGTTTCATCCATATTTTTCAATTTAACTGTGCAAACTTATTAAAGATGCATGTCATCATCGTAGATTTCTTGCGATATCAACTCATTATTTCGTTCGAGTACTATTACAACCCTTTCGGATACGATGTGCTCCATATTAAAAAAAAAATGGTCGCCTTCGATGTCACAGCGAAATCGTCTGTAGAAAACCGCTTCGTTTTAGCTTCGCTTTGATCGGTCAACGCTTATCCCAAACTCGACGTAAAGTTGAAGACTTAGAACCTTATGCCGCGAACCCTAAACCAGATTTTGTGACGCAGCACAAACTGGTTGCCTTGGCAACGGAGCTTGGCTTTAACCACTTATGCCCTTTATGCCTTCGTCTGAACGCAGCCTAAGACTAGGACCGTAAGTAATAGGCTTAACATGGCCCGAAGACGAAGTGGCCCGAAGGCAGAACTCACTGTACTTAGAACTTCTAAGCTCTTCTCCGGAAGCGACAGAACTCCCCATTAAATACCGTTTCTATATCTTTTACATAACACGCAATACTGAAATCTCATTCTGACAGGGAGTTGTAGGTGGAAAACAAGAATTTAAAGGAAAAGGTTTTAGAATTAAAAATAACTATTTTTTAATAATAATAATAACTATATATATATAATATTAAATAACAATATATATATATTTAAATTTAATTATACATTTTCTATTTATTATTATCTCCTAAGAAAGGAAACGTAGAACTATTGCAAACCGAAATTGGGAAATATTAATACTCAAGAGGACTGTGTTAAAACTATTAAAACTTGTAGTAAACCTAAGAGAAGTTTAAAATTTTATAATGCCATGCATTAAAAACCTTACATTAAAAAAAAGGAAAAAAAGTAGGTACATGAAAATAAGATAGAATAATGCATATATAAAAAGTAAGTAAATTATTGTTGATTTCCCGGAAGAGGGTTTATATATATATACAAAACAATTCTTTTGAAAACAAAATTTAAACATGCCTAGTATTTTCGCGCATTAAGCTGCAGGAAAAATAGTTTTAGTTTTAACTTTTTTAAATGCTTTGTTGCATTTATAAGATTATTTGAAATTTATTAATTATGTATTTCAATTTTTGGTCTTTGCGAAAAAATAGTTCTAAATTTCTTACTTTATATTATATATATATATATATGTGTGTGTGTGTGTGTGTGCCCCCGTTGCATGACATTTACTTTCGTAATCTTTACCGATAGTCATGGCCCACCAGCGGCCGAGCAGTAACGTCGCTGAACACTGGTAGTTCGGTCCGAGGCTCGAATCCCGCGGACGGGCTGGCTGCATGGGTGTTTTCGTGGTTTTCCCCATGTGTAACGTGTATACGAGCCAGTTTCCCTTAAAAAGTCCTCCACGAAGGCATCCCTCCCTTAAGGCAGATAGCCCTCGAGTGCTTTGCCGTAATCTAATAAACCTAAATCTAAACCGATAGTCATGTACTTTCAATTACAGAAGTGTTTTAAATAACGAAAATATTCATGTTCGGGCAATGTCAAATTTAAAAAAAAAAGAAGAAATAACTTTGAATGCGGTCTCACACTTGCTATATTTGTATTTAGGAAAGTTTTCATACGCGTTATGAAAAAATAAAATGCATGAAATTTGGCACGACAATAAAACTTTGACCGAGATATTTAATTTCAAAATTTGCAATTTGATGTCATTTTCAATTTGTCTTGAGGTTCGGTTATCTAAGTTAGAATAATTCTAAGAAATAAGTTTCAATGAAGTGCACAAAAAATGTGTATGATTTGATAGGCTGTACAAGAAAGTCATGTGGTGTCAAAGTCAGATTTGTTTCTTAGGGGACAGAATTTAAAAAAAAAAAAATTTCCCATTACTGCTTAATTTATGCTATAAATAAACCGTAATATTTATACTTGTGATAGCTATTTTCTTAAAACTCAAACTACATTTTATTATACATTTTGCCATTGAAATTCAAGCTTGAAGGATTGAACCGTTTGTCTCTCACTATCTTAAAAAACTGTGATTCAGTTTTGGTTTTCGAGTTTCAGTAGCTGAATTTTGATTTATTCGCTTTAAAATATTCTAATAATATTTTAATTAATTATTTTGAATTTAAGGACAGTTGTTCATGAACTCCTGAATGCAAATATAAATAATATCAAAGAAACTAATATTTAATTAATAGAGACCCTGGAAATTTTGTTAAATCACTGCACCATTATGTAAATAACTTATGTACTTAATGTTTTCTAAAAGATGTCTATTATGGATATTAAAACTGTTACATATTTTAAATTAAGTAAAGTATTTTCTTTATATAAATAGCATATAATTTTAAGCATGAAAGGGGAATGTATATTATATAATACCTATTAACCGGCACTAGGTATTTAATGAAATCTTTAGTAGGTATTTAATGAATCTTTTTCTTTTTAGAGTGTTCTCAAATTTTAAAACTGTAGAGGAATTATGTCTGAAAATCTTTTAATATAATTATTTAAAATTTCTAATCGTACATTAACAACGCGTCAGGAAAGCAAGATACGTAAAAATATGTGTAGTCCCATCATTGAACTAAATATGTTTGTATCGGTTATAACCCCACTTGCTCAATGTCGAAGCACTTGATCCTTCCAGTCTTATAACTTCAGTAATTGGGCACTAATTACAGAAGTGAATGAATTCATATAATGTTTGAGCCTTAGATAGAACTGCTTTATTTAGCTCATATTCATTATGCAACACATATTTACCTTCTTTGTTATTACACAAAACTTTTAAATAAACAGTTTCTCTGACATTTTCCACAACTATCTGGTTGTTATTTCTGCACAACAATAAACATTTACCCCAGTGACTCCTCATTGACCATTGCTAACATGTCATCCCAGAGAATAGACACAATAGACTGGATGGCATGCACATGGATGTCTTTGATAAAGACAATGAGCATTGTGCTTCGGCATTTCAATTAGCATATCACAGATTATGATATAACAGAGATCTATTGTACCTTTGCATGTTCTATACGAAAATTATCTATGCCTCAAATGCTACGATATCACATTCATTTATACAAATAACCAGTATTTGATATATACACGCTTTTCAATTACAGATATTTCGTTTTTAATAGAATTTGATTTTTAAATTAAAGTTGTTTTACTATGCTGTGGAATCATTACAGTTTTTGAGATAGAAAGTTGAAAATATAACCATATTCTGGTCAGGAGTCGAACATATGATTTGGAAGTTAATGTATTTGCCACAGCTCCACAGGAACGTATAACTGATTGACGTTAATTTCTTACTAATATAAAAGGGAGAAAAATGAATTATAGTGAGACGTTGTTTCAGCGTAGACATCACAATTATAGCACAGAGAAACGATGGAACAGGAGTTAGATATTTTGCAAGATAAAAAACTTTATTATTCGTCAAATGAATATGTTATCGAACATCGAAAAATTTGATTTTGGAGGAGTTACTGCTGAAAACGCTCTTACGTACTGACACTGTTACTGTTGATGCTGAAACACTATTACTACTGAGATATTTTTGATGACTGCCTTACACATGACTAATAGTAATAATTCATAAGTTAGACGCATTGACACAGTAGATGGAAAAAAAGAAATCCTGTAAATCCTGACATACGTATAAACGTGAATTTAGTTCAACTGTGGTACTTTTTTTTTGTTCTATTTTGTTTACAAGAATACATATGCATTCAATTCAATTTATTTTACGCAGCTTTTTATGAGTTTTGTTTAATTTGAAATTATTTTTTAAAACATCTGCCTTATACTATTGGTTCAGGAATTTAGTACTGAAATTTAATGTTTCATTATGCACAAAAAATTTAGATTTTAAAGAGATATTTTAATTTTCATTGGGATGATAATACCATATCTTAGTCACTTTCCAAAGTTTTCCATGTGATGATATGTGTGTATTGTGTATTTAATTATGGCAAAGCACACTAGGGCTATCTGCCTAAGGGGAGGGATGCCTTTCGTGGAGGACTTTCTAAGGGAAACTGGCTCGTATACACGTTACACATGGGGAAAACCACGAAAACGCCCATGCAGCCAGCCCGTTCGCGGGATTCGAACCTCGGACCGAACTACCAGTGTTCAGCGACTTTACCGCTCGGCCGCTGGTGGGCCTAATATGTGATGATATGATTGTGATGCAAACCGTCGTCGAATATTGCAGTACATCATTGGAAAGGATTTGTTTTAATAGAATTCGTTTCCTGTCAAAATCTGATTAGTGTTCTATGTGTATACTCTCTAAAATCTAGAATGAAATAAGTTAAATCTAGAATCTAGAATGAAATAAGTTAAGGTTTTTAAATTATTTTAAGGACAAAGAGGATTTAAAAATAATAAATTTCCAGAGCTTAAGGGTAGAATTTTTCTGACAAAAATCTAAAACCCATAATTATAAGAAAAGTAAAATAAATTAACCAAAAGTTACTGTATATGAGTTAACAATGTGACACTATGAAAGAATTTCAAAATGCTATAATAAATACAGGTTTAGGGATAAGACTACTTCATAAAATTTTATGAGGCTATATTTAATTTTGTAACTAACATTAAAAAAAGTTCTAACTAACAAGACAGGTTTTCTCTTAAAGGTTTCTTCAAAAAGTAATTTTTTCCAGGCTTATTAATAACAGATATCGAGCACAAATAACTGGAGTTTGGACAAAAGTTCACCAAAGTGACCTGACAAAAGTGTAAATTTATAAGAATTGTGAATACGCCTTCATGCGAGAGATTGTTTATCAGCTGGTAGTTTTGGATTTTAAATTAATTAAATATAATAAGATTTTATAGCACTGTGTACGTAGAAGATAGCAGAATTATATTCCTTGCAATGTTTAGTGAAATAATTTATTTGCTTGTGCTATTATTAATAAAGAAAATATTAAATGCAATCAAAAACAGTTATTTTCCTTGTATGATGACGTTTCGTGTAAGCTTGTTATTAAATATATATATTGAGTCAAGTAAGAGTCCTTATTACTTTCAGCTCAAAGTAATTTTGCCTTCAAATGCGAAATAAAATTGATTATAATCTCCAATCATTTATTTCTAATTAGTGCTTCTACCTTGATTGAGAATTTTTAATGCTCATTCAAGGAAATGAAAGGTATGGGCTAAAAGCAAAGGTTTGGTTAAAAAGTATTTGATGGTATCTAATACATAAGCCTTCTTTAAAACCGATTCGCAGTAACAGTCAGTGTGGGTTCTATTGTGTTGAAAATCTCATTTTCTAAAGTAAGCTGTTATTATACGGTGAAGATTGAGCAAAGTGAAATCTAATAGCGAATCAGAAATGCAGAGTAGTCTAGACCAATAGTCGCGACACACTACAGCTTAGCTCTAATTTCTAATTTCTGAGTAGTGTCGCAACTGACGCTTAAATCTAATGACGCAACTGTTATAAATGAGTATACAAAATGGATCTTGCACTTCGATTCCATTCGAGTTCCAGAATGAAACTAGAGAATAGAGATTTTGCTAAGCATAATAATACCACCAAGATACTTCACCAAGAAGTAAAATAATCAAAAATTTTAAATTCAAAGGTATGGTTCAAATTTTTGCAGAAATTCAGACAGTAGAGAATAAATAAATTTATATTGAAAAACTTAACACATATCACGTTTCTCATTGTAGAATTAATTTCTAAATATCATAAACTACAGATTCGCAGGAAAATGTACAGTAATCATCGTTACTTTACCTATATATCACCATTACGACAAGATTAGTAAATATTTAAGTTATAAGGAAAACCCCTGTCCTCGATACATTCATATTAGATGACGCTTACTGCAGAGCAGCGTAAGCGGCGTTATCATAATAAAAATATATTATGCGTTCTTCCCTTAATGAAAGAAAGCTTTTCCCCGTAAATATTAAATATTTTACTTAAATTCAAATTAAAATATTGCTTGGATATTATTGATGTAATAGAATTTCTACCTCAAACGTTTACCTAAGGTATCAATATACTTGATAAGTTACTTATTCATGAACTGAGGTGTCTTAACTTTTATTAAGACAGTTTATTAAAACCCCACGCTTACTGTTACGTATAGGCATGAAGTAAATCAGATCTCTATCCAAAAAATTATTCCATCTCTTTCGATGCATCAAAAAGGCATTAAATGTCGTTTGATAGAATTTGCATGCAGATATTGTACATAAATTCTGATGCTCATTTGCTATAAACAGATTACCTTAATCGGGGTTAACCTGGATTCATTTAATGGATGGTTGCAATTTGAAAGTGAAATAACTGAATTATTTATGTTAAATGTTTTTCTATTTTATGTTACAAAATAATTCAAATGAAATTTGATTTCAATAAAACAACAAAATGACAAAAGCATTTTGTTATAACTGTTTAACTGAAACTGAGTTTAACAAACCAACTTTCAAAGAATCTAAAAATTATGCATCTAATCAATTTACTGGTTCTAATAAACAGGATTTATTTTGTTAAAGTTTACTTCCTCAGATACTATTAAAACGCGACACAAAACTAATCAGAAATTTTACGGTAAATTCGAAGATTGTTATTTCCAGGCGTTTTTAGTGACTTGATCCTTATTTTGAGAAATTTAAATTTTCCCATAATCGTTATTTTAAAGCTTTATAAAAATATCTATACTATATGTTATCTATCTATATATATAAAGCTGTACTATATCTTCAATCATTGTTGCTTATACTATAGATATCATAATAAAATCTACCGCTTTCGTTCTTCGCACACATTTTTTTTTCATTTCCTTGTAATAAGTAAATAAAGTATTGTAATCGCGAAAAATTTCGGTTATCATATTTATACGAAAATATCCATTTTGACCATTTTCGTATTCATTTGAACGACGTATTTGTGTAACATCTGTATCTACGGACACAATGAAGGACTCGTTTCTCCAAAACGGGTTGTAAAAAGGACTTTTTCGTGACGTCTGTACGTACGTATGCATGTGTCTCGCACAACTTAAAAAACGAGTAGTCTCAGAACGTTGGAATTTTGTATATGGGACTGCTATAACATATAATTGTGCACCTCCCTGTTTGGTTGCAATTGGTCGCACCAAGAGTATAACCCCTTCTGTTAACCGTCTCAGTGAGCTCAGTTTTTTTTATTCTTATATGTTGGTATATTGTGCATTTTTTGCTTTAAAAGTGATTGCTTTATGCTGTTCTTTTACTCCGGTTTTGTATGCCTGTGTATGCAATAGTTGTAGAATTATCAACAATTTAAAAGTTATTTAAGTGGTACTAAGCCTAATGTCCGCTATTTGTTTACATTTGAAACTCTTAATTGAATAGTAAATTAAGTCAATTTGTGCTGCACCAACTTCAGTGTCTTTTTGCCAAATGGGACCAAAAGTTAACTTTCAATTTTGTGCACTGAAAATCTGTCTTCTTGCCCGCTGGCCAAATTGCTTGTTTTTTAGTAAAATATCTAATTTTAATTGCAACAAAAAATTAACTGTTTTTAATTGTATTTGGTGTTCATGTTCTTCTGTATTTTACAAATTTTAATGAGGTTGTTTTGAGTTTATGTATTTTTGCCTTGCAGCGATTTAAGAGCTGAATTAATTGAACGAGAAATATATCTCTAATGAAATATGAGGATATAAGTTTAAATGAAATACAGCAACAATTGTGTATAACAGGAAGGTAGTCAAGGAAGGAAGAGGTTAAAGGAAGTCATTTGGTGTCCACATCAGATTTTTTAATTCGCTTTTATTAGAGCGTGTTTGACGCCTCAACGGCCTGTTGTTGTTGAGATAATATATCATTATTCGTAATATTCGTCTGTCAATATTTTGCACTTTCGAGGAATAGCGCATTATGAGAAGTCCAGGATACTACATATGATGATGTGCTCAAATCTACAAAAAAAAAAAAAAAAAAAAAAAAAAAAAAAAAAAATAGGCAAGAGTTGGGAATAACGGTGAACCGAAATTCATTTTCACCGAAATGTTTTTGAAGGAATTATCACAAAAATTAATGACATAGAATGACTTCCTCATTTTTCTGATATAGTAGTCTTAGGCAAGTTTTGAATGGAGGAGGAGTGCTTAAATGTAATGTTCTATGGTAGGAAATTCAATAAATAATGCACGAAGAATGTGAAATGTACTTATGAAGTCTCATCTTCTTTGGTATCATGCAATGTACGAAATTTCTAAGATCTTAAATGAATTATCACTATGTCTTTTAAAGTATCACAGAGACTGAGAAAGGGTGTAAAGGACGTTCTTATTTAACGCAAAAGTCAACAGAAGGCACCACTCATGCTTATAGAATAGTCAGCATTTATGGCTTAAATCAAAAGTAATGACTTTTTGCTAAAACAATGAATTTGACTTAATTAAGTAAATGTAAGTTAACCTAATGGCTACACGGATAAAGAAACGCTCAAGTTGGCTCTGACCTAAAATCGGCGTGATAAACCTTATGGCGAGCTTCATGCAATGCCGCAGAATACAGCTCTCAAGAGAATCAAATTAACAAGGTGTGGTGTTGCTGGCCGTGATCGTATAAAAGTAATTATACTAAGAGTATCAAATGCGAATTAATTCCGCGTAACAGTTAAACTAAAATTTTAGTGGTTAGTACATTGCGTGATCTTTAATACTAAGTATAAAATGACTTACCCAATAAGGCATGCATGAGTCATTCGCTCTCTTTCAAATATACATTTATTAAATCACAAAAACACACATCGCTTGATTAGCCTATGGAAATCACAAAAACACACTTTTCTTGATTAGCCTATATTCGATATGTTATAAGAAAAAAACACATTCATGAATGCCCTTCGGCATGTCCTACTCGTTAGTCCTACGGGACTGTCACAGCGTTCATTTTTTACGGTATATTGCAATTCCTAATCCTGATGAATCGATGGCACATTACTTATCAGCATCTTGTAAGAAGCTTAATTAATATGCAGTGAAATTACTCGTGATAGAAGAGATCAAATTTCTGGTAGATAGGCTTGAAATTGGCGCACATGGTCGTCACTTCGAAACATCCAATTGTCAGGATTATACACGTTGAGTCACAGCACAGGAAACAATTTTTACCTCGCAGCCTAATCAGTAAAGTTTACCTGAATTCTCATATTCTTCGTACAAGAACATATTTTCTCCTCTATCTTATGAAAATGGACATCACATCGAGTACCGTGAACGATGGCGAGAGCTGTGTGTGTGTGTGTGTGGCCCGAAGGCCCACACACTCGTTAACACGACGACAGGCAGAAAGAGAGAGACAAAACCAGTCCTTCCAGTTTTTATCCACTGCGATGCACGTGGCAGGGCGCGATAACAATTTAAGAATCGATACAGCCACCGTGTTCACTGTGAGAATTCTGTGTTCTCACAACAAGGTGGCTTTCAGCAGCGGAACACACTTTGATTCTACCTTCTAAAAGCTTCCTTTAAATATTATCTCTGTTTATCTAATTTGAATAAATGCGAGCTAAAACTTTACAGCAGCTCTAGCAGGAAAATGGGAAACCAGAAGAACAGAAAAGTAAATTACACTTAATAAATGGTTTGAATAACTGGTTAAAATAACTGGTTTGTTATCATAAAATAACTGATTAACTAAATGAATCCTTACATACTCATAGAGCTTGTTAACGAGACTCTGAACTAAACAGCACATAGATGTAGCCTTTTCAAGACAGTGAATATAAAGAACTTCCTTGGTAAATGTCTCTGATGCCTTACATCCCTCCTCACACCTAATAAATGATGCGAGCAGGAGGACCATTCAATCAAGCCAAACATGTTCATAACATCTGTCATATTTTAGTTCTGGTAGATCCGAAGAGTAGTTCAAGTTATTGGTTCAAGAAATATTCAGAAATCAGCCATGTCATGTACTGGATATGAACCCGAAACTTTAATTGCTAGCAGAATGTGCTGACCACTGCATTATAAGAGTACAAAAGACAAGTATCTCTAATTCTTTACAGTGCTTCATAATGAAATAAAACCATACGAAATATATGGTTCATATTTTAAATTTTCTCGAATCTTTTGCCAACCATATTTATAAAAGCAATCGCCATGTTTAATCATAATAACATGGTCGAGAAAATCCACCACGTGCCCAATTCGATTCCAAGGCTAATACTACGCTGTGCTTATGAGGAAAATGTAGTTTGGAAAGAAATTAATTAGTCCTTCAGTTAATAAGAATTATCATTAATTAAGTGTCTTCTATATGCAATAAAAAGACTTACAGTCTTTAAAACTTAATGAAATATATTATGATACGCTGATTGATATTCCGAGATGTTTTTATTGACTTACATCATATTTTTCTGACTATAAACATTTTCATAATAATCAAAGTAATTATTATTGAATTTTTAAAATTAATATTTATTTTATATTTGTTTAAAAATTATATATTTGCTTTTGCAGTGCATTGTTGCTTTTATAGTGTTTGATATACGAAAATTTATCGTTTTCTTTCTGCTTCATTTTATGTTTTTTTTCATTTAAAAGATTTTATTTCGTAGTTTTATTTCAAAGATTCGGTTCGATGTTTCGAAGATTTTGTTGAAAGATTTTATTTGGACCTATGGCGAAATTTCAGTTTTAACATGGGATGCGCGAGTAGTATTGTGTTATTGAGGTGTGGTGTGGTGTATTTAATTATGGCAAAGCACACGAGGGCTATCTGCCTAAGGGGAGCGATGCCTTCGTGGAGGACTTTCTAAGGGAAACTGGCTCGTATACACGTTACACATGGGGAAAACCACGAAAACGCCCATGCAGGCAGCCCGTTCGCGGGATTCGAACCACGGACCGAACTACCAGTATTGTGTTATTGAGATAATTACTCATTATTCAAATCAGTAGTCTGTTTTGCAAACAGCAGTCATCTTCTCATGCGCATTCGAATAAATATTTTGCTTCTATGAAGTGGGTACTCTGACCCAAATTCGATTGCGATTTATTTCTGTATGAATCCTGAATTATAAGTGTATAATATTTCATTGGTTGAGGATTTTAGTTTTAGAAACTCAATAATGTTTCGCATTAAAGTTCAATAAAGAATTTGATTAATGGTAATAGTAATTTCAATTAAATATGCATAAGCTATCTAGAAAGACAAACGAAGGAAAATGCTTAAAACTTCGTAATAAAGCACTGAATACTTTTATTTTATGTTAAATGATTTTTTTCATAATCTGAGAAAAATCAGGAAAGGCTCATTCACATTCATAGCACGCCCATCAGAGCTCGAACCCACGTCGGAATACCACTGTTTGGTGGCCCAACTACTCGTCCACTAGTAATCTTTACATTAAACTTTTATCATGTGAAATATTTGGAATTAGAATATTTTTAGCACATCTGCCTAAATTTAGTCTTTTAATTAAAAATAATCCAAAGATCTTTATAAGCGAAAAACAATTACACAGTTTTTAATGTTGTTTGTTCATATTTCACTGTAAAACAATGCGTTGTTTTAAATTGAGATTGTTTTGCCTTGTAACTTAATTATATGCTAACGCCTTTTGAACCATTTATTACTGGCTAAATTCTGACTTATACAACAGTTATTTAAAACTTAGAAGTAATTTTTCCAACCTACCTCGCAGTGGTCTAAACAAGCGGTCTTGTCGAAAGATTTGCACATTGATAGAGAGCTATTTTATTCTAAAATACTGTGTAATCCTTCCTAAGAGGGATATAAAAATTAGCTTTTCAGAATAATTGATTGATTTGTTATTTTATTGATTGGTTTCTCATATTTCCTAACACAAGCGTTTTAGTTGATAGGTATAGTAACCCTTCCCTGAAACTATTATTTTATTTACCACATCATTTATTTACTGCAAATGCCGCTTCGTTCGAAATACGTAATTCTCACTTTACCCTTAACGTTACAATTTTTATCAATAATCTCTAAGCGTTTTCAGGTAGAATTTTATTCAGTCAGCCATATTGATCGAATTATCTTATTAATTAAGAGGAAAAGCATCTAGTATTAGTTCCAATTAATACTTAGACAGTAACCAGCCGACCTGCTTTCGAATTAATCCAATAACGGAACAGTCTTAACTTTGCTATGTGTTAGGTATTTTACCGATCCCAAATGGAGATATGAAGTTTAAGCCTTCCTAAATGTAAAAGTAAGAGAAAAACTTTTTTAGTGTGACAGTAATTGCTCATTTGAGTTGTTTTGCAAATTTTCCCACACCACTTTTATTTGAGCATTTAAATGAGAAATTTGCTTACCGAGTTATGATAGAACGCAACAAAAATTAATTTCTTTTGCCTATTAACTCATTCAGGGTTAATAATACGCATTTATTACAGTAATTTTGCTGGTTACAAGATGAATAATGACAAAAATCCCCTACAAGTGAAAATAATTTATTTCGTTAATTTTATTTTGCTAATAATTTATTTCATTCGGAAGAATTTCATTCGAAATCTTCAATAATAAATCTCATCTTACCGCAAATTTATAACTGTGCTGTACATATTATATCTTTTGACTCATCCAGTTATAGTGAATAAAATATATTTTCCCCATCTCGTTTATTACTAAACTGTTTCTTACTAAAATTCCCTTACTCCTTTTACTTACAGTTCGTTCGGATAATTGTAACATTTTTAAAGCTGAAGAATTTTTTGTTTTACTTCTAAATCCGTTAAAAAGTGAAGTAGGAGCTTTCAACGCAATTTCTTTTCTATCTTTCCATTTGTACTCTGTTTTTCATTCTTAGCTAATATAAATGCGCGATTTTAATCGCCGCTGCATTTAATTGTTCGAGCAGTTTAGTGAGAACGTTATATTGGATGGTCACGGCAGATTTCAAAGACGAAATTAACTTCCTTCGTATTTCAGAATTTTGTAAGATAGTCAATATCAAATTCTTAATATTCTTTCTGTATTTTCCTTTCCTTTGGACGCCTACTTCATTATTTCACAATAATCGTGTATATTTGTTATACAAATAAACAACACTTTCCTTCCAATCCATTGTTATTAGAACCCTGCCAGCGGCCGAGCGGTAAATACGTTGAACATTGATAGTTCGTTTCGAAGTTCAAATCTCGGTAAACGGGCTACCTGCATGGGTATTTTCGGGCTTCCGTATGTTATAGGGTACAATTTCCTTCAGAATGTCCTCCACGAAGGCATCTCTCCCCTTAGGCAAAAAACTCTCGAGTGCTTCGCCATAATTGAATAAACAAAACCATTGTTATAATAACATGTTGTTTTTTTTTTCCTATTTCTCTACAATAGTTAATTAAAAGCTACCTGATAAAAATAACTTTTATATTAATTTTAGGTGCATAAGCATTTATTAATTAGCCTGTGACTAATCTTATAGTCTGTGACTACTTTAATCAGTCTGTGATTAATTTATTTTGAAGTAAATCATTTATTGAAAAAAAAATGGCGCTGGTGCGCTGTCTATAGTTAAGAACTCTTCAATCGAAACGTCAAGGAAGCTAAATCACCTAACGATTCAATTCTCTTGGAATCGAATCTCTTAACTACTTTCCTTTGTAATAATATTCCTTACAAAAGTAAATTGTTTTGATATTAATAGAAAGGAATCTTAAATTACGATAAAAATATAATTAGATTATGATTGTAATTAATTAAAATTAAATAAAAAATTATAAAAGCCATTTTAATAATATTCTGTAAAATTAATTTCAACAGCACAACTAGATTATCATAAATCTTTTCTCTTTGCCTTGCTTTCCACGATTAATCGTCTCATTCTGCTAAACAAAATCAGTAAATGGCTTCCGGTTTTATCTCAGCCGACCAGCGGCCGAGCGGTAAAGTCGCTGAACACTGGTAGTTCGGTCCGAGGTTCGAATCCCGCGAACGGGCTGGCTGCATGGGTGTTTTCGTGGTTTTCCCCATGTGTAACGTGTATACGAGCCGGTTTCCCTTAGAACGTCCTCCACGAAGGCATCCCTCCCCTTAGGCAGATAGCCCTAGTGTGCTTTGCCATAATTAAATACACCACACGCCGGTTTTATCTCATGTTTTTTGCGCCCTTAATATTTATTCAACCCTTAAGAAATATATTAAATTTACATTATAATATTAACAAAGTACAGCTACGTATTAAATATATATTAAGCTATTAGTATTTTCTCATATAAATATTTTATACTTTCACGATATTTTACAGATGGGAATTTATAAAAAAGTAGTTAAAATTTAATACATCGTAAGCGATATGTCGTTTATATTTAATGAAATTCTTTCTAAATACTTAGTGATAAGCTTGTATCTTTTACTTTCGTCTGCATTTAACTTTGATATTTAAAAACGTAATTTAAATTTAGAATGCCATGAATAAAGAAGTAACTCTTAATCCTTTTAATCTAATTAGACACATTAAATATTCTTCACCCCCGTTTTCCACGTTAAAATTATAGATCATTACATTGGCTTCATTTTGCGCTAGATTTCATCATGCTTAATTTCTTTAATTTCATGTTCTGAAAAAATTTAATCAATTGCACGTGAAAAGCAGATTTTCTTCGTTCTTAAAAATACAGTGTATTATTTTTAGACCGTATTTCATATACCCTTTCGATTGTTGTTTCTTAGATTAATGAAGGCAAAAATGTTTAATTAAACATTACTGTTTTCAGATATTTTTAGATTAAATTTATAAACACTGGTTTTGCTTTCTTTAATTTTTCAAGTTAGTAATAAATGAATAAATATATTTTTGCCATACTATAAGCTTTCACGAGTCTATACTATAAAACTAATTTAAATTTATTGGAATGATCTAGGTAATAAATGAGAAATAAGACTCCAACAATAGTTAAAACCCATCATTTTATTGTTGGATTTTGAGCAGCTTTTAAAGATTTGGACCTATTAAATACTTCTTGTAAACTAGTACGAACAAATTAATTTATACAAGTACTTTTTTCGTATCAGTTAAATTATTTTTTTCTTCATTAACTCAACGCTTTTAGAACATATCCTGTAATAGTCGATAGTTTAGACTTCAGAAAAACTCTGAAACGCATGTCAGCTGAAGAATTATTTCTTTTATTAAAGATGTTAACAGTGTTCTTCATAATATAACATACTTAGTGTTAATTTTATTTCTTCATCAGCGATACAATTTGTTTATAAACTAGATTCATTTTAAATTATTTTAACATTTCTAATTACTTAATTTGCATAAATTCCTACGTCTAATATAAAACGCACATTTTAAGTTAAATTTATTATAGTCATTTATTGCACACAGTAAAAAGATAACTGTAAGTAAAGCTTAAGCCCTAAAGACAGGTTTCCTACTTTTCTGAATATAATTTAGTCAACATTGATTATTATCAATTATCTTGTTTATAACAGTGAACGTTTAGTAATCTTGAATATAAAACTTTCTTATGCATTGAAAATCTCAGATTTTTTATGAATTTATATTAAAAGAGTCCTAGATAAAATGTGGTTAAAAGTAAAACAATTTTAAAGATTTTTAAAATTTTATATATTTTAGGGAAAATAAAATTTTATTAACAAGTATTACTTTTCGGTGCCCTAAATTATGACACAGATGTCAAATGTGTATTACATACTTTCTATTGTGTAGCATCATGCTAATGTCAGAAGAATTCCAAATTGAAGTTTCACCCTTTTCATTTTGTTATCATGAGATGCAAAGGGAAGAAAAATAATAACAATAATACTAAAAATATAATCACTCTAATTATAGGGTAAAGCTGTATCGGACAGAAGTTTTTAGTGTTAAAATTTTTGAATTTTTCAGTAATGCTAAAATACCTACATCCTTAAAAATGATAGTTTTTAGATTTTCTGCTTTAGATCTACTGAAATCATGAATGTGTTTTTATTAGAGCATATGCTCTTTCTTAAATCAAGTAAAACAATAGTAGTTTTCTTCACTTTCGGAATTCTGAATGTAATTTTTCTTCAAATTATGGTGTGTATTATGGTGTGTGGTAATTATGGTTATTCAAATTATGGTGTGTGTGTTATACATATATGTGTGTGTGTGTGTATGTGCGCGCTCATGTGTAAGATAAAATACATGCAAATCAGCTTAATAATTTACGTTAGTAATAGCCTCTTAATTCCTCATTTTGGGTACTTCCTCTCTGTATTCTAAAACTTGCAATAACTAGAACTGCACCATTTCTACATCAATCTATGTCACATGGCTTGCGTAATGCTGGTGACGTAACTAATTCGGAACCTGAACTCAAAATTTCGAGAAAGGAAATCATTCTTCTAATACCTAAACCAAAACCTTCTCCTGGTGAGCCTCCATATTGGATTATTACGCACTTTTTGCGCCTGCCTATGTTGCCGGTAGGACGCTCATTTGCACACATTTCCTATCACAATAGTGTAAAATATTTCCTATCACTATAAACGTTGAACGTCAAGGACTACACAATTAAAAAATATGAGAAGCAGGCTCACTAACTTTACCGGAGGGTAAGAATTAAAGTACCGGCAGTGAAAGAACGCAAGATCGAATAATTACATCTATCAAAGCTGGCAGGAAACTTATAACGGAGCGCTCACTCGATATCAAAAACATTCCGAGTTTTTAGACTCGGAATGTTCCTCTGGATTTTTAGATCTAGAGAAATCTCAGTTTAAATACTCGCTACGTATTTGCATTCTGGTTAGGAATACTAAAGAATTTGTAGTAAAGACTTAAATTATAAATAACTGGTTAGTTAACATAAGATTTCTAGAAACATTACTGAAGATATAATCTATAATTTGACTAATATTGATGAATGAAAAACATTAGATCGATTTTTCAAGTTATTTCTACAAATACCGTAGTCTGGTTGGATATTCTAATCCAGTTTCTGGAATATTTCATTTTTTTCCCTGGATCAGATAAGTACCTATTGTTGAATCGCAAGTTTCAGATAAGTACCTATTGTTGAACAGTGTAATATTTTCTGCACTGAAACTTCTTTACTAATCTGAAATAAACTGGAAATATTATTTCCAAGAATTAAGCAATAATTTTAAACTTCCAGGACATTTTCAAATCTGAACATATCTGCACTAGATTTTTTCCATATCATAAAGCTAGGTGATGGTAAAAGCATTCCACAAATCATTCAATTATTGAAACAGGATTAGTGATAGAAACGGATGCTGCTTTAAAATATAATCAGAAGAAAAAGAAATATAGCTTTTGAGTTTTAAGAAACTAGTAAAACTGAATTTTCAGGTGGTACAAATGAAATTTTCATCTTAATCTAAGACATTCAACCACAACTCTCATAAAAGCAGACCATGCCAAATCCAGGTACTGAAGCGCAAAATTAAGAAGATATTTGTTTATAATAAATAATGCGATGTAGAAAATGAGCTTCCAAAATACTACTTAGTGCTTTGAATATGCTGCATAATTATACTTTTATAAGGAAAAAAATAGAAATGAAAATACTTCTAAAAGTTTAGTGTAAATCTATCTTTATTTACCTCTTATTGTAAACTTAAACAAGTTGAAAATAATTAAATATAAACTGTGTTTGATGAATATGTCAAACTGATGGATATGGTGGCTGCACAGCCAGTATAAAAATGCAATGTGAAATTTATTGTAATTAAAAAACTATTCGGAATCTCAGAATTTTGTGATTAGAGAAAATCTTATGAAGTCACCATGGGTCATTTAAATGTTTAAATACTCATTACAAGCAAGATAAATCAATCAAATGCTCTTGGAGAAAATTGTAGTTACTGAAAGATAGTGTCACATTAATTGAAATCTTCAATTAACGTATTGTTTCATATTAGATGTTATTAAGTCATGATCATCATGTGTTTAGATTTTGAAAACACAGTTCCGCAATGAAAATCATCGCAAGAAACATATGGCTTCAGTCATTCTGCGAATATATAATTAACCACAATGGAGAGAACAAGTTATGCTTCTGAACAGTGGTAAATTCGATTCAATAACAAACGCTATGTAAATTCCAAGTTAACCTCAGAAACACCCATATTATATTTGTGCTAGGTTCTAAAAAGATATACGCTCGTACTTGATGTAATGCTTAGAAAATGCACTAAGAGACGAAAGCGATTCATTCGAAATATTCTTTGCAAATGAAAACAACGTAAAGCGTATTAATAAAATTCATGTCAACATATGAGATGACCAAACGTTTGATGAATCTAGTACAGCTACGAGTTCTCTTGACTCTTTGTATCTTGGCAACACACCCACATAGGAATTTTATTTCGCAAAAACTGGGCAAAATATTTCGCAGCAGCTTATAAGAAAGCAAAGAAAGAAGCATAGTTTCCCTCTCTGATATTTGTCTTCTATGCTACACAGCGGTTACCTGGGAAAATGGTGCTTTAAAGAATCCCTATCAGTTTTGATGCACATGTTTTCTATATCGTTTTTAACTCTCCTCTTAGACTTTAATTTTACGTCCTGGAGATTAAAAGACTTTGCACAAAACATATAAAAATGCTTTTATAAAATTACGTCAAAATCAATGAGTTTTATATCTTTAAACCGTTCAAGTAAAACATGTATTAACGTTTTATTCAGTGTTCTCAAAAACTGTGTTTCTTGTTGCTATTTAGTTATATGTTAAAATGTTATATTTTGCCAGCCAGAAATCCCTGATCTTTAGGAAACACTTATTTCTTTAATATAATTGACAAGAAAAATCTTCCCTTCTTCGAAAAGAAAAGACAAACACTGTTTCCAACCAGTAATTATGTGAATTTTGTATTGTAGTAAGTTTTTTAATAACTTTGAGACGTATTTATAGTTCGTTTTCAAACCTAAGGATTACAGATCTGTTTTACAAATATAAGCAGTACTGATGGAATAAATATTTGATTTAAATGGTTTTCGGTTTTATTCTTCAACAATTATGCCTGATTAAACAATGTATTATTTAATTTACTGTTCTTTTAAATGTCTTTCATTCCTTTAGTCGGTCAATAAAGTGAGTACGGAGTTCGCTTGGGGACTAAACATCGGGGATCCTGCGACAAGCTAACCACTTGTCCAGGCTAAGGATGCAGAAACACCATGGACCCCACGGTCTAGAAAGCAGGAAGTTCGGTGGTGCAGTGGCTATCACGTCGCGCAGCAACACCAAAGATCCGGGGTTAGATACCCGGACTGGGAAAAGTTGGCTCAGCCTTTCAATCCTGGAGTGGGTCGATAAAAGGAGTATCAAATTCGCTTCGCGAATAAACACCGGGGTCTTGCGACAAGCTGCCCGCTTGTTCAGGCTAAGAATTCAAACAATTTAAATAAACCGAAGCGTTACATATATCGTAACGCCTTTTCAAGGCTTTTGTGTCGTTATATAAAGCAACAGGACAGCCATATTCCTAAGCTACAATGAACAATTTAATATTATACAAATTTGTAAATGAAAACGAAAATCTGTATTAAATTTCAGCAAATGAATTCACTAGTTGTTTATCACTGTAGTTTAAAATCTACACGGTTAATACGAAGCATGCGTAAATCACCAATAATGGTGTGCATTGTAATATTGTAAGGGTATATATATATATATATATATATATATATGATGCACCAGCTTTTGTCAGGAATAAATAGATTGTTGAAGAATCATAAATGTAGTCGTAGCTTAAATTATCAGACGATAAGTTTAAAAAACAGGATCCATTTATTATTGGTCAGTAGAAATAGCAGTTACAAAATCAGATATCCGGAGTAAATAAAAAATAATTACTAATAATATTTTGTATGAAGTTTACTGCATCGTGACATTTAAGAAAAAGTCCTGATATTCTTTTGCGAGTCCTTTTATAGTCTCTGGAAAGGCGGAGCTTCCAAGAAATGACGACAGCCTCGTCAGCCAATCCAGTTCGTTTTAAATATTTCCAGAACATTCTATAACTGTACGTGTAGAAAAGGAGGGAAAAAAACTTGACTACGGGGCTGTGGATTTAATTCCACGTACTTTCAAATAAGAGAACGTCGCCATTAAAAATGAAAAGAACATACAGTTAGAATTTTAAGATGTATTCTTGACTATGGAATTTTATTATTACGTATATATATATATATATATATATATATATACTATATATAACCTTACAATATTATCGTCACATGTTTAAAGCTGCTCAATAAGTTAATGATATCATTACTAATAACTGGTGAAAATACTCAGAGATACTGAAAAATTCCAAAACGAACATGCATGGTTAATTTACAAATGCTGGTAAAATATAAACTGCAATGTTAAGTTAATAACACTGGTTGTTACGTTTTAGTTCGATATTTATTTGGCTTAATAACTAATATTCGGCTACTTCCTAAATAAGTAATTATTTTATAGCACGTATATTATGAATTATATTCAAAGAATGACAATTTTTAATATAAGTATTTTTAATGTAATAATTTAGGAAATTCTTTGAAATTTTATTTGTCCATGCTTACATTAGAAATTCAGGAATTGAATAAACATTTTTTTTAAAGTTAGATGTGAGGTAGCGATGATTATTTTCTTTTCAGTAAGTGAAGAATACTGTCAACACTTTTGTGTTTAGTCATCAAGCATACCAAATTCTATTCTCTTAAATAAATCAAAATATTTGCAAAATTGCAATGCATTTTTGAAACTCTGAGCTTGAACACCAGACAGATAACGCACATTACATTTCTTTCTCTTAGCGAAACTAAAAAGCATAAATTTACGAATTATAAGTAAATTAATTCGATTCAAGAAATTGCAATCAAAATGCAACATAGTACTTTACCATAAGAACTCCGTTCAATGGAATGCAATAATCATAAGAAAGGCCGATATATATATGACTTCTGAAAATTAATCGATTGCTTATTACTTCTAGCATTTCAAAAAAACATTCCTCTTTTATTTTGGTAACAGAAGCTGACCGCTGTGTCTATACGTTTATTTGCGTGCATCCAGTAAATTTTTATTTGATTTTATTTTTTAAAAAGAGAAATAGTGTACCTTTCAAATATTATTACTATGTCCTTGTTGTGTTACTTCTTCTCTTGAGAAACCATTAGAAGAATTTAACGGCGTAGCTATGTTCGTAAGTCAGTAATTAGATGGCAATGTCTTGAGTAAGGAAAACAAATTAGTACGATAAAAATTATTTTTTAAAGCTTATGTAGAAATACATCTCTAGACAGGAAATTTTAGTCTTAATGAAAGAGATAATATTCTTAGTGCAAGATCAGTTTAACTGCTATGATATATGGAATTAAAATACCATATATGGAAACTCCAAGCTCTCTGAATTGAGATTTCTGCAATTTCATAATCATATTAAAGAATGAAATTTTGTTCTATGTTGATAAAAATATCTTCTTTTACTTCTTTTAAAGTTATTCATAAAAGCATTCAGCGCTGGGAAAGATTCGACGAGATGTTATATTTTATCCTTACAAAAGGAGATAAACGTCGTATTTCAGCGAATTCTGACTCTAATGAAATTAATTTGTAGACACTTCCTAATCATAGTATCAAGATGGTCACTGCGAAATTCGAAAACGATCCTCTAACATTTTCAAGAAGTGCAATAATGTTTGGGAAAAAGGCAAATGGATTTTGCTGGGAGTGAATGCTCGTAGTTCACCTGTTCACAGCATAAGAAATCTATTTAATATATATGATAATAAACCTCGAAGGAAAGCTAAAAAAGTAAGAGTTATTAACTCGTTCTACTTAGAAGCCCTTGATTGAAAACTCTGTAACCAGTTGCCTGCTGGGACATGCGGTGACTTTGCGAGGATGAGAGCGAGGGAGAGGGGAAAGCACACATAAAATAAAATAAAGCGAGGATTTTTTTTCTCCTGCATTCTTTTATTTTAGAGCTCCGAAGAAGTGATTTTGCAGCATCGGAATTCTTTTTTTAAAGCTCAGATCGCATGTTCTGTAGAAAAAATGAAGCGGGCAATGTACTTATTCATAAACACATAAATAAAGAAATAGAGAGATCTTGCTTGAGTACAATATTTCTGATGATTATGCTAATTTTGTTCAGGTCACGTTTTGGTTCAGCTAGGATATTTACTCAGAATCCACAAAGAAATATGCTCATGAAAAGATGTGTGACGAATAATGAGCACGTTAAATTACAGCACAGCAATAGAGATACTCCTACAAACTTTTAAAAATTAGGAATTTTAATCATTGATTTTAATTAATTTCGTTCCCTTAAACAATAATAAACGTGCAAAAAGTTTTATGTACATGCTTCGAATCAGAAATGAAGGTGAATTTTTTTATGCATAACCTTGTAAGTCAAACAAAAAGGAATTTTTTATCTTAATGCACATTTCATTCGGCTGAATAACATGGATAAGAAAACGTTATAATATATTAATAAAGCAACGATTATCAATATGATAATGCATTTACTAGTATCTATCGAATAATTCATCAATATATATTAATATGTGTAACTTTACGTTAACAATCTTGTAATTAAAAATATATGCAAACGTTTGACACGCTCGAACTGATCACACAATATTAATGCAAATTTCATATTAAAACATATAATGTGTGATGATGCACGTACGCAGTAGACATCCTATGATCTTCCTTGCTTTAATCAGCTTGTGCGTCAATCAATTACATTTTAATCGACTTTTTTGCGTAAATGTAATTTTTGTTGTCAAATCTAGAATGCGAATTGTGTGGGTATACTGCATTCAGATAATGTGTTACGCCTTCCAGGAGTAAATAGATTAAAATAATACTAATAAATGTCATTTTAAGCTCTAAAAATTATGCTTTAGTTAGTGGTTGGTATATACGTGCCTTAGTCGCCTTGTGTGCTTGTTTGTACGCTCGTTCCTTTTCTAAAACTTATGTAAATTTAAAATAACAAAACCCGAAAAAAATGTAAAAAGAAAGCATTAATTATTGAATCGTAACTCATTGCTTTGAAATGTACTGATAATAGAGAACCTGTGGCCTGAATATTTCGATGAACTAAATATCAAAAAATGTATGAAGAAGGATTGACACTGAAAGCGAAAATCCCATCAAGATTTTTGTAAACAAACAGAATAGGAAAAGTTGTTCGAAGTTATTATTACGAACATTACGGGTTACATTACAAAAAAGCCAAAAAAAATGAAGTAGCGTATTGTATTTTATGGATACAAAGTTACAAACAGCAAGAAACTGAGCTTCTAGTTGCAAAGCAAGTCATCACAATATTTACGAAAGGGCTGCCTGAGTTTCATTCAAAAGAAAACCTAAGGTAATAAAAAATTTAAATTGCTTATTTTTTTAAAATGACCAAACTAATTTCTAAAGAATGCTTGTATACTACAAATGTACAAACTTCTTGAATCTGATTTATAAAATATAAATCTATTTTCAACTATTTTATAGACTAACCAACTTTCCTTTTATCCGGCCTAAGATCTGGTTTCATATAGGCCGATTAATCGGCTTTCTACTTTATTGACAAAAATCGTATAGTTATATCAGTATAAAAAAGATATTTATGAAATCTCTCAACAACAGAGCGGTATTGTGTTTTATTTATTAACTTCTCAAAATAAATATCGGGATTAGTTTTCTGAGTTCCCTTTCTTCTTTCATTTTAATATTTTATCACTAGAGCCTCGACGCTTTCATAGAATCTCCTTTTTTGCCCTTTTATATAAATTAAAACTGAACTAAAACTATTCAAGGGAAAGGGGAACCTGAATAGTTCAGATGCCTGCAATCTGGTAAGTATTAACCAAATTTTTGCAATGACTTTTGTAATTCTAATTTTTATCATTAAAGTAACAAATCATGTAATAGTAATCTTAAAGAATTGCAAATACACTCACGTTTGTGAAAATTGCAACACCAAGAAGGAATCGTCATAATTGAATGCAATTTAATACACAGTTGAGTGGTAGTGGTACAAATAAATGATTAAATGTTCAAAGCAAACAAACAAGAACAAGAGATCAGAATCAGTATTTTGTGTGGCCACCACGCGCCGCAATAAGTGCTGCTACACGACGTGGCATGGAGTCAAACAAAGTTTGAATGTCTGACTGAGGAAGAGCATTCCATATCGTTTGTACGCGTACCCAAAGTTCGTCTGCAGACGCAACAGGACGAGGATCACGAGCAAGACGCCGACCAATGACATCCCACATATGTTCAATTGGCGACATATCCGGGGAACACGCAGGCCAAGGAAGAAGCTGTACCTGCTGCGCTGCAAAGAAGGATTTAACAATCCGAGCAGTATGAGGGCGGGCATTGTCCTGTTGAAATACAGCGCCTGGCAAGCTTTGAAGGAAGGGAACAGCTTCGGGCTGTAGAACTTCACGGATATACCGGTTGCTGTTCAGATTGCCCACAATTCGTAGCAATTGAGATCGTCTATGATATGCTATGGCGCCCCAGACCATAACTCTGGGTGTTCGTCCACTGTGGCGTTCGATAATGCACTCCGGAAGGTGGCGTTCACCGGCATAGCGTCTGACACGAATGTGGCCATCATGGTACCACAAATTAAAGCGGGATTCGTCAGAAAACACGACATGCTGCCAATCAGCACGCCAGTCTCTATGCTGATTGGCCCATTGTAGCCGCAGGCGGCGATAGTCGTGCGTTAGGGGGATCCTGTATAAAGGAGTCCGTGCGCGCAGTCCACACTGCAGCAGACGTCTACGAATTGATGAAGCACACAATGAAACACCTGTAGCTATTGACCACAGTGCTGCCAATTGTCTAGAGGAAGCTGTACGGTCCGTCCGCGCCATGCGGACCAGGTGTCTATCATCGCGAGCTGACGTCACATTTCGGGGTCCACTCCCGGATTTCCGAGTTGTCCGACACTCGTCCGTCCACTGCTTCCAAACGCGCATCACTGTGCTGCTGTTACGCTGCACACGAGAGGCTACTGCCGCTACACGCCTCGCTACAGCCGTCTATTTATTCGGATCCATCAGCCGATCAGAGGGCGCTGCTCAGCATACGCATGCGCTACGGATTTGCAATTCTAATCATTTGCATATCATGCGCTACTTTGCATTTCCTGAAAATTTCAGCTCACTCGCGTAAGTCCTTCATGGTGTTGCAATTTTCACAAACGTGAGTGTAGTATTGTTAAAGTTTTTTTCCGTCTGATTATACTGACACTGGCAGTCTTAAAAATAGATCACATTTTGCTTTAATTTGACAAATATGTAGAAACCTGTTGGTAAGACACTGAAGTAAACCAAGTCTGGCTTCCAATCCCAGCCATTCGCTAATTAATTTTCGAATGGTACATTATTATAAAGTTATCTCAACATAAATAATCTTCAGCATGAATGTAAACTTTATGAACAATATCGTAAATGCCTGAAGTTTATTATCTCATTCGGACTATTCTCCTATAATATTAGCTTGGTATTTCGAAGTTTCATTGGCAAACGAGAATGATAGTAAGTCCCTTTCCATTGTTTTCACAGTCTCTTGAATACTCTTCTTGAATAGTATCTTCAAAATTAACATTATTTCAAAAGCTTCTATTAATAACACTTACCACAACAGTTTCTAAATACTCCCTTTCTTAAAAACGCATTGAAGTAAATGAAAAAAAAACCTAATGGAACAGATAACGCCTTCAATCTTTTGGCTGAACTGCTGATTGAAACTCATCCGATTTCAGAATCATGATTTGACCTCAACATTCGAAAATATTATATGTTTACAGTTAGCACGAAATACACAAAGCAATACACATTTCATAAACATTCCAACATCCTTATATCGTACAGCAAGGAGTCAATATACATATTTCGCTTAAAATCGAAAGTTGAAAACGATTTAACTGATTTTCATAAACTAAAATCCTTAAATTTTGATTATTAAAAGTCAATCCTTTACGCTTATTTCTTCCTTGAAAGTTGTTATCGACATCATTAGCTGAGTTTATTTTTCAATGTCAAGGAAATCTTGATAAAATTTAGATTAGCCAATTTCATCTCATGAATTTTTTTTTTAGGTATGAGGATGCAAAATTTAAATTCCTCACATTTCTTTACTGCTTATCTATAGTCTAGAATATTAAAATATCTCTTGTAACTAACTGGCAATTATTCTGCAGTTAAGCAAAAGCTGCTTAAATGAGATGTATTACATCAAGTTTCACATCGTATCTTTTTCTGCTGCAAATTATCAGTTGTTATGATTTGAACAAAAATTTCAAAATAGGCCTCGTTCAGGAGAAGAGTGTTTGGAAAAAGACATACTTATTAAATATGGCCCTTTATCTCTTTAGGTCCTTCATGACGTTCGAAGTGTCATAACTGGTCTCTATTCGCTCAGTGCTTAGAGTACTAGAATGGTTTTCCGAAACAATGAAAAAATATATCAGATACGTTTCCTTAAGAAATAGTTGGACTATACTATACGAGAAACTAATTTTTCTGAACACATTTTTATGTCAGTACAGCATAAAATTTTGCCCGTTTACCGTACATGTTTACATCGAATCTGAAACATTTTTCACTTAAATCTTTAAAATGAATAAAAATTTGCAATTGAGTGTAATTTTATGAAACAGAGAATCAAAATATTTCAGATATGAAATAACTCAAAAATAAATTAAACAGGAAATGTTTATGATAAAAACCTCTTATAATACATTATTAGTATCTAGCTACTTTAAAAGTTATATTATGTATATATTATATTATATATTACCGTATGTCTTCATAATTGGTTCAGTTGTAAAGAACTCATCGATCCTTATAGGCACGTTTGGTTTCGGTTTGGTTTAGTTTATTTAATTATGACAAAACTCGCAAGGGCTACCTGCCTATGAGGAGGAATGCCTTCTGGATGACTTTGTAAGGGCAATTACCTCGTATACGCGTTACATACGGGAAAAACCACAAAACTGCCCATGAAGCCATCCCGTTCACTTGGAATCGAACCAAGGTCGGAACTGCCAGTGTTCATCGGCTTTACCGCTCGGTCGCTGGTGGGACTATGGATGTGTTTGCGTCTCAGAACAAAACCTATTACAAGGTATTCAATACCTATATAATAAAAGAAAAATCTACTTTAATTACGAGCACAAATTCTGCATCAGAATACCTGAAATTATGTCGTCTTTGCAAAACTGGTAAGTATTAACCAAATTTTTGCAATGACTTTTGTAATTCTAATTTTTATCATTAAAGTAACAAATCATGTAATAGTAATCTTAAAAAATTGCAAATAGTATTGTTAAAGTTTTTTTTCCGTCTGATTATACTGACACTGGCAGTCTTAAAAATAGATCACATTTTGCTTTAATTTGACAAATATGTAGAAACCTGTTGGTAAGACACTGAAGTAAACCAAGTCTGGCTTCCAATTCCAGCCTTTCGCTAATTAATTTTCGAATGGTACATTATTATAATCTCATAATTTGAATCTCTTTAAAAGCACAATGTTGGAGTAATTTCTCTTCTAAATTTCATAAATAGGTAAGTCTTCGAACAAATGAACAAACGTTCTCAGTCAGTCAAAGCCCATCTTCATTGCCGCAAACTAATCTGCAACTTTTACAGAAGCTACATAAATAATATATGTAAAGCATTTTGCGCATCCCACTCACATGCATACAATAGTGTATGCACGTGAGTGGGGCTCTACATTGCTTATTTTTATTGAAGTACCGGTGAAAAACTAAGAAACCTATTTGATATACTTGTGTAGTACACGGGTTTGTAAGTACGATTTATGTGTCTTTTTTATATTCTCAAGCCATTTCTTTGCTTAAAAGAAATTAATAAGCCACAGTTTTTTTCCCCGGAATTAGTCTTGTGCACGACATAGAAGCTACACACTCCCGTCTTAAATCAATTCCGAGTTTTTAATTCAGTATAGATAATGGCATGAAATAATAAAGTATTTATTTGATTTTATAATTACTTAAGCAATCGTGTATAAGAATGGTAGCCGCCCTCTCTATTCTAAAAATAGTTATGTATGTATTGGATGGGGGTGTATAGTCCTTCATTTCTAGATCAATCCGTATCATATGACTTGCATAACGCTTATGACGTAGCTTATTCGTAACATAAACGGAAACTTTCTCTTAATAAACTGACATATTGAACTGCGCATTTATACTTCTGCCTCTGTCCTCGACGATCCTTCGCTGCTCTCTTGCTCTCCCAACAAAATCGAAAATGTAAATGCTTTTGAATAGGCACAATTAGAGTTCCAAGTAAATTGTGACCACAAATGTCAATTTAAATAAAAATTTACTATTTGATTTGCCTCGGCTGCTCAGTTTGCTCTGTCTCGGAAAATAATGCTTAAAAATTACGTTAATTGTGCAGTATGAGCCCTGACTTAAGTGAGCCCTGACTTATAAGTGATAATGAGCCCTGACTTATAAGTGCAGTTTATGTAAAAAATTCAAATAAGTGTTAACAGGGATTAAAGCATTGCTATGATAACGAACTTTATTTTATTCTGTACCAGTATAAAACATCCCTCTTAATCTCATCAATATTCTGAAGTAAAAGAAAAATTCCTATCATCCAGCAGTGCTTCGAAAGTTAATTCAATGTGTTTAATTTAAAGCGTTTCATGATTGCCTTCAAGGATACAATGTAACAACGTTCCAAATTATTTCAGCATTGCAGAGATTCCAAGGACGTTTGTCTGTTCATACTACGTGCTTGAAGTGTGCACGCGTTAGAAAGTTATTTTCACTTCCGCTTTCTTAACCGACATATTGCGTCGAACAGAAGCTAAAAATAATTTTCTTAGGTTTATATTCAGTGGAACAAAACACAAATATTGCTATGGATTCTAAAATTTAACACTTAGAAAGTCCCCTTCATCGCTCCCCTTAGGCAGATAGCCCTAGTGTGCTTTGCCTAATCTCAATAAACCAAACAAAAAAAATCTAAAATTTCACATGAGATCTTTTATGAATAAAGTATATTATTGCAGCTACAAAATTGCTCATTATAATCATACAGAAATTGTTAATCATTTTTACAATATTAAAATTTAGATATGCTGTTTTTCTTATTATGTAGAATTTTAAAATCTATTTTATGACCTATTATATATTTTATTTGCACTATTATGAAATTGAGTAAAATGTTATTTTATCAAAAAATTTAATTTCTCAGGATTATGTTTAATAAGATAGGTAAATAATTTAAAAGATTTGTAAATATTTTATTTAGGGAAGGTTATTTTGCATTATTCTTTAAACACTTTTGAATTAACATTTCGAATTTTTAGATTATTTTAATAACGAGATTATTGTTTCAAAATTTGAATTCTAAGAATTTTCCAGTTATTTTAAGAATGAAGAGAATATAAACTTTTAGAGTTCCACCTCATAATTGTTTCGTATATAATTGCTATTTTTATAATAAAGTGGGTTTTTATTTTTTATACATGAGTCGCATGTTTTAGTGCTGTTGAAAAAGGCCATGTGCCTTTAAACGAGGAACGAAAAACTTATAAAAGTAATTCCCGCGAGCATCCCACTAACCATTAGTGAAAATTCATACAACAATTTGTGAATGTGCATTTTTCCCAAGGATGGATATGTATGTTACCATTAAGAGAAAGCTAGGGGGGTCTAGTTTTACTTATAAATGTCTAAATAATAATACAAGACATGATGTCAAAATAACTCTTTCAAGGGACGTTAAATAGAATAAAAATTAGTTATGCATTTTTTTAAATGTGTTGTGATCGTGTTCTGTTATTAATGGGTGTATTCAAAATTTTTATATTTTAATATCGTGTGGAAAATTTTAAAAGGCCTTCTCTAAATAACTATGAAGATTTTTAATTTAATTAATACAATTATTCTTCCAAATTTTATTTTTTTTTCTCTCAGTCTGGCTTCTTTTAAGTAAAGGGTTTTTTAAAAAATATTATTTTAGGATAATGCAAAATTATGTTTACTAAATTTCTAAGATATAGCTTGATTATACAAGTTTTTCGTCTTAACTTCAATTTTAATTTTGGTATATTTATTTCTTACTATACGAACTATAAAGGTATACTTTTCACTAAAAAGAAATTTATAGCCATTAATGTAACAAAAACTTTGACTTATTTTTCATACTGTGCTAAAAGCCAGTTACCTCGTGTTCTTTATGTCAGTTGTATTTAAGCATCTCACAACAATCAGAAAATTGTTACGCTCATTCATTTGTGGAGGGTCTGCCCTTTTTCCTCGAAGTTTATTATTATATTGTATTTTGTTTGTGTATATTAATTATTACATTGCTTTGCAATACGAACATGTAATTTGTTTTAGAATGCACAAATAAGTACTAATTTTAATATTAGTGCTTATTTAGAATATTTAATAGAAATATTTTCATTATGTGTTGATTAAAACATTTAAGTTTCTGCGGAAGAATTTCAAACAGCTATTAAAATTTATTATGTGATCTTCAAGCTACATTTCTTCAAGAACTCTAAAATCGGACTTTAAATTTAATTTACAGAATGATAATTTGTTCCAGAATTTCTAAATTTCATCTTAAAGCCATTTATATGTTTTATCATTGAATAGGTATTTTTTTCAGTTATATTCGAAATTCCTCTTCCTTTGCTAACACAATAATGCTTTTTTCTCAAAAGGCTTTTCTTTCCCAAAGCCTTTTACTCCTTGAAGGGAGATGGAATATGTAAGATAAAAAATATGTAAATCAAAATTGTAATTTAAATTAGCAAAAGCGTCTTAATTCCTAATGTTTAATTTGGGTATTTCCTCTTTCTATTCTAAAAATGGTAATAACTTTCTCGAAACTGCGTCATATCTGAAAACTAACTCCGTATCATGTTATTTTAACCGCCTGCATTGCTTATAGTTCTCTGTCAATCAGATTAACGAAACATTTTACTATAAATCTGCTTTCAGTATAAGTTATAGATTTCACTGTAAATTATAAATACTCTGTCCACGATACAAGCACTCCTTTCTCTGCCTTCGTTTTCGTAGCTCTTGCTTAGCTGCTTCTATTAAGAATGTAATGTGTCATCATCAAAATTATGGGTTGCCGATTAACTTCATCTTGAGGTAATATGCTACAAAATTACCAACAAGTAATAAAGATGCTGTACAGACATTAGGTATTTTTTGGAAGCAGCAAAGACGAAAAATTAGCAACGCCTTCGGCGGGAATCGAAACGAGAACCTCTGGAATATGCGCCCAGCGTGCAGACCACTACACCACGAAGGCATGACAAGAAGGTGTGATAAGCACCTTATATACCTTAAAGGGCAACTGGGGTTTTGTTAGGGGACCCAATCGCCAAATCTTGGATGTGGGGAATCATCATCCACAACTCTTTTAGTTCGGGCGCCACTGTAGAGACATTAGGTATTTTTTGGAAGCAGCAGATGTAAAAAATGAGCAACGCTCTCGCTGGGAAACGAATCACGGACCTTTGGAATACGGGCCCAGCGAGCAGACCACTACACTACGAAGGCATGTTAAGAAGGTGGGAGAAGTACCTTATTAATTAATTTTAATATTTCAACCGTTGATATATATATATATATATATATACGATATATATATATATATATATTCGACATAAATTCGATTACATAAATAATAAACTATTTGAGGTTATTTATACATAAGCAGAAACGTGCAGTACTTGAAATACAGACAGGCAATAAAGGTAAGCTTAGGACTGAAAAAGAGAGTGGCATTTTAAATGCAAATATTATAGCAATATCCATGAATGTTTATCACAAGATGTAAATAAAAGGTCATAGGCATGAAACAGTTACATCACGAGTTAACTAAATTCCGAATGGAATGAGCGTTTTTCCGCTTCATTTTCGATGCCTCACAAACCATGCGTTTGCTTATGTCATTAGGCATCCCTCTGTCGGAGAGATGTAAAGACCTAAACTTTACAGCGTTTCCGTAAGACAGGAGTTTCCATGAATACGTGCATAAACAATAAAGCCAGAAAAACGCTCCGAGTATAAGCGTAGCTAAGGCAGTAAAATTCACGCGAAAATTTCATGAATAACTAAGTGGGAGGGCTTTGCTTTGCCTAGCTGCGCATGAGAAGTATGTGTGTAGGCATTCTTTTAACCTATGATACTGTTCTGAAAATCTTTCTTTGTATCACATCAGGGAGATTTTTAAATAAAGCTTCCATATTTTCATAGCTTCCTGACCGCCCTCAAAGTAAAAGTCGCTTTAATTTTGGAATATATCTCAATGACAAAATCGAATTAATGGAGTGTCTTTAAAAAGTGATCATTGGACAGAAATGTTTTACTTAAATATTACTTCGAGACGGAAAAGTAGAATTTTTCAGGTGTTTCAGCATGATCTCCTCGAAAAATTTATTAAACTCATGTGCATAAATTTTCGGATTACTACGTACTAGTATTTTGAGTTTTGCATTAACATGTTTTAAAGATGGAACATGATCAGAGATGACTTTTTGATATTTGCTTAAGGAATTAGAAACTAGAATTCAGTTTTTAACTTGGAGTTAGACTTGTCTTTTTAATTTTATGAAAAGGATATCATAATATTTAGAAAGAAATATTCCTAAGATTACTTATAAAATCTGCGGTATGGAGCTGATGTCGCGTACGGGTATATCTTTTAGTTCGGCAGCTTCTCTTTGCTGTTACATCATATGCTAATTTCGAAATAAAATTTACTTATCAATAAAATTATTTGAGTGAACAGAAAGAGAGGAGTCAAGGGAAAAGGAAAATATAAATCTGCAGATTCGGCTAGGTCTTGGAAAATTATTTAAAACATAACATTTGAAAGTGATATTAAATGAAAAGTACCATGACGGAAAGTTTGAATATAAAATTAGGAAATATTTCAAGAAGAAAACTTATTTGAAACTTTAGAAACTTTGATAATTCCATTACGAAGCAGAATAAAATATTTTCAGAATAATATTACTTAGTATATAACTGACTTTTCCTCTATTTAACCGAGTATTATAAATTCATAAAGCAAGCAAAATATTAGTTACTGCAAATATACTGCGATTACTCAGAAATGAAACAAACATTATTCTTAATTTATTATCTATATATTTTATGCATGAAATAATGTATATCCTCACTTAAATCCTCAATTATTAAACATCTCTTTTTAATACTAAATCTCACAATCCTCAAATTTTGACTGGACATTTCTGATGAATTTTCATTCTACAAGGATATTATTTAATAACAATCAAAAACTTTGAAAGTCAGATTTCCACTTTCACTATGAATAAAGCCACATGGAATAAAAATAAACCGCTGTACGTCTAGTTACATTGTTTCTAGTGATTTATTATGGGTTGCACCCTTTTGCATGTTACTAATTATTAACAGAATACGTCTAAGGATTAATCTGTAGATATTTAATGCTAGTGAGCTTTTTAATTATTTTCTAAGCCTTCGAAACTTTCCGAAGTATGCAGAGCAGCGTCGAGTGGAAATTACACCCCAGTCCAATCTTCATTTTGTGATTTATTTTTTATGTGTGGAGAAGCATCTTTTCATCAATGTTAATACTTTAACAAAGTTTGAAATTCGTATGACGACCTCAATAGCAGTCACTTTGGCCTCGAAATTTCAGATTTATTTGATAGGATTTTATGTTGATTAACCAGTTATTATGATTTGAATCCTTGTTTTAACTTCTTCTTTTCGTAGTCCTCACAAGAATGCAAATTAAGTTTGTGTATTTAAGTCGAGAGTTTGAATGTTTTAAATTTAGCATGTCTCACATTGCAATTACGTACTATCGGCAGCTCTTCCAGAGTTATTCCGGCTTTAGCATCTTGCTGGCAGACGTTTAAACTAGGTTCCATTAATAATCTTCAGACAGCTTAAGTGGTCTGTTGTATGCGTAGTCCCAGACTACATTATCTGCCTTTACGTTTAACTTTATAAGTTAATTATAATACTTACAAGCAGCGGAGGTTCATCTGCCGCACAAACAGAGTATTTTGCTCAATTAACAATTAAATAAGAAGGTTATTTTCTTAGAGGTTAAATAAATGAAAAGGTTATTATCTTTTCGTCTTATGGCTTGGTCATTTGTTTCCGACTAAGACGATAACTCATTTCCCAGCTTAGTAGATTCTGTAGAACATTGATACAAGGCTCTAAAAATGGCAGAACTGTAAATCTGATGCTCAACTCTACCAAGAAACATGTCGCAAGACAACACAACTTTAAGCCTGGTCGCCCTAAGATTCCAATTTCCTACAGCAACATTAAGCCCTACGAAAGATACACATTTATTATGCAAACTATGCGTACCTCAGTGAAACTATACATCAAGTAGTTTAGACAGCAGAAGTTTGGCCCTGATATTTTAAAAAAAGCTTAGAAACGAATTTTTACTTTTAAACGAATTCTCAGATGAAAGAAGTTTCAATCTCTCATCTGATCATCGACGACAACTGATGTGGCGTTGGAGTGGTACTGCACATAGTAAGGCAAACATACAGGAAAGAGACCGATATCGTACTTGTAGTGTTATGGTATGGGCTGGGGGTTATGATAAATTGCCGTATGTGGCTCTGTTTCAAACTGGGAAACTATGACTAACCAACGATACTTTAATGATGCTATGTTGCCTCATGTTTGCATGTTTCGTGGTGCTGTCGGTGATAAATTTGATTTTATGAACGACAACGCAACATGTCATCAAAACAGTTGCTGTCCGGAAGTATTCAGAGAGCGAGGATATTCAACGCATTATATTGTAGGGACATTAGGATTTTTCGGAAGCCAGAAAAGATGAAAAATAGCAAACGCCTTCGCCGGGAATCGAACCACGGACCTCTGAAATACCGGCTCAGTGTGCAGAACCACTGCACCACGAAAGTGGAAGAAATACCTTATAATATTGCCAGCACGTTCTACAGATCTGAATTCCATTGAAAATGTTTGGGATGCTTTGGGGAGGAATCTTGCTAGTAGACAATGTCCTTCAATAAACAAATACACCCTCATCCGTGCACTGGAATAGGAATGGGAAAACTAGCCAAGCAGCTGCTGGATAATGTTATGCAAAGCATGAGACGAAGTGTGGGATCTTGTATCGCCCCACGTGGTGGCTATATCCCGTATTGACATCTTATCTTTAGACTTAGCGATAATCTGCTTGACATCTCCAAGTGTTTAAACACTTTGGATGATAGCTCAACGAACTAAATTCTGCAATTTGTTTGTGTTAAGAAGATGTCTCATTTATTATTTGATTCGCTCTAGATGTTAAACATTTCAAGACTCTACTTTAAATATAGGTTTTTGTGAGACTTTTCAAATATGCTTTTCAAATATGATGTTTTCAAATGGGTTTTGTGAGACATACAATTTCTGTTAAGAATGTGATTTAGCTGATTACCTTAGATCATTTTTTTATTTTTACTTCATTTAATAATTTACTTTCCTGTTTCATAATACTTGTTAGCTTACTTTCCAAATGTAAGCAATTTACCCACAAAACGATGTTTGAAATATATTTCATGCGTTAGGAAGCATGAAAGAATGTCTTTAAATCTTTAATTTCCAAATGCATATTACTCCTTCTGTCACTTCTAATGAATCATTATGAGGAATTAGGTTTGGATTCTTCATGAAAATTTGTTTGCTTCTTCTAATACATGTAATTATTTTGGTTGATTGATAATGGCATGAACAAAATGGCCCGTTCAAGTTAAATTACAGGTTGTTGGGATTTCCAGTTTATGTATCGTTCCGGTATCGTGCTTAACATATATGTTAAACTACTATAATATGTCAAGAAATTAGAAGTATAATCTCACGAGTATTCTGATGCTCTTCCAAGTGCATATTAATTTTTATAAACAATGTTTCTATATCTAATTTTCCTGCACGTTAATTTTCATTTATTGCTCTCTCTGGGCAATAAATTTAATAATTTATCTGTTTTAACTGCATAATAATCGCAATAGATAACTGTCAGCAGTGTAAAAATTCTGATATAATGACAGATGTTTCTTAGAAATACATAATATTAATTTTACGATTATTGATTTAATAGACAGGTTTATCAAAAACTGAAAAATTATTATTTAAAAAAAATAAAAGGATACTGCTCTGCATTCTTGAAAAGTTATATACCAGTCAAAAACATTTAAAATTACTATTTACAAGAAGACTAACATTAGGAAAACTGTGCAAAAGGTATAAATTAATCATAGAAAATAACACTTCATGGTGTGTTTCAGTAAGACAGTGCTATAAAAATTTACGAAATTTTCTATAACATTTTAAATTTTTTTCACATTTTGCTTACAAACTTCGCAGTACAAGTAAATGCAACAATGACCAAAGTGTGATTTCGAAGTTATAAAAATTGGCTTTTATTCAAAGCCAGCTGAAACTAGTATTTCGTTATAAAAAGTGGTGTCGCTCAAACACGAATTGCATTTTTTACTGATAAAGTACGAAGAAAAAAATAGTACGCATCCCTTTAATGTAGAAGGTCTATAAAGATAAGAAAGTATTTTTCTTCAGACCCAACATTAAGTCTGACCTCTTCGATACAATAAATACTTATCTATTCAGACAATCTGCGAATGAAATTGTGGATATAAGAATGCATTCATGTATAGAATGTATATGGATTGATTTATTAAAAATGTATCCAATTCCTTTATTTTGCGTGAGGCTCAATCTAATTAATATTGTTTTTGTTTGAGCTTGGCTTGTCTTTTTTGGCTGATTATAAAATGATTACATTTGTGCATTTTTTACGTAAAAAGCTCAAACATTTTTTTAACCAATTTGTCTTAGCGCACGGGTCTTTATTTGAATTTGCTTTCTTAACACTCGTATTTTTTAGCAATTTACGTCTTGATTTTCCTTTCTTTTTTGCAGGTATTGTTAAATATATGCTAACTCAACATCATTATTTGGAAAGCAATCGCTTAATTGATGAGCTTTTGAACTAACAAAAATAAGCTTAATTTTTCATTTAATAACTCTCATACTCTGTTTTTAGAGTTAATGTAACATTCAATTAGAAAAGCCATGTGTTAAGTATAATTCCTCTTTACTCACCTTACTCACATTTACAACTATTCTCCTAAATTATAAAAGCGGAGTATAATGTTTTTAATTTTAGCTTACTTGTCTGCCGAAACTTATATCTATAACCACTTTATACTATTTATTATATAAATTACACTCATATTAAGTTTAAGAATGCAAAATTCCGAAACTTGCTACTGGATAGGGTTTGAGGATGCGTTAGGAGCAGCCGAGCAATAAAATATTTCTAAGCATCCTCATGTAAATTGAAACTAAAATATAAGCATTTGTGCTTTAACGCAAAGCATAATAGGGTGTTATCAAGCACAAGCAAAGCTGCATCCCAAGTAAACCATGAAGGAGGAAGCTCTTAAGAGTAATCCCTTACAAGAGCTGCATCTTTAAGTGTAATCCCTACAAGCTCGAATTTATACGCGCAAAGGATTGTGGGTACGTATGAAAATTAAATATGAATATCTGGCGCGATAAAAGAATTTATTGAATTTAGTTTTCTGTTCTATTGTGCATGTCATACGAGCGGGGATTTCTTGCAATGGAAATTATTAAAAACCCTATTTTAGAACTCGTTTCCCTCCAGTCGTGTGGAGTGGAAAAAAATGCAACGGTCGATGGCTGAAAAGGAAAGCATTTAGCTATTTTTGACTTCAGGATTCAATTTCTCAGAAAATAAATAATTCGCTGCTCACCGAAATGAAGTGTGGCATTTCCCCTCTTCCGAATAACTTTTCCCCTCTTCCGAATAACTTTTCCCCAAGCAGTACATAAAAATGTGCCTGAATTTAACTTTTTGCAATACTTTAATTTTAAATTTAATTTTCACTTTTATTTGAAGAATAGCTATCCAAAATTACATAATAAAGTATATGAACTGCAGTGCAATTCTATATCAGTAGTTGCATAATCCTGAGATCAATATGTATAAATATAACAAATTTTAGCTTAAATTTGTACACATTACACCTGTTAAGAATTCATAATAAATTTTCGATTTATTATGAATTTATTTTATTAAAATTTCAGAATTTATTAAAATTACTAAATATTTTAGCATTTTAATGCTGGTAATATTTAGCTGTAGAATCGGTCTTTCACTTTTGTCAAATGTACAAGGCTTTCTTGGAAAGAGATCTTTCAAAATTTATATGAAATCGTTTGCATTTATATACAAGAATTTGAATTTTTGAAGCAAAAATTACAAGTGGGAAAATGTTTATAGTTTAAATCTAAGATAATGCGTAATTCAAATTCATAAAGTGTCTGATTAGAAAGAAAGGTAAGAAATTAGTATGAATAATCAGAAAAAGTACTACATACATATCCTACAAAAGTAACAGCATTACAGTTTCACTGACTACTTTAAATCTTACTTATTTATTAAATGATAAACTCATTTATTATAAGACAATATCTTTTTAAAGATTTTAACACTGAATTATGTATATCATGGTAAAACTAATTAACTTTTATAATAATATAGAAATCTCATTTTTAAGAAATATATTTTCCCCTTCATTACCGTTGTGTTACCTTCGTTGTGTACTTAAAAAGCAGCACTCGAGGGTTCCGAAGAGAGCAGCTTTAATTTGTCTTGTTTCCTTTTCTGTATGAACCTGATGACTCTGAAACATTCGGTAAATTGATAGTTTAAAAAATATGAGACTATTAGGTTTCTAAAATATTAATATTTTATTTGAAACTGTTTCTTAAGAATTGGAAACATTTTGTTGAAAACTATATAGAAGCAAATCAGAATCGAATTTTAAAACTCTTTTTAATCATGCCTTTTCTCATTTCTTGCAGTTAACTAAACCAATAAATTTCTTTAAACCCTTATCGCGTTTAACTGTGCTTAACGGGATCAAAATTATTGAAATGATTTATTGCATATTAAATATAATTTTACAAAAATTTATTTTTAAAATCTTATGCCTTCTAAAGTTCATTCACAAATTAATGTTAGAATTCCAAAGTGTATTGAAACTTCTCTACATCTTTGAAACATAGTGTAATAAGAAGCGTTAGACAAGGGTTCGGAAAAAGTGGCTACGGGACTTTATTTCATTAAGTCCATCCAATTCCAAAATTTCTCAAAGCAAAGTAGAGAATTTTATGGAAACGTTGTTATCGCTGGGAGGAACAAGATTTCTATATATACAAATGTTATTTTTTATATATGGTATTAATGCCATCGAGAAGGGCGTGTAATTTATCCGTCCCATAAGAGGAGACAACGGTGGTCCACATGTTAGGTGTTTTTATAATAAAGTGACCACTGCTTCCGACATTAATAGTGGTCAGTGCATATAAACAGCTAAACCCCGCTTAGTTCATAAAATTTTAATCAAGCGCTGATAGATCAAATATTCTTCTACACAAATCGTGAAGATATTTGCATAGTTTTATATGTTCAACTACAAAGTTGGAACTGTTTTATCCAATACAAAAATATTTATTCCTAAGACTAAACATTTTTGTTTTATAGTTTCTCCCTAAATATGGGTGGAATGTACTTAAAAGCTATTAGGTTTTCCAGCGTAAGGAATATAAGCATGCATACACATACGTATGTGTATTTTATTACGTATTTATACGTATTTATACGTATGTGAGACCTGAATTCCAGTTTTGTCGGAATTCTAACTGCTAATCTTACAACTGCTATCTGGATGGCATAACACTTACACCATGAGAGCGCTGAATGGGAAATGCGATACATTCTTACCAGCATTCAGATTTGCTACTTAATATGTGTTGAAAAGTGGCCTATGTTAGTAAAGACTTTCGTTTATATTTCTCTAATTTTGTACGTAACTTGTAGGTCCATTTGTGCTTACTTAGTGAAAGAATAATTGTCGTTTTGTTAATACAAACTTTGTTGTACGAAAATCATAAAAAAAAAAAAAAAAAAAAAAAAAAAAAAAACATAAAATTGATATTAACAACCCTCTTATTCTAAGTGCTTAAGTTGTTTTTAGAAAAATTTCTATCCTGCTTCGAGGAACTGCGTAATTTATATTTCATGTCTAAAATCAACGTTTTTTAATTTCATGTTTAGGACCAACCAACTTTCATTACCTAAACGTTGGCCCTATCAAATCATATTCACTATAGTAAATATGATTTTAATGTCCTATCAAATCATATTTACTATAGTAGATATGATTTGATACATTCTGTAGCAAATATATAGTTCCTGACAGGCTATGACGACAATCCGTTAATAAATCAAAGCGAAACGGGGTACAGGGTACCCCCCTCGATTTTAACGGTCAAACGATCTTAGCCAAACAGTCTGGGCATATGTTTACTTACCCGTAATGAGTGTCGTTTTAGCTTAATTTTTCAGAGGATTTCCGCTGTGAAATAGTGATTATATATTTTTTATCAATCTGTTATATTATTTGATGCCTTTAGCTTTAGCCTCAAAGCACGCCATTTTCAGTATAGGTTAGCGCCGTAGCTAATTGAAGCATTTTTATTTAATAGTTATTCAAAGATAGTAGTACTGCGATTTTCACAACGTTCATAGTTTCAGTAAACCTTAAATTTGAACTCTAACTTGAGGCAGAATGAAGAAAAGTGGTCTTCAAATTATTAATAAAAATATGCCGATTATTTGGTTTTCATCCGACGGTGAGGCATTATATTATGAAAACACGTAGACAGAGACACGCGACTGGAAGTATGATTAGCGAAATATAAACAGTCATCATCAATCGGATGGGTATTTAAATGCTTCAAATTAATTCAAAATTGCAAACTAACTTAAAAATGCTTAAGAAAGAAAAGAGAAATTCCTCAATACTAAGTAGTAAAAATGAAGAGAAATATCAAAATGGAAATATTATATTCTTAATATCTCCTTCTGTAGCATAACATGGACCAAAACTGGAAAATTAAAATCGCAATTTCGAAAAACATTTTAGATATATTATAGTAATATTTAGCATTTCTTATCAATCAAAATGTTCATCGAAGAACAATGTATCTATTGGTGTTGTAATTATTTTTTAATCACACCAATTTCTGATACATAGCTAGCTTCAAATTGTTGCTCATTATACTTCTCTTTCCGAGACCGATTAACGTAAAGCAGATAGTAATGTTCTTAGGAATATCTTGTGAATGTTTGAAAGTATATGCCAGCAATTAAGCTAAATTTCGACTATAAAATTTTAAAATCTACACTTTATAGCTTTAATACGATTGCCTTCCTCTCTTATTCTTGAAGATTTTAATCGAAGTAAAAGATTAAAATACACATACGTATGTGTATGCATGCTTATATTTCCAAACATACACAAATGTGTTTTTTACCCGAGACTCTTACTGAAGTTTTGAAATCCTTATTTATTTTTAATAATGTATTTTAAACCACAAATACAGAAAATATAAGCGTTTTTCTGCAGTTAAATGCAACTAAAATGAAATTAATGTTGGAGAATAAAAACGAACTACATGAAAATATTACGATGGACATAAGAGAAACTTTCAAGAAGTTAAGAAACTTCTAAATAACTGGCAATGAAAGTTTTCACTTAAACGACAGTGCCATGCAAAAGTAATTAAAATACGTATATTCTTACGGGAGCGAATTTTATTTCGATTATAAATTATGATACAGCACTTTAGTGGAGCAAAAATAGAAGCTATTTTGTTACAGTAAAATCCAAATCAAAGAAAAGCGTTCTAATGCCATTTCAGAATTCATTAAATTAATATGTGATACCAAATTAGTACGAGAAGCTGTCAACCATCTGATAGTGCGCTCTTTTGCAGATTATCAAATCGTAGGTTCAAGTCTAAATCAATGTCAGATAGTGGAGACCGACTGAAGTAACACTTTCTGGAGAAAAAGCTGCCATAGATTTTAGAAACAGTGTACTTGACAGAGACACTAACTGTATAAAACAAAACTGGTACTGTAAGAGAGCAATCTGTTGAATAATATTTGAATAAACAACAGAGAAAATAATTAGGAGCATCCATAGCACATAGAAGTATCCTGATAATTATCTGACTAGAAAATAATGATTTCCAGTCGCCGATGAAGCCGAAAGTTTACCCTATATTTGGATATGACTTCTTATTAACAAAATTTAATTTATAAAATAAAACCGAATTGCAGTACAAAAGGAAAAAATATGTTATAATGAGTATATTTTCCACATTTTGTAGCTCTGTTTATTCTCTGTTGTTATTTTATTATGCAGCTAAGTTTGAAATTTTATATTATCTCCCCCGTGTCTGCATGAATAATTTGCTTCGAAATTCATAGTATCCAACATAGCTCACATAATCTGTCTGCTGCAATAATCCTTCGGTTGCCAAAAATTTGCTCTCTCTCGCTTTTACCAAAATTTTTAATTAGTACCTCATTTGGCTAAGCAAAACTTTCTGAAAGTTTTAGCTATCATGAAAACAGTTTAAAAGCGCAAATAGCGTTGAGCTTTTGCTTTACTCAATCACTGCATCGAAGTTTAAATTAAATTATAAAATATTTTACACGTTTATGAAAGACTAGAGAGATGCTTTGATCAATGCAAAGCACTATGTTACAGAAATGATACGACTGCTTTACCAGCAGTACACGCTCTCTTGCATTACGACTTTCAAGTAAACCCTGGGACCCGAAAATCTAGACCTCTGTCGTGCAGATGCACAAAAAATGACCTTTTTGTACCTTTAACGACTACCCAGCCCCGAGTGATAAGGTCACTAAACACTGCTAGTTCGTTCCGGATTCAAATTTCGGTAGCTTGGCTGGCTGCATGGAAATTTTGCGGTTTTCTCCATGTGTACCATGAATACAAAACCACTTTCCTTAACACGTCCTTTCCGACGATATTCCTTCCCTTAAGCAGATTATCCTCGGGTACTTTGGCATTAACCAAATAAAATAACTTTACCTCAAATGCGAAAGAATTCTTTTCTCCTTCTGAAACGGAAATCTGACAAAAACCCCATTCAAGAAGTTCAAGAATTATTACTAAATTCTGCTTTTCAAAACAAAATACTAGTAGACAAAGCGCGTAACAGAAAATGTTTTAATTTCTTGCTTTCAAATGCGAACTTCTATTCACCAATAATTCGATTTTACAACTTTATATATAAGTATGTTTAGAGATTGTCAAGCGAATTTTGCACAAGAAATTGTAATGCTTACTTTTTAAGGAATCTAAATTACTTTGTTGCTAATTTTCAGCGCATTAAAAGCGATTATACAAATCGAGAGGATGGATTTAGAAGCATCATCACTTGAATAGTTGCTCTTCAACATAATTGAGAAGTTTCGTTCAATGCAGCTTGTATCCAATTTAATTTTTTTCGTATTATGTTAATAATACGAAATAAATAATTAATTATATAATTAATTATAGTTATTTCGTAAATTATGTTATTTTTAGTTTATTTAGACAAACATTTATTTTCGTTTCTTTTTAACACATACATTTAAATTATGATTTCTCCATCCATTTTAGTGTGTTTATGGCTGCAGTCATGCAGTTTCATTCGAAAATGTTTGAAATTTACATTTAGTTGAACTGAACACTTTTTTTAGTTTTCTTAGACTTTAGCAGAAATTTATTTGCCGGAGTTTCCAGATTAGCAGTTTCCTTCATTCATTTTTATACAGCTGATTCAGCTGAATTTTCTATGCATAGGACATTGTCAACATTCTGATTCCGTATTTATTACTTTTAACAGTAGAAGTAATCTATAACGCTTAGCTAGTTTCGATCCTCATTACCTTAAATCTAATGTTAAGCATACATATTTTGATCATTGGTAGACGGTGGCATGCTGTATAAGGAGGTAAATTGTGGAAAAATCAGAAAGGGAAATTTACCAGTGGATAAACACCAAGTTAACATACTGAAAGATAAACTTGGAGAAATATGTGTTAGATTTGTATGACAGCATAAAATAAACATAAAATTAAGCATTGCTAGACACAGATAAAATAAAGACTCATTCAAAATTAATTTAACGGGCAATATCACTGATATGGAATCAATTTAGAAATGAAAGTTTTGAGATAAATAAGAGGAAAATAGAAGAAATCGCTAGCCGAAGAATTTAAAAAAAAATAAAAAAATAAAAATTCAGAAGTTGCACCAGAATTAGAAAGCAGACTAAACAATTCACGCAATACTAGTAAACCCAAGAGCTAAAAAAGAAACTAAATAATACTAACAAACACAAAAGGCGTTATAGTTTTCGATGTCTGATAAAATGAAATGAATATAACTAAAGTATTTTTTGACACAGCTTCGAATAATATTGTAGAGACATTAGGATTATTTTTGGAAGCAGGCAAGGTGAAAAATTAGCAACGCCTTCGCCAGGAATCGAACCGCGGACCTCTGGAATACGCACCCAGAGTGCAGACCACCACACCACGAAGGCATGCCAAAAAACGCGTGAGAAATACCTTATAATATAACAATATTTTTAAAATATTTGTGAAAAATAAAATCAATTAAAAATTTCCATGTAAATATATAGCATTAGAAGTATCTTTCATCAATTACAGTAATTAGATGAATGTATATAGTATAATAAATTATGTAAATATAAAGCATATCAGTTATATATATCACGTATTACATCAGTTAGAGATGTTATTAACACGCCATCATGTTTTGCGAATAGTGTTACTAAAATATGAATTAAATTAATTTTTTTAAATAGTTAACTGGGTGCAAATGATTCCGGACTAAAATATTAGGACTGTTAGAAATATTTTATGTTAATTAAAATAGTGATGCACATAAAATTAGGCAAAGCAACAACCCTGTGCTTGGCTTTAATGAAGCACATTTTTATAATATTTATCATTTAAATATAAAGGACTATGAATACAATATAACAATATAAAAGGTCTAATACACAGCAATGTATATAATTAGAAACAGATATATGAAAGGGGTTTAGAGAAAATTTGAAGGGCAAGAAATTAAAAATCCCTAGATACTTCATATATGGCGTTAGGAACTCTTTCTTAATCATAGCAATTCTGAAAATTTTCATAATTATGAAATTGGTACAATTTAAATGTATTTCAAATAGCATAAATACGAAAAGCAATTGAGAATAATTACGTAAATATTTGAATTAAGGAATAAACCTTCACTTACTTTATTAGACAGTAAATGACTCCCCCACAGTAGCAATATGTCATGCCATATGACAGATAAATTAAGACCATGTTTAGCCTAACAGCAAAAGTTGCCAATTTTCATCGATGATGGATGTTCGAATAATAAAAAGTCTGTAAAAAAGATAAATGACTTTAAAAAACATCAAACATTAAGCAACGGAAAGATATATAACATCTCGGTAAGGTATCTGTTGCAAAAATATTGGTGTGAATTTAGAATTCTTTAACAAACTGAACATTTGAAATTAAATGAGAACTATCTGTGTAAGATTGTAAATTTAAAACAAATTATAACTCTTATACTAATTAATTACTAATATTTATCTATAAAAGAAAAATAATATAAATTAAGCTAGAAATTGATGTCAATATCTCCTTTAAAATTTAATAATTGATGAGTATCATATTTACATATGTCAAAACTTATATGCATACATATATATAGGAAACCTAAAGCTACGACTTAAAAGTTCTTTGCAAAAAGATTTTGAATTCGTGCTTACGATCAATAATTATGATTAAATAATTGGTTTGATATCTGTAAAAGTAAAACATTAACCTTAATATAATTCATTTTGACTTTAGCATATAGTAAATTTTCAATAATATTTATTCTGTATGTAAAATTTTACAACATCTGAAATATAAAAATAAGGACTTGCAGTCTCAATCAAGTGTCCCATTCATAGGAATAAATGACTCTTTATAGCAACCAACGTTCTTGTTAATAATACCTCTGATTAGGAAACAAGAGCAAGGCTAAAATATGGTTTTAAGCTTTTCAAGCTTTTTTTGTTGTTTTTAGTGGGATTTCCTTCGTTTATTAGGAGGGCATAAAAAAGTATTATTCCTGAGTTTTGGAGTTTTGTGCAAATAGCACACCGACAATCTCCCTTTAATTAAAAATCATGTAGACTTTTAATTTTGGGCCGGTAAAGCAATAAAATTACAGACATATTGTTTTGATGGATACAGACTACGAAAGTTATTAATAAATTTTCGAACAGTAACTCTGATATCTCAACTTTCTTTACTGCTGCTTCTTTAAACATTCGGGTGCTACTCATCCCTTTTAAATTTCGGTAGGTAAAACTACAATGTACAATTAATATTTCTGTCACCTACGTTTCTTATAATAATACTCTAGGTTTTAAATACTGATTAATAGGATTTGATAAGTTACTTTGAAGACATGGGAACATTCAGAGCCTTTTCCTATATAAGTTAATGGGAACAGTTTCTTCATTTAGTACTATTTTGCTTCACAAGAACGCTCTGATTTCAAGATGGTGTGAAAACTACCTTAGTGGTGTTGTCGTTAAGCTATATTTTTAGTAATTTTGAATCAAAATGTACAGACAGACAATGCTACTGAAACCTTTTTTGCATAATTTATTCAATGCATCATGTAAATTTTAATTTACATGATGTAAATTTTTTGATTTTACAATATAAATACGTTTCAAATTTTTTCGTCTTCTTTAAATACAGAAATAGAAATTCTACCAAAGCTAATCAGCATTTTTATAGTAAAAATTCATACTGGATAAAAATACGTTCCCTACGTTCTTAATGCCAGCTCTCAGTCATGATTCGAGTTTCCGTAGCACACTGAACTAAGATTGAGAGCGTCAGAATGATAATAACTCCTCGTCAAGGAATTATTATGTACTTAAATACGCATATGGCGTCACATATATGCTTTTAAATTTACAAGAATGGTGTAAATGTTTTAAAAACTTCCCAATTAAATGCATTGCAAATTATAAGAATTTCCAATTAAATGCATTGCTAACTATAAGAATTAAATGCATTTAGCATTATATTACTTAGAAATACTGATGACCCACGAAAATATACCCCGTCTTCAATACTGTGTTTGGAGGAGGCTGTACTTTTTTGTGTGTGTGTGTGTCTGCTAGTGCGCTGCGCACATGCGTAAAAGAGTTGGTGCAATTTTTGTGGGCCACCTTGTATAAAAAATATTGTAAATATATATTAATAATTTCCTACGAAATTATTTTTAAATGCCTCTGAATTAATTAAGTTATTTATAATTTTAATTTTAAGACTGAAGATTTTATTTTGCATCAAATGTCAAGAATCGTTTGATTGTTAAATTACACCTCTGTCATTGCAGATTCTTTCATATCTGTATCTAAATTTAGTTATCAAATTTTAATTATTAAGCAGAAGCTCGTTTTCATGAAACATAAGTAATAATCTCCAGAAAAATTACAAACACCCTTTCCAGCATTAAAACTTTCATTTCGCTGCGCAATTACTGAGGTTTAACGGATTATACTACAGAAACAGCACATATAATTAGAACTATAGTTAAAATAAAGCCACTCAGAGCCCAATACGATACCGAAGGGCCCAGGTTCGAATCCCGGAGAAGGCATGGATGTAAATTGTCTGTCCTTTCATAGATGGTAACGGTGGCCACCTATTAGGTGCCTCCACAGTAAAATGGCCACCACTTCTGGCTTTAGGAGTGACCAATGCTGAGAAAGGGCAAGTGCCTGTTATTCGATAGAAAAATACTTTAAATAAAAATCAAAAAGTAAAATATAAAAATCTTCATGAAACGTAAGAAATTTTTACTCAAGTCTAAGCCTGCATTAAGACTCTAAACCCTTGTAGAATGTATTTAAGTAACTTGTAGATATTTTAGTCAAGCTCTAAGCCACTCGCAGAAATTATGTTCTACTACTAGTATATTAAGATTACATATATCAATCAGTAGAATGTTTTCCGCAAAAATCTATCAAAAATAATTCTTAAATTACCGAAGCTTTCCGTTCGCACGCATTTAAAGATATTTTTAATAGTCAAGCTCCATGGTTTGAGTAAAACTGAAATGTGTCAAGTAAAAAGACAATGTAAATTGTAATCCTCGTGAATAAGCATATGTCATGTAAATCATTAAGTGATTAAAAAAAACAGTCTGCCTGTGTTGTGAATTTCTATGAATTAAATTGAAGTAAACAGTGAAATGAAATTAAAGGACAACAATACCTGAGCAAGATTACTGCTTATTCTTCAGTCCTCTATTTTGTGAAAGGTATATCCTCTAGTAAATCAATATTTGTCAAATATGGCTCAGCGTATTTTAATAAATGTAGAACTTTAACAGAAGACTTTTAATAAATGTAGCTGAAAGTTGGTGAAAAATCAATGCATTCGCATGCATGATTATAGACAAATCTTTGCATGTTTCAAGGAGGGAAAATCAGCAACATTAAGCTTTTTTGAATGTAGGAATGTTCTCTTCAAATTAATTCTCATAGAATGGGATGACACGTAAATTTTAATCGTTCCATCAGAATTGGCCCGATCATAATTCATGTTACTTACAAAAGCACATTGCGTTCTACTAAATTCATATGATGGATTTATCTGTAAACATTGTTGTGTTCGTTTATGGCTTAGAATAATTCTTCATTTGTGGTTATCTTTACACTGTTGAACTTACATTTCTCTGAGTTTGTAAATTTAAGACCAAAATTCCATCTCCCAAAATTGTGAGTCTCTCATCCTGAGGAAGCCTAGCAACCTGTTAAGTAGGATCGGTAGTAAATGACACCCGCGGGGCTTTCCCCAAGCACCCCACCCGCAATCTCTCTTGCAGTCCGAAGTTTCGCACAGCTCAGAAACCACGTGTTTCGCAGAACGGGCGGGGAAGTCACGCTTGACGTCATCTCCGCCAGGCGGCGCCACTTTGTCAAATCCTGAGGGACGTAAGAGCGAGGGTTGCCGCAAAAAGTGCGCTTAAGGTAGCGCCCCTTTGACGCCAAAGACAGAACATTTTCCTCTCCATCGAACTGAAAACTTGGAATTTAAACCTTCGAAAAAAGGATCAGTTTTCCTTCTTTGCTCCAAAATACTTTGCCGAAAGAGAAAAAAAATAAGAATTTGGAAATTATTAAGAAGATTACTTTATTAATACACGAGCTGTTATCCTTCTTTCATATAGTATCGAAAATTGTAGTTTTAAAAGAAAAACATATTGTTAACTTCTGTAGATAGCGATAGAAGGTTGGTTTTTTACTTCTTCCAGTTTTAGCATAATATTATACTAGACTAAATTTAGAAATTTTTAACATAACCTTAATGTAACTTTCAAATCGTATCTTCAATGTCTTTAGAGGAAATGTCAGTTCAAGATTAGATTTACGTTTTCCGGACTGAAGTACGGATTACATAAGGTTTCCTTATTTATGTAATTTTAAATTTGTTAATATTCAATTTAGCGAAATCCCCATTTAAAAATTTAAATTAAAAGAGAACTGCCCATTTTAAATGAAGCACGTTTAATTTAGCTGTCAAACATATAAAACCGAGAAGAATTACCATAACAGAAAAGCATTTTAAAGATACAAATTCTAAAACAAAAGATTCCTTATAAAATTTCAAAGCAGTGCAAACAGTGATTACTCTCCTGATGAAAAAAGGAATAATCAGCTGTGCCAAGTAAGAAAATTTAAAGACACAGAATTCAGCAAAATGTTTGGTGTTTCAATAAAAGTGTAAAAGAACTAGGCCTAAATTATTCAAATCTAATCGCAAAGCAAAATTCGCATTGAGATCATGAATACTACGAAGAGAAATTTTCGACAGAGAGTCTAGTCTGAGGAATATTACGAAGATAAAGTTTCTACAGCAACTCTAGAGCAGCGTAGTGGAGCGTTTAACGCTTGTACATACTGTAACCCACCATGCTTATTTCCAAAAAATATAAATCTAATAAATTACTTTATTTTTTGTTGCTTAACACTAATTAATATTATTATTAATTACCACTAATTATTGTGCTTAACCTATAATTATTATTATGTTTGAATTGTGTGTCAATTTACTGAGCTATATTTTGATGATGACGCTGCTGCTTCTTTTAAGTCTTAATTGAACTCTCTTTTAACAGTGCATTCATAAACTGCATGATATTTTATTTCTTTAGGATTAGTGAAGAAGAAATACCGATCACACTTTTAATGCTACAACACTCATCTAAATAAGCTTTATATTAAGGGGTTGTATACCTTAGAAACCGAGATTTTGGTAAAAGAACTCCTTTTTTTCTTACGCTCGATGAAAGTCTTATTTCTTATGTTTCCAAAACTGTTTGAATTTTGTTCTTACATTCATTTAAATTTATGTTTCATTTAAATTTCGGAGTTATGATATTTTATTTGACACGTTGTCCTCGAAAAGCATACCGGAAATGCACAAGACGTAGATATTTATAAAAGGGGCGAAGTGTGTCAGAGTTGTTTACTTTTATTTTTAGGGCTTAAAACTTTATTTAATTGCATTTAAAAGACTAAAAGGTATTCTTATGATTGCAACAAAACAAAGTTCTAGCATATTTTCAAGCTGTGTGTTATGAAATCACTAACACATTTTCGCTCGGGTTTTGATTCTGTGTTTACATTGCTGATAAGCGTTTTTATCTATTTATTACTGAGTAATATTCATTAATTTTTATAGGTATAGATAGATATTGGTATAGATTATGTACAGATATGGTAAATTTGGTATACATATTGGTTAATACACTACAAACGTTTGAAGTTTACCGTATCGACTATGCAAAACGGCATTTCCTTGTTTGACTTTAAAAAGCAGAGAAAAATTTTAAAAGCTGAAAAAAAGCACAAAAAATATAAATTTTGAAAAACAAGAGAACATTAGTTATAAATCAGAGGAATTTTAAGTTTACAAACTGATTAAAAGTAGGAAATCGAGTGTTTGAATTCTTAAAATGCGTTTATCTTGTTTTTTTATTTTTCGTGTTTTAATGCTAACAAGAAACACATTATCTTTAAAAATTATAATTGAAATCGTATGCAATTTGGTATACATGTTTAGAACACTTCCTGTAAGGAGACAGACTATTTACTAATTGATAAGTGCAGCATACGTTTCTTTGTTATATTACACATTCTACCTTAAAAACTTTTTAAGTAACTTCCTAGCTTTAAATTAATAGTCTATCTCCTTGAGAATATAATTATGATGGGTTTGCATTTTACAAAATAAGAAAATATATTATACTTTTTTTAACACAGTGTTTCTAATTTATTGTAAATATTGCTGTTTTTTTTGCCAAAAATACAAAATTAATGGTCATTAAATAACTCAGCTTTTTCATTTTTTCATCATTAATTACTTTAAAGCCAAAATTAAATGCACAAACTTAAAATTTAAAAAACAGTTTTCGAAGGTATACAGCCCCCAAGTATTGTGGCAAAAAAAAAAGCTTACAATCAAGAGAGAATGCAGTAAAAATTAATCTTTTAACATTTATGGGGTAAAATGTCACCACCGAAGCTTTCCAAAGATTAACATCTTTTCTTACACTTCTCGTAGAAGAGAACAGGGCATAAACTTAAAGTATCTCCAGTTAATTATGTAGAGCTATTAGGATTTTTTGGAAGCAGAAAAGTTGAAAAAATGAGCAACGCCTTCGCCGGGAATCGAACCGTGGACCTATGGAATACGTGCCAATAGTGCAGACCATTGCACCACGAAGGCCCGTTAAGAAGGCGAGAGAAATACTTTATATACTCCCCCTTTTAAATGGCGACTGGAGTTTTAGGGGACCCAGTAGCCGAATCCTGAGTGTGGAGTATCATCACCCACCACCCTTTTAGTTCGGGCGCCACTTCTAGAGCTATTAGGATTTTTTGTTAGCAGGCAAGTTGAAAAATGAGCAACGCCTTCGCCGGGAATCGAACCGCGGACCTCTGGAATACGCGCCCAGCGTGTAGACAACTACACCACGAAGGCACGATAAGAAGACGGGAGAAAAACCTTATAATTCATCCAAGCACAAATGGTATTATTTTCTGATACATGTTGCATTTTATTAAGCTTATGTAACGAATACATTTGTAGATTTCTGAGCTTCCGTGAGAATAATCTGCGAATGAAAATAATTTGTCAGTAATTATTTTATTCATAGATATTGAGAAAATAAAACACATAATATAATTATAATTTTCATTGTAATTGCCGAAAATTTTGTTTAAATTGATTAATTGTCATTTCCCTATCCTCATTTGGAAAATGAGGGAAAACGTTTCCCTTCTTTTCCATATTGATAGTTCGGAGTAACACTATGGAATTAGTTTGAGGTTTTTAAATAAAATTCTAGAATAATAAGAAATAAATTATCATTTTGCGTAAAAATTAGAAATTGTTATTTTTTACCAAAATTGCGAGCACAACATTATTATTGTTCTTGATTGTTAAGAATATTGCCGCTGCGGAGACAACAGTTCTAGTGTACTTGTGCCATTATTATAAATAATATTAATCATAGAAGACATTTTACCACATTAACGTAATTACCACTCTTATTTACACCATTAGCATTTATACAGGGCAAATACCTCAGTTATTAATGTCATTTTTATGTTATCCCTCGCAATAAAGGCGTAGTCATAAATGCATCAAAATAATGCCTGCAAGAAACTTAAGCAAACACTTTCATTTATTTTTATTTTTAGATGATGGAGTTTTTTATATTAGATGGTAAATGAATTTAACTTTTAAGTAAGAATATTCTTAAATTAGGAACATAGTGCGCAGAAATCGAGTCAACCCTTAAAACGGTTTTTGAATAAAAACTCTAACGATTTTAGAAGCGAACAGACATAGGTCTTTCTTTTTCCAAGAAAAATATTTTTGTTCCTGAAGAAGAGGAAACTTTCTTCCTTCAAGAAAAAATAATTTTGTTCCTGAAGAAGAGGGGACTTTGTTTTATAACCTTGAAATCTACAGAGTTTAATTGAAAATCTAGGCCACATTGAGTTCCTTTTTCCCTAACCCTATTAAACTTTGCATTGGCTTGCTTCTCGTCTGAGTCACTATAACGGGCTTTACCGCAAAATGTATTCTAGGACAATGGAACTCGTTTTACAGGTGCAAAATGTCGCCATATCTCAGAATTATGAAAACGACCATATTGAAGATTCCCACCGGAATAAAATATAACTGTTTCGTTCATTGTTTCATATGCTTACATTTTGTTTACAACAGTTATTAGAAAATTATAATTTACTCCAACAAAGAAAGAGTAAACCATTGCTTAATAATATGAATGTGAGCTGCATGAGCTGTTGCAGCACAAAATTATTTTTGCTTCTCTTAGGCGCACAACTTTAAAATTTTGTTATCGAAAATTGAGAAAAAATATATCAATTAGTATTAAAAGTGAAAATAGCGATGTAGCATGCTGACATAAACGACTCTGAAAGGAATTGTGCAACTAAATTGAGAAATATTACATAAACTTATTATTTTAAATAATAAGACAAGCAACTTTCAATACACATCATTATTAATTATTTTAAACCGCTTGGGCCTTGAGATGATGCAGAGGAGTTATAACTGTAATGACATTCTATGCTATATTCACATTCTTTAAATAACAATATTCCGTACTACACACCCTCTCAAAAAAAAAAAAAAAAAAAAAATCCGCAACGGAGTTTGATATATGACTATTTTCGGATTCATATAAATTAGACATTTTCTAGTTATTTGCTAAATTGCTACTAATCTCATTTCTAAGCATTCAAAACTTCTTTTATTCAAATTGTTCAAGGAAATACAGAATGTTTATAATTTCTTCTTTTCTTTGATAAGAGAAAAAATTAGGGTTTCTTCGCAACAGTATTTAGATATTTAATTACGTTCAAAGCCCTCGAGGTGAACATCGGAAGTGCATGCCTACGTCAAAAATGAACCCTTTTTGGAGGGCTTTGTGTGAGAAAATGCCTGGTATTAACTTTTCACCTGGGGGTAAAACCACGCATTCCCATTCAATAAATTTTTTCATATTAAGAAATAAAATACATGGCATGCTTTAATTAAATTTAGTATCACGAGTTACCACAAGCAAAAAGATTCAACAATCTATTAACTTCAGTTTTGTATATTATTTAGATTACCATAGATATTTAAATATCTTCTTTAAATAAAATCATCTTGCCTTCCTTTGCCTGCAGCTTCGATACCTTTTAGCAATGCAAATATTCAATTTACGTATTTCTGTTTAGAATTCAATTTTATGTTAATATTTCTACTTTGAGGAACAAAGAAAACAGCTTCTTTGTAGGTAATTTATTCCTTGTAAAGAAATATCTTAATTTAACTCCAAAATTAAACTTAACATTTATTGAGGTATCAGTTTCTACGAACCTGTTGGCAGATTTCTATTTTCGATACTGATATTTATTTTTTTCATTTCTTTTTCATTTTGAATTCAGTGGTCTGAAGAGACGTATTTGATAAACAATTGTCATACTACCACTCTTACTGAATATATATTAATCCATTACTTTAATCCCACTAACTACACTCCTACTTGTAATTATGCAATGGTTAGGTTGCGTTGTATGTGTAAGAACTGTTTTAAATCTAACGGCTCATCCTAGCCTGCGTAAGTGTCAAAGAATGACATACAGGATGAAGTACTTACAAGTATTACAAGTACAAGAATGAAGATCTTACAAGTAATTAAATAATAATAATTAAAAATTTATTTGAACCACAGATCGTGATCTAATAAAGTAATGCACAGAACAAAATTTGAAAATTCGTTAATTTGTAAACAAATACACATTCGCTGACCATAGTCTCTAGTTTATAAATCTATCCACCAAATCAAGTAGGAACCTAGAAGAATTACAGTAGTCTTGTAGAGACATTAGAATCATTTTTCGAAGCAGAAAAGATGAAAAATGAGCAACGCCTTCGCCGGGAATCGAACCACAGATCTCTGGAATACGCGACCTGCATGCAGACCACTGAACTACGAAGGCATGCTAAGAAGGCGGGAAAAATACCTTGTAGTCTACATTAAAATACCTTTGATCCTAAAATGGCTGACAAAACAGTGTTCAACTAGACCTAGAAACTAACTCCCGAAAGCGCCGAAGACATCCTCCAGCTGTAATACTCTCACTAGAATTTAATATAGGTTGCAAGAAAGTGAAAAATTTAAACGTATAAAGAAATCATCTTATTTACACATGCCTTCTCTTGTAGTGTAAAAAGTTAGTACCTCAAACTAGCATTGAAAGAACCTACAATACGATGTACTATACACGACATGCATAAAAATGGTGTGGCTTTACAATTTAATGAAAAAAATATGTCTCACTGTATGGTGGCATAATCGAGAATATAGTTGTTTATTCCCGTTTCTCGCTCCGAAAAGCATGTTAGTCTCTACAAACTTTACCCCCATAAATAAAATGTATGCAAACGTTTTGGATGCTTTACTTTCAATGAAGAAATAAGGCAATAAATGTAAAAATACAAATATACTAGAAACGTTATGCTGTATAAACCGAAGAACTCTCTAATATTTGTAATGGCAATTTAAGCTTAATCTAACTGATTTCGGTATACAAACAAATAAAGTACGTATTTACGTCTAATAATGATAAAACACATTTTTATCCTAAATGTTTTTCTTGCACATTATTGACTTATATAGAAATTTTATAGTTACTAATTTGCACTGAAACAAAGAAAATCCATTTCAATAAATTAAGTCTCATGAATAATCTAAAACCGAAGCAAAAATTTAATTGACAAACATTTATTCACTGAAAAACGAGACAGAAATATGAGAAAGGAATAAAACGGACTTTAAATATGAATAAGGGAAGTCGAAGGTAAAGCCATATGATTTCTTTTTACCCCTTAAATAATCGAATGTTGAATAACTCATTTTTTAGCCCATTAACTGGGATCTGAAACTGCGGTAATCAGTTTTCTATAAATTTGTATTTATTTGTATGAAATTTATTGTATGAAATTAATTTGTATTTATTATTGTATTGTATAAATTTGTATGAAAGAAGCCCCTGAAGAGTGTGAATATCGCTTCTTAAGACTTTTTAAAACAGGAAGCAATTATTGGTGGAGTAATTTTATTAAACAGTCTGAAATATAGGCGCCTAAACATAAGTTGTATGGCAAGTGTATTTAAATAAATAGTACAGTATATAATGATATACAATACGATGTACTATACACGACATGCATAAAAATGGTGTGACTTTACAATTTAATGAAAAAACATATGTCTCACTGTATGGCGGCATAATGTACACCAATGGCGGCAGCTATCCAGTTTCGCATATGTTGATGACAGTTTTTAAATTTCAGCACACGCTGTTTTACGCGACACATATCGTTGTGGTAATCAAATTCATCCCAAATTCAATGTTTCATGTCAGCCTCTAGTGCATTTATTATCTGAATACAAGGCTGCTGGAGGATTATAGACAGTGGCAATATATAAATGTTGTCTCTAATAAACTCTTAAAGAAAGAAATTGCAGAGTAGCGGATCTGATGAACGGGGTAGCTAAAGAAACTCGTTCCTTCCATTAGCACGTAAAATGGCCATGCATTTATTTCATCGTAGAAGAACAAAAATGAGAAGAACTTGAACAAATTTGTGAAAATGTAGGATAGATGCTTCAAATTGCAGAATGTAATCGCCGTAATTGGTATTTAGTTAGGATAATATCGTTCTCTTACATGATTTTTAAACCTCAAGCGAAATTATATCTGCACTGTAACCACAAATCTTAACACTTTACAACGCGGCATACAAACTGAATACTTCTCTTTCGTTTCCGTTTTATAATTTGGCTCTTTGACCCTGCAGTAAACATGAAAAGCGACCTGTTATTGATGTGCGAGAGCTTAAACAGTTGCTGCTGCTTATGCCTGTGCTAGATAAGAAAAAGTTCTATTGTTAATATTTGAGACAATATTATTCCTTTGTGCAGGCATTGTATATATAAGAAGGAAGACAGAATTAAATTTAATCACATTCTTCACTTCCTCTACCGAAAGCTTATGCACGTAGTAATTACATCTGAAATGTCAGAAACACTTTAGCATTACTTAAAGATCATATTTTGAATTTTCAGCTGTCAGTCTGTACATTGCCCTGGCTGTAACTGACATATATAATTCTTTACTGGTGCTTGTAACAAATGCAGCAATGTTCCTCACATGTAAGCGCAGTTAAAGCAACGAATATTTTTCCAAACCTCTTAACAACATAACTACTGACGTACAATAACCTTTTACGTTTTATGTAAATTAGATTTACAAGGAAATGAAAGCATAAGAACAGTCTTTATAAAGATTTAAAAGTGAAATTTTGAAATTTAAAATATATTTAGTTTTCTCTAAATTTGAAGTGATTACATGCAAATTATAACGCGTCGTGTTTTGACAAGAGAATTTTATGAAAGCTTACTTAAATCCCTAAGTTAAATAATAGAATACGGAGTATTTGGCATATACGGAAGAAACAAATATCATTCATAGAACTTTTCCTTGAATCAGGGATTTGAATGTCTTAATGTTTAAATTGTGATAGTATGTTTTGAAAATAGCTTTTGAGATGCATTTATTTTCTGGCTTTATTGCCACAAAATATCTAGTTACCAGCTCGCAAGGGTCATATTGCCCATAGTCATGAATAGCGATCTAGAAAAAAAAAAGTGTTTCTAACTATTTGAAAACGTCTTGAAAATAATTTTAAAAACTTCGAATTAATAGATCACTTCATTTGTTGCTTTATTTTGGAAAACATTTGAAATGTTTTTACTTTCCAAAAACATCCCTTAGTTTATAAATTGCTGAGCTTGTTTTAAAATATTGTTAGAAATTACCTATGCGATATAGCTGGTTTAACTTGAAGGTTTACTTCAACTGTACACAGAATTAAAAGAAATTTATTTCTAAACAATAATTCTAAATAATTATTAATTATTTTAAATCATTCCTATATAATTAATAATAACCTTCATCCAGCATCGGAAAAATGGGAATAATAAGAAGCCTTTCATTTATTTAAAGTAGTTTTTATGGCTTAAATTTACAATAACGCAAAAAATTAAATATAATTTAATACAGCAGCCAATTGAAAAATCTAATCTAAAAGAAATCAGAAAAATTTATCCTCACCTATTTGTACATGTGTTGTGGTGTATTTAATTATGGCAAAGCACACTAGGGCTACCTGCCTAAGGGAAGAAATGCCTTCGTGGAGGACTTTCTATGGCATACTGGCTCGTATACACGTTACACATGGGGAAAACCACGAAAACACCCATGCAGCCAGCCAGGTCGCGGGATTCGAATCTCGAACCGAACTACCAGTGTACAGCGACTTTACCGCTCGGCCACTGGTGGGCCTATTTGTACATATTAATTTCAAGAATTATAAATTTAAAAGGATTTTAAAGTAACATAATAAATTGATTTTTGAAATTCGTTTCACTACTCAAACTAATTAATGGCTTATATTTTGAGAACCAATTAACTTTGCATAAAATTTTGCACTGATTCGCTGACAGAAATTTTTAGTGCAATAAAGCTTTTGACTTCAAATGATTCAATTGATTTTTACGAACTTATAACAATAAAACCATTAATATACGACAATAATATAAAATAAGACTTAAGCAAGGGATTAATTAGCAAAATGTTCTTCATTTTTATTTATGAATTGTTAGCTTTTTGCGCAAATACAATCATATTTATTTACATAAAAGTTCCATACATAAATGAAATGAAAGGAAATTGCTCGATTTTGAAACATAACTTGTCATTCTAACAAGTCACTCTTAGCCTTCAACTTCATCATTCTTGTGTAGCAATTAATTATTCCTAAGCTTTGCTAATTTATGATGAGAATACTTACATAATCTTTTCCCATACATTATCATTTATTAAGTCTCTCCTAAAGGCCATTAATATACCATTAATATACTTCTCCCCTAAAGGCCCTTAAATTGTATCATATGATCACATATCCAGAAAATTATTGCATGCTGTTTAATCATACATACTTAGATGTAATTAAATGATCAAACAAGATTGTATCGTAGTTTGACAAAATGGTGATCTGAAATCAAGATTATAGATCCCACACTAACGTAAAACTGTTGCATGTATGTAGCCTTTCTTCTTTCAGTGTGAATGTGATATTGGTCTAAGCCCTGTGATGCGTCCTGGGCAATGATTCTGGTGAGGAAAATGCTAAAAGACCGATTTATTCGGCTATTTTTGATGAACGGCAGAAAGTGACAGGTCACTGAAAAACAACACAATTAATAAAATAAACCATCTGATTCTTAAGGTTTGAAATAAAAGAAACTCATCACTCAATAAAGCATCCCCTATTCAAAATGTTGAAGGAACTTACGTGATGAAATTCTAACAGAAATTTTATGACTATTTTTTGCTCTATGAATGAGCGCGCTTGTATTAGTATTGCCTAAGGATATAATATAAAGATTCATACCACACACATATAACTGATGACAGTCGTACAAGAAGTAATGAATACTATCAGTTTCTATGCTAAATTTTGCTAATGTTGAAGCCTGTTAGTATCTGATTGTGAATTACTGTTTTAAATATAACGATATTCATTAATTAGTAATTTTCTTCGGTCTTAAGTCTAGGTATTTCATAAATTTAAAATTTAAATCTAAGTAAAAAAAAATCATAGCCTAAGTCTCTAAAAACTAATAGTTTAAGTCTATTAAAATTAATAGTTTAATCTAGTAGTACTAAAAATTAACAGTCTAAGTCTAGTATAGTCTAAGTATTTCAGAAAAATTAATTCATAATTTTGTTTATGTATGGTCTCAAGATAAAAACCTTCTGATACACATACACCCTATTCCATTTATGAAATAAGTAGCTAAAATCCAGAAAATATATAAGCTACTGATACTTTGATGGAGCGGTTACATCATTTATTAGAATATTTTCTTAACTATATTTAAATAAATTCTTCTCTTGATTTCTTTCAGAGCTATCACTTCTTCATCATGCTTTTCCAACTCATATATAATGTACATAAAGACTGTCATATATAACTAACAGATAAACAGAAATATCAAGATCTTTGATTTATTGTGTTTAGAAAATAAAACAGAGTGAATAAATTTTATTCAAATAATTTTACCTCCAAGTGGAATGGCCTTTCAAAATGGAATTAATTAACTGCAAATGTATCCTTGTAAAAAGTAACATAGTTAAGCGCTCAGTGTGTTGCGTATCTGTGCAAAAGCTACAGTTTTTGATAATACAATTAATTTTTCTCTAGATTAACATTTATTTATCTATATTTGACTATTTTTAAACCGTAAATTTCTCAAGAAACTTAATTGAGTTGGAATTTATTTAAATTTAGTGACTTTAAAATCTTTTCTCGAGCTCTCTTGAATTTTATAAATTAATAATATTTTATTTGCTCTATAAACACAGAAATTTTATATATTGTGTCAAATTTTAAGAATATTGCATATGAATTAAATTCTAGAATGATCTTCAAACTTTCATTCATAATTTACATATATCACTCGCTAATGGTATATAAATATTAGAAGATTTTTATAATATACCTAATACTATAAAATGGTTTTCAAATGAATGATAAATGTAAAACGGAAAAAATGTATTACATAGGAATGAATGCAAGTGCGTTTATATTGAAATTTGATTGAAAAGTAGATTTAGAATATTTTAAGGTTATATTTCTGTACTGCTGTGAAAGAAGCTATGTAGATATTAATACGTTTCTACCCTATGTATATTATTATCAGAAGGCTGACTTTATAACTATATCTCATTCCGTAAGTTAGCTTAATTAGGATTTTTATTATAAAACTCTGAGCACATTACTTTTATTAACTAATGATCATTACATTATATTCAAAGATGAATGAGCTTCTTAAACATGTCATTTACTTCTCCTGAGTCGCATATATTTTAAGCCATTTTCGTGAACTTATAATCGTATGGGTTAGATTTTCTGATTAATTTAACTAGTTTAAATACGAATAGATTATGAAAAAGGAAAAGTATCACTGATCTGAAAGAAGCAACAATATTCATGATTAAGCCTAATTATGCTAAATTACGGAATGAGATACCATTCCGCTTATTTTGGGGATTCTAGTTACAAACACTGTATTGTAGTATACATAATTCATTATTACTGAATTATAGTAAAATACTCAGGAATATCACTGATAGTAAATAATTCGAAGATTTAAGAAGAAAGAAATGATCCTTTTTTTTAGTATTATGAAACTTGAGTATGCAAGCAATAGTGACTATATTAATGTGTATACTTCTGGAAATGACTGCACATTGAATTCTTATGTATGATCTTAAAATATATTAAATTGAAATATTAGTAATTATCAGATAAAAAGGCAAGCACATGTAATCCTAACTTTGAGAAAGTTAAAGTAACTTAGAACTCCTTCAAATATATTTGTTCAGTGTGCAGTAACAAATATTATTTATCGTAATACTCACCTACTTCCATATGAGGTCGATTTCTTTCAATTATTGAGTAGCTTGGACCTCGGCATACATTCATCCTTGCTGCAGGTTTTGTGGAAGTCAGATATTTATCAGTGTGTTTAAGATCTTATATAATGTACATGAATTTTTAAAATCGTGAATTTCTCCCGTCCTACTGAACCAGTTAACGAACTGTAAGTATAAAAACTTTAAATTAATTTATCGTATTGGTCTGATCATTCATGCTAGATTTTACATAAAGTTTCAGAAATATTCTTTTTAAACGCTAATGTGTAGGAAACGAACACAGTCGAAAACATATTTACCTAATAATTTTGTCTTAGTTTCAATTGAGAGGAAAGGAATACGAACACAGTTTTTAGACTTTCATAATTCCGTTTCAAACTAAATTTGCAAAACGCAACAAACTGATTATTTAGATCTTTGGTGATTTGGCAGCTTCCTAAGGTAAATATGAGACAAACATGTCAGAAAAATCATCACTTAAATATGGGTTTCTGAAGTATATAACTTTAGCATTGCCTCACTTAAGATAAAAAATATTTCTTCTTATTATTACAAAGCGCTTCAGAAACTAAGATCTGCAACGGAATGTTATTGGAAATTGATCATACACGCGGAAAGTGCGCTAGCTTTAAAGATATTAATAAAAAAATAGAATCCGTGGGGAAAATATTTTCATCAGGAAAGTCGCTGTGGTCTCCGGCACACGTATCACAGTTTTTCTCTCGCCAAACAGAAGCCAAGAGAGATCGGTTCTTAAGCGAATCATCGCCAAAAATGGAACAAGTTCGAGGATGTGTCTACCGAATACGAGGAGCGAAAGAGAGCGAGAGAAGGCTTTATCATTCCATACACCACCAAGAACTTCCCGTAGTTCTGCGCCGTACACTTCAGGTAGACACAGCGCCGCAGCACATCCTTCGACACGAAGAGGCACGTGGTAGAAGAGTTAGGCAAAATCTGATAATTTTTATCGAAGACAACATTTTTATTTTAGCCCCTTTATTTTAAGAATCATTTTTATATGAGTTGGGAAGGAATGTCAACGCCAAGCAGCAACAACAGTCCGCTGACTTTGAGCCAAAGCATGGATTCGGTGCACACCTGTACCGAAGAAGAGGTAAGACAGGCTACTTTGTTTCTTTGTTTTCTCTTTAATTAATACAGCAGGTGCTACAGTGTTCCCAAGATGACTTGAAATTTGGTCACTCTTCAAGTATTCGAGATGAAACTCACAACAAACACATTTGCACATTTCTATTATTCGCGATTCAAAGTATAAAGACTTAAAATTGCATTTTCTTCAAATCAGAATTGTGATTTTGTTCCGCTGATACAAAAATGACAGTCTGCATTGCTAAACTAGATTTTAAGAAATTTGAATTATTGCTCGAGGAAATCTAATCAAAACATCTGGAATGGTTCAAATGTAAACTATTATTTTTTGCAGTCATTCTGTAATTACATAGATCTCAACTAAATAACTTAAATTTTAATTTTTTAAAAATTCAAAAAAATTTGCAAAAACGATTCGAGAAAAACACTGCTTTAATTTTTAAAATATTTAGCTATCATTTAAAGATAATTCATTCGTAAAGAGAAATTTTATTAAGAAAAGATATCGGAAAAATTAACGATAAAAATTATACGTGTTATGGTGCAGAAACATAATTAATCAAAGTATCGGGAGGTTTAAATATGGTTTATTTTCAAACATACTTAAAGCAGACATAAAAAATTATTAATTCAATCTTTCCTATATACTTGACATAGAATCGTATGACACACTTCCTTATATTGTAAATACTTCTGAGCTGGGTAGTTAGGTCATAACGATACCCTTTTTTGTTATGAAATTTGCAAGCTTGTATCCTACCAAATTTCAAGGCATTTCTATGCATCTGCTCTAAACATTGAATGTCTTTGAACATTTTATGTATGCTGCCGTGCGCTATATTTCCCTGCCAGTCCATGAAATACTTACGATTAACAAGCTAAAAAAATATTACATACATTCAATGCTCATAACTAAATTTATTCCATATATATTTATATTATTCTGGTTACGTTCATGAGTTTAAATCTGATATCTTTTCAAAATGTTTCGTTCCCTGATTCTTAACATAGAATGTTTCCTTTTTAACAAAAAATTTCAAGAAGTTAAATTTAATCAAAATGTAGATTTACAAATCAGACCAAACAATTTCAATCCCGTTCTGCTGAATTTTTCTTATAATTTGTACCTTTATAAAGTAAAATTTTACGATAATTAAGATGATGCATAAAAGCAATTATAAAATAATAATACTTACTTAACCATTTGAAATGAAAATTTGAGGCAGAATCTTAAAATTGACTCCTTAAATAAATATTTCCTACAGATACATATATGAATGTTATTTCAAGTATGACTTGGAAAAATTCTGTCGGTCTTCTGAATTTCTCTTCAACCGCAAGAATTTGCTTAATTCTGTATTTGCTATTCGACAGATTTTCTTTTTATTTTCTTTTACGATAAGAAATCCGTATTTTTAAACAAATTGCGCTTTCTTTTAAATGTCCTGACCCCACCTATCGAAGAGACTTTTGATTCCTAGCAACTATAAATATATAAAATCGACTTTACAGAAAACTTCATTAATTTCTATAGAAGTATTTGAATTCGTATATGGTACTTAAATTAATGTCATAAAAAGTTATAGTTTAAATAACATATAGAAAAAAGATTATCATTTTAATACTGATTTTTAAATGAGAATACTCAGAAATAATTTTTCATTTTATGCTATACTTTGGTTCTTAAGCGTTTCCCGAGAACAACTCAGGTAACGTAATCTTTCATTCATTTTTTAATAGCTTAGCCCTAGTTTGGTGCCATTTGTTGCTAAATTCAAAGGTAAGATATTTATTTTCACAGAACATTAAATATTATTTACAAGAAGTATCAGTTTCATCTGCTCTTAATAGCGCAATAAAATTTTTATGAATATTCTGCTCTTCTATCAGAAGCTTTAATGTAGTGAAATATTGAATAATAATTATATTAGGCTCATCTATAATGTATAAAACTTGAAAGGTATATATAAATATACAATAAAAGTATTTTTATTTGTATTTGCAATAAGATTTCCACATACATAATAGCAATAAAATGTATAATGAGTAAAGAGTTAAAGAAGAGAAGAGGTGTAAGACAGATGTAAGAGAAGAGAAGATAAAGAGTATTTAATTCGAGATTTTTGTTTAGAGCTATCTCTCATCGAAATGGGCCAAAAGCAATTCTTTTATTTTATCGCAATGTATGATCACCTTGTCTGAAGTATTCATCTTGTTTTCAGTTTTCAGATGCACTTACTTTATTTTCCATATACATTCATTGTATAATTTCTCGTTTATGAATCACAGTTTCCACTTATTATATTTGGTGTATTTGTATTTTATGATATAGTAAGGACAGAAAATAGAAACATCTAAATTTCCCATTGTCGGCACTGTTTGCGCCGCTCATAGGCAGCCCGGTCTATTAGGACTGTAGCATAGGGGCTGTTGTATTAAGCCAGAGCAAAGAATAATCTAAAATCAAAGTAAAACTGAGAGCTATTGTATTATAGTCCGTCTCAGTTTTGACGGAGAACTCCTCCCCCCTCCCGGGGGATTAATCTTAGAATGGATCTCCTACACCTATTCCCTTATCGCAATCTCTTGACAGAACTCTCAGTTCGTGAGTATTTTAAGTACCTCCAAGTCACTATACATTTATATACAGTCATGTCTTCACCAGGATTCGAACCCATGCCCTTGGCTAAGGCAAATAAGACAACTTTTGATGTGCACCAATGTATTTAAAGCGAATTAACAATGCAATTCAGACTTTAAGGACTTTCGGTTACATAAGTTGAAATCTAGTTACCAATTTTTAAAAGGGGAGCAGAGGGTATATTTTGACTTACATCGTAATAGAGCTATTTACTTGATTTAATTCATATATAAAGAATTTCCTCCCGTATGAGTTGCCAACTCGACCATTTTCGCCTGCGGGCGCGGTGCTAATGCACCCTAACTTATTTTAACTAAACGTGAGCGGCCTCCGGCCTTACTAGAGATATAGGAAAAAACTCTTGTGTAGTTGATACCTACAAAATGAAAAGGATGATCTTAATCTTAATCTAGAGGTATTTACACCCTAGAGAAAAAACAGAGCTGCAATGAAAGTTTCATATTCATTAGTGAAGTATATTGCTTTATTTATTTTATTAATTATAAGCAGATGAACATGATACTCTTCAGTATGTTCTTTTTTCCCAAATATCAAAGGCAGCTTTTGAATTTTATGTCTATATTTAATTTCGGCAAAATGTTTCACTGGGCTCTTTCGGGAATGTATGAGACATTTTTCTTCTAACTTCGAGATTGCAAACTTTTAACCTATTTCAGTATGAGATTTTGAACAAATAAAATAACATTCTGCAAAACTACTCTCTTTGAAGCGGCAGAATTGGTAAAACCTCCTATGAGTACTACTGAATTACTTTAAAAATAAACATGAAATTAATGTTAAATAATTTATTGCTAATTTTAATGATCATATTTTGATACTTGTCACACGCAAGCTTTTAACAAATTTCTATGTACAGATTTTCTAAAGATATTTAAATGTTTAATTTATTTGCCTTATTAACATAATTTCAATTCATATTTTTTCATAATTCATTTCCAATATTCTTTTCTGCGGTGGAAGATTTATACATTCTTTTAACTTCGATAAAAATGATAAGCTATTGTTTAGTGCTACCCATTTGCAAACGTAATGTAACTAAAGAAAAATGCTTAGATATCGAGATTTCTCAAAGCATTCGCCATGGCTAGAATTTTCTTCTGGTCGTTATTCTGAGTAAGGAAAAAATTATTTTACAGATAATTACAATAGTTTAATATTTATTTTATGAAGTAACTAAAAAAATACAGAAATGGTTAAAATTTGTAATAAGATTCAAGAATTAATAAAAGGAATAAGAGCACTCTTTGTATTTCATAATTAATAAGAGAAATTATTTCAGGGGATACTAGTTTAGGGAGTTTCATTGTAAAAAATGTGTCCAATGTATAAATGAGACCAAAAAAAAAAAAAAAGACTTTTTTTTCAAGTCTTCAGAAATACCAAATAAAATTTCTACATACCTTATTATGCTATGCTTTACTAGGTTAGATCATTATGAATGAATACTTCTATTTTATAACCTTAATAGGTGAAGGAACGTACGTGTGTTTCAGATAAAACGGGGTAATATAGTTCCAAAAATGTTAAAATACTTTAAAAGTTTAAACTATTCAGCAAACAGTTTTAACAATGGAAAAAACAAATACTTGTTCTCGCAATTATCGCTAATCTGTTTTAAATAAAATGATAAAATTCATAAACGTTTACTTCCTTTTTATGTAAAGTGACACATAAATAAATAATAAACGATGCTTGAATTAAAAATGGTGTAATTCTTACAAAAATTACAAATTTAAAAAATATTATTATATGTGCTTGCACATAATAATATTATTAATATATGAGTATTATAATTTAATATCGTTCACAGTAAACACTGAAGCTAAAATTTTTAAGGTGTGTTGGTGTATTTAATTATGGCAAAGCACACTAGGGCTATCTGCCTAAGGGGAGGGATGCCTTTCGTGGAGGACTTTCTAAGGGAAACTGGCTCGTATACACGTTACACATGGGGAAAACCACGAAAACACCCATGCAGCCAGCCCGTTCGCGGGATTCGAACCTCGGACCGAACTACCAGTGTTCAGCGACATTACCGCTCGGCCGCTGGTGGGCCTAAAATTTTTAAGGAAAATATAGCAACTAAGTTTTTTTTCTAGACAAAGAAGGAAACGTTTTTAATAAACGTATATATGTAAAAAGCTAAGAAACATCACACACATTAATCAAAGTTTTATGTTATTTAGTAAAACTATAGTGTCATATTTTGTGCTGTTAATGATATCATGATTTGTATAAGAATTAAAAACTGCATTTTAAAATATTTAAATGTAACTCATTCGTTTTACTGAGATTTTTAAACTGAAATTTGTCATTTTCCAAATAAAATCATTTGCATTTAAATAAAAAAAAAAACTGTAAACAAAATTGAGCTAGTTAAAAGAAAATAATTTTTTTTCAAGAGGAAATATTAAATTGTTCTATAATGATGAAATATTTGAATAAATACATTGTTGGAAATTTATATTTAAAATCGCATGATCCAGGGCATCATATTTGAGTAAATTAATCCAGGACCCCGTATTGTCTAACAATCTAAGCGTTTACCTACGAACAGAAAATTTTTTATTAAAATTAGAACAATAATAAGGTGTGAAATGTTAGTCAAAAAGTTTACTACGATGACATTACCAATATATTTAGATAAAACTTAGCAGAAAAACATAGATTTTACATTGAGCATTATGTCTACTTTTGCGTGAATAACAGATTATGAAGGAAACTGGAAGTTCATACAAATTATTGATTACGATGTCTTGTTAAATAATAAAAAAGAAGTACATAGTTTCAAGATATTAACAAAAATTAATGTCTTTTTCTTGAAATTAAAAATTGAGTGAAATAAAAAAATCTAAAACTAAAGAATAATTTTAAATACACACAAATCTGCCGTTTAAGTAATCAGTTACATCATACCTTGGCTTTTTAAACATATCAGGGCATTTGTAAAGATAGCAACTTAGCATAAAACTCACAAACAAAGTCTAATGAAATATACAGATAGTATAAGATACCTCAAATAAGAACGAGTTTATTCTAATGTAGTTCTTAGGCACAAATGGCATACGGCTTGCAAGCAATAGAGGAAACTTGCTCTATTCCCGTTATATTTCTGGGAGGGAGGGGAGTTGTTGCACAATCCTGATGCTTCCCTCCCCTTCGCTCTGATGCGTCTGCCAGTTGCAGATATCTAGGATGGGTAACTCCACATTCATGTCGGAGGAAAATGATAACATTGTGCAGCATTTCTATTCTTACCTGTCCTGCCGCGCTCTTTTTTTCCTGCGCCTCATCCCATTTGGAATCCAAAAGATGTTACTTGTCAGTTTGCCTCTAGCCACTTCTGGGAGGTGCTGACTGCGTTGTTCTCTCTCTTGCCAACGTGCTTGCACTTTGCTCCAATGCCACTCACCATTTCCAGTATTCTGACTTTTCATTTTGCTTTGAAAAAGTTCATTTCGTGAAACTCGAAGCAATTTTTAGAATGTTCTGCTGTTTTGTCCTCTGAAGTACACTGCATTACAACTGATGCATTAATTTATTACAACATGCATCATTTTCATCAAGAATTAAAGCACATTAGCTCATATAATGTTTTTTGGAATGCATTATTAAGCATTGTGCGTTTGCAGCCAGAAGGCATCTTTGTGTCCCGACCAAATAAACAAAATAAACAAAGGCTGAGTCTATTAAAGTTTACCCGTGTTTTAAATAAGTTCTTTTTCAACTTTTTTTTTCAGTTTTATATGAAGACTGATATTTACATTTAGAGAGTTTTTAATAATGATCAATTTTCCACTTTTCCAATTTCATATTTAAATCAATTGCTTATAACACAGATGAGTAAGGAGTAATCATATATGAGATACATATAAAGAAGATGAGTAAGAAATAAATATATGAGTTACATATAATGTGGATGAGGTGTGAACTAAAGTAAAAAAATTAAATAATTTTGCTTACGTTTATTACTTTCAAGTTATTAAACAGAGAATTGTTTAATGTTTGAGATGAAAAATATTTAAATCATTTCTGAAACGATTAAATGTTAAATGTTTCTAAATAACATTAAAAAGAAATTGATAATAGATTATAATATATATAAAATAAATTTCATTAGCAAGTAAAGTAATCATTGGAGATGTCTAAATTACTAAATTTAGTACCTGATTGTATACACATATCTCCGTTCCTTTCAAAATTTGAAAATGATTTGCCTATCTGTAATACAATCGTAAACCAAACAACACATTAAATGTTTCAAATAATATATTTTGCTTCATATTTCATAGGAGTCTACTACTTAGAAGAACAATATAAGCAGATATAAAGGTAATATCAAGATAAATAAATGTTCAGTGGGTTAACCTTCTATTTTTCGAAATATTTAAGGTATTTTGTCAAAAATATTTTTACTTAAAATTAAAACATTCATAAAATAAAATAAATTCAAGGAAACAGTTTGAAATGATATAAAATTATAAAATATATTTCAGGACACTGTAAATCTGCAAAGGATCAAAATCGTAAAATATCTCGCATAATTTTTTTTAAACTCTCATTTTTCTCACAATGTAAAAAATAAGCCCCGATTGAGTTTTATGAATGATAATTCTTTGATGAACGATTCTACCATAAAATCTTGAAAACATTAGGCTTATGTATTAGCTTAAACAAAGACCGAAAATAAAGCTACAAGTTCCATGTCTACTTGTCCCGGCTTTCAGCGCGACTGATGCGGCAGGAGCAAAGTAGCATGCACCGGTGAATTCTGTCGACTCCCGTTACACAAAGAATCCTTATCAGGTCAATGACATCAACAGCACTGAAAGAATGATTTTATGTTGTTACAAACATGTCAAGGAGACAGGATTTAGAAGATCAATGTTTCTGTTTTTTCTGAAAGCTTTCAGGTTTAGTATTATTTTATTTTTATTAAACGACACGCATAAATAAAATCCAAACGAAACAAGGAAAAGTACATATATCAAGAAGTAACAAACTGACAAATGTGAATTCCTTTTAAGCAAAAGAAGAGTATGCGAGATAAATATAATAAACGCAAGGGTCAAAGGCAGATTTAAAGTGAACATCAAAGTTTTATAAATTTATATAATGATATTTAATGAATATGTTACATAATAAAGAATGGCTTGTGTTCGTACATAAATAATATTTCAAATTCGATGGATAGATAATAAAAATTTATGTTTCATTTTTACAGACAGTTTAAAATGCTAAAGTGAAGCTATATTTTATTTCATATAATAATTTATTAAAATTTTAGAGCACATGAATGAAATATAATTTCGCAGATTATATATACGTTGTCACATCAGATTTTTAATGAATTGCTTTTCATGAAAAGGGAAACACAAATTAAGAAAATTGTTTACATACTTGTATTCAAATTTTATGAGCGTTGTAAAATTATTAACTTTTCAGAGTATTTACCAATAGTTGTAAAATTACATTATTACTAAAATCTAATATAGCGAAGCAAAGAGGTATGGAAAATTTTACTGCATACACTGAGATTCAATTTGCCAAATCTCCAGGTCCGAGAGAAAAATTAAATAGGTTATTAATAAATGAAAAATGAGTAACATGTCTAGAATTCAAACAATATGAGCCCTCAATATATAAATTGTTATAAGCTTAAACTACATATATAGGTTATCTGTATATGCTGTTAGAGATAAAAGTTAAATCAAACGAAATTTTAAAATTTTTAATGCAGCAGACTTTACTAATACTCCGTAAGAGAGTATTTGATACGTTGACTGTATTTCAGATTTAAAAAATCGAATTTTAGTTAAAGGTTAAAAATTGAAATATATTTCCTCTGTGTTAGAATTTTCATGTCGGCAGGCAAGATAGCGAACGGCAGTAAAGAGTAAGGATGGTTACATTGCTAGTTACTTTTTCTCAATAACCATGTAATAATTATCGATAGCTATTCGTATCTATAATGTAAAGGAAAAATGTATGTTAGCATTTACATTTTCAAGAAATAAACAATTCTGTTATATTTACAATCAAGGACGTATCTGATATTTATTACACAATGAAACCACTAGTCTAATTTAAACAACACTTTTTTCTATTAAAAATCATTTCTTATTTCGAAAGTTCTCTACCTAATTAAAGATTAATATATAACTAATTATTTTTATGTAATGAAAGACATGCTTAATTAATCTAAGTACGTCGCCGCAGATATAGTAAAAATAAGTTTCAAAGGAGTAAATTAAACCCTTTTAGTTCTAAAAACGTTTCAAATATTCTTTCTCTCTTGGATTCCAATAATTTTTAATACAAAATTTATTCATGCGAATTTTTCAGCTATAGTTTAGAATTATTCTAACTGTTAAGTATGTCGCTTAAGCATGTTTCTCTTGTTTACATACTTTTTAAGCTCCCGTAAGGTAATAACTTAATTAAAATAAAAACAATTCACTATTAAGTTCAGTAAACATCTATATCCAAATGAAAAATTCAACACAAATACGCAGGAGAGAACTTCTCAACCTCAAGGTAAGTTTTTATTTTCTACATTGCTTTTCCTTCAGTCACGAACCGTTCTTGCATATATTTGCAAATGATAATGAGCAAATTTCACACCTGTTTATCAAGAACTACTAAGTCATGTTTTCATTTAAAATTAACTAGTTCCATTTTTCTCACTTTTTTGGTTGAATAACCTACAATTAAGAAAATTGAGATGGAGATGAGTCAAGGGACTCCCTATTGTCCTGAATTTTCAAATCGCATGAGTTGAGTGTCATGTATATGCAGAAAAATATGTAAATTAACCTGAAGCGGTGATGTGAACATAAAGTTGGCTTCATTTATTCAAGACTCATGCTCTGAACAGTGTGAAAATTTGCTATTGTCAGAGATATTTTGTTCTTAAAAGAGTAATATACATTTTTATTCTTTTTACCGAAAGCTCCTGAAGTGCATGGTAGCTAAAAATGTTTCATTAGGAACATGTTTCTTTGGTGTAGTACTTGAAAAGAAAAACTGAAAATGGCATAATAAAAGCAGCAAAAAGTATGTAAAGAGCACTTTCAAAAAGAATTTTATTTGAAACTCAAAATATTGTTAAAAGCAAGACTTCTATAGAAAACTGTAAATGAAGAAGAGTTTTATAATGTTGCTTAAAATCATGTTTTTAACATAAAATATATAAACGAGTTAAGTGTATCATTTCACACAAATCTTTAGTTTTGAAACCTTGAGTTTTGAAATTAAACTTAACTATACCTTTTAATGTTGACGCATATTTATGCTATTTTATTTCAGAATAATGTATATCAGTAACTGTGAAGCAATGTTTTGTGTATTTGTTCAGAATTGCACATTTTTATATTTTAATGATCAAATTACTCATTTCACTCTCAAGACAAATAGTGCTGGAGGATATTAAAATCTTCCAGGTAGTTTCTATATGACTTAAAGCAAAATAAAAGTAGCTTTCCATGCACTCCAGAGGTTGCACATAGTGCTTATGTCTGTGTGATAACGAAAACAGTTAAATCATCTCACTAGAAAGGTAAGTCTATGAAAGTTGCATTAGGTACTGAAATTGTATTTTCTTTTTTTTCCAAATGAATGTTATTTGAAAGGCCACTTTGAAGTTTATAAGTTTTATAGCGACGCCAAAGCAAATATAATTGAAAAATTACGGTAATTTATGTAGCTTTATTTTAGCTTTAGATAAACATCACTTACTTTTCGTATGTAAAAAGTAGCAAATATATTAGATTAAAATTATAATAACGAATATATTCAACAACTTACCAGTGCTACATGTTTCAGAGATGAATATTTCAAAATCAATTATAATCATTATATTTAAGCTGAACCAACGTACTACATCAAACAGGAGTGTAAAAGGTTACGTCAGTGAGATTATTTCCCTGAATTACTCTAGCGAATTGCAAAATAATATATTGCTTTAAATAAGATAATGGAACCCAGTGCTTAAACTAATATTATTTATTTTATACTTCAGTAGCAGGAGTGAGAAAGAATAATCAGCTGAATTGTAACAAAAACGTTTCATATATATTATGAAAATAAATGTTAGGTTTTTGCTTGAATAGCATATTTTAAAGTTGTGTGAACTATATTGCTCTTTGAAAAGAAATATTGGAAAAATTCATGACTGTTCTGCACTTTCCGTATTATATATTAAGCAGTTAATTTAAATAATGTGACAAGCAAATAAATTTTTCTTTACTGTTAACTTATTTGAATATTTACGAATGAAAAGGAATGTTGTCGAGTCTGCTAGCAATTCATCTGAATTCTGTCTGAAAGCTGTACTTTTTACACAGCGTCATATAAAGTAGCAGTTATCGTAATTATACTAATACGTGCGTGCGTAATAGTCTCGTGTACTGCAAATAACAATAATAATTTTCATTTTTGCAAGACAAAGTTAGATCTCTCATTTGACTAGAAAAGGGAAGATTCTCATTTAAAAATTGGTGAATCACAATTCAAATATTAAATAAGATTAGAATTTAAGCGCAACAGCAAATTGTTAATTAAATATTTCATCTTTTGCCTCAGGTTTAATAGAAATGGAAATCCAAAGAGGATAATTTAAAATTACGTGTCAGTGCTTTTTCTTACCATTTTAAAATCAATGAAAAGAATCTTATGATATTTTTTTAATTAAAGGATAGCCATAGGGACATTGTATCGATTTAAAGTTAGTTCAAGATATCGTTTGAGATTTCAGAGTGAGATTATTTAAAATAAAAATTTGTTGCATGTTGCTATGCATTCATAATTCTTTGGAAAGAAATTTCTTTTGGAATTTTTTTAGAAATTTTAAAATTTAAACTTTAAAACTCAGAAAGTATATTTGTTCATAATCTAACTAAATTCCCTTTAGATATAAAATCCGCTGATTTCAATTACGAATGTTTAATCTGAAATGCCAACAATAATGCAAAATATTCAAGGAAAATTCAAAATTTACAGAATTCATGTATTTTGCCCTGCAATTATTTAAAAGAAAAGAGCTATGATATTTACTGCAAGTTATAAAGTAGTTTAGCACATTAGTGTTTTTTCTATGAAAGCATTTATCCAAAATCATATTTTAGCTTAACGAAATTCCCCGCCTATATATATATTTTTATAAGTAAAAACAGGAAGAAGATGCGAGTACTTTCTTTGGCTGAATTGGGAAACGTATATGTTCTTCCTCTTGTTTAAGTTGAATTCGGGTTAAGAAATTGCTTTTGTTATTTGTAGACAGACGAAGTTTGTTTTCAACTATAAATATTAGATTTATCTTAAACAAATTAGAGAATATGGATAAACTGTTTGACAGCTGAAGTTCCAAACAAAACGTTTTCAAAATGGTTTACAAACACAGAAACAATAAATAGAACTATTCTGTAAAGTGTCTATAGAAAAGCAAGCATAATGCATGCACATTTCGTTATATCAAACTGCATTTAACAGGTTGTGGGTTTTTAAAATCGCTCTCGATTGAAGTCTTAAATTTATCTCATGCTATCGAATCTCTCTCCTTCCCTTATTTTTTTGAAAACATATTGAAAACATTTGGAAAATTCGGAAACCATTTATATTAATTTAATATTATTAATAGGAAACTGTAATGTTATTTTTAAATTATCGTTAATTCTCGCGTAATTTGACTCACAAAGTGTAAACGTTTGTCACTGGAACTTTTATCCAATTCCATTTTTACATGGTTTTTATTTAAAACGGTTATAAAATCTAATTTTCATTGGAAGCATATACTATGGACTTTAAAAGAACTATTGAAGGATTACCTTCTAGACTTGTGAAACAAAAAAGAGCCAGAGAAAGGGTGTATATGACGCTTTTATTCGAACACCGAATTAACAATTACCCAGCTTGAGTTTATATAAGCCAAGCACTTCTGGCTTGACATAAATACGTAACATTGAACAAATTCAAATGTGGTAGATTAGTGTAACGACTTACAGAATAATTTAATGCGCAGCTGGTTTGTAGAAAAACCGACAAGACAAGCCAAACGGTTGGAAACATTCAACGTCACAGAATCAAATCGCTAATAATCACGACACACCGTGGCCTGGAATAGGTAAATACGCTCTTGCTTAAATAGCACTTCTACCTTAATCTGAATAAACGCTTGCTACCTCATTTTGGCATGAAAAGCGTGAGTGAAAAGAGAGTGATAAGAAGCTACTAAAACCTAAAATTAAGTATTAGTTAAAAATAACTAGATAAACCTCACACGGTTTATAAAAAATTTCAGTTTTCCATTTCAATAACTATTTTGATTCAGCGCGGTTTAGACGACGCATTCTGAAACTCTCCATTTGAAAACCCTTCTTAAAAATATTAACACTCAAGAAAGAAATTTTTAGGAATTGCTTTGTAATATCAAATACAACTTGAGATCAGAATTTGAGATGCAGTTATGACTTTGCAAATGTAGATATTGCGCATTCAAATTTCCAAAAGAAATTTCATTAGTGTAACTGCCGATGATGTTTCTATTCCTAATTCTAGTATATCAAACAAAACTCCTTATTTAGCTTATCAAACGTTAGCTAGCTGAAGTGCATTATAAGAATAAACGTGAGTCAATGATGTATGAGAAAATGTATTTCCCGACAGTCATGTATAGGATAATATTATGTGACAATGATAGGATAATATTACTAACATTATGTTTTATATTTATGTATCACCTTAGAAACATCTAACGTAACATTACGTAATACATATATAATGTTTGAGCAATTTTGTAGCATATAATTTTCTGTATGAAGCTTAATTTATATATTTTGTATACGTTTATATAAATTTATAAAGTGAATTGTTTATTCAAATGGTTAAAAGCCAAATTAAAATTTAGTTAATATTTTAATTTTATTTACTTTAAAACAAGTTATTTTGCTTTTGCTTTTCTGATTTCAGTGTAAATTAGTTTGCAGTGACAAAAGCCTTCTGCGTTTTCATATGCCCTTTACATGGATGTTTTTAATGCGGTATAGTTAGTTATCGTTTAAAGGTAAAATTGGGTGTACATTAAAATGAAATGTAGAAATTATTTAAAATTATATTACCAGTGTGAAATTTTTAATTTGGCCCCATTCGGCTAGTCCTTAAAAGAATATATTCCGTACACCTACAACAGGAGAGAAATTTAATCACGTGCAGTTCTATAGAATACTGTACGTAAATTAGACGGCTTTGTATTATTTTTAGCGCTCAATTTTTTTTCTCTTTAAATGAAGCGCACGACCTTGGATTAATAATATTTTTTTTATAATTTCGGAACTTAAAATTAATACATCTGCATGGGTTTGGATCTTCTTCTCAAAAATAAGCAGTAGAATTGAAGCTTAAGTTATGAGTAATATTTATAATGAGCAAATATCTTCCTTTTACTGCGTCCTTGCTAGCGCAATCGGTAACTTACAGTCCTCTAGATGAAAAGTCTTCGGGTCGCCTCTCGTTGCTGAGAGCTCTACGTTTGAAGGGAAAAGTCATTTCACCTTTAAAGACAATTTATTTATGAAAAATGTTTTAAGACAATAAAGCAAATATACAATGTAATATAAAGTCTTCGATAAAAGGATGCATTATTTTCACGCATTTTTTATGATTTACTGTATTCTTACGTTTATTTCATGCGTGATATACGTATGATAATCCTTAACGTATAGTTGGAAAATAAATGATACGTTTGTACGAATGATATTTTTGAGCATAATTCATACGTTCGTAAAATTATATAAAATGGAAAAAATGACAGCGGGAAGAGAAAGGAAAAACCTTTTCTCGATGTCTTAAGTAACAATTTTTGCAGTGCTTAGATGACCTTAATAATCGTACAGAATTCTGCTAAACCTGACTTTCTTACACTGTCTGTCTGTTTCTCGCTGAGACGAGTTATCATCATCACAAAAGTAATGAAAGCAAATTTCAGTCAACTTTCCAGAAATAAAATTCATCGAAAATTGCATTTACCTCTAAATATACAATAAAACTGACATTTAAAAGAGGTATCCACTGCTCACTGTGGGTTTCAAGTTAATACAAAGTATTCACGTGCAAGAACTTAAGAAAACGTGCACCTAACATCCTTTGGCTGCACCGTAATTCACTTATGCTTAACATTAAACTGTAAATAGATAGATAAACACATTAAAATTTATCAGTTATCAGAAAACATATTTGAATCTCAGAGTATGTTGAATCTAATATGAAATAGATTACTAGATTTCCCAATTTACGCTTTTTAAATATTGGATAAAATCTCTATTGAAATTAATCTCTATTCTTAATTCTGGTAAGTGTGGAAGAAAAAATAAGAATATTCGAAAGGAATTAACAAAACAAAAAAATTACATAATCCATTACATAATAATAATAATAAATAAAAAATAGTTACATAATATAACTGTGAGAATACTATGGCGGAAATTCATTTTATTTATTGCGTTACTTCCCTATAGTATTTTAATAATGCGTATTATTCTTTCAAACTAAAGTGATGTTAATAATACTGATAAAACTGAGTGTCTTCGCAGTGGAGTTGAATGTTTTTTGTCTGTAGCTTCATATACTACCAACAATACAATTGCAGACCCCCACCATTTTGTTAAACAGGGTTATGTCCCTGTAAATATATGCTATTCAAAATCTTCTGCAACTGAACAAAGTTTGGGAGAAGCCTCGTTAATATTTTGATACACAGTTTAGCAGAGGTATTAGCCAAATAGGTACATAAGTGAAAATCTAAAATATGCGCTCCACTAATCTGGTCTTATTCATTAATTATGAATAAAGCAATCAAACAATGTACATAAATGTAGGAAAAAAGTCCGAAATACACCAGAATAAAATATTAACCTATTGTTGCAATAAAATAATAAAGAGAAATGTTTCATATCAGTTTTCAATAGAAGAGTAAACATGAAATGTGAACGATAAATTGTTTTAAGTGAAAGATTGTTTAAGGACTGATAAATCAGTAAGATCTGAAATATATTACCATTTATTTCAACCTGCCCAAAGTCTTATTGCAATTAATATTAGTCTTATTGCATTTTAAATTACCCTAAAAACATTAGATATAAATTAGAAAGAATCATTAAATATGATTAGAAAAAATTACATTCAAAGATCCAGACTTAATGTTAGAAATTAGAACTCTCTAAAAACTCTTATAAAACTTTTATTTCTTAAATTTAGTTTATTAATTTTTTATTTGTTTGAGAAATAAGAAGCAAGAAAATTGTTAAAAATATGAATTTGAATTTAAGATTAATTAGGAATTTATTTCTAAAATTACCTGAAATTTATTTATACAGATATGGTAATTCAACCACAAGGGGTGGATAAGACTGGGAGATTAAATTCATATTCTAAATGATATCAGAACATTGCTCTAATCTTATGCTTATGCTCTTTAATATACTATGAATTCTGAAATGCTCTTAAAGGATATATTAAGCAAGAGGTATAAACGTTAGAGATCTCAGAAAAACCGCTGAATACAATAGTTAGATAAAAAGAACAAAGCTAAGAATTATAGTTCCTTTTCATGAAAAAATGGAAATAAAAACTGCAAAAGATTCTTTTGTTTCATTAGACGATAGTAAAACTACTATTTCCAACAATCTCGAAAATATTAACTTTAATTCACTGCACTGTAGATGAAATGCAATTAAATGAAAGGAATTCTACGAATACTTTAATTTTTTCCCAGATTTCAGCACACGTATTAATATATATTTAATTTCGTCTTTTTAAAGGAAAAGTAACAGAATTGCACACTTAGTATAATTATAAGAAAACATTTATAAATCTGAAAGGGCTACTAAATGTTCAAATGTCGAAATCGCATGCTTTCCATTAAAATTATATCAATAAAAATGTTTCGTTTCTAAACTTTAAACAAAAGTCTTGTATACAAGAAATCTTCAAGAAATCTTTTGTTTGACAGATCTACTGAATTTTTGGTTGTATTATAAAATTTCTTTTCTCAACAAACATTAATTTTTGAGAAATTTACTATATATCGAATAAGCACAATAAAGTAAACGGTGCTTAGTACTCAGTGTAACATAGTTACAGAACTGCATGATAGCTCAGCTATGGGAAAAAAATTAGAGTAATATACTGTGATATGTTCTATAAAATATTACAGTTATTAACATCGAGGTATTAATAACTTGCATAGTAAGAGAAGTTTTAAGTGCTGAATAAATCCAAGTCTCTTTTATAGAAACACGGGGAATTAGTTCTTAATTCCTTAACAACGGACAGTTTTTTTAGTCTCATTACTGTTTCCAATAAACGAAAATTTGTTAAGGAAGCATATCGCTTGTTCAGCGAGTGCAACCTAAAAGCTAATTTTAATATCAAAATGGTCATTCTTCAAAACCTTTTATAAACATTATTTCTATTATTTTCTTATATGTTGCTATACAGAGTGAATCAAAAATGTGGCTACATCTTTTACAGTATCCTACGGTGAGCGTCATAACTAGAGAAAATAATATAGTGTTATTTCAAAATCAGGCTGAGGAAAAGCATACAACAAATAGGGTCAATTTTTTGCTTTAAATGATTACGCATTCAGAGCTCTTCATTTCCTTACTGATCTTGCTGCATGTGTTATTGTGCATATTTTCAGATTTCGTTTTTCGATAGTTCCCCTTGTAAATAGTCTCTTTTGCCATATTTACGGAGTAGATGGTAACAATGTTATATTGAAATCCGTCTCTCCAGTCTCACGGTATTCTAGGCAATCATCAGTTGCAGCATGGACGCCCTTTTTGCAACCTTAACTCAATGCTTTCTTGGTTAGTGATGTAAGGTTGTTTCACTAAAATGGAAACAAAAAAAAAAAAAAAAAAAAAAAAAAAAATTCAAATATATCATTTCTCTTTCTTTTTGACTATACAAAGTATACCTTTACTTCAAACCTTCAGCTGTATTTATCACTCAACCTACACTTCCTATTATTCTGTTAAAGTTAGAATTAATTATTTCGTTCTAATTAAATAATTAGTAGCCTAAAATTAATTGAAATATAGTTTACATTAAGTTTTTTTTTAACAGTACGCGCCACGTAATGTGATCACGTTTGTCCATCAGCAGCTTCTAGAATAGCAATTTCCTGAATCCTTATGATAAGTATTAGTTCGTAAGTATTTATAAGCAATTATTGATTATAAAATTTAATACATATTTACAATGCCTTGATGATTGGTCTGCTTAATTATTGCATTAGAAGGAACTTTTGAGTTTTAATAATTCCGTTTGTGACAGCATGTAACTGACCCAATAAATAAAGGTTCTATTGCTTTGGTATTAAATATATATCTTGTTTTGAACGAAATATAGACTTTCCTAGAAAAAGAATTTAGTATCTCCCAAAGCACATTTTGTTTTATTTTTCCTCAAAAACGTATTTCTTCCGTTTCTGCTCACAAGTTTTCATTTTAAAAAAGAAATAAAATGAGATTCTCAGTGTGGTATTAATTTCATTTCCGTACGAAGTTATATATAACAAAATCTCGAATTTCATGCTCATATATATGTAATATATCATGAAGTTAGATATATACATATCGAACTTCAGACTCATATATTTTAACCTAAAACTGAGACACTAGTTGTAAAAGTCTGTATATTATTTGAAATAGATTAAAACTTTATTGTTGCATTAGAAGGAACTTTACCTTAAAACTTTTTTGATTCAGAAAAATTTAAACTCTTTCTTTTATGCATTCTTTTACTGAGGTATTGACCTATTTTGAGTCATGACTGTTATCACCTCCATTATATAGTCATCGGTAAGGGCATGTTGGCCCAGTGAGAGTAAAAGCTAAAATAATAAGAACTAAATGTTTAGTAGTTTCAGTGCGGCATAGTTTCAGTAGAGTTCAATAGCATTTCATCTGAGAATTATCATATTTATGTGTAACCATAATATTACAATTGTTTATAAGTTTTACTAGACGTTAGATTTGAGTTAAACCATATACTAGCCTTCTTGGTTCCTTCCTGTCCCAGAATTCACAAAAATCAGAAAATTATGCATTATTGTATTTAATGACATGCCGCATAATTTGGAAGCCGGAGGTTAAGTATAAATAATAATTTGGAGCTTTCACAATATCCCCTCCTACGTCTTACTAAAAAATTATTCCTCATGTATTTGTGAAAAACTAAAGCTTAGATAGTAGCTGTAACTTGGGATTCATGAGGGTATAGATAGTGTAGTCACTGGATGTTTAATTTAGGATTTAGAGCCCTTCTTATAAATGTTGCCCTGATAGGTAATTTTAAATTGAATGAAAAGGGTATCTTGTAATATCGTTTATACGATAAGACATCCATTCACGTAATGTTAAAAACTTTACATCAAGTTTACATCAAGAAGAATTTTTACATCAGGAATGGATACAAAAATATTCAATTTTAATTTGTTTGGGCTTAGAGTAGCCAATTAAGTAGTTTTTAACGGTGATACCTCGTGAACACGTTAAGATCTGTATGTAGCCGTTAGGTTGAACATTAGATAATTCACATCGCATTAGTTATAATAAAAATATCTATATTAAAAATTAAGATTCCTGTAAGATTTTATCCTTTAAACTATTTTACTTCCTATATTTAAAATAAAGACTAAATTAGCAAATTTGAACACAGTTTCATATTTCTTTAGGTAACATTGACACAATAATTGTAATCTTAGGAATTAGTGCGTCATTTATCACTAATTTCTGAGACACATTTTGCAAGATGATTTAAAACTGGCTTGAATGTAAAGCATGTCAACATACAATTAAAAATATTTATATAATTAAGAAATCAGTTTAGGTTTCTTCAGCTGTAAAATCTTTGTCAGTTATATAGTTTTATCTAATTCATAAATATGAATTAAAATATAAAATTATATGAATTTCAATACAAATTTCTTTTTTTATTAATTAAAATAAATGTTTATTTCAAAATTGTAAACCTTTAATTAAATTTTTACTACCAATAATCTAACAATCTAAATCTTTTCAAATATAGAATCAGACTATTTCTTGACCAAATTCTTCTTGTCAGCTATGTCTTGAAACTTTTCTCTATAATTGTATAATGCTCTCTCATTTTCACTCAAGGAGACAATATAGGTTATTAGACTATTACATAAAATCATACATTGCTTTCTAGTATTTAGACTAAACATGAAAAACGGTGTCTCACCTTTTTTAAGAGTTTAAGGTAATTAGTTCTAAAAATTTCGTGTAATTTCTTTAAGATGGGTATGTTTTAAAGACGTTTCTTCTTATATGCTCTCATATTTGAAAATTAGCCTTGTGCACCAAAATCACAAATTATTTTCGCGTCTGACCTAATTTTTTTGGGCGGCTTTGAAATATTTTTAGTCTTAATTAATTGCATTTCCTCAATCTATTATTCTATATATTTCAAGAAAATTGATTGTTAAAATTTCTAAATTTTAAGTGGTTACACCTACGGAGAGAAATTTTCTTAAACATTTTTATTTCTTATACAGTTCTCCTTTTTTTCCCGCTCACAACATAACGTGCCGTATTCTGCACTTCTTTTCTACACAACATATACGTCTTTTTAATGTATAGTTTTATATTTATTACTAGATGAAGGGACATTATTTTATCTTTACTTCGATATTCTTATTTATTTAGTATAGTATGAGAGTGTTGGCACTTATGGTTTTCGTGGTGAATAGAAATAAGATATAGAGGATATGTCTTGAGCGACTTTGATAAGGTTAAAAAAGATATTTTGGATATAGACAATGTGACACTGCACAGTAATGTAGCGGAGAATGAAATTCATTTCGAAAAGAACGGACAAGCATGTACGAAAGCTGTTAGTTTCCAAATTTTTGTTCTATAGAAATAATAAAAATATTTCCTAGTATGAAACATTCACCTGGTTTTGCTTTTGTGCCAGAGTATTATCTTTTTTATACACTTTCATTAAATACTGAAATCAGATTATTCATAACGAAATGGTTTAGTTAGGTATTTCTTTCTTTTTTAACATATGAATCATGGCTAAAGGTGATGGAGGGTGAAACGGACAGCAAATGAGCCATGCTATTTTCGCTTTAAATTTGTGCATTCGAATGCTATAGAAAAGTGTACAATAAGAGTAATAATGTAAAGCAATAAAATAACATAAATTTAAAATAAAGATAATCAAATAAAATGCGCGCATACCTCTTTCAGACATGCTTCGAAATAGCAAAAATTGCGAAGAAATATATTTATCCAGAACAGTGATCTCCGATCAGTGGTCATAATCGTTTCTTGTTAGTTGCACATTTCCCTTGAAGCAATTTTTTGTGGGCCTCAAATACCTTACAATTATGCATTTGTTGCAAATACGGTGATTGTAATTTTAGGTAAGGTAATTAAAGATATGGCCTAAACTTACGTTCGCTACTGCTCTTGAAGGAAAAACGTAGAATACAAACATAGAAGTTGGGCTTCGTCACTTTGTACGCTGGGCCATGTGACTAGGATAAGAAATGAGACTTCACTTTGATACAGTCAGTATGTCATCATGAAAGTTAGCTTTACTGACGTTTATTTTATTTTAAAACTTTGCTATCCTCTCTTATTTTCTATTTCTGGCCAGAATAAGCGCGAAAGAATTGTTTGTGCTAATGAGGTTGAAAACTGTGTAAGTATTTAAGATATAGCTTTTAGTCAAAAGAGGGAGTATGAGACTTCTTGCTGCCTTACCACGCGTGTGCTTTTCAGTCAGTTTCTGTCTGCCTTTAAAGGCCAGAACTTAATTCTCGCTGATACTTGAAGACGTATTGTAGTTTCCTGCGTTCTGCTCGCTACATACGTAGAGTTAATAGGTCAATCTTCGTGTTACTAGTCTTTGTAAAGTATCTTAGTTCTTATTTTTTAAGTTAGTTTTACTTCTTATTTTCCACGTTTTAGACCATAAGTGCTCGTCTTTGTATCCCGAAGTGCGGGAACAGCTGTACGCTATGAGAAATAAAAAGTAATTGTAACCCTTCGTTTCTGTACTGTATCTTCTTCATATACACACAAGCATAGTTTTGAGTTAACTCCCTGTTCCTACTCAAGACTCAAGTTATGTTTCCAAAGGCAATTAGAACGAATAGTAGCCCTGACAAGTAAACTTAGTGGTAAACTTAGTTTAGCAGGCTATAGTAGGTTACGCTTCAGTATTTAGAAATTCCCAATTAAAAGTTGAATTGCTAAAGATAATAAATAAAACTTCCTTCTAGGTACCAACCTCATTAGCACTTCGGGTTTATTCTTCTCATTAGACTTCAGGTAGAAAATAAATATAAATTTGAATATGTAATTTGTTCTACTATTTTAATTGCTTATTTATTCTTTGATAAATATTCAGTTAGAGAAATTTAAAATTTAGGTCATATTTTGTTTTGTTTTATTTAATAAAAATTGTTTTTAAATTTTATTAAAATAAAATATTCTGGCAAGTCAGCTGCTTTCAGATCACTCATTCAGGTCTATTTGAGTTTGCAGAGACTGCTCTGGATATGGAAGGGATTTGAAATCATAATAACTGATTTAGATTTCAAATCGTATTAATTACATGAGATTTTAGCAATTAAAGCAAACCACTTTTACAAACTAATGCAGCTTCATAAGCTTCTAAAACTGTTAACGCTTGTGAAGCTGCTGTAATTCACAAAATGTAATAGATATCTATTACTTGCTTGTGTATCACAAAACTCATTTCCAAAAAATGGAGCTGAATGCAAGATCGATCGATGAAATAATGGTTTTTTTTTTTTTTTTTTTTTTTTTTTGTTAAAGAATATTTTAATCGAGACAGGTGTATTATAAATCTCTCAATCTAATCTGAGGAGAAAGTGTTTTTATTATTTGAAACTAAATGGAAATGGTAAGAAATATAAATCACCTGGAAAAATCTCAATATTTTTTTTTAAATTTTGAAACAATTAGAAGTAATTTTTTATCAAACCACAAAATTAAGATCTCTTCAGTAAGTAAACTGCTCCTCATGTAACAAGCAAGATCATGTCATATCTAAAAATAATAATGTTAAAACAAGAAACGAATAAAAATTCTAATATTTTCAATTAAAAAGAGACATTAATAATAGATATCTTAAAATTAAACCATGGCAATAAAAGTAGACATTTATATAAAAACAAAGGAATACCAAAAAAAAAGTAAAAGAAAGAGACTGAGAAGCACTATTGTGTCATAGAAAACGTCCGTGTTATCCTATCTACGGAACTTAAGACAGGGTTGAAATTTTACTTATAGTTGTATTCCAAGTGTAAACACTAAGATGTCAGAACTGGATGTTTAAAAATTACGTTTAAGCTTTTTTTGGGAAACCTGTTGGTGATAAGGAATTGCAATGAAATAAGTCATTTATTAAAACAACCGCAGTGAACAGTAATTTATTTAAATTGCTGTTCTCTGCGGTTATATAAATATAATATGTATATGTGCTGATTTCTCATAGTGGGATTCGGTTAATAATTTCCTACCTACTAAGAAAAAATGGAAACAGACTAAAAACTACTAAGAAAAAATGGAAACGTACTCTTAGATTTAATTCGTACACATTTTGAAAGTTTGTTTAGATTTTGTTGTTCTTATTGTATTATCAGATGTATTTCATTATAATAATTAGACTAGAAATACATTCTAATCTACTGATCTTAAGCTTTTTGTCACAGGCTACCAGTTTGTTATCTATGAATGTTTCTGTGGACCTAACGTTTTTATGTGTGGCTGGTTGCTGCAGTTCTTCTTTAATCAATTCGTAATAATATTTCTTACAATGTGTTAATACTGTCATTTGCTTTTTAAGTTTTTGTTATAATAAATTTTTCCTGGAAATCAATAATTGTTCTGCTTTAATTTGTTCTAATGGAATTTGTCTTTACAATTATAGAACTTGTTGAAAGCTTTTTCTGTGTAGTATTTAAGTTTCTGTGCAGTATTTTTCTATTACATGAATTTTTGGGTTGCAAAGCTATATTTGTCGCTAGTTTAAAAAATAATTTTATTCAGGCTGTCCTTGAGACTTTGCAAGTAAGGGTAGTAAATTTATAGAAACTATTAGCTAGAAATTAGCTATTAGACTATTAGCTATTAGCTAGTCTAAATTTGATTCCTTTCTTCATAAAGATTTTACGAAAGTAATCTTCAATAATTTGATTTCCAGAAATGATGTAAATTTACCAGTGGTGTCTAAATCTCTTCTTTGCAGAAACAAGTGCTTCCTTCACTAATAGGACCGTGGTGGTTGGTAATTAAGCTTTCTGAAACTGTATTGTATTTAAAACATGGCTTCATATTGGAAATTTGAGCAGGAAAGAGTTTTATGCATTTTAAAAAAATTTATGCATTTTTACACAATTCTTTTAAAACTGATTTTTTCAAAAAAGGTACCTAGGAAGTTAATAATCCAGAAATCTTTCTTTTCATTTTTAATTTTTATCAACAGTTCTGGAATGGATAATATCTAAAACTGAATATTTAATTATATTATTACCCTATATTTTTCTTGGGAGAAGAATTTAAGTTGGTGAGGGAGCTCGTATTTGCTACCGTGCAGAATGTTGGGAACATTATTAGTAAAATGAGATTGGTGAAAACGCTGGTTAAGAAGAAGAGAAAGATTTTCAGAAATAAATTCGCTCGGTGAGTTTTTAATTTTCGTGCTGCCTCTTTTACCTCTATTATTTCTACCACTAAAAATTTGGAGTTGGCTGTTGGAAATAATGTAGTATATTTTTCAAGTCATAAAGGGTAAAGAGTTCCTTCTTTTTGAAAGAGTGTTTCTTGAAGATTAAGAATAATATCAAAAATTGAAATTTAATTTATATGAAATTGTGAAAAAGAAAGTATTTAGTCTTTTGTTCTTTTGAACGGCAAGAGGATTTTCGTTTTGAATTTTACTATTTCAATAAGTGCACTATGGTTTTTAATTCTAATATTAATTAAGTGTTTTGTCTGCCGAATGAAATTAAGGTTACAAATTTTTTAAGCTGATTGAAGAAATACTTCTAAATGTTTTTAAAGGAATTGCTGTTGTTTTGCTAAAGACATTTTAGGTGTGGCAAAGTTTTTAAAAGGAATCATTACATTCCATAACCTCAATGTTTTCAAACCTAGCAATATCTGAAAGTAAAAAATCTGCTAACCTATTTTACAAGTAACAAGTGACGGGGGACGTGGGAAGCACTGTTCCTCTACCATAGTGGTTAATCAAGCAGTAAATATTTGAGGGACCATTAAAACTTTGGCCTAGGATAGTAGAATAAAAGAAAAAATAAAATTCTAATCTTTAATCTTTTGCAGAGCTTTAAGCAGCTAATCTAATCCCATGCATTAAAGTGAACAAAAATATGCATTTAATTTAGTAACAGCTGATATTAAGCACAAAATAACTGCTTTAGTAAGTGGTAATTAAATTAGAAATCAATTCTAATCTACATCATAGGACCCAAACATTTTTATGATAAAATTGCAAAACTTTAAAACTTTTTTCGTATAAACCTGAGTAAACTTCAGTATGCAGTTTTTAAATCTAGCAAGAAAAAATTCGTCCTAGATTTAAAAGCTGAATAACGATAATAAGTTAGTATATATTACGTATATGTTGCATTTAAATATAATGCATACCACGTGATAGAGAAACGCTTTATTTTTGAAATTAAATGTAAAATAGTATATATTGTGTTTGCTACCGAAGCTTGTCATCGAAAGAATAGTAAAGCAAGAGTCCTGTGCACTGCCGCATTACGAGACATTTTGGTACTTGAAAGGAGGGCGATAGTTCAAGAAATCTGAATTAAAGCGCGGGTGTTTGATATCACCGCGAACCCCACTCGCTGTTCGATTCGATTCACTCAAGAAGTGCGAGAGGCCAGAAGATCCTCATATCACACTAGTATACTTCATACTTCATGCACTGCACAAAGAGCACGTGATAGGCGCGCCCCTTACTCCTAGTACGTGCCCCTTCTCTTAGCTTGGCATCTTCTCCCCGTGAAATTTCATCACCCGAACCTCACCCCAGCTCCTCCTATGCAGACGCGTGGAATTCCAACACGTCTTTCGTAGACCACAGAGTCTGTTCTTTCTCCCATGCTCTCAAATGCAAATATTTTCCAAATCGTGTTGCATATGGGAACTGCGGGGACGGAACGCAGTTTATGTATATATATATGTGTGTGTGTGTGTCTGTATATATATATATATATATATATATATATATATATATATACAGATATGTATTTGTGTGTTATGTTGTTTGTGTGTATTTTAGTGTGTTTTCTTTATGCGCCCTAATCTTAGAAAAACACCGGAGAGAAATATTTCGGTGATTTATAACATATGCGTTTAGGATTTAGATAACATTGTCATGGTTATGGAAGTGGGGATTTTTTATGAACGTATTTTTAACGTGCTCTGGGGATCACGCATTTTTTCCTCTTCAGAACGTTGAAGTCTCAAGTCTTCATCTGCTGGAACAGATTTGAGTAAAATAACATGAAAAGTATGGTTGAAAGAGTACATAACTCAAATAAATTTAGGAAAATACAAGACTGAATAATCGAAGGTTATGGGAATTTCATATAGACCACAGAGTAATAACTTGAATCTTTGGTTGAAAGTTTACATAAATACATTTAGGAAAATATAAGACAAATTAATCAAATGTAATGGGAATTTTGTATGAAACTCGTTCGAACGTAGCTTGAAGAAGGAAATGAAAAGTTCAGAAATAACTGCAAACTTTCAGTAATAATGAACTCCTCCAGTAAATTATTTAGTTAAACTTTAAACGTAATATCAATACATGAAGTCACACACATACGCACATACATAGAATTAAAAGATTAATATATATATGTAAGTGTGTGTGTGTGTGCATTGTGTGTGGGCGTGTTTGCTTTTATATCATTTAAAATTCCATTTTGATGCAGAAATTTCGCAAGCATAGCGTGCGAAATAAAGATTCATTCAATTTAATGCCTTACGTAGTGTCAGGTTATAAGGTATTTCTCCCACTTTCCTAGCGTCTTTCGTGGTGTAGTGGTTCTGCACGCTGGGCCGGTATTCCAGAGGCCCGTGGTTCGATTCCCAGGGAAGGCGTTTGCTATTTTTCATCTTTTCTGCCTCTAAAAAAATCCTAGTGACTCTACAAGTAGCGCCCGAACTAAAAGGGTTGTGGATGATGATTCTCCGCACCCAGGATTTGGCGACTAGGTCCCCTAAAACCCTAGTCGCCCTTTAGAAAGGGGAGTATATGAGGTATTTCTCCCACTTTCCTAGCGTTCTTCGTGGTGTAGTGGTTCTGAACGCTGGGCCGGTATTCCAGAGGTTCGTGGTTCGATTCCCGGAGAAGGCGGTTTGCTATTTTTCATCTTTTCTGCCTCTAAAAAAAATCCTAATTACTCTACAAGGTAGAGATCAGCAATATTAAAAAAATGTAATTTTGATGTAAAGCTCTTATCTAAACACCTCCCATAATCCTAAAAATTATGTGTAAAATCATACTGAAACACTAGCAAAATTGCTTCCTGATCAAGTCATATTAGAATAATATTTCTAATTCCTAAAGAAAATTTAAAATTAAGCAAAAGAAATTTCAACAATATTGCATTCAGTATTTATTTTCAGAAATATGTCATTCAGAACAATACATTGTATAGCTTCGAATCAAATATATTTCTTTAGCTATAATGCTATCACAAATCATTTAAGAGTCAGTTAAGTCTATGTATAATACATAAAATAGAATGTAAATTGTAAAAAGGCCCTTCATGGCACATTTATCTTAGAAATCTTGCCTAACAATCACTCTTTGATTTGGGGATTTAACAAAGAAATTTAAATACATGAATAGGTGTGCAAAGTATAATTAATGAAACGTTTTTTAAAAGTCTTAAGTATTAATTGTTTCTTCTTATTATTTAAAGCATTAACGAAGATTAATTTTCAGAGAATTAGAGATCTTTGATCCATGAAGTACAGTTAGATTCCGTTTATCTCATTAAACTTTTGCCATTCTTATTATTAAAATTAAAAATTAATTCCCATTCCAAATCTGCATATAGATAGAAAATTAACTTTGCAGTTGCTTTCGAATATCTTTGGAGTAGAATGATGAATCCAGTTGAAACCAAGCAGCGCTCTTAACAAACAGCTGTTTCAGCATCAATACTTTAACTTATCTCGAACAGAAATTTTAATTTACTTTTCTTTAAATTTAATTAAATACTTACAGTCCAAGTTATAAAAATTTGATGCATGAAATACTGTATTTTAATTTTGTTTTACCTTTTATTAACTCTGTCAAATCCTTTTAAAAACTTATGTTCAAACTAATTTTTTTTAATTTACAAACAAATTAATTTTACTGTTAAATTTGCGCAATAGGAAAACAGAATAACAGAACTTCTGGAAAATAGAATAACACCTGGAACTAGGATTACAAATATGATTTTCTTTGTACTATCAAAACAAAACGGATGTAATATTAAAATCAAATATCCTCGCTGTTTAACTGTTATTATTCTGCTTTGTTTAAAACCAAACCTCGAGAAGGCAAATATTTATCAATAAAAACCCATCAAATAATAAAACAAAACATAATCCATACGAAAATGCTCACAACTTAATTTTTTCTCCCTCTCCAAAGACCTGGCTGAGTGACAATTTTTTTGACGAATTTTGTAACAGAGAAATATCGGAATTCGATAACGGCCATTAGCAAAACGATTTGACATATTAGTTTGTTAATGAGATGTTACCTGGACCCACAAGTATGACATTAACAGCTGTTTAGTCGGCTCCAATAGATTCGGGCTTTTCACGTTCGCCGTCCAATAAGCGAACGCCAAGCGGAAAGATTAATCCAGAATTAGCAGAACTGCCGCCGGGCGAAAATCAACGTTGTTACTTGTCCGCCATTAATAAACAATAGAAAACAAAATCAGAGGGGTCGGCATATAACTACGTAAGCGCTTTATGATTAGATTGGAGATTTTTTCCTCCCAATACGATTTTATGGGTATCCTTTGAGAATGCTTTTGACAATGCCCAAATGTTCGAACTCCTTATAGTATGTTACCTGTCGCTGCAGACAGCTTTTTTTTTTCTACGGACTTCGTAGCTTCATCTTAAATAAATCTTCATTGATTAAAGAAAACTCCGTATACTAAATATTATTTCTTACATAGGATTTACGACGAAAGAAACACTTGCGTAATCACCTGTGACTTTACAACTTTGAACTCGGAATCTGCGTTTCAAATGACAAATTACCGTTTGTCAAAATACAGCTTTGTCAAGGAATTTGTTAGACTACATTAATTATGTACTAACATGAATAAATTGCTTAGTAAATTAACTTAAAAGTCAAACGACAAATTTGCATTATTCAAAGTCTATCTGAGATATGCTTCATTTATTTTTTTTAATTCTATAGAAGGGAGATATGGGCAAGTTAATCACAATTAATTAGCTGATGTGGACACAAACACAAAGAAGATTTATACAGCAACTCTCGTAAAGCCGGAAACTTGTTGTTTGGGGATGCTTTTTTATCTTCTTTACTTGAGTAAGTAAAGAAAAGGGGAAAGAAAGCTGTGCGAGTTTTACTTCGTGCAGCCAATTCTATTTCCTATACAGGCTCTGCGAAACACACCTTGAAAACCACTTATAAGATTATCTAGCGCGGGAAAAATAGAAAAAGCAAAAACAAATTACCGCAATAAAACCGAATATCGGTATCGTCCCCATAGCTTTCCCTCTCTGGCATTACATGTAATCGCCTTAGCATTTGAACCTTGAGCCAGTAAGCGTCTTTCGCTAATACGATGCCAATGTAATTGTCTTTCCTTGCCATGATTCGCTGAGTTTCATATGAAAAAATGTAAGCTAGTATGTTATAAATAATATAAGAAATCCTGTATTTTTTTCTTTATTTTAAAACTGAAAATCTTTCATATTGTTGGTCTCCTGAAATTAGATTTCAGTTGAAAGGCTTGGCCAATCTGCTGTATTTGAAACAAAAAATGTGTAGTAATGTGTCTGAGAGTGTGTAAAACATTATGGTTAGTTATTACTCGCGTTCTTAATTGTCTGAATGTTATTTCTGACTTTTAAATTGGATGCAATTCAGCGATTTCGACGAGCTACGTAATGGGCCTGAGAGCTCGACTCTTTTTTTGTTGCTTTTTCCAAATCGCACTTAAATATTCTTTACGGCTCTCCCGAAGTGCGTTTTTCAGGCGGACCTCCGACATTTTGTGAAAGATCACATCCAGTCTTGGTGGTTAATTGACTAATAAAATGTACATCACGTCTGAATTTAATTTTTTAAATGGCATTTTCCTCATTCTTGCGAAGCATTACTTTTTGCTATCGTGATTTTAAACATATAAATTATTATGATTTATACGACAATATCGGTAAGCGACATTATTTCGTGTGCGTATTCAAAAAGAGGATAATTTCTTTTGATTTGTAGTCTCTTCATTGAGTACTTATATCAATAAGCGCAGCGCGCGTACAGGGATTCATGCGCGGTTTCATTCGTACTGATTTATTAAAACTTCCCATTGCTCCGTTAAGTGAATGAGGATTTTAAGTATATATAAGAAAATATGCTTTTAATTGCGATATCCTAGTTAATAGTAGAATATGAGACATTTTGAATAAACACTACCAATGCAGAGAATTTTTTCTGTTGATAATCTTTCACATTTCAACCTGGGTTATATGTGCTTTATCTGTAATTTCAGAGATGCTCAAATACACTTTTATTCGTGCTTTTATCTGTAATTTCAAAATACTTAAATATATTTGTATTTGTGGTTTCCTAAATGATGATAGAATTTGAGATATTCGGAATAAACACTAATTATGAAGGGAAAGATTTTCTGTTGATAATGTTTCTCATTTACAATTAAACCTCGGCTGTCTATTTTTATTTGCACAAGTAGTATTTTAGAGTTATTTTAATTTGCTTAAAGCATTTGACACTGTAAGATAGCATTGTAAGTTCATAAACAGAGAAGAGTCAGAGTTACAGCTATTGTGAGAATAAAAATGAAGAAATATTCTATAGTATCTATGCTATTTACTGTTTCAATGCGTTTTTCTGTTTTTGAACTGATAACATACATCACAAAATTATTTATTACTCTCAAATCTTGGACGCTGTTAAAAATATGATTGGCATCTTACTAAAGTGTTACTGTTTAAAGTTATTAGGAATTTTTCTTGTTATGCAGCTTTGACGCTTTGAGATCAAGAAGCTACTTGCGGTATCATACATTTAAATTTACTTTTTTTTAGTATTTAGCATAATATTTCGCACGGAAATCAATATTTCATATTGCAAAATGATACAATACTATAAATATTTAACTTTATTCACTTAGGATTGCGCTTCTCTTTCCCAGATGCATGGTTATTCCTTGCATATTTTATAGTATATTATAGGAAACATGTCGCTGCGAAATCAACATTAAACTAAATTAGGGGTTAAGCTCCTTTTATGATAAAATTTTTACTTCGGATTCAACATAATGTGTTCTTTTTTTCTTTAAAATTTAAATAATTTTAATCAGCCTTTATTCTAGAACAGTTATCTACGGACTGTTTTGAAACTGATAAAATGTTTCTAAAGCATTTGGCCATGAAGCAAAAAAAAAAAAAAAAAAAAAAAAAAAAGGTTCATGGGTGCATTTAGTAAACGTTGATTGATTTAGTAAAGTCTTGATTTAGGAGGATTCCATTATACAAGTATTAAGTCTGTTGTTCTTTTACATGAATAAAGACAGGAAAATAAATTACGTCTCCAGTTTTACTCCCAGTTTCTTATGACAGTTGAGAAAACGATTTTTGCCTCAAAATATTTTGCGCAAAATACCATGCCTTTAACATACGTATAGCTGAGAATATACCTGTAATATACATTTCTGCAGACACCACAATACAAATTTAAAATATAAATCTTGATGTTGACTTGCTACGTTATTTTATCGTAAAAGCATACGTGTACTTGCATTTGTTCATTGCTATAAACACATGCGCATTTCTTTGATTTGCGGCAGCACTCTTCCTCAGCTAATTTTTCAAATATGTTAGCTCATATTCACTTGAGTAACTAATGCCGAATACAGTTTCATTACTTAACTGTATAGTGCATAGAGGTCTCTAAAAATTCATTATATGCTTGCTGTAACTTTCAAAAAAGCAAAATTGAAATAAATGAAAAGTATGATTTTGAGTTAGGGATTTGTATTTTAGCTTTCACAGGTATTAAAGACCTTGAGTGACTGATGCCCAATACAGTTTAACTACGTAACTGTATAATACCCAGAGGTCTCTTAAAAATTCACTACGTGCTTGCTGTAGTTTTCAAAAAAGCAAAGCTGAAGAAAAAGAAAAGTATACTTTTCAGCTAGGGACCTGCTTATCAGATTTCACAGGTATATTAACATAATTACTGATTAACCACTTTTCTGTGAAAAGAATAAATATCCAAACTTTTCGTAACAGATTAACCTTTGTGCATACAGCTTTAACTTTTTCTTGAATGACCACTATTACTTTATTTTGTGAATTTAATTCTCTGAAAACAGATTATATTTAATACAAAAATTAATCATACATTCTGATAAAATGACATAAAGCATACAGTGTCATTTATACATCATATCATAAATAATGCCATTTATACATCCCCTTATTTGCACAGTTTTAAGCTATAATAGTTTCGTATTTTCTGTTGTTTTATTATATTTTGGATTCTAAGTATAAGAAATGTAGCTTTTCTGATTCATAATAATTTTTAATTTTACATAAGCTGTACAAACACAATAAAGTAAGTTTTCTATTTTTGGACTATTTTAACATACAGGCTTTTGTTAAAATTTTACAGTTCTTGAAGAAAACTACTAACTCATATGTAGGGGTTAAATAAATTGCTGAAAAGTGTGAAAAAACCGTAATTATGATGGTTATTTTATAAACAGCTATATAAGACTTTAATAAAGCGGAAGTGGAATCACTAGGGCTCAGTGAACATATGAAATCGAAATCATATATTGAAATCTGAGTCAGCGTTCCAATGTGAAACCTGTTGAGCAGGAAAATATTTGTCCTCTGAGAGTGCATGAAAATATTCTGTATGAACGAAAATGTCTTGAAGCGAATTCAAACATATTTTCAAGAATTGTAACAAGTGAATCCGTATAGGGGAATTCGTTTAAATATTGACATCAGCATCCTAGCCAAAGGGGTGTTTCGAAGGCTACTGTCATTTAAAAGTTTTCTAGCTTCAAATGAAGGATACCGGAAACTTAAAATTTGTTTCTGCTAGGTAAACACTTCAGTTCTCTCCTTCTGCTGCACATAGAAAAAATAAAATATGCATCGTAATATCTATGATCCTTTAACGTAGAAATGTTATTATATATTCAGGTTATAATAGTTCTATTTCCGTTCTTCAATCATACACATATCTGAGCTAAAATTGCTTTCCATTGCCCAAATAGATTTATATTCCAAATGGAATATAAAGCTTACGCAGTTATACAATTGCAAAACCGAAATAGCAGTTTGATTAAAAACGGTTTCATACGTGTCTCAACCCGGAATTTTCAAATTCATCAGGGAATAATTTTCTGCAGTGTGACGTTTATAAGGGCATTTGATACTTAAACGAAATCTGTATCTACAAGTCAGTATACTTCCAGATAGGCGTTAAAGAGAGAAAGCGAAGAATGTAAGTGATGTAAATCATAAGTTATTCTCTAACTAGATCTCGAAATCACCGCTGTTGTAATACATAGTTGAACGTTTAGTAGTTGTTAAGCTCAAGAAATTGATTACAAGTAATTTTCTGAAATATATAAGCTGCTAAATGCTTGAAATATAAATGACTTCGAAGTTCTCACTTGAGGTGTCATGTACCTTTAAATAACTCAAAAAATCTAACTTTTTATGCTTTTATATTAAATTCGACTTTTACAAGTATTTTGAACAATCCATGAACAAACATTCTCTCATGCAAATATGCATGTTCCAATGTAAATGTATATTTTGTAACTATTACCATAGTTGAAAAAACATATTTCTAAGCTTCTGCTATTTAAATTGTCTGACTATTTATTTACATTTGCATTTCAAATAATTCATCATATTAAATCTCCTTTACTATAAATAAAATGCTTTTATTCACACTTTTTCTCGAAAATAGTATAGTTAAATTATTATCGTATCTATCTACTTATTTATTTATTTAATAAAGTAAAAAAAGTAATGAGCTTACAAATTTAGAAGGTAATTTCCTTTTTCAGTTCAGATTTCATAAACATGTAAACTTCCTACTTGCGTGCATGATTTCTTTAAAAAAGACCTGTACGAATTTTCAGAAATTTTGATTAATTGTGTAAACACTTTGTCTGTTCGTAATGACTAGTTATTGTGTTTCTAACTTAAAAACACTTAGAACTATAAATAAATTTGAAGTGCTATGAAAATTTCTAATCTTCTCTGTAATTCTTTTCAATTAAAATTACGGTTATCATGTATGACATATTGTTAAACAAACAATTACGCGTATAAACCTTAACTGAGATATTACTTTTTATATTTCGTTATTAATATTAAGAAAATGGTGTGTCTTTAAAGGATTTGAAGTTAATTATCTATTTAAATTAATATTTCTCTGAACTATAGCATAAAGTCTCTTGACCAATTGCGTAATCCATATGGGAGTATAAAATGACTTATTATCATGCTCCTTTCCAAAGATTTTACAAATTAACTTTAATTTTCTGTTACAAAATAGTTGAATTTTGGGTCTAAAACAAGCAATATTTTTAGGAAAATATATTTCGATTATTTTTAAAATAGTGGATTTTAATTATGTGTTATGTTAATTTGAAAGGAAATACCAACTAAAAATATTGATTGATTTATGCATCATGCTGTATGCGGCATATTACAATTTTTTGCCTACGAGGAAGAAGGTATTTTAATTTTATTTAAAATACTTTAATGACTGGGAAATAAAATAAAAGGACAAGTACAGTATCAAGGATATTAAAATAAATATACAGCATTTCACGGTTATAAATCTATAGTTAAAAAGATATTTGTATTATATTTTTGGTATATTCTGGCATTTCAGAGATACTAACCTCTTAAAATCACATTACAAATATCGTAACTATAACACGGAGGAGAACAGCTTGTGGTTACATATATATTTCACTTGTTTAAAAGCATTTCTAAGAAATAAAACTGAATTCCTAACAAAATCATTACGTACAAATGACGGCCACGTAATTAAGTTATTAGTGTAAACAAATATTTCCAGTGATGAAAATACTGAATTTCGTTGTTAGTAAAATTTTATTCATTGATTAAATTCTCTTGTACTATAGAATTCAGTTCTTGGTATTCAATAGGACATTAGCAAATATATTGAATGCTACGGACTACACATGTAAAGTATGCTACAGATTGTTCATTTTACTAGCATCAAAGTTATACCATGATAGTTGATTTATATTTTATGCTCTTAAAGCTCAAATTTTCATCTTCAGAAACAGTGTGATTTGACCATAAAGAATTAACAACAAAAATAATCTAAAAACAAAGACAACATTTTATTATTGCTTAACTATTGTATACCATGTTTTGAGATTAAATAAAGTAAACCTCTTGAACAAACAAAGTAAAATTTTGGCAATTATTTTCCTTGTGCAGTTTCCCCACACGAAGAAAAAGCAATAATTTTATCACATTATTACCCTTTATACATCTTAATTTCTTACATTTCATGCTTCATAAACCTTTGTTGGCACTAAAGGATTTTTGTAATTATTTTCCTAAAAATTCTTTACATACAGGTTTTTTTTGAAAAGATAATAATGATTGTTTATTGACGATAGCTACTATTTAATTTAGAGATTTTAGTAGAAGTTTTAAAAAGCTGCTGGGTACTTTATAAGCATTTTACGCTCCACATTAAAAATAAGGACACTTCAACTATTTTTTCCACTGCAGGTTATCAGGACTTGTGTTCCTCTTTACTTGCCTTGGAAACATGAACTGCCCTGACTCGGAACAGGGAGTTTACTCAAGCTACGTTCAATAAATTGTGAAGTAGACAATACACACAGGAAGGGTATACAAAACCCTTTATTTTTTTATCTTTACAGCGATTTCCGGAACTTCGGAATACAGAGACCAACCACTTGTGGTCTGAACGTAAGAATATAAAAATGCTAACTAAAACCCTAACTAAAACTAACTTTGGATTAATATACAAGTGCCTAATTTCAAGATTGGCCGTTATTTAACAAAATCCGTATGTAGTACAGAGAGCTGCTAAAACTACGATACGTTTAAAATTATCAAGAGGATTAAACCTCTGGCCTTGAAGGCAACCAGCAACCGAGTAAAACTACTATGGCAAGCGGCCTGCTTCTAATAACTCCTTCTTCTCTCTTGCTTGGCAAAAAGCCACAACTTAAGTACTTGGAAGTACTTGGCGTTAGCAAGACAAATTTGCATAAATAAGTTAAAGCTTTTAATTCTGGCCGGAAGTAGAAAATAAGAAGTGATAGTAAAGATTTAAAACAAAATAAACGTTAGTAAAACTTAGGATCCTTACAAGGTTATAAGTATATGTGTATATGCATGCGTTGTAGATATTTGATAATATCTACAACGCATTATACACACACATATATATATATGTATATGTTTTGATAGATTGAGATAGACAAACAGATAAAATAGATTGCAACGAAAAGATAATATTGTTCTTCTTCTCGTACAAAATATGCTGTTATTTCAAATGGCTGGACAGCTTCATATTAATGCATTTAGCTCTCTTATCACAGAGAACGTTAACCAATTTTACACCCTCGAGAACGAGGAAATTCCGTCCTAGTTTTGAATGAGAACTAGCTGGGGAGTGGATCCGAAGGTCTGTCACCTCTCTTCCCCTATAATCAATTCTCCCGAGAGGACTTTTTGCTAGTAGATTTTTAAGTGCAGCTTACAAAATGATAAAATAATATAAATTTTAATGCTTTGAATAGGTTTTGATTTGAAAGATTATATTAATGTTTTAAGAGCGTATATATACAGGATATTTAGTATTTCATTAATGACACAGTTCAAAGAAATTTTCAAAAAATGTGTAGTTTTTACTTGATTCAGTCCATGACACGTTTCGAAATCTTTTTTTCTCCAAAACGCTTTTGAGATAACTCCTAAGTTTCTAAAAAATTACTTTTATTTTAACATTGCACTGCATTAGAAGCTGAATGTGATGCTACCTTTATTTTATTTGATGGCATGTCAGTTAGTGTATTTTATTTCAAGATTACTTAATATTAAAAGAGTACTTTTCTATAACTTCTGTCTTTAATATAAAAAAATCTTAGTCTTAGGTCTTATATTTTTATTGAAAACTGTCAATAAAAATTATAATAAATACTTATGTTTGATTTTAAAACATAGCCTCCGTATTGGAGATCATTTTCGAGTCTTAGCGAAACATTTATCACGTATAGATGTAAAAGGTAAACAAAAACTTTCTTACCGTTTTGGGCAGTCAGAAAGAAAAAGTCACAAAACAAATATTAATCACCGCTAATCCTCAAAGTAATCACCATCAGCATCCAGTGGCAGCGACACGATGTTGCTTGTTTGTATTGGACAGTGAGTGGGGTACTCACTTGCTTAGCTCGTATGCCTTTACTATGCGGTGCAAATGGAGTCTGATCGTTTCATCAGATACCTGGAAGTGTGCAGCAAGCTCACCACGTGGTTGGTTACTGTCACTGTCTATGGCTGCTCTTAAAGCCTCATCGTCCAGCGCTTGGGCCCAACCGCTGTGTGGTGCATCACTAAAAGACATATCCCCTAACCTGAACTTCTGGAACCATTGCCTATCGGTTCGTTCGTTAACGGCATCATCTCCCAAAGGCCCGGCAAATTCGGCGACTTAATTCTGCTGCTGACAAGCCCACTTTAAAACCATACAGCAAACAATTCCGGACGAGCGCATTTGACGCGCCCGTTTCAATCAGTCGCTGTGTGAGTTCCATTCCATTTACCACTATTTATACTGGTCGTAGCCTGCATGGGTTTGCAGGCTTTTTGCCAGTTGTCTTTCTGTAAGGCATTCTGGAAGTAAATTAATCTCACTTTTTGGTTACCTTGTAACTATTGGCTAATTTTAAAGTAACTAATTTCATACATAAGAATGGGTACAATGTTCAATGTTATTGAATTCGACCAAGGTGATGTTAAACCTCTGTCGTCTTACCTATAGAATCTGAAAATTACATTAGAAAATAAAATTATGATTCATGAAATATCTGATTTATGTAAAATGCAATTACGTTTATGAGTTTCCTGGTGCAAACTTTTGACCTGATGTCTTTCAGATTTTTAGGTTTAATAATTCCACACTTAAAAATATCTTTAATAAAGATTTCACTTATTCATATTTTAATATGCTTTATTTTTAATTTAGTTTGAATAGTATCAAATGTACTTCATGTTAATGAACATAATAAGTAGCGATTTTTATTTTAACTTACATCTAATGTTTTCCATTTGATATTTTATGTTTTCAGTTACAGTAACTGACATTTAACTGCACATTTTTAGTAATTTGAAACAAATTTAAATGCAGCGATAAAACAATTTTGTTTAAATATTTAGGAATGCAAGACGTTTTTAATAGTTTCCTTCTCAGATGATCTCAAGAGGTAATGTAGTATTATAGAACACACCCACATATATGTGCTTACACAAAATACTTGCGAAAATAACTGGATTTGGGTTTCATGTGTTGTTTTCAGTTTCCCAACCTTCTTCTACGTTAATATCTCTCCTTTATTTCATATCTGAGAAAACGTTTGCTACATGCAATGGAAAGCTTTGCATGAAATTACGATCCATAAAATGAAGCAAGTGGAATTCAAAAGTGCCTCCATTTTAGTGATAAAATTGAGGTAGAATCGAGAACAGCTCTTTCCTGATGAGGGTTCTCTATTCTATTGATTATTCGGAGCCGAATCATTTTACCGTCAATACTGACGCCTAATGTTTTCTTTTAATTGACCAGATAGAAAAATTAATTGCTCCCACCGTAATCGAAGCGGATTCCTAAGTGCAAGGATGAGTTCATTTTGAACTGCATCTGTTCATTCCCAAACGTTTAATAGATTAATCCTTGCCTCATCAATATTTGCTAAATTCCTCTGCTACGTAGCTGTAAAATTGCGAGTTTTGATTTTATAATGGCACAGAAAATTGATTTGGGCTGGCTGTAAAGGTTCACATCAGAAAAGGAGATAACTTATAACCAAGTAGTAAGAAGCATAGTTTAGAAACATCCATGAGCTGAAATGAACTACTTTATTTCACTATGATAAAGCCCTGTCATTAAATATATGAATACATTAGTCTCGAAATTAAACGCACACAGTTTTATTATAAAGAGCTAGAATTTTTTATTATATTTAATAGATCATTTTTAAGAGAGGAGCATAACTAAAATTAAATGCTAGAAAATAATTACGCAATGCTTAGAAAGAAAATTATATAACATGGTTTTAATGTTACAATGCATTTTTTCCCTTACTTGAATATTCTGAAATGAATAACAGGATGTAATAACTCCAGCAGTGTCCAGAAGAAAAAATATTTATTTCAAACATTGATTGGCTTTTTTGAAATTCCTTATACTTTTGCTGCGAATTTTGGCTCTGGTGTTAGAAAACGCATCAAACGTACTAATTCGACAACAGCCTTTTGACTCCAATAGGCAACACTCAGTTTACTATTAAAATTCCGAAATATATTCATATATGTAAATGAGAAGTCGTAACTGTATGTTTAAGTCATTAATGCACAAAATAGTAAATTTTATTGTACAAAGTGCTGCAGTACCTCAAAAATTTAATTTTAGTATTTATTAGAAAGACACTGACAGTTTTAAGAATAACTACACTTCAGTTTAGAATTAACAAATTCATTGCGAAAGCTAACAATCCCTACGCTTTCAAGTTTTATGTCGGACTAAGAATGTTTAAAAAAGATCTTAAAATATTTGAAATAAATTCTGTGATTTGCGCAGCTGTTATAATTTACATCAAAATCGACTAAAAACATTCTTCCTTATACAGAAAGTCATAGAAATCAGTTTTCTTAGATGTTTTGAAATGGATATTACGGTAAAGGAAATTGCTTTCTTTAAAGACAGAAATAATTTCATTTTAAAATTGTTCTTAAACTCTTTAAACTATTCCGTGGTACATTTTAATACGGAAAAGTTGACGACATAAATTTCATCCATAAATTAGCTAACCGTCACTTGAAACGCTGCGGAAAGTGTCTGTTTGAAACAGCATGAAATGTGACAAACATTTTCGTAAACTTACAGTATTTTACTTGTGCACCGTGTTTGTGTTAACTCTAGATTTACATTTAAAGGCAATTTGTTAAAGTGAATGTATCTTATAAACAAAAAAATGGCTCTTTAATATATTATAAGATTACAATTTGGAATGAGAAAATATAGTAGACTTAATGTTAATAACAACTATTATTCATTGAATAGGAGAAAATAAAAATACTAGAAATCAACAACTAGTTAATTTCCATTCCAAACAATTTAATAAATTTTCAGACAAATAAACGGTTTCTTTTTTTCAGAAGCCAGTTATTCTCCCGAGCAAGGAAACCAATGTATTTTCCTTCTGCAGCACAAAAGATGGTCTGTCTTTATAAACTCAACAAGAATGTTTCCAATTATCTCTAAATAAATTCCGATTTTTATTATTTATTAAAATTGTATAAAATGTTTTGCACTTGTTAATAATATTTGATTTATCTCTCGATAGTTATTTAAAAATCTGAAGAATAGTCATACAGCAGAGAAGAAATAGTAATTTGAATTCCACATCACTTTTAAGATCGGATGTGAAAATAAATATTTTAATGGCTAACATTTAATGATAGATAATAATCATAAGTCAAAAAGTAGAAATTTAAATTTCATATTTGCTGTGGAGGTGTAAGACAGCATTTGTATTCTTTCGAAAATCATTTTATTCTTTCATGAAATAATAGCTTCAAAAACTGTAAGAAATGTTCTTTACTGGAAGCCTGTTTTCTATTCCAACTTAGAAAACTTACTTCATTTAGCAACAAAACTCTAAAATGGCTTCTCTTGGAAATCTTTTCTAATTCAATTAGTCATGTGTTGTATTGAATATTTAAAAAAAATTATTGATTATAGCTTAAATGTATGTATATAGTGCAATAATACCAGTGTGGCTTTTTTACATTAGAAAAATTTTGGATTTTTACTGTTGAAGTAAACGTGGACAAATTACTGAAACCTGTTCGAAAGGCTTTTTTTTTTCTAGTTTTTTCGCTACATGATGTTTCGCTTTGTGGTATTGAGTGTGAATCACTATCTAACTACTAATCACTATCTAACTTTGATTTGATACTTGTAAGTATCAAAGTTAGTGATACTTGTAAGTATCACTAACTTTGATACTTACAAGTATCAAATCAAAGTTACATGTGCCCAATATTTACTGACTTGAAAAAAGATATTTCGTACATTGCGTTGTAACCCTAAAATAGAAAATAATAAAAATTACTTCACTTACCCACAAACACATATGCATGAGACTTGCGGAGGCACATTTCTTTTCTCAATCTCTCTTTATTCAATTATTTAAACATTATCTGGATTAAATATATCAATTTGATAACATAGCACACAAAAAACGCAAGAACAGAAGAACATAGAAACGGAAGAACGGCGCCGTTTAGCGAAGATTGAAAGCAAAATTTATATCTTATTTCATCGCTCACTTTCGTACTGAAATACTCCCACGTTATGTAAACAGCTTGCAGATGTTTGCTTTATATACGCTTCGATTATTAATTTTTTACACACATTTTTCTGGTTAGCACAAGGTAATGACCACAAAAAGACGATCCGATGACAATAGCAGCAATTTCTTGATGCGAAATACACATTAACAAGTTATTTCAAGAAGGGCTAAATTTTTGTATAATTATTTCATAGCTGGATTAATTTTCAACATAACCTTTCAGGATGATTTGTACAATTCTCATGCTGCTTCGCTTCTTCTTCTCCATCCAAAAAAAGACATCATTCTATGGGCGTGAGATATGCAAGGGCCGCAGTCCCGCATACTCGTGCGAGCCGTAGTCAGCAAAGAGAGGGAAAAACCTGTTTGCGGGTATTTATATGCTACGATAGTGTCCATGATGATGAACTGCGTGAAAATATGATGAAAAATATGCAATGCCTTCGCCGGGAATTAACCGCAGACCTCTGGCATACGCGCCCAACGTGCGAACCACCACACCACGAAGGCACGCCAAGAAGGTGGGAGAAATACCTTATATACTCTTATATACTCCTTATATACTTAGATTCAGATAAATCTAAGAGTGGTTCAGATTTGTCTGATATTGAGTTAAATGATGGCTGAAGACTTGTGCATTTATTTTTTAATCTTGTTTATATCATACCTGTGTTTGTAGTTAGCTTCTCTAGTGCTCTTACTTTTCATTCCAATGTTATTTCATTGTTCACCTTATATACACCCCCTTTTAAAAAGCGACTGGAGTTTGTAGGAGACCCAATCGCCAACTCCTGGGTGTAGAGAATCATCGTTCAACACCATTTTAGTTCGGGAGCCACTGTAAAGACATTAGGTATTTTTTGGAAGCAGGAGAGATGAAAAATATGCAACGCTCTCGCCGGGAATCGAACCACGGACCTCTGGAATACGCGCCCAACGTGCACACCACCACACCACGAAGGCACGCCAAGAAGGTGGGAGAAATACCTCTTAGGCTAATTAGACATATTTTTAAAGATTATATCATGCTAACATTGTTTCATAAAATAATTAAGTTTATTGAGTAGTGAAATGTCATCCATTTGTAGCATTTTATTTTTGAAACCAAATATTTTACATAAATTTAGACCTAGCATGTGTGCATTTCAAAAAAGAAAAACTAAATATTATTGAGTTTATTTTAAAAAAATGCATTTTACAGCTCTATCATTTCTGAAATAATGAGAAATAATTCAGGATAACTTATTTAAAAAAGATACTGAGTTGTTTATATCTTGAAATGTGTAATGTGTTAAATCTTTGCAACTGAGGAAAAAGGGTCAAGTACTTAATTTATCGTGTACTAATAGTTCACTCTTTTTTTCTCATCTGAAGAAAAAAAAATGTTTAGAAGTAATTATTTACTTATACATTTCACGAATCCGCTTTAGCAATTCATGACTGATGACATTTCTAGTATAACTTCCTAATATTTCTAATGAAAACATAAGTAATAAAATGAAAAATTATTAAAATTATAATAATTTTCATATAGAATTCATTTGCTTGAACTGTTCTTGTAATTCATCCTTAAATGCACATGCATACGTCAGAATGTTTACATACAGATTTGCTATAATATAGATATAAGATGAATATGATGAAAACTAACCATAACACATTAATAGACTTACAATGGTAAGATAAGTTAAATAATAAAATGATTTATATAAAGAGATTTATTAAGAGAAATAAATCCCACCATAAATAAGTAAATTGAATTTAAAGTTTAATTATTATCATGACAATATTTGCAACAAATGAAAGTTTTTACGTTTCGTAAAATTCCTGCTCTATACAAGGCCTTTAAGATAAAACTGATAGTTCTTTCCTTTTCTAATGGCTTGCTGTAGCCGTTTATAGGCACTGACCACTACTAAGGTCAGAAGCAGTCGTCTCTTTATTATGGAGGTACCTGATAGGTGGGCCATCGTTGCCTGCTTTGAAAGGACGGACAAATTATATCCATGCCTTCTCCAAGATTTGAACACTGGCTGTTCGGTAGGACAGTCAGTCACTAACCACTTTCCTTGGGTGCGGCATAAAACTGATATTATTACTATAATTACGTATGAAGACAGGTAATACTACAATAATGTATTTTCATACATTAGTTTAACTATTGAAATTTAAAAAAATATACGTATTTCAACAGTAATCGAAAAAGTAAGTTTGCTAGACCCTGGGGCTATGCAAGGGCTATGCGAATAATTATGCATGGGCTCCTGGATTTTGCTGTGATTTCCTGGGCTTTACTGTGATTTTCTTCAAGCCATCTTTTATTATAAATACCTCAAGAAACGTATCCTTGCTTTCAGCTTGCTTAGGTATCTCTAGTATGCTTTGTCATAATCAAATAATTACAATCTTTGTAAATACGTGTGTAAATTTTTAATCAATATCGATTGTTACTTTCCTACTCTATGCCCTATTCATTGTTGTTCAACATATACCTCCGTGAAGGAGGTATTTCAAGATAATTGTGCCATGCTTCATTGTGCTTCTTTTCCATCTTTCAGAGTCTGTGTTATATATAAAGGTAAACATTTCCTATCGAATCTAGATAGAGCATCGGTTTTTTAAATCGTTGACATGTTCTGAGTTTTCAATTGTTATTTTTTACTTTTGACTAAATGCGGAGTAAAATATAAGAGTACCTAACTCACTTTTAAAGTAAATATTAGTTTTATTTACCTGGACTACAACATGCAACTTACATTTAGACTTTATACAACCTTTTAGAAACTTGACTAGTTTCAGAATACAATACGTGTAAAAGTTCATAATGCGTAGTATTTAATGATAATCTACGTCATTTCCAATTTTTGTGGATTCTCTTTCCTTAACTATAGGCATATGATGGCAATAAGTCTCGTTTTATTATTAGAGCGCGTTGTTAAATGTTATTTCGTAGTGGCATGTATTATTTCTTCCTTTCAAAATTTACGAGAAATGTGTAGTTAGAGAATCTTATTCAAAATAATACCATTTTTAAAATTAAATGTTATGAGTTTTGACAGAGAAACATGTTAATCTTTGTTTTAAATTATAAAAATATGTACCATGTATCACTTTGAAACGAGAAAACTAAGTGAACTTCAAAACGCTTTACACGAAATTAATGAAAATTGCAAAACAGTCTATTTGAACAAAATAAAAGAATTCTTAAAAAAGTGGTATTCTTTTAAATTCGATATCAAGAAAAAATAAAAACGCAATAAACAATAATATAAGTTTTCCTCGAGCAAGCCGTTTGATATCTTGTATTATTTTAGAACTAATAAGTTTAACTTAAAATATGTATATAAATAAAAATGTTATAAACTTATTTATGTTTCCTGCTTTCTCAGACGTAACCAAAAAATATCTGTCTATCCGAAAACTTTTATATTATACTTCATTTTTATGTTAATGTACGCTCTTTTTGATCTAAAGTTTTCATACTCTTTCTTCCTACTCTGATGTATTAAACGGAAGGCACTGCCATTCCTACTAATATCGTGAAATCCCTTCTGTCAAAAAAGAATTTTTATTTTTTATATGTTTTATTGAACGTAAGCAAAATATTTTATGATAAATCCACTTCTCATCTAGGTAGTTACATTAGCTTCATTTGCAGATTTTATTTCTAACAGATTTATAGAGCAGCATTTTGCTTTGCTGAAGCCGCCAACCACAAATTTCGCAATCACAGTTTGGCATCTACTATATTTTATGTACTTCTATTGCAGTGTGTAATTATGAAGGGGAGATGTAGTTATTAGAATGGTGTGTTTACTTTATTAAATGTAGATTAGGGGAAAAGATATAGCTATAAGGCATAAGTTGAGATATCATCACTTGTTTTTTAATTCCAGGAAATAAAAATTATCCTTGGGTCTCATGTATATATACTTTTAAATAAAATGTCGGAAATTTAAATATTTAACGAATAAATACTTAAGCCTAAACTGTAAAATCTTTAGTAATATTAATTTATCATTGAGCATAGTCTTTCTTCTATTGATGATCTTTCTAAATTTTTTATGCCAAATGAAACATTAATGTGACAAGTTTGGTAAATAATGTTAAAAATGCTAATATCTTGTCTCTCTTTATTGTTTATTGTTGTCACTAGATAAAGATTAACATAATACTGAAAATCACGTTAAAAATTCTATAAAGTATAACTTTAAGGAATGACTTTATACTTCGTGTTTAAATCTCTTCAAAAGGAGACATAACTATTCCTTTTTAACCACTGTGTTTTTAATTATCACATTTTAGCCCTTGAAAACAATCACTACGTAGTGAAAGTTACTTCAAAGTGCTTTCCTTTTTATGTTCATCTATTTATTTATTTATTTTTTAGAAAAAAAAACATCGCTGCACTAAATGCTGGTTTTCGCAGAGCAGCAGTGAGGTGTACATCACCCACAAAAAAGCGTAAATCCAATCATGCATAAATTATTTGTAACTTTTGTTCTATCTAATGATCGTTTGGTTTGCTGATGAGGTGTTAATGATTGTTTAGTTTCTAATAACTTTGTTTCGTTTCAACGTTATCGCTCTTCGTCATAAACGTATTTCACAGGTGTCATTAAGGAAATAAAATTTGATAAATATACTTTTCAGATTTCCATATCTATTTAGAGCAAGCAATGTGTTACACTCTTCATTTTTTTCATTTACATTACATTTCATTAAAAATTTTCTTATTTAAACTTCTACTGAACTTTAAATTCGCAAGTTCTTCTGGCACACAATCTTGTTAACTTTTACTCAGTCTTTTGAAGCACTTTTATATTTCGCTAAGAAGATTACATTTTTTTAACCTAAGCTACAATAATTTTATTTAAAAAAATATTCCGTTTTAAAAGATGACATTCTCTTTAAGAAGCGAAAACTTCTAACTGTAAGAACACTATTATTATTTCCTTCAATGTTTCTACGTGTGTTACTTTAATACTGTTTTCCACTATATATATATATATATATGAATACATACAAATCGAAAGGGATACCAAATACTTCAAATTTCGTGTCGCAAATTAGAGTAGCCTAAAGTAATATTCTTTTGAAATATGAGACTCTGGTACGCCTGGCTGGATTATTCATTCCTAAGTGGGCTATACACAAAGTAGGTAAGAGATATCTTCTTAGAAAAGCTGCGTAGAAAGTGCTATGTTTTATGTTTTTAACGCACTAAGAGTGAATGCATGCAAAAAATAAAATTATTCACTGAATGCAATTTTATTGGTTGTTTTAATACCAAAAGAATTTTATGCTAGCTTTGTGCTCTTATGTCTCCAATAAATGCAATTTTTACGTCTATTTCTTCATGTGATTCTAAATTTAGCCGTGTTTGGCTCTTCTGCGATGTCTAACATAAACATAAAGTTTAAATAAACCGTTTTACATACAGTATTTCTGAAGATAACAAGCACATTTCACAAACACTGTTAAACTGAAAAACCTAAATCATTTTATGAAATAGTGTAGACTCGTCAACAAAGTATACATAAAGCCCTTCTTTAAATACGAATTTCCTGAAAGCACAATAAAAATATCAACATTTCGAATTATTGCAAAGGAATTTATTGTGGAAACAAAAATCTCTCAAATAGTAAGTCCCTAAAGATTAGTATGTTTTTTGTAAATTTCCCATGGAATAGGAAAACTCGCATTCTATATCGTATGGCTTTGTTTTGTTGCGCTGTTTTAATAGTTCAATGATTCCATAGTTCGTTTTTATAGCTTTAATTTTTTCTGTTTCTTAGTAGTCTTGCGTCTACTCTTTTTATAGTTATGAAAAACTTAAAAAACATCTTCTTTGAATTCTAAAATTTTTCTTAAATACAGGACTGAAACCAAAGAGAGATCATTTCTGCTTACAAATATAACTCAGTTCTGATTAGAACATGAAATAAGTACATCTTACGATTTAGACACATTTTAGCCTGTGGTAAAGAGAAGTGTGCGTTATTAAATGTTGTCATAATTGCCACAATGGCGGCTTTTTGTCTTATCATTACGGTCCGTTTCGTAGACAGTAGATTATTACGTCTGGCAACAAATTATACTTTGTAACCGCTGTTAGTTAATTATTAGAGGAGGTTAAGAATTAGTTGCAACAGAAACATTTAGGCACGAAACAGAACATTAGTTTCATGTATTAAAATTGCTTCGTTGATAAATTTATGCAGCATGTGAGAATCAAATCTTCATTCAAATAAGTGACAAAGATGTTCCACGTAATTTCATCAAATGCATTATTATCAATACTCTTAAAAAAGCTTATTATATGCTCATTGCAGAGAATGAATATTCACTTAACTGCCTTTTTCCTTAAACAAGTAAATATCTGTAAAAAGTTTTGAATTACTTAAATTAGACCGAATAAGTTGAGATGAAAATATAAAAGTTTTAAATTAAAATAATCTAAGGTAGTATGCAAAATAAACGAATTCAATGAAAGTTTAAGTTTTCGAGGTAACGTTTTTCAAGTTATCAAAGAGTTATTTTTTCTTCCGTTACACTTCGAATACTTCTTACCAAATATATAAACACAAAAAAAATAAAATACTGAGATTCAAATGTGTATAAAATTTTGGTCTTCCCACTGCGTGCTCTTGTGGTGCAACAGGTAACATGTCATAGCTGGTAATAAGCAGTCAGAAGAGCACGGGTTTGAATTCCAATGAAAGCAAAGCTGATTTTTCCTGTTAGTGCTCCACAAAATTTATACTCCCCAGTCGCCCTGTAAGAGGGAAAAAATATAAGGAACTTTCGCATTTTCTCCCACTTTGTACTTTTGTGTCTGTATAGCAGACGGTATATATGGGGTTCGAATCGTAGCGCAGGCGTAGCTGATATTCCATGTTTTCTGCTTTAAAATATCTGCACAGTTCGCATAGCCCTACACAGCTGTTATACATTTATTTGGAGCAGGAACCGTGAAAAATACATCTGTTCCTTAAGTTCATCTGTTCTGTTAAGGTTTCAAACTCCGCTGCTGTTGATTGTTAACGGAACATGCTGGAAATTACATTATGAGAGCACGCACTAAGAAAAGCACAAATGCGTTTTCAGGTTAAAAAGAGACATGTAAATATTCCTTTCTGCTATTATTTGAGTCATTTATAGAAAGATAGCTTTTTTTATGACGTATAAAGTATTCAAAATCAGAACGTTTCATAAGAAACTTGAAAAATGAAGTCACATTTGAACTTTATATTTACTAGTCTCTTGTCAGTAATAGGTATTTATATTTCTAGAATTTGAAAACGGGTGAAATTCGTGCTGTAATCTCATTGATAATAAGAAATAATTAGCTTATTCTTCTCCAATTTAGCGTGTCGTATGTTCCATCATTTGTGGAAAATATTAATTTTGTATTGTTTCAAGCAGCGCTTTTTTACCCATTCATGACGAAGTAGGAACAATGAGTGATATTTAGTAAGCTGAGAGTTTGGTTGTTTATTTTAAATTTATAATTTTAAAAGTGATTATTACATTCAAGTTACATTCTGTGTTTTTATACCTGTTAGGAATAAAGACGGAAATAATCGGAAAATTAAAAAATTTCCAATTAGAATTTATAATTCATTTAATATTTTAGCATATTAAACACATTTAATATTTCCTTATATAAATAATAAGTATACGTATACTTTAAATGAGAGTCAATTTTACATGGATAATTCTGGAGTTTCTTTTAAGTATTTGAAAGAATAAATCACTTTTCCTTCTGAAATTCTGATTAGTAGTGTTTGACCCTATAAAAATGAGATGCTACATCGATGAGCTTTATTTTGACATCTTGTCATTGCGTGCAACAATGAACAAGCTTAACAGCGTGGATTAAGTCAGTTTACCGATACGACATAAAAAAAAAGTGGCTAGCAGTTGCTTTCAAAACATTTTTCCTTCCTGTCATTTCTACTTTAAAAGCCGATCTCTGTCAAAATTTTCATTAAAGTTGCGATAAAATCTAGTAAAGAATCCCTAAGGGGGGAAGAGGCCCATTCCTTTATTAACTGCTTACCCTATTACTGACAAGAGACTAATAGAATGTACTGGAAAATCAATATTTCAAGCTGAAAGATTCTTTCCTGCGCAGCAGATCAACGTTATGAGTCCTAATTACACAGAATACCTTATTTAAAAATTAATATGTTCCTTTTAAAAGTTGTTCGGTGTTTGTGCTCGTTCGTTCGGTGATTACAACAATGATTACAAGTCCAGGTTTTCGTCATGACTAATTTAATTTCAATCACGACAGAGCGCAAAAATTAAAGTCCCGGGAAAGCAAAATTGGATGCGCGGCGCTTCCTTAATCCTACTTTCTGCTTCGGTTAATCCAGTGGGATTAAGTTAATACCCCCGTGCTTTTGTTAAAGAGCTTGTAATTGCAGAACAGGGGAAGGATTCTACGGTCAACCTAGGATGATGTTATTTCCAAAGACATTTTCTGCTGTTTGGATTCGTAATAAATATTAGCTACTTTTTTTCTCTTTTCTCTCTCTCTCTCTCTCTTTCCGAGAAAATTGGCTTCGCAGCTGAATTTAATAGATTTAGCGCTCTCAGGAAAATCGTAACTACTACTAATATAGAATTCCTGAGTAAATTTTTGTAAAAGGAATTAAATTTTTTAATCACATGGTTTTGCTTAGGATTAAAAGGTTTGAGCTTCAATACTATATTTCATTTCTTTGCTTCCAGTTCTTAGTTATGCATTATAGACGTGACTTTAAAATCTAAGAATGTGAAAATTATTGTTTCAATCCTTAGTGGAGAAGAATCTAAAGTTTGTTTGCGGCTTATCCTAATCGAAAATCTAACTTTTCAAGAGATTAGGAAAATTATTTTACTGTCATTTCTACTTTTTTGCTGTAAAGAAGAAGTCTAAAGTGTTTCGGTAGCTTATTAAATTTATAGGCGCTGTTAATTTACGGGACGTAAAATTTTTCAAACAGATTCTTCTTATTATTTGTATTTTGTCTTCTTAAACAATCTTTTTCTTCCGACTTCCATTTTAAGATCACTAATTTAATTTAAATTTATTTCAAATTCCTATAAGTGGAACATTTGATTTTTAATATATTTGTAGAGAAAATGTAAGCATAAAAATTCATAGGTAGTAAATGCGTTAACTTTAAAATTATAACAGTGATAAAGCTTATAACTTTTAACATACATTATACCAGATAAGTTTTAAACCATGCGTTTACATAAAATTCCTTCCACAAGAAGATTCCCTTTTTACATTCTAAGATCTTCGTTCTACTGTAACTTCAGCTGGAAGAAATGAAAAAAAATGTGTAATATTAATTTAAAAAAGAGCTAGTCAAAGAGCTTAATCATGGAGTATTAAAATAATTTTAATTAGATATCAGTTATTCAACTTACTAGAAGGTCCAAGGATTAATCTGGAAAAAATATCAGCCTACTGAGTTTTCAAAACCCTGATAATTTATTTTAATAACAAATCTATCTTCAATTTTAACTCCGCACTCCTTTGAAAAATATTGCGTATCAAATATAAGATGCCCTCATTTTTAATGGGATTTAGAAGAAAAAGAAATTTTTCTCAAATATCTCAGTTCCATATATTGAAGGCTACACATAAGATAAAGTTGAATAAATGTGTATTTTAACACAAAAGGGAATAACGCATCGACATACTTAAATATATTGAGTATTTAAAGGGTATAAGTATTTTTATATATATAAAAATTAAGAACGGGAACAAGAACAAAAGGAAAAACGAAGCTTACGTATAAAATAACCTTATATATATATATTAACTTTGCAGAGTCATTAGGTATTTTTAGAAGCAGGAAAAATGAAACATTAACAACGCCTTCGGCCGGGAATCGAACCGCGGACCTCTGGAATGCCAACCCAGCGTGCAGACCACCACACCACGAAGGCACACTAAGAAGGTGGAAGAAATACCTTATATGCTCCCCCTTTTAAAGGGCGACAGGGGTTTATAGGGGGAACCAATTTCCAAATCCTGGGTGGGGTGAATCATCATCCACCACCCCTTTTAGTTCGGGCGCCACTGCAGAGTCATTAGGTATTTTTGGAAGCAGGAAAGAGGAAAAATTAACAACGTCTTCGTCGGGAATTGAAACGCAGACCTCTCGAACACCGACCCAGTGTGCAAACCACCACACCCCGAAGGCACGCCAAGAAGGTGGGAGAAATACCTTATAACTTGATGTATTACAAATACACCACAATAAATTAGATAAACTATTCAAAATGCAGTACTTTGAAATGAAACTAAATGCGTTACAGTTTACTGCGAAACATAAAGGATAAATAATATCACTTTCAAAATAAAGATAATATCAATTTAATATATTTCTACGTGTTAGCCTGAGAATGTAAGAAACAAAGTGTTTTCAGATTGACAGAAAATTTATCGTTTTATATTTGGGCCAACACGGCAAACATTTGTTCTTCCTGTAATAAAAAAAATGAGGTTAATATTTCAATTACATATTCCACAAACTAATTTTGAATGTTTTGAAATCAGCAGGTATACTTAAATTTTACGAAAACAGACTGATTTACTAATTAAAATATATTACGCATGCTCGTACAATTTATATGCACGTAATCAGAATTGTATTAAAATATGAAATTCTATTTTGATGAAGTTCGTGATCTCAAGCAATGACGTTTTACTTCTGTTCTTTCTGCATTCTAACAAGCCTCATAGCAAAGCAGTATTTGCTATTATGATACTTTGCTAACGAATTGTCATGTTAATGTTTGGGTTAAGGCAAAGGTGTCTGAAATACATTTCCTATACTATGTCTCAGTCATTTGAGCTTTCTTTTAAAAAAGAGCCTCAATGTAAGAAACTTAATTGTATTCGTTATTTAAGAGGAACAAGATAGTAACACAATATACTGATCCTAAACGTCAAATTTAACAGAAAGGGAATAACAGAAAGAGAAGGACAGAATGTAAATTGCGATGCAAGTTTATGATAATATTATGCACTGATCACAGAGAAGAAAATTTTAGGAAGAAAATAATAACAACGTGCTTTGACACATCTTGAAATGGTTGATAATTGTTTCTTACACTTCGCTAACTACCGATATCCTGCAATGACATTATAATGATCATTAAGACCACTAAATCCATAGAGAGAGAATTGATTGTATTTAGATGATAATGATTTATGAGATAAGAAAGAGAAATCAGCTGACCGCTGACCATTGATCATGCATTACATTACCATTTAAATATCTTGGACATCGTTATCATTATTAGTAAAATTATGTAAACCATCTATCGTCTATTCTTAGGAGACTTAAGGATAAGTTAATAACCTTGATTAGCAGGAAGAATATCTTTGCGTTCAAAGAAATACCAGCTGAATTTACGCGCTTAAAATACAGCCGGTTAGAAAGGAGCAGTTCTTCTTAAAGGTATTCTCAAGAATTCTTTAGAAGATAATTCACGAAATTATTTCAAAGATTTCGTGAGTATTACGGATGAAAGAAAAAAATCAAAGCTTTTAGATTTTATATTTTTCCCAAACGGGCGTTCTTTAATTTTACAGATACATACATGTTTCGAAAGCATTTGGGCTAGCGCTACATTGTGCTAAAAATATTTAAAAACAGCATAGTTTTAGAATTTCCGATGGAGAGTCTTGTGCGCTGGAGATAAAAATGTTTTATTCCCAAACAGTATTGCCACTGCTCGCTTTGAAATTGTTGAGTTTTTTAAATCAAAAATTCGTTAAATATTACACAATACGAAATACACAATAAAACAAATTCCAAATTTGAGCTTCCAGATGCGGTGGTGGAATATGTTATCCAAAATTTTATGACTCTATGTACTGTTGTTTTTCCACAATGCTAGAAATATATATACATTCATATAGATTCGCGATAATATTTGGTGGCAACAATTTGAAAAGTGATTCGACACAAAATGCCGTTTTGAAACTAATTGCCCTTCTGGGTTTGAAACTAATTGCCTTCTAACGCCATTTGGGTTAAAAATGCAATGGCTTAAATCAGGGTTTCTTAAACTTCTTCAGTCGCGACCCCCTTTTATCACTAAGATTTTTTCGCGACCTCCTAGAACCCCATAATATTCACAAAAATTTTTGGAACCCATACGTATTGCGCAAATCCGACACACGCGTAAGTGAAACTGTCAATTTTCCACTGGTTCTGTAATATGCTATTTCAGTTTTAGGTCATTAACTTTAATTTATAATTTTAATACATAGAATAATGTGAAAAATTTAAATAAGTAACAGACGAAATGACAGCGTCACGTGCAAAGCAAGGAAAATGAACATTTGTATTATAAAAAGAATGCGTCAAAACGTTTTCGTTTTTGCTTTGTATTGTGTTATCTTTATCTATTTTCAGATATACTGTGTAAAAATATTTGGTAATTGTAAAATGATTATAATAAGTTAAAGAAATATCAAAACTGCTAAAATTTTGGCGACCCCCTGCTATAGGTCCTGCGATCCCCTTGGGGGTCGCGACGCACAGTTTAAGAAACCCTAGCTTAAATAACAAATGTGTAAAGTTTCACTTGATCCGATTAAGTTAATTAATCCAATAGCCCTAACAGACGTGAAGAGAATTATCGCTATGTCTGAAAAAACGACAAAGTCATGAGAAGGTTAAAAATCACTTTTTTATTTAAACAGGATTTACAACACAAAGACACTCTCTTGTGTTACAGTATGAGCCACAGCTCGTGGTGATCCAGGCACATTGTATGCCAAAACTTGTTCATACATCCTAAAAAATGTGACTACAGATTGATTTCGATTGTCTAATATTACTTTAAATGGAGCTGTTAACTTTAATGTAATTTAAGAAGAAATTTAGTGGAAGCTCTTTTGAGGAGAATTATTTCTACTCACTTTGAGAAATGATCAGCGATTACGAGAAAATATCAATTTTTGTTTTATTCTTTACTACGTAGGTAGGGCCCAAAAGGTCAATTTCTATTAAATCAATTAGGAAAAGTAGATTTTATGTTATTTAGGTATTAGGCCTGACTACAATTAAAATTGTTGACTAACTGACAAGACGTATTTGGTTACAAATTTTTGTAGTTGCGGAAAATAAACAGCTTTCCTTACTCTCCGGACTGTTTTTTTAATTCTGAGATGGCCTGAAATTGGCGCCTAGTGCAATCGCTGCAAAATACTCAGTCTTAAACTCGCTGGGATAACCGGTCATAATTCATTATTATTACTTTGAGTATAGCAAAGATTATCAATTATTTCATAATCTGCAGCTCTGTTTCTAATGCCCGTCTTATCATGGTGTTCAGAATCGGGCGAGATCTTTCAAATAAGCATAAATATTTTTCAATGTCGGATCTGTTTGTAGTTCTACGATAGATGTTCCATGGCACATTTTACCTCGATATCCTCATCATCTATTTTGAAGCTTGATAGGGAATCCACTATAATATTTATTCCCGGGAATATGTTTAAATACTAAATTGTATTCCTGCAATTTTAGAGTGCATCGTATGGGTCTGCGTGATACATTCTTCCCGGTATACAAACAAACGACGGCCGTATGGCCTGTTTTCACAGTAAATGGTGCCTTTCAGAAGTACAGTCAGAATTTCTGTATCCAAAAAATCTAGTAACGTTTCCATCTCGGTAGCAGTATAATTTCCATGCGTTGGGTTAAGCATCTTACTAAAACATGAAACCGGCTGTAATAATCACGACTCCCATTGCAAAATACGATGCATTATCGGAAATTTCAAATTTACCGTCCATTTAATGAAATTTCAAGTGGGGAGCTTGAATTTATGCCACCTTATGTCTGTCAAATGCCGTGTTTGCTTCCACTGGCTAGATGAACCTGGCTTTTTTTATCTTTAAATTTAATAGTGCTTCTACTTCCTGAGCAAATTCTTTGATAAAAGAGATATAATAGGCGCACAAGCCCCAAAATGAGGCAAACGTTTTTGTTGTATTATGAGGTGGATATTTTTTTTATCGCTACGATTTTAGGCTCTTCTGTTTCAATTCCCTATTCTGATATCTTACAGCCCAAGTAACGAAGTTATTCGGCCGCAAATTTTCATTCGGCAACATTCATCTTTAAACGTTCTTTAAAAGCGAAAACACTTCATGTAAATCGCGAGTATGTTCATCAGTTTCCTTGTTAGTACCTATTATATCATCTTAAGAAACGAACGCGGATTTTCGGAGGATAAATGTTAGAGCAATAGCCACAGCTCTTTAGAACGTTGGAGGTGCGTGCTCCACATAAGCCAAATGTTTTTTAAAAAAATTATAATCTCCTGATTTATTAATAAATGCGGTTTTTTGCACATCCTCTGGTTTCACACATATCTGAAAATATCCAGAGGTAATTCAGAATTCAAACAACAAAAATCAGCGTTAATTTACAAAATTTTCACAGGACTAGTTTCGATGGTTTTACCGAACCATCATCTTCAGCTGCAAAACCGCAAATGAACAAGATAGGAAATAATGTTTAGATAAGATAAGAAAGCCTGGACAAGAATAAGCAAGTGGCGCCATCTGTTGGCGAAACCAGAACTAAAACATAATTTCTCTAAAAGCCGAAGGCAAATTTGGATTGGAATTAGGATCGTTAACTAGAACAGAAAGATTTTTATGAATGTGAAATGCCTCTAGAAAATCCAGTTCTCCAATAGAAGATGTTTTTTGAATAATTTTGGCAGCAGAAAAATTGAAAGTGTGATTTTCGGACCAACAATGTTGAGCAACAGAAGACTTCTGTGTTTCCTTTTTTCTAACATATGCCTCATGTTCCTTGACGCGAAATTTTAAGGCTTCCTTAGTTTGACCAATGTAAATTAAACCACACTGGCAAGGAATCCTGTAAATACCCCAGGAATTCATATCTGGAATGGGATCCTTGAGTATGGAACTCGGAATTTTATTGATGGGAGAATAAACGACCCGAAAGTTAAATTTCTGTAAAGTACGTGCAACTTTATAGTTAATTGATGGAAACAAGGGAATGATAACATAATTTTTATAATCTCCTAAAACAAAAGTGTGGCTTTTAGTGTGTTGAGATGAGAATTTTTTAACTGCTTGATTAATAATGTTGGGTGAAAAGACCCTGTCAATAGCTATTGCTTTTAAATAATTTAGTTCTTCATCAAGGGCTAGTTTGGAGGAGCAAACTTGAAGACGCATTGTAGCTCTTTCTCTCGCAGTTAGATTTGGTTTCAAAGGTTTATTATTGAATTTCACATTATGAGCGATAAGATGCCTAATCATTTCTTTCTGTGAATCTGAAACTTTACTGAACTTGAAAGCTTTTTCGATAGGAGCCAAAATCTTTGGAATCGAGGGTTTACAGGTTTGTGAGAAGTTAAAATTATATTTTAGAATTCTCTCTTGTTCTTCTGAAAGACTAACATTAGAAATATTAACTATTGGCTTGATGTTTACAATGGGAAGATTTTTTGAACTACTTGGACTGGAAGACTGTAAAAGAAGTTTTTCGAATTTAACTGCAAGGCTGTTTTTATGACGGTTAACTGCATTCTCCGTTCTAGACCAAGACTTTTGTTCAAGGGCAGTGAATTTTGGATATGTTTTAGCGAGTTCCAGATGAAGCTTATAGAGTTCATGTTCAATTTTGGACAATTGTTGACGTGTATCCCTTATCACGGACCGAAGTAAGGCAAGTTTGCAATTTAACAGAATTCTTGAAACGCGACTCGAAGGTTTTTGATTAGATTTGATTTGAATAAAATTGGGGATCAATTTTTTACATTTACATTTAAGTAAAAAGTCAAGATGATTCAGGAATTTTTGCCGTTTCAGGCGTAATTTAGTGAAACGATTAACGGATGAAGGCATGATAAACAATGCAGAAAATCAAACTAAATTAACTGAGCAATAATAAAGTACACACAAAATAGCAGAAAAATCCCTCACTGAAATGAATAGAAAACAAAATGTTTGTAAGCAAAATGCATGAAATCAGACAAGCAAAGCACAATATCCAAATGTACAAAACATAAACATGGAAGACTGTTCGAGTCGCGTTTCAAGAATTCTGTTAAATTGCAAACTTGCCTTACTTCGGTCCGTGATAAGGGATACACGTCAACAATTGTCCAAAATTGAACATGAACTCTATAAGCTTCATCTGGAACTCGCTAAAACATATCCAAAATTCACTGCCCTTGAACAAAAGTCTTGGTCTAGAACGGAGAATGCAGTTAACCGTCATAAAAACAGCCTTGCAGTTAAATTCGAAAAACTTCTTTTACAGTCTTCCAGTCCAAGTAGTTCAAAAAATCTTCCCATTGTAAACATCAAGCCAATAGTTAATATTTCTAATGTTAGTCTTTCAGAAGAACAAGAGAGAATTCTAAAATATAATTTTAACTTCTCACAAACCTGTAAACCCTCGATTTCAAAGATTTTGGCTCCTATCGAAAATGCTTTCAAGTTCAGTAAAGTTTCAGATTCACAGAAAGAAATGATTAGGCATCTTATCGCTCATAATGTGAAATTCAATAATAAACCTTTGAAACCAAATCTAACTGCGAGAGAAAGAGCTACAATGCGCGAGATTCATTCTAACCCGGATATTGTCATTTCAAAGGCCGACAAAGGTGGCCAGATAGTCGTCATGGATAAGAACACTTACATCGATGGTGTCACTAAATTCTTAAACGAAGGACCATATAATCCGATCCCTAAAGATCCTTCACCTTCGGACTTATCCAAAATAAAAACTGCGATCAAATCTTCGCAAATCATTTCAAGCAACTTAAAACATTCGCTTATCCCATCTGTTGCGAATTGTGCCAGATTATATGCTCTTCCCAAAATTCATAAAAGTGGTATTCCTTTCCGCCCTATTGTATCAAATTTAGGTACTGCCTCGTATCCATTAGCTAAATATTTAGTTTCTAGATTTTCCACTCTATTAGACAATAACATTTACACCATAAAAAATTCAATAGAGTTTGTAAAAAAGGTTAAAAAAATTTCTCCTCGTAATTTACTCATGGTTTCTTTTGATGTAAAATCATTGTTCACCAATGTCCCAGTGGAGGGTGCATTAAGATGTCTAGAAACCAGACTTCGCGAATTTCATTTCTCTTGCATCGAAATTGATGAGCTAATTTCTCTCACTCAACTCTGTTTGAAACAAACACATTTTGTTTTCCAAAATAAATATTACAAGCAAACTGAGGGATTAGCCATGGGAAGCCCCCTCAGTCCCATCCTGGCTGATATCTACATGCATTATTATGAATCAAAATTGTTTGAAACTTTAAACTTCCCGGCATGGTTCCGCTACGTAGACGATACTTTTACCCTGTTTGAAGGTAATAAAGATGATTTAAATAGAGTTCTTTCAACAATGAATTCTATTGATCCTGCTATTCAGTTCACTTTTGAACTTGAGACTTGCAATTCTCTTCCGTTTCTCGACATTCTGGTCACACGTAACACATCCAACTTCAGTACTACAGTTTACCGTAAACCTTCATCGGTTTGCCTTCCACCACACTTTAAATCATGTCATCCGACTAAACAAAAGTTAGCTTCATTTTATTCCTATGTTTTCCGTGCTCTTCAAGTTTGCTCCTCCAAACTAGCCCTTGATGAAGAACTAAATTATTTAAAAGCAATAGCTATTGACAGGGGCTTTTCACCCAACATTATTAATCAAGCAGTTAAAAAATTCTCATCTCAACACACTAAAAGCCACACTCTTATTTTAGGAGATTATAAAAATTCTGTTGTCATTCCCTTCTTTCCATCAATTAGCTATAAAGTTGCACATATTTTGCAGAAATTTAACTTTCGGGTTGTTTACTCTCCCATCAATAAAATTCCAACTTCTATACTCAAAGACCCTATTCCGGATATGAATTCCTGGGGTATTTATAGGATTCCTTGCCAGTGCGGTTTAATTTACATTGGCCAAACTAAGAGAGCCTTAAAATTTCGCGTCAAAGAACATGAGGCATATGTTAGAAAAAAGGAAACACAGAAGTCTTCTGTTGCTCAACATTGTTGGTCCGAAAATCACACTTTCAATTTTTCTGCTGCCAAAATTATTCAAAAAACATCTTCTATTGGAGAACTGGATTTTCTAGAGGCATTTCACATTCATAAAAATCTTTCTGTTCTAGTTAACGATCCTAATTCCAATCCAAATTTGCCTTCGGCTTTTAGAGAAATTATGTTTTAGTTCTGGTTTCGCCAACAGATGGCGCCACTTGCTTATTCTTGTCCAGGCTTTCTTATCTTATCTAAACATTATTTCCTATCTTGTTCATTTGCGGTTTTGCAGCTGAAGATGATGGTTCGGTAAAACCATCGAAACTAGTCCTGTGAAAATTTTGTAAATTAACGCTGATTTTTGTTGTTTGAATTCTGAATTAGTATTTATTCGGCGTGTTATTGTGTCTTAATCCAGAGGTAAGTTCTAGCTTCGTCATGTACTTTGTGGATTTTATTTTTTGAATGAATTTCTTCAATTATTGGCAAGGGGTAAACCGGATATTACATTATGCTATTTAAATTTTAATAGTCAATAGCAAAACGCCATACTTAAGAATCTTCAGATTCGAAATTATTTTTCTTTCGCCACAATACGACAAGGCTAAGGTAAGGACTACTTATGGGGGTTATAATTTGATTCTTTGGCATTTCTGTAATATATTATTTTATTATTTCTTCTTTGAACTTATCATAGTATAAGGATTTTGCTAGGCAGGGAGTGCGAAGCTATTTCACAAAAAGTGATTTGTGATTTCACAAAAAGTATGTTATATTTATGTCAAACTACTTCGAAACAAAATTTTTATTTATCTTTGAAGAATCATAAAACTGAATAACATTAAAGCAAAATACCACGCTTTGTCATCTACTAGTTACTTCAATTATTTAAAGGGAGAAAAGTACTTTTCAGCAATAAAATGATATTTAAACATATAAAACAACATATTTTAGAGTTTTTTTTTAGTTTGTTTCATTAATAAACTCCATAAAGATTTTGTTAAAGTGGTATTATTTGCATACTACAATACACTTCATGAAAAGCGCAAAAAATATTTCACATAAAAATTATCTTTATTATGTTAAAAACACTAATAAATACCATTTATTGGTGTATTCATAGAGGAACTCATGTTTTGTTTGATATATTCTAGAATTTGAAGTCCTCATTTCACCACTTTTGAGTCCTTGGTACGACGCAGCAAACCTTCGTACTCATTAAGTAATTGTCAATATGTTTCTTAGCCATTTCTATGAATTGTCACACCTTTAAATAGATTTAATCATTGCAGATGTGCAGGCTTCCTAAGAAATGTATCCCTTCTTTCACAAAAAGAAAGAAAATTCACGTGTTCACTTTCTTTCAAGAAAAATTCACATATTCGCTTTCTTTCTTCCTTACAATAAACAAGTAATTTTCTCAGAACTAAATTAAGTTATAAAATGCTGGTTCTCTTTGGATGATTTGTCTTGAATTTCACAAGCACTTTCTTTTGTAAAGCGTTTTATATTACCTTCATCTGAATTTAATTGACAATGTCTTCTTTTCCTGAGTTCAAGTGTACCTAAAACAACTATACTTGTATTTAAGTCTCTTCTAAAATATTCAGTTGAAGCTTCCTTTTTTGTCCCAAATTCTGAAACATTTTACCGATTAAACTCAAAATAGATTTTATGACTGTAATTTTAATTATGAAAGAATTTGTTATATTATGTTAATTATATTTTTTGTTTTAAATGCTTCAAAAAGATTAAATATAATATTTTACTAAATAGTTCTGTAATCAAATTTCCACCAATTTTACTGTAAGAAACCACCGTTATAGAAGTTAAATTCTCGAAGTTAGGAGTCTATCCAAAACAAAAAACAGAAATTAATTCAGAACTGAAATTATTATGCAAAAACTATGTTTTCCCCATACCTTACTGCTTATATTTTATGGTTCCTTCTCTAATTAACAATTTCGAATTACTAGAATCCGGTTATAAGCATAGGTTAAACTAAAATATTGTGTAAAAGAGCCCTTTATTGTGCAAACACACCGCTTAATAGTGTGCATAATTGTTCCTGCAATGCATCATTTTTTTCAGGGAATTTTTGTTTGATGACTCATCAATCTCGTCCAATGATTTGTGTAAAATAATAGAAGAAAACATAAAAATTCTGATGTTCACGATTTTTTTCTAAGAATTGAAATCCAGAACCAGATTACCAACATTCAATAATTTTATCCATTCGTTCACATATGAGCTATGCAGTATGAAAATAAGAAGAAATTACATTTATCTAACTAATAGAATTCGACGAAATATTTTTTTTTAATAATTTAGTAAAAGTAATAAATATTTAAGAAAATATAATTTACTTAAGGGGAAATAAATTGCATCAGTATTTTGCTGCTTTTTTTTTAATTAATAGTTGACGCGCTTTAGTTAAATATATCGTTATATAATGGTCAGCTATTACCGTATATCATCGCGTATTGTTTCTTTATTAATTTGTTTTTTCCAAAAATTGATAGTAAAAAATTAGGCTACTAAATTAATTTCCTAAGGACGCAGTTACAGTAAAAGCATAACAATGAAAATGAGTGATGGGTTAACACAGGTAATACCATGGATAACTACATGTCATGGATTAATAAATGGTCAATGCATTAACACATGTCTCGGATAATTACAGGGACCTGTCACAATATTATATCTTTAAAAGAAATTTAAAAGTAATTCTACATTCCAGTAAGAATATACAGTAATGTTAACATTGCAATATCTAAAAAGATATCTTCATTTCTACTTTCCAGTAATTTAAATCTGCCCTCTTTTGATCATCTCTGATATTTCTTGGGCCTCAGATAATATGTAAATAATTATAAAAGGTGAAAATCATAGACTGTAAATTAGTTCTTGTTAGCTTCGCCGTGACTGGTCAGTTCTTGCATTCAGCTGGCATAAATTTCAATAATTAGAAAGGAAACGTTCGTGGCGAAATTCGCACGCATTTTTTGGGGGTATGTCTTTGTTAGCAGGATGAAAACTAAACTACATAAATGAATCGATTTTAAAATTCAATGCAACTCGTTCCCTGAAGGCTCTGAAAAAGGGAAAATTTGGCGGAATATTCTTAAAATTTTCAGACCCTGGTGCTAAAATGCTAGGCAGGGAATATGCGAACAAATGCGGATATTCTATCAAAATTTTATTTATTGAATTTTTTTACATAAACTTTTATATAGTATGTATGTCTATGTCAGTTTTCTTCTAATAAGCTGTTTAACCTGAACGGAAGAACTGAACGAATGTTTAATCAACTTTTTTTGGATGTTAACAGAACTGTTCTTCTTTGTTATGTCTGCTTCTGAGAAGTATGTCTCAGAAGAAACAGATATATAATTTCTGTTCTCAAATTTATGTACGCATTTAAAATTCTGCTTTTGTACGCATTTCTCCTAAACAGTTTAAATATTCTAATTAGATGATAGAGTCATTCTTCTAATACGTTTGAAACGCCAAATATAATAAGTTCACTGAGAAGTGCATAATAATTCCAAATGTAGCTCGCTTTAAAATTCTTCTAAAGCTACATAATTATGGCCAAATATATATGATCTACGTATAATTAAAAACACAACCAAACAAAATCGCGGAAAATAAACAGGGGAGTGTTCAAATGTTCTGTATAATATAAAAATGAAATGCACTCATTTCGCTGTAAACTAATTTGCTTTTCTTGGTCCTTGGCTACTACACATATTTTTATAGAAGATGAAATTAGGAGTCAAAAAAGTGAAAGCAAAATCTACACATTGTTTCCATCAAGTTCAGCAGGTATATGTGCAAAGGCTCAAACAAGTTACGCCTTTTGACCACACTTAGTACCAAAGTCGTAAAGGAAATCTTTTTCTACGCTGTCCTCGAAAAAGTACTTCAGAGCACGCGACGAACAAAGCGGCAGTAAGCTAAGGATGGTACAAAAGAAGCAGTAACAGAAAACGTCACTGGGGCCCCCAGCGGAGCGAATCTGTGCCATGATTGCTCTTTAATCCAAGACTCTGGGCTCCCAGTAATTAACAACACCTCATCTTTCCTATCTTCTTATAGACCATCGCGCCTTCCCCAGCCTTAAATCAGCGGAAAAGAAACAAATTGGAGAAGGGAAAGAAATATTTTTTCTTCCTTTTTTCCCTTGCTTGTGGTAGAACGGGCATGTTATGATGAATTGAAACAGGATACTAGGTTAGAAAATTTATCGCAGCCCTGGCGCTTTTTCATTGAATGGAATAGACTGCACTTCACTGTACTTTTCAGTTCTTTGTACATTTCTTACACTAAAGTATTATATTTTAATGTACTACTCTGAAAAACATGCTTTCGTGTACTTTCAGAAGTCATGTACCTTATTTTATCCTACAACAAATGGATGCTTACAAATCTAATAATCTGAGAATGAGAAATGGTGTTGAAAATTATTTTCACATATTTTATCATGTTTCTAATACATTATGCATATTGCAATTGAAACTCATATGGAAAAAAATTTAGTTTAGTTCAGCCTCTCCTAGGAGGATTGGAGAAGTCTTATATTTCATACGAGGAATGCTAGTAAATTCTAAATATTTTGCTCATTTCTTAATTAGGAAATGAGTCTGAGTCCTCTAATTTAACTTTTGCGCTCCGAGACTTTTAAAATGTGGATCTGGTAAGTCCGAAACAATTTGGCGAACAATATTTAGGACTAATGAAAAATTTTGCCATTCTGAAGTATCCTTATTTCCCGTGAAATCATTCTGTTGCATAAGCGGGACTTTCAAATGCCCGTGTTTCAGATGTTTAAAATCATAAACTACTGTTGTTTTCCTTCAGGAGTTTATTCCATGTTCATATCGTAAGTAAAGTAGGGCCCACGTTCAGATAAGTTTTAAAATGTATCTCCCAACAAAGGAATTTCGATAATACGTGCTCAAATATTCGCTTAAATGATTTATACTGACGAATTTCGGATTTGTTTGAACCAATAGTAATCCAGAATTATGTTCATAGTTCCTGTACTATAAGTTATTAGATTCTAAGACTAAGTTATTAGACTAAGTTATTATAAGACTAAGTTATTATAAGATATTATTAGACTAAGTTATTAGATTCACTAAATTATTATACTTGTGGTGCCAATGGCAGTAACATTATTTTGTACTAACTGAAAATATCACTTTTAGGATTAGGCTAACTTTCAAGTGCTGAGAGGTAAACTATAAATGCATTTCATGTTGAATTGTACGTGTAACTTCGTATGTATCAGAACTTTGTATGTATTTAAAAATTCCCCTGTAAGGTTATTTGTAGCAACATTTTTCCCTGCAGAAGAAAAGAACTGCTGTGCACTATGCCAATTTCAAATTTAAATTTTCAGAGATGCAAATTGTATTAATTGTGTCTATTGCAATGATTTATAATTTTTTTTTTTAAATTTTATGTCAACATTTTGTAAACTTAAATAATTATGAATTTCCAAAAGAATTTCGAATATTTATAGTGTTGATGAATAGTTTGAAGAACCAAGAATCTTTTATATACATCAGCCATGTGAAAAGAAACTGGATATTTTTATAAAAGTAGTCGTGATTTTAAATAAAGAAGCTACAGAATAAGCAGTTACCTGCTACCCAATCTGAAATAAATTTAACTGTTTCCAGTCACCAATACTCACTCTCTGTTTGTAAAACAATATTAAATCTGAATACCATATGCAAGAATATTAGTATAGAGTAATATTAGTATATCTATTTATATCTTCCTTCCTTTAACGTATCTTTTCGAAAAACGTACACACCTCCTGATTCTCTCTTCATGAATTAAACCATTCCACTTTTTAAAGTAAATGTTGTCTTTTGAATTTTACAGCAACTTCAAAACTACAGCATACATGCAAATTTAAAATTTAAATCCATAATTTCCACATATTAAATTTAAAATTTTGCCATTTTACATTTAATTAATTTAAAAATATTTTACAAAAGCATTTTGTTTACACTAAAACGTTCTTAATATTTGATGATACAGTGAATTAGATCACGGAAAGTATAATTTTTTGGCAAATATTTTTATTCAAAAATAATAATTTTGCGGCTAACTTTTATTCTGGAATATTATTATTTAAAATGTTATAAATATTAAAATTCTTTAACAATAAGATTAACATACTGCTTTGATACGTAAGAGAAGTGTTTTTTATGAGAACTATTTATATTGCAATACTTGGTTTTGCAGTTTAGCTATACTTCCTTCGTCATATACAAGTTTAACTTCTAGCATTTTAGAACTATTTGGCTGGATATCTAAAAAGTTTAGAGAAATTTTGGCGGTGCTGTGAAAACCATTGGCGATAATTTGAGCAACCCGAAGAGGATAACAAATGAATGAATGCAGAGTATTGGACGGACGGACGGCGTCAGCTGACGTCATAAGGGAAAAGCTTGACTGTCAGTACAAATCCAATTATGAAGGGAGAGTTTTAATCTGAGACATGGCTTCCGACAAAAGCAATTTGCCACCTGATTTTTCGTTGAGCCCAATTCCTGAACAAGTATCTCCAGTTCCGAACGCATTGGGTGTTTCCGAGAAACTGGCGGAATGAAAAAAGTCAAATTACTCAAAATTGAGAAAAGTTTTGCTTCATTATCTTTTGGTAGAAGATAACTGGTCAAGCTTTCACAACATACAACAACGCTTTATGTTTTGAGTCCCTCTTCGAAGTGTAAGAATTTCTAATATCTTTCATATTTTTCCTTTCATTTCTACACAATATGAATTGGAATTTCGAGTTTAAGGTAAGGGACTCTTTCACGATTTTTCGACTTAAATCAAGAAAATATTTCACGTTCACTCATTGGAGTTTCAAACAAAGCTGTTTATTTTATTTCTAGCATTTGCGTTGTCCTGTTTTTCACTACAGTCAACACTCGTTATAAGTAGTGTTGACAGGTATGTTAATTTCAATCCTTACAGTGCTGCTTTATCAAACACCATCTCCCCTTTTTTCTCTCTTCCAGTTTGATCAGATCTTTTCTTTATTCGAATAGTTATGTATTGGCAAAACATATATCGAAGGAGCAAATGCCATGCAAAAGAAATTGTCACGAGAACAATTAATTTCACGTGTTATTTAAATGTTTTACTTGTATATTTATTCGTGCATTGTGTTTTGTTAAACTTTATTAAAAATGCATTGCACAAATTCGTTTGTAGCGAAATATTAATATTCATGACATTTACAATTTCACTGTAAATGAAACGTTTTATATGGATATAGTTTAGCATTAAAGCATGAGGCATTTTTTATTATAAAACTCATTCTAAGTGCTTTGATAGAACATGCAGATAGAACACCTTATTTAACTATGCAATACACCTATTAATTTACTGCGCTTAGCATCTATATATCCCTATTCTATGGCCTTTTAAATAAAAACTTCTTTGCTCATTACACATTCTAAATCATTACCAGTGAAACTATTTATGCAGAGTTCCATAGTACAAGGTTCACTTGCATATTATGCATGTACGAAGTAAATTTAGCTCATAGAAATTAGGCTGTAATTCATGCAAATTGTCATAAGTTGTGTAACATAATGAAACAGAGATTAATGTATTTGATTTGAATTTGAAGAAACGATGCTTGCTGTTCTACATTTCATGACAGACGTTATTACCTGATTTCTTTTTCTAGTATAACAGTTAACCATCTTCCACGTGAAAGGTGAGTTATTTAAACACATTTTTCTTTAAAATTAAGAAAATCTCAATGACTAAGATTCATATTATGAAAAAGCAGTTGTCGATCTCTGTAACAGTTTCTGTGTTTACGATGAAACATATTCTAATAAAACAGTTTCTGAGAAGATGCATAATTTTTTCTCGATATACATGAATGTAGTAATCTTTTAAGTTTTGGCTCGGCATTAATGAGTTAAAATCTCAATTGAGCAGTATCAAACTTCATACATAAATGTTTAGTCTTTTTTATGTATAAACTGAAAAAATGTATTTGTTCTTGGATGACAGCATAATTGCTACTTTTTAGACTTACAATGGCCAAGTGTCCTACAATTTTTTCATTTCAAAAGGTTTTTCGAAATATATTTCATATAATACAATTTCCTATCTAATTGTGCTATGGAGATCGATAATTTGAATCTTTATCGTTGTCATACTGTCTCCATTTTAGAAGTTACAAAATTTTTTCTCAGACTTGATACGCAAGAAACACTTCTCGTAAATTAAAAAAGGTGATGTGTGCACCACATAACTTCCTTGTACGGAATATTAAATTATATTCATTTTTTCTTGCATTTCATTTAAACTTCATTGAAATGAATTAAATCTACTTCGTCGATAGCGCATAAACCACAATAGAATAAATGCACTCTTTAAAATTCACTATATTTTTTTACCATAGCGACACTCTGGCGCTAGGTTCACATAACAGCGTTACATTTCATTCATATTGTAACTTAGAATGCACAAAATGTATATCATTTGAAGAATTATCGAATCGTTGCCACATGTTCTTTTCAAGTACTATAATAAATCTAAAACAATGTGTCAAAGAACAAAGCAAACAAAACAAAAAAGAAACACAGACGATTCAGTATTTCTCATTCAATTAATTCAGTTCTTACGTTTTCGACAAGGCAGAAATACATAAAAACTCAAAATATCTATATTAAAATTTACGAAGTAAATCTTAAACACTTATTTTCTCGAATAAATTCCAGAATGGATTAACCATGATTTAATTCGCAATAATAAAAGAAGGCGTTATCTTTGTTGTTGCGAAGCTTAGCTTCTCTAGATTGGCAACAAAACCGCTATTCTGTCAAGTTTAAAATATAAACACTCATGTCCGCCATGACAAAATTAATTAGGCTTAGACAAATAATAGTTACTAAACTTACCGCGAGAAGATCTTTAATAGTCACACAACGCAATGCAAATATTACTCTGAATATCGCCAAACATGACTTATCTTTTACCCATTGTTTACTTCATCAGTAATACGGTTTAGTTGTTTGAAATTTATAGCATGTCTATATAATGCAATGAAAAATACAAATCCTCTAAAGACTTAAACATAGAAATCAGCTTCGTTATGTTTTTTTCATAGTTCATCACTGAAGTGACAAGTGCAAGTGTTTATTTTTAACATCAAATACTATTATAGCAGCACTCAAGGATTTTAGAAAGACGTGCAAAAACTTATTCCTTTTAAAACCCCTTTTAATCCATGACCCTTTAAAAGACAGAAACTATTAGCATCAGTATTTCAAGGGCAAATATTTTCCTTCCAAAATATTCATGCGTTTTCGGCAAAGATTGTTGATATGTTTTTGTTTGATATTTACTATACGCTTTCTTCAAACTCTTTCATTAAAGAAGAAAATATTAAAGCATTTTTCGTGTATTTATAAAACCTTTCTATAAAATTGCAGTATGTTTAATTACCGAAGTATTCTTACATACTGTAAAACAAGAGTTATAGAGAATAATTTTCATTATTGATTAAGCATGTGATTGATACTTTTGAAAACTTTATTCTTTCAATAATTTTTTCTTGTACAGATTTTGGGTTTTGGTTCATAAAAATAACAATGTCTGAAACTTATATCATACGATAGTTTTTGCAACAAAGATAAATAGAAAAGCTATCGAATCGATCTACCGAAAAAAAGACCCTTAGCTTCGATCGGCCTAAAGATTACTGCCGTAAGAGAACAGATTTGCATAAAACTACCTCTTTCATAACTTCCTTCATAATTACGGATGTGGCTAAACTGCGATTAAATATCTGTCTTTATAAAATGATTTTCGTTTGTTGTTCTAAAATTAAATTTTACGGGAAACCTGCTTCATATATCGGAATTAATCAGATTCGGAAAAACTGTGCCTAAAATTAAAATGAAATACTGCATGTTATTTGTAGTATATTGAAAAAGGGAAAAACGTTTTAAGGTTTTTCTCCCTCATTCTCGATGTGCCTCCGTGGTGTAAATGCAAGCGTCCGACTAGGAATCATTAGGTCTGGATTTCGAGTTCCGGTGAGGACACTCCACATTTTTCATATCTTTTGCTCCGAAATAAAATCAGTGACTCTACAGCCTAACTGTTTCTTATTCAAATTTATTACCTAAATCTAAATGATTTCGTATTCCAGAGGTCTGTGGTTCGATTCCCACCGAAGGCATAGCACATTTTTCATCTCTCTTGCTTCCAAAAAAAATCTTAATGTCTCTACAGTGGCCCTCGAACTAAAAGGGTATTGGATGATGATTCTCCACACCCAGGATTTAAGATTTAAGTCCACACCCAGGACACCCTAGATCCCTTAAAACCCCAGTCGCCCTTTAAAAGGGGGAGTATATATTCTTCCGCCTTCTTGGCATAATTTCGTGTGCTGGGCGCGTATTCCAGAGTCCGTGGTTTGATTCCCGGCGAAGGCGTTGCTCATTTTTCACTCTCCTGCTTCCAAAAAATACCTAATGCCTCTACAACCTTCTTGCATTTTCCAAAAATGTTGCTGAAATTACATATAATTTGATAAAATGTCATCCACGTTGTTTGATATTTGCTGTCAGGCTTGAATGTCCTTTTTGAAACGACAGCTTCTACCTTATTAAGAATATTCTCATTCACTGAGTTTGAATATTCCATAAAATTTCTACCCAAGTGTTGTCCGTGAAATCATATCAGACAAATAAATAAATGTTTTTATCTAGAATATTATTTTTTTACATCCGCGGGCTCTAGTCGTTTATATGCGTTGGCGATTACTAAGGTCGGAAGCAGTGGTCTCTTTAATTTGGAGTCAACAAATAGGTGAGCCACTGTTACCTCCTATGAAGGGGTGGACAAATTATATCCATGCTTTCTCGAGCATTCCAACCCGGGCCCTTTCGTGAGGCAATCAGAATCACTAACCACTTTCCCGCCTGAGCGGCTTCTAATTAATATATAATTCACCCGTTTTGTATTTAGATAATTTTATACTACATGCAATATTTTCAAAACATTTCTACGTAGACCAAAATAATTTATGCCTACTTCAGCAGAAACATTTCTAGATGACTGGCTATTCATTCAGTCAAATTTTAGGATAAGATATTTTCCGTTTTCAGCTGTTTCAAGTACAATGCGTTAAATTAATCGTTTCGTATTTTCAATATTCGGTAAACATTTCTGACTACTGTATGTGAATGCACCATAATAATCTGTGAGAAGTTCTGCGTATAACACTCTAGTTGTTTACACGCTTACTCGTCAGTGTACTTGAATATCGAATTCAATATCGAAGTCAACATTGAATGCTTGAGATCAGCTTAAAATCACGTCATTCCTGCTGGCTTAAAATGACAGAGTTTAAAATGACAGCTGGCTTAAAATGACAAATCTGTACAGGCTGTCTTATTCTTTGTGTACTAATTTATTACTTGGCATTTCAGAACAGTTTTTCATAGGAATTAAAAACTCTTGAAGTGCATTTTTTTATTTATTGGATATCATGCTAATGTTATATTAGTCATGTGTTTGAATAGCCGGAAAAAGTGAAATAATGTTATGCTTCTTTTAGAACTAAATAAAAATGAAACCAAGCTATGCCATTGCAAGAAATAGAGTATGAGATACTTAAAAGTTACTTTCTTCGCTAATTTATTAAAAAGTATATGTGGAAAAGGAAATAATTGTTTGTAAAGATTTTTTATACAAAATGTTTTATCGTTTGCGGAGTTTCATTATTAACTAAATCTTAATCCAAATAGTACCCTTTTGCAGCGATATTCTGGTAGAACTCAGTCATATTTAACTGCTTATATAATTAACTATTAAGCATAGATTCTGATTTGAACAATATTCCATGTAACCATAATATTCTTACTAACCTCCAAACGTGACAAAATGTTTTAGATGTAACCACGTTAGACATGTTACTTAAGAGGGACGTTTGAGAATATACGTTTAAATTAAAATCATATGTCCTTGTGTTTAATGATGTTTTTATTTCTTTATTTACCTTCCCCTTGTACCAAGTTTCACTGTACCTTACATTTTAAAATGAGCATAATGTAAAGTAAGTTTAAGTCGAATCGCCATAATTATTAAAATGGAATATAGTTGATTAGTGAGCACAGGAGCACTGTACATTTCATACGGAACTGTGGTTACAGCCGAAAACGAAATACACCCATATGCGGTCAGGTCGTAAATTTAGAACCCCTTTTTTCCTGGGGGGGCTGAAAAGTAGGGGATAATCTTGCTCCTGCTCTTGACAAAGTGTGGGGGTCGTTTAAACATCTAACTTCTCTACATTCAGTTTTATACAGAGGAAAATACAAATTCAATTCTTCGAATGAATGCAATTTTGTACAATGAAAATGTATTACTTAACGATAAACTGTAAGATAAATAACATTTTTTTTTTAAAGCCATAGGTGTAGAAAGACAGATATTTGTTACACGAATGAATTTGTAGTAAATATTGAGTTTTTCATTTCGAATGCTATGTTCCATGTATGCGAAGTAGCTGAGTATGTGAGATAATAGTCAAAACCGAATGGCTTTCAACCTTTTCACGGCTAAGGACTGTTTCTCAATTACAATGTGGTCGCTGCTGTTTAGTTAATTTTCTAATGACATAAAGAATAACTGTTTTTATTTGAGACTTATGAATAAAATAACGCAAACTAGACTGCAGAAAATTCTTAAGATTGAAGTTAAATAATACTGAAAAATTTTGTGTTTTATATGTAGTAGTATTAACTACTACTATAATCCTTAAATGGAATCCTTAAATTATATATATCTATGTACAGGTATATATAAATGGAATCAAATATAGAACAAGGTATAAAATATTTTTATTATACAATGTTTATTACCATACGTATATTTACGTAATATCAATATAAATAGTTAGTTAGGTTTCGTACATATATAATTTATTTTTATATTTGTATTTCATGAAAAATTATTAATAAAACTTTATAAAGAAGATTAATTTATTTATGACTTTTATTAACTATGTAAGTTTAAAACTTGTATTAAGTGTTGTAATTTATATTAACGTTTTACTCATTTTCAGTTTTTTAATGCTCAGGTTTCCTTCTCACTTTTTCAGCAAAAATATATAAGGTAATTCAAAATTATGAATAATAAAAATGTTTATGAGTTTGCATTGGTTTAGGTTGAATTACGTTCTCAAGAGAAATCGGCTCACAATCGTCATTTCCACGCATTGTCCATTGCGGAAGCCATTAGTATTGCATGTATTGTCTATGTGGCTATGCGGAAGGAGAATCATAAGAACGAGTACAAAAGTTTGCTGTTACATTATACAGAAGTTTTTAATTATTAAAAAAATGTAAAATTATCCAAAATAGTATAAATGATAAGCGAATTGCACAATCATGATGTCCGCAACAGAAAGGCTATTAAACAGGTATGTATATGCTTTGAGTAAGTTAGATGTCCATATTTTGCGAAAATGTTAAAAATTATTTTTTTGTAAATTAATACAAATTTACACTAGATTTACTCATACAGTTCATTCTATTGCTAAATACCAAGTGCCCGGAATTCTGCCATGAATTTAAAACGCACATATTTTCTCGAACATATGCTTCAGAATAATGCCCAGAATTTTTTTTTTTAATTTGCTCTATGAATTGTTGAGTTTATATATGAATAGCATTGAATTGTTAAAAAATAGAATTTTCCTATACATTTTCTTAAATGAAAAAAAATTACATCTTTTTGTATAATAAATAACAATTTTTCCTTTCTTATATAAAACGTATCACAATTTCTTTCATATCTTTTCATTTTAAGCCTTCTTCTCTGTAGCAAAGTAATTGGGTATAGTATTTTTAGGATCTCTCGGTGTACACAGACTATAGATCTACCAAACCACAAAAATAAAGCTATTGCAATATGCAGGATGGGAGATACTAGTTTTCCAAAGTAATTTACCTATGCTTTGGAAAACTAAGACCACACTTCAATTATTAAACTGGAAATTAGCAAATTTTATCGTGTAGAGCGTTAACAGGCAGTGTTTTAAAAAATATTTAAGTTAACGATTTGCCCACGTGAGTTCTAAAATTTGTCTCGTTTACTGCATGTTGGAAATGATTAAAAATAGAAGCTACATTTTATTGAAATTAGATACTTCTGAAAATATATAATCAAAACTAAATATACAACAATATTAATCCATACTTTAAATTTTTTAAAGAGTTATATTTGTTAACTATAAATTTTGAGAGCAATAGATCTACATTAAAATGAAAGAAACGTATTCATTGAGAATCGTCACTATAATTTAAAAGAAATGCATAACATAAGATAAATAAATGTAATTTTGAAAGAATTTTCTCCTGAAATGATTAGTTGAGAAAAGTGGTCATAAAAGAGGTGATTAATATTTCTTTTCGCATTTACAGAAATCGTTCAGCATAAGCTTCGTATCAGGATAGAACTCATGCCAGAATATATAAATTCAGTACAGAAATACTTACTATACCAATTTTCAAAGCCAAATAAGATAGATGGTTTACTTTTTAACAAAGCAATGAATATTCGACTCTGCCTTTTTAAGATACTGTAACGTAACTCAATTTAGACTCATGCAAATCGTCTTTTCGACAAAAGCATGTCTCTGAACAGGAAGAGAATAGCCAGAAAATTACTCAATATTCTAAGCTCTTTCTTAATGCAATTCTTGAACCAAAGGCAGCCATGTTATACATCAAACCTTACTCCGAGCGACTTGTGGCTATTACCGCGGCAAGGATGAGGCTCAAAGGTCAAAATTTTGCGTTGGTGGGAACATTAATTCACACGCGTCTGCGAGTTTTATAGCGAAAACATCACAAGGTTTTCACACAACAGATAGGCCGCTTGAATAGAGGTTAAGGGAATAAAGAACTTTGAGACTGACTAAATCTAGGTTGCGTAACTGCTGTTAACAAATTCATGGAATTTCATTTCTTAAAACTGCAATTGAAGAAAATGAAGAGCATAATTTCTTCCTATTTTTTATTACTAATATAATTGTTTTCTCCCTATTATTGTTTTTAATCCAGTTTGATCATTTCAAAGTAAGGAATCTCAGAAATACATTTAGAAAATAATTTCAACAAAATTTAATTTTGAAGCGAAAATAAACTGAATGAACTTTATTTGTCTGCGCAATCTATGCAGTTTAACAACAAAAATGCTATTCTCTCAATAAAGAATGACATATTCGTAAAGTAAAACTATTTAATTTTTGCATTATTTAATTACAATGATCTAAACATAAGTAAAACGGAATTTAGTATAAGCTTCAGGAGAATCAACTGATTGTAATGCGTTATTTTCACGGATTTTTCTCTTGTAAAACTATAAGGATAACTCTGTATTTAAAATTGAATGTCATCCCTTCAGTAAGGAATGGGTATTCTAAATTTTATTCAAATGAAAGGTGTAACTTTATTTTTATTATTACTAATAATTACTGTTTTCCTTGAAATTTTAATTTTTCTACTTTTTGATCCGCTTTTCCTCAAAGTATAATTCGCAATTTATTATGCAAATAGAGGATATTTTGCTAGTGCTATAGGAATTGTGTATTAATTTAAATTCTTAAAATGGATTAACATGAATTTTAATTTAAGTAGCAGGGAGTAGTCCTGTGCTGCTTAATTTTATAACATAAGAGGACAAAGCACAATAATCAACATCAAAAATTTGTAGAGACATTAGGTAATTTTTGGAAGCAGGCAAGAGTGAATGAAAAATTAGCAACGCCTTCGCCGGGAATCGAACCACGGACCTCTGGAATACCGGCCCAGTGTGCAAACCACTACACCACGAAGGCTCGCCAAGAAGGTGAGAGAAATACCTTATAAATTCACAAAACGTACTTCTAATAATTTTTTCAGAAAGTATTACAACAATATGAAATTTCATGTTGTTGTTGCTTCGAATGGGGGATACTTGGAACTTAATATACTCATCGTTGAAAGGTTTCGGTTTAACTAAAATTTTTTTAACCTTTCTTTCACTTCTCTTGCAACATTTAAGCCCATTTCACAAGCTGAATATTAGTTAATTTAGAGTACAAAGAATTTGCAGACGGAGATTAGCAGTCGAATGCATTTGCAGTGTAAGAACAAAAGTCAATAGACAAACAATGTTAGGCTCTTCTCAACCCTGATGTCACTTACTTAGAGTAGTGGGGGAAAGAAGTCACAAAGAGACTACTTACTTTTGAGTAGACTAGGAGCCGGTGTCATCGCACGAGAGCAAACCTTGTAGTATAAGTCCTTAGTAAGGACTATTCTCGCAAGATCTGCCTCCTGTACTGCGAAAAATGTGCTGGTTTGAGTTGGTTTTAGTTCCCTTTATGTTTGCTAAGATAAGCAAGGTAAGATAAATATGAAGTTTCAGGTGACCTTTCATTTAATTAAGCTAATACTTTCAAATATTTTTGCTGGTAATTTTTGTAAAATCTAAAAATAGAAAAAAATTCCGATCTCATAAGTTGCAATGGGTAGCTGGTATATATATCTTTTGTTCAATATTTGAGCAGATTGAGATACAGATATAAAATTATTTTATTTAAATTTTTAAACACGATTTTTTGTTCTACCAATAGTTAAATTTTTTGTTGCAGCTAAAAATTCGTAGGTAACGGTAAAATTCAAAACTTAAAGTTTAAAATATGATTTCCCTAGTTCTGTAAAACAAATAAATATTTCTCACTCTGCCACCAAACGCTATTATAATCAAGTCTGAGCAGTTTTATTAGTTTTCTAACGTACCTTCTGGTTTTGTAAATGGTTTGTTCTCATGGTAATATAATTATATAAAGAAATATATCATTATCTAATATTAATAGAGTCTGCATCTGACACTTACGATAGCGTAAGCCTTTTGGTAAAGTTTGAAGGAAAAGTATTTATATCAATCTTACGAAAGCCACTTTTTACTGACACCTGTAGCTAATCATGGATAAAAGTCCATCTAATTCCCCAAAATAAGTTTTAAGACGAAAATCGCGATTTTGAAAATAGGATTAAAATATTAACTTAAGTATAGAGATGTAAACATAAATATATTTCTCAAGTAAATGAATTAGTAATTTGTGAAAACAACACGCTACATATTTCCTAGTACATGCAAAGAAAAGTTCCCATCCACTACATTGTAAATGTTAATGAGAAGGGGCTATTCTTTAATCTGAGAGAATTTACCAAACTCTCTTTGTACATAATTGCACAGCTGCAGAGAAGCTGGAGATTCAAAATGAAGAGAACAAAGAAAGAAAAACTGTCTTCATAAATTTTTCCATCATTTTCTTTCTTTTTGGAATGTTAAATTCATAAGTGAGAGGCTATGACGAAGAACTAATTGCAACTAGAAGACATCTTGCATTAATTTGTACAAAGGTGCGCTAAAAATGACGATATGAGGTCGAAAAGGAATTACAACAGATTAGAAAATTCAGGAGTTTAGCTGGCATGAGATAAAAATTGCAGCGATTAGGAGAAAATTAAAAAGAGTGATGAAATTTTACTTCCTAGCAAGGTGGATTAAAACGACAGTCACAGAAGATAAAATTCTTGATTGCTTTCTTGACCTCCTCTCCTTCACATAGCAAGAGTAGCAAAACAGATTAGTGGAGCTATATTAATATATATGAAGATAAATTTATGTCATGTGATGAAAATAATTATGGCTCCTTTTTTCTTCTTTTTTTCGCGTGCTACCAAACTCGAGAATTTTATTTAACTTTTTTACTCGAGGACAACTCTAGCACTCATACGAAACTTGAGCTGGAAGAAGCAAAAGCAGTTGTCACTTTTAATCTAATTTATAAAGTGCAAGCGCTCGAGCGTAGACACAAAGTTTTGCACGATGGCTTCTTGGATTTCCCCAATCTGATGCTCCTTGTGAATGTCATTAAATTTTTTCTGCCCCTTACTTCTGTTCTTACAAAGTTTTTGTTTTATTTTTCAAAGAGAGAAAATTGCTTTTTGTTCTTTTTCAAGGGTTAGTATCGATTGAGTTTGTAGCGACAATTAACTTTTTGTGAGATGAGGATATTCCTTAATTCGCGACGATAGATTGCCAGTTATTAAGAAGCGCAGCAAGTTTGAATCCAAAACTATTCTGTTTCTTTCGGACTGTATGCAAATTAGTTTCATAGATCGTGTATCAATCTTTATATTTCTTCCACGTACCTAATAGTTATTTAAACTAAAGATTTGTACGGAAGAGAATTATTCAAATTATACTTAATGGATTCGGAAAAACCACAATAAATGCAACTGTTACCAGCTTCTCGTGCAAAGAACACCTCGGTCCGTTTTTCTAAATTTACGCAGAAAGTGGTGCATAAAGAAAAGAGTATCATTATGTTTGTAATGGTATTTAAGAACATTAACTGAGTGTGTAAGAGGGTAAAAGATTTGAAAAGGACTAAAGAAAACAATTCTTGTATTTCTGTCTTTAGTTAGACGAAAGCAAACAGATAACGTTATGAAATTTGCATTAGGATCTGTAATCTGACTGTATATCACGTAAATTTAGTTTCCGACTTCTAATCCATAGCTTTCTTCAAAATCGAGGAATAGCATTCTTTTAATCTGATCATAATAACCAAGACAAAAACCCCTAAACTAGGTTTTAACATTTTATATCCAGAATTACTTCTCAAATAGTATTCTCCAGATTAAGAAAACTAAATAATTTATACACGTTTACTGGATATCTTATCCTGATTAGCAAGTTCTGTACTTTGTGATGTTATTCTGAGGGTGAAATATCATGGAGTAACATAACAGTGTGAATTACATTTAATCTGTATGAAAAGCAAAATATAAATGACTTATAATGTCCAACTGCCGCAATTCAGTCACAAAACGTGTAGAGAAAAATTGTGATTTTGTAAACTGACATCTGTTCTTGAGGATTTTAAGCGAAAATGACGCTGAAAACTGATACACAATGTACAACAGTTTTCAACATGTGAGTGTGGGGTAATGTTTTTCAGTAACGATGAATCAGAAAGACAATCGATATTTTCGATTCTAATACTATTTGGAATCATTTTCTCAATGAAAAAAAGCAATTAGAAGAATTTCTATCTGCTTTCCTACTAAGATTTTGCTGCTACTCTACAATGTTTTGTCTCTTCACATTTCCACCTTCGCCGTCCTGTCGCGTATAAGAAGCACTCGGAGATCTTTCAGCACACTTAAAACAAAATCACTTACATTTTCAGAACTAAAGAATAATCACTTGATGCATTGCACTGCATTGCGCAGAACATTATTAAAATAGTTGTAGAATGTTGTCTCACTCACTTTCGCAACATACGCTAAGTTAAGACTCCTATGTCGACCTAAGCGACTTATCGCTGTGTCTAGTTATGCAAACAGAAACATACTAAGAGTGTAAAAGACCCCTGTTTAAGAACTCAATAAGTTGAACAGAAGGCCCTCCCAGTGCTTACAAATCAGCCAGCATTTATGGCGTGAACTTAATAGTATAATTTTTAAGTTAAAACTAAATCTAAGACTAATTTAGCCACTGGCTACGCAGAGATGTTCAAATGCGCAAGTTGGCTCTTAACCTACACCGGCGTAACAGCACGATTTGCTAGAATAAAGCAACGCCGCAGACAGGAATGATTTCGTAGAGTGAAAAGCAGTAACGTGCCTTCAGCAGGCAGAATACTCTCTGACTGAAACAATCTCAAACCCTACGCGCGAACTAAATTTGCATTTTGGGAGGAAAACGGAGAGACAGAAGTGACAGTAAAGGTTCATAACATAAAATAACAGGCTAATTAACATAAATACCTTACACAGCGGATTTTTACTTATGTATTTTAGAATGTTTTTCATTAGTTTTCTGCGTAAATATTTTATATTTTATTTTAATACATAAATAAATAACATCATTTAAATAGAATATAAGTAAATATTAAATACAATCATCTATCTAATAGTTTTTTTTTAAAATTAATGACTAAAATGCTCTAGAAATTAAATACTTTGTGAATTTGAAATATATATTTGTTTATTAAACTTTTGCTGTGCATTTGTAGAGATATTAGGTTATTTCGGGAGCAGGAGAGAGGAAAAATGAGCAACGGAAATCGAAACACGGACCTCTGGAATACGCGCCCAGTGTGCAGGCCACTACAGTACGAAGGCATGCTAAGAAGGCGCGAGATATACCTTATATACTCCCTCTCCTGTAGAGACATTAGGTTATTTTGGAAGCAGGATATGTGAAAAATGCGCATCGCCCTCGCCAGGATTCGAACCACGGATTTCTGGAATATGTGCCCAGCATGCAGAACCACTACACCACAAAGGAACGCTAGAAAGGCGGAAGAAATACCTTATATACTCTCTCTTTTAAAAGGCAACTGGGGTTTTTAGGGGACCCAATCGCCAAATGCAATCCACCACCCATTTTTAATTCGGGCGTCACTGTAGAGACATTGGATATTTTTGGGAGCAGGTTGACATTAGGTTATTTCGGGAGCAGGAGAGAGATGAAAAATGAGCCGGGAGTCTAGCCACGGACCTCTGGAATACGCTCCCAGTGTGCTGACCACTACACAACGAAACCATGCTAAGGAGAAATACCTTATACAATAAGCTATACGTGTACACTGTAAGTAATCATAATTTACTGCATTGAAATAAATTGATCCAATCTGTTAAGTGTTAGAATTCGCTATTAAGTAGGTACGAGATCAAGAAATCTCAAACATACTGTAAGCTTTTTTCGTTTAAATCTGCTTTATGATCGCAGTTTCATTTCTTTGATTCAGTTGGCACACTTGAACATAAAGAAAAAACAAATAAGCAATTATCAAAACCGTATGTAATAAACCAGATGTTTTTCTGAGACGGAAATAGAGCTTTACGAGAAGAGAGATGCATGTACTCTAAAATCCATTCTTGTTGTGAATCGGAATCAAGTTTTATTTATTGATTGACCATCGCCTTAAATCCACACACCAATATCTACAGGACTTCGGTACTACCTCTGAAGATTATTAGCTTGCAAAGCCTTTTTTGATCCAGTCTCAACTCAGAACAAGAGATCTTCCTAAACGCACTATTCTATAGGTAGATATATCTACACAGACTGAAAGTTCCAGGTGTTGTTCCCACTCTGACTCTATCCAACCTAAAAAAGTGAAAGATAGGAAAAGAAAGGTAAACGGGGAAAAATATCTGAAACAAAGCAACAAACATTTCAGCTACATAAATCTATATATATCTATACACCTATTCGTCTCTGAAAACCTGCAAATAAAATCCTACAAAAATACGAAATACCACTATCAAAGGGGACGAGTCCATAGCACCTCTAGAAAGTGGCTGGTCAGCAGAGGCTGTATGATACAGGGTCTACTTATTTTTCCATTTTCTGAAAAGCTTCGCACTTTGCTCAAGATCTCTAGCAAGAAAAAAAAAAGATTCCAAGAATAAGAATAAAAGATACCAGGACTGTCCGCGATGTGGTATTTGTCCAGATTTTTCTTTCCTCCTCCTTTTCTGATTTTCATCTACTCTAGGATCATCATTCTTGATTTGCTCTCGCTACCTTGGCGTAAAAATTGCAGCCTGCCAATGGGTGCGCGGGCGGGGTCAATCGCACCCTATATCTCGGATTACTTCAGGATGGGATATGGACCTTGTGAAAACTGCAGAAATCTACTCCTACCTCACCAGAATTTGGTACCTTTTCACTTACACTCAATTTATCTTTCTCTGACATCGATTATATTATAAGCAGATTATTAAGATTCTGGCTTAGGCAAGACGAATTTTTTTATTTATTTACTCTTGATTCAAAATCTTAATTTTGTTAATTGAAAGCTGTCTGGATTAAACAAATGTTTTGTATTTGAGATCTTAGTATTTCATAACTTTAGTTAATATGAAAAAGCTTTAACAATTTGAAAATACTTCAATTTCCTACCATGCGTGTAATTTCGAACATTTGCAAGATTCATCACACTTGTTATCAAAAATTTTTAGAATAACGTTTTAAGAGTGTTTATTGATGGGACTGAGGGAATTAAAGAATTAGAGATGCATTTTATATACCGATATTTTTAAGCCAAATGCAAAATTTGTATTCCGGGGGGGGGAACTGAAAACTAATTTCCACTTCGTTTCACTTTTATAAAAATTCATTCTAAAACTAATAATATTTCTAACTTCACAATTTAAATACTATTATGTTTGAAGTTCTGATAAAAATAAAAAATTTGAGGACTGAACATTTTAAAATGCGAAGGGGTTTACTTTTTCATATTCCTTAAATCAATCATTAATTTTAATTTTCGAACCCTAGAATTTTCATTAATATTTATGTGCTTCTTGTAAAACGTAGTAATTAGTGTACTAAATATTTTTAATTTCCCATTATGATACTATTTTGCTTTTCTTTAATGAATTAAAAATTAAAGTATTATTTTCATTTTCTGTTTGTGAAACTCGATGTACCTTGAAAAATTAAAAAATGCTAACGTTTAATATGAATTATGATATTCTTAAAGCCTGTATGTATCACTTCTGCATCACACCAACCAAATTATTTGCAAAACCAAACCACATTATTTTCATATATAAAACCAAAATATTCGCAAAAAGAAGGAATAAATGCATTTTTTATCAAAATCTCAAATTCACCTCCATCTTTTTTTATGTACTTTGACAGACATACCAAATACAGACAATCGAGAAAGAAAACGATCTCCTCTAGAAAATTGCCATAATAAATGAAAATTTATTGTTAAGAAGTTGTACACTTACTTTTTTCTTCAGTGCCTAGTAAACAATCGAGGAACATTTAGAAATTCTCCGAATGATGACACCAGCTGGATAATGTTTCAAGAATAAAATATAAATATTTTATTCAGAAAGCAAGACTGTTGCATTGGAAAATTCATGAAATTACTTTTTACTGAACACAAGTTTCACATTTCTTAAAGCTAAATGGATATTAAATTGCTCTTCAAGGCATAATAAACCAAAACTGACACGATATACTACAAATTTCACATAAAACATAGTGAATAAGGTCGTTAAGAACCTGACTATTAAACGGATTAAAAGAGAACGAAGTCTTCTGTATATTTGACTAACGTGGATGACTTAATATTTTAGAACTAACATCAGGGCTCCCTTTTTTTCGTTTATTAGAGCAAAACACTATGGGAGGATAGCCGTCGTGAACGGCGTTTTCAAATAAACTTGCTCCTAATGTCACTACACCCTAGTGTAGTACCATGTACACGTGGGAAGAGCCATGAAAATGCCCTTGCAGCCAGCCTGTTCGCCGGAATTCAAGTTTGTATCGGAATATCAAACACAGTTATAATCAAAGCAGGTGTTAACATCCACATTTTTACGTTAATTTGTCATTCTTATATTAATTATCTCATAATAATAAAAAAAGTTTTAATAGCGTAATCAATGAAATGAGACAAGATGCGTCACTTATCTTTTGTTCAGTATAATGAAAGGAGAACATGTGCGAGAACGTAAACTATCAAAAGCTATCTACAGACACTTCTTCCTTCTTATCAATAAATTTTAAATGGTTAAATATTTTCTCTTCATTTTGCACTTTACAAACATCAATTTACACATTAGTACAATAATTAAGTTTTTAAATTCTAATTTCCTTTTACAGGCAAAAGGAAAAATAAAGAAAACAATCGCTCATAAATACTTACCGACAAAATACTTCAGACTTTTAAATATTTTTATGCTGTAAATTAGATTTGTAACATGGTTTTTAAAGCCTTTTTCAAAATTTGAATTTCTGGGGAATATACAGCATTGCTTGTCACAGTTAGTTTATTATATATGAGTCAAACTGAGTATTTTATTCGCCTAATTTCGTATCTAATTAAACATCTCAAGGGAGTGATTTTCATTTTCTGCTCTTTTTTTGTTGATCAGCCCACACCAGTGGCAGAGCAGATAATGCCGCCGCTGAACACTATTGGTTGTACCTGGTTTCACATCTCGGTTCATGGGCTAACTGCATGAACATATTCGGGGCTTTCCCGATTTGTAATGACAGTGCGATCCAGCCTCCCTTAGAATGTCATCAGCAGGAGCATCTCTTCCCTTACACAGACAGACTTTGTGTGCTTTGCCTTAACTTAGTAAATGCAAATATAATCTGTGGACTGGCAAAATCATTTTCTAAGGCAGCCGATTTTAAGATGTTCAATATTTGTACGCCATTCAATATGACAAGGCATATAAGAAGAGCTATCTGCCTAAGAGGAAAGCTGCCTTTGTGGAGGACCTTCTGAGGACACGGGCTAGTATTCACGTAATGCATGAAGGAAAACCACGAAAATCAAATATACAGCCAGCCTATTCACTTGATATGGAATCTGGATCGAACTCCCAGTATTCAGCCTCTTTATCTCTTATGCAGATATTTAAAAAGATAGATAAATAGATAGTTAGATATATGAGTAGATAGATAGATAGATCAGTAGATGGATAGATAAATAGATAGATCGACAGACAGATAGAAAAGCAGATAGCTAGACAGTGAGACAGAGAGATAGATTGATAGATAGACAGATAAATATTAGATAGACACATCGATATAAACAGGTACAAATTCCTAATGAGAGGCAGCCATTATAATGAAATTTTACGTTCACATCACCTTTGAAGCTGAAGTTTCTACGGTAATGGAAAGCAGTTAAAAATTCTTCAGTACAATTAAATGAAAATTGTTATTTAAGAGCATTAAAACGTTTATAAGCACATATTATACAATCTTCGGTAGAACCATTCGAATTAGTTATGCTCTGTCTCGCCCAGTGAAAAATGCCTAATACAAAATCTCATGCAATACTTTTATGTAAGTAATTATTTTCCTTTAAAAAATTGTGTTTTAAAATGTTAAATATTTTATACTTAAAATTAGCATTTTGAAAACTTCATAATTGCTTTGCTTTTGAATGTGCTTTGAAATCGTATGAAGGAGTAAATAGTTTTCCTGCTTTGGGAGTATTTTCGGCAAAAGCCAGAAATAAAACTCTGTGTTATACATTCTCTACAAACCCGTTCCAATAATGTGCATTTATTTTTACAGTTTCCATGCCAAAGGAATGCCTCATTAGCGGCCATGTGCTTGAAACTGCTTGAGCACTTGTAGTTTGACAAGGTTTCGAATTCTGTCAAATAGGTTTACTATATGGGTACTTTTATGTTTTCTCCAGATGTAAAGTAAAAATGAGCTAGTTTCTTCATAGTATGTTCTAAAAGAAGACATCTCCTTAGGCAGATGGTCCATGTGTACTTTCGCATCTCCAAACAAAAGAAAAGAAATAAACAGGAACTCATTCTCAATTTACAATTAAGGAATTGCAACAAATAGTTTTTTTATTATTATTATTTACTTTCACCAGTAAATAAATAAGAAATGCATATTTCTTGATATAAATATTAATGCTAATTGTCAAGGTTACTTGCCATTATTAATGTTTCCGATTGCGACAATCGCGTTCGATGTTATTTTATCTTTCTGATCTAATAAATGACGCCAATAAAGTGTGCAGAAATTATCTTGGGTGCTACCTTATCGCATCTAATGGTGTCATAATAACTTCTTGTTACTTCTTTATACTTTCTCCATGATTCAATGGAAAGGCACTCGTACAAAGCCATCGTTAATATTAATATTAAATGATGCCCCAACACATTAATTGAGATATTGCCAAGGGCCGCTTTTCCATAAAATATCATGTAATAAAACTGAAGACTTCTTCAGGTGTAACGTCATCCTATTAAATGAGATTTATACCGTTGACTTTGACGTAGATTTGCTAAACAAAGCGAAATGCCTGGGTTTAATGACTGAGTGAATGGAAGAAAATTGCTTGGAATATTTTGATGCTGTCCAAGAGAAGGACATTTATTTAGCGTAATGGTTACAGAAAGAGAATTCTTCGGTTTAAAAATCGTATTACAAAATAATTTTCTGTTTCTTGTAATTTAAATGGCATATTTTGTAAAAAAAAAAAAAAAAAAAAAAAAAAAAAAAATTAAGTAATTATAAAATTTTAAACTAGAAGTTTCTTCTTGAGCATTCTTTTCTTTCTCTCCTTTACAGCATTTAAAGCGTAAGCCTGTTTATAAAAATTTATTTCTATGCAAACTTGAATTAAAATGCTTTCATCTACATACGTCTGAACTGTAATTATGTCATTGTATGTTGAGATGACAGACTAAGCCCATGTATACATATGATTTTTAAATAAATTCCTTCACCAACGGGTTTTGTTTTCTCCCATATGCACTTTTATGTTCAGTTCCAAACTATTATTTGTGTAATTGTAGAAGTTAACAAATATACTAAATGAAAATCGAACTTAAAACAGCATTGTGGTGAAAACTGTAAAATCATTAAAAATATAATTGCATTAGATAAGGCCTTAGGAACTCGTCCACTCGCCATTAGTCACTGCAAAATTTCGAAACCTCCCTGATCTTGTATATCTTACACAAGAAGGTGAAAAAATGGACTGGGCTAAATATTACTGTATGTTTAACAAATTAGATCTTTTCGCATCTATGTAGGATGTCCGTCTCATGTTGAAATTAGCTTCTGTTGAAGCTAAATTAGTAGTTTGCAAAAATAAGAATATGTCAAGGGTTTGTAATCAGAAAACATTTGAAGTAAACTTCATTGTATAATTCCACATTAAAAAGGGGATAAAATATGTAGAATTAATATCAACTAAATGCGGTAAAATTTGTAAGAGGGAGACACAAATTAAAAAACAACTAAAAAACAATACCTTTAAAAGCAAAATTGAAATAAAATAAAATTAATTCAACAATGAAACAAAATTCCCATGAAATTAAATAATATTGAATAATTCTTCGGTCAACGTGCAGCCTAAAGAGTTATCAACACAGCCATATTTCTGAATTATACCTTGATTATTCGCAAGAATAATCAAAGGTTTTCTAATATTTAAAATAATTAGACGAGAATATGCAATTACAAAATTTAAAGTATTTTAAAAAGATATATTTTTTAAACTATCTAATGATACAATGTGCTGTATCTGAATTCAGTCATCAACATATAACCTGCTTTGACGTGACTGGAAGTTATGCACATAATATATGAAATAGAATAAATATCAAAATTTTTTACACAAGAAGAAATTTATGAATTTAAAATTTTTAAATTAGTAATTTGGGAATCCAAAGTGGTAGAATTTGCAATTTACTAATAATAAGGCAATTGGGGAAATCAAAATTACAGAAAAGGTGAAATTCCCTAAGTTTTGATAAAACTTAGGTGTAATAATAATTAAGTGTAGAATTCCTAAAATATTTCAAAAAGAAATGTAGTCAGTCAGAAAAGTCAGAAAAAGAAAAGTCAAATTTAAATGCTAAAATTATATTTCAGTAGCCAGTAATAAAAATCAGAAAGAGGAAAAAATAAGTTGCTATAACCGATAACATTTTTGAAAACCAGAATAAACGTCTGAAAAGCTAATTGTCACAATCAATATTCTGTAATTTTAGGAATGGGATGTAAAAATACAATTTTTAAAAGCAGGGAAAAATAGAAAAAAATGAAACAACAGGTAAAAAAAGAAATAGTGAAATGGAAAAAACTTTATGCACGAGTTCTAAGTGGAAAACCCTTGAGTGGCTACTATATTGCTTGAAAGTCACAAACTGAGTAGTGGAAGTGTTGCTTAGTAAAAAAGGAAACAGATAATGATATTATTACTTAAATTAAATTAAATCGAGGCTGAGTACAAGACGAAATTCATGTTAAAAGATGTAAATTGAATTGGTAAGAGAAGTGGCAGGTTATACCTTGACCACTGATTTCAGATATAGCAGGTGTTTATCATTATATAATTTTAAGAAGAAAAAGTAAATTTTTTAAAATACTTTGAATGGTGCATTAACATATTTCTTTTTGTTTAATTATTCTAAATTTAAAGAATTCTTTGGTTATTTTTGCAATTCATCCAGGTATAATTCAGATACATAGTTTTGTTGATCATTCTTTCGTCTGTTCCTTGAACATGACTATTTATTTAATTTTACGTGAATTTTGTTTTATTTTTGTAATAAATTTGATTGTATTTTAGTTTCTTTTTTCAACTTATTGTTTTTAATTTATATATATATATATATATATATATATATATATATATATATTACAGAGAGAGAGAGACATAGATACAGATATTAAAATTGTACTGTAAAATGAAAAAAAATAATAAAGGAAATAAAAAGTATTTCCTTTGCAAAAATTTAAATTTTTACTTTATAGTATGATCGCAGTTCTAACACTTCCAGTCATGTTGAAGTGTGTCTTACAATTGTTTGTTTCAGAATCTTATTATTTGTTTTAATATTAGAGCCCTTATAATTACGCAGTTGCAGTTCATTGGCTTTTACTTGTTATATAAAAGTAAGCATTATTTTTCCCGACTAAGCAAGAATTAGTACAAAAAAGGCCACTGCGATAAAAATCACACTTTCATATTCCTCACTTTTATGTTACATGGCACTTCGTTACTTAAAGCGCAGTTTTTCAGCAGTTTATGTATAAATTTCCAATTTGTTCTGAGTTTTGTCAATTTTCTTTTCTTACGTCTCGTCTTCCGCTAAATTTTATTTGTTTTATCTTCTGCAAGAGGGTATCTAAAGACTTGGCACAAATTTTGAAATGAAATGTTCATTTAGGTTCATCGACATTTTTAAAATACACATTCGCGCTAACTCAAATCAGTATCAAATGAGTATCAGGGCACAATTTACTTAATTTAATCACAAATAATAAATTGTTAGAAGCATTACATGTAACTAAGATCATTCAGATACTACTATGATATAAATAATGGTATATACTTCAGTAGAATGCTATAAGGTAGTGTATTTTTCTAGTACAGTGAAATAAGCAAAACTTCTTTTGACTTTATTTTTGAGCGCTATCGCATTCTGATTTGAAAAGAAACACGCTAATGTAAAATTTAAAATTATGCAAATATGCAGTCTTAGAATGGCGCAGAGATTTAATAAAACTTCACCGATTTCGAGAATGCTCTGACATACGTTGGTAGATTGAAATATTCTGAAATTGACTTTGTTACTCAGAATCAAGTAATTTTAAGGGGATGGCATTCTTATCTTTTACAGTTTGAGTCCTTTTTATTGAATCACACTTTTCACGCAATTTCGTAAAGAATTCAAAAATATAAAATTTACTGTTTTATATCATCGGCTTTAATACCATGAGTGAGAACCTCTTAACACCTACGTAGTCGCCTTTTGAAAGTTCAGAATATGCAGAAATCACAAGTAACATTTTAAATATAGTTTAAGTATAGTCTAAGCTACGAAACATTTTAGGTATAATCTAAGCTAGGGTATTTTAGAGTTCACTCATTGATTATTAGAGATTGCAGCCCTTGCTACAACAACATGCTGCTGGGCATTTTCTTGGAGCAAATCTGATCTTTTATTTTTCATGGTTCCACGCAAAGACGTTTGAATAATTGTTGAATGTTGTCATTCATAATAGTAGTGTAGACAGCAAGACTTCAGTAACCGCAGTGCTTCGTCGGCTACTCACGTGTTACGTGCTACCTCATTTAAATGCTTCTATCACTGAAATACTGAAGCAGGGCTGACTGATCCCTCATTATATGCATACTGAAAAGTCTACACAGTGTTTCATGTTACAGCTCTTTACAAGTTTAATACAAAATTCCCTTTTTCTCTCACACGCATTTACTGTACAGAGACTTCTTTCTCACGTGCCACAGCAAAATGCACTCGGATCTTCCAGTCATAGCGACTGGAAGATCCGAGTACATTAGTAGTACATTAGTAGAAGTAGAGGTACCTAGTACGTTTTTGTCGGAATACATACTTCATTCCTTGCGGTCTTCAGGAGAGAAAAATTTGAAGAAGTAAACAATTTAAAATCAGATCGCCTTTGAGATCCAGGAAGTTTATTTAAAATCTCTGTCAATCTAAAGTTGCTTTTTTGCCTAATTTTAAATCAAATTATAATTCCTTAGAGGAAAAAAGTGAATAATTTGGGTTCTTAGAAGTTCGCTTCGTCCTTAATACGGCAACTTTAAGCTAATTGAGCTTGATTATTTGAATATTTTGTTTCGGTATAATACACTATTGTAATGGATCTTCAATGGATATAAATTAAAACGGAGGGATGAATGTTGCATAGATGGATATAAAATCCCAACAAACACTGATTTTTTCCCTAAGCATATTATGTTCTTTCATAGATTTTAAAACATTTTGAAGTGATTTATGATTAAAAAGAGAATAATATTTCCTCCTATCCCATGAAAAAATTTAGCTGAGAAATCGTAAACGACATGAACTTCCTATAAAAAACGGAAGTCTTAAAAGATCATAGATAAACATGGGGCACACCAGTAGTACAGCTATATTAAAGATTAATTGATTTTCCAACTGCACAAACGAAGAAAGTCTTCAAATAGAAAAAAAATACCCCTTTATTTTCGTATAAGACTAAAAGAAAAATATTGGCATTGAGTAAATATTCAAGAATAAAATTACTAGCTGAGATGATGTGATAGTCATTACGTTTTAGTCACTTTATCTTGCCCATGAGTAGTGTCTTTAAAGCCCACAAAGCAGGGACGAACACTTTTATTGATCCAAAGCAACAACTGGGAAAATTGTGCAGCGGTTTTCTTGCGTGACGTATGGCCATAAAACTAAAAGAAACCATCAGCGCGGTATGCATTTAAAAAAAAAAAAAGACTGTTTTTAAAAAAATTATACCTAAAACCTTGTTCTGTAGATAACATAAAATTAATACTAATTTAATTAAATGTGGTAAAGTTAAACAATGCTGTTGCATCTAATTTCTGCGATTTAAAATTATTCGCTAATTTTTTGTATATTGGAGAGCGTTAGTTTTAATAAATGAGTGCAAGTTTTCTCCATTCATTTTCGAAATGAATTATGGCACACATAAACCAGATACGTTTGGATTATTTTGTACGGTAAAAGAAACATTCTTTATGCTGTTTTAGTTTCCTTAGAAAGGATTCTTTTTTGTTGCTATGAGTTTAAAGAAAGATAACAAAACGAGGAATTCAGAAGTAATTCCGATATAAACTATAAAACCACTGTAAATGCAATGTTAATTCGGTAAAGAAACAATTATTTTCTATTTTTCATATCTGAAATTATCTACAAAAAATAAAAACTGCTACAGAACTTCTCAGTGCGTGCATGCTTCAAGTATGCTTTGTCATCTGCGTAAGAGAAATGCAACCGTTATTCCGTAACTTTACGTTTCTTGTCCATGTAAATGAAAAGGTATTGAGAAATATTCAGCGATACAAGTACTCACCGCTTATTAAACTCACTTGTTAACAAAATCAGCCGCAGGAATTCGCAGGAACCAAAATAAATACATACAAGCCAATAGAGAAACCACTGTTTAGTAAGTTGTTCTTTGCCGCATATAAAATTCAGATTGGTTAAAGACCGCTACTTCAGTGCAAGAATATCCTACTTGTACCCAACAAGCTGTTTGTAGGCATCAATTTAACATATTGTGGACCGTGGGTTATCGTTCAAATATATAATGCTTCAATAAAACAGGATTTGACCAAAACATTTCGACCGCCAGCTCCCTGTATCTGAAAAAGATCATAGCATTTATTCAAAACATTTAGGAAGAAAACCTTTGTAGAGACATTAGGTTATTTTGAAGCTGGAAGCGTGATAAATGAGCAATACCCTCGTCGGGACTCGAACCTCGGACCTCTCGAATACGCTCCGAGTGTGCTGACCATTACACCACGAAGGCATGCTAAGAAGGCGGGAGAAATAAGGATCACGGATCATCAGTCAAAATAAGAAGCTTACTGGCTTCTTAATATGTCTGATGGCCTCGAAAAGTAAAGTTCGTGATTTTCGGTAAAAATACGGGTAGACGTTTTAGCGTGAACTTCAGTTTAGGCAAGCAATTTCTTGGATAAGCAATTATGGCAAGCAATATCTTAAAATAAGCAATACCACTGAAATGACAGTCACGTGACATGGAGGAGTATTCAGGAAATAGAGATATCGTACCGTAAAAATTTCAGAAGTTCTAAAATAAATTCTTGGTTAAATAGTTGTAAAACATAAGATACGCAATGTACGTAATAAATAAAGTAAGATACTAATAAGTAAAATGAAGAAAATGATAATGTGTACAAGTCCCAGAAATATTTATCGAGTTCGACTAGGACTGAACTCACGATTTCTTTGCAAAAATTTAGTTCAGGGTTTATCCTGCTCGGCTACGTAGAGCTAAGCCAGAGAGTTGAATAACTTTTCAAATGATGAGCTTAAGTGCTTGCAGTGCAAAATCTATTTTATCGCTCTTGTTATTTATGTTGTAAAAGTCTCTTAACATAAGGATAAGAGATTTAAATTCATCGAAATTTCCAGTGTTAGGTATTTTTGTCTTTTCTTGCTGTGGTGCGTCTTTCTGGGGGTTTAAAGCTTCTGCTTAAGTTTTTGATTTAGTGTCAGAATAGATAAGAGTATGTTCTGTAAATATAGGAAAATCATTTTTAAAGATAGGCTTCTGCTTGTTGTTTTAAAATTTTTTGCTGGGGGTGTTCACGACAATCAGAACTTGTGGAACCAGCGCATGGGAACCAGCGCATAGGACACATCTCGTGAAATACCTTTTTTTTCTTTTCTAGGGCATTCATAAGAATTATGACTTTCAAGGCATCTAACGCATCTAGAGATCTGAGTGTGTCCATATCGCTGGCACCGGAAACATTGAACTGGCCCAGGTCTACTCTTGTGTCACACAATCTTAACTCTCATAAGATTAATAAGATATAAGATGTGGAAAACATTTTTTGCCTATTAGAGTTTTAAGAGTCTCGCTGTGAAAAACTGGAAGTAAGGTAGGAACGTATTCTTTGTAGCTGACAAAGCTGCAAAGCTTTGTGCTTTAGGCTTTTGTAGCTTTTGTATCTTTAGGACAGGAATATTGTGACTTTCAATTTCAAATTTAATTTCTTCAACTGGGGTACCTGCGATTAAGGCTTTGATGACTGCTTTGAGATTCTTATCACTGTTCAGTAGGAAGGTGTGAAATGGGATTTTTTTTTTCCTTTCTCTTACGTATCTTGCACGAGGTGAAAGTCTTCTGGGCTAAACAGTTGAATTTTAAGGTTGTCACTATCCAATTTACTTTCTAATTTAGTGACTTTTAAATGTTCTTTACTATGCTTAAGTAAATCTTACCGATTTATGTCTTTTTCATGCAATAACCAACGGGGGTATTTTTCTGCGCGGATCGCGTTCATACTTCTGAGATGCGGGTACTTCAGAATTACCATCTTCCATTTTGTTACTTATTCATTATTACTTAGAGTTTCGTTTTTTGAGCTAGTACTAAAATGTGTGGGATTCTACTGAGGACATACTATCCTTTCCTGACCGTTTTCATCTTTTAGCAGTTTTCCATTCTGCATATTTTTTGTGTAGCGTCTCATGCTGGTTTTTGGTCGTAACGTTTTGCGTAACTAGAGCATTCGCTTTATCTAGATTAAATATAGTCTGTTTTTGGATTATTGAAAATTTTAAATTGGAAAATTTTAAATTTTAAATTGGAAAATTTTAAGCTGCTCAGATTGCTCTTTAAGCAGCATCTCTAATATACGTGCACCATTAGGAGCGGTCGGACGTTCTTTTTAAAGTTCTTGAATGCCATCATTTAGACGATCGAAAGATGTTCTTCAAGATTTTTTACGTTATATGTCATTAATTGGCGTAGATTTCTCTAAGATGGGGGAAGCGGCTTCCCTGCCTTCCAAATTCATCGTAGACATATTCAGCTGGCTAGTCGCTTAAATAAGCACAGCATACTTACGGAGCAACAAGCTAAGCAAAAAGCGAATTGTCTCTTTCAGCTCAAACGTTCGTCACTCCTTACGAATATACTTCACTATATAAGGAGTGTCCACGCCACTCCACTATATAGGGAGAAATACCTTGTATACTCCCCCTTTTAAAGGGCGACTGGGGATTACGGGACACAATTGCCAAATCCTGGTGGTGGAGAATCATCATCCACCTTTTTTTAATTCGGGGGCCACTGTAGAGTCATTAGGAATTTTTTGAAGCAAAGGAGAAGAAAAATGAGAAATGCCTTCGCCGGGACTCGAACCTCCTACCTCACGAATACACTCCGAGTGTGCTGACCATTACACCACGAAGGCACGCTACGAGACCACGAAGACGAGAGAAATACCTTATAGCTCTTTAGAAAAGGTTTTCTGCTTTTTCACACTGAAACAGACAATCACTGAGAATCGTTCTGGAATTACCATGTAAAGGGGAAACTAGTTCTGCATTACAGATGATGGTTGATGGATGCGGAATTGATGCTGATAGCTGATTGATTGTTGAAAACGAACAAGTTACAATTTTTTTTTTTCGAAAGAAAAGAAACAATAATGCGTCTTACTTTTATTGGTAAGGCAGGTAGAAAAATTCTTTGAAATAGTTGTTCGTCTGAAATAAATGGATGTATGATACCAGCATTAGACACTGTTCTCAGAGCTCTTTGCCCACACTGTACCATAGGGGAGGAAAACTTCCTTATCTTGGTTAATAAAAACAATCCTCTAGACTCACTGTAAATTAGTCAGCGTTTCTTCTTTAATACCAGTTGATAGAAGATGGAGTTGTACCTTCTCCATCCCATCTTTAAAAGTCTCCACATTCAGAATTTTCCCTTTGGGATAAACCCATTAAGATTATAGAGCTATTATTATTAGTAGTATTTTAATTACTAAATTAGTATTTTCATTACTAAAAAAATTTTCAAAAAGTGCTTCTTAGTTTTACTGTATATAACTGTCTTTGAATGGGAAAGTATGGTAACTGTAGGCTGAAGAGTAAACAAAAAAAGCTGCCTGTAATTATGCAGTAGCAGATCGACTAAACAGAAAAAAATGCAGTCATTCTTGGTAAATTATTAAAATTATTTTTCTCTGTAAATTTAATATGGGCTGTTTATCTTTACCAGATTTTTTTCATTACTTTTGAATTAACTGTTACTCGGGGTTAACCGCGGACTTCGTCTCTGATATTACCCTGGTTAATCGGGAATTGACTGTACACTGATCAATATAAAATGTAGTTACATTAGAAATACTTGCAATTTCTTGTACGGTTGAATTATTCCATGAAAATTATCAAGGCGTTTGGCTTTTTACCTCACCTGTAAATTATTTTAAACGCATATTTCGCTTTTTGAATAGCTTGCTTTATGTTAACGCATTTTTGTGTGTTACAAATCCTGCCAAACTTTGCATAATTTAGGTATTTAAAATGTAACTAACTCTGCAGGAATTCTTGCTCATAAATTTTTAGCTTGTTAATAAGTTCTTGAAAGGAATTACGTTTTAAATTAATTCGTATAATTTCAAAATTATAAAAGTAAGATTAACGTTAAAGGATAAAATATAAATGTATTAAGTGCTTTTTTGCGAATACTGAAACGTAATACATTTTATATTCATTTATTTCGGTTATGTTAAAACAATTATTTAAGCTTTTCATAAGTTGTATGATATTAACTACAAATCTGCAAAGGGAATTTCAAAAATTTTAAAGGTACTTCCATATCTTTCCCGATAGAAAATTTTCAATATTTTAAATCCTGATACGAAGATGTTTAAATCGTTTGTTTTCTAAACAAGGCAAAATACAAGTACATGAGAGCTAACTGCGAAAGGGAAAAGATGCTTTAATGAAACACTTTCTAAGGGAAACTGCGTTATGCTTACTATAAAACTAAGCAAGTATGTGCATGTAATAGATATTTCTGATAAAAAAAGGAACGGTTTTCGTTAATCCTCAAATAAATAGTTTAAAAAATAATGAATTGACCGAGTATTCCTAGAATAGCAAATTAACTTCCTGCCAAAATTTAAAAATTAGTAAAAATAAATCAATTGCATAATTAAAAGAATTTCGAAATTATCATTATTTAGTACAGAAGGAGCAAAATTATGCAATTTTCGAAGTTTCCAAAAATTCGCTTCGTAAAATGCGCTTTTTTAAATTCTTTTTGTGAATTTTTTTATGTGACTCATAGGGACGGTTATGCAAGAAACATTAGAATTCGAGATATTAGTGCAGATAAATAATTCGTTTCACACAGCTTTTTTTAGATAGAAATATTAGGCATAAAATTAAGTAAAGGCAAAGAACAATTAAAACCTTGTTTAATCAGTAGATTGAATCTCTGTACAAAAACAGTTAAATAACACTTTAGTGTTTTAGAGGAGAACAGATGTTTTCTTAACGCTACCTTAAACGTGACTTTGTCGGTTGTGATATAAAAAACGTAGTCACAAATGGAAGACTAATTCAGTGTATGTTATTTATGTAGTTTTGGTAATCTACTTATTTAAAGCGTGCAATTTATAACGAGTGGAAAGGTATCATGCAGATGTTTTTTAAAAGGTGCCTGCAGATCTAGATGCAGATAATATTTTGCGAAGCAGAAATTTTTAAATAAAGTGATTAAAAATAGCTTTTGGTTCAGAATGCTTTTCATTCGCTGTTATTTACATTTTAAGATATTATAGCATTTCTTCAGTGCGTACCCTTGTTGTATACAAAGTTACTAAATGCAAGGTTTATTCTTCCATGACGTCACTGACTCAGAATGTGCTCACAAGCCAACTAATCCCTTCTCCCTTTCTGTCGTTTTTTCCTCCCACTCTTATATGTCAAGTGATGTTTAACTTTAGTCTTGGAAAGAACTTAACCTTATTTGTCAACTGACATTGGCTCTGTAGTGGTTAGCACATCTTAATTGTTCGAAATGGTGAACGTCTGTTAACAAAACAATACATATTTCTTACTAAGTGAAATACAGAATTGAAAGCACACTTTTAATTTGAAAAATGCATATAAACTGAGTTGCTACTGTAAGCTATCATGGCATTCCTCTCGAGTATCTCTCTGTATTGTATGGATTAGCATATCCATCTGCGAAGAGAAAGATCCATGGTTTACTTTTCGCGGAGGATGTTCTTCGTTCCAGCTCAGAAACATTTAATAGTCTCGACATCTTCCTATTTATATTTCTTGAAATAAAAGATTATTGTGCAATAAAAATAAAATATTTGAAATGGTAAACATCTATTAACAAAACAATATATGCGAAATTAATACAGAATGAATAAATGTTTAAAAATGGGTGAACAGATACAGATTGAGATGTCCTTAATTTACATTTCAAATTTTTTCCCAAATAAGGAAGTGAATGGTAATCAAGAAACACGCTTAAATATTTATTTAGTAAATGAATATAACTACAAAGAAATCAACACTGATTCATTAATGTTTACAAAATTTTCACTTAACGTCTTTACCTTGAATTGGTCGCATAAAGTACAGTTTTTAGCTTTTCAGTGGTAACCTCAGCCAAAGAGTCATGATTTTATCCTTGAGGGTTAAAAAAACTCAGAAAGTAAAGATGAATCAACTTTACAATCATTTCCTCTTTAGTGTATAAATATAGAAGTTTATTAATGAATTCCGTGAAAGGGAAAATGTGTCGGGGAAGAGGACAATACCAGCAAAAATCCCCAATTCTATGAGTTCACAGGGATTTCAAACTATGTGGCAAAAGGTTGAATAGAATTGAAACGAGAGAAAGATTAAAGATCTACTTGAATACACGCCGGGAAAGTTCAGACAGAATCACAACAAGGGAGTTGGGAGTTTGCCTCTCTTTCATTTTATTCTAGGGACTGATGATTCGGAGAAATGTGGGATTTCTCAGGGAAATATTTCTCAGGGAAAAAAACGTAGAATCGTGTACTTTCACAAATCATTATAATCGTCGATTGATCGAACTAAGGTCTCTCAACAAAGCTGCATGTTAGCATTATTTAAAGTATCGCAAATATAATTTACAAATAAGGAACTCCATATGACTTACAGTGAAATGCAATTATTCTAAAATGAGAATTTACAGCTTCTACACTGTTACCAGGAAATACGCTAGATGTAGCTTTAATGGCAAAAGAAGATTATCTGTATTACAAATACCGAATCCACCCGTAAGTTAAGCAACAAATTGAAAAAATGCGATAAATCGGCTAAAAGCAATTTGAAATCTGGATATGTTGCCAACAAAAGCATGATATATCGAGTGTCATTATGCAAAATATCGCGCTGCTATCACTTCACTTAAATACGATACGCCTTAAAGCCAGCCATTTAGGAGAGAATCATGAGAGTATTCAATGAATGAAGAGTATTCAATGAATGAAGGTATACTAAAAACTTTCTTGATGGCTAAATTTTAAAAAATGAGTTCGAGGCGACATTTGCCAGTAGGATTGCGTTGTAGAGACACAGACCAATTAGAAGCAGGTCAACGAGAGTCCGATGTTGCAATATTGTTAAATATCGACCGTTCTGTGGTAAGTCCGTTGTGGAACTATTTTCAATATATGGGTTCAGGCGCTCGAAGACCTAACGAAGGTAGAACTCTTCTACAGATGACTGGTACTATTTGTGACTTAATGCACGTTGCAACAGGCCTGCAACTTCATCTCAGTTTAGATTCGCTTAGCTAAGGGAAAAAGAGTACCAGCTACAATACGCAGAAGGCTGCACAAAAGAGGTATGTATGCTAGGCGATCGGTACTGTGCTTTCTGCTTAACTCCCGCCCCTGAAGAATGTGTTTTAATTGGGTACGTAGTCATGAAAATTTGGCTGAAAATCAGTGGAGGTCTATTCTGTTCACTGATGGATTCCGCTTTGTTTGAGGGTTTATCGACGTGCGTACACATGGAAAGAAGCAAACACTCAATATCTTTCGTCTTAACCACTTACGCTACGACCAAACTTCACGGTTGCGGTGCCGTGCGCTACAATATAACAAGCAGTAAAGTGTCTCCGCCGCTCCGCGTCTGCGAGTGCAATCCAGAGCTGTAACTCAAGAAATAAATAATCTCGTTGTTAGGCGACGTGTGCACCACGTTATTTTCATTTTTACGATAAATGCCTATCGACATGGTGTTCAGGTCACTCGCGGTTTGAGACAAAAGCATCTCGACGTGCGTGGCACGTCTTTTTAGCGCAAGTGGTTAACATATGGTAAAGTGATACCTATGTAGGAATTAGTTTTCTTGTATGGACAGAATTACCTTTAAGTGGGCTTGTATGGGCTAACACATGGAACTCTTAATTCTTGGAGGTACAGTGACGACCTATTGGACCCTATTGTTTTTCCGTATGCTGTCTCAGTTGGCTGTGCCTTCATTTTTCAGGCAAATAATAATAATAACCGCCCTCGTACTGCTTCCACTAATTTCCATAAGAAACTTTAGTACAAATGGAATGGACACTTAATTCTATTGAGCATGTGTGGGACGCTCTTGAGAGGAGTATTTTTGGCCTCCAACTCTCTCCCCAAACTCTAGACGGGCTTAGAACTGCGTGATCAATGGACATTTCTAACCATGTAGTCCATTGACAACATCGTAAACAGTATGAAGAGCATTACAAGAGTGATACGCTGTCACTCTTGTAATGCTGTTCAGAGTAATCATATTCACTATTTAGAAATTTTTATATCTAACTTGTACGCTCGAGTTTAGGATATTTTATATTCCTGTTAAGAAGCAAGTAAATGCTAAAAAGTAAATGCTCTGTATAGCATTTTCTTGCGTTTTTAAGTTATAATATGTATTATAGCCAAGTTTCATTCAATTGGTTTGCATGCGTTTTGAGCTATCATCAGTTTTCTCTTACTTGCTGAAATTCTGGAAACCAGTGTAGATCTCTTAATGACTTTCTCAGCCTATTTATTGGCTTAAAAAAGTTGCATCATATATTTTACTTGATTAGAATAATACAATAAATATAAAGTTAAACATTATACATTTATTCAGTTGGTTAGATAAATAAAGGTATTAAATACGGTTAAATTTAAATAATACTTAAAATACACGCCTAGGCAAAAAATAAGCAAAAAAAGGCAATCACGGAATAAAATAAAAACTCTTCAATGGATATATGTGGAACTGATCCAAAAGGTTGATGTGGCATTACTAGACTACATAGCAAACAATAAAGCAAAGACATATAAAAACACATGTACGACCATAACATCGCGAAAGACTAAATGTGTTGGAAGACTGTGCAATAGAAATATTACGCTAAATAACGGGTTTGATACCCTCTAGCTGAAATGCATGCTTGACAACGGCCAGGTTTGTTTGTTGTGGGTTGTGGCAATAGGACCATTCCAGTAGTAACGCATAGGAGCTCGTTGAGGATGCCTGGGGACACACTGAGACGTGCTATTCGTCCTCGAAACATATCCTACGCATGCTGCATCGGATTCAGGTCCGGTGATCTAGCAGGCCATCGTAGATGTGGAGTGGTTTCATTCTCCAGATAACTCCGCACTCCTCGATCACGATGCGGACGGAAGTAATCGTCCATATAACATCGCATCGGGCCCCATGGCAGCGATAAAAGACACACAAGAGGGTGTAGAATTTCGTGGCGATATCGGATAGCTGTGATGAAACCAACAGGAATCACGTAGAGGTTGTGCGCCCGTTCATAGCTATCCCAACCCATACAAGTAAGCCTCCTTCTCTGTAATGGTCTCTTTCGACGGTGTCTAGCGCCCGACAGCTTGTTCCTGCCTTTCGCAATATGATTTCTCTCCGGGAATCCTTCTGGATGTTAATTCGAGACTCATGCGTAAGGAGTACGTAGCCCCACTGCTTTGATGTAAAACTGCAATGTTCACGGGCCCCATTCAGCCTCTCTCTGACATGCAATGGGGTCAAGGAACACACACCACAGGTCGTCGATCGTGCACTCCACCTTCATGCAGTCGATGTGACACCGTTTGACGGGATATGGGTCGTCGTGCAAGAGCAGCAGAGATATGCGACGCCAACTGTTGTGCTGTTATTGATCTACGGCGTCTTACACATAGCAACAGGAAGCGATCGTCTGCCCTTGTGGTAATCCTGTGGCGTCCAGATCCACGTCTTCTACAGGGATTTTGATCTCTTTGGTACCGATCCCAGATCCTACAGATGATCCTACGATGCACATTCAGCTCTCTCGCAACATCTGATTGTCTTACACCAGCTTGCAACATCCCGAAAGTCTTCAACGCATTTCCTCGTGCGAACGGTGTCTTCGGCTCATGCGTTTCGCTTTGGCTATCTCGGATCACACGTTAACTATAGCTGTTTGCTAACTGACGCATAGGTGCGGCATGCTCCTTTTTAAGGCGTTGTGGTGTGTCTGCCGAATTGCGTTTCATGCTAATTTTGGTTTACGATTTGCATTCGGCGATAACCTCTACCTCATATGCAAATTTTATGTTCTAATTGCACTTCTTACATTCGTACCTTTTCTTTTATCTTTTATTGCTTATTTTTTTAAAGTGAGGGTATTTTATTTAGGCGATAAAATTGGATAAAGTGATGAACTATACTCTTTTAGATAACTTATGAAATAACTATAAATTTTCTCTGCGTTAAAAATGAAACATAAAAAAACACTACTTTTTCATAATGCACGTAAAGTTTTAATTTTTTAAAGGAAGAAGTTTTGCACTGAATTGCTTCATCTTTCAAAAACTCGCTAATGTTTTTGTGCACATGCTTTTAAACACAATAAAAGCTATTAAATGTTAATCTTACTTTGTCATGCAAAGAATTTCGATCGTAATTTAATATTTCGAATTTGTCTGCCTGGATTTCCAAGAACTACGGAACAAAGGATTTATCAGACGTAAAAAAGAAACGTTAGAGCGATTTCCGATGTACCTACTTTAAAAATAATTGGAAATAGTAAAATTAAAGCATATAACCTGCTTATTTTTTGTTTATAAGAACCGTATAAAATGATCAGTTAACATTAGAAACGACAACGGGACTTCGCTTTAAAAGTGGGTTAAGTTTAAAGATGGCAAATGCATTTATGAGCTTTCTTTTGACTGTTAGAGTTTCTATGGTTTCTAATAAAATGTCTCTTCTTATATGGAATAATACCATTGGTTATATTTATTACGGCGATGTTAAAAACTGAGAAGTTTTTGCACAATTTTATTTCTTACTATAATGTTTTGTATGGTGTCACTATAAGGTATTTCTCCCACTTCCCTAGCGTGCCTTCGTGGTGTAGTGGTTCTTCACGTTGAGCCGGTATTCCAGAGGTCCGTGGTTCGATTCTCGGCGAAGGCGTTTGCATAATTTCCATCTTTTCTGTTTCCAACTAACCTAATGACTCTACAAATGGCGCCCGAACTAAAAGGGTTGTGGATGATGTTTCTCCGCACCCAGGATTTGGCGACTAGGTCCCCTAAAACCCTAGTCGCCCTTTAAAAAGGGGAGTATATAAGGTATTTCTCGCACTTCCCTAGCGTGCCTTCGTGGTTTAGTGGTTCTGCATACTGAGCCGGTATTCCAGAGGTCCGTGGTTCGATTCCCGGCGAAGGCGGTTGCATAATTTCCATCTTTTCTGTTTCCAATTAACCTAATGACTCTACAACACTTGCACTTGCTTTATTTTCCTCCGCGATGTTTTCGTTCGCTATGTTTTCATCTGTAACCTTCGTTTCTGATTTAAATATTTTTAATATTGCGCCAAGAGTTTATCCCTGCAGATCAGGGCCCAACAGCGGCCGAGAGGTAAAGTAGCTGAACACGGATATTTCGACCTGGATTCGATTCCAAGCGAAGAAGCTGGCTGCATGGGCATTTTCGTAGTTTTTCCCCATGTGTAACGTGGATATGAGCCAGTTCCTCTTAGAAAGTCCTTCATGAAAGCATCAATCCCGTTAGGCAGATAGCCCTCGTGTGCTTTGTATTAATTAAAATAAACCAGGAGATCAGGAAACTCTAAATCAAACAACCTAGTGAGGCGTTTTATTATGATGGTTTAATGAGAATGAGATAAAGTATTCGCCGCAAAACATATCATCCGTTCAAAGTTGGGATTAAGTTCCCTGCATTAGACTCTTGTACTTTGAAGCTGCAATCATTTGGGGTGAAAAGGAAATTTTTAGCTATTCCACATCTCTCTACCTTTCAGTTTTGGCACACTGAGATCTTATTTGCTTCAAACACTAAAATTCAGACTAAAGGTCGCCATTTTGAGTCCTTACCGAGACGTAATCGGGTAAGATCGGTACGCACACTTTAGTTAAAACCTCTAAGGAAGCAAAGACGGAAAATGACGAAATGTTTTCAAATAAAATTTCAAATAAATATCTTTTGATCTGAGATAGATTTATGTATAGATATGTAGATATGCATATACATATATATACACACAAACATACACCCATACGTGTGTCTATGGCTCCAAATTTCACTACAAGCACCATATTATCCTCGTTACCCAACTCCTTACTTTCTCAGTCTTTTACTTTTTAATAAATCTCAGTTACAAAGCTTGCAATTTTTAGCTGCCGAATTGTGAAAAAAATAAAGATTATAATAATGGACATGTTTTATTTTAGTTCTGCTATTTTAATTGTTTCGCATTTGTCAATGAAATAAACTCACAGAATTCAAAGTAAACTTTACTCTTACTGGAAACAAATATTGCTTTTGTAGCTGCTGAAAAATAATTTCATTGGCTTGAAATTTTAAGACCTACTGTAATAGTGATCATAAGATGAAATAAATAATATAATTTGCAAGAATTATTCTTTTAAGGCCTCAGTTAATATGCATATTTTGAACAAAAATATGTATTGAAACAGATTCCTGAATGTTTACATCTGTTGACTCATTTAAACATACCAATGTAAATATCGCCATCTCAAACCATATTTAAGAAGCTTCATAAGCTACAACTTTTATTTAGAAATCATCAGGAGAATGGAATATTTTTGCATAGCGTAAATCTCTTTCGCGGATGATTTAATTAAATTTTCGGTTTCGACATGATAAACAAACAAGCATCCGTTATTAATTACAATCTTTTCGCAATAATTAGCATTTTTTATTTAAATGCAGGCTTATAACATTTCAATCGAGAGATGTAAAATTCTGCAGAGATAATTTAGAACTTGTCACTTTTGTCGCCATTTCGCAAGACGAAACTCGCTCTACTGTCGAATCCTTTTTCAGTATTCAAGAGAAGTTTTCTGTTGTTGTAAATTAACACAAAAGTTCCCCTCCCCGGATTTGCTAGCAAACAAACATACATGTGGCCTTAGAAAAATACCTTTGAAGTAAGACGTATGTAATTCTCTAAAGTAATCTTCATCGATGTATTTCATATTAGTAGCTAAGAATCTCTTCTTAATGAATGAAAAGAGGAAAAAGATTCATTATCGAAGATGCAATGGGATGCAATGAGACTTTTAAACAATATGACAATAATGCAGTGTGTAAATGTGAAGACATTCTGCGATGAAATACACAATGAATGCGATGCATTGTATCATTTCCCAATTACATTAATTTAAATATTCTAATGAAGAGAAACTGAGAATATAAAGAAATAAATAGCTGATAATACATAATCACTAACGATAAGTATTGAACTGAAGCCAAATTCATGAATAAACCACAGTTATGTTACAAAATATTATATTATAATATAATATTTACAAATCTAAATGAGTTGAAAATTTCTGTGCTTATACGAAGTTGGGAAAGTCTTTGAAATATCAGGTTAACGAATTTTTATTTATATTCTTATTTCAAATTCAGAAGCAATTCTATTTTTCTATGTTAAATAATGGAATTCACCGATTTATGAAAAAAAAAAAAAAAAAAAAAACCTCACAAAACATTACTTTCATTCTTTAGACTGAATGCGTTATAATTGGATATGTTTAGCAGATTTAGCAAACATACACGAAATTCCGCAGTTTGCATTTCAGTTGATACTTTTAGAACTTTTCTTTCTTAGAACGGGTATTAGTTATATTCAAATTTTTGTATGTATACGGCACATCTTATCTCATACTACTATGAAACCCAGAATTTTAAGAGGTCATGTGATTTTCTGAATGTGTTATTAAATATTACGAAGGCAAATTTATTACTTTTCCTGAAAATTCAAAGCTAGGCCGCAGTTCAGAATGATTTTTGTCATCTCCGTCAAGTAGTATTACTCCCTAGCTTTGAGAGCACAGGATTTCATTGGAAGAAATATCGCAATCATAGCTAATTTTACAGAAAGATCATATTTTCAAGTGAGCTTGCTATATGCACTGAAATCAAGTACAAAAAAAATTCAAGACAAGGATGTAAGTGAAAACAAGAAAGAAAATATTTATTCAGATAGTTATAAGTTTACATACTTAAACACAACTTTTTTTCACTCTAATGGAAAGCATTAGATACCATCAGTACTGCCAATTTGTTCTGAAGAAGAATGAAATACATTGGATCAAATAAGATTTCGAAAATGCCCAATTGCATATGATGAGGATTTCATATTTAAATACTTCATCAGGGAAACAAATGTAAATTAATGGTTTCGATAGCAGAATAAGAAGTAATGAAATCATGAATCACTAAATCTGTAAGTAGCTGAATGTAATTTCTGATTCAAGTAAGAAATGATTCAGTTTCGTATTTCTGAATTCACAATGATGCACATAATTCAAGTTGTTTTTGAAAACGTTCTGTGTCTAGATTCTACATCATAAAATCGGAGCCGTTATTTCCTTCCAAACTGTGAAGAAACTTTCTTTTATGTAAAATAAATGATCTATTACCATAAGGATGCTATTTCCTACAAAATAAAACACAATATATAATATCATCTCTTTTTGACCAATTTCATTGCAAAACTGATGCTACATTAAAACATGCAACATCATCTTTGCTGCGGTATGCATACCGTGTACACCCGACACTACCAAAGAAATGATAAACCAGTGTGACAGAAAACCGCGAAATTCCCAAATCACGTCGCGAATATATCCACAAACAATAAAACCTCTGTGAGAATATTTCGGTTCTAAAAATTTGGAGTGTATTTTCTTAAGAACGAGCTTGCACGAGGAAAATAGCATCAGAGAAGTGGTCCAAGACCCTTTTTGTGACATGTGACATCCTTTTAGCCATAAAGATCAAAACTTTCCTTCGTTGCAAAATATGAAGTCTAAAAGAGACATGAATTTTAAGTATGATGTACATGATTGCTGTGCAGTTATTTTGAATTACGTAAAAAGCAGAAGCAAATTTTAAGTCTAATATCTAATAAAATAAATACCTGCTTCTAACATGGAGGATGCTTGCTAGAGTAGTTTCTCCTGAAAGGCATCAAATATTTAAGAAAATACGAGGATTAAACATTTCAATTTCTAACAAATGATTTTTCATAAATTTTCTTTGAAAAATCTATTGCTTTTATGAATTATATCTTAAATTTATAATATAACTCTTCATCAGGTAACATTATATCTTCTTTTCTCGTAAATAAGATAGAGAAACTGATGTGTACCGTCGAGCTTTTATCTTTTCTTGGTTAATTATGGCTTCGAAAATGCTCATCCCTTAATTATTATCCTGTTCGGAAGCGAACAGAATGTATTTCTTCGATAAGTAATATTCTGTATTGTCGAATCGCCTTGACCCTTATGTTTTTAATGTACATCATAGATGAACATATCTTGAATAAAAGAAACAAAATTCTAGTGCTTAATTTCAACTGATTTAACTCTTACTATCTTTAATATTGAAACAAATTCAGTATATTCGTTATATATATTGTATGTAGGATGTTAGCGAAAAAACGTATTTCCAGGCTTTTCTTAAGCATTGACTTTAGACGTGCAATTATAATTCTAAATTTTTTAAAAATAAGTTAGAGTTTCACAACAGTTTCAATACTGCGGCTAGTATCGATAAATAAAAATTTTAACATTTTATACGCTCTCCTTAGAGCAAAAGCTCTGGTTAAATTCGAAATATTCCGTATATTTATGTGAAACGATCGAGGAGATATTGATATAAAAGAGTTTGTATGCTCAATTACAAAGTTAATAAATAGTGCTGTTTTAACCAATACGGAATCATTTATCACGAAAACGAGCAAATTTGTTTCGTATTTTCTGCTAGATTATGACCTGCTCGCAATCGGTCAGGCACTGAAAAGGTGTCTAACTTAGTAATTTCGTTCTCAAGTATCATCAGGATTATTTCACGTGAAGCTATGATTTATTTTGTGATAACTTCATCAAAACATAAAGAATATCTTGTTCACTAAAACGTTTTGCTTTATGGTAGTCACAAAAAAATGTAAGTTTTTATATTTACAGAACACTCCTACTACTAATGCTGAAACTGGTCCAACAGAATTCTTAATAATTCTTAATTAAACCGTATTTTGAGAAACTTCGTAAGTGAAAGTGCACATCTGGGATCGACATGAAGGAAATAAGGATGAAGGACATGAAGGATGTGTCCACCTTTCACGGGCATTTTCATGTAACTAAATGCATGTGCTTACATTAAAAAATTTTGTAATGTATATAAACGCACAAAATTTCGGTTGTAAAATTTTAAAACATAAAACCAAGCGGTTTTTTGCACATTTCTTTATGTCTAAGTGAAACAGAGAACCGTGCAAAAAATAGCTATATATAAATAACTTTAAAAAAGGCTTTGTATTCGTATCAAAAGAATATTTAGTCAATATTCGCATAGAATATATCCCATTTTTTTTTAGGCAACAAACAAGAAATTTTCCTCATCTGTAACTCTTGTTTTAAAGAAAAGACCAAAAACCAAAAATCTCTTTTAAAGTACATATTTGATTGTAATTTCCTGCAATAAAATTCGAAATGAACGAAAATTAAGAATCATGAATGCCATATCCATTGGATGCCAAAAATAATTTGGACGAGAATATATGTAATTTCATTAAAGGCAAGACTAATTAATTAAACCAAATTTGTTGCTTTTATTTCAGTTTAAAATTTGTCTTTATCTAAACTTATTAAACCTAACTTAATGATTAATTACTTGGCAGTTAGTGTTTAAAAGCAGGATGTATATTGAGTATAATGCATTTCATTGTTAATTAACGATTCATATCTCAAATATTTTATAACGACGTATTTAATACTGTGAAATGAGTTCTTTGAATTTTATATATTAAATAACCAGGAATATGCAAATGCTCATTTATTTCGAAACCAAAATTATAACAAATTAAAAGTACACCCACCACAAGACAACGTTCCTTGCTTTTTATGTTTTATTTTTTTCAGATAATAGTTACTGACACGTTATAAGAAAAGTCTGCTCAGCCATCGTTCTAATTTTTCTTTTTTATTTCAATAGTGAGTCTTTTTACATTTCATTTTTGATTTATTGAACTGAATTTATTTGCAATAACCCACTCAAAGGAGTAGGACATGTATTAAAATGGGAAAGGGCTGAGAAACTTATAGTGGGAAAACGTAATTTTTAATAATGAGAAAAATGTCCTTAAAAATATCAAAAGTGTTTATCTCTTTCAAATATCCTAAAAATAAAAATGACAGGTGCAGATAGAACTGGAAGAGGCACCAGTCTGTATATAATTAGTCACCAGGTAACGCCTTTAACCATCTTGAGGCTGCTGTGAGCATTCGCACTGGGCACGAAATCCATGTGCAAATCCGCAGGGTCCAGGACTTGTCGCCGTCGCAAATTTACCGTGGCCGTTTCGTCGCCGGCGTTTCGCCATCGGGATGTTTCGGCATGGGAAAATTTCGCTGTCAAGACACATTTTTCTCTACATGACTGCATTTTGTCTTGCCGTATTATACTCGTATTAATTTATTATTTCAATAATTCTGTTTACCTTTTGTATATTTAATAAAGGTTGCTTTTAATATATATAGTTATTTACAAGTATGAGATATAAAGAAATTACACATAGTTAGTTGGAAAATTATGTCAGTATCAAAGAACTGGGGCTAAACTTCTGATATAACAGAAGTTATGTTATCAATTTTAAAATTATGCGGCTACAATGTTTACACGATTCGTCAAAATTTCTTGAAATTTTAATCGGCTAGTTCAGAGAAATTACTCATACATCGCATTTTTATGAAATCTGAATGTAAAAAGAAATTTAGAATCTTGCCAGCACTTTACTCTCTTAAAATTAATATTGCATGTGTAGCGGTGTATTTGTATAAAACTGTACACAAAAACATTTTATATTATTAAATTAAATTATTAAGCAAAACAGAGTTATTAATTTAAATCGACATAATGTGATAAGGCAAGATGTAATATAGTCGTGTAAAGAAAAATGTGTCTTGACGGCGAAATGACCCGGCGGCGAAACAGCCACGGCGAATAGTCCCATTCCCAATCCGCAACAGTTGCCAAACGTGTCACCTCTAGTTGCCAGCGGGCATCTCAGCAACTATCAGCTAAACTGTTTACGATTACGTATTTCGTTCAAAAAAATTTTAACTTATTAACATTTACTATATCCTTGCGTTAGTACAATAGTACTTGGTATATTGATCAAGTTTATTCGTTCCTCATTGTGAAGTAATACATACAATTTAGTCCTAAAACTATGTAGTCCTAAATACTGTCGGAACCATTCCACTGCCATCGCAACAACATGGTCCACCTTCCACATGAGAAAATTTTCCAGCTTACGTCCTTGAAATTATAATTTAAAGTATCCCCCTTGCACTTCTTAGCGCAAAAATTTACATATTTCTGTGTAGCGAGAATGAATTCCACTAGGATTAAGTTATAACGTTGACCTTGAGCTACCAATTAACTACCTTTCGTTGAACTTAACTTAATTAGCATAAAACATCATTTTACAGTTCTTTATTTAATGCTTTCCGTCGGGGTATTATATAGAACTAAAGTTGTGATGTAAGTTTCGTAAAAATATCAGCAGATAATCTAATAAGCAGACGAAAAAACAAGTAAACCTTCAGTTAATAAACTAACATTTGGTACGGATTGTTGTATCTTAGAATCCATTCATAGTCATGGGCATAGCCAAATTCAACACAACCAACTACGTTTCAATGTAGGAAATTCAATACAACATTTCTGAAAGCTAAAAGATGTCCAAGAACTTAATTATAGTTGAATAAATTGCCTTAGTCACCTCATAGCCTAACGTTGGTTTTGACTTCCAAAATAATATAAAAATAATAGTTACAGAAGGTACAATGCAGAAAAAAAATCAAAAATTAATTTGAATGAACAAAATAATTACATAATATATATATAGTTTTTACTGGAAAATAGTGTAAACGTACTGATCGTAAACAAACTAAACTTTGAAACGTTTAATTTTTTTTACGCAAAAATATAAAAGCAGTTTTTGAGTAAATATTTTTATATAGCAAAATTTTATAAACATAAATATTGTAATAATATAATAAGATTATGCATAATTTCTACAAGTAAAACATTTAAGGACTCAAAGAAAAAGCAAAGAAAAAAATTATTACTGTCATAATGGAGCAACGTGGCTAAATGAAAGTATGCTTCTACAGGATTTAAAATTTAAAGGAAAGGTTAGCCGGTTATGTGACGTGTGTAGAAGTGGAAGTCAGTACAAAGCTGGATTGTGGGTAAGTTCAAGCAGCAAAGCAACAGAGCATTTAATAATTACTGGATATGGAAAATAAAACAGTTGAAGTCCGAAAACTAGGTTGAAAACAAAAGCTGATTGGATTTCCTACATTGAGACGTAATCACTGGGACGACTTTCTATTTTTCTTCTATGATGAATTCTAAATTTGTTTGTATATTCGCGGCGTGTGTTTTAGGTACAGTTTAGTAATCAAGATACAATTTTTAATTGCGGCTTATAAGAAAGCTTTTCAGCTTCATTGACAGAAAACACATGGATGTAGGCTAATTACACACATCTCGTGATAATTTGTAGTAAACCTTCATGATCAAAACAATTTTTACTTGATCCTAGATCATTTTCTTTAAAAGTATACTTTCATATTACTACAGTTCATTTAAATTACTGAATATCCAGCACCATCTAAGTTTTATTTAATTGTTAGCCACTGCAAGATATCCCTGCCTGATTAATTTTCAGAACTTATAAGATATTTCTCCTGCCTTCTTAGCAACCCGTCGTTGTGTAGTGGTCTGAACGCTGGGCGCGTATTCCAGTGGTCCGTGGTTCGATTCCTGGCGAGAGCGTTGCTTATTTTTCAAATCTCTTGTTTCAAAAAATACCTAATGTTTCTACAAACTAAGCTCCTCGTGTTATACGTAATTAAAAATCAGGTTTTTATCAAGAATTTGTATAGTTACATAATTCAAAATCAAAGCAATTAAGAGAAAATAAATTGAGCGAATTTTAATAAATATTTAATATTTCATTATATGTAATATTACTGGATTCAAGTCTTCGGGACAGAAATTTGCTGATCATTCAATATACAACGAGCATACTAGATTTAATATAAAAGTATTTTCTGAAGCAGAGAGAGAAATTTATAAACCTTATATAATCTTACAACACTGAAAATGGAGTGTAATTAAAAATAGTTTCGAAATTCTATCACTGTTCTCTCTTTCGTTTACGCATACAATGTACTAATTTTCCTTTTCATTGATTCTAAATGCGTGAAGCTTAATGAAGTGCAAAATATTTCTCTAATTTTATTTTTGTTAGCTATGTTTTTGCCCTGTTATTAAGTATATAGGGTACTCTAGGATTCGTCCGATTTGAAGTGGTCATACTTTAAAAGTTTGTGTACACTAAATGATTTAATGATGCATAAAGTAAAAGGGAATCTATACATTGTTTACATTTTACCTAGCAAATAGCCTTACACTGAGGCGATTTCCCATAATTACAAGGAGTACTATCAGGATGAAATTCGAATTCTCCTCATACTACTTTTCCTCGATCATGCAGTAGAAAAATGTAATCTTTAAATTTATCTGGCCAACTAGGTAGGCTGGTATGTGTACAGCACTATATTGCAATGCTTCAAAAAATACGGATATCCTCAATAATCGCATTATTACTGTTATGGAGTCAGTGACAATTGGTACGTTAGGAACAGTATAGGATAAAGTTTTAATATCATCTCAGTTTTGCTCCTGTAGTTACGAGCAAGAACATTCAGCACTTACAAGATTTAAAAAAAATTAATTGGGCAGTCATTTTAATGCATCGTTAAATACTGCGACTGTGCAAACTTAAAAATAAAGAGCTTATCTAACCCGATGAATAAATCTGAATTACCTGTTACAAGTCTAATTTAATTCTGGCCGGAAGTAGAAAATAAGAAGTGATAGTACAGTTTTAAAATAAAATAAACGTTAGTAAAACTTAAGATTCTTACATAGTAGCCAAAACAATCCTTGAAATTCTGAAAGTCGTTCTCAATCAAGCTGTGAAAATTCCTAATTTTATAAAAAGTCGAGCTCTAAAATCAAGGATATTTACAATGTTATGCCAAGAGATGGGCAATGAACATGAAACGCTTTTGTTACAACAAACTTTCCTCTGTGATTCAAAATCTGAATTACAAAATTATTCATTTAGTGAATTATGGGTTGGCACGTTTAGGATATTTAGCTGATAGTTTTGGAAAGTTAAATGAATTAAATTTATGATTACGAGTGTTAATTTGTTTACCCTTAGAGAGAAAATAAATGCAATGATAGAAAAACTCGAGCTAATATTCAAAGAATTGGATAATAATATTTTAGGCTTTTATGACTTTTATAAATTTTTCTAACCGAAATTAATTTGAAAATAAAAAAATTATAATCCGACACTAAAAATTATTGTTTTTCACTAATAAGTAATTTCAATATGTATTTTCCCGAGGATTATGAAAAGGAAAATTGTGTCAGAAATCCATTTTGTTCAAATATACCTGAAATTTTATTCAAATATTTTTATGTGTGCTTATTTAATAGATATAGACAATTGGCTGTGCAAGTGGCTTAGGAAATAAATTATATATATATATATATATATACTTTAATATTTCTATTGAGAAATTGCTAAATAAGCTTTGTAAAACGTAGCGGGGATACTAAAGTGTTTTCAATTTATGTTTGTATGATACGCGTTAATCAAAAGGTTGAAAATCGCTGTGCTAGATCGCATTTCAAATTGATAATTTTTTGGAACAGTTACTCTTCTTGGTAGCCTTTTATTGCTCAGTAAGCTTTTATGGCTGCTAAGTGCCTTCAATGCAAAGTGGTACGAAGAAATGCTTCAAAAAACGTTTTGTTTGAGGAAAAGGGAGGAGCGGAGATTTCAGAAAAGTGTTCTTAATGGCCAATATGCGGCAAGCCTGCTACTGGGTCCCCAATCCTATGAAATGCACTTTCGGGGTCAGCGGGAGGTGAAAGATTTATCGCATCACGCACGAGCCAGCATATCCAAATGCGAGAGGGACCGTAATTTTGCACATTCCGATAGTATTGTAATCAGCGTAATTGCTGCAGAACATCCTTAAAGTAGCTTGTGTACCTCTAAGACGAGCCCGTCTCGGTAAGAAGGTAGTGTCGCTGCATCGGGAGAGTCGATGTCATCCCTGTCAATAGGGCGGCTGAGAGTGGGGGACGAAATGCGGCTGGCAGGGCCATTACGTGAATAATTGACAATGGCTAAACAGTCTTTTATAGTGGAACGCGTGAGTTGTAAGGCGGTTGTTAGAGCCCGGGGCTAAATAAGTAATTAGAAGAGAGAAAGTGGGGACGTTTTGGAAACTGTACTCTGACGCGAAGCTCGCTGCTCTTCATTGGTCCACAACGCCCGTGACGTAAACTTGCGCGCCTGTTTCCTCCGAGGGTTCAAACTTATATGGATAGACTGCAGGTAAATCGTGCATAGATTTCAAAAAGCCGACTGTGTGAGATAATGTGACAAAGTCAGACTTAGTACAAGCCGAATGTGTGATAATGTGACAAAGTCAGATCTTAGTACAAGTTCCATGTTTAAGTTATTTATTTACCAACCAGCTTATTCGTACTTTATTATCATCCATATAAAACGCATTACTATGACATTAAATTTAAATGATTAGCATTAAATCATCTGTTGCTTCCTTTAAGATTTCTATTCACATAAATATTAAAAACAATAGAACATACTAGAGGATGAAATGTAAATTGACTGTTAATTAATATCTCTAAATCAGTCATACTTTATAAGTTTCAAACTTGAAATTCGTCGTTTGAACTCTCGAAACATGTTTAGAAATCTGCTCGAAACCTGCTTAAAAAGAATCTTAATGACTCAAAAGCTCTAAATTGATATTAATTTTAGAGAAGTTTTTTGTTACAATTAAACAGAAACCAAGCTTGTTCTTTATTCTTCATAAAGCATAATATTTTGCTGCATATATAAGGCAGGAAAGAACTTGAGTCTTATTTTCTCGAGATGTATAAAACATTTCAGTGATTTCTGAAAAATAATATAACGTTACTTTTGTTTACTTTAATTCCATACATATCTTCTTTTATCGCTGAGAGTAATGTAAGGTACCTTACATTATTCTATTAGCCTTTATGAAATATAAATGGGTCATTTCGGAGAAGGTGACTGGCATAAAAATGGAGATAGCTGTCATTGTTTCCTAAATGTAAATAATTCATGTTTTAAAATACAAATTTCTATATGTTGCGAACTGAGCGGCAATTCAAGCCATACACAACGAAATAATTTTTGCTCCAGACATAAAATGTGTATTACTAACGAAATGCATATCGGTATTTCATCCATTTATTTTGTAAAGTACTTAGGTCTCGTTCTTATTATAATGTGATCCTTTAATTACATTATAACATCAAAAGAAAGTTTCATCTGCATTCGGAACATTTATATTAGAATTTTGCATTACGAAACATATTAATGGCTCGGTCATATAATACTCAAGAAAATTAAAATGGTGTTGTAAATTAGAATGATCAAGATAGTTTTAAATTTAAACTTGAGACATGTAGTTCTGTTACGAGGATTAAATGTGAATTCCAGTGCCAGTGCCAGTACCGTTCGTTCTTTGTTACCTCCTTTTTGAACTTAATAGTCTCTAGTGTCATGGAAAATGCTATGTTTTATTATGCTTAGGAGGTACTGTACATTTCAATCGGGAAGTTTTATTTCATTCCTGTGTTTGTAAATAGTATTTTGTATTAATGCTCATTTATCAACAATGAATTTTTAACATAAATCTCTCTTACTTCTCAGATATCTTTAGAGATAATGCATGCATATTCAAAGAAAACGCTAAGAATATCTGCTTTAAACAGATTTATTTACACTTAGTACCAACAGAAAAATGTAGCGAACAGTATATCCTATTACTTGTTTTTCCGATTTATTTTTCATTAATGAGTGTTGCAAAATAAGATAGTTTCTTTACATTGACTTAGTTCAGTTGAAACTTTAAACCTTTATCTGACTGATATGAGCAGTCTCTTTAATATATATTTCCTAACTCATGGAATCACAATAACTCATTAATTTAAAATCAAATATAGATTATGAAACATTTCATTAGTTCATTTTATTTGCTTTATGATAATTTTACATGTAAAAAAAACATATTTTTTAAAATAATGAAAACAGATATTTAATTCTTTTCCATTCGTATATTTAAAAAAAACCACACAAACTTATGTAGAATTTAAAATCATCATATTCTCATTCACCTTTTTTGCCATTAAACTTAAAAAACGTGTTTTAAAGCCTGACCTGTATTTTAGGTATACCCCAATCTTTTGACCTTATGTTAGACTTAAACACTCTTCTGTTAGCAAAATGAGAAGTTCTGGATTCACGACGTCCTCAAAACAGTAACATTTCAAAGATTTATACATAAGAATAAGAACATGTATAACAAACTCAAGCGAAAACCTATGCACTGAAGTTTTTCACATAACTTCTATCATACCATCCTAAATAGGAAAATATATGGTATTCCTCAGTTTGCTTATCATTCAGAATCCCGATCGCATTCTTTCGGAATGTATTTGTGAAGTTACGTTCCTGCGAAAGTTTCTAAAATTATATTTCTTTTTTTCCACGAAACACTGAATTATTTTAGTTATTTAGTTAAGCATGCAAGGGCATTTTGTAGAAATCGGTTTAAGAAATATTGGCTACTATTCTGTGTATATCTGAGGAATATCACGGACACCTAATCTAGTAACCCCATGTATCGTGAACAGAACTACATACAATGAACGTTTTCAGCAACATTAGTCATTCGACCACTAGTTACCATAAAATGTATCAAAATCAAACTCTGTGACTATAGTCAAATGACTGTTAGATAGGCTCTAACAGTCTCTGTGCTTAGTGGAAAACTGTTTATATTCTCTTGATTTGCATTGTTAGAAAACTAGTCTCTTGATATTTTATGTTTCTGTGAACTGTTTATTACTACTGAAATACTAAAAAATCTTTGGATCTAACTGACACTTAATATCTTATAGAAAAACTGTAAACTTACTTAAGATGAAATAGCAAATTTTACTAAACATTTTTTGTTATAGGACCAAAGCATTCAATGTTAGCTGTTAGGGTGTAAAAGTTTGCGATGCTTTCAACTTATCATTACGTAAAAGAGAGAAGAAATCTTTTATATTAACAGCCGTAAGCGATTTGAAAGGTTTTTCGATATGCATTGTACATACGATGTACCAAAGTGGATTTTTTAAAATTTCTGTAGTAACTGTAATACACTTTTGCCCACTTACACGAACACCAGCACATATTTGTGCTATTTTCTGCATACAGATTTACGATTCTGGACTGCCCATAATCATATATTATAGCTTAAACTCTCTGTCATTATTTTCGTGAATAAACGAAGTCCATTACTGTTTGTTAAGTTTTATAGGAAAGAGTTTCGATGTATCACCAATAGCAGCGTCTATCAAAATGGAAAAGGCTCTCGCAGCTGCGTCTTTATGAATATCAAACACGGCTGAGAAGGGCTGAACTATATTTACCAGGTGTACGCATCATAATAAAAAGTAAACTTCATTTAAAAAATATTAAAATCTAATGCAACATTTACAACAATGTTTTATAAACAACTAATTTTAAAATATGAGATTATAATTATTTTGAACGAGTAATAACAGATGTGTTATTGTACATCGAAACAGCATTTAAAAACGTTCACCTCTAATTTCTATAAGTTTCTGACCTCAGACTCACATTTAGTGACTTTTTGTGGAACGCAGTTTGAGAAAACCTGCACTAATAACCATACACACATATAATGCATATGAAGGAAATCCTGAAAAACTCACGCAGCCAGACATTTCAGTACTAAGAACAGAACTGGAGTCAACTTACTAATGTTCCGCGTCCTTAAAGAAAAGATATCCAACTCCCATCTGCATACATCATTTCTTCGAGATTAATGATAATCTATCGTTGAAATTTACTAAATTTTATGAATGAACTTAGTTTTAATACGCAGTTTACAGAAAAAGGCTAATTTATGACGGCAGAAAGAAGAAAGACCTTTGTGAGATTCTTTCGAAACGAGTAGAAAATTTCTCTAAAATGAGTGCCACACTAAGGTAGAAATTTGAATAATTTTAAAGCTGATACATTTCATTACATTTTTTGCATATTAATGCAGTTAAGTAGTTGCCCGTGTCTTGTAAAATATTACTTTAGTAGAAATTTATACTTTACTTTTTTTAGAAAATATTACTTTATTTTTTTTAGTACAAATTCAGATAAAAAGTTACGTGAATTTTTTTGTTAGTTTTCAGCTATATTCAGAATTTCTTTCTGATATATAGAGAGAATGATATTTTGGCTCTTGCTTGGATTAATATGTAATATTTTATTGGTTACGTCAAAAACAGCATGTACTGTATAATAAGACTTAATATTAGTGTTACATTTAATTTACACGCATGAAATATGGTGACGTGTACATGAATTAAGCTGTCACAACTCTCCGTGATTTAAAGCTTATTTTTAAACAAAAGTTTATGAATCTGTCATATAAGAAAAGAAACCATGCTCAACTGAAATAGTTATTTATCACCTAATTACTGTACAATTTAGTGTTATCCATCAGAATACGAAACATTTTTAGTAAATTAAACTATGAATTAAAATCGGTATTTATTGCAAATTACTACTCATTACAAAATGCTAAAATGAATCACACCTAAACTTAAACGAAATTTTAACTTTATAAAACTTTCCGTTCTAGTTTAACGAATGTAAACAAAAGTGGAGTATGAACTTACTGCATATTTCAAAAATATGTAATGTGAAAAGAGTTGCTTGAATGATTATTTTAAAGTTTCAAGAAATTATGATTATTTAAGAAATTTGATCATACAGAGATAAAAAAGAGAGAGATATACACTTTAAAAATTTGATTACAAAATAAAATTCAGAATGCTAAAGTATTAGAAGTTTATATTGGCCGTTTAATCAAAAAGTAGCTATATGTCTGTTATGTTGATTGGTCTAATTGAAATTGAAAGATGATATAATGCAGTAAGAATTAGCTAACCAGAACGTAGTAAGCGAAATACAATATAATTTCCATCTAACTTTCTGAAACAATCTTTTAACTAGCGAATGATCAAACTTTCCTAATGTTAAATTTTTAAGATAACGAGGGGGAATAGAGAGTTCAGAGACCCCTAAGAATTATAATGTGATTAAATTTTCTATGAAATTAAGTATCGTGGACTAAAAAGAAATATTTTTCTGCCTTTCTTAATTTGTATGCACCGGAACTTTTTATTCCTATATTTTTTTGCATAAAACCCGACTTGGGAGTGGACGAGGACACAAAGAAACTCACTCTCTACAGGACTAAATGTAGAACATTTAATGGAATCATGATGTGAAATTTGCATTTTTGTCAAACATGATTAAAGAAGAATATAAAAAAAGATTGGTTGGAAAAGAGTGGAGATCAATTTTCTGAGATTTAAACATTTTGTTTTAAATTTAATGTTTTGAGATTAATCAACTGGTAAACATGATAATTTTTACTAAACAATGCGTTCGTCTGAATTATTTTTAATCATTCTTCAATAAGCAACACTTAAGTTTTATTATTATTATTTTTTTTTTTTCAATATCCTTCCATTCTGACAAGCAGCGCAATAGCAATCTGCCTTCTTATAGAAGCTGGAAAATGTTTTGAAACATGCATCAATATATCTTTTAGCAGAATTTAGAATATAGAAATATCGATGTGTTTTTTATGTTAGCTGACAGAGTTTCAATCTTTTACTTAAACTTTTAGACATTAAATGCATAAATTCAAATTAGTTTAATTCTACATTTAGTTTACAAAAATCATAAAATGTGATATAGATTTCTGCCTTTAACTAACTATCCCAGTAATTCTTCCGATGTCTTTTCTGAAGTTAAGGATTTGGTAACCACTGTCTGATATTGATGGCACTGAATTATATGTGTTTCACGCTAATTTATTTTCGTTCGTAGTAATGGAAAAACATCCATAATAAAGTGTTTTATCACAAACATTATTATTTATTACATATCAGTTTTTCGGCCTTTTTAAGGATAACACAAATAAATATATGATTGTCTTCTGAAGTGAGAGTGGTAAAGAAAGAGCAAAATCTGTCTGAGGAAAATAATATGCGCTTTTCATATTTATTGCTTTACTTTTTTAACATTGCTCTTGCATCACGTTAAATAACACAGCACTATAGAAAATTGCTAACAATACAATATTAAAAAGAAAATGGTATTGCCGTTTTTTCTGCTAATTTATCTTTATTTTTCAAGACTGCTGAACATAATTATCAATGATGTAAAAGGTTACTCTACAAAAGTAGGCAATAACTTCTCTTCAAAATTACTTAAATTTGCTTTTATGTAAAGTAACTGTTTGTTCACTTACCAAATGTATAATTATATGCTTGACGAGTATGTAACACACAATAATATACGACATGTAAATTGATCCCTAATTCCTAATTCGCTTAAATAGAAATTATATTCAACGAGGTTAACGTATGATGTCGTCACAAAATTTTATGCATATATATTCGTCGAGCCTATGTCTAACAAATTTTATGCAGAAATCCTCGGACTTAACCTGAATGATAATGAGCATTTATAAATGTGGAAACACCACAGCACACGCTCGAGTTAAAACAAAATATGCAGGAGTGAGCTCCAAAGCATCTTTATTAAGCTGAGTAATTTCGCGTACTCCTTTCACCCCCAAAAAGCAGTCCGAGAAATGTGGCATAGAGTCCCCAAGCGAGCAGCAAATGTCACAGGAGGAAGAGCGTTAATTTTTAATTGCATGCATTCTCCCACTGCGGGGAACTAATGACTGGACTGCCAATGAGCACAATCCGGGCGCTCAAAATGACACGCAAATCTAGTTCCCGATTGCGCTAGGATTGTCTTGGGATTGGTATTACGAGGCACGAACCAGCAACTCAGAGGCAGAATTATACATCGCATCTCACTAACTAGAAGACCGTTTGACAGCCCTTCTGACTAAAAACACATGCCACAGAGCCCTTGGCTCTTGATACCTGTTATTTGATTGGATTATGTTTAGTTTTAGGGTTGAACTTCGTGTCAAATGTGGCAGCATAAACTAGCAACAGTTTTGCCACCAATTTTGTGAGACAAAAATCTAATCTGACGCTCTAATACACTTCGTTCATGTTTGCATGTACTTCTTAGTAGCACAAATATTTCATTTTAGGCTATTACAACTTGGGACATGGACTTCTTATTCTTCGTAGACTTAACAGAGTCATGTAGCTCCCTGTTTACTAATGTACGTACATATATTTTTTACTTGCTGTCCGATTTTGTAGACACAATCTGCGAGACATTTCATGTTTTGTAATCTTCCTTTACATAAACTATTGGGAAAATGAAGAAAGAAAAGAAATAAGAAACATTAATCCAATCTTGTTTGGAAATGCTTGCAACATTTACCATGACATATGTAGGAATCTTAAATGTCACTTATAAGATGTCGTCATCAAAATTATGTTTACTTTATGATGAAAATGGGAATTATAAAATTACCAACGCATAACACAAATTGCAAATGCATTTACTGGTTGAAATGGCGTTCAAGAAGTTACAGCTCAAAGAACCGATTTATCGAACAGCCGATGTTAAATTATTAGCATCCTATATGTATTTTCTTAATTTGTGCATATGGTGCTAAAGCTAACTTAAACCTTCTACTTCAAGGATAGCATAATGGGCTACGAAAATATGCCTAAATCTATACGGATTTTGGTACATATGAAACATAAGCTTCAAATCATTGTTGGTGCATCTACCTCTAGATTAGTAGAAAATTAAGGATTAGGATTATTAAATTATGGCAAAGCACACGAGGGATATCTGCCTAAAGGGGAGGGATGCCTTCGTGGAGGACTTTCTAAGGGAAACTGGATCGTATACATGTAACACATGGGGTAAACCACGAAAACGCCCATGCAGCCAGCCCGTTCGTGAGATTCGAACTTCGAACCGAACTACCAGTGTTCAGCGCCTTTACCGCTCAGCCGCTGGTGGGCAGAAAATTAAGGATTTGGCATATTTATTAGTTTAGTGGAATCTGGCCAGTGTGTGATAGCTTAAAAAAAAGACCGAAAAATTAACTGAATTATGCTATTTTACGAATCCATAAATCCTCACTTTATTAAAATACTAACATATATATTGTAACAGCAAGTTTGTCACCAGTGCTTCCCACTCATAATAAAACAGATAAAGTCGAATTTAGAATAAAAATTTCTATCGACTGGTTATTTAGTTTCCGATGGACAGAATTTTCTTTCGTTCATAATCACTGAATGTTCTTTGTAAGAATGTTAACTGGAGAAAAAACTAAAATCAGCCAAACTCTACAGTACTCAATATTTTGACAGTCGCCCAGACGGTATAGTAGTTAGAAGAGCCTACGCCTACTGCGGTATCGAAGGGCCGGATTTCGAATCCCGGAGAATATATAGATGTTGGTAAATATATAGTGTCCGTGCGGCATGGGAGCACTCAAAATATGCGGCTAGCCGAAAGTCCTCTCGTGTGGTTTGACGGAAGGGAAGAGGAATAGGAAACCTCCAGACAGCCCCTCGGGGTGCTCTTCCTCAAAATTGGGGTGGAACCAACCTAAAGTCCAACCTCTTTTCGGAAAAGGCTCTGGCAACCATTCTTCCATGTAATATGGGCATGACAAGAATAACAAATATTTTGACAGGTAGTAAATATCATAATTTAGTTTTACTCCAGATAATATGTGTTTTTTTTTATATTTACTCAACCCAAAAGTTCTATATTAGATGAAGCAATGAGTACAAAAATATCAATAACTTCTTTCTGCAAGTAAGAAATCTTATTCTTTTTTAAAAATCGTGCATTCATGTTAAGCTACATTACTTTTCAACTATTCAGTTATTTGCAGCTATCCATTAGTAAGAGTTAAGTAATGTTTTTTTTTTTTTTTTTTTTTTTTTTTTTTTTTTGTGGAAACATTAGCAACTTTAGTTTCTAAGCCAGTAGAGTACTGTTGCATATGTAAAGGGCCTGGAAATTAGGATGTTTACATGACACATTACAACTGATTTTTCAAACCTTTTAGAACTTTTCTACCTGCATGCTTATTAAGGCCTGTTAAGTATAAAGTTAGAAACGAATATCTAATAAAAACAATTCTCACAACGTAATGAAAATTTGATATACAAAAGTCGAATTAAGATTTCATTTTAAAATATTCGCAAGCATGACAAGCTTCTGTCGACAGCCACAGAAGAAGCTTTTTAAATAAATTTAGTTTTCTCTAAACAGCATAAATACCAACAAAGCGATTACTTAAGGAAAAGAGAAACACATACATCTTTTTGAAAAATCTTTAGTCTTTGGAGAAAGATTAAATTTTAGCTACTTTTGTTCGGTGGTTAACAGGAACTACTCTTCTAGAACTGGTGCTCGAATTGGGAGCTGGTTAAAGCCTCCTGGGAATATTGCGATTACAAGTTCATTGCAGATTCCGGCATACACTAGCACCTTCCTCTCCTCCTTCCTTAACGACTTCCGCTGAGGTTTGAGACACGCTTAAAGCCCCAGAAGAATTAACTTCAACGACTTTAAATTTGCTAATGATTTAAAAGATTTACAACTACCGAAAATTCCTGCAACAGATTTTGACGATGATTGTTGACTGGTATTCTTTAAATTTTCATTTTGCGGGATAGTGCGAAAATGGTAACTTTAGGAGCTCATTTCGAAGTCATCATACATCCGAATTTCTGAATACAAAGCTTTTTGTTCTTGTCTTGCTCCAAAGTATTTGTTAGTTTGTACTTATTTGGTATATCATATAAAGAAAATTCGTTCACTCTTGACACAACACTCTTCATTACGACTCTTTGTTTAAAGAAATAAATGACTTTATTTAATTGTTAAATTTACGTGTATTCATTTCTTCACCTATCTTTATGAAATGCAACTAAACTGTATCAAAAGAGCATTTAATGTAAGCATCTTATAAACAGAAAAATTGCCTGATATGCAAAGTATTTGTTTCAGTTGCAATCGTTCGTTTTGTATCGGCTCTTTTCCTTTAATTCCTGAAAAATCTTTTTTATATTTCTTGAGAATAATTATGTTTTGTTCTCTGTTACAGAAATCATATATTTAAGTAAAAATGGATTACAAGCCATTAAAGTAAATGCAAATATACATGCATGCATATTTAACAAAACTTTGTTCATAATTAAACTTAGTTAATAAAAGTTATTTCTATGACTTAATAGGGCTCAGAATGCTATAAATTATTTATTTCCTATCATAATTTTTGCACTTTTTACAATTTTCAAAGATTGTCAACTTCAAAGTCGAAGAGATTATAGAATACATCATTATAAAGTACTACAGAAAAGAAATATTTTGTAATTGATTGATACGTATACTAAACTATGCTGGAAAATAGGATTCATTATTATTATTTGTGAAAAACTCTTAAACAAATCATACGCATAAATATTAGAAAAAGATCAAATAAATTATATATGGTATAAAGGTATGCTTAATTATTTTTTAATCTTTTTATATAAATTTTCATATGAAGTGAATTACAGTTAACAATATTTCTTTGAACTTAGTTTAAGGTCCACACCAGTACGCTAAAGGATAGCAAGAGATGTTACAGTCTTATCACTATGTCTCAAATAATGTCTTAGCGCCATGTAAAAAAAATCTGTATACATATACATATATGTCCTATATATGTGTGTGCATGTATTAATTAAAAAAGAAATGAATTTTTAAATGGTTATTCTGTCTGAGGAAAAATTGTGTTGGGCCATAAAATGGTGTCTGTATATTAAAAGTGAAATACACATAAATATATATAGGGAGAACAGAAAAACAAAAAAGTAAAAAAAACTTTAAATTTCAAAATTTATTCAGAAAGGCGTAAGGTAAAATCCTGCAAAATTGCTGCAAAGATATGATTATTTTACATATTACTATATATATGTACATTTAGTGCGAAAACACGTGTATAGACAATATAGTATATGTATACATGTGCGTATGTTTATATATGCATAAAACATATACACATATGTTTATATATACCAATATATGTATATATGCATATATATTATTTTCTTCTACTACTTTTTAATTTTAAAATTAGTTTCCCTTATTTTTTCTGTTTATATTTTTTTTATTAAAATTCCTATTGTTGTTCCAAATAATTCATTAAAGATATATGTTCTGTTTGATGTAATATTTTCTGTTTAATATTACATCTTGTTTTGATTCATTGTGATGTTACTTCAATGAATGAAAAATATGCAGATTAAAAACTGATTTTTTTGTGCTAAGCCTACTCAGTTTCATAACACTTTGCTGAGTTATTTAGATGAATGTTTTTTTAATCTTGATGTGTGTTAATTGAAGACAAACAAGTTTAATAATTTATAAACTAGCTCTACAATTTTATAATCTATTTAATCTGCTTAAACTGAAGATAGAGCAAAAGCTATTCGATACTATGCTTTATGTATAAGTAACTGAATTAATTCTATAGCACTCAAATAAGATTTCATCTTTTTACACCAAATAAAAAATACTTCAGAACGAAATTTAATTCCATACTGATGCCAAACTTCAAATTTTTCAGCGAAAGATGGGGATTAAAAGCAGCAAGGTGTAAAATGCGTTGTGGCGAAACTTAAGTGGCCGTTTTAAAATCCAATCAAAAGCGCAAGTGCCAGCCGCAAAATGATGCGGGACTCTATTGAGACGCTTACCTCTCAGTTAGGGGCCGATTGACGAGAGTTTCGTAATTTAACTTAATTACACGTCGCCCCTAATCAAGCGGACGGTTTTTAAACGATACTTGAGCTTAGCTGAAAGAGCCGCAAAAAACGGTAAACGTCCGCCGTTCGATGGACAGCATTGATCTCTGTGACGTCACCGGCTATGAAGCGTCAGCATCATTTTACTCCCGCGCGTCTTTCCCCTTCATTTACTTCGTCTCTCTGTTAGAAATGCGTTACTTATGATGTCACCCCACTCTAGAAATAGGCAGGTAAATAAAGAGACATGCAGGATCTTGCTTCATAGAGAGAGACGTCGCAGAAAATTTAACGCTTTCAAAACTTACCGTTCATGCCACCCGCAGCATTTATACAGAAATCGTTAAAACATGAAACATTTATATACAGTCAGCTCTTCATCCCTATTTTGAGTTATAATAAATTACTAAGCATCTAACTTTCTGAAAACAATAATTTTATTCCGTATAAGATCTCTAAGATATATCTAAACGGACAAAATTATTAAGTATATCTACGAAATAAACATTTAGAATTTTCTATATTATGTTAAGACTTAGCTGGAAATGTACTGTTCTTACAAGTGTTTAATGTACTGATAAGCTCCTTAAACTAAATTAAGCGGAGTATTGTAAATTATAATTCACTTCATATGTAAGGTTTCTCTAAAATAATCTAGCACATTTTTTATACCTCTTTATAGAAATTTGGGTAGTTCGGTCTGAGGTTCGAATCCCACGAACGGGCTGGCTGCATGGGCGTTTTCGTGGTTTTCCCCATGTGTAACGTGTATACGAGCCAGTTTCCCTTAGAAAGTCCTCCACGAAAGGCATCCCTCCCTTTAGGCAGATAGCCCTCGTGTGCTTTGCCATAATTAAATACACCAATACACTTTATAGAAATTTGATCTCTTGACAAAACTTATACGTATGATAATTTGTTAATTTTCTACCAATACAATAAACATATTTTTCAGTACAAAAATTAGTTTATTTATAATTAAGTGATAAACTACATTTTATAGTACTTTTTATAGTACTTTATTACGATTTATCGAATCATTTCTTTGATTTTAAAGTCAATAAAGATTTAAAATGAGAAAGAGTGCAGAAAATGTGATATGTAAAAGGATAATGTATAGCATCCAAGCCCGTTTTAAAGCAGTTTATAGTCATAGGCATTAATTTTTTGCTTGGAGGGGGTGTGATCTCCAACAGCCAGTATTTTTGATATTTTAGAGGAATTAAAAATCGGATTGGTAGAAATTATAGAGACTCTATGTACAAAAATTATAGATTAAGCAAATGTTCAAGCCTAGTAGATTAAAATAACTTATTATACTACCGATTAAAGACTCATTGACACATCGCATTTTTCGGTGACGTATTTTTAAACTAGATAATCAGCGCATTTCAAACATTCTGTATATTTAAAAAATTTCGAATTAATTTCCTAAAAAAACTGAAATAAACTGAAATTTTTAGAAAATAGTTTTCTTACTGTCAATATAGTGCACGGTTCTTCTAAATTTATATTTTCCTGAGTTGATTTCCAGAGCTTCTGTACCTTAGAATTCAGTTGCTAAAGTATTCTTTAGCTGTCTTTTTACATTTTTCTAAACCTCTGAATTATCAAAAAAAAAAAAAAAAAAAAAAAAAAAAAAATGCTCTCTGAGATATAAGAAGCAACAAAAATTTCAACAAATACTTAAACCAACAAAAATATGCTCAACAAACACCGTGTTACAGACAGTGCTAAGAATTTGTGACAGCTTGTGAGACTAATATGTATTTAAAGCAAAGTTTCAGCACATCAGAACGAAAACAGAAATGAAAGGTTTGTTGGATATATTATCCTATTTAAAAGTCATATAGTAAACTTATATAGGCTATCTGAGACAACTAGAAATTTGCAAATCAGTCTCGTGCGTCGCTGGTTTGTGTTCTTTGATAGCTTTTTTGCAGTATTGATTTAAAATATTTCATTCATTAATGATAGGACAATTAAAAATATTTAAACTTTTTCTGCATGCATAATTGTATTATATCGGCGTTTTACTGTTTATACATCTAGTGTTTAATATCGGCACGTATAAATTGTTTTAACTACAGATTTCAAATTATGTTTTATTCTACGGAACTGTTTATTTATTCAGTCTATAAATAGGTCTTTTTTCTTAAAAATTATATTCAGAAATATTTTTGGCTCAGAAAGAAAATTTAGATATTATAAACATAACTTATTGAAAGAATAATATAATATCTTATCCATAGCATTTTGCTATGGATAATATAATACATTATTATTTAACATTCACTTTATCATTCATCAAAGAAAGAAATAATTATCTTTAGCCCTCTTCTTGTTCTTGAAAAAAAGTAACGTATAGTTTCAATACCTCTTCTTATTTCTGACTTTATATATGTATGTCATAGGGAGAAAATAAACAAAAAATTTACTACAATAAAAAGGTAAATTTTTGTTTTTCCTCATGCATTCTGGTGTGATGTATTTAATTATTGCAAAGCATACGAGGGTTATCTGCCTAAGGGTAGGGATGCCTTCGTGGAGTACTTTCTAGGGGAAACTGGTTCGTGTACACGTTACGCATGAGGAAAACCACGAAAACGCCCAAGCAGCCGGGCCGTTTGCGGGATTCGAACCTCGGACCGAACTACCAGTGTTCAGCGACTTTCCCGCTCGGCCGCTGGTGGGCACTCTCATGCATTCTGGAAGCAGTTCTTAAGTTTAGCAAATTTTCTATACTACAGTTTTTATATATACGTTATACTATTTCTATATATCTCATCCTAAAAAATATGAAATAAAACTGAATTAACATATGCCATTTAATTAATCAGAAAAATTCAGTTGTAGGTATGTATTATTTTATTTTTTTCCATTTAAATTAAGATAAAATTAAAAAAAGAATGGGAAATATTCTACTCAAATAAAATTAGTAAAGTCCCATAAAATTACCTCTTCATATATTTATTGATTACTTCATGCTAAAAATGCTGACACATTTTTGGCAACACACTTTCAACTCCTAATGAAAAGTATAATCATTTTCAGAAATTGTATCTACAAAAATACCAAAAATATGCACATGTTATAATCGGGAAGCATGAAGCAATATTACATGATAGAATAAAAACAGATTTTTAATATTCAAACTAATGGTTTTTGTGCGAATATGCGAATCTTCATCTTTTCTTTTATTTACCAAAATTACATTTGAATTCTATGAAAGAGTGAATTAAGTAAATTGTTAAAAAATAAAGCATCGTTGTGTTAGATTATTTTCGTATACATGAGATAGTTAAGGCTAATTCTTAGAAATAAGATAGGGATCTTCATTTACTGATATCTTTACTGAGTTTAATTTAGCTAATCTGAATACTGAATTGTTAATATTTAGTGCTTCCCTTACGAGATAGCTATGAAGTGTACTCAGATGTAAAGAAGATGATAGAAGATATAAAAAGGTTTTGGCTAGAACGTAATGAAAACTGGTTTGGTTATAAAGTAATTTTGAAATAGCAGTTTGTACCATACAACAGTGAAAGTAGCCATTCATGGCTGTAAGCATTGTTAGTGAGAGCAGGAATGTCCAAACCTGGTGTTGCAAGATGACACTTAAATTGGAGCTAGTAGAGGGTAAGATCATGTGTAGCAGACATACAGGAGGTATAACGAGTACTCATAATATCAACAAGACAAATTATGAGTGGCGGAGGCAGCCTCTATAACAAACACCTTTAAAATTTGATCCCAGAAATGTTCGATTTCTTTGAAGACACTCGCCTTCCCGTTGAGTCCTATGAACGTATATTTTAGTACATAATAATACACTGAAAGGTCAACTGCTTCCCTTAGAAATTATCCATAGGGGTATAAGTCTTCTTTCCATATTTTTTGGGCAGTCGGAAGCCTTTATCAAATGCATTTAGTAGTGTGTGGTCATCCAACATGATGACTCACCCTACCGCAAAACCTCCACCGCCATAATGATCTCTTTCCCTGATATTGTAGGAACTATATCGATTCCCATGTTTTGTATTAATGAAGGTACTAAGGGAATCAGAGTCTATGCTGAATCTAGACACATCACTGAAGAGAATGTGTGCCCGCTAAAATTTTATCCGTTGCCTGACCATACTAGACACACTTTTTTCTTGAGTTAGGAAGCGAACACAAACAGCGGATCTTCTGGTAAAATAACCTCTCTCGTGAAGTTTTTCGGAAACAGTAGCTTTTAAAACTAAGCTTCGAGAGGAAGCAAATAACAAATGTGAGAGCTGTATGATTGTAGCTGTCTCTGGTTGGTGGGCATTTATTCTAAGTTTACCTCAAGTGTACGAACAAAGTTTTAAAAAGGACAACAAACGCCTGTTTTCTATACTTACTACTATCGCAACAAAGCATAATATACTAGTACGACTACGTATTCGATGGCATGACCATTACGTTATTGTTTTAATTCATAGCTTCCATTTCCTTTTTAGCATGCTTCGAGAAATAAAAAAAAAATTTTGGGCTTAAACTAAAAATTGTAGACAAAAAAATGTTAATCTATGGTAGTGGAACTGGTACACGAAAAACATTAATATAACGTTTTGACAAGCTAATTGTTAAATGAAAACAAATAAGGATACTTTTTTTATAAGTAGATTCCAGTCACTTTAGAATTTTCATATATTTTTATAAGGGCAAAATAAAATTTTTTGACTCTTTTTATGTAGGCAAATTCCATGTGTTACATATAAGCAAAACTGTCAAAGAAAAGCTTTGCAACTAATATGTACTGTGATATTCAAAGTCTGCTTCAAACCCTTCAAGAATTTAAATCAAAATGCTACGGTAGGTTTTCTTTAAAGGAATTATTAACTAACTCCCAACGAAAGGTTAATCTACAACTTTATTGGGTTCGAGTTCCTTCAAGTATATAGAGCAATGAGCTGGTGAACAAGCAGCAAAGTACGAAACATTAAAAGGGAGCATTGCTATAGACTTACCTGTCTCCGAAAACGCTTCTCAAAGAGCAAATTATATATATGTGGCATGAAAGGTGGGATTACAGAGAAACGGGAATGTTCACTTTTAAAATCCTCTCAAAAGTTAGCATCAAAATAAAAATGATAAACTACTAATTTATATTGAAATTAGTCATTAATCTTGCAAAACTGACAAAGTAATTATTAAAATTTCTTTAATAAAAAGGTCGAATGTTGATGTAGAAAGGCTTAACAAAACGTTACTTGGATGAAGCAGATGCTTTTCACTGCATGTATGACTATTCTGCTTTGAAAAATAAAAGGATAGCGTTCTTTCATAGGCCATTCCCACGTATAGGTCCAAATACAATGCATCAAATTGCCAATTGTATTAAAGGATTCGAAAGGTTAATGAGATTACAAAATCAAAAAATGTAAGACAATCGTTAACTTACATATCTTCTCTACGTATAATATATTTACTCTCATTTATGTGATACGTAGTTCTCTTTTATGACTATAGCTCTTTTTATTATGTATTTTGTACATAATAAGCCTATTATAATTTTTGTTACGTAGCTCTGTTGGTTTTGTATCTAACTGCAATATTGTAGGCATAACAGAATTAATTATGTAGATGATCAAGATTTTGACCTGTAATGCTTTTGCAAACAAATAAAAGATAATTGATAGGCAAAATGCAATTTCTTCTGACGTAGGTTTATTCTTCAGAATGCATATAATAATATGCTTTTTAAATTCTGATTCAAAACTGCTTAATCATTTAAAAATATTATACGAAATTAGATTTGTCTAGATTATAAGTAATATGCAAAGATTGAACCAAATTTCCAACGTTTTAGTTAAAGGTAACTTATAAAACAATCTCGTTAATATGCTTTAAAGAATGGTTATAGTTTCCTTAAATGAGTAGAATTTGACATATTTCAATTCAGAGAAATATTAAATTACAAATTTCCATTAAATACGTATTTTCCCCATTTTAATTTCATTTTGATTTATATGTAACAAAAAGTGAAGAAATCCAGAGCAAAAAATTATTAAAATACAAATAGAATTTGTTTTTGACTTTCCTCATGCTAACTCAGTCCAATTTTATCAGAGTAATATTGTTACTGCAAACAAGTGTAGTAGAAAAAGGAGTGCTATACACAGAATTTGATACGTTTCATTATAGAACGTAGGGTTCCGCAGAAGTTTTCTTCCATGCCGTCATCGGGAGAGAAGTAGAAGATGTGTAACTCAAGAAGTTACCTTAAAAGATAATTTTGTACATTATTGATAAATTCAATTTAACAACGAATCTGATGTGAGCAAAAATTTTAACTTTCGAAAATTGAAAATATGATCTTTAACCCAAAGCAGCCAAATTAAAAATTTTGCTACCGTCTGCTTCACGCAATACATATGCTAAATTATTCTGAATTTAAAAAAACTTATCTGTTTGTTCTCTATAAGCATAATTCCGTTGACAAGGAGTTTAAAAATGTCCCTAAATGAAGATACGGAGCTCTGTTTTTCACGCAACAGAATCTAATTTTACTGACTAATTTGAAGGGTATAAGGAAGAATACTGTTTAAAGAGTTTTGAAAACAGTGGGCTGAAGGGAAAGAGAATGATGTTTTTTATTGAGATGACCTAACCCTGAAAGGAGAAGAGATGTGAGAAGTTTCTAACGCGCAGAGTTCATTACAGGTAAAGGGTAACTCTTAGAAGCAGTTATACTTTAAGAACATTAAGCTTTAATTTTACTGTGATTGGAGAAGATCTTAAGTGAACTGATCATAAATGAAAAGGTAACAAATATTTTAAAGGCCGCAAATTTCTGTTTGTATCAGCTAGCAGTACAAACATGGCAAACAGTAAACATGTGGATTCACTGCAAGATTTCATAATTAATACGTATACGAAAGAAAGAGAATGCATAATTTCAACATTGAAGGTAAATTGTTGATTTCAGCTGTGAAAATCATTACAGTCATTAGATTAGTAGAAGTCATTAGAAATTTTTATTAGAATTTTTGATGCAAGAGAGGTGAAAAATGTTCAATGCCCTCGCCAGGACTCAATCCCTGGACCTCTCGAATACGCGTAGTGTATGCTTTCAATTACACCACGAAGCCATGCGGAAAGAAGGGAAAATACTTTATAAGGTAAGCTGCATGTTTTCATTTAAGGTACTCAAAAAATCTCCCTGATGACATCACTTGGCTTCGTGAAAGGAACGAATGCATCATCACACATAGTATCAAAAATGCAAATTAAATTCTCGTATTATTTTATGCTCAAGATAGTGCATGTAAATCACATGGAGAGTGAGACGTGGATTACTCACGACACGTTCTTCTCTTTACTGGTGAAACTTTCCATCGAAAATGAATTTTGTTCTTTTTGACACAAATCTTAGTCCTAGAAACTCTTGTATCTCAAAATAAGAATAGCGGAATTTACGAAATCTCTTGGTCAAGCAACCAAATACCCCTGATACGTTAGTGAAAAAATAATTTCTCATGCAAACAGACTTCCTCGGGAATTTTAGAGTGATTTTCTAATAAATTATAGAATTTCTTATTCTTTGGTTATTCACAATTTGGAGCAAGGAACTCTATACAAATATTTTGCTAAACGATTCGATGTTATACCAAGAGTAAAAACGAATGAACTGAAAGGTATATCTATTTTGTGGGATTCTAAGCAAGTGAATAAAATAGTTCTCTCGTATAAGTTCTTCTGTGTAAAACTCCGAATACCCGATCTTCATTTAATTCTTTAACACTGTCCTTTGCGTGCAAAGGGCAAACCGCAGAACTTTAACATCCAGGATGAATATATTTGAGTTGTTAAATTAGAGTGAGGCAAAGAAATAATCTATAGCAAACTATCACGATTTTCAATATTCGTAGGTTATAGATGCCTAGATATTCTAAGCAATGTATTTTTAGGAAGGGGGTTCTCAAACTTATGCTTCTTTCCTTACATTAAGGCAAATGTTATCAAATCATCATAATCATCTAAAATGTTAGCAAATCATCATACAAGTGTTTAACTTCAAAGTACAACTGAAAAATTTTAAAACAGCATTAATTTCATTCGAAGTATATAAATTGTAATATTTCTGTTTAGTTTAAATTACATCTGTTTCGAAAACTAAAGTTGAACTTTGAACTAAAAGGGAATTCTACTAGGCAACCTATGAAAGCACAGATGATTCCTTTACTATGAATTAATGGGGAGACCCCTCATTAATTCATAGTATGCTATCATTAGGAAATTCCTAGCTTAACTCTTCTACCACTGGCCAGCGGGTAAGAATGTTAAACGTTCATAGCATCGTCTCAGTTTCGCTTCCTAATAGAAGAATGAGTTAGTTATCTGCATGGGCACGTTCGTGGTTTTTAACGTGTGAATTTTTAAAAAATTAAGTTTCCCTTCTACAAAAACCTCCAGAAAAGCAAGCTTCCTGAAGCAGTATTCCGCGCAATTTTCCGTAGAATATAGCTACTTACCTAGCCTACGTTTTCCAAAAACAATATCCATAAATTAAAAAAAATACTATACAGTTTAAGAACTTTCATTTGAATAACATTAAAATTTATAAAGTACAACCGCAAGAAATACCATGAAAAAAATCACTCATCTTTCCCATATGGGATTTTCGAATATTTACTTCGTCTTTTATCCATTACCTTTTATCTTAAATCCATTTTTAAATCATTTCTACTTCCTACGATGCATTATAAGAATAACAGCAGGAAATGTAATATTAATCCCACTAGAATATATTTAATACTTATTTCTCTCAAATAAATCTGTAAAATGAACATTTCTTAGAAGCAGTTAAAAACATCAAACACTTTATTCCCCGTACATTAAAGTGTAGGCGAGTGATTTTTTTATTAAATGCATAGTACTTTTCGATGACAAGGAACAGTAAATGGAGAGAAAATGGAATCATTCAGTGTAAATATCCCCCAACATTTGCCTATTACTTACATCATCGTAAAACATATATGAATGCCAATCTTCCTTTTTCTTTATTATGGAACTTATTTTTGCATTCAGTAAGAACTTAGATATTCATTATTTATTTTCTATTTATAATTTCTGCTTTATTTTTTGTCAGTTAAATTCTGAAATGTACTCCATTTCTTAAATGTTCAATCTATTGAGCAATTTTCGTTCTCCAAAGTTATATTACAACTCTTCTTTTGATCTTCCTCTTTTCTCCTTTTTTTCACACTGTGTTTGAGCTTAAATTATTTGACAAAATGGCATAATCGATTTCTATTTAAATATTTAAGGCAGAATTATTTAAAGACCTGTACAATGTATTACTGTTTTTGCCATAGAATACTAAATTATTTAAAATCTTTAAATGTCCGTCATTCTATTTGTCTGAATCTTTGGAATCATTAATGTCTAGAATAGGAAGGGGAAAGAGATTGGTAAATAGAAAGGAGCAGCTGAAATTGCATTCTTCCACAATTCGCTATGTTTAATCATTGTCGGCGACAAACATGGACCTTACCAACTTTTTCTTCCTTTCAATCTGTTTTTTCCCCTTCCGCGAAGTTGGATACTTAGGGCCGACCGCACTCGGAATCGATGGCGGGTAGAATAAATGTCGGCCGTGGCTTCCTTCACCTTTTCCGCCCTGGGCATTGTTTTTTAATTTCGCGCAGCCTTCCTTTTCAAAACTCTTTAAATGGCTGTTCGCAATATTTTAGCACTGTTGACACAAATGCTCAGTAAGAATTCTAGGGATTAATTTAGCTGAATGCATTGAAGTGGGAGATACTTTCTCTTTGAGGAGGGATAAGCGTTTAATAATATGCGACTTAAAGGAAAGGAGTTTTTTATTCGTTCACCCCGACAGAAAAACAGCTATTTATATGACTCCAGCCGCAAAGACAAGTTTTGATTTTGTCAAGAGCATCCGTATGTCAACAAGCTCCCAGGTATAATTATAAAACGGAAATTTACGTAATAGTACGGCTGATTACAATCCCCGCAAACAACGTGGTTGCAGACGTTACAGGTGTTTTTTAGACATTGTTTAACGTGCCTCTAAGTCAAATGAGTTTTAATTAAAGAATGCTTACTTCTCTTGTAAAGTTCCTTTCTTTTCTCCAGATGAAACTCGAGCAACAGAATCCGCTTTAATTGCTCCTAATATAAAGCTTCTGGTATTTTTTTTTTATTATTATTTCTTTCTATTGAATGATGACAATAGGTTGCAATGTAAACTTCATTCAACATTTGGTGCTTCACAAATGAAGAATAGATCCAAGTTGAATCAATACGCCGAAGGGAAGCAAGTACAATTCTATTGTTAATAGAGTAAATCAGTAGTCATCTCGAGAAGATGAGCTCTCTGTTTATGTAAACAACACCAAAAATGATTTTCCACATCTTTATTTAAATGATATCTAAGATTTGGATAAGTGATGGGAAGAAATTTCTTGCTTCTTTCATTGTCAAATATCTTCTATCTCTTTAATCTAAGCAAGATTTCAAAAATATCTAGTTTAAATCTCGGTAAAGTAAATGGAAAACAAAGTTGAGAGTGTCATTTTTTATTTAACTTTTAAAATCGTTTTTCTGGATATAAACGATTTGCAATTAGCTTATAAAATGCTTCATTGCTTCTTAAAGGATTGTTATTTGAGAAGGAAAACTGCGCTACATCTTAATTACACTTTAAACACAAGCTTGCATCCGTGTTCAAGAGAACAGAAATGATGTGAAACAGACAATGTGAAACAGAGACAGTCTTTAAATATAATATCGTAATAAATTTATAATACTTTTACACGAAGATTTCGACTAAATCTGTAAAATATTTATTAAATTATGTCTGAAGCCACAGTGCATCAAACAGTTTTATGAATTTCGTTAAAAAACTCAAAATGCTTTAATTTCCTTTTCTACTTTCTCGGAGCAATTAGCCTTAACTCCTGCAGGTACCTTATATTCTATGCTTTGGAAGCAAAATATATTTTGTTCTCATGGTGTAAAAATGATAATATTCTGAGCATCGTAAGTTTATAAAGAAAATTTATACGCTTAAAATATTATATCTAATTCAAGAGCAAGATAAATAACTATATTTTTATAAAATACTTCTGAGAGAGCTAGATACTTTCTTTATTTAGATTATTAATGATAGTTTAGAGCAATACATGGAGAATCTCCAGATTTTGCTCTTTGAAGCAATGAAATATTTTATAAGTACCACTTGATGTCTTTTGATTTTTTCTTAATAAAGAAAGTTTGCTTCGCTTTCGTACGAAAAACATAAATTAAAATGCTTTAAGATAACATTTTTATGAATTTTTCTCTCTTATATATGACTGTTATCCATATATAATTTAATTTAAACGGCATTATAATAACTAAATGTGTATATGATATATGGCTTAAAATAATACATGAAGTTTTAATGCTGACGTTTCCCAACCTTTTGCGTATCTAAGGGGGACGGCTGATTGCATGAGTATTTTCCGTAGTTCTCCTCATGTGTAACATGAACGCAAGCCAGATTTCCTTAGAAAATTCTTCATGAAAGCATCTCTTCATTTAGGCACTGTAACCCTCGTATGCGATGCCATATTCTGTCGAAGTGAATTAAATTTAAAGGAACGTAAGTGTACAAATTCTTGCAATAGTAGCTAATAAAGAATATGCGAGAAACTCATTGAAAAAAAAATTGAAGCAATACATTACTGTTCTAGAACCGTAATTAATGATAAAATGAAGTGATAGTTTATTTCGATGAACACTATTTAACATTAGGCAGAGATCTCTGCAGTGCTATTGGATGCAAAGACAGAATTGTTTAAAATATGAAAAATTATTTTGAATATTCCTGTCTGAATCAACGTGTTAACTTTAAATGTATTTCACACAATCTATTGCTGCAAATTAGCATTTCCATGTATTATTGAACGACACTGCATAAAATCCTGGCTAATAGTCTCTCTCAGTTTTGTTAAAACAAAATATGAGGTAACATGGGATCAAGCAGCTGGAAAAAAACTGTAATTTATTTTATAAATTTGCCAGTTTTCAGTTTTTTTGTCCGTTTTGTTAAATACAGAACATTCTTCATTTTTTTTGCTATTTATGTAATAGTAGGGGGTAACTGATACAGACAATATAGTTGTAGTTTTTTGGGGAAGGGGTATACAATTTTACTTTATAGCCTTTTATCTAAGGAATGCTTTTAATGTAAAACTGCTTATCAAAACTGAAGAGTTTTATCTTTTGTTTGCATACGATTGCCGCACATGTTAAACCTCAGTATCTGCATCCGCAAGAGAATTTTTTTTCTTTTTTTAAGATGCTAATAAGAATTTCCTTCATATTTTCCCCTATTTTATAAATGGATATTAAGGCTTGGAAAAAAGTTAAAAATGAAGGGAACTAATTTATTACTGAAACAAGAAAACTCTGTAAATATCCACATTGTAACTTTAATGTAATAAATGGTAAAAAATGCTTTCACGATAGTAATAGATATGCTTTTCAAAATTCACCAATTTGTTTAGCTGAAATTTTATGTAAATGCAGTACTGTAATCATCCTAGCCATAACTTAAATTAGACTATTTGCAGCCTAAGACTGATAAAATCTTTTTGGATGGTATCTTGTTTTCAAACTGCAAATTATACCTCGGGAACATTTTCGTAAAAGATTCACATTATAAAAGAAAAATAAAGCATACATTTGTAAATAAGATATTTAATAATGATGTTTTAAATACATACAGTGCATCAACAACAATTTACGACTAATTTTTAACAAATTGCAGCGCACTTGTCAAACGATTATTAACAATATTTACTACTATTACATTGCAACTTGGTTGACTTAAAATATGATCTTCTTACGGACCGAATTTTTTATGTAATTAATCATTTGCTTTAACTCAGCTAACGTCTGACGTCGTGGATAAGAAAGCTGAGCACAGACGTGAATTTTTATTGCAAAGCGGGAAAAACATCAATATGGGTGTTTGAAATGTAGGTGATGCGTGAAACTTTCGGGGATCAAGTATTAACGTTATACAATGTTTTTCATTGAAACGACAGATTTCGTGATGGACGCGAAGATGCTGATGAACCCGGGAATAGTTGTCCTTTGCAGTCGCGAACATATGAGAGCAACAAAAGAATTTAAGAGATTAAGATGTATTTTCTCCCTCCTTCCAAGACGCCTTTGTGGTGTTACGGTAACACACTCGGCACATATTCGAGAGGTCCAGCTTCGAATCCCGGCTAGGCTATTGCTCATTTTTCATGTCTCTTGCTTCAAAATAACCTAATGACTCTATAGCGTCGCCTGTACTAAACGATGGTGAAAAATAATTCGTCACTATCTGGATTTGGTGACTGGGTCTCCTAATCTCCAGTTATCCTTTAAAAGGGAGAGTATATAAAGTGTTTTCTCCCTCCTTCCAGCACGCGTTCGTGGTGTAACGGTAGCACACTCGGCGCGTATTTGAGAGTTATTTGAGTATTTGAGAGAGTCCCGGTTAAGTCATTGCTTAATTTTCACGTCTTTTGCTTCAAAATAATCTAAAGGCTTTACACACTTTCTCCGAATGAAATCTGATGATATTTTGCATTTAATACAACTTGTACTCCACAGGTGTTATGGCTCTTGAACGTTCTTGGTTGGTACTCGTGGTGTCGGTATCCATAGCTTGGAATTGGTGCCAAACTCAGATACCATCATTTGAAACATTTAGTAAATATCGAGTGACTTCCGCTTCAAACAGGCAAGGCTTAAAAACGTAACAATGGCTCTCCATCTCAGTTCATCGTATAAACAATTTGCGAGAATTCGTTTTAACTGAAATCAGTCAGTTTGTGATTTTTTTGCAAGAAATTCAGCTGTTTAGACAAGTTTGATATACTCTAAAACAAGTCACCTTCCCACTTTCTTAAAAAATGTATCTTTTTAAGCTTTTAACAAAGGCTAAATGCTTCCGTTACTTTTACTATTCTTTAAAATATATGTAGCATAATGTTTTAAACAATAATCATAGTTATTTCGAATTACTGCAATAAATATATTTGTAATTTTAATTTTGGGCTTCAGAAAATTAGATTTATTTAAAACATAGTATTCCACGTATGCATCAAATCGCTTTTTACGCAAACTCGGTAGCTTCCCCGAAAGGTACGTTCATTAATACAGGTTCGTGTTATAAGGAATAAATGCCTTGCATCTGTGCCTTTTCTTTAGAAAAATTTCTATCTTTTGTGAATAAAGAACGAATTATTATGTGAGGTAATATCATAAATTGTGTTCATCTTTGTTAAACTGCATTATGTTCTGCTGCTATTTATGCATCTTCTAATGTATTTACATTAACTAGTTTTTTTTTAATTCTTTGTGAGTTGATAATTAGACATTTTACTCTTTGCGTTGTAAGGTATATTTTAATTTTTGAACAGTTATTTTGAGTTTATACTACTTTTCTATGTGTTCTAGTTTCAGCTTACAATTCCTTACCAGAATGAGTTTTTGGAATCGCGTTAAATGCAAATGAGAAGTAGAAGTATTTATGTTAAAGTTTCACTGACTTCGAGAGAGAGAGAGAGTTAGGATTTCTCAATAGCGCGGGTTTGTCTTTTGGCTACGTCTCTCTAAACTGTTACTACGCTGTGTCGTATTACGTGCCTTTTGATAGCTTCGCTGGCTAAGTTAATTTTATGGGCCAACTAGTTTAGAATTGTGTTAGCTTTGGCTGAATGTATTTAGTTAGTCATTAGTTCTTATTTCTTACATTTTGAGTTTAAACCCAAGTAGAGGGTTTATTGTACGCCCTGAGGCCAACTGTTAAATCTTTATTTTCAACAAATAAAGGGTAATTAATCCTTCTTGAGTTTACGTTTATTTTTCTTGGACTTAAGCGATTATTCGCTTAGTTCACTAGGTTCCTCAACATTACATTTAACAAGATAAGAGGGAGGAATCCTACAGCGTCTTGTAATATATGTCAACTATATGAAAAGAGCTTCAGATTTTATAACTGGTATTTATTTTTTTGCAGAATTCTCAGGAATTACTGCGATTACTGATATAAAAAATGCCGAAACGACTTTTTTATTATGAAAATCTTCCTGCATTTCTTTTATATAAACATAGTTTCATAATAAAAGTTACTGCTACGAATTTGACAAATGAATGATAAATAGGAAACTAGGCAAAAATATAAAATGGTCAGAAACTGTGTAAGGTTTTATTGAAATTTTCTTAAAAGGTGCTGCAAAGGTTCGGAAGGAAAACAAAATCTCCTGAAAAAAATATCGTACTCTGAAATCCTCGTTGTTCGTGGATAGGTTGGCGACATTAATCTGAAATACTGTACCATCAATTAACAGTATTACTATTCTGATATTACATACGGTTATTCGGAGCTTTACAGTACGAGAGCAAACGTTATCTACTACTATATTTCTGAAATTCTTCAGAGTTATTAGCAACCATTATGTGAGAGAATCTAAGAAATTGAAATTAAAATTCAATAAGGAATGAAATTCCCTAATACTAAACAGTAGTATGAATTACTTGATTATAAATTTCCTGTTCGTTTGTAATATGTTCAATCTTCCAACAATAATTTCTTGAATAAATAGAACTCTTTCACTGGGTGACATCGCCACAAGCAAGCAAATTATAGCAGTAAATTATATCACTTTCTAGATTTAACCTATAATTTCGTACTAAGCTTTCTTTTAATAAGTCTTCCTAGGTTTGAATGGGATGATAAAGTCATATAAATGTAAGCAGTAGGGACGTTACACAATCAGATGGCTCTGAGTTTTCTTCTCGTATTTGAATGTTCCCAAATTAATAAGGAAACTAACTATTTAATTTGTGGGGTAATATAATAGCATATTCTGAGAAATCCGGATAAAAAGCATTTTTATAAATTAAATTTCTTTTTAAATTGAACTTACAAAAAGACTCCTATTCTTTGGTAAGTCAAACCAGTCCCTTTAATGTATTAGCCAACATATTATAAGAAATTAGTCTCATTCCAGAATTCTCTATCCTTCTCTACAATGATTTATTTTAAATGTAAGAAACTGCAGCACTGAGGTTTTTTCAAATGATACATATATTCCTTTTATATTTTTCTTACCATTTAACAAAATATTAGCAAATAGGTAACTATATATCCCATTATTTTAATTTTAATTTTGTATATAGAATAATATATTTATTTATTACCATATTCATATTAATTTGTCATATAAATGTAATTGTAATCAAAGTAATGCAATTATGCTGGAATAAACGATTTGTAGAAATCAAGCATTCTGTGAGTGCTTTGCCTTAAATTTGAAATCTGAGAATCGTAATAATGCTTGGATAAAAAGCAAGTGAAAAGTTTAAGGTGACAAAGATAATTTGCACAATAATTAAACTTAATGTCTCTGTACATTTTCATATCAATGTATAATTTTCTTATTACAGTGTTAAGAAAATGACAGAATTGCAGTCTTAGGTTCCTCCAGATCTGGCTCTAAAATATTATTCATAAATAAATTCTCCCCAACTTGAAATGAATTGTTAAAAAGGTCCGCTTAGACTGAAATTTAGCACATTTTCAGAGTTCTGTAGAATGAAAAGCATACAAGATTCTTTATAGCCTTTTCCTATACAGTGATGATTACAGTATTTTCTTTCTTAGTTAACATCTACAGCAGACATAGAAATACATTTTGATAAGATTAACTAAGATAATATCCTAAACAAATACGTTATATCTATTAAGTTTTACTATCCTTTAGATGTTTAGTAAAAACTTATGGGACTTGATAGATATTCGATTAATAAAAATGTAAATCTTTCTCATTTGTGCTCAAATAGATACATATGCATGCACACACATAAGATGTAATTTAGATCAAATGATGCATAAGAATATGAATAAGGTAGTTAAACTACATGATATTTTTGTGTTACTAGAAAAATACTTGTAGCAAAAGAAAAAGTTTTTCCATCATTTAAACTTTCGATTATTCAACTTTCGATAATATATATATTTACTTGTATGTATAGCGTAATCAATTAAAAAAATGGTTTGCACTAATTTTTGAAAATGCTTTTCATTTAATTAAGAAATTAAATAGAAGATAATAATGTAGATTCCATATTCATATTTTTATAAATTTCTAAATTCCAACGGACCTTTAATTATTAAAATAATGTTTGGATAGAAATACTTCAATGCAATTATATAGTAATTATATATTACCTATATGAGAAATAGCTAGCACTGATATATAAAGAGCAGACACTTCAAATAAACTTAAAATCGAAAGAGGACGAAAATTGAGAACAAAAATTGGTGACGTTACTTACTTATTGTGATTACTAATTTTCGAGTTACAACGTATGTGGTTTTTCGCACATTATTGCCAAGCATTACTTCTGTAAACTTAGCTAGATGTAAAATATTATAAGTACGAAGAAATCCTGCTTAAGGAGTCTCTAAGCATTTAAATACTGTTTTCTTTCAGTAATATATATCTGTACTTACGTAATTGACTGACATTAACACAAAATGGCTATCATTAACTGACGTTTTGAATTTTTTTACTGTTAGCGATGCTATAAAACTTAATACATGCTTTTTAGTGTATGATTTTTCTAATGTTTTTTATTAAATAAGTACCTTAAATTCCAAGATATTCCATTTAAAAATATTATTTTTATGATTCATGGTTATAAAAGAAAAACGGAAAAAGGCAGAGGGGGAGACAACTCATTACTTTGAACAATCTCTATGAGCCAAAGTTTAACATTGTTTGGGCTACTGTTTCGTAAAATAATATACCATTTGGATGCAGGTAGATGTAAATAACAGTAATGATCAAGCCTATATGCAAAATAAAAACAGACTGTTCAAGTTTTATAGAATGCAGATTTGACGTATCCTCTCCAGAGATGAGCCAGTATTTTTATTTCAAACTTAATCATGACGGCAGAAATGGTGGAAATGTTTTCTGAAGCAACCTGCTACAAAAATAGGCGAAAGTAAACCGGAACGCGTTCCTTTGTATCGTTGTTACCCATCGTGGGACTAACGGAAAATCTATTAAAAAAAGGGCCTGTCTTTGCTCGTGGGAACAAACAATGAGAGCTTTACTGCTCTCAACCTTAACAAGCAGCTTTGCAAATTTGAATGCAAGCATTTCTTGCAAGTCATTACTTTGCTGGCAGAACGAGAGCTGGAGGTAAAAGAAAAATCCACAACATTTCACTCGATATGGAATATCTTTCTTTGTCGCGATAGCAATGTGGTGCTTTTTTTTCCTTTTTTCCTTTTTTTCGGGCGGCCTCTCCTTCGGATCGAAACCATTTAGAGAATTGAAAAAATTCTTTCCTAATCACAAAGATAAAGAGATGCTCTCGCGGAAAACTCGTCGGCAAATAGCGGTACATCAAAGGACTTGCCGACTAGCAAGAATATTGCGCTGAGATAAGTACCTGTGTCAAAGATGAACTTTAATAAGAACTATCTCTAGTACATCAATATCCTCCGCCTTTATACGCTACCGCTGTAGCCAAAACTTTGCTATCAAGTGGAAAAGACTCGCCTCAGACCGATTGGACTGTTCTTCATTCCTTAACAAATTTTGTCACATCAAAGGAAAGAGAGTCACCTTTATCATAAACGCAGATGCCTAAAGAATACTAGTCTAGCTTCATATTCTATTTGGTGGTGGTTCGATAAACCACTTTTGAGCTTTTAAACGCGCTCTGGGAATGAGCAACCACAGCTCTCCTCTCATCTTCCAAAGTTATCTTTTGATACACTTCTACAAAAGCTTCAAACGGTAATTTGGCTCAATCATCAATTGAAGCGTTAGCCCTTTGTCAGATATCAAAGGTTGATTTGTTCCTATATGGCTCCGACGTATTGCCTCATATACTTAAAAGAAGCTTGTTTCTTTCATGCTGCGTTTTCTGTGGAGAGCTTTGAATAGCGCAATCACGAAGTAAGAGTAACGACTTCCTTATAACAAAAGAAAGGATTGCGTTACGATTTACATGTTCTAAAGAACATATTTTAAAGTGTCCGCTTTTTTCTGCAAGCATAAACTAGTCAAAGAAATCCATGGTGCGTAAGAAGCGGAACACCAAAAAAATGTATTTTTCATTTTTCCAAAAACATTTTTCGACTTTTTGTATACCACAGTTTTTTACCAAACCAATATCTTTTCATGCGTGCTACAAATGTTGAAGCTTTTAAAGAATAATCTCAAGATAAAACTCAGACACATAACCGTCAGAGCAAGAATGCAGAAAATGTATTTTCCCCTCAGTTAAAGTAAATAAGAATATTTATTTGATGGAGGAAATGAAAAATACAGATTTAACCTTCATTCTTATCTTTCTTTCTAAGAAGAAACAGATTTTGTGCCTCGATTTTAATATTTCTTACATCGTATGTGATGCGTAAGCAACTTATTGCTTTTTCATTGCATTTTTGCTACAGCACTGGCAACGTTTCCTTAATTCGCAATAATGCATTTGTGCACTCAGAACTTCTGCGTTTTCTCCATGAATATTTTGTCTTTGCAAATGAGGTGAACTTTAATGATGGAGAAAAGGTTAATGATGTGTAAAACGTCCACTTAATGAAGCCCGTACGTGTCTGAAAGTTCATGATCCGTGATCATGTGCACAGCTTTTGATATCTGAGCTACCAGCATTTTGGATGACTTTACTAATCTTACACCTGAAATGAAATTATTAAAGGTCAAAACCAGGAGATTCTAAAGCTTATAAGCTTGTAATCTTATATTCAGCTTGAAAGAAAGCAGAATTTTTAAATATGCTACATTTATACGTAAAGATTTCTTTCTTTCGCTATTTTTATAACATTCTAATTTTTTAAAAACATCATTATGTATTAATAAAAGCAATTAAATTTATTTCAAACAACATTCTAGAATACACCGTAAAGATAACCAACTACATAGTTTTTTACTATTTTACTGATTGCAAAAGTATAATGTTTGAAATGAATGTATTTTTCACAAAATCCCCAAATTCATTCGCCATTTTATTCTCCAAGTTCGTTATTTTCCATTTGAACAACACGGAATCTTAACTCAAATGTAGAAAAACTAGTGAATAACTAAAAGTAAGTAGGTTAAAGGTACATACTTTGAAACACTAAGAGAAAAAGCCCACAGGACGAAATAACATATTATTAAGTGTAAGATAGAAAATTTAGAATATGCAAGAAATATTTTCGGGCCAGTAAATTTTTCTTCTTAAAATTTGAAATACGTTTTCTGTCAAAATTAGCTTATACGTAAGTATGTTCTCATTTCGTTAGGACGAAGGAATTTTAGATTTTTTTTTTCCTTTAAGATGGGATTAAATTGTTCTTTAACAGAAAAAGAATAAAAAGTAATTTCTTTTACTTTATTTACATGCTGAATTAGCTCCATGATATTTAGACAGCGAAATTCTTTAAATATTATGTAGCTATAAAAATGCTAAATTTAGATGCTCATATTTACTCAAGTATTTCTCCCCCTAGCATATTTTCTCCTTATAAATTTTTTTCGCTTGATTTGAAAATGTTTCGTATACTCACGTAATTGTCAATTTCCTGCTCGAGTTCTGAAAATGGGCTCTTTCTCAAGGGAAAGCCTTCGCAACGGTGCATAACTGTGAATTTGATGAAAGTTTCTTAGAATACACCAAGTCAAACCTTTCTCAACTGTGTCTAAGCAACTGTTATGGAGCTGACTTGAACGAAGCTACCTGCAAAGTGGCTTCGACAACTTTAGTCTCGGTTACTGTTCTGCGGACATGATTTTACTTTGCATTTTTTAATAGATTCCTTACTACTTAAATTAAACTGCTTTGTTCGAGAATTGAAACGTCTTCGAAGGAATCTGCAACTCCGAAATAAATCTAAGGCAGTAAATTTGTTCAGTCTAGGACAATTTTTCTCGTATAATAGTAAATCTGGAAAATTCCAATCAAGATGAAATTCCAAAGAAAACATTCAAGCAGAATTAAATATGATGCTTACAATTCAACTTATGCACATTAATGAATATTATTGCATTATTATGTTTTGATAGTTATATCACCTGCAATTTATTAGAAATTAGCATCTAAATCATTTCATCGCATTATAAACACGCATCATTACTATGCTATATGGTTTGGGTTTGGTAATTACTGCAAGGCGCACGAGTGCTATCTGCCTCAGGGATGAGATGCCTTCGTGCAGGACTTTCTAAGGAAACTGACTCGTATATACATGTTACCTTTGCCTTTTGCTTTATGCAACCTTGGTATGGTCATGCTTCTTCAGTTTATGGGAAGCAATTCTGAATAACTCTTATTAGTGTTTCAGTTTTGTCGTTAACAACAAATACAAATCCTCACATATTCTATAAAATATAACAAAATACTTCATACTGGCAATTAAATAGCATTAAAATGTTTAAATTTTCGTGCTATTTACACTGATGAAAGATTATTCATTTTTGGCAAGCTTTTCGAGTCAACGTATAAAGAATGGATTTAATGTGAAAAGATATAAATCTTCAAATATTTAAAATATACGACTGTTAATATAGTAATGAAATTTAGCAACATATTGGCAGCATAACGTTTCGCTAAAATCATACTTTAGCAGTTTCTACGATGTTTTTTGAGTTAATGATTTAATTTCCTAATTTTATATACTCATTTTAAAAAGTAAGACTATTGAATTGTAATTTAAATCTTCAAAGATTAAAACTGCAAAATTTTAATGCAATAACGGTTACATACCCTTAGTTGTTTTAAACAACTTGCAGTGTTCTTCCCTTTTATTCTAATAAACTAAGCGTTGATGAACCTAGTGAACAGCTAAGCGAATAATCGCTTAAATCCACGAACAGAAACGTAAACTCAAGAAGGGTTAATTACCTTTATTTGCTCCAAATAAAGATATACAGACGGCCCTTTCTCAGGGCGTACAAAAACCCTCCACTTGAGCTTATTTTAAATAGCTTAAAAAACTACCTAATGACTAACTAAAGAGATTTAGCCGAAGCTAACACAAATTCTAACCTAGTTGGAACGTAATATTAAACTAGCTAACGAAGCTATCAAAAAGCACGTAATATGGCCGAGCGTAGTAACAGTTAGAGAGACTTAGCGAAAAGGCGATATTCAAGAATCCTAACTCATTCAAGTCGGTGGAACTTGACTTAAATTATTTCTACTTCTTATTAGTATTTAACGCGATTCTAAAAACTCATTCTGGTAAGAAATTGTAAGCTGAAGTTCGAAGAGATAGGAAATTGTGACAAACTTAAAACGAACTGTTATAAACTTAGGATAAACCTTACAAACAAACACCTATAGCATTTTAAAATCAATATAAAATTGAAATTGCAAGTAAACAATTTGAAAATGCTTCATTTAATATCTTACTGGTATTTAAGGCAGGTAACATATTCAAAGCGTCCGCAGACTTTGACATACATTTTTAAACATTAAGTTAGGAGCTGTATTTCGAATAAATCATTTAATGCCAATTCATAATACGAGAAGATTCAGATGCTTCATATTTTCATATTATGGAGGGAAAAATTTCGATAGAATCCTCATAATGTCTGACCAGCTGACATTTGAAAATAAATTTTCAAAACGAAAGAGTATTTCTAAGAAACATTCCTGTATTACTTCTTGAAGTATGCTAATTATTTTCATTTTTTTCACAAAATCAAGAGATAAGCTGTATATGACAAATAGCCTTGAGAGAGACTTCTCCTCTCTGAAAAGTAGCTAGAGCTGTAGTGTTAAACAAGACACATAGGTAAGATCGATTCCTCCAAATCACATATTTAAGAGAAATTATCCTAAACGTTTTGACAATTTTGGTAGCATTATTCAAGTGCAACTAGACTATGCTTAGTATAAAATTTTGGCCTCAAATCTAAGTCAGAGACAGATTTAGATTTACATTTAGAACTAAATGATGATTTTTAAGTAACACAGAGAAGCTGAGCCTTTGGACTAATGTAATTTTAATTCATATTTATATGGACAACTTTCTAGTGGTCCAATATATCCACGTAAAACAGCTTCTAATACACTAAATTGAAGGGCTAATTATTTCCATTGTTAATTACTTTGTTGCAAGCCTAAATTATGCAAGCTGTAAGGAAATGAGACTGGATGTACATGCACCAGTTTTATCAGAAGAGGATTTTGATTAAGACATGCTTGACAGTTATTATATTAGCTTTAAAAGTACTAGTTCTTTAAGCATAACAAGTATTCTTTTTCTTTGGTATTATTACAGCATTGTGTTTCAAATGCATTAACTAAACTGTAGCCATAGTATTGAATCACTAAAATTGCCAAATTTAATCACTTTATTAAGTAAAACGAAGATGAAGATTAATATAACTACTACTCAATTTGATTAATATACTTCAACAATTACTTAATTAAAAAATTATAATGTTTCTGACAAAGGTCTTTAAAACTTTTTTGTTCTAAGTATCTTTTGTGAAAAGCGAATGAAATTATGCTTAACAGTAGGCTAATAACATTTTCTAAAATTCCGTGAAATTATGAGCTGATGTAAAATGATAGAATTACAAAAACTGTGGTAAAAACAACAACCCTTTTATAAATGCTTAACAAGCCATACGATTTCGATTTGATGCCCATTCCTGTTTGCCTGTTGCCGTCTCTTCTCCAAACAAAAATCGACGTGCAATAAAAACAACTTGCTACGGAGGATTTGCAATTTAAATCGTGGTTTGTAAAGACAGAGCAATCTTGACAGCAAGGTAAAATTCGAATTGGCAGCGCAATAATAATGTCAGTCAATATTAAACAACATAATATTTTAAAGTGTGAAGAAAATGGTGATTTAAAAAGACAACCGGGAATTTAAGAAACTGAAAACTGCGGAGTTAGAAATGAAGAGACCTTTTCCCCTTATTTCAGCCTGACATGGGTAAAAGTAGTCGATGTGGGTCATACATATCGCACTTTAGGTGACAACATGGAAATGAATTTCAGTCTAAATTTTCTCCTGATGGAGATTTTTGGGGGAATTATTAAATGCATATATATTGTAGTTTTGTATATTTTGGTCCCTGACTTCATTCATAAAGGCTGAATTTGTAATTGTGAAATGTAATAATAAAAAACAGATTATTTTTAACGTCTTCCATTGTTGTTGTTGTCTTATCCATAATACATGGAACAATGGTAGCCAGAGCCTAATCCGAAGAGAGGTTGGACTTCCACCCCCAATTTTGAGGAAGAGCACCCCAGGGGGGGATCCCATCCCTCTCTTAACGCACCAGCCTACACGAGAGAACTTTCGGCTCGCCGCATATTTAGAGTGCTGCCATGCAGCACATATTTACAAAAATCCATGTCTTACACGGGATTCAAACCCGGGTTCTTCGGTACCGTAGTAGGCCACTATACGTCTGGGCGACAACGTCTTCCATTAATTTGAATCATTGAGATCACAAAAGGGTACAAGTTCATCTTTTTAGATAATTACACACTTTTGCATGAATCAGAACTACAAAGGAAGACATATACACAATCCGTGAAGAAAAGGTAAGAGTCTCTTGTATAGAACATTTTAGAAAACACAAGGGCATAATGAGATAACATTAGAAAGCGTTTGAATCAGTTGAAGGAGCTTACCATCCTCCTGTTAAAGTTCAAAACAGTGCTTTCCCTAACTCAGAGTTGAATAAAATGTCTCATTCCCAGAAATAATCTTTAGCAATATTGATTTTATACAATATGTAACGCTGTATTTCTGTGCTATCGTTGTTTGTGCTATTTACAGTTTCAAATAAGAATTAATGCAATTTTCAAAATCTTTTGATGTCGGAAATCAAGAAACTGTACTCAGTCAGCTTAAATCCTTAGGACTCTTCAAGCAGTTACGAACAACAATTATAATACTCTTTAGATGATTAATCTTTTTTGCTTTGACGTCATTTGGGATATTCTAGCTGAGAATAATGGAGTTAATTTAGCATGCGACAAGGGTGAAATTTTTTTCAGTCGTTATCTTTTATAAATATGTTTTTAAATATACAAGAATGTAGCATATCTACAAACAGATATACCTTGCACACATTTATTTTCTGTGTAATGAAGTTACCTTACATCCTGACTGCCAATCACGGCTTTCAGAAAGGTACACATATTTCGGCAAACGTATGGAATATTACTTTTCGTTAATGAGCCACCGCGGGACGTTACTTTGAGCCTCTGCAAGAATTCTCCGTTTCTATTTGGTGTGACACCCTCTCCTTCCGACATTTTAAGGCGTATTTTAATGTGCTCAAAGAATATGTAATCCAAGATCCCTGGAACCTGGCAGATGTGAAGGGGTGAGGGAGGGGAAGCACTTAGACTGTGTCTAACGACTTAATGGGTCTTCTGCTGGAATTTCATGGAAATGGAAGAAAAATCCACTCCGTTTCTTCATAAATGTACATAAAAAATGAACGTAGAGTTTTAGCCTGGTAATGATCGGTTTCTCAAATAATATTTATTGGCATAATTTGGGCGTTTTTTTCTCATATTTTATTCTAAGATATCGTTAGTTGAAAGGCTTCGGAAGACAATTTTTCATTCTACATGACGGAGCCTTCAACATCAGTGTCTTTGTTTTTAAAAGTTTTTTCGCACGTCATCTTCTCGCCATTTAAAAAATTTTTCAGTTTATTCCCGAAATGAAAGTTATTTCGTTATTTTTCCTAATCCAAATATTCACATCAAATTAGGTTTGATTTAAATTCAGCATTCTTTTTCTACATTAATGGGCCACAGTAGTTTCTCATAGAAATTAAGGAAGATATTACAGTGATAGGAAGTGTATCAATATCAGGCTCAAAAAAAAAAAAAAAAAAAAAAAAAAAAAAAAAGACTTTAAAGTGGGGTTTTACAAAAAACGATTTCCACCCCTTAAGCTGTTTGTAAATAACACTAATAATTTTTTATGATAAATTTGATAGTGACAGTGCATTGTATAATAATAGGCAATAGTGTGTATAATTAAACTGTTGGTAAAACACCAATCGCATAAAGCGCTTATTTTGTGGAATTTTTATATTGGTTACATACGATGTTGTTAAAGGTTCTAAATATTCATAGAATACAGATTTGCATCACGAAATGCTAAAATCAAAGTTCATCAGTTGTATTAGTTAACATATTTAACGTGTAAATTCTAATTTCATAACAATTCACTTTAAAATAATTTTATTCTGCATATTTCATTTTTTAAAATTATTTTGAAGTCTGTAACAGAAATTCAAGCGTTCTTAGCATTAATATAATATATTACATAATATTTATTATTTCTCTGCCTTTGCAATGTTTTAGAAAGTTAACAGATTTATGTCCTTATTATACGTAGCATAATATTTTTGTATTAATGCATGTTATGATCAACAAATTAAAATGTCGCTTTTATCTAGAGAAAAACGAAGAACGGACTTAATTACATTGGTAACATAATAGACGAATTAGGTGCTTTAAAAATGCTTTAGAGTATTAAAATTAAATTTGTATTGATTTCAGATTGTGGTGTATTTAATTATGGCAAAGCACACTAGGGCTATCTGCCTAAGAGGAGGGATGCCTTTCGTGGAGGACTTTCTAAGGAAAACTGGCTCGTATACACGTTACACATGGGGAAAACCACGAAAACACCCATGCAGCCAGCCCGTTCGCGGGATTCGAACCTCGGACCGAACTACCAGTGTTCAGCGGCTTTACCGCTCGGCCGCTGGTGGGGATTTCAGATTGAATATGTATTGTATTGATTCAACCTCACATTTAATAATTTAACTCATATAACATGTTTTTATTCATGTACATATAAGTGCCTTTTATTATTCATTATAAAGTACTATTAAATTGTGCTTTATCTATTATAGGAGGTAAGGCGAAACGAGTAAAAGCATAATTATATTCGCGTCTATTAAACCCCAAAAGAAAACCTATTACCTAGAGTTACTCTATATCCTAAAGTTACTTTATTTAATTTATAAATAAATGTATTGTTTTCTCTTATAATGCAACATGATTAATGATCTGCATGTATTACTTGAAAGAATTCTAAAATGAGGAATTCAGCGAATAATATTATAACGAGTAATATTTTATTTCTCAGCATTTGAAAGTTATGAACAAATCTGAAGGGTTGCTTTCTAAATATTAAGAATGTATTTCACTTAGGAGTTTCAAAACAAAGTTATATATCAGCATAGTTGCTTCCATTTACTTCTCCCTTTTAACTAAATCATATATATAATTTCATTTAGAAGATTATCAGTTACATAATGCATTTTCAGTTTGTTTTTTAAATGTAGAAATGATCTTAAAAATTTAATTCCTTTTTCTAAGTATACATCCTATCAACATTACTTAGTGAATAAAATATTACTTTTAACTAATAAATTTTTATAAAAGTGGATAAAATTTTTTATTTATTTATTTAAAAATCTAACATTGTGTTTCATGTAGAATATTATGAAAAGTACTTTAGATAATATATTTGCTCTTATGAAAGTAGATTTGAGTATTATGACTGATTACGAATTGTTTATTTTGACTCCTCTGGCAAAGTTTTCTAATAAACTTCTATGATTTAACTCCTTGTTCTAAATTTTATTTACAGTGAAGTATGAATTATTTTTGCAATAGATCGAAGTAACTACATCACACGTTTAATAATACTTTATAACGTTCATTAAAATGTTCTTAAATAGCCTATCTTTTAAAGCACAGTGTACCTCACTACTATCAAACTATCATAAATTTTGTCGACGAGAGCGAGTTTAATAACTACTGACCTAAACGATGATACAGAAGTCAATGAAATCCCTCCTTTGCATCGTATACCATGCAGTTCTGCCGCTATATTTAATACGCATGGTGAAGTTAGATGCCTCATGCATCCTAGAGGAACAATTTTAAAATGAGCTATATATTCCAAACTAAGTCTTTTATTTATAGAATCCAATTTAATCCAGAACTGATGAGTAGCAATGCATGTTATCGCAAAGCGTATTATTAACAAACAAGCTCGAGGACTTCATTTCGAATGAGAAAAGCCGGCAACCGCGTCGCAAATTGTTGCCTTAATTTGAATTGGATGAGATTCGCAAAACCATCCATAGACTTAAACAGTGAGTATCGTCTCATTGATCGAATCTGATTGCGTATGCAGAGTTTTCAGAGGCAGGTAACTAGACCGAAACATAGTAGCTTGTAACAAAAGAGAAGTAGATCAAGAGCTTGCTGAAATCAGAGGAACAGAACCATCTGTTGCTCATCGAGCGAGTTGCGGGAGAGAATTTTTCTTAGTTCTGTCTCTCTCAGGCCATTGTCTCCCTTCTGTACATTTAAAAGGGGCTGTCACGTATATTTATTGCTACTTTCCCTCTAGCCTTCCATAAGAAAGAGTGAAATATTATTTAGTTTTGTGAGAATTAAGTTACTCTATCAGGTGATACATATGTGCGCTATTATTCTTTAGAAATGTTAAAAGAACTTGAGACTAATATTTTTAGTCGTTAAGTAAAAGTCAATTTATAGTTCAGATTTTATAGCTTTTACTTTAGCTGATATATTCTTATATAATAACGACAGCTGAACGTTTCGCTTACAAATATGACAGTAAATGAAGAGATAGTTTCAATCAAAATACAGGCCTATGAAAAAGAGAGTGCCTGTTAAAACGCAGCATAATAATCAAATTCCGTTTTCCATATTATTACATAGGTTTTTAAGTTAAGTTTAGGGTGTATTGAAGTTTTAACTTAAGAAATAGATATGCTGAAAGATCTGTAAAATAAAACGAAAGCTATTAAAATACTTAAGAATACCTAGTACAGGAATTCTGGCTGGTGTAATCATTATAACGCCTACATTTAGTTAGCATATTTAAATAGTCTTCTTGTGTCTACGTTCAGGAATTTGCTTGTGTTGACTAGACATTTGGAAAGAATGTGTATGTGTGTGTATGTGTGATTATGGCAAAGCCTCGAGGGCTATCTGCCTAAGGGGAGGGATGCCTTCGTGGAGGATTTTCTAAGGGAAACTGGCTCGTATACACGTTAGACATGGGGAAAACCACGAAAACGCCCATGTAGCCAGCCCGTTCGCGGGATTCGAACCTCGGACCGAACTACCAGTATTTGGAAAGAAAATAACATCATGAATCATTTACATAATAATTGTTGCTATAAAAATAATTTGAATGCATCATATGAATAATACTGCTTCAAATGTATATACCAGTGATGACTTTAAGACAGGATCCAAATAAAAATCTTTATACAATTAGCATCTTTACGCTACATTTTTGAGCCTAAGATAATAAATATTATACAGTTGCTATTTCGCAAAAAACTGCAACACATATGAACTTATATGAGTTAACCAGTTAACCATTTAAAGAAAATTTCCGTGTTCAAAAGAAGTATTACACATTACGTTAAATGTCTTCATCCCGATTTTCTAGCGATATATCATTTGAATGAGAGCTAAAAGAGAGTTTTAGGAAGAAGAGTAAGCGATTAACCTATAAAGAGGTCATTAAATTCATTAAGATATTTTTGAAGATATTAATTGGCTTGTTACTTGATTTTCTTAAATTTGAAACTGTTTAACATATGAGGGCAAAACACTTTTTATGAAAGCTATGCTTGTGAAATCGGACGCTTAGAGTTTGTAGCAAAGAAATACAAATACTCTCCATTCAGCCCTATTATGCTTAAGAATGGAAAATGAATTAAGATTTTGTATATAGTTCTGTAGTCAAAGATTCAATTTAATCAACAATTGTATATGCATTTTCTGCAGCAATACATGAAAATAAACGAGCGATTAATGAAAGAGTTTAACTACGTTAGTTAAGTTGCTTTTCGCATATTATTTGAAATGACTTTTGCTTTCAGTTTAGCATGAAATGCTGCCTTGCTGTAATTAGCTACCACGTTTTAAAGTAATTTAAAGTTTTGGGTATTGCAATTCAAAACTATAATCACGTTTTGTTTTTGGTTGCTCACTGGTAAGTAAAGTAATTATTTTAAATATATATATATACTGAGTAAAAAGCAGTTCATAACCCCAATCCAATTGCGAGCGGATAGTAGCAACAAGTGGTGGTAATAATGCTGCAAAATGAAATTTAGAAAAACGGTTAAAATTCATCACATATTCAATTTGGAATGAAGCTTATGAAAAAAAAAAAAAAAAAAAGAAAAAGAAACAGAAGCACAGTGGCAAACGGCAAGAAATAAGGCGGTAAATTATGCCAATATCAAGAAATGAAATTTAGGCAATTTACAGCTTCGCTATATCGTCATTAAGGGGATGGTGCGGTGAAAGAAGTAAACAAATAAAACAGTCTGTTTCTGAACCGAAAAGAGAAAAAAAATAAAGTTTAAAATTTTAAAATGATCTTAAAAAGATAATAAAAGCAATATATGTCTTTATCAGTTCAACCCCTACAGGACAAAGTAAGCGGTTTAAAAAACTGCAAAATTTTAGCAAAGACATAGACAGATTCAAATCGTTTGTGACACAAGAGACAAATTCAAAAAAAATTGTTTTGAGTAGATCGAGTTCAAAAGCAAAACTTGCAAAAATAACAATCAAATACTCGAAAACAAAACCGAATGCAAATATTTTATTCAAATATTCTTAATTGTAAATAAATTCTAGTCTGTAAATTCTGAATTTGGTGAATTCCGCAAGTTGAATTTCATGAATTCCGCAAGTTGTTAGTTTTCAAAAATGTTAAGATCTTCGGTAATATTGTGCTTGTGTTGCTTGTTAATGTAATTCTCGTAGATGGATTCATAACAGGTAGGTGAACAACCAGTTCACTTTTATGTTTGGTAATAATACTACTTAATTTTTTGTTGTATTTCAAGAAGATTTTAATATTGCAATCATTAATTGGGGAAACTTTTATAGTTAATTCTTTTGCATTTTAATTATTAGCATGAAAGATTTAGATTTCGTGTTGATTTCAAAACTTATAATATGGCATATATAGTCGAAACAATATTGAAATTTATGTTTAAAAATATAGAAAGAATAGTTTTGGACCTCTGCGGAAGTTCTTTGACGAGGAATTCAAAAAAAATTGTAAATAATTGCTGTAGATCTCCCTGAATGTATTAAAAAGAATTTCTTATGCTCCTTCATTTTTCGCATCAGTCCGTCGGCGATAGGCTATATTTAGCAGCACTCAGTTTTTTCTCGAACATTTCCGAAATCGCAGTTCTTCCTCTTAGACGAAATGCTCCGAATAAAAACATTTCTTTTGTGCATGGCTTTCGAAAATAAAATGAGAAGCCTTTTTAAGTAAAATAAAATAAAGTCACTTTATAAAAATGTGACGCAGTATAAGTCCTATGTTTTAGGTTTTATTTCGAGCTCCTATTTTTCAACGTCAGTTCCCGACTAGCAGATAGTGAAAGTGCAAACAACTGAGACGCCTCTAACGGTAAAAGAAAACACCTTACAACATAGATTCAATTTCCGGTGTTGTGAACGTTATTATCGAACGCGAGATATGGCCACGAATTTACCGCAGAGATATTCTTTTTTGTGTACTTATTTTTTTTCATTGGCTGCACGTTGTTCTCAAAGATTAACTAAACTTATCAGAATCTGTAAATTAATTATTGTTACGGGAGGTGATAGGTACAACCCAATTTTGTTTTCCGTTTTTTCGCATTTTATGGAATGTAATATACATTAAGAGAATGACGCGCAGTTTGTTTCCTGATTGAAGTGGAAGGGCGTACTTTACTTCTATTTATTCTGCAAAATTTTACTGTGATTGAAAATCACTTTTTAGGTTTTAGAAAGCACAATTTTATGTACATTTATGCATAAAATTTTCAAAGTGCATTTCAAATATTTCCATCTTTCACGGAGAGTGTAATTTTAAGTGTTAGCATTTTAATTGTGTTTATATTAGTTACGCATTTTCAAACTTGAGTAGACTTAGCGTTAAAAACACGAAGATTACAAATTATATTCGTTTCATCTTTTTTTTAGTGACTAATATTTCGGCACGATGACACACTTATCTTAAGGCAGTCCACAGTAAACGATTAAAAGATGAATGCTTATTTTCAAAGGATTTATAGTGTGCTTTTGTTGTGTTTCATATCAGTTTCAAAAGCGTATCGTAAAACTTAACTGAAGAACCATCAAGATATACATGAATGCGTTAACTAGGCACGGATACTAGTCGGAAAATGCTCCAAATTAACCCAGAAGTTTGCATTTTTAATAATACATTTGGGTTACAGTGAACAAATACTTCCTTGATTAATACTATAGTTTCTATCAAAGGTAACAAAAGAAATACCTACTTTTTATATAGCATCCTTTGTGAAACATAGTCATTCACGTCAATGACTGTCAAATCTGATGCATATCTTTAGAAAATAGTACTAATATTGAGAAAAACAAGTTAATTTCTTCATATCATCCGATGAAAACATTTTTCAATCCATTCATAGTTTTATAGCTTTTTTTGTTGCAAAATTATGCATAATTTACCTTATAATGAAATATAATTAGATCATGTTTGTAATAAAAATCTTTCTGGCAAGATTTATTATTATCCAATTTTGCTTTTGAAACTGTCAAGTGAGATAAAGGCAAGAATGATGTTAAAAAATTTTAAAAAAGAAATTTTTCAGGAACATATTTGCTTATTAGACAATGTAATGAATATCAAAGAGATGCAGTCAGGTTACGGTTATGATTTATGATTTAAAGTTTTTTCTGCGTTCATCAAACTGAATGTTCATTGCTGTGAAGTACATTATTACTTCACAGCAATGAACATTCAGTTTGCTCAATACATATAAAAGAATTATTATGTATTGAATACATAGCATTGTATTATATATTGCATATCAGTAGAATTATATATTGAATACATGTTGAATATATAGTTGTTGAAAGAAGTTTGAAAGAAAAGAAGTTTGTTTTTCTAAATACGAATAATGATAACTTTGCTCTTACCATGTGCTTTCATAATGCGTATTATTAGCTGCTTAAGCACTTAAAATACGAGTATTTACATCAGTTGTCTGAAATAAAATAACAGAAATTGTAATATTGCACTTGAGTAGTACTAGCTATCTAAAGTAGCATTCCTGAATAAAATTAAAAAAAAAACTTCCCTTTCTAAACTATCATAACATTCCTTAAATTTTGTTTCGTACTCTTTCTTGTATATAATGGATTAAATAAAAAATATAATAAAATAATATTCTCTGGTAATTATAATATAATGGGTCAAATAAGTTTAGTTTTACATTTTCGATATAACAACTTCAGAACGTATAAGAAAATGTATTTTCGTTTTAATAGACTAAAAGTTTTTCCCTTCTAACATTTGCATTTTCAAAGACATTTTCATTTCATTTCAGTTTATTTTTGAAAATGGTACTCAATGTTTCTAACTTGTGTGTGCATAGCATAAGGTGACAAGAATGCGTGGAGGGCAGGAGAGTACTTTTATTACATTTACGTGCTTGAACACTGCATTTATATGTCTGAAATATTATTTGCTCTCAGATGGCAAGGACATATGACACTAAAGGCACACCAGTTCATAATTTATGACAGTCGGAGTTTAACGGATGAGACGGAATTAAGTTTGTTACAAAATGCAAGTCCATAGCTCATGAATTTTGGTATAATCTGAGAAATATTCACAGGCAGTATGGATTTAGAGGCAGAACTAATGTGCTCATATTTGATGATATCTTATTTATAACAAAGACTATATTTCCAGATTCACTTCTTTCTTTTGCAGAAACTTCTCGTAGTTTTACATTCAAGAATCTATTAATGTGTAAATATTAAGACTTGAAATTGACTTCCTATGTCTCCACGTTCTTCAGTTTAGTTTCTTCATAATTATAAAATTATTATTATTATCATTAAAATCATTTAGTTTATTATTAAAATCCTAATAAATAAATTATTAAAATCCTAATAAATAAAAAATATATTATTATTATTATTATTAAAATCCTTTAGTTTCTTCATAATTATAAAATCACTGGTAACAAGGGGCGTTAAAGGAAAAAAATTTATTACATTTGTTTTAAATGTTTTGTTACATTTTCTGTTTCATTTAAAGGTATCCAATAAATTTTGAATGATGCTTTTTAAGGCAGACGTCAGTCAAAATTAACAAAAGTGTAGAGATTAGGTATAATTTAAATAATATTTCTAGATTTTGGTATTTGATCTTATACTCTAATCTTGTAAGTCTGTTTAAAATCATACTTCCAGTTCCCAAATTTTAACTGTTTTACTAGAGCTGCATGTATGTTCAGTAAGAAATGGAACCTCGGATTTTTGATAATATGGCAAAATCGTGTTAAGTACAAAATTGACACTACGTGGATTTTCTTGTATTGGCAGAATTAACTTCATATACATTTAATACTTTTAACTTATTAATTAGAAACCGAGCTAATATTTATCTCTTTAATGCATTTTAAGCGGCATCCAAGAGATATTTTTTATGAAAATATATTTTATTTTAATTACTAGTAAACTGAATGCTAAGCAAAAATGTTTATCAAATGATTCTCAGTTTCATCGGGATTAAGAATCAGTATTTTAGTGAATTACTGAAACACATATTTCCTACAGAACTGCATATGTTCAATAATTATTCGTAAATAATTTTGCACATCGTTTGAGGTTTTACTGATAGTATTTATACGCTTATTAGGTCTAGCGCTCAGTGCAAAAATGCTTTAAACTGCAAAATAAAAAAAAACCTAAGCTTAATTCAAATTTTGCACACTCTTACCAATATCGATTTAATATATTTTTTTTTAATTTTCTATTTTTTATATTACGCTGTTATTTGTTACTGTATATAAGGTACTGCAATTCTTGATAATTGTGTGCTCTATAGGGTACATTCCTCTAGAGTACTAGGTCATAATACATGTTCGTTATAGTAGAAGAGAAATAATTCATTCAGCAAAATAAACCTGTAATCATCTTCATAACACAACAACTGTTATATTTAATAAAACGAATTACAGGAATACATGCGTCTGCATGCGAGCACCAGTGGAATATCGCTACTAACTGAAATATAGATACGTTTACATACATATAGTTTCTTTACAGTTAAAATTACAGTTTTAGGAACATGAAATAATCCAATTACATATACAGTTAGAAAGTAATTAAACCGGAACTCGTTCAAAAATCTGGTTCCGGTTTAACTGCCACAATAGTAATTATTCATAACAGATAATAAACATGTGCAATTCTATGCTGTTCCGAATTATGCTTATCAGTGAGGTAAGTATAAACCGACAAACATAAATTCAAATATGACAAGTTGACAGTTTTAAAGATAAAATTAAATATTTTTCATTCTTTTCACAGCAAAATACTACATTCTCTTACTCCTAGCTCTTAAAATTCTTTCCCGTGTTTTGAAACAGTATTTAATACCAGCTCGATTTGTTAACTAAATTTTAGATATTTTTAAACTTTTCAAGCGTTTAGAAGTAAATTAATGTAAAAATAATAGTAAACCGAGTGCAAATAATGCAGAATGTAATCAAATATAAGAATAATGATGCAAAAATTAATGACTTACATGAATCAATTAAACATTTTAAATCTATTTTTATAATACGTATTTAGTACGAAAAAATTTTCTTGCTTTCGAACACGCTTAAAAAACATACGTATGCCAGTAATATAATTCTGTATTTCAGGTATGTTATAATGCTACTTTGATGAAAATAATATAGTCATTAGTCCAAAAGCTGAGAAATAGCAGAAAATATGGTTATTTCTCCTTCTGTTCAGTCCTTTTGTTAAAACAGAATTCCTTGTTTTATCTTTTTGTTGTATTACTTAGAGTATTTAAATGAAATTGATTATTATATGTTGTGACATTAGAATACAACTGAATCCGTTCATAAATCAACAACGTAAATCTCAATCATTTTTATGAAGCTGTAAGGTTCAAAATTCTGTTAAAAATTGTGCCTCTCACTATAATCAATTTCCACATCATACGATTCTAATTAATCTTGACTTAATTTAGTGTTCTTTAAACACTTAAAAAATACCACCTTTTCTGAAAAGTTTCTGTAAGGAACAGAAAAATCGAATTGATTAATGAGTGAAAATAATTTTAATACAGAACGCCTGAGGGACATGAATAGTTTTGAAATGATAGTCAGTGGTTGCGAAATCTAGTTATTATCAGCCTTTTGTGTCAGCTGGAACTGAAAGCTGACGCTTAAGGTATCGAGATTTCGTCAAAGTCCCCATCCATTTATTGGGCGAGATAAGCCTATATCTGTTCTTCTATCGATATATAGAGAACCCCTAATGGGACTCACTACTTGAGTCGTTGTCCCTTAGCAGTGACTGCAAGTTGGCCGATCCAGCTATTTGCATAGAACATCAGGAGTCACGTAGGTATTAACAAGTCTGCGACTCCAATATCTCTCTAATAACGTCTATAGGTCGGCAAATCCCGTGAAACATTAAGCGCCTGCTTGCCGATCAATAGAACTAGCAGATGTGGCCGATCCAGGTAAATCCTAATATCCACCCTTCCTCTGCGTCCGTCTATCTTGCTGCTCTGTCAATGCTAATCGCACGGTCTCTTAGGTGATCATCTTTGTCTCCGGATACATATTTCGAAGGCCCAACAATAGGGATGCCCTTGTCGCGGAATTATGCATGTGATCAGGGATCCTAATTTCCAGCGCCGCACGAGCCAGCTGCATCTGGAATTTTATAAACATTGGCCGCAGCGATTACGCTGGGAGTTACCTGGCGTTAATCAAAGTTCGAGTTTATGCCACCGCATTTGCATATTTCTGAATCGCTTTAATAGCAGGTCGCGGTAAAATTTGGATTCTAGATGACGTATTTTCCTCATACGAATAGTATGCTAAGTAACTTAAATCGAGGATTTGTTCAATGATCAAAAAGTTTTCAGTTGCGCTGAATATTTACACTTTCGATTCATATTCAAAGAGAAGCAGTGTTATACGAATGGAATCGGAATTCTCTATAGAAGACCAGAAATAATAAGTATTGTTGCACTTCAGTATATTTGTTTAATAGCAATTTTTACAAAGTTCTATTTTATAAAAATATTTGAAAAACAAATTGTCTATAATCGGGAGGAACAGACATTTTCGTTTATTTTTTTCTCATTTCATGTTAAAACTTAACAAGATCAGAGGTCTCAGTGATATTCTCAAATAAAACGCTGAAGAATTATTAGTCACCGAACGTGCAAAACTGTTGTTACATGAGGTTGAATGGAGGCGAATGGGCTGGCTGCATGAGTGTTTTTGTAGTTATGCTTATGTGTATGGTGAATGCAAGCCAGTTTCCCTTGAAATGGCCCTCAATAATGGAATCCCCTAAATGTCAGGGCTTCTTTCAAGAAGTATATTTCCTATGTTAATTCCTATCATAGCTAAGTTCCCAACTCTAACTCTATGAAAGTATTAAAAGTGCAAACCTTTTTTTTCCTTTTTGAAAAAAAAAACAAAAAAACCGTGAATTTTGCTTTATATCCCGCCGAAGATTTCATTTCACACACTTGGATTCTTGAATGTTTTGATAAATTGTAAAAGTGTAGCGTAATATTACCAAAAAAACTTTTAAGTTTTTTGTATTATGCTTCACAACAGAAACTTATTTGAATTCTTTCACTTTACATACCAAAAGCGTGATTGTATACATGCTCCAATTTAAATACGTATGATTGCTTCCTTTGCAATAATTCATTTGGAAAAATATTCCTTTATTTCGTGAATAAAGTATTTGGAATTAATTCTTAAAGAATGTTAGGTCACTGTGTTAGAAATATGACATAATAATCACATAATAAGATAAAACTAACATATTAAAAAGAAATAGAAGTAAATTAAAAGCTTTGCATTTTTACTTTTAATTAAACGTAAATGTCCAATGTTACCGACATTGTTTTCTACATTCAGTGAAACTGAAATGTTACCAAATTGAGGAAGTAAATGAGTAACAGCACAATTCGGTTTTTACTTAGTGTTATACTCCTTCAAGTGGGTAACGGCGAACACATAAATGGTATCGCATCATTAATGGCTTAGATTATTTATGTGTGTGTTGCAATTCCCTTTACGTCATTTTGAACTTCGCATACAGTTTTGTTACCGAGGTTTAGTAATGTGAAATACTAGATGTTCTTCATGAAGGAAGACCATGTATTTTCCACCTAGAATAGCTCAAACAGCTTTATTCATAATAAACATAAGGTAAAATCATCATAGGCTTGGTTTAAAATATATACTTTAAAAATAATTTAAACATTGAGAAAATGTTATAATTTATTTTAGCGTTTAAATGGCATGAGGTAAATGATGCCTTAAACAATTTTCAACACGTAAACCGAAGTTGGTTTTCTCTTAATAATGGAGCCTTGAAGAAATTTAACGAAGCAGCTCGTAACTCTAATATAATATTCAAAAAGGAAACAACAAAATCGTCGTGCATGTTTTTAATTATTAGATTAAGATTTGTATTCCTGCCCTTTCGCATTATAAAAATTATTTTTAATTAATAACTGTTTACACGTTTTTCCTAAAAAATTAAACTCCTGTTGTTAATTATTGTTCAAGATGTATTAAAAAATCTTCAAGTGGAAGGAATATTATGAAAATCTGTTCTATGAGGATGTACGTGTGGTAAAATGTTAAAAATTTCAGAACGCAAGAAACTTCAGTGAATACTTAATAATATTCACTACACAGTCAAAATAAAAGTAATATTATCACGCAGATTTAGGATGTTGTGTGTTCCCGTCAACCATTACCTGTTTATAAATTTGCATTATTACGCACTGTAGATGTCGTTACATAATTGCAAAGTTATTTGTGATGAACTCACAGTTTCTTTTATTGCTGCATGTAAAGTACAGCAAGCATTGAGAATAAGAGCTGAATGGTCGCTGAAAAATATTCTTGCTTTATATGTGTCTCATTAGGTGGTCCAAGAAACAAGCTTAGTTTCTCGATATGCGGGAATGGTAAAAGTACCGCATATTTTTTTTTCTACCCAACCGGGATTGATGTTAGTGACTCTGAATGCCGTACCGAAGGGCGCGGGATATTTGTAAATGTATAGTGTCTGTGCTACATGGAACACTCAAAATATGCGGCGAGCCGAAAGTCCTCTCGAGAGGTTTTAAGGTAGGAGAAAGGGGGTGAGAGACCCTCTGAACCGTCCCCGAGGGGTGCTGTCCTTGAAAATTCGGGGCGGAACTGAGCAAAGTCTTGCTGTCACTTGTATGGAGCCCAAGGCTCTTGCCAACGACAGGCGCACGCAATAGTGCCTCCTTCCCACGATGAATTTCACAAGGGAGATTAGTCACAAGAACTACAAAAACAACTTTTTTGGGACTGCAGCCTCCAAGTTAATGTTCACTTGCATCAGATACTTCTCTGGTACATATTATGTAATATCTGTAAATATTATGTAAGGATTATGTTAAACTTCCTTTCCTATCGTTTCTTAATTTCAACTTACCACTTCCGGCCAGAACATAGTTTTAGAATCATGTCTGAATGTAAATTAAGGAAGAGCGGTATTTAACCGCGAAGTTCTATTGTCTTAGTCAGAGAGAACAAGAGATTCTGGTTTCACGCGTCCGCCTTTTTAGACTACTCTCTCTTAAGCTATTATTACGCTCGGCCGTACTTCAGGCCCTTGATAGCTTCGCAGTCAATTAGCGTTAAGGGGCCAACTCCGTTAGAATCTTGATAGCTTTGGCTATATCTTTTTAATTAAGATTAGTTAAGTTTTAATTCTTAGTTTAAGTTAAAGCCCGAGTGTCGGCTTTATTGTCAAACTCCAAAGACGGAGTTCTGTTAAACTTTTGTTGGAATAATAAAGAGTTATTTCACCATTCTCACTTGTTGTTTTCTACCTCACGAACTCAAGCGATTATTTGCTTACTAGTTCTTAAAATTCTTCACATTCAACTTAGAATTACACAGTAGAGAATCCTAAAACTTGATTAAGATATGCATGAATATAACTTCTTTCTATGTACGGGTTTGTTAATTAATTAATGCAGGTCATACCAGAGCTCTCTTTCTAAAGATCGTATGATTTAGTAGATTAACTCTCTAAAGAAAGGTGGTTCGTACACAGGGGGAAACTACAAAAGGCCCATGAAATATGCCTATTTGCTAGGGCTTAAACTCGTGTCGAATTATAGATGTTCAGCCGTGTTTCATAAGGAGCTTCTAAGAAACTACAGATAAGTATAACTCCAAGGTAACCCAAAAATCGCGCATATCAAATTTTCAGAAACTGTAAAAATTCTCGAATGGATATTAATGTAAAAATATTTCAATGGCTAACAGCCCTACACTCTTATATCATATGTGAACATCAGCTGCAATTTGTGGTATTAACTTCAAAAACCTTTTATTTAGTAGAAGAGGGAGATGAGCTTTCCAAGATGATTTTTATGACTGAGCAATGTACACGTTTGATTTCAGTGCAATCTTTCTCACATATTTTGCTTGGTGATTGAAACATTCTGTTCTTTTCTTCATCCATTTTGTTCGGTTGGTTTGGTTTGGTTTATTGAGATTACGGCAAAGCACACTAGGGCTATCTGCCTAAGGGGAGAGATACCTTCGTTACCTTCGTGGAGGACTTTCTTTCATCCACTTTATATCTTAAGGGGAACATACACTTCATATTTCTAGAAATAAGGTAACCAAACGAAATAACTTTGTCTTGTTAGGATCACGAATTTTTGGGAAGATTTCTGCAGAAGCTTCAACAGCCTTTCCTTAGGAATGCATTGCGAAGTAAAACTTAATCATAAAGTCTTATTCTGTTTGAGCATCCGCATTTTGCACCTAACAAACTCTTTTCAAAGCTAGCAGCATGAAATGTAACTGAAATTTCAAATGATATTACTTGTAACAGCGTGGGGGTGCATGTACTGAACCAGTTTGCCATTAATATCCAGTCGAGCATTTTTTTAATTGGATATCTGCGTAAGTACACTTTATTATAACTAACACTCTGACTCAGATATTCTACACCAGGGGGAATTCCGCTTGGGAGACCTTCATAGTTTCAGAGGGATGGGATCAGCCTTTTATTAACCATTTAAGTATTTAGTTTTAGTTTATAAATATAAAAAAAAAACATCTTTATTCAAATTTTGGTATTATCAGCGTTTTCTATACTTTATCTTGTTTAATTTACAAAACACATTAAAAAATCTAAAGAAGTGTATCTGTATTTTTCGAGTTTGGGAAAAAAGGGTGGTGAGAATGATCATCTAGCAAATGGTGCATGGGGCAAAGGAGCTAGGTGAGAAGGGTTGAGAATTGCTTAATTATGATATTTAAAATCAATTATAAAACGAAGGTTAATTGCTGAAACATGCATTTCACTCCAAAACTGGGGAAAGAAAGATGCAGATAAAAATATAAGGAAGGAGAAAAATTTATAATACTACTTTTAGATATTTATTTAACTGTAGTAATTTAATAAAATTAATATGATATAAAAATATATATTATACACCCGTTCACTTTTCCCCTGGGAGTTCTGGGTGAAAACTTTTGATCGTGCTCTTTGAACTCAGTGTTGTTTCCTTAACAAGAAATAAACTAGAAAAGTCTTCCTTCTTTTAGCTAACTCCATTTAGCTCATAAACGAATTCTTTGGTGTGAAAATTCTTATAAGATGAAATCACGTTTTCATTGCAAAAAATGGAGTATCTGAAAAAAAATTTCCCTTTAATTAAAGCAATAGATTTCTCCTCGCGATTATTTAATTCAGTCTGATAGCATTTGTAAAAGTCGTGTTCAAAATTTTTCTATTCTTCGGGTTTCTTATGAATTTGCATAATTTTAATTGCATGAAAATAATGAATTTTTGCCTTTTGGGCAATAAAACTGTCACTATCAAACTATCTCAAAATCAAAATATAAGTCAAATTTAAAATTAGATCAGATGCATGCATGTTCGTATCCCGTCGAGGTTCTAAATCTGGTTCTGATTAATCTATAATGAAGCATTGTATTCTTAAAATGTTTTAAAGCTGCAAAACGTGGAGTGCAACTCACAATGCTATTGGCAATATTTGTTTTGCATAAATGGTATTAAAATTTATTGCCAGGGTATTGTTTAAATAATTGAAATTTTATGCTTTTATATAACATTTGGCACGAAACAGTGATTTGACCTACTCATTGATGATCCCAATAGCTTCGCGTTTCCTACTAACTTCAATGAAATTAAAATTTTTGGTTTTAGTGACAGTTTTCTTCATTTTCTTCGTTCTTTACTGACAGAAAGGGAAAGCTTGCATATTTATTTAAAAGAGATTTCCTTAAAATTGTGGATGTGTAATCTAAATGCGATTTAGGCATTTTCATTCAACCTGCTAATGCTGTTTTGTTTTTCACCCTACTTTTAGGGAAAGAATGTTATGTATGAATAAGATCTCATTAATAGTAAATAGTAGATAACCTCTCTTTTCTTAACAAATTTTCGTTTGTTTCAGTCTTATATAACAGAATTACAGCAACATTCGTGTGATTTGGTTAATGAATCTGTTACTGAATAACTGAAAACTGACACTATACGAAAAATCCTAAACGTTAGTTATGGTTAATGGGTGATCTTCAGCGGCTAGAAGTATCTGTAGAAGAAAACAATTTATTCCTTGCATAGAAAGGTCTGTTATAAATATTAATTAAATTGGGATAACTCGCAACTTGATGAAAAAAAATTAGCGTTAAACAGTTATTTGTAATGTACAGAGGGGAAAAGTATTGTATAATAAAGAAATATATATAGAGTTTTAGAAAAGACCTTACACCAGTGTCAAGAGTTCTAGTAAGTTTGAAAAAGTAAAAATTTTTAAATAGTAGAATGATATATGGATACTCATAGAGTATGCAATAATAGCAAAGTAGAAAGCGGCAGATACAGTACAAGAAGTATAAGATATACAGTATAACAAATGCACTGCACTTATTATGTTCCATACTTAGGCTAACGCATTATTTTACATATAACCAGCGCTGAGCGATATAAGATGTATGGAAAAAGCACACTGTTTATCTTATAACATATATGGGATCTGACATTAAATGTGATGAGGTGAATGAAGCATATATAACGAAATTTGCATTATTTCCGTTTTTATTCTGGGGCATGAAGAATGTAATGGAGATTAAATTTTATAGTTAAAAATCTTTTAAAGAAATTTGCCTATATATATTTGCAAGCCTAAACCTTTGATTTAATTTAATTTCTGCTTTTAGTACAATTAGAGCTCATTTGTTGCTTCTGATTTTATTAAAAATGCTTCTAATTACATCTTATGTACATCTTACAACTTCGTTACATCTATTTTCTTATATTTTACTTATTACATGAACAATACTGGTGTGTGTATGTATATATATGCGTGCGTGTGTGTATAAATATGTATATAATTTTAAACAAATGTGAATAAAGAAGCATCTTTAAGTTTTCATTCGTTTACTATTTGTAGATATAGAACAGACGCTTAATACTCGTTAATTAAATCTTCATACAGATATAATACATCAAATAATATCTTAAATAATTCATCAGAAACTATCTGAATATATTTGCAGAATGTGTTAAAATAATTAGCTTTATTAACATGTATGTAAAATATAAAATCTGAAACAAAATTCTTAAAACTTAATTGGAATCAATTCGCAATGCTTATTCAAATTCATAAATTTTAATTAAACACATCCCCGCTTCAAAGATACGCTTTGAATCATTTTGCTCCACTCTACCGCATGCTACGTCTCTCTTTTCCTGCAATTTCTTTGTACTGCGAGATCTTTAGGCCAATTGCTGCTCAGATTAATATAAAGACGCATCGTGTTTTCTTGCCTGCTGCTTGAGTAAACTACGTCTCTTGCTTCTCCTTCTTCCTAGTATTGTACCAGTTTTAGACAAAAATGTATTTCTGAATAGTTTTTCCTGTGCAAAAGCAAAAGTGATGTTTTAACCATGAAGCCAGTTGTGATGATGTTTTAACCATGAAGCCAGTCATAAACAAAGCAACAGTTTTCTAGACCATGGCTTCTTTAGCCAGAGTAGTCATAGTATACATTTTAATAACGTATTAATTTTAACTTCACGTTTATTGATTAAAAATCATTCTTTTCCTCATCCGTAAAAAACCGCAACATCACATGTACGTTAAAATTTGAACTAATGTTATAGGTATGACTGAATTGCTTCAATACATAAAATTATCAGAAAAATTTGTAATATCTTCATTAATTAGCAAAATCAATTTTATTGGTTAATTAGGACTATAAATTACAAGCATAATATGTTTACGCATCAGAGTTTTCCTAATTTAACATTATCACTTAAAAAATAGTTTCAGTTAATGTACAAGAAAATCCAGTAATTTACATTAGTTCAACTATTTAAATTCTTTTTCTGTTTCGATTTAAATAATATACGAACGCTGCAGTTTACAAGAAAAGTCTTCTACCATGCATTTGACTAACTGTTTGAGTAACAAGTTATCGGAAGACTGGCTTGTGCGGTAATGGAAGGAGTTACAGCACGCTAACTCTAGAAGCCAAGAAACTCTAAAGTAGTGCCAACTAAAACTTGCGAACGTACTTAGGTGCCTAAGATTATCAATGCTTTTATGCACGGTAGGTTCTTTTTAGTATTTCTTAATTGCAATTTTTTCCCGCTTCTGAAGATTCCTGCGCAAAAATCGGATCTCTGATTGAGACTCCGCGGTCGATTAAAATATCTCGTAGAACGCAAAAAAAATGGCACATTTCTCCTCAGTCGAAAATATTTCCTGATATTTTTTTTTTTTTTTTTTTTTTTTTTTTTTTTTGATTTTTCCGTTACTTTTCTTTGCGTGTACGATACAATCAGGCGGAGGAAATAATGGGAAACATTAGTCAGACAGAAAAAGCCGAATCTTTTAGATGTGTTTTTTCTTCTCTTTTTTCCCTTGCTTTCAGTTACCCAAGATGAGTTCATACGCATTTTAAAAGGTGTAGCCCAAACTGCATAATGAAATTTTCTGTGTATGGTAATTGTTTGACGTTCCGAGGTCGGAAAAAGCTTTAAAAAATGGAAAGGAAAATACTTGCGCTGCAAAGAGATGAGACCCCCCACGTTTACAGTGGGAGATAAGTAATAGTTTGTATTTAAGAGCGAGTTAATCTCTACTAAGCGCGCATAGAAAACCATTACGCATTAAAACAAAAGGAATATTTCTTGTTGCATCTCGCCAGCAAAAACAACTTCGAATCCGTGCAGAGGTAAAGTTAAATAAAGGAGTGGAGGGGCTGACTCGTGCTATTTGATCGAAGAAATACTTTTTCTTGCCATCCTCAGCTGCAGAAATTGTCCTTTCGCGTGACGAATTGCGATGGGAATTTTTCTATTAAATTAATAAAACGCCCCATAAAAACAAACCGCAGACTTAACAAAAGAGCAAGGATGCTATCAAGTTAAGGACAAGACAATGGCGAATGGATCTGTAAGCTGATGCTCAAGGAATACATAGATACATACAAATGTACCTAATTGACTGATTTAAACGAAACAATTCATCTGACTAAATTTTGAGGCACTTCCACAACGATATTCACATAGTTGAATTTTAAATCTAACTATAAACATGGAAATAAGTCCCATTGCGGGAATTATTCTCACTTTAACTTTTGAGTTAGCGACTAATTTTTAATTTATATTTCATGATAAAATTAATGTTACGTAGTTTGTCTTCCCTTACCATTTCCTTCGTAATATGAGCAATAAATCAATTACTTTTTTTATCCGAAGAGGTCTAAAGGAAGTTGTGGGAAGAAAGTAATTTGGGACTTCTGTCCCTATTTTATTTGAGAATTTGAACTGACAAGTGTAAATATAAAACAGAAGTTCTCAATCTTAATTTACATGCATCGAAACTTCTATTGCTAAGCAATTCTTAAAAGATTAATAGTATATATGATATGTGTAGTTAAAGCAGTAGTTTTTGTGGTAACAGCAACTGGTTTTGGCTACATTTTGCCGACCACACTTCAGCATTATAGCAATAAATTTGTGAGATATTTGGCCATGAATTTTGGCAAAATATTAAAGAAGAATTAGATTACAAAGAAAAGATTAAAGTAATCCAATTCTATTTCTCCATTCCCTAATTGTTCATGCTAATTAGCAGTAGCATAACATTTCTTTGAAGAAAGCTTGAATTCAAATTCTTTCTATGGCAAATAAATGCGATAGTCGCTAATTATTGCAGTAATTTCAAGATAAAATATCTGAATGACCGGAAGGTAACACAATGTGTTTTAAATGTCCTAACTGTGGTATTCTTGGCCATGGTTTCAATATTTATAGCTGACTGTATTATAGTGTATGAATGGGATAAGACTTAAAGCAATACAGTCTGACATTTAAAGCTGACCTGAAAGGACGACAAACAGTTACACAGCACTGCAAGTTTTAATAAAATTTTATATTATCTCTGATATTCTTGCGGAGCAGGTTAATGAAGCTTAACCTGGAGAAACCTATAGAGTTACGTGCATCGAAAACTGATAAACTGTTAATCTCCTTAAAAGAAACAGTTGACAATGTTGGGCGTCAACGTTGGGCGTTGTCAACGTCGTAAGTTGTAAGCGTTAAACTATTGCCAAAGCTATGTTATTTAATTTAATTTACGCTACATCAAAATTTCTACGTCCATTTTTAGCCATAAAATTTTATTGAGAAGAAATTTGCACTTTTGACAAATAATTTATTTACAATTCTTAAGCATTTTAACTTTGCTATCTCACAGCATTTGACGAATGGACACAACACAATGATGTACAAAACCAGAAGTAGTGCATAGATCTCTTCATATTCTCTCCTCAAATGTATATCTTAAACAGAAACGTAAATTAATCTCTACAAGCAATTTCAATCGAAAACCGTACTTGTAACTCAATACATTTATCACAATTTCATCTCCACGAAGCGACAAAGAATTGTATTAAAAACGTGTAAATATAGAAATTTAACTTTAACAAGTAGCTGATATTGTAAATTAAATTATTTTATGAAATAAATATATCAAAACTTAAATTGTATTCCTAAAATTGCTAAGAAAACACATTTGCAAGAATAAAGCTTTCAACTCTTCTTACTTATCAGCTTTAAAGGAATAATTTTATTTTATTCTCATAATGAAGCTTGACTTCTGAACCTCTCTCTATTAATTTAATTCATAGAGTTTTTGAAACATTCTGCAAAAATATTTAAGTGCAATTGGAACTTACAGAGATAGCTTATATATTTTACTACGATTAAATTAATTGCGACAGTAATCTTAGTAAATATTTAATGAATTGAAACTTATGAATAATGATAAGCACACGTAAGAAAACTACGAATTAGTCAATGATGTAAACCCTAAGAATTTTATTGAAAACGCTTTCTTTCCTAACTTTAAAACCATATTTTGCTATTTTAATTTTATGCTTTAAAAACTGTTTTCTCTAAAAATCCCTTCCCTCTGCTGACCATTACTTTTCCTTCTTATTGGAAGCTGTCCTTTCATTTCTGAAAAATTTCAGTGAATCAAATGAACATGAAGCACAGCATTTATTCCACTTCCTAATGAATTTGAAATAAAAAATGAAGAAATGTCCCTCAATCTGATTCATATGCATTACATCCAAACTTGAATTAAGTTCAAATCAAAACTTCCTAATCAGAAGCAAATTATTGAGGACTGCCCTTTAGACTGCTTAAATTAATGGAAATTAATATCGTTCAACGAATCGTAAGCATGTCTTCACGCGAAGTGCATTTCACTCTAGGCAATATAAGAATTACGCATTTAAAGAAATCATTCCGTTTTGTACAAAAAAATAATATTCCATACGTAAACTGAAAATTTTTAAATAATTCTACTGTCTAATTTTGTTTTTGAAACATATACTTTAGTACTGGAAGACGAGTTTCACACTTTTTTCTTGGGGCGGAGGAGGGGAAGTTTTTACGTAAAAAGCAGAATGAAAATAAAATTTTACTATGGTTTTAAGTATGGAATTGGCAATTCTTGGAAAGTAAATACATCAAGCATCACTTGTGCTGTTTCAGAAATTTAATTTTAATGTCCTCGAATGACGAAGAATTCATTAAATCCTACATTTACCATGTGAAATAATGGAAAGCAGAAAAAAAGGTCCACGAAAAGAGTCTCCTAATTCCTATCTGCAGTTACTTATCTGAGTACAATTAACGTTACTGCCTACCTCAAATGAAACAATCAGTTTCGAGTTTTACACGTAACTAAAGTTCATTTGTCCGAAATTGACTCCAGGATGCTTCGGCTTGGGAAGTTAAAAGGACTTAGCGTTCAGCCTGTCATAATGTTTGTTTAGGCATTAAGTTCTGCGATACTAATTCCGAGAGAATGAATTGAGGAGGAAAATCCATCCACATATTTTTTTTAAGATTGCGTTAGCGAAACTGAGTTCTCATAGCTACATCTGTTACATTTGAAGCGCGTGTAATTGAAGTGGAAAAGAGTATGAAAAGTGACATGTGATGAAGAGAATTGTGGTAATTAGTAGTTTTTAATGACATATTTTCATGCCCTTTGGATTCACAAGCACGTTTATTCGTATACATTAGAACAAAATTAAGAGTCTAGTTTCACAAAAGAAATTTTTGGATGTTTCGGAGAATTTTATATATTAATGTGTTTTTTAAATTCCATTGTTTTAATAATTAGAATCTTTCAACTTAATTACCACTCTTCAAGAACTTCAGAATTTCAAATCAATGTTAATACATTCATTTATTTATTTAACTGAGCTATGATAAAATATACTTTTAATATAAGAGCAAATAATGCTACCTAAGGCTATAGACATTTATAGCATTTAAGTATAATTAATTATAATTAATTTATAGCTTATATTTTTACTTTAGTTTTGTAAGGTGAAAAGTATTTATTTGCTTAATAAGGTAGTTAATATCGCCTTAGTGTTAAATAGTTAAGAAAATACCATAGCCTGTTTTTTATTTAAATTCCTAACTTGAAAATAATGAGGGGAGTTTGCGAATAAATTTCAAACCCTCGCAGTAATATAGTTTTTAACACTGAGCATTATTTTCTTAAGAATTCACTTTATTATTTAGATTAATTATTAAATAATCGATAGTTCTCTGTATCTTAAAAAGCAGGTAATTTTTTAAAATAAATTAGAATAGATTTACGGAAATCGCAAGTAACAAGTTTAATAGCTAAACAATCTGTTAGTACGAGTTTTGTGTATACGCTTATTAAAGTCAAGTTTCTTTAACGGCGAAGAGAAAATGTTAAAAGTTCTTTGACTGCAAAAAAATTATTAGAAGACTAATACTAAAAACTCAGCAGCAGAAACAGTTATGTAAAAAATGTAAAAAAGTTATGTAAAAAATAATACTTAAATGACAAATATTTTAATATTGAAAATCTAGTAATATTTTAATTTTGAAAATCTAGTAATATTTTAATTTTGAAAAATCTAGTAATATTTTAATATTGAAAATCTAGTAATATTTTAATTTTGAAAATCTAGTAACTTTAGTTGAAAGTAGTTCTGGAATAGCATGAAAGTAAGATTAATCACTATCAATGCAAGCTCCCTTCTGTTTCTATAATATATTGTCTAAATATTTTTTAAACATGAGGTACTAAATTATTCTACACGATAATTGCTCTTAATGTCTGATTATATTGCTTCGAAATTGCTCTTGCTACTGTTTCATAAGCTTCGAAAATTAGAGCATGGTCAATGAGATTTCAAAACAGATGAATCAGGATAGTGAAATTATTAAACATTTATTTTAAACATCGGCAAGGCTTACCACCTTATCCTGCATCACACCTTGACTCCTTTCCCGGAAAGTTCCCGCCATCATCCTCGCCGGGTGATGAATGCAGGATCGATTCACCCAACGTGACTTGCGTCATTAGCTCGTCATGAAACCACGGCTTCCGTTGTCACAGAAGGGAGAGAGAGGAAGGACCTTAATGTCCTGACACTCACTGTCTCGTGTCCGTCATCACACCTCGTTACAATGGTCTTCCTGCTTCAAAAATCGGTGCTAGAAGTCCTCCTCTGCATGGCTCAGAACTGGAGAAAGCAAACTAGCAAATGAGTTCGAAAATGTGATTTTGTTTTATAGATATCGCAATATATTAAACTACAGGTTGCATTTTGAAAACGTAAAAGACAATAGTGCCACAAAAGAATTTTATTTCTATGAAACTTTTAAATATGATTTAATTTGACGAGTTATATAAACACATTTGATTTGCTGTGCAGCGGTGCAATGATAAATACTTGCAACGAGTTTCTTTAATTAATCGTTAGTACGCAATATAATATAATGTTATTTCTTCAAAAAGGAGCACATAACTCCTGGAGACTACCAGAAGTATTCTGTTTCTCTTCTGGATGTTAGAGAAAATAAACATCAAAGAAAATCTGATTTTATAGTAATAATAAAAAGAAGAATGTAAATTATACGAAGGATATACAGCCATTTTTATAGCAAAAACACTTTAAACTAAACTTATCGTCACAAAATGAAAATTAATACTTAGCACACAATGGAACACACTGTTATCTTAAGTACACAGTGAAACATAACACTGAATCTTTAATGCAAGTCACTAAGAATAATTCTCTAAGAATAATTGTCTAATCCATGCAAAGTTTTTATGTTTAAACTTACATTAAGTAGCTGTGTACGATCGGAAGCTTAATTCCTGCACTCTTGACCATCTGAAATGCAACGTCATGAAAGAAGCATCCAAAAGGTTTGAAATTTTAATCATGTGGGGAAACCTCGATAGGTCATGCAAATAATAAGGATTGCATCGCGTATGAAAATCCATACGAACCAGTAACACTATCTAGAAGCACTATAAAAGGGAAAGCATTAGGTTGTTTAAAGTACCGGGATTGCATATATATTGTTTATCCACCTAATACAGCTCTGTTAGCTCTTACTCTAACTGTTGCACTTTGAATGATCAGCAGTATATTTATGTACCTGTTGCAATTTAACAACAATGATTAAAGCAATTTCAATGCATTTCTAAATTTAAAAAGGATAAATGACGCAGAAATATTCAAACCGACACTAAACTGATTTTTGTCAACTAATAAGGACTTCACATCTCTGCGCGACTTAGAGTTCTTTATAATGCAGATGTAATAGATGCATAGTCTAGTTCAACTATATAAAAGCTTTTTATATCAGCAAAGGTTTCATAAAGTTTCAAGTAATGGCCTCTGGTTTTGTTTCTAACAGTTAATCTTTAGTTTTCCCCCCTAGCCTTACGATATTCATTGCGATCTCTTACTTAAATGATTAAATGAGAGTTTTATACGTGCGAATGTTTAATAAGATGCGAAAGTATAACTGTATTGACTAATGTGAAGACACGTATTAAATCGCTTAGGTATTTCTTTCTGAAGTATTCTATCTCACGTAGAAGCCGCTGTCGGCCGACAGGTTTCCAACTGCGAAATATTAAATCAAAGTCTTTCAGACCTTACTAGACTGACAAGCGAATTATAGATCCGTCTGAATTAAGATAAAAGTCCTGATAAGGTTAAAATAATTGTTTTATTAATTCTTGAAATTAAACAGAAGTGTGCATAATAATAGCCACCGCCACTTGAGGGTATTTAAAATAACGTAAGTTGATATTCAAATTAATTCAAAGTCATAGACATAGAAATTCATTCAAAGTTCTATGACATTCAAATTCTATGACATTCAAAGTCATAGAAATTCAAAGTCATAGACTGCAGAAATAGGCACATTTAATTTAGCTCAATATTTTTAAATAGTGCGTTTTTCACGTCGGATAGCAAAATGTCTAAAGCCTAACTCACTAGCAGAGCTGGCGATAGGACTAACAAAGCTGGATAGGACTAGCAGAGCTGGAGATAGGACTAGCAGAGCTAGCGATAGGACTAGTGTCTAAAATCACTAGCAGAGCTGGCGATAGGACGTAAACTGTAAGGAAGGTTTCCAAAAGCTCTAATACTAAAACATTCAAAACCCTCAATTTAAATACTCAAACAATTAATTTGCATTCTGGTGAAGACTGCGGAAAGTACAAATTACAGTAAAGTTTTAAATCATAATAATTGATTAATTAATATAAAATACCTTGTAAGTAGGTGACTAGATAAGACCAGTGAACCGATCCAAATTCAAATCCTAGTAAAGAAACTGGTAGCATGAGTTTTCTTTTTCCCATACCTAATATGAATATGAATTTGAGCCATTTTCCCGTTCGAAAGTTCTCCGAGGGGGTATCCTTTTCCTCAAACAGACACCTCTTGCATGCTTTGTATTATTCAACTAAAATCATAACAATACTGAACCCGCTATTGATTAAACGAGTCGAAGTTTAATCCCATATGCGTAAAATGATTCAAAATTATTCATTTAAAAATAAAAATGAAACCGATAGCCGCCATTTCTTTAGAGATTTTAGTTACGTGTTACTTGATTGAAACTAGTCTCATGTGTTTCTAGTTTGCAAATAAAGATATATATATATGATATTAATTTAACTTCTTCAACTAAGTTGTGGTTTTTGATAAATTTTGGTTGTTGAATTTTAAAATTTTGTAATTCTTTTCAGTTTCAGAAAAAGTTTGAATTAATTTTTAAGCATTTATCTTCTTATTCTGTATTAAGTATTTATCGATTATTATTCTATTTTAAGTATTTATCTTCCTATTATCTTCTATCCATTCTGTTCTGTTCTTCAACCATTTTGTCCTTAATCTTATAAGGTATTTTCTCCCTCTTTTCCGCATACCTTCTCGGTGTATTTGGAAGCCTACTCGATGCGTATTCGAGAAGTCCAGGGTTCGAGTCCCGGCGAAAGCATTGCACAATTTTCTTGAACGACTGTACAGCTTAGTCCAAGATATCTTGACAAACATTTCGATCCAAGGAATTGTAAAACCATCATATTTCTTAAAGCAGCGATGTTATTGAAATTCAAAGCCATTCTTTCACAGATTAGTTTACTAGCATTCCTAAGATTCAATAATAGTTTAAGCTTGAGCCATTTCCTTGATAACAGTTTCGATATTCGTCTACTCTAACACAAATGCTGCAGATTGAATGGGTACAAAATATTATTATCGTGTTTAAATATTAAACTTCTGTATAATGCCCATATACCTAATTTGGATTACATTATCAGTTACGCTGTAATTCAAATGACTGTTGAATTAAACATCAAAGTATTAATTAAGGCAAATTCTAGCATCTAAAATACTAAAGCAGGATAGTTCCATAAACTCTCTAAGGGCGTATCAGAAATACATAATCCTTCCTCTTTCTAAACAAAGTATCTATATAACTGACAGCAGTGATTAATTCAAGAAACATGTGCAAAAATGTTATTTAGATCTCCTAAATTACAATTATGTTACTTTATGTAGAGAAGTATTCTTAAAATTATTTTCAGAATCATTTCTTTAGGCTTTTTTAAAACATATAAACGAAAATTAGTATGATTGTAAAAAACTGGCAGTAAGGATAGGGACGTTAGAATTAGGAAATTAAAATCAATTTCGGTTAATAAAATTTAATATAATTTTATAAATGAAATGTATATACGTTTAAAATAATCCATTTGTTCAATTTTTTTTGTTTTATGTAATAATTAGGAAAGCATTATGTCATGAATTATGAAAAAGAGTACTCAATTTTTAGGGCAGCTTACATATTTTCATTGTTAGCGAAGTACAAGTACGGCAAAAAAAAAAAGAAAAAAAATGCGTTATAGTCAAACTAAATTTCTATGCTGTGCGGCTGAGTCAAGCGTACTGTCTCATATCAATCAGTCAAGCGTACTGTCAAACCACTCAAGCGTACTGTCTCATATCAGTCTTTTTCAACTGCTATCTTCTACTTTTACCTATTTTAGAGAAAAGTGTCAATAAACCTCGATCTTGATCATTGTGACAAGCGAATAAAAAAAATTGTAAATGTAATTACTTGGTCCTGTATAATCAGCAATAAGATATTAGTAACTTTTCCTGTTCTTCTCTTCCTACAGCCTAGATCCAATACTGGCCTACACTAAAAGCAAACGATGCATTGCTTTGAGGCCCCTTCGTCAAAGAGTGTTGTTATGCAAAGGGAAATATTAAGCTAAAGCAGGTTTTTCTACCGCCCTTTAAGTATACGTGTACTCTAAATACGATTAACTTTAATAACATGGAAGAAGCTCTAGAAGAGAACGCCACTTGTATGATTTGATTGAATCTTTTATTAAGCTTAAGAACACTCAAACTATGTCATAATGCAAATTAAAGGCAACACTTTCTCACCTATGAGCTAGTTTTGATTATGAAACTTTTCGTTGGAGTATTCTTCTTCCATGACAAGGCGGAAATTTGTATCATTTTGCAGTGAATAATAATGTAAGTTTCTAATAATCACAATTTGGTTAAAAAAAAAAAAAAAAAAAAAAAAAAAAAAGTGCAATAAAACTGCGACCAAACAATATTTTTAAATTTTCTATATGGCGAACTGATTATTTTCGATAAAATATTAACCTCAATATTAACATTTTTTTAGAGGACGAACTTCTATAATTCTGAATATTTGATAAATAAGTAAAACTATTACGTGTTACGCTATCTAACTTGTGTCAAGCAACACACGGACTGTAGCGCAACTGAAAGAACTCGTTTTGGGCCGGAGGTGATCAACCAGATATAAGTCCTCTTGAGAAGACAAAAGCCTACGTTATGCTAACGCCCCAGGGCCCCAATCCGAGGCGGAAGACTACAGAAATTTCTCTCTAGCCAACACCTCCTAGAACTTAGTTCTAGGCTTCTTTTAAATGTGGCAGATACATGGAGGTAGGAAGTAAGATGGAGTCGCCCTAAACAAGTTTCTCCGTACCCTGCTCTGAAGCACCGGCGATCCCTACGTGGTGACCAAAACATTGGGTCATTTACCATTGAGTTCTATGGGATTTGAACTGTTCGGGTGTAAATATTTCGTAATTACGTCGCAAATATACATATAAATGTATATATTTTCTTTTTCTACAACACTTCAGAGTCCTAAGTATGTGAAAACAACATATTTTTAAACAACATTTCATTCTGAACGGAATTAAATGCTATACTTTTCACAGGACAGTTTTCTCAGAATGGTTTAATTTGAATGAAATATTTTCACAAGTTTTCGTTAATTACATTAGAAAAAAAAATTAAGATAATTCGATTTTATTCGGTTAAGGTACAAAAATTAAGATCAAAGTTTATTGTATTATTAATATTAAAATTATGCATTATTTGTTTTCTATTTATAGAGCTTCTTCCTAAAATACTTTCTTAAATATTACATGAATTTTTGGCTTCTTTTAAATCGAAAAATGTAAGTCAATTTATAATTAATGCTCTATTCGGTTCATTTTAAATTAGAGAGTTATTAGGAATTAGCGAAATACTTTAAATAAGTATTTCGCTAATTCCTAATAATTAAATAGTTATTAAATAGTATTTGACTTTCTCTGTCCATTTCTGAAAGGGAATAAAATAAGTTTTTTTTTTTTTTTTTTTTTTTTTTTTTTGTAAGCATTATTTAAAACTTGTAACCGAGTTATTATAAAATGTAAAGGGAATAATTCTTTTAATTATACTTATCAGATTTTTTTTTTACCCTTCATTTCAACAATACATATTCCAAAACTCTTTATTACGTTCTTAAGTGCGCATCTCATAGCATTTGCTTTACAATACCTTTTAACAGATTGCTTTCCAATACGAACAATTCTTGCTTAAATAGTTTTATAACGTATTTGTCAACAGGATTTCAATTTATGTTTACAATTCAATATTAAGGTTATTATATATTTAGATAACATTTATAATCATTATAAATTAGATACATTTAATCATTAGATTTCTTCACAGTACTTTCACAGTTGTTTATAAGTGAATAAATTCTTCATTTCAAATACATTTATAAATAATTTAATGAATATTTAAGTATTTTGTCAAAGGCAGATACATGCTTTTTGCAAGCACATGCATAAATACCCATACATATTTCCTATTTATCATTTCCGGCATGTGCAAATCTTTAATTTCTGTGCATTCACTATATTTTTCATGTAAAGTAATTTACACTAATTTAGCATACACCCGAAAGTTTTACATAAAAATATATATATGAATATAATTTGAATGAAAATTATAAGTATTATTTTTAACACCCAGTCAAAGGTCAGTTTTTCTTCAAAATTTCTCCACGGTGGCATCTCTCTCTTTAGACAGATAGCCCTTGCATGCTTTACTCTATTTAATAGAAATTTAATCTGACCTATGTGCCTAATTACAAATATTTTAACATACATAATTTTATATTTACATTTAGCCATCAAGTTTCAAACTCTTCAAATCTTCTAGAAAATAAATTTTGACAGATCTCTTTTAGCAATTTTCTTAAAATCTATATTTTTGTAGTGCAACAGCTTAGAATTTCATAAAACAAATTCATAATCAAAATCGCTGTTGTTAGTTATCGAAAAATAACCAAGATGTGATTTTTGCGTAAATGTCAGTAAACTATACAAATTGCTATTATCCATCACACTATGAATGTTTCTTTCATGCGAGAGTGTCCCTTTTTCGATTTCTATGGAACTGTCGTGTGTCGAAATACTATCAGAATCTTGTCAAGCGAGCTTCTGAATGTAAACAAAGAACACCCCGTCTGGTGACCCAAGCTTCAAAGCAGTGCTTCACTTCTAGCGCGGAATGGCGCCTCCTCCCTTTCCTACCTCCATGGGCAGATATTGCCTAGGTACAGATCCTAGTCAGTATCTTTACAGGTTTTTCCTTCTTCGACCCCCTGGGGGGTAGAATTATAAAGTTAGAATTTTTTATCTAATGGCGGGCACTTGTATGTTCAGCAATGACCACTCCAAAGGCTTGAAGTGGTGGCTATTTTACTGTGGAGGCACCTAATAAGTGGCCATTGTTGCCTCCTATGAAGGGGAAGACACTTACAACCATGCCTTTTGTGGGATTCGAACCCGGGTCCTTAACGGCAGTAGACTCCCCTAACCACTATACCGTCTGGGAGGCGTAAATATTTGATAAATCGAACGTTTTTCCGAATGATGGGGAAGCTATCTTTTATTTTATTGGAACCATTATAATTATATTCCGCTGCGACTTTTCTCAGCAATTCGTTATATACATTCAATTTTATTTGATGAATTATATTTTCCACGGGTATTTCCTTTTTAACATGATCCATACCTCCTTATGAAATCTTTTAATGTGAAACAGATAATACTCCCGTACACTGACTTACATAATTACCCTCAGAAGCAACGGCACTCATAATTTTGTAAATAATTAAAATTGGACAATAAAGAAAATTGCAATTTATTTTAAAAGAAAAAGCTGTACCTTTATTCGTAATTAAACAAAAACATGTACATGAGCTATTTCATAATTTCCATTTTTATTATGTGTTTCAAAGCATTCCAGTGAGGGAGTTGCAAAACTGCAAAATTACTCTGTATGCTACGGTGCTGGGTAAACTGAATTAGATTTAACTGGATAACGCCATATGCTCGCATTTTTGTCACTGCTCAGTGCTGGAAGAAGTTATTGCATTTTCAGTTCCTGACAGAAATAAAAAACATTTCATGTAATTAATACATTTTCTTTAGAAGATGGAAATATTACGTCATTAAAGCATTCTCCTCAGTTTGTTTACACACTTATTTCTTACGACCGAAAGGAAAAGTAATGTTATCGAATGCAATTAATTCGGTAACATTACTTTTCCATTTCACTAACTCTCATTATCGCTTTCAAGTCGACAGTCGTCTAATTCGTATTCTGATATATTATAATATCAGTCTATTGAGACATTAGTTAGCAGTTTTCTATGCTTGTATACCTTTTTAAATTTAATTTCTTGACCTTAATAATGCTTAAGTAAATAACTCTCATCTACGGAAATAATATTTATTATTAAAATTTCAGAATATTTCCGTCTTGCTTTGTTGAATATGTTTCATGTACTTATTTCTGTAGACATTTTGTATGATTCAGAAGCAATGCGCTAAAAGTGTTGCTAATTCAAAACTTCGGTTACTCGAAATTTGTTTCCTGTTCAGTTTCGATTTACCTAAGTTTTATTGCATTTCTGATGATAATTCGCATGTTAATAATAAAGAGGATAACAATTTTCTTAAAATATTTTCGGAAAAAAAAATTCTACTCTGTCTCTCTCTGGTTCTTCCAACCCACCAGCGGCTGGGCCAGTTGATTGCCGAGTCCTGAAAGCTCAACCCGAATTCAAATCCCATTCAACCGGGCTGCTGCATGAGTGGAGGTTTCGCAGTTTTCGCTATATGTAACGTCAATACCAGCCACTTTCCCTTAAAACATCCTTCACGTAAACATTCTTACCCTTAGGAATAGATAGTCCTCGTATGCTTTGCCATGATTAAAAAATTCCCACCTCCTGTTTTTGTGAATGTTTGAGACACTGGTGCATCTAAAACAGCTTCTCTCATTATGTGGAAAAGACTACTTCATTTAAAATGAAAGTAAAACAGTGAACGACACAAACTACAACTTATACTGCCTGTAGTTTTACTTTCGGCAATAAGTGTAATTTTTATTTATTTCTAAATTTGAAAATATAGCTTGTAATAATTTAAATTGTTTAAAAAACGTCTTGCATTCTAATATTCGATTTTAGGATATCAAAATGAAACGGAGAAAAATTTATTGTGGCGAGAAAAACAAAATATAGAATAAATCGGAAAAAAGAGAGAATCCATAATTCATTGAAAATACTGATTGGGATAAAAATTGTTTTTAGATCCTTAAACTCAAGTAGTATGCGTATTTTATTGCTATATATCCATTCTTTCACTTGCTCTCAACTTCTGTATTTTCCAGTTGCTATTATTTATTTCTGTTTCAAAATAATGTGTGAATGACTTTTCTAAGATCAAGTCAACTTTTAAGTGCTTTCAATCCTGATAATTTTGAATCCCTTCCAATTATTATAAATTTTAGAGTAAATTATATTAAAGAATTTTCTTGAGTCTCCTAATTCGTCGTATTTCTGAAAGAATATTTTTGAGTTCTCTATCATAGGAATTAGTGACTGCAAACTTCTTCTAGTAAGAGAAAATCAAACTTGTCTTATTTTTGCATGGTTGGTTATGCTACCTCCTATATGGCAAAATATGTGTTCTTCCAACTAATTGTATCACCACAGAAAATCCTGGCATGGTCACCTATGACTAACGCGTCACAACCTATGGATCGAATATTAGATTATTTAATCCTTACAGTCTGCAACTACATTGTGTTTACGTCCTTTTCCCCATCTGTAACATAAATACGAGCCATTGTTCCAGAAAGCTGACCGTAAAAGCCTCCTTCCTAAGGCAGATAGTCCTCAAGTGTTTTGGCAAAAGGAGTTACTATATACCCCATGAATAATTCTCCCACGAATTATTCATAAAGCGAATCGTACATCGAGTTAAATCGTTTTGCAAACAGAATATCCTTCGAATCTAATCTTTGGTCTACAGGTTATAACACCCGCTGTTGATAATACTAAAAATAGGCCCTTGTTTATACCTTCTAATTCTTCGCCAGAGTTTTCATGAATTAGGCTTCTCAATATCGAACTTCTGTACACCTATTCAAGCTCCCAAGATGCATTTCTAGAAAGTCATCTCGAATCTCATGAATGTTAGCGATTGAAACGAACATTGAAGCAACCTCAAGGCGACGATATATCGTATTCTACTTCCATCTTAAGTTACTAGCAAGTATTAACGCATCTTCCTATTCACTCGGGAGTAGAACATCTCAACATAACCAGATTTTTGAAAAGCCGAAGGTAGTAGTTTCCTGCTAGGAAATCCGAGATTCACGCTTTCCCTTTAAATAGCATTTACTCGAGAAGACCAGGCAGACATTTTCCTTGGCCGGTGAATTTTAAATGATGTGAAATAAAATCCTTTGGTCTTTATGCGAAGTTTGGTGGGATTGAGAATACAGTAAAATTGAATGAGATGGTCTCTTTATGAAACCACAGTATTAATCCGACTTTGCCAAAATTGAATATATTATTGTAATTCCTTGCAAAGATATTCCACCTGATTTTACACTATGCTTTGATTGCATATGCATTACCTCTCAGTAAAAGATACTCAAAATTAATGCATAGAAACTTGGTAAGGGAAATGTATGAAACTATTAACTTGTTACATCCCTAATATTTGTTGTAAATTTTTCATAATTTTGTTTCAAAATTAGTACTTCGGATATTTTGAAACATAAATATCAGTTACTATGAATTTATGAGTTACAAATTACCATCTAAAATAAAATATAAAAATAAGACATTCAAGTGTACATTTCTATCTTTCTTCTATTTGGCAGAATCTAATTTGGTGCCAAACAACACATGTTTGAAACAGATTTATACTTTTCTGTTTTATACGTAATGTTAACGCCTTATTTCTCAAGCTGTAAACACATTTATTATTTGTCTTTTACGAGTGACGAAAAAAAAAAAATCGGCCTTTGCCGGGATTCGAACACTGAACCTCCCGACTGCTAGCTGGATGTGCGGCACGAACGCACGCGGTAAAGAAGGAGAAAATTCTTTACATTATTCCTCACTTAAAGGGCAACTGGGGAGGAGGGAACTCAGTTTCCAAATTCAAGTGGTGTATTATAGTCTACCACATTTTAATTCAAGCGCCACGAGTTCATTTTATTATTTCGAATTTGTAGAGTAGGAAACATACACACACAAAAAAGAAATCGATCCACTAGCCAGTATTCGAACTCTGGACCTCCCGAGTACTAAATTGTCGCCGATTGATTTCCAATAACACCATGAAAATACATGTGAGGGAAGGCGAAAATTCGTTACAAAATTTAGATTAAAAGTTTCCATGTAAATTTTCCATTAGCAGTCGCAACATTTAACGTACAGAAGGTTTTCATGCATTTCTTCACCATTTTTTCACAAAACAATGTAATCAGTTGACTTTGTTTACATGAACTCACATTTAAGAACATCATTCAAATGATTTTAGCAATTATATATAACATATATTACACATAACATAATTATTTCCTTGCACCATTTGCTAAAATTTATTGCATTTTATGCAACATTAAAAAAATAGTCTTTTTGTTTATATAACAAAAGAGTTTTATACATTTTCCTCAATATTTTGTTAACATTCTCTTGAAGGTAGATAAATTCAAAATTTTTCAGATAATTTAACTTTGCAACAAAACATTTAAGTTAGCCCAAATGTCTCAACACACATGTTGCAAATATAAACATGAAAAAGTTTGAAAACATGAAGAAAAAAAAAAAGAAAACTTAAAAATAAATAAATAAAAAATTAAAAAATATAAAGTCTCATAAGCCAATGATGAGCATAAAGTTTTAACAGCTGTATAATAAGGATCAAAGGTTTTGTAAACAGATAAGGTGTAATATCTATTCTTGCCTTCCAGAGAGGATCCGTAACAGCTGTTTTTTGATCGCTTTCTAAGATAACGCCTCCGACACACCTAGGCAGAAATATCGACCTATGGGGTTGACACTTGATATCCGATCGCTGTGTCAAGTCAAGATAAGAAAAAACTACCACAGTTTCACTTCCTTCCTTCTTATCTACTACAGTTAAGATCAAAACTGTAGCCATTAGAAATATATATATATATATATATATATATATCTTATTTTTAGTTTTACCCGCTACTTATTTTCAGCTTATATACTTCCACAAATATAGTATGACAAGGTACATTTTATTATTAATTGTAAAATTAACAAAACTAAAAAACTTACTCGTATTCATTGTCGTTATTATTACTATCACCAGTTGCTGTGATCTCAACATAAATGTGCAATAAAACTTAAACAACCTATGTATTGTGACGTTAATGAAAAGTTTATTAAACACCTTTTTCAGGTAAAGTTAGAACTGTTCAACAATACAATTCATGCATTCTATTTCATTTCCATCAAATTCCATGTTGCTTTATTTTCAATGAGAGAGTTGATCACATAAAGAGCTTTGACATCAATTATTAATAAAATACTAGCATGCAAATTTCTTATTGCAATGTGAACTGTAGATTAATTTAAATCAAAATGAAATGTAATAAAAGTTGCATATTTTTAATTCAAATAAATAGGAATGGCATTCTTCATTAATCATGCCAATTTTAAATCACATTTCACTATTTAATTAAATGAAGATAAATCCTCTTCTGTAGAACCTCCTTTGAGAAAAATTCTGAATGAAGCAGCAACATTCAATTACTTTTTTTTTTCATTCCTTTCAATAAGATTTTTACGAAGCGTTTCCCTCTCTCGTATTTGTCGTCTGTGAAGCTAATAATTATTTTAGAATTTTTTTTTCCTTCTCGTTTTAGCAGCAAAAAATTCTGAAGGCTTTTAAAAGTTTAGTTTTTGTTTATTTCTGTGATATATTTTCATCATTTTTATGCTTGACATGGCGAATTCGTATTCAATTTGTTGCTTATTTCTTCATACTTGAAAAAAAAGCTAGCAACGGAATAAAATACCTGCAACCGCATTAAATTTTTAAGTATTGTTATAAGGAAATTATCGACTACTTCTAGACTAATACATGTTTTCTAGATCATAAGATTATCCGTTGTTTGAAGAAAATATATTAAATTCAAAACTAGGAACCCACATTATTAATGTGGAATTAAAATATTACTCATTTAGTGATTTATGCTAACTCCAAGTAGCCTGAAGATTTATATTATAATTAGGAACTTGTAGGTAGATATTTTCAAAGTTTTTTCCCTCCGATAATCGATATATTTTGGAATTGCTTGTATGTGGGTAAAGTAATAAACTGTGCAAGCTAAAATTAGTAATAAGATAAATGTGTCAGTATAAAACTACCCCTATACTTTAATTTGAAAAATTAAAATACAAAGAAATGCTCCTAGAAAAGCAAATCTTTTCGACACAGGAAATATTAGTGTATGTCTTGGTGTTGTAACGAAGGTTATTCGGAATAAATTAAGGAAAACACGATTCGAGGACTAAAGAACAGATATCGGAAATTGTAGCTGACGGGGAGCAGCGGCGGAAGGAAACAAGAACATGTAATGTTTCTGCTTAAGACTGCGAACTTATCATTTGTAGGGAACCTCTAATCGTATAAGTAAAACAAAAATGGTTTTGTTTAATATTTTAATTTAGTTGGTCTGTGTTTAATGCAACAACTTTCAACACAGTTTATACTGACAAGGGCAATAGAAAATTTCAGTTACCTGACTATGACCTGTCGTAACTTTATTTATATTTATAGAAAGGCGAATTTTTAATTGATTCGGTAGGTTTTCAAATTTTCCTTAAAAGTCGTTCTTTATAATTATTTAATCAAACATGATATTTTTAGGTTACAATAATGAAACACGTATAACTCAAAACAAATATATATTTGCTAAAAACAGACTGAAACTTATTCATTTAAAAATGATATTATTACAGCTAAAATGCACGTACTATTTCAAAGAGAAACTGTTGAATCAAATAGGATAATAAAACGGATTTAGTTTTTGAAGTCTTTGCTTTCAATTATATTTGAGAAGATTATGTTCCATATTCATGTAAGATTCTTAATTGTATTAATGTACATATTTGAATTCTAACTAAATTGCAATAGCTCAGTAAATAAACTGCTTTATATCTTACTTATTTCTATAATAAACATATTCGGTTGAAATTAACAAAGCAAATAAAATTCAAGAAAGCAAGTCGAAATTCCCATATTATCGAATTAACTGCCGTTGTATTGTAGACATTTAGCTGTATTATGAGAATGGCATTAATTTAAATTAGTTAATTAATTTTGACAAACACAATGAATATTTGACCTTAGAATGTCTTCGCGGAGGACGTTTGAAAGGAAATTATCTCTTACGTATCATTTAGAAAAACCATAAAACGCTGTTCTCCTAAGAACTGAAGCTTAGGAAAAACAAAAGTACATACTTAACGTATAAAGAACAAGTAATCTTCAAGAAAATGTGTGTGAAGTAACTAACGTATGGACCAATATAAAGCATTAAAAATAGCTAAAGCTATATAGCGGTCATAATAATTAAATAAATATTGTCATTGTAGTTTTAGATAACTTTTAATTTTTAGACAATTTACGTCCTTCGTTATTATCACTAGCATTACCATTTTTCATTATTATAATAATGCTTCATTTCTCTAAGCATTGGCATCAGACTTATTATATCATATACGGCTGTTCAGTAGTAACCCTAAGGTACATTCACCCCAGTTCTCTACACAATGGTAGCAGTTTTAAAATCTTAAGGCTGTTGTTTTGATTTTTCAAGCACTTCCATTTTGTATTTGCAGTAATGCAAATGTTTCATTTGATCATTAGTTTTATATATATCTATGTATATATAAAGTGAATGCAAGAATGGATATTTATGCAAAGAAAATAACTTCTTTAATAATTCTTTTACATATATTTCTTCATCTCCTTCTAAAGGCTGGCAAAATATTACAAAATTTGAGTAATTTTTATGTACTTAAAAAAAAGACATCCTTAGATAAGAAAGTAAAGTTCACTTGTTGGCATGTGTTACCGGGCAAGGTAATTCTAATAAACCTTCGAAAGGCATTATTTTTTTGGAATTTTTGAATTTACGGAAACTTTTGTACCGAGGAATGATATGCAAAAATATTAAACTTTGGCGCATAATTTACACGATATTAATGGTGAATTTCTGCGCAAGTAAAGAGAGCCCTTACTTATATTTTAAGGTTTATTGAATTCTAAATATAATTTTAGATTCTTAATGTAATTTTTGTTGTCGTTTAAAAATGTTCATGTCAACTCTCTCAAATTATTCTACTACATCAATTAACTCTGAACAGTATCCTTGATGTGCACAAGTTGAGAAGATTATTTTTTTTCCTTAAATTACGTTTATTCTAAACAAAGATATGAAGAGTGAATTGATATTGATATAATATCAAAAATAACTCGCAACAAAAGAGCAAAAATGACTTGATTAATAGTCTGAAAATATGCAGTATGTATCACGCTAAGCAGTTTTCTGATTGAAACTAACTTAATTAGGTGTGTGTTGCAAAACAGAAGTACAAAGTTTTCTTGAAATTTTTAATATTTAATTTACAGTGCTTTAGTGATCTTTACAAAATTTTAGGCCATTCGAGAGCTGGTCATGTGTTACTGGCAGATTTTGTATTTAGGAAGCGACGTAGAAGAGCGGGGAACGAGTCTTTATGGTGGCCCAAATAACTTCCCTACTTACCATGTGAAACAGGCAGCGATCTTCACAACACAGTGATTGAAACGCACTGTCCGTGATGTGTGCTGCACTATCAGAACGCATGACTAAACTGGTTCGCGATTCCTGCATTAATCAAGTTTGGAGTATTAAAGTTTAACTGGCAAAACGGACGTATTCAATATTTAATGAGTCTGTCACTAAATATTAATCAGATCTAAATGATGGTGGATCAGCTCTATGTATGCAACACTTGAGGTGTACTTGTTGACGTCATAAATATATTAAGCGGTTATCCATGTCTGACATCGATGTGGGAACCCGGGGATTGGTGCAAATTGAGCCTCGTGGATATTCCTCATTTGTACTATCATATGACACAATGTTTGTGCATATTTTACATAGCTCCGTTTATCATCGTTGCTGCAGATATCAAACAAAGGTATTTGGAGATTTCAATAATTTACCCGTTGAATTCGAATCTTCAGAATTATGTTTATTAAACTAAATGCAACCCATAACTGCTTATTAAAAACTAAAGTAGCTCTATTGAAGTTTTGAACATTCTTTAAATCATTTTTATTTGGTTCTACAGTTTTGAGGAACAATACGATGGAAAACGAAAATGAGAAAGTTCTTGAGCTGTTATATAGACCGTCTTATATCAAAAAATTTATTTCAGATACAATACGAGAAATATTTTATTTATCATGACGTTTAATGATCTTCAAATTTATAAAATGTTTCTGGCTTGTGCCATCAACAATGTACCTGACTCATTTTCCGAATAAAATTTCTAAGAATAATTTGCGAGTACTTGATTGCATAGATATGATCCTAAAATGCCATTAGCATACAGCTAAACATTTAAGTAAATAAGCTTATACATTCACTAGATTTTCGTATTATTACATAAATTGTCTTTTTAAAAGTCTGTAAATGATATATGTATAAAAATTCAACAAAAATCTTTTTTAATTTAGAAGTCAAACAACAAAAATCAGCGTTATATTTTCAAATTTTCACAGGACTAGTTTCGATGATTTTACCGAACCATCATCCTCAGCTTCAAAGGAGCAAATGAACAACATAAAATATAGGGACTTTTTTGTTGTTTGACTTCTAAATTAATACTTGTTCGGGCGCGTTATTGTATCTTAAAAACCTTACTTGCTTATAAGGAAATTACTTTTTTAAATTTAAAACTCCTACATGTGTTTAGTGTGTTTATATCCTAAAATATTAAACAGCTCTTGTCATACTGATGTGTTAATTATCTAATTTCAGGGCATATAAAGTTGTTGACTCAAGTAATTTGAACGGGGAGTCAGTATTAACCAATAATAAAATGATGCAGAACTGAATCGCAGTCTGTTCACTGTGTTAACTTCAATACCTTACAATGCATTTAATAAGCTGAAAGTACTGAAATAAAGATATACATGCAATTTAAATACATGAAGCGATTTATTGGCATTGACATTTCTGAATTAATTGCTATAATACAGGTCAAGTGTCTACTTTCACACTTGTTTCAAATGAAGCACATGAAAGATGCAAACCATGTTGTAAAAACATATCCTGAAAATAGCTGCCACGTTTTAAGAAGAATTTATTTGCATTTGCTTCTGAAAAGAAAACAGACGGTAAAAAAAAAAGATGGCAAATCCAAACTTACGAACCAATCACGAAGTCAAAGAATGTGTGGAAAGATAAATAGTGTAAAAGTGAAGTTGATTTTAACGAAATTCGGTTTGGTTGGCAGGTGCAAAAGCAATTTTCTTGAGGAATCCCATATGAATCTTAGATCTGGAGTTTTTTTATCGACATATAGTCTTCATATAATAATTATGTGAAAATAGTTTTGCAACTACATTTTTTTCATTGCTTGATTTCAAAATAGATAGGATCCTAAAGATGCACAGAATTTGGTATTAAATTAATTGTTTGATGTGGCATCTGCTCATGAAAACTAATACATTGGTATGCTTGTATGGTATTGTAAGTATAGCGTGGAGTTACTAAAAGTTCGTTCTTAGACATATTGTAAAAATAATACATTTGCGTTATTATTTCGTTTTCCGTTTAAAATTTCGTTTATCGTAGCATCATAATAATAGTTCATTCACTTTGAACATATAGTTCGATTCAAAACAATTGCGACATAAAATTATGTGATGCGTATAGGAGCAGTCAATCTTTGTATTTTTACTCAGAAGAGTGTTTGTCTACATCTGTGTATTTTGAAGCACAAAAACATTATAATTTTCAATCTTTTCTCACTATTTACGTAAGAGTTTCTTGCATACCAACGTTTACGTACTATATATGTCCAGCTTACCATCCAAGACTTTAATTTCTTCCTGACAGCTAAAATTTAATCGGCGATAGTGCGTATCAAACTTTCAAGAATTATGGAAATTTCAAAATTGATATCAAACTTTTAAGAATTATGGAAATTTCAAAATTGATATCAAACTTTTAAGAATTATGGAAATTTCAAAATTGATATCAATGGCAAATGTTTTCAGTAGGTGGCACTCATACAAGTAACGTATCACTTTAAATTTCAGTTGCAGTTTACGCTGTTGGATTTAAAAACCATTTGTATGGTGCAGGACGAGGATCAGGTATTCCTAGGCAGAACGAATTTTTATAACTAAGCATTACTTCGCAACGCAACTTAAGTATGAATTTGATTGCGAGGCATCTTTCTCTCACTCTTTGGTTTGTGACTGCAAGATTTTATTCCTGATGTCTTCCGTTTTGTCCGAACTCAGAAGACAAAGGCTCGCACTTCATTTCTTATGGAGAACGCTACCAATTTCCAAAAATCAGGTTATCAAGAGGAAATTCATTCACTTGTTAGGTCCATGAACATTTGGCAATGTCTTTGTAAACGCTTCAACAACTTTGAATGAAGAAAGAATACGTTACGAAGTATTGCTCAATCATAAAATTGGCTGAAACATCTCCATCTTACATCAAGCAACTTGCTTGATGGATCTGCTAATCAAACTTGCTTTTAAAGTTAACAGCATAAACTACAACTGAAATTTCAAGTGATATATTACTTATAATAGTATAGCGTATCTATTCAAAAAATAAATAATAATAGTATAGGGTATCTGTTCAAAAAATAAATAATAATAGTATAGCGTGTCTGTTTAAAAAATAAATAATAATAGTATAGCGTATCTGTTCAAAAAATAAATAATAATAGAACAGCGTATCTATTCAAAAATAAATAATAGTATATTATATTATATAATGGTATCTATTCAGAAAAATTTCCCATTAGTATCCATTTTGGAATGTCCGCAGTTTTTGAATATTTACGTGACTTCTGGATCCCTCTGTACTTTTACTTCCGGCCTTCTGCAATTTGGGAAATTTCTAATTATAATTTGTTTTTTACCGGGAATTTATATTACCTTCAAGAAAGAAAATATACATTTGATGCTTTTATAAATTATTTGTTTTAATAATCATCGGTTTCATTTTTCATGCAAAATTCACCATAGGTCAAATAATACTTTTATTTAAAAAAAAAATTAAAGCTTTATTTTTCTGTGGCTTCTTCTTTTCTGTTTCTTACCGATTTTGATAAAAAAAATATATTGATTATATATTGAAGTACCTTGCTCTTCGAAAATAGCGATTATTTTATATGAAGCTACAGGTCTTGCATCATATGTTCGATATAGCTCCGTCTGTTTCATTTTCTTTGTCACAGCGTTGCCTTCAAAGACATCTAGTGTATCTTTTACTTTGTAACTTCTGAGATATAAATTTAATAATTCGCCTTTTATATTCTACGTGTTGAAATTTTATAGAAGATATCTTCTTCAGCTTAATTTCAAAATCTAAAGTTAAGGAAAATGCGCAAAATATAATCCTCCCAAGAAGTAAAACTTAAAAATGTACAAATAACGCGGAGGTAAGGAGAAATTATACTTTGCGTCTTCCATGTGTTCACATATTTAAGCTTTTCTAACGATATGAGAACAAATGTATTGGTAAATTGGTATTGTTCTGGCAAATCCCTTTTAATACAATTTACTTTGAAATATAGATACTGAAGATATTATTTGCAAGTTGTAAGAAATTGAAAACTTCTGAAACTGTAGTAAACAACTTTAAAATTCCATTCCAAATTGTCAGTTGTTTCGAAAGAGCTATTATCTCAGGACAAATTTCTCTTAGTGAAATGTGTATCAACTTATGCTTTTTTCGCAAGTTTTTTCGCAGTTGCTTCGCAAACGTTTGTGTTCTGTACGTTTATTTGTGAAAAGTTACTCCAACTATTTGAAATTCCTTTACAGAAAGAATATCCATCATCCTAAAATTGGACATTTCATCGATAAACAAAAAAGGTCTAAAGCTCGTTTTTGCTCCCAAAGCGTTTACCAAACTTTCATTACGTGTTAGCCATTAATATTGATTATATAAACGAATAATAATGCTGTCTTGAAGATTACCTGAAGCATAACAAATTATATTTTAGTGAATTCCGCCATTAACAAGAATTCCATAGTACGCTTTTGAAGCTAAATTTAAAAGGTTCCACTCTTTTTCATAAAATGAAACGTCTTCTTTAATACTATATATTTTTGTAAATGTTTTATTACTTCTTACAAGCAGCTTTGTTTTGCTTTAATTGGTACGCCGAGATTTTCCGATTAATCCCAGCTTTTGGATAAAATTCACACAGTTTTAGCACCATTTAATAGGTTGTATGGTCTCAGATATATTTCTTGGCTTTCTCCATATTCGTGTACACAATAGGAGTTGTGACTCTATTTTCTGCCCATTCGTTACCTATCTGATATACATCGCCCCCTTAATGAATTATATGTTTACGTTTACCAGTTTTCTATTTAAATTATAATTGACAAATCAGTCCTTTTCATTATATGTTTAGGCGGGTATTACAACAGCTGTTGTATCAATGATACTGTGATATTTTTTGAGTAAATGTGTATTTGATATTTCAGACCTTTTAAAAACTCTTGATTCTTTAGTTTCACATTTTTGCAATGAATACTTAAACCACATACAATGAAATATTAGGCTATTTAGTCTGTCTTCCAATGTTCGAGTATTTTTCAACGAGTAAAATGTAGTCAAGTATGACAATAATTAGTTTAAAAGTTTTCAACACTTACTTAAATACAATGCTTTATTGTACCTACATTATTCTGGGATGTTGTTATAAAGTTAGAGATATCCACAAACAATACTTTAATTCTCCAGTTCAGAAATGCATTATCTCTTAATCTTAAAATAGCTCCAGACATTTGGGCGTTCAATTATTTTCTCGTATAAATACGCAGTCGTAATTAGTTTCTTTTTTGCATTTTTGTTGAATAATAAATAACCTCCGCTGCACACTGACGCTACATTACAAACATAAGACTGAAAGGTGCCGGCCATAATGGCAACTCAAAAGGAAACTTTAGTTGTTAAAGTTATATGAAATGGATAACTATGGAGTAAAGTAAGGTAAAGTTGTAAATAAACTAAATGTTTTATCATTTCAAATCCGTTATGGGATGTTCCGTACACATATAGTCTTGATTCCGCTTACATTTATTTTGCATGTTGTTTCGTGCGTCGTAATTTAACCCACGAGTGAAACAGAAAATTTATTGATCTTATCGTCAATGCTGAAACTTTTAAACGAATATAATGAATTGTTGTAATATGTGATTACAGGCCATGTTTGAAAGTGTAAGTCATTCGTTTCGCATGTTATGCAGCTTGTTTTCTGAGTTTTCATGCGATTTTATGAAATCACAGTATTGTCTTTCTTTGATCGCATTAAGTACCCACGATAATATTGACTACGATTCGTCAATATACGATCTACAACGGGCTTTATTAACGCAACAAGTCTCTTTGCACCTGTAGCGCTTCACAGATCGCAAATTTCTACCAACTAATGTAATGTTTATTTCGGACCATCTGATGTGATTAGTCTGCGCATATAATAAACTCCAAACATATCGGCTCTGCGTAATTGTTGGAACGCTTTCTAAACATTGACCTGCATTGTGACGAAGGAGTGGGAAGGTTGCTAATAACCCAGCCGGCTTTTCTTCTCGTCCTCCTAATCCGCGCATATACGGCTAATTAGGGCGTTTATTAGCACTGACGGTATTTCCCTCTTTCAAGCCGAAATCAATGGTGGCGTATCATTCTGAATTAGCGAGAGCTTTTCGAAGGGGGTAGTTTCTTAACCATTAAAAGGATTACACCGGTCTTTAGAGAGCTGTGAAATTTTAATAAGCGAGCGCAAACCATGCGTGAATTATTTAGAAGTAAAACATTCCTCCAGGCTTAATTCTTACGTGGGAAGAGCGTTTGTTTTGGAGTCTTTCCCCTCTCCGGCCGATTTTAAAGCTTTCGCTAGGAAAACTTGGAAAAGAGACAGAATGAATAAAAAATTTACTTCAAGAATAAATATGAATCTGCTTTGAATATTGTGGTGAACAAGTTGCAGACCAAAAATGCATTTTATGAATTTCGCTCCGGGTTCATCTATTGTACTTTCATTTAATTTGTTGAACGCTAAGGTACGAATATATAAATTCTTTTATTAAAACTCGGAGTAATGTCGTTACTTTTATTAAAAGGTAACGATTAATAATCAGTCACACTTACTGAAGGTGTTGTCAGAATATACTATATCAATTAGAGCGAAAGAGATCACCGAAAGTCATCATAAATTCAGATTACAACCAATGGAACGGTAGAAATAAATAAATAAGGGATGCTTTGCCAACAAAACTAGTAATACGCAGAATTTTATTTAAAAGTAGTTAAGTTGTAATGCAAACATTCTTTCTTTTAACACTTTGAAATCTAAAACTCTTTTTATAATTTTCGGTTATGAAGTTAAGATATTTTTAACACTCGACATTTGGCCCTGAAATTCAAGCCTTCTGAAATAATCTTATTTTCTGTAACGTTATATCACAAGAGTTGATAAACTGTCATGGATTGTTAAGCTGTAGAAAATTATTTCCTAGTTTCATTTCCATGATGGGAAAAGCCAGTTTTGTGTAAACCTGTAATGATACAGTTGAATAAAATTGTATCTCAGAAAACAAAAATTTTTAATATTAGTGGAAAATACTGCAATCTTGTTCATAAATTCTTAATTTGTTATGTTTTCCTTTTGTTTAATGATATTAATGCTATACACGTTGTTTGCATCCATTGATTTCCGTTAATATTTGTTTTATTGAAACAACGCATAGTGATTATTATTGCAAGCACATAAAATTTATAGCGTATTGTAGTGCAGTTAGGTTTATATCAGAGCCGTTGCCAGGATTTGAAATTCCTGATCTTCAAATTGCTAGCTGGACGTGCTTCCAGTTACACCACGAAAGCATAGAGTAAGCACGTAGAAAATTCCCTACATTCTTCTCCACTTAAAGGGCATTCATACGCAGTCGAGTATTCCAGGTAGTGATGAATTATCGCCCACAATATTTTAGTGCGGGTTCGCTTCAAGAATCGTTTGGAATTAGACCTCTTCTGAAATAGTTACATTCGCGAAAGATCAGTTGACAGATAAATACTATGGTAGCGCAACATAGCGCAGTGTAACATCACGTAAAATTATATCTAAAGAAATTAGAAAGATTCCTCTAAAAACCTTGTATAACCTACAGTTATATCGATGTAGGAACATTAAAAATGTGCAGTGCCCTCGACGGGATTCGTACTCCAGAAGAACAAACTGAAAGCACATTCGAACTAACTGAAAGCAAGTCTGACGAATGCGTTTCGTACGTGCTTCCAGTTACATGACGTAGACATGCGGAAAGGAAGAGAAAATACCTTGTATACCCCCTTTTAAAGGAGACTGGGGATGAGGGCACCCAATCACCAAATCCTGCTGGTGAAGAATTATCGTTCACCAGTTTTTGATTTCGGATGCTATTGCATAGTCATTAGGTTATATCGATATAGTAACCTGGAAAGTATGCAATGCCCTTGCCAGAATTCGAACTCTAGACCTTCCGATTACGCGTCGGAGGTGTTTCAAATTAATCCCGGAGGCAATGGAAAAGGAGGCAGAAAATACCTTTTAACATTTCTAAATCTTTTCCTATAAACTTTTCTTAAATCTATACACCGCCTTTATAATATATGAAGTTTATTTCCAACTGTCAAAGAAACAATTAATAAGATTAGGAATTATAATATAGTATTATAATATATTATACATTTATAATAGTATAAATGATTGTTATGTTTTATAAAGCATCGTTTTTCAAAAGCATCTATGCATGTTCAAAAATGTCAATATACAAGTTCGAATTGTACTTAATATTTGAAATATATATTAACCCCGTAACGCTCGCTAACAAGAGTATCTCGGGCTATGGTATCTGTTATTTACTTTTCGCACTTGTTATATTGCCAAACTAAGACTTAAAGAAGCTTTACACTGAAAATACTAGTTATCTATCAGGGCCAGTAACATGTCCTAATAGTTTAGATATGAATGAATACTTAAGATGTTATGCAATGAAAGCTTACGTAGATGATTTATTCTGCAACAGCTCTGGCACATTTTGGCATAAATTATTTAATTTATTAAACAAGAATAAAACACTAATAATGATAAAACTGCATACCAATAAATAATCAAACATTTGGGGCAAAAGCATCTAATGAAAGCGTATTTGAAATAAATTTTAAGCTATGCAAAACTAAAACCAGGAGGAATAATAATACTCAGAGAGTACCGTGTGCATGCAAACATATATATCTATATGTTTGTTGCTATGCAACATATATATCTATATATTTATCTATTGACTAATATAATATTGAGTATATTATCATATTATATAAAGTTAGCAGGATTGTATTTGAATTAACCCTACTAACTATCAATTACCCTACTACTATTAATTCTACTAACTTTATATAAGGACATAATATACTCAATATTACATTAGTCAATAAACAATTACTTTATTACGTTGCAGCTGTTGCGCAAGTATTGGAATTTATTTCGATATATCAATGTATTTCAATTAATTTAATCTTTGATATAAGTTTATCTATCTATCTATATATATACATGTTTTACATAGATTCATGTGTTTTATATTCATATACATGAATTTGCAGTTATTTTTGTCCGACAAATTTTAAAAAAGCGCATATTTTATCCTGAAAGTTTGTTTTTGTTTAATTTCTTCAACATAAAATACATATTTTTATCATGGATTTCCTAAAACCTAAGCCATGTTTTAAATGTGGTAATAGTGTTTTAAATTTCTGAGCTAAAAATGTTGCCCGTTGATAGAAGAGTAGCTGCGAATTAAGATGAAAAGGTTTGATTTGGTTTGGTTTATTCGGATTACGTCAAAGCACACTAGGGCTCTCTGCCTAAGGGGAGGGATGCTTTCGTGAAAGACTTTCTAAGGGAAACTGGCTCGTATATACGTTACACCAGGGAAAAACCACGAAAACGCCTATGCAGCCAGCCCGTTCTCGGGATTCGATAAGATGAAAAGGAAACTTCCTTTATAGTCATAAAAAAGTATGAGATTAAATTCTCATTTTCATTAAAATCTATCATTTGATATTAACTACGAAACACTGCAACAGCTCATCTTCATATTTAAGCAAAATCCGTTTCATTCAGTCTCATAGAAAATAAAAATCTCGCAGAAAGTCTATTTTGCAAAGAAATGAAAGGGTAAATTCAGTAATCAGAATCTAATTTAGTACAATTTTAGATCTTTGTTTGAAAAGTACAGTTTCAAACTTGAATATTTATCTGCCTTTTCAAGGTATTCTTTCTTTTGATAAAAGTGCAAATATGTATAAGCATTTATAGTTGTAGAAATTCAGAATATTAGTTCAGGGAATCATTTTGCGGTTAAGTTGAAGAAATATTATAAATCTGACCTGATATAGAAAAGTAATAAATTTGTGCATAAGACATCTTGATGCTTAATTAATGAGTTGCTCGCTAGAATTATAAAAATATGTTCATAATCTGTTTGCAAATTAAGACACAATAACACGCTGAACAAATACTAATTCAGAAGTCAAACAACAAAAATCAGCGTTATATTTTCAAACATTCAAAGGACTAGTTTCGATGGTTTTACCGAACCAGCATCCTCAGCTGCAAAAGCGCAAATGCTTTTGCCATTTGCGCTTTTGTCAGATTTCTTCAAATTAGCCTATTTTATTTTCAGTAACTTTATTTCAGTGTACAAACAGATAAACCATTATTTACATTTTTGTATTAAATGGGAACTATTCACTGTCGGTTTACTAATAGCTAAAGAATGTGATATTGCAAAATGAAAGTATATAATTTCACTTCCACATATAATATAACATTTTTCTGATCTATAATTTGCCCCTACGCATGATTAGGTGGATGTGATTAATGCATGGGAAATAATTCCAGCAGAACAAACAGAACCTGATTTGTAGCTGATCATCTACGAATCTCGCCTTTCTACGCTGTTCTCTACAGAATTTGTGCGGAAACGCATAATCGAGATAATATTTAAGCCTCCCTGCTTTTACTAATATTTACTCTTCAACACATTAACCATCATCCGAGTTGCATAACTCAGTTTATTGTTGGCAAAGATCACAAGAAATTATGCAGTCTGTTACCTGTAGGAATAATCCGCTTGTGTGTTGTAAACATGAATGTGTGTCCGCTGGGCAATCCAATCACTACTGAGTTATAATAGATGGAATCTGCGAAATAGGATAATCTGGTGGGACTGGTTCTCCGGGTTTCGCGATATGGCTTCATGCCTAAAGAAATCAATGAAAAGGGAGTCTTTAAAAATTAACTTCATTCCTCCTTTACTTTACGTTCAGTTTCCTGAATTCATTATTATGTCTTCAAATCGAGTTTAAACGCCTGTTTAATTAATTTATTCGCATTCTCTTTATCCTTATATTACCCTTACTTTATCTTAATTTTATCACGTGTGAAGCGTTCGCAGGCTTTGCTGGAATAAATAGCATTATCAATGCAGAACTGCAAGATGATGGTTCTAAATTTCTTTCAAAGACGTTAAGATGGGGATAATGAAAAGAAAGCTAAACATTTTTAAATGAATATTTTTAATGCAAAGATTCAAGCTAGAGTGTTCTGGAACTCACTCAAGTAATTATATAAAATATGTAAGGAAAATGTAATGAAACTCAGTTTCAACTTATTTCACGTTTGAGAAATTAACCGCTAAATTTATGATAACGATTATTCTTTGTAATGAAGTATTCCCATTCATCAAGGCATAATCATGCAAACAAACATGAAAATAGTTTATAAAAACGTTTTGAAAACAAAATTTTCATATATGCTTTTTAGCAGCCATGAATGAACTATGTTTTAGTTAGTTTGGCTATTGGCTTCAGCAAACATGAAATTATTTATCTCATAAAACGTAAGATAATATACGTAAATACATTTTAAGTTTAAATCCAAGCACTAAAATTTTCTTAAAGGAAATCTTTTTGATTAAGCGTCTTAATGTTAAACCTCTTAACTTTTTACTTTCTAAAGGCAATGCTTCTGCGAGTGTGTTGCGTTTATTATAGTGTTTAGCGCATCTACCTAACAACTATGCTATCCCTGGTTCGATTTCTGGCAAAGGGATTGTTGAAAAGTCTTTAGATATTTATCAGCATATTTTCTAACGAAATACATGAAGGCATTTCTATCATTGCATCTAATTTTATTTATTTTAAGTCAGATGACAAAGATCAGGCTGTTTATCCATCAAAAGAGCAAAGCAGTTAATGCATTTGTAAAGTTCAAAATTGTGAAAATAATTTTTACTCTGCATGTAAATAATAATATTTCTTAATTATTCTTACGTAAGAGTTAAGTCTATTTGGCTCTTTTTAACCCTGCTAAATATTTATTTCTTTACGATTTAAATAGAGCAGCTGTGGAAGAACTAAACAATAATCAACTATGAAAACTCCTTTTTCCCAATTATTTTTAATTCATTTCGTTACATTGCTTTTAGAAAAGTTGCTGACAGCGTCACCCAAATGAGTTTTATTTTTTACTGATGCATCGAATATTTATTAATGTTTTCCATTTCATAGCTATAATTTGTTAAATAAATATGTTTCATCATATAAGACTCCCCAGATTAAATGGGCGAAAATAAGTAGAGGGCATTTTAGATGCTTTTAATAGTATACAATATAAAAAATTTTTAATTATACACCGTTATTAAAATATCAGTTTAGAACGAAATTTAAATTTTAAATACATTTATTGAGCATTTTTATTTAACATTCTAAATTTGACTGCCACATTATGCAAATAAAAGCTTTGTATTTTTTATTATTCTTAATTTGTTTTTTATTTTTTATCTATCTATTTATTTATTTATTTTAAGAAACGTTATGCTTAATTGATTATTTATCAAATATGACAAAGCATTTGAGAGCCATATACTAGGCAGAAGAACTTTCATCCAGACTTTCCTTTGGGAAAATTAATCCACTATTCTCATGACACAACATTTATTTCGATCCTTTAGCAGCCGACTATCGAAGCTAGATGAAAGTTTCGCAGTTTCATTTAGTTACTGAGAAGCTCATCTCGACTGATCTGTTTCTCTTGCATGGCAATAACATAAGTTTTCTCTTTCGAAATTCCCCACTAGGTACTGTGCAGTAGTTTCAAAATAATAAAAAAAGGATTTGGTTACGTTTTACAGCCCATTAGGCTATTTTAAGGAACACATGAAAAATTAGAAATGCCCTCCCCAGGACTCGAACCTGGAACTCTCGAATATGCTCAGCGTGTGTTACCGTTATACCACTAAGACATAATGGAAGTAGGGAGAAAATACTCTCACTTTTATAAGGCGACTGGAGATTAGGGTACCCAGTCGCTAAATCCTGGTAGTGACGAATGGTGCTGTTCCACCACCTTTTTAGTTGGAGCTCCACTGTAGAGCCATTAGGCTATTTTGAAGCAGAAGCCATGAAAAATGAGCAGGGCTCTCGCAGGATTCCAAATTGGACCTCTCCAATACGCGCCGGGCTTGCTACCGTTAAATCACAAAGGCATGCTGGAAGGGGAGAGAAAAGGCTTTAATTTAAATAAAAAAAATTAATTTAATAAAAAAATTAATCTATTAAATCTTGTTCAATTTGTTCGATAGTTTATTTCCTTTTCCTTCCTTCGTTTTGTTTTAATTTGCTTGAATTAAGAAACAGTTTGATTCTTAAATTAAACCTTTAGAAAAGAATATCTTAAATAAACGTTTAAACTCGATTTGAAGACGTGTATGTGTTTCTTGTTTAACGATATATGTTTGTTTAACGATTTATTTGAAGATAAAATTAACGTTATAATTTGAAGACAAACTTTTTTCACGATATAATTTGAAGACAAAATGCGTGCCTTGTTTAACGCTTTCTATTTGTTTCTATCAGATATATTTCAGTTGCATCCTATTATAATATTGAGTGGATAGCGAATATTGCATTCGTTGTTTCACTTTCAGATTTCAAATTGGAAGGTGCCGATTACGAAAAAAAATCTGACTCGACTTCTTTTATATCATCCCTTTCATTAGCGCAGTTCGTGAGGAAATCTGAAGGGTGGGGAAGCAGACACCGTTTTCCCGCGGAGGAATTTTTGAAGTAAAAGATTGGGAATTTGAACGGATTTTTGATGACCCTAAATGGTTCTTCTTCGGACGGAACAAATACATATCTATACAAAACCTGGATCGAATGCCGGGCCTAATAATCGGTAAAAAATACCAGGGAATACAAAAATCATTCCATACCTCATAGAGCTGGTAAATACTACTGAAAGTAATTTCTGATTCTCGATCACATTTCCTTTCATGTTTTTTAAAGGGATGTTGTTTTTATTATTTTGATTTCAAATGCGGAATGCTACTGCGGTATTTTTAGAATTATATATATTTTTGGTACGGAATATCACAGTGTGTGATTCATAAAGCATTTTCCGGTATCCACATTAGTAGAATAATTTTTAGAAAGAAAGTACAAGCAAAATTTCGAGCTGTTGGTGTTTTAAAGCTTTGAGCCAATGCATGTAATATCAGCACTTCATCGAAAAATTCAGTGAAGTTTTAATCTTCACCAGGATTTTCATTGTATCTGAAGATATTTCGATCGAAATTCAACAGTACCATACAGGAGTAGATTGGAATGTTTTTAACTGCTCATAAATTGATTAAAAATTTAATAGACGTTTGATAACTTTGACTAGGTAACACATCCATTAGCCAAAATTTTAGCGTCATATCGAAACGTTTTTAACGGAACTTAGGTTAATGAAACCTTTTACAAAGAAAATATCTTTAGTAGATTTCGCATTCATGTTTTTTTAAGTAGTTTGAAAAGAAGGAAAGCAGTATTTTGAAAATATTTATTTTATCCTACTCCTCGAGACTTGCATAAAGTACATTTATAGTTTAAGTTTTATACCTTTAAGAGCATTTTTCCTCTAAACATATTCAATTTTTTCAATTAAGAAATGAGGAATAATCAATTATTTTAACGCAATAACTTATACCGATGATGAGCTGCAAAACTGGTTAACTTTTAATATACTAACAATGCGTTTTCAAAAATTATGCTTTAATGCTCATTAGTTATGAAATTTAATCAATTTTAAATTTATGCTCATGATGCGTATGTTAAATTTGAAACACTTTATGTGATCTTTTAGCATAGTACATGATATATATTTATTCATAATTTTAATAGGAATTATTTTTGGTGAGGGAGAGAAGTTTATTACATTTATGGCAATCGCGTATTCGTAAATATATAAACATTAATCTTACTCATTCTTTTACTTTTATTCACATTGGATATTTCATAACTGATATGGAGAAAATATACTAAACAAAATTAGTATGGTATGAGTGAAAGATTTTAACACTTTTGTTTAGCAAGCAATTACAAAAAGGATTTTACAAGTTCTTGTAAATAAAAGGGGATTTTACAGAAACGTAGTTTACAGTTGAAGTTCTAAATAAGTTATAAATTTTAACCAAGCTGCACTTTATGCTAATTTTAAAAGGCATTTAATTCACATTTCATAAAAGTGAAATTAATTAAATATATTTATGGCCCTCTAGTTTAAATTACGTTGATAATTATTTTAATTGAAGAGCCTGTTATTATATTTTAAGGCGGCACGCACTAAAAATATTATAAAAAAGTTGTAACCAATTAAATGCATTGTTATTCCTAGCTGCTTAACTGTAACTACCCTTTAAGTCAAACAGAAATTTAAAATTTTAGTTAATTTTAACTTTTTGATATGAGCGGTCGGCACTATGCTACTCCTGATTACTGATGAAAGATTTAGTTTAGAAACTATCACTTACTACTCGCTGTAATCTATTATATTTAACTTGAAGCATGGGGCGGAGCAGGAGTAAACGCAGCAACAATTTTCCTCGATATAATTCAGTTAACTTACAATTAACTCGTAACATTTAAATATATTTTTAAAAGTCTTTGCATTCATTTATTTATATTTTGCTCTAGAGTAAAATTTTGTGCATGTGAAATCAGAAGCGACAGACAAAGCCAAAATTTAAAATAACTACTTAGCTACAAGCTTTGAAGTGCGTATATCAATTTCGTTACCAAAAATTAATGTTTCAATGTCGTTTAAGTGGCCCACCAGCGGCCGAGCCGTAAAAGCCGCTGCACACTGGTAGCTCGGTCCGGGGTTGGAGACCCGGTGAACGGGCTGGCTGCATGGGCGTTTTCGTGGTTTTCCCCATGTATAACGGTATGTTTCCCCATGTGTTTGTGGTTCCCCCATAAAGCATTTTTCCTTAAAAAGACCTCCACGGCACCCCTTCCTTTCCGTACAGTACCTAAGGGCGAGACGCATAATTAGTTTAAAAAAAAAAAAAAAAAAAAAAGCAAAATGTCGTTAAGTGCTATTAACTTTCAAAAGTTGAAATAATGTTATTATAACGTAATATAGAAATATTTACAATCAAATATCACGATTTTCTAAGGAGTTTGCATTTAAAAGCGCTCAAATATATCAATAAACTATAAATTATTTCAAATTAACAGTTCAGTATGTTACCATAGTTTCAGTATTAATTCGATAATGAAACATTTTTATGCACTATTTGTCAGATATAAACAATATAATTTAAGATGCCAAATTAACAAAAGTATCCTCTTATTTCTATGAGGATGAACCCTTTCCTGTGCAGGCAAGAAAAATAAAGCAAACAAACTTAGAATTCTATAGAATGCATCGTATTTATGAAATCACTTTGTTTTATGATGGGATCGAATTCTGAATATCAAGGAGGTTCCGTTTGCTTCATAATCTAAAAAACTTTGATTTATTTGAAAAAGGTAGGTATCTAGATTTATTTTTTCAATGTTTATTTCTTTTCAAGAGTCTAGATTTAGTTTCAATGTAACCATGAATTTTTATGTAGCTCAGCAGTGAGATTTCTAACCGAGCTAATTTAAGAGAAAAGAGCAACAAATAAATTTATAATCACTTACTCAGTTCAGTTAATTAGGCTTAGAAGTTTGTTAGTTTACATTTTTTTTCCAGTTGTTGATTTCATATACAACTTTAAAATCTTTTATAATTTCTCAAACAGAACTTGATGTTTATTGAATTCAACACTAATCGCTGCATTTCTTGAATAAAGCGCTTATTGAAATCGATTCCTAATTCTGCTCGAACATTTTGTACTAATTTTAGTCAATTTAAAGACAGTTTCTCAAACTGTAAAGTTATTTCCTAAAAAATATTTTGTTTTACATCAAATTAAATTAATTTTACCTAACATTTTAATTTTATTCATAAAAATTCATAAAATAATCTAGGCACACAGCTTTCTCCTTTCTTTGTCGTTTTTGTTTTTTATTTTTAGAGAAAGCGACATATCTTAAAAAGTACTGATGATGTTCGAACTCTTTGATAATGGGCAAAGGCTTCTTAATTATGCTGTTAAAGGCATAACATTTATGTTAATTTTTGGAACTATGGTTAAACAATTATGTGAAAAATTTAATTATTTTTCTCGTGCTTTGTGTATTCATTTCTGAAACATGTTTGGTCAAACTCTCGTTAGTGTAAAACTATTTGATAAAGCGTCTTGAAACAGGAGACGGAGGACGGGGACGCCTGGTGTCTAAGCAGGCATGTGTCTCGTGCCCTCCCAATTTAGAAGCAACAACTCCCTGGTGCCACAGATGGCTGCACCGAGAGTTTATTATGATTTGAAACGTACAGGTTACAGTGTCATACTGGAGCGGTTTCAGCTTTACATAGGTGATAGAACAACATAATGCTGTGATTGTACACAAATTCATCTAAATCCAGATAAACATAGGAGAGTAACAGAGAGAGAAGGGAGGAGAAAAGATGACAGTAATGAAAGTGAGGAAGAGTGGAGGAGAGAGGAGAAGACGTGGACAAAAACAATAGCAGTTACGCATTCATTAATACTCAGCATTAACACGATAACGCACATAAACAGTATATTCTGATTTGGGAGACATGCCCTTGATATCTAAATATGTGAACAATATACGTTACAGAGGGAAATACACGCGATTTACCAACAGACGTTAATAAAAATACTAATTCAGAAGTCAAACAACAAGTTAATAAAAATACTAATTCAGAAGTCGGCGTGTTATTGTGTCTTAGTTAATAAAAATGCTAACATATCGAATATGTAAAAACCAAATCGTGCAATACACCGATGCGGTACTTACAATACTTAAAAATGCACAAGACTGGAGCAGATACACGATATTTACAGATACACTGATGCTAATAACTACAAGTAGACAATTCCTACAAAAGCAAATACACAATACAATCGCTAACACACAAGTATACATGCGCAAATACATGATATTTACAAATATGCTGGCACTAATACTTACAAAAAGAAAAAGGAAAAAAAGCAGATTCGCAATACGAAAGCAAGTACGCAATTACACATATTCAAATACAGTAATACAGATACATTAAAAGCAGATACACAAATGCTTACGTATTAATGCTTACGCATTAATGTATTAATATGCTTACGAAAACGCTGACACTGTTGTTTTTACAGTTACATCGAATATATTATTGTATAAAAATCGAAAACAGGAGGACAGTAGCTATGCATGTTGATATTTAAATTCCTATTATGTAAATAATGCTATGCTATTATGGAAATGCTGGTGTTGTTGATTATTCTCGTAATACACCTATACAAGTGCTTGCAATACAATACTTACAGATGCCCAATACTGGAGTAAATGCATGATTTTTACAGTTACGCTGATATTAATATCTACAGGTACACAGTTCTACAGAAGCAAATACACAATACAATCGAAAATACGCAAATACAAGATATTTACAGATGCGCTATCACTAGCACTAACAAGTACATGATACTTACAAAAACAGTTTCGCATTACCAACGCAAATAAGCAGTTACACATTAACAAATATACAGATACACATACGCTTTTAAGAAGAAAGCCACAAGTGCCGACAGGTGCACGTAATTTACAAAAACGCTGACACTGAGAACAGGAGGACAATAGCCATGCATGTTGGTTGATACATAAAATTTCTAATATTAAAATATGCTATTATTGAAATCCTGGTGATATTGAGACATTAATAGTATTATTCTTGCAGTACACCGATACAGGTGTTTGCAATACAAGGCTTACATATGCTGGGGCAAATACATAAATACACAATATTTACCAATACGCTGACACTAACACTTACAAGTACACGATACTAACACAGTTACACGATACAAACGCAGATATGGAAATACACATGAGCAAATACATATACACATTAAAAAGCAAATTAAAAAAATGCTGACATGCATGCTTACAAGTACGCTAACATTTTTGTGTTGGCAGCGTCATCTCATATATGTTATTTATAAGAAATAAGGGACAAAGAGATGATGAAGTACAGTTCAAAACTATGGAATAGTTTTAGTGCAATAGCAAAAGGTGCTTTTTTTAAATACGACAGCAGTTATATGATTAAATACATTGCGCTACTGTGGAAAGCAAATGTCTTGACCATAAGCCGCTGTTGTATAAATAATTTTGCATATTTTGTTCATGGCCGCTCTGTTCTTAGCCAGGAATTTGCTAAAGTCCGTGAGGTTGTTTGCGGGTTGTAGCAGGTGGTAGTTCACCGTCAAGTACTGTTTGTAGATGTTCATTCCATCCCCAGTTCATTCCCCTGAAACTAGTGAATCTTTCTTGCTATTGCCGAAGTTTTGGTTCCTTGCTTCTGAATATGGGAGATCCATGTGAGACCACGCTCCCATACCACACCGAGATACTTTAGATTTCTCACAATCTTTAGGTTTTGCTCCATGAGCTTAAATCATAGCACTTGGTGGAGTTGGTGCCTGCTCTGGGGATAATGAGAGCTGCATATTTGCCAATTGAGATTTTTAGTGCTTTTCAGAGGCTGGCGAATTTTGCACATGTCTCGCTTCCATTCTTTTCTATGGCATTACGTATTTTGCCTTGGACTAGCAGGGCCTCATCATTCGCACAGGCTGTGACGGCAGTGTGTGTAGGCCAGTTGGCCTCAAGTATTGCATTGAACGTCAAATTCCACAAAAGTGGCCTCGCACATGAACCTTGAGGGCAGACTCTTACTTGCACTTTTGTGGTGATTCCCTGGTTATCAGACATTAGTAATTGTCTGTCTTGTAGGTAATCTTCTAGCACGCTATATATGTTAGTTGGGCACTATTGCAGGACACCAAAGGGTATTAAATGCGCTTTGAAGGTCGATCGAGATAAAAGCTGTTTGTAGGCCGTTGGTTCTACTTGCTTGAATGTGACTGTGGATGCTGTCTAAGGCGTGTGTTGTGGATCTACCTGTCTGGAATCCGAATTGATTGGGGCTGAGATAATTAGTGCAGTGGAGATGGAACTTCCGCCAATTTACTATTAATGTTTCGTATATCTTTCCCATCCCTGGCAGGAGTGCATTAATATGCTTTAAGATAATGGTCTCAAACTCAAATTGCATGTCGACTGCATCCACGACTTGAAGCCAGCTGGCGGTTTGCATGCACGACGAGAAAACAACTGACAGACCAGATTTTTTTTTTATGAAATTTCAAATTAAATTTTAACTTAATTTCAAGTTTGGCATAATATATATATTTGTCAGAATATGCATAAAAATAATAAAGCCAATGCAAAAGAAAAAAATTAAATGTTATCGTGCTTATTTTCGATCTGTAATAAACTTCAGCTGGTTTCATTTCGTAATTCAAATGCACTAGCAGCTAAATATTAAATTTTTGGACAGATATTTATTTCAAATTGTTCTAATATGCTCAATTAACCACTGATCAACTCATTTTCAACATAAACACAAAATAAACAAATTATGAAAACTTACGAAATTTTCAGGAAAAAGACTTCCCTGGTGGAACAAAACTTGAGAATAAATAACGACAACCTATTCCCCTTTCTTTATACATTTCTCTATTTTTTACTATAGCTCTACACTTGATGGCATTTTGAGTTTGATAACTTTTGTAGCCTTGGAGAAAAATTACTGTAAACTATCTTCATCAAGGATTGTAGATGTTCATCGGTCAGTAGGGTTCTTTTGTTAGACTTGTTAATATTCAGCTGCGAAAAATACTCTTCACATATACATGTACTCCCAAACAAAGTCTTATTACAAAGATTCGTAACTGAGTATATTTATGTTTTGAGAAGTACAAATAAAAGTTAATCAGTTCATTACTATCAAATCTTTGAAAAGATTTATTTCACATTGTAAATTAAATAGTTCCTTTTGAAAGTTTTCTGATACGTTATTCACATCCGCTTTTAACGATAACAAAAATTATTTAAAATTATACTCCAAATCATTAAATTCCTTAAATATACCTTTCAATTCTTGTTATAATAATGCTATTTTTGGGGTATTCTTGAGAGTTTTCCTATGGAATAGACATTTCAGACATCGAAAATATACGAAACTGTTTTATTTCAGTTGCATTTATCATATTCGAAATATAATTTTAAAAACTTTAATAGAAGCATACATGTCAATGTCAATTAAGCCTTTCCTTGCAGCTTTTTATTGAGAATAGTTAAATGGCATGTTCAATCAACAAGAAAACTTAAATCTGTTATCCATGTATCAATAAGTAGCTCGTTCATGGTTTTAAATTTTGCGTCATGAAAATTTTTTTTCCACTTATTTAATCAAAAAATCGTTTTAATACAGCTCCTAGACATAGACAGCTCACCTCGTATTAACAGATTCTTTCTCCGTACTTACATTAAGTTTCTTAAAGAATGGAACTTAAACAGGTCCTTCTTTCAATATATTTCTTAATTTTAACGCTACTGCATTTTTTACGAATCATAGCAGTTACATCATCACTTGCAAATCCAACCATTTTATCTCAACTTTATTTATCTATGACAGTTTTTATTTTAAAAAATATTCTGTGCAACAGTTTTTCCTTTCAAAGGAATTCTTTCCAGTAATTCCCGAAACATTTCAAATTCATTAGAAAGACAGCATACGGAAACGGCAAGCTGTGCGTATATCTGCTATGCCAGGACTCTCATCAACTGTTATTCACATTGATGCTAAATCTGTAAATTTTTCACTTAACTGACATCGTAAATCCATATCAATTTCGTTAATATATCTCGCTACTCTGCGGCAGACAACTTCAAATAATTGTTGTTTGTGAGGACAAAGAAATTCACTATATTTAATCAAACAATCCTTAACAAATTCACTATCCCTAAAAGGTTTTGATCTTTTTGCAATAATGTGCGCCAAAGCAAAACATACATGAACTGTCGCTTCACAGGATTTTATTGCTTCGGTAAAAACATTCGGTTGTTGTTGTTATAATCAAGATTTTAAAAAGCGTGACTTTTCATTCCTCAGTTTAGTTGCCAACATTTCAAATATTACTTTATGATTCTCTTTCTAATGGTGACGTAAATTATATTCTTTTGGAACTGATGTTCTCTTGTTACATATAAAACATACAATTTTATTGAGCACATCACCACAAGGGTGCAAAATTTCCAATTTATCTTGAAAAACATGTCCTTCTGATTATAATTTTATTTATGACTTTAATTCGTCAAACGTTTTGCACAGTTTCAAATAATTGATACTGATGTAACGTTGATCTAACGACAAGCACAAATAACATATTTTTACAATCTATAAGCTAGTTAGTCTCTAGGAATATGCTCCAGCAATAGCTGTACATTCAACTTACCAACTATTGACTGACTGAAAGAAAGAAAAAGTACCAACTCATAAGGAAAAAAAAGAGCATTAGTATATAAAATTTCTACCAAAATTTCTGGCGAATAAATATCTAGGACATCTCACTTTAGCCAAGTCATACGGTCTGGCATGCAAGCATACAAAGTATATAACTTTTCCCATTAACTGACATCCTAAATCTATTCATTTTGTTTTCATTCAATGGCAAATACGCATGTAAAGGCAATCCGTATGTCCCTAATGTTGTTTGTATTTAAATATTAAATTGTCATTTCCTGAAATGAGATGAATAGCGCTCTTTTTTTTTCCATAAGCTTCTTTTAAGGGCCAGTCAGAGCGCTATTATGTGCGTTACATATATGCACTTCTGGCTGTGTGCCAGCGCTAGCTTAGGAACTCAATTAGAATGTAATGACTTCTTAAATATTTGCTACCGCATTTTTGTTGTCTTCATAAACATCATATTTCAATCTACGGTGCAATGAATTTATGCTATTCAGAAATCAATATGTAATGTATTAAGACAAATGTATAACTGAAATGTATTGGTGGTCCACAAGTTTGAGACCACTGCCTTAAGGCGTGTCTTCAGAAGAAAATACAACTGAAAAATGGAAATTTCATACGTAAATATTTAGCATTCCATTTCACACTGAGGTCATGTGCAATTCAATAGTATTCTGATCGTTTCATCCAGACGCAGCGGTTCTCAACCTTTTGACTAACACGTACCATAAACAAAAATTCAAAATTTGTAGTACCACCACTACAAAGTACTACTGCCACCACCACTCTTGAACAAAGCTCAGATCGCATAAATTTACCATTGTTAGAGAAAAAAACTCAATCAGGATGTTGGGGTTTTAATTTTTGAATTTAATGGTTAAAATAGTTTGCTTCTTTGTGTACCACCTATTTTTCTCTTGCGTACCATCAGTGATACTTGTACCACCGTTTAAAACCCCTGATCTAGAGTTAAAATATCTATTATAAGGCTACATAATTCTAAAATAAAATATTCTACATCTATTTCCTTTTCATTTGGGAAAGACGGGTCATCAGTGTTATATTTTTAACTTCAGCCCTCAATTGTGTTCAATTTTCATGAATCAGTAAGTAAACAGTAATTCAAATTATACGAGGAAAAGTTTAGTGTGGTAAAACTTAAGATTTGATGTTGGAGTATCTTTGAAAGAAGCAAAATGTTAATTTAACATTTTCTAAGAAGCTATTTTATTCGCTTTTCGTAAATAATACATTTTTCTCTCTCTTTTAAAAGAAAAAATATAAATTTATGTTTTGGCCAGTACGAAAAGGTTTTGAATGAAAAATCTGAACCTATTTTTTTTCTGTCTGTGAACAAATATTTACACCTAATTAGACTGGAAGAAACAGTACTTGACATAATAATTCGCTATCCACGTGCAAGCACGAAAAATTACACTTCAAAACATGATGTTGAACAAAAGATACTTCTTTCCTCTTTAATACGCAAAGCATAAAAGTAGCACGAGTTCAAATATTGTGCTTTCAAATTGTATAATCGATAACAGGAGGGATGTTTAATCCGTATAACAGTCTCTTCATTATCCCTTCTACTGAAATACGCGCCATTTTTCCCCCCGGGGTACTTGGAAATTAATTCTATTTTTTTTCATCCTTTCCCTAACCCCTCTTTGTGACTGTTTTCTAGGTCCCTGAATTTGACGTGGGGCGATAAATGACCTCGACGGTAGGAGGTTTGGGGCAGGTTGAAGGGGGAGAAGCAGCCTTAGGGGCGGCTGGGCTAGGACGAAATAGTGGAGGGGGGACATGTCATCCATCACGAATTTATGTATGGACGGTTGGTTTTGCGGTTTTCATTATTTATTTATTTTCTTTTTTTGGCTTTTACACCCTCGTATAACGAGTGCTGCAAAAGTAAATCCATTTGTAAATAATTTTTGGGTGTTTTTCGCAGGTATTAAATCAAACTCGCAGACTAACTGGACGCCTCGCCTTTCTAAGTTTGCGCATGGCTCGTGTTTATGTGATAATATTAACTTATCCTTCAGATTTTAACAGTTGTATGACGCAATTAATCTTTGCTTTTTTTGCGTGTGCGTGCGTTGTATCAATAGTTTTGTTCACGTATACATTGTAGGTGTTAAAACTTAAATTACAAATATTTTCCTTTATGTGCAAATAATGGATACCATTATTTCTCTTAAGAGTATATTCATTTTTAAGCATATCCATTTTTTAAGAAGTTATTAAATATGCTTTGAAATATCATTTTTTCAAACCTGTTTTGTACACTGCGTGGGATTTATGAATTGATGATCACGCATTACACTATTTTGCAAAACCCAAGTGTTCTACAGGATTTGTTATTGACAGGCATGACGTCTTCTTGTGGAACTTAATGACTAATACCATTGGATCTCATAAGAAGTGTGAAGTTACGATCTTCGTTTCCGATTATAGTAAATTGTGCTCTCTTATTTTCCTGCCCTTTGATACTGCAAATAATAATTTTTAAAAAAGGAAAGAGGGAAAAGCAAATATAAAAGGATCCAGATTTTAATGCATTACCAGAGTGTTTGTTAAAATTATTTAATTCTCCCGTTGAGCTCGCAGTTTACATCTCTGCTCTTGGACTCACTCCTGCAGATACAAATTCTTCTGCATTTTTAGTTTTATTATTAAACACTACTTTCTTCTCATTTAGATGACGTAAAATTCAGCAGTAAAATCATTTTTTTAAGCAGCATATCTTTAGAATTCCTGATATAGTATTATGTATCGTCAAAAAGTTTTCATTCCAGAAGTACTATTATTTTCGAACTTCACTTTTGCGTCGAATCACTTTTCTTGCCTCTTTTTTTCCATATAACTAGCTTCGGCCAACCGCTTTAAATAATTACAAGAAAAAAAAAATATAACGCTTTTAATATATATCACGCTTTTAATGAATACAGCTACTGTAATGTCACGAGTCCAGCTGATAATTAAAAGGAGATAAAGAAATGCGCTTATTACTTTTAAATTGTTTAATTTGTTAATCAGTTACAAGCATATAATTTCTATTGAGAGATAAAATTTCAGTTCGAATATTTAAATTTCTGTCGCCTACATGGTTAGCCTTTAAAATAATGAAACTATATTTCAACTGTTAACTGTTCATATTTCAACTTTTACTGTCCATGATGGACTTATGTAAGCCGTGCCATTTACTGCAAAGATTAACTGACCAGATCTTACTGATTAACACCGTTGCCAGCGGGATAATCATTAATGCCATCATTATCAGCCTTTTATTCACATAATTTATATTTAATGCATATCAATGAAAGTTACACTTTTAGAGAAATATTATCAATTTTTCCATTTCACCAAATTAAAAATATCATTATTTTTAAATAATTAACCCTAAAAATAGTCTTTACAGACTATATCACTTTCATGAAACAAAGGAAGTTCACAATTTAATGCTAGTAATTGAAGTCAGTGTTATGAGAGACTCAATTCTCGTTGACTCTTCAAATTAAATGATGTAAGTATTTACGTTTCTCCCATAATCTAAGAGAAGGAAAAAATAAATCACAAAAATGTACTAAAATTTAGCAATATATCATCCATTCTCCCATTTTATCTATATTTACAACCAGGAAAATGCAGAGCAACCGAAACATGATAAGTTTTCCTATAATTTTATCCGATTCCAGTTGCTTCCATTTGAGAGCACTGAATAACAAATCAGGAATTATTTCGGAGTGAGTGGAGAGCATTCAATTTCAGAAGGCTTGGGCCAATCCTGTTGATTCGGCAGCACTGCCTAAGAACCATCTACGCGGAGAAAACATCAGTCGCAAGGGGGCCTGCATTTTTCAAAAGTGTCCCAGATTCGTGCTCCCGACAGTGAAAAGGTGAAAGAGCGGATACTGCATTAGGCAGATAAGAAAATGCGTAAGAAACTGTTCTACACGGGGACTCCAGTTGGTTTGGTTGGTCCCCTTTATTGGATTAGATGCAGCAATGGCACGCTTATTTCTCTTTCCCTACTTATACACTCTAACAGGGTTACCATAGCAGATGGTGAATTTAGTCGCCAAAGTGTTTACCTTGGCAGAAGTATTAGTTTCAAAACTTCCTTCATGATATGAAGCAGCAAAAGTTAAACCTCGGAAAGGCTTAATATCGGGTTTTAAGATTTGATCAAGATATAAATGATAGATCTGATGAAAGAATTTATCAAGGTAATTCTTATTCTAAGCTGAACAACAGGTCTAAAACTTCCTTGTTTTACTTTGATACATTCCCTTCTGAAATTTTCGGGAATCTGGATAATGTTTACTAAATAATTAGCAATGAATTGCTTCTGCTTCATAAACTGTCTAAGTTTCACTTATTTCGAACACTGATACTAACACTGTGAATATGTCTCATTCTAAATCTGTAACCAGAATCTTTATTCTAAATTAAATTCTGAAAGAGATATATCAGAAAGAACTTCGGGAAAATATTTAATTTCGTAATTTTAATGCATAATAAAAGCTGTCTGACAAACTTGAAAGGTCGATGTTAAATTTTATGCTTTAGCTATTTAGAGCTACAAAGCTTCATCTACGTTTCGCATTAAATACTAGTTTAAAATTCCTTGGAAAAACAAATAAGAAATGGAAGAAAATAGATAAAATATTTTTAATATAAAATATCTATAATTATTTATATACAGCATATAATAAAAAATATTTTCAGACGAAAGCATATTACCTTAGAATAGAAAAGGAAAATGCTCCGAAGTTTTTTCTACAAAACAAGTATTCAGTTTTGTATTTCTTTTCGTGTTATTTTATTAAGCACTTCCGGCTGTCTTACCTCCATTTGTAAAAGTATTTTGTAGTATATAAATCGCTTAGAAACTAATTGAGACAGAAAAAATATTTTGTATAAAATGCTCTCAAGACAAAAGACATTTCTGGCTTTTAATCCAGTCATTCTTTTTTTTTTCATAAGCAAAGATCATGTTTCATATCTCTTGCAAATTATATCATTTTGATTTAAAAGGAGACTGTAAACAACTTCTCTTAAATTTATTTCCTGGAGTCCATTATACGGCTCACGTTTCCTTTAAAAGAAAGTTATTATTTAAGCAAAACTTTCTGTTTATTTTTTTAATGAAAGACTAATTAGTTTAACATGTGAATTTTTTGTGTGTATTTCTTCTACTAGATACGATATGAAATCGGACAGTAGAATGTTTTAATAAGGTATTACATTTAATTCAATTTATTTAATGAAAGGAGATTAAAAAAATTCAATAATGGTAAACATTAAAACAGGAAACGACAACCTTACATAGCTCAAAATATACTAACACTTTTTCAGTTAATACGGTAGCATTAGAAGTTTTTAAGAAAGGTCTTCTACCAACTTAATGTTACGTTGACTCATAGACGATCCAAACTTTTTAATTTTGCCAAAGAAGCAGATCGCTTGCCAAATGCCGGCAACCTTCTTCAGTCACCTTTTTTGGCCTCCGAAACCTTTTATCGTCCAGTAGGTGCGCTTTACTTGACTTCGAACCTAGCACTAGCCATGCTAACGCCTCAAACAATAGATCTCCTTCTCCGTATTAAGTGAGAGTGCTGCTTCGACTATCTTTTTTTTTTATTCATCTTGTTATTTTACTTTGACTTTTTTCCACTTTCTTTCCTTTCGTTTTACGGCGGTTTTCCGGAAGAAAATATTGGAACTCCGAAACACCTCCTGAGCTTCTCGGCTATTAAGTCCCCATTAGGTTCGGAGCAAAGTAGCCAAGCCCGCCAAAACCGTTTCCCTTCAGTTTTTCCAGAATATCTTATCCTGAATGATTTTTTACCGGCTCTTGATGTATTGGGATCTAAATAAGACTTTTTATGTGTGTCTTTTGAAGGGATACTTGACTAAGGATTGTACCCAGTGCTTGCACCAATTGAAAAGTTTAAAAGTACAGCAAAAAGTCAAATTTTTCGATAAATCAAACTGATTGCGGAATATTAAAGTCGGCATTAATATGAATTTGTCTTATCCTAAGTGACTGTGGTTAAGAGAGCTGAACGCTGGTGATTCTGCGCAAATTTAGCTCACGAAAACGGACTAGTTATACTGGGTTTACCAAATTTACTCGATCTATAGCGTAAAAATGAAACATTATCCTTTAAAATATTCTCCACGAAGGATTATCTTTTTTAGGTAGTTAACCTTCGTGCAATGTGTCTTGAACGTATAACTAACCAGTTCGGTTTATGGACTTTCAACGGCAGTCATTCACTACAGGTTTCGAGAGATGCTAATACAAATCCACAGATTTTAAAAAAAATGTATGACTTGTAAATAAACTCTGTTAAGCACATTAAAAAATACGGTGTTATATAAGAATTTGACTTTTTAAGACTTGTGTAGTTAAGTGATTTTAACCTGATAAATTTATATGCAAGACAAGAATTATTCATCATTTTTTGACAATATTTTTCTATGCTGAGCATACCTCATATAAGAAGTATTTATCGCAGTCTTTTCCCAGAATTTGTACCTCAAACAATAAAAGTCAATTTTCATGATTTTTGTCATTTTTATTCTTTAACTATTTTAAAATAGAAATTCAAACTACTATTGTTCAATTTGCCCATCAGAATTTTGTAACAATTTGGAAAAGAGATGTTAAAAACAAGTATTTTAAAAGATTTTAAGCAATACAAGAACTTCTACCATGTATACATACATACATATATTACGTTCCATTGCAATGAAAATCTGGAAATATACCTACCTGAATGATACAATTTAACTTTTAACTAGCATCTTACTAGACGCGTTGCCATAAATACCCGAAACCGAAATCCGTTAAATCCTAATTTGCCGGTAAAAGCCGAAATCTCACTTAGCATTTATAACATCGGGATTATGTAAGCTTACCCTGAGCATTCGTAACTTCATATTCAGGAGTCACTAAAAACGTCTACAAATAAAAAAAGCAGTGTACTCTTTATTAAAAATTATAAACAAATGCTATTTTATTACATAGCTCTCCAAATCAAAGCATCAGAATAAAAATGTGCCCACTAGCAATTTAGCGGTAAAATCGTTGAGCACTGGTAGTTCGACCAGGGCTCAAGTCCCGGCAAACGGACTGGCTGCATGAGAAGTTTCGTGGTTTCCTCCATGTGCAGGAACCAGTTTCCCTTGAAATCGAAGGCATCCGTTCCCTCATGCAGATAGCCCTCACGTGACCTGTCTTGCGTCTCACCTAACTGAAAAGTGTACTTTGTCAAAGAAAGTTTTTAAACTGGAAATCATGCCCATCTTCCTTGTATGCATTTTATATTATTCTAAAACTTTATTCCTTTAACATCTGAACAATTAACATAATTAAGCTTTTTTTAAACATTTGTGTTTCGAAGTACACCAAAATATTATGTTTTCATTAAGTAATTTACATACAACAATATTGATGACGGATCCAAAATTAAGTATGTTCACTGTTCGCGTTTATGCTAATAAGTTGGCGTTACAATGGACTTTTAAACTATTACATTAACAAATAGGTACACCGCAAGTTATAGTAAAAATTCAACTCATCATTAAGAACAGCGAAATATATACGCGTTTAGATAATGTGTAAAAATTTTTACAATCTACGTAAATAAGAGCTCTTAAACTATAAGCTTTTATCAAAATCCTTGAATTCAGTTTTTGTTAAAAAAATAGTTTTTCAAAATTTTTGTGATAATTAGTTTACTCTTTGATAACGCTTTGTGGAAGGATAAGCTTCAGCTTCTTCTTTATTTTGCAAAAAATTCAAATTACTTTTGTAAAGGTAAAATTTAAATTCAAATGTCAAAAGCAATACAGGCTCATTTTAAAAATAATTATTATTCTCAGATAGTATCAAGTAAGCAAATAACATAATAATAATAAAAACAAAATATATTATTTCTTTGGTGTTTTGTGTACCATCAGTTTATAATGAGTTAACCAAAGGTTTGTTCAACGATTAAAAGCCGTTAATGGAGCATAAAGTGACTACAGCCTAAAACCGTCACTATGGAGAAAAAAAGTGACCAATTTATTCTGTATCCTGAAAATAAATCTCAAGACGTAAAATCTTCAGAATTTCACGGATAATATGTAAAAAACAACTTTGATTAAAATAGGCAAATTGGTGTAACCTGGCAAAATTTTAAACATTCTTTCTGAGTAAGAAAAGGAAACGCAGTCTTAAACGGGAGTAATTTTAAAAGTGCTGAGATCTCGAAAGACATGTTGGAATCAATGTTACCGTAATATTCACGATGTGTGATATGAATACGAGCAGAATTTTATTTAAAAAACTTCCATGATGATCTCTTTCTTTAAGTAGCCCTTGCATATTTTCCCTTATTTGCACATCAGTAGCCGAATGGTTAAGAACTCTGAATCTTAGTTGTTAAAACTCGAGTTCGAACCCAGGCGAATGGGGTGGCAACATGGTAGGTTTGAATGATTTTCCTGTGTGGCGTGAAAAAACGAGTCATTTCCCCGTAGAACGTTCTCCACGAAGGTATCCTTCCCCTTAAGTAGATAGCCCTCTTGTGTTTTGCGTATTCTAATAACTTAACGTTTCCGCAATCTAATAAACACAAGATAATTAGCTATAAATTCTCCTGGCAGAAAATCAATTGTTTGTACTTCGACGTCAATTCTTTCGTAGCTGTTTTCGTTTAATGAATCATAGTATTATTATTTCCTATAGCATTTCTTTCTTAAGACGACAAGCAACCTCGAATGAATAATAAAACTTGAAATAAAGGTAACTTAATAATAAATTTCTTAAATTATATTGAAGTATAAAAATTGTGAAATACGAGTTACTTTCTACTGACTTCTTAAAAAAATCCCTTCTTTAGATTTTCATATCCCTCAGCGGCAGATTATCCAAGAGACAGAATACCGATAGTGCGTTTCAAGACCGATTCCTAGTAAACGGGATAGCTGCATAAGGTTTTCGTCATTTTCCCAATTTGTAACATGAAAAAGGGCCAGTTCCCTTTACATAAAGTCCTCCATAGATGTTTCCCTCCTGACGCAGGCAACATTCGTGCGCTTTACGTAATCAATTTACAAACAAAGCAATCAATATTAGCTTTTAAATAAGAAATCATTTTATAAGCTTTCCATTTCCTCACATCTAGTGTTTATCATTATAAAATTCGTTCTGATTTAAAATATATCCTTTAATGAAGGTATCAATTTCCTTAGGTAGAGTTTTATTTAGTGTCTTGCATTTCATTTTTATGTAGCTATTTATCTGTTTGTTTATTTGCATCTGAAGTTTCCAAATGCTTCCAAACAAGAAACTGGGTTATAAAACTGCAGCATCATGCTCATGAAAAGAAAATAATTAAAGAATTTTGAAAAAAAGGTTTCACTAGAATTTTTATTAACGCTTTATTTGCGTAAACGGGTTCTCGCTTTTTAAATTATTGAAATTAACCAAATTCTTTCTGAGGCGTTATATGGTTTAATTCTTTCCATAGGGATACATTTTAAGCCTCGTAGGGTTCCTTTAAGTATACCTCCGAATTCTAGCATAATAAAAAATAATAGTTGATATAAAACATAGAGAGGCCTTTAAGAAATTTAAACTTAAAGTCAGTAAACAAATGTCAGTACCAAATGTCTTTTTAGAATACGAATTCTATAGGTTCTGTGGATCCATTTTGAAATAAATTGTAGTTATCAATATGTATTTCTTATTTATCAGTATTTATTCTGTATCAATACTTACTCTAATCCCAATAATCTACAAAAAAACACTCGTCACTTAAGTTCTGTACATCATACAAACAAATAGGCATTTAACTTTAGACAGGCATTTTACTTTTAGTTATGTACACATGTAAACATTTCGTTCTTTAATTTGTGTATGGACTTTAAATACGATTTCCAGCCACGTATTTTGTGTTTATTTTTTTAACGAGCCCAAAATTTTCCTAAGTATTAGAGACCGAAGGAAAAAATGAAAATTGAAATTACCTTAACTTCTTTGCAAGATAGCACATAATCGTCAGAGAATCACATGTTTTATCTGCAACAAGTAGCGCTCTATCCATTTACGTTTTAGACATGTATGATAAATATCAAGATAAAAGCTTATGTGATATTCGCAAAACAATCATTAGTACATCCAGTACAAACTATGTAACGAAAGGTAAACCCCTGTTACATCAAATGGCTCCAAAGTGAATAAATTATCAGGAGAAAAATGTAGCACTTTTTTGTTATTTGTTATTTCCCAAGAGCGCGTAAGATGCTTGATCGCAAGAATAAGAATTAGTGCATTCTACCTCTGCTCGAACCGACGATATCAGCAGGTAAGAACAAAATTGTCTCACTTCTTAATTAAAACTATAGATATCTCTCATTACTTTCTCTCTATATCTATCGTTTTATCAAATTTCTTGAGTATCTTAGATGTACTAGAATTGGCCTACACCGTTAAAAAAAGTAATGAAAAATCTGCATAAAATTGTTAGTATAACTGAGGGTATTCTTAAATAACCTTGAAAGTTTCTAATGTTCATCTATGTTTATAACTATATAATTTCTTCTAATTTAAAACATATCTTTACAAAAGCATCCTTCCCTTTAGGTAGATACCACTCCGTGCTTTGTCTTAATAATAAGTTAACCAACCAACCAACAATCTACAGTTATGAGCTTAGTTACTAAATTTATTTCACTAATCAATTGTGATATCTCATTACTCAGCTAATAAAGTGAAGTCGAATTTAGCAGAAATTTTGAATTTTATACTCCTGATATCTAACATATGTATTTATATAGCTGCACTGTGAAAGAACAATATTTAATTTAAGTATAGATGAGATAATTTGTCAAAAAGGTGTAAAATTGTATTGAGCTACATGAAAGGTATAAATATGTATTTATTTACTTATATATGCACCATGTCACCGAAAGTCCTTACCTTGCAAATATTTTTACAACCGTCGTTCGTAGACATACGTCATATATACATCCATTTATGAAAATATTTTAATGACACACATATTCATGCTTTGGCATTTTTAAAATTAACAAAATCAATTTTGTAAAAATTAATAAATCTAACTTCTTATACTTTCTTCCTGTCCCTGTACTTATGTTCAGGAAAATATTGTACTCGTTGCAAAAATAAAATACAAAATATTTGACCTCCCATACGCCAAAAATTCACTGAGATATTTAATTTCAAATTTTTTTATTTTTGACATCATCTTAAATTTGTATTGAAGAACTGGTAAATAAAATAACATTGATCTTTTAATCTTAAATTCTATTCAGTGATATTTTTTGTGAGTAGCTCCCTTTAATTTTTTAATTTGTTACATTTGGTATTCAGAAATAATTTTGACACAAATAATTTATAAATTTTATTAAAGTCTAAAAATATGTTATTATTCTCATGAATTTTTATTGCTTCAGAATCACAATCTGGTAGTCAAACAAAATTTCATTAAATTATAAGTATTTTTAATTTTTTAATAAATGCAAGTAACATTATAAATTGGCTGCGAGTCAATACTAAAAACTACCAGTGTTTTCTAGAATACGAATTCTATAGGTTCTGTGGATCCATTTTGAAATAAATTGTAATTATCAATATGTACTTCTTATCTATCAGTATTTATTGCGCATCAATACTTACTCTAATCTCAATAATCTACAAAAAAACACTCTTCACTCAAGTTCTGGACATCATACAAACAAACAGGCATTTATTCAAATCGGCATTTAATTTTAAACAGACATTTTATTTTTAGTTATGTACACATGTAAACATTTCGTTCTTTGACTTGTGTATGGACTTTAAATAAGATTTCCAGCCACGTATATTGTGTTTATTTTTTTAACGAGCCCAAAATTTTGCTAAGTATAGAGACCGAAGGAACATATGTTAGATTTTGTAGTTTTTATAAAATTAATTTCTTTAAATTTAAAAATGTTCAAATATAAATAACTGCGTTAATTAAGAGATTTTTGTGATTGGAATATCTACAACCAATGCGTAAGATCTTTTGACGACACTTTGTATACATAACGCACATGCATATAATTCTACTAAAATTTATCTTAGGATATAATGTAATCAATATTTCTTTAGTAAATATATATATATTAAACTTATGGCATGAATGTTAGCTCTTAGTTTTAAATTTTTATCGTTTTTGTATTGTACAAAGCATTTTAAAATTCATCCAAAATGAATTCAGTAAAGTAACTGATTATACAAAACTTTTCCCTGATCAACAACAGCAATTTTACACGATTATTTCATTCTTTTCTTTCATTTTCTATCTTCAATTAATTAAAATAGATTTTTCTTTACTTCTTGTCCATTGGCTTGCTAGCTATGAAAGGATAAAAAAGTTCTTGCTAATTTGCGTCATTTATCACTTTTGTAGTAGCTTCTGACGTATATTTAATGGAATTTAGTTTCTTAATTTAGTTTTTTGAAAGTTTTTAAAGTTGAATTTACCTTGTCTCTTATCTTTAGTGCATTTCATATGCATATATATGCATGTATATATGTATACATAATGTACTGCAGCCTCAGATTTGTAAGATAAATTACACATTGATTCGTATCTTATTATTAAGGACTTAACCGTATAACAGTGAATGAGAATTTTCACCTTGATTAGTTTAATAGAACAAATACAAACACATCCATGGACACATATTTTCATTTACTTTAATATGTGAGAGTAAGATTTTAATGTAAGTGTCAAATTATTCAAATCAAGAATTTTCTGTCTGATTCCTTGCGATCATAAATGATTTCTTACTTCCTACATTTAAATGTTACCCAAATATTTGCTCTATACTGATTAATATATTAAAATCTATCTCACAACAAGGTGATATTTTCATATTGCAATGCACTTATTCAACAGTCCTAAAACAGTATAACTCAAGCCTGCGGTGTTAGAAAGAAGTAAACGCACTTTTCATACTTTATTATTTGCAAACTATGCATAGAAATTCACTCACATATAATAAGCATACAAACAAAATTTTAAGTCACTTTACTTTAAGTCAGTAATTCGAGTGGAGGTTTCAAATAGACAATTTCATTTTGTAAAGAGTTCAAGAGAAAATTTAATTTTAATTCTTAAATTACACATTTTCAAAACAAAGGTCGCCTTTAACATTTTATGAATTCTTTGTCCCACAGTTATTTATAGATATGTGTACAAATAACAGTCATAATCACATTTATTTGGAATACTTTTCTGTTTATAAAAATGAACATTAGCATGAATTCTAGCACCTGACTTAACACGATTAGAAAATTACTAATCGATTTCAAAAATTCATCAGATAAGATTTTGATATATAAATAATTCCATGAGGTTACTACGGTTTAAAATAATACTGCGGTAATAAAGGCTCTTTTAAACTCTTCTTTGTAGATGTTTAAAGTTAAACTCAATTAAAAGTTGCGATATGCTGTCAAGTCAAATTAGGGACTAAACCACGAAAACTTTCCTCATAATGGATCTATTCCCTTGTTACGTCGCGTAAGTGGTGTGAAACAAAAACGCTCTGTTGTCTGCTTCTTTTTTAATTTTTTAATTTTTTATTTTTTCCCCTAAAATCGATTTCTCACATAATGAAGCTTTGAGTGTCCTGAAAGCTCGGAATTTGCGATCCCAAAAGGTTTCATGCTGTTTCTCGCCGAGACTTGGCATCATTTTTATTTCCTTTCGCTCTTTCAAGAAGAGGACCTTCTCCAAACACAATGGTGGTTTTGCGTGTTCCCGCCATTTACTTTCTGCGAGTTGAACGGTAGTCGCAGTCTTTTTCCTCTTCGACGTTTAATTCGTTTCTCTTCTATGCATTTCTTTTGCCTTAAAAATAAAGCAAAAGTGTATGACTAAAATTTCTACATATGCGCGATTGTAAAAGGACAAAATATTCCTGTGTCGTTACAAAGGAAATATTTAAATAACTTATTTCATCTCTTTCATTGCTACAATCCTTCATACCCACTAGATTGAATCATACAGTCTTTCACAGAGATCCTTTCATGATTATGTGTATATATTTACACTAGATGAAAATAAAAATACTCTTTTTGATTTTGCAATGCGATTGAAATTTTTACCAATTATGCAGTTGAAGCTAACACTTCTTCCCTTATTTTCAATAACTGCAAAATGTTACCGCAACTGCAAAATAATACTTATTTTGACGTTATTTGTCCTTGTACATTGTCAAACTTTTAGTTAATGAAAATAAGAAAACTGATATAATTAAAATAAACGCAGAAGTATTTGCATTATATAGTGACAAAGTTTAGGAAATATTTCTAATTTAAAGTTTCTCTGAGAACAGAGCTAAGGTCCAAAATTCCCATTCTAATCGATATTTGATAAGAATGATTGTAGGGTTTAACATTCAGAAGTTAAGAAACAAACGTTACGAATTTTTGTGACTAATGAAAACCAAACATAACTATTTTCTTTTCATTTTATTTACTCCATTCAATCAACAATTTTATCAAGAGTTGATAAGTAAATGCAATTTCTGCAGCTCATATTCACTGTGCATTGTATTACATTCCAAATCTCTACATCATCTATTTTGTTTATTTACAACCATACGACAAATATAAATAATTATCTTCCAAAGCAAAAGACTCTCGATATTTAAGGTAAAAAACTCGTATTTTAAGAAATTCTTTTACAGAATATACAAATCCCGAGAGAATTTGAACGAATATACCCTTATCATAACAGTTAAATCCTACTTTAAATCAGAGCTAACTATTTTTTAAATATATTTCTTTACATTCTAATTCTATAAAAGATGAAGTTCGATTAGTCTGGGAAGTATTTTATTTTCATTTTGTTTATTTTTTTAGACTCGTGACGTTTTTCAGACAACACTGAAAATTTCTTCAGAGTCCAACCGCCATACATTTGAAGTTAATCACCATATATGTGGATTATATTGAAATTTAAAACTCAGCAAAAATTGAATCTTGGTTTGGCGTAGATTTCATTTCGAGGGAGATCAGACACAGATCCCATTTTTCAAGAGTAAAGATGGCTTTTATTTTTTTGGGGGGAGGGGGAACTTAGTTTTAAGTTTTGCTTTGGAATGATTCTCTTTCATTTTATACATTGATTTTGTTTTTCCTAGCTTTAATCACTATTTCATCTTATATCTTGGTTATGACATGAAGAGAGATTACTGGAGCTTCTGACAGGAATGGAAATTTCACATCAGATATTGCTAAAAGTTCTTACATTAAATATTTACTATTTAAAACTGCATAAACAACAGATAACGGAAATCCTCTATAAAGAGACATCTGAACTAAATAAGCTTTAATGTAGCATGTTAATAATAATTATAATACAAAAATCAAATTAATTAAATCCTTTTCCCAAAATGTTTTATTAGTGCTTGAAACTGAAGTCAAGAAATATAAAAAGTTGACAACAATTCATGTTTATTATAGATGTGGATATGATCATCCAAAATTATATTCAACAAAATATTTCTGAATTAAAAAGTGCTGCTATTCTCACTTATTAGAACCTTTAAGAATTTCACAGTATCAAATCGTCTTCTGCGACTTCTGCAAACTTCTGCTTAGTGTATATTTTCATAAGGAAAATTGCCTTACAAATAAAATATTCGAGATTCTTAAATATGATGAAAGAAAAGATTGCAATAGTTTCAAAAATTTAAATGTTAATAATAATAGATGATTATCCAATAACCGAATTTTACTCTTGGTATCCTAGTATAGGGAACGAATGATCATGTCTGTGCAACAATAATAAGGTAACAACTGAATATTCTACGCATTAAAACATTCTCTTGGAAGCGAACCTATGCTTACTAAATTCATTTTTTAAAAACTATTATTAACCTACTAATAAAATGTTAAAAGATTCATAAATGTGCAAGAAACGATTTAAACGTTTGAAAAAATGCAGGCAATATGAGAAACAGGCGATTCTCCAGTAGGATGATATTGCTGTCACTATCCCAGTATAAATAGGGAATTTACATATGTGAAAACATAATAAGATATCTCCTAAATATTTTACGCATGAAAATGTTTTATTGGAAACGAATCTACATTTAGCGAATTCGTTCTTTTGCATAAACGTAAACACTATCTGACACTTTTAAAGATATAGTAGCTAAATAAAAAACTGATTACATATACATAGAGAATGAAAAAGAGATATCAAAACAATATAGAATATTTAATTAAATCTTAATGTCACACAAAATGCAACGAAACTGATTAATTAATAAAAGAATGAGATAAATTATAAATAGTATATATTTACTAAAAGTTAGAATCTAATAAAAAGGCACAAATTAGAAATAACATGAACTAAAAACCAGGAAATCAAAAATTAAAACGTAAATTAACTCAAAACAATTAAATAAACAAAACGTTGGCAATTATTTGGCCTATGTCAAAGAGCAGCAGAAAGAATTATCAATAGAACTAAGTTTTTTAATATCTGCAGGAACTGAAAAAAAAAGTAATCAAATGAAAGTGTTGACTTTTTCGTTCAAAACAAAAGTAATCAATTGAAAAAAAAATTAAAGAAAAGTGTTTTAAGGAAATTTAAAGAAATTTTAATGAAGCATTCATTAAGATATGACATGCTCAGACGCGACTTGATGGAAAATACTTTCTTTATGTTTTACATGTGGTTTTCCCCATGTGTAATGTGTATACGAGCCAGTTTTCCTTAGAAAGTCCCCTTAGGCAGATAGCCCTAGTGTGCTTTGCCGTATTCACTATACCTTTATGTTTTACAAAACTTTTAATTTAAATAGTAAGTAATTTGAGGAGATATTTAAAGAAAAATATAAAGTTTGATAAAGGTACATAAAATAAAAAATAAAAAAAAACATTTAGTGAATTTTTTTCCCAAGAGACATCTTTGTTAAAAATAATCCTCATCAGTTTTTGATTGACTAAACCTTTTTCAAAAGTTTTGCTTCTTATGCACATTTGCAATGCTCAAGCAGTTTCGACCTTTTTTGTAATTCTGAGTTTTGCTTGCTGACTTTTTCTTAGTTACTTGTGCAGATCTTCCTGCTTTTGGTTCTGCAAGTTTAAATTATTAATATTTCAAAAAATATGTTTTATTTAAATTTCTTAAATTTTCAGTATCTTTTAAACTTATATTTCTCGCCTTTCTTGAAGTAACTACTCAAATTACGTAGTATATACATCATTTAAGTCATAATTTTTGTAAAAATGTAAAGTACATATTTTCTTTTGAATGAAATCAGGGCAGATTATATCTTCAAGAATGCTTAACTGAAAATTCTTTAAACTTTCCTCTAAAAACACTTTTATTTAAATTTTGTTTATAATGTTTTTAAATATATATTTTAACTTGATTACTTTTTCTTAAATTTAAAAGATAATATTTTGATTTTATTATTTTTCTTTTGCAGTTCAACCAGATATGATTCCGAAGGGTAGCTCTGTTGATAGTTCTTTCGGCTGCTATGTACTAGAGACCAAGGAACTATCAACGATAGTTTATATTATGCTTCTGTTTTCATTAATTTACATCCATTTCATAATTCTAGGTTTGGGTATTTTGTCTCATTCTTATTTGTATATATGTTTGCATATGAATACATACACACACATGTAAATTAACGCTTCTAAATTACATAAAATATTAAAAGGGATTCATAAAAAGCTGAAAAATAAAACTTTTATTCTAGTTCGATGTCAGCTTTTTCGTAGTTAGGGAAATAATGCCATAAAGCATATCCTAGCTGAATTTCATTCTAAATGCTATGATGAGTGCTTGGCAAAATGTATTCAAAGAAATCTGAGTAGCACAAACCAAAGTAATTTTATATCCGCAAAAGTAATACTTACATTTATTCTTAATTTTGCCCTAAAGATACCAATACAAAAGGCATATAAAGCATTATGATTTATAACCTTGTGGTACTTTTTTACCTGTGTTTCACTCATGTACACTATGATATGGTAACTCGTCTAAAAATATGCATCCATTATTGTTTACTGGCTTGTTTAAACTTCTTAAGGCATCAGCTTCTTAAGCCATAACAATCATCTTTCGTGACAAATAAAAACATCTAGAAGCAATCGTACACGTCCAGTCTCTAACTGATGCTGATACAAAAACTTAAATATTTTAACCATTCGTATAACAATCGCCATTAAAAATGTATGAATTCTAAAAGAGATTTATAAGAAACGTCATCTGTAGAAATAAAACGTTTACTCTTATTACTGTTTTTGCATATAAAGATAGTATTATAATAGTTATTTGATGTCCGCCTTCGTAGATTAATGTAAACGAAGTCCAAGATTCAAGAAAGTGATGACGTGAAATTAGAATTTCACTCTAGATACAAATAAGAAACAGGAACGTCTTAGTAATGGTTGCATTCTTCCATATGAAATGAACTTCAGGGCACGAAATTTCGATCATTTTGGCAATCAGCATCGCAAGTATTGTACTCCGTAGTTGTAGCATGACTAGATATGCAATAGCAAGATCTAGAAATCATGCGCTTTAACAATAAAACGTGTCAAATTATCATAAAAAAGGCTTTCTAGTCATACAAATTTAAGGACAAAGATGATAAATGAAATGATATACTAAATTAAAATAGGCCTAAATTAACGGGTGTTGAAAGCTGTGAGTACATAGAGGGGCACGGTCCTGAAGAACAAAACAGACATTCACTAAAAGATTGCAATTACCTAAATTTCCCTTTTTTGGGGGGGTTAAATAAATTCATAAAAGCATACATACATGTTATGATATTGATTTATATATCCACTTTACATGGTCGTGAATATTTTCTTTTTGTATATTACCAATTCCATATTTCATTCTTTTGTTTTGTTTATTGGTTCCTTTGCTTAAATAATTTGTTGAAAGTTATTAATAAAATAGTTGTTGAAGAGTAACATTAAATAATGGAGCATATAATTTCCTCATTTTAAGAAAATTTATTTATTGTTATTTTTATGTTAGTTTATTTCTTTGAAGAGCCTTTATCTTTAAGTATATCACGGGTTTAATTCTTTCACTATTACTGACGTTATAACAAGAAAGTATTGCATGCGTAATAAAAAATATGTTATGAGGAAGGTGCATAAAAATCACAAGATGAACCTAACTCAGATCTATATAATATTGATGTAATTTTCAGGTTCCTAAATGATCTTAAAACCAATAGCTGAATTAACTCAAGAATAATATTAAAATCAGTAATATTAATAATAGTTTCAGACCAGCAATCACAACGAATTATAGTAATAAATTTTAGTTCATTAATTCTAAATGAAATCTAAAATAAATTCAGACGTATTCCGTGGTAAATTACCAAGAAGCCAACTCATTTTACAAAACCAATTATATGAAATGAGACAATAAACTTCAAAAACAAAAATAAGAAATTATGAATCGAATATTCAAAGCAGAGTTAATACATTTGGACTTTAGCAATTTTTTGCCAACATATTCTTAAAATTGCATCTGAAACAATTCCTGTTTTTACCAACTGATATTTAAATACTAACTATATGTCACTAAATTAGGTTCTAAAAGTAAACAAATCAAGAAATAACGATAGTATTGAGAAGGAAGCGTGTGAAACGTAATGCAGTCGTGGATTGGGAAATACCTGTAACATATTGCAAAATAATAAAAAAGAGAAAAATAATAGTGATTTTCTAAACTTACTCTTGATGTACTTATCCACATGAATAGTACATTTAATATGATAGTCAGAGGAGCGTCTTTTATCAAACAATAAATACAGCTTTTACTTGAATAAAAGCTGTACAAAGCTGAATTTTCGAGCTTTTTCTTAAACTTTGCTTACAATGAATTCATTCAAACTTATAAAGTCACAACTAAATCTATTACTATTACAGTACATTAGTAAAATATATAATACATATCTTACAAAGAAGTTAACAGCTTTATGTTTCCATACTATGTTTTGTGCGCAATTGCAGCTCTTCAAAACTAGCTTGAACTTGAATGCTTTAAAGATGCTACATAGCTTGTTGTGAAAATAAATGTAGATGGAATTATCCCTTAGGTTTTTACTGTTTTCTACATTCGATAACAATCTCAAGAAGTAACAAAATATTAAACATGAATATCATTAAAAATAATCTGCCTGCTTAAATATTTTTTAAATAAAATGAAATTTTAAATTACAGTAAAATTAACACTGATGATTTTCAAATAATATTCTAAAAAAACTTTAAAAAGGCGTAAATGTCGTAGTTAGCCGAATAATTATTAAACTGTTAATAAGCTGTTTAATAAACTGTAGTTATTTTTATTAAACTGAACTAGATAAAGCATTAATAACTTTTTGTTATATAATAAAGTTATGTAATTATATAATGTAAGTCTGATGTGAGATGAAGAAATTCACATGTTCTTTTAGAAAGGAACCGCGTCGTTTCATTCTCAAGATGTCTTCTAATTTTGGAAACAGAGCAGGGGCATATTTAATTTTCTAAATTATAGTGGCATAATACAGCTATTATTTTACTAATAAATATTGTTATCCACAATGATATTTCAAAGATACTAAGTTAAAAAGACTGCAAGGAAGTTTAAAGTTTTGCACAACACTAGTAATCGAGTGAATAACACCGCCGAACATTCTCAGTTCATTCTGAATTGATTTCCCGGGCTGGTTGCAAATATATTTAGTGGTTTTTCTCATGTATAACGTGAATATGTGAAGGTTTCTCATAGTATAGAAAGACAACCCTTCTCAGGCAAATAGCCGTCGCATAATTGACGGTAATCAGTTAACTATTTATCATGCAGTTAAGCATTTTTTATAGCAAAATTATTTACAGAGCTCGGGGTTTTCCATTTCATGAAGTAATGCAATATAAAGGAAGAGTAAAGCTGGTGTAAGTAGGAAAATATTGAAATTAATTATGCATTCATTATTCTTCTCTAATGTTTATAACAATTCAAAGCATGTTAGAATATTTCATTGATGTAGTCATAAAAGTTTATAATAAAATATTCAAATAGAGCGGAAAATATTGCAAGATGCATCCACAGAGCTTATGATTAAGGCGACAGAAGTTCTGAGAATTTCGGTTCTAAAGCGCAGCTGCATCCAAAGAAAAAAGGGGTTGGTAGTAGGGGTGTAGGCAGGAAATGCATGTTCGTGCAAATTGTAATGCAAATTCATCCTTGCCTTACTGTTAAAATTGCAATACATTTATATTTTTTGCTTAAGAAGATATATTACGGTCCATCCTTTACATGAAATACAACTTAATATTTTAAACAAGCTACAAAAGAAAATTTAAACAAGCTCTAAAAAGGATACGTTGTATTTTAATAAATTAAAAAATTTAATTTTTCCCTTAACCTAAAATGAACTGTTTCTGAATTTCGAACATGATCAATCAAAGCATTTAAACATAAAACATTTGAACTTTATTAGTTTGCATAGATTGTGACAAATGATGGTCATAATTTTCTTCCTCGGGTTAATTTTGCGTTAATCTAATATACACTGGTGTGCAAAAATTAAGGACGAAGTCGAAAAATTAGCATAACAGCTGAACGAAGAGGCAGAGCGGACAGAAAGACCAATCAGGAGATTAAGTAAGGTGATGTACGGTAGCACATGCGCAGATATGCAGGTAGACGTAATGGGGGAGTCTCTGAGTAGTATAAAGCATGTTGTCGGTGTAAGATCAGTATTTCTGGCAAAGAGATTGCACGCCGTATAGCAGTTAAAATCACACCGAGTTGCTGCCTCAGCGAGAAATGGCGAATAATCAATCTGTTAGACGACATCTGGATGCTTTTACCCGAGGTCGAATCATTGGGAAGTTGGAGGAAGGCCGCAGTGTGACAAGTGTGGCTGCAGAGTTCGGAATTGCTCACAGCATCGTTTCACGACTTTGGAGACAATTTCAAACTACAGGAACAACTACCCGGGGGTTTAGTAGTGGTCGTCCACGAGGAACCACACCCGCAGATGACCGGTATATTGCCTTACAGGCCAGAAGAAACAGGCGACAGACAGCGGGAGAAATCGCTAGACACACGACACAGGCGACTGGACGACCGATATCGCGTTTTACCGTGGTCAGAAGACTGCACGGTGGTGGTCTGTTTGCACGACGCCCTGTACGGTGTGTACCTCTAACGCCTGCCCATCGGAGAAGACGTTCTCTGTGGTGCCGGGAACACCGGAATTGGAGAGACAATGAATGGGGACGAGTACTCTTTACAGATGAGAGCAGATTCAGTAGCGATTCTGAGTAGCGATTCTCATAGCATACTCATCTGGAGAGAGAGGGGAAGCCGCATTCATCCCTCGAACATCATTGAAAGGGACAGGTATGGAGGTGGCGGTGTTCTCGTTTGGGGAGGCATCATGCTTGGTAGTCGTACAGACCTTCACATCTTCGACGCAAGTTCAGTCAACGGGAACCGTTATTGTACGAGATTCTTCTTCCATATGTGCGTCATTTTAGAGGCGCTATGGGTCCGCAGTTCCTTTTCATGGACGACAATGCACCATGCCATCGTACAATAGCTGCCGAACAGCTCTTAGAGAGTGAGGATATTGAACGTATGGATTGGCCGGCACGATCTCCGGATCTCAATCCCATCGAGCATGTATGGGAATTTCTAGGCAGACACTTGGCAGCTCGTACCTTACCACCAGTAACGATTCCGGAGCTTCGATTGGCGCTGCAAGACGAATGGGCAGCAATGCCTCAACAACTCATTGATACCCGCATTCTCAGCATGGGCAAACGCTGTGAAACCTGCCTAGCAGTCAGGGGAGATCATATCCCCTATTAAAGGCCGGATGTTTCTTGCTGGACACCCATCACAGGGATGTTTCGGCCTTCAGTCGCATTGCGCTCCATGCTACTTTTTCAAAAAAGCTTCTTTTTATCCCTCTGATTTCTCTTTTAGTAAGTGTTGCTTACATTACTCATGTCCTTACGTATTGGGGATCTTACGGTATTAAATGTGTTGATTTGGAAAGCTTTTGTACAAAGTTATATTGAAAAAACCGTCTTGTCCTTAATTTTTGCACACCAATGTACTATTTTATTGCAAATTTAAGAATACACAGTTTTAATATTGCTTAGTGTTCAATCAGTTTTTCCGTTTAGCTTCTAATGTTTCTTAGCAGAGTCTTCGAGAAAAACATTTGAATGTATATTATTACTTTTAGCTATTTAAAGCAATACAAAAACGTAAATATCTCAAACTATAATAAAGACGAAAACGGGTAAATGAAGCAGGAGTTATTATAACAAAGGTATTCAATTTTTTCTGGCATTTACGGGCAAACGGTAAAACAAAATTTGTCTGATATTTTTAAAAAGCACTTACAGTTCTACTACGAATTTATTCGAAAGTTTTATAAACTGAAAATCGCGGAAATTCGGGGGTTGAATTTATATTTTTAAGTTTAAAGTTTTCGAAATACTTTTAACGTAAAATATTTCGTATGAAAAAACTTCTTTTTTAATTTTTAACAAGTTACATTCAGTTAAATGACATTATTTTTAAACAGTAAACTTTATTTCTCTTTTGCTCTTTTGAGTTTAGGCTTTCCTTTTAAAATAAAATAATTTTAAATACTGTAATGACTTATAAAAACTAAATTTCCTTGATGCTATATTTAATAAAAAAGTTTCATTTAAATTCTTAAATACTTATATGTTCACAGGTATATAAAAATAATAGATATAAAAGGCAAACACATCAACGTATGAATAAATATTTAACGTTTAGACAATCATTTCTGGAAACTAAACTTGTAATCATGAAACTTTACTTTAGTCTTTCGATTTCACACGTTCAGTATTTTGAATATTTACTATGATCAATGGGAATTGCAGATGTCATAAACCGGAAATTTAATTAGAGGAATTAAATGTCTCAATTCTTTACTCTATTCACTTTAATCATAAAAAAGAGAGAAAGTTAAAAAATTTATTAAAATGGAAAACTCTTTTGAATATTACCTATTTTAATTGATATTTTAGCTGATGTATATTAAACTTTATGTTTGAGTTTAACTTCAGAAAATAAAACTTTAATAAAAGACAGTTCTTACACAGATAGCGGCTATTCTTATACTGGCAACGAGTAGTGATTATAACACTATTTTACACATTTTGAGACTATTTGACTTATATTTGCCTGAATTCACCGCATACTTAAATGCAGTTGTATAAATTTTCATTTTAAAACCTTTTGTAAAACAAATAAAAAAAATCCCCACTTACCTAAATTTAAATGAAAAAAATATATTAATCGCTTTCTATTTACTTAATTATGTTTTCAATATGACGTATGAATGATTGAAAGAAACGCATCTTGCGTATAAGAAAGGAGATCAGTATGTGTATCAAAACAAATTAACGAATGGGCCGTAAGGTAAAAATCTACCGTCACTGAGTAAATAAATGTGCTTAAGTGTAAATCTAACCACTGTGTGTTTGTTTATTTTTCTAAGTTATCATTGAGCACGATTCTTTAGCATGATGATCTAGAATATGTAGTTTAGCCTTTTTATTGTAACGTAATGAGAAGTTTTTCTTAATGCATTTTCTTTTAAGTTAAATAAAATTATTTAAACACACTTTAAGTAAAACCCTTGTGCGTATAATACTCTGCTCATTTGTTTGTCTCGTTTTAGTCCTGAAATCAACTTTCGCATCGCCCTTTCGGAGCCAAATTCCTTGAATCTTTGCACGCATACATATTTGCGTTTATAGTGCAACATTTCTTTGATATACAATTTCATTCCCTCGAGATTATGATCCTCTGAATTCTTACATTCACAGACAACTTAAGCAGTACGGGTAACTTTGAAAGTGTCTCATTGAGCATGTATCATGTTTACCCCCAGTTTACACCCTCGATATATTTTTATATACCAGACTGTCCCAGAGATATGTCGATGTACGAAAAGAGCTTAGTAAACTCAGTTAATTTTCGCTACTAATTTTTCGCCCAATATCAAGATAAGTAATATGCGCACAACTGAATAACATAGAGCTGATTCAATATCAGCGTCCCTATGCAGTTTATTTTAAAGCGCCCCAATATTTTATGTTATTCATGCATAAAATAAAAAAAATTATGTTTAAGTTTTCGGTGAATGCTGCGAAAGACTTGCAAATTTAAAATTTTCTATATATATATATCACGTATTTTAATTCTTGATGAAAGTGTTGCTTGTATTTTAAATGAATTTCAAGGAACAATAGAAGTGACAACTCCTAGTAGCTATGTACGAGGTAAAAATGGTTACATTCGATTTAAATTTCTATCTGACTAATCGGATTTAAAATGACCAGAACTAATGTGTGACTAAGAAGGCTGTGACAGATGGAAAAACGGAATTTAAAACTTTTTAGTGCATTTAGTGCATTTTACTTAAAACTTAGTTTTGTGTATACTTAAGTTTAACTTAAAAATTTTGTGTATGTATATATTACACAAAAAACATATTTCTTTAAGCAATTCTATACACATCTGTAATAAGTGAAAAATTTTGTTGCGGAATACATAGGACGGATGTAGTTGATGACTAAAGTCATATTCATAAGCAAACTGGGTTCAATACTATTCTTGTTAATATGTTCTTGACAAACACAATTAAATTGGTGCTATCTGAGCACATGTTCCTGAACAATTATATTTGTAATTATCGTATTCTTATAACATATCTGAAATAAAAAAGATAAGTGGAGATTTACATATTAGCAAGACCGCAAGCGAGAGAAGTATACGCAGGTTCGGTTGTGGGAAGGTTATATGCGGATATATGCTAAGGTTCGGTTAAGAATAATGAATTTTAAGATTTTACTTTATTTTTATTGTCTTACTTAAGAGTTTGTTTAGCAAATTTGGATATTACTCTTGGCTGAAAAACTATTTTGTGTTTTGTAAGAGAGCATTATATAGGAATCACATGAAAAGGCTAGATTTTGACATGGCGCAATACAAAAGGATTTATTATAAGGCTGTTATCATTTTCAGGACAGGAAAGGGAAATAACCAAATTAAATATCAGAATTAATAAATTCACAAACTAAAATTAGTATTTTTCACACTTATTTTTTATCTTACGTATCTAAATTGTAATTTAAGTGTTATTAATCACTCCTACTACATTTCGGTGCATTTCGTTAAGCAAGTCTAGATAAATCTTGAAGTTCTGTTGGGAAAGGAAAACTTTCTAAAAATATACCATGACTTTGCCACAAAATGATAATTCCTTCTGTATATCAAAATGTTTCGTACACAAATTTGAAAGTAATAGTGGCATATATAAACTTACATCATTTCAAATGAGCGTAGATTACTAATCTCAAATAAAGGAAAGGTATCAAACGAACAAATGAGCTTATAAGAAGTGATTACCAAAGCGTTTGTCTTGAAAATAGAACAACCTATCTCGACAAAAAATATCAAACACCCTAAATTTCAGAGACTAATCATTAAGTAATAAACAAGTGTAAAAATGTTTGGAAACAAGCTTTGGAGTAATTTACTGTAAATTAATTCTACAGTTGGAAAAGCATTTGAATTAAAAACATACCGTTTTAAATTCCGTTTTTCCATCTGTCACAGCCTTCTTAGTTACACATTAGTTCTGGTCATTTTAAATCCGATTAGTCAGATAGAAATTTAAATCGAATGTAACCATTTTTACCTCGTACATAGCTACTAGGAGTTGTCACTTCTATTGTTCCTCGAAATTCATTTAAAATACAAGCAACACTTTCATCAAGAACTAAAATACGTGAAATATATATATAGAACATTTTAAATTTGCACGTCTTTCGCAGCATTCACCGAAAACTTAAAGATATTTTTTTTATTTTATGCATGAATAACATAAAATATTGGGGCGCTTTAAAATAAACTGCATAGGGACGCTGATATTGAATCAGCTCTATGTTATTCAGTTGTGCGCATATTACTTACCTTGATATTATGCGAAAAATAGTAGCGAAAATTAACTGAGTTTACTAAGCTCTTTTCGTACATCGACATATCTCTGGGACAGTCTGGTAATATAAAAATATGTCGAGGGTGTAAACTGGGGGTAAACATGATACATGCTCAATGAGACACTTTCAAAGTTACCCGTACTGCTTAAGTTGTCTGTGAATGTAAGAATTCAGAGGATCATAATGAAATTGTATATCAAAGAAATGTTGCACTATAAGCGCAAATCTTTCAGTTGAACCACGCTGAATTATTAAAACAAATGGAAAATATGAGTGCAAACATACTAAATATGAGTATCAAAGTATTTACATTAGATAGAATGTTTCGCACCACTATAAAAAGTTTAACAATAAATTAACCATAGCTGAAAATTTACTTTAAATTTCTCACACAGTATTTTGTGTAAACTAAGGCTGCGTTACGAGAGCTCTACAAAATGCTATGCCACTTTACCCTAATTCGTCAGTTGAGACTTTATTCATTTCTACTAAAACTAAATACCAGTTCATAATTTCTTATCAAGATCCTTATGTGAGTTGCCTGAACGTCATTTCGCACAGTGACTAAAGTATTCTGTTTTCTACGAAGATCTGCTTTGCGTTTCGGTCTTAATAATGAGTATGCATTCCAGCACTGAAATTTTCGCTACCTCCATGTCAAGGAAATATTCCTTCCAGGGGTCGGTATTCAGAAATATCCTCTCGTGACTAATTCTAAGTTCAATTGCTTGACGTAAAGGAGAATAGAAATGGTAGTAAGACAATACTATTACATTCACAGCATAGAAAGAAGATATGTTTCATTTTAAACATTTACGAATAAGTTCTTACTAGAGGATCCCTTTCGCAATGCGTTGAGTTGAGTCTTCAATTTCAACACGCCCCCTTCAAAAATCTTGTGACTATTCGTCGCAAGCGCTGATTAATGAGAAGGAGAACGGGTTGTTAATGGTTTTGGGCAAGAGTCAAAATCCTCCGGAGAAATCACTGGTGACTTTGAAAACCTCGGTTAAATTAAGACATTATCTTTGGCCGCTCTTTCGTAATGGAAGGACAAACACTATTTAGGATCTTTAGTTCCGCCGTTTTTAAGGTATATCCGCTGCGGTTGATTGCTGGAAATCTTTCGGAATAATTCTACCTCAATCTTACCTTACGCTTTAAGGGAAAAAAATGCTTGCCTTCTCTGCTTAAGTGCTGGAACTATTTAACATTATTCAAATAAAGTAAATGTTGCTGAAGAAGCTGTCGCTATTGAGATATTTAGATTTTCTAGGAAAGAAATAGGCTATTAAAATAACCTTACGACGATTTAGAGAGAATATGCTACTTCTTTTTTTTTCTGTAGAACATAAGCTATTGGTACTGATAATAAATAAATAAATAAAGTTCTATGTTTAAGTAAGATAATATTTTTAAGGTGAAAAGGGAATTCTGAATTACTAGTTAAGTTTTGTGTTGAATAGTGTTATAATGAAATTTATGGTCATTAAAAATCTATGTAAATACTCTACTCTTCGAACTCCCTTTTATCGTTATTATTATTGTTCTTTGCAACCATATACGATGCACTGCTGCATCTTGAAAAGCTATATTCGAAAATTAATTTTGTAATCGTATGGGAAAGCAGAAACTAATGAAAAGCTCACAAATAACATTTGCCTGCTGGAAAATTTTCCCACCACGTATCACGGAATATTGCGATTATTTCAGGTGCGCATAAATATGCAATAAGTGAATTTTGTAAATAAAAATAAGCGAAACAATTTGTTAAATATTCATGGCTCTTAAAAACAATCAAGACTTTACGTGACCGCAGTAATTACAAGTGTAGATGGCTATTTCGTAATTAAGGAACTATCGTTTTTATTCTTTTAAATTTAAGTGGAATATTTAAACCTGTAAAATAAATCAACCGGTATAAATGTATGTTGCGAAGAAAAACTTATTTCCGTTCTGTGTTTCAAACATACAAATAAAAAGTTTAACTTATAGCCAGAAATTATCACTGGGGGCGCATTAATTTTGATATTCGGAAAAAAAATTGCATTTTAAAAATAGCACGAAATAAAGTATTTATGCAAAATCGTTTATAAGACCCTCGGAAATGAAATAAGGTAAACAAGCTCAGCTGTTCTCTCTCAATGCTTTACAGGATAAAACTTATTGTTTTTTTTTTTTTTTTTTTTTTTTTTTCTTTTTTGCTTAGTCTTAAAGCGATTGTAAATAGGTTAATTGTGAAGATTAAAATTAAAAATTTTACATAACTGAAACTCTTTTTTATAAATGTAATGATTTTATTCCAATTTCTATGTATGAACTTAAAAGTTTTGCAATATAAATTTATATTAAAATAACCAAATTATTATTAATCTAAATCCATTAAGAATTCTAACTTAAAACTGCTAATTTAAGCAGACGATTGCATACTTCTAGGTTAAGTTTGACATATACATTTATTGTCAAATTATATACAAATTATTTGGTCATTCATATAGATAAACAAAATTTGCTTTTCTAAGAAATTGTTAGTCAGCCTTCCGAGAAGGTGGGAAGTTTTACCTAAATATTTTCTTATTATGTAATTTCCTCATTTTATTATGAACGAAAAACAAAGCACTTGAAGAATACTGTAAACCATTTTAGCGGCCTAGTCGTTCCTGCTACCTTCTGATTCAAAATGAGTGATTTCCTATATAATATGGCCCAAAAATGTTTGAAAATTAAAGCAATAAATTATTAGTAAAAATTTGAAACACGCACAAGTGCAATAGATTCGTAACATAATGAAATAAACCAGCTTGAAAACGTCCACGACAGTCTTTTTCCAGCAATTTCATTCATGACAATAAATACGTACATATACGTAATTTCGATCGTTGAGCTATTACATCTGTAAGGAATATATGACACCCATTATTTTGTCATCCTTTGAAACTATACATGAAATGCACAGAAATAAAATTTTTTATTGCTCTGTTGATTGAGGATGAGACTGAAATTCAGCAACTTATACTTTTATAAGAACAAAATAAAGATGTATATTGTAGATGTTTAATGTAGTATACAGAGCACGTTTTACTAGATTATGAAATTTCATTTACTGTTATCTGAAGGTAGGCGTTCGAAACTTGAGAAGCAGTAGAGCTCTACGCGGACAGAGTGAAAAAATTGTTTCTAACTTTTTGAATGGTAACACCCGCTTGTTTCCTTCGCAAATTGATCAGCATAATAAAAAACCATAAATGGAATTGAAAAAGTACAAGTATGACGAAAATTGCCGGCATAAAACATTTGCAAATAACAGCATTGTAAAGGACTAATGACAATACAAGACAGGAGATGGAAAAACTTTTATTGGAATTACAAGTTTACTACGTGCCCATCGTCCTAAACGATAACGCATGGCATGCGGCAGATTGTTGACAATAATGGCGAACGTAACATCGCAAGAGGAATTTCTCTAACTTTCCGTTTTATGGCATCTTTCAGTATCGGAGTGAGAGCGAAGGATCGCGGTGACCCACGAAACTACAAAGTTGTGCGAAATTATTCCATCTTTAATTATTCTGCCCGTTGAAAACTTGTAATTTACATAAAAGTTTTTTTTTCCTTCTCCTCTGTTCTTTTCGTCACTGGCGCCTTGCAATGGTCTTCTTTTCAATTTTTAACGCCAGAAATTTTCGTCATACTTGTATCGTTCCAACGCCATTTATGGTTTTTCAGTGCTCTGATCAATTTGTGCTGGGAAAAAGTGGGTATAGTCATTAAAAAATTTAGATATTTCTTTTCACTCTAAACATACTGCTCACTCTATTGCTTTAAATCATCGCACTTTCTGGTGCATACCTTCAAATAACAATATCTGAATATACCTTTAAATAACAATATCTGAATATACCTTCAAATAACAATATCTGATTATACCTTCAAATATCAATATCTGAATATACCTTCAAATAACAATATCTGAAATTTAATTTCGATTCGTTGAGCGGATAGTATAGGCCGTTAGGGATTTATATGTCCGGCAGGTTTTTTAATGGACACTGGGTATGGTTCTATATCGTTTTCATATAATAGAGGTAAATCTTGGAATATATTACCCGCTAATGTGCAAACATGACATCTAAGCCATAAATAAATTGTATGGAAAAAGGCTGATTGCTTAGGTGTCATGTGTAACTTATATGACTACAAGTCTAAAATTAAAATATTTAAACACAAAATTAAAAAAGCAAAGATTAAATTTTTGGCTGTCTAATAATATAGTATACTCAGCTTTAAAAAATACACAGACATCGAAACTTAATATCAAAATAGTTCTTAGTATTTACCACGAATAGAAAATTCAAAACCCCTAAAAAGAGCCACAGAAGAAATCTAAGGCTCACTAGAAGAAACCCATACCCCCAAACATGCATATATAAGGTAAATATTGCTCGGTCACTCTTTCCAGTTGTGATATTTTGTGTAGTAGTGTTGCTCGTATTAGCAAATTAGAATGACTAAACCGATCGACAATGATACAGTCAACTCAGCGACTAGCCCGCTTTTCTTAGAGGTGCAGATCTAAGAAAAGGATTTCTCTGAAGAATCAGATCATTATGGACAGCTGGCGTGTGTACATCGATAGCTTAGCTACCTACTATTTAGGATCACTCACCCAGATCTCTAGAGCTTGGAGAGTCACAAAGCGCCGCTTGTAAGAAATATGAGGTAGGCTGGATTCCATTGACTGAGTACCTTGTAATAGCCAATACTAATACTTGGAAATCGACAAAACCGCTAACACAGTTGTCGTGGAGGTGAAACTGGAAATGTATCAAACGAAAGTTCTATGGGGTTCAGCGATGAATTATGGCTTCCGCTTAGTTGCGGTAACTGGAGAAGTCTGGCCTCACGTTATTGCAGAGCTGCAAATGTCCATCAAACGTATCGTTATTCTTTAGGATGTAACTTCCTATGATGCATAATTACCATTAATGATCCTTCTCTCTATTTTAAAAAGCTGACGGTTAACAATAGGGACATTACATCCAGTTACCTGCTGTACTGTTAATGCCGTCGATGGTTCTCTTTCAATAAAATAACGCCGGTCCACACAAGGTGAATATTTCAAAGAAATGCTTAGCTATTGTTACAACCATCCGTTCACTTATTAGGTCTCATTTTCATAAAGTATGGAGCATATTAAAGCGTCATTTGCAGCTATGTAGCAAACAATGTTGCAATTTGCGGAGCAATTACAGAGCACATGGCATCTAATTCTGCCGAACAGCATTCGACGTTTGTAAAAGCCCATGCCAGATGGAAGCAAGAAGTCGCTCATATAAAGCATAGAATTAACGAATCTGTACCAAATACAAATACGTTTAGTTCTTGATTAAAAAATTTAAAAAGTTTTACAAAAATATATCAGAAACACGAGCTTATATATAAATACATACATATATATATATATATATATATATATATATATATAAACAAAAATAAAAGTTAAAATTATATTCAATGCAAAATTATTAAGAAAATGTTAAAGTTTAAATTACTCTCCGTCCTGATTTAAAACCATTTTTCATTTGCTTTAAAATTACGTTAATTCCTAGCATAATTCCTAGTGGACTCTAGAATTCAAGAAATAAAGTATCATACTTAGAGTTATAAATGAACTCTTTTAGGAACTGCTATTGTTACAACCCTCCGTTCCGTACGTCTTTTTTTTTTTTTTTTTTTCAAAATTCGTATAAAATAGCAGAATGCGAATGGCCATTTGCATAATGTTAAATACGTTTGTGTCAACTTAATTCATGAAATTCTTGTATCATAAGAAATAAATCTTCGCAGCCAGATGACAAACCTCCATACTCTATTGTTTCATAAACAGAAATATATTACCTTTATTTCATTACTAGCTGCAAGAGTCTTCATCTATTCAACAAGAATCTCTTGGGAATTGAGGCTGGTTATATTGTGCTTTGTAATCGCTATTCGACATGGCTTACTAAGTATAACGGCTATGGGCACAGCACATTCTGTCTTTGTAATCATTATCAACAATCTATGAAACATGAAAAATGAAAATGAGCTTACATCATGTATTTTTTAAACTTTTTCCTTCAAATTCACAGCTAAAAAAATTAAACATGTATATCCTGAAATAAATAGAAAAATGTTTAGACCAAGGATTTCCAACCCTTTTCCTTTTGCATCACTTCCTTTATGAAAGAATTGTTTTCTTCATCCAGCCCCTTTACATTTTTTTCGACAATATACAAAATACGATATAACCATAATATGAGTAATCAAGCATAAATAACTTAAACATAATATTTAGATTAGGAATATAAACAAATCTTTTGAAAAAATGTTTATTGCGTATATATATATATATATATATATATATATATATATGTGCTATATTTTTTGCATTAGTATTGCTTTTAATTTTACAAATATAAACATGTTTACAAAAACAAAATCAGAAATTCTAATTGTACAAAGTGAATGGAGGTGATGGTTGCGCTTTAATTTAATGAAGGTGATGGCAGTGCTTGATGTATAGATGCAGTATCTCCAATATTTGGCATAAAATTGCTTAACGTAATTCTCAAATCACCTCTTTCAAAAATATTCAACCGTTTCATAGTTCTCCGTAGTAAATTATTGGCTTTGTAGGGATCCTCAATTTTATCTATTAACTAAGTGTTGAGGAACCTAGTGAACCTAACTAAGTGAATAGTCGCTTAAGTTCAGGAATAGAAACGTTATTTCAAGAAGGGTAAATTACCCTTTATTGCTCAAAATAAAGATTGACAGATGGCCCCTTTCTCAGGACGTACAATAAAGCCTCATTTGGGCTTAAACTCAAAAATATAAGAACTAACTAATGACTAACTAAATAGATTTAGCCGAAGCGAACACAATTTCTAAACTAGTTGGCTCGTAACATTAAATTAGCTAGCGGAAGCTATCAAGGGCATATAATACTGCCGAGCATAGTAACAGCTTAGAGAGACGTAGCCAAAAGGCAAACGCGCGCTATTCAGGAAATCTAATTCTCTCTCTCGAAGTCAGTGAAACTTAATTTAACGCGATTCTAAAAACTCATTCTGGTAAGGAATTGCAATCTGAATCTAGAAGAGATATAAAAGTTGAATAAAACTAAAAATAGCTATTATAAACTTACAACTTCACTAAAGCCTACTTCGACTAAATAAGAAGAGGGAAAATTTAATAATGTTGATTCGATAACAACTTTCATTTTGAGATTTATTTCTCAAAGGAATTTTAAATTCCAAAGCTTAGCGCAGGCCATGAGTTTTTGAATAATACTTGTGCTTGAACATTATCTTTCAATGGGATCAAATCTTTTTGGATCACAGTATAAAGATCAGATATATCGCAGTTCAGGGTTCTATGAGCCATGCTAACATATTCAAATTTACAGTGTCCAGTATCTTGTTAAGTGAAGAATAAAATAATTTTTTTTTAATTTTGCAAGTGGCCTGTATATAAGAATATTGTTTTTGAGGAAATACAATCTTTTCAATAACGGACACTTGCATTAAGTTATGCAAGTAATAATATTCTTTCAGATTCAATGTCGATGTAAATAAGTCCATTTTAGTAAGAAAATCAAAGATAATCGCTTAAACTTCTTTGCAATTTGATATATCTTCCTTACAATCTATTTTTTAGAGCTTTGAGGGATGAATGTATACAAGGCAAGTAAAATTTATGCTTTTTAAAATTTTATTAGTTTTGTTTCCAAGGGGTTATCAACTTCAACGAAAATTTTTATTGCGGTATTAAAAATAGCTATAAAACTCAAATACCTTTGAAGAGTCATGTACACCTGTGTAAAGAAGCAAATTGTTGTAACTTTCATAATTATAGTTACACATTCGCACAAAAAGACGGTCATTCGAGGCTTTGGTAGTATTTATTGTTTTCATGCGTAGCTTTAAAATAGTAGAAAGCTCTTCCTGAACACTTTTCGTAAATAAATAAATAAATATAATCTAACTAAAAAACAATGAATAATCCAAATGATAGGCATCTTATCATATTTACGCTAAAAGCCCTCAAGTATGCTTCGATATTTTCAAAACATCCCTAGTACACCGTCACAAGAAGCTGCAGTAATGCTGAACAGAGGAAATGTCATCCTGCAGAAATGTTTTCAAAACAATGAAGTATGTCTTCTCTTATCTGCCTTCTTTGAGAGGCGTTGGGCAAAATAATTCTTCTGTTATTTTTCCCCTTCAGTATCAAAGTAATAAAAACTTTCTACCTTATAGAAGTCGATTGACCCAGCTGTATGGCAAATTTATTAATCCTTAATTTACAAATCACATGTTCAGTAGCTTAGGCCATTTCATCTACACGGCGTTGAACTGTATTCGTACTGATCGGCGGGCTTTATTTAATTGCAAAATTGGAACGCAACATATTCGCCAACTCTATGTGGGTGTCTTCATTTTGCTTTGCTTTGTGCACTTCTATTTTACTGAGTAACAACAGTAGCATGAAATGGAGACTTCACCAACAAAGGAGGCACAATGGCCGAGTCCGCAGGAGGTACGCGGTGCAGCATGCAGTCAGTTAATTGATAAGGAGAAAGATAGAGATAAGTAAGATCTGGAGTTACAATTGAAATCCCCTATTTATTTTTCAGTGGTAATTTCTACAATTATGTACATCAGCTTTTCACCGTTCAAACTTAAATTTTTCTTCGTATTTCGACGACGTTATTCAGTAATAGTTAATTCTTATTCATATGTACCTTTAACTATTTCTGTTCTTATTTTCGACATTCACTGCTTATTCACACTACCTTTACTTTACTTTAGATGCAAAATTTTAATTTTTTCCCATTCATTTTAACCTATGTACCCTTAACTTATTTCTTATATCTTCTGTTCGTAATACCACATTTATTTTCCGTAATCTTGATACTCAATGTTGCTAATTTTCATTGTTTTATATCATTTTACACAGAACGTTTTTTCTCAGCACTTTAGTGATTTCCCATATGCTCTTAATTTTACGAGGGTAATTATTCAAATACTTGGCTTTATTTATTACATTATTTAATTTTACATGCAATTTTTAACTTCTTTCACACATTTTAACGTTTTAAAATGGGAGCATATTCTGAATTTTAATCAAATTGTTATATTTTTTGGCCCTATGCATAATCTTTACTTAATTGTTATTTTAAGTATTTTTATATTTTTAATATCTGTAATTTTTCTGCGTACTCTGACATTTTCTTACAATTTTTAATTCATTTCTGATAACTTTAGAAAGCTTTTGATTATAATCTAATATTTTTCTTAATTTTACATGATTTTCACATGTTTAACTTTTTTTTACCCTACCGATATTTTTAAATTAAGCGTTTAAGTTTACGAGTGGTAAATACTATTTATTTAAATCCTTACTTAGTCAGTATTTTATACTTCTACAATAGAGTAAACTAGAGAGCGGCTGTGGGGCAGTGCTAAATGGCGTAATAAACGTCATCGGGCACTGCTCGATAGCATTTCGATTCTTATTTGTCCGAGTTTATGTACAGATGTTTGCACAAAAAACCTGAAATTTTTTCTGCTGTGATAGTTCATTACTAGCAAGTTTTCTTTCAGTTATGTTTAGCCGTTGGTTTACAAATTATAATCATAAAAAATGTGTTAAATTAAGTTAACATTTCATCTAAGTTACTAAAATAATAATCTGAAGTAATTATTTACTATTATATTCTCCCATTCAGTTATGTTTAGCCTTTTTTATTTAAATTATAATAATAATAAACGTATTACATGAAATTAACCTTTCATCTAAATTGAAATAATAATCTTAGATAGTTATTTACTATTATGCTTCCTTTCTTCCATTAGGCTTACTATAATTACTTTTGGCATCATTGGCATCAACAATAGTTTGGCGATTTTTTACGGTCCCTATAACGGAATCGTACGCAAATGATTAGTAATATGCAAAAATCAATATTTTCTGGGAGTAAAAGTTTATTTTGCATATTGCGCTAATCGGTGTGCTTATTTTAAAAACGATGGCGAAAATTTGATGTCTGATGCACATCGTACTGTAAATTCCAAACTCAACAACCTATTTACTATTGAATTTATTTGAATGGGGTGCGGAATATGTTTTACTTTTCTTTCGACAATATTAATATACCTGAAATATCTCTAACGTTTTGCTTATGCCCAGCTCACTCTTTCTGTTCCCTCAATTTATCTTCCACATTAGTTTCACATGAAGTAAAAGCAAACCTTCTTGAGAAAATGTGTAAATAAATAACATATTTAGTATTCCCTCTTCTTATCATTTGAAATGATTAGCGAAAATGTCCTTCATTTATTGTCATAAATGTGAGTTAATTTTTAGAAATATCTGTATCATTAAGAAGCGTGAAGAATTTTTTTCCCTCAGAGATTGTGTACAAGGTCAACTGCCATCACTCTAGAAGAAACTGTAAGATATTTTCTCCTTCTCTTCCTCATGCCTTTGTGGTGTAACTGAAAACACGCTTGACGCGTACTCAAGAGTTCCGAAGTGCGAATTCCAGCGAGGGCACTGCAGATTTCTTCAATTTCCTTGCTTTCGAAAAAGTCTAAAATACTTCACAAGTGGCGCCCGAACTGAAAGATGGTGGATCGTAATTCGTCATCACCAGGATTTGGCGATAGGGTTCCCTAATTCACAGTCACCCTTTAAAAGGTGGAGTGTAAAGGTATATTTTCCATCCTTTCCATACGACTTTGTGGAGTAACTGGAAGTACGCTTGACGTGTATTCGAGAGATCTGGAGTTCGAATCTTAACAAGGATAATGAGGATTTCTTCAGTTTCCCTGGTATCGAAAAATTTTAAATGACTCTAAATATATATATATATATATGAATATACCCGTCCTGCGCTATAGCTGCAGGATTGAAGTAAAATAGAATTAAAGATTCTAAAGTTAAAAGTAAATTGGAGTTAAAGCAAGGTCGGTTATTCCTGAACAATATTAATAATTGCAATCGTGTATAAGAGGTTTAACACAATATCCAAAACAAATTAAATTTAAAATAAGAATTCATAGCAGTACTAACTCTCAAAATAAAAATTAATATGCAAAAGGGAAGAAATATACAAGATAATAAAAACATAAAAATACAAATTAATCTCCTTTTACTGAAACTCCAGTTCAGAACTCCTCAGGGGAAAATGAATTAAAGCTTCATAAAAGTCGATTAATATGTTTCGAAAACGTGTTTCGTTCTTCTGGTTCATTTGAGGTCAAAAGCCGGAAAAAGAATCCATTAAATTTTCATTTAAGACATTAAAATTCATATAAAACCAAAAATTCGAATCTCAAATGAACCAGGATTTTCCCTACACGGCTTCGAATCACTTGGAAAAAAAAATAAATAAAACATAACAATGTGCTAAATTGACTACTCAAAAAAAAAAACCCACAAAACTTTATATTATGTAAAAAGATCGTTAAAAAATCAAATGTGTCTAAAATCATTATATGCAAGTCCGAAATTCAAAACCAAATAAATATAAAGAACAAACCAAATATACTTTAAAACAAATTGTCATTTAAACAACACTTAAAAATTGAGCGGTCCCCGATTATGCTAAACTAAACTTTAATACCAGGAAAACGAGAATGTTTTTTAAATAATAAAATCAAATCTGAGCCTTTATCAGCTAAAAACTGGAAACAAAAATTGAGAAAAACGTTAACTTATTGAAATCTTAGGACGACCTTCTAAACGAAAATATACTCAAGTCTTCAGACGACTAAACTGTGTTCCTTGTAGAATTCAAAGCTGCTCTATAGAAGCAAAAGAATGTAGTTCTTGGAAAAAATAAGCGATAAGGTTCAGCTTTGAATTCTACAAGGAAAACAGTTTGGTCGTCTGAAGAATTAAGCATATTTTCGTTTAGAAGGTCGTCCTAAGATTTCAGTAAAATAGCATTTTTTTCAATTTTTTTTCCATTAGGCTTCCAGTTTTTAGCTCATAAAAGCTCACATTTGATTTTATTAATTAAAGAATCTTCATGAAAAGTTTTTCGTTTTCTTGGTATTAAAAGTTTAGTTTAGCATAATCGGGGACCACCCAATTTTTGAGTGTTGTTTAAAGTATATTTCTTTTGTTCTTCATATTTAATTGCTTTTGAATTTTGGATTTGCATATAATGAATTTAGACCATTTTGATTTTTTAAGGATCTTTTAATCTAATGTAAAGTTTTGTGGGGGGGGGGGGGGTTAAGTAGTCAATTTAGCACAATGTTATGTTTTATTCGTTTTCCCAAGTGTTTCGAAGGCGTGTAGGGAAAATCCGGGCCCATTTGAGATTCGATTTTATATGAATTTTAATGTCTTAAATGAAAATTTAATAGATAGATTCTTTTTTTATGTTTATGATCTCTAATGAACCAGGAGAACGTAACACGTTTTCGAAACATATTAATCGACTTTTATGAAGCTTTAATTAATTTTCCCTTGATAAGTTCTGAATTGGAGTTTCAGTAAAACGAGATTAATTTATATTTTTATATTTTTATTATCTTGTGTGTTTTTCCCTTTCGCGTTTTCATTTTTATTTTTAGAGTTTGTACTATCCGGGCCCATTTGAGATTCGATTTTATATGAATTTTTAATGTTTTAAATGAAAATTTAATAGATAGATTCTTTTTTTATGTTTATGATCTCTAATGAACCAGGAGAACGTAACACGTTTTCGAAACATAAAATAATAAAAGAATTACTATTTAGTTTTGATTTGTTTTGGATATTGTGTTAAACCTCCTATACATGATTGCAATTATTAATATTGAACCATGCTTTGACTCCAATTTACTTTTAACTTTAGATTACTTTAAGTACATATATAGCATATATATATATATATATATATATATACCTACATTTCTCATTTCATTTATAGTCAGTATTACGTAAAAATTAGTACTTTTAGACAAACCATAATTGGCAACACATTTAAGTGACGCGTTAATTTTTTCAAATACATAATAAATCTCGAAATGTAATACATATTATGTAAATGAATGATATATCTATAAATTAGTATTCTCGAAATGTAGTACATATAAATTCGAAATATAATATATATTCTCTACATATAATATATATAAATTAATAATCTCGAAGTGTAAATAATAAATATTTCTCAAACATAATAAATATTCTCAAAATACATAATAATATATAACATAACAAATATTTCTCAAAATTTATTCTAAAACCTGCAGGTTCTTTTTCAAGAAAAAAATAGAAATCAAAGATGAAGATTAAATATTCAATGATGTTATCAACTCGTTTATATAGAAAGTTATTATCAACTCGTTTCTTTCTTTGTAAAGAAATTACCAGGAAAAAATATAACTGGTCATGTTTACTCAAAAGGAACTATGAAAATCCTACCTAGCCAGCTCGATCATTCACCAAAAACGAAATTATCGGTGTTTGCTCTTAATCAGGCCATCGGGAATCATTTATTTGAACATACACTGGCACGTAACGGAATTACTCTTAAAATCCGGATAACTTTCTTAAATCTAAATTTGAAATTTACATTGTTCGCTAAGCTTATTTTTAAATTGTAAATTGATACAGCTTTTATTTTAATGCATGTTTTATATTCGTTGTTAGTGTCTAAAGTACAGAAGAGAATTAGAAATTTAAGGTGTGTGTGTGTGTGTGTGATTATGGCAAAGCCTCGAGGGCTATCTGCCTAAGGAGAGGGATGCCTTCGTGGAGGACTTTCTAAAGGAAACTGGCTCGTATACACGTTACACATGGGGAAAACCACGAAAACGCCCATGCAGCCAGCCCGTTCGCGGGATTCGAACCTCAGACCGAACTACCAGTGTTCAAGAAATTTAAGGAATTTTTCCTTTGTGCCAGTCAAGGGGAATCCAAACGTCTTCAACACTCCTCTGGTTTCTGTCTTTTCATAAAATTCACCCAATGAAAATGTCATATTCTGCTATGCGTATCTCATTTTTAACATTCCGTTAGTTTCTAAATTTGTAATATTTACTGAGTCTGTTGTTGATCAAAAGTGCACACACAGATAATACATTTATAATTGTTTATAAAAGCTTAGTTGATAATATGTTAGTAAGAAAATTAATTTTTGTGCACGGAACTAGATAGTAATTTCTTAATTTCAAATATTAATATGGGATATTCATAATATCAGGAAACTTCTCTTTCAAAATTAGTTGTGTAACCTGTCGAAATGAAATGAATAGTTGTACTTTAGAATGTTCGTTTGACAATAAAAGTTATGATAGAAAGGTTGGACCATCAACATGAGGCCAGATCTTATCTGCAACACTCTAGTCTAAACCGCAGCATGTACCTTCCGCTTTTCAATGCATTTCAAAAGTATAGACAGTATTTTCAGCGTGTGTTGTAACATCGGTGGCACTAACAGATGAATGCAAAAGGCATTGCGAGAAGAATTAAAATTAATATTCAGAAGTACGATATACGCAGTAATTAGAAAGAAAATATAGCAAGATAATTTTCGAAGTTGCTGTTGTTTGACTTTATAAATACCCTCTACGTATTCCTCTACAAAGGAAACATAGATATACTAGAATGTTGAGGCTTATAAATATTAATCAAATTAATATTAATATAATACGAAGAAAGTATGCTTATGAATGCAGCTGAAATCTTCTGCAGTTCTTAAATCACTAATTATTTAGCAGTAGTTAACTTCTGTTGTTTATGTGGCCGGTTTCCTAAATACCTTTTATTTTCTTTCCTTTCTGCAGTAACGAAAACTCTGGAAGATCTTACTATTAATCATTATGTATGGCCACCGCAGTAGCGAAGTTCTTTCTTTATTAATATCATAAAATTTTAAGTAATCGGTTAATTTCGGAGACTATTCATTGAACTGGAGAATACTTCGATGAAAAGTGCCCAATAATCGTTACATTAAATATGACCAACGATTCGCTGCTCGTCTTTGTAGTTACCATTTCAGAGCGGTACATATTCTACGTAACTCTTTAGATTTTATGAGATATTAATAAGAGACGTGTGTGCGGGTGTGTCGTGCGACAAGACCTGAATCAATAATTCTCATGCAAGTTTAATGGCGCCTGAAATATTAATCGCATTCCATCAGAAAAGGACGGGTCGGCGGCCTGGTTTTAAAATGCAAAGAATGAACAGAAGGACCGCGCGTACGGGTTCGACTCCCCGGATTCGAAAAGCTGAAGCATAGATATACAGGGTACTCGAAAGCGTAACGGGAGGGAGTTGAAGTGGGTACGGTACATAATCGCCGATCGCTAAGCCTCTTTTATGTGTGACTGAAAATACGAAACTCCAAATCCGCTTTTCGAACGTCGAGGGCCAAATACCCCTTACGGGAGGTACTTCTGCACTCGCGGGAAATGGAACTATGCTGCGCGGAACAACCCAACAATGCCGAAGGAATTATGCCGCGCATTGTCTCGTCCTGGAGTAAAGCCCACACTCACTTACAAATGGCAGGGTTACCAACGCTGTATCCTTTAGCATGTCACTGGCGACAATAATTCATACCTCTTACTTAGTTATCATACTGCTAAAATACGCTCATAAATATTATGACTTGTTCAAAGCGTTAAATGTTTGACATCTAAAGACATATGGCATTCGAAATTCCAGTCTTAGATATAATTTTTATCTCTTCATATATGAGCAGCGTGAGCTTCATTAGCTTTGACTTCTCTTATAAAAGTATGAAAGGTGTGAGAAAGTCATTAAATAATTGTATTTCTGAAAGATTTAAATTTAAAAGCTCAACGGTTTTAAGAACGAAAAATACCCTTTCTGTGTGTGACCTTATATATGAATAAATTTACATACAAAGGCCACAGGGTATTTTCTGTCACTCAGGGCATAGAACAGGAAGAAATTGCTGATTAGTATCCCTGGCGCATTCATCAACAGTTATCAGCTTTAAAGGGTTTTTAAGAACCTTAATATTAAATCATATGTAGATTAGTTAGTCAAGAGAAGTAGCGGTATTTATTGAACTACGTTCTATTTGCTTAAGAGCTGATGTCTTAAACTCAGAATATTCGTAAAACGTTCCTTTGAAACGTACAGCGAGCATAAGAGAAACTAAATCAATTCATCGAGGAAATAAATGTAACAAATAGCAATGAAATCTAGAACCGCCGATCCTGACATAATTTAGACACACAACACACACATAAACATATGTATATATAAGGAAGAGTCTGTCTGTCTCTGTGTGTGTCTTTCGTTCGTGCTGCCTGTACGCTAATAGACCCAGGAGTACGAAATTTTGTACATAGGGTGCATCTAAACAAGAGCTAGTACACCTCGAAGCGATGTTTTCAAAATTCGGATCAGTTTTTTTTCTTCCAAATTTTATGTTTTTTTATGAATTCGCATCAAATCGATAATTCTCTCTCATTATATCAGCAACAATGGCACGCAGCCATTGTTGCTCATATATCACTGTTGCCATTGTTGGTGATATGGGCACTGTTGCCACTCAGAAAAATGACAGCGATAATTCTGTGCAGTTTTTAAATTTAATTTTTCTTTTGGATACTGGACGTTTGCCAGGAGAAGATGATGGGAAGTTGGTTAATTTATTTATTAGGATAATTAACATTTGTATTAAGGAATATTGCGTACTTCATTGTAATTTTTTTATATGTAATACATTTTTATTGAAGTCTGTGTGTGTGTTTTTTTAATATTGTTGTTCTGCAGAGTAAAATTCTGTGTAGTTTTTAAATTTAATGTTTGGTGCTCCTTTTAGGCATTTTTCCGGTACATTTAAAAGCCAGACGAAGGCTGGCCGCGTAGCGGCTAGTAAGTAATAAAGTTAATATTCTAAGTTACTGAACACTGAAATCCTATAATGAGCCTTCATTAGGAATCCTAAAAGTGTCTTTATAAGGAATTTTTCGGGACCACCACAGTTCTTTGGGGTGCATGGGAAGCATTTCTGGCTGGCAATTGGAGGGACCTGAGTTCGAATTCTGGCAAGGACATGGTTGGTTTTTCATGTTGCTGAATCCAAATATTCTAAAAGCCTCTTTAGCTTAGTTATTTTAGCAAATTAAAATGTTTTTGGTTGTCAAATAAAAAGCTTCTATATGTACCACATTCACCAAATAAAATCCATAACTGTTTAGTACGTTTTTACTTATTATCGAGGCATACAAACAATCAGAATTTCATGACAACTAGACGAAAGGTCAGCAGACTAATAAAGTTAGGCTCTTCTCAGTGTTGACGTCACTTACTTATACAAATGGGAGAAACGAAGCCAGAAAGGAAGTAGTTCCTTTCGAGCAGCCTAACAGTCAGACATGTCACGCGAAAGCAAACATTGTAATATAGAAACTTTGACTAGAGGTGCAAAATGATGTTTTGATGGCATTACAATTTATATAAAATAGAATTAACTTTTAGACATACTCTTTTGCATACAATTAAGGCAAGAAATTGTAAATTTACGTAACAATAACATCGTTTTCTCGCTTTAACCTTAAACTTTTCAGATTATAAATTAAAGAACTTATTCAGATACAGTTGGTAAAGAAAAGCTCGAAACTTATCACATCTTTAAAATTTTTGCAACATTTAAATTCAGTATTGTAAACTAAAACTCAGAACTTTACTTTTGATTCGAAACTCATGGGAGACAACACAAGTGAGATGGAAAGCTGTCTAAGAAAAATGAATGTTAATTACTAAGAAAACAAATTGACGAATCAAAAAATAAGTACAATATTATGAATTGAATTTTAGATCTTCAGTATAATTTAGGATTTTCTGAGGAAGTAAAACTCAAGATGAACCTCCAAGCATTTTATTTCCATAAAGATAAGGAAGGTTAGTAGCGGAGATAAATATTTCCTCCGAAAAAAAAGCGCCGTTAAATTAACACTTGTAGTTAAAAGTGTTTCCGTAAGTCTTTAAATGCATAAAAAGTAAGGAATGTTTTGAGAAAACCCCGAGTTTCAAAACTTAATTGCTAAAAATACGCCCTCACAAATATGTGTAAATCGTGGCGTAAGAGTGAAGCTCTCTTGGAATCATATAAACAAACAGTTATCGAAAATAATTATTTTGTTGCAGAGAGCAAATATCAAATGATCGAAAAGCTGAGCATCACACAAAGTATATTTATGTTATTGTAAAACATAGTTCAAATGAAATTAAACCGCTAATGTAAAATTTGAAATTAGGTAAAACAGCGACATTAGCTTGGCGCAGATTTTGCATAAACTGAGTCTCAGTTTTGCAGTGTCTCAGTTTCGAGGGCGATCAGACACAAGTCCCTCTTATGCGAAAGCTCCCCCTCCCCCCCCAAAAAAACTCAAAAGATGGGAGAAGCGTAGCCATTTTAAATCGAAAGCAATGGGAGAATCAAAGCGGTAGCGTAGAGGCGCCATTTGTCAACAAAAACAGTGATAAAACGCGAAGCTTAAACTACTAGAATTCTGAAAGATTTAGGCAGAACTGGATCCGAATTAGTCATAAATGCCGGTGTGATTGGTTTCTTTGTTAACGAAACTGGATACCGTATTATTAGTTCCGGATTCGATTTCTGGGGAAGTCACAGATGTTTGTAAATGTACAGTGTCTGTGTCGCATGGGGGCACCTAAAGTACTGATGAACCTATAGTTCTTTCGATTGATTTAGGGGTAGGAGGATGAGATGTCGGAGCCCTCGAATCTCTCCCGGGGTTATTTCCAATCTGAATTGGAGCAGAGCAATGCGATTTAATGCAGTGGAGTTGTCCTATACTACCAGTGCTGAAATTTTGGGGTCTCGCGTACTGTAGTGTCCCGTGACAGGAGAAGAGGGATAGGAGATCATCAAATCTATCCTCCGAAGTCTTTTCTATCAAAATTGAAGCGAAACTGCACAGTTTATGTGGTTGGACTATAGCTATACGACCAATGATGAAATTCGAGTGGTTCGCCGACTTCTAGGCCTACCTGTCATAACTTACGTTTCTGTGAATGTGAAAAGCTTAAAAAAATTATGTTAACCACCTGAAGAAGTTTTATGGATAATTTGGAAAGACCGAAGAAAGATTTGTGATTAAGTGCCAAAATATGATTGAAATCCGTTTTGTTAAACTGTGGAAGGTGTGATAAGCTCCCAAAATACTATATGTGCACGGTTATGCCTATCAAGAATGTCCACGAATAAATTATTAAAGTGTTGTTTTCCTCAAGTTTGTCATGTCTTCTTGTAAATCTACTCCTTAATGACTTTCCAAGTAATTACAGATATCTCATCTTTAACAGCCATCTTCTGATCTCAAGATATGTTCACATAATTATTACATACATAAAAGTAAAGAGAAGTTATTTTTTGTTTAGCAGGTGATATGCTTTAGCATGGAGAAACATACAAGCAGAAAAATATATACTGTAAACAACAGCGCTGAAATTAAATTCGTTGCAGATAATTAGAATATCAGGGAAAGAAAGATAATTATTAAATTCAATTTCAAAGTGCACTGAATGGTTGAATCAATCGAACACGTAACATAAAAAGTTTCAGTTAAATTTTCTTTGTTACTTTAAAATATGCGAATGTGCAATCAACATAACAAATCCAAAGCCCATATATACTTTACAAAAAAAAGGCGTAAAAAAAAAGCAGGATGGCATGCAAGATCATGTCACATTGATGAACAAAAAAATGGTTCCCCTTTAATCTTACGCACATTTTGCTACCAAAGCTTGTCCTTAAGAATATTTGCTTTCTCACTCAGTTATTTGAAATGTGTTGTCAATGGCAAAAAAATAATTCGTTGTTCATTTCTTAAAGATCCAGTCTCTGATATTAGGTCGTGGGGAATTTATGGCATATCTTGGTAGCATAATTTTACATATTTAGGCCAAACAAAAGGAAGATAAATTTCGCATCAGGAAGCATGAATCTTATGTTCGGAACGTAGAAATAAACAGATATTCGATAGATAACCATTACTGGACACTTCATCACAATTCGTTTTTAAGTTTGTTCTGAGAAAAATATCCATAAAACCTCTTCAGTTCGTGATCTGGATGATTTTGAAACTTATCGTATTCACAAAATTTACCTTCATTACTAAATGACATAATTCCAGTCTAGTCCTTAAATTTTTCAGAATTCAGTTCTCACGTCACGTTTCTTCGATAGATTGGATTATTCAATTATGGCAAAGCACACGAGGGCTATCTGCCTAAAGGGATGATGGCTTCGTGAAGGACTTTCCAAGGGAAACTGCTTCGTATACACGTTACACATGGGGAAAATCACGAAACCGGCCATGCAGCCAGTCCGTTTGCGGGATTCGAACCTCGGACCGAACTACTAGTGTTCAACGTCTTTGCCGCTCGGCCGCTAGTGAGCCGTTTCTTCGATAGATGTATACGTTCGCTATTGCTTTGCAATGCCCATTCCTGAAAACTGTTGCGTTCCTCCTATTTTTTATACTTTTGTTTATTTATTTATCTTTAATTTAAATTTTTTCCTTCTGTAGATAAGGGCCCTAATCGCCCTCGAAAATGGTAGAGATTTATTCAAAATCTACTCATAAATGATGTGATTTTTTTTCCAAATTTTTAAAAATAGTTCAAATGATTTCGATCAGCACAAGTTGTTTAAGAGTAAACGATTTGAAACTGATTGATTTTTAAACTTCTAAATTATGGTATTTTGATATTTTAAACGAAATGCTCAAAATTTGAATATACTATCGCACTTCAATATATATTAAGATAATGACCAAAGTACACTCTCTTATATATGCAGATTATACTCATAACTAGCTCTTGAAATTATTTAATTGGTGACTCGAAGACAGATCTTAATTCCATGAAAATTTTATGAGATTACTTTCAGCAGCGTCTTAACACAGTAAAAGTTCCAATAAATTTGTACTAAGAAATAAGCCCAAAGAAGCATAGGAAGATACTAAGATTTTCTTTCCGGATTTTGGAAGAATCAATTCCTCGTCAGTTTTGGAAGAATCAGCCCAGACATCGTCAAACCGAAGAATATTAAACTAGGTAGGAAATATGCTTATAAAAAAATGGAAGAAATTATATTAACATTTTATCATTTTAAAGTATCCGATTGCTTTTGGAACTTATAAAATCAACTAGTTATAACCTAAATATTGAATTTAGTTAAAATAATTTATAAGATAATGTATTTTTAAGATAGTCATATTTCGTTTAATTACGTTCATATTTTTCAAAAATTTTTATTTCCTTCTTAGAAGTTTTAAGCTCACTTGATGTACGAATGCTTTTCTTAATAAGTGTGATATCAGAGATTATTTTAATAACTATCAAAGCAATAAATCATTTTTCTCTTCCCGAAACTTTAATGAAAGTAAAGTATATTACTTAGCATTTTTACTTTCTTGAATGAAGTGAAGGATATATTGTAATCGCGAAAAATTTCGGGTATCATATTTTAACTGAAATATGTATTTTGATTGTTCACGAATACATTTGGACGATTTTGTTTAAGCGACGTCTGTATTTTACGGACATAATAAAGGTATCTTTTTTTCCAAGAGATCGTTTCCTTTCGTCGATTTATGTGAAAGCACACTACGATTATCTGCCTAAGGGAAAGTATGCCTTCGTGGAGGACTTAGAAATTTCTCCGCAAACTGGAAACTGGCTCGTATATATGTCACACGTGGGAAAACTACGAAAACGCTCATGCCACCAGTCCGCGTATACGAGCCAGTTTCCCTTAGAAATTCCTCCACGAAGGCATACTTCCCCTTAGGCAGATAGCCCTCGAGGCTTTGCCATAATCACACACACACACACACACACATGCCAACAGTCCTTTGGCTGGGATTCGAACACCAGACCGAATTACCAGTGTTCAACGATTTTACTACTCGGAGTACGTCAAAAATTGTGACGCAAAGTAACAACTTTTTTTAATTTAACTGTTTGTTTCAAAAGAATCTTCGTTATTAAATGCAAAATGTGCCGTTAAAAAACACACCATTTTATTTTATGGCTACACATGTCGCATACTTTCGAAATTTAGTGACACTTGTGAAAGTGATAGTTTTTTTAATGATACGAAATTCTAGCAATTCTAAGCATATTGCTGAAAAGTTACAGAATTAATTTATTATTATTATTTGTTAACCGATTTTTCGATATAAATAAAATTGCTTAAATATTTAAAACTCTTGAAATACACATTTTTTTAAAAATTATAACCAATAGTGTACAAATAATGCATGCTTCAAATAAACATAGATTTCGCTTAACATATTTAGAAGCGTCTTTTGCTATAGAATATATATATACAGGGAAACAAATTCAAACAAAAATTTGCACTAGAATAAAGTTTGCACCTAAAAATGTTATGTTTTCTGAAATATAATATGAATGCAGTGGTAAGTTTAAAGTACGGGAAATACCAAGAAACGCAAAGTTTATGAATCAAAATCAATTGGAAAACTTGAATCCTCTTGATACGAATTTGGCGAAGCTATAAACTCAGCGTTATTCATCGGGAACGGAGCAACCCTACTGGAAGGAATATCATGGGGAGGACATGATACACCGCTTTCGAGACCTCCACTTTTGATCGCAGGCAGCCCTTACTTTGATGCAGCTCAGGTTTTGGACAGTTTTAAGTTCATCTTTCTCACTGAACCCCCAGCTACAGATCAAGATGATTCTTTGTTTGATATTAGATACCCTCTCTCAATTCATTTATGAACTGAAAGGCAGCCATCCGTAAACACGCTTTGTGTTGGAATATCGGTTATGTCTTTTCGTATCTCAACACAAAGGATCTGTACAAACACGTCAAGTGAGTGGCCGCGCATATGAAAGCGCGGTTGCTATACACTCGATGTATGCACATAAGCACGAGTTTGTTGATACTTGACCAAATCGTTAGATATGCAGTTTTCCTTCATTCTTGGATAGCGAATTTCCATGAATCTGATGTTTTTCAAAGGCTATCAGGTAACAAGTTGGCTTTAAATATTTAAACATGAAGAGAGTATCTGGGAAGCTTATAAATTTACATCCCAGCTGAAATGGTTTGTAATTTGTCACAGATAAAAGTAAGAAGGTTTTTACGTAATTTAATAAGTTTTATAATCTTACTAAGTATTAAACTGCACTTTTCCAAAACTAAAATAGAAGAAACAAAAAAGAATTACAATAGGAAATTTCATTTTATATTTTTATCCCTCAAAAAATGAGCCTCAAAAAAGAGTTTACGATAAAAACTCCACAAAAAAAATTTAATTCAAAATCTTATGCATCACGAATTTTAAAAAATAAACGAATCTGTAATAATTATGTAGTATCTCGTGTTAGAGGTAATTTTTTTTCATTACCGCGAAGCTACAAATGCTAAAAAAAATCAATTAAATCTGTAATAAATATAGTTTAATCTATATCAGTTAGATACATTATTAAAAAAAGAATAATGAAATTTAAATTATTAAAAAGTATGCTTACTGTTTTCAAATTTCTCAGTGTGTTAATCGATAGCAGATTGATTAGCATGAAAAATAAATTAAAGGCCTTATACTTTGCAGAATGGCAACACTCTGAAAACAGTATAATCTCAATCGGATATGCGAGGGCGCGTAGGAAAAAATTAAGGTTCTTTTGTTTCGCGCAGTAGCAACATATTGTTTACCTTCCTAGGTGGCAACTTTCTGAGAATTCGCTATGTGCAAGGATTCAAGGAAGATAAATTAAGGTCTTGTATTTCGCGCGGTGGCATCACTTGCGGAAGGCTGGTACTGCATTCTTTTCGTTCTTCTCATCTATTAATTTTGCTACGGCAGTGAAAGCAATACACTTTTTTCGAAGTGTAATGAAAGTATATAAAGCTGATAGAATTCTTTTAGAAACAAATATATTTTCTATTTCAAATAATTATAACTTTGTGAAAATGGAATACTTTATTTTTTCCAAAATTATTCTTCTTCTGCGATGACGAAAGAACAACTTAATGAATCAGCTTCTTTAAATTTAAAAAAAAAAAACTAATTAAGAATGAAAAAGAAACCGAAATGCACAGTGCATTTATCTATCTCCTTAAGGAAATGCAGATGGAATGCTCTGGTAGGCATTATTATCATGCACTACCGTAGGGCAATACAATGCAGGTTAAGCACAGAAGTAATTAACACTTAAAATTTGAACAATAAATACTGAAAGTAGATTCGCACCTTTACACAATTATAAAGCATTTACATTATAAATGCTACACGGTATTATTATATACTTGAATATTATAAATCACATGTGGCTACCTAAGGAAACGGATGTCTTCTTGAAAACTAGTTTATGTTTGCTTTATATAAAATAAAACAACAACAGCAACATCAACAAAACCCGCATACAACTAATCCGTTTGTCAAGATTTGAACTCGTATCAGCCCTTCGGAGGATGCAAAATTAGGCAATTCTCTCTTCTCAGATACGAGCGATATCTCTCAGTCGTAAATTTGTAATACAAAAGCTGTGTTCGTTTGCGCCCACTGCGTTGCGTATCTGGAATGCGAGTTGGGCTCGATGATGATCATCAAAGGTCAAACTACCAGTGTTCAGTTGTCTAATGCAGTTGGTTCGAAGTTCGACCTCGCGCACAAGTTAGCTATATTGGTATTTTCAGTTTTTTTTTCTTAAGTTTTAGCTAGTTTCCTTTTAAAAGCGCCCACCAGCGGCCGAGCGGTAAAGTCGCTGAACACTGGTAGTTCGGTCCGAGGTTCGAATCCCGCAAACGGGCTGGCTGCATGGACGTTTTCGTGGTTTTCCTTATGTGTAACGTGTATACGAGCCAGTTCCCCTTAGAAAGTCCTCCACGAAGGCATCTCTCCCCTTAGGCAGGTAGCCCTCTAGGCTTTGCCGTAATTAAGTAACTTAACCTTTTAAAAGGTCTTAATTTTCTTAGTGCAAGCCAAGTTGCTTAATTTTTTTGCCATTTGAACGTCAGATTGTCCGACGACCAATCATATTGCTGCAATGGTAAACAATGGTCAAGTTCAGACCATATTGGAGATGCTATAAGTGACTTCAAGAACAAATTGTTTAATCTCATCATATTGCGCATAATGTTTACGTTAAACTGATAGGTTATATGCATATTTTCGGTATGTATTTATGTTTTCCTGATTTATAAGTTGAATTTATGTTACAATAGGCATGCACGCGTCACCTCAATTAATCATCGGATTTGTCACGCCGCGTAGAAGTAGTTAGACAGTTTTTCAGAAATCTCACAGCCAAGCAGACACTGAGAATATATGGAAACAAAGTGCCTTCTTTTCGTGTTTTTTTAATCCCTCAAAGATGATTTCCTATCCTCAAAAATGATTTTCAAGTGATGGACTTTCAAGTGTGAGACCTTAATGGGATTGTGTGACACTCTGGTAACAGCGGGATAAATTCCCGCTGAACATCAGAATAAACAACAAAGCATCAAGGCTTACACGAAAGTATTTCTTCCCTATACAGATAGTCCTAAAGTACATTACCATATACGAGCAAACAAACTAACTAAACCACTTAGCCACGAGTGGGCATTGATTATATGAAGTCATGAACAAGAAATGTGTATTAATGCAAAATTTCCGTTTTTCGGTAATATAAATAATGAATTTTAGAAACTTACTCAAACATAAACAAAATTTATCTTTAGAAACGTTGAAGTTTCACTTTTAAAATTATTGAAGTTCTCAGTTTTTGCAAAATTCATTGTATAACTCTTTATTTTTCAATGAATTATAAATGTTCTGGAAAGACAATACTTGTCTTTTTATTCTAATATAATGAATTTATCCTCTAAATTAGAAATCCGAAGATTACGAAGAACACAGCAAACAAATCTCTTTGCACAAACGTGAAACAAAAAAGATTTCTCTTAATGTTTCGCAAATATTTTTTCAGAGAGCTAATCTTAGTTTTAGATGAGGTAATACTGTCTCACTCGATGCAAAACACTGTATCGTATCTTCTACAGCTGAATGAATACTTAATGATAGGATAAAAATCTAAGACTAGTTTAATCTCTTTCAGAAATATCTCGAGAATTCTAAACAAAACAAATCGGGTTCTTTTCCCTTTTTTCAGTAAACTTGTTTGATCAATTACAAAAACACTGGCCAAAAACAACATGCAGTCTTTATAGATGAATATTTAGATACAATCTGTGTGTTGAATTTATCTCACTTTTCACTCATAAATTTTATTCTCGGCTATAAAATAAAAGTCTCTTCATTCATTTGAAGACCATATTATCGATCGAAACACATTCGTAAAAACTTTCACAAAGCTTAATCAAAGCAAAGCTAAGGCAGTTATTATCACTTTGTAGCTCACATTGGGAAATGAAACAACCTCCGCAATGCCATCCTATCTTTCGCATATTTAGACAGTTCTTTGTCGGCTTTCTTTCAAGCTTAGCCCTTGTGTATAAATGAGATTAAGTGGTTATGAATTATGCATATCGGTGCAATGCCTATTCATTCGCGGCAAAATGAACTCATTGCTAAGCGCGTGCTACGTTACTTGCTTAACTCAATAAGCAAACTGACGAGAGAATACAGCAGGAAAAATATCTCGCCAGATATCGCCAAGGGCGAACTGAATCTTAAATAATAATTTCATTTGATTGCTTTTTTATTACAATATCAAAGATTATTTTCAAAACTTGCACTGATCTATATTATAGTGTAAAGAAATAACCAGATTTTTCTACGCTTAACTGCGATGCTGTATTATTTCAGGACTTTCAGACGCATAACAAAACTTAAAAAAGTGGGTAAAAGATTTATTTTTTAATTAAAGATTTATTTATTAACTTTACCCACTTAAAAAAGTGGGTAAAGATTTATTTTTTAATTAAAGACTTAAAGATTTATTTTTTAACAGTTAACTGTTATATATTCAATACAGCCGGCATCGCACATCACTTGACAAGTATTTTTTCATATATTTGTCATATACTGTTATGAATAACCCTAGGAATTAAATACCTAAAATTTATTACATAAAATATTGATATTTATATATTTCAAATTACAAAACTCCTACTTCAAGCCTACAGAAGATTAAATAGATAAACAGCGAATTAATCTCTTCATGGTTAGATCACGCAAATGAAGCCTTGATGTAAATTTTGCTATTTGATACATTTTAATGTATTAGCTGTGAAGCTATAAAGCTCTCTGTTGAAGGTATTTTTACTTTTAATAACTAGATTTCTCCCCTTTTGGTGGTTTTTTAATTCAAATAATCAGTTTTATGTTTTATGTTATTTTCTTCTCCAAAATCATTAGTGAGCAGAAGTTTGAAGCAAACAACAAGAATGATTTTGCTTGAGTATATATATAAATGAAAACTAGGTAATAACTCTAAGTGAAAGTACATAACTATAAGAATTACTGGCTGTTTTAGTTACTATACATTTTATAATATCAGTGTTTTCATTTCAGGTCTCTTAGAAAAGGTCTGCCGGAATGATTTAATTTTAAATTAAAGTTCTACTCTTATAATTTACAAAATTTGCGAACTTTATTTTCAGTCAGGGTATTGCACAGACACTTCTATATTTTGTCTGGAATGAATTAACTAATAACATTTTTTAAACTTTTCTCGGCGTATATTTAATATAACATTTTGATGGGTGGATAAGAATAAAGTTAATTCTTAATTCTGAAAAAATTTCCAGGCTGAAAACTTATATTCTCTTGTTAGACAAAAAATCGGATAAATATTTTAACTTTTACCCTTCACACATTTCAAACATTTACTTTTCATTTTTTGATAGTTTTTTAAAGAATCATTTTTACAAACTGAAGCACTTAAAACCTTTCAGATAGTTGAATAAAAAAGTATGGAAGCTGTTGACAACAGCGCAGAGTATTTCAAACACCGATGAAAACATTTAGCTGCTGCTTGATTTTTAATAGCCTTCGAGCTTCTCTGAGCTTCTTCGAGCTGAGTGGTTAAGACCGCTGACTACAATTTGTTCCACCCGGTCTCGAACTCAGGTGAATGGATTGCTGCATGATTGATTTTCTTGGCCCTCCGCATGTGTAACATAAATACAAGCTGGTTTTTTCTCATAAAGTCCTACACGAATACATCCCTTCTCTTAGGTATATAGCCTGCTTTGCAAGATTCAAACAACCTAACCTAACTTTAACAACTCTGGCAGTTACAAGGTTTTTATCTCAAAGCATCGCGCTCTTATCAGACTCCAGCAAAATATGCGAAAGAGAATTTTTATATGTTTGAAATTGGTCATCACTAAAAGGCTCTTTTCATCTGACAGTTCTAAAATAGTTAATGTAACAACTTGATACAAAATTTTATTTATGTTCCTTATATGACGCTTATTTTTTATTACCCAACACACTTTAACTCATTTTATAAGAGATGTATATATACGTATATTGTATGCATGATATACTACTGTTTCGCTGTTCTGGTAACGTCGCCCAGCGTGTTTGAATAATTCTCTGTTCTACGTCATTCCCATAAGTCGTTTTTGGAGGATTCGTGTTATTTTAGTTCGCGACTTTCGAATCCTTATTAAGCAAGGTTCTTCACAGTGTCGCCAAAAAGATGATAATATTGCCAAATGTGGAGAGCTGGAACTGAAAGACACTCAACAAGTTGTTTCTCAGGAGTGCTGGCAGAATAAAATCTTAGACTCGATTTGAATACGATTTACTTTTTTTAATTAGCTCACTTACACCTAACGAAGGACCGCATCTTCGAACGCACTTTTTAAAGTTAAATCCTTAGAGTCATTAAACAGATTCAAAGTATGTATGTGCGTTATTATTTTTTAATTTTCTTTTCACAGTCAGGACGCTAATGTTCTGCTGTTTGTAAAAGCTACAGAACGCGGCTCTAATATTGCAGTGTGATTTGAGCCTTGTTTCGCACACCTTTGATCAATGTAAATTATGCACTGTAAGCGAAGAATTTCAGCGAATAACTATGAAGAAGATTGCTTAAAATTAAAAATGTTCTTTGAAATTAATGCAAATGCAGTAAAGTATGGGTGGCATATTACGTATACGCAACACGTAATTATAAGAATTCGGTTGTGACTGTATTATACAAACTACTGAATTCCTTAATAGCCAACCACGTTCTCCTCCGTATAAATATGTTTTTCAGAACTAAAAAAACAAATACATTTTCATTAGTTTTAGAAATGGTAAATGTATCTACTAAATATTTTGATAATGTTCTTAAGACAGTAATTCGATTTTCATTCACTTATAGTTTAAAGTTCTGCTCTTATAATTCATTCAAAAGCTTATTTGAATATGAAAATCACAAAATGGCAAAAAAATTAGAATATAAATTAAACATTCTATAATCTTTTTGATGCTGGTAAAACATGATATATCGAAAATTATGATATCTGTTAACATTTCACAGAAAAAATTTCTTTAAAACTGTCTAAAGAACTGAAAATTAAAAAAATGTATAATTGAAATGATATTTATTACATAAAATTAAAAAGATATTTAGTGAGGTAAGCAAATATTTTCAACAAATTATTTATGTGCGACGAAAGAGATTCTGTAAACTGAATTTTATAGATGATTAATTGAGGAAATTTCTGTACATTAAAATCTGATTGGCGAGTAAGTTAATAATTTTTAAATTATGTATTATGAATGAAATATGACACTAAAAGATGCCGTTTGTAATTTTTCAGTAGAACCATTCATAACGAGTTTTGATTCCTTCGAATATTTCTCATAAGTAGAAGATTAAATACCTACAGACTTAGTCTTAGTTATAACCCCATATGAAATAAGAAAAAAGATTATCATATAAAGTTACAGGACTTTCATTATTATTCCCAGTGAATTTTTCTACCACTAATACAAATACTGCTTCACCAAATGCCAATCAGTAAGAAAGAGTTAAAAAAAAATATCATCTGCAGGGAATTAGCTCAATCTTGCATGAACTAATGTCGTAAAGTCATATCGTGACGATGAGATTCAGTTGTAGATTCTCGATTCAACAACTATCAATTATTCTGTTCATCGATATATAGTAACACATATATATTACAGTTTTTTTCTTTGACGATATTGCAAATCATGCAGTAGGGTTTTGCAGGTATATTAAAATATGGGTTTTGATTCCTACTAGTATTGTTATTTCAGTTTGTTAGCAAAATTATTCAACTGAAACTAAGCTTCATCACTAAACCAAATATTTTTCCTTTTAATTTCCATTTTCATCTTGCGCATTAAAATATCCAAACTCGTATCATTCATAGATGCCTTAACTTTTCATTGGGCGATAGAGTTGTATTTTGCACAAAACGAAGAAAGAATCTCACAAGTGTATAATTTTTTGTGATATTTTATACCTGTTCAAGATGAAAGCTTTCACGTTTAAGGGGACAAACGACATAAAAATTTTCGAATTTTCAATTTTGCGCTAGAAAAATAAAGTAGACTCAGACGATTCCAAAAATATATAATTTATGCATGTTTCGAAATTTTAAAAGGGCGAAATCTCTCGTTTAAAATGTAAACAAGCACTGGCACGCCCACAAGTTTAAAGGGACAGATGTTTTATCGTTGTTTATTATCACTTGCACATACAGATGTTTTATCAGTTTTTATTACTTCCTTGGTCAGAATATGATTCTATGAAAGACATTTGGCAACACGTTTTTAAATTGGCTTATTCACTAAGCTGTGTAGTGGATAATTGTCGAATTTCGTATTTACAACTTGGCTTTGTTTAATTTGTGTTTCGCTATTCTTTTCGTTCTTTTTCATTTAAATTCGTACTTTCTGTGTTTATTTTTGATTGTTTTATTGTGTTATGTTAGTGAATAAAAGTTTTAAATAAGGAAATGCCGAGAAAAAAATCATTCGGGAAGAGAAAATATATCGGAAATCAACATACATATGTGAAAGATGTTACCCATAATGTAAGTAAGTCTCCCCTAAATATGAGTGCATCTGAGTACAAAATCGGCACAGTTAATGGCGAAGATGAGTTCTTAGAGTCTCAGAAGAGTAGAAACTTTATAATTGAAACAGAAACATTATTGCATTTATTGAAGGCATTTGCAAAATGTAAGAAGTGTGGGAAATATGATTCTTTTGATGTGATAGACCAAAGTAATTCCCGCAGAGGACTTGCAGTAAGTTTACTGTATTTGTGTACTGCATGTGGTTATTCTACGAGTAGTATGACATCTAAAAAATCTAAAAGATGCTGCGATGTTAATTTACGCCTTACTTATGCAATGCGTTGCATTGGTAAAGGGAAGAAAGCTGCAGAGACATTCTGCGCTGTTATGAACTTACCCCCTCCGCCAAGTGACTTTCAGAAGTATAACAAAATTTTGTTACCTGTATTATCAGAAATTGCTGAAGAATCCATGTTGAAAGCTGTAAAAGAAACAGTTGCAGATAACAGTGGAAATGCTGACATAAAAGTGGAAATGCTGTGTTTAGAAGTCTGTCTGACAAAAAGCTGCTGTCAAAGTGCTTACACGGACGAACTCAAAACCCCAAATGAAAATTTTAATAATTGCATCTGGATACGCATACCAAAAACTGTTTTTGTGAGTATTATCACCTTAAAATTGGGTTTGTTCGATGCCATAAAAAGTTATTTTAACAATGCATTCATCTCGAGTTTCCGTGTTATTGTCGAAAAATATGCTGTCCTACTCTATTTGTTTCTAAAAATATTCTACTTGAAATAGAATATTCCTAAATATTATCTAAAATATATTTTATATCTTTGAAATATGCTATTATTTAAAAGTCACTATTGAAGATTTACTTTATAAATGTCTAAGGAAATAGAATGTGGTTCTTATTCTGAATTTAATAAGAGATGTTAAGAACTGGCGTTGCATTAGAATTCAAAACTTTACCGTTAGAAATAATACTGGGACTTGAAATTTGAATTTTTTGTATATATAATGTTCAGCTGAATTACTGCCTAAATTTTAATTCAAGTATGGGGACAATGTAATATTTTCTGTTTCTCCCACATTTGAAAAATTTAAAAGTAATTCAGCATTTGCTTATGAAAGTGTACTCTTTTAGAAGTATCGTAGATATCCCAAAAAGCCATGTGGGATTTTCAATTGATTCTGAAATGATGTTTTTTATTTATCTGGAGATTATTATCTATATTTTTGTATTTTCATCATTTTCAGAGAAAATATTGAATGCATTTTATGCATTTTAAACGAAAACTTTTAACCATTTCTATGAACTACTAATTATACATTTGAAACGTTTTCACAAAAGATATAATTTTACCTAAGAGACCAAAAGACCCAAATATATTAGTCAAAGGGAATATTAAAAAAAGCAAATGAATGAATTAAAGATGTTTCAAAATCTATTTAATAGGGTTTCATAATTATTTGCAGCTGTTAAATAATGAAAAAATTTAAATGGAGGAAATAGGGAAATAAGTGGTTAATTAATCGAAAAATATGCTTATACTTTTAATTCATTGTTTAATTGATAAATATTTGCTTTCCGATAGTAGCAAAATCTGTACCTGTTTTCTTGTTTGTTGCAAAGAACTTTGGGCCTCTTTTATGAGTTTTACTTTACTGCAATTTGGCTTCTCTAGCCGTACCTTTTTATGATAACCCTCTTTATTACTTATTATGTGTATAATGTCATATTTCAGTTCCTATTCAAAATATATTACCATTTTGATGCCTGTTTGAGTCTTGAAGCAAAGAAAAGGCGATAAATTTATTACACGTGTTTGTATGGTATCTGAAAGTATTTAAAACCCTGCAGTGGTATTTTTATAGTCCCATTTACTGTTTAGATTCATATGCAAAACATACAAAATAATTTGCATTTTGAAGTTTTATGTCATCCACCTTAAATAAAGAAATGACAATATGTTGATACTCTCAGCAAAACATAAAATGAATATTTACATTTTGTCAGCATTTCTTTACTTTGGGCTGAGAAATAACAATATGCTTTTATAAGATACTAAAAAGAAGAAAAGAATTGCAGCCAGACAAATTTCTCGAAGGTACTTAATTTAATAAATTTTTATTATGTGAGGATCAAAGTAAAATGTAGTTAATGACATGTAAGCATACAAATTAAGTTACAGTTCTCAAGGCTATAACGTTTAAGGTTAAAAGGTTTCATAAAATGATTATCATCTTTCAGTAAATTTAACTTGCTTCATTTTGTTATGAATGTAACTGAATATTCAGTTGGTAAATTAAATGCATTGATGCCTTATTAATGTAATCCAGCAGTTAGTTGTCTATAAGCACTTTTGTGGTAAATGTTCTATTTTAACTCAATTCTGTTTTTGTATTTTAATCTCAGTTCTATTTTAACGAAAACTGAGAAGACCACACTTACCTATGCGATGACACCATACATCAAAATTTAAAGTACAATTACTAATGAAGATTTGACGAAAGTTTAAATTATCATTTCCTTCGTTGTTGTAAGCACTGAATTAATAAATGTAGGGAATATTTAGTAATGAGTAAGCAACTGCCTTTGCCAAGAATACAAAGTATCCTTAACTCAAGCAAATGTTATAAAGGCACAGCGGACCTATTACAAAATTTTTTAAGAAAATTTATACTTATCTCCTGGACTCTCTACACCGTACATGTACACAAAAATTATTTTATTAGATTTTAAATTATGTTGATTTTGAAGGGATGTAAATACATTCTGTAAATTTTAAGTGTTAAATTTTCAAGAATCCAGCTTGCATTTTCTATTTAATTTCACACTGCTAAGCATATAATTTATCAATGTCATAGAATAAATATTCAGTGACCTGGGGTATGTAATTTATTAGTTTGCGAATATGTGCCTGTACCCAATACATAATGTCTGCTAATTAATTATAACACGCAGTCACTAGCAGTGTCTCATTTAACTACTAGGAAGTGAAATGAGCTAACTAGCGATTAAAATCAAAATATAAGAGAGTTTTTTTTTTAAAAAAAACTAACAATTAAATCAGAATTAAGAGCCTTGACGCAGATATTGGTCTTCTGGCTCTAGCGCATCATCACAGTAAAAAACCGAATAATTAATTATTTTTCGTTATTTTACTATATTTTATGACATAATTTGATGTTGTTTTACTAGTTTTTATTGCTTTATTCATGTTTAAAATGTGTTTGGATTATTTTTCTTTCGCATATTTAGCCATATTTAGCAAGCATATCAACAAATCAATAAGAACTTTAACTTTTATCCTTATCATTTTTTCATATGCTTGTGAATAATTATATATATAGAGAGAGAGAGCTAAATTAGTTAGAAAGGAAAACATAAAGGCCTAAAATGAACAAGAATGATTTTATTATTGCAAATCTTTCATCAATCGGCGTACGCGGCTTAAGTAAAGATAACCCAATTGGAAAATTAACAAGAGTGATAAAATTAAAATAAAAAATAAAGGAAAGGGGGGACTTCGGATAACGGTTTTTTGATGGTTCGCTGGTGTCGGATGGAAACAAGAAAGTTTGATCAACGAGAGAATGTCAGTCATCGGACGAAATTTTCCTCCTTCCCCTTGCCCCGTTAAATACCAAAATCTGTGCTTAACGATTGTGAGAAACGTCGATTAGGCTTACGTCACCTTGCATCAATCCCTCCCCCGTTTACTTCACCGTATGCTTTATGACGTGCCCGTACAGAAATTGTTTTTTTCTTAAGCTAAGATTTTCTCTTGATGCAGGAAAAACTTCAAAATTATTAGTAGTAGTACACGAGTTAAGACCTACAGTAAAATGTCTGAGAATGCTGTTTCAAACATTTGGGCAAAGAAAATGAATTTTAGGAAAAACAATTATGCGAAAAGAATCAGCCAGTGATAAAGAGTTTTAATTTATGAGTAATGGTGTGGTGGTGTGGTGTATTTAATTATCGCAAAGCACACTAGGGCTATCTGCCCAAGGGTAGGGATGCCTTCGTGGAGGACTTTCTAAGGAAAACTGGCTCGTATACACGTTACACATGGGGGAGAACCACGGAAACACCCATACATAATTTATCAATGTCATAGAATAAATATTCAGTGACCTGGGGTATGTAATTTATTAGTTTGCGAATATGTGCCTGTACCCAATACATAATGTCTGCTAATTAATTATAACACGCAGTCACTAGCAGTGTCTCATTTAACTACTAGGAAGTGAAATGAGCTAACTAGCGATTAAAATCAAAATATAAGAGAGTTTTTTTTTTAAAAAAAACTAACAATTAAATCAGAATTAAGAGCCTTGACGCAGATATTGGTCTTCTGGCTCTAGCGCATCATCACAGTAAAAAACCGAATAATTAATTATTTTTCGTTATTTTACTATATTTTATGACATAATTTGATGTTGTTTTACTAGTTTTTATTGCTTTATTCATGTTTAAAATGTGTTTGGATTATTTTTCTTTCGCATATTTAGCCATATTTAGCAAGCATATCAACAAATCAATAAGAACTTTAACTTTTATCCTTATCATTTTTTCATATGCTTGTGAATAATTATATATATAGAGAGAGAGAGCTAAATTAGTTAGAAAGGAAAACATAAAGGCATAAAATGAACAAGAATGATTTTATTATTGCAAATCTTTCATCAATCGGCGTACGCGGCTTAAGTAAAGATAACCCAATTGGAAAATTAGCAAGAGTGATGAAATTAAAATAAAAAATAAAGGAAAGGGGGGACTTCGGATAACGGTTTTCTGATGGTTCGCTGGTGTCGGATGGAAACAAGAAAGTTTGATCAACGAGAGAATGTCAGTCATCGGACGAAATTTTCCTCCTTCCCCTTGCCCCGTTAAATACCAAAATCTGTGCTTAACGATTGTGAGAAACGTCGATTAGGCTTACGTCACCTTGCATCAATCCCTCCCCCGTTTACTTCACCGTATGCTTTATGACGTGCCCGTACAGAAATTGTTTTTTTCTTAAGCTAAGATTTTCTCTTGATGCAGGAAAAACTTCAAAATTATTAGTAGTAGTACACGAGTTAAGACCTACAGTAAAATGTCTGAGAATGCTGTTTCAAACATTTGGGCAAAGAAAATGAATTTTAGGAAAAACAATTATGCGAAAAGAATCAGCCAGTGATAAAGAGTTTTAATTTATGAGTAATGGTGTGGTGGTGTGGTGTATTTAATTATCGCAAAGCACACTAGGGCTATCTGCCCAAGGGTAGGGATGCCTTCGTGGAGGACTTTCTAAGGAAAACTGGCTCGTATACACGTTACACATGGGGGAGAACCACGGAAACACCCATACAGCCAGCCCGTTTGCAGGATTCGAACCTCGGACAGAACTACCAGTGTTCAGCGACTTTACCGCTCGGCCGCTGGTGGGCCTAATTTATGAGTAAAGTTTTGTCGTTAATTAAAACCATATTTCAGATTAATTAATGGCATATATTAGAAAAACAAAATGTCGTCTAAAATTTAGATTTTTAACTATATAACGTGTCTTATGCTAACTAACCAGTTATTATGATTTCGATCTTTACTGTAACTTCTTTCTTTCGTATTCTTTACCAGACTGCTAATTAGCTTCGAATGTATTTATGCTGAGGGTTTTGAATCTTAGATGGAGACAGCTTCTGGCACTCACGTTTGTTGTTAGTTTTACACCAGGTCTATTTAAACGTGATACTCTGGCTTTGGCTTTCTCGCTAGCCGATACTTTAAACTTACGGGCTGGTAAAATAATTCAGTTGTTTATTCTAGCGAATGTGTAGTCTTAGATTACGTTACCCGTGTTTGAATTTAATTCCTGTTATTGCTTAATTTGAATAGTCGCAAGTGGTATTGTAACACATGTTGTGGCCTTATATCCAGTTCAGACTAAAATAAAAAGGTTGCCTCCAAACCTGTTTAGTAATTTGTGAGTATTTAAGATGTAGGGATAAATCTCTATTAGTCTAGCAGAGTATGCAGACGTTAAACTTTAATTTCCAGATATAAGAGCAACGCTAGAACTTCTTAAAAAAATTCATTTTTATGCTCTCAAATATATGCCATAAATGTCTGCTTTTAAGAGAACCTTTATCATATTTTACAAATTGACATGAGTTGTTGTTCGAAATATGGATTAATCGAATGTTAAATTTTGCAAAACTTAAATTTTAAGATACTAGTGTTTTTAAATATATAAACAGAAAAATAATTAAAATTAGAATTTCACCAGATGTAATTAAAGCTGAAAAATTAAGAAAAGTGAAAATTTTCAAGAAGTTCACTAATGAAAGAGAAATTTCCTAACGGTTTTAGAGGGAAAAAATTAGGTATATTTTTAAATATTTATGTTAGTAAAAGACGTATCCTTTTCAAAAATACACGGTATTCACTTTAATGAATTAATTGCTAATTTCAGTCAACGTTCCATGGCAACATAGTTTATGCCATTTTCCCTGGGTTCTAATTAATCGAGCTTTTAACATTTAACTATCACATTATAACTATATTTTACTGCAATAGAATTCTATCGTATTCTGAAGATTCAAGGTATATAGATGTCTTCTGAGAGAACGTATATTGTTGCCAAAGCGTTTAAAAATAAAAGCGCTATAAAAACTTAGTCTCCAAATCAAAACATAAGAATGTTTTTCAAACACTATGTTCTTAAGTTTCCATATAATTATGATTAACAAATTTATTAAATATTTCGCTAATCTGCGCTTACATATTTGTATATTTTCTGAAAGGGGCGCTGTATGTATTTTTTGATCAACATATGTTCTAAAATTTTACTGTAACAAATTTTGTATGACTGATCAATGAATTAAAGAAAAGAATTAGAAAACTACTATCTAAAGGAAGGAATGAGAACGTCTATTGAGAATTAGGTTTCTATTTGCATTATATCTAGGAAACACTACGTATATCCCATGCACCTAGCCTATTTTTCTGCCCAGAAGCTGGAACAAACTAAAAGTACTTCTTAGCTTTCATCACTTGGTCATTGCTGGCCCGCAAAGTTCGTAGCAGCTGGTCTACTTTAGTTTCTCATATGAACTGCCTACTATTCTTTACCTATTTTAGCATATTACCTCCTTGATGCAGGTATTTGAATCAGCTAGTCAATATACTGACAAAAGTTTTCGAAATAAAGAAATTCGTATCGTGTCAACTTTGTTTTACAAGCCAAAAGTAACAGACTTTATCGCAATTAGCAGCCAGGCAAGAAGTGACATAAAAAATTACATTAATTATTTGTAATAAGAACAGGAACTAGAACAGACACATTGAAAGATAAGCATGTTTGACCCCATGCTGAATTTCATGAAAGGAATTTAAATTTAATAACTTTATCTCAGACGAAAGTATTCTCAAACTAATTATCTAATCTAAAACAAAATCTAAACCATCTAATCTAAATCTAAATCTAAATCTAAAAATCTAATCTAAAACAAAATTTAAAAACTGAGCATAGGCTGTTCAGTCCCTTAGATCGGCTAAGGTTTTTAAATCGAAAGCAGTCCAAATGACGAGAAACAAAAAATTAAAAAAGGTTCACAAACTAAGTCACCGTTATTCATATCTCTTCCTAGCTCATTTTATTTCGAATTTCATTTAGTTATTTGTAGAGCAGATGTGCATAGTCGGAACATTAAGAAAGACCTGAAAGAAGTTTTAAAATACTAAGGAGTTAGAAAATAATTTATCTTTCAAGTTTATGCACAAAACAATAAATGTATACATACGTGTGAAACGGCCTATATATTTGTAAAGGGAATTTCCATTTTTATGCCTTTAATAAAACGAATTCTAAAATTATATAAAACATAAAAAGGGGAATTTAAATGCGTTACATTATTTCAAAACTTACACTTATAAATGATAGCGCATCAGTCATATTTTTCTGCATCGTATTACAAAGAAAAGTTAACGTAATATAAAATTAACTGTTTAATGTCGTTTAAAAGAACCCTAAAATCGCGGTTAACCGGATAAACTTTAACTTTTTTTATTCATGCTAAATTTTAAAGTGCAAGCACTGTGAGATTTAGGGGTCCACTTATTGGGTATAAACATTTTTAATAACTGAAAATATTCAGAATTTTGTAAATAAATATAATTAGATTATATATTTGGATAAACTCATGTAAGATGTTCCTTTAAGAATATAATATTAACATCGATATTAAAGAAAATTAATTAGAAATAACTTAACATAACCAGTAGCCGACCATTTGCCGAACGGATAAGACAACTGAAAACTGGTAATTCGAACAAGTTCAAGCTTCGCCGAACCGGCTAGCTGGAGGGGTTTTTCGTGGTTTCTCCAAATGTAATATAAATGCAAGCCAACTTTCCTACCACCGTGTTGCGATGGTGATAAGGCAGCCGGCTACCGTAATCTAAGGACCCGGCTCAGATCCCCGAGAAGGAATGGATTCCTATAGTTGTCTCTCCACCCCAATGTAATATCGATCTACCCCCTGGGACGTGCATCCTAGGACGTGTGTTCGGTGAAGAGACGGTTAAATGAAGAGTTGGATTCGGCTAAATGTCCGGCCGAAAATATGTATGTATATCCTCTTTCAGGCCAAAATATTTTTTTTCAGTAAACTGAACAGTTATAACCGTTAATGAATAATTATCACAAGTTCTCTAACTAAGAATACAAATGGAACTAAAAATATTGCTTTAACTGGGGGAAACAAAATAATTTATCTGACAATAAAATGAAAGCCGTGACTATTGAAAATAAGATTTGATCTAACAGAAAAATAGGCAGTTTTCGATCAGTTCTTATTTAATACACTTATTCTTCTTCTTAAATGGAGCAACAAAATTGTGATCTTCTGTAAAACCTGTTATAAGCTAATCTGTTTCTGGTTTCCTGCTTCAATTTTGTTTTAAGTATTAATAACACATTATTTGGTAACTAATTAGTCAAAAGTCTTATCGCTTAGTTAAGCATTAGTTAACGGAACCTGCTTATTGAGATACTTCAGAAGTTAACGTCGCAAGTTATTTTGTTTCACAATGTTATAGTTACAACAATTAAAAAATTAAAATCTACTTGGCGTGACTGCTTTATTTTTAATAAAACACTTAACTGAATTATTTTGTTAAGTACTATAATTCCCAATAAACAAATTGAGTAGCGAATAAAAGAAGCTGTTTAATCTGAATTTTGTACAGATAACCTTTTCATCCATTACTTTTTCCTAAATTTTGAACTGATTCTGCAAAAACACTGAGAACTAATTGTTAAAATTTTATCTATGAGTCTAATTTATATTAAAACTTTTTATTTTGAAACTGTTTTATTTATTCAAATGATTGGTTTATATGAGTGTCTGATCTTATACAGCATTATTATCATGTTATTGAAACTTAATTCTAACATCGAGAAGTTTTTTAACGTATACCTTAACATATCGCAAAATTATATGCTCATGTGGAACCTTTTCATACCAAATTTATTTAGAGAAATGACTATGAGTTATTTCCAAATCAGTGACATTATCTCTATAAACATCCAAATATTTCCGTGCGTCTGCTTTTAAATGTATACATTCATTAAAAATATAAGTAAATAAATAAATAATGAATGTTGCTTGTTGATGACACTGGATTTGTTAAATTATAATATCATAAAAAACTCAGATAGTAGGTTGCTTAAATTAAATAATTGCTAATGATTACATCAAAAATAGCCCCATGCAACTTCTGCCAGCAAATAGTATTTCTGGATCTCTTAATGCTGTTTCTTGTCTTATACGTGCAGGTCTGAAATTGGACTTAAAATTATTAGTCCAATTCCGAACTGTTTAAAACTTCATCAGCGTTGCTATCAGGAAATATTTTTAATTAATTCTCTTCATCTTTTGCCACAGAGGTTAATTAAGTTCAGCTAAAAATTCCGATGTAATAGACATGCGTTATAAAAGTGACAAAATGTAGTAATGCATGAAATCTGACTATACGTGCTTCAGTGATGACAGAAACGATAAAGCCAAAATATTACAACCTTTACCATACTCATTTACAACTCCGCACTTCGTTAACGCCCGAGACACATTTTATGTTTTCATTGATAACGAATTAAATTTTTACATTAGATTGGAGATCATATTTGCGTAGAGGGAATCTCGTTTCACCATCACATTTTGTTGGTTTCTGGTCCTTTTTAATGATTTCGATGACGCTGAGTTGGATTTTGTAACCCCCCTATAGTGAGTTTTTATTAGCACCATTACTAGTTGTTTTTACTTTGATACGAAAAATAAGCAGTGATCAGTCTAATTAATCCACTTACCTAAGGAGCAATATTAGAGTCGGTATAAACTACTGAAACATGGCAGTTCGTTTTGGGTTTGGTTTTTCACGAACGGGAATCTCAGTGTTTTCATGCTTTCCCCGCTTTTGTATGAAAACAAGAAACATTTTCTTAGTATTTCCTCCACTAAGGCATTCCCACCCACTGCCTTTAAGCAGCTGTGGATGACTTCTAAAAATCAGTTAATCAACCAAAAACACTTACCTAAGTAGAATGTATTGTTAATACTATGTAGGTGTAAGTGTTTGTAGTTTTTATTTAATTCATTTCTATTGTGTTTGATTCCATAGGAATAAAAAAAAGTTAAGATTTAATTTAAGCTTACACTGTTCTTAAGATTAATTTAAAAAGCATTATTATGACGCAATTCAAGTTACACAGAACCAATTTCGTATAGAAAGCTTCGACGTACTCAAACGTTTTAAACTGCATATTATTAACGCTTCACACTTCTTTCTTTCAGGAGTATGATTGTTTGGGAGAAATATGTTTTAAGAAAGTTATTTTTTCCCCAAAATCAGTTTTCGCAAATATCGTGAATGCCAAAGTACAGTTTTAATTCTAAAATTAAATGAGTTCCATCCTATTTGTTTATATATAATTCAAAACAAAGATTTTCTCCTTGTAGGATCTTCATATAATGTAGAATGCAGATCTTCATATAAAATCTTAGTTATTAGTTAGAAATTAGAGTTAAAAATACTTTGCATCTAAACAGATGAATAAATCTATTTCTAATGGAAATTTAAACTCAGAATTTTGCAAAATCTGAAAACTAAATGCAAAACATTTCGAAAAAATACGACTATCATGGTCAAATTTCTCTGTGACTGTAAAAGTAATATATGACGCCTTGTATTGTGTATGGGTATAAAATAATACGTCTGCTTCATCAGGAGTTAAAAATTGCTTCTACTTCTTTTAATGTTACAAAATTTAAATTAATTTGAAACTGATATCTTAGTATTTCTCTGATTGCAAATGTGGCGCAAAAAAAAGCAAAACCAGTTCCTATAAAAAGAAACCTAAACTGATTAATTTTAAATTGAAATTAGCTAAAATTTGTTAACTTCAAGTAATTCCAAGTTCAGTAAATATATGTAAAAGTATAGAAATATTGCGCATTAAGTAAATAAACTTAACGAGAATGTTAACGACTTCTTGAACATTAATCTCAGTTTCAAAACTTGAAAGCGATATGAAATGTTATGCAAGAAAATTTCGTTAATTTTTATTTTGAAGATTCGTGTTTGACTTACGAACTTTTAAGTAAATATTTTTTCTAGGTGTTTTATATATTATCATCAAAAATAAGTGTTTACTTTTGTACTAAGATAACATCATTACGTTTTGTTGAAGTCTGTTCCTGTTTTCTATAAACACATTTTTTCTAGACGTTTATCATTTTTCTCATATAAAAATTTAAAACGGCCTTAATTCCCATCTCTTCTTAAATCTCGAGAATTTTCTTTTTTTTTTCCTTAGACTGCTTTAAAAGAAAAGTTTTAAGTATAACGTATTTAATAACAGACTTAGAAAATGCTATTCTTAAGACTTCCTTGAGTTTTGTGGCATCCTTAAATGTTTTAAAGTAAGGTTATGTCCAAAGCAATCACATATTCTTGAGGTTATTTCTTTCGTCACGTAGCGAATTCTCACTACGTGAGGAAAGGCAGATGCTTTCCCTTCAACATCATCCAAATAACACTAGTAGAAGCAACAGGCATCACGACACCTGACAGGCGTACATCTCGAGCAGGTTAGGTTCCTGGTCCCACAGCTCGTGGAACAAATTACCTCGAGATAGGAGTCTCTTCCAGGAAAGATGTCAGGAGTTTACTCCAAGTCGAAGGATGCTGCATAGTGAGAGGCACAGAGATAAAAATGTACTTACAAACATTTCATTCTTTTGTTTGGGGGGAAGGGCAATCGTTGACCGTTAATATGTCAACTCGAAAGTAAAACTGCGAACGATGTTCTTCAGGAAAGAGGAGCAGTACCATCTTCTGATTTTTTCTTTATTTGGAAGGGGAGGTTCCTTGAAGGATTTGAGTAGATCTGTCATCGCCATTACATTAACTGAAGACGCAGGCGATGCTATGCTTTAGTTCCGCAACGTCGAGCTTTTCCTACATTCCCCTTCTCATATATCCTCATTCCCTCGTGTCGGGAACATTTTGCATTCCCTTCCTTACACCATTTCTCTCCAAGGCAGATTTGTCAGTGACTCGCGCTCTTCCGAGTTAATGCCTGGTTCGCCCCTCACGACCCGCGAATGCTTTCCATCCCCTCATATATTTATACCCTGCTCTTATGCGCTACTTTTGACTTGTGTGGATTTCACCCGAAAGGGAAAAAAGTTCACCGAGGAAATGAGGCAAAAATATGATCTTCGTATCTCGTTATTTAGTTGGTTTCTTCGCTTTGGAATATTATGATTCTTGTTTTCAAAGCAATGCTATCATGAATCTAAGTACAATGTGAAATATATTGATGGAAGTGGCTGAGGTCACCCATGGAATATATTTTGAAACTGAAAATAAAATGATTTTTGACTTAACCACAGCTCGCTATCAGTCCAAAAATTTCAAAACTGAAAATTTTCCAAAACTTACTATTAATGTGTAAAAAAGATACTTAACTTCATACAATGAGCTTCTTGTATAAGTTTAGCTATGTGTATAATGCTTACCTCTTTCTTTAGATAATAGAGAAAAGTATATGAGAGTTATCTGCTTTTGGGTTTGATGACTTCATGGAGGACTTTTTAATAGAAAATGGTTTACATATGAATAAAACCAGAAAACCACTCATACAACCAGCCCAGTCATTTGTATTCAAATTAGGGTCTGATTATATTTGTTAAAATGTTCTTATCCGCTTGGCCACTGTTCGGCAACTAAAAGTTTGAACTTAGATACTTCAGATAAACATAGTACTGATGTCACTGACATTTTTTATGTTTTTTATTCATGTATGATAAATTAATTCACCAAACATTATTACTGAAGAAGACACATCCTTTCCGTTTTCAAAAATAATAAAGTTTAAAATTCAGAGCGAAATTAAGTACAAGTAAACAAATGAAAGAAATTGTTAAACCATTGTTATTTCTTATCCTTCCTAATTTCTTTATAACTTTTAAAGTACGCTCATTATTTTAAGATGCAAATACTACTTACTATTTTAAATTCTAAGATATTTTTCTGCAAATTCTATGAAATGTACTATAAGATATTTTATCCCTCCTTTTTGCATACCTTCGTGGTATAAAGGTAGAATACTCGGCGCGCATTCGAGAGGTCCAGTTTCGAGTCCCGGCCAGGGGTCTGCTGATTTTTCATGATTCCTGCTTCAAAATAACCTAATGACTTTACAGTGGATCCCGAACTAAAAGCTGGTGAATCATGATTTTTCACCACCAGGATTCGGTGAATGGGTCCCCTAATCCCTAGTCGTCCTTTAAAAGGGATAAAATATTTTCTCCCTCCTTTCTGCATGCCTTCGTGGTGTAAAGGTAGCACACTCGGCAAGTATTAGAGGGGTCCAGGTTCGAACCCCGGGCAGGGCATTTCTGATTTTTCGTGCTTCCTACATAAAAAAAAACCTAATGACTCAGCAGTACATAATTAATATCTAAGACTACGTAAAACGAAAAATCAAGTAACTTTTTTTAAATATCGTGCTTGCGAGTTTCGGCCTCTTATTGCTCTAACATTAACGCATTCTATATGCTATATTTAATAATTACAATGTATTTGATACTGAACGAGAAAAATAGGTGAAGTTCTCTTTCATTCTAGTCATATTTTGTGAGAATATACTTCTTTAAGCGACTGAACTAGTACAAGCACTTACATCTTGTTCAAACCAAAAGCATGTTAAACAGAAGCTCAATGCATGCACTTACAGAGCATCTCACTTGCAGATGGGTGCTTAAATTTTAAAAACGCATCTTAAGTAGGAAAGATGGAAAGCGTCTCTAAGTTTGCGAATTGTAGCTCAGAATCCTTACATTTTAAGACTTTCGTGATATTTCTTGTTCGAAACAGTGCACAGGTTTATTTGGTAATTTATGAAAAGTTATCGTTTCCAGTGAAAAAATTATTTTCGTTGTAAAAGCAACGATAGTCAGTTAAATGAACCCTCGGTAAAAGATACTTATAAGCAGCTAGTTTCGTTTATCGTTCTGTTAAAGTTACCAGAACTACTTTGAAACGAATATGAAATTCATGCTGCCGTCATGAAAGCACTCATTTAAAAGTTACAAAGGTAATCATAGTGCTGTCTTCGGAGCTTTTCAAAGGCAAAATTTGCTAATTAATAGAAACAGAGTTTCCACTGACCAACTTATGAATATGCAACAGAGCATATCACATGCTCTGTTACGGAACTAAGTTCATATTTTTATCTTGCAAAGTGTTACACAGTGAAATCGCAAACCTAATATTGTTTTAATAGAATTCAATTCCCGCCCGCCTTGTTGCTCCTAAATATGACTTAGGTGATAATGTCGAATTTAGAAATTAATGTTTGTATACATTCCATATTCCTGTGGAAGTAGCAGGGAAAAAAATTCTATTTGCTAATAAAACGCACGAAAGATAAATTGAAATTCAATCATCTGTTACACGGCTTAATATCCTATCTCGCACTCCTGTTGTATGTGGGCAGACAACTGAATCATGCCGTTGCAGTTTCTGCATGTGGTTTCATTGTTAAGATGTATCGATTCTGAGCTTGCTCGCTGAGTAACAATGCAAATCAGATCTATAAGTAACACGAAACCATTGGAGATGGAACAAGGCCTTGATATTTTTGCTCGGTGCTGCTCTGTACATTATTTAAGGTTAACAAATTGATTTCACAGCACAGCATTGATGGCAAGTATATGGAATATGAATTTGGAGTCTGTAGTTGTTTCATTAACTATCGCTTTGAGAATAAGGAGGCGGAATTATTAATTATTCCTACTACACAGAGGCTGCGGCGCGTGCTCAAAGCATACAAAAGCTCCGCGTGCATAATATATGCATATTTAAACAAATTCAACCGCACGCATAGTCGGGCTTCGAGTGAGTAGCCATATTAGGATGTCGTTTCTTGAGTTGCTAATTACATTTTCACGGGGAAAAGAGATATGTAAAATACGCGAATAATGCTAATTACCTTAATAAACCGGCAACCGTTATAAATACGGAAGGAAAAAATACAAAAAAATCCCTGCTTGCTCATCGTCGGCAAATTATCTATCGCATAAATTACGTAATTTCCGGTAGCGCGCTGGAAAAAGCATGCCGTTATCTCTCCTGTTTTCGGGAACATATTTCCCGAAAATTTCGATCCGGGAGTATTCAATTAACTGTAGTTGCTTTCTAACCTCTTTGAATTTTCTTCCTGAGCCACCAGTGGATGAAATTAGCTATCCGGCTGAGTTTAAAACCGATTAGCCTAGTCTGAACTCGATTACGGGGTACTTTTCGGGGTTCTTATGGGAGTCGAAGCGATTTACGAACCTGAAGAAGCATTTTCGATCGCAAGGGACACTGGATTTTTATTTGGCTTTTCTGTCACGTCTTCTTCCGAATCATGAATATTGAACAGAAGAGGAGGAGTCTTTGAAGAAAGGCTCTTCCAAAGTTTTAAAAATCAAAAATCTCTAATTACGCTTTTTATTTGAAATTCTTATTGCATTTAATTACATTTCTTCATCAAAAGTTACCTCGATTAGTTTTAAATATAGATAATAATGAATGCTGATCAAATCAGCATAATAATGCAAAGTTCTTTAAGATTTGATTATAGTTTGAGAGAGATAGTTCAACATAGATATATTTCACTAAAAACGCAAATGAGATTTATCCCCCTTATTTTAATTTATAAAGTATTGCTGTTAATTTCCGATTTCCCTAACTGCAGCTTCTCTTCATCACAGAGCATAAAAGTGTATTTTATGATATTAAAAAGAGTTTGGAATATTCATAAAAGAAAAGGAAAACTTCATTATCAAATTTTACTTTTTATAAAAGACGCACAGAATAGATATAAAACACTTAAGTTTTTATAATTCCTTAGTTGAACTACGAAGAATTTAGATACTTTAATTAATTCCGATATAAAATCCATAAGACGAAAAATAAGTATATTCGAATTTTAGTACATTTTCCTGACTGCTGCACATAAACAGTTAAATACATTATAAATCTCACTCATAACGAATAATTTCACACAAAACGCTTAAACTCGAATTGGATTAAAATCTGCCTTAGCGAATGTTACATTTCGAGATTCTATGTTTTGTTAATTTTTTTTAAATTAATACTCTGAGTTTGAAAGTTTTCAACAAATTTTTCCCATCATAAAAATTTCTTCAACAGTTTCTGCAGTAACGACTTTTATTTATTAGCAGTATAATTCAGTTATTCAAGTTTCACATGTTTTCACTGATCGGTGGTTATCTTTATTTTTATTTTAAATATCAGTTTATTTTAAACAAATATTAAAATGAAGCACATGATACTTGCAAAATCAAGTCTGTGAAACACATTAAGTAAAAATTTTCTTTCCAATCCTGTTGTTAGATTTCAAAAATATATATATAATTCTAGAGCAATTAGTGCAAATAATAATAATTAAGTTTGGTGCATAAATTTCGATATGATAAGATAAGAAGAATATAACAACCTTCGAACATAGTTCCTTCATTATACCGATTATTTACAATTATTAGTCTTTCCGATTAAAAAGGTAATTTTTTTATTAATCCACTTTAGCTTGAATTAATAAAATGATAATCATGCTAGATAAAATAAATAGCTGCATATACTTTTGAAATTAGAATCCTTTGTTTTAAAAGATGTATTTAATATTTTTTCGAAAAGTTACAGCATTTGTTTTAATTAATAGCTAAACTTAATAACTAACGTTTCACTTATGAATAAATTCTAGAATTGTGATCATATGTGTAAAATGATATCGGCGAAAGACGAAAATATTCTATTTATTTTTCTACAAATAGTACAATATTAGACTATATGTCAAACTGTAGACTATATGTCAAACTGTCTAGAAAGTTTGCTCATGAACTTAATGGACTAAAATGGATGTCTACCATAGCCAATATTTTACTGTCTTATTTACATCTTATGCTCATCTCAAAATTTCTACTTCCTTCATGTAAAAGTTTCTACCACATTTTCTATTTAAATTTTCATAAAAATGACAAGAAATTATATGCCAGATGTTAGGGGTCGGTGTTTTTAATCTACAAAAGGATGAAATCAAAAAATGATTTCGAAAAGATTTAGTTATGATGAATGCAAATTAATGTTAAGGTCTCAAGACTTGTAATTTCAAAATACAAATATGTTTTTTTCGTTTATTGAACTTAATTTTAATCTCTTATCAAAATGGGAAGAATTAATTATATATAGGGATACGCACATATAATTTAGAGACTTTTATTATTGATTTAACAATAGTTTTGTTTGCTCCTATTTAAAAATAAATCTCTTAAGTATATTTTTTGATATTTTAAAAATATACAATGAACTTAATTTCATCACTGTCACTTCAATGAACATGGGATCTAACCAAGAATCAAAGGCTTGATAGTCTTGGTTTTTGAAAAGGCTGTTACTATTTCATGAGTTACCCAAAACTGGCAACAACGTTGCGACAGAAGGATTAAATTCGGAGTTTTGACCTTCATAACATAAGCATTTAATTGCGTGTTTCATTATTTTGTTCTTTGGTTTTTTCATTAGTTTTAAGGCTACACTGCTGTTTTCTGTTTTTACTTGTTTTATTAATGCACGTAATGATTAATTAACGTACTTTTGTAACACCGTGTTGGTGCACGGGGAGCTGTATATATACAAATAAAACAAGTCTGCAGCAATATTTACTTCTTATAACTTAAAATTAGGGGGATTTGAGAGTCAATTAATTAATTTTAATAATTCGTTAGTGGCTTTAGTACCTTCCCTCTAACTAAAAATGACCTTTGTCAGAAATTTCATTGCTTACGTATTTTACGCTCACAATAATTATAGCTTTGCTCTTTTTATTCTGTTGCCAAAATGATGGCAAAACCTATAGCACTTTTAAAAAATTTTTATGTATCATAAAATAATGTCATATATGTTATCAGTTAAATTAAAATGCCATTTTTTATTTTAAAACAATAAAAGGCTCATGTAACATCAACATCAATCAGCAGTGAATGTTTATATAACTTTTGTAAAAGTTATAAAAACTAGTAAAGTAATAAAGTTTGTTTTAGCACTAATATTTTGAAAGATTTTTCAAGCTTATTTTAGGTACTGTGTATTAGAATATTAATATAGTTTCACGTTTCAAAATTATCTTAATAATATAGCATTATTTATCAAAAAATAAAAAGTGACCTTTCGTAATACCAGTTTAGTTTCCATGTCATTTCGCATGTAATATTACTTTAGCTCTCCATTCTACTAACTCAAGTAATTTCCAAGGAAGACTTTCAACTTATTTCTTCATTGTGTCAAATATTAATTTATAACTTAATCCAAGATATCGAAATATGTTCTCTACGAATTTCCCTTTTAAATCTAGTCTGAATATAATATAATTTCAAAGTTTTTCTACGATTCAAAGAATGTCGTTAATTAACATTTTAAAACTCTGCTTATGAAAGAAATCTGAGCAAAATCAAAATTCTTGGTTTCTTTCATATAGTTTAAACTCGTACTTCTTAGAGATTCCTTTAAATACAGTATTTTAGATGCAGCCAAGTACTTCAAAGAGAAATTACACTTTGTTCCTAGATTTTCAGCATAATTTCTAAGATATTATTTACAGAATAATTTAGAATAACATTATTCTTTCAAAAATAAGCTTAAATAATAGTTTTATTGCCTACAGCATAAACAGGTAAAGATTTATATTAATTTAGAATATGTCTTAAATATCATTTCAGGTATACAACTTGCTAAGTCTTATGCAGTAATTGAATCTATTCTGCTCCTGTAAAATTTTTCTTCTCTTCAATATACGAAAAAACTGAAATATTTTATCGCATGTTACAAAATGCAAACTATGATAGCTATGACAACTCTAATCCTATAGGATCAGATAAAGTTTAAAATACTAATATAATATTCTGGAAGGAAACTAGTATTCTGTTTTCAAGAAATGCATCTTTAAAAAGCCATACATTCCAAGCCTGAAGTGAGTTCTAATATGTTGTTTATGTTTCTGCCTTAAGAATATGTTTCTTTATTCGATTTTCAAAACCTTTCCCAACTGCGAAATCCAGGCATTTCGAAATTTAAACAATCACAAAATTTCAGTCACATAAATACAAATTTCTTTATGAAAATATGTCATCTGATTTCACAGAAACCTTACGCATGAAATTCGTTTTGCTTTTTATCGATTCTAAGCTCACCGACAGCTTTTATTTTTTTATGTGTTGTTTGTGTGCGTGGTTGCTTGCGTAGGTTTTCAACAATCTTCAAAACTACAAATATTGTTCATACATATTAATGCATCTCCTGTGATTCAAGTACTGCATTGTATATTATATTGAAGTTCAAGCTCTTTGTAGGATATTTTGATAGAGAAAGAATATTACATGCAATTTCCTTTAGATTGTGACTATAGATGGCGTGAAATTATTCCTCAGAGTTCGAGAAGTAAATCAAACTTTGCAATTGCGAAAAAAGTGTTAACAACCTAAAAGATTCTTTATATAATGGTATGCCAGACAGGGAACACAGTTTTCAGAATTATTGTCATTTTCTAAAATAAATTTATTTCAATAAAATTCGGAATAAAACTTCTTTATGTAAAAGCAAATGGAATAGTGTATTTATATATTCAGCAGTAAGTTATGGAAAAAAATTAAATCCATTTCGTATTATTAAATTAATTTCATTGGTCTTCTAATGAATAATATGACTCTGCTTCTGTACTACATTTTCAGATTATGTTATTGCATTTATGAATAGCAACATTCTTCTATAACAAAAACTGATGTACTAATCCTTCGGAAAACCTTAGTTTACAAATTTAGCCATATAAATTCAGCATTAATAGTCTTGCTTAAGTAGTAAATTTGGTGTAATCTATAAATTATTTAGTTTCTTTCAGTTCTTTAAATAGGAATGTTTAAAAGGAGAAAGTAATTTTACTTCGCATGTGATTCATGAAATTTCATCTGCATTATTCATATGCACTGCATCACATTTTAAAATAAATATTTAATATGTATACAAGTTCAAGGCTTTAGTTCACTTAGACTAGATATGTGAGTGAGACTTTAAATTATTATAATCTATGTAATATACAATGCAGTAACAGATGAAAATTTTTCACGAATACTTTTAAACTCACATTCTGTACGATCTTTGACAAAATATTCCGTGAAAAGCGCCTTTGAAAGAAATTCATGGTAAACTTATTATGTAGATTTTTATAAAATGTATGAGATTGTATGTAAGTAGGTGCGAAAATGAAGAAGAATGCTTAAAATTAGGCTAATCAAGAACCATTTGTTTGGCTATATTTTAATCAAGACTATCGATTTCGAGGGCAACAGGTACAGATCCGTTATCACCAAGAGAAAAGAAATTTTGCAAAGAAGGAAGCTGTATTTATGTTACTTGGCTTTTGGTATAAATACAACTTCCTTTTTCCCAAAGTTTCTACTCTCCTGATGATGAGGAACCTCCACCTGTTGCCCTCGAAATCGATAGAGTGTTGGTTAAAATATACACCAAACAGAAGGTTGTTACTTTGCCTAATTTTACATTAACTTCATACTTTTGCTTAGTACAAGGCAATAAAATAATTTAAAGGTGTGAGCTATTTATATTTTACTTAAGAAACTAGTTGGTTCAGTTATCATTACTAAAAATGAAAAGTAGAAACATGATATATTTTTATTAAAAATAAATAAAATATATTTTTTCTGTTTCTTTCAATAAAGCTGGTTCTCTTTTTTGTGATTGTTTGTGCAATAAATAAAATCAGATCTTTGAAACTCGTAAGAGTAAATCTGGGTCGATATTTAACCGATTTTAATACTTGTTTCTTATGGATAAAAATATTTTTTCGTAAATAATGTATCACACAAAAGGAAAGCAACTACTGAATAAAATTTTTGTCCGTTCTTTGTGTATATTTCGTTCTGAGGGTAAGATTTTAATTTTACGATTTACTCAAAAAAGAAATATTTAGATAACGAAACATATTTTAACAAGAGAAATGAATAGCAAATAAAATTTTAGTTTGAAAAATCACTCCATGACTCTGCTCAGGTGTCAATAATTTAGAATCGCTAGCAAAATTCATTTATTATGCCTTGTTATCTTATTATCATATTCTAAAATTGATACCATCTTGTATTTTTTTCATGTGAAAAATAATCATATTTTCACTATAGCTGCTTATCTCTCGTAGGTTTTTAGATTATTGTTATTTATTTCAACTCGAAAGTAAAGTGCTTTGCTGGCTATTATGAAATAAGGTAAATTTTTATCAAATGGTGATACGTAACTAAACACAGTTTAAATTAATAAAACGTGCTGAGACGCCTTTCAAAATATTTTTCGTAAGACTGAGGTGCAGTTTCACATTTTCAAAGAACATAATTTTCGTCCAAAGAAGTTAGCAGGAAGAAATCATATGTACTGCATCTTTGTGTTAATCTCTATAAAGGTTTTATTTGTATTAAATCGTAAGATATTGGTTGCATTTATAACATCGTAGTTCAGTAACATACATCTTTATTCTAGATTTGTTAATGTTTAAGTTTCAATTTTAGTTTAATGAAATACACTGTATTAAAGTTATTTTCTTAAAACACATAAAACTGAACCACCAATTTGAAACATTCTATATTAGGTAGAGTGTTCTATGATATTCCTGGAGATAATTTTCAGAGACACTGTCTCACACCAACGTTACATGTGGGGGAAACTACGAAACCTTCAAAGCCTGCTCGCCGGCACCACAACTCAAGCTACCAATGCTCATCCTTTACCGCTCGGCTGCTTTTGGATATTTAATGCGTTCTGTACGTGGAAAAACGCTGTAGAGTAAATCTGGGCAATAAGTTAAAAAATACTTTTAAAAACAGGAATGTTCAATTACATTTATTTTACCTTAATTTTTCGTTTAATGTATTCATTCTTTCATTCTTTTCAATTAAAGATGTAACCTGGATTATGAAACGCAATAGAACACGTTTTTACGCCACAAAATTAACTATAGCAGAAAATAACAAAAATTTGACAGTTGTAAGAGTACTAATTGCGTTTAAAGTAATCGCAGTTTTTGAATGTTTGTATTCATTTATTAGTAAAAAGCAGTTTTAATAGTTTAGCACGAATTCGAAAATCAGGATATACATTAAGCGATTTCAGTTATAACTTCTCCTAAAGTCAAACTTAATATCATATGTTATTTTTCGACTCCCAGATGTATTTCATGAGGCTATTTTGTAGATATAGAGAACTGTTTAATGATCATACGGATATATGTCTATTCAGTTAATTTTGTAGCACTAAGAAGCAGTGGAGAGAAAATTCTGCAGTTTTAAGAGTTGATCTGTCGGCATGTTCAATTTAAGGAAAAAACATAAATTAAGTAGGAAACTTAAGCACGCGAAAAATTTTAAAAAGAAAAGAACATTTTGACACATAAAATAAGTAAATAAAAGAACCAGGAACTCTATAGTACTTCTTTAGAAATAAGAACGAACAAAAAATATTAATTTTATTCTTATTATAAAAGATAGAGTACCTTTAAATCTTCTAAATGGTTGTTCAGTTTATAACAGTCATGTGCCTAATTGAACTTAAAGTTGCTTTTTTCTTTTTAACGGTATATTATGGACATTAACAATTCATAATGCGTTTTAACCTGTTTTTGTGTTTGTGAATTTTCTCTGCCTTTATTGCAAGCAGAAACACTTTATTGCAGTGTTGTTACACTTATATAATTAAAAAATGATATAACAACAGTTTTGCTAGGTTTTTCATGCAAACCTCGACTACCAGGCTGCTCTCAGTTCATATTAGAGGTGGAGTTAGCCAATTACCTATTTTGTGCTTTACCGTGATTGAATAATCTAGTCTAGTCATTCAGATCTTATGAATATATTAAATATTTCAGATTTTAAATTATACCTCGTTATGTTATGAATTCGATTTTTATTTAATTCTCAATTTATTGATTACAAAAATAGATATTTATATCCTTATTCATTAAATGATTTTTCGTAAAGCGAATAGTTCAAGTATCAAAGCGGAAGCTGTCAACTCTTTAATTGTAGATTAATCTGACTTCACTATGAGAATTGAGAAATGTCATCCAAAGGACAACTGAAAGCTTTTTACACAGTACTCAGGATTAAGTGATAAATTTAATTTTCCTGTGTTGTCATATGTGTACTAGCATTCACCATACATCCTGCTCCTAATTTGCAGAAGAACGAGGGCTCAAACTTGCATTAATTAACGCTAATAAAAACCACCGATCTCGTCGGTTCACGTACGAAACGAGGGGAAAAGATTAGTTGAGAGGAAGTTCGATATGATCTTTGAAGGCAGAAACAATGGGGCCCCTCCAGGGAGCTTGATAAGGTGGCCGATAGCTTGAGCTGGTTACGAGGAGGAAGAGGACAGGACTCCTTGTCATCGGAGGCGTCTCTCCAAGACTCGAGCGCGAAAATCCTGTTTTGTAAGCTTTTCGCTCCTTTAGTCAATAGAGAGTCTCAAACGCCCACTGTTAAGGGACCAACCACTCGCGTTATTCGTTTATGTCTAGGTTATGTATCAAAGTAAGAGCTCATTTTATCATTCCACAGCCATCCATGTTCTGAAAACATTCTTGCTTATTCAGATCTCTTATGTCTTTGAGACACAGCATCTTAGCCAGCATCATGTCGCAATGGAGCCCTGAATACTGTATCATAGTATGTAAAAGCCCAAAAGGAGATACTTCATTCATCTTCATAAGAAATAAAACGCGCATCATATTTATAAATTCCAATTCCTTGTTACCACATACATTAGCTTTCTAACCTGTCAAGTATTTTTACCATTTGCATTCTAAATTTCATTTAGAATTTCCTAAGAAATAATTTCCTTTATATTCTCTAACACTTTATTAAATTCAATAATATGTTTGCAGAAATTGCGCAGGATTTTACATTTTACAAGACCTTTTGAATAAGTTTTAAAATTCACTAATTTTAAAGTTTTCATTTGTTTTTCTTTATTTATTTGTTTTTCTTTAGAGGTATATATTACGACTGACAGATATTTGGTAAACATAATTATACCTTAATATATGATTTTCCCTGAAAAAAGGACACTTGCAATCAATAATTGCACTTCTCATTATTACTAAACACGTACTCAAATATGCAGCTGCATTTAACAATCTTATCACTCCAAGAGGTGAGAAAATTGGTTGTTAGATGTTATTCCAACTAATAAGTTGAGGCCTTTGGCTTTTACTATGTCAATTCCTTGAACATTGTTTTGTAGGTCGTCTGTGGTTATCAAAACAGTACAATGCAGCTCACTGCATTAGTGCAGCTATCAGCAAGAATCGGGTAACGTTAAAGCCATATTTTAGAACACTGAATACTTTGCCTCACATTTTATGAACCATCAGTTCTGGTTAAAATCCCTGAACATTCTAAGCTTCGCCTTTCTTCTTATACAGAATGATTCAGAATTCATCGTCAATATTTGGTGGGGAGGTAGGGATTAGGAAAAGAAGGAGATTTCACATAGGAAAGTATGGGCGCAGACGAACGCATGGTGGTGTATAGAGCGTTGTGTGTACACAACTTCCATACATAAGCACAGCTGTTTGATGTGTGCAGCCAGTCGCTGTTACACGTGACTATTGGTCACGCCCCCTTTCACCAACTAGCCTGACCCCCGGATGTAGTATGTTCAACATTCGCTTACCTGATGCGCTCTTTGAAGCATGATTTCAAGATAGCCAGAACAAAGCATGCAGCATGCATGCTATTCGCGGCAATATTCATCGGGAACTTGGAACTTGGATGTGCAGCCAGTCATTATTCGACGAAGTGACTTGGCAGAAGTAACATGAACCGGTATACGTGGACTGAACTTGCAGATATGCATGTAAATGCCAGGCATATTCCAGAAGGTCCGGTTGTCCATGCAACGCCGTTGTGAGTCATGCATTCTAGCACATAGTCAGCAGTTCGAGCACATCTTGTAAGTCTGTAAATCCGATGCAAAGAAATGTTACATGTAAGATAATAAATGATTTTCCCTTACTACTTCCTTTTTATGTGTTCTTTCCATCATTGATCTGGGGTCATTTTGCCCTACTACGTGGCATATGCGTCCATGCATTCCTATGTGAAATCTCCTTCTTTTCCTATTTCCTACCTCCCCACCAAATATTGATGATGAATTCTTAATAACCCTGTAGACAAGGATGAGCCCGGGCCAGTATCTGTTTACCGGTGCTACGAAGTTGCCCCCATCCGCAATTAGTACGAATAATCCTCAGATTCTTTATAATAATAAAAATGTTGTATATTGATGTACCAGCTCTTTTGTGTAAATAAGATACCTAGAACTGAGTTATCTAAGTGGCAATATAGTATTGAATAAATTACTGCTTACTGTAACTGCGAAAGACATATAAAGCGATGAATTTGCAGTGATTATTCATTTACATCAAAACATAATACTGTCTGAAACCTTTTATAAAATTTAAGGTGATGGACACGTTTTTCAGATGCATACGTTTTTAGAATCAATAGTTTATTATGTTCTTATATCTAAAACCCTTTCTTTCCCTGCACTACCTCATTTCATTCCAGCGCATTAATTAAAATGAAAGATTTGGGACTTTTAATCCCACTGTCATTGCACCTCATGATATTTCTTTATTAAAATTGGTTTTCATTTATTTTCGAACATGAGGGTTCTAGTGGGATATTCACCAGAAAGGATAATTAAAATGTTTTAAATTATTGTTCTTTCGAATTGAAGGATAATTCCGTCATAATATGTATGTTTACTAAGAAGCAGTAATGTGTATTATTTTCTGCATATTGGCGAAACATACTACCACGTTCATGCTGAATATGACTTTCCTTTTATCTATTTACTATTCTATGAGAGAGTCATCATAAGAAACTGACATATCGTAAATAAGTAAGAAAAAACCTGTATTCGGGAAACAGACAAACTGATAATTTTGAACAACTTGTTACCCATACTTTTGTCATTCATGACCGTAAATAATATTCTAGTTATCCATTTCGATGTCCTACTCTATTATAAATCATATTTCCATTACCTAACGAGACATTCTCAGAGGAAAGTATCCCACTTTGTCTCATGCATGAATCACGCGATATGCCCAAAATTTCTTTTAAATGTTGGTTCACCTTTCACTTTTGTGTGTTGCTGTCTATGAATTGTATTACTGTAGTGTTACATAATCCCGACTCTTGAGGAAATATAAGATGTACAATTTTATATCTGTTTGCAAATCTATAAAATGCCTTTTACTGACGTTTCCTATTGCTGAAGCGGAAAATAATTTGGTAAAAAAGTGTTTGCTCTCACAGATTTCATATTAACTTAAAACTTAAAAAACTTCTTTTACTGAGTCTATGAATATAATATCATTCATACATCTTTGATTTAATACACAGATTTCAACTCTGAATGCCTGTAATATGAATTTAAGTTACTGAAGATATGCTGCAAATTTTCTTAACGAAGATGACTAAAATTGTTGATTTGTTAAATAAATACTAATTCATTTGATTACAATCAGCAGCATATTTAGGCCTATGTTTGGTTTTAATTTTTACTGAAACTTATTTTAATTTTCTTTATGAACTTAAGGGCTAAGAGAAAAGCGTTTAATTGAATATATAATCCTCAAAATTGCGTTCCCTCTCATTTAATATATTTCGCGATTTTCTTCCTTATATTGATATTAAAATGAGGACTAGGACTATAAAAGATTAATGGAATTAGAAACTTTACTTTGGAGTTCATACTGTACTTAAGACAACGATAATGTTGAAAACCTCTTCAATGGTAGCATATGAAATCAACTCAAATCCTTCTCAAAATTATCATTACCATTAAAAATAAATTTTGAACAATAAATAAATTTCTCACATTTCACAGTGCTTTTCACAATTCAAATATACTTAACGACTCTTCTTTTATCCAGTTATTATACACAGAGCTTAGGACTAAGAAAAACAATTTGTATATCGGAAAGATTTCTAATCATTATCAGGAATGAAATTTAAAACTAATATAGGTATAACCCATCATCATATGAAACACCACAAGATAACTGAAGCTTAAACTCGGAACTCCACATACTTTTACCCAAAATGGTCATAAAAATTCAGCATGCCTCTTTCACTCACATAAATACTAGCAATTGAAATGCAACAGACAGCTGATTTATTCAGTTTTGCCGATATCGGAGTACCTTCATAAAAGAGGAAATACGTAACCTTGAAAGTTGTATATGAACTTCAACGAGAGGTTTTTAAACCTTTGTTTTAATTTTAAAATATTTTTATTTACCTGCATAAAAGAGGAAATACGTAACCTTGAAAGTTTTATATGAATTTCAACGAGAGGTTTTTAAACCTTTGTGTTAATTTTAAAATATTTTTATTTAAAGTAAGTAATTTACGTAGTTTAACATCTGGTGAATCAATATATTTAAAATTTTTTTTAGTAAGGCCTTAGCACACTTTCTATATTAGTGAAAGATCTATCTTTTTATAGCATTAGAGTTTAAAAGAGATTGCACACTATCTAAGCTCAAATATTTGCGAAAGGTTTTTCAAGATTATTTGTTTTAAAAGCGGAGTTCATTATGTAAATTAATGTAAAATATTTTTGTTCATTAACAGAAAAATATTATTAGGTTTGCTTGGCTGAGTGAAAATATTGTTAGATTTTGAAAGAATAAAACTGCAACTTTAAAAGTACTGAAGAACCAGAAAATTTTCCCTTTTTGAAGGTTAAAGTAACTTAAATATGGGAACTTTATAAAAGATTTTAAATGGTCGCTTGGAAAATCTGTATTTTTATAACAGGAGTTAAATGTCTCAATAATACTGCTAAGACTAAATACTGTTTCTACTAGAATTGGTTCTTATTTAATCATTCTTTTCTCCCGGAGGAAGATTCTCCGTGACATTTGTCAAACGAAACGCAAAGGTTATATTCTTGTGTGTATAATTAATGGGAATGGAACTAAGGAAGGACCATGGAGAAAATCGAGAAGGGTAATTTTAAAAGAAATTCGGTTCTGTGTCAAAAAGTTGTGACCATAAAGTTAAATACTTAAACATAACCATCGAGTTAAAGACGATCCTAAACCTAGAAGGGTAAAAAATATGTAACCTATCTCTAAATCTTTAAAACTATTGTTCTGCGGTTTTGTGTGTTTAGATTAATAATGTAAATGTAAGAAGCGTATTATCAATGCTAACTTACAAATGATGATTCATATCATATTAGAAAACCATGTTTAAATTTTAACTACTGTCAATAGTTTTCTGTAGACGGTAAAGACTTAGCATTAGTTAACTAGCTTTAATATCACCTGCACAGCATAAAATTCACCTAAGATTTAATAATAATCATTGCGCTCCTAAATAACTAACATTATTAAATTTTTAAAGATTAGGCTTATTCCCAGATATTTTTAATTTTTAGTAAATTATGCATAATCATATAAGTAAATTTCTTTTGATTAGATGTTCTAGTTTAAATGTAACTGTAAACTCTTTCTGAACTTTAGCGAAAACTTTCCGAAAATGTAGTTTGAAGAACAAAATTTTCGTTCGCTTCAAAATAAATGATAATAACAAAACAAAAAACTTCCCAGCTTCACTCTGCACATAAGAACCTATAATGAATTATAACATAAACAAAAATCCATAATAAATTTTTCGATGAAAAATCCTTAAATAAATCGTTTAACAAACAAAATGTAAAATCAAATCAAATCGTTGTATTTCTTAAAGTGCATGGGATTTACACAGTCGCTCATGCGAGTGTTTCTTTCTATATTCTACAAAGAATTTCAAATAAAAAAATTCCTTCAAAGAACAGGCGTTACAAAACTAGTTCAGAGAAGAAAATATTCAAACGATATAGTTGTTAGGCATTTAATTGCAAAGACGTAACAGATTGGGTTTGGATTTGATTCTTTAATTCAGGAAAAGCACTACTTAAGCTCCATCCAAATTTTGACGGATAGCAAACTGTGGGATTGAATCTGACGGTTTGAAAAACGGTTCTCCCTATCACCAATCTCTTCAGACAAAACAGCTTGTATTACATTTTTCGCAAGAAAAAGGCAAAAAAGAAATATTTATGGCATAAATTCATTAAATTTAAAATTTGTGTAATGGAATAGGTACTAAATATCATCCGTTGTGGCATTTCATCTAGATAATATGCAATTATAAATGTGTCGAGGTTTTGATTTTTGCCTGAGGGAGAGCTCTTTTTCTAATTAAAAAGAAGAAACCTATTTGAATTCTGGAATAAAAATGTTGTATTTATAAATTATAAATGGAATTTATCTTCTAGCTTCGGTAAGAATTTGTAATTAATATAATTTATCTGTTGGCATATCATGAAGTTATTTCAAAAATTAATCTTCAGAGTATTTTGTTATAATTATTTAAGTATTTGCTACGTCTGTATTCAAGACATTCGTTTAAAGTTCCATGAAAATTAGTTTAATTGATTATTCCCGCTTAGCTTTTTTATCCCTAATTTTGGTTATATTCCTAATTTTCCTAGTCCTAATGTTTTAAAGGGTAGCTCAGATTTGAAATTAAAGCATGGTAACATCAATAATATCCTTCACCTTAAAATTCTGATCTAATGAAGCATATTTATTTCGCATATGTGTATTTTTAATTACTTCAAATGTTACTTTCAGTTATTGTACAGTTTTTGCTGCATCAAAACATACTTTAACATTTACATATATAAGAAAATTGAAATATAGTTGTATACATATAGTATGCGTAAGATGGAAATGAGATCGAAAGTTAATAGGAGTCAGTACATTCATTTTCAAAGCATACAGTAGCTTTAATAAATGTATCGGAATTTTACAGCAAAATGTTAGGAAACGTATATACATAGAGCAAAACTGTTCTTCAGTGTTTATCTAAAAGTTATGAAAAGTAAAAGTGTAAAAGTTGTGAAGTAAATAAAGAGTTGTGTTGAGACAGAGTTTAGCTTACATATTAATTTTCTGCCCTGATCGGCATAACGGTTAGCCTTGCAGGCAGCCGTATCGTTGGGCTGGGATTCCAGAGAAAGCTTGGACGTTTTTAAATGTATGTGATGGCCCCATGCCTTTGAGACATGGGGGCACTTAAAATGCAAGGCAAGTCAAAATTCATCTCGAGTGGCTCGGTGGTAGGGGAAGAGAGGTGAGAGTTCCTTGAAACCGTTCCCCAGGGTTCAAGGAACATTTAGGTTCTTTGGTTTTTCTTTCAGAATTTGGAAGAAACTGGGCATTGTCATACTATCCCCCATGTGGTAATTAAGGCCCGACGACAAAAGCAATACTGCGCTCCTTGCCAGGAAAACATTTGTGAATTTATTCTGTGGTACTGTCAGATAAGTGATACTTCACAATAATAACATAATAATTTAATTTCAGAAGTTTTTATAATTTGAAATACATATGAAACGTCAGTGCGTTAAAGGAGTCTTTTGTCAGCAAGAACGTGGGATGATAAATTTAATTTGAAATGTATTTTATGTATTTCTGAGATTCTATATCTAATTTGTTAAATATTTAAGTATGAAATATAAGCTGCTCAAAATATATTTTTTTTCTTCATGATTATTCTAATACGAAAGAGAAAAAGTCGTTAAAAATGCTTAATCACAAAGATTTAGATACCGATTTAATTTTAGAATGCTTTCAATCTAGTTGCTAACATCTCTTTATAAGAGAAATAAGTATTATTTCTAGGACTTTTCTTATTTAATTTAAATAAACGAAAAAGCTAAATATAACAAAAATGTTTCGCATCATTAAATAACCTCAAAAAATTAATTTCTCATAGCATTAGGTATATAGTAAATTCCTAAAATTTAGTAAGTCTTTTAAAAGACTCTTTCAAGTTTGCAAATAACTCCAAACAACATAATCTTAAAGTGAATATATGTGGGTCAATTATTTCCAAGGCATGTTAGCGTTCGTTTCATGAAGCTGTACCGGATATTCGGGATGAGCAAAAAGTCTTTCCCTAATTACTAAATGTTTCCACAAAATAATCACGGAAGATAGAAATGTAAAATTTATATCATTACGTACTTCTGTTGTTGCAATTTTTTTACCATGAGCATAGGACGCCAAGGAACAGTTAGTATCGAACTGGCGGGGATGTAAAAGACCTAAGTGCATTTTGCGATAAGTTTGTATAAACGCAATTCTCCAGATTTTAAGAGTATCAGGAATTAGCAGGAATAAGTTTTAAGGAATATGATAGTACTGATGACCTCCCAAAAAGTGGCAGTCCTACTATGAGTGATGAGATTATTGAAAGCATTCATGAATCGGACAAAGATATATCAAGGACTGAGTTTTTATCACACCAGTTCATGATCTGATACTTTGAAGGCCCAGAATTGCAGATACTGAACCAGGTGTTTCGGAACAAATGTTAAGTAACAAACAAAGAGGTTTCAGAGCAAGTGTTGGCTGGAGTTGGTAAAAGTTGGAATACCAATTTGATTTTCTCTACGAAGCAGACACAGACTGAATTACTAGCAATTTTATTTTAAAAAATTTAATTATTTCAGTTACCATTTCCAAAAGAGCGTATGTGTCTAATCATAATAGTTTTTGCGCAATAAATTTTTGTAATCAGGGAAAGACCTTTTGCTCACTCTGTGTGTTTAGATATATCAAAACTGAGAAATAGAACCAGATTCATTAACATTAAATATCGTTAGAAATGGGAACATTACCCGAAATATTTCCGTATACTTAACGTCAAGATAATGCTAAAGCGATGGCATTACTTAAGATTAAATTTCATTGATATGATTTGCACTTTTTTTTGTGCTTGCATTGTCAAAAATCTCCGCGTGTCTTTCGGTGATTTAAAAGGTGTACCAAGCATCTTATACCACTTTCGTCCCCGTCAAATCAACTTCTTACTGTCCAAATAACTTTCCAGTAAATACTTCCTTTCCCTGCCGTACTAAAAAGAACGGAAGAGAAAGGAATTTTATTTCCAGCCGGATCCCCCTTCATATGCAGAAATCCCTACCAAAGATTACTTCGTGTTCTTAGCTATAGTTAGCAGAAAATAATACATCACCGTTAAAATAAGCAACACATTCTTATTTAAGCACCGTCCGAGCGTAGATATGAAAAGATCGCGGTTTCGGGAAATCGTACTTTCCGCAGAGATTTCCTAGAACTCAACAAGTTCAATTCCAACAAAGGACTCCGCGTAATTATTTAGGCCGTGAAGTGGAGCGCGGACTGATCTTGTGAAAGGGCTAGGGCGGAAATTCCCATCAGGGAATCCGGGGAGTACGTCTCGAAGTGTAATAAGCGGAAAACAAGGGGTGAGAAATTTATTTTCTTCAGAAATTTCCCTTTGAAACCAGCAGGCTGTCGTTCCTTTGTAAACACGGTTCGTCAAAGGAGTTTTGACGATTTCATGAATATATGGAAGGTAGGATGGCGGCGTGTAAATAATAGAGACTACTTTTGATGATTATGGCTACCCTTTGAATGACAATGATCAGAAGCTAGACTTGAAAGGATCTCAGTTTCATTTCCAGAGATGAATTCCTTTTTCGGTATTGTAAGGACAATAAGCAAATCGTCAACATGTTGCACTTTCATGATTCATCCTTTGCTAGGAAAAGAATGATTAACGCTGTTTTCATCCATCCACATGAATATTCGATGGCTGCTGCGGTGCCTTTCTAATTATACAGTCAAACTAGAAGTTTTTAATTAAGAAGAACTTTATAACCATGTAAAAACTCCGTAAGCTAAAAGATTTACTTTCCTCATTTTGCTGAGTGATATTAATTTTGAGTTACATCAGCCTTAAGCTACAAAAATTTGCATGCAAGTTTTGAAAAGTTCTAAGGATCAAAGCTAATGAATTTTGCTGACGTAATATTATAATCGTTTCCACAATATGCCTAAAGTTTCAGACCATATAATTATCATAATAGTTGATTTGGCATCGAAAATTTCAGATTGTTCGTAATTAGGCGAAAAGAGCTGTCTAAAAGGAACTTAACTGAATCTGAATTTGAAAATGGTTCATAGCTATGTCTCAGATTCTAATGCAGATGACATGTGCCGTTTTAAGTTTAGTTACACTTAAACTAGAATTTAAGTGTAACTAAACTTAAACCCAGGTTGCTTTCAAAAAAACCCCTACTCGATGTGGCCTCTTTGCCTGTAAAATCTTCCTTGTGACCCTGAGTAATTTTGCTTTTATAACAATGTAGCTAGCATAAATAGTATTATTTTACCTAATGAGTACTAATATAATAATGTAACCCTGTACAGTTTATTGTTTGTTATATTGTTTTGTATCATAAGAAATTATAGTAAAAAACAATTGTAATACAAAACAATTCTTAATTATAAGAAATTGATTATTTTGTTGTAAAACAATATCAAAATAATATATAAGAATGCAATAATGATGTGATTATATAGTATGTGTATGTATATGTGTTTACATATATTATATATATACTTAACAGTGCTAATTAGCTATTAGCTAAACGAAATGCTGCACCCCCCCCATATAACTAATGTTTGTACTTGGGATGCCTTTACGGTTGTATAACTGATATATTTCTTCTCAAAAATGCCATTTCCTTTTATGATGAAACTCACTTTTGCCATTGTAGCTATTTTTTCGAGGGGAGGAGGGGCAAATAATGTTTAAGATTTATTTCACTCTTCTTTAAAAGGAAAAATCGTGTTTTGTTTGGACTTTGCTAATATAGCATTGTTGATGTGAAATGAATAAATATCAGTGTAATATTGTTTGCCTTAACATTTATTCGCTGACACATGTCACTGTAGTGCAAAAAGTCTTTTGCATAAGCGAGTGCTTTTATTTAAACTTTAAGAAAATGAATGCGATTTTAGACTGTTTCAGACTAAAAATTTTAATCAAATATTAATAGAGAAAAAATCAAATTACCTACCTATATATGAATATAATATTTATATCTAAAATATAATACTTGAAGTCGCATGGTTAAAAATTTACTTAAGTACTATATTTAAGGATATAAAGCCTTTGTTAGTATTCTGAAAGTTCACATTATCTTTGACTTTCAAATTAAAAGACTTATTTAGAAGAATTTTGTATCTTGAATATAAAACGAATTCTTCCAATAACTATCTTTACATATTCTAATACCCTACATATTAATTTTATATTTTAAGTATTTTATGATATATTAAGTTAGTTACATGAAAAGGTCCGTTTGAGCAAGCATTTTCAGAGTCTTTTTGTTTTTAACTAAAGTCATACGTTTTCTCAATTAAGATATATTGTTTCAAGTTTTTGTTGCTCAAACAAAAGTAAATTCTACTCATTTTGACTAATTTATTAATGTTAATGTAATGTTAAATTTGATATCTAAATACATAAGTGACGATGAGTTCGGAAGAATAGGTATAATTTAATTGATGGAATTTAAATGGGTAAAATTAATACTTCAAAAAGAACAGAATTTGTCATAATAAAGAGAAACCATCAAAAAATTAGTATTAACTTTCCCTAGATGGTTCAACCTCTAATTATAAAAACCTGAGACAGCATTGCATAAAAGTCATTTTCTTAATACCTGCAACAATAAAGACAAAGTTCTTTCTATTCAAATTTTTTCAAATTTCTTTAAAAATTAAACCCAGTTACCGTGCAATCACAGTATATTACAGGTGAAAATGCGAAAACAAAACGGTAAATATGAGAAGAAAAATCAAAAGAAATGCAAATAGAATCTAAAAATATTGAACCTCAAATTAGTATTTGTATCTTCTTCCGTGAACTTGAGTTACAGTAAAATAAAATCACTAAACATTTCCTCTCTTAAGAGAATGAGAACGCAAAATACATGAATTTTATTTCTTTGAACATAAGATTTGGATATCTACTGAAATTGGAATACAGAAATTACATTTTATTTAGCTCTGCATTTGAAGCTTTTTACATATTATTCACTGTTTTTTAAGATTATTTTCCTACATCGACTCAGTACTTTGTGGTTTTGCTTTGCGCTACAGCCAAATATGTGACAGTAATCGTTATTTTATTATAATCTCCTTTCACCTGCCTCATGTGAGGAAACGGGAAGAATAGAAAGTTTATTAGTAATTAAATATTAAAAACTTTGCTTTGGATTAATGTACTAAATCTAAATGATTTTTTTGGTAATGCTTAAGTAAAATTTGCAATAGTGCATAAAAGTTTGTTTCTAATATACGGCTTGCCAGATTTCGGCAGAATAATTATTTGAGAACTTGTGCGTTGTATCAAAAATAGCCTTCAAATCCTAAGTAAGAAAGTTAATAAATTTTAAAATTTCTTAGCTTGAGCTTTAATAAAATATTTCATTATAAATTACCACAGTTCTCTGAGCTATACATAATGCATGTCCTTAACATTCATTCATTTTAGCTCTCACCTTAGATGTGCATGCAAGCTGCATATGAAACAAAGCATTGATTCCAGATTGTATATGTACAGTCACCCCATTCAACCAAATAAATCCTCATCCCAAACTACGATTCCTTCGTTACGCCAACCAATTCTATCAAGTAACTCTTTCCTTTTACCGCAGAGGGAGCATATATTTGCTACAGTTTGTCTGAGGGACTGTGCCCCTTAATGTCTAAGCATGCACTTTCGCCCTCTCTAACACGAAGCTGCCACGTAAGGAAGTCGAAGCTGTATAATAATGATGGTTAGCTGTCAGATTTCGGGCCTTCTGTTGGTTAGGTCTGCCCAGCAACGGCTGTCAAGAGTGTCTGTTTGTGGAAGGCCACGATTGCAGCGCCACAGACGGATGGTAGCCCCATCTCGTAATGGCGCGCATCACCTTTGTGGCCATCTCAAATAATGGCCAATGACTTCTAAGGCAGCTGCAATGATTCACATGACTGCGCTAGAAACATATAGCAAATGTTAGCTACCGGTGCTTAGGTATTTATCAAAATTATGTGCTAAAAGAGATATAACCGCTGCCAATAACTGGTGCGCCGCCTGACCTCATTGGACTATCCATCAGACAGCTTCAAAAACTGTGAGCCCCCTTCTCTTAGATTAATCAATCGTACTTTCTTAGTCTAATTATCGCCAGTATTTTTATCCTTATCGTAAGAGAAAGTTATCATGAATGAATTATTACAGCTTCTTATTCATTTGCATCCAGTTCTGATTTCTATAACGTTACATCTTGACAGTAACAAGTAAGGTTAGAATCTGCAAAGCCTAGCGCAGTTTACTTGTGAGTAAAACTCTTTCTATATAGAATTTGTAAGAAGATTCTCTTATCGTAAACTGATTTTAGAATATTTTAGGAACGATGACAATCAATATTCATCCAAAATTACAAATGCGTTGAATGATTTTGTACTATACTTATCTCCTAATAGGTTTAAAACATTAAGAAAACTACATACTATTCAGGAATTCGTTTTTGTTATTAAAGAAATACAGGTATCTTTCTATTTTCGATTTGGTGTAAAGTTTTAACTTAAAATTTTAATATAGCATTTAATCTTACAGAAATCTGAAATACTTTTCCCCTTATGCTACGGTTTTAAGAGATGTTTATGTGTCAGTTATAAACGTGTAATTTATGATCTAAGTGAATTTTTTTATTATACTTACTAATTTTATTACCTTTCTTATTTATTATCATCTCTAGTAAATATTTACTTTTACTACTTCTCAAAATTTGTTTAAATCTCAGTGCTTTTGTGATTATAATTGTAGGTTTGTTATTTCTGCATTTGCAATATCATAGTGGAACGTTTTCGATTAGTGTTATTACTATGCATAACATCATGAACACGTGCATAATATAAACATATCTTCTTTGAAGGCTGTATGAACTTTCGTAGGATCTACCAAGATTAACCTGATTGAAACGTATAGATTCTTTCGGAACGCCTCTCACGAAGGCATCCTTTCTATAACAAATGATCATCTGATGCTTTATCGCAATAAATAATCTAACATAACTCTTTTTTTTTTTTTTTAAAATGGGCCGTAGCCAGTTCCTTTGAATTGAGTGTTATGCGAATAATCACTGTGCCAGTATTATGCAGATAGGGCAGATATCCAAATTAAAAAGTGCGCATTTTTAAGTTTTTAAGTTATACACTGCACTACGTTTTATTATTATGTAAAATATTCATTTTTAAGCTATATGCATTACTTGTAGGAGTGCATTGGCAGTTTTAGAAAAAGAAGTTGTCCTTAAATAGTGATACGCATTTACTGCTGTTGCTTGTGATACTGCAACAAAACGGATTATCAGCGCTCACTAACGAAATTGGCTTTAGAACTTCAGTGTTAATAAAAAATTATCACAATAACACTGATAGTCGAAATCCTCTCAAAGTGTTAGATAATGAGGCTATTAGTTCACAATGTTACCTGCTACACAGAAATCTTAATATGAGTCAAGGCACTTTCGTTTCACATATACACAACATACTGGCCAATGATTTTGAAACCTTACAAATTTTCATTTGAATGCGTGCTAGGGATGAAGTATGCAAATTGTTTTATAACGTGGGTTACACGTGGTTAGAATGCTGGTATAAGTAAGGTATATGAGGGCTTTTCACGATGAATGGAGTAAAATGGGAATAACGATAGATCTTTCACCATTTATTGTTGGTGCCCATTTAGCACAGGCCTCAGTTTCGAAGACAGCAAATCTCACTGGGTTCTCAAAAGCAGCCATATCAATGATTTTCAAAAGTTGTAATCAGAACCACGGTATTTATCTAGAAGACGTAACTACGGTTCCAGCACAGTTTTCCATCAGAGTAATCGGCGTCGTCTCCGACGAATTGTACGGCAGAAAAGGAACTTTACTGTGCTTCAACTGATACAGACCTTCAATACAGACCTTCAACCAAGGCTTTCCCAACACATTTCAGCTCGCAGAGAATTGCAGAGGATAGGAATGCATAGTCGAGTGCCTGTGAGAAAACCACTCCTTTCTGCTCTGCATGAAGAATTCGTTTGCAGTGGTGTCGGCAAAGAAGACACTGGACTTCTGAGGATTGAAAACGGGTATTGTGGTCATATGAATTACGCTACACCTTATTTTGCACTGATGAAATACGTCGAATTTAGCGAGAAACCTATGAAGCCATGAATCCATCTTGTCTTACTCGCACTGTGCAAGGATCTAGTGGGAGTATCATGACATGGGTCATGTTCTTTTGGCATGGAAGTGGTGCCCTAGTGTTCCCCTAGGGTAGACAAACAGCCATGAGATACCTAAATATACTGGCAGATCAAGTGCACCCTGCAATCTTATATTTTTACCCAGCGACAGATACTTCCTGGACGATGATTCAATTGTACATCGTGCCAGAAGTGTTCAAAATTGGTTCGTTGAACATCAATCTGATTTCCAACATCTTCTTTAGCCACCGCATAGCCCGGATCGAAACCCCATAGAAAATGTTTGAGATAAGGGGGAAAGACGCATCCGACAGCACTCCCCTCTTCCATCAAATTTACAAGATTTAAAAAGCTGCATAGCCAATGCATGGTATTTTCTGGACTTAAATGCACTCCAGAAGCATATAGACTCGATGCCCAAAAGAATCAGAGTAGTTATCTGTGCCAAAGATGGTCCAGTAAAATATTGATATTGGGTTTCTAATTCATTGGCCAGTATGTGTATTTACTTTTGCTTTACGTATCAAAACTTTAATTCAGGGAGCTAACAAAACTGCATGAATGTGTATAATTTTCTTGTTTGTTCAGAGTATCCCTGAACATTATCCAAATTCTATTTAAAGTTTCTTGTCTGAAATGAAAGTTTTCAATAACTGAAGAGTGGATCACAAATTATAATTTAATTTTGAATTCCAAAATTAAAGTTTCCCAAATCTAATCTAATCAGATTTAGCATATCTTTAATTACTGGTTTAAATGTACACGTCATTAGATTTGAAGTGATTTTCATTATGGATGAAAAGATTTTTAAATTAGTAAAAGGCAGATGTTTTCAAAAAAGAAACTATTTTTGATGCAATTTTATAAAATTTGACTTCTTTGTCTCAAAATGCTTCCAACGTCTTTCCATCCTTAGTAGATTCTATATCATCAAATTTAATATGTACAAATTAGGCGGTCTGCAAAACTAAATAACTAAATAAAGAATTTAAGAAATTTCATATAAAGTGAACATATTAAAAGTAGATAATGGTCTATTTTATCACTTATTACCGTAAAATAAACATAATATTTTAAAAATTAAAATTTATCTGCATTTTTAGCATACAAATGCACGAAAACGTCGCAAATGGTGCAGTTAACAGTATATTATTCGGATTTTTCTGCTCTTGGGTGACAACTGACAAGTAGTTTTCTCTAAGATACTATGTCATAACTTGGTACTTAAAAGCTTGAAAATATACTTCATCATCAGCTGCTTCGGACTGTGACAAATTTTTTAAACATGCGAAACATATCTCTCAGGTTCATTATTTCAATAAAACAAGAACGCAAACGAAATACAGATTGATACACTGTTACATTTTATTGACATTACTTGCACTAAGAACTAGAACACTTTTATGAAAGGTTAAGAGCAACTGTTTTAATTTAATGATGGTTATACTTATTTTCATGTCAATGGGCTTAGACATTCCTGCGCTATGAGCTTTACGGATAATCACGCGCACGCAAAATGACTTTGAACGGTATATCTCTTTCTTTGTCACAAATGTATATTAATATCAAATTTCATTAAAATATGTTCATTAGTTTTTCAGAAATTCGAAATAATGTGCAAATTCCCTTAATTTTGCTTACAAATATACGTAAATAAAAATTAATTATCCAAGGACAGGTAGGTCTTTGGAATTATAGCTATATTTTGGTGAAACGGGGAATTTAGCTACGCATAGGCCAACTTCTGACAGTAAACTGAGCCATAGACGTAAACCTCTGCGCATTTTGGTACGTCTTCTGGTTTCACACATATAAAAAAATATCCAGACTTGAAGTCTAGCGTCGTCATATATTTTGTGGATTTAATTTTCCTTATTATTTTTTCAATTATTGGTAAGGGTTGAACCTGACATTTTGTTACTCTGTATATTTTCCTTAATCAATAGCGAAACAATATGCTTTAATATCATCGGGTTTGAAATTACTTTTGTTTCGGCCTAGTACAACACAGCATGCTTATAGGGGTTACAGTTCTACTTTTCAATATTTCTGCAATATGTTTTTCTATGAGTTCTTCCTTAACCTTGTCATAGTGTTAGGGTTTTCCTCTTCAAGAAATACGGGTGATTTCCTGTTGCTACCGATTGGCTGACCACCTGGGCAATCGTCAAATAAGTTAAAAATTTCTTAACAACTGTTCCAACGGATTCAAATCTTTCAGTCCTTCAGATCTAAGGCGGGCAGATGTACATCTTTGTTCCCCAGCTAGTTCACTTACAAATGCAAAGTATCTTCCTGAAAATTTACTTTAATTAAATTTACCTGAAAATTGCTCACCACAAAGAAAAACCACCATATGTTGCTTAATTGTTAACCTGCATATTCGAAGTTACTCTTTCTCTACTTATTCACACAGTGTTCCTTGGGACACTATTACCTTCGTTTGTAGCACGTAAAACAATCTGTAAGGTCTGAAATTTTTTTGAAACCGTTTTCTGTGAATAGACTACTTTGCGCATACGTTTCCAATAATGCATCTTCTGGTACACTATTTAAATAATTTGTATCATTGGTAAGGGCAAATATTTAATTAACACCGAATTTAATTGAACACGAGAGGCAAATTCTCTTTGAGGTGACTGTACCCTCAGTATAGAAAGTTTTGGTGCGCTAATTGTAATGTGATATCTGAACATTTGTCCTACATCCCTACCAGAGAAGTAGCAAGTTACCGCCGTTGCTGTAATAGTACCACAAAGACTTAGGTTTAACCAATCGTTTTACTAAGCTGAAGTTTTTGCAAAACAAGTACCACTCGTGCACAGATAAACGACTTCTTGTCGCTATGTAAAATAAGGAACAGCATGTACACTAGTTATCGTTAATAAAAAAAATCACAAAAATGACGATTATCAAAAAAGTACTTGTAGCATTTAATGAAACTAACCCACAGTACACGACACGTAGCAAGGTATAAAATAACATGAAAAGAAATTCCCAGACGATTATGGTGTTATAGAATTTAGCTTATGTATAAAATGAACAAATCGGATATGTCAGTTTGGTATAGAAAAGTTACATTCTGTATAGTTAGTTTATGGTCTCCAGTAAAAGTAACACAGCGCATACAGCGATGTGTGATGCTGTCAATTATGCGGTCTATCAGTTTCACAGAAAGTGAGAGCTATTGCTCTTGCAAAGCAGTGTCCCTTACAAGCGTGGCGAGGGTCTGAAGAGGAGCTATATCTTCCTAAAGCATCTCAAACATGCTGGATATGATACAAGTCCGGTTACCGAGCTGCCTTTCCATGTGCTGATTTGTTTGCTTCTGTAGATAATCATCCACGATGCGAGACCTGTGAGATCTAGCGTTGTCGTCCCGTAACAGGAATTCATTACCGGCATAAGGGCGCCCATATGCATCAAGGATATAATCTCTATAAGCCTGAGCATTTACGGTACCACGTGGAAAGATATGGGGGTCTGTGTGTCTACCCAAAGAAATACCACTCCAAATACAGATATTGCCTCCTTTGTATTCATCTCTTTCACTGATGCTTGATGGATGCTAACGTAACCCAGGCTCTCTCTCCAAATCAAATAACGCCTACTATCGCTTTAGAGGTTAAACCTTGATTCATCCCTAAAAAAAACAGCCCTTCATTGATCAGCCGTCCATTGGACACGTTGACGTGAACTCAAACGTTTTCTCCTATGACTCTCCTATGAGCGACACGCAAGTGGCTGGCCGCCTCGCGTACAGACCTCCTTCGCACGGTTGACATTGACACCAACCTTCTACGCAACCTTCTTTGCCTTCTACGCACGGTTGACACTGACACCAACCTTCCGGTGGCTGCAGCAAGGAAGGATCTGAGTCGGAGTTACGATTAATATTCTCCTCATAACAACAAATATCGATCATCGGCGCTCGTCCTAGCGGTTGACCATCCTTGATCCTTGGCTGAACCTCCTGGATGCCGAATCTGCGGGTTAGAAATTGTTGCCAAGGCCTATGAACCAACACCACTGGACTCACATTCAGCCATCTGTCCACTTCTGTCTGACTTTCTTGTGCCTCTAGTCTCCAAATAGCTCACCCTTTTAATTCTTCTGACAAATGATACCTGCAGGTCATTGTTATGAATTGACTAGCTTAGATTTCTTATTTCAGTATCACAGCAAAATTTGCAGGCTTACTCTAACATATTCAAATTTATGCTCCTCTCTGATGACGTATTCCGACTACAGCACGACTGATTTCCATACTACAGTTTTACTCAGAAACTGTTATTTGATAACACGCATTGGTTTATTTTTGAACGAGTTATCGCTATTTTTGAGGCTCTTCCTTAATCTTTGAAAACCAGTGTACTTACATTTAAACGTTGATAAAGTCTTTTAAGACCACACAGTCAAAATAATAAGCTATAAGCTGGCTGGATTAAATTTATCAGCGCGTAAGTTTCAGCCGAGATCACCACTTTTAGTCAGAGTTGGCAAAACTATGAACATGCTGCGGGAATGTCAGAAACTTCTCTCTCATACAGCTTGATAATACAGTTTTTACAATTCAAGAGTATAAATTCTCTTACAAACTTCTTAAATAATAGGTTATTAAAATTAACCAGTTTTTCTCATTTTTTCGTTTCTTATCCGTATGGGGTGATATCCTTCCGCTGGGAGCTGAAATCGATATGTTTCGATATTCATTACTTTCAGTCAGACTCCAGGAGTTTTAGTCCACTATGGAAATTTAAAATTTGATTCTAAATGTGGAGTAGAAAGTAAAGACCCACGTGGATTTGTTTTTATTTTCTTTCTTGTCATAACAATTGATTAAATGGCTAAAATACATAACGCATAACAAAAGCCCTCACCTAAATTTCACTAGAAGCTAAATAAAGTTATATATGTAAAGAAGTAGTTAAGGATCAAAATCATAATAACTGGTTAGTTAATATAAGAACATTACAAAGATATTCTGCACCATTATCGACTTACAAATTGCGGCAGAAGTAAAAATCGGCATAATAGTTTTATCTCAAATTCCATTCTCGAACGAACCGTCGGACTTCATAGGACTTCCTGCACATGTAAACTAAATGCGAACTAACAGCATTATAAATTTTAAAGAAACCTACCTCTTCAATTGTGGAACTCTCTATATTCTTCTACAGTTTATTACCATTAAATTTTATTTTTTTCCCTCATTAGTCATTCATATTTTTATATGAAATTTTCCTGTACTTCTAATTCTTAGAAAAAGAAAGCTTTTGCAGCTTCTGTGACAAAGAAATGAGGTATATCGCCTATGTTTAAACTCTTTACTACGTTTTGTATATTCCCTAGATCAAAATTAACATAAGTTAATAATTATATGTGTTTAAAATTAAGCAAAACTCAGCTATAGACTTAGACCCGTTTTAGAGAAATCTTACGCATTTCGATGGATAAGGACTTTTTTTTCAAAAACGAAACATATTCTGCATCGTGGTAAGAAATAAAAATATTGTGTATACAGAATATTTTAATGTCTTTCAGCTTCTAAATGCAAAGGGTTTTGCTATAAACCAGTCTTAATCTGAGGACGAATTTTGCCTAATGTGAAAGCTTAAATTACTAATTTCTTTCCTCTATATAACTACATGTATGCTTCATTTGTCATACAAAGCAAATCAAATGTATTAAAAGCTTCATTTCGAGCAGCTGCTAATAGTAGGAAACCCTGTCTAATTTTATAAAATCTAAAGCTCATTTTTATTCTCAAATAAAGCTTGATAATATAGTTCTTACAATTCAAGAGTATAACTTCACTTACAAACTTCTTAAATAATATGTTATTAAAATAAACCAGGTTTTTCTCATTTTTCCTTTCTTATCCATGTGGGGTGATATCTTTCTGCTGGGAGTTGAAACCGATATGTTTCGATATTCGTTACTTTCAGTCAGACTCCAGGAATTTTAGTTCACTTTGGAAATTTAAAATTTGCTTCTAAATATGGAGTAGGAAGTGAAGACCCATGTAGATTTGCTTTTATTTTCTTTCTTGTCAGAGCAATTGATTAAATGGCTCCAATACATAACAAATTGGTCTCTATAGCCCACGGGAAAAGAACATTGTTCTGTTCTGTCAATAGTGCTATTAAGTTAGGAAACGTTTAGTTGCTAGTCGTATAAATGTGATCAATGAGAATCTAATAATTTACACGGCAGCATCAAAAGCATGTGTAAGATAAATCTGCTAGTTACGGAAGTCTTTTTGATATTAGATATATAATCCGGGAGGAATGCTTACGCTAGAAACAATATTAATAATAAACAAAAGTTACAAACATGTGACAGTACTATTTTAGGTATAATGCAACTTCTGGAACTTTGATTAAGGGATGGTCCTCATTAATGGTTTGGTTATAAGTGCACTTCTATTTTCACTTTTAACTAGATGCTCCAAATTGCTAGAATATGAATTCATATGCGCACAAAATTACATTTCTTCATGGGTTAGCCAAACGTTTAATTAATAATTATCATATCAGCTAGGGAAATAGAAGCTTAGCGAAATAAAAGGGTATTAAATTGTAGAGACATTAGGGTATTTTGAAGCAGGAGTACGTGAAAAATGAACAATACTCTCGCAGGGACTCGAACCTCGGACCTCTCGATACGCGCCCAGTTTGCTGGTCATTACACCATGAAGGCATGCTAAGAAGGCGGGCGAAGTACCTTATACACTCCCCTTTTTAAAGGGCAACTGAGAATTAGTGAACCCATTCGCTAAATTCTGGTAGTGAAGAATTCGTAGTGAAGAATCATCATCCACCACCTTTTTTTAGTTCGGGCGCCACTGTAGACACATTAGGTTATTTAAGCAGGAGAACATGAAAAATGAGCAATGTTCTCGCCAGGACTCGAACCTCGGACCTCTCGATAGTCGCCGAGTCTGCTAGCCATTACACCATGAAGGCATGCTAAGAAGGCGGGAGAAATACCTTATAAAATGTTCAAAAAAGGAATGCGACAGCATGATTTAACGTCAAAGAGAAAGAAACTGGAAGATCCGATTGAGAACTCGGTAATAATTCATGATTTGAGATCCACAATCTAAAACGCTATCCGGGCATTATTACTCAACATATCACTGATAAGTTCTCTTTATTAAGAATCCTTACAAAACTTTTAATTCATTTAAACCTAAAAAAAGTAGAAACCATATAAATAATTACAACACACTACTTGTACAGTTATTGATTTTTCTAGAGGTTTGCACAATTTGTTTCCTTAACATATATCTGAAATGGAAATGAAATTCGATAGTATTTTAATCATTTAATTGCTCAAATGATATTGCAGAAAGTTGCTGTATTTTCCCCTGAGAATGATTCATTGATTGCTGTTAGGTAATTCGTTCAGTCTAGGAATATATGCAAGTGAAAACTTTTAGATTTCAATCTTCATAAACGTAAACCCTCGAGAATTTATTATAGAAAATGTGAATAGTGGCAGCTTTCTAACAGAAGATATTGGTGTTGTTCGAAGTTTCTATTTGTAATAGGATAATAACTGAATAATTACCAACGGAATTATTTAGAAATATAAAAGTTATTCAATCAAACCCTTTGTTATAATAGTTGCCACTATCAGTATTTACTATCTTTAACATGCGTACTTTAACGAAAATTGTTTTCTGGCATTTCTTTTGCGAAAAGAACTAATAATATTTGTATGTCACTTCTCTTTGCCTTGAAAGTCATTTAAGTCCTCAATGTGCTTAAATCGCTTTTAATGTTAATTTTGACAGAGGTCAACTAAGTTTGCAATCTTATTGAAACGTGTACTTTTGGCATTAAATTCGAACAATTCCATTAGCTATTTGCTAGAAAACAAGAGATACGTTTTTAATCAATATACATAAGCTTCCTTTGAGGGTAAACTAATTTGATATTAGTTTGAGTCTCATGCAAGGGAGAAGAAGTTTGGCTAGTTTCTAAAAGCTTACTCATAAAGTCATGAAGCTACAATTAAAATATAAGACATACTTTTAATATATGTATAATATCCGTCTATCTATCTATCTATCTATCTATATATATAAGGCATATTTTTACTTCATTTGGCAATAAGGATTTATAAGAACTTTTATTTTCGTGTATTTGCCCTAAAGGTTGACAAAAGCCAGGGTGCGACCTATGATCTTGATAATGAACAATTTTTAATCTTCTCATAATCATTAATTGTCTTTACATAGATACTCTCATTGCCAACCTCACTAAATTCCTCATTCTCAATTCATCACATGTAGTTTGAACTTTGCTGTCTAATTCATTCACTGTCTCTCAAACCATGTTTAATATGCACTCAACAAACACTTGAAAATAAGCATTATCCAAATCTTCATCATTTTGTTTAGAATTTGCGATGTTGGCATATTTCTTTGTACCCATGCTTGTACCCTCGACCCTCAGCGGAATTATGAGATTTTCATTTTTCGTACATCATTTCGGAAACGAGGATTCGGCTTAAACACTATTTCGGCTTTTATACGTGTAAATACGGTAAATGTTATTGAGATATGTTTGCATATTTCTTTTTTTCCTAATAGCTGAATCTTAGTCTTCTCAGAGCATTGTAGGTACAGTAAAAAAGGATTACTTTATTCCAAAGCTAGAGATTCAGGAGATTTATACTAAAAATCAGGCGAATTTATTTATTTACTCGGCAAGTGATGCAGCTAAATGATTTTGATTAAGTGTATTATTTTTCTATTCTCTTTCAATAGTTTTATGGCAATCGCGCAATTTCAGCTTAATCTAAATGTACTAATTTATTTTCTTCCCAAATTTTATGCAGACACTATATGCCATGACACAATTAAGCTCTCCCTTTTTCATTTAGTTGCTAGTTATTAAAATATTTCATGCAGTAAGTTAAAAAATTGCAATTGCAAATGTTTTATGTTTTCTTACTTTTACGATCATTTAATGATGCTTAAGAGGATATTGACGCTAAATATCTTTTTAAACTATGTCTTTTATGAAAGTTTAAGATGTTTTGCTTTTCCTATGCTAATAAAGATGAGCGTTAGTTAACCATGAATAACAATTAGAAGTCATGTTTTTGTATCTAACTCATAACTATTAAATTATGAGCTATAAAATCTCCAATAAATCTCTTTACGATTTAGACGAGAAAACAAGTTATACCTTTTTAGATGAGTAATACAATTGTTTATTATCAATTCCAGTTCGCAAGGGTAAATAAATCATTAGTTTTCTGGTAAAGTTTTAATGCATTTGTTTAACAGATTTTTGTGTTTATTTTTCATTTAAATAAGAAAAACATGAATTGAATATTTGGAATATCTAAAGTAATAATCTTATTGTTGAGGGTAAAGAAATCATAGATGCACCACTAATAGAGAAACACCTTGTAGAAGATTCATATTTCTTATTAACAACGATCTGTATAAATATTTATTTCCATATTTCTTGCTAAACAGGCGTTATTATTGAGAAACCAAAGCATTTACTTGTACGTAAGTCTAAACTTCCAATTTTTGTTTAGAAGCTTTCGTGTCAGTAATAACATTTTGGCATAGCTTTTATATATTCGTTTGCAATATTTTTTCATGTAATGACCGCGAAGGGTTTGTTTATTTTCTGCATTAAACTACCAGTAAAAGAGTACAAGCCTTTGCAAATGCAATTTTAGATCTTCATTCCCATTTATATTAAATTATCTTTTATGCATAAGAAATAAGTTCAAAGAGATACTCTGTAAATTGGAACCATAGTCACCAGCTCATATCGCAAAATGCTGCACCATAAATTTAGTTGCCTCTGTTTGAAAATCGAGTGGAACTCTTCAAAATCTCTCGTGCGATATCTAATGTCTTAATGTAATTGTTTTTAAAGCTTGAAAGAACAGTATGACGAAGTCGCAAAAAACAAGCCACAGAAACAAAAAGAGAAGACGAAAACAGCGTTCTGCTCAAAATCACGTTATTTATTGATTTTTTTGGCGGAAAGGTTGGATGGCGATTATAAGAACCAGTCTCTTCTTTTGGGACAAAGTAAAGTCTTAGCAATCACTTTTCTGGCCCCGTAAATCGAATTTCCAGCTGTTTTTTATCTATTACGAGTACCGATTGCGCCGCCTTTTTTTTTATTCTGCTTCATGTACTTTATGGTTTCAGGCACTTTCAGGTGTTTGTTGCTCACCTGCCTGCAAATAGGATTTTCATTTCAAGTATTCTCATAGATGAAACGTATGCAAATGAAGAACATATTTTTTATATTAGAAGGAGAACTATCCCTTTAGATACTGCTTAATATGCAACATTTTTACTAAATGGAGAATGTGTTACATTTATTTAAAACATTCTTACGCAGCATAGTTTCATATTCGGCTCCGAAATTTTAACAACCATTTTTATAGATAGTTTTTACAAGCGACATTAGTTGCCATTTTGAAATTTAATCTACCGGTTCCAACATCTTAAGAAGAATTTAGCGTGCGCAAGATTCATTTACAATTAAATTTCACAGAAACTTTAGTCAAAAACATTTTGATAGGTAGGTTTTTAAAAATAAATTTTAAGGTTTCACCCCTTTTAAGTGACTTTTTTCAAGAAAGTATAATTAACATTTTTGATTATTTAGCAAAAATTTTAAAATTAGTATTATAAAATGCTTAGAAGATATAAACTTGATCAAATATTTAATTCTGAAAGAGAAGCAATTTGAAATTTGCCGAAGTTTTCTTAACTTTTTAAAGGAATATTTTATTATATTTCTTGGACTATTATAATTAAATTTCTTTCAAATGCTTCTGTCATTTCTTCATTCATACTGAAGTTTCTCTTTATCGTAATCAATCAATGCCTCATGTATCCTTTCAGAAAAAGCTGCAAGCCATTGTATGCTGGCTTCTTTAGAAAGAATAATAAAAATGTAACTATTCGGCATAAATAAATTCAAACATATATATTAAGTAAAGTTGCTCCTGAAATAGGCTTTTGAATTGTGATGTATAAATAGGGAACCTGAAAGGGACCTTTCGTGTTTTCATGTTTTTAACTATTCCATTCAATTAAAAGTGAGACCCTAGAAAACAAGAAAAAGATGCTGTATGAGTACGCTACTCGGATCGGTGCATTGGTGAAACGACGATGGCTGCTGTATCGTTAAGCCCGGTTTCGAATATCGAAGAAAGCATGAATATTTGTAAGTGTATACCGTCTCTGCGGCATGGGAGCACTTAAAATCTTGGGGAGCCGAAAATCCTCTCGATTGGTTTGGTGGAAGGGGTAGAGGATGGGAGACCCTCGTATCCGCTCTCCATGCTTTGTGCATCAAAGCTGGGGTGTAGCTGCACAGTTAATGGCGTGGAACTATACCTGTAGAACCAATGTAAAAATCCAGGTGTCCCATCCATTTCTAACTGTACCTGTTGCACGAGTAAAGTTAATATTACCTCCAACTGTGGGAAACAAGATGTATTAAAATTTTTACGAAACGATTTACTCTTACTGAAAAGTATTCCTTAAATGCGTAACTTAGAAATTTTAAACTCAAAGCTTTAATAAAGATTTTATGTTCATCGGTTTCACTATTTCATTTTGTGTTTTATTTGACCTTTCTCATATATTTCATAGTATTGTTGGATATACTATATTACCTATAAAATTATGGTATATTTTCAACATTTATCTACATTCTATACTTTTTTATGTTATAATTTTTTTCATTTTGCTTGGAAATTTTTTAATTAAAATTAAAGCACTTTTTATTTGGGCGTTTCTTTACTAATTCTGACCTATTTTTGAAAAAGCTACTTTAGTATGTGTTTTTGAGTATTCTGTTATGCATTATCTTAACCTTTCTCTCTGAGAACTTGCTAGATAGCTGTGTCATTTCAGCCCTTTCACATTCTAATATAAGTTTTATATTGAAATGTACAAAAATAATCATTTAGAAAATGATTTCGATAATAGACCTTATCATTTTAGATCAACGTGTTATTAAGGATGAGTTATTTTATTCGGAAGAATCTGTTTGGAAGTAGAGGGAACCTGCTGATGAATCAAACCGTAAACTGAATGATAATGTAATTTAACTTCTGGTAACTATTAAAACAACAGCGTTTCGGTTTTTAGTTACATTTACTAAAACATATATTAAAAACTAGATTTTCTTTTTCCTAGTAACTATATAAACAAACCAATATGTGTTTTTAAAAACTTTCAAGTATAATATTTTTAGTATTACATGTTCATTTACATACCTCATTTTTTGCAAAAATTCTGGTAGTACCTTATCTAAGTATGAAACCGATACTATATGAAAAAAGTACTCAAACATAATAATTAAATGCACAAAAATAGCACAGTTTTTTCTCTAAACACCACATATATGTATACCTGTAAGAACCTGTATATACCTGTATGAACGTCAAATACCCAAACATTAATGTGTAAATGGCATGATTATTGATCTGCAATTTATCCTTGTCACAAGATATCTCTCCATAAAACCTTCAAACGTAAATTATGCATTATATGATATAATCTTTACATTGCATTTGTATAAAGAAACCCAAAAAGTTGTTTTCTGCAATAAAGAGACTATTTTCTTCAACGCAATAAAATAGAATTTATTGATTTATATTTCACTCTAATTTTGCAATTCAAACCAAGGTCGATTTACTCATAATTCCAGACTGTAAATAAAATGCTGTCTTTCCTGAATTTATACTCGTTAGATAAAGCTTTAAACTAAAGACTTGGAGGTTAATGCCAAGCAGCTAATTTAAACAGTTTTCATTTCACAGAAATGATAATTACTCGATTAACTGGTATTAATAAATCTGCTTCACGAAATTGGTTGGGTGGATACATTTCAAGGGCTAAACCATTGTCCTAAACCAACCATAACATATAGTAATTCCTAATTTAGAGTAAATTTTATTTTATTATGAATCCTGCATTACTTTTAACGCGCAAATTATGGATTTAAAATATGTCTTCCTCTTAAAACGAAAGTGTGCAAAATGCTCAGTGAAATTTCGATAGTTACAGAGTATTCAAACATACTACCATACAGTTCGTCCTAATGAAAAGGAAAATTTTACATCCTTTCATTCCATCATCATGATCAGGGAACGAAACATATTCCTCTTATAAACAATATTTTCTTTGAATTTTGTATAAACCGGGTTTTTTAACCTTGGCAAATATCGTAAAATTTCTTTGAAACACGTTCATACGAAATATTTGCAGATTCTCTTGACAAAATAACATTTGAATTAAATTTGTACTGATATCCATCGAGAAAAAGGTCTCGTAATTTGCCCTGTAAATATAGCTTTAGATGAAAAATTCTAACTGATTGCCATGTTTAGTTGCATCTCAGTATAATTTTCCAAACAAATCATAAAATGACTAGCGTCTAAACAAAATAATATCTATTAGGATAATTTTTAAGTATTAAACTGTTGATGTTAATTAAATATTTCTAAAATAAGTCTGATACATTTTGAAACCGCTGCGTAATAAAAAGAAACAATCAAGCAAATTCAAAATTTTAGATCTCAAATGTGTTTACTAAACCAAAGCACAGCACTAAGACATAGTTCAGTATTTTTCCTAAATTTTAAATATACAGCTACAAGAATAAAATTATTCTCTGTTTCTTTTTTCTTTCTCCTTTTTTCTTGGTACCATCAATTTGTAGTTTGCGTAAAATGCAATGTCTTTTTTAATACTTACTTGTCGTTAATATCTACTTGTAGTTCGGCTTTATCCCCTACCTTCAAATACCTAACAACATATTTTAAGAGATTAGTAATTTACGAATAGGATTCCTGCAATCACGATTATCTAAAAACAAATATGTAAAATTTTTAAAGGAAAGTGCTACCTTCTTCATTTCCAGAAATCAACTTAAATACAAAAATGTATTAATAGAATGCTAGTGAATCGAGAAACCCGATAAATAGCTGCGTAATTAAAATTTCCAAATGTTCAAATTTAATTTTAAAAATATTTTTTTTAAAAAAAAGCAAACAACCTTATGTAGTTTGTGCATTGAGAGTCCTTCACCTTTTATTCTCTGTAAAAACAGTACCTTATTTTAAGTATTTCAGTAGTACCCATTTTAATTATGTAAGTTAAAATTACTGAAATATCTCTCATAAATTTGTATCGATATTTGCTTGGGTTAAGGCTCTATCGTCATTTCTTGAACACTGCTGCTACTGCTGCACGAATATTTTATTCACATTTAAGTGCGTAATAATTAAGCTTTTGAGGAATAACGGTTACTAATATATTTCAGCAACCCTGCGCCCGAAATTCAACACTTCATTGTAGCACTGAGCTATGGTGGACCAGAAATGGATGAGACTTCTAAGTAAGGAAAAAGTTTTTCTTTAAATCACAAATTCAGTTTCGATGACCTCTTCAAAGCATCTTATCTTGGTAATTTACGAGGAATTCAGGAAGCGCTAAAAGTTTCAGGCAGGTAATATTGATGTACGAGGTGTAATTTGAGTAAGCTATTGTTTTGGTAAGTAGTACAACAATTCCACCACCACAATTTCTGTGACTTTAAACGCTTTGCACAACATCCTAGAAATCAGCAAAATATGTAAAGTATATTTTACTACATTATTTAAAAGTTTTGCCCCTCAAAAATTATATAGTTAAAGTGATTAATGCATTTATTTGGAGTAATTTTACTATTTACGTCTGTTTAGGCACATAAGGAAATATGTGACTTCACAATTTTAAGCCAAAGAAGGTGAAACACTGCTTTATTTACGCTGAAACTTTTTCCGCGTTTCTTTTCCTAAAATTCAATCTTATTTCATCACAAGTAGTAATTAATTTATAAGCATATAAAGCTAAATTGGGTCTCATAAAAAAACGTTTTAAACTGTTTAAAAGCTGAGATCTTAACATGTTTGATCACGCAAAGGCATAAATCTTATATAACACTATCCTACTTTTTTCTCTGTGGATTTTATGGAATATACAGGGTGATCCAAAACTCACACACATCAAACTCTCAAAAACTGTATAAATTCTTCAATGAATATTAATAGTAAATTGTTTCAATGTATGACACACTTATATTGCTAAAAGTAATATATGACTTGAAATTTAAGATGCAGTTTATGTTCTTTGTTACCTTTCAAAAACCATTTGTTTGGTGCAAAATGCAAATTAATTTTTTACAAGCAGAAGGAATTTTTATGACTGAGAATTGATTCACAACGCATCGTACTTAAAAGTTGTTGAAACGTTTGAACAGACCTTCCTAGATTATTGTGAACCTAATAAAACAATGATATACTGAGCATAGCTGTAAAGATTTTCTCCATGCATAGCGCGGCCAGTTTGCCTTAGAAAGTTCTCATAGAAAGCGTCTTTCCTCTTAGGCAGATAGCCCTAGAGTGATTTGCCGTAATCAAATAAACCAAACCAAAACATATTAAATTCTGTTTGATAATCTGATTTCGAGAAACTCAAAGCGTTCATCATAGAAAATGAAGTAGCTTCTGAATTCGGACAAAATAAATAATGTCAGGAATAAAATATTGCAGTCACCAACAAAAAAATATGGAAAAGATGGCGACGCAATCAGATTTATGCTTTGAGAAGTAATGCTCAATCATAAAAATCCGTTTTACCTGAAACTTTCATCTCCATTTTCGAATGTTTTTTAATCTAACAGTATTAATTTCATCTGAAATTACTTGTAACAATATAGGGATGTCATCCAAACAATTTGCCTAATGAATATCCACCTTTGGAATTTCTACATTTTTTAATTTCAATACCCGCGACGTTTGGATCACCTGTACACGTAAGTCTTTATACCCATATGCACACAGAGAAAGCTCGAATATTATGAAATGTCAACTTTAGAACAACAACATACGAGCTCGTATTCTTAAAATTTTATTATATCTAAAATAACTGCAATATATTATTAAAACTGAAGTAACTTGACATATTGGTTTTGGCTAGTATTCGTTTCAATACTACTCACATTGATTTAAAGGTAACTACTAAAATATCATTCAACTGTCTCTCTGCAATAATATGAGGTTGTAGACAGACTATCTTCAAACTCCATTGAAACAAAATTATGGCGCGACACATTTAACATGGAAAAATCGCAGGTTCTTTAGAAGTACATATATAGCAGTTGCCTATATTTATTTAATGTTTATACATATTCATTGTATCTGTGGCTCTTAAAAATTAAATCATTTTGCTTCGAATGTTTAATTATACCACATTCATAGTTTATATTTTCTCTAATGACAAAATTTCTCGCTTCTAAGCAATAAGTAAAATCATGGTATTTAGTTCGCTTAAAATAACATTTTTGTGCACGACAGAAATAATTTAAATAATTAGAAAATAGTGCAACTTTTATAGGTGAGTGAAAACAATGAACAGTAAATTAAATTAGAAACGTACAAACGCGTTTTAAATTTTTGGAAGCTGCTAAAAAAATAAAATCCATACTTCATTGCAAGTGAGCATCTTCATTAACATGCAAAAGGTAAACATTAAATTCAATTATGTTAAATGAATATTATATTAGTAATAAATCTAAATATATATTAGTAATAAATCTAAAAGTTAGAAGCATTAAAAATGATGATGCTTAGAGAATTTTAAGACAAAAACTGTTACGTATTTCATTTATTTTCAAATCTTTAATATACGAAAATATTTTTGCTTACCTCAAAGACAGCGAGAAAATTTTAACACAAGAAACTTTTTTCATTTGCCAGAATCTTAATTTTTATTTTTTAGTTTAAAACAATGAGTTCAACTCGATAAATTTTAAAACTGATGTAAGGTACTATTTTCTAGTGTATTAAATCTGTATATTAAAACTAATTTTAATATTAAATATAAAATATAAAATTAATTAGTCTAAAAGTAGTTTTTAATGTGCAATATTTACAGTAAATTCAAAATGTTTCAAAGTATTTTTATTATTGATGAGCATTTAAATATTGGAGTTTAAAGCAATGACGATAAAACTCGTTTAACTTTTCATTTTTAATAGATTGTTAAATGCAGATACACTCAACAGAAGAATCTCTAATATGCTCTGTGACTGTAATTCAGGTTGGAATTCATAATATACATTTATAAGCAAATCTTAGTACTATGTTCTTTGTGATTAGAACAGGAGGGGTATAAATAGCTTGTCCTTTTCAGAAACAAAATTATTGTAATTTAAATAACTGTAATATTTAATTTTTAAAGAAATCAAGGATATCGTACCTTTTGTTTTATATAACCTTTTGTCTTGCTCACTTTCTAATTTAAAAATACTTAAAGGGATATAGCTTTGAGATTTACTGGTTTCTGAGACAATTTCAGTAACTTTTATTTCCCGGCAGTTTTCGTAACTAAGATTGACATGAAAATGATCATGCAATTCTGAGCAGTTATCTGATATTTTTGGGTCCCTGTTTGTGAGATTCCCGCAAATACTCATACCAGACGGAGAGAGACAATAAGCTGCAGCGACTAGAGAGCGAAATGCGTTATCATGACGTTCTTTATTTGGATGAAAGCGAATAAGCAGAATGGTGTTAAAAATAAAAAAAATAAAACACAGTTGGAAATGGATAAGTTTTTGATTTTCTCCTCACTTTTCCTCTCTAAGATTTGATTTTTCCTATTGCTAACAAATACCGAAACTTCAAGGGATTTAATATTTCCCAAACCCTAGGGATAAACGAGAGCAGTATACGAAAATCAAAGTCGCGTTGTCATTGGTCACGATGCATATGCTTCCTGGGGGATGACGATGTACAGATTGGAAGGCAGAAAAGGATCACTGGCACCTTTTTCGAGAAATATCCAGATTCTGTTCTGCGTCATCCTCTGTTTTCTCAATCTCCAGGCTCAGACTAGACGGACTTTGCGTCTGACATTTCAGAAGAAGCACGACAAAGGTGAAAAAATTCGAGAGTTCAAAACAGCTGATGTGACTCGTCTATAAAAAAATAACAATGCATTCCGGGGATGCACTATTGGGTAAAATAAATTCTGCCGATCTTGAGACACATAAACTGAATCTCAAAAGAAAAAATCGCAAAATTGCTTCAAGATACCATTATTGTGCCTTTGGAATGGAAAAATGCTTGTACTTTTACTGCAGTTTAGTAAAAAATGCCAAACGTTCATTCAAGAATACAATAATAAATTAATTGACTAATAGTGTTAAGTTTTATCTAAAAATCTTAGAAATAAATTTTATTATTGTTGTTTTGTAACCTTTTTGTTAAATAATTTCTTTTTGAGCTAAGCTGGGCTGTGTATGAGATAACCATTACCTGCCTACTAAATAACGTAGAATTTTAGATCTTTTTTCAGAAAAAGAAAGGAAAAAATAGTAGAAATTCCCAAATTTCCGTTCATGGTCATCATTTTAAATTTAAATGTTTCATAAAACGGCTTAAAATTAATTATCTGAATGATTTAAAATATCGTATGATATAGATATATTTTACTGGTTTAACTTTAACGATTTACTCTCTAGAAAAACCCTGGCAGAATATAATTAATCTTCTTATTATCCAAAATTATTTTGCAGAAATAGATAAGCTTTATGTTTTTTAAAGAAAAATATTCCGTTTTATACACTAATATGTTTCATTTGAGGGTTTTGTGCTAGCACAAAAATTACTTACTAGAGCAATGAAATGATTATAAAATTTCATCTGTCATGTAAGGTTTTTCTCTCTCCTTACCGCGCGCGGAAAAGCGCATCCGCCCAGCAATTGGAAAGTCGAGAAACCGAGTCCCGGAGTAGATGCTACAGATTTTTCACGTCTTCTGCTTTAAAAATAAAGATTTTATAACCTTGCCGAGTTTTCTCTCTTTATTTATTGATTTTGTTACCTGGTATTTTTATAGATGTTATCCTTGTGAAAATGAGAAATTTTATCGGTACTGTCATTTATGATGTTTATTTATTGACCCATTAAAGTTGTTCCTATTAAAAAGGTAGAAAACTATCTATTTTATCTAAATATACTAAAACAGTTTTTGAGGATATTTGCACAAAATGTTGCCCCGCAAAACAGGTCTGACTTCAACAACGAAGTTTCCGATGCTCTACGTAATAAACGTTTGGTTTTGGTTGTTTTGAAAATTGTCCTGAAATTATAAAACACCTCCTGTTTCCGAATCCAAATCTTAAATAGCCCATTTAGCTAGAATGCGGGAAAAGGATACTAAAACATACTATTATGTTTTCAAGGTAAACGTGAAATATCTGATATTAGAAGAATAAGAAAATACTGAAGCTACAAATTACTAAAGCTCTTGTCGAATCAGACCCAACAAGAATTAAATGTATTCTTCAACAAATGAATATTCTAAAATCTAAAATATTATGTATGCATTTTTCTTGCCCATTTTATATTTGCATTAGTAGCCCATTATTTTTATTAGTTTCATTTTAGTCTAGTGTAAATACATTGCTTTCTGTAACTTTTCTGTAACTGTTTTATTAATTTGAATTTAAGTACTCTTGCATTAAAATACATAAAATAACGTTACACTTCAAGAAACGTTCTATAGTAAACCCTTCTTTCAGTTCATTTTCTAAACAATTTCTCTACGAGTTAGAAATATCCCATCAATTATGAAAGCACTGTATTTAAAATTCTGTGGTGTAAAATATATTCATGGAGACTACCTTAAATTTTATGAATTTATATAGTTTTTTCTTTCAATCCTTTTAGTCATATTATTAAATCTTCTAAGCAAAAGAACCTAACCTGACCTTCAGTTTAAACTCGCTGAACAAAACTAGATGCATCCCTAATTTTATCAGTCATGAACCTCTCTCAAGCAGATAATTTTATGATACACATAACTAAAAACGCTTATCTTTATGATGAAATTATATGCTTTCCCATTTGAAAGAAATAATATGTTCATTTAAATTTTGTGTTCAAAATTTTGATTCTTTTAATCTATAATTGTGTATAGACATTAGGTATACTTTCGGAAGCAAGAAAGATAAAAAATTAACAAGGCCTTCGCCGGGAATCGCACTACAGACTTCTGGAATACCCGCCCGGTGTGCAGACCACCACACTACGAAGGCACGCTAGGAAGGCGGGAGAAATACCTTATTTATACCCCTTTTAAAGGGCGACTGAGGTTTTTAGAGATCCAGTTGCCAAATCCTGGGTATGGAGAATCATCATCAAACACCCTTTTTAGTTCAGGCGCCAGTGTAGAGACATTAGGTATAATTTGGAATCAGGAAAAATGAAAAATTAACAACCGCCTTCGCAGGGAATCGAACCGTGGACCTCTGGAATACCGGCCTAGTGTGCAGACCACCACACCATGAAGGCATGCTAGGAAGGCGGGAGAAATACCTTATAATTTATATGTTAAGAAGTAAAATATTGTTGCTTGCTATTGTTTCGTTGATGTCTCTTTTAAATAGTTACTCTTTTAAATTATTATTTTAATAATATAAAGGAAGAAGTTCATAATTTTTTATAAAAAATAACTTTACATATCCCAATAAATAGCAGCACATAAATATAAGAGAAGCGGATACTAAGCAACTCTTTGCTAGCACATGAGAATTATTGTCAATTTCCGCTTGCTGATTTAGTGTTTCCTTTTTTGCCAGTGCCAACAAGTAAGCACTAAATCGCGATTTAGCTATCACTAAATCTCACAATTGAATAATAACTAACTAATCACAATAACAACTCGTCCGAGCTCTCGGAGCCGTATTTATATAAACACGTGCTTCAAGAATTTTCGAGTGCAATCGGTCGCCGAGTCCAACGAGAATCGTATTTAATCATATCTGTCGTTTCTCTTGAGCTACTTTTACCGTTTAAACATTGCCACATTCAGAAACGAAAAGTCAATAATTTCATATAAGAAAATAACACATATAAACTTAATTTTGTGGCTACAGAACAAACCCTAAAAGCAAGAAATGAGTAAATGGCACAATATTACGAAATATACAAATTTTTGCAAGTCGGAATTTCAAGAAATCTTTTAATGAGACAAATTATTACAAAATGATTCGTAAGGTTATCTGAAAAAGCTGGTGAAATTAATCGGATTAAATACTTGAATACGGAATTTCGGCAACAAATGCTAGAGAGAACGCTTTGCATCAACATCTGTGAATCTGACTCTAGAGAAGATGGCATTAGTTTATGCTTATTTCTACAAGCCCTTCAAACGAAAAAGAGTATGTGACATCATTGCGTTGATTAATTTTTAAATGTTTACGAACATATAGGCGATGTTGCAAAATATATGTGCATGTCATATAAATGTCATTTCATATAAAGCAAATTGGTTTCCAAATTAATCTTAAAATTTGTTACAGATGAACTCAACTGAAATGGTCATGTGATAAATATATACTCATAAATTTATTCAAAATATGAAAACGCAAACTCTAACTAATATTATGAAATGTATTTATGTATTTAAACAGCTGTAAATCAGATTATATCTCTCGGAAAAGTTACAATCTAACAATATAATTTAATCCGAGAACTGATCTCAGACTTCATTAAAAAAGTTTCAGAGGTTTCTGCTAATTGCAATACATGATCGGCGAGAAGTGAAGTCTAAACATTTTCACTTTTTTTCTTTGATTAATTTTCTTTATTAATCAAAGATTATGTCTTTGATTAATTTTCGATAACTAACAGTATTTATGTGATAAAACTTTTACAATCTTAAAATAAAGAAAGATGTCTTGAAAATTATTAATTCAAGAATGCTTAATGATATATTACTTGAAATTTCATATTAATAGTGTAAAATGCTTATGAAAAATTGTTAAGGGTTAAAATGTCAAACTAAAAGCTCAGTGAAAGGACTGGAGTGTATTTTTATTGTGCTTTGTTCAGTTTAATACGTTAAGCATTAAATACTGCGTTGATAATATACTTAAATATGTTTAAAAATTAGACATCTGGCTGTTATTTTAAAACTGAAGTTAATCTCAAATATTTATTAACTCGTGTTCTTCAACTCATCGCTATACGTCCATGTTTAAGTGCATCTAACTTTTAATTTGAGATAGCTCATCTGTTCAAAACACTGCTTGCTTTTTCAGACATGCTTACATCAATTTATACTCATTAGCGCAGGCATATATGTTTTAGAATCAATTATGTGATAAGAAATTTATCTTTCATTTCTTAAAAAATGCATGGCTTGTCTGCTTATATTTCAACATTAAAACACTTAGTGCGGCTTTTTCATCCGTCCTCTCACATCGGATTAAGACTTCGTTAAATGTAGAACCTAACTACTTAGAGTACGCAATTCTGTAAATTTAGCTTCCGGTCCTAATAATTATAAGAACTACGCAAATAAACTCCTGTGAGTCATCGTACTATCCTAAGTTGTAATCTTTTTTGCGCCTTCGGTAATTAAAATGTCTAACGAAATAATAAAGAATATAATGTTGTATGCGAAACGTTGTAGATGCATTATGTTGTCCCTTATCATTCCCTAAATATACCCCCATATCAATTTCTAATCACAATTTAATATGTCCTGCATTTATACATAATTTTCGTTTCCCAATGTTGCTTTTTAAATGTCGCATGACATTTATGCTTTCAAGTATTATTCACCAGTTTTAAAAGCACTAAGTAACTGAACTCACTTGTGCCAGCACATTTTTTTATCCACACCTTTTTTTGTAAATAGATCTAACTAACAGTCTAATGAGATACAGTTTCATGTGAGGTTAAGTTAATTGTTCTATACTCTAAGGCTTCACATTTTCTCAGCAATCACAAAACGCAACTTTTTATCATTTAATGGCTGTTTCTTTTTCAGCCGTCACCATTCGCATGAAAAATAGCAACGTTTGATAAGGCCTTATAGTAATGTCGCAGCCGTTAAGTTCAGAACAGTCTTCATAGTACGATTAATTTTGTTTCAGCATTTTGAAGTAATGCTGAAATTATAATTCCCAGAAACAAATTTTAAAAATATATGCGTGCATTAATAAGTTCTGTCACTTTCAAAGTATTACGCCTATGCACTCATACACGGTTTTAAACTACTCATATCTACAAACAAACCAGAAATTTGTTTGCCGAATTACTATTGAGTATTTCTTTCATATTCTATTTGCCGTCAATTTCATCAGAAAATTGTTATTCCCGAAACACAACTTCTACTTTCAATATTAGTCTGAAATCCCAGAGAAAAAATTCGTTTTAACAGGTAGAATGATTTTTATATTTATTTACATACTTTGGCTGAAACGCATCTCTCAAGGAACGTATTTTAAATGCGCATTGGAGGCAAAACGTTCACAGAAATGTTTCTAATGTCAATTCTATACTAGTTAAAATTAGCTTATCCTCTATAATAGCTCACTTTTTTATTAATATGTAGTTCTTCAGCCATCATTCTCATCCTTACTCGGGCCTTTTCGGACTATAACGTAGCTAATACTCTGTTAGTATTAATATCCTTTATTTTTTCTTATTCACTAATAGTGTTTTCATACGGCTTTAGTTCAGTGCTAGAGTTCAACTGTCGGAATATCTTGTGTACTGAGAAAACGTAGTACAGCATGGAACATACGGTCTCTCACTGCCCTTTTAAATGTTGGGCCAGAGAAGACCAGAAAATATGGCATAGACAGTGGAATTAGAATTTTAGTAATGTGCTGGTGGTTAATCAAACTGCAAATGGTGAGCGAAATGTGGGATCTATGTTCCCTCATACCAGCAATTCTGGTGCTTAACCGATATGATGATAAAGTCTTGTAGAGTAATTAGGTTATTTCGAAGCAAGAGACGGGAAAAATGTGCAATGCCTTCGCCGGGACTCGAACCTCGGGCCTCTCGATACGCGCCGAGTGTGCTGACTACTACGCAACGAAGAAATGCTAAGAAGGCGGGAGAAATACCTTATATATTCCCTCTTTTGAAGGGCGACTGGAGATTATTGAACCCAGTCGCCAAGTCCTGATGGTGGAGAATCATCATATGCCACCTTTTTAGTTCGGGCGCCACTGTAGAGTCATTATGTTATTTCGAAGCAGGACACGTAAAATGTGTGCAGTGCCTTCGCTGGGACTCGAACCTCGGACCTCTCGATACGCGCCGAGTGTACTGACCACGACACCACGAAGGTATGCAAAGAAGGCGGGAGAAATACCTTATAGACTACAAGCTTCTAACGTTCGTTTCCCTTGTTGCCTCCGCATGTGAGTACATACGTGTCTTATGATACTGTAAACCAGTTGTCTTTAAACTGTGTTCCATGGAGCCTATGGTGTTCCATATGTCAAAGAACAGGCTGCACGAGTCAAAATAGAACTTCGAAAAGAAAGTTATTAAACGCTCACTTCTTAGTTGACTCACTCTTAGTAGTTTATTTATCAACTAAACATACATTAAATGACCTTTGACAGTTAACCAGAAACTACATGTGTGGTTTGACGTTCTAAATGAAGTAAACAATTCTTTTAAGGATTGATTATACATATTATAAGAATTAAAGGAAAAAATAATGCATCGATTTTAAAACTTAACGTGTGATCATCATATGACAAAGAGGAGGACGTGCAATGTTTTGCAAAACTAAATAAATTTATACTGAAAAATGAATTGACTTTAGATGACAATGTTAAAAATTATATATTGGAGCACCTGTTTCAAATGAAGAAAACTATAAGAGAAAATTTCTCAGGGGGGGAAACTAAGTATTACTGGATAAAAGTATCCTTTCGAGTTCTATGATAAATCAGAAGGATTGCCAATGAACGAAAGGGAACAGCTTATCGACATATCAATAGATTCGACGTTAAAATCTAAATTTAAGTAAGAGCAGCTCCTGCAGTTTTGGTTGGAGTTTCATGCAAAATACTCAGAAGTTTCTCACAGAAATAAATATTTTAATATATATATAAATATTTTAATTCTGTTTGGAACAATGTATTTAAGTAAAGAATCTTTCTCAGTGCATATGGCTAAAAACCAAAATATAGAAACAATTGAATCACAGAATATGAAATGCGACTGCAGATAACATCAGTAGTCATAATAATCAATCAATCACTTCGACAATTTGTGTTGATTGAAAAATGCAAGCATACCTCTGTCATTAAATATAATGCAATGGTAGGTGACACCTTGAGCATGAGCTTTTGGTGTAAAGGAATAAATTACAGTAATTGTGTTTAACGTTTTTAATAAAATACGCAGTACATTTTTAATTGTCTTTACATTAAATACCTATAACATATTGATCTACTTTAAATATTATTTTGTATACATTTTCCTAAATGGTAGGATGAGGGTTCCCAAAATACCTTATAGTTCTAAGAGTTCCTTGAGTTGGCAAAGTTTGAAGACTACTGCGGAAAGCAAATGTAAAATTCGCAAGAAAAGACGGTCTTATGCATCTAATGCATCCATGTGCATAGTTGAATTCATCATTTCAGGCGCTGATTCCTACGCTTCAGAGTCAAGGGAAGCCATAATAATGTTCTTCTTATTGATATTCCGTGGCATTGCAGATATCTTCACTACTAGAATTACTTATACCTAGTGATGAGTAACGTACCGTTATTAATTGTATTATACTTGACGAAAAAAAAATTAAGAATAAAATTTGAATCATTGAAAACCTTTAAGTTCATATAATATAGCTAAGAATTTTTTTTTTTTTTTTTTGTGTGTGTGTGTGTGTGTGTGTGTGTGTGTTATGTCTTTAATCCTTTTTGGACATCCCCATTAAGTCGAAAGTTATGATACTGAAATACACCTCCTCCTCCCCGTGTTGTTGGTGATGTTCAGAAAGAACTGTATTAAGGTTATATGGGTAAAGAGTTGTATTTAAGTTTATGGGAATGGGTTCTTGTAGTAGTTTGTGTCTGGTATTAGGTATATTATCTAAGTTAATAGTGATTAAAATTTTAACGTGTGAAATGATCAAATTTTGCTACAGAGTAAGTGTTTCTGTTGAAATCAAATCTATTGATTCTGTTAAAATCTGATAAAATTTTGCTACAGAGTAAGTGTTTCTGTGTTCTGTGAGTTGTGATTTTTAAATTTCTATTCACGATCTATGATTACTAAATTTGACATTAAAATAAGTTTTAAACTGCGCAATGTATTCAATACTACAAATGTTACATGTGATAAGGTAGATGGAATTATGTTTTTTTCAAATGGGTTAACATTGTGGGATAGCTACTTTTGGTGTATGTTTGTCATTTAATACTTGTTTATTTTTTGATATTTTAAGAACCGTTATTTGCCAAAGAAATAACGTAATAAGGAAGTCAGCGTAGAGTACAAGTAAGATTTTAGGAACCAAAAATTTAGCAAATTTAAGAACTAAAATTTTAGGAACTAAAAAAAAAGATTTCATTAATTGAAATTATATGAATATGAATAGATTAAGCGATTCTTGAAAACCAAACTCAAATTTTTATACACTAGTTACGCAAGCACTTTTATAAATTCTGCAGCACGGTTATATAGGTTAAAATAATGAGGTATTTGGAAAACTTGAATAAAGTAAAAATTTTTTGTGAGCAGATTAAGACTCCGTATTAAAGTGAAAGCATTAATTATAACTATACGACTTCCTAGTTATAATTTATTTCATAATTATTTATGAAATATTTTTGTGTTAACTTTTATATATGTGTTATAATGTGCTTGATTATAAGCTATACGGTCTTCCTTTTAAGTTTTATAATTTTATTTAAAGCATGGATAATGTTGTAAGTATATATAACGACTTAGTAATTATTTTTAAATGCAGAGCATTTATAAACGTTCATATCTTCAATTTTATTATTAAAAACAATTGTTTTACTATTACTGACAATTTAATGTTCGTGTTCATATTTGTTTGTTTTAAATATATCAAGTAGCAGAATTTTTAATGTGGTTTCAAAGGAAAAAACTTTCGCATTTTTGTAATGACTGATTAATCCCCAATTGCCATGAAGAGATTTAATAGTAACGCTTTTTTTATACCATCAATATTTACATTTTTTAATAAAACGTTTCACTCAGATTTTGTTTTTCGTAAAATTTAATTTAAAATTTAATTAAAATTTAGTTAATTATAAAACAGCATTCTGCAGCAAAATTTGTGAAATGCTTTTGAGATCTTAAACCAGAAAGGCGACTCATTCTAATTAACAGCTACATTTCGCTTCAAAAATCAATTTATTAATTGGAATATGAATGGTTAATAAGCCACAATTAATGTTTGCACGATACCTGAATCAGATAATTATTTACCTTATATATATGTGTGTTTACCTTGAATTGTTTGAAGTGGAAGTTTTGACCGAATACACCAACGAAAGAGGGAAACGGAAAAAATCTTCATTATTTCATTATGTGGAAGAATAAAAATAAATGTAGCGAATAATCACTTCTTTTTTATAATATTTCCTTTCCAAAACGTATCCTATTGTGTTAAATTTCAAAATTCTTATTTTATTGACTTTTTGTTCTTCTCCTAGTATTATAAGTTATATACTCGGATCATTACGACATTAGATTAACCATTGAAATCTTCTTATTCCAAATCTGTCTCAACTTAAAATAAGGAATAAAATTTTAAATTTGTTCTTCTCCTAGTATTATGAGTTATATACTCGGATCATTACGACATTAGATTAACCATTGAAATCTTCTTATTCCAAATCTGTCTCAAAATAAGGAATAAAATTTTAACAAACTCTGCCTTTATCATCAAACAAAAAGTTTTTCAATAGTAAAGTAAAGTTTATTAAATGTATTATTTTATCAACGAAGCATTATTATTATTTTCTTTTTTTTATTCGTCATGAATTGCAGCTATTTCAAAACTGAATTAAAATTACGTAATTAGACGTTTATAAAAGCTGCAAAGTAATTATATCTGTTGATAGTAAAACAATTATATACCTTTCATTTACCTCAATAATGTTCTCAGAAGTGGTATTTAAACGGAAAAAAACATTCATAATACTTGATAATAGAACACTTTTATGAACCTGCATTTTTTTAATTTAGCATGCACGTTAAGCTAAACTATTATAGCGTATAAAATGAACTAGACAGTTAAGAATAAGTTCCGAATAAAATAGACAGTTAAGGCTTCACACTACAATTTGGCAAAATTTTTAATTTATGGTGCGAAATTTACCTTCTTGGTTGTACACAGATTTTTCTTATTTATTGTGTGTAGCTGGTAGGTATTTTTCATGTGGGTTTTACATAGAATAATTAAACACTGTTGCAGAATGTCGAAGTCTGGATTTAACAATTTCCTATTATGGCAAAATGTACTGTTTCTCACACAGTGAGATATTGCAACAACCTATGTGAAGCGCTTTGCAGGCCCTTTAGCTATTCACCAAAGCATGTATTGTGTTTTTCTCAACATTCTGATAGATTTAATTGCATTTCGCTTTAAATGTATTAATTACATTATGTTGTATAACACGTTAGAGAAAAAAATATTCAATGTCCTTGCTTAACGATTCGGCAGTAGTTAATAATTAATCGCACGAGGACACATTCAAGGAAATTTTAAAAAATCTAATTTTTCAAATAAGCACACACAATAAAAAATAAAAAATATGCCAATAAATTAACAATTTTAACGGTATTAAGATATTATGTAGAATTTGCCCTCATCATTTTTCCGTATTTTAAACATTTTTTATATTTTTATTTTAAAACCTTTTTTATCGATTTTCCTTATTGTGTTTATTAAAAACCTTTCCTTGATTTGAAAGTTGAGACGATGAATGACTGAAAAATCTTAGTATAGTTAAAAATTGTTAATTTATTTAATTGCTTTTAGTTTTTTTATTTTCAGGTTATGTACGCTCATTTAGATTTTTTTAAATTTAAACTGAATCTGTCCTCGTGCGATTAATTATTGACTACTTCCGTCTCTACTTTTACTCAGGCAGAATTTAATAATTTAATGTCCTCTTTTCACGTCTTGCGTAGAACTAGGTTTTTTTTCCTGACTGACTTCTCACGTCTCATGTACCATTTTAACTTCGGAGATATGAAGCTGCCTATCAGTGTTTTATTGGATAAGACTGCTGAACAATTGTAGAAAGTCTTCGGTTGGGTTCTCAGTGCACAGGTGGACTGAGAACATGGTTTTCCCCTTAAATAATAAATAAATGTAATACAAATAGGACCCAGTACCCTTCAGAGAACAACCCACCGATAATCAAGTGGTAAAAACTGTTGTAAGCTAGTAGTTTGACTAGGGTTCGATTCCCGGCAAAAAGATCGACTGCATGGTGCGTTTGTGGTTTTTCCCATGTTTAAAGTAAATACGAGATAGTTTCCGTCTAAAAGCCTTCCCCGTTGGCGTTTGCTCCTTAGGCAGAAAGCCTTCATGTACTTTCCCATAGCAAACAAACCCTCAGAAAGTACTTCGTAAATCCATCTCTCCTGAGGCAGTTAACGGGCTTTCTTCAAATCAGTTAATTAAATAACGAATCCAGAATATGGTATAATTCGTTCAAACAAGAAAATCACAGAGAAGTTAAGAGCATTTATTGAGTCTTAATGCATATATAATGGTTACAAAGCTGCAATTGCTTCAAGTTTATTAAGTTGCAGTAAGTATGATATGCAAATTTTACTTAAATTTAATCTTTTAAATATTCCGATTATCGACATTCATCGTTTAAAGAAGCACATAGTCTTGTTTCATCTTTCAAAAATACTTTGTCGCTGAGAGTTCTATTTTATTATAAATTTTTGCCATGCTTCTGTCATAAATAAATTCATGCCATTAACAGCATACCGTTTTCTTAAAAATTCATTACCTTCGATAATAACACTAAAGCAACTGCCTTTTTACGTTTTGAAGTCGAGTGGTAGTCGGGTCTATTCAGTTAACTCCTTTTTGACCTACCCAATTAACAAGTATCAGCAAGTATTATCAAGAATTAATACAGAACACAGGGTCGAGATCTTTATTTGTCAAAATCACACTACGTAACAATTTTTGGCTCCAACCATTTCTGTGTTAAGGATCTTTATGTATCAAGCGCTTAAAAAGGAATTGCGTTGAATGCTGTGAATGAAACAATATTACGTGAAATGGGAAAATTCTTCGTTTAATATTTATTCATATAATCATTTAGTTAGGTGCAATAAACGTTTTCATTATTCTTATGTGCAAACAACATAAAATGAAATTCGCTATACATTTTGAAACACATATTTTCTTAAAATAAGCCAAAAATAACCAATAATCTGAATTTTTAGGCTGATCTTTCATTAATAAAATAATTTGCAAACACAATCACCATGATTTTCTATGGCTCTTGAACTACAAATTTTGATTATAAGCTGCAGTTTATTTGCTACGTATCTTTGATAATAGAAAATTACAGAAATTGAAGTTATTTCCAACAGTCATATACAAATAGAAAATTACGTTGTATATTTAAAAAAAGTTGAAAAATGTTGCAGAACCTCGAGATTGTTCTTGTGCCGTTGATAAAAAAATAAGAGTAATTTTTCATTTATATCCCCGTTTTAATCTTGCTGCCAGGAATATGAATGCATTAAATGCAAACCTTCTGTTATAAAATATTCAACAAAAATAAATCGAAATACTTTTCGAATGCTTCTTACCAATGAAACGGTTTTCATATTCAGGAATTATTTTGAGATGTATTAAAGGCATACATTTGTTAGAAATGCAAAGTAATGTAATATATTTTCAGTTAGAGAGTCTCCCTTATGAAGTTTAGCTTGTTCCTATTCAAGTTAAAGCTACAAGATACAAACTGTTTGCAAAGCGCATCACATGAAAGAGGTTGGTAGATCTAGGTTTCACGATGTGTAACGCCTAAACAAATTTCAGTTGTAATTTATCTTATTACAGAAAATTCCAACTTAATTTATAAATGACATTTTTCACAAAGTAGATCTTTGTACTATATTGCTTTCAAAACTGTTTATGTATTACATCGCGTCTGCAAGAAAATAATGATATCAATGATTTTGGAGGTCAGTTGTCTTTTAATTTAAACAAGATAAATTCAGCATTACTTTAGCATTGTTCTTAAACAGAGGTAAGTCGTCAAGCTAAAGTCTGACGAAATCTTTCTTTTTCAAACCGAGCGGCGAAATCACTGAATCTTTGTATTTTGACATGGGCTCAGATCCTAGGAAACGATTACTCACGTGTAATATGTAATACAAGCCAGTTTCCTTCTAAAGTCGTCTACGAAAGCAACCTTTCACTTAGGCAAATGGCCTTCGTATGCTTTGCCGTAATCTGAATACTCTAATTCAATCTTCTTCAAGAAAAGAACAGCCACAGTGCAGAACATAACATTTTTCGAAATATGTAGAACTCTTCTCCTTTTGAGTTCTAATAAAACTCAAATAACAGTAAATATTTATTACAGAAATTTTAATTTGATGGATGAAAAAGGGAAATAGACCACTAGTTAAGAGTATGGTTGCACATAAATGCTTACGGGAAACTTTTCTGATCGTTTTCACCCTTTAATAAGTCGTAATTTATTCTAATAGCAGTACATGAAATTTCAAACGAAAACGGAAGAATTCATAAGCACTATTTTAAATGTCTACTTTTCCGGTCGTTTAATGTACTGTTTACTTTGTAATCGAAACTAGTCGCACACCATGCATCATATACCATATTTCATACCATATATCACGATATATGGTATGAAATTTGATCAAGCGTTAATGTTTTAATCATGTATACATGTATTATGCGCATCGCTTATTTTGCTCTTTATTTTTCAAATAATTTCTCTCACTGGGATTTTAAATTGAGGGAAAATATGTAGATGTTTTGGTTCAATGCTGTATGTTACTCGTTTAAACTTTAGCTTCTACATATCCGCAATTACCTTTCATTTTCTTATAATATGTCACGTGTTTTACTTTTTATTCGTATGTTTGCACTATATAGTATATATACAGAGAAAGAGGGAGGTGAGAATGAAAGCAAAAAAGCAAAATGTATGAATTTACATATATATGAACTCTTTATATTGGAATAGGCGTATCAGTTCACTCTATTACCTTTTAAAACCGTTAAGTTATAAAGTCAAATATAATATGTTATTGCTCTTAATTAATTTTAAGTATAATTTTTTCAAATTTTGATGCTTTCTGCTGATCATTTTATTAAATGCAGAATAAAACCATTAAGTGGTCATTTTATCGTAGTTAAAAGAAAATGCCCTCCTTTTAAAATACAAATTTAGAGCTACCTCTTCGTATATCTTTATTGAATCAATTAATTAATATCATTATTCAATTTATTTTACATTTTCTAGATTGAAGTAAACAACGTCTCCTATTCTATGATTGTTTTTATGGCTTTATACCTGCATAGGTTTTTAACTGCATACCTCATTAGATTCTCTGCTTTTGTTTTCCCTCATCAGAAGCGATTCGTGGCGAAAGGTTTGTGAAGGTGGAGGGACGAGCATGTCCAGCACATGCCTCAGGTTCCTTCACGTGGAAAGATAATGGATGACGGCTATAGGTCTTTCTTGTTACCTTATCAACGGCGAACTAGAAATGACCTTTCTGAAAAGGACAGATTGACTTGTCCAAAGGAAGGAAACCACAGTAGCCTAACTCGAATTTATATGTATTAAATCTACCTAGCTTAGAATAATTACTATTACTTCTTTCAGTAATTTAAAAAAAAATGCAAAAATGAGGCAAACGATTCGTTCAAGAGAATTAAAACCAGCATTTTTAAATATTAAAATTATAAAATTTAGATCAATGCCTTCATTAGTTTTTTTAAGAAGGAATTGTGTCTTTTTATGTTAGGACAAGAAATAAATCTATATTTCGTCTACTAAATTGTTTCTAGGTTTCACATTTTTTGCATTATTTGAGCAATCATTAAGTTTATTAACATATTTTTTAAATGTAAAGAATTAATAAACTCGTTTTAGATAGAATTGCTGTATTAATGATTTTCCAGAAACGTTTCCTTAAATTTTCATTACTACCATAAATCAGATATTAAACTTCTTTCATAAATAAATATTAAATTTTTACAAATATTTCGTTCGTAATATACTAGCCATCTGGAACTGTATGCTGGTTAAATTAGTCTGACTGCTCACGTGGGTTTTTGGTCCAGAACAAGACTTGAATGCTTGTGACTGTATTATCTTTGTTTATTGAATGCTCCTGAAACATGTATTTTTGAAAATCTTCTCATGAAGTTGGTAGTAGGGGAAGAATGAGGTAGGATCTTCGGACTTCAGCCCTTGAAGTGCTGTTGGTCAAAACAGTATTAATCTTAAGGTTATAAGGTATTTCTCCCACTTCTCTAGCGTGCCTTCGTGGTGTAACGGTAGCACGCTGGGCCGGTATTCCAGAGGTCCGTGGTTCGATTCCCGGCGAAGGCGGTTGCATATTTTTCATATCTCTGGCTTCCAATTAATCTAATGACTCTACAAGTGGCGCCCGAACTAAAAGGGTTGTGGATGATGATTCTCCACACCCAGGATTTGGCGACTAGGTCCCCTAAAACCCTAGTCGCAGTTTAAAAAGGGGAGTATATAAGGTATTTCTCCCACTTCTCTAGCGTGCCTTCGTGGTGTAACGGTAGCACGCTGGGTCGGTATTCCAGATGTCCATGGTTCGATTCCCGGCGAAGGCGATTGCATATTTTTCATCTCTCTGGCTTCCAGTTAACCTAATGACTCTACAAGGTGACAGTCTTCATATGCCTTGCCTAAATTAAATAATCCAGTCTTTAACATACAGTGTTCAAAAGATTACTATTTTCATCTCATAACAGAATGAAAGAAAGGTGTGAAATTATCAGTCGTGTATATTTAATGACATTATTTTTTAGATTTCTGTAGATCTCAGGTTATTTCAATTGCTCTAAAAAGAATTATATCGACATCATGATTTTGATTGTTTAGTAAGTTTAGGCGATTTGCATTAAGCCAAAAAAAAAAAAGAAGCTTTACTAATTCGAACACTTTCATTACATACAGTCGTATTTCGCATTGAATGCGCTTGCGCTTGAATTACTGTTTGGGAGAAATACGAAAAGATTTAAAATACTGAGATGATTCCATATTGATCGAAGTTACTGTGAAACTTCCCAGTTGCTGGTCCAATTTTCAGATCCTTGTCAAGCACATGAAAACGTCAGTTAGCTGCTGTCGTGTAAACATACTCATCAAAATCGTCATCTTCTTAAATGATTTATGCATGTAAAGCTTTCAGGACATAAAAGATTACAAAGAGAAGGAAATTTTATAAGCATATTTTTATCTATTAAATGATTTAATAAACTCTTGCTTTCAAGCAGCAATCCTTACTTTAGCGTGTTTTCTGAATTTCTTAATTATCCTATTAATTCAAGAGTCGAATGATATAAAGGGAACCCCCCTCAAAGTATCAAGCTTTGAAACTTCTCTGATTATAACTGTTCCATGTTCACCAAATGCATCGCTGATTTTTTTCCATAAAAGGAAAGATTTGTATTGAATAAGCTATCATTTCTACCCTTTGTATACCGGCTGCAGCTCAGATGGCAGTGTTTCGCAGAGTGATGAACTGCCCCGACAGAAATGTTGCCCGCGGAAATCTGTCCGGCTGCCCAGGAAATGAAGCTCGTAACTGATGCCACTGGTGGCATCTATCGATTGAAAAAGTAAATAGCTGACGATTTGTCATTGTCAACAATTTCTGGCAGTGGTTGTGATTTCTAAGCATAATGTTTCTCTTATGTGTTTTAAATAGAATTAACTATTAGACCCGGTTTTTAATACTTCAGACATATTTAATGTTTAAAAAATAGTTTACTGCTGAATATTTCAATAGATGTTGAGCTTGAATATAAGGCTGCGAATATTCTTATTGACTGGAGTAACTTGGCGAAATTTGTTCAACAGATAACTTATTCATATTTATTTCGTATTTTCTTAATGAGAGCGTAATTGTTACTTGTCGTTGCCAATGCTAGTCAAAACATGAAGCTTGAATAAAATATTAAACCTGCCTCAAAAGTTCCCCTCAATTATCTGCAATTTCTGAGCTAAGGAAAAATGAAATATTAGCATTTACTTCTTACAGAAATCTGATAAAACATATTCGAATTCAAAGAGAAGATTATTGTTCAAATTTTAATTACTGGGCGAAGCTTCAATAATTGAGGGATAATTAGGCGATGATATTTGTGTTACTGAAAAATACATTTATGCAGCTTTAGTTTCAAATTAATTTTTTAACTTTGGAATATTTTCTAAATTAATTTGAAATAGTGTTATTATCCTATATTTTATACCAAAAATATTCGACTGTTCCAAGACACTGATTATTAATATTACCATATTACATTCTTACCAAAATACACAGAAGCGCAGCAAAACTGATTCTACCATTGTTGCTATGATAAAAAGCTGTGCTGTGTAGTACAAAGTAGGAACTCTTAAAATAACTTAAATTATAAATCTCTTACGTGCTCAGTTGTCAGGGGTTCAATATTTATAAAGTCCTGTAATGTAGCTTTTTCACCCAAGCACACTTTGGCAAAAACACTTTTTCTTGACATCACTTGAAATTTACTTTAGAAGTTTAACATATGAATGCTGTTCTATTGCAAATCATATCATGTTGTGGTTTTCAAATATTTTTACAAAATCTTTCGAAAAAATAATAATGTATGGTAAATTTGACTACTCAATAATTTTATAATTGGTTCACTATTTTCTTAAGATCATGACTTATAAAACGTTTTTCTATGGAAATCAAATTAATGTTTCCAACGTTTTTGAAATCTATGTTCTTCATAGGAAAAAAAAACGAGATTTCGAGCTGACAGAAATGATATGTTACGTTATGCTTATTCAGACGCTATTTTGCACAGTTCAACAAAAATTAGCTTATGGTACGTTTTTATTCAACCTCTTGCGCCTAAAATCGGATTTTTCTATTCTGTATAAGTACTAGAACATCGTATAATAATAATATAAAATAATATTTAATATACAGACTTGAAATTTAAGTTATTTGTTGTTCTCCTCATTTGGAACATTTTAATAATTCGGAAAAAAATCAAAGGTCTTGCTGAAGATATTAATTATCTAAGGTAGTAAAATAATCAAACATTTGAAATCAAAATGTAAAAAAACTTCATAACTCTACATAAGAATTTAAAGTGTTGGAATGAAGTATTAGTCAACATTATAGTATTAAATTTTGACTTATTAAAGAACAAAAAGTTTAACGTGTCTAGATTAAAGAATGTAGAAACGTAATACTGAAACATTTAGGAATATTCCCCTTTTCGTGTAAGGTTTTCCTCGCTATTTCTTAATGTGAACTAAGGAAAATTTGCATAAAATAATAAGTCCTCGTAATAAATTAACAATTTTAAAAATAGTTTGTTATAATTAGGTATAAAATGATCCTGAATTCCTCGAATATGGAATCTGAAGTTATAATAAAGTGCGCCTTTCGATAACAATACATTGCTTATATTTCATTGCAAAAGTAGAATGTATTATCTTAAATATTTGAATTATGTTTTTAAAACATTTCACTGAATTTTAGTTTAATTATGCGTTTTAAATTTGTTACAGGTTCGCACATTATTTGTAAGTGGTCTTCCCATGGATGCCAAGCCACGAGAATTATACCTTCTTTTCAGGGCGTACAAAGTAAGTGTTCAGTTAATCTAATTGACAGCTTTTTAACAGTTATCGAAATATGCTGATTTATATGTTGAAATATGCTGTTAGTTTTCAATGCTTTATCATTATATTGCATAGATAAATAACTCGTTTTGAAGACCTGACTTAAGGCATTTCATCTAGCCTAGCTTAAAACATTAGATGCAATGAAAGCTACAAATTTTAATGTAGCACTATAATTCATCTCCGTTGCTTAATCATGGTTCGAAAACATCCGAAAACTGAATAGAATGCTTTGTACAAAAATCTCGCTGGTAAAAGTTTGTAGCTAAGTGTTTAAGAGTTTTCAGAACTATGATATTTTCTTCTTAATGCATTTATTCTTATGAACTAACTTCAGTTTACGATTAAATTTAGCCTTATTTTATCATAAAAATCTAGTCATGAAGTACTGCTAATTATAAAAGTTCTTCAAATTCAAAATATCTAAGAAGAAAACTTATGTTTTTGGTTTACATGATCTCTAGAAAAAATACATTTGAGTCTTTTGCTTCTTCTAGGGATACGAAGGTTCGTTATTAAAAGTAACAAGCAAAAATGGAAAGACTTCATCGGTAAGTTATATATTTCTCTTATTGTGTAGCGCTCGGTTTACGATTTGTTAAATATACTTACTGACCAATAACTATTACTTACCTTTATTAAACTCGTGTCGACTACTTAATATGCAATGAAATGTGATTAAAAAAATTTATTTTATTGTGTTAAAATGCGAAATTCCTAATTTTCGTTTTTAAAACATGCTTGAGGCTTGAAGAGCATTTAAATATCTCAGATAATATTTACATTATTTTTAAAGAACTTAATTGCTGAGATATGTGACCTTGAATTGCTGAGATATATAACTTTTAATAAACTTGTATTCCCCTAGGAACCTAATGAAAAAATAGGTAAATGAAAAGAAAAATCACCTAATGACAACAGCCATTGATCTTCAATTAACATTTTAGTAGCCTTTTCTTAATCAAAATCTAGCTTCACTTGAGACCAAATATTGTTTTCAAAATCTAATGTTTTTAAATAATAACTACTGAGCATAGAAATGCTCTGAATTAAATATGCGCTATCCAAAAAGTTAATAAATTAAACGAAATTTTTGTAACAGGCTATTATCCTTAAAATTGTATGATAGCATTATATAGGCGAAATAAGTATAATATCAAATATATGTATTTCTCCTTTCATTGGCAAGTTGCGATATAGTAGTTCCTAGGTTTATGTCAAAAGAATGTTTCGTTTTTATAAAAGTTTTATTGCAAATACTTTCAGATATTAAACTAGCAACTTGCTTTTTTTTAAATATTCTGTTAATTTATTTTTTATTCTTTCTTATTCAAATTATCCAACTTAAAAATAAAGAAATTGTTTATTTTAATTTTAAAGTACATGATCTTTAAATTAAATCACAAGCAATTAAAAGCAAAGTTTTCTGCTTTAAAAAAGTAATTTTCTAATTCCAGAAATTTCCCATTTAACTTTTATTCATTTTGTGTTTAACGCATTTAAAGTGCTTTACTAATATTTACTCCTTTAAGAAATGCCATATAAACGTCTATACTGCCAACAAGTTTTGAATATTTTTTCTAAATTGTATGAATTTGTAACTTAAGGTTTTAACACAGCTATTTTATCTGCTAATGTTTAATAGTAGAATGAAATTATATTTTCTTACAGCTCATAATCAATGGAATAGAAGAATTTGTAAGTGTTTGCGGATAAAAATATTTGAAATATTTTAATAATACACTTTTACGAAACCAGACTAACATTAAACTCAGTTCTGCGTCGATATTCTTCAAAGTTTTGCAGTTAAATATGGGAAGCGATGTAAATAAATTAAGTGTTTTCTAGGAGAATCAGCGTTGTTTATCAAACGAATAAAGAAATGTGTTTGTTCTCAGACAATGAATTTAGAACTTTTACAGCAAAAAGACAAAGTCTGCAATTCTAAGCAAATGGAAGGAAATATTTTCGTGGTTTCAGGGAGTTTATCATAGAAGAATGCTTTGAATTAATCGCTCTGATAGTAATCTCTATATGATGCCATCATTAGCATTATAAAATTTTGTATTCCTACTGTCATTTATTCTAGCCAAACTATTTTTTTAAATTTTTAATTGAAATTTATGGTTGCTATTTAGGTGTACCTAAATCGTAGACAGAAGCATAAAGGCTCAAAAAATGACATTCTTCATTTTCTAAAGAAGACTTGCAGTATCTTTGTGCTGTAATTAAGATTTCATCAAATATTAATAATAAAAATCTTATGAAATCCTAGCGTTTATTTTTGCTTTATAGCAATGAAAGAAATTTGCTTCTAGCAAAAGTCACATGTTATGATTAAATTTCTATCTTAAGGTATTAAAGTTTACCTTGATAACACTTTCCTAAGAATTTACCTGCTGTTGCTCAACTACTGGCTGCTAAACAACTAAATAATTTAAATTTTAGTGTGATAAATTCCGAATTTGACGTTTTAATATAAGGATGAATTGAAATCTTTAGTGTAATGAGCATGGGTTAAAGTGATTAAAATAAAATAGAAATGATAGGGTCTTAAATAAACATTTTCGAAAAAATATATAGTAGTGTCCATGAACTAATGAAGGTAAACAAACAGATATAACCATACTTTGTAGGACTGAAAAACACCCTTGCTTTTCCGTTAAGGCGGAAAAATAAATATCCCAAATTTACAACAAAATTATGAATGTAAACCTATTAGATAATAATTTTAATAACAGTATATAGTAATCAAAAGTACCTTACTCAATAATCGATGTTATTGTAATATAATTTTAGCTTTAAACTCGGATGAAATGTTCTAACTGCATTGGATCAGTTAGATATTGTCTGTGACGCATTTTCATACTCAATATTTTTTAATTTTCTCATTCCATAGTTCTGTTACGAAACTTCATTTTCTATATAATAATGATACATTTTTCTAATTTTTTACATTCCATAATTATGTTATATTATTGTAAAAATCTCGAGCAAGTTCATGCCCAAATTTTTGCTATCAAGTAATAAGCAAAATTTCTGCTTGAACAAAAAAAGTTACATTTGCAATTCAAAACACGAAACATATTCGTTTTATAACATTTTAAAAATAAATCGTGAAATATTTTAAGATCACAATCACAAATCTCATCTAAACAGGTAAAATATTTTTAGCATTATTTTATTATATTATAAATCTAGAACCTGAAATAAAAGAGGCACTATTTCTTCATTTCTTGCATTTTGCGAAATTCAGCTTCTCAGTCAAGTAGGAGAAGTATTTTGTCTTTTTCGTATCTGAGACATAACGTGACTCGTTGAAAAGATATAAGTGAAGTTATAAGTACGTTGAAAAGATATAAGTACGTTGAAAAGATATAAGTGAAGTTGTCATTCATAAACTCCCTGAGTAATAAAATAATGTGAGACAAATTTCATTTCTTACATTCTTTTTCTTTACCATATATCGAGTTTGAAAGCTTAAAAAGGCTAGTCTAATTTGTGACAAATGCCTAAATTTCATGTTTCAGTGATACTAGAAATTTTTGTGATACTAGAGTTTTTCAGTGATACTAGAGTTTTGCCAGTAATGGATAAAAAGATTACCTCCGTTTGAGAACAGTTTCCGGTTCCTTAGGAGCGAAATAAAACTCAATAGTAGTTTTAAAATGTTATTGCTTATCGTTTAAACTCTATCGATTTTGCACTTTTTATAAAATATTTGATTTACATCTTTATGCTATACAAAGAATTACACAAATAGCAGCTTCATTAGAATTATTATTAGAAATTCATTAGAAATTCTTTCATTAGAATAACATAGAATTCATACTTATTGCTCTAATCATAAAGACTCAAGTATTGTAACTAGAATAAAAACAAGTGAATTCCAAAATTAGCCAGAAAGGCAACTTTAAATTGTCGTTGAGTTTTAATAAACTTCTATCGATTTTGAGTATAGTCTGTCTGCATTAGATGCATCTTCTTCAGGAGCAAAAACGAATTTACCAGAAGGCTCTTAAAACTACTAGAGTTTTAATCAAGACTGGCGCCAAACTATGGCTATCTGTTCATCTATTTCATTAAAATAATATTTCCTTTATACCAGAGCTCTTACAAAATTAACCAATTTTCAACAAGCATATCACATATTTCAACTTCGGAGAATTCAAAGTTCCTTACCTTTAATAATCAACAATATTACGTAATAAATATACAATTCGCGCTTTTTTTTCTTTCGCGATATCCACTGTTGATGTTGATATTTACAGATCGGCAAATAACTAAAATCTATGCATGGTATGCATGGAAAAATAATTTGTCTTTCTCCGATAAGATGGGAAAAATACTCATTCAAAAATATGGTGGCATTTCATTTTTCTGAAATGAGCTCAAACCAAAATATTTTCAATACTTTGCGTGGATCGAAAGTTCGGCAAGTAAGCTTTTTTTCTTCCCTGAAATGATAAAAGAAACGAAAATTATTACGATAATAATTAACAGTCTAACCTTTTTGACTACCAGCTATGAATTATCGTTAAAATCTGTCGCTTCATTACTCAAAGGGGGAGAGGAAATTTTTTACGTAACACGTGTCATGCTTTTAGTCTCCGATACTAAAAAGTACTTTTTGTGAAAAAAATGCTGTTTATGAAAGATAAATAAAAACCACGAAAGGCATTAATTTTGTGGCACGATGGGTCTAGCTTCACGCGGCTAAATGTTTTTACTGTCATCATTTTCATCAATTTTTATGTTTTTTCATTGGTTTTGCTTTTGCGCGTTTATGATGTAAAAGTATTTAGCTTATGAAGAGAAGGCTGTGTAAAAAATAAGCATTATGAAGTAGTCTGAATATTTTAAAGAAAGCTTGGAATAGTTTCAAAGTATTTATTTGCTTTGGGTTTATCAAAATGACAATGCTGTGTTGATCTATGCTTAAAGTGAACTAAAAGTCAAAAACAAATTTTATACATTACTGCTTTCTTTGCATTTTTTTCAAACTTTAAACACAAGTTGCGATTAATGAGTATGGAATATAAGCCATTTGCGCAACTTTTTGCTTTTGTTAATAGTCACATCTGAATGTTTGGTTTGCCATTTTCTTATTATTTTAATCTAATTCTATAGCCCGTCGGATTTGTCACTTTCACAACAAGAGCAGGAGCTGAAGCTGCAAAATTGGATTTACAAGTAAGTGCATTCATTCTTCATAAATTTAGCCTTAACTTTATCGATAAACTTTATCGATATTGTAATTTTGAGTTTTTAAGAGAAATATCCAATTTAGATTAAAGCCTTTATTATGGTGTTTTAATTAAAGTAATTTACTTTTTTCTCTATGTTATAATAAATCTAGATATTTGAAATCTGTGATGTACCGGAGCTAATGGTCTTCGAGATAAGAATATTCTGCTCAGACGGAAAAGTTATCACGGCGCTAACTGACTTTAAGTTTTCTTTTTTAAATCCAATCCAGATAGTTTGTCACTAATGTTGTAGTTGTCTTCTAAGCTTATAACACTGGGAATAAAACTCACATCTGTAGATATTTATGCACTGTGTTCACTTTATCGATCTTAAGTGGTTATAATGTTAAAACATACTTAAATCTATAATTCATGTATGCATTAGACGTAACTCAGTTATCCTAATACACAAAATATTTCAAATGAGAATTATTCGAAACTTTAAGGGAATGTATAAAAAAAGTACAATTTCATACGTCTAGCGTCCGAGAAAGTGTATGAAATATTTAGAACATTAGCAATCTTATCACCCACTAATTGCTGCCTAAGAACATGGAGTCCAATCTTGCACTCTTAATATGCATCATCACGTCTTTCATGTATACATTTGAAACACATCAAATAATAATCAGAACTCATGAGATTGCCTGAAGCTTTGCTGCATGATCAAACTGAAGTTTACCTCATAATAATGTAAACTTTTAACTAAGAAGATAAATATGCAATATAAAGCTTAAAATTAAAAAAAAGGAAATCTTATTTTGACTTGGATTTGAAATAAAATTCTCTCGATTTCTATAACAGTTAAATTCAAGCCTTTCTTTTTCAAGAACAAATTTCAGATTGTTTTTGGTCCTGAGGTCAATTCTGAGAGGACGTTTTTGTTCATAAAGTAAGGAAACCTAAGTTTGATAGGGTTTTATTTCTGAAATCGATAAAGTTTTATTTAAAATCTAAGACAAAATAAAAGTGTCGTTTTGCCGAGTTTTAGACATGAATTTGTATTAGCTCCATAAGTAACAAAAAGGAAAAAACGTTCCTTTTATAATAAGTGAAATGCTGCATATCTGTGGTCATATCCACTGAGTCAATAATATTATTAATAAGCCATCATAATCATTTGCATTTCAAATCAATCAATCCGAAAAGCCTCTCGGGAAACTAGTGGTAATGCAACAGGGAAAGCTCTACCCCATATTCCTTCCTTTTAGGTATTCTTGGTGAAAACCAAGTTTAAATAGGTAAAGTTTAAATAGATAGTCCTAGTTTGCTTTTCTTAAACAAGTCCAGTGGAACCCATTGTAAAAACAGCGCAAATTTATTCTCTGTACCTTAATGCTGTAAAAATATTAACTAACTCTTGGATACATTGCTTACTACTCTCTTAGATTCTTCTTCACATACATTGAAATTACTCTTATCCTCTAATGCCTGTGTTTGCTATAGATCAGAGGTTCTCAACCGGTGGTACGCAAAGAAACAAAGTATTTTTAACTATTACATTCCAAAATTAAGTACCCCAACATCTTCCTTAAGATTTTTCAACACTCGTAAATTTCTGCGACCTGAGCTTTGTTCAATGTCAGTATCCGTTCATAGCTTATAGCAAAATAATCCGTTTTCGCAAATATTCTTCTAGCCACAGACATAACTTTTTTTCAGAAATGATGTTTTTGAAAAGAGTAATAGAAATGGATGTTGTATTGAATAGGAAATAAAAATAAATATGTAAGATATATAATATAAGAAGATATATTAGAAGATAAAGGCAAGTCCTTAATTTTTTTTACAGTTGATCGATTTATTAGCATGTCCACACTTTATGTCGCCGCCATTTCCGGTCTCATATTGCTCTGTTTTTGATTAGAATAATTATTTCGTCGATTTACTGTCTCTAACAGCAGATATCTTGTCTTCTTGTTGCTTTGCATTCCTTACTTTTCTACACGTTGAGAATATCGCGCTTGCTTTTCAAGAACTAGTAATATATTGTGCATTTAAACATTTGTGAAAAAATAATAAAGCAAACCTAGATTTTCATAACAGAAAAATAGCTAGGATTGACTAAGCTGAAAACTTATGATTCACGGGTGATGAATCCCCGACAATCTACTAGCATTAAAAATATTGAAAGGAAAAGAAAACGATGTTTACAGAAATTATTTATTCTTCTCTGTGATTAAAAATTTGAATTGCAGAATTGTTTACTTAGTGAATTACGGTTGCCGCGTTTAGCATATTCAGCTATTTTTGGAACGTTAAATGAATTAAATTTAGTATTACAACGAAAAAGTATTAATTTGTTTACCGTTAGAGATAAAATAAATGTAATGATAAAAAAACTCGAGATAATAATCAAAGAATTGGATGATAATATTTTAAGTTTTTACTAATTTTAGAAATTTTCTAACTGAAAATAATATGGAAATAAAAGAAGAATTAGCATCCGACATTAAAAATTGTTTTTTCTGATAAATAATTTCACCATGTATTTTCCCGAGGATTATGAAAATAAAAACGGGAGAAGAAATCCAATTTATACAAATCGACTTGAAGTTTTATCTCGTGAAAAAAAAAGACAATTGAGAGAAATTTCCTGTGATCGAAATCTAACTGAAGATTTCAAAAATAACAACACATTTGATAACTTTGGGCTGAAGCGGAAAAAAATTAAAGATATTTCAAATAAAGCTATTAAATTTTTATTGCCTTTTTGCAGAACCTATTTGTGTGAACAACAATGTAAAATAAATAGAGAACGAAATTAAAAGTTAAAATCCTAAATTTTATTGTTAAAACTAAGAGAAATAAGACCAGACAAAGAAATTGATCTATCTTAAACAGCCCCAAATTTCGCATTAAAGTTTAAAATTAAAGTATTATAACTTAAATTTTGATAATTAAAATGGTAACCAATTTAATCTAATATTTTTATGTGTGAATATTTTAAACAAATAGCCAATAGATTGCGCAAATCGTAAAATATATTTTTTAATATTTCTATTGCGAAAATTAATTATTGTAAAATGTAGTGGCGGTACTGAAGTTTTTCAGTTTTTGTTTAGGTGATACGTGTTAGTCGAAAGGTTGAGAACCGCTGCTATAGATAATCTTATTGAAAGCAGTCAGTGAAAATTGTCGTATACTAGCATATAATTAATGTAGTTCTAGAGTAAGGTTTAATATAGAGTGCCCAACTTTATTAACAGTTTACTTTGTTGAATTTATAAAAATAAGAGGAATTTAGAACAGAAGAAGACTTAAAAGTGAACTGCATTTCGTTCAGAGTCGAGCTTGGGATCTTCTGTATGGCGGAATCTTTTGTTAACGGTTACACCTTAAGAGTACATGAAAGTCCCACTTTTAATTCGATTGCATCCTCCCAGACGCAGGACACTTTTTAAAGGGTTGAACGACACGCACCTAAAGTTCACTTAACTAGAGGAAGCCTGGGGAAAGTGAAAATTCCCCAGTCGACTAATCCAAGCTAGTGACGAATAAATATCACCTAATATGTTTAGTTCAGGTGACAGATCTAAAGAACCGGAAAGAGTTTAGAAGCAACGAATATTTCGGAAATAACTATTCTTTGTCAGGAATTGAACACCGGATCTAAGATGCAAAAGGTCAGTGAACCTTTGCATCTTAAGAGCGCATGGAAGAAATGTCTTTAGTTCTTACCATGTTTGATGAAGAATGCATAACATGGAAAATATTATAGGTTTCCTGAGCAAAAAGACTGTGTAATTTAGTTTATCATAAATAACGCTGTTAGTTATTAAAGATTTAGTTAGTTAATTAAAAGTAAGCGGAATTAAAATAGCTAGAAGTAATGGCATAAAATCTAATGCCTTGACTTTCATGTCAACACTGAAAGCATTGCTTTACCTGTAAATTGTTTTTGATAATTTTTAATTTAAACTCTTGTCTTCTAAATCTAATACAGTTTTTCTCTATTTTTAAGATTTCTGTGACTTCAAAAATGCTTTTGGCTACATTTTAAACCAGTTATGCTCCTTTTAAAAGTAGTTTCTAATTTATGTCCGTTAATAACTGTAGTTTCTCTACTAGAAAAAACAAATTACCTTTATTGTAATTTGTTTCAATTAAGCAAAAGTACGCAATTAAATTTAAAATTAAATCTTGTGAGAATTTTGCTCAGAGAATCTAACCAACTGAATTTCACATCTTTTAAATTAAAACTTAGAATACCATTTCGAGTTCAAATATTTTATCCACCGAATAAATTAATTCTTTGCAAAAAGAGCAATGACTTGAAAATAAGCTGGAAAAAATTTATTTATTTCATAGTTTCTATTCTCTAAATCTTTGAGATGGAGACAAATTTTGTTTTTCTCGATATAAGAGTTATTTTCCTTCTCATAATCCATGATTAAAAGTAGTAAGTGTAATAAAATTTGCAAACAATATTTATATATTTTTTGAAAATTTTGCAACGTTTACTTATAATTAATTATACATATAATAATTTCTAATAATAAACCATAGGATTTTAGAGTACCTAATTCAATATATAAATTTCAGTACTATTTGATAAAATTTTATTTATTTTAATAGATATTAAAGGAAATATATAAGTTTAAGATATGTGCCTCTCTATACTGGCTGTTAAAATCCCTCCGTTTACTTAAACAAAATAGGTGCTTTGAATTATGAAATTTACTATCAAACTCTTAGACCGAATGCCTTCCATTCAATTTTAGACTCAAAAGCTGTATAGAATTTTATATCATCATCACAATTTAAGGTCTAAAGCGCCTAAAAACCAAGCACAGTAACTTAAAGGCATTTGCATAGCAGGCCCTAAAAAGTAATTGTAATGAAGGCTAATACCATATCAGTAACTTCAAACTGGAAATTGAATCTATGCCCTTTAGCTTGACAACTGTAACTTGAAATCTAAATCCATGCAACATTATAACAATTAATTTATTACGCTCATTCGCACTGTATATGCAAAGCTTTGAACCACCGTAAGTTGTACAAAACGTAAACATTTATTTCTGCTTTAATAGCATAAAATAAAAATCAGCCTAAAACTAAGCATATTAGTTTATGATTCCTCCTGTAGTGTATTAGTTAGATCATAAATCTAGCAGAATTTTGAAATATTCGAGTGATTCCATTCCAAGGAAATGCACAGTGATGTTTCACTTTTCTCGCTCCGGAAAAAAAAAAAACACATAGTCTCTACAAATTAAAAACTACTGCAATCTGCTATACTTAGCCCTTACGTGTTTAAGTAAAGAAGCACTAAATTACAGAGAAAAAATACACTTTAAGGAAAACAAATTATAATGTGAAAAACAAAGTAATAATATTTAAGCAATAATATAAACCTCTCCGGTACGTACATTTTTAAAAGTGTGTTGATGTAATGTAGCAAGTTGACAGTTATTTGTTAGCAGCTTAATGATATGCTCATAATTTCAGTAATTATGGTAGAATTTATTAACAGTCAAATTGGAATCACAACTTTTGTGATCATACACTAGAATCACATAAACCTATTTTATTAGATATCAAAATTGTTTTGATCAGATAATGAAGCTGCAAATCTAACAAAATGAATTCACGACCTAGAGATCAGCAATTTCTCTCAAATTTTGCTTTACTATACGGAATTTTAAAAGTGTAAAATAGTGTACATTTTTTAAGACTCGGGGAATAACAGTTGTATATAAGAGAGAAATTTCCAAATAGCGTTCACATTACACTGGTGTGCAAAAATTAAGGACGAGACGGTTTTTTCAATGTAACTTTGTACAAAAGCTTTCCAAATCAACAAATTTAATACCGTAAGATCCCCAATACGTAAGGACATAAGTAATGTAAGCAACACTTACTAAAAGAGAAATCAGAGGGATAAAAAGAAGCTTTATTGAAAAAGTAGCAGGGAGTGCAATGCGACTGAAGGCCGAAACATCCCTGTGATGGGTGTCCAGCAAGAAACATCCGGTCTTTAATAGAGGATATGATCTCCCCTGACTGCTAGGCAGGTTTCACAGCGTCTGCCCATGCTGAGAATAAGGATGTCAATGAGTTGTTGAGGCATTGCTGCCCATTCGTCTTGCAGCGCCAATCGAAGCTCCGGAATCGTTACTGGTGGTAAGGTACGAACTGCCAAGCGTCTGCCTAGAAAATTCCATACATGCTCGATGGGATTGAGATCCGGAGATCGTGCCGGCCAATCCATACGTTCAATACCCTCACTCTCTAAGAGCTGTTCGGCAGCTACTGTGCGATGACATGGTGCATTGTCGTCCATGAGAAGGAACTGCGGACCCATAGCGCCTCTAAAAAGACGCACATATGGAAGAAGAATCTCGTTACAATAACGGATCCCGTTGACTGAACCTGCATCGAAGATGTGAAGGTCTGTACGACTATCAAGCATGATGCCTCCCCAAACGAGAACACCGCCACCTCCATACCTGTCCCTTTCAATGATGTTCGAGGGACGATTGCGGTTTCCCCGCTCTCTCCAGATGAGTATGCGATGAGAATCGCTACTCAGACTGAATCTGCTCTCATCTGTAAAGAGTACTCGTCCCCATTCATTGTCTCTCCAATTCTGGTGTTCCCGGCACCACAGAGAACGCCTTCTCCGATGGGCAGGCGTTAGAGGTACACCCCGTACAGGGCGTCGTGCAAACAGACCACCACCGTGCAGTCTTCTGGCCACGGTAAAACGCGATATCGGTCGTCCAGTCGCCTGTGTCGTGTGTCTAGCGATTTCTCCCGCTGTCTGCCGCCTGTTTCTTCTGTCCTGTAAGGCAATATACCCGTCATCTGCGGGTGTGGTTCGTCGTGGACGACCACTACTAAACCCCCGGATAGCTGTTCCTGTAGTTTGAAATTGTCTCCAAAGTCGTGAAACGATGCTGTGAGCAATTCCGTACTCTGTAGCCACACTTGTCACACTGCGGCCCTCCTCCAACTTCCCGATGATTCGACCTCGGGTAAAAGCATACAGATGTCGTCTAACAGATTGATTATTCGCCATTTCTCGCTGAGGCAGCAACTCGGTGTGATTTTAACTGCTATACGGCGTGCAATCTCTTTGCCAGAAATACTGATCTTACACCGACAACATGCTTTATACTACTCAGACACTCCCCCATTACGTCTACCTGCATATCTGCGCATGTGCTACTGTACATCACCTTACTTAATCTCCTGATTAGTCTTTCTGTCCGCTCTGCCTTTTCGTTCAGCTGATATGCTGATTTTTCGACTTCGTCCTTAATTTTTGAACACCAGTGTATTTCAGGTTTCCATTTTATGTAACTCCTAAAATTTGACTGGCAACGTTCCAAGCTTCAGACTACATGTCTGTAATTCTTCTGTAGCTACTTCCATTGCCAATTTTTATGGCAATGGAAGTGTACTAATAATACTAATAATGAAGTATTAATAATTTCCTTAATAATACTAATAATGTACTAATAATGAAGTATTACTAATTTCCTTAATATCTTATTTTAAGAAAAAATATTTGGAAAAATTCTTATTGAGGGACTAACGCAAAAACGGCTTAATGCTAAAATTTCATTATAAAAATATATTTTTATTAATTTGGCTCTTACTTATTGTACTTTTCTCCTAAATTTATTTACTACTGGTGGATGATTATTGTCACAGAGAGGTTCAAAACGTTAAAATATGGCATTCATGCACACTGAATTTTATGAAAATTTAAATTCTTTTCTTGAAGATATTCATTTAAAATTCCGAGGGAAAATTCACTTCATATTAATACTCATAAAACTCTATTCCGTATATTGTCCAAAATCTTCGATTAACTCACGTTTTTCTTCATTGTATTTTTATGTTTCAAACACGTATTGAAATAAAAATTAACTTTTTCCGGGAAAGCTTTCCGTTAAACTTTTATAGCAAAAGCACACTATTCTCTCACGTATATCGGCAGAATGCTCAAATGTTACCCTATCTCCCTCCGTCGTATTCTTATGCTTTATAATCCCACATTGTCTATAAAGATTTAAATCGTGATAAGCTTTTATGTATTCAATGTTTCCGATGGCAATATTTTATTTTCAGAATGTTTTTATGACGAATATCAGCAATCAATTATACATTAATCAATTAAACTTGTGGAAATATATGATTACAAACACGTTTCAGTAATTTCTTCAGCCTTCGGCAAATGACACTATGTTTGTTTTTGCTTTGTTCTGAGAAATAATTTCATATAAAATGCTTACTACACCTCCTGCCTTTACAGACAAAAAAGGCCTCTTGAAGAAGAAGGACTTACGTCTGATCGCTCACGAAACAGATAGAGGTTTCTTCAGAATCTGAGATTTCTTCTTTTGCATAATTGCGGTAGATTAGAGAAAAATAAATAAAGAATTGTTTTATTCTGAAGACAATTTTTATTGCATCATTTTTTGTGCTATTTTCTTAAAACAGTTTGAAAGAAATAATAACATCTGTTTAATGAAAATATTGGGAGGAAGCTCAACTGGATTCGAGCTGTGGATTTTTCTTCCAAAGCACTGCCAACTAGACTATCAAATTTGCAGCACATCAGAATTTTATCTTCGATTGACTTGTATAATTTCATGATGTCCGTCTTAATCCTTTGCAGATCTATTTGATTTGACATTGTCTCTAATTATTCAGAGTTTGTTCTAAATCTTTGCCTTAAGTTCTGACCTCCGTTTTTTAATCAATAGACATTCTTATGACTCTGTGACACTTAGCCGAAAACCATTTAGCCCGCGAGACACTTAGCTGACAATAGTTAGCCGACAGGACATTTAGCTGACACGCACATTTAACAGACAACACACTTAGTCGGCATGGACAATTAACCGACAGGACATATATAGCCGACAAGGGCATATAACCGACAGACCATTTAACCGACACAAACTTTTAGCCGACAACGCGTTTAAATGACAACATTTTACATGCAGACAAAAAAATTCTACATTTTAGTAAAATTCCTCCCTATTTATCTGAAAAAATTCTATTTCCAGGACATCAACTAGAAGGTTCATGAATAACCATATTTTTTAATTTGATGTTAAAAATCTGTTTGATGTTAAATATTTTAAAATTAAACAGAAAATAATCTTATTTTGGCGCAGATTTTGAAATCAATTTCGAGAGTAATCAGACATAGGTCTCTATATTCCGGTTTGGCTTGTTTTATTTGATTATGGCCATGCACTCGAGGACTCTCTGTCTAAAGGAAGGGGTGCCTTTGTGGAGGACTTTATAAGGAAACTGGCCAAAATAGACATTACGCATGGTAAAAACCACGAAAGGGGATATGCAGCCAGCCCATTAGCCCGGATTCGAACGCCGGACCTAACTATCAGTGTTCAGCGACTTTACTACTCGGTGGCTGACAGGTTCGGTCTCTATATTTCAGAAGTGGGATAAAAAATTTCAGCAGTCGGAAGAGCGAAGCGATATTCTATTTAAAGAAATGATTGGAGCAAAGCGAAAGCAAATGTAAAGTGATTTGTCGCGGAAAATAATAATGAAATGTAAAAACGTTAAGATATTAGAATTTTGAAAGAGCTAAAAATTAAAGTCATTTTCTAAAAAAGAAAAAAAAATTATGTGAAAGGGTTCAAAGAAATCCGATTTACGTCACATTTGTTTTCGCTTTGCTTCGCTCATTATTTTCATATAAAATCGTTTCATTCCTCGGACTGCTAAATTTTTCTTTCTACTTCTGAAATATAGAGACTTATGTCTGATTACTCTCAAAATTGATTTCAAAATCAGCTACGCCGAAATAAGGTTGGTTTTCTGTCATATTTTAAAATCCATAGTTTCTTTAACATTGAATTAGGACACAAATATGATACTTGTTGATGAACCTTCTCGTTAGGTACCTTGGAAAGAAAATTTATTTTCACATAAATATGAACACATTTTACTACAAACGTTGTCTCATGTGTTTTGTATATATGTGTAAGCGTTTTCGGCTAAATATGCTGTCAGCTAAACGTATTGCTGGTTAAATGTTCGTGTCAGTTAAATGCTCTATCGGCTAAGTGTCCTAACAGCTAATGTCTACTACGTGTCCTGTCAGCTAAATGTTAGTGTCGGCTAAATGTCTGTGTCTCCTAAATGTTGTCTTGTCGGCTAAATATCCTATTGGCTGAGTGTCCTGTCGGCTAATTTCTCTGTCGGCTAAGTGTTCTTTTGGCTAACTATCCGTGTCGGCTAAATGTACGTGTCTGTTAAGTGTGCGTGACCGCATTGCTATAATAATGCATTTAACTGTACGATACTATAGGCACCACAATCTATGTTCTCATTTTGCTCTACGCTCACTAGTCATAGTCTGTCATTCAAAAATCCTGAGGACAAAGTACATAAAATGTATATTTGACTATATTGAAGTTATCAGCATGGTCATCTTCTTCGAAGCAGCTTTTACGCCATTAATACATTTTTGACAAAGCACTTCCCATTGTTGGAAGTAGCCCTGGAGATCTGTTTCTGATAGATGCTTCAACTGCTCGGTCATTTCGATTCCGATGCTTTTCACGTTTCGAAACTCCTGCCGCTGCAATTTTATTTTGATTCTCGTGAGCATAAAATTTCAAAGAAAACCAAATTTATGAAACAAGGACGGTATACGTGCATAACAATTAAATCATTGGTTAGACGTAAAGGAAGGTTATTGATGTGTGAGATGGTGCGCTCTCATAATGCAAAATCTCTTCGCTTCTTTCCAACAACTGTGATAGCAGACGCCGTGCATTATCTTATCTGCATCTCGACATTCGTCTAGTAAACTGCATTTATAGACTGTCTTTGTATAGTTAACTCGTAGTGCACAATTCTATGAATATTGTAAAAACCAATTATCATAATTTTGTCTTTGGATCTGCATCTACAAGGTTCTTGCGTTCGTAGTCGTTCTTTAATCTTCCATTCTTTTCTCTGGGACTTCAGTGTTTAATAATATTTGCAAACCCAAGACTCCTTCCTTACTATTAATCAAACTATCAGGAAAAGCCATAGTTTGACCACTTAAAAGAGTACTACTACCATTTAAGGGTTTGTTTCACCTATCAATTATTTCAGTACAATCTTTCGCCCACAGTTGCCTCATTCGCTACTTCTTGACTAAATCATGTGAGCAGTTGTTTTTCTAAATTTAATAATCATTCTAACAGTTACTCATCGGTAATCTTAAGCACAGTACAACATACGAACAATGCTTCCATCGATGGACGCCAGCCTAGTCTCACATTATCAGTCATATCTTCCCATCCTCTTTGGAAACGTTTCACCAACTTGTTGACTGCTGCATTTAGAATAATTTATTTCATTTATATCTCATTTCAAAAGCACTCATTTTCACTTATTAACTCATTTCGAAATAACTCATGTCTATGTTTAAATGATGATGAAAATAAATTTTTCACTGCTAGTATCAAGTTGGCACTGCTGATGCACTTAACATACAAAACAAAAGCACATTTAGAGTCATACATACATAAAAGTAAACAACGAGTGACGGTTATAGTACGATCTCACTAGTTGAAATACAGAATTTCCATGAGCATTCGTAGTTTCGTGCTCTTACCAGTAATATTTATCCGTCAGAGTAATATCGTCAATAAATTGCCAGAAGAAAATGAGATATTGACTTCTTTTACTAAGCTTTTTAACCAAACTCTGATCTTGCTCAAAGTAAACATCCGAATTACTTTGCTCTACTCAAACGTGCACTATAGTTTTTAACAACAATTTTGGAGGTATCAGTTGAGCAAACGTTGAACCAGCTCGTGTTTTAAATAAGTACAAACTCAACTAATGAAACAAATATCTGAAAAACGCATTGTTCAACCTCATGTTGGAGCTAATATCCGATTCTGATGTGAATACTGCTAGAGGTGTATAACAGACGGGGTGCTAGATCCTGTTGTGTAACAGATTCTAGTGTAGATACTACTCTAAGTTCACTAAAAAACCGATAACAACACGTACCACTTAGATTATAAAAATGGGTGTTTTAATTCATTGACAGGCCACATAAGAATTTTGCTTTTGCCAGTAAAAGTTTGAAAGTTTGAGATCACAGGAATCAGAAAAGAGCTATTGTGTGACAAGTGACTTTTGTGACATTTTATTTGTGACTTGTGTAAAAAAGTGGAAAATAAATATTGTTAAAATTATTTTGAAAAACAATGGTAGAGAGTTTTTGTCTCTGTTATAAAGTACCACAATAATACGGTGTTATGCAGTAATACATAAATTTTATTGTTCTCCTTGATTTCTAAACAAAACGATATCCCTGCTTGAAAAAGTGTTCTTCATTCTTAACATTAAATTTTGTTTAAGATTCTTAGTACAGAGCATATATTATATTTTCGTTTATGAATTTACTAACAATATAAGTGACTAATAGGTATTTACTAGCAAGTCACGAAGTTAGAAATGCTTATGAAAACTTCGCAATTTCGCTAATGAGTTAGCGTCGTAATAAATTTGGGGTAATTAAGGTAACATGTTTAAACCAAAATAATGAAATGTAAAACGTTTAAAGTTAAGTGATAAAATATTTTAATGCGTTTTTAAATGTTACGCAGAGCGCATAAGACAGATATTGTTTTCCAGCAGGTCATTTAAAGAAACTTCACGAATAAACGATATTTTGCTCAGAATATGTTCCATAAAAAACTACCTTATGAACAGATATCATTTTTTTAACTACAGTTAACATAGCTCTGATCTTGAAGTTTAGGACATAAATAATTGAATTACTTAGCTCAAAAGTGTGCAAAAGGATTCAGTTGACAAATCCTAGACCTATTGCTTTCTTTACTTATATTAAAATAGAGGAAAAGGAATCTAAAATTGTTGGCTGTACAAACAAATCTAAGTTGCTCATGGAAAATTAACTGTGATTTATAAATCATTGAAATTGCCAAGAAGCGGAAGGAGTAAGTTACTTTTAATGAATACATTTTTCTCCTTCTCTTAAAACTTAAATTCAGTCATTATCTTAATGACGAGACCAGCAACGCAAAAATATATAAAGGAAGCGGTAACTCTACACTCGTCTGAAACGTCTGTTATTTCCCATATTTTCATCTACGGAGTAATTACCTTAAGAACTTCATTATTTCTGCAGCAAACATTTACGTCAATACTTCCGAGATTAATTAAGAATAAATTGAACAATTTAGGAAACCATAACATAAAGCAAGCGAAAGCATTTAGTAGAAAGATAAAAAAAAAATCTAATATAAAATTCAAAAATTGCGAACCTCGAAACTTGTTAACGCTGGGTTGGTAGTTTAATTTATTCAAGTAACACAAGCTTTTTCGGCAAGCGTTAAAATGAAAACGACCCAATGCTCCGAGATGCGGCTGCAACAGTATGACGCTAATGTGACAGGTTACGGATAGAACAAAAGAACTTGATTGACAAAGCCTTAGATATCGTTGATTGCGAAAATCTCATTCTGGGAAGAAATTTTTGCTTTAAAATTTATAACTGCATTTAATATTTATCGTGTTGTGACCGGAGGAGGAAAAAGCAATAAAACATCAGAAAGAGATTGTAAGTGGAATGGAAAATTTTTCTGAGTTCATGGAAGCTCTCAGCAGTTTAATATTCAAGGCTAGTTATGTGCAAAATTGACGATTAAGAATTGAAAAAATTACAGCTGTATTTTTGTCATTAGCTAATTTCAAATTTGACAGATCTAAAATGTGATGCGAATAATGAATCAGCATAGGCTATCTTCGTAAATTTTGTAGTTTGTTCTCTTAATAATCTTATGCTTATTAAAATAATGTTATATGAGGAAACTGTAGTGTGTTAATAACATATGTCATGTCAAATTTAATTTTTGAGTTAATTCGAAGCGCCATCTGTCCAGTGTAGAGCTTGGGAAAGTGAAATGGCGCAATGACGAATTGCATAATTTACTTGATAATTACAAATAAATATAGTACGTTTTACTTAATGAATTTAATGCATTTTCAAGAACTCTTTCAGTTGGAAGGTGAACCTTTTCCTACTGCTTAATCAGATTATTCAGTCTGTGTATGTAATCAGACTGGTTGGTTAAAAAATAGCATTAACAAAATTAAAGTAGTTATGATTGATTTTTTAATATTTCCTCTGTGATATAAATTCGCATCTAGTGCTGCGCTTTAATGTACTAACATTTCATGTTAAAATGTAGCGTCATTTTTACGTCTCGAAAATTTTTTACTTTGAAAACTTGAAATACGCTGATGTACAAAATTATTACGTGCACAAAAATACTGATTTCTGAAAACCTTTACAATAAAATTTAGTACGATAAAATTTTAATCATGTTATTACTTAGAAGAAGGGAATTTCGCTGTTTAAGAGCTCTTCTATGAGTATCCAGTAAGTTCTTTGTAGGATTCTTGTCAAGCTATTTTGCTGTTCATTATAAAAAATTTCATCAAACCGGATGTGGACTCCCGTTATCATCCATAAAAACACCAGATTCACTTTCACCTGTAAAATATCTTACGTGAAGTTATAAGACTTATATATAATACTCGATATTACAAGGGCAGATAGAGACACTTTATTAAACATTTGCAGGAGATATAATTACTTCCACTGACTATCTTTCCTTTTCACAGCCATTGGTCGCATTCCGTTTCTTTTAGAATAAAATATTTCTGCTCCCATAGTGATCCCATTCTTTAATGTTGTTCTCGTGTTCCTCTTTTCATGTTCCTCTTTCCTAAATATAAACATGTTTAGAAAAAATTGTTAAACTGAAACTCAACTGATCACTAAACAGAACACATACCTTTTGACGTAGACTCTAATTCTGATATTCTCTGGAAAGAATCAGATAGGCGCTGTTTTCTTGCGAGGTCAGTCAAATACAAATCATCTCCTTTCTTCATTCAGCTTAATATATATATTCTGCTGCGATATAAAAGTCCGTTGGCGACCACAAGCTCTGAACACAGTAGCCCTGCATTTACTTTCTTATTGTCATGGCAGTTACGAACAAAATCCGATTTTGGAATGTAGTTGTTTTTCTCTTACAGCCTTGTGCAAGCTTTTTAGGAAGAGTTTTTTTCAATTTTTTTCTAGACAGAATAGAGGCCTATTGGTCTTTAAACATTCAGTGACCTTGCCCCCTCACGTTTGATCAATCTGCATTTGAATGGTCGATATCTCTTCCTCGTTTCGATTCTTCCAAAGGGCATTTGGTACCATAAATATTTGTTTTGACTATATAATGACTGAAGTCAAATTTTGAATTTCAGAATTTTTCTGTAAAACGCACTTCAAAGCGCTTTCCTCTCCTTCGGATGACGCTATGCAAGCATTTGCATTTTTGAAGCAAATCTATGTTTCAAGAACAGATTTATCAAACTGAACTGGATAACAATAATTAGGATTGTATTTTCTCTTATATATTAGAATATAAGTACACTATTTTGTTAGCATTTATTGAAACTTTCCTAAATACTTTTAAAACTCTGAAACCCTTCATCTGCACATATTTGCGTTTTATACTGACCCATTTAAACCCATACTAACTTTTTAAAATAATAAAGAAATAACCTTAATAAGAACCTTAATAAGAACCTTAATAAAGAAAGCTTAATACTCTTATGTATATACTAATTCATGTAATCATGAAAGTTACACATGGATGTTAGTATATCTATTTACTGCCATTAAGCAAAATTGAATCATAGTGTTCCCCAAGTATTGATCCAAAATACGAATTTGAAACTTCTGTACTTTTTAAGATTTTATTACTCACTCTAGTGTACTTCTTAGAAAAGTGGTGCATAAAAAACAATCGCTGAACTGAATACCGTAGAAATAGCCTATAGAACTTCTGAATAGAACATATATCAGATGTTAAGAAGGATATTAAATTCAAAAATGGCTTACTTACTTTATAAAAATAGTTGGTTATAAAGTAAACATTTTATTTAGAATGTGGTTATCATGTTTAAGTCATATTTTTTTATGGTATGTACCATTGTATTAATGAAACAGAAATTAAGTCTTGATTCAAAGGAAAAAGAATTTTAAAATAATAGTGAAGATAATGAAAAGTGATTTTCGAAATAACGTGAAGTGACATAATCTCTCGTTCTGATAAAATCTACAGAAAATTTACTTCGTGCTGTTTAGGATATTTTAATTTGATTTAATGTTACAGAGGATTATAAATTTTTGTAGCAATCATACAAAACATAGTTTAAGTTTCTGAAAATGGATGACAACATTTAATCAGCATTTATCAGCATTTCATTTAAAGAATATCTTAAGTTTAAATTTTTGTTTGTCTTTACGAATCTAGGTGTTAAAGTGTTACAACACAAATAAACTTAATTTTGCGACCATTGCCTACATTTAGGTGAAAAAGTTTGCAGGTATTTCAAAGAGACTTTTCTAGCATTTAGATCTATTACAAATTCTATAATGAGTAAGCAGAATGTAGTTTTCTCTAAGCTATATCCTGCCCAAACCAATAATAAGCTATATCAATATATAATCCTTCCCAAACCAATAAAATATACTCTTTATTTCTTTGTTTTGCTACATTCAGTAGTAATATAACCTTCTTAATTTTCTTCAGACTGATAGTTTTTAATAAGAATTAGTGATGAGACTAAGATTCATTCCGTAAAAGAAAAAGTTTCTGATCCCCCGAAGAAGGTGAAATGATTATTACGCAAAGAGAGATTTTAGTTTCTATTAGTTGCTTCTGAAGTCGTCTGGAAACGCTATAGCTTAGATTCCCCTTCATTAATACGTATTTGTTACTGAATATAACAATAGATATCTATACTGCCTTACTTCCACAGGGATGTTAATTACTTAATGTGCCTGCTAATACGCGATATGGATATTTTTGTGTTTTGAAATTATCAAAAAATACATTTCGTTCAGCTTAGCTAACTTTTCGTTTTCCCTTCAGTTATACAGTTTCCTTATTTTACAAATTTTTTACAAAATTTTGTCAGTGTCATGATTATTTAAAGCAATATTTTTCAAGAATTTTCTAGAAAACAAATTATTGATAATAATGTATTTTACTATGTCTTTATTTGGGGCATCTTGTCTCGGAAAGACATTGAATTGTGGTTTTTTTCAAAGAGTTTCTGCGATGTATGCACTCTGAACTTTTTCACCTTATATGTATAATTACTAAACAAAGTAAGGTGAAGTTTGTATTTGCCAATTTAGTTCTTCTTCTAACTATTAAAATATGTGCACAATTTGTAATCTGATGTATACTGAAGAAAGCGAAGTAGGTAGAAAAACCTAACGTGTGAAGCATTTCAATTCCATGATTAAATAGTGCATTAAAATGTTTTACTTTACTTTAAATTATAATACGCTTTATGTTTGTTAACGTAAAAGAAGACCATGAGGGAGGATAAAGGTTTGTCCATTAAATGTTATTGCTGGTTTAAAACATAAGATAGCACAGTATTTTTTAAGTTACTTTAACACTTTTTTCTGTAAATATTATCATCTGTGATTATATGGAAGCATTATAATTTTTTAGTGACATAGCACTCCAAATATTATGAAGTTAATAAAAGTTTAACTTGTGAATTTCTCTTTATGTGCATGCCTAATACCTAATGCAACTTTCAGACTCCCAGTACTGTTTTTACTCGATAAGCAAAGTTTATTAAGTCTATAAAAGTCAATGGGTGCTGAAATGATTAAAGATTGATCAATTCACATGGGTACAAAAAATTTTCAAAGTGCATCGATTCTCAAGGATCACGCCCCTTTTTCAATAAATTCAAAAACTATTTTCAATAATTACTGCTTTTATCTAAATAAATTGCCAATCAGCTTGTAAAAGAAATAAATGTCTGACCACTTTCATACAATTTCAGATAAGCAATTCTAATAAATAAGTTAACATAATGCAGTAGCAGCACAAATAAATAAGTTTTGCACTAGAGTAAGCAAACAAGCAAGTAGTTACTTTTGCATTCATAATGCTCCTAATGCCTCTCTATCGAGCATAAGAATTCTCTATGTATTCATACCAATTCCATTCATGTGTAGTATCTCTGCAGTTCAATGATTAAAACGTTCATTAGCAGAATAAATCCACAGAACTTAAAAACTCAAATTCATTTAAACACTTTCAGATACAATCTTCTTTCACTAAGGCAGGATTTGCAGTGCAAAAATATTTTTCAAGAGAAAAATAAAGGAAGTGCTGTAGCGCATTTATATTCCAGTTACTTAACAATGCTCTTAAAGGCAAATAAGCGAAGATTCGCTTCGCTTTAAAACAGAAATACGATACATTTCTGTGAATTCGGCTTAACTCAGTGGAGTTGTCACCTTTTATCTGACTCTGAAATTTAATGAGAACTAGTAAACTTAACTAATGGCTTTACATTTGCAATGCTATTTGTCCATAGTTTTTTTCAGTTAACTGAGAAAGACCAGAGTATAATATGCAGTGGTTAAGAATATTAAGGCCAAAATTCCAACAACAGGAAGATTTGAGACATCAGAACAACTGAGAACTTTTCAGTTCTCTTCTTTTTCAAAAGAGTTTGCGTTACTGTAATTAATCGTACACGGTTAAGTAATAGCACTATTATTAATTGTCAGAGCACGAGCATAGCGCATTTTTTTTCAAAGCAAAATTACCCTGAACGGGTAATTATTATTATAAAATTCTTAAAAAAATTTTAAACTTAATTATATTGTTAAATGTTTCTTAGATTATGATCATATGTTTGATAAAATCTAGAGCTCATAAAACTTACTTTCAGGCTCACGACATGCATAAATATATATTGTTATATATTAAGTTTTATTATGGAGTAAGAGAAAAGTTATGTGCATGACAAAATTTAATGTAAAATGTTTACTTTAGCAGGGTGTGCGTTTTGATCCTGATTTGCCGCAGACCATTCGCCTGGAGTTCGCAAAGAGCAACACTAAAGTGAGCAAACCCAAGCAACCTTCACCTCCGGCAGCTCCCACTCACCCCGGTCTTCTGCATCCAATCACTGGACGTAAGTTGTGTCTAAATTTTAATTAGAAGAAATTATCCATTTGAATTGGTTCCCAAAAACTTAACGGAGGAAAATAAGTAACATTTTGCTATTTTTGTGTAAAGGATTCGATTGAATTGGATTATTTAATTATGACAAAGCACATGAGGATTATCTGCCTAAAGGGAGGGATGCCTTCGTGGAGGACATTCTAAGGGAAACTGGCTCGTATACACGTTACACATGGGGAAAACCACGAAAATGCCCATGCAGCCAGCCCGTTAGCGGGATTCGAGCCTCGGACCGAACTACCAGTGTTCAGCGTCTTTACCGCTCGGCCGCTGGTGGGCTATTTTTGTGTAAACTTAACATATTTAGCGGTGTGGAGGAGAATAAGTAACATTTTGCTATTTTTGAGTAAAGGATTGGATTGAATTGGAATATTTAATTATGACAAAGCACATAAGGACTATCTGCCTAAAGGGAGGGATGCCTTCGTGGAGGACTTTCTAAAAGAAACTGGCTCGTATACACGTTACACATGGAGAAAACCACGAAAACGCCCATGCAGCCAGCCCGCATTAGAAGTTATATCATCTGTTGCATTGTTTTATCTATTTCTTATTTATTTGGTATATATTTTGTCAGTTTCGGTTTCCCTGAATATTCTCTTCTAACTGACTACTTTACAGAAAACAGAGGTCTTCCCTTCCACATTTTTCACATAAGCTACTTCTGTTACATTCCATTTGAATGTTCATTGAGGTCATGTGATTTTATTTGATACTATATATACATATATACATATAAACGCCTCAGTAATATTAAATACTCACCAAGTTCTAAAAGTTATGTCATTTTAAGGATGGCGTTTAACTTCACGAAAAAGAATTTACCAAAACACTGAAATTAATTTAATACATGACTTATAAAATGGTGAAACGTGAGAGATTAGACAATTAAAATTAATATTGTCTAGATTTTATGTTATATTTGGAACATCGTTTTAGAAGCGCTGCAGATCCCAATATTTCAACCTTTATAGTGCCCCCCCAATCATTTTTATAACTACTCGTTCGCAAACAATAGTCACAGGAAAAGGTTGCACTTAGGAAGGTATTTTGTTACTCTAAACTTTTGTCGTTACTAAGTTATTAAAGTAAAATAGAAAAATGTTGTAAAAGTCACTTGAGAATGTTATTTAAGAAATAAATGTAAAACTGGACTTCATAAACCTCATTTTAAAAGTTCATGCTTTTTCCTTCTCTTTATATTTTTACAGTTGCGTTGGATTAATGGTTAATTAAACATATCTCCTTGACAAGGTAAGCAAGTTGATATTCGGCAGAATTACAGAATCTGATTAATTATTCCATAATAGTTATAACTCTATTCCAGCATATTATTTTAGATTCTAAAAATACTACGTTGGGATTCAAAGTCACAGCTTGTATAAATAGGTTTACAGCAGTTCGTTAAACAATGAAAATATGACAATTGTCCAATTTAAAGATACTAGTCTAAAATCATTTTTAATTGATTTAGTGAGTTTAATAATTTTCTAAATTTTATTTCATACAAGCGCATAACCTACAAATGTATCTTGTTTTTAATTCTGAAGCATAAATATGTGTTTCTAAGGGAAAATCTTAATTGCTTAACAAATGGGAGTTTCTTCTGCTGTAGTCTAGGAGCTTAAATGCTTTTGTTTTGTACAGATTTCTTAATTCATCAACTAAAAATACGAAATCCACTTTTAAAAATGTAGTTATAACAATTTCATTTACACTGTAGAGACATTAGTTTAATTTTTGAAAGCCAGAGAGATGAAAAATTAGCAACCGCCTTCGCCGAGAATCAAACCACGGAACTCTGGAATACCGGCCCAGCGTGCAGAACCACTACACCACGAAGGACGGTAGGAACGTGGGAGAAACACCTTATAACACTACATATTAGAAAAATACATTTACAACAAATTTTAAAAAAAGTTATAAAAGCTCATCTTGCGAATAAGATTTTGCGCTTCATTCTTTTTTCAAAGCCGGTTTTCATGCTTTACATAATATTCCAAAAAATATTTATTTCTCCCATCTTATGCTTATTTTAACATAAATAATTTCGTTTAATCACCTTCACAGTAAATGCCTTTAACAATAAAAAACGATAAAAGAATTTGTTTTCATCTTTGTCCTAATCTTCACGCACTTTAGCTTATTATCAACTGTGTTTTATGATTTCTTTCATTATCTAAAGTAGGTTATAGAATGTTTCTGAAAATGAAATAATTAATGAAGAGCTGCTGAAAGGCCAACAGTTCTATACAAACATTCAAATTAAATCAAATATTCGTATAAAATTACAGAATTTTGCAAAAACTTAATTCACAGATAAATATCTAATTCGCTTCTGCCTATGAAGTTGCAGTATAGACTGACAAATTAAACTTTTAAAATCGTTTTACTATATTAACTCTCACGCTCTATATAAGCCCTTTGCATTTGGAAAAAAAATTATAGATATTTTCTTCCTTTCCCTTATATACAATGCTCACTGTGAATTTTGTTTTCTCATTCAGAACTTGGAGCTGTTTTCAACACTATTTCAGACACTGCAATAATAAATGCTAAAATTCAATAAATACTGGTGTTTCAGAATCAGACATCTGTAAGCTAAAGCTGTCCATAAATATAATTAACGTATGATGCATGTCTTCATTGTTTTAAGAATTCTTTTGAAACAGGTAACTAGGATGCAGACTATCCGCATCTGTAAATTTTAATTGCTTTTAGAACTGCATTTAAGTACGTTCCAGTGAATTATTTTACGTACAAAAATCCTTTGATTTATTACAGCACTGGTTTCAGATGTTAGACTGATTTCTGCCCCGGTATTCCATGATATAAATTTAACTTTCTTTCTCTTTTCTGCCAGCAGTACAGCCGGTCCTCTTAGAAAAGGTGCCTGTCGATCTGTTTAAATCCTGTCGACGGCTGTAATTATTTCTTATCGTCTTACATCATGTTCCCCAAAGTCTGCTTTTACAAGGCAAAACAAACGAAAGACTTAAAAATTGGAAGATGAACTATAAAGAAGATATATATAGATGAACAATATACATAAATCCACAATATATATATATAGATGAACTATATATATTGTGGAGAGGAAATGCGCTCACTATGAAGCATTTTACCCATGTGCAAACCGATAAATCATTCAAATGAAGAACTCTTTAGTTTTTCAAATTTCTGTCACAGACTTTCTGTATCAAAATATGTGTATGCGGCTGCTGTTTAAAAGTTACATAAACTACTTCTAAATATGAAGCATTTTACCCATGTGCAAACCGATAAATCATTCAAATGAAGAACTCTATTTTTTCAAATTTCTGTCACAGACTTTCTGTATCAAAATATGTGTATGCGGCTGCTGCTTAAAAGTTACATAATCTAGTTCTAAATATGTTGATATGGGCATCACCAATACAAATGTACAGCTACCGAATTCTGCTACAGATGTTATAAATATTTACATGCAGACATCCTCAATACAAATATAAAGATACTCAGATTCTGTTACAGACACGATACATTTGTAAATTAATGCATATATTTACACAAGAATCACTAATAAATGTAAACTAATCAAGCTAATATCTTGAAGTATAAACTATAATATCACTGTGAGTATTGTGACACTGATATAACATGGACATTTGTAAGAAAAATAAAGAATATGTAAAACATTAAATTGGCAGCGTAAATTAATTTCCCTTCTCTATTCTAAAAATAGTAACCTCTATTTCCCCTGCGTCATTTCTAGATTAATCCATGTCATATAACTTACATAATTCTGGTGATGTAAATGGAACTAAAACTCAAGCAGCCAATAGTAATTTTACGTCAATATTAACTATCCAATCAAAATGCATTGAAAAACAAAACTAACTCAGTCTGAATTAAGATTTCACCTTGAACATAACGCACTTGCTTTCTACGCTTTGGCTTAGCTGGATTGCGGTCTGTCTGCTCCTTCTTTTTTACTGTAAATTTGTCAAAATGTAATAGGAATATTCACATTTAATGTGCCAACTTGTTTGTGGCCGCAACATGATGCTAAAATAAAAAATGAAGATTTTATCTGCCTTCGCCTCCAATTTCCTATCCATTATGGATCAACACTTCTATGGCAAACACATTTCTGTTGGTCATTGCTTCTGAGTTTTAATCTATTTTATATGCATCTGTACCAATGTGGGAATAAAAAGGCATAAAGTGCTATTACAAATGAGCAACTGATACATCGCAGACATATGTATGCATGCTAATTCTGATACTCTTAATTGTAATACATGTATGAAAACACCAATACAATACATTGCCAACTGATTAACTAATCTGATGAAGTAGGAAAATTAAATTAACGTAAATTTATCTATTGCAGTTTTTATTGCGTAAGATAAAACATTCGCTTTTCCGAATGCAAGACAATACTTAAAAGCTAAAACACTTTAATAACGGGCCTACCTTTGTGACCTATAGTGAGTGATTTATCATCTATGCAGAAAGCCCACCAGCAGCAGAGCTGGTACGGTTGCTAAACATTGATAGTTGGATTAAAATTCAAATCTCGGCAAAGGACCCAACTACATGGACATTTACGTGTTTCTCATCATGTAAAATGTGAATATGAAACAAAATCCTTAGAAAATTTTCCACAAAGGCATCATTCTTAGAAATCTAGGTTTAATGTGTTTTGCTGTAGTTTAATAAATCAAGTTTAATCCAGTATTCACTAAAAATGTTAACGAGTATAGCAAATGACATTGTATTAAAATGTTAATAGCTAATTTATTTTACAATTTATTGATGATTACCGACTTGTAATTGTCAAACTAAAAATAATGGGAGTCTGTAATCTACACTAGTAGAAAAACAACTTACAAAAATATGAATAACATATGAAGATCCCAGCCCAAAGATGTAAGATTATTCATTCCAGTCAAAATTTATTCAGAAAGCTGCACGCTCTCGTAACTTAATCAATGCTAGCAAATCAAAAGTTCCCAGAGTCATTCACGTCAAATTCTATGATTTCTTTCGAGGGACCCGATGTTCCTATATATTCTTGATGAGATTTTAGAACACACAATTAGAATATTTCTTCAATTACCTGGGAACAATAACCTGCCTTATTTTTATTTTTAAACTAAATAAAATGTGGACTCCCGGAAAGATGCGAATGAGGAGTAAGCCTATTGAAGTCTGTAGTTGTAAGACCTAAACAAAAAATTATCTTTTTCCATGTATAGCAAAAAAAGGATAATAAGTTTACAAGAAAAGCTAAAAAAGACTTTATGTGCTTGGTCAATTAATTAAAGTTCAACTCGACTTTTAAAATCGAAGCATTTTGTATATAAGATGATTGAGTCTACATGCGAGAAAACTGAAGATTGTAAAGACCTTTTGTGAAACTCAGAGGAAACATTATTAATGATTCTGCAAAGAGAAAGAAATTCTAGGAGGAATTATACTGAACCCAAGATTACACAAAATCGTATTATCAGTCCTTCACAAAAAATACAGTAAATTTAAGAATCATAAATTTATTTTAGAAGTATAATAAACGTACATTTAAGAATTATAAATTTATTTTAGAATTGTAATAAACGTACATTTAAGAAACGTCTCGAAAAAGAAAAAATGGTAGTTTAATGAAAGTTATTATTATTTTAGTTAACCTCTATTTTAAACAGGATGCTGTCTGAACCTTGAAAGATTCATTTTTATAAAAACATACGAGCCTATTTTTGGATTATTCCTATTTCTCGAGTTTTTTAATGCATTAATTATCACGGGTAATCTGGAGTTCAGCAGATAAGCAAATTTGTTAGTATACACGGATTTCATAACGAGAATATTGGCACTATCGAACCGAGATTCTCCCTTCCTACAAACGATATTACTGTAAGGAATGCTACACAAAAACAGCAGGTAATAATTCAGTTAAATTTTCCGCGAATCAAATTATAGTTTGGATGTTGTAAGGTTGAGCAGCGATTTAGTTTTGCATTGTTTTTCAAAATTTGTCTTGATTAAATAATTGTAAGTATGCATAGGCGATTTTTCTTATTTTACACAACCATTTCGAAGAATTCCGCAGGAGGTTTCAAGAGTTTTGCGAGGAATAAAGAAAAAAATAACTCCACAACTAAGAAACATTCTAATAACATTTCAGCTCACCAAACTGTCGGTCAATTTCTTACTTCCTTAACAGCATATTGTCTCTAAGGTATGGATTGATCTGTGTGGGGAAACAAGCGTAGGAAGGACAGAGCAAAAAAGTGCTTAAATTATTATTTGAAACCTAAAATTAAATCTTACAATAACAGTTATATTCTAAAATAAATAAAGGTTTCCCAGAAACCATTTATTAGGTAAAAAAGAGCATTTTTCAAAAAGATATATTTACGTTAAATTTATGAAAATAATACATTTTCATAAAAAGAAATTCTGAATCATATTCACGTAGAAACAATTTATAACATTTGATTATAGATTTAGCTTCTTACATTTTTAAGTAATTTTTATTCCGTATTCACTGCATTTAAATATGCTAAACCCTTCATATTTAATGACTAATATCTTTACTGAGATTGCATTATTAGACACATTTTTTTTAGCTTCAAATTATATTTATTTGCACTCTAACCCTAATTTTAAAAATAAGCGCTGAAGACATATGATATTTTATAAATGCATTTATTCAAAAATCACGTTTTATAATTGTAAATATCAGTTAAATAAATCACAAAATTTCTCCATTGCTTTCTTCAGGTCTAGAAACACTTCCAATTGAATTAAGAAATATTGAATGTGACTGCTGTGAATAAAGATTTTTCTAAATTCAGAGCAAGGTACTAAGTAAAACATATATTTGTTAAATCCCTACAGAAAAGGAATCTGTTTTAATTGCTTTTGATTCTCGCCTATATTTAATTTGGAAATAAAGAGAGGAGAAAGACTTGCTTTTAACAAAAAATGCCCGTCCTCTAATGAATGCTTTCCATGCTTCTAATACGCTATTATTGAAAACATTATTAATCAAAGATGAAAGCTCAATTGGATTACAACATCTATGTCACATACTCTTAAATATCTGTTTTTATTTCTTATTGTTTAATGAAAATGTTTTTGCTAACATGCGGAAACTAATAAACAATTCAAAACTAACCCGCTAAGCCATCTTGCTTTTCGAAGAATCATTGTTAAACAAGTAAACGGATAGCCTTCCAAACTTCTTCAGAAGTAACACCACATATGGTATAGTTTTTCCGGAACAGAAATAGTAATTCCGGCATTCGCAGTTTTCTAACCTCTTAAAAATTTTAGTACATTGCTTTTCCATACTTTCATTTTCTTACAGTTATGACACTACTACACTTATTACAGAAATATTTGTTTAAAGGAATAGCTTAATGAAAACCATCTGAATTGATAAGTATGCTTCATCCAAATTTATTGCATGATTTAGACTTTCAGTTACCGTCAGAATGTTTTAAATCATAAATTAGGCTTCAACTTTATAGACCTAAAATAAAGCATTAAATTACCAGCTACGGATAGACGAGATGATGTTATATTTATTGCAATAGAAAGTGTCTGATGCAATCAACGCATGAGATAACGCAATCACTAGCGAAAATGGTGCAATTTGTTAAAATACCGGAAAACGGCTACTTGTCTTAAACTTTTGCACGTGACTGTATATTCTGCAATAATAATTATTAATTGTAACCGCAATTATTTTATAATAGTTCTTACAGAGTAATAATAGCTACATAGTATTTGTTAATAACAATTACATTCATAATTAAGACACAATAACACGCCGAAAAAATACTGATTCAGAAGTCAAACAACAAAAATCAGCGTTATATTTTCAAATTGTTTTCTGTGAAAATTTGAAAATATAACGCTGATTTTTGTTGTTTGACTTCTGAATCAATTACAATTATATTGCATCTGTAATGATGATATAACTGCAATCGCAATGTAATTGTAATTGAAATAAAAAAATTGCATTGTAATTGTCATTAAAATAAGGACAATTAACTTTATAATTGTTACTTGCAAATAACTTCAGTTATAATGTAGAGACATTAGATTATTTTGAAGCAGGAGTACATGAAAACCTGAGCAATGTCCTCGCCGGGACTCGAACCTGGACCTTTCGAATACGCTTCGAGTATGCTGCCTTTACACCACAAAGAATTATTGGCAGGAGAAAGGATGGTACTGAAATCATCATTCCGTGGCCTCGCTCAAATTTCAAGTACCAACTAAAACAGCTTGCTTCAAAATCTTGGCAAGATTTGTGGAACAATGCTCCACAGGGAAGACGCACATATAACTTGACGCCCAATGTAAGCTTAGCATCTCTGAACTCGAATCCTTCCCTAAATTACTTTATAATTTATTACAGAAATCCCCCACATATTTCTACGCAAGAAATTTGGCAAATTCTGATATCTGTATATGTGGGGAACAGGGAACTCCTGATCACTACGTTTTCTCATGCCCCTTAACTGAGGATATTCATATAAAATCCCCAAGAACTTACCTCCTGGCATTCCAAATTTTTTTAATTAAAGATAAACATCAATATCCAAAGTTTCAGAATATTATGCAACGACTCTCTTCCTACGGCCTAGATCTCTGTTAAGTGTAAGTCCACATACAGTTTAAACTTAGTGAACTTTTACATGCTGTGATTATGGAGAAAATGGATCCGCTCGTGAACTTTATAAACTGCAATAAACCAATATATCTGAAATAACCCATGGACACCTACTTCTTTAGCATTATTATAACAATTCATTTAACATTGTTTTGCCAGTACTAATTATAATTATCTCATTATGTTTATTTGTTTATTAATCATGTTTATCTCCTTTTTTTTTTTTTTTTTTTTTTTTTTTTTTTTTTTTTTTTTCACCAAATCAGATGTTCAATTTATCTTGTGAATCTCAAATTGTATTCCTACTACTTTGTAATCTACTTATGCCCTACATTATTTTTAATAAATACTGGATGCGGGGCGTATTGTGGAATTGCACGATGTACCATAATAGGCAAACTTTAGACCTTTTGAAAAGCTTCAGTCTATGCAAATTCTTATAAAACTTGCAATTATCCCCCCCCTTTTTTTTCTCTCAAAGAGTTAGTATGGGAAGGCATTACCTGTTGACCTATGGTAGGTGTCCCCCATACTTTTACCTTTACCTTTACCTTATAATAATTACGTTGTAATTTCAATTACATTGCAATTGTAATTACACCATGTAATTATAATTACAAGATAAAATTCATTGCACGTAATTGTAACTGAGTTACATTTTTTCTCAACTCTCCATGCGTATTCTACACTATAAATGTCAATATTTTGCAAATTTATTTCTTAATACATTTAAATGTAATCAAATATAAATGCAGTTAAACGCTATTTAGGACCAAACGTGTTACTTAAATACTCAGATAAACTTTAAAAAAATTGCACTCTTTTATTTGCTTTATTATAAATTTAATACATTTTACTTGTTCTTTTTCTTTAATTTGTGTTAGCTTTACATTCTTTTAATATTAAATTAATTAAATTTAGTTTAATTTAGTTACATTAATTGTATTTATTCGGTCAAAATTTGCCACCAATATCCTATGTTAATACACGAAGCTGGAGCTCGAATGAGTTGTTTTAAGTTGATGGTTTTCTGCCAAAGCTCTGTGCTAATGGTTTTGTGAAATCACCCTTAAAACTTAGATGCGAATGTAGGCATAAATTAATAAGAAATCCGCTTCCTTACTTCGACTTTTAAAGCGATCTATATTACTGTCAAATCAGCAGTTTAGTAACCGTGGCATACTATATAGGCATATTACAAGTATCTACAAGTATCATTACATCTATTATTTTCTTTTTAACCAACAATGTATCATAAATTTTTAAAGGTGATGGTGTATGTGCTTTAACTGCTCCTAACAATGTTGATCAAATACACCATCATAATGCAAATATTTTGCATTAGCTGTTAATCTACATGCATGTATGAGCATTAAAATAATTCATATTATTGTAGCAACAATAATATGAATAACAATAGTGCATAAAAATTTGAAGGTCTAAATACATCAATAATCAAATAATTAATAATTAAATAATTAACAATAAATTGTATGTTTCCCAGTTATGACGGTTTGTCATATATAATAATGAAAACAATTTAGCATCGATGAAATTGGTATTTAAAATGAGTATTTAAAAAACGGTTTCTTCTGCTAATTCTGGTAATTTTCAGAAACTATGTCGATTTATATGCTTCTTTAAAAAATTGTAATATTTGGGACGCTTTTTAATTCAACAGTACGATTCACTAAATGTCAATATTTCAAGTTCATACGCTAAACGAAGTCCTAGGGAATTCAACATCCAAGGAACTGAAAACCTTCTAAGAGTTTTCTGAATTTTTGCAACAGTTGCATCAGCGTTATCACACGTAAATTTATTTTTTAGAGCATTTGCTCTCCAAATTTTACCACGATGAGTGATTCCTTTAAGACGATGTTGCTCTTCAGATGCAATTGTTATCTTTTGAAATCAGAATGGCTATTCTTTATCCACGAATTTCTTTGTAACCTTTTAAATTGTCTTCATATTTTATTTCATCTAAAACACATTTTTGTAGTCATATTTTTCTCAGAATTAAATTCAGTCTTCTTGCTGTTGCATTTGAGACGAGAAAACAAAATAGATATGTCAGAAAACAAAAGATTTCATAGTTAGATTTGTTTTCATGATTTTAATTTTAACGTAAATGAGTCTAGAAGAGGCAGCTGTGTGATTTCTTTTCTTTAATGAAATGAATTAGTCAGCAAGTGCAAAATGAGAATATTTCGAAACGATGAATGAAGTAATCAACATCATTTGCTAAGAAAAGCAAAGATATAAAAATTAAAATATTTAGTAAAACACTGCAATCCGAAATTAGAATCATCATCTAAGACGATAGTTTCGCCAGAGAAAATGTTTCGATAAGAAATTCTGCATCGTTAAATATTGAAAAATGCATTTCTTCGTAAGGAGAAGTGAAAGGTCACTTGCTAGATCTCGAAACAGCAACTGTTTCGGTATTTTAACTTCTTGAATTAAATACTATTCGTGCATAACTGCTTGCATAAAACTGAGCTACTTATATTAATGTGGAAAAAATCTTTGAAAAACTAATTTATCAAAAACAATTTTTTTCTATAATTTCAGAAAAAGAAGAATTATAAATAAAATTAATAACAGTGAGATCATCAATGATATACCATGGAATTTTCTTCTTTTTAAATTAAGATTTCTTTTTTTTTAATGAGAAATCTGAAGACTTTTCAATATGGTCAATGCACAGTAAACCACATTACGGAAAATAAACTGTAATTATTATCGGAAGAGGTGTTACTTGGAATGAAAAATAACTTAATAACTGACTGCATGATAAATCTGCGTCATTTTCAATCAGTGTAAGAGAAAAGTGAATGAAAGATGAGTGGTTATGATAATCATTAGTCTAAAAATGTCGTCTCTTATGAAAAATTGAAATTATTTAATAGCTTCGTGTGTAGCAATAGAAAGAAGGTCTTGATATTAGCTTCAAAAGTTGATTTCCTGAATAAGAGCCAATTTTTAGGAATATAGTCTGAGTACTCAAGAACCAAATTATATAAAGGGGTCATTTTTGTTCAGGAGAATTTTTTCAATATTGAACATATTTCGAGATGTACATCGAAACAAAGAATGTTCTGTTTTTTAACCTCACTTCGATTTGTTAAATACTTCTAATCCATTATAACCTATTTTATTTTTTTATTTAAACATGTAACCATTTATTGGTTTCTGTCTTTACTTCTGTCTCAGAAACAATTTAATACCCACAATAGATGCCTTCCTCTAAGTCTTTCTAATTTAAGAATTAAGTAAAGCAAACTTATTCAGTGATCATAAGGACCTTTTCAGAAAATACATCTAACTCTATATTTAATAGCCTTCCTACTTTATTCGAAAACGTTCAGACGTCTTCGGCAATAATTGAATTAGCAAATTCAATGCATAATTGCTCAAAACTTGCGCTAGTAAAAAGTAAAGTGATTTTGATCTTTAATGCCTCTTGTTATATCAGTATCAGGCGTACAGGTATAGTTTTTTTTTTCGTTAATTCAATTATTTAACTAATACAGTTCATCTGTAAAAACCTTTCGAGTTCATGGTTTGAGCAAATCCGGGCTTTATAACATTTATAAGTGCATTATAATGCATTCCACTTTGATTTTGAATGATCAGTTTTAAAAGCAACATTGTAACTGCTTTTAAACTTAAGCAAAGAAATGTTACAACTCAATTTACCATTAAGAAATATTTTGTTCGTCCAAAACATATTCCACACTTTTACCTTGAATTAAAAATATAAGGAAATGTCTTTTGTTAAATCAAGCATTTTTAATTTCCGTATCTCAAACAATTCTGTTGTATTATTCACTGTTTCTCTCGGTTTTATGGTCGCTAAAGTGCTCTAAGCTTTAATGATCTCAATTAGGAAATTAACTCATAATTTAAATACGGGATAGCAGTCGTAAATTGTCTGTATCATCAAAACTACGTAGTTGTAATGATAATAGTAAAATATGGATCTACAAACTTCAAACTTTTAATGCGATTTTCCTCCTATTTCCTATTCGCAACTAAAGTTAAAAATCAATTTTTATGTCTGATTTATGTAAAATAAATAGGTTTTGGGTATTTAATCGACTGTTTCTAAGCATGACATTCCTCTTTGGCTAAACCCCACATTATGAAAATGTACCAGAAACTGAGTTTTAATGTTCTATTTAGAGATAAATTATCGTGAGCAGATAAATTTTCCTTGATTAAAGAGAGCGAGTGTAATTAGCTCATCACTTCATTTTAAAGAATACTTTTCTTTCTTTATTGATGCTTACAGTTCTTACCATTTTTTAAATGTAGTTACTAAAAAAGAACGTAAACATACTCATAAAATTTAATTATACTATGTCTGAAGGGAGGATAAAAATCTGGCATAATAAATAGTGATTCCCTAAAACTGACCCATAAATTGAGAATCTTTTTTATATGGAATACACTTTTGATTATTCTTACTGATAAATTTATTTACCTTTTGTTTGAATTATTTTCTTTTATGAATTTTCTTGCTCAAACGACGACTAAAAATAGTAGTTTAAATTTGGTATCTTACACGCTGGCATGTAATTACTATTAACATATTTGACTGCCTATGGTATCTTTCGCTAGTACTATCAAACATAATTACATTATTAGTTAATAGCTACTTAAAATAGTCCTTATTAACTCTGAAATGCATTGTGAGCACCTAACGTGATTTTTAAATCATGAAAGAACATGCAAATAAAATTTTAACCAGGAAGAAATTCTCCGTTTTGCGATGCAGTCAGAAGAGAGTTGTTTGCATAGACAAGAAGAGACGCTCTCGAGACATTATTTGAAAATGTAAACTCGTTTTCCTTCTAACATTAAAAACATAGTAACTTGCTAGATTTTGAATTTTGTATAAGATTGCCCGAAGTAATAAAATGATGGTTCCATTGATAACGGCCCCAAAACAGTCTTACAAGATATTTTCAGGCTATAGTTCCCCATAAAGAAAAATGTTCGTAAAGAGATTTTTCTCAAAACGTTCAAAGTATATGAATGAATGCATCAAATGATAGTAACTAATGATAGTACTATCAAATGATAGTAATTAAAAATTGATATAAAAACAAAACATGTTTGCATTATTAATAAACGATTGAACGATGTATCTTTACAAGTGTAATGGGACAGGAGTAGGAAGCATCATCGTGCTACGATGGTCCAGAAATACCCAAATTACAAGCACCAAAATGCCTAGAATTACCCTATAGTTCCTAAGCATTTGTTTTCTTGAAGAACTGTAAATATTTCCATTACAGAACGAGCAGAACTTAAGTAATCTCCAAAGCCTATCAGCGCTACTGAATTCCGAACTAAATGAAAGAAGCTGAAATAGGTGACTTGTTATGAAGCGGAATTTGATTGAATTGTACGAAGTCAAATGTGAGAGTAAAATTAGATCTGGGGCCACCAGCGGCCGAGCGGTAAAGTCGCTGAACACTGGTAGTTCGGTCCAAGGTTTGAATCCCGCAAACGGGCTGGCTGCATGGGTGTTTTCGTGGTTTTTCCCATGTGTAACGTGTGTAAGAGCCAGTTCCCCTTATAAAGTCCTCCACGAAGGCATTTTCCCCTTAGGCAGATAACCCTCGAGGCTTTGCCGTAATTAAATAACCTTACATTACAAATGTGATCTTTAAACTTACACTAACAAATTTCAAGATTTCAATATTTAGATTTTCCATGGTAATGCCAGAAGTTTTTTTGCTTCTGTCTATTTGATATTTTGTCCTATATATGACCATTCCTCAGCATCGTTCAGGAGCGGCTCTGGAGTAGGACAACGCCGTCCACATGAGGTCTGAATTTCCAGAATACTCACAGTCGCTAGATGTATTTTCAATCGATCACGTCTTCACGAGTCGCCACCTTTACTGACTCACTCTACCTTCAGGCCTGCAACTGTTGCGTGATGAGAAGGATGTTGTTTAATGCTCACAATCCAAGGTAACTATTGACCATCGGATCGACTTATGCCTCTTCATCTGGAGGCGTATATAACTGCTAGAGGCGGACATTCATGAATTCAAGATAGCTCTAGAACTAAAAGTTAGTGCTTTGCAATGACTTATTTCAAAGTTTTACGACATCTAAAGTATCTCTCTAAAACCTTGGGCTTTCAAAGTATATCATCAGATTCCTTACGCTTATGAAACAAAGATGTACACGTCAATATATGGCTTTTAATAACCCCATTTAATGAAATTATTCTGCCTTATTAGAAAGAAGTTTTGTGTCCGGTGTCAAAGTTTTAAGCTTCATGTTATAAGGTATTTCCCCCGCCTTCTTAGCATGCCTTCCTGGTGTAACGTTCAGCACACTCTGTGTGTATTCCAAAGGTTCGAGTCCCCGTGAGAGCATTGCTCATTTTTCAAGTGTCCTGCTTCGAAATAACCTAATGTCTCTATAAGGTATCAAGTAAATTCTTTTAAGGACTCATTAAGTTTCGCCTCATCAAAGCTGAAAATTGTATTTTTGAGTAATACATTCATTATTTTTAAATAAATATATTAAAAACAGAATGGCAATAATACAGTGAATTTAATAGCGAATTCAGTAGTTTCTAGGTAGTCTCATTTTTCGCTTTTGAGATTATACCTTATGCCTTTCTAATCCGAGTATTTCTTCAATAAAAGACAAATTTTGAAACCTTTTAAGCAATGAGTCATTCGATAGATTCCTTTTTAGTAAAAGGCTGGTTTTAATAGCCCAAACATCAGTTAATATAATATAGTTACTCAAAAGGCATTTGCTAGGTATTTTGATGTAGTAAGTTTAATGTTTTGCTTGTGTAGATTGAAATACTCGGCATAAATGGATATCCTGACTTGTTTCATCAATTATTACTCCTATTTTGTCAGATATTAAGTATCTGTGCATTCATGCGTTTATTTTCTTTCTGTAAACGTCCAGAGCATTTTAAAACTCTAACTTTTCCTAAAATATTGGTTATTATGCAAAGGATAAACTGATAATGGAATACTTGATCCATAACGCGACACAGCACGGACATAAGATAAGCTCCGATTTAAAATCGATTTTATCCTTTAGCGCCAGTGCAAATTTTGAAACGTCTTTAACTTTTAAGTTTTTCCATCTTCTTCTATCCTCAGTGGACTACGTACTTGCATCTTAGATGGGACTCGCTGCGCACTGTAGTTGGTGATATCAAATAAGCTTAGCACAAAAGAGGAAATATCCACTGAAGCTATTTTTCCACACTATTATTCATGACAGCAAACTTTTGTAATCATTTTCATGCTAAGTTGAGATTTGATTCTATAAGTCTTCTTATTGTGAACCTAAAATTCGTAAAGTGCTCTATTTATAAATAGATAGATAACTGCCGAATTAATTAATTCAAGAAAAGTGAGGATCTTGATGGTAACGTACAATATTAAAGTTAACAAAATCGGAATATCCTACACATTATGCTATTTTTTTGTTATGCTACACGTTATACTATTCTCCTATAAGCAATTATAATTCAGAAATGTTAATTCATCGAAATTATTTTGATTACCTGATTTGAGTCAGAAAACCTGAAATTATTTAACTTCTTCATAGATAATTGGGTATTACTGTGACACTGAAGGAAAGAGAATACAAATTTTTACTTGCCTATTGTTAGTACAAATTTAAAGATAATAAAGGATTATGTATTGCGATTGGTTATTGGTGCTGTCTGAATATTGAAATTTCCAATCTTATTCAGATAATGCAGTGCTTTTAAAATAATATGGAAATTTTCCTTCTCAATTAGCCTCATCAGTTATATGTTAATCCTTGAAAAGCTTAGGGTAAATTTAATGCATCGTTTTGAGTTGACTCTGACTTAAAATCTCTATATAATTTACAACTAAGAATTAAAAATAGTAGGTTTGATTAAAGAACAGAAAACTGCTCATTGTGGTGAGGCAAATTAAAACACTGTACTTAAACCAATAATCAACTAAGAAATTGAATTTAACTGTTCAGTATTATTACTTAATTTAATTATTCGAGACATATACTCAGATCTAACGTATTATTTAGGACATTAATACTAATTATTATCAAAATACAGCTACTGGCATTTAAGCAAGTTAAAATTTACTAATATATTTATACAGACTGGACTTAAATGTTTATTATAAGTATTGTAAATATTTCATTATTATTATTTTATTATTATTATTTGCAAAAGGAATAAATTATGAATTATTCTGTCTTTAACAACCGCAATATAAGCATCTATAATATCTATTAGCAACAGCGATTTTAATTCTTCATCCTAGAAGTCTCACAAAGATAATCCCTTGACAGCGGCCACAGTGTCGATGTTACTTCATAAGAAATATATGCCGAAGCCGAGTAATATTCAGTGGAAAATAGACAAGTAATAGTTTCTTATACTGTTGCAGAAATGGGTATTCATAATGGAGAAGTGAAAAAGGTCCTTCATAAAATGTTGGGGATGTCGAAAGCTTGCACCAAATGAATTTTAACAAAGGCTTGCACAAAGAATGTTAACTTCGACATTAGGAAACATCAGTTCGAATGTTTTTCATAACACCTTTACATGATAAACACCGGCCAAAATACTTGTTCACGGCTACAGACAGAAGATTCTCCCTCCATCCAGCATACCTTCTTGGTGTAATGGTACCACACTCGGTGCGTATTCGAGTCCCGGTGATGGCGCTGCTCATTCTTCATGTCTGCTGCTTAAAAATAACTTAATGCCTCTGCAAAACAATGTTCGGCATTGTAACTCAAAAATGAAACAAGAGAACATAGTGTAGGATCTTCTCAAGCGTTCGCAACCCAGAAATCTTCAGAGAAAAGTTTTGGGTACCATTTTGGAGGATAAAGATGAAACATTAACTTGCTGATTACAAACCATACAATACCAAGATAACAGGTATTTGCTAACCTGTTGACTCGACTCCAACAAACTATAAAGCCAATTCAGCTAAAGCCACAAAAAGTTTCAAATTTTCCATATTGCTAATCAGCAATGCGGATTTTAGTTTCGCTCTCACTGACTTCCTTTCGTTCTAAAACCTGATGGGTAATGTTACAGTGTAAAAGGTGATTTGTAAGATGCCGTTTAGGAATAATTTGAAGAACAATAATGAATAAACATTTTTTTCTAATAAAATCTGACGCCTAACAAATTGTTGCGTTAAGTGCATTGAAATCAAGAGGAATTAAGTAGAAAACAGAGTAAATTTTAGACATTTATCTTCTAAAAATAATTAGACTAACTCTCTGAATGATTTACGTATGACATCAAATAAAAATATTATAAAATGCATGATTATAAAACTGGAAAATTCAACGTCATCTACGTTATTCATATCTTAGATACATCGTGCTAAAATGTTAGGCCGAAACTACTTTTATAAAACCGAATGACCACTGAATTTTGTGTGCATATACTCAGTTGACACTTCATTAACTTGATTCAGTATATCCAAAGTCTTACTTGAGCTTAAAAGTTACTATTTGCAAATTATAGGTATGAGAACAAATTTATTTAATTAAAATGCAGTATTTCCATAAATACTAAAATAAGTTTCCGAAACAAAGTACAACCTTAAATAGCGTAATTATTTGACTGAATGTTATGATACGTCCTACAGAATCAAATAATTTTTGTTAATAACTGCAAAGCTGATAGATTATTTAGTGTGAATTCCGAAATTTTTATTATAATTCTGTTTCGCCTTTTGTCTGACTTCAGAACTGATCTTAGTTTGTATTGTTACCATGCTTTGTTTTTAAATTAATTTCAGTGGTAATCTATACTTACCTCTAAAGGTTTCTAAAATGGCTTCTCCTGTCGAAAAACGAAACAGGTTACCTAAACTCATAAAGCTGTAAATGGAAGAACATACAAAAAATAAAATTCTCAGAAAAACTGTGATTTATTTTATTAATACCTTTTCACATGCAGTGCAATTTACTAAAAACGAAAATATTTCCCAGGTAAATTCTGAGATACAGGTTCAATCATTTGAGTCTGCTCCATAAATATGCGAATGGGCAGAGAAACTGTACTGACAGTAATATAATAAAACTACAAAGTGGTCGCAACGTACCAACGCTAAGAATATGAAACCATATTTTCTAATAAAAAGACAGAAATGAAATTACAAACTAGTACGCTGTTTCGGTACAAATTCTTGCAAGTTAAAATAGCCTATTTCTATGTCGTGTAAAATAATATGGGTGAAACACAGAAATGAATAATATTTTCCATAAATACTTCGAATTATAATTTTTATGCGTCGATATTTTCAGAATGGAAAATCAATCTAATACATATTTGATTCTAGAACAACCGTAACCTCCTCACTCAGCAGCTCTGTCTCTTACTGAATAACTCCTGTTAAAGGTACTTAAGAGATCTGTATTTCTGCATGCAGATCATGTAACCTGAAGCTCTTGGAAGTAATCGACATTGGCCTTTAAGCGTATCATATTAGATGTTATGAATAAATTATTGTTACTGCAAAATTATTGTTATATATTATAGTCCTACAAAATCAGTTTATAATATACAAAGAAATCAATCCTCCTATAACCAATGTGTATGAACAAAACCTACTTTGCGTTAGAATTTACTGTATATGATATTGAGATAATTCCAGGTACAACTATAAACCAACTTTTGCTTAGCTGTGGATGGAGAACAATACATTTTGAAATGAAAACTTTCATACATCATGTAAAATTATATATCGATTTATTCTTCAGGAATTTCATGGTCGTCTTAAGTGATGTAAAATTAATATGGAGATCAAAATATATTATACGATTCCCCTTAATAGATCTTATATCTGCTAGTTCAGAAATTGTTTTTATGTGGACTTAAAAAAGTGGTTCTGAACACGTACTGAGAATGCAGAACTAACGTATTATAATTTTTCTATACAGCAGTGCTTCGGATCTTAAGCACATACTGCTTAAAATTAAAGTTGTGGCGAGAATGGGGCGAATGAGGTAAAAATGAGATGGTAAATAAAAGAGGATAAAATGAGAAAGACTATTAAAGGGGATATAAAATTAAATATTAGTATAAAAGAGATTGAAAAATTATTAGAGTACACTTTTGAGATTTACTTCAGGTGCTAGAAGCTAAGATTATTATGCAACAAGGTTTTTTTCCCTCGACCAAGATCAACCAGAATGGTAATGTCACCGTCTTAGATACGCAAAGCCCCGTTTTATTAAGTGATGTACGCATGCTTTGCGTATGTAAATTCTCGGATCAACGAACAAAATGACGTTTATCGATGTCTGTCATGCGGTCACGTCATTGCTTGAGCGACAAAACGATAAAGGTTTGACTTTGAAAGAGCATATCTGTCTGTTGATTTTGCTAAAAGCTGTCATCAATTTATTTCTTTCGAAAATCTTTCCCTTCTAATGTAAAGGAAGTATTATTACAATGTGGTTATCCCACGTTCTGATACCACTACTCGCACTATAGAAAGGAATTTCTATAATTAACTCTAAAATTAGTTAAATAAGAGCTGCGTAGGGCACAAAGAAATGAAACAGAGACAGGAATTTGAATGCAGAAACAACATTTATTCAACTCCAAATATTTGTTAATACACTGCTGGCTGTTCAAAACGCAGCACAAAGAGGGACAAGAGATATCAAAGCCAAATTTATTTCAGATGTTACACATAGTATCAATGTTAATTGATTCGAAATACAGCCTTCTTCTTATCGTCAGAAAGACGATAAAATCAGTAATGAGTGTTCCCTCCACATTTGTCAATAACCGCTGTTATATACCGCAATATTGAGTGAAAGAGGTGTTGCTGGGGAATGTGTGAATGTGTTGCTGGGATACCAGGATGTATTGCTGGGGAATGGCAACTCATGCTGCCTTCATATATAGAGAAAGTTCATCTGGTCTACCCGCGGGTGCTGAATGCTGGGCTAGAATTTCCTCAGCTGTTGACCAGACATGTAAGATGGACAATAGATCTGAAGAACAGGCCAGACCAGGGTAGCAATTCAATATGGTGGAGTAAGAAGAAAGCTTGAACATTACGTGAAACATGGGATTGTGTTTGTCCTGTTGAAATGTGACCGCAGGGAAGCCCTGAAGGTAAGGAAGGAGGAAAGGCTGCAAAATCTCAGAGATACAGCGTTGGCTAAGTGTACCAATAATGCAAACTAGTGGGGTGCAGAAATGGAATCCTATACCGACCCATACATACCACCCACATACCATACCACCGAGTGAAAGACCAGTATGGTGACAAATAGCACAACAGTCGAGCAGCCTTTTGTTCATGGTGTCTCCAAACTCTAATCCAACCATCATGGTACTGCAGGCAGAAGTGTCCGAAAATATAATGTCATGCTATTCGGATGTCCACCTGTATCGTTCAGCGCACCACTGCAAACGTAAACTCTTGTAGTTTAAAAGATAAAGGTAAGCGAAGCATTGGGATGCCTAGCGGACAGTCCATTGTACTGTAAACGACATCGAATAGTTCGTGCAGACACCGACTTATATGTATACACCTACTGACCGCATTCGTTGTGATATGGTTGCAGATCTGGCCGTCTGCTCTATCAGCGCTATGCACACAATACGCCTGCCTTCTCGTGAAGTGGTGCGACGAAGCGGTTACAATTGTTCCTGAACAATTGTAACAATTAACGGTTTCACTTCTTCCTTCTTGCATCCACCGATTCTATACTCGCATCACTGTTGCTAGTCTAGTCCGACACGATGACTGATTTCTCGGAAGGATAATCAGCAATCTCTGTAGGCATTGATTTGTCGAATTTAGAAACATGCTCGAATGATGCTCGTGTTTTTCTACAAGGCATACTGAAGCTGCACATATAAAGGTCACGAGAGGACATTTCATGTTATTCAAAACGGCAATCTTTACTTCCTTTATAAATGGATTATAAGAAGCATTGCAGTCGCTCATGATGTGCGCGTGCGCTGAAATCATAATCATTTGCATATTCCATCGTGCTATACACATGATGAAAATTTCATGCTGTTTGAATGCTTCCTTCATGGTGTTACATTTTAGATGGCAAGCAGTTTAATTAGAATTTCTTAAAAAGCAAAGGCGTTTGTTTTATTCATTTAGATTTAGATCATTTTAGTAAGAAAAGCAACAATCAACTTATTAATGTCCAGTAACTTACCTGTTTAGCGTTCAGAGTTGAATAAATAACAGATCAATTATTTAATACTTCAGAAATGGTTTCAAGGGAAAGGCGTTAAATACATAATTAGAAAAGAATGTTTTGAAAAATACGATTGAATACTTGAAATACGATTCGAAGGTAAGGTTTTTCTATTGCTTATCTATTTGCTCTATGCCTTCTTTAACCTCACAGATTCCACTGAACTCAGTGATTCCATTGAATAGCATAATTCAGAAAACAATTCCCTGAAATGAAAAAATAAACAGAAAGTAAACATGAGGTGTAACACTTTCAACACTATGTGATTCTGTTACCATTAATTTTTCCTTTGAATACATTCTCCCACTCATACATACTTTCGATACTTTGTGAATCATTGATTTTTCCTTTGAAATCAATGGTATTTTTTTACTCATTTTTTCCCACGCAAAGAATCCTCTATTGAACTGATATTAAACTCTATTAAGCACTATTGAAAACTATTCGCTTTGAATTTAATCATAACATCTCTCTTAAATCCAATGTGTCCAAATTTTAACTGTAGTTTCAAAGCCATGATATGAATAACTTGTAGAGCTTAAACAAATGCTTTCAACATGTGTCGAATATCTTAAGGAAAAATGAATGTCTTCGTGGTTTTCTCTGAATACGTGCCAGTTTTCCTTAGTAAGTCCTCCATGAAGGCAACCTTTCCATAGCCCTCGTATACTCTGGTATAACCAATTGAACAAACAAGCAACTCTTAGGAAAGAAAACAATGAAAGGAGAGGATTGTTTGCGTGAGAGAAAATGATTAAAATAAAAATTGAAAAATTGCTTCTGTTATGTGAAACGGTTTCCTTACCTAATGATCTCTTACTGGGTGAAATGAGTATTAAGCTCATAATGTCGACAAGAAACAATATAACGGGTCATATATTGACAAGAAATGTCAACGGATGTTAAAAATATTAAAATCAATTTTAAATATTCATCTGGCAAATCGCTTGAGCGTCATTTTTAAGCTCAATCCTTTCTGGTATTAAAAGATTTAAAACGCTGTAGTAGTATAAACGTATAAATGTGTTTCTACACAGGCTATAAAATTATGCATAATAAATTATTGATATGTGATGTCTAAGGAGTTTAGGATTATTCACTGAATTTATATACTGTTTGTGAATTATTTATTCATTAGTAAATGGAGTATGTTTTATGATCAAATTATGGAATTAAAGTATCAAAATTTTAAAAGATTATTATTAAAGTTATAAGCATTTAAAATATTACTTATTAATAATTAATAATTAGTGTCTGCGATTACGTACAAAATTAAAATGCACGTATCACGTTCAATGATTTTTCTAAACTAGCTTTCAAATTAGCTAAATATGTATATTATATACATATTTTTCTTCTCTGATTTTTACTATATTTTAATGTATTTTAAGACTGAAATTTCAGCTCATTACATTAATTCAGTAAAGAATTCATAAGTTCCATTGTGGCATATAAATATATTTCAGCAAATAATTTCCAAATTTTCACGTAACATATTTTTTAACTTCCTAACATCTGTTAATTACATATTTAATTAATTGTAATTATTGTAATTAATTAATAATTTGAATTATAAATCATAACTCACATAGAGCATTTAAAATTAATTTTTATTTTCATCCTCCCTTTCCATGGACATTTTTTTCTAACAGATGGCGCTTATAATATTATTTGAATATTTACATTTAAGTTGGAGTACTTAAAATGCTCAATTCTTTTTCCGATGAAGAGAAAGGCCCACCAGCAGCAGCGCGGTAAAGTTGCTGAACCCTCATAGTTCGTTCCGGGACCTCGAATTCCGGTGAACGGGCTGACTGCGTGGGCTTTTTCGGGGTTTTCCCAGGTGTAATGCGTATACGAGCCAGTTTCTCTTATATGAAGTCCTTAAGTCCTTATGAAGTTCTTAAGTCCTTCATGAAGGCATCCCTACCCTTAGTCGGACAGCCTTCGAGTGCCATAATCAAATAAATCAAACCAAACCGATGAGGAAAATCTCGCATCAGCCTGCACCTTGAAATCCACACAACTTTTTTATTTAAAGTAGAACAAATTTAATAGTAAATTTTACCTACTTTTAAATGCACATTTATGTTCTTATTTTATATCCATTAATTAGTATGTGATTGTTTCTTATAAAGCTTGAAAATCGAATAATCGCATTTAAGCACTTCACATGCTATATTTTTATGTAATATTTAGATATTCTCTGCATCCAACTTCATGAGTGGCAAATGATGTCTGATTATTTTTAAATTTGTGTAAATTCAGTGTAATATCATAGCCTATACCTCTGCAGTATTACATTATCAGGTTCAATGTTTCTTCTAACTTTCTTCGGAAACATACAATGACCTGACTAGAACAGAGAGCTTACTAAAGCTATGTTCACTAATTGTAGTAAGTGGACAGGATACAGATGAAGGGTATACAAAACCCTTTATTTTTTTCTTTATATACAATGACTTCCGTACTTCGGAATACAATGACCCTCCACTCGGGGTCTAACTTAAAAGATATCAAAATAAAACTAAACTCTAATTTAACTTTAGAATAAGATTGGCCTTATAATAACAGAAAGCGTATGTAGCACAGAGACTGTGAACACTACAATACGTTTAATTTATCAAGAGGATTAAAACCTCTGGCCTGGAAGGCAAAGTAGCAACTGCGTAACTTCTAAGGTAAGCGGCCTGCTTCGAACTCACGGCTTCCTCTCTTCTGCTTGGCAAAAAGGCCACACTTAAATACTTGGCGTTCGCCAGACAACTTTGCATAAACTCCTTCACGCTTATAATTCTGGCCGGAAGTAGAAAATAAGAAGTGATAGTAAAGATTTAAAATAAAATAAACGTTAGTAAAACTTAAGATCCTTACATACTTCCCGCCAGAGTTAATTAGTTTGAAACTGAGGTCTAAAACGACCTTGTTGAAAACTTTTAGCTCTAGAAACTAACGCGAGGCCAAACTTTTACAAACGTAACTTAGCTAGAAACTAGAAAATTTTAAAAGAAAGAAATTTGTTACAATAGCAGCTCCCGGAATATACAACAATCTTTTTTCTTTTTCATCTGTACTGCATCAAAACAGGAGCTTTATTCAATTCTGGTTCCTTCCAGAGATCTGGAAGGAAAACTAGTTTAATGAAATGTTACAGAATGACATTGTAAATAACATATAGAATATACTTTTCTTAACATTCTTATTTCATTCATGACTATTTTAATTATCTCTCCCCGTGCTCTCTGACATGTGTTGTAAAAACACCAAACACGAATGTGTTTCTGTCTATGTGTTCAACACTTCCTCCTACAATCAAAACACTAACGTGTTAAAATTCAACATACGAGACCTCTTAACACACCCTAATTTCAACTCTAGACCCTGAGGTACTATTCTGAAAGTGGCTAACTCTAAAGTGTAGCGTCAGAGAGCCTAACTACATCATTCAACCTTTAACACATATTCAGCATGATTTAATCTTTACAGTCACACGAATAACAAAATTTTTTAACATTACTTTCACTTTTACCATATCACGGTATTTCTAAACATTCAAAATAACAGTTCACATGTATACAAGAACATATGAAGATGCCGTTAATTTTACACATTTGAAAACATACATTAGTAGTACATTGTTAACTTCTATTCTTTTCAAAGCAAGTGCCAATTCTTTCTACATTGAAATAATACTACATTTCAAAAAGTCTTTCAGACTAAAACTTCTTTCTTGTTAGAATGTTTTAAATAAAATTTATACAATTTAAGTCTTTATACAACGCTATTATACATCAACTTTAGTTTTACGCGCGAGTAATTGAAAAACATAATAAGAAAATCGGTCACAACTCATTTCTCGCCCTTTTGGCGATAAAGGTAGACCTCGCATGAGGTAAAACTTCTTCAAATCTGCCACTTGCAGTAAGAATGAAAGATTAACTTAAGTTTGTAAAGTAACACAAAATTTTACTTATCTTTGTAATATTCAGACATCCTTTTCTGGGCCCAGTCTTTAAAGGTGCTGCAGACCGTTGCTTGGTTGATCCTCCTTCTTGTACGGGCTCGCCCTTCAGTGCTTTCCTCTGGAAGCTTCCGTTTTTCACCACTACGGCCACCCTTGAACATCTTCCTTCTGTCCTCTGCTTGTGGTCTTGGCCGCTTGAAGGCAGCTGGTCTTGGTGGAACCGGGAAACTTCTGTCGTGATCCTGCTTGGACCTCGTTGTTGGCCGTTCAAATTTTTCTTGTACTTTTTCCTCCGCCGCTGATGGCCCTTCCGCAGTTCGGCGACTTTTGCTGCGGAGAGTTCTGTCGGATGAGTCAATCTTCCGTTTCACAGCCGGGTTATAGTTGCCGTCCTTTCTCCCGGTCTTTTCCACATACGTCGTCCTTCTCCCTTCTTCATTCTGGGGGTGTTCGTGAACTCTGTTTTTTGGACGGTGGAACGACTTCTTTTTCTTTGTACCTTCAATTTTTCCGCGGGGCAATTTTCTTTTCACTTGCTTCTGTCTCTCATTGGCTTGCCCTTGTACTTGTCGTTTTCCCACCTCTGGAACTTGTACCTGCGGTGTCTGCCGTACCGGATCCTGCAAAAGATCTGAAAAGATTTGCATTTTATTACGGTCATAGAATGGTTTTATCTGGTCAATGTTTGCGGAACAGGTTTCGCCATTTCTTGCCTTTAATACTACAACAGCGTGAGTTATTTTTTCTATAACATATGGTCCTTCAAAGCGTGGGAAAAATTTGGCAGTTTTATCTTCTGGTGCTGAAGAAAGTGAATGCTTAATTTTTAGTACTTCATCCCCTACTTTATAAGTTACTCCCCGTCGTTTCAAATCATAATAGAGCTTCTGTTTTCTTTGTGCTACTTCCGTATTCTTCTTTGCTTCCTTAATTAGTTTTTCTATATCACCCATTTTAAATTCTGGGGCTCTTTGTTGCACATAAAATAATTTATCTAACGGTGTTATAATCTTTCTGCCTAGAAATAACTCAGCAGGAGTTTTGCCCGTTGTATCATGTTTTGCGGTCCTAAGGGCGAAAGCAAATTCATTGACATAGTTATCCCAGCTTTTATGAAAATTTTTAACATAACTACGGATAATTTTCACTATATTTCTGTTGACCCGTTCCGCTATATTTGATTGCGGCCGATACGGGACCATTTTTAAATGACGTATGCCCAGTTTTTGGCACATGTCTTCAAATATATTACTTACAAATTGAGGACCATTATCCGATATAACTTTTAGGGGCGCCCCGTATTTTAAAATATATTTATTTAAAATAGAATCGGTAACTAATTTCGCGGAGGCTCGTTTTAAGGGAACAATTTCGGTCCATTTACTAAAATGATCAACTATAACAAGGAGATAGCGACTTTTGTTTAACTGACTTTTTGGGAAAGGGCCCAATAAATCGATACCGATTATTTCATTTGGAAATTCGGATTTAATACTATTTAGAAACCCGGCCGGGCGGAAATTAATATAATTAACGGCTTGACATGTTGGGCAGGACTGGACATACGCCCTTGTTAACTTTTGCAGTTCAGGAAAGTAGACTGCCTCGCGTACGCGTTGAGTAGTTTTTCGAATACCAGCATGAGAAGCTAAAGGGCTGTCATGGAGCTCTTGCAGGATATTTAATCTAAGACTAGCTGGGATAACAGGTCGAAATTCGTTGTTGGAATTCGTAGTTTTTGTATAAAATAATAGACCATCTATTAGTTCGTAATGGGCCGCCCTATTTCTTATCGCCACAATATCTTGGTGGCTAAAATTTTCAGGATCCTTCAAATACTCATAAATACTTCCAAACTCAGGATCCTTACCCAGTTCGGTTATTACAGTTTCTCGGGAATTTATTGTACACGCTGTCAGCATTGCAACTTTTACGGTATTACCCTGTTCGTCTAATTTAATTCGTGACAGGGCATCTGCTACGATATTTTCCTTTCCGGGGGTATGCTTGATTACCAGATTATATTCTTGCAGCTTGAGTGCCCATCTTATTAACCTTGGGGATAAATTTTTTCCAGAGTACAATCTAGTTACCGCCGCATGATCAGAATATACTGTTATCGGCGCCTTTCCAAAATAGACTCGGAACTTTTGCACTGCTAACAGAACTGCAAGTGCCTCTCTCTCGGTCGCGGAATAGTTTCTTTGTGTTTGATTTAAAGTTCGGCTAAAAAATGCTACTGGCTGCTGATTTTGCGAAAGTACCGCTCCTACCGCATAATCCGAAGCATCCGCTGAAATTTCTAAATTTTCATCCTTTTCAGGAAATTTCAACACAGGGGCTTGCGTTAATGCTTGTTTTAATTTTTCGAAAGCACTATTGGCTTCGGCCGTCCACGAGAATCTTGCCTTTTTCCTTTTTAATTTTAACAATGGCTCAGCGATAGCCGCAAAATCTTTTATAAAGGACCTATAATATGAACAAAGTCCTAGAAAAGAAGAGAGCTTCTTTGCCGTGTTTGGAGTCGGATACTTTTGTACAGCGATTATTTTTGATTCATCTGTCTCGATCCCTTTTTGCGATATTTTGTAACCTAAATATTTTAATTCAGGGGCTGCAAATTTGCATTTTTCGACATTAACTTTTAGACCGGCCTCATTTAATAAAGAAAACACCTGTCTTAAATCCTGTACATGTTGGTCTAGATTATCACTAGTAATAATGATATCGTCTAAATAGATAAATGTGGACTTTCCGAGAACAGGTCTTAACACAATGTCCATGCATCGCTGAAATGTTGCTGGGGCGCCTGAAAGGCCAAACGGCATTCGCAAAAATGCATAAGTGCCAGACTTGGTTATAAAAGCAGTCTTAGGCACGTCCTCAGGCCTGATCCCTATTTGAAAATAACCATTCGTTAAGTCTAAAGTTGTCATAAATTTGGTTGATTTTATGTTCCTTAAAATTTCTTCTATAATCGGTAACGGATATACCGGATATTTCGTTATGGAATTTAATTTACGGTAATCAATAGCGAATCTCCACCTTTTTGGATGCTCCAAAGGATAATCATTATTTTTCTTACATAAAACCACCGGACTAGCATAACTACTTGAGATAGGCGTTACGATCTTTTTACGTAGCATATCGGTAATATGCCATTCTATAATTTTTTCCTTATTCTTATCATACCGGTATGGTTTTTGACGAACCGGCAATGCATCTCCGGTGTCAATACTATGGTTAGTAACCTGGGTAAATCCTGGAATATCACTAAATAAGGAAGCAAATTCACTTACCACTTGTCGGATTCTATCTTGCTCGTCATTAGGCAGGTGGTCGAGATTTACCCTTGGCGGTTCAACCTTTTCTACACGCACTGGCTTCATCGTCAGCTTAAGAGACGCTTCATTAAAATCCAGTGTAGCTTGTGCGTCTGAAAGAAAGTCTATTCCTAGTATTAAGTGTGCTTGCAAATTCTTTACTATAAAAAACATCACCTTTACTTGTTCGTCCTTGATACGGATGTACAAAGGTACTTTACCTACGCACTTACATTGTTCTCCTTGCGCCGCTAATACTGTTGTATTATCCGCATTATATATGCGGTATTTGCGAAAATACTTTCTAAAAAAGACTTCTGCCACACAGGAACACTGCGCGCCGGTATCCAGGAGTGCGGTGGCCGGGATATTATTTACCAAGACTTCAATCTTCGGAAGAGTTAAATTTTTCACCATTACTGTATTTAACTTGTAGGAAGAGGGGTTTTCGTGGCCTTCGGATTTCCGCACCCTCTCGTCAGCAGAAATCCGTTTTAGTTTAAATTATTTTTTCTTTCGGTGCTTTCCTTCTTTCTCCACTGGCCTTGAGACTTTTTTCCTGGGTTGCTATTGAACTGTCGACGTTCGCCGGCTGTTTTTGAATGCTCGGGTTTCCTTGCCCACTGATTCGCTTTTTCTCCGTAGCCATGTGCTTGAGTTTGCTGTAGTCTTGGCGTACCAAATTGGTTTCGCTGTTGATATTGGCGTCTTCTTTCGACGTCCGCCGTTCTTCTACTTTCAAACTGGATTGCTAGCTCAAATAATTTTTTCAGTGTAGTCGGATTTCTCAATTCAATAAAGTCTTGCACTTGGGGTAGTAACCTCGGCAAAATCACTTGAATTATTTCAGGATCCGGACGGTTTCCATACAAGAGCTTGAAAACGTGAATTTTTCTTAAAATAAACCTGGAGAGGTTTTCCATTCTTTGTTGATATATACTGAAAAGTTCTGTTTCTAATTTCGCACGATCCCTTACAACAGGGAAGGCTTTTAGTAGGGCAGTCTTGAAATTTTCGTAGGTATAGGTGGGACTTCCTGCTTGACCCAAGAGACTTCTGCCGATACATTTGAACCAGTTAAGCGCTTGGCCCCTCAAAGCGCTGGTAGCTAAGGTAACTTTTTGAAACTCGTGCACGGGGTAGAGCATGAAGTGGTCATCCAATTTTTCCAAAAAACTGGTTACCTGTGAGTTTCCATTAAACGTTGCTTCTGGTTTTATCGAAGCGCGCATGGTCTGGACAATATACCCAAATCCTTCCAGGGCGGCAGCTGGCATTTCTGGATTCTGAGCTGTTTCTGCAGGCAGCACAGGTTCTTCTTGAAACTCGGCCATGGTTATTCTTCGTCGGGCGCCACTATCAGGTTCAATGTTTCTTCTAACTTTCTTCGGAAACATACAATGACCTGACTAGAACAGAGAGCTTACTAAAGCTATGTTCACTAATTGTAGTAAGTGGACAGGATACAGATGAAGGGTATACAAAACCCTTTATTTTTTTCTTTATATACAATGACTTCCGTACTTCGGAATACAATGACCCTCCACTCGGGGTCTAACTTAAAAGATATCAAAATAAAACTAAACTCTAATTTAACTTTAGAATAAGATTGGCCTTATAATAACAGAAAGCGTATGTAGCACAGAGACTGTGAACACTACAATACGTTTAATTTATCAAGAGGATTAAAACCTCTGGCCTGGAAGGCAAAGTAGCAACTGCGTAACTTCTAAGGTAAGCGGCCTGCTTCGAACTCACGGCTTCCTCTCTTCTGCTTGGCAAAAAGGCCACACTTAAATACTTGGCGTTCGCCAGACAACTTTGCATAAACTCCTTCACGCTTATAATTCTGGCCGGAAGTAGAAAATAAGAAGTGATAGTAAAGATTTAAAATAAAATAAACGTTAGTAAAACTTAAGATCCTTACAACATCATTTCCTTTTTTTTAATTAAGCTTTGGAAAATAAAGAAAAATTCTTAAAATGCTTACTGAGCTATTCTTCTCAAATACTGAAAATAAGCTAAAGCCCAGAAATATCCATAACACAAAAGAAATAGGCTTAAGTATAAGGCGTTACAACCTGCACCGTAAAGTCATTCATTCCAGATATTCAATTTCCCTTCCTTTTATTGCTGCTAGAGAAATTTAGACATGCTACCTTTGATCTAAGGAGAATTTAGGGCCAGATAGCTAAATAACAGATTTGATTTTCACAAAATATTAATTAATTTTAAAGAATCAAAATGACTTCAGTAATATTCCCTAAATTACTAATTAAAAATTAATGCTCAAATTAAATTATTTACGCAATTTTTAATTAATTTTTAAATTTTTATAATTACATTGTGAATGAAATTTGATCTCGTATAAACAACTATCCTACCTTTGTTCATTTCATATTATTTTTCCTATTGTTGAACAAGAGTTTTCCAATTGTTTTCTCAATTTCGAAATCTCTTGGCAGCTTTTTCGATCAGCACCTTTGATTTCAAAAGTTTTTCTTAGAATTTCAGTGCTTTTCTAGAGTCTTTTGATGTTCTCATATCATCACCTTTTTTTTTTATCACTTTCGCTGTCATTTCCTAAAGTTCTTTTAGACTTTCGTAGTAAGTTTTTACGCACATTATCTCAATATTTTTGCGAATTGACGCATATTATAAAAACGAGTCTTCATAACATTTCTCACTGATTCACTGATGTCTCAGACATTCGAAACAGCCTGTAGTTCCTCTGGGGTTTCTTCTACATAAATACTACATTTTTTGGAAAGAAGATTTAGTTGATTTGAAAGAATTAACCTCTTGCATTGACTACAATATGCATGGCCTGTTGTAGAGCTATCGAGCCTGTTGTAGAGTTTGAAGCACTTACAGTTTTACAAAATTCAATTCTGTTCATCACTTTCTAAACATCATTTCTGTAATGACATTTGAAATCTTTTATAATACCCTGATATAAAGGCTGAATGTTAGAAGCTGTATTTGTGTGAAGCGACACTGATGTTTTACAGAAAGAGATCAGAGATATGCTACACAATTATCTAATTTGTAACATAATTTTTCTTTCATTTTTCAGTTTGCTTTTCCATTTTAAATGAAAATAGGTAAAATTACTATTCGACATCCATGAATTCTTGTTTCTACGGCACAGGTAAATTTGTTTTCGCCTTTCAAGTATCGTTAGAATGTACTTCACGAAGGTATTCCTACCCTTAGGCAAATAGCTCTCGAATACTTTGCCATAATCAAATAAATCAAACCAAATAAACCTTTAAAGCATCGAGCTTTTTTTATTATTCTCCATAACCAGTGTTACTTTCTTTATTGCTGGACTCATAATTGCACATTAATAACATGTAAATCATTCTTTCAATTTCACAAACTAGCTACTGTTTCGCTTTTAAAAATTAAAATGTGTTTTATTAATATTCTGTAATGTTCAGTTTCCTATGTATTATAAATTTTGTGTCTCTTGTATTCATTTAGCGCATCAAGTAAAACAGGTTTTATCCAGTTATGAGCCGGATGATGGTCTACCTTTTCCTTCTTACCATGCAATTTCTGATAAAGAGTGTTGGAATTTCTCTTTCTCCAACTTGTGAGCCGTCTGTCAATTTATACTAAATTCTCTCCTAGCATTTAGAAAATTAGTGAAAATAGCTGTATAAGCAGAGGCCTATTTTAGTTTTATAGCTTGAATCTACTCTAGAAAAGCAGTTTCACGGTCTCCTGGTTTTCTGCCCTTTTATTAGCTTTCTTGAGATATTTGAATTTTCATTTGTTCTTTATTAATTATAATTCCTTGTTTAAGTAAAAACGCACAATGCTGTTTGGGAATTCCGTATTTAAATGTAGTTTTTTCCTTTCTGCAATTATCAAGAACATCGAAGTCTTTTAACAATTAATCCTCTTCTTTTAAGTGTTCTCGCTTGCCGTTTTCAACATCTTACAAGTTAAGCTCACGATAAATTTTAAAAATGCTTCTTCTAGTGATTTATTCTAATTTCAAAACTTATGTTTTCAACTAGGGGAAAGAGTGCCCTTTGTCTATTTACTCTATGAGCCACTTCATGATTACAAGCATGACCAATGCTTTCTTTTTCGCCTATAGTTTATATTTCCTTTCCATTCAAAGACTGTTGATGAACGGTAATGCTAAGAAGCATTTTGTGAACATAATGTGTCCATCCCAAGGGAAGATTTTGAATCTAAAAACCTTAAATGATGGATACAAAAATTGCTTTTCTACCTCCTGTCATCTGGTATTCTAGGAGGAGCCCTCACTCATTTACAATGCCTCTAGAGGGTTATTTTTGTTAACTTTATGCTAAAACAAGTCTGCTCCTTTGAAGCCCAGTGCGGGCAAAGAGCACTGAAAACAGAATCTCACAGATACAGGGATCGGGAATTGTGAAAGCTTTGGTCAAATCCCGTTTTATTGAAGCCCCATACACTTGAGAGATAAAGCCACAGTCTACAATACGTTAAATGGAGGGACTAAGAAAAGTTTTGATAGCTACAAGTAGGATATTTTCGCACTGATGAATCAGTCTTTTGCCAGTCAGAGTTTTATAACCGGCGACCATGAGTTTAATAAAAGGTAGTTTCTAGCAATTTTAACGTATTAATCGGTTGAGTTTATTAACGAGTAAGTTTAGTAAGCGGCGGACACTGTAGTTCAACCTGAGTTCGATTCCCAGCAAACTATGAAACGCCAAGTTTTATCGTGAAATAAACTGAAGAACTGGGGGTAAGAAACAAAACCTTGCATACGGTTGTATGCATTATTGCACCACATCCTTTTAACACAACACTGCAGTTAATAAATTATACTAATTGTATAATGTGAAAGCACGTTTCATGGTATGCAGAGAACTAAATGAATAACTAAGCAAAACCTTTATTTCATTGATTTATCAGTTAATGTTAAGATAACCACTAACGGTGTAACTGTCATTATTGTGAGACCTTGGCATACTTCTGCTTACTTAATTGCATGTAGTTGCCATTTGGCAACATACTCGTATTTAGTCATGTAAATCAAATCAAAGCACAAATTTTAGCTTATTGCATAGTGTAACCAATTTGATACATACTGTTTACATGTATAGTTTTGAAAATTTCAGTGTGGTGACACCACTAACGGTGTAACTGTCATTATTGTGAGTTGATGTGTAGGATGTGGACATCATTTGTGTTTACAAGTTTTTAATTTTGTGTGTGTTGTTATTTTTATGTATAAAAATTTTTTAAATTGTTTGAACAAATTTATAAGGTATATATTATTACATAAAATTGTTATTACACATTTGCCTATCATATTTTTTGGTAGAAATTAATAACATGTTTTCAAAAATTTGGAAAAACTTAGTTTAGATTTTTTTAATATTTTTCCTAATTTTTTATATTAATTCTAATGTATTTTTGACTTTAAAAATAAAAATAAAAATTTCTTGCATTTAAGGCATAATATAATACCTCAGAAATCTTTTTCACATATTGGATATTGCAACGAATGAATCCTGCAAGGAATGAAATACTGGAAATCACTAAACCCGTAGCAATAGTTATAAACAAGACAAATCACATGTCTCATTATTTCCAGAACAATATCGATAAAATTATGTAACTGAGAAGACTATTATTATTAAAGTTTACTAGTCAACTTTAGATGCTCTTTTCCCTCTCCTAAGAATAGTATCATACAAGTACTGACATCTTTTAACGTTACCAACTAAGAACAACGTAATTTTTCTTAATGCTGTCAAACTAAGATCAGGAACTGGAGATATTAAAAGACCTGAAATTTAAACATCTGTCTGTATTTGACCCATAACCGACGAAGGCAGCAAAAGACAACGCTCCTTAGAAAAGAAAAAAAAAATGCTAAGGAAACCGACAAAATAAATAAGAAAAAACATATAAGCAATCTGTGAACGCAAACCCCATTTATTAGTGGAGGGAAGTGAGGGATTAATATTTGATAGCGACCCAAAATGAAGAACAAAATATGCCCGAACACCTTCGCGAAGCAGTTATAACTGCACCCACCCAACTATTTCGGTAGGGGGTCAGTTTATAGTATAAAAGAGGAGCAGTGATAAATATTTGAAGCCCCCTGTGCTAGGATATTGCGACTCTAAACTCCAGGTACACGTATCCTTGGAACGGGGGGCACGTAATTACATCACAGCGGATTTCCCCCTCCCCTTTACGCGCACTTTCCCCCATGAATTGTTAAAGAGATCTGTACGCTCGCCGCGAGTATTCGGGAGCCAGTCGCTTCTCCCAAGAGGGCAGTCATGGGGGGACGGAAGGTGTTTAAATAGGTGCAGTGAAACAGAGCTGCGAGGTAAAATAGTCACGCTCGCAGTTTTGTGGAAGAGCCAGACGGCTATTTGGGGTCAAGTGTATTTTAGGGTTACAAAAACATATTTCCCCCGCAGATTTCACGTTAACAAAAGGACGAGGAATTTCGTTAAAGGTACCTCAGAGAATAATTCGAGGAGGTAAATTTTGAAAAATTGCTCTCCGCGTAGCTCGAATCTTTTTTATTACTATTATTTCTTGTATTCTTTATAATTTATAAATTTTTTAGGGAGGAAAAAATGAAATGCGATTTTGAGAAAAATTTGATGAAGAGAGACTGGGTCAAATGTCAGTGACTATAAGCACAGACAGTAAACATACACGTCAGGAACACAGAAAAACAATTTTTTCATGTTCTTCATGCATTCCGGACCATCATTTTTTAAAACTTCGCAGCAGCTTTTCTGAAGTTATTATAAAAGTTCTCATTCATTTAGGTACTATACGTAGTTTTAATGCTTTATTTTTATGATCCCCAAATTACTAGTTTTTATAATATATAAAAAAATTGCAGTACATTAAACTTCAAATGCATAATAATAGCATATTAAATCTTAACAAATTCTGCCGTAGTAGTCACATACTTATACTTTACCATTAGTAAATATAAATTAAAACGGAATTTTACGTTAAGTAAAAGGTATATATCCATATAAAGATGATTGTCGTTATATTAAATGATGAAAATGTACGTTTAAGGCCTAGATACCTGAGAACCAGTAAACGGATAAGAGTGAAATGTAGTTCAAATCATATTTGACTTTTATGTAATAATGTGCTGAAGCTCCTACTTTTATTCCTTTCCCATCTGAAAACAGCCCACTAACGGTTGAGCGGTAGAATAGCTGAACACTGGTAGTTCCGACCAGGGTTCGATTCAAGGCTGACAGTATGGGTGTTTTCGTGGTTTTTCCCAAGTGTAATGTGTATGCGAAGTATGTCTTCGACAAAGGCATTCTTTCCCTTAGGTAGATAGCCCTAGTGTGCTTTGCCATAATCAACTAAACCAAACCATTTGAAAACAAAAATCTAGGCCTATTTTAATATATTCAAAGCCACTTAATCGGTCAACTGATTTTTCTGTAGTCATTTCTGCAGTCGTGTGTTATTTTTCTTCCTAAAACGAAACGTGCATTTCCTTACAAATAATAAATGTAATTTATCTATTGATTGTACAAAGATAGTTTTGTGGAGAAGATATTTCCTTTGCTCAAACATTGCAGGTTTTAATAATACAGTATAAAGTCGGAAATCCAGATTCGTTGAGACTTCGGCGGTTCCGAATTTTGGATTTTTCTGGATATTAGATCATCAGTAAGTAAGATGGAATGCAGAAATTATAAAATTTAAAAAAAAAAGAAATCGCGATTTATGAAATAATGAAGTACTTATGATCTAAAAGGTATCAAAATTTACCAAAAAAAAAGCTTAATATTTATTTGTTTACCTTATTAAACATTTCTGTCAATGTAAGTTGTTTAAGTTGCTTCGTTTTTTTTTTTTGCTAATACTTTCTCTTTAATTCTGTAGACAGAAATAATCTTTTGTTTAGTTACATTGTTGAAGTCAAGTAATTGTGTCGAGAATTCCGACTAACTTGTCAATCGAAATTTTTTCGTTTTCAGTAACTTCTCTGTCACTTTCTTCCCTATCGGTAGCGGTATTTTCTGGATCTAGAACCATACTACAGATTTCGCCATTCATAATTTGATTGATATTGAGAAGCATTGTCATCACAATGAAAAACTTCTTTTATATCCTCTTCATTTATTAGCCCTTCTCCACATTTCTTTACAAAATCCGTTAATTGGAAAATTTCACTTTTGTTTTGCGATATCCGAAAAACCTTTAAAATTCATCATCAGATTTAGCTATCATCATCAAATTTAGCTATCGTTCACTATACATATTCGGCTATTCATCATGAGCTTGGCGACTAACGACAAGTTGTTCCGTTAAATTTTATCTTGCCTCAATCGTGCACTGAGGCAATTAAGATTGAATTGTATTAGATTAGTTATTTATTATACTTATGTCTGTTTGTTGCACATGTTTAAGGCTTATCAGAGTTCTGAATAAATAAATTCCCACATATATTTAAGTCTTATTGAGGGCCGGCGCTATATATCTTACCTGATGCAGTCTCTGTGGGTCCTAAAGTCTGCGACCCGGTGCCGCCTTACGAGCACTGGCGCTGGTTCTGGGTTTATGTGAATAACAAATCAGTTATTCTTAATTCAAGTAGCCTTAAATGTAATCTTTGGTTTTATGAGTATTATCAACAAAATCTATTTTTAGCATAGAGAAAGAAATTTGTGTTAAATTTTTCCTCGTCAACATATTTTAGCGCATTTAACTTAATTCTGTAATCATCGCCAATCGTAATGTCAACATAAATGGTTATTATACTCCTTTGTTATTAAATTACTAACATAAATTGCTTAGACATCGCTACATGAGTCATTACTCAAATTGTCATCTGTTTAAACATGCGATGATGAAAGAAAAGTATAATAAATAATAATTCGCCAGGTTGGCGTCAGATGAACGATCTATCTATGTGGAATGTTTCGTTTTGAGATGTGTGCCAAGAAGATACGCAGCAACGGAGCAAAATTACTGATCATTTTATGCTAAAATGATTGTTTCTTCAATAGCAAAATATTTTATTTAGTGTCGAAGTGAAATTAAGAATCGGTACTCTCCAAATGTTTTATTATGCGCGGAGGGGGAATCAACTGCGCATGCGTAAAGCCTACGAGAAAAACTTTGGTGGTTTTGAGCTCCGAATTTTAGATCATTCCGGATAATGGACGTCCGGATTTCGGGCTTTGTAATGTACATCTGTATGTTACAAAAAAACTGCATTCCATAAATATATGGATAATCAGACTGAAGCCTGAATGAGACTTAATTGTTACAGAATCAGTTTCTGTCGAAAACACAACAAACATGAGCTCTTTTAAAGCCGTTGTGATTTCTAAAGTTTTAATTTGTAATAGATTATTCGAAAATTTTCTTCCATTTTAATAGTAAACAAAGAATACTCAATATTTTATGTTTTATTAATGAATTATACACTATTGCCTTTCTTCCTCTCACCGGAAGCTGCTTATGCCCTGTTACTGAAAGTTTTATGGTTTGCTAGCAAAATACCTTTACAGGTGCAATTTATTGAATTAAATCTTCTAATTCAAAAAATAAGGTTTTAAATAAAGAAATATAAAATAATCGCATCGGATAATAGTAAAAAAGTATCGAGGATGAGGTACCCATCCTATGCAAATGTTAACAATTTGTTTCTGATGGGTAAAGGAGTGAAGGAGTCTAGGGATGTTAAATGACTCATCATCTGTCAGTTAATACTGGCCACATTTGTTGATTACTTTGTAGAGTCATTAGGTATTTTTGAAGCAGGAGAGAGGAAAAATGAGCAATGCCCTCGCCGGAACTCAAACCACGAACCTCTCGAATATGCGCCGAGTGTGCTGGCTATTATACCACAAAGGCATGCTAAGAAGTCGGGAGAAATACATGCTAAGAAGGGCGACTAAGGTTTATAAGACTCAATCGCCAAATCCTGGTGGTGAAGAATGATCATCCACCACTTTTGTTTTTAGTTCGGGCGCCACTGTAGCGTCATTAGGTATTTTTGAAGCAGGAGAGATGAAAAATGAGCAATGCACTTACCGGGACTTGAGCCACGGACCTCTCGAATACGAATGTACTGGCCATTACACCAGGAAGGCGGGAGGAATACCTTATAATTTCTTTAAATTTCTACTGTTGGGAACAATATTTCATTGACTTCATTGCCTCACCTTTTATAAGAATTTCACTAAATGATGTCCTTAAAATTACACTAGATTGACATTATGTGTTCGTCTGGAAATGGGACTTTGCTACCATTAAAGGCTTATTACAGTTCGAACAAGAACGTTTATGATTAGCATTTTCATAGAGGATCCAGTTTTCATCAGCAGTAACTAAGCTTTTGTTCATCTCCAGTAATTATCTCTCATCATTTTACACGGCACTCAATTGCTTCATTTTTTTCTTACATTTTTTAAGGGGAGTGGGATTTTACCTTACGGTGATAAGTTTTATTCTGAGAGATTTCTCTTTGCTCAAAACATAAACACAAACTTCATGTTGACTTAACTGAAAAGCACACAGAAATTTAGTACGAAATTCTTTCGTACTGAAATGGGATTGAAGTTTCATGTGCTGTCTAAAACGGTTCCATAAAAGCCCATTTTTTTTTTTTTTTAAATAAAGTTCATATTGATCGATCGCTCTTAATCTCCTCAATAAATTCATTCTGTTTAGAGTAAAATGTAGGTATATCTTAAGGGAAACAAAAAACAAAGAAGGGATTAAAAAGTCATGTTTTCTTTTTCAGCCTTGTCTTTTTTCAGTCCTTTAATCTGATGTTCCTCTACATACTACATGATTTTCTTTTACTCAGTTTTCTCTTCATCTTCATTTGTTTCTACCATTGATCACAAGCAATTTTAGTCTGCGTCTCTTTCGAGGAAGTTTTAATCTTTTACTGGCCGTTCCGTTAGGGTATTTAATAAAATTTTATATCATCATTAAATATTGTTTAACATTGAATAAAAAATATAAAATAATAACATATTATAATACACAAATTAACATCCTTATTGGTCATCTGAGATACGTATAGCAAGTATACAGCTTATCTGTTCATCTGACCATAGCATTAATATTGGGTTCCAGAATGGCGAAATTAAGGGTTTTAGACTTACTAGCCACGTTTCTCTCAACCAGTCTTATTCCCTTATTATTAGTAGTATTTTTTTAATGTTAGAATTGAAATACATGGCTATAGTACCATGACATTTCAAGCGGGTAAAGTCTGTCCTGACAATGTAAAATTACATAGCTAGAAAACAAACTCTTGATTTAATTTTGCTATAAGCATTATAATATCTATAAAATAGGTGCGCATTTTTCTGAAGTTTGTTAACAGCTGCTTTATCATTGTAAATATTATTGTTAATAGCCTCTACAAATTTTTCTTTCCCAAATTTTAAGAACTTTTCTTTCCGTTTTACAAATTTTAATTTCCGATCTTTCTTTCCTTTTCCTTTTCCGAGATAAAACATGTCAAATATTTTGCCGATCTTTGCTGAAAAAGATTAAAATTTGATTTTATCAAATATCATTCATATCATTTCATTCAAGTTGAATAAATGATATTTGCGGAATGTATACTCCAGTTGTCACTTGATTAGCTATTGAAGTATTCAATAACATTTAACGGAACGTGAAGCGAACTGAACCAAATGTAACGACAGGTTTCTACTACATGTCCTCATAGCCGAGCATGGTACCTTTGCAAACCGAAAGCATCGGTCCGCTTTTCCTCTTTTTTATGTCTATGAACAAAGTTTCACCTTTATTTACACTCTGTTCTAGCTGCATGAATGTTCTTGGACAGGGTCGGCCTTTCTCTTAAAATAACCATTTTTTATTCCTATTTTTTATGTTAGAGTGAAGCGTGATCTTACATCATGTTATTTTTAAATTGGAATGAAATGCATTCCGATCTATGTGTAATGTTGAAGAAGACCTCAACTTGTCTACTCAAATTTCATTGTATTTGGCTGGGGAAGGCATTTTGGATGTCTACAAAATAATGTTACAACCTGTAACCTGTCGAAACTGAAAAATCCTTCTTCGTTTTAGCACGTTGAACCTATACACACAAAAAATGAGAAAGAAAGAAAATGAGGGTTAAAAACAAAGGAAATGGAATACATAATTGTTCTCCGAAGTATATGAATCAAAACTTCAACTTCTACAAAGTAAATAAACCCTTATTTTCAACTTCTGTCTATTTCAAGTGTTCTTAATTCTGCTTAATGAAGTTTTTAATCTAGCATTCATAAAGTAACAATTGTGTTTAGTTAAAGAGATGTCCATGTAATGTCCAGACTCTGTATAAGAAATGTACTCGCTCGGTATAATATTTTCATGTAATTGTATTACGTAATGTATATTGATGCAGCATACTCAAAGTAAGAATGCTACATTATTGTTTTACAAAATAACTGCATAATAAATGCTACGAAACATGAAACTTATTCGCAATATTTTAGAGATAAAAATCAAAATCTGTTTGTCACAAAATTAAATGAATACAGTAGTGTCATTTCTCTCCAGTACTTTAAGAAATATATTGTCCATGTTATTTTACACTTGTAAAAGTTCCGGATTCGTGGTAAATAGTGCTAAGTACTTCAGCTTTTCAAAAGCATTTAACGATATTAACCACGGAAAAGCTTTCGAACAACGTGAATGATCATCCGGCTTTTCAATAATCACCTGTAAGTTGATTTATAGCTGTAATCAAGCGAAAGTTTTAGCTTCCCCACTCTTGATTGAGATGGTCCTTTGATTTAGCAGTCAAGTTTGACCGATTCCGATAATCTGGCTTGAGAGCGATTGCAGGTGTCCATTAAAACTAGCGGTCAAAGCTCAGGTATTCTGCTTAGTCCGTTGGTCTAATGGACTTAGGAGAGTGAAACTCATCTCGATATCTCTGCGGTAGACCCAGACGGGAGAGCTCTTTCCTCTGCCAAAGTGAAAGATAGAGTGTGTCCCAGCTTGCTCCTTATCCTATCGATCAGAATGAGCCTCAGGCTAGAGATCTGCGCCTTGGACATTGTAGCAGGAAATATGGAGTTGGGACAACGTCGACAGAGCGCGGGATTTATAACGTACCGACCTGGATGCATCCATCAGCAACAAATGCGTTTCCTTCCTGTGGCGCTCTTCTTTTCACATCGAGAACAGGATACCATTTTGTATTTTAACATAACTGAAAAAGGAGAAAGTTCCATGTCCGGGCCAAAGCCATTCCAAAACGCATATCTTCACATGTCTACGATTAGTTGCTTTGAACAAACCGAGGAAAGAACAAAAAAACGCTCCTAAACAGCTACCATTCTTTGTTTATGGTTCATTGTTTTCTAACGTTTTAGAGGAAACGAAAATAAATCGAAAATCTATCTTAGAGTCTCCACATATTTCTTATAATCTCAGATATTCTAAATCCAGAATAGAAAGAAATTTTATCTACTTCTACAGCTTCTCTCTTAATTGGTGCTGATTTTTTTTTTTTTTTAATTATGCGTACATTCAGTTTAAAGCTTTCAAATTACTGATGGATTTTCTAAGAAAATAACACAAATTTGACAAAAAAACTTAAAATATTAATTTTTCTTGCCTTCTTAGCATACCGTCATGGTGTGGCGGTTAGCACACTAGGCGCGTATTCGAGAGGTCCAGAGTTCAAGTCCTGGCGAGGGCATTGTCAGTTTCCTGACACTGAAAAATTCTAAGTTACTCTACAGTAGCACCCGAACTAAAAAAAAAAAAAGGTGGTGGATGATGGTTCTCCACCACCAGGATTTGGCGATTGGGTCCCCTAATCCCCTCTAAAAGGGGGAGTATATAAGGTATTTTATCCCTTCTTTCTACAAGCCTTTGTAGTGTAATGGTTAGCACATTCGGCGAGCATTCGAGAGGACCGATGTTCGAGTCCCGGCGAGGGCATTGCTCATTTTTCATGTCTTCTGCTTCGAAATAACCTAATGACTCTAGAAACTTCATAAGGGATTTTCTCCCTCCTTTCCACATGTCTTCGTCGTGTAACAGAAAACCCGCTCGACATGTATTTCGGAGTTCGAATTTCAGCGAGGGCAGTGCATATTTTTCACGTTCCTTCATCGATATAATCTATTAATCATATTTAAAGGAAAAATTTTGTAAACGTTTATGATATGCCAATATCAAAACTTTATAAAAGAAGAAATTTATCACATTCAGTCGATAGAAAATTCTCATTTACTCAATTTCCTCTTTTTACATATATGTAAATTTTATAATATTTGCGTGATTCCGAGAAATAAACTTGTAATATTTGTATTCCTTTAATAATTTTCCTGCATTCTGATTTATTTATTCAAAATAAGCAATCGTTATAAACTGACTTGCATACGTTTGCATTGTTCAAAAAAACAGCTGATTCACGGTAAGAAGGAGCGCAAAAATCATTTCTATAAGTCCATTTATTTGAAAACACGCTAACGTGTAAATATTAGATATTTTTTCATTACGTCAAAATAGTTTGCTTTCTCGATAAGTTTTCAAAAATTTATCAAGGAAAACTATAGAAGCAGCTCCAAAATAGGCTTTGTTATATGTTGTAGTAAAATACTTGAATTCAGACACTGATTTGTAATGAAGTCGGTTATAATGAAATTACGGTTTAACAAATTAAATTTAATACCGTGCGATTTTTACCGTGAAAACAGCACTTCACTATGTCACAAAATATTATTTTCGTAGTTTATCTAAGATTTGAAACTCAAGCCTGTATAACAGTTTTTCTTGATACAGTTGAATTAAAAGTAAAACCAGAAATTTTAATTTCGGTTCTAGTAAACATGGTTTCAGTGAAATATATTTACTCAAAATATTATAGGATGTTGTGCAGTTGGCGCTGGTACCATTTTATAAAAAATGTTTGAAGTTTTATCAGAAATTAAGAAACATTTTTTATGTGTTTGTATTTATTATTTTATATAGTTTAGTGTTTCTCATTTAATTTTAACAACCAAACATCTGTATTTTCAGCAAACGTAATTCCTTAAATGTTTTTAACATAGTGCATGGGTAAAAAATAAATATATATTTTCCTAGTCCTGATAGAAACCTTTTAAACTGTACTTTTCTATTGGGAAGGTAGTTACAGTGACGAGAAAAAAGTCCCAACACCAACAAGAAATCTACGTAATTTACGTAGAGTAATGAAATTTTGGCAGTACATTTGCCAAGGTAACATATTTAATTGGCTAAATTTTCAAGATAACAGGTTAATGCAAGCGCGAGAATAGCTATTTCACATGTGAAATGCTGATACATTAATAAGTGGTGTAACCCCCAGAACTTTGATGTTGATTTATGGGATTAAGTTTGACGGTAAGCATGCAAACGTGCATGCATTGTGCCGTACAGGTGCCGGATGTCAGTTTGTGAGATGCCTGTTTCACTTGGATTGTCAATATAGGGACGGTTAATGCTGATTTTGGATAACTCTGGAGTTGTCGTCCGATGATGTTCCATACGTGATCGATTGGAGTAAGAGCTGGTGATCTAGCAAGCCAAGACAACATGTTAGGTTACAGCAGCGGTATAGCGTTATCCTTTGAAAAACACCCTGTGTTTATGAATAGCAGCAGACGAAATTGAGTCACCAGACTGAAGTACAAATTTGCAGTCAGAGTGCGTGGGATAACCACGACAGTGTTCCTGCTGGCATACGAAATTACTCCCCAGACAAGTGTAGGTTCAGTGTGTCTAGACCGCAGACAGTTTGGTTGCAGGCGCTCACCTGGACCCCTTCTAACCAACACACGGTCATCAATAGCGCCAAATTCGAACCGGCTTTCATCAGAAGACACGATAAATCTCCACTCCGGCTCCAATGAGCTTTAGCTTGACACCACTCATGTCGCAATCGGCGGTGGTTAGGAGTCAGTGCATTGCAAGCTACAGGGCGTCTGTCTCAGAACTGTCCTTCAAGTAAAGTATTTGTAGCAATTCGTTGTGCCAACTGCAGTTCGAATTTCTGCCGAAGACGCAGTACGATGCATCACAGCTGTACGACGAATTTGGTGGTCTTCCCTCTCAGTAATGACACGTGGCCGCCTGGCACTCGGTCTTCTTGAGGTTGTACTTTCTCTTGACCACTGGTGCCAACAATCATGCGCAGAGGATACATTCCTGCCTAGTCTTTCTGCAATACCGCGGAAAGAAAATCCACCTTCTCGTAGCCTTACTATACAAACTCATTCAAACTCAGTGAGCTGTTGATAATGGCTTCTTCATCTTGTTAAAGGCATTCTTGACTAATATCAACTGAATACTTCAAATCTGAACGATAAATAACACTCACGAACTTTACAGCGCGTATTTAAAGCAAACATGATCTGCATGTTCATAGTGGCGCTATTAGCGCCACACTTACGAGCTTAGCGCGAAATTTTAATAGACGTAATCTTTCAGATGTATAAGCACTCCTACCAACTTTCGTTTATCTAGACAAATCCTTCTTGGTGTTGGAATTTTGTTTCCGTCAGTGTACATGTGTTGTTCTCTTTTCTACGTATCATTGATAAATGTAGTCGTCACTTACACTAGCGACTAGCCCATCAGTGAGAGAGAGATGTAGTATTCTTCTTACTTAAGGCAATAGATCTTTTAATTAAGGGCCCAAACCCATGATGAAATTAAATGTCGATATTCAAATTTTCAAGTCTGCATAATAATGCTAAGCTTACTTATAAAGCAGGTGGTTGAAATTCAGAAACCGGTAAAAGGATGAAACATATTAATTTAGTTTTTAGCAAAGATATTGAAAAGAGGCTAAGGTATCTTTTTCAACCGATAGGAGGAGCCGAATATCTAAGGTAATGTAACATTCACCAGTTCGTCTTTTTTTTTTTTTTTTTTTACTCCTGAATGAGCTAGCTGCATTTTAGTTGTTTCATCTCATGTATAATTTATACACAAGCTAATTGCTTTAGAAAAGGCTTTACAAAGGTATCCATGTCTGTACGCAAACAACCCTAATATGCCCTTTCATAATCACAATAATCTTCCCCAAACAAATGAATCGATAGAATTGATTCAGATGTCAAGTGGAAATCCCTTATCACTTTCAAATACTCTCTGCGATGCATTGCCTTCTTTCTGGTTTATGGCCCACCAACGGCCGAGCGGTAACGTCGCTGAACACTGGTAGTTCGGTCCGAGGTTCGAATCCCGCGAACGGGTGTTGGTGTTGGTGTATTTAATTATGGCAAAGCACACGAGGGCTATCTGCCTAAAGGGAGGGATGCCTTTCGTGGAGGACTTTCTAAGGGAAACTGGCTCGTATACACGTTACACATGGGGAAAACCACGAAAACGCCCATGCAGCCAGCCCGTTCGAACCTCAGACCGAACTACCAGTGTTCAGCGTGTTTACCGCTCGGCCGCTGGTGGGCCCCCCGCGAACGGGCTGGCTGCATGGGTGTTTTCGTGGTTTTCCCCATGTGTAACGTGTATACGAGCCAGTTTCCCTTAAAAAGTCCTCCACGAAGGCATCCCTCCCTTAAGGCAGATAGCCCTCGAGTGCTTTGCCGTAATCTAATCTAATAAACCAAACCAAACCTAACTTCTGGTTTATAGATGATCTGAAACTATAAGAAAATTTAAGCTGGGAACAATAGTTTGTGATTTCATTTTAAGTGCTGTCCGTAGGAATTTGTTCTTAGAATTGAATCCGAATCAGTAATTGTTTTTAGGAAAAATGCGATGTGTATAATAAAATGCATAATCAGCAGTATTACTGATAAGAAAATTTCTACTAATAAAGACAGCAAGTCTTTCACTCAAAATTTAACCTCAAGAAACGTGTAAACAAGAATTTGATGACATTTAGCATATTAAATCCCGATTAAGAGGACATCATCTGGCTAATGATAAACGAGTAAAAAAAATTATCATTAAATAAACATCCCAAAATCAAAATATACGCTTAAAATATATGAAACTGCTAGAATATATTTTAAATATTATTTGAGCACATAACGCATAAATAAACAATTATGATTAATTTTACATCTACGATACCTTTCTCAAGAATACGTGTTATTGAATATTCGGAATGTCATCTCTGCTTATATGCATGCACTACAATTGTTCTTGTTGAATATCTTATCTTTAATACAGCAACATAAATTTTTAACTCACAGTTTTCTTTGCATGTAGCAAAATTGTGTATACACTTTTTAGAAACGTAAAATTATTAGCATCAAATAATTTTTAAATTAAGGAAACATTACAAATAATTGAATCTTCCGAGCTTTATGGTTTAAAATTCATCTTTTTGTGCAGTATGTAATAGTACTGAAATGCAAAAATGCTGATATTATTCCGTTTTAGCATTAGGCTTTTAACATCCTAATCTACATCCAAATTATCATTTTAATTTAAATTTCTTAAACTTATATAGATTTGATTATTTGGTGAGCTTCAGATACCGATTTCATTCAATGAACTGCGAAATGAAGTAAGTGTATTTAACTGTTGCGAGTATAACTTAAAATCTTTATATTGAGATAATGTTAAACTAACACTATGTTCTCTTTCCATGTGAAGTATCAGAAATTTTAAAATCTTGGTCATATTAATCCTGTCTGAAATCGTAGTTTTTAAGCAACTGTCGATACTGTTTATGTGTTATATTTATTACAAAGAGTTTTAGGTAAAATAAATATCAGTGTAAAGAAATTTAATTTTAGCTATTCTTATAAAATTACTTTCATAGCTTAGTATCATTTAAATCTTAAACTATCTTATATCCTGCTATTTACTGCTAGTTAGAAACGTTAAGTACAAATTTTGTACTACGTATATACAGTAATAATAACAAAATGAAATACACAGCAATTCTTCAGCTTGAAAGGCCAATCTACTGCTGACATGTACTTCATTGGAAATTAAAACTAACTTCATCCAAGAGAAGAAAGTAAGACGAAACTCATCCCTTATTTATGTTGCTGGTAGCGGATGTTAGAAATTACTGTGATTTCCGCTGGCAGTGTTTTCATTGGACTTGAATTTTTCACAGAAACGAAACTGATGTACTGTCGTTGTCTAGTTGGCACTGCTTTTATTGACCCAAATTTAAAGCTTTGTGAAATTATTTTAAAATGGACTTGTGCACACCGCATTCAAATGAAAATCTAAAATACTTTTTCCGTCAGCAGGACTTGCTACAGAAGACATTTAAAAATGAATTATTCCATGAATATCATCCCCTGATATCATTGCCACGTATCTCTGATATCAACCTCTGATATCATTGCTTGATTTCATTACAAAGTATGCACTGCTTATAATGTTATTTGCGTTCATTTCACGTTCTAATTCGTCTTTCTGTAATTTTTAGATATTTTTTTCTATAGAGGATGCCATTTTAACCTTTTAGCAGAGTAGAATGTTTTTATATCAGTTCAAATAAGACTTCCCATTTGCGCTCGACGTATTATGAGTTTCGATTTTCTTCACGCACAGAACAGTAGGAAACTAACTTAGACTTGTTTTTGTCACTCTGAAATATATGTAGCTAACTATCATAGGCAATATAATCAATTGTGTATTGTGTTTATTGTGCAAATGTATTATTTTACGCACAGCACCACAGGTATATAAGATTAATAAATCTTGGTTAAATAAAAACCTAAATGAAAAAAAATTAAAAATTATTTCTCAGATTTTCTGAGTAGACAGTTCTGTATTTAATTAGCGGTGCATACCACTTCACCAAAATACTGTTGTCATAGTTCGATATTTCAGGGTAAGCATCTCATCATTTCAACATAGAAGGGATTTTATATTTACTGACACAGTTCCGTGCTGAGAAAACAAAAATATAATTTGATATTGAATACCGTTGTCCATGATATAATCGTAATTCCTTTGGATATGTATTCATCTCCATTATAGCATCTAGCATTATTTTTTCCAAAATTTGAATATCGGCATTTAAATTTATTTGGTTATTCCAATGTTATTTAGAAATTATATCGCTTTCTGCAGAAAATAAGTCGATCTTAGTCAATCAACTATAGTGATCTAAAAGTGCTAGAAAGATACAGGTAGCTTACGAAGATTGCACGATCATTTAAATAAGTATGGATCGGATACAAAGATTTACAGAATAATATTTTGTTTGATTCCTTCCTCCAGCCAAGTGGGTTACAGGTGAAAACAAAAACCTCGCAGACGAAAACGTTGGTGTAGAAAAGAACACAAGGAGGTAATATCGTCGTACAAAACATGGTGCTAGGAAAAAAAGGAAAAGAGATAACTTCAAAGACCTAAAACATCACGCTAGAGTGGTGACAACTTCACATTTGAAAGCATTGTCATGCAAAACATCAAGGTAAAATGTAAAGCAGCTACAAAACATCCAATAAAAAAATCTTCGCAGAATGTGAATTTTATGTAGCCAAGACTTTTAGAATTCTCGATTGCAATATTACTTTGACCAGCTGAATCTCCTCTAAGATTACCACTCATGGTTTCAGAGGATTTAAGTTTTCCGTGGAAGTGTTCATCTTAGAGAAGTGATATTTAATAAAGATATTAATTTATTTTTAAGAGATAGTCGCGTTAGAGAGGGTTCTCTGTACTGAAAATAATATTACAGTCGCAAAAAATATGTTTCACAGAGCTTTAAAAGTCTTGGACGTATAAAATGAACATTTCTGAGGTGCTTTTTTTCATTTGCTGTTTTATAGCCGTTGTATTTTTATCACGATGTTTTGTACGACAATATTTTCAAATTGCGAAATTTTGTCACCTCTTTATTTTTATTTACGACTGTGTTTCGTACCGCAATGTGTTAGAAATGTGAAGTTTTCCATTTGCTTGTTTTTCTGCCAAGGTGTTTTGTACGGCATGTTTTCTGTTTGTATTGTTTTTTCCGCAGCTTTTTTGTCGAGGATGTTTTTGCTCGAGGTAATTGGCGGACACCATCGACTGAAGAGCTGCCTTAACTGTGAATTTAGATTTGTTTGGCCATCCGAGCTAACGGTATAATATGCATACATGAGCAGATGTAAAGGTGTTACTGCAAGCGATACATGCAATGGTGGCATAGTAGAGTAACACTGATATGATATACAGTTAAAATTTATGCACGTGACGTAATTATCATATGTGCAATGACATAAGCATGTATAAAAGTTTTTTAATATTTCTTTAAGAAAAATTAAGTTTGTAAAGAATTAAATTTCATCACTTAATATACTGTTGGCTAATTTTTCTTAAAGAAAAATATTGCATGTTATTTACAGTTAGTAAATGAATTAAATGAATATATTCAGATACAGGGTTAATACAGAATTAGTGACATATAGCAACAAAAACCAAAATAAAGTGCGTTGTGCAATAAAATATTTAATACAAATTATGTATAAATATAATCACAAATCTAGTAGAATAACAGCAGCTTAATACTTGCAGTGTATTATGTACAGAGTCGCAAGCATAAGAGCTAGATTAGTCCTAATAAAAGCTAAGCGTTGGGAAACAAGACCAGTATTGTTTTTAATAGAACTGCATATGTTAGTTTTGATCTGTTTAATATTACATATGCTTTGACCCAAAGGTTTTTAGGAGTGTTTGGGGAAAATAAATGGGCATACGAAAGATGTAATGATCTGAATTACCAACCTTACTATGCAAATTTCCTTTGGATTTCAGATTTTTATTAATTTGCATTTAAAGTAATTATAAAACCTAATTTAGTAGCCTAATTTAATTTCTTAATCAAGAATTTGGTTATAAATTTCTTCAGCAATGTTTAATTTCGGTAATCAATTCTACGCAATAATAATAATATTATTATTATTTTACAAAAGAAGTGATAAGATTACTATGCATCGAAATTTCAAGAAAATCATTATTTGATAGAACATCTGAAAAAACTGTATTATCTGTCACTAACAAGCGTTACCTTTTCGATAAAAATTCAAAAGATAATAAGATCATTTCCAATAACTTTTTTACAAGCTGTTTACTAATTGCTAACTTATACTTGAGTAAACTTGTTTACTGTAAAATGCAGTACTTCAGCTGAGATTTTATTTTGTTTCTGTTTGTAGTGCAGTTTTGGAGATAAATGCTTTACTTGAAGCTTTAAATGCTTTTAAGAAATACTTACTTATTCAGTTGTTTTTCATTATATTATGATTTTAAGAAAATGTACCTTGATTGCGGTTTGAAATTCATTTTAACATGATCTCTTCATTGAGCATTACAATTTTGTATTCTGAATTTCATTATACAAAATTCAAGTGATATGTTTTGTGATAGTAATAAAATATATAGGCAAATTTCAACATTGAAAAAAATTTCAACTGACCTCGATTTTAAAAAAATACCTCTATGCAATTCAAGATCCCTGCGCTCATCTGCTTTGAAATGCGTATAATTTGCAGACAAAACAAAAGTCATTATATAAAGTTGAATATTTCCTAATTTTAAATCCGAATTTGACTGACTTCCCTTACTTATGTTAACTATAAACAATGTAGTTTTATTTTTTCTGTAGTTTTCAGAAATTACGTTTTAAACTTTATTGTTTTTTGTAATAATTTCTATTACATTCGTCAGATGAATTGTTTCCTTAAGAATTAAATACTGAGTTCATGACGCTTGCTATTATTTCCAAAGCTGTAGTGAAGCTATCTCATCATCTAAGATCTAAGGGCAAGTGGAGAAAGGTACGTTATTAACTTCTTCACCAGTAGCTCTAAGCTTATCTGTAGCTTTTAAAGCGAACTAAAAGATTTCCACCTTTCCACTTCCAAATTTTGTGTAGTGTATTTTCATGCCTGAAGAGATTTAGTAAAGACGTAGAGTCATTTCGTTATTTTGATGCAGGAGACGTGAAAAATGAACAATGCCCTTGCTGGGATTCGAACCTAGATCTCTCAAATAGGCGCGGAATGTGCTAACCATTACACCACGAAGGCAGGCAGAAAGAAGGGAGAAAATACCTTATATACTCCCCCTTTCAAAGGGCGACTGGAGATTAGGGGACCCAATCTCCAAATCCTGGTGGTGAAGAATCATCATCCACCACCTTCTTAGTTCGGGCGCCACTGTAGAGTAACTTAGAATTTTTCAGTGTCAGGAAACTGAACAAATGAGCAACGCCCTCGCCAGGACTTGAACCCTGGACCTCTCGAATACGCGCCGAGTGTGATAACCATTACACCACGAAGGCATGCAGAAAGGAGGAAGAAAATACCTTATAAGATTTCTAAGAATATGTACTCTCAGTATTTCTTAACTATCTGATGCTTTTTTCTGTTCATATTTCGCAGAGATAACATGATTCTTATACATATAAAAATTTATTAAAGCCTGAGCTTTTAGTTGGTGTTTAATTATTTTGTTTTATTGCGATTTGGTAGCTGATCTAAGAGAATTTTGGCTAACAACATTTCTTTCATTAACTTTTGTTTAATTACTATTATCCGTCCATATTTCTTGATTTCAGTTAAAACATATTGAATATTTTCATAATGTATATGTGTTGCAGTGTTTGGTTTTCCAACTTTTGGCTTACAACGTTTTTTTCATTAGTCGAATTCATAGGGAACAAAACTGTTTGTTTACGCAAGTTTAAATTTTAAAACTTAAGTTATTTCTCTTCTTATAACACAGAAATGCATTCAATCGCATAACCACTGTTGGTCAAAATAAATATAAATGCAAACGCCCTACAGAATTGTTTCTGTTTAATGTAAGATCGCTTTTTATACGTAATAATTCATATGGTAAGAATGATATTTATTGACAGAAGACGCAAATATAGAAAAGTACATTTAATTCGCATCACACTCAGGAACACTATTTTTGCTGTATTATTATGCATGTGTCTAATATTGATAAAAATAATTCATACCAAAATTTATCTATCATAAAGCCAGTAATCAAACCCTAATTTCGGAATAAAATTTTAACTTTCCGTTGTAATTCATAATAAAAAAATTCCTCTTTGTGGTTGTAACAAGGTTGATTTTTACTAAACACTGCCTATACTAAAATGGGATTATTAGTCTACAACACTGATCGCGTTCAAATCAATTGAAACTAATTATTTATTTTAAAAAGAAAGAATGAAAAAAAGAAGTACGACAAATACCTAGCAGCAGAGACACCACATGCAATAACCTATTAATGATTAACGTAATCTTTTTAACTTATGTGACTAGTCTACGGATTTTTTTCAGAAGAGATGGGGGCCTTACTGCCTGCAGTTCCAGATGGTTGGCCTCATCATCCACTGTCATATACTGAAGTGCCAGTATCCACAGCTCTACACTCGGCCGCCATTGTTCACCCGGCCCTTCACGCCCAGTTGCCAGTAAGTTTAAAATTCTTCTCTCTCGTTATGTTATGAGTAATGTTTCTTAATTCATAACTTGATTTTCCTATTAAAATAAATTATAGTTTGCTTTTTCTTCCTTTAATACGATGAAAAAAGAAAGTGAATGATATAATTGATCTTAATAAATTTTCTTTGTTATTATTGTAAAGTGTAACATTACTTGCTTAATTTTTTTTTTAAATAGACTTTACAATCTGAGTTTCATCTCTTTTGCAAACGTGGACATATAAGTTAAGAGAAAAGGTTGCTTCAATATCTGACATAAAATGAAATATGTTAAATTAGCCGTCATGGGCCAGTTATTTTTTTAATTATTAATGATCCTCTTCAGATAGTGCAAATATATCCACGTTTGTAATTCGAAGTAAATATTAATTGAATTTTAAAAATAGATAATTGAAAATAATTATGTTTCTTGTATTTCTTTCAGTCTTCAAATTCTTTTTTTAAATTTCAATCAAGGAAATTTATGATAAGGAAACGGAAATAATATATTCTACATATCTACTCCCCCGTCAGGGGTCGACGTAGGGAACTCTGCGAAGCTACTGTCAAGGATCTGTACCTAGGTAGTCTCGGTCACGGGGTATGCAAATTACGGGCCTTGTGGTTCTGGAGGCCCAGTAAAGATCACATTGGTCGGTCCGTGAGCCTGGCAGGTCCTAGAACTTATGGCTGCAGTAGCCCGGGGTGGCAACCCTGGTTTTCCTGGGGTGGGTAATGTCCCTCTGCGACGGACAGCCCGAGCGACTGGTAGGTAGCAAATTGATTACCAGTGAAGTCCTGGGGACTAGGTGCGTCGGTGCCTGTCTCTTCAAGGTGCTGTGACAGGAGTTGAATCACTGGGTCTAGTTCGGCGGGGTTGAGGACCCTATTAAATTAATGGAAATGGGAACGCCCAGAGATTATCTTATCTTGTATCATCTGCTTACCAGAAGAATTCTATATCTTCTGGTAAGAAAAAAAAAAGACGCTTTAAACTGTTACAAAACATATGTTTGGAATTTTAGAAGAAAAGAACAAAGATATATCAGTATTTAGTTTCCAGTTTCTAGATAGTCTATTAATGCAGCGTGATTTTTCACGGTTTTCAATGTCTGTGAATTAAATATGAATCAGTTTCCTTAAAGCACTTTGCAGCAAAAAAAAAAAAAAAAATCGGTTACAATGGCTTATAAAAGAGTGAAAAGCTTATAAATATATATTCAGATACATAAAATGCTCCCTTGCCGAATCAAATAGCGATGTACTTTTAATATAGTGAAATGATTAAAAAAAAGATGAAAGCGATGGTTTGACTTCTGGCATAACTTTAGAGGCTATTAATATAGTCCTTTTGAAGCTTGTAGGCAAGAAGAGGCATACTGAAAATACCAGAAAAAAAAAATTGCACACTTAATAACCTTACCAGTCTGAATTCCCAGTAGTATAAAATTAATCCTTTTAATTATTTATTGATGAAGATAAAATAAATGCAGCGAGATTAATAGATGCTTAAAAACTTGTTTTAACTTTGTTTCATTCATTTCATCCATTTAATGACATTTACTCCACATGGTATTAAAAAAAAGATATAAATAAATTTCTAGTAATTTTATTCAAAATAATTCTAGAATTCTAGGGAAAGTTTTAAGATTAGATAAGGAAAAAATGTCCCTATTCAGAGAAAATTAAATTTTGAATGTTCAATCACTGCACTCTAGATATTTACGACAGTTTCCGCGTATAACTGCATATAAAATTTCGGTAAATAAGCATAAAATTGCTATACTTAACGATAAATACATAATAATTTTTAGCTGCTTTCATATTTTCTAACTGCTGTAGCTGGCGTATTTAGTTATGGCCTTATTTAATGTTATGGGATATGTTAGGGCCTTATTTAAAGCAGAGACCACACAAAGAATCCCTTCCGCTTCAGAAGGTATGGTAGTCAACGCAATCTGATGGATTCCTATCCCTTTGGATATGGGCCCAAACCTGGGTAAGGCGCTTACGTTTGTGATTATACCGTCTTTGTGGCGCAAACAGCGTTTAAACTCTATCGAGAGGAAAGCCCTCTGAGAGTCAAGTGGTAGTGGAAGAGGAGTAACAGATCCGTAGATTCCATCGGCCATCGAAACATCGATCAAAACTGAGATAGAGGTTAGGCAAGAAGCCTTTGTCTAACTCAAATATCTATTCAGGTACACGTTATATTTGGTTTAAGCACGTTATATTGAATTACACATTATATTTGATCTGAGCAAATCCCATATTTTATTCAAATAGAGCATAAAGCAGAAGAAAAGCAAATACAGCGAAAGTAACGACAGCAATCAACATCTTATCACATTCCAGTGTTTAAACTACAACACTCGGCTATACAGCAGACAGAAACCTGAAAGGTTGTGAGAAGTAACACCAAAATGCTTTGCGAGGAAAGATGGAAGTTCTGGTGTGTGTATCTTCGTAATGCAACATTCATTCGGAGAACATTTTTAAGCATATTTTGACGATGAATCATCCCGTGTGTTCATTTCATGGATGAATATCGCTACCTCTTAAAGGGCCATCTTCAATTCTCACTCCAGAGTTGTTGCCTTATTTATTCCTGAACCATTTCTTATCGACATTTTTTATTGTGAGTTTTCTTAACTGCATTATCAAAGTTTCATTTTGGAAATCTCAAAATATATATCTACAAAAATTAATCTTTTTCTTCCTATATACGCAAGTATAACACGTTAACTTTTAAAATACTAGTTTGGAGGAATGTATAAGATCGCTGAACAGTGGTATTTTGATCTGGGTTCAAATCCCAGCAAAGAGATAAAATATCCCAGCAAATGGTACCTTTACCACGTATAACCTTTACTATCCTTGTACGAAGATATCTCTTTGGTTAGGCAACTTTCCACCCAGATTCAAATAACTCAGAACAAGTTGGCTGAGTTTTCGTGGTTTTCCTAATGTGTAATGCGAATACGAGCCAGTTTATTTTAAAACTCGTTAACGACGTATCCTTTTCCTTTAGCAAGCATTCATAGTCTAAATAATCGAAAATTTTCAGATTCTTCATGTTTAATGCCTCTAATTTGTTCTATTTGATGAAAGTCAACTGATGTTTTAAATTTGAAAAGAAAAAATATTTCAATTTAGGGAAGTATCGTTTCCTCCATTTAATGTACACCTGTAATAAATTCTAAAACTTCTGAGAATATCTTATGTATAGAATTAAATTACAAGATGAAAGATGTCAATATAATCAATGTCATGTTAGCTCAAACATCCAATGATGACAACAAATCTGGTGTTTTAGTGAGCAGACGCTCCTCTTTACATTTTATTCGAAATGAACAAGATCACAAATAGCTTAAACGGCAAAGTGTTGATAATTCGACCCAGATTAGGCTAACCTGGTTGGTTTCATTGGATTTCTGGTCCTGTATGTGTAACGCATCATGAGAACTAAGTTTTTCTGAGAAGTCCTCCGTGAAAGCTTCCCTTTACTTTGTCAAAAATACTTCTTTTAGGCTATAATTAATGTATCAGATTATTTATGCTGTAGAATTACACTCGCCAACGCTCGCAGTTTTCTAGAAAAACGCCTTAGTTCGTGTTGCCCTATAGCAAAAACAACAAATAGATTTGATCGAAATATGTACTTGCTTCAAAATACTTAATCGGAAAAAAAAATTCCATAGATTTTTTTCCATTTTTCTTCACCTATTAATTGAAACGTTGACGTAAGTGAAATGTTGACGATTTCTGTATCGTTAAGAACATCCTTAGTTACAAAATTATAGTTCGTATGTCAAAATATTAAAAATTACGATATATCATCGAATATGGGATTATTGTAGTAAAACATTTAGTACAAAAGTAAAACGGATAGTAGTACATGCTACACCGCAAAAAAGAAGTGAAAGCACGGACTGTTATCTTAACACAGTTTTGTCTGGAATTACAATAACATAGAGCAAAAACAGCAGCTCTAAGGGCAATAATAAGGCTCTTAATAAGGTGCGTGATCAACCTGCTTGCTGACACAATCCTCAAAATGCCTCGGCATTCTCTCTAAGAGAGCTTCGATAAATCTAGGTTAGGTTATATGAACATTGAAAAATAACTAGAGCTATCTGTCTAAGAGAAGGGATACCTTCGTGGAAGATTTTCTGAGAAAACTAGCTCGTATTCAGGCATGGAACAAACCAGGAAAACAATGTTGATCATTCTGACGTTGGTGGTGCAAACTGCAAAAGTTCAAAGCAGTCTTTTTATTTATTTTTTTCTTTTTTAAGGGTACTCTGTAGAACGGTAAATTTCGTGAAGGATTAGAAACATAGCCCTACAGTATGCCTGATGCATCTTATTAATGCTTAACTGAATTAGGGTACAGTAAATAAAAAAAGGGGGGAGAGTTCTATATCTCCCGTTCTAGTAAGTCGAACGACAAATGTTAAACCTTTATTTTTCGTTTCTCATAAACGCGACTTAGGATATATATTAGATTTATATATAGCACTGTTCTAATATATGCATTTTTACACAAAATTGGACCTTTTTTTTTTAAATGACATACCGCATTTTTTACCATAAATCCATTTTACGCCTCGAATTATACATAAATACCAAATTTTGTATTTATCGTGAAAGTTATTCCCGAGATATCCGCGTTTAAAATTTGGTGCTAATTTTCAAACTGGGACCAAAATTTTCACTTGGCAAATTTCTTATTTACATTAATTCCAACATTCGTAACTCTTCAGTGAATGACCATTGGCTAAAATCTTCAGATTTTTAAAACTCGGGTTAATTATTCTCTATTTTAAACATAAAATTTTTATAATGTTCAAAAAATAATTATTTTTTTAAACCAAAGAATTTCAAATAATCAAGAACACAGAAAAATGGAAGATTTTCCAGAAGAAAAAAATTCATAATTTCTTTCTTTTGCAAGCAAAATTTGATACTTTGGATGATCTGACATATCAAAGATTAAGAATTTCAATTTATTCTACGATTCAAACGTGCCAGTGTTAAAAATATATAAATATGCGTCAAACGCTATTCATTGCTTTTTAACAAGTCAGAATAGCTATCACAGATCATCAAAATCTTTAATTATCCTACGTTTAAAATTTTAATAGATTAGTAATCATCAGTATAATATTTTATGTGTGGTTTAAAATATTGCTAAACGCAATATAATAAAATTCGCAGTACATGCATGCGTATCTTGTAACATACATCTCTTTATGAAGACCTCCTCTGAAAGTGACCTATTTCTAACAGTTTGCAATTAAAAATAATTTAATTCGCAATCTGAAAATCACAGCTTAAAATGTCAAAAATTTAAATCTGACCATTGAAAATGCTTTTAATTTCAAAATTTAATTTATTTAAACTAATACTTCGATTTTCTCTTAAGGCCAAAATATTATGGAATGTTTTTAGTTCATAAAAGTAGTTTTTTTTACTGCTGTTGAATAAAACTAAACTCAAAATGAATTTAAGTTTTCAAATTGACTGTTTCTGTATTTTTTTCTTAGCAATGAATAGCGTGAATAATTTAATATCAAAACATTAGAAAAAATTTACAGATTTTCACCATTTTTAGTATACAGTAAATTTTTCAACGATACATTAAGCATTCTTTATTTCACAACGGAAAATTGACGAATGAAATAATTACTAAGAATTTGGCCAAACTGGAAAAGAAGTCTGATAACCTAAGTACTTACTTCTCTTAAATTTACATATTAAAAAACTTGAAGTTTATTAAAACATGCAATTTTGGGAAGCGTACCCATTCTTCATGCAAATCATTATGGATTTCATGTAAATTCAACAGCTGTTACTTTTATTTTAATCTTTATTTATCTTTTTAGTCGCGATCGATTCATTAAAAGCGAAAATTTAATACATGAAGGTGAAAATAAGGCAACATAAAAAGCTTGCTTATTCAAAATATCTGTAGGTAAAATGCAGACGATATGTTGATGAAAGTAAACAGAATTTCTGCTTTCAGACTTTATCAGGTATCATTTTTACATAAATAACATTTTTCAAATTAATATATTTATAAAAAAATTAATTTGTTGAATTTCGTTGAAAATAAAGTGGTCTGAAAAATAGATCCAAGTGAAAAGAAATATAGCAGTTCAAAACAAACTGGTGCTCAAATCAGGCATCGTTATCGCTTTTAATTCTACGCCAATTTTTTTAATATTTAAATTCAAATATATCTCCAAATCTAAATAAAAAATTCTAATCTGGGGGAAATGAGCATAAAAACATTTTTACTCTGAGATTGTGGGCAAATTTTTATTGGTCGAGATTTAAATTTTTTCGAAAAATTTACAAAATTATTTTAAGATCAATTTTTTAATTAATCAGAAAAATGTCAGAATTTTATTTAAACTAAATCTATTATTATTGATATTACTATTATATTTATTATTATTATTGATTTTAATTAAAGTCTGCTGTATTCTTTTACACATTTCTCACCAAGCGCAGCTCCAATGCCCCCGACAGAGTTTCGAAATTTAGCCCTTCGTTTTCGCGAAGAGTCTGAAGAATATCCGCTGCGTCTACTCTTAAAGAAGCGATGAGATGACAGGCCTTAGCTTGGGAATCCCAACCGTTTGCTTCCGCCACTATAGAAAATTGTGTCGTATACACTTGCCAAGAGGTTTTCCCATCATATGTGGATAGCTTCAGAGAGGGACGAGCAGGCATGGGTAAAAATTTGAAGCCATCCGAATTGCTTCCTGCTGTGGCTATGCATCTCTTTAATGTGTCAACTTCTATGACGACAGCAGAAACTCTTTCTCCAGTTTGTTGTTCGATTTGTTGTTGGACGGCCGAAACTCTTCCTTCGATTTGTTCTTTCACAGAAGAAACTCTTTCTTCAATGTGTCCAACTTTAATTTCAACGGCATCTATTTTGCCTTTCATAGCCTGAAATTTGTTTTCTATTATGCAGGTAATTTCTTTTTCTCCTTGACATATTTCATCTCCTCTTTAACTGAAACTTGATCCGTTTCATCTCTTCTTTAACAGAATCTTCATCTCTGCTTTAACTGAGTTGACGGCCCCTTCCTTCTTTTCTTGGAATGCAGCAAATGCAGTCATCAACTGCCTCATTTGTTCTTCCATAGATTTTGTGATTGGCATTCAAACCTCACTCCTGACACCAAAACGTGTTGCCTGCGTACGGGTTCGTAATGGACTGAATGCACAAGTCCGATGAAAAGTGAATAAAATTTATTCTTATCACAACAAATAAAACAAAATGCTGAAATTTCCTCACAAATATCGCAGTATCTCCCAGTAGTTATAGTTTAAACTACTAAAACGTTGAACAGAACTCAATTCAAAACACTGAGAAAGTTAATCCGATCTCACCGCGAATTCGCCACAATCAATAACAGCACTAAGTAAACAACTGAATTGAGTTGTTTTCCTCCGGCCTTTATAAGCTTTTTACTCATGCACGAGAGCATTCTGGTATTTTCTTGATTTTTCTGGATAGCAAAAGTGTACAATTACGATATATCTCTTTATTAAAATGTTAAATGCGCGTGCTCTTGTATTTTAATTTTTCCGGCGTAGCTTTTTCTTCAAATAAGTCTCGTGATGCATTGCATGGGAATATAAATCAATTTTAATTACCAATTCTACTAAAAATAGCTAAATAAATAAACACTATTTTTGAGATTATAAAAGGAGGAAGCAAGGTAGATTAATAAGAAAAGAGCTGTTTCCAAACGTATACTAAATTCAATTAAAATTACCGAGCTAAAACTTTTAGTGATAATTAAAAGAGCTGCTCGTACAATTTTTTTACAAAACTTGTTATTTTGGCATAATGTGAAACTTATAATCGAAGTATGAAAAAAATCGGCATCTCAATTCAGAAAAAGTCTGATTTTTGTGTAAAAATGCGTATGTTAGAGCACTCTTGTATATAAATGTAAGGTATATCCTAAGTCACGCATTCGAGGCATGAAAAGCGCGAGTTGTAATTTCATCGATAGGCCAACTGGGAAAGTATAGAGTCCCTCCTTCTTTTTTTACTCACACTCACTTTCTCTTCGCGGCAGTAGTTTCGCCTTCGAAAAATTGATACCTCAGAGAGTAATTACGCGGATTCAAGCATTACCCTGCTCAAAAGAAATTCAGGGTCGATTGGAATAACCAAACGTGAGATGCTAGGAACTCGACATCGGGCAAGCCTTGTTCTTATCGGTTCGTCCGTTTCACATTTTGCTGCCTACCAGTTCTTAAGGTCAGCCGAGTTGTCCGATTCCGGCACTTTTCATTTTATTGTTGGAAACCGTCAACTCGAGACGGTGCGCAAGTAGTTGCAACTAACCTTGATCTCTGATGCTTTTAACGCAACTATATCGCAGTATCAGCAAAAATTATCGCTATTCATGTAAAATTTCTTTTAACAATTAGTAAAACTTCTACTGCTGCTTGGCCCTGAATACTGGGAGTTCTATCCGTCATTCGAATCCCGTAAACGGTTTTGATTTGGTTTATTAAATTATGGCAAACCACAAGAAGGCTACCTGCCTAAGGAGTGTACCTTCGTGGAGAACTTTCTAGGGGAAGTTTACTCGTCCACACATGGGGAAATCCAGGAAAAAACACATGCAGCCAGCCGCTTTGCCGAAGTTCGAAGCCCGGACCGAATTCAGTGGCTTTATCGCCTGGCTACTGGTGGGCCAATCCCACGAACGGGCTGGCTGCAAGGGTGTTTTTGTGGTTTTCCTCTGTGTAACATGTACACGAGGCAGTTTCCCTTGGAAAATGGTCCACGAATGCATTCCTCTTCTTAAGCAGATAGCCCTCGAGTGCTTTGTCTTAATCGCGTAAACCAAATCTACTGTTGCCATGCTTAGAATATAATTCTGGTTTCTATTGCAAAAAGCAACAAATGTGAGAAATCTTGAGCAACTGAGGAAGAGCACCATCACATGTCAAACAAACTGATTTCATCAACAAAGCTTCGAATGGATTTCCTAAAATAACAGGAGCAAACTTACAAAAAATCTGCTGATTACTAGTCAAAATACCTACGCTTGCTTTATTTTATGCTTCTTCAGCTTGTTATCATTAGTGCCGTAACTTTACCTTTGTTTAATTCTTCCTTCTAATTTTTTATAATACAGTTGATTTGATTCTGTTTATTTTTATTTGTTTGCCATTAATTTATTTTTTATATTTTCTTTTGTTTCTTTACATATTATTTCATATTAAATACCTATTATTGCAGCTAAACTTCTAACCTCTATTTAATGAAGCCGCAGAATCCCGCGAAAAACTTCGCTAAATGGTCGACTTCGCAAAATGTAAGTTATGATAAAATATGATTTAAGATGAGAATTTTTTTTTATTTTAAATACCAAATTGCAGCAAAAGGAAATATAAATGCAAAATCACATATGTATTCGTATTCGTTCCCTCCAAATTACATATGAAAATTATATAAATTCATTTCGAAAAATAACCGGCTACTTTAGTTGTTTTGACTGTCGGAAACAACTTTTCATGGCATAATAAGTCTCTCATCTTTGTTATGTACGGAAAACATATGTCTGGTACACTTCCTTCAAACTGAAAACCGAGTCGCAATGTATCAAATGCATTTAACGAATCTTTTGGCGAAGATTTTGCACATTCATCTTCATAAATGTTTTAACCTTCTTCCGCTCCATCAATCGCTTCCTGGCTGCTATTTTTTACGCTCTCCAATATGCCCTCTTAAAGTCTTAAAATTCTAAGTCTCAACATCGTTATCTATAATTAATCTTGTAATTGTTCATTATTCTTTAGCTGTCCTTTATATTTTTCAGCTGCGGCCACATATTAGTCAGTTCCTCATCTTGCCCATCGTCTTCATTGTCATTAACAGTAGTAGTATCAATTTAGGTGAAGAAGCCAGCTTTTATGAAGCAGTTGTGAACAGTTTTTTCAGTACACACAGTCACGTCAAAAAAGGCTGATTACTTTCAATTTCCATGAAAGCCTTCTTCAAAATTCAAAAAGTGTTAAGAGGCATTATCTCCTACGATAATGCTTCTCAACACTCCCTTGATCCGTAGGTTTCAATTTTGTAGTTGTATTTGGAGGAACAAAAAATAACCTTAAAATTTTTATACTTGTCTTTGATATTTTAAGGGTAAGCTTTGCAACTTATCGCTAGAGCAATTTTCCGTTTCTGTACAGACATGTATTTAATTAAATTTATCAATTCTTCATTTCCTTCCATATTTGCACATTAATCTTTATTACACATATCTATTTTTTTAATGTTAATGTTCTATGCGGTGAACATAGATAAAATAAGCACATTTCATCAGCTTTGAAGATAGCTTTTGGCTTGCACATTTCCATTATTTTTTTTTTTTTTTGAAGTTTTCGATCTTTCTATATGGTACAGTCGTCTTCATTAACATATTTGCTTTCGCCGCAGATGATTTTTGCAATTACTGCATTACGAGTTTTTTTTAATTTATCCAGACACCCACTCGCATGAAATTCACTTTATCCTAAGGCCTTGGCTGTCCAGGCTTTTCCAGTACCTCGGTAGCTTTACCTAGCCCCGATACTAGTACATTTTTTCTCTCACCTGTGCCCAGCTATTTTAATGTTGCCTCATCAACATCTTCATAAACGCACATTTTCTTACTTTTGGCACTTTGGATTGGTAGAATTAGAGCCTGATGAAGTTTTCTCCTTTTTATGATTGTAGATAAACTATTTTTAAATACCGAATTTTATAGCGATATCTTTCCTTTTCACACCTTTGTTCACTTCGTCGAGAATCTGCATTTTCTCTTTAAGTGGTTAGGCATTTTCGTTTCTATATTTTTATCATTCAACACATAATTTAAAAAGGATTTGCAGTGTAAAACCAAAAATTTCAGAAATAAAAATAACGTGGAGCTGTTGCTTAATCTTAAACTAGTTTCTGAAATAAGGATTGGCTGGGAAATTATTAACAAATTTTGGGTAGATGCTTTCTCGTTGAAAATCCCCCTCCCACTTCTTCCGTCATGTAGAATGAAATGGGAAAACAGATAACGAACCGCCTGCCTTTCTTTTGGACCACAGCTGCATGCACGTACGTGTCACAGCAAATGCAAAAGTAATTTTAAAGTAGAAAGGAAAGTCTCTAAAAATCATCAGTTCAAAAACGTTCGTTAAATATAGTGTTTTTCTGTATTTGGAGATTTTTATACTTGGAAATTCCCACCTCATGCAGAATTCTGCAAAAAATTTCGCTAATAGAGGAATTCGTAAAATAAAGTTTTCGTTAAACAGAGGTTTGATTGTAATTCTTTTGTTTTTATTGTTTTATTTATATATTTTTTCTCTTTTATTGGTACTTCTAATAAATTCCTGCTTCCCATAACATTCAGCATCCACATTCCCACATATCTCTATCTTAAATGTGTGACAGACGATGATTAATACACGCCGAGTTTTCATTATATTTACACAAGTCCAAAATCGATTTGAGATTTGCGAAAGAAAACACAACTTATCAGCGAAGAGAACGACCGCCTGGTTCCAAAACATGTTTATGAATCACCACAAAAATGCTTGCCGTTTGCTGACATGAATAGAATGTACATTACGCATCGCGGCAGATAGTTTTGTGTGTTAGCCATATTCAAATAAGCAAACCACAAATCAGCAGCGAGACAATGAACTCTTTGCATATGAGAATCATTCAGTCTGTGGTACTGCCCATAGTCTACTATGTCACACACTATGGTCTGCGCGAAAAGGAGCAGGAGAAGCATAGGTATATTGTTGCCCGAGTCCTGGTGTATAAGAACATCGTAGTTCATTGACGAATTTTCCAACATGTGCTAGGGCTCACCAGCGGCCGAGCGGTAAAGTCGCTGAACACTAATAGCTCGGTCCGAGGTTCGAATCCCGCGAACGGGCTGGCTGCATGGGTGTTTTCGTGGTTTTCCCCATGTGTAACGTGTATACGAGCCAGTGTCTCTTAGAAAGCCCTCCACGATGGCATCCCTCTTCTTAGGCAGATAGCCCTAGTGTGCTTTGCCATAATTAAATACACCACACACTACACCACCAACATGTGCTAGAACGTCTGACTGTGGGGATTCTACAACGAGTTCACCAACAATTTATTGGATTGTACTGAGGTACTGTAGAAGAAATGTTTCTTTTTATGGACAATAACTCAACATATCAACCTATGGTGGAGTGCAAACACTGGAATCCAAGAACTATTATGTTCATCACATTTCAAACCTACGAAATAAAAATACAATCTCTGAAAAGATTCATTCGTTTCCTTATCCTCCTGCTGAAAAGGAGATGGAACTCATCCTTACTGTGAAGGAAAAGTGAGCCAATTTGTAAAAGGAAGTATTCTATCCCTGTTATTAAGTACCTGACAACATTATAAGAGACGAATTTAAATTCGGGGTGGCCGTATATCGTATTGGCGTACTTTTCCGCTTCATTTCTTGTAAACATGTACATTTACTCACCAATGGTATCCTTCAGAAATACGATTTTTTTAAAGCGGATATTAAAATTCAAACTGGAAGTTACTTGTGATACTTTTTGTACAGTGTTACGTATTAATACTCTCTCAATACATTTATTTCTGAATTTAGCTGCAATTATAAAACATTTATCGTGAAGATACAAAAGGTAAAAATATGCTTCTGTGGGTTTTGAGTGCCACGTTTGTTTCAGCATTCACTTGAGCACCTGATAAAGTTTTAGTCTGGCATTTTCGAACGATGTTCGAATGAAGTACCATTCAGTGTTAGACCTGCTTGACACGAGATGTGTTTAACACGCATTTGTTTGTCAGTCTTCTTGTAAAATGAACTTTATTTTTAATATTTCGAAATCTGACCAAGCTTTCCCAAGCCTTGGTACAAAACTCAAATGGTTATGTTTTACTTTCTTATTTTCTGAAAGCAAATCTTTATATATTTCAATGTGTGGTTTTCTACTATTTAAAGTAAAAAGTATTTGCTTAATAAATTAAAAACTTGCTAATTTTTTTTTTTTACTTTTGAACGCGCAATCGTAATAAAGCCAATTTCTGTACATATTATTAACTTAATTTGCTACTGTATTATATAGCCTATATTTATTTATTACTCTGTTTTTTCACACTAAAGCAGATGTTTAGTTAATCTGAAATTATTAAAGATGTTGAGTATTTAAATTATAGTACGTTATTAAAAGATACAATGTAGGGAAAGACTTTGTTAATAACAATAATGTGTAATAATGTGCATAATAGTCAATACGTTGCTTTCGTACTTTACGATGAAGATGGTACTAAATTATATTGTGTGTGGAACTTGAATTGAAACTGAACCTTTAATCAGTATTTGATGTTTGTTATCTTCGCATGTCTTGAGCGAGATTTGAGCTTTTCTGTCCGGTAAGTTTAGACATACTCATTTCCTTTCAAACTATTAATTATATGATACCTGACATCATTGACATCACTATTAATTTAGTTATTAACTTACTTTACAAGTACTATGTTAGATTCAAAAAATCTATGTTAAAAAAAAGTCGTTGTGTTGACTGATCTGAAATCTGGTTTTCAGTTTTCCAAAACGCCATTTCACATAATTTATAAATAATATATACTTCTCATAGTGAAAAATTAACGTAAAAGTAAAAACATTTTCGTATAATTTAGCCGTTTTTCAATCAAAATAACAGCTGTAAAACATTAAGTAAGTTATCTTTTTTTGATTACAACACCTTCTGAAAATCTATACCTCTAATCTGTAATGAAATTGTCTTACAGTGAGCACATGTTATTCGTCACTGCAATGTTATAAAATGTTACACTGAGAAAAGTTCCCATAAAATTATGATTTTTATGTTGTTTGCATCAAGGATATAGTCCGAAGTAAATATTTTTTTACTGCATTTATTTTCTGTAACTACGCTATGGATTCTTTGTTACTTCATTCCATTACAATCATTGCATAAATGTATTTTAAGCAAAATTTCCAAAGTTTTTATTTATTTATTTACTTCCTTTCTTTATTAAGGAAAGGAAAAGCGGTTAAAATCCATTATTTTATTAGAATATAATACGCAGTTATTTAAAAAATCATTCTGCGTCAACTTCTTTTGTGGAACTTTTAAAATAAATTTGAGTTTCTCCATAGAGAAGAATACAGTTTATTTGCCTTCCATTTATATTGAATAAATGGAAGTGAAAAAAGAATAGTAGGTGATGTGAAAGTTTTTCCACCACTTATAAAAAATAATGGCGCGAAGCCGCTTTTCAACTTCGCTTCTTTAGCTTGCGTAGGCCCCGCTTTTTCTTTCCTGTTCTCGTTACTTAGTATTTATAATTTGCATAACCAAAGTATGAATGTTTTGGCATATGTGGTTGATGTTTGGCTGTGTGTGTGTCCCTAGCCGCCCCTCACCGTACCTCATCCCATTCCGCACGCCGCCATGCACCACCCGTCTCAGATGCCGCCGCCGCCGCCCCATTTCGTCGCCAACCATGCCACCACCGCTCCGCCAAACTCGACGCCGCCGCCAACTCAGCAGCCGCAGTGCTCGACACTTTTTGTCGCCAACCTCGGGCATTTCGTCCAAGAACAGGAGCTTAAGGATATCTACGGAAGGTGGGTGCCACATTTAGTCATTCAAAAGGTGGTGGGAAAATGTATTGCATCACCTCACTTATAAATGTTCTTTTCTATAATGTGAACGCTTTTCCAGTCCTTGCTGTTCATTATCATACAGCATTCTTTCTTCTTGGAGAAGAGTGTTTATGTGTCTCAGAAATCACATGTACAATATTTGAAAAATGTGAACATGTAAAAATGTATTAGTTATTTTAGCTAGATTAAGTGCAACATTACAAAACGAATGGCTGTTGTCTTTTAGCTTTCAAAACCATTTAAGTTATTTTTTACCATTCAATTAACTAGTTGTATGTTCCCTTAATTTTACATCCATGTACCACATTACCGTGATGAGATAAATCATGGTGTGTCAGTAAAATTTCCTGAACTAGTTTCTAAACTTGTTCAAATGGTTCCGATTGAGGTTTGATTAATTTTCGATTGTATACACTTTATTCTATTATTAATTTTGAATTACTTTACTTTATCCATTGAAATTTATTTGATATTTAAATTAAATGCTGTAATTTACATTTAACTGCAAAGGAAAATATTTCGCACTTTGTGTTTCAAGATTGTTTATGTCTGGAAAAATATACTCTTCTTCAAGCTTTCATTTTATTTTCTGTGTATTTAAACCTCATAAGCATAACTTATTAAAACATTTGTGGAAAATCTGCTTCTTGATTAGTCTGCGTGACTTACATTCAAAGAGTCTTTAGTCACGATTTAAATCATTTGATTACACATATGTCTACATTTTTAATCATCATTTTCCAGTATTTATCATTGAGAAAAGCTGTGTTATATTTGTAATTGTTTTGCATGTATAGCCAAATTTTCTTTTGTATAGAACATATCCTAGATTTACAATTTAGCTTTATACCCACACGAAATCTAAAAATGGTACTACAAAAACTAGAGGAACATAAATCACATTTGGGAATAAAAACCAGTTTCCCATTTTTGGAAGTCAAAATTATTTTTCATATTAATTCGGATGCGCCGTAACTTCTTCAGTGTTTATCGTAGCAACAACTTTTTACAATGTAGGCTTAGTGCCAAGGAAACTGTAATCACCGATGTTTACGTCTTTATTTAGGCTTTACTTTGAACCACACTTTGTTTATTTTAAAGCTACTACTGTTGCCTTTCGACCAGACTATGTTTTCATATAATGTTGCGATATTATTCTCCCATCAATAAAATTCCGAGTTCCATACTCAAGGACCCCATTCCGGATATGAATTCTTGGGGTATTTATAGGATTTCTTGCCAGTGTGGTTTAATTTACATTGGCCAAACTAAGAGAGCCTTAAAATTTCGCGTCAAGGAACATGAGGCATATGTTAGAAAAAAGGAAACACAGAAGTCTTCTGTTGCTCAACATTGTTGGTCCGAAAATCACACTTTCAATTTTTCTGCTGCCAAAATTATTCAAAAAGCATCTTCCATTGGAGAACTGGATTTTCTAGAGACATTTCTAGAGGCATTTCACATTCAAAAAAAATCTTTCTGTTCTTGTTAACGATCCTAATTCCAATCCATCTTTGCCTTTGGCCTTTAAAGAAATTATGTTTTAGTTCTGGTTTCACCAACAGACGGCGCCACTTGCTTATTCTTGTCTAGGCTTTCTTATCTTATCTAATCATTATTTCCTATCTTGTTCATTTGCGGTTTTGCAGCTGAGGATGGTGGTTCGGTAAAACCATCGAAACTAGTCCTGTGAAAATTTTGAAAATTAAAGCTGATTTTTGTTGTTTGACTTCTGAATTAGTACTTATTCGGCGTGTTATTGTGTCTTAATTACTTCTTTTCCCGGAGTTTCGAATTAGTAGAATTGTGGTTGACTTGTTTTTAAAAACACAACACACTTAACAGCAACGCAGTCCAACTTAGATCAGACTTCTAGACAGAGAACTTGACCTATAAGTAGGATAAATGGACAGTATTCGGAATCAGGTTAAACAAATTAGAGAAAATAACGAAAAGTTTGTACCTGACATGTGACACTAAAAGTTATTATTTCGAACCGGTTAATTTTTATAAATCTGTACATCTAATCATGACTGTTTGGTTTTAGTCCTCAACAGCTCTGAAACTAAATTGATAAAATAGAATCATATTTATACGCAGAAACAATTTGCCAAAAAATATCAGAAAATGTTCAGAAACTATACGGTGTATTAAAAGCAAATAAGTCACCGATGTAGTTTCACAAAGTTCTGATCACTCTTTCAACTCACAAAATTCTCTTTGAATGACTCTTTGCTACTTTAATACATTTCAACACGAATATTTTAAACATTGCCTTTCCTTATTTGTTAGCAATGTATTCAATGTAGAATCTACAGATGACAAACATTTTGCATTTCTGAATCCTTCCTTTACGATAGGATTTAAGAAAAAGGTAACGTAAACTATAATTAAACCTCTTCCTTGGTCTGTTTTGACTAAAGCTAATTTGTTAAGCGGGAAACAAGAATTTCGAATTGATATACACTAATATCTCCTATATTATAAATGATTCAACCTCATGGTCTTCGGATACAGGAAAATTTAGTACTTAACGCAGTACCCCTTCGACCGTGAAAGTTGCCTACCATCGAAAGAAGAAAATTAACAGAAGATCCTACCAAAATTTGCACCAGTAGTTCCTGCAGTATTCTGAAAGGACTGACGCCTCTTTCTTTAATAAACAATCAGTATTCGATCCGCTTCGTAAAAAGGCTTTATTCGATTTTTACTATTTTGTTAGGCCCTCCGAATTTATCGGAAGCACTGTTTGAAACAATATAAGTATAAATTTCCCGCAGGTAATTGTTCCAATCTGTGAATGTTTCGTCGAGCATATTCAGCTAACCATCTCCTGTCCATTAATATACATTTTTCTGATGGTAGGATCCCATAACTTTGAAAATAATCCACAGCTTGCTGCTCTGCAAAAGGCAGATCTCAAACTTTAATATTTCTAAATGCAAGAAAAAGTACAGCAATGACAGTTTATTTATATCCTTGTTTATAAAAACAAAACATGGCTTTCCAAGAATCAGTCGAGCTTACATCAGAAGAAACCGCAGACGTTATAAGTGTATTCCTGCATCATGCTCATACATAACTGGAGCTAAACCATGCTACCTGGCGTCAGCTTCACGGTCAGAGGGATAGTACGAATGTATCGAAAATTTAATATCCAAAAAGGTTTGAATTGTATGTAGCGGTTGCAGACTATTTCCCATTTATTAAAAGTGAGAAAACTATATCATGTAATTTTAATAATTTAGAATTAGCAAAGGAAAATATAATGTGGCTAAATTTTAAAACTTCAGCATGTAATTTTTTTCGCGAAGTGAAATGTTTTCCCTTCTTACACGTCTCCCTTTAGTTGTCGCAGCTCTTTCAGTAGCCAATATAGATTAATAGAACCCACATAATCACTTGAAATTTCAGGATAAACTCGTACAGAAGGATCTCATTCCTCTTTCTGAAGGAATTCTTTACGGTGTATATATATATATATATATATACGAATGAATGACGGAGTTTGTATGTGTGTGTATATATATGTACAAACTTCTTTATTTTGCATGAGTCTCGTATATAATATATATATATATATATATATACATATACATATACAGGGTGTCTCAAAAACGTAGCAACAAATTTTTACACGGGAGGTAGGGCGCATGATAAGGATTGAGAATTGTATAGCAACCTATGACCGAAAGCTTCATCGCACGCCGCTAGGTGATGCTCTGCACAAGATTTTCCTGGAAGTGAAAATGAGGAACTCCTCATTCGAGCGGTAGCCAGCATACGAAGAACGTGCAACAGTATACGAACTGTGAGCTTGTAGGCATCTACTTGGTGTATGGAACAGTTGAGGGCGATGGGCGAGCCGCTGAACCGAATATATCGATAGCTCATCCCAGACAGATATCAGCCGCACCACAGTGTGTTTGCGTGTGTGCATCGAAATTTGCCCTAGTACGGAACATTAAGAAGAGTGAGGCAGGCCACTATTGGCACGTTCGGTCGTTATGCAAGAAAATGCGTTGGCTACCGTAGACACTAATCTCAGTAGCAGCGTACATGCAGATGCCTCTACCTTAAGAGTGTCTCGTTGCAATGTACAGCGTGTTTTGAATGCCGAGTCCTTATACGCATTTCATCTGTAAAGGATTCAGTTAGTGCTTCCCAATGGTCATCCTGCACGTGTGCCTTTCGCAAGGTGGTTATCTACAACAAAGTGTTCGAGATATGAATTTCGCAGCTTATGTGTTGTTCACTGATGACGCCACATTCAATAGGGATGCGCATTCAATCAACAGAATGCGCATTTGTGGGCTCAAGAGAACCTTCACGGTGTGCGACACCACGTGGTACAACATCGCTTCGCAGTAAAAGTGTAGGCAGGTTTGGTCAGCGGCTGCTTAGTCGGGCCGTACCTTTCACCATCCTGCATGACCTCCACGAATTATCGAATCCTTCTGGAGCAGATTCTTCTCGGCATACTTGACAGTGTTCTAGCAATATGAAGCGCAACATGTGATTCCAATATGATGGGACGCCTTCTCATTTTGGACTGGCTGTTCTTAGGCATTTCAATAGGTCACTCCCGCTTCGATGCATTAGGCGTAGTGCACTGGTTCCCTGACCCCCACATTCATCTGATTTGTCAAGCCTTGATTTCTTTCTGTGGGGAACTCTAAAGTCTATCGTGTATCCCGATCCTGTGGAATCTGAAATGGATCTTGTAACAAGACTCGTCTGCGCTGCTGCTACAGTAAAGGAAACTCCCAGTGGGTTCAATTGTGTCCGACATTCAATATTTTGTCTGTGTCAGGCATTCTTTGCGTCTGATGGTGCAAACTTCGAGCATCTGCTTGTAACATTAGTGCTGTATTCCTCTTGCTCGTCATTGCACTCATAATTTCTAATAAATATTTCAAATTAATCATTGTCTTGTTGTCCTTTCCAATATTCTACTTTTGCTTCCACTTACCCCTAATGTTTCCGGTCATGCGTTGTTGTGCAATTCTCAATCCTTATGATGTGCCCTATCTCCTTTAAAAGTCTGTCGCTGCATTTTTGAGACACACCTGTATTATTTATGAAAACATAAAGAGTTTGTGTAAGCTTATTAAAATAAACTGCCTTATTACAGTATTCCTTTGAAAAGATTATGAATACGTATGAATAGGATTTTCCTTTTCCCCTCAAGATTTCATATTTTAAACAGTAAAGAAAATATATTTTTTACGCAGAAAATATAAAACTTTAGAAGAAAAAAACTGCATGAGAGATGAGGAAACAGTACCTATCCCTAAGATAGCTTACTCTGTAAGATTCCCACTAGTGTAATTCTCAGTTACTGTAGTGACGAATCTTAGGAACTAGTTAGCGAGTAATCGCTTAAGTTCGTATGACAAGAAACAACAAGATGGAAGGGTAACTAATTCTTTATTATTCCAATAAGATTTAACAAAACTCTGTCTTGGAGTGTACAATAAAAGCCGACACTTGGGCTTGAACTTAAAAGACTAAGAATTAAACTAAAACTAAGATTAACTAAAGAAATATAGCCGAAGCTATCAAGACTCTAATCGAGTTGGCCTCTTAACTCTATTTGACTACGAAGCTTATCAAGGGCCTGAGTACGGCCGAACGTAATAACAGCTTTCAGAGAGAGAGTAGCCAAAAGGCAGACGCGCGTAAATCAGAAACTCTGATTCTCTCTAACTAAGTAACTTCGCGGTTTAAATACCGCTCCTCCTCATTAAGTATTCAGAAAGATTCCAAAACTACGTTCTGGTCGGAAGTAGTAAGTTGAAGTTAAGAATTTGACAGGAAAGGGACTTTAACTTAATATTTAACTGTTAATAAAATTACCATAATCCTTACAACTCTATTCATACTCTGTTTTATTATTATTAGTTCGCACATGACATGAATCCTTATCAAAAATGTTTTCAAAGTAGAAATTAGAGTCAAGGATCATATTTTTCCCACTTTAAAATTTGTTTAAAAATTAATTCAAGTAAGCCTATCAAATGACTAAAAGTAATATACTATTGTTCAGTGAATTTGCAACATAACAAGAACATGCGCTACGCACACACATATTTATAGAAGTAATATCATATGATATATAAATCATAAAAGGCTGATAAAATAACAGTGAAAAGGAACACACTAAATTCAGTGCTTCGTGTGTGCACAAGAGATTGCACATAGAAAGGTACTGTCAGATAAAGGTATTGAATTCTTGACTGTAGAATATTATTTCAATCCAATACCCTACAAATTCGCAATGAATCAGTAATATCTGTGATACACTGGTCAGTCTTCACGCAATCATGTGTAACACGTGTTAGATGGGGAAGACAAATCTTGTGACTGTGCAGACCAAAGAAACGTTTTGTACGTTTTCGTCAGACGTCAGAGACGAAACGTTGGATACTGAGAGCCATGTAGGCGCTAGTGCTGCCTTGTTGAAAAGAAGTTTTCACAGGAGTTATAGGGCTTCTGATTCCAAACTCTCACTGATGTGCTGCTGTTTTCTCACAGTAAACGAGATTTGTAGAAAGTAAGAGCGTGAAAGTAATGTGATATCACCCCAAATAATGCCACTTAAGTGAGGTTCAGTATAACGTTCTACTATTAACCCTTCCAGATTGCGTTCCCCATGGTACCATTAAAAAAATATTCGGAACAATCTTCGGGCTCTCGCACTCGGCGGAGAAGATGATTTGAGTCCATTCGAGTTTCAAATGTCTTTACTCTTTGCATTGTGAAGTCCTTGATAGAGGACCGATATCCCTCTTCAGAAGATATCGGAGAATAAACAGTAGTAGCTGACAATGCCTGACGTGTCATTGTTTTCCGATGTTAAGAAAATTGCTGATGTTCTAATACTTTTGGATGTTGAGGCGCGGTCTGTCATAGAAATGCGTACCAAGTATATAACTATTCTAATTCAATTCTAGATGATCAACATCCCTCCCGTTGATTTACTGGAAATTCTTCTGTTTGCTGTGTCTATGTACGTACGATTGGAGTTTCGTCCAACACGTCAATAAGCTCACTAAGATTTTTAGTAAACTCATGGAGCTAAAAGAGCCTTTTCTTTCATTCCGGTATTCTTCTTTCAGGTCCTTGATTGGCAACGTAAGAACACTAAACACGATTAGCTTAATCCAGGTTCAATTGGCGTTTAAACTTTGTGTTTTCGTGGTTTTCTTCATAACGTGAACACGAATCAGTTTTCCTTTGAAAATCTTCCAGGAAGGCATCCCTTTCTTTAAACAAAATTTCTACTACACTTTGTCCTATTTGATTAAATAAATAAATAAATACCCTCTTCCGAAATCTGACAACTGTTCATTGCTTTGCACCTAGGCATGTTTATATTCGCAAAACAGCACCTATCCCAGTGCTCTGTTAATGACTGCAGATTTCTTTTTATAACCACCAGGTTTATTATCAGCCATCATTGGGCATGCATTCTTTGCAAATGCCGCTTATCTACTTATCTCTTGTATTTCGCCTGATAAACAACAATGTATGTGTCGAATTTCTAATCTGTCCAATAATTTTTTGCTGGTGTTGCAATTTCACTGAACAGTGTATTAAATGAAGACGAACCTAACAAAAAGCTGCCAATGGCTATTTTTGCTTTGTAGTATAAGTAGTGATTCCATCAACTTAGATCTGTCAGCTTAGGATTAAAAAGAAACAAAAAAATGACTTATTGTTTGTGTTCTTTAGAGTCCTAAGCTGGAAGAATAGGGTATTTCAAAAACCAAAATTCCCTTCAGTGCATGCAATAATAATTTAGGATTAATATTATGGAATGTTTATCTGGCCAATTTTTTTCATTTCGAAACATGTTAATTGTTTTTTAATTTTAATTTTTACCATCTTTTCTTTATCTGTCTTAAACTTCTCGTCACAAATACAGGTTAAGTTTGTAAATATTATTTAAATAAATATAAATTTTAGAAATTCATAATAATTCTTGTATTTTCTAACACTCTTCACGAATTATGTCTTTAATCAAGTTTAGTAAATTTTAATTTCGTTAATTATCTTATTATACACTGAGTTTTAAATTTCACAAAGCCTTTCTTTGGAGAAAATAACTTTAAATAAAATTAAGGGGCTTAATTAACAGGTAATGTTTTTAATATTACTACTGTCTAGAAAAATGCATTTCTTTTGTGAAAGAAGAGCAAGCATTCCCATTGTACTGGAATGGGAAAAATAACAGTTTTAAAGATAAATGGATAAGAGAATTTTTACAGCTAAGAGATATTTGTTCTTCATAGCAATAGTCCCATCTACATTTAATGATTTAATTTTAAATGAGTAATAGAAAAGACATATTTTTTCCCAATTATTCTTTATGTCGTAAATTTAAATGTTTCTTATAATTTCCATTTCTCATAACTGTGATTTGTTTTTCTTTTTTCATAACTCTTGCAGTTTTCCTGGTTTCTGCCGACTACGAATGCATAATAAAGCTCCAGGCCCTCTTACTTACGTGGAATATAAGGTAAATTCCTTCTTGGCTACTTTTACGTAAACTAGATTTGTCTTGAAAGAGTAATACATGACTTTCTGAAATATGCTTCAAACACATTTTATAAGAAAGAATTTTAACTGACTTTATTTCGGCTGTAGCTCAAGTAAGATGAATGAATAGATTTATGCTCTCCACCTCAACTTTTTAATCTATTTTTAAAATGAGAAATTAAATTAGTAATAAAAATAAATAATCTAAAAGCACTACGTTTTCCACTATGTCTCGATCTAAAGATATTTTTAAAATCAAAAAGCTTTTCTTCTTTCTCTAATTCACATTTTTAATAGAAGATACTGTATTAGATTTTATCTATCATGTGATTTAGAACAGATTTGTTTGATATTTAATATTACTTTAATCGAAATAATTAATTTTATTTTCATCAATTAAATGTACGGATATTTTTGTTTTCTGATGCATCACTTTCCCTCTTCTAGTTGTCTGAATGAAGGTCGAGATCAATCAAAAAGGACGTTGAATTTCCCCCAAGGAAAATCTGATTTCATCATAGTCGGAATCTTCCCACTGAAATTTAATTTTGTGATCACACCGATCTACTGAAAACCTTCTTCCTCTTGGATATTCTTCACCTCAAATGCATCATTTGTGTTCTTCTTCCCTGCTCTTGGACTATGAGTATCTCTTCATTTTGTTGATTAAAGAAGTAAACAAAAGTGAGATGAAACTGAAAAACTTTGTCATTAAGTGAAGTGTCGTTGCTGTTGTTCTTTGTCGTTCCCTTCAACTTGCGACCAAAATCTCTAAGAGACGTTCTTTCAATGTAAGAGTTGACTGCTCTATTCTTAAATTGGCTTAAGAGCCTGTGGTATCTTATCTGGCGGCCTTCTTGGAAATTTATAGGAGTGTGGACAAATCAAGAACATAAACGACGAAAGAAAAAAATGTTGGAACAGCACATTTTTTATTAATTTCCTGGTTTATTATGGGCAGCCTAAGTATCTGCATTAAAATACAACCCAGATGCACGTTTCTGAAGAGCATTTTATCTTTTTTAGCATAATAAGAAAATTATGGAGAAAATCTAAAGGTCTCTTCGACTTCATTACACAGTAAACTCAATAATGGTAATACTTAAGAAAATATATTCTATCAAACGAAATGTGTTTCTAAATCTATTTCCTTGGTACTTACCACTCGATGCAGAAGTGGAGGCCGACACCAAATCTGTGCCAAGGCTTCAGAACGCAATTTATACGAAAAGTATTTTACTGCACAATCATGATTGTATGTTGTTGTTAATTCATAAAATGACTTCTGTTGCAAACTTCTTAAACAGTATGTGATATTTCTAACAAAACTGTTGTTTCCCCCTTTTCACACCTCACCATCTCTTATTTTTTTTTAATTAAACGTTATTAAATGTCGCTTTTGGTTAGGATGGGATGAACTGCATAAAACTTGTAAACTTTGCATAGATCCTCGTGTAGACTGCTCAACTTCAGTGTCTCGAAGCAGCTCATATCAGTTTACAGTATATTTTAAATTAAACAATGTTCTTCAAGTTAGCTTTCGTAACTCATAAAATGAAGTATTTAGCATAGTCATAGTTTTGTTCCTCTCTCATTTCCTAGTCAGCAATTTTAGTCAATCTCTCAATGACTAGTGTATTATATTCTGTGCAACCAATTAGAGATGCATGTATATCTAGCATCTGAGCTTTCACTTGCAACTCTACAAGAAGGCAAATAATTATAATCCATAAAATTAAACTTCCAGACTAATAAACGCGTTAAAAGACTCTTGCGATTAACTTCGCTCTTGTATTCGGAAAAGCCGCCAGTTAAATAGAGACCAAATATTGAACATATCAGGATGCTATCAGCAAAGCAGCTGGGCTTATCGTGAATTTGCCCGAGAAAAACCAGTCGTGAACTTCTTTGTAAATGAATTCTAAGTAGATCGTCAAGTATATGTGTTTAAATGTGACTGAGATTTTTCGATACGTATTCCTTTTAGAATTTCCAGGGGTGGGGTTATTTGTTTATGTGATTACGCGTTGTTTTATTCTGTGTGAAAAGGAAATGTCGAAACTGGTTGAATACGCAATGGATGACATTGTGAAGTCGAGAAAAAGTACATATTTGTTTTATTGATGGTTACTTATAAATGTATATAACTATATACATAAATATAAATATATATATATATATTATTAGAAGTGTTTTCATCCGTCTATATAGATGTGTGTGTTCGACTGCGATATACCGGATAACCGGAATTTTATTGCTCATAGAGTATTTGAAACCAAATGTATTACGCTCATCCAAAAATACCATAGATATGTTCAAATTATTTTAAAGCTTACAGAAGTAAATGAGTAGCATTCAATTATCAGTTCCATTAGATTACAGGAAACAGTAAAATATAAGTAAACATTTACTTTTACAAAAGGCAATAACGGTACAAATATAGAATCCTTGTGCTCAGGGTGGTAATTCAGGGAATAAATTCCTTTATAGATTCTACAATATTAGGTTAATGTTAATATTCTCTGAATACTAATTATTGCAAAGGGATTTTTGAAAAGGAGTAGAAAATGATCTGGTGTTTGACAGTGCTTAGCTGCACCTTCAGTCATCTATTAAAATATTTCTTAAGTATTGCATTATGAAATTCAAGCTGTAGCATAAAAAATTTTTATTCAGCCACTATCTCCGTAACTTTGATTTAATGCAAAGGAGAAAATCATGGGAAGCAAAAACTCTTAAATATAACGAAATGGGTAATGAAAACTTAACCGCTCAAAATTGCGATAGATTCTTCAACTTAAATTGTGTTTAATTAGTATTTATTATGCTAGTAAAGGTAACGTTTCCATAAAGAATTAAAATATATTTTGAATATCGTGACTTCCCCAAATGGCGATGCTTAATAGGTTTTTAAGTGGGTAATTAATACTGATTTGGGCTCTCTAGTACCCCATCATGTTGGCCGTAGACTATAAATGAAGATGAATGATACAAGCCTTAGAAAGCCAGAGAAAAACCAGCTGAAACAAAGTCTACAAAAAAACGATAAATGCACTGAAGAACCCTTCAGCTGCCAATTTTGAGTTTTACTTTACGGTTTTGTACTACTTTCTATCCCCTTTTAATACGTAAGGAAATAGCTTTATTAAATCTTCTTTACAATTTTACGGTGACAGTTCACGTTCTGCCATCCTTTTAATATCTAAGGAAATATCTTTATTAAATGTTCTTTGTAATTTTACGTAACACTGCACGAGGAAACTATTTCTAGAAATGGAACAGATCATTGTTTCTGCATATAAGATTTCTCCTCTTTTTAAAAAGCTTAATGCAATTTCAAAATTAAACATGAAACTCCTTTTACTTCTTAAAATAACTGCAATTTCAAAAAATAATTATTCCGCATTAGACAATTTTAAACAATATTTTACAATGAATTATAGTTTTCTGCTTTGTTTCACTAGTCAGTCATCACGAAAAATTAGTTCTTCGTAAAATTTTTAATTTGCATTTCTAATTAATACTTCTTAAAAATTTTAACGAGTCCCCCTCCCTTAAAAGTATATCAATCAGAGAGCTGATTATATCCAGAAAACACTACTTTATTTTAATATAATTCATAATGGGCATTGTATATTTTGCATAAACTGCTTTTTAAAAAAGAACTGGTCGTAAAGTATAGCTCGTGTGTCGAGTGTGTTTTGGCCAAAGAGCTTGAATAAAACTGTTCCTTCTTCAAAAACTTTGTGATACATGAGCTAAAGTCTTACGAAATTTCGACTTTCTTTCTAATGAAACATTAAAATGTCAATTTTCTTATTCTCACTGTCCGCATTAAAAGTATTTTACATGTAATAAACGGAAAAAAAAATCAAAATACACTTACTTCATTAACTCAAATAGTTAATGAAAGTAAATGCCATTAAGCACTATAGACGCATTAGAAGCTATTAAAGATCCTAAAATTGCTAAAATGCGTAAATAAATACAGCATAATAAAAGAGAAAATGCCTGACGCTTCTTTGGATTTGTACTTTTAAACTCATATTAACCATGTACACAATGTAACATGTACACGTAATCATTTTTAAAAGCATGGCATATCTTGCCTTGAAATATCTACAAAGTTTCTAATCCTAAAATGTATGTAGTGCTGCTGATGAAATTTGCACATTATATCATGTGAATGTTGAAATAAAATATATCGCTTCAAAATCTGTGCAATTACAAACAAAAACCATACTTTCATATCAATACTTCACACATATATCATCTTTTTTTTTAACTGATTTTTTTTCCTTTTGAGTCCCTAATTAGATATTAATTTTCTCTCCTACTGTTCTGAAAAAGTATTTTCTAATTTGTAATACATTTTATACATATACATCTTAGACTGGAGAAAAGAATTTTGTGTATGCGGGTGCGTTTAGATAAAAACAAACAGCTTTATAAAGTTTTTCTGGAATAAAAAAAAAAAAAAATTCTACTTTTTATTTTAAAAATTTAATATGTTCCAATTTCAGAGTTAGGTTCAATAGTTACTTCTAAACTAAACTAAACTCAGTGGCGTAACAGCCCTAGTGGGCCAAGGCCTGCAGTGCCCGAAATCTGCTTTCTTGACCTTGGGCCCCGGGGTGCGTGAGCATATGCCCTGAACAAGTGGTCAGCTTGGGTCACAGGATCCCCAGTGTTTAGTCCCCGAGTGAACTTGGTGCTCATTTTATCGACCCGAGTGATGGAAATCAAGGGATGAAATGCTGAGTCTACCTTGACCAACCCGGGGATCTAGTCCCGAACCTGTGGTCCTGCTGCTGCGCGATGCGCTAGCCACTGCGCCACCGGGCCTCAATAGTTACTTCTATTCCGGCTAATTTTACACTGAAAGAATTCTGTATGGCAATATTTGTTTTTTGTTTGCGATTTCTATAAGACGCGCAAAATACGTTCCTTTCATTGGTTAGTCACAAATTATATAACACTCAAGCAATGCTGGTTTTATTTTCTTAACGTTTCAGCAATCATATGGGAAAAATGAAAGCCCATACGTAACTGCATATAATGTTATCACGTTTCCATGGCTTCATACTGTAACAACATCCCGTGATTCTGTAACATAACAGGTTTTCCTTTGCGTTTCAATAAAATTGGCGAAGCATAACTCCGTAATATAGCGCAGATGTGGCCGAGTCTCTTTCAGAACATTTCCAGTGTTAATATGAAACTTCATTTGCCGTAAGTTCACTAACTACCAGCAAACTATGTTGGACCTAACAGAATTTTTAAATACTCCTTCCTAAAGCAGTAATATAGATACCATTAATTATTTATTTCAAGGTAGTGGATTATAATTTCAAAATGTGTTTCATATGGGAGATTTTCAGCTTATTAAATTCGATGTAGCAAGTCGGACATCTAACAAGCATATTTTTAAAATAAATTACTTTTAAAATAAACCGAGCAATATTTTATTGCGCAACGTAACTCAAGCGAGAATAAATAGGGGCTTCCCTTCGATGCATAATATGCCGATGAGCATATCATTGAGCCCGAAAGGACTCGATTCGAGCCTTGACTTAAAAGTGTGTGTTCTTAACTTACTTTTAAGAATGTTTAAAAATACGTTCAATATACGTAATTCTAGCCTCCACACACAAAGGGTCCAAAATGCATTCCAGTAATGAAAGATGCATCTAAACAATCACTTAATAAATTTATTTTAATAAAAGTAGTACATAAGCGACGAGTATTGAGTTAGTAGATCAAATTAAATTTTCTGCATAGTAAGTTCTTACAATCAGATAAATAAACTTTTCTCTACATCTCCGAGTAGCAAATTCAGTACGATTACCAGTTACTTTGACAATGAATAAGATGTGAAGTACTTTCGGACAGCTTCCGCGATTTTATGTTGTGAGTCTCATTTTCAACATCTTTTAAAATATCTTGTATTGGTGTATATATAGTGTGACAATAGAGTTTCTAGTTATTTCAAACATAGTGTTTATGAATTTCAGAGGTAATTAATCTAAGCAACGTGTTTGAAAGCTAATGTATTTGATGCTTTCTGTTCATCTTGTTTGAAATGGTTTACAAGAAATAAATTGTTGCTAACTTGTTTTAATATTCAAATCAAAAAAATTATATAAATTTTATGTTTTATATTTTATAATATATAATTATTTTGTGTTTTATATGTGTATTTATAAATGTTAAAAGAAGAGATGGAATTAAAGATGCTAACTCCATCATTCTGAAGATACTGTTTATAGAATACATTAATCCGCCTGAATTTTTGTATTTCTTGTAATATTATTTTTTTCTTTCAAGCCAGATAAATGAAGTTGGTTTTTTTATTATGATTTTTAAAATTTCCTTCCTCTGGTTCATTATCTTTTTATCATTTGACACATATGCTAAAATAGATTGTGCAGTTTCTGAACAGATATAAACATAATAGTTATTTGCTTATATTTTTGTTTATGTATTGAATGCATATGCTAACATTCCGGATGCAGAGGAATCTAAGCTTAGCTTTCCTAATTCATGCACAAGCTTCAACTTTGCGGTCAAACTTAGACCAATAGATGGCGCTATGAATCAGATAACCCACACAGATGGTTTTAAAGTGAAAGCCGGAGAACAAATGAAATCTATATTTCGGCTATAATTAAACTTTTAATTTAGATTTTATTATCCTGTAGAATTTTCTTTTCTTTTATTAAGTGGAAGAGAAGTGCTTGTAGTGATTTTAATTTATCCCAAAACTAGCAATTTAAAATTTCCCCTCTTCCCAAGTTTCCTGCTTGAAAACTGAGAAGAAATTTGTTTCACAGAGAGAAAATTATTAAAGATTTGAGTTTTGTTTTATTTACTTTTCCGTTTTTGAATAAAGAAATTACCTATGAGATTTAAATAAATTTTACAGAGTATTTGAAAGTTTGTTATACAAAATACATTTTCGCTTAAGTCGAAAGAAGTCAGCCTATTTACCTAGCTAACTCTTGACAACAGCAGTTGCTTTAAAATAAATCTGCATCAAAAATTATATTTTACATCGCTAAATTTCATTAAATTTATAAATACACTAATAATCTCACAACTGAAAATAAATAAAATGAGTAAAACGGCAAATGTTATCAAAGGTTCATCTTTCAAATATAGGTAATACTTAACAGTTATTTTCTCTTGAAGATTAACTTAATGAATATAGCTAATTTCTTCGAAATTCTGAAAGCATAGCTTCATAGATGAGGGCTTAACTTGTCAGAGCTCTATGGAAAGCAGTCAGGACGGATGAACGGAAATGAGTTACTAAAATAATAAATAAATAAAATTGAATAAAATGCAAGGAGATAAATTAATAAATTAAACTAAATTGATGGCAAATAATTAAACAACAAATTGAAATAGCAGAAGTTATCTTGCTGAGATTCCGAGTGGAATTCAAAGTTCACTCAAAACCTGAGAAGCACTAGAACCGTGCTCCGGTGATTTGCGGCTGAATTTAAGTCCTGGACCTATCGGTTTAAATTTTCTGAAAATCAGAAAAAACAGCAGTCGTTTAGATCAAGTAGATATAACGCGAACGAAGATATATAATGTAGAAATAAATCAATATATTCGACACATAAATAGCTTACTTAACACTGACGCTGGGAAAATTCCTGTTTTTACTAAATATAGTTAATTATAGTTATAAATAACTCATAAAAAACTCTGTAAAATAACACATAAAATAAAAATAAAAATTGAAATAAATTATCGCAAAATAACACAAACCGAACTCCTGAAGTGCAAAATAATTTAATTCAGAAAATACAGAATTAATTAGCATGTAATTTGAAAATAGCTTAGAGACAACTTTAACTATATTTCTTACATTAGTTCCATTAACATTTTTACTCTCAGCAAATGTTAACAAAAGACGCAGCTGTCTTTAATATCTTATAGAGTCGAATTTACCAATTAGACAAACCCAGGCGATCTTCTAGGAGCGTCAAAACAGCAAAGTACCCCTCTCCCTATAAATTAAAAAAAAACTGTCTAATTTACTAGTAAATAAATATTTTTTTGATATTAGAAGTAAATACATTGAATATTTTAACTCATAATAATCTTATAAATATTAAAAGCATAAAGAATGATGAAGTCTTAATTATTAATTTTTTAAATAATCTTATTCGTTTTAAATATATGCATATTTTTATGTCCATAAAGTGCTTAGTAATGTATATGTATTAAATAAAATGAAACCTAAGATTACCCACTTTTCTATCTGATTTTGGTTTTCTATGGAGATGGCCGCCTTAAAGAGGTTTTGTACAATACTGATGCTTGTTTTTGTTGTAAAAAGGGATGATCGCTTTCAGAAATATTTTAATGAGAGGTACGAATGTGGACAATGTACAGCGGTGCTTAGAGGCATCAGATATTTTTACTGCGCCCTCGATTCCTAACAACTAAAAGTTTAAGACACAATAACACGCCGAATAAATACTAATTCAGAAGTCAAACAACAAAAATCAGCGTTATATTTACAAAATTTTCACAGGACTAGTTTTGATGGTTTTGCAGCTGAGGATGGTGGTTCGGTAAAACCATTGAAACTAGTCCTGTGAAAATTTTGTAAATATAACGCTGATTTTTGTTGTTTGACTTCTGAATTAACTCAAAGTTTGTTTATAAAGAAAGAAAACATGATGCCGGTGTTTTTATTATACAATAATAAGAAATTAAATTGAGCGATACTGTGTATGGAAAAATAAATTAGTGCAATAAATATTGTTTAGTACAGCATTCAAGATTTATGCAAGCTAATCATTCAACACGGCAGGATTCTTCCCTGTTTATATTTTCATAATGTAATGAATTCTTATCTATTATGTATACAGATTTTTCTTCGTGGTTTAGGAACTAGCTTTGTTTTGTTTTGACTTATTAATAAATATATCATTGATTAGAAAATGCTTTTCGTGCCCCCTAAACTTACCGCGCGGTATTTTATTTGGTACGTAGCGCCATCTATTTTCTAAACTCGAATTTAATATCTGATCTCGAGTGGAGTAAACGAAACCGTGAAATGGACTATCAGTATCATTTAAATGAAAAAAAACATAACAAATTTAATTTAACAAATTTAAACAAAACAAAAACAGTTTTTACATTTGACTTATTTTAAACAACGCAAAATATTTTCGGGTACTAAGATGCATATTTAATAACCATTTGCGATATTTGTTTTTATCTGCACAAATTCAGCAGATTGTTTGCTGAAGTTGCAAAATCTCGAAAATAATGAAAAAAATTCGCGTTCTGTTTCTGTTGTCGAGTTTTAAGCTCTTTATTTTGTTAAAAAAGCTTGATTTTCAATATTCTTTAACAGGAAGATTATTTATTATACATGCTCTCAAACTCTTTTCTTGAAAGACTGTTTGAATTCTTGAATATTTGAATCCCATTGTGTAACAATTCGGAATATTTACTTCCCTTTTGCTTACATGAACATTCGTTAGCTTCGTTTGATCTCTTTGTTTTTGATCTCTTTGTTAAATTCTAATGCAGATGTAATATATATCCGATACTTCTTATTAATTTTCATTCATTTCTTATGAAATACTATTTAAAATATACAGAAAGATAGAATTTAAACGTAGTGTAATTATGTTCACTCACGTACCTGACGCATTGTTGTAAAAAGTAAAATGGATCTGACTTTATTTGACTCAGCCAGCTAAGTTTAAAAAAGAACAGGATGAAGATTGCATTTAGAATCTGTATGTAACAATTTCAGGATCGAAATTCTAATTAGTGCGTTTTATTGCTTATAAATTTACAAATACCTTTTTATTTGTTTCCTGAAATTTGTATGGCATTTTTTTAATTTTGTTTCCGCAACAGCTACTATTTTTTTATGTAATAAAGTACACATCAAAATACCTGGGAGTTTTAATATCATACGTTTGTAAACTTTAGGCAATTTCTTTCAAGCTGATTTGTGCTGGCTACAACTATCATTAACATAGTGTCCATTTACTCTTGCTTATTTTCTGCATTGTTGCTAGATTTTTTTATGTTTTATATTTTAGCATTACATGAGGAAATTGCATTACGAATATCTGGACGTCCACGTGTTATTTTAAGTTTTTGAATCACTTACTTCCCAGGTTAAAAAATAATCAAAATCCAACCTTTAAAGGACATTGATTTTACAGAAGAGCTCTATTCAGTTATTTCAAGAAAGACCTATGGTGATTCTCTTCATTAAGAACATAAATATTCTGATATTTTGGAGTTCCGTCTTTTCCAAATATTATTTCCTAACCCAAAATACTTTTTTGTGTTACATTTTGCTGCATGCGAGGAAAAATAGTGAGCATTATTTGGTGAAATTTAGACCAAATACTTTCTTCTGCTTCTAATTTGGATCGGTTGGTTTAGTTGATTATGGCAAAGCACACTAGAGCTATCTGCCTAAGGAGAGGGATGCTTTCGTGGAGAGACTTTCTAAGAGAAGCTGGCTCGTATGTACGTTAGGCATGGGGAAAACTACGAAAGCGCTCATGCAGCCAGCCCATTCACCTGTAATCGCATCCGGGTCGGAACCACCATTTTCAGCGATTTTACAGCTCGTCCGCTGATAGGCGCTTCCAATTTAATTTAATAGCTGCTGTTTTCTTGCTTGAAGGACTAATAATCTTCCTGTTAAAGTTCTCGAGAGTATGATCTACTCTCTAATTATTAGGTCAATATACTAGTATATTGTGCATTAAAAATTTTGTGCTCCTGCAGTAAGTTCTTTTTTGTTTGTTTAAAGACATTATTAAAAATCTGAAAAGTTATATTCCTTCTCATTAATTTTTATTAGTTAAGTTAAAACGCTTATAGTGGAAGTTAATTTCATGATGTGAAAAGTAAATATTTGTTTCTTAAGCTATTAATTTGTTATTAATGTATTTCTCTTTTCCTCGAAGACTGCATGTTTTAAAAAATTGTCCGTCGAATTAAAAAAATTGTTTTACAAAATTGATTTTTTATTCTATATAAAATATTATATAATATACCTAAGGTTTGTTAGAGCATAATAGCATATAAATACGTTTTTGTTGTATTTTTTATAGATGATGTTCATACATTTTAAACTTCACGTGTACTAAATACTTTTTCTCAAAATTTATTGACATAATAATTGAAACTGGAGGTTTATTATAGTCTTGGTAATGATGACTAATAAACTTTGTTCCATAAAATGTAAATGCTATTTAATTTTATTTCTAGTTGTGATTAAAGTATTTCTATCATTCTGCTTAAAATTCTAGCTAATGACGTACTAATTAATATTCTTTGCCGCGTAATTCTTTAAATTTAAATCTTTCGGAAGATTTTTTTTTATTATTTAAGACTATTCGACGTTTTATTGCTTCGAATGACAACAGTGATACATTTCTGTTCTATCATTCATGATTTGTTTTCAAGAAAATTAAAATTAAATTTTGTATACACAAAATAATAATGAAAAAAATAACTAAACCAGTTACTAACGCAAATTTCTTTTTCAATATGAGGTACTTTTCCTCCCTATTACATTTTATCTGGCATTCTTAGCCATAATATGAAGAGAAATACTAAATTTTTAATTTTAAATGCTTGCGATTTGAATATAAATGCGTATTTCTAAAACCAGCATATCTTAGCAATCAGTTATCATGTACATGAAACAAATTTTTGAATATGCTTCAAGGCAAAGTTTGTGATTATTACTACGGTTTCATGGGTCCAATTTCTGAAGAATTGTACCGAAGTGTTTGCATCCATTCTCTCATACGTGAATAGAATTAAACTGTGTCATTGTGACAAATTTCTTGCTGAATAAATCCAAAGTCAAATTTGTTACCTAATGTTATGAGTTGAAGTTTAATCGAAATAAAATTTCAGTTAGTTATACCTTGTATTGTGTTCCATAATCTTCTGTTTTCATCACTATAGAAACTAAAAAACACGATTACTTAAGAATGTAATTCATAAATATATGTAAATAAATGCAAATTATATCATTACGTATTTAGGAAATCATAAGTGTATATAAATGGATAATAAGATGTATTTAGGAAGTTTTTAAGGAAATAATAAAAGAAAAGAAAATTTAAGAAGAAAAATAAAATAAGAAAAATAAAATTTTTAACCGTGACATTGGATAATAAGGAATTCAGTAAAAAATATATATAACAAATATAAAGCTATCATATATTTTAGAGATTCGATAAAGAACTTAATGAAATCTTTCACTAAGTAAAACATAAGTCATATCAACTTTATAAGTACAATACAAACAAGTACTGCCGATGAAGTAAATACATAACATTTGTATGCATGTGCTGTGCATAAAAACAATAAATTAAAATTTCTGAATTAAAATTCCATCACTGAACTGATCGGTATGAATTTACATTAGGAAAGAAAAGAATGATTTTATTGCATTCTTTCCTTTCTTCAGTACAATAAAGCAAAATACCAAAATACTGAGTAGTTAGTACTCAGCAAAAGCATCTTAAATAGCTTCTCAGATCATCTTATCCCATTACTTATCCGACTGCTTCTTAAGACACTCCATGGTTCTACTTTTTACAAAATTTTCATTTAAAAATTGACTTTTCCTTGTATATAAAAAGTTATACAAATTATCTAAGGTTTGTTAGAGCATAATAGTATATAAATAAGTTTTTGCTGTATTTTTAAAAGTATAGATGATGATCATACATTTTAAATTTCACGTGTATTAAATAAATGATCTCAAAATTTATTGACGTAATTGATCCATTAACCTATCACTCTGCATAAGGTAATATGTATTAGATAATATTAGTATATAAAACCAAAAAATGTAAAATCACATCCATCCTTTATCTCTTCAATGACTGCAATCACGTAAATACAAATTTCTAAACAATTTAAAAACGCATTTTAATGCATTAAATTACCAATCAATAGAGGTTTTGCCTCAAAAGAAAGCAAATTATAAGGGGTGTGCGTTAAAAGCACTCTATACCCTATCACTTTGATAACAAAACCTTAACACAAATGCTACTGTTTCTGCCTTTGTGTTTTCATTTATTTAAACGGGATGAGAAGTAGCACTAAACGTAATAAATTTGATTTTTTTTTTTTCCTTTATTCTTATTTTTTTATTTTTTAATATATGTTTCAAAATTTGGTGGCTGATTTTGGGTATTCTTGTATTTTGAAAAGCTAAGATAAGTATAACTTTATTTAACAGAAAAACGACAAAATGACTATAAATTCTTTACGTTAAATATAAGTTGAAAAGAAAAGCTTCCCCATCAGTATAATAGTTAGACTAGCTACTACACCAATAAGCTCGAGATTTAATTTTAAATAAAACATGGGTATCTATAATGTCTTTTCCCTTCTTGTATAGTATTAGTCCCTGCGTTACACTTTGCGCAATTTTCTTAAATACAAAATAACCAGTGAGTTCAGCCATCTTCTGGTTAACGTGTAGTTTTCAGTTTAAAAATGTATTTATCGATTAATTAATTGCTCTCCCACCAATTTTGTTAAGAGTTTATAACGTATTTACCTGTTTGGTACAGCCAACTGGTTCAGCAATTTAGGGTCGCATTCACCACTGAAAGTTGCGTCATTTTTGTCCCATTCAAAAACGTTGCAAACTGCACAATTTTCAAACAGTATATCATCAATAGAGAATTGTCATCAATAGACATAATCTTCAACATAATTTCCAAGTAAGGTACTCCAATGGCTAAAATCATTTCCTTGATAACCATGTAAGTGTCCACAGTGTTTGATTGTTTCGCACAAGTGACAATGATGGAAAGTTGTGCCAAGATATTTATTTATAAAAAGATTAGAGCTTTAGACTTCCCTAGAATTTTCATCACACACTACAGACCCAGAATGTATCCCGAGTATTCCGCAGCAAATAGTTTGAATAGCATCATTTTAGGGCTTTCAAGCTTAATGCAAATACCTATCGATTTCTTTCAAAAATCTTAAAACGTTTTTGTTGGTGGCAGAAATTTAGTTGTACCGGGAACAGATTAAATCAAATATAGGAATATTTTGTGGAGTGTGATCAAATCGTAATGCGTTGAATCTCTGATAGTATTAATATCCATTGGAACTAACATAAATTTCAAAACACTGAAAGTAGAATATTGAGAGGAGGTAAAATGAAATTCGTCTGAAAAGTTAGATTAATTAAGGCATCGAAGGGGCAGGTATCCTTAAGTACTCAACTGGGACTAAAGCTTACAATTTATACTGGTCATGAACACTTGAAAGTATTTCTAGTAAAACGTAAGGAGCAATGAATATTATTCGAAAATTTGTTATAAAACATTGAAGAAAGGTAGATTAAAAAGTAAAAAGTAATACGATGAATTTTAAAAAATAGTGAGAGACTTAAAAAAGGGTGTTCAGTATGGTCACTCTTACCTTTGGTCAACTTTCAGAATCATTTTCAGAAAATGCAGACTGCAGTAAACAGTATCGTCAGACAACATAGTGATCTCTTTATTGTTAGTAACACTGATATTTGGTCGTTTTTGATTCGGAACGGTGTACCAGTATTCACAGTTCTATACTTAAACATCCTCTAAGTCCTATCTGTTGGAGAAAAGAAAAAGGAAAGGTAGAACACGGTGTCTCATTGACTCGAATCAAGAGAACGAAACCTTTCAGCAACTCTAAACAAAACAAAGGAGCAGTTCAGAGCTGTTATGTTTCAGAAAGAAAGCTTAGAGCCTAAGTAAGTGCATGAACAAGAAAGAACGTTCTCTCTACAAACAGATTATGTGAACTGATCCGACTGATCCGACTGATGATGTGAACTGAATCTGCAATACTAAGACTGAGACAATCTTAGTATTGCAGATGCAAGCAGGTTGCTGCCTTCACTTCTGAAGGACTGATTGTTGCCAAGAACGACTCGGTTCAGATATGCTTCAAATAGGGAACTATCAGTATCAACGCAAAATTTAGTTTAGTTGGCAGATATTTCAGCAACTATTACGTGTCACAATATGCAAATACGTACATATATCTTTACAAAGATTTGGTTTTTTGTACCTTCAAAATTCAAATCGTCCAGCATTTATGCAACAATCGCAGTTAGGACAGTTTAGATTAGCAAACACTGGATTTGTTTACGGAAAGAGAGTCAGATCGATAGAAGCCTAATTTTCTGATTTACCCAGTTTTAACTCTGGCGGATTCATGAACAGGAAAATTTCCATCCTCTCTCCAATCACAGAGGATTGGAGAGAACTCTCCAATCACAGAGGAAGGTTACCTAAAATATGATTAAATTAGTTTAATGTCCATGTTAAATGGAGGCTCATGTTTTCTTTCCTTAAAAAGCAGTTTACTTAAAAACCTACAAAACAAGTTGTCAGAAAGAAATCCTTTCTATTTCTATTTCTGTGAAACTTTTATCAACGATTTGATCAATGATGCGATCAACAGTTTCTGATTCACATAATATGAGTGCACCAATGACTTCTTCTATATTTAAAATGAATAGCTAACATAATAGTACAGTATAGTTAATAGATTAGAAAAATAAACTCGAATGTATAAGACTTTCTAATGTAAAAAAGACTCATGAATTCTCTTATTTGAAGTTCTCTTACATCTCTTTTGGAAATAGCTTTAAAAACTGGTACAGCGTCCCAATTTAAAAGCCAAAATACCCAAAATTTCTATCAGAAATGCGACCACAAATGTCTGCTAATACCGTCTACCGCAATTAGCAACTTCCAAACACGATTCGATCCAGATAAGATCCCAGGTGAACGGGCTGACTGCGTGTTTCGGTTTCATGGCTTTTCTCATGTGTAACATGAATACGAGCCAATTTCTCTCAGAAATCCTTCCAAGAACGCATCCCTTCGTTTAAGCAGATAACACTCGTGTATTTTGACGTATATAAATAATCTGAACTAACCTATCTAAAAGTGATTCTGAAAGGTGATCAAAGGGAACAGTGTCTGTACTAAATATATTTTTAATCTTTCAGTGCTTTCTTTCTTCATCACTCATTTCATTACTTCCCCCCTTGTCTTTCTCAAAATTTTTGTAAAATATATTTCGAATGATGCACCTTACATTCGACTAGAAATAACTCCATGCATTCACAATTAGTATAAAGTTTAAGCATTAGTTCACTTTTAATACGTAACTGTTGCTTGGGAAGGATGTATATCATAAGTTCATAGTTACACTTAGACATACTCAATTTAACACAGTACATAAAAGTGTAAGAAATTATTTACGGGTTGCAATGTGCAAATACATATTTTTAAAACTCTCCACACAGTAACATACTATACACCTGATATAGTTTTTAAGGTGGAAATGTCCAAAAAAATGAAATGTGAGCTGTTTCAGGACAAAACGAAACAAACGAATTATGCTACTACATGGGAAAGTATGGAAGCGTGGGAATTTCCTTACGCACACAGAAACATGGCATCCCTCCTCCCCTCCAAAAAAAGAACCGAAATAAATTTGGTTTAATATTTCGATGTCCGTTGTTTAAAACTTCCAGTTTTAATAGATATTAATACTGCATGAGATTCAACGGTTTGCGATTTGAACATCAATTAGCAGCAAAACATGCCAATATTCAAATTTCATCTCTCTGCGATACCTAATAATACCTACTACCAACTGGAATGCTTTCAAAGTTTTTAAAGAAAACGCATTTGCATTAAGATAAAGAGTGCTAAAATAATGAAACTAAAATGTTAAAAAAGCTGGGGCAAATTTACTTGAGAGATAATCTGGGTCTATGGATACTATGTCTTTGTACTGATGATGAATGTTTCAAATTAATTGATTCTTCTTAATTAATTTTAATTCATAATTCTTTCTTAATTATTATTAATTAATTCTTCTCAATTCTTTCTTTATTAATTTCTTAATTTATTTCACATTTTATATACTATTTTATATTGGTTTCTCTATCATATATACACTATTTACTTTCGTATTTCTCCCCTTTTCTTACTAATTTTACCGCTTGAGAAACAGGCAGGGAAAAATACGTGGTGTATACTGTTTCCAAACAGACGGCCTTAATTATAGACATGGCAAATTAAAAAACGCACATAAAATCACACTATTATTATATTATGTATTTCAAACTACTTATTAATTTCAATAATATATTTTACTTGCACAAAATAGTTTCTTGTTTTTTCATTTTTTTATTTTTTATTTTTTTTTTTTTTTATTATTTTTTTTTTTTTTTACCATAAATCAGAAGTTTCTAAGTCACACATTGAAAAACTAGGAGGAGAAATATGCGACTAAGTGCATTGTTTGTATATTACATACACTTGTACAGGTATCACAATTTAATACATAAGAATTGAAATAAGAAGACTAAAAAAGTGGAATCTCACCTAAAACTAGAAGAACGGTCTTGTTCCCAGATCCAGTTAAAGCAAAGGTGCAACATTTTTTATGTGTCCCATGTTCCATGCACATGTCTTGTTTTAATGTGTGAAAAACAAGATTATGAGTAGCTCTAAGATAACTTGGAGACCTGTACTTTGGAGATTTAGGTGGTAATCAGGTTCTAAGTTACGTATTCTGAAAATACGGTGACTGTGTTAAACTATTAGACAAATTTTTTGTCGTTAATTGCTAAGATGTATAGTTAAATTCCTAAGTGATATCTTTTTTTTTTTTTTTTTTTTTTTTTTTTTCAAAGCCGCAGTAAATTCTACATTTCTACGAGTTCAATCTGCAAGCAAAGCTTGATTTACGCAAGCTGTAAATAGAGAAAAACTTTAGATAAGCAAAATTTAGAATAAAATAAGCAATTTTGGTGGGTGAGAAAATTTTGAGTTCTAATTTTAATAATTTGAAAAGTTGAACTAATAATAAAAAGAAAGACTTTATTAATATACAGTGAATACTCTTATGATAAACTCCTCCGACAGACGATGATCACTAAAAGTGGTAAGTATTTCTCATATCATAAAAAAATTTCGGTATTGATGATTATAAATTTTTCCTCTTAAGAAAATCTTTCTGTAACACGACCGAGATCATTAAATATTTATATATTTGCAACCTAAGAAAGATTTAATTTTCGTATCAGATTTAAATATTTTAAATATTATACAAACTAAAAAACAAATGAATCTGTAGTAAAAAAGCTACTTTTTGTGGAAAACGTTTTATTGCATGCACAATGGAAACGCAAGTTTTATTCTTATCTCAACTTATTTTGTATCTTCCTTTGCGGCACAAAACATTTATAACCATTGATTTCATTCATAAGCTTTTCTTACTAATTTTTTCATTTCCTGTTGTACAGCTGATAATGTTTGAAAATCAGTCTTTTAGAAATTCTTTCGTATTTGTTTCAATGTTGGAGACTCAAGCATATAGGCTTGTAGACTCGTATTTAAAATTTCCTGAATTTTAAGTGCCTTAGATTAAGAATGCCTGAGTATAAAGCTTTAAGAGTGTTCAGGGCAGAAAATTTCATGTTTTATAAATGGTTTTAATGAATTTTCCCTCGGGATATATGTGTCAGTAAAAACCCCTTTCCATCAGAAAAATTCTTTACTAATAATTTGAAATTTTATTTTAGAAAAATTTAAGATTTAAGACTTGAGCATTTTAAATATTTTATATAACTGCTGAACCAACTGACCAGTTTGCATAGTGTTTTTACTTTTTGTTCAGATTTATTTCAATTTGTCTTCAGAATTTATAAAAATATTTGTTACAAAATTTTTAATAATTAGAAATAAAGAAAAAACAAACAAAATCTGAAGAGACTCAGACTTTAACGCTGCATTAGACAGTTTGTTAAGGATTTTTATGCTCTCGATGAGCTCGCAGTTTAAAAATTGCTCGTTTTTCCATAATGGGAGGGATTTAAATACGATCATACAGACTCTTCATTATTCCTTTCTTTAAAAATAATGCATGGCGACAACATTCGATGGCAACTATTTGAAAAGTGATACAGACAAAGAGATCAGGTTCAACACTAATAGCATTCTAGTGTTAAAATCTTATATTTTTTAAACTGATTTTTGTGTTGAGGCAAATGTTTAGGAATTTGTCATTCAAAGTTAAATATCCTAAATGCAAGCTACTTGAAATATAACAAATAAAATGCATAGAAAAGTTAAGTAACGTAATGCATGAGGAAGTTTAGCTATAATGTCTTAAAATTGACAAATCATAAAAAAAACTATTCCAGAATAAACAGATTAAAATATGCGTAACCCACTTTCCTACATATTCAAACTATGCCATGCGTTTTATCATTTAAATTCACAATTGTAATATATTTTAAAACAAAAAAATGAGGAGCAATTCTAAAATGAATTAAATATGCATCCAAAATGATATTTTTACTTAGCAAAGAAAAAAAGTCAGTAAAGCCTTTTTTATATAACCTTTCATGGATCAGGAAGATATCATAATCTTCTAATAACCACTTAGTTCTTTCCTTCTGGGAGCAGCTATGAGTGATAAGAGAGCTCGTGCACGTTAAATAACGATATGAATTTTATGTAATTGTCAGTGTACTTCTGAAAATTTTGCATCTTTTTTCTGTTCTTTTCTTCTCTGTGAATTTAGTTAGACTCTCCTTTTTAAGGATCTCTGTAAGCACTTGTCAAGAGTACTAAGTCATTGATTATTAAAGGGAAGCATCTTTACAGGGCACGTTGGATAGGTGAAATTTCGAATAGATTGCATCTCAGGAGCTGTATTAATATATTTATCAATTTGTATTGGCTCAGTATAGCACTTAATCATGTTGTCACTGTCGATTGGCAAGGCCGAGTGTTACATCAAGGGACTCTTTCCTCCAGTTTGAGTCTCTTTGGGCATGGGTGGTTGGCTATCCATTGGGATACGCGCTGCCGAATCAGAAACTTTCCTATCATCAAATTTGGAAGGACAGTTTCTTCGCATTCATGAGACTTGATGTTCGCCGTTTTCCAGAGTTACGATGTTTTTTTTTTTTTTTTTTTTTTTTTTTTTTTTTTTTTTTTTTATTCTTAATTTAGATTTTCATCAGTATCTTTATCTAATGAGATCCTATCACAGTCGCCGTTGAAGCTATGACGCCCTGCCACAGGAATGTTATATTCATCGACAGAGCTCAATGGCATCTTATTTCTTGGTCGGTTTTCATTAACGCTCGTAGGAAAGTTGAAAGAAGTGTTTTTAGTTTTAGAAGTTCTTTCCAGAGCGGTAAATCGTGAATTCGATGTTCAATACGAAGAGTAAAAATCGAAGTTGTGTTCCTCTTTACAGCGATCATCAATCGTTGGTTAAGCGTCTGATGAGTGCATGCACGAAAATTGAAAAGCTGGTCTAGCTCAGTAGTCTTCTTCTCAGTTATGGGGTCTCTGGTCAACTTATATAGCTTTATAACTCATAGATCTGGATGCAAATAAAATTACATAATTTTTCAATCGGTTTGCAAAATCCATAAAGCAAAATAAAATCCAAATATCAGTTTGTATGCCTGGGCACGAAAACTCATACAAAGGCCGTTTTACAGCTTAACAAGCCGAAATTCTCCAAGCATACAAATTTCAAATCTTTATTATCCTAATTCTCACAGAAATTACACTATAAGATGCAATAATTATGTCTTCAGTACAAATAATTTGATAGCAAATATTTAATTGCACTTTGAAAGTTTGTATGCATAATATGAAAATGTCACTAGGAAATCTTACATCAACTCCTTCGAAATTCAAACTGGTCCGGCCGTACTAAATTTTATAAATTGCAAAACTTTTAGAATTCAGAAAGGTGCTGAGCGGCGGAACTTGAGATCCACAGAAATTGTATCTGCCATCAAAATACACTCCTTTTAGTAATCAGAATCTTATGAAGTGAAATAAGTTCAACAATCAAAACGGAAAATTAACAAGAAATTGCTAACAATTAAAGCAAAGCAAGAAACAGTGAGTAAAAAATAAATAAACCACCATTTCAGAAGAATTAGATTAACAGAGTTAATAATCCAAATGTACCAATGTTCCTCAAAATGGTTATGAAAAAATTGCCAAAAAAAATAGCAATCTTAAATTAACTGAGGATTAATTAAAAGAAGAAATAGATAATTTAGCAATAGAAAATTAACAATAAGATTTTGAAATTTTTATTAAAATATACTTAATAAAATAGTTAAGAATAGAATCTCCCGTAATTTGACTTTTTGACTTTGTGATGACATTAAAGATCACGTGACTCACATGCATAGACATCACAAAAATCACATGCTCTCTGATAGTCACGTGCTACTTTTCAGTTTTTCTCCTACTATTCGCTAAACATTTTTTGCCAATAGTTTGGCGTTGTTGTTAGGTGTTAGTAAAAGGTTAAATTTGTAGAAATGAATTGCTTGTGTTTGCCTGCATATGTCAGAAATACACTTTCTGTGCAGTAAACTCTTGCTGAGCCGTGATCTTTGTGGAGACACTTGAAAAATATGGCTGCAATATCATTCCGATGTTGTCGTCGGAAAGTTATCTGGAACTAGATATTTTAAAATTTTCCTCGGAAATATAACTTTATCATAATTCTTAACGCTCAGTTAATTAAAATAGCGGGCAGAAAAGAGACTTTATCTACATTATTTTCATTTTTTAGGCTTTTAAACATATTTTAATTAAGTTTTTTCGTAAATGTAATTAAAAAAAACCTATGAGTAACAAAGAACATTTTATAAAAATATAAATAACTGAAAAATGCTTCAGTCATGATAAATTAGGATTTAAAATAACAATTATAATAATCAATATTTTACCTAAGCTCAAGCATTAATTTATTCGCGCTTTGTAGCACAAAATAATTTAACCATCAACTTCTATACCTACAACGTAAGCAAATAAATAAAAGACTGTATAAGTTAGTTAATAAATGTGACTAAAAATATTTGTGCAGGAAATATACCTGAATCTAATATCAAAAAACCACCCAACATTCATTCACATTTAAAATGATATTAATATACTAAAAAACATACCTGGCAGCAATATTTAAAAAAATTGAACTGGGCAGTGTTCGAAGTATCAGTACAATAAGAAAAGTGAGAGAACTGCAATATCCAATTAATAAAAAGTTATTTAGTTCTTTTTAAATATTGAAAAATTAAAAGGGCAATAATTATATATTACAATATTTAATAGTACTGATGATGTTTCTTAAAACTATAGATAAATGTATGCACTTATTTTTAGTTTCTACATTTTAGATTATAGCAGATTACCATGATCAGTTCGTACACGTTTTAAAATCAATGATCTTCCTTTGGGTACTGCACAGAAATGGTTTGAATAATATACACTGTAATAAACAATGCATATTAAAGTCTGCTCTTCGTTAAACAGCACACAATGAAAATGGAATAAATTCAAATGCAATAACAAGAAACCTAAATTGCAACATTCATATTTATAACGAGATAATGACCTAATAAACAGCTTACATGTCGGCAAAAAACCATAGACTACACAGTGTTTGGAACCACAAATACCAAGTGAAACGTAATAAAACTGAAATTTGCAATAATTATGGATTACAATATTTAGTATTAATGATGTTACTTAGTACCATTTCTTTCGATCACATGTAAATGTAAATACTTATATTTAGTTTCTACATTTTAGGGTAACGGTAGATTACATTGATCATTTCATACACTTTATACATTCAGTAAGTAACCTTCCTTTGATTAACGAACAGAAATGATTTAAATAATATAGCACTCAATAGTAAGTTAAGTACGTTAAAGCAAACTCTTCGTTAAATAGCGCATGACGAAACTTTATTTTTCATTTATCATGAATTTCTTTGTTCTCACAATCACATAAAATTAAGCAATTAAAACGGATGACCTTTAAATTTAATAACAAATAAAAATTAAATTCCAACATTCATTTTTTGAGATAATAATCTAACAATACAACAGCAATATTTAAAACAGTGTGAACTGCTGTTTGGAAGCACAAATACCATAAGAAAAGTAACAAAACTGCAATTTGAAATTAATAAAAATTAATTAGTGTTTTTTTAATATCACACAATTAAAAATGATTGAATTATAGACTTCAATATTTGGCAGTAATGCTGATGTTTCCTTAACACCACTTTATTCGATCATATATAAATGTATAAGTATTTTTAGTTTCTACATTTTAGGATAATGGCTAATTACAATGATCTTTTCATACGCTTTTTTAAATAAATAACCTTTCTTTGCATACTACGCGGAAGAGCTTTGAATAATATACACAATAACTTACTATACGCATTAAAACCTGTTCTTCGTTAAACAATACATCATTTTACTTTAATTTACTGTTTTCTTGCAAAAATATATGCCAAATTAATCAATGGGAAAAAACTATACTTAAATATAATAACAAAAATCATGTATTCAAGCATTCAAATTTATAGTGGTTTCTTAACATCTCCTCTTTCTATCATGTCTTAACAGTTTCGGTTTCGGTTTAGTTTATTATGACAAAGAACCTAGGGCTATCTGACCTACATATCTTAACATATTTTACTGTTTGGAATAATCAGGATAATTTATTTCTTTCATACAATACATTTATTAAAATCAGTAACCTCTTTTTTTTTGCATACTGCACAGAAAATCTTTGAATAACATGCACAGTAGCATACTACGTCCAATTAAAAAAAAAACTACTCCTTTTTAAACATCATAGAAGGAAACTCTTTCTTTTTTCATTTATTATGAACTTTTCTGCCATCAAAAATGTATACGAAAATTAAGCCATGAAAATAGAATATGTTTTAATGTTAAAAACCTAAATTCAAACATTCATATTTATATTATGATCATGACTTACGAAACACATAAACCTAATTTTCAAATAGCACAAACTATGCAGTCTTTGGAGTTACAAATACTATAAGAAAGTAATAAAGCTTCATTTTGTAGTTAGCATACTATATATAGTTAATGCTTTTTAACTGTTTTAGCTTTCGATCATTTGGAGTTGAAAACTTACTATCCTCTAAAACATTTGTATAATTGTATGCAAATATTTTCAAATGTATATTGCATTTTCATGTCAATATTAAAGAATTCACAATCGCAAGACTGGCAGATTTCATTTCCAACTAGTCCATTATTAATTGCACACATTTTAAAAACTGACTCTCTGACTTTGGTATGGGATAATGGAAGATTATCGTAATCTTCCCCTTTAATTATTATGTTATCGAAACTTAATAATTTTCCATGAAGATTATACACTGAAGTTAGTGACATAGCAAGTTCTGGTGGCACCTGGTGCAGAGTTTTAACTTGTCACCTTCATGTCCAACAAAATATAAAATGAAATTTATTGAGAAAGTATTTTTTTTATTCAGTTCGTTAAGTAAAGAGGACATAATGTTAATTATTTTGTAAACCATTTTTTATAAATGAAAATTGAGTAAAATGACTTTTATTAATAAACCAGTTTCATGTATAATGTATGAAATCGTTTTTGATATATAATGCTAGTTCTCAGTGCATAACTTGATTATTATTAAAATACAATTTAATGAATGCTCAACTGTTTACAAATTCCGTTTTCTCGGCTGTAATCCAACAAATTGTACTTTAACATGATACATAGAGTCTCTTCTTTCTAATTTTTTTGTTCTGCGAAGTTTGAAATTGCGTCATCAAAATCTATGCCTTTAACTGCGCTATTTTCAACTGACAAAATGGTTAAACTAGAGAGTCGTGCTTGGTTCATAGTAAATCTGAGATAATTTTAATTAGCTTGAGTTTCGAAAACCTTCCTTCACATGATGCAAACATGTGAAGTGATGCAAACAGAAACACACAAAGTTAAGAAAATTCTTGTTGGTAACAGAACTTGGTTGGTAAAGACTGAGAACAGAGTCGAAAAGCTCATGTTCAGCTACAAAAAAAAATCTTAAGGAAGTCCAGGAGACTCTTCCTTTAGAACTTTGACGGCTTTTAGAAATCGTCTTACGCGTCGAATATCTGCAAAGATATCACCTGCAGAAAGCTCATCGCAATCTTCAACCAAACTTTCTACTAACTTGAGAAGTTCAGTTTCCGAGGTTTCAGTCAGATTTCTAGATTCTAAAACCGCAAATCGACCTGATATATGTTTCATGCCTTTGCGACGTGTATCGATCTCTTGTTGAAATCCGTCAATGCTATAACATTGATCTTTTTAGTTCTTGATCCAAAGTCAGGGATTTATCTGCAACCTTTTCTCTGGGTATGTTTTTCTTCTTCCTGGCAGTTCTTTTTACTACAGGAATACCCATCTCTTCATATGTGTCTTTTGCAAATTGCAGTGCTTCCTCAACAAGGTATTTTTTTTTCTTCTTGATAACAGACTTCTCGAAGATTATTCCAACAATCTGTAAATACTTTTGACCTCTTGGAAGACATTATTCCATAAACACAGACAACATAAAAACGAGAAATCGCACGTTGCAGGCAACAAATATTGAGCTGCTCCTCTGGTTTCAATCGTTTGCGAAGCATCACACAGTTTCTCAGTGGCATGGACAATCTTCTTAAACGCAGGATTAACAGCTTTGTATTGAATCTTTTATATTGTTTCTGAAAGTTATTTAACTGTAACTTAGTCAGAAAGGTCTTTCGTCTATGCTTTGAAGTTGAGAAAACGCGTGCAAACTTCCTAAGATCCCAAAAAGAGTTACACATAATGGAACTGTTGCAAAAGAATGTACTACATACAGACTGAGAGAGTGGTTTGTACAGGGTACAAACGGTGCTTTTACACAAATTCTTTCTTGAAACTCAGAATGCACTCGAAACATAGTCGTTTCCTTGTCCTTAGCACAGTATTATATTTACACTATCCAGTTCCGCAACCTTTGAAATACCTTTTGTTATGTTTTAGGGATTTATATTTATTTAAACTAATAAGTTAAAGTTTAATTTTAAGAAAACCTGCCTATAAGCCTTCATTCTCTTAATTGTTAGTGCCAGAATAGTTAAATTTTGTAGCGCGCGTGAAGGAATGCAAATTTCTATTTGGCAAAAGGAAGTATTTAAAAGCCGAGTTTCGGTGGGAGTTAGAGTGTTACGCTATTACCGCCACCTCTGTCGTAGATACGTTTGCTTATTGCTGGTTCAAGTGGCTTAACTGCATTTAGTTTCTGCCACTGGTTTCGAAGGGGATTCAAGTTACGAGATCTCGCTGAGCCCTGTAGGCTAGTTCTATCACTTGTTAATATCTTCAACTTCTAGTTTCATTATCTGACTTTCAGTTACCGCCCAAGCAGAGGCGAAGTTTGTTAGTGTCGAGTTGATGCATTGTAAATTTTAAAGAATTAATAAAGGGCGCTTTAACCCTTCTCTTGTGTAGTTCCTGCTACTCCAGTTTTCATACAGAAGTGCATCTGTTAAACCTTACAGTATCAACGAATTTTTTACCAGTTAGTGAAAAAAACCTAGAAATCAGTGCAGCATTTACGTATAAGCTGCACAAGGTATAGCCTAGGGCCTCCCAAAAAATTTAAAATGTAGTATAAATATAGTATTAAAATAAAGTATAACAGACTTATAAAGGGCCCAATATTTCAAATAGCTTAGGGCCTCATCAAGTCTAAATCCGACCCTGCTAGAAATGATTCCTTTATTCCAATTTGTTTGTTCTCTATGTGAACTTTATGAATGATTTCACTCATCTTATTTATATGCGACCGAGAGCATTGTCAAAGATGGTTTAAGATGTCAAAGATGTAAGATACTTTGCATTTTTAATATCAGTCAAAATCTTTTCTTCAACAATTCCATCCAGAAGTGAGATAAACACTTTTTTGTGTGGTGGGAGGCAAATAGCTTGTTAATCTTACCTGACTATGATTGTGACTGTTCTAGTTTGATTAAGTATCCGGCCGCCGAATGGAAGATTGTGTTTAGATAAAAAAATATAGTGACACCTAGGAGTCTTTTTAAAATATCTCTTCATTTACCTTTTTTTGTTTGTTTCAGCGGCTGTCTGGCTAACTGGATCAATTGTTGTTTTGGCCATTAAATTTGTTCTTAACGTTTTCCACTTTTCTAAACGAGAGTTATGCTATTCTGCGTTTTCATGGTTGGGAATTTTCTAACTAAGGTTTCACCAAGCCTGAAACCCAGTTAAAATTTAGATGTATTACTCAAATTTGCAATTGAGCAATACATCTAAATTTGGTAATACATCTGACTAGTTTTGATAATACATCTAACTAAATTTGGTAATACATCTATCATCTTAAGCCCAAACTTCAAATCTGTGTCAAAGAGCATAGAACAGAAAATTACAAGCTCTGCTTTTTAATTGAGTATGTCATCCAAGTTCTCAGAATTTTCTTGCCATTTGGTTGACTTATATAGAACCAATCAGACATCAGCTGTCTGTTAGTAACCTTAGTCTTAGTCTTATTCAACTGAAAAAAAATGGTCCACCTTTGGTTCGAAGCGCTTCACTTCTTCTTTTACGAAACTCAAGTCTTAGATTATCTCGAACAGGGAAAGACCAATCAGAAATGTCAAAAAGCATAATATTAATATTAGTTTCTTTTTCCTCTGTTCTTGCTTTTTCTTCTCCTCCTACTCCTTCTTCCTCTTTTGTCTGATGCAGCTTCCTTTAATTTTTCTTCATTACAATTATCTCCGAAGTTATCATTTTCTTTAAGCTCTTCAATCTCTTCGTAAATATCCTCTCTAACATTTTCTTCATTTTCGTGACTTCTCTTAGGCTTTTCGCTTATGGGGTCTGATTTAATTTTCCTAACATTTTTTTTTCTGAGGATGGAAATGCTTCTCTCGAAAAAACTACAATTTTAGAGGTTTTTCTGAATTCACAGATTTGAAGACAGTTGGATAGAAAAGCCACAATTTTTTTCAATGAAATAGATGAATAACTATAGCCCTGGCTTTTGCCATGTTTTATGTTTTTATAAATTTCTGCTTGACTGTTTATTCTTTAATTCTACGTAACCCGATTAATGCATACTTGTTTCTAATATGAAATTTTAGCATTAATTCTACATAATAGCATGAGTAATCTTTTTTTAAATTTAGTTTTAGCATTATTAACAAAAACTTTGACACTATGAACTAAACATTTTTTCTTGAATTTTTTTAAATCTTTCAATACTTTAGGAATAGGTCATTGATTTACATCTATAATAAAAGAAATAAATGCTTGTACGAGTTTTAGCATATTGTTGAAAATGCAATAAACCTCAACTCTTTTTGCACAAAAAATGTGAAACTTCCTGTTAAGTATTCTTTTTAACATTTTCCATCTAACACTACAGACGCCATGATTATTCCTTAAAAATGGAAATCTCAGAAATAGATATCAATATGTAATGTCTTCTACATTGATTTACATAAATGAAAGTGTGAATATCTGAATAGAGTTATGTAGAAAGATCTACAGGATGCTATAATTCCATAATGGGCAACCCACCCCACTGGAAATATTAAATCAAACAGCAAGTACAGAAAAAGATTCAGTAAGACGATATACCCTCTTTTGAAACAATACATTTGACTGTAGTTTTTCCATATGATGTATTATACAACACCCTAAAATCTTGTAAATAACTTCCTAAACCAAGTAATGTAAATAACTTCCTAAACTTCCTAAAACTGCTTTACAATATTATTTTTATCAAGTACATACAAACTGGATAGTAATATGCTTACATTACAATAGTTTTGCTCTTACAGTCCTGTTACTATTCTACGGGGTGAGCTATTTTTTCTAGTGTTGATTTTCATTTGTTGTAGTATTTTGAATTGCTATTAAAATTATGCTGCGAAGATACAATTCTCAAGGGAGGGGGAGAATTTCTTAGTACCTTGCTGAGCATAGTCTGATTACCTCCTCTATTTTAGTTTTCGTCTGCTTGTTCCTGCAGGTATTCTCCGCTCTTTGCGGCCAGTACTCACCGCTTGACATTTTTAAATGCAGTTTATCAGTTTGTGGGCAGTTGAAGAGGAAGTGATCTGCATCACCTACCGCACCACATTCACACAATTCTGATGCTCGTTTGCCGAATCTCTTAAGATAATGTGGGAAGGAACCATGGCCAGTGTAGAATTGAGTTTGTGCTCCGCTCTATGTATTAATTGAGCATGTAACTTTCGGAAAGAACCTGTAGGTTCTCCTCCCTGTGCTTTCCCTTTCCCATCTTTTCTGCCATTCTTGTAAAAGGCTATTGAGCGTGAATTTTTTAAATAGGACAGCGAAACACTTACTGCGTTTTCCTGTCTACTGGAGTCATTGGCTGCAGATTTCGCAAGCACGTCTGCCACGTCGTTGCCAGTAATACCCGCATGAACTAGAACCCAGATCAGGATAGGTCTGTCATCTGGTGGGATACTTAGAAGAATTTTCTGACTATCTTGCACCAAAGGGCTCCTTGTCTTGTGCCCTCGGATGGACTCCAAACTTGAGGCAGAGTCGCTATATATATTGACCTTTATTCCTAATTGATATTTTGCCAAATTGATCGCTGCTTTTAATGCAAGAAGCTCTAGTTTTGTCTGCCAGTCGTCTTTCCCAAGTTTTAACCACTTCTTCTTCTTGGAGTACACAATAGGCGCAGCCCGTGCCTTTCTCTTTTTTTGAGCCATCTGTATAAATAGCTAATACTTTCTCATTTGGCGGGGTGTATTGTCTGCGATAAATCTGTATCTGCAGGATGTCCAAGCATGATCGGCGTGCGCTTCTCCTAGTCTGTGTGGTAGAATGTCTTTTGTCACAGAAAGATGTTATTTTCCATGCGTAATGTTCTTACTAATAGTGATTCTCTCTCCACTAGAAGGTCTAGTGGAGGGATACCCACCAGCACTTGCAGTGCCGCAGTTGGGGATGTTCTATAACCTTTGCATATGATCAAAATTTTCATTATTTGTATGGTGAGAAGCTTTCTTCTCATATGGGCAGTAAGCTTCTTTCCCCATATGGCAGCCCCATATAATATGATCTTTTCTGAAATTGTTCTGTACCAGCTTTTGAGCATAGTGATTGGAGTGATTGGAGTGCCCAATGAGGTCCTGTTGTTCTAACCATGGAATTACTAAGCTGATTTATTTTCTGCTTAAGCTCTTTAATATGAGGTACCCAAGAAAGCCTATTGTTAATTATAATACCTATATATTTAAGGTCAGTGACCTCTTTTATAGAGACTCTATTTAGCTTAATGTTGGGAATCCTATTTCGCGCTGCCATGCCAAAGTTGTTTAGTTTTATCTGCTGAGATACTTAATTTGTGCTGATTTGCCCAGTTTGCAAAAGTATTGATTGCGTTTTGTGCCTTTAAACTCATGTCCGTACTACCAGAAATGACCAATAGAAAGTCGTCCGCGTACGCCTGGATACCCACTCCTTGCTGTTGGTCATAGAGCGCAAAGGCTGTGTTCCCTACAAGATTCCAAAGTGTAGGTCCCAAGCAAGAACCCTGGGGACAGCCTCTTTCCAACTTGACTTTTTCCAACTTGACCTTGTCCGTTGTAACCTGTATCCAATGATCCTGTAAGTAGCTGCGTATAAGATTCAGGATTTCCTTTGGGCATTTGATGATGTCTAGGCATTCGACTACGTCTGGCCACTACAACGAGTCGAATGCCCCTTTGATGTCCAACGTGTCCAAATAACCAGTGTGTCCAAATTGTTGTCTTTGTTCTGCTCTACGTTATCTAGCAGTTGTTTTAAGGCATTGTCAGTGGACTTTCCTGCGCAGAAGCCATATTGTTTTTCATTTATAGACTTGTTCCTGTACATGTGGAAATTAAGGCTTGTAGAATTACTTTTTCTAAAATCTTACTGATTGACGGCAGTAAGCTTATAGGCCTATATGATGCCGGGTCTGACGGGTCTTTGCCCTGCTTGTGAAAGAGTGCCATTTCGGCTAGTTTCATGCTTCTAGGGAAGTGGCCGAGTCGCCAGCAGGCTCTGCATAGTTTTGAAAACAAACCTGGGAATTCTTTGTGAATTTCTTTAACAATGATATTATCTATGCATCGGGACCTGGTGCTTTTTTGTCTACTAAGGCTTTGATGATATTATGAACTTCGTGGTCTGTAGGAAGAGTAATATCTCTGTTGCTGCTTTTTCAGCTTTTCCTATTAAACTTCTGCCTTATATCTGTGTGAGTTGCTAAATCAAATTCCATCTTGTCTTTAACAAAGATTGTTTCGAGGATAGTGTTTAGAGCTTCTGTTTTGCTTTTTGCATCTTGTTTTACTTTAGCGGTAAGTTTTAGGGGTTGAAAAACCTTATTGGTCCGTATTTTCTGTAATGTACCATAGGTTGCTTGCACGCTACTGCAGTGCTTACGCCATGACTCTTGTTTCCCTGCCTTGATTTGTTTTTTGTATTGAGCTAATTCCTTCCTGTAGCGTACGAACTTTAATATTTCCTGTGCTTCATCATTCTCCGCTTGCACCTGTCTTCTCAGGGCTCGTAATTTTGCTTCTTCTTTGCTTGAGGTGGTTGCTCCACCACGATGTAAATGTTTTCGGCTTAACAGCTTTAAGTTTGTAGGAAGGTCTTGCTGACTGAGTTAATTTAGTTATGATGAAGTCATATGTAGTATCCAGTTTCTCCGGGGAGTCGCAGTTATCCAGTTGTTCCAAGATTTTACTCACCCATGGCCTGAGGTAAAGTATTGTGCCCTCCGTAGCAGGTCTTGAAACGTCTTTTTGTTAGGTACATGAGTCTACTATTGATCTCATATTGAATTATACGATGGTCACTCAGAGAGGGTATGTTCATTATCTCCCAGTTGTTTATGTACGCGGACACTGATGATAAGACAAATGGGACATCTGGCTAGCCTTTTGCTCTTCCATTGTCGAAAGTTGGTTGAGAGTCTTCTTTATTTATTACTGTCAGTCCGTGAGCTATCGCAAATTCTAACAATTTCTGCGCTCTGCGATTTTCTGTTTGTGCTCCCCATAAGGGGTTGGTGGCGTTAAAGTCACCAGCCACTATAGTATTCTGAAATGTTCGTAGTAAGGCTGGGTTTAATTCCTGTAGCAGGCTCTCTATATATACTACATACTGCGACACTATTCTATGTATACTGCGACTTCTCTATATATATTGCGACACTGCTTAATGTGTCGCAATTAATGTGATGTTTACTGTTATTGAATTTCTGCAGTTCTTGCTCTTTCGTATATGAAAACATAAAAAATGCATCACTTAATGTAATCTGCAATTCGGTTAATATAATCAAAGCATTATAGAATAAATTTCTTAAACTAAAGTAACAAAATAATTTTAAAATGGGTTATAATAATTGCCAAGTTACAGAAAATGTCCCTAAGTGTGGAATTAAATCTATAAGCAGCTTGTTTTCGATTTTAATCAACCATTTAGAAATAAGCTCAAAACAATAAAATAACAAAACCTTAATTTGACATGAATTTACAATAGCTATCGATTTTGAGGGGCTCCAGCACATTTCCCTCTTCTTAAAAGGGGGGGGGGTAAAAATTCCTGAAAACATCTATGCCAAAATAAAGTTGCTCTTTTGCCCAATTTCAATTTTAACATTGGCAATTTCTTTTCCAACAAGGATATCCTCCAAGTACTAAGATTACGGGTATAATATTTGTCCAATAAATTTCAGAAACATTATGGACCATTCATAAATGAACTTAATACTATATACCGTCCATAAACAAACATTTACAGTTTCATAATTAAAATGTAAGAAAGTGCCTATTTGTATGTTTCTATTTATATTTATATTAAATTCAATTCCATTGCTATTTTGAAGGATACTTTTCTCATCATTTTATGTTATCAAAAATGCACAAATGTAATCACAGTAAGCGGTGCCTACTGCAAACATAGATAGATATTAAAAGCATTTTCTATTGATATTCTTAGTAAGTAATGTCTGCATAAACCTTTAATACCTAATATACTGATGAATTTTGAAGAGAAAACAATTAAAATTCAATAATCAAATCAAAAGATTTTACATACCATTTTAGATGAAATTACTTGTTCATATCATTCTACATGTCATCTTACTAGATTTAAATTGATGATTTAAAATTCAGAATAGCCAGTAATTCCAGATACTATATTTTACATCCGAAATCAGGGAAAATCAATTAATAAAATAACTAAAAATTAGAATAAATAAGTAATTAAATGTTAATCAAAAGAATAAAGCGATAAACAAAAATATAATAAATTATTAAATTAATTTTAAAAATTTAAATAAAACAATTATTGGATTTAGTGTTATTTGAGCTCCAGCTGGAATTAAAATTCCACTCCAAAGTAAAGAAGCAGCTCAGCCAATCTTCTTCTGAATATAAGCTTAGATTACATGATTCATGCAGTATTTCAAGGGGTAACAGATACAAAAACCTTTTTTTTTCCAACACACCAATAAAAAAGATAAAACGATGAAAGCGTCACTAATAAAGCTAGGGAGAATTCCAGAAACAGTATGAGAATATATGAAATGGAAAAGTCTAGCTTTAAAAATAAAAAGGGGAAGAGTCCAAAACAGTATGAGAATACGTATATAAAAGAAGTTTTAATGGAAAAGGTTCTAGCTTTAAAAATAAAAAAGGAAGAGTCCAAAATTTTCTGATCGCTATACCTTGACCATATAATCCTAGCCGTCAAGCAGAAAGTTTTCCTGAATACAATTCGATAACAGCGTAAGAACAAAATTAAGACTCTTTTTTACGAGTGACAGTAAGGGTCCTCGCGTTTGGTTAAATCGTTAAAAGGTCTACAGAAGCTCTGTAGTAAACCTGGGTGATTATTTTAAGAGTCTCAGCTTCTGCCTAAGGTTTGAGTCCGAGGGAAAGACCAGGCCAACATTCAGAAGTTAGAATAGACTTTTAAGGCATACATTTATTATTAAAATAAAATTTAACTTCTGAAATTGTAGTTCACTTACATAAAAGAAGTGCTGGAGCCCTTCTATTTAGGGCTGTAAGGTGCTTTAATTAAAATTATGATTTATCTCAAAAACTGAGAAGTACGGGAGCCGAACTCCGGTGGGTCCGGCGCAATTTAAGCTTTATCTGAAATAAGTATCCCCAAAATTAATCAATAAACCTTGTTACAAGTAGGTTTTTGTTTGCAGTGTGTTGTTCATACTTATTTTTCTTTTGTTGGCATAGCAGCAGAGAAGGAAGAAAGATTCCGGGTAATTTAAATTCAATTAATATAGTGTATTGCATTCTTCTGTAACTTTATAATTTGATTCAGATCAATTTTTTTCAGAATTTTGTTCATATCGCATTTCTTCCATTGCAGAAAAATTCCACAAATCCATATTTTAAATTGAATTTCACATTTAAAAAGGTATGATTTGTTTATAAAAATCATCACACACACGAAAAAGGAAAATAAAAATACAAAAATGATGATGTTGCTTGTTAAAAGTTGAAGAATGGTTATACGCATGTACACATGGTTGCCACGGTTTGGTGCATTCTGCTAAGTTTCTTGTGGTAAGATGGGAGTAAAAAAAACTTTTGTCATTTTGTCTTGTACTAAAATTATTAAGGTGTCAATAGCTATGCTAGGTTACACAAAGCAAGGTAAAGTACAGAAAGAGCTATCTGTCTTAAGCAAAGGGATGCCTTTAAGAAGGTCTTTCTATGGAAAACTGGCTTGTATTCACATTATACATGAGGAGAAACAGGAACATTTAAATGCAGCTAGCCCATTCACCAGTATTCGTACCTGGATCAAACATCCAGTGTTCAGGTATCTTATCTGCTAGTCCACTGGTGCTAAGAGTCAAAATTAGACAGCAATGTGATATTATGCACAAGCTAAGTAGCACTAACTTACACATCACTAAAGGAATGAATACATTTCAGAAAAACTTTCCTGTTTTCTAAATTTGTCAATATCTTTATTATTATAACTTCCTTATATTTCAATTCATGTAATTTTATGGTGAACTATAACTGAAAATAAAACAGAATATTTTTTGAATTGGTAGTGTTTGATGATAAGGTTATCTTAAAAAACGTTGTTTGAGATAAAAACTAAATGGATTTTCTTTACACACTGCCTATTAAATGATTATATTTCAAAGCAACAGATTGCATTTATACAATAAGACAGAATGAAAAATATAGTAGTCATCGAGGGAATAGTCGAGTTTCTCCAAAAACAATGATAAAAATTTTCAAATCTAACACAGTATATCTTGTTTAATGTTTAATATCGTATGGAATGTTTCTGTAAAGCATGAGCTATTAAAAAAATACGCAATAGCTGACAATAAAACCAAATAAAAGTCAAACAGAACACTATTACACGTTATGCAATAAAATTAATGAATATCAACGTCTATAAATCTTTTTTTTTTTTTTTTTTTTAACTTGAACCAAATCTCGAAACATAAACTAGATCTTACGCAAGAAAGTTCATAAAAATTAATGTTGATAAGTACTTAAGAACAAATGGAACAAAATTTACATTCTAGATGATTTTATTTACTCATTACATCTTCATAAATAACTTACTCTTTTTATTGAATGATTTTTCATAGTAGTGAACAAATTTTGAAACAGTTTCTACTTCGTGTCTGTGAAGTATTTTTTTTTTTTAATTCGCTCCAATATGTCGCGAAATTCCAAAGTTCATAAACAAAACATAAACCTTAAAAATTTCGTAATCGATAAACAACGGCCATTCCTTATCGATGGTAAAAGGAGGGCTAGTCGTCTGTGTCTACCCGTCCGACGTCGGACGGTTAGATCATATACAGTAGAAATGCTAAATGTCCGACTAATTGCGCAGAGACACTTTTGTGATTTCTGCGCATTCCGACCAGTCGTGAAGAGATGTTTGTTTACATCTGTGTTGATTATTGCAAGGGTGAATTGGTTTTCTGTGTAGTGCTAGAATGTCAAGAAAAAGTTATTTTTTATTTCGTTTGATCACCAATTACTATCATTCTTTGATAGATATATAAAACTTTATATAAAATAAAATAAAGAACTTATCTGAATATCTGAATATTTTTCTTGTTTTAAATTGCTAATGTTTGACCATTTTATACAGATACGGAGTTTACACAAATAATCAGAATTTCTTGAAATTCTTATTAATAAATTTAGATAAATCATGCATGCAAGCAGTAAAATCACATTCTTGTGAAATTCTTGAAAAATCATCTTAAAAACTTGTGTAACTTTTTTGTCATGCGTAGCTAAATATTTCTATAAAATTGTATACAGAAGCATTTGTATACGTAAAGAGTGTGTTCAGGAGATTAATTCAGAAATGTGCATATATGCTTGTATGTACGGATGTAGGTGTTTATGTAGCCTATGTATATGTGTGTACATACGTTTGTGTGTGTGTGCACACCTGTACACACATACATACAGATACACATGCATACATATATGCATTTTTTAATCTGGTCTCGAAGAAAGTCTTGCTGAAAAAGAAATGTAAACAAACCAACCAGATCCTTAAAAAAAACAAAAGTTTAGAAATTTGTTATCATAATTTTGGTTTCTACAGAAAACTTTTGTGTGTGGGTTTGTTTTAAACTCTTAGAAGAACTCAAATTTTAATATAAAGAAGTGAAAAATTTTGATCTTTTAATAGTGTACCTGATGATTTATTAAAAATACAATTGACTCTCTTATATTTAATATTGAAAAGAAGGAGGGGTATATGTACAAAATTATAATAAAGATAATTCTAGGTATTTTTTATAAATATATGTGATGTACCAGCTTTTGTCCGGAATAAATAGATTGGCGAAGAATCATAAATGTAGTCGTAGCTTAAATTATCACACGATAAGTTTGAAAAACAGGATCCATTTATTATTATTCAGGAGAAATAGCAGTTACAAAATCAGATATCCGGAGTAAATAAAAAGAATTACTAATAACTTTTTGTATGAAGTTTACTGCATCGTTACATTAAAGAAAAGCCCCCGATATTCCTTTGCGAGTCTTTTTATAGCCTCTGGAAAGGCGGAGCTTCCAAGAAATGACGTCAGCCTCGTCAGCCAATCCAGTTCGCTTTAAATATTTCCAGAACATTCTATAACTGTACGTGTAGAAAAGGCGGGAAAAACAACTTGAATACGGGCTGTGGATTTAATTCCACGTACTTTCAAATAAGAGAACGTCGCCATTAAAAATGAAAAGAACATACAGTTAGAATTTTAAGTGTATTCTTGACTATGGAATTTTATTATTACATATATGTGACTAATTACACACTCTGAATATAGAAAATAATCGCTTACAAATGACTTATTTTAAATAGCTTACAAATGACAGTATTTGTTTTATTATCATATCCTGCCCCCATAAGCTCAAAAATAAAACTTTATACAAGAACACAGAAAGTCAATTTTACGTCCAAATATATTTTATGGTATTGAAGTATGATAAGAGATTATTATTTTTGTTAGAAAAATTATAATGTTATGAATATTTTCTAAAAAAAAATATTTCCCTGAAAATATTTATATATTATATTCAAGCATATTTATATATTAATATATGTATATTTATATATTATATTCAAGTAATAGATTTATATATTATATTTAAGAAATAAATGGCAGCATTATATCTTGTCATTAATGTAAGCTTTATCAAAAGAACTTATAGGATCAAAGCACCTACCTTCTAGTATAAAAACTGTACTTCGAATGTCCCCCCTTTTTTTTTTTTTTTTTTTTTTCCTGTAAAATTTTTGCTTTATACTATTTATAGATGTGACATCTAAAAATGCTTGGCATTTTTTATCCAAATATCTAAATATGGAAGTCTGAAATAATGCAATATATTTGTATGCATATAGAGTAAAATATTAGTAAATTATACATAAGTACATTATTAATCTAAGATAACGTATTTAAAAATATTAAGTTTAATGCAAATATGGGAATCAATTTATACATATAAATTTTAAGTATATGACTTCTGTTGGATGTTTTAAGTAAACAATAGAAAAATTAAACTTTTTTATCAACTTATCTTGCACATATATACATTATTATCATATCTTTCTTTCTATAAGAATAAACTTAATCTAATATAATAATCTAAAAATAAATAATTCATAACATCTATTAAGGCAGATCATTTTTAGTACAGTAGCAAATAATATAAGCAATATAATTTAATACTCTCAGTCGTCAGAGAATGAAGTGAGTTTTATGAAGCTGTTTAATGAAAAAGTCTGAAAACAATTTTTGACGGTTCTAAAATACAAGTTCTAAAAGAATTAAAATATGTACATGAGATAAATGCCGTTCTTTTTGTTTTAACCCCTTTACATAAATTTTAACCAATTTTATACTTTTTTTAACTTCTTTTAGAAACCTTGAAATACATGAGAAACTAATTTCAAAACAAACACAATTCTAGAACTTTTGCTAAATGCAATGAATCAGCACACATTTATAACTTCATAGGAAACATCAGAATGTCTTTGATGACCTGTATTTATTTACTTAATGGATTTATACTTAGAAGAGCTGAGGTTTCTAATACAATTACCACACTGGCAGTTTTAATGATCTTTTCACTAATGATTTGAAATCTATATATATTTTTTATTATTACTCAAATGAAAAGTTTTTGTTCGTTTGTATCCAAAATAGCAGCTACTTTTTTATTTAAATTATTATTATTATTTAACTGGCTTGTCTGGGGAAATCCTGTGAATTTTTAATTTGGCTTTTTTTGTCGATACATTAATTCTGTAATTTTTTGCTTTCAGTTTTTAATTTTTCTTTTGAAAAGTTTTCTGCAGTTTAACTTAATAGCCTTGAAACTTATGATGAACATTCAAAATCTAACTTCCATTTTAAATTTCAATGTTTACCTGGACTCATAACAAGTGTATTATTTTAAAATTATTCAGACAACTTAAGAGCTCTGTGTCTTACATCTTGGTAATATTAGGAAATTCCACTGTACAGCCTATGTAAAGTTTAGTTTTGTCATATCATGCCATTTGTGAAATATTCCTTCTCTCTGTTTAATTTTATTCAATATATAGAGATATTCAGTAAGTTTAAGCATAAGAAATTTGTATAAGATAAATATCTAAAATTCCATTTTCAGTTTCCTATGCAGACTTAAATGCATTTAGTACAGCAATCAATTAAACATTGAGTTCCAATAGAAATAAGGTATTTCTCCCGGCTTCCTAGCGTGCCTTCGTTGTGCAGTGGTTCTGAACGCTGGGCCGGTATTCTAGAGGTCCATGGTTCGATTTCCGACGAAGGTGGTAGCTAATTTTTCATCATGCCTGCTTAAAAAAAAATCCTAATATCTCTACAGGGGCGCCCGAACTAAAAGGGTGTTGGATGAGGTTTCTCCACACCCAGGATTTGGCGATTGGGTCCCCTAAAAACCCCAGTCGCCCTTTAAAAAGGGGAGTATATAAGTTATTTCTCCCGCTTTCCTAGCGTGCCTTCGTGGTGTAGGGGTTCTGCACGCTCGGTCAGTATTCCAGAGGTCCGTGGTTCGATTCCCGGTGAAGGCGCTTACATATTTTTCATCTCTCCGGCTTTTCCAATTAGCCTAATGTCTCTACAGTGGCACCCGAACTAAAAGGGTGTTGATGAGGATTCTCCACACCCAGGATTTGGCGATTGGGTCCCCTAAAAACCTCAGCCGCCCTTTGAAAAGGGAAGTATATAAGGTATTTCTCCCGCCTTCCTAGCGTTCCTTCGTGATGTAGTGGTTCTGCACGCTGGGCCGGTATTCCAGAGGCCAGTGGTTCGATTCCCGGCGAAGGCGACTGCTAATTTTTCATCTCTCCTGCTTCTAAAAATATACCTAACGCCTCTACAGAAAAATATATTTTATCACAGCCTTCAGATCATTCTTGAACATCATTGAAATCATCATCAGACTGCAGTATGAAATATACAAATACTTCTTCTGTTTTTGAAATAAAAAAGAAATCATTTGACGGCAAGTGTAATGAACATTGTGGACAGGGTATAAGCTGAAATTCTCATTGCTGTAAGAACAATTTTGAAAATTTTAGTCTTGCGTAATGCAGCGTTTTTATGCAAAGCGGCATTTTACTGCTGAGTTTGCTACACAGTTTTACATTTATAGTTAATAGGAATTGTATTGGATTATTACGTCAAAAAAAATGTGAGAGCTATCTGTCTAAGAAAAGATATGCCTTTTTAAAGGAACAATGTAAGGGAAACTGGCTCTGATTCACTTTATACATGAGGGAAACAGCAAAATCTCCTCTGCAGCCAGCCTATTCGTCAAGATTAAACTCTGAGCGAATTACTAGCATTCATCGGATTTACCTCTCGGCCGCTGGTGGGCCTTGTACATGTTGAGTCAACCGATTAGCGTAACCAACACCTTTTATCATGATATTATGTGCCCTATAATGTATAAGCAATGCTCTTCATAAAAAATGCTAATCCTGTCTGATTTCTGGGTTCTGAACTTAGCTAGTATATGAGATCCATGCTCTATTCTCTTGTTTTGAAATCTGCAAAACAGAGCAGCAGGTCAATTAAAGAAGGATATGAATGCTGTACAATCATCTTCAGTACGATATCAAGTCATAGTCACGTCTTCTCACTCTTTTAGCAAAAGTATAATTCCAGTTGGAGTCTAAATTATGAATTCCGGTATTTCAATTTTCTACTGAACTATTTTCATTAATTAAATTTAATTACCTATTTTTATTTATTAATTTACATTTTATTTTTATCATTTTCTTTATTTTTATCTTTGCTGACGACCTTTCATAGGGCTCTAGTCCTTCTTCTTTTAGAAATTAAGTACTGATTATAATGCATTGAGGCATAAAATTGAACAGGCCCTGGTACAATCCTATGGCAAACATTCCACACTTGCTAGATATTGTGTTTCACATTGAAGACATCGAGGCAACTGAGCCTACGTATGCCAGATAGAGCTTAAGTCACATTATTTTGATCACGACAAAGCACGCAAGGGCTTTTTGCCTAAGAACAGTGATGCTTTTGTGGAGCACTTTTTAAAGGTTCGGTTTGGTTTGTTTGATTTTAGAAAAACACTTGAGGGCTATTTGCTGAAGAAGAGAGATGTCTTCTTGATGGACTTTTCAAAGAAAACTGGCTGGCATTCACATTGCACAAGAGAAGACATCAAAAACTCCCATGCGACCAGCCCGTTCACTGGAATTTCAAACCAGTCGAACTAACAGTATTCACCAATTTTACTGGTAGGTTTATGCTCGATAGGCGACATATTTGTGGAGCAGGTAGATCGTGTAAGTGTCAGTAAATGAAGTAGCCAGCCTTAGGTAATAAGCTATGAGTTTCCTTCATTATCCTACTGGAATATCGCACTTGGATTCTTTGTCAAGTATTGATGTATATTGGCAGAGGTAGACAGATTTTCGCATGTTAAGTCTCATGTGCAAGCAGTAATTAAAATGGTACAAAGCATAGTATAATATCGTCGACATATTAGACAATGAGAAAAGTCACAACACTGACTAAGAAAGGAATGCAAAGGATACAAAAGCAGATTCGAAGTACATCTGTATTCTGCTCAAATCAGAAGATGAATGCCCATATGATAAGCGAAGGGTAACACAAATGCAATTATCACTAGGGGCTATGATCCTACTTAATTGTGATGGAGTCTCTCTACTGTATATTCAAGCTCTGTAAGAGACCGTCCACGAATTTCTGAGAAATTATGTTCAATTCTTCTTGCAGGGCTGATTACAGCTATGAAAGCATTGATTTGCACTAGCGACGGGCTGTCAAAAGTCCCCAGATAATACACCATATATTGAGTTGGAGCGCACGATAGCTTTCAGAATGCATACGCTAAGACAGGTGCTATATCTTCACTCTTTAACAAGCTAGCGACAGTTGCTGTATCATGAGGCGTAGCATTGTTGTTCGCAAAGGATCTTGGAAAAGAGGCACGTGAGGAGAACATTGGCACAACCGCAGCCAGTAGTAAATTAATCTTCTTCAGATGTGTGGAGCTTCATATAACGATCAAGCATTTCACTTCCACAAATAAAAATTTGAGCTCTTGCAAACTGTTTCCTTTCGATGATGTTAAAGGGACGACTGCGTAATCTCTGCTTTATCTAGATATTTAGACGTCCAGAATGGCTAGATAATTTAAATATCGGAAGATTAAATCTATTATCTTATTCTTGAACCTGGATGTCAACCCCTGATATAATATTGCAGCGGCTGCTCTATTGTTCTAGAAACTGGATGACAATCCACAGCCCCTGTTTAGTCTTTCCAGCGACTGCTGCTATCATCCTTAAAACTCAACTTCATTGCTGAGCTACTCAGTTCTTTTGTTTACAACACTACAGAAGACACTGCCTCCGACGAGAAGGCAATCAAGGGCCGCAAAGCGAACAAAACACCATCAGATTCTTTTGTAGTGATATCAGTGGCATAGCTAGAGACGGGTAAAGGTGGACATCTGTCCCTGGGCGTAGTATTAAGGAAATGCCAAACTGACGAAGTTTTAGAATGAAACAGTTTCCATACTTAGAAAACAGAAGGGTGTACGAAATCTGCAGTTGTCTTTAGGCGCTGAAAACTCTAGCCAAACCTTTAGCCATATTGGATGTCCAGTGATAGATTGCATTCATCTTAGGATTTCACCCACTGTCACCACCATCAGATGATGGGAGGTCATTAGCATAGATCTCCCATCATCTAAAGACGGCTCACCAGTGGCCGAGCGGTAAAGCAGATGAACTCGGGCCGGGGTTCGAATCCCAGCGAGAAGGTTGGCTGCTAACTAAGCGTTTTCATGGTTTCCATATGTGCAACCTATATACAGTCTAATTTCCCTTAGAAAGTCTTTCACGAAGGCATCCCTTTTCTTAGACAAGTAGCCCTCAAATGCTTTGCCATAACTCAGTGTTCCTCAAAAATATATCTTCTACCGCCCCCTTTGAAAATCAATTATTTTTCATCGTCCCTCCCCCATTTTTTATACACTCCTAAAATTAAAAACCACAATTTCATTACTTTAATTAATTTAGTTATAGTGTGCTATATTATTCGGTTCTGGTGTTTAAACTTACATTCTAAACTAGAAATTTTTACCAGTGAGAGCAATTAAAACGCAACTTTAAATAATATTAATAATATATTTTAATCAAATTAAACGAAACAATATAGATAGGTAATCAATTTTAGTTTTTAAACTAATCTAATTGGATGGATGAATTTGATGATTTTTAACAAGTTTGTTGATATCAGGTTCGATTTACTCAAAAACAGTCGTAAGTTTCCGCGTTTGGTAACTTGCAAATGATTTCTCTTTTTAGTAAGCAGCGTTCTCACAGCGCTAAATCCACGTTCACACAAATATGACGACGGGAATGATATCAAAAATTGTTGAACGATCGACCACAATCCAGGGTACAACTGCGGAATTGACTTTTGTAGCCAAAATTGTTGGTAGCCATATCTAAATTTGCTTCTTATTTCCTCGTTCGTTGTCAGTTCTATAAGTTCTTCTTCCAGCTGGGGTGATATTGCTATGTTGACTTTTGAAAAAGGATCTAACACCCAGTCTGGTATTTCCAATTTCAAAATGTCCTGGAATCTTTCAATGAAATCACTGTGAAGATTTTCCAAATGTTGGCAGTAGACGAGCAAGTCGTTGTTGTTGCAGGATACTGATAAATTGGGAAAATTATGGAACTCACGTTTCCCGATATTCCTCTTGTGTAAGAGCAGCTTGGCTACGAAAGCAGCGAGGATATTTTTTGTTTTCATTAAGTTCAAGTCATCGCCTTGAAGTTGGATATTCATATCATTAAACAATGTATAAAGGTCTGTCAGGTATGCGATATCATTCTTTGATGTGATGAGGTTTTCGCGCAATGCTGTGTCTTTGTTTTCCAAGAACTGTATGACAGAGTCAAACTGATTGTAAAAACGAGTCAGACAATTTCCTTTTGATAGCCAACGCACTTCTGTGTGAAAGATCAATCTGTTGAAAATCTTCATCATTAGCAACACAAAGCTGATTAAATAATCTCTCATTTAAAGCGTTGTTTCGGATTTTATTGACTGCTCTGATGACATGTTGCAATGATTGAAACAGTCGTTCACTTAAATTTCTAGCAATTAAATGCTGTCGATGTATAACGCAATGTACAGCAATCACATCAGGAATTTTGTTTTTTAAGTACGACATGAAGCCTTTTTGAGACCCTGTCATAGCTGGAGCACCATCTGTAGCAGCTGATATAATATTCTTCAAGGGAATTCCTTTTTCATCACAAAACTTTTCCAGTGTTTAAAATATGGTTTCTCCTTTTGTGTCTGTCTCTAAATTTCTGGCAAATAAAAGTTCTTGACATATTTTTTTCATCTTTAATGAACCTCACGTAAGACAACAACAATGCTTCATTAGTTGGTAAAGTAGACTCATCCAACTGAATTCAAAATTGACTAATCTTCAGATCATTGCACAATGACTCTTCAATGTTTTCAGCCATTTCATCAATTCGTCTTTGCACAGAATTGTTGCTCAAACGAATTTTTCGAATTATATCTGCCGCCGGCTTATGGAGCACAGTAGTTATAACTTCTTTTATCGTCGGCAAAATTAACCTTTCTCCGATGGTGTGTGGTTTACCTGTTTGCGCAATTAACAGAGAGATATTCTATGAAGCTCGAAGTCCGTCATGGTCTTGCTTAGCAGCCATCGAAAAAACTTTCGATACACTTGGCTGAGCATTATGCTTCTTTTCCAGGTCTTGAAAATAGGCTACATTTTTCTCCTTCTTATCTGGATGCATTTTATTTAAATCATCTTTCAGTCTTGAAGGCTTCATCGCTTCGTTTGAAAATGTTTTTGAACAAAGAAGGCACAAAGGCAAAGATGGGTTTGTCGAATTTTCTATGAATTCATATTTAATATATTCTGCACTGTATTGCCGTTTCTTCTTTTTTGCTTGCGACATGGCTTTTTTTTTTTCAAAAATATGTAAATAAAGTGTTGAACTTAAATACGCGTTTAAAGATAGCACGCGAAACCACTAATGAAACTATAAGAAAAATTACGAGCTTTTATATAGGATTTAAATACAGCAAGCACCGACAGGAATAAGACAAACACGCACAAACTCGTTTATCTCTTTCGACGCTCAATCGTACTGAGCAAGTTAGAACAAGTATCGATGAACCAGCCTATTGCTACCACGTACAGTCCGTTTTCGTATTGCAAAACCGCCACCTGTCGACAATTCTATTCTGAAAAAGGGGCGATACGCTGAGATGGACTTTTTCCTGAGAGCGGTTTTTTAGAAGCACGCATGTTAAGTAAACATTTCTCTTTTGTCTCAACCCTATTTTGATGAACTCGAAGCAGACCTGACGCACGCGTCAAAGCGCTGAAGGTTTCTCCAAACGAAAACGGGCAGTGCGTCTACGGAGCACAACATCATAAGTGCACCGGTTCCCGCAGTTAGTCTTTTCCCCCGGAATGTTTGCCACATTTGGCGATTTATGCATTTACACAGCTGTATGCTTTTCGTCATTTTACAACGTACGCGCATACGGCGTGCAGGCTATCCTACGAAATCTACGTTAAATTATCCTACGAAATCTACGTTAAGTTTTTATAACATCATACAGGGTAGAAATATGAACTAAGTATTCGTTATTGTGCAGTAGGTAGGTTTTAATTCTAGTGAAATTTAAAATATAAAGTAAATCAAATTACAAATCTACCATCGCCCCCCTAACCCACGTCAACACCCCCATTTTTTTCTGATCCCCTTAACGCCCCCCTCTAGGTCTCAAGCGCCCACAAGGGGGCGTTATCGCCCACTTTGGAAAAGACTGATATAAAGCATGATAACGGTGTATGCTCAAAACATGAACGGAAGTTACTGCACGGTACATTTGGTTTTAACAACATCGATTTGTAGTCTCAGTGTAACAGTTCTATAGACAATATCTGGATGACTTTGTCTGGAAGTTTGAAAGAAGACCAAAGTGCGACTATACACATCATGTCAGCAGTTTGGATTACATTTCGAACAAAGGGAGCAGCTATCTGAAGGTTTCGTAATGCTGATTGCCAAATTAGACTTTTATATGCGTAAGCACTTCAAAGATTCTGGTGCCCCCGCATATATCTATAGTACAGGGGTCGCCAAAATTTTTTGATCATCGCCCCCTATATAATTTTTCGAAATCTCCATAGACCCCCACAAAGGTAACTTTCAGGTAATTAAAATAAAACTATATATTAGTCTAAATATTTAATAAATCAGAAACAGTAAGTAAAGTAGCTACAGATTTTTTACTTCTTAATGAGATGAGTGTGCCTGGTGTTTCTTGGCAAGGTTCGCTATATCGGGTTCTAAATTAGTCAATTTTAACCGTAAATCCCCTCGAAGCTCCACATTTAATTTATTTCTGTTTTTAGTTAAAATTGAATTAACGTGACTGAAACCGGCTTCAACCATATACGAACTTGGAAACGCCAGCATAAATGGCTGAGCCATTTCGTAAAGTTTCACATATTTTTGCTTTATATTTATATTAGTGCAAAATTTATGTATTGTCAAATTTTTAACAAGCGTTTTTGCTCCAAGATCGGACAATAGTTCAGCAAGCTCATCTTGTATGTTGATGTCGACGTTATCAATTTGCGCCGAAAATGGCGCAATAATCCAATCAGGGATGTCGATGTTTTCCAAATCAACAAAGCGCAGTTTAAAATCGTCGCTTAATTTTTGAAGATGATTTGTATATGTTTCCAAGTCTTCTTTTATTTTTAATTGTTGCAGATTTGAAAAATACTTATAATCCTTACGTAGCAATGAAGATCTAAATAAATTTAATTTTACTTGGAAGCTTAACAGTATTGTCCGAGCTTGGATAATTGTTACATCTTTTCCTTGCAGTTTTGTTTGAACATCATTAAATTTTTCAAATAAGTCTGCTAAATAAAAAATATGGTTGTTATTGTTTTGGAGTTCATTGCTTAGAACAGGATTTATTTCGTTCAGAAATTCTGTCGTGGAGTCAAATAAATTGACGAGCCGTTGCAAGCATACACCTCTAGTCAACCATCTAACCTCGGTGTGCAGAAGTAATTGGTTAAATAACTCATTGTTTTCCTCACAAAGTTTGGCAAATAATCTTGATTTAAGAGGTTGAGCTTTAATTTGATTAATAGATTTAATACAAAACTGTAAAGCTTCATGTAACTCTGAACTCAGATATTTTGCTACTAAGTTGTGTCTATGCAACACACAATCAATAGTACGAATACCGGGCGCTTTTTCTTTGAGGCATGTAGCAAAACCTCGGTAACGCCCTACCATAGAAGGTGAAGCTGTCGTTTTTAACATTGTCACACTGAGGCTGTCATTTTTAAATTAGTGTTCTGTAAATAAGTTAAAATTAAGTTGGTATATTATACTAATCCACATTATTAAAGCTTACCTTTTCACAAGTAACAATAATTAAAAGTGATATCAAAACTAAACGAATAGTTTTATAGAAACAAAACTAATTATCCAATGGTAGATATAATAGTAGTAATAATGACACTGCAAGCATTTAATACTGTTCACAGTTCACAAAGATAGCTGAAAATGCATATGATATTTGCGTTTGTAGCATCTAGTGTAGAATTGGACAAGCGCACATATGCATCTGACTCATATGCAAGGCTCGTATGGTTTGCGATGGAGACAAAGGGCGAACCAACGACACGATGCGTAACTGCCGTATAAAAAAGTGGTGTGGTGTATTTAATCATGGCAAAGCACACTAGGGCTATCTGCCTAAGGGAAGGGATGCCTTCGTGGAGGACTTTCTAAGGGAAACTGGCTCGTATACACGTTACACATGGGGAAAACCACGAAAACACCCATGCAGCCAGCCCGTTCGCGGGATTCCAACCTCGGACCGAACTACCAGTGTTCAGCGACTTTACCGCTCGGCCGCTGGTGGGCCCGTATAAAAAAGAAAAAACTAAAAGAACTAAAACCACACACATAAGAAGAAAGAAAACGGAGTACTGAAGATTCCCTTCGCGCTTAATGCATAGAAAGCCAACGGCAGTGTCGTCGCTCGCCAGGTCTGCGCCAAAGGCTCCTAATTGGTTGATGGGTTCGCCAGCAAGAGACACGGATAAGCCTCAATCGCTCTTCTGGCTACATACTATGAGTCGTGCAAATTACAAACTGGTCACAAGGTCAAGTAGTGACGTCACGGTATACATACGAAAACCCATAAGGAAAAAAGGGGCAGATTGTTTTCTGATTTATTATTTTATTTTCTATAAAGAATATAATATTAAGTCAATTATAAAAATATTTTAAATTTTTACGTACGCAGTTAGATATGTGTGATTTGCGTATTAAGAACTGTTTTTCCTTCGAGTCCCAATAGACCCCCATTCGTTCCCTAGGGTCAGATAGACCCCTACTGTTATTAAATAGACCCCTAGGGGTCTATATAGACCACTTTGGCGACCTCTGCTATAGTGTAACACCTCTTTCTCAGCCTTGGATTAACTGCACTATGTATTCCCTTCTAAAACCTACAGTGAAAATTTTATTTTTGTGGTGCCTTTGCACTTTTTCTTTGAATCTTTAAGTACCTTTTTGTAACGCCGCCTTTACCTGATGCCCTAAGCCCGTGCTTACTTTCCTTAATGGTTAATCCAACTCTGGTAGTGGTTTTTCACAAACAACCACGACAGGATATGAAGAACTGATATCTTCTCTTATGGATGATGAGTTGGGTTCAGTTTATTTAGCTATGGCAGTCTTTCGCAAAGTGCGCGATAACGCACCCTTGTGAGCGTTTGAGACCTAGAGGGGGGCGTTAAGGGGCCCAGAAAAAAATGGGGGCGTTGACGTAGGTTAGGGGGGCGATGGTAGATTTATAATTTGATTTACTTTATATTTTAAATTTCACTAAAATTAAAACCTACCTACTACACAATAACGAACACTTAGTTTATATTTCTACCCTGTATGATGGTATAAAAACTTAAAATACTTAACATAGATTTCGTAGGATAGCCCGCACGCCGTATGCGCTTACGTTGTAAAATGACGAAAAGCATACAGCTGTGTAAATGCATAAATCGCCAAATGTGGCAAACATTCCGGGGGAAAAGACTAACTGCGGGAACCGGTGCACTTATGATGTTGTGCTCCGTAGACGCACTGCCCGTTTTCGTTTGGAGAAACCTTCAGCGCTTTGACGCGTGCGTCAGGTCTGCTTCGAGTTCATCAAAATAGGGTTGAGACAAAAGAGAAATGTTTACTTAACATGCGTGCTTCTAAAAAACCGCTCTCAGGAAAAAGTCCATCTCAGCGTATCGCCCCTTTTTCAGAATAGAATTGTCGACAGGTGGCGGTTTTGCAATACGAAAACGGACTGTACGTGGTAGCAATAGGCTGGTTCATCGATACTTGTTCTAACTTGCTCAGTACGATTGAGCGTCGAAAGAGATAAACGAGTTTGTGCGTGTTTGTCTTATTCCTGTCGGTGCTTGCTGTATTTAAATCCTATATAAAAGCTCGTAATTTTTCTTATAGTTTCATTAGTGGTTTCGCGTGCTATCTTTAAACGCGTATTTAAGTTCAACACTTTATTTACATATTTTTGAAAAAAAAAAAGCCATGTCGCAAGCAAAAAAGAAGAAACGGCAATACAGTGCAGAATATATTAAATATGGATTCATAGAAAATTCGACAAACCCATCTTTGCCTTTGTGCCTTCTTTGTTCAAAAACATTTTCAAACGAAGCGATGAAGCCTTCAAGACTGAAAGATGATTTAAATAAAATGCATCCAGATAAGAAGGAGAAAAATGTAGCCTATTTTCAAGACCTGGAAAAGAAGCATAATGCTCAGCCAAGTGTATCGAAAGTTTTTTCGATGGCTGCTAAGCAAGACCATGACGGACTTCGAGCTTCATAGAATATCTCTCTGTTAATTGCGCAAACAGGTAAACCACACACCATCGGAGAAAGGTTAATTTTGCCGACGATAAAAGAAGTTATAACTACTGTGCTCCATAAGCCGGCGGCAGATATAATTCGAAAAATTCGTTTGAGCAACAATTCTGTGCAAAGACGAATTGATGAAATGGCTGAAAACATTGAAGAGTCATTGTGCAATGATCTGAAGATTAGTCAATTTTGAATTCAGTTGGATGAGTCTACTTTACCAACTAATGAAGCATTGTTGTTGTCTTACGTGAGGTTCATTAAAGATGAAAAAAATATGTCAAGAACGTTTATTTGCCAGAAATTTAGAGACAGACACAAAAGGAGAAACCATATTTTAAACACTGGAAAAGTTTTGTGATGAAAAAGGAATTCCCTTGAAGAATATTATATCAGCTGCTACAGATGGTGCTCCAGCTATGACAGGGTCTCAAAAAGGCTTCATGTCGTACTTAAAAAACAAAATTCCTGATGTGATTGCTGTACATTGCGTTATACATCGACAGCATTTAGTTGCTAGAAATTTAAGTGAACGACTGTTTGCAACATGTCATCAGAGCAGTCAATAAAATCCGAAACAACTCTTTAAATGACAGATTATTTAATCAGCTTTGTGTTGCTAATGATGAAGATTTTCAACAGATTGATCTTTCACACAGAAGTGCGTTGGCTATCAAAAGGAAATTATCTGACTCGTTTTTACAATCAGTTTGACTCTGTCATACAGTTCTTGGAAAACAAAGACACAGCATGCGCGAAAACCTCATCACGTCAAAGAATGATATCGCATACTTGACAGACCTTTATACATTGTTTAATGATATGAAGCTCCAACTTCAAGGCGATGACTTAATGAAAACAAAAAATATCGTCGCTGCTTTCGTAGCCAAGCTGCTCTTACACAAGAAGAATATCGGCAAACATGGGTTCCATAATTTTCCCAATTTCTCAGTATCCTGCAACAACGACGACTTGCTCGTCTACTGCCAACATTTGGAAAATCTTCACTGTGATTTCATTTAAAGATTCCAGGATATTTTGAAATTGGAAATACCAGACTAGGTGTTAGATCCTTTTTCAAAAGTCAACATAGCAATAATACCCCAGCTGGAAGAAAAACTTATAGAACTGACAACGAACGAGGAAATAAAAAGCAAATTTAAAAATGGCTACCAACAATTTTGGCTACAAAAGTCAATTCCGCAGTTGTACCCTGGATTGTGGTCAATCTTGCAACAATTTTGATATCATTCCCATCGTCATATTTGTGTGAACGTGGATTTAGCGCTGTGACAACGCTGCTTACTAAAAAGAGAAATCATTTGCAGGTTGCCAAACACGGCGACTTACGACTGTTTTTGAGTAAAATCGAACCTGATATCAACAAACTTGTTAAAAATCATCAAATTCATCCATCCAATTAGATTAGTTTAAAAACTAAAATTGATTACCTATCTATATTGTTTCTTTTAATTTAATTAAAATGTATTATTAATATTATAAAGTTGCTCTTTAATTGCTTTCACTGGTAAAAATTTCTAGTTTAGAATGTAAGTTTAAACACCAGAACCGACTAATATAGCACACTATAACTAAATTAATTAAAGTAATGAAATTGTGGTTTTTAAGTTTTAGGAGTGCATAAAAAATGGGAGGGGCGATGAAAATATAATTGATTTTCAAAGGAGGCGGTAGAAGAAATAAGTTTGAGAAACACTGCTTTATATCTTCTCCTATACCCCATAGATGTCGTGCTACATATATGTACACTGCTCAAAAAAAAAAAAAAAAAAAAAAAATGGGACAGTCCTATATCTCCCGATCTACTGGGCCGATTGACAAAATTCAAATTGCGTTCTTCATGTCTCGAAAGCGCGACTTAGGATATATATTAGATTTATATATAGCACTATTCTAACATAGGTATTTTGACACAAAATCGGACTTTTTCTGAAATAACATACCAATTGTTTTACATATTTCGATTCTACGACTCAAATTACGCCTAACTATGAAATTTTGTAAAATTTGGAGCGAAATTTACGGAGAAATTCACAAATTTATGTTGGCACTTTTTTGTCAGTTTGCGCCAAGAATAGTTCACTTGGCGAAATTCTTAATATATAGCAACCTAGTTTCCTTTTCCGTGAGCGGAAAAAAAGTCACCATCGTTCCTTTTTTCCAAATAATATTCTTTATATTATATTTTTAATTATAACTTATTATTTTAAGTAATTTTTTCTTTTTCGAATTTCATTTTAATTGTTTAAGTTGCATGGTTTTTTTTTTTTTTTTCGAATAACTGTTTTAAAAATTTCTTCTTACCTATTCGAACTGCGTAAATAAAGGTGCAGCATTTATTTTTTTTTTCAAATAGTTTTCTTTATATATATTTTTTGTCATAGTTATTATTTTAGGTAATTTTTAAATTCTTAACTTTTATTTTAATTGTTTGTGTTGCATTGTCTCTTCAGATAATTGTTTTAAAATTTTCTATTTATTACTTCGAATTGAGCATTTTAAATATATTTATTAATATAAATTTTCCAGAATTTGATTTTATTTATTTGAATTGCGTTTCTTTCGGAGGAATACTTTGTAACCCAGACTACGATGCGTTTGAAAACTGCGTATATTAAAAGAGAAAATACAGTAAAGCACAGTTAACACGCCTTTCAATGTTCCGTTCAGAAAAAAATATATATAAATAAGAGAGACATTTAACTTAGGATTGCGACATTTTAACTTAGGATGACTTGCATACACTGCTTTAAACAGTTTTATCATTGTGCCCATTGCTTTACACAATTTTATCCTACATTTGGCTTCTTAAATGTTATTCATATTTTAGTCAAATTTTTTTTTTTTTTTTTTTTTTTTTTTTTTTTTTTTTTTTTGAAATCGTAAAAATCAAATATCATAAGATTAAAAAGTTTTAAATTAAAAAAAAAAAAAATACAGATACTAAATTTTACCGTAAAAAGTATTTTTTCTTCTCTTTTTCTTCAGGCATTCTACTTTATTCTTGCTCTTTTTCTTTAGGCATTCCGCAAGTATATTAAAAAGCATCCAAATTTTCGAAATATCTTGATGTTTCTGACAATCATTTTAAATAAAGTTATCGCCTTCCATTTCATAAAGGCCCACAAACGGCCGAGCGGTAAAGTCGCTGAACACTGATAGTTCACTCCGGGGTTCGAATTCCGGTAAACAGGCTGGTTGCATGGGCGTTTTCGTGGATTTTCTCATGTGTACCGTGTATGCCAGCTGATTTCCCTTAAAAAGTTCTTCACAAAGGCACCCTTCCTTTTAGGCAGATAGCCCTGCTTTGACGTAACTTAATAATTCAATTCAATACATTTCATCAATATTTGGTCAGAGCCTTTATCAGTCTTTAGAGGCTAAACATTTTGAAGGTATGAGATGAAAGGAAAGACTGGTTTCATTAAGAGGTTTTGGTTTATTTAATTATGACAAAGCACACTAGGGCTATCTGCCTAAGGGGAGGGATGCCTTCGTGGAGGACTTTGTAAAGGAAACTGGCTCGCATACACGTTACACATGGGGAAAACCACGAAAATGCGCATGCAGCCAGCCCGTTCGGGGGATTCGGACCTCATACAGAACTACCAGCGTTCAGTGAATTTATCGCTCGGCCGCTGTTTCATCAGGAGGAAAAAAAACATCTTTAGGTTACATCCACATACATCACTGGATAAACTCCTGAATCTTCAAATAATTCGAATGAGAAAATCATGGGATTCTCCATTTATGATACGATATGATGTTCTATAACGTAATTTAAATTTATACAACCATATAGTCTAAACCATATTGTCTTTTCTGTTAACCAAAAGCTCAATTGATGGTATTTGCTGGTGTACACGTCCAAGTGTTTTTTCTTTGAACACCTAAATTCATTGAAGTATCCTGAAAGTATCTTCAAAAGCGTCCAACTTTTTGAAACACCTTAGTATGTCTGACAGCCAAATTTCCCTGCAAATTTTTGCTTACTTTTCTCCCTAATTTTCTTCTTTCCTTCTACAGTTATTTTCAGTGCACACACAAGAAAATTAAGATTTTTCGATTGCTAGACTTCCATAAATTTTGCTTTCTTGTCAATTTTTTAAAATATCAATTACATGAATTGCGTTTCAGCTGAAGACAGCTTTTCATTTTCTAGTCATTTTAACTATAAATAAAAAAAAAGCGAAGTCCAAAAGATAAATATTTTAATTAAAAGATTTTTGCTAAATGACAAAGAAATAAAACAGTCCAGCAGGGTTAATTCTGTACCACCGAGTAACCCGATTCTTATATCGGCTGAAACAATCTAAATCATATTAAAGATCATGTTCTTTTATACAATCTATAACGCGAGAGAAAAATTAGCTTCTTAAAACATTCTTTCTAAGAGGATTAATATAAAAGATTATATTTATATATATTTTTTTAAAGCTGGGACTTGAACCAAACTGTAAAATTTTTAAAGTTTAATTTACATGGTGGTTATAATTAATGTTCCAATTTGAAATGGTCATAAAAGGAAAACTACCGTACCAAATGTTATCAAACTTGGGAATCGTGTAAAGGAGGTTATGGGAATTTATTTTCAGCGAGGAAAAAATAGTTAAAAAAACTCATCACCAGGGGGAAAATGACGCTGTATACAAGATTCTTAAATGAAATAAGACTCGAAAACATCTGCTTAAAATGTGTTTAATATTTTCCGAAACGTGTTACAAAGCATGTTCAATGTAGCGTCTAGCATTTTCCGAAAGCAAGTTAAATCCTGTTACTGCATTCTCAACAGCAGCTCTTAGCATATCGGGAGGAATGTTACGGACATGTCAGTGTTTAACATTTTTCATTTCTGCCAAATTGTTTAGATTATCACCATAAACAGTGCTTTTGAGAAAACCCCATAGCTAAAAGTCACAGAGGTTGAGGTCTGGTGGGAAGAGGGGAAGTGTTGGCCTATAAGACGTTCATTCGTGAAATGTTGCCTAAGTAACTGTGCGACACACGTGAGGTGGGGCCCAGCCATGCATAAAAATCGTAGTATCTAAAATGCCACGTTACTGCAGTTCATGTATCACGAAACATTTTAACATTGACTCTAAGTGAGCTGAAATCACAGTAGTCCAGCTGTCGACTGTTCTTCAGAGAAAAATGGTTCAGTTATAAAACTAGCTGTCATTCCACACCAAACGGTGTGGAATGACTGCTATGCAATCGAATGCAGTAGGAGAATGCAGTGGAACTAGATAGATAACATGAGGGATTTTTTTTTTTTTTTTGGCCCAAATCGATTAAAAGCGTTTTGAATCAGTATCTTCATGTTTTAGGGCCGAATTCAGGCTTCAAAAATTACAAATTAGCGATCTGTAAGAAAACGATTTCCAGATTGTACGCACTTGTGCGAGTGATTTGCGATCTCACATTTTCTAATCGCTAATTCGTGGTTTTCACGGTCGAATTTCTCACTTACACTCGACGTTTATCGAATTTAACGCTTTTAAATGGTAATTTTCTTACTTCAAAATTTCTTAAGGGTATGCAACATATTAAACCCGTGTAACACAAGGTTAAGTTAGATTCCGACCCATATTTCGTTTAAAAATATTGCATACAGCTCCATTTTCCGCCTGGTGGTGAGGTTTGGAACTTCCCTTTTTTCGCGGAAAATAAATTCCTATGATCTCTTTTATACGATTACCAGGTTTGATAACATTTGATCCAGTAGTTTTTGTTTTATGACCGTTTCAATGTGGAACTTTAATTATAAACACCCTGTATATTATTAAATTTTAATTGAAGCTATGCGTTATATGTATACCATGCGTAAGATTTCCGCTTTTATAGAAAAAATAAAGAATCGAAGCAAATATACTTAGGATAATGGAACAAAACTGAAAAAAATTCCCCTCCCTCCGAAAATAAAATATTGAAACTTCGACCTTGAATTTATTGGATTATCGAAATATTCAATATGACCTATCTTCTAAGTCCTAGTTCCGTCAATAATTCCGAATTACTTAAGCTGATGTAAAAGATTTAGTATATATTCACTGTATGTTAGTAAAGTAATCAGAGTGTAATAAAAATAGATTATAGAATTTACGCTGATGCAACATTTTGTCTGACTGCACAACATGTAATGGAAGAGAAGGCTTGTAGAGATCTGTTTTTTACATGCCTCTAAAAGTAGATGTCATACTCCTTTTGTCTCTTCAATATCAAAAAACTTTCCTTTGAGAGGCAACTTTAGTTTTTGGGAAAGAAAAAAAATCACAAGAAGACAAATTTGAAAAACATGCAGGACGATTGAGTACACATACTTATTTTCGGAACACAAGCGGTTCTCCGACTGGTTATTGAATAATGAAAAGATGCATTATCATGCAATACAAAACATTTGGAATACGTTGTCTGACTGAAAACGTAAGATTAAAAGTCATCTGCTTAATTCACAACCATTTACAAGTCAACTACTGGGGCAATTGCAGAATCGTTTTGATCCTGAGCTTCTAAGACAAACCTCTTATCACTGGATTTAAACACTTCTTTAATCTTCCGAGAACGTTCCTTCTTTAGCTCATATTCCAAGAATATTAAGTGAATACAATTATTGCAAAAGAAAATGAATATTCATTTGCACTACAGCTTGGTAGTTCTGCTTTTTGTGTCTAAGTATACAACAATATTTTAAATATTTACAAATAAAATATTAAATTGGACATTTAATTGGAGCCTCACCAGTTGCCTAGCATTTGAAGATTGTTAAATACTAATTGTTTGTTGCGAAGTCTAACCCAGGGTTTTGCATGGTTGGTTTTCGTAGTTTTCTAGGTTCTCTTTACAAAGGTTCTCTAGGAAAGCTAGGAAAGCATCTTAACCAAATAGCTCCCATATTCTTTCTATGTTCAAATAACCAACTAACCTAGTTTAAGCGCGATTTTCAAATGAAGTTACTAGCAAAACCCGAATACTCATTAAAAATCATGTAGCTTGCCAATCGGGAGTAACATGAAAGATACGGCGCCAATAATTGAATTGCTGTTACGGTACGCTGTTTCTAAATTTAGATGGTCTTCCTTAATTAAATAGCCCACCAGCGGCCGAGCGGTAAAGACGCTGAGCACTGGTAGTTCGGTCGGAAGTTCGAATCCCGCGAACGGGCTGGCTGCATGGGCGTTTTAGTGGTTTTCCCCATGTGTAACGTATATACGAGCCAGTTTACCTTAGAAAGTCCTCCACGAAGGCATCCCTCCCTTTAGGCAGATAGCCCTCGTGTGCTTTGCCATAATTAAATAATCCAATCCAATCCTTAATTAAATATAATTGATTTGTAACTTCTACTAGAGCTGACGGTAAAGTGCAAATAAATAATATCGTGTGCAATCTTGATTAATATAAATTAAAAATTTTGCATAGAAAAATATTTGCATTCAGACAGAAAGTTTTTTGAAATATTTGCAATTACTTTATAAGAAGGATTTATTAATAACCGTAATAATTACTTATTATATTACTGATGATTAGGATTCAGTTCTTGACAATTACATTCTAAATTAGAATTTTAAGGATATAATGAAAATAAGCTACGCACAAAAATACATTTTTATAGATTAAATTGACATTAAATACAAAAATGCAGAATGTTGGGTGTCGTTTATATAATTATTCTTGCTTTTCCACAGAATCTGCTGACTTATCCAGCCATTAAGTAGCTGCAGATCATTTCTACATAACCATTGAACTTCCATTAATTCAGTCTCTACAGGGTTGTATGTTTATATCATAATTTGACTTTTATAAAAATGATTATTCTAAATCTTATATTTCTATAAAAATATACTGTGCTTTAAAAATATGGATGATAGTATCAGCCGCTCTTTCAGCCACTTCAAAAGCAACAGTTTGTTTAGAAATAAATTATGCAGCTAATGTCATAAAATATTTTCATTAAATTCAAATAAACATTAAACAAAAATTCTCAGTTATAGACAATTCGATTTAAACGAAGTAAAGTAGCAGACGATAAAACGCCGAAGGTAAAAATTTACTCTTAGAAAAACGTACTCTTATTTTTTTTTAAAAAAAGGAAGAAAGAGAGAAATTTAAAAAAATTGTTAAAAATTTGAATAATATCATCTATAATTTAAAAAATAAATTTTCATATAGTATTAATAAATATTTATTACGCCTTATTGTGGGAAAAAATTTCATATAATTAATTCTTCGTAAAATTTTACTTGAAATTTAAGGTTAAAAATAGCTGTGGCAATTCATAGTAACAAAAATCCATAGACCACATTTGGCGTTATTATCGCTCAAAAAAAAGATGCCAAATTTCAAAACGCGAAAATATGTAAATTCGTGTATATCTTAGAAAATTTTGAATAAAAAAGTCTAATTTTTTGCAGATATGCTTAAAAATACACCTACTTTATGATGATGGTAAACATTTTATAGGTTATAATTCAAAATTTTTTTCGAAAAATTTATAAAAATTATTTAAAAATAGAAATTTAAAAAATAAAACACAAAATGGGTAAATTTTATTTGGAATGAACCTAAATTTCGAAATGTGAGAGAAAAAATAATAAAAGTTTAGTAAAAAAAGAGATATTAATAAATATTTGCCAAATTCAATTAACATTGAGGAGCTAAAATTTTGAGAGCTAATATTTTAAAAACTACTCGTACGATTTTTACAAAACTTGGTATTCTGGCATAATTTGAGCCGTAGAATCGAAATATGGAAAAAAATTGGTATGTTATTTCAGAAAAAGTCCGTTTTTGTGTCAAAATACCTATGTTAGAATAGTGCTATATATAAATCTAATATATATCCTAAGTCGCGCTTTCGAGACATGAAGAACGCAATTTGAATTTTGTCAATCGGCCCAGTAGATCGGGAAATATAGGACTGTCCCATTTTTTTTTTTTTTTTTTTTTTTTTTTTTTTTTTTTTTTTTTTTTTTTGAGCAGTGTACATGCTATACAATACCGGACCCTACGTAATCTCCTAATTGATCTTTCCGTTGTATCTTCTTGTTTGTACTAGCGTTACATTAATTTCTCCAATTCATTCATAATTTTTATTATTTATATAATTGTAGAACTGATCAGCTATCGTAAATGACTTCTTAAATCGCAATATTTTACAGGAGCGGAAGCACGCTCTCCACTAAGAAGGTTAGGATTTATGCTACTGACTGGTAAATTTGCCTATACATAGATGGGAATTGTGTGCAGCCAAAATTAAATAAGATACTAAGTCACTAATTTTCTCTTTCCTTACCGCTTTCCTTCGTGTTCTAATTAGAAGCACTCCCGGCTGGCAATCGGGAAGTCCACAATGTGAATCCCGGGGAAGTCATTTGCTGATATTTTCTGTTTGAAATAAATACCTAAAGGCTCAACCATTGGTTCCCAAACTAAAATGTGGTAGACAACAATTCTTCACCACCAGGAGGTGGTGATTAGGTTATCACCTCCCTAATTGCCGCTTAAATGGGGAAGAATGTAAGGAATTTTCTTTTTTCTCGCCGCATGCCTTCATGATGTAATTGGAAGCTCTTTCTGGATGGCAATCTTGAAGGCCAGATTTCGAATGCGAGATAGGTCATTTCTAATATTTCATGTTTTTCTTGCTCCTAAATAAACCTAATACTATACATTGCCATTCTATGGTGGTCTACACTAATCTACACTAGCACTGCTTTAATGCCGAGGTTAGCATACATAGTGACCCTGGAATTGCAGTTTCGATAGTAATGGTTCAGAGGCACATGTTCTACTGTAGAGTGGATTAGGTCAACAATGGAATCCATATACGACTGGCTCACAATTCTACAATTTTTAGAGATATCTTCCTGGAGCTGTTTCCCAAGCAGAAATGTTGTGACCATTTTACAGTTTTCAGGCGAATGGTGGATAAGGCCTTTTTCCGAAGCTTATGAATAGTGTAAATCAATGTCTACATGATATTTTTCTGATTACATACTTTTTGCACACATATGGGGATCAACTATATACTAGATTTAAGCCTGTCTTGAATCATACACTAATTTATGTTTGCAGCACCACTATATGGTGTACAGTCATACCCTGTTACACCACACTTGAACCATTACCATCTGTGTTCACACATTGCTAAATTGTTTTGTTTCTTATAGTTTATGTGCATACATTTCTTTGTCATAAGTGTATTTATTTGAGTACGAATCTTTTGTAAAAAATAAATTAGACTTCCATATATACATATGCAAGCTAGTTTGCTGTAAGAAGAGAAAATAAAATTAAAAACCCTGTTCTTTACAACATTTCAACTGGCTGTTTATGCAATTCACATATATCACCAGAGGTGAAATTTAAATCGACCACTTTATTTGAAAGTTAAAAATGGACGTTTGTACACTATGTTATTGTTTAGAGCATGTTCAGCTGTTGAATTTCTATTGCAAAGGTCCTGAGGGCTATCTGATTAGAGGAAGAGATGCCTTCTTCAAGCACTTTTTGAATGAAACTGCCTTGTATTCATATTAAACATAGTGAAAACTGTAAAAACGAGATGTAGCTAACACATTTAATCTAGGATCTAGGATTTAAACCTAGATTGTATCACCAGTATTCTGTGGTCTTATCTATTCAGGAAACAGTGGCATTCTTCTAAAGCAAGATTTTGTTTTATGTTTGCATATACATATTACTTGTGCAGCAGATATCAATGTAGGAAAATTTAAAAAAATTAATTCCATTTTGGTACAAATTTCATACGCAGAAAACAGGAGAAATAATGTTTTGAATTTTACTCATCGGAAAAGCATTAAATAATACATTACTTTTGATGAGTACAGTTAATTGGTGTAAATGCATGTGTGTTCTAATCAGTGAGTTTCTAAAGTTTCTAAAAGACTTTTCATGGAATGGCAGCCTTTTGGCAATCTCTCAACCAGATTAGCAGCATTGTTCATCTGACATCTGAGACAAATTTAAATTAAGCTTTAGATTATTTTTTAAAATAGGGCATATAAATTACTATTGTATAGAAAACTGTCTAAATAAACAGAAAATATGCAAAAAATACTACCTATCATATCACAAACAAAAAAAAGGGCAAATAATTACAATCTTAAAATGAACTCGATGATTGCAGACTACAATAATATTAATTTATTCAAAATGAATTAGATACATGCAATATTTTACTTTCAAATATGTCAAAAAACTCATAATGATCATCCAGCTAATTCATTTTGCTTTAAAACAAGTGTGCATTAAAATAAAAAAGCACAAGAATTTACATTTAAAGAAAAAAGAACAAGAGCTTTTCATTTTTAAAAACTGTTACAACCTAGAAGAAATCTAATCACATCCTTTCAAATTACCATCCATGCGCACCAATCACATAGTTATCCAGCTACTTTGGGGAAAATGGTGTGAGGTCACGAATGTATATTGTTTTTATTAATTCTTCTGATATGAAACTCAGCCAGATTAGATTCGGGAATTTAATTGCTATCTGTCACGGGCAAAAGGCTTGGGTACATTGCAGATGACAGTACGAATCTGCCCAGGAGCTGGCCATATTTATTTCCAGGGAACGGATAGAGGACTAATGTGCAGATTTCAAAAATATGTCTCTGCATACCATTTTATTAAAATTAAATATGTGATGTTTATTTGTTGCATTATGAAAAATGAGCACTATTTATGAACAGCTTAAGATACTTAATAGTAATGTATCATCACATACAGGAAAAAAAAAAAAAAAGAAGTATCTCTTGACTGCGAATATAGGGAGCTTGGATATTGAAAAAAGGACAAAAAGCATATTTTATTATTTATGTTATAATATTTTATTCAGTTTCTTGTTTTTATGTTGAATGATAATTCTTAAATAGCTAAGAATGAATGAATTTATAAAAGCAGTCATCTCTACCTTCATAATAAATGACACTTAAGGTTTTCTCAAAATATAATACGGTTGTTCCCAAAATGCATTTTAAATTAGAACAGGCCACATCATGCTGAAATAGTTTGTACTAAAATTCCATTCATAAGCACAAATATAAGCACAAAATAAAAAATTATCGTTTTGAAATCAAATACAATACTGCTTAGTTTGATTATAATACTTACCTTTCTCTTCAGGATTAAATTAAAGCATCAAAATTCTCACCATTAGAAATGCCGAAAATATATTAAAAATGAGTATACAATCCCAACATTCTCGATTTATCGATAAAATTTAACTTTATTATATGCATTTTTCCAAATCATGAGAAGCAGTTTTTGACCGATTTTTGCGATGAAACACTTTAAGATTATTTTCTAGGGAGGGATGTGTTCATGGAGAATGCTTTAAGGCAAGCTGGCTTGCCTTCATGTTACACATGAAAAAATCATGACAATAGTAATACCTATGCAGTCATCCATTCACCAGTATTCAAGCTATCAGTGTTCAACTTGTCCACTGGCACATGACAGCCTCTTATAATGTACTATCTGTAGATATGAAATTCTTCTGTATTTATATAAAAAGTTATACATTCATATATTTAATATTAATGACAAAAACCCATTTTTATACAGTATGCTATTTGACAAATTACAAGTAATCCTCGACTTATGATGAGTGTTGTTCCAATGGTCCCATCATAAGTTCATACTGATGTAACTCAGGATCTGAATAAAATAAGACCTTAGTATGTTTGATTATCTTGTTATGAATAAGGCTTCTGTCTCGCATGGAAATGGTTTAAGAATGCATAAACTTATGTCACATTTACAAACAATTTATCTGCATAAATTCGCATGTATTTTATGAAATTGATACATACACTTCCTTTACATTAGTTGATATCAACGAAAATGTATACAAATTTCTTTTAATTAAAATAATGGATGAGTAATTGTTACTCATTTAAAAGAATTATTGTAACATACAACTCAGAGAAAAGTTATTACTCAACTATGATCAGAATCCTACAAAAACAATGGATGCACGCACAAATTATTTATATTTTTCTGTAAAATAAACTTTTTATCTGGATAATTGAATACTTTTAGTTCAAGATGCTTTTCGAGTTCGGACTACTTAATATACACAAATGTTGGTGAAAATTGCAGCACCATGATGGAATTATGCAAATTGAAACAAACTTACATGAAATGTAAAGTGAGGTAAGACATACAAATGATTAGAATTACAAAGCGATTGTGCATGCATGAAATGAGAACCGGCAGTTGTGCTGAAATCTGTTTATCATCTTCTGTCTGTGGTGAATGTTCAACTTGCGGTCAATATGCCTCGTCAACAGCAGAGGATACCATACCAACAACTAAAGTAGTTTGAATAAGACCACATCGTCGATATCCGAAAACTAAACAAGGTGAAATCCTGACAATTGGGCACACAACGGCACAAGACGACAAACATCATAGCTGTGATGGATCGTACAGCATGTGATGGATCGTACAGCATAGATACTTATCTAGTTCCACGGTTTTTCCCTGTCTTCTGCAACATGAACTGCGTGCAAGGGCTCCTCTACGCAGGATTTTCCTGTCGCTGAGTCACAGATGCCTCCGACTTCAGTGGGCACGGCAACACAGTATATGGCGTGCAGTGTGGCAACAAATTGTTTCTCCGATGAATCTCGCTATAATCTGGAGTACAATGATGAAAGAGTACACTTCAGACGTTACAGTGGGAAACGAGTGCCCCACAGTGTGTTATTCAGCGCCATACCACACAAACGTCTGGCATCATGGTGTGAGCTATTGGGTATAACTGTCGTTCCCATCTAGTTCAGATTGCGGGCAACCTCAACCTTGATCGCTATATAAGGGAAGTTGTGGAGCCAGAGGTCCTCTCCATTCTTCGACGGATTCCGGGCTTTGTATTTCATCATTCATGCCCGTGCACTTGTTTCTCAGACTGCACAAGTCTTCTCTAAGGCACAACATGTTTCGCTTTTTCTATGGCCTGCTTATTCTCCGGATATGTCACTCATTGGGCATGTCTAGGATTTCATCGGTCAGTGACTCCCTCGTACAGCTGGTGAGGCACACACTGAAACTGAACTTTGGCATCAAGTCGAAGCCATATGAAATACCATTACTCAGGATTACATTTAGAACCTGTATGATTCAATGCCACGACATGTACAGGATGTCATTGTTCAGCATGGCAAACACACAAAGGACTAATTTCTGACTTTAATTTTGTTTCTTTTTTTCCTTGTAAATTTGATTGTTTATTTGTACCACTATCAGTAAAATATGGGGAATAAATTTCATTCATTTTCGGCAATTCCTTCATCGTGTTGCAATTTTCCCAAACATTAGTGTGTTTACAGCTTCCAGTGCCTGTTAGCTTGAAGATAATTTCTTATCTCTACTGAAAGAATGATTTGTTGCTACACACAGTCTTAAATAACACTTGTATAAGACAAAAAATTAGTCACCCCTAGAGAGGTCACATTAATACCATGCCACTTTGAAATCTAGGCCTGCATCATCAGTAACTTCATTGTCAGAAAACAGCATCAACCTGTTCTGAAGGAAGCTCCGTGTTTATAGAATCATTGCCGTCATCTTCAAAGGCAGAAGCCTACCATTGGGCGAGCGGTAAAGTCGCTGAACACTGGCAGTTCAGATCTTGAAAATGGGTTGGCTGCATGGGTGTTTTCCCCATGTGTAACATGTATATGAGCCAGATTCCCTTATAAAGCTCTCCACGAAGGCATCCCTCCTCTTAGGCAGACAGTCCTCGAGTGCTTTGCTGCAATCTAATAAACCAAACATCGAAGGCAGAATTCTAGAAGTTCTGAGAATACATGATATCTTTAATTTCTTTCAAAGCAAGAAGCTTTTCTCAATCCTATTCCTGCACAGTGCAATCATAAAATGTTTGCTCCAAACGGGGCTTTACGAATTTGTGTCCATTGTAACCATACAAATTACACTGACCAAAAAAAAGTATTGTTGTAATCAACAAAATACAAAAGAACAATAATACAAAAGAACACCATGGCCAAAATCAGCCTCGATCCCTCCGTCTAATCTGTTTTCAAAACTCACGTTTCGCTTTTGTGATAAGAGGTGAATGGAATGGGAAATTGAACACGTGCTCAACATAGAGCACACAGGTGATAACTTTCAGATCTTTTCTACAAACGACATCCAGCGGAAGCCTTGAATGTCCTTTTTTTCTCCGAGACAGATGGATGTTGTTATTAGGGCAGTTAAAGAATATAATACCCAAATGAGCACCACAGCAGTTAAGAGATTGATATTACATAGATTGGAATTTGCTAGCAAGTTTCCCTCGAAACAGAAAAGAAAATTCAAAATCCTGCTCCAGAGGACATTCCAGCTGGCAACTTTAACAACTGTTTACACTATCGTTATTAAATAATGACATAATTTGATCCAACCTTTCAAAATTAACAAAATATATGGCATTAATCAACTATACAATCTTTTGATGCAATTTTTACTTTGTTAAAAGAACATCAATATAAAAATTACTTAACCCCCATGAAAACAAATTTTTAAATCAAATCATCTCAGAGATTAAATAAGACATAGTATAAAATGAAATAAAATAATTACAAAGGCAATGCTATAAAATACGCAAAACTATGTCACAACCATCATGAAATGCAGAAACCATTGTCAGCAGCCTGCTTATTTCATGTGGCTTTGGCAAGTGAATATGTGATGAAAATTTTGCGGATGCCGAAACAGCACGAGCATGGTCTTTGTTGCACTGCAGCTGACTCTTAGCTTAAGTTGTCAAGATTATGTGATCTTTCATTAAAATGCATGTTACTTTGTCATAGGCCTGCACCCACAGACCCAAGACCTGCCAATAATGGATTACTGTAAGCTCTACTGTAGTTTAAAATGGATTCGTCCATGTAGTGATCGTTTCTGTCTTGCTTACAAAGGCAAAATCCCGTAAATACCTGCAAAGGTCAGACCAAACCTTTCCCTGAAAACTTTTCGAACTTTATGTCAACTTCACTCAAGAACTGACCATTTACAGTAAAGCGAAAACGAACTGACATTCATTCTATGATTTCATACAGTCAACTGTACACTCACCTTCTCCAATTATTTATAGCCTAAAGAGTAGCAGAGACAACAATAAGAACAGAGGTTAAAGTTACAAGCAAGCAGAAACGAAGATATTTTATTAGATGTTGTAATATTAATATTATTATGTATTCTTAATGGAAAGCAGCTTTATGAAGGAATAATACTGTGGAAGTTACCTGTAATTTATTCATGATTGCTTTTCATTTGTTATGTTCTTACTGTAACAGCATCCTTCTAAAATTGAATTATTTGTACAGGTCATAAAGTTAGTTAAAAAAAAAAAGAGCAAATATGCCACAAAATGTTCTGACACCCTGCAGTGGGACTTTTTTCTTGCTTTGTACTCCGCAGTTGGGAGACAAATGATGACATTAGGCATGTCTACACTGACTTATACACTACACCAACAATATTGTGAATTGTCCTGTAATGGTTTGGTTTGTTTAATTATGGCAAAGTCTACTAGGGCTATCTGCCTAAGGGGAGGGATTCCTTCGTGGAGGACTTTCTAAGGGAAACTGGCTCGTATACACGTTACACATAGGGAAAACCAAAAAAACGTCCATTCAGTGTTCAACAACTTTACCGTTCGATCGCTGGTGGGTGAATTTTCCTGTAATGAACTACATGCATAACTTCCTGTACTACCCGACAATGCAACTATAACATTTGACAAGAGATGGCGAAATCTCTTGCCACACTATCTTATAAAAACTGAAAATCATCATAGCTGCAATCGCAATCCTGTTCTACCATTTGCTGGTAGACTACAGAGTCTAATTCAGAACTCTTTTTTTTGGAGGGAGGGGCTATTCGATGATCTCGTCTACCTTTCTTACATCTTCAATCAAAGTTAACAGTCCCTTTATGACGCTATACAAATGCAGCAATCATATAGGCAAGTAAACATACAAAATTAACTTATTTGGATTAAGAACGACAAAAGAAGCACAGCAAAAGCCACTACTTCTTGCAGCAATTTTTATGTAATTTTGCATATTCGTTAATTAAGTTCGCTACAAATAACTTAAAATAAATACTAGAATTGCTTACAATGAAAGAACATACAATGTTAGGCTTCTGATTTTAATATTACACGCTCTGGCTTGGCTGAGGATACAATGCTAATGTTTCTGGCTAAGCATGTTCAATAAGAAGCATTATGAAAACTGATTTCCAATAACTGGTGGAAGTTGAGTAGATAACTAAACTATTTGCTGGTTTAGGGAACATTTTGTTTGTTTGCTCAGTCAGATATTTAGTATTACTTTTCATCTGATATCAAAGCAAACATAGAAAAATGTGCATATTTGTTCAAGAAAAGCACAAATATACAAGCATATATTACATTTAGCAGTATTTAAGCAAATTTAATAAGAAAAATGGGTGAATAAGTACATAAACAACACGAATTTGTTTCTCTCAACTGCACACACAAAGTGACAAATTATACAAAGTTAATAAATAATCCCGTGTGTACCGCATACTAGGATTAAACCAATAATTTTGTATTCAAAATTAAATATTTACAATATCAAAAATAATTCTTACTTACCTAATACATCCAAAAATTCAGAAAACAAAACAATTCACCAATCTGTAAGAAAAATTGAATACACATTAAAATAAATCATTAAAATCTATTTATTTAAGTGGAAAAAGATTACAATTTTAATTTCACCTTAAAGCTAGGAACAATAGACATCCCTCGCAGTGGCGTAGCGAGGGGGGGGGCAAAGGGGGCATCTGCCCAGGGGGACATTTTGCTAGGGGCGGCAAATTCCCTATCGTTGAATGAATATTAAGGAGATTAGAGGAAATTCAATTCCTCGAAACAGTGAAGCCGAAAACATCCGCTACATTACACAGTGCGGCAACTACCATACTTTAATAACTATTAAAGGAGTCATCCCATCTAAAGTATCCGTACTTAACGTTTCCATTTGTGTTTACTGTAACATTCGTACTTTTTAGATTCTATCCTTTTTACTTCCTTGTACGAAGTAAAAAGGAAATATTGTAATCGCGAAAAGTTTCAGGCAGCATATTTCAACGAAAATATCCATTTTGACCGCTATCGCATGCAATTTAACGATGTTTTTGCGTGATATCTGTACGTAAGGACAGAATAAAATACTCTTTTCCTTCAAAAAAATTATAAAACTGCTTTAAAATTAATTCTGAAGAGAATTTTTCGTGGCGTCTGTACGAACGTATGTACGTATGTATCTCGCATAACTCAAAAACGAGTAGCCTCAGAACGTTGAAATTTTGTATATAGGACTGCTATAACATGTAGATGTGCACTTCGTATTTTGGTTGCAATCGGTAGCACCAAACGTATATAAATATATTTATATATATATACACTCTGTTACCCGGCTCAGTGATCTCAGTTTCTTTACTCTTATATGTTTGTAAATTGTACATTTTTTGCTTTAAAAATGATTGTATTATGTTGTTTTTATCTTCCGGTTAAGGTTTTTATGCCTTTAGTAAATCTGTATGCAATATTTTTAGAATTATCAACAATTTTAAAGTTGTCTAAGTGCCGCTAAGCCTTTTTTTAATGGCGGCGGTTGATGTTTACATTTGAAACAGGAGACTAGTGGATTTGTTGCCAATCTAGAGAAACTTAGCTTCGCAACACCAAAGATAACGCATTCATTTATTATTGCCAATTAAATCATGCTTAATTTTTTCTGAAATTTTTTCGAGGAAATAAGTGTTTAAGATTTACTTCGTAATTTTTAATATAGATATTTTGAGTTTTTATGTATTTTTGCCTTCTCGCGAAGTGAGAACTGAATTAATTAAATGAGAAATACTCAATCGTCTGTGAAAAACTGTTTCTTTTTTGTTTTGTTTGCTTAATTTCTTTTATACATCATTCTAGCTTTATTATAGTATTTGAATAAAACATGTGGCAACGGTTAGATAATTCTACTCTTTAAATGATATAAATTTTGTGCATTATGAGTAATAATATGAACGAAATATATAAGTTAACTATTTTATAATTATTGGATTATATAACAGTTAACTTAGTTTCCGTATATAATTATTATATAAGTTAACTGTTATATAATTATTAATACTGTTAAGTGAATCTAGCGCCAGAGTGTCGCTGTGGTAAACAAATACTAGCGTGAATTTTAAAAAATGCATTTATTCTATTGTGTTTTATGCGCTGTCGGCGAAGTAGATTTAATTCAATTCAATAAGTTTAAATGAAATGCAAGAAAAAATGCGTATAGTTTAATATTCCAATACAAGGAAGTCATGTGGTGTACACATCAGATTTTTTCCATTGGAAAAAGAGGGAAATGGCACTGCGTAGCTTATTTTAAGCGTATCCTTAAATTCACCCTCCACTAAGTGACTATCCTTCAAAAATCCGTTGCATCTAGGATCTAGGATGTTTAAAATGGCATCTCGATCTTTCATATCGAGATCTCTTACTCGAGGTTGTAAAAATTCGTAGAGAGTCAGCATTTATTACTTCCCATTTTTTGGATGCACTAGGGGTAGGTAGACGTAAAACCAAAATAAAATATGTGGCTCTACTGAAGCATTACGTCTTTTTGACGGCGAAAGATACGTCATTAAGTGGTAAGAAAATTTCAACCCAAGCAAGCATATACACTAGGGAGGAACGAATTTTTTTCTTTTTTAAGCTGAATTAAATCATCAAAATACACTCTCAGACAAAAAAAAAAAAAAAAAAAAACGACGCACCAAGAAGAAGTTATCCGAATGGGACGAAAATCGGTAGAAGCAATATACATGTACAAAAAAAATGATTACAGTTTGATAAAAAATTGGATCATATAGTGAAGTAATAGAGCTTCACAAAATGAAAAAGTCAGTAACGCGTTTGTCCACCTCTGGCCCTTATGCAAGCAGTTATTCGGCTTGGCACCGATTGATAGAGGTTGCGGATGTCCTCCTGAGGGATATCGTGCCAAATTCTGTCCAACTGGCGCGTTAGATCGTCAACATCCCGAGCTGGTTAGAGGGCCTGGCCATAATGCTCCAACCGTGCTCAATAAGAGAGAGATCCGGCAAACTTGCTGCGGAGGTAATGTTCGGCAAGCTCGCTGGTCATCGAGATTCAGTTCAAAGCGGGATTCATCACTGAAGACTATTCTACTCCAGTCAGTGACATTCCAGTGCGAATGAGCCCGACACAACTGCAAACGGGCTTGACGTTGTACAGAGGTCAATGAGAGTCGGCGCAAGGTACGCCGTGATCTTAGCCCCCTTTCTGTGAGCCGTCTATGAATGGTCCTTGTGGTCACTGAAGCACTAGTTGCACGTACAATCGATGATAATGATGCATCCGGGGCTGTGAGTGCCGCTCTGACGATTGCTCGCTCTTCACGTTCTGTCGTTTCTCTAAGCCTACCGCTTCCTTCTTGACGCTGTGTGCGGCCATGGTTCACCCATTGCTGCCAACATCATCTAATAGTAGCATCGCTCCTGATCAAATGTCGAGCTATTCGCCGCTAAAATCAACCGGCTTCTTTGAGCCCACCTACACGACCCCTCCCAAATTCTCACATCTGCGCATATCGTTCGCGCACCTGTATGCGAGGCATAGTTACTGTCTACCAGTGTACACGGAATGAAATTCGTGAAGAATTTATGACCTGGAATCGTAATTTCTCCTCCTAAATATCCTGCTAGTTGCGCAGATCAGATGCGCTGTAACGACAACCGTTCATTCATTGGCAGCCAAAATGTAAAATTTTGCATTTTCCGTCGAAACCTGTATGCATATCAGTTTGTGTCCAATTTGCTTTATATCTTCTCGGTGCGTCGGGGTACGTCGTTTTTTTTCTCTAAGAGTGTAAATAAACAATAATTGTTCTTTCCGAGTTAGTTAAATTCTTATAGTGTTAGTGCTTGAAATTTGTCTTTAAAAAGCATACTTTTATGGCAGTTACTTTTACGGCAATTTTTATTTGAAACAACAGATGTTACAGGATGCTTTTTGAATACACGCAGTGTGTGCGTTTGGGACGGGGAGGTAGGAGCGGGATTTCGTTTTTGAGTATTAACCAACTAGTAGGTGAGATGAAAGCAGATTTCTCCGTTGGGTATATTTTCCAATCTCCTGGGAATGTGAACGAAGGGGGAGGGGGTCAGAGATGGCCAAACAGCCATCCTTTGCTTAATGAATTATGAATTCAGACGATACCCCTCCACAAATGACGTAGGAGATATGAATAAACATTTAGGAATGGTCTTGAAGAAATACATGCTGGCGGAAGACAGCAATAAATTAGATACTCTAAATCTTGTAAAGATAGTTTGATGTCGCCGTAAACTGCTATCGTCTAGATGTTTCCGGGAAAAGAAGACGTGGGAATCAGGAAGAAAATAATTAAACACAGTGCAAGAAAATAGTGATTCTTTTTTCTGTTGAAAGCCTCCCAAATCGTTGACCATTTACATCTGCGTTCTACTTGCCGTATTTATTTCTAGCAAAATCAGAGAACTCATCCTAAAATTTCAGGTAAGTCTTGTTAAATCTTTTAAATTATTTAACAATGAAATATACAGTGAACATGTAGAGAAAATATATTTGAATTAATTGCAATTCTTTTTCATATGTCTTTTAATACTTATATTGTAGTATGAAATAATTTAATTTTTAAAATACCGAATGTTTTTTTACCTTTCTAAATTCATCCTATTGCGAGTATTTTCTGAATCTCGCTTTTTGAGATTTATTGATTAATGAATACAATGATTTTAATAATTAAATAACTGTAGTACTAAAGAGTAACATTTGAACGTGTTTTTAGCATTGAATGGACACTTGCGTATGTAATCTTCCATTTAAAATTTTTCAGTTTACAAACTAGATTTTAAAAAAAGTTCTAAGGAAATCTTGGTAATGAATAATACTAATAACAACGATCAAGTCATAATAATTTAGTTTTTCTTGTTATAGCATCTAAAAATGAAAAGAGTAAAAGAAAAGGGGCTTCGTATCGAAATAAAACAAAAGCCAAGGAATAAAATAATGAAAAAAATGAAGGGGCTATCCTAAAATAAGCGAAATTTCGTATTTCCAAAACGCCAGACTCATCCACTTCGGATGTCAATTCTTCCGATACTATTGCTGGTACTGTTGAAAATCAAAAAGCTGAAGTAGTGCTAGAACATTACTCTGATGTTCGAGTACCCGTATTTTATTTTTTGAGTTTGTCAGATTCACAGGCTCCTGTTGTAGGGGCGAAGGTTGCAGCACCCAATCAAATTCCAACAACGTCTACTAAATTTGAACCTGTATCGGTATGTTCAAATATACTTATTAATAGCTCTGAGAGTAAGACTGATGAAGCACTAACATCGGCTTCTACGCAGTACAGGGATTTAGATGCTGTCGAAAAACGGCCTGACCATATAAATGAAAACATGAGTTTGCTACTTGTGCAGCGAGGGCCGGGGGGTTGTACAGCACATGAACACTAATTTCATAAACGTGTCAACAATGTTACAATCAGATACGAATCATACTACGCCGAATGGAGTTACGAGGTGTCTAACGCGAGAATGGTTTTATCGCACATTAACTAATGAAGAAAAAGTGTTACGTACTTGGATGGCTTATTCTCCTTCTAAAGCATCATTATTTTGCTTTTGCTGTCGTTTGTTTGGTCACACAAACACACCGAGTGAATCAAAATTTCGCTCATCTAAAGGATTTAAAAATTGGCAGAAACTAAATCCCAAAGTAGCCAAACACGAATCAAGTGCTCAACGCACCCAAAATTTTTGGAAATGGAAAGAATGAGAAACCAGACTTCAAAAACGACAGACTATTGATAAAAAAAAAAACTTTATGTTGTGGCAAAGGAAACAAAAAAGGGAGAAGAAATTCTTTTTAGAATGTTTGATATAATTTTAATTCCTATCGAAACAGAATTTGGTTTTCGTGGCTACAGAGAAGACAATACCAGCGCAAATAGAGGCAACGTTTTAGAACTGGTGCATCTCCTTGAAAAGTACGATCCAGTACTCCGAGAACACCTTGTACGCAGAAAAATGGGTCCAAAAAATTCAGTCACGTATATGTCACAGCAAATTCAAAATGAGTTCATTGGAATTTTAGGAGATCAGAGAAACCAAGTTGTGCGATATGTAAAGATTGAAAATCAGAAAATAGAAGTTGTGGAATCTTTTATAGATTTCATTGAAACAAAAAATAAAACTGCTGAAGTTATTTCTGACATGATTTAAAGTAAGCTTAAAGTTGATGGCCTTGATATAATGGACTGCAGATCTCAAACATATGATAATGCCAGCTGCCATGGCTGGAAAGCATACAGGAGTGCAACAAAGACTCAAAGGCATATATCCTAATGCCGAATTCGTACCTTGCTCAAACCATTCGCAAAACCTGGTTTCTTTACATGCTGCTTCAATCGAAATCAATTCTGTAACTTTCTTCAGCACTTTAGAACGTTCTTATCCATTCTTTTCCATGTCAACACACCGATGGAACGTTCTAATTCCTGCTACAGGTAAGACATTAAAAAGAATTTAGAATACACGGTGGTGCGCAAGAGCTGAAGCAGTAGATATGGCATAGAAACACTATAAGCTTATTTTGACTGCTCTAGAAAAACTGGCAGAGGCAAGCGAAACTTTAAGCGCGCGAACAGACGCAGTAACTTTGTTAGTCGCAATAGAATCATTTTCTTTTTTATGTTTTTGGGCCTCTGGAAACCTGTACTGTATGAAGTGAATGGTGCCCAAATTTGTTTACAAACACAGGGATTCAACGTGCGTCAGTGTGCCAAAAAAGTAAGTGCTTTATAGGTACTGCTCACAGAGAAACGAAATGAACTAGTAGAGGGCGCTATGAGTTATGCCAAAAACTTGTGTGAAGACCTTGGCATTTTAATGGAACCGCCTAAACGAATAAGGAGGAAGCAAATTTTTGACGACGGAAGTCAAGATGCAACTTTGTCCCACGAAAACAAGTTGAGAGGAAAGTTGTTTTCATCGCTGGATAAGGTAACTGCAGAAATTCATGAAAGGTTTCAACAGCTATGGAATTTGTCGAACAAATTTGCTTTTCCTACACCATCGAAACTACAGGATATTGAAGACCAGGATTTCAATTTAGGACACGTGTCTGATGACACTGACAAAGAAGAGTTCAAGCTCGAACGCGTGCGGCTAAAGACTATTGTTGATGCTATGGACAATAAAAATGAATTAATGAATTCAAGTCCACCTGATGTGTTAAAGTTTATTGTGCAATTTAAGCTGAAAGTTTCCCTGCCTAATATAGTAATAGTATTCCTTCGAATATTCCTCACAATTGCCATAAGCAATGCAAGTTGTGAGAGAAGCTTCTCTAAATATATCGAACATCATAATTATCAAAAATTATTTCAAATTTATTATTATAATCAAAAATTGTTTACGATCGACAATGTGTTTCGGCTATTAACCCTCTCGCTGTGCATGCCGCGATTTCCACAGGCAACGTAAAAGTAGCAAAATTTGCATAACCCGTGATTTCCGGGGGCATGAATTTTTGCCGTCTATTTAACTGTGCAACGTGCTCTTTCCCCATTCAAGGTTTCCTATCGGCTTTTCTGTGATATTTAATTGTTTATTTAGATGTGAACTTTAGTTGTCCACATTTCTGCCAAATATACAAGAATACGTAATGTAGCATTTTGCGCGCGCTTTTCAGAGCTCAAAGATGTCTGGCAGGAAGCATTTTGCGAGTGATATAACCTATATTCCTGACGATATTTTCGACACTGATAGAAGTTCTGACTCTGATTTTCAAGTATATTGAAGATAGTTATAGCGAAACTGATGAGAATTTCTCGAATTCCTCTGCAGATAGTGATGAATCTGAAAATTCAGTTGCTATTGAAAACGTTCGACAGTGGTGTAAAATTGATATCAAAATATTACATTATGCAAATATTTTCATTAGTATATATGTTTTACTTTTGTATTTTATAAAATAAATAATAATTTAACCAATCTTAATTTTCAAAATTTTCCTTTTATATCATTATTCTTCAATTTCAGTATTCTGACAACCTTTTTCTATGATCTAATTCTGTATTGAAAAAAAAAAATTTAAAAATTTTTTTTTGTATATTTAACTCTAAAATATATGTAGATTTAAAATATGTAATAAAAAAATACGCAATTTTTTAGACTATTTTGATAAAAAAAATACGCAGTGAGAGGGTTAAGCATGAAATGACTGATTCAATCGTTATTGATAGTGCTATTAAAGATTTTGCTATGAGTAAAAGTAGAAAACTGAAAACTTAAATTAAGAAAGAGATCAATTTCTATTTCTAATACATAACAAAACAGATAATCAAAAAGAAAATTTATAATTATTTTTAAAAATTATTTCTTTTCAATAAAAGATTAAATAAACTGTTACCTACATTTATTTATACTAAAAAATATTTTTTATTCTGAAAGTTGTTAAAAATAATTTTCTTCAATGAAAAGAATGTTTATTATAGTGCAACAGTCAATTATGTTTTAAATAATATTTATTAATATTTTCAATTAACATTAAATTTTAAGGTAATAATACTGTTCTTAGATAATAATTGGTTAATGTTAGAATGTAAAACATATTTTCGCAATTAAATTTTGTTCTCGAGTTTGCAAGAGTTTTAAATTTTGCATTTTGCAGAAAATAAAATTCTCTTTGCAGCTTTCATATCACATTTTGTAGCAAGAAGGGGCGGCAAATTTAGTATCTGCCCCCGGGAGGCAGAAATCCATGCTACGCCACTGATCCCTCGATTACTCACCACCATACCAGCGACCACGTTCGAAAACAAAATGGCGCTAGATTGGCATGGCACATTGAAAGTATGCTGATGCGCAGATGTATCTGCGCAACTAGTCGTACATTAAGCATTTTTGCCAGGTCTGAGCTAACAATCCGACGTCGGACGTGTAGACACTTCGAGGCTGGTCTGGCTCTGGCGGCGTATTTTTACTTTCTCGCTATGAAACGCAACCGGGGACTAAATTTGGCGATTTACGATGTCTTGGCGAAATTGTGACACCAAGCGCATGCGCAAAGATGGACGAACTATCGTGATGATATGTCGTATTTTATAGCTTGATACTTCAACGTCCATATTTCGTAATGGCAGGTTATTTGTAATTGTGCATGTATCAGACATAATTACTGAAGCAGCAAACTTTATATGTGATTAGTGGGGGGGGATGTTAAATAAAGAAAAATGGAAAAAAATAAAGAAAATTTTTCAACAGAGTGTACTTATGGTGTTTTTTTATGGCTTGAGCTATTGGCAGTTACTAGCACTGCATATGGTTAGCATGGTCGCATTACAGTAAAGATAAATATTAGGTACACACGGGAGTAAGGGAAAAAAACGTCTTCAGCTGAGCATGAGCTCATATGATATGATAGCAATGTAGGTAGAAGTGCTTTTTTCCGGCTTATGGAATGCTGGAGTTGTGCGTACCATGTCTCAGCACCTGTGTTATTACATCTTTCCTGTAAATTTGTGGATTTAGTAAACCATGATATTTAATAATGATTATATGTGGTTGAAAGTGAACAATAAAATAATAACAATTCTTTCTAATTTTATAATGTCTATTCTCAGTTTAGCCTATAAAGTTCAGTATTAATAACTCTACAACTATAACATGTATATATTTACCTATTAAATAATTCTGTTAAGATATGTATTGTTTCTTATAAAATATTAAGTGGATGTATAAAAGTTAATAATTTATTCATTTTAACAGTTTTTATTTAACTCATTTCATCTTCCTTTGCTTCCGTTGTCTAGTTTGTAACATATATAAACGCTTACCAAGTGTGATATAGTATTTTCCTTTATATATATCGGGACATATGATGAGTGGCATTATATTCAAAATATGTATTTAAGTTTTAAAGGAAAATTCAATCTGAGAAATATTTTATCATGTAAGAAATGTTAATCAGAAGTAACATAGTTAGGTAATATATTTAGAAAGATAATTTTAATTAATCATTACATTTAAAAGAGTTAAGTTTATTTTAGATTTTAACATATGCTTGAGTAATTGATTATTACTATCCCTTTAATAACTGACTTAAATAAATTATAAATATATCTTTTCTTACTTAGACATAAATTATTATCATTTCTGTAACATTTTCTTCATTAAGAGACTGTAAGTTTTCACACTTTAAAAATTTCTATAATTTATAATTTAATAACTTGCCCTAATAAGACATAAAAAGTATATTTTATAACTCATAATGATAGTGTTCCATTTAAAAACTGTTATTAGAAATGTAGGTACATTTTTTCTGTTATATGGGCGTTGAAAAAAACAGCGTTAAAATATGTGATAACTTGCTGAAGAAAACAACAATGTGATCAGCTAAGTCATCTTGGTTTTATGAGTGAACTGAGCCCATTATTCATGTGTTATTATTTGTTTATTACACTTTCTTATTCTCATTAAATAAATAAAATTTACATGCCGTACAGCTTGGGTTGTACATTTTCCCAATCTTTGTGCATTGGACTGCAATATATAAAGCATTTGTAATGAAATCTAGAAAATGTTCCTTTTGATGTCATTTCAAAACAGAAGATGTATTTTATTTCCCAGTTCTCTATGAAAGTATGCAGAACCTATTTATTGGGCCCTGTTTGACATTCTCATTCTGAGCATATGCCACAGAAATTTTAAAAAAATTATGCACGATGTTCCATCGATTTAATTTAATGTCTGCTGGATTTGTTTTTAGCTGTGCTAAGCAGCATTTCCTAAACAACAAAATGTTGTTCAGACCATGAACATTCTTGAAAAAGAGACTGTCACTGCAGTTTTTTATATCCTGTATAGCATGGCTTTATACTGACTGCTGTTAGAGATATAGTACAAAGTCAAAGATCTAGACTATTCGTGACATTCGCAATTTCAGATTTGAGATTTTGCTGCATATTAGATCTTAAGTTTAAATCCAGTAAGATGTCAATTACAAAATTAAAAATATGAAATGGTGATTTATGAAATAACAAAGTAGTGTTACGAAATGTACAGGCGCGGTAAGATGGCTTCCCCGAAAGCAGTTTTAGGGTTACCATAAAATGACAAGGAAAAGCAGTGTTGCCATATTTGGCGAGAAATCGCCCATTTGGCGACAAAATTGGCGATATACCATGGACGGATGGAGAACATTCTGAAACGAATTCTTACCGGTTTAGCCCAGAATGTTCTCGAACATAAGCCGAAAGCTATATAAATCCTGCTGGTCCGCAGTCAGTTAGTGTGTGTGCCTCGTCTAGCGAGCTGATAGTCAGTCATTGAGCGAGTGTCTCGAAGTCTAGCGCCGAATTGGTCGTCGAGTGCATCGAGAGAGTCTTTTAGTGCACTGCCGAGTTTTGTCTTGGACTGTGCTGAGTCGAGAGCTATACTCTTGTGTATCGTCGAGTGCATCGCGAGTTGTAGCGTGGGGAGTCTCGAGAGTGCGTGGAGTTCCAAGAACGACCAAGCGGAGTCGAGAGCCATGCTTTGCCGTGAAACTGTCTCCACCGTGATAGCCTGATAACCTGAAGGCTGTGTCGCTGATCAAGTCAGCGTGTTTATAGCAGTTCATTGACGACTGTAAAACGTGTTTTGGAGCTTTCCTGACAATACTGGTAAATAAAGTGTGTTTCGATACTTCATCAAGTGTTGTCGTTATTCACTCCAAATCTACAAACCCCGTACGAACGTGAAGGAAGAAAATAACGTAACAACTGGTGTCAGAAGAAAAAAAAAATGCAACAATATGTATGACCTAAAGGGAATCAAAATGTACAAAAAAAAAAGAAAAGTTCAGTATTTATTTGTTTGGTTTATTAAGCATTTATTTCAATGTAACTTGTTTAATTCTTTGTGCTAACACTTTCTCTTTAATTCTATAGATAGAAATTCTTGTTCAATAGCAAAGTATATTTACAAAAAAAAAAAAATGAGCAGGAAGCTGTGAAATTATTACAGAATAAAGGGATTCCTTATAACTGAAAATTTTGTAAAAATAATCCTGAAATGATGTGTTTTATTACGATACACCAAAATAACGTTTCAATCTTAATCTTTCCCAGAAAAAAGTCTCAGATCTCGCACTTGGTTTGAAGGATCGCATCTAAATTTCCTAGAGCTGTAAAATTTATGTACCTTTGGTACCATGGACTGACCTCAGTTGAGTTTTGTAATATGCAATACAGTTGTTGATTGGAACAATTATATGCGGCAATTTTTTTAACCAGTTTATATCTAGGTATGCCTGATTTCTTGTTTCTGAAGTCTGTTAATAAATGTTATTTTATCAAATCCTAGTTGATTTCTCATTTAAACTACAACAGTCCACAATCCTACATGTTGGAAATTATCTATTACAAATTTTAGTTTTTATGAAAATTGTTAAAAAATAGATAGAAGCATTTATCATGCCAGCAAATTGGAGTTAATGGCAATCGTATGGACATTGAACAGGTTAAGAGAATTCTTAATCGACATAAGATTTACAATCTAGAAGCATTTACTGCAAGAGAAAAATTATTTCTAACGTGTCAGCTAAGTAATTTGACAATTGTAGCGTTTAAATATTAATTACATTGGCAAAATGACAATTTTATGTGCTACCTCTCTTGCAAGAAATGTATCTCATTTTAAAAGCATGAAAATATTTTTACTTGTTTTTAATATTTTTTCCCTTTATTTCAATGTAACTTGTTTAATTTTGTATCTAGGTATGTCTAGATTATGCAGAAGGATTATATATACCATAACTTTGGCATATTGTTGCTATTTTAGGGTATGTGCTATTAATATGCACTACGCACTGTCTTGAAATTTAAAGTTTGAAAATTATGGAAATTTTTTTAATTAATAGTATCGAGCTGATATAATTACAGAACATTTTCAAATTTTAACACGTTGAGCGCGGCGCCGGTCCCTGGGGACCGGCAGTGAACTTTCCGTGTGGCCGGCGTCGGTTCCTGGGGACCGGCACTGGAATTTTCGTTTGGGTGGCGTTGGTCCGCGAGACCGACAGTATTAAAGTTAAAAAATAAACATAGTCTTAATGAAATGTGATCAAATTTAGTTTTAATGAAATGTATTGAAACATTCTAAACAAAAATACGGCTTAGCTCGCTGCCGGCTGAACGGAAAGGACAGCAAATTCGGCGCCGCGCTCAACGTGTTAATTAAAATTAGATTTTTCAATACATAATGAAAGTAATCTTTCAATGAAAATTTTTATAAACAAAATGGTATAAAGCAAAGAACCACTTACCATTAATTTAAATGAGAAAAGGTTATCGGATTATAAAACAAACCTTTCAAATTATATTAAAAAAATTAAAACTACTGAAATATAAAATGATGCAATAAATATGTAGTCTAATTAGTAAAATCTTTATTATTAATTAGCCCTTAAAAATTTAAAAGGGCAGCAAGTGCATTATAATTACAGTTGTTTGAGTAAAGATTGTGTTTGGTATCCTGAATTGTCAAAGATCCGATCTAAGGAAGAACAAGGATCATTTAGCAGTATTTTGAGTGTGTACTATTCCTATGATTTCCATGCCCGTTTGCTCATAGTACTGGCAATTCAAGTTCATATTGTGTCAAGGTTTGCACAAAATATTAAAAATAACATATTCGATATATAAAAATTCGTTTTCATACATGATCAAAGCATTTAAAAAAAACTGTCTTAGATCAGTACGTTTTCTTAAAATTACGTCTTTTATTTTTGAAGTCATTACATTAAATAAAAATGCTAAATAATAATTTAACATTTTCATTCTAGAAAAATGAAAACCTATGCTTTCTTTTAAAACCCTTAGTTCTTTCTGAGAGTAAATTTAAGACTTTCGTAAAAGATAAGTGGCATAAAGGATTTAGTTACTGTAGTCATATAATTCAGGAATAATAAATTTCCAAATATTAAAAATATTTATTAATCCTAAATATTTATTTTTAATATTTAGGGATTGAGGGGGCTTTCTACTAAAAATACAGAACTTGCCATTGTTCAGATATAATTTCCTTTTTTCTTTCAAATTATTGAGGTCACATAAGAGATTTTTGAAAAATGAACAAAAAAAAAAAAAAAAATTTAGTACCACATATATTTTTGTTTTGATGCACTGTATTCATATGATAAATCTGTATTTATTTTGAAAAGTTTAGAATGAGAATTAAAGGTGTTCAGGTTGGTGGTAGTTAAATTTCTCTTCAATTTGTGTATATAGCAGAGCTTAAATTGCGCCGGAGTCCGGCTCTGATACTTCTCAGTTTTCGAGATAAGTTATAATTTCAGCTGGAGCCCTAAATGAAAGGGCTCAGGCACTTTTTTATGCAAGTGAGCCACAATTTTAACACAGAAATTTTGTTTTAATAGTAAACATATCTTAAAAATCCGTTTCTAACTTCTGAATGCAAGCCTGTCTTTCCATTGCACTCAAGCCTTGCACAGAGGTTGAGACTTTTGAGGAAAGAAAAGCCCCCAATTATATGTCAAAGGCTTATTCTCCAGGATATGCAATGAATTTATGAGAGCGGGTAAATTTTGTATTCCTCAAAGAACTAAAAGTGACACCCTGGTCGTGCACGTTCCATGCTAGTAACTTCCTTCTGCAGAGGCCCACCAGCGGCCGAGCGGTAAAGTCGCTGAACACTGGTATTTCGGACCGAGGTTCAAATCCTGCGAACGGGCTGGCTGCATGGGCTTTTTCGTGGTTTTCTCCATGTGTAACGTGTATACGAGCCAGTTTTAATTAGAAAGTCCTCCACGAATGCATCCCTCCCCTTAGGCAGATAGCCCTCGAAGCTTTGCCATAATTACACAAACCAAAAACCTTCTGGAGAGCTGTAGACTTTCTGAATGATGTAACCAAACTGGGGGACCTCTGCTGCCACTTGTACTGAGAAGTCTTATATTTATTCTCACGTTGTATTCAGGAAAAACTCCTGCTTGACGGCTAGAGTTATATTGACAAGGCATCGCGATCAGGTATTTTGTACTCTTGCAGTACAGGAATAAGAAGCAGAATTTGCATTTGACAATAGTCAAATTGACAATACTGATACATTATATGAGGTGAGACCATATCTAAACTTACTAAATATCATCACTTTTTACTACTGGAAATATAAAGTCTCTTTTAGATTTCAGACGCGAAAATCATTATTCCTTTTGCAAACTCCTATTGAGAGCGTAGAATTAGCCAGAAATAGATCAGCAACAGGAAGACCTAGTAAATTCAGCATTCAAAAACCATTGCATAGAGATGGTAGACATTTTATCGTAAAGTCCGTTGATAAGAAAAGACTTTGTTGTAAAGAGTACCATAGCCAGACTGTTTATAGATGCAAAGTAGGTAATGCAGCTTTACATCATGACTGTAATCAAGCTTTTCCTGCTTGAATCTTTCAATTGAAATAATCTGTATTTGTAAAAGAAATACAATGTATATTTTAATATTAAATTAATTACAAGTAAAGTGCTTTGTAGATTTATAAAACGTTATACAGCTAAAAGGTAATCCTGCGCTCCACTCAAAAGAAACATCTCACGAGTCCTACTCACTATACATCCGTAGTCTTATTCCGCTGACGCTGCGCGAACACAACACTCGCGTCTTCCACAGGTAAGAGCATTTTTTTTTATTTTCAATCTAAATTTATGATATAAATGCTTAATTTAATATTTGTTACCATTTTCATGAGAAAAGAAACATTCCTTGTAGTTTTGGCGGTTAATGGGTTAACAGGCCTAGGATTTTTCAGAAATGGTCAATGCATAAAAGGCAGACTAGGTGACTGTCATAGAGGCAACTATAACAAGCAGTTTACTTAATCTATAACGATTTGATTTGACTTGATTTATTTTATTATAGCAAAATACACTAGGGTATTTGCCTGACGTATGCCTTCACGGAGGACTTTCTATGGCAAACTGGCTCATATGCACGTTATACATAGGTAAAATCACGAAAATGCCCTTGCAGCCAGCCCCTTTGCCTGGATTCGAACCCAGGTTGGAACTACCAGTATTCAGCGACTTTACCGCTTTGTGGCTGGTGGGATAATGTATAACGAATAAGCAAAGACTAGTACTTTCTACCCATTTTACTTTTATTATACATCTTAATTTGTTCCAAAATAAAATGTTCTTTTCCTCAAGTAAGATTCTCAAATGATTTTTATTCAACGTATGCTTCCTAGTTATATCGTGGTAAGTCATAGTTCGATTTTAATGTTTTTAATTACTATATTTTTGATATAGCTATAAATATTTTCAAATTCAGTCCATAAAGTAAATTTAGTATTTCCATTTAATATATTTTTAAATACTCCCATTTCAACAGTTTCTTGTCCAAGAGACACTGCTGTATTCATATGAAGTGATAGTTAGATATATTTCCCAACTTTAGGCTGTAGATTAAAACTGAGCAATAAAATATAATTTCCATCAGTAGATTTTATGTCAAATTAAATCTGAATCATCTGAAATCTTTAGCTTATTCCATAATGAAGAAGAAAAGTCCTCAAAAGATGCAATTTTGTCCTTTTTCAAAAATTGATTAAAAATATGTTTATCCGTATTGGCTCTTTTTTTCTCTGTGGTCATCCTCGGAGATGTCGGATTATCAGATAAGTATTTTGGACAGTCAGAAAAAATGCATGGATAAGCATCGTTTATAATTTAGTTTGTCCATTACAAACTTAAACTACAGTGCCTTCATCTTTTGATAAATAATCGTACCGAATGATATCATCTTCTCAAAAATATTTCTCACATACAACGCTCACTCAGAATTTTTTTAATCTAGAAATCCCGTTTTAATGTATCTTTTGGAAATTTGAATATCTGTATATATTCATTGGTTTTAACGTAATTCGATTTGCAGACTGAAACGCAACATCGTGCAGGCATGAAAGTAGACTTAACTCATTTTAGCTCTACATAGAAGTCGATAGCTATATTTATTAACAAATACTAAAGAAATAAGTAGACTTAACTACCAGTGTGAACTTAAAAAACCAAAACAGCATAACTGCTTTACTTAAATTACTTAACTCAAATGTAGTAATAAAAAATACATGAATAATGAAAAAACACAGTGCAACGTTAACGAACAGCACACAAGCTAACATAGGAATACTTCGCTTATAGTGTCCACAGAGAAGCGCGAAGAGTGAAAGTTCAGACACCTTTCGTGACGTCAAATCACGTGACTTTGAAGCTGACAGACAGACAGACAAAGTAGACAGATGTCTTTTGTTGCACCCGCTAAGTCTTTCTGCACCGATGGGCGAAAAATCAAGCATAGGTGCGAAGGGAAGGTATATAGAAAGGACTGGATATTTCCGTACTGGACGAACTTTCAAGTGATCACAATCCTGTTAGGATTATTCTGGACCTCAGCAGATATACTACACCAGACACCAGGGCCTTTCGCACAGACTGGCAGGTCTTTGCCAAAGCCCTCTCCAACACTCAGTACACTTTACCCACGATACACAAGGGGAGTGACATTGATAGTTTGGTCAAGGACCTCACTGAAAATATACAAAATGCTTATGAGAAAGCACAAGTTGAAGTTAAACCTGGTATGAAACACAAGCCTCAAGAGCTCAGATTATTGATTAAAGAAATGCTGCAAGACGAGCATATCAACGTACCAGACACCGTGATGATAAAAGGAACTTCAATCGCCTGTGCGAAGCGGTCAAGTTTCTTACAGATAAACTCTCACAAGATCGCTGGACTAACTACCTCAGATCTCTTTCTGCAGAGGATAACTCCTTGTGGAAAGCAGTGAAGAGGTACAAAAAATGCTACAACGCCATTCCGCCCCATTCACGGCCCTCAACGGATCCATTACACCGGAACTGAGAAAGCAGAACTTTTAGCTCAGCATCTGGAATCTCAGTTCTGCAGTAACAACATTTCAGACTCAGACACTGAACAGCTTATTGCTGACTTCCACTCCAATTTTACAACACAGCCATGCACAGACAACATTATCACAGCCATGCCATCGGAGGTCTGTCTCTATATCATTCGAATTGCAAAAAGGAAGAGCCCTGGAGTAGACGGGGTCACAAATGAGATGATCAAGCACTTCCCTGTTAAGATAATACTCTACTTCACCAAGATAGTGAATATCATACTACGATGGCAATACTTCCCAACCTATTGGAAAACTACCAGGATTGTCCCTCTGCTAACAAGCCTGCGACTGCTCCTGAGAGTTACCGACCAATCAGTTTGCTAAGCTCAATTAGCAAAATCGTGGAAGCAGTTATTCTCCATAGACTAAACATCTTCCTGGATGAGCAGAAGATCCTCATACCCTATCAGTTTGGGTTCAGGCATAAGCACTCGACAACGCATCAACTCAAGTTGTTGAGTTAATAAGCAGTGGGATGCAACAAGATCGTGTCACTGGTGGACTTTTCTTAGATGTCGCCAAGACCTTCGATAGAGTATGGCTGGATGCCCTCATATACAAATTACACAACCTGGGACTCCCAGGCTACATTACAAACATAATTAAATCCTACCTAACCGGTAGACACTTTGTCGTTCATGTTTCTGGTTCATTATCCACAAACCGCCCTATACGGGCTGGTGTTCCACAGGGATCCCTATTCAATATTTACGTGAACGACATCACCACTACACACAACACAACACTAGCCATGTATGCAGACGACACAGCGATCCTTACGCAAAGTGCATTTGTTAGTTCAGCAATACAACAGCTACAACACCACGTCCACTCGCTAGAGACTTGGCTGACCAAATGGAAAGTCAAAGTGAATGTAGACAAGACACATGCCATACTGTTTACTACTAAGAAGAATTTCCCGACTCACCTGCAAATGTACGGTGTGGACATTCCCTGGGTCAAGCAGGTCCCTTATCTTGGGGTGATCCTCAGTAAATCTCTTACATGGAACCCACACGTTACACATATTCTCAGGAAGTTTCGAGCTAGTAAAGCTTCACTCTTCCCCTTAATTGCTCGAAACAGTGTTCTATTTATTGATAATAAGTTGCTCATTTACAAAACCATGTTGCGTCCAATTCTTAGTTATGCATGCCTCGTCTGGGCATAATCGTGCAAAAGTTTGAGAAGGCAGTTACAAGCTGCCCAAAACGGGGTATTGCGTATGATATGTAATGCCCCCTGGTACATTCGGAATAGCCAAATTCGTAAAGAGTTAAGAATAGAGGATCTTTGTGATTTTTATTGCCGCCTATCTAGGGCATTTTATGATAAACAGGAACTTCTGGACAATCCTGTGGTTGTTAACTCTTGTTATGATACTAGGGACCCCAATTTCAGTAAACGCCCAAGGGCGATCCTAAATGTTAGTAGTATGTAATTTTGTATATGTGTTATGCAAATGGTTGCTCAGATTCTTTATTGTATATTGTTCTTTTTTCCTCCTGATTGCATTTGTTTTTACTAGTGGCACTAAGGCGTCGCATTTCGTATTTTGTTTCTCTTGTGTGTACATGTATTCTTCTGTGAAATAGTTGTTAAAAAAATAGTTAATTATGTATGAATTAGTAATTAGGTACTTAAGGAAAAAATATGTATTTAACTATTAGCAATTATGTATTTAAACTCTTACTCATTTAATTATTTAGCACATTCAGTTATATTTCTCATAATTCGAAACTTTTATCATGTTATTCGATGAGGGGTAGGGCTATGGCCCCCAGGCACCCTGGTGGTTAAGCACCGCCGTTCAATGTAATATATAGAAAGGGGGGCAATTTCGTATTTCAGAGGAGAGTAAAAAGGAACTTCGTATATTTTATACGAGTTCGAAAGGCCAGGAAGAAAAGATGGGACAAAATAAAGTAAAAAATAAATGGCCCAAAAGTAATGGAGAGAGAAAAAAAAATATATTTATCATTTAAAAAAAAGGCCTATAGAAAGAAAAGGAAAGGAAGTAAGAGAATTTTGTTAAAAAAATAAAAACACGATTGTGTCCATGAGTGTAGTCAAAGGAAGTTGTTATCATTTACATCAAATAGAGTCTTCCAGGTATGTGTAATGAGTGTGTTTTGTAAAGTTGAATAGATGTGAAGATGGGGGAAAATTAGTAATAAAATATAAATATTGGAGTTCCAGTCACATAACTGACTAGTTTAGAAGCCAACTTTTGCTATAACAGGGAAACTAAAATTTAAAAATTTTTAAATTAAACTTATATTTTTTAACATGGGAAACAATATGTTAGCCTCTACCTTGAGACACAGTAACAGAAGACACATAAGATCAAGATGCATATAATATCATGCAAAATTATACATTAACTTAAGTAACATCATCAATTGCGGTTTACAACGTATTCATATACTCAGAAAACACCATCAGAAATCATATCATGCACGAGGCGAGAACACATAAGCAAAAATAAATAAGTAAATAAATTACAGAGTTTTTTTTTTTATTTTAATATTAATTAATTTTTTTAAAACAGAATTCTTTGTATTCACGAAGGTCACGGTCAGAGTAAAAGGAGGCTCTGCTTTCTGAAACTCAAAATCACTATATGTTCTTTTTAGGTCACGGTCACGCGACGTTAAATACAGACTTATTCCGTGCTTTTCCTCATGATAACAGTTCAGTTGCGCATGCGCAGAAATATGGGGTTACTTTAATTGTGTCATATTTGGCGCTTTATCTCGAAGAAAATACGTTTCAATTGTTTAGGAAAATGAGCAAAGCATTGCCGAGAGAATGAATAATCCGTTTTTTTAATTTATGTTATTTATTTTCATTTTTAGAGCCTTTAATCCAAAAAATTGTTTGAAAATTTCAGGCTGTTTACGTCATAGGACATAAAATTTCGTTTCGGAAAGAAAAATAGTATAGAAAATTAACAAACTTTTGAAGATGCTTATTATTAATTTATGGTAACCATTAATTAATAATAAGCATCTTCAAAAGTTTGTTAATTTTCTAATTTTAATTAATAAAATCATATGAGAATAAAGTGAATTTTTTTAAAAAAGGAATCGTTCGCCTAAAGAAAAAAATTACTCATGTATTTAGTAGTAAACTTGAGAAACTTTATTTTCAATCAAAATTTTATGTCAGTATGTATGTAACAGTAAACCAAACAGAAAACGTAAAATACATTCAAGAAGTAAATATACATGATTTGTATGTATAAATCAAAATATATTATCTATATTTTGTATATATACATTTCTGAATGTGGTCCCAATAACAGAAGAGCACAACTCTGATTTCTATAAACAATGGAAATGTAGAACTCAAATTCAATATTAATTTTCCTCAGTTGAGCTTTACATTACTCTAATTTTTTAAACACTCTGTTTAGTTTCAGTTCATGAAAAACTGTATTTTTCTGTACAATTAAGCTTTTGATTGTAGATAATTTTGTTGTTTACTCTGATTTTCTCCCCCCCCCTACAGACAAATAAATATAAGTAGCCACACATATTTCCATAAGATTTCATTCTTTATATTTATATATTGCATAACATCTGAAAGTACCAAGAATAAGCTGTGTAAAGCAGAGTACTTTTTTAAAAATTTATAGTTTAAATTAAGGATTCCCAGGCTTTTTCTTCATTAACCCTTTTATATTTTTCTCTATAATATATAGCATACAACATATCAATACAAATAATTGTGCATACATAGCTTAAGTATTATTGAAGTAGATTAAGAATATGCATAACAGATTTGAAAAAAAAAAATGATTTTTTAGATCTATGCTTTATTATTATTTTGAACTTTAGAGATATAAACAAGATGCAAAATAAACTTGCAAAAGATCCAAAATCATAGATTATAATTGCCCCAGAATTTGATTTTAATGAATGTAATGGCTGCACTTGATGTATTGAAATAATTTTTTTTAATATTTGGCATAAAATTGCGTAATTCTTAAATCAGCTCGTTTAGAAATATTAAGCTTCTTTCTTGCTTTCCGTAGTAAGTTGTTGACTTAACTAAAGCTTCTTTCCAGTAAGTAAGAAGAAGAAATATTCTATAATATTGGTTTGGTAATGTCTTTAATTTTGGGATATTTCTCTCTGATGATTTACCAAACTTAATGCACTCGTATGTTTTGAATATAACTTCATTTATTTGTATAATAAGGTTTTATATCAGTGTACAATTACTTATCTTTTTTCATGAATCCTTTTTTTGACAGTCAGTGGAATCTTAATTGTGCTGATCAATCGTCATTGCATATTTGGGTATCGAGTTGTTAACCATCATAGAGACCCTTTAAAAATTTATCAAGCCAAATGACTTGGTCTAAAGTCTAACTAATAGAAATTATTTTAAAACATTTTTAATATTAGAACTAATTTTAAATTGCTAAAGGTTTGCATAATATCTCTTCATAAATCATTTTTATAAAAACCTTTTAGTAATTATTTTATGTAAGATTAGATTGGATTGGATTATGGTAAAGCACTTAAAATTCCTATTGAGAATAAAAGTATTTGTGGAAGGCTTTTTAAGTACAATGTAAAAAGAAGAAAATTGAGCCAGCCTATTTATTTGCCAGAAATATAATTAATGCTGAACTACCAATATTTCAAAACTTTAACCATTCCACCATTATTTTATGTAAGATCAGATTGGATTGGATTATGGTAAAGCACTTGAAATTCCTATTGAGAGTAAAAGTATTTGTGGAAGACTTTTTAAGTACAATGTAAAAAGAACAAAATTGAGCCAGCCTATTTATTTGCCAGAAATATAATTAATGCTGAACTACCAATTTTTCAAAACTTTAACCACTCCACCATTTAAATTTACATCAGCAAATATTGCTAAAGATAAAATTTAAAATAATTGCCCAAGCTACTATACTTATCTCAGTATAAAATATGAAGAATGTATAATGAATTAAATTATTTACAGATTTGGATATTATATTCCTCAAAGAATGAAACCAGTCTATACTGTTTATATGACAATTAATGCTTATATATTTTTTAATTATATCCAAAGAATTCATTTTTTTTCTGCGGGATATCCATCAATGTTCTGAGGCAATATCAATATTATATGGCACACTTAGATAAGAACTGAATTCAGTTTGGGCAATCCTTAGAATTAGAATTTGTGCCATCTGGATTGATTTTTCATTCCTGAAATTATGTCTGATTCTTAATCCTATAATTACTGAATGACCTCTGGCATTAAATTCACAAGCTTGCAGTTTTTCAGTCATTGAATTTTCTTTGAATCTTCAATCTTACCTTCAGTTCTAGTATGGGCAGAGACCTGTTGCAGTTACAGGATTTCTTCAATTAACAAATGATGTCAGATATTACTTTACTTCATAGGCTGCTTTAGAAAGCTGAATGTTATTATATATTTCCTTTATTGAAATGTGTTAGATAGAGATTTGAATAAGTTAACAGATGTAGATTGAGGCAATGTACATTGCATCAGTTTTCTTATGTATTATTTTTACTTCTTTGTATGAAATAAAGAAAGTACTGTAATCACAAAAAATGTCAGGTATTATATTTCAATAGAAATATCACTTTAGATAATTTTTTTACATATGGACAGAATAAAAGATTTTTCTCCCCCAAAACAGAAGGGAATGTTTCATGACATCTGTATGCACATACATGTCTGGCATAACCAGAGTCGTAGCTAGAGTTTTCAGTGCCTAGGGACAACCGAAGATTTCACACCCCCTACTGCTTTCCAAGGATGGAAAACATTTAATTCTAAAATGTCGTAACATCAGTTTGGCGCCCCTTGGATTCTGCGCCCGGGGACAGGTGCCCCCCCCTCTAGCTACACCCCTGGGTATAACTAAAAAATTATTGGCCGTAGGACATTAAAATTCTGTATACAGGACTGCTATGACATCTACTTGTGCACATCTTTTTTACTGCAGTCGGTAAAACTGAAATTGCACCTCAGCTTGGGTATATATACTGAATACACCATAACCGGTGGGTGTATATATTTGAAAGATTTTGCAGAGCAATAATGAAAATTATAAATACGAACAAAGATAGAATTGTAATTCGGCACTGAGATTCATATTTTGGACTTAATTTTTTTTTTTTCTGGCCAGTCCCATTTTTTTATCATACGGCTGGCTAGGAGGATCCGGGCTATGCCCTTATAATAATATATATTCTGAAAGTATATACTATACTGAAAGTATATATATCTACCTCTTACCTGGCTTAAAAGTACCTCCCCAATCTATATTTTCACAGTCATTGGTCATAGTCATAAACTTCCAGTGACAGAAGTGTATATGACAAAAATATTGATGTTTTAGCAATGTTAAACTAAAAAATTAATTTTCAACAAATAACGAAATCTAACTAAATTCATAACAGCTTATGCATGTTGTTAGTTTAACAATAATTAGCATCAGTTTATTGTTCTAAATATCTAACAATATTTAATAGCAATTTATTATTGCAACAAAAAGTGTATATAATTAAATAGGACAAATTAAATAGTGTGTACAAGGGAGTGATGTGCTGTCCAAATCAGATTTTTTTAAATAAGTGACATGAAATGCATTCCATTTCATTAGTGCATGCCATTCTAATAATTATTCACTAAGACATCATTGCATTCACTAATGAGATTCCTATATCGAGTTTCATAATTTTGGTGTTTCAGGAAGAATGAAAATAAAATGTGCAGAAGATACATACTTACTGTACACATACACAAATAAAAATGAGGAAATACCGTCTAGTCTGGATAGCATATGTTTTCACAAGAACTGAAGTCATGCTTCGTGTTCTTGTTTAAAATATTATTTAATTTCTAAACGATTTTAGCCAAATAAAATGTAAAAAATATATTGAATTTTTTTATACTGTAAGGCAAAGCTTCCTTGGTGATCCCAATTACTCGAGCAAATGTTTGCACACCTGAGTACAAAGCTACATATAAATTAGGGAAATTAATTAAAACATCTGGGGATGTTAAATCATTAAAAAAATTATTCCATAACACATGCAAATCTAATTTTAAAGGCAAAGTCAAATATTCATATTAATGAGTTAAAATTGATTGAAAATCAATTAAAGAGAAATAGAAACCAATAATATTGATGATTTTGTATAAATTCTTTCTGTTATGGAGAGCACAATGCATACTTATAGTCCAAAGAAAGGCGATCAGGTTGAACATTTCGATAATATATATTTAGATTTAAAATATTATTGAAATAGTCTCAAAATCATTCTAAGATTATGTTAATACCGTCTGTACTTGTATCTGACACTGAATTCAAGAACAATTTTTATGAGATTGTTAATAAATTATACGTGTAAAAAATAAAATTATTTTGCATAAAACAGCCTTATTTTAAATTATTTATTTGTTTTCTAAATGGTATATTTCATAAAACGTTTTCCGTGAAATACACGTCTTTCAAATTTCAGTGATAATATTCTGAATGTTCTACATATATTCCTCTTATTGCACGATACATATCCAAGCAGTACTCCAACTCAGCTCAGATGTATTGTAATATTTCCTAGCTGAAACTGTAACTACAGCAGTTGTAAGTAACAATACGCATACAGACTACCTCCCTATGTCAATAAAATGCCACCCAGATGGGAAAATGGTTAATGATGCTAACTGCTATAACAAAGATTCCAGTTTCAAATCCTAGGAAAGACATGAATGTTTGTAATCATTTTGAATGCACCTGCACACAAAGGCACACTCAAAGTACATGGTAAGCTGAAGTTTTATCAAGAGGTTGGTGTTGGAGACCCTTGGATTGCAACCTAGGATGCTGTCCCTCCAAACTCTATCCGGGACAGAAACTTAGCAGTTAGCAACTGCCTAACTGTATGCACAGGTGCCAGCTTTGTTTCAGCCTGTACTTGTGTCAATAAGATGTTGCCGTAAGTAATTCTGAAGAAGGCATGGATTATTGTAAGCATATAGTGATTATGTAGTAAGGGTACACTCAACACACACAGCAAGGATAAATCTCCTTAAGAAGTTGGTGAACAAAAGACCCTTGGAATTCCATTCATGGTGAAGCTCAGCAATTAGCAAGACCCCACAATACTTAATATGCCTACTTGGATGCAAAGTGCCAGTCTTGCTTCAACCTGTGTTAATAAGGTACTGCATTTTCTTACTGGAATATGAATTTTCAATCATCTTTTATTTGAGGAAACAGCCACAGTTATGATGAATAATAAAATAAACTTTTTCACCTCAAACTGCTGTGAGAAGCCATCAAAATAAATTACTAGTCTGGGCAGTTGATTTAATATGATTAAAAACTATAGTCTTATGTGATAAAGATACTGTATATATATTTTTATTATGATAAGAGTATATGTACTTATGCACATGTAAGTATTTATTTATAATAAGAGTTATGTATATATTTAGTTATGTATGTATTTATATGATAAGAGTTATGCATTTTGTGTACAAAATAAAATTTTTCATTTCAAGTTGCTGCGAGAAGCCATCAAAATACATTATTAGTCACGGCAGTTGATTTATTAAGATTAAGAACTATAATTTATGTGATAAAAGTACAGTACATATATATATATATATTCATTAATACTACACATTCAGCTTTTGTGATAACAGTTATGTATACATTGTTGCAGTAAATGGAGAAATCAATAAAAGTATCTCATTTACATTTCATACATTCAGTTTTTTTTTTTCTGAAAGTACTATGAACTCAGAAAAAATTTACATTTATATTTTATTAGTATATTTATTGAAGTGCATATATGAAACTAAGCAGTTAAAAGGTTCACTTTTGGAATAATTTATTAATATTTCTTAAATGATTAAAATGTCTTACAGATGATAATATATACAAAGCGTTCTGAAGAAAAACGGTGTAGACTTATTCTTTATCAACCATAGGGCGAACCAACATCAATAAAAAGAAATTGAAAGGAAATCCATAAATTTATCAAAAAGTAGCAGTTAACACTTTTAAAATCTTAAATACAATGAGGAAGTTCATTTCGTTTGAAATGAAACGTTTTCAGATAATCTTGAAATACTAATGGAAGATTTCCCAGACCGTCTGTTTCCAAATCCCATATTCATTTCATTTAGATGAATCATAGCCGATTTATAATTTCTAGCTTTGCAAACGCAAAAATACAGTTTACTTGCACGTAATTTCTCATATCAATTACGCTTCACATCACACCGTAATACGAAACTGGCGGGAAAATGAGACTCTTTTGGCGCAATCTATGGCGAAATTTCGTACAAGGGCAAAGCAAGGATGAAGTCTGTATTTAATGTGACCGGTCACGGTCTGGCCATCCGGAAAAAGCGGCGACCGTGTAGACGATAGTTCTTTGGGGATAATCATTGCAGTCTGGAGGCAGTCTCCATAGGTTTGTGTGTTCATGCAAGCCAACTTATATATTTGTCGTATAAGTTGGCATTGGTTGATGTTTTATTTTTTATTCGAAATTGTTAAATGAATATATTGTTGTAGAGTCGGAGAACGGAACTGTTTCTGGGCATTTGATTCTTGCCATCAATTCATGCAACATATTGCTTACAAATTGGCTAGTGTATAAAAATAATACGTCCAGCTTGCTACCGTTTTAGACTCCGAACAAGGCGTACTTCAAGATTCTTTGCTTCATATACAAAACGATTAGCGAAGTCAGGTGAACAAGTAAAGCTGGCAATCTTCCATCTTGTATTTTAGTGCGTTCGTTTCTGTCTTGGTTGTGCTGCTATTTACGTGATTTATATTAAACATATTTTTATTTTGAATTTGCTTAATATTCGCATTTTGAGCAAACGTAACGTGTATGTTTTTAATTGTTAAGAAAATATTTCGTACTGGATTGTACTGAGTTTTTGAAGTGAACATGCTCTTGTTCAATTTGGAATCAGAAAATTTGTGTCGCCTTCGAATATCGTTTTGGTAAGTAATATATTCTCTATAGTTTGTTTCTTGTATATTTCCTACATTTTATTTAAATTTTTAATTCTTGTTAATTAGAATAAATAGAACAGTTATGGTGAGTGAATAGTATTCCATTTAATAAGTGCGTTCAGACTGATCCGTATGTAGAACTTTTTTTATTTTAGATTTGAAAACACTTTCCGCACAGCTTTAGTATTAATCCTCTTTGGCAACTTTTGGGCGCCATTAATGAAAATTTGTGATAACCCTGTTATTTATAATTACCCTGAATACTGAGCTGTAAACGCATGTCGCCATTTCTGTACTTTAACAAATTTGGTAGATATAAGAGCTTTGATGGCGGGATGAATAGGGTGCAAGTTTTTCTTAAAGTTAATTTTGTGTTTGGAAAGCATAATATAAAAGTGAGGGTTTTCTTCCGCAAAGCACCAGCTGGCGCCGTTGCAGTTTTACTCGCCAAGCTCACAAGCGTTTGATCGACGTCGACGGTGAGCGGCGTAACGTTTATTAGATATTAAACACATGAAAGTAAACCTCTTAAACGTGATATTTAGTGCATATTATCAAAATAAGTTCAAAGTTGGTAACCCGGCGAATTGGTTTGTCGGAGGTAGCAACCCTATTCGCTCTTAGAGAATATTTCTCGTCTGTTCGGGGCTCCGTTGGCTAGCGGTGCGTCACTAGCGGGTGAGGGTGGTGAAAATCGGCCGAGGGGGGTGAATATAACACGGCTTTTTAGAATAGTATGGCTGTGTTTTTACGTAATTTTAAAAGACTTTAAACACGCGGCTCCTAAAATATTATGAGGTAAAAGCGCAGAATAGGCTGCATCAACAAAGTTCAGTAGGAGGAGCTGTGTAACGTCCATTAATGGGTGGGACTTAGCTTATGACGTCACAATGTAGTCTCCATGGACCTTAGTAGTCTCGCATTTACGCTACGTGTACTTTCTATTTTCTCTTAAAAATAACAATAATAAATTGTTTATTATTGTAAATTAATACCAAATTCTTTACTTTTAATTTACATTTATAACATTTAAACTTAGGCGTTACTGATAATAAGTATAATAAATTGTTTATATTTAAAATTACCATGATACAGTGAGCGAATTCTACCAATTATTAAAACGATAAACAACGTCGCAGTCTCTAATACTTGTTGAGCTTCAATATTTTCAAAGATTTTTATTAAATTATTTTTATTAATTTTTTTTATTTATACAAATAAGATATTTTTTTAAATTTAAATTCATATTGTATAACATTTCAATTTTATCATTTTTACAAATTACCTTCTTGCTACGTAACGACATAATTCCTTGCATACCAATAATTAGACAATTTTCATTACTTCTAAAAATTTTAAACTTTACATTAATAAAAAAAGAATATTTTTTATTGCATATGAACATCATTACACAGCTTTCATATCAGTTTCTAAAATTCCTAAATCACGCCATATTCTGTGTAGTTATGCTAGAATTCTACGCATTAATAAATAAAAAAATCTAAGGTTGATCTTTACATTATGGTAACTTGGAGATTTTTTGGCGAAAATTTGGCGACCAACTCCCCTACAGCAAACCTCTATTTTTTTTTCCCCGCCGCCATTTTGTCTTCACGAAGTAAAGACATGTTTCTTTTCTTCTTATATACTGAACACTTCTTCCAACAATCTACTAGCCGAATTACACTTATGCTAGAAATTTTATCAAACAAAACTGCTTAATCATGACAAATATTCACTGCAAAATTCGGAAAAAGTGCACAATACCATACACCTTACGCGTTTTTCAAAATAACACATACACATAAACCATGTACACGCCGACTTATTTTTACTTAAAAAAAATCTCAGAATTGCACAAAAATGGCATTGCGCACACTCTTCACTATATCCATGTACACTGCTTTTTTCTCATAAATTCGAAAAATTTCACGAAAATACATGACAATTTTCTCAATCTTTAAACCCGGTAAAAAGAACATATATGAAATTACCTGATCGCGAAAAAGTATTTACCCTTTACAAATATGAGCATTTCCACATATAAAATAAATAAAATATCCCAAAACTTTTACCTCTAAGTCATCTATTACATTATACACGTCACCAACGAATTCATACATGAAGCATTACAAATATTTAGTATCAAATATTTAAATTATTTCCATGCACGTTTATTTCAACTTAAACGTAAACCAAATTCCTATAAGCATAAAATTCACAAAATAACTATCATTTCATTAAAATATCACTGAACCATGTACACGTCGACTTATTTTTACTTAAAAAAACATCCCAGAATTGCACAAAAATGGCATTGCGCACACTCTTCACTATATCCATGTACACTGCTTTTATCTCATAAATTAAAAAAATTTCACGAAAATACATGACAATTTTCTCAATCTTTAAACCCGGTAAAAAGAACATATATGAAATTACATGATCGCGAAAAAGTATTTACCCTTTACAAATATGAACATTTCCACATATAAAATAAATAAAATATCCAAAAACTTTTACCTCTAAATCATCTATTACATTATACACGTCACCAACGAATTCATACATGAAGCATTACAAATATTTATTATCAAATATTTAAATTATTTCCATGCACATTTATTTCAACTTAAACATACACCAAATTCCTACAAGTATAAAATTCACAAAATAACTATCATTTCATTAAAATATAATTAAATTCAAAAACACCACTTAAAATATACATGAGCACATACATTCAATTAATAAAAATTACCTTACAATCCTAATTACTTTAAACTAAATCATTGCTAATAACAATTTTCCCAATAATACCAAATTCCTTTCCACCTTACATTTCCAACAATGCATAAAAATAATTAAAAATACTAACTTACCTAATCTCCTTCAGAATCTTCATTACGTGGCGGATACACTTTTCTTCATTCTCTTTCAGAATCTTTAAAATCATACTTATCTTTCAAAGCAAGATACCACGTAAAATAAGTAACATAATAAAACATGTTTATTTCTCTCTCACACAACCTTAAAATACATTTCTTACTATCCTTTTCAATACCACTAAATACCCATTTCGAATTCACTTTACTTACGGCCATGGGATCCAAAAATTCACAAACACTATTTCACACAACACAGAATAAAGCCAAATACAAAATTCCCAGATTTTTCCCCATTAAAGAACAGTAATTCGTCCATTAAAATCACATGACATATCCCATGATCTCTTCCGATTAAAGAACCGTAATTCGTCCATTAATATCACATGACATATTCCATGATCTCTCATTTCCCCCACACAAAATAATGCGTAATCGGAACTCAGTACTGCTCACATTATTACCAAAGTCCCAGGTAGTAACCTTTATCGCCTCCAAAATGTCGCCAAACTACCAGTTACCGTAATGTAAAGATCAACCAAATCTAATTTCTCAGAATGAAAGAAAATATAATAAAATAAATACTACAAACTTGGAACACTAAGCAATGCTTCACATACGCACACGCACACACATATTATCAATGAACTCATATTATCAAGTGCAATTACGATACCAAACACTACGTATTAAAATATGAGGTAAATGTTACTTCAAGAGTTAAAGTTAACAATTTTGCTACTGTTGAGTAGATCATCGGGCTATCGATATATGTCGTAAGTCGGAAAGCGTTATAAACATATCAAAGCTAAAAAATTAAAAATACAATTTAAATGAAAAATGACGTCTTAAATATAATTCACAATTAAAACAACAATACAAATTTAAAATACACTAATGATATGTTAAACATTGCACATAAATAAAGTTACATTACTGCTCGGCATCACACACAACCTCGTTTTCTCTTCTACACAACGATCAGTATTCGCTCGAAAAGCATCAAAGAATTCCACAGACTCGGTGTCCATGTGCTCATCCATCTATTTTCACTTAAAGAAAAATCAGAGAATTGCTCAAACTCGGCATTGCGCACCACATTGGCTTTGCCCATGTGCACATCGATCTATTTTCATTTAAAAAAAATCCCAGAATTGCACAAACTCGGCATCGCGCACAACCTCGGCATTGCACCACATTTACTAATACAGTTTTCTTGATTTAGTTATTTTTGGTTTTCTTCTTTCCTGTTGTGTCGTTAATCCAGCCATTTAAAAAATAATAATAAATTTAAAAAAATAAAATTATATAGTTGTATGGCAACCTTGCTGGATGTTGTTTTCTTTAGTTGATTATACTAACATTTTTAGTTACTCAGAATACCGGGCTTGGAGCTTTGAATTTTGAGTTAAATGCTAAGGTTGCTTCGTGTATTGGATTAGTTGTTCTTTTTTACTGATCTGGCTTTTTGACTTTTGTTGGGGGACTCTCCGGGTCTCTGGCTGCCTTCGCTTGTGGTGTGAATGGGACACCCCTTTTTGGACCATAAGATCACTTTGTGATCAGGCGGGTTGGGGCGTTCTAGCAAAAACAAAACAAAACCACATTGGCTTTGCCCATGTACACATCGATCTATTTTCACTTAAAAAACCCCAGAATTGCGCAAACTCGGAATTGCACACCACACTGGCTTTGCCCATGTGCACTTCGATCTATTTTCACTTAAAAAAAATCCCAGAATTGCACAAACTCGGCATCGTGCACAGCATTGGCTTTGCCCATGCGCACATCAATCAATTTTCACTTAAAAAAACATCCCAGAATTGCACACTCGGCATTGCGCACCACATTGGCTTGCCCATGTGCACGTCCATCTATTTTCACTTAAAAAAACATCCCAGAATTGCACAAACTCGGCATTGCGCACAACCTCGGCATTGCGCACCACATTGGCTTTGCCCATGTGCACATCGATCTATTTTCACTTAAAAAATCCCAGAACTGCACAAACTCGGCATCGCGCACAATCTCGGTATTGCGCACCACATTGGCTTTGCCCATGTACATATCTATCTTTTTTCACTTAAAAAATCCCAGAATTGCACAAACTCGGCATTGCGCACCACACTGGCTTTGCCCGTGTGCACATCGATCTATTATCACTTAAAAAAAATCTCAGAATTGCACAAACTCGGCATCGCGCAGCATTGGTTTTGCCCATGTGCACATCGATCAATTTTCACTTAAAAAAAACATCTCAGAGTTGCACAAACTTGGCATTGCGCACCACTCAAAATCGTCTATACGTCTCAAAACCGTCTCTCTACTAGTTTCATATTTGTTCCACAAATTGGGCACTTACTATACGATATTGCAATCAAACTTTTCTCCATACACCACTCACTAACACTCTTTTTGCCTCTTCGCTCCAACTGATTAAAAAAATCCAGATTCAGATACTCATCCATTCTGCAGTAAGCACCGATTTTGACACACTCATCAATAATCAAAACATTCTTTAAGCAAAAGAATTCTTTTCTGTATTTTCAAAAGTTACGGTTATAATTTTTAACTCATGCATTCAATATTTTCAATCGTTTGGTAATGATCGTTTTCAATCGTTTGGTATCTTAATAATACATTTGTCAGAGAATCGTTTGGTATCTTAATAATACATTTGTCAGAGATAATTCGTTGCGTTAAATGCTAACATTACCACACACCACACAAAAGTAGATTTATAATTAAAAAAATCTCGCGCAGACATTATAAACCTACCATTTCAACTCAGTTAAAACTTCATTTAAGTTTTCTTTAAATACGAAGCTATAGCATACTTATAACTTGTTTTTAAGGAGAGGCGTAACCAATATTACGTCATAAAAAGGCGTGTCCAAGCATAAGAGAAGTAAACACAGCATCGACTGATGCAGCCTATTCTGCGATTTAGCCATATTGAGATTAACGTGGGCCGCAATAATGTCCGTTTTAAATAATTAAGTTTTTATTTTTATTACTGTTGTTTTTACCTAAAATAATAAGAATTAAATCAGTTTTTTTGCTTAAAAATTTGATATATTTTTAATGCATTTTTAAAAATTACTTTTCAGAGGATGCTAGGTGTTTATATACAATAGATGATTAGAATGAAAAAAAATATTATTGGTTCTCTGAGATGACAAAATATTTTTATGTATTTCCAGGGTCATCAAAGTTAGTAAACCACTGCTTTGAGTTATTAATCAAAGTTTGAAGGAATCTTGAAAGATAACAAGATGTATAATGTTTATTCTAGTTTTATTTACAATGCTACTTTAAAGGATTTGAATATTATTGAAGATACTTGGCATTGTCAAATATATTATGAAAAAGACAGTTGTTTCAAAATAAAATATATTTTAAGCTATCAGCAAGTAAATTCAAAAAACAACTTTGAAAAAGTGTAAAATGAATGTTTTAAATGTATTATTTAGTAATGAATCTATTAATCTATTAAATGTACAGTAGCACATTAAACATAATTTTGAGAATATCGATAAGCAAAGCACTTAATGAAAAAGACCCTTTTTACTAAAAATATTAGTATTCCGTATGAATGACAGAGAATATATGTAATGAATACCATGGCCAAATACCTATATAAAAAAAAAAAAAAAAAAGTAGTATTCTCTACCTCGAAACTTGCAAAAGTAATCCTGCTATGCAACACATAGTTAATTTCTGATTACATGATATTGCAAGCATTTTCTTCAGATTTTTCCTACAACTGATATTGAATACTAATAGTTTGATCTGGTTTCATATCATGGTTAAAGGGTGCTGCATGGTTGATTTTTCTAGTTTTACTCATATGTAATGCAAATACAAGCCAGTTTTCTTTAGAAAGTTGTTCAAAACGGCATCTTTCTTCAGGTCCATAGCCGATATTCTTTGCCATATTCGAATAACCTAAACTTTCCTTCAGATTCTACATTAACATGATATATCTCTTGAAAGCAGAACAATGATCTATCCGTGTAGCAGGAGTGTATTTAAAACATGTCAGAATCATGGGATTCATAATGAAATCGACCATGTTTTCATCTTGAAAACTTTATAAATTTTCCCGATTTTCTCAAGTCATGGGTTTCACTAACAAGATATTTATACTTTTGTTCAAGTTTACAAGCAGTTGAGCAATACAATTGTTGAATACTGGTAGTTTGACCCAAGTTTGAATCTTCAGTATTCAGTATCTTGGGCCATCACGCTGTCATGCCCCCTAAAGTTATTACTGCTTGGCATAATAACAATCTCACATCATCATGTTAGCTACTTTGTCAGAACTAATATATCAACTGCAGTCTCTCCAAAGACTCTCACTATAACAGAGATTTAAAAATATCTTTCTTAGAATAAAAATAGGTTTGTCAACGTCTGGCAACAATTCATGAACTTTTCACGCAAAGCATTTACGACTCATTTCAGATAGAACATTTTGAGAAGTGTTTCATCTGCCTTTTTCATACGTATAGCTGCATCGTTCAGAAGAAAATGATGTTGTCGTGTTTAATTTCATCAGGGGTTTTCCCTCATCTGTTATAAGCAGAAATAATTTCAATGATATCCTGGAACTGGAATTATCATAGGGTACATATTACAGGGGTGTTTGTGCTCCGGGGAAACCCCGCAATTCCAGGGATTTTGAACTTCGATACCCGGAAATTCTGGGGATCGTCGTTCAAAAGGAAGTAGGAATAATAATGAACTATTTATTTTGATCTGGGTAATTTTGTTTGCTTTGAAAGCAGAAAATGCAAGGTCAGTGTATGTGGTGAAAACTTTTCCTTTCTTTCTCCAAAGGCAGTGATAATGTGTGAAAAGGGGGAAAAAACTTCTTTTTTGTTCTTTCTTTATTGCGAGTTATGACTCATTCCCCCGGTTCTCGGACATTCTCTTCTGGATTCTTTTCGGCAAGTAAGCACGGCAGAAAAAAAGAGAGACTTCGTTCGACCAGATGTGCGATCACGTGACTCTGGGTTCAAAGGTCTTATCTCTCCTGGCGTGGCGCCAATAAGTAGAGAAGGGGGATTTTTTTACCGTATTAGCTATTTGTCATTGATTGCTTCTTAACTTTTTTTTCGCCGCTGTGTAAAATTTTCGTTTCATTTATTGATGCACGTGTAAATTTTTCGTTTCGTTTATTGAAATATTTTTTTTATTTATGTACGCAAGAGAATTTCACTATGAAATTTCTCGATATAAATAGTGATATTATACAATTAGAAGAAGGTGTCCGGAATGCATTTAGGTGGAATTGGATTGAACGGAGAGATGGTAATGGGGATACCATCGGCACATGGTGCAAGGAAATAAATGTTGCTCGAGAAGCATATTGTGTTTTTTGTAACTCACTGCTGAAGTATGGGGGGGGAAGGATTCAAGGCTTTCACAAATCATTCTAAAACTGTGACGCACATAAAATATTCAAAGTGCATTAGACATTCAATGACTTTAAGTAATTATGCTAATTCAAAAAATACTGATGACTTACTGGAGACTGATGCTCGGCCATTGGGTATAGTGATAAGAAAAGCACGGCAAGCGGTATTAATAACTTCGTTTATCGCCGAGAATTCTCTTTCTCTCGATGCAGCTCCCAATTTAATTGAACTCTGCAAGCAGTTGAGCCGCGATCAGACGGCACTAAACTCGTTGGAAATGTCCAGGACTACTGCATGTTATAAGATGAAATATGGGCTCGCAAAACTATTGAGGAAAATATCATTAAAACTGTAAAGGAGACTCCATTTTCTCTAAATTTGGGTGAAAGTACTAGCAATGCTCAAGAAAGTATACTGGCAATATTGGTGCAGTTTTATGACAACAATCAAAATGAAGTTGTAGTTCATCATTTTGCATCTCTAAAGATGGAATCTTGCAATTCAGAAGCTGTTTTTAAAGCAGCTGTTAATACTATTGAAGATAATAATATTCCATGGGCAAACTTAATTAGTGTATTAATGGACTCATGTAACACCATGCGTGAAAAAAAAAAAAAAAGGGTGTTGAAACCAGACTACGATCAAACAAAGCACCCCACTTATTAGATATTGATGGTGACACATGTCACACAGCTAATAACTGTGCAAAAAAATTTGCTTCATGTTTTGATAGATACTTAGAAGATTTGTTTGATGACATCTATTTTGATATGAAAAGCTGCAGTAAAAGAGAAAATTTTTTCAAAATCTGTGAATCCCTTGCCATTAAAAAACTTAAGCCCTTGAAGAGACCAGACCATAGGTGGGTGTACATTTTATGTGTTTTAGAAAGAATCAAAGATCTGTGGGATGCTCTTATTGCATTTTATTTTCACTACTTGGATAAAACTGATAAAGGGGATTATTTTTCTTATGTTGAAACTGTATACAATAAAAGAAATATTTCTGCAGCTCAGAAAAAAATTGTTGAAGGGGTGTATTCTTGCTTGCATTCCCAACAACTCACAAAGGATGCTTTAGCTCGGAAAAAAAGAATACTAAATGGGTTATTTGTTATGCAAAACAAAACTTTATTGCATATGGCATTATATTCAGCAGTATTACCAGAGTTCAACACATATATTAAATTATTTGAAACAAAAAAACCAATGCTTCATTTAATACATTCCAGTATTTATAAATTGATGGCAAAATTTTTCTCTTTCATATCTAATTAGTTTTACAGCATTAGATCCAAAGCTAAGAGGTAAAACCAGTACAATATTAGCTTTTGAAAAATTATCATCTTTTATGTCCCATATTTTTAGTGATAATGAAAAGTCAAAAGTAGAAGCTGAAATAAGGTTATACCAGAGTGATATTGATATCACCAAAGAAATGCTCTACACATCTGATGAAAGTGGAAATTAAGTCAAGTGTACAATTGATAAATATTGGTCTAAAGTTTTTAATTTAAAAGATGATTTCACAAATGATTATAAGTATCCTACATTGGCTAAATTGGTCAAAGCCTGCCTTAGCTGCTTCCATGGCCCATTAGTGGAAAGTGCATTCAACTTAATGGATACACTTGTCACTGACTATAGAACCTCTTTTAAGATTGATTCCCTAGATGCAGTGCAGACTATTAAATATGATTTAATGGCTTCTAAAGAAACCTCATGTGAAAAATGTGGCTAAAAAAATTCAATAACTGATCCAATTCACAAAGATCTCTTACTGAAAATGAACAGAAGTTGGAAAACATATCAAGAGGACTTAAAAACATGTATTTCAGATGAGTCACCTATAAAAGTCTCTGAAAAACCTACATTAGCAGAAAAGCAAACTGCTTCTACCTCTGCATGTGCAGTTCTCGAGGAAATTTCTTCAACTGTAAATGAGGAAAATAAAAGTCAACCTTTCTGCAATTATGAAGTTCACCACAAAAGAAAGACAAGCCCACAAACATCAGAAAATATAAAAAAGCAGCAGAAATTAGATAATTTTTTTTTATAAAGAATTAATTCAGGTAATTTAAAATATTTACATAAAATGTAGTAGTTTATATGTTTGAAAATTTATGGTTATTAATTTTGCAAAAAAAGTAATTCATTGAACGTTTATAATTAGGTCATTCAATACTTCATAATTGTAATTTTTCATTTCTCCCCCCCCCTTCTCGAAACTCCAAAATGTCGGTAGTAAGTCCGTAAAAGTTTCAGGGGATTTTTTGGGGTCCCACAAACACCCCTGTTCTGTATAATTCTGTTAATTTTGTAGCAGTTTCCTCCATATAACATTATTATATGTTAAGGTTTTATTGACTTAATGTTTTGTAGCTTTAAAATTTGTACTTTTTTGAATTTTTTTTTTAAAAAAGAGTTTGGGTTCCTCTTAAACAGAAGTTTTAATTTTTCAGCTGTCACTTTTATTTAATCAGCATTTTAAATCTTGTGTAAGCAATAAAAAGATAACTCAAATTTGAATGTCATTTTGTGGACAGTCTTGCAGATCTCATTTTGGTGGATATCGCACTGTTCTAGGTTTGCTGGTTTGCTGGTAATATTATTAACTAAGACATGCTCAATTAAACATTGTAAACAAACAGATTTTATGTGTATCTATGTAGAATAATTCAGCAATTTTCATGAACTAACAGTTTTATTTTACAAGTAGACCCTTTTTTTGGGCGATATGGAAGTAGGGGAAAAAAATTAAACAGTTATTTTCTTGTAAAAATAAACTGTTATATAACCAAATGACCTCTCTTCCCTTGTTCAAGTAAGTGTTACACTTTTTTTCAGAGCCACACAGATATCAAAATAAATGAAGCAGAGCTATTTTGTTCTTAAGTTAAAGTTAGTAACTGGATAATTTTATTAAAAAAAGTTATTGCTCATTAAAATAAAATCTTCGGTAGAAATGTTCTTATTTTCAGAACTTGTCTTTCATGGGAATTTTTTTCTTTAAAAAGAAAGAAATGAAGTGTAGCTACCTTTCCATAAAATTAAGCTTAGGATTTAACTAAATTTTACTTTTTAAAGTCCTTTTATTTATTTACTTTCTTTTTTTTTTTTCAGAGATTTCATGCCAAATAAATGTATGCAAAGCTATTGCTTTGGAATTATGAGGTCCTCTGTTTCCTGTGAGTGAGAATCTTTTTTCGAGGCTAGTAAATTTAAACATAGAGCAAAAACGTCAAACAAAAAATTGGAATGAACAGTTTAGAGAAAATGTTAGAATCAGCCTAAGAAACATCAACTAAATCACAGAAAAAATTGCTAATTGATCAGAAAAAGAAAGTGAAATGGGATGACGAAACATTGTAAATTGCATTCACATTATGCTGTTTAAGTAGAAAGACATATCTTTATCTTCAGAAACAATCTAAAGTATAATTTTCCACATTTAGGCACTCTTGGACATCATTATTTCAATAGTGGCAAGCTATTTTAGACGATGCTTTAAAAATGATGAAAATTAATAGAGAAGGTAAAGAAAATTTTCAGTGTCTTATAGTTTCATCATTTGATGAAATGAAAATTAAAACTATATATGAATATGATATGAAACACGACAAAGTATTGGCTCATATTTGCAAACACTATTAGCATGAGGCCTTTTTGAAAACTGGAAGCAACTACTCTTTGTAGACTTTGATAGAAGGATGATAGATGCCATTCTTTTTCATGTGATTTCAAAATTCCATGAAACTGGATATAAAGTTGTAGCTGTAGTGAGTGATAAGCTAGCCATGCACTGTGGAAAACATTACAAATGAATAAAAATAAATCATGGTGTTTGCACCTAATTACCAATGAAAATATTAATTTTTATGCAAATGCATATATAAAAGAAGTAAATAACTTCTTTTATATTTTTAATAGTTATATTCCTGAAGTGTTTTGGTTTCCTTGTAACTGTGTTTACGAAAAGTATGTAACAACTCAGGATGCAGCAATAGATAAATTTGCAAGACTTTGAAAAACATGAGGTGCACTGGAAAAAAATCAGTGCAGGTATTTCATAAAGGTGTTCTATTTTCTAGCGCAACTTTAAAAAGTCTCTTTGATTATGTGAAAGAAAATACAACCGCTCGTACATTCTAACGCATCGTATAATTCAGGATACTCTCGAAAATACATTTTCACAGATAAGGAGCATAGAAGGACTAGATGATCATCCTACTCCTCTTGGTGTTTTATACAATTTCAGTATATTGATATTGGGCAAGAATGGTTTTATTGGATTTCAGAAAAACACAAATATGAAAGGTAGATTAGAAGATAATTATCTAATTTCAAAAGTTTTTCAGCATGCTGGTTAAAAGTTGTCAAAAACAATGACAATATGTCATTTTCATTTTCAGAAAATAGTGATACTGCAAAATTATCGATTGCCCATTTGAAAATTCCGAACTAAAATTGGACATGACTGTCACAGAACATGGTGGTTTAAGTTATATTGCGGGATTGGATAGCAAAGCAGTATCATATTGAGTATCCTAATCTTGGGGAATTTATGTGTAAACTAAAAGAATATGCAAATTGTGTTTCGTTGTGGATAAAGCATCTATATCATGAAGGACTCATTCAACCATCTGAAGAGTGGAAAATGCATGTTAATAAAATGGAAGAACAATTTTTAATGGTTCCACTTTAAGAAAGGGAGAAAATATTATAAAGGACTTTGTCGAAACTTAAACAGCAGTTTTCCGACGCTGATGAAAAATTACTTGCAACATTTGCTAGAATTTGAACTTTCATACGATTAAGGAATTTAAATAAAAAATTAGTTAATCAAAAATATTTGAAAGCTAAAAAAAGAATACTAAGTTTATTCAATGAAAATTACAATATAACATGGAAAAGAAGAAATAAATTTAAAATACTTAATATCACAAAATAATTGCTTTTTATTTGACGAAAATTACAACATAATGTAGAAAAGGAAGAAATAAATTGAAGAAAATATCTTAATATCGCAAAATACTTGTTTCTAACTGTATGAAAATCAAACTATCTTTTGTTCTCTTTGGTATGCTATTTTTTTAGCTTAAGCACTTTAAGAAATGTTTAAATATTTTTCTTCAGGAAACACTAAGCTGCAGCAAAAATGAAGTGTCCAGCATATCTCTGTCAAAAATTGTATTTTTTTATTAAAACAGAACTGATTCAAATTACCTATACTGAAATTTTAGATGCAAATACATTACTTTTGGAAAGAAAATATATTTTGTTGTATTTTGTGTTATTTGATGTATTTTTTATTTTTAAACATTAATCTCATAATATATATGTGTATATATATATATGTGTGTGTGTGTACAAAAAGAAACATAATAGGCTAAAAATTAAAAACAAATAAAAAAAAAACATCTTGCACTATAGCTGCAAGATTGAAGTAAAATAGACTTAGAGCATCTAAACTTAATATTAAATTGGAATCAAAGCAATGCAATTCCTTAACAATACTAATAATTGCAACCGTGTATAAGAGGTTTTACACAAATTAAAAAATAAGAATTCATATTAGAACTAACTCATTTTGCTCTTTGTTTGTAATTGCTTTTGAATTTTGGATTTGCATATAATGGTTTTAGACGAATTTGCTTTTTAAAAGGCCAATTTGCATAATGTCTTTTTTTTTTTTAAGTTGTCAATTTGGCACAATGTTATGTTTTATTCTTTTTCCAAGTGTTTTGAAAGCATGCAGAGAAATTCGGGTATATTTGAGATTTGATTTTTTGGTTTTATTTGAGTTCTAATGTCTTAAATGAAAATTTTATTGAACTTTTTTCGGTTTTCGATCTCAAATGAACCAAAAGAATGAATATGTTTTCAAAACGTATTAATCGACTTTTGTGAAGCTGTAATTCATTTTCGCGTGAAGAGTTCTGAATTGGATTTTCAGTAAAAGGAGTTTAATTTTTAAATTTGCATATCTTCCCTTTCGCATTATTATTTTTCGAGTTTGTTCTAATGTAAATTCTTATTCTAATTTTAATTTGTTTAGATATTGTGTAAAACGTTTTATATACAATTGCAATTATTATTTTTATTGAGAAATTGCCTTGCTTTGATTCCAATTTAATAATGTCTTTAGATGCTTTAAGTCTCTATGTATGTTATGTATATAAAGCCATATATCTTGATATAAAATATTATATTACATTTTCATAATGTACACTAAATAAATAAAAATATTTACAATTCTGAAATAGTGAGTTGACGTATAAAAACTCTGCAAATGCAAAAAACGTTTTTTTTTTTGCAAGAGCGTTTGCAAATTTTTTATGTGCCAGCTCAATATTCCAGAATTCAGTATGATATTTAAATTAGCTTAGGTTATGTTTACAATTTAATAAATATTGTCACTGAATTAATGCAGTTTTCAGGCATAACTTGGGTTTCAGTTTTGAACTTAATTAATTTGCCCTTGGTTTAAATCATTCCAAGTTTATTTTGATATTTTTATATACTATCCTAGATATTATGCACTTAAGTGTAAAATATATCAAAGGAATGAGGATATGTACTATGCAAATATATTTTTCATGTTGGCATTTATTTATTTATTCAATATACCTTCATTTTAAACATATATTTTAAAAGTTGTAGGTATGCAAATATATGTATGTTGATGCAAAATGTTCATTAGATATTTATATATGTGAAATTGTGATTTAGTTAATATCTTTCTCCAGCACTTTAATGTAAACATCTAGTAAATAAGATTGCTCAAATAAGTGCAAATTTGTTTTAAATGCCTACCATAGTTTCTACCCACCTGTAGTACAAGAGAAAGTGACAGAGATCTCTCTGTGATGTCACGATGTGGTTGACCACTCAACATATTTCCCTCTTATGCACAAACCTTGCTGAGCTTTGTTATCTAATTGTAGTGAATAATATTGACTTTTTTGGCACCCATGCAGTTCGCTGGTCTTTTATATGACCTTGATGAATCTTCAGTCCTATTCTTGGCAGTATCATTTGATAATGATATTAAATTTAAGTCTCTCATTATTTTATCTCCAAATATAGTACTTGTTAAATCTTTTGTAGCAGGTAGAATTAATTGCTCCTTATAGTATGAGCTACTTGATATGATGTTCTTGCTACTTTTTCATTGTTGGAGCCAGTTGTGTTTTATCTTGAAAATGGTTTTCTATTCTAAAAATGTGCAATATTGCGTACTTACTGATTCCTGCTACCGAATTGATGAAATTTTAATTAGCTTGTTTCCAGATACTAAACATCACTTGAACTAGTTTCTTATATATATATATATATGCAAGATGAAAAATAGTGTAATATGTATATAAGATAAAAAATTTGTGTAATATGCATATATATATATGTATAAGATAAAAAAATTGTGTAATATGTATATATATGTATAAGATAAAAAATATGTAAATCAGCTTTATATTTTAATTTATTAATAGCTTCTAAATTCCTTATTTATAATTTTGGTATTTCGTTTCTCTGTTCTAAAAATAACACTCAGGATTGGGCCATTTCTAGATTAATCTATGCCACTAAGCTTGCATAACACTGATGTGTTATTAATTGGGAACCTAAACTCTGAGAACTGAAACTTTTTTAACATAAATGAAATCCTTTCTCAGACTGCCGTACTGGATAAATGCATACTTTTAGCTTTACCTTCTGTGCTGCTTGGATGACTTGTGCTCCATTCCTATTGCAAATAGTATTCAAAAATATAAGTGTTTTTGAATAAGCTTGACTAGAGTGCCAAATGAATTGTGACCACAAATGTGAATTTAAATAAAAAGAAATTTTATCTGGCTTCGTCCTCTTCAGTATGGGTTAACACTCTAAGCATCAAGTACGTGTGCCAAACAACATTGCTACACTTCTATGTTTCAGTGTTGCTACATCAGTACTTCTAAAATTTGCTTCCATTATGTATATATAATGAAAACACATTTAAAGAAGTACTTATGTAGAAATACTGAGACTCAAAAATACTGATTGTATATCTTGTAGGTAGATACAAAATTGCAAAGGAAGCAACATTAGGAAGAGAACACGGCAAAATAGTGCCCAAGCGGCAACAAGCTAAGTGCACATTTATCCAATATGGAAGATTGCCAAAAGAGGAATGTTTTGGTTTAGGTTAGAAAAGTTTGTTTTCAAAATCTTGAGTTCAACTTCCCAATTAGTTACGTCATCAATGCAAGCCATGTATCAGATTGATCTAGAAATAACACAGTCGCGGAAAGTTATTGCAATTTCTAGAATACAGAGACGTAATTACTAAAATTAAAAATGAGGAATTTAAAGCCTATTGTTAAATTGAATAATAAAGCTGATTTACATATTTTTTATCTTATATATATCCTTTTTTTTTTTTCATGCTTCCTCATTTCGTGTCTTCCTCTCCAAGAAGCCTATATGAATAATTATTGATGTGATCTGATGATCTGTGACACTAATTTAAAGAGCAAGACTTGTTTTTCTACAGTATTCTGCCATTAAAGTTAGTGGTATTTCACTTAACAGATGAAGCTTCTCAGTTCTAAAAATTAGTGAAGAAGGAAACAACATTTTGTAGCAAAGCAAAAGAACTCTGTAATGAATTGTCTGTACCATTGCATTGGCTATACAAAGCTGGACTTCCTGGACATTCTTCTCCAAATCTCAACTTTCATTAAACTGCCAAGAAATAAGATTAAGTACTTATGTACCTTAATTTAGAAAAGGAAAATCTCATTCCTTTACTCAGATTGTACAAGACCTGCATATTTACAGAGTTAAGAGCAGCTCTGTGAAAGTAAATACAAGTGATTTTACAGATATTTTCTCTGTCAGATTGAGTGCTTCCTGTTTAGTACTAAATAAATACAGAAAATGTTCATTTATTTTTCAGTGAAATTTTGGATATTGTAGTTTCATGTGAAATTAAAATGTAATGTCAACCTAGTATTATATATATACAGTCAAAAGTCGTTAATCCGGACTCGTCGGGACTTCGGCGATTCCGGATTATCGATTTTTCCGAATTATAGATCATCAGTTTAAATCTGGTAAAATGGCATGCAAAAATTATAAAATTAAAAATATGAAACCGTAATTTACGAAATAAAGAACAATTATGATCTAAAGGGTATCAAAATTTACAAAGAAAAAGCTTAATATTTATTTGTTTACTTTATTAAACATTTCTTTCGATGTAAGTTGTTTAAGTTGCTTCGTTTTTTATGTTATAATACATTCTCTTTAATTCTATAAACAGACATAATTTCTTGTTCAGTTACAAAGTTCCTCTGTTCAAGTCCTATAATTGCTGGGTCGAGAATACCGACTAATTTGTCAATCGAAATTTTTTCGTTTTCAATAACCTCTGTTACTTTCTTCGCTATCGGAAGCGAATTATAATGACGAGGCATTTGATTTAAATCATATCAAAGACGAGATGAAATACTACATTGAGTAAGCAATTATAAGCCAAATAAAATAAAAACATCTGCCGTTAAGATAAGGATAGTGCTGACAGATCAACTTCCAATTCAATGCACGCGGCCGCGGAGTTAAAGATAAACAAACGTTAAAGTTTAGATAAACAAAGGATATGCCTTTATCCATTTTTTGCAGCAATTCCACTTTTTGTTTAATGGACTCCGAAAGATACTTTCGCTTTGTATATCCTTTACATATTAGTAAATATATACCGGAAATTCTATTTGACATAATCGAAAGTTCAAGCTTACTTTTATAAAATTGCTCTAACAGTCTGCAAAAAATAATAATCCGGATCCAATTCGAAGATTAAGGAACAACGCAATCTGCAACATTAACTGAAATAGATAATTAGATAATTTTAGCTTAGCTTATCCCGTCCGTTATACATTAAACGCACATTCGTAAACGTATTTTGCGCACACGCAAATTCGCAGCGGTAAAGGTCTTACGCGCATGCGTCAACGTGATGCATGCGCAGAAAGTTTGTAGCTTTGAGGTCCGGATTATAGATCATTCCGAATTATGGGTGTCCGAATTAACGACTTTTGACTGTATAATCAGAATAAAAGGCAAGTTTGGTTTCTATTCATTAAATGTCATTTTACTAATACTCTTTAATTGCAATTAATCATTTCAAAAATGAAGGTTGTATAATTAGTATTTTGTGGGAAAGTTAAATGTACAAATAAAGGCGAAATAGTTTAACATGGAGTTTCTAGGACCTTAAATTGGGGATTGTATACCAAGTTTGACACCAGGATTTGAGGGTTAGAAACATCCTTATCTTGATACTTATACAGCAGATAAAAAATTTCAAAACTTCTTCGTAATCGAATCTATCAATCTATAGCTTCATTTAGCATCTACTGTACATGTGCAGTTCTGTTGCATTTTGAAAGATAAATATCATAGTGAAAATTTATTAGTTTTGTCAATAATTATCTCAAGATTACTATCCTGAGGTTTTTTTTTTTTTTTTAAATGAACAAGTTTCACGTGTAAAATAACATTTTTAAATGCAGGTATCTCAAACAGAATATTACCTTCAGTGATGTTTAATCTTTTGGACTGCATTATTATAATTTAGTCAGAGATTAAATATTAATGAATGTAATATTAGTAAAATATTTGTATTTTTCTATGCAAATTTGTTTTATTTCAGCTGCTTCATTTATTTTTAAAAACTTTTTTCAGTACTAATTTTATTAAAAATTTGGAAAATTATGTTTCCTGTCTATTTTAGAAGTATGTTGTTTTATGTCTTGTAACGTATGAAATGTTATTGTGGAATAAAAGTTGACATGACCTATATCAGTGTGTTTTTAATGTTTTTCAAAATGAAATTTATTATTTAATTTCTCATCAGGTGCACTTAAATATTTACATACAGCATTTTCAATTTCACAAATAACCGGAAATCAAATCAAGAAGCCAATGAACTAAATATTTCATATGAAAATATATTTCATTATTGTTTTCATCTTATATTTAGTTAAATATTCTTGTGTTTGGTGAAATAATATTTATCTGTTATTTCAGATATAACAAAATAAATATTAAAAATAATACCAATACTGTGTTCCAGGGGAAAAAAAGACCGAATCGGCAGATATTCAGATTTACATATATATGTATAAGAAAATAGCTTTAAGAATTTATTAGACTAGTTTTCATCAAATGCAGTGATAGGTCAAATACATAATAAGTAAATCCAGAGAATAATCCTGTAAAAAGCATAGAAATATAAAATTGCTGAAACTTTCCCATGTGTCGAAGCATTATTCCTTAAGTATTGGTTTAACCCTTTCCAGCACGCTACCTTTTAAAGTTGGAATTTGGATTAAAAAAAAAAAAAAAAAGATAGGCAGTTTAATTAGGCCTAGAGGAGTACACAGGTAAAATTTTCTAAAGATAGCACTTATCGTTTTAATTCTGTGAGTGTGCCCGCACACTGATTGAATAGAGCTTCGAAAAACGTGCTGAAATGAGCATTGCTGGGAAGCACGTAAAAGAGTAAGAGATTGTGTCTACGATTAAAAAACGCTAGATTCTGAATACCATAGCAGATCTAGTTACCCAGGGTGTGCCACAGGAAGATCTGCTACTCTACACCCCCTTAAAAAACTTATTTTTGGTTATGTGATGATTACATGCTTATGAATGGAAACAAAAAAGTAGTTAGGGTATATGCTATATACATTTCTTTACTTTAGTCTATTAGTTTACATTACATTACTTTAGTCCAGTTCTGTCCAACTGACGGCCGCGGGCCGTATAAAAATTTATTAGACTGGTTTTCATCAAATGCAGTGATAGCCCAAATACATAATAAGTACCGTAATTTCCGGAAGAAACGCCACAGCGTTTACGTGTTTAAAACTTAAATTTTTGGCGTGTGCGGCGTTTCTACCCATGCGGCGTTTAGGTGCACTAAAAATAAAATATTTCCTATGATGGTCATTGTACATAGTTTGGATGGCCTTGTCATTGTGCATAGATTGGTGCTGTTCCCACACAAAAGACCACTCAGTTGCTTTTTGCGAACATTATTTTGTTTGCATTCTTTCCCTTGAACGGACCTACATGCCTTATTCACCCTAAACGAGATCTCAGAACAATAACATTCTTCCCCCTTTCAAATCAACATTCTCATTAGTTTGAATAGTCTCTCCTCTGCCATTCGGTGAATCTTCCAGGACCCATCCTCTTTCCACCCCTGCCTTTTCTGCAATTTTTTTCAAAGGCGGACACGACTCCACCTGGCTCGCAATAACGAACTCTGACGTATTTCCCCTTCAGCATGAATGGATTTTTCTTGGCATTCTGCCAAATACAGATCCCATCAGTTAGGGTACAAGTACTTGTTGGATAGTTTTTAATTGGGGAGCGGAAAATTTTTGAAAATGTCTCTAAACGGCACAGAAGCTATACATTTCTTACCTTTAATTTATTTTTGAGTTATGGTTTCATTTCATGCATTTTTCTTAACTGGTATGTCATATATCAGGACTTAGGTTGAGTTTTTGCATCTATACGGCCCACGAAGATGTCATACGCAATTTAATCTATTGCGGCGTTTCTGTGTAATTTTAATTTTTTTCCCGCCATTTTTCTTGAGTGCTGCCTTTCTTCCGGAAATTACGGTAAATCCAGAGAATAATCCTGTAAAAAGCATAGCAATATAAAATTGCTGAAACTTTCTCAAAATTATTTTTACGGCCCTCGAGTACATTTTACTATGAATAAAGTTATGTTACTAAATTATTAATAATAAAATTATTTTACTATGTGAAAATTTAAATCTAATTTGAATTTAAAGAAGGCATAGTTTGCGTAACTTCACTTAACCTGGCTGAATACAGCAGCAATCCGTTTAACGTCTGATGATGGTTGGCGCCACGTATTATATTTGTGGTTGGTTGTTGTTCATCTATGGTTGGCGCGTAATGCGCACACTACCCTGCGCTATTTGGTTGATACATGCAATCGTGCGAGTGCAGTCTTGTCTAGAATTTGTTGAGGGGGGACTGAGTTATAATATTATTAACTTAATTTCATATTTATTTATTAATTAAAATAATTAATGATTATGAGTGCTATTAATAAAAGAAAAATAAACCCTGAAAATCGAGAATTTCAAGATCGCTGGGAGATGGATTATTTATTTATTCTGGACAAGAAAGGTAAACCACAGTGTTTGGAATGTTTATAAATCATAGCTGTGTGTAAAGAATATAACTTGAAGCGCCATTATCTTTCCATGCATGAAAAAAAGTATCATTTGTACACGCGAGACATGAAAATACCGCTAGTGAAAAAATGAAAAAGGCAGCTGGATCATCAAACAATTTATTATAATCAAGAACGAAAATTTCAAGAAGCATCTGTAGCTGCATCGTTTGAAGTTTGTTTAGAAATAGTAAAGGCAAAGAAGGCATTTCTGGATGGAGAATTCATTAAAAAATGTGCCATAAAAATGGCTCAAACATTTAATGAGAACGAAATGGTAAGAAAATTACATACAGTATCACTTTCTCACCAGACTGTAAGCCGATGTGTAAACGAGATTAGCATGCATGTCACTAATAAATTAGAAAACCTAATCAATAGTTGCTGCTATTTTTCGGTAGCATTGGATGAAAGCACAGACATTTCTGGTAAAGTCAAGTGCTTATCTTTATAAGAACTGTAAGTGAAAACTATAATTATTCAGAAGAACTTTTAAAATTACAATCATTACATGGAACAACAAAAGGTGAAGATATTTACAAAGAATTAAAATGTTTAGTAGAGCAGTATGGCAGATTTGACAAGTGCACTGCTATTGTAACTGACGGTGCTAGAGCTACGACAGGCTGGGCTCGCGGGGACTTTTGCAAAAAGAAGGAATAACATGTCATATGTTACACTGTATTATCAGGAGGCATCATGTGGTTTATCCCTAAAACTAAAAGACATAATGGACAAGGTTTGCAAAATTACTAATTTAATTCAGGACAGAAATCGTTCTCTTGCAGACTGAAAATTTAAAACATTTTTAGATCAATTGGAAAATGAGTATGGATATCTGCTTTCACATAGTAACGTTCATTGGTTAACACTTGGCATGCGGGTATACTTCGCCGCGAACTTGCGCGTGCAGCGGGCGTTTTTTCGTGAATCGCGCAGAAGTATGGTTATTCAGGAAAATCACAGTAAACCGAAAACTACTTCGTTTTTATGAACGAAACTTTTTTTTATTTTACACTTAAATATATACTGTATAATTTTTTAACAAAAAAAAAAAAAAGATATTTTTACGAAATCACAAAAATAAACGATTTTTTAAATTTTACAATATATTCAAAAATATTTTTTCATAACAAGTACAAATAGAACTGATAACACGTTTCTAGTTCTTTAAAGTATGGTACCATTCAAAGCATTTTCCTCTATGAGGAGGAACATGGCAGAAGCTACATATGAAACGCGTTTCATTTCACACTTTTTTGACTGCGCACACGCAACATTGTCTTTGTGGATTTTTCTTCTTCCCGGCACCAACAATTTTCTCCAATGTGTGTTTTTGCGTATCCATGGACAATCTTCCAGGAGGGTCGCATTTTGATATCATTTGCTCTGGTTCTTAAGTGCTGATTTCAGGTAGTTCATCAACCCAATATCATGTGATGTCGTGCAAAAATTTCTTGTATTCTATTTTTTGCGTCTTTGTCGAATTGTATACTATATATGCATTGAAAAATGCACAATTCATCATATACATAGCTAAGTGCTTTGTTCACTTCACCGTCTTATGCAAAATACTATAGTAAGACAAATACTGATCGGCCCGTTCTACTCCTTTCATGTACTTGTTGTAGTCGATCAAAGCATTTGGCTTTATAATTTTTTGTCTCTTGATACGATCAACATTACTACTTTCTTTCATTTCCGCCGAATGGATTGAAGAGATGAGACTGACTTCTTTCTTGGATTGCCAAACTTGTACCAATATATCATTTTCCCAGTTAAATAATTGTAAGCCAAAGCTTATTTTTTTAACTCGGAATTGAAACTTTTCTACTCCCTCCCTTCTTCCTCTGAAGTATTGTGACACTCTTTCACTTATGCTTTCATCCTGTTAAGACCCTGCAATCAACTATGTTCACTTCTAATCGCTATTTTCAGATTTACCATTGGACAAGATGACCAGTAGCTCCGCCCCTACTCTCAAGTACCTCCAGAGACATTCAACTCAGACGAACTCTCGCCATTCTGACGCTAGCACATAGTAACTGATATGCCTTTATGTATGAATGTTTAGGGTTACAGTAGCGATTGCATTTACACCACCTGACATCTTTAGGAGAACTATCTCAACGACTGCTGTATTTGAAAACTCTAAAATCGCACTTTCTCGAGATTTTTATCTCTTACTAACTTTATCACGTTAGGATAGAAAAGATATGCCATTTTCGCACGTGTTCTGCACAGAATGTGGTTTTATAACCCGGGTGCATGCTGACAAGTGTTTCTAACACCTGAGTCTTCTATCGTTATAGTATCAAAAGTGATCTAGAAATAGGCACAATTAGAGTGCAAGTAAGTTGTGACCACAAATGTGAATTTAAATTAAAAGGTTTTGGAACTTGGTGGTGGCGTAATAGATGCGCAGTAAAGAAACTTGATCCATATTAAAGAGGAATAAGTCACACCGGCTTAAATTCCGTTTTTATTTAAATTCACATTAGTGGCCAGAATTCACTTGGCAGTCCAATCGTGCCTATTTCCAGAACCATTTTTTTAATACAGCGACAGAAACAAACATAGTTGATTGCAGTAGCATCTTAACAGAATGAAAGCGAAAAGGGAAAGAGTGGTGCAGTACTGCAGAGGAAAAAGGGAAGAAGTTGAAAAGTTTCAGTTCCGAGTTAAAGTTTTGGTTTATAATTATTTTATTGTGCAGGAGGTATCTGCATTAAGCGTTACGTGAGATAGCATGATTAATTTGAATGATGCAGTTTAGACTTACAGTGCTATTTTTTAAGATAAAGAGATGAAGTCTGCAAATTAAATAAAAGAGGTTATAGCCAATTAAATTTAGAAGTTTGCTTTCATATTTTTTATCTTACATATATATTTTCCCATAATCTTGTTTAATAATGCTGTTCATTAAACTGCATGCCTTAAAAATCTTTTCAGTCTTACAAAAAGTGGCTCTCTGCTTGCATTGTTCTACATTCCCTTCCTATTGATTTATTCATTCAAAATGATTTATTTTGTATTTTTTCCTGTTTTTTCTAATGTGAGTAAATTGCGATGATACTGGATGAAAAAATATCTCAAAATTTATATGTCCCTTTGTTGTATGTGCCAAATTTCCATATAAAGTATATATTTTATTACTTTCTGCCAGATAAGATAGTTAAACTTTTATGAAATGTGAATGATAAATTTAGTACATTTAATGCCAACCAAATAAATTTCAGTATTTAATTACTTTTTCTAAATTTTAACTAAAATTAAAAATTCATTAATGGAGATTCTCCAAAATTTGTGGACTGCTATGTTACTTTATATTCTCCTATGCATTTATCATCTGAGCTGCTTACCTGTGATTGCTATTGCTCAGAATATAAATCTTTAATTTATTTTTTATGGGACAGTGCTCAAGCTAGACAGTTTTTTTTTTCGAGCTTTGCTAGTTAGAAAAGCTCAAAAATGAATTAAAAATCTTCTGTTTTGTCAGACAACATTTTGAAAATGTGCTATCTACAACAATATATCAAAGGTAAATAAAAAGTCTTAGGGTTCTTGCAATTGCAACAATTAACAAGGGCTGCTTCTAAATTCTTTTTCTCCATCAGTTCTGTAACCATGATCTTGTATACAGATTTTATTTTACTAGGATAGTATTTATTGTGCAAACAATGTGCCTCTTCCATGGTGTAGAAAGAGGGAATTTTTCTTGGGCAACCAGCAATTGTTGATTAATTTAAAAAAAAAAAAAAAAAGGCCTTATATTTGCTTTTTGAGGGAGTTGCAAATACACTCCTGGCTACGGCCACCTTGTGCACATTTGGTGCACTATTTATCTATATAATTTAAAAAAAAAAAAAAAAAGGCCTTATATTTGCTTTTTGAGGGAGTTGCAAATACACTCCTGGCTACGGCCACCTTGTGCACATTTGGTGCACTATTTATCTATAAAAGATCCATATTACTCCCATTTCTTGGTGAGTGAATGAAATCCTGAATGGAAAATAGAAATTCATTCAGCATTAACTCTGTTGCAGTAATTGTAGAAAACCATGATTTTAATTATAAAAGTCCAAGCTGCTTCAAGGCAGTTTCTCTGAATTGATAACTTGCAAAAAAATGTGTGTTAAGCTTATCATATTGGTCATCTACCTATCTTTCAGTACTGCACAAGGAGGCAGGAAAACTGTAGATGTACTGGTTTGATGCAGGGCGAGGTATTTATAGGTGATTCTCATCATGTCTCTTCTAAACTTCAATGCCTGTGTTTCACTGTATTGGGTCTTCATCGATTCAGCTTAATTCATTACTGTCAGGTAATCTAAATATTTCTGTGTGCTTTCTGTTTTTCTAATTTTGGCCAGAACCACTGCAGTGCATACATTTTCTTTCTTTCTTTTGTTTAAGGTGGTTAAGGTTTTAAGAATTATTTGGTATGATTCATTACATTTTTTGAAGGCCTTGGAAAACTCCCATATTAATTAATGGAGGTTGCTTCTTTGCATTATAACAAGATTTACAAAAGGTTTCACAGGAATTCTTAACTTTTATAGACTAGTGTATACCAAGTACTAAAAACATTTGTTAATAATGCTTGATATATTAACAAAAAGGAAATTTACAAACATTTAACTAAATGTTTTGTTTAGAAAATCGAACTGTTTGCATATATTTTGTATATCTGTAGATATTTATCTAATGTAATCACTTTGAAAATATTATTTTAGTTTTGATAATTTAAAAAGGAAATATTATGGCATAGAAAACCATTTTGGACAAAGCATTCAGAAAATGATGCTTAACTTAAGTCAAGATGTTGTAAGGATTTTCTTTTCCATATAATTACAGTGTACTTATTTATTACTTATTTCATTCTGGGTTCATTTGAATTCTGAAATAATTTCAATACCATTAAAAAATCAAATTTTTGCACAAATTTATTTTGGAGGACATCATATTCAGAAGTTCAGAAATCTTTGCAATTTATTTCCTTTGCTGGAATTCATGCCTTATCTGCTGTTTCGGTTTGTCCCTTTGTTCTAGCGCATTTTTTACTAATAATGCTACACAGCTGGAAAAAAAAAAGATGTAAACCACTCACTATTGTTGACCAGAGAATAATTACAGTTCTGGACCAGAGAATCTTAAGTTCTAGGTATTTTGAAAGTTGTACAGGCCAAGTCATGTTCAAGATATTAATAGAAATTATTTATAATCATATATTTCTTTCTTTTTACTTTGAAAGAAAAGTTCTGTTCTTTTTCTTTGGAGTAGTTTAGCTGTATTTTATTTTTGGCTCCTATGTCATATCAGTGTAACACTTCCATATTTTTTTCTATGCAAAAAGGCATATCAGTGTAACACTTCCTTATTTTTTTCTATGCAATTATTTGTAACTTTGTCTCATGTTTTCGTGATCATACGGTCACCAAGCTACATGAGTTGTCTTCTCACTCTTTATGAAATTTCCTTGCAGAAAAAAACTAAAAGGAGCTAGTGAAACAAGGGAAACAAGAAAGGAGCTAGGGAAGTTATATATCCGATGTTGCTCATCATATTTTGAATTAGTATAAACTGTTGAAATTATTTCTTTTTCCCTCCGATGGATTCATTTTTTCTTTTATTTTTTATCGTCTGTCGCCGACTAGGTCACGTGACTGGCGGCAGAGAAGGAATGTATTACACTTCTCTTTTAGTCAGCTTGAGGGCGACGCCTTGAAAATGATCTGATCTTGGCCGCATAGCGGTAATTGTTCTTGATAAACGAATATTGGCCCTATGATGGGAAAATTTATAATATATGTATGATTGTGCTTTCAATAATGTAAATAATGTACATAAGCTCTTCATTAAATGTTTTGTTTTTATATAAAAAAAAATAGAATCGTGAATTCGTGAGCATAAACGTGACAATTTTTATACACATATTTTGGTGCCGAAACCCGGGACCTTTAGATACTTTAAAATCGAAACTGAATATAGTTGAATATAGTTCTATGCTGGAATAATGGAAGGATACCTGAAAATATCAGGTAAGCCATTTTCTTTCATTCTTGAAGTATTCAACCTTGAAAAATAATGATTGAGTTGAATAAAAGTATTGAATATTTATGTTGTTTTATTGAAATATTACTTGAAAGAATAATACTTCATTGATGCTTAAAAAAATAATTTATCTTAATCGAAGGAAATTTGTGGACTATAAATATATTGTTTTTAAAGGAAGTGCTTAAAATATTGAAATACTGTACTTTAAATTTTGTTACAATTATTTGTTGAATTTTATAAGGTTATATTCCATTACTTGAAATATGGAAAATATAGACAAATTAAAGTCGAAAAGAGCTGCTATCAGATCTGCAATCACTAAACAAATAAATAAAGCAGAAGATTTGCTGGTAGCAGCGATTGAAAGAACTGACACAGATTCCTTGTTAGAGTGCCAGGATATTTTGTCAGAGAAAGAAAATTCTTTAAATGAAATTGATAAAGAGATAGATAAATTGATTGAAGATAAAGCTGAATATGAAAAAGAATTAAAATCGGTTGAAGAATACTCTCATAAAATTTTGAGTATGAAATCCAAAATTAAGAATAGGTTAAGAAAATGTAAAGCAGATACCGAAGTCAACGTAGTTCAAAATGTACCTGTAACTCCTGTAATCGAAAGTAAATTTGTTGCGGCAGTTAAGTTGCCGAAATTAAATATTGAAAAATTCTCTGGTGATCCCAGCACTTATTTAGAATTTATTAACTGTTTCAAGAATGCTGTGGATAACAATAACTCTTTGTCAAAAATAAGTAAATTTCAATACCTGAAATCTCTTTTGACAGGTACTGCATATAATGTTGTATCAGGGTTTGATCTCACTGATGAAAATTATGATGAATGCCTAAAATTGTTAAACGAAAGATATGGTAGGCGTGATACAATCATAAACTGTCATATAAATAAAATTTTGAACTTAGAGCCAGTAAAATCATCAAATAATATAAGGGGACTTAGAAATCTGTATGATAAATGTGAAATACATATCAGAAATCTCAAGTCAATGGGGGTAACAACAGGTTCATACGGGCATCTACTTTTGCCTATACTGTTAAAATTGTTACCAGAAAACATGGTTCAAGAATTTCATAAGAAAAATAATACAGAAAATGAGTATAAGGTCAATGACCTATTGTAATTTATAAGAGAAGATTTACGTGCCCGTGAGGCCACAATATTAGTAAATAATTCTTCTAGTAATAAAATACATGACACTTACACTAATTTTAATTCCAAACAAAAATATAATCAGAACTTTTCTTCTAAGAAAAGTGTTCCTTCGGCTGCTGCCTTGAACACTTCTATAAAAATATTTTGTGTATTTTGTGACTCTTCGGATCATACAAGCTTGGGTTGTAAAAGGTATACAGACCAAGAGAAACGTTTTAAATTGAAGAAGGGAGGACGCTGTTACAAGTGTTTTTTAAAATCACACCTGTCTTCTAACTGTAAAAGTAAATCAACCCCATGTTCGAAATGTGGTAATAAATTTCACAATGAGCTGTTCTGTAATAAATCAGAAAAACATGAAAGTCCTGAAAATATTAACGCAGATAAATCCACAACCTTAGTATCTTGCGTTTCTGAACAGAAAAATAAAACTATTTCTACATTACTCCAAACTTGTATTGTATGTGTCTCTGGTGGTGAAAACAGAATCCATGCAAGGGTTTTGTGTGATAGTGGTTCAGAAAAATGCTTTATAAAAGAAAATTTAGTAAGAAAACTGAATTTAAAGCCTATTAGAAAAGAAAATTTATTAGTATATTCATTTGGCGGACGAAAACCACAAGAATCATCATTTGACGTAGTTTCTCTTGAATTACAAAATGTTTCGCAAACAAACAATTCCATAAATATTGAAGCCTTGGTAGTTGAAAAAATAACTGGCGCTACAGTCAAAATTCCAGACAAAGGTTTGATTCAACGCTTGAAAATGAGAGGATTTAATCCTGCTGATACAGGGCATGAACGGGAAATAACTATTTTACTAGGGTCAGACTTTTTATGGCAAATTCAATTAGGTATTGTAGGAAAGATTGGGAAGCATTTATACATTGCAGAAACTATTTTCGGACATACTATTCAGGGGCAGATAGAATCAAAAGATAGAAGAATAAATTGTTGTAGTGTATCAGTTGAGAGTGAAAATGATGAACTGAAGAAATTTTGGGATTTAGAAGTCATGGGTATTGTTGAGAATAACGAAAAGAATTCTAGTGATTTAGAAATCATAAATTACTTTCAAAATAATTTGAAATTTAAAAATGGTCGTTATGAGGCAAGGTTACTATGGAGCAAATCTCGCGATTTATTGAGAAATAATCTTGAAGTGGCTAAAAGAAGATTTGCTAGTCTAGAAAATAAATTTAAGTGTAATGAAATGTTATTTGAAGAATACAACAATATTCTCAGGGAACAAGAACATTTAGGAATTGTAGAAGTATGCCCTGAAAACAGCTCAACACTTAATTCTTATTATATGCCTCACCATCCTGTAATTAGAGACGACAAAACAACAACAAAGGTGCGCATCGTTTACGATGCTTCTTCAAAATCAAATGATGCACTTTCTCTCAATGATTGTCTTCACCCAGGGCCAAATCTAAATCCAAATGTTTTGGACGTTATTTTGAAATTCCGCGAAAATAGGATCGCCTTTTCGGCAGATATCGAAAAGGCATTCCTTCAAATATCAATCGCAGAAAAAGACAGAGATTATCTGAGATTTCTTTATTTTAAAAACCTTGATAGAAAAGAGAGTGTAATTTCTTACAAAATGACAAGAGCAACCTTTGGTGTAACTTGTAGTCCTTTCATCCTTGCTTGCACAATAAAACATCACATTGATAAGTACAAGAATTCTAACTTTAAGACTTTTGAAATGCTTAACTCAAATCTTTACGTGGATGACCTATTTTCTGGAGCGACAACTGTTGAAGAAGCGCTTAATCTATCAAATGAATCTGTTAAAATTCTTGCTGAAGGAGGTCTAAATCTAAGAAAATTCGAAACCAATTCCCTAGAGCTTAAGCAGAAATGGCTTGAGGAAAAGTTAATCTCTCTCAATAGTGACACTCCATGTACATCCTTAAAAGTACTAGGTTTAATGTGGAACAATGATGAAGATGTCTTAGGACTAGAATTAACACCTTTACTGTCCTCTATAAACACTGAATGTACCAAACGTAATGTATTAAAAATAGCAGCTAAAATTTTTGACCCATCTGGATTTATCGCACCCTTTGTAATTCGAATTAAATGTTTATTGCAACAGCTATGGCTTCAAGGGGTACCTTGGGATGAGATCTTTTCTGGAGAACTCGAAAATGACTGGAAAATATGGCTCTCTGAAATAAAAGAACTTAAAATGTTGAAAATTCCCAGATATTATTTTCATGTACCAAATTTAGACAGGGACACTGTTCAGTTACACATTTTTAGTGACGCTAATCCGAATGCGTATGGCTCAATCGCATACTTGAGATACAGAACTGATGAAGATAAATTTGAAACTACATTTGTTTTGGCAAAATCACGTGTTGCACCATTAAAGAAATTAACGCTTCCCCGCCTTGAATTGATGGGAGCACTGGTGGGTGCTAGGGTTGCCAACTACCTGAAAAATATTCTACATATTTCAAATGTCATTTTATGGTCAGATTCGGAAATAGTTCTACATTGGATTAAAGGTACAGCTAAAAGATGGAAACCTTTCATTGCTAATAGAATTTCAGAAATACATGAAATTTCAGATCCTTGTTCATGGAGACATTGCGAAGGAAAACTCAACCCTGCAGATCTAATAACAAAGGGTTGTTCTGCAAAAGAACTGATAGATTCTTCGAAATGGTGGCATGGCCCTGCATTTCTTTCGTTACCTGAAAGTCAATGGCCAAAACCCAAACTATCGACGTCAAAATTACATGATGTATCAGAAGAATCTCGAAAATCGGAAGCTATCCTAGCGTGTTTGATCAAAACAGACAAAACTGAAAATGTTCCACTCATGAATTTGACAAAATTTAGTTCCTTGAAAAAACTTTATCGTGTGACTGCTTGGATTTTCAGATTTATATCAAATTTAAAAGTAAAAAGGGAAAATAGAAATTTTGCGGAAATTTCAGCAGAAGAAATCAGTAAATCTGAAATCTTTTGGTTAAAACAAGCTCAAGAAGATAGTTTTCCTGAAGTTATAGAGTCTCTAAGAGAAAACAAGCATATTCCAAAAGATTCAAAATTGTTCGAATTAAATCCCATATTATCAGATGAAGGTCTACTTTTGGTACGAGGTCGGTTACAAAAGTCAAACCTACTATTTAACAACAAACATCCAATAGTAATCCCTTCAAAACATAAATTAAGTGAATTAGTAGTACGAGACGCTCATGAAAAGGTTTATCATGCGAGTGTATCGGATACTCTAGTGCATATACGTGAAAAATTCTGGCTCTTAAGAGGAAAACAATACGTCAAATCAATCCTGAGTAAATGCTTAATATGCAAAAAATATAATGTACGTCCTGGACAACAAATCACTGCACCTCTTCCAGCGGATAGAGTTAATGAATCTCCACCTTTCGCAATTTGTGGACTCGATTTTGCAGGTCCTTTGTATGTAAAAGAAAATGATAACAAATACTACATTTTATTGTTTACTTGCGCTACTACAAGAGCTATTCACCTTGAGCTCGTAAAAGGCATGAGCACTGAAGAATTTTTACTTGCGTTCCGCAGGTTCGTATCCCGAAGAGGTTTGTGTTCCACTGTGTACTCGGACAATGCTAGAACATTTAAAAGAGCCGAACTTGAATTAAAGCAAATGTGGAAAGTGATTAACCACCCTGAAGTTAAAAAATTTTATGCTTCGCATGGAATCACATGGAAATACATTGTGGAACGTGCTGCCTGGTGGGGCGGTTTTTATGAACGTTTAGTTCGCAGTGTAAAATCTAGTTTAAGAAAGAACATTGGGAAATCATCTTTGACTCAAAGTGAATTAGAAACGCTTTTGCTTGAAATAGAAGCGATGATAAACTCGCGTCCATTAACATACGTCTTTTCTGATCTTGAAGAGCCCTCCGCACTTACTCCAGCCCACCTGTTGATTGGTAAACGACTCTTGAGTTTGCCAGCTGTAAGGAGGAATGACTTGAATTTACCAGGTTCCAGAGAAGTAATGTTAAAACGTTTCCGTACATGAGAAAATCTAATAAATCACTTTTGGAACAGATGGAAAAAAGAATATCTCCTGTGCTTGAGATCTGCTCATTATACCGGTCAGAAGAAACAATCTACATTCAACGTAAATGATATAGTACTTGTTCATGATGAAAATTTACCTAGAAGTTGGTGGAAATTAGGAAGAATAACCAAAACCTTTATTGGTAGAGATGGAATGATCAGATCGTGTGAAGTGAAAACTGGTAATTCGGTAATCAAACGTCCAGTGCAGCTATTGTACAATTTAGAAATTTATGATATCAGTAATTGCAATAATCAGTGACTGGTTAAAAAAAAAAAAAATTTGGACTGAATGACTGATAAACTGATGATAGAAAAAAAAATGTTCTTTTTCATAATGTTTTCATTTATTCATTATTATTTTCCTTGGTTTAATGATTTGTGGTGATCTTGAGAAATGTTAATTTAAATGTTTTGTTTTTTCTATAGTTTCAGAAAAAATTTTCTTGATGTTAAGAAATTATTGATATAATGTGACCTGTATATGTAAGTAATTTTTATTTGTTTCTTATTGTTATAGTAATATTGTAATAGTTAGTTAAATTTATGATGAACCTATTGTTCATCGGGGGGGGGGAGTTTGTTGAAATTATTTCTTTTTCCCTCCGATGGATTCATTTTTTCTTTTATTTTTTATCGTCTGTCGCCGACTAGGTCACGTGACTGGCGGCAGAGAAGGAATGTATTACACTTCTCTTTTAGTCAGCTTGAGGGCGACGCCTTGAAAATGATCTGATCTTGGCCGCATAGCGGTAATTGTTCTTGATAAACGAATATTGGCCCTATGATGGGAAAATTTATAATATATGTATGATTGTGCTTTCAATAATGTAAATAATGTACATAAGCTCTTCATTAAATGTTTTGTTTTTATATAAAAAAAAATAGAATCGTGAATTCGTGAGCATAAACGTGACAATTTTTATACATAAACAATTATGTGAGCGTAAGTGGCTCAGTTACATATGTGAAAACTGAGGAAATTTTCAAGAAAATTAATATTTGTAATTTTCAGAGAAATGTATAATGTTTTAGGCTAGGAATTAAGTAGCATTTAAAAACAAATAACCGAGGAAAGGTAAACAAATTGCTCAATGTGTTCTTCAAATTTGTTGCAATTTATGACACTGGAATTATTTCGCTGCAGGCAGTACTTTTTTTTTTTTCTTTTATAAGTACATGCCAGTGAGAACATTCTGATTTAAAAATGAAGTATGTAGTAAAAATGAGAAAGTAATGCATTTAATGTTAGTAAATTTGGATGATTTTGAGCAGTTAGCAGTGCGAATGTTAGCAATGTCTGTATAACCAAGATGTTGTAATTCTAAGAAAAGTTTAATCATATAATAAAAATCCAATAAAATTATCTGGATGACAAGAAAAGTGTTTTAACAATAGATTGTAGCACTGAGTAAAATATTTGCATCTTATATTTTGTATGGGAAAGTTTAGATGTTAACTGCATTTTCTATCATGGCATCATTCAGCTGAAGTAAATGAAAATTCAGTATTTTTTTCCCTCATGAGCCTTACATAGAATAATTTGATTGAACAAAATGTAGAATAGGTAGATGTACATGTTTTTATTTGATATCAAGTGTGAATTACAAAAAAATGTCTGCATGATGATATTGGAACTGCACAGTTTAAAAAAGTCCAGCAAATTGTTAAAAGTCATCAAGGCTTTATTTGTTAAGGTGGGAAATAGGTTCAATGTCTTTTTTTTTTTTTTTTTTTTAATTATTATTTTGCTGGGGATTAAGTCACATTTTCCATGGGAGTTCAGGCATTATTCTGTACTTTCAGATGTATACTTTATGTTTTTGAGTTTTATAAAAATTAATATATATTTAAGCTGCAATTTTTCTGTTTGGGAATTCTGTAATGTTTCTCTGGTATTTATATGTTATACACAGAGCCGGGACAAGGGAGAAGCACTTTCCTCAGGTGAATCACTAGAAGGTGCACCAAATTGGCTATATGAATTTGAAAATTGCTTTAATTATGTTTTTAAATTTGTCAGTTATTATTAGGGGAAATAAGTTTCAGCAAATTTAAATTAATAAAACAATAGAAAAAATTGCAAAAAAACCTGAAAATTAACACATGTGCATTTCGATGTTATTTTTTATATATCAAAAATATCTTGGCTTGGTGAAAAAATATCTTGGCATGGCTCTGGTTATAACATGTCCCTTCTCCCTTGACTGTTTCTTTTGAAAAGCCCTTCAATCATAAACATGTAGTTGAACAAGACAGTGGATCCTAACAGTATGCTTTCTGGATAATTTTGTAGTTTCCATTACGGTTTCACTTTAATGAAATAAAAGCTTTATACTTGTCTACTGCTCATTGCTGTGCCATCCAAATTATGTTCATTGTTGTCATTTGCTTGGAAATTGTGTTATTGTCCTGTTATGTAATGTACTAATGGCATAAACATGGGACTGTTAAAAATTATAAATAAAAGTTTATGTAGCTATGACTCTGTTATAGTGAAAAAAACTCATTATTTATTAAATAGCCCTTATTCTTATGAGCAAATATTTTTTTATGTGCCACTAAATTAATGCTGGGGGTTTCCTCATAAATTTGTACTTAAATGACAGTTAATGCTTTAAAGTTAAACGAGGATGATGTTAAAATGACTTCTTCATAACCTTTCGAACATACTTGCCATGATTAAAAATGTTACAAATGTTCCATACTGTTGTTCCTTTTCAAATATATCTTTTGTGCGTTTTTTTTTTTTTTTTTTTTTTTTTGTCCTTGTATAAAATTTATTGCCTCTAACAGTATACATTAAACTTTTCTTGTTTTAAAAGTTGCTATTTTTTAAAATTTTGTTTTGCATTACGTTTCGTTAGCATAGGTACTCATTTGTTTTCGCACCATGCCTAAAATATGAATCTCTTCCTCGTCATTTGCATGTGTTTTTTAACCTGTGTTCCAAAGTTTTATATTACTGAAAGAAAAGTAATGTTTATAAAAGAATTATTAAGTATGACTTGCTATCCCTACATCTCTTACACAGATGTGTATTTCTTTTCCACATTTCACTTGAGAAATCTTACACAGGCTAGTAGCATAGGCACTTTCTTTTCAGATGGCTAACACATGCTCCTGTAAACGATCAAGTGGTGTGCCGGAAATAACAATTTCTTATCATGTGATAATTCCCTATTGGGTGTTGTAAAAATGCATTTATCGCAGCAAAGGTAACAGACAAGTTAATGACTTGAAAATGTTAGGAAGATAGATGTTGACAAAAATTGTGATAAGCCTATACTTCATAAAATTTTGCATAGAACATGGCATCACATAATTTTGTCCTATGTTTAAAATGGGATTCACAGTGATATGGTAGATATCTGATTTAAACATAAACTATCAGCTGATCTCAATCATATGAATTTATTCAATAATTTTAACAATGTGTTTTGCATAACCATATGTAATTATCGGCATTTCATTTAGTATACATTGGAATGTGTAATGCTTCAACCTTACTTCGCAGAAAATTTATCACGTTTTCAGTTCCAGTGTAGTGTATATGTGCGATTGATTTTACTATAATTATGCATTTTGATACAAATGTTTCTTGATACTTGCCTATTAGTGCGACCATTTTATTAAGGATCACAATGCACCAAGGGCAGCAACCATACACAAAACAAATCTTCACTTTTAACAAATAGTGTCACGATTTTTTATGCATTCTGTTTTGTTGTATTTCATGTTCAAAAAATTTTATAGATTAACTCAGTAAAAATAACTGATAAAATCTCTGGAAGAAAACAGCATATTACTGTAAAATCTCAGCAAGCTATAGAGCATTTAACTGTAATGTCTACTAATATCACAATGCCAATATATATGTGACTGGGTTAGTCCTGATTTTACAAAGTTTTGCGAACGATTTTAAAAGCTTAAATTATTTTGTATATTTTTCACTTCCCTGTCTGGAAGGGAGCCTTTTATCATCACTTGTTGTTTCACAGTTGAGTATACTCAGATTAACGAAGTGTTATTCTTTCGCTATATGAGGGTTACATCTCAGGCCACATGCAGAATTCTTACTATATGGAGAGTAAATTGAATAATGCTGTACTATTTCAGATCATGCTACTAATGTCACAATGCCAATATATATGTAACTGGGTTAGTACTGTTACAAAAACCATTATTTCTCGAGGAAATCGAATCTTCTCCTACATGACTTAATGAAATTGGATTTTAAGGATGTTTCCATAGTCATCATTTGCTCACCATCATGATAGTCATCATTCACTTTCTACCCATGGATTGACCGTGCTTATATCTTTACAGTGATTGGCCTGCTGGAACATATCTAGTGAATCAATATACTTATTTGAAATATCCACCACTAGAGTACTGAAGTTCAGGTAAGTGTTTTACCACCATATGCATACCATAACATTCTCAAGTATTTCAAACCACTCTTTCCAAGTTTAATATGAAATTCAATTATGTCTCTGCAATATGATTAGATATGATAAAATACCAAAAAGCATGACTATCAGTTACATATAAATGTAGATTCTTCACAAACTGTAGTGGAGATTGCTATCTACACTACAGTTAGATTTAATATTGAGAAAGAAAAAGAGTAGTAGTCTTAACAGTTGTATATGATTTTTATGATTGGTAAAATTTTCAGTTTTAATTAAATATTTAAACTAAGGTAGTCAACTTCTGATTCATTGTGGTAATATTGAGGACAGCATTTATGGTTAACTCAAAAATCACAGTTAATCAGAAGGCATTTAAATGAACATATGAAAGAAAAGTAATCTATATTGTAATACTATTAATAATTTACCTATTATTTTCAAGAAATACTATTAATAATTTACCTATTATTTTCAAGCAAGCATAACTTTTATTCATTTAATTCTTTATGCAAAAATGTTATGTAACCTACTTCATGAGAAAAAAAAAGTTTTATGTAATTATGAGTTTTTTTAAAACTGTTTTTTATAACTACATGTTATTGTAGTAATACTTCTATTCCTACTGTGATTAAGGAAGTATGCAAAATAAATCAGTTTATCAAAGTACTTGTATTTTAACTTGAAACTTAGGATTAATCTCATAACATAGTGTTTGAAATTTTTGTTAATTACCTGTATGACTTAGCATCTTTCATGTTTGTAAAACTGGTGAGGTATACAGGATATCTCCTCAAACATTATTTATGCTTGCATTTTTCACGTAAAAAATAATTTTAAATTTGGAAAATTGGTTTAATATCTCTTTTTGATTTTTTTTTTTTTTTTTTTTTTTTGTACCTTCAGTGTGTCCATTAAATATTGGTTATATGCCATAAGTAAAGTGTATTAAAATTTTTGCTTTAAATGAAAATTTGATAAGATCCATTTGTGGAATTGTAAATTTGAATTATCTGAACTCTTAAAACCTATGTATGAAAATGCAGTTCAGTATACTGTTCCCCCCAGGAAGAGGATTCTGACTTAGTTACTGTTTTTAATTTTCAGACATTAAATAAGATGGTGCAGAGTTTGCTACAGAATATGGTGTATTAGTGTATTCTTCAGTGACTTGAAGCAACAGTTTTGTCCATGCAATATTACCTTGATAAGAATTTAATTTACATTTTAATCTAGTTTTTATTCAAGATCAACAGTTTTATTCAAGATCTGCATTTGTTTGAGGTTGTGTTTTTACCTAACTGTGAAATTTACATTGTTGTAATTCTCTTATAATTGAATTCAAAATAAATTTGATAATTCTTTATCAAGTTTGTGATCAAAATGAATTTTAATGCGAAAAGATATTTTTGAAGTGGGTTTTCATGAAGCCAATATATGAGGAATAATGGAATTTTAAGCCTAAGTTTGATGTAATACTTGAGTGATCATGAAGTGTGATGAAAAGATTGTGTTATCTTTTGAAAGTATAAAAATGAAAGCACCTACAGCAGGTTAATTAAGTTTTGATGGGCTGTTAAATGCTATCTGTCTGTCAGTAATTACTATTAATACTGAAAGTACCAAACATGATTTAGTGATCAAGTTTTTCATGAAAAAAAATATATATATATATATATATATATATGTATATATATATATATATATATATGTATATATATATATATATAAACTTGACACATGTTCATGAATACGTGGTTGGAGTATACCATAATATAACAATTTCGTATACCAACCTCAAGAGGTGATGTGTTATGTTTAGACAGAGAAGAGCATCATAAAAAAATGACCCCAGATCATGTTACAGTGTGCATGACACCATTAAAACAATATGTGCTTAAATGAAGAAATACATGAGTGTCAATTTTTCAGATTGCTCTGGAAATGGCCATTAGCATTAGATGAGTGGAAAATATCCTGCATTTAGAGCTGGAGATGTCGAAGTTCTGCATATATTGGTTGCCCGGAATATTTGAGCCAGAAGTAAAGAGATATGGAGTGGAATGTTCTTAAAAACCTCTGTCCTTGATAAACGCCCAAAATTTATTTGGTCATAGCTTGTAACAGAAGATGAAATATGGCCTCACCACTTTGAGCCAGAGATGAAACAAGAAAGTGTAACATTGGAAACATTGTGGATTACTCTGACCCTTCAAGTTCAGGAATCTAGAGAGTTTTAGGCACTATTTCTTGGAGGATGAAAAGAAATCTCTGCTATATTGATTGCACACCACATAACATCACAATAACACGTGTTTTTATTATGTCCTGTTCAATTAATTTTGACAAACTGTACATGCAAAATGTTGTGGCGAAATCAGTAGAAAAGTGTTATTTTTGTATGATAACACTCCAGCATAAATGTCTCATTGTCTAAATTGCTATTTAGAAATGTGGATTTTGGTGCTTCAGTATGGATTCAGTGCCATTGTATTTACCAGTTTTGTCCCAGATGACATCTTCTATGTTTCAAAAACTGAAGGAGGATTTGCATAGTTCATATTGCAGTGATGATAATGATTTGAAGAAGGCTATATCATGACCTTTTTTCTTCTCTTTCCAGTGCTTAATTGATCATTGTACTAAGTACATAGAATTTAAGGTGTACTTTGTTGGAAACTGACATAATGTTAGATACTTATTTTGTGCAACTGCATTAGTCTTGAACTTAATTGAATATCTCTTATAGATTGCATTCAGCTCAGTTGCAGTTCAGTGAGGAAATTTATATTTAAGCATATTTTTCACTTTATTAATATGCACTTATATATTTGCATATCTAGGCAAATCTATCTGAACTCGTTTATAGCATAATGTTTTCTTTTAGAAGTATCAATTAGGAATTATATTGTAGGAAACAATTACACATTCTTTTTATTGGAATGATGACTTTATGTGGTTTATGCAATTAAATGCTAGATAAATAGAATTTATATATATATATATATATATATATATATATATATATATATATATATTATTCAAAAATTAACATTGCTCTATCTGTTCAACTAAACAACCAAATAAAATTAATCCAAATCAGTTCTAGAGTTTAGATTACATTGTTTTAAAAAATTACTTACACAATTCTTATTTGAATATAGTTGTATGAACATTTTGAAGATGGTTAAGTAGCAAATAATTAAGAATACAAAATAAATGTAACTAATGAGTACAGTTATGCACATCAATACATATGTATACTTAAATAAACTGTCATTTGATGTTTGACCATATTACCTTTATTCACATTGTACTTTTTAATCATTGAACCATACTGATAAAATGTAATATAATGAACATGAATACAATTACTATATGTTGCTCAATACTTTTAAGTATATGTGTATAAATTGAATTGAATATTGCAGTAAATTTTTGCATCAAAACATATTGCGAATCAATAATTTATTCATATTACTGTTTGTATTCTGAAGATATTGAATATATGACAAATGACAAATGTATGGTGACAAATTTAGCTTAATTTACAAACAATTTATATGCAGTTTTGTAGCAAGTTACTGTAAATAAGAGTTCGCATTAATATTTTTATAAAATTTTTTGTTACAAGCTCTTTCTTGCATTAGTTTCTTGCAGTCATTTCTTTCACTTAAATAAGTCCAGCTGACATAAATAAATTAGGGAGGATTAAATCCTCGTATGCCTCAGTTTGTGTAAGGATATACCAATCGTTAAGGATGTGTACCAGTTTATAAATTATAAACACTGGTACAATAGTAGTTTGCATCAAACCATTTAACTCACTAAACAAAAATAACACTTGCCGAACTTTTTTTTTTGTATTCTTTTTGCATGTATTGTGCCCCAATCATAGGGCATATATTTACAAGCCCGCCGCCGTTTGGTCTTTAGACCGGACTTTATCTCATCAATAAGAGTTTCTAATAGTACTACTTGATAAATATATTCTTCTTCAGCCATCTTAGAAAAATAGTCTATTAGATAGTAGAATTATCTATTAGATAGTAGAATTAAGAAAAGGTCAACTTGAAGATTATTTTGCTGAAGGCTGACTTTGCACGGTATTGAAGCTCTTACTTTAACACCTTGACGGCAGCGCGGATATTCATTGTTCTTTTCGTGCGGCGGCGCTTGAATTAGCGGTCCGTTTCGTGGGGCGGTGCATAGCCAAATTACAAAATTAAAAAAATTATAAATTAAAATTAAATTATTATATTATTTTATAATATAATGTAATAATTGTATTTTTTTATATACAAGCATGGGTCAGGCCACCCCACGGAAGAGACAAGTAATGACCCACCGGTGGGTCAGGCCGGCGTCAACATGTTAAACTACGGTACGAACTACGGTAGTCTTGGATACCAGTTAATCAGTTGCTTCGAATAAGAATGAAACTCGACTCGATTCAAAGACACTGGCGGCTCTCTATTACAAGATGTTTTAGAACAGTCTCAAGTGGTGTGTTGTGTGCCTTGGCGGGGATGCCACCTTTCTCATTTCTTTATAAGTATTACTTTGACATAAAATCTCAGACTCGAATACATATGATAATGATCACTTATATTTTTCAAGTGTGTTTTTTAATTTTCATTTGATCCATCCCGCCGATAGAATAACTATTGCATATACCCATTTTACTTCTGAAGTTCCAAGTGCCGCGAATAGCTGGCTGCAATGCCAACTATATTCCGGCTGTCATAAGGTAGACGCTTCTTCGAGTCTAGAGGACGGCTTTGCAGGTGCAGGCGGAGTGACGAACTGTAACGTGAGAGATTTGAGGACATCTGACTGGCTGAGGTAGTTCCAGGCAAGTAACTGAGAATACAGGCTCTGCAAAAAATTACGTAGTAATAAACAATAAAAAAGTAATCAAGTCTTTGATCCTATGTGCAATATATACACTACGTGCCAGCAAAATGAATAAGCGATAATTAGTCAGGAGTCCATAATCATGTGATAGTCGCGTGAGAGGGTTACCCTCCCGGGTTGTTACCCGTGGAGATGCTGCTTGAAAAGTAGCGAACAGTTCTTTACTGCTAATGAGCATTCACAATCGAAAATTGTCAGAGCTAGGTGGGGAAGACTTGGTTTTTGCTTAGCATAAATGCCGTAAAAGGTCGAAGGTGTTTGTCTTCTGTGACTATCTCATAATGAAATGAATTGAATGCACGGAGATGATCACATTCTTCTGTACTTTTGTAGAACTTCTCGTTTAGTTTTCGTAAATAGTCCTTGATCGTGTCAGTCTTGAGGTCTTGGTGGAGTCGTTTATTTCTTACATAGTAATGAGCGTTTGTCATAAACCGTAAATATATATTTTGCAGGATTTTCAATTTATTTAGGTCTGAGTCCGTGGCGGCGGCCCAGGCTGGAGCAGCATAGGTTATGATGGGGCGAATCGTGGAGAGATAAATGAGTTTTCTTAAATAAATCCAATCTGGAGTAGTTGCCGAAGAGCGGGTAGAGGGATTTCATCACTTGCAGATATGGGTGATGTGCGTTGTCCATGTGAGTCTGTCGTTTAGTAACACCTAGATATTTTGCATCTGGAACTATAGGAACACCAGTTCCTTAAAAAGTTCGTTAAAAAGAACCAGATCCTTCTTGACTCGAATGAGTCGCTTCTTACGTCTTATGATAAGAAGTTGTGATTTTGCAGGGTTGATTAGGACTTCCCAGTTTGGACTACACCAGTACTCTATGAGTCAGATATTGTCTTGAAGCTTCTTAATTGCGTGATTTACATTTGCAGACTTTACTGCCAGGTCAGTATCGTCTGCATAGCACGCAAGAAGGGAGCTACCGTGAAGCTCAGGATGAGGAAAGTCGGCAACATAGAATAGGAAAAGAATCGGACCGATCACTGATCCCTGTGGAATGCCACTATGGATACTACCCTCGTAGGAGCTTGCTTGGTTAACAGAGACTGTGAATTTTCGGTTTGTTAGGTAGGAGAAAAGTATGAGTGCGAGTTCCCTTTCATATTTCATCTGTATGAGTTTGTAGATAAGACCCTCATGCCAGACGCGGTCGAAAGCTTTCGCTAACGTGAGGATCGCAACTGTTTGTTCACAATGCAGGGAAGCTCCTGCAAACTCTGTGAGCCTTACAAGTTGCTTCGTCGTTAAAAAATTTGCCCTGAATCCAAATTGTTCGGGTGGGAGTAGGTTGAGATATATTTTCATTCGATCAAGAAGAATTCTTTCGAAGATCTTACCAAATCCCGAGAGTAAACTTATCGGGCGTAATCCGTCTGGATTTGTGTGTCTTTGTGCGGTTTGAATATAATGATGATTTTAGTGAATTTCCACTTGTCTGGGAAATAGGCAGAGATAAGGCATGCATTCAGTATGCTGGTTAATTTGCGGATAATATTGTTAGGAAGATGGGGAATTTAGCCAATCGCGGACATATAGAAGTATTCTAAGTTCCGAGGTCTTCGTTCATTGGCCAACTGTTAGGAGTGAACTGCAGTTCCAGGTGTTTGGCGAAAATATCTGCTTTCTCCTGGTTTGAATTTGCAGTTATATTATTAAAAATCAGGGGACGGTCGCACGAGTATGTCGTCTGTAGTCCAAAATGAACCGTCGTTGATGTCAAGACGAAGCATTTTCTCAGACCAAAGATCTTCCTTATGTTGCTTGATTGATTTTCTAATTTTGCTGTTTAGCCGGTGAATGCCCTTTTTGATAGCCGAATCCCAAGTCAGGTTGTAGATTTTCCGGAGCCTGTTTCTCTGTTTAAAAAAGAGCCGGATATGTCTAGAAAGTCTAAAGAGGTTATCCCTTGTTCGGTAGGCTTTCACTTGCATGAAGACATAGTGCTGTATAGTATTTGTCAGGGTACGGATAGCAGAAACAATACCTTTCTCACTCATGGCAGTTAGTAAGTTAGTAAAGTTCAACACTCTGTCTTTCATCAGGTTTTCGAATAAAGTCCAATCTGTTACAGTACGAGTATTATTTGCACAGTTTTTAGAATTCCCAAGTATAACTATAACGGAAAGATGGCCCGAGCTTAGCTCGTGAAAAACTTCAGTTACCACAGGGATAGTAGTTCTGGATAATAAAATATCCAGGATATCCGAATGTCCAATATTATCCGGGCGATAAGTGTACTCACTGGGTGCATGGAGTACGACCGGGGATGACTGAGCATGTAGTTGTGCAAAGTTCTTCCGTTCGTATTTGTTCGTCTACGATTCCAGTATGAGTGTTTAGAGTTCAAATCACCTGCCAGAAATGTAGGGGTGTTGGGGGGGAGTAGCAGATCTAACACACTTTCGGTTAACCTGTTTCCCGGCGGATTGTAGTATGCACTAAACTACAAGTCCCTGTAGTATGGAAGATTTACACTTACAGTCACAAATTCATTATTATTATTTCCGTTTGTACTTATAAGACAGGAGTAGAAGCAATTTTAACATATACACTCATTGTCATAAAAATTTGCGCACCAAGAAAGAGTTGCCAGAATTAAACGCAATTTTACATATGTTAGTACTACTTTGATATAAGTGTAAGTGATTAGAAAATCAAAGGAAAAAGGATCATTTATTGCAGAAAAAGTACTCATGAACGGAAGTTTTAGCACTCTGTTGGACCATCTCTAGCGCAAATGCACGATGCGATACGAGCAGGCATTGAGGCATACAAGTTCCGTATGGTATCCTGAGACATCACGTTCCCCAGTTGCTGTAAACGCGCCTCTAGTTCGGCCAATCTCGTAGGCTGTCCAACTTGCCGTCCTAAATTATCCGAAATGTGCTCGATTGGTGACAAATTTGGGGGATCGAGCTGGCCAGGTAAGGACGTTAATGTGGCGGAGGAGTCCTGAGATCCGTGCTGTGTGTGGTCGAGCATTGTGTTGTTGAAAATAGGCTCCTGGAAGCCCTGCCATGAGTGGTAACACATGTGGCTGAAGGATGTCATGGAAGTACCGCTGGCCTTTCATTGTGCCATGGATCAATATTAGGGGTGACCGTGTATCGTAAGCAATGGCACCCCATACCATTACACCCACTGTGGAAACGGTGTGTCGCTGTAAAGAAAAGGCAGGATTGGGGCGTTCACCACGGTGCCTCCGCACACCAACACGAGTGTCATCACTGGTCAAATAGAATCTAGATTCGTCCGCAGTGACTAATCGCACCGCCTACGTCAGCGCATGCACACAATCAGGCCAGATACCAGCATTTTACGCCGATTTGCCGTAAGGCAGGCGGTAGCAAGAGTGAATGTTGTTAAACCTAAATCAGCGATAGCGAGGGTTGTTAAGTTTCTGTTCATATGCGATTTCTTTGTTAATTAATTTTTAATTATTGTTACTTAATTTACGTGTTATTTGTTTGACATAATTTGAGGACCATGGATGTGGCAAAAACAAATTTCTTGCCTTTTGAGTGTGGAAACAAGTTTTCCACATATTTTGAATTTGAAAGGGCAAAAGAACTGTATGGAAATCAAAATTTCGCTGTTTTGATTAAAACGATATCGGAAAAATTTAACGAGGGTCATAAACATCGGAAACGTTACCGTACAAATATGTTACTTTTGAGTGTAAAAAAGGACATGTTCATAAACAGTCGCCGTAAACAGTTGTATTCATATTCATCAAGAGTTAAATTCTTTTATTTAACACAGGAGTTTTTATGCAAACTTTGACCCTAGTCTTATAGCATAGAACTGTCAAAATTTATTATTCAATAATAAAACTTATTGATAATTACAATGTTCTTATATATGCATCACTTTTTCAGTGTCCGCACATGTTTATAGGTTCAAATGCCATATTTCAAAATCAAACTTATTTTTGAAATAAAACCTTATAAAATCTGATAATTCATTTGCGTGTGCAAATTTTCAGTTTAAATCTCTTAGATTAAATTACATCCAATTATTTAATTAAATTTAATTTATTAATGTGTTTGTACTGATATTTCAAAGTTCTTTGAAATATTTTCTGTATCCTGAGAAAAATTAAACAGACATGCAAAATTGTTAATAACCAGTTATATATATGATTAGTTGTTAATTTAATAGTTTATTTTACCGCTTTTAACTTATTTAATGTCTAAATGTTCTACGTAGAAATACTCAGTCTAATTTTTATTATCTTTTCTCAGACGAAAAATTTCAAAGAGGAATGAATAAAAATCTTGGTTGTGCAAAACACAGCTTTGAATCTAAATGTATCCTAAGAAGTACAAAAATTGTAAACGAGATTTTAGTCTCCGCACCGAAATCAGTCATTTAAACTATTCCAACCGTTCAGGAAAACGAACGGTTGGAATAGTTTAAGCCAACATAGAAATATGCCCTTTTATATATATATATAAATAAACGAAATGTGCTCCTTCTTTTTACATATTTATAAGAAAAGGAACACATTTCCCTTTCTAATCTTTTGAAAGTCGCCAGCGCTTAAAAAATGATAAATTGCGCCAACGTAGTAACCCGCCTTTTTTTTTTTTTTAAAAAAAAGAGACTAATTATAACAGACTTTGGTCAGTTCCGCGTAGTTAGGATTTCTTCTTTACGATTCGGTTCAAATGACGGATCCGACAACTCAATGCGCATGCGTGGTTAATGTTGGTGCGAATAGCATTGGCCAGATTCGTTGCTGAAGACGACCTGATGCCATTCCTGTCTTGCACGACACCACTCCAAACGGAGGCACCTGTGGGTGGGTGTCATTCGCAGCAGACGTGATGGGCGCCGCGATACCAGATGTCCTTCAACCAGGCGTCTTGCGATGGTTCGGGAAGACACGGGCCCGTAATGAAGCTGCTGCCTGTGTTTGGATAGCGGCCAATGAGGTAGTTGGCTGTACGCGTGTGTGTCGTATGATACGACGGTCTTCTCGAAGACTGGTCTGTCGAGGGTGTCCTGAGCCTGGTCGCCGTGTAAATGACGTGTCTTCTGTCCACTGGTTCCAACACTTCCTGACAGTAAAATCAGAACGGCCTACCTAACGAGCTAATTGACGAACTGTCCATCCAGCTTCCATCAACCCGATGATTCTCCCTCTCTCGAACTCTGACACCTGCTGATATTGGCTTCGATGGCTACGTAACGGCATGTTTAACAAAAGATTAAGTATAAGCTCGGCTTACCTGTTTTATACTCCAAGAAGAACGAAGTTTAACGCAATGCACAATCACGCTGCATTTCTAGTCATTTGCATATCTACTCGACATGTAGCTTCATGCCAAATTTCGTTACGATCCACAATTATTTCTTGGCGCGCAAACTTTAGCAATGACGCATGAAACGCAATGGCAATGAGTGCATGATGACATTGCCGCCACGGTGACTAATTCGGTCGCATCTGTAGGTTCTATATTTCGGAACTGATAAACGGTGACACGACTGTGCATGCGTCTCTGTTATAATTCCGATATCAATATCATGCCTGGAAAAGAAATGTTGAAGTTCTTGTACACGATTTGGAACCTCATTGGCATTCCAAATTGTCAGACTGATGGCAGCAGCTATACGGACGTAATTATCTATTAAGAGTGGAGTTAACTGCGGATTCTTGAGGTTGATTATTTTTGTCACTAGTTAGTTGTTTGAAGAGGAGGAATTCTCGACTCCTTTATGAGGGAAACGAACATTTTCAGATCACTTACTAATACTTGTTTTGCCTCAGAGATGGATTCGGGAGCCAGCCCGCTTGCGAGTGCCTGCGAGTATGATTTATTCACCACAACTCTTTCAGCATAAGTCTTAGTTTGCTGGATGGGCTTGTTCTCAGGAAACTTTTCACAACCGCGAAAATCTGCCGTGTGTCCCTCAGCCAGACAGTTTGCACATCGCGGTGGTTCAGATTTTGCCTTGGTACATTTGAAGGATTCATAAGCCTCTGCGCATTTTACGTAGCGCGGCTCGTGGTGGCAGTTGCTTTGTGTGTGGTGAAACCCTTGACAGCGATAGCACTGCAGGGGCCCCGCACGTCCTACATGTATCTTGATATTGATTTTCATCGCCAGGATGTATTTTTCATAAATCTCCTTGCTTTAGTCCTTGCGTGCAAGGGTGACCAGAAACAAAGGCAGATAAATAATTTCTCCATTTCTACGTCGTCTCATTTGATTTACCCGAATAACGTCGTATCCTTTTTCTATCAATTCGTGCACTTTCATATAGGCCGGAAAGCTTCTAATCACTATCTTATGTTTTGACTTTCTGGTAGTTCAAATGAATGGAATTGAATTCCGTTATCCTTTAAGACTTTCGTCATCTGCCTGTAGATTGTTGGCAATTTGACTTGAATTTTAATCCCTCCTTGAATAGTCTGACCAAAATAGTCATGGATACTAAAGTTATGATTATTAAGCAAAGTTCTAAGTTGGTTCCATTGTAATCGATCATCTTTCACAATTATCGGTGGTGGCTTTCGTCTTAATGCTGTAGGTAAGTCGCTATTGGTCACATTGAACATTGAACCAAGAGTGGATCACTCCTCACCTGGCTGTTTCTTTTGAGCTGCCTTTAAAGTTTAAAACAATCCATCCTCGGAGACTGTCTGGAGGGGAGCCACACCCTCCGATCAACTCACGGGGACTTTACATCTCCCCATCATCCATCGCCGAGCCTTGACCGGGAGCCCAACTCCTCTCCGGACAGCCCTTAATATCTACATGAAAGCGACCTCATCCCCCAAGGCAACAGACGCGACAGTACCAGTACAATCCCTGCCAAGCCTGCACCTACCACAGTATAGACGATGATTCTAGTCACTGTGAAGTCTGCCAAGGAATCGAAGCTGTTAAGACACAAGTCCAGCCAGTGGTCTGGAAGAACCCCGCATCTCTTCCCCAAAATGGAATTCCGAAATTCCGAAAATTCCTACCAGTCGATCCCAAGGAATGGGTTGGCCAGGAATGGGTTTCAGGAGTCACTTCCATTTTCTGCTCCGTGCGCAGGCGACGGGAGGATCAGCAGCTGGCAAATCAGAAGCGTCGGCGATGGAAGCGTGTGACATCTCCGCGCAGGCCTTCATCTGAGTCCGTTAACTTTCGTCCAGAGCTTTGTATGTAGTGATGTCGTTGTCCGAATTTGCAGGACTGAATGCTTTTCTTGCACTGATTTTTGCAAAAGGAAGTGGTGGAAATTTTTCCTGGTCAATCAGTATGAGTTGTAGAATCTTTAGTGTGATTTCTCCGTTGATTAAATTCCTGCTCAGCAAAAGCAGGGGGACGTCTTAAAAATATGAGATCTTGGGACTCGCCGTCTGTAAGAAAACTTTTTTCCTCATTTGTGAGCTCAAGGTTTGTGATTTCACAGCCCTAGAAATTAGATAATCGCTCCATAATGAAAGTAGCACTGGTACAGTACCCGAGGCCGTTTTACGGATCTCTGAACACGAGGTTCAGCGAAATCCAACCTACATATATCAGCAAAGCAAAAGGGAACGGCAGCAAAGCAGCAGCCAACAGAATGAGCTATACTTCTGAATATCGTGATTTTGAAATATATACTGATGGCTCGGGCCTGGAAGGGGGCGTGAGCTTGGCTTTTGTTACTTATTATTATGGTATAGAAATCGATAAGCAGAAGATTCATTTAGACTCATTTAATTGTTTTTCAAGACGAGCTTGCGGCCCTCTTCTTTGCCCTTAACTGGATTAAGGGAAATAAATTTCAAAATAAACATAACTTTTACATTTTCTCTGTTTCTATGTCCTCTTTGGAGGCATTAGCTACAGTAAATAGCCAAAACCAGATGGTTTATGATATTAAGTGTTTATATGCAGAGTTAAGTTCTTATCATATAATTTAAATTTTGGCTGGATTAGAGCTCATAAAGGTTTGCTTGGGAATGAGAGGCTGACATCCTCGCCAGGAAAACCACTTTGGAGAGTGGTTCGGTAACCGCCTATGTCCAGGGTTCGAAAAAGATTACAATAAAAAGTGTGTATAAATATCATTACCGAAAATGGAAGAATAACTGGTTAAATTCTGAAAAGAAAATTAAATATCTTATTAATTTAGATTTGATAAAATATAGAAAAGTTCTACCAATCACAGACATAGATACTAATTAATTTCTCACTGGTCATGGGCGCCTTCTGGACTTCTCTCCAGTTTCGGTCTTTAGACTAACAATCTTTATTCCCATTGTGAAGTCACTGGTAACGCGCAGTACTTCCTTGACAGCTGTTCGTAATTTTCTGATATTCGGCTAAAATACAATTATACAGGTTTTTGATCCTTTTGCTAAAATTAAAGACGTTACTCAATTATGAAAAACATCTTCTTAAGATAATTAATAAGGAGCGACTGACGGTCGGCAAACGGGTTTAGATTACTTTGGTTTGTGTTTCTTTCAGTTTTTGTTTTGTATTTGTTGTAGTTTTTGCTTCTTTGTTCCTATTTGTTTTGTAATTTACCATACATTTTTGTAATGTGATGTCCCTTTCCTTATTTTTAGTTCTTGTTATCGTGATTGTCTATTATTATTATTTTTAGTTAGTTATTTTACTTTTCTGTACGCTTTCCTTTTGTGTCGTTGAGAGGCAGTCTCAATTTAAAAACGTTATTTTCTGTTTAGTTATCTTGTGATTTAAAGACTGCCTGTATATTATTTCTTTTGGTTTCTTATGTATTTAGTTACTCGGGCTCGGGGCATTGGTTCTTCGGGGGATGTGTTGTGTTGTTCGGGGGGCGGCTGGGCCGCTGGCTGTTCTCGTTTGTGGTTTGATGTGAGCGAGGTCTGTTAGCCATTATGACCGTCCTTTGGACGGTTAGGCCGGCTGGATTTCGTCCACCATATAATACCAGTTAAGGAGTTAGCTGCTACGGCTTATAAACGGGAATACACCATGACGCAAAGTATTATCGACCACGTGCGAGGTAAGAGCGAGCTTTTCGGTACCGATAGTAACTCAAATAGTAGTCTAAATTTTGTTTAACATACGCTAAATAAAATTAACTCTCGTAGTGATATTAATCTCATAGTAATGCTGCTGTTGCCAATGTTGACAATGTAATGCTTCTGTCACTAATAATCTGGAAAAATGTACTGGTAGTATAAGTCAGCGATTCTCAAACGGTGGTACACAAGAAAAAAATAGGTGTAATGCAAAAGAACAAAGTATTTTTAACTATTAAGTTAAAAAATTAAACACACCAATATCCTGTTTTAAGTTTCTTTCTCTAACATTCGTAAATTTATGCGATCTGTGCTTTGTTCAAGGTCAATAGTCGCTCATAGACTTTACTAAAATAATCCGTTTTTATTTTCACAAATATTCTTTTAGCTGTAGACAGGAAAAAATTTGCCATAAATGGTGTTTTTAAAAGGAGTAATAGAAATGGTTGTAGTATTTAATAGGAAATAAAAATAAGTTCCTATAAGAAGATCGATTTATTAGCATATCTACACTTTATGCCGCTCCCATTTCCGGGCTCATATTGCTCCATAAAAACTTTAATAACTAAAACTTCTTTTTAGTTTTCAATTAGAAACATTTTTTTACGTCGATTTGCTGTTCTAACAGCAGGTATTTTGTCTTCTTGTTGCTTTTTATTCCTGACTTTTCTACGCGATTAAAGAAATTCGTCGTTTGTTTATGAATATTTGTAAGAAAAATAAAACAAACCTAGATTTTCAGTACGGAAAAATGGCTGGGATTGACTATGCCGAAAAGTAAGGATTCAAAGGGGGTGGATCCAGGATGATCTACTAGCCCTAAAAATACAGAAAAGAAAAATTGTTTATAGAAGCTATAATGAAAGTTATTTGTCAGTTGGGTTTACTTGCAATGGAGATGAAATGAACCCTTAACCTCAATGTGTTGTTTCCGGTGAACTGTTATCTTCAATGTATAAAAACCACAGTTTCTTAAAAGACATCTCGAATCTAAGATGCCAATTTAAAGGATAAATCTGAAGAATATTTTAAGAGGAAATTATCGGAGTTTATAAATAGCAAACAAGTAATGAAAGGTTTTCTTACTTCAAGTAAAAAAGCTTTGGAAGATAGTTACTTAGCCCTCCGAGCGTTATGACCGGGTTTAGGCGGTAAAGGAGATCAACGTCAAAATCGTTTCAGACGCTTCTAGGCGGTCAAGGGAAATGTGTTCGAAAGCGTTATTGAAGGTTTTAGGCTGTCAGTGGCGACGATATCGAAAGCGTTACGAGCGCCTTAAAGCGGCCGTGCAGATGCCTCAGTGCCCCCCTTATTTCTGGAACCCTGGAGATCTCTAAATGACAGTTCTCAGTAGGAGTCTAAGAGGGTTGCTCTTCTTCGTTTTAGACCGCTACGTTTTATCGCCAAGAAAGTGTTTGGACATACGACAAACTGACGTGAACATTCTTCGCTAAATAAATAAGCAGCATGAAAAATTTTCCAATAGTATCTTTAAACAGATAACATTTTCATAAAATATCCTTTAGACTTCAAACTAAATGTTCAGAAGTATGCAAAATGCTTGTGAACTCAATTAAAAAAATAGCATTTCAAAATATTTGCATTATTTAAATAAATTTACTTATGATTATGTATATGTAAAAACCGCCAAGTTAAAAACACTTAATTCGCGCGAACCGAATAGTACTGCATTCAATTAACCTGAATTACATGCAATTGCATGTAAAAAATAACATTACTTAAGCAATAAGTCAAATAAAATATAGAAAATCAATAGTCTATTGTAATAAGTTATAATAAGGGTATTCTTGATACGGGTTTATAAAACACAAACTAATTTAATAGTAAATATAATAATGGCGATTAATGATATATTCTTTTTGGAACAATACTTGTCGCTTATGCTGGTTTGCTGAAGTTTTATTCTAATGCATTTTAAGTAATCCAATGCTTTTAACGTACACTGCTAAAAAAAAAAAAAAAAAAAAAAAAAAAGGGACAGTCCTATATCTCCCGATCTACTGGGCCAATTAACAAAATTCAAATTGCGTTCTTCATGTCTCGAAAGCGCGACTTAGGATATATATTAGATTTATATATAGCACTATTCTAACATAGGTATTTTGACACAAAATCGGACTTTTTCTGAAATAACATACCAATTTTTTTACATATTTCGATTCTACGTCTCAAATTACGCCTATATATGAAATTTTGTAAAATTTGGAGTGAAATTTACGGAGAAATTCACAAATTTATGTTGGCACTTTTTTGTCAGTTTGCGCCAAGAATAGTTCACTTGGCGAACTTCTTAATATATGGCAACCTAGTTTCCTTTCCCGTGAGAGGAAAAAAAGTCACCATCGTTCCTTTTTTCCAAATAATATTCTTTATATTATATTTTTAATTATAATGTATTATTTTAAGTAATTTTTTCTTTTTCGAATTTCATTTTAATTGTTTAAGTTGCATGGTTTTTTTCGAATAACTGTTTTAAAAATTTCTATTTACCTATTCGAACTGCGTAAATAAAGGTGCAGCGTTTATTTTTTTTTCAAATAGTTTTCTTTATATATTTTTTTCTCATAGTTATTATTTTAGGTAATTTTTAAATTCTTATACTTTTATTTTAATTGTTTGTGTTGCATTGTCTCTTCAGATAATTGTTTTAAAATTTTCTATTTATTCCTTCGAACTGAGAATTTTAAATATATTTATTAATATAAATTTTCCAGAATTTGATTTTATTTATTTGAATTGCGTTTCTTTCGGAGGAATACTTTCTAACCCAGACTACGATGCGTTTGAAAACTGCATATATTAAAAAAGAAAATACAGTAAAGCACAGTTAACACGCCTTTCAATGTTCCGTTCAGAAAAGATATATATAAATAACAGAGATGTATAACCGACATTTTAACTTAGGATGACTTGCATACACTGCTTTAAGCAGTTTTATCATTGTGCCCATTGCTTTACACAATTTTATCCTACCTTTGGTTTCTTAAATGTTATTCATATTTTAGTCAAATATTTTATTTTTGAAATCGGAAGAATCAAATATCATAAGATTAAAAATGTTTTAAATTTAAAAAAAAAATACAAATACTAAATTTTACACAAAAATTTATTTTTTCTTCTCTTTTTCTTCAGGTATTCTACTTTATTCTTGCTCTTTTTCTTTGGCATTCTGCAAGTATATTAAAAAGCATCCAACTTTTCGAAATATCTTGATACTTCTGACAATCACTTTAAATAAAGTTATCGCCTTCCATTTCATATAGGCCCACAAACGGCCGAGCTGTAAAGTCGCTGAACACTGGTAGTTCGTTCTGAGGTTCGAATCCCGCGAACGGGCTGGCTGCATAGGCGTTTTCCCCATGTGTAACGTGTATACGAGCCAGTTTCCCTTAGAAAGTCCTCCACGAAGGAATCCCTTTCTTTAGGCAGATAACCCTCGTGTGCTTTGCCATAATTAAATAATCCAATCCAATCCAATACTTAATTAAATGTAGGCCCACCAGCGGCCGAGCGGTAAAGTCGCTGAACACTGGTAGTTCGGTCCGAGGTTCGAATCCCGCGAACGGGCTGGCTGCATGGGTGTTTTCGTGGTTTTCCCCATGTGTAACGTGTATACGAGCCAGTTTCCCTTAGAAAGTCCTCCACGAAAGGCATCCCTCCTCTTAGGCAGATAGCCTAGTGTGCTTTGCCATAATTAAATACACCACACCACACCTTAATTAAATGTAATTGATTTGTAACTTCTACTAGAGCTGACGGTAAGAATTGAAGTGTAAATAAATAATATCGTGTGCAATCTTGATTAATATAAAATTAAAAATATTTGCATAGAAAAATATTTTCATTCAGACAGAAAGTTTTTTGAAATATTTGCAATTACTTTATAAGAAGGATTCATTAATAACTGTAATAATTACTTATTATATTACTGATGATTAGGATTCAGTTCTTGACAATTACATCCTAAAGTAGAATTTTAAGGATATAATGAAAATACGCTACGCACAAAAATACGTTTTAGGATAAAAAATTAGTTGATTTTTTTTTTTTATGTTTTAAAACTTCTTAAATTCATTTAATAAACATCGTATCCTCGTTGTTCATTGAATCCAGAATGTTGGGTGTCGTTTATATAATTATTCTTACTTGTCCACAGCAGAACCTGCTGACTTATCCAGCCATTAAGTAGCTGCAGATCATTTCTACATAACCATTGAACTTCAATTAATTCAGGCCCACCAGCGGCCGAGCGGTAAAGACGCTGAACACTGGTAGTTCGGTCTGAGGTTCGAATCCCGCGAACGGGCTGGCTGCATGGGCGTTTTCGTGGTTTTCCCCATGTGTAACGTGTATACGAGCCAGTTTCCCTTAGAAAGTCCTCCACGAAAGGCATCCCTCCCTTTAGGCAGATAGCCCTCGTGTGCTTTGCCATAATTAAATACACACCATTCATATTCAATTAATTCAGTCTCTAGAGGGTTGTATGTTTATATCATAATTTGACTTTTATAAAAATGATTATTCTAAATCTTATGTTTCTATAAAAATATACTGTGCTTTAAAAATATGGACGATAGTATCAGCCGCTCTTTCAGCCACTTCATAAGCCACTGTTTCTTTAGAAATAAATTATGCAGTTAATGTCATAAAATATTTCCATAAAATTCAAATAAACATCAAACGAAAATTCTCAGTTTTAGACAATTCGATTTAAACAAAGTTAAAGAAGCAGACGATAAAACGCCGAAGGTAAAAATGTACTCTTATTTTTTTAAAAAAAAAGGAAGAAAGAGAGAAATTAAAAAAAAAAAAAAATAGTTAAAAATTTGAATAATATCATCTGTAATTTTTTAAAAAAATAGCTTTTCATATAGTATTAATAAATATTTATTACGCATCATTGAGGGAAAAAATTTCATATAATTAATTCTCCGTAAAATTTTACTTTTAGCTGTGGCAATTCACTGTAACAAAAATCCATAAACCACATTTGGCGTTATTATCGCTCAAAAAAAGAATGCCAAATTTCAAAACGCGAAATATGTAAATTCGTGTATATCTTGGAAAATTTTGAATAAGAAACTATAATTTTTTACAGATGTGCTTAAAAATACACCTACTTTAAGATGATGGTAAAAGTTTTATAGGTTATAATTCAAATTTTTTTTCGAAAAATTTATAAAAATTATTTAAAAATAGAAATTTGAAAAATAAAACACAAGAAATGGGTAAATTTTATTTGGAATGAACCTAAATTTCGAAATGTGAAAGGAAAAATAATAAAAGTTTAATAAAAAAAGAGATATTAATAAATATTTACCAAATTCAATTAACATTGAGGAGCTAAAATTTTGAGAGCTAATATTTTAAAAACTACTCGTACGATTTTTACAAAACTTGGTATTCTGGCATAATTTGAGTCGTAGAATCGAAATCTGGAAAAATATTGATATGTTATTTCAAGAAAAGTCCGATTTTGTGTCAAAATACCTATGTTAGAATAGTGCTATATATAAATCTAATATATATCCTAAGTCGCGCTTTCGAGACATGGAAAACGCAGTTTGAATTTTGTCAATCGGCCCAGTAGATCGGGAAATATAGCACTGTCCCATTTTTTTTTTTTTTTTTTTTTTTTTTTTTTTTTTTTTTTTTTTTTTTTTAGCAGTGTACATTGATATGAATGTGATTTTCATTAGAAAAATTTTTAATAAGTTTGATTTTCTTGTATACTCATGCTTTACATAATATATATTACTTTGCTCAAAGCAAACTACAAGCAACAACGAAGAGTTGAGTAAAAATTTCTATATTTTGTTATATAAATTATTAAAATAACCTGCAGTGTAACATCTGAGTTTTCGAAATGTAACCCGCAACTTTTCTAGGAGTTACAAATTTGAATAAAAAAACAGCAGTAATTAAATAATAAAAACGAAATACTAATAAGAAAATAAGCACGAAAGTGTTTTTTTTTTTTTCATGTTTGTTTAGTTTATTTAATTGTTTTTGGATATATATTGTTGGCTAATGGTGAAGTTGTCGTTGGCAAATGACACATAATAAAGAAGAATGAGCTGTATTATTTAAAATGCATATAATTTTCCTCTAAAATAGCATCAACCTTAGACTGAATGTTGTCTAAGACAGCTGCAATGATATTTTAACTTGATTAACATATGAAATACAGTTTCCTTTTAAATAACTTCGTCAGCAATCTGAAGAACCTTTTCGAATCATTAGATGATTTTAAATAAAACTTGGATTAGTCCAATTTTAAAAATATTTAAAATTACCGAATTAATAAAAGCTAACCTTATTTTAATTTCTTTATCAAAGTACTACATTCTTTAGTCAAAAAGAACTCATCATAAAATCTGAACCTTATCCCCAAGATTCATAGGACTAAGCAGTAAAAAAAGCTTGTCCCGTTAGAGAAAATCGTCACACATTATGGAAAAGATTTTGCAAGAGATCATTATTTTAGAAATTAAATATCTTGTATTAGAGATCAAGTATTTTACCATAATTTTATTTTCACATATGCAAATGATCGCCGTGTCCTTCCATAGCATAAATTAAAGAAATACACATAGCAACTTCAACCATGAACATATGACTTAAGAGAAATTTGTTTTGACATGCTACGCGAAGGAATGACTAAATATTGATTGATTTTACATTTATGTTAAATGACAGTGATTTAAAAAGAATAGCTGTAGGCGTGCAAAAAACCTGTACTAATAACCTTCTGTATTTCTAAAGGAAAGCTTAAAATGGTTCACAATAACGGATGGCTTTGATCATTCAGTAAAGTCATCGTAGGTACATTCAGTTTTTCGCGGTTTTGAAGAAGGGCAGTAGTTCAGATTTGTCGCAAAAGAGTAATTACACCCCTGGGGGACTGCTTTACTTACGGAACGGAAAGACAAGTTTTTAAACATACGCATACAAAAGACGTACCTTTTCTCACAACATAAATGGCAGATGTGATAATTTGAACACATGCCTTCAATCAGTTGCTTCCTCCTAGCAAAGTCTTGTACTGTTTTAAATATGCTGTGTTCGAGCATTGTGAATGCTTGCATTCATTATTTTTTATTTGAAACTATATTAAGTTGTAATTACTGGTTAAAATGGATTAATATAAATTAATACATTATACGAAAGTTTGTAAAAATGAAAACTAGATTCACTTCCTTTCGCATAATTTCTGACTTAATCTTCCAAAATATTTTAAAGCTTACTTTACAACATACTAGAAAAGTCTACATTTTGAGAAACCCATTTGCTGTTTTTAGTTAGTAGTTTTAATTGGGGTTGTTATGTAAGAAGGCATTTAATCGTTGTTGCTGTGTTACAGTGCTTATTTTATTGTATAAGTACTTGTAAGGCAGCAATAACGCTAATACTGCTTTATTTGTTAATATTATAATGCATAGAGGAACATAAAAAAAAAAAAAAAAAAAAGAATAATTTTCACCGTTATAATATGTCCTTAAAGAGTTTCCAATGAAAGCATAGATAACTAACACTATATCAATTAATTTACTAACGGAATATGATAAAAATTTCGAATTCAAAATCCGTCTTTTTACTGAGTACTTTTATCAGAAAGAAAAATATCCTCAAAAAATCTGTGCTGTTAATACATTTTTGGATAACTTCCTGAGAGGAATTCATTGGTAATAATAATATATAGAATCTATTAGGTGTATAAAGCCATGAGGTAACAACGCACTCGGCAGGATCCCAGTCAAAGCTATGAAGCCTTATCTACCTAAGAGGAGGGATGCCTTCGTGGAGGATATTCTGAAGATTACACATGAGAAAAACCACGAAAACCAACCATGCAGTCAGTCCGTTCGCCTGAGAACTCAAACCAGGCCGAACTGCCAGTATTCAGAGGTCTTAACTTTTCGGCCATTGATGAGGCTTTGAACACAATCATAAATCTTCAAACTTATTCAGCTGGACGTGCTGTTAATTCCATATATTCTCTTCTCTTAAAGACTGAAATTCGAATCATAGATCTTTCAGTTTACTAGTTGGATCTGCTACTACTTGCACTACAGAGGACGCAAGGCAAAAACGGATAAGTCTTTACCAGCACGACAGCATTATATGATTTGTTGGACATCTTAACTTCGAAAATTATATGGAATGTATTTCCAAATGGATATTATGTTCGATTATTTTTTAACTTGTTGATTCTAAACTGATCGTCGCCTTTTCAATCCAAAAAAATTTCGTATTATATCTAAATGCTATATAAATCATTTTATCTACACACACTAAGTTACGAAATTTAACTTTTACATTAGTCCTAGAGAAAAAATTTCAAAATAGCGTTCTTCGACTGCAAAGAAGTCGTATGAGCATAATAAGCTTCAGAAACTGTATTTACTATGATTTAGCGCTTTAAAATTTGAATATTTATGACAAAGATTTCAGGAGGCGTCTTGGTATTGAAATAATGGAATACTAATCCTGAATTCTTACAAAATCCTCCAACGAAGGCATCCCTCCTTTTAGGCAGATAACTTTGGTATGCTTTACATTAGTCAAATAAGCCAAAGCTTACTGTTGCTGTAAAAAAATATTGTATTTATCTTAAATATTTCGACTGCAAACGTTATATTTGTTACTACGGAAAAAATTTATTTATGTGTAAAATTCTGAATGATTGAATTTTTATAATGCACAGAAACAGAGATAACAAGAAACTAAAAAAATATTCATAATTTACTAGGATATATAAACAATATAATCATTGTTAAACAGATTTGTAATAATATTTTGAAGCAAATAAATTATTAATGTATACTTCTACGTCGTACTTCCTAAGAAGCTTGTTTGTTTTAATTGAAAAGGATGAAACATTCTTGGGATTGGAATTTTTCAATTATGGCAATATGGTAAAATTATGGCAAAGCACACAAGGGCTATCTGCCTAAAGGGAGGTATGCCTTCGTGGAGGACTTTCTAAGGGAAACTGGATCGTATACACTGTTGTATGCCAAAATGCCACGTTGGCACTGCCGATTACAATAAAAAAGGGAGGTGCACAATTAGATGTTATACCAATCCCATACAGAAACTTTTTATATTGAGATATACACGTCACACATGGGGAAACCACGAAAACGCCCATGCAGCCAGCCCGTTCGCGGGATTCGAACCTCAGACCGAACTACCAGTGTTCAGAGTCTTAACCGCTCGGCCGCTGGTGAGCCCTGAAACATTCTTGAGTCATCTGCCTAAGAAGTGGAATGCCTTCGTGGAAGATTCTGAAAGGAAACTTGGCTCATAATTGTATTTCACACAGAGAAATCCTAAAAAGTTCCTATGTAGCCAGGCTGTACGCCATGATTCGAATCCGTATCGAATGATCAGATTTTGTGGTCTTATCCAGTCGGCCATTAGAAGAACCAGTTTCGTAGAAAACTACAAGAATCAAGTCATTAAAGAATTTACTATTACATTGCATCGGCTAAATAATTTGCATGCCACATAGATTTAAAAATTTTAACATAGCACGCAAAGTCACATTTTCCTAAATAGATATGGGCTAGCCAATGATCGAGCGGTAATATCGTTGAACACTGGTAGTTCGACCCGGACTCATGTTCTGGCAAACAGGTTGACTGCATGGAAGCTTCGGTGGTTTTCCTTTTGTGTAACGTCAATACCAGCCAATTTCCCTTGGGAAGTTCTCCACGAAGATATACTTTCATTAGCAAGATAACACTTTCTTGCTTTGCCGTAATCAAATGGACTAAACCTAAAACTGTCATATGTTTTGCCGCCTTTTTAAAGGAAGTTCACATTCAACATTCCTATCAGTAATGAGATAATTTTACTTGTTCGCATATGCCATATTGAGATATTTTACACGTTCAAATATTCACGAGGATAATTATAACTCTATTTTGGCTGATCATAGAATAGATAGAAACGGATAATAGAATAGATGGAAATAGACGATAGAAATGTATGTATCTTTACGGAGGAGATCTTGGGATCTTCGAGAAGCCCAGTTGTTATATTGTGTTTTAAATAACTGCTTATAAACACATTTAGATAACATAACTTTAAGAATATCAAATTTATGTATAGAAATATTGCTTTAGATTAATTTTAGAATGAATATTACAAAAAATATTTTTCAGAAAGGCAATTTAAGGCGGAAATTATTGTGCGATATTCATTTTAAAACAATACTTTTCTCAATAAAGTTATAAGGTATTTTCTCCCTCCTTTCTGCATGCTTTCGTGGTGTAATGTAGCGCATTCGGCGTATATTCGAGGGCTTTGCTGCTCATTTTTTATGTGTCTCCTCCACAAATAATCTAATGTTCTACAGTGGCGTCCGAACTAAAAAAAAGGGTGGATGATGATTCTTCACCATCAGGATTTGGCAACTGGGTCTCCTAATCTCCAGTCGGCCTTTAAAAGGCGGAGTATATAACGTATTTTCTAACTTCTCACTGTATCCTTCGTGGTGTAATGGTGGGAAAAAGGGAAAAAAAATGCATACCCAACAAAGGTATGTACAGCTCTTATTAAATATAAAGTCGCATCTCATGTTTTAAAAGAAAATGCAGCCGTCCCCCGAAGAGCTATTGTAATATCTTTAAATATCTCTGTAGGAACTGTGAACAAAATTATAAAATCTGATTTAAAGACAGTCAAAAAAAAAAAAAAAAAAAAAAAAAAAAATGATATTCATCGCCTAACGCCGAAATATATTTCTCAGAGTTAAGACTATGTGCAGATTGCCGTGTTACAATTCCTAAGGCTTGGATCTACTTATCTGACTGCAATAGAAAAAGAGCAGTTTACAACCGGAAAAAGATAATAAAAAGATTTAATGTGTTTGTTCAGAGAAATGATGGACTCTGGAAGATTGTAAAGGAAGAGTGGAATAAAATCAACCTTGATGTTTTTAGAAAAGGATTTTTATCTTGGAAATCAAGATGTAATGTGATAGTTCAACTAAAGGGCTGTTAGAATGAACATATTAGAAAATAAAATTCTAAGGTTTGTTTATATATAAATCTTTACAAAAATGTGTGAACACCCTTTGTATTGTTCGAGTAGGTAAACAAATGATCAAAAACTGGGCTGAAAAAAAGCGTTTCACTTACTAGTAACTGTAGAAAGAATGTGAAAGCCAATAGGTGGTAGAGCCACTTTGTCAGTTATACAAGCTGATATTCGGTTGTTCACGGAGTCTATAAAGTTACCAATGTTCCTCTGCGGTAGATTATGCTACACATGAAGCAACTGGTCAGGGACTTGGAACGTATCTGTACTAGGCTAAATTTGCTGGCCCAACATGTTCGAAAGGCGACAGGTCTCGAGACCTGGCAGGCCGGTCGAGGACATTAACACGTTGAAGACATCGATGAAAAAGTCGTGCTGTATGTGGCCGACCGGTTTCCTGCTGAAAAACAGAACCTGAACAACCTCCTAGGATAGGTAGTAAGATCGGCTGCAAAATGTCGTTCACGTACTTAAGGACAGACAGGGTATCTCGAAGCGCGACTAATAGTGAACGACTGATCCAGCTGATCGTTCTTCAGACTGTCGCACCCTGTGTTCTGGCTCGGTAACAAATGGTACGTTAGACCGCTCACTTTTCCATCTCCAGACATGTATGCGGCGGTCATCAGCATTGAGAGAAAAGCGTGATTCTTCGTTGAAGATCACATTTCTCCAGTCCGACGGTCCGACGACGATATTTAACTGCATTTGTATCTAGATGCATATCATTGTCTACAACAGTCTACCTCCACCTTATATATTCTTCACTGAAAACATGTACTCTCTTCAAGAGCCTTGTATGCTCATTTTATTTCACTATTGGTATGTTTTCCGGAATTACTGTGTTTATTAGTAGAACAACTCAGTAAGTGTCTCTTTGCTAAAAATTGTACCTTCTTCAAAAGCCTTGTTTGCCCATGTTATTACTAATTTTTTTTTTTTATTTTATTTTAAAAACACGATAATGCTGTCTGTACTCTCATCCTAGCCTTGGTTGGGGTTTGACCGTGAAGTAGCGTAAGGTAAGCTTTCATCAATCGTGTTCAGATCAAAATGAAAAGACTTTCAAATTAAACTAACTGAGTTTTATTAACAAATTATCATTATTATTACCGAGGATTTAATCTCGTTTCAAATCAAAACTATCCGGATTTAGCGCCGGAGAGTCGCTTCAAACCCTTATCTAATCTAATCTGCTAGACATACAAGAAGAAATATATAGGGCTACATTTAAATACTTCGCGAGAATAAATCGCCGCCACAGCGCAATACAAGGGGGTTGCGACACACTGCCCCCGGATGAACAATGACAATTGTTCAGCATCTAATTATTTCAAAAGAGATTATCAAATGAAAATATTATAAAACATACTTACAACGTAAGAATGAAATTACTTACTTTCACAGAAAACATTTGAAGAATAAATTGAAGTCTACAAATACAATAACAAACTGGATTAGAACACATAATCAAGAAATACTCACAAAATACAAAAAAAGAAAGGATTGTTCACTGCTAAATAACAAAATGTCAATCATGATCAAGTTTTAGTTTGTAGAGTAATTGAATCGGTCGTTTAATTATACTAGAAGATGTTTGAAGGGCACAAGAACGTACTTTACACCGTCTCTACCAAGAAACAGTTCCTTGACCACTCCAAATTTCCATAAGTGTTTTGGTATTTTGTCCTCCTGAATCAACACTACATCGTCAGTTTTGAATATAGAAGGAGTGTTAGTGCGAGGGGATAAATTGGCAGAGCGAAGTTCAAGTAAATATTCTTTACGCCAACGTTTCCAGAAATGAGCGATAACTTGTTGTCTGTATCTCAACATTTTCGTCAGAACAATTTTGTTTGATTTGGGTTCAGCTGAATAGTTGATATTTGGCAAAGAATTTAAATGCGTACTAATCAGAAAATGAGATGGCGTAATCGGAGAGGTTCGTAAAGATCAGAAGAGGTAATTTTCATAAAGATAAGTCAGAGGACGACTGTCGATGACAGCTTCAATTTCTGTCGGCGTGGTTTGAATTTCTTCATAGGTGAGGCATGATCTACGGAGGACTTTCTTCAAAGGGGTTTTTACAGAACGTACCATGCGTTCCCAAAATCCGCCCCACCAACTAGCTCTAGGAATAATAAGTTTCCAGGTGAAACATTTTCTCTGAAATACTGCTGAGCATCAGGTTGAGAAATTCGGCTCCAAACTTCTTTTAAAAAACAATCGGCCTTTATGAAGGTTTTCGCATTGTCACTATAAATTGTTTTACATAGTCCTCTTCTGGATATGAATCGCCTTGAGGGCTAATATAAAAGTTTCAGTGCTCAGATTACTTGCTACCTTGAGATAGACAGCTCTTGTGACAGCAGAAGTGAATAACACGATGTATGCCTTTTCTGAGCCTGTTTTTCCTTTGATATAAATGGAATCGGCGAAGTCGACAGCACAGGTCAGAAAAGGAAGGGATTCAATTATTCTATCCCTCGGTATGGAGCAATATCTTGTTTTCCAGGGGATGCATTGAACCTTTTACAAATCATGCAATTTTTTAACACTGATTAAACGTGTTTTCTGCCCTTAATTATGAAATACTTTCCCTTCAGATGACCTAAGGTGCATGTAATACCAAAATGGAAAACTTTTTCATGAGCATTCTTAATTAATAAATTATTAAAATTTCCACCTGGTAGAATCCAAAGATGTTTTTCCTTTAGAGAAAACTCAGAAAATTGAAGTCTTCCCGAAACGACTAACAAACCGTTTTCGTCAAATTTTGGATTCAGGTTGTATAACGATGAATCTTTATCAATAGGCTTTTCTTCTTTTAGAGATATAATTTCACGATTAAATGCAATTTGCTGTGTCTGTTTTATCCAATATAATTCTGCCTTTTCAATTCCTGAAGATGAGAGTTGGCCTGAAATTTTAAATTTCCTCTTATCAATGTTGTTTAAAAATCTTAAGACCCATGCCGTAAGATTGTACACCTTGTTTAAAGAACTAAAATACTCTAATTTTAGTAACGAATCATCAACAGCACAAGACAATTGTGTAGAATTTGAATTAGATTTCCTTTCGTCTATAACATCTTTAGCATCATTATTAATAACGATATTTTCGGGTTTGGGCCACATGTGACTTGGCATTGATAACCATTCAGGACCATAAATCCATAACTTGTTTTCGATGAGGTTATTAAATTTTTCACCTCTGGTTAAATGCCACTTGGATTATCTTTACCCGGGATATGATTCCAAATTTTGGGATCAGTTAAAGATTGAATTTCCATAACTCTATTCGCTACAAAGGGTTTCCAATTCAAAGGTGATCCCTTAACCCACTGTAGTGTTATGGTTGAATCCGACCACATGTAAATGTCCAAATTCCGGAAAAAATCACCTTTTAGATATTTGCTCATTCTTGCCGCGATTAATGCCCCCATAAGTTCAAGGCGAGGAATTGTTAGACGTTTAGGGGGTGAGACTCTACATTTGGCCCAAATTAGACAGGTTCTAATTTCATTATCGTTGGTGATGTTACGGAAATAGGCAACAGCTCCATAAGCCTTAGGGCTAGCATCTGAAAAATATGAACTTGTATTCTATCGGAAAGTTCATAACCTTGAGGGAAATATTTTCGAGGTATTTCAAATTTATTAAAATGCACAAATTTTGAGATCCAGCCTTCAAATTCTTCTTTGAAATCATTGGGCAAAACAGTATCCCACTCCAAACCTCGTTGCCATGCTTCTTGTAATAGATGTTTCATTCGAACAAAAAAAGGGGCAAAAAATCCTATGGGGTCAAATACTGTCAATATAACCTTCAGAGCAACTGGTTTAGTTGGATTAAATTTCCTGCTATCAGGAAGAGATTGCATCTCAAAATGCAAAGTATCCGAATCGGTATCCCAAAGTAATCCTAATACCTTTATCCTATTGTTCAAATATTCTCGTGAATCACATAACTCTTTTTTTCTCCAACATTTTACTAAGATGAACAGAATTAGTGTTAAATATTGGCAAATTCATTCCTGCTTCTTTAAAAATATCTGAAGCAGTTGACGACAAATAGAAAGCTTCATCATCAGAATTCGAAACCCGTTATTAAATCATCTTACAAACAAAGAAGAATCTAAAATCTTAACAACTTCGGGATGTTCATTACATTTTCGAATATGATGTTTAATTGTAGCTGCCAATATGAAAGGACTGCAGGTTACACCAAAGAGTGCATGCGTAAACCTAAAAAATTCAACATTGTTCTTTTCAACACTAAACTATAAAATATTTAAATAATTCCGATCATCTTCAGTAATCGCAATTTGCAAAAACGACTTCTCAATGTTGGCGCAAAATGCAACATTGAATATTCTGAAATTCATTATAACATCAAGTATGTTTGGATTAAAATTAGATCCCGAATATAAACAGTCCTTCAAGGATTTTAAATTCTTTTCTTTGAAAGACGCATCGAATACCATCCTAACATTTGTAGTAGATTTGTCTTCTCTTAAAACTGGTCTATGAGGCATAAAATAACTATTTTCAATTATTTTATCAGGACATTTTTCAACAACTCCACTATTTTCTTGTTCCAAACCAACAGCTTTATAAATTTTGTATAAGTCATCATCTTTGTCGAATTTACGATTTAATTCATCGAAACGCCTTCTAGCTATTCTATAATTATTCCCCACTTTAATTTTTTCATCTTTTCACATTAAACTTGTTTCGTACCTATTATTTGCAAATTTAAATTAGCTTCAAATCTATTCATTATTTCACTGTCTAATTCCGACATATTACTATCCTGTGATTGTCCAATCCCAACAGCCTCTAATTCCCACATAAATTTCAAGTCTTCTTGCTCAGAGTTAATTATGAAAAGATTCAAAACCGAAGCTGTACTTATTCCATTTTTTGTTCTTCTAAATAGCCACAAAGCGAGTTACCGAATAATGTATGTATGTATGTGTGTAATTATGGCAAAGCCTCGAGGGCTATCTGCCTAAGGGAAGGGATGCCTTCGTGGAGGACTTTCTAAGGGAAACTGACTCGTATACACATTACACATGGGGAAAACCAAGAAAACGCCCTTGCAGCCAGCCCGTTCGCGGGATTCGAACCTCGGACCGAACTACCAGTGTTCAGCGACTTTACCGCTCGGCCGCTGGTGGGCCTAACCGAATAATGAATCACATAAAAAGAGAGAATTCGTTAGTTTTATTACCTCTCTGTCATAACAAATTTGATAAAAGTAATCTGCTCCTATAAACAAATTAATATTCGATTCGTCAGCTTCTTCAGCGGACAGATAGAACGGCGCCAACCTGCTCTTAATATTCTTGTTTAGTCTAGGGCAATAAATTACTGCATTAGAAATAATGTCGGTGACTAATGCTTAAATAAAAATGAAGCGAGATTTATCTTTTTTGTGGGATAGTTTCAATGAAACGACGTCAACCGATTTGATTTGCGGTAAAAAAGTTCCGAAGGGAAATATTTGAAGATTTTCTTGTCGAATAATTGAAGGATATAATTTTGATACCAACTGCTTTGCGACAAAAGATCTTTGACTACCAACATCAAATAAGCACAAGGCAGATTCTAAGTGAGTGTCAGACTCCACAAAAATACTTGCCGTTTGCAAAATTACCTCTTTACTACTTTCGGTATCCCAAAGTAATCCTAATACCTTTATCCTATTGTTCAAATATTCTCGTGAATCACATAACTCTTTTTTCTCCAACATTTTACTAAGATGAACAGAATTAGTGTTAAATATTGGCAAATTCATTCCTGCTTCTTTAAAAATATCTGAAGCAGTTAAGAAAAGAAAAAAAGAGGTAATTTTTCTTATGTACTTTGTAATGTGATACTGAGGTAGAAGTAGAATCAGGATTATTTTCTTTGACTGGTACAAGAAGTTTGGACGCTTTATTCAGACATAAGGGAAAATTATGAAAATTGGAATTACACATTTTACACGGAACTGAATTAAATTTAGCGCATTTCGAGGAAATATGATATTTTTCGAAGCAGAGAAAACATCGACCTTCTTTACGTAATTTTTTACGTTTTTCAGTAATAGAGAGTGTCTTGCAATTCTTAGAATCGTGTAGGTCAGTGGAACAAAAAACGCAAGCATTTTTAACATTTGTTGTTAATGCTGACGCTGCAGGTGTCTCACGCTTATAATTACTAGTAAATTTATTATTACTGCGTTTATATCTTTCTTTTTTTAAAAGTTAGATTGATAATTACAACTTTGCATGTTGATTGTAGCTTCTCTAGATTCGGTTTCATTTTTAATGAAAGAAGCTCTTCTGCATCCGCTTTTTCCGAGTCAGCTCGTTTACGATGAAATTCGAGAGCAATTTCTGCGGGTAACAACTTCAATAAAATTGGACAGAGTAAATGTCCGTAGCTACCGGCTGTAACAGCAAGAGAATTTAAATTTCTAATTTGAAATTAGCAACTATCGTAGAGCTCTCGCAATTCCTTAACATTAGTAGTATTTTTTACTTGCTTCAAATTCAAAAGTTTACTCATATGAGCGTTAATTACTAGGTTATGGCGACCAAAACGATTTTTTAATAAATCAACAGCTGAATTATAATTCTCTTCAGTAAGTGAAAAACCTGCAACAACATATGCACTACCGACAAGTGGCGATTTCAAATATAAAAATTTATCAATGGGAGTCAAATTTGGATTATTATCAATAGCATTAGTAAATTAGTGTTTAAAGCGCTAGAATCATTTCTTAATTGAGTATTTTGAGAAGTAGTAATTTAGTTAATCATGTTACGTTCATTTACTAATTTCGTTATTTTGTACCCTGATTCAATTATATTCTCACTATAATTTTCAGCACTTTCGATTTCTTTATCGAAATTGGCACCAGTATAAAGATCTTGAATATCTGAATTTAATTTCTTTAAAATTTCATATTTCTCATTCAATTAATCTTTGCAAATATTTAAAAGATCAAACTTTTCATCTAATGCTATTGATTCGTTTTCAAGAATGGTATGTATTTTATTACATAATTTCGTTGTCTGGGTTCTCATCCCAGTACGCCGTTTAATTAGAGTATCAATTTCCGTCGTCATTTTAAGTTAACAGTTCAACTTAATTAATCAATAAATTATCATAGAAATGATAAAACAGCTTTGAATCGAAGCAATCCAATCCAATCGTCGGACGCCAGCAAATATAAAGATGCGTAAGGTAAGCTTTCGACAATCGTATTCGGAATCAAAATAAAAACACTTTCAAATTAAACTAAGTTTTATTAATAAGTTTAACAAATTATAATTATTATTACCGAGGATTTAATATCGGTTCAAATCAAAACTATCCGGATATAGCGCCGGAGACTCGCTTCAAACCCTTATCTAATCCAATCTGCTAGACATACAAGAAGGAATATATAGGGCTACATTTTAAATACTTCACGAGAATAAATCGACGCCACAGCACATTACAAGGGGGTTGCAACAGACCAGAAGTACACTGCTGGCCAACGTAAATTCAACACCCTGAAGGAAGCATGTAAATAACATGAAATTTACAACATGCATTAGCGGAGGTGAGATATGCAAATGATTAGAATTTCAGCGCAGATGCACGCACGCCTGTGGCGCTGCTTCAAAGTGCTATTTAAGGCTTGGAGTTTTCGACAATTTCAAGTTCGCTAATTGTGTTCTTCTTGTGGTTTTTTTCAAAAAAAAAAAAAAAAAAAAAAAAAAAAAAAAAAAAAAACGATCAATTATGCCTCGTAGTAAACAGCGATCATCGTTTGATCAAATATCCGAGTTCGACAGAGGAAGGATAGTGGCCTACCGAGAGTGTGAATTATCTCTCAGGGAAATCTGTAGTCGTGTTGGATGAAACCAAACAACTGTTATGCGGATATGTGACCGTTGGATGCAGGAGGGTACGATGGACCGACGTGTTCGATCGCATCCACCTCAGTGCACCACTTCACGTGATGACAGGAACATTGTGCGCATGGCAGTGACAGATCGCTCAGTCACATCACGAACCATAGCACAGCACATTCAGTCTGTAACGCATCATCCAGTGCCTGCGCGTACCATTTGACGCCGTTTACAGCAGAGTGGTCTGTTCACAAGACATCCATTGCTTCGTCTACCCTTGACGCAGAACCACAGACGTCTCTGCCGCAAATAGGGCGATGAAAGAAGGATGTGGACGGTAGAATGGAATGAAATTGTCTTTACCGACGAGTCACGCTTCTGTTTGCAACACCACGATGGTCGGATTCGAGTCTGGAGATACCGTGGAGAGAGGATGCTGAACAGCTGCCTTATGCACTGCCACACTGGTCCTGCACCGGGTATTATGGTTTGGGGCGGTATTGGATATCACTCTCGTACTTTAAACAGTCAGCGCTACATCTATTACGCATTGCCAGACTTTAAACAGTCAGCGCTACATCTCCGAGGTGTTGGAGCCAGTTGTCTTTCCTTACCTTCAGGGCTTGCCCACAGCCATATTTCAATAGGATAATGCGTGACCACACATGCAACACATTGTCCAAGGATTCTTCGTCAATCGCCAGATTGAATTGCTTCCCTGACCGGCTCGCTCTCCGGATCGTTCGCCGATAGAAAACATGTGGTCCATGGTTGTTGAACGATTGACCCAGATTATATCCCAAGCTGCCACACCAGATCAACTTTGGCAACATGTGGAATCTGCTTGGTCTGTTGTACCCCAAGAACACATCCAAAGTCTGTTTGAATCAATGCCGAGGCGTGTGGCAGCGGTGATCTCCAGCAATGGCGGCTACTCTACTGATTCTGTAAGGAACAACACTTCACAGAAGTCTATAAATTTAATCATTTGATACTTGGTCAACATCTTATCTACTAAATAAATTTTGTTGTGATATTTCTTGTCTTTCTTGGTGTTGCAATTTGGGTGGCCAGCAGTGTAGTTCAAATCCGATGAGTAGGTGAAAATCCCGTGTGATACCCTGGTCGGGAACCTGCTCAGCGTCGAGTAGTAGTAGTCCGACAGTGCCCAGCTTGAGCGAGAGCGGCACTACGCTAGACGACACTCCGCATAATGGAATGTCAATGGCAAGCGTCTTAATGGACTTCGAGATCTGAGCCCAGCGTCTTCTGCGAATCGTATTCCTGGATATCCAGGCATCCATGCGAGTTGGCAAATGGAGGTTAATCGATGATAGCATAAGTGTTGGTGCGGACGTGGTAGCTCTTCTAATTGCGCGCACTGGTGTCCCGTAGACGTTCCGAGCCACCATAGCGGCTGACTATGCCTTCGCTGAGCCACTGGTTTCAACAATGAATAACAATCATATCGCTTCTATCAGAATGCCCAGTGACCCGCCTATTCGACCAACCGTCCTCTTTTAGCCTTATGATGCGACCTCTCTCAAAGTCTGACAACTTTTCGTAACGCCGTCGAGTACGTCTTAAAGGCATCTTTCATTACATTGTCGTATATCCTAGCCGTCAGCGCGGTTGTGAATGCTCGTCATTCGCCACACCTGCCCGTTTATACTTTACCAGCTACGTACGTCAGACGCGCGTTGTATCGTTCCACAATGCTGAGTGGTGCTGCAACTTTAATCATTTGCGCAACTCGCTAAATAATATTTGCATGCGCAGCTTTATTAAAAGTATTTTTGATTTTGTCCCAGAACTTCAGTCTACTTTATCCATTTTATTTTCAAGTTGTAAGGATTATGTTAAATTTTAAGTTAAAGTTCCTTTCCTGTCAAATTCTTAACTTCAACTTACTACTTCCGGCCAGAACGAAGTTTTAGAATCACGTCTGAATACATAATGCGGAAGAGCGGTATTTAACCGCGAAGTTCTTTGGTCTTAGGGAGAGAGAATCAGAGTTTCTGATTTACGCGCGTCTGCCTTTTGGCCGCTCTCTCTCTCTAAGCTGTTATTACGCTCGGCCGTACTCAGGCCCTTGATAGCTTCGCAGTCATTTGGTGTTTAAGGGGCCAACTGCATTAGAATCTTGATAGTTTCGGCTATATTTCTTTAGTTAATCTTAGTTTTAGTTTAATTTTTAGTCTCTTAATTTCAAGCTCAAGTGTCGGCTTTGATTGTACACTCCAAGACGGAGTTTTGTTAAAGCTTATTGAAATAATAAAGGGTTAGTTACCCTTCCATCTTGTTGTTTCTTGTCACACGAACTTAAGCGATTGTTCACTAACTAGTTCTTAAGATTCGTCACTTTCTACAGTAACTGAGAATTGCACTAGTTAAAATCTTACAAAGTTTAGAAGATATTTTTATATTGCTAAATAAATTAAAATATTTTGATGTAATTTTTGATTTTTAGAAAATTTGTTAAATTATTTAAATGGATTAAATTATCTGTAATGTATACTTGGTTACTGCATTGTACCTTCTGAATTGTTTTATTTTTATGCTTACTTCTAAATTGTTTGGCACGACATGGTTCGTACTTTCTTGTATGTATTTTGTCATCGGTTCAACATCTTCTCTGCCCATTATACATTTTTGCGACTTTCAAATTTTCAAAGACTTATTATGACGTATTCTTTCAAAATTACTTTATTGACTGTTGTTAGCTTGTGATAGCAAAATTTAAAAATCATTTCTAACTCTTCAACCGATTTCGAAACTTATAAGCTGTGTTCAATTAAGTTCAGGGCAAAATGCTTAGGCTCCCTGGCGTTTAACAGTGTTTCACCACGGAGTTTGCTAGTCTTACGATATACATAGGCCTATCACAGTTATCAGATATGAATTTTTACAAAACGATACACTTGTATTATCGAATCAGCATAAGGATAATTTTGTCTTTTATACAATTAATTTTTTAATTCTTCATCGATTAGCCCTTGGAAGGGACTTATTTGCATGTGCCTTTCTAAAATCGAGAAGTTCGGCTCAGAGTATTCCTGGGCTGAAACGCTAACGTAATCACAGGAGGATAATAACCCTATCTAATGCAGAAGACACTTTCTGATCCTTGATATCGTTGATGAAAAATTCAATGATATATAGCGTGAGTATTTGCAGTCGATATATAGACTGTAGGACTTCTATTATGTTGGCATCAGTGTAGGCAAAAAACGTCTGGCATCGGCGAGCTTCGAGAACACCAGTCAAGTCATTAGAGAAAACTAGTAATGCTTTGTTAAATTGCGTTCAGGTGCTGTTCTGAAGAGGATATGAGCCCTTGGCGTACTTCGCAGGCGACGATATCGAAGCTACGATGTTGATACGAGTGTTGTTTCACCACCTTTTAAAATAGCTGTTCCATGGAATCAGAGGTTACCTTAATTTAAGCCTGAGGAGATTAAAATGCATGAAATAGGCTCTCAAATAGAATCAGTTAACATATAAAAAGGGGAATAATAGTTGCACTTTATCCACTGTGAGAAAATAGTCAGAGCCTTTTGTGTGAGAGTGTGTAAGATAACTAGAAACATCATTGTACAAATGATGCGACGAATAATTTTTCGTGCTGGAATACAAAATAAATAACATAGTGATTCGTTTATGCAATCAGTAGTCCACAAAATTCCAGAAAATTATATACAGGGATTCAGTAAGCTAAAATGAATCGGTGAAACTTCCTTATGCAGAAAAACAGTAAAAATAGTAAACGATGCAAACTAGAGTTCATAAAATGTGCAGAAAACTACGTACATGGGATGAAGTAAATAATGATGCAGCGTATAATAAAATAGGACAATACTTCAATTTTGATCGTAATGCTGATAGAAAAAACTTAATTTCTTCACAGGTTCAAAAAAAAAAGTTTTGAGTAATGAAGAAAATTCGAGACATTTTTTATGCGTAATTTGTAATTATTCTAAAGATTAAAACCAACACCTAAGATTCACGAAGCAAAAGATTCTTGCTTCGCCGAGCATCGAACTCGAATCATTCGGATGTATGCCCTAAGGAACATCTCCTGAGAATTCTCCATGTTGTGTTGACAGAATGTCCAAGGAAATCCGTCTTGACTGCAGTTTGTGTTATAAAGATAGAAATTATCATAGAGATAAAAAGAAAACTTCAAGAGTTATTCCGAATGTGATGAGCTGCACAAGTCCGAAATAATTTGTCCTCCGGAAGAATTTTATAACTGATATTGGACGGGAAATTTGCTGCGTTGTCGTTTTCTACTTAGATGTAGAAATTTCATTGTTTTTGTCCAGATATTCCCGAACTACTTCGATTGTGTGGAGGCTAGATTTTCGGTAAAAGTAAATATCTCCTGTGATAGTATTTCGATGCTTTCAAATTTCTTGATATCGTTTTCTTTGCCCAGGTTTGCAGTGCGTAGGTAAAAATACGCCTTATGATAGCGGTGCATATTCTTTTCTTTCTGGAGAGGCTGAGGATGGATTTATTCTAAATTAGTGAGTTGATTTTCAGCAAAATTTTGTGAGTTTTGACCTAATTTGATTAATATGAGCGCTTCAGGTGAAAGATCTGTTAAGAGTTAATCTAAAATATTAAAAAACTTGTTTTCCAAACATGATAATTTGTTGCGTGATGTCATCTTTCTGCTTTTATTTACGGTCAGGGAGAATCTGTGATTTATCGAGGTCCATTATCGTCTTCCACCTTCTGCACCACTTAGCTATGCTAGTGACTTTTGACCGACGTCGTTCAACTGTGCGGTTTGGCTTTAGTGGCTTACGAGCACTACCGTATCATCGGCAGAGCAGACTAGCATCATATTATGATCTGTTGCGAATTTAGGAAAGTCACTGATATAGATGATATAATTTGTTCCAGAATCGATCCTCGAGGCACACTGGCAGCAATGGGGGTAGGTGCAGAGTATTGGTCTACATGTTTTACGAGGAATGTCTTGATCTCGGGGAAGGATTTGAGAAGTAGTATGATTAAAATAAAATAACACGCCGAACAAATATTAATTTAGAAGTCAACTAGCAAAAATCAGTGTCACGATTGCAAATACAACGCTGATTTTTGTTGTTTGACTTCTAAATTAATAAGTAGTAAGAAGTTTGTAGATGCGTCCTTCATGCCAGACGCGGTCAAAAGCTTAAGCCATGTCTACCGTTAAATTCGGATTCTCACAAGTTGCTTCATAGTTGTGAAGTCCTGACGAAAGCCGTATTGCTCATATGCTATATCTTGGAGGTAATCTTTCATTCTGGAGTAGATGATTCATTTTCCAAGGTTTGATAATATACTACTAGGTCGATAACTGCTTCAGCGATCAGCAGGCTTGAGAATCAAACTGGCAGGCCTGTTTTCAGGGGTAGTAAAATGTGACTAGTAAATATTGCAAAGGTTGGTTTGGTTTATTAGATTACGGCAAAGCACTCGAGGGCTATCTGCCTTAAGGGAGGGATACCTTCGTGGAGGACGTTTTAAGGGAAACTGGCTCGTATACACGTTACACATGAGGAAAACCACGAAAACACCCATGCAGCCAGCCCGTTCGCGGGATTCGAACCTCAGACCGAACTACCAGTGTTTAGCGACGTTACCGCTCGGCCGCTGAATATTGCAAAGGTATGTGATATATAGGCATATTTTTCAACATCATATTAGTCACATGATCAGCACCAGGTGCTTTGTTATCAGTGGCAGTTTTAATAATTTTACTGATTTCATTAGGAGTTCAGAATTAGATGTTATTTTCAGCGGTGGGGTATTAGTCCAAATTTTCATTGTTTCGGAGATAATGTTATCTGATTCACTATTGCCCGATAAATACTTGGCTGAAACTGCGATTTGAGATGTTCAGCAAACACATCAGCTTTTCCTGGTTTGGATATGCTGTGTCATGATCGCTCCTAATTGGTTGCTTACAAAGACGTGCCACTTTTAGATTATGTACCAATTTCTAAAAAGAACCGTCTTCCAGACTTAAATTGTCCATTTTTACTTTCCAGATTTTATAGTTGTATGCAAGAATAAGCTTCTTCCTATTTAAACCTTTGATTTTCGTTTCAATTGCAAGATCTCAAGATCTTTTGTAAGAATTTTGTAAATCTCTTAGATTCTTGGATGACGTCATTTGGGTAGCCTACCATGATTTTCCCAATTTAAAGCTTCTCGTCGAATTTTTCTTGAAGTTCTGTAGATTAGCAATGAAATTGGATATTGCTCTATTAATGTCCGGAATAATCTTCAAACTGGTGAATTTAAGTGAAGAGATGTAAGCGAGTTTATGGAACAGCTTCCAATCAGTGACCTTTTAGGAAGAAAGATATAGACCGTATGGCACGGACGCCAGCTAAAAAGGCTATAAATATTTTGTTTTGAAGTTGGTCGCTCTCTTACTTCTCTTATCTCTTTGTTATGCAATTCCCACGCCATTCAACAAGAGGGCGCTGTGTACGTTCCAGTAGCCAGTGGCAGGTAATATGCTAAATGTGTAAGACGCGGAAGGCAGTGATGCTTAATAATATATCCTCAACTATTTAATTATGTTACATTTTTTGTAAAAAAGATATGTTGCTTTCAGAAGCCTCTTTTATACATCATTAGATACGCTAAGTTATCAGATGCAAAACTCTTTCAACGAAACTGTCGTATGTGTAGACGGGCGAGAGGTTGTTGGCGATTCGTATTCGTAAAAGGTTTCAAAAGCAAGTTTTGGTGCATCTTCTGAAGGTATTTCTTTGCATACAAATTTAACTTCATTAGCTTCATCCATCACAAATATTGTATTCCTTGTCGAGTACCTTGCTAGAATAAAGAAGTTTTCCGTAAATATAGGAGGACGCTAAAGGCAAGTTTTTTGCGCCTTTTTTTCACTTCGAGACACGAGGCAGAAGAACAACATGTGGTCGACCAAACAGCATATTCTGGTTAAAAACTAGCCGAGCATTTTTCATCCCTCCCAATTTCTTTAAGATTTTCCAAGCCTTTCTTCGATAAATAATTAATGACTTTCATGACGCGTCAAGGTGTTTACTTCTGTGATACTTCCACCGTATTGGTGTTCTTGGCGTATCAGCATGTACATGATGTGGGTAATTACATAAAGCAAATGATGCGGGTAATTACATAAAGTACTACATACGTATGTATGTACTAAAAAACGAGACTTTATTTTACATTAGGAACAGACAAACTGTTATAATGTACATAAATTTAAAAATGTAACATTTCCTCTGGCTTGTTGCTTAGCATACACAAGCCTTATTAATCACATCCCCTTTCTGATGTCTGTATGACTTGGGGTCTCATAGGAGAGAGGAGAAAGCGCATGAACCTTTTATTCCAAAGTTCGCATGCGCGTGGTTCATCAGCTCATGACACCTTCCCCTTAGATGATTTGACTGAGTCTTTTAATGATCTGCCAAATCCATGTGAAAACATTTCTTTAACTAACAAGTGAAACTAATACTGATGAAATTTTCGAGCTTAATTAACCAATTCTTACCAGTTTCGATTAAAATTATTTTAACACGCATTAAACGCTATTAATCATTAAAAGATAACATTCAAGGAACTTTTCCTTAAATCTAAATCTTTAAAATTATCTTAAACCCATAAACAAAATAATTGATAGTCAATAATTAATATTAAAACTTAACATATATTACCAAATCATAGCTGAATATTAATCGTATTGCAAAACACTAGAAAAATTTCAAAGTCTACCATTTTAGCTCTTAAAAAGGTCAACTGAAATTTTCAGAACGTTCATAATATTTCAAAAGTTATCGACTTTCTGTCATATTTCAGTGGCTGGAAAATATAATTATGTATAGTTATATCATCAACACAAGACTCAGTATAATCCTTATGTTTGGCGAGAAGTTTGTTCATAGCTCTCTGGAAAGTTGTAGCAGCATTTCTTAATTCAAAGAGTAAAACTTCAAAAACATAATATCCTCGGTGTGTCACAAAGGAGATCAAGAACTGGCAGTCAGGCTTTAGTCGTATTTGCCAGTATCCTTTAAGAAGATAAAAAGATATAATTTGACATTGACTCTTGGTAAATTAGGATTGTGGTATTTTTCATTGGAAACTGTGAGCGAGATGTCCGAAGAAACTGCTATGCTTCCTCGGAGGTGTTCGCCTTTTTAGCTGCTTTTCGTGTTTTTGCGATGAGTGAAGTTTCTTGTTCGACTGCCGCTATCAACGTTATTTTGAATATGAATTCAAGCAAATCTGAGGATTCAACTACGGTGATCGGTGAAAATTCGTCTGTGGATACCCCGACCGCATGGGCTGATTGTGACGCTAAGCCTACCTCGTGTTCGCCTACCTCGTGCTCGGCCAGCGATGTGTGTGCTCATAGTGATGAAATTAATCCTACTCCATCTGTTCCTGTATTACCGGATATGCCCGAATTAATTAATTTTATCGACAACCTGGATATCGAGGATGAAAAATGTGTGAAAATTTTAATTGATCTTGACATCGATAAATTATCATTCAAGAATCGTGCAAGTGTTGATCAGTTGATCAAATGTGTTACTTCGTGTGCGAAAAAAATTAATATCGAAGCGGACGCTATTCATAAAGCCGCGAAGCGCGTGTGTACTAAATTTCAGGATGATATAAGTGCCCGCCAGGAGATATTCAAATCGATTGGATTATACAAGCAAGTTTCGGATAATTTACAGGGAGCTCTTTCTAAATTTAGAAGTAAATTTTCTGTTAAAGGTAACTTAAGCAGTAAAAGAAAAAATGATGTTTCTGATATGGACTGTAATGAAATTGATAAATTTAAGAAACCAACTAATACTGCAAAGTCAAAGTTAATTAAACCTAGTAATGATGTGAATGCTAATTTACACAATAAATTTGTTAGTCTTAATGTAGATGATACTTGTAGTGATAATATTTCTGTATGCAATGATATGAGCATGGATGCTTTGAATTCTGTTAATGTTGTCTCTGATAATTCTTTGAATGATAATGTTACTGCTACTGATACTCCCCAGACAGGCATTCCGCAGCAGCAGCGGTTAACCCCCTCCCGAGCCCCACCAATTATGGTTCGGCCTCCGGAGGATATGAAGTATTATGATTTTCTTAAAAATTTGCAACATGTATTATCTGATTGTACCTTCCGTGGTCGCGTCAGCGGCGAGTATCTCAAAGTTGAACCGGCACGGATAACGACCATAGGATTATTAGTCAGTACTTTCTTGATAATAGTATTGAACACTATGTCATTAACCCAGCAAATAAAAAAACCGGTTAAAGTTGTTATCAGGGATCTACCAATTGATGCCGATGTAGAAATTATCAAAGAATCTCTTACAAAGTACAACTTTAATGTTCATAGGGTTGTACAATTAACCAGATGGAAAACCAAACAACCAATGCCTCTTTTCCAGGCCCAGATCATACCGGATAAAAATATTGAAGAAATTTATAGTGTTATCTATCTAATGTATTTTGGCATAAAAGTCGAGAAATATGTAGCGAAAAATCAAGTACCCCAATGTCACAATTGCCAGAAATGGCATCACTCGTCAGAAAACTGTCATGTAGCACCTCGCTGTGTCAAATGTGCAGGATACCATCGTACTGGCAATTGTGACCATCAGGGCCGCATAGAACACCCTAAGTGTGCAAATTGTCTGGGACCTCACGTTGCCTCTTACAGAGGTTGTCCTAAGTTCCCTACTATCAAGAGAAACAATAATTCCACCACAAAACCCGGCAAAAGTTATGCTCATGCTCTGAGAAATGTGGTTACTACGGAAGCACCAAAGACTCCAATTTCTACTGCTAATGATACTGCTACCCCAAATATTGTAAAACCGCCTGCTGCTGCACCTGTTGCAAGTCAGAAAATTAGTGAAAATATTAAACAGCATGTAAATAATAATTATAATCAAAGTAGTAATAATGTTAAAAATTTTGAAAATAGCAATACTTCTGACATTTCAGAATTATTTAAAATCATGAAAGAAATCCAAGACCTCTTTGGCTACAGCCTGGGTCGTATAATAAGCATATACAAAAATAAGTTGCCAGAATTAAGAAAATGTACCAATCTCTTGGATAAAATGCAAGTATTACACCTGATGTTTGAGGAAATTCACGGATTAACGAACTGAATTAATTATGGACTGTGGATTTCGTGTAATAACATGGAACGCAAATGGCTTAACCCACAAAATTGATGAATTACGTCTGTTTATAAATGAGTATAGCTCTGATGTTTTACTCCTACAGGAACACAAGCTTGGTCCTGCAGTGTCATTTGAAATTGCTAATTACGTGCTCGATCGTCTTGATCGCAGGAGAATCAACCGTCACCCTGGAGGGGGCTAATTATCTTAATTAAGCGCTCCATCGCCCATTACCAAACAACACTGCTACAGCTTTTAGCCCTGGAGGCCCTAGCTGTCACAGTCACAACACTCACCACACGACCAGTCACTTTTATCTCTGCCTATGTCTAACAGCACATCTAACAGCAGATCACATGTAAACATTGTGCAAGATTTTGACGCACTTACTAAACTCAACAGCAAAGTCATTATAGGCAGAGATCTTAACGCAAAACACCGCGCGTGGAACTGCACCCACAACACATTCCTTGGAAACGTGATACACCGCTTCGTCACTAAGGCCGGTATCACAATTGCAGCTCCACAAACCCCAATACGTTACGACGGAAGGTCTGCTTCAATCCTTGACTTTTTCTTGCTCAAGGGCTGTACATTTAAATCCATTGGCAGTTTGAATGAACTGTCATCGGACCATAATACAGTCCTGATGGATCTTGACATCACCGTTTGTAACACACCACACAAAAAGGCCTTTATTACTAATTGGTCTGGATATACCAAAGCCTTAAACAACACTACAATACACATTCCAACATCACACACAGGTGATGAGTTAGATGCTTTTGTCAATGACTTCACCTTGCAGCTTCAGAATGCTCTGAAAGCTAACAGCAAGCCTACACGTGACAGCAGAAAAGTCAAAACCAACAACGAAATCAAACAGCTCATTCAATGGAGAATGGCAGCGATCAAGATACCCTCCCGATAGAGCACTTCTCAACCAACTTAACCGCCAGGTCAGGGCCCTTACACGTAAACAAACATACCACAACTGGGCCGTTTACCTCTCACCACTCTCCTCTGATGAAGATACTATCTGGAAAGCTACTAACCAGCTTCTGAGATGCCACACAAACATTCCGTCCCTTACTGGCCCTCAAGGAATTGCCTACACCGATACTGAGAAAGCTGAGTCACTTGCTGATCACTATGCTACTCAGTTTTGCACTAACAACATATCCCACTCTCAAACAGAACACCTTGTTTCACAAACACTAACAAAGTTCCTCTCAAAACCACACACAACCAACACTCCTCCTGTCAGGCCTTCAGAGGTCTTTGAATACATCACAAAACTCAAGACCAAGAAAAGCCCTGGACTCGACTCTGTAAGTAACAAAATGCTTAAAATTATGGGAACCCTCATAATCTTAAAACTTACAAAAATTATCAATGGTATGCTGTACCTGGGGCACTTTCCTTCGCCATGGAAGACTGCTGTAATATCACCCATTCTCAAGCCTGGAAAACCTATCACAGACCCTGTGTCATACAGGCCGATAAGTCTACTATCCTCGACAAGCAAAGTAGCTGAACTCTTCATACAGCAACGTTTACTTCAGCACCTGGATGACAACAGTCTGCTTATTAACGAACAGCATGGTTTCAAAAATTGCATTCGACAAACCATCAACTCTACAGAGTAACTGAACTGGTGTCCCAAGGTCTCCAGGACAAGTCCATTACAGGAGCAGTTTTTCTTAATGTTTCTAAGGCCTTTGACAGAGTCTGGCTGGAGGGCCTCATATACAAATCATAAACCTGGACTTCCCAGATTACATCACACACATCACACATTCTTACCTTATGGGTCGACACTTTGTCGTTCGTGTTAACAACCCACAAGGGTCCATTTTGGGCCCGCTTTACTTCAATATTTACACGAACGATATCCCACACACACAACACGCCACCCTAGCAATGTATGCTGATGACATGGCAATTCTATCACAAAATGCATCTCACGGATCAGTCATTCAACAACTACAAAACCACATCCACGCACTGGAGTCCTGGTTAACGGCATGGAAAATTAGCATAAACGTGGACAAATCGGATGCCATCCTCTTCACGAGGAAAAAGAATATTGACTACGATGTCCACATCAAAATGTATGAGACACCTATCCCCTGGACCAAGCAGGCCCAATACTTAGGTGTTACATTGGATCAAACTCTCACATGGACCCCACACATTACAAAGCTTATTGAAAAGTTCCGGGTTCGTAAAGCTACACTTGCCCCCTTAATTGCCCGGAACAGCGTTCTCTCTAATGATAATAAATTACTCATTTATAAAGCCATGTTACGTTCCATCATCACCTATGCCTGCCCTGTCTGGGGGTATACTTTTGATACTCATGTACAAAAACTACAAGTTCTGCAAAATATTGTGCTAAGGCAAGCGACGGTTTGTCCGTGGTTTATAAGAAACTCGGAGATCCACCGCGAATTTAATATACCATATCTGAAGGAATATATGGCCACTCTGGCCATCAGATTTTACAAAAAAATTCCTAAAGTCTGTAACCCAACTATTCCTGTACTGGATTACGATTACAATACCAGGCCTTCAAAAAAAGGCCTCGGGCTGTGCTCAGACATCTTAATTAACTTGTTGATATGTATTCCTATTATATGTAATTTTTCTGGTTTGCAATTGTTTTTTATGAAACCTCACAAATCGTCACTCATGTATAATATATTATATTAATTTTCATTTCTGCATTGATTTACTCAAATTCCTATTATTGCTTTTATTTCTTGTGTTGTCTCCGTATGTACACTGGTGTGCAAAAATTAAGGACGAGACGGTTTTTTCAATATAACTTTGTACAAAAGCTTTCCAAATCAACACATTTAATACCGTAAGATCCCCAATACGTAAGGACATGAGTAATGTAAGCAACACTTACTAAAAGAGAAATCAGAGGGATAAAAAGAAGCTTTATTGAAAAAGTAGCATGGAACGCAATGCGACTGAAGGCCGAAACATCCCTGTGATGGGTGTCCAGCGAGAAACATCCGGTCTTTAATAGAGGATATGATCTCCCCTGACTGCTAGGCAGGTTTCACTGCTAGGCGTCTGCCCATGCTGAGAATGAGGGTGTCAATGAGTTGTTGAGGCATTGCTGCCCATTCGTCTTGCAGCGTCAATCGAAGCTCCGGAATCGTTACTGGTGGTAAGGTACGAGCTGCCAAGCGTCTGCCTAGAAAATCCCATACATGCTCGATGGGATTGAGATCCGGAGATCGTGCCGGCCAATCCATACGTTCAATATCCTCAATCTCTAGGAGCTGTTCGGCAGCTACTGTGCGATGACATGGTGCATGGTCGTCCATGAAAAGTAACTGCGGACACATAGCGTCTCTAAAAAGACGCACATATGGAAGAAGAATCTCGTTACAATAACGGGTCCCGTTGACTGAACCTGCGTCGAAGATGTGAAGGTCTGTACGACTACCAAGCATGATGCCTCCCCAAACGAGAACACCGCCACCCCCATACCTGTCCCTTTCAATGATGTTCGAGGGATGATTGCGGTTTCCCCGCTCTCTCCAGATGAGTATGCGATGAGAATCGCTACTCAGACTGAATCTGCTCTCATCTGTAAAGAGTACTCGTCTTCATTCATTGTCTCTCCAATTCCGGTGTTCCCGGCACCACAGAGAACGCCTTCTCCGATGGGCAGGCGTTAGAGGTACACACCGTACTGGGCATCGTGCAAACAGACCACCACCGTGCAGTCTTCTGGCCACGGTAAAACGCGATATCGGTCGTCCAGTCGCCTGTGTCGTGTGTCTGGCGATTTCTCCCGCTGTCTGCCGCCTGTTTCTTCTGGCCTGTAAGGCAATATACCGGTCATCTGCGGGTGTGGTTCCTCGTGGACGACCACTACTAAACCCCCGGATAGCTGTTCCTGTAGTTTGAAATTGTCTCCAAAGTCGTGAAACGATGCTGTCAGCAATTCCGAACTCTGCAGCCACATTTGTCACACTGCGGCCTTCCTCCAACTTCCCAATGATTCGACCTCGGGTAAAAGCATCCAGATGTCGTCTAACAGATTGATTATTCGCCATTTCTCGCTGAGGCAGCAACTCGGTGTGATTTTAACTGCTATACGGCGTGCAATCTCTTTGCCAGAAATACTGATCTTACGCCGACAACATGCTTTATGCTACTCAGACACTTCCCCGTTACGTCTACCTGCATATCTGCGCATGTGCTACCGTACATCACCTTACTTAATCTCCTGATTGGTCTTTCTGTCCGCTCTGCCTCCTCGTTCAGCTGATATGCTAATTTTCCGACTTCGTCCTTAATTTTTGCACACCAGTGTATATCAATATCTATGTGTGTCACACTGGACTTTTGGACTCGGTTGCGACTGGCATTTCTTTTTTTCTACTCCGCACTTACCCTCGCCCGATGCGGCGTGTTAGCTACTGCGGTGGCTCAGTCTCTTAGGATCACAATGGATTATCACCATGAATTTCACATCCAGTTCATGCATTCAATCGACCCTGCACCAACTTAGGAACTTTCTGTGCTCGAAAATCGCTTAGAATGATAATCTAGGGTAGCGCACCACGCGCGGGCACCTGAATGCAATGTACTGACGTACTGATGCTTGATCCGAGAAAGGGACTGAGTCACGAACACTACGATCCCCTTTTATCTTGACTTCTGCCATGCAAACAACTCCGCTCCTCTTATGTTTCCGTCCTTAAAATGACATCGTAGCTTTTTTTTTTTTTTTTTTTTTTTTGTGTGTGTGTGTGTGTGTGTGTATAAAAATTATTTGTATTCAATTATGATCGAAAAGCAATTTGTCTGCCAAATAAAAAAATTTTGATGTGCCTAAAAATAAAGATGGTGATTCGCCGAAATTAGTTTTGTCAACGTCTTATTCCTGCCTTATCCATCCAGCCACGTCTACAGCCAGAAGTTAAAAGTACCGGATTTATGACTGCGCAGTTAGTATATTACAGATATATATTATATATATCATAGATTGAAGTAAATATATTAATTAATCGTAAAAATTGCCTAATACTTGCGCAAAAGCTGCAAAGTAATAAAATAATAATTTATTTACTAATGGATTATTAAGTATATTATCTCCTTTGAGAAATGTAGTAGAAGTTTAGTTGAATGAAAAAACTTATAAGAATTTTAAAATCTTGAAAAAATGTTTTTAAAATGAAACATCAAATATGAATCATGAAAAAATTGAAAATAGAAACTTTTAAAACTTGAAAAAGTAATCAACAAACCAAGTAATTATCGTCACTGGTCGGAAATCGGTTGACCTTTCAAAGGGAACAAACCAACCCGATCAAGTAACAATAATAAATAAATTCGAAGGTGTATCGTGTTTTACTCAAGTAAGAATTATGATGCCAAACTGGTATTAGGTAGGTTGAGTATAAGCCAAGTAGGTAGATTTTCAGTGAGATGAATTTCAGTTAATGTACTATATAGAATTCATTATGAAAGTGGCAGTTCCGTTCAGTTTAAAGAATGTTTTTAATATCGTGAAATATTATTGTTACAGTGAGTAGTAGTAATATTTTCTTACCCGAGTAAAGTGTCCCCCGATACCCTCGCTTTTATTCATGTTAATTCAAAGTAATCTTTATAAACATAATAAACAGAATAGTCTTTACAAAAAATTATTAAGCATAAAAGTTGAAAAAATAATAATGTAAATTCTGTAAATATGTTTTCAACTTTTATATTTAATAATTTTTGCAAAGAATGCGTTCTGATTATTTTATAAAGATTACTTTAAATTAGCATGATTAAAAGCGAGGGTGTCGGGGGATGCTTTACTCGGGTAAGAAAATATTACTTCTACTCACTATAACAATATCTCAGTCTATTAAAAATTTTTAAATTAACGGAACTGTCACTTTCATAATGAATTATATATAGTACTTTAACTTAAATTCATCTTACGTAAAATCTACCTACTTGGCTTAAACTCAGCTTACCTAATACCAGTTTGGCATCATAATTCTTACTTGAATAAAAGACGAAACACCTTCGCATTTTTTAATTATTGTTAATTGATCTGGGGTTGGTTTGTTCTCCTTGAAAAATCAACCAATTTCCGATCAATGACGATAATTACTTGGTTTGTTGATTACTTTTCCAATTTTTAAAAGTTTCCATTTTCAATTTTTTCATGATTCATATTTGATGTTTCATTTAAAAAAATTATATATATATATATTTGTGGGTGGATAAATTTTTTTAAAATTATTTTTTTATCGCTATACTCCGTAAAAATTACCGTTTGCCTAGCTAAACAGAATTTTTTTTTTAAAAAAAGGACTTCAAATAAAATTATATCTTCCATTCATGCATTGTACTGATTGCATTGGAAAATGGTGAAATTATATTTTTCGTCAATTTCGTATTGTTATTAAACTCATTACTATGGAAACGCTTAGTCTTAATGTGAATTTTAGGGCAGGAGGGACACATAAAAAGCTTAAAATCTATAGTTTCAAAATATTTATTGTTTGCTCGAAAACCGGGGACTAAAATCATCAAATATTATATAACAATATCGTATATACTATAAATATTGTATAGCAATGTATGTAACAACTGATTCCGACAATTCTCAAGTCGTTGACGAAAGAAAATAAGATGAGGAACTCGGAATAAAAGAAAGGACTTTCAGAATAAATCTATTAGTGATCTCTATTGATTACACGTGAGATTTTCCTTGAAGAACTTGATGTAATAGAGTGCTATGGAACTAAGATTAATACTCGTTTGAAAAATAGCGTTATTCTCAAAACTGAAATGCACGGTGGAAGACCACTCACAGTGGGCTATGTGTCACCTAAACTTCAAAGACTCATTCATCATTTCGTGACTCATTTGATCTCATGGATAGTGTTACCACAGGGTCAATTCTCCAATATTATGGAACATTAAGTATCAGGGCATCAAAAATCCACTAAAGACTACCCTATCTCTGCAACTGGATTTCCGAAGATTTTTGTGTCACACCCAAGCTGTAGAACGGCTGCAGAAAATCTATGCAGGCAATTTTTTATGCTCTTTTAGGTATCCAGTTTATTATTTTTGATAAAGATTGTTCTTTTCCAGATTTTAATGAAAAATACATATTTAGTGATATTATGTTATAAATGGTGCTGAGAATTTGCCATTATAGCGGATCGTCACAGGTTGTATAAAACAGATTGTTCTTTTAAAATTAAGAACGCAACAGGGAAGAGAATAGAACTGCTAACATGCATTTAAAGAAAATAAGAATCTGTTTTAAAGGGCAGTCTAATGGTCTTCCATAAAATGCTCACCCAGTCGCTACGGTATTTAGCAGAGATAGTCACCATCACAAAAGGCCTTGGTTCTGCAACTGGATAAAAGCAGAGTACCTGCAATCGTGGTGTCTAACCTGGGCGGAGCCAGCAGATATCTGACAGTTGTAAAGATTTCTCTTGTAGCAAATGCAAAAAGATGCTTTCCTTGTTACCAGCTGCAGGAGTTTAACTAGTAGGTGAACTGATTTCGTCACAATTATGTTTGTATTTGGTAACTGCAGGCCTTCCATTGTATCTGTAATGTACAAAACAGATCGAATGTTCAAATTTTCACTCAGTAAATAATGTTATAAATATTTAATCTGACAAAAAATTTATAATATTTCTTCGCGCAAATTATTAACATGGGAAATATAATAAAGAAATGCTTGTTTGTCTCAGTTAACTGCCTAAATTCTTATGCAAAGGAAAGTGGGCTTGAAAATTTTATAATTAGAGTTTAGCTTTTATAACTCTAATTTTATAATAATTAGAACTCTAATTTTTATAATTAGAGTTGTATTTAAACATAATGCGATAAAATGTAAGTCACATTATAAAGTATTTCTCCTGCCTTCTTATCATGCCTTCGTGGTGTAATGGCCCGCACGCTCGGCGCGTATTCGAGAGGTCCGTGGTTCGAGTCCCGGCGAGGGCATTCTTCAAATTCCTGCTTCGAAATAACCTAATGTCTCTACATTATTCAAAGTCTCTTAATTTGAAAATTTTGAATTAGTTTCAACTGATTCTTAAGCAAAAAATACATTTGCTTTGTTACTTTCTTCGACGGGATAATTGGAAAAGAAAACATTGAACGGATTGCAGAACCACAGTCGAAGAGTTATTTTAATATGAATCTAATTCACTCTCATTTTATCGGAAGAGACTTTTTCGCTCGATATAGTTAGGAAAATTTTCAATATACCAGTATAGATAGCTGGCAAACGGTGTGAAACATAACATGCCAAATAAAAGAAAATAATGTACACAAATTTTCGAGTGCCTAGACGGTATTCTAATCTTCATTCCGATTAAGCAGGATGCATTCATACCTACCAAATAATGGAGCTGATTTGAAGAATCGAATCGACGTATAGCTTGAATCCAATATTCTCCGAAATTTCAAGAGTTTTTCTTCATTTTTGCATCACCAGTTTATGCAACTCTATAACTGAATCTGTTCTAAAGCGGACGATATGCATTTAAAAAGAAACGTTTCAAACGGCCGATAAAAATATGCATTACATAAACATGGAAATCAAGAATATTGATTAATAGACATTGTAGTGGAAGCTAGGTTGGCAGCTTAGTTTTCCATTAAATATTGTTACAACGCACTGGGAAATTCGCAGGTGTCTGCTTGAGACGAGGAATATTTGTTAATGTCGGCTGCTTCCGAAAATGTGTAATAGATTAATTTACATATTGTTCGAAGGAAATGATTAGAAAGTAGAATGATTTCAGCTGCTTATCCTTCATGGCAGTATTTCCTTCCTAAAACAGGTTATTTAAATATATCTGATGACAAGTTAACTCGAGATTGCATAGCGGTCCTTCCTGCGTGATTTGTTTGCTCACTGAAGGAGAGATTTTAAAATGGAGTTTACTTTTACAGCCGAAAAGGATGAATATTAAACATAAGATGCATTTTTAAAATTCATAAAGTGCTTGTAAAAAAAGATTGCTTCATCGTCTCTTCACTCCCTATTATGGAGTTTATTCAGTAAAATTCAATTTTGTAGGAATCTTCGCTTCTTCAACATTCGCAAAGCTTTCCTCGAGTTTCGGAGAGTTTTGTAAATTTTGAAGCAATGAATATAATATTCTGGTGTCCTTTTTCGCAATTCACGTGAAACTACACTATCACATGAAACAAATATTGTGGTTATCAGCTTATGGAGACATTAGGTTATTTCGAAGCAGGAGAGAAGAAAAATGAGCAGTACCCTCGCCGGGACGCGAACCTGGACGCGCCGGGACCTATCGAATACGCGCCAAAGGTGCTGACCATTACCCCACGAAGGCATGCTAAGAAGGCGGGAGAAATACCTTATATACTATCACTTTTAAAAGGCGACTGGGGATTAGGGGACCCTATCGCCAAATCCTGGTGGTGGAGAATCATCGTCCACCACCCTCTTTAGTTCGGGTGCCACTGTCGAGTAATTAGGATTTTTTTAGAAGCAGAGGAAATGAAAAATGAGCAATGCCCTGGCCGGTACTCGAACCACGGACCTCTCGAATAAGCGTGGAGCGTGCTGACCACTACATCACGAAGGCATGCTAAGAAGGCGGGAGAAATACCTTATAAGCTTTCTACGTTTATTGTTTCGTTTACTTATTTATTCATTAATGTTTTTCGATGTCATTTTAAAAAGTCGCTATAAGATTTATCTTCTTAAGATTACTCTATAAGATACTCTATATCATTGTAAAAAGACTCTATAAGATTTATCTACATAAGATTACTCTATTCTATATTCTATAAGATTTATTATCAATAATGTTGTTCTGTGAAACGTTTTCAAATTACGTTGTTCATACTCGAGTTTGAGGAAAGTAGTATTATACATATATCATTTCTCACACATACAGCCTATTATCTATCCTACATTAATAAAACATAGAAATATACATTTGCAGTTACAAGAACATCAGTAGTCCATTTAAATTCCTGGCAGATTTTCAACTCGGAACATACATTAAGAAAGTAACCGACTTTTGTTAATAATATACACTGGTGGCTGTTCAAATCTCAACATCATGAATAGCAAGAGCTATCAAATCTTATATTTACATAAATAGCACATGATGTAGCAAGGATGATGCAAACTGGTCCGAAAGCTGCAATGAGGTGGTGGTAACTTTTACGATAACTTCGCAACGCAGCGAAGACTCATCATTTACCGTTCCATCTGGAATTCATCGACGTCGATGAAACGTCGTTTTAGACGTGATCGTTTTAGAATTCTTCATAGTTTATGAGTGTTACTTTTAGAATGAGAAGAGAGAAATCTACTCTTTCCAGAATCTGAAGTCTGTCCAAAATACATTTTTTTTTACTGACTTTCATCTAAATAAAAGCATCTGAAAATTAAATTTAATATAAATATTTTCGGGCGTAGTTGCCTATGTTATGTATAAATATGCATTCACATAATTCAATATATAGTTAAATGATCCAACTATTTAATTGAAAGATTGAGCTGTTCTGTTTGAAATATATTTTGTTATTCTATCCAAATGCAGTTGTGCGGTTTGATACAAGGAAGTTGTTTTATTTTGTTTTTGCTCTTGTTACTAGTTTCACTTGCCTGACAATAGTCAACACACGCCCACGGCATTCATCGGGGCTAGGAGCCAAATGCGCCTGTTGTGGCACGAGCCTTAAGGTTAGCTCAGTTCCGTACCCCAGTTTTGAGGAACAGCACCCGGGGGGGGGCGGTTCCGAGGGTTTCTCACACCTACCACCTTTCCAACCACTAACCTCTCCAGAGAACTTTCATCTGGCCGCATACTTAAGAGTTCTCTTTGCCGCACAGACACTATACATTTACAAACATCCATGCTTTCTTCGGTATTCGAAACCGGGTCTTTCGGTACGGCAGCCAGAGTCATTAACCATTATTCCGGTTGGGAGGCCGAAAGCTTTCTTTTTTATTTGTAGATAAGTAAGTATTGATGTCAGTTATGTAACGTAGGCTAATAAAGTGTAGTTTGTCTGTCTATCATGCAGTTTCCAATCATGTGAATATTCTTACAAATAAAATTTTCATTCATAAAGTATATCTGTATTGTTGAATGGCATTTTATTAAATTTTCATCATTAATAACATAATGATACAAATACAATTACACCAACGTAATAAACAACTTGATATAATTGCAGATACGTGATTTTTAGATTAAATTCAGTTTTGAAATGGACTAATTGTAAATAAGAAAAATTGTGTTAAGGTTATTTTATCATTATGAAGGTGATTACATTCCCTCTCTCCAAAAAAAATGAATCTCCAGGTCCACAACTGGCATTTACCAATCTTTATCGGCATTTTTTATGTTTTCATAGACTGCGAAATATGTTTCGGAATTTTGTTTTAAATTTTACTTTGTTTTTTGAGAGAAATAATTTGCTTTTTAGTATTTTTAAGGTGCATTTTAAATAGAAATATACACTGACTACCAATAAGTATTTGGACACCTGTGATAGAAAAGAAAAACTAACTTTATTCAAAATCAATAGTTGGTAGAGCCTCCACGAGAGGTAATTACAGCGTGGACCCTCCGGGACATACTTTCCACAAGTCTTTGTATGACAGCTAGTGGTATTTTCTTCCACTCGGCTTGGAGAAGACATAGAAGTTCTTCACCGATTTTGCGCAGGTAGTGCACCCCTGAATTCGGTGATGCAACTCGTCCCAGAGGTTCTCGATAGGGTTCAGGTCTGGACTCTTGGCAGACCAGTCCATTCGATGAACTCCATTGGCACCATACCAAGCCTTGGTTAACGTCGAAACATGACAACTGGCATTGTCGTCCTGAAAGTAACAGGGGTCCAACCCGTAAAACTGCCACAATGTAGGAAGCACATTGTCATCCAAAATAGTGCAGTAGGCATCGAAATTGAGCTTGTATTGAATGGGGACCAAGGGTCCCAGCCCATACCAGTAAAAACACCCCCAGACCATAATTCCACCTCTGCCGATCTTGACTGTTGGCACAATGCATTCTGGCAGGAGACGTTCTCCAGGTAAACGCCAAACCCAGACCCTGCCATCCGAACGGTAAAGGGTGAACCTTGATTAGTCACTCCAAACATCCCGTTTCCACTGATATACGGTCCAATTTTGATGTGCTTTGCACCACATTAACCTAGCAGCGCGGTTGGACTTTGTGATCAAAGGCTTATGGGCAGCAGCACGACCATGAAAACAAGGCAGATGTGCTTCCTTACGGATGGTATTCATTGAAACAATACTCCCGGATGCCTGTTGAAACTCCTCGCGGATGAGGGCCATCGGTTTCGTGCGGTTTTTCCGAATTTCTCTGGACAGCACTCATCGGACTCTATCTCCCAGTTTCGTTGGTCTGCCGACTCGGGGCACATTCCGACAATCACCGCTCACCTTCCACTTCTAAATCACATAGGCCACTGTCGATTTTGGGTACTTCAGATCGCTAGATATGTCCCTTAAGGATCGGCCACATTTGTGATACCCGATAATTATACCTTTCTCGAAATCAGAGAGCTCCGAACTGCGAGGCATCTTGCATGCGACTAAAGCCGATGCTGTTTCCTACACGATATATACCGGCGGAGTCCGTGACGTACCTGAGGACCGCAGATATCGTCATTTGCATAGGTGTCCAAATACTTATTGGTAGTCAGTGTATATATATATTGCTATTTAAAGGTGGTAGACACATAGGGTACTTTTTGAAAGCAGGAAAGATGAAAAATGAGCAATGCTTTCGCCTGAACTCCAACCACGGACCTCTCGAATACGCCTCGAGCGTGCAGACCACTATACCACGAAGGCACACTAAGAAGGCGAGAGAAATACCTTATATACTAACCCTTTTAAAGGGCGACTGGGGATTAGGGGACCCAATCGCCAAATCCTGGAGATGGAGAATCGTCATCCACCATCTTTTTTAGTTCGGGCGCCACTGTAGGATTTTTTGGAAGCAGGTGTCATGAAAAATGATCAACGCCTTCGCCGGGAATCGAACAACGGACCTCTGGTATACGTACGCAGCATGCAGACCACTGCATCACGAAAGCACGCTAAGATGGCGGGAGAAATACCTTATATACTCCCTCCTTAAAAGGGCGACTGGGGTTTTAGGGGATCCACTCACCAAATCCTGGGTGGGGAGCATCATCATCCAACACCCTTTCCGTTCGGTGCCACTGTAGAGACATTAGGTATTTTTGGAAGCAGGCAAGATGAAAATGAGCAACGTTTTCGCCGGGAATCGAACTACTGACCTCTGGAATACGCGCCGAGCATGCAGACCTCTACACCACGAAGGCACGCTAAGAAGGGAGAAATACCTTATAAGGTAAACAGTAAAATTTGCTAAGAGTAACTAGAAAATGTTAATGTCTTTTCGACGATAGCTTCTCAGACTACCCCACCCCCCGGATTTCGTAATTCCCACTTGTATCCACGGTCATGAATAACTGTGATTGGTTCCCGTCCTCTTTCAACTCGGATGTCTTTTGTTGTCGATTTATATTTGGTCAATTGACGTGTACGCAAGTATTGCAGGCATAAATTTTTTTGATCCCGCATCTTATACTATGGTAGTTAGAGAATATTTTTGGCACATCTGCTAAAGCGAGTACTTGAAAACCGTGATCTCTGAGCCAGCTGTGTGTAAGAAGAGGGCATTTATGTACTTTTCACAGCTTAAAATGATGATGATGCTGGTAATGAGGGTAATAATAATAATAATAATAATAATATTAAAAAAATACAGTTATCTTCTTGTCTGTCAGCAAATTTAAGGAAAGTGATTAATTTATGAGAATTAATTTATGAATCCTTAATTTATGATATTTTATCTGATGTTACTGTTTGATGCGATGTATCTACATTATTTAATTTAATTTATACAGTTATTCAATTTATATTTTAGTTCTGTATCTTTAATTCAGCGTTTCTAAAGCCTTTTCTTATTTTGATCACTTTTATAACCTAAAATATTTTGTGGGCCAGTTTATTCTAATGCTATTTGAAAACAATTTTTTAGCTTATGCTGTAAGCTTTATTTTAATTTTATAACAGTTATTTTTAATTTTGAAACCCTTTCCTTTAAATTCTTCTTTCCCACCTACAATTCCCTAGTATAGCGTTGCATATGAATGAGGTTAGAAAGAGTATCTAAGGAAAGTCAACTTAGGAGTCCATAGTGGCGCTTGTTTGTCATCAGGCTACTTCGTTAATAAGCCAATTACGTTCGGTCGTATTGTACGAGCCTGTTGATAATCGTCGGCTAATTTAATTAAGGGCCGACTACGTTATGTACTTGTGTCTAGCTTCGGCTAAGTTAGTTTAGTTTAGTATTAGGTTAGTATCTTATTTTCTTAGCTTGATTTAAAAGCCCGAGTGTAGACTTTCCTGTAAGCCCAAGAAAGCGCCATCTGTTCTTATTTGAGTGAGTAAAAGGGTATTTTAACCCTTCTATGGACTTTATGGTTAGATACTTGAAATCAGCGATAAATCGCTAGACAGTTCAATAAGTTCCTCTACGTTCAGCATAGACGAAGTCGTGAGGAGCATTATAATGTTACTGCCAATATATTTATGTTTTAAAAATACAATTTTTAAATTAATTAATTGATGTAAGATTAATGTAATTAATTAATGTAATTAAATTAAATTTGTATCAGATAATTAATTAGCAATTTAGTTGGTTTTGTATTTTACTGGTACATTAATTTTGTTTATTGGAATATTCCGTACATTTTAACTTTATAACTTTAAATACCATGCTTGTGGACAAATCATAAACTTATTAAAGACAATTTCTAACAACAACTGAAATTGCTCACATATTGACATTTTACATTTTCAGCGAATTTTCTCTGAAAATACAAATTAAATTTGAAGTAACAATAAATTTATTTTCTAAATATAAATTTAATTTATTTAACCTGTAAGGTTCAAACATAAATTAACCAGTTATTATGATATTGATCAATACTACAACTTATTCCTTTCGTATTCCGTTCATCAGAATGCAGATTAGCTTTTAGAGTATATAAGCTGAGGGTTCTGAATCTTAGACAGAGATGAAGAATTGCTGGCACTCGCGTCGCGCTGTTAGAATTCCGTCAGCTCTGTCTAAAATTGGGGGGGGGGATTTACTATTTCCGCTTTTGCATTCTCTCGCAGTCGATACTTACTTACGAACGGTGGAATTAGCTTATTATTTGCTTATTTATTTGATTGTGTGGTCTTAGACTACTTTATCAGAGTTTAATTTTAATTGACTGTTGTTGCTTAATTTATATCGTCACGAAAGTTTTGTCTTTTATGTTACCCACAAATCGCGCCTTTTATGTTAAGTTCAAGCTTTAAATGAAAAGGTAATTTAAACCTTCTCAACACTTTGTCACAATATTTCAGACTTAGCGATAACTCGCTAATTTGTCTAGTAGAGTTGCAAGACTTGCCTGTAATTATCAAAAATAACCTTACAAATTAAACTTTGTTTGCGGATAATAACATTTTAACTTTTGGAATAATTTGTTTTAATTTTAGAAATCCAGAATTCATGTTCATCCCTGCTACTATAGCATCTATAAGATGCTAATATCCTAGCTAATCATTCTGCAGTAAAACTGATTACTGGGAGACACCAGCTACTCTCATGAATAATACTTGTGATGTTCTCTGAATTGTACTTAAATACTTACTCGTTTGTATGCACTGCCATTTGGCTAGGGATGACATGAAAAAAAAATTGAAAAGTTTGAATTAAGGACAACACGTTTGTTTACAAGCGTGATATTTTTGAAATTCAACTTTTTTCTCTGTCACTCTTTTTGATGAAAGGAAACTTTTCTGTTGAACGCAATTAAATTTATACACTAGAGTTTTATACTGGTATTAATATTTTCGTCATGGATATCTTTTTTGTTTATATTATACAGAGATTTGGTATTTTGGAAGCAAACAAGACGGACCTCTGGAATACCGGCCCAGTGTGCAGAACCACTACACCACGAAGGCACGCTAGGAAGACGGAAGAAATACTTTATAAAATATATATAAGGATATTTTTTTTTGTTTATATATATGTAATAGAAACAAACTTAGAAGTAATGAACAGCAGGAATTTTGATGGCGTAGAATGCTGAAACGCCGATCCACAACGAATAAGAAATTTGGCAGTCAAGGTATATTTAATTCAAATTTTTATTTCAGTAAACATGTTGTGACCACAATCAAGTTGGCACATTAATTGTGCCTATTCCAAAAAGTTTACATTTTAGATAAATCTTCAGTAAGATAGGAGTACACAGACTACAGTCCAGCTAGGCCAAAGCGTAGAAAGTAATGTTTAGGGTGAAATCTTAATTGAGACTGAGTTTGGTTTTGGTTCTGTATGCATTTTTAAAGGATAGTTAATATTGCTGTAAAATTACTATTGGTTATAACTTTCAGTTCCACTTACGTCATCGGAATTACGTAAGAATCATATGACATAGATTAGTCTCGAAATGACTCGGTGCAAATAAAGGTTGCTATTTTTAGAATACAGAAAGGAATCTGAGCTGCTAATTTAATCTTTTACATGTTCTTTATTTTTCTTACACATATATTATATACATATGTATACAATCCGCTTCTTCTTAGAGAGATCCAATACAGCTAAGTTCATTTCTCAGATTTTTATCTGTTAATCCATCACTCCTAATTTATATAAATTTGCGATTTCTTTTTTATTTCGTTCTAATATATACATGTATAGAGATGATTGTATGCAGAATATTTGTACCTCATGAGTAGTTTTTAGCATTTAATTATCATTCACATGGTTGCCCTTGCTGTAAGAATTTAATCTTAACTGGTATTACTTTTATACAAAGTATCTTTTTCTCTAATTAATGAAAGAGAAAAAAAATTCGTAGCGCTAATTTCTTGCAACTTGTTGATTACTTCTGCGAGCAAACAAGTTCCAGAAATACAATGATTAGATTGGGTAGCGGAGTAAAAACAGTCTTTATCCAAGAGAAAAAAAAATAATAATAGGAAAATAGCTCAAGAAAAAAAGATCTTTGATAAATAAAGCAAGGTTTTCCTTGTGTTTGAAACAGCTTTCTTGCAATTTTTTGGAAGATATTAATCAAATGAGCATACGTAGATAGATTTCAGGATTTGTTATTGCTTTTTTTTTCTTGTCTTTGACAAAATACAAGCATTCATATTAAAAGCTTTTCTTATATATCAAAGCTAATGCGTTTTTGAGAGCACTGATTAAAATTTGCTATCTTCAGTCTAGAGGTAAAAAGCGGTGTTGTAATTTTGCTATCTTTAAATAGCAAATTTGGAGCACTTTTCTTTTTTTTTTTTTTTTTTTTTTTTTTTTTTTTGCTGTTGTCGTTTGTTTAAATATCAGAAGGAAGCTCAAGCAAGATAGCTCGAAATTAAAAGTATACAAGAATTTATTTTTTTCCGGGAGCAATTTTTCTGTTCTTAATTTATGGTATTATTTTTGTGATCCTTTTGTAATTCTTTCGAAGATGTATTCTTTCCTATGAGGACAAATTACAGATGAAAAAGCTCATAATTTCTGAAAGCATACGATCAAGATTGCCTGTTTACACTGGTGTGCAAAAATTAAGGACGAGACGGTTTTTTCAATATAACTTTGTACAAAAGCTTTCCAAATCAACACATTTAATACCATAAGATCCCCAATACGTAAGGACATGAGTAATGTAAGCAACACTTACTAAAAGAGAAATCAGAGGAATAAAAAGAAGCTTTATTGAAAAAGTAGCATGGAGCGCAATGCGACTGAAGGCCGAAACATCCCTGTGATGGGTGTCCAGCGAGAAACATCCGGTCTTTAATAGAGGATATGATCTCCCCTGACTGCTGGGCAGGTTTCACTGCTAGGCGTCTGCCCATGCTGAGAATGAGGGTGTCAATGAGTTGTTGAGGCATTGCTGCCCATTCGTCTTGCAGCGCCAATCGAAGCTCCGGAATCGTTACTGGTGGTAAGGTACGAGCTGCCAAGCGTCTGCCTAGAAAATCCCATACATGCTCGATGGGATTGAGATCCGGAGATCGTGCGGGCCAATCCATATGTTCAATATCCTCACTCTCTAAGAGCTGTTCGGCAGCTACTGTGCGATGACATGGTGCATTGTCGTCCATGAAAAGGAACTGCGGACCCATACCGCCTCTAAAAAGACGCACATATGGAAGAAGAATCTCGTTACAATAACGGGTCCCGTTGACTGAACCTGCGTCGAAGATGTGAAGGTCTGTACGGCTACCAAGCATGATGCCTCCCCAAACGAGAACACCGCCACCCCCATAGCTGTCCCTTTCAATGATGTTCGAGGGATGATTGCGGCTTCCCCGCTCTCAACAGATGAGTATGCGATGAGAATCGCTACTCAGACTGAATTTGCTCTCATCTGTAAAGAGTACTCGTCCCCATTCATTGTCTCTCCAATTCCGGTGTTCCCGGCACCACAGAGAACGCCTTCTCCGATGGGCAGGCTTTAAAGGTACACACCGTACAGGGCGTCGTGCAAACAGACCACCACCGTGCAGTCTTCTGGCCACGGTAAAACGCGATATCGGTCGTCCAGTCGCCTGTATCGTGTGTCCAGCGATTCCTCCCGCTGTCTGCCGCCTGTTTCTTCTGGCCTGTAAGGCAATATACCGGTCATCTGCGGGTGTGGTTCCTCGTGGACGACCACTACTAAACCTCCGGATAGCTGTTCCTGTAGTTTGAAATTGTCTCCAAAGTCGTGAAACGATGCTGTGAGCAATTCCGAACTCTGCAGCCACACTTGTCACACTGCGGCCTTCCTCCAACTTCCCAATGATTCGACCTCGGGTAAAAGCATCCTGATGTCGTCTAACAGATTGATTATTCGCCATTTCTCGCTGAGGCAGCAACTCGGTGTGATTTTAACTGCTATACGGCGTGCAATATCTTTGCCAGAAATACTGATCTTACACCGACAACATGCTTTATGCTACTCAGACACTCCCCCATTACGTCTACCTGCATATCTGTGCATGTGCTACCGTACATCACCTTACTTAATCTCCTGATTGGTCTTTCTGTCCGCTCTGCCTCTTCGTTCAGCTGATATGCTAATTTTTCGACTTCGTCCTTAATTTTTGCACACCAGTGTAATTTGTTTTATTATAGCATACATTACTAGAAGTAATTAGCTCGTTAAAGTTAGATTGAAGAATTATGAAAACATGTTCGGGACGCTATGAAAGCGGCATTTCCAGCATTTTGTGCAAATTCTTAATTGCTGATTCCTTTTATGAAGGAAAAGATCATATTCATTCTAACCGATAAACAAACGGTGAATAGTTTATTACGTGAGCATATTATTAATATACAAATGGTGGGAGAAAATATAGAAACTAAGACAAAAGGTTTGACGATTTAAAAGGGAAGGAAGAAATTATATAAGTTTCCATGAGTTACGATAATTAAGGTGATTCTAATATATCATTCAAGATATAATTAATTCAACTTAATCTCCTAAAAAACGACTCGTTTCACAAAACGCAGATATTATCAAAAGCATTTTACAGTACAGTTTATTTGTTGTAAAAATAAGTTCAGTCAGAAAATATTGTCAAAAATGAAGAAATTAAACGGCTTCGGTTATCAGAATAATTTTTTATGTCGCTGACAATGATGATTAGAAGCGTATAAAAACAACTGTTCATCCATCTAATTCAAAAAAGACGTGTATTGATGTGTTTTAGGAAAAACGAGACCCTGTTGTATCCTCATGATAGAAAACACGTCAGATTATACTTGGGATGTTCTGAAAAAAACGAAAAGGGACTAGTCTGTCAGGAACATATTACAGATTTTCGATCGCTTGTCATCTGGAGTTTAAGCCCACCAGCGGCCGAGCAGTAAAGTCGCTGAACACTGGTAGTTCGTTCCGAGGTTCGAATCCCGCGAACGGGCTGCCTGCATGGGCGTTTTCATGGTTTTCCCCATGTGTAACGTGTATACGAGTGAGTTTCCCTTAGAAAGTCCTCCACGAAGGAATCCCTACCCTTAGGCAGATAGCCCTAGTGTGCTTTGCCATAATTAGGTAAACCAAACCAAACCAGACCATCTCGACTTTAATCTTTGCCTGCTTTAAATGGTCAACTCTGGTGTGGAATGAGGGTTCACCTAGTATAAAACATCCTTAATGTTTGTTCATCATCTAGTATAAAACATTTTTCATCTAGTATAAAACATCCTTCATCTAGTATAAAACATCCTTCATCTAGTATAAAACATCCTTCATCTGATATAAAACATCCTTCGAAAAATCTTCAGCTCTAGAAGTTGTAGAAGTTGAAGAACAGCGGCGAAGAAAAATCTCATTAACTGTATTGGTGTGGATATCCTGTTTTTTGAACATTAGCACCTTAGCTTACCAATAATAATAACCCTAGGGTTTTCTTTTTCTTTTTTTTTTTTTTTTTCTTTTTTTTTTTTTTTTGGTTTTTCTTCGATATGCTATTTGATAAGCATAACATATTCGTGTTTATCGTGACTGTTTGATAGTATCAGGCTAACTCATATTTTTACTGCCTTGAGTTTGTGTCTTAATTTTACTACCTTTAAGATACTTTTTGATAGCTCAGATAAGAAATAATAAACAGTTCCTTAAAAGGGGCTTTTGCAGTAAATAGGGTCTACAAATACCAATAACAGGGTCGCCTATTATCTTGCGACATGTTTAAAGAGTGAGTATTATATTTCGTATAAAAAGATGCAAGTCTGATAAATTTCGCAATTAAACAAAATCTTCAATATTTTTATGTCTTGATTTTATGCTCGAGGAGCAAATCTTTCGGATATTAATAACGATTTCCAGTGTAAAGTGTGTATGAGCCAGTTTTCTTTAGAAAGTCCTCCACGAAGGCATCCCTCTCCTTAGGCAGATAGCTATCGAGTACTTAGTCATATTCAAACAACTTTTACTTCGCACTTCCAGCGTAATGAACGGAAGCTGATTGCTAGGCTTTGTAATTCATCAACAGTGCACTTGCTTGCGAAGATAAGAGACAAAAGTTCAAGCTCCAGTCGAGACCCTGGTCTTTACATTCCTAGTTCAGATATGTCTTAAATTCAGTAAAGCTGAAGGAAACGCGTTAAATTAACAGACGTTAACAAACTGCTCATATTGATATTAAAGGGGGAGCCTCTCTAACCAGCAAAACAGTCACATTTCTGACTTAATTACCTGCGAGTGCGTTTTGCTTCACCCACTACTAGAGACGTCAAGATCGTAGTGCCAAGGCCTTGTTATTTCGGTGGTGACGGCATAGCTTTTGACACCTATCTATTTTGCATGTGGCTCAATGAATGCGCTTGAGGCACAGAGGGAAAAGTTAAAAAGCGTACACTGTCAAATCATTTTCTCTCACAATGCTCAAGTGCAGAACTGCTTGTCATTTTCTCTTACAATACTCAAGTGCAGAACTGCTTGTCATTTTCTCTTACAGTACTCAAGTGCAGAACTGCTTGTCATTTTCTCTTCAATACTCAAGTGCGTTCGGAACCTTCGATACTTGTTTGAGACAGATCTGTCTCAAACAAGTATCGAATGGAAACTGAGCAGTCAGTCAACTTCATGTTCGAAACATATAAATTTAGTTTCAGGAATCATCTGAAGCATCTGAAGTCAAAATAGGTAGCATTTCTGAAGAATAAAACAATCTCCCCGAAGAAAGGAGCTTCTGGATTTGAGCTTCAGTCAAAACCTAGTATACTACAAGCGCATAAGCTATTTATAATCTCTAGTTTACATTTCAGTTTAGTATTTCCACTGTTTTGATTTTAGCATTAGCTCAAACCAAATTAGCAAGTAATAAATAAATAAACATAATGCAGTATGATACGTCAGGTTTTCGTTAAATTATCTAAAATTGAAAGGAGCCTCCTACGGCTAATGTAAAACAGCCCTGGATGTCATGAAGAACTAGTTTCCTTTCTATATCAATAAAATGAATGTTTCAAAAAAATCCATGGTGAATTTTTCAGTGGTAATATTCTCTTTCATGTGCATTACATGTAAACTCCGGAAAATTGAAAGTTATTTATTTTATTATGAGAAATATTTATTTTCACATACGTTTAGTACATAAACTAGATAGAGAAATTACAAAAATTGAGAACTCTATGAGCCGAATATTTCTGAAATATAATTCAGTATGAAATCATGCATATTTAATCACGCGTTTATAATTTAATCCTATGTTGCTATCTAATAAAACAAATATAATAACGAAATATGGTGCTATAAATGTCTTTTGTTAATATATTTATTTTCTAATATATTATATTAAATGTACAATAGGTACAAAAGCTGGCTGTCATCGGCAAATATAAAAATAATCATTAAAACAAACGCACTTTTACCAAACGGTTCACTTTGTCATACAGATAAGCAAGATACTATTGCAAATGACAAGGTGGTGGTGGTGCTGTATTTAATTATGGCAAAGCACACTAGGGCTATCTGCTTAAAGGGAGGGATGCCTTCGTGGAGGACTTTCTAAGGGAAACTGGCTCGTATACACGTTACACATGGGGAAAACCACGAAAACACCCATGCAGCAAGCCCGTTCGAGGGTATCGAACCTCGGACCGAACTACCAGACAAATGACAAGGTAAATAAAGCATCGTATACTGCATGAAATTTCAACGTATTTTTATTTTGCACAACGAGATCTTCTTTTCAAATTTTCTTCAACTTCTTTTCAAAAGGTTTATATTAGCTAACACGTTATTTTTGTGTTAATGCCTTCCTATAGATTTAATTTCTTCCGTCAGCCTTTTCCAGAACAGTAGAGCTCAAGTAGCGAAAAAATGTATAATAATTTAAAGAGCGAACTTTGGCAACACAGCAGAAAGTAGTTTATACTATAAGTCTATCTGGTTTTGATGATTAATTTTTTGTATTATCTAGAACTGAGGGCTAAATGTCGCAGGTCGCTGAAGCTGAGTTCATTAGATACTGAAGTTATTTGTTGGGATGTGCATATTTAAATGCTGCTACTTCTGTTTCTTGCCTAAGCTTTGTTAAATTTTAATTATACTACAAGAGGTTTTAATTAAATGCTATCTCTTGTCTATGTTCTTAGAGTTCCTGATCTCTATTTAAATGCGAAAACATCAGAAGCGTAGGAAGGTTAAACAGGGAGTTCAATAGTGCAAATAGTAACATTCGAGGTCAGGTCAACTTATTTGAATTTGGCAAAGGAAACTCCTGCCTAAGGGGAATAACATCTTCGTGGAGGATGCTTTAAAGAAAATTGGCAAATATTCTTATTCCACATGGGGAAAAACGCAAAAAATCCCACGCAGCGAACTCGTTCGTCGGGATTAGAACCTGGGTTAATACGAGTGTTTAATGATTTTAACGTTGCTGCTAATGGGCTCCAAAAACACCTGAAGCAGTTCTTTCAGGTATTAATGATTTCATTGCAAAAATACAAGCTAATCGTTTTTAGAGAAACTTCCACAAATGACTTAGACATTTAACCTAAAACCTGTAAGATTTGCTTGAGCAATTACTTACTTACCTTTTTGAAGCATAACTACATCCTTAAATTATTTATATTTGAATCATTTAAAAGAAAGCTTCTAAAAAGTGTAACTTTCATTCCTGTTTTATATCTTCATTCCTAAATGGAGTTTCTTACAACAGTTTAAAAATTTGTCAAAGGGTAAAAAATGCGACGAAAGAGTTTGCTGAATTAATAAAAGTTCTATACCAGAACAAGGACTCATTGAAACTGCCTGAGGTTCGAATCCCGCGAACGGGCTGGCTTCATGGGCGTTTTCGTGGTTTTCCCCATGTGTAACGTGTATACGAGGCAGTTTCCCTAAGAAAGTCTTCCACGAAGGCATCCCTCCCCTTAGGCAGATAGCCCCCGAGGCTTTGCCATAATCACACACACACATTGAAACTGCCATGCTAGCTGCGCAATCAATTTTGCAGTAATTTTAAGAAATACAAACATGAAAGCAATTGTGGAGCCAGATAAGCAGACTGCGCAATTTAAGAAAATAGGATATCCAATAAAAATTGTACGAAATGCAGGTTAGTTTCGTCCCATGGGCATATGATGTTCCATGAATACTCTCTCCTAAAACCTGAAAAAATGAGGAAATTTACTGACCTTTATTTAACAGAGCATCAGTCTAAGTTTCGTATAAACTAGTCAGTACATCTTCAGTTTGTAATTACAATAAGCAAAAGCGATTATTGCACACATAAACGTTTGGCCATTAAACACGGCAAAGCGGCTTAGGAACTTCTCTGTTGACGAAGCGTTAGTAGCCAAATGGACGCCAAAACGCTAAATGTGGTAACTTTTTTGCATCACATCAGTACCTAATTTATAAATGTTTTTAAAGAGACAGATAAAATTTTAAAATAAAAAAAATTCAATCCATTTTGAAAAAAAAAAAAAAAAAAATGACACAATTTTTAAAATCAGTACCAAAAGATCTGTTATCAAATACTACAATTTAAAGCTTTATAAGCAGGCAAATAAAGGATATTGCCTTGTCGTCGCAAATTTAATAACTGAGAAATTTGCCTTGTAGGAAATTTAGTATCTGAGAAACTAGTAATAAAATTCATAGATGAACCAAAAGTTCAGAAGAATGAATTAAGTAATCAGTGTTGCAATTATGGATTAAATAACACTAAAAATCTAATCTGTAATAAAACTGTCAAATTTCTGTAAAAACTAGCTTAATAAAATAAATGCTTTTTTATGTAAAGTCTGAAAAAGATAGATACGGGATTGAAAGCAGTTTAAAAGATGTAATCATAAAGGATTTACTCGTCCTCTTTTTAACCTTGCTTCATGGTGCAATTCGCTACCTAGCATTCGGAAATTTCGCAGCTCGAATCCCAGTGATGGCATAAACTTTTCAAAGCTGAAATTAATTGCATTCCCTCAAAATACATTATTTTTTCTTTCGATCTAGCAAGAGACTGTTAAAAAAACAATAGAAATAGGACAGGGCAAGATAAAAACACAATAAAGCATAATATGGAACAAACTTTAGTGTTTAATATTTCTCCCAACGTATTTTGGCATCAGTTTATTAAGCGATTCCTGATTTCAGACATAGTTCTTGAAGCCGTTTTAGAAGGTAGTATTAAGTAAATTTGATGTAATTTCAACTAAGATCTCTGCATCCAAATTCTCTAGCAAAACAACTGAAACTATTAGTAATATCGGCTTTCCATATGCTAAATTAATGTACTTAGAGTAATACAGTTATGTATAATAAATCTCCCAAAGGTTTCTTCACTCAAACTGGATTCATGCCCAAAGACTTGAAAAGCATTTTGTTTCTGAAGATACAGTCACTTTTGAAAGTATATGCTGTTAACAAACCCACAAACGATTTTGTATCTCCGTTAGAGGGCGCTCTCCTTCTGAGAAAAGAAATGTTAGCTCAGTTTGCGACGTAGTAGATGAAAACCACCGATACTCCTCTGCTTGTTTTTTGTAAATAAAATTATTATTTTTGTAGATTGCTGAAGTATTGGCTTCTATTAGAATTAAATATGATCAAACTTTTCAAGGAAGTCATAATATATATATATATATATATATATATATTATAGATGCTTCTCATACTTCTTCAATATAAAGTTAGTATCAAGCTTATATTTGCAAATTTTTACATTCTTTAAAGATTACTTCTGTAAAAAAAGACTAGAAGTTACCAATAATAGGATATTAATTTTTAAATTCTTGAGAAGTCAAAATTTATACACGGATTCGGTACTGCACGGATTTCTGCAACTTTAATCCCTGCAAATTCAGTGGGACTAAAATCCTGACACCCGCACGCACATATATGTATGTAAAAGGATGGTTCTAAAATATCTGAAAAAAATATAAAGTAGAGAGGACCGAAATAAGCAGATTATATAATGAAATGTGATGGGGAAGTGGCGAGTGCAAGTGTCGGTATGCAAAGAAGGTATAAAAATAGGTAGTACAAAAGACAGGCAAAATCAAAAGAAACGAGAGCTTTAATGATTGAGGTTTTTGAAATTGATGCTTGAAATTGCAATCACTAATATTTACACAAGATTCACAGAAGTAGGCACAGATTGGCGGACAATAGCAAAGATCTTAGGCATTTCATGCACATTTCCAGCTGTCGTGCTTCTAGTTCTTCAACGGATACAATGGGATTTTTGTAGATCGTGCTTTTATTGAGACCCAGAAGAAGAAATCAAAGCTTGCCACATCTGGTGACCGTGGGGCAAGAAAACAGTTCCATCCCCTTCCGACTCAATGGGGCTTGCAAGAAGTTAACTTTTCATGTTACTGCTACAATGCGCTGCCGCTCCATCGTGCTAGAACCACATTCATGCGCGAAGAGAAGGAACACCAAAAAGAAATTTCGGCAAGGTAATTTTGTAAAAAGGTGTCATACGTGCGGCCGTTCAAGCGACTAGGTAGAATGCATTGTCCTACTAAATAGTTGTGTACAATGCTAGCTCCAACATTAATGAAGAAGCTTTCCTGTAACCACACGATCGTGTGTCATGTGAATTAAAATGCGATTCAAGGTGAGAATTGTGTGTGGGGGGGGGTCTGAACATTCCCGTAAGTGTTAAAGTTGCTTCCTTACTGTAAAGGACATTTGAAGGGAACTGCTGTAAACTACATTATAAGTACCAGTGGCCAAAAATAACACGCAGAAAAAAATCATCCAACTTCAGAACCTGATCTCTTTGCAAGTGATATGGGTCCATTTCTTCCTTATTTCAGGTTATCCAAACGATTGTTTGGCTCGTAATCAAAGCTCGATCAACAGCTCTTGCGTACGCGTAGCAGGGTTATTCTTAAATGTGAGCATTACAACTTCTTCCGCTGTAGGAATTCGCTGCAACTCCCTCCTAAATCATGCCTGCAAGCACGAAAAGATTCTCTCTAGCAAAGTTCCAGTTATGCCCTCGAATTTTGAACGATTTTGCAACTATTTACTTGGGAATCGTCCCGTATACATCCTATGAGAAGCTGCTCCTTTTCCTTCCGCAGCCCACAGATAAAATTCATACGGGTGACTTTCACGTTCGGGTAACGATTCATGTCGCTCCGTACTGGAAAAGATGCCTTCCGCGCGCGAAAAACGGTTTCACGTACCGGTCTCAACAGCGCCTCCTACCACCTCAGCGCGCCATTTCCGCACACGCATTCCATCACGAAATCTGCTTATTTCAATCCTTTTGCCTCTACAATTTTTACAAATGTATCAGAATCACCCTGTATAAATGTAAGGTTTTTGCTTGCTTTTTTAACTCAAGAAAGATTTTTGTAACATAAAAGGAATAACGTGCACTTGTAACATAAAGGAATTGTAACATAATAACTTTGTAACATAAAGGAATAACGTCCTAAAAAGACTCCTGCAACAAACATATCGTATTTTAACCAAGGGAAGTGAATGCAATTGTATGCTACCTATAACGCTTACAAATCTCTTCTATTATTTTGCTTCGTTTTCTAAAAGCTTATTATTTTCCCATGCTACTGTAAATACTATGATACGCGATATGTGCACATAGATATATTTCAAGTGGTCAGTTTCCAGTAATTTTAAGGGCGAACCTTGAGCCAAAATTAGTTCACATTAATTAAACGTTTTAGTGAAAATACAGAACATGGTTTTAATGTATTTTCTCGACTGTGTGATAGACGAATTTATCTCAAGGTTATAAAATATACTACACTAGCATTCAAAAACTCTTGTAAAGTGTTTTCTGTTTCCCGCATTTTAAAACTTATCTCTCATTTACCAAAGCTATCTAAAGACGAAAAGAGATCTCAAAGAGCTGTTGAAAAATCAGATGAATAGCTGATGACAATCAGCTGGTATAGATCAGAAGAATAATTAAATATTTCAGTTGCGTATCAAATGTGGATAGGTAACATTGCAACACTCTTATGCCTGTCGTTTTTTAATGCCTTAAATTCTTATTGCTAATGTTAATAGATTTATTTAGATTAATGCTGCTTTCATTGTTTTGTTTAATAAAGCAAAATATGTTAAGTAAAAAGATCATTAGATTAATTTCCTATGTCTTTCAATTACCAGTTCTCAATTTATAATTAATAAGTTATTCAACATATGAAAATTAATGTTTTAAGAGAATATTACTTTGTTAAGTCCCTTTACGCTAATCTAACTAGTTATTATGATTTAGATCTCTACTGTCACCTCCAGGCTTTGCTTTTTTACCAGAATAAAAATCAGATGAAGAATATTTAAGATGAGGTTTTTGAATTTTAAGACAGAGCTTGTTTCAACCTCTCGAGGCCACGTTACTAGGTTTCTGCTAGCTCATAAGATTGCATCCTTCGAATTTGCATTATAGTTGCTGATATTTAAATTGTTATGCCGTTGAGAAGCTTGAGCCAACTTCGCGTTGAATCAGTTGTGTAGCCTTTGGCTCCTAGACTTAGTTACATTATCACAAGTGGTGGCTGATTTGTGAGCACGAGTGCATCTATGTTCAAGTTCTGATTTAATAAAAAATCTGTTAAACGTTTTTAAGCCTTTGCTCTTTTTTTCAGATACAGTTATATCTTGTTTTAAGTCTGCTAGAAGTATGGACGTAGTTTATGCTACCAAAGAACACTAAACTTTATAACTTTCATTGTCTTACGGTACAAAATTATTAAAATAAGTAATTCGTATTGATTAAAACACATTTTCTGTTTTAAATGTTATTGAGATGGATTTGAATTTTCAAAAATGTATATTTATAATTAATTAAACTCCATAAAATGATCAAAATGATTCAGCTTAGTTTGTACAATTTATCGTTTTACGAAAAACTTTCGTAACATCCTGCATAGCTATTTATAGTAATACTAGCCTATTACACAAATATGTTGCGGCATTCATTTTAGTTCAATTGTGCTTTTAATGCAATTATACGTGATCTAAGGGTTTTTAAAACAGGGTTTCCAAAGTAGTATTTCATTTTGCTTTCTTTTTTTCCTAAGCAAATAATAGTTCTTTTAATATAAACATATAAAGAGCATAGTTTTGCTTCAGAGGCATAAAAAAGTAGACTATTTAACGTCGTATCAATTTCTTTCTTTAATGTATGGGTCTTCCTGAACCGAAGCGCTGGATAATTACAACGCTGCGTTGCTTCCGAAGCGCGTTCATCCTCCGCTGACCACAACTGGCAGAATTCCCAAGAAAGAGCGAGTTTCTTATCCCCCCTTTCAATTTCTGTTCTTTGTGGACACCCCTGAGGAAAAGAAGTGCATCAACTTCGATCAGAGCATCCGAATAATTTAATAAAAAACCCAATCTATCTTAATTAGAATAAATTAGATGACCACGTGCTACCAAAGAACGTGACGATAGATCCCTGAAACAATTTTAGCGGCCCAACAAGTTGCGCAAATACCGTGCAATGCAATCATTTCGCAAGAGATCTAGAGTGGGTTGGCATAAAAGATATATAAAGGATCCTTTGACGCAATTAACTCTCACTTGTTTCTGCTACAGCCCTGAGAACCACTCTTCTGGCTTGTCAGGTAAGCTATTATTTTAAGCAATTTTTTGTAAATGGTCAATGTTACTAATAAAGAAAGTAATTAAATATGTTTGGAATATAGTCTTAAATACATGTATAAATAATATTCAGAACAGGCATTAATGCACGTTATAATATTAAAGATTTAATAGATATCTACCTTACGTACCTGCATCAAAAAAGTGGTCTGTCGTCATTACTTTCAATAGCAGTGTAACGATAACACTTCATGTACGTACAGTGAAACATCTCAAAGACAATTTTCACTGTTCCAGGCAATTTTGGGTTCTATGTAAGTAGTGTTACAGAACATAACTATCGCGATGCTCAGATTGTTAGTTAACAATGTTCTCCGAAATAATGGTTACTTTCAGAGGTGAGCGTTAAGTATGCCGTCGTTGTAATAAATTGCACTGTTTCTCTGCAGAGGAAGAAAAACATTCAAGGCTTTTCCAAAGTCTATGTATCAGTTAGCAATTAGTAATGTAAATATGAATTCAGAAAGCTAACAGCGAATATTTGCTCTTTACTGAGAAGAATTTCAGATAAATATCAAATTAGAAATCTTTATAATTTTATATGCGAATATGTTTCTGAGAAGTAATGAACATTTATCTTAGACGCTATGGTGGGGGATTTGACTGTATTTTGTTATTCCTAAATATTTGTAACTGAAAGTTGTTTTTAATACTTTAATTTATATAGATGGCACATTTCTTTAAAACTAAAATTATTAAAGAAAACGAGCAATCAGCGGACATATCCTCTATGATATCACAACACTCACATAAAATAAACTAAAAGCTAAATTTTCCCATAGAGCAGCATTTCAAAATGTTTGCTAATTTTCGAATTTTTAATTACCATCATAGCATTATTTCCAAAATGCCTGTACTGAAACTAAGCTGCCGCACTTCGAAAGAAAATATTAGCTATGTTTTTTCTTTATAACTGCAGTTATCACGAATAAGTCTCAAATTACATTTGGTTCAATTTTCATAACTATATAGACAATAGATAATTAAAACTAATGATAAATATAATTGCAAATAGTTACAAGTTATTATAAGTTGTTTGGTTATGTGAATGTTGCAAGGAAAGTGAGAGGTCTCTGACTAAGGATGGACTAGTTACCTGACTAAGGATGTAGGGCTGACTCTGTGAGATATTTGGAAGACTTTCTAAAGGAAACTTGTATTTATGTTATATGTGGGTAAAATAAGAAAACCAACCATGAATCCAGCCTTCGATGAGTGAGAATATATATATATATAGAGAGAGAGAGAGAGAAATATTTCATGAACTGAGAAAATTTTAGCTTGCAAGCTTAAAACAAAAAGCATTTTTTTTAACTTAATATTTAAAATCAATCAGGTTGCACATAAAAAGAGAATTAGCTTGTAGTCGCGCTCACATCTAAATTACGTTCCTTTTCTTCTACATTGATTTTTAATAAACAACTGAGGCAATTAAGAAGTAAAAGAAAATAAACAATAAGGTGGGTAGGGCCCTTAAGGATCTGTCATAATTTTCGAAAGCAATTTTAAAGCCTTTTATAATTGTCAGTTTGTCTCAGATTTCTTCTCAGTATAATAATTTTATGCAAAAATTTGGAAATTGGTAATTTTATCGATATTCGGGTACCAAGTCCTCTTAACCGTTTCTGGGTTATCTCTAATACACTTTTGTAAAGTAGGGTTAGGTGCATATAAATCCAGTGAGATCCACAGGGATATCTTGGCGATCGAAGTCAACGATTAACGAAAGGTGACTTCTTTTGATAGGGTTGCTTTAAAAAATAAAATACGTCTAATAAAGATGTTTAAGCAGCTCTGAGACAATATTCGAAAAACACGGGTCAATATACGAAAAACACGGGTCAATACGGTACATATTTCAGATAATTTTCCAAAGATGCTGTAAGCGATATCTCAAGATCTAACCAAAAAATGATGCAAAATGTTATCCGGAAAGTTGTACCTTGTGTAGCAGCTATCCTTTTATTATATTCCATTCACAATTGTCAAGTCTGACCAATAGATTTAAAGAAAAAATAAAAACCGTTTTAATAATTTTCCGTTAAAGAATATCTCTGCTATAAATTGCCCTTCCTGCTTAATTATTAGATTAGCATCAAACGAAAGCTTATAATAGATTAAAGTAGCGTACCATGATTAAATAATATAACCAGGTTAATAATTAGAAGATGCAGTTTTTAATTACAAATTTTTTTTAGATATTTAGTCATTTTTAACCAGTTATGCACACTAAGTTTAATAATTTCAAATAGTTACTCAAGTTTTAAAAACGCATTTAAAGTCTAATCGAAGTACCTACTTAAAATTATATATACAGACAGAGAAAGAGAGAAAAACAAAAAGAGCACAGCATCAGATTTTTAGAGCTTAATTTGAGCCAGGATAATTTAGATAAATGATTGTTGGATGATTCAGATAAATAATTTTTAGAAACGTAAGTTTCTAATACACTAAAGTAGCGTACCATGATTAGATAAAATAAACAGTTTATTACTAAAGTTCTAAAAATGCATTTAAATTCTAATAGCTAAAATTTTAAAATCTAACATTTAAAGTTTTTAAAAATACATTTAAAGAATAATCGATGTTTGTACTTCATGTAGACGAATTATTCTCAAACATTTCTAACCAAACAGAAATTTCACTTCAGGCATTACGCATTTTATTTCTATATTAAATAATATTTTTAGGGAAAATAGGCAGAAAAAAGTATAATACTTATAACATGTAAAGACCATTCCGCATTTTATTCCGGAGCAGGAGACTTGAAAAATGCGCAATGTCTTTACTGGATCTTTCGCTTACTAGCCGGACGTTCTTCCTGTTACACTACGATGGTAAGGTGGAAGAAAATATCTTGCATTCTCCCAAAGTCTTACTAGGGAGAAGGAGATACAATGGCCAAATCTTAGAGATGACGAATTATCGTCCAACACCTTTTAGTTCGGACGCCACTTGCAGAATCATTAAGCTTTCAAAGAACGAAATATGAAAAATGTGCTTTGCTCTCACCAGGATTCGAACTCCTTACCTTCAACTGCTAACCAGAATGCCTTTCAGTTACACCTCGAAGGCGCGTGGTAAAGAGGGAGAATATACCTTACAAATAAACGCGTGCGATGTCTTTGTTTTTTTAGCATCATAATCTGCACCCACTGTTTCAACCTTTTTAAAGAAATGGGTAATTTTCCTTTGATTGAAAACATAATGCTGTGCATTTAGTTGCAGTAATTAGAAATAATACATTAATAAGTGAATATTTTTTCGTTTAAGACTCGCAGATCACGCATTCATAATTCCACCTTTTTTAAAGCAATGGATAACTGGTAATTTATCTTTAATTGAAATCGAAGCCGTTTTGCGTTTAAATGCCGTAATTAGGAAAAACAACTATCTCAAACATACTGCTTCATCTAAAACTCAGGTCTGAAGAAAATTGAGCAAAAGAAATTAATTTGGGGTAAGAGAAGCTGGGTTAATGCGGTTAAAAGGATAGGTCAAGCCTTAGAGAAGTCCAAGAAATTAAATTATTGAGTACTAAGGGAAATTTGGTAGGCAGGTTTCAAGAAATTTTTCTGACCACACTTATATCTTATTTACAGATATGTTTGGGAAGCTTCAGGGGCTTATATCAAAACAAATTTTAATTTTTTAAAATTTTAGTTTGCTTCGTGTAAATCAGGTAATCACGTAAATCAAGTTCCGATAATCAGTGTTAATCCTAATATAAATATGAGAAAAATTTCATTTAGAAAGCCTTCCATGTAACCATCCCTCCTCTTAGGCGTTAACTCTGATATGATTCAAATAATGCAGTCTTGTCCGATAATCACTCTTAGGTTAACATAAAATGTAGCTCCTAGTTTGTTCAAAACAACAGCAGAAATCCATGCCGTGTGAGAAAAAGAAAAAGCAAACTTTTATTTTATTTGCCAAATAAAGGAGAAAAAATGTCATATACTTTCTTCTTCGAAGCATAGAATGCAATATCTCTATTCGTTTTATGGCGGAAAAAATAGAAGCAGAATTTCGCGTTTGTATCGAAATGTGGAAGAGGACTTTCACTCCCTGATTTAATAATTGTACGGCAAAGTTAAATTTAATTAGGTAGATTTCACATTTTCATTAGAATTTATCTGACTAAGAAAGTTTCAGCATTTGCATCCATTAGCTGTATTACAATATTACTTCTAATTAAATTTCCCCTTCCTAATAAAGTAAAATTCTGTTGTATCATACATAAGTCAGTGGCTTACGGAACTTATATACTGCTCTCAATTGATTTATTTCATGAATGAAACATCCCGTCATAGCATACTTGAAGCATGCGTAAAATTATCAAAACGTCTATTAGATGAAACGGGGATTATCGACCTCGGTAGCGCAGCCGGTAACGTGCCTGACTCCGAAGAAGGTGATGCAGGGACCAAGTCTCAAATAAATCCTGGATTTTGCAACAGTCTAACTAAAATTCAACTGTAGGAACAGACTCCTCTTCTAATACTGTCTTCGGCCAGTTCACATTATTTCGTTTGCAAAGCTGGGTCTGTGAAAGCCGTGTCTGGTCATTTCATACTCAAAGTAAAAGAAAAAAATAATCAAATTATAACTATCAAGTAAAACGTATCCAAAAAATGCTTACCGGATTTTGTAGCGCAGAAGTAATACGCCCGTCTGATTTCAAGTAGGTTCTAGGTTAGAAACTCAGTGGAAGTCTACAGTTTGCAATAAAGTACATAGTTATAAAGCCTTCTGAATTATTTAATAATTTATGATTTCATACAACATATTTCTTTTAAGTTGATTTATTTTTTACAATCAGAAAAACTGTTTATGCAAATTATTCATAAAATTTATTGCATAGAGAAAAATCATTGTCTAAACAGCAAGAAATAAAGCATAAAAAAATAAGCATGCTTAAAGCGTAATTCGTTTCTTTGTATTTTCTGGCTTTTGGTTTTCATATTCTAGAAATGCAGTCTTACATAAGTCAGTGGCTTACGGAAAATACTTATTCAAGATAAAATAAAAGGTTGTATTAATCATGCTCAAAAGAAATGCGCTGTTTCTAACAAATGTGCTGTTCTGATCTATTATGATCATAATTTAACAGCATCCTAATTCTTAGTAACGAAATATACAAAAAAACAATAATTTTGGATCATATAAATTCATGTTGGAAGTTAGGGCATTAACTTCGTATCAACTTTTGAAAAAGATGTGACACTTACGTCAATAGAGCTCAAAGGAAGATGAAATCAGCGCTGGAAATTAATCAAAATGATACACGAGAATTCATGTGTGAAAATTTTCACCAGTGAAACATTTTATTTGAAGCTTCGCACGTACTCTTTTCAAACTATGAGGATAGTAAGGAACATGAGATCTTGAAATATGGGATAAAAGTGGCGTAGATTCACACAGGATCATTCATATGCGAAATTCTTTAGCAAGAGTTTGATAGCATATGGTCTCCTTCTCGAAATTTATCAAACTTTAAGACTTCTCAGGGTTTCGCGATCACTTTGACACAGTTTGCATTCTTTTGACACAGTAAAAGAGATTAATATCTTTTCCTCGCTTTATGCTTTTCCTGAAACTACCAAAATACAGTTCAGGTTTTCATTAGGAAATAGTAGAGCTGAAGACATCAAAGGTATCTGAGAAGAGATTCTGAGGAAGGTATGCTGTGGTAATAAATTCCGGTGAGAAAAGGAGAAAAGATATAACAGCATTTCCTTCGGGATAGAAGAGAACGTACTTGAAAACTGAAATCCTTTCGCTGTAAGTCTTAGGTACTTCTCCCGCTTTCCTAGCATGCCTTCGTGGTGTAGTGGCTCTGCACGCTGGGCCGGTATTCCAGAGGTCAGTCTTTCGATTCCCGGCGAAGGCGTTTGCTCATTTTTCATCTTGCCTGCTTCCCCCCACCCCCAAAAAAAACTAATGTCTCTAAGGTGGCGCCGCCCGAACTAAAAGGGTTGTGGATGATGACTCTCCACACCCAAGTTTTGGCGATTGGGTCCCCTAAAGCCCCAGTCGCCCTTTAAAAGGGGGAGTATATAAGGTATTTCTCCCACTTTCCTAGCGTGCCTTCGTGGTGTAGTGGTTCTGTACGCTAGGCCGGTATTCCAGAGGTCCGTGGTTCGATACCCGGCGAAGGCGGTTGCTAATTTTTCATCTCTCCGGCTTTTCCAATTAACCTAATGTCTCTACAATGGCGCGCCCGAACTAAAAGGGTGTTGGATGAGGATTCTCCGCACCCAAGATTTGGCGATTGGGTCCCCTAAAAACCCCAGTCGCCCTTTAAAAGGGGTATAAGATATTTCTCCCGCCTTCTTAGTGTACCTTCGTGATGCAGTGGTCTGCATGCTGAGTGCGTATTCCAGAGGTCAGTGGTTCAATTCCCGCGAAGGCGTTGCTCATTTTTCATGACTCCTGCTTCCAAAAAATCCTAATGTCTCTACAGTGGCACCCGAACTGAAAGGGTGTTTGATGATTATTCTCCACACCCAGGATTTGGCGACTGGGTCCCCTAAAACCCAAGTCGCCCTTTAAAAAAGGGAGTACATAAGGTACTTCTCCCACCTTCCTAGTGTGACTTCGTGGTGTGGTGGTCTGCACACTGAGACGGTATTCCAGAGGAGTGTGGTTCGATTCTCGGTGAAGGCGCTTGCTTATTTTTCATCTTGCCTGCTTCCAAAAATCGTAATGTCTCTACAACATTATTGAGTTTATGTGAAAAGAGATGCAGGTTTTAAATACTAAATTCAGATACGTAATACGTAATTCCAATTACGATGCTTCTTAAAATAAGGTATTATATATACTACTAAAATATACGTAAAATATTACTTACTCCATAAAAATAAAACGTTTGGATACGTTACAGCGTACGAGGGTTATCTGCCTCATTCATATTACAGGGTTTTTAGGAAACAGATGTAGGCTTTAAATACTGATTCTAAATACATAATTACAATGGTGATATTTCTCAAAGTATAGTATTATATATATTACTAAAACATACATAAAAAATTACTTACTTCACAACAATAAAGTGTTTGTATATGTCAAAGCATGCGAGGGCTATCTCTCTAAAATGTTCTCAAACTTTTTTAAAGTGGGAACTACTTTCGTAAATTAGAATGGTCTGCTGACCACCTTACTCTTATCCCCTCCTAAAGCAGTTTTTAGCATATCTTGCTAGCAATATACTTATATTTATTACTAACAATCAAAACTGCAATTAAATAAAATGAATTTAATTTTATACTGATATTAATTAAGTTAAACAAAGAGAATTTATATTTGTTTTTTAATAGTTCAAAGCTATTAGAATATAGATAAACTTAATCTTACTAATTAAAATTTAAATAAATGTACTCACATTAATGAGATGGATAAGCCTTCTCATTCTTGCATAGTTGCTTTATGTTTGGATCTATTCTGGCAAGAAAGTCTACAATCATAGGGCTTTAAATCTGTTTTTTATTGATAAGACTAGAGTGCAAAATCTATTTAGGTAGGCTAACCTTAATAAATGTCCTAAAATGTCACTCTTATGGGAAAGAAATGAGAGACGACTGCAATGTGTAACTTCCTAACTGTGAGGTTTACACACAGTTTACTTGAAGCTTATTTTTTGTCCTTTTTAAAAATCCAGGGGAACCACAAGGTCAGTCTTCGAGGACCGTTTGTGGTCCCCGGATCACAGTTTGAAAAGGCTGGCTTAATGTGAAGGATGTCTTTGTGGAGCACCTTCTAAGGAAAACTAAAATGTTCGAATACCAGTATTCAGCGGTGTTAGCCATTCAGACGCTGGAGGAGTACTTTATATTACTTAAATTTTTCTATTTCGAATATACATTATTCACCGAAATTTAACCTTGTTTCAGTATGGAGGATTTATATTACAGGATTTTTGAGAAAAGATACATTTTCTCAAAAATTCTGTAATAAAATCCCCTGCCTCAAAAATTGATTCTAGGCGCATAATTCCAAATACGATTTTCTCAAAGTAAAGTATTATACATGTTTACTAAAACATACGTTTAAAGAATATTTATTGAAAAATCTGGAACTGCACGCATAGCGTAATTGTCGACACATGGAATTGACTCCGTTAACTCAAATAAACCCCGGTCTGAACGGCCTTTAAGGGTAATTTATATTATAGTGTTCATTAGGAAAGATATACAGGTTTTACTTCTTTAAAAAAGTTTTCTAAGCTTTACGAAGTAAAGCAGAGAATTTAATAAAAACTATTTCAGTGCTGAAGGTTGAAGTAATATGTAAATATAAAATTGATTTTTATGTTTTCCATGCTCAGCAAAATTTCTATTTAGTTTAATATCTGCAGTGAGTTAATAAATTAGGGACCAAAAGTTCCATACCTTTACCGAAAAAATTTGCAGAGGTATACGTATTTAATACTTCGTGGCACCATTTGCAGAAAACCATCTTTACTCGATGTGGAATTACTCAATACTAAAATAACTAACTCTTATTTATGGGTTGATTCCTAAATCTGACTGAAAAATATAAATTTTAAATCATTATTAGAAAGATTAGGAAAAGTGATTTAAATCAATAAATTAGTTTTCGAATACTCCGAAATTAACTTGAAAAAGTATAGAATTTTCTCGCATCCCTCTCATTAATTCATTATGAATATTGTTGCATGCGTACGGGTTCGTAATGAATTAAATGCACACAGAACCTTTCACAGCTTGATAAAATTTATTTTACCAAAAGAAACACTTTACAGTTCTGGAACTTTCCACAGACGAGATTTCCTTCGGCCGCCCAGAAAGCTCTAGTAGCTTCCATTTCTTGAAATAACTGGAAGGCACATACGTTTAAAGTAACATGCAAGGGCCGGATTCGATTGCAGTTACATATAGGGGTTAATTGGGTTAATTACAGTTGTTCAGTTACAGTCCCAATTACAGTTACAAAAAGACCGGACCAAAATATCGCCGAATGGTTGTCAAGTTTGGAGACGTTCGGCGATTTTCCGCCAAATTTGGCAACAAAAATTGCTAGCCAAAACCACTGTCAGCTTGGCAATATTTCGCTAATTTAGCCAAACAGCCATTTACTTCAAATATACTTGCCCTTGTAACCTTATTTTTCCGACAGAGCTTTGCTTTTTCATGCATTTCATGTTACATTATGCAAAACATACTACAGTTTCATATATAATTTCATTCAAATTATTTACATATATACAAAATTCTTAACAATATTTTTTCAACTAGGAAGTATACAGGAAAGCAATAAAATTACATACTTGCAGAATCTTCCCACTTTCTGAGCATTGAAAACTGTTTTCTTAAAATGTAGAGACATTAAGATTTTTTGGAAGGAAAAGAGATGAAAAATTAGCAATCGCCTTCGCCGGGAATCGAACCACGGACCTCTCGAATACCGGCCCAGCGTGCAGAACCATTACACCACGAACGCACGCTGGGAAGGCGGGAGAAATATCTTATATGTTCTATCTGATTTTTTTTTAAAAATGCATTTAGAGACACATATTTAAGACTGATATTTATAGAAAAAGATCCTCCTTCTACATTTTTCGAAAACTCTGTAAAATCCTTATCTACCCAAAGGAATGATCCTTTCGTGAGAGACATTCTAAGCGAAGGCGTTTCATATTAATACGAGAAAAGATATGAAAATGTTTATGTAGCCAGCCTGTTCGCCATGATTAGAGGCTCGAAGACAAACGCCAGTGTTCAGCAGTCTAATCCGTTCGATTGTTGGTGAGCCTAGTGCGTTTATGAAATGCTCGTCAAGTATATCCTTAAGACATATTTCTTTATTTAAATTTATATTATTGTCAAATGTGAATGTATAAATTTGCTTGAATAAGTTTCTTATTATTTAAGAAATTTGAGTGCATTACAGTTTCAAATCATCACTTAATTTTTGGTTTTTGTATAAAATAATTTTCAAATTCTCAGTAAATGCAAAGATATATTTTCATGATATTTTTCACTCTGGGTTATAAAGAATATACTTTATTTAGCACTTAACTTACATTACCTTTCATTTGCACACGGCTTTGGCTGCTCTTTCATTGTCCTAAAGCTATGTTGTTTTTTGTGTAGCTTTTCTCCTTCATTTGGAAATACTGACGAAATATTCTTGAGTTTTGATCTTACACGCATTATTCTTCAGTGCATTTGATCTCATTTTCCTTTCGCACTACTAATGAATACACAAATTCTTGGCGATTACTCCTTAGCCTACATATTTTGTCACTTTGAATAATAAGGTGCATTATCATGAGTTTCTGACTTTTATACAAGTCTGTTAATCCTGACAGATAGGGGAAAAAATGCCTGTCGTGAATTCTCCAGAGATTTGCCGCTGTTTTTGCCTAAGTGGGATGTAATTATTTCATTTAAAATGAGTTCAAGGTTGTGGATAATGGTACTGCTCTTATATTTTCAAAGGCATTTATCTTGCTCTTTTAACGTTTTTTTTAACTCTGTTATATCCATGACAACAAACAGCTACAATTCTTGAGGGAGAATAAAAGATAAAGCATTAAACATTGCAAAGACATTTGTTGAGTGTAACTAGGAGTTATTTTGCATGCATTATAATCTCTTTTACTTGGTTTAATTTACTTATTTATATACTGGAACTTATCCATATTCGGCATATTCTTATATTCCGAAAGAACTGCATCACTTAATATCACCTTTTGCACGATTTTTACAGCTTTCAGTTAAAGCTCCTTCTTGTGTTGTAGATGCTAATATTTTTTTGTTTTCTTTTCACTTATTCTTTCAGTAATAATAGAAACAAGTACATTGTCCCTCATCGAGCATATTATACTGATTTAATTTTGTAAACTAATGTAGTGCTAGGAATGCAAGAAACTCTAAAGACAAAAATTAATTATCAGGCATTCATCAAGCAAATCTGCTTCGGTCTGATAAAGAAAGTCCTTGAAAATTGCATTTCCATGGTGTGCTCTTAATATTGCGTGGTCCCTCGATTTTACTCTTCCGTAATTTATGTTTGTTAACACTCCAAGAATGTTTTGTTCTTGTATCTTTGAAAAAAGGTATTACATAATTGCATTGCGTAAATATTAAACTTTAAATATCAAACATGGAAAAGCTATTACAAGATTACAGGAATTACTTTTTTAACATAAATTTTTAATGAGAAGATTTATGAGCAATTTACAAAATAAAATAAACGTATTATATATCTCAAAGATGGAAACGATATAATGAGATTACAGCTTTTACCGCTTTGGCATGATTTTTATATTTTAATGAGAATCTTTACGAATAATTTAAAATAAATTGAAAATAAAATATTATCGTTAAATCGTCTGCAGAAAATGTTTCTTACTATTTCCAGGTATTCATATAAAAAATGAAATCCCAAACCAGAATATAAGTTTTTCTATTAAAAACCATTCCTATTTCTGGTTTTGTAAGATCGTCAGAGAGAAGAGTGTGTCTGCATTCTTTGACTCAACTATCTGGTGACAGGTTGCCCAGTTAAAATTTCAAGCGGAGACACGACATCAAATTAAGCCCAGTGCTACAAATGGTCATTTTATCACGCTTTTCGTGGAAGCCATTCTCACACATACATTTTATTGAGAGACGTATGACAAACCTCCTAGTACTACTAGGGAGTTGAAAACCTCGATACACACGATTTTATACATCACGAAAACTGTGCCAGTCATAATTTCTTGAAATTTGAATTTGAGAGTTTCATCCCAAGAAGTTCCGTAATTTTTATTTTTTCTTTCATTGAAAAGAAGTTTAGTCTTTCACTGCAGAAAAAAGGTTTTGTATCTTGAATATCATGTATTTATATTTGCTTCATATCTATACTGGATTCTCCGACTGCAGAAAAATGTTTCATGTTTAGAACTCATTTAATTCTCAGAAAACATGTTACCTGATGTCTTCAACTAAAGTTAGTGTTCTTTTTCATCATTTAGAACAGCGATGGGCGCGGAGAAAAAATCGAAAACAAAACGTTTGGCGGGCCAAGATAAATTTTTCTAAAATTTTAAAAACAACATACAAGTATTACAATTTAAATATGTTAATAAGATGAATGAAATTGCGATTTCAGTTTTAAAAGTTCCTTACATTTGAGTTTCGAAGTGAGATGTACTGATTCTAAGGAACGAGGCTAAATGCTCATCTGTCAGTCTACTTCTGAAATAATACACTCATGTCCATAAATTAAGGATAATTCGGAGTCACGCGGAAATCGAACTCTAAAATAAATATATCACCTGTAAAATCACTAAACACATCTTCAAGAATCATATGCAAATTTCAGGAAGTAACCAGATGACACCGATGGTGCGCTACAATGACGAGAGTGTAAGAGAGTAATATATAAAGAATACAGGAAAAGAAGTAAAATTGTTCCCAGGCGCTTTATAAGCATTTCAGTGCAATAAACGAATATGTTATGACACAAAGGACGCATTTGGATGATTTTTTACGTGGTAGAATTATCGGCCGTCTGGTATGTGGGTGTACCCAACTGGACGTATCAGTCGAACTTGGAATTGCCCAGAGTGTCATCTCCAGGCTTTGGCAACGATTCCAAGATGATGGTAATGTAAGTAGACGTTACAGCACAGGTCGCCCCAGAGTTACAACGTCGAATGAGGACCGGTATTTGGCAATTACTGCCATTAGAAACAGGCGGAGCACAGCCTCAGACCTGTCTCGTCAGCTCTCTTCAGCCACTGGTACGACAATTTCAAGGCAGACCGTGTACAGACGCTTAGGGCTGATTGGTCTATATGCTCGTAGACCTGTCAGATGCGTTCCACTTACTGCAACTCACTGTCGCCTGCGGTTAGCCTGGAGTAGAGAGCATGCATTGTGGACATCGCAACAGTGGGCTTGTGTGATGTTTTCCGACGAGTCCAGGTTTAGCTTGCAGTCTGATTCTCGCCGTACTTTCATATGGAGAGCTCCAGGTACCCGTTACCACCAAGAAAACATCATTGAACGACACCGTTACGGTGGTGCAGGAGTGCTCGTTTGGGGTGGAATTATTCTGGGTTTCAGAACTTCGGAGAGCATTCCTTTTTGAGTGGTGTAATATCCCCCAAGATCAGATCGATAATTTGATACTCAGCATGCCTAGGCGTTGTACGGACTGTATCGCATCATCTGGGAGACATACAATGTATTAACAATCATACCAACCATGTAATATTGATTTTTTGTAAATAGGTGTTTTTTTTTTTTTTTTTTTTTTTTTGTAATTTGCTCCAGGGAGAAAAAATCGCTAATTTTTTTAATAATATCAAACATATAGCATCTTTTTTTGCTTTTTTGTTTAATAAATAAGCTTTACAAATAAGTCAAATTTGTTTTGCTTCTAACTCTTCCTTTGCCTGATTTTGCATTATCCTTAATTTATGGACATGTGTGTACTTTCTAAGGTTCATAGTTGAAAACACTTGTTCACATATATAAGATGAAGCAAATATAGCACTGATTTTCTGGGCGTGAGGTATTAAATTGGGAAACTTACTTTCGATAATGATTTACAAAACTCTTAACTTTCGCGTATTTAGAAAAAACTGCTTGAGAATCTTGTTAGATCGCAACTCAATTAATTCAAGCTGGAAATCTGACCTCACTGCTTCACAATTTATGTTGTAAGGCAAAGTAAAATTATCCAATTATGTTTGAATGGCACTGAAATCTTTTCGAACTAAAAATTTAGTTTTTTTCAAGCCATCTTCATAATTCTTAAGCTTCTCGTCATTTACTGAGGGTGTCGAATTTAACCTCGGGAAATCAGACAAGTCGTTCTTAGCTAGCTGCTCAGAAAACAAATTAAGTTTTCTTATTAAGTTTTAAGTTAAGATTAAGTTTTTTTCTAAGGAGGTCTAATTCACCTATATTGGATTCCCATATGTCTGCTCCCTGAGAAAGAGACAACGCTTGTTGGCGCCAATTTACAGCTATAACTTCCACTTTTAAAAATTTACCAATTAAAAGCTGTTTGTGCTTGCTATTTCCGTCAATGTTTTTAGAACAAAAATAGAGAAAGTAAAAAGATTATCAGCCCTTTGGAAAAAAGGAAGAAAAAAATAATATTTAAACAAAGTAGAAAAGGAGATGATATACAATATATAAATACACAGTTCTTTTAATTTGCCTCGAACTGGCAAATTAAAATTCTATCCACGAGCCGGATGGAACCTTCCGGCGGGCCGAACTTGGCACACGGGCCATAGTTTGCCCATCCCTGATTTAGAACAATACCATAACCTCAACTGCATTTTCTCTTATGATATATTTTAAGAACAGAAAGGAACGATTTTAAATTACAATTTCTCTGTAAACTCAAATTTATGTTATTAATACGTTTTGTCTGTTATAAACCCCGAAATATGTTTTAGGTTTACTCTGAAATCATCTTAATCAGCGTTTAGAAGATATCTGCTAAAAAAGCTAAAAGCTAACCTAACTTCGCTTCATCTATGATGAAACTCACGACTAAAGTCACATTTAGAAAGGAAAATCGAAATTTCTCTCAGTGTATTCTTGCAAAAGACAAGGTAATTTTGATTGCAAAGTCACATTACTTGAATGTAGAAAACACAATTTTTATGCTTTTTGAGTCATTAGGTTTCGGATGCTGGAGACGTGAAAAATGTGCAGTGCTCTCACCGGAATTCGAAACCTGGACCTCTCGAATACACGTCGAGTATGCTTCCAATTACATCACGAAGGCATGCGGAAAGGAGGGAGAAAATAACTAATATGCTTATTACCTATTTTGTCACGTAAGAATAAAAGTAATGAGTAGTTACCTTATAGAATATTGTTTAATTTTCTAACCTGTTATTTTAAGTACCTTTCCTTTCAATTCTCATTTCATTTTCCTGCCAGAATGTAAACTTCAGCACGTGCGATATTCAAATTAGGCAGAAGGAAAGTAGTATTTAAAGGAAGGTTTAGGAAACTGAATTCAGAGCATGTTCTGCCTGCTTGAAGGCCATGTTGCTAACTTCCACGTTGAATCTCTAGCTATTAGAGTTCTGTGGCGTTGAGTTATTCTTGCCATTAAGCTTGTTTATGCCAACGTTCGAGTCAGAGCCAGCTTGCGCGATATTTAACCTGTGAAGCCGCTAATATGTACTTAACTCCGTTAATTTTAAGTTATTCATTACCTTTTGAGTTAAGTCAAAAGTATTGGCACGTGCTGGTTCCGACTGTAAACTTTATTTGAGTTAAAAGGGTTCTTTCCACTCTTCTTCTGACTTTGTAATAGCTTAAAGAATTTGGTGATAATTCACTAAACAGTTTTCAACGTTGAGTACATTTTATGGCAGCAAAGAGAACACGACGTCACAATCTACTTTTGGTTTGATCAAATTAATTTTATTTACTGCTTCTGGCAACATTATTTTCATGTCATTTGAATATCTCCAGGAAAATAATAAAGGGAGCTCACATCCTTTCCCTCTCCGATTTTGCCTCCATTTTGTTAATACGTTTTAATGACACTCCCTTTCTGTTCACTTAAACATTTACTTTAAGCTTGTATACGATTATGCTGTATTGCGGAGAAATTAGGGCGACAAAAGTCATGAGTTCATCGATCAAAACGAAACTACTAAAATCAAAGAATGAGGTGCATAGCATTAAGGGTCTTCATCTTTTAATTAAAACTTTAATAATTATGGACACATATAGGCATAAGGGAGTCTAAAAGACTAATTCTAATTGCAAATCATCAAAATCGGAAACTTAATAGTGCCATTGAATAATTTTAACATTCGAATATCTACGCATTACAGATCGAATTCTAAAACAAAGAAGACTAAATTAGTTATCAATTTTTCGCTGGATTTCATGTGGTCCAGGGCGAGATGAGCTAAATAATCAGCAGCGGACTTGTAACGCCATCTTTTACCGATATCAACAATCTTAACACACTCTCCACCTGAACTTTGACAAGAGTTCATTTAACTGAATTATACAATCGTATGCATAAATTATTTGTCTATAACATACAAAAATTTCAGTTACAAAAAATAGGTTACACATAAATTTATAACTATGACTAACAAAAACAGATTAAAATAGTTAAATACTTTCTAAACTTAATTAAAAAATTAAATTCAATTTATTCATTAAATAAGGAAAAAATTAGTAATATATAATAAAGTTCAAAGTGTCTGAAATCAGAGTACAAGAGCATGTAGGTGTTCGGAAGTGCGTTTTAAAGTGCCATTACTACTTTTTAGTTCGAATGATTAGAATTAAAAGTCACATCCAGGAATGGATTTTACAATTCTGCCAAATGGCTGTAACAGTATGTTTCTATAGTCTCCTTCAATTAAAACAATATATCCTACTTTCAGTTCTTTCTGAAATATTTTTCTTATTTTTTCAAACAATGGGCAGTTCTAAGGTCTAACAAATATTGCTGCTTCCATTTAAAACATCATGTTTTTGTTTCGACATCAGCTCTTGATAACGTTTTCTCTTCGTGAGTGTTTCTCTTTTTGTTCTTGCAAACGTCAGTGGATACTTCAAAATCGGTTTGTCCAATGTTTAAGAAGTACGCTGGAGTTTTGTGGCTCGTCATTTTCGTTATCGTAGCTTAGAGGCGGTGAGTTAAGAATTGACTTTACTTTCACGACTAGTGTAGGTATTTCATCGAAGATTAACAATGCTTTCCCTACATTTTTTCTTAAGTACACTTTGACGGATATAACGACGGGCTGTCATAAAACGCTTCCCACCATGTTTCTGAATCAATTATAAACTTACTCTGGGTTCTCTCTTTGGCAATAAAATTCTTGAATTTGTCATTATCTAAAACTGAAAAATATATATATATTTCTTTCTTTGTTCTTTTGAAAGTCTTTGCGTTAGCAGTGTAGATAAATCTGGAGTCTTCTTTTCTGCTACAAAATATACGAAATCCAAGTAAAAAGGGCCCTGTTGACGTACTTCAACGAGTTCTAAGTATACGGCTCTGTTACTGCACGGACGAATAAAGCAATACAGGATTTTTTGAGCGTCTTTAAAATTTATTACGTAGACTTTTCCGACGATATTAATTCCACCAATTGCAAATGGAGGTGATTCTTGGATTCTTCCTATAAGTAAGGGTGCATTTGTATTGTCTTCTGGCATAGCTAAATATTTCCAACAAATCAAGTAACTTTTTTAATATCTTTTTAACCAATTGGCGTCCTTTAAAAATCCAGAGACAAAATCTAACTTTGTCTCAAGTCACAGAACTCCCTCCATGCATTATCTTCTCGTGCTCTTTGCGTGCAATTAACATTGTCAGTCCGGAAATTTTGGGTAAGATACCTCGATGCTTATTACCTAGTGAAAAATCAGAAGTCAGAAAATAACAATATTCTTCTCAATATCATGATTCTATTTTTCTCAATGTATGGGAGAAAATTACACAAAGGTGAAATTTTTTCATCGAATTACCTTCGTTTAGAGCTTTGTTATCTTCTCCAAAACAATTTTTTTGCACTGATCGTATCCAGAAATTTTTTGCTTCTTGTTGGTCATCAGTTATAAGATTTCCTTAAATATCTCTGGACTTTCTTAGTTCTGTAATGAAACATGTTTTCCAGGCAGTGACTAATATCTTTTTGTCGCTATATTTTAAAATGTTAAAGAGATTATTTGAACTTTCGACTGGTCATATATCGGAGAAGGCAGGGTTGCAACTGTTTGTCCCTTCATACGAAGTAACCTGTTAAGGTGCTTACACAATAAAGCGGTCACCACTTCCGGCCTTAGTAGGGGCCAAGCCTAAATCGGCTAAGTGCCCACCAATGGGGGAAAAATTGTTTCTTTAATCTCTAATTTTGGCCAAAGGTAGGGAGAGAGTTGAACCGGCTGTAGACCTTGCTTCCAAATGGGTTCGTTTAACTTAGGAGATCTTCGTTCCCCGAGATACGAGATCTACAGGGTTTTTGAGACCTGAGTGGTAATTCCAATCTTTAGCTGATCTCAATTCTTTTTTTATCTCAAACAAAACAACAGCAAAAAAAAGTGATTCTCAACAAAGGGTTCGAAGGTTTCAGACTTTATTTGATCCAAAAATAGGTAACTGTTAAGTTCTGTCCAAATATAGCAGGCGATTTTCAAATTCAATGCTCTAAAAATATTGTCGCCCAACTTAGCTGACAACAGCGCTCCCATTAATTCTAACTTCAGTAATGTAAGAGAATTTAGTGAGGCTACCCTATTTCTAGATTCAATAAAGGCAATTTTAATATCTTTATTATTCGTCGTGAAACGTAGGCATGTTAATGTACCCCAGACTTTTATGCTTGCTTCCGAGAAACAATGATTCGAGATTTTCATTATTAAGCCTAGAGAGTACAAACTATTAACGAGCGATGTAGAATTCAGCCACCTCAGGCAGCTCTTCACATCATTTTCTCCATTGAAAGGACAATCAGTGGTTCATTCCAATCTATTCTGTGACGACCAAAACTTCTGTATTTTAATCTACTTTATTTTAACAGTGAAAGTCCCTCAAATTCCAATCGGAGAGAATATTAGAACTTAACTGTGGAACTGGGTTTAAAATACATGGCTTCCAATTGTTCACCTTTGCAAATTTTACAAACTTTAGTTTGCCGAAGTCGACATTCGAAAATTCTGGGTTTAGGTGCAAGGCGCAAAAAAACAACGCACCTGCGCACCTTAAAATCTTTCTTTTACATTAACCGTAAACATTTTACACTACTCATGATTCCTATGAACAAAAATCTGATGTGTACATCACATGACTTCCTTGTACGGAATATTAAATTATACGCATTTTTTTCTTGCATTTCATTTAACTTATTAGATTGAATTAAACCTACTTCGCCGACAGCGCATAAACGACAATAGAATAAATGCATTCTTTAAAATTCACTTTGTTTACCATAGCGACACTCTGGCGCTAGGTTTACTTAACAATATTATATTTCGTTCATATTGTAACTCAGAATGCACAAAATTTATATCATTTTAAGAATTATCTAATCGTTGCCACATGTTCTATTCAAATACTATAACAAAGCTAGAACGATGTATAAAAGAAATTAAGCAAACAAAACGAAAAATACATAAAAATTCAAAATATCTTTATTAAAAATTACGAAGTAAATCTTAAATACTTATTTCCTCGAAAAAATTCCAGAAAGGATTAAGCATGATTTAATTCGCAATAATAAATGAAGGCGTTATTTTTGTGTTGCGAAGCTTAGTCTTTCTAGATTGGCAACAAATCTACAATTCTGCTGTTTCAAATGTAAACAAATATGTCCGCCATGTTATTTAAAACTTAACCGCACTTAAACAGCTTTTAAATTGTTGATAATTGTACAAATATTGCTTCCAGAATTACGAAAAGCATAAAAACTTTAACCGGAAGATAAAAACAACATAATTCAATCATTTTTAAAGAAAAAAATGTACAATTTACAAATATATAAGAGTAAAGAAACTGAGATCACTGAGCCGGGTAACAGAGAGGATATATTTATAAATATATTTATATACGTTTGGCGCGGCCGATTGAAACCAAAATACGAGGTGCACATCTACATGTTATAGTAGTCTTATATACAAAATTTTAACGTTCTGAGGCTACTCGTTTTTGAGTTATGCGAGATACGTACGTACGCACGCACGTACGTACATACGTTCTTACAGACGCCACGAAAAATTCTCTTCAGAATTCATTTTAAAGCAGTTTTTTAGTTTTTTTGGAGGAAAAGAGTCTTTTATTCTGTCCTTACGTATAGATATCACGCAAAAACATCGTTAAATTTCATTCGAAAGCGGTCAAAGTGGATATTTTCGTTGAAATATAAATATGTTGCCTGAAGCTTTCCGCGATTACAATACTTCCTTTTTACTTCGTACAAGGAAGTAAAAAACGCAGGTTCAATTTGACACGGAAATAAATTCATGTGCTCTGACAGTTTACTTACTGTTCGGCGTCAGTGAACGTTTGCTAATAAATGCTCTTCACTTCCGGCTTCGGTTTGCGTGAGAAAAAATAAACAACTCCCCTATAATGTACATAACAATTCCCTATAATGTACAATCATATGCTGTATAATGTTCCTATAATCCTATAATGTACAATGTTCTCTATACAATTCCCTATATTGCAGATATTTAAATTTATGCAAATCCCTAATTTCGTAACTATAAATGGATTTCTAATTTCCCAGCATATTTTATTCTATAACATCAAAGTTGTGCGTTATTCAGCTGTAAATGTAAATACAGAGCACGTTTTGAGTTACTAAAACTAAATTCTAGAAAAGCACTTATATATTTTGTATAAAATTAGCGAAGTTGATTTTGAAGAGGAATTATCAATAACACTAAACCTTAAAAGCGAGATTTATCACATGTTATTATGTTTATTACTGCATACATATCCATTCGGAATAATTTAAAGCGCAATTCTATCTTTTCCAAAGTGTAATGATCGAAGCCTATAATATCCATTGCTACTATACACTGAAGTGACAAAAGTTATAGGATACCTCCTAATATTTTGTCGGTCCTCCTTTTGCCCGGCGAAGTGCAGCAACTCGACGTGGCATGGACTCAACAAGTCGTTGAAAGTCCTCTGCAGGAATATTGAGCCATGCTGCCTCTATAGACGTCCATAATTGTGAAAGTGTTGACGGTGCAGGGTTTTGGGCATGAACTGACCTCTCGATGATGTCCCATAAATGTTCGATGGGATTCATGTCGGGTGATCTAGGTGGCCAGATCATTCGCTGGAATTGTCCAGAATGTTCTTCTAACCAATCGCGAACAATTGTGGCCCGATGACATGGCGCATTGTCATCCATAAAAATCCCATCGCTGTTTGAGTACGTGAAGTCCATGAATGGCTGTAAGTGATCTCCAAGTACCTGAAGGTATCCATTTCGAGTCAATGATCGGTTCAGTTGCACCAGAGGACCGAGTCCATGCCATGTAAAAACAGCCCAGACCATTATGGAACCACCACCAGCTTGATCAGTGCCTTGTTCACAACTTGGGTCCATGGCTTCGTGGGGTCTGCGCCACACTCGAACCCTACCATCAGCTCTTACCAACTGAAAGCGTGACTCATCTGACCAAGCCACGGTTTTCCATTCGTTTAGGGACCAACCGATATGCTCACAAGCCCACGAGAGTCGCTGCAGGCGATGTCGTGCTGTCAGTAAAGGCACTTGAGTCGGTCTTCTGCTGGCATAGCCAAGGAAGACAAATTTCGCCGCACTGTCCTATCGGACACGTCCTTCGTACGTCTCACATTGATTTCTGCGGTTATTTGACGCAGTGTTGCTTGTCTGTGAACATTGACAACTCTACGCAGACGTCGCTGGTCTCGGTCGTTAAGTGCAGGTGGTCGGCCACTGCGCTGTCCATGGTGGGATGTTATGCCTGAAATTAGATACTCTCGGCACATTCTTGACCCTGTGGATCTCGGAATGTTGAATTCCCTAACGATATCCGAAATGGAATGACCCATGCGTCTAGCTCCAACTACCATTCCGCGTTCAAAGTCTGTTAATTCTCGTCGTGCGGCCATAATCACGTCAAAGCCTCTTCACATGAATAACCTGAACACAAATGAAAGCCCTGCCAAAGCACTTCGCATTTATACATTTTCTACGCAATACTACTGCCATCTGTATATTTGCATATTGCTATCCCATGACTTTTGTCACTTCAGTGTAGACGTTACGGAGGAAAATACTGTAAAGAAAATAAATGTAAGAAAATATTGAAGCGTTTCTAAGAAAATTATCCCATTACGCTATTTCGTTGCAACATATCTAATTCAAATTTATTAAAAAAGGTAAAACACGTCTTTAAATTTTAAAATAGTGTAATACAATTAGTTTAAAAAGCATATCGAGAATATATTCTTACTCTTATAAATAGCGCATCTTTCATTTATTGCTTGTTTACCAATTACTGTGTTATAACAAAGTAGCCAAAATTACTGTTATTCCGTACCTTTTTTAGTCTAAATAATATATATATAATATGTCCTTTGTAAAAAATAATTATGCATCTATTTTGTAATAACTGAAGTATTATAATATAAGATATTATGAGAAAATTAGCTTTATGCAGTTCTGTAGAAAACAAATGAAGAAGCTCAATTAAAAAATAGCGCGAAGAAGCATGAAAATAGTTCATCCAATCGCTGTGGACTTCCTACAAGCTTTCGATATGTTCTTACATAGTAACCTCGTAATTAACGCAATTTCTTCTCCATTCCTGATGGAAAAGTATAAAATCATGTATAAGCTCTACCATTTTTCTTTAGACCAATCACTTCAGATTCTTAATGCAGCATAATTAAGTCTACTTGTAAGTGTTCGTCGTAGCAACAGCTTTTTGGTAAAGATGAACTACACTCCAACGAAATTGAAGTTAGCAATATTTTAGTATTAATTTTTGAGTCGAAGTTCGTCGTTTTTTTTACTATTACATCACAGTTTTAAGTACTTTTATATTCTTATATTTGGCGCCCAAACGGTATAGTGATTAGGGAAGCCGACTGCGATATCGAAGGGCCCGGATTCGAATTCCGGAGAAAGCGTGGAAGTAAAATTGTCTGTCTCCTCATAGGAGGTAAAGGTGGCCACTTATTAGTAGATTACTACATAATAAAATGACTACCACTTGTGGCCTTATTAGTGGCGAGTACATAAAAATTGCTAGTGCCCGCCATTAAAAAAATATTGTTATATTTTAATTGCTTCATATATAAAGCCATCACCCAGTCCTATTGGAGCATCTATTAGTTGATCATACTAATTGCGATTGCCTAAAGTTATTATGCACATAATGCTTCAAGTTATTTTGTTTTAGTAAAATTCAACCTTCTACTAATTAGAAGAGGTTAAATCTAAAACTAACGACCTCAATTTAAATTAAACTATTGCGCTCACATGATTGAAAATTAGAAGGCAAATATGTTGTCTTAACCGATTGAGTTATGTGTGGTTCCGACTTCAGTTAGCTCAAAATGTGGCCAGTTTAAAAAACTTGAAATTGCTAAACTTGAAAGTACACTAGATGTTACAAAAATGACACAAATGCTAATTAAAGGAACTTTAGAGCCCTTTTAATATTTTGGAAAACCAACTGAGTGCTGCAGTGCCATCAGTCTCTAACATGAATTAGTTATCGCATAAAATTTAAAATGTTTTGCTAGGTAATAGCAATAAGTTTCCTCCTTTACGAAAGAATTAAAATATGACCAACATTAAAAATACCGTTTTAAGTTAAATTCGGCCTTCCTTACTGTTAGAAGAAATAATACTACATAAGCACTTCTCGTATACAAGCGAAATATATTGCGCTTTATTGCTCGTAAGGATTTTAGCTTTATCTTACTTTTTCACATAAAATAGCTTTGAATCTGAAATATCAAACTGGATTTCATTTCATTTTATCAACTGCATGGAAATTGCTTGTCATTAAAGATTTAACTTAAGAAAACTAAGTCTAACTTTTAGATAAACTATTACAACGCCATAAAAATTAAATAAACGATCCTAAAATTAATTACGGAAGTACCTTTTCGTAACTACACTCTCAAAATGAAATGAAATAAAAAATGCAGATTGTTATCTGTTCGTTACAGTTATTTTTCTCGCATATACTGGATAGAATGCAGTCATTCTCATGGGATTATTCATCCGCATAATTACGCCAAATTGCATGACTGTACTCAGAATTTACGTGATCCGGTAACCAAAGCATTGCTATGATTTATGAACTTATTTCAATCACCAAAAAAGTGTTATTTCACATAAAGACTCATTTTAATGCACATATTTATGAATTACAACACAGTAATTGCATGTAAACAGAGAGAGCTTTATACGAGTATAGTCACTGCAGTAATTTCTGATACGTAGGCAGATTTATAAATTCTTATAAACCTATAAGAATATAAAATAATGAAATTGTGTCGATATAAAATTACTGGTAGGGGACGATGTATTACTGAAAAGATGTGCTTATAAGATAATGACAATTTCTTTTCTTATACGTATTATTCCGTAATTTACTCTTATAATATTTTTCACTCCAATGTAGGAGATATTATTCGATACATTTTTCCATGTCAGGAATTTGATTTACTAATTTTTAGATTCGTGTCTGTTTAGTTTTATCAGACTGCACAGTCATCGTTAATTTTCTTCCTCTTAATACTCTTTTCTAAGCACACTGCACCTCAATTCGCAGAATATACGTGAGCATTTACCTAGTTCTTATCAAATTTCATTCAATCACCCTGTTATCATGGACTATAAAATTATAAAATTTTAATGTAATATTAAAAGAGAAATTTAATCTCTTATCACATTAAATTGTATGAATTTCAGTACAAAGGTGAAATCTATTTCATTACATTTTATAATCGCGAAATTATACAGCATTTTTAATGTCTTCAGTTTTGCTGTGTTGTTGTTACATTTTATGATCACTTGTCTGACAGTGACATCAGCCCAAGCCCACGAAATTCCTCGTGGCAAGGAGCGCCTGTCGTTGGCAACTTACAGCTTGAGCGCCTTACAGGTGACAGTGCGAGTTAACTCAGCTCCGCTCCCAATTCTGATGGAGAGCACCTTAGGGGGGATGGGTCCGATGGTCTCCCACCCCTCTCCTTCCACCAAACCACACGAGAGGACTTTCGGTTCGCTGCATTTTAGAGTGCCGCCATGCCGCACCATCACTATACATTTATAAACATCCATGACCTCTCCGGGATTCGAACCCGGCACGGCAGTCAGTGACGCTAACTACTATACCGGTTGGTAGGCGTCTTTAGTTGTAGTTTCACTTGAGAAAATTAAATGTAAAACTTCTTATTCGTATTTGCGGAAAATTTATCTTTCTCAAAGGGCATACATACTAAGCGTAAATCCAAGGCAGACATGGCAATAAACATATTTTAAATATAAAATGGGTATACTGCACTTTTTATAATTATTAAAGGCGACACTTTCTGTTCAAGTATTGTCGTTATTGTTGCTAATCCTCAAGTCCAGCATCTACTAGACGAGAACCACGAGTTTAGTCACCTTCAAAAAGTCATAGATTATCACACGGTTTAGTCATAGACAAAAAGTATTACGCAGTGTAGAAACTCTTCCTAACTTCCTGACTCATTTCATGTCCCTAATTCTTCATTTTCTGGCATAGTTTAAAGTCCACACTTAGTACATAAATTACTCATGTGTCTTTATATATGCTCATTTATAAAATAAGTTAATTGCAGCTTAACATAAAAAGTATGTCAAAAAGAAAAGATGAAAATTTGCTTCTATGTTGTCTGTGTTTTCTAATTTTTATTATGAAGTAAAAGATTTCCACAGAAAATGTTATGCCAGAGCCCTCTTTCAATGATATTTGTCTTCCGAAGGTAAATAAGACCTTGATCTAAAAAGCTCTTTAATTTATTATCATTTCTTCAACAAAATCATCTGAAGTCAGAAAGGCTGATGAATAGATTGATTCTATTATCGATTGCTCATTTGCGTGCTGTTTCCTATAGCTAGTGCCATGTTTTCAATGACCTCATAATGTCTGAGTAATAAGCAAGCAGTTCCCGGGAATTTGACCGGGACATCATATTTTTCTTAATGATATTTACCTCTTAGACAGTTTGCTTCGAATGTGATTTCCAATTATCGAACATGCTTGAAAATGCTAAGTTAAAAAGCCATGCCTAATCAGCGCGTATAGCACAATATTATGCTATTTCAGGGCTATAAATTAAATGGAAAAGAGAGTTTTAAATTATAAAGGTATACTTAACGTAGCCTAGTAATTATATACTAAGTATGTTTTAAGAATTTAAAATGTTAGATGTCGAATCAGATAGATTTTTCCGTACATGAGTCCACATTTGTTCCTTAACAAACTTCCTTCTTTAGAAGAAAGCTTACAAAAGAAATTTATTTGATTTGCAATTCTAATGTTTTGAGTTTCAGTGTAAAAGTATCTTACCCGATGTTAATGAAAATTTGTAAACAGGAGATACCTTCTGCAGCTCAGTTGTTCAGAGATACCTTTTTCAACACGTGCTCCAAGCCCGATTTCTTTCTAATATAATATGAAATCATCTTAACATTTCCATCCTGTTTGCTGATGCTTATTTAAAGTAATAAAGTATCATAAGAATTTCACATGGAAACCTTTTTCTTTCATTATACCATTTCAACTATTATTCATTCTACTGTAATGAGCAACTCATTATCCTAGTGTCAATGCTTGCACATTTTGCATTATGTAGAATATATTCATATATATTTCAGTATGTTTTGTAGATTCGAGAGATATATAAGAAAATTTTGAAAGCTATATAAGAAAGAGACAGAGACAAAAATCAAAGATAAAATTAAACAAGCATTTAATTTCAAACTGGCGTTTGTTATTTTAATAAACCAACCCAACTTACTGTTGAACTTTTTATTTATTTATTTATTTTTTAACTTTCGAATATTTCTCGAAAACATATGAGATATTTGCCCCTCGCTGAATTAGCGATCGCAACGAAAATTATAATCTCTGTTTACCAAGCGGGAAAATTTATGTAAATATTTTAATTTAAAAGTATTTTTTATTGAAGCTCCGTACATAGGTTGAGGATGAAAGGGAAACAGGCCTGCGACTAAATATTTCTTGAATGCCTAGTCACTGATCTAGATGATCCACATTCAGGAAACGAAAGTGGTCTTCATGTATGTGATAATTTTGGTTATATGACACCTTCAAGTAAGAAACATAATAATGCTCATGTTTTCTATGGGACTTGTAGGTATAAATTGCATATGAGTAAAAATGCGATCCCAGCCCAATTAGATAAATAATATAAAATGAAACGATCTAAATTACTCCAAATGTCATTAATTAAAGCTTTGTGAAATAGTATATGAGTTTTGTTGAAGACAGTGACACATGCTAAGCTTTCGAATGCAAGTTTTTAAAGGAATCTTTTACAGTAGGAAAACATGAATAAAAAAGTGCGGTTTCAAATGCACATTTACAGAAATGCCCGAATTCTAAACTTTGCATTAGTTTTCAGTTTTCATTCATAATAAAAATCTGCGATATTGCTTTCTTTCTCTTCGGGCGAAAGTAAAGTATGCCATGCAATTGAGACACTTTTCTTTCAGGACCAGTTTTGCATATTTACAAAAATGGATCCCTTTATATAAATTATCTTTAGCAAGACAAGGAGCCGCACATTATTTCTTTGTATGAAACCTATATTAAAATGTTAATCTTATGTATATTATATTAAAACTGTCAGGAAACTCAAACTGTTATAATCTGAAAGAAATTAATTCATTTTAAAACTGAAATATAATTGAAACCATGAGCTTACAAGTCAGTTTGTTTTAACCACTCTTTGTTCTTACCCTCTTTGCATCATACATCACACAGCGCCCACCATCGGCCGAGCGGTAATGACGCGGAACACTGGTAGTTCGGTCCGAGGTACGAATTCCGCGAACGGGCTGGCTGCATGGGCGTTTTCGTGGTTTCCCCCATGTGTAACGTGTATACGAGCCAGTTTCCCTTAGAAAGTCCTCCCCGAAGGCATCCCTTCCTTTAGGCAGATAGCCCTCGTGTACTTTGCCATAATTGAATAATCCCAATCCCATACATCACACATTGGCATATCCTCAAAAGCGATATCTCCACACAAAGAAATTATCTGAAATCGTGGCTGATCGTCTTAAGCTGGTTTCATTGTATAATTGACCCTGAATTAACTGGGTTTAAGAGTACCATCTTGCGAAAATTCGTGTATGCGGTTCACCACCCGTAATTAATTATTAAAGGCTTTCTGTTATAACCAGGTTTCTAACAATAATACAACTACTTCATAATTACATTTTGTACATAAATCTTTCATAACTGTACGCTGTCAATAAAGCAAGCTAAAGTCTATCGGGCATGATCAGCCTTCTAAAAGTATTTCGAAAGGAATTAACCTAGCTCATTGCAATATTCACAGCAGGGGTTAACAGAGAAATAAAAATATTTATACTAGATTTACTCTGTATTACTAAAATTACTCTTATTTTATTGCAATGGAAGATAAAATAACTAAGTATTTATATATATTTTATATATTCATGACTTACCTAACTTCATAAAGTTTATATTTTATGAAGATATGTATATGATGATTTATCTGTTAGCCTTTTTCAAATGGTTGCAAACTCCAAAACATTTTCCAATACATTTATAGAAAAATTCAGCGTATAATCTGACCTACATACTTAGAAATTCAAATATATGCTCTTGAAAATTTTGCTGCTATCGCTTTCTCTGAGGCAGAAAATTTCGTGAGCGAAGTCAAAATAGACAATATTAAAGTGCTTGGGAAACTGATTGAGAATTAAGAAAATATTAGTACATTCCCATATTTCGTACTTTTATAACAACTCATTTTGCTATTAATTGCTTCTGACCATGTATTGAAAAATCATGTAATGAATAATTCCCAGACATTTCATGAAAATAATATGTGGCACTATTATGAACACATTACATTCTGTCTATGTAAGCTTTAATTTTAGATTTTCATTTTAAAGCGGTAAAAAGGCTGAAGGAAGTATTCAAGAAGCATATTTATTTAGAATTTCAAGCAACTGGCGGAAAATAAATCTTTTTTTTTTCTAATTGCACTGATATTATACAAAACTTACTTTTGCTGTTTTTTCTATTCTTTGTGTGGAATTTCAGAGTCTTGAAACATATAGCTGGAGATTCGTAGTATGGAAGAAACATGCAATGCAAAAATCTATCTTTTGACAGTCTTTCAGTCTCAGTCAGAAGAAAGAGACAGAGATCTATTTATAGACATTCTATAATAATAAGATAATCTTTTTTTAAAATGACTTACTTTAATTGCCAACTCTTTCTAGGGTACACAGAAATCTCGAAGTACTCTGAACTCTGTTATCTCGAAGACAAATAATAGTAGGCAGTACTCCCAAATTATCTATAAAATTAAAGAAGAGAGAGCAATATTTCAGAAATTATAAATATACAGTTCTTTAAATATTATTTTGTTCCCTAAGAAAAGTTTAATTCTCGTTTTCGTAGGTAACAACTTCAGAGATGTCCAAATACATGACTGCTACTTTTGTTGTTGTGCTAATCTTCATGATGATAGCCAGCCTGTCAGCAGGAGCCAGAAAACCTCCATTTAATGGAAGCATATTTGGAAAAAGATTCATGCGAGACATAGGTAAATGTATATTATTTCTTCCTTATTTTACAATATGAAGTAATTTTACAGTTTGCGGTATTGTTAAGCCGATGAGAAGTATAACAGTTGTATCATGTATTAAATGATAAATTTCACTTTTCCTTTTGGACGAAGCGTGTTATGCAGTAAATATGCAACAGGTTAACTCCTAATTATAAACGTACTTTTAAGTAATTCATTTGATTAGAAAATTTTCGAAATATTAATTCAAAGATGAGAATTATAAATGTGGTATTTCAAATTCAACAGAAGTTTCAAACGAATTCCTCTAAAATAAAAGTTATGTTAATCTCTTCAGCAGAAAACAAAACTTAAATATTTTTGAGATTTCGTATGACGAATTCAGAATTTGTATAATTATGTTGAAATGTGCAACTAATTACTTTCGCATACTGACAATAATTCAAAGGCATACTGTTTGAAAGCAATAAAATTTGTGATCGAAGTAGGATGGTTTGGTTTATTTGATTATGGCAAAACACTCGAGGGATATCTGCCTAAAAGGAGGGATACCTTCGTGGAGGACTTTCTATGGGAAACTAGCTCGTATACACGTTACACACGGGAAAAGCCACGAAAACGCCCATGCAGCCAGCCCGTTAACGGGATTCGAACTTCGGACTGAGCTATCAGTCTTCAGCGACTTTACTGGTTTGGCTTGATCGAAGTAGGAATGAGATTTTTTAAATTAAAAAGTTGCATTTCATGCCTCATTGCTTTATGTATCAAGACTCAGCAGCTGTAATTAGAAATATAAAACTCAGCAAATGTAATCATAATCCAAAACTGCAATTAGAATGACTTTCGTTACTTCAGAATTTATAATTTGCAGCTGCAAGAAAGGAAGCAAAATGAATAATGAAAGCAAAAATCCTTTTGCCTTAGTTCCTGTAGTTGCTATATTTTATACTTTATATTGATTGTATTTTATATTTTATGATAGTATTTTATACTTTGTATCGTATTTTATATTTTTTACAGTACTTTGTATTTTGCATTGTATTTTATACTTTTCTGAACTTTGTATTATTATGATTATTATGTTTGCTACCTTAAAAAACAAAAAGATTTTGACTTTGTATTAATTGCAGTTGCTTGTTATATTTTATCTAAGTTATTTCATTAAATATTTTTTTAGATATAGACAACAGAGCAATTGACTATCGTCATCCTGTTTGTGAATATATCTTTGATTCCTGCAGTCAGTGGTTCACGGCAAGTCAAGAAGGGCAATAACTTCTGGAATCTTTTTCAAACGTATGTGTGCGTCACAATCAAAAAAAGGGGTATTGAGGACTTAATTATTATGTAAATGTGCATCTCTTGTTTTGCGTTCACGCTTAGATACTTATCATCTATATTTTCTTACTTATTTATTTCGAATTAAAATTTATTTCATCAATAAGTTATTTCTCTAATTCAGACTTCAAATTCGAACAGTATTTGCGTATTGTCAGAAGAAATCAATTGGTTACTTATTAAAATTAAAACATTTTTCCAAAGCTCTGAAATCTGTCATAATGCTTTGAGTTCCAAATTGTATTAAAATTCCTGTCTCAGTTTAGCTTCTCAAATACTGAAAGAAGGAAAGAATTTGTATCTCAGAGAAAGTTTCTGCCATTTTTAATGAACAAAATGCTTTCTATCTAGCTCTCAATAAGTAAATGCAATTTTAAAATATTTTATGCAAGAAATATAGTACCAGAAAATTTTATTTTAAGTAAGTATTTATGCTTGTAATTGATTACACGAGCTATATCACAGGTTAGTACGATATTTTTAAGCATGTACTTCAAATAAGGTTTAATGTTATTGACGCTAACTATCTGAAATTTAATTCTGTGTTGCATTATCCTAGAAATGCTAACAGTTTCAAAACAGAAAAAAAAAATTTAATTCCAAAATTCATTTGTTTGAAAACATTCATTTTAAGCAGTTTTAAAAAAAATCTATACAGCTCTTTTCTATTTTAATTTTGATTTAGTTGAACTGTTAACTTTCAAAGCCGATTCAAAAAGCAGACCTCAACGTTTACTATAAAGAGAGAGAGGTTTTACTGTTAAAGTAATTACATAATGCAATTAACAATGACAGACATTTTACAGTTAATTAAAAAACTTTATTTAAATTTAAGATTAAACGCAGCATATGAGGGAAATCTGTGTTCTTCAGATATTGCTAAAATAATGAAAATTGTCAGCAAAAGGTCCCCTTCATTGAAAGACTCTATTAACAAATCAATGGGGGAGGTTAATAACCTTTGTCTTTATTTTTAAAGCGTTATTAAAGATGGGAAAAACTGTTAACCATAAGTTTTCCCTAATTTTTAAAATCAATTTAACTACTAAAACAAGTAACTTCACTAATCGCACGTATCAAAACCTAGTTAAATATTGAAAGAGCATTACTCGCTATAGGTAGAACTTCTAGAAAATGTTTCAGAACTATACTGCACTGGATGGTTTAATTATGGCAAATCCTTAAAAATTAATAAATATTTCTGGAACTACGAGTTCAGTAATATATGAGAAAGTTTTAATATAAATCGCATCTTAAATCGGATATTCGGAATAATTCTTAATTTTTATGACTAGAAATCCATCAGACTTTCTTCAGTTAGTCACACTGCTTAAAGGTGTCAATAATTTACATATTCTCACCTTTACTAATTCTTTTTTTCCTCAGACCGTAAGTACTGAACTAAAATAAAATTGAAAAGTAAAATAAAAATTATTATCTCTAATAATAATAATAAAACCAAGACAATAATCTAGTTGCTACTATCTCTTACGTTAAATAAAGCTGAGACTGAAACTGAAAACATAATTTGTATTAAAATGGCTGAAAGTTTATTTAAACCTTTATTTGGTTAGAACTGAGAGCAAAACAGAAAAATATTAATCAATATAGAATAGAGTACATTAACTGCACTAAAATGCAATATTTTGCAGTTCAATAAATATTCAATAAAAATGTCACTTAAATAGTCTGAAGATCCGTACATTTTACATTTTATACTTAATTATTATTTCCTACTATACTTCCATTTTTCTTTACTGATGGTTGCTTTATTTCTTTTTCAGCTCTCCTCTTCAGCAATTCACGAATTAATAGAACATCTGAATAAACAAAACAGATGCATAATCTATTGTAACTTAAGAAAATAAAACTGTGATTTCACAATACTCGTTTTGTTTTATTCAACAGAGAAGATGAACAATTGTTTTTAGATTCTTCAGAGTTGTTAAAAGGGTTAGAAAGCTTATGATTGTTAGAAACGAGATGTATCAGGAGTTCACTAACATGAATCAAGGTGCATGTTGAGGAATCAAACATTTTTCTTGTACACATTTGTATATGTGTATATACGTGTGCGCGCGCGTATGGGACTTATTTATAAGAACAATGAAAGTAGAAAGAAATGTGTTAGAGATATTCAAAATTTTCTAACGGTAACATATTCTGTACAGTTTTAAGCTTACTGGTTATTATAAAAAGAGATAAAAATGTTATCTTAAACTAAGCATCGTCACAAGAATAATACAGTGTTCTTAACATACGGAATAATTTTGCTTTCGGTTTTTTAAAATGGGTATGAAAATTTACAACTCTTTTGTTGATTAATTATGCCTAAAGCGAAGCATTTCATTTAAAAGTACTCTCAACTATTATCTAACGGTTGAACAATTTCTGACACAATTTAGCCGGAATGCAGATAAATTTTAAAACTGTATGATGCATAGTAATGACCAATTTCTATTCAAATAGCTTAATTTACCGCCAGCCTACATTAACATTAAAAATTCAAGGACGTGTAACGCCACGCCGTTTAGATTACAGTCCCACCCGTGCCTGTCGAGCAACCATGGGAATGACTTTCTCCTGAAAGATTATGATGATCAAACTGCAACCAAACCATTCCAATGAAATATTGAAATAGAGACATATTTAATGCCCGTTCGCGCAGTTTCTATCGCGTAAACTGTCTTCTCTTTCGAAGGGATGGTAAGCAGAATTTGAAATTAGTTTCGGAGAGTTTCTCTAGAGGCTCTGTGGAATCATTTGTTGCACGGAGTTGCTCTTCATGAGTTGGAGCGGATATAAACTTCTTGATTTGATACTTTACTTTAGGAGATAAAAAGATTTTCATGGAATATAATGGTCTTTATCTAAACAATTTTGTGACAAGCAAAAGAAATTAATTTCATAGAAGTAAGTGTGAATTTGAATATAAAGAAATCAGATCAGTCTCTGGGCAAATGTTTAAGGCACATTGTTATAATTTTCTCGTTATTGAATACAAAACTTCATTAAGTTTTAAAATAATTTCAAGACCGTAATGGAATAAATGCAGAAAGTATAACGTATAGAGCTTGTAAAAAACAGCTTAATTGAACTCAAAATATAGTCATCAAATTCTGAACCCCAGGGAAATGTTTGTTTCTTTTGAGTAAACTTTAATCTAAATCCTAAATTAGGAATTCCATGATAGAAAGATAACCCTGGTGAAATGTTAACTTTATTCTTGAAATCCATTGATGATTTTTTTCCCGCCATTTTCAGAGAAATTTACATATTTTTTTATCTAAATAAAGCTAAGTTTTGCTTAAAAACTAATAATCAAAAGACATATCTTTAAAATTATTATCGGAAGGTTGCAATTGTTTCGAAAGCGAAATAAAAGCAAAAGTATAGGCAGATCAATATTTAAGTTTTTTCGATCACCAAAAATAGCCGGAGAAAACATAATAACATGCTTTCCACCTTGAACTGAATTGAGCTTTCTGCGTAACTTCAACTCCCATCGGGTATAAAATTAGGTCACATGTCCCACTGAAAACTTTAGAGAACTAATTATTAGGTTATTAGGTCACATATGCGATGCTTACTCCCCCAAGTGACTGAATAACAAAGAATCAGGGAAGAGACTAAAGATGGGAGAGTATAAATTCTCAGATGAATGTAAGTTTGTAACATTTGCTCTCCGAATTCATTCGACTTCGGTAAAAATTTAGCTGATGCGAGAAAATCAAGCAATTCCCAAGCATTTATATTTAAAGTAACACAAATGTGAGTGAGCAGTCCCAGTCTCAAACTTTGGAATCTTTATACCTCCCAAAAGGTAATATTTATCTTTCCGCTTTTCTTCCCTCTTTGCATTCTTTAGCCCCATTTTAAGTTTTCAGTTACGTTACGTTTTATTATTCCCCTCTTGAATAAATGTGAAAATTTTGATTCGATAAATTTGGCAACGAATTCTGGATAAAATAAAATCATCAAAATTTAGAGAAGTGAATTTTGTGTCGCTCAGACAATAAGTCTTGGAAAACATTCTGAGTTTTGTCTCCATTTTTAATCCGTCACATTTTGCACTGAATATTAATCGAATACGCAAATTTAACACATTATTGCTTAATGTTAACAGACATACAAGTTTTTTTTATTATTCTAACGATATATATATATATCAGTAGGGATATTATGTACATTCGGTATAACTCAATTTTTTTATTAATTTTTCGGAGTAAAACTTGTTTAATTTGGAAGTACTGTAGCTGAATAATAAATGCGAAGCAAACCTAACTAAGTTAAATTTACTGTTTCTGCAAATGACAAAATGAATTCGAGTCAAACAATCCTGCATGTGGGCTCTGGATAAGTTTTCCTTGCTCCTAGCCTAACAGTTAGACAAAATATTCTCTTATCTATGTATTTTTTTTTTCATTGACTTAGACTTGGCCACTACTAAGGCCGGCAGTGGTGGCCTGTGGAAGCATCTAATTGGTGAGCCACTGTTACCAACTATGAACGACAAAAAATTACAGCCATGCCTGCTCCGAAATTATAACCCGGGACCTTCGGTACCACAGTGGACTTCCCTAACCACAATACCGTCTGGGCGGCTTCGTATGACTTTTGTCTTATGGATATTTATCGAACTCCATTAACTTTTTAAAGGATTTATATATTCTAATGATCAAATTTGTCTTCCTAATTTCTCAAAATTGTGATCTAGAAAGACAAATGGGTAAATACCTTCTTAAGTTTTTCATGATAGCTTTAAGCAGGAAGAAAAGCATTTTTCTCGAATGACGATGCAATTAAATAAAAGTGCGTAACATTTTCACGGATAATTAAATATGATTACATAGGTGTAACATATTTAAAGATATTTCTCATCAAAAATTATTTATTGTTTTATTATAAGTAGGATTCAATTAAAATTCATAGCTAGAAAAAGAATCACATCGTTTTAATAACATTGGAAATAAGAAGCGGGAAAAGGAAATTATACCCTTTAAATCAACAGTAGTAGTATTATTGAAAATGAATATTTGCGTCATTTGAAACATTTTTGTAATTAGAAGAATATATAGTTTGGTTATAACTTTGTAATTAGAAGAATGAATAGTTTGGTTATAAATTTATTTCAGTAACTGCTGAAGTATTTTAGCTTTAAATCAAAAGCGCCACTTCAAATCCAACTTCGAGATGACTCAAAAATCCTTCACGGAATCCCTAATTTTTTTCGTTTTCTAGTGTCAGCAGCAACGAAAAAAACATTATTGTGTAATATCGAGTTCAAGATTAGTTAATCGGTGATATTAATTAATCAGTAATAATCAAGTTAAATAGTTAATCACTAATAATTAACCCATTAGTTAGTTACTCGTTAGTTAATCAACAATCATCAAACTACCTTATCAAGACATTTTATTTTCTCCTTCATTTACATAGTTCTGGGGGGGGGAGAGAGGTTGATATGAGCAAGAAAACTAAAATGATTAAACGGATAGCTAAAATCGTGAAACCTTCCAACTTCCTTGAGCTAGACTGACCTTCAGTGACATAGTCAAGATAGTAATTATTTCTAAATTTAAATTTAAAAAGTTTAAATTTTGATTGAATTAAGATTTATTTAATACTGGAAATCCTTTGTTAAAATTTTTTTTTTAATTTTATTTCCAGAGCAATTAAATTTATTTTGTTCACTTCCAGTTGCTTAATATTTTGAATCAAGTGTGTAATTTGATTACAGAGGAAGCGCATTTTCATCTGATTTTAATTATTCTCATTACTACAGTGCATCTGAAATGTATCATAACCTTTTATAAATAAACTTTTAAATACCTTAAAAAATAAAGACACGAAACCCTTTCGAGAAAATGCGATTCATAAGATATCTCAAATCATTTGGAATGTAAACTTTTCTAACATGAGACGATAAAATTCAGATAATGAAACCGGATAATATATAGTAACACAAGGAACTGCAAAAATTGTTGAAGACACACGCGTAAGATTGCGTGCATATTATAGCACAAGCATTTTAATTTACTCGGATTTTCTACTGTAACTCGAAATCTCTTGAAACAAAAATTTAAATAAAAAAGCTATGTATAAAGGATCGAATAGCTGATTTAAAGCTATGCATAAAAGTTCGAAGAACAACGGACATTGCTCCTACTAAAGATTAAAAAACTTTGCTGTGAAATTTTAAATATTTGAAGAAATTTTGTGATTTTCATTCAGATGGTCTACGATGAATTTGTAGACCTCATTTAGGCTATAATTCATATCAGAAAGATTAGCAATAGCGCAACAGCATATTAGTTTTTCAAACAGTTTTGATGTTAGAAAACATCGATAGTTGAGACTCTCCTTTTTTTCTCTCTAACATGCTTTGTTCATTCCTATTCCTCCAATTTGTTCGTTCCTATTCGTCATGCTACTCCTTCAATATGCTATGGTTGCGTTAGCTACCAGAATATTTAGCATCCGTGCAGCGTCGCGCATAGATAATTCTCAGAGGTCTGGAAGTTCGATGCCTTTAAATTCTTAAAATTACCGTTCAAATTAAAATTAAACAATATTTAACGTACAAAGCGATTTCAAAGCAATACATGCGTTTCTTAATAATTTATATTTTTATTTTATTTTTGGAAATAGTTTCTTTATCTGATGCAATTTATAATATAATTAACTCAGGCAATGTAGAGTATACCTAACTGATGACATCTGAAAATATTTGCATCATTTTTGTAATTAATAAATAATTGTTCAATGTCGTATGCTGCGTACTTCGGTACAGAATAGCAGTTCAAGCGGAGCCTAATGAGGATTTTTTACCATGATGATATACATGCACCGTTCAAATTCATCTGTTTATAACGACCGGGCCATGCTTACTTATCTTTTCACCAGAGGCAAAGCACTAAGTTGAACGGCTCTGTACACAACGCAAGATATTTACCCGTTTGATGAAAAAACGTCAATAAATAAATAAATAAATAAAAATAAAAATGTTAAAAAGGAAGAAGAAGAAATATATACACACAAAAAAAAATACAAGTTAACTATATATGTACACTTTAATTTTCATTAAAAATAACTATTTCAAATCATAATATAATACTCTTACAAATATATTCCCTCTTAGATTTAAATATGTACAGAATAATGACACATATAACAAGTTATAGGCTTGAAATGAAAACCACTAAAATTTTAATTTTCCTTTTTGTTAAATTACTAAAATAAAATAAATGGTATTGTAACCAATAGAAAAATTATTGCATTAATTTTTCAAGCATTTTAATAACCTATTGTTTTTGCTTTTCACGAAATAACATCATCAAAAATGTTTTCGAAATCTACTTGATTTCTTACTTTATGTATTACCGAAAAAATGACCAATTCTTGACTAAATGAAGCTATTGCATATTTTTTTATTTTAAATTTACTAAAAATGTTTCCACCGCTAGCAACAGTAGCTGACAACGTTAAAATATACTTATTGCTACTTCCAAATTCAGATGCTAATAAGCTAAATTATATTCGTAAATTAGTGTAAGGATCTAAGCTTTTAGCTGCTTTAATGTCCAGAATTATTGAAACAGTGTGTGACTTTTAAAACTAGATATTTCTGACTGAATTTCTGTATCATTTATATCATTCTGATATTTTAAGGGCCGTTGCTTTTAAATTATTTAAACTTAATGACGTTTCATTTTTCACCTTGTAAAAGTAGAAAATTGGAATATATTTCGTATAAGTTTTCAAACCTCCCCTTCAGTTGAGAGGTTAAAACATCTAACACTTCTTTAAATTCTAGTATGAAAAAAAATATTTTTTCTGAAAAATTCTTTGATTCTTGACAATCCGATTTCTTAACATTTCCTTGCCATTTCTATTCAAATTTTGTTTAGATATTTATCCCTATTGCTAGATTTTTGTGTCTGCCTCAAGAGTACTATTACTAGACCGTAGATTTTTTTCTCGTTTGCAGTAAAAAAAAAAAGGCATAATTCCTTTATTAAGCAAACGGCTTTAAGACAAGTATAATTTTTGATTGCAAGGCTTTATTTTTTTTTTTCAGCATTAAATTCTGTAAGGATTATGTTAATTTTATTAACAGTTAAATTTGGAGTTAAATTTCCTATCCTATCGATTCTTAACTTCAACTTACCACTTTCGGCCAGAACGTAGTTTTAGAATCACATCTGAATACATAATGAGGAAGAGTGGTATTTAACCGCGAAGTTCTTCGGTCTTAGCGAGAGAGGTACCAGGTATTTTGGCTGCACGAGTCCGCCTTTTTAGGCTACTCTCAAGTAAGCTATTATCACACTCGGCCGTACTTTAGGCCCTTGGTAGCTTCGCAGTCTATTAACGTTAACGTTTCTTCCACTTTTCTAGCGTGCCTTCATGGTGTAGTGGTTTTGCACGCTTGGCTGGTATTCCAGAGGTCCGTGGTTCGATTCCCGGCAAAGGCAGTTGCTAATTTTTTCTTCTCTCTTGCTTCCAAAAATCCTAATGTCTCTACAAGTGGCGCCCGAACTAAAAGGGTGTTGGATGAGGTTTCTCCACACCCAGGATTTGGCGATTGGGTCCCCTGAAAATCCCAGTCGCCCTTTAAAAAAGGGGAGTATATAAGGTATTTCTCCCACTTTTCTAGCGTGCCTTCGTGGTGTAGTGGTTCTGCACGCTGGGCTGGTATTTCAGAGGTCCGTGGTTCGATTCCCAGCGATGGTAGTTGCTAATTTTTTATCTCTCTTGTTTCCAAAAATCCTTATATCTCTATAAATTTTGATATCTTCTGCTATACCTCTTTAATTTATATTAGTTTAGTTTAATTCTTAGTCTCTTAAGTTCAAGCCCAAGTGTCGGCTTTATTGTACAACTCCAAGACGGAGTTCTGTCAAATCTTATTTTGAATAATAAAGGGTTATTTTACCCTTAAATCTTGTTGTTTCCTGTCACACGAACTCAAGCGATTATTCGCTTACTAGTTCTTAAGATTCTTCACTTTCAACAGTAACTTAGAATTACACAGTGAGGAACTCTGCAATTCTATCAGATAACATACATTGAAATGCTAAATTGATTTTCTTCAAAACGCTATTGTTTTCATCCCATTGCAATGGAATATCTTTTAATAACGATGCACTTTTGATCTTGATGCCCATCATATATCCATATTATTTACTTTGAAAATAAGGATATTGTTATTAGAAAAAAGAATAACAGGTTTAATTTAACGGTGGCTAATTGCCAACTACATTACTCAAATATCTCACTGAAGATAATTGCTTAGTGAGCATTGTCCCATAACAGATCCCATTAATTCAGTGCTATGATTTTGATATAAAATGTTTGCAGTAATTTTCTGCCACAAATGATTTATTAACACTCAAAACCCATAACTACTCTAAGTTCGCACTAATAAACTTATGTAGCTAGTAACTCTGCCGTAAACTGATAAGGAGTTTCATACTGAAATTATTTGGCTTTCCTAAGGATATTGTTAATATGTTTCCATCTCTGTTTCGAATTCTGTTATGTGTAATGAATTTTATGTAAAACTTCCACTTTAATAGATATTCTGGATTGAGAAAGGTTTTCTTAACAACTACTAAACACGAATCTTATGCTTCTGGTTTTTCCGTGAATGTTTCTGTCCACAGTTAATCGAGTGCGTAACGTTAGCAACTTCTTTTGGTACGATTCGTAACGAACATATTGGCTTAATATAGTTTTCAGACTTTTCTCATGTTTAACTTGAACATGAGACAGTCATCTTAGAATATTCTCCTCCAAATCATCCCGCCTAAAACAGATAGCCCCGCGTGCTTTACTGTAATTAATTACCAGACTTTAATATTCCGATGCCTAGTCAAATGAAATTTTATTGCAAGAAAGACTTATTTAAGTTTCATCAGAATGCCAATCTCAAATATGCCAGCTAATTAATATATTATATGCCAGCTAAGTCTAATTGAAACCATTAACTCTAATTTGTTCTATTGCATTTAAACAATTGTAAGATAGTATTTTCGTATTTTATCGTTTTTTACATATTCCTACAAGATAAGAAAAATTTTAAAAATCAATAACGTTTATTAGATGCTTGTTTACTTTTACCCCGCCTCATCAGCCCAGCTCAGAGGATTTAAATGCATTAAATTTAGAAAATATGATAAGTGTTTGCGACTAATTTTTATTTGCAGTTAGAAACAAGTTTGCCATCGGGTCAAAATGGTTTTAATGTCTAATTTCAGTTTTTTTTTTTTTTTTTTTTTTTTTTTTTCTTTAATCTTTAAATTAACAGCGTTATCCCATTCATTTGTTTTCCTTTCTTTGCGTTTCAGTCTTTCCGATTTTTCTTTTTTTAATTTCTTAAGCGAAGAATATATATACATACTTTAATATCGGTTAGATTAGTATCAACAAAACAACAAAACTTCTTTAAATATCGTACTGTTGTTCAGAGGCAATTTTATACAAAAAAAAAAAAAATTGACGCAGAAGGGCAATCATACTTTACATTTCATTTTCAAGCATCCTTGCTTAATCTTCCGATGCTCTTGTCTTTTGGGTTTCCGCCAAAATTACTGCGGCAAATTTATCGCGGACGAAGAGATATCCCGGAGAAAACATTGCAAGGGGGAAAGGTCGTCGTATAAAATATCGTGGGAGACAAGAAAACAAAGAGAAACATCGCAATTCTAAAACATTCGTGGTGTAAAACATCATCGACAAAAAATAAAACAGTTCAGAAACTTTTTTAGCAGTTTAAAAACATCGTCGTCAACAATGAGTTGGTAAAAAATGAAGCACCTGCAAATCGTAGCATCAAATCGTAGCGTAATGATAACGTCGCATACATGCGTTTTCAGACTTTAAAAATTAGTATATTCGCATAATAATTTTGTGACCGCAAGAAAGAATGAGGATTGTTTTGTTTTTACTTTTACGTTTTTTAATTAACTAATAAATTTTTGCTGCAAAGCATTCAAAAGCATTCAAAGACAAAAAATGAGTAGAAAAATAATTCTAGGTGTAGCAGCGAATAGAATTTTAAACTGTTATAGTAAATTAATAAAGATCGTTGATTAATTACACTTTTTTATAAAGTTTTATTGGTAAATTTTTATGATAAACATAGTAGAAAAAAGATTAGACAAAGGAAGATGAGTAACAACATATGGTTACCTCTATTAAAAGTGTTTAATGTATTATCATATTATAAAATTAGTTAAATGCTAAAGTAGCATTAAGTTTCCTCTCAGTTTTTAAATGCTTAAGTGTCCTTTTTAATTTATTAGCGAAACTTTATTAGTTAATTCCAAAATATAAAAGTAAAAGTATTCCTCGTTCACTCTTGCGCTCACGAATCATTATGCAAATACGCATTTATAACTTTTAACGTCTACAGATATGTTATCGTCATTCGATGATTTGAGGGTGCTTTATTTTTTTTTACCATGATATTTTCAACCACGATGTTTATATACTGCGAAATTTTTAATCAGTTTATTTTCGACGGCAATGTTTTGCATGCGATGTTTTCTGCTTGCTTTCTTTTCTCCCACAATGTTTTGTATGACGACGTTTTCGCCTTGCAATATTTTCTCTGCGATGTTTTCGACTGTAGCCGGTCTGCTGCAGCAAATTTCAGGCATTTTCTTTACTGCCAATATTTGGTTATTGAACTTTGGAAAACTTGTTATGACGAAGTAAAAAACTCTAGTTCAAACTAAAGGAACCTGGTAGAACATTAAACTGCAAACTAATTTCGGCAGCATGGTGCTTTCTAGCCTAGTTTAGTTTATGCAGTTCAATACGTTAGTATCAAAAAGCGCAAATTAGTTTCATTACATTAGTTCCAACAACAAATTTTAATGTTAGGTGTCGGTATATAAAGTACCGGGAAAGGTTAGCACTTTTTAGAATAAATAAATTTTACTAATTCTTCTCTTAATTCATATGGATTGTGTATAACACAGAACTGAAGTTTTAAAATGAATTTCTAAATTTCCGTAGCTAATTTGTTACTACTTTTAATTGATCGCCTGAGGCAAATGCCTCCCTTACTTCGCCCTTATTCCGGCTCTGTTTAAATTGTTAAAATGTTTGAAATAAAAATCGTTGTTGACGAGAAAATAGGGGATGACGCATCGAATGTTAAACGAAGTGGGAAAGCTAATATGAAAGCAATGAATCGTTAGAATCCACTATATTTGGTTTGACTTACATTGAATGCAATATGTGTTCAAAGTTTAGGTAATGCAACTAGCAACACTTTGCTTTTATTCTAGGCCAAACTGCTCTATTATTTCTAATGCAAATACAGAGAATTTGGTGATATGCGTATCGACATTTTTATCACGAAACGTTTAAGATTAAATCAACGAAACCATTTTCCAGCCACATCACAGTTCGTCTAAAATCGTCATATCTGCTACCTCTAAGCAAGTGTTTAAGTATGTTAAAAATTAAATAATCTGAGCAATAATTTTTCTTTTCTTTGATGAATATACAGGTGCGAAAAACAAAGCTATATATTAGTAAATTTAAGTATACTGAAACTTAAACTTGAGGAAGAATTTATATTTTAATCTGAAAAATTTCTTTTCTTACAAATGGCAGCAAAACCTTCAGATACTTTCGAGATTACGTGCAAAATTATGACTTGTCTTGTACCAACTCTGTTGGTTATTGCAATGTTGTTTGATGGTTATGTAATAGCAGCATAAATCTTAGCTTGTGAATTCATTTAAAAGCGAAATAGATGAAGATTAATAAATGATTCATTGGATCACAGGACTTATGGACTCGCAGGGATATATTACAAAATTAGTCCTGAACTTCTTAGTTTATTGGAGAGTTCCATCAAGGCTGTGAACTTTAATGAAAGTTACATGCTTAGATTTAAGCCATCTTAAAACTTTAAAGTGCAGACGTGGAATCGACTCATGTACAAAGCTGTGTCTGCAGAAAAAGATTCGCTTGTGTTCTCAAGGCCGAGATTTTCGTTCAGAGAAGAAATGCCTTTAGATCAGTGTTTCCCAACCTTTTTTTGATTTGCCCCACCTAATCCTCTCTAAAAGTTTTAAGCTCCCCCTAGCATATACATAATTTTTAATATTTAAAAATTGAAATTTTCACAAAAGAAACTTGAATGATAGCTTTTAGGAAGAAATGACTACGAAATTTTGTGAGCAAACACAGTAAGTGAACTTTCAAAATATGGAGGACTGAAATTCAAGAAAAAACTCATTTTAGTGAGAATTTTTTATTTTAAGTATTAGTAATTTTTATTATTTAAATTTAACGCGCTCCTTGCGCTTGATACTTGCTGCAAAGAAATTTTATGTCAGATTCCAATTTAGATAACTTGAGTCTCAAGTATCCCGGTTTCATTATATCCAACCAATTTCTTTCTCTTTTTTTTAGCAGCAAATAATTTATGGCATTAATCTGCATAATTTATGGCATTAATCTGCATGAATCTTCTGTTTTTGAAGGCGAAACATAATGCTGATAATTCAGATTTGAATTATTTTCACACTTTAAGGAAAATTTTTTAAAAAAGAGTAATATTAAAGTGTCTATTTACTACTCATAATGCAACTGTTAATCGTGCTCTTGAGGCTATTTATCAAATTTCATTACTCATCGCTTAATCTGGGAAAAGCCGTACTATAGGGGAGAATTTAATCAAACCATCAATATCAGCATTTAAAACTGTTCTAGAAAAAGATGACAAAGACGTTAAAGCTATGCCACTAAATAACAATACTGTTTGCAGAAGAAAGATTAAATGAGTGAGGATATTGAAATACAACTTGTTGAAAAGCTGAAAACAAGAAAGTTTTCGGCACAAATGGATCAACCAACTTTGAGAGATAGTGAGGCCGTACTTGTAACTTGTGTAAGATATATTCATAAAGGGGATTTTGCCGAAGAAATGTTCTGTAAATCATTAGAAAGCACCACTACCTCCAAAGATATTTATAGTAAGCTAAAAAACTACTTAGATATAAAAAATATACCAATAAAAAATAGAATACATCTTCTACTGCAGATGGTGCTCCTAATATGATGGTTGAAAAATAAATTAAAAGCACGGAATAAGAGAAAGGGTTGCTTAAAATTGATAAAATATGAGAATCCAGAAATACTTCTTGTGCATTGTGTTATTCACAGACCAACTATGATCAGAACTGAAAATTTATTTATATCCTCTTTTCCAACTTACATTCGTGCTTTTTTAAGCCAATACAAATCAAACCGTACTGACAAGGAATGTTAAAATTCAACAGAAGATAGGTTTTTGTAAGAACTGAACAACTAATTATATTTCTAGACTGTAAAACTGTCTGGAAATGAGCTTCTGGAGAAACCGAAAAATTTTATAACAGCTATAAAGAAAAAATGGAATGGCAGCAAGGTTATTGTTACCATTCCTAACAGAAGAACGTCCTTCTTTCATAACGACAAGAAGAAAATATTTTAAAGATTTTTTTTAAATAATTAGAGGAGAAAAGCCTCTATCAGGGGCAACAGGTTCCAAACAACTGAGATTATGAATAAAAAACGTTTCTGGAGCATAAACCTCAAAAGCACATTAACTAAAAGAATAAAAGTAATCCTTTTTTTTTTTGCTTAGTAGAATCGTATGATTTAACATGGAGAGGCGAAGAAACAGAAAACAGTTTATTGTAAATAGTAGCTCTGAAATTTAGTTATTGCTGTTAGTACCCCCAAGTTAAGCCACCATGAATCACGCGAACTTAAAATTAAGCGTCTCCGTATTTTCTTTATTTAATTTTACACATTTATGCTTGAATTAGTTTGCATTTGAAATTGTCAGTTATTCATAAAATCCTGATAAATAAAATATTACTTTAAGCTTAAAGGAAAGCATTTTAAAGGTAAAATCTGATGTGGACACTGCATGACTTCCGTGTACAGCGTATAAAATTATACATATTTTTTGCTGCATTTCATTTAAACTAATTTTCTAGAATTTCATTAGTAATATATTTCTTATTCAATTAATTCAGTTCTTACTTCGCGGCAAGGCAAAAATATATAAAATCTCAAAACACCTTCATTACAAATTGCAAAATACAGAAAAAGCACAGATCTTTAGCTATCTGTTTCAAATAATATAAATATGAATTTTAGCTTAAATGTCTGCTGATGTTTCCTGTGCAGCATATTGTGAAACTTCAGTGCATTCAATGACTGCAGAAAGTTTTCCACCTGCTAGAAGAAGGTTAATAAACCACTTTATTACATTAATCTTACTTATGTGTAAATTTCAGAAACATCTGGGTTTTCTTCTGCCACCAGAGTGATTGGAAACGAGCTTTTGATCCGGCAGGACCCGCATCATTGAAATATAACTTGAACTCTGTGATACCCAAAAGAAATTACTAATTCATTATTTCTTCATCAGAAGGTGCTGAAAGAAGTGTACTGTTCAGCTGAAGAGTGCACATTAAGATTGCTTTGTAAAGAACAGTTGCAATTTTAAAACGAAGAAATGCGTGGTAAGTTTATATTTTAGTGACTGTTTAGAGAATTTGTTATAATTGCTTTTCAGATATGTGTGTCAATCTTCGTCATATTATTCAGTTTCCTTAAATCATAAATTTCTTTTCTGTTCATACATTGTGAAGTATGGAAGTTGTTACTTAAGAGTAAACGTTTTGTTATTTACCTTTAATTACTGATACGGATGCAGTACAAATAAAGATACATATACCTGTTTTAAAATAAAACCGAGTTATATATAGGTACAGATATCGAACTTTAAAGCCTTTATGTTGAATATTTGCTTCTTTAACATGCACGGTGGAAATTATAAGTGCAATAAAATTTTATGTATAATATATGGATTAATTATATTTAAACATCCATATTTTCATTGATTCTGTAACACATTCAATGATAAATTACATTAGCTATTTTATGTTAAGGCAAATGCAAACATATAGTTATTAATATCTGAAATTTATTTTCAATTTACATTAAGATTATTTAATTACTATATAGTGAATGGTTCGGAAAAAATATAATTTATATGGGATTTATTTTTAAACAAATACAGTTGACCACCAATGCCCAGATCGTTTTCTCATCTTTCGGGCTACTTTAAAAATGAACTTTCTAATAATTATTTAACTGTTTTTAATTTTTTCGTTGGTTTAAATAATACAGGAAAATAAACTAATTCACTGTATATATATATACATATATACTATATGAATGCTTGCCTAAATTTACTTTTACATCCCAGAAACTAATAATATTCTGTGAAATATCCAACTAATGGAATGAATTTTTGCAGCGATGATGTGAAAAATAAGCATAATTAGCATTATCCAATCGAAAGTTATCAAAATTCTTCTGATATGCAAATCAAGACGCTGTGTCATTTGACATAAGCGCTTGGCGCAATGTGAATATCTGAGTAAGTTTCTCTAATATAGCGTTTGATTTCAATATATAAGATCTCAAAACGGTTGTTATGGCTTCGAAGTATCATTTGGAAGAAACCTGTGAAGTGGCGAGGCGAATCATCGGCCGTGTAACGTCAGAACACCCGTGTTGGGTGCAAGAAAAGACAGGTTGTCTTTTTAAATATTTATTTTGAAAACTTAATTAGAAATTCTTGAATAGATATTAATATAATTGAATCATTTCAGTCATAATTCATACAAAGGCCACTGAGGCGGCGATGACGCTAAAATGCGTCTACTTTCACTCGTTTACAGCATCAAAAAACTTTTTTACCCAAAGCTCTCTCCCCGTTTTGTTAAAAACCTGGAAAGAGAATAATTAATCCCTTATGTTCGGAAACCACACTAGGGGGCGGAGGGTTTCAGCTGCACGTTTCTTCCAAAGGTCTGCTGTCCATTCTGTCGCTGAGAAAAATTCTGAGAAATTAAGTTCAGAGATTGCGGCCGCCACTGAAACTGATGTATCAAGACGAATTCTATACAGGAAACTTATTGAAAACGCGTTTATGCCAAAAAAAGCCAAAGGTAGGTGTTTTACTGTGTTCATAACAAAAGAGAGATCACTTTAATGGAGGTAAAAAACATCAGAACTCAAGTGAACACAATGATTCTAAGTTTTCAATATTAATGAGTCGAAGTTTAGTTCAACATCTGATTCTGAACGTTTCTACATCTGTAGGGAATCAGGAAAGCGAAATCATCCTTTGAACATTATTGAACATTATCGTTTATTGGAAGTCTATGAAAGGGGAAAGCTCGGTTACAATTGTCGACTTGGTAGCATCTTAAATATGTTCTTATAAGGTTATTAGTCTAAAACCAATCTGGTTGTCCAGTCCCTCTAGTTAATATTCTCTCTTTCCAGAAATTCATCCATATTCATATTAGCTCTATGTGGACGAATATTCTCATCCATAAAATGATCTGAAAGACAAATGAAAATGCAAATATAGAACTCTAAGGTCTCTTTACTATGTCTCGCAGCAGTTACTGATCATCTGAAAAGGACATGATGCGCCTATCCAGTATGATATCTGTGAAAATTATCAAACCTATGCTGTCATACTTGTCACTAGAGGGCAAGGAGCGAGTCCCTAATTCTCTCTAAATGAGGTTATAATGAAAATTAGTGGTTAGGTTGAATCAAGACTCATCTGTACGAAAACGATTTTCTATTGCTCCTTAGTCTAAAATCCATGTTCTCTGCACCATGCTAAACTCTTGTGCGCAGAAATAATAGGGACGAAAACAGCAGGTCCTTTTGCAGATAAACGGATTTTAAAACTCTATGTTCGCTTTATGAGTGGTGTAGTTAGTCGCGTTTTAAGAACTATATGATTTTTAGACGAGACCCTACCTATTCTCTTAAATTTGAACATCAGTCTTTTTTCAGTGACATTATTTAATTTTAAATTTATCTTAAATTTTAAATTTCAAATCCTTTATGAAATTTGACCGCACTCATTACAATTTTGAACCATTTAGTCCTTTTACTCTAACTACACTTTAAGGTCATATTCTATTTTTATGTACTTTCAGGCATGAATACAATAATATCTAATATATACTTTGTTATAAAACATAAGTATGCTCAAACAAATTAAACGTTTCATTAATATTTAAGCTTTCTCTGCATATTTTAATCCTACAAGGAACAATTCGAGCTTTTATTTTATTCATCATTCTCAACTTTAACAGGTGTTTGGACTGAGTTTATATTTGGGTATTACAGCCAAATTAAATGTATTTCATTTCTTTAGTAATTTTCACTATTTACTTAAATCTCACTTATTCTTCTTTTTAGCCTCGCATATCTTGTTATGTACATGTTTAGTAATGTGCTTTGCACATTGTAAAGTCAAGGGTCAGTTTTTCGCCAAAACAGCAAATTCCATTCCTCGAATGGGCCGAAGATCAGATTCAACCCTGCCAAATCTTGTAGTAAGTTATTTTTTATTTTTGTCATACTTTTTTCAATGCTAGTCAAATCTCATTGTATAAATTTGATTTGAATTTGATGTATTGCACTAAAATACAAAGTAAATAAGCACACTTTTCTCTGAATTTGTTAAGCGCGGCGTTCCTTCTATAAAGCTAAAATACAAAGATCTATAAATTCAAACTTATCAGTTTTAAGAGTCAAAGTGCGCCATTTAATCAGTAAATCGTAGCTATAAATAAAAAGATGTAATGCACTTTTCATCGCAGGGAAATAAGAGCACAGAAATAATCGTCAGTGATGATGTCTGTTTAGCAATATTAATACAGGATTCACATGTGGGTCATTAACACTCAGAATTGATTAACGTACTGGGAATTTATACGTAACAAAAGAAGAAGCCTGTTTGAATGTTCGAAAGATCATCAGCTGAGGTCCACGTGTCTAAAACACCTTTCTGCATGATCCTGACCTCCGTTTCTTAATCTGGTCTGATTACTGTAAATGAAAGACTACGTTGTAATAAGAAACCGCCTTTCACTAATGGTGACAAAATACATATCAGAAACTAGAATAGTATATACCGCAGTATATCCAGCATCAAATTAGCTTTGTCAGCCAGAAAACTAATCGTGTTTCCTATTGATAGGGTAAATCGAGGTAGAATCGCCTCAACTTGGCAACAAACATGCCACTGGTTATTTGCGAAGTGTCGTAATATTGTTCGGCCTTACAAGAGACGATATTAACACAAGAATCCATTATGCAATATGATGAATTTTCAGGCTGATGAATGATATTTGATACTGAAGAATTGTCTTTAGTTAGTAATCCCAGGGAATATTGGTATGTGTGAAGAACTTTCTTGCTGCCATGATCTTCCTCTGGGTATTTATTCACTGACCATATAGAGTTTGGTCCAATGTTCTGGCGCTGATTTTTTCTAACAAAACTATATACTTCCACATCTATCTCTGTCCCTCAATATTAGCTGGGTAACCGTTCATCAGATTTAAAAGCCTTAGATTGACCTCCAGGTTCCCTCGACTTGGTTCCAATCAAACACCAAAGAGACTTTGCGGAAGAGAAATTTCAGCCACACAAAACCCTTACCATCAAACCTAGCAGAACTTTAGACAGCTGTATAGAATGAATAACCTGCAAAACTGCTGAGCATTTTCAATGCCTTATAAAAATCTCATACAAGGGCTGTGCAGTCACAAATGGCATTAAATGAGTTTTATTCCTAGGCAATAGAACTTGCTACATTGCAGAAAATAGTATAATGATTTTGCCTAAATATTCTAACTGTTCATCTTTATGGCATAAAGGGTGTGATATTACGTTGTGATTAGTAATTCCAGGGAATATTAGTATATGTGAAGAACTCTCTTGCTGCCATGATCTTCATCTACATATTCATTCACTGACCATACAGAGCTTGGTCCAATGTTCTAGCACTGTATACTTCTAACAAAAACTATATACTTTGTAGAGACATTAGGATTTTTTTGAAGCAAAAGAGATTGAAAAATTAGCAACTGCCTCCGCCGAAAATCGAACCACGGAAATACCGGTTCAGCGTGCAGAACCACTAAACCACGAAGGCACCCACAGGAAAGCGGGAGAAATACCTTATAACTTCCATATCTATCTCTGTTCGCTCAGCATTAGCTGTGTAACCGTTCATCAGAATAATTCAGTATACTAAATGACTATTCACAGCGAAAGGAACACGGATTGACATTCGGTCGACGATTCCCCTGAGTCAGCTCGACATTCGTGAATGTGCAACTTTTATTTCTTAATTGGCTGTTCTAAAATCCTGTTCCACAGATGTAGACAAAGTTAATGATTTTACACCTTAGGACTGTGACAAAAATGATGACTAGACCATCATGTGAATTTTCCCTTAAGGACTCTATGGCGAATGATTGTAGTATTGTTTAGTGTTTATTAGGAATATATATAGTGTTATAGGTATGCCAGTTCATATGGTACTCATTTGAATCCAATAAAGAAATCCAATTAAAACTTTCTAAATGTGCTTTACAATGTGGACTCAAGATTACGCAGATATATTTCACATGGAAGAGAATTTACCGTATATTTCTGCACTTTTCATTTCTATCTAAAGTCATTGCTTATTGTTAAAAATTAAGTATGTAACAATGTACAATTTGGAAGTTGAAACAAAATGTTTCACTGAAGCTAATGAATACTAAGTAAGTTATAACCATGCAAGTTAGGTAGCTCTTTAACGTTAAAAGAAAAAGATTTTACAGTATAGCAACTTAAACTTTTCAAGTCGGCTTTTCAAATGTTGATCTATTAATGATGTAATGCATGGTGCAGTCTCTTTTAAAGACCGTTAAAAAATAGTCAAAAATGATCAGTAGAGATCTAAAGTCTTTTAATGCAACAGCATTTTAATGTGAGAAATTGTTGACTCACTAAACCCATTCAGCGGAACATATTTTTACTAAGAAACTCGGATAAATAAGTTTAGTGTTTTATATTTCCTCTAAGTATATAAGCAATGGATGGACAAGACATATCTATACTTAAGGTGGTATCCATATCATTCAGATAAGATATAGAATAAACATTTTCTGCGTAACGGTATTTTTCATATGATATAAATATGTTAATGTTTCGACCCTGATTATATTATAACAGTTAGGACATCATCTTCCCATTTCGGCTGTCAGCATGTGATTTACATTGAGAAGAAATCTTTCTCTTTCTAAAGACTTTCCTCTTGATCATTATCCTTTCATCATATTTCACATTTTGTCCAGTATTAGTATCATCAGCTTTTCTTTCACCTATCCCTTCAAGTGTACTAAGTCTTTTATCAATCCACTGTACAATAAAGATAGCTAAACTAGGAAAAAATAGTTTTCCAAGCATTTTGTATTCACTGGATTTGAACATTATGGAAAAAAATACAAGGTGTTCAAGAAGTGCAGTTTTTAAGTTAATTTTCTAAAATATTGAGCCTAGATACGTATTTCCTGTTACAATAAGTTCTCAAAATAAGATAAAGGACTCTGTAGAAATATTTCCAGTACAAATTTGGGTGATTTTTGTAAATGTAAAATTTGGCTTTGGGGGGGGGGGTGTTTCGAGATGAAAAAGTCCAATTAGTAAGTTATTAATAGAAAGATTTATTTACTTTTATGCGCAAAATACGGAGAAATTAGAAACAGATTTATATTACCATTAGATTACTGTTCAGTTACTACCATAAGATTTTGATAATATAAAAATTTATTGCAAACAGCAGCTTTTTGTCATTTATTGTGAAGACAATACAAGAAACTACGTATCGGAAAACATATGCCTAATGGATTAATCTAGCCCAAGTTATAAACCCGTTAGTTTGCCAGCCGACAGGTGCTGGCTTTTTTCTATATTTTGAAATTAGCGGTTTTCCAGTTAAAGTAAGCTATTTAGTGATTAATTTAACATATTGAATTTATCTGAAATAAATGTCAGTCTGGAATTTAATATTTAGTACTCAAGTCGTTTGAATTGCGAAGCATAACCGACAAAAATTTCTTTCAAATATTTTAGACCAACCTATAGACTTCAGATAGAATCTAAATAAAAATCTTTACTTTTATTCCCTTTGTGTTGTTATTTTTATTGCTTATGTATCTTTTGATAAACATTCAGTAAGTGAAATTTATAATTTATTTTATTTATTTATGTTTTTGCTAAAAAAGTGTTTTAAATTTTAAAAAAATCTAGCCCGTCGGCTGCTTTTTAATTAAGCATTCGGCCTGAATGCAATTTTTTAAATTTGAGACCACTGTTGGAAGTTACTTGAGAACATACTCCTCACGTCCGAAGATCAACGATAAAAAGTTCTGCTAGTGCTGCCATCTCTATTCTAAGATAGGTGTCAAAATGCCAAAAATAGACATTCTGTGAGTGATTCGTTATGAGCACAAATAATTTTTTTTTTTTTTTTTTTTTTTTTATCAACCTAGAGAAGTGGAAGTCTGAAATGCGGTGCAGTGGTATAATTTTTATACTATAAAGGCGCAGAAGCCCATCAAAGGCAGCTAGGAATTGTTCATTTATAGAAGATGAAAACAATTATGAAATTCAATAATAAATTTAAACAAATTGAAAAAAATTCAAAAATCGTAGTAGTAGTAGGTTTTCAATACAGATCAAAAAGGTAACGAATTTTAACCAGAACAGCAGCTGCAGTGTATCTCTGTTTAAAAATCCAAGTTTTTCGGAAATAAAATGCCCCTGACAAACAGCTGAAATTAAATGTTCTTGAAATCGATTAGGAAGACAAGGAAAATACTGTAGACGCAAACTTAAATTGCAGACAAAGAGATTCCTAACCGGCAAACTTTGGATATAAAAGAAATTTAAAATTAAAATATAAAAAATTAGTGAAATATATTTTCACTTTTAGATTTCAGAAAAATCACTGAAACATACCTCATGGCTATGTTGTTTCATAGATGGCAGCACAACTCGGATAAAACTGTGGAATATGAACAAAGGTATTCTTATTATGAAAAAAAATGCATTTAATTATTTTCTTGCTGATGCACTTAACTATCTTATTTATTGCAGTTTGTCTTTCTTTCCTAGAGAGTTATTTTGAATTTAAATGCTTACTTTCTCTAATTACAACCGAGAAAATATTTTTCATTATTAGATCCCCCTATTGTCTTCCACATATTATGATAATCATATTATGTACAGTGGAGTAAATAGAGTAAATAGAGGTGTACAAGAAATATAGCCATATAAGGGCCCAAGCCTTCTGTGGGCATTAGATGTTTTGCTGAATTAGATTTATATGCTTAAATTTTAAATTTTGAACGTAAATAGAAATAGACTGGTATTTTTCTTCCATAAAATACGTACATATAATGTTTTAGCAGTGCTTTGTGTAGTTATATGAAAATAAGGAGCTCCTAAAACTTCCTTCGTTTCACAACTTTAACCTTCGTTCCGGCTTCGTTTTTGCGTAGCTCCAGATAGGCACCATTAGGAACTGTACGTTAAAGAAAGCTGCACAAATGTAAATTGAAAGCAAATTCGAAAAGAAAACATGTTGCATATTGTTATTGTTATTCTTATTGGCTGGCTCCTTAAGCTTCTTTCATTTCAGTTGACCCCTTGTTTAGTGTCCCTGCGACTTGAAGGCTTTCAAGTTTGTTAGTGATAAAGACTAGTAGCGATTCTGCACTCCTCACAATTTGATATTCAGCCTCATTGTGAAAGCAATTTCCGAGTTTTTGGAGGTAAACTGTGACAAAGACTGCAAAAACATAGGTGCGCGACACCAGAACCCTCTGTAATTCATTAGATGTCCCAATAAGGAGATCTAAGGAATGATTTTTCGTTATTGTCGCAGGTCAAATGCTTTCCCATACATGAAAAGAAGTCAGTTTAAGGTAAAGATTAATAATGCTCTTGAGGACAAACATTGTTGGCTAAAAATCTGTTACTGCTTTCAAAGTTTAGTTAGATAATTAAATTATTTACTTTGAACTTATGTATTATAATACTGAATACCATTAAAAAATAAATAAAACATTTGAAATTACATTTCTGTTTTTCTGATTTGCCCTTTTCACAATTTCTACTTTTTTCTTCTTTTTCATAATTACCCGAATAGCTCATTAGCTAGTTTTATGCAGTTTTTTTTTCAATTACGAGACTACCTAATTAGAGGATATTTTGTTATACACAGTAATTTTAATAATTATTTAAGTATACTTAATTTTTAAGAAAATTACCTAAATTTTTTGCTTAATACCAAATGTAATTTTAATGCTATCAAAATCTTATACGATCTGATCAGATAATTAGCAATGGAGAAAAATATATTTTTATAATTCGACAGAAAAATCACGAATATAACAAGTGGCCATGATAGCAAAAATTGTTTTAATACGCAGTTGGGACTTTTTGTACCGGTTATTGTAATGAAATAGTCATTATAATGCGTATCGATTGATATACTATCGTGCTTGTCTTACGGAAAAGATACACGGATATCCGCTTCTAAAATCACGAAAAAGTTAAAAATTTCTTATTTTACTTTTATTTACATCTCTTTTAGAGAGGTAGTCTTATTGTTGCGTTTTAAAAGAAAACGGTTACTCTTTACATGGTTATTTCTGTTACAATATGTACGACATCGCTTAACATTATACTTTGATTTATCTTCGCTTTTACCTTTTAAAGCAACTGAATCAAATGTTTGAATTTGCTTAGTTCTAACACGTCTACAATATTCGTCTGTTAATTTATATTTAATATGTTCTAACGACAGTTCAGTTTCTGATTTCGTTTCTAATGCGGTTATTAAAGAGTTATAAGAATCTGGCAAAGAACATAGTAACATTGCTATCAAGTAATTTTCTTTACTTCCTTCACCTATACTACGCAGCTCTTCAGCCAAATTTAAAACTGCCTTAATGTGTAACTGCATTTTCAATCTTCATTATATCAAACAGAATATAAATTTCTAAGAAGAGACAGTTTGTTAGTTAAATTTATGAAGTCATGAACTGATTTTTTAACTTTTGCTATAGTTCTTTAATAGATTTACCTTGTAGAACATGGATAATTTGGGAATTTGAAATACTGTTTTTTCCAATGGCGGGCACTTGGCTATAACGGAATTGGCCACTATAAGGCCAGAGTTGGTGGCCATTTTATTGTGGAAGCACCTAATAGGCGGCCACCTCTACCTCCTATGAAGTTACAGACAATTTTACATTCAACGCCTTCTTCGGGATTCGAACCAGAGCAGACAGGTTCCCCTAACCACTATACCGTCTGGGCGGCGAATCTGAAATACTTAGACTAGTTAAAGCTTTAGCTTTCCGGTCATTTTTTGTAACCAAGTATCACAACCCGTTTCAGATTTTCCTTCAAATACGACGGTACTTAAACTTTCTTTTATGAAAAGTTGTTCCATTTCCAAACTCAGTAATTTGCATCTGTTAATTTTTTATTTTAAACTGATTCTTTTAGAACATACATTATTACTTACTACAATTACTTTTAAACTATGTAATTAGTTATCTTCAGCAAAGAGAAAAGTTTTAATATGGAATGCTCCTAAAATCCTACAATATGCTCCTTTTTAGAATTTCAAATTTTTGGGAGCATATTCAAAAGCAAATTTCTCAAACTTTGTAACTAAGTTCAGTCTCCTAATTAATGATGCGTGTGCATTAAAACTTTACTAAGTCATTTGAGTAAGTAATTCTTTAGCACAGTTATAACAACTGTTATCACAAGTTATAATAACTGTGATTTCTTTATTAACATAGAAGAAATATTACTCAACTTGAGAAAATTAAAATAGGTTTAAAATTTCAGATACAGTTAAAATGAGTTAATAATTAAAAAATATTCAAGAGACTTAAATAAACTAATTCAGTCTCTTAAAAAGTAATATCAGTTTTACCTTTTAGGCAGTGTTCTTGCTGTAGGAGTGTTTCTAAAAAACGGGTGCTACAGTGGCTTAAATGGCTAAAATCAAAAATGGCTAAGGCTCCGAGTTAGTGCAATCTCGCCAATTTTGTACCTTTTAGCGCATATTGATTGAGGTTTCCTAGTTTCATTATATAAAAAATAATTAAATTTTCTAACAATATTTTAATATAGTTTTTTATTAAAAACTGTTATGGGCTTCAATTAAAGTTACTCTTCCTGTTATACGAGGCGTATTCGGAAACTAAGTACCGTTTTGAAGAAAAAAAAAAAAAAAAAATAGCAAAACAATTTTTTCGAATCCAATTTTATTTTTACATGAAAATACATGTCTTAAACTATTTTTCAACATAGTTTCCGCCAATGATCAAACACTTGTCATAGCGGGTGACCAGTTTTTGTATACCATCGTCAAAGAAACTTCCCGCCAGTTTCGATAACCACGACTCCACAGCATTTTTCGTGTCATCGTCAGGTCCAAAGCGCATGCCACCAAGCTCGCGCTTCATGTGCAGGAACAAGTGATAGTCGGACGGCGCAAAGTCCGGGCTGTACGGCGGGTGATCGAACTGCTCCCAATGAAACTGTCGAATTAACGATTGAGTGACACCAGCAGTATGGGGCCGAGCATTGTCATGGAGCAACACAATTCCTTTACTGAGCATTCCTCTTCGTTTGTTTTGAATGGCACGCCTTAGTTTTGTTAAAGTCTCACAATATCGTGCCGCATTAATGGTTTCACCTCTGGGAAGAAATTTAATAAGCAAAACGCCTCTCCTATCCCAGAAGACAGTGCACATGATTTTTGTGATGACATTGTCACTTTGTTTTTCGGAACTTTTGTTTTTCGGAGAATGAGTGTGTCTCCACTCAATCGATTGTTGTTTCGATTCTGGTGTGAAATGACACACCCAAGTTTCATCACCTGTCACAATTTGGTTTAAAAAGTTTTCTCCCTCATCACCGTACCGCGTGAGAAATGTCAGGGCACTACCAAGTCGCTTTGTTTTGTGAACATCAGTGAGCATTTTTGGAACCCACCGGGAACACAATTTGCGATAATTCAAGCGGTCAGACACAATTTCGAACAAAAGAGTATGTGAAATTTGTGGAAATGCCTCTGAAAGAGTTGTCATTGTGAAGCGTCTGTTCTCATGAATTGCTTCCTCAACTATCCTTACCAAATCATCGGTGACAACAGAAGGCCGACCACTCCGAGCCTCGGCGTGGACATTTGTTCGACCTGCATTAAACATTCTTACCCACTTTCTCACAATTCCAACACTTATCGTGTATTCACCGTAAACTTCTGTCACTTGACGATAAATTTCGGCCGGTTTAACATTCCTCGCGTTCAAAAATTTAATCACGGCACGAATCTCACAGTCAGCGGGAGAACTAATTGTCTTAAACATTTTGAATGTGCACAGCAAACTGAAAACACAACATAGAGCAACCAAAATGGCGACAATTGAAAGTCAGTGAACAAGAAAGACTAGTGAGCATGCGCGGGACGCCTACCACAGCGCTGCGACGGCGCTAGAATGAAACGGTACTTAGTTTCCGAATACGCTACGTAAATTAAAGATTGTTTTTACTTCCTGTAAAGTACCACTTCCGTTTGTCCAAATTTTCCCAAAATTTAATGCATTCTTTGCATAAGGGCAAAAAGCGTCAATAAGGAAAATAGAAATCTTTTGAAGTTTCATATTAGAGTTATCGAGGACAAAAGTATTGCCACACACATACAAATTCGGCAGCCAGACAGATATCGTTGTAAAAATAATTAAAAAGTATTGTGGGCACTCTTATTCGTGCTTATTTACTGAAAATGTATTATCAAATTTTTGGACTGAAAACATTATCTCCCTTACCTATGTCGTTCATAGAGTGGCAGAAGGTAAAGATATCGCGTGCGATTTTTTTCTCTTTAACGGAACCGTCAAGCTTCAAGTACAGTACTTCTTCTGGTTGTCCAGTTTTACCTCAAATCTAATTAACTCTTAAATGCAAAAAGCTTAAATATGGAGAATGGTATTTTTTGAAAGGTTGGTATAAGAGTCCACATACAGGCAAACATTATCATAAAAGTAGTAAAAATGTGTTTTGAAGACTCTTCATGTTTACTCACTGAAAATTCACTATCGTGTTTTTGGACCGAAAACATTACCTCCCTTACCTATGTATATAGGTTGTTGGGAGGTAAAAATGCATAGAATTTATTCAAATGCAAGAGATAAAAACATGTTGCTATTTCTGTTTGTTAAATGAGACGTAACAAATTTAATTTAATAAAAAAATTCTTTGCTGGAACAAAATGTAGATGAGAAAACTTAAGTAAATTATGCAGACCATGGTAAAAGATGAAAATCCATAACTTTTTGCCCAAGAGTTTTAATTTTTTATGTATGTGTTTTTATAATATTTAATATGCTAAATAACTAACAAGTACAGCCAAAATCTTTTATGATTTGTGGTTGTACTTCAGTGTTATACTTTAAATCTAAAGCTGAATTAAAATGCGCTCTCGATTTCATCATACCTCCCACTTAAAGTTAATCTTCGCTAGTCCTTTGAAAATCCCTAAATCTATGCTTAAGCATTTGAAATAATTACTAATGCAAGCAAAAATATCTATAGCTCTTTTTCTCTTAAATGCTATAACTTTAAATTATCATATATGTTCTTAATTACGCCTTTGCTATGGAAACTCCAAAATTGCTTATATTTACAATAAACTGTTTCCTGAACACGATTTTAATAGCATTTTTAAGATATAAATTTAAAATTTAAATGTATAGCTTAATTAGTCTTATTCACGAATAGAAATTTCAGTCTAAAGGAGCATCATTTTGTGCATTGATACATCATAATTACTGCTGTTAAAAGAAATCCTTTAAATTGTGGTTTTTAATAATTTCAATAGTTTTCACTTCAAAAATTACTTTTATAATTTTTGAAAATTTACGAAATAAGTATAAATTTTCTCATAACGTATTTTGTTCAACTGTATTGTTTGTAAGAAACCTGCAGTATATAATTTATAATGATGTAATTAAACTGATAACCATGGCATCATTACCATGAAAAATTGAGTAATTTTCATAGCGCAATGCTTAGTCCAAGTAAATTTATTTTACAGTAATAAAGAATTTTTTATAACACATTTTAAAATATATCGATGAAAAAGCATGCAAAGATATTAATAATAAATTTAAATTGTTACGTTATTATATTTAATATTTTTACTGTTTTTCTAGAGACGGATTGCTAGGACACTTCGATTTGTCGTGGACATGGTTCAACAATATGATCAAGATAATAATGGAGAGCTGAACCCTGAAGAACTCATGGACATACCTTTCATACAAAATGCTATTCGAAATTACCTTGATGAGAGTGAGCTCCAAGGTCAGTATCCGTATGTATTGTTCCGATGCTACTCTAGTCGTTCCTTTCGAAGCAAATTTACATAAGTTTCTATTTACACTATTCTTTTTATAGTAACCTGCACAAATTAAAAATATTGCGAATAGAAAATTTTCCAGGTAATTTTTTCAGCAAATTTACTATAAGAATATACTTTTAAGTTTTTTCTCTTCCTCTCCCCAGATTATGTACTTAAATATAGGTGTTATATTAATAAAAGAAATTGCAGAAGCAAATTTAATTCTTTTCTCACGCATCCGTTTACTCAACTCTTGGTTGAAAGCAAGTGTTCAAACCTAATAACCTGCACCTATCTCCAAATTAATATCTCATTATCAAGGAATGATTTTAGCTGTTGATGTTAAGATTTGATTCTAAAAAGAATTATTTTCAGAACTAGGATAGAGTGGATAGAATAGAACTAGGATAGAACATATACCGTATCTTACTGAGGACACTGTCTTTATAACTTCCAGAATTACTGATTTCTTTCTCGTATTATAATACGCTTTTGTCATGAAACCTTGACTTCCACACCCCAGGCCAAATAAGAAAGCAAATTACACTTATAATAAGAAGGGTTATGCCCTCTTAAACTTTCACGCAAGTTAGTTTATATCTCTTCGTGTTGTTCAAGTAAAAGTCTTTAAAATTTTAAGGGCATGCCAGCAAATAACTTCTTACATCAGAATATTCTAAATGCTAGAAAAAATATACTATCTAGTGATTATTTTGCTATAATCATTGGACTATTCAAAACTTTCACAGTGTATTTCGAAAATCCCGAAAATATTTCAAAAATTAAAATACTTTTGTAACTGTTAAGGCGCAAGATGTTGCTATGTTGACTTTAGTTAAGCACTCGGAATCATTTCTCAACCTCCTTCCCAAATAATTACTAACACCTCTGTCGGAGTCTTCTGATATTTTCAGTCCGAAAGAAGAGTGGGTAAAGAGTTTATAGCTCTTAAAATGATTTTATTGTGAACTTTAAGAGGTTTAATACCTCGTACGTTAAAATAAATTACCTGATTTGCTCAGTTTTGAAACCAAATAAAGTAGGATAAACAAATTTCATTAATTGTGATACTAGAACGCAACTTCAGACTTTTCAGTCTTTCAACTTGTAGAGACATTAGTTTCTTTTGAAGCAGGAAACATGAAAAGTGTGCAGTGCCCTCGCCGGGACTCGAACCTGGACCTCTCGAAATATGCGCCGAGTGTGCTAACCATTACACCATGAAGGCATACAGAAAGGAGAGAGAAAATACCTTATATACTCCCCTTTTAAAGGCCGAATGGGATTAGGGTACCCGATTTCCACACCCTGGTGGTAAAGACTCATCATCCACCACCTTTTTTTTAGTTCGGGAGCCACTGTAGAGACATTGCTCATGTTTCACGTCTCCGGCGTCAATAAATAATAAAATAATGTCTCTATAAACTGTTTAACAAACAGTTATTGACTCTAAAGCAGAATTTTATAACAGATACTCTTAAGCCATTGCTCTGTAATTCACCTTATAACGACTGGTTGCTCTGATTTATCCATGACATTTAACTTCGATTCCCATTTTTCTTTTCAGAGTTACAGGAGGAAAAGATGAAAGTCAATCGAATTGGAATGAACAGCACAGATGAAATTAATGACGAGCACTTAATCATATACTGAAGCCCATCTGTTGTAAAATGTGTGTTGAAGAATGTTCAACTAGCAAATGTCCATGCTTCATTTTTAAACTTCCATATCATTTACGAATTTTTTGTGTCTTTATAAACTTCATAAATTATGTCTTTATGAAACATAAATTATATTCTTCTACACATAATTATAAGTCTGGTGTTTTTTTACACCGATTACAGAACGCTTTTGATTCACTAAAAATAAAACAACAAAGGGAATTATTCAAGTGGAAAGAAGAAGTATTCAGACATGTTTCTAAATAAAAATATTAATTCATCTTAAGTAGTTTCTTACGGAAGCAGATTTTATATCCCTCGATAGCAATCGAAACGCTACCATATTTACTGTTTTGGGAAAATATTAACTTAAGATTCATTAAAAAGTTAATACAATTTCAAAATGTGTTTAATTTCAAGACCACATGAAAAATTTTAGTGGCAAACTAGTTTCAAATAATTTGATTTTAGATGAAAATTCAGAGCAACTTTTTAACCTTCTGAACAGCTTAATAAAATTACCTCTTTGAAATTTTTCTTTAGACTTTGTGGTTGAAGTCTTCCAGAGAAAATGTTAAAAGCAATTTTTTAAATTTATTTTATTACATTTGATTCCGAAAACGAGTCTTTAATAACTTTGTCATATTTACTTAAAAATAAAATTCAGGAATTAAAAAAATGCTACATAGATTAAATGGAAAATACTTTTCAAACATTTTGCAAATTTTCTCACCAGTTGAAAAAAGTAAATAAGTAATTATCCTGTAATTCTAGTAAACTACTGCCAGCATTACATTCTAAAACGATATTAGATTTCGTCACGAATGCTTACACAGCGAAAATTTTAGTACGTAACCGTAAAGCTTCAAATCGTTTAAATTTTGTTGCTGCGAATTCTTCTGTTATATTTTTTGATTTGGATCTAACTGTTCTTACGGCATTATATTTTATAGACCTTCAGTTTTGATACAAGGTTGATGAAGAATACCAGTTATGTATAAATGATAACCAGTTACTGGCAATATATTAATATATTATAATGCATTAGCTTCTGAGGTTTTTAATATGAATAGTTAAAATTTGATACATTATGTTGATTTTGATTCGTCTAGTTTATAAAACTCAACATCGAAGCTTGCTCTTTTAGATCCACTGAATTGCTATCATGACGTATGGCCTTTATTCTTCATTAGAAATTCATCTATTAATACATATTTTTAAGACGTGAAAATACTCCCAGATTTTCCAATTAGGCAGTCTACTGTGTTCTGTAATTAACGCAAACGAGCACTTTTGTCTAGTGACACATATAACACGTTCTCAGTTATTCTTAGACAAAAGCATGTCTACACACAAAACACGTCATTCCAGCGCAAATGGTTAAGACAAGTCGTCTCACAATTTTAAATATTATGTTTTGTCTCATTGTGTAGAGGCATGGATAAGCGGCATAAAGGGACTAAAACTTTCTTTGCATTCCCACTTTTATTTGAAACATTTCCGAAATATGTCATGTTTTTTCAAGGAGTTGTTAATTCAAGTATTTCCTAACTGTGCATAATATTTAGCTAATATACTCAACAAAATTTCAATTTTTATGGTTGTTATTAACTTTAGAAACGCCAGAGGTGTAATATGTGCAACTGTGAAATGCTATTTTTCTTAGAAAAGAACGGTTGAGATCATTTTAGAGAAAGAAAATCATCTACTTCAGTGTTGCATTAGACATAACTGTGGCATCTGTGAGAGAAAGGTTTTAGCTGTTACGTCATTATGCTAATCGTAAACTGCTATTTGTGACATTGAGAAATTAGCAATAACTAAAGACGTAATTGGGACTTACCACTAGTGGAATGGGAAATATTAACGTTTTCGAGAGTTTCTAATGAGTAACATAAATAGTGAAAGTACTTCTTCGAAAGGCCTTCCGCGAAGGTATTCCTTCCTGAAACAAATAACCCCTCGTGCTTTGCCTTATTACGCAATTATAACTAAATAGCAATAGCAAAAAAAAAACAAAAATCGAGAGATATTAGTGTATCTGTTGCTGTTCATGCAATAAAGTATCATCCTCCAAGTCACAACAACATACTAAAAGCTGGCTAACAATATGCAGAACAATTATAAAACATTTTTGAAGGCATTCTAGCTAATGTGTTTGTAAACTATAGCTAATATCTAGTTTGAAATTAGGCAAGAAATTGGCCTCAGGTTAGTACAAGTTTTAAATAAAATTCTTCAGAAGCAAAGCAGAAGTAGGGGGAAAAGGAAGAGAGAGAAAGAAAGAAAATATAGCTCCTTTTATGTAACGGTGTTAAACAGCTGGGTACTTGGGTATCATGTCCTACACCATGTCGAATAAGACTTCCGAAATCTTATCAAAAAATAACTTAAGAAGGATCAGAATATTTTTTTAATTATTGAAAATATAATCAATTTAAAAGCGTCTTTGTTAAATTAAACTCATACGTGTAAATGGAGATAGGAAAGGAGAAGGCTGCTGAGCTGATGCCTAAACACATAAAAGCAAGTGCAATTGCTAAGAACCAGTAGCTTGTAATAACAAAACATTTACACAGAATGCATTAGATATGAAAAACTGATACAATAAAACAAAAAAACAATATGCGAGTACATAGCAGTACACTATTTTTCCATGATTACAGATGGATTCAATATGACCATGGGCCTCTTATTAAAACTATCATTAGTATAATCATGGTTGTAAATTCGAATTTCTGGCTTGTTAGTGGCTCTCATTTTTACATGAAAGCTTGTTGCCATATGATAGTAAAAAGTTCTGAGTTGACAGATTTTGCATTCTTCATGAATTGTGTGATTTCTAACATACCACGGCAAGTTTGGAATTTCTTGTAGAACACAGTTTTGTACTGTTTGTAGTTGTTTCCTATTTTATTTGCATGAATAAGCCTAGACTTTACATGCATAACACAGCATGGGAAGCAAAACGTATTTATAAATGAGTAACTTGTTATCTATAGATATAAGGCTGTTTTCGGGCAATTAAGGGGTAGAGTTGAACTTTAAACACCCGAAACTTCCTAAAAATAGAATGTGTGCGGGGGCAATGTAAGATTATTTGTGAGGATCACCTGAAGATAAGTGACTGGCTTAGACAAGAGCAAAGTGATTCTGTAAAATTTCAGGGTTTTTTTATCCAATTTTCTTTTTCTTCAGAACACAACAGCAATGGTTTTATCCAAGTTAACTTGTATCTCACTTTTTCTGAGCCAGGTTTCTAATGCATGAATGCGGTCTTGAAGGTTTTGAATTACTAGACTGAGAAATGCATTTTGAACAAGGATCGCTGTGTCAGCAGAGTACATTGCTTGTGTAGTGTTGGGTGTGCATAGAATGTCGTTCACATAGATGTTAAAAAGCATGGGTCCAAGTAAATGTTAAAAAGCATGGGTCCCTTGTGGCAAGCCTGCTAAAATAGCTCGCTGAGTTGAGTAAGTCTCAGAGATGTGAACGACAAATTGTCTACTTGTTACATGTAAAAAGCTTCAAGAAAATCTGATTCGTTAATTGGAGAAGCTTTATGGATAACTTTTGCATAACCAATATCAAAATTTTTTAAGTGTCCCGCTAAATTTAGCTAGAGATGATTTGTTTATTTCACCTTTTCGAATGTAAAATTTACCTTTCTTGATGCGAAATTTTAACGCTGTTTAATTTAGCTTATGTGTATCAAACCACGCTGACAAAATATAATATTAATTCCCCAAGAATCAAAATCAGAGAGGGGATGTTAATTGAATAAAATTGACAAGGCACATAACGAATTATATATTTGTTATTGCAAAACAATTATGAAAGGGAAGCAGAGACTTACGTACATATTACAATATAATATTCTAAAACTGCTAAAAGTAAAACTGCGTTGAAAATTTAGCAAATATACGATAACTCTGTGTGCATTTTATAATTCTGCATGTTGAAGTTAAACTATGCCGCATTTCTATATTAAGTGAGAATTTGCTGACATTTTAGATTTGTTTCATTTATTTAATAAACTATAATCACTTTAGTTAATGCTGCAAAAGTGCTGCTTAGCAGCTTTTTAGCATGTTTATAATTTATTTATTTAAGCAAAATTAAGTCATTTATGAAACTATTAATATACAAAAACTATTACAAAAGCACGTGTAATATTTTTTTCCAAAATAAAATTATTTAGTACTATTAGCGTACTTTGATAAATTACGAAACACCCTGAATAAGCAGTAGGAAAAGCAATTTAGAAATGTCTCAAGAATAGCATTTTAAAGAGGAATCCATATGATGTGGCAAATGAAAACCCACGAGTTTCGAAACCCCTTTCACCAACAGTGCAGAGTCGTAGCTAGGGTTTTCAGCGCCCAGGGACAACTGAAGATTTCGCTCCCCCTACTGCTTGCCAAGGATGGAAAACATTTAATTCTAAAATGTCGTAACATCAGTTTGGCGCCCCTTGGATTCTGCGCCCGGAGACAGATGCCCCCCTTGCCCCCCTCTAGCTACGCCCCTGCAACAGTGTTCTATAGCATATTTGCAAATGCAAACATTCCTGGTTCTCGTCCAGAAGTGTCGCGATAAAATTTTGAAAAGCGTATTTTAAAGCACAGCATTTTAAGAAAGATAATACTATGTAAGAACCGATACCTCAAAAAGTATGCAAAATCCAAATAAGTGTTATTTAATGCGCCAGTTACTTACTTTTATGCTAAATTTTTAAGGCCTTTTGTATCTTTCCATTGAGCTTTATCAGAATTCAAATTAAGTTTAAATGATCAGTGAAAATGGTATTTAAAAATCTTCGATTGGCATAGCTAGTGTTCTGGGGATACATGGATCAAACAACCCCTTAAAGCTAGTTAGCTCCTGTCCTAAAAAGAGTTGGTGAGTAAGGTGCTTTTCTGTTAGGCAGAGGAGAGCGACTTGGAGTCAAAGCTCGCACTTTGTTCTCGTGTTCGCACTCGTGTTCTTTGTAATTTAAATGCATTGTGTTAACTAGAAACCCCTGAAAGTAGCGAAGTACATTCCCATTACTTCTGAGTTTTTAGTTTGTCAGCTACAAGTCAGAGAAATAGAGCTTTTTTTAGTTTTAACATTGTTTGGTACTAAAGTTCAGTGCACATAATTAGGTTTCGATAGCAACAAGTCATCTGAGCAGAATACTATCAAACAATATACGCAAAGCTAAGTTACCCAAAACTTGTCGGTTAGTTTTTTTAAATAATAAATTTAAAAAAAATGAAAAAGAGTTTAATTTGAGAGAATATAGTAAAAAATTGTTCAGAAAAAAATTAAAAATTATTTCCAAAACATGATCTATCATAAACGTTAACTAATTTCATTTTCATTTATAAATTATCAGTTCAAAACTTAAAAAATATGTCTATCATAAAACCAGATGTATAAAAAGAAAAGATTTAATTAAAGTTTCTAAAAAATTTTTGAGTTACATCAGAAGCAAATTTTGCATGAATATTTAAGCAAAACTTGAAAATTTTTCATGACAGCCGGGTTTCAGGTAGTTAAATTTCATAACGAGCTTCCCGAGTTATTATTTCTTTTTATTTCTTCGGAGCCTAATAAAATTTTTCTTCTGAAACAAATTAATGCATTTGATGATGATCAAAATGAACTTCTAATGTAAGCTGAGCAAATACACTCAAGCAAAAAAGACAAACACGGAATAAACCAGAAACTATTTAATGGATATGCGTGATCCAAGAGGTTGCTGTGGCATTACTAAACCAGACAACAAACAATAAATAGAAAAATATGCAAAAACAAAGGTATTACGACCATCACATCGAGGAAGACGAGATGGATGGAAGAATGTGCAATGCAAACATCAAGCTAATAACGAGTATGATAGCTCTACATGAAATACATGCTTGACAACGGCGAGGCAAGCTGGCAATAGAGTTCTTGGCCGCTTTTTGTAGCAGGAGAACCCGTTCCTGTAGTAATGCATGTTGGAAGTCGTGGAAGGTGACTCGCGGTACACTGAGAACTGCTATCGGTCGTCTCACCATGTCCCACATATGCTGAGTGGGATTCAGGCCATGGCAGATGTGGAATGGTCTCACTCTGCAGTTGATTTCGCTTTTCTCGAGCTCTACGAGAGCGGCCGTTATCATCCATAAATATAGCTTCGGTACGCATTGCAGCAACAAAAGGACGCACAAGAGGGTGTAGAATTTCGTCGCGATATTGCGCGATTGTAATCGAACCACCGGGGATCACGTCGCGGTCGGTGCGGCCTTTCGTAGCTTTCGAACACATACAAGTCAGCCTTCTCTTCTGCAGTTGCCTCTTTCGACGAAGTTTGACACCCGATAGCGTGTCTCTAGCTCTTGCCACATCACTTTCGTTCAGGAATCGCTGTGGATCTCAAAATCGAGGCTCATGTGCAAAGAGTACGTGTCTCCACTGCTCTAGTGTCCCGCTGCGATGTTCACGGGCCCAATTCAACCGTACTGTGACATACGAGGGTGACCAAGGAACGCAAACCACAAGTCGGGCGCACAGTCCACCTTCATGCATTCGACGTGACGTAGATTTTCGAGTTATAGGCCGTCCTGCATCAGCAGAGAGATGATACGCCAGCTGTTGTGCTGTTATGATCTACGGCTTTTTGCACATAGCAACAGGAAGCGATTGTCTGCCGTTGTGATAAACCTACGTCTTCTACAAGGGTTGTGATCCCTTTGGTAACAATTTCACAGCCTACAGATGGCATTACGATGCACATTCCGCTTTCACGCAGCAGCAGATTGTCTTACATCAACCTGCAACATCCCGACAGCCCTCCAACGGACTTCATCCTGCAAATGGTGTCTTCGGCTTTTGCTTTCCGCTTGCTCTGCTAGCTCAGATTTTGCTAGCTCAGATTGCACGGAACTACCGCTGCTTGTGAATTGACACGTAAGTCCGGTATGCCCCCTTTCAACATGTTGTGGTGTGACTGCAGGTTTGGTTTTGTGCTAATTTTGGTAGCCTTTTTGCAATCGTCGATGTAACCTCTACCTCGTATGTAAACTGTATGTTTTAATTCACCTTTTTACATTTTTCTTTTAACTTCTGTTGCTTATTTTGCTATCACGAGTGTATTAGAAACATTTATCAAGGCTCTTATGCATCGAAGATATAGATAATAGAAATTTCAGCCAGCAAAAAAAAAAATCTGAATGCTTTCAGATTTTATATTACTTCTAAATGTGCGTTTTTCTACGTTTTGTGTTAACTTGTTTGTTTCTAACGTTACCTTTATTTATCAAATATCATGTTCTTGGCACTTAAACTACATGAAATTCAATTCAACAGCACTATCATAAAATATTTTAAAACAGCATATCTTTAGTATTTCCGAATTTCCGATCAACAGTCTCGCGCACTGGAGATAAAAATGTTTTTTTTTTCGTACAATGTTGCCATTGCTCGCTTAGAAATCATTGAGTTTGTTAATCAAAATTTTTTTAAAGTTTTACAAAATATGAAACAGGTAATAAAAGAATTTCAAAATTCTATATTCAGGCTTACAGGTGTCCATGTTGCGGAGGGAGGATTACGTCATTCAGAATTGCAGAGACGTAGACACCGTTGTTTTTTCACAGTGCAAGAAACATACACACATTCATACAGATTATTTTCATTTAATTTCTTTAAATATAATACACCGCGATAATACTTGATGGCAACAATTTAAAAAGTGACACGCCTTTTATAGTAAACCAAAGCAAAATGTCGTTTCGAGATTAATAGCCTTTCTGATCTAACTTTCCTTTTTGCTAATAACTAAGACAGTTATAGATCTCTGTTTTGAAGGAAATGTATCCGCTTTTTCGATTCTAGTCTTAAATACATTTTAGGCACAATCGCTTATGACGATTTTTAGCAGACAATTTCTAAGTTGTCATCAATATATTCGGCATTTAAACATTTACCAATGAGACGCGGTAGACAGTGAACATCCCGCTACCTGCGTTTTCTTGTTTCATTTTGCATTAAAATAAAGATTAATTATATTAAATGTAGCTGCTTACAATTCCTTAAAAGAGCAATAACCACTAAAACAGAAATTTGAAAGTACATATGGAATTGCTCCCAGAATCGAACTTAGTTTCTCAAGCATTTCTGGCTTAATGCACTTTTTTCGAATTTGTTCTTGTTCAGCATCTTCAATTCTTTCAGCAATAATATATTAGACTCTGCTGTAAATTGATGTTGCTAACTATTAGCTGACAACTCTTGCATTCCCACTCTATAATTCACATTTTATTTGGCGTCATGAAGTATGAAGTACATGAAAGATGGCAAAAACCTGGTAGTTCTAAATGTTATTCCTGTTAATAAAATATACACAATTTTCAGTCTATAAAACAGAAAAAGTATATGTGGTATGGTTTACCAACTCCTATTCTATGGGTTAATATTTAGTTTCATTCTGAACTATCCTGGAAACACAACAGCCTTTGTTGTGATGTGTAGATCTTGAGTGAACATTCCCAATTGTGCCCCGAGGGGGGCGCTACCGCTTGTGGTCTGTGATCAGAGGGCCTTCCGAAGAGCCTTAGATTTTTAAGTATATATAAGATTATAATGTGTAGCCTATATGTAGTAATAGAAACAGCCACGAAGCTAAAAAGGGTCTGCACCGAAAATGGTAAAGTTTATTGTGGAAACTGACTTCCAAGAATCCGTCTTTTATTTATGTTTGACCCTAAATACTTTTTGACAGTGTGTGCTTCAGTCACTTCTTACGAGAGAAACTCTACAGAGTGGAAATTATACAATCTCCATAAAACAGTAGGCCCAGTTTTTTTTTATGTACCACAATACATAGCCATATAAGGTAGCTTAAGCTTCTAAAACAGTGGAAATGAATGCTTTCAATTTTTCTGCAGCCAAAATTATTTTAAAAAATCTTAAATTGGTGAATTAGATTTTCTAGAGGCTTTTCACCTTTAAAAAAAATTCTGTTCTAGTTAAGGCCTTAATTCCAATCCAGCTTTGCCTTCAGTCTTTAAGGAAATCATGTTTTAATTCTCGTTTCATCAATAGATGGCGCCAGTAGCTTAACTCCTGTTTAGCCATTCTTATTGTATCTTATCTAATCACTATATCTTATTTCATTAATTTGCGCTTTGGCAGCTGAGATTGATGGTTCGGTAAAACCATCCAAATTAGTCCTGTGAAAATTTGCAAATATAACGCCGATTTTTGTTGTTTGACTTCTAAATTAAAGAGGATAAATACTTATAAAACCCTTTAAGCATTATCGCGCACATAGATGATATGGTATTTGAAAGTGAGCTTTCATCTAAATAAATTCCAAGATATTTGACTTGTCTGTCACGTGAAATAGTTTCTCTGTTAAGTTTAAGCAGGTTATGGGATGTATATATAGAGAGGAAAATTTCTTCCTCTTTTCAGAGGCATATGTATGTAAAATATAAAAAAAATTACGATGGCTTTGCTCTTTGCGAACCAGCAACCTTTAATTAATTTTCTGCAATTCAGGATCATACCCTAAACCAGTACCTTCTAGAACATTCGCACCTATTACATAACCTTCTCATATAAATGCTGCGTCATAAGTTTTTCTACATTTTTCTAGAAGCTACTCTGTTACATAACCTTTCATATAAATGCTGCGTCATAAGTTCTCCTACACAGATGCCTTCTCGTCTTCGTTCTGCTAACGCTTCCGCTATGCTGCTCATTCTTTGTTAGAACGTTATGACGTATTAAATTTTAAAGTCAGTCGTATCTAATAGTTCAATTACTGAATAAGTTATTTGATTAACTCCATCTGGAAAAAGTCATCTGTTATAAATTAAAATAAAGATATGCTTGCTGTTAAAAGTGAAAAGTCCTGAGTCGTCATTATGCTCCGTCCTTCAATCATCCCAGTTTCGTCAACCATCTGCCAGAACGTGTAATGGAATAGCCTCACCATTCGCCCACGATGTGTTAGAATAACTGAAAACATTACATGTATAATTACAGTTAAGACAGAAAAATTTGCATATACATGAAAGCACGAGTTTTGCAGCTGTGGGATGAGTTTATATTCATTTTGGTTACAGCTCACTCAATTGATATGTGCCGACATAGGACCGACATAGGATATTTGGCTGAGAAGAATGTTGCGAACATCATAAAATATCAAGTTAGGACTTTATTTTCCTATTGGGTTTCCTTTTCGGGAAAACACAGTAATATATATTTATTTTAAATTTTGTTTCATTGGCTATTTTAACTAGGTCTTTGATATTGCAATTTGTACAGAGTATTTTTAATTTAATTCAAAAATTTTCTGAGTATAACAAAAATAATCTGTTAATTCGCTTAGAGCTATTTCTTCTCAGATTTGGAGGTAAAAAAAAAAATTATGTGTTAGCTGCCTTGCTTTTACTTCTATTAGTTGACTTCAAAAAGAAACCTTTTAAAATGGCTGTATGTTTGCAGAATTCTTATGTCGTCTGCCTTCACGTTGAGAGTTTTTAACTTGAAGTGGCGGCTATTGGAGATTGTAATGACCGATAGAGGGCGTTTCAAATTCGTCTGCAACTGCTAATAGACCTGAAGTGTGAGTTGTTTTTGAAGGTAAGGTGTACAGAGGTAGGAGTTTGTAGCGCGAACGCGAAGCTGCGTGGTGAATTCTTCTACTCGCGTTTGTTTACTTAGGCGAAGTGCTATGTGTTAAAGTGCGGGTTTTCTTCCCGTATTGTGGTGTTTAATTTGTGCTTTAAATAAAGCTAGTAACAGAGTGTCTTGTTCTCCTGGTCTAGTTTTTTCAGTGAAGTTTCAGGTAGGAGAATTTTCCTTTTGCGCTCAGACACAAGTGTGATGAAGAAGGATGGAATGGAGCTCTGACCTGGACTGTCAGTACAAACCGCCCATATCGTCAGAGCGTTTATTAAAAATTTGTCATGCAAGAGGAATAAGGAATTACACTGTTTTTCTTAAAGGTATAGAGAAGAATATTAACGTAAACAATCCTCAAATTTTGAAAGATGAGATATCTAGCAAAGTGGCTTTAGTTAAAAATATTGACTTCATTAAAATTATAAGAGATGGAAGGCTTCTAATAAATACCTCGGTGGCTGAATGTTCATGGCAAGTTATCATAGTTAAACATATCTGAATTGCATAATGTAAAGGTCTCCTCGATGTTTGCCATGTCTGAATTGACAAGCAAATTTCTTCTATCATCCATTCCAGTAGAAGTTGAGCTCTCTGAGCTAGCTAACAAGTTGAATCATAATAATGAGATTGAAGTATTGAATTTAAGAAGATTTTTAGCGAAACGTTCAGACAGTAATAAGAAACCTTCAGAAAGAGTACTTGTTACGATTGCAGGACACCACTTGCCAGAATATGTAAAAATATGGTTGACAAGACATAGGATCACAAGTTTCTACGGTAATCCAAGGCAATGTCCTCAATGTCTGTGGTTTGGTCACGGGATTAAAAGCTGCAGAAGATTAGTCAGATGCAGCAAATGTAGCGAAAATCACACCAGGGCACAGTGCCAAAGTGAGCAGATCAAGTGTGCATTGTGCAGTAACTCACATGAAGCATCCTCGAAGAACTGTCCCAAATACATCGAAGAGGGCAATATTCTCAAATATAGTGCTGACCATCATGTTCCCGTAGTAGAAGCAAGGCAGGCCTTAGCAAGCAAAAATTCCTATGCGAAGGTGGCAGTAACTCAGGTGTCTACTCCTGCAAAGGAAGATTTCCTGAAAGTCATGACTCCAATAATAGCTGCGCTGCAAGGATCTTTTGAAAGTGCGTTAAAACAGCAGGCTGACTACTTCGAAAAAATCTTAGCAGGATTGGATCAAAAATATGAAAGCATGTTCGGCAAGCTCGATACAAAGTTGAGCGAGATATCAGAATGCACTAGAGATAAGCATACTGGGAAAAGAGCTCTTGAGTCTGACAGTGACCTGGACTTGGATGAGCATAATACGGAAGTAGAAGTAGCAAGAAGTAAGGGCAAGAAGCCCCATTCTAAATCAGAACGTATAACAAGGGAAGCCTGCATTCAAAGCAAGTTTGACATGAGCAAACCAAAAAGTCTGGCCAAGGTTAGAAACCGGGACTTTACTCATGAAATAAGTTTTTTTTTCCTGCTTCTCTTTTTGCTTCTTTTCCTCTTCTAGTTCGATGGGACCTACGTTTTGTTCATGGAATGCAAGAAGTATCTCCAACAAAAGAAACTTTATTATTAGCAGGAAAGAATTCTTTTGCGACGTGTTAATTATTCAGGAGACCTGGCTTTCTAATTTACACGATTTTTGCTTACCCGAAAAAGTTATTTTTCGCAAAGATAGATCAAGCTCCTACCAAGGCGGGGGTCTAATGATTGCCATCAAGAAACAATGGGCAAGCTTATTTGTACAAGATAGCAGTTATGATTTAGCGGGAGAGGAAATTATGAGAGTAGATTTCTGTGCAAATAGTTACGATATTTCAGTGATCAATGTCTACCTTCTCAATGGCCAGTTCAGCGTGAAAGAGTGGGATAAAGTTCTGGCTACGTTGCCCGGCAAGTTTATTATCTTAGGAGACTTCAACTGTCACAACCCGGCTTGGGGGTCAAGCAGGCTGTCAGCAGGGGGTAGAGGGCTTTTGGAGTGGTGTAACAACAACAACCTTTGCACTCTAAATACAGGGAAGCCCACTCATGTAAGTCCTGGAGGAATTGAATCCTGCATTGACATCGCTTTGTGCTCTGTTGAGCTTTATGGACAATTGAAATGGGAAGTTTCTCCTGATCCCTTTAGCAGTGACCACTACCCTATAAAAATTAAGTTTGCAAATGATAACAACGCCTCTGCTGCTGGCAACCAGAGAATAATCGTTCGTTATGACTGGAAGAAGTTCGCTACAGAAAACAGTAACAGATTCAGGGCTTTGCGCCCTGAAGAAAGGAACCTGGAAAATTTCAATCGCATCTTGAGCGCCACGAAAAAGGAGAACCTCAAAAAAATTTAGATTCAACGCAAAAACAGCCCGTGGTGGGACACAGAATGTAACTTCATTCTTGGCCAGAAAAGGAAATGTCTTAGACTCGCTAAAGCTCATCTTTCAAGAGCCTACTGGATCTCTTACAAGAAATGGAATGCTTACCTTAAGAGGGTCATTAATATCAAGAGAAAGTTTTATTGGGAAAAAATTTGTAGTCAGTCCAGAAAGGATGGCAATTTATTTAGGATAGTTAAAATATTCAGAGTAACAAAAGTCAGGTCCAGTTCTTCTAACAATATCTTAAAGTACCAGAATGGCCACGCCTGGTCACCTGAAGAGCAAAGTGTAGTTTTTGCTAAGTATTATTCAAGATTCACTATTCAAAAGTTCATTCCCCTGGATTTCAGTGACGAAGAGAGTAGCTGTATTAATAACCCCTTCTCAGGTTTTGAGCTCTATAAAGCTATCAGGAGCCTCAAAAACTCTGCTCCGGGACAAGATGACCTTACAAGATATGCTATTACAGTTTTAGCTGATGATTGCAAGCATGCACTCCTCGAGGCCTGCAACAAGTCATGGAATCTGGGTCTAATCCCTAAGAATTGGAAAGAAGCTATTGTTATCCCGTTTTTTAAACCTGGGGGCGACAGTGCGCTGGTTTCTAGCTACAGACCTATTTCTTTAACGCAAATTCTTGCCAAAGTTATGGAAAGGATGATTCTCAATAGATTACTTCCGAGGATCCAGCAAAGTAAAACACTCTTTAAAATGCATTGAGGCTTTATTCCAAATAGAAGTTGCCTGGTCTTGCTTAACAAATTGTTCAGTAGTATCCTGCACCACAGGAAGCAAAGGAAAGTTGTTCAACTGGTGGCTCTTGATCTCAAAGCTGCATTTGATTCAGTTTGGCATGATGGCCTGCCCTATAAAATCATGCAATTCGGAGTTAAAGGGAATAGTATCCTGTGGATTGCCAATTTCTTAAACCAGAGAACTATTAGAGTAAAGTGGAGAGGGGTTCTTTCAAGAAGCTATGATATTATCAGCGGTGTTCCTCACGGCTGCATTTTGTCTCCCATTTTTTTCACAATTTTCATGCACGATATCTATGAAATTATCCCGGCTGATGTTGACTGCTACGTGTATGCGGACGACATATTCCTCTACATTGCAGATGTCTCACCCTCCAAGGTAGTCAGTAATTTGCAGCGTGCGCTGTTCAAAGTGCATAGATGGGCTAAAGAGTGGAACTTGTGCATTTCTCCAGAGAAAAGTAAATCGATTATTTTCGGCGGGACAAGGAGTAGTGAAGAGAATCTTTTGAAGCTTGATGGTGTTAGCATCCCTACGGAAGATCATATTACAATTCTGGGCATGTGGTTTGATAGTAAATTGAGCTGGAACGTCCATGTTAATAATATAGTACCGAAACTGGAAAGAATGCTGAATGCTTTTAAATTTATCGCGAGCCCCAGGTGGGGTGCTAGAAAAGTGGATCTCGTTAATATTGCAAATGCTACAATAAGAGGAAGAATAGAATATGGCAGCTGTCTTCTTTTGTCTACCTCTCAACAAAATAAGAAAAAGTTCGAAATAGTTTATAATCATGCTTTAAGACTGGCTATAGAAGCGCCTATCAGCACTCCTCTCCCGTTGTTATATGTTGAAGCAGGGGTGTTTGCCTTAGATACAAGAAGATGCATCACCGCAATGAAGTTCCTAATAAAAAATATCACTCTGTCAGCTGCCTCTCCTATTGCGGATAATCTGAAAAATTGCTTGCAAAGATGCAAGTACAAGTGGAGCAAATTACGTAAGCCCATTAGCCAGTGTGTTAAAGATAAGCTAAGCAATCTCGATCTAGATTTCAGTAAATGCATTACTTTTAACAATGAACTAGATTTTTCTGAAGAAGTTAAGTGCTGTTTCAAAACTAATGAGTATGAGTTCCAGAATAAAAATCTTTCGGATGTGGAGATACAGCAATTTTTCCGTTCCATTATTAATGATTACGTGAATCAAGGGTTTAATATCTATGCTACAGACGCTTCCAAGTCCGATACAGGAGTTGGCATTGCGGCTGTAGATCGTACCACGGCAATTGTCAGTCAGCGCATTGACAATAGAAACTCCATCTTTTCAGCTGAGGCTTGGGCCATTTGTAAGCTCCTTGAGATACTGAATCCTCATGATAAGATCGCTATCCTTACAGATAGCAAATCTGTCGTCAGCGCGTTGAGCTGTGTTCATAGGAGATCCAACTCTCTCATTCTTAAGCTCTTCGAGCGGATTAAGTCTTTTCATTACCTCACAGTCATCTGGGTTCCTAGCCATAAGGGTATAGGTAAGGCTCCTATATACCAGGCTGAATCATCAGGCATTCACGATCCCAAGTGGGAGTTTTAATGGCGTCTGTGTAGTTACGGTGGAACAATTTTTTGTGTTTTTTTGCGTAAAACGGGCGGATATGCAGCTATTAATTGTTCAAATCATTAACGGAAAGGTCATACATTGGTAAAATTTCCTAAAAATTAAGAAAGAAGAAAAATATAGGTAAATAATTGCCGAAAAGATAATTGGAAACCTGGTCCAGGCGCTGAACTTTGCTTAGTAAGTATAATGCTAATTACGCCTTCATTTAGAGTTTATACCTCCTCTCATGTTTATAATGTGCAAGTAACGTGAAATTCTTGTGTACAATAACCTAAGTATCTGCGAATTTCTGTAATAATAGCTATATGTAGTGTCGCTTCAGTTCCGTTAAGTTTCTAATGAAATTTAGTTAAAGCGGAATGGCGACACCTTCTAGTCTCCGCGAAGAACGAAGTAAACAAACTCCGAGTTTTTGTCACGCGATGCTACGTGCATGTAAAATGTAAATAAATCTTATGAACAACAATCTATAACATCGTAAGGAATAAAATATTGGTTCCATAGGGGTCAGAGAAGTGTTATTTTTCTATATTTGCACACCAGACACTTCACTGGTGTATCCCGGCGTGATCGAATTCTACAATGGCTGACGAAGACGAAACCGAAATTAAAGCAACAACTGCATCTGTCGCCAAAATAAGCGTTAAAGTTCCTCCTTTTTGGAAGCCAGATCCTAAAATATGGTTTATTCAACTAGAAGCACAATTTAGAAATGCAAAAATTAGTGCACATCAAACAAAATATGATTATGTTATAAGTTCCATTGAACCCGATATTTTGTCACAGGTATCTGATATTTTGCTAAGTCCACCACAAGATAATAAATATGAGGCAATTAAAAATACACTAATTTCATTATATGCTGATTCAGAGACTCAAAAAACCCCAAAATTACTGAGTGAGTTAGAACTGGGTGACAAAAAGCCATCTCAATTACTGTGTGAGATGCGTAATTTGGCTGGCTATAAAGTAACAGATACTTTCCTAAAAACGTTGTGGCTACAACGTTTACCCGTTAATATGCGTAGCATTATATCTGTTAGTAGTGAATATTTATCAAAAGTGGCTACAATGGCCGATAAGATTTGGGAATTAAACCCTGTTACTCCCCAAATAGCTGCTGCATCATCCATAACGGTAAAAACGGAAGTGGTTGAAAGTTTACAAAAACAGGTTAGTGAACTTAACTTACAAGTTTCTGCTTTAAACAAGCAACGCCACAGTCGTCCCTATTGTCGTAACCGATCCAAATCCAGAGATAGGAGTTACAGTGGTAACAGATCTAGTGATATTTGTTACTATCATAAAAAATTCGATGATAAGTCATTTAAGTGTAAACAACCCTGCAACTACTCATCAACATCACAGAAAAATAGTCCGGAAAACCAGCTCCCCGTCTCTCATTGACGACGGAGGGACAAGGGGTGCAGCTGAGTCGTATTTTCATCAGCGACAAAGAATCGGCTACCCAATTTTTAATAGATACTGGGGCAGAAATTTCTGTCATTCCTCCCTTGCCTGCAAATAAAAAAAATCTCAAAATTAGAACTCTTTGCTGCAAATAGTACGAAAATAAAAACATATGGCCAAAAATTACTCAAGCTTGATCTTGGACTCAGACGATCATTCACATGGCCTTTTGTAATTGCGGACGTAAACAAACCGATAATAGGCATGAATTTTCTTGCAAATTTTAACCTTTTGGTGGATTCTAAAAATCGCAAGTTGATTGATGGTACTACATTCTTAACAACCAATGGAACTCCTTGTTTTCAAAATAACAATAATAATATTCCGATTTTAAATGCCGTAAATGATCCATATAAACGAATCATTAATGACTTTCCGGATTTGTTGAAACTGAATGTAGTTAATAATAAAGTTAAAAATCATAACATCGAACATTATATCGAAACCAGAGGTCCACCAGTTTTCGCTAAAGCCAGGAGACTATCAGCTGAGAAACTCAAAGCGGCTAAAAAGGAGTTTGAATTTATGCTCCAAATGGGTTTATGCAGGCCATCCAAAAGTAACTGGTCGAGCCCACTACATCTCGCTATGAAGAAATCAGGTGATTGGAGACCTTGTGGAGACTATCGAGCGTTAAACAACGTCACGATTCCTGATAGATACCCTCTCCCATTTTTAACAGATTGCAGTTCCATTTTAGCTGAAAAAAGTTTTCTCATCCATAGACCTCATTAGAGCGTACCAACAAATTCCAGTTCGCGAAGAAGATATACCGAAAACAGCCATTCTCACTCCTTTTGGCTTATTCGAGTTCCCATTCATGACGTTCGGCCTACGAAATGCGGCCCAAACGTTCCAACGTTTCATGAACAGTGCGTTGAATGGACTAGAATTCGTGTTTTGCTATTTGGATGACATTCTAATAGCCTCTCCAGATGAAGAAACTCATCGAAAACATATACGAGCAGTCCTCGAGCGACTAAACGAATATGGCCTGTGTATTGATGCGGCAAAGTGTAAATTTGGTCAAACAAAACTTGCATTCCTGGGATACGAAGTGTCAGCTTAAGGACTTAAACCTCTCTCAACAAAAGTTGATGCCATCAAAAATTTCCCAGAACCAAAGTCATTTACTAGTTTAAGACGATTTTTAGGTATGCTGAATTTTTATCACAGATTCATACCAAATTGTGCGAAATTGCAACAACCTTTAACAACATTGCTCAGTGGTATTAAAAAGAACTGCAGAAAAGAAATAACCTGGACGGCAGAAACAAGAAACGCCTTCCAGATCTTAAAAGATGCACTTATTCATGCCACAAACTTAAATCACCCATCCGAAAAGGCTGAAATATCGCTAACAACTGATGCTTCCGATACTGCCATTGGAGCCGTTTTACATCAGATTGTGAATAATGCAAAACAAGCCTTAAGTTTCTTTTCTCGAAATTTGACATCAGCACAACAAAACTATAGTGCCTACGACAGAGAACTGTTAGCCATCTACGAGTATACAGCAGTGAAACATTTCAAATACATCTTAGAAGGGCGAACTTTTGCAATATACACGGATCACAAACCACTAACATTTGCCTTCCAACAAAATTTGGAAAAAGTTTCGCCACGACAAGCTAGACAACTGTCATATATTGGCCAGTTCTCAACCGATATCCGATTCATACAAGGGCATGAAAATACCGTCGCTGACGCTCTCTCTCGCATAGACACCATTTCTGTACCATCTGCAATAGACTTACAAACTATAGTAGACTGTCAAGAAGATGACGACTTGGAGATACTTGAAAACGACCCAAACTTAAAAATCCTGCAGATTCCTATACCGGACAGCGACAAGAAAATTTACTGTGATACTTCTACAAATTATAATCGACCATACATCCCTGCAAAGTGTCGGCAGAAAATATTTTCTTCAATCCATAATTTATCTCATCCTGGAATAAGATCCACGATAAAATTGATAACACGACGTTTCATAAGGCCCAATATGAATAAAGACTGCCAACTATGGACTAGAGCATGTTTATCTTGCCAAAAATCTAAAGTTCACAGACATACACATTCATCTTTGGGAGAATTCAAAGTACCTCCACACAGATTACAGCATTTAAACATAGATCTGGTGGGTCCGCTACCTCCTTGCAAAGGATTCAAATACCTTCTAACCATCATCGATCGTTATACACGATGGATCGAAGCGGTACCGTTAGAAGATCAATCAGCAGAATCTATTGCTAAAGCTTTGATTTATACTTGGTTTTCACGCTTTGGAATTCCGAATCGCATAACGTCTGACCAAGGTCGGCAATTTGATAGCCAACTTTTTCAAGCTTTAGGAAAATATCTTGGTTTTCATACAAACACTACAACTGCGTACCATCCACAGGCAAATGGCCTGATCGAAAGACAACACCGAACTTTAAAAGCAAGTCTCAAATGTCATCTATTCGAATCAAAATCATGGCTGGAAGCATTGCCTTTCGTTCTTCTAGGCATAAGATCTGCCATCAAGGAAGACTTAGGTTGCTCATCCGCAGAACTTGTATACGGAACCCCTTTAGCATTACCTGGTGAATTCTTTTCAACAGTACCTCATATGAAACAGTCTGAATTTTCTCAAAACCTTCAGAAAATAGTAAAAGATATGAAGCCAAGTTCTACCACCACCCATGGAAATAGAACAGTCTTTGTTTCTAAACATCTTTCCAACTGTTCTCACGTATTCCTATACAACAACATTAATAACTCGTCGCTACAGCCTGTCTATCTTGGACCGTATCCTGTAAGAGAAGGAAAGGATAAGTACTTCGATATTGAAATCCAAGGAAAAGTTAAAAGAGTTTCAATAGACAGACTAAAGCCATGTTTCCTAGTGCAAGATTCTGATATTCCTTTTCAAAACTCCCATTCCAAGAAAGCGGAACTTGGGGAAACACCTGCACTCAAGAACACTGAAGAAAATTCAGAAACTCATCATGAAACCAAGACTACTAGAACCGGCAGACATGTGAAGTTCCCCAGTCACTTTAAAGATTATCTTCCATAATCGCTGTCACTAGGAAGGGGGTGTGTAGTGTCGCTTCAGTTCCGTTAAGTTTCTAATGAAATTTAGTTAAAGCGGAATGGCAACACCTTATAGTCTCCGCGAAGAACGAAGTAAACAAACTTCGAGTTTTTGTCACGCCATGCTACGTGCATGTAAAATGTAAATAAATCTTTTGAATAAGAATCTATAACATCGTAAGGAATAAAATATTGGTTCCATAGGAGTCAGAGAAGTGTTATTTTTCTATATTTGCACACCAGACACTTCACTATAATTAAATTAGTCTAGGGTTAATGTACCCGTCGCCAAACATCGCCAATGTGGATGTTTTGAATGTGCGGTATTAAGGCCCGGAAAAATGAAGAAATCGCGATACAAGCATTATGTCTTCAATCAAGTATTCATTGAAAATGAAAGCAGGTGGAAAATTAAGTCATTTCATTGCAGCTGCAAAGCTGGAGCAGGCGAATCGGGTTTTCATCCGCAGAGAACCCGTTGGCGCTTCGGGAGCGAACCCGTTGGCGCCGTTCCATTTTTACTCGCCAAGCTCGCGTTTCATCGACGCTGAGGCGAGCCGTAAACGTGATACTTTGTAAACGTGATTTTTAGTGCATGTAAATTCTAGTTAGCAGACTAAACAAAATATTAAGCATATGGTAGTAAAAATTCACAGATAATAAGCATGTAGATGTAAAACTAACTGGTTAAACGTGATATACGGAAATAAATTGGTATTAAATTTAAACAGAAATTAATTATTAAATTATTAACTTTTGTTATTGTTAACGAATTTTGCTGATTATGATACTTCTCATTTTAACCTATGCCATTTGACATAAAATCAACCTGCTACTTACTAAACCGCTAGCCTGATCAAGTATGTGACATTATGAGACATAAAAAAAAAGTTACATAAAGTTAGTAAAATGTAAATGTCACTTCTTTCAAATATGCCCAACTATTATAAGTGTAAAATATTTAATGCTACTTGATCAATTACTTAAAGTTTATTTCATTTTCAAACTTATTAATAATTATGTTAATTCATGTTTAGTAATAATACATACTACTTATGGATCTATATTATTTTTAGGATGGTATTACAAATGTGAAATGCAAGCATCGCTAATATTTTTAATTGAATTTATTCAGTTCGCGTTTACTCATAGGTCCTGAATTTTTTTTCATTAATGGTCCTTAATTTCTGTGTGCAGAAATGTGTATGAACTCTGATTAACAGTTTTCAGTATTTTTTTTTTTTTTAAGTTACTTGCATGCAGGTTAAAGCAATTTACATTGAAACAAATACCCATCCTTTTCATAATTTATTTCACAATACTAATAACCTTCAACAGTAATCAAATTTTCTTCAGTAGCATTGTTAATAAAACTTGAACATTCAAGAGTCATTTGAACTATATTCCTTACACCAGCAGTGGCTTGCTAATTTTGATGACCATGGGAATACATCAAACTATTCTGTCACAGATAATCAGTAATAAATAGTATTCATTATTAAAATTTAATAATCTATTTATGTCACACCTGCCATCCTCTGAAATTATGTTAATTTATGTAAGAAAAGCATTAACAATATATTGTTACAATTTTACGCCATAAAAATTGATTTATTATCATAATTTTAGGTGACAATAAACAATAATAAAAGTAAAAGCATTACTTAATTATTTAAAACGCACATTTTTGCGGAGTACGAAAACGAATTATTTGAGCGTTTCGAACCTCATGGTTCTGCGTGCGTACAGCTGTTAATAATTAAGAACACAACGTGAACAGCCGTGTTACAAATTAGCATTCACCCCTCCCGCTTTATTTTCTTCCTTTCATCCCGAACCGAGAACCGGGATCTACGAAAATATTTCTATCTATTCGTTGTTAAAAAATTAAGAAAAAAAAGTAATAAATAAAAGAAGAATAATAGAAATCTGCAAATGCGAAGAACCACAGTGATAACGAAACAAAATGGACGCAAGATGAATGGTTGCAACAAGCGAATAGGTTGAATCCGCTGGGTTACCAGATTTTAACTATTATCGCCAAATTTGGCAATGTTTACATTCACCGAGTTCTCTCCGGAAGTGCTTCCGGCGAATCTTGCAAACATGGTGTTTCTATTATGTTATTCTGCCATGAGTAAGTAAGATTTAATAATTTTGAATTAGTCAAATGTGTTATGTTTTTCACTCAGCTATTGCTTTTCTATTCATTAAATAAGCAAATAACCGTTCTTGATATAAAATTTATGTTATCTAGTATCAGTATTTGTATTGAAACTAATTAAAACATGTATTTTTTACATGCTGTAATTTTATATATTATAAAATTTGTCATCAAAATGGATAATTTGACATAAATCCAATAACAAAGTGGTCAAAGATATTTGTACTTTTCTGCTATTAGGACCGGATTCAGAAATGTAGGTACATATGTATGTATATTTCTGACCAGTTTCAGAAATGTAGATAAATATTTGTACATACGTGCGTGCATACATACATGCATAATAAAATTATTTTTTATATCATTTCTCGATATATTATTTATATAAAATTGAAAGTCAGTAGCAGCAATAGATGCCTTTCCCGAATAACTCGTGTGGGAAAATAAAATTTTAGGGCTAAAATTACTGCATTTTGTCTTTCTCGCAAAATTTTAAATTTCTTTCTGTATTAATTTACTTTTCCTCTTAAATTTAAAATTTTCTATTTTATTTAAAGAATTAATTTTTATGCAATTTCCCTAATGAAAGATAGATATTTCGGTACTTACGTATTATCGCAACCAGGTTGGCGCGATTTGTAAGTTTGAGTAAAAGAGTATGAATAGAAGAAAATGTACATTTATTAATTACAGATAATTTTTAATACAGTTTTTTATATTATTTTGTTTTAAAATATAAAATAGCAATTAAACCCTTCAGGTTTTGAATTTGAATAAGTGCTTCCTTCCTTGATATTTTCGCAAATTTTTTCCATGAGTTTAACGGCGCTTCTGTTAGGTACAGTAACCAAAAAAGTCTCTCTTTTCTCGGCAAATTCCGCCGAAAACCCATTGCTGTGGTAGTACACGCCCAGTGTTATTTTTTCTTTTTACAAATAAACTTTTGTCTATTTTCACAATAAGTCCTTCGCTGCCTATTTGCTTTCTTTCTTTTTCATCCATTTCAAGGGCACATATCTCCTGCATGTAATTATTCCAATCTATAACAGTTTTGTCAGCAATTCCCATCTCTTCTGCACAAAATTTAATTGAGGTTAACTCTTTACACCAACAATAAATGAAGCGCACCGCTGTCACAAATGAAATTCGGCTACCTTCAAACCAATTTCCGGTTCTCACACCTAAATGTTGATTGCACTCTTCGACGTTACATTTCCAGAAGATTTGCTTTCCAAAATACAGTTTCATTTTATGAGAATTTTTACAAGTACGTTCGTTCGGTATAATTCCATATCCCTGCAACAATTCAACAGCATCTTTTTCACTCGCAGGCAGATCCCAAATACCCAAGGAGGTTAGAATAGATGGAGTAAGCCTTCCCCATATGTTCCCATGCAATGAAAATGAAGCCATGATACGTCACGATGCGTGACGTCACGACTGATATGTGCGAGTCGTCAGCCATGTTTTTGCGACCCTTTAGGGTTGCAATTTCGGTTGGGGGCCAATCTTTGGCTCTTTAGCCGTATTAGTTAAAACTTTAATTATTTAACATTTTAGAGGACCTTTTAGAGAATCTTAAGTTCCGATTTTTCGCACTCATATAAAGATGTGTGACTTCTCTCTCGTAGTTTTTTAAAATGACGAATTTCTCATATGATTCATGATGCGTTTTTAAAACATTTTCACATATACTTCAAATTCATATATAAGTTACAAAAACTTTTTTGTCAACTTACTTCTGAATTTTCAGTTTATACTTTTACATACATGCATAATGTTAGACAACTCAAAATGTACTTTTTGACAAGAGATTTCCCGCAGCTGTATTCTTAATTTCCATGAGGTTATAATGGGTTTGAAATCACGTTTTCATATTTATGTAACTACTTTTCTTTTATAATTCAAGGTAGTTTCATGTATTATATAAAAATTATAAGCCTTTCAATACAGTACTTGTATCATACAAGTACTGTATTGAAAGGCTATATACAGTATGATATTCAGTATGAATACAGTATGATAATTCTTAATATCTTAACTGTGGCGTTCCGACAGATACTTCAACTTCTATTCATGAGATGGCGCCACGTGTAAAATCCAGTTCTTAATCGGAGCAGCAAAGCGACATCTTTACTCACTCAGACTTCTCGTCGGACAAGTGTACGCGACGCTAGCACGAACTGTGTTCCGAGCTCTGTGTTGATCTCTGCAATTGACTGAGCACGCTACGGAGAATGGATTTTCAACGACCCTAAGCCACGTGCATCCAAGGCATTCTGAAGAACTGACTAAAAATAACAACGAATATGGACATTAAACGTATGCTACAACGTACCCCTTCAATTATTTCTAGAAGTATTGATATATATTGCTTGTGTTTTTTTTTCAAAGTCGTGCATATCATCGCAAGGAGCTTCACCAAATCATCAATGTGATCTGTTCCGTTCCGCTGACTTCGCCAGTCGTGCAATAATTCTCCGATCATTCAACTTTTGTGACAAATGTAATACAATAGTGATTTTCGCTAAATGTGCTACATCAGTAATTTTTCTGCAACGTGCTACAAAAAATTCTTCCCTCAGTGTTCGAAAGTGGTGAATTTCTTTCCCATGTGCTACAGGAGTGATTTCCTTTTTTCCTTCGAAAGTGCCTTAGCAGTGTGAAGTGGTGATTTTGTGTGTGCGCAATACAAAATGAATGCATCATTTTTTTTCTCAAATAAGGGTTTCTTTTCAAATGCATTTCGGTAAAATATTATTTGTGTGTGTAATTGCTGACCCTGTATTATTTGTGTGTGTATCGTTACGTAAATTTTTTCTGCATGGTTAAAATATTTATTGTTATCATGGTAAAATATCAATAGTGTATCTTCATGCTACAATATTTGTGCTGTTAAGTGTTTATTATTTAAAGTGAAAATTATCTATCAGTATGCCCGACGATATTCCACCAGAGCCACAAATCACACGCGTTGCGGTGAAGCCACCGCCTTTCTGGAAAAATAATCCTTCATTGTGGTTCGCTCAGATCGAAGCACAATTTTCTATCGCTCGCATTAGTGAGGATTCTACAAAATTCAACCATGTAGTTGCAGCAATTGAGTCTGATATTCTGAATTCAGTGCATGACTTAATTCTCAAACCACCTGATTGTGATAAATACTCCAAACTGAAACAGCGGCTCATTGAAATCTATTCAGAAAGTGAATCTTCAAAAATACGTACTTTACTACAAGGACTTGAACTTGGAGATCAGCGACCTTCATACTTGCTGTCACGAATGCGTGATCTGGCAGGAAGCCATTTTAGTGACGACTTGTTGAAGTCATTATGGCTTTCGCGTCTCCCTAATAACATACAAATAATTCTTGCTGCTTCCAATGAAGATCTAACCTGTTTAGCAACAATGGCTGACAAAATTAATGAACTTGTTACTCCAGCTTATGTCAGTGCTGCTAATGCTGCACCTTCCAGTTCATCCCTCGAACAACAAGTGGCTGAATTGACCAAAAAAGTATCTGAACTCTCTACAAGTCTTCATGCTTCACGGAGATACAATCGATCAAATCAGGGCCCACGTAATAAATTTCGTGCCCGAAGCAGGAGTCAATCTCGTCATAATACTCGAACGCAGTACAAAGAACCCACAAGTGGCATATGTTTTTATCATATGCATTTTGGCTCTCAAGCTCGCAAGTGTGCCCCTCCATGCACTTTTGTACAAGCGGGAAACTAAATGGGCGGTCTTCTGCTGGCCAACAGAATGTCCGCCACATCGACAGAATAGTACTGGCTGATCGTTCAACTCAGTTATGTTTTCTAGTAGATACTGGAGCTGACATATCAGTGCTCCCGAGAACTAAAACAAATGCTCACCAACTTAATAAACTTGTACTGTATGCAGCCAATGGTACCCAAATTGCAACCTACGGCACCAAACTATTGACACTTGATTTAAACTTGCGCCGGACTTTCAACTGGCCTTTTATTATTGCGGATGTAACTCAAGCAATTATTGGTGTCGACTTCTTGACACATTTCCACCTTCTAGTGAATGTCAAGAATAATTGCTTAATTGATGCTACAACTCAGCTGACATCACAGGGCCAAGCTTCTCACGTATCAAATGTACCTACCAACATAAGTGTTTTATCGGGCAGCACACGGTTTCATCGGTTATTAGCAGAATTCCCTGACATTTTAAACCCATCCAAATCAGGGCAGCATACTCATCAGCCAGAAGTGTATCATCACATTGAAACACATGGCCCACCTGTATTTTCCAAGCCTCGTCGTCTTTCTCCAGAGATGCTAAAAGCTGCTCGCAAAGAATTTCAATTCATGCTAGCGCAGGGAACCATTCGCCCATCTAAAAGTCCATGGGCCAGTCCACTTCACATGGTTAAAAAGTCTAATGGTGACTGGCGGCCTTGTGGAGATTATCGTCGACTTAATGCCATCACAGTCCCTGACAGATATCCAGTCCCACATATCCAAGACTGTACCCATCTTTTTCATGGAACAAACATATTTTCTACCCTCGATCTTGCCAGAGCATATCATCAGATCCCAGTGCATGCTGAAGATGTGCCTAAGACCGCAGTGACTACACCATTTGGTCTCTTTGAGTACTTATATATGCCATTTGGCCTTCGCAATGCTGGTCAAACATTTCAGCGTTTCATACACCAAGTACTGTCTGGCCTCGATTTCTGCATCCCATATTTTGTTGATATCCTGGTTGCATCTACAGATGCGGAAGAACATTTTCAACATCTGCGTCAGATTTTCACTCGCCTTAAAGATCATGGATTAAAACTAAATCCATCCAAATGTGTACTTGGTCAACCCTCAGTTTCCTTTCTTGGATGTCTTATCACCCAGAACGGAGTTAAACCTTTACCGGAAAGAGTCAAAGCAATTAACGACCTACCTCAGCCCAAAACCATCTCTGAACTGAAGCGTTTTCTAGCAATGTTAAATTTCTACCGACGCTTTCTGTCAAATGCCGCAAAAACACAAGCCTGCCTACATGAGTTTCTGAAGAATAGCAAAAAAAACGATCAACGAGCTGTCCCTTGGACTGAATCTGCATCTGCAGCATTCGTGCAATGCAAACACGATCTGGCAAATGCAGCCACACTTTCTTATCACTCACCTAGTGATCAGCTCTCTATAATGGTAGATGCATCTGACACGGCCATAGGAGCAGTGCTTCAAGCCCATACCACTAAAGGACTTTCCCCAATGGCATTCTTCTCCAGAAAACTTACTACTGCAGAAAGGAAATACAGCACATATGACAGAGAGCTACTTGCTGTGTACTGTGCTGTTAAATACTTCCGGCACAACTTGGAAGGACACGACTTCATCATTTTCACCGATCATCGACCATTAACCTTCGCTTTCAGAAAAAACTCTGACTCATGTTCTCCTCGTCAGCTTCGACATCTGGATTTCATCGCCCAGTTTAGTACAGATATCAGATATGTCTCTGGTACTGATAATTGTGTCGCTGATGCCTTGTCTCGGGTAAGCAATATCAACCTCACTACCCCAGATTTCTCTGAAATTGCAAAAGCTCAATTGCATGATGAGGAACTCAAGAACCTAATCTCAAATCCACAAACCTCCCTTCAGTTACAACCGCTGCACATTGATCCAACGCTTAAAATTTACTGTGACATAAAGAACAATAGAATACGTCCCTATATTCCAGTCAATTTTAGAAGTGAAGTGTTTAATGCCTTGCACAATTTGGCACATCCTGGAATCCGTGCCACCAAAAAGCTGATCGCAGACAGATTTGTCTGGCCAGCAATGAATCAAGACATCACAGAATGGACTCGTTCATGTGTTAGATGTCAACGGTGTAAAGTATCCCGTCACACTCACAGTCCCATTCAACAATTTAACCTTCCAGCAAGACGCTTTGATCATGTACACTTAGACTTGGTTGGCCCATTGCCTCCTTCAAATGGTTACACTTACCTCCTCACTTGTATTGATCGGTACACAAGATGGCCTGAAGCCATTCCTATTGAAGATATATCCGCTGAAACTGTAGCTCGAGCATTCATCTCCCAGTGGCTTTCAAGATTTGGCATGCCTACCACCATCACTACTGACCAAGGCCGACAATTTCAATGTCACTTGTTCGCATCCCTCACCTCTCTTCTTGGCATTCGCCATATTCGCACAACACCATACCATCCATCTGGAAATGGGATGGTGGAACGCTTTCACCGATCTCTCAAACAAGGTCTGAAGTGCCACAGTAGCACACACTGGACAGAAGCCTTACCCCTAGTTTTGCTTGGTCTTCGCACAGCATTCAAAGAAGACATTGGTAGCACTTGTGCTGAAATGTTATATGGTGCAACCCTCCGTCTGCCAGGTGAATTCTTTCACCCAGAATCTACTCCAGTTATCGACCCTCCAACATTCCTTCAACGTTTACGTGAGACCATGAGAAATATCTCGCCAACCCCAGCATCTTCGCATAACCAGCCAAGCTATTTTGTACATCCTGCGCTTGAGACATCTTCGCACGTATTCGTGCGCAACGATGCAATTAAGCCAACTTTAACACCTTCATATGATGGTCCATTCAAAGTTGTCAAACGAACACCGAAACATTTCACCATCATCTGCAATGGCAAACAATCAGTGATTGGAATCGATCGTCTCAAACCAGCATTTCTAATGCAAGATCCAACAACTTCCTCATCAACATCACTCCCGGAAGAAAGCTTACATCCCGTTAAAGAGCAACCTAAAACTACCAGATCTGGAAGAAAGGTTAAATTTAACCCAAAGTACTTATAACGTTCCGATGGTACTTGGGGGGGGGAGTACTGTGGCGTTCCGACAGATACTTCAACTTCTATTCATGAGATGGCGCCACGTGTAAAATCCAGTTCTTAATCGGAGCAGCAAAGCGACATCTTTACTCACTCAGACTTCTCGTCGGACAAGTGTACACGACGCTAGCACGAACTGTGTTCCGAGCTCTGTGTTGATCTCTGCAATGTAATTTAAATTGTAATTTAGTATTTAATATATTATTTTGTTATAGGAGATTGTCTACTCTTATTTCCTTTAATTATATCATGCATTAAGCACACACGACCACCAAATAACTATACCATTTCAGTACTGATGGAGTTAAGCATATTACTTTTATTTACATTACATGTTAAATTATTTAGAGAACATTAAAGCTGTGGCTACAAATTTGTATGAAGAAAACTTCAGTAATTTTTAAGTTTCTAAAGCTTTTCTGAATCAAAAGTTACTTTTCTAAAATTGTAAGCAAATTTTATATGATAAGTGGATAAATACATGCTGATGCTTTAATTTATCTAGCAAGTTTGCATTTTAAACTTCTGAAAAATTTAATAGCTTGTCTGCATAATAATTCTTGTTTTTCATTTTTAATCTACGTCTTGTTTATCATTTTTAATATGCAGTTTGAAGTTTGCTCACATGGAATCGAATGTCTATTATTGCAACAATTTGGTTAAAAATGTTATTTTGTGTGCATATCCAGGAAAAGGTAGCTAAAACCTTTATGATTTTAAATACTGATTTGAGATATACACCTTTAAATTTTGATGTTTTAGCAGAATGCTATAAAAACAATTTCAATGCTCTAATGGCTGTGGGAATCTATATTTTAAAAATATATTTTTATGTAAATTTAGCAATGTAAAAATTCCATATCAAAAATACTATTTTTGTTCTTTATTTAGCTAAAAAGAAAATTTTAAAAATTAATAAATACACACATAAATAAATAAATAAATAATAAAAAGAATACCTTTCCACACAAAATTTAGACACTATTTACCGATACATTTGCTGTTGAGAAAATACTTTATACAGTACATAGAAAAACTGGTAAATTTATGAATTAAACAAGGGAAAAAACATACATAAAATTTAAAATTTAAATTTTATATTTGCTTTATATGAGTAGAGAATTTTATATTTGCTTTATAGAAATAGTGAATATTTGTTAAATTCAAATTTCATTCCTTGAAGCAATGGCACAAGAAAATTATTAAAATTAATTTAATTTTACTATTTTCTCGTGAAACAATGTTGTTAATATATTATTACACATATCTGAATATTTAATGATAATTCAGTACTCTTCTGTTATCGGGATGGAAATCAAAAATGTATGTATACACACATACATATGCATGGTTCATATATGCATACATTCAATATACATCCATATAGAGATTTCTGAATCCGGTCCCGATAACAGAAGAGTACCAATAATTCTATAATTAGTTAATATCCTTATTAATTAATTTGCATAAATAAAAACAAAAGTATTATTTAGCTTTAAATCTACATCTTTTGATAACAAACATATGCAAAATACTTGTACTTATAGTGAAAATAAAACAAAAATTGTTATTTTTCACTCTTTTTTTCTAACACAGTGCAAGTCATTCCATTATAATCAAATTTTATTAAAACACAGTAACTGGATTTTTTCCATTAAAGTCAACACCTTTATATAGAATATACATAAAGTCAACAGCTTTGTATAGAATGATATAATGCTAGACCTACTTTAACTGAAATTTTATTTATATGAATTTATGGGGAAATGCCAGAATAAATGCAAAAAAACCATCTGAATAAATCTTAGCCGACACTGTTATGATAGTATTTTTGTTTTCAATAAAATGTTTTTAAGGTATACCATTTTAGTTCAGTTTTCCCCCCTATTAAAGGAGCTACCCTAAGAGACATATTTTATTTACATATATCTCATTAATATGTTAAAAATATAGCTTAAGTGAGTTTTATGTACATACTGTAAGGAAGGGGAAAGCCTTAATTCAAAACCTGTTTTAAAGCAGTAAGTAAATAAATAAAATACATTGCTTTTATTAGCATCTCAAAAAATAGTGTTTTGGCTTCTAAAAACAAATCCTAAGCATCACATCATGATAGATAATAATCTTATGTAAGAAGAAATATCTGATTAGGAATACATTCTTTATATTTATTTGATAAGATCAAAACATATATGCAACATCACATTATGAAAAATCCTGCGAATCATTACAACACTGTAAGACATTGATTAGTAAGGTAAACATCAGTTGATCATTCTTTCACAGTAGCAATAAATGTTTCATTCAAATTCTTAAAAATATGCCAAAACAAATTTACGATTGGTGCTTAAGATTTAAGGTCACACAAAAGTAAATTTGATTTAGCAGAGCTTGATATCTTCCATAACATAAAAGTAACTGCTACATGATGGAAGTTTTTGTGAACAAAATACAAACATTTTATAAATACTTAACCTTAATGACTAACTTCAAATTAATCCAATAATGATGGAAACAATAATGTAATTGAGTACTGCAAATTTACTTTGTATGATATTTCTATGTAAAATCTGAAATTTAATAGGTGAAGGACTTTACATTATTTAAACAATGAATCCCCACTTATGAAAGCGAGGACTTAGACAAGACATATAGGACATTAAAACATACATTACCATATTATTATATTACTCAAAATTATTACTTTCAATAATACTGTTCTTTTGCTTACTTAATGCATATTCCTATATATATGTAAAATTTAAAATTAAGCAAAAAAGTTATTTTAGTTTAATCCTGATTTTGAACAAACCTCTGTAGACTTTGAAGGCAATCAAATACAGGTTTCTCTTTTTTAGGGGCAAATCTGAAGAAATGAGACCTGTGTCTGATAGGCCTCGAAATCAGTAATTTTAATCAAAAACTATATCAAATTGAGGTTGCTTTTATGCCTCATTTTAAATATGATTATTATAATAAAATACACATTTAATTATATATATATATAACAGCAAAATTTAAACAGTATTATGAATTATTATCTATTAAAAATTTCAATTTTTAATCTATTCTTAAGCACTGAAATTAAAGCTTAATCATATAATGCCTGAATTTCAATATTTTGATTTATTTATAAAACAAATTGGTCCATTTTTAATATGAAACATTTTTTATGAAAACTATAAAACTTAAAAAAACATACATTTTAAAAACTGGATATCATTGAATGGTAGTTTGGTAAACCCAATGCCTTTTACATGCTGTGGGGTCAACAGTTGTGTTGGATTAGCCACATTAAACAAGGCTTTAGTTTTTTAAACCCATCTTTCCTAGAACATTCAAACTGGTTTTCTTCAAAATGCACCTTCAAATTTAACAAAAGCATGTATGAAGTTTAACATTAAAATCAAAAACACTAGTATTTAATTACAGTTGCATGTACTAAATGAATTTAATCACACTATTAAGAATGAAATTTTGTGAAAAATTTTAACTTTTATATGAAAATAGGACAAAATTAAGAATAAATAATTAAGTTTATGAAGCTTCCTGAAGGACACAGAATATATTTACCTCACTATACAGAATAACCTAAACAATTTATAATTTATGTTATACTTACCAATTTTTAAGACTGGCGCCAACTGATATATTTGGCAACAATACATCAGAATTAAAATACAGCATAGACCTTTAATACACTATCCGTACAGTAAAACGCCTATTACAATCCCAACCGAGACAAAGTTTACATGAAATATAGAATACAATTTTACAAACAGTATAAATTTTAGCAACAGTAAAAAACAGTATTGGCGATATTTTGCTGCACAAATGCACACACATTCCACAATTGATTTTATATTTGTAAAATCATTTCAGCGTCAATAAGTGACAGCTAAATGAAAGTACACATTTTGAAAAAAAATAATAAGGGAATTTTTCTCATATGCTATGAAAAATACGAAGCTGCACTTACTTCACAAAAACACGCTCCTGCGACCGAAATCCATTGATCTCGAACAGAAAGAATTACTTCTTCTTCGTCTTTTTTCATTTTTTGCTAAACAAAACATCCTAAAGTTATTTCTAGAATGATTTGACAATTTGGTGCAGCACATCTATCCATATTTCTCAAAATCAGATCGAAACGATCAACAAAGCAATGCTGAACTAATAGCGAGTAGCAATAAAGTTAGAATAATAGAAATACTAATATAAATGTTTATGGCATTTACTTATGAAATTAGCTGCGTAGCAGCGGGAATGATTGACATCCTTCACTACATTCACCAATTTTATCTGGCTGAGCTGTTTTAATACAATTTGTAGTGTCGCTTCAGTTCCGTTAAGTTTCTAATTAAATTTAGTTAAAGCGGAATGGCAACACCTTCTAGTCTCCGCGAAGAACGAAGTAAACAAACTCCGAGTTTTTGTCACGCGATGCTACGTGCATGTAAAATGTAAATAAATCTTATGAATAAGAATCTATAACATCGTAAGGAATAAAATATTGGTTCCATAGGAGTCAGAGAAGTGTTATCTTCCTGCATTTGCACACCAGACACTTCACTGGTGTATCCCGGCGTGATCGAATTCTACAATGGCTGACGAAGACGAAACCGAAATTAAAGCAACAACTGCATCTGTCGCCAAGGTAAGCGTTAAAGTTCCTCCTTTTTGGAGGCCAGATCCTAAAATATGGTTTATTCAACTAGAAGCACAATTTAGAAATGCAAAAATTAGTGTAGATAAAACAAAATATGATTATGTTATAAGTTCCATTGAACCCGATATTTTGTCACAGTTATCTGATATTTTGCTAAGTCCACCACAAGATAATAAATATGAGGCAATTAAAAATAGACTAATTTCATTATATGCTGATTCAGAGACTCAAAAAACCCAAAAATTACTGAGTTAGAACTGGGTGACAAAAAGCCATCTCAATTACTGTGTGAGATGCGTAATTTGGCTGGCGATAAAGTAACAGATACTTTCCTAAAAACATTGTGGCTACAACGTTTACCCGTTAATATGCGTAGCATTATATCTGTTAGTAGTGAAGATTTGTCAAAAGTGGCTACAATGGCCGATAAGATTTGGGAATTAAACCCTGTTACTCCCCAAATAGCTGCTACATCATCCATAACGGTAAAAACGGAAGTGATTGAAAGTTTACAAAAACAGGTTAGTGAACTTAGCTTACAAGTTTCTGCTTTAAACAAGCAACGCCACAGTCGTCCCTATTGTCGTAACCGATCCAAATCACGAGATAGGAGTTACAGTGGTAACAGATCTAGTGATATTTGTTACTATCATAAAAAATTCGGTGATAAGTCATTTAAGTGTAAACAACCCTGCAACTACTCATCAACATCACAGAAAAATAGTCCGGAAAACCAGCTCCCCGTCTCTCATTGACGACGGAGGGACAAGGGGTGCAGCTGAGTCGTATTTTCATCAGCGACAAAGAATCGGCTACCCAATTTTTAATAGATACTGGGGCAGAAATTTCTGTCATTCCTCCCTTGCCTGCAAATAAAAAAAATCTCAAAATTAGAACTCTTTGCTGCAAATGGTACGAAAATAAAAACATATGGCCAAAAATTACTCAAGCTTGATCTTGGACTCAGACGATCATTCACATGGCCTTTTGTAATTGCGGACGTAAACAAACCGATAATAGGCATGAATTTTCTTGCAAATTTTAACCTTTTGGTGGATTCTAAAAATCGCAAGTTGATTGATGGTACTACATTCTTAACAACCAATGGAACTCCTTGTTTTCAAAATAACAATAATAATATTCCGATTTTAAATGCCGTAAATGATCCATATAAACGAATCATTAATGACTTTCCGGATTTGTTGAAACTGAATGTAGTTAATAATAAAGTTAAAAATCATAACATCGAACATTATATCGAAACCAGAGGTCCACCAGTTTTCGCTAAAGTCAGGAGACTATCAGCTGAGAAACTTAAAGCGGCTAAAAAAGAGTTTGAATTTATGCTCCAAATGGGTTTATGCAGACCATCCAAAAGTAACTGGTCGAGCCCACTACATCTCGCTATGAAGAAATCAGGTGATTGGAGACCTTGTGAAGACTATCGAGCGTTAAACAACGTCACGATTCCTGATAGATACCCTCTCCCATTTTTAACAGATTGCAGTTCCATTTTAGCTGGAAAAAGAGTTTTCTCATCCATAGACCTCATTAGAGCGTACCAACAAATTCCTGTTCGCGAAGAAGATATACCGAAAACAGCCATTCTCACTCCTTTTGGCTTATTCGAGTTCCCATTCATGACGTTCGGCCTACGAAATGCGGCCCAAACGTTCCAACGTTTCATGAACAGTGCGTTGAATGGACTAGAATTCGTGTTTTGCTATTTGGATGACATTCTAATAGCCTCTCCAGATGAAGAAACTCATCGAAAACATATACGAGCAGTCCTCGAGCGACTAAACGAATATGGCCTGTGTATTGATGCGGCAAAGTGTAAATTTGGTCAAACAAAACTTGCATTCCTGGGATACGAAGTGTCAGCTTAAGGACTTAAACCTCTCTCAACAAAAGTTGATGCCATCAAAAATTTCCCAGAACCAAAGTCATTTACTAGTTTAAGACGATTTTTAGGTATGCTGAATTTTTATCACAGATTCATACCAAATTGTGCGAAATTGCAACAACCTTTAACAACATTGCTCAGTGGTATTAAAAAGAACTGCAGAAAAGAAATAACCTGGACGGCAGAAACAAGAAACGCCTTCCAGATCTTAAAAGATGCACTTATTCATGCCACAAACTTAAATCACCCATCCGAAAAGGCTGAAATATCGCTAACAACTGATGCTTCCGATACTGCCATTGGAGCCGTTTTACATCAGATTGTGAATAATGCAAAACAAGCCTTAAGTTTCTTTTCTCGAAATTTGACATCAGCACAACAAAACTATAGTGCCTACGACAGAGAACTGTTAGCCATCTACGAGTATACAGCAGTGAAACATTTCAAATACATCTTAGAAGGGCGAACTTTTGCAATATACACGGATCACAAACCACTAACATTTGCCTTCCAACAAAATTTGGAAAAAGTTTCGCCACGACAAGCTAGACAACTGTCATATATTGGCCAGTTCTCAACCGATATCCGATTCATACAAGGGCATGAAAATACCGTCGCTGACGCTCTCTCTCGCATAGACACCATTTCTGTACCATCTGCAATAGACTTACAAACTATAGTAGACTGTCAAGAAGATGACGACTTGGAGATACTTGAAAACGACCCAAACTTAAAAATCCTGCAGATTCCTATACCGGACAGCGACAAGAAAATTTACTGTGATACTTCTACAAATTATAATCGACCATACATCCCTGCAAAGTGTCGGCAGAAAATATTTTCTTCAATCCATAATTTATCTCATCCTGGAATAAGATCCACGATAAAATTGATAACACGACGTTTCATAAGGCCCAATATGAATAAAGACTGCCAACTATGGACTAGAGCATGTTTATCTTGCCAAAAATCTAAAGTTCACAGACATACACATTCATCTTTGGGAGAATTCAAAGTACCTCCACACAGATTACAGCATTTAAACATAGATCTGGTGGGTCCGCTACCTCCTTGCAAAGGATTCAAATACCTTCTAACCATCATCGATCGTTATACACGATGGATCGAAGCGGTACCGTTAGAAGATCAATCAGCAGAATCTATTGCTAAAGCTTTGATTTATACTTGGTTTTCACGCTTTGGAATTCCGAATCGCATAACATCTGACCAAGGTCGGCAATTTGATAGCCAACTTTTTCAAGCTTTAGGAAAATATCTTGGTTTTCATACAAACACTACAACTGCGTACCATCCACAGGCAAATGGCCTGATCGAAAGACAACACCGAACATTAAAAGCAAGTCTCAAATGTCATTTACTCGAATCAAAATCATGGTTGGAAGCATTGCCTTTCGTTCTTTTAGGCATAAGATCTGCCATCAAGGAAGACTTAGGTTGCTCATCCGCAGAACTTGTATACGGAACTCCTTTAGCATTACCTGGTGAATTCTTTTCAACAGTACCTCTTATGAAACAGTCTGAATTTTCTTAAAACCTTCAGAAAATAATAAGAGCTATGAAGCCAAGTTCTACCACCACCCATGGAAATAGAACAGTCTTTGTTTCTAAACATCTTTCCAACTGTTCTCACGTATTCCTATACAACAACATTAATAATTCGTCGCTACAGCCTGTCTATCTTGGACCGTATCCTGTAAGAGCAAGAAATGATAAGTACTTTGATATTGAAATCCAAGGAAAAGTTAAAAGAGTTTCAATAGACAGACTAAAGCCATGTTTCCTAGTGCAAGATTCTGATATTCCTTTTCAAAACTCCCATTCCAAGAAAGCGGAACTTGGGGAAACACCTGCACTCAAGAACACTGAAGAAAATTCAGAAACTCATCATAAAACTAAGACTACTAGAACCGGCAGACATGTGAAGTTCCCCAGTCACTTTAAAGACTATCTTCCATAATCGCTGTCACTAGGAAGGGGGTGTGTAGTGTCGCTTCAGTTCCGTTAAGTTTCTAATTAAATTTAGTTAAAGCGGAATGGCAACACCTTCTAGTCTCCGCGAAGAACGAAGTAAACAAATTTCGAGTTTTTGTCACTCGATGCTACGTGCATGTAAAATGTAAATAAATCTTATGAATAAGAATCTATAACATCGTAAGGAATAAAATATTGGTTCCATAGGAGTCAGAGAAGTGTTATCTTCCTGCATTTGCACACCAGACACTTCACAATTATAAACAAAGCTTTCGTCTTATCCGTACGCTACACGGCAGCCATGCTGGCTCATCAGTCGTGACGTCACGCTGTCGATCCTTCCTCGGCTTCAATTTTGTGACGTCATGCTTACTCCATCTATTCCAACCTCCTTGCAAATACCGATAGTTAAAGTATTTCAGGGCATTCAATCTAACCAGTAAGAAAAATAATTTCTTTACGAAAAACTACGTATAACACGTAGGGTTGTCGTAAGTAGGGTCGCCAAATTTGGTGATTTATGCGAATTTTGGCCTGGTTGCGTTAGTACGTAAGTACCGATATTTCTATTATATTTTAATGGAAATAAATAGTTCATGACAGTTTTTATAAAATTAAAATCGAGGAAATAGTTTTACCAACATACTTTAATTTGTGCAGGAACGATATTAATGAGCTGGAGGATTTATCTGCCACAGATATGAAATGCAGTTGGAAGACTAGGAAGTATAATTATTTATATACTCCTGTTCCTGTACAGGATTTCTATCATGTGAAAACACCTACAGAGCACACTTTCTGGGAAGTGAAAAAGAGAAAGGTGCGTGAAGAAATATGCGAATTCTTCAAAGACTCTGCATATGCAAAACATCGGGCAAGGTTTCTCGAAAAGAAAGAACTAACAGAAATGTAAGTATAATGCATATCAGATAGAAATATATTTGTAACACTAATGAATATGAACATGATTTAGAAATAACTTCAACTATTTTAATGATAACAATCATTTATCAAATAAGTATAAAAGACTTTCAGAATACAAGATTACATAAATTTTATTATGTATAAATAACACCCTCAATATACTAGTTTTTATGATAAAAATAACAGAAAAACAGTTCGCACATTTAACGACCCAGGAGCTATTTCAAGGCCCTTGTTTAGGACATTTATCTTTTAATTTATCTTTCTAAAAAACTAATGGTATGAAAATGGATTGGATCCAGTTCCACTAAAAACCGAGTCGCAGTCGAATCTTTCTAGAATTAAATTTTAGAAGGTAATCAATATTGACTGTCTTTTTATATAACTACTATCCATATTTTGTGCCTAGATTTTTCTCAAATAATTGCAGAAATTTTCTTTCTGCATTGCTCTGGCTATTTTAAGTTTACATTTCATTGAGTAATATGCGATTCACCAAATCCTACATTGTACTTTTTACTTTACAGGCAATATTTAGTATGATGTAGTTGCACTTGCCGAGTTTTAACATATATAAATAAGTACAAAATGAAAAAAAAATGGTTAAACAAAGCAGTAGAGTAAGACTTCAGGATATTCTTTTGGTACTATTCGGTTTCGAGGGTCGTAAGAAATCGCCAAACTATTGTTGATGCCAGTGCTGCCAAAAGTAATTGCGACAACCCTAACACGAGAAAGGAAGTATAATAGTAAATAACTATTTAAATATTGATGTTTTAATTTAGATGAAAGGTTAATTTCATATAATATTTCGCTACCGAGTTATCGCTAAAGCATAATGTCATCTCGTTGGTTGTTCAAACATAATTTTCTATAATGAATGATGCCTTTTTCGAAAACATTTTCGGTAAAGTGCAGAATCGCCCGCTTATTTCTATTTTTATTTTGCCGCTTTTTACAAGGGTAAAAACAATTGTAATTTTGTCAATTATCTTTTATTTTTTAAGTGACAATAGGTCGATGTGTACGTAGATCAAGGGTGTGCGCAGTGTCATTTTTGTGCAATTCTGTGATTTGTTTTAAGTGAAAATAAGTCGATGTGTACATGGATACCGAGTATGTGCAGTTCTTAAAAACGTGTCAAGCAGTGGGTGATTCTGCACTTTACTCAAAATTCTATTGCAGACTTTTTGTCATGGGCAATTTCCAAATTGTTAAATCCATAGGATACCAAAAAAGGATTTAAAAATTAAACTAGTATTTCAATGGCATCTTAAAAAATATAGAACTATGTAAATTACGCAATCTGAAATCAGCGCGTACACGAGATTTGGCACGCTGTTAAATGGGTGTGTTTGCTAGATTTGGCGCTTTCGAGCATACATTTTCGGTGCAATTTTTTTACGGTCCTTGAAACCGAATAATACCATTCTTTTTTTTTTTCTTTCAATTATTTTTCCTGCCATAAAAAGTGTTGCCTTTTGAATAATATTATATTTTATCGTAATTTTCTCATTCTAGAATGAAAACATTGAATACCTGATACCGGCTTTTTCAGATTTCTGATTTGCATTGAAAAGTACCTTAAGTTTTGGTGATAAAGGAAAAATGTGTAGTCCTATTACTAATTAATCTAAGTAACTTGAAAAAAACTTATATATAGCCTTTACTTTGTCATTTAATTGATAATCCATGTTAATTTTTAATGCTGCCACCTTCTGAAGTTTTAAAATATTGATAAATTTACTTAACCATCAAATCGTCAATACAGAATGTAACTATAGTCAAAAGTTGTTAATCCGGACTCGTCAGGATCCGATTCCGGATTATCGATTTTTCCGGATTATAGATCATCAGTTTAAATCTGGTAAGATGGCATGCAGAAATTACAAAATTAAAAATATGAAACCGTAATTTATGAAATAAAGAACAATTATGATCTAAAGGGTATCAAAATTTACAAAAAGAAAAAGCTTAATATTTATTTGTTTATTTTATTAAACATTTCTTTCAATGTAACTTGTTTAAGTTGCTTCATTTCATGTGACAATACTTTCTCTTTAATTCTATTAAACAGACATAATTTCTTGTTTAGTTACAAAGTTCCGCTGTTCAAGTCCTATAATTGCTGTGTCGGAAATACCGACTAATTTGTCAGTCGAAATGTTTTCGTTTTCAATAACCTCTCTGTCACTTTCTTCACTATCGGAAGCGAATTATAATGGCAAGGAACTTGATTTAAATCATATCAAAGACGGAGTACATCGAGATGAAATACTACATTTAGTAAGGAATTATAAGCCAAATAAAATAAAAACATCTGCCCTGAAGATAAGGATAGTGCTGACAGATCAACTTCCACTTCATTGCACGCCACGGCGTTTCTTCCCCCCCCTGCTGCAGAGCAGCGTGAAATTGATGAACAGATTTCGGATTTCAAAATATACTTTCGCTTTGTAGATCCTTTACATATTAGTAAATATATATCGGAAATTCTATTTGACATAACCGAAAGTTCAAGCTTACTTTTATAAAATTGCTCTAACAGTCTGCAAAAAATAATAAGTCAGATCCAATTCGAAGATTAAGGAACAACGCAATCTGCAACATTAACTGAATTAGATAATTTTAGCTTAGCTTATACCATCCCTTGTACATTAAACGTGCATGCGTAAACATATTATGTGCTTGCCCACACACATATTCACAGCCGTAAAGGTCTTACGCGCACGCGTAAACGCCTATGTAATGCCTATATATTAAACGCATAAACGTCAACGCGACGCATGCGCAGAAAGTTTGTAGCTTTGAGGTCCGGATTAGGGGTGTCCTAATTAACGACTTTTGACTGTAATATATATATATATATATATATACATATATATATATAATTTTAATACCAGTTTAATAAGGTTATTAAAATTTGACCTTTCAGCAGGAAAATCTGGTGCTAATAGAGCTGAGATTGATTTAATTTAATTAAGGAAAATAAATGAATAAATTTATTGTGATAATAAATATTATTAATTTTAAATAATGAATATTATTTATTTTGATTCAAAATAAATGAATTTTTCAATTAAAAAAATTCATTTATATTACTTTGCTTAATTTTAATGTTTATTTTGTTTTTATAAATTGTTTTATTAGTTAAAATAATTCTTTACAGAAGTATTGCACTTTCCTTGATAGTACAATCATTAATTTTTGTTAAATTGTATATATATGTTATTTTAAAATCTCTTATTTAAAATCATATATTTTGTACTTTTACAGATAGGTGGCTCTGTTCATAAGAAGGCTTTTACTATGGATTTCACAATAATTCTGGTGAGTTACATTTAGTGTTTATGATGCAAAGTTGTATGTTGTGTACTCTACGTATTTTGTTACTTTGATGTTGACCCTTAAGTATTTTTCCATTTAAGAGAGACTAATTGTAATGTGTGTGCATGATGCTCATGCCTCTTTAATTGAAAAGTGCCTACTCTTGATTAAAATTAATGCATTTATGTCACTAAGTAATAATAATAAAGATTAGCATGAAATGTATCTCCTTAGAAATAGTGCTACTGTATATGCAAAATGTTTAGTCATTTATACAAATTACAAAATTCAATTATACAAAAATGGAAACTAATTTTTATTGTTCATTAGCTAAAGCTCATTATTTGATCTATAGATTTCACAGATTTTGCTGTTTTGTCTGAATTCTCTTGGTATAAAATGAGTGTTTTTTTTATAAATTTTTCTTTTTTCTTTAAAATGATTATTTTCACTATTTATTTCAAATGAGATGTTGTGAAAATGGCAGTAAATATAAAATAATCAAAATCTGAGATTATGCTGTTGAATTCTTGTTCTTTGATTATAAAATTATTTTGAAACATTGCACCTACCATTTAAACTACCTGAAGTAGATTTTCTTTAAACATGTTATTTAAAATGGGAAAAGATGTAATTTATTCACTTATTTCAGAGTTTCATGCTTATTAAAAATGTTGTACATTTCCTCTAATATAATAAACAGTTGAAGTAAATACGCATTATAGGTATATATATATATGTATAAAATTCATTTTATTTTCAAGGTTGTCTTATTACATGTTTCATATTAATTGAACTATTTAGCCCAGCATTGAAAGCAGATGCATATTAGTTCTGTGAAATTGTGAAAGCTTAAAAATTACATTCGTATTGCTTATTCATTAGTTGGAAACTTTCTTTTTGTACTGGTAGTCCTTTTATTTTTATGTCAGGGGCCGTAATAATGTTTTTCAGCATTCATGCAAAATCCACCACAATCACACTGGCATATCTGCTGATTTACTGTGTGTTTAATTATTCATGGTTTACAGCAACAGTGAAAATATTTAAAAATGAAAGGAATAAACAATTGATAAATTTGAAAAAATTTTATCAGTCAAAAAGGGTCAATTTCATAATATAGAAAACTAAACATGCCAGTATTGTCTTTCTACCTCAATCCTGACCAAGATTTGAAATATATGTGTATAATTCTGACAGTTTTGTTAGTCATACTGTGTCTGCCAGTGGTATATTGTGGCTTTCGTTAAGATGAGACCATTTTTGGGGAAGATTAATTTTCTCTTAAGATTATCATTCATGCTCAAGATAGTTTTAGTTATTGGGAGAGGTTATCATGTTAGAGAGTTTTGATCGTACTGTAGAAGTTCAGAAATCCGCAAAGCTTGGGACCAGAGGTTGTGCGGATTTTAGGATTTCCGGGATTTAAGGACAGAAAAGATAAATCATAATATTCAGACTAAAAGTGCAAAATAAATAAGGCATATTAGATGCATTTAATTAAATTATTACATACATTCTTTCAATAACTTATTATATGCATTAAATTATTATTACATATATAAACTGATTATATTAGATATTGCATTATATATACACAGCATCGAGGTTTGCTGATTTTGCCTCGTGCAAAGATTTCTGGTTTCGGATTCCGGTGTTAGAATCACTGTTGCTATAAAATTTTGACAGCTTTTTTAAATTTTTCTGTATATCATACACAATTGTATCACAATTCGACAAGATTCTGCTATAAAATGCACCTGTCTCCATCTTTTGCAGAATTTGCACTTTTTGCATTACCATCAATGCAGCGTGTTTACGTTTTTCAACTTTGCAAGCAGTAAAATCATGAGTGCGTTTCTTATATTTAATTGCATTAAAAAGAACTGAAATTTAAAATATTCTTAATTTATCAACAAAATATCTGGATTAAAAAAAAGGCAGCACTAAATAATCTCGTGAAATAACAAAGGTCAGAAAATACAACGTGAATCATGAACTTGAAAGAAGAGTTGAGTGAATCATCTGCTTTCTTACCTCGATGCAGATTAGAGGAGAAAAAACTTTTATCATGATGTCAATAATTTGGTATTTCCGTTATGACTCATTATTATTCGGTAATTATGACGTCATTATTCAGTAAGTATTTTTTCTTCGATATTTCGTACTCAATGTCGTGGTTTTTGGAACCTTTAAACTGAATGTTTATATTTTGAGAGGCAACGCAGATTTCAGGAGTTGGGGGATTTCATGTTGACGGATTTTTGGTATTTAACTGTATTACAGAAAGTACCAATGTTTGTAAAAAATTTTCTCTTAAAATAATGGTGCATTTCTGATGTAGATTTCTGATTATGGGGAGGTGGTCCCCATAATGTGGTTTATGGTATTTTGAATACGAATAGTAATGTATTCCTGTTATAAATTTGTGGAAATCTTTTGAAAAGGGAAAATCACTCATTATGCTGTAATATATGATTTTTATTCTGATTCATAAAAATAATTTAGAACAGTTCAGTCTCCAAAAGAAATGCAAGGCCCATAAAACAGACTTCATAATTTACATATCGTTAAATAGGTTAGAGTAGAGAGAAGGGTACCCCTTGTATTATCGCCAAGTTGTTGTTTCATTTATCGCCAAGTGGTGGTTTATTTATGATAACCTGAGTAGTTGAATATTATAGAAAACCTGTTATGACGTACGGTTGCATGATTGCAGTGAATTTGTAAGGGCTTTGTCATGTGTGTTCACTAGGAAGTACAATGCTTGTTTTCTGGTTTAGATGGCAAAATGCCTGAATGTCTTAAGATGAATTTGAAGTTTCTGTACGATTTGGAAAGAAAGGGAAAAATAGCATTACTTGAGTGGTGCATAAATGAAGGTTTACTTAGTAGCAATTATTAAGTATCCTGTTTGTAGAAAGGAAATGTGTGTGGTCGGACGATATGATGCTACAGAAGACATTTTTTATTCTTATTTTGTGAATTTATGTGGTGACGCCAGTATACCCATTCTAGTTCCGATAATTTTAGGAAGTTTTTGAATGCTGTTAAGGAGTTTTGTTTGACTGAAGACATGTTAATTCGTAAATAAGGTAAGTGGATATTTCCTTTGTGTAGTGCAAAGATGAATTTCCTTTTTTGTGTTATTTCATTGTTTGTTTTAAAATGTAGTTTATTGAGATTATATATTTTTTTATTGGTTGCTCCTTTGACATTTTAAATGAATATATTCGATGTGTACATAGACAAAGGGATCCTAGTTATCGCAATGCCTAGTTCGTAAAATTCTCTGATTTTTTTAAAGTGAAAAATAGGTCAATGTGCACATGGTTAAAGTCAAGGGAGTGCGCAATGGCAAGTTTGTGCAATTCTGGGATATTTTTTTAAAGTAAAAATAGGTCGTTTGTACATGGATACTGTGCAGTTCTTTGTCTTGTTATTTTGGCTATGTGTAGCACGATACACAAGCCAAAATAACAAGTCAAAGAATTGCACAAACTCAGTATCCATGTACTGCCTGCCCACCAGCGGCTGAGCGGTAAAGACGCTGAACACTGGTAGTTCGGTCTTAGGTTCAAATCCTGCGAACGGGCTGCCTGCATGGGCATTTTCGTGGTTTTTCCCATGTGTAACGTGTATACGAGCCAGTTTCCCTTAGAAAGTCCTCCATGAAGGCATCCCTCCCTTTAGGCAGATAGCCCTTGTGTGCTTTGCCATAACTGAATAATCCAATCCAATCCATGTACTGCCAAAAATTGCCAATTTTTGCCGAGGGGTACATGTAAATATACTTTTGCCATTCATTATTTTGAAGTTGTATAGTGTCCTCATCATTGTTTGTATAAGCGAGAATATGTAAATCTACTTTTGTGACTTTCGTTGATTCACCTGAGTTCCACCAGTGGCTGAGTGGTTAATGCCACTGAATATTAGGAATTTAACCTGGATTCAATATGATCCAATCCTCATGTGCTTTGCCATATTCCAATAACCTAACCTAATTTTTAAATGTGATATCCCAAATTATATGGCAGATTGGGATTGAGGTCAGAGAATTTATTTACTGATAGCTTGAACAGCAAGTAGTCATGGTTGCATAGCTAGTTGAAAGCGGTCTGCCTCGGACGACATTTTTTGCTTCAAACATTATTTTGTAGAGTTTATTGAAGTGGATTCTCTCAAGGCAGGTGAAGAATAATTAGATTCTTAATTGAATTAAATAGAGAAGAAAAGTTTTTATACTAGATAAAAGTATTAAAGAAAAGTGGCAAGTAATTCCAAAAGCTACATAATTTTTCTTATACCTTTTCTATTCCATCGAAACTTTTAAATGCAGATTAGGAATATGAATAAAATTATGATCACTGTGAATAATAAAGAATAATTACTCATTAAAGAAAGAAGCATATTAGTGTTTTTTCCCATTATTGCTAAGAAAATTGAAATTGGAACTTGTAATGTTAGTCATCTTCAGTTTTTGGCAGTGTGTTCGTTAAAATACAATCTCTCCAGAATAAAGTTTCAAATATTGTAATACTAATGTGAATTTTCCTCTCAATTGCTGTAAAAGTTGCTAGATTTGAGAAGCATTTTCTAAATGAAAACCATTTAAGAAGTATTTAAGAACTACAAATGTATATTTTGCATTTAAGAAATGTTTCTCTGCTGTCTACAGAACAGTAACTGGAGCAATCAAATAGACTTCCACAATGTCATAAATAGTTTTGTGAAGAGAGAAAAGCAAAATAATATAATTTTAAAATATCAGAATTGAAGTTTTTCTTCAAAATGTAGTTTTAATTTATTCCCCTACATTTGCACCTATTATTTTATCCCCCTATTATTTTGACTTTTTGTAATTATTTATTTGTATATATTAAAAAGGATAGCAAAACTGGGGGGGGGGTGTGCAAAAGTGCTAGCTGCACCACTGAATTGACATGCAGCAGCTGCATGACAACTGTTATCAGTTATGCATGTTCTGTAACTATTCCTTGCATGGCGATTCATTTCTTTGTACCATTCAGCTCTCCAAATATTAAACTCTGAAATCCTGCATCATTATATTATTTCAGGTATTACAAGAAAACTTTCATGAACATAAACTAAAATATGGTACTAAATGTTAAATTGATTTCACATATAAGAGTTGTGAAAAATTAAAAAGTTTTTATGCCTATTATTAATAGTTAACAGCATGTATAATAATACTTGTGTACATGCTCTAACTTAGTAGTCACTACACAATCAGCATGTATAGTGGGATTTGGGAGCAGGTGAAAATTAGCAAGTCTTTTCTTGCAAGAGGGCAGGCAACAGTAATATATTTGATTTGCATGAAACTGCAGTTAACACTCAAAGAGAGTGTTCTCAAGAGTTATGAAATGATTTTAATGCCTTTGAATGTTATGAAAAAAATTATTTCTAACTGTTGCTAACTAAAATGTTATGGGATTAGCCTAATTCCAGTACTCTGCTGACAGTGTGACTTCTAAGTAGCAAGTATTTCTAAGGACAGTACGATTTTTTTCATTCTCTCATTCACCAAAACTGTATAGTTCTATATATGATAGTGATAAATACTTTCCCTTTTCAGTATCATCTCAGAGTTAAGTAAAACACCAGAATTATTCATTATAAATTTACTGTGAAGCATAGTTCAAATATTTGGCATGTGTGTTATCACGTGATGAATTGTAATGCATTGTAAACCGCTAAACATTCATTTAATCACATTATTAAGACTTCATCACATATGGCCCACCAGCAGTTGAGCGGTAAAGTTACTGAACACTGATGGTTTGACCATTCCTCGAATCTGAGCAAGTAAACTGACTGTGTGGGTGTTTTTATAGTTTTCCCCATGTGTAGCATGAATGCAAGCCTGTTTCCCTTAGAAAATTCCTCAATGAAGATATCCCTTCTGCTAGGTAGATAGCCCTTGTATATTTTGCATAACTAAATAAAGCCAAATCAAACCAAACATCATCATGAACATGAATGAACATAACATGCTGCTACATATTATTTAGGCAATATGTAGCTTATGGACTTTAATAGAAAAGTAATTATATGCTATATCAACCTCTTTATGTAATTGTAGTCCGTTATTTTCTATTAGCATTTTTTTTTTTTTTAGATATGTTATAAATTCTTTTGGTACTTTCTGATTGTCAGTACCTTACTCCAAAATGTCGCAGAGTTGCTTTACCAAGCTAATATGTGTAAGACATCGCCTAATTTCATTACCAAGAAACATCCATAATGAAGCATTTTCCTTTTTCAAGAAATCCTTACGTAATTCTTTTGCTGTGCTGTTCTTCCCATGTATAATGCTTTCTTTTTCATTAGTAACCCTCGAGGTTTTGTGCCATTAAAAAATTAACCAACCAACCTCATCATCTTTCTACATTTCTACACAATTATTTTGTCATCATCTTGAAGAACAGTGATGGAAACAAAATTGTCTACTTTAACTCAAATGTGCAGCTACTCTTCACTAATAATCTCCAAACATGTTAAGTACTTGCTAGATCTCTGCCAAGGTACCAAATTTATATAAAAACCAACAGAATTTTCATCACTTAGGTCATTACCTATGGATGTGATTCCAGTCCGCAATTTACTCAAATACAGTACAAAGTCTTTAATCCGGACTCGTCGGGACTTCAGCGATTCCGGAGTAGGGGTTTTTCCGGATTATAGATCATCAATTTAAATCTGGTAAGATGGCATGCAGAAATTATAAAATTAAAAATATGAAACCGTAATTTATGAAATAAACAGCAATTATGATCTAAAGGGTATCAAAATTTACAAAGAAAAGCTTAATATTTATTTGTTTACTTTATTAAACATTTATTTCAATGTAAGTTGTTTAAGTTGCTTTGTTTTATGTGCTAATACTTTGTCTTTAATTCTATAAACAGACAAGATTTCTTGTTCAGTTACAAAGTTCCGCTGTTCAAGTCCTGTAATTGCTGTGCTGAGAATACCAACTAATTTGTCAATCAAAATTTTTTCATTTTCACTAACCTCTCTGTCACTTTCTTCATGCCTTTATCCATTTTTTGCAGCAATTCCACTTTTTGTTTGATGGACATCGAAACATGCTTTCGCTTTGTAGATCCTTTGCCAGCTCCAGAATCAGAAACTCTTTTTGACATAATCGAAAGTTCAAGCTTACTTTTGATAAAATTGCTCTAACAGTCTGCAAAAAATAATAAGCCGGATCCAATTAGAAGACTAAGGAACAACACAATCTGCAACATTAACTGAAATAGATAATTTTAACCTAGCTTATACCATCCGTTATACATTAAACGTGCATGTGTAAATGTATTATGCGCATGCGTAAACGCTATGCATGCACAGAAAGTTTGTAGCTTTGATGTCCGGATAATAGATCATTCCTGATTATGGACGTCCGGATTAAAGACTTTGTACTGTAGTGACATAAAGTAATATTCATTACATATATCTTAGCAACAGACAAAGTAAACTCTGCTTCTTTTAATGTGAACTGTTTTTGAAAATTATGGGCAATACCTTCAAAATTCATGCATCGATGCTCACAAAGGAATTGGTATTTTATTTTTATATCCGAGACAATTCTTTTATCAATTGTTTGAATAAGACTTTTTGCGATAGGTGGCAGAAACACAACATAAATGTTTTCCATATTTAAATCTCCATATTGTTTGCCCATTAAATATATATCATAGCCTAAATTTTGTATTAAAGTTCAGGCCTTAAAAGTGCCACTATCCTGATATTGCCAGTTAACTGGGTGTAGATTACAAGAGATTTTAGTGTGTATGAGATACATGTATGTTCAGTATTGCACATTTCTAATTGTTATGGATATAATGTAAACTGGAAATCTCCATATTTATTAACAAATAAATATTTATTACCATAATCTGCAATTTTTTTTTCATGTAGGTATCCTAGCAATATCTCAATAGTAGGCATCCTAGCAATATCTCAATAGTAGGCTGTGCTAAATGTAATATTCATGAGGTTAAGAAGACATATTTCCAGGTCAGTAACTGAAGCCAAGAGAGTGACACCAGCAATTTACTTTTTCAAGCAAGAAGAGACAGTAAGGTGTTTATTTTTAAATTCTTTTATATTGAATATTTGTACATTATTATTAATCTGATCGAAGCGTTAAAGCTTCAGAGAATTCAGGTGCAGTATAGTTAAAGACTCAAGTTTTCCTACAGATTTCCAAGAGGTTCAAATGAGCTTTTGCACCTGCATTATTGTTTAAGTTCAGTATAATTGTGCAGAGTTCATTAGAAATCAATATATTCAAGGTCATTCTTCTCCCTTTTTAGACCAAATCTATCAGGGTTAGAAGAGATTGGATTCGTCTGAGAAATCTGCCCGTTTTACTCATTAGCAAATTACTTACTATAGCTCCTTAAAATGAGAGAAATATTTTAATTTTCAGTGGATAATTACATCATTTAAACTTTGTGACTTTGTTGATCTAATTTAGTTATCAGTTCCTTTTAATACTGAAGATGATTGTTCCACTGATTAATTTGATATGAGTATTGAGGGAACTAGTAAAGCCAGGTTGTTACATTTCTAGTGTTGAAAGTGTTGATTTTCATACATGTACTAATTCATGTAAATGTTTATTTTGAAAGTTATGAGAAAAACAAAGTGCAATGAAAACTTCCTTTAGGTCATTTCTCTTGTTTTAGTTTTTTTCTTTTCTGTTAAATGTCAAGCATATTCTTTTCCCATAGTTAAAAAATATATTGTAATAATCTACAACAAAAAGGCAAGAAATAATTCTTATGTCCAGACAATAATTTAAGCTTCTGAAAGCGAGTAGTTCTTTTGCATAACGAAACTCAGAAACCTTGATCAAACATATGCCAAAAGATATAAAATTGGCATGATAGGACTGTGAGCCGTAGCCTTTTCCATCTTCTGGTCTTTTTGGAAAAGATCCTGCAGCTATAAATAAAACTGGTGTTATTTTTAAAATGACTGAATTAGTTTATGTAAGTTTCTTTTGAATATGTTGAATAATTATTTCAATTGTTTCTGAAGTTTTAACTTATTTTGTTCTTTTAAAGCTAAGTAATATTTCTTTCTTCTTAAATGAAGAGTTTATCATTATTGCAACTTACGATTCTTTAGTAACTGCGTTTGAGGATAACTTACTCAAACATCTTAGTAGTATGTTTAATGTTCAAATATACACACAATCAGTTATTATTTACACTGTGCTATTAAGAAGTTTTTTCAGAGATGTTGAGTTGTAAGTGCTTCTTTCTCTTGTAATATGTAAATGTATAGGTTATTTTTGAAGATTGGGGGGAGGGGGGAATGAACTATGTAGTGTTAAAAAATGTGCTGCAGTATAATGTCTCAAGCAGACTTCTAAAAACAAATTTAAGATATGTTTCTAGTGTTAGTTTCTATGGCTTATAGATATTTTCCCTATACATGTTTTTATAATGTATTATTCTTATTATTAGTTTTACTGTATTACTGATATGACCAACCAGTTTTGATTCAAAATAAAGTCTCTTGTTTGATAACATGCTGGAAGGAAATGTTACACATTATCCATTAAATTTGATTCTGAACTGGAGTAGTAGTTATGTACCTTCGTATTAGACATTTCACTATACAGTCAAAAGTCGTTAATTCGGACACCCATAATACGGAATGATCTATAATCCGGACCTCAAAGCTAAAAACTTTCTGCGCATGCACCGCGATGACGCATGCGCATAGGCGTTTAAGCGTGCGCGTAAGACCTTTACGACTGCGCATTTGCGTGTGCACAAGCGCAGAATACGTTTTCACGGCGCGTTTAATGTATAACGGACGGTATAAGCTAAAATTATCTAATTGTCTATTTCAGTTAATGTTGATGATTGCGTTGTTCCTTAATCTTCGAATTGGACCCGGCTTATTATTTTTTGCAGACTGTAAGAGCAATTTTATAAAAGTAAGCTTGAACTTTCGATTATGTCAAATAGAATTTCCGATGCTGGAACTCCCAAAGGATCTACGAAAACGAAAGTATGTTTCGATGTCCATCAAACAAAAAGTGGAATTGCTCCAAAAAATGGATAAAGGCATATCCTTTGTTTATCTAACCGTTCCGAAATCTGTTTATCAATTTCACGCTGCTCTGCGCAGGGGGGGGTAGAGGGAACGTGGCGGCGCGCAATGAACTGGAAGTTGATCTGTCAACACTATCGTTATCTTCAGAGCAGATGGTTTTATTTTATTCGGCTTATAATTCCTTAATTAATGTAGTATTTCATCTCGATGTACTTCGTCTTTGATATGATTTAAATCAAATTCATCGTCATTATAAATATCACGAATACAAATCAAATAGTTTTCTGGTTGCAATTTTCTAATTTCGGCTATGCATAGTGTATGCTTAACGCATGCGCGCGTTGAAAGAAATGTTTAATAAAGTAAACAAATAAATATTAAGCTTTTTTTTGTAAATTTTGATACCCTTTAGATCATAATTGCTCATTATTTTATAAATTACGGTTTCATATTTTTAATTTTATAATTTCTGCATGCCATCTTACCAGATTTAAACTGATGATCTATAATTCGGAAAAATCGATAATCCGGAATCACCGAAGTCCCGACGAGTCCGGATTAAAGACTTTTAACTGTACTACATTTTAATACAGTTATTCTTCTCTTATAACTGTAGACTTACCTGTCACACGTCCAGGTGATGCTGCTGTTGAGAAAATAGTTGTTGCACTTACAGTCATTGATTGCAGCAATTTATTATGCAGGTTTGATGGATAATCACAGGTACTGTCTATTACAGCAAGCAGAATCTTGAAATATACCTAGGGTGTTTTCTCACTAATTTGAACTGCAGAACAAAATGAAAAAGAAAATCTTTTTCATTCATCTTCCTGTGATATGCAGAATTATTTTTTGTGATTGTGCTTGTAAACAAGTTTCTTTCAAAATTAATAGTTGGTATATATCCAGGTGAAAGAATGTCTGTATATGGAAAAAGGAATTGTCCTGATTTTTTTTTTCTAATTTTCTCTTGTTTGAGATTTTTTCTGTTATTGGAAATGCTAAAAGTGTTATTAGGCATGGACATATTTTTTCATTATTTTACAAGTTTTCATTAAACATAAAAAATTGCCTTGAAAATTTGACCCAAATAATAGTAGGTAATATTTTTTGAATCAGTATATACAATGTCGAGATGCAGTATCCATACAATTCCCAGTTATATACACAGTGCTTTATTAAATTGAAAGTTAATTTTGCCTCTTTTTGTATGTTTATTTTGATCTGAACTTTGATTATTTATGATATTATTAAGGAAAAAATATTAATTGCATTTTTTTTTTTTGTGAAACACACTAAAAAAGAGCCAGCTTATTATCTATGAAGAAATTGTAGCTTTTAAAAGAAGTTGTAGCTGTTACATATAAATATAAATAACCTATTGTTGATCAAAGTAATGAATATATCCTGTAGAATAAATAATTGAGTTAAAATGGAAAAGAAGTTTCTGGAATAAATTAACTTACTGCTATAGCTTGAGATAAGTAAGTATTGCTATAGAAGTTATGATAGATTAATATTATATTAATCTCTCTTGAATTTATGTTTATATATCTTTCTTGGAACACTTATATTAGGTGTATTTGAATAACAGTTCATAAAGGTATAAATTATAATAGCATAATAATATATGAAGCATAATTAGCTTGTAGTTAATGGTATCTTTAAGGGAAACCATGATTGCTTTCTCCAGTTCAGGTTTCACACAAACCTATGCAATATCAAATAAACTACTGAAGTGGTCAACTCCATCATTATTGAAGAATTTTTGAAGACCTGCTGATTTCATCAGTGTTTAAATAAAAAGCCATTTGTGAAAAAGTGATAAAGCCATTTGACTTCTGGTGTTTTGTTGCTTTATAGCATACTTCATTTTCCCATTATTTTTCTTTTTTCCTCCTGTACACCACAAACTGAATATGCAGTTATCTAAAAAATGTCCATTGTCTTGCATATGGTAGAGTTTTCTAACATTTTCCATAACAGGACAACATCCATCTAACAATTTCCCCCAGATAGATATGTGCACTTAATACTTCCAAAGAGAAACCATACTTTCATTATTAGTTTATTTAATGTTGTTAATTTCCCAACATAAGAATCACGTATCTTGGGTAAATTATTTCAATAAACAAAGAGAAAAATAGAATGACACACATAAGACTTTGTATTAACAGTACTTACTATAAAAGCAAGAACACTGTTATTTTTTCCATTAGGCGCACTTGGCTAACTTAGGCTTGGCCACTGCTAAGGCTGGAAATGGTGGCCACTTTATTTTGGAAGCACCTAATAGGTGGTCCACCTTTCCCTTCTATGAAGGCATGGGCAATTACAGTCATGCCTTCTCCAGGATTCAAACTCAGGCTCTTTGATATCACAGTAGGTTTGCCTAACCACTATACCATCTAGGCAGTGCAAGAACACTGTTATAAGAATATTAAATTCGCTGTGGCTGATAGGCAGTGTTGACACCTATAGGTTTCTGTACAATCCTGTTTGTTCTGCATTGTCCTGTAATGGAAACTGTCTGGCAGTTCATGTAAAGAGTGTTGAATATATTAGATATTACTAAAAGAAAGATAAAAGCCACATCCTTTAGATTTAAACAATCTTCATTGTAAGGGAAATAAGTAATGCATTGGGAGAGGAAAAGTAAGATCTTTTTCACCTTTTTCCAAGCCTCATTTTAGAATATGTTTCCTTCAATTTGTTGATTTAGGTTTACGGGGTTACACTTCATATCTGAATTCAAAGTTTCGTGTAGCATATTATAATGTAAGCATTTTACTGAGATATGTGTCCGAACATAACTGAGCTTATTTTGGAAGGAACTGAAACGGTCTATTGATTTTAATTTTGAACATTTCCTCATCATAATTTCATGACAGGTGAAATATAATTTGGTAGCAGTGTTTAACTATTATAATACTTCTTGTTATTTAATAGTACATATCTTTTGACACCATTTTGCATGTGTAATAACACTTTAATAACATATGCTTCCTTAATACTTCCAGTGAGAAAACATACTTTCATTATTACTTCATTTAAAAATGTTGTAAATTTTCAAACATAAGAAGCATATATCTTGGGTAAATTATTTCAATAAACAAATAGAAAAGTAGAATGACACACTTAAAAGACTTTGTTTTGACAGTACTTACTTTAAAAGTGAGAACACTTATTTTGTATTTCCATTAGGGGCACTTAGTTGACTTAGGCTTGACTGCCACCAAGGTGGAAAGTGGTGGCCACTTTATTTTTGAAGCACCTAATAGTGTGGTATTGTGGAACGTTTCTTTGCCTTTTAAAATATTAAATTAGATTTATTATTTTTCATGAGGATCTTGGAGAGTTATATCTCTTCTAGGCCATTTTCTGTGTGCTTTGCTGAAATTAAACAGTTAAACTTTGATTCTTAAAGTTTTTTTCTTGTAGTTGAAAGGTAGTTTTGTGTATGTGTATTTGCAGTACTATATTTATTTGCTATACTTAACAGACGGTAGAAAATGTAGGTTTTAATGTGTGTCTTTAATGGCTGTATTTAGGTTTTTACTTATTTTATACTGTAAGGGATAAAATTCCTGGACTGAACATGCCAGACTATAACTGTAATACACTCATATCTGAACTGTTTGTACTAAACTATGAACATACAAGGTTTGTTAAAAAAAAGACTCAACTTTTGCATTCTTGTTTTATTGCTAATTATACAAACTTTCAACCACTGTGCCTTCCAAGCCACTGCCCCCTAGTGTCAGCACATTGTGATCATCATTTCTTCTTACTTTCAGATCACCTGCTAGAAATAACTTTCTTTGATGCCAAATAATACTGTTGTTGCGTTTCTGAAATTTCCTCTGTAGTCTGGAAATGAGCTCCTTTTAGAGTGGTTTTAAGCTTGGGAATGAGAAAAATTCTGGGACCAAGTCCAGAGAATAGGGTAGGTGGGGTGCAAAAGTGCAATGGTTTTTATTTATTTATTTTATTTTTTTTAGATTATTGGTGACAAAGAGTGATGCATGAGCTGGAGCATTGTCATGATGTAGTATCTAGGACTGATTCCCCCCCCCACAATACAGGTCTCTTTTTATGCATAGCATCTCTGAGTTATGTTATAATTATCTAGTAGATTTCCTTGCTTTCTGTCTGACTACAGGATACAAATTCATAATGCATTCTGAACATGCTGGTTGTCTGTTGACATGAAATATTTTTAAGTCTTTGGTTCTTCATCAGCTGAACTTCTGCCCTTCTTATAATATTAAAAATCAATTGGAATACACCGTTTTGCTCTTGCAGTCATTTTTATGTGCTTGGTGAAGCATTCAGAATGTTTCTGTGAAAGATTTCTCCAGTTTTGCCCAAAATTATGCAGAGATGTATTGTTTCTCCAACCCTTCATTTTTGATTTTTTACATATCCAACAAGCAGCCTATGTTTGAAGACCTTGCTCAAATGGTATTATTAAAAAAAATTCAGCAAAGGGTGCTGTGTTACAAAGATATGTTGTTAGTTGTCCGTGGTGACCGGAGTATGCCATCTGCAGTTGTTGGTGAGCAGTTTTAATAGTTTGATCTTTTTTGGACACTCCCATCTATGGTAATCTGATTATTATTTATGTACTATGGACATAAGTAAACCCAATTACTATGTATATTAGTTATTGGATAAGTAAATATTTTTAGAGATTGACATATTAAAAACAGTTTAATCAATTTTGTATCAAGGAATAATTTTGAGTTGGCAGGAAAGTAATTTGCAGATTTGAGACTTGAAAGACCTTTGAATCATTTTCATCTATACCTGTTAACACTAAACATAAATTCTAAATCATTCATTTTTGCATAATATAAAAAAAATAGTATTTGTAACTATTAGCAACAATAATATACATAAAGTGTGTTCTGAATTTTATAATAAAAAGTTCTTTAAGACATGTAGATATTTTAATTCCCAGTGCATTGCTATCAACCTTTTTAAGAGCTATCACAAATGATGTTCCGGACATGTAATTTCCAGTTTTGCTTCTTGTTATTTTTTCTAAATCAGGAGAATAAGCAAGTAAATTGCACCTCCTGTTTTGCTTTCATTCTGAGAATTAGTAATTATATCACTGAAGTTAAATAGGTATGTCCACATTTAACATTTAGTGGCCTGAAAACAAAATGGCTGATAAGTTTCCAGAGCAAAGCTTAAACAGCTGGTAAATGGATTTATTATTTTGGAGTTATTTTCTATCACAGAATTAGTATCATATGCTTCCCATATGACTCCCAAAAAGTGCATATAAATTATTACTTTTGATCATTCAGTTATGTCTAACCTAATTTTACTAAATTATTATTTATGTTATTGGGTGTTAAGTACTACGGTGTTTTGTTCTTTTACTCTGAAAATAGAAAGACATGGCAATGCTCTTGAAAAACTTTTATATTTAATCTCAAAAGAATTTTTCCCAGTAATTGTTAAAAACAGTGTGTTGCGTTCTGATCTGGAAAAATCATACTGATAAAATACTGCCATCATTAAAATCAACAAACTATCACTGTTTCTGTCTGTTGATATGGACAAGATATGCTGTCTGCCGATATGGACAATCTATGTTTTTACTCTGGGATAGGGCTTCAATTCACAAACCTGCTTCTCATAGCCTCCAGACACCCATGATGTCTGGAAAAACACAATTCTGCCTTTTCCAAATTTTGCATATTGTAGTAAAGTGATTGGTAGTTCTGGGTTTGAAGAATTTTATTTTCTTAAAGAGAAATTGGGTTTGTAGGGTAATGTAGGAAGTGAATCCTTGAAGTAAAGAGAAACTTTTGTGTAGCCTTCAGCGTACATGAAGAATTATACTTTATGGCATTGTTATTCTAGTTTTAATGACTATTTTATTAAATCTTCAGGTAAACTGACTATTTTTATGTTTGAATAGCTTGCATTTCAAAATTGAAATCTGCATGAATCCTCTTCTTAAACGGTATAAAATTTAAATTCGCATTCTGTAAAAGGGAAAGAATTCCTCTCTTTAAAGTGCATGAAATTTAAATTCACATTCTGTAAAAGGGAAATAATTATAAGAACATTTTATTTTATTTGAGGTCTGTAATTATTATTTTTTTTTCAGCTGGAAAACCAATCTTCTGTGGCAACACAAATGGTGCAGAAATCAAGTGAATTGAGAATGTATCCAGCTTCCTTAAGGATGCAGACATTTTTTTGCACATTTTCTGTCTTTATATTCTTTGACATCTGTTGCTTACAATTAATGTAGATTTTTGTGAAGGACCGTAAATAAATGCATCAGTTGTCTATGAAAATAAATGTTTAATTTTTGAAATCTTAAAAAGGGATTTTCAAATGTTTTTAGACCATACAATAGTGATACACTGGATGGAAATCAGAAATTTTGAATTTAATACTTTAATGTAAAGTAAGGTTTGACAGAGATTTTATACGAAATACTGACTATTTTGAAATGATCATTGCCTTTGAATTGTGGACTTTAGAATCTATTTCTTCTTTTCAATATGGATGATAAAATTGCATTTGATTTTCAGTAAAAGCTTGGGAATAGTAGAGAGAATTATAGCTCCAACATTTTTATCACAGAGAAAGGTAAAATGTTGGCCACAAATTAAAGGAATATTCGTAGTGAGATGGATAACTGAGTAACAGAATTTAACACTAGTAAGTCAACTTAGGTTTGAGTCCTAGTGAGTGGGCAAGTTATTGTTATGTACGTGTTCTGCCCTAAAGCACTACACTGAAGGGAGGGATGCCTTCAAGGAGGACATTCTAAGGGAAACTGACTCGTATTAACATGTTACACATCAGGAAAACCAAAAAAAAAAAGTGCCCATGCAGCCAGCTCGTTTCTGGGATTCAAACCTTGGACTAAACTACTAGTGTTCAGGGACTTTACCGCTCGGGCACTGGTGGGCCACATTGAGTGGACAAGTTGCATGGATGTTTTCAAGGTTTTTCACTTGGCTAAAGTAAATGTGGACCTTTTACATCTAGAATGTCCTTCATAAAGGCATCTGTTTTGGCAAATAGCCACCATATTTTTGCTATTCCTACCTAAAACATTTTGTATTCGGAAAGGCAGCATCAGTGTACACTCATGTCCATAAATTAAGGATAATTCGGAGTCACTCGGAAATCGAACTCTAAAATAAATATATCACCTGTAAAATCACTACACACAGCTTCGAGAATCATATGCAAATTTCAGGAAGTAACCAGATGACACCGATGCTACGTCACAATGACGAGAGTGTAAGAGAGCTATATATAAGGAATACAGGCAAAGAAGTAAAATTGTTCGCTGGTGCTTTATAAGCATTTCAGTGTAATAACCGAATAGTTATGACACAAAGGACACATTTGGATGATATTTTATGTGGTAGAATTATCGGCCGTCTGGAATGTAGGCGTACCCAACTGGAAGTATCAGAGGAAATTGGAATTGCCCAGAATGTCATCTCCAGGCTTTGGCAATGATTCCAAGATGATGGTAATGTGAGTAGACGTTACAGCACAGATTGCCCCAGAGTTACAATGCCGAATGAGGACCGGTATTTGGCAGTTACTGCCAAAAGAAACAGGCGGAGCACAGCGTCAGACCTATCACATCAGCTCTCTTCAGCCACTGGTATGACAATTTCAAGGCAGACCGTATACAGACGCCTAGGGCAGATTGGTCTATATGCTCGTAGACCTGTCAGATGCGTTCCACTTACTGCAACTCACTATCGCCTGCGGTTAGCCTGGAGTAGAGACCATGCATTGTGGACACCGCAACAGTGGGCTTGTGTGATGTTTTCCGACGAGTCCAGGTTTAGCTTGCAGTCTGATTTTCGCCGGACATTCATATGGAGAGCTTCAGGTACCCGTTACCACCAAGAAAACATCATTGAACGACACCGTTACGGTGGTGCAAGAGTGCTCGTTTGGGGTGGAAGTATTCTGGGTTCCAGAACTGACCTGCATGTTCTAATGGGAACCATGACAAGCCAAATCTATTGGGACGTCATTCTGGAAAAACATGTACGTTTGTTTCGGGGCACCATGGGCGCACAATTTGTGTTTATGGATGACAATGCCCGTCCTCACCATGCAAACATCGTAAGTGAATGCCTTCAGTCGGAGGATATCACCCGTATGGACTGGCCAGCATTCTCACCAGACTTTGATCCAGTAAAGCACATGTGGGACATGCTTGGCTGACAAGTTGCAGCCCGTCAACCTCCTCCTACATGTCTACCAGAACGTCGGAGAGCGTTGCTGTTTGAGTGGTGTAATATCCCCAAAAATCAGATCAATAATTTGATACTTAGCATGCCTAGGCGTTGTACGGACTTGTAATCGTCTGGGAGACGTACAGTGTATTAACAATCATACCAACCATGCAATATTGGTTTTTTGTAAACAGTTTTTTTTTTGTAATTTGCTCCAGGGAGAAAAAATTGCTAATTTTTTTAATAATATCAAACATATAGCATCTTTTTTTGCTCTTTACCTTTTGTTTAATAAATAAGTTTTACAAATAAGTCAAATTTGTTTTGCTTCTAACTGCTCCTTTGCCTGATTTTGCATTATCCTTAATTTATGGACATGAGTGTATAATTAAATTGCTTACATAGTTACTGTAAAAAAAAAAAAAAAAAAGCGGAAATATTTGTTACATAGCATTTTAACAGTTGAATTTTAGACAGTATATTTTGAAGGTAAATGAAGTAGTATAGACTTTAATTGGTCTTAAAACTAAAATCAGGGAATGGATATCCAGTATGTTTTTTAATGTAAAATTAGCAAGAGAGGTCTTTTAGTTAGTTTTATAAGCATGATAGAATTGTGTAATAGGTTATTTAAGCAAGTGTTCTCAGAAAAGTTTTATTTCTTAATGAATGATTCATATACTTTCAAATTTTTAAAAATTAAGGTAGTGAATTTTTTCAAAAACTTTGAATATTATATGCCAGAAAATTCTATAAAAATAGCAAATGTAATATTCTTTATAGCTCCTGTAGGGTAAAAGTTCCTTTTAGTAAAATATTCATTATGCTTTAACAAATAAAAGAAATTTTATACCTTCATAGGCAAGGTATTCAAGAATACATTTTACTACCTTGAATTTCTCTTGCAAGCATATTGCTGGTGTAGTTAAAAGCTTCCAAGGTCGAAGTTTAGAAAGCATTTATAAAACAAAAGTTACATGTTTTTACTTGTGGTTCAGTATCAGGTGTAAGAGTATTTGTCATTAACAGACCTTTTGAAAGATTTCATCAGGAAGATCGTTATAAAATTTGCAAGATATAAGTTTTTTTTCCCCCTAACACGTTAAAGTACAGTGAATACTTCATTAAATGAAATTTATAATCTGTAAGGACCTCATAAAATGCTAGAATTTTAAATTTGCAGAACCTTCTCACGGTGTTAAAACTATTTTCATAAAACTCTGTACAGCTTCATTGGAAATTCTGATCTAGGAAAGTACTATTTAAGGTGTACTCATCTGGGACTACCTAAGGAAATGATAATAGTAGCTGTCCTTTTATAATATCCTTTACAAGTCTGCACATAATCTGAACACAATGGCTGTAATAAATATTGAAGGTTATTTTAAAGTATATTGCAGAATTTGAATAGAAATGGCAACTGTAAATTATCGGTAGAAATTTCATTGAATGTTACATGATTTATCTATGTAATTGCTGTGGTAATATTTTTATGCACCTGATGTTTATAATAATGGCAATAATTTAATTCACAGCTTTAATGTTTGGATTAATTTAGATTATTTATTCTAAACTAATATATAATAAAAAATGTAGTGTTTCGTTCCAGAATTTTGTGAAAGTGAGAATATTGATGTCTAAAATTATATTCCTTACTTCTAAGGCCCATCCTTGGCTGGATGGTTAAGCTGTTGAACAGTGATAGTTAGATTTGATCCCTTGTAGCTGAATGAGCCGTTAGGTTCGGTGTTTTTTCTGTGTAGTAATACTTTGATATGGTATTTGGTCTCGGAAAGCCAAGCTGTTACAGGATTATATATAGGGTGATATCAAAATATCTGACAAAAATGTAAAGGCAGGTAGAGGGACCAAAGTGAGCAGATTTTGTAATAGTATGCTTAAGCAGAAATGGAGAAAGGTGTGTATAATGCACTGTTGAGCGGCAAGTGAAAACGTTTTTCTGGCGTAAATCTTCATTTATGTGTCTATTTCAAGCGCTTGCTATGTGAACGCAACGTTCGTCGACATGCATTTTATGTATAGGATTGCTGATAAAAGAAGGCAGCTGCTCCCCACCTGTAAGTTTAAATTTTTCTAGATATTTTTTGAATCACCATGTACATAGCAAAAGTCATAAAAACTGGTGTGCAGGTAGAGCTTTGTAACCTTCAGAAGCTAAGCGAAGATGAAACTGCGAGCGTTTCCAATTCCTGCTGATGTTACATTTTCTCAACATTTAAGAAAAAGAAAATTACAAAATGCCCGTTGTGTATTTGATTAGAAGTTAGTCATCTCTAAATGTTGAGCAATAAAGTAAATACTTTTATTTTCATTCTTTTATACCCAAGTGCATTGAAATTTTTCAAGTCATGGGGACGTAGTTAGTTTGCGTGATTTTTCCCAATGTATAAAGTAGAAACAAGATAGCCTGCATGTGCTTTGCTGTATTCAGATAATCTGGTAATCATGAGGTACAATTTTTGGTGATGAAAGAAGTTTTCTTGGTGAAGATCGACCAGTATAGAATCCATCTACGGCCGTTTTAGCTGTTTGTACTTATTCATAGAGTGTAGCTCATATGTATTCATATTAGTAGCTCATAAAGATTCTGAAGAAAGGCTCCTACATTCCCAAGACTGTTCCATACATCCCAAGACTGCTCCATACATTACTTAAGATTCATGTGATCTCGATGGCTGTTCCGTTTCTGATTCTAAACGTTGTCGATATTGCGAGTCTCAAGGGAAATTGCCTTTTAACCGTCTATAAAATTGGAATCGAGACTAAAAGAAATAGTATAACTTATTCAATAAAGTTTTGATCTATATTGCATCACCACGTGGGAAGATATGGGTATCAGAGCAGCCGCCGAAAGCAACTTTTTCAAAAATCATCGAATAACTGCCTCTGGGTGCATGCAATTCTCCGTTGTTACTAAATAAAGGCTTCCAAGACTTTTTCAGCCACCCAAACGGTATAATGATCAGCGTCGCCGACTGCTGTGCCGAAGGGCCCGGGTTCGAATCCCAAAGACGGCATGGATGTTTGTAAATGTATAGTGTCGGTGCGGCACAGCGGCTCTCTAAATATGCGGCGAGCCGAAAGTCGTCTCATGTGGTTTGGTGGAAGGGGAGAAGACTCTCCGACCCGTCTCCTCCCGGGGTGCTCTCCATCAAAATTGGGGGCGGAACTGAGTTGATTCGCACTGTCACCAGTATGGAGCTCAAGGCTATTGTCAATGACAGGTGTATCTTGCACACTTTGCCACGGCGAATTTCGTGGGCTTGAGCTGACTGTAAGTCTGACAAGTGAGCATAAGTAGCAACAACAGGACTTTTTCAGACCAACCATAATTCATCCGTTCAAAGTATAGAACTATATTGTTATGGAATCTATTAGAGATGATCTTAAGACCAGTTTACCCGGCCGCTGTGTGGGAGTTTATCAATGGGACGTCGTCTTGCAGACAGCGAACCTATATGTAGGCATATGTTAAGAGTTTGCAGGAATGCAGCTTGTATTAGCGACGCTGTCCACGCTGTTTCTTGCTTGCCCACAAGCAAGAAAACACAGAAAGTTGGTCAGCCTAAATATGGTTGCAACTCCTGTACATCCATTTACAGGTTTTTAAGGCAAAGTCAGCTTCCCTTTGACTACAGTTCCACAAGCGGTAAATGGTGGGCTTTCGCTGTTTCCGACTACCGTTGTCCCTTTTCCAGATACTATGTATATTCCATCACCAGGTATCACTCAGATTGTGTTGTTTACACGTTTTCCAAAATTCGACTTTTTCTTCGACAGAGATCCTCTCAAGATAGGACGATTTTATAGGTAAACATTCTCTTGGTGGATGTTTGTATGCAAACTAGCAAATTACTAGCAAATTTACTACTACTAATAGCAAAATACTAGCTACTACTAGCAAATTTCCGCGTGCTTACACCTATCATGTATTCAAATTTTGTGTCTGTATCTTTCGTCAAAATGCTAATTTTTCTGTTCCTTGCATAAAATTTGAACACCAGTCTATTATAAAAATAACTATAGTTTGTTATACGTTAAAGAAAAATATCAGGGTTTATTTGATTATAGAAGTTTTAAGAGTTCCTCGCCCTTTGTACAAGATGAAACGTCGAGGAACCTAGTGAACTAACTATGTAGCCACTTGTCGCTGAGTTCAAACAACTAAGACATAGACTCAAAAAGGGTTAAAATGCCTTTTTTATTCACTCAAATAAGAATAACAATCGGCCCCTTTTCGGGCTTACAGAAAAGCCTCAGCTCGGGCTTTAACTCAGAATAAGAAACTGAATTATAATTAACCAAGCCGAAACTAGAACATTCCGAAAAAAAAAACATTCTGAGCATACAAGAAGTGTTGCATAAAATTTGGCTCCCTTCGAGCGCCACTATAAATTTAAAATATTCCACATTATGCATTTTAGCTTTAAGACAACAACCAGGTACATGAAATATGAAGTTTCAATGCATGAAAAATGTTTTAGTAGACTCCAGCAAAAATTACTAAGAATATAACGCTAGTAGTGCGTTTTCTCATCATAATTTAAATCTTAAAATAATTACAAGTGTATTTTTATGTAATAAGTGGGAATGTGTTATTTGGACATAGAATAAAGTGCAAGATAAATTTAACGTTCACTTTTTATTTATTTTCATTTTGGTTTCGAAAGAAGTCTACTTATTCATCCGTTTCGTATGTTTGAAAGGTATAATGTTAATTAGTGTTAAGGCAGCAAATACAAAATTGTACATTGTTTAACTGCTTCACATATAAGTTCAGAAAAAGGCCTTTTCATTGATGTAATGAACTCAGGTAGGAGTTTCGAAAAACCTTCATTATACTCTATGAACCCATTTATGTGTTCCAAGAAATTCCGTGCATGTTTTGCCCACTGTCATTCACTATGTGAGCTAACGTATTTAGCCTAGGCTACACGTTAGAATAAATGGACGGTCTGCACTTTGTATAAGTCAACTTGGATATTTCTGAACAATGCTTTTACCCCATTTCTTTACTTTTTGACTGTTCCTCACAGAAAGTGAAAAGAGGGTAAAATTGCGGTTCTAGGATGGAATGGTATTTTGCTTATTTATTCGAATACTGCGAAGCAACTAAGATAGGACCTGAATATCGCCTAAGCCCACAAGATCCAACCCTACATCCCTAGAATCTCAAGTTTTAAGAAGACACAATCTTTTTTCCTTCTGTAAAATAAACAAGGAAAATGAGAGAGCTTTTAAAATGATAATATGCTTAAGGGCCTCAGATTGCCTTAACTGAATCCTGATACTAGAAATATCTGCTTAAGGGGAAGAATGCCTTTCAAAGAGAAACTTGCTCATTTTCACGTTTCAGACAGGGAAAACCACGAAAACAGGCATTCGAATTCAAATCCGCTGGAATTGTCGTGTTCAGCGTCTTCATCCTCTTGGCGTAAGGGTAATGCGTAATGGGCCTAAGGGTGGAGGAAGAAGTGAATTCTAACAATGAAACTAACATGTGATACCTGTATATTGAGTCACTTCCTTAATCTGGCAGATCGTGGTTTGTAAATTCGATAAATACAAAGGAGGCGAAGGCTATTTGCCGATAAGGAGTAGCTCGTGTTCACTTTACACACGGGAACGAGCACCAAATTCGTCTGCCGCCGCCTTGTTCATTGGAAATGTATTTAACTAATTATTAAGTCAAAGGTAACTGAAGGTAATGAGTTGCAAAATCCTTAATCTAGTGATTGATAATTAACCAATAAATGAAATTAAACTTGCAAATAATCAGTAAACTAATAAATTTCAGCTTTAACATACAAGAAAAAGAGCATGGAAAGAAGGATGAGAGCTTGTTTACGATAGGTAGCCCCAGGCTATTCTGTAATTCATCATAATCCAATTTCCCCTCTTAAAAGTAAAGAAATTGCACACTAGGAGATCTCTGAAAGAGCACTGTGCCTTAAGCCTCAGGTTATATTAATCAGACCCTGGGGAGCATAAATGCCTCCAACCTGTCCTGAGCATATCTGTGGAGAACTCTTTATTATTATTATTTGTTTGCTGACCCAAGAGAGGGCGCTACCAGCTTTCTCCTTCCTGTCCAGTAGGGGAGAATTTGAACCGGTCCTTCACGCTTCCTGGCTGCCGTCGGTGCAGCACGAGCTCACCTCTCTTCTGCCTCTCTGCATAGCTATACTACAACTTTCATGCCTTTTTGCTAACGTGCACTTACTACCTATAAAAATGCTTATATCGTATGACTTACATCTGATGTTATTTTGTTATTAGTGAACGCGTGTTGAAGTATATATGATTTCTAGCATTAATAAAAAATGGCAATATGACCGAGCCAAGCTATCATCGTTTTACCTGCAGCAACAACACACGCCATCAAAAAATGACATCCATAAATGATGACCGTATATCTGATCACAATTCGTAATTGAAATGAGAAATATCAAAGGGTAGCTGAATCTTTTTTTTTTTTTCTACATGGTTGAGTACAACTAGGGTAAATACTCCCATAATTCAGTGTTGAAAAGGTTAATCAAGTTAAAAAACGTATTCCGCTGTTTTGTAGCAAATCATCCACAAGTTCCCTTATTTCTCTTACAATTATACGCTTGTCAAATAGCATATTTTGAAATTTATTTTTATTTGATTTCTTTTAAAAGTCAGGTTTGGGACTGGCGTTTCTGGATTCGAACTGTGAGACAGACGGGACTTAACTACCGATAATCTCTTGAACCCTTTTCTGAATTTCTTCTACGCTGATGCCCGCCAGCGGTCGAGCGGCAAGTTCTAGAACAGTTGGGAGTCCAATCTGGGGTTTGAATCCTGGTTAACGGACTGACTGCATTTGCGTTTTTGTGGCTCTTCCCATGTGTAACGTGTATACGAGCGAATTTCGCTTACAAAGCCCTCCACGAAGGTATCCCTTCCCTTACCGCAGATGGCTCTCGTGTGCTTTACCCTAATCAAATAAACCAACCTTCTGTTTGATACCAGATCGGTATTCAAATAAACTTTTGTCTCCAGAAAATAGGTTTATTTAATTATGGCTAAGCACTCGAGGGCTTAGTCATAATTAGCTTTCTAACCGGAGAGATGCATTCGTGGAGGACTTTATAAGGGAAAAGGGCTCCTCCAAAAATAGGAACATGAGTGATGGAAAAGCGAGTACTTATTTGCCTTACTTTCACACTTAGGATTCCATTACACAGGTTATTAAGTAATTGCACTTATTTTCTGCCGGTAAACCTATGATAATTCTTACAGGACAAAAAAGAAACCAAAAGAGAATCCAGGTAATTAAGTGTTTTATACAATAAATTCAATATTCCGGCATGTATATCTACGGAGTTTTGTGTTCCTTTCCTCAAAATAATCGGGAAGCACATGTATTCAGCAACAGTTTTTTTAACATTTTTTTTTTTTAAACATATCGTCTGAAACAGGCCTTTACTGCTTACGTTATCACAAAAGCACATACATATAACGCATTATCCTTTTTGAAAATCAACGTACGGAATTAGGCGACCGTATATGTTCTGTAGAGAGTTATAGCAAACGAGGGTTTGATGCCGTAGATTTTAATAGTTGTCTTTTAATATGGCTGCGTGTAAGGACTACTGCTTGAAAAGATGGATAACTACGTGGAATACTTTCTTAGGAAAACTTGCGTGTACTCAAGTTGAAAATGAAAAAATTCTCAAGAACCTCCACGCATCCAATCCGTTCACCGGATTCTAAGGGCCCACCAGCGGCTGAGCTGTAAAGTCACTGAGCACTGGTAGCTCGGCCGCTGTTTGAATCCTGGCAAACGTCCTGGCTCCAGGGGCGTTTTCGTGGTTTTCCTCATGTGTAATGTGGATACAGTCCAGTTTCCGTTAGAATGTTCTCCACGAAGGCATACATACCCTTAGACAAATAGCCTTCGTATGTTTTGCTATAATCAGATAAATCAAATCAAGCCAAACCTATGGATCCCAATTCGTGACAAAGTATCAGTATTCAAGCGGCCTTAACCGTTCAGTCTCCAGACTACAGTATCTAGGGGAGAAGAGACGTCACCTAGATCCTGTAAAAACATGTTTCCTAGGCATATTTCAATGCAAACTCATTTTAATAAATTCTGGAAAATATCGCAAGCAACTTTTGGTTCGCACTTAAAAAGTTGAGTGAATATAGTATGTTACAACAACATAAGTTTACTCTTTTGTTATATAACAAAAGAAGAATAATTAAGCATAGATAAATTTTGCATGGTTATGTTATATTTAAAATGAATAATGACCCTACTTTCGCAAAATGAGAAAAACTGACACATTTACTTGGAAATGCTTATGTAAAGCTGTTTCATTTGAAATAGTTTCCATTCATGTAACTTCTGAATTCAAAATAATTTTGTTACAAATGTTTAAAAAATGTACGCCCGTGCTCTTACTGCTCGCATGTGTATCTTAAAGCACGGCATTTGATAATATTTGGAGACTTTAGGTATTTTATTGCAAGGTGTAGTTTAAACACAACAGCTTTCGATTTGAGATGCCTATTTTCTTTGTATTTTAAACGTGCATGTAATATGGTAATTCTCGAATAGAAAACAAAGAAGGGGGAAGTAGTTTAGTCGTTTGGAGAGACTTAAAATTTTTTTTTGCGTATAACATATAACTTTGTATTGCGTATATTTAAGAGTAGTATTTTAAAATCTGTATTATATTATGAATTCTGCTGAGATTTTAAAGAAAACAACCACTTAAATATTTGAAAATTAATTGGAAAAGTGTGTTTAACACTTTCTGGCACGCTACTTTTTAAAGTCGGAGTTTTGATTAAAACATTTAAAAAAAGGTAGGCAGTCTAATTAGGCCTAGAGGAGTACACAGGTAAAATTTTGTGAAGATAGCACTTATCGTTTTAATTCTGTGGGTGTGACCAAAGTGGCACACTGATTGAATAGAGCTTCGAAAAGAGGGCTGAAACGATCATTGTTGTCGATGAACTGACCGATGAGATGCAAAGAAACAAAGAATACAGACTCTCAGTTGTCCTAGATTATCGGTGAGCCCGGTCTGGGCACGCCTAGGGTTTGCCGTTTGATTTTAGGGAAGATTTCAAGGTAAAAATTTAAAACTAATATAGAATAAGGAGATTAGCATATAGCCAAAATAATAACATAGAAATTTCTTTTCAAAAAATTCCTTTTATACCCTAAAAAGAATCTGGAAGATTTCTTTGAAAAATGAGGGTCTTAAAAAACTAAACATGGCTAAAATAAATGGACTGGTTTGTGTTGAGCTGCCATCTACTATAAATAAAGAAGGTTTAGAGTAACCTATAGTAACCTATAAATCCTTTTTCATTCAATTTTCCTGTGCATACAGAAGGAAATTTTTAGGTGTGTCCAGACCGGACACACTCTGCGTATTCTTAAGTATTCACAAACTGGTCGTCTTTTTGATTAAAATCACGTGTAAAAATGAAAATAGAACCATCAAGAATAATACCTAGTCGTACACTAAAAAAATAATGCAAAATTACTTTAACAATCTTTAGAAATTTCAGAATCATTCACAATCTATGTCGCTTAAAATTTTAGAACAGTTGCATGCATTGGGACAAATAGAATATAAAATAGTGAAGAAAATATAAATATGTGTTGAATAATGAATACTTTCCTACTTTAATTTTTAAAAAATAAGATGTGAAATTTGTTCTATAATGAATGCTACAGTTTTCTGCTTATCACAATTTTGAAAACAGAAGTAGCTGTTTCTATAAAATTGAAAATCAAATCTTAGTTTTGTGGCTGAGAAATATTTAATAAAGCGTCCAAAATTTCATAAAAACTATTTACATCATTTATTATTTTAGGGCAACATATATTGTTTTTAATTTTGATTTGCCAATAAGAACACTACATTTTAGATTTTAGGATTATTTTTTCCGATAATCTGTGCAGAGTGAGTGTCGATAATAATAAGAAAGGATTTAAGCTTTTTTTGAAAATAATTGCCCAAGCTTTAGGAAGTTTCTGTGGTTTCATGCGTGACATAAATTGAAAATGTGTAATAGCATATTTTCTTATCATAAATTCTTTTACTGGTAAAGCTTGCAGCAAGTGCAAATTATAAATTATTTATACCGATTCTGTCTCTGCTTTCATCAGCAATTTTTCTAGAAGATGAAAATTTATTTGATAAATACTTTGGGTGGTTAGGTAAAGCATCCATTCGATGCCTTAGAGAACAAAATTTATTTTTATAGAAGTTCCTTTTTTTTCATCAAAATGCTCCATTACTCTGTCTGGTTCAAGGCAATTTTTTCCAAAATTAACAAGGAAAACAAATTCAATATCGAGTACCACTACAGTTTCACAGGAAAATCTTACAAATAGATTGTGTAAAATGAAAATTCAGTTTTCATGCAAGACCTTAAGCTTCCATTCAGAAATAAACTTACGGAATTGGAAAATGCTATATAACGGAATTCCGAGATATATACTTATTATGCTGATATTCTGAAAAGCTTGTGTGTATTCGGGAAAAATTTATGACTTCCTTCTTTTTAACTAAAATATTATATTTTAATTAATAAGTCAAAAAATGTATTTCATTGCACATTTAATTAAGTGCTTTTGCTTTGATGACTAATTGCAATGTTATTTGTTAGAACATAAATAATTTCAGATTTTATTGAATTCAAAGTATTATAGAAGTTTAATAATATAAAAAAATGAGATAAAGCCTAATTTTTTGATTACGAAAGATATATAATTTTTTAAAATACAAGAATTAGAGCATTGTGTATAGCAGCTTTTTCAATTAAAAAGCTATGATGGATAAAAATTGCCATTTTTATAAAAAAGATCTTAAATACCTCAGAAATGTTTTGAAATTCTGCTCGTGAAGGTACGTAAGCATTTCTTGTCGATTTGGGAGAGGAAAATAGTCCCCCTTTTCAGCATCTGGTGCATTTGGGTAAACAACAAGTAAAAACCATTGCTCAGCAGTTTATCGATAATTACCAAATAAAATTCTTGTTTGTTTTATAAATATGCATGCACTGTTCAAAATATCACGCTATAGCTACAAGCACAAGGTAGCACGAAGTAAGTTTGTTATGCCTCTGCTAGAGACGTCACTCGTAGCAAAAAGGAGGCCTTGTTCTTCGGTGGTGATGCCTCAACGGGCTTGATCGTGCTCGTTTTAGGGGATTTTAAGAAATATGTTGTCAACCAAAAAGGAACTTCGAGGGAGCTCTGAAGCAGCTGCGCAAGACATAAAAGTTATAAATTTTTTCTGCCCTTCATCCTGAAGCATTTTATAGGCTTAACGGTACAGAAGTCACGTTACAGCCACAGAGGTTTCAGACCAATGAGTTGATACATCAATAGAAATGCTTATTTGGCTCCGCAATTAGGCCGTAATAAGTTATCTAAATCAATACCACTGCGAGCTCCTCAACATCCTGGAGTTATCGAATATTAAGAAATAATTATTAAATTAGTCCTGCCTGCTTTGTGACCGCATAACCCAAACTGATAATGGTCGATAGATTTTACTTGAAGTGCCAGAATAACTTGCGTTGATAATAATAAACTTTACTTACCACATGGAGTACTGCCAATAAAGCTTAAGGCAATTAATATTTATTCAAAATCATATACTCAGCAATAAGGGATTTATTATTCAATTTGTAACGAAGATGCCATTGCAATCACGAATTACATGGAAAATCCTCGCGAGTTTGTTGCTTCAGAAAGTGATACAGGAAGGAAGTGGCTATCTTATGTATCGCTGGAAGCCATTAATTTTAATAGACGGGATGCATGGAGAATCAAACAAGATTTCATAAGGATGAAATATATCCCGCTATTATTCCACCGAATTACTCTGCACACTCAAAGGCAAGTTATTTACCTCCTCATGTCTCGATATGGAGATGGACAAAATGTCGCACGAGGACGTGCTTCTAGTATCCTCCTATACGTAAGCAAGATCTATGAATTACGGTAATGTGTTAAAGAAACGAATTGCATATTCATGATGGACGAATTCGTTAATGATATTAACTTGTTAATGCATAAAAATACTTTCATGAAAAGGCACAAAAGAAGAAGCTTGCTGTCGAAAACGCTACGCAAAACCGGCGAGGAAGAAATGCCGAGAACGACACTTCTCTTACTTGCCTTAATTAAAAAAAGAGCCAATAACCCGCCAAACGAATTGTTTAATAGCAGGCAATTGTTGCTACGCAGTAGGACAGGAATCCGGAGTGAAAATGTGAGGCTTGCCTTAATTCAAAAAGAGTCGAGAACCCGCCAAACGAGTTTTTTTTATAGCAGGCGTTTGTTGCCACGCAGTAGAATAGGAATTCGGAGTGAAAATGTGAGTCTTGTCATTCATTGGTGACTCAGACGTGGTGAGAGCATGCATCACATCACATTTGGCGAAAATGACGAACGACGTCATACGTGCCATAGCGCTCTCCGAGCCGCAACACAGTACAACAAAGAGCCCAACTAGGCATGTTTTGCATTGAGGCTGCGTCCCATGAACGCAAAGGTTAAACTACTGCAATGTACAGCGCTTGCAGCTACACCCATAACATGTGCTTAACTGCGATGACCAGACATATTCTCTACTGCTGCATCACAGATGCTGCGAGGAGACTGGAGCGGCTTGATGACTAGTCAGCGTTTGCACCAGAAGACAGATCCAAATATTGGCAGCATATAAAGGATATAAAAAGTTTTACCTTGTATTATTATTGAAGTCAGTTTCATTAATTTCAGTGGAAATATTTTTGTTTGTCACACACCCACTCACTTCGCCTGAAAACTTACGTTGTTTACCATGTTTTACGGAAATTTTCCTCGCTATCAAGTATTTCATATTTCGAAAACAATAATGGAAGCTGCAGTCTTACATATTCTTAAATTCTTAATTAAGCTTTTGATTGATTTATGAAATTTATATAAAAGTATCATTTTTATGATACAGGATGAGGTCTTTACACATTCGTCGCTGAGAATAAATATTTAATTTTGCTCTGCTTTCAAAAAGAAGAAAGACAATGCGCAGTATTTAGTCTGGCTGATAAACACCTGTTGGAAAGTATGACGTTTATGCAGAATGGCGCGTCACCCCATATAGCTACACATGTGAAAGATCTCCTTGCACACATCGTTTGGTGAGAATCGCGTGCTGAGCCGTCCACCTTCGTCATGCTTTTCTTCTGAGGTCTCCAGATCTCAATCCGTGTGATTATTGGTTGTGGGGTTACTGAAATCGCAAGTATACCGCGATCGTCTGACCTTATTAAGGATTAATTTAGAAGTCAAACATCTTCATTAGGGATGCTAAAAGACAACATATAACGGCAATATCTTACCATAACTACAGATATGCTGCACAGTACTGCTCACAACATTGTCCCTCGATTACAGGTATTGTTGATGAATGACAGCTGACATGTTGAATACTGTAGGAGTCTCTTGTGTACTGAAAGCTGTTTAATATAAATTGTGAGATTTCCCCGCTGTATAATATGTTCTGCTGAAATAAAAATACTGTAAATGCCTTATTTCTGCGTAAGTTTACATTAAAATATTGATGTAAAATGTTAATAAGAATATCGTTGTTTTAAATGCAGAAAATAGTTGTTTTCTTCATCATGTGGTTTATTTCTGCGTGCAGTGTACTTTATGCTCCTCCATATCAGTCATATAGCCTGAATTTGTTCAGATTGTGTCTATTATTCTTACGTAAAATGTTAATAAATTGGATATATTGGGATCAAACCACCCCCTTTTATAAAGATGTTCTGCAAATTATATAAAAGTTTGTTCAAATTATATAAAGTCCAAATTATATAAAAGTTACTCATGTAAGGTATTTGTCGTCTGAAATTCCGCGTGACGTGAGTGGATTGCAGCATGGCGTTTTGTCGGTAAATTGAAGAATTTATTTTTTTCCTTTCTTTTTAACGAAAAATCACAGGTGGTTCTTTCTCGTTTGTCTTCATGCGTCCGTTGAAAATTAAAACTTGGTTCGCTACTGCAGAAATGTAGAAAAAGCGTTATTGTTTCGGTGTTCCAATTAAATTTAAGCAAAGGAAATAGTTTTAAAAACTAAGCAGTAAGTCTGTCTCTATAATTACAGCTTAATATTTGAAATTTGATCTAAACTTTGATCCTTGCAACTTTATTTTATTTATTGTAGGAAGATATCCACAGTAATTCTATAAAGTTTTAACTTTTAAGTATTTTATGTACTTACATATTTTCTCATCCACCGTAAAAGTTGGCAGACGTTCCGAACTAGGGTTAATGAAAGTATTTTTACATATGTATAACGAATGAAAACGAAAGAGTATTTCTAAAATAATTTTTTAGATGTTCGAAATTTTTTGTTTCTCAATGGTTTAAAAATATGCTTATATATAAACATCTTAAAAAATTATTCCATTTTTTTTGCCTTTGAAATTCCAATCTAAGGAAGCACATTCTTACGGAAAACTGCATTCCATATTTTACAGCATTACATGTTGCCATTTTTCGCTTCAGTGTTTATTTGCCATATGCACCTGGTACCTTTCGTAGTTTTATTATTTCGAAAAGCCTACTTCCATGCTTGTTTAAAACCTAAATTTTGCAAATATGCTAAAAAGTATGTAAGTGTTATAGAAATTCGTGTTTATTCAATTAAAAGCATCGTAGTTTCAAGGCTATGTAAAATATGGTTCTATTTTGCTTGTAACAGTCTGAAAATCACTTCTTATGGTAAGAATACACTAATATCGTACATAGAAATAAAACATTTTTGTGTCTCCTTTACGTTATATATAATAAAAGAACAATTCTTTTGAATCCTGTTTCATGTAAAATATTGTTATAAAGAAAAATGTGCAACTGAACTACCTTAATAGTATTTTTTCTTTTAAAACATTTGTTTAATACTGCTTTCAGTCATCTCATAAACCATTTTTCATTATTCTTGCTATTCTTGCATTTTTCATTTATCATTATTTCTGCTAACATCTCTATCCACTTACAGAACGGCATCATGTCATAATCAACTGGAAAATCTCCGAAAGAGGCTATATTATACACTGCTTAAAATATTTAGGATAGCTATATATATTAAAAGTGCATTAATACTCTTAAAATGTAACTGCATGCTGGATGTTGCAGGTTGATGCAAGACAATCCGCTGTTGAGTGAAAGCTGAATGTCCATCTTAGAACCATCTGTAGGCTGTGGAATTTTTACCAAAGGGATCAAAACCGCTGCAGAAGACGTAGGTCTGGACGCCGGAGGATTATCATAACGGCAGACGATCGTTTCCTATTGCTATATACAAGACTGTGTAGATCACTAACAGCACGGCAGCTGGAGTCGCATCTCTCTGCTGCTGTAGAACGGCCAGTGTCTCATCAAACTACGTCGCATCGACTGCATGAAGGTGGACTGTACGCGCGATGTGTTTTGTGTTCCATCGCAGGATGCGAGAGCGCGGTTGAATTGGGCCCGTGAACATCGCAGATGGACAACAGAGCAGTGGGGCCACGTACGCTTTATAGGTGAGTCTCGATTAATTACCCAGAGCGACTCCTGATGAGCAGTGATGTGGGAGCTAGGGACACGCTATCGGGCGCCAAACGTGGTCGAAAGAGACCGTTGCAGAGGAGAAGGCTTACTTGTATGGGTTTGGGTAGCAACGAAGGCCGCAGCGACCGCGACGTGATTCCTAGTGGTTCCATCACAGTCACCCGATATTGCGACGACATTCTAGACTCTTCTGTGCGCTCTTTTGCCACTGCAGTGCGCACCGAAACTATATTAACGGATGATAACGCCCGCCCTCATAGAGATGGAGAAAGGCGGAGTTATCTGCTGAGTGAAAACCATTTCACACCGGCCATGGCCTGCTAGATTACGGAACCTGAATCCCTCTCAGCATATGTGGGACATGTTGATACGAGCAGTCCGCAGTGTACCGCCAGTCGCCCTCCGCGATTTCCAACATGCAATACTACAGGAATGGGGGCTGATGCCGCAACAAACGATGAACAACACTATTGGCAGCTTGCCTCGCCGTTGTCAAGAATGCATTTCAGGGATCATATCCGTTATTAGCATTCTTAGCGTGATATTTCCATTTCCATACTTTCTTGTAAGGGCTGGGACAGCTACGAACGCTCACACTGACCTCTACACGATTCCTGGTGTTTCCGTGACAGCCATCCTATACAGCGACGAAATCCTGCACCATATTGTGCGACATTTCACCGCGGAATGAGTACTGACGCGATATTTATGAAAGATAATTCCCGCTGTGAAAGAACTCGAGTGGTGCGGAGTCCAGTCGACGGAGCATGTGGGAGCTCCGACATGAATTACTACAGGGATGGGTGCTACTGCCACAACAAGCGATCAATGACACTATTGCAACTTGCCTCCCCGTTATCAAGCATGTATTTCAGCTAGAGGGTATCACACCCATCATTAGCGTGAGGTTGCCATTGCACAATTTTCCTGCCCGTTCGGTCTTTTACGATGTCATGGTCGCAATACATGTGTTTTTGTATGTGTTTAGTTTATTGTTTGTAACGTTGTTTAGTGATGCGACACCAGCCTCTTGGATAATTTTCTGGCATACCCATGTTATGTCGCGAATTTCAATTATTAATATGTGTTTCAAGTTATTATTATTCTAATAGGAATATGTTATGTCGCGAATTTCAATTATTAATATGTGTTTTAAGTTATTATTATTCTAATATTTTTATTTGTATTCATGTGTATTTTAATCTGGAAAAAAAGTATTCTTAAGCTCTTAAGGTTTTATTTAACTCATTATTTTTGAGTTGGAATTGTGACAAAGGCGAGAGACGGTTGCGATGACACACATCTGGTTTATGGCCTTTTCCAACAATGGAGGCAGTTGGGAGTCGTGTGTCGCCCTTTTAACTCTTTGCGTGGGAAACGGAAATCGCTTTGTTAAAGTTTGCAGTATTCTTACTTCAAAACAGTGGGAGGTGTACTAAGTTAGATAATTGGATACTCGTAAAAGCTAGTTTCGCTTGTTAGTTGAGGGGTCTACGTTTTCTCACGTTATGTGTGCAGATGTTTTTCGGATTGCATTGTCAGATTTTCTGGTGTTTGATTCGTCATGGGTGTGTCATTTTCTCAATTTAGATAACATAAAATTCCGGGATTGGTAAGATTTAATTTTATGATTTTTTTGAAAGCCTATGAACTCACAGAGGCGGAGAAACCGAGATTTTCTGGGTGCTTGCACCAGGCTAGAGATCTTTCTGATTGAGATTTTTGAGCGAAAAGGAAAAGGAGAAGCAGAAAGTTTTGCGGGGCTCCCCCTTTGCGGGGCGAGCGACTTGTACAAGCGGGATGCGGTGATGGTTGTAGCGGAGTTTGATTTGAGTGAGTTTTGAGCAGCCGCGATGTGAAAGAGAAAGAAAGATCGTGGGGCGCTTTGCTCTGCTGCGGGCTTCCTGTGCAAGAGGGACTGGGTACCGTTTTCTTTTCTGCGGGATATTTAAAAGTTTTGTGCGAGATGCAAGGAACATTTTCCTGCGTGATGTATGGAGAACTGTGTGCGAGCTGCAAAGAGCATTTTTACTGAGAGCTGATTGAGATGTATAGAGAAAAATCTACCAAGAAAATTTTCCCCTTATTTACTTCCTTGTCGAATTAAGGGATGGGGTATACGAGCCATATAGGATGCTAGGTTTAATAGGGTTTCAACTGTGCCGAAGAGTTAATTGAAATAAACCCTGTTCTTGGTGTTAATAATTCTACAACAAAAAATATGCAAGGCACCCTATGGGGAGATGCGAAAATAATTTTCCTCCGATACGGATGTACTCGTATGCAGCGTTACTCCTTCTAAACAAGCTCCTATGTGCGGGGCATAGCCTGCAAGACGAGGTAACATTGTATCAGTAATACGTTGCGATATAGTCTTGCATTTCCGAAAGTGGTATTTTCAATGGTATTTTGTATCATCATTACAAAGGATTATTAACTTGCATTATTATTATTATCTACTATTTTTCGGTTTATTTGCATATTTTCCTGTTATCAATGACTCAGTTACTATTTTATTAAATTATGTGAGATGTTTTTAGAGCTGATTTATATTTCAATAGTTTTTCATGATATTTAAGGTGAAAATATAAAGCATAAATATGAAGTAATTTAAAATAAAATTTGTTTTCAAATAATTCTAAGCTAAAATTTATTTTGAAGCTTACATATCTTTAATTTTTTATCGAATAAATTGTAAGCTCAAATAAAATGTTTTAAGTTCAACACAGTAATAATATTTAGAAAACAATACCATATTTCAAGTTTTGAAATATTAAATTTGTAAAATTGCTATGAAATTTATTTATACCTATTTTGCCTTTTCTCTTTTGAAATTCACTGATGAATATATAAATAAGATGAAATACACTACAAGTAAAAGTGTACGAGTCTAAATAAAGAATTTAAAAATCTTTTTGAAATAGTTATAAAAAGATAACCAGTTTTCTTGAAACTGCAGAATAATTAGACTTTCAGATGAAACTGTAGCTGTGCTTCCTCGCATAGGTTACTCAGTTTTCAGGAAATTAAAGATTCCTGAGATAATTTTAGTTCGAACCCGATTTCTGTCGTCTAATTCATTTATATGTAAATGTGAACACATCCATCATTTGTACAATGATAAATTAGTTGTTCAAAACGTGACTTTTACTTTCGAAATAACAAAACATCTATTGCTTACAATGTTCAGTTCCATTGATTAAATGTGTTGATACAAAATTCAAATTTTTAAAGATGCATGAATAACAATATAAAAAAAGGTCTTTATGAGCTTTATTTATTTTTTCTTTTCAAAGCTGACGTATATCTGATTAAATGCTGTAAATGAAAATCCTTTAAATTTAATTTTTTATCTCTCGGACAGAAAGGAGCGAATTTTTTATGTTTCTTTTCAGCCGCGTTTAAGGAAAATTAACTCACCATTTTACCTAATTGGTTTCGAGATTCCTTTTTTGTGATTTATTAATAGCATTCTCATCTTTTTAATCAAAGCATGCTTATAGTAAAATAAAGGCATCATGTAAAGAAATTCATGTTTTTGAAATTTGCTATTATTCTAGTATTCAAAAGCATATACTTATTGAATGGATATTACTTTAAAGAGCACGAAGATGAATTCGAGAACCTGGTCAAAAAGTTTGCTGTTTTGAAACTTTTTCAAAAGCATAAACATAATTATAGTCTACTGGGTGTTAAGAAATCGTGACTATTATCCAACGTTAGTTCAATTATGAATTTAAAATCAAGTATTTGAGTTTTATAATGGTAAAATTAAAAGTAGTGGATTTAAGATATTTTTAACTAATTCCAACTTGTCAGATTGACAGATAATTTTGCAAAGTTTATATTTTAGAATTTATTTTCCAACTTTAACATTATTTTATTCTCAGCCCTTTTACCCTGCATGTATCTTTAATATTGCGTAATGTGTTAGAAGATTATTATTAACATAAGAAGGGTATACATATTTTCACAAGGTTAATTTATTTATTTATAAAATCCAAATTGTTTCATATCATTAAATGTCAGGTTAGAGAAAAGCGCTTGTGTACTTAAGTTTTTTTTTTTATTTAATCAAATCAGTCCAAGTTAAACCAAAAATTATATAACGAAAACCAAGAAAGTTAACATAACCAAGTTAATAAAATAAATAACTTGGTTAATTACATAGCCAATTTAAACCAAAAAATACACGATTTGATTCAAATTACCTTTCTATCAAATCACGTGTTTTATTTGAGATATTTCGTTTAGAACGGCTTTAATTTGAAGCTTAAGACTATACAGTAGTGGTAAGCAAGAATATCATTTGCGAAATAAGTTAATTCGTGCTTTTATGTCATATATTCGTAATAACCTGAGTATTTGTTTCGAACATAGGTACTGAGCTGCAACTTATCTGTATTTTAGCAAGGTGTAATATTAATGTTTTATTTTTCTTGTTCGATTAATGTGTACCGTACGTAGCGATACCAAGTCATGAACTATTTAAAATACGGCAAAATTCATACGGTATGCTAAAAGAATTGAAAGAAATACTAATTTCATAATCTCAATAATTTATTTATTTGCTTGTTTAATTCACAAAAGAATATTTTGAGTATTACAGGAATTATCAAAGTACTTATTAAAATGTCACCATATTATTATGCTGAATAAGGAAAATATTCTTGTTATTCAGTAATTATTGTTTCCATAATAAGGCTGATACCGAATTTTATTCAGACCTCCTTCAGTTGTTTTTCCAAACAACTGAGACCATTTTTCCGTAAGAAATGATTTTGGATAATTTGGATTAATCTTTGCTATTGTCATCTTGCCTAAATCTCCACTGGACCAAGGGCCTATATCCAGACCTTCTGACAGATTGGCAGCGTTATCAATAGCCATATGATCAATTTCTTCTTCTGGAACACTTCGCTTTCTGTTGTAGTTAAAGCAGCATGCGCGAAACATTGCGGTTCCACAAGCATTAGCGCATTCCGGGCCACATGCATTACATGCCATGGAGACAACATGGGCTGGAGGAAGAAGGGTCAAAAGCATCAACATGGAGAACAGATAAATGCCTGTAAAAGTTAATATATATTAATTATTTGCTACATAACTTCAGATAGCATTTTAGAAGAAATATATTTCTCTATGACTAGTTTTGGTCAATTACGATTTATTACATATTAAATGTTAAATTATAAGTAGATGATATTATGAACAGTACGATTAAAATCGACAAGCTGACTGAAGATGCGTCAAGTGAAATATTTGTAATTAGTTCTGTCAACTGTCATGGGTACAATTTGACAGAAGTGTTTTGCAAAAAATTTCAAAAGTTCTAATTTCATTTGATAACTAAACTTCATATTTGGCTTCATCGAATCGAAAATTAAGAGGAATAAATTTTAGTTTTATGTATGTGATGGTAAAAGCGTAATCTAAGCTAAAGCACTTTTACATTGTGAAGGAAGATGGATTTTCTATGATCCTTCTTACAAATCTTACCGTGATGAGTAACATATGCGTTAGGCGTCTTGATGTTGATAACTTACAAAAATTCAGATACTGATTAGAATAGCTACAGGACGGAGGATAACTTTAATGTAATTCTCTCTCAGTTCTCATTGAGTATTCAAAATATGCAATTGTAGGAGTACAAACGTATTAAAATTTTAAAAAATATTTAAATATTTATACTTTCAGCCAAGATTAATATCAAAAACAATAATTTAAATTTATGCCTATTAAAAAGATAAAAGAAGTTTTTAAAATTTAACTAAAAAATATCATTATTGTAATATTTATTTTCAAACGGTTTTCCGAAAAGACCACAATTTTTCAAACAGACAGCAATTGTGTATCAAAATGCTAGTTTGATGGAAGGATTTAAAATATGTTAAAGTCCTCGGAAAGTGTACCTTAATTGTAAACATTTCATTTAATAAAACTGTTTCATTAGTATCGATATTGTTTTTTCTCAATCATCTTTATTTGGTGACCCGCTGAACACAAAAGACACCGAAAACAGATGAAATTGGAGATTTAGAAAATACATCGCTTGAACTAAACCAAGTAATCATTACTTGATTCTCCTTCGTAGATCGATAAACCTTAAATCCGTTTTTTTTTCGTAGAAGTACAATTCAAAATTTCGGGAATAAAAGCTGAATAAACGAATTATTTGGTTTCAGAATTGAAGCCTAAATACGTAGAAAACACGTGGGAGATAGTCAGTACCGACAGCGACAAAAAATTTACAAATGCTAAAGATAGATTTTTAAATCTATCGAAAGTCAAAGTGTCCGAATAAAGAAATTAATTACCTGCATTAATCTGGGAAACATGAAATCCAGCCAACTGTTGCAAACGTTAATATCCGTTGCTCCAACTAACGTATCAGCAAATCTGATTAAAACCTTGTGGCTTGAAAAATTACCAGAAATAATGAAAAACATACTGTTAGTAAACGAAGAAGATATTTTTAAAACTTGCTATAATGGCATATAAAATCAACGATATGAATCCACGCACAGAAATATTTGTTGTGCGTATGCCCACAAAAGCAACTGTCCAAATCAGCAAAGCAATACATGATGAATTGTTTAACAGAATTCAGTTAGGCGAAGTGTAATACCCTTCGTTCACGCTTACGGTGCCAGAGCACACTACAATGCTAATGGAAAATATTGTTATTTTCATTTAAATCTGGAAATGCAAACCAGAGAAATGTGAAGCGCCATGTCAAATGAAAAAATAAATAAAAGAAAATCAGGAAAACTAAATGTTGCTGTAGATTTCGCGACAAGCTCTCCTGCAAACATAAAGGATTGTCGAAAATTTCATTTATTTATAAAAGATAAAAAAATTGAATTTGCAATTACTCGTTGATAATGAGGCCGATGTCTGAAACGTATGGAGTTGAAATTCTTAATCTTGACTTTGATTATGCAAAAGTAAGTAAAGGGATAATAGGAGCCGATGTTTTAAACAAATTTTCAGTTTACTTATTGACCTGAAAGGACATCAACTAAGCTGTGCATTAACAGTGACGTTTCTTCAATATTTTTAAATAACAGTATAAGCAAATTAAGTAAGCCAAATAAATATTCGAATCTGTTTTGTAAATACGAGTACATTGGTATGCTTAAGCCGAACTTTATTATCTCAGATACAAAGCACGATGTCAAATACTAAGAACTTAATTCATACCAGATAACGAAATAATTCCTACTTCTAACTCACAATGGACAAGTCCATTACATATGGTAATAATCATTACATATGGAAGGCTCATATCGTCCATGCGGGATGCCAGGAAGTTAAATTCCCAGATAGTGCCTGATAGATACCCAATGCCATGAATTGAAATTTTTCACCACAATTTAAAAGACACCTAATTTTTTCTAAAATTGATATCCTTAAAGCATATTATCAAATTCCAGTAGCAGAAAAGTATAAATGTAAGACTACGATAATTAACCCATTTGGCTTGTATTAAATTAACGTTATGAGTTTTGGTTTGAAAAATGTACCTTTAGCATTTCAAATATTCATCCATAAAATTTTTAGAGATTTAAATTTCACTTTTATTTAGATGATATATTGATCACATCACATAACAAAGAACACGTGAAACACCTGAATCTAGTTTTTGAACGAATAAACAAATATGGCTTTGACAAAGACAACTTTTGGGTATAGAATTATTTGGGTATTTGATTACACCCCTGAGGTTTTCATTCATTACCTCAAAAAGTAAAAGCTATATTGAATTACGTGTGTGTGTGTGATTATGGCAAAGCCTCGAGGGCTATCTGCCTAAGAGGAGGGATGCCTTCGTGGAGGACTTTCTAAGGGAAACTGGCTCGTATACACGTTACACATGGGGAAAACCACGAAAACGCCCATGCAGCCAGCCCGTTCGCGGGATTCGAACGTCGGACCGAACTACCAGTGTTCAGCGACTTTACCGCTCGGCCGCTGGTGAGCCCTATATTGAATTACGAAACACTCCAAATCATCCATGAACTACACTGGTGTGCAAAAATTAAGGACGAGACGGTTTTTTCAATATAACTTTGTACAAAAGCTTTCCAAATCAACACATTTAATACCGTAAGATCCCCAATACGTAAGGACATGAGTAATGTAAGCAACACTTACTAAAAGAGAAATCAGAGGGATAAAAAGAAGCTTTATTGAAAAAGTAGCATGGAGTGCAATGCAACTGAAGGCCGAAACATCCCTGTGATGGGTGTCCAGCAAGAAACATCCGGTCTTTAATAGGGTATATGATCTCCCCTGACTGCTAGGCAGGTTTCACAGCGTCTGCCCATGCTGAGAATGAGGGTGTCAAAGAGTTGTTGAGGCATGGCTGCCCATTCGTCTTGCAGCGCCAATCGAAGCTCCGGAATCGTTACTGGTGGTAAGGTACGAGCTGCCAAGCGTCTGCCTAGAAAATCCCATACATGCTCGATGGGATTGAGATCCGGAGATCGTGCCGGCCAATCCATACGTTCAATATCCTCACTCTCTAAGAGCTGTTTGGCAGCTACTGTGCGATGACATGGTGCTCTGTCGTCCATGAAAAGGAACTACGGACCCATAGCGCCTCTAAAAAGACGCACATATGGAAGAAGAATCTCGTTACAATAACAGGTCCCGTTGACTGAACCTGCGTCGAAGATGTGAAGGTCTGTACGAATACTAAGCATGATGCCTCCCCAAACGAGAACACCGCCACCTCCATACCTGTCCCTTTCAATGATGTTCGAGGGACGATTGCGGCTTCCCCGCTCTCTCCAGATGAGTATGCGATGAGAATCGCTATTCAGACTGAATCTGCTCTCATCTGTAAAGAGTACTCGTCCCCATTCATTGTCTCTCCAATTCTGTTGTTCCCGGCACCACAGAGAACGCCTTCTCCGATGGGCAGGCGTTAGAGGTACACACCGTACAGGGCGTCGTGCAAACAGACCACCACCTTGCAGTCTTCTGGCCACGGTAAAACGCGATATCGGTCGTCCAGTCGCCTGTGTCGTGTGTCTAGCGATTTCTCCCGCTGTCTGTCGCCTGTTTCTTCTGGCCTGTAAGGCAATATACCGGTCATCTGCGGGTGTGGTTCCTCGTGGACGACCACTACTAAACCCCCGGATAGCTGTTCCTGTAGTTTGAAATTGTCTCCAAAGTCGTGAAACGAAGCTGTGAGCAATTCCGAACTCTGCAGCCACACTTGTCACACTGCGGCCTTCCTCCAACTTCCCAATGATTCGACCTCGAGTAAAAGCATCCAGATGTCGTCTAATAGATTGATTATTCGCCATTTCTCGCTGAGGCAGCAACTCGGTGTGATTTTAACTGCTATACGGCGTGCAATCTCTTTGCCAGAAATACTGATCTTACACAGAGAACATGCTTTATACTACTCAGACACCCCCCATTACGTCTACCTGCATATCTGCGCATGTGCTACCGTACATCACCTTACTTAATCTCCTGAATGGTCTTTCTGTCCGCTCTGCCTCTTCGTTCAGCTGATATGCTAATTTTTCGACTTCGTCCTTAATTTTTGCACACCAGTGTAAGAACATTGCTTGGCATGATTAACGTTTATAGTCATTACTTAAAAGACGCTGCAAAATCTCAAGCCATTTTACATGACTACTTGAAAGGTTTAAAGAAAAACAGACAAAATAAAAATTCAATAAAGAGATGAAGCATTAAAGAAATTTTCAAAGTGTAAGCAAGATCTTGCTAATGCTTCATTGCTATCCTACCCAAATTCTGAATTACCTGTGGCATGGTTTATAGACGCTTTGGATTCGGCTCTTGGGTAAGGGTTACAGAATTACGGCACAAAGGATGGAAGGATTCTTTTCGAAAAAACTCAATACTTCACAGCAAAAGCATAGCATATATGATTGTGAATTGCTTGGAATTTACAAGTGAGTAAAACCTTTAAAATCTTTTAGAAGGAAGGAATTTTACCATATTTACCGATAACAAGCCTCTGCAGTACGCCTTTGAAAAAAACCAAAAAAAGCTTCACTGAGACCAACTTCATTAAAATTTAAACAATATCCGTTACCTCCAGGAAAAAGTTTATGGTATGACACATCAACCACGACATATACCGAAGAAATATCGAATGAAAGTATTTATTCACTTTCACGGATTTTTACACCCAGGAATAAAATCATCAGTAAAGCTTATGATGTCAAAATTCATTTGCAAAACATGAAAAGGGTATAGAAAAATGGGATGGAGGATGTATTTCCTGTCCAAAAAACAAAGTTTCTCGCAACATAAAATCAGTTTTTGGAAAATATCAAGAACCTACTGAAAGATTTCAAGAAATTCATATTGACATAATAAGGTCATTAGCCTCCATCAAATGGAAATGTTTATTGTCTGACTTGCATAGGTGGATTTACAAACTGTGTTGAATTAATTCCGTTAACTAACATACCGGCAGAAACCATCGCCAAAGTTTTCTACAACAACTGGATTACAAGATTTGGAACACTCTGTAAAATAATAACAGACTGTGGAACACAATTTTCATCCGAACTATTTAAAAATATGTCAGGAATCTGTTGTAGCAAGCTTAACAACAGCCTGCCATCTACGGTCCCAATGGCAAAATAGAACGACTTCATAGGTCAGTCAGAGGAGCATTAAAAGTTGTTAACAACCGAGCCTGGAGTGAAAATTTACCGACTGTCGTCTTAGAATTACGATCTGCAACATTTTAAAGCAGGTCATGATGCAAGTGTTAAATATTGCTTATAAGCCCAGATTCTGAAAAGGCATTTTCAGGTTCTTATAAATGTAAATATAAACGATTTCTTGCCAATTTAATAATTAAGACATTCATCCCCTATACCAAATTCAACTTCTACCTAATATTTATTTCCATTACATTTCATGTTATTAGTAAGCAAATTTAACAGTTCAAGAAAGTCACATTAAATTTGCATTTTATTGGATAGCTCTGTACCGACAGTAGCTCGGAAGATGGAATTTGAAGACGTACTTTTTTTCCCTCCGACCAATAACTATTCGGGACTGTATTCGGTTCAACATATTTTAAGTGCTGCCATATTGCAAAGACACTATCAGAAACAACATACCAAATTTAACACAGAGCACCCCATTTAACGCCATTGGACCAGTGACTTAACTACTATTATGCCTTTTTTATCGGAGATATTCCTCTGCCAAAATATAGATACCTGCAGTGACAGTTCAGGCAAAGTAATATATGACTGTATACACTTTACATAACAAAGAGTGAAAATATATTTGCATAAGAAATAATTGCATACCAATTAATGCAAATACAAGCAGAGCGCGTAGAATGTAAACATGGGCCAGTCAGTGAAGATACAAATAGATTTGCATAGGGCGTGGGTGTGTGGCAGTCTGTACAAGTACTTATACATTTACGTAGGAAATGAACAATAAGACCATTACATAGGAAGTGGTCTTAGAGCACGCCGGAAGCAGGAATTTAAGGGTTTTGTCCTTTATTACCATCCACCTCTCGCGGGGGTTTTAGGCTTGACAGATTTGATCCCGTAATCTGTAGTGTACGTGCCCCCGTGCGGCTAATGACATACGTATTTGAACTCAAACTCAAAGGCGTGAAAATCAGTCACCGTTCAGGATGGCCATCGTAAGCAAGGCAATTAAATGAGGTTATCTTAAATCTTGTTTTGACACACTTTCGTATTTGTAATATAATGAGCCTGAAAAGAAATCTTGAATCATCTAGATTTATTTCTGAAGGCCTGAAATTTAAATTTCAGGAACAGCAAAAAATCGGTCAGTAAAAAATGCTGACCTTTTCCTAAGGAAAAACTTGATTCATAACTGAAATTTATTTCATCTACAAGAAGAGTTCCTAAAAAGGAAAGCGCTGTAAAAAAATTTTTTTACTGGCGCATTTTTTGTAGGGAGACTAAAATATGATGTGTTTCTCATTAAAAAGTTTATGCATTTTAAAAAGAATTTCTTTTTTACAAAAAGAATTTCTTTTTTCTTTTTTTTGTAAAAAAGAAATTCTTTTTATTCTACAGATTTTGTATGTTTTAATCTTACTTTAAGGCGATTCGGACTGGCTTGTAAGGTGTTTCATCGCTTTCCTGTTTCCTAGTATAATTTAGTTAGGAATGATTAATCAGTATGAGCAGATTCGGGTTAAAATACTCGCCCACATTAAACATTCTTTTCTCTTTCCATAGCCACTTATCCTTAGCACATTTTTTACTAATTAAGTTGTAGAGACATTAGGATTTTTTGGAGGGCGTAGAGATGAAAAATTAGCAACCGCCTTCGCCGGGAATCGAACCACGGACCTCTGGAATACCGGTCCAGCGTGCAGAACCACTACACCACGAAGGACGCTAGAAAAGTGGGAGAAATACCTTATAAAATAACTCACAGTTTGAAATTTCTAATATCATCTTTGTTTATTTATTCTTACGTAAATCTTTATTTTTACACTGTTTCGCTAAAAATATCGTAATACCTTGAAACCGATCTAAAAGGATTTAAAGGTACACCGTATACTCTTCTGGTAAATATAACTGCTTGAAAATAATCTTTTAAAATTGTTATTTAACGGTAGCTTAGCTAATTATTCTAAATCATGCTAGAGTTATCTTGTGGGAAAAGGCTACCTTTGTGGAAGACTTCTTGAGGCAAATTAGTGTTCATATTTATGCGATTAACCATTCATGTGATAAGTATTCACATTAATCACGGGAAAAATCTCGAAAAATCCATGCAACCAGACTTCTTTTATCACTAAATGAATTAAATTTTTCTGTTTTCACTCTTAATTTTATTTTAGAAATTATAAAACTCATATTACATTTTCTGTTGTTATATTTCTTCGATCTACACTCGCTTTCTGCTTTTGATAATTGAAAAATTGCCTAGTAATAAGGAACTGAATTTTTTACTATGGTCGAATAAAGTGTTTTAATCCCAATTGATTCCGCTTTTGTATTGAAAATTTTAATTTTCCATACGTTTGGTTGAAGGTGTGTGGTTTCTGGATAAAAGTAAATAAAACTACGTATGCTGTGAGCCAGCCATTTTATTTCAAGATAATCATTAAATTTATACTGAAATAGAACGAACGAGTTCAGCCAAAACAGTAGCTTAGAAACTGTTGCTTAAGTTATTTATGTATTTTTGTAAATAAAAAGCAGTTTTAAGGAGTTTCTTTCTAGACTTACAAAGACTGTACCAGATAGATGCGTTCTACTATTAAATCACTGAAGTCAGTTCTATAATAATTATCATAAACATTTGCTGTGCTGTATTTCGTCCTGTTAGGAAATAATTTTGAGGTTTCATAGCTTTTCTTTCCAAACTACGTTAGCATTTTTCAGCCAAATATTAAAATGTTAATTGCTAAAGACTATGTAATATAAAAGAATCTTAAAATAAAATTGCTGGTGCAAACTGAATTAAATTTACATCGAAATGCTTCACTGAGTTGGATCCCATTCAGGGGTTTCAAGCAATTTATTACGTGTTAAGTTACGTTTCTGTACATACGTATTACTTTTATTACTGCCAGTGTTAGGAATAAATATGGTAATCCTGGACGTTTAAAATTACACCCTGATCATATTGGTGAATAAAGTTTCCAGTTACATATTCCTATATTTTGTGAACTATTTTGAAGATCAGTGATTCAAGATAGAATCGATGATTTATTCTCCAAACAAAATTTATAATCGTCGAACTCACTGTAATATTCAATTTTTACCTCTCGTCAAACTACATACGTAGATAAGGCAGGTAATTTTTTCGCTCCAAAAACTCGATAGTGAATGTTTAGTGAATAAACATAAATGAGAGTCCCCACTACACATTGTAACTATTTTTACAATAATATCTGTCTGTATGTGTGCAACGATTTTTTTGTCCACCATAGCTTTTATATCAAACTTCCAGTGATTTCTATTTCTCCTATTGAAGATTTCTGCATTCCTATGAAGAATTGATTAGATTTTGTATAAAGCTGGACAACCGAAAGTGGTGTATTACTTGAAGCCCATAAGAGTTTTTAATGAAAAACTTTTGAAACATAATCCACAAATTTTAAATTTTAGTATTTAAGACTTTTATATCAACGGGAACAGCATATTATTTTTAATAAAATTGATAAAACGGAAGTCATTTCTTACTTGAAGCTCTAAACTGATTTTCATGATTATGATGTAATCCAAAACTTTTCAAATTTAGTTTAGATTTTATACTCGGATCACTTAACACATTTTCGTGGAAAAAATATAGAATCACTGTAATAAGAGTTTAATCTAAAATAATGTAGCACATAGACATTATATTTATTTATATCAAGCCGTAGAAAAGTATGATTTTTATAACAGCATTTCATTTGAAGAGCTTTAAAACTCTTGTAAAGCAAGCGTATTACCAAACAAAATGCACTCGTTATTCCCTTGCTCTGTTAATGATGACGAAGTACAAGAGCAAATAGCAAATTCGGAAACACCTTGTAGAGCATTAGGTTATTTTGAAGCAGGTGTACATGAAAAATGAGCAATGTCCTCGCTGGGACTCTGACCTGGATATCTCGAGTACGCGCCGAGTGTGCTATCGTTACACCACGAAAGCATGCAGAAAGGAGGGTGAAAATACCTTATATACTCCCCCTTTTAAAGCACGACTGGGGATTAGGGGATCCAGTCGCCAAATTCTGGTTGTGAAGAATCATCATCCACTACTCCTTTTAGTTCGGGCGCCACTGCAGAGTCATTAGGTATTTTTGAAGCAGGAGACTCGAACCTGGACCTCTCAAATACGCGCCGAGTATACTACATTTATACCACGGAGGCATGCAGAAATGAGAGACAAAATACCTTATAACCTATTACTTTAATTCTTACAGAACAAAGAACGCTAGGCAGTCACTATTTAGCTGTAATTCCAAAAACTAACGAGCATTGTTTACTGATATTTAACTATCGCGGCGATATACTTGTTGATCAAAATAATATAAATTTGTTGATACTATAGAAATAACATAAAAGACAATTAAATTCTAATATTCTTTTCAGAGTATTGGTTTAAATATATTATAAACACTTAATTCTCTTTAACTGAAAATAAATTATACGTTATTCAACTGCTCATAAAATAAACTTTTAATTAAAAGAAATAATAAGATGCATATTTGATTACATTGATATAAAGTAAACCTGCTTTTACATATGGCCAAGTATGTCTAATAAAATATAATCCAAAATTTTGTATTACAGATATTTTCATTTATTGAAAGAACAAATTAGATTTTGTTTACAAACGATCAATCAGAAATGATACCTTATTTAAAGCTCGTTGCTATTTAAAACATGGAATTGGTGGGCAGTCATGTTCTGGCCACATCCGATGTTTTTCTGCTACTGTCAGTTTTCTTTCTACTAGTTCAGAAAACCAAACTATATTAAATTAAGATTTTGATCTCATCCAGAAAGAACGTTTTAAACCGATAAATGAAAACGTTACAATATTATCATCTTTTGACGAATTTTCTCTTTCCTCCCCGCGTGCCTTCAAGATGTAAATAGAAGCATGTTGGTATAGCACTGAAGTTCGAATCCCATTGCCGATTCTGCATGTTTTCCAGCTTTAAAAAAATTCTGAAATTTTCTACAAATTGCGACAGACTAAAATGTGATGAACGATACTTCGTCACCACCTGAATTTGGAGATAGAGCTCTTTTCCTCAGCTGCTTTATAAGTACATTGCTGGCCGTTAAAATTGCAACACCAGGAAGGAATGATCACGAAAGTCAAAATCACACGAAAGAAAGAAGAAGGGGGAATATGCAAATGCTTAGTATTTCAGCGCATTTAGATGACGCAGGAGGGAGAAACGACATCTGAAGCACTGCATAAAAGAAAAGTTGTGTAGTGGATTTGTCATTCGGAAAGTGAAGTTGTAAGGCTGGAGTGAAGTGAAGTAAGATTATCGTTTCGTAATATCGCCGGTCGCACTGGTCGACGTCCAATCACTGTCATACGAATATGGAATCAATGGATTGTTAAGAAACGTACTGAACGGCATGCAGGATCTCAGTGCCCTCCCATGACTAAAGCCAGAGAGGACGGACATATTGTGAGGTCAGCCCTGCAAAACCGTACGACTACATCATGGACCATTAGTCAGGAAATGGGCATGTTTGGAGCACGCCCAGCATCAGCTCGTGAGGTGCGTTGAGGTTTGCAGCAATGTGGACTATCAGCAGGGGGACCATTACTTCGGCTTCCTTTGATAATATAACATAGAGAGAGACGGAGAACGACGACAAAGCTGCGTACAGGAGTGGCACAATGTCGCTTTTCAAACGAGTCTCGGTTTTATGTGCAGCATTCTAATGGCCGTATACGTGTCTGGAGCGTCCGAGGAGACCGCACGTCGCCTGCTTGCATTCGATATCGACATAGGGGCCATGCACCTGGTATGATGATTTGGGCAGCCGTTGGGTATACGACACGCACATCTCTAGTTCGGATCGACAGTATTTGAACGCAGATGCGTACATTTCTGACATCTTACGTCCAATGGTTGTGCCCTATCTTCGAGGCCCCCAAATGCCATGTTCCAACAAGATAATGCAAGACTACACGTCGTGTTCTGACCTTCGTCGATACACAGGGTATTCGAATGCTGCCCTGGCCTGCACTGTCTCCAGATCTGTCAGCCATTGAAAACATCTAGTCATGAGTTGCTGAGAGACTGGCTCGCCCCCCCCCATCTGCAGCAAATAGGATTGATGATATATGGCGTAGACTTGAACAGCATGTAGTGAGTTGCCCATTTCTACCATCCAAACCCAGTTTGACTCATGCCTAATGGGGTAAGGGTCGCTTTAGCTTCCAGGGGTGGCAGCTGTTTTTGCAATTTCGCACGCCTGTAAAACCTCCAAAATGATTACAAATTTAACCATTTTGTCTTCATGGCATATTATTTACGTGGAATAAATATCGTTTTTATATTTACTTTCCTTCATGGTGTTGCAATTTTAATGGCCAGCTGTGTCGAAGTGAATCTAAGGAATTTTCTTCTTTCTCGTCGCGTACTCTCATACAATAAATGGATTGGTCCACATAGCAATCGGAAGATGGAGAGTTTGAATCACGGTTAGGGCATCGCTGATTTTTCGTCAGCTTGATTTCGATTCATTCAGATTTCCCTTTAAAATCTAATTTGATTATAATAGTTAGGACCTAGTTATTTTTAAAAAATTAATTTTGCATAATTTGTATATTTAAATTTAATTTGATATATTTTGCATATTTTATTTGTATCTTAGTTCCCCTTCACTATTTTTTGAGTAGTGGAATCAATTTTAGGACGTCATACTCAGTATCATCTGTCATTCAGAAAGTTTTCTCAAAATCACCTCATCTTTTACAACGATAATTACAATAGTTCCTTTGTGCTACAACTCTGATATACGCCCTAATTTCACCAAATGTGGCGATATGTGTTCTGCGCTGGTTTTTGGCGCATTGTATTTTTATTGTTTTTGGCGCGATTGTTTTTGGTTTTTGGCATGATTGTATGGCAACCCTGTTGACGTTGAAAAATCTTTCGCTGGAGTTCGTTGGTTCCCGTCATGCTTTGTGTCTGAGAAGCTAGGGGGAAAGATTTAATGGTGAAAGTTGTTGAATTGAAGTCGGCATAAGGAAATATCGTCGTGGCCATCCTGTTGAGGGGAAATGGGTATTTGGAGGTGTAGAAAGAAGGTATGGGAGATTATTTTTAGTGGCTGTGCGTGATAGAAGTAGGGATTTGTGATTATTTGTTATTTTATTTATTTGTGAACCATAGTATGAATTTTCTGGATAGTGTGTCTGGCTGTCATATAAATACGATAGTGATTACGTGGCGGCATGTTAAAGGCGGTATGAAATTGGTATTTCTGCTGTTCGAAAAAGCATTAATGGTAAGTGCATTTTATTTTATTCTTGTTCTTATTTTGTAGAATGTTATGTTCATTGTTTTTTTAGTATGAATTTCTGTCGTTATTGTTGTTTTGTTGAATTGTTTGAAATTTATTTTAGTTATTTTGTTGATTAGTGCGTACTGTCTAAATTGTGCAACTCGTAGATGTTTTTTAAAGTTGAAACAGAACGCTGTGTACATGGTATTCTTTGAAATTTATTGTTGTTATGTTAATTTATTAAAGTGAGGTGTGCGTAGTTCGTAGATTCGTTTATTGCCTAAATTGTGCAATTCGTAGATTTTTTTAAAGTTTAAACAGGATGCTGTGTACATGGTATTCTTTGAAATTTATTGTTATGTTAATTTATTAAAGCGAGGTGTGCGTAGTTCGTAAATTCGTTTGTAGCCTAGATTGTGCCATTCGTAGATGTTAATTTATTAAAGCGAGGTGTGCGTAGTTCGTAAATTCGTTCGTAGCCTAGATTGTGCCATTCGTAGATGTTTTTTTAAGTTAAAACATATCGCTGTGTACATGGACCCTTGTCAAATAATTTTGGTTAGAAACTTCACGGTTTTGCTATCTAAATTTTTTGTTTTTGTTTCGGATTTTTAGCTTAAATTGTGTGTTCAAAACGTGGTTTTTGGAGACATTTTAGTCTTAAAGTTCGAAATGTAGACACAAAATTTAGATAGCAATATGGCAGCATGATTTGGCGAGAAATTTGGCCCCTTGAGGACGCATATCAGAGTAGTTCCGATTTTGTTTCAGCTGGTTATAAGAAAATTGAGTAGTTATAGGTTTTGTTGGATCTTTAATGAAAGATTTATGTGAGACTGAAAAGATTTGAACAACAATTAACAATGTATTAATACGAAATTTGTTATCAATTGATTGGAAAAGACATTCTTTGTAATAACAGACGAAAAGAAATTTTCCTGCTCTAATAAAAGTTTAAGTCATATATTTAGTTAATTCCCTCCCGCCGAAGCTGAACTTTCATAATTGTTGTAGTTTGAGAAAGACAATTATATGAACGAATTACAGAGTATCAACTGCAGACACAAAACAAAAGTTTCAAGGAATACTCTCTGCTTTTTTAATATTCCATTTGAAACTGCTGCGGTATGACAGATATTCGAACTAAAATAACTGCAATCTAATACATTTTGTTTTCCGCAGCAGTTTTCAAACAAAGAAACATTTAAGCAGCCACGTTTCTAATTCAGATAAGATATTTTTAAAATATGCAAGATCCAACGCTAGCGGACTTTTTAAACATAATCTTAGTATAAAGTGACTTGCTTTAGTAATTATCCGTCTTAGTAATCGCTGATATTGATTTTATATTGAACGACATGTTTGAGGGTCGTTGATTGGGCATATGCTTTCCGTCTCGCCCGAGATGGACAGCATTTTGAACATTTCACTCAAAGTATGGTATGACTCCCTTAATTATTTCATGTTTATAAATTTCTATAGTTTTGATCCTGGTATGAATGATCTGGTTTAGATTACCAACTTGCAGAAAATAAACGAATCTAAATAAAACAGTTTAAAATGATTTGGAGGCTTCTTGAAAGTGAAGGCGAGGGTCACGTGTCCCATTTTTCTTGTGGAAATCGGAGCCTGATCTCCAGAAGTTAAGATGTAGATAGTTTGTTTCTTACTTCAGATAATAACAATACTCCTAAAATTAAACACGTAGATGAAAGATACATTCATTATATTTTGTAAAAATTAGACTGCACTTTCGCAGTAGTCTTGGTAGAATTTGGAGTTATTTTCCTGTTTAAGATTTTGAGCTTTTCATATCAAATTTCGTTTAAAAACAAGAATTCGTTTGAATTTATTCATTACACCATCAACAGACTTAAGATTATAGTTTCATCCGGCAGCATACATCTCAGTTTCGTACCTCTTCCCTCATTTGCTAATTATGAACCATCACTTTTTAATTATGAAGATCATTTTTATGGTCATTTTGATGTATTGCAGTTCATAACTATTTTTGTTATCTGATTCGTTTTCACTAAAATGCAGAGTGAGCTCTCGAAAATGATCTCGCATGGTAATTTTAATTGAACAAAAACACGATTTATTATGCCCTTACTGACAGATATGATATTTCGCAACTGCTTAAAAAGACACAGGTATGTATTTCATTTCGTTATTTCAAAAGCATAAATCAGTTTCACAAAAATAAAATCTTTTCTTCCAAAAATAATGATAGAGTGGTTAAACATACAACTGGCCGCGGTTCTACATATAAATATCTCCAAGTTCAAGTCTAGAACCGATTTCGTTTTGAAATTTTACGTGCTACAAAATTGGTTAGTTTTAGTAAAATAATGTAATTTCACCTTCAAAGCTAAAATGGTTTAGAAGTTGTAAAGATAGAAGCATTTTCAGCGATCAACTTGAACGTTGCAGGGGTTTTAATTTAAATTTTGCCTTCACTCTTATTCACTATACAGCAGGGCTTCTTAAACTTTTTTCAATCGCGACCCCTTTTTATCATTGACACTTTTTTGGCAACCCCAGATATCAAATATAAATTAAAGATATAAAAATAAATATCCTCCCCGAAATAATTTACTTTTTTTGGTAAACGATATACATATAAAAGGAAGTAGTTTTAGGATTTATTTTAAGAAAGCAAACATTAGAGAAAATTCCAATGAGACAGATGTGCTCGTTTGCTGCTGAATAACAAATTAAATGTTGGTGTGATATTTGACACTGCTATCTTCAGCATGTTTCAACGTTGAACGACACATGGTTTTAATTAGAGCTGAAGAAGTAGTTTTATAAAAATAATTGGTGCTGAATGAGAGAAGAACATTTAATGCCATTTCATAAATAGTGAGAAATATAATTCTAACTCCGGTCCAAAATTCATCAAGGAGTTTTGCGAAATCTCAAGTTTTAGGTTTGAATTGCTAGATAGTTTTACAAATTCCTTTTGCTGTTTATGTAACGGTAATTAATCTCATTATTGTGAATAAGTATAGCTTCTTTAAAAGTCTTATGAATGCAGTTTCTTTAAATTCAATTATTGAGTTGAATTTTCGCGATCCCAAAACTTAGATTTGCGATCCTATTAGGGGTCGCGACCCATATTTTAAGACACCCTGCTATAGAGCACATTTTATTAACACATACAAAAGTATAATAAATTGGGTGACTTACCAACTGTTTGGTTGATCTGCCTATCTGCCATGACAAACCAGGAATTTCGAGAATGTGAGAAATCAAGAAGTCGGAGACGGTTTATATAACCACTATAATTCCCAGTGAAGAGGATTTAATGTAAGTAAACCTAAAATAAGTTTCTTCCTAATAATCTATGAAAAGCGACTAAGCTCCTTGCAAAATGCGCATAGGACGTCTACCCACGATGGGAAAAGTCCCGCCGGTGCAAAGATGATGCTATTGGCAGAAATTCTAAGGTTCGTTAGGACGATTATAAGCTTCCTAAGGCTGCTGGTCTATAGGGAATAACTTCCAGATGTAAGATGCTGTTTTTAGATGATAAGACTCACACAACTTTATACTACAATCCCCCAATGGGCCTTCTCTGCAAGAAAATACTATTTGACTGATAGAAGTATATATTATTAAAAGTATGAAACTTTTCTCTGGTGTAAAAAATTGTGAGCTATTAATTAATTAGTAAATAGAATCATCACGTTAATCATTCAGAACAGCTTCGAGCATTCTTTGAAAATAATACATTTGTCTTCCATGCTTTCAATACCGAGATACGAGAGTAACCGTGTAATTAATGTAAGTTACTGTATAATACCAATGCAGTATGCAGAAATTTCACAGCCTTATTCTGATTTTTCCACATCTTCAGCACGAATGCTCATAATTTAAGAGAAGAGAACTACAGTTTTACTATTGTGCAAAATTATTTAAAAATTTCAATAATAAATTCTGATTGTTCAGTAAAATATTTCGAACAGATTGGAAGAACGTTAAGTCCCTTATGTATAAAAACCTTACTTCGGGTACTCCTTGGAGAAACTTCCATTAAATGTACTGGCGAATAGAAAAAGTAAGCAAATAATGGTACATTAAAAGATTCTTTATTTTTATTTAAAACATAGTTACCTGTTATGAAAAGAAATAGACTTATCTATGTTCCCGAAAGCAATTAATTTAGCAAAATATTCCTACAAAGCAAAATTCATTACACTTATCTTAATTTTAAAAATCAACTGCACACAAAATGACATAAATTATCAGCATTTCATTTATTGTTAAAAAATAGTTACCAAATGCAACCTATTTTCATAATTCATCTTCGATATTTGGATGTCAGAAATTCACTTTCTCATAAAAAAGGCGCGTTTCACTGAAGACCATATTCATATTGAATTTATATCTAAAATAACAATAAATTAACTATTCTTCAGAATTTTGAGCTTGAATTTAAAAAAATATCTATCAACACGTTTTATTCATTTACAAGTAAATTATTAATGGCCTATTTGTTAAAATTTAGAAAATTTAGAATACAATTCGAACTCTTCCTTAGTTAGGGAAATGTCTCTTTAACTAAGTCTTAAGCTTTAATGATGGCGATTTTGAGTAAATATCGTTACAAAGTTTAGTTCATGTATCTGGTCCCATCAGCGGCCTAGCAGTACAGACGCTAAACACTTGTAGTTACGTCCGGGGTTCAAATTATGGCAAATGGACTGCCTGCATGGCCGTTTTCGTGGTTTTCGCCACGTGTAACGGGTATAGGAGCAAGAAAGTTCTCCAGGAAGGCATTCCTTCTCTTAGGTAGATAGCCTTCGAGTGCTTTGCCATAATCAAATAAACCAAACCTTGTATCACTTTTCTTATCTCATTCTTACCTCTATTAACAAACTGCAAATTAAAAAACTACCGGTTTTACTTCTTTCGATTCATATTTATGCCATCAGTAACTTGGTTCTCAACTTAATGCTTCTTTCCTTTTATTTCGTGCCTGCACGCCATACCAATAAAGTAATAGGAACTTCTTTCGTCAGCCTTTAGTAATTCGTGAATTTAAGATTCTTAAATCAACTAATAGCAAAAAGTGTTTGCGTTTAATTTTAAGTTCAGCATCTAAGTAACATATGTAATAAATGTTACTTAACTATCGAATGCCAAGAGTACATTCAACGTTGTTGTATAATTTATGAAATTCAATTCAAAATAAAATCTCATTGTAAAAAGCTTTAAAATCAATACAAGTTTTTTATTAAAAATCCTAGGAATAAATGCAGGAAAAATTTAGAACACTAATAAAATAACGGAAAATGGAACTAAAACAGTGGGTTATATGAAAGTTTAGAAAACTAAAATAAAAAAAAAGGCAGGAGCAAAAGTATAGAACTATGTTCAATATGAAAGGAATCTTAACCATCTACAAACTAGGATTGTGACTCTATATTTTGATTTTAATTCTTAATTACCTTGTCAAATGTCCATTAAAGAATTCTACATCACCTTGTTTTAAAGTATTCGAATTTAAATTTCAAATATTTTACAGATTTAAAATACAGAAACCTTCACAAACCAGAAATATTTTCCAACCATATCCTACCCTCGTATACACTCATCAAAATTAACCTTATTCTACCTGTTTTAAATAATGTTAAATTTTTTTAACACTTTAAATGTTAAAATTTTAACATGTTAACAATGTTAAATTTTTTAAACGGCATTTTCTGACTTTGATTTTTTTGATTTCTGGTTTGGTTGATTTGTTTATGGCAAAGCACTCGAAGGCTATCTGCCTAAGGGGAGGAATGCCTTCGTGGAGATTTTCTTACGGGAAACTGGCTCGTATACTCGTTACACATAGGGAAAACCACGAAAACGCCCATGCAGCCAGCCCTTTCGCGGGATTCAAACCGAACTACCAGTGTTCAGCGACTTTACGCTCGACCATTGGTGGGCTTTAAAGATTGATATATTACAACTGTGATTTTATTGGAATTTTTAGAAGGTGTTTCCTCCAAGAATTTTTATATTTTGAGTTACCTCAGTTTCATTTCAGTAACCAAAGGAAACTGAATGTAGATTGTGCTGAATTTATTTGGTTGTTTAAATCTCCTCTCAAGTATTTCAAAGTTCCAAGAAAAATATGTTATGGAGTTAAATATAACTTTAATATTTAGGAAATACATATAAGTATTCGTGATAATACTTCTGATCATTAAAAGAAAGCAAAGCGAAAGCTTTTTTGGTATTCTGTACTGTAAAATATAACTGTGAAGAACTGTTATATTTTCAGGATAGAAATTTCGCAGAGAAAGTTTTAAATTTTCAGTAGTCAAAACTTTGCTAGAGAGATTTCTACAAATTTCTTTCAGTATGTTTTGGTATGAGGAACAATACTTTAGGCGTGTACTTCAATACTTACATGCAAGTAACGTCGTTTAACTAGCAATCATATTTACTTCTAAATAATGTTGTTGTAGACAATTGTCTTTTGAGAGTGCAAAGAAGTAAGTATATTTTGCGTAAGTAATGCTAGATAAGGAAAGCATCAATCTAACTACTTAATAGGTAGACAAAGAAACATAAACCAATGCATTCTCAGAAAATACCATTATACATAAAATACAATAATGTTTAATGCACAAAATATAAAATTTAACAGAAATTAATAATGACAGAAATAATTTCGTGTTCGATATTTAATAATTATTGTGGAAATGCATAGAGGCGTAAAATTAAATCATCTTAGAGGATATGATACTCAAAATTATAGCCAATCAGTTTTGGGAAAAAAATTGTGATTCATCTTGCAAAGAAACTTTTCCAACAACTCTCAATTTTTCTGAAAAAAATATACATTTGTAGAGTTGCGCGCCTCCAACCTGCACGCAACAAAGTGGTGACTGCTGAAACTGGGAACTAGACAGAGTCTTGAGAAGGGTTTAAGTCCCTTTTTATTCAACTTTAGAAATTACAAATGCGTGCTCTTGACGCTCACAAACTACGCCGACCCGGCGGTAAAATAAAAATAATAAACTGAAAAGAGATAATAACAAGAGACTAACTACGAGGCTCTCTAAACGTAACTGACCTCACCGCGTTCTACAATACCGCTGATAATTCAGCAAACTCTGAATATTACGTTGAAAGATTAACAATTTGCCTAGGGCACACAGGCCGAAACGCGTGGTTCTTCAATTTCTGACTAACTACCTCCGCGTTCGTGAAGTAAGAAAAGCACACTTCGAACTCGTTTCCTTTCTATTTAACTCAGAATACTTCCGCTGATAATTTGAATCCTTGCGCGTTCTACTAAAATTTACATACTCTGGCATTGGCAGTTCCAGGGGAAAGTAAGGCTTGACAGGAAAGATAGTTTAAACTTAAAATAAATGTTAGTTAAAATAAATATAAACCCTACATTTGCCTCTGCCAGAATTTGGAAAACTTGGAAGCAGGTCCTACAAACGACCTGTTGTAAAGTTTCTACAATTCTGAACTAACTTTTAAGAGCCTCGTTTACATAAAAAAATCTTATGTCACAAAAGGTATACTAAATTTTTGTAGATATATTTAAATCTCTCTTCTTACAGCAACTTTTCCTGGACTTCAGCAATCAATCTTGTTCTTTTCCTTCCAGCATCTGAAGGAATAAGTATCAGTATCTTTCGAAATACATTATAATTTACACTTTCTTGACACTGAATAAATTTTTGTTTTTAAACGATTTATTTTCCTTAGTTAGTGCTTAATTCACATTCATTCAAGTATTCAAACATTAATTTAACTTTACCCTGGCTCTCCACCATGTGTGGTGTCAAACGGGAATATTCGTGTTTTAGTATTGCAACACTTCCCCTAAACACAATGATTTGTTAGAATTCAACGACCAAATAGACACACATTACTCGACATTCTACAACTCAATGAGCTACTTTAACATTCTTAAAATTCAAGTGTAGGTGGAGAACCCTACAAAACACATTCATTCTAACTTCCCCCTCATTCATCTTTAGACATGCAGGCTTTCGCTCTAAAGCATGATTTTATCTACAGTTTAATACTTAAATTTGACTTCATTGCTTTTGAGCATTTACTTTTAGCATCTAAAATTTTATGCTTCTAGACTAGATTCTACTTTTACATAACTTTCAAGTATTTACGTATATTTACAAAATTCTAATACATATGATTTTACAATTTACCATAAAATGAATAAGAGAAAAATAAATTTTTACTTTCCTCATTCTTCGCCAAGCTGGCAGCACTGAAACTAAAATTCTTATTAATAAAAGAATACGAAGTTATTTTTATCTTCGGCCAAATTTTGGCTTTAACATAACATAATTAGTCTTTCGACCAACAGAAACTGCTTGTTCTTAGATTTTATACTGAAAGAAAATAATACTTTTGCCTTAGCTAAGTAAGTAAAACAAAACTAAGTCTCAACCGAGACACATTGACTTTCGTCAAAACATAGAACTTCGTATTTACGCATAACATTTCGGAACAAAAGAAAAAAAATGTATAGAAGATTTTAACTTATCTTTGAGTTTTCGATGATTGGAACTCCGTCATTCTTTTCTGGCAGAACTGTTCCCACGTTATAGGTTTCATGGACGTCAATCTTCTCCTTAATGACCTCCGAGTGTCGTCCACATTAATTTTTCGTTTTCGTCCTCTGCATGCCGGCCTCTTGGCGTAGTAGTCGTTGGGTTGCTGTCTTTTTCGTTTTCCCCCTGGACGGCTGGTCTTGGCGTCCTCCGGTCTGGAGTCATTCTTGAATTTCTTCTGTTGTTGCTGGTCTTTTCGTTCCTCCTGCTGTCTTTTTATTTTCCGGAACGGCGGCCTTGTTTGCACCTGACTCTCTGGCCCTGGGAGCGTTCTCCTTGATGTATAATTTCTACTGCGATACGTTGTAGGTGGTGTTTCCTCTTTACCAAGGTTTCTTTACGCCGTGGCTTTGCATTCTTGTTTTTCTTAAATGCTGGAGTCTGAAAGTTTTGTTTTTTCTTTTCGGTACCGTCGTTGTAGAAGGGCTAGGTCTCTCTTCAGTTCTCTGCTTCTTGGGTGGTGGAACGGGTGACGTTATTTCTGGACCTTCTACTTCTTTTACGCTTGAGTCCTGCAAGAAACTTTTAAGGATTTCAAAATCATTTTGATTATATTATTTTTTCACCTGGTCTGGACTTGCTTTACAGATTTCCCCTCTCTCGTTCTTAAGGTACAATACGACTCCTTTGATTTCCTGAATTACATAAGGGCCTTCAAATTTTGGAGCTAACTTTGCAGTAAAATTGTCTGGGGAACTTGATAAAGAAAATTTCCGCTTCAATACTTTATCCCCAACTTTAAAATCTGCTTCACGGCGTGTTCTATCGTAATATATTTTTTGCCTATTTCTTGACGTATCCGAGCTTTTAAGCGCCTGGTCAATAAGTTTTTGCACATCTTTCTGTTTAAATTCGTGCTCTCTTTGTTGCGCAAAGAATAATTTATCTAAAGGCGTAATTAACTTTCGGCCTAAAAATAATTCTGCTGGGGTTTTTCCCGTAGTATCGTGATTTGCCGTTCTTAAAGCGTAAGCTAACTCATTTATGTAGCCATCCCAGCGCTTGTGATGTGGGCTAACGTAACTGCGAATTATTTTTACAATGTTTTTATTAACTCTGTTATGTAGAGAAATTATCTGATAGCGTTGTAAAAACTAGGTGAATGATTTTATGATTTATGGAAATTTAAATTTTATTTTGATTCTGAATTATTTAATTTAAGGCTTTAATTTTGGGGAAAAACAGATGCTTCTGGAAATATTATTTAGTTTAAAAGAGTATTATTTATTTTCCTCTATTTGTAAATCTTGTACAAACTTTTATTCATTGTGAAAGAAGCAGGGAAAGGGAGGCAATTTTCGCCAAGTCATGATTTCGCGCGCTTTAGAATGTTCGAGAAAGAATTTTCATTGTTAGTTGACCTTAAGAGAGGAAAGTACGTGACGGAAAGGTCAAAGGTTGCTACTTGTCTTTCAATGTAAGTCATTCAGGTTTTGGCGATTGAGGGTCCGGTTGTTGGCTAAGTGAAGAAGGGCGCGCATGCGCGATCACCCTTATTTCCGCATTCTGGAGTTGAAAACGAAGATTTTGCGATAATTAAGGGGGCGATAAGTGAAGCCATAGTGGGAGCCCGTTTGGTGAAGGACAAGAAGGAAATTTGAGTTGGACACACTTACTTTTGGCTGACTCTCGGACTGACTCGCTGATTTTTGGGCTTGCTGGACAAAATGTAAGTGACTCCGAGAGGTGTTTTCCGGCGGGGAGCGGCAAATATGCTCCCCGGCCGCGTTTTGGTTAAGAGGCGAGACTCTCTTACACACTTACTCTTGGACTCGCTGACTTTCGGGTTTGCTGGACTTGTGGACGTTGCTCTTGAAAACTGGCTTGAAGAAAATTGGAGTTTGATTCTCTCCCTTACTGACTGGTGGGTGGAACTTACTTGGGACGTTACCCGTGAAGCTTGCTCTTGGGATGAGTAAGAACAGGCGAGCAGTAATTTCCTAGCAACAACGTTTCTGACCGGCGAAATTTGAACGAGTTACCTGCGTGTTGACATAGGACTTTCAGGACCAAGCGGATAGCCGTCCTGGGCAGCAGTGCTCCTGTTTCTGTTCTACAGTAGTGAAGTGGAGTCTACATTTTTAGAACCAGTGTCAAGATGAGCCCGGCCGACATCAACGCGGGATAAGATAAGAGTCCTCCGCTTCAAGATGTCCCTTCAAGATAAGTTTTATTTTTTTTGGTGTGTTTGAACTTTAGGAAAGCTTTTCAAAAACGTCCTTAGCAGTAAAAAAAAAAAAAAAAACAACGTCAAATCTAAAAGTTAACTCTCAGGCCTTAAATTGTTTCCCTTTCCTTTCTTTTAAATCACCAGACAAACCTTAAGTTTTTTTTATGAATTTAAATGAACAGACTCTCAGATGAGGTTAAGATTTTTCTTATTGTGTTGTAATTGAATAAACTGATATTTAATCTGGAACCTCTTACAGTATGTTTTCTTTATATATTTAATATGAACTTTTCCTTTATATCTTGTATATGTTTTATGTTTTCGATCCTCTCACGGCGCGGTCCCGGAATGCATTTTTTTCACAACGCAAAAATGCTGTACACGTTTCACTATACGATCACTCCCTTTAACGGCAAGTAGTTTCATATTTAACATTTAACAATATAGGAATTTCAGATATAACATGGTACCTAGAAGTAAAACTATTTAACCTTGGTGTCGAAACTTTTTAATATAACATTGGTGCCGTGACCAGGATTCATAACATTATTTCCCGGCGTGATCTTAAGCTATTTAACACTGGTGCCGTGACCTCTGCTTAGTGAAGGATCGAATCAGTAACTGATTTTGTGTATTTATTTATTTCGTATAACTTACTGTTTTAAGAAGGTGTTAAATTTTAGGTGCTAGGATTAATTAGAGTTTTTGATTTGTGTTTGCTTATTTGTTAATACGAGAGTGATAAAGTTTGAAAATGTGTGTGAATTTCAGGAATTTTGGACTTTAACGTTAGGCACACAGAATTGAACTTTAAAGTTAGGAAAAATATATATTTTTAATGTAGGAGAATAGATACTGTATATTTTTACTGTAGAAAATCCTTGAGTGTTTTCTGGATGTATACTTTTGATTTCTGATTTCTGATACAAGATGGAAAATGAATTATTTCACGATAATCCTATGCTATTTGTGTATCCTTGTATAAAGTTTCGAGTGCTTGTCGGTAAAAACTGGACTCATTTTTTTGAGCACTTCTAAGAGAAAGAGATTAAAGACTCTAATTATTTTACTGAATGAGACAAGCCATAGCTATGCGTAGCTAGAAATTTTTTTTGTGTGTGTTTTTGCTAATTATTTAACCTAGAATCTTGTGAAATGTGTAATTGTGAGGGGTAACGTTAGAGAAATTTTGATTTTTTGACTTAATTGAATAATATTTTGTGAAATGTATGTAATGTTTTCATGATTCTCTAGCGTAGTATATTATTGCTTTTTGATTTACAATGTTTTATTATGATTCCAGTATATTGTGTAATGTGTTAGTAATTTAATTTAGTATTGAGCAATGAATTTTATAAGTTCTGAAGGCATAATGATACAAATGAATGAGTAAAAATTGTAGATTGTTTTTCAATTGCCAAATTCTGTTTTAAAATGAACATGGGTTAGATTTGAATTTTTGCCTGAGATCAGCAATAGTGATGTTTGCATATTTAATTTGTTTGGATTGAATTCATCAGCTTGAGTGAAGTTCTAATTAGTTTAATGAGTCAGAGTAATTGGGATTAGTTATTTTCTGAGTTTTAAGTTTGTGAAAAGTTGTCAGGTGAGAATTGTTTAAACAGTAGAAATTGAGTTAGTCTTGTGAATTGTAGAAAGTGAATTTTAATGAGAATTTTGGTGACAACGGGAATTGGTTTTATGGAATTTTTTGAAATAAGTTTGAGAAGATTAGTTACTTTTGCTCTGTACTCATGTGTGGGAATTTTCTGTTGATTACAAGTAGTTTGTCTTGAATTTGCTAGTGAATCGTAATAGAATTGATTTGAGTTATTGAATTTCTTTCTTGGTTGGACTTGTTGCTGAATTTGGGGTTAATTCTTGTTTTGGCTTGAGTTTTGTATTTGAATTGGTAGTATCAAGATAGTTGTATCAGGTTTTTGTTTTGTTTTGGTGGTTTCTGCCAAGGTCCGTAAAATGTAAGTTCTCTGATGTTTGGTTTCTGTGGAAGAATTGAGATTTCTGTGGTCATAGGAAAATAGTAGAATTTGAGTTATGAATTTCATTTGTGTGATTTTTAGGGATTTCTGAGTTACGAGTTATGAGTATTTTTTTTTAGTTTAGCACTTTTGAGAACTTTGCATTTGTTGCTTGCAGTTAGGTCTTGCGTGAAGTTGTAATGTCCTGAAAGCTCGTTTTCTTGTAAATACTTGCACTTCATGGTGGCACTTGACCTCTTACACCGGGAGAAACAGGAACTTGTTATCTGAGAAAACTATTGTTGTATCTTTTTTCATTGTGTTGATTCAGACTGGTAACGTTTCAGTCAGCGCACTTTTCTTTCCGAGATAAGAGATCTTATGTTCTCTTTCAACGTGTCTGGAGGTTTGCTTGATACGTAAAGTTTGGGTCTGTCATTCATAATACAGCGCTTTTCTCAGCTTACATGGACGCGGTAAAGAGTTACTTTGTTTCTTTTGTTTGGGTGGAGGTGTTGCTGAAGGCTGCTACTTAGGTTACTATACAACGTTTTGGAAGAGTCTGATGCAGAATAGATCTCAGTTTTCGCCTAAATTGGGGGGTTTGTTTTGAACACCTTTTTTATTTGTGATATTTTATTTAGTGTTCTAGTAACGTGCTTCAGTCCAGCTTTAATTGATTTTTTTGACTAGGTTGAATTTTTTTCTCGTGGACTTAAGGGATTTTTAGAATTACTGGATTATTTTTTGGTGTTGTCTTACTAAGGGGACTTAAGTTTGGTGTTGTTACTCACTAGTGTTTACCGTGAGGTTTGAAATTTTTAGCGGCACTTCACTCTTGCTGGTTGATTTTTTTTTGGCTTGATTTGAATTACAGTGAAATATTTTTTGACTTGATATGGTTTAACATAATGACTATTTGTGTATTTGTTTAGGTATTGCAGTTTAAATTTTTTTTAAGTATCGCTGATCTCATTGCTCATTTGAATTATGTACGAAATTTTTACAGTTTAATTGTATTTTCATTTTATGTCTATATGTGTATCTTGGTAGTATCTGTTTGTAATTATTGGCCAAACGTCATTTTGTATATACATTAGGTTGTATTATTACTATTATTTTTGTGTGTTTTGGATAAAATTCTAATTGGTATTTGCACAGCGTATTCGTTATGTTCATTCTCGGAATTGATTTTGGTTGGATTGAATTTTTGGACAATCACGTTTTCCTTCTTTCTGATCTTTGTGTGGGGTATTTTCGGCTGGTTCCGAGGTTCCTTGTGTTGTAACGTTCTTTTCTTTTCTAATGCTTGGCCCTGATCAGGCCGCTTCTGTTCTTAGACGTGACTATTTGGGATTCAATCTTAGAAGTTATTCAATTTCGTAGTACTTAGGGGTCTTTACTCCTTATTTGAATACGTTCATGTGACATATTTTAATTGGAATTGTTTGAATTATTAGTGTGTTTATTTTCTCGGGAATGTATTTTATGTATCTGCGGCGCGTTAATTATCTTATTTTTATTTATTTCATTTTTTTTGTGGTGTGAGCAATTGGATTAGATTATTTCTTTCTTCAGGTGTGTGTATTCGAACACATTCAGTGGCTTATCTATCGTAAGGGAAAAATTGAAAGATAAAGTCTTCTTCAACTTTGAAAGAGTGATTGTTCTTCCTTGGTCGAAGGTGAGACGTAGGAGGGTGAAATCTGGTTTCTTTTAAGGTCAAGTTCCTCTACTAAGGAGTATTGTGGTGCTGAGTTCACATTCCGGGGTTGGTTGCTTTCATTTTCTCGCGTTGAAGGCTGCAGGGGGGAGTTGTTAACACAATGATTTCTAAAGACAGGGTTTTCCCTCGCTTGCATTGACAACTCCGTACTCATTTAATGTACTCCATGATTGTGCTCAGCAGAAATTGTCACAATAGTAGAATGGTGTTCGACCTCAGGTGAAATTGTTTACATTAATGGACTGAAAAGGAATGAATAGATAAATAAACGTTCAGAAATGTGGCCACACAGAGACTGCAACACTAATGTGATGCAATGAACTGGAAAAAAAAAAAAAGAGAAATTCTTTTTGTCATAAAATTATTGATTGATCTTAGACATATTTTGTTTGTGATTAACGCCTTATATTTTATTTTTATTTTTGTATGTGTTCTGAGTATTTCTAGGTTTAATTAATTAAGTGATTTAATTGATGTTTTGATTAATTGTTTTTTTAATGATCTTCCTTGAGTATTTAATTAGTAATTGCTTTGATTAATCTTGTTGTTTTACTTGCACATTTTGGACTTTAAATTTAATGTGTCAGTAATGTCACTGTACCAAGTAGTCGTGTGAAATATTGTTACATTATGTTATCCTTTAGCCTTATTGCACAGTATGAGTCATGGTATTTCAAGAAGTGTCTGTCTGCTAAATTTTGGTAAACCAAAATTTAATTCCTTAGGGGAAAGGAATGTTATGTAGAGAAATTATCTGATAGCGTTGTAAAAACTAGGTGAATGATTTTATGATTTATGGAAATTTAAATTTTATTTTGATTCTGAATTATTTAATTTAAGGCTTTAATTTTGGGGAAAAACAGATGCTTCTGGAAATATTATTTAGTTTAAAAGAGTATTATTTATTTTCCTCTATTTGTAAATCTTGTAGAAACTTTTATTCATTGTGAAAGAAGCAGGGAAAGGGAGGCAATTTTCGCCAAGTCATGATTTCGCGCGCTTTAGAATGTTCGAGAAAGAATTTTCATTGTTAGTTGACCTTAAGAGAGGAAAGTACGTGACGGAAAGGTCAAAGGTTGCTACTTGTCTTTCAATGTAAGTCATTCAGGTTTTGGCGATTGAGGGTCCGGTTGTTGGCTAAGTGAAGAAGGGCGCGCATGCGCGATCACCCTTATTTCCGCATTCTGGAGTTGAAAACGAAGATTTTGCGATAATTAAGGGGGCGATAAGTGAAGCCATAGTGGGAGCCCGTTTGGTGAAGGACAAGAAGGAAATTTGAGTTGGACACACTTACTTTTGGCTGACTCTCGGACTGACTCGCTGATTTTTGGGCTTGCTGGACAAAATGTAAGTGACTCCGAGAGGTGTTTTCCGGCGGGGAGCGGCAAATATGCTCCCCGGCCGCGTTTTGGTTAAGAGGCGAGACTCTCTTACACACTTACTCTTGGACTCGCTGACTTTCGGGTTTGCTGGACTTGTGGACGTTGCTCTTGAAAACTGGCTTGAAGAAAATTGGAGTTTGATTCTCTCCCTTACTGACTGGTGGGTGGAACTTACTTGGGACGTTACCCGTGAAGCTTGCTCTTGGGATGAGTAAGAACAGGCGAGCAGTAATTTCCTAGCAACAACGTTTCTGACCGGCGAAATTTGAACGAGTTACCTGCGTGTTGACATAGGACTTTCAGGACCAAGCGGATAGCCGTCCTGGGCAGCAGTGCTCCTGTTTCTGTTCTACAGTAGTGAAGTGGAGTCTACATTTTTAGAACCAGTGTCAAGATGAGCCCGGCCGACATCAACGCGGGATAAGATAAGAGTCCTCCGCTTCAAGATGTCCCTTCAAGATAAGTTTTATTTTTTTTGGTGTGTTTGAACTTTAGGAAAGCTTTTCAAAAACGTCCTTAGCAGTAAAAAAAAAAAAAAAAAACAACGTCAAATCTAAAAGTTAACTCTCAGGCCTTAAATTGTTTCCCTTTCCTTTCTTTTAAATCACCAGACAAACCTTAAGTTTTTTTTATGAATTTAAATGAACAGACTCTCAGATGAGGTTAAGATTTTTCTTATTGTGTTGTAATTAAATAAACTGATATTTAATCTGGAACCTCTTACAGTATGTTTTCTTTATATATTTAATATGAACTTTTCCTTTATATCTTGTATATGTTTTATGTTTTCGATCCTCTCACGGCGCGGTCCCGGAATGCATTTTTTTCACAACGCAAAAATGCTGTACACGTTTCACTATGCGATCACTCCCTTTAACGGCAAGTAGTTTCATATTTAACATTTAACAATATAGGAATTTCAGATATAACATGGTACCTAGAAGTAAAACTATTTAACCTTGGTGTCGAAACTTTTTAATATAACATTGGTGCCGTGACCAGGATTCATAACATTATTTCCCGGCGTGAACTTAAGCTATTTAACAACTCTTTCTGCTATGTTTGCCTGTGGTCTATACGGAACCATTTTGATATGGCGTATGCCAAGTCCAGTGAATATATGTTTTCAAATATTTGACTAATGAATTGTTTACCGTTATCGCTAATGACTTTTATCGGTGCACCGTATTTTAAAATGTATCTGTGTAAGAACCTTACCTGCGACGGTTTTGGCTGACGCGCGTTTAAGTGGAACAATTTCTGTTCATTTTGAAAAATGATCTACAATTACTAAAAGAAAACGATTTTTATTTAACTCACTCTGGGGGAAAGGACCAAGAAGATCTATGCCTAAAATTTCATTCGGAAATGTAGCGCAAATGCTATTTAAGTACCCGGCCGGGCTGTAATTAATATAATTTATTAACTGACATTGATTGCAGGACCTGACATACGCATTTACAATTTTGTATAATTGCGGGAAATATACCGCCTCGCGTACCCTTTTTAAAGTCTTTCTGACCCCTAAATGACCTGCTGGTTTCGCGTCGTGTAATTCCTTCAAAATGCTTAATCGAAGCCAGGCTGGGATGACAGGTTTGTACTCGAGATTTTCGTTTGTTGTTTTCGTATAAAATAATAAATTATCTATTATTTCATAGTTTTCTGCTCTATTTCTTATCGAATCGATATCTGTGTGCTCAAAGCTTTCGGGGTCTTTCAAATATGCATAGATACTTCCAAATTCAGGATCAGCTTTCAGTTCAGCGATAATTGTATCTCTAGAATCTAAAATTTTTGAAGTCAACACAGCACATTTAAGTTCATTACCTTCATCGTCCAGTTTTATACGAGAAAGTGCGTCAGCTACATTGTTTTCCTTACCCGGTTTATATTTTATTATTAGATTATATTCTTGGAGTTTTAAAGCCCATCTTATTAACCTGGGCGTTAGGGTTTTCCCCGAGTAAAGTCTACCAACAGCCGCATGATCCGAAAAGACTGTTACTGGCGCTTTGCCGAAATAAACTCGAAATTTGTGTACAGCCATTAATACGGCTAATGTTTCTCTTTCTGTAGCTGTATAATTCCTTTGTGTGTGATTCAACGTTTTACTAAAAAATGCCAGAGGATGGCTATTTTGCATAAGAACCGCACCCACCGCATAGTCCGACGCATCTGCTGCAATTTCCAGGTTTTCGTCCCCCTCCGGAAATTTCAAAACAGGGGCATTGATGAGCGCTTCTTTTAATCTTTCAAATGCTGTATTTGCTTCCGCTGTCCACGTGAATTTAGTTTTCTTTCTTTTAATTACTAAAAGGGGTTCAACAATATTAGCGAAATCTTTTATGAATGACCGATAATAAGAACATAACCCAAGGAAAGAAGAAAGTTTCTTGGCAGTGTTGGGCGGTGGAAAATTCTTGATTGCTTTTATTTTTGAATCTTGAGTTTCTATACCCTTTTGCGAAATTTTATAACCCAGATATTTAAGTTCTTTAGTTGCGAACTTGCATTTTGAGGCGTTAATTGTAAGACCGGCCTCTTTTAATAATTTAAACACTTCTTCTAGATCTTTAATATGTTGTTCCAACGTACTACTCGTTATAATTATATCATCTAGATAGATTAAAGTCGATTTTCCTAGGACAGGCTTTAGAACAATGTCCAAAGCTCCCTGGAATGTTGACGGGGCCCCACATAACACAAAGGGCATGCGTAAAAAATGCATGAGTGTCCGATTTTGTTATAAACGCGGTTTTATGTATGTCTTCGGGTCTCATAGCTATTTGATAGTCAGACGTTAAGTCCAAAGTAGTCATGTATCTAGTAGATTTAATGTTTCTAATAATTTCCTCTATAACCGGCAAAGGGTAAACTGGGAATTTAGTAATACTATTCAGTTTTCTGTAATCGATAGCAAACCTCCAAGCCCTTTTATCCGAAGGAGGAAACTCGTTCTTTTTCCTACACAGTACGACTGGACTCGCGTACTCACTATTTATGGGCGTTATTATTTTGTTCTTTAACATTTCCTGAATATGTTCTTCGATGATTAGGTCTTTTTGTTTATCATAACGATACGGTTTAGTCCTACAAGGTTTTTCGGCAGTTAACTGTATCTCATGCGTAACTATTTGACAGCTACCAGGCCTTTCTGAAAACAAATTTGAAAAAGTACTCACCACTTGCTGGATGGCTTGACTTTCATGGTCATTCAAATGGCTAAGGTCAACTTGCGGTTGTTCCACAGGTTCCACCACCCTCTGGTCCATCTCTAGCACAATAGAACTGTCCTGAAAATTCAATTTGGCCCTCGCGGCCCTTAAAAACTCCATACCTAAAATAAGAGGATTTTGCAAATTCTTCACTACAAAAATTAATACTTTGAGGCTTTCCTCTTTTACCTGTATGTTTAATGATAAATTCCCGATGCAGTGACGGGTGTTTCCTTGCGCCGCTATAATTTCTGTGTTTTTGTTTTTAAATAATCGTAACCTATAAAAATTCTTTTTGAAAAATGTCTCACTCATAAAATTACCTTCTGCTCCTGTATCGATGAGGGCTTCTACTGGTACATCGCCCACCAGGACTTGTTTAATTGGTAGATGTGAGTTCTTTACGATGACCGTATTTAAGTGTCTTTTTGAGGGTTCTTTTAAAACTTCCGGGGTCTAGACCCTCGCTTTCACAGGCCCCTCTACTCGTAACTTCTGCCTTCTGGGTACGCGAACGTTTGTTTTCGAATTTCCTTTTTGGGCCTTGACCTTCGAGGTTCGATGAGTTAGCTTGATAGCTTTTTCCCCCATAAGAGCGGTTTGCATTTCTGGTCTGCTCATTTGAAGATTGCCTTCGGGTACTTTGAGAATACGATGCCCCTCTAGCTTTTTCCGCTATTCTGCGATTTTGAAACTTCACCGCCAATTCGAAGAGCTCCTGCAATGTGCTTGGGTTTCTAATTTCGAAGTAGTCTTGAACAGCAGGTAACAATCTTGGTAAGATTATTTCAATAATCTCCGCGTCGGGTTCCTTCCCATACAGCATATCCGTCAGTTTAATTTTTCGCAGAATAAAGTCCGTTAACTCTTCTATATCCCGTTGATAGAAACTATATAGTTCGGCTTCTAGCCTTGCTCGATCTTTCACTATGGGGAAGGCCTTTAATAACGATTTTTTGAAATTTTCAAATGTATATGTCTGGCCTCCAAATTCCCCTAATAAAAATTTGCTTATATTCTTCCACCATAGCGCGGCCTGTCCTCTTAGTGCAGATGTGGCGATGGCAACGTTTTGTCTTTCAGGCACAGGGTAGAGCTGAAAGTGATTGTCTAGGCTTTCTAGAAGTATTGCCACCGAATGTTTTCCGTCGAAATTGACGTTTGGCTTGATTGACGCTCTCAACGTCTGGACCAGGTATCCAAATCCTTCCAATTGGCTTGCCATTTCTTGTTGTTGTCCCGCGGCTTCCATCCAATTTTCAGCCATTTCAGTTCGACAAGTGTTCGGGCGCCAATACAGAGTTGCGCGCCTCCAACCTGCACGCAACAAAGTTGTGACTGCTGAAACTGGGAATTAGACAGTCTTGAGAAGGGTTTAAGTCCCTTTTTATTCAACTTTAGAAATTACAAATGCGTGCTCTTGACGCTCACAAACTACGCCGACCCGGCGGTAAAATAAAAATAATAAACTGAAAAGAGATAATAACAAGAGACTACGAGGCTCTCTAAACGTAACTGACCTCACCGCGTTCTAAAATACCGCTGATAATTCAGCAAACTCTGAATATTACGTTGAAAGATTAACAATTTGCCTAGGGCACACAGGCCGAAACGCGTGGTTCTTCAATTTCTGACTAACTACCTCCGCGTTCGTGAAGTAAGAAAAGCACACTTCGAACTCGTTTCCTTTCTATTTAACTCAGAATACTTCCGCTGATAATTTGAATCCTTGCGCGTTCTACTAAAATTTACATACTCTGGCATTGGCAGTTCCAGGGGAAAGTAAGGCTTGACAGGAAGATAGTTTAAACTTAAAATAAATGTTAGTTAAAATAAATATAAACCCTACACATTAACCTATTCATTTGAAATATATGTAGCAGAAAAAATAACTGCTAATATTCAATACACAGACAGTTAAAAATTAGAAGCAATAACGATATTTGGAGATAACATACATACATTTTGAAAACTTTCAAAATGCAATTTTTAAAATTTAAAAAGTAGTCAAACAGCAAAGGAAAATGCAATGAAATGACGTCAAATAATGAATGAAGAGAAAAAAAGCGAAAGTATATATTTTAGGTAAAAATAGGCAGTAACTTAAAATGAAAGATTAAATACAGCTGGTGGAAATTTAATCTTTGAAAATTAAGATGAGAATACAAGAAATTCTGAGAATCATTTTACCGCGAAAAGAGATATCGCACACTGTAGTCATTTTAGTACGATGCGCACAGTACACGCTTGTGAAAAAATAAAATACACTGACTGCGATTTACAAGTGTAGCGCAAAGGAGGTGCAGTAAGAAAAGATCAAAGCAACAATCTATTTCACGCCATTTGCAATTAGTTATTTTATTTGAGTTATAAGTTTCAGAGCTGCAAAAAACAGCTAAATGTATTTGACGTGGTTTTGAATCACAGAGGAAGCGGATTGCCTGCATGGGGGTTTTTGTAGTTTTCTGCATCGGTGATGTGAATATAAGCCATATCCCTCAAAATGTTTTCCGTTATTTAAAAATTTTTTTTCTGTTTTTCAGACTTTTCAAAAATTATATATTTAGCATTATGGGTTTTGGATTACCTGTTGAATATTAACAACTAATTTTTTTTACTATTTTATGTTTCTAAATGAGTAGATCTGTACATGTTTTTTGAGAAAAGTTGTTCACAGTTGAAGTGAGGTTGTGACTTCAAGGTTGAAAGTCCTTTTTTTAGTTAATTGTCAGTGTCAGTCATTTTTAAGGTATTTATAAACTGCCTAATCTCTGAGGAAAAGAAGTAAATTCGCAGTGTTTCAAAGAATCTTCGATAGATAGAACATCTTATTTTCGATAGATTGCTCTTCTCTGTATAGAGATCATAGTCAATAACAGTACTGATGACCGTGGAAATTTGTTTCCTCAAGTCGGTGCGTGCGTAAGTCATATCTGACTTAAATGGAAGTATTCTGGAAGAAATATCGATCCGCAAATTTAGACATTTCATATAATAAACAGTTAAAAACTGGTATTTATTTATTTATTTCATCGAATTTACGTAAATTTACGTAAATTTAATACACACTAAGTTACTATACAACAGAATTATTTCGACACCTTTAATAACAGTTTCCCTTAGGTACAGTATGTAGGAGACGAATTTACCAATAAAATGTTAATCGGGATTTATAATGATCGTCTCCTAAACTTTTTGCTTTACAGTGGAATTAAATCTGTCTGCGTTTAACAGAAAACGAAAATCAACTTTCCCATCGATTGGCTGCGATTATTAAAATTGATGTTTTTTACGCCTGAAGCCATGGCGTGAATAAAAATAATGAGTGGGAAGCATATTGTTAAATTATGCCTCATTAAAAGGTATTAACCAAATTTGGCTTCCAAATTACTTAAAAGGGAAATATGATAAAAGCGTAGAAAATTGATGAAGCAGTAGGAACCGAAACAATATTATCAGTAAATTAACTCCAGCAGCTTTTGGATAGTGTTCTTTCACTTTGCTTTAATCCAGCAGAAAAAAAAAAAAAAAAAAAAAAAAAAAAAAAAAAAAAAAAGCCTTAAAATGCTCTTCACTCAGCGTTAATTGCAAAAACGTCAGAGGGCTCTTTGATGATCGCATATTGACTATTTTTAGCTTAAAAAAATGAATAAAAAAAAGGAACTGCGTTTTATCATAACCTATTGTGCAACTTTTGCGTGAGTGTAAAGGCGTTTTTTACTTCACTTAGTGTCTCAGGAAGTCTTCCGAATAGGAATCATAGTTCACATGAAAGTAAGCTTAAGAAATTGTATGTTTTCCCATTTAAAGAGAAATGCATTTTGTTACGTAATATAATTTTGAATCTAAAGCGCAAGGTTTTTTTTTTTTAAATCCCAGTATTTTTGCTTTTGGTTTTACATGAAATTTTATATTTGCTGCGAGGTATTCATCCTACTTGCCTCGAATTCAGTTCTTTCTAGTAGTAAGTTTCATTTTGTTACTAAGAGCCCACCAGCGGCCGAGCGGTAAAGACGCTGAACACTGGTAGTTCGGTCCGAGATTCGAATCCCGCGAACGGGCTGGCTGCATGGGAGTTTTCGTGGCTTTCCCCATGTGTAACGTGTATACGAGCCAATTTCCCTTAAAAGTCCTCCACGAAGGCATCCCTCCCTTTAGGCAGATAGCCCTCGTGTGCTTTGCCATACTTGAACAATCCAATCCAATCCATTTTGTTACTAAGCAAGGAGTTTCGGATTAATAAACGATATTAGAACTTCGTAACAGAAATATAATTTTTAAGTTGTGAAAATAAGTGATAAAATGTACTTTTAAAGATATCATTAGTGCATTTTTATTTATTAGCAATTCTTATATCAAATTATTTCATGAAAAATATTAAAATACATTACTGGAAACTATATAGAAACTCTGCATATGTTTATTAAGCGATGTGAAATTTTATTAAAATTCATCTACTATTCTATATGGGATAACAAAATCTGATAATTTATGTATGCACTTTTCCTTCAATAAAATTGGTGAAAAAAGAAAAAATTAGTAAAGAAAGTCTGATGTCTCAAGTTGTGTCCTGGGTAAAAACCATTAGCTTCATTTTAATGCATAAATATTATCATCATTTAAGAGTTGCTAAAACTGGTTAAACGTAGTGAGAATAATATATGATATGATTATTCATGATAAATTACCATGGAATTTTAATTGCAAATTTAGGTTTTATTACTTTTGCTTCTGACAAAAAAAAAAAAAAAAAAAAAAAAAAAAAATTCAGAAAGTACTGATTCTTTATTCACGCGTGTTTTTGATGACGAAGTGTAAAATCTTTGAAATTGTACACCTAATGCACTAAACAAGTCAAGTACATTATTTTGACTAAAAGCCGAATTAGATTCGAAATTCATTACGGATTTTTAAAATAGTGTATTGATTCAAACTATCCTAAGAACTGTTTCAAAAATATCATGTAGGGTTTTACTTTCCCTGTTAATGCTAATTATGTCTAGTAACCCTAAGAGACGTAAAGCGAATAATCACTATATCTGAAACAACGAGAGTCGTAGTAAGATAAAAATAACCTTTTTATTTAAACGGAAATTCGAACACAAAGGCACAGTCTTGTGCTTCAGTATGAGTCACAATTCGTGGTGATGCAACTAAGTAGAACAGTCAGATCTACTTAAACGTGGGGTAAACGTAAACGTGGGGTAGTAGTCAAAAGACTACAGTTAGATACTAGAGTAGAGGTTGGCTCACGCTTCTATTGGAGCGTCAGAATTAAGTTGTCGGCAGCGAGAAGACGCAAAGCCGTATAATTCTATCAGAGCTAACCAGGAAACTAAAACGTAAAGTGCACGCGATGCCGAAAACACGCTCTATCTTTTCAGAAACTTCAATTTAAATACTTGCTACTTATCTGCATTCTGGTGAAGATTACGGAAAGGAGAAGTTACAGTAAAGGCCGAAATTATAAATGACTAGTTGATTAAGATAAAATTCCCTACAGTCACGAAGCGTAAAAACGAGCTGATGAATATTTTCGGATATCAAAATAAATTTATGTACTGTATGAAAATTATTTCGATTACCAAAATGAAATAGTAAGTTCTAGAACAAACTTAGTAATTTATTTCGGATCTGAAATAAATACCTCCTTTTTAAAAAACGCTGTTTCAAATGTTTCGGTTTGTCACTACGGAAAATCACACAGACTATCTGCCCAAGGAGAGGGATGCCTTCGTGGAGGACTTTCTAAGGGAAACTGACACGTATACACGTTACACATGAGCAAAAACCACGGAAACGCCCATGCAGTAAGCTCATTCGCCTGGAATCGAGCCCAGGTCGGTACTACCAGTGTTCAGTGACTTTACCGCTCGGCCACTGGTGGGATGTCTCAAACGTAAGTGAATAAGTTAAGCCATTTGATAAAACACTACCATGTTAATACCAAGAAGAAAAATGAATTGATCATTTGGTGTATTCTTGCAAAAAATTTTCATATGCATTTTTTGCAAAATGTTCATACTAACTATTAAAGGAAAGTTGTTAGCTGACTCAAAATATAAGTTGTATTAATATGACACAAATTTTTGAAAAGAACTTTCCATAATTCTTATTTTCTTACAATTTTTTCCAGTTTCTCGGAATGGAAAGGTAACCAAAAAGAGGCTATTGTGAATTTCATAATTATTTTTAAATTTATGTTCTTTAGTAAGCGTTGACTGAGGGTTCATTGGTACTGAAATTCAAGAGAATAACACATGTAAAACTAATTTAAAAAGCGTGCAGCATACTCTAAACAATCCCCAATCATATGTCGAAACATTAAATCAAGAAACGAAAGGGTTATTAATATAAAACAAAGCATCTTAACGTGCTGCATTAGTCACAGAAATGTTTGCCCAATGTTAAATTTATTTGTGATTAACATATATTAAATATGTAATGCACGTAAATGTCAACTTCAAAATGAGATAAATTCGAATTTATTGACGTTGTTTTAAAAGTGGGAAAATTCGCATTAATTTCTCACAAAATTCGTATTCTCAAATATAAAGTGTGATTTTTATTCGCTAATTTTAAAGCATTAATGTTTACTAATTGCAGTTTGTATACTACTTCTGTGCAGGCATTAGTGTTAGTTCTGGCAAAATTAATTCAAGCTAGCAATTGAAGGCTCCTCTCAACGCATGCAAGGGAGAACGGCTCTGATAGTTAAACAATTCTTATTATTATGGAGATAAGTAAAATAGCTTTTTACAGCTGCCAGTAAGCTTTCCATCTCTTTTGCGATTATGAAAGTGATCTGATATTCTCTCAAAAAGTATTATTTTTATGAACTTGGAAAATGTACTTTTAAATTACGTATGTTTATTAGCTACAGATAATAATCATATGTGTTTATTTTGAAAGTAATACAGAAATATTTTAGATACTATATTATACTTGTAATGCAGAGATACTTTAGAACTTCTGAGGATGCACATTTCTTAACTACAAGAAAGATACAGAAATTCTTGTCACGCAAACTTAAAACTTTATTTGAAATGCAATTTGTAATGTGTTGAGAAGCTGAAATTTTCCCATGTTTGAACAAGACCAAAAGAACTGTTAACAAGTGTCTCTAGAGACATTTGCTACTGTAGAATACATAAAATTCTTGTCGCTAAAGTCCCAGACGTTTTCTTAGAGATCTAGTCTTTGTGATGAGGCAAAATTGCTTATTCTTGTTCTGAATACAAAGCAATATTTAAGTGTTCTCAAGTCGTAGCTATAATATATTCCACAGCAACATCAATGGACAAAAGAGTGCTTTTCCTAACATCTTCTTTGCTTATTATAAAATATACAATAAATTTTCTTAATGACATTGCTACCATACGAGGCAGATTAGTACGGATAAAATTTATTTTACAAAGTTTTATTTTATATTATTGCAAAAATATAAAAAATGCATCAGAAGTTTCTTAAATGAAAGCAGATTTTAAAATGCAAGTGCGATCACTTTTCGTCCATAGATCCAATAAATGATTTCCTTTGGGATATTTACATCCACCCCTGGAAACAAAAACTTCAAACATAAAGTTAATGGAACTTCAAAGAATATATTGCAGATTTTTGGTTAAAAGATGTGAATGCAAAATGTTTTCCTCTTCTATCCAGTGCGTAAAAGAAAGTGTATGCATTTAAATTCATTACCTTTATTTCTTGTAATAGACTTCAAGCGTCATGGTGCAAACTTTAGTAATTTAAGATCGTATCTGAAAGTATCGTTTTACATGCTTCTTGCAGGACATTGTTCAGAGGATTGTTACTCATTATTGTATATTCTTGCATGCATGTTTAACTTCTAGATTACAAACTTTAACGTTATTTACATCTCAAGATTTGGACAAGAGAATATACTAGTTGTTTACAGTAGCAGAGTAGCCACATTTTTACAGTAATTACGTAATTTGAATCAAGAGCGTGTTTCTTTACTAACAGTTGAACATCCATCACGATAGGAAATATGTTATTTGCTCTCGTGGTGCTTAACTGTATTTCAGAAGTGTGGATTTTGAATAGATGGATATTAGCAAACTTTAATGCTTGCAATTCAAAACTATGAAGCATTTGCAAGTTTTTGATTAAAAAAGTATTGAGAATACAAGACTACTTTCTGTTCTATTCAATGTACAAAATATGACACAAATTTTTGAAAAGAACTTTCCATAATTCTTATTTTCTTACAATTTTTTCCAGTTTCTCGGCACGGAAAGGTAACCAAAAAGAGGCTATTGTGAATTTCATAATTATTTTTAAATTTATGTTCTTTAGTAAGCGTTGACTGAGGGTTCATTGGTACTGAATAACACATGTAAAACTAATTTAAAAAGCGTGCAGCATACTCTAAACAATCCCCAATCATATGTCGAAACATTAAATCAAGAAACAAAAGGGTTATTAATATAAAACAAAGCATCTTAACGTGCTGCATTGGTCACAGAAATTTTTGCCCAATGTTAAATTTATTTGTGATTAATATATATTAAAAGAAGCACGTAAACGTCAACTTCAAAATGAAAGTATTTATTTTCACTATATTTCACAGGCTTATGCAGGTTTTCTTCAACTAACGTTTGCAAAAAAACTGCGAGCGGTTTGTCTAATTTGTTAATACATTGCAGGATTCTGCAGTTATCAGCAACGCAGGTAACTTTGAAAATAACACGTATGTCTCGATCAAGGAGTCTCCCGTGGTTTACTTATACTTCGTGGTTTAGATACTACTTCATTACTTTTAACATCTGAAATTGCATTCAGGTTTTCTTCTTCCGCTTTTATTTTTAGTCAGCTCTTCCTTGCTTTTCTTTTCAATTATTTCCTGTAACAAAAATGACTTTGTCCTATAATATATTAACAGTTTCCTCCAATATTTCTTTACCTTAAAATATTTGTTTATTATCTATGTGTTCTATCTATATGTACATGTTATCTACATTTTCATCTTCTCTGCTCAACACGAGCAAAGGATATTGTAAGCCTTATATAAAATAACGGTATGATTTTTTTTTTATTTCAGAAAATGAAAGAAGTCTTAAAAATGAAAAGAAGCTTAGCAGGGAAGCTTAGCGTAGCGGCAGGGAATGGAATTTGTCTTTCAACTTAATGAAAGACAAACGGAAGAGAACGATCGACATTCAGTAAGTGCGTTGTTTCGATGGGTGCGATGCCGCAACGAAGTCATTTAACCCATTCAAAAGGTTGGAGAGTTTTTGGTTGGTTAGAACTGAAGTTGGTTCGTTAGAGCCAAACACAAACCGAAGTAGCAGAAGCCCCGGAGTTTCACAGTGTGATTTCCAGGGTCTGGAACCGTCTTTTGGAGACTCGAAATGCAGGCCGAAGACCAGGAAAAGGTCATAGACGCGCAACATCGCCCAGTGAAGATTAATATTTAACGCTAACGACTTGAAAACATAGAAATATCAATGACACTCTTCTTCAACAACACCTTCGTTCAGCTATTGGCACCATAATTTCAACACAAACTGTCCGAAACCGGCTACACGTTGTAGGTCTGTAGGCTCGCCGACCAACGGTTTGTGTTACGTTAATAGCAAGACACAGTCGCACCAGCAAGGAATGTTCAACAGAGCATGTGAACTGGGGGGAGAAATGAATGGCGTAATAGTCTTTTATCTGACGAGTCCCGCTTTTCTGTTCATGCTGATAATAGGCGTATTTACATCTGGAGGGAACGGGGCACTAGAAACAATCCTGCGTTCGTTCACAAAAGTTTCAGAATTGGCAGTGGGGGAGTGATGGTCTATGCTGGCATCTCCATCGAGGGGCACACCAATCTCCACATCATTCGAAATGGAGCTCTAAGCGGTCGTTGAAATAGAGATTAGGTCTTCAGACCTATTGCAGTTGGAGATGACTTCATGTTAATGAACGACAACTGCACGCCATTCCTTTTGGAGGAAGGAATCAGACGATAAGGACAGTGTGTTCTCCGGGCATGAACTCAAAAGAACATGTTTGGGACATGCTAGGAAGACGAGTTGCTAGCCGTCTACCACCCCCACAAACGCTCCAAGAACTGCAAAGAGCTCTTCTGGAGGAGTGGAACAGATTACCCCAGCTTTTCATTATTGACTCCTTGGCTTCAAAGGTGGCGTCAGGAAAAGCCATACCCCCTACTAAAACGATTTTCTTTTAAAGGAAAGACCTTTTTTATTCATTTTTTTCTCATATGCACAAATTATGTTTTTCCCTTTTGCACCTAAATACTAAAAAAAATGCATTTTTTTGCCAAAAAATTGTAATTGTGTTCTCTTATAACCTACCACGTCTGTCAATCATGTATCAATCATCTAAACAATTCGCCAGCTGCAAGATCCACTCACAACCTCAATAATGTTTATTATTTTGAGCAGTGTATTTGTTTTATTGATATAGTTTTTATTCAATTTCTCATACTCTGAATTTTAATTACAGAAAGAACAATATTTTTTCACGTGTATTAGAATTTTGATAAGAATTTACTTTCTCTAATTTCAGTTTTAAAATTATATGTTGAATTAGACAAATTCTACCATATGTGTATTCTTAATTTTTATACGCTAAATATTTGCTTATTTTAATCAACATGTGCAAATTTTAGTCAATGTGTCTAAATATTTAAATCACATGCAAACTGTTATTTTTATTTGTTGATAAACGAATATCTTGATATCTTTCATAATGGTAACGATAGCTGTTCTTATTATCAGCCATGCGAACAGACCGGAAATGTAACCAATGGCACCCATCCCAGCATGCCGGATGTTGGGTCCGTATGACGATGCAGAATACAAGCTGGAAACGTTTGTTTTTCTCGGTGCCTCCCCATATGGATACTCCATTATGATGCTGTACGCGGAACCAGGATTGGTCCGAAAAGAAGTATTTGATGTCACTCCTGTGTCCAGAACTGTCATTCATTGTACAGTGTCCCACCACTGTAGGAGGGCCTGTCTCTGCTGCAGCGTCAAGAAAAGTAGCAGTAATGGTCATTATGTTGACACTTCGTGGTTCAGCAGACTTCGTTGCTCTGATCGTACGGATACTTGTCGCTCTTCAAAGAGCCAAGTTTCTGGTTCATGGTATGTGACGTGGCTGTACGATGCTGCAAGGCCGAGAGGATAACATGACTGTCTTCTCGGATGTTAGTGGCACGGAAAAACATGGCGTTCAGTACGTCTTTTCTAGATTGACCAATTCAATATTTATCTGACAGTCATGAGATCTTGACTAAAACGGGCAGCAATGTCGCGGAACTATAAATAGCAATTCTAATAGGCCCCGATCCTGCCGACGTTAAAATGCGATTTTCAAATGAGGAACCTATAATGCAATCTTCCCATTTATACACATTATGGATAGTATTACTCATATATGTATGTTTTGTTCGTATGTGATGGTATGCTAATCATTTACATATCCCAACATTTAGTACCTTTCATGCAAACTTGACGCTTGTTTTCATGGTGTAGCAATTTTAATGATCAACAGTGTAGTTTTAAAGGTACATGAAAGAATTTTAAGCCGTCAGGGTGTAGCTAAACACTATTTAAAATGAAATCGTTCTTACGCTATGTTTACTCATACTGCATTTGTAAGACATTACTCATTATCATCTGGTTATGAAAATATTTTACAGATTAATGAATTTCTTCCGTAACGGAGATTCTGGAAAGCTGTTGCTAACTATATAACTGCTGCGGATACTGCAATATATTTACTTTCCTACATTCTAAATAAACACCAATTATGACTATTTAAAAGCATCAAGATTAAACATCAAGAACAACAAGAAGATTTTAAAATGTCAAGAATAATTGCTTTCCTTAGAACCTGCTGAAAATTCTATCATGCTGAATCGATCTTCAAATCATTTCGCGCTTAATTAACCAAGTTGTATAGTTTTCACCACTTTTTTATTGTTATAATAGCGCATATAACATAGATATTAGTCAAAAACATAATTTGGTTTTATTAAATTCCTGTTGCTTTATATAGAGTTTATTAAGTATAGAAGAGCAATCTATCTTTAGAAAGCCCAGCGCGAGCTGGGCTTTCTAAAGGAAACTGGCTCATATTTGCTTTATTAGATAGGGAAAATCAGAAAAATCCTTAGTAACTAGCCTGCTCTTCGTGATATGAACCTAGTCGAATTACAAGTGTCCAGCGGCAGAACAATAGACTAAGATCCTTAGTAAAGGATTGTTAAGTTGTAAGGATCTTAAGTTTTACTAACGTTTATTTTATTTTAAATCTTAACTATCACTTCTTATTTTCTACTTCCGGCCAGAATTATAAGCGTGAAGGAGTTTATGCAAAGTTGTCTGGCGAACGCCAAGTATTTAAGTGTGGCCTTTTTGCCAAGCAGAAGAGAGGAAGCCGTGAGTTCGAAGCAGGCCGCTTACCTTAGAAGTTACGCAGTTGCTACTTTGCCTTCCAGGCCAGAGATTTTAATCCTCTTGATAAATTAAACGTATTGTAGTGTTCACAGTCTCTGTGCTACATACGCTTCCTGTTATTATAAGGCCAATCTTATTCTAAAGTTAAATTAGAGTTTAGTTTTATTTTGATATCTTTTAAGTTAGACCCCGAGTGGAGGGTCATTGTATTCCGAAGTACGGAAGTCATTGTATATAAAGAAAAAAATAAAGGGTTTTGTATACCCTTCGTCTGTATCCTGTCTACTTACTACAATTAGTAAACATAGCTTTAGTAAGCTCTCTGTTCTAGTCAGGTCATTGTATGTTTCCGAAGAAGGTTAGAAGAAACATTGAACCTGATAGTGGCGCCCGACGAAGAATAACCATGGCCGAGTTTCAAGAAGAACCTGTGCTGCCTGCAGAAACAGCTCAGAATCCAGAAATGCCAGCTGCCGCCCTGGAAGGATTTGGGTACATTGTCCAGACCATGCGCGCTTCGATGAAACCAGAAGCAACGTTTAATGGAAACTCACAGGTAACCAGTTTTTTGGAAAAATTGGATGACCACTTCATGCTCTACCCCGTGCACGAGTTTCAAAAAGTTACCTTAGCTACCAGCGCTTTGAGGGGCCAAGCGCTTAACTGGTTCAAATGTATCGGCAGAAGTCTCTTGGGTCAAACAGGAAGTCCCACCTATACCTACGAAAATTTCAAGACTGCCCTACTAAAAGCCTTCCCTGTTGTAAGGGATCGTGCGAAATTAGAAACAGAACTTTTCAGTATATATCAACAAAGAATGGAAAACCTCTCGAGTTTTATTTTAAGAAAAATTCACGTTTTCAAGCTCTTGTATGGAAACCGTCCGGATCCTGAAATAATTCAAGTGATTTTGCCGAGGTTACTACCCCAAGTGCAAGACTTTATTGAATTGAGAAATCCGACTACACTGGAAAAATTATTTGAGCTAGCAATCCAGTTTGAAAGTAGAAGAACGGCGGACGTCGAAAGAAGACGCCAATATCAACAGCGAAACCAATTTGGTACGCCAAGACTACAGCAAACTCAAGCACATGGCTACGGAGAAAAAGCGAATCAGTGGGCAAGGAAACCCGAGCATTCAAAAACAGCCGGCGAACGTCGACAGTTCAATAGCAACCCAGGAAAAAAATCTCAAGGCCAGTGGAGAAAGAAGGAAAGCACCGAAAGGAAAAATAATTTAAACTAAAACGGATTTCTGCTGACGAGAGGGTGCGGAAATCCGAAGGCCACGAAAACCCCTCTTCCTACAAGTTAAATACAGTAATGGTGAAAATTTTAACTCTTCCGAAGATTGAAGTCTTGGTAAATAATATCCCGGCCACCGCACTCCTGGATACCGGCGCGCAGTGTTCCTGTGTGGCAGAAGTCTTTTTTAGAAAGTATTTTCGCAAATACCGCATATATAATGCGGATAATACAACAGTATTAGCGGCGCAAGGAGAACAATGTAAGTGCGTAGGTAAAGTACCTTTGTACATCCGTATCAAGGACGAACAAGTAAAGGTGATGTTTTTTATAGTAAAGAATTTGCAAGCACACTTAATACTAGGAATAGACTTTCTTTCAGACGCACAAGCTACACTGGATTTTAATGAAGCTGACGATTTCTTAAGCTGACGATGAAACCAGTGCGTGTAAAAAAGGTTGAACCGCCAAGGTTAAATCTTGACCACCTGCCTAATGACGAGCAAGATAGAATCCGACAAGTGGTAAGTGAATTTGCTTCCTTATTTAGTGATATTCCAGGATTTACCCAGGTTACTAACCATAGTATTGACACCGGAGATGCATTGCCGGTTCGTCAAAAACCATACCGGTATGATAAGAATAAGGAAAAAATTATAGAATGGCATATTACCGATATGCTACGTAAAAAGATCGTAACGCCTATCTCAAGTAGTTATGCTAGTCCGGTGGTTTTATGTAAGAAAAATAATGATTATCCTTTGGAGCATCCAAAAAGGTGGAGATTCGCTATTGATTACCGTAAATTAAATTCCATAACGAAATATCCGGTATATCCGTTACCGATTATAGAAGAAATTTTAAGGAACATAAAATCAACCAAATTTATGACGACTTTAGACTTAACGAATGGTTATTTTCAAATAGGGATCAGGCCTGAGGACGTGCCTAAGACTGCTTTTATAACCAAGTCTGGCACTTATGCATTTTTGCGAATGCCGTTTGGCCTTTCAGGCGCCCCAGCAACATTTCAGCGATGCATGGACATTGTGTTAAGACCTGTTCTCGGAAAGTCCACATTTATCTATTTAGACGATATCATTATTACTAGTGATAATCTAGACCAACATGTACAGGATTTAAGACAGGTGTTTTCTTTATTAAATGAGGCCGGTCTAAAAGTTAATGTCGAAAAATGCAAATTTGCAGCCCCTGAATTAAAATATTTAGGTTACAAAATATCGCAAAAAGGGATCGAGACAGATGAATCAAAAATAATCGCTGTACAAAAGTATCCGACTCCAAACACGGCAAAGAAGCTCTCTTCTTTTCTAGGACTTTGTTCATATTATAGGTCCTTTATAAAAGATTTTGCGGCTATCGCTGAGCCATTGTTAAAATTAAAAAGGAAAAAGGCAAGATTCTCGTGGACGGCCGAAGCCAATAGTGCTTTCGAAAAATTAAAACAAGCATTAACGCAAGCCCCTGTGTTGAAATTTCCTGAAAAGGATGAAAATTTAGAAATTTCAGCGGATGCTTCGGATTATGCGGTAGGAGCGGTACTTTCGCAAAATCAGCAGCCAGTGGCATTTTTTAGCCGAACTTTAAATCAAACACAAAGAAACTATTCCGCGACCGAGAGAGAGGCACTTGCAGTTCTGTTAGCAGTGCAAAAGTTCCGAGTCTATTTTGGAAAGGCGCCGATAACAGTATATTCTGATCATGCGGCGGTAACTAGATTGTACTCTGGGAAAAATTTATCCCCAAGGTTAATAAGATGGGCACTCAAGCTGCAAGAATATAATCTGGTAATCAAGCATACCCCCGGAAAGGAAAATATCGTAGCAGATGCCCTGTCACGAATTAAATTAGACGAACAGGGTAATACCGTAAAAGTTGCAATGCTGACAGCGTGTACAATAAATTCCCGAGAAACTGTAATAACCGAACTGGGTAAGGATCCTGAGTTTGGAAGTATTTATGAGTATTTGAAGGATCCTGAAAATTTTAGCCACCAAGATATTGTGGCGATAAGAAATAGGGCGGCCCATTACGAACTAATAGATGGTCTATTATTTTATACAAAAACTACGAATTCCAACAACGAATTTCGACCTGTTATCCCAGCTAGTCTTAGATTAAATATCCTGCAAGAGCTCCATGACAGCCCTTTAGCTTCTCATGCTGGTATTCGAAAAACTACTCAACGCGTACGCGAGGCAGTCTACTTTCCTGAACTGCAAAAGTTAACAAGGGCGTATGTCCAGTCCTGCCCAACATGTCAAGCCGTTAATTATATTAATTTCCGCCCGGCCGGGTTTCTAAATAGTATTAAATCCGAATTTCCAAATGAAATAATCGGCATCGATTTATTGGGCCCTTTCCCAAAAAGTCAGTTAAACAAAAGTCGCTATCTCCTTGTTATAGTTGATCATTTTAGTAAATGGACCGAAATTGTTCCCTTAAAACGAGCCTCCGCGAAATTAGTTACCGATTCTATTTTAAATAAATATATTTTAAAATACGGGGCGCCCCTAAAAGTTATATCGGATAATGGTCCTCAATTTGTAAGTAATATATTTGAAGACATGTGCCAAAAACTGGGCATACGTCATTTAAAAATGGTCCCGTATCGGCCGCAATCAAATATAGCGGAACGGGTCAACAGAAATATAGTGAAAATTATCCGTAGTTATGTTAAAAATTTTCATAAAAGCTGGGATAACTATGTCAATGAATTTGCTTTCGCCCTTAGGACCGCAAAACATGATACAACGGGCAAAACTCCTGCTGAGTTATTTCTAGGCAGAAAGGTTATAACACCGTTAGATAAACTATTTTATGTGCAACAAAGAGCCCCAGAATTTAAAATGGGTGATATAGAAAAACTAATAAAAGAAGCAAAAAAGAATACGGAAGTAGCACAAAGAAAACAAAAATTGTATTATGACTTGAAACGACGGGGAGTAACTTATAAAGTAGGGGATGAAGTACTAAAAATTAAGCATTCACTTTCTTCAGCACCAGAAGATAAAACTGCCAAATTTTTTCCCCGCTTTGAAGGACCATATGTTATAGAAAAAATAACTCACGCTGTTGTAGTGTTAAAGGCAAGAAATGGTGAAACCTGTTCCGCAAACATTGATCAAATCAAGCCCTACTTCGATCGTAATAAAATGCAAATCTTTTCAGATCTTTTGCAGGATCCGGTACGGCAGACACCGCAGGTACAAGTTCCAGAGGTGGGAAAACGACAGGTACAAGGGCAAGCCAATGAGAGACAGAAGCAAGTGAAAAGAAAATTGCCCCGCGGAAAAACTGAAGGTAAAAAGAAAAAGAAGCCGTTCCACCGTCCAAAAAACAGAGTTCACGAACACCCCCAGAATGAAGAAGGGAGAAGGACGACGTATGTGGAAAAGACCGGGAGAAAGGACGGCAACTATAACCCGGCTGTGAAACGGAAGATTGACTCATCCGACAGAACTCTCCGCAGCAAAAGTCGCCGAACTGCGGAAGGGCCATCAGCGGCGGAGGAAAAAGTACAAGAAAAATTTGAACGGCCAACAACGAGGTCCAAGCAGGATCACGACAGAAGTTTCCCGGTTCCACCAAGACCAGCTGCCTTCAAACGGCCAAGACCACAAGCAGAGCACAAAAGGAAGATGTTCAAGGGTGGCCGTAGTGGTGAAAAACGGAAGCTTCCAGAGGAAAGCACTGAAGGGCGAGCCCGTACAAGAAGGAGGATCAACCAAGCTACGGTCTGCAGCACCTTTAAAGACTGGGCCCAGAAAAGGATGTCTGAATATTACAAAGATAAGTAAAATTTTATGTTACTTTACAAACTTAAGTTAATCTTTCATTCTTACTGCAAGTGGCAGATTTCAAGAAGTTTTACCTCATGCGAGGTCTACCTTTATCGCCAAAAGGGCGAGAAATGAGTTGTGACCGATTTTCTTATTATGTTTTTCAATTACTCGCGCGTAAAACTAAAGTTGATGTATAATAGCGTTGTATAAAGACTTAAATATTGTAAAAAGTTATTGTATAAATTTTATTTAAAACATTCTAACAAGAAAGAAGTTTTAGTCTGAAAGACTTTTTGAAATGTAGTATTATTTCAATGTAGAAAGAATTGGCACTTGCTTTGAAAAGAATAGAAGTTAACAATGTACTACTAATGTATGTTTTCAAATGTGTAAAATTAACGGCATCTTGATATGTTCTTGTATACATGTGAACTGTTATTTTGAATGTTTAGAAATACCGTGATATGGTAAAAGTGAAAGTAATGTTAAAAATTTGTTATTCGTGTGACTGTAAAGATTAAATCATGGTGAATATGTGTTAAAGGTTGAATGATGTAGTTAGGCTCTCTGACGCTACACTTTAGAGTTAGCCACTTTCAGAATAGTACCTCAGGGTCTAGAGTTGAAATTAGGGTGTGTTAAGAGGTCTCGTATGTTGAATTTTAACACGTTAGTGTTTTGATTGTAGGAGGAAGTGTTGAACACATAGACAGAAACACATTCGTGTTTGGTGTTTTTACAACACATGTCAGAGAGCACGGGGAGAGATAATTAAAATAGTCATGAATGAAATAAGAATGTTAAGAAAAGTATATTCTATATGTTATTTGCAATGTCATTCTGTAACATTTCATTAAACTAGTTTTCCTTCCAGATCTCTGGAAGGAACCAGAATTGAATAAAGCTCCTGTTTAGATGCAGTACAGATGAAAAAGAAAAAAGATTGTTGTATATTCCGGGAGCTGCTATTGTAACAAATTTCTTTCTTTTAAAATTTTCTAGTTTCTAGCTAAGTTATGATTGTGAAAGGTTGGCCTCGCGTTAGTTTCTAGAGCTAAAAGTTTTCAACAAGGTCGTTTTAGACCTCAGTTTCAAACTAATTAACTCTGGCGGGAAGTATGTAAGGATCTTAAGTTTTACTAACGTTTATTTTATTTTAAATCTTTACTATCACTTCTTATTTTCTACTTCCGGCCAGAATTATAAGCGTGAAGGAGTTTATGCAAAGTTGTCTGGCGAACGCCAAGTATTTAAGTGTGGCCTTTTTGCCAAGCAGAAGAGAGGAAGCCGTGAGTTCGAAGCAGGCCGCTTACCTTAGAAGTTACGCAGTTGCTACTTTGCCTTCCAGGCCAGAGGTTTTAATCCTCTTGATAAATTAAACGTATTGTAGTGTTCACAGTCTCTGTGCTACATACGCTTCCTGTTTTTATAAGGCCAATCTTATTCTAAAGTTAAATTAGAGTTTAGTTTTATTTTGATATCTTTTAAGTTAGACCCCGAGTGGAGGGTCATTGTATTCCGAAGTACGGAAGTCATTGTATATAAAGAAAAAAATAAAGGGTTTTGTATACCCTTCGTCTGTATCCTGTCTACTTACTACAATTAGTGAACATAGCTTTAGTAAGCTCTCTGTTCTAGTCAGGTCATTGTATGTTTCCGAAGAAGGTTAGAAGAAACATTGAACCTGATAAAGTTATTAATTATAGAACACTAGAAACATATGATTATATGCATTAATTACTACTTAACATCATTTCTGTGTAATTGAATAATCATGTTCATACCTATATTATTGTAGTAGGTAAATGTGTGGATATGTGTAACAGCAGAACACATTTTTCAACCCAATTCTGTATCGATCACATGAAATAACAATTCGAGTAATGATCAGAGTGAGACATACAATAAAACAATTCTAAATTACAGAAAAGTTGCGTTGTGTCCTTTTAAACCCGTTCTATGACTAAGGTCCAGTATAAAAATTTAATTATAAATAATTACAAAACTAGGTAAGTAAAAATCAAAGTAACGTTTATTTATGGTGATAAAGAGCAAGATTACAAGTTACATTTTACATTGAACGGAAAAAGTTAACATACCTTCTTTAACATACACAACAGTATACTGTTCACTGTTGGATTCCATCATACAAATTTTTGGATTACTTGATACAGGCGAAACGATGACTGGGGACAATTGGGACACAGGGAAAACTTGGAAAATTATCTGTAAGAAGAAAAGGTAAAAGGTTGATCAAATTAATCAAAGGCTATTGTTTCGGAGGCCAGGCTTCCCTCCTATTGCAGCTTCCAACCGGTAGAACACGAGATCTTTCCTCCACAGGCCATCATTGAAAGTGTAAATTGGCAAGAATTATAGATGTAGTACGGCTTTCTTCAGTGCAGGTTCTTTTTACGTTGTTTCGTCCACGATGCAGCTACCCTCCAAGCTGTACGGTAAAGTTGACATATTTTTATTTTTCTTGTGCTTCGAAGGTCTCATGAAATTTCTTTTTCTCCGTCTCTCTGGCTCAGGCTCTGTCGTCAAAACACTGCGCATCCACTTTAATAGCTGGCGCGCTTTTGAAAAAAATTGGCGAAGAAGGTGATCAGCAGGAAGACAAGCACAGCAAACTAAACAGCGAAATATTCACGGGAAGAGGTTTCCCGACTACCATAAAGAGCCAGCAAGCAAAGTTCAACCATTCGGCCTCCAAGGCCACTCCGCTGGGTCAACAACTCTCTGCAGATGAAAAAAAAGGGGGGTGAACTAGCCTCGCTCGAGGCCCAAATCCAGCGTGTAGAGCTTCCTATCCAACGACATTTCCCCTCTTCCTAAATAATTTGCTGTAGAACCTTTCCCTGCTAGAGATGTCACCGAAACCGGGGTCCCGGTTACACAAAACTGACGAGGCGCTGATAACAGAACATGTGGTGGAATCATTACATGTGTTTTCACGCTTGAGCGAAAGAATTTTCGGGATGCAGTAATCCTCTGATAAGGGATTCTGAGAATGGATTCCAACGAACGATTCTGAGAACGGTTGAAATGAGAAAATTCGTCAGAACCAGTAAATAGTTATGAATTTAGGACAATAAAAGTAAACTATTACATTAACAAATGTCAACACAATATAAATTGTTTCTTCGGCAGCATTTTAGTATACACACTAATTAACCAGATTGAGTTTCAATTACTATTGATTTACCTTACCACCAGTCAGAAAATATGTATTCGACAATTTTAATAGAAAGAGGGGTAAAAAAAAAGTTAAGTATCTTAAGTTAAAAAAACATTAACACACCAAAAGTGCAGCAAACAAAACTTTAAAATAATTAAAGTTAAACAACCTTAAGGGTCAAAACAAAAAGTACAAAAACCAAGAAAACTCCCTAAACTCAAATTAAAAACGAAACTACTTCAACTTAGAAAACTTTTAAAGCAACCAAACCTAAATTAAAAGTTTGTTCGTACTTTAATGGCATCATCCCGAAAGGCCTGGAAAATTCTGCAAATTGTTTCTGATGCTGACAGGTCCACTTTAAAATCATACAGCGAATAACTCTGAACGAGCGCCTTTGACGCGTTCATTTCAATCAGTCGCTGTGTGAGTTATGTTTGAAGTACTGATGCAACGCGCTTTTATAATCGTGATCAGTGTCCGGACTCCCATCCTAACCACTTCATCGCCAGGTTTGGCGACTATTTTTATGCTGGGGTTCACTCTTCCAATGTCATATCAGGCACGGCAAGAACGTTTTTGTTTACCTTGTATATGCAGAGGTGGGAAGGGTACAAAATAAACACTGAACAGTTTGTTTTTATTCCTATGACATCTTCATCCGAAGTATGTAATGTAGAAGTTCCAAACACATTATACATCGGTGTTTGGTTTTGTTTGAAGTGGCTGTTAAAAGTACTCTTTACAGAGCTGGACTGCTTATTGGCAAAGTTTAAAGATTAAACAAAACATTCAATCAAACATGTGACAACATCAGCGACTGGAGCTAAAAACTGTGCACCTGGTCTCTGATCTAAGGACTGGAGATACCAGCTTCTATTTAAACCTATATACATAGTTTTTATTTATTTATTTGTTTATTAATTATAAATTAATTTTAGTAGATACATTATTTTAACATATAAGCGTTTTACGATATATTAAAAACCTTGAAGTCGTAAAAAGTAAAAATCGCATATACATACTTTTTAGTAGCACAAGTTTGTCAAAAGTAGCAAATTTACGAAAAATCTCAGGATGTGGCAACACTGGTTTGGTGTTCTCCGGAGGGTAAGATCGGGCCACCAGGTGTCTCCCTAAAGTATCCCAACACGTTCAATGGGATTAAAATCATAGAAGCATGCTGTTCAATCCATTCTGTGGATACATTCACTTTCCAGAAGCTCCTCAACAGCTTAAGTCTTGTATGACCGTATATTAACATCCATAAAAATAAAGTCGGGACCAATGTCACCTCGAAAAGATTCGTAAGAGGCAGGATAATTTCGTCATAGTAACGATTTCCGGTAAGTGAGCTTCCATAAAAAATGTGGAGTTCCGTCCATCTGTTCATGATAATGCTTTCTCATGTAAGTACGCAGGACCATCCCAACGATCTCTTTCTCTGATGCCATTGGGTTGAAATCGTGTTCCGACCTCTCACCCCTTCAGCTTCCCAACCAGCTGGCGACAAGAATCACTTTTTAAACTCAAACGACTCTCATCGGCAAAAATGACGTGACTACATTGATGTGGTGACCAGTCATTGTGTTCCTAAGCCACTGTAATCGGTGCCGCAGATTTCTTGTTGTCAGTGTATGCAACGTTTAAAACGGAGAGTGATTAGGCCACCTTTATGAAGTCGGCTGGATACAGTAAACCGGGAAACTTGTAGTCCGGTTGCCCTGTTCAAGAGCTGAGCAATGTTGCCCTCTGTCTGGTTTCGATCTTTTTTTCGCCTAAAAGATGATATATCGGTCATTCGTCATGATTGATTTCCTTGGATGACCACCACCAACCTTTCTTATAGCTGTACCTGTAGTTTGGAAGGCTTTTCAAGCTCCACGAACACTTTTATCATTTCCAAACTCTAGGACGACAGACATCCAACTACATCCCTCCTCAAGCTTGCCAATAATTCTATTAGCTGTAAAGACATCCTGATGCTTTATTATAGCCATATTGCATTTGTGAACTCACTTTTCGCGCAGAAGGATGCCTAGGCATGCGGCTTGCTTTCCTCTTCTTAAACCTTTTCGGCCATATGTCTGCCCTTAGCCACCAAAGCTTTTTACCATTCTAGTCATTTGTCTGCTCTCAGCCACTGCAGCAAAGAACTGTAAGCTTATTAATTTTTCATATTATGTATTATTGTTCTTTCAATGAAAATTAATTCCAACAGTCTTGAAACCTATGTCCAATACGACCGCTGTGAGTTTAGTTGCCTTTCACTGCACTCCCTGACCCCTCACGTTCGGCGTTCCCTGACGTACCATCTGACGTGGTGGTGTCTTATATACTGAACTGGCTTTTCATTGCACTGATCGCAAAAAGAACTTTTCAAAAATGTCATTGTTGTATGTTGAAAAATTAATTTTCTGCTTAAGTTTTGCATATTGCCTTTATTTCTTGGGCATATTTCAGGATGTGCCTATATATTACTTTCTTAAAGACGTCACGAAACATATTCTAGGCTGTATATATACGACCTTGTCGGTCACGTGTAGGAATATTTACTAGATGCAATTATGATCAATGGCTCAATAAGTTTATATATAAAGTTATAACTGATATTAGTCTATATATCAGTGATTAATTTACATAGTTCAAAGAAATTTGGGATATTTGATTGTCAAGTTGCATACATTTTTGTGTTGGCCGAAAGTAGCTAGAGATACGCTCAAACGTTAAGACCATAGCTAACTTGTACTCATGCGTAAGTTTGTTCAACATATCGTAACTGTTGTTTTCTTTTAATGTCTTCAATTTAAGCGATGTATTTTCAACAAAATAAAGGGGAATATTTTTGTTCCTAGAAAAGTTAGGAATCTGTGTGTTACCTCATAAAATGTATAGAACGTTTTAACACTCACGCTAAACTTAAGTTAGATTTTGTTACTATCAAAATTTACGAATAGTTCTGCGAGTGAAATTCTGCTGATCACTAATGGTTCAAAAAAAAATTTCCGTCACTTAAATGTCTCTCATTTACTAATCTAAAACTTGCGCTAAGAAAAATATCCCACTTTGCTAGCTGTCACATATTTTTTTAACTCATCAAAAGAAATAAATTAAGTTACAATGAAAGCGAAATTATGATGGTTTAATATAAAAATCCTAAAGAAGTAACAATGGAAGCTTACTTAATAAGTGGTATCTTAGGGAGGAATAGGAATGTGAATTTTTTAGTATTATATTTAATTTAGAAGGACATGTGTTTGCCATTATTCTAAGAAGCCAAGCCATGTTGTTTCCAGCATTCCGAAAACGTTTAAAGTTTTTATGTTTTTGTTTGTTTGGAAACTTGGGAATTCTCCGTTTGTTATTTCCTCAGTTTATACAATTTGTAAGTTTTCTAAAGCGAAATTCAGAGAGCAAGGCTGAAGTTAAGTTTTTATTTTAGGCAGTTCTAGATGGAGGTTAGAGAAGTTCTCTCATTGAAAAGAACTAGTATAGTAGATATAGATTTAGCATATTAAACATATTAATTAAATAAAATGATACAAGGATACAAGTTATACTTAGCTCTTATCGATTTTTTTAAATCTTGTTGTTACTGAGATGACTTTGTCTGAATTAAAAAATTATATTCACTTCAAAACGAAAATCACATATAACTGATAACTGACCCTTATTTACACAAGAATTAGAGATATTAGTATTTAAAATGAGAGCAACATATTTATGCTAGAAATAGAAATAACATTACTTAAGTGAATTCTAGAATTATTTGCTTAAATTTGGAATAATTATAAAAAATGTAGAGTCTCTAGGTTTTTTTGATGCTGGAGACGCAAAAACTGAGCAATTCCATCGCTAGGAATACCTTATATACTTCCCCTTTTAAAGAGCGATTGGGGTATTAGGAGACCCAGCCGCCAAATCCTGATGGTGACGAATTATTGTCCACCACCTTTTAGTTCGGGAGCCACTGTAGAGTCATTAGTTTTTTTTGGGGGGGGCAGAAGCATAAACATGAAAAATAAGCAATGTGTTAGCCGGGACTTGGACCTTATGTTATTTTTTAATCTTTACTGTTCAATTTAGTTAATGTGTTCTTGTGCGTGTGTTTAAGCTTCTTAAGTTGACAGAGGTCTTCAGTTTAAGAGGAAGCTTTAGGAAGCCATTGCTGACCGTCTTGATGCTATTTTCTTCCAGCTTCTGAACTTATCTGAATACCAGTTAGTCATATTTGTTCGCGTGAGTTGAGGGCCTCAGCCAAAACTCTTAGGCTCGTTTTGTTGTATAAATCTCTCATTTTAATTACTTAAAACTTACCTTTTATTCGCTGTTAATCCCACAAGTATCGGAGACGGTTTCTATTATTAAACAGGTTGTATAAGTTTTTAAGTTGAAGAACTATTAAAAAAAGTAAAAATAAAAGTAAAATTGAAAATACGCCATGTTCTGAGTTTGTGTTATTTCACTTGAAGATTGAGACAGGGTGATAAGTAGCCCCAGTGACTGCAAGGAGCTAGGGTTAGGAAGACAACATGAGATGATTGGAAAACTAATGATCATTGAAACGAATCTTTAATGGAAGAAAAAACGTTTGCTAAAGATTGACCAAATTAGTTGCATGTCCAACACAATGATATGGTAGTCAAATAAAAGATAAGTAAGTAGAGACCTAGAAGCATCAGGTCATTTCATATATTATATCAAACTTAAAAACTACCTTTTTGTTCTTTCTTTGAAGCGGTTGTTTACTAGTTCCTGTAATAAAATTTGAGTACTTTCTTTTACAACAAAAGAGGAATTACGATTCTTTTTCAGCCAGCTGAAGAAAAAAATTTACTCTTCATAAGGCAGAAAATGCGTTAAAAACATGACTGAAAAAATATGATTTTTAAAGTTAGGAGATTATCTTGGTGCTGCGACTGAATAATAAACGCAACGAAATGTCTCCTCATTTAATTATAAGTTAATTAAATTATGCGGCTTTGTTTAAATCTAAAAACAAAAAGAAAGAGCATAGTAATGTGTTAAGAAATGGCGAAGAACTTTGAATACGTACTCAGAAAGCTTCATTTTTCTCTTCTTAACATTTTTTCCTCTTATTTTAATTCCTTTCCGATATGCCATGTATGCATTCAAATTTGAGCCTTTAAATTCTCCACTACTTTAAAAACTAAACTTGAGAAAAAAAAAAAAAAAAAAAAAATCTTGCTTTACACTTCGTCTTTCATGCGAAACAGTTGGATTCACAGTAATTTCTCTGAATGTTTATGTTCAGCTGACAACTAAACATAAATAGTTTAGTTAACATTTAGATAACCAAACCATTTTGGTCTTAACACTGGAGTTGCAGTATTCGTACTTATAACAATAATTTCTTGCCTGAAATTTGTTTAAATGCCATATTTTAGTAGGCCAGTATTAAAAGTGAATGCGAGATGCATGGAATATAAGCCAAACAGAAAAAGAAATTGATTTATTCGTATTATGTACACAGTGTGTTCCACATTAAAATCGCCATCTGTCGGAAGTGCATTCAATGGCCGAAGATAAACAAAAAATATTGAGAATAATTTTTTGGTTCTCTTACATCGATAGTTCTTGATGTCATGTTGAATTCAAACAAACACACTTAATTTTCTTCTGACATTGCTTTCTGAATCAAAGTATGTTTACAAATATTTGCAAAATTGTTTAGAATTATATTATGCCTCTTTTAACTCTTTCTTGTTCCACCTATCAGCAACCACACCTTTTCACTCTCCTACACTCTCTTAGAATTGAAACGTTTTATTAATGGAATACAAATAGCGCAGAACACTCTAGAACCTTTTTCACAGCTCTCCCAATTTATACTCTTATTGAAGAGTACACAAATTTGCATAAAAACAATCAGAATGTGAGAAATCAATACCTTTTGCATAGCTGCGATAATTTAATAGCAACATGAACCTTAGAGTAATAAACATAAATAAAATAATATTCACTAATTAAATTTGATAAACAGGCACAACTGACTTTATTAATGAAATAGAACAATAAATTGACTATCATTATTAACAACAACAAACACAAAAATGTGATAGCATTAAATAAAGAAATGCAATAAATGAATATAATTCAATCTAATATGTCTTAAAGTTCAGATTTCAGAAGGATATAAAAGATGAATAGATTTTCTAAATTGTCCTTTTGGTATAAGAACAATGCATGCTCTCATATGTCTAGCTCTTTTGCCTGTTGGCACGTCTTCAACGATACCCATGTCCCAGAGTAGTTTGCTTTTGGTTGATCTCTCTACAAGAATAACGTCTCATTTTTCAAGGTTCTGCTCAGAAGAAGGATTTAAAAAGTGCTAAGCTTTCCTCATTTGCAGTAAATATTGTTCATTCTATCTAGAGACCACAACTGCTTGAGAAGCCTCAACTGAGAGAGTTCCCTTCTTGTTAGAGTCTCTCTGGGAAGGTTTGTTGAAAAGTTCTGTAAAGTGCAAAGATTGATATCCTCACGTCCTGGAAGTAAGAATGCAATGTTGTGAAAGGGTGAGGTTCACCCAACTCATTATCATGGTAAGTTGATGGTCTATTTAAAAGGGTTGCCGATTAGTGCCGTTTTAAATATAAAAAATCCTAATTCTTTTACATTTAAATTAAATACTGATTAACTATTTCATTAAAAACTATTTCGTATAGTCGTTAGTACAACTGTATCAATATAAATATAACTGAATTTAACCTAAAAATATTCGAACAGCCCGTTAGTGGAATTTCGAAATAAATAACATATCTAACTGGTTTAATCTTCATTTAGTTTCTTCATTTTAGTAATACAAAAAAGGGATTGTTATTTGTTTTAGATATCCGGAATAACTTATCGATTAAACACAATCGTTTAAAAGGAAAGAGTAAGAATAAAAACAACAACAACAAAAAAAAAGTATAAAAACAATGCATTCACTGCGCGCATAACTGCACATATAAATAGAATAATGTATACTTTTTAACGCTTGTCTCTCAGATTTAAAGGTAATTACTCCAACGAAATCAGTCCTAACAATGTGAAAGGGGAACTTTCAACTGCACGATCTCTTAGCAATTGCCCTGCTAGTTGTCTGGCGAGTTTCACTGCATATTTCTTACAGATAAAGCAGGTAGCAATAACTTTCTTTACTGTATGCCTCTAGGGATCCAAAATTTATTCTGACTTTGGACAATTTTGTCATAGCTCCTGAACGGAATGATTTTACATGTTCACTAGATGTCATTAGTCCTGTGAACTTTTATTTTATAAATATAATACGATATTTTTCATCTATTCATTCTGCTTTTTCCATACGGCCTTTGAAACGCAAAATATCTCTGCTATCCAGATATGGCGCTAAACTCTAAAACTTCGAATCAGATGCTTATTGGATTATTTCTCTCTAGCTGTTGAATCTCAGAAGAATAATTCTCTCTCTGCACTTGTTTTTTCCAGTAATCCTCCGCTTCATCCAAGCTGTGACTCTCTCAATGTTAGAACTTTTCATAGTATAGAGGGCGCTGTTGCGCCAAAAGAATTCTGTGTTTTTAACATTATGTAACTGTGGTTCGCCATTGCGATGTGTGTGTATTACTGAGATATATTTTGGTGTTTTCATTAAATATAAATGAAAGATATCGTCATGAATATTTTGTATCCAAATCAAGATCAAATTTACCACTGATGCAAACTCTTTTAAACAAAATATAGTTCGAACAAGAATAGTCAAGTTATTACTAGCCTTTCGAACTACGCATTAGTATCGTTATTCGCTTCGTAACATGTGGTGCATCGGCCGGGAATTATCGTAATGGTGGGGTGAGTAAATAGTTTTGTTGAAAATTTGGTTGAATAGAATATTTTGTAATTGTTGAAGTAGTAGGGTTGTTTGATGTTGCTGATCTTGTTTGGTAAAAATTTACAACTTTAGGTTTCACATTTACTGAATATTTGCATTGGTATTTGAAAATAAGAAAATGTTGTACTTTCTTAGAATTAGAATTTGTTGTTAATGCTTGAAGTGTGATTTGTTGTTGAAAATTACAGTTTGTTTTCTTAGAATTCTAGAATTAGAATTTATTGTTAAAGTATTTGAGGGGTAAAATTTGTTGCTAGAAACTGTGAAAATGGCTAAATTGTTAAAGCTTCGAACTAAGCGTGACACACATCGTGAACAAACATTAAAGTTAGTAGAAAAAATAAACATATATTTGAATGAATCAGATATTGACATAGATGTATGTGATTCATATTTAGAACAGTTGAATAGTAAAATTGAAATTATTAACATACTAAATAGTGACATTGATGAATTGTTGAAAGAAGAACAAGAAATTAAGGATGAAATTAACACAGTAGATGAATATAACGAAAAAATAATACCAGTTAAAGTAAAGTTGCAAAACAAAAGTAAATCAATTGGAAAAGTTCCATATCAGTCAGGTGAACAAACAGTAAATCCAGAAAATGTTCACGTAGAAAATAAAACTTTAGGAAACAGAACTAAACTTCCTAAACTTTCGCTTCCTCGATTCTATGGTGAGCCTTCAGAATATTTAGATTTTTGGAATCAGTTTGAGAATTCTGTGCATAATAATTTTAATTTAACTGAGGTTGACAAATTTTGCTATTTAAAGTCGTTATTAGGTGGTAAAGCCCTAGCTAGCATCAAAGGATTCTCAATTACTCCAGAGAATTATAAACAGGCTGTTAAATTAATTTCGGAAACATTTGGCCAAAGAGACATTTTAATAAATGCTCACTTGTCAAATTTATTAAATCTGGCACCTGTAAAAAATGCTTCTAACATTCAGGCCCTTCGTAACCTTTATTTTGAAGCCCAAACTCAAATTAGATGTTTAGAGGAATTAAATGTCAAATCGGAAACATACACAACTATACTGACTAACATAATACTAAAAAATCTGCCAGGAGAATTGACTCTTGAATTTTCGAAGCAAAATATAAATAATTGTCATGATTTACAGGAATTGATGAAGTTTTTACACAATGCTATTAGTGCAAGAGAAAAGGCATTCCGTATTAATTCTAATAATGTATCTTCATATAATAATTTTCATTCTAACCAACACAAACAAAACAATTTTCGAAATCAGAAACGAAACTTTCATCCGAGTCTCAATAATCAACACGCGTCAGTAACAGAATTTATGGCGAAAACTTCCGAAGTTTGTTTATTCTGTGGTCAAGGTCACTGTAAGACTGAATGTGAGAACATGACTGTACAGCAAAAAAGGGATAAATTAATTAAGGAAAGGAGATGTCTGTTATGTTGTAACACAAACTGTTTTGTGAAAAAATGTAATGCTAAACAGTGTTCATTCTGCTTTGGTAGACACGCCAAAGCTATTTGTTTTAAATTTGAAAATTCTAGCAAGTGTAAATCTAATTCAAAACCGGAAGAAGAAAAACCAAAGGAATTGGAAATTCAGCCTACTATTTCGAATTCAGTTGTAAATGATAGGAATGGGATTTTATTGCAGTGTGTTAGGACAGAAATTGTTGATCGTAAATCGTCAGGTACAGTTATTGCAATGTTTGATAACGGTAGTGAGAAGAGTTTTATTAAAAGAAATGTATCTATGAAGTTGGGATTAAAATGTCTAGGGTCAGAAACATTAAAGATTTATTCATTTGGAGCAAAGGATCCTAGGTTGCAAACATGTCGCAGAGTTGAAGTGAGATTGCGAAATATTTTAGATGGAAATGAAGTCGTAATACAGGCGTTGGAAACAGATGAAATTTCGAGGGCGGCGATTAATTTGCCGAATGAGCGTACAAGAGCTGAAATGGAAGCCAAGGGATTAACTTTAACGTGGGGTTATAATCAAGCGTCAGATGATAATGAAATTTCCTTGTTAATAGGTATAGATTTTTATTGGAAGTTGACAAAAGGTTTTGAAAGGTTAAATACGTCTTTGGTAGCTGTAAACACAGAACTTGGATGGTCCTTGCAGGGAAATTGTGGTGATATGAGTAAAACGGCTGCTGTGAACTTAGTTTTAGGTGATCAAAGCACTGTATCAGCTGAACTCAGGCGTTTCTGGGAACTGGAAAGTTTAGGTATTGAAAACAAGGAAGCGGAGTGTTTGACTTTAGTGGAACAGGAGATACTTGATGAATTTAATAATTCTGTTGGGTTCGTAGATGGAAGATATTGTATAAAGTTGCCGTGGAAACCAGGTATGCAGGAGAAATTAGCAAATAATAGAGAAGTGGCTCGGAAACGTTTCGATGGTCTGGTTAGGAGATTTAGAAATGATACAGCTTTTTATGAGGATTATAAAAAGGTAATTGATGATTATCGTAGGGAAGGTATCATTGAGAATTCGTCGTCAGATACTGAAGTGTCATATTCTGAGCAGTCATTCTACTTACCCCACCACGCTGTCATTCGCGAGGACAAATCTACTAGTCGACTTCGAATCGTGTTTGATGGTTCTTCTCATGAAGGAGGACAACTTTCAATTAATGACTGTTTATTTAAAGGACTAAACTTGTATCCAAATCTATTTGAAATGATTTTAAAGTTTCGACAAAATACAATCGCCTTCACAGCGGATATAAAGCAAGCGTATCTACAAATTTTGATCGATCCTAGTGATAGAAAATTTACTAGATTCTTCTGGACTGATGATATCGGTTCTAATTCATATCAAGAAATGAACTTTAGTAGAGTTTTATTTGGACTAAAACCAAGTCCATATTTGTTAGCTGCAACTCTGAAATATCATTTTGATAAATGTAAAGAAGAATTTCCTGATACTTGCAAATTACTGTCAGAATGGTTTTATGTCGACGATTTGATTGGAGGCGAAGAAGACTTGCAAGCGGCTTTGAAAATTACGACTGAAAGTGTAGAAATTCTCAAAAGATGTGGCATGATATTACGAAAATGGAAAACCAATTCCATGGAACTGCGTAAGCTGTGGAAAGATGCTGAGTTCGACATCGATGAGGAAAAGAGCTCAAGTACGGGACTTGACTCACCATCCAAGGTGTTGGGTCTAGTTTGGGATCCAGATGCGGACAGTATATCTTTTAACGTGAAAGAATTATCAAAGTTTGTCAAGAACGGAACTGCTTCGAAAAGGTTTATTCTTCGAGTAGTGGGTCGTATTTATGATCCTATCGGATTTCTTGGGCCTTTCATCATAAAGCTGAAGTGCATTCTACAAGAACTGTGGAGTCATGACATAGACTGGGATGATAAACTTCCATCGTCACTGGATCACAAGTGGCAGTTGTGGTGCAGTGAAATCGAACACTTAGAAGATCTCCAGATTCATAGATGTTATTTTTCAAATTTGAACTGTAAATTTATTTCATTTGAAATTCATTCTTTTTCAGATTCATCTCTTTTAGCCTATGGAACTGTATTGTATTTAAGAGCTATATCTGAATATGGGAGGATAAGTATCAGTTTTATTTGTTCTAAAAGTCGTGTAGCTCCTCTGAAAGGTCTTACATTACCAAGACTGGAATTAATGGGAGCTTTATTGTCCGCAAGATTAGTCCATCAAGTAAGTAAATGTCTTAAATTTAATACTTCTAGTTATTTTTGGACCGACTTGATGATTACATTATGTTGGATTAAGGGACAAGCTAGTAAATACAAAACTTTCGTAAAAAATAGAATACAAGAAATTCAATCTTTATCAGATACCAATAATTGGGCTCATTGCCCTGGTAAGGATAACCCTGCAGATATCTTGTCCAGAGGAATTTCTGCAGCAAATTTAGCTACAAACCATCTTTGGTGGCACGGTCCACCGTGGCTAAGCCAATCACCTGAATACTGGCCTACTGAAAGAGAGAACTTAAAATCTACAGACGTAGACTTAGAGCTAAAAAAAGAATTTGAAAGTACAGTGCAAAATAACTGTTTGGTAGAAAATTCGAAATTTATTTTAGATTTAAGGAAACATAGTTGTTTGTTAAAAGTACTAAGAGTAACTGCACTAGTTAAACGGTTTGTTAATAAACTTCAAAAGCGACAAACGATTGCAGGTCCCCTCACAGCAGAACTTCAAAATGCTGAAATAGACTGGATAAAACATGAGCAAAACATAGAGTTCAACTTAGAATTACAGAACCTTAAAAATGGTAAATCGATTCCTAAAAACTCACCACTTTCGAATTTAGCCCCATTTCTCGACAGTTATGGTGTATTGCGCATAAAAGGAAGGTTAGAACAAGGAGCGTTTACAAAGGAGGAAGCTCATCCTATACTACTTCCTAAGCAGTCTAAATTTACAGAGTTAATTATTATTCGAGAACATAATAAAATTTTTCATGGTGGAGTTACATTTACGCTAGCCAAAATTAGGTCTAGATTTTGGATTCCACGAGGTAGACAAATTATAGAAAGAGTATTAGGTAACTGCCTAATTTGTCGAAAGTATAAGTTGAAACCAGCTAAACAAATAACTAGTCAACTACCTAAATGTAGAATTACTGAAAACCCTCCTTTTACTGTAACTGGCATAGATTTCACTGGCCCAGTTTTAATAAAATCAGGAAAGGATACGCCTCAAAAGGCTTACATAACATTATTTACATGCAGTGTTACTAGAGCTGTGCACATAGAATTAATCACAAATATGTCAACAAAAAATTTTATTTTGTCATTAAGGAGATTTTTAGCTAGGAGAGGAAATTGTAAAGTTATCATTTCCGACAATGCTAAGAGCTTTAGAGCCACTAATGAAATTCTTAAAGAATTTGCAAAAATTATAATAGATTCAAAATTAAAAGATTTCATATCAATAAACGGCATAACTTGGCAATATATTGCGCCTCACGCGCCTTGGTGGGGTGGTTTTTATGAAAGGCTTATGAAAAGTATCAAAGATCCTTTGAGAAAGGTTCTCGGAAGGGCTCTTCTTAACTTTGAGGAAATGATGACTATTCTATCAGAAATTGAGTTGGTTTTCAATCATAGACCTCTTACTTATGTCCATAATGAAATAAAAGAGCCAGAAGCTCTTACACCTGCACATTTCTTGTTTCCAGGGCAAGAAAATATTTCTTATCCTGTACATTTCGCCGACGTTTTCAGGAATGAACCATTGAACAGGCAGACTTTGACTAGGAGAAAACTGTATCAAACTAATCTTTTGAAACAAATTTGGAAAAAGTGGAAGGAGAAGTATCTCCTCGAATTACGGTCTGCGCATACTTTTCTAAATCCATCTCCTGAAAGGAATCTTAAAAAGGGTGAGGTTGTATTGCTGGAGGGGTCGACGAAATCAAAATTTTTATGGCCTATTGGAATTATAGAAGAAGTTTATAAAGGTAGGGATGGGTATGTGCGTTCATGTTTGATTCGTACTTCTCAAGGACTTTATCGAAGACCCGTCCAATTAATCTATCCTTTTGAAGTTTAAAGTTATATATATATATATGTTTGTTTCATGTATTGTATTTAATTTGCAATGTAGTTTTCAGTATTAATTTGTGCATATTGGTTTTGATTATATCTAAATATATTATTCATATGTAAATTTAATGTGCTCTTAAAAGAGCACAGGTGGGGTGTGTTAGAACTTTTCATAGTATAGAGGGCGCTGTTGCGCCAAAAGAATTCTGTGTTTTTAACATTATGTAACTGTGGTTCGCCATTGCGATGTGTGTGTATTACTGAGATATATTTTGGTGTTTTCATTAAATATAAATGAAAGATATCGTCATGAATATTTTGTATCCAAATCAAGATCAAATTTACCACTGATGCAAACTCTTTTAAACAAAATATAGTTCGAACAAGAATAGTCAAGTTATTACTAGCCTTTCGAACTACGCATTAGTATCGTTATTCGCTTCGTAGCACTCAATGCTTTTTCCAGACTGCTGAACTTATTAATAGTTTCTCCTGCCAGAACAATCACATGAACATAACTGCTCAAACGTTACAAAAAATTATCAGCTTGTGCTTTAAAACTTTGCTGAGGCCAATGATCTTTAGAAACGGACTATACGACCAAATATTATCTTTCAGCAATGTGCAAGTTGTTTCACCACAAGTTAACTTATGCGCAGTGTTTTCTGACTCTGGACAATATTTCCACTTATCAGGAGAAATACAGTCCTGTATTTCTTAGACTTTATTCGACACAAACCACGTCCACTCATACCCTGACCCTTTAATTCAGCATAAACATATATCTGAATCTGTCCAAAAAACCAGTTTCTCAGCTAAGCCATTGAGCACCCTCGACATATACTTCCAAACTTTGCCGCGACTACCGCCCTCATTAATTCTAGTCTAGGAAATAACATCTTCTTTAATGGTGCTAATCTTTCGACATTATAAACGACGTACAACTCTGTATTTCATTCTTATATCTAACATATGCCACCACTCCATATTCCCCTACTGACACGTTATAAAAAGTATGAACTTCAACCAAATGACTTTTACTTAGAACTTCCGCAAAGTAGTACCTGTCATTACTTTAACTCATTTAATTCGTTCCTTAATTTCAGTGCACCACATTGTGCATTTGTTCTGTAACTCTGCTCGCAATTCTGAATCCCAATCCAAACTTCTCTCCGATATTTCCTGCATAAGTCTCGTAATTTGACCCATTTACACCACGAGGGCATGCTGGAAGGAGGGAGAAAATGTCTTATATATTCCCCACTTTTTAAAGGGCAACTGGAGATGAGTCCCATATTCGTATGCTCTCAAGAACTTCATCCTTTGAATTATATTTTTTACACAGGTCAGGATTGATTTGTTAAGATAATGCTTTCGTTATAGAGAGTGGGCCAAATAAGACCTACTAATGTTAAATACGGATAACTCTTGTAATAATCATTTATTTTGATTAATTGTTTTATACATTAAATATATTTTATGGAAATTATGTATGAAATATGACATCAGACAAATGTCCACCAGTTTTCTCGATACAGAGATTGGCTCTTTTTAACGCATTTTCCATTACACCATATAATGTTTCTGGATGAAGTCACTGTATTTCGTCTCGCATATTCTGCTTCAGCTGTCTAATAGTCTCTGGCTTATTAACATACACTTTATTTTTTAAATACCCCCATAAAAAAGGATTCTCCGCCATTGGCCGCAAAAAGTTTTCAATCATTGTTCAGTAAGAAGCTCCGGAAATCGTTTCCGTCGTTCCATCCTCATTCTCAAAGAAATATGAGCCGATATCTTTATTGGCCATAACACCGCACCAAACAGTACGCTTGAATTAAAATATTGCCGAAATTTACGCTGCGTCATAACAATTGATCATTGACAAAAATAGAAAAACTCGATAATTTTAACACTTTGTTTTGTACTGTATGGTTCCATAATAAATTTCCAAGAATTCAATTATACCCTACAAAAAGAAAAAATAGGAATTATATAAAAAAAGTTATTTACGTTTAACATTGGTAGGTCTTATTTAGCCCACCCTATTATATATACCTAGTTCACATATATTTATATACGTAGGACCATATCAAATACTGTTTGTCTAAACACTTTAGACGTATTTTTCTAATTATCTTTGCTCAAATTCGTCTAATAAAACGTCAGTATTTATGTTTCAGATTATGTTTTTATTATCCGTTCCAAATTTAGCAGCGGTCAATGACCTGAAACATGACTTTTTTACTGGATCTTGTTTAGATCGTAAGAAATTGCCATTTAATAATCATAAAGCATAATTTTTTTCCACTATCGGATTTAAATTTAAAGGGAAAACTAACTTTCTTTCAAACAAAATATGTATATTTATAATAGAAAGAAGTTAAACAATTTTTTTTATTTACTGGAGGCAAAGATTATTTTAAAGTTAATGATGTGTGTCCTTTATCACATAAGCGTAGAAATTCGAGACGTTTCATATCTGAATTTAAACAGTAACATGTACAACGTGTTACTCATTTTCCACTTAGCAGAACATTTAACTTATTTCCAAAATTTAAATTAATATTATCACCTATACTTAAAAAACAAATTATTACGATAACTTGATAGAGAATAAATAAAGATTCAGTTGAAGGTTAGAGAGAAAAATTTCTCCATTCATTTTTATCTTGCTACATACTCTGACAATAAACTTGACTAACAAATGAAATTTCCTTTCCAAGTATTACTATTAATAAAAAAGTAACTATCAAACTACTTACTACTTTTCGATGTCTACTGAAACATTAAACTCATCAGGTAAGAAAAGGAGCAATAAGAAATGAAAAGTTTGAAGTGTCTAGAAATTTGTAAGTTACTTTTTGTATGAATGTGCATGTTTTTAACGCAGTACGAAAGAACATAAGTCTTCTGACATTATTTAAAATTTAGTTATAATCTCAGGGAAAATTATAAACTCTTCAGATCATATACAGGAAAACAATATATGACACGAAGTTAATTTTCTTAATTTTAATTCAAATTTCCTTAGGAGTTTGAAGTCGTTTGTTCGTCTCGCAGCTTCATCAGAAGCATAATTTGAAAAAGATTAAAAATAAAAATGTTGAAAAAATATTTAATTGTTTTTGTATTTAGAATTGTATAACAGTACACATGAAACCACGCGAACATTATTTATAGAGTAGCGACATGAAATTTATGAGCTGCGGTAAAGGCGCTGACAATTTTTTAACCGAGAAGGCTATTTTGAAAGCATATTTTTTCAAGCTTTGTTTTTTATATTTATTATAATAAAGTGATTTAAGCGTCTCAAATAATTCTTTAAAAGAGCAAAGCTATTTTTACTTTAAGGGCTGGGGATTGGAATTTAATATTATTTTTTTCATTTTAGATCAGGCGTGTAATTAATAAGTCTGACGTTTCAAGTAAACGAATGTAGAGTACTAAGATCTGAAAATGCATATATGTAAAGAAATTTATTGTAGAATATTTTAGGAACACTCTTTATAAAAGAATGTCTTATAGAATATTTTAAGAATGTTGGTTATGGAATGCTTTTCTTTCAAAATCCATGAAAAGTAGCAACCTGAAATTTCTTTTGCTTTTTTGAGATGTAGTTTGAATATGTTAAGGTTGTCCCCTTTTCAGTTTTTTTTTTAACATTTTTTCTGCTTAACTGCTTTTCTAACGTTTTTCAAAATTTAAGTAAGCTTAAAATGTTGCTCTGAAATATCCTTTATACAGCTCGCTAAATTTCAAACCCATTTTTTTTAATATTCATGGCGTTATGTTTTGGAAAAAAAGGAATGCGAGTTAATTATTACTTATTGCAGAAACAGCACTGCGAAGCGCAGGCTAATAGTTTATCTCTAAATTTCAACTGTGTTATAAATATTCCATCAGTTTTTAAGCAGTTGTTACATTGCTTTTCGTGTGCTTTCTTCCAAGTAGTTAACTGAGAGATCCGTGGTTCGATTCTCGGCGAGCGTACAGTTCATGCTCATGTTTCCCCAACACCGAAAATTCTGAGTAGCTCTATAAAATTTTCTTATTTTTATGCACACCAAATTCTATAACTCATAGCTGTTCCCGAAGTGCGTTTTCACATTTATCAGTTTTCAAGATGCAAAAACACTTACAGGAACAAAAGAATTCTGGATACTTGCAAATTTTTTTTTTTGCAGCTGAAGAAGAGGAACTTTTGCCTGATTGTCCTGGAAATCGACTGATTTTTTTTTTTTTTTTTCAAAATTTACTCCAAAATATGGCTTCTGTTTTGCCTAACTTTTAGTTTTATATTGAAGTGTTTCTCTTCCTATTTGATATGACTGACTGAATGCAGCTAAAATTTGGCGACAAGGTTCTAAAACCTTTTTCAAGACGTTTTGACCCCAAATGATTTTTAATGAAAATAACAAAGCAATTTCAGTAAGTTTGCTTACATTATTATTTTATACTGAGAAATTTTTAACAGGGAAAAACATATCAGGAGCTGCATTGAGAAAATAGCAGGATTCCAAATACTGGTAACAGATTGTCAATAAATAAAAGCACTTTCTTTGCTTGTTAAAAATATGTTATTACATAAACTTGTTAAAAACTATTATACTTAAAGATAGAAATATATGTTATAACTTGTTTTAAAACACTTCAATTAGTTCGAAATATTAGTCGAGTTCATAATTTTCATCAAGTACGGACAAAAACAGAGTCATTTCTAAACACAGTACAGTCTTCGTTTGGCAAAACCTTTGAATTCTTTCAAGCTATTCACTTGTTTGCAAATGTTCTGCCTGAAAATGCGTAACTTTCTCATTCTATAATATTTCGTTACTTTTGAACGTTTTATTGCAGAGTTGATGGCTTGTATATATCTCAGTTAAGTACACTAGATGATCTTTTGTAGTTTTGTGTTTAATATATAAAAGTGCATTCTATTTTCAAACGGTTACTATATGCATAATCCTTTCATAACATCATACTGTTGCGTTTTTTATTCTTCTGACACCAGTTGTTACGTTATTTTCTTCCTTCACGTTCGTACGGGGTTTGTAGATTTGAAGTGAATAACGACGACACTTGATGAAGTATCGAAACACATTTTATTTACTAATATTGATCAGATTAGCTCCAAAATCACTTTTACAGTCGTTGAACTGTTATAAACACGTTGACACGTTCAGCGACACAGCCTTCACACTGTCAGACAATAACGGTGGAGACAGCTTCACTGCAAAGCACCAGAGTACAGCTCCCGACTCTGTTCGGTCGTTCTCGGAACTCCACGTACTTTCGAGACTCTCCACGCCACAACTCGCGATGCACTCGACGACACACAGAGCACAGCTCCTAACGCTTCGGTTCAGTCGTTTCCGGAGCTCAAAACGCTCTTTCGACGATGCACTAACCGCGATACACTAAGAGACTCCTCCGGTGTACTGCCCACCAGCGGCCGAGCGCTAAAGTCGCTGAACACTGGTAGTTCGGTCCGAGGTTCGAATCCCGCGAAAGGGCTGGCTGCATGGGCGTTTTCATGTTTTTCCCCATGTGTAACGTGTATACGAGCCAGTTGCCCTTAGACAGTCCTCCACGAAGGCATCCCTCCTCTTAGGCAGATAGCCCTTGAGGCTTTGCCATAATCACACACACACACACACCTCCGGTGCATTCCTAGACCCACTCGTCACTCGCTGCCCGACTGTCAACTCGACCGACTCCGCACGGACTAACTCGAGACACATACTCTCACTGCGGACCAGCAGGGTTTATATAGCTTTCGGTTTCTATTCGAGAACATTCTGGGCTAAACCGGTAAGAATCCGTTCCAGAAGGTTCTCCATCCGTCCATGGCATAGCGCCAATTTTGTCGCCAAATGGGCGATTTCTCGCCAAATGTGGTAACCCTGCCTTCCTTGTATTTTATGGTAACCCTATAACTGCTTTGCGGGGAAGCTATCTCACCGCGCCTGTAGATTTCGTAACAATATTTTCAATTTGACAGCTGCGAATGTGTTTATAGAATGTTTTCATGTTCAACACAAGAACAAAAAACTAAACCTCGCGGGCATTTATTGTTTCAATATTAACTTCTCAATCAAAACAGACATTACCATCTGTTATCGCCATCAATTCAACTGCTGGGTTGGATATCTCACTTCTCTTGAGTTATGAAACTAAATTCTTGTTCGTATTACTCATCTGATATTGTCCGCTAAAGCATTTCTTGGGGTACTGTCATAAAATGTCATTTGATTTCTCTATCACTGCGCATTCAACACGTTCAATATTTCGATTATTCCCTCACTGTCTATTGTCAAAATTGTTAAATTACTACTTATGATGTTAAATGCAAGCTGTCATTTTGTGCCGAGCTTTGATTCACTACATGAATGAAATCGTTTGACAGTATTTTGTATATTACAAGGGTCAATTCGAAATGGATGGTTCAGATCCCTTTGTCGTTCAATTTGAAATAATTGCCTCTTACAGAGCGTAAAGCCGTGCCCCAAAATGTTGCTCTAAGTGACAACGATGAATGTAACTGAAGGATTATAGTCTGAAAGGATTACGCAGTAGGTGGGTGTCGTGAGCATTGATTAGAGCGGATGAATTCAGTGTTGTGACGTAGTAGACACAGTTTAATGATTACTTGTGAACGAAATTTCTAATCGGTAAAATGCGTTAAAGGTGATACGCAACCATTTTATTTAAGAGCTATTGCTTCTGAAATTATTTAGCATTTCGAAATTATTTTTATAAATTTTATTTTAATGTAAAATTATATATTTTTGATTCGGTGATTAGAATGCTATCATGATTCCGTAATTCTGTCTATGCAAATATTGCGGTTCTGGTTAATTAATTACGTTGGTTGGAACTCTTCACGCGCAAACTCAGATAAAAGTTCATGCGTTTGATTTGACTTTTCTAAGAGAAGTATATACCACTCCAGTAGAAATACACGAGCAGTATATAAACATATAAAATATATTCATATATATAATTTATGAAAATATAATACATATTTTATGTATTATATATTCTGTATATAAAATATGTATTATATGTTCATAATATATATATGTAAGACTTCTGAACGTTTAAAAGAAGCAACAGCTATCTTAGATTATATGGTTTTATTGTTTATTAGACTTAAGAATAAAGTCATTATGCTTTTTAATTTATTCCTAGAAGAGAATTTAAAAATAAATTCAAACTCTGGATGATAGGGAATTAATGTAGAAAAGGTAGTTTTATAATTATTCTTGAAGAAAGTTTTCTCCTGCTGAATTTATCAGAGGCTTGAGCGATATCAGCGTTTGTGCTGCTGCAATTTTGAATTTCCGAAAATCTCCGCGATGTTTACAACCCCCTTACAGTGTTTTCCATTAAGATGATGTGAAAATGTCTAGAAATTTTCGTACGCAGTTCGCAACAAACAGGTTTCAATCAGTTACCGAAATGTCCAATGTAAAAGAAAATTCCAATTAAGTCGAGTGATTTTTCATTCTTGCTACTATAATGGCATGCAAAAGCATTAAAAGAAGTAGTGTCAAGCGTAGAGGTCCTTTATTCATTGAATGCAAAAAAACCATCTTCATTATGAATCTTGGATTTTTAAATGAACAGCTGCTCTACAGCCCTTCAGATTGACATCGCAAAATAAGTGAAGATGAGTATCATTAGTTTTCACTTCAGTTTCAAATATGAAATATTTCTTAATTTTCTAAAAATTATTTTTTCAAATATTTCTGGGATTATAACTTTATAAAGCACCATTGCTTACATGTTTCTTTTAAAATTTAGGGGTAACTGAAAAGAAAATTATCTGTCGATTCTGAGCTCCGAAAGTTAATTCGAATAATTAAAAGAGGAATAAAAATCTGCTGTCTATTTTCTGCACTGTCTGCAAAGCATGTCGTTTCCTAACTTTTCGTTCCTCAGATCACTCTTAAATTTTGAACAATACATACTCGTATCCCGAACTATACCTAATACTTTTAAGCTATTCTTTTAATCAAAATTCTAGAATCTTTCCATAGATATCATAAAACTGGTGAGTTTGTTGTGAAGATCCATACCAGCATACTTTAATATTTTAACAATGGTAGATAAGTAAAAGTCTTCCTCGCGAGGAAAAGCTACAAGAAAGAAATCATATACGTAAAATGCAGTACAGCGTAGTAATTAAAAACGTTAATAATTTTTAATCACATTTCTTTAGATATTGTTTCATGTGGCTGAAAGAATAAATTTATTAGAAATAACATCATACGCATTTCGTGCCATTCGCAGAATTTTATGCTGTCAGTCTGACGAAGATGCGTTGCTGAAACTTAAAAATCTCAAAATCTTGCATTTTTTAACTCAGTTTGACCTTGATGACCTGTCTTTTAAATATAGGAACAAAACGCAATTTTATACAATCTTGCATCATGAAATTTCTGTAGATGCGCTACTGAAACTCAAAAATCTCAGGAAAATTCCAATTCTTTCTGCAATCTGGATTTGATCACCCGCATCTCTGATAAAGACATTAAATGTAATGTTTTATATTTAAAAAAATTTAAAATATCTTATATGTTTAGATTTAGATTGCGTTGTAGCCATTTAACCATTTTTTACTTTTATATTTGAAAGAAGATTCAGAAACAAATATCACTATATTAGTTAATTAATCTTGCCTTAAAACAAGCCTATCTGACATACAATGAGAATTAGTTTTGATTTCTAGGCATAGTACATTCTTCAACAATTCAGGATTCTAACTGCTCTCCAGAATTCCTCCAATTTTTGAAATAACGTATTATTCATTTTAAATTTGCTTTCAGGGCTTGAAAAAATTTGTTTGGACACTCAAATTACATTTTGACTAGTGTCTAATTTCAGTTAATCCATTTCGCAAACACTGAAAGTAAATGTTTTTAGGAAACTATAAGGCATGTGGGGATTCTTTTAAGTTATTTAACAGTTAATTTTGTATTGAAGCAACTTTCTTATTACTGTCGCTTCAAACCCATGCTTTCTTGCCAGAATGTAAATGAGTTCAGCGCTCCTAGGCATTCGGCTTGTTTACGCCGACTTTTACGAGTCAGAGCCTACCTGCGCATTAAATATCCCGTGAAAAGCCTTTAGGCTAACTTAATTCTATTCTGTATTAAGTTACTTGTTACCTTTTGAGTTAAGCCAAAAGTGTTTGCATTTGTAAGCACGAATTGGTGCCATCTGTGGATATATTAAGTTAATAAAGGGTCCTTTAACCCTTTCTCTAGCTTTGTCGTACTTAAGGATAATTCCTTAAACAATCTATTGATGTCTAGTTAGTTTATGTTCGCTAAGAATACTGGACGTCACTGGACTATATCGTTGATATCTCAAACTGCAAGTTCACAGCCTTTCTTGCTTATAAATTCCTGAGTGTTTTCATGTTTAGGATCTTAAACGTTGGTAACATAAATTACCCATTTTTCATGTATTTAAAATAATGAATTTGTGAGGATTTATTTATTTTGACTAGTTAATTTTGAGTTAAGGCAACTTTCCTGTGGCTCTCCTTTTCATCCACGCTTTTGATGCCAGAATGTAAATTAGATAGCCCACGTTAATTCAGATTAAGAGAGAAAGAAGTGCTATTTAAGCGAAGGTTTCACAAGTTGATTTTAAAGCGTGTTCTGATTGCTTGAGGCCACGTTGTTACCGTGATTTAATAGCGATTTGATTTTGTGGTGTTGAGTGCTTCTAACTATTAGGCTTGTCTAGCCGGCTTCTTCGAGCCAGAGCCTTCCTGCGCTTTTACTTTATTCTGTGACCCGTTAGACTAGTCTAAATTAGATTTAATTTTAAGTTCAAAATTATTTGAGTTAAGCTAGAAGTGCTGACTTAGGGAAACCCAAGTGACGTCAACTGTGAATACTTTTTGATCGAATAAAAAGACTATTTACACTCTTCTTCTGACTTTGTATGACTCGTGTCTTTAAGTGTCTTTAAGTGTATGACTACACTTAAAGACACGAGGATAATTCCTCTACAGTCTTTCTAGAGCACGTGAGTTTACGCTACCAAAGCAAACGAGACTCTGCACATTATTCACTGAAATTCTCTGTTTTTTAGTTGGAATCCATCTCTACTTCCTTGGCAATGCTAATTGTGAAAAGATATATTGTTAAGCGTTTTGCTTTTATGATTTGCAGTTTTAATTCTCGAACTGAATCTCTCAGTAAGAAGCTTATTTCTGTTCCTCAATCAATCAGAATCCTGATTAGCTTTGACTTATTGTTATGAACTGCGTAAAAATGGAAAATATTTATTTGCAAAGATATTGTACTGCAAATCAAATAACGACAGTTTATGTTTTCACTGGCAATATCATTAATTTCTTTATCAACACACTTTATATTGCTGGAACTTTAATAGTTTCCACAAGGATTTATTTTAAATTTATACTAAAGAAATAAATGCAAATTGCTGAAGCAGTTAATAATCTTTCTCCGTCTGCGTTTTTTTTTTTCTCGTGTTAAAATTTACGCAATTCATTGTTTTAGATTTGCAGTTACACAAAGCTTTCAAAAAGTTTTATTCAAATAGTGGCTGCCAAGTGGCTATTGTTATTTTTATTAGTGAGCATTTCTATCTCTGCGCTGAAAGTGGTTTCTGTTTCCCAGTTCTGTATTTTTGAAAATTTTTGAGTTTACTTATCGGTATTGCAACATCTCGTCTTTCAAGCTCAAGTTTTATAAATTTAATTATTCTCTCACTTATCAGCTACCCTGTTACTTTAGCAATTTCCTTTACTGCATCACATCTATGAATATTTAGTGTCAATGCTTCGGTTAACAATGTTAAAAACTATACGATTCAATAAGCAATAGCTTCAGTTTACTTCAAAACCGTTATACAGGTTTCACAATTCTCTTGCATTCAGAACACATTTAACGGGTTTCCAATTTAACAGTTTATTGATATGACAGTCAATCCTTGTGTCCATAAATATCTTTTAATGAATAAATTCAATAATCATAATTTGTTTCATTTTAACTCAGTCTTGATGCACAACTGCAATATTTAAGTTTTTGATAAACTGGATGTAAAGGAACTGCATTGTCAAATACTTTTTAAAATTTTCCAGACACGAACTGAAAATTTCTGCAAATATTTCAAACGTTTCCTTTGATAATTTGATGTAACCTCGGAGGAACTATTAATTAAATGAACAGTGTGTGAAATTTTACTTTTTGCATTATTAAACCTGTAGAGTCATTAGGTTATTTTGATGCAGGAGACATGAAAGCAATTTTGCATTTGCAATGCACCCGCCGGGACTCTCGAATACGCACTGAGTATGCTACCGCTGCACCATGAAGGCATGCTAGAAGGAGGGAGAAAATACCATATATACTTCCTCTTCTAAAGGGCGACTGGCGACGAGAAGACCCCAATCGCCAAATCCTGGTGTTGACGAATTACCGTCCACCACCTTTTAGTTAGGGCGCCAGTTGTAAAATTTTTTAATTATAAAAATGTGTAGCGCCCTCGCGGGGACTCGAATCTGGACCTCTCGAATGCGTGTCGAGCATGCTACCATTACACCACGAAGGCATGCTGGAATGAGGGAGAAAATACCTTATAAACCAATTCCTTTTTTCAAATGCCCTTGATCAATTAAATTCTATAAGCGGTTTTCTTATTTTCTTCAAATGAATTTACGTCATTTGTATACGATTTTCATCTGTAATTACACCACAGATTTCTGAGAGTTTTCATTTTATCAATTAGTTCTTCTTTAACTGTCTTTAATAGATTTATTTCGTTCTCTGTAATCTCAGCTTCGAACAATGCATGTATTCTTACGGAGGTGCGAGTTGTATGAACCCGAATTACAAACTTTGTTCTTACTCTTCATTAAATATGCCGTATTTGGCACATAAACATAATAGATACACGTAGCTATCTTTGATTCAACTACCGTCTAAACTTTTTTAGGTTAAAATAATACGCCGAATAAAGGTTAATTTAAAAGTCAAACAACAAAAATCAGAGTTATATTCATAAATTTTCCAGAACCAGTTTCGATGGTTTTACCGAATTATCATCTTCATCCAGCTGAGGGCCTGAAAAATTTGCGAATATAACGCTGATTTTTGTTGTTTTACTTCTAAATTAATACCATTTAAACATCAAGCTACTTTCTGGGTTTCACTTAAACTGAATTCTGTAAGTTATCTCGACTTAATTAATACACACAATTTCCGTTTAGTATAAGCAAAGTTGCAAAACAAACCTTTGAAACATTAAACGTTCTTCTGTAGCAGCCCATTCTAAACGTCCCAATTTCCTACCACTACTGGAAAACAAGTTAAACACATCTTTTGAACATAGTTATCTGCTATACTCTTACAGCAAATATATAACACCTTAAGATTAAATTTCACAAAGAACAGATATTCAAACAGTGTTTTAGAAGAAAACCAAGTGATGATAGTACCTTCATGCTTGAAAATTTAGCATTATTATGCTATATTGTGTGTGAGAAAAAAACAGGGCTTTATCAAATATCAAATATTTTAAATATGTGAAACATGGCATTAATACCTGAAAATGTTGTATTTGATGCCTGGAACTAAAAACTAGAGATTGAACCGCGTCATGTTATTCGAAGTGTACGTTCTTTGTGTTTTAGGTAGTGCAAACTGTTAAAAGTAATGGAATTCCATAAAACTTAATTTTACAAGTCAGAACTTTACTTTGATATATTTAGGCTCTTTTTGTTTCAGAGATTTTCTGGGGACTGAATATTGCTTTTCTCAGGGCAATATAAAGCATTTCAGGTATTTTGTTACTCTTTAAAGCTCTCATCCATTTTAAACCGCTATTTTTGAAATTTATAGTATAGAAGGCAACTCAAGCATTCTAAAAAAAGAGTCATAAAGGGCTTAAAGTAACCGCCTATCACATTCATGACAGGGGTTTGGTAACTTCGTTCGACTTAGATTACTGTCAATCACAAATAAAAACCAAAGTCGATTTTAGAGCAAAATATCCTTTCTTAATGCAAATACCTACAAGTTACATGATACAGGCCAGTTAATAACAAAAACTGAAAGCCATACCTTTTTATTTGGATATTATATAAAAAATGACAATTTTCTTCATTTACTTTTCATCTTGAAATTTAAGAAAACGTTATATTTATTTTTAAAGCTGTTAAATTTACAGGTAGCTAAAAGGAAGTTTAATAATATGCAGATTCAAGCTTCAAAAGAAAAATCAGCCTATCAACGGAAAAGCCTTATCACTAGTTACTCCTAATATTTATTTTTAAATGTACGTCAACATGGTGCGTCTTCTCTTCCCCTTCTTTAGAGAGTGGGACGTGTCTTTTCCATACAAAACATTCAGTAATTACAACCCGTGAATTTCTCGACTTTAAAAATAAATGCTATCCTCAACCCGACTAAGACGATCTGACAGTATTTTACCTGAACTCTAGTATAAATTTACTCGCGTTTCACAGTAAAAAATATAACCATTAACTTCTATATCTCCAAGATATGCAAATGAAAGACAGTATAAAGTAGTTAATAAATGTGATCAAAAATATACCTAAATCTAATAACTTCCCATATTCATATCTAAAATGAAATAATAACCAAACAGCATACATGACAGCACTATTTGAGAAAAAGCATTAACTAGTAGTGTTTGAAAGTATAAATAGCAGAAGGAAGGTAACAGAACTAAAATTTCCAAATAATACAAAAATATTTGTGTTTTTTAAATAGTAAGCAATTAAAAGTGCAATAATTATGGATTGCAGTATTTACTAGTAATGCTCATGATTCTTACCACCATTTCTTTCGATCATATGTTAATGTATTTACTTATTTTTAGTTTTTACATTTTAAAATAGTGATAGATTACAATGATTATTTCGTGTACTTTTTATAATTAATAACTTTCCTTTTGTTACTGTACAGAAATAATTTAAATAATATTGTATACGATAGTAAGCTAAGTACGTTAAAGTAAGCTCTTCGTTATAGAGCACACGATGAAACTTTTTGTTTCTGTTTATTATGAATTTCTTTGTTATCACAAGCACATAAAAAGTTAGCGAAAAAATAGAATATACTTAAATTTAATAAAAAATGAAACCTGATTTCCAACATTCATTTATTGAGATAATCTAATAAACATACATAACGGCAATATTAAAAAAAAAAAAAACGCGAATTACACAATGTTTGGAAGAATAGATACCAGACGAAAAGTAATAAAACTGCGATTTGCAATCAATAAAAAATAGTGTTTTTGAATATTACACAATTAAATATCACATAATTATAAATTACAATATTTCATAGAAATGCTAATGTTTCTTTAACACTAGTTTTTCTTTCATACATTTCATACACTGTTTAAAATTCTTAACCTTTTCTGCATACTGTACAAAAGACAATATGCATTGTTATTAATTTTAATAATTAATTAATTGCTTATATTATGCATATATCTAATTCATCTTCAGCAGTCATATTAAGTACTGGTGTCCAATAATTTCGTTGTATTTTGAAAATAATGAACATACCATAAAAGCTTGAATTGTTGTTGTTTTTGTATTGATTGCATTTTCAGCAAAACCAGAAAGTGGCTTACCGTTGTATGCTATTTTTAGTTTTATATGAATTAATTCTGAAAGCCAATAGGACGTTATAATCGAAACACAAAGCTAGTAAGTTTATCAGAATATTGCACCGCTGGAACCACAGTGATTGGATACAGACACTATTTCACGAACCACAGAGACACTATTGCCCGAACCACAGAAACACTATTTCACGAACACTATATTCCAGAAAGCACTATAGATCACAGAAACACTATTTCACGAACACTATATTCCAGAGACTACTATAGACCACAGAGACGCTATTTCACGAACACTAGATTCACAATTAGCCTTGTGGCATTTTTTGTATTCTGGATAATTTCACTCGCTGAATGCACTTGAAGCAAGTAGATACAGAACAATGAGAAGATTCACAATGCGTTCTTTGATTGACAGTGCATTACATTTACTATTAAGAAAAGCAATATTATTTATATCAGCCATTCCTTGATTCAATTTCAAATATGAAGTAAGTCTTTTCAAACGCCTTACAGATGGCATCTTTACCAAATCACTTGAAAGAACTGCTAGAATCTGAATTAATTGCGTAGTTGTTCAAATTTGGCAGCTAGCCAAAGCGAGCGCGCAAATTTCGACATGTTCGTTTATATAAGCATTCAATAAATAATGTACACGTCTGCTTCCCCTTCCGCCATATATATTGGACAGCCGTGAGTTCGTCCTTACTTCAAAAATAAGATATTTCAGTAGTGCTAACATGTGATTTGCATTCATTTGGGAAATATGATTTTTTAAAGTATATAAAATGCATAACTTAATAACTTACTTTATAGATTAGTTTCATTTTTAAATATTTTGCTATAATATTTATAAAATATATTTTAGGCATTAATTACTTTAACAAAATTCTAAACAATTATTTAGAACGTATTTTTAGAACTAATTAAATTTAATAAGTCAAAAGTATTTATATTAAATTTACATTTCATTAGATGATCCTACCTTAAATTATTATATTTAGATGAAATAAAGTAATGAAACATTGCAAAGTAAATGTTATCCGGACTTCAGATTCTTGAAAGGGCAGATTCTAAAAATAATGCTTTTTTTCATTGTCAAAATAATGCTGATGAACTAAAAAAAAAAAAAAAAAAAAAAAAAGGATAAAACGACCACGTCTAAAAGCGGTCATATCATGACGTTTCAGCAACTTCGACAAATTGCCAAGATGCAACGGCAAGTATTTTGCGTCTTCGCAAAGTTGTAACGACGTCGTAAAAATTACCACGACCACTTTGCAACCTCTCGGACCAGTTTGCAACGTCGTGTGCTACTTGGGTTAATATCTGGAATCCTGGACCCAAAGGCTTGGCGACGTAGGTGGTAATGAGGTCTTGATACAACGTTTCTAATTTCGATTTAACGACAACTGACAGAAAGTCCCTAACAGGTATGGAATCACAAACCTGATTTTTGACTTTCTTACTTTTCATAGAAATTTGAGTTTAATTTTATGGAATAAAACAAGAATTTTTTAATCTGCTTTAATATTTTAGAAATGTAAAGTCCGTATTTTCAAGATTTAACTCAAATGGCATACATGGAAACTTTTCATAGTAACTTATCCAAAACAGTATTTTAAATTCTTAATTTGTACTTCGATCCATTGTCTATTTTAGTTTACAATGCGGTTGTATTTAACTTACTACTTCAGGCTTTCGAGATTGAATAGATTTATTTTTTTACTAATATTATGTTTACTAACATGAGATAACTTACAAACGTTTTCCTTACCCGAAATACGTGTGGTTATAAACCGCAATTTTAATTATAAATTATTTAGCTGCATCATTAAGACCATCTCCTTTTCTCCCCAGCGATAAAATAATATAATTCTGAAAAATTTAAGAAGTTTGAAATTTTCCTTTTAAACATTTTGAGCTCTAAATATGTGCAGAAAAGCTACCTTAGTTTAAATGCAGATGTTAAATAAAACTGTATACTGTATTGATTTAGTGGGAGATTAGGTGCAGGTCGTTTTTCTTTGAGAGCAATAACATTTTGAGTACATATGTTTTTTTCTCCTGAAAACGAGGAACCTTTGTCTGATAGCCCTCGAAATCAGTACTTTTTTTCGAAATCTAGTCCAAACTAAGTTTGCTATTTTGGCTAATTTTAGATTTTATATTGGCGTGTTTGTCATCCATTTCCATTAGAACGCTTTTAGCATTATGGTATTTTATGATATTTTATGCGTTTGTATCATATGTGAACTAGGATAACCATATGGCAAGTCACTTTAAATACATGCATTTAATTACTAATTTATTAGAAGAAACAAAATCATACTTTTATGGAAACAGCTGTTGATTTTAATAAGACAAAATTAGATGTCATTGGATTAATTCATTTCATTAGAGTTTCATTGGGTCAGTCAATTTTTGCTTTTGGAAAATTCTGTATTTTCGTTTATAATAATTAATGCCTACTTTCTCGCAATAGGAGCACAAGAAGAAATATGTGTTTGTGAGCGTAAAGAGAGAGAGTTATGTCTGTGATAGTAATAAGATAATTCAAAATTAAACAGAAGCAAAGTAAAATATAAAATATGGTATAAAGAACTAAAAAAATTATTTATAGCTAGCAAAGGTAGCTGCAATAAATGTATAATAGTAAAGCTGGTAGAGTCATTAGTTTTTTTTTTTTTTTTTTTTTTTTTTTTTTTTTTTTTAAAGAAGGAGACGTGAAAAATGATGGCCGTTACAACCGTTACACCACGAAGGGGTGCTGGAAAGAGGGAGAAAATGTGGACAGCCTCTAGTCGATAGAGCAATGTAACAGAAGTCGCAAGTTCGATCCGTAACCTTAAGTATATTTTTTTAAAAAAATTAAATCGTCATATTCATTGCCAAATACAAAAGAAACTTTTAAAGGAGTAAAAATCGCAAATCCAAAAATTATTACAAAATTCCATTATTCCTTTTTTGACTTAATAGTTTTTACTCCTCTTACAGTTCGTTTTGTATTTGCTAATGATTGTGAAGCATTATTTAAATACATATATAGGTAGATAGCTAGATAGCTAGATATAGATATAACTTTAAAGTGATTTCATATGTCATTTATTAATTTACGAACAGTTAGTTTTAAATGTTTATTAAATTAAAAATTATTTATGAATCTGTAACTTGGGATATTATTTGTCCGTTATTCATCTTAAAAGTATTGCAATAGTAAATATTTTTTTCGGTTTTGTTTTAAAACTTTAGATGAAGGTAACGTGTTTATAGAAAAAATATTATTGCCCCCTATTGTAAAATTCTGATGGATTGTCCATTGCTCTTATTTAACAAAAATCGAATCACATTTACTTGTTCATAAAATACCCGGTTTCTTTATTTTTAAAATATGTATGATTTATGCGATTCGAAAATTAATACTTTTTGATTGAAGAACACATTTTAATCCTTTATAATATTTTATTTACAGAACAAATGTACAAGAAAAATGAAGTGAAACACAACACTGGCAAACAGAGCTATACACCATGGCAAAGGAAACTAAACTTAAATACTAAGAGTAATAAGTTAAACACAAAATGAGTAGCCGCCTTGAGCAAGACGATGATGTTTCTGAAATACATGATCTTCTGGAAGTTTTATTCGTGACAAGCTTCTTGCAGTGACTTGATTGTTTTAACAGTCTCACTGCTCTCCTTCAGTTACCTAGTAAAAATAAAAATATTTCAAGCAATTAGTTTCAAAATTTCAATTCAATTGTTTTCTCTCTCACACGTTAATTTAGTCAAAATTATTCTTTAAACTGGATATCAAGTGCGTTTTTTGAGATAAGAATATGTTATGCAGTGGTTGTGAATGATATCTGTTAAAGGCGGCAAAGGATTTTGTGAAAACAGCAAATCTTTTACTACCTTTTACGTAATAAACGATATTTGTGAGTTTGAATTATAAGTGGCTTAAAAGATAATTTTTAAGACAAGACCATAATACTTTAGCATATAACACTGAAACAAATTACAGCTTTAAAATTAAGTAAAATTCAACCTTAGATTGTCTCTGGGTTTATAGCGGAACTTCAAACTTTATGGACTTCGAGTAAGATTGGCGTGGAAGTCTTCTTCAAGGGGTAAAAATATTCAGTTATTTCAAGATTTTATATTAATTGCAATAGCACTACACGGAAGAAAACACGCCAATATTAGTGCTCTGTGAAATTTAAATTAACGTTTCTTTTATTCAGAAACTCTACGCTTTCTGTGGAAAATTGAAACTGCAACCCTTCAAAGACATAGAATTTTCTATGACATCATAGTATGTCTAAGGTTAAATAAAATCAGTCTAAGGTTAAATTTCTTCTAATCCTAATTAAAATTAGTGTGCTTTTTCTTCCATATATTACAGCTCTTATTTGGTCGAAATCCAATGAAAAGTATTTTTTATAATGTATCATATAAATAGTTTTGAGTTACAACGTTTGCATTTATACTAATGCTATTTTTATTGCAGTTAACAAAGAAATGCGTACACAATCTATAATACTATATTTTTGAAATGATGCAAACAATTTAACAAGCATTTAAGTAACATTATTATACAGCTATTATATATAAATGTATACTATTAACATTAAAATTTCTGTATGTAATGAGCATCGCAAGCATGTCATTAGACATTTACTCTTATTAGAAAAAGGAAGGACAATTTTACAGCATTTATGGTTAAATTTTGCCTTATCATAGATTATAATTTGCGTTACAAAATAATTAGGCTATAAGAATAGAAGTTCGGCCTTACTGTAGTAAGTTGATACTGAATAAAGACGTAGTAAATTTCATAAAGACGAGATAAGAAATTTTAAACATAAAGATTTTAAATCATACATTAAGTTTCATTACCTGAAGTCACCAACTTGCAAATCAATAATCTAAGTCCCTCATTATTGGTCGAAAGATTCGTCTTCTGATAATATTTATAAGATTTCGTGCTGATTCTGATTGGCTGAAACGAAACAATTTAAAACTGATTAGCTTGTTTTTCTAATAATAATTATTGTCAGTGTAAATTGCGACAAATTTAAACAAAAATTAAAATATTTGCATTAGTTAATCAAATACATGCATTAGAAATGTATATTTAATATAGTTTGAAAATACCTGAAACATATACTATATATATATATCCACGTGAAAGTTTATTTGAATTTACGATGATAATATAACCTTATTCTTTTATCTATATTTCACTATATCCTAAATAAGAACACATGTGCATATCATTGTCACAGTTTACAGTCTGACTAAAGCACTAAACTACATGAAATTATCTAATAATTCAGTGCGGATTGATGACAAATATTACACAAAACCAGTAAGAGGGTTGTATTAAAAAAATTAATACTTTTTATGGCAAAACAGAAAGAAGTGTCATCTTCTTTTCAAAACTACGGCAAGCAATGTGATTTGGAAGGGTTTGCGTTTATGCCCATTATAAGTTTTCCTGTTTGCGCTTTTCCGTTATTATTTTAGAAGATTATTTTTTTTCCAAAAATCTAAAAATTTCAAAAACATTAAAGTTTCGTAAAATATTAACTCAAAAGCATACCTGATAACTGTACTTCTGAAAGAACAAAATCCATATTTTTATTTTTAACTCTGAATGTTAATAAATGTTTTAGAATAGTATTTTTCATTAAATATATGTATTAATAGAAATACATATTGTAGTATGTAATGTACTATTGAATAATGTAATAATACATTATTCAATATTACATTACTATAATGTAATATACCTAATGTAATATTGAATAAATTACTTAAATAAGAAGATGATATGATTTTAAAAGATAAAATAAATGATTTCATGATTTGGTGCATTTAATTAGGTAGACACTATTGAAAAAATATGCACACACATTTAAGACAAAATGTAGTGCATACTCACATAATTGGATGGTAATAATAAGATAATAAAAATAATTTCACAGTTTAATATTTGATTGGCTAAGTATTATTGAACAAGTTCTGAGTGTGTTTTCCTATTTATATACTGCTCATCATCGGTCGGGCGGTAAGTCGCCAGTTCTGGTAGTTCGGTCCGGGATTTGACTCCCGGCAAAAGAGCTGATTGCATAGGCATTTTCGTGTTTTCCCCTATGTGTAACGTGTATACGAGGCAGTCTCTCTTAGAAAATCTTCCACGAAGGCATCCATCTCCTCAGTCAGATAGCTCTCGTATCCTTTGCCATAATCAAATAAACCAGACCAAACCTATTTCCATACCCGTTGAAGCTAGTGTTCACTGAATTGTGAGTAAGATTAACAATGTGTGGATCCTATTTTTGATTTGAAGACAGCTTAGAACTAAAAAAATGTCAGAGACTGTTTACATTCTGTGTTGTAATGGTTTTGTAAATATTTTAATGTAATCCGCCCTCAGGGATATCTTTAATTATTGTTTGCAGAGCAGTGAAACGTAACATTGTAACTATGATCTTTCAGAACACTACTTTATATTTCTGTAATATGATCTCGATCTAGAAAAGCAACGTGTCTAAGTCTGGATGAGCAAAATATTCTCCAAACTTTACAGCCACATCATTTGCTTGTGTATGTGGTCCTCACCAGCCTGGAGACCATATGTTGAAACCATTGCTTCGTTTTGACAATATATAGCCATTAGTTTAACGTCTTTAGCCTCTGAGTGCTTTAACTGTAGAGTATCAGTCTGGTCTTGTGTTTTTGATGTTGTGGTAAATTACTCAGTTAGAGTAAATGTGATATATGTTGTTGTTTAGTGGTAATGATATACATGTTTACGGGGGATAAATCACTGCGACCGCCATTTTCGAGAACCTTACAGTAGATACTTTTGCACATGAAACTACTTCCTAAAGACAAAAATTTTTAGATCAGTTGAAAACTGCAAAAGATGCCTTCAAAGCTGAAAATTTAAACGTATAAGCTAATTGTATCTTCGAATTTTAAAGCTAGCGATTTCAATTTATAAGGACGTTTCTCTTTCTCCCTCTGTCTTTATGCTCTGGAGATGTAACTGAAAACAGTTCGGCTGGTAATTGGAAGATCTGATAATTGAATCGCAACCAAGGCATAGCTTCTTTTTACCGAAAAAAAATACCTATAGCTCTGTATGCTTACTTCAGTGAATCTTCGCAACATACTTCATCTCTTTGTTTAGAACACGAAAATACGTATTCTGCAATATTTTATTTTATATTACTGCATTTTTGTTTAAGTATTTTCTAAAATATACACGCTATTATACACGCTAAAATATTCACACTTTAAATATAATTAAAAAACATTATATCTGAATTTATGGTTGTAGAGCCATTAGGTATTTTTTGGAAGCAGGAGTCATGAAAAATGAGCAACGCCTTTGCCGGGAATCGAAACACGGACCTCTCGAATACGCGCCCAGCGTGCAGACCACCACACTACGAAGGCATGCTAAAAAGGCGTGAGAAATACCTTATATACTCCCCCTTTAAAAGGGCGACTGGGGTTTTTAGCGGACCCAATCGCCAAATCTTGGGTGTGGAGAATCATCATCCACCATCCTTTTAGTTCGGGCAGTGCCACTGTAGAGACATTAGGTATTCTGGAAGCAGGACAATGAAAAATGAGTAATGCCTTCGCCGGGAATCGAACCACGGACCTCTGGAATATGTGACCAGCGTGTAGACCACCACACTACGAAGGCATGCTAAGAAGACGGGAGAAATACCTTATGTGGTGATAAATAAAGCTTGTTTCCACCAGCGAACTCTTTTAAAGTTCTGTTTCCAGTGAACTCTCTTAATTTCCATTGATTTCTCTTAAATTTCTACTTCTTGTATGTACCGAAATTTCGAAATTAAAAAGAAAAGCGCGACTCAGAAGTAAAATTATAACTATGCAGTTATTCATATTTCATAAAGTGATCCTATTTGTGGTACTTCTGTAAAGATTTAACGTTAGGCAGACTCCTAAGGGAAGACGAATTTTAATTGCAACAGCAAATTTGAAGCTCATAAATATTTATACTTAGGGGGGACTGCTACATTTACTCCATGCTTCCAAACTCATCCGACACAAAAAGGGTTTTATGAGATCTAAGTAAGAACAATGGTTCCAGAGCTTTTGATACGTTACTGCTTTTGCACTTTACCTTGGAACCTTCAAAATTAAATATGTGTATATTTCACATATGTAATGAACTTCTTATTATTATTTCTGAAGGTTAAAAATAAAAAAGGTAGCTAAGAATTCTATAATTTAATGTTTAGGGGGGTTCATCATAGCAAAATTAAAGTTAAATTAAAATAAACTCACGAATTAAAACTAGTGTTGGAGCATTAATTTCATGCTGAAAGGACAAAAAGTGTATAGAAGTTTTGACTTCAATTACAGTATCTTGGAATTTAGCCTCATTTATCCAACAGTTAAAGACCTAGAATTTTTGCGAAATTTTTATAGCTTTCTCTGCAAAATTGTTGACAGATTATTGAGTTTTCTTCTACAGTGAATGCAAAATTTATACCTAAATTTATATTTTGCCGTGCAACACAATGATGAAAATATTTAGTGTAATCGTATTTTTAAAACTTAACATTCATAAAAATTACAAAACATAAAATAGGTTTTCTTGAAACCGATGTAAAGAAATGCATAAATGGTACTACTTTGTCTCATAATTGATAGACATAGTCTTTGACAAAAAATATCATTTGTAGAATGGAAAATAAATCATAAAACAAGACCTTTTAAAACACTGCATACTAAATTAAATTTTAAAATATGATAAATTCAAGAAGCTGTCATCGAAATTCATTTCTGAAAATTCGATTATAAATGCTACTTTAGGTTAATTCAGAAGAATCTCTTATTTGAAAGAAGTCGTTTGAACTGTGCTTAAATTTATGGCTGATAGAATTATGGAGCAATGTCGATTTAAATTAATCTCTCGGAGTTTGAGTTATAGGATTAAATGCTGCAATATAAAGAAAAGAATGATTGAACGTGATTTTTTCATGTCGTTTTAACTACAAAAATAAAAAGTACCTATCTTGAAATCTATGTCTGCGTTCCTAAATATTTTAATATTTCTGATAATGATTAAAATATCCAAGCATAAAATTTTCATCTTTAACTAGCTATGAATATGCTTTGTTATGCACAGGAGGCATAATTTAATATCCGTTAGAATAAGATAGAACAGCGTGATATATTTACCAAAATGCACGAAATAAAACGAAATTTAATGCATTAGCTGAGAAAGGGAGAGAATAAATAAAAATCATATTTTTACTTTATCAAAAGTCATAAATTTGAGCCAAGGCTTAATCAATTTAACAAGGGTGAGAAGATTCTACTCGACTATGGATCACTGAAGTCTGAAATAATATTATTTTCCTCAACTCTGAATCTATTTGCAGCGAATAACATAAAATGATGGATAACCCGCCACTACATTATTGATAAATAATTCCCTTAAGGAAGTGGTGTAAAAAACACACTTTTTTTTTCTCTTTCGATTAAACCACTCTTACCCAATTTATCAAAAATATAATAATTACCGGACATCGAGTTTGATCGCAATAGAGCATCCATCAAATAGATAAAAATGAAAACATAAAATATTAATTTCTTAAGCTAAATTCGGGCTTGATCACTTAAAATCGGCTAGTTTAAAACATAATCTTCTTAAATTTTCTGCTATTATGCAAATTATCCTTTCATTATATTTATATCATTAATCAGCTTAATTAAAACTGCTATTTGCTACACTAAGGAAATGTGTAGTTAATCTAGTTTTTAATAAGTCGTATTTTGCAAATTATTTTTCTAAGAAAGGCGTGTTTGAATTAACTTAATAAATTGAGATTATATATGTTTTCTGTATTTAAAGCATTCTTGTCCAAAAGAAGTATGCAAATAATATAGCTAAATGAAAATAATCTTTTATTTTACTAACATGGAAATATAACTGAAACGGCTGTTCTTTCCATCTTATGAATAAAACTGCATTCCCACCAGTTTATTACTGCGTTCCCACCAGTATACATAAAAGGAGCTTGAGAGCATTCGAATGTAGATATTTCTTTAATTTATTTGCAAGTGTTGGGTTTAAATGGTTCCTTTATTGATACGAATTATGAAATGGGGAAAATATTGCTGCGACCAAAATAACTAGAATTTTTCATTGAATATAGTTAGCTGGATCAGCTGGTAAGGTAATAAAAATGTTCTTGCCGTTCACGAACGTTAGAAACAGATACAGGGAATGATGCTCAGGGTTAGTTCTTGAAGTAATCTCATCAGCTTCAAACATCCTTTGCCGACGTTTCGACAGCTGCGCAATGCTCTGGCGATAAGACTTGAAGGGGGGCGGGTCTTGAACACAGAAAAGTCCTTGAATACGCGCCGCAGGTTTGCCTCATTGTCAAATGTTTATCCTCGGATGTGGTTTTACGAGTAATTGAACAAATGGTAATTTGTGGGTGCTAAGATTAGCAAACGCAATATCTCAACCAAGTAGCTGAATGGTATTCGTGATCGTCCTTGCCATGTATTTTCATATTGTCCTGGAAGTATAACACATCTTTGAGATTAATAAATGCAAGATCCCTCTGCTGCGATGCACGTTGCACCCGTTACAACTGGTTCAAACATAAATCCTCTGTCATGACGTGAGTTGGTGGCAGTAGCTCGTAATGCACTACTTGGCGACTAGTCCACCAGACCCAGAGCAAGATCTTGCATGGGATCAGAGATTTTCTTGAGATGAGAGGCTCATGGTCACGTGGTGACAGCCAATGTCTGGTACTCTTTAAAGGGTTATACTGGACTTACCTTTTCGCCACTCGTGAGTACTCCACTAAATTTGGGTATGTTCCAGTGGCGAGACAGTAACGACAAACAGACTGTGATTCGTTATTCCTTTTTGGCTACCGACAATGCGAGGTTCTTTTTTGTTTGGTTGTTTGTTGGGAGAAGCCCATCCACCTGACCACAACTGACCCTATGACTTAATTATGCTGTCCCAGATATAAACATTGTAAGAGGTATCCACTTTCTGAACTTAAACCTCATGAAACAACAACAACAACAACAAAACAAGAAATATATTCCCCTATTACTAGGGTTCCAGATGGCATGCACGAAATTTACAGCACCTGCAAAACCTGCCAAACAGCGAACCCCAAAACCTACAAAACAGCGAGCAAAACTTTGTCCACAGTGGACACAGAAACTAATGTAAATGAGGAACCTAAACCTAAACTTAAACTCAAGTTATAAACCGTACCGCCATGTAAATGAGGGAAAACGTAACAGCTGTTAGGAAAAGTTACTGAAGGACAATGTTTAAAGAGAGGAAGCAAAATAGGATAACATGTTAAATAGAAGACGCAAAATATTGAAAGCAAATGCTTAATGAGAAAAGAAAATTTTGGGATTTTATATAGGACAAGATTGATAATAAACTCTACTTTCCAAACTTACTTCCATCTAGTAAAAGGAAAAATTGCAACCCCTAAAATTAAGTTCAATCATGAAAAGTAATGGCACAAAAACAAGCACAGCAGCAGTGACGATAACTAAGATTATCAATTAATGCTTTAATATGACGAGCAAGAACGCACATAATAGCAGGCAGAAATACGAGAAGCCTCTCGAAACGCTCCTGGCACAAAAAACGCCATCCGCTTTTCTGATTCAGAAATTAGCAACATCATAGCGTCAACAAAAAGAGTAAAAGGCCCCTTGACTAGGAAACCTTGCCATAGAAGTAATAGAACTAGGATTCGCGAATGAAGACCTCTTAGTTCAGACTGAATAAATGGCTCGAGCTAAGGTACTTTCCAAACTCGCGGAAGAGCGTGAAGTTGGTACTGTTTCAAAAACAAGGACAAGATAAAAGCAAGCCAGGTTCGTACAAACAAGCAGACATGGGGAAAAAGTCTTAAAAAAATTATTACTCAAATGACTAACCTATCACCTCGAGTAACCTCGAAGCATAGCACAATTCGGCTTCACTAAAGGTAGAGTATCATAAAATTCCTTAACAATGTCCAAGACACCATCCTTCAGAATAGAAATGAAAATTTATATACTTGTATAATATCGCTGGCCGTAGTACCGTTAATCATCTATTTGGCCAAAGCTGAAAGAAAGGCTCAAAGAACTTGGATGCTTTCTAAATCTCTACAGCTAATAAGCAGTTACTTGGAGGACAGTAAAATAACATGCACAAGAGACGCAGTAAATGTCACAGTAAAATACTACAAAAGAGGCCCCTCAGGGGTTTGTAGGTCCTAACGTAGGACCTACAATCTGGAACATAATAGCAGACACAGCTTTAAAGCTGCACATTGAAAAAAGAAAATGCTCAAATGCAATTATATTCTGACGGTTATATCTTGATAATCAACGGAAGAAAACAGAAAACACGCTAAATATTCAACGCGTTGGAGACATATAAACTTAACGTAAAAAAGACTCACGTGATCGTATTTTGGGAAGGGCAAAATTAGCAGCTAATTCCTTGCGCATAAAATGGCAAAAGATCTCCTTAAGAAGAAAGGATACTGGGAGCTACCTAGGCTTCTGGATAAGACATTAACGCGATTTCTCCTATTTATGACAATCAGGGACAAAACCAACGAAGTAATCGATTGAACAGAACAGTGAAGTCGAAGATTTTTTCATTCATAAACGTTTATGGCATTTTTTTCAAAAGCTTAGCAATATTTATATAGTATATCTCTGAGTAGATATAAAATATTAGAGCTATTTAAAGGAGTTTTGTACATGTTATCAGTGACTTCCCATTTCGGAAAATAATAGCTGTGAAAAAGATCTTTTAATTTGGTAGGAAAAGTAATATCATAAATGCAATCATGAATGAAATAAGAAAAGTATAATCAAATGTAAAACAGAAAATATAATCATCTCGGTTTTGGATTTATAAAAATACGTAGATCTACGAGTCATATGAAATCTATTACAAAAGTAGTTTCCCTCGTACATTTTGGCATTTTCTCAGTATAAAAGTTAAACTAAAACGCGTCTTGAATCTCGAGGCGTGCTCTGACGCAGTCGCATTCACCCGTACAGCTCATGAAATCCATTATGAATGTTTTGCTATATGAGTTGATAGCATTAGTAACTATAATTTGATGTTGATGCTATAAAGCAATAAAACATCTACTGAAGTTGATTATAAAAAAAACTACTTCAAAATGTTTTGAATTGTGGCTTTAAATGCACATTATTTCGCATTAATTTTAATACTTTTAATGCTATTCAATATATATATATATATTATATTTGAGTGCATGTGTGTGTGATGATGATGTCGTGTCTATGACAAAGTGCAATTATATAGCTTCGAAGCTGTCAAAGACAGCTTTTGCAACCTCGGCAGCTCTATCAGTATAAAGTAGGTTGACTGGGTCTTCAATGCCGATGTTAAACAGTCTGGCTGGATTTCTATGAATTGTGCGTGTGTGTGTAAGAAAGAGTAATAATGAAAATATTTTTCAGAATGCATGTGTTATGGATTTCCAAGCTGTTTATAATAATCTGACTAGGTCAATCACATAAGCATAATTTCGGTCTTAGTATATATCATACGTAAATTGTTTTTCGGGTCTCAGGAAAAGAATAAAATTTTCTTCACCAATATGATCCTTCTTGCTTTGTAAAATGAAGCATAAAAATTTAAGAACGATTAGGGATTTTTGGAACAGTACTAAAAGCACCGAAAAACAACTTTGCCTCATTGAAAATTGAACCAGCTCTTAGTAAAATAAGTTTACCACTACATCACAAGAGCACAAAGGAAGAGCGCCGTTAGTTCCATATTAATGTATTAAGATAATACTTTAGAATTTACTGTAAGCTTTATAAAGTTCCGTTCATCTTTTTCTGGAACCTAGCGAATTTCTTCCTGAACAGGTAACCGTTTATAAGCTAAGATTGTATGTTTTGACATAGGTATTTAGAAAAAATGAAATCATTGTGAACAATTACAAAGTCTAATTTTACGTAATATGAAGACAGAAAAGTAAATTTTCTTAGTTTTCATATCACTGAATGGCTTTATATGAACTGATGATAGTTCAATGTAATAAAATGTGTTTTCAATTTTTCAGCAACGTGAAATATAAATTTTCTTATTCAATGGAATAAATTTCGTTAAATTTATGAATACTAAAACCCAATATGCGTGACAAAATCTCCTGTTAGCATACATAACACTCATTCTAGAACATTTGACAGTACAACGCGCATCTTCAAATAATATAGAAAATATACCTAAAACGAGTTTCTTGACGGATTTTATATAGAGTGAGTACTCTTACAAGAACCTGATTTTAAAGAACATCCATTTAAGTGATAAACAAAATCACCTATAAATGTTTGATTATCATTTAGTGACAAATAATAAGTTCCTAAGAAATCAAATAACCTTTAGTTATTGCATAATATCTTTTAATCATCTTGCAGTCCATTTCTCGAAACTATAAATTTCCTTACAATTTATGCATTTACTTGATTTACTCATCATTAGAGAAGACAGATATTCGTCCCAACAGATGTTTTCAGAGCACACTAAATATCACCCATCCTTCATTATAAACTATTAAGCATATTCATATGACAACTTACCACCTAAATACAATAAAAAGTGAGCTCAAAATTGATTAGTAACATTAAGACAGCTGTTCTGTGATTTGATTGATGAGTTTCGGTTATTCAGCCAGCTCAATAATGGATGATGGTTGAATGTAAGCCAGGAGGGGATAAACAATCCTGAGTACAGAGAAGTCGATAAATATAATTTTGATGAAGATTGATAGAAAAACGTAACTTTGACTCTGTGCACTCGTCGAATCTTTTTCTAGATACAAATATATGAATTTTCTTTCTTAATTTTCAAGTATCAGTCTAAACCTTAAAACTTATTAGTTTAGTGTAACTTTTCTGTTTTCGAAATGAGAATGAATGATGAAAATTTTGCATAAGAAATATTTAAGGTAATAAAGTAGTAAATTTTAATCGTCCAGCGTGCAACCTATAATAACGTACATTATAAATAGATGTATCTCACAAAAAAAAGAAAAAAGAAAATCTGCTATACTTAGATTTAATTATTATTTTCAACCACTTTTTGTGAAATTTGTCTTGCTATGATCAGACGGAATACTGAGAAAATAATTCACGTCTTCTAAAAATATGACGCTGATGTTGTCTGCTAGTGAACTGGAAAACCGTTCATTCTAGAAAAGATATTTTCAACAAGATTTCGGTCGTAATTTCAACAGGATTACGATGTAGTATAGATGTAAACTGAAAACTTAGCATTGAATATATTACTAGTTTCTTAAGAGTTAAGGGAAGATTACAGTTATTTAGCCATTGGGCAATTCTGTGAATCAGTATCATACAGAAAAATTTTCTTTTTATCCTTTTGATAAAAAATGGATGTTTGTTCAAAATACCATGATTTTAAGTACGTCTTTTGATACAGTCGACATTTTTATTTCAGTATTTAAGTCAAGCATTCAAGATTTTGTTTCCCGAAAATTCCCTTTAAGTGGCTTTAAGTTTATCATTGTGAAATATACTTAGTTATATTAGTTTTTCGTCATCGTACATACACAAGTTTCATAAACAAAACAATTCACTACATATGCGCCCACCAGCGGCCGAGCGGTAAAGTCGCTGAACACTGGTAGTTCGGTCCGAGGTTCAAATCCCGCGAACGGGCCCGGCTGCATGGGCGTTTTCGTGGTTTTCCCCATGTGTAACGTGTATACGAGCCAGTTTCCCTTAGAAAGTCCTCCACGAAGGCATCTCTCCCTTTAGGCAGATAGCCCTCGTGTGCTTTGCCATAATTAAATACACCACACCACACCACCACATCACTACATATGCTGTTAGTTTATAATCTAAATAGTCTGCTTTAGGTATAAGTTTAATAGAGTATATCATATTATAACCTGCTACAGATACATGTTTCGTAAACTAAAATAACTGTCAGGTTATAACAAATCAGTAAAAAACTTGTAAAATGTTTGTTTAGAAGAATTATTAAAAGCTTTTTTTTATTTAATTAATGTCAGTCAGCAATTCATCAAAGCAGAAAAATAGCATATTCATCAAATTATTTTTTCTTTCTTTTTAAAAAATCTGTCCTTTAATTTAGGAGTCAATTTTTTATTTATCAGCATTAAAAATTCTGTCTTTTTATTTACCCCTGAATTTCTGTCACGGATTAATGCTGTCTTCTATCAATAACTTAAATGAATACTCAGTTTGAAGCTTAACTTTCCTTCGTTGATCACAAACAATAAAGATGAATATTGCTGCTAATCCACCTATTTTACTTTCACATGATATCGTAAAATAAGTAAAAAATATGAGGATGAATATTCAAGCTCAAATTTAATCCTAAGCTCTAGACATCACAACTGTCAGAAATATTTTGCTTAAGAATCCTGAAGAATCTTAATTTTTTTTGTTTTGTTAAATAATCTCCATTTAATTACCTAACATATTTAATGTCATATTGGTAATTATCACATATACAAAAATAATTTTCATGAAATTCAAAGAAGTAATAAAACAAAAAAATTGCACTTTTCAGGCTCTTGAAACTCATCGTGAAATTCAGTTTCTAAAATTTATTTTAAAAAAAGAGGGAAAGTTAAGAAATAGAATTTTTAAAGAATAGACTTCATAGCCTTGTTATTAATTTACTTTTATTTTTTATTAACAATTTGTTACTATTTAGTATCACTTGCTTTTAAGGTGCATTAGAAAGAATTAGTAAAAAAGTTTAGAACAGTCAAATTCATAGTTATTTCACTATTTGACCGTTTGATTTAACAAAGCATTAAGCTTCGGATATAAGTGAAAAAGTATTATTTTGTCACCTTATATTAATATCATCTTTGATATCTTCTTATCAGGTGTTTTAAAATATAGAATTTTGAGATATTTGAGAATGCATAATATTAGGTAAATTTCATAAGAAATTAAAGAAATCATTGCAGCATTTATAATACTCAAAATGTAGTTTTTCAATATTTCAAATAAATCTTTTTAGAGCTATTGTGGCTTTCCTTAAAGCTGATAAGCTGTAATGAAGTTAAAAGCTACTATGTTATAATATTCTGGAAATTAACAGTAAGATTTTAAACCTCATTTTTAATCTTAAACAGTGATTTAGAAATGGAAGATTCTAGCATTTATGAACTAGCTAGTTAATAAATTTCATTCAAAGAAATCAAAGTTACTGATATTCGGAAATATATCTGCTAAAAATGTAAAGAGAGGATTAGTATGTTGGGGACATTAAAGAAAATTTGATGATGATATTCTCATTTCCCGATTTTAAACAGAAACATCATGATGTATTTTATGGAGCTAATTATCCAAAATGTGTAATCAAGAAAGAAACTGCGAAGTTATGTTCCTATACGATATGCTTTTCCATTAAGTGAACCTAATCTAATCAGAACTTTTTAAACAGTTTTGAAAGACAGCTTACCTTTCCTCCGCTCTCTCATCTTGAGATTCGTATTCTGCACTTTCCTCTGTATCCATATTTCTGTGAAGGAAAATGAGATACCATTAGAAGAAATGTAATGACAAGTGATAATCTTTACCAGAAAAGAAATTTATCATAATGGGCTGCATATATATAAACTCACTTAAATAGTATTTTAACTTCAACGACTACAGAAAAAAAAGGTATTCATAATATTAATGCCTCTTTATTTATTTATTTATCATTGTGTTATTATTATTTTGCATGATGCAATAAAAATCCTATACTTACTTTCCTGCATTTAAGTCAAAAACATATTTTTATTTTTATTGGTAAACGTGAATTTAGCATAATAATGATTATGTTGTGGGGATATACTAAAACAACAATTTAGAAAAAAAAGTATGCTTAATCATTTTAAATCAAAATTAATTTATATATAAAAATCAAGATATATAATATTATAACGGCCGAAGAGCATCAGTGTACGAATTTATAGGCTTTGACTTGCTGATTCCAAGCACGTAATTAGTTTTTCTTTGTCAAATCACACTTTCGTGATGAGTTACATTTCTGAACGCAGAAATGCAAGTAATTTTTGGTTAGGTTTCCTGTACAGCGGTTTTAATTTAATTACAGAATGTTTGCCGATGCTTTTATGTTAAGTTTTTAACGCATTTATACTATTAATTTAGTAATGTGGTTTCTCTTTCATTATTAAGTTTGAACTGTCTAGTATTAAGTTTGAAGATGACTTACGGATACATTTATACTTTTAAATATAGAGTATTTAGAATTTTTAAAGCAGGGCGTGTGTGTGTTTATGGCAAAGCCTCGAGGGCTATCTGTCTAAGGGGCGAAATGCCTTCGTGGAGGGCTTTCTAGGGGAAACTGTATCGTATACCCGTTACACATGGAGAAAACCACGAAAACGCCCATGCAGCCATCCCGTTCGCGGGATTCGAACCTTGGACCGAACTACCAGTGTTCAGCGACTTTACCGCTCGGCCGCTGGTGGGCTTTTAAAGCAGAAAAGGTAAAAAAAATCCTCTATGCTTTTTCTGGGATTCAAATTGCAAACCCTCTGATTGTTAGCTGAAAGTGCTTATCAATTACACCATATAGTCCCGCAGTAAAGAGGGAGAAAATACCTTAAATTCTCCCCCACTTAAAGAGTGACTGGAAAGACGGGGACGTTATCACCATATCTTGGCAGTGATGAATTATCATTCACTTTATTTAAATTCGGATGTCACTATATATTCTATTTAGAATTTTGGGAGCAGAAAAGGTGAGAGAATCCGCTATGCCGTCGCCGGGAATCGAAATGCGTGCCTTCCAGTTGGCTACCTGAAGATACTTTCCAATAACAACACGAAGACACTTGGTAAGAAAGAAAAAATATTTTATATGAAGTTTGTATTTATTTGCATTTTAAATAATGCACTTGGGTATTAGTTTTTTTTATTCGTTATTTTTTTAACTATTACTATTATTGTTTATATTACGTTACTTTTTCCTAAATGCGAAATTATTTTTCTGCATTTTCGATTTGATTTGCGTATTGTTACAGAATACATATACCTTTTTCTTTACTTAAAAATATTCTTCTGAGAGATTAATGCCTTTCTGAATATAATCATAAGTCTAGATGCAAAAACTTTCCGGATATATTCTGATTAATTTTTCTATGTAAGTAACAGCGATATACGATTCCAAAACAATTGACATTTGATATTCAAGGTGATTACAACAACGAATGGTTGTTAAGCTTGAATATGTTAGTTGAATATTCTATTAGTCTATTTCAAAGCATTTCGTATCGAACGAGGTTGCATTATAAATTAGGGTTGTTGAAAATCTTCGTGGAAGACTTCAGAAGAGTTCATTCGAGAGCGTGTTTTGTGCTTTAGTGAGAATATGAAAATTTCTAAATTGAAGAGAAAATATTCCTACAGCCATATATTAGACAAGTTATGGAAAATGATTCCCTTATTGACTCTCTCCTTGTGTTGGAGCTAGAAGTATGAGCTGTTTCCTAGTGTTGGAGCTGGAAGTATGAGCTGTTTCCTAGTGAGTGTGAAACTCTTGGGTAATCACAAAATTCTGGCTTACAAGAACGGTGTTGAGAATTTACTTACTGACTATGAGAAATGATGTTGTCACTATCCTTAATATATTCATTCTAAGTTGACAATGAAACGTTTTCTGAGTAACCTTTTAGACCTATTAAGGTCTTCGGAGTGAGAAAATCGAGAAAAATCAATTATATCCTCGCTGGGATTAGAACGACGCATCTTTCGATTGCCAACCGGCGGTGCACCAAGTATCCGAATGCTGTACTGAGACCAAAAGGATCACAGAAAACCTCACACGAAGTATTTCGTAATTGTCACAACAATAATTCATTGTAACAGATAATTTAAAAATGATATACTCTTGTTAAACACACGCCGATGGTTACACACACACACACACACACATATATATATATAGAGAGAGAGAGACTTACACACAGGCGCAAAAGTTAACCACTACCTTACACTGTACATACATTTTAGACTACACATTATATTAGCATAATTTGTATAAAGTAAACTGCATGCGGTGGGAACAAAATAAGTAACATTTTTTGTTAAATGGAAAAGAAATGATAAATAAATAATAATAAATACATAAAGTTTTATTTCTGATGAATAAGTTTCTCTTTGTTGACCAGCGGGATCTGGCTGATTAAAGTTTTTATTTTGGATGGAACTTCTAATGTTTAACGTTTTAGCACGTACGTTAATTAACAGTGCAAAATTAGTAAGTTCAAATTATTGCAAGCTGCTGCATTTAGGTTATTTGCTTTTTGTTGCCAAATGGAAAAAATCAACAAAAATTTTAATATATACAATGAAATTGTATTGCTGTATCTTCCCAACACGTTTTTAACTCTGAAAGGAAATAAATTTAATTTTGCTGGTGGTTTGTTTCCACTATCACAAATTACTGTAAGTTCGGTTGATAATTTGAAATTTCATTTAATCATATTTTTCCTTATGTGCAAGCAAAGTAAACTTTTCTTACAATAATTAAAGGAACTGTCAATAAAATTTCCATTATAAAAATCAGTGTATTATATTTTGAAAGTTTTCTATTAATTATTATATTAATTAAAATTATAAAAAATATTAAAAAATTATATTTTGTCAAACAAATCTATGTGTATTCAGTTTAGAAATTAAATATCAAATTAAAATATTTGAAAATTTATGTAAAGAAACCGTGGTTTTATTTATTAATTGACATTGTGGAAACTTGATCAAGGTTTTACCTCTACAGCAAAGATTTACTTAAGGACACAATCTGTTAAAAAAATCCAAATTTTAATTTTATAGAAACACTTTTTACCTTATAATACATGTTCATAATTTTACATTAAAAACCGAAAAATTTCCTTATGTGCTAAAAATAATAGTTTGCTCAATAATTTGCAATTACTTACTCAAATATCTTATGCCTCAATTGTTCTATATTTTCTTCTTTCGTTTCCATCATTTTGTTTCTGTAAAATAAGACTTAAAATTGATTTGTGCGCCTTACTTTCCACAAACGTTTATAGTTATGAGCTATATACATATAGCTTAAAGAAGGCAGACATGAATTATAAAAAGAAATACATTTTCAGGCTGACATGTGTATGTATAATATTCACTGGATATGCATATATTGTTTAGTAATACATTACTAACATCTTAAACAGTATTCTATATAAACATTGTTGAGTTTTCTGCAAGGAAAAAAGAAAAGGAAAGAAACAGTGTATAAATGATTGAATAAAAAGCAGTAGAATTGTGTACTATTTCACAAAATTTTTAAATATGTTACCAACCCAGCCAAAGTCTTGACACCTAATGAAAACTTCATTTAAACCTCTCAGTTGACAGGCGATTGATTACACCTCTAGGCTAAAGAAGTTATACGTTTTTTTTTCTGAGTGGCCCAAGGAACCTTACTTATATCATTGCAATACAGAGATTTCAAGAATAAATATTTCTCGAATGATTGCTTTTAGACATTTTAATAAATGAATCGAATAAGATTGGCCATTGGACTATACTTTTGGTCACGTTATATTTCAGTAAAAGTACGCAAAATTTAAGCTTCCTATGATCCCCGAGGGGGAAAAAGTTGCCAATGAGAAAAATATTTTCTATGGCTGAATTAATCAAACACAAATTCAAACTAAACACTTATTTTTCTACAAGCAAAATTAATTCAGCTTATATGAACTAAATTTTAGGGGAAATAAAAATGTACGACAGAAGTTAGTTGCAAAGTTAAGTTTTAAAAGGTGAATGATTAAAATATACCTTTCGCTTTGAATAAACATCAAAGACAGAAAGGACGTTCAAATTTGCAAATTTTTCAAAAATTTAAAATTTCATTTTTATTCCCCCCAAAAAGAATTTAAGTAATAATAAGTAAAAAAGGTTTAGTTTTTCTTTTTCCCATTTCCTCTCTTCTGTTGTCACTTATTCTTTCCAATGATGTTCTTTGCAAATGCTTTATGCAAGCAATTTCCGTTATACGTATATCGTTCTTACACCATTTATGGTGTTTCAAGCACTGATCTGTTTGTGCGGATAAAAAATTGGGTGTTGAAATTCGAAAATTTCGCAATTCTAGATTCTACTAGATTTCTAATTAAATTTAATGCACATGGGACTTCATGGATATAGTAAGTATAAAAGTGTAAAACTGTATGTTGTTATTTTCATTTTTTTCGAAAAGTAGTAACTGTATCCCTTTGAAATGATATATTTATGTAAAAATATGCATAATACACATAATAACAAAATATCTTGAAGTTTGAATAAATAATAAAAAAAATTTTCACTTAACTTCCCGTGTTACCTTAATTTAGAACTAATGGTTTCACACTTATAATTTGTACAAAAATTAAAATTTTAAATTTTGTATTTAATGAAATTCAGTTTTATACTAACTCCAAGTCGATGTTATGTTCTCCAGGGAGGAGATTGGAGGTTCGAATTCCGCGAACGGGCTGGCCGCATGGGTGTTTTGTGGTTTGCCCCATGTGTAACGTGTATACGAGCCAGTTTCCCTTAGAAAGTCCTCCACGAAGGCATCCCTCCCCTTAGACAGATAGCCCTAGTGTGCTTTGCCATAATTAAATACACCACACCACCAGGAAGGAGATTGATTTTTAATCTTTAGCAGAGTAAATAACAACTTACTGATTGGCATTTTTCCATAAAATACTGCTTAATTTGTACATATTTTTGATAAAAGGTATCACGCCATCGAAATTGTCGTTGAAATAAGGCCCTACCTTGCGGTTTATTTCTCAAATAGGCTTCATTATAACAAATACCGTTATCATTTCATGACACATTTAGTCGCGCATTCGTTTTGCATACCCTATAATTTATTTTGTAACAGAAAGATCTGAGAATCAATTTTCTAAACTTCAGTCGTTAGAAGAATAACAACATCTTTATGTGAATTGTGCAAAGATGCTAAGAATCAATGTAGAAATCACACAATGCAAAGCTGCCGTCATTTATTCACACAGATACTTTTAAAATCTCTATCATGCAATTTTTTACGCCTAAGAGATTTCTTTTTTCCCAGACATTTTAAAATTGAATGAGAAGTGTATTTTCTCTGGCGTTTCGTACATTGATATTCCACTCCATGCGTTTAAAAGATGCATCTTATGAGTTTTGTTAGTGCAGTTAAAGTTCGAAATATGTGAAATAAATTTCAGGCATTTCTTGCTCTTCAATTTTGCTGCGACCCGAGCAGCCGGCGGAAATGCGGGTTTTAAAAGATTCTCACATCAGCAATTTAAGAAAAAGGGAAAAAAGCCAAGTGCGTTTTATATGCCGAAGAAATTGTATCACACTTACAGTGAGGAAATTGTTCGGGTCGGAACAAAAGGGTTTCAAAAGTCTTGTGCTTTCTTGATAATATTGTAAGGAATGAAGTCATAAATTCAACCAAGATGCTTGTTTCTCGATATGTGTCCAAAGTAACGCCGTAGATAGTTTGACTACGTGTGAGTGAACTTCCGTTACAAATAAAATTTTTAACTCACTGGACAGAGTTTGTAGATTCCTTGACAGAAAGAATAAATGGGCATAGTTATTGTGAAGCTGAAATGTAATTGTTTTGTGGTTATGGATCTATTATTTCCCGTAACACGTTCATAGAAAGATAGAAGAAAAATTACTGAAGAAAAATTACCCATATAATCAAATTTAAAATTTAAAAAAATATAAAAATCTGAAAGCTTTCAGATTTTACATTACGCCCAAAGGCTCGTTTTTTTAACGTTTTGTGTGCTACCTTTATTTATTAAATATTATGTTCTTCGAACTTAACCATAAAATTTAGTTCAACAACAATATCGCAAAATAATTTTAAAATGAGCATATCTTTAGAATTTCCGATACAGAGTCTCGCGCGCTGGAGATAAAAATGTTTTTTTTTTCCTACAGTGTTGCTATTGCTCGCCTTGAAATCGTTGAGTTTGTTAAACAAAAATTTCTTTAAAGTTTTACAAAATATGAAACAGATAATAAAACTAATTCCAAATTTGGGCTTCCAGATGCCCATATTCGCGTGGAAACGTATGTTATTCAAAATTTGATGGCACTACCGTTGTTTTATCATAATGCGAGAAAAATACATACATTTACGCAGATTCTTCATTATTTAATTTCCTTAAATATCATACAGAGCTCTAATATTTAGTGGCAACAATTTGAAAAGTGAACCGGCATTTCAACGCAAGATGCCAAAACGAAATTAATAGTCCTTTTTGGGCAAATTGCCTCTTTGGACTAACAAGTAAAAACTGTGTAGTCAGGTTTTAATTTAAACCTTTCTAGTTTCAGATTTAAAATGGAAATGTCAGGGTGAATTCTTTTAAAATAGCTAAGAAATAGTTAGAAGATGTATTTGCATACTAACAGTGTAATATTAAGTATAGTATACGATCAGATAAGAAATTTTTCATTGCAGCTTAATTTCTTATAACAATAAATTGTAACGACGTGCATTCATGAATCATTAAAATTACTTTCAGAAGTGGCAATGAATTTACAGTGCTTATAAATTAAACTGAAGTCACTTGATTAACTGGTCTTTGAAACCACTTATTTAATTATTTTTAATAAGTAGATACGAAATTCAGCTACAACTAACGAGTAAGAAAACAGAGTTGATTCTGCATAAAAGCTTATGAGGCGTGCCTTCGTGGTGTAGTGGTTCTGCACGCTGGGCCGGTATTCCAGAGGTCCGTGGTTCGATTCCCGGCGAAGGCGGTTGCTAATTTTTCATCTCTTAGGCTTTTCCAATTAACCTAATGTCTCTACGGTGGCTCCCGAAATAAAAAGGGAATGAGGATTCTCCACACCCAGGATATGGCGATTCAAACCCCAGTCGTCCTTTAAGAAAGGGAGTATGTGAGATATTTCTCCCACTTTCCTAGCGTACTTTCGTGGTGTAGTAGTTCTGCACGCTGCACGCACGTTCTTTTTCACCTTGCCTGCTTCCAAAAAATACCTAATGTCTCTATGAGCTAATGAACTAAGAATATGAAAATATGAAATGCTTGAACGAATTCCTTTGAAGTTTCTTTCGCTAGTATATTGATAACTGTTTAGTATGATATCAAATTCATTTTAGTTCAAATTTTGTCTACTTTCAAGATTTTAAGACATAAAAAAGAGAGTAAAGCGAGAATAAAAATTGCAAATGCTATTATTGCATTGTTTTAATCTCTTTATTGCCTATTTTATTTCCTCAGACTTTCTTTGTCTTTTGTAATAATCACAGGTATTTTCTTCCGACTAGAAATACAACACAAAAAACTAAGCTATAATTGTTTCTGCTTTGTAACTTTGCTTTAATATTAGTCTCACATACAATGACAGAACCGCTAAGAAAATTATCTAGAACATTCAAACTAGAAGAAACAGTCCGTTTTCTCAGTACTCGGGTGATTCTATTTGTGTATCAAAGAAACAAAAGTAAAAAAAGCAGCTTTCTATTTCAGTAAATGTTTATTTTATGTTTCATACACATAATATAAAATGTTTATTTTATGTTTCATACACATAACATAAAATATTTATTTTATATTTCACAAACATGTCATAAAATGTTCATTTTATGTTATGTGTAAAACAATTACGCTATTAAACCATCACAAATTAGCCAGGTATAGACTTTTGTATCATTCCGATTTGTCTCACTCGATAAAAGACTGCGATAACCGACTAAAAACTGCGGAATGATTTCCGAACCGTTAATTAGTTACCCATTGCATGTGATTAGCAAAAAATTGTCCAACGATGTTCAGTTAGATTAGGTTAAGGCAATTTCAATAAAGCGAAATACACTATCCGTCTAAGAGGATAGATGTCTTTGTGGAGGATTTTTCTAGGAGAACTGACGTAATTTCTAAGAGAATGTTCGGTATAGTGCTTAAAGCTCATAAAGCGTAATTGCTACGAAACGCGATTTTTTTTTATGCCGTTTTGATGTAACGGTTGCTTTCAAGAAATGGCAGTGCGTGTTATGTTGCCTTTCAAGAAATGGCAGTGTGTGTTATGTTGCCTTTCAAGAAATGGCAGTGAGTGTTATGTTGCCTTTCAAGAAATGGCAATGAGTGTTATGTTGCCTTTCAAGAAATGGCAGTGTGTGTTATGTTGCCTCTTATCATATCTGATGTTATACTAAGGAATAAAAAACAAATAAATAAATACAAATATTTCTGATAGCAATGCATAGTTTTTCGGGAAGCCAGAAACAGCATTAAGAATAGTGTTCGTTTTTTTTCCAATTAAAGTGAGAGCATGCGCCCTGCTTTGGTGACTGATCACTTATCTGTCATTACTGTGTTGTGAAATATTAACAGGTATTCAACTTATAAAACCGTGATACTATAAAAATCGCTACTTGATTTTTAATGTTTAAAGGCAACAGCATTTTCAATATAATTAATTCAGGAAAAATGAAAGATAAAGAATGGAAAGAATTACTTCATTAACTTTTTCTGTTACTTTCACTTCAAGGCTTAGAAAATTGCTTAGGACCAAAATCAACGAGATAGTTTTTGCTATCTCAGAAGCTGTGATCGGAACGTAAGCTCTCGAGAAGAATTCTTTTTAGCTCAATTTAACAGCAAGAACGTTTTTCACGGTATCTCTAAATCAAATACTGGATATTCACATTTCAGGAAATAATTTTATTTTAAAATTAGAACGTTTTTCACGGTATCACTAAATCGAGTACAGGATGTTCACATTTCAGGAAATAATTTTATTTTAAAATTATGCTGAAATAAATTTGCATCCAATATCTAGTTCATTACTTAATTTGCAAGGTAAGAGTTATAAAACAATTAAAATTGCTGCTTAAACTAAGAGTGCACTCGAATTTTCTTATGAGATTTTGTAAAATACTTGATATTCTTCTAATTAATTTAGCCACACAGAACAGAAACAGAAAGCCAGTGTCTTCAGGTAATATATATAACTGCAGGAATTATTTTAGTTTTCTAATAATTAGTTTTAATTTTGTAACCTATTCCTTTAAATTCGTCTTTTCCACCCACAACTCCCTGTCAGAATGAGATTTTAGTATCGTGTTTTATGTAAATGAAGTATAGCCAATATATTAATAATATGGGAAGTTCAGTCACTTCTGTAGAAGAATTCAGAAGATCTCAGTAGAGCGTATTCTGCCTTCGGGCCAGGTGGTTGTCTTACTACGCTGTGCTATAGTCTTACGTGCCTGTTATTATTCGGCGGTGAAGTTTAATTACGGGCCAACTCGATTAGTTATTTTTGTACAGCTTTTGTACAGCAGTTACAAGTTTTAGTTAGAATCAGTTTAGTTCCTTATTTTCTATCTTAAGTTAAATCCCAAGTGGAGGCTTTCCTATAAACCCAAGACGGGGCGACTGTTATTACTTCTTTGAGTGAAAGAAGGGTATTTTAACCCTTCTTTGAACTTACTATATTTTATAGTTGTAAGAAGACAGCGAATAGTCGCTAGACACTTCACTAAAGTTCTGGTAGCCAAGGACACATAAATTAACTAGAACTGTATATAAAAATTAGCATTTTATATTGTAAATTAACAAATAACAGTAAACTAATATTTTATGTATCATAAACTAATATTAAAAATCTTTAAAATTAATCACAATATACTAGAAATTTATATGAAATACTCGGATTTATATTTTTTACTGAATATAATTATAAAATTTAATATCTAAAATTTTGGCAGCTGATTTTTTTTTACTTTAATTTACAATACAGCTGTAATAGATGAAAGAAATTATTTTATTTTATTTCGTGTTTCGTTTTTGTAGAAATGAATTTTAATTTGTGGGCAACCCCATAAAAGTGTATCGAGCAGAACCATGCCATAAAACGTCTCAAATATAGTAGTAATGTCAATGAAAAAACAGAGAATAAGCACGTGCTTTGTCTGTCAAACAAAAATGATTCTTTTCCAATCTCTTCTAATGTTTTGTCCAAGTAATAGAAAGCTTTAAAATATTTCTTTGAACTTGTAAGAGTTATTGAATCGATATTTTGAAGGCACAGATGCCATTAAACATGCATATTACTTTTGCCTGATTTTCTATTCCATGAAAGGCAAGGTTTATACATTTAAAAGGCTATCAGGACTCGCTTCTTGTATTCATGAAATGAGAAAAGTTTGATTTGCGTTCATCTTGACCAAATCTAGGATACTGAATCTCACGATTAATCTACCACGAATGCTCTATCACCTAAGCTGAAGGAGATTCCATTATGCTTTCAGTTTTAAACTTATGAGAATGAAGTGTTAATGTAGCTATACAAGAATATCTATAGAAATTTTATACATAATTGTTACTTATTACGTGAATTGCAGATTGCGTACATTGATTTTAAGAGACAAGATGAAGATGAAACTTTCGCCTTAAATAAAATTTTCTTTCTAGTTAATTTTTTTTGCGAGTTACTATTTTTAGTTCTCAAAGAAATTGTTTTGGAGAGAAATTTGGACCAATAATAGTTTTTAAGAAGAAGCGGTAGAAAATTTAAATACGTAACTTTACGGAGATGGCCTCGCTTTTACTTTCTTTTATGTCATACTTCAAGAGTTGATCTGAATACCCTTAAAGCTGCATTTTTTGGATGATATTGCTTTGTGAATTGCTCCAGACGAATGTATCATGATATGTACAAGAAGCCATTTAACTAAAATTTAAGGTATGATTCACAGTTTCAGATGTTATCTTTATCGCAGTTATTTTCGTATTTTTATTTGGCAACAAAACACAACACAGTATGTATTTACCACGAATCAGAATGCATTATATTTTCAGAGTAAGAGCATGTATATTTAAATTAACACATTTTAAGATTCAACGCTAATTTATAATTAATTTCCTAAACTAAACAGAAAAACTCATGAAGAGAAACTCATTTGTAATATTCATTGAATGAATATAATATCTAGTAAACGTAGCTAAGTAACAAATTTTTCTTTTTCTGTTTTAAGATAAGCAAAATCACTCTTATAAAATATGTTAAAAACTACAATAACTAAGTTGATCTTATTTAAGAATTTATTTAAACACCTTATAAAGTTTATTTATATTTTTATCGCACTTGATTTGAAATCAGATTTGTCCTGCTTTTTATTTCTTTTGTAATCTGGTATTTTGAAATATAAATGAAAGTAAGACATAAGTGCGTGAAGAACGTTTAGATTTCATTCTCTGGATTGGTAATCATGAAATTAGTGTAGAGCTGTAGACAGACTCTTTTCTGCTTTTATTTAATTAAATAATATAATGCAGTCGTTAGTATAAGCTAATATATGCTCTCCACTATCTGCAAAATGGAAAACGTCTCTTTTTTATTGAAACCAGATCATCAGTAGGCACTTAATCCTGGTTTGATCTCTTTAAAAATCAATTAAATTTCTTACAACACAAAAATGCTAAATAATTAGGCATGGCACGATTGCCAGTGATAGCAGTAAAACTTAAGATGATGTAATTCAGATAAAAAGAAGGCAAATATATAGTATCTTTTTTAATTTATCAAGGCGCGATAATGAAGCGTCAGAAGTAGACAAATTATTAGAATCTGAGTGTGACACAGAAGAACTCTTGTCCGAAATGCTTGAAAACGCAAAACTATACTATGGTGATAGAATGCTATAGTATTGTATTGAGGAATTTAAAAGACATTTTTGTTTTCTTCAGAAAATAAATTCCTTAAATAGTTATTGAAGAGTAACAAACTTCCAAATTTTTATGAGTTTTCATTTTCCTTCTAATGAGGCCAATAAAAATTAATAAGGAAAATCCAAAGCATTTCATAATTTTGTATCTATTCTTATTATATTATGATATACCACTGCTACTAAGTGTTCCTGTACGAAATTTGTAAAATTTTTCTTCGTTCTGCAACTAAGACATTCATTTATTTGGATTGGAGGGGCAGGGAAGGTCCGAAAGAAAATTTATTGCGGTACAAGCACTTCATCAACGAGTTTGATTCAATGTTATGTTTAAGTTCACTTTCCTCATTGATTTTAAAATTTTATTTTGTTCTATTCCTTACCAATTATAAGTTATAAATCCTGTTATCTTAATTTTTTTAAGTATTTGTGTCATTAGATTTCTCCAGAATTCTCCTTGGTTATTGGATCCACATAAAGCATTTTCTTGCTCAAGACACGAAGATTTTACTTCAGAATGTACTGTAGTTTATAAATATCTTTCATGAGACTACCTGAGTTTAGAGCAAGTTCACACAAATGAAACTACATCCAAGAAGTTTTTTATCGTGGCATCTGCAAATATACGTCGGGTATTTTATCTACGTTTTGCAAATACTGCATGTGCCAAATATAAATTTGTTGATAACGTACAGATATGAGCACGTATGCGTTGCGTAAACACGAGTTAGAGATTTTTATTGACAGGAGTTTATACAATATTGCGAGTTTCGTTTCCAATAGGACATTTTCAGACTGAAGGATAAATACAATATATTGACGGCTAAGCAGCATTTTCAAAATGCAAATATGTTTTTGACTTGTGTCGTAAAAGCAAATGTTTTGCTGTGATAAAAATTACATGAAACATTTTTCAGACTGAAATAGATAAAAACATTTTAATATCAAACAGGAAACAAACTATTGTCTAAGCATTATCCTTAAAAGCGCATTCACACGAAATCTATTCTGAGTTGTGAAATAATTTAGCCATGAAACATGCAATTAATGAATTATATCAAAGATATCAGTTTTACTTAACCTGTGAAGTAACAATTTAATTAATCACAGCAAATAAAAGAGAATTTTTTTCACATTATCGCACTTTGCAAGAGTTATCATGTAAAGTTTAACATTATTAGTTGTTGACGTTAAATTCCGTTTTATTTGTTACTATGCATAGTAATAACAATAAATCCTACCGATTTAAACATAAAAAATATATGTTTAGTCTTATTTAAGTATTAAGCTATTAAAACTGTTGCTTATTGTCTTGATTGGTCATTACATTTCTCTGCTAAATGCGATATACAATTTTTCGATTTTTCTAATATTAGTGGTGAAATAAAAAGTCAGTATAGTAATTTGTCTAATAGAATTATTTATTATTTAAAGACTCGCAAGTAATATTTTTACAAATTTTAAAATGACTTAAAATTATTACAATGAATATATTTAATTAGGATTTAGTAAAATTCGTCCTGTATTATCTAAATTTTAATGATTATAAAACTACGTGCAGCTCTTTTAGTAAGTTTAGGTTAAGTTATTTGAATATGGAAAATCTCTCGAAAGCTATCTGTCTTCGTGGAAGACTTTCTAACTAAGAATTGAGTAACTGGCTCAAATTCACGTTACACATGGAGAAAACCGTGAAAAGCAACTATTCAGCCAGCCCGTTCGCCTGGGTACGAAACCATGATAAATTACCAGAACTCAGCGCTCTTAATCACTCAGCCACTAGTGGGACTTACTTAGCTGTTTTACAAAAGATTGGCTTTGTACAGACTACTTTTTGCTCCTTTTGTCGCTTATATTCTAAAATGTATGAGACTGTAGATAAAATTTAAGATAAGCCAGTAAAAATAAAATACAGAGTTATTATTGGTACATGAATAATTTGGTTCCTTTTTACTACAGTTCAAGTTCAACTATATCTTCCATTTGTATTTTATTAAGCTAAATTATTGACGGAGAACGCTAACTTAAAATGTAATGATCGAGTTTTGTGTACTTTCAGCAAAGCAAATTTATTCGTTTTTTGGAGGACGGGAGAGAAGATAAAGGGGTGAATAAACAGTTTTCACATAGCTATCTGATGAAAAAATATTGCCTAAATTAATTTCTTTCACTTAACACTTTTCCTATTGAAATTAAATTATGGAAAATTATCCAAAACTTTCATAACTTTTTATTTGCTTCAAGACCAGATAATTTCCAAGTACATTTTCGAGAAGCCATCTTCTTCGAGAGATTCATACGTCAGCTAAGTCTGAAGAAGAATTACATTAAAACGAAATATGAACTATTTTAAACATGAAGTATTGCTTGGTTTTATTCGTGATCAATTAAAATATTAACTAAAAAATAAAAATCTGAAAGTTTCAGATTTTAAATTACGTCCAACGAGGCGTTTCTTAACGTTTTGTGTGTTACCTTTATTTATTAAATATCGTGTTCTTTGTATTTAAACCCTAAAATTCAGTTCAATAGTAATGTCGCAAAATAATTTTAAAATGAGCATATCTTTAGAATTTCCGATATACAGTTCCACGTGCTGGAGATAAAAAAATATTTTTCCTCCGTGCAGTGCTGCCATTGCTCGCTTTTAAACCGTTGAGTTTGTTACTCAAAAATTCGTTAAGGTTTACAAAATATGAAATCGATAATAAAACAAATTCCAAATTTCAAATTTGGTCTTCCACATACCCATATTCGTAGGATGATTACGTCATTCAAAATTCGATGGCTCTATGTACCGTTGTTTTAACACAATGCGAGAAATATACATATATTTATGCATATTTTTCATTATTTAATTTCTTCAAATATAATGCAGGACTCTAACATCTGGTGGCAACAGTTTGAAAAGTGACTCGCCGTTTATATTGATTCAGCGTAAAATCGCAAAACGAAAACAATAGTCCTTCAGGGACAATGTCCCTTTGGACTAATAATTTACTAATGAGCTGTATTTTGAGTATACTTTTAAGTAGCTCTTCCATATATTCTGATTCACTAGAAATTTTAAATAGTACAGTCAAAAATATATTTCTAATGGAGATTTACTTACTAATAATTAATTTTCCAAGCAGATTTATTTCCTAATAATTAAGTTTTAGCAAATTGGACTTCTAGCAAATTTCTGGGTTATTTATGACCCAGCAATTCATATCTTTCAAGTATGTGTTGTGAAATATTTGAGCATCCTTGAAAAAATTGCATTTACACGAACATACTAAAGTAGATAATATACTTCCTTATTAAGCTTAAATTTAAAATAGTTGTTACAGTTTTTCGAAAATAATGAGTATAGTCCATCTAAAGTACGCGCACTCAAACGCGCAAATCCTAGAACATTAGCAAAATATTTCAGCTTTTTCTAGAGAACAGTATAATTTTTTAGTTTACACTCGCTGTTTGGATATAAAAATTTTGTACCAGAGTGATATCGATTGCTTTATTGATAATGTTAGCTCCCATTTCATTCTAATGTTATTTCAGTCTGTCATCATTTCGTTTGTGATTATCATTTGTAATATAAAAATATTTATATCATCAGGGAATGGGGATGTGATAAGAGATACCATGGAAATAAGATCATTCTTTATCATTTGTAACATAAAAATATTATCTAATCATGGAAAAGGTAACGGAGTAAGGGATACCATGGAAATAAATTCATTATTTACACATTTAAAATTGTAAATTAAAAAAATAATTATTCCTCCCTAAAAATCAAATTTTTCCTTGCTTTTATATTTTGGTTTAAACATTCGTTTTCTTTGTCAAGCAATTGCGATTTTCCTATAACCAAGGATGCGAATGTGAAAGATACTGAAACGTAAATTACTCTTCATAAATTGGGAACAAAATACGAAATTTACCTATTTCTTTTTTCAGCATATACATTTTCCCCCACATAATACTTTTTAGTGCTTGACTGTATTTTGAAAGTATGTGCTTTGCTAAAACAAATGTCGGTCCCTTACGCGTATGTATGGCACTTAAACTCATTTGGGTACGTATGCTAATAAAGTTACAAATTCTCTGCAGCTACAAAATGAGTTCAAAAAAATTGTTAATGCTATTGAGCTCCAAATAATTATTTTTCCATTTCGTTCTCGTGCAGTTTTTAAAATTAAACTTGTGCAGTTTCAAATCAGATATGGTTATTTTCTAATTTAAAAAGCCGTTTCAAACGTTTAGACAACAACTACTAACTTTGTAACAGGGGTAACAGAATCAAGCGAATTCGTAGCATCATAAGAATGGTATAAAAATGACTACGAGGAAGAAGTATTAGTTTTTAAATCACGCAGTTGAATTCATATTTTGGTAATAATGCAGATGTATTTTTAAACTTTATAAGGTATTTCTCCCGCCTTCTTCGCGTGCCTTCGTGGTGTGGTGGTCTGCACACTGGGCGCGTATCCAGAGGTCCGCGGTTCGATTCCCGGCGAAGGCTTTGCATATTTCTCATCTTGCTTGCTTCCAAAAATACCTAATGTCTCTACAGTGGCGCCCGACCTAAAAAGGGTGTTGGATGATCAGTCTCCTCACCCAGGATTTGGCGATTGGGTCCCCTAAAAACCCCCAGTCGCCCTTTAAAAGGGGGAGTATATAAGGTATTTCCCCCGCCTTCTTCGCGTGCCTTCGTGGTGTGGTGGTCTACACACTGGGCGCGTATCCCGAGGTCCACGGTTCGATTCCCGGCGAAGGCGTTGCATATTTTTCATCTTTCCTGCTTTCAAAATGCCTAATGTTTCTACAACTTAAAAGTATGAGAAAAGCCTTTATAAATTTTATTTTCTATGGTTACGCATGCAGGGATGATTATTTATATCAAAGATTATTTTTGCTCGTCTAGCAGGCTAAAGTAAGATCATCTCGTTCATTTATTAAATCTTTTCATACCTTAAAAATTTCTCTTAAGATTCATGGAAGCAATTAATCTGTGAAGACTTCCACATCATGTACGTGTTAAAGCATTGATATTATTTCTTTATGTATTTTCGCCCGAAATATATTTCCTATAATATATCCGGCCCCAAAATAATGTGCAATACATTTGCCCATTATTTTTTTATTTCATCGATTTAAAAAAGGAGGAAAAGGAGAGAATGTCATATTATGTAGGAAAGTATACAGTCTGACAAATGTACGGATGGTACGATTTTCTCTTGCTTCTTAATAAAACAATATACCATTTTTCACTTTGCCAAGGGAAACTACAGCACAAGGTATTTCATATGAGAAAAGAGCTCCAACTTATTACATGCGCATTTTTAATATTAAAAGAAGCTTCTAAAACTAATTAAAAATCTCAATTGATATGTACAAACTGAAATTTATATTTTGCTGAGTCGCTTTGTCGAAGAATCGAAAAATGATGGCTGTTTACCGGTGCAAGTAATTAAGCGAATAAAGTCCACAAACATTCATATTCAATTCTAAGTTCGACTCTATAGGAATCGTGTAGTTACATATCTGCGTCTGTGATTTTCAACATGTGTATTACATTCAGTTTATTCTTAGTAATTACTTCCCCATGTGCAACATACGTAAATACGAGCTTATTTACCTTAGTAAGGCCTCTACGATGGCATCTATTCTTTAACTGTACCTCTAGTGTCTTTTTGTATTAATAATCAAATCCAACTCTAAGGCAGGTATCCTTCACGTTTTTTTTTTTTTTTGCCGGAAGTAACTACAATTTGCATGTCACAGAATATTTCATTCAGTTCCTGTTTTTTGACAGCCTCTGTTGTGTCAATTGAAATGCTAATCTCTTTTATTTCAATTATTTGGATGTATTCAGAGAAGTTCCAGAAACAATGCAGTTAAAAAATCTATATTAAAACGTGGGATGGGTTTTTAAGTTTCTAAGGCGATGAACATCCATCTATCAGAGAGAAATTATCAGATTGGTTTCGTATCCTCTCTTTGAAATTAAATCTGTTATTCTACGTTAGGCTAGCTATCATAAACAGTTGTACCACTTTTTAAAGGTCCATGTATTCATGACTCAAAATGGATTAAATTTAGGAGACAAAATGACATGGAAAAATGACAAAGCTGCTGCGATCGATAGAAAGCAGTTTTCATACATTGCAGTTGAATCATGAAAAGCACTAGAAAGATGTTTGTCTATATTATATATAGAGAGAGATAGATGTGTGTGTGTGTTATACTTTTCATTGTATATTCCAAGAATTTTCTCTCATCATATATATATATATATATATACATATTCATTTCGCACTATCTGAAAGCTTACTACTCTAAAGATCGAAAATTTATGCTTATTTTTCAAGGTACGTTATTTGCTCTACATAAATGCATGACAGTAACTGGGGATAAATTGTGAAGGCTAACTCATTTAAATTATATAGCTAGAGAATTAAAGTTAGTCCAGTAACGTTTTTAAAGTAATAATAAACAGAATATTATTTTAAAATATAAATAATAACGGTTTTGTGTTAATAGCAATGCACAAGTGATTTATCTGTTTAAGGATAGAGGTACTTTCCTGGAAGATTCTAATGGAATTTGACTCTTATTTAGGATACGCTTCAGGAAAACTACAAAAACTGTTATTCGTCAGGAATCGAACCCGATTCGAATTATCAGTGTTCAGAGACATTATGTTCGATGCTATCGGGCGTACGGCAGAGTCAATAAGATCGGCATGATGACGAGAAGACACTATGAGGTTCAAATCCTTGATATAGTTTAGGATTTTCAGCACCTTAATTTTTCCATAATAGCTTCAAAAGTTGTCCCACTAAGCCATGATTGATTATGTGATTGATTATAAGGTTTGGTAAAACACCTATTGGTTTCCACCGCACGTTTCAAATTGGATTCAGATTTACTAACCAAGTTTTTGAGGCAACACTTTTATAGAGAGTTTAGAATTTAATAACAAAATTTTACCTTTCTATCAAATAAAAGTTCAGTGTATTATGCTTTGTAGACATTTAGACAATTATGTTAACTAGTACTAAACTTAAACAGTTTAGAATCTCTTGTTCGCAAGAAATTCGTAAAACGTTTCCAAAATGCATTAATAAAAGGTATTCATTCCCTCTTCGAGTTCAGCAGAACTCCTAGCAAAATGCATTTCTGCAACTTCATATTTCCGAACAGGTATTTCAAACTATAGGAAGAAACATATGACACATAGAGAATAATGCCTCTATTTTCCATCTTCATGATAAAGGCCATGAACGACTTTTATTTTACAAATGCCTAATTTTCATGAATAACTGATTTCTTTCTGAGGCAAAAATGCTATTTAAATGCATGCGATGAATTCAGTATTAGGAACCTTATAAATCAGCATAAGGACTAGTAAGAGAACAGGAATTTTAGTTAAAATAATACGCCGAATAACGATTACTGGAGGAGTTAAAGCAACGAGAATCAATGTAGTATTTATAAATTTGCATGACTAGTTTCAAAGGTTTAAATATAGAACTTGCTTCTTCAGCTGCAGAAGTGCAGAAGCCCATATGCACTTCGCAACTGAAGAGGAAGGTTCTGTATTTTAACCTTTGAAACTAGTTCTGCAGATTTATGAATATTACTCTTATTCATGTTGCTTTAATTTCTCCAATATGAGAACAGGAGTTTTTTAAAGTATGCTTAACCAGAGATTTCAGAAATTATTTTTCATAGAGTATCCTATTAAAGAATATGCTTGAAAATGAGGGTTCGCTGGGCTTCGAAGACGCGTCTCTAAAGTATTTTCAATGAAGGATGCGTGAAATATTTGTTTGGTCGTAGTTCAGTGTATTCTAAAAATGAATTTATTTCAGGAAAATATAATGAAAGGAAAAGGGTAAGAAATGTAAAATTTGAGTAAACGTTTTATTGCGAAACATTAAAAAAAATATTCAGAAAAAAAATTCTTTTTTCTATAAAATAGTTCAAATGCTTAAGCTGATGAGGTATTTCTCCCGCCTTCGTGGTGTGGTGGTCTGCACGCTGGGCGCGTATTCCAGAGGTCTGCGGTTCGATTCCCGGCGAAGGCGTTGCAAATTTTTCATCTTGCCTGCTTTCAATTAACCTAATGTCTCTACAAGCTAATGTATTTTTCAAGAGGGTTTTACATTTTTAGCATAAAGCAACATTTATCAAAATATTGCAAAGAATATTCAAAGAATTTATTCTAACGTTTATGAATTATAGAGTGTATTTCAGAACAACGTAATTTCTTAAAGTTATCATCACGAGTAACGAATTTTTAGACTCAATTTATCTCAAAGTATCGAAGCCAGAAAGCGTTCTGAATTGAATTACTCCATAGGAAAAGAAATAATATAAATTATACTGCAAATAATGTAGGATTGTAAACATATGAAAGTATGTACACTCTATGCATGTGTTCTAATACTTAAGTGTATGCAACATTAAATCACTTTTGATTAGAAAAGAACATATAAAATACGTGTGCTGGGTTAAAGTAATGACCTAGTTATTTATAAAATTAGACACTTAACATCACAGAACATTTTAAATCACAGAAATTTGCCTTTAGATTTCTTTAGACGTTAAAAGTGGTCTTGCATTGAAACATGAGAATAGGAAAACATAAATAATACTAAAAGAAGGCTAAACGGAATGATAAGTTTTAGTTTTTTATTATAATATTTATTGCCCTGTTTTTCTGCATATTCTCAGCTCAGTTCTGACTGAATAATTGTATCATTTTGAATACTTTTGCTCTAACGTAGAATTAAAACGCTTGAGAAACTGGTAAACAAACTGCATTAGTTTTGTTACAAAATCACGACTATAATTTTTCATGAACAATCGCTTACATTTTAACATTTTACAAACATTTTCCAAGACTATTATAGTTTTAATTTTTTTAAATGGAATTGCATTATATAAACTTTGGTCTAAGAAAATGAAACACTGAAAATGGCTTTGTTTGTACTTGTAATACAACAGACTGCTCTTCATGTAACTTGGCATCTAACAAGAGCCCTGCTCGATTTAGTAGAGCTTCCTTTGTTTTGATTTCTAGCTACTTTTGAATATGTCACGGAACACTCCTCCTTCCCTTCATCCCAAAGACTTATATTCCAAAAAGAGATTTCGCATTTTAAGATGTTCGTAGCGCGTTCGCTTTTTGGGAGAGGTTTTCCTTCAGGCCCAAAATGGGACGTCTAACCCAATAATGGATTTCTTTTGATTTCTTTTGTATAGTTCCTCTGCAGTTTTTCGGAAGCTCATATTTATTTATGCATTTATTATGCATTATTTACGCATTTATCTTTTACTTATAGCATAGCACGTGTTTAGAACGTGTTCAAAACTGTGTATGATTCTACAGTGTAAGGTTTGGATGCTTGCCCCGCGTCAGGAGGATATTTACCGATCTCATATTATTTTGTGTACTTAAAGCAAATAATATTACGTATTACTTATTTTAATAATAATGTGTAATAGATTAAGGAACATGTAGGAAATAAGTTACAACATGTAGGGAAAAGTTAGAACGCGGTATCAGATAATAATCTATTATCAGTTGTTTTGATATATTTTAATCAATTAATGCCTTATGAATTCTAAAGCATTTTAAGATCATATAATCATGCAATAATTAGGATAATTTTTAGATGGAAGCATAACAGACCAAAATTGCCTCTAGAAATAATGTGAAAATAAAAGGGGAAAACTGTCCATTTCCGACTTTTAATACACATTTTAATGAGACTGCTGATAGATATAAATCAAACGTTTCTGAGGAAAAGAGAAGGGAGTATTTTCCCACTTGGCTTTTATCTGAAAAATGGAATTACACTGTCTTCCCTCCTTTTCTAGATATTTTACATAACTATTGGACTTGTTTCTAATTTTCTCCTTTCGAAAGTACCTATTTTGTAAAATTTTATTATTAAATTCTCAAAACTAAAACATTTCTGTGTGTGATCGCGCGCGTGTGCGTGCCAGTTGAACTGATTTTTTTAAACTTGAGCAAATATAAAATATGGGATCTCTGTAAGTAACTGAAACACGAGTTATGTTTCTTAAATGTTCAAATTTTGACCAAATTTATGCTCACTGTCTTCTGTGATACACTATTCTAAAAAAAAACCATATTTTTTTGTTTGGGAAGCAGTGACAGAAATATAAAACGATCAAATTCTGTGCCAACTACCCTTATTGCATTTAACGCGGCTTTCAAAATATCGTTAAGTGGTAGAAAACGACTAATCTTATAGTATTACAAGCTACGTGCAATTACGACGGAGGCATTTTACAAGGGAAAACATAAAACAAATAAAACAAATTTCTTCTTTGAAGGTTTTTGTGAAGATTAATGATTCTCTTGTGATTAAGTAAAAAGTTACTTTGTCATTTTTAGAAGTTTTTCTCGCCTTAGAAGTATTTTTAAATTAAGTTTGGAAGGTACTTTACCTCCCAAGAATATTTTATAATCATTTTATTGACAAAAGTTCGTTATTATTGTTATTTCTTTACTTTATATTCTCAATAATTCAGCTAGAAATGTTAATCTTTCAGATACCTGTAACTAAAATGCTTTTTGTAACATAAACCCACACAGACAAGAACATAGTGATAATTTGAGTAACACATCCTATTGAGGTTTTGTATTTGAATTTATGCCGAAGGTTTTAAATGTAATGATATTTAACCAATTCTATATTAACAAATTTTAGAAAGAGAAGAATAACTTAGTATACATAATTTTCAAGATTAAATTATTGCTAGTCATTAAAAGTTTATATACACTTGATTTTCGTTTCTTGGATCTTCGTTTCCTTCCTGTAACGTTATTTTATTAAAGCCATTCAGAGATATACAATGCAAGCAAACTCTAGCGATAGGAAACTAAACTAACTCCACTGCATTCACACTGAATAGTGAAGGAAGTCGAGAAGGTATTAACATTCTAGCCAAGGATTTGAATGCAGCACTCAGGTTTAGATGTTATTAAATACTTAAGTTTAAGATTAAGCTTCTTGGTGTGCTAAACGGCCATAATATTCTCTCCGTTTACTAGACAAGGGTCAAAACAACATTTCTTTCATTAAAAATTAGTTCTCACTACCTATTCTGCGATAATTTCCTAATCTGAAAAAACAAAATCACTTGATCGAAGTTTCTTTTCAATATAAAATAAAAAATAAAAATCTTCTGCCGCTACAGAAACAAAATTTTTGTAAAATATTTTTGTCCTTATCAAATCTTATTTATTGGGGAAAAAAATGCGGAAACCATTTTTTATTTTTATTTTAGTTTCTCTGAGCATTGTAACAGCAATGTATTAGTTTTTTGTGCAGATAGTTTTTGCTGTCAATATTTGCAGAAAATATTTTTGTGAAAACTCAGTAAATGTTTCACGTTTTTCTTTATTTTTAATTCACTCATTTTACTTTTGTAAAAAAGTAAATTCTTATTATAAAGAAACTATAGTTAAATGCGCTTTATTCAAATGAAAATTTAGACTCACATCAAGAACATTCACCTCCCACATCCTCTACTTTGCATGCAAATGTGCATTTACAGGATTCTTATCAGCCAATTTAATGTATTCTACCGATATACTTGCTTCGCGACAGTTACACAGAAAAGGTAGCACTTAGCATTCATTGTCTTTCGAAGAAACGTTTTCTCCAATCCTCACTACAATGCGAATAAATAACGTATATGAATATAACATCAGATCACTATTTTGTGCTTACAAAATACAGAAAGCAGTATTTCGTATAACGAATCATGCATAGCATTCAACCTGTTTTTGTATTTCGGTAGTGTCTCAACATTAATGTTGCTTTTAAGATTCAATGGTCTTTGATCATGGAAACGATTTTTTATATTATATGGCGAAATGAAACATGACTACAGTCTTCTTTCCCTTTGCTAAGTTATCTCTTCAAGACATATTAAATACTTATATTCAGACATATTTATATGTAATGACAGGGTTAATATATATGTTTATGTATAACGATTTTCGAGCGATTTCGAGTACTTGGATTGTTATTAAATATGTGATTATTCTGTTGGGGAACTTTCAGGGTGCACATGCTTTCGTGATCAATATGATGTCGTGATAAAATTTAAATTCATTTTCAGGTGGTATAATGAAAGTACCTTTTTTATTTTTTCTGGACAATATATAATTCTTCTGTACATAATCAATATGTTTTGAATCTTTACGTAATTAAATTATTTCACTGTATTAATTATTTTAGAGATGAAATATTTTATAGTTTGTCGAATGGAAAGTAAGAAAATCGTCACATAAAAAATAGAGGGAAAAGAGAAAGAGAAAACGATGTCTGAAGTAATGATTGGAGATTTAAAGAAATTTTATTGTATGGATCTGCTTCTTAATAAAAATAATCTGAATTAAGCAAAAATTATATTTTAAAGATTTTCGTTTTCTATAGCCGTCATTATTATTCTTGATGTTATTACAATGTTAATAATTATTGAAAATATGCTGATACTAGTGGATAATAGCTGCATATTAAAGAAAGTATTGCCCATGCAAAGTTATAGTTTACACTTATTTTTTGAGAAAAATCAACTATGTAAGTTATTGATGAGCTACTCTGCTACTTCAAGAGCGCAACAAACATTTGAAATAATAGCTAATTTGAAAGAAATCATAACTTACATTTACTTCCAAGTTATAAGCCAATTTTTTTCTACTACGCTCTTTAAATAAATGCTTGAATTTTAATAGAATGCATAAGCGTTGTTTATAGTGATTACGTTTTTCATATTTTAAATTTCTGAGAGGATCTATGGGATTAGGTTAATTGGAAAAGCCGGAGAGATGAAAAGTTAGCAAACGCCTTCGCCGGGAATCGAACCGCGGACCTCTGGAAGACCGGGCCAACGTGCTGAACCACTACACCGCGAAGGCACGCTAGGAAAGCGGGAGAAATACCTTATAAACTAGCATCTCTTAATAAAGCTAAATATCATCAAAATCTGCAACTGTTTTTCAGATATTTTTAATTGTTATTTTAAAGTTTGTTTAACTTTCTGAAGCTTCTAATTTCGTTATCTACTACACATCAGATATAAGAAGTAATAAATTAAAAGACTAGATAAATGAGAAATATACCTTGAATTTTCGTGTCTGTTACAGTAGAAGAAGAAATGTGTCATGATCTTCGATACTCAGCAATACAAAAGTTATAATTTGTTTCTTATGACTGTTTCGTTTCAATTAATTGTCTCTCAAAATGAATTTATGTATGTTTGGATTCGGGATTAAATATTTTGCTTTAAGAATACTGTTCTGCTGTAAAATTAATACAATGTAAATAACAAACTTCTTTCCCGTTGTTTGGTTTAGAAGTTTATCCCTACTCATGATTACTGAAGAGCGCATGAAAGCAACTTTTATTTGAAAGCAGTCTTAAAAGTCACATTTTATCAAAACATGTTACAGTGATTTGTGTAGGATCGATATTACATGTACGACGAATAAAACTAAATCCAAGTCATGAGTTAAACTATTGATCCGTGCAAACTTCAGTATGAATTATTCTTTTGTGCGATGATAATTGTACATTTAAATTTTTACCCTAAAATCTGCCCTGATCAATTCTCATTAGATATATGTAATCATATTATATAATGTCATCTGCCCTATAATTAGATGAGAAAGTGCCAACAAGATATTTCGTGTATATTTCGCGTATCAAAAATATGTACTTCTTTTAGGAGTTTTCGTATATAACTACCACCACTAAAAATTAAAATAAGGTCTTTTCTGTCATCCTCAAATTTAAATGATGTAATTATTATGACAAACTTATGTTTGCATTTTCTCTTTTGCTTCGATAAAATACTCTCGAATATCATGTCTTAAAAAATTATATAATATTAAATATATTTTGAACAACATACTTTCTGAAAGATTCAAGCAATTCGCTTTCCTTTCCAAAATTCAATTTAATTAATATAACGTTTGATTTTCTTTAATTAATAAATAAGAAGAATTTGCGTGCTTAAATTTGAAGAATAAATTCTCAAATTAATAAACAAATATTCCAGTGCTATGAAAGTACACGACAAAATTTAATACTTGAAATAACTCTTCATGTCTACACGCCAACAACCATTTATTATTATTCCCTTGTAATAGGATTCATAATTAAGCAAGCAAATTTAGTACCCAGAATTAAAACGCTTCAAAGCAAAGCAATTTACATTTTTGAAGCAAAATCTTATGTTAATGTAATAAGAAATTTGCCCAAATTACTTTTAAATTTACATCTAAAATTATCTCTACGTAACAAACTTTTAATAAAATTTCCCAGTTTTTTCCCCATGAGAGGTTTAATATTTTCCTTTCAGAAGAAACATCAGCAATGCTCACGGGTACAAATTTAATTTTTCTACTAAAAGAGAACGTTATTAAACTACTTGAAAAGCAAGAGAAAACGAAAATGTGGATTGGATACGTCCAGGGAAAATGTACGAATACTATGATGTATTTGTTTAAAAACAGCGAGAAACAGTAAACATGATATTATAAGATGATCAATATTTTTCCTATTGTATAGGAAAAGCAAATAAGCATTTAAAAAAACGAATTTAGTACCTCCCAGACTTTAAAAAATGGATAACATAATATAATCTATGTGATAGAGTAAAAAAAGTTTGTTTTCTATGTACTCAATGCACCCTGATATCAGATATGTACTCGAATTCTTGTTGCACTCTCAAGTTTTGAGTTATGTTTTAAGGGATATTTTTCTGCTTCCTTTGCAGCGGGCCTTCGTGATGTAATTGGAAACATATCCGGCTAGGAGCGGGAGGTCTGCAGTTCGAATCTCAGAGAGAGCATAGGTAATCTTTTATGTTTTCTGCTCACAGGTAAAGCCCAGTAGTCTCTACGTCGTTTGGTAAGATATAAATACGTCTTAAGAATGCGTTGTTATATTAACAGCTAAGTAATAGTTTAAGAGGAATGTTTTAGCAATAATTCTGGGAGGTCTTCGTTCTTTTTTTCTGATTTCTGTACTTCATTTTCTATTTACAATCATTAGAATTAAGCTGTCATTCTGAATACCTTAAAGAAATCCTCCTTAAAGGTCATTACCACATTTCCAGTGTAAGGAAAAATGAGCTACAAAAATCTGAAAATCCTTTCGAAAATAAGCTATAATGAAAAACACGAAAGGAAAATTTATGATTTGAAAATAACTGTTATTCCCATTAGAATTCATTAAGTTGCTAAGACACTGTTGATGGTTAGGATTCACATACCAGAAAATATATTATTCTTACAAATGGCTCTATATCATTCGAAATGCTACAACCGGTATTATTATGAACTATAAATTAAGAACTTTTTAAAATTAGGAACTCGTCAATATCTGAAAATGCTACTTGGCAGTATTTTAAGAATGTATGCAAAAATCTCCTCGGGGAAAGTGTTATCACTACTTTTTTTTCAAATGCTCTGATAGCTTCTCTTCAACCATAAACCGTGAACGGCCGAATCCATTGGCTATTTAGCTATCTCATCACCGCAACGCTGCCCAAGATGCCGCACAGGGAGTGGCGCTGACACTATAGTCGCGAAACTGGAGAAAACACAACTACAGGCATCCATACTTTTTCCAGGATTCGAAACCAGAACCAAAGCCGGTTCAAGTACTACCATGCCAGCACGTATACTGTAAAGAGAAATGCAGAATCTCTAAAAAAGGTAAGGATGAGTTTTTAAATTATACCGAAACCGTGTGATGCAACCATTTTCAGAACTTTACATAAGGATATTCATGAAGGTTTGCTAAAAGAACTCCATCATAAAATCTGATAATTCATTCAAACTTTAAACGAGGATAACTGTGTTCTATTTTCATTGAATTTACATTTAGTGTACGAAGTAAAATGGAAGCTACTATATTCAAGAAATACAATTATTGGATACGAAACGAAACCGTAATTAACCAAATTCAAAAAATGCTTCTGAGTCAAACAACTAAATAAGCGTTCCAGCGGTATCCGTCCAATAATTCGGAGAGCTAACAGAGACATACATTTTGCCATAACATATTCTGAAAGTTGAAATTTCGCATTAATATTAAATGTACTTTTCATTATGTAGCCAATAAAACGGACTTATTAGACACAATGAATAGACGTTTTCTTGTAATTAGATAAAGCGTTTATATATATAAAAAAAGCGTTTATAGCGATTTGAGAGAAAGATTTAACCTAGAACAGTTTCAGTAATTTAAGTGAAACTGAGTTTTATCTTTCAGACATACATTAAACAAAAGCTAAGGAAAGTGAAAATTCTTTTCTTAAGACAGGCGTGCCACGAACGTACTTAAAACTCTGTAAGAACCACTAGTTTATCTTTTAAAGTGATAACTTAAGTGAGTGTAGAAACTACACAGGAAAAGGGTTAAAAGTACCCTTTATTAAACTCTTTAAAATTCCCAATGCGTCGACTTGACGCTAACGCACTACGCCTCACTCGGGCGATGACTCAAATAACAAGAACTAAACTAAAATTCAAAGATATTAACAAGCAGCAGAAATTACGCTATAGGGCTCAGAAACTCCTGCTCCTTAAACCCGCGTCGAAATCTGGAGGCAGGAATGTAACAGCTGTTATGCCACGTAAACCAGCAATAACTGCAGAAATATAAGCTCACGCTACAGAGGTGAAGGCTATTGCCCAAACTGTCTTACTTTCCTTTTAGAACTCAATATTTAAACTTTTTCTCCGCAAGGTAGAATTTGCATTAATTCACGCGTGCTACCAAATTTAAATATTCTGGCATTGGAATGAAGGCTTATAGGAAAGAACGTAAAATTAAATTAAATTGGTTATTTAAAACAAATAAATATAAATCCCTACAACTCTTACTACTTGCAATTTATGCTTGTCTATTTTTAAATACATTAATATTTAGGTAATTTATCTGACAATATTTAAGGAAGTTATCTGTCCTTAATATAAATTGTGATGTAATTTAAGCACAAGCTATGAAAACTCAAGTGAGGTAGAAATTTATTCAATTAGTTTTTAAAATCAATTATATTTTATTATTTAATGAGCGCATTAATCTTCAAAGCAGAGACAATCAAATTTTAAATCTAGGCAAAATTCAGCCTTAGACTGATATAAATTTGAATAAAGAGCTCTATGTATTTTTAGGCAATCATTTAGAGTAAGGTTTCTTAAACGTTTTTCAGTCGCGATCCCTTTTTATCACTGAGATTTTTTCGCGACCCCCAGGACCCCATAATATTTCCAAAAATTTTGTTGGACCCCCCCCATACGTATTGCGCAAATCCGACACACGCGGGAGTGAAACTGTCTATGTTTTGGCTTGTACTGTAATATACTATTGCAGTTTTAAGTCATTAACTTTAATTTCTAATTTTAAGACATAGAACAATGCGAAAGTTTTAAATATGTAACGTGCAAAGCAAGGAAAATGAACATTTATATTATAAAAATAATGCGTCGAAACTTTTCTTTTTCCTTTGTCTGATTGTCTTATCTTTATCTATTTTCAGATACATTGTGTAAAACTGTTTGGTAATTGTAAAATTATTATAATAAGTTAAAGAAATATCATAACTGCTAAAATTTTTGGCGACCCTCTTGGGGATGGCGACCCACAGTTTAATAGACCCTGATTTAGAGATCGCTATTCATCAAGGACCTAAAATATTACGCCAATAAAACTTGTAATTTGCTGCAAAAAACGTTTGTTCTTCAGGTAAAATAATTTTTGATAAATCCCTTCAAAGTGAAAAAGGTGTTTCTTTAAAACTAAAATTAATCTAAGGTGGAATTTGGACTTAATACATTTTGCATTTATTCTTCCTTTCTCCCATTTGTAACATAAGAATAAAATCACCGAGTTTGAAATTCTTGAAAGTTCTAAGTTTATTCTTGAAATTTTCTTAATCGCTGTTTAGCGATAAAGTACTTGTCGTATCTATTCATAAACGTTTCCAGTAGTAATAAATGACACCTAGGATCAAAATCGTTAAATTTTCTAGATGTGTTTTGTGTATATGTACGTGCTCTAGAAATTTATTAAAGTTTAAATAACTTTCTTTTATATTCTGCGTAATGCCAAAACGTTTAGTTTCTTTTTATGTTTTTATAATACAGTATATAAATAGATACTGAAATAATAATTATAATAATTAAATTAATAATTAAAATAATAAATCAATAAGATAAGAAATAATAAATCAATAATTAAAAAAGTGCTTTTCTCGTAAAGAAAAACTTATGGAAATTTCGTTTCTTAGTACGATAAAAAAAAAGTTGATTCAGAATTTTTATTAATGATAAATATACGTCAGTTACCTCTGAAAATCTCAAGAGAAACAAGAGCATATAATGTGTATTCTGATTTTGTCTAAATTAGTATGTTTAAATGATTTGGACACTTTAGAGTTTTCGTTGCAGAGAAAAGTATTAATCTTTAATGATTAAAACAAAATAAAGCAGGGATCGATCTTACTACACAAAGTATCATTTTTCTTATTAATGATTTGAAAGCACTCTATCTGTTGAAATGATTTTCACTTTCGAGACTAAAATTGTCAAGGCAGGATGAATGAAATGAGATAAACTACCTCAGATTCTTATTGCATTTTATCAGTAGAGCAATGTTTTGCATGCGAAATGTGTGGAAACACGCGCGAATGATCCACTTTGACAGTCGTAACAAATAATATTCGATAAGGAATTTATTACAAAAAATGTTTCCTTGTCTTTGTTTGTACATATTAAAAACTAATCGCGTGCTGCTTATTAGTGTTTTTTACTTCTATAAGCAAATAAACTCAAATATTTTATTTAACTATTACATGTTTCTGATTAGAGAGAAAGGAAAGTAATTTTGATCTTTCGGAGCTCCATTTTTCAACATAACTCCTGAACATTTGCAAAAATGCACAAAACATGCTCTATCGATACAAAATAAAATTAATAAATTGTGTTTCATCAACAAATTTATTAAATGAAATTCAGTAAATGAGCTAATGGAAATAAATATATTAGATCTCTTCACGATTTAATTATATACAGGATATTTTTATTACCAATAAACGAATATTATAAAATGGTATTTTATGTCGAATATTTGAAATTATGCAATACAAAAAAATTAATTTTATTGATATTTTAGGTTTATAAACCTGGCAAGTGGTGAGTCTCAGCTTACATAAATTATCAGAATAATGTTCTATAAAATATTTAAATTTAACACAAGAGAAATAAAGATAAATTATTTACTTACAATTGACTGGATCGCTTGGTGAAGATTACATAGTTGCAGTTGCAACCTCCTAATTTCCCTGGAAATCTAATTCCCTTGCAAATTGTGTCACATGACATTGTCCTTTTTTCAGCATTGACAGTGAGCGCAAAGAAAGGATACAAGATGCAGACCAAAAAACAGATATAATTGCTGCCCATAATGGCTGTAGTTAAGAGCAGTGAGATGACCTGAGTCCTATGATGCGCTGAGCGGACAATAGAGACAGAATCGGGATCGGTGTATATTTATATACAAGAGTGGAACGGCCAGAATTGTGCGTGGAAGTCTCTTGCAGTGCGGAAAAGAGTTTTAAAACGCCTACATTAAAACGCGCCCGAGAGTGACGTCACTTCACCGGCGAACCAATAGAACGCTTCGCAACATGAAATTAGGGAAGAAAATGCTGTTTTCTAGTGTATTCTTCTATAAAAATATGGGAGGGGCAACTTGTTACATCTCAACACTTTTGCGATTCAAAATAAGGGAGTCTCTTTCAGACAAATCCACCGCGTTTTTTCCCGATGTTATCGTAAGGGGTTATATAACTGTTGATAAATGCAACTTTCTCACTGTTTCATGATTTGCAACAAAAGCAGAAATCACAAGTCAACAATAAAAAAGTCAAAATATTTTATTTCCTTGATAATGGAGTATTTGATTATTAATATTAGATTTCATTTTCCAAAAATTAAGTTTTATTTTTAATAATGTTTTACATTACAGTCAAGAACAACTAGAAATACAAAGTAAGTTCTAGCTCGAGCTATAACGAAATTAATAATTTTACTTTAAATCCAGTTTCTTAGGAATTCCCAACCACTTTTATTACAATTTCCTCCTAATTAGTTATTTAATTCTTGAATGCCTTTAACAGAGTCCTTTGTTCGGTTAAACGGATATTTTAAGGAAATATACTCTAAAAATCATTCTAAATGTTACTGTTCAAACTTTTTCTTTTTTACAAATGGCGGGCACTTGCCTCTAACGGCATTGGCCACTGCTAAAGCCAGAAGCGGTGATCATTTTATTGTGGAGGCACCTAATAGTTGACCACCGTTACCTCCTATGAAGGGACAGACAATTTTACATCCATGTCTTCTGCGGGATTCGAACCGGGCTCTTTGGTACCGCAGGCAGGCTTCCCTAACCACTATACCGTCTGGGCGGCCAAACTTTGTTCAACCTTTATACCTCGTAATATTCCCCACTCTCCTCTTCTTATGGCTTAGAGTATTTCCAGTTTATAAATCAAAGCTAGTCTTCAACATTGCAGTGTAAGCTTCGTATTGTTAGACATCAGGAATTTGACATGTTACTGCTATCTTTCAAATGCTTTTATAAGTGTTGGATAATAATAATATTTTTTGCCCATGGTTATGACATGCTTTTTACAAAACATTTTGTAATTTACTATACAACAGTCACTCCATAAGTCATTTAGCACGAATAAATCCTGATGTAATTATTATGCTTCTTTGGCCTTAGTGTAACGCATGCGCTGACATTTCAGGTCTGCAATTCGATAAATGAATCTTGTAGAGACATTAGACATTTTCGTAACAGGAGAGATGAAAATGAGCGATGCCCCCGCCGGGACTCGAACCATGGACCTCGGAACACGCTCCCAGCGTGCCGACTACTACACCACGAAGACATGCTAAGAAGGCGGGAAAAATACCTTATAATCTTAGCAAAGTTCACAATAGTCATTTTTCACAATAAGACACTGTTTCCAGCATTCCTGCCACTGCTGAAATAAGGCCTCAAAGTCATTTATAAAGGAGTCCACAACTTCTTATAATTATTGGGATTATCCCTGAATCACATAAACGGTAGGAAAGCGGTTACTTTTCATTTGCATTATCATTTGCGACAAAAAAAATTGGCTGAACCTAATAGGGCGATTGCTGCACATGCCCTAAACTAGCAAGTATGGTACATGAGGAAGCAACAGCATATTTATGGTTTCCGAAAAACTCTCAAAGCGGAGTGCTTAGGGACACAATGTGCTGTTTTCGTGGAGAGTTCATGTCTTTACACGCCTTAGATCCGTTTGCTATTGCCGAATGTTTTCCCTTAAATGCGGCCGAACTTTACAGTGAAACTTTGTTTCCGATTTAGATTTCGAGGATGAATTCGTGATGAGCAATGCCATGCTTTCGAAAAACACAATGAGCATTGTCTTTCGCTGAGCTGCAGCCCATTCTCGCCTACTGCGGTAGTAAATATATTAGGCTCTTCCTCTGCGACGAGCTGCAATTTGAATCAGGCTCGTATCCATACACCCAAATCTCTTCACCGATAATTATTCTGAACATGAAGGGTGGCTTATCCTCAACACATTCACAGACATCTTGGCACACTGTGACCCAGTGTTCTTTTCATATGGGTGTCAGTAGCTGGGGACGAACATGGCAGCAACATCCTGCATCATCAGTTCCGATGTTAGGATTGTCCTCATTCACTTTTACAAAGCACAAAAATTTTCTGAAGTGTCTTTACAGTTCTCTGACGAACCGCATGAGCTAGTTTCCAAACTCGCTGCACATTTTGGGGATAATGATGGTGAAAGATTGCACATGAAAGATTTTTCAGAACACTTATCTTTTTTAAGGGTCAATCTTCTGGCTTTGAAGTGCCTGTGCCCTTCAAAGCATTTTGTACAATTTATCGCCGTAATCTTGTCAAATCAAGCTCAGTGCCTTTGTCGCCTATTTGCACACTTTAGCAAAAAATTTCACGCTGACTCTTTGCTCCCCTTTTCTGTCCATAATGCTATCTCAAACTAATAGACAAACGTGATCACAATGTACTGCAATTACAATTCTCGATAGTGGCGGACCGCCTTTAAAAATTAGTGTTGTGGTCAGAGAGGACTTCGCAACTCTATAATTGTGAAGGCATCTCTGGGTTATCAAATGTTAGCGGTATACAAACCTAATCCAGGAATTTCTCACGTAAAATTTAAAACCCTTTTGCAAACATCCTATTTTTATCATACTTTTACAAACATCAAACATTTATAATCAACTGGGTAAAATAAAATATAAGTAAATAATTTATTACAGAGTCAAGAAACATTGTGAGAGAGGGGAACACTGTTCCTTAAAAAACAATAAAAGCAAAAATCAAGTATTTCATGAAAAGAAAAAAATGAAAACAATTCCTAATTCAAAAACCTTTATAAACAGGGTGCCTAAAAAGATTGGACAGTAAGAGTAATAATACGATATTCGGACCTGGAAATGATAACTCAGGCAAGGCGCAGTGTTCTACTCCATTTGGTTGTGGAAAATCAGTTGAAGTACCCATGAAAACGTCTACATTTGTAGATGTTGCAACTTTGTCACAGATACATCTGACTAATACTACCTAATATTTACTGTCATTATTGTTGATTGGTAGGCCAACATAAATCGAATCTAAGTTCGAAGAATTTGGAACGCATTTTTTTATAAACTCATTTTTTTCTCTTTTCTCCTCTTATACCAAGAAAACCGGCATGATGTTTACCCTCTCTGATCCCTAGTTCACGATATCATACTCTGCTCAGTTAATGGCTATCACGTACTGATTTCTCATAGCCTGCAAATGTTTTCGGGTAACTTTTGTTTAAGATGAGAATCTGATGACTTAATCTTGATATCATAAACTGGATGATTTGACTTGATGAAACCCCCGACCAAATTCAGCGACAGTAGGAAAGGGTCCCTATTTTTCCATGACTACTTCTGCATTTAGCCGGGCACTTTTTGTGATGACCTAGGATTGAATCCAATAACTCTTGCTATAAGTGAGTAGACTGTTGTATGCAGGGAGCTAATGAAGCCGTCAGATGGCTGCGAATTAATTTCACTTTCCGATGAAACACATGCAAATATTTACTTCACCTTAAAACTGGCAACGTTGTCATGCTGAATTCCCAAATTTCATTATCATCTTCAAAAACCAAATCATCGCTTCACTCAGATCATTAAATGAGAAAGATGTTAAAGGAGTCATATACTCAGTGGAAGAATTTGTACAGTGGCCTAAATTTTCCTGATATTTCGAAGCATCTGGAATATTTTCCTAGATAGGAATTCAGTGAAAATTTTTTTAATTTCAGTAACCTTTCAAAAAGTCTATAATTTTGGGGAATTCGCAAAATGTAGCCCACCCTTTAAAATTTGTGTCTCTATATGTGCTAGATGTTATGTTTAGTTATCCAATATAAGTTTTCGTGAAATCCGCGAGAAGCAAATATTAAACAATGCGTAAAATTAAATATAGTATATAATTTTTACATTTGCTAGTTAAATGTAACACTTATTTATAATTATCTATCCATCTTTCTCTCTCTCTCTCTCTCTATATATAGATATATATATACGCACTTTATATGTAAATATGTAAGTGGGGACTGGTGTAATAATAAATTTAACTATAGCGCCTAATTATCATTACTGCTGTATAATCTTTTGTAGTAAGAAAGTAATCATTTCAGGCAATTGCGAATATTTTATAGAGAACGGTTAAAGCTTAGAAATGTTGCTTAATTCCAGTCATCGAAATTCTCCTTATATTATTTCATTCAGTCGCAGCTACATTTCTACTTACATTTCTAATAACAGAAATAGCAACATTTGCAGTATAATTTCACCGCCTTCTGTTAAACTTGTAGATGCTGCAGATGCAACCAAAAAATATTAAAGTGCTAAGAGCATAAGGTCTTATTCATTAAAGTAATAAAGGAAAGTATTTATTTTGAGAATGTATACGATCTAATTATTTTCTCTCTAAGTAGATTGTTATTGCATCATATTATGGTTATTAAAGATGCTTTGAAATGGTATTATTAGATACCACTTTACTTCTACATGTTACTCTTGTGCAGCTGTGAACGTAATCAATTGCTATAGAAAATCATTTTAACAAAGATTAGGTTCGGCCGTTTGAATACAGCAGAGTACTCGAGTGCTATCTGATAGAGAAACAGATGCTTTTGATGAGAAATTTCTATGAGAATCCGAATCGCATTCATTTTTCAAATGAAGCAAATCACAAAACCAAAACACGGAGCCAGCCCTTCCGCCTGCAACTGAGCTTTGGTCGAACTCCTAGCATTCTGGTGTCTTAGCCACTGGTGGGAATTTTGGAATATAATTAGAAGGAAATTAGCAATCAAATAAATAGCAACTGCTTATACCAAATCGTTCTAATTTGTGTCATCTCAAAATTAGTTCTTTTTTCAGGATTCATTTATGACGTTAATGACATTAACTAATGATACCTACTTACTGTTTCAGTCAATCATTATATTAAATTTGCGAACTGAAACTTAAAATTAATCAGTAAGGGAAAAAAGGACTATAAATTTACCAAATCTTCATTTTAAAAACTATGTGTTCTTCTCTTGCTTGCTGCTTTGTTAACAGGTCGTTACTTTCCTTTCTTTGATTAAATGTGTTGCAGTAAAGATGTCTAAACAATAAATAAATAAAAAAAAGCACAAATGTAACTGATTAAGGATGGACGTGTAAATTGTACAGATTTAGCGATGTTTATATCAAAAATATTGCTCAACAATACGAGATAGCGTTTAACAGGTCACAATAACTGCTACCATCTTAAAGCACCGGTTTCCACCACTCCATAATCATGTCCCTATGTCGTACACCGTCGAATAATTTTTATTAGGCACACACACACACACACACATGCATATCTATGTATCTATATATTTATACATAATTTCTAATATGAAAAAATTCTCATACTGCTCTTTTATACTAATTGGAACGAAAGAGGTATGAATTTCTAATGGCAAAATATTCTCCCCACTTAGCTTGCCCGTTAGCACGTCAAATTATATCATAGAGACTCCCTCACAAAGTATTAGTTATTAGTGTAATTAAATATAATGAAAAGGAGAAAAAATGAGTTTTTATATGTGTCAGTGAGACAGAACTTCATTTTCATGAATAAAGTTGCGAACGTTCTTCATTTCTACCCAAATACAAACTTAAGAAAACTAGTGTCACAAGAAAATATATCAATCCAATAAAAGTGAATTACTTCACTTTACTAGCATTATATACGGAAACGTGCATTAACTAGTTCTCATTAGTGTAAATCATAAAAATAAAAAAACAGCATTGTGAATGTTTGAATAATAAAGACGCATACTTGCTGGTCCAGAAATATTACAGTAACAGCCTGAAAAGTTATTATATTTCGAAATTTTTTCAAACCCGCTAACCAGTCTTTTCATTGATATTGGTACTCTCGTAAAATGAATTACCAAATTTTTAATGAGATAAAGATGTGCGCAAGCATATATAAAAACAACAGTTTAATTTTAGTTAAACTTAATTTGGAGCTCTCTGATTGTCGTAGGACTAAACGAATCGTAACTGTTATAAGGTATATCTCCCGCTTTCCTACTGTGCATTCGTGGTGTAGTGGTTCTGCAAGCTGGGTCGGTATTCCAGAGGTCCGTGGTTCGATTCCCAGCGAAGGGCGTTGCTAATTTTTCATCTCTTCTGCTTCCAAATAAATCCTAATGTCTCTACAGTGGCGCTCGAACTAAAAAGGTTGTGGATGATGATTCTCCGCACCCAGGATTTGGCGACTAGATCCCCTAAAACCCTAGTCTCCCTTTAAAAAGGGGAGTGTATAAGGTATTTCTCCCGCTTTCCTAGCGTGCCTTCATGGTGTAGTGGTTCTGCACGCTGAGCCGGTATTCCAGAGGTCCGTGGTTCGATTTCCGGCGAAGGCGTTTGCTAACCTTTCAATTCTCCTGCTTCCAAAAAAATCCTAATGTCTCTACACTGTTTGTAAATAACAATATCTGTTTGGCAGTAGCTGAATTTGATTTGGAGTTGTCTAATTGCTGTCGTTTCAGTCAGAAATGATTTCTGCATTTTAACTGCTTATAAATAAACTTCGACTACTTAACGGATAGCAAGTGGTAACAAATAGCAAGTGGGTGTTTGATAGTTAGCTTCTGTGATATTTGATTAATTAGCATTATTACAAACGCTCCTATTTCTGAAATAGTCGTGGTTACGTTACAGTTCCTTTTAAGTAATTAATTGCGAATAGTAAGTTGTATATCTGGAGTAAATTTCTGCTAATAATGTGGATTACAAGCTTTAATTAAGCTATACGGAAATTTTTGTATCTAAGTAGATTTCAGTTAAGATTTACATTTAGAAGCCAACAGTTCCAGAAGGTGGTAACTCACCAACACTGAAAAGTAACCTTTTCCAGAAAGTATAGATAGAAAATTAAGAAGTCTGAATTAGGCAAGAAGCTACAATATTGCACTGAATTTTCAAGCTTTTAATAGCCTTTTGTGCCCCTTGATGGGCCGATTTTGTGAAATGGTGCGTATGCGGTGCAAGAATATCACACGTTACTTAGACCTTTTAAGAAAGCAGTCGGCTACATTCTAATTTTTGGGGTGGGATGAGCTGAGTTTAAAATTATACGAGTTACATATATTCCTCACTGTCCATGATTAAGTAGAAAGATTGCTTTACACACTTCTATTTCTCATATGTGCATTGCATATTGCATATATGAGATGTGCAATACATTCGTTCTATTTTTAGGTGGGAGTCAGAAATATGACTAGATGTTTGAAATAAACGTGTACTGTAGAAGTGACTCTGTATATTGTAGAAGAAAACGGTAAATAGTGTATTAAACTTGAAACTTCATTTAAAAGATATTTCAAGTAAGAATCATGATCCCGAACTTACGTCATAGCTGCTTAACATGCTGCAGCCAGTTACAGTTGCAGTATGGACGTTTGCAAAATAGAATGATCGAGAGATTATGAGACTGGAGAATTATGATTTTAACGTGCCTATAAGGCAATCCATTGTGGAAAATGGGGGGAACGCTTGCTAGCAGGAGGTAACATCTATTCAGGAAGTAGTAGGACTCCCAACATTTCCCGATGCAACAACATCGATAATATTTGTGGAAGCGTTTGCTAATAGCTTAGAAAAAAAAGCAGTGTGCATCTGCTTTGCTGTGTACTGTTTTTAAATAAAAAAATATTTACTAATGTTATTATCTCCCTCTCTGTAACCATAATATTGTCATCATATGTTTTTCTAAAGAAACAATTTATATAAACAGTTTGCACTAATTGCTAGACATGATATAAAAATGGATGATAATTTCATTAGTGTATTTTAACTTCTTTCCATGCTGCATTTATAGAGTGTATTTTATACATTAATAATAAATGATTGCCATTCTTAAGAAAGTTCAACAACAACCGAACTTTTGGGTTTGTTTGATATTATCTTATATAACTAGTGTATCAAATATAAGTAATGAATAATTTCTGTGAAGAAAAGAGGATGTGTTTCCGGCGGAAAAGCTTCCTCATCTGTCGAACACGAAACTCATCAGTAGAGTTCAGAAAAGTAAAGTTTGAAGTATTCGGACGAAACATTTGTTTTCGTTATTTTGCACAATACGTGTATAAAAATCAACATAATTAATCACTAAAGGATTTCAGTCACATACATCAATAGTTAAAAAATATCACGTTTCGTTTTGTAAGCAAACTAATACTGAACTTTGAACAAATTTGAATGAGTAAGAAGATGTGTAGTATAATTGTAAATCAAATTACCTAGAAATAATTTCTGTTTTCTTTTGTTATTACAGTTCACAAAACCTATGTTTTGCAAATACACTAAGGTTGAGTTACTGAATTTTTCAAGACCATTGTAATGCAAAACTGGATATGAATAATTATAAGTCATAGTAGCTATAAATATTCTCTGTTTATTTTTATTTATTCTGCATCTCATTTTATTTATGCAGTTAAGTATTAGTATTTATATTCAACAGTTTTTCTAAAACGTCCACAGTCGTATAATTAAGTGTGAATAATGAAAAATATGTTATTATGTCATGGCATGGAAAATGTAGAGTGAAAACTTTACCTAACTAGAGATTACAACTTTGGCTTTCTCTCTAATATCTCTAAATAACAAAGTTCTACATAAATTTTTATAACTTATTAGATTTTTCAAAGCAAGAAACAGGAAAAATTGCTTTTGTCTTGCGAGGATTCGAGTTTCTGATCTTCCGATTGCTAGCCAGGTAGGCTACTAATTATACCACGAAGACGCGCGAGGAAGGTGAAAAATTCTTTATAAATTTCAAGAATGTGAGATAGAAGAATGATTCCTATTGTCAATTGCTCTAATTAAGTGAACTCGCTGTTGTCGCTTCAGCTTAAAACATTTCCGTGCCGAGTAGAATAAAACATGCAAAAGAAACGTTCACAATTGATTTCAAATATTAGCATAAGTAAATTTGAAAAAGAATTATTTTTTGCAAGTACTAATGAATATTAATTTTTGCAAGTAATAGTTTTATGCCAAAGTAAGATGTAACAGTTTGTTGCGATAGAAATATTCACGATAACTTCCAACAAAAGTAATTTCTCGAAGGTCCCTTATGTAATCGTCGCATGTCAGAATAAGGTGTAATAGTTTTGTTGTGATGTGTAATCCATTTTATAGGAAAGATAACTTCGTTTTGCAGAGATAAATTCGGCTTTAAAACTCGTGATAATGACCCGGTTTTTCCTACTCCTATTACGAGTTTCCTCAGAAGCAGATAGTATTATTTTTAGCGATAAATATAAATATTTCCGAATACGAAGGCCATTGCACTAAGCACTTCCTGGGAGATTCCCTTATTTTCATTTTGATATAAGTTTTAGTCAATATGACACTGAAAATAGCAAGTTTGAAATTTACTCAAGTGAAAACTATTTAATGCGTTTCTTTATGTTGCATTCATTCGTCAATGTCAAAAAGTGACAATGACATAACTTAAGGCTGTCAAAGAGTCTTCAAATAGCTACCTTTAATGGTAGTCTGGGGTCAAGAGCTTAACTTTCATTTTCTGTTTACTGTTCTTGACAAAGTCATGCAGAAACATCTTAAGTACAAATAGCTGTAACAGAAAGATAGAAGTAAAAAAATAAGGTAATTTTTAAAATCCAATCTTAGAACTTTTGCTGAAGAATTTCAGGAGAAAATGTGATGCAGGTTATATAAAAAGCATAGAAGCTTATCATTTAAATTTAGGAGAAATGTAAGAGACTGCATTTTGCTTAACCTTTCGCTCCGTAGATGTTTATTTAAGGAAAGTAAATTCCAAAGACTGAAAACGCTGAGAAGGTACGGAAAAAGGTGCGAAAAGAAGGTGCTGAAAACATAAGGCAGTCCGTTTCTTAGTTGATCAATGCTTGCAAATATTTTGTTTGAAAGCTTCTCATCCTACAAATGCTAAGAAATGGCATCGAATTTAACTAGAGATGTTACTGACATTGCATGGCGAGGTCAGAAACTGCAAATAAAGGAAAGAATAGTTTTTCATAAAATTATTCATAGTAATAGTTGCAACTCAAGAATTCCGGTATACGTAAAAACTATCTTAGTGGAAGCTTGTTTTAAAACTTTATCTTTCTCGAATTCATTTTACAAGTTTTACAAAAGTGTATTTTATTAAGACTGCTGTGTAAATGATAACACAAGTAATTCATTAGAGAGAAATTCTCCGTACCAATTCAGGATGGACGGGTCCGTGCAGAGCATATGTCGGTAATGCCAGAGCTAGCGCTGTTCACCACTTCAAGTGTCGTATCTAGACCAGCATTTGGTGATTTTATCTTCCCGATCGCTAATGGACACAAACAGCAGTTTAAAACAGAACGTAAGGCGAAATCATGATGTAATGCGTATATTTTCCTTCGAGTCTAGACAAACACTGAAGATGTTCTTAAAATGCTTAGTAAAAAAAAAGCAATACTTGGTTTCATATTGTAAATTTCTTCTTCAATATTAGAAATTTCATGGATTTGTAGGGGAAAAAACCTTCATTTGTGGCAATGATTAATGAATAATAAAAGCGGCTTGAATAGTCTTTTAAGTTGTATTTCTTCCCTTTGGGTCAAGGGATGAAATATCGACCCCGTGATAAAATTTGCAAATAAGGCAACTCATTTGCTTTCCCCATACGAAATTATTTTCTGAAGATGTCGAGACATTAGGTTATTTCGGACGCAGGAAAGATGAAAAATTAGCAACACCTTCTCCGGGAATCGAACCATGGACCTCTGGAATACGCGCCCAGCGTGCAGACCACCACACCACAAAAGCCCGCTAAAAAGGCGGGAGAAATACCTTATATACTCCCCCTTTTAAAGGGCGACTGGGGTTTTTAGGGGACCCAATCGCCAAATCCTGGGTGAGGATTATCATCATCCAACACCCATTTTAGTTCGGGCACCACTGTAGAGACATTAGGTATTTTGGGAAGCAGGTAAGATGAAAAATTACAACGCCTTCGCCGGGAATCGAACTGGGAACCTCTGAATTACTCGTTGAGAGTGCAGACTACTACACCACGAAGGCTCATTAAGAAGGCGGGAGAAGAAATACCTTATAAAGAGATTGGTAGCAAACTTTTAGACAAATTCTTACTCAATATCTTTTTATGAGTACTACGTTCAGATAATTTTCCATCAAAAGCAAAACTATTTTTCTTGCATTTGATCACACGAATTTCATTCTTCTCTTTTGCTTAAGGTTTTCTTAACTTCTCCAAACGCTTGGAGACTTAAATCTAAGGTCATTAATCCCCTTAGGCCAATGAAATACCCAAACGTTTACTTTTCTTTCAATTCTTTGGTCCCAAAGAAATTCATAAATTATTTCACTTTTATAATACTATTTCACTAAGAAGTTATGTAATTTCTCATAAGCTCTACCGAAAATTACTTCTGTTATTATTCGCGATTCTTTTTTACTTGCGAACAAATTAATCTACATAAGAATTTTTATTATTTCTTTGTTCAGAACACAAACTGAGATCATATTTTTCATATTTATGGAACTATAGGGAAGGTTATACTGAATATTTTACGATAAATAGTAATTATTCTTAAATGCGCTGGGAATTATCTTTATCCCTAAGCATTCCTTTTCTGTCTGCAGATTAAATCTTCTGCTTTGTAATGTAGTAATTCAAAATGTTTCATCTGTAAAAAAAGCTACATTCATCAAGAAAATTCGGATCATTTTTAAAACGAAGTCAAAATTATTCAGGGACATTGAGTTTCTACTTGTACTTAATTTTCTTCCCCGTTAGTTGCTTCACACATAACGAGAAAAGAGTTGAAAGTAAACATTTTTCCGTTCAAGAAATCAAACTAATTGCAGTATTAAAGCACGTTTTTGCGCTTTGCACTTAAAGTGCGTTTTTGATCTCCAACTTTGAATTGCTTTCGAGGTATGAAATTTCGTTTATTCACTTGCAATTTTTTGGGCAAGTGCTAATTTTGATACATTGGAAAAGATGGTAACATTAAAAGCTAATTTAAAGTTTTTCCAAAGTGACTTAGTTTAAAAAATACTCTTTAACTCCATTATGGAATGCGAATGATCAAGAATAATTTCATAGGGATTGACTATTATGTTACTAATATATTGGAATGTTTAAAATGCTTTCATTCCGGTGATTTTCCGTCAGAACAAATACAGTAGGAATTCCTTCAGTGAAAAAGAATTAAATGTAATTAAAATTTTAATTCAAGGAATTGGAAAATAATTGAAGTTTTAATTTAACAGAATTTCCCTGATTCGAAAAGGTCACATTTACGAACCTAATTCCGAAAACAATTCACCCGTTCCTTTAAATACTTTAGTGTTTTTGTCATAATATTTTACCTAATACTTTCAACGAATTATAGCTTTAACAAAGCTAAGATGTAATTTTGAAATCAAGTAAGTATTTTATGCTCAGTAACTTTTATGTTTAAAAATTAATGTAAACGTATCTCTCGCAAAATGATAAAATAATTGGCATGGTAGTAACATAATACAAACAAGAGTAAAACGTGGCTTAAATACATAAGACAGGATAGGACAAAAAACTCAAACCTAGAGTCGGATAAAAAGTTATATTATCTCACCTAAGAAATTTTCTCAATGTTAAAACAACAATCAAATAGAAATTTACCTATGACAAATAAATTCAGATTCTAATCTTTAAATCTGAGTTTTAAATTTAAAAAAATCTAGGTAGTTTTTCTTTAAATATATATAATCTAGGTCTTCTAGCTTTTAAACATTCACAAATATAGCAAAGCCCTTTATGGTTGGCCAGAAGGAAGGGGAGGAACGATCTCTAGTGTCCTCTTCAACAATACCATTAGTCATAATTACTTGCTTCTTCTGAGGCACATGCATATATTGTTACCTTTATGCTTGGGGTTATATACTAGAGCCAATATAAAGACATCATCTTTTTGAATTTAAGAAAAAAGTAGGATTAGGTTAAACAATTTTAAAAAACTAAGCCCTGAAGATTACTTTAATTCTTACGCAGATGTTTTTAGTTTTGTAAAATTTCAAGGAAATTATAAATATAAATTTGGAATTTGACAATTTTTTATTTGTGAATGAAATCTCTCTCTCTCTGTATATGTATATATTCTCATAATTCTGCACAATGTTTACCCTTTTCAGTTATTTAAAATATGTAACAATAATAAAATAAATATGTATGTAAAATACAATAATATAATATAATATATATGTAATGTAATAACAGTTTTGTGATGTTTTCTGAATAATTAAAATAAGAGTGCAAGAAGAAACAAAAATGAATAAAAAAGTTCGAACTAAAACAATCATAATTTAGTCAATTAATTTTTCCTAATCATTTTTATGAATTTAGTAAGACTCAAAAACTTTCATGCTCAATATTTCTTCCGTAACATGCAATATTCGACAAATAAGTGCATGGTTGGTTGGTTAGTGTCGTGTCCTTTGAGAAGTCAAATGGATCCAGCGCATGAAAATCACTGCTTTTGACAGTTCCGCTATCTTTTCACTATGCAGCTATCCTTGGAAAGGAAATCCTCCAAGCTTTGCAGAGCTGCAAGTATTGCCAGACAGGAGATGATGTGTTCTGGAGAAAGCTCCGTTTCGGGGCAGCTTTTACAAGCTCTATATGATCTAGTACCATTTTCGTTAATTTTCATTCCTCTAAAATGGCGGGTTCTCAGTCTAGTAATGGTATTTGTGATTTCTCTCTTTGCATCAATCTTACATATCTGTTGTTCTTTCTTAATAGATTTCTCTTTGAGTCTATATCTTGCAATGGCATTAGCATCTTCAAGAGTGACGGGTATTGAGTTGTTGAGATTTCTTGCCTTTTTAGCCAATTCATCGGCTGCCACGTTTCCATCGATTACAACATGTGCAGGTATCCATTGCATAATGTATGTCTTTCCCATCTGGTTGATTGATTCTAGGTGTTGGTGTATATCCTGGGTGAGTCTTGAATGTCCTTGCAGTTTTGCCTCTACGGCAGCTTTAGAGTCACAGTAAATTACAAGTCCTCTGGCCTTATCATTATCATTTAAGTAGATGTAAATCCTTAGGGCCTCCTGGATTGCTCTTAATTCACATGTGAAGTGAATTAATAAAGTGCATGCTTTCAGTAATTAATTGGTTTATGCAAAGCGCAATCCCTTCTAATTCAAATACATTATCTGCTGCAGTGAAGACTATTTTTATGTATAGCTTTGTTGAAAACATTTTTGAGAAATATCGGACTTTCAGCACGTTAAAGGATCTGTTGTATGATTTATGTAACGGAATTTGTATTCATGTTAAGTAAATTTATAATTTCTAAATGTACCGTCCACTTCCAGTGTTTTTACTTTTACACCAATATTTTATGGAATATGCGACAAGCTTTCGCCTGAAAATCTCAAGAAATATTTGGCCTTTTGCAAAAAAAGGTCGGGTAATACTGATAAAGCCTGAACACAAGCGTTTTGGCTATATCAGTTAATTAGCCCACAAAATCAATATCTGCTAACTATGGAATCAGTCTTGATGGAGTTATAATAAGTTACATGCATTATGTGAATAATGTTATTTCAGCAATCAGTTAATTCTATCAAAACTCGAAAACTCAAATTTGCTTAATAAATTTAATATAAATTGCTGTAAAATTTCTTAAGTTGTCCCTTTTGCTGCTTTTTAAAATTGTTTACTGTCTTTTTGCTTTAAATAAGCTTCCTCTCAGAATGAGCCCACCAGCGGCCAAGCGGTAAAGCCACTGAACACTGGTAGTTCGGTCCAAGGTTCGAATCCCGCGAACGGTCTGGCTGCATGGGCGTTTTCGTGGTTTTCCCCATGTATAACGTGTATACGAGCCAATTTCCCTTAGGAGGTCCTCCACGAAGGCATCCCTCCCCTTAGGCAGATAGCCCTCGAGGCTTTGCCATAATCACACACACACCTCTGAATGAATCTTCGCGCTTAAAATGTTTGTAACACTTTAGCCCTTGAGAACCTCCTTAAAAAGATTCTACTGCATTTAAACGTTTGTTTTTTGCAAAATTAAGTGTACATGTAATATTAAACCTTTCGAATTAATTTCAAAAGAAATTTTACCACCTACTCTGCTATGTCGTTCACACTAATGAGAGGACAAAATCAAATACAAGCCTCTAATGCAGACATAGAACAGACTGCCTTTGTTAACTTCCTTGCTGAAATGTTGCAGTGCACTTACAACTTTGAAATTTATTAATTAACAAACATACTACCAATTTTTGAGATGCCCGTTCAAATTCAAATATTTCACTATCATTTTTTAAATGAAGCCCCTTTTTATGTTCAAATAGGAAAGTTTCATCGCTCCAACAGACGAGAGGTGCAAAAAACGAATTCCAATTCCAGTTACTAAATGGGTAGACTTCGAGGATTTTCATCTCTTTTGCCATGGGTGATATAAATACGAGCCTGTTTATATCGAAACGTCTTTTACGAAAACATCTATTATGAAATAGATAATGCTGAATGATTTTTCACATTTCATTTAGAAGTCTACTAACTAGCAAGTTCGTCATCATATAATCTCACGGACTTTGAGCCATTTGACACTATTGTCACTGTACTCAAATTCTTCATAATTACTTATTCTTCTCAGCTCTGAAAGATTTCAAGCAGGTACAGCCTCGCTTTTATTAGGTTTTCTCCCGCCTTACCACAAGGAAAGCAATTCAGAATGATTTTGCTAACTTTTTCTTGCGAAGTATCCATCTGCAAATTGTACCTTCTACCTTTATGTTACAGCTAAATTTCTTCGCTATGGGAAATGGAGTTGAAGTGTTAGTGGACATAAATTGTGGCTGAATACTTTTCAAAGGGTCAAACAGATGATAAGGTGAACAACCATCGAAATTGGAAAAAAAATTTTAAATACTCTGTAGCTCTACATTCCACCTTATTATCCCTTTCAGATTATTTCATTGTGATTCTATTTTCTAAAATATTTTCTAATTTGCTAAATGATTACAAGATATCGTTTTATATAAACACTGTGATTTCATTGAAACTTGTTTTAATACTTAAGAAGTTTAAATAATTTATCTTTCTTGTTTTATTTTTTTAAATTGCTGGTCTTGAATCTTTGAATCAGAATTCGACAGTTAAGGATACGTTTTCACATATTACGTACAGAACTGATTTGCATATTGAGCTATCTGGTATGATAGTATTTAAAACAAGAGTTTTAATTTTATAAAGCACAGAAAATGTTACATTCGCCTTGCCCAGTGTAATTTCTTCTTTGTGCTACATAGAACACATCTTTCAATTCGCTTATCATCTGAATTGAAAATTGACCTGCAAGGTGGGTTTATTTCTTTTAAGTGTGCATTATCTAAAAAAATCGTTTGCGTTTTTCTTTTGTAATTTTAGTAACATTTATACATATATTTGAAATTTCTACACTAAAGAAAAAGTAGACATTTCAAATTAAATTAATAAATTATTAAATTTGCAGAGTATAATTAATATTTATTTAGCACATTGCTTTAGATTTACTCAATGGTTATTCTGTTTTTTTTTTTACTTGACAATTCTTTTTATGACCTTTAAATAACTTTTGTTCTTTATTTTTGGGCCACGTCGGAGCAGAATGTACCTTGATCATTATTTTTTTTTTTCAATTTTCACTTTATTGCACTATACTATTAAATTATACTATTAAAGAACTTTAATTAAGACAATTTTATTAAATTAATTTTTATTTTACTACTTTCTTTTGATTATTATTTCAGAAATTCACAATGATCCAGATATAACACAGAAATGTAGCTCTGCTGAAAATCCTTCAGCTGTTTCTTGAAGAAGACCAAAGACGTTTCACCAACACATTTTATATTAATTTTATTATGTTATATTAATGATATTTTACTGAATAGTTTTTGTTTCAATTTTAATTTAATTATTTTATTTCCCTTTTTAATATGTGTCTTTCCGATTACACTGTTGATCTATTTGTTGATTTAATTTAGGAATTAATTATTATCTCTTGATTATATATATAGAGAGAAAGTTTATATATATATATAAAGAGAAAGAGACAGAAATTTCGATATATGACCAGTTCTCTGATAATTCAGTGAAAAAATTTCATAAAATATCCTGAAAAAATATTTATAAAAATATTCTTATGTGTAAGAAAATGCAAAACAATTTGCAACACATACGCCTAAAAAATGAAAGAAAAGTCTGTGGCATTACTCTGAACTTCTATTAATTTCATATTGTATAGTCTTCTAGCGTGTTTTGGAATCATAGACTGTAGACCCTACTGAGGAACAAATTAGCGAATTCTCGCTTTGTCTTGAAAGAACAGATGACTGCAGGAGAAGGTTATAATAACCTTTTTATTTTAACTAAAGAAAATGCATTCCCTCGGTGCTCACAACTTAACCACCACTTGCGGCTAAGTTACTTGAACAGAAAATAGTATGTACAATCATAATAAAGTTTGTTTAGCTACCCGACTGGCCCCGGGAATGGGACTATTTGCCTTGGCCATTTCGCTGTCAAGAAAAATTTTCTTTAAATGACTGTATTATATCTTGCTGTATTATATAAGGTTGCTTTAGTTTAATAATTCTGTTTTGTTTAATAATTTAATTTAAAAAACATGTTATATAAAATAATGTATAAGACGTTTTTGTGTAAAATTTTATACAAATACAGCGTTACGAATAACATATTAATTTTAAGAGATTAATGTGCTGACAAGATTCCAAAGTAATTCCGTTTTCCATTCAGCTTTCATAAAAATGTGAATTTCCTGCTTGTATGAGTAATTTCGCGAAACTAGCTGATTAAAATTTCAAAAAATTTTGGTGAATCATGTAAATATTGCATAATTTTGAAATCGCTAATATAACTTCTGTTATATCAGAGGTTTAGCCCCCAGTTCTCTTTGATACTCACATAATTTTCCAACTAATTATGTCTAATTTCTTTATATCTCATACTTTAAACAACTATTATATATTGTAAGCAACCTTTATTAAGTATACAAAAGGTAAACAGAACTATTAAGCTAAATAAATTTAATACGAGCATCATACGGCAAGATATAATACAGTTATGTAAAGAAAATATGTCTTGACGGCGAAACGTCCCGACAGCGAAACATCCTGACGGCGAAACGGCCACGATGAAATGGCGACGGCAAAAAGGCCCAATAGCTTCCTACTTTATCTAAACCACTAAATCTGCTGCACACAGCAAAGCCGAGACTAGAATGTCAATATAATCTAAAGAAAGTGACTAGCACCAACTATTTAACTACACTATTAACTAAATCAACCACGCGACATACATTCAGAACTAACTCTCCTACCGCAAACTTTCCAAGTTCCAGGTTCCACTATAGCAAAAGGTAAATACCTAACGCGAACTCTTTAAGTACTAAATACTGTTTCCAACTCACTTAGATTTGCATATACGTCATTAAATTTACATCTGGCAGGAAAACGAAATCAGAAGGGAAAGAAAAGTTTCTTAAACTAAAAATAATTGGTTAGAATAATATAAGGTCTTTACAATATGAAACACTCATTTCCATTTAAAATGGCTAACAAATCCCAGTTTTCATTATAATCAGTAATTGCATTCGGGTATGGAGTGGTTTCTGTTCCTTCAGTTACTTCTTTCCGGTTTACTTTTTTTATCTTGGCTGAATTATCTAGACAAGATAATACCTTTATCGTGCGCCTTTTCCTCTGCCTTTGCAGAAAACTCTTTCATTTCGCTTTTTTTAATATTTTGACATGACAACGTATTCTCGAAGATGATTGCTGAGCAGTTTTTACTTAAATTTCAGACTGGCATGCGTAACATATCCGTCTCATACCATCCACACTTAATCCCCTGTGTGACTGGTTATGCAAATACATAATTTTTCACATTAAATAAATACTCCTAAATTCGAATCGTATCACTGATTACTCTGCGACAGTGAAAAAGAAACATTTTGTGTTAGAAACAGGTGTATTTCACTTATTTATGAAAATTTTCTCTTTCCGATTTCATACTTCAGTCCTGCAAATGGAAATGAATCAAATTCCAAATGAATTGTTATTTGAGGATTGAAATAAATGCATCTGACTTACCAGGGAAATTGATCCAAATTCATGGTCAGAATAGAACTGTCCTATTAGGTTAGTCGAGCTAATCCCCAGTACAATGTATAACTTCACAGATACGTACACCAAACCATGAAAGTATTTTTCAACTGTCTGAAAAGTGAAATTATAAAAATGCATTAAAAATTATATAAAACACTTGTTTCGTAGATAATTTTCTGAGACCAATCAAGAGAAATCTAAATATTACGACTTAAAAATGACACATTAAGTCAACATTTTACAGCCAACTATTCATTTAAATAAAAAAAGCGATATATCTATCATAGTGAATACTTTGTTGGCGATAGTCTAATGTACTAGTCAAATATAGACATTCTGACCATGTTCTTTAAGCTATCCATATAAATTAAATATTCATTTAGATAAATATACTAAGAAATGAGATATTATTTTAAATTTCAGCATTCAGAATGCTCTGATATTGTGTGTATCTCCAATGCGCTCCAGCATTTTAGTATTTCATGAAATACCTTTATGCGTAATATTAGAGCAGTTTATATACTTTATATAATTTTTTATACTTCAAGATGATACTTAAATGCAATAATTGCGTTTAAATCCTTTACTGTTATAGCGTTATTTTTAAAAGTACTTCCTGAAAAATGAATTAATTTCATTTAACTTGTCTGATTTCGTGAGCAGTGGAAACAGATCACGGGAAAGAACAACGCGTATTTATTTCCTTTATTTATTTTCTCTCCAATTATTTTGAAAAGGAAATGCTTTCCTAAAGGCGCCGTTTCACGTTTGCGAATTCTCTCTCTGCTATGAGCATAAGAGGATTTCTGTTTTTCATAAGTGCTGTAAGGCAATAGTAGAAGGAAAATAATAATGTTATATATCTCTAAACAGAATTCAGGAAATTTGATTGTTTAAAGACTCATGAATAAACATCCAACCAAATAAATTTTATGAATGCGAAAAATTTCAGTTTTTCTCACATGTATATTTAATGCAATAATATAAATTAAACAGATGTAAATTATGAGCGCTGTACACTTTTAAGAACGAAAAATTATTATTTATGATGTTTTTCAATAGTATGAAAATTGATTAATCTTTCACTTTGCTTTTACAAGCGAAGATAACTTTAAATAATCATGTTATATTAACGAATGTTATTTGTTTAATTAGGAAAATGTACTATAACAAGCGAGCGATTTACTTAAGGGAGGGATGTCTTTGTGTAGGACTTTCTATTGTAAATTGCTTTGTATTCAAGTTACGTATGAGGAAAATCACAAAATGATTTAATTCTGGTCTAAAAGTTACAAAAAACCGTTAAGCCAGAGGCAGAGTCTGAAACGATTGATTAGCATGTAAGTTAGCGGTTAGTGTTAATGCTTTCCTAAAAGCAACCAGTTTGGCTTGGTAAATTGAATTACCTGCTTCCAATCTTCTTCGCCATATATATATATATATCAAGTTACTATCTTTAATTAGTCAAAGCCCACTTCCCGTGCCGTTTTCCATTTTAGAGCCATCCGTGAGTATCTTAAATTGAGAGTTCCAATTGATTTGCTTTAGTTGAACTGTATCTGGGATGTCAAAAACTGTTAGATGTCATAGATCTTTAGGCAATGTTGTATCATATTCTTCTGGAGAATATAAATGATCCCATAGAAGTTGCGATTTCTGGAGTCTCAAGACGTTAGTGATATCTTGGCCTTCAACTAGTAAATCCAGGGTTGGTATCCCCAAGATTCCTTATAAGGCTAGAGTTTGCGACGTACGTGCTGTTGTTAAGAGTAGCAGTTGTTCCCGCTGACGGTTGTAGTGAGTAGTTTTCTTCCTTTTTGGGTAAGTTTTGTTCCCCAAATCGAGATTGCATTCACAACGTTTCTGTCTGAGACTGTTATTTTCCAGATTTTGAGAAATTCAGCAGGAAAGCCTCAGTTTAATTATGCGACCTTTCTCAGAGTGTTTTGTATGTGGACTCTTCTTAATTCTTAAGTCTATTGTTATAAAAATTTCCAAGTATTTAAAATTAGTTACAAATTTTAGAGATTGGTCCGAAATTTTGATAGATGGGTTTGTTTTTAAAACTTGAGGTCTACTAATTAAGAGGGCTTTAGTTTTGGCTGCCGAAATTTGAATTTTTTTGTCAGTTCCCCCAGTTTTGAAAGTTTAAAATATTGTACTGTTCATTGGTTTCAAATGAGGAGTTCCCAGCTATAGTAATTATAAAGTCATCAGTATATGTTAATACGTGCACATCCTCAAAACCTCCAAATTTTCAAAATGGCTGTTTTGGCTATCATATTCCACAGAAGAGGTCCTCGATAGAATCCTTGAAGGTAGCCTCTTGAGAAGTACCTGGGAAATATCAAAATGTTTATAGTTACTTAAACACCGCGATCTTTTGGATAACTGCAGATCAGATTCAAAATTGATGGTGAACACTGTATTCACTTTAAAATATTGAAGACGTCCGGCCACCAAAGCGCCTCAAATACGCTCTGGATGTCTAGGGAGGTCACTGCTATTTGCATATTTTTATTCTTATTTGAGCGTTTTGTTTGAGCAGGTCATTTAGTGCGTGTTCTGTTGGCAACAGGTTTACCATAAATTTTGGAGATTTACGAATAAAAATATGAGTGCCTTCCACTCACCTGCCCATTGAAAAAAACAGATTTTTGGAGATTCTAATACTGGCTTTGCTGGGTTACTTTAGACTGCGGTTAGATCCTGTTTAGTAAAGAATGTGTTCGAAATTCTGTCGCGGTCTAGGCAATTTTGTAGTGTCTATCCAAATTAGATTTAAATTGTTGCTTTCATTACCATCGTTACAGGAAGTTTTGAATTTTAAAATGGTCTAGTTATACACACCGAAGGGCCATACATTATAACCACCCTTTTAGTAACCTGTAGGACCACCTTCAGCTCTCAAAACTGCCAGCCCCCGGCATGGCATTGACTCCATATGGTGGTAACAGGTAGTCTAAGGGTTACAGCTGAAAACATCACGGACGAAAACGTCGCGGAGGAAACAACGCAAGGCGAAAACGTCGTGCTACAAAACATCGTGGGAGAAAACATCGCAAAGAGAAAATATCGCAGGCCTAAAACATCGTGGTTCAAAACATCGTAGTCGAAAATAAAGCGGTTCAAAAACTTCGCAGTTTAAAAACATCGTCGTCGAAAATTGTCGTGGTAAAAAATAAAGTGTCTACAAATCATCGCATGACGATAACATTGCAGACATACTTTTTTCATGGAAAGAAGGATAATTTTTACTTTCATATTTTTTATTCACTAATAAATTTTTGCTGAGAAAATAAGAAGGAAACTTAAGCATAGAAAATTAATGCAACTTGTATCACTCAATAGAATTTTAAACCGACATAGTTAACTAACAAAGGCCATTAATAAATCCTTTTTATAAAGTTTTTACTGGTAATTTTTCATGAAAAGTATTATCTATAAGTTGCCTTACATCTTGCGCTCACAAATCCTTATGAGAACCATATTTCAATTTACAGTTATTAAAGCCTGAAAAAAGCATGTTTGCGATGTTATCGACATGCGATGATTTGTAGATACTTTATTTTTTACCACGACATTTTCGATGACGATGTTTTTAAACTGCGAAGTTTTTGAACCGCTTTATTTTCGACGACGATGTTTTGAACCACGATGTTTTAGAGCTGCGATATTTTCTCTTTGCTATGTTTTCTCCCACGATGTTTTGTAGCACGACGTTTTCGCCTTGCATTGTCTTCTCCGCGACGTTTTCGTCCACGATCACGCTCCGCTAATCACGCTCCAAGTTCCGATGAATATGCCGCGAATAGCACGCATGCTGCATGCTTCGTTCCGGCTGACTTGAAAACATGCTTCAAAGAACGCATCAGGTAAGCGAATGTTGAACATAGGTCCGGGGGACAGGCTAGTTGATGAAAGGGGGCGTGACCAATAGTCATGTGTAACAGCGAACGGCAACGGATAGATGGATACACCACAGTAGTAAAACTGAAAAAAAAATGTTTTCATATCGAAAAATAGAAAATAAAATATGAAAATTATCTTCTTAAAGTACCAGAATGAGGTCTGCATTGAAACGTTCTTGGTCTCATCACATTGTATAAATCAAAATGTATCAAAATACTTCGTAATCAAAAGTTCATAGTCAAGTTACACTCTCTCCCGTAGCAATAGTGAATCCAGATGTAATACGTACATAAGCCAAACAGAATAGAATAAAATAGTAAAGTAAATGAAATTTTTCGTGATATTTACATATTGTTGCGTTTTTCTTTTCTGAAACCAATTGTTACGTTATTTTCTTCCTTCACGTTCGTACGGGGTTCGTAGATTTGAAGTGAATAATGACGATACTTGATGAAGTATCGAAACACACTTCATTGGGCCAATATTAATCAGGATAGCTCCAAAGTCACTCTTACAGTCATCGAAGATCTACTATAAACACTCGTTGGAACAATCAGCGACACAGCCTTCAGGTTATCAGGCTATCACGGGGGAGACAACCTCACTGCAAAGTACCAGAGTACAGCTCCAGACTCTGCTTGGTCGTTCTCGGAACTCCACGTACTCTCGAGACTCTCCGCGCTGCAACTCGCGATGCACTCGACACACAGAGCACAGCTCCCGACTCTTCGGTTCAGTCGTTCCCGGAGCTCAACACGCTCTCTCCACGATGCACTAAGAGACTCCTTCTGTGTACTTGACGACCCACTCGGCACTCGCTGGCCGGCTGCCAACTAGATCGTCTCCGCACGGACTAACTAGATGAGACACTCGCACTCTAGACGAGACACTCACTCGCCCTCTCGACAAGACACTCTAACAGACTGCTGACCGGCAGGGTTTATATAACTTTCGGCTTGTGTTCGAGAACATTCTGGGCTAAACCGGTAAGAATTCGTTCCAGAAGGTTCTCCATCCGTCCATCGCATATTGCCAATTTTGTAGCCAAATGTCGCCAAATGTGGCAACCCTGCCTTCCCTTGCCATTTTATGGTAACCCTAAAACTGCTTTTCGGGGAAGTTATTTTACCGCGCCTGGACATTTCGTAACAATATGTACATAGGCAGCATAAACGTTACTGCTAGATTATTAATTATTAGAAATTATTAGTAAGAGCACAGAAAAGCCACTAGTATGATCACGGTGACGTGATTTGATCGTATTATCAACGCAAGCGCAGGAATTAGCACTCGTAAGTTCATGATTACAGTAAAACAGTAATTAGTAAAGTAAGAGCCCATTGTTATAGATGGAGCGTCTTCATAATGTACTGGCGCTTCGGTATATATATCTATATATCTATATATATATATAGATATATATATATATGGTTTTGCACTTGATTTGCTTATGCTTCTGAATTTAAATGATATTGTAGATTAGTTCGAGAATTAAATCTTTTATATGTTTGCACAATTTTTAAAATTCTTTTAAAAATTCTTTTGGCTTTTTTTTTAAATTTTGGCTTTAAATTTGCTTTTTTACTTTTATACGTTTTTGTTAAAATTTAAATTTAAATTTGTTTAAATTTATATATACACTGGTGTGCAAAAATTAAGGACGAAGTCGAAAAATTAGCATATCAGCTGAACGAAGAGGCAGAGCGGACAGAAAGACCAATCAGGAGATTAAGTAAGGTGATGTACGATAGCACATGCGCAGATATGCAGGTAGACGTAATGGGGAAGTGTCTGAGTAGTATAAAGCATGTTGTCGGTGTAAGATCTGTATTTCTGACAAAGAGATTGCACGCCGTATAGCAGTTAAAATCACACCGAGTTGCTGCCTCAGCGAGAAATGGCGAATAATCAATCTGTTAGACGACATTTGAATGCTTTTACCCGAGGTCGAATCATTGGGAAGTTGGAGGAAGGCCGCAGTGTGACAAGTGTGGCTCCAGAGTTAGGAATTGCTCACAGCATCGTTTCACGACTTTGGAGACAATTTCAAACTACAGGAACAGCTTTCCGGGGGTTTAGTAGTGGTCGTCCACGAGGAACCACACCCGCAGATGACCGGTATACTGCCTTACAGGCCAGAAGAAACAGGCGGCAGACAGCGGGAGAAATCGCCAGACACACGACAAAGGCGACTGGACGACCGATATCGCGTTTTACCGTGGCCAGAAGACTGCACGGTGGTGGTCTGTTTGCACGATGCCCAGTACGGTGTGTACCTCTAACGCCTGCCCATCGGAGAAGGCGTTTCCTGTGGTGCCGGTGGAATTGGAGAGACAATGAATGCGGACAAGTACTCTTTACAGATGAGAGCAGATTCAGTCTGAGTAGCGATTCTCATCGCATGCTCATCTGGAGAGAGCGGGGAAGCCGCAGTCATCCCTCGAACATCATTGAAAGGGACAGGTATGGAGGTGGCGGTGTTCTCGTTTGGGGAGGCATCATGCTTGGTAGTCGTACAGACCTTCACATCTTCGACGCAGGTTCAGTCAACGGGACCCGTTATTGTAACGAGATTCTTCTTCCATATCTGCGTCTTTTTAGAGGCGCTATGGGTCCGCAGTTCCTTTTCATGGACGACAATGCACCATGTCATCGCACAGTAGCTGCCGAACAGCTCTTAGAGAGTGAGGATATTGAACGTATGGATTGGCCGGCACGATCTCCGGATCTCAATCCCATCGAGCATGTATGGGATTTTCTAGGCAGACGCTTGGCAGCTCGTACCTTACCACCAGTAACGATTCCGGAGCTTCGATTGACGCTGCAAGACGAATGGGCAGCAATGCCACAACAACTCATTGACACCCTCATTCTCAGCATGGGCAGACGCTGTGAAACCTGCCTAGCAGTCAGGGGAGATCATATCCTCTATTAAAGACCGGATGTTTCTTGCTGGACACCCATCACAGGGATGTTTCGGCCTTCAGTCGCATTGAGCTCCATGCTACATTTTCAATAAAGCTTCTTTTTATCCCTCTGACTTCTCTTTTAGTAAGTGTTGCTTACATTACTTATGTCCTTACGTGTTGGGGATCTTACGGTATTAAATGTGTTGATTTGGAAAGCTTTTGTACAAAGTTATATTGAAAAAATCGTCTCGTCCTTAATTTTTGCACACCAGTGTATATATAGTAAGGATATAATAATTAAACAAGAAATGGTGGCTAACTAGCTAACAGGAAGAAAAGAAACCAAAATGGAATCAAAAGCAAAACTACTTAATAATATAAAAATATAATGCACAGTTGAAAATTTTTTGTTCGTTTTCAAGGCGAAGCCCAGATGTATATATGTTTCTGCGTGTGTATAAATATGTAAGTATGTATAATTTGTTACTCTGATCATCTCGAAGCGGATTATTAAAAGAGACCTCAACTTCCTACGCACAGATGGAATGTCAAACGCTTTTGCTTCCTGGTTTGGCAATCAAACTATTATTTATGAACTGGTTGTTGCTTGGAAAGAATGAACTGCTTTCACTCATATTGAAATGCTTTTATGCATTTTTCTTTTCAGGTATACATAGAACTTATAAATGTTGCTTTTGTCCGCTGCCTGCTCATCTGGCAATCTTTACAGCTTGTATCATTTTAAAATATTAATCGTACTAAAACCCTGAAGCCTCGTGAGCGCAAGTTATTTTATATGCATATAATGTTAAAGTAAAATGATCCTATTTCACATCTGAAATGTGTATTGTTTTCACGATTTCCGAAATCTCTACTTTTGTTTTGATTAGGTTTCAGATAATCTCTCCAATGGCATTATAAGTGTATTAACGAGAGACATTACTATGCATTAACCATAATTTCTTTCCTTCTGTCATACTCACTTTATTAACTACCTCTGTTAATTAAATATCCTGCTTGCATCTGTTTCTAATGAATTCGCTTTCCTGGATACTGGTCGTCTGTTTCTTCAAGACTACAAAGGAAAACATGCTGCTTTAGTTAACTTTACTAACCATCCGCAGTAAAGGTAAAAAATAATAGATGTATTTCGTATTAGTATGCATTTAGATTTTTTGTGCAGTAGATAAAATAATAGCATCCATTCGCACAATATATATCAATCTTATTACAGAATTTTTTTAATTAACGGCCCCAGCAATTCACTACAAGTTTCATGTGAATGGAATGAAATAAAAATCATCATTGCCTTCTTATAAGAAACTAATTTCTTCTAACTTTGTTCCTGTTCATTTAAATTTATTTATACTTGCAAGTAACGATACATTCAATTTATCATAAATAGAGCTAAAATGGTGCATTCTTATTGTTATTCTAATGTAAAAAGCTAGTGATAATATATTTAGGGACTACATTCACTTTTTCCCAGTTGATACATCAGAATTAAATTCGAAATGAAACAACATCATAAATTTTGCACCCGTTTCCCCCGCAGTGCTTGCTTAGATTATCATAAACAGAAATATAATCATGCAAATAAAGTTTTAAAGAAACGCAGATATGTACTCTTACATACAATCAATCCTCTTTAAGATGGCTGAGTACCATTTAAGCCAATTTAATACCGCCTGCGGAAGTGGTCATTTTAGAGAAGATGACTATAGGTGATAATGACTGTCCGAATGATCATTTACTCTAGTTGGAGTCATTAAAATCTACAAAAATATGGTATAGCTCTTTATTAATATCAGGATATTAATCATATGCTAATACATCTAGCGAATAGTGTTAACCAAATTTTAGAAGAAAAATGCTTGTATTTAAATTTCTGAAATACCGTAAATAAATAATACTATAAAATTGTAATTAATCATATATACGAAGCAAACAGCGTTACGTCTTAAATATTCCGTAGAAATTCCAGAAATTCTCTCTTCTTATTGAATTTGCAGCCAATGAATCTTAAGTAATCATAGTTGTCTAATGATGTCTACCTGTTTGATTTCTTCCTTCCTTTAAGCACTTATATTTATAATAGTTTTTCCATTCAGTTTGAATTTTATAAACTAAAACAAACACATTGTATATTATTTTCTAAATAATGACCTATTTAATTTGTTCATGAGTTTTAAAGTTAAATAAAACATATGTAATTTTGCTTAATATTCATAAAATACTCTATTCTTATAAAAATATCCCCCAATGCACCTACTTACTTGATTTTCTCTCTTAGTGAAATTTTGTTTTCAAAATTGTGTGGAATTCATGAACAATTAATTTATTACAATTAATTATCTACCGTACTTTCCTGTCAACGTTGTGACAGACTGCGACCTGTATCTGAAATAATGTTTATAAATTTAATACTTTTATTTCTGTATTGCAAGTATCTTTTTCGTAGGTTATTGAAGCTTCTAAATTTACGATTAACCACTTAAAGCTTACAAAAGTTGAAATTAAATGAACTTACATATACACTATCTAAACAATAAATTGGAAAATAAAAGTAATAATTTGCATTAACATTAAAAATCAGATATGCAGTGCCTTGGCCCCAATTAAACATTGATTTTTTTATACTTTACCAGTGTAGTAGACAGGAAATTCATAAACGCAGTAGGAATTGTTTAGAACCGGGATGAATCATTTAAAAAGTGCTGTAGCGTTAATTGCCTGATTAAATTTGTTTGGTAAATTACATCACGGGATAGATGATTATTAACTTACTACAGCCTTCGCTAAAGTAATTTTGCTTTTACTAGCAAAACATAAGCTTTTATGAGCTAAAACTGCAGTTTCAGCTTAATTTTTTTCATACGGTATATTCGTTCGATAACGAAATTCGGAAATTTTGATGATCAGCTAAAAGAACTCTCGTGATATAAAATAGCATTATAATGATCAAACTCAGTTTTTTTTTAACTTTCGGAAATAACTGATTATCTTTTCAGAGGTGTTATCTTAAGTAACGACCATCGCATTTCTTACACTGACAACGCTTAAAAGTAAATTTATAAATATTATTAAATAATGTAATCATTATAAAAGAAAAAAGCCTGTATATATTTATTTCAAACAAACAGTTTTTAAACATGTGTTTCTCTGATACAAATTTGAAATAAAACAATACGGTTCATTTACTCATTTTTCTGGCAGAGCTTGCTTACAACGCAAATGTTTTGCAAAACTTTTAAATATAAGTACATTATATAGTCCAGCGTTTTTAACAGATATTAAATAAAATATTCATAGTTCATTATTCGAAGAATTTTGTGATGAATATAAACTCTGAAATCAAGAGAAAAGAATTTTACCTCGATAAAATATTTAAACTCATTTGAAAGCATTTCCTCGGGAGCATTTTTAATATCTCCATGAAATTTAATGCCGACATTAGTAATTTAATTTTGCATTAATTATTTTAAAGCTATCGCATTTTTGCTTTACGAAAACATTGCCTGCTAAACGTTAGATGCATAATTATGCGTAACGTAAGTAAATGGAAATATTATTTTAGGACTTAAGGGATTGTATTTTAAAGACATGTGTATATAAAATGCATTTTTATTGGATACAGTTTATAAAGGTCAACTGCCATACATAATATACATAATATTTTTTAATATTATCAGCTAGATTTAAGTATGTATTATTTATTTAAACATCAGGTTACCTAGAGTTTAGTAGTTTGGAGGTATAAATAAGACAAGACGCGTATTATACCACCATTTTACCATTATGTAATGTTCGTATTTTGATTCTATGGCTAAGTAAAATCTTATACCTGACACGGAGAAGAAGCAAAAGAGACGCAGGCTCCTCATTTACCTCAGGAAGTTCTAAGAGGAATGAAAAATTAGTTACAAAAAAATCAAAAATACTTTTCGAAAAATCTGATGTGGCCACCAGATGACTTCTTCATAGGGCCTATTAAATTATGCACGTTTTTTTATTCATTTTATTTAAATTTATTTCCTCAAATTTCATTAGAGATATATGTCTCATTCAATTAATTCAGGTCTTACTTCGCAGCAAGGCAAAAATATATAAAAACTCAAAACACCTTCATTAAAAATTGTAAAATACAGGAAATCTAAAGCACCAAATAGTGCTAAAGCAGATAAAAAAAATAATTTTTGCAATCAAAATTAGAGTTTCTACTCAAAAACAAGCAATTTGGTCAGCGTGCAAGAAGACAGATTTTTCGATGCACAAAATTTAAAGTTTACTTCTGGTCCCTCTTGGCAAAAGAAAGTTGGTGCATAAACCTTCTTACTTCACTATTCTATGAAGAGTTTTAAATGTAAACAAATGACGACTTTGTTAGACTTAGTAGTACTTAACAACTTACTTACAAGCTTAATAGTACTTAGTAGTACTTAAACAACTTTTAAATTGTTGATAATTCTGCAATTATTGCATGGAAATTGACTAAAGGCATAAAGCTCTTAACCGGGACACAAGAACAACATAATTTAATCACTTTTAAAGCAAAAAATGCACAATTTACGAACATATAGGAATAAAAACCTGAGCTCAAGTAGCCGAGTAAAAACCTCATTAATAACTAAGCTAATAATAAACTATTATATTTTGGCAAAGCGATTGCAATTGGTAGTATACAAAAAGGCCTAGTGATAAAAATGAGTATATTAGTATATTACAGAAAATAATTTTCATTCTCAAAGAAAGAACACATGAGTATCGACTTTAAAACAGGAAGCATTTGCTTATGGTAGATGCTTTTCTAAATTTGTATTCGGAATAATCTTCTCTTCTACAGAATTTTTTAGATTTTAAAAAAACAAAAACTTAACTTGCTCTCTCTCTCTCTCTCTCTATCTATATATATATATATATTACTGCATAAGAATAATATCTGACTAATGTACCAATGATGTACTAACAAATGTAGCTCACCTGAGTTATCACTAAGCGGTCTTTTTGATATGTTTGGTCATTAATGTCAAGGGGGGCAACATTACGGAATCGCCCAACCAATGAAGCTTTCAGTAAACTGTGTTAAAAAATTGTCAATAAAAAACATTGTCTTCACGTTAGTCAGCAACTTTGTTTCCCAAGTCGAGTTATTTTGTTAATTTCATAGAGCTAGTACTCGTACATTTGAAAGCAGGAGAAAGAAAACAAACTTAGGTAAAACGTAACCTGAAAACAAACATTGCAATGCTAAGTAGATTAGAGAAGATATATTGAAAAGCATAAAATGATCCTTATAAATTTGAGAATGTTATTGTAATTGAAAATGGTCAAAACGCTCTTTATCAATGTTAACCATTACTTTATTTGCTATCCCATTACCCAAGTTTCTACTCATATCCTAATATGTCCAATAATGTTCTCTCATGGCCCTATCGGGAATGAATAATTAGTTTTGCATTGTCTACCTTCGCTTTGAAAATCTCATGCGGGTATACGTTAAAATTAATTAGGTGTATCCACACTATTATATTGACGCAATAATTCCCCAATTCTCGACATTATTCTCCCACCTTAGTGGTTAGGCAACTTAGCGAATAATGGAAACAACAGCCGTTCTCAAGAATTTGCTTCTTTTATGAAAGGACATTGATTTATATTATCTAAAATTTTTTGTATGTAGAATTGACCCTTAAATAAATAAGATCTGTTTGATCTCTTAACCCTTGTTTATTTTTCAATAAAAATATCTCTAAATAGTAAGCACATTGGAAATCGTTTTAGAGATTTGCAACAGTTTGAAAACTCATAGATGATCATCAAGATAAGAACAGGAATGTTAATAAAAGTTGAGTATGACCCAAATGCAAGAAATATATCTAGATAAATAATTATTTTATCATTTATTTTTTCAAAATATACACAAAGTTATTGCAAAAAGATTTTATTTATAATGTCTACTGTCTAACATGTGCAACATTTACCGAGAATGACTTGTATAAAGCACAATTACATAGACAGATGATACTGCAATTACACAGACGAATTATACTGTATGCAGAGAATGTAAATGCGGATATCTACAAATACATTAGAGTACTATAAATTCATGTTCTGTTATGAAATTGCTGTTTAATATTTATTGTTTCTAGACTGCTTTATTGCAAAACGCAGTGTCTAATGTAGCATATAAACTGAGGGTTAAATGTATATTTCTCATATTAAGAAAATAATAAATAGTAATCAGCGTTGTATTATCAGTAACTGTATTTAAAAAATCAGAAACGATTCAGGTTTTTAGCATCGCACCAAAGGGTTCTTTAAGCTTTTTATGCTTTCACTGAGTTTGCACTTAAGTTCGCACTGAGTTTGCACTCAGCTCTTGGACTCACTCCAGCTGACACAAATTTATATGTCTTTTTAACTTTATGATTAAACACCGCTTTTTTTTCGCACTTACACCAAATAAAGTTTACATTAAAATCATAAAATGTTTAAAAGAAGCATATTTTAAGAAATCCCGGTACAATATAAAGCGTTTCCATGCATTTTTCTATTTGTTCACTATTTTCTCAGCTCACAGCAAAACATGTTTAGAGTTTAGTGTTGCCATTATTTTTTTAATCTTTTTTCAGTTCATCATATGATATGTTTAGTTTTCTCAGTAAAAGGATTTAGATAATAATTTTGAGACTTTAAATGATTAAACTCTTGTTTTTAGTTTTATTTGCTAAATTTAATTTTTTCCGCACTTACGCCCCATAAAATTCAGTAGCAAAATCACGAAATATTTAAAAACAGCATATCTTTAGAAATCAAGAACTAATTGCTGAATAAGAATTTAAGAACTATTAAGTGTTGCTAATTTTTTTATGTTTGCTATATTATTTCTTTTAAAATAATACATGGCGATAGCATTTGGTAGCAACAGTTGTATTTTAAGTAAGAATATTTAAAACTGCTATTTAAATCCCTGAAAACAATTAAACTTCCAATTATTTAGATTTGATCTTTGTTATTAAAATACTCAGTTTTGAAGCGTAGTTTCTTTCAAGCTTATGGATATCATGTTAATATGGAAATACTAAGTATTTTCTCTATCTGTCCCTCTTGCTTGGTGGGGATTAACCCGGGAAGACGCACATGAAGTGTTTCAGCACCCCACGCTAAAACAAATCGTCGGGAATCTCCTCCCATAATCAGAAATGGTTAGGCCCATCAAATAGCTGTCTCCACGGTCATGTTCTGCACGGAGACTTCAAAGTAATTTGGATTCCAACCAGTTCCATCTACAAACGTATTCTATATGCACAATTATTCAAAACAAAATTGAAATAAATGAAACTAACATTATAAGATCCTGTCTTTTGGGTAAATATAACTTACTGTGCGGTATTAAACGCATATTGTATGCCAAATAGGGAAATATTTTTAATCCTTGAAGAAGACCTTTATGAGCTAAGCTTGAAACTCATCTCGAAATTAAAAAGGAGGACAAATTTTCTTGTGTTACATCTCTTCCTGAAGCTTAACTTTTCCCTAGTTCACTTTAGTTCGTCTCAGCTCCCGTCAAACGAATCAACCAAACACTACCAATTATTTCGATACAAAAACTGCTTAGATAAATTGTTACATTAAAGTAGTACCATATAATGTAGATGCAATGAACATTTCGTTGTTAATATAAACAGCGCGAAATGAAATGCATTCTAAGGTCATCAAGGTCATGAAGATAAACTGGAACAACTGTAATGTTATTTATTTCTCAACGCTAATTATTACTTTTTGCATTCGTTTGCACGGGCAAGTTGAAAGATGTAGTAGAATCTGAAGTACATAAGTATCGTTGTTCTTTACACTTATGAATCTTTAAGTATCTGTTCTTTCGCTTTACAAATATTGAAATAACCCTTGATATAGATAATTTTACATAAGAATACGCTTAAACGTATGCTAACAAGAATTAATTCTGGAACAAAAATAATGAAAAATAATTTTTTTAAAGTGACGGATATCATTTAATGATTTTTCTTCAAAGAAAATCAAAAATTTTTGCCACTTAAGCTGCAACCCACACCTGGTGGAGAGAAAATGGCTCTACTGAATATCGGAGAAAGTCCTCTCGGATTCTGTTTGTTACGCTTAAGTTCAGTACAAAACATTTCATATAACTACGCACAAAATTCGCAATTGTGTTTGCAATTCATATATTCATGGGCCATCAGCAAGAATACTAACTAATGCTGTTTACTCAATACTGAATCATTAAACTTCTGAAGGAGAAAATTCTGTAGTTAACGCGAAGTTGGCAACTTCTCACAGACGTAACAATTTAAATGGCGGCAACTATAATGCCAAGCCGAAGAATTAAATCTTATCACAGTCTCTACACCTTGTGACGTTGCCTCTGAGAGGCAAAAACACTTTCTTATTTAACAATCCGAAAAACCTCAGCTTAAATACTCTTTACCACATTTGGATTCCAGTAGAGAAAAGGAAGGGAGAAGTGATAGCTATGGGAGTCCAGGTGTTAAAAATCATTTTAAAAGCAGCTTTTCTGCAGTAACAAAAACAAATAGTAGAGAAAAATTCCTAGGCTATCTCCAAAACGATTTCCATTAAGACACGTAGTTTTCGCGAGCTTTTCTACTAGTTTCTACTTTCCTCAAAAGCTGAGCAAACTCAAAAATTCAGACTGTCAAAAAAATGAGACTTACTCAGAATTTAAGAAAATTCTTTTCATGAAAAAGGTTAGCTGATCCCTGTTTTCGATTACTCTTAGAATTAATTTATTGTGGATAAGTCAAGCATAATTAAGATGCAAACTATTCTCTCAACAATGAGAAATTTGAGTATTATTTCTCCAGTAGTGCATTCAAATGCTAAAATCTTTTAACCAATGGATTTACGCAGTTTTGTATTATAAAACTAATAATACAGTAAATGTAATACTAGAATTTGTAACCTCTGTAACAAATATGTGTAAGAATTTCTTCAAATTATCAAGAAACGTGGAAAATATGAATGTTTTGCAGTATCTGAAGATAATTTTGTACTTTTTTTTTAATTCCTCAAAACTGTGTTTTGGGAAATGCCGGTAAAAGTATTGTAGAAATAAATGCAATAATACTTTTCAATTCTGCACTGAATCTGGAACAGAAGTAAACCCATTTGTTATTGAAGTGGAGGATTAAAAGTCAGTAAAGTGGATTAAAAATCCAGTTTTCTTTTTATGCCACCATTTTTTATTAAAACTGATAGTAAACATTCACACATATTAAAACAATTTCAATCTGAAGATTGGAACTCCATTCTTATTTTTTCAATCAAATATTTTTCACAAAATATTAAAAATTTTAAAAAATTTTAAAAATCCAGAAATGTACATTTATTTTCTTGTGAAAAATTGTATTTATACATTATCAATTTTTTTATTTTTTCTTATATATTTATTAAGAAAAATAATAATTATTAGTTTTTAGGGATGTTTTGATTGAAAAATGCCATTCATTTAATGTTTAATACTAATTTATGCAATTATTAATATTGCAGGGTTCTTTATATATTACTGACAGAATGAATTACTTCACGCATAAGTGAAATGAAAATATCGTCCGATTCTTAATACAGAAGTTCTATTCATATTCTAGAGATGATTAAAATGAAAGACTTTCACCGTTCGAAAGTGCAGTCAAATATTTGAGCTCGTGAACAGTGCGAAAGGGAACGTGGGTGCCGATGTTCTCGAAGATCTCTTGTGAAACTTGCGATTTCAGTTCGTTACGCAATATAAATTCTGCATTCTATAAAAAAACGCGTACTCTTAAGCTGTACACTGTATTGACTAAATTGCAATTCGCAGTATTAATTTTCGCTAAAATTCAAGACTGATGGTGCTAGAGTATTAAGAAAAAAGACTTCATGCAATTTGCGCTATTTTAAGCAACTTTTCAATATAGTATAAACCTAATATAAAGAAAACTAAAAATTTGCTATTGATAATGGGAGAATATTTTGGGATCAAAACGTTAGGTACAATGACTTAACGGTTAAAATAACGTATTATAAATATCGCTTTCCTCACTGCGTGATCTTGCGCTGTAACAGATAGCCCGTCCAACTAACATATCGGAAAATCCGTGTTTCGAAATCCCGGAGAAGCATAGGTGATTTTTCACGTTTCTCTCTCTGAGAATATCTCTCAATTGTCGTGACCGACTAAAAAGATGGTGAATAGTAACTCATCATGCCCCCTTGTATCTTATCGAAAATGTCTCTCTCCAGTCGCCTTTTAAGCAGGGAAGAGTTTTTAAAAATGTTGCGTTCCCCGCTGCATGTTTTCCGGGTGTAATTGGTAGCGTAACTAGTCTGAATGGTAACAGAATAGGAAGTTAGTTAGAATCCTGGCAACTTAAAAAAATGCTGCATAATTAAGAAAATCTGTATAAGTAAAGCTTAAAAAAGAAATCCACTTTAATGATATATACGATCTCAAATGGCATTGAATAAATTTATAGAAACTGATATTTCATGAAATATTTTATAAAGGTTTATTTAACTTATGCACAAATTAATTGTGCTGATGTTCGTTGCTAGTAAAGCATTTTTTCCCTCCTAAAGCTAACTTATAGCCTCAAATGCGAAATTATTCGCTAAATTGTTAGTGCGTGTCTTGTCAATAGTTTAGCGTTTTTCACTATTTATTTTTTTATTACTCTGCGAATTTTAATTTTCACTCTACAATTACTGAATTTTAATTACTGAATTTTAATGACTTTTATATTTGTGTACTATTAGGTTATCTGGATACAGCAAAACGCGCTATCTAGTTAAAATACTGATAATTGAAATAAATGTCATTTATTAGTATGCATTTATAATAATTAATTATAATATAACTTCTGTTTTCTTTATCTTAAAAATCTCAAATGTGTGCCTCTTTCCTGTTTTAATAAAACTGCAGATAGGTAAATGAAGTTACTTTATGCGGTCTTCTGGAGAATGTGCAAACAGATATTTCTATGCTATATCGCTCACTTTCTATCAAATAAGGACATATGTCTGAGATGAATATCAATTATATGAGTAACCGGACAAATTGAAACACCAAATAATAAAATAAAAAAGTGAGAGAATAAATGTATGTTTAGAAACAGTGACATAACATCTCTTGTTAAAGCCAGTTTAAGCTGGTTTTTTTTTTTTTTTTTTTTTTTTTTTTTTGTCGTTGGCACATCAAAACAAAGGACTTATTTTTTTTTAACTGAGACGACACTGTACCGAAAACTTTGCTTCAAGATGGAACAACATTGTAATATTAAATTTTGTTATACATTATGTAAATCTGCTACCGAAACGCTAGAGATGATTCGAACAGTAAATATTAATGCATCATTTTCAAGAACACAAATGCTACAACCGCATTAAATATGGACGCGAAAGCGTTGAAGATGAATCAAAGATAGGGGCCGTTCAACTTCAAAGAACGAGGAAAATACGGAGAGACTTCTTTCTAATGTGAAAGCTGATAGATGTGTAACAACATAGGACATGTTTAGGATAAGCAAAGAAATCTGTAGGCTAATTTTAATTGAAAACCTGAAAATGAGGAAAGTTTTTCCTCGATGTGTGCCTCGGCGTTTGACAGAACAGCAAACAGAAGACAGAAAAACCTGGCGATGAAGAATTGTTGATTACTGGGAGATAGGACAACAATTCCTTAAAGTGCATCATAACGGATGTTCTGAGGTCAGAAACTGTGTTCTGGTTTCAAATATGATTAGAATTATAAAATAAATCTTATAAATGCTGCATTTTTCGTCCTAAACAACTATATTCCTGCTTAATTTTAAACTGTTGAAGCTTCGATTTCCCAGACTTTACCCTGAAGGTCGCCTTTTGTTTACAATTATACTTTAAGCTCCATTTGAAGATATTAAGATTCAGGCAAATATTAGTTACAGTTTTCATATGCTACGTGAATACAATTTTATATGCCACGTAATTATATGCCTAGGAATTAAAACAATTTCGTAAATTATTATTTTAATCTCATGTGTTTTCTTTCAGTTTATAGTCTTTCAATAATATCTCATAGATTTATAATTAAATTCTCTTTTTAAATCACAAAATAACCACTATTATTCATCACTTTAGTGACAAAATAAATAATAATAATAATAAGTAAATTTTTAAAATAAAAAAGAGGAATAGTAGCTTTCCCTCTTCCATGCGTCAATTTTTCATGAATTGATGAATGAAAGATTCGAATTTGGACGAAAGCAACGGTCTTTTTGATTGGAAAAAAAAAAAAAAAAAACCTTTGCTTAAATACTCGAGCTCACAAGGCTTACAATTGTGTTCACCAGTATATTTACTTAGCCTTATTTACTAGCGAGGCTAAAATTATTATAAAATTTTATAGTTTAAATCAGAAATGAACTTTATATTTTAAAAATGAAAGTTTAAGAAAGTTATGACAATCATTTTTAAATTTTACTCACAGTTATGCTAATTTAATTATTTTATTATCTCCTCTTTGATTCGCTATTTAAGTTAATAGCTTCTATCCTAGTGAGAGATAGCTCATCCGTGCATCTCCAGTGCCATTTGCTATTCAATGATAATAAAGGAATTTGTGATGACTGTTTCAAGAACAAAATCAAGTGTTTTGTATGAGAGAAATGTTTTAGGTATAGGGCAGGGTACTTGGTTGCTAACATTATTGTGGAGACAAAATCGACTACTTTCATTTATAAATTTTGGCTTATAAGGTATTTCTCCCTCCTTCCTAGCATGCCTTCGTGGTGTGGTGGCCTGCACGCTGGGCGCGTACTCCAGAGGTCCATGGTTCGATTTCCGGCGAAGGCATTGCTCATTTTTCATAACTCCTGCTTTAAACATAACCTAATGACTCTGCAAGCTTCAATCGTAACAAAGCAGGAGTGAACATTTAATTCACGACTTTTGCCCGCAAATTTATTGCAACGTGCGCGATATCTCGGAGACAGCAGAAATACCGTTAGAGAAGTGTAGTTTGAAAAATACAGCAGTAAATTCAATAAATAGCTAATAAATAATACAAAAATGTCATACAGGCATATATATTTAAAATTCATGAAAATATTTCTTTTTTCGGAAAGTATTAAAATGAAAATACGTCCTCGATCAATTTTTTAATATTCATTAAAGCAAATGCTAGTGTTGTGCCATTCTACTTACACATATGAGAGGAATATTCAAATTCTATTGGAATATAGCTCTTTCCCACGAATATAAGAAATGATAAAATGTACTCAATAGTACGTTGTGAACAAAATGTACCTGTTAATGACATTGAGTTAAATATTTAACCCTGTGTGTTCCATGAAATACAAAGCAGGACATGGAAAATGACCCTGCTTAGGAAATTGCTATATAATAATCGTATACACTATGGAAAAGTACCAAAGGAAGTAAAATGTTCTTTGCATTTCTATATAAAATTTTAACGTCGTGATAGAGAAAATTTAACAGACGTTAAAATGTGATGAAAGTAAGTTGCATTAATATGGATTAAGTATAATGTGGCTAAGTAAAGAAAATGGCCTATTTCTGTGTGAAAAACATATTCATCTTAATGAATTAAAAAAATAGCAAATTATCATACTCGTAAAGTTGATTACAGAAATTAATGGTAAAGTAAAAACTAGTGGAATGAAGCACGTCTGTATTTTTGTCCTGCTATGAAAATAAAAATTTTAGATCATCCTTTTGTACAGAATTTCACAATTTAACTCTCATACAATGAAGTGATAATCGAGAGGTTAATCTTGAATCTCGCTGCTACAAAACTGAGTTATATAAAATAACTTGATACTGAAACAATTTTTCACATTTAGCATAATGTAATTGTCAAAGCAGAAGGGGGAATTTACTGAGAAAATAACGTAGTTCTTTATAAAATTACCTAAACGGTGATCTACATCGCACTTTATTGACCGTTTTATTGCTAGTGGTTTAGATGTTCACATCTGGTACCATATTAATCTTAGAATTACACCATGTTATTTTTCCACATTCTTGAAGTTATATACACAACGTCGTTTTTGTGGCACTTCTACTTCAAGATATGCTAGTGTTACGACAGCATGTTCAGATAGCAATTGAAATTTTACTCAGTTTAAAATTAGCGTAGCAGCAACCATACTTTGGAGTAGATTTCGAATAAAACTCAATCGGTTTCAAGGGTGATCAGACTGAAATCTCCCTTTTTCAGGAGAAAAAAAAATTGCATCTCCGAAAGAAAATATACCTGATTCTGATCTTCCTTGTAATCGATAGAATTTTATTCAAAATCTACGCCAGACCAAGGCTGCTGTTTTACGGAATTTTAAAGTTTACAATGGTATCTTTATTTTCCAGTTTGTCTAGATCTGTATTTTAGAGAGTAAAAATTCTCCAATTTAGAAAATGCAATTAACCTCGTTTAGAAAAACCACCCATTATTCCAGATATTTTTTTTTAATTCTGAGGAATGAGCTTTGTTAAAGAAATTATTAATAGGATTATTATCAATATTAATTCATTATTGTCGATAAATCAATCAACAATTCTTACGTGTTCTCAAAAGTATTGGTCACTTTCAAATGGAATTATCATCTCTCAAATTTACTCACTCCTATTTCGTCAATACTTCAAAAATCTCCACAGTATTCTCATATCCGCTGTAAATTTATATTATTTGATAAATATCTGGCAGAAAAGGAAAAATTATTAGTGCTTTAACATTATTTTATTCGAATTTGGTTTGATTTATTTAATTATTCCAAAGCACACTAGGGCTATCTGCCTAAGGGGAGGGATGCCTTCGTGGAGGACTTTCTAAGGGAAACGACATCGCATTAACGAAGACCAGATTGTATTTACATAGCATTTTGACCATATCTGGAATATACATGTTCACTTCGCGAAGCCTTAGGGAAAACTAGCTCTTTTGTGTCATGGAACTGTGGCTCCAATTTTTGCCCAAAGATACAAAGTTCATACACAGTTTTACACAGAAATAAACTCCTTATCTTCATAACGAGGACCTATCTGGGATTTGGCTCGCAATTGGTTTCTACATGGATATGAGATCCCTGATTTCAATTCTGGCATTATTTCCAACAGAGGATGTCTCCTCGGTTCTTCGAATGTCCTCGGTTACAAGGTGTGTATAAATATTGTAGTACTCGATTTACACCTTAGCCGAATACACACACGCGCACACATATATATATAATAGATATGCATAGAGAGAGAGCTTTGGAGAAGGTTAGTAGAAGCTTTATTTTCTGAAATACTTATTTTAAAAGGGTTGTTTCTTGTTACAAAGTTTCTGCAAGAACATAGAGAATTTTATATTAATAGAAAATTCTCGTAGAGCAAAAATTCCAATTAGAAAGGTAATTACTACACAGTAATGAGTAATGAGTTAGATATATATTGCTCTTCTCCTTTACGAGCATAAAAAATTAAATTAGCTTGCATTTCATAGTTTCGTACTAACTCATTTATTTAAACTGTTAGTTGAATAAAACTGATTTTTTACATACATTGTTTCAACAAAAATGATGTGTTATTTTCTATTTATGTAAATAGGTGGTTTTGTATGCTCTTGAAGTTTTGTAAATTTTCGAATTTTCAACCCCAGAAGTTAGACATTTAAAATAATTACTTTTTAATTATTTAATTGTACCGTATAAATTAGATTTTGGAATATGTAATGTAAATGAATTAATCAGTGGAAGAATACATGTGAACTGAACACTGGAAGGTCGCTTATTTGGAATATCAGAGAATTAGACGCACCTCTTTCGAAGAACACCTTACGGGAAATTCCGGCTATCAGAGAGTTAGTTATCTTGACGTGTGTTGTCAAAATGAGATTTTCGAATCCATATTATAAATTTTGAGACAATTCCATTTTGTATTCCTTAATAATTTTTTATCCTTTTTTCTCCAATCTGGTAAACGTTAAGGATTTTCTAGCAGTTTAAAAGGCAGAAGATTATTTGTGTGGCTTTCTGGACTTTCATCTTTATCTGTTATCAAGCAGAATAGTTTTTAATTATGCCAGCTTTTAACTGGAGGCGGAATTAGAACCTCAAATCAAGGTAACTATAAAGAAACCCTCTTAAATACAATGGCAATATTCGTCTGGTTTAAGATAAATGTTTTCTTGCAATCAGTTTATTCTGTTTTGGGATTTTTAACCAAAATTTGATGATGGAATATAGCCATCAAAAAACTAAGTATGTTATATCAGGATGGACTATTTATAATGAAATGAGTCTAACAAAAATTCTTTCACATTTTCTGATACAAAAAAAGTTAAACATGGCACTTCTTAGGGAGAACAGGAAAGATCATTAAAGATAAAGATTGCAGGATTTTATGTTTACTATCCCATTATCTTATTATTTTATCTCCGCTGTCACTGCACTGTCCTCTGCTCCTATCAGGATGCAAATTATTTTAACTCTATCAGAGCAGACTTCTTAAAATTAAGAGCTGGCTTTTGGCAGCTATCACTGGCTGCCTCCTAACTATTTTTGCTACCTTTCAGCCTTACCTGAATCGGCTTTAGCCTTTCCCAGCCGCGTTTTCTCGCTTGATTAGAGGGTCTGAGCTAAAACGTAGAATAGGATTTAGTCTTGTGAATTTATACCTCGATTGTTTTAAAGTGTAATTTAACCTGTGTATTACGTTAATTTACAAGAAGAGATGCTTTGTTCTGTACTACACGAGCTGTGTAGTTTTATTAAACTGAAGAACTAAATAAAAAGCTATTTTAAACCTTCTTCTTAGCTCAATTTTTTTTCACTAGAAGTCTAAACGGGACGATAATAACCTGACTGTCTAGACGGAGCCAGAATTTATAACTGAAGTAGTTACGTGCCGTACAAGGTGTTGCTTCCTTCAGTATGAGAAAAATAAGTAAGCAGTGTGCAAAAAACATTAGGTTCAGGTGCAAAAACGTTTTAAAAAATGCGTATGTCCTGTGTTTCAGAGAATCATGAATTGCATTATTAAAATTTCATTATTATGTATTGTAAGTAAATATGATAGGATTTAAAGTACATTTCGCCTGGATGTGCAGTTTTGTAAAATATTTTAGAAATTTAGTCATCAGTGAAATGATTCTTTGGGATAAAAATGACTTCTTTAATTTTATTTTTAATGCAAATATTTATTTATCTACAAAATTGGACTGCATCAGTTTCCAGCGTCTCTCTCGCAGGAGGAGCATATATGGGCTTCTGCATGGATTACAGTTCAAAAATCTGTTCATTCCATCCTCTTAAAATTTCATTTTCTATTGCAATTTCAGACATTTACATAATTTTTCACCTCTACCTATTTGGTCTCGGAAATAAAACTTATACAGTTAAATTGTTTCTCCGTCACTCCTTAAAGATGGTAAATAAATTCGTATTAACTTACAGCCTTCTATGACTATAGGTATTGGCATGCTCAAGATTCGCAATGCAGCTAATACGTGCGGTAGAATATCATCCGAATTTTTCTTATATTTGTATTTCGATACTGTTAGATACTGTTGACATTTTGTTGTAACGTTGGGTATAGTACTTCCGAATCTTCATTAATTCATTTACGCATTAATATCTTTGAACAGGCGATTAGGCATTTTATTTAAGAACAAGAGACGTAAAAATGTGCAATACTCTCTGGGGGATGGGATTTGAACTTCAAATCCTGCTATCACCAGCCGGACGTGCTTCCAGCTACACGAGAGAGCAAGTGTTGAGTGAGGAAACACCTTAAGTCCTGCACTTACAGGGTGACTGGGGAGGCGGGAACTCAATCGCAAACTCGTGGTGGTGATGAATTATCGTCCATCACATTTTAGTTCGGCTGCCACTGTAGAGACCATTAGACATTTTATTTCGGAGCAGCAAAAATTAAAAATGTTCAGAGCTCTCGCCAGCGTTCGAACCTGGACCTCCCGACTATCAGACGTTGTCAGCTACCAATTACACCGAGAAAGAACGTGGTAAAAATGTACAAAATACCTTAAATTTTCTAAATTTTGTTTTATATCTCTGAGGAAATCTTCAAGGCATTAAGGGGTTTCCAGTTGCTTTGAATTATTCGTTAAGCATTTCTTCACAATAATAATTTAAGTACTTTTGGGAGTACCTGATATGAATGCGTAAATGAATTGCTGAAGATTCGGAAGTACTATACCCAACGTATTTATTAGACAGGAATCCTAAACAGGAATATTCTGTAAAAGATGCGCAGAATTTTTTCCTTACAATAGTTGCATTATTTTTCTCTAACTGGGAAGGGCATAAACAACAAGATATCAGAAATACAAAAAGGTAACTTTTTTAGTTGTAACTGAATTTTCCTAGCAAATCTTTAAATCACTTTGCACAAGCCAAGATTACAAAAAAACAATGGATACCTAATATACCCTTAAGATAATGATGTACGAGTTTTAAGGCAGTTATAAAAATATCTTTCCAGAAGCTTATGAATTGAAACTGAAACCTTGTCAATTTGAAGACAACAGATTTTCTCTTCGATGCGCGAAGTTCTATAACATGGTAGCTATTAAAAGTGTTTATTACTATGCATGGAAAGACGTATGAAACAAATATTAATTCGTTTACGATTTCGTGTGTGTACCCAAAATAAATCATATTTCGGATAGATACGTGAAATAGTGTACCTATTCACAATAGTGTTTATTACATACCGTACATACATTTATCTACTTCTCAAACAACTTGAAATTTTGTTATAAATTTTTAGCAGTGCGATGTCGCCAATACATACAATATACGATTATAAGCCATTAAAATTAGTTAGTTTTTCTGTAGATAATTATCATGAAATATAACAAAATGTTGTACTTTAAAATCTTGGTAGTAAATTAATATGCATAATAGATACAAATATGTAAAATGTTTCAAATACTAGTACATTAATAAAACCCTTATGGCGTCTCTGCTGCTTTTCTTTTTTGCACAACTTTTAATCGTACATGTACGAGTAAATCGTATCGTACTCGTACATAACAGGCATTTTAATTAACCTAAGCAAATGGTTTAAAATGCATTCGATGCTATCCATAATACTTAAAATTTATTTCTGGCAACTTCGATAGAGTTCAAACTTCAATAATTACTTTGAACAATAAAACTCATATTACGAAAAGTGTTTTTGAAATAATGCAAGTTCAAAGGCTAAAATTTAAAATATATTTTGTTTTTTACTACTCAACAAGGCATAATAACTGCACTGAAACTAGAAAAACTAGACAAGAAAAATATATTCTTTATAAGGTATTTCTCCCACTTTCTTGGCGTGCCTTCGTGGTGTAGTGGTTCTGCACACTGGGCCGGTATTCCAGAGGTCCGCGGTTCGATTCCCGGCGAAGGCGTTTGCTGATTTTTCATCTCTCTGCATTTTCCAATTAACCTAATGTCTCTACAACTTATCTATTTAATTCATTCTTTCAGTCTATTTTCAATCTGTAATTTACAGAATGTGTTGTTCGTAAGGCGAAATAGTTGAATTTACGCTCATGTATTTTGAAATCATGCTGCACTAATACATCCAACAATAAATAACAAGCGTAACTGCCTTGTTGAATTGATACAATGTAAATTACAAAATATATTTTAAAACGTAATCTTTAAACTTACGTTGTTTCGAAAACACGAAAATTCCTTTTCTTAATATCAGCTTTATTTTTTAGAGCAATTATTGGACCCTTAGTTTATGGAAGCTGCCAAAAATTAAGCAATATTAATAACTGAAAGCATTTTAATATCTACATATGTATATATATTTGGTTAGGTTTATTTTTACGAAAAAAATTTGAATTTAAGCAGTATGAGTAAACGAAATGTAATTTAAATATATTTGCTTAGGGTCATTTTTTTAAAAGATTTAATATTTACTTTTACTTTTTAACATAAAAACAAAATCAAACAGACTTATGTAATAATGGGTGATATTTGATGACCAGTTCAGAAATCAACATCCCAGTTTTAGTCTCAGGACATAGTTTTATATTTTTTCTTTCAAAAACAATTTTGTGCAGAAATTTTAGAAAACAAATTGAAAGTACAGTAATAAGGCGCCGCTTAATGTGATTGCATTTGCCCATGGCTATTTTGACAACATTGTCCCATTTGATACCATTAAACGGTGAAATAAAATATATTTCAAAACAGCAACGAAATTAAATAATTTAATATAAAAATGTCAAGAAACGTATAAGTAAGTATTTTCACAGCATTTCAATCAGGAAAACGTAAACGTTTTTGAGTGAACTGTTCATAATGTTTTAAAGCAAAAGTTCATTTATGGGCTATTCATAATGTTTCTAGATATTATTTGATCGATGCTGGGCCTTTAATCATAATATTCGGAAGGTATCCCTTGTTGGAAGAGAACATGACAATGTTAAATTTTAAATTAAACAGAACAACCTTGTTTTGTCATTGATTTTTTTTTCCGACGGAAAAGAAAATTCTGCCGAGCTTTTTTTCCTTAACAAGAAAGACCTGTGTCTGGCCAAAATTAGTATAACTGTTCAAAACCTACGTAATCTTTAAACACGAAGGCTGTTTTTTTGCCTGGTTTTACTAGGTTGACTGAAATCGAAATCAAGCTTTTTGTGACTTAACCCTTAAATTTCTCGGTCACTTGCAATTTTAAAAGTCTATTTTGACTTCGTTGGTTGAATTTTTCTTTTCTTTTTTTTAGACTTTATTTTAGTGTAAAAAATGTTTTCCACAGTAATTTGGTCATATTAACCGAATTATTGAACAAAATAAATGACGTATTTTCCATGTTTTCGTATAAAATCAGGAGGAACTTCGGCAAATCGGTAACAATATTGGAATGATAAAATTAGCCTCGATCCCATTAAACAGCTTCTCCTGTAAACAAATATTGCTTCAATCGATAGAAAGCATATGTTTAATGAGATAGTTGTGAGGAAAAACAGTAACACGCTATTTTACCTTTTCTTATTGCCGTGATGTTTGCATTACCAGTATGTCCATAAGAGTTGAAAAATTGGGCGGGTTCGTTTCAATGAACAGTCTGTAAGTAATAATACGCAGAAACTTTCTGATGCTGTTTATTTATAAGGAGATCCATTAAAAGCTTAACGTATGATATATTTAAGATGTGATATCTGCTGTTTTTTCCTATCGTAGTAGGAAACTAAAGACAAGCTTCCAGTTTCTAATGTATATCTGTTAGTTGAAGGGAAAAACATCTTTCCTTTCTCCGTCTGCAAAGACACTTCTTTCTCTGTAACTGAAAAGGAAAACGAAATTTCTAAAATGGCTATATATCCCAATTAGAAGAGCACTCACTTGTTAAATGAAAGACGTAGACAGTTCATTTCAAGGAAAGAATCTTACATTTAGTAAAGTGTGTAAAAAGAATCGTTCGGAAGTGTTACTCTTTTCTTGCCAACATTGTACATGGATCAGCTAACGCTAGGTCCAAAAGTAAAAATGCAAAAAGTAAATAAAAGTGAAAACCCTAAAGTATATGTAACTACACCTAATACGTAACTGTTACCTTTCTGTAGTTATTCTGTTTTATTTGCATAAAGGTCTTTCATAGATTATATTTTTGCACCACTTATTCTACATCCGAAATACGAAGCCAGTCAGATTTCCGTCTGTAAGATATATCGCAATGAATCCTAGTGCCTATTTTCGTCTCTCTTTCAAAGTAACATCTGATCACTTGTCTATACCATGTTACAGTTATCCAATGCTCTGGCACGTATAACTCCTTTCTGAAAGCATTTTGTGAAATTCGCTTCGTGTCATGATTGTTTACGCTCGTGAGGCAAGTGCGTGCTCTATCTCTATCGAGTGTTCCTAATAATTCGCGTGCTCGTTATAATATTTTATTAACTTTGGATTAGATGTGAATTTCTCCGACTTAAGAGGATTGTTTGTAAAAGTATCACTGCTTTCTGCTTTCGAAATATTAATTGGTAATTACAAAAACCATACGTCAGTATGGCCTTTTGAATGTAGTAACTGTACCTCAAAAATAAGAAACAGAAACGTGTTCTCAAGGTTATTTTCAAAGCGGAAGTTAAGAAAGAACCCATTACTTTTTGCTGTGTTTTATGTATAATGTTAATTAATGCTTTCATTTTCACTTGCATTCCACAAATTGTTCGGTTATGGTTTTCTTGACAAATTGGAACGGGATAAGACCTCATTTTTTTTAACAGTTTCTAACATCTGAAGAAGTTAGCAATATGCATGTTCGTTTCTCTCTGATTTGTTTTGCTAAAGAAATTTCTTTACTAGAAACCAGTATGTTATATTAACACAATTTACGTAAATCTTAATTTTTTTCCTGAAACTATAATGTACTCCAAACATTCATCTGTATTACTGATACGAGGAATTACTACTTGACATGAAGTGTCAAAAGCAAAATTAAATCAAAATTGAATTTAGTATTTAAATATAATTAAATATTAAAATTTTAAGTTAATATTAAAATTTAAAAACTATAAACAGTCAAATTAAATATAAATATTTAATAATTTAGAAATGAACAAAGTCTGAATTTATGTATTCTTCATGCAAACATCGATGCACTAGAATCAGTTATAATAAAACAATAAGCAATATCGTCTGCAAAGCGGGCGCGTAACTTGTAAACTTCATATGTTTCGAGAAGTGGAAGATATTAGATTTTTATTTTACTGTTTATACGAAGAGCCGGCACACAAATGAAAGGCTTAGCTCAGATGAATAATTAAAAGGAAAGCAAAATTTGACTATGGAAATACAGAAACACACTTTTAAAAAGAGAGTACGCTTCTTAACTTTCAACTTAATTATGTTAAATGATATTTAAAATTAAATATGAAATTACTTTGTAGATATCAAAAATTATCAGAAAATACTATTGAAGAATTGAAAGATGTAGAAAAATTGGGATGAAATAATTAAATATCGAAAAGATCTGAGTGGAGCCTTTTTAGATGAAGACAAAATAGATTATTAAGAATTAATAATTATTATGAAGATAAAATAGATTATTAAGAATTAATAATTATTATGAAGATAAAACAGATTATCCTGATCCAAATTTATAAAAACATGTACCAAATAGTTTCTTTAAAAGAAATTATTATAAAATTAATACTAAATTATTAGCTAGTACTATGCTCCGGATTTAAAAAATATTTACCAATATGTAAAATACAGAAATCGTTTATTAGCACATTTTGAAAAAATAAAAGGTTTTATTTTAAATTATTTGAAGTTCGATAATATATGTTCCCTTGAAGGGCATTAATAAAAAAAAACCTTTAAAAAAGTGTTTGTTAATAAATGGAATAATTCAATATTCTCGGATATTATCCATCATAAAATTCTAATATTTAAATATTTAGAGCCTGGGAGGTATAATCTGATCTTATTGAGGAAAATTCAAACTAAATTTGGGGATATATGTATTATAAAAATAGAAGTAGACGATGGGGAAAAGAGTATTTTCTTAAAAACCGTCATGGCAAATTTTCTAATAATGCAGTCAAGAAAATTAATAAAAGAAATTACATATCAGCCATAAAAGTATGATAGACGACGAATATTTGTACGACTTGGGGGGACTTTAAAATATGTGGTTCTTTATGAAATATATATTATTTTTTGAGTGTTTTAAAAAAATTGTTCTGATTTTAATCTTTTTCGTTGTATTCTTTTGTTTTTAGGGTGTGTTTAAAATTGCACTGTTTTAATCTTTTGTGTATTTTTTTAGAGTAACCTGAAATTTTTTTAGGGCTGTTAAAAAAGGTTTAAAATTAGAAAGTTTTTATAAATACTTTAATCTCGGCAAATGTAAAAATTTAACTTTAAATATGTCATTTGAAGCGAAATGAAAACGAGAGCTTAATAAATCAGATTATAAAAAATCAATTGATAAGTAAACGAATGTTTAAAAATATTTTTTCATAGTAGAAATTAATGATGTGCTAAATGTCTTTTTAGTCTCGCACCTCAAAGGCAAACTGGAAAAACTAAATGAAATATAAATATTAATATTTTTCTTTTCTAATTTGAGAAAAATTAGTATCATTGGTTTTGAATAATTTAAACCCAATAGCTTATATAATTTAGCACGTAATTATGCAAATGATGCAGAAATTTAGTGAAATACTCCAGTGCTAAAAATGATGCACTAATTCAGTGAGAAATATTGAGTTTAAAAAAAAATACGCTATTTCAGTAGTTCGGGACATAGAAGCTTAAGAGTGGTTAAGAAAGGATCAAACGAAGATACATTCAAGGAAATTGCTTTTTAAAATTATTTTCTTAATAAGCACGCATGACGCAGAAAAAATGTAAAAGATATATCTAAATTAACAATGTTTAACAGCATTAAGATTTCCCAAAAGTTCCCAGATTCAAGTTTCAAATCAAGGATATTTTTTAATAAACGTTGAAGACAAATGATAAAAATTAAAATTTTTTTAATAAAAAATGAATGGTAAAAGACGAGGACAAGTTCTACAATAAAATGATTAACCAATCAAAAGAGGGAATATTTTCTAACAAGAAATACATCAATTATCGAATGAAGCCAAATGACAAATTTCTAATAAAAAGCGTATAAAAATGTATAAATGGGCGAGGATAAATCGTCTAACGAAAATAAGTTAAGGATCGAATGTGAGCAAATAATAAATTTCTAATATAAATGCATATAAAATTCATCAAGAATCGAATAAAGACAAATGTTAAATTTCCGATAAAAGATATATATAGAAATGAATGAATGATAAAAGAAAATATATACAAAAATGAAATATAGATCGAATGAAGACAAACGTGAAAAAAAATGCGCCCCAAAAACCTAACGCCGTTATTAAAAAAATGAGAAAATTAAATTTTTTGAGAAACGTTTTGCCCAAAACTTTAAAATACATTTATATCCTCTTCAGACAAGTCCGTTTCCAATATAATTTCCTAATCTTTCATTTTATATGCATGCTTAATTATGAAAGATCTTGAAAGCGTCTGTTTTTGAAAACCTCATTCCAATCTATAACTTCTTTCAGATGTTCTGATAATTTTCTAATAATAGCGCATTCTGATAATTTTTTATATCTAGAAAATAATATCATATTTAATTTTCTTGAGTACTAATAATTTATAATGAAATTAGGAAGTAAAATTCTGAAAGTTTGGAATATTTCTCCAATCCAGTTTAGAAGCATTTTCAATCACAAACCTTTCAGATTATCTATATACAGTATCCCAAGGAAACTAATCATTTACCCTCGATGGGAAATCTTTCTGATAGCCTTTGATAAGCACAACATAATGCCATTTCACGTTGTCTTTATATTCTAAGATACCATGTTCTGATAATATCTGATATTTTGAAATAATTATCCGATTCACAGCGTTTATAAAACTCCTTATCAAATTTTTAGATAATTCATCTATTTCGGAAACTTATTTTTAACTGATATCCATTTATAACCTGTGGTTTTTAGGAAAGGGCATTTCCAATTCGTAATCATAATATTTATCATCAACCTTATCTTTGAAATTAAAAATATAGTCACCACTATTTTTTTCAATGGCTTTATCAGATTACTGTGAGACTTTTAAAGAAAATAACTTCTTCGTTCATCACCTACTACTAAGTTAGCTATTTTTAAATTTCTATGTTTTAATTCGATTGTTTTAAAGGTATCAGTTTATATTTTCCCAGACATGAATCTTTCAGTTTAAGAACTTCAGTATAAGATCTCAGGCTGTTAAATACTTCCATAATTTATTAATAAATATTTTTAATTAAATACAATTTTCATATGACCTAATGCTCACTTGAGAATTCTGTCTTCTAAAATATAGCGTTTATCGTCTGCAGGTGATAATGACTTTTTGTTCACTTAACTGAATATAAGTCACGTTCTGTGTTTCTAATTAAATTCATGGTTCTATAATACTCATTTTGATTAAACAACCAGTCTTTATAATCTTTAAATGGGATTCTGTTTTTAACGAAATTTTTAACACCTTTTGACTTGTTAGTTATGCCTTTTTCAGTTTTACAAGAACACATTTTTGCTCTTAATCCAATGAATTCTTTCATAACTATTCCATTATACTATTCATCTTTCATTTTTCTCAAAACCTTCTTATTTACTCGTGGAATTTATTATTTTTTAGATTATCAGATGCATCAAAATAATTAATCACGGCTTTCTTATCTTCATAAAGATCATCAGTTTAAAAATACATGAAATTCTCTGTATCCATATACAGTAACATAATATTATTCATGTATTTAGGTTTCATAACATTATAATGAAACATTAATATCTCTGATTCAATTCTGATCAATTCTGATAAATCTGATATACTCATTCCAACATAGGTTGGTTTATTAAAGATGACCGTGTTTTTATTCATTTGAACGGCAACTAATTTTCAACAAATATACTTCTTCGTTGAATGTTTGCTTTAGTAATTAATTTTTAGTGTTTTTCATAGTTATAGCTTATTTATATCGTAGCAACACTTTATGATTAATCAAACCAATTATAACCAGCTCACCAATTATATGATTAATCAAACCAGCTAATAAAGAATTAATTATTTATCGATATTATGTTGTTTGCAATAAGCATAACACATACTACTTCAAAATACTAAATTGTAAAATTTCTAAAAGTAAACTTCTAATGTACCTAAATTCAAATAAACGTAAGATGATTTCAGATTTGGCGGCTTATATATATATGTCTGGCACCGACTTCATCAGCTAAAATATTAAAATTGGAGTAAAACTACCTATATGTAAACTGAAATGTATGCATTTGCATTCATATATATACACATTATTACATACAGGATGTCAAAAGAACTGATTTTCACACATGAATAGATATCATGCCTGCTGCATGAAGCTAATGATTGTAGCCAGTAGAGTTAGGTTAGTTGACATGAAATTTGGCACTGCGGAATCTGTAATTATGGACTTATTACTGTCGACTTCAGCAAGGAATTATAAAAGGACTATGCCTCTACCTCCATTCCATAAATCATTGGTCTATTAGAGGAAACCATATGACACAAGTATTAGCCGGTTCGTAGCTAACATGTTAAGCAACAAACTGATGAAATAAGAAAGCAAGACACATTCCGTATTAATAACTTTTTATTCCTACAGAAACATTTAATAAGAATGTTTAAATGAAATAAGAAATAAGAATGCATGAAATAAGAAAGCAAGACACATACTTTCCGTTTTAATAACTTTTTATTCCTACAGAAACATTTAATCACTTTTCTCAGTGAAACTTGTCTATGTGTTCTATAGTTCTTTTTCGTTTTTACAAACAGGTTTTACGCCTTTAAAAAATTTAGCTTAACTAGAAAAAGAAAGCTATTTAATACAAAAAAAAAAGTGCAAAAATGCTGCCGTAAATTTTTGAAATGAAGTAAGGAACTGCAAGTGTAGTAGGAAAGATTTTGCTTAATATATTATCCATTTTCTTAGTATAACTCATGTAATTCCCCTTATGATATCCCTGTTCTGGAGCTTCGCCTACACAGATATACTGTGTTCTGAAGTCGAAATACATAGCAGAGTTTTAATATAGCATGGTAAGTTGAGTACATGATAATTCAAAAAGAATAAAACTACTTTGTGCATTTGGTCCAAAGTAACCACAATTGTTGAGCAAAGTCTACGGAAGAATCAAATTTTCAGCTTCAGTTTTAAACGAGGAGCAGAAACGGATAAATGAAACTCATTCTCAGGATTCTAAAGTTATAAGGAAAATAGCATGCGATAGGAAAAATATAAAGTATTTCATTCGGAAACAGATAGACTTCACTAGTAAGGTTCAAGTAACTGAATTGATATCAAAAAGTAAATAAATTTAAACATGGCCTTCGATTTGACTTTCTTTAACGATGAAGCATATGCGTGCTTCGAATGAGATTCTTTATTTCTTGCTTTATCCCTTCCTGTCAGGGCAGTTTTCAAAAGATTTGTTGAATGGGGACGTATCGCAGGATATCTGGTCAGACGGTCCTAATTGTGCTTAGTCGGATTGGATCGTGATGATGAACAAACCAGTCCATTTGAGCAATGTTTTCACTGTCCGACAACTGTACATTATCTACTAGAGTATGGCATTTTCTTCCGTTACTAGAATTACGGCATTTTCTTCCGTACACACCGAGTATCGCATTTTCTTCCGTAAGTGGAAAATTTTCCATTCGCCTCTTAAAAGAGGTGCACAATAGGCAGGAAAATATCACTAAGCAGAGTTTAACAATTTCAGAGATTGATTCCATTTTCTGTACCTCTGTACATGCATTCACCATGACGTTCGGAAGAGAACAACTTACTCTCTATATCGATCTTGCATCAGTAATGCGAGCGAAAGCATATCGTATGCTAGTCTCTCGCTACATTAGCTTATGTCCATAATAATTGCTAACCTGATCCTACTCTCCTAGACGAGCAATACTTTACCCCCCTTTAGTCTCGAAACAACAATTTGCGTCGGTTCGCTATAAACGCCGTATCACATTTTAAATTGTTGCCACCAAATATTATCGCCCTATAGTAAAGAAATTAAATAACAAATAATCTGCATAAATATATGTATGTTTCTCGCACTGTGAAAAAACGACGGTACTTAGGGCTATGAAATTTTGAATAACGTAATCCTCCAATCGGACTTGGGCACCTGGAAGCCCGAAGTTTGAATTCCGAATTTGTTTTATTATATATTTCATATTTTGTGAAACTTTAACGAATTTTTGATTAACAAACTCAACGATTTCAAAGCGAGCAATGGCAAGACTGTACGGAGGGGGTGGGGAAATAATTTATCTCCAGCGCGCGAGTCTGTCGACAAAACGCTAAAAAAAAAAAAAAAAAAAAAAAAAACGCCACTTTGAGCGTAATATAAAATCTTAAAGCTTTCATTTTTTTTCTTTTTTGGTTTTAAATTAAAGCCTCGTCAAAAAATGTGTAAAAGAAATCATTAATCTTTATTCTCGAAAATTTCTGTCGTTTTAAAGAGTCGTTTTTTGTACTGCTGCTAATTCAGTATAATATACAATCTGAAACTGCAGTAATCATAATAAACTCATAGCAGATGTTTCATTACAGAATTTTAGTGTGAAATACACTCAACCATTTCTTTACAGATTTAAAATTACGCTTGTATGCTTGTTCTGATAAGCTGACTAATTGCGATTTATGATGAGGTATTTATAAAAGCAATACTCTTAAAGTTAAAAAGATCAATTTTGTCAGCGCTACTAAGATTTCGCTTTAAGTTATTATCCTAGGATATATCCTCAAATATGCTTCTTTACACTATGTTTCAAGAACTGAATAAGAGTTCGAAATGTTTCGTTATAACCATAAAAATAATTTATTTTATTCTTTGATTAAACAACATGTGCTCCACCTTTTTAATATTGAAATATGCGTATAAGAAGTCTTAGCTACATAACGATAAAATAACTTTCGAATAACTTCCTAATGATATTTTCCCCACACACACGCGTACAAAACGACAAAGTAAGTAAATAAGTAAATAAAATAAAGAATAATAAGCAAATAAATAAAGTAAATTTTCAGATTTATCATCGAAACGTTATAGCTAACCACTTAATCAGAAAGAAGAAAAATTTGTTTCCAATCTAATAAAATAATAAAAAAAAAAAAAATAAAAAAATGTTCTGAAAAGAGTCTGTACACAAACATGTTTTCCAGATATTGGGTGGGCTTTTGTCGTGTATACTTTGGTCTAGTGGACTTTTATCAAGGAACTGGATAGTTGCATGAGTGTTTTTCCCAGTGTGTGAAGCAAATATGAACAAGTTGCTCTTAGGTCCTCCATGAAAGTGCCCCTCTTGGGCAGATAGCTTTTCCGTATCCGATTAAACAAGCAAAGAGTAAGCGAGAATTTTTTTTTTTTCCAAAAAATGCTGCACTTTTTTTCTTTTTCTTTTTTTTCTGTGTGTGGAGGCACAATTGCTTTTATTAGTTCAGTTTTCATGCTTTTGTTGATAAATTCTAATCCTATTACTATCAAGAAATGCATAACGTGTAGTATTCTACAAATTTTCTTCCGTACAGATATTTCATTGCTGTAGAACTAAAGAGCCTTTTAGGGAATTTTGAAGTTTGTAACAAATATGGGTTTCAAATTGAAAGTTAATGTTCAAACTTCTTCCAATAGATGGCAGCACAAGTCGTAATAAACAGTTTTTTGGCTTTTGCTTTTTTTCACCCACCTTAAACTCTCAAGAGTGATTAGCACGAAATAAATTTCGAATAAATCGAATAAAATTTTTACAAATAATTAAAAAAACATAAGTCTTTCTTCCGTATATCCGATACTACATCGACAATGGCTTCCGATCAAATAACTGTAGATACGCACTCGCAAATTTTTAAATCCATAGAAAAATGTATACTTCTTTAAATTATAGGATAAAATCTGTTTTCATTTCAAGAATTTTTTTAAGGTAAAATTTCAAGAAGTATTTGTAAAGAGAACACATAAAAGGTATCTAAAAAGAATCGACTGACTCCAAATTCAAAATTTCTTGAAATAAGTTGCAGAAATTTTTAAAAATATCCCGTAGTACTGTATTTTCTAAACTTAAAAATTATATCATCTTATACGGTTTCCTAGAGTAAAAATTATAATTCGTTAAGTTTTCATTATGCTTTAATTACTTAAAAACTGAAAATCCCATAAGTTTACATGCAAAATTTGAAAAAAAATATTCGGAAACAGATTTATTGTTTATCATCACTTTAAAATAATTTTTAAATGAGCATATCTTTAGAATTTCCGGTACAGAGTCTCGCGCATTGGAAATAAAAAAGTTTTTTTTTTTTTTTTTTTTTTCCCCGTACAGTGTTGCTATTACTCGCTTTGAAATCGTTGAATTTCTTAATCAAAAACTCATAAATGCTTTACAAAATATGAAATAGATAATAAAACAAATTCCAAATTTGGGCTTCCAGATGCCCATATTCGGATAGAGACGTACGTTATTCAAAATTTGATGGCTCTAGGTACCGTTGTTTTACCACAATGAGAGAAACATGCACACAATTATGCAGATTCTTCATTATTTAATATCTTTAAATATAATACAGAGCTCTAATATTTGGTGGCAACAATTTCAAAAGTGATTCGCCGTTTATAGTGGATCAACACAAAATGCCAACTGAATAGCCCTTCTGGGGCTAAAATAAAAAAAAAAAAAAAAAAAAATTAATTCTTCATCATAAAAATGCATAGGATTTATATAATTTATTTATAAATCTGTTTTAAATCTTTCGTAAGGACATTTTTTTTAAAATCAACAAATTTTATTTAAAGAACATTTTAAAATTTTCTATAGTATTTTATATATTTCATTTCTACGAGCAATTTGTACTATTATATTGTCACAAAAATATTAAAAAAAATTAAAGATAATTTTCACATGTTGAAAGCGATTTAGACCCTTCATTACTTTTATTAACCATCGATTTTTTTTTTTTTTCCTATTTTGTGACCTGTGACTCTGTTCTTTAAATTTCAAAGATGTCACTGCAACTACCTCTTTTTCGACGTTAAAAACTCATGCCGGAATTGTGCAATTAAAGTTTTCAAAGATTTAATAAACCAGCACCTTTAAATAGATTGCATTCATTTGTGAGTAAGGATTTGCTGGTGGCATTCATTCTGATGTTCAAGGATAACTTTTCATACCTGCACAGTTTTCTAAAGGAAGGTAAAATCTCCACTAGAGCTAATTTTTTTTTTTTTTTTTTTTTTTTCTCCGTAATTGAAACGCAGGTGTCAGATAAGGCTTCTTTTCTATCAGGAGTTCTCAAGCATTTTGTCTCGTGCACCCCTTTCACCATTGCTAGGAGATCATTTCCCCCCTCCTTTTCAAAACTCGAATATAAGTATATACATTTTTCTAGATTTAGATGATTTTTAACATAGATTATAATTAAACAACAAAAAGGTGTATAAAAAGTTGATAAATACCATAACTTGAATAAAATCAGTTTTTAAATCCATAAACTAAAACAAAATAAAAGTCTGACCGCATTCGCCCCTGAAACTATGAAATTCCCGAGAAAAATTCTGCCCTGGTTGAGGATCCCATTTTATACTGTTGTAACCAATTTTTAATGCCCGTACTGCTCTTGCCGACCATTTAGAAGCAGTTAATATTTTAATCATTAAATTAGTATCTCACTTTTCCAGCTTTCTGCTCAAAATTTTCCAGCGATGAGGGGATACAGAAAAAAAGTTAATAACTTTTACACAAACATAAAATACTGAACAGCGGCACACAAATATCTGCAGCAAAACTTCCCACAACATTTAAAAAAAATTCTGAAAGCCTTCAGATTTTACATTACGCCCAAGGCTTACATTACGCTTTTTTTAACGTTTTGTGTGTTACTTTTATTTATTAAATATCATGTTCTGCGCACTTAAACGATAAAATTCAATTCAGTAACAATATCGCAAAAACAATTTTAAAATGAACATGTCTTTAGAATTTTCGATACACAGTCTCGCGCGCTGAAGATATTTTTTTTTCCTTACAATATTGCCATTGCTCGCTTTGAAATCGTTGAGTTTGTTAATCAAAAATTTGTTATAAAGTGTTACAAAATATGAAATCAAAACAAAACTAATTCCAAATTATAGCTTCCAGATGTTCGTATTCGGTAGAGGATTACGTTATTCAAAATTGGATGGCTCTAGGTACCGTTGTTTTATCCCAATGCGAGAAACATGTATACAGTTATGCAGATTCTTCCTTATTTAATTTCTTTAAATATAACACAGGGCGATAATATTTGGTGGAAATAATTTGAAAAGTGAAACGGACATTTAGAGATTTCGATGCAAAACGCCAAAACGAAATTAATAGCCCTTCTGGGCTGAGGCCGTTTGGGCTAAAAAAAGGCCGTTTGGGCTAAAAGATTTGAAAGCTTTTAGGCTTTATATTACGCCTAAAGGGGCGTTTTTTTAACGTTTTGCCTGTTACCTTTATTTATTAAATATCATGTTCTTCGCACTTCAACGATGAAATTCAGTTCAACAACAATATCACAATATATTTAAAAGAGCATATGTTAAAATTTCTGATACACAATCTCGCGCGCTGGAGATTAAAAATGCGTTTTTCCCCCCGTACAGTGTTGCCATTGCTCGCTTCGAAACTGTTGAGTTTCTTAATCAAAAACTTATAACTGCTTTACAAAATATGAAATAGATAATTAATCAAATTCCATATTCCAAATTTTGGCTTCCAGATGCCCATATTCGGGTGGAGACGTACGTTATTCAGAATTTGATGTCTCTAGGTGCCGTTGTTTTATCACAATACGAGAAACATATATACATTTATGCAGATTCTTCATTACTTAATTTCTTTAAATATAATACAGGGCCCTAATATTTGGTGGCAACGATTTGAAAAGTGATTCGCCGTTTATAGTGAATCAAGGCAAAATTCCAAAACGAAATTAATCGCCCTTAGTGCCCTTTGTGCTAAAAAAGTAATTGACGCAAGAGTTGTATCGCATTTGGACTTCAATATTTAATACAAGCTTGCAATCCTGAGTATTTCCTTAACAGGTGTATCTGCATTGTCAAATTGTTTGCCCTTTCTATAGTTTAATATCTATACCTGATTTTGCTAAAGCGGACAATAGCTGTTGCTCTAGATATGGTGCTGTATGTTCTCTAATCAGTATAAACCCTAGAAACTTTTCTTTTACATCATTATTACTTAGCAATTTTTATTGCATTTTATTTATTATTTACATCATTATTACTTGTCAATTATTTTTACATTATAACTAATTTCAGTTGCTTAACGTGCGAAATATCAAGTCTTGAATACACTGTATAAAGCTGCTGATTTAAGTTCTTCTGTTAAATATGTTATTTAGTTAATAATGCTGATGAATTCCTGACAAATAACTGGTATTTCCTCAACTTTGATTAAATGATTTTAATTCCTGACTTTTTTAAACGCAATTTCATAAAAATGTCATATTCACTGAGCTATTTCAAGTATGTAAAATAGTGTCCTTTCTTTCTTGAGCTCTGATTTTCATCATGTCCTATAAATGCTAACTTCAATGGATTTGTACCTAGCTGATATAATTCATTCCAATAATTCACTTCTTTAATTTGTAACACTTCTTTACAATAATTTTCTTTGTGTTCTGCCTGTTGCAATAAGTCAGAATCGATTCTGTTTAAAGCTGAATACTTTCATACAAACTTCATATTAAATAATATATGTAAAATTAAATAAGGATCGAATATATTCGCACAAAGAAACTTAGAATTGTGTTAACTATTCGTTTAGGAAAATTTGGAAGTTTAGGAAAATCTGGATATATTTGTTTTATGGTGCTTCGTATTCTTTGGAACATAAAATACATGAAACGTATGAAGACCTTCGGTGAATTATCACTACGTCTTGTACCACAGAGACTAAGAAAGGGTGTACAGGACTCTTTATTTCACTCAAATAAATGTTAACAGACGGCACCACTCGTGCTTGCAAAAGCCAACAATTATGACTTTAATCAAAGATAATAAATTAGCTAAAACTAAGAAAGGTAAGTTAGCTTAACAGCTGCACAGTTAGAGTAACGAGCAAGTTGCCTCTGACCTAAAGTCAGCCATTAGGTAGCAACAACCCTGATAGCAAGAATAACGCAAAGTCGCAACTAAGTCAAATGAGCAACGCGATATTCCAGCAGGTAGAATATGCTCTTATTCTACCGTCTGAAACCTTAAAAAGTTAAAAATACTCTCCTATTTAAACTACTCTACTATTATTTTCCTCCTAGTTAAAATACCATTAAATACTCTCCTCTTTCTACTTGATTTGAATATCGCGTAAGCTAGAAATTTACATTCTGATAGGAAAAATTAAATGAGGAGAATAGGAAAACTCTGAACATAAAATAACTGTAAAGAACTAAATCGATACCTTACAGTTTAAAATCAGTTGCTGACGTAATATTTGAAAGAACAATTACAGATTTCACTGATCTGTTTCAAAACAGCAGAGTGTAATTTTAATGGTTAAAATACTAACATCAACATTTTACTTCAAAACTAATATTAAACGACTTTTTTACTTTAATAATGATAATAAATGACTAAATCAGAATTTTGTGAAAATGTATGTAACAGCAGTGTTGTCTCATTTTGCATGTGAAAGGAATTTACAACAAGGTGCTGTGATTTAAAAACTTCCTCTCTTTAGTAAATCATTCAGGATGTAAATTAAAACCATATTTCCTTAAAACCAAATCGAGCTTCGTGATAGTGCCGGTACTTTTATGAATGTTGCCCGACTAAAGCTACCACCCGAACTCAAAGTGCTGGATACTTAATGTTGGAGCTTCACTGAAAAGGTTTGTGCCTTGGGTATACCTACGCGGAAACGGCAGTACCGTTCTGAAAGCGAATTAAGTGAAAAGCCATTAGGTTATTAGATTAAAAAGAGAAGAAAATAAACATTAACATTTGCTTCATGCACATTTATATGACTATATTTCAGCATAACAAATAAATTGATATGACCAAAAAAAAATAGGTTTCACAAATGGATATGCGTGTAAAGAATAATCTATTTTTTCATATGCAGCGGGAAAAAATCTAATTTACTATTTCATATTCTACTTTATAAGTCTACACTTGGTATGTGCTATAAGCTAGGTTTCTTGCATTGTTAAAAGTGCGAGTTTATAAAAATGTCCAAATAAATATTTTTATAGTTATAAATGCTAGCTCGTATCTATGCTACGCATACAAAATCAATTAATAAATAAAAGTAAAAACATAATTTTACATGAGGAATACATGTTAAACTCACACAAATATAGAATCTATTAATTAGGTAGGTTTTTCTAAGATTCTGAATTTTTACCAATTGACTTAATTAAAACACAAACTAACAGGGAAATCCTACGAATATTTTTGTCATTTTAAAAATATCACACTCACTCTTGCCATTTAATGAAAACCTAGTTCTCATTGTTAAAATGTAATTATAAATAAACAAATACTTAAACTGATGATTACGAAATAGTTTTTCACCTATTCCTATCGTTTAGAAACATTTTTACACATTAAAAATAAAATATTCACAGTTATTTTCCTGTCTGGTGCCGGAACAGTATTACAGTCTAGTTGTTTTTGCTGCATGTTTCGCATGTAAACTAAAACGTCTTTTATATTCCAAACCTTAACACATCTTATACTTCGACTACACATTAGCACACTTGATTGCACATAGAACCGAGGATAGCTTTAGAATTTTTTTTTTTTTTTTTTTTTTTTTTTTTTTTTTTTTTACCAAAGGAAATACTTTACAATTTTGGAACGTTCCACAAAAATACTCGTACAGCTCTTCCCATTATCACAGATTACAATCAGTATTTACACTTCAAACTACTAAGAATGTTAAACACAGCGCATCTAAAAAGGCGATGCTTCTTCGGAAATTTCGAAGTACTATGAATTCACACTGAACTAAACAACTAACTAATTGATGCTGTCTCAGGTCTTATACAGTTTCCTCGCGGCCGCCGAGATATCTCTGTCTTCCAGTTCTCAAAATCACTGGAAAGCATACGAGGGCCGGATACGGTTAGAGTTACATATAGGGATCAATTTCGGTTTGTAGCGTCATTAGGTTATTTTAAAGCAGGAGTCGGGGAAAATTGTGCCCTCACAGGGACCCGAAGCCTGGACCTTTCGAATAAGCGTTGAGTACAATTACACCACGAAGGCTTGAGCAAAGAAGGGAGGAAATACCTCCTATACTCCGCCTTTAAAGGGAGAGTAGGGATTAGGGAACCCAATCGTCAAATCTTGGTGGTGACGAATTATCGTCCACCACTTTAGTTGAAGTGCCACTGAAAAATCATTAGGGTTTCTTTTTTTTTTTTTCTTTTTTTTTTTTTTAAGCAGGAGACATGAGAAATGATAAGTGCCTTAACCGGGACTCGAACCTGGACCTACGGAATACGCGCCGAGTGTGCTACCGTTACACCCCGAAGGCATGCTGGAAAGAGGGAGAAAATACCATATATGTTATTCAGTTACAGTGCACCAACTGCAGTTACACAGGGACAGGGCAAAAATGTCGCCAGGTGGTCGCCAAGTTTGGCGATTTTGACGATTTCTAGCCAAATTTAGCGATAAACATTAGTCGCCAAACACATCGCCATTTTGGCGATATCTCGCTAATTTAGCGAAATAGCGATATTTAGCGAGATTTACAGTGTTAAATAGACCTGTCCCTGCATTCTTATTTTCCCTGCAGAACGTCTTTTACAAGCATTCCATGTTAAAGTATACAAAAAGTACTCAGTTTCACATATAATTTCAATAAAATTACTTACATATGTACAAAATCCGTAACATAATAAAGGATCCGTAATGAAAATAATTGAGAAGCATTAATATAAGTAATGACAGTTGCTATAGAATTGTATGATTATCGATACGTTTTATTTTTGATGCAAGTAGTAGTGTCCATTTGGAAAAGAAATTTGAAGCAAAAGTGCATTATATAGCCCTTTTGCAAACACTTCGTGTTAACTATTCAAATGATATAAACATTAACAAAGTTGCTGCAAAATATTATTAAGAAGAATTTTTTTTTTTTTTTTTTTTTTTTTTTTTTTAATGTTTGTGAGTTTGGCAAGAATTACGCTATCGTAAAATGAAAGATAAATAAAAGATGGTATGTGGCCGAATAACTGGGCCGAAGTTTAATTTTTCATTCCTGGTTGGATTTCATCTAAAATGAAAATATTAACACCAGAAGAAATTGTTCAGCATTGATAATCGAAGTTAAATTCAAAGAACGTTTAATTTTTGAGAATTGAGAAATATTTATTTTCTTGCGAAGAACGATATTTTTTAAACTGTATTTCAACTGAATTCAAATTTCGCGAAAAATATTAAAAAATTTATTTACATAAACGCTTATGCTTAGCAGTTTAACCAATGCGGAATAGCGATAATGACTTCCATCAAAATAACAAGTCATATTTGACTCAGTCTCAATCTATATTGAAGTAATGGACATGCATACTAAAGAAAGTAATCACTGTTTAAAATTTTACAGCCACATGGCATCATTATGATTTATAACAGTCACTGAAGACTTTTGTGTTTAGTGCCACCAAACTTTCTTAAAAAATGAAAAAAGTTGTCTGCTGCTTAATGGCTCATCAACAGTTATCAGTAAAATATCTTCGGTGATGTTGTCAAACAAAACTGCCACCCAGCGGTTATAATGGTTAGTAACGCTGATTGCCTTACCGATAGTCCCGGGTTCGAATCCTGGTGAAGCATGGATTTTGAAAGCGTACATTATCTGTGCGGTAAACAGCCGCTCAAAATAGACGCAAAACCTAAAATTCGACACTGTCGACGGGATAATACGTAAGTACGTTCGCTTCTTTAGCTATATGTGTAATGTAAAGGCGATTTGAAACTTCCTGTTAAACATTTTTCAACGTAGCAAGAGTAGCTGTTTCTAATATAGCGGAAATGCGTCTTTAAATTCATTTAGGCTTTTAGGATTAGATGGCACAAACACCTAGTCATTCATATATCTTCAAAGGATGAAATGCTATAAGGAGTAATATCAAAATACGAGGGCTATCCAGAAAGTAGATTACGTTTTGGAATAAAAAAATAAACAAAGTATAGGAAACAAATTTTATTATATACAGATGAAAGCCACACTCAAATACTACTTTTCTACATAGTCACCATACAAATTAAGGCATTTATCGTAGCGATGTACGAGCTTGGAAATTCCTTCGTCGAAAAATTCGGCCGCCTGCGCCTTCAACCACTTCGTTACCTCTTCTTGCAGCTGTGTGTCGTCATCAAAACGCTGCATAGCCAGCCACTTCTTCATTGCTGGGAATAGGTGGAAGTCGCTCGGTGCCAGGTCGGGACTGTACGGCGGATGAGGAAACAACTCCCACTTAAAAGATTCAAGAACTTTACGAGTGACATTTGCCGTGTGGGGCCGGGCGTTGTCGTGAATCAACAAGATCTTAGAGCTCAACATTCCTCTGCGCTTGTTTTGAATTGCTCTTCTGAGTTTTTGGAGAGTTTGGCAATACCTTTGAGAGTTTATTGTAGTGCCTCTTTCCAGGAAGTCCACCAAAATTACACCTTTTCTGTCCCAAAAAACAGTCGCCATCATCTTCCTTGCCGACATTGTTTGCATGCATTTCTTGGGTTTTTGGGGAGAACTTGTGTGCCCCCACTGCATTGATTGCAATTTCGTTTCACAGTTCACATGTTTCACCCATGTTTCGTCACCAGTAACGATGCGATCGAGTAAAGAGTCACCATCCTTATGGTAAGCGTCCAAAAAGTTCAACGCTGCAGCCATTCGCTGATTTTTGTGGTCCTCTGTCAAGATTTTTGGAATCCATCTTGCACAAAACTTGTGGTAACCAAGCTTTTCGCTGATGATTTCGTGCAACAAACTTCGCGAAATTTGTGGAAAACTCAAAGAAAGTTCCGTTATTGTGAAATTTCGATTTTCACGGACTTTAGCATCGACTTTTTCGAGAAGTTCGGCGGTCACTATGCTGGGTCTCCCACTTCGATCTTCGTCGTGAACATTGGTTCGGCCATTTTGAAATCTTATGACCCACTGACGCACTCCACCTTCAGTGATAATGTTGTCCCCATACACTTCACGAAGCTGCCGATAGATTTCTATCGGTTTACAGTTTTTTGCAGTCAGAAACCTTATTACTGAGCGCACCTCGCAGCTCGCGGGATTTTCAATTAACGCAGATATTTCAAACCGTCACAGTATCTGAACGGAGCACAGCACGAACCTCTCACTAGCACGGCTAGATGCAGACTGAGCTGCGCAACGCTCTGAACCCAAGATGGCCGCGCTAGCCCCGCCCCTAGCGGACACAGACGGAAACGTAATCTACTTCCTGGATGGCCCTCGTACTAAAAGACCAGCTGTTTAAAACCAAATCACCTGGTTCAATACGTTCGAGTGGTATTTTTACCCATATCGTGAAAATAATAAGAAGAAGGTTTTTCCTGTTTAGACGCCATTTTAATTTTTTTTTCTCAAAACGGGACATTTTCAGTTGCACAGTAGCTGTCTCTGTAGCGTATATACTAAAATTTAGACATTTCTCCTTTGCGTTCATATAATACGCAGGACTATTTTTTGTTAATTTGTAAAACTAGGGAGATTTGGAATTGGTGATTCTTTCTGAATTACCCTGTATTATGAAGTATTTTTTCTTATTTGCTACTATAGTAAAATAAGCTTTCATTTCTACCTGAAAATGAGATCTTATCAACAATTCATGTATCTCACAAAATCAACGTAGCTCAACGAGTGTCAGTTATGCGTTTAGTTCCCATAGTAACAGAAGCGTATTCAACCAGGCAGAACTCTTTTGGAAGCGGCCGTTCATGACACATTCATAAATGCCTGATTTCAAATATTTTTACCAATCCCACTAATACATTACAGAGCAATGCCCTGTACTCAAAACACAAGTCTCTTGGCTACAGGAAATAAAAGAATCAGAAAATTGTTGAACGCTATAACTGCAGAAATTACACATACTTGTTAACGTACACATAATTGTCTAACTGTAAAACGAACAAATATATATATATATATATATATATATATATTTAAAGGAATAACGTGAATTGAAACCTGATTGATAAGACATTGTAACTGAATTTTAGGCTGTTGTAGATCTGATGAAACCATGTCTGTATAATGCACTGAGAAAAGCAAATTCTGTCATTGACAGTATTCCATATAAAGCACAAATTCTGAATTACTTTCGAAGCACGAATAAATGCAATTTATGATTTTAGAGTGTTTTAAAACAAGCTATGGAACTAGAGCAGATAAAACAGATTATCTAATGAATCCTAACACCTCTTTTATCAGTCGAAAATTATATGCATGGATGAACTGTCCGTAGAAAGATTAAAAATACGTAATGGGGTAGAAGCAATGTTAAATCCATTTTTGAAACTCTAAATCGGAAAACAGCTGATAATTGTTTACAGCATTTCTTTTAATACGAAAAAGAAGAAACAATTACTGTAATTCTAGAACTTTTAAAATGGAGTTCAATTCATGCCCCAAAAATGTACCAGTCGGGAAAATTAGGTTTTAGGAATTTTACATTAGTTAGATGGCATCAAAGGATTATTTACCTATGCCTTCTTAAGGGACATTTTAAGAGAAACTGGTTCGTATTCACGTTACACATAAGAAAAACCACAAATACTGTCGCCAAAATTAGAAGAAAACCTATTTTATTCAAAGCAGTTGAGTAAAACATTATTGAACTGTCATTAGATCCCTCCGAATAATTGAAAATCTGCTGTAGAAAGCAGCTTGAAATTAAAATTAGCAATGCTTCTAAAAATTGTCATCCATGAGAAAATCACATATAAAGAGAGGTTCTTTTTTGAATAATGTTTTTACACCACTTGTCACAGGAATAGCAAGTCTTTGCGTTTGCTTAATATTAGAAAGCCAAATCAGCGCGATTTAGCCAAAAGCTTGACTAGATAAAGTAAGATTCCTGTTTTTGAGTTATTGCTAACTGTGTGGAACTTAAGAACTGGTAAGCGAATAATCGCTCAGTTCAGAGAGATAGAAACGTAAATGTACGAAGGATTAATTACCCTTTATTATTCAAAATAAATTTAATAGTTGACTCCTTCTTGGAGTTTACAACAAAGCCTCCACTTGGGCTTGAACTCAGGAATACTAAGAAGTAAACCATAACTAAACTTAACTAAAACGATATAGCCGAAGCTATCAAGATTCTAACAGAGTTGGCCCCTTAACGCTAACTAAGCGGCGAAGCTATCAAGGGCCTACAGTACGGCCGAGCGTAATAATAGCTTAAGAAAGAGAGTAGCCTAAAAGGCGAACGCGCGCTGCTTAGAATCTCTGGCTCTCTAACGAAATCAGTAGAACTTCAAAGTTATATACTTCTCCTCCTCATTTGCATTTGACTGCAATTCTGAAAATACGTTCTATCCGGAAGTTGTAAGCTGAAATTAAGAATGAACAGGAAAGTAATTTAAACTAAAAATTAACTGTAGAAAACGTAGGGTAAACCTTACAACTTCACTCTTCATCGCTGAGGTTACTGTTACTCTAACGCTCTATTTTGATTTATTAATATAATTTATTTATTACAGATCGGGATTTAACAGTTAATTTAAAATCCAAAAGCTCTTGTTATGAAGCAATTATGTATTAACCTCAATTTCGTGTTCATTTCACTTTTGTGTCAAGTCACATTTCAAACAAAAGAATGCTGCCACTAAATGATATTGCTATGTATTGTTTTCAAATAAATAATGCAACAAATATAAATAATATAGCAAATATGGGAAATTCTAAAGATAATAGTGATTTTAAGGCATTTTTTGATTTGTGAATCCGAACCTTTTCTCTGATTGTCAGAAGCTGGTCTGTGTATTCAGACGTCAATGAAAAGGAACTAATTGTGTTTCAAACATTTTAATCAGTGTCTTCCTAACTGCAATTTTTAAATAAGTGTATCGACGTAGACTGCGCGAAGTGCTTACCTTACTATGACCATTAGATGCTAGAATTAGTGATTTGTTGCTAACATTCATTTTAATTGCATAATTCCGTTTGATTCTGGTACAAGCGCATTATGACCTCTACGTGTTTATAAATTTGCTTTCTTATGATGCACGGCGGTGATAAAGAGTTTTTCAAATCATTTGCTACCATGAGTTAATTGACTTGGTCATTAGGGAGATTTATTTTTTCAATAATATGTTACCAAACCATATACTCTGCGCTGTGATACTAAATTAAAATAGAATCCAAATTTTAAATCTGAAATAGAATCCAAGTTCTGCACTTCATCCCAGATTACCAGCTCATTTTCTTATTCAGCATTTTTAGAATTTTCTTCAGAATGATATGCAAAGCCAGAGCTGCAATAAAAGGTCAGCTAAAGATTCCCTATGCGATAAATTTGCGTTGACAGTCTAGATGTTTTCAGTGCCTGTATTAAATCAATGCCCACGTGCATTATTGATATATTATATTGCAAAATGAGAATCTAAGATAAGGTGAGTGTATACGCAAGTGTGGCTTGCACAAATACTTGCCTCCTAGTTTGAAAAGAATAATCTTTTTCCAGACATATATATATAGATAAGCATGTTAAACTCTTCATGTCGATTCTTCTGGTAAACCACAGTTAAAGAGAGGGATTTAGTTATTAAATGATTTGTCTTGCAATCTCAAAAGACTTTATTTTTTCCTAACATATATGATAACCACGTAAGCAATCAGCGTAAATTTCTGCAACGTTAAAAATAGTACTGTAACAAAAAACTAGCCCTAAGACTAAATTGACTCACATTAATAGCATTAATGTGCATGGAGGTAGTTTACCGGCATGGGTTTTTCTTCGACTATGCTGATTGATAAGCTGGGAGTTTCCGATCATTCTGAATTGGAAGCTAAGCGCTGAGTTGAAGCCGTGTCAAAGGTGTGGCAAAAATGTACTTTCATCAGGCAAGAAATGATAAAATCAGGAAATTAAAACAAAGTAAATTTAATAGCAATATGTAAATGATTAATAAAGCATTTAGGCGCGCAATTTTGAAACTTGCCTTTAATGTTAAAAACTGCTAGTACTTCTGAACACTGCCTGAACCAGAAAATTTTTCTTTTTATTTTGTTTGTCAGTTTTATTTAAAATGATATAAATTATTCAAAATTAGTGTATTTTTCCATATATTAGATTCAAAATTTCATTTAATTCTAAAGATAAGTCGATTACTTATGGAAGTTACATAAATTATTTGTTTTCTAGAAGCTATCAAATTTTGCATTAGCTAAACATTCTTATAGATAATTTAAAAATAACGCATTTAAAAAGGTCAGTGCATTATGCATTAAATTAACTTTTGTAAAGCCAGTTTAAAAATATTTTAATAACTGGAGATTTTTTTTATAGTTTATACATTAAAAATTGGGGTAAAATTTATTTTTAATTTGGCCTTGATATTCCCCTTATTGATGCTTACGTTTTGGACATGTTATCGCATATTTATTGAAAGGAATCGATAATAAACTTGTACATACAATAAGTACATTCACAGCAAAGATAAAATGCTCTTTTTGCTCTTCGGTATCGATTTTCTATTATCTGTCTATCCTTCAGTGCGGCGAAGGGAATATGGTTAAAAATAAATCACCCCACTAAGTCTATCAATACGGGGAGCAACCAGAAATTCTGGAGGGAAGAATGGCGGAGGTTTTCGATTCTAAACTGGAAAAATATACATAAATAATAAAAGGAGGATTTTTTTTATATTAACAGCCTTAATGCAGCTTTTCTCCTTCTAGTACATGGGTCTTTCATAAACATGGAGCTTCTTTCTCTTTCTTTAAATAGCATCCAGTGGATTTCTTCTTGTTTCAACTCATACGGATTTCCATTTTTATAACTTGCTCTTATTCATTATTGACAGCATCTAACCTGTCTCATGCCAACGTAGAGCATTTATGTTTCATTTTGATCTAACTCCTTACAATACTGAATTTTTCCTTCTTTCAATTTGCATGTATGCGCACGCACAGAAACATGTGTATATATTGAGAAAGAGAGAGAAACCTAGATAAATATATACACATAGAGACTGAGATCTCTGTATGTGTGTGTGCTATAAATTATAAGGAAAATTAAATTCGAAGAATATTCATCTTGGTATAGAGTTGGTAATAATAAAGTTGTTTCGAAAAAGCATGAATCATAGTGAAAAACTAAAAAAATGAAACCAGTTTGGAAATTCAATAAACAAGTGGAAATTTAAAAAAATAAATGCAACAAAAAAGAATATATACAGTGTGCGGCAACGTTCATAGTAGGATATTAAAAGCACCCCATAAGGCAGTAACTGTAATTTATTTATATTATCTCTTCTTATGTCAATTAATAGTTAAAGGTATGCCATTTACTAATGTGTAAGTCATTGTCCATTGCGTGAATTACTTTTTCAGTATGATGCCTGTAAATTGATGCCCCCTCTGCACAACACATTCATCTAGGCGGCGTTGGAAGCTTGTCATAACTAGGCGTAACGTATTCCCTGGGACATTGCCGACGGCACTTCTGATGCGATCCTTCAACTCAGGAATGGTGGCCCAACGTGTTAGGAAAACTTCTTGCTTCAGGTGGCTCCATAGGAAAAAGTCTGTACATGAAAGATCAGGTGAGCGAGGCGGCCAGGAAATGCCACCTAAATGGGAATTAACTCTACCTGGAAATATCTGTCGCAATGGTCCGTCTGTCTGGAACTTTCCTATGACTTCTCAAGTTGAAATGTTGCCGAAATAGACGCTGGAGAGCAATAAGAGAGTAACTATTCTTGAAATAACTTTCAACGACAAAGCCACGATGCTGTGTACTCCACCGATCCATATTACTGTTACACTCGAAATGGCAGCTCATTAGTATACGAATGCCGCACGAGCTGGAGCGCATTCATCCAGTACGTCATTGTACTACGCAAGTCAAATTACACTATGAACGCTGCCGCACCCTGTATCTCCCGCTACATCTGCTTGGTTAGCGTATCGAGAGAAGTAAATGGATCAGCCTTTTTCTGAAATGATAATCACACAAGTTTACTAAATTTAAAATCAATTCAATACAAAACAATCTGTACCTTTATCAGTCCAAGCCCTACAGGATGGAATACGGAAGGCACTTTGCTAAATTCATACAAAGCACGATCTAAAATTTTAAAATCACTACCGAAACCATTTATTTGATTTTTAAAATGTAATACAAATGAAGTAAAACAAAGTAATTCATTAAACAAAAATACTAAAAATGGTAAAAATTTAATCTTCAAATAAACAAGCTATTTGTCCTAAAACAAGTGTGATTATAATCAGAAACCAAAGTTAAGTAGTGAAATCGAAATTAGGGCGAATATGTAATAATTCGAATAAATTAACTAAGAAAAAATATAAAGAATGCAATTATACAAGAACCTATGAAAAACATACATACATTTGCATTCAAAAAAAATTAAAGGGGCTGTCTAATATGTGCACTGATAAGTGAAATTTTTAAGTGGAGCTGTTAAGAAACTACGTTTTAGCAAAAACTAATTTTATTTGGTTTAATACGAGTAACAAGTAGTACATGTTAAGTGCCTCAGGATTAATATCTAAATCTATAATGTAATAACTTTTCTCCGTTCCATATATATGGAATATCTTTTTGTGTTTCGGAAGACAAAGCATCAGCAAATATCAGTTTATTAAAATTCTCTTTCAAAACAGATCATATATAAGCTTTCATTCATGTGTACACATTATTCAGCTATTAAGCAATACTCTTAAAAATAAAAGCAAATAAATATGATGCTTTAAGCATCCGGGCATCCTTTTTCATAAAGTCCAATTACTACATTTGCAATGAAGATTATTTTGATTTTTTTAACTACTTATTGTAAACTTTTTCTTCTCTTTATGGCTTGTTGATCTCTTCAAAACGCAAAATGATAGCTAGTTCGTAGATGGACACCAAAATAAGATAATAACTGTTTGTTTGCTTTGACTGAAAAGGTATTTGGGATTAAAACCTTTAAAATGCAGAAAATCCGGGAGTCCTTTTGTAGAACAGAGACATTCTAGCAAACCTTTAAAATGCAGAAAATCCAGGAGTCCTTTTGTAGAGCAGAAACATTCTAGCAAATCAAAAAAGGAATATATTGATGTAAAATCTGATTTGTTTTCATAGCATTAAAATTTTAGAGTTGTATTTTTTTCATTATATTTTATTCACTGAAAGGAAGATCAGCGAGATATTAAAATTTCTTAAATAGATTCAAATCAAAATTAAACAAAAATCCCTTATGCCTTTAGCAGAATTATAAAGACTGTAAAGAGACTAATCCAACCATATGAAAAGGCTAGAATTTTAAGATGATCACAATTAGCATACACGAATACTTACATTGCAGTCCATTTCGAAAACCTGCATACTATGTAATAAGTAGTTTATTAGTTTCCTTTAGAAAGAATATGCATGATGTTTTGTGGAGTTAATTAACCTATTTTTATGATTTCAATGTGCTATCGTCAGCATTATTTATTATCGTCAGCATTTATTATCGTCAGCATATTATCGTCAGCATTATTTAAAGCGTCAGCAACTTCGCTTTTTAGTTTGCCCTCCCAGAGATGGCAATAAGTGTGCTATTATTTAAGGCTTTGCTTCCGGAAAATTTTGGATGTAGAGCTTTTGGCAAAACAAGTTTGTATTCCTTTCTCCAGATTTGCTACGTTAATGTTCTGGATCTAAAATTTAGCTAACTAGTTACCTCGTAAATCACATAACATAACGAAAAATCATTGTTCAATGTTGAATTTAAATTTTCATTCTGAAGGATTAAATTTTTACTCCAATCTTTAAAAAGGGGATTAAATACATCATTATATGGAGTTTAAAATACATGAGTATATAATGATGCTGACGATAGCACATGCATTCTCAGTGAATGGAATTTTATTTTTGGTCTCATATTCATTGTCATGAACGCTGCGATAGCTCGAATGTTATTTTTCCACTTTTTAATGCATTTTTTAAAACGCATAATCTTGAAAAAGGGTTCATATACCTATTTCACGAATCGAATCTGTGGTGAACATATCGGTTGTTGAATATTTCCGTTTAGTTCACCGAAACAAATTTATTCATCCCATTTATGCTTTAGACAGATAGCCCTAATGCCTTCCGCAGTAATTAAAGAAATACAATTCAATTCTATTGATATTTTTATTTCATAACAACTACGTATCTTTGCCCTCGAATTTCCCTGCTGTTCTTAGCTCATTTTTTGGCATCTTTCTATTCTTTTAAATTGAAATGTTTCTTCAAATGCTTTTACACAAGGAATTTTATTTTTTAGCGTAATGTTTGCTTTTTAATTCTATACCATACAATTTTCTTTCTAATTCGAATACATTGTAAATTAAGTTTATACTCTATTTTAGGAAATATTGATACACAAATATGTGTCGAGTTCCACATATTTAACAGCTTAAAGTGAGTTCTTTTATTTAAAATGCAATAATTTTATGATAATTAAGAATCGCGAAATGGTATTTTTCGCCACAATTCTATTTAAAATCAATTTCGTTTCAAAAGCACTTATTTTCAGTCTTTTTCAGAAAAATATGAAAAGCACCAACAAAAGAAACTTCTAAGCGCGTCGGAACAACAATGAAACATTTGAATAAGAAATGCTTGAAGATATTTAATAAGATAATATTTACATACGAAATGCAATTTAATTAACTTCCTTTTTTTAAAATTTATCGACGAGGTGTTTGAAAGGAAACAGATATGGCACACTGGCTGTGATTTTTATTATTACTTCTTGCAGCCAATTTTTATTCTTGTGAAATGACCTATGTCACTAAAAATACATTCGTATTTGTGTTGTTAATATAATTGTGCTTCTTTATAGTTGCAATGCATTTCTTTATGTCAAAATAGCAACATTTATTTTACAAGGTGTTTAAGAAGTTAATCCTCATGACTCCTCCTTTTTATGTATAAAAATAACTTTATACTGCATATAAACTTTTAAGAAACTTGAATCCTATAAACAGATAAATTATAGAATAATTTTACTGATGTTTGTATAGAATTCTAAACAAGCATTTCAACACTTTGTGAGTATTAAAGAGGCTATTTTCATTATATGTATCTCTATAATTAACTACGAATGCAAACTTTGGAACAAAAAGTAGAATAAGTTTTTTTTCCTTTCAACAAGCCCCATTGTTGAAATAGTTCCGCCTACAGCGAATCGTTCAACAAAACATTTTGAGTACACAAATAATGAAGTAAAATATATCTTAGTTCCTATTTCTATTAAAGCATTTTGGAAGTATCAAATTTAACAAAAGTATTTGAAATAAGTTACAATTATGGAATTGTAATTCTTTTATTTAGTGTTATGTATACATATAGCATATCATCTATTGATATCTACCTATTTTATTGATTTTAAGACTTTTAACTGATTGATTTAAGACTTTTGACTGACTTTTAAGATTGACTGATTTAAGACTTTTTTTTTATGTTTTTAATATTAACTGGTATATGCATTACTCATATTATCTGTTTACAGTAGTATATGCTTCATGTTTTCTAAACTTTGCTTTCCATTCTAATGACGGGCACTAGCCATTATAGACGTTGGCCACCACTTTATTATGAAGGCACCTAATAGGTGGGTCACAGTTGCCTCCTATGAAGGGACAGACAATTTAAATCCATGCCTTCTCCGAGATTCGAATCTGAGGCTTTCGGTACGACAGTCAGTGTCATTAACCACTTCCCGTCTGTGTGGCATGCTTTCTAAGCTCATTTTATACATTGGCAGTTATTTCTAATTTTTTTAACGCAAGTGGCAATTTAAGTAAATTCTGATAACTTTCGTATTTTCACAGTCGTGTTTAATTTTCTTGTAAGAGAGCAGAATTCCTATACAACTGTTCGCCAGTCTGTGTATGAATACACTTGGTTACTATTAAATAATTCAGTTCAGCGCTTTCTGAGAAGTAAAAATCATAAATATAATTCCATAAGAAATAAATCCATAAGGAAATTGAAAAAAAAAGGTATAATTTTCTGTTTGAGAGCATCAAACTTAAATGCGTAGCAAAAAGTAATTCAGATTACATATATATTTTGATAATACAAAAGCATAATTTTATATTTAATAAGTGTGCCTGTTCAAATTTCCCATGTATAAAGCTTTGCAAAACTTTAGCTCTCCAAAGCAGTTTTCATTCGATATAAGGACATTGACGTAATATCCATTCTCTTCTTAAAATAAGAGTTTTTGAATTCACTGGAATACCTAAAAACGACACATTATCCTTTTATCAGACACCCTTATACATATTTACGAAATATTCAATCTAATGATATTAAACGTAAATTACAAGAAATGTAGTTAAATACCCGGGATTTTAATTTTTTTTCCAAATAACGTTTCAGTATAATACTGGGGGGGGGGTGCAGGTATTTTCTCCACTGTCTGAAAATATCGCAAATATATAAACTATATCTGAGACTTCATAACAAAAGACACAAAAAGAAAAAGTCATATTTCAAATCTTTTATGTCTCATTACTGGAGTGGCCACCTAAAAGCCAATCTGAAGTGGTTGAGACCCCTAGAGACTCTGAACCGATCTGTTATTTATCTCTGCGTTCTAGTAAATTGGATCGAATAAAGAATCTGAGATTGCAAAAAATAGGATAGTTGTGCTTTCTTCTTTGAGAAAGACGAGCTTTTTGTCATTAATCTTTGTTAGTATTGCTACAACTATATAAAAACGCAAAAATAGATTCATTTACTTCTATATTCAAACAAATTATCGTCTTCATATAAAGATGTCCATTAACAGTTTATTCCCATTTCAGTACTATTGCAAGAAACTTCTCTGCATCGCGTACAATCAAGTGTTTCTATTTCCGTATTTTCAAGATTATAATGCTGCTTGATAAAAGATTGGGATTATTCAATTATGGCTAAGCACACGAGGGCTATCTACCTAAAGGAAGGGATGCCTTCGTGGAGGACTTTCTAAGGGAAACTGGCTCGTATACACGTTACACATGGGGAAAACCACGAAAACGCCCATGTAGCCAGCCCGTTCGCGGGATTCGAACCTCTGACCGAACTACCAGTGTTCAGCGTCTTTACCGCTCGGCCGCTGGTGGGCCTGCTTGATAAAAGAAATGGATTATAAGATTTTAAGTATATTCAAATTTTTCATTAGACAATTTTTAAGGATGAATCCTAAATTAGTGACATACAGAAAGTTAAACAGCGACAAATTACATTAGGCCTTAGGAGATAGCCACTTTTTAAGAGCTGTACATAGAAATATGGCTTTGACATTAACTGTACATTTCGTAGAAGGAATTAGACTTGGTCTCTAAAGACTTGGTCTTCATCAGATCTCTAAAGAAAACTTGTATAACTGACCTGAATTTATGATACTCATTTGTCATTCATAATTTATTTATTCATAAATCATTTTATTTATTCATAAATTTATTTTTAAAAATATTAGTCCTAGTTTAACATCAATCCTAATTTAACATGTGAACAATCAAGAAAAAATTACCATTACTGGTATTAAGGTTCAGTAAAACAATAGTGATTCAATGTTTGGGATGATAACATTCAAACTTCTGTGTTAAAAAGTGGTAGAACAGAAGGTAAGCGAAACTAGCTCTATACAAATCTTATTAATCTAAGCACGTGATAAAATAAAAATGTTCAATACTACAGTATAAAATAAAAATTTTTATATTTTGGTAGAAACACTTACCTCACATAATTTCAGTTTGCAGAGAAAGATAATTTTCTTCATCAGATCTTCAGCCTCTTTATTTAACAGCTAAATTTAGCACTGATTTTTGCATATAGTTTGGTAAATTTTGATTAAGGAATTGCTTTAAAACTGCATAGATTAAAAACTTAAATTGAAATACAAAAATGAGAATGAGAGAGATACGCAATTTTGGTAGAAACATTTACCTCGCATAATTTTAGTTTGCAGAGAAAGATAATTTTCTTCATCAGATCTTTAGCGTCTGTATTTTATAATACGATATCAGATCAAATATTCGAATTCGTGAAAGGAACATATAATAGAAGCATAATCATAAGAATGATGCATGTAATGATGTAATTTGAAAACATAATTTTGATATTTTTTGCTTATGCTATAAGGTATTTCTCCCGCCTTCTTGGCATGCCTTCGTGGTGAGGTGGTCTGCACTCTGGGCGCGTATTCAAGAGGTCCATGGTTCGATTCCCGGAGAAGGCTTTGCTCATTTTTCATCACTCCTGCTCCAAAAAAAAAAAAAAAATAACCTAATGACTCTGCAATGCAAGAAAAAATAAAATTTTGAGAGAAGTCTTAAGAGTATTTCCCAAACTTTACTGACCATCTGTTTTGAGAAATGAAACTTAAAATTTGAATGATTTGGTGATTTGAAGTGATAATATTCAAGCACTCTATATGCATTGTTTCCAAATATAGCAAGATTATTTGCATTAAATTTACGTCCTTCTTTTCACCTATATAATGCAATAATTGAATAATCTGAAGATATTTCATAGAATTTCGTAATCTTTTTTGTTTAATTTCCAGTTCTGAAAGGAAGACTGCTTCTTTAATTATATTGTTTCTATCGCTTTTTACAGAATATATGAGCATCAGCTGCTGCAGAATGCAAGAAAGACATTAAACTCTCAAATTACTTGTCTTGCATTTTATTGCATTTTATTTTCAGAAACTTAACTGTTTCCAAAAAACTATTATTTGAAGATCGAATTACTAACACAGAGAAAGAGCACTGATGGAAAAAAGATCTAGAGAGTGAAAACTACTCCAAAGAAATTTAAACTTTCCCTTGAAGTTTCTGTGAATGCTTGGATATTGATAAGGATGTGCAGTGTCTCCGTGTTCAAGAGACATGCACGCAAAACAGCGATTTACCAACAGATGATTAAATGGAAGCTCATCCAGGAAAGAAATTGTGGAATATAAAATGGTAGAACGGAAGCGATTCATTTTTTTCTAAACTTTCATGAGATTCAAAATTCTACTTCCGTCAGCTTCGCCAGAAAACGTTATGTAATATGTAGGATCGCATGCCACTACGTGTCGCAACTAAATGAAACGAAGCAAGCACACATAAGATTGATATAAAAATGAAATAAGAGTGAAACATAATAGCATATGTATTTCACCAATTTTTAACTTCATTATTATATTAGTTACTTTAATTTCGTAGCTTATTCAGAGAAATTTAAATTATAAATTTCACTTTTTAAGCTACGAACTAAAACCTCATTCTGCCTCTCAATGTTAATAACGTTTATGTGTAAAAGTGCTACAATTTCCTAAACAGTATTTAAATTTAGCACATTCTTAGAAAGCTTCTATTTCAAAACATTTCCTTCTGCTTTAAAAAAACGTATACGTTTTAAACTATTTTTATTTCAAGTTATTTTAGCTTTAAAACTTAATATAAACCTCGATAACACGTTATCGCTTCTTACTTATTCAATATCAACTCAGATATAGAATAAAACTTATGCAAACTAATCTTTAGATTAAAAAAAAATGTTTTCTCTGTGAATTGCAAGGGACGAAGGAAAAATATATTCCCCTTTACGTTAGTATTTCCCAAATAAACACAAATATTCAATCTGATAAGTATACGAATTAGATTTCATCCAACAATCTCAGCTCCAAATTGCATTCCTCCAGATAATTCTAAAAAATTGCAGAAGTCTGCTGAACAGTAGCGCGGAAACAGATGTTTGGGTTGTTGCCATAGTACAAACTGCAATATATCGCTTCCTCTAATTATTTAAATTTAATTTACACTATATGGAAGGTCGACGGAAAAAGAAGGTACAAAAAATTAACACGATTTAACTAGTCAGCTAAATAAACCTAACAGCCTGGTCTAAAACTAAAGCAAATTTGAATTCATATTCAACTTAAAATAAGAGAAAAAAAACTTATTCAGAGATTAATACCTTTACTGCTACCTTTATATATGTAACTTTACTGCTAATTTAATTTCAAGTACTTCTTGTCTGTCGTGGCAAGTTTATTCACTGTGAGTTAGCAAGAAAGTTTGTTCGATTATTTGCTTCTGAACATTTTACTGATTTCCTCAGAGTCGTTTTTATTTTTCAAGATAATTCAGACAGTTTTACTTTTCTCTGGAAATGAACTACATGTTTTCAGAAAGAAAACTTTGACAATAAAATCGAGACTTTACGATGTGCTATTAAGATTATTTTCTGTGAAACCAAAATCCATTACTGAATTGCACAAGAATTAGTTCAAGAAGTAATAAGGATTGTCCTCTTCATCAATCGTAATTTTACCCTTTGCACTTTGCTAACTTAAAAATCACACTTAAAAATAAATGAAGCACTGTGAATACATTCGCCGTTTTAATGTTTATAAACATGTAAAAAAAACTCATTTTATAGACTTTTCCCCCCTTCTAAATGTAAACTATGCGTCAAGTTTTAGATATAATTTTTTTTCACCTAGTACCACAGACCAATGAAATAATTAGTAGCGAGAGTAATTATTTACATATCTCAACAATATTTATCTAAAATATAAGTCCATGTAGCTCTTATGTGCTGTTAGGGATTCAAAAGCTGGAAAATGAAAAGCATTATAGATTTGATCGAAATCGTCGACATTAAAAGTGAACATTTCAAACAAGTCATTATTAGTGACGAAAGCTGATGATTTAACATATAACCAAATTCAAACTAACAAGCATATGCATTATTAAAAGATTTTTTTGATCGAATAACCTTGTCGTCAAAGAAGCTTCGAGTAAAAACAGTATCGATCATTTTCGAGTTCCATAAAGTAATTCAGAAAGTGCTTTCATTTGATGTCGTAGACATGTTTACATACACTGTAAAAAAAAAGTTCGCTCTTTACAGGCAAAAGTTTTGTAAAGTTACAGAAATCAAAAAGTTACACAAGAATTTCCTGTAATGGTAACAGGTTGAAAGCAAACTGTGGCTGGTACAGCTAATTTGCCTGTAACATTACAGATAATGTTTCAGTAGCCGCGCGGAAGAATCACGTGACTGACTGGAAATCAGCCAATCAGAAGAAAAGTGTTTGAAAGCTAGTTGCAGAAAAAAACATGGCTGAATGCATGTTGGTTGTATAGCGCAGGTAAGTAAGAAAATGTTTACAATTACGTTTGAAATATTTTTTGTTCATTTTATGCAGATTATTCTCATGCACTTTGCAGTGTTATATGTAGTGAGTAAGTATTTAAACGTTTAAGCTTTGCGATTAATTAATATCAGTGTTCGTAATGAGTTGAAAGAGTGCAGAATATTTATTCCAAATGCAGATCTAATAGTAGTATTTTGTCATTGCGCATCCGATAAATTACGCCTTAAATTGCCCGTATTATTATTTATAACTAATTATTCCAAAATTTAATCACTGTTGTGGTATTTAATTGAAACGGTAATGTGGTTGTTGAAAACAAAATTAATCATATTAGCGTTCGTTTGCAATCGTCTGACCAAAGAACGTTTGACATCTTTTTCCCGGCAGGCCTTGCGAGAAAAGTTTATGTAAACATTTAGAATTCTGAATGTAATGTATATATTTTTTTTGCTTACTAGGTTTAGTTTATTCTTTTTCTAGGATTACCTAATTAATTATACTCGGTTTATAATTCAGTCTAATATGTTTATATACGAGTGTGTTATGAAGTAAAATTACAAAAACTTGAACAATGCGGTCGAGAATCTCGTTTATTCTTTAGTGTAATAATATTATTTTTATAATAATATTATTTTTTCAATGGTATTAATTTCTTACGAATATGTTATAATTCCAAAATGAAGTAATTATATTGATTAAAAATATGTCGCATCATACTTTTCGTAATGTTTTGGTTTACTAACTAGATGCAACTTAATTATTCCATATATTTTAATATACCAATATCAACAGGGAAAAGATGGAAATGACCTAAAATATTTTTCTAAAAATTCGTTAAACTAGTTATAAAAGAAAACTAAAATTTTGTACATTATTTCCAAAAATATTCCATTAATATTTTATAAGTTACAAAATTTATTATATTGTGTATATAACTACCATTGCATACTTACAAGTTTTTAAACATTTAATGTAGAATTTATGTTGATTTTATTTTGCCCAATTTTAATACAGTTTTGAAGTATGATAGTCTTGTTACTAGGATATCATGAATCTGCTAATACAAGTTTAATATATTTCTTGACAAATGTTTCTCTTATTCATGTAATATAATATATAAATCATAAAATAAGTTTTTTTTAAATAAATTATGATTGTGTATTGGAATTTAACATAATTCTGTATCTATATGTTAGTATTAAAAATAAAATAATAATAAATTTTTAATGAAGCATTGATTTTAGGATTAACAACTGTAATATATATATATACTCACACATGAATAAATGGCAATGCTAGTTACTTTTCCTTACAAAGCCGTCCATGAATATATACTTCCCTTTAGACTGATAGCCTTTGCATGCTTTGCCATATTCTATCAATCCAAATGATGCAAATATGCAGAAAATTTTACTTTCTTTGAAAGTTAATGCAGGAAATAAAATTCAGTGCATTTGTAAACTACATTAGTTCTCTTATAGCTTGGTATTTAATTGTCCAATGATTTACTAGTCCAAACTAATGCAGAATTCAGATATTGTTCAAATAAAAGAAAATTAATAAGGTCTGATTGTTAGACGTATATATGAAGATTTATTTTTTTTAAATATTATTTTAAGTCAACTAAATTAATTTCAAATTTAAGTAAGTATTCATGCCTTTCAGTAGCATTATTTTTGGAAATCTTAAATTAAATAACTGAATGCAATATTTCTTGTTAATAAAAGAAAAGCAATGTTATGAAAGACTAGCGAAGTGGATTTGAAAGTTCTAATTACGAAAGGTCCCATGCTCTAAGGGGTCATTTTTAAAAATACTTAATTAAAAAAAAGTATTTAACATAAAACTTCCAGCTTCACACATGTGCAATATTAATTCTATATATTTTATCTCATTTTATTGATTAATTTCATAGCATTTCGTGTGACACTAGTAGAAATTATTTATTAAATTTTATGCAGTTTCTAATCTACGTTTTGATTTTGTTATTAATTACGTTAGGTTACATAAGATTTAAAATTATGTAAGGTACAAAAACATTCTGCATCTATTAATATATGCTGAAGTGAATGAAATTATGCCAGTGAAATTTTTTAAAATCAAAAGCAAATTTCTGTGGAAAATTAAAGTTATAAATTCTAAATGCAAACAAAGGAGTGAATTTGAAAGTTATCAAATAAGCCAAAGTGTTGGTAATTTTTGCAGTTTTGCAGAAGAATTTTTATACTGTGCAGAATGGGAATATGATGTTTGGTTTTGTTAGTACAGTCAAAAGTCGTTAATCCGGATTCGTCGGGACTTCGGCGATTCCGGATTATCAATTTTTCCGGATTACAGATCATCAGTTTAAATCTGGTAAGATGGCATGCAGAAATTTTAAAATTAAAAATATGAAACCGTAATTTATGAAATAAAGAACAATTATGATCTAAAGGGTATCAAAATTTACAAAAAAAAAAAAAAAAAAAAAAAAAAAAAAAGCTTAATATTTATTTGTTTACTTTATTAAACATTTCTTTCAATGTAAGTTGTTTAAGTTGCTTCGTTTTATGTGATAATACTTTCTCTTTAATTCTATAAACAGCCATAATTTCTTCTTCAGTTACAAAGTTCTGCTGTTGAAGTCCTATAATTGCTGTGTCGAGAATACCGACTAATTTGTCAATCGAAATTTTTTCGTTTTCAATAACCTCTGTATCACTTTCTTCACTATCGGAAGCGAATTATATTGACGAGGAATTTGATTTAAATCATAAACAAGACGGAGTACATCGAGATGAAATACTACATTTAGTAAGGAATTATAAGCCAAATAAAATAAAAACATCTGCCCTGAAGATAAGGATTGCTGACAGATGAACATCCAATACATTGCGCTTCGCGGAGTTCCCCCCCCCTTCCGCCGCCGCACAGTAGCGCGAAATTGATAAACAGCAGATTTCTGAATGGTTAGATAAACAAAGGATTATGCCTTTATCCATTTTTTTGCAGCAATTCCACTTTTTGTTTAATGGACTTCGAAACATACTTTCGCTTTGTAGATCCTTTACATATAAGTAAATATATATCGGAAATTCTATTTGACATAATTGAAAGTTCAAGCTTACTTTTATAAAATTGCTCTAACAGTCTTCAAAAAATAATAAGCCGGATCTAATTCGAAGATTAAGGAACAACGCAATCTGTAACATTAATTGAATTAGATAATTTTAGCTTAGCTTATACCGTCCGTTATAGATTAAACGCACATGTGTAAACGTATTATGCGCATGCGCACACGCATATTCGCAGCTGTAAAGGTCTTACGCGCATGCCTCAACGCGACACATGCGCAGAAAGTTTGTAGCTTTGAGGTCCGGATTATAGATCAAACTGAAGTATTGCAACACGTAATTTAGCTTAAAATTTATTTGAACTTAATTTTCTAATTTATTTTGATCATGTATATTTCATGTGTCATAAGTCTTTAAAATGAACTTAATTCTCATCCTATTTATTAACATAAATTTTTGAAAGAAGAAAAAGTCACATTTGTTTTGCTTAGTTGCCCAAGAAAATTAAAAAATATATATATTTGCATAATTATCCCCCTTTTAATGCATTTAGGAAATGAATATCCCAAGATTTTAAAATGGATTTATCGACATAATGATATATAGAGAGGAGTTATGTTTACTTGCAGACTTTTTTCCTCCTTTTTGCTAATAATATAGTATGAAAATCAAGGGGGAAATTAAGCAATAATTTAATTTTGAAGGATGTGATTACAGTAAGACCATAACCAATCAAAAATATTCATAAATGAACTACTGGTAACTATCATAGTATTATTATATAAAAGAAACCTACATTCCAATAAGAATGCTTAGTAACATTAACGTTTCAGTATCTGATAATAATAATCTTCATTCCTACTTCCCTATACCTTGAATTTCATTCTTATTATTGCCCAATACTATTCCCTAGACCTCAAAGCATTTAATGCATCTGGAACTGCAATTTGTGCCGTCTTCTACAGCATGTAATCACCACTCCGTTTGTACTACCACGAGCAATGATCTTCAGAATTACCGTATTGCGTTGCATATTCCATCCCACACAGCTTTAGAACCAGATTTTGAAAATTAAAAAAAATATTTGCATAATTTTCCGCCTTTTAATGCATTTAGAAAATGAATATCCCAAGATTTTAAAATGGATTTATCGACATACTGATTGTTTTCGTCATACTAACAAAGGCAAACTTTAGTACACTAAAGGCCCCGTTGAATCTTTCTCTTCTAACTGTTGAATATTATGTCAGCCTAATACAAAAAATGATCTATGATAGTGAAAGGAAATACCAACTGCCATTCACTGTGCAATTTTGCCATATCAGCTGCATATTCATCTTCTCTAATTATTTATGTATGATCTGAGGCTTAAGGAATTGCAAGAACAACAATGAGAATGAGAGAAATTCAAATTATAAAGAAATGAGATAACTTATTAGATGTTGCAATTATGTGTATTCTTATTGAAATAGAGGTTTCTTTTAAAGAAATAATATTGTGATAGTAGTAGTTTATACATGATTACTTTTCATTTGTTATATTCCTACTGTGACTGTGTCCTTTGGAAATTAAATTATTCGTTTAATTTTTCCCTCTCAATTTTCGGAAGATAAAATTAGTAAAAATAAGTGGGAATATAGCATCAAGAGCATTAGATATCCCCATTTTCTTGAAGCTGTTCACTATTATTGTTTCATAAATAATAGGCCATGCACCCAAAATCCACTAGCAAATCAGTTAGTAAGATGAAAATGACCACTATGCAGACGAAAAATTTAGGGTAACTTGTTTTGTGAGCGCCTTAAGAGAGACAAACATTACCTAAATCATTAAAACAATTTCAGAATCTTGTTGCTAAAAGAAAGCTTGGGGGAAAATGTTGTCCGAGTCCCAGTGATTCATTTGACCAATATGTAATATTGTTTTAGAAATTTAAGGTAATAAATATAATATTTTTCGAATGCTAAAACAGTTCGAGAAATTTATTCAAGTTCTGAATTCTGAATATAAGTATACTGTATATTATATCTAATAACTATGGTGGCTTCATTTATGAAAAGATTTGCATATTGGCTGTTTTTGTACAATGAACCTTCTCTAAGCGTCTTCTCTTCTTCTATGCGTGATTCCTAAAGATTTTGATCTTTAATGATATTGGGCATCTTAGAGAAGTTATGTTTACTAATTAGTTATTTTATGAGGAATGCTGGTTAAATTTAAAAAATGATTGACTGAGATAGCTTGTAGTAATGAGACGGTTCACTGTAATGCAATTTTTAAAGTATTTAAGCTGTTCCTGATTACTTAAGATATTATAAAGAAATATGATTAAAAGTGTTATATGAGCACATGTTTAAAACATCTATTAAAATAATTTTTATAAGCTTTTTAAGAGCATGATTATGATTTTAAAAGAAATGTTTTTTTCTTTATTTAGGAGACATGGTTTACAAAGAAGAGGAAAAACCATTCATTTTTTCCAAGCAGTCGAAACGAATTTTTATGAAATGTTATATTGTGTTATTTTTTAATTAATTCTTTTTTTAAGGTTTTATGTAAAGTTTATGAATTAAGTAATAAATTATTTTTACTTCTGTATTTTAATTAGCATATTATTTGCTTCATAATGTTTCACAATAAAATTATGAATTTAATAAACTTCATAATTAACATGCTGTAATATATATAGAGAGAGAGAGCATAAAGTTTGTTTTCTGTTGTCACATGTATATTTCACAATTTTGTATGAAAATCTCGAAATTTATAATAACTAAGAATACTTTATCACTTTCTAAATGGTAACTACTAAGCTTAAAGTTTTATTACATATCACGTTTGTAAAAAATTATAGGTAAAATTAAAATGCATTAAATTTTAAGTTAAACTGAAGTATTAATTTTTGAAACCAATTTGTTAAAGGCATAATTGTATTAAGCATCAAGAATTTTAATGGAAGCAAGGCTTTTAAAATTAAGGTCAGTTGGTGAAGTTTTATGCTTATTCAAAAAGCATGATATTAGGTTTTTAATGAAAGACTTCTATCTGTTAATTCAAAGGAAATTATTTGAAGGTAGGGTAAAAACGTTATGCAGTTGCCATCTATTACTTCAAACAATAGCAGACTGTTGTCAAACACTGAGTGCAGATAAGAATAAAAAGGTTAGTTGGACGTTGTAATTCAAGCTTATGAACAAAATTTTGAATTCCTTGTAGTAACAAAATAAAGTTCATTGCTATGTTGAATTCTTTAATTTACTGAAAATGTCATTTTTTAGAAGGAGAGAATATAATATTTTTGAAACATAAAGAACAGCTGTTCTGAGTTCTTCATAGAAATATTTCACAAAATGTCTTTTATTGTAATAATATGATCATATCAACATGCAACACGTTTACTCATATAAGTTAAATCTAAAGGAACATGTGTCTATTTTAACTAAAATTACTAAAAAGAAAGTTCTAGAACATATCTTAATAATTGACACTAAAACGTGCAAATAAAGCATACTGTTTTTTTTTTTTTTTTTTTTTTTTTTTTTTTTTTGTTTTTGCTATTTTACAGGCCAAATATAAATTCCAGATGACTTTCCATTATTTTATGTAAAGGATATACATGTAATTTAATGTAAGGAGTAGCATATCAATTTGAACTTAATTATCAAATTAAGCTCAAATCGATTATTAATCAAAATTATATATATACCTACAGATATCATTCCTTTATATGCATTTCAATGTATTTTATTATAATAAGAAATCTATTACTTTTATAGACATATCCTTTAGTAAAAATATATTCTACACACATATAATTACTTAATGAGATATTAGAAGGAAATAATCTGAAACCTTTACAGATACAACCATTGGAATTTTACGTAAGAAAAGTATCTTCTACTCACATAATAACGTGCTGTAATAATACAAGCAAATAACCTGTAACGGTTACAGATATATCTGTTGAGATCTTACATGAGAAAAACATGTTCTTTTTACATAATTATTTGATGTACTATTACACGCAAATAATCTGTAACCATTACAGATATATCGTTTGGGATTTTACATAAGAAAAATATGTTCTACTTACATAACTATATGCTGTGATATTAAAAGAAAAAGATCTGTAACCATTACAGGCAAAACTCTTGCAAAGTTACAAAGAAAACACCTGTTGCTGTTACTCAAATAACCCATGGCATCCCAGTTTCCATGAGTTTTCTTAGTAACCTTCCAGATTTTTTTTTACAGTGTAACAGACGCGACTTCTAAAACGTATTTTCGCGTTAATGTAAAAAATGCTCGATCAGACAGCAAATTTTGTTTATCCATTCGCACAACCTAATTATTGTGAAGTCTCAGCTAGAAAGAGAAATGTAACTTTTATTAATCACATCTTTACTCGTCAGTTTAGTTTTCAAATTTCGCATCTTACAGACGATTTTTCATTTCCTAAAATGGAATGAATGGTTAAATGAATTAAATTAAATTAATTAACTTTTACATAAATTCAGAAATTTCTTTTTGAAACATAATAAATAATGATAAAGAATAAACTTAGCAAAATTATAAATAAGCGCATCTTAATTTTCTTTTAAAATTTTAAATAGGACTTTGAAGCTTAGTTCAGTAAAAGAAAGACGTTAACGTCATTCATGATTACTACGCTATACTAAGACTATAGCAGCAAATAAGAATTTTATAATAAATATATAAATTTAAAAAATATCTTTCTAAATAATATAAAGCAAAATTTCTCATAACACAAAGTAAATGATACTCAAGCATTCATTTTTAATTTAGATATATGTTTAAAATATTTTTCCAAATTATATAAAGCAAAATTTCTCATAGCAGAAATTAAATTATACTCAATCATACATTTTCGACCAACTTGGATAAAAGGAAATAGAGCAAAAATAAGACTATTAAGCACGTTAATGAATTTTAACAAATTCTAAAGGATACTTACTGCTGGAAAAAGGATATTTAAAAACTGCTCTCGTCATACGTTTTCTCTAGTTCTCCAATTAGTGAAATAAATTTAATTAAAGTATCATATTTGAATATATTTTAAATGGTATACGTGCCATAAAATTTCATACACATGCATTAAAACACATCGCGTACAAATATTAAAAACAAACAAACTTTTCTTCCCATCTTAAGAGAAATACTGGCTTCAATTTTTTAGTCTTTATATCCTTTTTAAATAAGTTATGAATACTGTACGCTGAAGACAAATTTCGACACTTTAATAAGCTAAACGTCTAGAAAATATTTTAGTTAAGTAACTTAAATATTGCTGGTTGTTTCTTCAAACAGAGCTGCTGAGATAATATATTGTTTAACCGAGAGTCATTGCAAGCGCTATTTCCTAGGATCAGAAACTGAAACAAGGTATTAGAGTCTGTACTATCTCTACGGAATAGGCAAACTTTAAATCTGGTAAATAAAAACGTTTTCGTCAGAGTTTGTCAGATATGGAATATCTTTTTATTTCCAACGCACAAAATGTCTTTCGAAACTTCTCCTTAGGAGACTGGAAATGGGACACTAGATCCACGGATTATAGCCACTTAAATTAACTCAGTCAGAACTAGATTACAATTTTGGCAGAAACCTCAGTGTGGTTTGCTTGCATTAAATAATCCAAATATTCAGATATTTAGTAAAATTATTAATATATACAGGATTTGCCGTCGTATATACTCTCCCTACTAAAAAATATACTTTTCTTTTACTCTTCTGGAAATTACTAAAATAATAATAACAAATAATTAATATGTACAGTTTCGGAGAATAGCGTAGTTACAGGTATGTTGCTAATACGCCAATACCTAGCGGTAAAATGTTCGTAGACAAATTTTATACGACCTATAGGTACTATTACTGAATACTGAGAGTTCGTTTGAAGTTCATTTTCTGGTGAAGGCCTATGTGGATTTTTTGTGTTTTCTTCCGTATTTAATGAGAATTTGAGCCAGCTTTTCTTAGAACGTCCTTTATAGGATATGGATTGAAAATTCATTGCTAGATGCGGCCGAAACTTTGATCACTACACATGAACTTTTGACACCTAGAATAGACAATGTAACGGCCATGGCGCTTGTAGCTTAAAAGGATGGCTTTCTGCAATATATTGGCCACAAAAACGGTAAGATGAATTATTAATTCTGATGTCCCTGGAGAGGAAAACTCTTATATTATTAAGGAAGCTTTATTTATTTATTATTAGTGTAAATTTTCCTTGTTATCGCCTTTTCACTGCTGTTGGTTAGAAAACGATTGGGTTGGATTATGATAAAACACACGAAGGCCATGTTCTTAAAAGTAATGGGTGGCTATCACAGAAGATACGTTAGGAGAAACTGGCTAGTATTTGCATTACACATGAGGAAAACCCTGAAAACTTCCATTCTGCTTTACCGTTCCCTAAGATTTGAACCCGAGTAAAACTGTTAGGATTTAACGATAGGATCTTTGATGGACTGCTAGTTGGCAAATACGCTCCTTTAGGAATGAATCTACTTGCATACAAAGACTGTTGTAGTCACTTGCCAACCCTTTTCTTCAGCATGATAAGGAACTTTGGGCCCTGGGTCGAAAAGTATCAACTCCACATAAAATGCAATCAGTGAGAAACGCCCATAATTTTGATACGCCAAAATTTGAAATGTGTGTAGTGAAAACGTTTCATTTTTTTTGGGGGGGGAGGTAGAAGGAAATAAATAAAAGATTAAATTTTAAATGTCTTCTATCTCAGAAGACATATTTCAAGTGTTTATTCGCAACATATTTGTAGTGACGTCTATATTTGGACAGCACTGTTAGAAATTATCAGTTGGCACTTTCCTGCATGATCTCCAATAACTGTTATTCTCCAGATCTTTGTGATGTATATAATCAGACGCTTTGATCTGTAGAGTAATATTCATCTTAGCTCGTAAAACTGTGCTTCGCGCAACAAACCAACAATAATGTGCTATATTGTAGAGTCGTTAGAGACGCTGACTGCCGTGAGGTGGGTCCGGGATTGAATACCGGAGAAGACGTGGATGTTTGTGTCTGTAACAGCATAGAGCACTCAAAATGCTGGCTAGAATGCCTTTTCAAATAGTTTGGTGGTAGATAAAGGACATCAGGCCGTGGTAGACGGTCTCAGGCTAAGGAAAAAGGTTCCAATGAATTAAATTTTGCGATTCATAATATTTGATGGCATTTCATACATAGCTGGAAGACTCCTAGTGAACGATAAGAGATTAATATAAGTTGTACGATAGCAATAAAAAATGTAGTTTTTAAGGATAGCAAGCGATGCGAGCAGACGATACGAACGAACGACAGGCAGGAGAAATGAAGGAGCGCTCTCTTATTGGACCGTTTCCTCAGGTAATTCTTAATCGAAACCATGTATTTTCATTTAATATACAAAACTATTACCAGAAACATCGTATGGTAAAACATTTTAACAAAACTGTCAAGTCTTCGAATTATTAGAGTTACTAATTAGCACATATTGGATAAATTATTTCATTACAAGGGATATTTTCATGATATTTGTTTTGCAACAGACAAAGCTTAAAATAGAGAAAAAATAATATGTAAAAAATTTGAAGTCTGTTTTTCAACATTTAGTATTAGATTTATGCTAATAAATTTCAGCAAAACATATGTCCAGAAACAAATGGGAGCCCCTGTAAGTGATTAATAATTGCAAATATTCGTATTAGAATTATACAATTTATATGTGAAAACTGTATGTTTTTTTATAAATGTAATGAACGATTTTCTATAAATGCAAGAAAATGTTAGTGAAAGCTATATGTACTCTCCAACAGACACATCGTGTTTAAACTGAGAAGACATCAAGCTTTAGATTTTAGAAATGGGTGTATTTTAAGTCTAGTGTGTCGAAGTAAAACCAACGAATTGTTATTTGGGTTAGGAAGTAGAGGTGTTTGCTGTATAGCATAGATATACTGTTGCTTTACATATATGAATTAAATTGGAGTGTTTGAAGTTTTTTACTCCTAACGAATAGAAATCTGAACTTGTTCGCCTTCGAAATCTGTAGAGTTTGAATTAAAATTTACACCAGAGACAAAGCTGTTTTCTTGCCTATTTTTAAGCTTTACTTTGGCATGTTTTTCTTCTCCCCTTGACAAATGAGGCATTTCAGATTTCCTATTTCATTTTAGGATTACTTCATTTAAATTTTCTTGAATATTAAGCTGCCCCTCAATATACTTTTCAACGTAATTTTCCTCACAAATTAGGGTAAACATTTACAATCAGGCGCCCCTTGATATTTTTTTACTATTTCTTTTCGCCCAAAGTATGGCGCAAAGAAATAATGTTTTCAAGATGGCTGCCACCCAAAACAAAGCACGAAACATAAGTGGCAAAAAAAGCAAACGTACTTGCCTCGTTTGTTCTTCATTACATCTCATCGTCAGTGCTGAATGACTGTGGCACTTACAGTTTCTTTATGCAATTAATATAATGCCGGCACGGATCCTTCTGTTCCTGATTCCAGTGCCAGCAACGATCCTTACGCTTACAACGATCCTTAACTCATACACCAATCAATAACAGCTCTCTTACACTTTCGCTCTAAATCATGAACAAAATGAGTATATATCTTGCCAGGCGTACGTTTTTTGCGAAAATGACGGAACAATGATCATTTAGAAACAGCCAGAACAGATCGTTTTCATTAAAACTAATAGTCAATTAACGGCACTTAGAATTCCGTAATTCAAAATACGTGATTTATAGAATGTAATACACGTGCTACAAATCACTAAAGTAAGAAGTTCCAGTCAGATTAAACTCCAGGAGAACATTGGCGCGTAACAAAAAAATGGCTGCCATATTATTAGGGAAACAAAATCAGAACACTGTACCAGAGTTAATATTTTGTGGCAATCTAATCACCCTTTTCTACACTGGAGCCCAGATTATTTATAAATGATCCAATATCTCTTTCAGTTCACAACGTAGTACTTCTTTGAAAGACATTCACATGCACTTTAGTCAACATTTTCTATGTTAAATGTGTCTTTACATTTCGTTTCTTGTGATTTTTGTACTTTCTTTCTATTCAGTAAATCTTTCTGATTCATGGCTAAGATAGAGGCAGAAGTAGAGGTAAATGCAAGGGGAACACTAGACCTGCAGAACAAATAACGAGGGACTGTTTTCATTAACTAGCCTTCTTTCCCGATTTCAAGCTATGTAGTTCCACCCCTCAGAACCAGCTTCGCTCTCTTCAGCAGCCCACCATGTGCATTCGAGGAAATAAGATCTTTGTATTTTGTATACAGGCTGTTAGACGGTTATACCGTCTATTCACCGGTATTATTTACTTTCAGGCAATACAGTAAAATATGCAAATATATAATACAAAGAGTGCTCATTTTTGTCTTACAAGAAAATAATTTGTAAATCTCGGTCACACAGTTATACAGTTACAGGGTAAAATAAATTCAATTATCAGAATCAGTAGAACATATTTTTGTAGTTACTAGCTCTGAATATATAAGAATTATTAGTCTGAGACTTGACATAGTTCTGTTCCATATGCTGCTAAATGTTCCATGATGTTATTTATTTTTGTTACCAGCAAACCACAAATTACTACTTAAACTCTCTAGCTAGACACTAAAGGCAATACTCACTCTCACCATCATTTCCTGCAAATTCTCCGTTCTTGACCGACCAATTATATGTCATCACGTTATATGTCATCACGTATATAAGGGATTTCTCCTCTCTTCTTGGCGTTCCTCCGTGGTGTGGTGGTCTGCACACTGGGCCGGTATTCCAGAGGTCCGCGGTTCGATTCCAGGGGAAGGCGTTTGCTAATTTTTCATCTCTCTGGCTTTTCCAATTAACCTAATATCTCTACAAGATATTAAGAAAAAATTGTATTCTCAAATGTTATTATGCCATAATTTATTTTTTCAACTGCAGTTATAACTTTTTTTTCAGCCAATGATTACGTTTCCTGTTATCCTGATCTTACTTCAACAAAACCCTTTCTCTAGACCTGCAGTGGAATTAATTCTCTTTCTTGTTGTCGATTTAAAACAAATAAACTTACCCTTTTCATTACAGTGGATCAAATTATAGATATTAAACAAATAATGATTTCTCTTTCGTAATGGGATTATTCAACATATAATTTTAAGAATGATGAAGCATTCTGTAAAAACGATTGGATTTAACGATGTTGAAATATTTATGCAATATATCACGGACTGCTTTTTATTTGCTGTCTTACATTTTAAGATTTCAGGGTATTTTCTAAAAAATTAATGTTATTAGCTAGATCGGAAAACCACAAAACTTCTAATTTTTCTAAAGGCATATAAATAGCCCTCTTAGGACTATGTTTCACTCTTCTTAGAGAGTTTGATCATATGAATAACATCAATTATAACAATAGTAACGAGGCTGTACACTAATACAAAAAAAAAATTTAAAGCATATAAGAATAATAACAGTATATTACTAGTTGAAAAATAGTTCATACATTTATACATTAAGATTTTATCCGACAGATTTATATCTTAATTCGAACCTCATATTTGTTAACATAAAAGACCTGTTGTGTATTTTTGCGAAATTTCTAATTAAAATAATAATTATATAGCGCAGGTCAAAATTATTGCAGTGAAACTTGTCATATCGACAAATAAATGTGATGTAAAAAATCATGTTCGAAATTGAAAAACACACTATTTTTTTAAATTACACAAAAATGAACAATTTGACAGTTAAGTACAGCCGTAAATAATTAATCCCAAGTCCAGGTTTGAGCCCCGGAGAGTACAGTGCGCATTTTTCCCTTTCCTGTTTTAAAGAAAAAAGCCTAATGTCTCTACAGTGGCGCCCGAACTAAAAGATGGTGGACAATAATTCGTCACAACCACGATTTGATTATTGGGTACCCTAATCCCAAGTCGCCTTTTAAAAGGGGGACCATATAAGATAGTTTCTCCTTTCTTCCAGGATACCTTCGTTGTGTAATGGTAGCACACTCAGCGCGTATTCGAGAGGTCCAGGTTCGAGACCCAGGGAAGGCATTGCACAAATTTTACATCTCCTGATTTAAAATAAGCTAACAACTCTACAATCTTTCCGCAATTCAATTTTAAGGTTTCCCTAAGTTCTATGTTATCATGCATATAATCACAATAAATTTTAAATAATAGACTTTAATCCTAATCCCGTAACTAAACTATTTAAAAATTATTTACATTACAGAGTTTGACCTTCTTTGGGAACATAAACTAGATACAAACTCTTAACAAACGCAGAGCGAATTATCGCTGTATCTGAAATAAACTGCGAAGTCTTAAGAAGGTTTCAAAATGCCATTTTATTGAAACAGAACCTGAATACAAACTCCACTTCCCGTGCTCGGCAAGACCAACTACCACTTATGATGTTGTAACTTTAAGTAACAGTCAAATTCAAAATTTAAAATGTAAGCCGATGTGTTCATCTCACAAAAGCCAATGTGTTATAACGGCTGAATACTGGTAGTTCGACTAAGGCTCGAGCTCAGACGAATATGCTGGCTGCATAGTTTATTTGCGTGGTTTGCCTCATGTACAACGGGAACATGAGCCATTTTTCCTTAGAAGGTTCTCTACGAAAACATCTATCCTTTAGACAGATAGGCCCAGTTTGCTTTGTCATAATTAAATGGCCTATCCTTATAACATGTTAAGTAAAACTGCGGTTTTCCTTTTAAAAATTATTTCTGGTTGTGCAACTAAATAATATATTTTGGTTAATATATGATATATGAATTTGGTTATAAATAATACTTGAGTTAGATATGATGCAACAGACTGCAGGCAATTTCGCCCTTAGAGGACTTTAAAAGGAGATAGTAGGGAATTACTAATATCAATAGCATGGTGATTTATAGGCAAGTTTAATCCATGCTGTTCATAACAACAATAAGTGAGAAAACACGAGAATTCATCGCTCTTAATTACCACTGAGACAACGTGATAATTCCTTAAACTTCACCACTTAAAATGTGACTGGGAAAAGGCCCTGAGATCACGTCGTCCAGATCGAGGCCATAACGTGTTATCATCCCCTCACAGTTTATTTCAGGCTTCACTATGAAGACTATCAGATATTTAGAACAGGAAACATGAGAAATCATTCCTGCTTTCGCTGGGATGATTCGAACCAAGAATCTTGTAATTTCCAGCTGGTCATGTTAACCCCTTGTCTTACGACAGCATGTAATATGGAATGCAATAATTCTTTACAATCTAACTACAAATTCATTTCTATGAATGATGATATTTTTAATAACATATACTCTGAAAAAGAAAACTATGAACGCAACACTAAATTTAAAGTTCATCCTTTAGTTTATTACGATCCAAGACCTCAGGTCTTTAAATAAGATTTGAACTCACAGTGTCTCATCGTACAAACAGGTAATTCCAGTACTGAGATTATGAAGTTCACACCAACTTTGAATATGATTTACTGTTTGTTTCCATGAATGGCATTCAAAACGATTTCCCCTTGTAGAGACATTAGGATTTTATGGAAGCCAGAGAGATGAAAAACCACGGACCTCTGGAATACCGGCCCAGCGTGCTATTGTTACACCACGAAGGCACGCTAGGGAAGTGGGAGAAATACCTTATATACTCCCCTTTTTAGAGGGTGACTAGGGTTTTAGGGGACCTAGTAGCCAAATCCTGGGTACGGAGAATCATCATCCACAACCCTTTTAGTTCGAGCACCACTTGTAGAGACATTAGGATTTTTTGGAAGCCAGATAGATGAAAAATATGCAACCGCCTTCGCCGGGAATCGGCGACCACGGACCTCTGGAATACCGACCCAGCGTGCTACCGTTACACCACGAAGGCACGCTAGGGAAGTGGGAGAAATACCTTATACCCTTTAAGCGTTAAGTTAGGAAATGAATGTTAGATCGTGTTCCCTTAACTATTTAGTAGACTGACTTAATATAGTAAGTGTTTCAGCAAATGCAATGCTTCAGAAAACTGATTTACCACACCTAACACAGCAATGTGTAATGCATTTCTAATCTCACTATAAATTCGCGATGCCTATTCTATTGATTTTAAATCCTAAATATGACTTATAAAATCTTATATTTGCTCCTCTGATTATGGACAAAACCAAGTTTATATAAACATTCAAACAATTTATTGTAAAAATGATAAAAGGGAACTAAATAAAAATTCATAAATTTAATTGGAACTTTCTTTTGTATATGTTCATCTTATAAGATATTTCTCCCACTTCCCTAGCGTGCCTTCGTGGTGTAGTGGTTCTGCACAATGAAGCCGATATTTCAGAGGTCCGTGGTTCGATTCTCGGCGAAGGCGGTTGCAAATTTTTCATCTTTTCTGCTTCCAATTAACCTAATGACTCTAAAATCTTAACCGAAAATAATACGGGTTACTAATGCAAAAATCGTCACAGAGTCGTACTTTAAATGTACTTAAAATTCGAAATAGTTAAAAATTTTGAGTTGGTATTAATATCATTATAATAAGAAAATTTAATTGCCTGCCTTATGTCAAATGATTTCTGCCTTATTGCAACAACAGCTTATATCAAAGAAATATGTAAAATATTGAGAAATCTCAACGGAAAAACTTTTATCCATTCAGAAAATTTGTCTTTGGATTTGAAAAAGAAGCAAACTTCATCTGAGGGTGTGAAAGAGAGCGTTGTTACCCATTCATGATACTGCGAATTCGGTAGAATCTGTTTCGATGAAGAATTACTTACTTTACTTCCTTAGGAAAAATAGACACATAAAACACTATTCTCAACTATAAAAGAAAAGCGAATCTCCTAAATCTTCATCTCTTAAGCTCGAGAAATTCTAAGAAATTGCGAAAAATAGATAAATGATGGGAGGAGTTTCTAAGCTTGTTTCTGATTGGTGAATACCGAATTGGTGGAAGTAGGAGGCTGCTTGAAAAGTTGTTCTTGATCACATCTTGAGACAACAGCCGCGTAGGCGGAGAGCAGCCTCCAAACCACGTGACACTGGGTTCGCGATTTAGATATAAGACGCACCCCGATTCAAATCCTACGATCTCCTTGAGGATTCTTTCAGTGAGCTTCTACATCCGTTTTCACCTTGGTAAGTAATTTAGAACGAAGTTTACAAAGTAACTCATAGCACTTGATCGAGGAAACTCCTGATTTTTAAACTTCTAACGTTCGTTTAATGCATTTTAAAGACTAATGTAATATAAACAAATGAAAAGTAAAGCTTTCGAATTTGATTATTATAAGTAATTTCCTTTTTATTCATAGAGAGAACGACTCAGATAGAACTCGATTCGAATCTTACTGGCTGCTGAAGTTTCATCTAGTGCGTTTCCACTTCTTTCTTCAAATCGGTAAGTAATTGCGAACAAATCCAATGGTGTAAGCCACAGTAATAGCCGGAAAAAGCATCTTATTTTCAAACTTAAATGTTCAATTTATTTTTTAAATTAACTTATTACAAATTACTCAGTGCGGAAACTTTGGAGTAAATTACTTATTTTTTAAACATAGAGATAATAAACTGGTTCACAATGAAAGAGTTTCAAAACCATTTTCTTTGCCATGTGAAGCAGAAAGCGCATTTTCTATATCAATTGTTTAGCTAAATTTCTAGTTTAATTACTTTTTTCACAGCTTTCAGTGCTATTATTTAAAATATCTGAACGTATATTCCTTTTGAAGATCAGATTAGGATAAACATTCCGCTATGTTAGCAGTTCTGCTGAAACATTCTGAATTATGCCAAAACCTATAAATTCATGAAGGCTAACAAACTATTATTACCGTTATTTTTAAATGAGATAAATAAAAATTTGTGTCGATTTAGTCTTTATTTTTTTCCTCAAGTTTGCATCATTAACTCCATAGGTATTATAATTCTTCTGAACTTAATCATTAAATTTCCGAGAAAAAGTTCAGAGAAAATGTTTATATATCTTAAGTGCTAAAGCTTACATACGTGATTTGAGGTACATAAAGTTACACATATTTACAAGTTAAATAAAAGTTAAAACTTACGCTTGTATGCTTTAATCTTTAATTTATCAATCTGAATACACAAGTCTTATAAACTTGCGCTTTCAGACTTTGGGTTTATTAAATTATGGCAAAGCACACTAGGATTATCTGCCTAAAGGCAGGGATGCCTTAGTGGAAGACTTTGCAAGAAAACCTGGCTCGTTTCCATATTACACATGCGGTAAACCGTGAAAACGCGCACACAGCTAGCACATTCGAGTGGAATCGAACCCAGGTCGAATGACCAGCGTTCAGCGGCTTAACCGCTTGGTGAAAAGGCAAGAAACTTTCCTGTTGATTTTTAAAAGCTGTTTCTTATAAACTTCCGAAGCTGTTTAGTGATCAGCTTTACATTCAGGCACACTACAGTATTGTACTCATTCGAAATCAAATATATACGTTTACCTCACTGACGTTCTTTTTTCTGTAATCAACCATTCCGGTGTCATCTAGGTTATTTCTTAAACAGTTTTTTGCTTAATAATTCTTTTAACTGCATAATAGAAGAAAAGAAGCTGTGTGTCTCAGTGTTATTAATATATCTTAAATTTTCATTTGAATCTTTCTATTTAAATTTTGACGGTATGCCAAATGCTTAGATGTCTCTAATTTTAGTAAAACTGTTCATGTAGATTACCTTAAGAAATAAATTACAAACACTGTCTTTATTCAATTTTTGTATATTACTTAACTGCGTTTGCTTTATTAGTTTAAACGAAAGATATTTTATTAATTCAGATACTACAGCATAAACCTTTAGACCATAATTGGGATTTCCTCATACAATTTCTTTTCGTGTGATGTTTGAATGAAATTAGATAACTGAATAATAATGTTATAAACATAACTTCAAAATCAGATGTACTGTTAAGAACCCATTGTTTTATTATTAAATCCAGTTTTCATTAAAATTCGCAAACATGTTTTCGATAACGATTTCTAAAACTATATGAAACTATAATATCATTCCTAACTCGGTTTGGCCAACAGTGACTCAGTGGTTAATACCGCTGAATACTGGACATTCCACATGAGTTCAAGGCCAGGACAACGTTTTGGCTGCATAGTTGTTTTACCAACCAGATTCTCAAAAACTCCTCCACGAAAACATCCCTTCTCTTAGATAGATAACCTTTGTATGATTAGCATAGTTAAACCGCATAACTTAACCTAGTGAGTAAAGATTTGAAACACTTGTAATACTTGTCTGCTATTGATGATGCAATTTAAACATTTGGATGTGAAATGAAAATTCAGAATTAAAGTAATGCTTTCAATCTGAAAAATGGTAATTATGTTAATGTGTATTGACTATGATGTGGAAGTATTTTAAGTGTACAAATATTTGTGTTAAGCTGCCTAGATGGTAAAGTAGTTAGTCACTCTGACTGCCGTACCGAAGTGCTTGGGTTCACATCCCGAAGAAGGCATGGATGTAAATTGTCTGTTCCTTCATAGGAGGCAATGATGGCCCACCTATTACGTGCCTCCATAATAAAGTGACCACCGCTTCCGACCTTAGTAGTTGCTAATGCCTATAATGGATAGTGTCAACCACTGGGGGAGGCGGATATTTGGGTTAAACTAAAATGAAATTCATTTATATTCTCTTTTCTGCAAAGAGCTGAAAATAAGGGTTTTATATGAAACATGCTTTCATGTTCACTTTGTAAATTTTAATGCATGTATTATAAATTATGAAATTTCTGAATACTTGTGAAACTGAAAATACTAAGCATCCAAATAAGTGCATAAATCTATAATAAAGACAGGTTTGTAAAATTAGTTTCAGTTTAGGTGAGCTTAAAACTAAATATAGCTTGCACAAAGTAGAAATCTTTCCTTCTGAGGCCCACCAGCGGCCGAGCGGTAAAGTCGCTGAACACTGGTAGTTCGGTCCGAGGTTCGAATCCCCCGAACGGGCTGGCTGCATGGGCGTTTTCGTGGTTTTCCCCATGTGTAACGTGTATACGAGTCAGTTTCCCTTAGAAAGTCCTCCACGAAGCCATCCCTTCCCTTAGGCAGATAGCCCTAGTGTGCTTTGCCATAATTAAATACACTACACCACACCACTTTCCTTCTGAACCAAAACTTCAAAATTAGTTTGATTTGAAGAAGCTTTAAACCATTAAGGAAAGCCTCGGGATATTACAATTCTAGCAACCATTAAATAATACTGTATTAAAATGTTTTTATATAAATCGCAGTATCTGTGTTGGAGAGTGTATGAGTTTGTGATTTTAATTAATTGTTAATTTAACGTATAGAAGTGGATCAGAACTTCTTTGTTCATTTATATTTAAGCGTTCTTGAAATATTTCCTAGTTCCTGAAATATTTTTGAAAGAGCATTTGGATAGCCAAACGCTTAATTTACTTTCATTTTCAATAGCATATTATTTCATTTAAGAAAATTTAATGATACATCATTAATTCAAATAAAATGTACTTTTAATATTAATTTTTGAAATAAAGAGAGAAAAACAATTAAATTATTTCACATGAGTAAAATGTAAAAATTAAAATTTACAAGTTTTAGTTTTTCAGAATGTTTTTAAGGAGCACAAAACAAGGAGACTAAAAATTAAAACATTTTCGAAACTAATTGTTTTATTTTTAGTGGCTATAAATGAGATCTGTACTTAACTAATATTGAAGTGAAATACTGTGAAACTGTAGCATTTGCTTTTAAAAAAATTGAGGCTTTATTTTCGGTTCAAGTAAAATTTTAAACAATGCCAATGTATGCTTTACTGCAATATTCATGTTCATGCAATAAAACAAGTTTTACAGTTATAGCAAAGAGCCGAATGAAACAGAACGCAAGTGAAAAATTTATTTATATGGTGTTTAGGTTAACGCGAATGTCCTTGTTACTTAAAAGTTGCTCTTAATTAAAATTTTCACGGGTACTACAGTCTTTAATTATATTCTGTTACATTCGAGTGATTCTATCGTTCTCTTCTAAATTTTCCGTTACTCCGAGTGTTTTGAAAGGTTTGCTCGACTGAACATATTTTGAACGGTGGTCGCAGATCAAAGGCTCTGGTATAAGAAATGAATGAAATAAAGTAGCTCTCATACCATACATTTAGTCACGTTATCTGTTCTGACAAATATGTGGGACTTAAATCTTTATTCGACTCCGTAGGAAAAAATGTCAGTGAGAAAATTTTTCCCGTTGCCGAATAAGTCAAGTAAAAAAAATCCATCCTCATTTTCCATGGAAATTTCCCCGAGATGTGATCAATTAAATATTTTAGCAAGCATAAAAAAATATTGCCAAATATAATTACTCAAGTTAGTTTTAGAATGCCAAATTTTGAAAACCTATTCGTTTAGAGCTCTCGAAGTACTGAACGAAAGGCAAGAAGTAAATGTTTTTTGGGGGGAGGGGGAATAAAGTTTCTAAAATAAAAATTACAGCAAGGAAACTAATGTTCTTTTAACAATATTAGTTAAAGGTGTATAATGTTTCTGTCATTCGCCAGCATCAAATAAAAAAATATATTTACAGCAGTCGCAACGAATAACAGTAAATACGAAACCAGCTCTAAACTCCCTTGAATAACGACTCTTATTCACACAGAAAAAATTGGAATATTTATCAGAGGCAGATTTTACAATTATTCAGGAATTAATTAATTTAATAAAATCTGCTAAAAATAGTTAAGCAAAATTTCCAAGACTATATGTAATTCGCATAGTAAGAAATGAAATTTCCACATGTAAACTGGGCAATAAATAAATAAAATATCTTTATGTGCATAAAATAATTGAACAGTTGAAAATATGATTCCGAAATGATTGCAATGTAGTGATTTTTGTTTTTTTTTCTCATCATGGCATATCTATTAATTCAGATTTTTTTTAAATACAACCGAACCTGCATTTTGATGGTGCCTGACAAATGAAATTAAAGGTACAGAAAAAAAATAACAAATTATTGCTAATTAAGACACAATAACACGCCGAACAAATACTAATTCTAAAAATATAACTCTTATTTTTTTTGTTTGACTTCTGAATTAGTAAATTATTGCTAGCTAAAATAACTTTAGCAAATGTCATATTACATTTAGACCCTTTTTAGTGATATTAGATTTCGTATGTGCTCCCTTTGCTTGGGTTTACAGAAGTCTGTCTAACGAAATTTTTGTAACTTAGGTTAAAACGTCCCTTAAATTTCTTCGTAGAAATGTAATCTCCGTTGTAATGTACTGTATTGTTAAATAAAATGCGTCATTTGAGGTATATTTAAATAATCTCAGATGAATATACTTTGCAGCCAGTTTTTGTTATGAATGGTTAGATTTGCTTGCTTGTTTCTCTAAAAATGTAGTCATGAATATAACATTTGTTGCTTCTCACTTCCACAGATTCATTTAATTACATTTTCATAGAAAATGGTTGTTCACAAGTTACCTTCTGAACCCTTTAGCCCAATAATGACCGAAGTAAAACCGCTGAACTCTGATGGTCAGCCCGGGTTCAAATCCTAGAGAACAAGTTGGGTGTATAGATTTTTCACGAATTTGCCCAAACTAAATACAAGCCAGTTTTTCATTAAAAAATATCCTAAATGAAGGCATCCCCCTTCATAGGGAGATTGCAATTGAATACTTTGTTTTCTTTGATATAATTCTAATTGGTTGTTGTTGTCTTCGCCATGAATTACATGCAATAATGTAATGATAATTGTTTAAACCTTTTAAATGTAAGAAGAATTAATTTCTTCTGTGCTTTATTGCAATTTGATAGCATAATCAAACCTGTGTAAATTCTCAATGAATCAAATTTAAAGGAAAACTTTTCATCCATATCTCTTCCGTGCTATGTAGAATTTAAAATAAGAGTCTATAAAAAAGTCCACCATTTGCTAATTATTTGAGAAAGGAGTATTCAAATTATGGTTAAATGAATACTATTAGACTTTGGAGCATTTAAAATTTATATCCTTCAATTATGACTTAGCTTAAATATCAGTAAGTAAACTACGCTGTTTGATAATTCAAATCCTTATACCAGATTCGAAATGAAGATCTACGAAATTACATTTTTTAAACTAAAAACAGTTTAAGTATTCTAACAAGAAAACACTTAATGACATCCAATCAACCACATTATAAAAGTATAAAAAAGCGTGCGAGATACAAACGCATAATTATTCAAGCCATGATAAGCTCCGGAAAAACTTTTGTCCCGAAAGCAAGGACGTATCTGGCATTTTCCATAAAAGGAAAACCAATAGACTACAGAGCAGAAAGCAGATTCGTTTCTTTCACACACACATACGCACAACAACAACAAAAACTCAGATTCATTTACTTGCCATAATATTTCTCAACGAGAGCCACACAAATGACACCTTAAGTAGAATACTCGACACTCGCTTTCTTCCTAAAAAGAAAGCACCAGGCCCAGACGGCATAAACTGTTCAGGATTTCAAGTTATCATCTGTAGTAATATTAACCTCTTCCGCAAATATTTCAACAAACTTCTCGCTAAGAGTACATCTTCAAGGGTTTTCAAAATAGGCTAAATCATACTCTTCTAAAAACGAACCAGAATCCAGACAGTGTAAATTCCTACTAGCCAGCCTCTTACTCTCAGCATGAGGCAAAATATTTGAAAACACTATTGATGAACAGACTTAAACATCATTTACATCATACGAGTTATCTTAGCCCACATCAAGACAGGTTTGGAATAGTCAAATCAACTACACGTATTAACTGACACACGGGACAAAATTTGAAAACAAAATCCATGGCTACCAAACGACATTTATTAATATTCATTTAATAAATTGACATCTTGTCACCTTTGTCAGCTACAAAACAAGCCTTAAGAAAAGCAGAGAGTCCATGTAAGTAAGTAATGGTTCGCTAACTAATTCTAATACACAGCAATGGTATTATTAAACATGATAAAAACAGGCTGTCTGCAGTATTCTTGCGCAGGCCCTCATGTTTGCTTACACAGATGATACAACCCTCAATATAAGAAGAAAAACTATAGATGAATTACAGAAAAATTCTACAGAATTCAAAAGATGTACCCCAATCATAGCTAAACAACTTTGGCATTCACAGAAATACAAATGGGGATTAAACCATTACATTCAAAATTTTCTGTGTTCTAAAAACGTGGACAATATTGCGACACATAGTGCAGCAATATGAGCTTAACCCACGCAAGGACATAGAAACAAATAAACTGTCTAGCATGCAGACACTCTTCTTGCAACATCACTAAGACCTACTGTACAACTTCTACAAATGCAGTCATTGTCTTTGCAGGAATTTGGCACATAAAAACTAAAGAAGCAGTCCATCAACTAATCAAACAACTGCAAAAACCAGAAACGTTAGATAATAAAATATTTCACCCAGACAAATATGAAAATCAAGTTCCGCACTTGCATATTCGTCCGTCACAAAAAGACTTACAAACCAAAATCAAACTCAACAATATAGATCCTACCTCAATTACCAAACTAGAAATTTATACAGATGGTTCAAAAGATGAGCTCAACGTTATAAGCGATTTTCTAGCATTATGTCATAAACATAAAGAATATGAATGGATGGGTCACCTACATTGCAGTGTCTTTCAAGATGAGGCAATAACTATAGCCACGTCCATACAATATATACGTGAAAAGCGACTTTATAATGTCAAAATTAAAACTTAGTCTTTGTTTATTGCATGAAGTTTTAAACCCGAAATACACTTCTCCAGTTATTGCTGCCATACAAAACAACCTAAGAAAACCATAATATCACACTGGACTGTATTAAAGCATATACTGGCAATCACGGCAATGAAATAGCATATCGACTAGCAAAAGATGCTGCTATAGGAACAATGACCGATTAAAATGAGCTCATATGGCCCCCATAACGCTTCAAGCCTAAAATTAAAAGCAACAGCCAAATGACAAGAAGAATGGCGCCTTAAAAATGCAGGTCGGAAAACGTATCATACTGCATATGTAGACATATACGGAAATAATTAATAATTCGCAGTTAGTAAGTTAAATTTCCGGTCATGGTCCATTTCCATTTTATTTCTAACGATTTGAAATCAGAGAAACAGAACTTTTTAGATGTGGAGAAACAGGAAATCCAGTATACTACTTAACTACACTTTAATCACTAGTCTGCATATAAAAATTCCAATAACAAATAGGTAGGCATACTGTAAAAATTTAAGCAACGACATGTAATTAAAAAAGAAATTTAATCAAGTCAGGGAAAGCTATCCGAACTTGAAACAGACTTGTGTCTCACAACATAGTATAATAACAAAAACTCTTCTACTTCTGCAGTAAATCGTCTTTAAACAATTTAAAATCAGGACTTAAGAGTGGTGCTGAATTAATGACTTTAAATATAAATATTTCACCTGTATATGTATATTTCACTATATGTATACACTGGTGTGCAAAAATTAAGGACGAGACAGTTTTTTCAATATAACTTTGTACAAAAGCTTTCCAAATCAACACATTTAATACCGTAAGATCCCCAATACGTAAGGACATAAGTAATGTAAGCAACACTTACTAAAAGAGAAGTCAGAGGGATAAAAAGAAGCTTTATTGAAAATGTAGCATGGAGCTCAATGCGACTGAAGGCCGAAACATCCCTGTGATGGGTGTCCAGCAAAAAATATCCGGTCTTTAATAGAGGATATGATCTCCCCTAACTGCTAGGAAGGTTTCACAGCGTCTGCCCATGCTGAGAATGAGGGTGTCAATGAGTTGTTGAGGCACTGCTGCCCATTCGTCTTGCAGCGCCAATCGAAGCTCCGGAATCGTTACTGGTGGTAAGGTACGAGCTGCCAAGCGTCTGCCTAGAAAAGCCCATACATGCTCAATGGGATTAAGATCCGGAGATCGTGTCGGCCAATCCATACGTTCAATATCCTCACTCTTTAAGAGCTGTTCGGCAGCTACTGTGCGATGACATGATGCATTGTCGTCCATGAAAAGGAACTGCGGACCCATAGCGCCTCTAAAAAGACGCACATATGGAAGAAGAATCTCGTTACAATAAACAGGTCCCGTTGACTGAACCTGCGTCGAAGATGTGAAGGTTTGTACGACTACCAAGCATGATACCTCCCCAAACGAGAACACCGCCACCTCCATACCTGTCCCTTTCAATGATGTTCGAGGAATGATTGCGGCTTCCCCGCTCTCTCCAGATGAGTATGCGATGAGAATCGCTACTCAGACTGAATCTGCTCTCATCTGTAAAGAGTTCTCGTCCCCATTCATTGTCTCTCCAATTTCGGTGTTCCCGGCACCACAGAGAACACCTTCTCCGATGGGCAGGCTTTAAAGGTACACACCGTACAGGGCGTCGTGCAAACAGACCACCACCGTGCAGTCTTCTGGCCACGGTAAAACGCGATATCGGTCGTCCAGTCGCCTGTGTCGTGTGTCTAGCGATTTCTCCCGCTGTCTGCCGCCTGTTTCTTCTGGCCTGTAAGGCAATATACCGGTCATCTGCGGGTGTGGTTGGTCGGGGACGACCACTACTAAACCCCCGGATAGCTGTTCCTGTAGTTTGAAATTGTCTCCAAAGTCGTGAAACGATGCTGTGAGCAATTCTGAACTCTGCAGCCACACTTGTCACACTGCGGCCTTCCTCCAACTTCCCGATGATTCGACCTCGGGTAAAAGCATCCAGATGTCGTCTAACAGATTGATTATTCGCCATTTCTCGCTGAGGCAGCAACTCGGTGTGATTTTAACTGCTATACGGCGTGCAATTTCTTTGCCAGAAATACTGATCTTACACCGAAAACATGCTTTATACTACTCAGACACTTCCCCATTACGTCTACCTGCATATCTGCGCATGTGCTACCGTACATCACCTTACTTAATCTCCTGATTGGTCTTTCTGTCCGCTCTGCCTCTTCGTTCAGCTGATATGCTAATTTTTCGACTTCGTCCTTAATTTTTACACACCAGTGTATATATGAATATATATATATATATATATTTCATAAAAAGAAAGGTTGACGCTGCGATATTCCAATTAACCATATGCCCGGAAGTCGTGTCTTAATTGGCTCCCGTAATCAGGGGGATGATGCCCGCGTTCTTTCTTCATTCACGCACTCACTCTACTAATACGTTTCTGAAAACTTCTATATCATGAAAATTTCACTATATTGACACGGGTTCGCTTACATATAGGAATTCATCCCAATTTACCAGGAGACTACTTAACCAAAAAAGCAATGCTTTTATCTAGAAAAAATATTTTTAATATAAAAACATAAAAAGAGAGTTTCAGCATTAGCACTTTGCAAAATAGTAAAAATTGAAGTAAATTAAAAAGAGAGATTTCTTTATTATCGACTTAAGTAACGTACGAGAAATGCGGTTGTGTATAACAGTCCAACTTGATCAAGCAGTGCGTTTGAACATATCTGGAACGACTTACTGTACTATGCAGTAATATTTCTGTATATATGGCAGCAATGTCGATCCTGAGAATTACATTTGATGATTTTAAGGTCTGCTAATATTCAAAAAATTGCAGGAAATAATATTGGTAATGATGAACTTATTTAAACGAGAAGAGGTATTCACAAGAAATTTGTTCCTAAAGAATGGGCCATTGATTACATATTTTGCGAAAACACGATGGGTAGATTTCTGGAGATGATCCTTAGGTACATTAGGCCTAAAACGTTTAATATGAGTTATTAATATCAGGAATTAAAGCTTTAAATTTATAAATCTATATTGAATCTAAGCATTTTTAAAGAAATTATTAATTAAATTCTGTGTACAAGTATCAAATTCATTTACAACTAGGTGGTTTTGGAAGCTAAAATTGATCAAGTAGTTATTTCTAAAAGTATAGAATTAAATTATGTTTATAAGAATTGAATAATATTCTCGGGGTTTAACTGACAGCAACAGAACTGTACCGTCCAACACTTGTTCTCGACGTGCAATTAATGAAAATAAATTTAAGCAACTTTGATAGTACTTAATGTTCTGCATGATCTCTCATTTCTTTGAAAATCAGTTAAGCTACACTCTTCAGAGATCAAATGTCAATGGTCGTCAATGTCAATCGCCAAATGTCAGATCAGCAATGGCGATTCGTATGGGCTGATTTCCTGGCAAGCGGTCGGACTGTGTGGGTGTTTCTTGGTGGTCACTCAAGAAGAAATCTTCCAAGGAGCCAGCTCTCGCGAACTTTGCCATGATCAATTAAATAAACAAAAATAAAATACGTTTCCTAAACTTGTGAGTTTTATAATTTTATGATTTAAGCTTTTTGTTAATTTCCTTCTAGTATACCTTGCCTCTCCAAACTGCTCTCTGAGACCATCAGTTTATGCAAACTGTACAGCAGGTGACATAGATTAAACCTAGAATGTGTGTTAGGTTAGGTTAGGTATAAATGCAGGGCCACCTCTTATTTACCCTGAGTAAGTAGATAAGGGACCCTCAAACTAGATACCCAGGTTAACAACGCCTTCCTGGAGACCGACCCGAAATTCAACCGGCAGCTTGAAAAATCTCTTTCCATCGTATTGCCGCTTTTATAAAGAGCTACCCATTAAATAGATGGTTAACAACGGTCGACGTTAAGGGAATTTAGTGTTAGAAAGCTACTTGTTTTCTTCATCCTATCCAACGATGGTGTAATTCTGAACAGACATTCTGAATTATAATAACATCGTAAACTGCAGCTTAGCAGCCAGGCGCTGTAGCTCATTGTTGACGAAAACTTGCATTATTTAATTAGTCACTACCTTTTAGATGTAGTACCGCAAGTAGTGGATCATAAAGCATTGTGTTAGAAATGCCCATGAATCTTCATTAACAATCAGATGTCATAAGGTCAACCGTTGGGTTTGAAAGCAAACAGGTTTATTTATTTTAACACCTTTAGTAATTATAAATCGTCTCTAATTTTGATATTGTACTTGTAACTCTTCTATGTAAAACGTGAGACAAGCCGGAGATTGCTCCCCATATGAAATAAAATTAGCTTTTAAAACTATGGCTTTTTTCGAAATGCATTGCACATTTTTTTTACAGAAGTAAAATCCTAAAAAATAGAACTTTGTTGAAATTAGCGAGCTGAAGAAAGAAATTTTAAATTGTTTAACTTAATCTCTTAGACTAAAATATTTATCATTTCATTCGAATAAAGTTCATCATTTCATTCGGCTAGAATTCATTTTCCACATCTAGAAAATCAAGAGTATTTTACATCTCATCAAAATAAGTACCTAAGCTTCCGAAGTGACAATTCTACTCTAATAAGGTACTCCAATACAGCAGGTGCCCTGATCGGTTCGTAGGTTAGCGAAGGCTGGTTGCCGTATTGTTGGGCTTGGGTTTGAATTCCGAAGAAAAAGGAATATATCATAATACATATTATTCAGCCTATGTTAGATGTGCAAGACTTGATCCCATTATAGACAAAAACTACGTGTCATAACAGTATGTCTGCACATGAAAGATTATTCGATATTTTCCAGACAGACTGATTTTAATACTTCTAAACGAATAGACATTTTATATTTATAAGATATGTGTCCGGGATTTTAAGTTTAAGTTTTAAGCTAATTTATCATGATGAATTCTTTTAATGTATACGTTTTAATGTAATAACGTTAGTATTATTTTAATGTATTTCATTGAAACTGAGCTATTACATGTAATGTTTTCTACAGTTTGTTTTATTATTTCTTCCTTTACTAAATAGGCAATCCTCTGGCTGTCTGACAATATAAGAGCGTAGGGAGGCCATATTTAGAATTTTAATGAGGCTGCGGAAGACGGCACTGGTTACTTGCGTCTGATTTAGTTAATATAAAATAACTGGGACTATTTCGTCTCTCTGTGTATAAGAGGTTAACTGCACTACATGGCTACATACAGGGTGTTTCATAAATCAAGGGACAAACTTGAAGGGGTGGTGGAGCGTACTGAAACATGCATTTTTTGTATAGGAATGTAGGGTCTAAAGTGACGGGTTAAGGCAGGAATTCAAAAAAACGACACGAGAGGAAAATGTGTTTATGTACAAAATCAACGCAAAGTGCTTCTTTGCAGAAATACAGGTGACGGAGGACGGGGACGCCTGATGTTTAACAGAGGTCAACAGACATGTGTCCCACGCCCTCCCCTACCTAGAGGCAACATCTTCCTGGAGCCGCAAGAGGCCCGCCCCGGGAGTTTATTGATATATTAAAATGAGTTTGTTCACGTGGCCAAACAGGGGCGTCTTAAGTGTACAATGGAGACTTGATAGACATACGATTTGGCATCTTAATGGTAAATCAAACATGCAGCTTAAGCATACACATTTGAAATACATGACAAATAAATATACATAGAGTAAACACAGTTCAACACAAAATATACAAAACATAAGAGTACACGATACAAAGTACACACAATACGACATTAAACAGCATAAAACATATATAAACATTACGTTAAACACACACATTACATTAAACAATAAAACTACTTATATAAGAAAACGAAAAATACATGAGAGCATGGGAGAATCAAAACGCACTATGTTTAACATGAACGCACCTAGGCACATTACGTTTAACATGCGGAACAAAACGCAATGCGTTAGTCATACATGGGCAGTAGATACTTACATTGATGTTGATGCTTATTCGTACAGGAAATTAAATTGTATTACAGTATTCATATTTGGTGTTCACAGTTATGCATGCGCAAGGTATAATACAGTTATACATGCTCCGTTATGCATGCGCAGTTATACAGTTATATAATATTGAAAGGTACAGTTATACGTGTGGAGTAACATTACATGGTAGTTAACTGTCTGCTTAATTATACAGTACATTATTCATAAAGTATGCTGAATACATTACATTACAGCAATACAGTATTTACAGTAAATGTTCAAAAAAAGAGAACAGTATTAGGAACTACAGCTGTGATTGGCTGGCAATGCAGCGGTAGTGAGTCGGTCAAACCACAATTCGATGCATCAGAGGATCATTTGCAAGTCTGATGTCGAGTATGATGAGTGCGTTTACGCACAGGGAAAAAACCTGGCATGCATCTCATGTATGGTGCTACTAATGGAAACGGCAGAGCAGCACTACGGTTGTACCAGGAACGGTTTCCGAACAAGCGTATGCCGAAGCACACAATGTTCGAGAGGTTGCATCGGTCGCTGTGTGAAAACGGGTCATTTGAAGCCACCTCTGACACATGGAGTGGAAGAAGAAGTGCACGACAACCTCGCATTGAAGAATCCATATTGAACATTGTGCATGAATCACCTCAGACAAGTACAAGAACTATTGCACGTCGTCTGCAGCTGAGTCATTCCACCGTTTGGAGAGTACTGCATGAAAATGGTTTGCACCCATACCATTCGCAGAGAGTCTAAGCCTTGCAAGAGACAGATTACCCTCTTCGAGTTCATTTCTGTCATTGGTTCTTGCAGCAGCGTGCGGCGCAGGCGGATCTCCCATCGGATGTGCTATTCACGGACGGGGCAACTTTCTCACAGGACGGCATCTTCAATAGCCACAACATGCATGTGTGGGCAACTCATAATCCACACAGCACACGTCCACATGCATTCCAAACCCGCTTCCCCGTAAATGTGTGGGCGGGTATTGTTAACGACTAAGCCCACACCTAACATAGGCCCATACCTACATAGGCCCATACCTCATACTAACATAGGCCCATACCTCATACCTGCACGTACAAATGGCTTATGTTATCATATTTTTCTGCAAGAGGTTTTGCCGGAATTGCTGCAGGATGTTTCGGCTGTCGTTCGCAATCGCATGTGGTGCCAGCATGATGGTGCACCAGCCCATAACCACCTGCGGGTCCGCAATTACTTGGATGGGATATTTCCGGGCCGACGATGGATTGGCCATGATGGACCCGTTCGATGGCCATCCCGTTTGCCATATTTGTCCAGCTTGGATTTTTTTAATGGGCCATCTGAAGAGCATCATTTACGAGACTCCCGTTGACTCCCTGGAGGACCTCGTTGCACGACTATCCATTGCGGCTGCAAGCGTACGCGAAATGCCTGTCGTTTTTCAAAATGTTCGTCAATCCCTTCTGCGACGTGTATCAAGCATGTATTACTGCTGGTGGTCGAAATTTTGAACATTTATTGTAAATACTGTATTGCTACAAAGAAGCACTTTGCGTTGATTTTGTACATAAACACATTTTCCTCTCGTGTCGTTTTTTTGCGTTCCTGCCTTAACCCGTCACTTTAGACCCTACATTCCTATAAAAAAATGCATGTTTTAGTACGCTGCACCACCTCTCCAAGTTTTTCCCATGATCTATGAAACACCCTGTATGTGTGTGTATATGTAAGGATATACTCAGTTATTTTTATTTGTGATACCTTCAATTTAGTTGCCGGGACGTTTGTTTCGAAATATGTTTCTTTCATTAACAAAACTGAAATTTCCCAACTCTAAGACCATGTTCCTTTATTTCATGATATATTCGATTCCTTTCTAGAGCATTTTGAATTACAAGATAAATATAATGTTCATTTGTTAGTGAATTCAGAAAAAATTGTAAAGCAATTTCTGTTGAAAAAGATTGGTTTGGTTTCTTGATCTCTAAAATTTTCTGCGTCTAAAATTAAAATTATTTACTTCTACGATGAGAGACCATTACTCTTTTTTTTTTCGGGCATTTGTAGCAAATGATCTATGTGTGATATTGTTTTATTTTTTTCGGTTATCATTTTTAACCTATAGCAATACCTGAAAGTCAAAAAATATATTTCTAAAGCGTATAGAAAACTATAAGGAACTTCTTGATCGTTTAAATGGAAATGAAAATGTCAGATTTTCTGAAAATTTTTGTAGTGACTTTTATTGGATAACTTTCATATTCAGTATCTTATATTAAATGCATGACCGCTTTTGTAATTAGGATTCCCTTGAATATTTTTTAATTTATTCATAACTGGTGTAAGCTGTAACAATTTCTTGTGTAGTAACTCTAAAACTCTGTGTTTCACTCTAAAAGAAAGATCTCATCCCAGAATACTGTCTAGAAGTTTTGAATGGGGTTATTGAAGTGTTTGAATATAATCAGCATGATGTATTAAATAAAAAGTAGAACCATTAAGTTTATTTTTTTCAATAAAATTTAAATTCATTTTCTTCAGTTAAACTTTCTAAAAGAGAGAGAGAGAGATTAATGAAAGTTTAATAGGGTTCTACTGCAAATTAAAGATACTTCCGACAAACTTTAATTTTGTTGGGAACCAAGGATGATGATATATGTATAAACATTTATCAGTATATTGTATAAACATTATATATCTCTGAACTGATAAATGTTTATACATTTATATTGTATAAACATTTATCAGTTCATTCAGCCATTAAAATTCTTTTTTAGCCAATGGGCCAATGACGGGCACTTGCCTATTCAGCACTACCCACCCTTAAGACCATAAGTGGTGACTATTTTATTGCAGAGGCAGCTAATAGGCGTCCACTGTTGCCTCCTATGAAGTGACGAACAGTTACAACCTTGCCTTCTCCAGGATTCGAACCCGGGCCCTTTGGTACCGCAGTTGGCTTCCCTTACCACTTTACCATCCCTACCATTTGAATACATCAAATGAGGGAAATAGCGAATACAATTTTAATCTGTAAATCTGCCAGTAAATTCATAATGCTGTCCGAAAGAGAAGTTTTTTTAACTAATGGTGGACCCTTAGCCGACTTTGGCTTGACCACTACTAAGGCCAGAAATGGTGGTCACTTTATTATGTAAGCATCTAATAGAGGGGCCATCCTTGCCTCCTATAAAGGGACGGGCAGTTACAACCATACGTGATTCGAACCCGGACACTTTGGTTTCGCAGTCGCTTCCCTAACCGCTATAGCGTCTAGGCGGCACCCGAAAGAGATGTTCAAAGTTCTTAATTCATATAAAGGAACAAGATGATTCCTTTGTTGCAAGCCATCTTATCTTTCTGTGGAAGAGTTAGTTACGTTTGTTACTCATAAAAATCATCTGACTGTTATTTTCTTATATTAATATTCTTCAAGGTTTCTATCAATATTATTTTTTATATCATTTCCCCATTCATTACCTGTACAGTCCCCTTTTGAAATCCACAGGTGATTAGCTATGCTAATGGAGTTACACAATTATATTTACCACTCACAGCTCATACACAGTCAGTGAAAATTCCAGCACATTTTTTTTCCATTCTGCATGCTTCGTTACCCAACCATCAAACATGTCAACTCTTCAGTGCCATTATACTTAATGTTGTAAGATTCTTTACTGTGTACTTTTAAGTTACAGTTGAAGTTGGTGAATCTTAAGAACTGATCAGAGAATAATCGCATGAGTTCGTGAGATAGAGACAATGCGTAAGAATAGTAAAATTACCCTTTATTATTCCAATAAAGTTTAACAGAACTCCGTCTTGGAGTTTTACAATAAAGCCGCCACTCGGGGTTGAACTTAGGAAACTAAGAACTAAAACTTAACTAATCTTAACTAAAAAGGTATAGCCGAAGCTATCAAAATTCTAACAGAGTTGGCCCCTTAGCTCTAAATAACGACGAAGCTATCATGGGCCTGAGTACGGCCGAGCGTAATAATAGCTTAAGAGAGAATAGCCTAAAGGGCGGACGCGCGCTAGCCAGAATCATTGGTTTTCTTTCACGAAGTCATTAGAACTTCACGGTTAAATCCTTCTCATTTGCATTCAAACACGATTCTAAAACTACGTTCTGGCCGGAAGTTGTAAGCTGAAATTCAGGAAGACAGGAAAGGAACTTTAACTCAAACTTTAACTTGTTAGATAAATTAACACAACCCTTACAATGTTATTTGCACTGTTTTATATCTTTTGACTGTTTTATATCTTTTGTGTAATTTTTACTTTCTTCTAACTATAAAATAATTTATTGTGTAAATTTCAGTTTAGGAATGAATTCATTCTGCTACCATTAGCTATAACTGAAGATTTGTATTTTAAATCATTAGCTCCTCAGAGAATGCATACAGCTGCGATATTACTTTGAACTGACAGTTCACCTCTGAATAGCCATAGAAACTGCCAGACGATGTTACGTATGACCGAGGGGACGCAGACTTACTCAACAGACGACGCGTTTCTAAGTTACAAAAGTTAGTACGTGAGTAGTTTACAAGGATATTGCGAATAAAGTGTAGCAAGTTTTCAAGGTGGAGACAAGCGGCATAATGGAAAGCAATGTGGTAAGAATTCTCCAGCTTAAGTACATCAAATTCCAGAAGCCAAGGAATATGGACTCACATTTTTCTCCTGGTAATGAAAGATGTTAGCGAAAGAAGCAGTTATTGTAATTTTAAATACCATCCATATTTCCTTCATCAACTCAACACATGCGAAAACGATACGGGAACATGTTAAAGATATATTTCTGATCTTACATGTTTGCAACTGCACTACAGAAGGTACTGGAATGTAGAGGGCAAAATTGAATGTAACTTGTAAATAAGAAGCAGTATAATCAAAAACTTTTTAGACTTTAGACCTGGTATTCAAATTTTGTGAGCTCAGCATGGCTCGAATGGGCAGAGCCACTGAAACTGACAGCTCATTCCGAGTTGTATTCTGGACGAACATGCTTGCTGCATGGAACTTTCGAAGTTTTCCCTGTATGTAAAGTGACTCTAATTTCTCTTTAAAATGATTTCACGACGGAAAGCTTCATTTGATAAATAATATAATGATTTTAATATTTTTTTGCCTTAATTAAGGTAGTCAAATAAAGTCTGCATTCTTTTGATTGCAGTTCTAACTAAGCAAATCCGGTATTCTCTTTTACCAACGTCCAGTTTGGGTTTTTCTTACTTTTTACATTTTAGCTAAATAGTATAATTCTGAAGAGAAAGTAAATTATAATACTGATATGATGCGATAACTCAAGACTGGTTAAATAGAATATAATATTTTTTCGAATACTTTTCACTTTTTCATTTCACAGATTAGAAACATTTAACTCAGTGTACCATTTTCTTTGATTCATTTCATATCGCTTTTATTTGTTAAACCGTGAATGTTTGTTGTTATTGATCTATTAATTTGCCGAATGAAAGCTGAAATTTCTTTTCAGTAATGCCAATAAATTAAGATATTCAATAATATTCGATTTCTAATGTGATACAAACGATGGTCGGATATTCGTATGGCGCTGACAACGCGAACGGGATAATCCATTCATATATATCAAACGATATGAAGCTCAAACACAAGGCGTGTCAAACAAATAACACAGGACATGAACTAGCAGCTGTATTAGCCTCTCTCCTTTCGTATATGCCGATTTCAGTTTAATAGCTAGTGTGGTAACGATATTGTAAAAACTGTAGCACTCATATTCAAAGCTGGTATAATCAATATTATAGTTCAGTAGAGTCATGTTCATTTTTGGATAACTTTTCAGAATAATATCCATGAGGCATCAGCAATATACCATCGCCTCCTGGTCGCCAGCTAAAAAAAATGAGGATATCATCAGAAGTTATTTACAAGCTGAATTTGAATCTCCGTAAGTAATAAACAAATCTTTTACTTTGGACTGAGCAGCATACCAACCGTAACCCAAGACATTATATCGCATACAATATTCTACAGTGTCGTCACGAATACAGAAATGTATCGTTTTCAAAAGTGGAGCTACTTGAGCGATTATATACTTTATTTAAGGATAATAAATTCATTTACTTCAGCGCTGAAAATTTCATTATGTTCTATTTATTACCTAAGTATTCGTTGCATTAATTTCAGGAAAATCGCTGTACTCTTTCTTGGCACTCAGTGGAGACATAAGGTTTTTTTGGAGTTAGAATCGTGAAAAATCGATTATAGCCTCGCCAGAATTCCAGCCACAGATCTTCTAACCGATCGGAGGACGTGCTACCATTTACAGCATGAGAGCAATCACAGGGGAACTATATAATTCATTACATTTTATTTACACATAAAGGACAACTGTGGAGACCCAGTCCACCAAATCTAGAAGATATAGAATTATCATCTACCACATTTTACTTCGGGTGAAAATAGAGACACTAATTTTATTGGAATAGGAAATGTGAAAAATTAATTAATGTCATTTCCGGGATTCGAATTACCGAGCTAGCTGGCCGCGCTCATTCGTCTTTCATATTATTTGCAAGAATTGAAATCTCCTTTCTCATTATTTATCAGACTGACTACTAAATTTTCTCAAATGTTCTGCATGTCATTCTGTTTTCACATCAGTAATCAGCGGGGTTTGATAGGTCTGTAATGTCTTTACAAGCATTCTAAGTGTGCTTAATACGCGAATTATATCCTCCGTTTTTGTTGCTTTGCTTATAAGAATTTTATCGAAGAAGGTTATGTACTTAATTTGTACTGTGCAATAAAAGATTTTTTGATTTCAATATATAATTTTTGAAGCGAATCTTCTTAATAAGAGTATGTCAGGTCCTCGTTCTCGAACTGAAATTTAAAAACTTCAAAAATAGAATGAAAGGTAAACAAAAACAAATGAGTTTCTTACTTCTGCGATGCTTGTAAACACGCATATTATCAATAAATTCTCACAAAATACTCAGTTTTTTGGGGTGTGCAAATAGTCAGATCGCTTTTAGAAATAGTATCGGTATCGAAATGCAGCTACTATTGATGCTTCAATCAAAACGTTTTTGTAAAATGAAATTTTTTCAGCGTAAAATGTATTTCTTTGCGCTATTTTCTTCCTTATGTTGATATAAATATTTGCTGTCGAACAAATTCTTCGAGCACGTAGAAAAGATTAAACCTTTAAAATCATTTCAGAAACGAAAAAGCAGCATCTTATATGCAATCATGCAAATAACATAAAGTACTTCATTTAAAATATGCATCTGAAAGAGAAACAATTTCATGATATGAATTTTTTCCGCTAGACGTGTTCCTTCCGGTGAAGAGGCAAAAGCACAAATGTAAATAAACAGATGAAGTTGACATCAGAACTTTAATATAACCTATGCAAACATTTCGTCTTCTGAATTTCTTGCTTTAACTGAAAAAAAATTAAAATCAGTTTTTTTTTTTTTTTTTTTTTTTTCGATTTTATTATTATTATGTATGTATTGCAGTTGAAAATAGAGTTAAAGCCATTATTTTGCAGATTTCATTGCATCGAACCAGCATCGAGTATTTTTTTTTTCAACTAATGACAAGTATTTTATTAAGAATGAAACTTGATTGATATTAAGGTAAGTTTTGCCCTCGTAAACAAAATTAAATTTACATCTTCATTAAGTAGTATTAAGTTATGAAATGGCTTTTTTTATTTCATTACTTACGATTTTTCTAATTTAGAATTACACCACTAGCCCGTTAGCTGACTCACTTGTTAGCTTGCCGCTTTTGTAAGCAGTTAAAAGGGATGTTTATTATAAACTGTAATAAAGTTATAAATAAATTTTACACTAGCGTTTTGTATATTGGCATACAGTTGAAATATTCGTTTGTATAATAATGTCAAAGCACGCGAGGGCTATTTGGTTATTCTAGTTAAAATAATAGACTTGTTTATATATATATGCATATGCATATGTGCATCCTACTGAAATTATGAATTTAGTTTTGCACGTATATATATATATATATATATATATATATATATATATATATACGTGTATATATATATAATTACAGATTTTACAGTTGAGCTGATGTAAGCAAGTAGTGAAATTTTACAAAGGACTTGATTTTGAAATATGGGCAAACTTCAGAGCCATAGGTAATTCACATGAGTATTAGGACTGAGATGTGTTGCAATGAATTTATTTCGGACATCATGTTGCAGCGTGTTTACGCGTTTTACTTACACGAATCATAAGAGCAATCTGTTTCTTTGGAATAAAGTGTGCACGTTATATCACGTAATTACGTACAAAATTTTACCCAGTATTTCTTAACATGTCTTCGTAGTGTAGTGGTCTGCACGCTGGGTGCGTATTCGAGAGGTCCATGGTTCGATTCCCGAAGGCGTTGAGCATTTTTCACTTCTCCTGCTTCCAAAAAAGACCTAATATCTCTACAGTACCTCCCGAACTAAAAGGGTGGTGGATGATGATTCTCCACACCCAGTATTTGGCGATTGGGTCCCCTAATAGACTCCAGTCACCCTTTAAAAGGGGGGAGTATATAAGATATTTCTTCCACCTTCTTAGCATGCCTTCGTAGTGTAGCGGTCTGCACGCTGCGCGCGTATTCCAGAGGTCCATGGTTCGATTCCCAGCGAACGAGTTGCTTGTTTTTCAGTTCTCCTGCTTCCAAAAAAGACCTAATGTCTCTACAATATTATTTCCGATGCACCAAGAGTGTAAGTTACCTAACGCATTATTCAGCGCATTTTACAAAGAAGTGTCTAAGAAAAGAACTACAGGCTGCTAAGAAACATGTCTCTGTAATACTTGCCCTGCATTTATTTTTCCTAGGCGCTGAAGTCCGTAGAACTAAATCATCAGCATACTTATCAACATTATTATCAGTAAGACGGTCGATAATTTTTGGTTTGTAACTTTATAGAAAATTACCGAATCGTACATTTATGTATCATTGTCCTGTAGATACATTAGGTTATTTCGAAGCAGGAGACATGAAAAATGAACTATGTCTTCGTCGGACTCGAACCACGGATCTCTCGAATACGCGCCGAGCATGCTGAGCACTACACCACGAAGGCATGCTAAGAAGGCCGCAGAAATACTTATAGGCCTAAAGACTTGAGATTCAGTGAAGCATGTTACCATAAATTGTCATTACGGAAAGTTTTTTTGACGCGACAAGCTCTCCAAACTCAGTCATAAGTTTCCTTGCTCCACCAGTGACCGAGAAGTGAAATCGCTGAACACTTGTAGTTCGGTCCGGGCTCGAATCCCAGCTTGGTCCGGGATTCAAATTCCAGCTAACAGGTTGTCTGCATGGGTGTGTTCGTGGTCTGCCTCATGTGTACCGTGCGTACGAGTTAGTTTCACTTAGAAAGTTCTCTATGGAGGCATCCCCCCTTTTAGGCAGACATCCCTTCAATGCCTTGCTATAACCAAATAAACTAAGAAGCTTTCTTAAAATTGAGATAAAGGGCAGCAGTAATATGGCTCTTTATCAACACTTGTCTTTTATTGTCTGACAGAAATGCGCAATCTAATCTTCTGCAGAGGGCAATATTCTAAAGCTCGCCTGTACAAGATACAAGAAGTTTTCTGTTTTAAGGAACTTTTTAATCAGTTACGAACTATTATTTCCATGAACTTTGAAGTTTTGCTTACTAAGGATATTGGCCCGTAACTACCAAGAACAGAAATATGTTTATTCTTTTTTAGCATTGGTATAACTGTTGCCTTCTTCCAAATTTATGAAACAGATTTATTTCAGAATTTATTAAGAAGTCTGCAACATAAAACTTCTATAATTGGGGTCAATATGAATGAGAAAAACCTTTGAACGAAAAATTCCAGTCAAGGGTTTTAATTTTTTTTTTTTTTTTTTTTTAACTTTTACCAGTCAGTTAACTTTTTAAAAGTGGTTATTTTTCAGTGATGAATTAAATTTCTCGGAAGCGAAGTTATAAGGTATTTCTATTTTTCATGTCTCCTGCTTCGAAATAACCAAATGTCTCTACAGTTGCGCCTGAACTAAAAAACGTGGTGAATGATGATTCTCCACCACCAGGATTTGGCGACTAGTTCCTCTAATCTCCAGTCGCCCTTTAAAAGGAGGAGTATATAAAGTATTTCTCCCGCCTTCTTAGCATATCTTCGTAGTGTAATGGTCAGCACACTCGGTACGTATTCGAGAGGTCCGAGGTTCGAGTCTCGGCGAGGGCATTGCATATTTTTCGAGTCTCCTGCTTCAAAATAATTCTAATGCCTCTGCAAAGTCAGTGTTAAAATTCCTTAATGAAAAAGAAGTGAACTTAGAATATCATTTGATTTTCATTTTAAAAGGTCATTCTAGCAGTAAATATTTAGCGTCAGTCAGAAGTGGGATTCAGTAAGCAAAGTTACACATGCAAGCCCTTTACTTTACTTCCTTAACATGAATCCCGTTTAGTTACATGAGAAATTTCCTGCTTTTTCTTGTATATAATGTGACTACGAGTCAGTTTGGCTTAGGAAATCTTCCAGAAAGGCATTCTCCGTTAGACAAATAACCCTAGTGTGCTTTACCGTAGTCAAATAATCCAGTCCGTCAACCTGAATGAATCGTTTCCATCATTCTGTCCACTTCTGAAAAGGGTATTCAAAGCTATTTTTTCGCCATGATGCTATATGTATCACAGTAATTTTCATATCTGTAAATAGTAGAGCTGCGTCTAGAAAACTGTATTTTCACATTAGGAAATAAGTCGATATGTGTGCCTTAGCGTCCGGCGGCCATTTCGGTCAACGTAAAAGTACCCTTGTTTTTAACTGCCTCCTAGTTTCTTATTATTACTATATTTTTATGAACTTCCTTAAAACATATTTTTGTTTATTTAGAAAAATATAATGCGTAATAATTAAATAAGTTTGTTTATGGATTCGTTTTAGTTTACTTCATTATAATTGTAGCTAATAATATTTTTTTCTTTCTGCAAATAAAGTACAGTAATCTAAATTGCATTGTCTTTAAATAGCTGAGTTAGAAATTATTTCTCCTGTATGTATTTGTTTCCTAGCTTTGGTAATGTCTGTATATTTGCTTTCTAGCTTTCTTTCATACTTGCTAGTAACTAACTTAGAGAATGCAGCTTATAAATAAAGAACTTTAAATTTTCACAAAGGATAGCAACTAGTTTGGATTATTTAATTATGACAACACATACTAAAGCTATCTGTATAAAGGAAGTAAGGCTTCCATGTAGGAAGCTGTAAAGGAACTTGTCTCACATTTATGATTCACATGAAGAAGCATTAAGGTATGAATCAGTTCCCCAGCCGTGAGAAAACTCAGAGACAACTATTACTGTTTCGCAGCTTTGACTATTCTCTCACAAAAGCTTTTCGCGTAAAGCTGCACTGGTAAAACATAAGTCACAAAGACAGTATTTATCGAAATACTCAACTCCAATATTAGCCGTAATCGATAACTTTTGCTGTTAGTCCCGTCAGCCACAGAAGGTAATTATGTCTAAGTTATTAAAACGAGAAGAGAAATTAAAGTCCTTCATATTTTATTAAAGAATGTGATACATTTTTATCAACGTAATCGTTTCAATACTCGATTTGTAATTTCTGTCAAAAGTAAATTGGTAGATAGCATCATCATTTCATTGCTCTTCTTTATAAAGAAACGATATGTTTGTTCCCTTCTATTTTAACTAAGAAAAGTCGTGAATCCTAGGCCTAAGCCCCAGGGATGCTAATCTTGTTTCGATTCAAAGCCTTATTCAAGGTCGGTTCTTTGGCGACGCAAGGTTAGACATTTGCTTTAAAATTTTTCATATAGTTATTTTTCTGGCTTATGGTTTTCATCAAATAAAGAAAAATATGTCTTTGATAATGAAATATTAAAAATATTTTTTTTATTTTTATTAGTTATTGTTACGCAAAATTACTTATAAATATATTTTCCCTTAAATTTGTTTAGTTAAAAATTTTTAAACAAGGCAATTGAAATAAAATTCAACTCTCCGACAGTTTAAAAATATCCCCGTCTTTTCTTTCATTTGAGATTAAATAAATGGCGCTTTTCCGCTCTGTGTTAAGTATGAAAGATATAACTTCTGATGTTAAGCAAAATGTGGCGAATCCAAGAGATATTTCAAACGTATATCATTGCTTTGATGTTAGAGTGATTAATAAGTGGCTTCATTTTATTTATCAAATTACTTATAGTGTTCAAAATTTTCCTCACAGAATCCTCACCTTGGATGAAAAAAAAAATTAAGTTTTACTTATACAAATACCGTATTTCTTCTATTTTTAAGACGTAAATTATCAGTTTCAGTTAATTTTCAGTTTCGAAAATTTCCGTTTTATCAGCGGAAAAGCCTTTATGGACGACCTTCCTGAATGGACGACTGAAGATATCCGGCCTATTTTCACATCACACATCCAAAAAATAAAGAAATCCTTATGTAGCCAATCCGCTTGTCAGAAAACAAATCCAGAGTGCCTATTCAATAATAAGAAATCTTATCCACTATGGTATATTCACGATTAAGGCACAACCCTTAATTTAAAAATATCACGAAATTTTAAAATTCTATCCCCGGGAATTTTGATTTGATATCATTTCACTTGAGAAGAAACAATATGCAACTGAAATAGCGAAAATATTTGCGTTTATTTATTTAATTTCATTGTTACGCAGCAAGTGGAACTTCGTTCAAAATTCTGTTTTTAAGGCCGCAACCATGATAAAGTTTCTACTAGCCTTTATATAACTGAGCAAGTAGCAAGTGTTTATCAAGTGTTTTATCTTTCACTTCGGAAGGAATACTGAGTGAAAATCTAATATGAATAAATGTGTTATTATTTTTTGTTTTCTTCATATTTAATAGCAAGAAATACCAAGCATTTCGTAGGATAAATATAGTTTCGCACAATAATACTAATTGGGAGAGAGACACTCAGAATTAAGCAAAATGTCAGCCATGAAAACGAATTATGTCAAATCGCCCTCGAAATCAACAGAAATCTATTTAAAATCGATGTTAGTCTAAGGTTCTTTTTTTTTTCTAATTTTTTTCTTAACACTACTCTTAATATGAATAATTAAAAAAATTATTTTTGTGTTATTTTTTGCTAATTGAAAGGTACTGCTGTGCGAGGTAAAACATTATATCACATTACAAGTACTGGATATATTACACGCAATCATATATTTTGTGTATATAATTTCTTTAACTGAATCTAAACCATAAGTATAAACAAAAATCTTATTTTAATGACCGTTCATAATAAAGACAAGACACGATTATTACGTATGATATGTGTGGAATGCAGATCATGGCGAAATTTTCAACAGTATTCTCGAACGTTTTTAACTCTAAAACCAGTTTTATTTACTTACGAGAGAATAAGAGTAGTATGGTAGACAAAATCTTTTAAACTAATAACTTTTTTCCTCCAGAGTAATGTAATTTATGCCAAGAAGGTTTAGTTTACTTTCTAAATACTTCCTAGTCTACGTTATTTTATTCTAGGCATTAATTTCAATAAATATGCGAATACTAATTATCTTTCTTTTCTAAAGGTTTAGAGCTCTAAGCACAGTTATATCAGCGTAAAATTTGCTTCATGTAGAAACTAGAAAATGTCACTATACTACCCAGCAACATGTAACGATTTTACGATTTTAAATCATTCACTGCGTCATTTTAAAAAGATATTCTTACAGTTCTAGCAGTGTATAAGATGGAGACGTATGTATGTTGTAGAGAGCTCTCAAAAGTATCAGTATTTATAAACTGATAAGTAATTTTTAAAGGAAAATACATTGCGGACATCTTCTCAGGGAAAACTAACCTTCTGAAAGCTTTCTAAGAGAATCTGAATATATTTTCTCACATGAGAAAAATTTCTAAAACGTTGAATAGAGAGGTCCGTCCGCAAACTAGCAATCCCACTCCAACAGTATAAGTCCTTTGTCCACTCATTTTACTCATTTGGGGTTGCGTCCATGCACAATGAATTAAAGTCATTCTTCCTCTGTGTCCTTGCTTTGTAGTTAGTAGTCAGAGCATCTAGTTGGCAAAAGGAAAGTGTCTGGGGTTCCATTATCGGTGGAGACATGATTTTCTTCGATTCAAGGTCCCAGAAATGTTAATGCTTCCAAAAGTTTTTTTTTTCTCCTGACAGCGGACATTTGCTCAAAGGCAATTTGTTAAGAATAGCCTAATGCAGTGGTCTGTCTCACCATTGAAAACATTGACAATGATGCATCACTAAGGATAGATTGAAATTACACCACGAAAAGGGAGAAAGATACGCCAAAACAACCAAGCTTTACACGAGAATCGAACCTACGTCGTTGATTTTGAGCTGGAAATCAACCCCCGCCAGCAATTATACCGTCCAGGGCGACATGATTCTACTTGTACTTGCCTTTACGAAAACGAGTAATGACTGTACTTTAACAGTTTCATCTATAATAATGTAATGACGTATTTTCATCTTAGTGAGGCCTCAAAGAAAGTTGATATAAATTTCAAACATTTTAAAAGCAATCAAGTCTCATAAAATATTTATTATTTAACCAAACGCGAAAATGCTAGCAGTGTAAAAATATGAATTACGAGATAATGAAAAATTCTTTCATTAAGGATAAAACTTAGCAATCTGTGAATCCATACTGCCGTAATTAAGAATTAAGTAGACATCATAGCGCAATGAGTATGATTCCAATTTCTAGAGAGAACAAAGATAATACTGGAGTAAATGCGAAATTTCTTAAGTTCAAAAACGAAGATTAGACTGACAGGTACAGGAGCAAGTTTATTCTCCAGCTCAATGAAAGGCGGATTTTAAGTTTCTTCGGTAAAACACAGCACCATATAGAGATACACAGAGTAGAAAAAGTAGAGAGTAATACTAAAGACTGGTACCGCACGATAATGATGGTTTTGTTTTCAGTTCAGTATGGCTCGCATGAACTATACTTAAGTAGAAGCGGCCTGTCATTTGAAATGAATTCCGTTGAAACAGAACTTCAATGGTAGCTTTTTTCCGGCAAATATTAAGAGTTCTTACTTATCATTAAGGAAAGTGTCGTCAGTTTCCCTTTACTAAAAAAAGTACCTTTTATACAATTTTCATAATTTGTATTAGATTATTTCAGATCCTCCTTCAGAAGAGAAACTCCTGAATTCTTTTAACGAGAATTAAATATCCTTTATTCTGTAAACTTTCAGATTTCATGAAAAAAAATCGTATCTTTAAACGCTATTTGGTAATAGGCCAGAAAAGTATTAAACTGCATTTCATATTATGCTTCACTTTAAAATAAATGCATCTGAGAATAATTTCCAAACTCAAAATAAAACAATTTTCCTCACGAGTTCGGAATCATCAAAAAGCACTTCATTAAGTAGTCTTTTTTTTTTTTTTTTTTTTTTTTTCCCGTAGATTTCAGTGATGGCTTTCTGCAAATATTTTGCTCTGACCGTGTGTCTTTTGTTGATTGGAAGTAATATGGTGTCCTCAGGACCTGTTCCAGAAGTTGACTGTAAAGCGATGCTAGGTAAAACATTTTTAAAACATTTATTTCTCTTACTGCTGTTTATTTAAAAATTTAAGCTTAGTTTATTTGTTTGGTCTTTTCAGCACAATTGCTTTTTGGAAAGTAAGTTAACGCCTATGGTGCCATATTTAATTGCGTGTATTGTATTTTATTAAAACTGCTGTACCTTACTGTGAGATTTGCTGACATTTTTCTTGAAAGTTTCCTTAATAAATAGCACTTTACTTATTTTAGATAGTTTTGGTTTTTCAAAGCGAAATTTAAAAGAAAATGATTTTTATGGTTTTAAATGAAAATAGTTTGAAAGTAAAAGAAATATAATTTTTTTAGTTACTTTCGAAAACTAAGGAAGAATATATCAGTTCTTATCAGAAACGAAGCAACGAATTCCCGGAGGTATCTCTGCTTTATTTAGTATTCTTTTGGTTTCACTTGATAATTTTACGAAGTTAAGATATATAAGGAAATCAGATACGGTAAATTTGAACGCGTATTTTCAAACTGCAAGTCACAAGATGAGCAAAATTTAGATTTTAATATTACATTCTTCTTCATCAGACGTGATTACTAGAAATTTTCCTTGGAAAATTCTTCATGAAAGCATCCTTCTACTTATTCAAATAACCTTAGTAAGCTTTGTTATAATCAAATGATCTGATCCTTTTTATCAAAAATAAAGTAGTAATTCAAAGTAAATTATCATTAAGGAAAAAAAGACAAACAAATACAGAAAGCGTAAAACAAGAGATAAATAATGAATATTTTCAATAAATTGCTGCTTGATAAAGAAAATTTTCTTAGGTATATAAATCGCAAAAGGAAACCTCAGCTGTCCCACATCGATTTCGGATTCGTTTAGGCAATTAACATTATTGATAATGAACGTAATGGAAACGTTCATTAAAGTATGATTGCGTTCTTTTGATCTGAGAGTCAAAAGTGCCCTTCTTATCTTCTTTTAGACTATAAAATAATTTTACTTTTCTAGATCTACGAATAAAACCCAAAGTTAAGGGCTTTGAAATAAGTATTAAGTTATTCTTAAGCCTTCTTAAGCTGTATTTCACGTCTATCTGTGGCCGTATGGTTAATTTTTGAGTAGTGGTACTTTGACTCTTCTCTGGAACTGGTAAATAGGTTTATTGTAAGGCTGGTTTCATGGCGTGTACAAGCTAATTTCCCTTCTAAAATAATTTGAAACTGTATCTTTGGAAGATAGCCCTTTTGCGTTTAAATTTCTTCAATTAAACATGCAATAATCTGCGCACTCAAATTAAAGATTTAATGAATTTTATTTCTAAAATGTGTAAGTATACTACAAAAATATCAAAATTTGTGAACATGATTTTAAAGTACAAAGTTTACGTTCATTAATTTTGGTTCGAAAACAATTTAGAATTTGAAAGGTAAAGAATGTTCCTGCTCATGACAATTCAGAACAAATATTCAAAAGTGGAAAATAGAATATAGAAATTAACAGTAACATTTCATAACAATCTATAAACCTTTGATAATTAAAAATCTTTGATATCTTAACGAGCTGATTTATTTGGATTTAGAAATTTCATTTTAAACAACGTTTTCTAAGAGTAAAAAAGATATGAAAGATGGCCTTGTCTACATTCTTTCGCTGAAGAAATAATTCGTATAAGATTTCATGTATTCGTGTCGATAAAATGTATTTTATATTAGTACTTTTAACTGTGAATGATCTTTCAAAATTAATCATTTGGGATTACATTTTCTTCATCAAATGAACCTATGACTGCTTCTTATTAAATGTTTTAAGCCTGATTTTAAAATAATAAATTCAGTTTCTTATCTTTCTTCTTTCCCTTATAGTTTGGCTGTTGACTAATAATATTTAAAAAGTCTAAAAATTTGTTTTATGTTATAGCCTTTTAACTAAGCTAAATCATCTAACTTCCAAATATGAATCAATAGTATTGTAAAACTAATCAAAATTTGAGACGGTTGGCATCAAATGAAAGATCTTTTTATTAACATCTTTCTAGAGCCGTTAAATATTTTTTACCTAATTGTATTTAGCCCTTAATATCTTTAAAGAGTGTATTGCCTCAAACTACTTGGAACTCTCTGCCTTATCAGAAACCAAATGGATTCAGTATGAATTCTTATGCCTTCATTTCAATTTTATGAATATTTAAGCTTCATTTTAAATGGCTCTTTAGCTATTATAAATTTATAAATTTTTAACTATCTTTAGAAATCTCAAAATCCTTAACATCAACTTAAAAGTTTCTCATATTCATTAAGAAATAAAATCAGTACAAGAATATGAAATATTTCAGTAATGCTTTCTAATGTATGTCTGTTCTTTGTTATGATGTGTCCAGGTTACGATGGTAAGACTTCAGAGACATTGCGATTGTTCTACAGAAGTAAGAATATAAATATATCATTATCTTTAAGAAAATAATTTAACATACCCATCAAATGCAATCGGAATTAAGCTAAAAATTGAAATAAAGAGTATTATTAAAAAATGTCTAAAACGCTGCAAGGTATCTGCCTTCAATTTCAGCAAATGCAATTTCAATTCTACTCCACGGCACTTTAAAGCAAGAAGGAAGCTATCTGACAGAATGCATTTAATCTTCATATGCGATTTTCATAAGAAAATAAACAAATAAAATCACTCGCCCACAGCTGCACGTATCTCAGCAGCCTTCTTTGAGATCCTCGAAGAAAACAAGCGAAAACAAAAATGGAAAGAGGGGAGGGGGACATGAAGATGGCTACTTCTGCTATCGAGCTTCTTTCCAGTACATTTATTTCGAATAGGGTAAAACGACATTTATCTTGTGCTGTCACCGCCAATCTTTCTCGCTTTCACATTCTTCTTTATCAGATTGCAGCAAAGGGAAATAGTTTTCTTTTTGCTTAGAAGCATTACATTCCTGTACGCAACTGTATGCATCTCTTCTCGGTACGGAAGCTATCCCGAAAGGCTAAAGACTGAATTTCTTTCTTGGAAGTTATATAATTTTACCGCAAAAAGGATCATTCTTATGATCAAAAGGATTAGTCCCTTATAAGGTTTCAATTTTTATAGTGAGTCAAACAAACAGTACTCAAAGACTGTGATTCCAACTCAGATTTCTAACGGTACTAATAGGCAATCCATTCGACCTCGGATTTCAAGGCTCTGTGTCTGAAATTCTAAAATTTGCAGGATTGAAATAAAGAAATACTTAATTCCAATTACGGAAAGGAAATCCAGATTCTTCATCAAGAGCAGAACAATCTTAACACAATAATTATGTTTCTGAGCTTTCATTGTATATTGAACCTACTAGTTTTTAAATCTATTATCCCTTTCGATCAATAGATTTGAACTAGAAGCCAAATAATATGTTAGGTTATGAAAGAAATGTTATATGTAACTATATATCTGTACTTATTCAACTTGTCAAGGGGACAACCAGTTAATCACCAGTCGAAGAAGGACCAGTCTTCTCGCCCCTACTCGGAGGTCCAAAGCCATCCTTCCTCCAGAACAACATAGGCTACCCTTTGGATACCAGAAACCGTTTCCGTGTATTTTAGACCCTCTAAAGCCGAGACTGTCGAAATACAGATCTCAACCAGTATAATAACGACCCTGGTGTAGGTTGAATCTCACGTATAACTTTTTTTATGTGAATCAGTTTTTGAGTTTTCTTCTAAAAACTGAGATAGCACATACGCATACACAAATTTATGGCTTTACATGAAATTGCTGAATCACTACAATAAGAATCATAACATCAGACTAAAAAATTAGTAGATTCTACATTTCCTTGTATCCTGTCATGAAGTCAAAAATTTTCCTTATATTTAGATTTCTAGTAGAGACATAAATAAATTATTTAATCCAAAACATATAACAATTAAATTTACAGCTTTGTAAGAACTTTTTCAGTTAAAAGAAACAGAAAACTTTTATCTGGAAAAATATTAATTGAAATTACCTTTCTAATAGGAATGCTCTCGGAGAAAGCATAAAATACTTGAACTCACTCTACCTGTTTCAGTGGAAATCGAATCGGGAATAAATCAGCAGTGTCTAGAAATTTTATGCATTCCTTTTAACTGGTGACTCATCTGCATAATCGAATACGTAGACTGAAAAGCTTGTAACGAGGTTAATTTAAAAACTATTTTTCATATTCCATTACATTAACATGAAAAAACTGTATCAAAGATCAGCTATTTTCCTACAATTTAATCATGCGGGAATAGGTAAAGTGTTTCCAAAGTTCTAGGTAATGAGATCTAATTCATTTCACAGAACTTGCAGGCAACGTTATCGGCCAGAGACAAGTCTCGACATGTTTATGCAGCTATCTCCTGTAATACTGTTTAATTCGATCCAGATGTTTGACTGACACAGTCGTATTTTTCTAGCATTGTTTTTGAAACCCCGTGAGACGGGAAGAGCAATCATTTCCTTTTTGTAGATGAAAGAGCAATCATTCCTTTTTTGTCCACCTGTTCTTTCGATATATCACCCATCGATCAAGTCTGGTAGATGATTGGCAAACAAATGGCCCAGCATACAACCTCGGGGTTGATACAATCATCAGATAATTTTTGACTTATGTATGTAATAAAATAGACTGACATAATACAAGCCTATATCCAAAGCCCTTTTCTTTCACTGCCGACGAGTGTCCCAGGAGTTATCAGCAATAATGGCTAAACGAAATGCTGATTTCTTCGTGTTCTAAGAGTCGAAATGGGCTATAATCAATTCATTCTTGTACCTTATATTATTTTATCCAATATACATGGATTTGATACCTCTTGTAATTCATGTCACTGTTATTTGATGGTCAGCAACGTACATAACGTACATATCAAGGATAAAATGTGATTGCGTCAGTTGTGACGCTTTTCGACTGCACACACTTTTGAAAAAATTAATATTTCATAACTTTACTGTCATTGGTTTAATATGACATAGTAAGAGTAACTGTTTTCAAATAAGTTATGGACAAGACGGGTTCAAACCTCTTAAATCATTTAGGCACTTGGTAAAATATTCCGAATTCCTTAAAAGAAAATTTTACTTATACTATCTTCTAGAAACTTAATTAAACATTCCGAATTCCGTATAAGACAAGTTTTACTTATATTTTAACTGAATGGATTTAGCAATAATTTATATTTCTAAAACTCTTCAACCAGGACTAGAAGATGAAACTCTACTATTTTTCGAAGTATTAATATAATTTGTCATTTGAATAACAGAAGCTATCATACTGATTTTTCATATTCTTCGTATTTTAGTACAGGTGACTAAATATTAAACTTTTATCGAAAAACTATTTTATTGTTAAAGTTAGAATGAAATTAATTTTGCGCATAAAATTAATATTCTTAATTATATTGTGAACAGTAACTAAATTCATAATAATTGCAAATTTCTGTTATATTATTTGCATCACACATAAGAATACAAATATATTTTTATATTTCAACTCCTTATTATAACCATTTCTCTCTCAAATATTTATTACATAATATTCTGAACTGATAAAAGATAATAGGTTTTCTTCATGCATTTATAGAAAACCTAATCATGATTAACGCTATGACTCAAGAAAGTGTATGTAATAAAACAGTGGCCTTACGCAAGATCGTAAACTTACGTTTTCTGCTTCAAGACCAGGCGATATTAATATCACATATAATATTATTCATAACCTCGGTATTTTATTTTAGGTAAGGAGAGGAAAACTGCTGAAATTTTACATTTGGGGTTGCCACAATTCTGATAACTGTGCATTTCATCAATTTGTATGATTTATTGCTATTTCTTCACCTCAAAAAAGAAGGCAAAATCAGTTGCACAATTGCAACTTATTCAGAGAGGCTTATAAATTATATTTCAATAACTCTGATCATTGACATGTATAAAGGATGGGTGAAATGTCTGTATGCACAAGACATAGTAAGTTGTTACATAAAAACAAAAATTTAGTCTGCCCTTAAAAACATTATTAGAAGCTTATATACGGTGACTATATACGCCAACCTATATACAAATATTTTTTTAATATTTAATGACGTTTTTTTCCTTTCAGTTCAGCTCCGGGAGTTATATGATGTGTTAATGGCTAATGGAGGTATTGCGGGGCTCCACGAAATGGTGAGAAAAGCTGGAAGAGCACCTTCGCTTCGTTTGCGATTTGGAAAGCGCTTTGATCCTTCATGGGCTCCATCAGAGCTAGGAAACGAGGCATTTTAGAAGGCACTATGATAAACCTCACATTTGCTCTACGAACCTTCACAGTCTAATTAAAAATATTACTTTATAATACATGTGCTTTGAAATTAAAATAATATTATTAATGTTAATCATTATTTAACGTACAGTGTCATTTTATTTCATTATCAACATTCCACTGTATATGGATAGCGATATAACATTTATTGTATCATGTTTACTCATTTAATAATGTATACAATAAGGAAGTATCAGCACTCCTGTACTAACGTATACTTTACTTTTTCTTGGCTAAGTTTTTTCTCTTATAAAGCAGATCAATGTGATTTTGAAACACATTAACATGCTTATCATGTCGAAACGATAAGTCATTTCTGATAAGATATTTCTGCCATTCTTCATTGTGATTCTAAATGTTACCCGTTCATATTTTGCATTGTATTGGATTTTTAATATTCAGGATAGATAAATAAATACATTTTATGCAGTGGCAAGTATTTATTTACTAGAAAGTATCTCTTTGAAATACATTAAAAGTTAACTAACACTAAGAAGATAGTTCGAGAAACCCTTCATCTTTCATTACAAAATTAACACTAAGTATTCCATGGAAAAATGCGTTTTTTTGCTTAATCAATGACAGAATGAAAATTCACTATTGTTTTCTTGTGTGTGAATTTTATTACTTTATTGAACGTTCAGCCTATTATCAAAATCAAGGTACGTTCTTTTATTGTAAAGGTTATAATGAAATTAAGATCAATCTCACAATAAGTACTATATTTGTCACTGTGATAAACGTAATAGTAAAAATGACCTACAAAATTGGACGTCATTATTTCAGCGAGACACAATTTTATCATTACTTTATGAATTTCCGAATCTTAAATAGTTGCTGTGTGTTTGACATATAAATTCAGACTAAATACTTACTTTTTTATTCACATTCTTTCATTTGCTTTTGCAATACATTACTTTTAAGTGATGAAACAAAACTTTTAAACACTTTTACAATCTTCCGAAAGGCTTTATCAGTATTTATAATATTCAAAATTATTTTTAAACACTTAATAAATATAATTATATTTTATAATATATTTTTCGGAAATTTTCTCGATGAATCGCACAGCTTATGAGTAATCAGAAACTTCTAGAGAAAACAAAAACTTTTCTAGGAATTTCTGAAAAATCTATTTTTCTTGAAACATAAGATTCTTATAAAATTTTTCCATGTGCAGCGTAAAACACGCCTTAGTCTCAAACTAAATCCTCACAAAAATTACCTCTCCCAAGGGAGACAACATTGCCACAGAAATTTAACTTACCTTTCAAATCATAAAATACACGAGATAAATATCATTGTAAAAACACTATATAAGACAATACGAAAGTTCAGCTATACCCTCGTCGAAATTTGAATCACGGAACTTCTAGTTGCTCTCTGAACGTGCTACCACTGCCACCACAAGAGCACATGCAGGGAGAGACACTAATTCTTTTATTACCCGCCAATGAAGGATGATTTTGGAGAGGCACAAATTCCAGCCCATCAAATTCAAGCGGTCACAATTGCCACTCAAAACATTTTAGTTCGTTTACCTCTGTAGAGGCATTTAGGTGTTTTTCAAAACAAGAAACGTAAAACTTCAACTATACCCTTGCAGAGATTTGAACCACGGGGCTTTCTGTTGCTAATTGGATGGGCAACCACATACACATGAGAACATGCACGTGGGGATACAGTATTTCCTTATATCACGACTTAATAGAACATTCTATTGAATTTCTTCAAAGTTAAATTTCTTTTCATGAGTGAATTATGACGTGCTTTGAAATATTCTTTAGACGAATTTATTTCAGATAATAAAACGGGTACGAAACAGGCGTAATGCAGTGTGCCTTTGTATGAAATTATAGCTAAAATGCATTAAGTAGGTTTATATGTGGGACGCAGAAGTTTAGCTGATGCATTTAAGAAAAAATGTACATTTGTATCTACTAAATAACGTTTGAAAGAAATGTGGCAAAATTGAAACTTTGTACTTTGTACTTTGAACTTTGAAACTGAATTTTGAAACTTAAACAACAATTTCAGGCTGAAGAAAATTAGATATTTCCTTTTACTAATTAAAATAGCTTTTGGAATTATTGATAGCCGTAAAATAATTCTGAAAATATTAGATGCATACCGTTAAGAAGTAGATAAAAATTAAGCAATTAAACTTCATGAAATTAGATTTCCTGGTACTGGTGAGAACACGCATTACTTCAGCTACAAGAAATGAATCTTAATAAAATACATCGGTTACACTGCATTATTGAATTAAATGAGAAAACGCAACAACATTTTACAAAGCAAAGGTTTGCAAAATTTATGTATATTGGTCGAATAATAAGCTAAGAAAACGTAAAAAAGTATTATTGGTACTAATGCAAGTAAACTACATTTATCACTAAAGCGATCGTTTCAGAACTACTTATTAATTCTTTGCCAGAAAGCATGTCGGGAAATAAAACTGTATAACATGGTTAAAAGCTGTCATTTAACAAGTAGATAATCGAGAAAAGATATGGATATAAGAAAACTGAAGGTAATTTAAATACGACAAAGCACAAAAAAATTATCTGTCTAAATGGGGTTAGGGGGTTATTAAATTATGGCAAAGCACACGAGGGCTATCTGCCTAAAGGGAGGGATGCCTTTGTGGAGGACTTTCTAAAGAAAACTGGCTCGTATACACGTTACACATGGGGAAAACCACGAAAACGTCCATGCAGCCAGCCCATTCGCGGGATTCGAACCTCGGACCGAACTACCAGTGTTCAGCGTCTTTACAGCTCGACCGCTGGTGGGCTCTGCCTAAATGGAGGAATGCCTTTGGGGAGGACTTTCTAAGTGTCATTGGCTCATATCCACATTCACATGGAAAAATCCCAGAAGCCAACCAGTCCGTTCGTCTGAGTTTGAACACAGGTCGAGTAACTATTGTTCTTAGCTGTCTTAGCCACTCGGTCTTTGATGAGGCATAGTACATGAAATATCTGTATAATTCAGAAGAGAGAAACTAAAATTTTGAATTTCATGTTCTGACGCTCATTGACTTTAAACAAATCCCAGAATTCTTAAGCAACATCTCGGAAGCTTAGGGAAAATGAAGCTAATTTGCTACCTAGCAGCAGATGACAACCATTTGCGACTGCATGGTCAACAAAATAAAATGGCTATACCCCCTTCCTCAGCTAAGTTAGGGTATTGCTGCAGCCACAAATCCTTTGAGATCATCTACCACTGAACGTATAGCTGAAGGGGGTCTTTAAAACCCGTGATCGTCAGTTTCTCACCTCTTTTATTACTGGTTAAAAAGTGACGGAGGACGCAGGTGAAGATTTTATTTTATTCTTTGAACTCAGATTAGCTTAGCAACGCGATTTTAGGTTTATTCTGATCTTCAGAGAATGTCTTTGATATTTGTGAAAAGACACATATAACAGTAACTTCTTAGACTCCCCTGTCTTTGCTTTCGGATATGAATTAATTCCTTCTACAAAAGGATAATGACTTTATTCGCCAAGCTAGGTTTATACAGCCGTAACTCTAAGGCTGCTGTAGGAAATACACAGAACGATACCCTCAAGAGGAATTATAAGAAGTGGATAAAGCAACAAATCTCCAGTCCATCAACTTGCAGAACATTTATGGAAGTAAAATCTGCACTAAACTAATACAGAAACTCAGCACTACATAAGTCTTGGAAAGCGTTCGAAGATCTTTGAAATACGTTTAAGGCTTCTTTATAACTTGAGGCTAGAGCCCAAAAGTCCTGCTGACCATAACGAATTATCGCTACGTCTCAAACAACTCAGAAAATGCTAAAAAAGGTAAAAACAACCTTTTTTTTATTTAGTCTTAATGTAAAAGAACGGACACAACTTGTGCTACAGACGAAACTTCCACTACTTGTGAATATTAAAGTTAACATAACCATATGAAATTCAAACGTAGAAACGTAGTCTAAAACTACACATAGAATAGACTAATTTAAGCTGGCTGTGATATATTTTCGGTACGTGTTTTAAAACATCGGCTAGCGAGATGCTTAAAACGGACCATAACTTTTGAGCAGAGCTAGCGAGAATAATAACAGGAAAACGCGGTTGTCAGAAGGTCTAATCTAAAGATTCAAAACCCTCAACTTAAAGGTACACAAACCTAATTTGCATGTTGATTAGAAATACGGAAAGAAAATGTTATAGTAAAGACTCAGATCCTAATAACTTGATAATTAACATAAGATACTTAACATAGCAAATGACGTTGGTAAAAATTTAGCTTTTATGTATTATTCAGTTTTCAACAATGTGAACCACATTACATCCTGACGTGCTTTATCTAATTAATTTGTACAAATATTTAACGACATTATTCTAAAAAATATTAACATCAGTTTTTATATAAAATTTATCTATGAAACATTTGCTATAAAATTCAAAAATTTAATTTTATGGCAAATTAATTACTTTCATGTTATGGTATTGTAAAATACTTACTTATTTCTGGTAATTATATACGGATTTAGAAGTTACGAATTTGTTTTGCTTTTTTTTGTTGTTGTTTCTCGCTGCGTAGAAGCCTACTTAGTTCTGTTTCATTCATAAGTTATCTAACGCACTCAAAGAAAAATAACTGTATTAAAACAAAGAATATTTCCCCCCAAAAAATTAGCATTCGTTTACCAACGCACGTTCTTAATTCCGACTGATGTTACTGTAATCAGTTGTACTAAGTAAGGATAGAGCTTCCATATATGAAGATGATTTGTCTTTATCTACTTACACTCTAAACGTTTTGGGGAGGGACTGTTTCACATTTTGGGGATAAAGAAATACTTAAAAAAAGATAAGCTTTTCTTAATCGTTTAGATCATATCAAATAAACTGTCTACCCTTAGCTAAGCGCATTCTTTTATTTTATTTTTAGTCGAATAACTATTTCAATAATAAAAGATAATGCTGAAAGCGTCTTAGAGCTACCAGGTCTTTTTTTCTATGCTGGAGAAATGAAAAATGTGAAATATCCTCTTCGGGACTCCAAACCTTTCGAATGCGCTTCGAGCACGCTTCCAGTTACACCACGAAGGCATCCAGAAAGCAGGAGAAAATACATTTTATCTTTAAAAAGATATGAAAAACTTTAAAATGTTAGTCACGAAATAATAAATTTGTTTCGTCTTAATCTGACTTGCTACACTTAAATTCAAAATCCAGATATTAATGTTAACAATATTAAAATAAAGGTTATAAGAACTTCAATAGCTTGCGGGTATTTCTAAAATTAGCTACAATAAAATCAATTCAGAATAGCTACGTACTCCACTAATTCAGAATAGCTACGTACTCCACTGATAAATTTGAAAGCAATGATATTAAGGCATTAACATCAGTAACAATTCAATTTCGCTTTTCTAATGAAGGTGAAGAAAACGCAAAGAATATTAGTTACTTTGATTCATTATAAATGCATTCAGTTTCCTGAACCGGAAGCGTATCAACCAGGTTGCGGATTAACCCGGTCCTATTTAAAAGAAAAAAAAAAGTTACATTTTTTACAAAGCACGTATGCATAATGGCCCAAGTGGGAAAATAAAAGTGCGTATAGTAGTACTGATGAGTCTTGTTTTATCCGCAACACCACATAATTCATTTGTATACGGAATATATCAGTATTGTGCTGTTAAAAACAAAAACATTCTAACTGACTTTTTGCGTGAGTGTCAACTCAATGATATCTTATCTTTCCAATTTTTAAGTACTGTTTTTTAATAAAATTTATAACTTAGTTCTTTCCTTAGTTGCAGTGCGTTCATTTTTAATAATGATTTAATTTACAAAAATAAATGATTTTAGTGTCCATATTAAACTGCTTGGAAATGAGATAAATTATTAATAGTATTTTTAAAATTTTAATACTGGTTATTCTTCTTTCTTTTGTTTTTCATTACTTTCGATTTATTCGTAAGTTTGAGCTAGCAGTGGATTTGTGTCTGGAATTATATCGATTAATCGAGAGTCACACTGCAATAAAATCTGCAGTACCTATAGTTTTTCTCTCCGAAACGAAAGAACATTTAGCGGAAGTAACACTGTACTTTCTTTCGAAAAGGAGATTTCGCAACAATTTTAGAAGTGGAGTCAAATAAAAATAAATAACCCGTCGTAAACTAAGCTTTCTCCCGCAGCATTAAAGAAAGCTGTCATTCTGAATCATCGCTGAAGTATAAAACTAAAATTCTCCATACACAGAACAAAGAATTTCCTAAATTCTTGTATTAAGTTATGCTATAGAAAGCAAATGGACTTTATTTGCTATTATAACTGACAATATTTCCTCAATGTCTGCCATTTATCCCATCGTAGTTTCGTCTTTTCCTACACTGCCTAAACTGTTTCTTTGTTTTTCTCCTTTATTCCACAGTGCACTTACTGACAAATTTGACCTCAACCAAGTCAATGTTTGAGAAAATCGGTGAGCTCCTTTAGATTGCAATCTAGTCAGCAAACGCTTTAAATAAATGTTGGAGATTTCCTTTTTCTCCAGTCAACAAGTGTGAAAGGAAAGTGAAGTAATAATGCTGCTTATTCTCAAGAGCATCGCTAGGATGTCACTGGGACGAATAATGATTTTATACAACTGTGCAGGATATTGGATTTTCTCTCTTCGGTCCTTAAAAGGTACACTCGGGAATTAAGATAGATTTCATATTTAATCCTACTTTTTTTTCATGAGCTGCATATACAGTGTACATTAGGTTCTTACATATTATAAGTTTTAGGGAGAAGAAATTTAAAATGCGCAATAATTGGCAGTTACATCAAAGAGGTATTTCACATCATGTGAAAGTTAAAAGAAATAATCTAAATCTCAAGTTGCATGAAATGTTCCTTTATAATTTCCTGAAATTTTAGGAATATATGCATTATATGGAAATTACTGTTCTTATTTTCTCAGTAGAAATTTTCTCAAGTAGAAAATCAGGTAATAAGAATTTAATTTCCGTTAGTATTTATTCTATCGCAAATAATCTCTGTCTTAATGTGGAGCAAATTAAATGTATCCGCAGGCCCCAGATGTTAAGAATCACTTTCCATAAATACGACATTTTTAAGTTTAATCCCAACTGATGTTACTGTGAATAAGTGAATTATTTTTGATAGAGTCTAATATGGTCAGCCTATAATTTCTTCTGTAGGTTCACAGATTGTAGTAGAGGCTGCGCTTACTGTATTGTAGATTGTGTTGACAGCTCACTGCTTACACTTAACTAAGGGAGAGCCAGTAAACAGGAAAAAAGTTAACTAATGTTCTTACAGATAATTTTTTTCTGAAATCCAAGTATTCTTTCTTTGTTGCTTCTAAACCTGTATAGCAGGAAGAAAGCTATTACGAAATGTTTGTTTGCTAGCTCTAAATTTTAGACCAATGCTTTCTAAGCACAGGAGCTTTTAGTTACGATGACTAATGAACATTTAAAGTACGACCATTGGGTCAGAAGACATTTTAAATGTTTTTTCCATTCCAATTCTGAAATTTTCAAGGGTTTAATAAAAATTCAGGGTATCTTTATTTTTTAATCTTTTATATGTATCTTTTTTTAACTTACTAGTTACCTTTTCTCCTATTTTAAGCACATACACAAAAAATACATGAATTTCTTTTTTCTCAAGTCTTGACTGTTACTATGCTGAATTTCAGATTTTAGACCAGTAATAATCATTGCTTATCAGCGATAGCGAACACATTAGAAACTGTATCGTCTACGTCAAACATTAAGCATTTGTTTACATATTTTGCAGTTATTTACTCTTCAGAAGGAACTGTAATATCTTGTTATTTAATAAATAAATATAATTATTGTTGAAGTGGCAACGCCATATTTGTATCAAACCGTTACTCAGCAACGAGAGATATTATTTTAAAAAGATTTAGTATTCTGAAGATTTTACAGCTAGGGGTAGTATTAAAATTTTGCCACTTAAGAATTGTATAAAATTTGTCTATCACCGAGAACTAGAAATAAAATTTATATTCTACTAAGAAGATTGTCTGTTTTGTAAATTACTGCAAAATACATTACAGTCATAATAAATTGGAGGTCCCACCGAGATACTGGAAATTAGGAGTGCAATTATCAATTCGATGGTGCTGGTCTCCTAATCCCAGAAATTTACTGCATTTTTTAGAACAAGTTTGCTAATACCAATTGCCGAGTTTGTTTATTTCAAGGATAAATGGATGTAAAAAGTCTGCCGTTTTAAAGCAAGATTTGAAGCGGATCATTCAAAGATTATCTTCTGTGCTTCTGTAACTTGCGTCCGAGCAAAAACTGTCAAAAATAGGATACTGCTGATCTCTGAAGATAAGATTAACTTTTGGTTTTCTTAAAAAGGCTTTTATTGAATTTTAATACTTTGTTTCAGAATTATAGTTTATCGTGTAAGATTTTGTTTAAAATAACTAACGCTAAAAATATTCAGCTTAAATTTATAATTGGTATTTGTGGTAAAGAAGTATTTTAAAACTATTGTTTATGCTTTACTTTTATTTGTATTGAATTTTTATGTTGATAATTGATATGTGGAAGCCATCCCGGCGTTTATAAAAAAAAAAAAAAAAAAAAAAAAAAAAAAAAACTGCTAGCTGAATTTTGAATTTGTTGCCAAGCAGGCGCGTGGAAAATAAGTAGCAACGTCAAACTGACGTAGTGTGATTTGATTATACTGCAGAATTTCCAAAAGTTTTTTTCTTAGTTCTCGCCATCCAGGCGTGTGATAGATAGTAACATCATCCCGACGTATTACAAATTGTATATTCTAAAAGTTGTATTCTAGAAGTGAGTTAAAACGTCAACCCAACGTAGTATTATAGTATTTTTTGCCAACCTGGCAAAGTTGTTTAAATAATTATCTCCAATTGGTTAGTGTGAATTTCGTATTCGAGAAATTACGTCTCGCCAGAACATTTTTAGTACAAGTACGATCTTTTAGATTCTATTTCAAAAGGAAGCCTAATAAAGGTAACTTGTGTCAACATGTCATTCTTAGCTAGGAGTAAAAAACAGGATTTAAAAGTACTAGCAGAAAAGTTGGGTTTAACCGTGAAACCTAAATTTAAGATTGCTGAGTTGCATAAACTGATTACTGAAATTCCCGGTTATGATGAGGAGTTTACTCGAGAACTACTGGCTGCAATTAGAGAAGAAAGGGAACGAAAAGAAGAATGTGAAAGTGAAAGAGAAAAAGAACGCGAAAAAGAAGAAAGAAAAGAAGAGAAGAACGCGAAAGGGAAGAAAGAAAAAAAGAGAAGAACGCGGAAGGGAAGAAAGAGAAAAGGAACGCGAAAGAGACGAAAGAGAAAAGGAACGCGAAAGAGAAAGAAAAGAAGAGCGTGAAAGGGAAGAGCGAATTAGAGCCTTTGAGCTACAGAAACTTCAGTTGGAAGCAATGGCTGCAACAGCACAGCCGGTAGAAACTACGCAGTTAGCTGAGCAGCCTTTAAAAATCAGAATTCACGATGTCATGCCACGTTTCAACCCTAAAGAAGATGAAATAAGTTTATTTCTGGTGTTATTTGAGCGTCAAGCTAAAATAATGAATATACCTGCTGAAAATCAAGTGACTCAGCTTATTTCATTACTGCCTCCCGACATTGTTCAGCTTATTGCTAGAGAACCAGAAGAGGACGCGAAAAAGTATGAATATGTAAAAACTTTACTGTTACAACGATTTAAATTGACTGCGGAAAAATTTCGACAACTATTTAATAAACACCAAAAATCTACTGAAAGTACTTGGTATGATTTCTACTATGAATTAAAAAATTATTTAGGAGGATGGCTTAACGGATTAAACATTAAAACTTTTGAACAGCTAAAAGATCTCATGCTGGTTGATCAAATAAAAAAGCGTACTTCTCCTGATTTCAAAGAACATTTTATGGATCAATGGACAACCATCATTTCACCTACTGAAATGGTTAATAAAATTGAAGCTTTTGAAGATGTGAGAAAAACAATAAAACCAAAATTTTCTACCAATCATACTGAGAAATTTAACAAAGGATCATTTAAACCGCGTTATGATAATTTTGTGAAAAAAATAGAGCATCCGCCTCATTTTAAGCATTCTGATAGATGGGATGATTCAAAATACAAGAAAGATCTTCAGCAAAGGAATCAGTTCCAAAACAAAATCCAAGAAAATTTATATGACAAAAGATATCGACCACGTTGTTTCGAGTGTGGATCATATGAACATTTTAAGCCTCAGTGCCCTCGCTTAAAACCAAATGAAAAGGTAAATTGCGTATTTTCGAATGATGATTTGTTAAAGACGTATACAATTAACGGTTTAGTTAATGGGTATGAAATGCCTATTCTTCGAGACACAGGAGCCACAGTAGATGTTATATCTCAAAAATATGTAGATAAAGCAAAAATGATTGGAGAACATGTCTGGGTACAATATCTCTTAAATGACCATTTAGTATGTCTACCGTTAGCTGAAATTGAAATTAATTGCGAACTTGGTCATATAAAGACAAAAGCAGCTGTTGTTACAAATGATCCTGGCAGATATGTATTGGGTAACAAAACTGCTCAGTTGTTCAAAGATAAACAGTTCTTAAATTTAGAAAGAATAAATGTGGTTTTGACACGATCTCAAGTAAAACGATCTCGAGAAGGAGATCGAAGTAGAGACACCGAAAAGGGGAAAAAATAAGAACTGTCTGTTATTGAGTCTGACGAAGATATTTTACTGAAAGCTGATGAGAAAGACAAGGAAATTAAGAAAATAATTAATGCTAATTCAAAGGAATTAATTGAATCTCAGCATCAAAGCAGAGATCTAATCTCAATGCTTAGTGAAGCTAAAAGTGAAAATTTCGGAAATTATTTCAAAATAAAGGAGAAAAAGAAATTAGATAAAAATGGAAATGAAAGGGAAGTAACTGTTATTCTTGAAAAATATAGAGATCAAATGCAGAACTACACAACTTTGATGCAGAACCAAACAAATAATAGTGCTAAAACTCAGGATAAATTGGTCAATACTCACTCTCCTAAAAGTCACGCTTCTGTCAATGCTTCACAGAAATCTGACAAACAATCTAAGCGTTCATCTCATGATGAGAAAACTGAAGTTATTTATATGGAAGTTGACTCGACTTATTTACCTGGTGATTCATCTTCTATGGATCATGTGTGTGATTATTCCTCTATAAGTTCCCCAGTTCTTTCTTCTCCAAAAAGTAAAGATGTGTTTGACAGTTCGTTAGCAGCAGATCAAAGAACTTCTGATAAAAGAACTCATGAAGGTGCTTCTAACGTTAAGAAATTAAAAATACGTTCAGGATCTATGCACGCGTCAGACAGCTTAGCAAAGAGGCCCAAACATGATGAAGGATACTCAAAGTTGCCACATTCAATGAGAGTGCAAGTAGCAGATAAGAACAAAGATTCATCTCGCAAAGAGCAAACACTATCTGACAAGAAAGAACTGACAAAATTAAACGATTCTCAGTTAAAAGTTCCAGATGAGTTGCCAAGTTCTGGAGTTGAGATGCAAGTCAAAGAGAAGTTTTTAAAGAAACTAAACAGTCAAGAGCGAGTTGTTGAAGAAGCAAAACTGCCACAAAAGCCTTTGTCACACTCGCCTGATTTCAATAAGGAGTTTATTTTGCAAGTTGATGTTTCAGACTCTGGTATGGGTGTCATTTTAGCTCAAAAAGACGAGCGAGACAATGAACATCCAGTATTATACCTCAGTAAGAAGTTTACAGAAACTGAAAAAAAATACTGCACCACAGAAAAGGAATGCGCCGCCATAATATTTGCTGTAAAGAAACTTCAATGTTATTTAGACGGGCATACTAAATTCCTCATCAAGACCGATCATAATCCCTTAGTTTGGCTCAAAAATAATGTGAGTCTAAATCCACGACTTATGAGATGGGCACTGGTACTACAACCCTACAATTACACGATCGTTCATCGAAGTGGTAAAAACCATAAAAATGTAGACGCATTAAGTCGTACTCCCTGGCCTGATTAAATAATTTGTTTCTCTATGTAGATAAAAAAATATTTCGTTCCTTCCTCTCTTCCTCAGTGTATCTTATTATGTTATATCTTGTATTTAAATTCTGTATTGTGCTAATATTGTTGTTTTGAGGAGGGAAAAAAACCGTAAACTTTAATTTATAAAAATATAAATTAAAGTTTATCTGGAGGGGGGAGAGGTTGTAATATCTTGTTATTTAATAAATAAATATAATTATTGTTGAAGTGGCAACGCCATATTTGTATCATACCGTTACTCAGCAACGAGAGATATTATTTTAAAAAGATTTAGTATTCTGAAGATTTTACAGCTAGGAGTAGTATTAAAATTTTGCCACTTAAGAATTGTATAAAATTTGTCTATCACCGAGAACTAGAAATAAAATTTATATTCTAATAAGAAGATTGTCTTTTTTGTAAATTACTGCAAAATACATTACAGAACATTCACATCCGTTTTCATCCGTTTGGCCCTATTTTGTCTTACCTTTTAGAATAGAATGAATCCATATACTTTCTCAATTCGTGATAAACGTTTTAAACTTTTTGAGACCTTTGATCTTCACTTTGTCTATCTCAATTTACATTAATATAAACTTTAAGCCTTTTAGAGAAATATCGTGCCATGGATTTAACCCTGCAGAGTCCAGCTCATCATTTATTGCCCGTGTTATGTTCTTAGCATAACAGAGTAAATGACGCTTCGCGAAAATAATGTTTTCGGTCTGCTAACAGAATTTTAGCTTCCTGACGTGGCTTCCTGACTATTATATTTTAGCTCTCCATCATCATTTCCATATGTTTGGTTTGTTTTATTTGATTATAGAAACGTAAGCAAGGGAAATCGACCTAAATGGAGGGATGCCTACTTACTAAGAGCAACTGGGTCGTATCCATGTAAAATAGAGAAAACCAGAAAAACAACTCTACAGCCAGCTCATTCGCCAAGAATCGAGCCCAGGTCTAAACTACCAATGTTCACAGATTATAACAAAACCTTATGCATTGAATGTTTACGATACAATTGTCAGATCTCACTTTTTTAGCTAACATACAGTTAACGTGATCTTACGAGGAAACCTGGCGACTTCTTGCGCAGGCATAAAAAAAATACCAGCACAGAAATAAGGGTAAAATGACCCTCTATTATTTCTCAAATTCTGAACACAAATCCACGTACTTCGTGCTTATAATAACACCGACGACTTGCGATGAAACTTAAGAATAATTTCATAATAAATCCAAAGAGTAGTGCTAGACTATCAATTTAATTTTTAAAGCTAACTAGGCGGACTCAACAATCTGCCTCGCGATATAGTTATTAAATGGCTAAAAAGGCGTATCAGCAACTTAGGATAACACCAAGGACAAACTAGTAATGTGCGCTGGCTAACGAAATCACGCTTTCAATAAACTACGAGATTCGTCCGTTGAAATACTGGTTTTCACCTGACTTTATATTTGCATCCTGGCGAAGAAATACTAGCAAAAAATGAGAGGTTCAGAAAAGGTACCAAACTTAAAATAAGTTGTTATTTAACATAAGGGAAACCCTACACAGTAATTTAAATATCTGTTTACAACCATTTATATTAGCTGTAGTCCTGCTGTAAAATTTGTAGCTAAGTGTATTGTTTTGATATTTTTCAATTAGTTAAGAATTAAATAAATAGGAAGGTAATAAGCCCACTTTTTGTCCCCAAACCCTCCCAGAAAAATCCCCGTTAGTGGTCATGTACTAGTTAAGATTGCTGAATATTAGCAATTCAACCCCGGTTCGAACCACAGGAAATGAACTCGCTGCATGTGTGTTTGTACGTTTCCCTCATGCGTAATATAAATTTGAGCCAATTTTACTTAGCCTTCTAAGACATTCAACCCATACCCAGAGGTCAATGTTGAATACTGGAAGTTTGAACTTTTTTTTTAATTCAAATTCCAGAAACCGGTTACAAAAGTATCTTGAAGATAGGATAACAAAGCTGAGAAATGTGGAATTTACTTTATAAGCTATGAATAGTTTTAAAAAGTAATTTTTATAAAATATCATCATTAAACTTAAGAAACGTTTTCTTAATTCATTAATAGTTTCTGATTAGTCTTATAAATTTTGAAACTGGTATATCAAACCGAGCATTAAATATGAGTTGAACTAAATCAAAATTTATACAAAGGGAAATTTTTCATAGCATCTGCTTGATTTTTTTAACTGCGTTCTTTTTCCCTAAGGACATTTTCTCTCCTCCTGTGAGAGACTGTCACTACTGAAACCGAAGTTTTAAAAGTATGGGTCTATGCATCCTTTCTATACTACACTTAACACCATTTTCCAATTACTCTCAGCAGATGCGAATTCATTCCTCCACGAAATCATCCCTTCGCTTTAGCAGATAGCTCTGGTGTTCTTTGCAATAATCAAATAAACCAATTCAAATACAAAATTCAAGTGCTCATTATTGGTTAAGATAAAAGTTGTTTTTGGACAGTGCTGTTAAGGTGGGTTAGGATTAGATTTCATAATCTGTTTTTCTCGATTTCGAAGATGTTAGTGATTTCTAATTTGACAAATAACAGTCTCTTTCCCTATCACTAATTTGATCAAATACCTGTCTACAATAAAGATTACGAATATTACTCGTACAATAAGGAATTCATATAAAATTTAATAATCAATCTTTTCTTTCCACTTTCTGAACATTTGGTGAGAAGCTGTCACTGAGTGGAAGAAATGGTTACATTTTCGCCCTCATTGAATCTTCTCAACTGGCTAATGTTTTTAGTAGGTATGAAAGACAGATTTTAAATGAGAAAATAAACTTAAATATTCCAACTAATATTAAAATTAACTTAAATTTCTTTTTCTCAAAATATCCTCCAATACAGGCTTGACTGTGCGATTATTTGAGATAATATTTAGTGGTTTAATTTCAGAATGCAACAGTATTTTATCTTGGGTGCTAAGGACACTTAAAATTGGACACTAGAAGTGCATTTTGTTTCCCGTGCGAATAATACACCAAACTTTATTACCTTTGAGAAGTGTAGGAACCATTTGGTTGCCTATAAGTAGCTTATTACGTACGAAAAGTGACCGAGTTCGATTCTAGATTTAGCACTGCTTGAGACTTGAGTCATTACGAGTATTAATAGTTCGTATTCATTAAAGATTCAAGATAATGCCTATTTTATAAAACTGCTCATTAAGAATGTCAAAACTGGTATTCATACTTAACGTGTCACAAACAAAACGTGAATGAAAGCCCAGACAATTAATTCACAACCAGTAATGAATTTTTTGTGGCACATTAAAGAAAGTTTTATACCTCCTTCTTTGTTCCATATAAACTTTCCTCTCAGCGTAACTTTCTCTAAGAGAAAATAGTTTTAAGGTAGTTTTATCAGAGAAACCAGTTCACTACCTTTCACGAGTAACAAACAGGTGAAATTCGGCTGTCTTTAATAGTAATGATTTTGCACTGTAAAAGTGTGATTCACATAAATTAGAATGCATGCATACTTCTAACGCTTATAAAACTGAAAGCGTCATTATACTTAAACGTTAAATGAAGATTCCGTTCTGTGTGTGTAATTAGATACTGCCCAATAATACATAAATGTGAATTCTCTGGAAATCTCTCACTGAGCTGCTCGGAATGAATTGTTTAATGCACAGCCCAGACCTGATTATGGATTACTTGCTATGACCAAGCTCAAGTTATGTTAGGTTATATGAATATGTCAAAGGACACTAGGAATATGTCTAATAGAATAGATGCCTTTATGGAGTACTTTCTGAAAGAAAATGCCTCGTATTCTCCTTACACAAAGGGAAAACCAAGAAACTCAACCATGTAGCCAGCCCGTTTGCCCAGTATTTGCAGTCTTAACCATTCTAACTCTAGTGAGGCTTTTGACTCTGTACAGATAAAGAAGATGATTGCCTTTCTTAAAAAAGGTAACATCTTGTAAATCATATCATATATACTATATATATATACATATGAGTAAGAAATATTTCGTCATAGATATTCAATTCTCTTAGAGGGTTTAATCATAGTTTTTAAGTTTTAAAGTTCTAATGGTTTGAAATAAATTTTATAAAACTTTTTAAGACTCAAAATACTGGTCAAAGCTCGGGTTGGTCTCGGACTGGTGTTTAGATTATGAGGTATTTCTCCCACTTTCCTAGCATGGCTTCGTGGTGTAGTGGTTCTGCACGCTGGGCCGGTATTCCAGAGGTACGTGGTTCGATTCCCGGCGAAGGCGTTGCTCATTTTTCATTTCTCCGGCATCCAAAAATATACCTAATGTCTCTACAAGATGATATGGTGAGATACGAAGTTTAGATATCAATTCGTCGGAAGAAACTAAGGCTATGACAGTGATAAAATTAACTGTTCGAATATAGCTTGGAACTATCTGTCCGTTCTTCTGTTGAACTGTCCGAATATAGCTTGGAAACATGTAAATGAGGTCAGGAAGCTTTGATTTACAGAAGATTTGAGCACACGCATCACTTTGAGCAATCAGGGAAAGAAAACAGCATTGCATGAACAAACTTAAATTGCAGCTAAGAGCTAAATGAACTAAGGTAGGAGAATAAAACATCTAAACATGTTAGAAGCTGATAAATGAATTAATAAATGAAATATATATATATATATATCAATCAATACATAACTATGTATAAAATTAAATATGGGGAACATTGTTGAATATAGGGGGGTAGTATGGAGGTGTACTCCTATTGTTGTCAGACACTTACTTAGTGGGTGTGTCTGGGACAGTGGCGTAGCTAGGGTGGGGCAAGGGGGGACATCTGTCCCCGGGTGCAGCATTCGGGAGGCGCTAAATTGATGTTACGAAATTTTAGAATGAAATGTTTTCCGTTCTTGGCACAGATTAATGGGGCGCAAAATCCTCAGTTGTCCCCGGGCCCCGAAAATCCTAGTTACGCCTCTGGTCTGGGACAAGCTACATGTAGCTTGATATGGCTAAGTAGGCAGTGGCCCAATATGTAATGACTGAGTCAATTTTAGTTTGACATATCTGCTGATGCTAGTTTGAGCATATCTGCTAATGCTATCTGCTAATGCTAGAGCATATCTGTTAATGCCGAATGAAGTTTTCACATCTACAGTTCAATAAAAATTAATGTTTGAAATTAGTCTTTATAAATTGAAATTCTAATTCTTAATATAGACCTTTAGAATTTAAAGTCTAAAACTTCTATATTACAAACTCAAGTTAAAGTCTTAAAATAGAAGTTACAATAAAAAAAGAAAAATGATGGCTATTAAAGTAATTAGTAAGAGTCAATTATTAGATCATTAAAAAAATCTTGCATTGAGAGAATCTCATTCACTAATCTTAAACTGGAATCTGTTCTTTCTCCTTATAGTTCAATAATATTATTTACTCGTTTGCCATGTTCTTGTTCACATTTAAAACAAACTACTTTTTTTATTGAACAAATGTAAGCATAATCACATTCTTTTATTTCAACTTTATAAAACACTTCTTATCTCAAATGTCTCAACTAAGCTCATCTTGCTAACAACTTATCGGCTGAATTAAATATTATGAATTTTAAATCTCTTAATTTGAAACTTAAACGATACCTGTTCTTTACTTGTTTCTCAATAATTTTGTCTCTCTTTTACTCACATTTTGCTTTCAGTTAAAGTACGAAACATTTTTCATTGAGCAACTATAAATATAACTACAGTCTCAAGTTTCGTCTTCATAAAATGCTTAATTATATCAGATTATTTTTGTTGTTGTGACTAATCTCGCTTGTCTGATATCAGAGCTGTAAGGATCTTACGTTTTACTAACGTTTATTTTATTTTAAAACTTTACTATCTTTTCTTATTTTCCACTTCCGGCCAGAATCAAATGCGTTAGCTTGTTTATGCAAATTGTACTTGCTAACGCCCAAGTATATAAGTTGTGGCGTTTTGCCAAGAGAGAGAGAGGGAAGAAGGAAGCCGCCTTGCCACTGCATTACACGCGAGTTTTCAATCAGTTGCTGCTTGCGTTTAAGGCCAGAGGTTTAGTCCTCTTGATATTTAAAACGTATTGTAGTTTCGGCAGTTTGAGTACTACATACGTAATCTTTTAAAAGGCCAATCTTAGTGTTAGGCATTTGTAAACTAATTCAAAGTTAGCTCTTATTTAGAATTTTAGTTAGTAGTTTTATATTTTTACGTTCAGACCACAAGTGGTTGGTCTCTGTATCCCGAAGTGCGGGAGCACCTGTGATCTTATAGAGAATAAAGGATAAAGTAAACCCTTCCTGCTGGTGTTGTCTATTCCACACATATTTGAACATAGCTTGAGTAAGCTCTCTGTTCCTATTAAGGACACATAATGTTTCCAAAGCAAACAAAAAGACATACAAGTCCTGACAGAGCAAGCCCAAGAAATTCCTCGTGGCAAGTCGACAAGATTGCGCTTGACGTTGGCAAGAGCCTTAGACACTATACAGGTGACAGTACTACTTTACTCGGTTCCGCCTTCAGTTTTGAAGAAGAGCACTCCGAGAGGACGGATCCGAGAATCTTCTACCAGTCTTTCCCTACTACCAGCCACGCCATGTATTCAGAGTGCCCCCATGCCGCACAGATACTTTATATTTACAAACATTCATGCCTTCTCCTGGATCGAACCCGGGCCCTTTGGTAGGGCAGTCAGAATCACTAAACACTATCTGGTTGGGTGACCCTTAATCATATATCTCAGTTAACGACCCATTTAGCTAGTAATTTGTTGGTTGGAATTAAAGTCAATAATTTTAAATATTGTAACAGTTTCATTGCATTGAAAACCTAAATATATTTCTAGACTTTTAATTTCTTTAAATAGACATGGAAAAAAGTAAGTTGACATAGTATTCTAAGTAAATATTTCCAAAGCTGTTATTCTGTAGCAAATACACTACAGAGCAATTTTTGCGTTTTGCTCGGATTCCTAGTATGCCATTCGGCTTTTCTACAATTGAATACGGTACACTGTTCTCAACACTTTTCGGGTATTTTTTAAATTATTGAACCTATTTGTAAGCGCCTAAGATAATAAATAAAAGTATTGCTGTTCAATTTACGATGCTCTTGGCTCCAAATTTGAAATATATTTGTAATTTCGCTGTTCAGAGCTAGTATATGATTATAGATGACGATATTTTCCAACTTTCCAAAATCTTGATAGACTCATAATGATTCTCGTTCTTCTCATCCACAACTTTAAACCGTTTCCTGTGGCTCGTGTGATATTGCAAGCTGGGTAATCCCACTTAAATCCTATTGCTGTTTTGTGAGGAGGGTTATGTAACAAAATCTATATTGCCTTCGAAATATCAAGAAACCTTTTGATATGTTCCTTATTTTTGTTTCCATTGAAGATCTTGCTGAATATAAAAGACGTTAAATACTCTTTGCTATAGTACGTTTCATGCTTTGGAAACTATTTTCTGTATGCTGAGTTCAAAATTATTTACTGTACTTAGTTCTTCTCATTTATCGAGAAAGCTATGAGAACTTCAGTAAACAGAGATATGATGAAATATGTGGCATTGTTTTCTCATTAATTTTTATTGCTGTCTAAAATGTGTTCTTTATATTGAAAACTGATATGGAATATCTAGCAAAGATTTACCTTCGCTTTCCAAATTGTTTCCAAAACATTTTTGAACAGAATTTATCTTTAGAAAAGGCTTATAAATATTTCCTTATAATTCCTATTCCTTTTATAGAAATTCATATGGCTAAGGCAAAAATGCGCTTTCAAAGCAAGGAGTATCCAACTATAAATAATAAAGCCTGTTTCATAATTGTCCCATTGCATTAAAACCGAAACTTAAAATTCGCATTCTTTTAGATGAAATATTATTTTTGTTTCAAATAGAAATTTAAGTACGTATTTCTAATACAGGTTTTGTCATATTCATGTTAAAAATGTTTTATAAGGGAATGTATATTAAATTTATTTGATTGATATCGCTGGACATTAAACAAGCTGATAACTGATAATAAGAATAAGATTAAGTAAAATAGTTGTTTCCAGTTTGCTCCTCTTTAAGCAAGTACTATCAGAAAAAAGCTTTTCTTTATTAAAAAAAAAAAAAAAAAAGTTTCATCGTTTTCAGTCAATGAAATGTATTGATAAAAATTCGAAAAAAAATATAAGCATATATATATAATAACATATTTTTATAACCAATGTGTAGTTTGTAGTATTTATAATTATTGTAACGCATAATTTTATAAATAAAGTATAATATGTATATTTTAATAAAATAGATGAATAATTGCTTTAAGTTTCCGTTTGCTTTATTTATTTTCTACAATGCTGCTGTGTGATACTTATTAACTTTCAGCTGTTTTCATATTCATACCAGTTATGTTGTAAAATTCAGAACTGTTAAAACCATTTAAATTCGGCAGCACTTTTTGGAATCGTTACTTGAAATACGACTTTAAGTGTATTTTTCATGGTATAATTTTACGAAATGTAATTTACTTACATATTAAATATAATTGTATAACTTTACTTACATGTTAAATGTAATTATTTGATGTATTTGAACTTAGGCGTGTCTTCTTTCGGAATAAGATTCACGCTGTAATCTTGTTTGAAGACTTTTCATCGTGTGATTTCAGATTGCCTTGCAGTATTTTCTCAGTCAGAACTAATGAAATGCATACGTATCATTTGTCTCGTATACAAGCATATCAGCATCATTATACACGTATGAAACAAATGCAAAGATAAATTTTATTCTGCACTTAAAAAATTAACATTTCAAGGATTATAAAATGTAGTTATTTGAAGAAAAACGCATCACCTGTTACTATAATTATGCTTTTTTATTATTTTAGAGAGGAAGAAGATAAGAAATTATGTAATTTTTTATTTAATTTCAGGCGCAACATTTTCAGTGAGGGAAATTATACGAACTGATACAAAACTTTTGATTAATCAATACTGCAACTTTTGGATACTGAAAATTTTTACAGTACCTTAAGACTATGTCAATAATTTCTACAGTATATTTCTTCAATAATTTCTAGAATGTTTCAATAATTTGAAATAGTTAATTACTGAAACGTAGAAAAATATATTATCAATTATGCATTATGGTATATGCATGTAACTATGAATTTGAGATAAATATTGCAGTTATCGCTTGGCTTAAGTTACTTTTCATATAGGCTCATGTAAAACTCAGGAAGTCCATATATACTGTCTTTCTTGTAACGCATTCCATCTGCTGTACGTATGCAATCATCGTAAGCTTTCATCAGTGCAATCACATCACTTTTTATTCCGTCATGTGTGTCCAGTACTTCCATGACGTCAGTAGCAGAAACATATCCTAAAAAAATGTTTAAATATTACTTTTTTATACAAATTCATCTTAGAATTACGAATTTTCAACTTGCTATTATATTTAAGTTTTAACTACTTTATAAATAATTTTACAGTTTGCTAACGCTCTAAATTCTGCTATTGATCCTTGGGCAGCAGAAATGTTTGATCACGTAATGATCGTGAAAGGCATGGCCACACTTATATTGCTAAATATGTCTTGTAGCCAACAGAATAGAAAATAAATATAATGTTTTATTTATAAAAAATAAGAACAGCTTTTTACTTTTTTGTTTGCATAATTTGAGGGGAAAATCTAGTATCTTAAAAACTGTGATTGAGTTTGTTTCCTGGCACGCAGTTTAGAAATAAAATAGCAGCAAGAAAATTACGTTTAACAGTTTAAATTAAATACTCGTGCATAAAATAAGAGGAACTGAAACGTGTGCTTTTAAAACAAATCCATAAAATTCTGAAAGTTTAAATTGGACACATCAACGAGTCAAAATAACAAGCAGAAATAAAAACAATGAATAAACCCGCCTCAAAATTATGGGAATTTAGAATGAATGGTAATTTTTAATATTAAATTTATGTAGTTCTTTTGAAATATTACTCATTTTGTAAGATTTAGCAACAAAGAATAACTTAAACAGTCTTTAAGGTTACGGTTTGAATCCAATTCTAGCGCCCGAGCTGCCATTAACTTTTCACGAGTATTTAAAATTATTTTCTTTCTTGACATATAAAAAAGCAGCATGATTTTTGACTATCATACGTTCTGATGCGTGCAACGAAATCTATATTAGTATAGGATTCGTAACGATAATGCATTACAACTAGTCGCGTAATACTCTAAACGCAAAATTTTATGCATTATAATTTTGGGGGGAATATTAAACCCAGTGCATTTGTTCGATACCATATAGTTGTTATTGACACATCTCTTGCAATTCTTCACAAGATATAAACTTTCCCACAGACCTATGATTAAAGTGTAATTTTGCAAACCGTAACGAAGAAAGTCAAGATAATTTTCTCATTGTAAAAATTATGTCTCCCGAAATTTATTAGTTTCTGTCTAAAACTATTTGAGTTATCCCTCAGCATCTTACAAAATACACATTATTATAAGAGGTATTATTAGCGGGTGAGCAGTAAAAACCTCTGAACACTAATAGCTCGAACCAGATTAAAATCTGGATAAAAAGACTGAATGCATGGGAATCTTCTTGGTTTTCCCAAATTTAATTCTTCTTTAAACATCCTCCACGAAGGCAGCCATTTTCTTACGAAAATGGCTCTTGTATACTTTGCTATAATCTAAATAACCCAATCCAGTCTATTTATTTTATATTTTAGTACTATGATTAATGATATACGCACACTCTGAAGGTGACCTTTAGTTTTTATAAACAGCTATTTAAATTTTCTCATTAAAAATTTCCGAAACAATATGTATAAATAAGGAACAGATAAAGTTTCGATTAAAATGAGGAAATGCTAATCATTTAAAACTAGATAAAGTTCAATACATTTCATTTATTTGGCATTTATTAGTCCAAAGGGGTAATTTGCCCGGAAGGACTATTGATTTCGTTTTGGCATTTTGCGTCAATTCACGATAAGCGTTGTTTCACTTTTCAAATTGTTGCCACCAAATATTAGAGCCTTGTGTTATATTTAAAGAAATTAATTAATAAAGAATCGGCATGAATGTATGTATGTATCTAGCACTGTGATAAAACAACAGTACCTAGAGCCATCAAAATTTGAATAAAGTAATCTTCCGTAGAATATGGGCATGTGGAAGTCCTAATTTGAATCTGAAATTTGTTTTATTATCGATTTCATATTTTGTAACACTTTAACGAATTTTTGATTAACAAACTAAACGATTTCACTGCGAGCAATTGCAACACTGTACGGGAAAAAAAAAAAAAAAAAAAAAAATATTTTTATCTCTAGCGCGCGAGACTCTGTATCAGAAATTCTAAAGATATGCTCATTTTTTAATTATTTTGCGATATTGCTGTAGAACTAAGCACTTAATAAGTACCATTATAAAAGTGAGTTATCCTTTATTCTATGCAGCATGTACTTTATAAATACATATTAATAATATATTAATAAAGTTTTTATAAAAATTTCATTTGTTCTTTCTCACGGTTAAAATTTCAAATTTTGAGAAGAAATCTTAACATATCCCTAAAATATGCTCACGTGAACAGAATTATTAGACTGAAAGAAAAATAAACTGCGAGAAATCAGCTTTTCGAACAGGCTCCAAAGTTTGTGCTCAGTTGGCCTTAAATGAACTGATTACTGAGTGTACACTAATAGGATCCATTTTGTGATTAACGCGTGTATTACTTGCAGGTAGTGAACACAGTTTAGGCTATATTGATGGCACATATTTATACTTTGAATACTGAGAGCAATAATAATCATGCATGTTTTTTCATTTAGCTTAACAGAAAGCGTAAGGGTAGGAAATACTGATACTTATTTCTCGTATTATCGCAGTGAATCATCATAATGTGGACAGCCGTTGAAATCTCGTATGTCGTACAGGCGTTCTTAAGTAGTGGAAGTTCCATCATCACAGCAAAATGACGTTTCAAACAACATTTTAAGAAACAGGTAGTACCACCCCGAAACGTCATACTGCGTGCTGTTTACAACTTCCATGAGACCGCAAATGGGAACGGAAAACTCTCACCTGGAAAACCTTGATCGTCGTGTAGTGCAATGAACATTGAACGTGTGTCCAGTACCACTGAGCAAAGTTCAAAGAAGTCAACTCAGCAACTGTATCATCAAGTTTATGTTCTACGTTCCAATATGGCGGCGAATCCTTAAAATGTCTTATAGCTGTATCCATATAAACTATAAGTGATTCATTAATTTTCGACCATGATAAAGTTCAATGAACCACATTCTGTGATTCGCTATAGCAAAGATAATGTCTTTGTGCAACACCTTATCACGTTCGATGAAGCTCATTTCCACCTCACTGTTATAACAACAAACAAAACTATCGATTCTGGGGTAGACAAAATTCGTAACTAGTACATGAAATGCCACTGCTTAGTGCTAAAGTTACTATGTGGTTACAAAGTTAGTTACTATGTGGTGTGCAATGAGTCATGCCTGTATGATGGGTCCCTATTCATTATAACGAGCTTAATGACACCATCACAGTCACCAGCGAGATGTACAACACAATGTGAGGAGCATTTTTCTTTCCCGAAATGGGTAGGCTTGGCCTATGGGACATGGGGATGCAGAAAGCTGGTGCGACGACTCATACTGCAGTAGTATCAATGACAATCCTTCGATGCCACTTCCCGTGGCGTCTCATCTCCAGATTTAGTGATATCCATCGGACATCTAGATACCCCAATGTAACTCCGCCGGACCTTTTCCTGTGGGATTACCTAAAAGAGAAGGTGTACACCACAAAGCCCACTAACATCAATATACTGAAGAACAGTATCCAAAGGGAGCTATCAGCCATCCTTGCCGGCACTCAGCTCCAAACTTTACTGAACATAATTGTTAGGGCTAAAGAATGTTCTTATCAAAGTGATGCTCGTCTAAAGGATGTAATCTTCAAATACTGAACACAGTCAATGTTTTTCACATACTTGGTAATAAATGTTACCTTCAACATGCTTCACAAATGCACTTTAAACGTGTCACATCAATATGGCCCACCCTTTATATAACCATTTCCATACTCCATGAAGTTCCCTGAATAATCAGCATCTTCATCATTCAAAACATAATTACGTTAAATGGAATAAAAAATTATTATATGTAATGCTATTTTCCAAGAGTAGTAATAAAACCCTTCATTCTCAAGACCATGAATAAAAAGATAAAGAAACAAACAAAAACTCATTTTTGAATTATTTTTAAATACTAGCTAGCTGTAAAAAAAAAGGTAAATATCCGTTGAAATTCTCTTCACCTGCATTACAGATTTTCGCAAGAACAGCAGCATTTATATGCATGAAAAATGAAATAAAGTCTTGTTTTGTAGAGACATTAGGATTTTTTTGGAAGCAAGCAAGAGAGATTGAAAAATTAGCAACGTCTTCGCCGGGAATCGATCCACAGATCTCTGGAATACGAGCCCAGCAAGCAGACCACCACACCGCGAAGGCATGCCAAGAAGGCGGGAGAAATACCTTATAAATTCACTGACGAATTCAGAAAAATACTGGTTAACTGAGAATTTTTAGGAAATATTGCTTGAAAGCAGAAGAGAAAAATGCTAAGTGAAACTTAAAATTAATAATGCAACAACCTTAAGTTTGACTAAATCTACGCCAAACTCAAGGTTGTTGCATTACTTATTTTATCAAATATTGCATAATTGATTTAAAGTTTTTATAATAATCATTCTTTAAATTTAAATAAAAAGTCAGTGCCTTATATGTCATGAGTCACTATTCATGATAAGCGTTTCACTAGACATGAACGTTAATTGGTTTTTATTACCGCGAAATTTATGCCAAAGTATCCAAAGTTCTATTATGATAGTTTGATGTAAACTTATTTAATATTGCTCATGTTTATCAAAGTTTATCAATCGAAATAGGAATTCAGAAGTTATTTTAAATTAATCGCTAATTTTTTTATGCTTACTAGTATTTCTTGAAAATTAAAGAAAACTATTAATAAAAAAATTATCTTTCGTGATTAACTTAAAGCCAACATATTAAGGTTACGTTAAAATATGTTTAAAATATTAGTAGTAAAAATTCCTTATTAATGATTCTACAACAAATATAATTTTTCATTATATTTATTAATGAAATTAAATGTATTATATCTTAACAATTAAAACTAAGAAATAGTTTGAATAAAAACTATTATATCATTTTATATACCTCCTAAGACCCACAGGTAACTGGCATGATCTCAATTTTATACTCTTTATAGGTATATAGAATCTTAAATGTACAAACCACATGTATCTTACCTGAAGCTGCGGTCACCGAAAGGATGGTGAACAATGGATTAGGTCCGCATCCATTCGATGTACCTTCCAATTTGGAATAAAGGCCTTGGATTCTAATTACTAGAGATCCGAATACCAGGATCAAGAGAAGGTAATCTGTAGCAGACATTTTGGTAACTAATTTGATTTTAACTGCAAAAATTCTTCTGTGAATTTCATATTTGGACACCAATTATATATTCTGAATGGAAGCCTTCTAATACCCGGAACTAATTAAACGTTATTAAAAACTAAAGGACAGAAATGTTTTAATTTGCAATATTTAATAAGCATGTCAAGCCTGTTACTTCCTCCTCATTATGAAATAAAGCCCTTTTCCGATTTCATTTTTAAATTTATTTAAGTTTTACCTTAAAGAACTATATTTGTATCTTGACTTAATTTTACTTATCACAGCTTAATAATATAGCTTATAAATAAGTCCTTAAATAGCTGAAGTTATGATTCTGAAACAAAGCATATGCAAAATTTTATTGAAATATACTTTTATTCTCCAATCGATGATTCATTTGATTTTTCGAAGGTATTCGGGGCACTTCATGTTGAAAATACATGGTTAAATTGTGAGGATTTATTTATTTATTTTGACTAATAGTTAATTTTTATATAAAGTAACTTTTTTGTCACTCTCCTTTTCACTTATGCTTTCTTGCCAGAATGTAAATCAGTCAGAACGCTTATATTCAAATCAAGGGAGAAAAAAGTGTTATTTAAGCGGAGGTTTCCGAAGTTGGTTTTAGAACGTGTTATGCCTGCTTAAAAGTTGCGCTGTTACCTTGCGATAGCGATTTGATTCTGTGGCGTTGAGTGCTTCTAGCCATTAAGCTTGTCCCGCCGGCTTCTACGAGCCAGAGCCTTCCTGCGCTTTTAAATTATCCTGTGAGCCATTAGGCTAGTTGAACTACATTTTATTTTACGTTCAACATTACTTGTTAAGTTAAGCCAGAAGTGTTAGCTTATCTAAACCCAAGTTCGGTCATCTGTGACCTCTTTGTGATCGAATAAAGGGTCATTTACACCTTCTTCTGACTTTTTTTGCCTCATAAGACCAGAGGATAATTCTTCTACAAAATAAAAGATAAAAATTTACAGAAAAATTAGTTCTCAGACACTTATACTTCTACGATATAATTAATTCAATTTTTCTGTGTAGCATTTAAGTCTGCGGTGTTTGATACATTCTGGCTCTTTCCATGAAATAAAGCTTAAATAAATGGTTCGAAGCTAATCACCAAGTGCCCTTTCTTCTCGGGATATAAATTTATAAAATACTTGTTTAAATCAATATCAATTCAAGTGAACACATATACACGGCTCAGCTGAATGCTTTTAAGATGGTTCTCGCTTGAGAGAAACACCCTTATGTAATGTAATCAACAAAAACTATGGTTTATTCATTTAATATTGAAAGTAGAAATATTTGTCATTGACAGCAAGGAATAGTTTCAGTATCTTTCTAAAGTTATTACTGCCACTGCATATTTATTATCTTATAGAATCATTTAGATGTTTTTTCTATGCCAGAAAACTGAAGAAATCCGCAATGCCCTCGCCGTGATTCGAACCCCGGATCTTCCAAATAAGCGGCTATTGTGCTTCTAGTTACACCACAAAGATATGCGGAAAGGAGGGAATAATTGTAGCTCATAAGGAGCCATAGAAAAGGTGTAATTTTCACAAGTAATGCCTACACAAAGAATATTTAGACAGAGAATATTTATGCAGATAATATTTACACGCAACATATTTGCACAGAGATATTTACACAAAAATTACCTACATAAGACAACTTCCCACAGTAAGATCAATAAAAGTTGTCAATATTTTTCATACAATGAAACTTAAACCTAAGAATATTTATTTAAGGCATTTATTGAAACATTTTCACTAAGTGGTGAATTTACTAGCTGTAACAATGCTATTAGACTTCTACTCTGACGCAATCAAAATAGACAAAAGCCTGTGTGACTAGCTTATTCATAAAGCCTACAGACCGTTTCTACTGCTGTTTGCTCCGATTGGTTAAAACAGGAAACGTAGTGTTGCAGAACCTAATGCTTGGCGACATTTGGTTCATCGCCTTTAGAATTTGTATTTAAGCGTAGTGTACCAAAAATTGTGCATAACCCTCCGGCGAAACCGCATCTCAGCGGTAAAGAGCGCGTAAAAAATTCTGACTTCTAGATCTTCGGTTCTATCCCCGATTGTAGCTTTCATAAACTCTGCTCTACACGGATTTATTTTTATTTTAACTTTAGTGAATGACTTTGTCATTATTTGTCTTTTCGCCTTCGGGTGCGGTGTTAAAAATTAAACGCCTTTATTTTCTCTATTACTGTTAATTTTTCTTATTTTTACTTACTGTTTTGTACTCTTTGTAGTAGGTACCTGTAGCAAGATTACGATCCAAGTTCCCGAAAAGCGTTTCAGTAGAAATAGCGCATAATGAAACAAAATATAATTTTAGTTATACTTTTCATAATTTAGGTAAAAAAGAATAGGTATCTGACGCCCTTAAATGTTTACTGAATGTTTTCATTTGGTTAATTTTTAATATTCCTGTATTTGTATAAATTAATGCGCTATGGAAATTTACACAATAGACTCTTTCTAACAGAAATGACGAAAAAGGGCAGATCCTACCTCCATGTAAACACATTTTTCTTGTAAGACAATTACGTACTTTTAAAAGTTTAAATTCAAATACAAATAAACTTTTAATAAGATCAGTAAATTATTTAAAATATATTCCCCACAATTCCTCCAAGCTTTCATTCATAAACTAAAAAAATATTGAATGAAATAAACTCAGTTTCCGTTTGTTTGGCGTTAATTACCACGCCTACAGGGCGATAACTCGCCATTCCAAATATGACCGCCAAGCAGAAGTTTCATCCAATGAAGAGCAGACCTTAGAGAAATGGTCTGTAGGCTTTGTGAATATGCGTGTGACTAAATAAATGCTTTAAATAAACATTCTGATTTCAGTTTCGTTATTAGAATAATTACATATATGATTTATTTGGCTTAGTATTTTTGTGTGAATTTTTTCTGCATAAATGCCCTACATATAAGTGTTCTTTGTGTACATATTTTCAGTGTAAGTAGTCACTGTATAAATACACTTTGCATAAATATGAGTATTCCTTGGGTAAATTTGGCTAGAACCATAGAAAATGATACCAGCTAGGTTCACGCACACGAGAAAAAGTTTTACAAAAATTTCCATATAATTTATTGTCGGAATGTTTAAATTGTGTTGAATTTATGTATTTTTCCATCCAAACTTAATAACAAAATGATGAGTGTACATATTTTGCTATGAAATTTCTGGGCTAAGTTCGAATAGTCTCAAGAAATGTTGAGAAAATTGTTTATGCTGACTTGTCCCATTCTTTATTAATTACAGTTTAATATGTTGTAGTACCTTTTGTTTACTGATGTTGTTAATATTTTATTTTTATTTTTAAATAATTGGTGTGGGTTTCTTCTGAAGCGGAACACCGGGGTCTGAAAAATTTTTAATCTTTTTTACTATACGCTTATTTTTCGAAAACTTTATAAAGTGTCAGCCTTTTAAATGAAGTTCAAACCTGATGTAAACTGCAAGAGTTCAGTAGCTTTATTTCAAGGATTAACAGTAGATATTTCAATTTTTTAAACCTGATACAAAGCTAGTAAGCGCTGGCTATAGCATGAAATAATGTATACAAAAAACGACTATTTATAGCTAGCAATATATACATTCTTTTTAGGCTGAAAATTACTTTAATGAAGATATAAAAAATTAGAAATGTTATAAAATTAATTTAGAAATACTTAAAAGAGACTATTATAAATGTTAAAAAAGTACTGTGTTAAAAAAGGTTTATATTAAAAGTAATGAATTTTACGCAAAAACGACTTTTTAACTTACACTGATAAATGCACTAAATAGTAAAAATAATTTTTATTTATTATCTCAATATCCGTGGTTCATAAGTTACTAAAAATAAAATTGTGAGAGGGTGCTTTGAAAATGATGAATTTCAGATGAAAATCGTCAAAAAAATTCGAGAAAACGAAACGTAATAATTTTTATATATGTCATTTCTTACCCTACCGTCTATTGCTTCTCGAAATTCTGTTAGCGCAATATGAAGTTCTTATATTTAGCCTAACAAATGTAATATTTAGTCGTGTATAACCAAAGATATTTTGATGGGCAAAATTAATTTTACATTTTTAATTCCCTTAACTAAAACTGAATAGTTACAAAGAAATATTAAATATTTATATATATATATATATATATATATATATATTATTTTATTCTTTTTAATTCAAAGAATGGTAAAAAAGTTGCATTTGCAACAATGAATGTGATGATAATTTGGTATACCACACAAATATTTTTCAAATATTACAACTTATTTATTATGTATCCTCGACTTTAAAAAATTAAACCAGGAAGAGCTGACGAAAATTCACATCTTTATCTTTAACATCAGTATCAAATGAAATGCAAATTTTGATGTTAATTTTAAATCTTATTATAGCCTCAGAAGTATTTTTTCCAAACAAGCTTTCATCGTAATTTAATGAATTGAGCTTACACAAATGCAAAACTTTAAAATTACAAATTTTACAATTAAGAGTTCTTAACGCAAATTATGTTCTTCCTTTTACTAAAGTTCTACTGATATACATACTTAATGAAAATATAAGAAGAATAAATGGATATATAAAAGGAATTGAGACCCTAAATTTGAAACTTGACTTTGTGGAGAGAATGAAGAGAATATAATGTTATAGGTACAACAATAATGCTAAAACAGCATATGAAAATGTAATGCTAACAAGAATATAGATAAATGACAGAAGGACGGCACACTAAATTTTCTTGCTAATAGCTCTAAATTATAGTTCTCGAATTCTATAAGTAGTTATTAAATTATCCTACGAGGACACATTAAAGAAAAGTTTTAATAAATCTAATTTTTCTAATAAGAAAGTTTGACAAGTAAAGAATTAAAAGCTGTGTCTAATCTAAAGATATTTAACAATTCACAATCATTCACTGCCTCAACTTTCAAATCAAGGAATATTTCTTACTAAACACGATGATAAAAAATGATTAAAAAATGACTTTTTAATTAAAAAACATAAAATATTTTGAAATGCTTGGGAGAAATTTTCAAATGCAATTAAGGATCGAATGAACACAAATAATAAAAAGTGAAATTTTCTAATAAAAAAAGTATGAAATATAAAAGTATAAAAGTTTAAAATACAAAAGTATAAAAGTAAGAAGTATAAAAGTTTAAAATATATGTATAAAGGACTAATGAAAGCATTAAAACAAAAGCATGAAAAACGGTAGCTCCAAAACAGGATGACTTTGATTAAAAATAAGAAAATTAGAATTTTTTAACAAATTTTAGCTAAACATTTTAAAATCATCTTCTTGACAATAACATTTGCAGTTTCTTCATAGAAGTCCGTTGTTAATATAATATTATAATCTTTTATTTTATCAATATATTTATTTACGAAATATTTTGAAATCGTTTGATATTAAAAACCTCATTCCAATCTATAACATCTTTCATGTTTTCTATCATACTTGCTGATCATCTTATATCTAGGAACTAATGTCATATTTAATTTTCTCGAGTTCTCAGTAATGAAATTAGCACTTAAAGTTTGAAATTCTGAAATTTTTCTCCATTCAGTTTAGAAGCATTTTCAGTCATGAATTTTTCAGATAACATTTTGTATCTATATACGACACCCCAATGAATTGAGTGTTCATTCTCGATGAGAAATCTTTGTAATGGTCTATATATGCACAAATATCATGCCAGTGAACTTTGTCATTATATTCTAAGATAAAATGTTCTGATATTTTGATGTAATTATCCAATCCACAACGTGTTTCAAATTTCTAATCAAACTTTCAGTCAGTTTATCTGTTCTCGAAACTTCCGTCCAGTTGATATCCATTTGTAAGTTGTCATTTTAAGAAAGGGCTTTTCCAATTCGTAATCATAATATTCATTATCAATTATTCCTTTTAAATTCAAAATGTAATCCCCACTATTTATTTTTTCAATAATTTCATAAGAGAGGTTTTCGTGATAATTTTTAAGAAAATAACTTCATTTTTCACCTCCTACTGCTAAGACAGCTATTGTTAAATCTTCATTTCGTTGGATATGTTTCAATGATATCAGTTTATATTTTTTGGAGTTAAATCTTTCAGTTTAAGAAATTTCTGTATTAGATCCCAAGCTGCTGAGTTCTTCTATTATTTATTAATTTCTTTATCAAATACAATTTTTATAAAGCCCTAATGTTCTTAAGGGAATTCTGTCTTCTAAAATTTAATGTTTAATATCTGTATGTGATAATGATTTTGATTCCCTTTAACCCAATATAAGTCATGTTTTGTGCTTCTAACTAGATTAGTGGTTCTATAATGCTCATTTTTAATAAACAACCTTTATAATCTTCAAACGAAATTTTGTTTTAAAAGACAAATTTTGTTAACACATTTTGACTTGTTAGTCATAACCAGTTACGTTTTGTAGGCATACATTTTCGCTTCAAAGAATTCTTTCACAATTATTCTGTTCTTTCAAACTTTCATTTTTCCTAAAACTTTCTTATTTGCTTGCCGCATGTTATTATGTTTTTCATTTTTGGATAGTTAAATATATCAAAATAATCAATCACTCCTTTCATATAATCTTAAAAATCATTAGTTTTAATAAAATATATGAAACTATCTGTGCCCATGTACAGTAGCAAAATATTATCCGAAAATTTAAGTTCCATAATAATATAACACAAGTCATACGGTAATTCCTTTGATAAATCTAATGAATTCCTTTGATAATTCAAACGTTGACTGCTTTTCTAATAGTGACGGGATTTTTATTCAAATGAACAGAAAATATATTTTCATTTAATATAATGTAGTTATCAGTTTATAGTTTGCTTTAGCAATTAATTTTTTAGCTTGCTTTTGCATAACTGCAGTATAATCTCACATCAATTCTCTTTCTAATGTTTTCAATTGTTTTTGTAAATACTGAATTATTCAACAATTTATAGAAGCCTTTTACAAAATTGTTAGCAACTTTGATTTCTCATTTCTGTATTTACATCTATATATTTCTTTAACTAAGGAGACTATTTAAATTTATAAGGTATTATCTCCCTCCTTTCCACATGCCGTCGTGATGCAGATGAAAGACACTCGACGCGTATTAGGGACGTCCGTAGTTCGAATCCCGAAAAGAACATTGCGGATTTCTTCAGTTTCCTTGCTTCAAAACAATTCTAAACAATTCTACAAGTAGCGCTCAAACTAAAAGGTGGAGGACGATAGTTCGTCCAAACCAGGATCTGATGACTGAGTCCCCTAATCTAAAGTCGCAGTTTAAAAGAGCAGTATATAAGGTATTACCTTCCTTCTTTCTTCAGACCTTCCTGTTATTACTTGAAAGCACAGTAGACGGGAGGTTCGGAGTTCAAATCCCGGCGAGGCCATTGCTGATTTCGAAAATTTCTAATGACTGTACAAATCCTAATGCTGTATGAACCTTTTCGGGTTCTAACCCATTTTCAAACAGTGTGTTAAGTTTCTATAATGAACAAAAGAGTGTTGTTAATGATATAAATTTACAACAATCTACCCATTTTGCCCAATACCTTGTAGATATATTAGGCATTTTTTGGTAGCAGGCAAGATCAAAAATGAGCAATCGCCTTCGCCGGGAATCGAACCACGGACCTCTGGAATACCGGTCCAGCGTGCAGAACCACTACACCACGAAGGCACGCTGGGAAAGTGGGAGAAATACCTTATATACTCCCCTTTTCAAAAGGCGACTGGGGTTTTTAGGGGACCCAATCGCCAAATCTTGGATGTGGAGAGTCATCATCCACAACCCTTTTAGTTCGGGCGCCACTGTAGAGACATTAGATATTTTTTGGAAGCAGGCAAGATGAAAAATGAGCAATACCCTTCGCCGGAAATAGAACCACGGACATCTGGAATACCGGCCCAGCGTGCAGAACCACTATACCACGAAGGCACGCTAGGAAAGTGGGAGAAATACCTTATAACCTTATAAAATTTACCATCTTTTGCGAGGAACATGGCGAATATCTTGAAGGAGTACTAGCACTCAAATCGCCGAAAACCCCTCGTGCGCTTATATCCCCTCCATAATCACAGCTCCACATATGTGTACGCTCACATAATCGATTTTTAATATTTTCATAATTCTGCGGCTGCATAATTAGTACCTTTGACTTAACCCTTTTCATAAAATAGGTATAATTTGCAGATTCTCATAATTTTGCACACGTCTGTATAAGAAGTTTTAACAATACTCATACAGAGGAGGAGCAGACTATTACTGACGCTACTGTAGATGATATTTACACAGATGTCCAATAACAAGATATCAAGGCTAGCACAACTCGAGACCTTTTCGTTGGAGCACTTCCATGATTTTTTAATGTGGTGGTGAAACGGAAGTGGTGAAGTTTCTACTTGAAAGCAGTACACCTGGGTTTTTCAAAACTTCCAGATTTCGCAAATTTCGCTGTGCGCTTAAAATTTATTTGTTTCTTTCTTCGACTTAACCGTTTTTTCGAAAGGGCGTATTTATTACTTACATAATTAAAAGAAAAATTTGAAATTTAGTATGTAAAATACTTTTGAAAGATTCAGAACTCTGAAGAGAATTTTTAAAGACTTTTTGAGTAAGCCTAACTGTTTAAACTTTCTGGATAGCCTAACCATTTCAACGAAGAGTTTGTTTGTGTTTTCTTTAATATTTTTTAATTTTATATATTTAATCTTTTTATCCTTTTTTACCAATTCTTTTTTTTTAATTTCCTTTAATATTCTCGTTGTTGAAGTCTTTTAGTCTATAAGTAAGAAGATCCATAATTAAAACTTCAAAAATAATAAAAATTTCTTCTGTAAAGTAGGGATCTGTTCTAAAAACTTTTTTAATTTTGAGATGCTACCTAAAGCACCAATTCTGAATTTCGACTTCTTAAGTTATCTCGACTTAAATAAATTCTTATAAACTAGAGCTTTATTATCGTTATCGAATGTTAAGAGTTATTTTTATAGATCGATTATATGAATTTTTAGAATATTTCGAAGCTTTGTATTATATTTCAATTTTTTTACAGCTTATTTAGCACATCTACACGCGTCTTAGATCTGTATGCATCCAAATATTTCCTAATCTTGGCACATTTTATTTCTGCATTTTTTGCAGTAAACTAATGAATTTCTTTACCTTTAAATAATTGTTCAGTTAATTTATCGTTAAACTCTGTAGTCTTATGGGTCTGAATCTCCATGGCAACTCCTTTTTAAAGATCTTTTTAAATGCCTTTGTTATTTCTTCACCGATTTTGTTTTTTTTTTTTATAGGAACAGCCCAAACGTATTTACTAAAGCAATCAATTACAGTTAATAAGTAATTTGTTCCACCTTTATATTTACCAAAGAGCTTTAAGAATAATAAATCTGTCTGTCATTCTTGTATGGAAGCCCTTTTTTCTTGCAAAACATCTTCAAAAATGCAGAATTATCTTACAAGTAAACCGTCTTAATAAGGTATTTAAGTTTCTTATGTACGGAAGTGCAATATTAAAATAATTCATTATTTGACGAATTTTAGATTGTCTCATAAAATGTAATTGGTCCCAAGCGTGTTTAAGTGTCCTTTACGAACACTAAGTGAAGCTAACTCTGTTGGAAATAACAGATACTCACTTTTTATTAGTAGTACTTCTTTGTAAAGAAACAAGTGCAGTAACGCTGATTCAAATAACAGGATACAACATTTGTTTTTAAGAAGCTTTTATTCTGCTTTTCTTTAAATCAATAAATTCTTTTAAAGCTTGAAGCTACTGACTTAATAATAGATTCTTCTTCACCTTACTGCGAAAATACAAATCCATATACAAATTATATATAGATTTTTCTTGTTATATTTACTAACGCAAGTACCCGTACATATTCTGTAATCTATTTAGCATGCGAATCACCGTTGAGTCTGATATTTTGATATATCACTTAGCTCTGTAAATATTTTAAAATTATATTAGAGAACTGTTTACAGAACGTGAATTTATGGAAGAATTGTTCAAATCAGATAACACAGCATGCTGTATAGTCATTCGCCAATCTCCATAAAGAAGGAAACATTAAAAAATGTGTATTTTCTGAAAGCCTCTTCTGTGCCTCTGTATATTTTTTATTATTTCCCTTTACTGTTGCATTTGCCTCTTTATTTAGATATATGAAATACTGGAGTTTTTGTTTAATATTTGTTTAGGCATTCAGAAAATTCCTTAACAAATCAGTAATAAAGAAAAGCGGAAATAAATATGTTTCTAATTAAGCTACATAATTGACTTTTGCATTACCTAACTTCTGATATTAGTTTAAATATCTTAATCAGACGAAACTGTTCATTGAAAAACATGCGTTCTTATTTTAGATCGAAAAATATAATTAAGCACGGTTATTTTAAATAATTCCGTGTGAGCAGGAAGTTACAAAAGATAGTTTGTTAAATGAAGGAAATTATTTGTCTAGACATTGATTTTCATTACTAATTGGCGACCTATTCGGTTGAAAAGTAATTAGTTGCGTTTAAAAATATCATGTCACAATTCTACAAATCAAAATGTTTAAATACATTCATTCTATCATCTAATAAAATTTAACTGGGTGAATTGAACTTTGTTTATAGAAAAGACTTGATAGATGTTTCGAAATTTTAATTAACATTTTTCTGGTTTTTTCAGTATCAATATTATACTTTTCTAGAATTTACATCCGTAGTCGTCTTTTTGTGACCACTGATGTATCAGCATCAGTGGTCACAAAAAGACGACTTTCAATTAATATCCCTGTCAAATACGTTGCACGAAATTTTAATTTTCCGATGCAAATAACAGTTAATTAGACTATATTCAGGGTGTATCAGTACAGCGGTGACAAACTTTCAGGAGAGATAGAGTACACCTAGACGAATGGAAATCACATAGCAATGCATGATGGAAAACGCTTTCCTGGCTCGGTACTGATAACACAAAACGCAAAAAGGGAAGGACAAAAACAGTGAGACAAAACATGTTTTATTAAGTTTAGTACAGCAGAAACCTACAAATAAGAACAAAAACAAGCAACGATCGTCATTAGAGAAGGTGTTCGAAATTACGACTCCGGACCGTGATGCAGGCCTCACTCGGGCACATGGAAGATCTGCATCACGAATGGAAGATCGCATGGAAGATGCATTACTCACAGTTCCTGCATCACGGTCCGGGTCGTAATTTTGAACACCTTCGTTGATGATGATCATTGTCTGTTTATGTTGGTTTTTCTTTATTTTTGTTGTACTCCGAAAAATAAGCGTTTTCTCACCCCGTTTCGTGTCCTTTCTTTCTTGACTTTTGTGTCATCACTACCGGGCCAGGAAAGCATTTCAGACCATGCAATCCTAAGTGATTTCCCATCGTCTAGATGTACTCTATCTCTCCTGAAAGTTATCACCGTTGTGTTGATACTCCCTGTATATTTATAAGACTTCACTTACTTCGTTAGTCTGCCTAACCTTAACTTGCTGAGACGAGTTATCATCGTCGCAAGCTAACTAAGGCGTTTCCTAAACTTTAGTTCAGAAGCTGAATGTTGGTAGTTCGACCCGGTTTGAGAATAGGTGAACAGCTAGCTGTATAGTTGGTTTTCGTGATTTTCCTCATGCATATCGTTAATACAAACCAGTTTCCCTTAGAAAGTTCCTCATAAAGGCATCCCTCGCTTTAGGTGAACAAACCTCATGTGGTTTGTCATATTCAAATAATCTACCAAATCTAATTTAAACTTCAGTGAACAAATGCAGAGGTAAATTAAACTGAAATTTTATTTTCAACTACTCACAGACATTGCGAAGAAGCAAAAAATTAAGAACATTGTCCACTGCTACTTGCGTACTTCAAATTAGCGCAAAGTATATAAACTTCAAAAATTTAATCAAAATTAGACCTACAAGCTTCAGCTTCACTGTAGTTACTCCCTGCCTAGAGCTAAATGTTGAACAGATATATAATCACCCATCAAATTTCGCCAGGTCAGCTGATGGCAAATGTGGGGCTCAAAGATTGCTGAATAGCGAGTTCAAGAGTTCATATACTTTCCAATGCCTTCCCTGGAAATATTAGCTGCACTTGTTACTTCAACTTAATTTTCATTTTGCTCAAGGTTGAAGGAAGAATAGAAATTAAAGAAAAGAATTAATTAAAAAAAACTGACTAATTTTTAAATAAAGCTTACAAGTTAGAATTTATGAAGATTATTTTGCTCCCATATCAAATCTTTGTTGGCGGAATAGCATTTTGTTTCTCTGAAGAATTTTTCTCTTGCTTTCAAGCTTGGCTTACAGAAAAAGACTTACTTTTCGGCTCATATTAGTAATTAATACATCTTATATCTGAGATTAATTTTCTCTTGGCTTTTGATTAAAGAAAAAAAGATGTGAGTCTCTTCCTTTCAATGAACGCCTTCCTGATTTTTTACTTTCCTTATTTTTATGTGTTCTCAAGTGAGGGAAGCTTGCGATATTGCTATAATTAATGCATTAACGGGAAAGTTATACAAATGTTATAAATTTGGGGGAAAGAAGAAATATATATGCTGGATGACTTAAACTCTGTACAAAACTAACTAAATCACTCAACAATTAAAGTTCACCGCATACCGGCTTAAAGTCAGGAAAATAAAAATAAAAATGTCTTAAGTGTTGTGAGAATTGCCATAATGAGAAATTGAAAGCTATAAAACGAATAAATGTTCTTCGTAAAATTCAATACATTGTCTCTGAAATGGTTATATTGTCATAAAACTTCAGTTTGTAAAAAAGCCCAGAATTTTGAACAGGTAATAAATCGAAGTAAAACTATATTTTTCGACCTTATACATTTTTTTTTTCTTTTATTCTGGTTACTCTTAATAGAAATTCTTCATTCAAACGATAAATTTTATGCAGAAATATTTCTTTCAATTTGTATTTCTAGTTATCAGAAGCATAGGAAGCAAAAAGGAGTTATATTTCTTAGACTTGAATGTTTACAAGGAAAGCTAATTTTAAATATAAAACATAATTTAACTAAAACATTCTATGGAAATATACGAATTGCGGGCTTTAATGTTTCTTTCTTATTTAAATTCCAGTTAAAAAGAATATATACTCATATCCATAAATTAAGGATAATGCAAAATCAGGCAAAGCAAGAGTTAGAAGCAAAACAAATTTGACTTATTTTTAAAGCTTATTTATTAAACAAAAGGTAAAGAGCAAAAAAAAAGATGCTATATGTTTGATATTATTAAAAAAACTAGCGATTTTTTCTCCCTGGAGCAAATTACAAAAAACACCTATTTACAAAAAACCAATATTACATGGTTGGTATGATTGTTAATACATTGTATGTCTCCCAGACGATGTAATACAGTCCGTACAACGCCTAGGCATGCTGGGGATCAAATTATCGATCTGATTTTTGGGGATATTACACCACTCAAACAGCAACGCTCTCCGATGTTCCGGTAGACATGTAGGAGGAGGTTGACAGGCTGCAACTCGTCGGCCAAGCGTATCCCACACGTGCTCTACTGGATTCAAGTCCGGTGAGAATGCTGGCCAGTCCATATGGGTGATATCCTCCGATTGAAGGCATTCGCTTACGATGTTTGCACGGTGAGGACGGGCGTTGTCATTCATAAACACAAATTGTGAGCCCATGGCGCCCCGAAACAAACATACATGTTGTTCCAGAATAACGTCCCAACAGATTTGGCTTGTCATGGTTCCAATTTGAACATGCAGGTAAGTTCTGGAACATAGAATAATTCCACCCCAAACCAGCACTCCTGCACCACCGTAACGGTGTCGTTCGATGATGTTTTCTTGGTGGTAACGGGTACCTGGAGCTCTCCATATGAACGTCCGGCGAGAATCAGACTGCAAGCTAAACCTGGACTCGTCGGAAAACATCACACAAGCCCACTGTTGCGGTGTCCACAATGCATGCTCTCTACTCCAGGCTAACCGCAGGTGACAGTGAGTTGCAGTAAGTGGAACGCATCTGACAGGTCTACGAGCATATAGCGTCTGTACACAGTCTGCCTAAGCGTCTGTACACGGTCTGCCTAAGCGTCTGTACACGGTCTGCCTTGAAAGTGTCGTACCATTCGCTGAAGAGAGCTGACGAGACCGGTCTGAGGCTGTGCTCCGCCTGTTTCTTTTGGCAGTAACTGCCAAATACCGGTCCTCATTCGGCGTTGTAACTCTGGGGCGACCTGTGCTGTAACGTCTACTCACATTACCATCATCTTGGAATCGTTGCCAAAGCCTGGAGATGACACTCTGGGCAATTCCAAGTTCGTCTGATACTTCCAGTTGGGTACGCCCACATTCCAGACGGCCGATAATTCTACCACGTAAAAAATCATCCAAATGCGTCCTTTGTGTCATAACTATTCGGTTATTGCACTGAAATGCTTATAAAGCGCCTGCAAACAATTTTACCTCTTTGCCTGTATTCCTTATATATCACTCTCTTACACTCTCGTCATTGTAACGTACCATCGGTGTCATCTAGTTACTTTCTGAAATTTGCATATGATTCTTGAAGATGTGTGTAGTGATTTTACAGGTGATATATTTATTTTAGAGTTCGATTTCCGCGTGACTCCGAATTATCCTTAATTTATGGACATGAGTGTAAAATGACTTATCATATGGCAAAATTCGCCATGATTTTCATTTTAAAAGAAAATTGAAACATTTGTATCATATTCTGTTGAAATTTTTTATCAAAGTGGATTGATTAGAATTCGAAACTTTTACACCATTCTTATTTAGTTTTTAATGCATATGTAGATAACAGTAAATAATTTTTAATATAAAAATACGGATTCCAATTTCTTTTACTTTACCACATGATACTTAAGCACAAGTAAATAATTTAGGAGTTTGGGATTTATTTTAAAATATTCATTTTGTGTGTTTAGCCGGATTCGAAAGTTTTATCTGCAAGGACGCCAGCTTATGGCATCATTCAAAAATCAAACTGAAATCTGAAGGTCCAGCGTTTTTCCGTTTGATTAATTTGCTTTATTAGAAAGCTGGATAAATTTCAATTCACTTAATGAAGAAAGTTTATTTTATGAGTTTAATGCGCGAAATATTATATTCCTGTCGTTACTGTTATAAATAGTAAGTAAAACAAATGCTCTTTTTCAAGTTAAGAGTCATTCAATGAGGTATAATATCTACCTCGTGCTGCATTCTTGGAAGGAAAGTGGGGTGCGAAAGAAAACGTACACAAGTAAATCTCATTATGTGACTAAAGCCCTTAAAAGCTTTATCTGTTCCTTACTCCTCTCTCCTGAAATGCTGCTATTCTGAGTATTATTTACTGCAGAAAAATAATAATATATTGATATTTCTAAGACTAAACAAACTAATAGAAGAAAACGTAGAGGTCATAGCTTACATAAAATTTCAAATTAGCTGATTTACATTTTTTTTTTTTTTTTTTTTTTTTTTATGTTCCTGCGGTACATATATGTCATGTCTATTTTTTTATGTCAATGTATATATCATATACATTTTTTTATGTTCATGAGGTACATATATTGAAAATTAATGACTACGATACCATTCGCACAGTTGTGAGACCTATCTTGCGTTATGATTTCAAGTGGCACTCAAAAGCTCTATGATTCTGTTTTCCAAAGTGATACACAGATAATAAGCAGAGTGATTAACTATAAGTGGACAGAATGTTCTGAAAATTGTCTCATTATTGAAATTTAGATATCTCAGTCAATTAGATGATATATGTTTTCATATCGTTGCACTTTAATGCTAACAAAAAATCAGTATGCAGAATTCTCTTTGTATTATTTTTATTACATAAAGAACATAATCATTTTCATATTACAACTGTGTACATTTTACTCTTTCAGCGTAAAATAAGAAAACAGGAATTCGGCAATCTGGAGAAAAATTCTTTCTGATACTGATTGCTTATATATTTACTGCCTTCAAGCTTACTTGTTGTGGAAGAAACTTTTCCTCCTGTAAAAAATAGATAAGTATGATAAGTATTATATAAAGTATGATAAGTATTATACAAAGCCGGTGCACTTATACCTTTAGCGCTTTTACGCATGCGTCAGGTCTGCTTCGAGTTCATCAAAATAGGGTTGAGACAAAAGAGAAATGTTTACTTAACATGCGTGCTTCTGAAAAACCGGTCTGAGGAAACAGTCCATCTCAGCGTATCGCCCCTTTTCAGAATAGAATCGTCGACAGGTGGCGGTTTTGCAATGCGAAAACTAACTGACTGTACGTGGTAGCAATCGGCTGATTCATCGATAGTTGTTCTAACTTGCTCAGTACGATTGAGCGTCGAAAGAGATAAACGAGTTTGTGCGTGTTTGTCTTATTCCTGTCGGTGCTTGCTGTATTTAAATCCTATATAAAAGCTTGTAATTTTTCTTATTTTTTCATTAGTGGTTTCGCCCGCTATCTTGAAACGAGTATTTAAGTTCAACACTTTATTTACATATTTTTGAAAAAAAAAAAAAAAAAGCCATGTCGCAAGCAAAAAAGAAGAAACGGCAATACAGTGCAGAATATATTAAATATGGATTCATAGAAAATTCGACAAACCCATCTTTGCCTTTGTGCCTTCTTTGTTCAAAAACATTTTCAAACGAAGCGATGAAGCCTTCAAAACTTTAAGATCATTTAAATAAAATGCATCCAGATAAGAAAGACAAAAATGTAGCCTATTTTCAAGATCTGGAAAAAAAGCATAATGCTCAGCCAAGTGTATCGAAAGTTTTTTCGATGGCTGCTAAGCAAGACCATGACGGACTTCGAGCTTCATAGAATATCTGTTAATTGCTCAAACAGGTTAACCACACACCATCGGAGAAACGTTAATTTTGCCGGCGATAAAAGAAGTTATAACTACTGTGCTCCATAAACCGGCGGCAGATATAATTCGAAAAATTCCTTTGGGCAATAATTCTGTGCAAAGACGAATTGATGAAATGGCTGAAAACATTAAAGAGTCATTGTGCAATCATCTGAAGATTAGTCAATTTTCAATTCAGTTGGATGAGTCTACTTTACCAACTAATGAAGCATTGTTGTTGTCTTACGTGAGGTTCATTAAAGATGAAAAAAATATGTCAAGAACGTTTATTTGCCAGAAATTTAGAGACAGACACAAAAGGAGAAACCATATTTAAAACGCTGGAAAAGTTTTGTGATGAAAAAGGAATTCCCTTGAAGAATATTATATCAGCTGCTACAGATGGTGCTCCAGCTATGACAGGGTCTCAAAAAGGCTTCATGTCGTACTTAAAAAACAAAATTCCTGATGTGATTGCTGTACATTGCGTTATACATCGACAGCATTTAGTTGCTAGAAATTTAAGTGAACGACTGTTTCAATCATTGCAACATGTCATCAGAGCAGTTAATAAAATCCGAAGCAACTCTTTAAATGACAGATTATTTAATCAGCTTTGTGTTGCTAATGATGAAGATTTTCAACAGATTGATCTTTCACACAGAAGTGCGTTGGCTATCAAAAAGAAATTGTCTGACTCGTTTTTACAATCTGTTTGACTCTGTCATAGAGTTCTTGGAAAACAAAGACACAGCATTGCGCGAAAACCTCATCACATCAGAGAATGATATCGCATACCTGACAGACCTTTATACATTTTTTAATTATATAAATCTTCAACTTCAATTCGATGACTTGAGCTTAATAAAAACAAAAAATATCGTCGCTGCTTTCGTAGCCAAGCTGCTCTTACACAAGAAGAATATCGGCAGACGTGAGTTCCATAATTTTCCCAATTTATCATTATCCTGCAACAACGATGACTTGCTCGTCCACTTCCAATATTTGGAAAATCTTCACATTGAAAGATTCCAAGACATTTTGAAATTGGAAATACCAGGCTGGGTGTTAGATCCTTTTTCAAAAGTCAACATAGCATTATCTCCCCAGCTGGAAGAAGAACTTATAGAACAGACAACGAACGAGGAAATGAAAAGCATATTTAAAGATGGCTACCAACAATTTTCTTCCAGTTCTCCAATGGAAGATGTTTTTTGAATAATTTTGGCAGCAGAAAAATTGAAAGTGTGATTTTCGGACCAACAATGTTGTGCAACAGAAGACTTCTGTGTTTCCTTTTTTCTAAAATAAAATTACATAACATTCCTTTTTTTAAAAAAAAGGAAGCACAGAAGTCTTCTGTTGCGCAACATTGTTGGTCCGAAAATCACACTTTCAATTTTTCTGCTGCCAAAATTATTCAAAAAACATCTTCCATTGGAGAACTGGATTTTCTAGAGGCATTTCACATTCATAAAAATCTTTCTGTTCTAGTTAACGATCCTAATTCCAATCCAAATTTGCCTTCGGCCTTTGAAGAAATTATGTTTTAGTTCTGGTTTCACCAACAGATGGCGCCACTTGCTTATTCTTGTCCAGGCTTTCTTATCTTATTAATCCTTTTTTCCTATCTTGTTCATTTGCGGTTTTTCAGCTGAGGATGGTGGTTCGGTAAAGCCATCGAAACTAGTCCTGTGAAAATTTTGTAAATATAACGCTGATTTTTGTTGTTTGTCTTCTGAATTAGTATTTATTCGGCGTGTTATTGTGTCTTAATCAACTAACTTGTTAAAAATCATCAAATTCATCCATCCCATTAGATTAGTTTTAAAACTAAAATTGATTACCTATCTATATTGTTTCTTTTAATTTGATTAAAATATATTATTAATATTATAAAGTTGCGTTTTAATTGCTCGCAATGGTAAAAATTTCTAGTTTAGAATGTAAGTTTAAACACCAGAACCGACTAATATAGCACACTATAAATTAATTAAAGTAATGAAATTGTGGTTTTTAAGTTTTAGGAGTGTATAAAAAATGGGGGGGGCGATGAAAAATAATTGATTAATTGATTTTCAAAGGGGGCGGTAGAAGAAATAAGTTTGAGAAACACTGGTCTAGAAGATTAAAATAGATTTTGTTATGTATCGTTTTTAGTAAAAATATCTAATGTTTAAATTTTTACACATGTCCTCTAGAAATAACATTTCAATTAATAAATGTCTCACTAGGAATTTTTTTTCAGTAAAAGTGACCCTGAAATTACTTTTAGAAACATTTCGTGATTTACACCATTTACACACAGTAAAACGAATCCGTTAAATTCAGTTTTACGAGTCGTACAAAAATTGCATAGGAATTGCTTGAACTCTTCCGATTTTTAACATTTCTAAAAACATGGAACGTAAACCTCGTACTACTAATACAGTTGACTCCATCTTATCTGGCCTCATTTTTTTAATTGGCCGTTACGGTACTACTAGTTCTTTATTTCTGCGAGTCAGAGCTTCGTTGAGTATTCTAGGAAACAAATTAATGTGTACTGTTCAGTTTCTGCTACGGTGTCGTAATAAAATACCGACACAGAACTCACAAGTGAAACCGTCACTAACAAACGCCACCAATGTAATATTGGTGTTTTGCTGCTTACAATATTATCTGGTGAATCCGTAAAAAGTTAAATAACTCGTTAAATCTTATGCTGCTAAACTAGCAATACCTGAAAAAAACTCATAAGGGCTAATTAATTCAACATTTGTGTGATCGTAATTAAATGGGAATCATTGCGTTGCGTTCTAAAATTCCGGGACTGTGGTAGATAAGGATCGGACAAAAGATAAATTTTAATTCACAAATAAAAAAAACATGACATAAATTTCAAATTAATTCTGGTTTATTAAATATTCTCAGGTCTAAAAGGAATTCTCACAGAATCATCGTTTTATCATAATTTACATAGTTATGTACCACCCAGTAAATTTAATACATTAACTTAATTCATAATTTTGGTATAAAATAACAGATATGCTATATTTAGCACTGTTCAAGCAAGCTATAAAGCAAAAGACAGGTAATTTCAGTTTTTCACCTTCAGGTGTTAAGCATGAATTAATAGTTAGGTGAAGAAATAATTCAGAAAGTTTGACATTTTTTTATACTTTTTTGGGCTTCCGCCTAAAAGTAAGTCTCCAGTAGAACTAAGGAAAAACAAGCGAATTTTTCAAGAAAATTAAATTTAGAGTTCAATTAAGTAAATTCCTTTAATAAAGTTATTTTAGAGCCCGAAGCCAGTTAACATCATCCGTCCTTTACATAATAGTGGGAGGAGTAAAATAGATTGACTTATCTGTCTAGTGAATGCGGTGCCAAGGTTCCATCCGAGATTTGAAGCAAGCTTCTGCCAAGGAATAAAGGCTCTTTAGCTGCTAGATTCACTAAGCTCCCGGTTGCAGAACACGTCGAAAAAAAAGTCAGGGCTTCCGAACTTGATGATTTGAACATTATGCAGAAGCAGGCGAGAATCAACATCAACGGCAAAACGATGACAATGCAATTAGCAAGACTAGGCCAAGAGTCCGATATCCAACAGGTGGAACCCACTAATTGATGATAAAAAGCAGCATGCCAATCGAGGCACATTCTTTCGAAATCACAGCTTTCCATTCTAAATAACAGCTTTCTTCATAGTACATGGTAGGTAGGTATTAACGCTTAACTGGCCACGAACCGCTAGGCTTATTTGGTCGGCCATGCCAGCTCTCATCAAAAGAGGTAGGTGTGATGTGGTGTATTTAATTATGGCAAAGCACACTAGGGCTATCTGCCTAAGGGGAGGGATGCCTTCGTGGAGGACTTTCTAAGGCAAACTGGCTCGTATACACGTTACACATGGGGAAAACCACGAAAACACCCAAGCAGCCAGCCTGTTCGCGGGATTCGAACCTTGGACCGAACTACCAGCGTTCAGCGACTTTACTGCTCGCCCGCTGGTGGGCTCAAAAGAGGTAGGAAACACGAGGAAGAAAAGCGAAACCATCCTTTCTCTTAGTTTAAAAAGATTTACTAGTTTGGGAGCAAAAGCATTTTTATGCTAAACATCGAGAGCTTTTACTTTCTCGAAGTTAAGGTAGGATCAACAAGGTCGGGAGCATAAGTGTAGCTTCTCCCCTTTTGCCTTCGCAGCTCACTCCACGGCAACCAACACTTACCCCGACAGAGCAAAAAAGTGACCTATACTCGAAATTCTTCTTCACTACTTTCAAAAAACACAGGTTAGCACAAAACTCAATTTTCGGCCCCCTCATTAGAGGCCAAATTTCCGCTTTTTCACCCTCAAAGACCAGCTAATACAATTTGCGCACGCTCTACTTATTCCCAAAAGCGGACCAAAACTGGACAGTTAGATCGCCAAGTGAATGACCTACCCTGTAGGTGAAACGTTAACCCTTCCGACCTTTCGTCACGTACTTTCTGTCCTAATGGGAAACAGAAACAAAGCAATTTCTTTCTAGAAAGATCTGCGGAAGTATACGTCACCCCGAGAGAATGACTAGGCTTTCTTTCTTTAATCCTTCACAAGGACACAGAAATCTTGACTAAATGTAAATAACATAAAAAGAATAAAAGTATCATTGAAGAATTTGTTGTTGTTTTTCAAAAAAAATAAAGAACTTACACAACCAAATATTAAAGTAATTAAATAATAAAACATTAAATTAATAAATCAAAGAATTAAATAAAAATTCAGATTTTTCTTAAATAAGAAATGTAATTAACTTGATTTCTTCCATAGCCGATAATTATTAAATCAAGCTATTATTAACATAACAGTACTATTCTGAGACTGTTACAAAGTAAATCATTATTAATAATAACATTGTTAATTACATTTTTGAAAGCTTACGCAATGTATTGTGTGACTACACTGTGTGACCTGAAGTGATGCATCTATGCTCTAATTATAAGTTAAATGCTTTTCATTGCTAAAACAGACCACTGCGCAGTGATGTGACAATTAAAATAAAAATTTTAAATTATGACTTTCTCAAATTTTAATGCAGAAAACGGTTCTTGTATATTTTGTTCGATGTAAATGCGTCAGTGCATGATGACCAATTTTAACACTGAAAAGAGTTTAGTTTGCCTGAGTGTGTATAGTTTAATGTTTAAAAAACAGAAAGTGACTGATTTCATGACTGCTGGGAGCTTTAAACTGAACACGGCTCTTCTTACAATTTCATAAAACAGACGAAAAAAATCGTTGTCTTACGGTCTGGTCTCCCCATATTTAATTCCTTGTTATCTAAATACGACTCGCGAATGGAATATAATCCCGCCTCATCAATACATTTCATTTCAGTAAATGGCTCAGAAAGGGTTATGCGCAAAATTGATGAGAAAACCTAATACGCCTTTTTATTTAATTTTGCTTTCATTATGAAAAATATTTTTGTGTCTTGACATTTAGATTAAAATATAATTATTTGATCTTTCTTAGCAAACTTATAACTGCTAGAAAATGTTTCCGAAACAAAATTTATCTTACTTCAGTCTGCTCTTGAAAACTCGAAACTTCTCTTCCATATCTAAAACAAATAAAAATAAAAAGTAAATTAATTTAAACAGTATGTAAAAGTGTTTGAGTTACTTTTCATTTTCCAAATACATTAGCTTTACCTCAAATGCACTTAAGCATACTTCTATATACAGGATACTTGGAAAATATCTGAGAACAATATATGATCAGGTAGAAGAGACAGAAAAAAATAGATTTTAAAATGGAATGCCTTTATCAAATGGCACGTTGAGTTATACAGGGAGCTGTTGAGCGAAAGATAGAAGTTTTCTGTTGCGTAAGTTGTCATTTCCAGTGCGGATTTCTAATAGTATGCATCGTTATTCGAAGGCATAGGTCGTCTACATCTATTTTATCTGTAGGGCTACAGGTGGAAATGGAGCAGCTGCTCAAAGGAGACACATATAAATTGTTCATTGTACCCCTTATAGCTGCTCCGTTTTAACGGCAGCCTGACAGATAAAATGAATGTCGACGATCTTTGCGTTCAGATAGTAATGGATACCGCTTAAAAACTGTGCGGGAAATGGCAACTTATGCCAGTTGCACATTTTTATCTTCCGCTCCACAGCGCCCTGTACCACCTCAGCACGTTAATTTGGCACACATATTCCATTAAAAAATCTGCTTGTTTTGGTCTAACTAAGCAATGAGTTATCCCGTTCAGGACCAGCCTCGCGTATACGCCACGCAACGATTCCACTCCTACCAGCCCAGCGTCCCGTATACGCGACGCAAAGATTCTGCTCCTACGAGCCCAGCATCGCGTATACACGACATTAAAACGGAACAATTTATTTGAATTTTTGAAACCCAGTAAATGGAGCTAAATGGTAATTGTTTTCACATAGGTTGATTCATACGGCATTTGAACTTCATGTACCTGGCATCAGTTTCTAATTAGATAGATTTATTGAAATAAACAAACTGGGAATTACGGCTCTTTATAAGCGTGAATTAAAAGGGCGTAGGCGTTTTTGTTTATTTCGTTAGGATTTTCATTTTTTTTTTCACTGTTTATTTTCAAACTTAACATAAGCTTTCTTGGTTAATTAAAAAGTAACATTGCAACATTATTACAGAAGTGGAAAGACCAGCAGCTTTCTCGACGCGTAATAAGTCTCACTCGCTCTCATTTCTCAGGAAAGGGCCAGCGTTTTTGTTTTTCTAACTCGATTTAATAGGTTATTATATATAATGCCTTGAATGGTCATTATATATAATGACACAGGCATTATATTTTGGTATATAATGTATTTACTTTACATATAATGTAATTATATATACTGTATATATTGACGTTATCAGTAACGGTTATCTCGCCAGTGGGGGGTGTTTCATTGATCACTTTCCGGTCATCGTGGACACTGTTTTCGATTTAGAAAAACAGGAAGATCCCGATCGTGCTATCAGACATCTTCCTAAAGTATCTCACCCATGTTCAGTGGGAGTTAAATCAGGAGAGAACGTTGGCCAATCCATTCTGTGGATACCTTCCCTTTCCGAGAGCTCCTCAGCAGCCTAAGTCCTATGTGGGCCATGCATTGTCATCCATAAAAAAAAATCCAGACTAATGGCACCTTGGAAAAGATGCACGTGGGCGAGGATAATTTTATGACAGTAACAGTTTCCGTTAAGTGAACCTCGGTCGAAAATGTTGACCTCTGTCCGTTCATCTAAAAACCTCCTCATACAAGCACTCCAGGACCATACCAGCGGTCTATTTCCCTGATATTATTGCGAAGAAACAGTGTCCCTACCTCTCTCCTTATAAGTTGGTGCCGAAAATCGTTTTTCAGATTGAAACGATTCTCTTCGGTAAAAAGAATGTGACTCCTTTGATGAGATGTCCAATCTTTGTGTTCCCTGCACCACTGTAAGCGGTTCCACTGATGGACTGTTGTCAATAGTATGCAGCGTTCAGGACGGCGGACGAAAAAGCTACCTTTATGAAGTCCTCTGGCCATATTAAATCAGGACACCCGTTTTCCAGTTGCCATGCGCAGCTGCCGAGCTAAGTTGGCAGTTATCTGGTTTCGATCTCTTTTCGCCTGCAAGGCAATGTATCAGTCATCAGTCATCATTGTTTTCCTTATCAGACCATCATCAACCTTTCTTACAGCTGTGTCTGTTGTCTGTCTTTCCAACTCGTCATGTAACACTTATTACTTCCAAACTCTCTGCCGACAGACGTTAAACTACACACCTCCTCAAGCTTGCTCATCATTCTACTGAGTGAAAAGGCGTCCTGATGTTCTGTTACAGCGATACTTGCATATACAATATCACTTTCACTTGCAGAAGAATGCCTGAAAATGAGCGTTCCTTTCTCTTTTTAAGTTGCCTCGCATTGGATGAGCTGATTCCTCGCTTTTTGCGTGCCCTGACGTACACTCTGAAGTCATGGTGCTGATATCTACATGTGCATAACCTACCTTTTAAGTGGCTTTTCATTCTACTGATCGCAAGAAGCCTTTTTCAACAATTTCATGCTCATAAATTGAAAAATAAATTTGCTGTCAAAGTTTTGCACACTAGTATATTATGGTATTTTTAAACTGATGTAACACACTTTGCTTTTTTTAGCAAATTCCACGATCTTGAATAGGGTTGACTTATTTCACAAATCGATAAAATCGGTAATTTTCATCACAGATTTTTGTTATCTCTAACATGAATACCTTCGCAGAAGACTTAAATTTTCCAGAGTCATGAGCAAGCGTCTCAGAGAGATTCACTGCATATAATATAAGAAAATGTTGAATTATATTTGCACTTAGTGTCTAAAAAGTATAGCAGCATAACACGTTTGCTTAATATAGGTCTTTTGCATGCGTTTTCAACTGCTAATATTCTCAAAATAATGTAGATAATTTCATGGGGATAATTTCCCACTAAAGCCCTGATAAAAAATTAGTTATATGAACCAAAAAATCTTCTTTTAGTACCAGTAGAATGCTACTGATTTCCTTTGACTTTTACCGCTTTCTCTTGATCTTTAATAATCATATATGTATTTCTTTCTGATGTCAATGGAATCCTATCGATACCCATACAACCTGCATCAATGTCAATCGAACTTTCTGCTTGTTTGTATTTATTACACTAATTTTGATTTCTACTGGTTTTCTTATAGAAACTTACTGATACCAGTACAATCGAAATGAGTGTCTATAGTTTTAATGGGTTCAATGCAAGTTTTTACTGACTTTGTAATATTTTTCTTCCTCTATACTACGTGCCTTCGGTGAGTAAATGGAGAGTATCTCCGGCTAGCAAGGTCCGGAATTCAGCTAGCAAGTTTCGGAATTCAAATCCCGGTGAAGGCATTGTTCATTTTCCCTGATCTCAGTTTCGATAAACCAACATTAGGAAAGTTCTTTCGCAAATAATAAAAATTAACAGAGATTAACACTGGTACCAGCAAGGAAAAATTCATTAGTATTGATGTTAGCTAATGATTATTCTTTTAATTTCATTGTTTAAATTTTCCCTATTTATTTCTTTGTTACGGCTTGGAGTGAGGTTTCTTCAGTTTTGTTACCAACAGAAACCATGCTAGAAAACCGACACTAAACTTATAAGATATTTTCTCACTCCTTTCAGCATGCCTTCGTTGCGTAACGGTTAGCACACTCGGCCCGTATTCCACAGCTCCAGATTCGAGTCCCGTCGAGGACATTGCTTATTTTTCATGTATTTCTTCAAAAATACCTAATGACACTACGATCTCTCTTCATAACCATCTCCGTAAATCGACCACTTCTGAAAGCGACCATCATTCTTGCGAACATACGCGACCATTAACATTGATCATGACCTCTTTAAGGTGACCAAAGTTATCTGGATCGGTAGGTGGTCGTCTTAGAGAGCGTTCACTGTAAATGCTCATTTTCTTCGGTTTATTTTTTTCATTTTTTATCCAAAACAATAATGAACTTAACTATAATCAATGATAAAAATGCTTTATACGCATATGTATGCAAAATTATTCTCTCTAAAGCGACCAGCGACAGTTCCAAGCGAATCTGATCCTCTCTGGGGATGATCGCTTTAAAAAATTCGTATTCAATTTATACTTATAATCACAAAAATGCTGATCACTTTTTGCAGTAGTTGTCTTAGGGATTGTCAAATCAGATTTCATTGGATATATATATGCAGGGTGATTCGCTTAAACTTTCACAAACTTCATGATGGGCTGTATTTATCAAAGGCTTTCGTAACACATTACTCGAGTAGGGCGTTGTTGTGGGAAAGGTAAAAGCCACCTCGTACGAAATTCGACATTCGGCTATCAAGCTTAGAACTAGGATGGAAAGCTCCGTTATTTCCGAGTTACCGCATGTATGTGGAATGGCTGCTTATAATGGACGAGTCGCTATGGGTTTGTATAGGGAGCGGTACCGTAATAAGCGGATTACGAATCACCAGACGTTTTCAAGCCTGCATCAAAGATTTTGCGATATAGTATCTTTTGATACAACCATAGAAATCGGGAACGAAAGACACGGACACCTGAAGTAAAAGAGATAGAGAAAGGAATGATAAAGATAAGATGCAGATGTGGTAGAGATAGAGATGCAGAAAGGAATCTGCATATCAGCACACTAGCGATAGCTACAAATCTCTCCTTTTGCCAAACCATTGTCTATAGAATCCTACACTCTAACCGCATGAGCAGTGCGTACAGCATCTGCCTGTTGCTGATGCCGCGACTTATATTGGCTGAAGGATACGAGAAGAAGGATACAAGCAGAAGTGTGTGACGAACCCCATTTTCCGTTTGATATCTTTTTCAAAGACGGGATATATTTCACCACAGAAGGTTCCTAAAATGCACATAATACACATTTATGGACAGTGGATAACTCCAAGAGTACCGGAGCAAATGAAGCTCAACGCTGGTTTCCCGTCAGTGTTTCTTGGGGCATTTTAGGCGATTACCTATTACAGCCACATCTTATGCCTGTTCGTCTGGACGAGCAGTCTTATAAGATTTTTTTGAAGGCAAGATTTTTCCGAATTCTTAGATAAGCAAAGCATTCAGCAGCCGCAGTGCAACGATATGCGGTTTCAACCTGATGGCTCCCCAGCCCATTTTACTGTTTCCATTAGGCAACACTTGAATTCAACATTTTGTCAAAGCTGCATTGCTCGTCGTTGTTCTATTCATTAGTCTGCACGTTCGCTGGACATGTCCTACCTAGATTTCTTTCTTTAACGTTACCTGAAAAGCCTGATATACGAAACACACCTTGATATACGAAACACACGTGGCCAGTAAGGAGGAACTTGTCACGGATATTAGCCTTCATTTCCCTAATTGTCAATGCCAGAATATTTAAATTTGGTAACGCGCGTGAAGAAATGCAAATTCTACTGTGAAGAGAAACAGTTTAAATACCGAGTTTTAGAATGAAAGTCTGAGAGAGAGTTAGGCTATTGCCGTTACCTCTGTTGCGTGAGCTTCTACTCTCGGAGTTATTGCAGGTTTACGTGGCATAACAGCATTTACTTTGCAGCCACTAATTTCGACGCGGTTTTAAGTAACAGGAGTTTTCTGAGCCCTGTAGCGTAATTTCTACTACTTGCGAATATTTTCGAATTTTAGTTTAGTTCCTGGTTATTTCAGTTACCGCTCAAAGGAGGCGTAGTGTGTTAGTATCAAGTTGAAGCACTGTAAATTATAAAAGAATTTAATAAAGGGTACTTTTAACCCTTTTCCTGTTACGTTCCTACAAGAACTTACCACACGTACGATTGTCACTTAGAAGATAGATAAGCAAGTGGTTCTCCCAAGACAAATAGGTATAAGGTTTGGCTGTAATGTTTCAGAACTGTTGCACTTATTCTGTTGCTATTAATGAAAAATGTGATATGTACGTTAATTAAATTTCAACTATGTCTTGCAGAACTTTTCATGCGGGGCAATTTTACTTGCATGACACAAAAAAGTTTGGAAACTTTTTTATTTGAATTATTCTGAAAATTAGCAAGAAAAGACATTTTTATTCCTGTCACCATGCATTTCCACGCGGAGCAAGGCGTAAATATTGATTTTTGCAGCAGGTTAGAATTGACAACAGAAATTAACAAATAAGTTCCACCTTCATCCACTCCATGATGCTAACTAAAGCAAGCGGAGCTAAAACTTTACGCTTCTCCTTCTCTAATATTCCTACCCCGAACATTCTCCGTGAAACGGTCGCTTCGGGGAGGCAAATTCAAATGAGCAAGTTGCTTCGCCCCATCTTGCATAACAAACCAAATTACAAAAGTTAAATTTTAAAATTTCTTTCTAACCGTTCACAAAGCTACTACAGACAAAAAAGTAGTAACTAAATGAAAGAGAACACGCTAAATGGAAAAAATTGGAAAGTATTTAATTTAGAAACATACCTACCGAAATGTTCAAAACTGTTTACTATAACAATGCCGTATTCCGTGATCATGTGTTTGATTGGCATGCTCTATTTCGAGAGAGAAGGGAAGGTATGGAAATGACCATCAAACAGACTTTCTAAAAAATTGTGGAAAACGTTAGCTGGCCTTCCACCTGTAAATTCTTAATCGATTGCTGAAGTGGAAATTGAACAGTGGCAGTTGGATTATTCTGTCTAATAAACAAAGGCACATTCAGCTCTGAGTATTACCCAATTCTTAAAAGGGGTGTTGGAAACCATATGTGAAATTACCAGGCTCAGTTACTTAGCCTGCTGTCATGACATGGGTTCTGCCAATTTCTTACTTTTTTAAGAACTGAAACTGTCATTGAAAGGACAATGTTTCATGAATGTTGGGAATATCAAGATAACCTTGTCCGTCAAAGTTGACAACATTTCGATAAATGACATCGAAAACAGCCGTGAATATCTAATGTGGCGATTAAATTATGCATCAAGAAAGAAAAAGATTATTTTGAATAATCATGTTTTCCATCATTTAACCAATGTCTAACTCTCCTCAATCCAACAGCAGTTCTGGAAATTTATTGTCAAGCTTTGCATATTAGAAGTAAGTCCAGGCTCTGGAGCAATGTCTTATTTATTCGACATGAGTTACTTGAATTACTTAACTATTTTAATGAAGAGATTACGTTGTAAAGGATATATAGTTTTTGCTTTTCTGAATTCTTTTTCCTCTCTCCTTTTAATTTCTGACAGTCATGATCTTGCTTTTTATCGTTCATGTGGATAATTTGATTAATTTGATCCCTTCCTTGAAAGGAGGGAAAGTTTCTAAATTAAATACTTTCCAGTTTTAGTCCATTTAGCATGTTATTTTTCATTTATTTACAACTTTTTTGCTGTAGTAGCTTTCTGAACGGTTAGGAAAAAAAATTTTAAATTTCAGTTTTGTAATTTGGTTTGTTATTCAAGGTGGAGCGAAGCAACTTGCTCATTTCAATTTGACGCCTTGAAGCAACCGTTGCTCCGAGGAGGTTTGGAATAGTAATATTAGAGAAGGGGGGAAAATAGCATACAATTTAAACTCAGCTTGCTTTCGCTTTTCCGGGTTTTTTCGCTGTCGAGGCATATTTTTCTAATGGTTATTGCATGGGTAAATAACGCCAGGGAAATTGGTGACGTGAAGAAATAAAATCTTGGCTTCCAAGAACAACATGGTCACCTAAAAACATTGACAAGGTAAACATTTCTCTGTTGCGATCCCCTTAGCGCTCTGCCCACCAACTTGAAGTTGCTGCTGTGTTGCCTGCTCGTTCTGTAAGGCGAATCTTTCATAAAGAATTGAAATTTCATCTCTCCAAATTGGCTGTGGTGCAGTTAAGTAGAACGTGCGTTATTGGAGTCCTTATAACACCGGGCCACTGCGTCCCCTACATTCATCAGCGTCCCGTACATTCACAGCGTGTAGATGTTTGGTGTACACTTCGCGAGTTGAAATAATTGGTCTATGATTTTTTGAAAAATAAGAACGGGCAGTTTCGGTGATTTCTGACCGTTATGTCTCGTTGAGTCTGACCGTTATGTCTCGTTTAGTGTTGGCAGGAGTTTTTCTTGCCAACACTCAACGAGATGGATGTGGGCGTGTATGGTTCCAGCAGGACGATGCCACGGCACTCACAGCGGGTGTGTTTGCGTGTCTGTTTTTCTGCAACACTTCCCAGATCGTCTCATCTCCTTCAGAGACGATCTGCTTGAGGGTCATGGCCAGTTTATGAAAATGCTTTATTTTTTCGTTATTTATTTATTGCATAGCCTCTTTGAAGCAAATATATCTAGGTAAATTAATGAAAGAGGTCCCCCGTTATCTAATAATTACAAACTTATTTTGCAAACAGCTCGTCCTTGTCGAAGTTTCATCGGATCCCACTTTTTTTTGGGGGGGGGGCTGCTACAACATTGCTTTTTCTATTTTACTCTGCCTTGTTACGAGAAATACAAAAAGAAAAAAGTTAAACAAAATAATAATAATAATAATAATAAAAGCATCTTATATGCCATGCCTGTAGAGTGTAAACAAAGGAATTTAAATTCGAGCTCATCCAAAATTTAAATTTAGACAAACAAACCAATATTAAACTGGCTTATTTGTAATAAAATTCAATCCATTTCGAAAACAGTCTAATACAGATCTCTCTTCTTCGGAAACAAAACATTTCTCTCATTTTTACTCAAAATATATGTCAAAACAAAGTTCCTTTTTTATCTGGTTTTAAATTATAATCTTCGGGAAAGAAGAACAGTACTGAGAGTAAACGTTTAAATGTAGTTACATTCACATCTTACCTTTTGCTTCTTGTATACATATTTATTTCCTCTTATTAGCAGCAGATCTTAGCTTGTTTTTAGGATAGTTATTACGGTTATTAATTTATTCGCACTCTCAGTTTCATTTCATTGATTTTTTAGGACATACTTAGTGAAAATGTATTTTTATTTGTTACATTTTATGTAACATTTATAAAAGATTACAATTTTAGTAAATTATATTTATTTCGTATCTTATCGGTCATTTTTAAGTATTTTTGCATATTTAATTTTCCTAATAACTCTTTAGTATAATTTTCCATTAATAGATGGCAGCACGTTGTTTATACTTGAACACATTTTTTTCCTTTTGCCATATTGAAATTGATTACTATTCTATTATTTATGGCTTTTCATCTGGCTAAAATGTATTCATTTTAATATTTTTTAACATATTTAGGGAGTATTTATTTGCTAATTATATCTTTTTCATTCGTTTTAAATACTGTCGTTGAAAATAACAATTGACAGCATTATACCTATTTTGGGGCCGTCGTCTTTAGAGTATGCGAAACCTGCTACCCATGCTCATACATTCAAAGTTGGAAAAAAAAAAAAAAAATTATTTTTTTAGCTGAATTATGGTTAATTATTTTAAACGCACATCTTTGCAATATATCGCGGAATTTATTTAGAATAAGAAATTTAAAACAAAATAAAGTGCGCGCAGTCGTGTCGTCTTTCTTTTTGCCCAGAGACTGCAGGATACTTTTCAGTCAGAGTAATTAGTTTTCGATATGTTTCACAGGGGCAAACGGAACTTCTTTTTCCCGCAACGTGCCGAATGGCGCGAATTTCGCGTAGCTGACAGCATATTTGTTTTGTAGCATGCAGCTGAAAGACAACGTTTTCACCATTGAAACTTAGTGCGGCTTATATTTACTTTTTAGGTATGACAAAGGCGTCTTTTCTGCTTCGAGGCTTACACTGTACTGCACATTTAGTTAAGGTTGGCTTATTTCTAATTTTCTAACAAAATTCCACAAAATAATGTATTAAATCTTAAAATAAAGTAGAGTATCTTCTGTAGCAATTTGAAGCATGGAGGTGCTTTTAAAAGACCTAATCAACAGATGTTTAGTTTCCGACTTTCTCTGAAAAAACAAATAACTTACAAATGATAAACCTTAAGCAGCATGTGCAGTAAATATAAAGATAAAAACGTAACTCATTATCAAACTACTTGATGCAAGAAAATTACCCAGTTAATAATTAATGATGTTGAAAAAAGGTTTTCTTTTGGCCTGGTCAGTTCTTCAATATTGCGAGAAAAAACTAAGGATGGATTCAGAAATTTCATCTCGTTATTATTATATATTTTTATGGCATGAAAAATCTATTTATACTGAGATCTTAAATTCAGACAAAGCACTGTTCCGATACATCTTAATTTTTGAGAAATCATAATTCCAGCAAAGCTCTAGGACAAACTCCGGCATTTTTGTTGTACAATTAAAATGCAATATTGATATAAACTTATGTTATTAATACAGTATTCTGTTTAATAAAACTAATATTGGTACCAGATACTGAATGAATTCCTCTTTTCCTGTGAAGAGCAAAAGAGGGACAAAATTGAGTAGCTGAGAAAAAAAAATCCTCCACGTCAAAATGCAGAAAGGGGGATTCTTATGAGCTGTACTCATCTGGTCAAAACGCGGATTAAAAGCTAAGATAAAGAAAGATGCATATTGATATGAATGCGAATAGAGAGAAATATTTACCTTTCTTTTATTCTTGGCATCATCTTTTGTTTCTGTTGATTTACTCACCTTTCATTTGTTATATTATTTTACTTAATTTCTATAACATTTCTTAAAATTTATTATTAATTGTTTCTTATTTTTATTTAATTTTAATGACATTTTAATTTATTACTTTCTTATTAATTTGACTTCATTCCTTAACACCCCTTTGTATTTTATTTAATTTTAATCATTTATTATTTAATGTCATCATATTTACATCGTGTATTCCTAATCATCAAATTATTGTTTTAATTATACATAATTTCTATTATTATTTTGTTCATCGGTTTCTGTTCACCATTCCTACTACGTTTCGTAGAGCTAATTTCTAATTTTAGAAATTAATCCCTGGTTGCAATATTAGAACAAGTTTAGAGCTTTTCACGTGCGAGCGGTCGAGCAAGATCGTCATTTAAATAAGAGAATAGAAATATCTATAAAGCTTCATAAAAATGCTGTTAAAAAGGGCAGCAATATCTGGTGAATTAAATGCATTTTTTCAAATAAGAGCAGCCATTTAGAAACCTTGATTTGTCTGTCAGTTCCACAAACAGATAAAGTTGTATGAAATTGATATATTAAATAACGGAAAAATTAAGCATGGATGTTTCTTATTGCTCTGAAATGATTTTATAGATTGAAATTCAAACGTTCGTATGAATACCCCAAAAATGAGATAGTAACTTCAGTTCCCTTCAGTGGAAGAGGATAGTTAGTTAATACACAAGGAAAAAGGAAGTTTCCGAAATGGAATGTAGATCAGAAAACATAAAATTACTTAAGTGTATTTTGAAATTGTAATATGTCCAAGTAAATATGCGAAAAGCTTGATTTTTATAAAGAACATGAATTTACTAGCTTTCGATATCCAGAGAAATTTCCTTCTTCTAATTTCAACGAAATTCTGTTAAATAAACATAACACTAGTCCTGCGAATTATATGAGCTTACCATTTTAATCAACTCAACCAGAGTCGTCTTTTACCAGAACTAAAATGAATCAGTGGGTGATTAGATTATACATAATGCTACATGCATAAACCAAGTAAAATTAATTTATTACTCTACGCTATAAATTGTTTATAAACCTTAAATGGAATGCTTCCAATTCAGAATAAAAATTGGCGAATTTTAAATTTGCATTATGTGCATTTCATTATGTTATATGCTTTACAGTATTAAACAACTGTAGGTATCTTTTGGGTATACATAATACTACTAACTTCATCCGTCATGTAAAGCAACAAACCCTTTATGAAAATTCAGGTTAATTCGCTGCTTATTTAATCTAGAAAGAAGGAACATGGGAAACTGAACTGTCAGTTTTTAACCAAATTCTTTAATCAAAATCACAATAACAACCTTGCATTTAGCGTACACATATTAAAACACTCAATCGATTTCGAGGGTAGTTAAAGGTCCCTCTTCATCAGGAGAACGAAATTACTGGAAAGGGGGAAAAAAGAAGAAAATAAAGATATTGGAAAAGGAGTCTCAGAAACACGTGGTCGTTGTCAGCAACGCAAGGGGTCGTAACCGGATTTTGAATCAGAGTTACACTGGTCGCCTACTTTTACTGAGCCAGGCTATCTGATCAAACATAAAACACGTAGACTAAAACGCGAAAAATTAGCGAAGTCAAACAATAGGGAACGAGGGGCAACTGCACCTTCACGCACCAAGTCTGAACCTCGAATAAAGGAAAAGCATTTCCAAGTTCTAAGTTCAGCTGGATGCGCCGCTGATTAACTTGCAGGATTTGCAAGTTTTGTTCCGGCTGTCTGAGCTAGTTCCTATAAAGCGCTGAAAGTAGGAGAATGCATGAGTGAGACCTAAGTCAGGATTGCAGATGTTGAGAGGGCGTGACTACCTTGTCACGTGAGGTGTGAAGTAGTCGTTAATACGTTGGGTGATTTCAGGCTAGAAATGCTGAAGAAAACATTAAATGTACAAAATTGCAGAAATAATTACATAAAAGGGAAATTTTTCTAGTAATCAGAGTAACAACATATGGAATAAACCAAATTTCATCACTACAGTCAATAGAGTCTAGCAGTCCTGTAAGTTGAAGTTCTGAGTCCATGATAACGTGATGAGGGTGGTGTAAACAGAATCCTGTTTTCATTATAACAGTCGAAGATGTTTCAGGAAAGCAAATATGCAATAATTTTAGTAAGAGTTACAAAATAACAGAATAAAAGCAGAAGAAATGTTAACACAAAATACATGTATACAAATTCAAGATGTCTATCCCAGAGCATACTTAGAATAAGTCACATATCACGTGAGCGGAATCAGACATTCTGATTCGCTTAGCGTAAACTTGTCCAAAACTGATGAAAAGAGTAAAATAATTAAATAATGGGTTGCAATAGCGAAAAATCACTATTTTTCCCATGTTCTTCAATGGGATAAATATAAGGAATATCAGAAATTTCAGTCCTAAAAATGCAGAAAGTCCTACAACAATTCTGAACATAGAACTCAAATTCTTAGGTCACGTGGGAGGTCACTCTCCCAGGCGCTGACTTTTAGAAGTGCTTCTTGAATATTGAGGAAAAGCAGTATTCTGGAGTAAAGTAAAACAAAATAAGAGTAAAATCACTATGTACAGATAAAATTTTCACTAACTTGATATCAGGTGGGGAAATTTTCGTTTCCACTAAGTATGTATGCTGCGAAAGGTCGAAGAAATCGATCATCGGTGAGAACTTCATAATGAAACATGTTGAAATGATTCACGAAGTTACACTCCTGCGCAATTTTGAAGAATTTATCGTTAAGTTTTCGCAGATGTACCCCGATGGTATCGATTTTGAGGTCCTCATGGAGGGTCTTGTTGCGGACATAATAGTGTGCGTTCGTGATAATACGCAGGAGTTTATTTTGAACGATTTGGTGTTTGTTTACATCTGAGTCTTTGGCTGCCGCCCACGCAGGAGATGCATAAGTCAAAATAGGTATAATTGTGGTGTGATGTATTTAATTATGGCAAAGCACACTAGGGCTATCTGCCTAAGGGGAGGGATGCCTTCGTGGAGGACTTTCTAAGGGAAACTGGCTCGTTGGTCTAATTGTGGAGAGATAAACAAGTGAAAGCAAAAACAACTTCCGTAACGGCTTTTTATATCCTCCGGTAACCAAACGCGACTTGGTGCATGAAGGTGCAGTTGCCCCTTGCTCCCTATTTTTGCCTTAGCTAATTTTTTTGCGTTTTAGTCTATGTGTTTTATGTTTGATCAGATAGCATGGCTCAGTGAAAGTAGGCGACCAGTGTAACTCTGATTCAAAATCCAGTTACGACCACGTGCGTTCTGATCTGATAACGACCACGTGTTTCTGAAACTCCTTTGACAATGCTTTATTTTTCTTCTCCCCCCCTTTCTAGTAATTTCGTTCTCCTGATGAGGAAGGACCTTTAGCTACCCTCGAAATCTATTGAGTGTTTTAATATATGTACGCTTACAATGTTGTTATTGTGATTCTTATTCTCACATTGGCGTGTTTCTCTTCTATTCCAAAATTCTTTAATATGCGTAAGAAACTAATGTCTGATTTCTAAAGGCACTAATTATTTTCGGATTCCATAACTTAAATAACTGAAAATTAAATTATTTAATTCTTATATTTAAAAATGAAGTCGCAAAATTAGGGAGAAAAAAACTGCCAGTATTATTCTTTGCTTAACATTGAATAAAGGAAAATTTTCTGTTAACATTAGTTTTTGGAAATGAAACATTTAAGGAGGAAAAGTGCAAATTCAAGCTATTCAATGTGTACGCTGCGTATACATAATTTTGTTTGTATGGATATATAATCCATAAGTAACAAACTTTTCTAAAAAGAAGTAAGTAAATCTTTCTCTGTAAATTGATAAAGGAAGCGAGAAAAAGCATTCTAATCATTCTGCCATATAGTATGATAACCAAGACATATGCAGTGTTTTATGTGAGTTTAGCAAATGTAAGAAGCGAAATAAAAGGAAGAAATTTTTTGTGTCAGCTACTGTTCTACGGAAACAAATTTTTTACTTTAAGGTATTTCACTCAAATTCCTGAATTTCATATAAATACATCCACTATAATCCACTGTAATACATTCACCCTTTTTTCTATAAAAAGACTCACTTAGAATCGTTAACTTATAGCCCGTTTATTTTTACAACTCGTATTGAAGAAACTTGAGTACTTTAAAGAATTAAAGATATCTGTTTTAATACAAATTTGAAAAGAAAAAATAATTTCTAGTTAATTTATTTGCAGTTGTTTCAATTTCTTCAAAACTAGATAATACCGGACTATGAGCATTTTCTGTGGTTATTTTTGTTCCGTACCTACTTTTACAACATTTATTATTTTATAACATTTCCGAAATTTCTGTGATGAATCAAACTTTTATATGTCAGTTAGGGAAAAAAATGTCCAAAATTAATTATTAATTTAATAGAAGAAAACAGAGTATCAGAATCAATGTTTAAAATTATGTAACAGACAAGTATTTGTTTAACCCCGAACACAAAAATCTGTAATGAAAAATTTACCTGGGCCGTGAAAGGTGACCATACATTTCGTCTAGTTTCTCTAGCAAATGAAGAGTCTTCAGCATAATTTGCAGTTCTTCTACTGACACAGCGCCTTCTTTCCTAGCAAAAACACCGCTGTGGGCCAGAACCACGATCAAAGTCGTTGCCAAAGTCAACATCGACATCTTTGATCTAATACTTACAATAACCTCTTATTCTACAAGCTGACAGAAATGAGAGGCCAAAAAGCTCATCTGAAGCAAATGTTTCCAACGAAGCCCTTTTAATCTCCTCCCGTAGAGTTATGCCTGGCGAATCATAATTTATTCTGCGTTTATTGTACTTAAGAATATAATATTTAACGTCCTGGTCCATTTCCTCTCCACTCATACAAATATAATAATGTCAGCAAGTATCTAAGAATAGCAATAAAAGGGAATTAAAACTTTCCTTGCTGAAAAATATGTTCTTGTTTTTGTCACACTATATGCACATGCGCATTTATAGTTTATAAGATCATCATTAACATTTTCTTTTATAAAAACATACAAAATCCTTTCCAATGATGCATTTAGACACGTTTTCATTGAAACTTACTGTAAAAAGCAAAGTGTAATAGCGTAAAGCCTTAATACTTTTGCAATATTTTTCTTCTTGGAATATGAACAAAGCAATGATAACAAAGATTCAGAAGATTATTAGCTGAGGTTATGAATTCCGTTCATGAAGACATTAGTTTTTTCATTGTAAAAGATAGAAGATGCGAATAACCTTCTTAATTAAATAATTTGGAAAATAATTTTATGTTTCTATGTTAAGTAATAAATATTTCTAATTTAAGTCTTTGCATTCTTAAAAATAATTTTAAAGCATTTTGTAGTAAACTGAAAGATTTCTTACTTAGCTTTATAAAAAATGATCTTCGTGCGTAGTATTCTTATCGCAACCTTTCATCAAGCAACACATTACAAGGAAAAATTGTAAAAATTATCTTAGAATAGTGATAAATAAATACAATATTTGAAATAAAATTAAATTCTAAACTATGCTTTGCTGTAACGAGTGTTAAGTGCGTGGAAACTTAATTCCCTTGAGTCTTAAGCGTGTAAAAGAATTCTTGACAGTCGCTCAGACAGTATAGTGGTTAGGGGAGCCTACTATGGTACCAAAGGGCCCGTGTTCGAGTCCCGGAGAAGACACGGATGTTTGTAAATGCATTTTGTCGGTGCGGCATGGCGGCACTCAAATATGCGGGGAGGTCGGAAGTCCTCTCGTGTGGATCAGTGGAAGGGAAGACACGTACAATGGTGGTGTCTCATTGATTCTATCTTCTGGAAGTTGAGAAGTGGTCTGGTCAGCAGACTTCAATGAATATCTTTTACAAACAAGACACTTGTTTATTACTTTCTTGACAAACTGATGTCATTTTGGGATCCAAAAGCGACTTCGAATTTCAGCTAAGGTCGTTGCTACTCCTCCATACATCATTTTAGCATGTGCACTTTCTACTATCAAATTCGTTAGCCAGGAGTCTCTTGAAAGAATTCTCGGATGTTTTTCATCATGTGACAAACTAGAATGCTCTAATCTTCCACCTGCTCTCAGTATCCGTTCTGTTCTAAAAATGGGTTAAAACGATATAAAGATGATTTCTTTTCGACTTTATTCGCTTTCTTCAGAGACTCGATTTCTTTGGGATAAAAGCGTTCTTGTTCAGATCGAGTCCAATAACTTTCCGTATCTACTAATTCTTCAGTTATTAATGGACCTGTTAAATGGTTTGTTTTCCTAATTTTACCAATGAATCACTTCATCCAACCAGTTATTCTTAACAATTTTCTTAAATGACTATATTTTGAGCCTTTCTTCAACTGCTGTGCACACAAATCCATAAATATCATTAATGTTCTTCCTCCTCTCGAAGCCAAATCAGCGGGATTGCATTTACCGGGGCAGTAATGCCAATTTTCTGTGGAAGTTAAATTTTGTATTTCCTGAATACGATTTTTAACGAAAAGCTTAAATTGCTTTGCACAGTCTTTTATCCAGAAATGTGTGATTTTCGAATCAGTCAAAAAAAAAAAAAAAAAAAAAAAAAAAAAAAAAAAAAAAACACAAGAAAGTTGTAACTTCAAAACTTTAGTGATGCTAGTGCCTAATTTGGCTGATAAAAGAGCTTCCATTAGTTCAAACCTAGGTAAGATGAGCGGTTTTAAAGGCGCTACTCTAGTCTTTGAAGCAACAAAAACCGCAAATATTTGTTCATTGCTAGAAATTATACGCAGGTACGCTACTGCACCATACGCCTTTTTGCTAGCGTCAGAAAAACAGTGCAGCTCAATCTTTTCCACATCACTATTACCGATTGCAGAAAAATAATATCGTGGAATACCGATTTCGTCTAAACTGGAAACTTCTTTGCACCACTTTTTCCATGCAAAACATAAATTTTCTGGTAGTTCATCATCCCAATCTAAAGCAAGTGTCCAAATTTGTTGCAATATGATTTTGACTCTAAGTACAAAAGGTGACAATAGACCTACAGGATCAAAAACTCGTCCTATTGCTTGTAGTACAAAGCGTTTAGTATTAACTTGTTTTGATAAAAATGTTATCAAATTTTTAACATCAAAGTAAGTTATGTCACTTTGGTTGTCCCAAGCGACACCTAACACTTTCAATGGAGGATTTCTAGCTTCCGAAACATGACTAGATTCCTCGGATTCAGTACCTTCTTTAATCCATAATTCGAGCAGTTCTTAAGAATTGGTGTGCCATTTATGTAGAATCATACTAGCATCTCTAAAAGTGCTGACGCATTCTAAACTGGTATTGAAAGCAAGTTCAACATTTTGGTGTCCTCCAATAATGTCATCTACATAAATGTGATCATTTAAAAATTCGCAAGTGGCAGGGTAGGTTTTCTCATATTGTTTCAAATGGTGTTTAATGGTTTCAGCCAGTAAAAATAGACTGCAATTTATGCCAAATAACACACGAGTGAATCGGTAAGTTATGAAATTTTGTGAATCCTCAAATGGGTTTTAGTAAACAGAAAACGCGTTACATCTGTCTTTCTTATCTACTTCTATCTGAAGAAAAGCCCGCTTTATGTCACTTGTGAATGCTACAGGATGAAGCCGGAAGGCCAACAGAAGTTCAAAAATGTCAGAATACAAATTTGGACCAATATGCAAGCAGTCATTCAACGAAATTTCACCAGGTCCATGTGAAGACGCGTCGAATACGATACGTAGTTTACTAGTAGTTCGATCACTGCGATTTCTCTGTGAGGCAGATAAAATGTGATTTGAGATTCACTATCAACAGTGTCTGGAACTGGTTCAATGATGTTTTGTTGTAAATAATCTTGCAGAACTGTTTGGTACAAATAAAAAAGTTCGGGGTTCTTCTGAAATCGCTTTTATAAGTTTCTCAAATCGTTTCAGCGCAATCACTTTATTATCATGTAACTCATTTTTTCTATCGGACTTCCATGGCAGCCTAACTTTGTAACGAGAATTTTTGTAGAAAATTTTTTATTCGAATTTTTATATTATAGTATTGTCTAATGGGTCGGATGATTCATTTTCAGGTTTTATACCTAAACTTTCAAGCTCCCAAAATTTCTTTATCTGATCAGATATTATATCTTCCTCAACTACGATATTAAAGGCTGTGGAATTATACACTGGTGTGCAAAAATTAAGGACGAAGTCGAAAAATTAGCATATTAGCTGAACGAAGAGGCAGAGCGGACAGAAAGACCGATCAGGAGATTAAGTAAGGTGATGTACGGTACCACATGCGCAGATATGCAGGTAGACGTAATGGGGGAGTGTCTGAGTAGTATAAAGCATGTTTTCGGTGTAAGATCAGTATTTCTGGCAAAGAGATTGCACGCCGTATAGCAGTTAAAATCACACCGAGTTGCTGCCTCAGCGAGAAATGGCGAATAATCAATCTGTAGACGACATCTGGATGCTTTTACCAGAGGTCGAATCATTGGGAAGTTGGAGGAAGACCGCAGTGTGACAAGTGTGGCTGCAGAGTTCAGAATTGCTCACAGCATCGTTTCACGACTTTGGAGACAATTTCAAACTACAGGAACAGCTATCCGGGGGTTTAGTAGTGGTCGTCCCCGACCAACCACACCCGCAGATGACCGGTATATTGCCTTACAGGCCAGAAGAAACAGGCGGCAGACAGCGGGAGAAATCGCTAGACACACGACACAGGCGACTGGACGACCGATATCGCGTTTTACCGTGGCCAGAAGACTGCACGGTGGTGGTCTGTTTGCACGACGCCCTGTACGGTGTGTACCTTTAAAGCCTGCCCATCGGAGAAGGCGTTCTCTGTGGTGCCGGGAACACCGGAATTGGAGAGACGATGAATGAGGACGAGTACTCTTTACAGATGAGAACAGATTCAGTCTGAGTAGCGATTCTCATCGCATACTCATCTGGAGAGAGCGGGGAAGCCGTAATCATCCCTCGAACATCATTGAAAGGGACAGGTATGGAGGTGGCGGTGTTCTCGTTTGGGGAGGCATCATGCTTGGTAGTCGTACAGACCTTCACATCTTCGACGCAGGTTCAGTCAACGGGACCCGTTATTGTAACGAGATTCTTCTTCCATATGTGCGTCTTTTTAGAGGCGCTATGGGTCCGCAGTTCCTTTTCATGGACGACAATGCACCATGTCATCGCACAGTAGCTGCCGAACAGCTCTTAGAGAGTGAGGATATTGAACGTATGGATTGGCCGGCACGATCTCCGGATCTCAATCCCATCGAGCATTTATGGGATTTTCTAGGCAGACGCTTGGCAGCTCGTACCTTACCACCAGTGACGATTCCGGAGCTTCGATTGGCGCTGCAAGACGAATGGGCAGCAATGGGACAACAACTCATTGACACCCTCATTCTCAGCATGGGCAGACGCTGTGAAACCTGCCTAGCAGTCAGGGTAGATCATATCCCCTATTAAAGACCGGATGTTTCTTGCTGGACACTCATCACAGGGATGTTTCGGCCTTCAGTCGCATTGCGCTCCATGGTACTTTTTCAATAAAGCTTCCTTTTATCCCTCTGATTTCTCTTTTAGTAAGTGTTGCTTACATTACTCATATCCTTACGTATTGGGGATCTTACGGTATTAAATGTGTTGATTTGGAAAGCTTTTAAAAAGTTATATTGAAAAAACCGTCTCGTCCTTAATTTTTGCAGACCAGTGTATGTTGTACCTTTAGTGTAACCTAGGAGAGACCAACCGAATAACGTTTCAGCAGCTACTAAATGTTTGTTTAAACGCTTAAGTTTCCCAGTCACTATATCATAATAATGATCAGCTCCTATCAAAAGAGTAATTTTTTTCTTTGCAGTCCCAAGAGTCTGCGAGTTTTAAACCTTCTAACTGTTTGCCTAAAATGTATCTATCCAGATTAGGAGATGGTAAATCAGAACTTGAAATTTATTCAGTCAAGACAGCTTCAATTTCGATTTTCAAATTCGGTGTTTCCTTGTTCTGTAATTTTATCTTAACAACGTCAAATGTTTTTCTAATGGGTGTTTTATTTCCAAACGTAAATACCGAAAGAGTCTCTGTTCGAATAACAGGAAGCTTCAATTTATCCGCGATTTCTTTTCTCATCCAGTAGAGCTCTAATTAAAACCGATTGCGTATTTGTTCGAAGTGTTACGCGACACGTTTGAAGGGAAATAGTTTTAATATTGCTGCCAGAGAATGCTGAAAGAACATGCGAATCTTCTATACTTTTATATTTTTCATTTAGTTCTTTCTCAGCGCGAAAGCATATTGAACGGTTATGTCGATCTATGCACTTGGAGCAGACGAGATCGATTCTACATAGCTTCATGCGGTGATTTGATTTAGGACAAAGGTAACATCTGGCTTGCCTACGTAATAAATTTCTCCTCTCATCAACTGTTAATGATTCACAGTCTTCAGTAACATGTTTGGATGTATTACAAAACAGACACCAATTAGTAGTTTTGTTTTCTTTAACCGGCACCAAGAGCTGGTAAGTGGAATGGGTGATACTCCCTTTCCCTCCCTTCTCTTTATAAACACAGGAAGTGTTTTCTGATTTATGAGTGGAGAGCAAAAGATGGCTTCTCTTGCGACTTTCCAGTTCTGAATGAACAAACTGCAATAAATCGTCAACATTAAAAAAAGAGGACGAATCCGTTTTACGATTGAATTATAAAGTTATATCAGACGGCAGAGTTTTCATTATGGCCGGAATCAACATATAACTGTATTTATCCGGTGTGACTTCTAATGATTTCAAGCTGCGTATTTGAGTTTCTATAGTGTGACAAAGTTTGCGAAGTTTTAAAGTGTCACTGGATTTGGTTACTGGGATAAGTTTCAGGAGTTTTTGCATGTGTGAATTTATAATTATATCTTTCCTGCCAAACCTGTTTTTAAGTATTTCAATAACTTCATCGTAATTTGGTTCCGAAATACAAAACCCTTCTATCGAGTTTGCAGCGTTGCCGCATAAGTACGATTTTAAATAACTAAATTTTTAGATTTTTGTTAAAGATTCATTATCGTAGATTGCTACTTTGAAAGAGTTCCATAAACTTGTCCACTGGGTATAATCTCCATAGAATTTAGCGATGGTTAATTTTGGCAGACGCGTACATTTATTGCTTTCGATTTTAGAACTAGTTTCGTTAAGAGAGTTTTATTTATCCGAATTTGTTACTTTATTTAATTCTTTCAATTTTTTATTTGCTCTGAATTGCCATAACTGAATTTTCTCTTCGTATTCGATACAAGACAAAATTTCTGTTACAAATCCTTCGGCCTCTGATTTCAAGTCACGCTGTATCTGAGCATCTAAATCACTCAGAGTTTTCGATTTCATGATTAATTGGTCTAAACTTTCTTCTAATGTACTTGTATCAATTTCTTCTTTATTCAACTCCGATTCTAATTTTTTTAGAATCTTGGACACTGTGGTTCTGATAACTTTGCGTTTCGATTTTAATTTAACAACAGACTCTTCTGCCATTGTTGCTTTAGAAATAGAAAATGTAGTCTTACCTTTTGCTGTCTTCGCACACTTGCAATGTGCTAAATCCAATTTTCGGCGTTATGCACCAGCTGTTTCAAAATATTCTAAAATTGCTATAAATCGACATCAATCACTTTTAAAATGTAACTTTTAATATGAACAATATTTACATAGCATTAATCACAGCATTCGGTGGTTCGGTTATAAAACAAATCTATGCGCTTTCGCAATCGAAATCTTTCAAATAGGAACCGAAGTGTTCCTAATCAACTAGTGTGCGAAGGGTCAAACATCCATCTATCGAGCTGCCGGTGGAGAGTCTATGGACATTCAGAGGCACGTCGCGTTGAACCAGTACCTCCTACATACAAAGCCACGGCACGGCTGACACTACGTCACTAAAGTCGTCCTTATCTACAGATAGCATGGTTGCCACATGAAGCCGCTTATCGCTGTTATTCCCTTAAGACGAGAGAAAATGAAACGTAGTCCCCCCTTGCAGAAGGCTTATATCATTTGGTTTTAAATAAATAAATATGTATATCCGATTTGCCCTTCATCGACTGCATTTCCTAATTTCAAATACGTATCTTAACTTTTCTTAAATAATTTTACACTTAAAATAATTGTACAGAAATTGATTTAACATACTTCAGATGGTGGTAATAAAATACATGTTTAAGATCTCGCTGTTGCTGGTTTGTTTTTGAATATATATTTTACTAAATAGCCTTTTCCTTAATAAAAAGAAAGGCAACAATAATGCATAATGACAAGTTAACATTTGATTAAAACTAAAAATCCCTAATCCTAAATTTATTAATCATGTTTTATTTTTGCAATATCAGTTTTTAACAACATTTGCTATTTACACATATTTGTTTAGGAATTTTCCGGTTTCCATCTTGTTCACTTCACTGTAGGATTGAATTTCGTAACATATAATAAACCTGGAGTATGATTTCAATACTATTTTTGAGCAATATGAAAAATACTATTTTTGAGCATATATTGGTATTTATTCAATGTTAATTTTCAATATAGGCACAAAAAATTCCATACATTTAAGCTTTTTCAATTAGATTCCTATTTTTGAAGAATATGTAATTGCATCTTTCTCAATAACAAAAAAAGGAAAATTGCAAAAATTCAACAAATTTTACACTTGTTTGGAATTCAAAATTCTCAAGTTTCATACTTATCATTTAATGTCTGCAACATCCCTTTTGTTTAATATGTATATATTTCTTGTAACTAGTAAATTTTTGTTCCTAAAAATCATTTAATTGTAACTTAACTAAGAATTTTTTAGCAAATGATAAATATGAAGTTGTATAATTGATATGCACTTACTGGAATTTTTTTAATGAGGATAATCAGCAGAAACTTTTAAAACATCTAAGTAGATCAAATGCCCTGAATTAAGGAATAAGGAGTTTAGTGTTAAGGTAAGATTTAAAATTTTCAGAATAATTTCAGATTTTTATTAAGAAAGTAGCACAACTAGCGTGCAAAACGCATTAAAAAAGATTTATTTTTTTACCTGAAATTTTTCTACCAGTACAATTATAACTAGAAATAATAGGAAATGACACCATGTATTATAGTGAGAAGGGAGTAAATGTTTATTTAAGCAACTTCATGCTACTTACTTTTTATTACAGTAAATCCCTTTGAGAAAAAATAACTTAGTACAAATGTATTAGGCCTTACAGCTGGGAAGAAATGAAAGTACTTTTTTATTCTAGTTTATTTTTTATAGAGTTATCAGATGCATTTTCCCCTGTATACGTACAACTATGTTTCTAGAAATTTTATTTCTTTGACAGAATTAAACATAGAATAAAATGAAAATAATATATTAGTAAATATCTATAAAAAATAGTCATCTGGAATTGTATTTGATACAAATTGTACATACTTCCTTCTTATAGCTTAAAGTTAATGTAACAAACACGTCTGTTTCAATTAAAATAAGATTAGAAAATTTCAAGATATTGATTTTAAAATATAAACGAAAGTAATATTAATTGACAAAGAATTTAACTTCAAAAATGACTATTTCTTTAGTTTATGATGAAAAAGCTTAGTTATATTATATGACAGACCTTAGAGCTTTAGCACTTTTCTATGATGATTTCAAATATTTCTCTTTTTTGTGTGTATGCGTGCATGCATTTTGGAATAGGTGGCAAAAATTTCACGACACAAATAGAAAAAGCACTTTTTTATTCAACATATTATACACATTCTGCAGAAAATATTCATTTAAAAAAGTGAATTACAAGTCTGAAAATATTAAGAAAAAATAGGTTAGTTTCACTCTCTTATTTTGTACCTTAAACACATAACATATTTCATTTCTGCTACATACATAAACTATTTTTTTAATGTTTTCAATTTCCGTTGCTTAGTGAAATTATTGCTTAAAAGATTAGCATTTAACTTTTTTGCAGTAGTTATTTAGAAAAATATTTGTTGATGATTGTATGATATTTTTCAAAATAATCTGAGGGTGATGAAGTTTTGCACAGTCATTCAGTTCCAAAAAAAAGTTTTCATGAAGTAAATTTAAAGTAATTTTACACACTGTATGTCGTGGATTAGCCGAAAATAAAAATTTTTGCTCATATTCGTCTGAAATTAGTTTCTTCACAACAATAAAATTATATATAACAGCATGTAAAATATCAGAATGAGGATACATTAGTCCTCTATCAAAAACCTTAATCCATGAGTGAATATTTTCATCATTTTCTAAAGCTAACTCCTTATCAATAAAAATACTGGATTTACATATATCACATTTTAACTTTTTAGGATACTGTAACAGCAATATCCAGCTATATATGTTAAAATAGGTATATCCAATTTTATGTCGTGTATGTCACTATCATCAACTGTTATATCATCCATGAACATTTGAACATCAGTGTCATTAAAAGCTTGTTCTTCGGCGTCTTTAAAATCTGATATATGAAGAGGAATTTTTCCAAATTTTGAAGAATTTATTAAGGTTGGTAAAGTACTCTGAAGTCTTAATTTACCCTCTATTTCATAAACCTGTCTGATTGAAATATTATGGTGAGCTCCAGACAGTTCCCTATACTTACCAAATCTAGCCTCTAACATATCCGTTTGTAATTTTCCAAGTAAAAGGTATTCAAAACCCAGTTCATTTATACAATAACTTGACTTCTCAATTAAAGCATATGTTGTGTGAGATAATGCAAAGTGAGTTTCTTTGGTTAGGGAACCAGATGCTAAATTCGAATTTTTCCAACTAACCAATTCAAAAATTTGTTCAAAAAAATATTTTTTTCATCATTGTCTGCCACAGTAAAAGGTGTTTCAAATATATTATTTTTATGAACCCCTTTAAAAATAGATTTTACATTTATAATTGACGACCAGGTGTTTATTATTTTAATAAATTTTAAAGTTTCTTGAAAGTTTATTATTTCTTTCTGCTGCCCAAAAGAAAACAATGCTTCAACAACATTATCATTAAAAATCTGCAGTGCAAGCTTTAAACTTTGCTAAGTTATTTGGATAGAGAGCTTTTATTGTCAGACCATAAGCATACTTTAATAATTTACCAGTTTCAAATTCATGTAATTTTTTAATACAAGAAAAAGATGCAGTTTCAATATGTGAAACATCATCAAAACTTGGAGAAAACATACTCTGATTATTATTTTTTGATTTACCCAGTTATTTCTAATACATTTTAAAATATGCACTGTATCAATAATAAAAAAACAATGGCCTAGATTTGTCAACAGGATTTGGATAAACGATACTAACTTTAGGTGGTTCTGAAAACAGAGGCATAGCCTTTTTAGTAATTGAATTATTGTCGGTGACAACCGCAATGATTTTAAACCCAATATTTTCTAATCCCACTACAATTTTGTTTAATATAAATATGCAAGTTATCTGCACTAAGTGTTTTCACTGGCAAAATATGTACAACATCCTTATAAACAGGTAACAGGCTACGAATCATGAAAACATATGCACTAGATGCAGCAATTTTACAATTATATGCCATTCCACACAAATTACCACCTTTATAATCAAATGCTTGATTTAGGTGGATTTCATCAATCATTAAAATAACAGGCAGATCTTTTTATGATAATTCTTGAAATTTAAATTTTATGTAACTTAGGAATTTTTGGTTGAATTGTTCATTTATTGGATGTTAATTAAAATCTGAAAAAATTCTCTGTATGGTCCGTGGATGTGGCATAATAATATTTTCCGAATTTCGAATAAAATTATATGCTTGTGGTTAAATCATGTGAAGTAAGATAGAAAATATTAAAAAATCTCCGGAATACCTATATTGTTGTTTTTCAGCGTTAAAGATTGATATTTGCTCAAGAAGAAAATTTATTTCATTGCTCTCATGTGGAATTCTCTCTTTTAAGGTCGTCATCAATTCACTTGCAATTTGTAAGTAATGTTGACTATTGTCTTCAGATGAAGCATTAGAGACAAATAAGTCTGCGCTCTCTAAAATACTTAAAAGATCTTTAAGGTTATTAATTTTTGATGGAATTAGGTCTTGCTTCAATGACTTAATTGGTACATTTCTACTAGCTACAGATATATTCAAATTACAATCAATAATTAGCGATTTTAGAATTCTTGGATTATTGTCATTAGAAATATTAAGAATCATGGTATGAATGGGCCTGTGTATAACTATCCAGTTATTTGGTAACATAACAGTATCAAAACAAATTTTTAGTCCATCTAATTTATAAAACATGTGTTTTCTTTCATACGCTTACTTTTCAGCTAAGCTACAGGCTACTGCTTTTTCAAGTGCATGTCTTTCTCTTTTAAGTCTTTTAAGCTCTGGTGATTCCCTTGATGAAACACTGGAGCTAAGATGACTTGGACCATCAGGAAACAGACTTGGAATTGCTCCATTTTTTAAACGAGGATATGAAAGTGGTACAATTACCTTCTTTCCAGTTTTTTCATCAAAGAATTCAGTTTGTCGCAGAACATCATGTTGTTTGAAGTGAAGTTCACACACCTTTCAATACAAAAAATAATAAATAAATAAACACGCATTAAAGTTAAAAAAATTATAAAATGGTAAGCATTTTGCCATCCTTTTAAACACATGCATAGACTTTATAAGTCATTTCTAATCTAAGCGTATAATGAGTATGCTAGACATTACCAACTTAAAAAAAAAGGGGGGAAAGAAATTTGGAAGAAAACAAATTTTAACGGTCACCCAGAAGGGTTTTATTTTATTTAATCATGGCAAAGCACTCAAGGGCTATCTGCCTAAGAGAAGGGATGCCTTCGTGGAGGAAACTTTAAAGGAATTTGGCTTGTATACATTTAAGAAAAACCCCGAACTGAATGACCAGTGTTCAGCAACTTTGCCGCTCAGCTGCTGGTGGACCCAAGCAAGAGTTTATCAGGGTTTTTTACACTCTCGCTGACCTCGCAGTCTACCAGTCTGCTCTTGCACTCACTTCTACTAACATTTTTTTCTTTTTTTTCAGCAGTATTATTAAGCTTTTTTTTTTTTTTTTTTTTTTTTTTTTTTTTTTTTTTGCATTTGCACCACATACAGTTCAACAACACAACCACAAATTTTTTAAAAACTTAACAGCAGGATATGTTTAGAATTCCCGATGTAGTGTTAAATCTTAGCATACATTTTTCTATTTTTTTCACTCTTTTCTTAGTCATCATATCAATGTTAAATTTTCCTTTCCTGTTTTTATTATAAACTTTATTAAATGTCACGTTCTTTGCATTTATACCATATAAAATTCAATTCAATAGCAAAATCAGAAAACATTCGATACTAAAAGATAAAAATCTTACATTCCCAAATGGCAATAATCTCGTGTGTTGGAGTTTAAAATATTTGATTTCAAACAGTGTTGCTACATGTAGATTCTTCGTTATTTAATTTCTTTAAAAATAATACAAAGCGATAATATTTGGTGGCAATAATTTGAAAACGGATACAGCCATTTAATCCACTTTGAACGGCAAAATCCCAAAACAAAATTAAAAACCCTTTTGAGCTAAAAAGAGCCATGGATGTTTTAGCAAAGTTTTGAAAGTGTAAACAATTAGCACATGCTTGTTGCTTGTCATATGCCAAATGCACAGATCAAGTAACATATAATTGCTACATCCTAAATATTTTTCTCTTCACTTATTTGAAGACAACACTTGGTTATTGAAGTACAACCAAAAAGTTGATAATACAGTTATGTAAAGAATATGATGAATCACCAATTTGATGGATAAAGCAATCCGCATTCACTCCTGGCATTCGGATATAAATTTACTGGCTCTTTTGCTGAACATTTTGAGATCTGACATGTTCACAACCAGAAGTACAAATTTAAAAAACAATTAAAAATACAAATTAAAAAAGAGAGAAACAAGAATTTGTGTATTTAAGAGTTCACTTGCAGAAATCAAATGTTTTAGTCTATTATGTGATTTTTGAGTGAAAATTACACAATCATGTGTCATGTTTTTGACAATATATTGCTGTGGATTGCTCATTTTTAGATTGCTTATATTCCACATGATTTTCTTTACTTTTTCCAAATTTTTTAAATCTACATAATTTATTAATACAATAAAACATTTTTACATTCGGCTGCAACAACTACAAATAAATCAAACACCAGTAAGTGCTTTTAGATAAAAACTTAATGCCAGGAACAAGTTAGGCGTTATTGGTATAAAATTATATATATTCATATATATTTGTGTATGGAACACTTTAATAAGCTAATCAGGATTTATGCTACCATGCACAGTGAAAACTAGTAAGCTTACAATATGTGGCAATTTTACTTAGCAGGTTATTTTAACACCCAGTAACCTACTCCAGAAATTAAAATAACTACGGTGAAACACTATTCAATTTATATGTTTGTTTTCTTTTACTTATAATTCTTAAATTTTAACGGTTTTTTCAACTAGTAAAATTTAGAACATTGCATCGTTAGCATTAATTTCCTGTTTACATGATCTATGAGCAAAATGCATTCTCAAATGCTCCTAGAATATAATAGGGTATTGCATACATTCAACTGTGAAAAGAAAAAATATACAAAAGGTATAATGGGGTATAATGGTCTAAATCAGAGCAATTAATAATATACCAAACAGTTAGATATTTAAATCTAGAAAAACTTTAAATTAGCGTCTTTAATATTGATACATTTTGTATGCTTATCTAATAAATAAAAATTATATGAACATTATAAGATAGGTGGATTTTATATTGAATACTTATTGAGAAAAGGATTCATTTTATAATCACTTTAAAATTAAACATAACCTCTGTATTACATAAATGAAAGTTCCTGCAAGATTAATAAATCACTGACCAAAGTACATGTTCATAAATCTCGATGGTCCTGGGGAAATATAAATTAAAGAGTCTATAAGTATAATATAAAAGTTTGACAATATAAAAGTTCGTTTTATTTGCTTTGGTTGAATGCGATAGAATTTTAGTATGTTATTTCCCTTGCAGTCGGAATTTTTTGTTTAACATTTTTAAGTCACTTATGTTTCAATAGCATTATCTTTCAGGAATTTTCTAATTTAAAAATGGAGTGCATATTTACCTTTGAATGTTTGGTAGGCTGGAATCCATCTTGTCGTTTGCAGTTCCAAATCCATTTCTTTTTGAGCTCTTCTTCTTCCGCAGGAAAACTAAATACGGTCACCTTCGGGCCATTCTTGTAGTTTCCTTTGCATGTTGCATCACAGCATTTGTGTGGCAAAGTAAAAAAATAAAATAATTCGCAAATGTAAAATATTCAACTACAGCGTACTACACTTTCAAACAACAGTCGGTTCACTACACTACCAGAGCACGAGCCAGGTGTTGACAAAGTGGAAAGACGACTTTCGTGACGTCAGAGCCTTCAAGCAACCCTAGAGCCTTGGCTTTGTATGTAGGAGGTACTGAGTTAACTGGAAGTAATCTGACGTGTCTGTGTTGCACCTGCTCTAATTTCGCGCGTTTAAAACTGTAGTTTCATTCAGTTGCGAGACGATTTTCTGGAGGTCACATATCCCAAATTAATAATTTGTGTATATATATAGTTTTGGTCAGTTTTCCTTTTAAATTCTATATTTAAAGTATCCTTTGTGTAATATGGCTTCTTGTGCTGTAGCAATGTGCCGTAACACTTATAGAAATACGAAAGGGAGAGATATTGTATTTCATGCTTTCCCAAAGGACAGTTCACTTTTGTCGAAAGAATGGATACATAAATGTCGAAGACAGGATTCTATTAACGTGAAAAACGCAAGAATTTGCGGCGAAAATTTTCTGTGCAGTGATTATGAAGATGACATGAGAAATCGCTTGCTTGGATTGCCGCAAAAGAAACTGTTGAAATGTAATACTGTGCCGAAAGTAAATTTATCGTGTGCAGTAAACGAAATAACACCAAGAAATCGGAGACATTTGAAAAGAAATCTAATGCAGAGTGCTTTTGAAAGACTACACAAATTAAGCCCAAAGAAAATTTATTTTGAGGCCGAGAACGAAATTGAAGCTGACAATAATAAATCAAATGTGAATGATTTTGAAATAAAATTCACAAGTGACAATGCCCTAACTGACAATATCCCTGAATGAATGAAAGTGTAATGATAAACAAGAATGTATTGATAATTTGAAGAACAAAATAATATCCTTAGAAAATTGTAATAAAATATTGAAAAATAGAGAAAAGAAAAATTTTATAGAATGTTTGCTCAGAGACAAAGAAGGTGGACGACATCTAGAAAGAAATTTGTAACGGAAATTCAGAAATTAAAATCCCAAACAGCGAAATTTAGGAAAAAGCAGCACAGATCGGAGAATTTGGAAAAACGTCTAAAGCATATTTTTACAAAGACACGGATTAACGCATTGCTATTAAAGAAGGAAAAAAATCAGGTGGACTGAGAAGATATTTCACGTTGCATTGTCATAATAGCTCTGTAGAATACGTTTCTTAAATAGAAATGCATATGATTTTTCCCAACGAAAAGTAACCCAAAAGGCAAAAAAGTGGATTGCTTCGAATGTGGCAAATAATAAATAATATTTCAACAACTTGCAGTTGCATTGTGACTGTACAAGTAAGCATATAGAATATGTTTTGATTTGAAATATTTCTAGATGACATATTAGAAGTTAATAGCGTGAAGCATAATTCAAATGAGAACTAATTTTGTTAAGTTATTGTTATTTTATTAAAGTTATTTTTATTGTATCCTGTGTTATTATTGAGTCGATTTTGTGCTAGCTTAGCATTCTAAATCAAATATAATAGTATAACATTAAAGTAATTGCCATAAGAAAACCTGCCTCCTTAACCCCCACTTCTGAAAAATTAAGTAATTTTTTACATAAAGTTGTTTTGTCTAAATTAAGATAACAATCTTACATGCATTTATTTAAATGTAATATTGATGTAAGTCTAAGTTACAAAATTATTAAGAAAAATATATGTTATTATATTGAATTGGGAGAAAAATATGCCAATGTAAAATTTACAATTAGTCTGAAACTCAAACTTAGATTATCAGAAATTTTGAAAACTATGCCAATTTAAGGTTGTTTTTTGATTAGTTATCTTAGAAGCAGTAGTACAATTCTCTTAGTTGACATGCAGATAAAGAAATGATTAGATTAAACAGGCATTTAAAGAAAAAAAATCCCTGCAAATTAAAAAAAGGAACTTTATGCTAAGAGTAGCGCATTTTATCTGTTATTTTAAAATTGAGTAAACACTATTGAATTTTTTAATGTTCAGTGTAAAATGCATACTGCAGTAACATCATCTCTTCTAAATTATAGCCATCTTTCACACAGAGCTCATTTTAAACTCTGGTTCTTCAGATTTAAAACGCTAATTTCTATGTTGTCAATTGCATCTCCGCGCTCAGTGTCATCGTGGCTACGTCATCACTCCCCACTGCCTGTTTCAGGGGGGAAAAGCTCTAGGCCGATGCTATTAGCACCACCGGTGCGATTAGCCGCTTAAGCTATTCCCACCAACATTAACCACGCATGCGCATTGAGTTGTCAGTTCCATCAATTGAACCCCATCGAAAGGAACGGATTTTACGTACGCGAACTGCTGTAGTGAATCATTTTTTAAAAAAAGGCGGGTTTCTACCTTGGCGTAGTTTATCATTTTTTTAAGCGTTGGCGACTTTCAAAAGTTTAGAAAGGAAAATGGGTTCCTTTTCTTATAAAAAGAAGGAACACATTTTCTTTTATTAAAGTATGTATAAAAAAGAGTTGATTTTTATGTTCGCAATGTTTATCCTTTTCCTGAACGGTTTGAACAGTTTAAATGTCTGATTTGGGGGGGGGACAAAATCTTGTTTACATTTTTTGTACTTCTTAGAATACATTTATCTTTAAAGGTGTGTTTTGCGCAGTCAAGACTTTAATTCATTCCTCTTTGAAAAATGTCGTCCGATAAAAGATACTAAAAATTAGACAGAGAATTTCTGTGTAGAAAATTTAGAAATGAAATAAGTTAAAAGCGATTATATCAACTATTAAATGAATTATTCTGTATGCCTGTTTATTTTTTTTTATGGAAATACTTGGCATTTTCAGGACACAAAAAGTGCTTCAAAGAATTTTGGAATATTAGTACAAACACATTAATCAATTAAATTGAAATAAATAATGGGATGTAATTTAAAAGACAGAAATAATTTAATGTAAGACACTTAGATTTAAACATTTGCACACACAAATGATTTATCAGATTTTGTAAAGTTTTATTTCATAAATAACTTTGATTTTGAAATATGGCATTTGAACCTATAAACCTCTGTGGATACTGAAAAAGTGATGAATATATAAGAATATTATCATTTTCAGCAAGTTTTCTTATTGAATAATAAATTCTGACAGTCCTATGCTATAAGAATAGGGTCAAAGTTTGCATAAAAATTCCTCTGTTAAATAGAATTTAAGTAATTTCTGTAGCCTTTTTGTCAGAACACTAAAGATTTTTTAACTAATTACTTGTCCTCGCTTGCAATTAGAACCATCATTAAATCCCTATTTTATCTAATCATTTCCTGAACATTATCATGTATATAGATTGACTTCGTCTTTGTAACTGATAATTATTACTTACAAATTATTCTCTTGCTGGTGAACTATTAACAACATTCGCTCACACTAAAATCGGCGTAAAATGCTGATACCTGGGTTGATTGTGCGCATGCGCGAATGTAGGTGGTGTGAATCAAGGAGGTTAGAATAGAAGGAGGGAAGGTTCAACTCAAACGGTGAAGCTTGGCGGCCATCTTCCTGTTATCACCTTGACTTGTGCAAGGAAGGCTGTCATTGCAACATTTTTTTCTTTTCTTTTTGAAGCATGTCAGCTTGTATTGCATATGGATGCACAAATAGATTCTCGAAAAAAATTCCGGGCATTATTTTTCACACGTAAGTATTAATTTTCTTTTTTTATGTAATATGACAACTATGCCAAAAAATATCACAATGTCATGTGGTTTTCTTTCCAGATGTGAAAAAAAAGGACTTAAAATAGGTTATTTAATATAACTATAATCAAATTATATTAAATACATTTTAATGTTTCTGTTTATAGCTGGTATCTTCGTTCCTTAAGATACAATGCTATATGGTAGGATTTAAATTGTATAATTTGAACGTTTTAGTTAATTCGTTTTATAACTTTCATGAAAAGTAAGAAATCAATTGTTACTATTTTTATTAATTGTAAAGGAAGCAATGCTTTTCTTTATATATTAATTATTATTCATTTTTTTAAGTTAAGATAAACTGTTCTGTTGTTAAAAATTTTTGCATAAACTTACAAATTTCTGGGCAGTATAGTGATAAAATTAAGTAAAATATTTACACAATTGAACATGTGGAAAGATGTATCCAAAAACTTATATAGGTGTATTTCTGTAATTCAACTTAATTAAAGGCAGTTTCTTTGAGATTAATAAATATGAAATGCGCATAAACTGAAATCAATGAATTCACATAAATCTGTTTTATTTTATTAAGATTTATTTTCTAACCTAAGCAAATCCGTGAAATATGCAGAAACATAATTTTTTAAAGGCTTTAATGTTATGCGCATGCATTTAGATTTCGAACTATTTCTTAATAATTTGCTGTACATAGTAAATTATGGATATCATCTTTATTACTTTAAAACAAAAATTCAACAATAGCGAGGGATTTCATTATAAATTTAACATATTTTTACTGGAAAATAAATGCACGGAACAGCTTAGAAACACGTACATGTCACTGCCGTAATGCAATGTTTTGAAGTCACAAACATGGACGCCGCTTGTTCGGCGGAGTTTCATTCCCCGATAGTGGAGGAAACTGCGAACCCTCCCTCCTTCTATTCTAACCTCCTTGGTGTGAATAGCCTGTTAGTTATTCGCACCGTCGGTGCGATTAGCCACTGCGAAAAGACTCTATGAGCTAGCTCTTCTCTTTTAAGTCCTGTCAGTATGACTGTAAGGGCAGTCATACTGCGCATGCTCTCTCGCAAAGTGACTTGATAACTGTAGTTGCTTAGTAGACTGACTCTTAGGCCAAGGCCAACTAGATATCTACAGGCCTGCTCCAAGCTGATGATCGCATGATCTGACGTCATAATCTTAGGCTTTCAATTTTGTAAGTTGAGCTTGCTTCGCCGTATGACTAGTGCTAGTGAGATAATTGTTTACATGTGTTTTTTCTTCTGAAAAATTTTGTATTTTACCGGAAAGTAAAATATTATATTGTGAATTCAAATTTATAAGAAAAAGTGTGTTTTAAAATGCCAAGAAAGTGTAGTGTACCTAAATGCCGATCAAATTACGATAGCACTACTGAACATGTGTCCACTTTCAAATTTCCTTCGGATCCTGTACTCTCTCAGAAATGGATAAAAAATATTAATCGCAAAGATTTTGTAGCTGGCAAACACAGTAGTGTATGCATTAAGCATTTCGAAAAAGAATTTATCGTTCGAGAAGATAAAGCTGTTCGTGATGATGGGACGGTATTAGTAGTTCCTAGAACTATTCCAGCTTTAAAAAAAGATGCTTATCCAACGATTTTTCAAAACCAGCCATCTTATTTATCGAAGAAACTTTCCACAAAAAGAAAAACACCGGAAGAAAGAGAAGCAGTAATTGATATTCGTTGTGATAAACAATTTGAACAGTGGAAAAAGAATGATATTATTAGCGATTTCGAAAACCTAATAAATGGTTTTGCAAAAAAAAATAGATCTTCCCTCTTCATGGATATTCATTACCAAAGGTAAGATCTTTTGGCTATCGAAATTAGAATTTTTAAACTGTCCAAAAGTGCTTGTATCTTTAAAAATATTGGAAGATTTAAATGTAAGAGTTTTTTTCAATGAAAATGAAATTCCCATTGAAAAGTTCAAATGGATATTTGGAGAAGAAAAACTATGTGATAAATGGTCTAAACTTGAGACAATGATTAGCCATTTGGATGGTTTTTCTGCTTCTGATATTCATGATGACTGCAATTTAATTTAGATAAAATATCAAAACTACTGTTGAAATGTGCAGAAACAGAAAATAACCCACATTCTGAGAAATTTAAGTTTTTGTATGAACAGATTCAATTAATGCAAATGAAACAGCCTTCGTATAGTGCAGAATTCCTTGCCTGGTCTTGTTATATATTTTATTGTAATCCAAACAGCTACAATATTATACGTAACAATAAATATTTTATATTGCCTCATCCGTCATACTTAAGGAAGTTATCTCTGAAAATTGGCCGAGCAGATTCTGGATTGCAAAAAAGTCACTGGATGTATTTGAACAAAAAATGTGAAATTTTAAATGATTCTGAAAAAATTGTCAATTTATTATTAGATGAGATATATATAAAACCACAAGTTTCGTATAAAAGTGGTCGTGTTTTAGGTTTTTCGGATAATTCACAGATGGAAGCCACAACTCTGCAAACATTTATGATCAGCTCTATATTACTTAAAAAACAGAGATATTGTAGCAATGTTTCCCGTAAAAAACTTATCATCACATCAATTATTAATATTTACAAAACAAGTAATTGACCATGTACAGTCTTGTGGCTATCGAATTATAACTCTAATATCAGACAATAATAGAATTAACAGAAATATGTTCGAAATGCTTTGTGGTGGTGCATTAAAATCCTCATTTATAAACCCTACCATGCATAATCTTCCTATATTTATATTATTTGATACAGTTCATTTATTGAAATCTATACGAAACAACTGGTTCAATCAGAAAGATTCAAACCAAACATTTTTTATACCATCATTTGAAAACTCAAATATTGTTTACAATTCCAGTGTTCTACATTTAAAAAAATTGTATGAAATAGAAAAAAATGATAATATTAAAATGGCTCCAACTTTATCAAGAAAAGTTTTATTTCCGTCTTCTATAGAGAAGCAGAATGTAAGTACTGCTATTAAACTTTTTGATGAAAAGACTTTAGCTGCTCTGCAAATTGAATCACAGAATAATAGAACTGGGTATGGAAAAGATATCTTAGGAACTAAACATTTTATTGATATAATTTTAAAGTGGTAGAAAATTGTGAATGTTAAACACTCTAAAAAGGCCGTACAGTTTCGAGATGTATTTATGCAGCCTATAAGGACACCAGAAGATAAAAGCTTAGAATATTTATCACAGTTTTGTTCGTGGCTTATATCATGGAACGATTTTTGCCCAACAACAAAAATCTGTAAGTCACAAATTGGGAAACTGTCAAAAGAAACCCAAGTTGCTCTTCTCCATACAACAGCAACATTGATTGAACTTTCAAAGTATTTATTAAAAGAATTTAAATTACCTTTTATTCTTTTAGGAAAATTTCAGACAGATAACCTTGAGGGACGTTTCGGTCAATTTCGACAAATGAGTGGCTGTAATTATAATGTATCCTTACAGCAGATTATAGAGTCGGAAAGAAAACTAAAATTAATTAGTTTGCTTAAAATGCAGTCTTCTGAGAAAGGTTCATTTATTTTACAACATTTTTCTTGTAATGATATTGAAGATTTTAATGATTATCAACTTATTGATAAGGAATTTGTTGATGTTTTGCATCAATTCAATGATGTTAATGTTACAGAAAAAGATATAATGTGTCTAATTTACATTTCTGGATATGTTTGTAGATCTGTATTGAAGCATATAAATTGTAATCTTTGCAGGAAAAAATTAATTCTTGACAAAGAATTAATAGTTGAATATTGTGAAGATTTTGCATACTTAGCTGCTATTGATCGAGGTGGTTTATTTTGGCCAACAGAATTTGTGCTTTTCATTAATACCTCTGCATTTAAAATATTTTCAATCCTAATATCTGAAATGTATGAGAAATTATATATTTCATCAAAAAATCAACGTTCTATATTAATAAGTCTCATCACAGAGAAAGTTGAAAACAGGATTATTTTATTTGGGATGATAGTATTTGTGAGTGTGGCAAATCATTGCATGATTTGTTGAAAAGTTGTGCCACATGCATTTCCAATATATTGCTGAATAATTACTGTAAGGTTAAAAATAACAATTTAAAGGAAACCAATGACCAAAAAAGAAAAATGAGTAAATTAAATAATTCTGGAATTTAGGTGAATTTTTTACGTAATTTTAAAGTTAAATAATTAGTATTTGCAAACTGTGCATAATTGAGCCATGGATATATATATGAAATTACCTGATCGCGAAAAAGTATAAACCCTTTCCAAAGATGAACATTTCCACGTATAAAATAAATAAAATATCCAATAAAGAGATAGATATGGCTTCAATTAGATAAGCTTTAAGATAAACAAATTGTAGATCATGATTTAAAAGTAATTTTTACCAAAACTAAAGCAGAAGAAAAGACGAGCGAGAACAATGAAAAAAGATTATGTAGTATGATGTATGAAATGATAGAAGAACTAAGTTCAATGGAGGCTCATGAAGTCTGGAAATTAGTTGAAAGATCCATCAATAAGAAAATTACGATGTTTACAAAAACTACAAAATAAGATTTTTGATGTAAAAACTGCATATTTAAATGGATACTTGAATAAACCAATTTACATGGAACAACCACCTGGATTTAAATCAGATTCAGACTGCCAAGCATTAATAGATTGGATAAAAAACCAAAACAAAGTAGTAAATCAAGGCACATTTATAGAAATCCTTTGCCGTAAGCCAAAACAACTGGCTAAATCATGTTTATTTTTGTAGACCTCAAATCAGGGGCTACAATGATAAGCCTGTTTTGGCATTCATATTTCAAAAATTTGAATGGCAAACTTCTTGTTGATGTGAATTAATGATGTTTAACTTAATAATTAATATCTTATAACGTAATGATTTGCTGGATTTTTCATTGCTTAATACTGCATGCATCTTTTACCATTTGTCTATTATTAAATACATTTACAGTGTATATTTAATCAGATGTTCTTTCATAAGAATTTTTATAGCATGATATGGTGCTCATTGGGATAGATTGCATAGTTATGATCTCACTTTATTTTCAAGGAATTTTATAATATATTTTTGGATATGCTACAAAATTTCTCGGCTAATCTTTCGAATATGGTAACAGGTAGTTTGGAGACATTTTGGTAAGGCGATAAAGGTTACTAGCTAGCAGTGTACGTGGATAAAGTCAAGAGTGTGCGCCATGCCATTTTTGTGCAATTCTGGGATGTTTTTTTAAGTGAAAATAGGCCGACGTGTACATGGATACCGTGCATGTGCAATTCTTAAAAACGCAGCAAGCACTGGGCGATTCTGCACTTTCTCCCAATTTCGCACCTAATCTTCGTCATGATTAAGCACTTTTGTTCCATAAAAGTTCTAATATAAGCGTAATTAAATGTTGAATAAAAAAATGCCTTTACTTTGAGAAAACAAAATGGCATCCAAAACAAAACTAGTAGGTTGCTGTAGCAGGGTTGGTCGCCAAAGTTTCGCCAAAAAATCGCCAAGTTACCATAATCCAAAGATTAACCGATTTCTCGTATAATATTCATGCTTTAAAACATCTTTAAAATAAAACTTTTTTTCTCATATACAGTCAAAAGTCGTTAATCCGGACTCGTCGGGACTTCGGCAATTCAGGATTATCGATTTTTCCGGATTATAGATCATCAGTTTAAATCTCGTAAGATGGCATGCAGAAATTCTAAAATTAAAAATATGAAACCGTAATTTATGAAATAAAGAACAATTATGATCTAAAGGGTATCAAAATTTACAAAAAAAAAAGCTTAATATTTATTTGTTTACTTTATTAAACATTTCTTTCAATGTAAGTTGTTTCATTTTATGTGATAATACTTTCTCTTTAATTCTATAAACAGACATAATTTCTTGTTCAGTTACAAAGTCCCGCTGTTCAAGTCCCGTTAATTGTTGTGTCGAGAATACCGACTAATTTGTCAATCGAAATTTTTTCGTTTTCACTAACCTCTCTGTCACATTCTTCATATCTTTATCCATTTTTTGCAGCAATTTCACTTTTTGTTTGATGGACATTGAAACATACTTTCGTTTTGTACGATCCTTTGGGAGCTCCAGAATCAGAAATTCTATTAAACATAATCGAAAGTTCAAGTTTACTTTTATAAAATTGCTCTTACAGTCTGCGAAAAATAATAATCCGGAAGATTAAGGAACAACGCAATCATCAACATTAACTGAAATAGATAATTAGATAATTTTAGATTATGCCGTCCGTTATACATAAAACGTGCACCCAAAAACGTATTCTGTGCTTGCGCACACGCATATGCACAGTGGTAAAAGGTCTTACGCGCACGCGTAAACGCCTATGCGCATGTGTCAACGCGGCGCATGCGCAGAAAGTTTTTAGCTTTGAGGTCCGGATTATGGGTGTCCAAATTAACGACTTTTGACTGTATTTCCCAAAATGTTCACTTGTACGTTTATAATTAAAAAGTACCGGTACTTACGTATTATCGCAACCAGGTCAAAATTCGCATAAATTGCGAAATTTGGCAACCCTACTTACGGCAACCCTACGTGTTATAGTTTTGTAAAAAGAGCATGTGGAGATTCACAAAATTTTCCTGCATTTTCGTGCAAATTTTTGTAATTTATGAGAAAATAGCAGTGTACATGGATAAAGTGAAGAGTGTGCGTAATGCCATTTTTGTGCAATTCTGGGATTTTTTTTTAAGTAAAAATAAGTCGACGTGTACATGGTTATGGCGAATACGGTTTTTAATCAGTGCTAAAAGCAATAGCCAAAAGATTTCCGCCGAAAAAATAATTCTGCAACTTATTCAAATTCGAAACCGGAAGGGTTTAATTGCTATTTTATATTTTAAAAGAAAATAATATAAAAAAACTGTATTAAAAATTATCTGTAATTAATAAATGTACATTTTCTTTCTATTCATACTTTTTTACTCAAACTTACAAATAGCGTCAACCTGGTTGCGATAATATGTAAGTACCAAAGTATGTAAGATATTAGATTGAATGTTGAAACGTCATTATGAGAAAGAAAAAAAAATTGGCTTTTGCTTCAATAGGATTGCATGTAAAATCATAAATGTAAATCAAAATTGTATTAAAATTAATATGTTTACGAATTTTGTTATGAAATATCACATATCTTTTTAATATTTAAGCAGTATAAATCAAGCTAATTAATTTAAGCAATGCAAATTAATGTAGTAGTATGTGGTGTACAAAGAGTTTAAATATTTTTAAAAGAAAAAAAAAAAGAAGAATGTCTAAATTAATTGAATACTAAGCATCTGTAAACTATATCCATGTTGGCATATAGAATGATATAGATGATATATTGTAATATCAGTGAGTCGTAGAAACTTATTCAAGTTTGAAGTTTATTTTTGTGGACCTCACATCAGACTCTACAATAATAATGTTCCATTATTAATATTTAAAAAATTCAAATGACAACTTATTGCAGATGTGAAATGATAATTTCAACTGGCTAATCAGTATCTTATACTATCGTAATGACTCTCAGGATTTTTCATTGCTTAATATTGTGATTTTTAATGAGATGTATTAAGAGTGTATTTTTAATTAGATTTTCTTTCATACGAATTTTTTGGAGCATGATATGATGCTCATTGGGATTGATTGCATAGTTATGATCTTGCTTTTTTTAAGAGAATTTGAAATATATTTTTGAATATTCTGTGTAATGTTTTTGCTATAAAACATCTTTAGAATGAACCTTTTTTTCAATATGTAGACTAAACTTCAGATATACTTTTAATATATTAATGTATTAATAAGATTTATGTATTTCACTTAATGTCCACATGTGTATTTATTATTAAAAAGCATCTTAGGATCTCTGATTGAATCTTGAAAAATCTTTATGGGAATGAAGAAAAGAGAGTTCATTTTGCTTCAATATCATTGCACCGAAAAATAATTATAAAGCAATATTTTATTATATTAGAATTAATGAATTGATATTAATTTTATTATGAAATACTATATATGTTTGTTTAGTATTCAAGCAGTATAAATCAGTCTTCATAATTTAAGCAATATAAAATCATTTGAGAGCCTTAACATATTTTTTTCATTTTATTACAAAATGAAAACATCTCATGTTTAGTTCATTACATATGTTATATTTTCATTGATATTAACATACCGTATAATTTTTATAAATAATTTTGTGTCCATTTTATTTCTGTATAAAAGTTCAGATATGTTTCAGTTTATTTAAATCAGCTCTGCTATATTTACAATATCACTCGAATCTTATTTTTATTTTCTGTTTGATAAACGGTAGAACAGTATTTAGTATTTAAATATCCATCATTACGATGTAACATAGTACGTTATTATTCCTAAAATTCGAAATATTAGTTGTAAAAATTAATTTAACTTGACCTGAGTTTGAAATAAAACGCTGCGTACTACATAAATGAATCAGTCGGCGGCGTCTACTGAGGAACGATCGCCTTCGATTGTGACGTCACAAATCGGTGGAGCAGGCCTGTAGTAAGGCTACTATAAAGGGCTACTATAAAGGGCTCTAGTAGCTCTAGCCTGTAGATATCTAGTTGGCCTTGCTTAGGCCATCGGATGGGTGGGTGACACAGCCGTCTAGAAACTGAGAATCTGAAAGAGTGACGTCACTACGGATATTTTAAAGTTGAAAGAAACAGATGGCGCCCTCTATTGGGGCAAAAAACGTTTAAGTTGTCTAATCTGAGAAAAAAGAAGTACTGCTTTGTACAATCATCAGTTATTACTTTTATTTAATTTTATAGAAAATACCTGATTTAAAATTATAATTCAGAATGTTAAATAACATTTTGCTAATTTTTACATCAGCTAGTTTAATTTTTATTATTACTGAAAATTCTTTGAATTAAAAAAAATAGATAAATATCATTTTTATAAAAATCATATTTAAATATCTTATATAATGCTCATTAAATTAAAAAAAACATATAGCTAACAGGTTGATGTTATGGAAAATAATCAACAAATATTAAAATAAAAAGTTTTTATTAATAAAAGCATTGTTAAGACAGTATTTATAAGGGGAAAAAGTTTACAAAGTGTTAATATTATGTGGTGAATGAAATAACAGTTGAAAAATGCAAATTAAGTGCTATATGTAAGCAACGAAAGCGATTGTGGAACCGCAGACTACAATAATTTACTTCACAATAAAATATTCAGAGAAGTTATACTAAGATTGTAAAGCACTAAATGATTCTTAAAAAGTGGAACTATTAATGGTTACAATAAGATATAAATACAGAATACACTTGTAGGTTACTAACAAAATGCTGATTGCAAACTATACACATCATTCTGGAACTTATAATACTACATTTAAAAACACTGTAAATATTTGTCTTCAATTTCTTTGCTCATAATAATTCCGAGTATCTTCTATTCTTTTGTGCTAGAAAAACCGTATGATAAGTCATACTAAAACTAGAGGGCGCCACTCTAAAATTCGGGTAGTGGATGTTACGTCAGTTTTTCAGAATCTTAGTTTCTAGACGCTCGTTGAGTACAGACGACAGTTCGTAAACAGTTGAAGCAGATGGTGTGCAAAGTTTGAATAGAAAACCGGTAGTTGCTATCTGAAAGTTGCAACTAAATATTTTTTATGAATACAAATTTGTGTTCAGTTTCTTTGCTTATAACAATTCCGAGTATCTTTTATGAGAAATCATAATTTTTGTGCTAGAAAAATCGTATGATGCGTTCAACTGCGAAATGGAAAGGTGCATTTCGAGGGACAAATGCTTTTCAAATTATACTCTGTGTTATATTATTCCATTCTTTAGCGTCAATATTGATTATTTACATTCATCTTGTTTGGTTTTTCTCCGAAGAGGAAAAAATATGGTATCTTTATTCATTGAATTTGTGATTTCTAAAATTCAGTATAGCTCTAAGAATTTAAAGTGTGTTTTACTTTGTTTAGAAACAAATAATATGACTCTGCCTTGAACAGTTACTGACATTAAAGTTTTTTAAGGGGTTTTTGAATAAATGCTGTTAAATTTCGAGTTATCTACATTTTTCATTAAATAGCTTAATTCCTTTATTTACAGCAATTAATGACTTTTTACTTTTAAACTGTATGTTATTTATGTTTCTCAGAACATTGGGTAATGAAAGACACTAGGTTTCATATGTAATGAAAGGAAGGTTTTTAATAGTTCAAAATTAAAGAATACAAGATTAACACCAGCTTGAATATTAACAAGTAGCAAAACATGGCTTTAATACGAATTTAAGAACTTTTTTTAAAACTCTTCTTTCTTCTGAATGTGAGAATGCTATTTTATTATACAAAAACCTCAGCCTAGCAGAGGCAGCGTATGATAGGTTTTTAATATAACAACAAAGTATTATGTTAGTTTAAGTGAAATGCTAGTCTGCAATTGACTGAACTGACTTCATACTCACATACTACTTGCATACTGAATATTCACATACTACTTGCAGATGCACTTTGCAAGCCTGAAATGTTGAAATAAATAGATAGAAATTGTTATTTAGTATATTAAGATTTTGAAATAAGAATGAATTTGCATAATTAAAATAAATATTTACGTATAAGTGTCATTTTCAAATTTTTAAGATCTAGAAATTAGTTGTTGTTTTAGAAAGACATGCTTTTATTTGAACTTTTTAACCTTGCATTCTAATAAGTAAACAGTTGGAAGAACTTCCACAAAGAACCAACAATTTTAAGTGTGTGCATACTTTTTTTTTTTTAAGTAAGCAATCATTATCAATGGTAAATTATTATTTAATTTCATTACTCTATATCTATCCATCTCTCTATCTTTCTCTCTCTCTTTATATATATGTGCAAAAATATTTTTTAAAAAAAACCTCCCAAAGAAATAATAAAAAAATAACTTTCAGTTACAAAGTTAATAAACTGATAGTATATTAGTTTTTAAAAATCAAAATATTTAAGTAAAGAATTGAAATAAAAATAAATTAATTATATTAGAATAATTAAGATTGTTCTAAATATACTCTCATCAGAGGGAAGAAATCTTCTCACTTATTAAAATAATTATAATTAAGCCAGTTAGTTCTAATGTTTTTGATTTAAATTAATTATTTATTTAAATGTTCCAGTCTTTAAAAATTAATGGCTAATCATTTATCAACTTAGCTAATCTTTGGAATATGGTAACAGGTAGTTTGGCGACATTTTGGTAAGGCGATAAAGGTTACTAGCTAGGACTTTAGCAGTGCACATGGATAATATAGTCAAGAGTGTGCACAATGCCATTTTTGTGCAATTCTGGGATGTTTTTTTAAGTGAAAATAGGTTGACGTGTACATGGATGATACAGTGTATGTGCAATACGTAAAAACGTGGCAAGCAGTGGGCAATTCTGCACTTTGTCCCAATTTCGCACCCAATCTTCGTCATGATTAAGCACTTTTGTTCCATAAAAGTTCTAGCATAAGCGTAATTTGGCTAGCAGATTGTTGGAAAAAAAGGCTGGAAACGTTGAGTAAAAAAAAAAAAAAATGCTTTTACTTCCTAAAACAAAATGGCGTCCAAATAAAAACTAGCAGCGTTGGTCGCCAAAAAATCGCCAAGTTACCGTAATCCAAAGATTAACCATTAATGGCTTTTTCACTTTTATTTTATGTTAGTATATTTATATTATTAAGTTATTTTTTGATTTCTTTATTGTTTCATGAGGTTTTTTTTAATTAAAAAATTGCATTAATAATTAATTAATGTTGCTGCTTTAGTGTAAAATATCCTTTTATTGGAATTGCACTTTTAAAATACACATTCGCATACATATGTACCCATATTGTAGTTTTAATATTAGTTTTGTTTTTTGCTTATTCTTCCTCTTTTATTGCCTTTTATCTGTAATAAAATCATTCCAGAGTGAAAGCTAATTTTTGTTTCTCTTTGACATGATGTGTATAAACCCATTTTGTAAAATTTGTTTGTTGCCATATAATTTTATAAAATTGAACCACTTGTGCTAAAAAGATGTTCCACGCACGTCAAGATGCTTTTGTCTCAAACCGTGTGCAAAAATGAAACTAACGTGGTGCACACGTCGCCTAACAATGAGATTGTTTATTTCTCGAGTTACAGCTCTGGATTGCTCTCGCAGATGCGGAGCGGCGTAAATGAGACACTTTACCGCTTATTATGTTGTAGCGCATGGCACCACAACCGTGAAGTTTAATTGTAGCGCAAGGGGTTAATTTATTTTTAAATTGACACTTTAAGCATTACATTAATTTAAATAACGATTATAGTTGTTTAATGAGATCCCATCTGCTAGGGCGCGAACGGGCTGGCTGCATGGGTGTTTTCATGGTTTTTCCCATGTGTAACGTGTATGTGTTTGACTTGTTATTTTGGCCTGTGTAGCGGCAATGTTGGTGCTAAAAATTGCCGCTACGCAAGCCAAAATAACAAGTCAATTGCACAAACTCGGTATCCATGTACACATTGACCTATTTTCACTTAAAAAAAATCCCCGAATTGCACAAAAATGGCATTATGCACTTCCTCGACTTTATCCATGTATACATCGACCTATTTTCACTTAAAAAAAACCCCCGAATTGCACAAACTATGCTTAACGCACTCCCTCGACTTTGTCCATATACACATCGATATATTTTCACTTGAAAAGTCAAAGGAGCACCCAATTCTACAGTAGAGGCAAACAAAAAATACATAATCTCAATAAGCTACATTTTAAACCAAACAATAAAATAACACAAAAAAGGAAAAACCTGTTATGTATTTTAGCACTACACAAAGCAAAAATCCCCTTGCCTTATTTAGAAATTCGTTCGTCTTCAGTCTGTGGCACACAAAATTCCTTAACAGTCCAATCCAAAAACTTCCTAAAGTTATCTGAACCACAATCCAAAAATAAATTAAAAATTAAAAATCCAAAAACTTCCTAAAGTTATCTTAACCACAATCTGTATATCTGCGTCGCCACAGAAATTCACAAAAATAAAAGTCGAAACTATACTACATAGTTCTGGGCTGTGGCAACTAAGTAAACCTTCATTTACACAATTAATGCACTTTTCCCCTTTCATTCCAAATCGTACAGAAACTTCAAATTAATTCTACTACATTTAGCCATTGTACCGTTTAAACAATGAAACAAGCAATGTACTTCCTAAGCAACACACCACAAAAGCCTTTGCAAAACATCCCGTGATTCAAAATTTCCCAGAATAATGCAAACGATTATGTCATAATAGAGTTTCCATAACGTTCAACTACTCAGGTTACCATAAATGGTACAACAACTTGGCGATAAATGAAACAACTTCGTGATAATACCATAGATACCTTAAAGTCACCTCTACCCCATAATGCTTGTAATATGTTTTGTAAACAAATAATTTGTAATTAGGCTTAAAAACAAAGGTACTAGATATATTGGATCACCTTTTTTGGGGGGGGGGACAAAATATCTGCAATCAGATTTTATTAACCCATATCTGTTTTATATCTAGGTATTTTGCCTGTAAAACTTTAATAACTTCTTGGTAACAGTCTTTTGTAATTTTTCATCTTTCAATTCATCAATTTCACTTACTCCTTTTCCTTTACTTTTGAAACTATAAATTTAATTAGGCTTGATTCCATAATGGAGTAAGTACCCTTAACATGAAACTATCAAACTGGCAGTCAGAGGCCAAATGCAGCTAACATTGCATCATTATGACAACCTTTCAACTGGTTTCTTGCTCACTGCTGAATTCAAGCATGTGTCATGCATTATATTCTCGTTATGTTAATTTGCACTGATGTTTAAAAATTAAGCATAAGCTTCAAGTTAAATTTTAGATTTTTCTCTGCTGCACCAGTGGCGTAGCTAGGGTGGGGCAAGGGGGGACATTTGTCCTCGGGTGCAGCTTTCAGGGGGTGCCAAATTGATGTTGCGAAATTTTAGAATGAAATGTTTTCCATTCTTGGCACAGAGAAGGGGGCGCAAAATCTTCAGTTGTCCCCGGGTGCTGAAAACCCTAGCTACGCCTCTGTGCTGCACATGTCTTGCACATTTATACATGTGTATTGTTATGAGTTAAGAATGATTTGTTCATTCTTTAATTGGATGAAACAAACAATTTTTGTATATCTCTGATTTTGCAGCCATTTGATAAGTTGTCTTAGTTCTTCCAACCTATACAGCAATCCCTTTTTTTTTTGCTTTAAAAAAAAAAAAAAAAAACTACACAAATATAGCATTGCAGATAGTAAATATTATATGTAATACATTACAAGTACATACATAACCAAGTACTATGAAGACCCAAATGTCTTCCCTAGTGGCTTGTGAGAAATTATTACAGAAAATAGATGAAAACGTACCAATGAATTGTAACAAGGTCATGGTTAATCTCCTTGAATATACTGATAAATACCAGCTAGATATATATGACTTGGGAAAGAAAAACATTCCTGATGCTATATTAAAATCAGACATATTATGTATGTTATGTATATGAACAATACCCTGAAGCTGAATGGACTAGAGCAGCATTTCTCAACTGGTGGTACGCAAGAGAAATATAGGTTGGTATGCAAATAAACAAAGTATTTTTAATTATTAAATTCAAAAATCTCGTGAAGAAAAAGAACAATTGATAGATAATTTTTGTGATTAACTGAAGCTTTCAAAAATACCACACTTGTTAATTTTATTAGGCTGAACTGAAAAAAAGAATTTAAAGGTATTCCAAATAAAGCTATTAAATTTTTATTCCCTTTTTGCAAAACCTATTTGTGTAAACAAGGATTTTCTTTCATGTTGTATTTTTGAAAAACAAATTTACAGAAAAAAAAAATTAAAAGTGGGTCCTATTTTACAGTTAAAGCGAAGTGAAATATGACCAGAAGATCAAGAAATTGACCTCTCTTAAACAGGCCCAAATTTCACAATAAATTTTAGAATTAAAGTATTATAACTCAAATTTTGATAATTAAAATGGCAATCAATTTTTAAGCTAATATTTTTTTATGTGTGCATATTTAATAAAAATAGCCAATAGGTTGTGCAAATGGCAATATATATATATATATTTTTTTAATATTTCTATTGAGAAATCGAAAAATAACTACAGTCAAAAGTCGTTAATCCGGACTCGTCAGGACTTTGGCGATTCAGGATTATCGATTTTTCCGGATTATAGATCATCAGTTTAAATCTCGTAAGATGGCATGCAGAAATTCTAAAATTAAAAATATGAAACCGTAATTTATGAAATAAAGAACAATTATGATCTAAAGGGTATCAAAATTTACAAAAAAAAAAAAAAAAAAAAAAAAAAACTTCATATTTATTTGTTTACTTTATTAAACATTTCTTTCAATGTAAGTTGTTTAAGTTGCTTCGTTTTATGTGATAATACTTTCTCTTTAATTCTATAAACAGACATAATTTCTTGTTCAGTTACAAAGTTCCGCTGTTCAAGTCCCGTTAATTGCTGTGCCGAGAATACCGACTAACTTGTCAATCGAAAGTTTTTCGTTTTCACTAACCTCTCTGTCACATTCTTCATGTCTTTATCCATTTTTTGCAGCAATTCCACTTTTTGTTTGATGGACATCGAAACATACTTTCGTTTTGTACGATCCTTTGGGAGCTCCAGTATCGGAAATTCTATTTGACATATAATCGAAAGTTCAAGTTTACTTTTATAGTATTGCTCTTACAGTCTGCAAAAAATAATAAGCCGGATCCAATTCGAAAATTAAGGAACAAAGCAATCATCAACATTAACTGAAATAGATAATTAGATAATTTTAGCTTATACCATCAGTTATATATAAAACGCGCACACGAAAACATATTCTGCGCATGCGCACACGCATATGTGCAGTCGTAAAAGGTCTTATGTACACGCGTAAATGCCTATGCGCATGTGTCAACGTGGCGCATGTGCAGAAAGTTTTTAGCTTTGAGGTCCGGATTATAGATCATTCCAGATTATGGGTGTCCAAATGAACGACTTTTGACTGTATTGTTAAATGTGGTAATGATACTAAAGTTTTTCAGTTTTTATTTAGATGGTTTGCGTTATTCAAAAGGTTGAAAACTGCTGGACTAGAGTATACACTGATGGCTCTAAAATACAATACAACACTGGGGCTGATGTATACAGTAAACTTTTTTCCTGATGCACTTCATGTTGAATTTTGTTGCAGAGATCCTTGCAGTCTCACTGGCTCTGGAAAACCTCATGATAAAGATTGATTGTTTCTCCAAAGCAGTTATTCTAGTTGATTCCAAATCATCCATCCAAGCTGTAGTTATAAATCTTGACACAGATATCCAGATTATCTCAGCAATAAGACAAATCTTGAACTTTCTTTATAAACACAACAAAACAACCGTTTTTCAATGGATCCCTTCACATGTAGGTATCGATGGTAACAAAAAGGCCAAGAGAGGAACACTTGTGCCACAAGACAGCAAACCACTTACTCCACAGTCACTTAACCCTTTGAGGGGCGGTATGTAAAATAATTTAAATTGTGGTAAAATTTTGCATGAATTATAACTTATGGACACAAAATTCAGACTTAAAAAAAAATAGAGCGAAATCCTGAATTTTGAGAGCCTGTATATATTTTATACTGGTGCCCCTCTAAGACATTTTTTTCCAGGTAGCTTCCAGTTGTTAATTTTTGTTTTTAAAATTAATTTTGTGTACTTTTGATGTGGGTCAGTTGTGTGCTTGAATATAGTTTTATAAGTCTGAAGACAAAAACTTTTATAAAATTTCGCTAGAAATTTAAAAATGTATGTTTTTATGCACTTTGATGATGCAAACCAGCTGAACATACTTATATAAAATATGGGTAAAAAGCTTTTAAACTTGATTTAAATTCAATATTATTATTTTATGAAAAAATGTAGCAAATATAACACTGCATGCATAAACCATATCATGCTGTAACTGAACTAGTATAATATTACAAGGAAATGTAACTGCCGAAAAATAAAAAAAATGAAAAATGAAACACTACGACTCAGCTAAGAAAGCATGTTGCATTTTTGAAGTTATATTTTATGCTTTAGATAATCTTTAAAAAAAGACCACGCTATGATACCAAGAATCGCGCCCCCCCCATACATACTTTAGATTATCGAAGACCGTAAGGGCCCCTTTTTTATTTTTTGTAAATATAGGTTGTAATACGAACAAAACTCGTATATGTTTTTGTTCAGGAAGAAACACCGTTAAACAATTTTATTATTTGATACACCTCAAAGCTCTTATTTTGATTTTAAACCCCTTTGGCCTCCTAGGATTTTAAACTCCTTTCACCAACTGTGAAAATTTATTTTGAAAACAGCCTATTTGTATCCTAACTCAGAGGCAGTGGCGTAGCTAGGGTGGGGCAAAGGGAGACATCTGTCCCCGAGCGCAGCTTTGCAAGGGGGGCCAAATTGATGCTACGAAATTTTTTAATGAAATGTTTTTCATTCTTGGTACACAGAAATAGGAGCAAAGTCTTCATTTGTCCCCGGGTGCAGAAAACTCTAGCTACGCCCCTGCTCAGAGGGCAGATTTCCCTTGCGTTCTCTAGTCTTTCATCTGAACTTAACAAAGTCAATACCCTAAAGAATAAAAGCATGCTTTCAAATCAGCAGTTTTTGTGATTACACTAAGAGATGGACCTTAAGGGCATTTCCATTTCCCGTACTTCTAAGTGAGCTTTCCCTTTGTTGATCTTATCACACAAAGGGAAGAAGACATGACCCCCAATTGACAAATTTGTTTAATCACCTCTTTTAACTTTCGCTGCGTTCTAGGATTTTGGAAAACACGAAGCTACGGGTGTCTTTGGGGGCTAACATGCCACCTTTAACCCCTACAATTGTGTAAAGTTTTGACCCCAGATGACAATTTTGAAATAGATGAGTCTTTCTCTTGGGAAAGGGTGAATTGCCGAAATTAAGATTTTAGCTAAACAGAGGCTTATGAAACTCGAGTGGAGTAAACAAAGAATAAAAAGAAACTAATATATTGGTTTTCAGTCCTAGCGCAAGGTCAGTAAACTCCCCATCCCTTTGTGAACATAATATTGAGTGCTAAACAACTTATAAATTAACCACTTGCGCTAAAAAGACGTGCCACGCATGTCGAGATGCTTTTGTCTCAAACCACGAGCGACGTGAACACCACGTCGATAAGGATTTATCGCAAAAATGAAAATAATGTGGTGCACACGTTGCCTAACAACGAGACTTTTTATTTCTCGAGTTACAGCTCTGGAATGCACAGCGTCGCATAGTAATAGATTTATATTATTTTTTATATCAACCCATATTTTAAAATGGAGAATAATAGTGAACTCGGTGATATAGTTTTGACAAGTGCAAGGAGAAAGCGATTAGTTAGTACATCCGATACTGATACAGATAGCGACTGTGAGGAAATTATTTGTCCTGTTGGGAAATGGTGTAGAATGATAGTATATTATAGCGCACGGCACCACAACTGTAAAGTTTAGTCGAAGTGCAAGTGGTTAATCATAAAAAAGTTATTACATCATAAACTGTTATAAAGAAATTCTGTCGTCTCACAGAGTAAAAAAGTAGAAGACTGGTGCTTCCATCTAATGCTGTGGTACCCTCAGTGTGGGGCCGGTTTTAAAATTGTATAAATAATCTTCTTTTAATTATCACTTCTGACTGAAACAAAATAAATAGATAAGATTCAGCATGTGTACATCATATATTTGCAGATTTTGAATTTTTTCTTCCCCTCCAATAGAATTTATGAATCTTCAAACATGATACCTTCGAAAGAAGTATATTAATTTCATAACTGAAATATCAAGCATTCATAGTGTGGGGCTGCCATTTAGCGTTGAAAGGAAACACTAGAAACTGACGATTATAGCTTTTGGTGTAGAAAAATTAGCATTTTTTAGGAAGTTAAAAAATTGACAATCAACCAGTATATTTTATATACTGGTGCTCTTTAAAGGGTTAAAAAGCATATTTTTGAGAAATTAATGGGTACTTTTAAATCTGGCCTGGCAGTAAAATCAACAGGCAAATCCTGGGCTAATATTCAAGACACATGGAAAAACTTTTGTCAAAAACCTTGTAAAGAGGCTGTGACAAATTTCAGACTGCAAACAGGATTGCATGGCACATCATCTTAGTAAAATTGGCATCCTTCCATCTAGTATGTGCCAAATTTGTAATTCGGGCATCATAAATGCAGAGCATCTTTATATATGCCCAGAACTAGATAAAGAGTCTCAAAAATGTGGTGAGATAAGTAAACTATATTGGAATGCCAGAGCTTTCATGAACTTCCTTGAAAAGACTTCATATCTTATGTTCCTTTCCTTCTTGTTAACTTTTTACTTTTGTTCCCATGTTCATTTATTCTTACTTTATAAATGTTTTTTTTAATTATTATTTATTATTGCTGTTGGTGATACGTGAGCTGTTTTGTATGTTTGGATTAATCTTTCCAATATAGCCATATGTAACAACATTACTGTTATTACAAGTTCATTTTTTACATGAAGTTTTACGTATCATTAGGGTTCTAACCAGTTAGATTTCATACCAGTATTTATGATGTTAACCAGTATTTGTGTGTGTGCAACTAACCTCTTAACAGAGAAGTTTAAAAAAAAAAAAAAAAGGAATATTTCTATTACTATACGAGAAGAGTTAGAGAATATACTATATAAGAAGAGTTCTTTTTTCCTGCCTGCCTTCCGCTTTTTCTCAAGTTTGATATTGAGATTTGAAAATTCTTATAGGTTCATCTTACCGCAGAAAATACATAATCAATTACAGAATTAATATAATATAATAGGCTAATTGAATGTTGTCATTATTTTTAATTGAACAAATTGCATTTTAGGATTAATAAATTTTCAAAATTTCAGGAAAAAACCAGATGAAACTGCTGAAAAAGGTAGTTTAATTGGATGGAATATGAAATCAGTTCTTAATGTGTTATCTAGCAAAGTGATTTCAAATAATGAGATTTCTCTTTTGGGCTGGTGGATGGATCATGCTAAATGGGATACTGATATACGATGCTCCAATCAAAGGTGGACCATGTGTTCAAAAGTAAATTTTACAAACTAATAAAATGCTTAAATATTGACAAAATATCTAGTAATGTTTTAATTTTTGCTGAATCAGTTAAAATAAATTTTATGTATAGTCTGGATAGAAGAACAGTGTAAACTATTTATTGTTTTATAATGTAAATGTATCATTTACAGGGATTTAGTAGTACATGCAAGGTTGATGGAATTCGAGCAATTTATCAATATATAACATTTGCAAAGGAGTCTCATGTTACTGGATTCGATTTATCAGTTACTGCTACAGCAGATCAGTTGGAACCTCAGGTTATTATTTTCTTATAATTTATGTATTTTTAATATTTAAATTAATATAGGGTAACATAATTGCCAATAAATTGTAATATTAATTTTATGAATTCATTGTTTAAAGCTTAATAGTTTGAATTTATGTGATGGGTATATTTTATTTTCTCTTCTGTGTCTTACATGTGAAAGTAACTTTTCTTGTGTAAATTTCCCCACCCCTGTAAATACGCATATACATTCTTTGTCACTAAAACTCAGTAATAAATTATAAAGAAATTTCACTTACCTGTCAGACGCATTCTCGCCTTTTGTCACTTTCTCTAGATTTTATTTGATGACACAATAAATACATTTACAATAAATGGAAGCACATATAAACTTTATTTAGTGTTTCGCATTCGTGTTACATCTTTCTCAGTCATCAAGGTTCTGCACTAGTCCAGGGAATTCAAGCGCACACAACGCCATCTGGTGCAATACAGTTTCTACAGACTGCCCCCCGAATGACCAGGGATTCATTCAAACATTTACATTAATACAAATTTAACAAAAGAAACTCTTACAATGTAAAGTTCAATCAATTCACATATTAAAGAAACTACACTTAGTTACTATATAAACAAATCATTCATCACATATCTTGAATAGTCCTGTAACAATAATACATATTAATAAACAATTAAATTTATTCATTTATTTCAAGATTATATAAAAGCTGCACAGGTCTTTTAATAACTGATGTATCTGTTTTAATTTCACAATACCTTACTTTTCCATCTCTGCCAGGAAATACTGTTACAACTCTGCCTAATTTCCAAAAGTGCCTAAGTAGCTTTTCATCATGAATTAATACAATATCATTACCTTTAAATTCAGTAATTTTACCTGAAGGTTTAACACAGTGAAAAGATCTCAGCATTAATAGGTATTCATTTTTCCATTTATTCCAAAACATACTTACCAGTCTTTCTCGATAATTAAATCTTTTAATTACCATTTTCCTATTACTTCCTATTACTTTTAATTAGCATTTTCCTAAATTAGAATCAAAATGAAGCCTGGCAGGAGGCAAACTATTTGCCCTGCGCCCTAATAGCATATGAGCTGGAGTTAGAGGCATGAATTAAACATAAGTTAAAGGACGAGAGTTAAAAACGCCTTCAATTTCAATAATTAGAGTTTCTAACGCATCTCGAGATAAAGTAATTTTTCGTAAAGCAAGTTTTACAGATTTAATTAGTCTTTCATAGAAGCCACCCCACCACGCAGCTTTCTCAGCGATGTAGCACCATTGGATTTTGTGGGAGGCGTAAAAGTCTTTTACTGTTGGATGACTAATGACAGTCCACAAATTTTTAAGTTCAAACTCTGATCGTTTGAAAGTTTTGACATTGTCCCTCAAAACCTGAGAACATAGACCTCAACGAGCAATGAATCATCGAAAAGCAAGAAGAAATGTTTCTGTGGTCATGCTGCCAACAAACTCTAAACAAAATGAAGAGCTCGCGTTACTCCACAAGTGAACAACACGATGTAGTTTTTCTCATCACTGTCTTTGGTATAAAGTTTTCCACTGAAATCTACAGAAAAAGGATGTAATTCTTCTGTTCTGTATACTGGTAAAGGAGCAGTAACTTGCTCACCAGGAGAAGAATTAAATCGTTTACGCAGAATACATTTTCTTATGATATTTTTAACAGTTTGTCTTCCTTTAATTATCCAGTATCTTTCGCGTACATCTATCAAAGTTTCAGAAATTCCACCGTGAAACATTTTGCTGTGTGTATCCCACACTAATAAATTCACAAAGTGATGTTTTGAGGGCATGATAATTGGGTGTCTTTGAAAGTAAGAAAGCCTTGACTTCTGAAGTCTTCCACCAACCTGCATTATCCCGTCATTATTAAAAAAGGGATTTAGTTCTAGAATAGAGGATGTCCTAGAAATTGTTTTACCCTGTCTCAAAGAGGACAGATCTTCTGCAAAAGCTTCACTTTGAGCAGTTTTTGTCCAGATAATTTCAGCCTCGTTAATTCACCACATCATTTAGTTTAAATTTAAAGTTGTGTATAAATCATAGTACCCAACTTGTAACACGGTACAATTTTCTTAAACTACTATATCTATTCAAATCCATTAAATGTGTCAAATTCAATTGCACTTCGCACACAAAAGACAATACTTCTTCCAGTTTACTTCTTTTTTCTCAATATAATGGGTTGGCAACTAAGTAATTGCGGATTTTTTTTAGAAAATCAAAGACAATTTTTTCATGGAAGTAAATAATTTTATTCTGTAATGTATAGCCCATTTTGATCAATGACCTTTTGCCATCTTTCAGGCAGCATCATAATCCCACGTTCATAAAACTTCTGGTTTTTATTAGCAAAAAACTGAATCAGGTACGATTTGACATCATCATCATTATTGAAATTTTTACCATTCAAAGAGTTCTATAAAGATTGAAGCAAAAAGTAATCAGATGGTGCAAGGTCAGGACTATATGGTGGATGTGGCAAAACATCCCGACCAAGCTCCAATAATTTTTGCCGAGTGACCAAAGATGTGTGTGGCCTTGTATTGTCATGATGGAATACAACACTTTTTCGATTTGTCAATTCAGGCCGCTTTTCTTCTACTGCATTGTTGAATTTCGTTAGTTGTTCAATGTAGACATCAGTTTTGATCGTTCGGTTGGGTGGTAAGAGTTCAAAGTAGACAATTCCTTTGTAATACCACCAAACTGATAACAAAACCTTCTTTTGATGAATATCAGCTTTTGATGTTGTTTGAGTTGGTTCACCTGGCCTGCTCCACGATCTTTTCCGCTTGATATTGTTGTAAACAACCCATTTTTCGTTGCCAGTTATCAGTCGTTTTAAAAATGGATCAAATTCCTTACTTTTCTTTAGCAAATCGCAGCTGTTAATGCGTCGAGTTAAATGCGTTTCTTTCAGTTCGTGAGGAACCCATGTATCAAGTTTTTGAACATAGCCAAGTTGTTTTAAGTGATTTTCAATGCATGTATGTGACACATGAAGCTTCTCTGCAATCTCACGTGTTGTACTGTGACGATCCGAATCGATTATTGCTTTGATTAGGTCGTCATCAACTTCAATTGGATGACCAAAGCATTTTTTATCTTTGAGTGAAAAATCACCAGAACGATATTTTGCAAACCAATTTTGACACTGCCGTTCTTTTAAGGCTTCGTCACCATAAACAGCACATAACTTTTTATGAGCTTGCGATGCGTTTTGCCCTTTGCGGAAATAAAAAAGCAAAATATGATGAAAATGTTCCTTTTGATTTTCCATTTTTCAACGAACGCTAAACGAAAACTACGCAATCGATCAAGAAACCTTTTTTACTGATTGACAGCTGAATTGCCAGCTATCAAATAACAAAATGTGTTTTACATTTGTACTACGTCTGTAACCCTAAAAATTCAACTGAAGCCATCTATGAGTGAAATCCGCAATTACTTAGTTGCCAACCCAATACTGCTGGAGAAATCTCTAGACAAATTTAATAATTAGAGCCTTTTGGCTAATCTCTTTTCTTCAACGAAAGCCATTCTGGACCTTGCATCCAAATCGAATTGGACAAACATTTACACGGTAGCTCCTCGAGATATGAAATCTGCAGGATTATCCTGCCCACTACAGTGATTCCAATCAGCAGGATCAGTTCTAGACTGGATTTCGGATACACGGTTCGATACAGAAGGTTTCCATTTTGAAGCTTTCCCTTTAATCCAATGAAGAGCAATTAAGGAATCTGTCCACATATATACCTTAGGCACAAAAAATTTAAAATTTGTTTTCAAATATTGGAAAAGTCTAGAAGCAATAACAGCTCCCATAAGTTCAAGCCTTGGTAATGTCAACCTTTTAAGCGGTGCGATTTTAGATTTTGCAGTGATAAAACTTGTATAAATACAATCATCACTTGACACATAACGGAAGTATGCAACTGCTCCGAAAGCTTTAGGAGAAGTGTCAGAAAATATCGGATTTCTTCAGTTTCGTGAGTTCTAAAAAGCTTTACAAGGGGCGCTCGAAATAAAAGGTGGTGGACAACAATTCATCACTACCAGGATTTGGCGACTGGGCCACCTAATACCTAGTCACCCTAAAAAGAGGGAGTATATAAGACTTTGTTTCCTCATGTGTTTCATGTTTTCTGAATCGATTTAACATAATGATGCTACGATACCGTAACTGATCCTGCTATTCTGTTACTTATATAATCGACACAAAAATAGTAACCAATGACACAAATAACAGGATCATGTTCTGTTATTTAATTAATAATTATTCTTCATTTAATTCATGATTAATTATTATTATTCATTAAAATAATTAAAGATTAAAGTAAAAATGATTAAAATTAAATAAAATGTACAGAGCTAATTTAAAATTTAATAAGCAATTTTTAATAATTTTTTTGCTAAAAATAAAATTTTCGAGGTAGTTCTAATTTTTTCACCAGCTTCCATGATATGGAGAAATATTTTCTTTCGATTGTCAAATCTTTCAACAGATAAATCTGAGAGCACAAATTATCCCATTTTTTCTTCAATTCAGTTGATAGCTCATCATCCCATCCTAAACCAAGTTCCCATATTTCTTGCATTAATAATTTTATGAGAACAATAAAAGGTGATGCAATTCCCATAGGATCAAATAACTTCGAAGCTGTCTGAAGTACACTTCGTTTTGAATTCTTCTTATCACAGATCATGTCCAGTAGAGGTTTTGCATCTAACTTAAAAGTATCTTCTTCGGTGTTCCATATTATGCCTAAAGCCTTCAAAGGACGTTCCTTAGTTTCCATCACATCAGACAAACCTCGTTCACTCCATAAATTTCTCAACTCATCTGAATTAATATTAAATTTTCTTACATTCATGTTCGCATCTTTAAGAATTTTTACAGCACTCTGTGAAAGTTCCAAAGTTTTCTCTATTATATTTGCTCTGTAAAAAAGATCATCTACATAAAGTGCCGAGTCAAGCATTTAACAAGTTTCACTTTGTTCAAGTTTATATTTTCTAATGTGGTATTTAATAGTCGCAGCAAGGATAAATGGGCTCAATGTCACTCCAAAGGGAACGCAAGTCATTCGTAAAATCTTGTAAGTTTTTGAATCACTGTCATCTAGAAACCAGAAAAACATAAATAGTCTCTATCCTCTTCCACTATTCCTATGGTCAAAAATGCTCCCTGAATATCACAGCTGAATGCATATTCATATTCACAAAATCGCAAGATTATGTACAAAATTCTGAGATTCAACAGTGGCCCAGGATTCAAGCATTCATTAAGAGATTTGCTCCCATTACCTTTTGACGATGCATCGAAAAATAATCTGACTTTGGTAGTGTCCCTATCCGTTCTTATTACAGCTGAATGAGACATATAATAAGAATTCTCTTCTAAGCCGGAAGAGCATTCTTCAACGATATTCAGTTTTAATTGATCCTTAACTGTATTCTTATATTCATTATAAAGCCAATCCTTTTCTTTTCATTTTTACACTTAAGTTACGAAATCTTCGTTTTGCTACCGCGAAGTTGTTAGACAAGTTTTCTGGTTTACCGTCCCAGAATAATTTAGTTGTATGCATTCCATTTTCATATTTTAAATTACTTTCGAATTGAGAAATAAATTCCTCATTAAATTTGAAATCTCCACTGTGAGTATCATTTATCCCCATTGAATCTAACTGCCAAAACTGCATTAGTTTTTCATTTAATGCGGCACAACATTCAATTTTCATGATAGAAATATCCCGATTCGCATTTAAATCTGATGGAGGGATTCGACCTTGAACAAACCGTTCAAACAGAGTATCAATCAAATATGAAGATTTGTTTAATCGCTGTTTTTCTCCCGTATGAATATCCCAAAATACTGTGCTCCAATAAGCAGAGACAATTCATTTCCTGACGATTTACTTAAGTTTGACAATTGAATGCTCTTCCTCGAAAGTATTTGCATTAATTTGTTATGAGATACTTTAAACTGCGATCCAGAAATATAGTCAGTCAAAAGTGCTTCAATCATTATTTTCTTGTCCGAATCACATAAATTACAAAGTGTAAACCGAACTAAATCATACATTTTTTGTATTCGCACTCTAGAGCTGAAAGTGTAAACAGCTATACTTTCTTGTCTAATTATGGATAGTTTCATTTCTACGGCTACTTCTTTTCTCAAAACACATCTCTGTGATGCATTATCTAAGAAAATATTAATCTCTTTATGTTTATTACTGCCTATTAATACTGCTGAACAAGTTTCAAGTAGTATGTCGCAATCATCTGATTCATTCACTCATGCTACAGAAGACACAACATTTAATTTATTCGAGTCGACGGTCTGATGAGACTCCAGAGTGGGGGAAGAAGAATAAACATTGGGTTGATTGCAAATCAATTCGTGATGCATAAAACGTTTACAAATTCCACAAATAGTTTTTGTTTTACTCTGCTTATGTACGTGCCCTTTCGAAAGACAGGCATAACGTATATCATATTTTCTAAGAACTAATTTTCTCTGTTCTACCGATAAGGGACAAGAGGTAGAATCGTGCTCTATTTTCGGTTTTGTGCAAAATATACATTTTTTCACATCAACAATAAATGCAGAAGTAGTAGGAATGTTCGAATTTAATTTATTTTTCCCGCTATAATCAGCTTTGGTTTTATTAAATCTTCCATACTTTTGATTAGGCTTTTGTAAAGGATTAAATTTAGTTTCCAATCGCGAATCTGAAGTGTTTAAATTAAAGTCTCTACTTAAGTACTCGTTACGTTCACGACACTGAATTTCAGTCTTTAAAAATTCCAATAAATCAGATATTTTGTTTTCATCTTCTGAATGTGCTTTACGAGAAAATTCTAACGACAAACTTTGTTTATCGATTTTAACAACACTGGATACAATAGACAACTGTAACTATTAGGATTAATTCCGTTATTTTCTAATCCTCGAATATGTGTTTCGCATTCTGAGTAAAGTCTATGCAACGCTACAATGTCATATGATTTTTGTACTGGACTTAAGTTTAAAATCTTGCCATATGTGCATCTATAATAATATCTTTTCGACCAAAGCGTTCTTTCAATATGTTCAAGGCAATTTCATAGTTTTCAGAGCTTAATGCTAAACCACGTAGAGCTACCTCAGCTTCGTCTGTTAAGTACGATTTTAAATAACTAAACTTCTCTACATTACTAAGATTCACATTTTTATGGTTAGCTACTTCAAACTGAGAATAAAATTCGTTAAACCTTAATATGTTGTCAATCAGGTACACTCCCAATTATACGCGGAATTGCATGCCGTGGCAACCGTGGATAACAAAAAACGCGGATAATCCGCAAAAAGCTAAAAACGGGTAGCAAATAAGAAAACAGTCACTCAAACTTTGAAAAATCTTTTTATGTACAATAAAATGTAAAATAAACAGCAGGAAATGTTTAACTAACGCTTAATATTTTAGCTTATTACGCTTAATATATTCTCCCCATGAAGTCCAATTTCTCGAATTCCATGTCGCTGCTTAAAACAAGTCAACCAGCCAGAAGACGCATCAAAATTTCCTTTCAGGCTGTGATATCTTCGTTCTGAAGTGTTGAGTCATTTAATTCACAGCAGTTGCCTTTTGATTATTTATTGAAAACAATAACAACATTATTGAAACAAATATGAAACATCATACGTGGCACAGTGCCGGATCTATGCATGTTAGCACATCCTCGTTCCTACGTGTTCTAACTATATTCCCCCCCCCCCCGCCACGGAAAAACCAACATCAGTTTATCCCTTTAGGGAATTTTAGTTGGAACATACTCCGGCCCGCGACAAAGGTATTTATCATAAATTCAAAGTCTTACAATAAAATAGTACATCTTATACTTTTACAAAACTTGTAATATACAACATAGCATGGATACCTTGTATATAAAGGACATTATCATCATACTAGCTACTGCTATGCATTTTATCTTACTAACTACCACAAGCTAAATGTAAATAGAAAAGAAAACAATTATCATCAAACAATAGCTAACACAAGTAACAAATTTCAATTAGTAAAGAAATACTAAATAGATACCTGAAAATTCTGAAAACAATCATTCATATCTTTTTCCAAGCTCCAAATGATATAGCATTTGGATAGGCCTTTTTATTAAACCTGAAGAAGTTTTCACTGTGATACTTCTTACCTTGTTATCCCGGCTTGTGTGTAATTCCATCACCTTTCCCAACTTCCACAGCTGCCGAGGTAGTTTGTCATCCCCTATCAAAACTACATCATTTATATTAAAATCGGTGGTTACATTAACAGGTTTAAAACAATTTGCACCCTTTAATTATAGAAGATACTCTCTTTTCCATCGTCTCCAAAAATCATTTAAAATTTTCTCCCGATACAAATATCTTTTAATTAAAATTCTTTTGTTACTTGCAACATGTTCTTTAACATGACCAGCCTGGTGCGTTAAGGATGTTAAGCGTTTTCCAGTTAGGAAATGAGCAGGAGTGAGAGGGAATGGCTCTGATGGATCATTGTAAACGTAAGTAAGTGGTCTAGAATTTAGAATACATTCTATTTCTGTCAAAATGTTTTGTAATTCTTCAAAGGAAACTGAAGCCTTTCCCAGCACTTTTCTCAAAATACCCTTTGTCATCTTCACCATTCTCTCCCAGTATCCACCCCACCAAGCTGCTCTTTCGACAATAAAATGCCATCTTATTCCTTTTATACCAAAATAATTTTGCACAGATGGATCAACAATATTTGCATATAATTTCTTCAGTTCTACATCTGCACCTTTAAAAGTTTTGGCATTGGTTTATAGTTCTGCAAACACCTCTTCTTGACACAAAGTGATGAAATGCTAGAAGGAAATATTTGGTGCTTAGGCTAGAAACAATTTCAAGATGAACTGTGTGACTGCACAAGTAAACAAACAAATATAAACCTTGTCTCCATTTTTCGTAAACAAAGGTCCAGCAAAATCAACACCTGTGATTTCAAAGGGATTCGTTTCATGAATTCTATTCGCTGGTAATGGAGCAGTCACTTGAGTGCCCTTTTTAGCCTTAAATTTCCTGCAAACGAAACAGTTATTCAAGCACGATTTTATGGCTTGTCTTCCTCGGATGATTCAATACTTTTCTCGAGTTTGAGTGAGTGTATCTGAAACACCAGCATGAAGCAAGTTCTCATGTTCTCTTTTGATTAGGAATTCAGTAAATCTCGATTTTTTCGGTATAATCCATGGATGCTTTTCTTGAAACTGAAAATCAGAATGTTGTAATCTACCACCAAGACATACGAGTCCTGCCGTCAGGATCGGTTTTAGACCATATAATTTGGAATCGGAACTAAGTGTTTCCTTTCGTGTCAATTTAATAAGATCCTTTTCAAACTCACTTCGCTGTATAAATCGAATCCAATAGCGTTCAGCACTTGCGAGTTCTTCAGCAGTTAGCGCTTCTGTACACCTTTCAGAATTTTTCTTACAGTTATTAATAAACCGTAGGACGTATGCAGTGATTCGAAGAACCTTAGATAAGTCGCTGTATCTGTGCAAATTTAACAAGCTATTGGTACATTCAACATATGTTGGTAAAGCAATACAGTTCTTTTTTCTCTCCTTTTCCGCTTCAAATGTATCAATATTAGCATTTGGTATTTCTTCACTGTTTGGAACATCACTTTCTATTAGCCACAAGGGGCCTCTCCACCATGTTTCATCATTAATTAAAGATCGTGCACTTACTCCCCTAGTAAGTTTATCTGCAGGATTCAGCCTTCCGTTGCAAAAATTCCAATTCGATGGATTTGTCTTTTCTTTGATTTCCAACACTCTATTGCAGACAAATTGCTTCAATCATTTGCAACACCTCTAATCAAATGTAGACATATTGTGGAATCTGTCCACATGAAAATGTCACTTTCTTTCAGAGAAGAAAACGTGTATCGCATATAATCAGACAATCGTGCGGAAATCAAGTTTCCTAGTAGTTCTAATCGCGGCAAAGTCATTTTCTTCAGTGGAGCTAGACGACATTTTGAAATTATAAAACTTGTCGTACATTTGTCGTGGTATCTAATCTTGAAATATGCGACTGCACCATATGCCTTTGGGCTTGCATCAGAGAATATATGTACTTTCAACTGCTGAATCTCCAGCTCATCAAAATATAGTCGAGGTATGACAAGCCTCTCAAGCTCGGATACTTCATTCCACCACACCTGGAACATAGATTCCAATTCTGCTGGAATATTTTCATCCCATTTTAAGCCATTTTCCCAAAGATTCTGCACTATCAATTTAATTCTAACACTGAATGGTGTAATTAAACCTAATGGATCAAACAACGTGCCACATGCACTTAGAACTGTACGTTTTGTTGGTGTCACATATTTAAATTTTGTAAATTGATTCAGATCTATCTTCAAGGTGTCCTTATCATTGTCCCAAATCAATCCTAATACCTTTAACGGTATATCTCTTTGATTCGATGGCGTCCAACATTCCATTTGGGTTTCCTTCCATCTTTGATTAAGGATAGCTGAATTCGAAGACCACTGCCGTAAATTCATGTTTGCTTCACTCAGTATAAATTTACAGTCTCTTGCAAGTGATACTGCTTCTTCAACAGTTGATGCCCCACTTATTAAGTCATCAACATAAAGTTCTTTATAAATAGAACATGCTTCACTGTGTGAAAATGCATATTTCTTTAAATGAAGTCGTATAGTTGCTGTCAAAATAAAAGGACTGCATTTCACACCAAAAGGAACACGTGTCATTCGTAAAATTCTGATATCACAACCATTGAAATCAAGTTCGGTTCCCCCTTCATTTCTCCATAAAAACTGCAAAAACTTTCGATCCTCCTCTGCTATGCCAATCTCTAAAAATGCTCTTTGAATATCAGCACAAAACGCAATTGGGTGATAACGAAATCTTAAAATAATCCTGAGCAAATCTGGATTAAGGTTGGGACCACTATCTAAACAATCATTTAACGACTGTCCATCCCTAACTTTCGACGATGCATCATACACAATCCTAACTTTCGTACTTTCTTTTCATTTGCATACTACAGCATGATGAGGCCTAAAATAACCAATTTTCCTATCACAGTCTCCATGAAATGCAACTTGCTCAATAATACCATCCATTAGCTGCTCATTAATTATTTCTTTATAACGAAAATACAAATGTGGATCATGCCTAAATTTATTATTTAAGCTTATCAAACGTCTTTCTGCAACTTCATAATTACTGTTCAATGTGTTACAACCCTCCTTCCATAATAATTTAGTTTCATAACCTCCCATTTTTAAACGTGGTATTTCTTTCAAAACTATCTATGACATCTGCATCTGATCGCGAAATTTCCTTTTCCGGATTTATTCCTATAGCCTCCAAATCCCATAAATTCTGAACTCTTTCAAAATCTGTTTGTTCCTTCACAGAGGTATGGTTTAAACAAGTCTCATCATAATTTCCATGATTATCCGATCCCATTTCCTTATCTTGGATTACAAACCCAAACAAACTGTCCGTAATAGCTAATCATTTCCTTAATCTTATGTTTCTTTCGTATAAAATTTCTCAAATGTAATCTGAGCCGATCAACATGTGTATCTCCTTCGTATTTCCAATGTTGGCCAATTCTATTCCCTTACTTAGAGCCATGTTTCTGACCCACTTTGAAGTAACTTCTATGTGGTCATGCGTAATCGCATCAATTGCCACTGCTTCTATGCGGAGTGTTTTACTTGCGTTGGTTCTATTCCGCAAATCAAATTGAACTATATTATACTGCTGTTTAGGTTTACGCTCGCTACCAAACCCATATATTTCGAACATTTCACATCTGGTAGCCTTCAATCCTAATGAGTCTGCAATTTTCCTTCTGATAAATGTTCTGTTACTCCCGCTGTCTATTAACACCCTCAAGATTTTGCTCCTTTTATTTGTTTTTACTATAGCGCTGAATGTTTGTAGTAAAACCGGGGACGATGCTTCGGCGCTCTCGGTTTTGTTTACAGATTCCCTTTTACTTCCTCCGAAGCAATGCAATGCAATGCAATGACTGTACCGCAGATAAGCTATTGTTCATTTCTTTACTATTTAATTCAGCTGCATTATTTGTCGGTTCAGCCTTATCGCATATTAAATAATTGTGAAGTTTTTTACATAATTTACAGAGCTGGTCCTTTTTCCAGCAAAATTTTGAGGTATGTCTATGTTTCAGACAAATGTAACATCGCCCTTGTGATTTTAACAAATTTCTTTTTTCTATTAATGGTAAAGAACATTTATGATTTATGTGTTTCGTGAGATTTATCCGAACAAAAACTATGCATTTCATTCGCTATGGGTGTTAAAGCAGCTGCTGTTGGAATGCGCGCTTTTGAAATGTTTCGTTTTGAGTCTACAAAATTTTTCTGATAATTTTGACTCGTTCCTCTATTACTAAAGGGAATTTCATTTTGCTTAAAGTTTTTTTAATCTGATAATAAAAAAGATGCTTCTCTTATTTCTACCTCTTTTCTCAAAACCTCAACTAAGTGCTCTATATCAAATGATTCACGCCATTCGCGTTGTCTAATGCAATACAAATTTAGCTCTTCTGGAATTTTCTGTAGTATTACCGTTCAAAGTAAACTACTATAAGTTTCTGCTGCAACACCTAAAAACTTTAATGATCGAATTTGAATCTCAATCGTATCATACATTCTTCGCAATGCTGGAACATTTGCGCATGTGTTAACGGAATCAATCGGCAACAGTTTATTCATGTGCGAGTTTATAATCAAATCTAGCCTTCCGAATCTTTCTTTTAACAGCTTAATTGAGGAATCATAATTTTTGTTTGTTAACGAAAATCCCGAAACTGCTGACAAGGCAGTACCTCCCAAAAATGTTTTCAGATACGAAAACTTCTCAACCTTACTTAAGGAATTATTATTATGAATAGCTACTTCCTAGAAATGCTAAAGAGAAGAAAATTGATGTAAATTAGCTAAAATATCTGGAAATTTTCAAATTAAAAAATTTAAATTTTGTTGTTTCAGATTAAAATTTTGTTGTTGCTTTAAAATATTTGTTTTATAGCTTTTAATGTATATTTATGTTAATATAATTTTAAAAACAGTATCATAAATTATAACTGCTGTAAAATGTTCTTGGTGATTTTTAATAGATATTTTTGGAAAGTAAAAAAAATGTAATGATGTAAATCTATTACGACTAAGATATCTAACTACATAATTTAATTATTTCTAACTAACTACTCACCCTTAGAAGTTATCTCCACATGTTAGGTGAGTTATCTGCTTTATTTAATGCTTATTATGGATGCAAGATACAACACAAAATATGTAAAAATTAATGTAAAACTTTGTTCCTTACATATAAGACAAAACATAAAAATAACATAAAACAACCTATCATCTCTGATACTTCAGTGGCTTTATATTAAAAACTGTATATTTGCTGAGTTACTACTCCAACAAACCTACATGAAGCTATGACACTAAATGGGTCTGATAAATTGCAGCTAACTTTCAACACTTTGCAGCATGAAGTGTTTATAGTTCATATCTGTTCTGATCAGTGGCTCTGTCTGTATGTTTGTCCGGCTGTATGTTTTGATTTTCATGCCAGTTGCAGCAAACAGTTCTAATTTTGAGATGATTCCTGTATATGCAGGTAATGGAGGAATAATGGATAGTTCTGCCCCAATATCTGTTAAAAACTGGGTAGCTGATTCTTTATTGCTGATGAAAAGACAACTGAGCTCCATGCCTTGTCCCTTTATCGTCAATGAGAGATGGGGTTTCTGATTTTCCAAGCTGTTTGTTTGTGGTCTTGATGAGAAGTTATGCAGTTGTTTATACTTAAGTCACTTGCCACTAAATTTTTTTTGATAACAGATATCACTGGATCTGTTACTGCTATAACTCCTATCTCGTGATTTGGATCAGGAACTATAATAGGGACAACTGCCGTTGTCTGAATAAAGTAGAAACAGCTAAGCTGAGTTCACTAACCTGTTTTGTCAACTTTTAATCATTCCGTTGTCTACAGTTATGGATGGTTATTTGGGAGGGGGGGTAACAGGACTTAATTCCCAAATCTTATCAGCCATCAACAACTTTTTTTGACAAATCTTCACCACTGGCAGCTATAATCCTACATATTATTAAATGGTAGACTCTGGATCCACAGTGTTTTTAGGAAAGTATCTGCTGCTTTGTCACCTTGTAAATTATGCATCTCACTCACCAACAGAGATGGTCTTTTATTATTGAGTTCTAGTTCACTCAGTAATTTGGGGGTCTTTTGAGTCTCTGGTCTGCATATAATGAAATTAATTGTCCTTAATTGCCTGATATTTGCCATCTTGTGGTGGACTAACCAAAATATCAGATACTTGTGACAAAATATCAGATTCCATCAAACTTATCACATAAGCATGCTTTGTTTGGTCTACTGTTACTTTCTCAAATTGTGCTTCTAGTTGAAGGAACCATATTTTTGAATTTGGTTTCTAAAAAGAAGGAACTTTGATGCTTACTCTGGCAACAGCTGCAGTTGTTGCATTCGTTGTCAGCCATAGTAGAATTGGATCACACCTGGGTAAACCAGTGAAGCATCTGGTGTGATACTTTTCTAACTCTGATAAAATTAATATTTTATTTACATTTATCTGGAATTTTTATTTACATTTATTCACATCGAATCTCACAAACAAAAAAACTCGATCATCATTTTCTTGGTTTCCATGGGGACTTAAATGTTTCAGCTACTTTTCAATTTAATCAGAAACTAAATGATGACACAATAAATCAATGCGACCAAAGCGACACTACAGGGAGTGTAATACCCATGATAGTGGGAGATTGCTGTATTTATTAATAGTTTTAGTTTGATTTCCTTATTTTATTCTGAAGATTTCTTAGCATTATATAGAAATTAAAGTGTTCATAGAATTAAATGGTAGATTACTTAATTATGACAAAGTACGAAAATGATAGAAAATTCCAAGACCCATACACCTTTTTTTTTTTTTTTTTTTTTTTCTTTTTACTTATCAACACATTTTTCTTTGATATCTGGGGCGAATTTCCTTATTATACAGTTTATTATAGGAAACATGTAATGTTTGTATTTTTCACTGCTAAAAAAAAATGGGACATTGCTATATCTCCCGTTCTAGTGGGCCGATTGACAAAATTCAAACTGCGTTTTTCATGTCTTGAAAGTGCGACTTCGGATATATATTAGATTTATATATAGCACTATTCTAACATAGGTATTTTGACACAAAATCGGACTTTTTCTGAAATAACATATCAATATTTTTCCATATTTCGATTCTATGACTCAAATTATGCCAGAATACCAAATTTTGTAAAAATCGTATGACTAGTTTTTAAAATATTAGCTCTCAAAATTTTAGCTCCTCAATGTTAATTGAATTAGGTAAATATTTATTAATATCTCTTTTTTTATTAAACTTTTATTATTTTTTTCTTTCACATTTCGAAATTAAAGTTTATTCCAAATAAAATTTATCCATTTTTTATGTTTTATTTTTTAAATTTCTATTTTTAAATACTTTTTATATATTTTTCGAAAAACATTTTGAATTATAACCTATAAAATTTTTACCATCATCGTAAAGTAGGTGTATTTTTAAGCATATCTGCAAAAAATTAGACTTTTTTTATTCAGAATTTTCTAAGATATACACGAATTTACGTATTTTCGTGTTTTGAAATTTGGCATCTTTTTTTTTAGCGATAATAACGCCAAATGTGGTTTATGGATTTTTGTTACAGTGAATTGCCACAGCTATTTTTAACCTTAAATTTCAAGTAAAATTTTACGGAGAATTAATTATATGAAATATTTTCCCTCAATGATGCTTAATAAATATTTATTAATACTATATGAAAAGCTATTTTTTAAAAAATTACAGATGATATTATTCAAATTTTTAACTACTTTTTTTAAAAAATTTCTCTCTTTCTTCCTTTTTTTTTTTAAAGAAAATAAGAGTAAATTTTTATCTTCAGCGTTTTATCATCTGCAACTTTACTTTAACTTTGTTTAAATCGAATTGTCTAAAACTGAGAATTTTCGTTTGATGTTCATTTGAATTTTATGACATTAACTGCATAATTTATTCTAAAGAAACTGTTGCTTATGAAGTGGCTGAAAGAGCGGCTGATACTATCATCCATATTTTTAAAGCACAGTATATTTTTATAGAAACATAAGATTTAGAAATTTAGAATAAACATTTTTATAAAAGTCAAATTATGATATAAACATACAGCCCTCTAGAGACTGAATTAATGGAAGTTCAATGGTTATGTAGAAATGATCTGCAACTACTTAATGGCTGGATAAGTCAGCAGGTTCTTTGGACAAGTAAGAATAATTATATAAACGACACCCAACATTCTGGAATCAATTAACAACGAGGATACGATGTTTCTTAAATGAATTTAAGAAGTTTTAAAACATAAAAAATCAACTAAATTTTTATCCTAAAATGTATTTTTCTGCATAGCGTATTTTCAATATATCCTTAAAATTCTAATTTAGAATGTAGTTGTCAAGAACTGAATCCTAATCATTAGTAATATAATAAATAATTATTACGGTTATTAATAAATCTTTCGTATAAAGTAATTGCAAATATTTCAATAAACTTTCTGTCTGAATGAAAATATTTTTCTATGCAAATATTTTTAATTTTATATTAATCAAGATTGCACACAATATTATTTATTTACACTTCAATTCTTACCGTCAGCTCTAGTAGAAGTTACAAATCAATTATATTTAATTACGGATTGGATTGGATTGAATTCGATTATTTAATTATGGCAAAGCACATGAGGGTTATCTGCCTAAAGGGAGGGATTCCTTCAAGGAGGACTTTCTAAGGAAAACTGGCTCGTATAAACGTTGCACATGGGGAAAACCACAAAAACGCCATGCAGCCAGCCCTTTCGCGGGATTCGAACCTCAGACCGAACTACCAGTGTTCAGCATCTTTACCGCTCGGCTGCTGGTGGGCTATTTAATTAAGGAATGACCATCTAAGTTTAGAAACAGTGTACCGTAACAGCAATTCAATTATTGGCGCCGTATCTTTCATGTTACTCCCGATTGGCAAGCTACATGATTTTTAATGAGTATTCGGGTTTTGCTAGTAACTTCACTTGAAAATAGCGCTTAAACTAGGTTTGTTAGTTATTTGAACATAGAAAGAACATGGGATCTATTTGGTTAAGATGCTTTTATAGAGAACTTAGAAAACTACGAAAACCAACCATGCAGCCTGGGTTAGACTTCGCAACAAACAATTAGTATTTAACAATCTTTAAATGCTAGGCAACTGGAGAGGCTCCAATTAAATCTCCAATTTAATATCCAATTTAATTTTAATTAATCTTTATTTGTTTTTATTTATTAATTTTAAATTAATCTTTATTTGTAAATATTTAAAATATTGTTGTATTCTTAGACACAAAAAGCAGAATTTAAGTTTTGTTAACTCATTAATAAACTGCCAAGACGTAGTGCAAATGAATATTCAATTTCTTTTGCAATAATTGTATTCACTTAATATTCTTGAAATATGAGCTAAAGAAGGAACATTCTCGGAAGATTAAAGAAGTGTTTAAATCCAGTGATATTAGGTTTGTCTTACAAGCTCAGGATCAAAACGATTCTGCAATTGCCCGAGCAGTTGACTTGTAAATGGCGTTTTCAGTCAGAAAACGTGTTCCAAATGTTTTGTATTGCATGGCAATACATGTTTTCATTATTCTATAACAAGTCGGAGAACCGCTTGTGTTCCGAAAATAAGTATGTGTATTCAATCATCCTGCATGTTCTTCAAATTTGTCTTCTTGTGATTTTTTTACTTTCCCAAAAACTAAAGTTGCCTCTCAAAGGAAAGTTTTTTGACATTGAAGAGACAAAAGGAGTATGACATCTACTTTTAGAGGCATGTCAAAAACAGATCTCTACAAGCCTTCTCTTTCATTACATGTTGTGCAGTCAGACAAAAAGTTGCATCAGTGTAAATTCTACAATCTATTTTTATTACAGTCTGATTACTTTATTATCATACAGTGAATATATACTAAATCTTTTACTTCAGCTTAAGTAATTCGGAATTGTTGTCGGAACTAGGACTTAGAAGATAAGTCAAATTAAATATTTCGATAACCCAATAAATTCAAGGTCGAAGTTTCAATATTTGATTTTCGGAGGGAGGGGAAATTTTTTCAGTTTTGGTCCATTATCCGTTTATATTTGCTTCGGTTCTTTATTTTTCCATAAAAGCGAAAAATTTATGCATGGTATACATATAACGCATAGCTTCAAATTAAAATTTAATAATATACAGAGTGGTTATAATTAATATTCCACATTGAAAACGGTCATAAAAGGAAAACTACTGGATCAAGTGTTATCAAGCTTGGTAATCATGTAAAGGAGGTCATAGGAATTTATTTTCCGGGAAAAAAAGGAATTTCGAAACCTCACCACCAAGGGGTAAATGGCGCTGTATGCAATATTGTTAAACGAAATATGGGTCGGAATCTAACTTAACCTTTTGTTACACGGGTTTAATATGTTGTATACCCTTAAGAAACTTTGAAGTAAGCAAATTACCATTTAAAGGCGTTAAATTCGATAAAAGTCAAGTCCGCCATCCGTGTAAGTGAGAAATTCGTCCGTGAAAACCACGAATTAGCGATTTGAAAATGTGAGATCGCAAATCACTCGCACAAGTGCGTACAATCTGGAAATCGTTTTCTTACAGATCGCTAATTTGTAATTTTTGAAGCCTGAGTTCGGCCCTAAAACATGAAGATACTGATTCAAAACGCTTTTAATCGATTTGGGCCAAAGCAATGTCTCATGTTATCTATCTAGTTCCATTGCATTCGTTTGCATAGCAGTCATTCCACACTGTTTAGTGTTAAATGACAGCTAGTTTTATAACCGAACCATTTTTCTCTGAAGAGGAGTCAACAGCTGGACCACTGTGATTGCAGCTCACATAAGAGTCAATGTTAAAATGTTTCGTGATACATGAACTGCAGTAACGTGGCATTTTAGATACTACGATTTTTATGCAGGGCTGGGCCCCACCTCACGTGTGTCACACAGTTAATTAGGCAACATTTCATGAATGAACGTCTTACAGGCCGACACTTCCCCTCTTCCCACCAGATCTCAACCTCTGTGACTTTTGCGTATGGGGTTATCTCAAAAGCACTGTTTATGATGATAATCTAAACAATTTGGCAGAAATGAAAAATGTGATACACTGACATGTCCGTAACATTCCTCCTGATATGCTAAGAGCTAGCTGCTGTTGAGAATGCAGTAACAGGATTTAACTTGCTTTTGGAAATGCTGGATGCTACATTGAACATGCTTTGTAACACGTTTCGGAAACTATTAAACACATTTTAAACAGATGTTTTCATGTCTTATTTCATTTAACAATATTGTATACAGTGCCATTTTCCCCCTTGTGGTGAGTTTTTAAACTCTTTTTTTTTTTTTCTCCCCGCGGAAAATAAATTCCCATAACCTCCTTTACACGATTCCGAAGTTTGATAACATTTGGTCAGGTAGTTTTCCTTTTATAACCATTTCAATTTGGAACTTTAATTATAACCACCATGTAAATTAAACTTTAAAAGTTTGACAATTTGGTTCAAGTCCCAGCTTTAAAAAAATATATATATAAATATAATCTTTTATATTAATTCTCTTAGAAAGAATATTTTAAGAAGTTAATTTTTTTCTCGCCTTATACATTGTAGAAAAAAACATGATCTTTAATATTATTTAGATTGTTTCAGCCGATATAAGAATCAGGTTACTCGGTGGTATAGAATAAACCCTACTGGACTGTTTTATTTCTTTGTCATTTAGCAAAAATCTTTTAATTAAAATATTTATCCTTTGGACTTCGCTTTAAACTTTATTTATGGTTAAAATGACTAGAAAATGAAAAGCTGTCTTCAGCTGAAACGCAATTTATGTAATTGATATTTTAAAAAATTAACAAGAATGCAAAATTTATGGAAGTCTAGCAATCAAAAAATCTTAATTTTCTTGTATGAGCACTGAAAATAACTGTAGAATGAAAGAAGAAAATTAGGGAGAAAAGTAAGCAAAAATTTGCAGGGAAATTTGGCTGTCAGACATACCAAGATGTTTAACCCCTTCGAGCCGGGTAGCGAAAACGCGCGCTTATCGCTGAGGCCGGCAGTGTCTTACGCGAGCATCTCTCCAGGGCCAGGGGCTTTTTTGCTACTAAGCCTAAAATCCATGAAATTTCCGCTCTATAGAGTATTTAAACAACTTATGCTTTATAAATATTTTTATATATATACTTTAACTACCTTATTTCTTGTTTAAATGCATATTTTACACATTTTATTTTAATTACTCACCATTTTATGAATTTTAACATTATACATCTGAAAACTAAATATATTACTTAAAATTCTCTTTTCGTATGAAAAATTTGAAAACAGGGATCTGCACACAGTCCTACATTACATTCCTTGCACTCGTAATAACTCATTTGCCGTTTTGGAGGATTTTTCCGGGAATGTGAACAAACGAAGCATCGTCGTCTCATTTTCTTATCATTCTCTTCTGAACAAAGTTTTGGAAAATGTCTTTTAGTTAATCTTTCAGAATCAATATCTGAAATATTTTGCATCTTTTCTGCTATTTCATTCTCTGTTAAACATTTTCGACGCTTCGACATTGCAACGGTAAAAACAAAGAATTCACGTCTAACAAGATCTAATTATTTTCTAAAAACTGAACTGCAAACCGAAATACCCAACGCTTTAAAGCAAATAAAACTTCTCTACTTACAGTAAACAACTACCACGTGCGAATAAAGTGCGATTTAAAGAGACGTCATAAATCACGCCATTCGGAAACATTTATTTCCCCTTTTGTTTATATAATCAAAAACACGTGTGAGTCATGCTTCTCTCATTTCGAGTAGAAGGTCTAATTTACATGTATCTGAAACCATATGGGCATACAGTGCCATCTTGTGGCAGAAATTATAGTTTGAAAAACGTTCCAAAGTACTGGCACAAATACGTGACAGTCGGTAGAGAATGGAACAATCCTCTGGCACGCCTGCGTGTCGGCCGGTAGGTAAGTGCGTTCGTTGTTGTCACGTATACGTGACAGTCGGCGCGAAGGGGTTAAAAAAGTTGGACGCTTTTGAATATACTTTCAGGATACTTCAAAGAATTTAGGTGTTCAAAGGGAAAACACTTAAATGTGTACACCAGCAAAGTCCATCAATTGAGCTTGTGTTAACAGAAAAGACAAAAATAATATCATTGCAGATTAAAGTGAAGAGCGACTGGTTTTAGACTATATGGTTGTGTAAATTTAAATTACGTTATAGAACATCATATCATAAATGGAGAATCCCATGATTTTCTCAGTCGAATTATTTGAAGATTCAGGAGTTTATCCAGTGATGTGTGTGGATGTCACCTAAAGATGTTTTTTTTTCCTCCTGATGAAACAGCAGTTGAGCGGTAAAGTCACTGAACACTGGTAGTTCGTTCCAAGGTTCGAATCCTGCGAACGGGCTGGCTGCATGCGAGTTTTCCTGGTTTTCCCCGTGTGTAAGATGTATGCGAGCCAGTTTCCCTTAGAAAGTCCTCCACGAAGGCATCCCTCCCCTTCGACAGATAGCCCTAGTGTGCTTTGTCATAATTAAATAAACCAAAACCTCTTGAGGAAACCAGTCTTTCCTTTCTTCTCATACCTTCAAAATATTTAGCCTCTAAAGACTGACAAAAGCTCTGACCAAATACGTCGTGAAGAACTTTCTTAGGTAAACCAGCTGTCATACACGGCACACATGAGAAAATCCACGAAAATGCCCATGCAACCAGCCTGTTTACTGGGATTCGAAACCCGGAGTGAACTACCAGTGTTCAGCGACTTTACCGCTCTGCCGTTTGTGGGCCTTTATGAAATGGAAGGCGATAACTTTATTTAAAATGATTGTCAGAAATACCAAGGTATTTCGAAAAGTTAGATTCTTTTTAATATACTTGCAGAATGCCTAAAGAAAAAGAGCACGCATAAAGTAGAATGCCTGAATAAAAAGAGAAGAAAAAATAAATTTTTTCATAAAATTTAGTATTTGTATTTTTTTTTTTAAATTTAAAACCGTTTAATCTTATGATATTTGATTCTTGGGATTTCAAAAATAAAATATTTGACTAAAATATGAATAACATTTTAAGAAACCAAATGTAGGATAAAATTCTGTAAAGCAATATGCACAATCATAAAAATGTTTAAAGCAGTGTATGCAAGTCATCCTAAGTTAAAATGTCGGTTATACATCTCTCTTATTTATATATATCTTTTCTGAACAGAACATTGAAAGACGTGTTAACTGTGCTTTACTGTATTTTCTCTTTTAATATATGCAGTTTTCAAACGCATCGTAGTCTGCGTTGCAAAGTATTCTTCTGAAAGAAATGCAATTCAAATAAATAAAATCAAATTCTGGAAAATTTATAGTAATGTATATATTTAAAATGCTCAGTTCGAAGGAATAAATAGAAAATTTTAAAACAATTTTCTGAAGAGACAATGCAACAGAAACAATTAAAAGTATAAAAATTTAAAAATTACCTAAAATAATAACTATGACAAAAATATATATGTAAAGAAAACTATTTGAAAAAAAATAAACGCTGCATCTTTATTTACGCAGTTCGAATAGGTAAATAGAAATTTTTAAAACAGCTATTCGAAAAAAACCATGCAAGTTAAACAATTAAAATGAAATTTGAAAAAGAAAAAATTACTTAAAATAATAACAGTTATAATTAAAAATATAATAAAAAGAATATTATTTGGAAAAAAGGAACGATGGTGACTTTTTTCCCTCTCACGTGAAAGGAAACTAGGTTGCCATATATTATGATGTTCGCCAAGTGAACTATTCTTGGCGCAAACTGAAAAAAAATGCCAACATAAATTTGTGAATTTCTCCGTAAATTTTGCTCCAAATTTTACAAAATTTCATATTTAGGCGTAATTTGAGTTGTAGAATCGAAATATGTAAAAAAATTGGTATGTTATTTCAGAAAAAGTCCGATTTTGGGTCAAAATACATATGTTAGAATAGTGCTATATATAAATCTAATATATATCCCAAGTCGCACTTTCGAGACATGAAGAACACAATTTGAATTTTGTCAATCGGCCCAGTAGAACGAGAGATATAGAACTGTCCCCCCCTTTTTTCTTTCTTTTTTTTTTTTTGAGCAGTGTACGTATAAACCTAATGTATGTCATAAGTCAGCCCTTTTATGCATAAAAATATTTAAATTTGTGAATAGGCCAACTGCAATGGGAAATGTGACGTTGTCATTTCCCATATGTTGTACGACTGTAACCGAGTTCTGTCTTAAAACTTAAGTACAATATGTATTATACTTACTGTATATAATATAAAATATGTGTCATAATAGTGTAGTTTTTTTTTTTTTTATTTTATTTTTTATTAGAGGTTTTATACTCTTTCTCCGACTGTTAAAAATGGCTTAAAGACATTAAAAACAAAATAGCAATTGTTATTCTAAGCATTTAGGTTTTTTTATTCATATATTTTTTCTATAAATTTCAGCAAATATCATATTATTTACTATTTTCTTTTTGCAGGCAATTGGTGCTTCGTTTGGAGCTTTAGCTCTGGTGAAACTTGCAGATGGGAATATAGAAAATGTTCAGTGAGTAATTCATGAAATTTCTTTGATGTGCTTGTTAATTTTATAAAGAATTCATATTTTAATACATTTTAGTAATTTGTGAAGCTTAAAATTTAATCTAGACTGTTTCAGTGAAAAAATATTTCAGTGCAGAATCATAATTTTATTCTAGCCATATGTTGGAAGATGCAATGAAGGCATTGGATCTTCTACTTATTTTAAGGGGGGGATTTTTAATTTATCAGAACATTTTGTGTATGTTCATTGTAAGTAAATAGTTCTAGGTGTGTATTTTCCTGTATAATTAGTGTAACAAATCAATACCTGAAAAATCCAATAGCCGTTTCAAATTAAATATTACCCAGGTTTTCAAATCATGTTGTTGTTAAACTTTTGGAATTAATCTTATATTTATATTACTTTTACTGATATTCTTTATATAATTTATCATTTGTAATTCAATCATCATTTTGAAGATGAGAATGAATTAATTCATAACTGCATTTCTTGGAAAAAAAGGGAACTATTTTAACTGTTCTTCGATCTATTGGAGTTCTTTTGAACCTCAAATTAATGATTTATTTTATTTAACCATTCTTTCAAATGGCATTTCCATCAAAACCAGAAAATATACAGATCCTCCATTTTCGCTTGTTATCTTTTTTAAACTGACAAATCAATTAATATAAAGGAGAATTAATGGTGAAATTAATTATGCACTTATTATTCCATTCTAATTACTGCACTTTTACTATTCTGAATGTTACAGGAGGAGCAAAATCTTAAGAAACCAATTTCTTTCAAACTCTGCATAATTCTAGAGAGAACTTTGTCAAAACAACAAAATGTTTATGAGAAATATTTTTAGGCAATTGCCATGAAAAATGATGTAATGCAAAATTTTATATAAAAAATAGTGAATTAAAAAAAATGCTGTATTTTTTCACGAGTTTATTCAAAGTTCATAGATATTATTTATTAAAAAAATGCTCAAAAGATAAAAATATGGTGTTGTATACATTTAACAAATAATTGCATAGAAAAATTTTAAGTTTTTAATCCTTCAAATTTCAAGAGAAATCGCACGTCAACTCTCATGAAAATCTCTCCCATGTATTGTTAAAAGGCAAGATAAGCAGAAATGCTTCTGTATTATATTTTTCCATATCACAAACATACATTATAAACAAACTCTAAATTGTAGTAAATTTTTTATATATTCTTTTGCACCAGATGTCATGTTATAGGTTCAAATAATTTCATGGTGAATATCATGGAGCAGATAAGAGTATGATCCTTTTTGGCAACTTTTTTACTTGTGGACAAGACATGTTGGCAAGATGTTTTCAAGTAAAATTTGATTGCTAGAAGTTTGAAGTAAACAGTATACGTAATTCATATTAACTTACTAAAGAGAAGAAAGCATGAAATTAAATACAAAACAGTGCTCGCACTCAAAGCAATGTGTATCATCAAACACACAAAAGGGCAGGGTTATGACATCAAAAATAATGTAACAAGGTAAAAAATTTTAAAATATTTCATTAATTACACTTTCAGTGTCAATCACTTTCAGTGTATTAATGACACTGAAAGTCATTAATGGTTTTGTTTTTTGGTTTTATATCATTCTGGAAGTTTTGAAGTCTTATAAAGCATTAAAGTGAAACAGATGTGTTGGGTTTATATCTGCTTCATTTATTGCATAGTGGCAATATTTGAATCATTGAAATTTTGGTCAGCAGACACACAAATAGGGCATAAAATAATGTTTATTAAATATGGAAACATTATTGTTAGAAATCTTTTTAAAAAATTGTATCAAAAATAAAAGTACTGCTAAAAACCAGCTTTTTTGTAAATAAAGTAATTCTTTTCTGAATAAAGATTTTTAAGTCATCCCAATTTATATCCCTCATAATCTCCAGAAAAGTATAATATATATATATCTGTTCGATGTTATGCAAATTGTATTTCTTTCTTTGTACCGAGGAGCGGCGCAGATGCAAATTTGTTAGGATTTTAAAGCTTTTTGTTAGTATGCTCGGTGAGCCGCTACTGAAATCGGAGGTTTCAATGTGTTCTTCCTTGTTACTCAGCCAACTTAATGTTTGAAAGCGAATAAAGAAATTTCGGTCAACATTATGACTGTGAAGTTTCTTGGGTTCTACACTGAGGAAATATCAAGTCAATTTACAATCCACTGTTTTTAAATGACGGAACGTACATGTTTTTGGTTCGTTGGCTACGGAGTTGCAGTAAAATTGGTGAGTTAGTGTATTTCTATATCTTTCTTATTATATAATGGAATTTACAATGCTTAAGACTAAGAAGCATGTAGCTAAAGCTAAATTCAGTAAACTAAAGGAGAAATTTACAGTGACTTATGATCCTGCTGATGTTGATCAGTTAGAACTTTTTAAATCTAGATTAAATAATGTAATGACTGAACTTTCAGATATTTTTAGTAATATTTTTGTAGTGTGTGAAGAAAAAGATATTAATGTCTTTATAGAAGAGCAGTAGGTCATACAAGATACTGTTGATGAGCTAATTTTAACGCTAACCAGAGTTAAGAATGTTAAACATATTGGTGTGGAAAGTAAATCTTGTGAAATAGCGAGTACACGCTTACCTAAGCTAACTCTTCCTGTATTTAGTGGCAGTGCTGAAGAATGGTTATAATTTTTTGATTTATTTAAAATGGCGATAGTGGATAATGACCGTTTATCGGGTACACAAAAGCTACAATATTTAAAGGGTTCTTCAAAGGGAGATGCTTTGTGGATTGTTCAAGCTTTTAACTATTTGTGACAGAAATTTCGAAATAGCGTGGCATTTATTGTGTCAAAGATTTTCACATAAGAGACAATTACTTTCATCATTATTAAAGAAAATCTTTTATTTATCAAATTTACAATCTGAAATTCCTAGTCAGTTATTAGCATTAGTAGACACCGTAAGAGAATGTGCATTTTCATATGAAAATCTAGGATTCAAAGTGGAGCAGTTCGCGGATACTATTTTAATGTTAATAATGCAATTTAAATTAGATTCTTCGATGAGAGGATAGTGGGAAAGAACATTAAAGAGTGAGGAATGACCAACACTTAATGATCTGCTAGATTTCTTGAAATCTCATGCCAGAACCTTGCAAGCAGGTAAATTGCAATGTGTTAAAAAACAAGTTACAAGAGACAAATCAACTCAAATTTTTAAGTCATCTCAATTTATATCCCTCATAATCTCCAGAAAAGTATAATATATATATATCTGTTCGATGTTATGCAAATTGTATTTCTTTCTTTGTACCGAGGAGCGGCGCAGATGCAAATTTGTTAGGATTTTAAAGCTTTTTGTTAGTATGCTCGGTGAGCCGCTACTGAAATCGGAGGTTTCAATGTGTTCTTCCTTGTTACTCAGCCAACTTAATGTTTGAAAGCGAATAAAGAAATTTCGGTCAACATTATGACTGTGAAGTTTCTTGGGTTCTACACTGAGGAAATAGCAAGTCAATTTACAATCCACTATTTTTAAATGACGGAACGTACATGTTTTTGGTTCATCAGCTACGGAGTTGCAGTAAAATTGGTGAGTTAGTGTATTTCTATATCTTTCTTATTATATAATGGAATTTACAATGCTTAAGACAAATTAACTTCAGTGGCTTCAGAGGTTCGCGTGTAGTGTATGTATTGCAAAGCCGGTCATTCAGTTTTTAAATGTAATAAGTTTTTAAATCTGAATGTTCAGGAATGTGTTAATTTTGTCAAGAAAAATGTTTTAATTGTTTAGTTTCAAATCATAAAACTTTCGAGTGTAGAAGTACACATAAATGTAAAAAGTGCTTTAAAAATCATCACACACTACTGCATTTCGAAAGAGTTCAAAATGAACCAAAAGCTCGTAAAGGAGTTAAGGACAGTTCAAAAAAATTATCAGTGATGGCTAAGCCATTTTTCCCTGAGCCAGAACTTCGTACTCAATCGCCTGGGTCAGGGGAGAATATCTTAAGTTCTAGTCCAGTAATTAAATCTTGTGTTTCAGACTTTAATTTTCTGTGTGAAGTTTTATTATGCACAGCTGTTATTAAAGTGTTAGATTCATCAGGTGAATACCAATTGTGTAGAGCCCTCCTTGACCCTGGCAGTCAAGCAAGCCTGATTTCAGAAGATTGTGTACAGAGACTAATGTTAGTAAGAAGAAATGCCAAAGTTTTTATTTCATGTTTAGGGTCTTTGGATGCGAAAACTAATGGAATTACGGAAATAAACTTCGTCCCGTGTTTTCCAGCGAAAGTGTTATTTGAAACACCAGTATTTATCATCAATAGAATTATTGGAACCTTGCCGCATTTTACATTAGATAAGAAGTACGTTGAGGAATATAATGATTTAATGTTAGCAGATCCAACATTTTACAAGAGTGGCCTGTTGATATACTTTTAGGCGTAGATATTGCTTTACCTCTTTTGAAGGGGGAAACAATTAAATGCGAAGAAGGTAAACCAATAACCTCTCGTTCTGAACTAGGATGGATTATTTCAGGTAGTGTGAATAATTCAACAGAAATTAATCCTACTATCTGTGTGAATAATATACAAATGGAAACTGATCAGATACTGTCTGACTTTTGGAAATTGGATGCTGCACATACGTTTGACATGCTTACCAAATCGGTGAAAGCATGTGAAGATTACATTTCTCAAAATCAAATCTACATTTCAAATCAAAAAATTCAAATCTACATTTACAAGAGAGGAAAGTGGGGTATATTCTGTGAAATTACCATTTCATTCTCCGCCTTCTCAGCTTGGAGATTTGAGACAATTAGCTATGCGTAGATTCCAATCTTTAGAAAATTCACTTTTAAAAAGGCCTCAGATATATGAACAGTATAATATGAGAGAATACCTTGAGCTGATAAATATGGAGGGAGTGCCTGAGGGAGAGATTTTTATTGATTCTACGTGTTACATGCCTCATCATGCCATGTTAAAGGAATCAAGTACTTTGACTAAACTGAGAGTTGTTTTCGATGCTTCAGCTAAAACGACATTGGGTCTTTCATTAAATGATATTTTGATTGGTTGGGCCAAGAGTTCAGCAAGAGCTGTTTCCAATTCTTCTATGGTTCAGAACTTACAAAATTGCAGGTATGTACCGATGTAGAGAAGATGTTCAGACAAATTTGTGTCCACCCAGAAGATACAAATTGGCAATGAATGCTTTGGAGGGATAATCCTAGTGAGCCCTTGAATACATTCAGATTAGTAACAGTTACATATGGGACTGCCTGTGCACCATATTTGTCTACTAGAGTAATGAAACAACTTGTATTAGATGAATAAGTGAGATTCCCTTTAGCATCAAAAATTGCCCTTCGTGATTTTTATGTTGATGATTTGCTTTCAGGGGCACAGAGTGAAGAGGAAGTGAATGTTTTAGTTCAGCAGTTAAATGAAATGATGAAAAGGGGTGGATTCCGCTTAAGGGAGTCGATTTCGAACAGTTCAGCTATTTTAGAGAATGTTCCTGAGTGTTTATGAGAATCCAGTATTTCTCTGGAAATAACCAGTGACAAGAAAGTAAAGGTATTGGGAATTAATTGGAACACCTCTAGTGATACATTTAATTTTTCGGAATGCATAAGTGATAAAGAGTTTACTAAGAGGACTATTTTATCAGAGGTAGCCAAAATCTTTGATCCAATGGAATGGTTATCGCCAACAATGATATATGCGAAAATATCATTTCAAGAATTGTGGAGTTTACAGCTTGGTTGGGATAAAATCGTTAACAAGAGAATAAGTAGAAAATGGAAGCGTTTCTACTTAGAACTGCCCTTACTTTAAACTTACAATTTCCGAGGTATGTCTTGAGTCCGAAGGCAGTAGTTATAGAAATCCATGCTTTTTGCGACACTTCAGAAAAGGCTTATTGTGCAGTCATCTATCTCAGAACAATCAGCCTTGATTCGTCAGTTAAGGTCAGCCTTCTGACATCGAAAACCAGAGTAGCGCACTTAAAAACCTAGTCTCTTCTGAGAGTAGAGTTGTGTGCTGTGTTACTTTTAAGCAACTTCTTACATGCAGTATTATCATGCATAGAACTGCTTATTAACAATATTTGCACATGGATCGACTCGTGGGTTACATTGGCATGGGTTTCATCCGAACCTCGCCATTGGCTACTTTTTGTGGCAAATCGAGTTGCGAAGATCCAGGAAGCTGGTCCAGGTATTCAATGGAATTATGTTGCTGGGAAACAAAATCCTGCAGACTGTGGGTCCAGAGGCTTTATTCCATCAGAATTCTTACAATGTGAGTTATGGATGAAGGGACCACAGTGGTTAAAATAATCCCTAATTCATGTACAGCAAGATTCAAGTGTAGAATTAGAAAATGAGGTTATGTTAAAAGAATTGAAAAAAGAGTTTCAGTTCAAATGTTTTCAAATCTGAAGAGCCTGGTGTGTTTTTAAAGTTCATCATGGTTAAACTTATGTCGTGTGTTAGCGTGGTGTTTAAGATTCAGAAATAATTGTACTAAGTTACAGAGCGTATAAAGGGTTATTTATCTACTGAAGAATTTTGCAAAGTTACTTCTCTGATTGTTAGGATTGTACAAAGAGCCGATTTCCAGAAGAATTATTCTGTTTAGAATCTAGTAAACCCTTGAAGACATCAAGTAAACTACTGTCTTTGTCCCTTCTTGGATTCCGCAGGAATAATGGGTGTAGCCGGAAGGCTCAGAAACTCTACAGTTTCAAATAATCAGAAACATCCTATGATTTTACCTAAAAATCATAATATTACGTGTTTAGTTATTAAGCATTATCATGACACTCATCTTCATGCAGGTACGCAGCAACTCAATTCTGTCATACGACATAGATTTTGGATTGTGAATGCTAGAGATATTATAAGAAAGTATATAAACTAATGTGTTATCTGCCATAGATTTAGAGCTCAAACTCCAACTCAGCTAATGGCAGATTTACCCACTTTAAGAGTTACTCAAAGTAGAGCTTTTTCTCGTGTAGGGATTGATTTAGCAGGACCATTTAACATTAAATACTGTCCTGGTGTAGGATTTAAAATCTTTAAGTGTTTCATATGTCCATTTATATGTTTTGCTACAAGAGCAATACATTTAGAATTAGTTAAAGATTTTTCAACAAAATCATTCCTTGTGACACTTAAGCGGTTTATAGCTCGTAGAGGCAAACCGTGTGAAATTCACAGTGATTGTGCAATGAACTTTATAGGAGTTTATAAAGAGTTAAGGAAAGCCTTTTCTACAGTTCAATGTGAGGAACAGCTACAGGGTGATATTTCTTCAGAAAATATTAAATGGTTATTTAATCCTCCCTCTGCCCCTCATTTTGGAGGGCTTTGGGAAGCGGGTATCAAATCCATGAAACATCACTTAAAAAGATGTTTAGGAGCACGTATTTTAACATACGAGGAATTTTTGACATTAATAACCCAAATTGAATCCTGTCTTAATTCTAGGCCTTTGGTACCAGCTTCAAGTGATTGTAGCGACCTGGAAGCGATAACACCAGGACACTTTTTAACCGGAGCGGCTTTAAGCGCTATTCCAGAATCTAACCTGATTCAAGAAACCATAAGCTGCATTGATCGTTCGAGGAATGTGCAAAGGTTATTTCAACATTTCTGGAAGAGCTGGAGCAGTGAGTATTTATCTAGATTGCAGCAAGATCTGAAAGTTGGTGATATGGTTCTTATTAAGAATGAAAACTACCTCCGCTACGTTGGAAATTAGGTAGAATTATCAAAGTGTATCCTGGTCTTGATGAAAAAGTTTGATTGGTGAGTTTACGCACTTCCGATGGTGAAATAAAAAGACCTATAGCAAAGCACATAGCATTTAATTCCTGATTTAGAAACTTTAATTTTTATTTTTCAGGTTTATTCAGTTCAACAAGTTAAATTTATTGTTTGAACCTCCTTGGGACTTCAAGGCTGGGGGTATGTTCAATGTTATGCAAATTGTATTTCTTTCTTTGTACCAAGGAGTGGAGCAGACGCAAATTTGTTAGGATTTTAAAGCTCGCGTTTAGAGCTTTGGGGTTGCTGTGAATTACTGGAGTTTCAATTAAGCAGAGGTTCTTCTGAGTATGCTCGGTAAGCTACTACTGAAGTCGGAGGTTTAAATGTGTTTTTTGCTGTTCCTCAGCCAACTTAATGTTTGAAAGCCAATAAAGAAGTTTCGGTCAATATTATGACTCTGAGGTTTCTTGGGTTCTACACTGAGGAAATATCAAGTCAATTTACAGTCCATTATTTTTAAATGACGGAACATACAGTATCCTTTTTTTTTTTTTTTTTCTCCTCGCATAACGTTGGCAGATAGCCCTAGTGTGCTTTGCCGTAATTAAATACACCAACACCAACCTCCTCGCATAACTTCTCAGATAAACGTAATGATTTTCTATGTGGCATTTGTCATACTTTCAATGACTGAATTTTGACGTGCCTCCTCTTATTTTTCCTAACTCGCCTACTTTTTTCAATATCAGTTTCAGAAAATTTAAAATAGTTTAATTTATAAAGTGGAACGAATCTGTTGAGACATAACCCAAAAAATAACTGCAAGCATCCCATTTTGTTTTTCTCCCATAAACATTTTAAAAGTACTGTTCCAAATATTATTTATTTTAACCAAACCAAAACCCATATTTTATCAGCTTTTGGGTTTCACAGACTTTTCTATTTCTAACATTTCTTCAAATCCAAAGCATTAGAAAGACTTTTCTCCTCTGCATTGGACCCCAGTACATTTTAAACATAACATTTCAAATGTAACCAAGATTGTTTGATGTATAAACTCCACAAACAGATGCCTTTCCTGATACAAATATCATGCATAAAAAGCCTTATTTCCTACTCCTTCATGATCTAAGGTCAGCCTAGCATTTGGAAATGTCATCCTCAAATTCTGAGAAAAATGTCCTCAATGCTCATGACAGAAGGCATACGATTAACATAAAGGAAACCAAAACAAAAATTCAAAAGATAAAAATCAAGAAACCATACGAGCTGTTCAGTGGAAGTGCATACTATAGATGAGGGTTCTTCACAGTTCTAAAAACTCCAGAATTATGTCAAATGGAAAACAGAAACTGCAGTGTAAAAAAGCTGTGAAAGACAAAAAAGGATTTTACTACATATGTGCTAATATAGTAATATATATGTAATGTATGTATGTGTATAAAATAGTGAAAAATTACAGTAAATTAAAAAAGGGCTTTATTTATTTTTTTTTTTTCATACAAATCTATTTTTTATAAATAAAATTTCAAAACAATAATAAATTAAAAGCATTAGTAATACTTATGTGCTACAAGTAACTAATCTGGATAAAACGTTTTGCATACGTCGAGAATCATTCTGTAAAGCAAAACTGGACTGATTAGTGAACAGAACATACTTTTATTGATTTTCAGTCCAATTTATATATGACTAAGTGTAATATTCAAATGCTCCTTCTGGTGCATTGGGTTCTGTCACAGCTCGCAGAAGATTATGCTCGACATGTGGAATATGTGTGCTGGTACAGGGACAAACGCAACCAGAACCAGGTGTTTCTATACTGTATTCTTTTCATGGATGAAACCATTTTCTATCATGAAGGGATCTGCAGTCAACACAGTATTCATGTGTTGAGCCATGACAACCCACAAAGTATCAAAAATATCGCATTTTTCTGGAGGAGGTACTGCTACAATTACTTGACAATGCTCCTATATCTGTTTGTTGGGCAACGTCATACCAGCACGATGGGGCTCCTACTCATTTTGCCCATGCCATATGGGATTACTTGAACAATAGGTTTGCACAGCAATGGATTGGGTGTGGAGGACCCGTCCTGTGGTCACCATGATCACACGATTTACCTAGCTTGAATTTCTTCTTGTGAGAACCCTGAAAGCCAGGGTCCATGATATGACCATTGACTGTAACACTGGCCTCGTCTCAAGAATCTCCATGGCCGCTGCAAATGCCTTCGACATGCCGGATATTTTTTAAAGGGTTTGATAGTGCAATGTTGCCGCTGTGAAGCTTGCATAACAGCGAATGGTCAAAACTTTGAGCTGTTATGAAACTCAGAGTGTATGCATATTGTCAATTATCTCTAAATAAAGAGTTCTGCAATCCATTGTCATTCTTGCATCTTTATTTATCCTTCAGCTAATCAGAGGTAGTAGAGGAAAAAACATTGTTGAAATTCATTGTGATTGCAAACTGACATTTAAAGACCTTAAAAGTATGTCCTGACTTTCCTAATGATGAAGGTTGCCGACATATCATAATGTGGTGTAAAGTATGGAATCTCAGCTGTTTTGAAATGCTGCATCTTCGTGGTTACCTTGAACATTCGACGGATGTCCAGTGTATTTCAAAATGTCTGAGATTCCTGGAGGTGCCCACATTATAAAACATTGGGCAACTTCATTATCAGGGATATTTTGATTTATTTGAAGCTTCTTGTCTGTAAATATCAATTTGCGATCACAATATATTCAGATTTCTTTCCTAATATCTTTGCTGATGGCTGTCAGTGTTTTCCTGTGGAAGCCCCTAACAACGTCATATTCTCTGTCTGTTTGCTTGTATTTCTATGCATGTAACTCTGCGTATTACTTAGTGATAAATATTTGTTTTGCGAACCATGGCATTTTTTATGTTCAACACTGGGCAAAGTAGTACAGTTGCATATGGTGCCAATGACTGATGCAGTCTGCACTCTTTGCCACAATAAATTTTGTGCTGATTAGGTCAGACAAATGAGATTAGCCATGACAACAAATATACAGCTGTAAATTAAAGGAGGAGTGACTCTGCATGTTTAAAAGGTGATCCAAAGAAGGAAAATAATGTTATATTAGATGCATACAATCTTTTAATTTTTAGTCGTATATCTCTCATAATTTAACTATTATATGTCTAACTTTTTGTTTTATTTATTTATGTATATATTTATTTAGAATACAATTTCCTTCCAATATTGAGCCCCTTACAACTCAAAGCATCAGCTACTCTGGGACACCTTTCATTAATAGTGTTGTTGTAATGCTTATGTGTTATGGATACACTGGTAGTATTCATTTTACAGATCCAGTATTGATGCCTCATGGTAAGTTTAGTGAAATTGTCTGAAGAAATTGTGTTTCATGAATGAATGATTAAATATTTCAGAAATTTTTACTTTGTTAAAAAAAATTCATAATTTTGTATGCTAATACAGTGTTTTTGTTTTCAAATGGACACTACTGAGACCCATCTGTAGCTCGATCTGTCACCTAAAATTTTACTAAATTTGGTAGGCAGACTAAGAAGGCTTGGGAAAAAAATTAGTTTTGAAAGTTGCCAATAGGTAAAACAGCTTCACAACTAAGAACCTAAAAAATCAATAAGAAAGGAAAAACTTTAGCAAAGCGCTGCTTTAATGCAGCAAATGAACTGCCCGAAGGGGTTGTTGAGATGATATTTTTTTGCACCATAGCACTTCATTCAATAAAAGCACTTTCTCATGAGGTCTTATATTTCTTATGATGGGACCATTTTTCTCGTGGATCACATATTGTATCCTCTACTGAAATTTTTAAGAGCCGAATGCAATGTATCACCAGGAATGCTGAGCACAGCCCTTAGGGTACGGATTTATTAAAAAAACTTCTTCCGTTGACTTTTCACTGACAATATTCACCGAAGTACTGGAAGAAACTTGCTGTTATAACTGATACTAATTACTTTTGCCATGAACAAGAATGTACATGTTTAATTTTTTCCTAGTTTGAATGACATTTAAGATTCATTAGCCATAACTTAGGCAAAACACGTGCATGACAAGAATGCCTATTTGACGGCATATAAGACCCACCCTTATTTAGACAGCCACACACAATGAAAAAAGTTTCAATAGCGTGGTTTCTTTTAGTTCTCATGTTTCGTAAAAGCCAAATAAACAATTATTGAATGCAATTACCTTCGCGTGTAAGACTGTGTCCTTCACGTATAAGACGCAGGTAACTTTTTGAGACCAAATTTAGGGGAAAAAATGCATCTTATATGCCGTCAAATATGGTAAGTCGTCAAAGAAGTTTGAACCCCACCAAGATAAACATTTAAACTTTAAATAATCACATGAAGTTAGATCCGGGAAGCGAGGCCACCATGCAAGTGAAAAAATAACTTGAAGTTACCTGATGCAGCACCTGCCTCTGCTGAAATTGTGGAACGACAAAACTAATCAGAATTTCATAAAACATTTGCTCCGTAAAGGTGCAGCTATATGATCCTGTTAATTTTCTCAAAAAAGAATGGTCTGCTGATGAAATCTTCTGTGAAGCCACAGCAAACTGTGATTTTTGGTGAATTCAGTAGGATTTCCTGAACTGCATGGGATTACAAATGCGCAAATTTAAGAATGGTGAGTGTTAACAGTCCCATTTATGTGAAAATGGGCTTCATCTTCCCACAGAATTCTCCATAGCCAAGCATCGTCGACCTTCACACTGGCAAGAAATATCGGAGCAAATGTCACCCATTTATCATAATTGCTGTGCTTTAATTCCTTCATGAGGATTACCGTATTTGACAGCATATAAGATGCACTTTTTTTCTAAATTTGGTCTCAAAAAAGTTACCTGCGTCTTATATGTGAAGGACACAGGTTAACTTTCAATACTGAATGCTATTTTTAGCCAGGATACAGATCTAGACACACATAACTTTTTCTGCATCTACATGTGTGTGGCCTTCTAAATAAGGGTGCGTATTATATGCCGTCAAATACGGTAGCTTGTAGGTTAGAAGTAAAGAACTTTCTGCAAGATTTTCCACCACGTGAAAAGATTGAAATCAAATTATTGTGCCATTTCTCAGGCACTGCTTCAACCAGCAATGATCCCACGAGTGCTGTCAGTGACTGCAGTTAGGCCATCAGTAAAGGTCTGTTCTGACACTGATTTCCACTCTGTACTAAACTGAGCTGCCAAGGATCCTATCTCTTTAAACTTCTGAATCATGCCTTTTAGTGCATTAATTGATAGAGAGCTTTTACATAGGTTGTTATGACTGCTAAATGACAGTGGTTGTGTTCGATTCTGCTATTGTTTACATAACCAAGAATTCGCTTTTTCAAATTTTACCTGCATTTCATATACATTTTCAGTTGTGTAGACTAGAGCAGTGCCACATTTTCCCCTATTAGGAACTTTCTGAACTAATATCTTTTCATGAGATCTTTTCCCTATGTCATCATTAGTTCCTGTACCAAATTTGGTATTATTCTAGCTGATGAATCACAGATGACTTTGAGTAGTGTCAATTAAAAAAAACACCCTGCACATTACATTGCAATGTAAATAAATATTCTGGAATGTTCATTAAGTTAATTTTTTTTAAATTTAATCTTGCTTGATGTATGAATATAGATTTTGTCTTGGAAACAAAGATTTACTGTTTGAAAATTTTCTCTAAGAATAAAATTAATTTTTTTTAATTGCAGCAAGCTATTAATTGTTTGAATATAATATTTAATGTAAAGCTAGCCGGATTATTAATGCATTTACTTTTTTGATTTGAAAAAACATATATTAAAAAGTTCTCATCAAAACTTGTGTAGTTTCAGTTGTTCATTAGAAATTGCCATTAGAGCTTGTGTTTTTCATGAGGTTTTGAAACTAATACTTAACTGACATTTTTATTAAGTACCTGCGAGTGGCAAGTGCACTGAAATTGGCAGGTGAGACCACTGAGCAGTAATACAGGCTTACTGTAAATTAGGACAGTTTTCAAAGCATTATATATTTTTTTTAAGTGTACAGAAGTGGTTCTCAACCTTTCATGTCCCATGCACCTCTTTTATCATTGATAGGTCATTCTCCTTTTTCCCCCCTCAAACTCTAAAAATACATATATACATTTATTTATGTTTAGATTATTTTAAAATTTGTTTTAATAAATTAAACAATTAAAAGTACAGAAAATATTGATAAATATCAAAACTTGAATAAAAGTATTTTATATTCATAAACTAAAACTAAATGCTTAAGAGCTCATAATTATTGATACATTACAAAAAACCTGAAATTCTCCCAAGTTTTCCTTAAACAAATATTTTATAAATATTCTATATGCATTATTAAACTCTTTCAATGTCTTTTGTAGCATTCTTCTAACAATTGATTTTAACTACAGCATCGTTGCTTTCTCAGAATTAGGTAAGTTTTGCTGGCAGTGGAAGGTATATACAAAAACAGTCCTTAATATACCCTAAAAAGAGATCTCATTGTGTTAGATCAGAAGACCCGAGGGGCTCTGCTGTAGAAAGGTATAGAAAAACTCAACTGCTGCTTGGATTATTGTATTGTGACCAATGGATAGAATACACATAGAAGATTGTTTTTTGTTGTTGTGTTTTTGTGTGGGGGACTTGACAAATTTCTGCTTTTTTTCATGAATGAGCAATAACTGTATGTGTAATGCATTAAAAATAGAATTTTTGAGTTCTGATGAACCATATATAGTAGTTGATCCCAGGTTTAAAACAGGCAAATGAATGGATTGGCTACACAGAATTTTTATGGTTTTGTTTGTAACATGATTGCGAGTCAGTTATCTTTAGAAAATCACCAAGAAAGACATTATTTTTTAAGACTTATAGCCTTTCGAGGGCTTTTTTACATAATAAAGAATGCATTTTATTTTTGCTGAATAATTTGATGAAATGAAATAAACGCAAAAATGAAAATGGTACTTAGCTTACTATGATGACTACCTAGGTATATCGCCAAAACTGACGACCCTTGTAGGTTATACAGGCTAATCCTAACATAGGTTACAGAGCGCGCTAAAATAAAGAGTATTATCTCGCATTTGCTACTACCACACTTTTTTTTTTTTTTTTGCTACATTTACGTGGATTGTTTAGTTTAAACACGTGAAACTTTTTGTGATTATTTTTTCCCCAATGGATCTCAACATTTTCCAACTTCATCAAATGAAGAAGAAGCGATAAAATTTTTCAGAGACTGGAATTTTACCTAAAGAATGCGTTTGTAAAAATGGCCATGATATGAAGTTTTATAATTCAGGATTTTATTGGAGATGCAATGTCAAACATTGTTAACAGAAGTTTGGTGTCCGAACTGGTACGTGGTTTAAAAACAATCATATTGAATTTTAAAGATCTTTAAGATTTATTTACTTTTGGGCATATGGAGAGTCATCCATTAAATGGTGCAAACATCAGTTGGATTTATCCGATAAGACTGTTGACTGTTATTGATTGGAATATTATATGCGTGAAGTGTGTGTGAAGGATTTGGAGGGTATTGAAATATTAAAATTGGAGTGCCCGGAATGATTGTCAAAAGTGATGAAAGCCTTTTTACACATCGGAAGAATAATGAAGGTCTTGCCATGACAGTGGGACTTCGGTGGAATTTGCAAGAAGACAAAAGAAACATTTCTATTCAGAGTTCCAGACCAGAAGGCAACAACATTAATGCATGAAATCCAAAATAATATTGCTGAAGGCTCAACAATAATGTCAGAATGTCAGATTCATGGCCTAGATATGAAACAGAGGAGCTCATTGCTGCCAGGTTTGAACATTTTAAGGTGAATCAATACAATTTTGTAGATTCATCTACGCAGATTCATACTCAACACATTGCAAGGATGTGGGGTTCTGCAAAATGGAGGAACAAGCGACAACAGGGGACAAGCCGCAATCATTTGGATACTTATTTAGCTGAATTTATTTGGCAGAAAAACCAGAAACGCCTTTCGATGCTATTTTGAAAGCTATTTCTCGCCACTTTCCTCATGATTAACTTCAATGTTTTCTTTTAACCAATTTTAAGTAAGTTAATTTTAATTTTTTTGACTCACATTTAGTATATAGTTTATATATATATATATATAATAATTTATATATACATTTATTTATAATATGTATATATACATATATATATTGGGGATTTTTGGTTTTTAAGTTTTTGTTCCTTTATAATTAGAGTTTTTATTTTAAAAAGAATTTATAAACATAAACCAAAAAAGGCCAATGAATATTTTTATCGTCAAATGTTGCCAAGGTAGTTGTCATAGTACGTAAGTACCATGAAAACTTTAGTGAAAAAGTGTGTATTTCCTATCATGTAAATGATTCCCAGTTTTGCAATTTATAAAGTTCAGTTATTTTTTATCACTGAGAAATAGCACACGATTTGAGAGCACTGTAAAGTGTAGTTTGCATTTTTTAAGAAAAAGCTAGATGTTCTTGAGATGAAGAGATATGAAAAAAATTGCACACTGTATGTAAGGTGCTGCTTAAATGTAATGAAATTTTTGTGTTTGAATGGAGACAGGCGTCTGGAATAAAGTAATGTATTATATATATAGTATATATTTTGGGAGATGATTCTGTAAAATAATATTCACTAGTCTTTAACTTAAGAGGATGGCTAATCTTCCATGAGCATGGTAAGTGGCGGCAAACTCTTCATTTGCGATGTCAAACTTCACATCGCCATTTCATTTTGCAATTGCCAATTGCAAAAAGAAATGGTGATGTAAAATCTGACATCGGCAAATGAAAATGTCCCTAAGTACAACAAAAGCATAAATTACTACAAACTAAAATATAAATTTAAAATAAACTACAAAATATTCAAGTCACAAATATGAAACTAAAAATTACAAAAATAAATTACTACAAAAAGACAAAAATAATACAGTACAAAGTCTTTAATCTGGACTCATCGGGACTTCGGCGATTCCGGATTATAGAACATCAATTTAAATCTGGTAAGATGGCATGCAGAAATTATAAAATTAAAAATATGAAACCATAATTTATGAAATTAAGAGCACTTATGATCTAAAGGGTATCAAAATTTACAAAAAAAGCTTAATATTTATTTGTTTACTTTATTAAACATTTCTTTCAATTTAAGCTGTTTAAGTTACTTTGTTTTATGTGCTAATACTTTCTCTTTAATTCTATAAACAGACATAATTTCTTGTTCAGTTACAAAGTTCCACTGTTCAAGTCCTGTAATTGCTGTGCTGAGAATACATACTAACTTGTCAATTGAAAGTTTTTCATTTTCACTAACCTCTGTGTCACTTTCTTCATGCCTTTATCCATTTTTTGCAGCAATTCCACTTTTCGTTTGCTGGACATCGAAACATACTTTCGCTTTGTAGATCCTTTGGCAGCTCCAGAATCGTAAACTCTTTTTGACATAACTTTGGTCATTTCAAGCTTACTTTTTATAAAATTGCTGTAACAGTCTGCAAAAATAATAAGCTGGATCCAATTAGAAGATTAAGGAACAACACAATCTGCAACATTAACTGAAATAGATAATTAGATAATTTTAGCCTAGCTTATAACCATCTGTTATACATTAAACGTGCATGCGTAAACGCATATGCGCATGCGTAAAGGTATTATGTGCATGTGCAGAAAGTTTGTAACTTTGGTCCGGATTATAGATCATTCCATCTTATGGACATTTAGATTAAAGACTTTGTACTGTACATACGAAATGGCTCTTCACTTGCATCAAAAAATTGTCAACCAAGTAAATATATTCAAATTCACTAACAATGGATGCATCAAAAACTCACTAAAATACACAAGTTACTCTCATCATGGAATTCAACACACTGAACCATTTCACTCAACACTTTAAACATTCTACATCTCATGGTTGCCACATGCAAGAAAACAATTAAAAAAAAATTAACTAAACCGAAAAACATTAACTAAATAAAATTAAATGAAAACATTCATAAATTATAAACTACACGCCATCTGAAATCCAACATTCTCCCACCAACAACTTAACCTCCTGCAAATACTAACAATAAAGCTTTAAAAAATAAACACAATATTTCAAAATTAAATTTAAAAAAAATTTTTTCTTGCTGCACTAAACTCGTATTCATTACAATTACCAAAATACTATGGTTGCCACAAGAAAATATACAGTCAGAAATCACAACCAAATCAAAATTGCACCAAATAAAAACTCTTGTCAAGTGTCACGTTCACCCCACTTATGGAAGATTAACCGACGGGACTCCTAAAATGCTGCTTATTTGGTTTTCTTCCTTAGTTCCCAATGTGCTGTATGAGATTTTTGTGGTTTTACTACGTATAATATCAATGTATGCCATTCCCACCCCAAATAGCCCACCAGCGGCCAAGCGGTAAAGACGCTGAACACTAGTAGTTTGGTCCGAGGTTTGGATCCCACGAACGGGCTGGCTGCAGGGGCATTTTCGTGGTTTTCCCCATGTGTAACGTGTATACGAGCCAGTTTCCCTTGGAAAGTCCTCCATGAGAGGCATCCCTCCCTTTAGGCAGATAGCCCTCGTGTACTTTGCCATAACTGAATAATCCAATCCAATCCCACCTCAAATATCCATTATAAAAAACATTTCTTTTAAGGCTGTAGGTATCCTCACTTTTATCTGTTAACCAAGTGTTGAGTAACCTAGTGAACTTCTAAGCGAATAATCACTTAAGTCGCAGAACGGAAATGTAGACTCAAGAAGGTTTAATTACCCTTTATTGCTCAAAATCGAGATTAAAAGATGGTCCCTTTCTCAGAACGTTAACCGAAGCTAACGCAATTTCTAAACTAGTTGTCCTGTAATATTAAATTAGCTAGCAAAGCTATTGAGGACACGTAAATGGCTGAGTGTACTAACAACTTAGAGAGGCATTGCCAAAAGGCAAACGCACGCTATTCAGGAAACCTAATTTGTTTCAACTTCAACTTAAATACTACTCTGCTTCTCATTTGCATTTAATGAAATTCTAAAAACTCATTCTGGTAAGGAATTGTGAGCTGAAGCTTAGAACAGATACAAAAGTCGTATAAACTTAAAATTTAAAATAACTGTTATAAAATTAGGATATACCTTACAAGGCAATCGGCCCTCAAGTGCTTTGGGTGTTAGATTTCCAACTTACCTGAATGCCTGTAAAATAATTATTGTGTTTTTATGTGATACAGTTTTGAAATGGCAAAGTAAAATTCTTTTTGCATGAGTGCTTAATTTACTTTAATGCATTAAACATTCATTGTGTGGGAAGATAAAAATCTGATAAGATTTAAATTATTTCCATATACACTGGCATTAAAAATTAAAGAATGATTAGAAAAGTGATGCTGATTGTGCAGGCTGATTAAAATTCCTCTAATATTAATTATGTCTACTGAACGCACAAACCTATTGCTGCAATGAAATTCACACACATATGCACGCAAGATGAACATGATAAATTATAAAAGGAAGCATTTTTGATGTTGTGCATCTGATTAATTAAACATAAAACAGAAACTGGAAATCTGTAAAAGTCAAAAATGAAAAAATAATGTAAAAAAAATAATAAATTATGTAGAGATACAAAGGTCTATGTATACCTTAAAGCAATGGCATTATGGTAGTAAAAATAAATGCGAGTCATACAGTTGCTTTATATTAGTGTATCCAATAACACTAATGAATGAAGTGCGATAACATTTTAATAACAAAGTATTACATTCATAGTCTTAAAATAGTGTGAAAAAAACTTTGAAATATAATGACTTAATGGTTCTTGACAAGAGCAGTTTTCTTTTCTTTTGACAGCATAATTGGGGGTAGTATATTAAGTTATGTTAATGTACTGGTATGCAGAGCATGATGAAATATAACCTAAGACTGTTATATATAGACATATTTTACTGCAGCGCTTTGAAATATTCTGATAGAATCAGTCATCATATTCTGTTTCAGCACAATTTCATAGTGGTACTAAAAATATGAGTTGGCAGCAAAATTTTCAAGGTTGTGCAATATTATTACACTTTATTTTATGCAAATATGATTCAGCTTTGCATTTGTTAGCATTTTTCCCACAGTGAATGGCACCATCTGAAATATAAGTGTTCGTGTTCTAGCATTTTGGTAAACTTTTGACTTCTTAATGAGATCCATTAAACGAATTATCAACCTGTCTTTTTATGCATTCATAAGATGCCTAACCCCACTGAGGCTATCTATTTTTTATTGCTAGTTTTTGCAGGCTATTACAAATATGTAGTGCATTTACTAGTACTTTTATTGAAAAATGTTTGGATGTAAACAGAGCTGGCTGAGTACTTCAAGGACCAACTGTAAATTGGTAGTGAAAAATCGTTTCACATGAAACCGAAATATTTTTTTGTGTTAAAAGAATTTTGTGTTAAAGGATATTACAAAATGTATATATCTATATATAATAATCAACAAAATTATGTTTATTATAGTACATTTTATTTACATAGCTATGTAATGCATGTATTTAATGAAAATCAATGAAACAAAAACATCCACAAGAACTTAATACAAAATTCTCAAGTTTTTTAAAAAACAAAACATTTATTGAGGTTTTGGAAAATAATCTGATATTTTTATTTGCATTGTCTCTTTTAGCATTAAATTGTCAACAAATTGTTCGATGTCATCTATTTTGTTATTCATTTCACCTATAGTATGTGCATCTAAATAACTTCGCATACTTTTCATGATGTTCCTCATTTTGGATGACGTGGGAACAGGAGCTGCATTATTCATTTCATTTTCGTTTTTGGGAATCTGCATCAATGATGTTTTCTGAGCTTTGAACAAACTATAAACTGCCTTTGTCTGCCATAATTAGGTCTGTACACACATTATCATCATCTACTGCAACAAATTCTTCCGATGATGCAGTAGGACAGTCCACTAATGCAGAAACTTTCTCAAAGATTTCATTGAGTGTCGGCTCAGTTTCAATATCCACCTTCTCCATTTCTCAAACATTTCATTGAGTGTCGGCTCAGTTTCAATATCCATCTTCTCCATTTCTTTTGGCATGAACCAAACTCGCTGATTTTTACACACACTGCAATGCACTCATCACCGAATTAAAAAGCCAAATGATGAGATAGGATATGTTTTTGTGTGTCATTCGTAGGGGTGGAGGGTGAAAGTAGCTTACATAAACAAAATTGGCTTGTGTCACAGACTATTCCGAGGGTATTTTAAAGCAAAGTTAGCCTCCTTTCTATGAAACATGCGAAGCCACCTCTTTCATTTCGCACCCCTCTTAAATCGTGCCTGAGCGGCTGGTGTTTTCTGTATTTTGTTCATTCCCAGAAGTAAAATCCTTTAATGTCAAGCGATTTTCGTTTCATGTTAAGAGAAAAAAAAATGCATGAAAATACATAGTACAGTACAAAATCTAAAATCCGGACGTCCATTATCCAAATGATCTAAAATCTGGACCTCAAAACCACCAACAGCATTTTTCTCTTAGGCTTTACGCATGCACATTTGATTACACCCCTCTGCACGTAATAAAACATCTGGAGAGTCCCGATTCACTTCAACACCAAATAAAATACCTTGTTATTGAAGGTTATTATAATTTTAGCATAAATTTGTGTGAACAGTAATTTGGAACAGTAATTCTAGTGAACAGTAATTCTAATTTCGACTATGCATAATGTATGCTTTACGCATGTGCGCGTTGAAAGAAATGTTTAATAAAGTAAACAAATAAATATTAAGCTTTTCTTTTTTTTTGTAAATTTTGATAACCTTTACATCATAATTGCTCTTTATTTCATAAATTATGATTTCATATTTTTAATTTTATAATTTCTGCATGACATCTTACCAGATTTAAACTGATGATCTATAATCTGGAAAAACCAATGATCCGGAATCCCCAAAGTCCCGATGAGTCTGGATTAAAGACTTTGGAATGTATATGTTAAATGGTGATGATTAGTCTATCAAATCTGATAGAATTGCAGAGTGTGTTCAAAATGTTCATCTGAAATTAATGTCCACATTGAATTGGTCTGTTTGCATAGTTTTGTGGGAGAACTAATTGCAAATGTACTTGCTTTCAAAACGACATATCATGAGCAACGAATATTGGTAAAGCAATAAACATGGAGTGGTCAATGCTTTATATGTATGTTGTTAAGTTTACTTTTAGATAGATTTAGCGTATGAAAATTTCATTTAAATGCATTTTCTATATGTTACCTTTAGTTCTGTACAATCTTGCTGCTAGTTTCTAGGTAAATTCTGGAAAAAAAAATGGCTGCCAGAGCCACATATTTTTGCTGTGTACACATATTTTTGCTGTGTCCAATCCTTCTTTTATCACTTTCCATATTTCCATAGATGGATCAAAATCCAACTTCACCGGAGCTGGAGCTATTATAAGAACCAAGGGATCTGGAGAAGATTTCATTAGATTTCATTTATACCTTGGTAAACTAACAACTGTATTCCAAGCCAAGATTCTAGCGATCAATATGGTCGCCAGGGAGCTCTTAGCTAAAAATACCGTTGATAAAAATGTATATATTCTCTCTGACAGCCAATCAGCCATCCTTGCCCTGGCTAATCGTGTCAAGTTACAAAACTGTGTTTCGAACTGTACTCGAGATCTCAATTCTCTGGCTCAGAACCATAATAACATTAGTTTAGTTTGAGTCGCAAGTTGTGATTTTGCTGGAAATGAACTAGCCGATAAAGTAGCTAAAGCTGCTTTGCAACTACCCATGTCTGGCCCAGAACCGTTTTACCCAGTTTCATAGCAAACTGTTAAAAAAGAAGTATAAAGCTGGATAAAGAACAAACATGATGATATATGGTCTAAACTACCAGACTGTACTCAGTCTAAATTGGTGCTCAGTACACTTATCAGGTAAACTCATACACCTCAGTAGAACTAATTTATACCAGGTAATTCAGATTGTTACCGGACATGCTTATGTGGCCAAGCATCTCAACAAATGTGGTCTTGTTGAATCTCCTCTCTGCCCAGCTTGTGGAGAAGAAGAGGAAACACCTTTTCACTTCCTGGGACGATGTGTGGTGTTTTCTGTCCCTAGAAACAAATTCCTTGGGTTTCTCTATATAAGCTTTGATCAGGCCCTTCTATACAAAGGGCTCTCTGGCATAATAGTGTTCTTGATATATACTAAACACCTACAGGTAAGGTGAATTTGAAACCACAGGAAACAAGCATTGAGATGCCCTGTGAGTTCTTTTTTTTTTTTTTTTTTTTTTTCCCAAAAGAAACTATGCAGGGATTTTCCTCTCGTAGTTGTGCTTTGGAATATAATTTGGAAATATATATCAAATCCTTATACACCAGGGGGCCATTTGGCTTAAGAAAGTACCTCTGCCTTCCTTATTTAATTTTTTTTTTTTTTGACTCACCATTGCACCCCCTTGTTTGGTCAAGAGTTTGCGTTTGGTGATTTGGGAGGGATTGCATTGGCTCTTCATCCAGTTAGGAAGTTTTAACGATTTAACCGACACCCTGAATTTAGAGATGGGATCTTTTGCTGATACTATATATTTGGTGTCAGTTTGGGATTTTGTCTACTTGTTTATTATTTACCTTTCATAGGAATTACCATTTAAAATCTTTGTCTTAAATGATCAAATGGCTGAAGAGCAATGGGCAACATTGCCTAAGCTCGTTTCCTTCTTTTCATAAGAAGGAAGTGCCACTAATGTTATGTTATGTTTAAATTTCCGTATTCAGGAAAGCCTTGACTTCAGTTTTTTATGGGGAGCAAGTGTTATTAGCAGAGAAGGGATATATTCACATGATAAATAAGACTGTTTGTGACATAGATGAGAATAATAATCTATTTTCTAAAGAGTTAGAGAGGAGTATTTCTAGTGCTTCTGGTCTGGGCATTTTGTCAGGTATTGAGCTCACTGAGTGCCTGCTTCATTTCCTGTGAAAGGTTTTGTTACTTCTTCTTGTACATAGTCTTTCTTGTACTTTTTTATTAATTTTAAAGTTTACTAATGTATTTTGCCAGTTAAAACTATGGAATAATTTGAATAACACTTTCAAAAATTATTTCTCAAAATAAACAGGTTTTTTTTTTATTATTTTTTTTTTTTAGTATAAATAGTTAAAATTTTCAAGAAAGGTAAAGGAAAAAGATTATTAAATGCTAATTTTAACGTATATAATAGCTTAATAGTCTAAATTAGTACAGTGGAACCTCGAGATACGAGTATAATTTGTTCCAGAATTGAGCTAATATAGCGAATTTCTCATATCTAGAAACAAAATTCCTCATTGAAAATAATGACAATCCAATTAATCCGTTCCTCACCCTGAAAAATATCAACATAAAAATATTTTTTTCTAATAAATAATACTGGTAAATAATATAACTGCAGTTTACCTTTATGATAGCTTCTGACACCGACCTTTTAACTGGTTCTCTTTAATCCACACCAACAAGAGCTTCTTTGGACTGTGCTTGAAAGTAACGGTAACTCCTTTGGCTACATCGAGTTTCTTAATTTCTTCCTTCTTCTTCAGAATAGTACAGATCATCTGTGCCAAAAGCTCGCCAAATTCTGTCACTCTTTATGATTTCTTTCTTAATTTCAATGTGTATGGCTTCCTTATTTTTCTTTGCAGCACTATCTGAGGCAACATTTGTCTTGGGAGGCATTGTGAAATAATTATTTTCATGTTAAATGTTAAACAATTCACAGGTGCACAAAGACGTAGATCAAAGAACACTGAGTGACCTGATGAGTTCCCGAGTCGAGCTGGATTGGGAAATGGCACCATGCATACCAACAGACTGGCTTATTCTTGTTACTCAAGTCAGTGCTCGTATTTAGAGACACATTTTTCGCTCATATTTTTGTCGTACCTTGAATCTCTCTTATAAAAAGAGGTGCTTGTATCTCAAGGTTCCATTCTACCAAAAATTATGACCTTCAGATACTTCTTGTTTTCCCCAAAGTTAGCCTTAGCGACACGAAACTCATCTTATGGGGCAATTCCTTCTGACTCCCATCTGTCCCAAGGAACCATGTTAAACAAAGGCATGCTGTCTCAAAAGGGTTAAAGAACAAGTTACTCTAAATTTTAAAATGGATATGTCCAGTAATGGTTATTTTCGTCTAAAATGACAAATCCTTGGATGCCTGTGAAGGTCACACCAACTGCTGAACTTTATGCCAGTCTAATTCAAGAACCAACTCATTACAGTGAAGCAAACACAAATCGACATTCAGTTTACAGTTTTGCTGAGTTACTCAAAATTCATCTTGTCTAATTATTTATAGGTGATTTTAAGTTTAAGGAGTAGCAGTGACAACAGTTTTTGCATCACTCAGATCACCATCATATTTTTTCTACCTTCGTCTAATGACTGAGACGATTTTATAAAAAGCTATTTGTATTTTTTTTCTACTAACAATTATTTTTCATATGTATTTACTCTTACCTGCTGAGAATTTTATGTCCCAACCGTTTCAAAATTTGGAAATGAGCACATCTTCATAACAGTAAAATATTGATAATCAAATATCATTTGGACACTTTTTATTAGAGAACACTTTTAGTAAAACGGAAATATTTTGCTTAGAGTAAAAAATGCATCATACGATTTCATGTACCTTCAGTACTTTATTTTTCAATACCAAAAAGCGATTTAATCTCTTACGATATTATTTGTGAATGATTTTCATATCATGCCAAGAAAAATTTCTTAGTAGTTCTTTTTAGACGATAAATCAGAAAAGTAAAATGAATTTTTCTTTAAGGAAATGCACCTTTTCCTAGTATTTCAATGTATAAGATGTCCAAACTTCACATTCACACAACTAAATGAATTTCGATACAAACATATAAGTGATGCATTAGTTTAAAATGGAATTACACAATTTGAACTCTTTCAAAAATCTCATTTTCATTTCAAAACAGTTATTGAAAACATATATTTAGAAGTAACTGTTTTTGTGAACTGTTATAGTAGTTAAAAAAATACAGTATTTAAATCAATGTGTTGTAGCTAAAAATAATCTAAAATTTCTGTGTTTCTGCGAATATTGTAAAATACCTGTTTAAGTATTTATTCCATGCTAAAAGAAATTATTTGTAAATTAAGTGATGCTAAATTCTTTAAAAGTTATATTTGGGTTCTATGTAAATTACATTTACTTTTGGAAAATATATATATATTGCAAATTTTTCACATACACAAAGCTTTTGGTTGAAGGCTTTTCAGTATTTTCCAATTTTGGCATGAAAATCACCCTCAGGTCAGGAGATGGTACTGCTGGATTTGAGGTGTTTATTTATGAACCCTCACATTGTAACAGCTTTCTCTAATGATTGCTGTTTCCCCACTACCAATTAAGTGCAACAGGAGGTCGGGGGAAATACATTATGGAATATTCTGTCCTCAACTATTTCAAGGTGGAAAAAGTCATTTGAAACAATTTCAGATCTATCAAGAGCTGACAGAATATTCCATTTGTAAGGATTTGGAAAGCCATCTTTCAATGCGAAATAATCCGTCGATAACGCTGAGAGGGTTAAAGATAAAAAGTTTATAAAAAGTTTTCCTCTGTAAATGTAAAATTTCGTTTAAATTATTTAATATTAATGATTTGAAAAATTTTATAATGCCCTTTTTTTTTTTTTTTTGTGTGTGTGTGTGTGTGTTCTAGTATCTTTCCCCCTTGCCACAACCTTAGTTGAGAAGTGTCCTGTTAAATCTCCTACATTCCAGTATGATTCTAATATTGTCAAGAAAGAAGAGCTACTAAAAGCCAGTCATAAAAGGTCATTTTCATTTTATACTTCTGAAGTTTCTTCTTATAACTTATATGCCTTAGTCTCTGATGTTTAAGCCTACATAGTTCAAAAAAATATTAAAACAAATTTTTAATAACTATGATAAATCCTTTTGAAACATAAATTCCTCTTTCACTTGGTTTCTTTAAAAATGCCTGACTTTGTTGATTGTCTGGATAAGTTCGTGTCATATTTTCAAAAAATAAGTTATTTAACTCCCTGAGTGGCATGACCTCCTTTACTCATTCATGAACTTATTTTTCTTTCATTTCGTATATGCTACCACATTATTTAAAACATTTTGTTTCCTTAGTTTCTTTAATGATCTAAATAGTATCTGAATGAATAAGAATTTATAAAGGAAGAAACTAAAATAATTAATTTCACAAATTTACCAAATGCTATTCAAGTTTTATTCCATTAATTCTGCTAAATGCTATTCAATATTTTATTTCATTAGCAGATCCAAAAAGGAATGCCACTCAGAGTTTTAAAGAATCCATTCTAATAAATCTGCGAACATCATCATAATAATCAAAATCGTAAAAACAATCTCGTATTTAGCGTAGGTATAATGAAACACTCATTCGATTTCGAGGGCAGCTAAAGGTCCCTCCTCATCAGGAGAAAGAAATACTTAGAAAGAAGAAAATAAAGGAGTCACAGAAACACGTGGTCCTTATCAGCACTGCACGTGGTTATAACTAGATTTTTAATCAGAGTTGCACTGGCCGCCTACTTTTACTGAGCCAGGCTATCTGATCAAGCATAAAGGACAAGAAAAAAGTAGCGAAGTTAAAATAAAGAGCGAGGGTATTTTAACTTCGCTACTTTTTTCTTGTCCTTTATGCTTGATCAGATAGCCTGGCTCAGTAAAAGTAGGCGGCCAGTGCAACTCTGATTAAAAATCTAGTTATAAGCACGTGCAGTGCTGATAAGGACCACGTGTTTCTGTGACTCCTTTATATTCTTCTTTCTAAGTATTTCTTTCTCCTGATGAGGAGGGACCTTTAGCTGCCCTCGAAATCGATTGAGTGTTTCATTATACCTACGCTAAGTACGAGGTTGTTTTTACGATTTTGATTGTCACATTAGCGTGTTTCTCTTCTAGTCTAATCATCATAATAGTATGAGAGCTAAAAGAGAAATTTCGAAATGATCTAGGCGTTTATCATTACTTATTTCATATCAGCTTTCGTGGCTGAGAATCCTTTCGGCATCTGATATATGCATACTACAATATTTATTTCTATAAAAAAATTTTAAAAGATTGATATTTCTTTCTTCTTTTTCCGTTTCTGAAATAGTTACTACTATTTTACAAGGATAAATGTTATTTTTCTAATTTTATGAATATTTTTGCTAAATTATAATTTGACATATAATAAAAATAATATGAGTTTCTCATGGTTATTATGAATCATGTTCTTTTAAAACATGAAGTATGGAAAATCTTCAGCGGTACTGTTATTGTGTCTTTATTGGAATTCAAAAAATTTCTTCTTTGCTGGCCTTGTGTCAACATTTTTACATTTTACATTTCAGTAATTTCAATGTAAAATTTTGATTCCTCTTGGATTTTCTAATAATGATCGATGGCTTTTCTTTCAATATCACCTATGGTTTATTATCCATGATTTCCATATTTTGTAGAAAAAAAATGTAATTATAAAACTTAAGCTAGTTTTATTTAGTAACTGTGTTCTGTAGTCGAAAGGTGTAAGTATCTCTCCAAAATATAAGAATAGCATAATGAAGGTAAAATTTTTATGTGTGCATTTTCTGAGAACGGTCAGCACAAGAGGACACAGCTCTCTAAAATTATAGACATTTAATTTTTTTGTCTTCATGCTAGCTCTTTTTGTTAAGAATGAAAATAATTATTTCCGTAATTAGACACAGTGACAGAAAAAGAAACACCACCACAAAAGAAGTGAAGCTGTATTTTTCTACATGATTTATTGAACTCGTATAAATGAGGTTGCAACTGATACTGTCTGCATTCAGCATTATGAATTTTCTTTACATCAATAATTGCTGTAATCTCCATTATGTTAAATGCAGTCAGGTACCTTGGCAGTTAGGTTGACAACTTTTGTTTCTGGCTGTGAGCGAACAGAGAACTGATATTGGATACGTATATCAGATATGTGCTTGATACTGAGAGATGTGTTATCTTGCTGGCCATGGAAGCATGTAAACATTGCATATTGAATTGCAACTGTGGTATGGGCATTATCTTGTTGAAATGAGTCCACCTAAATACAGTTTTTAAATAATGGCATGATGGACTCAATCGTCATTGTGATATAAACATTTGTTGGTATGTCAGCTATGGATCTAACTTGGTAGTAGGTGTTCACCAACCTCTTACTCACTGTGTGAGTGCACCATTGGAATGCAGATCAAAATGCTTTCTTTTGAACACCACAGATTTTTGCCGTGTCTTTCAAATATTGAACTGTAACTGAATGGTAATGAAGATGCATGTAACAGTGATTTGGAATTTGATGGCAAATGCAGCATAGAATGCCTGTATCCATATTACTGTCAAGTAAATGATTTAGAATATTGTTGCTAAGTAAATGTGCTGTCAAGTAAATGATTTAGTTGTTTATGTATGAAACAGCATTGCAATCAGTCTTCCTGAAGTTGATATTTCATCAGTTATTTAATTTGATAGTGCCATCCCATAAATTGCCAGTTTATCCTCTTTTTGGCAGACTAGGCATGCTTTGATCCCAGTCCTCTTATAGCAGTGTCCTGCAAGAACCTCAGCTGTCAACAATTACATTCTGTCATCCTATTTGTTCAGCATTCTCATATTAAGAAAATCAATCAGCTTTTATGGCTTCATTCATCATCAGTTAAATTACCATACTGACACCTCTGCACATTCTCCACTCTCAACACAAGCAACTGATTCCCCCCCCAAAATGAGTCATGAAATACTCCTGGTATATTTAACCCAGGTTTGATCATGCTGGGTATGTCATACCTACCCCTTCTGTTTTTTCATTGTTTCTCTCCAGCCTTTCTTTTAAAATGAATGATTCTTCTTATAGCTGCCTCCAAGGTCCATAACCTTGGAAGTGAAGAATAGGGGAAAGAATTCTAAAAATAGATATCTTGAAATAGCCACTCCAGGGTATGTTACATCGAGCGTGAGCATTTCTGTTACAATTCTGAGTACGGGTAGAAGCACTGAAATCGTTCTATTATTATGGCGTGTTTTCGAAGTTATGATAAAGAAATGTGTCTATTTTATAGGAAAGCATAATATAACAAAATGGAGTAAAATGAAATTCCGTGGACATGTTAGAATTTCTGCTAAAAATATCATTTCAAAACTCTCTGGAAATGCATGCATTTAAAAAAATGTTGCTTCTCCTCTAGAAGCTTAGAACTTTTATCGTCTGATTTCATAAAGAAACTAGTGCAATGTACTAATATTTTTATTGGCTTGATTAAAGAGCACTTTTCTGGAGAAGGAGATGCAAGAGAGACTAATGAGGCTCACATTAAAGCATTTATTTGATTGCTGTATCATTATTATTTGCATAAATCATCCCATATATATATATATATGAGATTTTTGGGGAACAGACGGCACTGGAGTTGAAATATTCCGTACAACTGTGTCATTAACACGTTTTTATTTTTTGATAATGCACAAACCCGCCAGAGCAGGAAAGAATTCGAAAAACTAGCTCCAATACTGATTTTTTTTAAGTGTTTGTAGAAACACTTCAAGAAAATCGTACAACGTGGGAGAATACGTCACAATAGATGAAAAACTGGAACCTTTCAACAAAGGTCTATGCCCATTTCGTCAATATATGCCAAAAACACCATCCAAATACGCAATCAAAATTTTTGCGCTGGTCGATTCCAGCGTTTTCTACACTTGGAAATCAGAAATTTATGTGGGTCTGCAGCCAAAAGATCCATTTCAAGTGGATAACTCTCTTAATAGTGTGGTAAAAAGACTAATTGAACCTCTTTACAACTCAGGAATTCAACACTAGACAGCTGGTATATATCTTATCCACTTTCTCAAGAACTTTTGAAAAAAAAAAAGGTGTTGTAACTTTGAGAGAAAATTTTAAAAAAAAAATTCCTCCAATATTTTTTAACACAAATAAGAGAGAAGTTTACTCTTCCCTTTTTAGGTTTTAGAAAGAAACAGCTATTGTTTCTTATACACCCCAAAACAAATAGAAATATGCTTCTCATGTCTACAATGCACACTGATGATGCAATTAATTGTGAAAGTGGAGAAGCAGTGAAACCAGAAATAATAACTTTTTATAGCCATACAAAAGGTGTCGATGATAAAATGGCTGCAGCGTATTCAACGGCTAAAAAAAAAATTCGTTAGCCTATGGCTGTTTTTTATTCCATGTTGAACGTCGCTGCAATAAATGGGCAGGTAATTTTATTATCAACAAAGAAACCACCTGCTGGGCATCAAACCCGAAGTTCATTTTTTAAAACACTAGCATTTCAACTAATAGAAGATTATAAGAAGATAAGAAGTGAACAAGCACCCACAAAGCCTAAAATAAATACTGGGAAACAATGAGGCCGATACACCTCCTGCTAAGAAGGTAAAGGTGACATATAAAAGATGTGCTGAATGTGGGGTCAAAAAAAGAAAGTAAGTTAAGTTTGTCTGTGAAAATCATGTATGCATGGAACATATGGCATGCATTTGCGGAAATGTGCAAATTAAAGGTAAAATGTTTAGAACTATGTTTTCTCTTCTCTGTTTTTGTTCTTTAATATTTTGTGCAGATTTAATGGTAAAAGAGAGGAAGAAACCATACTGGGTATGATATACCCAGCACAAGCAATCCCGTTCGTGTTTCTCGCACAAGTAATGCCGGGTTAAATGTAGCCTGGTATTCATATTCATTATTAGGCTTGTACTGCCACCCTGCCACTGAAGTTTGCAACTTTCTGCTGAGCTTTTATTTTCCAATTGTGCCTTAGGTATGACTGAAAAAATTTTGGTAGTCCACTGATAAGAAATTATGCATTATCATTAAAAAAAATTTCTCAAAAGAGGAAGTAATCAGCAAGTTGTTTTATGGAAACAAAAGTGTATTCTTGTGACAATCATTATTTTTGTCTTCAGAAGATGAGAGAATATATTTTAGACAAAAGACATAAATTTGTGAGAATTTCTAAAATGGGAATTATTACAGACTAAGATTTATAAATTCGGAAACTTTAACATCAGATTTTAACTCAACATGTATGCTTTATGTTATAAATGCTTTAAACAGTCAAGTGGATAGGAGCTTTTCAGTGAGCTACAAGACACGATGTTCATTACATGCCTATCTCATATGTGAATAAGCATTTATGCTATATCAAATAACAGCATATGTCTTAATTTGAATTTCTTTTAGTTTTAGTTTCTATTGGTATGATACATATCCCAGCATTTTGTGTGTATGTATAATACATGTTAATATTTCTGCAAAATGGTTTTGGATCTCATTGTTGGAATAAAATTTGTATTCATTCATCGTAGTTTTAAAAGGCAGTTTTTGAGTTCGGAAGACAAATATTTAATTTTAAAAAAGACATCTAAATTTGTATCATTTAATTCAGCAAAATATGTTCTTGTTGTCTAACTTCATCAAATGAGTCTCCTTGCATGTGCACATATTTTGCATATTATGATATTCATAGTTAGTGTACTGTATTCCAATGAAACAGTATAGTTTGACTCACAAATTTTATATTCATCAGCTAATGAGTGTAAAAAAGTGATTAATATTTCAATAAATTATTTATTTTTAAAGTCGTTTTACAGCATAAAATTATTTTTAACAGTAAGCTTTCGATTTCTGTTCTATTCTGTTATGTTTTAAGTCATCAAAAATGAACTCAATTTGGTAACATTAGTAATTTTGGGTAATTGCAAAATAATACTGCCTTGGTTATGTACACTGTGTCCATGAAAGTACTTATCTCATTTTTATTCTTGCAAGCAATTACAAAGTCATATGTATATGTGATGATTTAGTTATGGATGAGAGAAGCCACTAATTAACTCTGTAGTCATGGCCGGAGTGGTGTTAGATGTGGCAGACATGCAAATTGCATTGGAACTAGATGGAATTTTAGAGACCACAAATAACTGGATAATCACAATATAGCATCAATTCTTGACAACTAATCTATTAAGACACATCTTCTTGATTGATACAATACAAGCATGCCACAATTTTAGATACACAAGTCACTATTAACAATAAATGAAAGCTGCAGAGTGATTAATTTCATGCTTGCATAGCGACAGCATTGGAGAAAGAGTAAAGCATATTTAGCAGCTGAAGTATTTACAAGCTTGGTTTCTTTGTTTCAGTTTTAAATGGTGATTGGATAAGAGCTCACAGCATTGCAGAGCACTACAGATGATGTAATTGACACAGTACAGATTCTTTGAAGGGTGTTGTAGGTAAATAAAATTAGGAATTAAAAGGGCTATTGCCAATTAAGTTATTAATTTTCCTTCATATTTTATATATATGATATATTCCCCCCTTAGCAATATAAAAGGCCTTTTTAGGAAAAAAAAAAGCATTAGAGGGTTATCAAAGGAAGAGAAATTTTGTAACATATATACAATATGCTTCAAGGGCATAGCCTTTATATTTCATTATGCCCTGTCATTTGGTTCCTGAACTGTCTGATATCTTGACATATAAAATAGAACATAAAAACACAATTTGGAAATGTAACAAAATACTATATGATATCTAAATTAAATGTAGAGTCCAATTGAAAAAGTATCTAAAATATAAGATTTTAAAGTTCTCAAAATGTTCTTTGAAAATATTTTTAAACGAATGTTAAAATTGGGAGTCCTAGGTTTTTCACGAAATAAATGAAAATGTGCACAGTTCTTGAAATGCCATTTGAATGTTGTTACTTCCCACCCTTCCTTTACGTTATGTACATATGGGGTTCGTGTAGATTTGAAGTGAATAATGACGACACTACTTGATGAAGTGTCAAAACACACTTTATTGGCCAGTATTCTTCAAGACATCTCCAATAACACGTTTACAGTCGTCGAAGAACTACTATACTCTGAAACAATCAGCGACACAGCCTTCAAGCTATCAGGCAATAACGGTGGAGACAGCTTAACGGCAAAACACCGGAGTACAGCTCCCACCTCTGCTTGGTCGTTCTCGGAACTCTTAGTACTCTCGAGACTCTCCATGCTACAACTTGCGATGCACTCGATCATACACAAGAGTATGGCTGTCTACTCTGTTCTGTTGTTCCGGGAGCTCAGCACACTCTAAGACAAAACTCGACAATGCACTAACTCGCGTCACACTGAAAGACTCTCCATGCACTTGACGACAAACTTGGCACTAGACTTCAAAACTCGCTGGACAAGGCACTAATTGACTCTTCGCATACGAGCGGGGTTTATATAGCTTTTGACTTGTGTTTGAGAACATTCTGGGCTAAACCGGTAAGAATTCGTTCCAGAAGGTCAATGGCATATCGCCAATTTTGTCACCAAATGGACAATTTATCGCCAAATGTGGCAACCTTGCCTTTCCTTGTCATTTTATGGCAACCCTAAACCTGATTTGTGGGGAAGCTATCCCATTGCGCCTAGACATTTCATAACAATATCAAAGTTATACTGTGTATATACTATATCAAAGTTCATATCATCTGAGGTGTTTTGTAAAACTGAATTGCAATCAAAATATTTTGATTACATGTTCATGAAATTCTATTAAAAGTAATATTTATTTATTTATTATGAAACAAAACCACATGTTTTTATTGCAAAGCAATGTAAAATTAACTTTAGAAATTAATTCACAGAAAGTAACAAAATACAATACAGTGTACAGATGGCCCTTGACTTGCGTACATTCTACTTTTGCACAATTTGCTATTTCATACATTTTTAAAAATTCAATTTTTTAAAAGTTTTTGTTGATAATGAAAACAATTTCTTGAATGTAAACTGTTTTCAGCTCTCACATTTCTACTTTTTTTTTAAACCTTAATCTCATCTGCAGGAGGCAATGGCTGTAATGATGGGTAGGGGTGGGATAGCATACGTCACAGATACACATTACTTCTTACATTAGCGAACTTCTCGGAACTCTTAAGTGGTTAAAGCAGTTTCAGTCTTGCATTAGGGCATGCATTATTGTGTTATGTGTTTTGCCAATTTATTTGTTTATGTTTAAATATTTCGTCCTTATAAATTGATAAACATCAGTGAGAAGTGGAGAAACTGCTGTGTTGATAAGAGGAAAAAATTAAGTCTTCATATGATTGAGACAAAGATGAAATATGTTCAGCTTTGAAAAATTGAGTAAAATTAAGGAATATATTCAAAATTGTGGAAATATATCATCAAAGATTGTTTCCTAGCAACACAGCATTATGACGAATGAAATAAAAATATCTTTATCATCAATCAGCATCAAATATGTCTCTGAGATTTTCAATTATTCAAGCTAAGGCTCATAGTTTGCTTGAAGACTGGAAGACTAGATTAAACGCTGATTCAAACTTAGTGTTTCAAGCAAATAATGGCTGGTTCAACAAGTTTAAAATGAGATATTCTGTACATAATATTAAATTTAGTGAAGAATTGGCTGATGTAGGTACAGATGTTTCAAAAGAATTTATTTCCTCATTGTCTAAAATTATTCTAGATGATGAATATTCTCCTAATCAAATATTCAATATAGATGAGATGGGTTTATTTTGAAAAAAAAATGCCTAATCATACACTTTTATCAAAGTAAGACTCAATTTCAATTGTTCCTGGGTATAAAACTTCCCAAAAACCAATTGACATCGCTTCTTGGTGAAAACTTAGCTGGTGATTTAAAACTGAAGCCATTGTTAGTCTACCAAGCTGAAAATCCCAGAACATTGAAAGGAAAAGATAAAGAATTGCTTCCAAACATTTGGAAATCAAATAAAAATGCCTGTGTTACTGCTTTTATATTTAAAGATTGGTTCACTTTTCATTTCATGCCAATAGTTAAGCAATATCGTAAAAATAATAATTTACAATTTAAAGCATTATTAATAGTAGACAATACTCCAATACACCCAAAATCTCTGCAGAATTTATACCCAGAAATCAATGTTACTTTTCTTCCTGCCAATACTACCTGCCTCATTCAGCCCATGAGCCAAACTATGAGCACAATAATCACTAAAGCTATCAAGGCAACTAAGATGGGCTAATGTGGAACACAGTGAATGATATTGAAGACTTATAAGTTGAAATAATATAAATAAATATGTCAACTCATAAATATAATTATGAGTTGACAATAATAAGGTTTCTGGAAACAATTATGCCCAGAAATGATGAGTGATTTTATAAATTTTGAAGAAACACTGAAAGCTAAAACGAATGAAATACTTAGCATGATGAATGAACTAAACTGGACTTCAACAACGAATATGTTAACAAAGTGATTGAATTTCACTCGGTACCTCTGTTAAATACTTAGTTGAGCAACAATGAAATACACAATGGAAGTGAGAAAGAAGAAGCTGATTAAAAATGTCTAGACTTTGACAATTAAAAATATGAATGAAGCCTTCATGTGTCTTGACAAATTTTTGACTATCATGGAAGAATGTGAACCCAGTGGAGAATAGATATATCTCAGGTGCATAGGGTGATTGAAATAGATACAGCATGTTACAGAAATCTTGATCAAGAAATGGAAAAAAATAAGATGGTATTCAACTAACTCTTGCCAAGTTTATAAACAAAATACCTGCAAGCACTTAAACATGCCTCGTTAACTTCATTATGTGATAGATAGTTTATTCATTATGTGATAGATAAACATAGTTTTTTGGTGCATATTTTTTTACATCTCTCTACTTATGAACAATTCAGCATTTGCACACACTTTTAGGAACTATTTATGTGCAAAAGTTGAGGGACCCCCCTGTAATAATAAAGTAAACTTTGATGAAAAATTTGGCAGGACATTCAAGTTAATCAGTATTAAGTACTTGCTGATGGCTGTGGGATGCTTAAGTACAGTTGCACACGAAAACCTCTGTTCCTTGTACAAGGTAACTAGCTTTTAGCATTGTAAAGTTTCTGTTTGCAATTTATGGCCATAAAATTGTTTATATTATGTAAGTGAAATAAGTAAAAAATATATACAGAAATTAAAATCCAAATTAAGACTAATAACTTATACCTATGAGTTAGTTCTTATAAATGTAGTAGATAGAATTTTACATTACACTATTAATAATTAAAAAACAATTTAAATGTGTGTTGTACATATGTGTGTGGGGGCATAGTACTTTGTGCTGAAATTATGGCCAGAGGAATGTGACTGGTTGAAAATACTATATACAGCTAGTTCATGGCCATAGCTGGCTCTCCTAAAAATAGTAAATTTTGATATTACGAGTATTCCTAGGGGGACACCGAGTGTGTGTTATCACTGCTTGTAAGGGAGATCACTGCCCTAAGAAGAGGATGCAATGAGTAATAAACATAGTATAATTCTCAGTTCATATTATAGCAAAAATATAATGTCATCTCTTTAGAATCTGGTATTGTGTTCAGATTGCAAAACATAGGTCAAAGTTTTTCCTTTCCTCATCTTCGGGCTTTGTGCTAACATAACAAAATTTTCAACAGAAAAACTGGGAAGAAGGAAAGGATCTTCCTCAAAATTGGGGGTGGAGAAAGAAGTCCAACCTCTCTTCGGAGTAGGCTATGGCAACCATTGTTCCATGTAAAATGAACAAGAGCACAACAGCATTCTTGACAGATATCAGTTCTTCCTGGTTATGAGGGAAGTTGTAATATGAGTAAGTATGTAAGTTATGAGGGCAGTTGTAATGTTATGAATAACAGAAAATTGAAAAAGATAGAGGATAGCATTCGTAATTAGATCTTCCATTTTGTTTTAGAATCAATCAACTATGATCTTAAGACGAAAAAACTTTTTTCTCTCCAAGTTAATTTTTACAAATAATGTTAACAAGTAAAGGAGATTAGAAACTCTTTCCTATGCTTTGCATGCAATGAAGATTAAACTAAAGAAATGTCGTGATATAAAGCCACGGCATATATGACGTACACTGCGAAAAGGAAAAAAATGAAGAGTTCTATATCTCCTGTTCTACTGGGCCGATTAACAAAATTCAAATTGCGTTTTTCATGTCTCAAAAAATGCGACTTAGGATATATATTAGATTTATATATAGCATTGTTTTAACATTAGTATGCTCATTTTGTTTTTAATCAACATGCAATATCTCTATATAAATAGAATCTGCTACTTTTAGTATTAGTACCTTAAGGTAAACTAGCACTTGTTACTTCAAAGCTCAATGAAAATATTTTTGGATGTTCTCCAGTTTTGTAATCTAAGCTGTAAAGCTAAACCATCAAATTGTTTTAGTTTTATTTATATTAATCATTCATTGCTTCTTAATCACTTCTTATATATACAGAAAATTAAAGATTTGTCATAGTCATATTTGTGTTGGGTTGACAAACTGTTTCTGTTTCTGACCGCACCTGTTTTTGTTCTGCACAGCCAATCCATAGCCAGAATAGGGATTTACATTTGAAATGTGTATTATTTGTATCTAATGAACATGTATGAAATATAAGGCATATTTCTGCAATAATAGACTTTTCATAATTTCCTCAGTCTACCTCCATTTATCCAAAATAAATTTTCTTCTATTCTATTTAGCTTTTTATATAATCTACAAATTAGTACATATTAATGATAAGAATACTTATTGCTTTGCTTCTCATATGCTCCTTTATTATTTTATTTTTCCTCTATGTGGGCTGGCAACACAGCATTTTGAAAAGTTGTGAAATTATGCTATTGCCAAGTATTGTTATTTTCAAATTTTTTTAATTGTCTGTGTAAAATATTTCAGCTTTAAAAAGGGGAAAAGAAAAAAATGCATATTTCCGGTGAGCAGAATTGTTGGAATTTTTTCCAAGATAATTAATCATTAAAAATTGAAGATCTTGCATGTCCATTTTCCTTTTATTTAACAGCAAACTGAAATTTGCAAAGTCACTACTCATAATTTTCATAAGCTATATATTTAAATAGGAACAATAATATTGCTAATATATATATTTCAAATTATAGAAATATGACAAGTTTTATTGGCCATGCTCTTCTTGTGACTGACTGTCTAACTCTAAATCAAACATTCGTACAGCTATGTACTCATACTGTAACTTATACAGATTTTAGTGCTGTTACGTTTAAATACTTAGTGATCTTAATTATTGAACACTGAAGGATTTTGAATGTGTCTAATATTTTTCATCAGTCGTGAAGTGTTGATCTCAGTGAACCTGCAATTTTTCTCTTTTTTTTTTTTTTTTTTTCTTCTTTTTTTTAATAAAATGGGTGATGTTGCTTCTGCATTTAAAATCTCAGCATTAGCCCTTTTTTCTAGAGGTAGCATTAGCCTGTCTTTAGCTGATTATCATCATCTGGCTTGTTAAGATCTTTAGGTCCTTAACATACAACAGTAAGATGCCTATCATCTTAATATGCATGCTTGTAATATAATGATGAATTATCAACTGTTTTTTTGAAATTTTGCTAAAATGTTGATGTAGAAATAATATTAGTATATTAAATTCTAAATCCTGTAAAATCTAATTATTTTCAAACTTGTTAAAAATATGTATGAGATTTTATATTTATTGGTGGCTTTGCATAATTGCATCTGATATTATATTCTGAAATTTTTTATGCATTTTATATCGGATTTTAGTGCAAAGGATCAGTTCAATCAAGTAACACTTGTTACTCAAGTTTCCATGGACAGATTATCAACTCTTGAACGCAGTCTTCACATGTGGGATGGTCCCGTATCATTGGTGATATATGTTGCAACTAAACATTCTGAGAAGTTGGAATATGAATGGCAAAGGTAATTGTTTTCTTGCTTTTTTTTTTTTTTTTTTTTTTCTTTAAAAGTTTCTTGTTCATGTTCTCCGGGATCAGGAGGGGCCCAAGAGCGATGCGCAGTGCAGGGAGAAAGTTATGCCACATATGCATGACGTCATGTGGGTGACAGCGTTAGTTCTTGGCGTTTGTTTACTTTCGTTGCATCAACAGTTTGATTTGATTTGTGTTGTTAATTTGCTATTATACCTAGGTGAAAGTGGCAAATTGTGCTATAGCGTTGTGTCAGAATCATACACGTTAATACGTTTTTTGGCGGAAAACACTCTTTACAACCAGATAAAATAACTATTTTTTTAATGAATTTATGTAGTTTTCATACATGACTGTGATGTAATTTTACATTTATTTTTCATTTTACTGCTATTTTACATTTAAATTGAATAATTTCTCATTTTAAATCATTTTTTATCATAATATTCATTTTTGTGTATGAGACTTACATCATAGTGAGATATTTAAACTCAGTGTCATGTTTACCAATACTGAGTACCTGAATGATTAGTTAATAAATTCGCATATCCAACTTCATTCACATGTTTTGGTTACTTTCTTTACATCCCAAACTTAATTCTATGTATTGAAGCAGCGTCTGGGTTAAGCTTTGCGAACTAAGTAAACTGATACATGCCTCACCGTGAGGAAAGAACAATTTCTCGACCACACTATGATGCAAACATCGAATGAGTGAGTGACATATTTCCTTCAGTGTTATTTAACTGATGCATACGGGTATGTGTGATGTAATTTAATTGATATAACTTACACATGCTTGAACCTGAAGGAAAAAAAATCTGTGTATAATGCTAGAATACAAATAGCGAAAGAGTAAGTAAGATATTCTGTTCAGTGTTATTTAACTGCTGCATATGTTTTAATTTTGATTCCATATAACTTGTTTTTAATTATAAGAGAAAGAAAAATAATTCAATATTGAACACATATTTCGAGTATAACAAAATTATTTTAAGAGACAACCTGATAAAAATACATTAGTAATTAAAAATATTTAATTTGTGTACAGGCTGAATTGAATTTAAGATGTGGTGGTGTATTTAATTATGGCAAAGCACACTAGGGCTATCTGCGTAATAGGTGTGATGCCTTCATGGAGGACTTTCTCAGGGAAACTGGCTCGTATACACGTTACACATGAGGAAAACCACAAAAACACCCATGCTGCCAGCCCGTTCACGGGATTCGGACCGAACTACCAGTGTTCGGCGACTTTACCGCTCGGCCGCTGGTGGGCCGAAACTAAGATGTAGGGCAAGTTTATTATTATTATTATTGTGCATATATGTGTAAGAAAATGTATTTTAATTGTTCCATTTTTAATGTATGGAAGGAAGAATAGGATGCCAATATCGAAGATTATTTACTATAGCAAATAATCACGTCAGGATAAATGTTATATAGAAATCTTGGGAGTGTAAGGGATTATAAGAGTACTTTTAGATTATACTGAAAATATACGCACTTCTGTTAAAATCTGAAGTGAATCAGTATGAAGTGACTTTTCACTTTAAAAAGAATGTGATAAGTATACTATTTAAAAGTATAATGACGGATATTCAGAAATTTGTAGAATTATATGGTATTTAAATATGAATTTGTTAAGTCAAATCTTTTTATATATATTTTTGCTTGAGCTATGTAATTTAAACTGAAAATCACGATCATATATTTCTCATGAAATGTCAAAGTTCATTTGTATTAAAAAAAGTGCATGAGCAATGAAAATAAATAGAATAATACTTTTTGATTATGTTTTTACCATGGTCTTAGCAGTTATGCCATCATGTGTTCTATTCAACAAGATTTATTTAGTGCAAACAATACTACGAAAAAACATTGAAAAACACCTTGATTTACAATATTTATTTCCCTTAATTAACTTAAATATTGTTTTTCATTTTCTAATGCTTTCCTTTAGGAAAAGAATTTAATGTTTACAATTATTTTCAGCATTCGTATGAATTCTGTGCATAAAATAAACATTTTCTTTAATAAAATACTTAATCGGAAAGTATATACCCAATATTTCCGGTGTATCTACCACATATAAAATGATCATTTTACTTTAGTTTACATTTTTTCCATTACCAAAATCATGTAGCAGATGCGTCGGCCGATGCATCTTGTCTCCCGGATGACGTCACTACCAGCAACCAATGGCACGCTTTTTCCATTCCTGGCCTAACCTTAGTATATTAAAGAACCTTGTCCGGGATTACGTTTCCATCCCTTGAGTAATTGTGGGAGGAGCAAGTTGCATGTTTCTATCTGATTAACCACATTTGTTTGGAGTGGGTTGTTCCTTATACTGGTTTTCTTTTGTTGGCATAGCAGCAAAAAAAAGGGGGAAAATTTTTGAGGATCTTATGCTCTCAGTTAGCATACCAAATTGTGGTCTTCCTTAACTTTCTAATTTGATCCAGCTTATTGTTGTTTGCAGGCTATTATTATTACAGCTGTCTTATCAAATTTCTGAATTTTTAAAGTTTTAATTTTCAATTATGTTGAAAAGAGTTTCTAATTCGAGAGTCGTAGCAGGATATGCAAAGCATATTTGGTACTTGCCAGCATTGGTGACATTGAACAGCATTGGTACAATTCATCCTTAATAAGGGTGATTTCAAAATTAGATAAAACAACAGCCTTTTTTCCACATATGAATGCCATTGAAGGTGAAATTTTCCAATTAATAGAATTTATGAAGAAATGTGGAAAACTGATATTAAATGAAGATGATATAACAAACATTTTCCATTTTGATGACAATGCTTCAGTCAGTAATAAATTAAGGAAGGTGAAATCTGTAATATGATTTTAAATTTAGAAAATATCCCTACTGATAGTGAAGAAAGTGAGATACGAATTTCTGAGAATGTAAAGGTTTTCATTTACAGTTTAGTGGGAATTCTCAACATGGGAGGAACAGGACAAACAATGGAACTTTGTAACTGAAAAAGAAATTATGCGTGTCTTTAAAATTAAATAGAAATTATTAGCACAAAACTGAAATTAAATTAAACAATTTACATCCAAAAAATGTTTAATGAAACAAATAAATATTGAATTTTGCTGCGTGAATTTTGATTTCTTAAGGTCGTAAATTCTTCATCATTTCATAAACACATGTTTCGTGTTTTTGACTTGTATAAAATTTAAATTTGTGATTTAAAATTTGGAAATTTTCAAAATCTGAAATCATTAAAGTGCCAACAATTCTGAATCTTGAACTTTGTATTGTATTATTTTTGCTGCAAAGGTCTTTTTTAAAGCTATTGTACAAAGTAAACAAAATTCATAAGTGTGAGTGACAGTTTCCTTCAGATGTAAATCAGAAAGAATTCATTTTGCATAGTAAAGGTAGATACTGAATCAAAATCCTCATTGTAACTCTTAATCAATCGCTTGACAAAGTAGAAAAATGATAATTCGTAGACAGTTGTTATGTAGTAAAGTTGAAATCTGATATTTTAAAAGTTTTTTCAGAAAACTGAAAAGTCAAAATTTTTAGAACGAGTTAGAAATTTTTATTTAAAACTTGAAGACAGTTTTGTTTAACCCGTAACAGGGGAGGTGAAAAAGTTAAACATAACAGGGGACGTGCAGTCTCAGAGACCGCGCATTATAATAAATTTTTAAAAATCGTCTAATTAAAATATCATCATGATATTTCACTTAGATGTTCTTTGAACATTTTACTCTGAAAAGAAAATATGTTTTTACACTTTAAAGTGAAATTAAAGTTTTCGCAGAAAATTTCCCCATAGCCTCAAATTTTTCGATGAAAATCATATGCTGCACTAAATTGTATAAAACTAAAAATAAGAATGCATCTATTTTGAATTAACTATTTTATCTATATTAGTTAATATTCAAAGCAAATTTTAACCGCAGAAAATTGTATGTAGCACAATACAGAAAAATTTTGACAGTACCTAAAATAACAGTATCTCACTGATTTTCTGATGGTAAACAATTTAGTTTTCGTCTTCTTTAGCATATTCATTGCATAACTTTTGGGTGCATTCCAAACAAACAGGGTCTTGGCAAATATACTGTCTTTCTTTTCTTGCTTGGGGGGCACAGACGACATGTTTTCCTTGATTTTAATTTTGCTTCTTTTGTGCACTGCTCCACATCCTTAGACTCAGCTTCTTTTCCTAAAATCCGCTTTATCGTCAGGCGCAATTCTTGATTTCTTCTTGGATTTTTCCCTCTTGTGTGTAGTAGTGGTTGGACTAATTCTCTCGCTAGTTCTTTCGAAAGCACCATTCTGGTCATAACAGGGTTTTGGTTATAACCTTGGTGCAAAATGCATGCGTTTACTGTACTCATATCTACTAACCGGTAGAAAAGAGCCATAGGCCAACGCGTTGTTCTCCTACTACAGGAATGGACAGAACATTTTTCATCTAAAGCATCAACACCACCTTTGGTTCTGTTATAAAAACCAATTATTTCAGGTTTCTGTGTTTCCGAGTCTGTTTCTATCGAATGATGCTATTATGATATCAAAACCACTGCTCGCCTTTTTTTCGCAGAAATTTTCTTCACAGTCATCTTCTTCACTAAAATCACTTCCAACTTCGTCTGGAATTTTTTTCAGTTCTTCTGCATAACGTGGATCAGAAGGATAAATGAATCTCCGCTGACCTAACTTCAGAGCCATGTGTTCACTACTGCCAAAAATTGTAACACTGAGAGGGAGATGAGGTCTCGCAGACTGCTCTAGAAGAATTTCAACAGATACACTTGCCAAAGCATTCCGATAAGAAGGGGTCAGAAAGAAGGTCACGAAGCGTGAAGCTAGGGGAAAATCCATTCACTTGGACAAAAAGCATGCAATAGGGGTGATGGGAGGAACATGTGGCGCGGTCCGTCAGACCGCACGTCCCCTGTTACGGGTTTAAAAGGATTCATTTATGAGAGCATTCACACCAAGATGGGGGGAGGGGAATGATAGTATTTAATAAAAAGTAGTTTATAGTTTCTCATGAACTGAGGAAAACTAAGAAATTCCAATCCAGGACAGTAACATGAATTAAATTATTTTGACCTTTTTAAATTAGCAGCATTTCAGATGTTCAACCATTTCTGAAATCTTTTATTTTATGCCATAATAAATATAGTAAAATGATATTTTGCATTCTTCATCTGTATAAAGAGCAACATTCTTTTGTAATATCTGTATATGATATTCATTCATTATCAAATCGAATTTAGCGATAGTTTCTACTAATTTTGAAAAGTTACCGTCATCTTTATCAGAAGATTCTTTAAAGAATATCTAAAAGCTATAGATTATCACATGACAGTATTGTATATTAGTATACATACTTCCAATATTTGTTCTGAATTTCGTATGGTATTTTGTGTTCTATGAATTGTACATTTTTCACTTCACAGCATTTTAAGTTTGTTATACTTTTATCCGTTTTCAATGTAGGCACGTCTTCTTTCATTCCTAATATTAGGTGCACTGGGATTGTATAGCATAAAACTCTATTCTCAGTACTGAAATTAGTCAAGCCTGAAGTTTATTTTTTAGAATATGGAGTTCATGAGTCACAATAGTGGCACATTGACTATTTTCTATCATACTCATGAAAGAGTATGTCAAAATAAAGTGGGTAGTTTATTGCAAGCTTCCTGTTCAAGTTTTTATCACTACACTCAGTCATGCAATATGTGTAAATTTCTTGAATGTATAAATATGATTACATAATGTATAATTAATATAAAAATACTGTTATCCACTGCACACACTTCTGCTGGTGTATGAAATTGTCCTCATCGATCACTAATTGGTCTTTCTAAAATTTTCTAATCTCCTGCACTGAATTGTGCATATCTGCATAAAATGGCCATGTGACTGTCACTTCAATTAATATTTCATAGAGATTGTTTTGTAGCTAATGTAAATGGTTGAGGAACTTAAATATTATATTTCTCATATTGTCTGTGCTAATTCTTAGTAATTACACTATGTCAACCAAAATGTTATTTATTATAGCTATGATATGCAATCCTGAGTAGGAAACTTCAGTTGAATCTTTTCTAGTTCTTTTATATCTATATATAAAGTCAGAGAGGTAAGATTAGACATGATGCATTCATTCTTTAGATCTGAACATAAGCACCAAAATTTACCTTTTTCTGATTTCTGATCTTATGATTCATTTTTGTCTGGTGTTAATTCCTTCTTAAATCGGCTAAAAAAAGAAAAGTTAATTGAAATCTCTACAGTTAAAACTATGTGAATAAATTTGTAATTATAATGCAAATTTTAGCTGTCACTACAGAAAATACTTTGATGAATCAATTTAAATAAGCTACTAGGAATTGTTGTCATTGAAAATTTTTTAAAAAATTAAGAAAAGTGCAGTGCTCTTTACCCATTGAAGTTTCCTTTCTTTTATTTGCATGAAAATGCATTTTCTGCTTTGATCATGATAAATTCCAAACAGTGAATTGCAAGTAAAAAACAATTTCAGCATGGTGATTGCTTGTATGAAACTAAGAACAGAGAGTATTATTCACAGAATTTGGTCCCTTATGTCATGTTAAGGCATTCTTTTTATTTATTTATTTTCATTTTTATAAGGCTGAAAATGTTTCAGATTCTCATTTCTGGCACCAAGAAATCCATCTCTTCTGATGTTTCCACCAATGGGAACTGCCCATGCATTCCATCAACAAATATTTTCATCTGTTCATACCCTATCACATCCAGGGATTAGAAGCACCAGAAATCTAATCATGCAAAGATTTAGCCAGATATGAATGGAGATATCAGTTATGGTGTTGGTCGTATCTGGAATGCCTACCATCCAAAGACATAATCATTTAGCTTTACTGAACATAAAAATTCAACCTGAACATTTTCAACACGTCCACATTGATATTATTGAATCCTTACCTACATGCCGAGGCTTCAAATATTTGCTAACAATGATTGATCATTTTTCAAGATGGGTTGAAGCACTACCTATAACAGATCAGTCAACAGAAACAATTGCAAAGGGCATAATTTCAACCTGGATATGCAATTTAGTCCACATTGTATTACTTCTTGACCAAGGATGATAGTTTAAAAGTCAATTTTTCTTATCTTTGGGTAATTATTTTGGTTTTAAGACCACTAGGACTATTCCATACCATCCACAATTGAGTGGATTAATTGAGCAGCAGCACAGAACTATAAAAGCTAGCTTGAAGTGCCATTTGCAGCAAAACAAATCTTGGGTAGATGATTTACTATTTGTTCCTCCTGTATTATGCATTGCTGTGAAAGAAGATAAGGATACTTTTGAGCTTAGCTCCTTTATGGAAGTTCCCTCCACCCCATTTGCTTGGAGAGTTTGTTACAAAGTTTTATAATGTCACACATTCAGATTTTGTTCAAAGGCTACAAAGTATCATATGTGGCATGAAACCTTCTATGACAATAACTAACAATAATAATGATTCTAACTCATGGCAATAAAGCCAAATTGCTCACGTTTTCATGTTCAAATAATGTGGTCACTTTATATTTATAACCAGCTTATTTTGGTCCTTTTGTTATTAAACAACAAGTGCCAAAATATTTCTATATAGAAATTAATGGAACTGTCAAAATATCAGTTGATAGACTAAAACCATGTTTTATTCTAAATGAAAACACAGAGAACTCATTGGAAACTTCCATGTCCTAGAATGATGCAAGCTTACCTCTCCAGTGCAAACCTTCAGAGGGAATCTTGCCTGAGAATGATTCCTATGATACTGCACACAATGGAAGAACTGTTGAGTTTCTACCTTATTTATAAAATTATGTCTCATATCGTTTTCACTGGGAGGGAGGTGTGCAGTACTTCCTATATTGTTTCTAAAAACTGTTTATCTTTTGTAAAGTGGCAGTTCCATTATTTTTCAGTTCTTAAAAGTATGAAAAAAATGAAAATATTTTGTTTTCTTCATGTTATCAAATTCTCTGATCTTTATTTATTTAAATGGTTAAAAGGTAGCTGAAGGTTAAAAAAAAAGGCTTGTACTACTTGTGCTTCATTTAGACCTAGTGTGAATGCTGTGTTAGTGACTAGTAAGTTAAACTTCAATTAACCCTGTCATCTGTAAAAGGCCGCTGGGTATCATAACTAATCTATCAGGATTGGTGAGTTATGAAGGTGACATTTTACAAAGGAAGTATTTTAATTAGTGAAAGCAGAGTAAAAGTTAGTGACTTTAAAGTATGTAAAACAAATGTTTGTTAAGAATTTCATTATTTATAAACCATGAAGAGAAGTGACTGAAGAACAGCACATTTAGTTCTATCTTTTCTGTAACATTTATTGGCTTGATTCCTTTTTACAGGTAATATTTATTTTCATAATGTGTAAAAGTTGTGAGAAGGATTTTTAAATAACTAAAATAATAGGGGAGCAAAATATTTTAAGATAAAGAATATGTATATAAACTGGAAATAAATGTCTTGTGTAAATAAAAGTATATGTGCCATTTCAGAAGTTGGAAACCCATTCGATATACTTTGATGACTAACCTTTGTGTTTTATTTAAACTACTTTTGCCTACTATTCAATTCTGAAACAGATAAATACTAAAAAATTTATGAAAAATATGTGTGATTGAATATATATTGATATGTGGGATTGAATATATATTGATATGTGGGATTGAATATATATTGATATGTGGGATTGAATATTGAATATTTATGAAAAATATATATGAATAGAAGCTAATTATTTCATGTTTCTTAGAATATTTTTATCATACCATCTCTTTCAGTTTGCTTTATTTGGTTTATGCAGCACTTCAGATTGCTTATTGTTTCATTTCTAGGTTATATATACAGAAGAAGCTCAAGAACCTTAAACTTTTATCCTCTAGTCATGTTACATTAGCATTTGGAAATTCTTTTAATGATGATTATCCAATTAATGCATTGCGTAATATTGCTATAAGGTAATTCTGATAAATTACTGCATAGATTTAATTTAGTATTTTGTGTTCCTTTTGTTTTATATTTTTTTTTATATAAAATCATTATTAGTAAAAGTGTTGAATAACGAAATGCCTTTAAATCAAAGAATTTTATTCATTTACAGTTTAAATTTCTTTGGCTTTAAATTAAAGTATTTGAAAAATGAGCTTACTGTCTACTTAGTTCAAAAAATTGCTCCACCAGCCTTCAAGAAAATGTATTCATTTTTTTGCACATAATTATTCTAATTTCATCATTAAATTAAAATTTTGGCATTACATATGTAAACAAGAAATTTTATTTCCGTTTGAAAATTTTCAAATTGTCTTGTTAAATATGTTGAATTCTTCTGTTGTGTAAATGTTTTTAATGCCAGAAAACATCCTTACAGGCTTCTAAAAATTAAGCTAATAGAAAAAAATATGAAAGTTGTCTTATTGTAATTATCATAATTTTCAAATTATAGTAGTGATACCTCCAATAAAGATGACAGAGGATCATTTCTTCCCTCCCATTAAAGCTTTGTTTCTGAACTTACATATGAATTTTATTATGCTTGTATGTATGGTTATCAGCAGTTGAGGCTGTATGGATCGTAATCCATTTTGCTAAATGGATTTAAAGTAATGTTTACAGCTTGGTGTAACATTTTTACAAATGGTGCACACTGCAGTGAATTTAGTGCAGCTATTGGATGAATTTTTGGTGACAGAATGATACCAAAGGAAATATAGCTATCAAGATAGCCCAATTTCTCACTACCAGATTTCTTTTTAAGGGGGTAGCCAAAAGATTGTATACAAGGATCAGTCCGAAACTATTCAAAAACACAAGGATGTGCCATCACATCTAACATTGGTTGACTGAATTGATCAAATTTTCCTCAGATATTCACAAACATGTATGGAAGGATTGACTTATGTCTTCGAACTCAGGGAAAGCATTTTCAACATATGCTGTAGCCCCAAAGACAGTTTCCATGTAACTTACTTGGATGTTTTTGCCATAAACTACTATGGTGAGACTTTTTGAACACACTGTAGTTAATTATATTTATATACTTTAACTGTCAGTTGGCCTTGATTTTGAAAATAATTTTCATCTGCTTTATTGATACAACTTCCAGAGTATTGTACCAAATTTGTAAATCTACATTAGAGGTTAAAAGTCATTAAATTTTTTAGCTGTTACTTAGGTTAGAAAATGCTGATTCTTATGTACAGTAAGTTTGAGAAGCAACTGGACACCTTACAAGAGTTGCAGATTTAAACGATTCCTCTAAATGCAGTAAAAATAATAAATGATCATATCTTAACTTTCCTATTTATGTTTTAATATTTTATACCAAAATAAAAATAATTTAAAATATTAGAAAATGATGCTGATAAACAATGAAAAAAAAAACAACTGCCACTGACAAAAATGGAAATTTTAGATTATGTGATGACATAAAATATGCTATACTTAATGTGCAAACTGGAAGTTTTGTATTTCTTTCGCTAAATCATTTTTTTAACACATTAAATGCCATTCTGGTCCTGAAAGACAGGCACTACACTTTCCATTTACATCTCACCTGTCAATCCCGGCTGCAGAATTTTTCATTCATGTCATCCCCACGCACCTGTAGGTCCTTGCATACTTGTAAAACTGAACGTTTAATTTAAATGACATAAGTTTTTGTTTCGTCAATGCTTTAAGGAAAAGAATATAATACTTAAAAACATAAATGTAATTTATTAAAACAAGATCAACAATGTTCTGTATTAACAAAACAATCATGCATTTTTACGCATCAGCTGCTTTAAGTGTAAGCAAACACTGGCTGAATACAAATATGCTGCTAATCATGTAAAATAAGATGTAAATAAACTAATGAAGTTCATGCATACACATTAAGATTGTGCACGCATTTTCTTTTATTAATTCTGATTTTCCTTCTAGGGCTGTCATCTGGTAGCTTGTAAATCAGCATTTGTTAAATTCTGAAGAACTACAAAATTGCATTATACTCCCAAATAGTGTTATATTATATGTAATTTTTGTGCTTATCTACAGCAATTTAACTTTTTTCATCTCTTCCCCTCAATAGTAAGAGTTCAAGATTAGCAAACCTTCCTTATAAGTAGTAAAATTAATATTGCTTAGGTTTGCTATGCTGTATTATATCTGACATTTTCAACTTTTTAGAAAAGTCAAAACAAAATATATGCTACTTCTGGATGCTGATTTTCAGCCTTCCCCTGATTTTCAACAGAAGTTCTTGACTTCACTGAAACATGTTGATTTTTCTTTGAAAACGGCATTTGTGGTTCCAGCATTTGAATACATGGAACTGCCTCAGGTATATGACATTCTAGGATGTATTATATTAAAGCAAGTACTTACTCTCATTATCTTATTATAAGGAGTTACATAGCTAGAATATGAATAAGAAGTGTATTCTATACCCTTTTTGCAGCATTGCTCTAAAGTAATTTGATATCAAAACCAGGATATTACTTCTTTATCTTGTATTGTTTTGTTGTTTAATTTTAATGCGATAAATTATTTTAAATTTTAGTTATCACTTCATATATGTATTGTATTTCTTTCTTTCAGAAATGCTGTCCTACTTTTGTTATTTTCTATGCTTTTATAATTTATTACATTAATGGCAAATACACTGCTGGCCACCGTAAATGCAACACCCTGAAGGAAGCATGCAAATAACATGAAATTTACAATATGCATTAGTGGAGGTGAGATATGCAAATGATTAGAATTTCAGCACAGACGCACATCACGCGCCTGTGGCGCCACTTCAAAGGACTATTTAAGGCTTAGAGTTTTCGACGATTTCAAGTTCGGCAGTTGTGTTCTTCTTGTGGTTTTTTCAAAAAAAAAAAAAAAAAACAATTATGCCTCATAGTAAATAGCGATCATCGTTTCATCAAGTATCCGAGTTCGACAGAGAAAGGAGAGTGGCCTACCGAGAGTGAAGATTATCTTTCAGGGAAATCAGTAGTCGTGTTGGACGAAAGCAAATAACTGTAATGCGGATATGTGACCGTTGGATGTAGGAAGATACGACGGACCGACATATTCGATCACATCCACCTCAGTGCACCACTTCACTTGATGACGAGAACATTGTGCGCATGGCAGTCACAGATCGCTCAGTCACATCACGAACCATAGCACAGCACATTCAGTCTGTAATGCATCATCCAGTGTCTGCACATACCATTCGATGCCATTTACAGCTGAGTGGTCTGTCCGCAAGATGTCCATTGCTTCGTCTACCCTTGACGCAGAACCACAGACGTCTCCGCCAATGGTGCGATAAAGAAGGATGTGGACAGCAGAATGGAATGAAATTGTCTTTATTCACAAGTCACATTTCTGTCTGCAACACCACGATGGCCAGATTCGAGTCTGGAGACACCGTGGAGAGAGGATGCTGAACAGCTGCGATATGCACTGCCATACTTGTCCTGCACCGGGTATTATGTTATGGGGCGGTATTGGATATCACTCTCGCACTCCTCTAGTACACATTGCTGGTACTTTAAACAGCCACCGCTACATCTCCAAGCTGTTGGAGCCAGTTGTCCTTCCTTACCTTCAGGGCTTGCCCATAACCATATTTCAACAGCATAATGTGCAACCACACGTGGCACGCATTGTCCAAGTGTTCTTCGTCAATCGCCAGATTGAATTGCTTCCCTGGCCGGCTCGCTCTCCGGATCTTTCGCTGATAGAAAACATGTGCTCCATGGTTGCTGAATGAGTGACACAGATTACATCCCAAGCTGCCACACCAGATCAACTTTGGCAACATGTGGAAGCTGCTTGGTCTGCTGTACCCCAAGAACACATCCAAAGTCTCTTTGAATTAATGCTCAGGTGTGCGGCAGCGGTGATCTCCAACAATGGCGGCTAGTCTGGCTACTGATTCTGGAAGGAACCATACTTCGCAGATGTCTATAAATTTAATCATTTAATACTTGGTCAACATGTTATCTACTAAATAAATTTTTTTGTGATATCTCTTGTCTTTCTTGGTGTTGCAATTTGGGTGGTCAGCAGTGTATTATACAGTCAAAAGTCTTTAATCCGGACTCGTCGGGACTTCGGCGATTCCGGATTATCGGTTTTCCCAGATTATAGATCATCAATTTAAATTTGGTAAGATGGCCTGCAGAAATTATAAAATTAAAAATACGAAACTGTAATTTATGTAATAAAGAGCAATTATGATCTAAAGGGTATCAAAATTTACAAAAAGAAAGCTTAATATTTATTTGTTTACTTTATTAAACATTTCTTTCAACGTGCACATGCGTAAAGCATACATTACGCATAGTCGAAATTAGAAAATTGCAACCAGAAAACTACTTGATGTGTATTCGTGATATTTTTAATGACGAGGAATTTGATTTAAATCATAGCAAAGACGGAGTACATTGAGATGAAATACTACATTTAGTAAGGAATTATAAACTGAATAAAATAAAAACATCTGCCCTGAAGATAAGGATAGTGCTGACAGATGAACTTCCAGTTCATTGCGCGCCACGATGTCCCTCTTCCCCGCAGAGCAGCGTGAAATTGATAAACAGATTTCGGAATGGTTAGAGAAACAAAGGATATGCCTTTATCCATTTTCTGCAGCAATTCCACTTTTTGTTTGATGGACATCGAAACATGCTTTTGCTTTGTAGATCCTTTGGCAGCTCCAGATTTAAAAATTGTTTTTGACATAATCGAAAGTTCAAGCATTCTTTTATAAAATTGCTCTAACAGTCTGCAAAAAATAATAAGCCGGATCCAATTAGAAGATCAAGGAACAATGCAATCTGCCACATTAACTGAAATAGATAATTAGATAATTTTAGCTTAGCTTATACCGTCTGTTATACATTAAGTGCATATTATGCACATGCGTAAGATTGTATGCACATGCGTAAACACATTGTGTGTTTACGCATGCGCAGAAAGTTTGTAGCTTTGAGGTCCTGATTATAGATCATTCTGGATTATGGACGTCTGGATTAAAGACTTTTGACTGTACTATGTAGTCATTCTGGTACAACATAATTTGTGCCAACAAAAAAAAAAAAAAAAAAAAAGTCTATCAAAATTAAGAAGTTTACTCATCTACATGTAGATTTCCAAAAAAAAAAAAATAATATCAGCTTTTAAATTCCTTTTTTAAAATTGTGAGGTTCTTAAAGATGCTTTAAAGATGAATTATTATTTATTTGCAGAAGCACACATTTTTTTAAATCTCTGTATTTAGCAAATATATTTTTTTAAAAACCGAAAGCAAGAAAAGATTCATCATCTAATTCTTTTGAAAGTAAACTGCTGGTCAGTTGATTCTTGGGATGTAATTCATTCCAGTTTGTTTCCTGACTCTTAAATGAGTGTGATGCATAAGATCTCTTTATGTATGGCAAATAAGAGCCAATTTCTCTTAGAAAATCTTCCATGAAACTAGCTTTGTGTTTATGAGATATAGCGCTGAAATTCTTAAACATAATCAGCTAACTAATTTTATCATCTGTTTTTCCCCCTTTCCTATCCCCCATTCTGTTTTCAGATTCTTCCACCTTCCTAGGTTTCTGTTACATAGTGTTCAAAACTTCTTCCATTTTGTAGATATTTTAATTAGACTTTGCTGTTCTTTTTACTGTTTATAAAGGATTTATTGATGTCCCCAAAACCTGAAATCTTTTAGGATTCCAAACTAAAATCTGTAAGAAGAAGGGGGCTGTATAAATATTAATCTATTTACCATAATTTTATTTGATTTTTTTTCTGATTCTGATTATTTAATGAATTAATTTAAAAATAATAATTTTGCAGACTTTGTTTTGGAAAAAAAAAAGGACTGAAAAGATTTCAGTTCTCTGTGGCACTGCTGTATTGAGACATTTTCATCCCAAATAAAAGATATCTCTTGCTGTTTTACTATAGTATTATTGCTAAATGCCATTGTAAGTCAGCCTGGTCTGCATCTAAAGCATGTAGACTTTACTCAGGTAGTGGAAATGACTCCCTGCTAACTTCTACCTGACGTGCGATTCCTCAAACTCAGCCGAAAAATGACTTCATTATTCAGTGCAGTTTTCAGTGGTAAAGTGGTTCACATTCTCTACTTCTCTCTGCTGTCACACAGACCAAAATGGTGTGATGTTAAAGAATGACTGTGACACTTTTGGGCATTGTGTCATAGCAGGTATTCAATTTACTAAATCCAAGCTACTTTTTTGTTCTACCAGTCTGTATGTTGTTCTAGACATTTTGCTGCTAAGTTAATAGTTGTTGCAAAACATGTTAGTATGCAAAACTTAAGTAGCTTTTCTGATTGTCTGTTATTCCACAGTAAACAACTGGGAGCAGGGTTCGTATGGTCCTTAAGAGTCCTTAGATTTTTTGCAATTGATTTTTTTTGTAATTAAAAGTCCTTAATTTTGGCCAAAATCAGTAGAAGGTCCTTAATTTTAATCATCTGAAATTTCTGTCTCTTTTCACAATTCCCATTTTGAGTGTGAATTAGCATTTTGGAGGAATATTTTTGGCGATTCACTGACATGTATGGTTACCTTTTCAATGGGTTCATGGATCAGAATTTGTTTCTATTTCTAATATAAATGATGAGACACTTTAATTTCTATGCAAGAAGTGAAATATAAGCATTTTGAAATTCATTTTTTCTAATAAAAAGCTCTTAACAAATTTTCACTTTTGGGGATGTGAATTCTTTTATTAAACGGTTCTAAATTTGGCTACTTATCAACATTTTAAGATCAGTTTCTATAGAAAATTTTTAATTCCGAGATCTGAGAATTTTTTGCTAATTTTTTTTTAAAACATAGTAACATTGATAAATTTTATTAAAATAATAGTGATATATTATATTTAAAAAATAACATTTAAATAAAACATTTTTCGCTGTCATATAATAAAGTTTCATTTTGGCAACTTATTGTGCAATATTTTGAATCTGAAAAAAAATACAAGGTATAATGCTATAAAGCACAATTTACGAAACAACTCTTAACAAAAGCAAAATTAGCTATGTAATTAATTAAAAATGTCTTCTTTTTAATTCTTTCATAGTAAGAGTTTTTCCCATGTAATTTTCTCAGAATATGCACCAGATTTTTCTATAAAATTAATTTTACACTTTTAACCCTTTTTTTTTCAAAACATTTCTGGCTTTTTCCTGTTACAGAATTCGTAGGGATAATTTTTCTTTAGGGTTTTAGGCATTGCAGCTTGGAAAGTTTAAAAGAATTTGAAGGCAAGACTTACACACCCACAATTCTGGAAGGCTCCAGAAAAAATTGACAAAATGAAAATGTTTTCATTGTATTAACACATAATGGATGTATTTTACAGAAAGTTTGCGATGAATTTCTTACTTTTTGGAGAACGTCTGGAAGAACGATGAAAACATAATATTTGAATGTTTTACTTCTGATACTAGAATCTTTTTCTTAACCTGTTTATCTTCCCTATCTTTTTCTCTACTTTTCACTAGACACAAGCATGGAAAATATCAAAAATGCTTCTAATCTTATCACATGGGCAGGCATTAAGAAAGGAATTTTTTTATTAATAAAGAAATTGAAAACTTACAATTTAAAAGATTCATTTAATATGTCTTAATGCATCATACACATAGCTGGCACTAGCCATTTCCCACCTGATGCAATCCCTGTGGATCCTAAATTCTGCTGCCTAGTGCCTTTCTAAATTCTGCTTCCAGTGCCTGCTCTAAATTCTAAAAGTCTTGCCATTTCTAGATTTTGTTTTTTTTGGTGTGTCACTAAATTCTAAAAATTCTGCCACACCAGCTCTGTAACCGCCCTTTACCATATATATTTCACATTTTTTCTGAATGTTCATATTACTAAAGAAATAAAATTAGCCACTATTTCTATGCATTCTAAATGCATTTAGTGTTTTTTAGAATAACAGAAATCCTTATTTAAATTCAAAAATTCGAAATGGAAAGGAAACGTGTTGAAGAAAGAAACTGAATACATAAAGAAAACTATTCTTCAAATATATAAGCAGTTATTATCATGTAAGTTACCCAATTGTTTATGATTTCAACTTTTACTATAATTTCCCGTTTCTGTTTCCTCATATGATAGAGTTACTGAGCCATATTAAATTGTATAATCTTTGATCCCTAGTCCACATTATTAGTTTGAATTTGACTGCTGTTCTTTAATTATGTCACCGTGAGCAGTAATTGATTTTGTTTGCATCAGAACGTGCTTTTATGTTTCAAGTTCTTTTTAAATAAGAGGCCTATTGAAACCTTTGTCTGATATTGTCGTTACTTTCAGACAGTGATAATATGTTTCACGTCTGTCAGGGGTTTTGGACTATTTAACTTTTACCAGATCAAATAAACCCTCATTGGTACATTGTGGAGAGGTTAACAAGTTAGGAGATAAAGCACGCAGAAACTAGCGAGAGCACTGGTTTGCATATTTAGACAAATCTGTAATTGTTAGAAAAGCTGCTTCAAGAGAAGGAAATCGATATGGATGAGCAAAAATGTCTGGGAAGGCTTCAAATTAAAATGACGGATAAATATTTTATTGAGTGTTGTTGTTACGAAACATAAATGTTATGTACCTTTTTTTAATGTGTAATTATCCTAATATGGTTAAGAATCAATGTCATAAATTACATGTATTTTAAACTGTGAAATTTTATTAGATTTTGATTTTAATAGGGCCTTTTTTAACAAATATTGTTAAAAAATAAAATTTAATAGTGGTCATGTAAATCCATAATGACTAATGTTATCAAACTACCTAATTTAATTATTTATAACTGACTGCTTACCCTTATAAATTATCTCTACATATCAAAGCGAGTTATTGCCTTTCATTAATAATCACTGTGGTCACAAGCTAAAATTCCCAAAAAATGTAACAATTCAAGTAAAACCTATTCTTTGCATCTAGTGAAACTTAAAATAATACAAAACAAGTTTAATCTCTGGTGCTTTAATGTCTTATTGGAACCTTAAAGTATATTAACTGGGTTGTAACCCCTGGAACTCTACACGAAGCTATGACACTAACTGCATCAAACGGAGCCTGACTAACTTTCAACACTTGTCAACCTTGCCTACAGCAGGCCTTTCAGGTTCTAATCAGCGGGTCTCTCTCCAGACAAGCAGCAGCAGTAACAACATTCAGACTTTTGTTATGAATCATACTGATTATGATCTTACTTCTCATTTTATCTTTTGCCATTTGACATAAAATCTACCTGCTATTTACTAAACCTCTAGACTGACCAAGTATGTGACAAAATGAGACATAAAGAAATTTAACATAAAGCTAACTGTTAGTAAAATGGCATGGTCTTCGTGCATTATAAAAACATTGTCAACTTGCGGCAGTGAAACTTAAACATAGAATATAAAGAAATTCAAATTTAAAACAGAATAGTGCTAGACATTAAGTTATGTCTAACAGGTTGACTCAACAAAAACCTAACAGGCATTACGATAATCCGAAATGGCCAAGATGGGTACAAGCATAACAGCGAGATAGCAATGGAATGTGTGCTGGCTAGCAAAAACACACTCTGAATAAACTCAGAGATTAACCCGTTTAAATACACGCTTCACTTCAAATTTACATCCTGGCGAGAAAATGTGAGGAGAAGTTGAGGAGTTTAGGAAAGGTATCAAACTTAAAATAAATTTGTTATGCAAAATAAAGAAAATCCTATGTTTATAAGTGTTCTATAGTAAGAACACATACCTAAGAAAGAGGAGTGTTTTTTCGCAGTATTAAGCAATGGGTAATTCTTTATTGCAATACTTTTGAGTCCTCAGTTTCAATTCCCCGTTTTGAAATCTCATAGCCCAAGTACCTGTGTTCTTCTGCCACAAATTTACACTTACTACCCTGCATCTCTTAATATCTTAATAATGTAAAGACAAAAAAAAAAAAAAAAAAAAAAAAAAAAAAAAATGCACCACAACATGCTGAGAAGATATAAAGCAAATTGAACACATTGATATGCATACAGGTTTCAATGGAAAAGGCAAAATTTTACATATTGGCTGCCAATGAATGAAAGGTTGTCGTTACAGCGCATCTGATCTGAGCAATTGGCAGGATATTTAAGAGGAGAAATTATAATTCCAGATCATAAATTCTTCACGAATTTCATTCCATATACTCTGGTAGACAGTAACTATGCCTCACATACAGTTGCACAAATGATATGCGCAGATGTGAGAATTTGAGAGTGGCCGTGTAGTTGAGCTCAAAGAAACCGGTTAGTCTTATCGGTGAATAGCTCGACATTTGAGCAGGAGCGATGCCACAATTAGACGATGTTAGCAGGAATGGGTGAACCATGGCCGCACACAGCATCAAGAAAGAAGCAGTAGGCCTAGAGAAATGACAGAGCATGAAAACCGAGCAATTGTCAGAATGGCACTCACAGCCTCAGATGCATCATTATCATTGATTGTACGTGCAACTAGTGCTTTAGTGACCGCAAGGACCATTCGTAGATGGCTCACAGAAAGGGGGCTGAGGTCACGGCGCCCCTTCCGCTGACTACCATTGACCTTTGTACAACGTCAAACCTGTTTGCAGTGGTGTCGGGCTCATTTGCACTGGAATGTCACTGACTGGAGTAGAATAGTCTTCATTGATAAGTTTGCTTTGAACTGAGCCCCGATGACTAGTGAAGGCGAGTCTGAAGACGAATTACAAATTAGCAACTTGGACCTGGCATAAAATAAAAGTCTGACAACACTTCGACTTTAAATTGGTACTTGCTGTACAATTCGGCCTAAAGCCTAGCTCTGTCTTTGACCACAGGGAACGCTTTTACCAGACCAGCTCTAAAATTTTCAAATGTATATGTGGGACTGCCTATCTCTGCCCAGACGAAATTTTTCGATGTCTTTGAACCAACTTAAACCCTGATCTCATAAGGGGGTCGTTGCTGTCGTAATCTTCTGGACTTCGGGAACAGGATAAAGTAAAAAATTATTTTCTGAATTTTTTAGGAAGCCAGTGACCAACATTCTTCTGTCGAATGTCACTGTGGGTTTCATGGAAGCCTGCATTGTTACAACGAGGTAGCCAAAACCTTCCATTATGTTACCAAGAACCGGTGGAGTTTACCATGTCGATGGGGCTAGTTCAACTGCAACGTCGTTATCATCCATGAGTTTGGAAAAATCCGGGCACCATTTGTAAGATTCCACATAAACTAACTAGATCCTACAATGTACCTGGTGAATTCTTGCACAGGCATAAACTCCCAGCACAGAAGAAGGGTGAATATTACCTGTTATTTAATTCCAACAACTAACAGAAAGGCATGATCTTCATGCTTTACAATGGCATCGTCAAATTCACAGTGAAACTAAAAACATAGAATATAATTCAAAATCTAAATATACAAGTCAAAATCTAAAATAGCTTTAGAGTGAATTGCTACAGATGTGGCTGAATTGGATGATAAAATTTGTATAAATCTGAAGATTTTAATGTCGGGTACAAGAAAATTGAAGAATATCGAGAAAAATTAGATGTATTTTGCATTTGTACTAAAGCATGTCTTGATAAACTGTAAAATTTTTTTGAACCATTGGTGACGAATACAGGTGAAAGAACAAAATTAAAGCTTCCTAAAATAGAATTGGTTAAATTTAGAGGGAAAGTGAAAGATTGGCTGACATTCTGGATTCGGTTCAGTAGAATTCATGATGATGAGTCAATTGTTTATGGAGATAAATTTTGGTATCTCATCCAATGCATAACAGTTGATAGTTCAGATATTGCTTCATTTTTTTTATCTGTTTAAGTCACAGCAGTACTTCTTTGGCAAAGTGAACAGAAGGTTGAAAAAGTGAAAAAGGTAAAAAATTAAAAGAATTCTTCAAAAAGAGAATTGAAAACCTGTTTTAAAGATGGAGAAAAGTCATAGAAGGTGATGGATATGATATTAATAATTAATTTCATGTGACTGCATCCTCCCAATTGAATTTGTCTTGATCCTGTGTTACTATCTGCTCAACCTGAGTGTAATGCAATGTTATCTAATTCTTTCTGTTGACAACCAAATTGTTTTCTTGTTGCAGATGGATAATTTATTTTTAAACTCTTTGATGTCCCTAATTTACCTTTTTTCTTTCTAATTTTGGTTGTGTACAATATGGTAAACTTATCAATATTCTGCAGTTGTAGCAATGTTTAGGAGGTCCAACAGTCCAGTTCCCAGAATAACCCATTATGTAATTCAACAACATTATTAATGAATAATACATTGTTGAACATAGAAAATGCCGTGGTTTGCAAAACAAATATTTATTACTAAGTAATATGCAGAGATACATGCAGAGTTACATGCAGAGAAATACAAGCAAACAGACAGAGAAAACGTTTACAGAGGTCATATATATAACTTTATAACAGATCATGGTTTAACCAATCATAAACAAGACACAATAAAACAGCCAATCAAAAATAACATAAAGAATGGGATTAAGTTTCAGAATAATTCAGACCTCACAGAAAGCTAATGAATGTATTGGACGTGACAGAAAGCTATACTTCCTTTTAACCAGTAAGAATGCGATTACAAATATCTAAACATACATAATGAATAATAATTATTAATGAATAACCCATTATGTAATTCAACAACCGAATGACGGAAAATGTATTTAATTAATTTTTAAAAAGCTCACGAGTAGCTAACATTGCCTCTCACTGGTGTTTACAATTTTTGTCTCTTTACTTACATTTTAAAATTAAATGATGATGACATTATTTGGCGGTAACATTTGAGCATACTGACTTACAGTTACCCTCAGTTGCTGTTTTAATGGTCTGATCTTTGTACCTTTTCTTCTAATATACATCCAGCCCAAGATATCGGATACATTTTATCTGGCAGAAATTTTCTTGTATAATGAATAAGAAAGCCATCCTTCTAATGGAATATTGCATCCATAATGCTAAGATAGTTAACACCTCTTATTGGCATTACCATAAGCGCACACTTTTTTTAGTATATTACAATCAAAATTTTAATTTTCTATAAGAAGTAAAAGTTTCAGAAAATTTTTCTTCTGTCTTCACCAATATTTCACTTACATATTTTTTAACATTTTCATATCCCTCAGCATGCATTTGACCATGATACTCAGGTTGTTGTTCATGCTCACTCCAGTCATTTAATAGCTCCAGTCAATCTTTCACATCTACTTCAATTTTTTATTAAAGTTGTCCAATGGGTGAGCTGACTAGATCTTCTTTGTTAATATCTCACCTTTCTGTCCTCTCATCATTTAATCCAAAAGAGTTTTTCTGCTCCTGTTTTATAACTTGATCTGCTTCCTTTTCCATTCTTTGTATGATTTCTCTCAACTTAAACATAATATAAGGTGATACTTTTTTTATGTCTTCATTAGTCATGATTTCATCCTTGATAAATTTGATCCATCTTATTTGTCATTAGCTCTTTTACTTCTTTCAACATGAATGTAAGATGAGGTAACTTTTTTTAAGTACTTTTCTTTACTCTGAGCTTGAATAATTTCCTTGGTATTTCACCTTCTATTTCTCGGTTTTTGGGTTGTGAATAAGATGACATTTGCCGGGGTTTATCTTCACTCGTGTGGATTAGATATACAAATTCTTCTGGCTGCCTTAATCTTCTTTCCGTTGCAGATTCCTCAGATTTCCTGTCTGGTAATGAATATCATCTTTCATTGCTAGAGTTTAAATGGGCTTCATCCAAAATCTCCTTGAAAGGAGAGTATGGAAAAGGTATATGAATATCTGAATTGTTTCTGCACACTCCATAGAAACAGTAGCCTTGTTACAAAATTTCCCTAGGGCATATATGGCACATCACCATCATCTTGGTCAAATTTCTAACCAGTGCTATCTGCTAGATCATTTCTATTTGGAAATCACTTTCATTTTATAGTTGGTATAATGCTATAAATTTTTGTTTTTGTTACATTTGCTTCAAACATAATTTTGAATAGTATCATCAACTTCAGATTTTGTTACTGGATAGAATACTTGCTTTTCAGTTTTTACCTTTACAAAGTTTATGCTATTATTTATTACTTTCATTGTTTCATCAACTTGTAATTTAACACATGAATTTTCTTCAATGCAATAACTTTATAAATGGATAAGCTTTTGCATAGTCGATATGCAAGGTATCACCGACTCTAGGGTAAATTTAAGAATGTTCGTCCAACTAATAAATCAACTGGCTGAGCCAAATCTGGCACAATTAATACTGGAGTATCTTTTGCCATTACATTATCGGACATTAAACCAGCAACTGCCGGGGCAAGACATTTGACGAGATAGTTTTGATTTCCAAATCCAAATAACTCCTTTCTGCAAGATGAATTATTTATTCCCAGACTTTTCACAACTGATTCTTTGAGAAGGCTTGCCAACATTGCTGTGTTAACATAACATAACGTTAGTGGCACTTCCTTCTTATGAAAAGAAGGAAAGAAACTTAGGCAATGTTGCCCATTGCTCTTCCGCCATTTGATCATTTAAGTCTAAGGTTTTAAATGGTAACTCCCGTGAAAGGTAAATAATAAATAAACAGATAAGATTCCAAACTGACACCAAATATATAGTATGCAAAAGATCCCATCTCTAAATTCAGGGTGTCCGTTAAATCGTTAAAACTTCTCAATTGGATGAAGAGCCGATTCAATCCCTCCCAGATCACCAAACGCAAACTCTTGACCAAACAAGGGGGTGTGATGGTGAGTCAAAAAAAAAAATTTTTTTTTAATAAGGAAGGCAGAGGTACTTTCTTAAGCCAAATGGCCAGGTGGTGTATAAAGATTTGATATCTATTTCCAAAGCACAGCTATGAAAAGAAAATCCCTGCATAGTTTCTTTTACAAAAAAAAAAAAAAAAGGAACTCACAGGGTGTCTCAATGCTTGTTTCCTGTGGTTTCAAATTCACCTTACCTGTAGGTGTTTAGTATACATCAGGAACACTATTATGCCTGAGAGCCCTTTGTATAGATGGCCTTGATCAAAGCTAATATAGGAAAACCCAAGGAATTTGTTTCTAGGTACAGAAAACACCGGACATCATCCCAGAAAGTGAAAAGGTGTTTCCTCTTCTTCTCCACAAGCTGGACATAATTATCCAGGGCAAGGATAGCTGATTGGCTGAGAGAGAGAATATATGTATTCTTATCAACCGTATTTTTAGCTAAGAGCTCCCTCGCGACCATACTGATCGCCAGAACCTCGGCTTGGAAAACAGTTGTTAGTTTACCAAGGTATAGATGAAATCTAATGAAATCTTCTCCAGATCCCTTGATTCTTATAATAGCTCCAGCTCCGGTGAAGTTGGATTTTGATCCATCTGTGTAACATTCAATTGATCCTGTTGGAATTAGGTCAATTAGAGATTCTATTTCATTCCTTTTTGGTATATAAGTTGAGAATAGTTTATCTGGAACTATTGTTTTAGTAATTGCATCTTTGGGCATATATATTATAGGGATCTCATTGCCCAAGTCCAGACATATGTCAATGTGTCTTTTCAGGTGGCTTTTATGACCGAAACCTGTCCTTTGGCACCATGTGCCATTGTTATTCAACCTATACATGGCTTTAATTGCTTCTCCGCTCAAGAATAATTTCAAGGGTGGAATTTGCAATAAAAATTCTAATGCAGCAATAGGGGTACTGTTAAAAGCCCCACTAATGCATAGGCAAGCAAGTCTTTGAACCTTTTGTAAAATGTTTAAATATGTGCTTTTGTTAATAAAATTAATCCAGACCATGCATCCGTAAGAAAGCATTGGCCGGACTATGGCAGTATAAATCCATAGAGTAGATTTTGGGTTAAGGTCCCATTGTTTGCCAACAATTCGCCTGCAAAGTACTAGTACATTTGTGGCTGTTTATGCCTTCTCTTTTATATGGGTGAACCATGTGAGTTTACTGTCCAGGTAACATCCTAAGTATTTAACGCATTCCTTACGTCTGATAATCTGGTTACCCAGATACAAATCTGCCAGTTATCCATGTGAAAACTAAGACCTCTGATTTTTCAGCTGAGAAAGATAGGCCATTTATTTCATCCCAGTGTGATACTTTATTCAAGATTTGCTGAACTTGATTGTGTAGGGTTCCAATATCGAAACCCTGTAGTAGCACAATAAGGTCATCTGCATAAGCCTGTGACATGCCAGGTTCCTAAGTACTAAGAGTGAGTCGAATACCAGGTTCCACAGGAACGGAGAAAGAATACCACCCTGTGGACACCTTTCAATAATATCTCTCTTTATTTCACAGTTAGTGAGACTAATGCAGATATTCCTGTTTTTAATCATAAAGATGACCCATCCAGTTATCATAGTGTGAATATGACTTCCAATAAGGGCTGTATTATTTTCTCGAAAACAATGTTATCAAAGGCTTTTATAATATCCAGCAGAATCTCAATGGCAAAGTGTCAAAGTATGGCAAAGTATAATTGTTTTTTCTACTCTCCTCACTAGTTGGTGTAGGGCCGACTCAGTGGAGAATCCAGGCCTAAAACTGTGTTGGTCTAAGCCAAAAGTATGGTTCAGATTATTATCTGACTGGAGGTACCAGAAAATCAATCGCTCCAACAGCTTGAGCTGGAAGGATGTTAGCGTAATCATTCTAAATAAGTTTGGTTTCTCATATGTATCTTTTCTTGGTTTGAGGAGAAACACACCTCGTGAAGTTCTCCACACCTTAGGAACATATCCTAAAACCAAACTGGATTTGAATATGCCCACGAGAATGTGGCCAAAAATATCCCAGCCTTTCTGAAGCAGAATCGGGTAAATGCCATCGTTCCCTGGAGATTTAAAGGGAAGAAATACATCTAGGGTTGCTTTAGCCTTTTCAAAGTTCACTATTGTTTTAGCAAAATCCAAATCTAATGGATTATGAAGTAGTTCCAATGGATTTTCCTCGGGGTCAGAGGTGACACTTGTGTCCCCCAGATGAAAATTCAACATGGTCGAAAGTGTATCCAAAGGGTTGATAATATAACTGCCATCTGGTTGCATAACCAATGAGAGTTGAGACTTCTGAGATCTCTTAAGAATCTTATGTACTCTGGCAGTCTCATGGTAGAACAGAATATCTGTGCAGAAGGATCTCCATGATTTGTATTTAGTTTTCCTGATTTAACTTTTAAATTTCCTTTGTAGAATTTTAGATCAGTGAAGTTAAATCAGTGAACTTCAGATTTATTTCTAACTGCGTTCCTGTGAGCTCTCCAAACCTCTAGGCGGAGGCTTTCAAGCTCCTTGGTCCACCAGACTCTCTGGCTAGAAGAGTACTTCCTTCGTTTGAGAGGGCATGATGCATGATAAGATTCAATAATGATATTTGTCGGGTTGTTTGCTTGAGTATCAAGCTCCTCGACTGAACAATTATTGTCTAAAACGTGAAGGTTAATGACATTAGGAACCAGGAGTCCTTATAAAAATCCCAATTTGTGTTTTTAATGTTTCTGAAATATTCAGCTGGAATTTCATCTCTAATACAAAATTGTATAAGGCGATGGTCTGAAAGTGAGGGATTGTCACTTACATGCCAATTCTTAATAAAGTTATAAATATCAGAAGAAGTTATTGTGAGGTCGATGACCTCCTCTTCTCTTCTGTTGACAAAGGTGGGGCAATTTTCCGTGTTTACCCAAGTTAGGTTGGTATTCATTATAAGTTCCATGAGTTTTTCTCCTCTAGGATTGGTGTCAGAACTTGATAGGTGGTGAGCGTTAACATCATCACCAATAACCATAGGAATATTGTTTATTTCACAGAAACTCACAAGATCTATAAATTCTTGCGGAATGTTGAGGTCATAAGCCATGTAAACCGAGCAAAAACAAATGTATCCTCTCAGTGAACTGTTTATGTCCTTGGTTAAAATAGCAGTCAAGTCCTCTGATATAAATTGAGATATTTTCGTAGCCTTTATATTTTTAGAAATGTAAATGCTAGTTATAGGTCTTTTATTAGGTCCTTCTGACGAAAGGAAGTGTGCGTTCATGGGCATACCAAGGATTTTACCCTTGTAGACCCAATGTTCTTGAATTAAGGCAACAAAAGTGCCTTGCTTACCTAATTGAGCAGCTAGATTGTATGAAGCTGCTCTGCTATGTTGCAGGTTTAGCTGGCCAACCTTAACCATTAAAACAGGTTAAATGAGAGATAAGAACTTACCCTGAAGGATTTTAGGAGAGACTTAGTTAAAAGCCGCATCCTTAACCCACGTCTTCAAGGGAAGTCGTGACAGGGGAACCCTATTCAGTGGTCTGCAAAGAAAGCTCTGGTTCCGACTCCTTTTCGGTCTCCCCTTCTTCCATCAGCTGTTTCCTCGAAGGATCCTTGGGCGGAGGAATTGATTTCTCCTGTTGTCTTGGTTCCTTCAGCTGTACGGAGTCATGGGCACCACAAAAAAAAGTTTGGAATTCTGGACCTCCAGGTAATCCATGAGCTCAGGTTCTACTTCCAGCACCAGAGTGTTACCTCCGTCTCCAGGGATGACTGCCTTGATGGCGATCTTAACATCCAGGCCCTTGTTACAGGCATCAATGAGCTTGATGTTATCTTTTGGTGACCTGTTATCAGGAAACCAAGCGAAAAACCTCTTCATGGGGGGTCTGTCCCCGAGAGCCATCATGTGATAACCGGGATGGTTTTCTTCAAGGCCAGGTAGATCATTGATTAAAGTGTTTAAGACGTCCACAGTGTCCTGGTCCTCAAAAGCAATGTTGAGGCCATTCGGCTGCAGGACTGTCTTGTGGACCCTACAGGTGGTGATGGAGCCATCGATAATTCGGTCATCGATCATAGAAATGATGAAGTCCGAATCCGCCGATGTTATGTCTCTGGAGTCATCCTTGCAGATGACCCTCAGAGTAATTGCTTTCCTCACAGCTTGACTATAAAGCCGTTGTTTCTTGAGGGCCATTTCCGGGGTGTCACCAGCAATGCGTTCTCTCTTACGAGCATCTTCATTGCTTGGATGGCTCTCCCTCACCAGTTTGGGGGTCGCTCCAGAGGTCCCAGCTTTATCTGTTTTCTCCCTCACTCTCTTCTCCCCGGTAATCGAGATCCCTTCTATGGCTCTCTCCAGCCGTTTCCGCTCCTGACGTTGTCTCTCTTCTTTCATTTACAACCTCTGTCATTGGTGACTGGTCATCCGCTTGCGCATCTGGCACAGCACTTCTGACAGAGGAGTCAGTATCTATCCCCGCTGAGTTCAAAGTACATTCACCCCTTCATCAGCGGTTCTGGTTTCTGTAGTCCTAAAGAGAAGAGCGTCCGCACCCAAGGCCGCATTCACTCCATAAGGAGCTACAGTGGTTAAAGTGGTTTCAGAGGATGCGTTTTTATTTGATTCTATATTGCCAACATCCATTTTGGTATTTGATTGAAAAAAAGGGGGAGAAAAATTCCTTCTGATTTTCTAAGAGCCAGTTTGGAGGGGCTAGCCCCGGATTCAGCAGCCAGCAGTGACCTTGGAAGAGCCCCTCCCCCCGCTCTGCCATGCAGGACCCCACCCAGGCACCACCTGGAACTACAAGGCAGGCAAGATTATACACCAGCTGATAGAGCAGCCAGGACATGCTGGTTAGGCTGCCCCGGGCCCCTGTACTATCTGGCGGCCTGAGACGCAAAACTCAGTTTTTCTCCTGTATCCTCTACATGGCTACTACCTCCAAGATCCCTCCTCTCCAGATCAAAGGTCCTCGAAATTTCAAATCCTCCCCACAATCGCCGGTTTTCCCAGGGAGTAGCGGTCCGTTGGGTCGTCATAAGGTTATTAATCATCAGACCGAACCTCATCCCACTAAACCCCAGTATGCCACAGGACTTTTGTGGCAGTTACCCATTTAGCACTACCCAGGGGGCACTTGTGACTTAAGGATAATCACAGACGCGGATAACATTACCCCCCAACATTGCTGTGTTAATCAAAGAAGATGTAATACAAGGAATGTTAATTAAAGCATTTCTCAAGTACATATTAGCTGCTACGGAATCGTCAAGGTCTGGCATGTTCACACTCTTTTTTTTTTTTTAGCACAATATTTCTTTGTATGTTCTTTCAATCTACATATTTACAGGGATACGGACAATATTTTGAAATATGACCAAGAAGATTACATGAAAAACATTTGGGTTCACCCTGGTCATTACGAATAACTTTTTCATTATCCTTATATTTATGTGTAGGCAAGCTATCTTTTTCATAATATTTATGGTTTCTCATCATATCACTGTTTTTGAATTTATTAGAGTCGACTCTTCTCGAGTTACGAGAAATCATTACTTGTGGAATGTTTTTAGAATCACCCCAAGCCAAACTTAGAACCTTTTTTAATTTCATTGCTTATATTTATTCCTGATCGAAAATTTTCATATTCATCTAATTTTCGAGCTAATTCATTCATGTTTACATATTTAGGCCATGAATCAATAAAATGCTCCTGCATAGACTTTGGAACCCGTTTTTTCGACTGTTCTGTTATTCTTCTTCGAATGAATCGAAATCATTTATTTTTAATCCTACTAGTCATCCGTTAAAATAGTTGGAAATTTTCGAAAATAAAATCTGCCCACGTACTTTTTGAATCCCTAGCATGATTAACAAATTTCTGCCGAAATTTTTCTGGGCTCAAGACATTTTTATAAGTTCTTAATAAATGTGTACTTATTAGCATGTTTTTCAGATTCTCTGGCGATTAATTGTGTAATCTCAAGTGGTAAAAAAATATAATTTTCATTTAACCACACCCATTTGGCTTGATGTTCAAATATTATTAAAAGTGAAGAGATGTCTCCATCATTTAAATCAAATTATTGCATAAGACAATTTTAAATTGATACATTTCTTCTTTCCTGGTGTGGTTATATTACATACTGTTGATGTTTTGAACATTATTTTACTTTTTTTTTAAGTTTTAGATTTTGCAATTCAAAATTCTTTGTTTTTCCTGTTCTGCAATTTCTAATTGTGTTTGTTTTTTGCATTTTTGAAAGTCTGACAGTACATGTTTTTCGAGTTCTGCAATTAATTGTTATCTTTCTCTTTCTATTTTTTTTATTTTCTTCTTGAGTCTTCCTTAGTAATCCTTTCAAAAACTTGTTTTACAAATAGTTCATCATAATTTTTACTATTAGTGATGATGTTTTTAATCATAACTGGTGTGACCGTGTGTCTGGTGGGACCGTTTCATTAATTTCTGTCACAAGTTTAAGTTAGATCGCTTTTGCATCTTTTCCCAAGGAAAGACATTGTAGAAATTTTTAGATTCAAACGGTACTTTAAGATACCTTTAGAGACGTTTAATAATTTTCATTGATAAGTTTATTAGTTTTCACCAATACATTTAGTAGCTTTCATTGATATATGTTTAATAGCTTTGAAGAGTCATTGATATGTTTGAAAGCTTTTATTGATGCATTTAGTAGCTTTCATTGATACTGTTACAAATATTGTGCACAGAAAGATAACTTTAGTGCAAGTAAAATTGTTGTATTTTTCTGTGTAATATAACGCGAAAAGTCTAAAGAGAGAAGCTATGCCGGAAAAGTAGGAATACAGGCACAAGTCCATTTAACATTGAGTAAATGGGTATCTCGGTAATTTGGTGAGATATCCAAGCTGACAACGGTTTTGGCGACTTATTTTGACTCCAAAGTTGGCGAGAATTGTAATTGATCACTATATTAGCTGCAACCATAATTCAACCCTCATATTGCTTTCCAGTAATTTCGAGAAGCATTTAGAATATCTCAGCGGCTAGTTGAAAACTATATAAGACCAGACTGAGCATGTGCGCTCAGTTGCTTAGTTATTGTTGTTGTGAGTTGTTAGTTCCACGTGAATTGTAGAAAACTTAGTGTTAAATTTATATTCGCTTATTGTCAGTATAACTCCATGTGTTTAATGTTTGTAACTATGTAATTCTGCATCTGGTAACTGGAGAGTGTATTGTTATGTTTTTGAATTTAACGAGACAATTATCTTCATATTCGTAGTTAGATGTTTTAAAATATAAGCGTTGTAATTATTAATGTTACAGAGAACAAAAAGAGTGCTAAGTCAATACTTTGTGTGTTATTTGAGTTTTGAGTATTAGGAATATCAATTTATAGCTGAGTTTTAAAATCGGTATCCGTCATGAATTAAGATATATCTGAGTTGGTTTTCTCTTTATATGCAGTTTGCATTGCATTGCATTGTGTTTAACGTTCATAGTAGTTTGATGCGTAACTACTGATTGTAGTCTGTGATACTGTGAACTCCTGTACGAGTATTTCTGTGGAAAATTCCGGAACTTTGAAGTGTTTATTTTGATAAAAAAAAATTATTAACCTTTCATCGGACTTGTGTGCATTCAATCTATTGTGAACCCATACGCGAGGAATAATATGTTTAAAAGCGTTGAAAAAAAGCATTTACCTTTTTCGTTTTTGCAACAGACCTTCAGTGGTATCCAAGTATGGTTGGTTGACATTAACATCCTTATTCTGAAATTTTGTTGGCTTTTTTAAACTGTGAGTCAACGGAATTCAACAATCTAAGGATTAAAACTTTATTTAATCAATTTAAAAAAGCTCACAAGCGGTTAGTATTGCCTCCCGTTCATTGTTACATTTAATCTCACATTTTATTTTTGAATGATGATAACGTCATTTGGTAGTGAATTGTGGAAATTGCTAACTTACTGAAATCACATGAGCATTTCTGTTTGAACGCATCTGAACTAACACTGCATAAATTTCAAGCTGGCAGTGGAAAGGACTGTTTAGTTATTTGGAATGCTATAAATTTTGTGTAAAAATTCAGGAAAGCACTACTGAGATGTTACAGCTGTTAAAATATGTATAAAGAGATTCAAAGGTAGGTGAGAGATACAACTATTGACCCCAGCAGCAAACAGCAGTGACAAACATTGATATTGATTGACAAAACATGGTCTAGTAAATGGTTAAGTGTGAAACTGATACTTGAAGAATGGTAGTGGTAATTTTAACTGAAGTTATGGTAATTTAATTGATTTAGTAATGGTAATGTTAATTGAAGAATGGGTATGTGAAATGTTTGTGCTTCACATACACAGTTACAGTGTGTTCTTAGTGAGAGATTCTCTGACCAAATTAAAAATTATTGCCCAATAGGATCATCTTGCCTATTTATCTGATTTACTGTCTTCTGATATTTAGCTGCTTCCAAAATTAAAGGTTACATTGAAGGTACAAAGATTTTTGTGACATAACTGTTATCTAATGGAATATGAGGCAGGTACTTAGAAGTATTCAAGAAAGTCACTTAAAAGCCTCTTTCTAGAAACATAAATCCCATCCGAGTAAATTGTATATTCTCAAGAAGAATACATTAAAGGCGACAGTATCCACTTATGTACAGTTTCCCGCATGCATTTTAAGAATTAAATTCTCACATCATGCATTTACTTTGATTTCATAATCTCTTAATTTTACTTACAAAGTTTTTTCCTTGTAACATGGACATTAAATTTCACAAATAATTCTAAAATTGTATTTTTTAAAGCCTTAAAAAAGGAATAGAATAAAAAAGTTCTGGGTACTGAAAAGATGTGTGTGTGTGTGTGTAATTATGGCAAAGCCTCGAGGGCTATCTGCCTAAGGGGAGGGATGCCTTCGTGGAGGACTTTCTAAGGGAACTGGCTCGTATACACGTAACACATGGGGAAAACCACGAAAACGCCCATGTAGCCTGCCCATTCGCGGGATTCGAACCTCGGACCGAACTACCAGTGTTCAACGACTTTCTCAAAGAATGAAAATATGAATTATTAAATTTTTTATTAAAGAAAGATTTTGGGGGGGTAAAAAGTGGTGAAAATGTTGTCAAAAAGGAATATGTCGGGAACAAATTTATGTATGTAAACAATATAAAAATCCAATTTTAAATTTAAATGAAAATTCATACTGTAGGTTGTATTTTACTTTTGTTTAGAATGCTCCACATTATATTTTAACTTAGAAAATATTCAGACATATTCTCTCTTTCTCTCTAGAAAAGTGATAATGCTCCACAAACTAAAGAAGAACTTTTACAGCTACTTCATAGAGAAGAGCCTTTCATATTGCCTTTCAGTATCCTTTCTAGAGCTGCTGTTAATGCTAAAAATATAAGATTTTAGTGATTAATACTATAAAAATGATGTTCCCCTTCCCATTCGATTTTGAGATTTTTTCCCTCCCCTTTATACCTTAACATGAGTCTCTTATTAAATTTAACTGCCTTGTATCAAATTTTCTATTACCTATCTTTTTTTTAGATTTTGTAATCATTTTTTGCACCCTTGTTCTTATTTAGTTACTCTAAGCTAAATTTTCAGATTTGTACAGTACAAAGTCCGAAATCCGGACGTCCATAATCCGGAATGATGTAAAATCCAAACCTCAAAAGCACCAACAAAATTTTTCTCGTCGGCTTTATGCATGCGCATTTGATTTCCACCTCCGCGCATAATAAAACATCTGGAGAGTCTCGATTCTTAATTTCACTTCGACACTAAATAAAATACCGTTTTATTGAAGAAACAATAATTTTAGCATAAATTTGTGCGATCAGTAATTTGGCTCCGTTGCTGCATATTTGCTTGGCACGCATCTCAAACCGAAACATTCCACATAGATTCATCGTTGATCTGACGCCAACCCGGCAAATCATTATTTATTATACATTCATTTCATCACCGCATATTTATCAAAACATGACAACTTGAGTAATGACTCATGTAGCGATGCCTAAACAATTCCTTTATGTTAGTAATTGAATAGTAAAGGAATGTGGTAACCTTTTATGTTGACATTACTCTTGGCGATGATTATAGATTTAAGTTAAATGTACTAAAAAATGTTGACGAGGAAAATTTACTAAAACTTTCTTTTCATATGCTAAAAATAGATTTTGTTGTCGATACTCATAGACCCAAAGATTACATTTAGATTATAAATACTTCATTATTTCATAAATCGCGGTTTCATATTTTTAATTTTATAATTTCTACATGCCATCTTACTAGATTTAAACTGATGATCTATTATCCGGAAAAATCCGGAATCGCCGAAGTCCCGATGAGTCCGGACTTTGTACTGTATTATGTTTTATATATTTGTGCCGTATGTTTTTCATCGGAATTTATGTCTTATTTACAGGGTTCGTACGGTCCTTAAGAGGCCTTAAAAGTCCTTAGAATTTTTGGAATCGATTTTTGGTAATTAAAAGTCCTTAATTTTGGCCAAAATCAGCAAACAAGTCCTTAATTTTAATCATCTGAAATTTTTGTCTGTTTTTACGACTGTCATTTTGAGTGTGAATTAGCATTTTGAGGAATATTTTTGGCGATTCACTGCCATATATATGGTTATCTTTTTAATGTGTTCATGAGTTATAATTTGTTTCTATTTCTAATATAAACGATGGGATACTCAAGTTTCTAAGCAAGAAGTGAAACATAAGAATTTCGAAATTCATTTTTTCTAATAAACAGCTCTTAAACAACTTTTCGCTTTTGGGGATGTAAATTATTTTATAAACGGTTTTAAATTTGGAGACTTTTCAACATTTTGGCAATTTTAAGATCAGTTTCTATAGAAATTTTAATTCCGAGATCTGAGAATTCTTCGAAGTTTTCCTGTAAACATCGTAACATTGATAAATTTCATTAAAATAATGCTAATATATTGAAATGATATTTAAAAAAAAACATTTAAATAAAACATTTTTATTTTTCGCTGTCATATTATAAAGTTGCATTTTGGCAATATTTTGAATCTGAAAAATAAACAAGGTATAATGCTATAAAGCACAATTTACAAACAGCTCAAAAGCAAAATTAGCTATATAATTTATTAAAAATGTCTTCTTTTTAATTTTTTCATAGTAAGAGTTTTTCCCATGTAACTAATTAAGATAATCGTAATATAGTTAAATTACATTTAAGGAATAACAGTAAAATAAAATACTTTTATTTTCTTTTGCTGTTATATTATAAAGTAGCATTACTTTCCATTCTGGCGACTTATTATATAGCATTTTGAATTTTAAAAATAAATAAATAAATAAATAAGAACAAGGTAATGAATGCTATAAAGCACAGTTTACAAAACATTACATAGCAAAAGCAAAATAGCTATATAATTAATTAAAAATTTCTTCCTTTTAATTTTTTTCATGGTAAGAATATTTCCCATGTAATTGTCTCGGAATATTCAGAATTGTAAGAATATGTATCAGTTTTCTCTATAAAATCAATTTTACACTTTTTCTACTGCTTTTTTTTTTTTTTTTTTTTTTTTTCCTCCAAAATATTTCTAGTCCTTTTTCTCTTGCAGAATTGGTAGGGCTAATTTTTCTTTAGGATTTTACCAAGGTGCAGTGTGTTGCAAAGGATTTGAAAGTAAGATTTACACACCCACAATTCTGGAAAGCTCCAGAAAAAATTGACAAAATGAAAATATTTTCATTGTATTAACACATAATGGATGTATTTTATAGAAAGTTTGCGATGAATTTCTTACTTTTTGGAGAAGATCTCGAAGAACAAAGAAAACATAATATTTGAATGTTTTACTTCTGATACTAGAATTTTTTTCTTAACATGTTTATCTTCCCTATCTTTTTCTCTATTTTTCACTAGACATAAGCATGGAAAATATCAAAAATGCCTCTAATCTTATCACATGGGCAGGCATTATAGAAAGGAATTTTTTTAATAATAAAGAAATTGAAAACTTACAATTTAAAAGATTCATTTAATATGTCTTAATGCATCATACACATAGCTGGCACTAGCCATTTCCCACCTGATGCAATCCCTGTGGATCCTAAATTCTGCTGCCTAGTGCCTTTCTAAATTCTGCTTCCAGTGCCTGCTCTAAATTCTAAAAGTCTTGCCATTTCTAGATTTTGTTTTTTTGGTGTGTCACTAAATTCTAAAAATTCTGCCACACCAGCTCTGTAACCGCCCTTTACCATATATATTTCACATTTTTTCTGAATGTTCATATTACTAAAGAAATAAAATTAGCCACTATTTCTATGCATTCTAAATGCATTTAGTGTTTTTTAGAATAACAGAAATCCTTATTTAAATTCAAAAATTCGAAATGGAAAGGAAACGTGTTGAAGAAAGAAACTGAATACATAAAGAAAACTATTCTTCAAATATATAAGCAGTTATTATCATGTAAATTACCCAATTGTTTATGATTTCAACCTTTACTATAATTTCCCGTTTCTGTTTCCTCATATGATAGAGTTACTGAGCCATATTAAATTGTATAATCTTTGATCCCTAGTCCACATTATTAGTTTGAATTTGACTGCTGTTCTTTAATTATGTCACCGTGAGCAGTAATTGATTTTGTTTGCATCAGAACGTGCTTTTATGTTTCAAGTTCTTTTTAAATAAGAGGCCTATTGAAACCTTTGTCTGATATTGTCGTTACTTTCAGACAGTGATAATATGTTTCACGTCTGTCAGGGGTTTTGGACTATTTAACTTTTACCAGATCAAATAAACCCTCATTGGTACATTGTGGAGAGGTTGACAAGTTAGGAGATAAAGCACGCAGAAACTAGCAAGAGCACTGGTTTGCATATTGAGACAAATCTGTAATTGTTAGAAAAGATGCTTCAAGAGATGAAATCGATGTAAACGAGCCAAAATGTCTGGGAAGGCTTCAAATTAAAATGACGGGTAAATATTTTGTTGAGTGTTGTTGTTACAAAACATAAATGTTATGTACCTTTTAATGTGTAAATATCCTAATATCCTTCAAAAATCAATGTCATAAATTACATGTATTTTAAACTGTGAAATTTTATTGGATTTAGATTTTAATAGGTCTTTTTTAACAAATATTGTTAAAAAATAAAATTTAATAGTGATCATGTAAATCCATAATGACTAAGGTTATCAAACTACCTAATTTAATTTTTTATAACTAACTGCTTACCCTTTAAAATTATCTCTACATATTAACGCGAGTTACTGGCTTTCATTAATACTCACAACATAAAATACAAAAATGTAAAAATTGAAGTAAAACTTATTCCTTGCATCTACTGAGACTTAAAATACTTTCAAAAGTCTTTAATCTGGACATCCATAATCTGGAATGATCTATAATCTGGACCTCAAAGCTACAAACTTTCTGCGCATGCGTAAGCGCATATTGTGTTTACACATGCGCATATGCATTTACGCGTGCGCATAATACGCTTATGCATGCGCGTTTAATGTATAACAGACGGTATAAGCTAAGATAAAATTATCTAATTACCTATTTCAGTTAATGTTGCAGATTGCATTTTCCCTTAATCTTCGAATTGGATCCGGCTCATTATTTTTTGCAGACTGTTAGAACAATTTTATAAAAGTAAGCTTGAACTTTCGATTATGTCAAAAAGAATTTCCAATTCTGGAGCTGCCAAAGGATCTACAAAGCGAAAGCATATTTCAATGTCCATCAAACAAAAAGTGGAATTGCTGCAAAAAAATGGATAAAGGCATATCCTTTGTTTCTCTAACCATTCCAAAATCTGTTTATCAATTTCACGCTGCTCTGTGGAGAACGTCGCGGCATGCAATGAACTGGAAGTTGATATGTCAGCAGTATCCTTATCTTCAGGGCAGATTTTTTTTAATCATTCGGCTTATAATTCCTTACTAAATGTAGTATTTCATCTCGATGTACTCCGTCTTTGATATGATTTAAATCAAATTCCTTGTCATTATGAATATCATGAATACACATCAAATAGTTTTCTAGTTGCAATTTTCTAATTTCGACTATGCGTAATGTATGCTTTACGCATGCGCGCGTTGAAAGAAATGTTTAATAAAGTAAACAAATGAATATTAAGCTTTCTTTTTGTAAATTTTGATACCGTTTAGTTTATAATTGCTTTTTATTTCATAAATTGCGGTTTCGTATTTTTAATTTTATAATTTCTGCAGGCCGCCTTACCAGATTTAAATTGATGATCTATAATCTGGAAAAACTGATAATCTGGAATAGCTGAAGTCTCGACGAGTAGAGTTTAAAGACTTTTGACTGTAATACAAAACAACATATCACCTCTGGTGCTTTAATGGGTTATTGGAACCTTAAAGTATATTACCTGGGTTACAAACCCTGGAACTCTACACAAAGCTATGACACTAACTGCATCAAACAGAGCCTGATCAACTTTCAACACTTGTCAACCGTGCCTACATCAGCCCTTTCAGGTTTGTTCTAATCAGGAGGTCTCTCTCTAGACAAACAGCAGCACTGACAACGTTCAGTCTTTTGTTATGAATCATGCTGATTATGAACTTACTTCTCATTTTAACATATGTCATTTCACATAAAATCTACCTGCTAAATACTAAACCACTGGACTGACCAAGTAGATGACAAAATGAGATTATAAAAAAATCAACATAAGGCTAGCTGTTAATAAAACATAAATGTCATTTATTTTATTTTTTTTTTTTCAAATATGACTAACTATTATAAGTATAAAATATTTAACCCCTTCGAGCCAGGTAGCGAAAACGCGAGCTTATCGCTGAGGCCGGCAGTGTCTTACGCGAGCGTCTCTCCAGGGCCGGGGGCTTTTTTGCTACTAAGCCTAAATCCATGAAATTTCCGAAGTATCACCGCATTGTTTAATAATGCTCTATAGAGTATTTAAACGGCTTATGCTTTATAAATATTTTTATATATATACTTTAATTACCTTATTTCTTGTTTAAATGCATATTTTACGCATTTTATTTTAATTACTCGTCATTTTATGAATTTTAACATTATACATCTGAAAACTAAATATATTACTTAAAATTCTCTTTTCGTATGAAAAATTTGAAAACAGGGATCTGCACACAGTCCTACATTACATTCCTTGCACTCGTAATAACTCATTTGCCGTTTTGGAGGATTTTTCCGGGAATGTGAACAAACGAAGCATCGTCGTCTCATTTTCTTATCAGTCTCTTCTGAACAAAGTTTTGGAAAATGTCTTTCAGAATCAATATCTGAAATATTTTGCATCATTTCTGCTATTTCATGCTCTGTTAAACATTTTCGACGCTTCGACATTGCAACGGTAAAAACAAAGAATTCACGTCTAACAAGATCTAATTATTTTCTAAAAACTGAACTGCAAACCGAAATACCCAACGCTTTAGAGCAAATAAAACTTCTCTACTTACAGTAAACAACTACCACGTGCGAATAAAGTGCGATTTAAAGAGACGTCATAAATCACGCCATTCGGAAACATTTATTTCCCCGTTTGTTTATATAATCAAAAACACGTGTATGTGAGTCATGCTTCTCTCATTTCGAGTAGAAGGTCTAATTTACATGTATCTGAAACCATATGGACATACAGTGCCATCTTGTGGCAGAAATTATAGTTTGAAAAACGTTCCAAAGTACTGGCACAAATACGTGACAGTCGGTAGAGAATGGAACAATCCTCTGGCACGCCTGCGTGTCGGCCGGTCGGTAAGTGCGTTCGTTGCTGGCACGTATACGTGACAGTCGGCGCAAAGAGGTTAATGCTACTTGATAAAATGCATAAAGTTTATTTTATTCTCAAACTTATTAATAATTACATTAATTAATTCATGTTTAGTAATAATGCATACTACTTGGGGATCTATTTTATTTTTAGGATGGTATTACAAAAGTGAAATTCAGGCATACATAATATTTTTAATTGAATTTATTCAGTTCTCATTTGTTCATAGGTCGTTAATGTTTTCATTAATGTTCCCTAAAAGTCCTTAAAAGTATACTTAATTTCCATGTGCAGAAATGTGTATGAACCCTGTATTTATGATAAACTAAACCTTTTAGAAGAATTTGAGTGTAATCTTATGTGAAAGAAAGCAGCAAGTGCTTTTTCTTTTTAATTGCTAATTAAAATAAAAGAGCAGAATTAAAAGAGGTAAATCGTCTAATTTTAGAAAAAAAAAAATTTTTTTAGCTTTACTTTTTAATTCATGTGAAACTGAATAATTCAAAAGCACTTATTTTCCTAAAATGCCAGTCATAGTGCAGGGTATTAATATTAGGTAACTGTATGTTAACTATTTTTTTTTTTACAGTAGGGTAATTGTGAGGAAGCAATTTTTAACTCAATAGCTATTCATGAGACTGAATGGGTATAGACATGTGAGAAAGAGAACATAAATATCTTCTTTCCTTTAGATGCCTCAAGCATGATATACTTATAATAAAAAACTATTTAATGCTGTAAATGGGTTTCAAAAGTTTATTCTGAAGTGGAAGTTTTTTTGTTTGTTTGTTTACAAAATGCAAATATATGCAAAAGACCATGACCATGAAGAATTTTCCAAATATTTCTCTGTATTTAGTTGAGTTTCCAATGTTGTTAATTAGCCATACATTTTGTGAATTTAGACCTTTTTTTAAATGTTAGTAATCTGACCGATACAAATCCAGGAATTTCTGAATCTAGTGAATCTCATAGAATCACTGACTACTGGAAGTGGTATCGAGCTGATAAGCCCTACGTGCTTAACACATTTTGTGATAAATATGAGCCTTACATTGTTTTACAGTAAGTAAAAATTTATAACAGTTGCCAATTTTGCTTTCTGATATAATGATAATGCTATATTTTTTCTTCTGCATAATTCATATATCTGTAATGTGTTTAAAGTTGTAATGTGTTGCATGTATTTTCAATAATTTGCTCCTTTTTTCCCCCTTATTCAAGTAAATCAAGTTCAGTTCCATTATATGATGAACGATTCACAGGTTATGGGATGAATAAAGTGACTCACATAACAGAACTTTTTGCTGCAAAGTGAGTATTGTACAAATGTTTTGAATCTTTGCTGTTAAGATGTATCGTATGTTAAAAAAGAATGCAGAATGTATATTTTTTTATACCTGTATTAGTATTTTTGCTAGGTTAGGTTATTTGAATATGGCAAAGCACACCTAATTAGAGGGTTGACTTCATGGAAGACTTTCTCAGGAAAACTGGTTTGTATTCATGTTACACTCTAGAAAACCTTGAAAGCCAAAAATGAAGCCAGCTTGCTTACTTAGGATCAAACCCGATCGAACTCGTGGCATTCAACAGTCTTAACCATTCAATCACTGGTGGGGCTAGTGCATTTGTATGTGTGTTGTATTTAATGTGGTATTGTTTAAAGTTATTTAACATTAATGTAGTAGTTATGTTACCAATGTGTTCATCAAGAAATTAAGCATCTATGATATACTGCATCAGTTTTCTCCTACTGGTTGATTTTCATTGAGTGAATCCAGCAACAAGACCAGCAGATTTGAAAATTTTGAAGGTTGCCAAATAGTGGTGTATTGTAAAGTCTCATTACTGTTTACAATATTTTAACTACTTATCTATAGAATATTAGCAGTTAATTACTTTACTATTATGTATTCCTAGATGGGTAAATTCACACACACATATATATCCATCTATATATATATATTTTTAATTGAGAGTTCAAGGTAGATTTATTGAGATTATGACAAAGCAGGCTATAGCTGTCTATTTAAGGGGATGGATGCCTTCATGGAGGACTTTTCTAATGAAAACTGACTCTCATGCACATTACACATTGTTCAAAGTAGGGAAGACATTCCTTGTTAGTGGTCAAAGATATGAGAACATAAAAGTAGATGAATAAAATCGTATCATTTAGCTGAAAGAGACCAGTTGTTTCTGCCAATCTATCATGTGGCATTTCCACTGGATTGACATAGTAATCTAGCGATGCAGTACCAATCATTTGTTGAAAGCATAGTCTAGCAATACACACTCATTAGACATACTCTGATGGAGCATATCCTATGGATACGTAAAATGTCATGATAAATTCATGAGTATTTTTGATAACTGGAAAAAAGGGCAACCATCATGTAGCTTTCAACCAATGAGCAATGTGGCACATTTAGTGGCCTATCTCAATGTACCTGGAAATGCTCAGTAACTAGAATTTGCATTAATTGTGGCAAAGTTGCATGTCATCTAATATGATCTGACTGAGGAACAATGTTTCTACGATTGCTGAAGGAAGCATTTGTAAGCTCCTTCTTAGTGGCATTTGTATCATTTCCTTGCAAAACAGCAATTCTGTCAACCAACATCCAGAGTGAGCTATGAAATTTCACAAAGTACAGTACAAAGTCCGAAATCCAGACTCGGTGGGACTTAGGCGATTCTGGATTTAGGATTTTTCTGGATATTAGATCATCAGTTTAAATCTAGTAAGATACCATGTAGAAATTATAAAATTAAAAATATGAGAATAAAAGTATTTATGATCTAAAAGGTATCAAAATTTACAAAAGAAAAAAAAAAAGCTTAATATTTATTTGTTTACCTTCTTAAAAATTTCTTTCAATGTAAGTTGTTTAAATTGCTTCATTTGTGCTAATACTTTCTTTTTAATTCTCTATACAGACATAATCACTTGTTTAGTTACATTGTTGAAGTCCTGTAACTGCTTTTTCGAGAATTCCAACTAACTTGTCGATCAAAATTTTCTTGTTTTCAGTAACTTCTCTGTCCCTTTCTTCACAATCGGTAGCATTAATTTCTGGATCTAGAACCATACTACAGATTTTGCCATTCATTAATTGATTGATGATTGAGAAGCATTGTCATCACAATGAAAAACTTCTTTTATATCATCTTCATTTATTACCGCTTCTCCACATTTCTTTACAAAATCTGTTAATTGGAAAATTTCACCTTTGTTTTGCGATATCTGAAAATCTTTAAAATTTGTGGCTATCATAATCAGATTTAGCTATCCTGCACTATACACATTTGGCTATGCATCATGAGCTTGGCAACTAATGACAAATTGTTCCGTTAAATTTTATCTTCCTTCTATCACGCACTGAGACAATTAAGCCTGAATTGTATTAGTTTAGTTATTTATTATACTTATGTCTATTTCTTGCACATGCTTAAGGCTTATCAGAGTTCTGAATAAATAAATTCCCACATATACTCGAGCCTTATTGAGGGCCGGCACTAGATATCGTATCGCCTGATGCAGTCTCTGTGGTTCCTAAATTCTGCGACCCAGTGCGGCGGTACGAGCCCTGGCGCTGGTTCTGGGTTTATATATGAATAACAAATCAGTTATTCTTAATCAAATAGCCCTAAACGTAATCTTTGGGTTTCTGAGTATCATCAACAAAATCTATTTTTAGCATATGGAAAGAAATTTTTGGTGAATTTTTCCTCGTCAACATTTTTTAGTGCAGTTAACTTAAATCTGTAATCATCGCCAAGTGTAATGTCAACATAAAAGGTTACCATACTCCTTTATTATTCAATTACTAACAGAAAAAAAATTGTTTAGGCATCGCTAAATGAGTCATTACTCAAGTTGTCGTGTTGATAAGCATGCGGTGATAAAAGGAAAGTAAAGGGTGATCTTTTTTAAAGTGACAGTGTTTGGAGCGCCTGTAGCGCGATCTAATAGCGAAATTGCACCAAACTTGGTATTTAGACTAACCAAGACATGGGGAAAAAGATTCCGTGAAAAAAAAATTTATTTCCAAAAATAGCCGCAAGGGCATTTTGTGGCGCTGCTGTAGCTTACAATAACGAGAATTAGCATAAACCACGGGTATGAAAGCAAAATGCAAATGTTGTACGATGACAGCGCCAGTAATAGAGGCTATAAAAGCAAGTAGTAGACAGCTCCGACAAATAATCTCAGCTGATGTAAACTAGCTCCAGTGGACATGCCTCTCACGTTAGCGGAATGTGCGTTACTGGAGAAGCTGTATTACATGAATCAATGTAATGCATCCGCAGCTCTTGGGGAATTTCGAACCAAAAAAAAAATTACGAAAGGGGCCTTTATCACTGAATGGTCTTAAGAAAATGATTAAGAAGTTCGAGGAAACGGGGTCACTGACCATTCGTGCTGGGAGAGAACGTAAACCAATATCAGAAGATGATGTAATAACTGATGTGACAATTGCAATTGTTGAAGGATCGCAGGGAACCATTGCTGGTACTAGCAGCGCCCGGGGTGTAGCTTGACAATTGGACATGAATTATTCCATGGTATGGAGAGTTTTGCGGCACATTATTGGATTTTACCCCTACAAAATCAGCCGCTTTCACGATCTGAAACCAAGTGATTATGATAAGCGAGTGACATTCACTCTATCGTTTCTTGCTAGGGTAGAAATTGACGATGCTTTCCCATGGCACATTCTGCGGGGAGATGAGTGCCATTTTTATCCCAATGGGTCCATAAACACACAAAATAGCCAAATTTGCGCTTCTGAGCAGCCCCACACCGTGCACGAAATCCTGTTAAATTCCCCAAAAGTCACTGTTTGGTGTGGTTTCACAGCCGAATTTGTAATCGGGCCATTCTTTGTTGAGACATTCACTCCGACAGGACCCCAAACGTGCACCATAAATGCAGAAAGGTACCATGAAATGCTGCAAACGTTTGTTATTCCACAACTTCAGCAAAGAAACCGTCTCCAGTAGGCAATCTTTATGAAGGATGGTGCTCCGCCACACATTAGTAATAAGGTAAAGCAGCTGTTGCGACAAAACTTCACTGATGATAGAGTCGTAAGTCGCAGTTTTCCAATTGCATGGCCGCCTCGTTACCCTGATCTCATGCCATGCGATTTTTGGCTCTGGGGTTATTTGAAATCTTAAGTTTATGTTGGTGGAGTATCAAATTTGTCTATCCTAAAGGACAACATAACAAAGACAGTGCGGAATATTCCTCATGATATGTTACATACGGCAGTAGAGAACGTTGTGCACAGAATGCACTGTGTTATTTCTGAGAACGGTCTTCACAATGAATGTGGTCTAATTCCTCACCGGGGAAGTTAATGTAGTAAGTAAACATTAATAATTTAACTGTACAATTGTACGTCTTGATGTCCCATGTCTTGATTAGTCTAAATATTAAGTTTGGTGCCATTTCGGCTATTAGATCGCGCTTTCTCTTTGAGATGTTTGCCAAGCAGATAAGCAGCAACGGAACCAAATTACTGATCGTACAAATTTATGCTAAAATGATTGTTTCTTCAATAACAAGGTATTTTATTTAGTGTCGAAGTGACATTAAGAATCGGGACTCTCCAGATGTTTTATTATGCGCATGTGCATGCATAAAGCCTACGACTAAAACGTTGTTGGTGGTTTTGAGGTCCGGATTTTAGATCATTCTGGGTAATGGATGTCCGAATTTCAGACTTTATACTGTATTGAATTTTAATTAAATCTAGAATAGAAAACATAAATAATTGTACATGAAAAGGGACACATTTTAAAATTAGAAATCTCTAAAGTTAAAAAAAAAAAAAAAAAAAAAATCACAAATTATAACAGGAATGAAAATAATGAGTAAACGTAATTTTGCCAGAAGTTACTACATATTTTCTTTCTTTTTCACGTCAGTTGATGATCTAGAACAATGGTTACCAAACATTTTGAAATGCTGACTCCTTTTCAGAATCCTATGGTGGAGGCCCCTTAGGCCTATTTTAAGTCTTACAAGTTAATAACATTTAGGATTACTGTGAAGCAGAGGAAGAAGGGCTAGGTAGTGAAGGAAAGAAAAGTAAAGAGACATTAAAACAGCTGTGCAGTATCCGTGCAATGAAATCAGTTTCAACAGTATCTTGGTTTATTCTTAACTATTACCAGTGTACATAATATATTAAAAATTTTGCCGTAAAATTATTTCACAGTTCAATAAATTAAACCATTTACTTAGCAATAGATTATGGGTGACAGCAACTATAAAATAGTTCCATAGAATTTCACTACTCCTTCAGTTAAATTGTTAAACATTATTTATCATTATGTGTTAAACAAAATTTTTATTACTTATCACAGCAAACAATTTAATTTGAATTTTTCTAAGTAAAGTTCACTTTAATGTAACAGTAGGCTTAAATTAAGATATAACAAAATCATATGAACATTTAATGGGAAACATGTGACTGAAATCTTTGCACAGTTTTCTTATTTTAGGTTAAGCTAACGGTAATTGCTGGTAAATGCCCGATTCTGCATTTCAGTGGCTTCTGTACTTTGTTTTGGTGCTTGTATAGGTGGAGATTCCTGCTGCAGAGTTATATGAAAACAGCTGTACTAATTTTGTTTGTTAGACAAGATTTTGAATTCATCTTATAAATGCAGCCAAAATTACAGTAGACTTTCTTTATTTCATTTCATATTCAGTTTGGTGTGAGATGTGAAATATATAAATACCTTGCATTCTACTGAGTTGTTTTTTTTTTTTTTTTTTGTTCACATTTGAACACATTTAGAACCTATTTAAAGCCATCAAGCACCCTTGCTTGAACTGTGAGAAAATAGAAGTCTTTCAAAGCTTTGAGTCTGATTACTTGTTTGTATTTTTCTTCAGTCTTGCCGTTATTTTTATTCAAAAAGTTTTATAATAGGGAAGCAATCACTATCTTTCTTTTCCATTCACTCCGGTTAAACGAACACACTGACACTTGCATTAAACACTGTTGCATTTTTCTTTTAAAGGTAAGATTCATGTTGTTCAGTTTGTTAGAAGTGTTGGTAAAATTTGCATATTTAAAGGGTTCATCATTTACAGTTGTCGCCAGTAGAAAGTTATAATCCATCACAAATGCTGCTAATTTTGCATCAAACATGTCAATGCTTTTCTTCAAGTTTTCTGTTTCATGAGAATTCATCCAAGAGATAAAGCATTTCACCTCCTGATATGCATGCTGCTTGGTAGTAGTTGGCACAGAAGCTCCTTTTGATAGCTTTGTAAATAAGCATTTAGAACTATTAGCCTAGTGATGTCAGTCAATTCAAACATTTGCAGCACAAATTTGGTACGCCTGTTTGCTACTGATAAATGCCTCCTGTCATCAGTCAGATTGCAAATAGCTTTTAAATGCTTCTTTTTTGTTCAACTACTTCTTTATCATCTTCTTGGGTTGCTCCTTTTTTATCGGAAACTTACTGGCAAAGTATTAGCAGACATTCAAAATGCATCCATCCATGTAATACTAATATTTCAAATTATAAGCTTTCTATCTTTAGTACTGTATTTCACAGCTAATATAGCATTACTATATAGGTAAATGATGAGTAATAGAGTTCCATGCATTCATATCGGTCACTGAAGAAACTAAATTATGACTGACTGAAATTGATTTGCAATTATGTAAAATATTGTTGCATAGATATTTAATTTCTTTACCTATTCTATTTTTCTTTTCATGGAACTCTTTTATTAAAGGCCTACAGTTCTTTGTACCAAATTATTTTAGAATTATTGCTATCATGGTCACAAACTAAATGAACATATCGAATAAATGTTGTTGACACAGTACTGAATTGCTGGTTTCAGATCCATGGAGTGCTTATTTCTAAGAGCTGTATCCTGAAGGGCCACCAAATTCCCACTTTTTAATTAAAGAACTTTTTTCTCGATTTTTTTTTTTTTTTTTTTTTTTGGATAAGTTACAACACTTTTCTTCACAACACAATGTTCAACAGTATGATAAAAAAATAAAAACATCCAAATTTTGTTATAAATATTTATCATCATCATTATGATGTCAAAAGTGCCCAAGTCAACCTGGAAACCAATTTAAAGGATTTCATTTTCTTTTCACTATTTATGAACAATGTTTTAAAATGAAAATTTTAATCACTATAATTCAAACATTTCATTACTGTGCATAACATTTTAAATATATTTTAAAGCAAAGAATTATTCAAAGCAAAGCTTATTCATGAAAAACAGTCATTCATCAGAATGAAAGAATAGTAAATCAGATCAAACATCATTCTATGAAAGGTTTGACTTTAGGGAACAGTTGTGGAAGTGGGCTGTATCTAATATTTAAGATGTGAGGAAAGAGAATGTATTATGGGATTCCAAACATTTTTTCCTCAATATATTTCTTATTATAAATAATGCAATTACATTGCAGTTCTTTTGCATATGATTTGTTGTCTGCTAGAGGAGATGTAAAATAAAACTTCGCAAATTCCTGTTCAGAATGTAATTTCTAGTTTTTGTTTATTATTATTTATTTTTTTTATTTCATCGGTTTTATTTATTTTCCTGGAGTGGCTGCAAACTTCCCGTTAAGTGTAGGTGGAGCCCCTAGGGCTCCATGGAGCACAGAGATGGAACCACTGGTCTAGAATATCATTTCTCAGTCTGTGGTCCTTAAAGCCTGCCCTTGTGATTCTCCTAGATTCTAGAGACAGTAAATAAAATTCAAATTAGCTGTGTGTATCTCACTATATTTGAAAATCTCAAAGTTTGGAAATATCACATTGAAATCTCTTCACTTTTTCTCTCAAGATTAACATTTTTAAAATGAAAACTGACTCGATTAGAAACAAAGTACAGAAATCAACTTGATGTATGTGCCAATTTCAAACTTGAGTTACCAGCATACATCTGAACAAAGAACAGATGTGTAAGGATTGGCAGGCTCATCCATCTCATTAAAATGAATCCTTACATTGATTAAAGTTTTATGTAGTAAGATATCACAACTTTAATAGCCTTGAATTAATAAAAACAAATATAAATTTTCTTCTATTGACTTAGTTGCTCAATACCAATATAAAATTACATGAATTTTACTTATAAAATATTAATAAATTGGTAGTAACATATGCCTAAAAAATTGCTTCCAAAGCAGAAATTAAGTTTGTCCACAGAACATTTAAATTTATAAAAGTGGTTCCCACTAGAAAAAAGTTTGAGATACACTAACGTAGGTTAAAAGGTTGGGTGATGATTTTTGAGAAAAGTTTTTACATTAATAAACAGGTGTCAAAAGGGACAGCAATATGCAAATATACAGATGGCAGTAGTATCACATACAAAATGTATAAATAGGCAGCGCATTGGCAGGGCTTTCATTTGTATTCAAGTTATTCATGTTAAAAGGTTTCTAATGTGTTTATAGCTGCATGACGGGAATTAAGACTCAATGTAAAATGCGAGTTGTAGCTAGATGCATGGGACATTCCATTTCAGAAATCATTAGAGAATTCAACATTCCGAGATCTACAGGGTCAGAAGTGTGCCGAGAATATCTCCCATCATGGAGAACGTAGTGGCCGATCACCTGCACATAATGACCGAGATGGGCTTCGCATGCATTAGCAGGCAAGCAACACTCACATGAAATAAGCGCAGTAATTAATGTAGGATGTATGACAGACGTGTCTGGTAGGGCAGTGTGGCAAAATCGAGTGTCTTTACTAACCAAACATCACCTGTATTGCCTCTCGTGGGCTCATGACCATATCGGCTGGACCCTAGATGACTGGAAAACCATGGGTTGGTCATATGAGTCACAATTTCAGTTGTTAAGAGCTGATGGTAGGGTTCGAGTTTGGTGAGACTCCATGAAGGCATATATCCAAGCTTTCAACAAGGTATTTTGCAAGCTGGTGGTGGCTCCATAATGGTGTCTGCTGTTTTTTCATGGCATGGCCTGGGTCTTATGGTCCAACTGAATTGATCATTGACTGGAAATAATTATTTTCAGCTACTTGGAGACCACTTGCAGCCATTCATGGACTTCACGTACTGAAACAACAATGGAATTTTTATGGATGACAATGCACCATGTGACTGGGTTACAACTGTTCGCGACTGGTTTGAAGAACATTCTGGACAGTTCCAGCAAATAACTTGGTCACCTATATTTCCCAATGTGAAGCTTATTGAGCATTTATGGGACATAATTGAGAGGTCAGTTCATGCACAAAATCCTGCACTGGTAACATTTCACAATTATGGATGTCTGTAGAGGCAACATGGCTCAATATTTTTGCAGGGGACTTCCATCAACTTTTTGAGTCTATGCTACGTCGAGTTCCTGCATTTCACTGAGCAAAAGGAGATGATATCCCATGACTTTTGTCACCTCAGTGTGTGTAAGATAAAAATTTTCTTAAAGATCTTCATCATTAAATCTGAAATAAGTTCCTATATCTGTTTTCTTGTAAAGAAACAATTTGATACCCTTAATCAAAATCTCATTTTCCAGAACACATTTGATGAAACTCAAACGATACCAGACAAGACCCTAATTCTCAGAAAGAAAAAGACTATTGTAAGCTGAAGTATGATTATGATATGCAAGACATGTATTTTTATTCAAATGACTAAATAAGCAAACAAAAGGACAAAGAAATTATGTGAATCCCCTAAAGCTCATCACTGTCAATATCTGTCATGGAGTTTATACATGCTTACCAGTTCACTTTTTCTCTGCTTTAACTAGCAGTTTAATAGCAGAGGGGTAGCTTATGTCTAAGTGTACATATGAAGTTTTGTTTTATTTTGTCAAATATGTCTTAAAGTACCACTAGAGGTCCATGCGTATTTGATTTAAAAAGCCATATAAATCCAACCTGGAGTCATTACATGAATTTCCAAATTAAGGTAACTCATGATACTGCTGAACTAATACTTTCTGTCTTGTAAACTAACATTACAAAATGTCTCATATTGGTTAAAATTATGAAAAATTGTATTGCTGAAATAAAAAATCTCATGGAAACAACTTTAAAAATTGTTATTCATTTCAGTGAATAAAACTAAAAGAATTTATTGCTCAGACTGTTTAGCACAACTATCTATGCTTCTGAAACCTCATGACTTTTGTCAAGAAAAAGTAAAATTCTTATATGGCTTTTGTACAGTACAAAAGAATTTTATTTTACTCCAGAAGAAGAGGTAATTGTGCACAATATTATACAAAATCTACACCAAGCTAAGCTTGTTTTTTTTTTTTTTTTTTTTTTTTTTTTTTGTGTGTGTGTGTAGTTTTAAATTTGTGATATTGTTAAAAATTAGTTATCAGTCTTGAGAAATTTTATAGCTCTTAGAATAAGTGAAGAGTTTTAATTATCTTTGAAATGTATTTATTTAAGGTAAAATGTCACAATATCCATTATATTATCCTTTCTGACATTAAGAAAGAGAGTTTTATTTATTTTATGTGTGTGGCTTTTTGTTTGTAAATTGGAGCTAATATGTATTACAGAGTTCTCCATGAAGGCAGCTCATCTGTGATAGATAGCCTTATTTTCTTAATCTTATCAGTTACCCAACCAATTTGATGTTTTTGAAAGTGTTTATCACATTATTTTCCTAAAGACGAAAAAAACAATTTCTAATGCATACATATTGTTTGTTTCTTTATGAAGTTTTCTAGGAACATAAAAAATCCTACCACCAGCGGCCGAGCAGTAACGTCGCTGAACACTGGTAGTTTGGTCCGAGGTTCGAATCCCGCGAACGGGCTGGCTGCATGGGTGTTTTCGTGGTTTTCCCCATGTGTAACGCGTATACGAGCCAGTTTCCCTTAAAAAGTCCTCCACGAAGGCATCCCTCCCTTAAGGCAGATAGCCCTCGAGTGCTTTGCCGTAATCTAATAAACCAAACTAGGAACATAAAACTGTTGTTTCACAAGCTTGGAAAGCCGAAACGATAGGTACAGCTTGTAAAAAAGTTGGTAATTGTCGACCAAGGTAAACAATGATGAGTAACGTCCGGTACATCACCAGACAGGCAAAAACAGAGCTCTACATTTTACTGTAGGGATACGCCTGATGGTACGACCTTACCCTTCAGAGAACATTATATAACTGAAACAGATGCTCCTTGAAAAATTCTTATCCCAAGAACTGTAAGCTAACCTGGTGTTGAGTATCAACAGGTGATGCAATGAAACCATGGCTGGTAGGAAAGGTCATATGCCTTAATAAGGCTTTTCAGTTTGTTGTTCTCCCTCTTGGCTAGACAGTTTTTTGTACCAATGCCATTCCGTCAATAAAGCCTTTTTCTCTTCATTATGTACTTTATCTGCCCTACTCATTTTTTTTGCTACTATGCTTTTCTCATCCTTTAAGTACTACCGTAGTATGAATTTCATGTCTCTCAATTTATTTTTTGCAGAATAACAGCCAAAATCAGAAAAGTTGCTAAAATTTTGCACACTAACATAATTCTTCATTCCAGTAGCCAAACGATGATGAATAACATGTTATACTGATAATCTTTTAACTGTAGGTATAAATATAATAAATGGGATAAAGGAAAAGGTTATTGCTATGCAATATAGCATTAAAACCATCTTTTGCTGATTACATTAATCATACAAATGTTTATAGATGTTTCAAATAAACTATAATAACACAAATTAGATTTTAGAAAGTAAAAAAAAAAAAGTATGTTGTTTTGAATTAGCTGTTAAATAATATATTGTTTAAATTTAAAAGATGCTTGTCAGACAGTGGATGATAAGTGGCCTAGTGGTATAATGTAATGAAGACAAATAATGAAAAGACTACGCTATACACATTTCTAACATCAAAATGTAGAAAGTCTAACTTAGGCCTTTCTGTATCCTAAAGGTAATGAATAAATTCAGGTGAAAGGAAAAATCAATACTAGACCTTTTAACTAACTATAAGTAGATTTTAGCAATGAAGCAGAAACTCTGTAGTTTCAATTAGTGTTAATTACTTAATAGTTTAATAGGAAGCATTTGGTCATATCCAATTATAATTGTGAATTTCCATGCCAGTGTGAAAGGATATGGGCATCTATGACATCTTCTTTGGAAGCTCCTTCATTACTATATCTGTTCTTCCCTATGCAGATAAGTTTTTATTCATAATTATTTAGTCAGAAAATTTGAATTTTAAGTATGACCTAATTTTCAATATTTTGGTAGCCATGAAATGTACACTAGAACAGTAAGACAAAATTATCTTAATAGAAGCAATGTCAAATCAGTGTATCAGAAGTTAGAAAGCCAAAATCAGTGTGAACCAAAATATTTGATTATTTTAAAACCTTCAAAATATACATTTTTTAAAAACATACCAAAAGGAAATTTTTGCGTTTGATGTTTGTTACTTTTGAGGTTTCAGAATACACTAAACATATCCTTTTTAAAAGTTAACATTTTGCATGTCAATTTCTCCTATTAGGGGGAAAGAATTGAAGAGTTTGATGTTCATTACATCCTGTAAGTAATAACAAACTAAATATACACTGTTGGGCAACTGCTAAGGATGAATCTCAAATCGCAATGTAGCATGACATCAAGTGAGGATGGGGGCTAAGCAGGATAAAATACTGTTACCACACTGTTCAAATGTTAGAATAAAGGACATTTATTGTTTAGAAAAACACAGAAGGTTTTCAAACATCCAAAAGTATTCTTTTGATGCTGTGTACAGAAAAAATGCATAGGAAGGACAGCAAACACTTTTTCAGAAAGGTGTCAGTATGGAACAAGTCCACTGTGGAGTGCATTGCAACTTCTCTTGCTGTGTCATGCTTTGGACAACATTGCAGCTGTTGAGGCAATTGACCTCATCTCTCTGTCAATGTAGGAATGAGAGTGTTCTTGTTTTTTTTGGAGGATATTTTCAATCAACAAATCCCCTTTCCAGAGTATCCCAAACATTTTCAATGAATTTAGATCTAGATAACATGCTGGCCATACAAGGTACTGAATATTCTGACTGTCTCGAGAGTCCTGAACAGAGAGTATTTAATGACATGGTGAGGCATGAAAAGAAGTTTATCACCAAAAGCACCATGAAAAAGGCAGTTAAACTTCATATACATATAGTTTGCCATTGTCCCAGTAGGCCTCCCCCCATGCAGCCATTGATTTTGCTGCCTGCCCATATCATGATATGGATCTTGGATATTAGTTTATTTCTGGATATTTTCTGAATAACAACCAGTAACACTGTCATGCCAGATTACTTTGTGTCTACAATCTGATGACAACCTAATCATCTGAGAACAGTATACAATCTTAGTTATGTTTACTTCAATTGTGATATCACTGCAAATGGGAGGAAGTAAGGTGCTGTTTGGACAATGGGACACACACAGCTCTGTGGTTGTATAATACTCCTTTTCCCAAACAGCTGGCTAGTTTTTCACATCTGCTGTCACAAAACAGCACACACACATTTGCCACCTGCTGAGCTGTGGTACACCAGTTACATCATATATGTAATATATACCTTCATGATGCTTCACATCCCAGTTGTTTTAAATCATTTCCACAGCCATGACATAATGTTGTAGGTGAGTCTAAACACCCTGGTAATATCAGTTATTTTTCACACTTCTTTGAACTTTTCAGTGATACGATCATGTGTAAAATCATTCAAGTGATGTTTGAAGATACATCAAAACCTTCAAGATCACCAATTAAATCTTTCTTGGTAAAACAACTGCCCGCATGCGTCAAATTCTTTAAATCCTTTATCAGTACTATAATGTGATGAACAAGTGAGGTAATGAAAATTTGCACATGTTTACCTCTTCTTACTGTAACTCACATTCTGATTTTCCACATTTTGCTTTCTTTCAATTTGTGATTGCTGTGGGTCATAGTTTTGTCCATCCATCAGTGCATTATTTTAGAAAAGACCATTTTGTTGCTTTCCCCAGATATTATTTAATAATCTTAAATATTTAAATGAAATAAGTTTCGGATAATTCTATAGTATCTTAGATTCACAATATTAGATTCAGTTAATAAAATTTTCATATAGATGTTTTAATCAGGATTCATTAAATCAATTTTTAAGCAGAAAAATCAACTATTAAGGCCCGTCCACACGAGTACGCTAGCGACGTAGTTGACGCAATTTTTTTTGCGCCGGCGTAAATTTGCCTTACGCAGAAGACGTAAAACTGGGTTCACTCCTGTTCAGCCTTTTTCATCCGTAACGTGAACGTACAGCCAATAGCTGACCGAGTTCTTATCACGTGTCATAATCTGAAAAGCTTCTTGCTTACCCGTTTCAATATGGCGTCAGAACAACACAGAGATGAGTTTTTGCTTAAAAATATCATAACTGTATACAGCAATAAAATAATCAGCATTGTTCATGACAATCCTCAGATTTCTCAAACCATATATATTGGTATAAATTTCAAATTCTCATTAAAGGAGAAAAACTGTATCTTTATAAAGCAATGATCCAACCAGTATATCCATATAATTCACCTGTTTATAACATCATAAGTATAATACGAACCTAAATAAATTAAATTTCTGTCTTACAAAATTCTCCTTAATTATTATATTATAAATATTCGCTATATCATGTGTAATAAAAAGCTTTATAAAAATATAATGCTGTTAGCTTTTCTCATTTTGATACGTGGTTTTTATATTTAATCGCGAATCATTATATTCTTATTTTACCTATTATTATTATTGTTTTCATTTCTTATTTTATCCATTATTAATATTGCTTTTAATTTAATTTAAAAATGTGCACTGCAAATTTTTAACCATTAAACCCTTATGTAATGATATATCTGCAGCTCTTATATAAATTATCTCTTTATTTTTACCTTATTGCATATTACATCCTCCACATAATTTCTCACAAACTGTCCAAAGTTTGAATCTTATTCTAAATTCAAAAATAAAAGAAAAAAAAAAAAAGCTGAAAGCTTTCAGATTTTATATTACACTCATATGAGTAGTTTCCCCCCCCCCCACTCACACGCACATACACAATTCAACAGCATTTGGGCTAACATCACACTGTGCTAAAAATATTTAAAAGAGCAGCATATCTTTAGAAATTTAATTGGATGAACTTTTCTTCTAATTTATTTGTGTGATAATATATAGAAAATAATCAAATTATAGATCGCTTTACTTATTACACAGATTCCTTTATACGTACTGCCATACCACACATAAACAAGCAGACTGAGGGAAGGGGGAGTTTAAAAAATATGAAGTTGATTTTATTATATGGTGGATAGTGTTTTAAGTAATTTAATTGTCTTTACATACTGTATTCCAAACCATAATTCTGGATATTTATTTCGCAGACGAGGCAATAAAGAAGAAAAATCTCTTTGCACAGGCTCTAAATAAATCTTTCGGACCCATTTTCGCATCTGCTTATACACTTAATAGTAAAGTGTTAGCTATAGAAAAATCATCTGATTCTAACAACTTGCCACAAACATATAGAAACACAGTGAAGTAATAAAATACAGCTCCGTTGATTCTACATTACAGCGTCATGTGATTTTTGCACAAAATAGTTCTATTGGTTAAACGCACTCTTCGCAAGCATACTCGTTTGGACGCTTTTTCCCTGGTAACATAAAAGTGCGTTTGTCAGCTATGTTTCGAGTGTAGTCATGTGGACGGGCCTTTAAGCAGTCCTTGTCCATATGCAAGTTTTACTTTAAAGTAATAGGTAACCTTGAAAAGTGGATTTAACTTTGTTTCATTTAAATCTTAATATAGTAATTTCTAACAATTTTTTATGTATGAAATTAATAATAAATCTACTTATTATATGCAGTTATACCTTCATAGTCCTGCCTGACATATGGGTCTTGCATGTGCCACACAAGATTTCAAACTTTGCTGTTGAATTTTTACAGGTATGTGTTTTGTAACTTCAACAACATTCATCAATACTTCTTTCTTTATCTTATTTGTGTTTTGTGAGGAATATTTTAAATCTTTTTCTTCTAGAATGCTCATCAGCGTCTTAAGAACAGAATGGAAAGATTTGAATTCATAGCTGATATAATGAATACCTATAAGATGGGAAACTGCAAGCAGTTACATTAGACCTAAATATATCACCGCTGTGAGTGCCTAAATGTCCTGTAAAAGTCTATTTTGTTATTGTACTATTTATTTAATAATTAAACAATATTCCAATTATTAAAAACTGAAGTAATTTTTCTAATAAAAAAAACATGTACTTATGCATGAAAAGTATCAGCGTTAAGGTCCTACACAGTTTTATTCAACAACACTTTTACATTAACTTTGCAGACATATAAAATTTAACAGTACTACAAAACCATTAATTGCAAGCCACTTTCTTGAGGTCACAACTAAACATGAGAAATCTCATGTTTTGATTAAGAAAAGTCATTTCCAATGTTTTTCACATATAAAACACTGCTACAAAATACAATGGACCCACAATTTATAAATGCTTCTTCCAGTGGTACCTTCAGTTAAACCACTTACAACACAAATGCATAAAATCACAGGAACTACAATACAATACTGATGGCATATACAAATATGCTACATTCTCTTAGAGAAACATGAACGTATTGCTTTTATAACTGTTTTCACAATAGTGAGAGAACAGTGTTTGCTTGAACTTTGTTACACATTTTTAAATTGTAACTATAAAATATGTGGTTTTACCACAATCTGCATAGCAGTTACAAACAAAAATATGAATGCTTCCATGAAAATAACAGAAATATTTCCAAAGTATTATGAATGAAAGTCAGAAAATAATTTTTCTTTATCGTTAAATAGCAATAACATTTTAATAAGTACAAATCACATGTTAGTATTTGAATATTATAAAAAGAGTTACTCTACAATCCTGCTGAAAAACAACATACATTTGGCACAAAACGTTTTCTAATGAGAATTTTCTTTAAAAATCAAAGTATGATTTGTCTAATAACTATCAAACAAAAGCTATTAAAGTTATAACATTTATATTTCTGAAGCAAGTTCCTTGAAGTTGCATGAAATGTCATAAGATATCTACCTTATGTTTATTTCAATGATGCAAAGAATATTATTATTTCATCCGAAAGGCTATAAAATAAAAATTATTGAGGAAACATGTTACTGAATTTGGTATCTCCCACACCAAATGAAATATAAGTTTTTATTAACTTTATCTAAATATTTCAGAGATAAGAGTAAATAAGGCAATTTATAAGCTTCATTTTGACTGTGATAATTATTTTACCCATATGTTAAATGGCTTAAATTTATTGGAATTGTTTATTTCAGTAAAACTACCAAAGTTGTTGGACATCAGAATATGATTTCTTCTATGATTTTATGACATGTTTTTATTCACAAAGTAGCAAATTTACATTTGAAAAAAAAATTCTGTTCAATTACATTTTACTACTACTAATTATAAATTGAATTACTAAAAATATTTTATTAATTTGCATTTTTGAAATTTTTCAATAAATGCTTAATGCTTTCAAATGCAAAAGAAATCATGCTTGAATTAAAGCATTTATTCATATTAAATTAAAAATATTTTAAGTTTTTCAAAAATAGCAATTTCAATTATATGACTAATAGCTGTACAAAGAATATTTATTACAACTTAATTCTTATTTAAATGGCAAGTTATTTTTGTCATTTAACTATAAATTAAGCTCTAAGCTTTACAGATGAAGAATATATATGTAAATTTGTACTCTATCCATTAATATTTATTGCTGTTACATGCATTGTAATAAAATGCATTTTGTGCTTCTTTATATACCCCCAAAGAATAAACTAAATCCATGAGCATGAATGATATGTGAACTCAGCAATGACAAATCAGAAATAGTCTAGTTTGTCAGGATTAAAACAGCACATTAAGCTTTTAATCATCAGTTACTGACGTTGAATCATTTTCTTCAAATCGATATGCATAAAATGTCTGAATACTTGAGAACTCAATTTTATGATGTTTCTGTAATACAAATTAATTTTCCTTTCACTAAGCTAGATAAAATAAAATACTATTCAACTGAAACCTCTATGCTTTAACATATTAAAATTTCATGAGGTAGAATAATGCATTAATATATTTAAAATATTTAGCTCTTTATATAATATTTTTTTACCCCTTTCAAATGGCGAACTAGTATCTGTTGTTAAAAGTCTAACTGTCTGTATAGGAAAATCAAGAGAGATGCCATTAATGCAATAAAATAAAATATTCATTTTAGCCTAAAAATTAAAAAAGAGTCTAATTTTGTATGAAAAAAACTGTGATTAAAAACCCAGTTTTCAAGGCACATTTGTCTTTCAGAAAATAGACTTTACATATTTATATTCCAGCTGATTCATTGATGTGTTTTACAACTTACGTGCTAGCAATTTGTGTGAGTTCTTTGAAATATTTAAACATCATGAAAGAAAGTTGAAATGTTGATTCTAATAATAAGGTAACACAATGCCTAGAAATAAAATTTGGAATCATTTTTTAGTACAATAATTCCACTATTTCATACATTGCTTTATAATGAATGTCAGTTCCAAATAAATTGATAGTATAAACTACATTTCGAGTTTTCACTAAATAACCTTCACATTTAACAAATTTTAAAAATTATATAAAATGTTATATGCATGTGCAGATTTTTAAAGAACAATTCAAAAGTTTATGAAAATAAATTTTAGTTACTTCTTTGCAGCACAAGCACAGTTTTCATTATAGAAAAACTGACTACATCATTATAAGTGAAATAACAAAAAAAGATATAAAATTCACATTTCTTTCTTCAATCTTAATCCATTCACAAACTTAATAACTTTGCTGATAAATTAAGATTAAAAAATTTTACAAAATTCAAATAACTTTGCTGATAAATTAAGATTAAAAAATTTTACAAAATTCAAATTATAAAGGACAATTTATTATAGTTTGTCAGATAATGTCCATATTGTACACTACAAATGCAAATTTTAGGTAATAAAGTATATTAAATAATTATCAGCTAAGAACATCAAAATTCTTCATCAGTGAAAATATTATGTTAAGTGACAGCAAAAATATTATTTTCGATGAATAAAAGATAAGTTACTGTTGCTGAGACATTTGAAATTTTTACTGTATAAAAATCAAATTACAGATTAACATGTATAGTTACAAAACTGTGATATTAAATGTGTATTATTATAAGATCATGAGTTGGTAAAAAATATGTGACAAGGTCTGTTGTTACCTTAGCAAATGCTGTAATATCTCATTATTAATTTACTACACTCTGTAGGCAACTTTAAACACATTTAAAGAAATTCGTTTTTCACATATAATTTTAAGTAATGGACAATAAATCAATAATTACCTTAATTGTTATTTACATCATCAAACCTAGCATCAACAGCATGTCACTCAAAAATGGATAAAGAGTATTAATGCAGAATATCTCTGTATCCAAAACCTCTGCAGTTTAATATAAAGAACTCGGTGGGCAAACTGTCCTCTGAATTTATACCTACTCCCTAATATTGGAAATAGATATTTATACCTCTTGAGGTCTTTTGTGACATTTTGAGTATTTCTCATGTAGTGAATATAACATCTTCAAAAGGAAATACAGCAGTGCACTAACAGCTAGGTTAGGTTATTTGAATATGGCAAAATCAAAAGGGCTATCTGCCTTCATGGTGAACTTTCTGGAGGAAAACTGGCTTGTATTCATGTTTCACATGGGGGGAAATTAACCATGAAGCCAGCCCATTTGTTTTAGTTTGAACACAAAGCAGGTGGATATACTGGTATTCAGCAGCCTTAAGCACCCAGCCACTGATGGGCAGTGCACTAACAGCATCCAAGTAAACCTGCTCAGACAATTACATTACCTATCATACTGCTACATAAGTAATTTATTTCTGTTTCATTACCTTAAAACATATTTTTAGAGCTAAGGCAGCAGTACAAGGAACTGCCCAGAGGCACTATATGGTTTTTGTCAACCAAAATAAAGAAAAATGATGCACTGATTTGCAAATGGACTGATTCTCGCTTAAAAAAACTTAATTATTATTTACCAAGTTAAATTGCATTCAAGTTAAAAAATTCAGCAAAGGAAAATTTTTAATTTGATCTTTAAAATGATATAACTTCAAAAAAAAAAAAAAAAAAAAAAAATTAAACAAGATACTGAGATAAAGTAAACTAGTCTTTGACAAAAAATGTCATTTAAATAAGCTTTTTGAAGGTTTTTAAAATTAATCATATAGTAACATGGAAAGTTCTTTTACGGCAAAATGGGACATTGGACGAAATAATGTTAATATGCCATATGTTGCCAATATGTATTAGGCATGTTGCAAATATTTCAATACTGCTCCACACCCATGAAGCAGAAAAGATCAGTAGCCCAAAGTGAAATCATTATGATTTATTATTCTTCTCAACCTACTATTATTATTTTTAAATATTAAAAATTATTGATTTCACTCAAATGAAAACAATCTTACGATCTTTAACTGTGACTTTTTTGATAAATGTACACCAGACTTAAAAATAAATGCTACTATATGAGAGAAGCTATCATTTGTAAAAATGCCTCAGCAACTATTTATTACCAAGTGGTACTAAAGTGAGAATTTTAAAACGATGACAGCACAGTATAACTACTTTCTGCAACACACATATTTTAAGTCAAATAATAATAAGAGTCTTGCTTTAACCCTCTGACTGCTCAATTTGTGGACTGAAATCGCTTCAAAAATTGTGTATTATTTTTCCCTTCTTCTATATTTTAAATCTATATATATTGGAGAATTGAAAAATGCATTTTTCCTTTCTAGAAAATATTTTTTTTATACAGATTTTTATCATGAGAAACTAAGTTGCCAGAAAAACCAATTTCAGATGTTATCAACCCCCCCCCATTTTTTTAATAAATTTCAGTCGAATTACAGTTAATTTCTATTTATTGCATAATATAAAAAAGTAAAATATATCAAATTTAAGAAAATATAAAACACTGAGGGGAAAATATCTTAGAAATGCAGTTTAGTATGATAGATTTCAAAACAGGGTTCAAGGCAAAGTCCAACTTCACAGTCTTTGCACCAAATTCAATAAATCAAGATAACTGCTAAATGTTTTCTAGCAGCCATTTCTGTAAGAAAAAAGTGCAGTGTGAGCAGTAATACCATGTACCTTCAAATGCCGTAATTTAGTGGACAACTAACGATATCTGTTGGCCAAAGCGCAAACTAAATGTCTAATACAGCATATAATTTATTTCAGTGGTTAAATAGGAAAAGAACAGGATGTGCTCCTCAATAAAGGGGGAAAAAATGCCCACGGAAATCGCGAGATAAGCAGATTTGGCTACATTTGAGTTGCCCATGGAAATCACGGGATGAGCAGCCAGAGGGTTTATAGATTTTTAGAGATTAGCTTCTAGCAGCTTGCGGAAAATTTTTACCATCCATCTTTTTAAATTTGAAAATAAATTAACATGATGTTAATATACAAGCAATCAATCCTCTTTAAGCTTGGTTTAAATTTTTATTCTACTTAATACTGATTATTGTAATGGCAGATTCAGCCAAGCTTATAAAGTAATTTACAACTGGATAAATGCTCTAAAAATACTGCAATTAACTGTTCTCGCCAATTTTAAATGTTACTTCACAGAATATTCTCATTCTTGTGCACAATATTACTTTAAACACACAGTGTTACTGTTGCATTCTGATTTCATGCAGAATTAAATTGCAAATACAGATTATTACTGTAGTTTTAGAAAAGTGTTTCTTACTTACACACTGAAATTTTACATTATATTTATTGACAAAGATCTAAAATAGTGTTTATTTAGTTTTCAATAAATAAGGTTTTATACTTTAGTAAATACGTAAGTAATAAATGTGAAGCAAAACATAGATTACTTCAAACCCAGTTAAACAACTTGCTAGGACATATAATAAACATTTTCTCTCATAACTTGAAATTATATACTCCAATAATGATCTTTGCTGTTTTTCAGTCAACAGCTTCTCATAAAATATTTCTTACAGATAAATGCCATATAAATAAACAATTATTTACATTACATGTAAACAAATAAAATTTCAATAAATTAAAACAAGAAATATAAAGTCATGCATAGTAGCGCAAGCATCATAATATGAAAAAACAAAAAATTTTAGTCCAGCAAGGATTATAAAATGGAATGAAAGCACCCCTATATCAAAAGAAGTCATCCCCCTCCCACGTTCTTCTGTCAGACTATACAAAAATAAGAGTCATACTGCCTCAACAACCTACAAGTAACACAAAAACAATTACCTGAATTTAATGAAGATGCAATCAATTAAATATTTCTAAAAGATAATATAAAAATGTACATTGTTATTTCAAAAATAATCTTGTAACATTTAAAATGTATTCTGCCAATTTCCAAATTTAACAAAAGAAATAGATGAAATGTGTTTATAATTGCTGTATGTATGCAGTCATTTATTATGCATTTGAATGTATTTCATTTTTCTAAGTTTTTGTGAATGACTGGTAGGGGTTTTGTAAGAGATTTTAAATGCTCAAAATACTTTAGGTACAGGTTCCCCTTCATCAGAAGCTTACTGATACTAAAAGACTCAGATTCATTAACTGTTGAAACAAAATCTAAATTCAGTACATAAATTTTTATTTATTTATTGCAAACAACTTAAAAAAAGTTCTTGCAACAGAAAAAGTTCTCAGCATTAATGATTTTTAAGCATGTAAAAAAAAAAAAAAAAAGAAATATAGAAATTTGTTGCAAAAATATTGCAACAAAACTAAGCATTTGATCCAATTCAAAATCTAAGAATAAAAACTTCATTTTAAAGAAATTTTCTAAGGATTTCAAAACCGTTTTAGTGATCTAAAATGGCATTAGACTTTAATGAAAAATAAATAATTACTCTTAAGGAACATTTTGGCCAAGAGTATTGCTAATCTGTTATATTGAAATAGACAAAAAAAAAAAAAAAAAAAAAAAAAAGAAGAAGAAGAAGAAAAAATACTGTATTCCACCAAAGATTACAATATAAATACAATGAAATCAATACTGTTGGAGTATCTGATCTTTGGAAGATTAAGACTACCTAATAAATATGCATCTAATCTTTTAGAGCTTTCTGAGCCACATCGCCAAGAAGATGTGCCAAATTGCTGTACATAATTAAGCTATAATAAAATCACATTTCATAACATTACACTTGTTTCTACATCAAAAATATTTAAAAGGGATAAAAATATTAATGTAACATTTTTAATGTGAACATTAAGGTTATTTCTTAAGTACCAGTGCACTTGCATGTAGTTTCATAGTTATGATAGCAGCTGCAACTGTTGTTTATAACTGCTTATGAATGCCTACAATGGATTGGTATATAAAATTATAATTCATACCAAAGTAATATATATATATATATATATATATTCTTAACTATCTCCTGAATGTCATGAAATAGAACACATTATAAATCATATCTTTAAACGCTGCCAAAGAACGTTTTGAGAACGTATGAAATCATTTTCTAAGAACTCGTACCAAAATTATTAAATGCAAATATATATAAATTCTACTGGTTTTAAAATACACACCATGCTGAAATTCTGCATCTGTTAATCGAGCAACAGCCCACCAGCAGTCAGGCAAATACACCTGCTCAACACAATTTAGGAGAGGTTCAATTCATAGCTGCATGGGTGTTTTTTCACTATGTAAATTAGCCAGCTGTCCTTCAAAAGTCCTCCATGAAGGCATCCCTCTTTTAGCAGATAAACCTGGATGCTTTGCCTTAACCAATTAGAAGAGTTATTAAATTTAAAAAACGATTAACTTGCTAATTAATTGAAAAACTAACTCTTTATCAATCAACTTTCATTTATGAATTATCTTGATTCACTTTATTTTTAGGTTTTTATGAAAGACCATCAAAGGTGTGGTATTTTATGGAAAGCAATCATTATCTGAAATTAGACTGTTAATGTCTGCTTTTAGATTTAAAGGCTTAAACAACGCATAGATTATGTATCTGTCTAAATGCATATTTCCTTAAAACCAAGCTAATTAATGCATGGATTGCAAAACCAAAATTTGTTGATTTTAATTAAAAAAGAAAGAGGGAGGAAGAGGCAATATGTATCATGACAGCATTTCGTCTTCTTCTTTCTCACTTTATTGTCTACTGATGCAAAACAAAAAATAAATTCTTTTTCAAATAAAACAAAAATTAAAATTTCACACTAATGTTCATATTATACTATATATATGTGTGTGTGCTCAGAATATGCAAGTTAAGAAAAAGAATTATCTTTTCAACACTATTCAGAGAGTTCAGATTATGGTATGTTCACATTATTTTTATACAGTAATATTTATATCTCATCTATTTCCAAAAGGTATACTGCTGTAGAATTAGTAAAAAGAATTTCTAACCTGATGCAAAGAGATCATGTGCTATTATGAAAGAGATTTTCTTCCCTGAATTTAATGCCAGAAAAATTTTAATTCTGTTATTTTTAACAGTTTACATTACTATGGTGCCTTCAATATTTAGAATTAAAATATTACTGTATTTATATATACCTCTATTATTTTCAGGCAAGCTATCCAAGGCTTAGATAATTAAAAACCTTGTGTTTTCTATCAGAAAATTTGATTATATATGTGCTAACATGCATTCTAATTTTCTCTAATTTCATTCTCTATTTTATAATCCATGATGGAGCGATATTTTTAATACATTCTTCTTTTTCATTTTATTGTCTACTGACGCAAAATACAAAATAAATTTTTTTTAAATAAAACAAAAATTAAAATTTCACACTAATGTTCATATATATATGTGTGTGTGTGTGCTTAGAATAATTATCATTTAGTTTTCAATATACTTTGGCGTAAACTGATAAATTCAATCCTAATAAAACTTCAGTATAAAATGCTTGATTTAATTGTTTCAATAGCTCTTTATTTAAGCTTGAAATCTGCTATTAGGTATAGTAAAATATGCCAAAAGCTGACCCATGTCTATGATTTCTTTATGACTTACTACTTATGCTTAACTATCTTTCCATGTACTACACACATTTTGAATGGAACAAGGACTTATCCATGTATTTTATTAAAATTATATGCCTGAGTTTCTAACTTGCATTTCCAAAATGTTATCGATAAAACAAATTAGCAACAGCTATCTTTACGATTTCAATAGTACACATAAGAATGAAGAGTAAACAAAGAAACCTTTATTGCTTATGCTGTAATGTAATACGAAAAGAAGCTATAGTATAAACTTAATGAAACATACAAATCCTCGTATTTAAAAGATAAATAAAACTTGAATGTCCAACTTACTTCTAAAGTAATATTAAAAAACTTTTATTGCCACACTTGAATACTATATTGCATATTTTATTTACTTCAGGAAGGCAGTGCTGAATATCCAGGCCTGCATTAAGGATATATCTTCCACTGCGAGAGTTAGAAAAATTTTACTACTCCTTCCAGCTTTCATAACAGTTCAAAAACATTACCCCAAAGATTACATATATGTTACAACAATTATTACAAAGTCATATAAAAACTATAATTTGAAGGAATCTGATAATCCTACAATCGCCATCTCGACGATGTTGAATTAACACAGATATCTTTACAGCTATTAAAATGCATACGTATAGTATTCCTAAAAACAACACAGAACTGCTTCTTATAACAGCACAAATGATTCAATACAATTATTGCTTTTTAAACATAGCAATGCCATGTTTCTTTCACAAAAAGTAAAATTAAACAAAAACGCATACTTCACAACTAAATCCAATCATGTTATTTACAATTCCTGCAGGACAACAACTCAGACAGCTCTGAAAATTACACTTATTTCATAACAATATTCTAGCAGTAATTTAATAACAAAACATTTTTACAATAAAATACCTCGTTTCAAATATGCACACTAAACAGATAAAAGCTTACAAATTTAAAATTTATTTTTACAAATAAATAAAATCTATTAAAACATTTTCACTTGTAAATATATTAATTTCTTTTCCCATCAAATGCTTGGGATGTGTTTGGAAAACAGTAATTTGTTTCAGGTAAAGGAATGTACATAACCTAAATATTTAAGAACTGTTAATACTCTTCCTTCATAATGTAGGTAGAGCATGCATTCATTGTTTCTGAAATAATACTTCCTTTCTGAAATATACCTTCCCTATTGTAACATGAGAAAGAATGAAACCTTCAATGTGATGCATTACTACATAAAATATTTTTATGGCAAAAGTGTGTCTCATATAAATATGATGTAAATATGCATCACTAAAGACTTCCATTTCTAGCCATAACATTAAAACATGACCACAAAAAGAAAGTAGTTTTATACATTCTTCCACCCATCATATAAAAGAGAATTTTGACAACTTTCTATGTTTTACAATGAATTATGTTAACATACACAGATAACAGATATATTTATATATGAAAATGGTATTAAAATATCAGAACTTAATGAGTAAATTTACAGAATTGGATGTAATGAAGAGACTAGCCAGAACATATTTATGTGCATGTTTTACATGATTTTCTGCAATAAAAATGCTTTAACTCGGAAGTACAATATTAAATCTGTATTTCTGGACTACATAAAATTACATAATGAGTTTTTATGCAGTAGATTTCCTGCAATAATATACCACAGTAAACATAATAGTTCTTTTCTTACCAACATATATTTCTAGTATACAAATTTTACAGTTTAAACAGAGTAATAATACATAGCCTATTAGCATATACAATAAGCTCAAAACAAAACAGTTCTTCAATGAAATAATCCACTGAAAAAAACTGTTAATTGAACAATAATCTACATCATTGGAATTTACTAAATAAAAATAGTCCAAGAACTTTATCTAACACAGTAGTAGACTGAAATAATGTAAAAGCTAGGCTTCTGTGTGCATAAGGACATATACAAGACAATTATCACTTAAAAAGACAACATGTCAGACATAGCTATCTCTTGAGGTTTGTGTATTGCTAATATTAAAGTCTGCCATGATATGCTTTGCATTATCAGAATTGGCCCTACAGACATTTTATCACTTACCTAATCACTGGAAGACGGCACTATCCTATTTTCTAAAACATTCATCCTACACAATAATCACACTGCAAATGCACTGGTTTAGGTTTGACCTAAGCCTTTCCCACAAACCAATGTGTAATTGCTGTTTAAAATAAGCTAAACAAAGCCAACTAATGAACTCTGGTAAAAAAGTTCATTATAAAAATTTATTTAAAAAAACTGCACTGAATACTTGTTCATTAAAATTTTCAAATCTAAAATTTCACTGGAAAATTTGCTGATTAATGCAAGTATTCATAAATTATCATTTGAAATATCTTGTACATGATTATGGAATTATTTTGGCTCGAAAATCTTTCATGAAAATGTGTGTTTAATCACTACAATTAAACGTTAATGAGTAATTTTTCAGCAAAATTTAGAGACAGAAATTACACACCTGTGAGACAACCACTGGCAGAATATTATGTGTGTGTGTGTATATATATATATTATATATATATTTATTCATATGTATATCACAACTTATGTCAAACATCAAATATACATCACAAATACAGCAATGCATACTTGCATTATTTTACTTCCCTTAAGAAGTAAAAACTAATAGACATTATTGACAAAATAACTGTTTGGCTTTAAGCCTAACATCTATTGCCATTTTTTTTTTAAACAAAGTAACACTCTTTAACACTGGTACCACCTTGTGTAACTTTGGCACAAAACCAGATTGATTTAATTATTTTAGGTATGATATTAACCTAGAGGTTGTGTTTCCCTCATCAACCACTGGAAGGCACTAAGTCTGCCCTGTTCCCTTAGGGCTTTACCAACAACATCTCGGCAAATTTGATGATAATTGTCTAACCAATCCATCTATAGGAGGAAAAGTTTATAAAGTACAGCAATAAAATGACAGACATATAAAATATTGTAAAAGTAGCAAAATTTTAAATAATATGACAAATATATAAAATATTTTAAAAGTAGCACAATTTTATCAAAAGCAATCTAAATACAGAATAAAAACTTAATACTCTTAATGAGAAATGTATAAAATAAGGCAATTCAGTGAAGACAGCATTTTAACATTTTTTACTATGAATCAACACATTCATATCAGGACTAAAACAGAACAATGAAGCAATAAAGATAAGAAAAATAGCAAACAAGAAATTTAATAGAGGTATTTGGGGAAATAAAATGATTGCATTTTTTCTTTCATATTTCTCTCCATGCATTTGTTAATTTTTTATATTTTTTCAAGGAATTTTGAACTTCTTAAAATAAAAATAGCAAACAACAAATTTAATAGAAGTATTTGGGGGGAATAAAATGATTGCCCCTTTTTCTTTCATATTTTTCTCCATGCATTTGTTATTTTTTTTCAAGGAATTTTGAACTTCTTACAATAATGCAGGGGTATTTCTCATTTTTAAAATTTCTATTAATACTTTCCTATTATATTCTAAGGTCAAATTGCAAAGCATTTTTAATCTTTTGAAGGACTTAACAAATTATGTCCTGAAGCATCAAAAGAACACTGATGTGGACAATAATCATATATTATTTCTATGAATGAATCAAAATATGTTTCTTCATATATTTATATATTCAGAAGAAGAAATATTGATGGTAAAATTCCAAAAACATGCATAATTTTATGGCAGTAAGTCAGTAGTTCTAGCAGCTGGTTCATGAAATCCCAATTTCAGGAAAAACTTTCTGTAATAGGAGAAGGTGACTTGTACATAGTAAAATTTACAAATACGTAGTTCATCATTATATGCAGCTGCAACTAATTCAACAAATTTGTTGATCTATAAGAACTGGGAAAAGTCAAAATGTAGGAATAGGAGAGTAATGGCCTATGTTTCTGTGCTACAAAAATGAAGTTTGAAAAATGAATTATTAATGCGATTTTTCATAACAGCATGCTCATGAAATGTTAACAATACTTTACTATTTTATTTGTATACTACTGGTTAATTTGTCATTAATTTGATACCTAACAGTTGATTAATTTAAGCATGCATTTACCCTTAACTGATGAGTTAAGTCATAGACAGGAAAAATTCATTTCTTTACCTGCATGAAATATAATAATTTAAATTCAAAAGGTTATAAAAAGTAGTTATTACCTCTTCAACTGTTAATAAACTAGTATCCAACAACTTTGTTTGAAATGGGATTAATGTGAGGGGTTCAAAGGTAAGAAATCCACATTCTTGAAAATTATACTATAAAAAATAATTTAACTGCTTTATTTTCACATTATATTAATCAGATTACAAATAGCAAAATACATAAATTTAAAGGTTTAAAACATACTTTAGTATCAGCCTTTTTCACTAGAACTAAATTTTCAATTCTTATTCCAAATCGCCCACTTTCATAATAACCAGGTTCTGTGAAATGATAATAAATAACAAATAAGTGAATTTAAAAGATTTCTATTTGAAAAATAGCTATAAAATAAATATGATAATCTAATTACAGTGAGATTTTGTTAATTCACAATTTTATATTATCCAAACAAAAGCCTAAGGAAAAAAAAATAATTTAGGTTAGGTTATGTGAATCTTGAAAAGCACATGAAGGGGTGTCCGCTGAAAACATTGTGGTGCAAAATATCATCGGCAAAAATAAAGCAGTTAAAACACTTCGCAGTTTAAAAACATTGTGATAAAAAATATCATGGTAAAGTATAAAGTACCTACAAATCATCGTGCAGACATGCATTTTTCAGGCTTTAATAATTGTGAAAGGATATTTGCATAAAGATTTGTGAGCACAAGATGGAAAGAAGGATAATTTTTACTTTCATATTTTTTTATTAACTAATGAATATTTGCTGAAAATGTAAAATGGAAACTTAAGCATAGAAAATTAATGCAACTTATAGCACTTACAAGAATTTGAAACTGACATAGTTAACTAACAAAGTCATTAATAAATTATTTTTTATAAAGATTTACCAGTAATTTTTCATGAAAAGTATAATCTAAAAATAATTAAACAAGGAAGAAAAGTAACTGCATGCCCTTATGTATAAAAAATTGCTAAGTTAATAATGGAATTATTATTTAAATTTGTTGTTTTGTTTTCTAAAAATTTATTAGTTAATAAAAACATGAAAGTAAGAATTATCCTTCTTTTCATCTTGCAGTCACAAATCATTATGCGAATACCCATTTATAAATGTTAAACACATGTTTGCCATGTTATCGCCATGCGACGATTTGTAGATACTTTATTTTTTTACCACAATATTTCCCATGACAAGTTTTTGAACTATTTTATTCTTGACTACAATATTTTGTATCATGTTTTAGAACTGCGATGTTTTCTCATTGCTTTATTTTCTTCCCTGGCATTTTCACCTTGCGCAGTTTTCTGCGCGACATTTTTGTCTGAAACGTTTTTGGCTATAACCCATGAGGGCTGCCCGCCTTTGTGGAGCATTTTAAAAAAAAGCTGACTCAGACTTAAGTTTGATAACAGGGAGGGCAAAAACCAAATATACAGCTAGTCCATTTGCCAGTCATATTGCCAACATTTAGAAGTGTTAATCATTTAGTCATTGATGAGGGAGTGAACTTAACTGATCCCCCAATTGTTTCTGGCTTGCAATGTGAGGAAGGAATTTATAAGCCTAGAACATTCTGAAGTTTTCACTACTTGTGTATTTTCTTTGTGACGATGAAAGTTGGTGGAGAACTCATGAAACTCATGGCAATAATTCTACTGGAGGTTTCAAAGAATAGATCACATTTTACTTAATTACTAAATCAATAGATGCAAGTTGCATTTGATTTGGTTTGGTAGATTATAGCAAAGCATACTAGGGCTATCTGGCAAAGGGGAGGAATGCCTTTGTGGAGGACTTTCTAGGGTACCTGGCTCGGATACACGTAGCACATGGGGGATAAACCATGAAAATGTCCATGCAGCCAGGCTGTCCACCTGGAAATGAACCCAGATAAGAACTGGCAGTGTTCAGCATTTTTTATCGCTGAGCGCCTGGTGGGCTAAATACAAGTTACAAGTACAATGTATAAACATATATTGTGCCAGTCATGGATGTGTAAGTATGGAAGAAGCAGAACAGTCTTTCACTCAGATAAACAACAGGTAAACTGGCTTTCTAAGGTTATGTAAAACCAAGGTGAAGATCTTATGAATGTATTGTAAAGCCACGCTTATCCATTACTGGTGCTAATTCACACAGTCCGGTTACAGTTTTCTTTTTCTTTTTTTCAAAAATGGTCAGTGGGAAAAGGGTGTTCACAAATTTTTGTAAGATTTTGATTCTCTCTGTGAATTAAAGGCATGGGAACAAAACCCCCCGACATGGAATGTTGCCACTGGACCATAAATTTTCAGCAGTTAGCCTACTTTAATAAAAAAAACATATAAAATCAACATTTCAATATAATGACTTCAAATTTTTTATTAATTATTAATATGTATTAATATAAAGAATATCACATTAATAGAAATAAATGAAACATGTGAAATACTAAAATTATAACTCTAAGCATGAAAACAAATTACAAATATGAAATGTAAAGGAAAATTAAGCAATAATTACCTGTAGGTAATTAAACCCAATTTAATGATTCTGCTGTGTATGGAATAATTCAAAACGAGAATAAACACAGGACAATGATGGCTTTTTTGCTGAGAAGTAAGATGCATCACGCATCGGGGAAAGCTTATATCTTTACCCTTCTCTAATAATGATGTAAGGTTACTTTTTAATTAACCAAGAAAGTCTATGTTAGGTTTTAAAATAAATATATAAAAGGCAAACTGGTCTGAGTTTTTCCATCACGGAAGTTCGGTGATGTTACACCTGTTATAATCAGCTAGATGCGTTTTCCCACATTCTCCTAACAAAAAGAAAAAATGGAGGGAAAGAAAGAAAGAAAGAAAACATTGAGCTGGTAGCACTTCCCCACATTCTAATATCAAAAAATGCAAAGAATAAAAATGAAAACAACAAACAAACAAAAAAGAAATCTCTAACAAAATAAACAAACACATTGGAGTCCCTTTAACTTAAAGTGATGGGATTCAAATTTGTTTACACTAATAGTAAACCTATCAAAACGAAAAGCACAGAACAGGAACTGATGCTCATACATGAAGATCAAAAGTCACATGACTTAACCAATATGAAAACCATTACCATTTAGCACCATGTACTGGCATTTAAAAATTTTTAAAAATAAAAAATCGTTTCGTTTTTAAATCATGTATACCCGACGCTGGTCCTGGATGGGTTAAACATTAATTTTAAAATACAAACGCAACTGGCACCAAATTGGAATAAGCTTTAATTATCATCTGCAGTATTAAAAACATTCATATAAACATTCATAGAAATTTCATATAAAACCAGCAGATAAATGAGCATGCAGGCAGCGGCATTGCCAAATAGGCAACATGAATTGAAAACGGTACAGAAAACTGCCAACTGGTGAAAACCAGTTTAAACCTGTATGGGTGTATTGTTTGCCATATGGCAACCATACAGGCAACCTGTTACAACATTACAGGCAGATGGAGAGAGATAAGTTTCTCTCCCGGCAGTCTGTGCTTCACCAGGATATGCAAACCTCAGTACCAGTGTCTGTGTTGGGCCGTTCACTGTCTTTTATAAACCATTATAATGTGTCAGACTATAGCAACTATGTTATTTATTCGCATTAAAATTTGATTATTAATTGCTATATGTCTATCTTAATTAAGATTGCTGTTTTTCTAGTTAATGCTATCGATACTTTCTCAGGCGCCTGTTACCCAAGCATACCTCACTGGTGATCCTGTCTCTTGCTCCTTCTATTTCAATTTCTAATGGCTATATATCTCAATCTTTATGAAAAAGCTAATGCCATGCCTTATTTTGATGAGAATGCTCCTTTTTATAAGTGATTAATGCTACATCCTATTTATTTCCTTTAATTTCCTATATTATCATAAATAATACCATGTGGATTATCACACTGTTAAGGAGGATTTACGGGTATGTGGTCAAGAAAATTTTTTTTTCTATCTGTGATTGGTCTTAATACATTTTTGTGATGCATTTTGCTGTAAAATTATAGTTTTAATTTAAACTTAATGATTCACTGTTCAAAACTGATCTTTCTGTAACATTTGTGCTCAAAATTTTATTGAGATATTGAATGTTGCCATTTTGATTATGATACATAAGTTAAATCCTAGTGCAAATCATTTAGTAAACAATTTAGAATATATTTATAACTGTTAACCATGCTAGGATGGTAAGGCCAATCGAACGACAAAACTAACGCGGCAGCACCAGAGCCACAAATCTCACGTCGCGGTCAAAATTCCCCCTTTATGGAAGAATAATTGGTTTATTCAAGTTAAAAGCAACTTTGCTGTAGCGAAGATAAGTAATCATATTATGAAATATAAGCATCTGATTTCTTTTTTAGATCCCAAAACTCTTTCTGCGGTATCAGATATTTTGTTTAACCTCCACACGAAGGAAAAGTATAATGCCCTAAAAGCCAGGTTAATAGCGGAATTCTTGGATTCAGAAAATGAACAAATACGCAAACTTATTTCTGAACTGCATTTAGGAGATGACAAGCCATCTCACATATTGAGAAAATTGTAAAACTGACAAATTTTTAAAAACATCATGGCTGCAAAGGTTACCTTTCAGGGTGCATGCCATTTTGTCAATTAGTTCTGAATCCTCAGATATTTTGGCAAAAATGGCTGATAAGATATCTGAACTGCACAGGCCAACAAACAATAACATGTTTGTGGTCCAGGCAGCTGCGGCGAATTCACCCAGCAATCTGAATGATTCTTCCTCCCCGTCAGAGATCTTAAGGCTTTAAGGAGCAAAATCGCTGCTCTAAGGAAACAAGCCCAGTGACTCTCTCGCGAAAAAATGAGAAATAAATTCCCCCGAGATCCACATAATAAACCACGTAGTTTTTTATGTGGTCATTCTAGCAAGCATGTTAACAATTATCATTTACATTTGTGATTTGGTAATAATGGACGAAAATGCCGACCACCTGGTTCTTTTCCTCAGAATATTACAGACCAGGAAAACCAGTAGCAGCGGCTGTCGATCAAAACTTGTCGACAGTCGCGCATTCATGTTGTTTACATGTTTATGATAATAGACTAAATTTAACATTTTTTATCGATTCCGGCTCAGATGTCTCCTGCGTCCACACAGACTTCTAAATTTAAGAAAACTCATCCGGATTCACAATAATTATTTTCTGCGAATAATTCTAGAATTCTTACATAGGTCTCAGACGAAACTTTTCTTAGAAGTTTTTCATCGCCAATGTGCCAGTACCTATAATAGGAGCCAATTTTTTTAAGACATTTTGTTCTTTTAATCGATTTAAAACAAGGTAGGCTCATTGGTAATACTACAAAATTAACTCGAATTGGTTCTCTTTCCAATTCTGAAAGTTATTTTTCGGTAAAGCTAGTCTCAGGTGATTCCCCATATGACAGAATCTTTAAAGACTTTCCGGACTTATTGAAACTAAAATCTGATTTGGGCAGAGTAAAGCATAGCACGGTTCGTTACTTCATAACAAGCAGTCCTCGTATGCATAGTAAACCGCGTAGGTTAAGCCCTAAGTTATATGAAGCAGTAAAAAAAAGAATTTCCAACTTATGATGGATTAAGGTATTTGTAGACCATCAAAATTGGCATGGCCATCAACTCTTCATGTTGTTTCTAAAAGCTTGGGCAACATATGGCTGGTAGAAGACTAGAGAAAATTAAACGCATGCACCGAACCCAACAGATATCCTATCCCATATTTACAAGATAATATGCTTAGCGGAAAGAAAATTTAAAAAAAAATCAAAATCATCTGAGCATATCATCATATAGAGGTCCATCAAGACCATATACCAAACACTGCAGTTTGGCACTCCATTTGGTCTTTTTAAATTTCGGACAGTGCAGAGAAGCTCAAACCTTTCAAAGGTTTATGAACAAAATTCTTGGGGACCTAAAATTTGCCTATGTCTACTTAGATGATATCTTGATATTTAGTGATACAGAAGATGATCATCAATTTCACTTATGTACTGTTTTTGAAAAATTAACTCCATACGGACTGACAATTAACGCTGTGAAATGTGTTTTCCGCATTCCCTAAATATCTTTCTTAAAGGCATTTTGTCAATAAAAACGGTACCAAGCCTCTGCCCAACAAAACTGAACCGATATTTAACTACCCACTCCCTAAAATGATAAAAGATTTGCCGAGATTTTCAAATTTTAATCGTTAATTTTTACCTAACATAGCCCAGAATCAGATACATTTAACTTCCTATTTTAAAGGGGCTAAGAAAAATGATAAGACAACGCTGAATTTCACAGAATTTATTTCAAAACTGTAAACAGTTAATCACCAATGCAATTCTTTTAGCGCATCCAAAAAAAGATGGCCAGTTGGTTTTACAGGTCGACGGGTCAGACTTTGCGGTTGGTGGAATGTTATCACAATTAGTTGATTGAAATTTACAGCCTCTCACATTTTTCTCATGAAAGCTTTTGCAAACAGAAATGAACTGTAGCGCTTATGATCATGAGCTTTTGGCAACTTATGCTGGTATTAGGGCATTTAAAACATATGTTCGAAACTCGGAATTTTTTTTTTAATCACAGATCACAAGCTGCTTATGTATGCATTTTGACAGCATTTGGATAAGTGCCCTCCTCGTCAGGCTAGGCAGACTTTATCTCCCAATTCACCATCTAAAAGGATCAGAGAATATCGCTGCTGACACACTTTTGCGCATGGAAGTGATAAGCATCCTAACCTTATCGACTATGAGGAAATTGCTAAAATGCAACAAATCAATCCAGAATTGCAAACTTTCCTTAAACATTCAAAAGTTTTATAACTCAAGAAAATTACCTTACTGAATTGCAGCTTACCAATATATTGCGATTTCTCAGCAGGTGCTGCTCGCTCTTGCAACCCCACCCCCGTCATTCCATGAGAATGTTTTTGCAACATTGCAGAATTTGGCTCACCCCGACATTCATGTATCAACAAAGTTAACATGTTCTCGGTTTGTTTCGTCTTCCATCCATAAGGATTGCACAGACTGGGCATAACAGTGCATTCCATGGCAGAAAGCAAAAGTAAGCAGACATTCTAGAATCCCGTTAATGAAGTTTTTAGACCAAACATAGAGATTTGTTCATGTCCACCTTGACCTTGTTGGTCTGCTATCTCCTTCCCAGAATAATTATTACTGTTTAACTATGATAGCTAGATTTACTAAGTGGTAGCCATACCAGACATTACTGCACGTACAGTAGCACAGGCTTTCTACAACCATTGGATAACTCGATTTGGTTGCCCGGCTGTTATTGCTACTGACCAACGGCGACAGTTTGAAAGCAGCTTTTCACAGAAAAGGCTTTGAGCCTTTCACAACTTGAGTTTTTTCAAGTAGTAAAAAGGCTTTGAGCTTCGAGTTGTGAATTAAGAGGATCAGGACATCTCCATATCAGCCATAGGCAAATGGAGTTATTGAGGAGTTTCACCATCCATTGAAAGCTGCCTTAAAAGCATATGATACCAGTCACTGGGTGGCGGTCCTTCCATCACTCCTGATGGGTGTTCGCTCCACTTTCAAGAAAAACACTGGGGCAACCATTTCTGAACTTGTGTACAGAAAAACTATTTGTCTTCCCAGGAGAATTTTTTAATCCAAGACCTATACCTGCATTCCCCAAACAGTTTGTGGAGGATGTAAAATCCTACTTTGCCAGTGTCCACCTGACCATGACTTCCAGCCACGGAGAGCAAACCTGTTTTGGTCCTTCATTTTAACGAGTCCATGTATGTGTTTGTTCAACACGGAGTTAGAAAGCCACTCAAAGCTCCTTACAATGGACCATTTAATGTGCTAGCAAGAATAAATAAAACATTTGATCTCGAAATAAAATGGATTAAGGAAACAATTTCCACAGATGCAATGAAACCTGCTTTTATAACCATTGCTTCTTCTCAAGTTGTTTCCCAGAGTGTGAAAAACCTTCAGACATTTGTAACACCTGTTCTGGATGAATAATTTGACACCTGCATCGGTACATCACATTTTGTTGACACTGCGGAGGGAGTATGCAGCAGCTTTGCCAAACAGGCTATACAAACTGAAAACGGTACAGAAAACCGCCAGTTGGCAAAAGACAGTCTAAACCTGTATCGCAACCTTACAAGCTGATGCAGAAGGATGAGTTTTTCTTGGCAGTCTGTGCTACACTGGGATATATGAACCTCGGTACTCGTGTCTGTGTTGGACCGTTTGCTGTCTTTCATAAGCCACTAGAATGCATCCAACTCAGGCAACTATGTTATTTTTTCTCATTAAATTTGATTACTAATTGCTAAATGTGTATCTTACTTAGGATTGCTGTTTTTCTAGTTATAGATACTCTCCTAAGCATGTGTTACCCACACGTACCTCACGCATTTTTTAACTCATATCAGCAGATAAGAGACACTTCTTAGCACAGATACAATGAAACAGAATTTGTTTCTCATAGCCTCACAAGCACCAATAGTAAAATATGAACAAAATATATTTTAAGGAAAATTAAGCATACTGCATACCATTAGATAAAATCATCCCTTCCTGTAACCCTGGATCATCAGGATTAGGCTTCCAATCAATTTCAGTTGGCCCTATAAATGTTAATATTAAAAACATTAATTTCTTAATATAGAAAGACAATACATAAAGAAAATCTCTGTTGCAGTGTAAATGGAATGGCATTAATACCGCTTGAACAAACTTTTAATAACAGCATATTTACATAATAAATTTCATGTTATGGAAACAATCTTCAAATGTACTTTTAACTGCTGCCTCAGATTTGAAATGCAAAATTATTCACAGAAATGATAATCAGTTCATGCCAGTTCAGAAGAATACAGTACATGAAAAGGTGTGTCATACAACAATTGATAAAATTTCTTAATTTCTACTGGAATATTATGAGAATAGAATAATCCTTATTATGAACGGGGAGAAAAAACTGGTCAACTAAAGCTGTTCTTGCCAACTAAAGCTGTGTGTGTTTTACAGAATTATAAAAGTTCTCACAACATTTCACATTTGTAATTTAAACTATTTTCAGAATTAATTAAGAATTAGTATGAACAGAAGTCATTAAATATTTATCATGAAATTCTTCAGTTGGAAAGTAGATTTCAGGATTCAGAAATTTTAGTAATAATAAGCCATTATGAAAAGTGACAATTATTATTGTGCAAAGTCACACACAATTGAGACCAATTCAAGAATTAAATTACACATTTTATGACAATCTATGGTAAAAATGGATATATTTAATTTCATGGAAGAGTACAGCTATATATATTAAACCAATATATCTTATATATAATTTTTTTTAAATCAATTTTTCTGGATTTCGATTTTCCCCCTCACTCTCAGTAGCAAATCATGGCATTTCTCCAATTCATTAAGACAATGAATGCCTTCCTAGATAAAGTGTTTGATTATTAATTGTGATTAATGACAATTTTAATTTAAGGGAAGGAGGATTATGCATCATGTAGCTTAACAGTCTTATCAAAAATTAAAAGCTCTTTTTAAGGTCACAAATGTTTTTTTTTTTTTTTTTTTTTTTTTTTTTTAAATCCTTTCCATAAATATACCTTAATGAATAATCTGTTCTAGGTTTATGTTTGCTTTAGATGGTTAATATTTTTAATGCACAGTATTTCAACAATACATGATAGTGAGTCCTCTTATGTCTGCTCAGTGATATGAATTTTCCATCATAGTCAGTGTCTATCATAGTGTATACAGTGTTTTAAGTGATACAAACTTCAGTACTCAATGATCTTCAGCATCACCAAAAGGTTTTCAGCAGAATTCCACTACACCATTTTTCATTTTTAAATGCAAGCATGCAAAGCCTCAGAACTATATAAAGAGCATTTCTGGAGGATGGTGAGTTTTAGCGAATAGGAAGTGAAATTACCATATTTAGATCATTTCCTTCTTATATTTGGCAAGTTATTTTTGCACCGAGTTGCAGTTCTAAATGTGCTGTATGATGGGTTTGCTCAGTTTTTTTTCAGGGAAAAGGAGCCAGAGGTTGATAAATTTAAAAATATTTTATTAATCTGAACATTCTGGTTAGTTGAATGCCAAATTATCATACTTTTACCAGTGCCCTGCTATCAATGGACTAAGCTAATCTTCTAACATTTTAGGCATGAAAACTGTCAAGTATATTTTTACCTAACCTTCAAGAGCATGAAAAGAAACATAATTTTACCTCTTCTGAAGTCATGTGCCATTTGAGCATAATTGTTTTCATGCAGATAGGAGGAACTTGAGTTGCATCAGCTTAACCCTCTGAGCGGCCAGGGTTTTTAAAAACTCTTCTGGTATTTCATACCTGGATATTTTTTTAATATATTGCCTTAATTTCTTTGACATATTTCAATATGCACTTATATATATACATTCTTACAGATATCACAAAAAATATTATACGGCCTTGCCGTTCAGAGGGTTAAGGCAAAGAAGGAAGTTGCACAGCTTAAGGCAAAGAAGGACTAGCTAGCTTTTTACCTGTTCCTATAACCATCTTAGATTTACTGTTAACTATCAGCAGTAATGGTACACAATTTAAATGTTCTCATGACTCCTATCCATGAAATTAATTTTATTTTTAGTGCTATATTTTAGTTCATCTTTATGGAAGAGTTTTTCTAAAATGTGAAAGAATCTGAAGTAAAATATACCGATACAGTAACTCCAAGTTTAAGCTACTGAGAGGGAAATGGAATAAAAAGCTAATTCCAAGTAAGGCATCATTAGATAGTATGCACAGGAATCTAGTGAAGTCATTTTATGACAAACTATTTCCTGATTAGCTGTAAGTATCGCAATTTTATTATCTTGGCACTACCATCATATTAGAAACCTATCATGCTTTTTGGGAGTATATATTTTCAAGAGACACATACAATAATTCAAAAAGTAAATCCAGTCAATATATTCTCATTTGTACAAGCATGAAATATTATACCAGTCATTCCAAAGTGCCATTATACCAATCATTCCAAAGGGCAGTATCGGAACATTTCAAAATGATTAACCATATGCCAACTAAGAAGTATCTCTTTTGTTTGACCTAATTTGCTTTTCTGGAGAAAAATGTTTTTAATTAATTACTTGAGTTTTATGACGTCCATCAGACTAAAAAATTGTTTATGCATTATGGCACAATCATTCTGATTTTCCCTCTTAATGTGATTTTCGTTAAATTTTTCAGAGCATGCTGTGTATCAATGAAAAAAAAAATAAAAATAAAATACACATACCTATGATGACCCATCTAAGACCACTTCTGAAAGTTATCCAATATTTCTGAGATGATAAATAAACACTAAATTTCACATTTGTAAGATGACCAGATTATGAATTTTCATCACAAGTGAAATCAGTGAAATCCATGATCCACAATTTGCTTTTACTACATATATGTACATAATTTGACTCAGTGAAATAATATTTGTATTCAGCAGATTTCTCAAGACATAGTTTTTAAACAATCCACATTTACAGCAGTTTTGATAACGAAATGTCAGTTTGTTCAGTTTTAAGGGAGAACTTATGTGCTGAAATTTTCAAACCATTAACAAAACTGAAATTCGCAAATTCCATCAAATATCAAAATTTCATTATTTGAACTATTAATATACATTTTTAAGAGCTGCTTTGACATCAAGTGCTACTTCAAATCCACAATACAAAATATGACACAGTCTTCTATTACTAAGTAACTTATGTACCAAACACCACATCTAGAATTCTGTTTAACACTTTAGAATACGTATATAAAAGTATTTTAAATTATGCAAGGATGACACCTAGAAAATAGCTGTACATATTAAATTCCCAAAATAAAATATGTTGTTCTTTTCACAAGCATATTTAGCAGAAAAAAATAAAATAATAAAATATGCTCAGTCTTTAAAAAAGTGCTCTGAGTCACAAATTATCCTTTTATTGTAATTAATACAAAAATCTTTATGTACCATAAGCTTCTTCTTATAAATCAAATTAAAATACAAGAACTGAGTCTATTTTCTACTGTGTAAAAAAGAAATAATGTTTTATATGAATGAATTACTACAGTAACAATACCGCATTAACATACCTTCATGAACTGTTAGATAGGCACCAACACCATGTCCAGTTTTATGCATGTAATTAAGACCTACTTCCCATAATGATTTTCGTGCTAAAGTATCAAGCATTTGACCTGCAAATTGGAAAAATACATACACTAAGCTTCAAAATTCAATTTCCACTTCAAACTTGATTAGTTATTTAAAACATAGTAATATATGAATTGATGTTCAAAATTATCTTTAAAAAGATTATTTTACAAAGTAATCAATCTGATTTATTTCTGAATTAATTTTTGATTATGAATTTTTTTTTCTGGAAGAAAAAGAAAAGGCACACTTAATTTATCAGTATACAGTACAGTTTGCTCAATGTGACAACAAAGTACAGATAGAGGAATTACGTCAATTAAAAATATGGCAAACAATGAGATCAAAATATGCATCCCAGTCAACTTCTGCAATTCAAGGTTTGATTTCGTTTCGCAATGAGTAAAAACAACTATTCATGGAACTGAAGTATCATTTCAAATATTTTTTTAAGGTAGAAAGCTGTCAGCTATTTAGTTGCAGGACAGATAAATAGGAAAATGAAAACAGAAATGAATGCTTTAAAACAGCTCTGCACTTTTGAAACAAATTAGAGGCAAAGTGTTTACAAGAAAATTGGGCACAGATGTATATGTAAACCACCTCCTTGAGATAAGCTTTTATCTTCAATCGTGCACTGCAGCAAACTAATTTTAAGACGACCAAGGTCTGAGCTGGCAGCAACTACTGGAATATCAAAATCACGACAAGCTGCACATAAAAGGTTTAATGAGAAAGGCCTACATGCCAGAGGTTAGCATTTCATTAAACTTGCAGTAAAACAGTGTGCCAGCATCTATTGGCTCATCAGAACACATTATTTATTCCATAATACAGTTTTCTGTTGACTATAAACAGAACTAGATACTATTTACGTATCATGATGTTTTATCTCTCCAAATAATAATCTCTTATAGATCACAGTAATCTTTCACTTTCTTTAGACTACTTGGCAGTTTAGATAGCTTGGCAGTTTTAACAACATTAACAGAAAATCAAGATATTTAATTAAAATGAATGCATTTTTTAAGCATACTATTGTTTATTGGAAAGGAAATATTTCATTTTTTTCTTGAATTTCTAGCTCTTTCAACATATAGCAGTAAAAATACCAGTACTTCATTTCCTAAAAAATACCAAAATATGGTTCTACGTTGATTGTTGCCAACTCTGAAATAAATAAATAATAATAATAATAAAAAACTTGGAAGATTTGCACAGCATTGCAAAATGGCTATTAATACACTCCAAATTAACAAACATTATTGAAAGAAAGAACTAAATTATTATAGTACAAGTGAACTGATGACATCAATGACAGGACTGAATGGCTATATGAAGAAAATGAAACAATTTGAAAATGAAACATTGATTTGATATTTTAATTTATAAAGCGAGTTTTATAGTTTATTTAATTATACCATTGGACATATGTATTTTAGAATGATGGAAGTTATATTACAGAAGTGTAAGCCTCAATGGCAGTCATTTACAATTGCTGCCAGTGCTTTAGAAGCAGAAATTCTAAAGGATGCTGTGGAAATTAACCAACACCACCAAAAGTGAAACGTAGTTTAAGAGCTTTTAATTAGAAAAAATGAATTTTGAAATGCTTATGTTTCACTTCTTACTTCGAAACTCAAGTATCCCACCTTTTATATTAGAAACAGGAACAAATTATAAGCCATGAACACATTCACCCATTCAAAAGATAACCATATATGTCATTGAATCGTCAAAAATATTCTTCCAAAATGCTAATTCACACTTCAAATGACAGTTATAAAAACAGACAAATTTCATATGATTAAAATTGCATATCTTCAGCCGATTTTGGCCGAAATTAAGGTCTTTTAAGGTCCGAAAATTTATTCCCCAAAACCTAAGGACTTCTGAGGACACTTAAGGACTGTGACGAACTCTGAACACCATGATAAATTTAAGAGACAAAATTAGAATATAAAATGAATCCACTCCTGTAGTTACACATGGAACTTTGCAAAATTCAATGACGAGGAACTTTAAATTACCATAGTTTTAGTTTCAAAAATTCAATGGGCAGACCTGAAATTGATAATAATTTTGAGGACAGTTTAAGATCAACGAAAATGTAAATATCAATGATGACCAAATTTCAGTACCTATTACAGGCAACTGTTTATTGGACCTCTAGCAACAGAGCTCATAGATAGTTATCTTCCCTTTCAGGTGTGAATTATAAAGAAGCTATCAAGCAGATTAAATTCAAATTCGCATACAAACCAATTACTTGTAGAAATCTATATTCGTTAAAGTTGGTTTTGGCTCAGCTGGCAAAGGAACTATGACCCTATCCAACTTATATGTTAGAGACGCAATTCAGAGCTTTCGGGACATTGGGAGTAAAAAGTGAAATGTATGCAGCTATGGTATACATTGAGGTAAGAAGTAAGAGGAGAGGCTCTAACTGGTTTTCCCCATTCACTGCTTTGAAGCCGTGGTGATCCCTTTGTGGAGACCAAAACATTCAGTGACTTACCATTAAGATTAATGGGTTTTGCATGATCGCATGTAAACATTTTGAAATTATGTCATAAATATACACACAAATATATATATTTTCTTTTTCTACAATATTTCAGAGTAGTTAGTATCAGAAAAGAATGCATTTTTAAAGAATATTTCATTCTGAACAGAATTACATGCTATAATTTTTCCAGAACAGTTTAATTTGAGTGAAATATTTTTGCAACTTTTCAATAATTACATTAGGGGGGGATGTAAGGTAATTCAACTTTATTCAGTTATGGATTACAAAAATTAAGATCAAAGTTTATTGTATTATTAATATTAAAATTACGCATTATTTTTTTTTCTATTTACAGAGCTTCTTCTTAAAATACTTTCTCAAATCTGGGATTAGTTTTTAAGCTTCTGGGACATTTTTAAATAGAAAACCTGAGTCAATTTATAATTTATGCACTATTTGGTTCATTTCAAATTACAGCACCTTTTATTTTAATAGTGAAATACATTAAACATTGGTGCAGATTTCCTTGTACTTAACTTTCTTTAAATATTTCTGAAAGCACATAAAAAAAGGATTTTTTTTTTAATATTACTTTAAACTCGCAACTGAGTTATTGTAAAATGTAAGGAAATAATTCTTTTAATACTTATCAGATTTTTTTTACCCTTAATTTCAACAATATGCATTCTAAAAACTCTTCTTTACTAATTCCTTAAGTATGCATTTCATAGAATTTGCTTTACAATACCTTTAAACAGATTGCTTTCCAGTACAAACAATTCTTGCTTAAATAGTTTTATAATAACAGAATTTCAATTTATGTTTACAATTAACTGCTAAGTTTATTATATTTTTAGACAATATATAGTCATTATAAATTTAGATATTATGTTTAACAATTAGATTTCTTCACACTAGCTTTCACAGGAGTTTACAAATGAATAAATCCTTTATTTTCAAATATATTTATAAATAATTTAATAAATATTTCATATTTTGCTAAAGGCAGATGCATGCTTTTTGCAAGTAAAAGCATAAATACCCATATATATTTAACATTTTTCATTTTTGGCATGTGCAAATCTTTAATTTCTGTGCAATCACTATTTTTTTCAAGAAAATTTACAATATACCAGTAATTTTGCTTCCTTTTTTAAAAACAGTTAAAACTATTTGATCTAAATTCCCAAATACACGAAATTTTCATACTGTGAGGTAATCCAGAAGGTAACAATATGAAGTATACTGTGATATACCAATTAATAACTTTTTTTTTACTTATTATGCGCTTTGCCCTTAGGCACTACATAGAAAAGGAGAGATGCCCCGTAGAGGTCTTTTTAAGGAAAAATGGCTCGCATCCACGTAACACATGGGGAAAAACCATGAAAACACCCATGAAGCCAGCCCGTTCGCCAGGACTTGAACCCCAGGCGGAACTACCAATGTTCAGCTGCTTTACAGCTTGGCCACTAAAGTGGGCCGATTAGTAACATTGATGATGCTTTTTGCATGTCTTGAAACTTTTCAAAAAGAGCAGACCACTACTACTCAAGTATATTCATTGAATAACAAAGATTTTTCATTCATAATTTTATAGTATGTTTAGTCATAAATTAAACATGTACTAAATAAAATTCAAAAAAGAGAGACAGGACTTTATTTTTTCATTCTTTAGTTAACCCAAAGTGATTATTTTTCAGTTATAAAAAAGTAAAATGATAATATGTAGATGACAAATCATGTATTTTATTTAAAACATTTTGATTTCTAGAACATAAAAGCGAATACTCTAACAAGCATATTGAAAGACGTACAGTTTTAAGGAAACCGCAAAATCGCTGTTGCAAGTTATAAAAAAATAAGCAAGATGTAATTTTTTGCATAAATGTCACTAAACTATACAAATTACTATTATCTATCCAACAATGAATGTTTCTTTTATATGGAAATGTCCCGCTTTTCAATTTGTATGAAAGTGTCGAGTGTGGAAATACTATGAAAGCACTGTCAAGGAAGCTGTGGGTGTAAACAAAAAACACAGCATCTGGACACCAAAGCCAGCAGTACTTCACTCATAGTGTGGGGTTGGCCCTTCCTTTTATTCTTACCTCCATGGTGGTATACCCCCTGCAGAGCCATCATTAAGGATACATTTAAGGATGATTTTCAAATTTTTTCGAGTGAGAACTAGGCTAATTTTTGAATGGCAAACACTTTAAGTCTCCTATCCTACTGCCAAAAAACCATGCATTAGTTCTTCGCCTTATGAAAGAAAAACATCAACAAATACAAGAAACTTTGATCTTGCAAGAAGATTACCAGATTGTTGGAGAATTTGCTCAAAGTATGTTACTTGCAAAAGTTTCAAAGGGAAATCTATTCAACTGCCATTTGCATTTCTACCAAATTTGGAAGCTTTTGAGATCACTGGGCCACTGTGTATTCTAAGGTGAAAAGGTATGGATTGTGATTTTTACTTGCACCATTTATTGTGCTGTGCACTTCAAATTGACAAAAATCTCTATCAACAGATTCCTTTGTTGTGGCACTCAGGTGATTTATAGCAAGTGGTAGAGTACGCATTATATACATGGAGAATAGTACGAACTTGGTGGGAATGAATAAGGCATTATACAAACTTGAATGGGAGAAAATTATGGAGTTTTCAAGAATTAAGAGGATTAAATAGAAGTTTAATTCTCCAGCCACTACCTGGTGAGAAGGATTGTGGGAGATGTTGGCATGGATAGTAAAAAAAAAACTTTTACGACCAGTTTAGGTCCTAAAACTGGAAGTTGCATTGAACTGAAAACTGTCCTGGTGACTGTAAAGCAACAATGAATTCATGGCCACTAACTTATTTAGAAAACGAGATGACAGAGTTAAAGCCATTGGCACACGCAAATTTTATACAAGGAGTCCCTCAAAATGATGTATAGGATATTGATACTACTGACAGTAAAATCTTCAATTGTCGCTTGCAGTATTTACAAAAGTGCCGGATTTATTTACAATAATTCATGAAATGTACCCTTCATGGCAAGCCTGAAACTGTCTTTCTATACCTTTTCAAGATATTCATCCCAAAGAAAGTTTCATCTTCCATGTTTTCTGAAAAATCAGTTTTGGAATTAATATAGTTGGACTAGTAAATCCAATAGGGTCAAATATCCCATATGAAAAAGACAGCAGAGATTTTTTCTGGATAGGCACTTTCAGAAAACATCAAAGGAGTTGAATTGCAATGAATTTTATCATTCTCAGTGTTCCATGCGAGTCCCAGAATTGTATTGATCTTTTGATTGGAAATCATTCTTCTGCTTTTGAATGCTGCAGCAATCCACCCTCTAATGTATTTGATTTGATCTTGTGGGAAGGATTTTAGGAGAGGTTGATGTGAATGGTAAAAGAATAGATCGAGAATTAATAGTTTGAATCACCGTTTGCGGTATTTACAAAAACTCCAGAATGATTTATGTCGGAGATTTTGAAACGAGTACCTAGTCATGCTAATACAAGAGAACAACGAGGAGACACATTCCAAGTGGGTGATGTGACAAGTGCATAAACTGACCACTAGGACTTGTTGTCCAGGTATTTCCAGGTACAGATATTCATGTAAGAGTGGCAAAGTTAAAAAGGCGGACAATGAAAAAAATAAGTCCCGTCCAAAACCTGTATTCTTTAGAAGAGGCTCGCCCCTCAGATCTACCTCAGCATTTTCATTTTTAAGTGTCATCAAAGCCAGATCAAAGTGCACATCCTAGATGATCCTACTAGAAACAGCTCTGGATCATCAGACTGATACATTAAGGAGAAGTGAGCCTCTTGCAGAGTCCCTTATGCCAGTCAGACCTATCACCATTAGAGCGAGAACATAAGTAAGAGTTCCTCATCAGCTGAATCTCTGATGTGAATAGAAAATATGTTGCAATTTAAGGAAATTGCAAGGAGAGAGGATGTTCAGGAATGTGAATGAACTCAATGTAATTTAACATGATCATTATAATGTAGATTTTTTGTGGTAACAGTTATGAGTTGTCTTTTATATACGCTCTGTTACAAAAAAATATCTGCACCAAAAAGAATACGAATCACTATCACAAAACTTAACATGTACACAGTATATGAGGAGATAAACAAATGATTACAAATTCAGAACAAAAGATCATTTTATTAAGAAATTGTAGCATGAAAAACGTTATCAGTAAGTAGTATGGCCACATCTGGCAGCTATACAAGCCAAAAGACGGAGAAGCATCGAATCAAGTACGTCACCTATGGCCTCTGCAAAAAGATCATGCCATAATTTTTGCAACTGGGCAGTTAATTCATCAATATTCTGGGAAGGCTGCAGTTGCCTTTTAAACATGTACCAAACGTGCTCTATTGGCAAGAGGTATGGTTGCCTCAGAAGCCACAAGAGTGTGTCATATCCTTTAAGACATTGTTGGGAGAGTCACACAGTATGTAGATGAGCACGCTCTTGCTGATAAATGGCACTTGGACAGCTCGATAACATAGGCAGTACAACCTGTGTTAAAATGTTGTGCATGTAACTGCAAGCCATCAATAGTGCCTTGAAGGACAGCTAGAGGTTATTATGTGTCCCAAAGAATCACCTCCCCCCACACTGCATGTTCACCATATGCTGTTGACAGCTAATGCCGAATCGGATCGCTGGCTTGGCCACCTCCACATGCATATGCGTTGGTCATCAGCAATGAGACTGAATTGGGATTCATCGATGAAGATCACTCGCCACTATTCACTCACACTCCAGGTTACCCCGAGTTTGGCAAAAATCCAATCGACACCGCCTAAGATGTGGATCAGTGGTAGGCGGCTTAATGGACATCAGCAGCATATACCAGCATCGGCTAGTTGTCACATCTCTGAGCCATTTGTCCCTTGATAACACTGGATGCTTGGGGGGTGGTAAATGGCATCGAATCAACGCTAGCAATGTTGTTGGTGCAGAAGTGGCCGCTCTTATAATTGTGCAATCCTTGAGCTCATTTGTGTTCCTGGGACGTCCTGACCCTCCGCAGAGGTAGACTATCCCTTCCGTAATCCATTGTCAATACTGAGCAACTACCATATTGCTCTGACCGACGTGGCAGCTGATATGCTTGTTTGACCAACCTGCTTCTCTGAGGCCTACTCCCTTTCTCCGAATCTGACAACTGTTCATACTGCTACCAGGTACATCTGAGGGGCATCTCTAGTCACAATACCATCCATCCAAGTCGAGATTCACTTGAATAGCCCTATGGCATGAGCAGCTGCTTTTAAACTCTCCCAGCTGTGCATCTCATCTAGTCTCATTGGCGCCGAAATTTAAATCGTTTGCATACCTCTCACCAGGACGGTTATTCTACGTTACGAGAGTCGACAGCAAGTTGTGGGCCGCCAGATGTCGCTAATAGTGAAAAACAGGTCTGCCCAACATCCTATATTCTCTGAGTACGGAAGTTGTCGAAAGCGCATGAAAAAGTGTTGCCGTGTCATCAATCAGGGTTCTGCAGTTGACGTACTAAGTAGACAACAGCTTTGTATGTATTTTCGCCACTGTTTTTTTCATATTTAAATGAAGAATACGGTTGTAGATCTCTGAATCGGTGGCGAATTTATAGAAAATATGTTGATGCATTTGTTCTGCCAGAAGATGTTTTCATTAAGAATTTCAGATTGCCAAAATTTATAGTTATTTTAATTTGCGATGAATTGAGAGAGTATTTGGAACCACATTCAGAAAACAAGAACGTAATTTCTACTGAAAGAAAGCTTATTTATACTGTTCCTGAAATTATAGATATAAATTGTAATTATATGCTTTAAAAATGTAGAAGATAATAAATTTATCAAGCACACAAACCTTCTTCATTTAATACAAATATAACAAATATAGACATCTGATAAGTTTCTATTCGATTTATGTACAGCAAGAATTACATTTACTTTAAAATCTAACAGTTGAATCTTACGAACAACACTGTGAACACAAAAAGGAATGCCGTTGATTATTACGCGCAATTCACACTACTGTAAAATAAAAATTTAAAAAAAAAATTATAAAAATATAAAATAGCTTTATAATATTTTTTCAGTAGCAGTACTACTACTAGCATGATACTTTTAAAAATAAGTTTTAGCTCAGAAGGGCTATTAATTTTGTTTCGGCATTTGTGGTGTTTCACAATAAATGTTTCAAATTGTTGCCACCAAATATTATCCCCCTGTATTATATTTAAAGAAGTTAAATAATGAGGAATCTGCATAAATGTATGAATGTTTCTTGCACTGTGATAAAACAACGGTACCTAGAGCCATGAAATTTTGAATAACGTAATCCTCCATCCTAATATAGGCATCTGGAGGCCCAAATTTGGAACTGAAAATTTGTTTTATTATCTATTTCATATTTTGTAAAGCATTTATGAGTGTTTGATTAAGAAATTCAACAATTTCAAAGTGAGCAATGGGGCAACATTGTACAGATTAAAAAAAAGAGGAAAAATACATTTTCATCTCTAGTGCGCAAGACTATGTATCGGAAATTTTAAAGATATGCTCTTTTTAAATTATATGATATTGCTGTTGAATTGAATTTTATGGTTTAAGTGCGAAGAACATGATATTTATTAAATAAAGGTAACATGTAAAACTTTAAAAAAGCATCTCTTTGGGAGTAACATAAAATCTAAAGGCTTTCAGATTTTTTCTTTTTGTGTGTGTGTATAATTTTATTATGATTTAAAACTGGTTTCTAAAGGAAACTGGCTCGTATAAACGTTGCACATGGGGAAATTCACGAAAACGTCGATGCGGCCAGCTCGTTCGTGGGATTCGAGCCTCTGACCAAACTACCTGCGTTCAGCGACTCTACCAGCGGCTGAGCTTATTAGCAGAATTATACTGCGTTATTATTGTATGCTATAAAGTAACAATGCTGAAAGCTGAGAGTTTGTTCATGGAATAGTACTTTTGTAATCTATTATTATTAAAAAAATCATTGTTTCTTTGCAAACTTAAAAAAAAAAAAAAAAAAAAAAAAAAAAAATTGCAATTAATTAGGATAGATTAGTATAATTTCGGTATATATTTTATAATGAAAAAATATTTTCTTTTTTTTAAGTTATAATGTTAATTATAGAATAAATTATTTAAAGTAAAACATTTTGATGCATGTGTGATAGCTGAATGCAGCAGCAATCAGCCATACTGTAATAGCGAATGTATTTTATTTCTTTTCCTGAAAGAAATAATTTTTATAGAAAAAGAAAATAAGAAAAAGGAAGAAAAATTAAGAAAGAAATATTTTCTTTGTAATTTCTTACTTAAGGAAATATTTTTCTAATATTAACTGTAAAGTAAATTGCGTGAAAATAGTTTTAATGTAAGCATGGGAAAAAAAAAAAAAAAAAAAAAAAAAAACTTATTTTGCTATTAGATTGTAATGCAAATTAACCATATTATAAATTTAAATGATTAAAATTGTTTATTTCTAAGAAGATTTAAGTAAGCTTAATTCATTTATTCTTATTTATTTACCGTTGCTTTCATGGTATCCCACATCACTCTTAGCCCTAAATTCCAGCGTTAACTTTCCCCTTAAAAAACGGGATTTTCCTTCACATAACACAGCAGCATATCCTGCTGTGTGTTGGTCATAATACTGTTGTGTGTCATTTTTTTTTTCTGAACTACAAATGCAGTGTGTGAGTTAGTGAAGCAATGAGAGAATATTCCTAGAACTTCAGCCAGCGTGCGCTATAAGTTTCGTCACTGGTCTGTGCTGCGATTGGTCTAAAGCTTCTTGAAGCTTTCTCCCCTTTCAGTAAAGTCAAATGGACCCACCCACCCACCAACTGAGGACCACAGAATGGCTTTCTCCGATAAGTTGTGATGGCTGTCCATACCGGTTTTTTTGAGTCAATATTGTTCGCTCAAGTTGTAGACAGATCCAGTGATCATAGAATAGGCGTCCAGACTACATTCCTGATAAGTTTCATGATTATGGCTGGATTTTTTTCTGGGTGCATTTTTTTTTTTTTTGATAGTGTATATAATTTTTCTCATGTAACATACTTGATGACATTCAGTTGATATGTATAGAAGCAAAATAAAATTGCTATAGTTAATTAAGATGGTTTTCGCTGCAAAGTTTGCTTCCATTTGTCCACAGTTATTAAAATAAACTAAGAACCTAAGTGATATTAAACACTCTCTGCATTTGCAGTAAACTTTCATAGGAGAAAGCAAAAGCTTTAGTCCTGCAACTCAAATAACCAATCATAGTAATTCATATTAATATAATTTTTTTAACATCCTACAGATATACATTAATTTTGCAGCACTACTGGGAACTCTACAATCACTATCACTTGTTCAACTCTGCACTCCAAATGATGAGAAAATCTTTGTGACAGGTTACCCTGAAAAAAATCGCAATCTGAACATTTCAAATAACAGCCTAACACCTCAAAGAATAGTTTCTAACAAATGAAAAATAAAATGCAAATAAATTTCAGCAGCAGGTACATAAAATATAGCATAAACATCTTTTGGGATGATAAATGTGATTAGATTAGTTCTGTTTGTTTGTTGGTGCATGATGCTATGTATAGATTTATTAGTGATTTTGCACATTAACTGTGGGGAAAAAAAAACACCATTTCAAACTGCTAAAAATTCAATAATGATTTCTTTTTTGCATAGATGGAAGATAAAAAATGTATTACCTTTGATATGTCTAGGAAAAACTGCAGATGATATGGCAATATGTCCTTTCATTACTCTAGTGAAACATTCCTAAAAAATTAGCAAATATTACAAAGTATTAAAAAAAGAACATTGTGCTAGCATACACAAAATTATAATCGGAAAATTAAAAAATTAATCACAATTATTCTGAGTAATTACACTCTTGATTTACATAACCAAATTTCATATTCCCTATTCTATGAACTTTGATCTATATCACATTACGTACCTTTTCATATTGGGAAGGTGTACCAAAAAAATACGTTCTTGCAACATCAGTTGTTCCATCTCTATAAAAAGGAATTAATTCAACTATAATCTGAAGCAGGAAAAGCATAGGCATTCAATGAAAGGAAAAAGACTCACACACGCATACAAAAAAAAAAAAAAAAAAAAAAAAGCATGGTTTAAAAATTGCATCAAAATGCACATAATATACATACAATGCCATATAAAATATCACACTTATGAAGGAAAAAAAGCAGAAGTAATATGTAAATATGACCACATAGCGGCAATTAAATTAATCAACTACAGCATGGAATCAAAAATATAAACCAAAAAATTTTTATATATACATATTCTAGCATGGAATGTGATATCTGCAAATATCTGCATGATTTATATTCTATGAATTGTTACAAGAACAATGATTAATGACTAATACTTACTAGTTTCAGAGAAGACATTTTTTTGACAATGAATACGCAATAGCTTATCATATAATGATCATTCAAGATAATAATTCAGCAGTAACACTTTAGCCTGTTTAATGAAATCCTATATCAAAAATGTTGATGCTTCTGAATGATCATTTAATCATAATTATGGTAGCAAGTTTATTGCAGATTTTAGGGAAGTTTCTTAACATTCACGAGATCAAATTTTTCCAGTATATGCAAAAGAATACACGAACTCAAGATATTTCCAACTATTTTAAAATTTTTCTTATAATTGTTATTCTTCATATGTAAACACTTTTATATCTGTCTTCATTAATTTATATAAAAATAAATAATAAACACACAATATAATAATACACTGCTGGCCATTAAAATTGCAGTGGAAGGACTGTCAGGTTTCCACCCCAATTAAAGGATTATGTCTCCTAATCCTTTTTACTGGGAAGGGAGTGTGTAGTGTCTTCTATGTTTCCTCTTCATCTTATGTTTAATCTTTGTACTTTTTTTAAGTTTTGTAAAATAACATCACAAAAAGACTGTTCTAAAGATAAACATTCATTGGAATTTCATTTTAAAAAGGTTGCTTGATATTTGTTCCAATCCTGTTTTCTCGTTAATAAAATTCATTAAAGAAGTTTGTTCTTTATGGTGCATTAATAATACTTCAGCTTTTATGCAACGCACTTTTAACGTCATATTATACGGATGGACTTCTAATAACAACATAACAGGTAAAGATATTGCGGAACATTAAAATTGCAACACCAGGAAGGATCTGACCAACGTCAAAATCACATAAAAGGAATAAGTTGGGATATGCAAATTATTAGTATTTTAGCACATTTAGACGACACAAGAAGAAACGACATCTGCGGCACTGCATAAGAGAAAAGTTTTGTAGTGAGTTTCTCATTCAGATAGTGCTTTGTAAGGTAGGAGTATGCTCAGAATATCGTGTTATGCCTTGAATAAGAAGAGGAAGTTACCAGCAAGTTTCGAAATTCGATAGAGGTAGGATCGTTGCCTAACAAAAGTGTAGACTATCATTCCATGATATCACCAGTCGCACTGGTCGACATCCAAACACTTTCATATGACTATCGATGGATTGCTGAGGGTCATACTGAATTGGTCAGTGACACTTAGCCGATAACCACTCAGCCAACGAGACACTTAACTGACTCCAGTTAGCCGACAAGACATTTAGTCGACACGGACACTTAGCCGACATGGACAGTTAGCCGTCAGGACGTTTAGCTTCCCTGTCAAAACTTTTAGTCAACAGGACATTAAGCCGACAGTGACGTTTAGCTGGCACGTATCCAATAATTACTTAAACTTACTATGAATTACAAAATTTCTCGACTTATCCATAAGTTCAATATTTAAGTTATTTTTTCACCTATCAGTAAAATTCATTTTTTGATTCTTAAGGATCTCATATGTGCTTTAATCATTGGGATAATTTAGCATTGCTTAATATGTATCGTGCTGTTTGGTGTGTATTGGAGAAATTGAAAAAGTGCTGATATTTCTCACCAGGGAATATGAATTAAATTTTGAAAGGAAAAAAATAATTTTTTTAGCTAAGTACAGTGGTCACTTAATTACATTTAGGATCTTCAAAAATTATCCATGAAGCATCTTCATTTAATCAACTGGATTCCATTGAACCCTTTCACATCATTAATAATTTTTCTTGTTTACTTAATGGGGTATTAATTTTCCAATCTCACTTTTACAAATACTTTCAAATTTCTAATACCGTTATGTTTGATTACTATTTTACTCAATACATCATGCTACATTCTTTCCCTTACAAAATCATTTCGCTCCTCCCACTAATGAAATTTCCTTTACTTGTTATGAAAAATCTGAATAATGCAATAAAAATTATTGTTATTCTTAAATTATAAATTTTATGAAAACATATGGTCGTGAAGGGTTAGTTTCGAAATGCATATTATTTTGTTATTAGAAACAATTAAAAAAAGTGAACTTTTAAGACAAGCAAAGGTATAAATTATTGGCCTCTATAATGGGCTGTTCATGCCACCATACTTGAGATAAAAATTCTGTAACATTTTATTGACCACGTGTCTCGCTGAAAAAACTTACTTAGATTAATGTTTATAGCACTAAACTGGTGCATTATGTTTAATTTAGAAGTAAAATATTCTTTAAGGTTTTATTTCATTCATAACTGAATACATGTCTGCAAAAACTACGTTTTTCATTCTTCATATATCGAAAACGTTGCTGATATAAAATTCCAGATGTGGGAAAATCTCCGAAGAGAAATTGGAAGAATTTGCAGAAGCAGGGGCACCAAGCAGGGTGGAGCAAAGCGAGAATCTTGAAAAGGCATCGTAATCTGGTGCCATCTATCGATGCTAGATTTAACTAGATCAGTCATGTAACTAGATAATATTATGTTCTCTGTTTTGAAAGTCGCAATGTGCAATTTTCAATATAATATGTTATATTGTTTCATGTTTTTCTTATAAAATGTAACTTTCTCAATATCTGTTAAAAATGTATAAATTTTCACTTCACTTTTCATCAATTAATTTTTTTTTTTTTTTTTTCTCTTTCATTCCTTCTCTTTCTTGTTTTTGTTTTAGCTACATGCTAATAGGGAAATTTTTAATGCCCATTTTCCTGGATGCATATATAAAGTTCTAGCCTAAAAAGGCAATTTTCATTGTAAGAGACTGGTTATATATTAAGTAAAAAGGTCACTCTATTTCTGTTAGGCCCAGTAGCGGCCGAGGGGTTAAGTCACTAAACACTGGCAGTTCAGTCCGAATTTCGAATCCCATGAACAGACAGGCTGCATGGGTGTTTTCGTGGTTTTCCACATGTGTAACTTGTATACGAGCCAGTTTTTCTCAGAAAGTTCTCCACGAAGGTATCCCTCCCCTTAGGCAGATAGCCGTCTTGCTTTGCCGTAATTACATTAACCAAACCTATTATTGTTAGGTGGCCGCAGGCCATGAGGTACGAAATCCCATGCCGGAGCCCTATCCCAGATTAATAAATATGTGATGCCTAACATGTAAACAGCATTTGAGATAAAAAAAAAAAAAAAAAAAAAAAAAAAGTAGTTCCAGTGTGGCAAGGAGTAGGGCAAATCACTCTACTTCCTGACAGGGAAGGAAATTTCTTTAGTGGGAGGAGTGAAACGACTTTATATGGGAATAAATGTAGTGTGATGTGTTTGTTGGGCAAAGTAGTAATGAAATGTATGTATGTGAGCATGTATGTAAGCAAAGTATTAGAATTCTAAAAGCATTGGGAAGAGCGAGACTCAATGTCGGCTAACTGTCAGCGTTGGCTAAGTGTCCTGTCGGCTAGGTGTCCGTGTCAGCTAAATGTCCTGTCGGCTAACTGTCCTTGTCGGCTAAGTGTCCGCAACCGATACTATACAGCATGCAGGATCTCAACGCCCATGACTGACATCAGAGAGGACAGACATATTGTGAGATCAAAGTCCTGCAAAAATGCACAAACACATCACAGACCATTACTCAGGAAATGGGCATGTTTGCAGCACGCCCAGTAGCAGCTCATAAGGTGCACTGACGTTTGCAGCAGCTTGGACTATCAGCAGGGTAACCATTACTTCAGTTTCTCTTGACAATGCAGCATAGAGAGAGATGGCAACTCTGGTGCACCAAACGATAAAGCTGGATACAGGAGTGGCACAATGTTGCTTTTTCAAACGAGTCCCAGTTCTACGTGCAGTATTCCAATGGGCGCATACGTTTCTGGAGTGTCTGAGGAGACCGCACGTCTTCTGCTTGCATTCGATATCGGTATACGGGCTCTGAACCTGGTGTGATGATTTGGACAGCGATTGGGTACACAACATACACATCTCTAGTTCGGATGGTAATTTGAATGCAGATAGGTACATTTCTGACATGTTACGTCAAGTGGTTGTGCCCTGTCTTCGAGGCTCCCAAACGGCATGTTCCAACAAGATAATGCAATACCACATGTTGCGCTATGACCTCCCTCGATATACAGGATATTATATTACTGCCCTGACCTGTACGGTCTCCAGATCTGTCACCCACTGAAAACACCTGGTCATGGGTTGTGAGAGACTGGCCTGCCAACCCTCTCCAGCTAGTATGGTTGATGAAGTGTGTCATAGACATGAAGCTGCATGGAAAGAGTTGCCCATTTCTGTCATCCAAGGCTAATTTGACTGCATGCCTAATGGGGTAAAGGCCATTTTAGCTGCCAGGCTGGCAGCTGTTTTTACTAATTTTGCACCCCTGTAAACCTCCAAAATGCTTACAAATTTAATGATTTTTGTCTTTATGCCATACTGTTTATGTGCAATAAATATCTTTTTTGTATTTGCTTCCTTCATGCTGTTGCAATTTTAATGGCCAGCAGTGTAATTATAAAGAAATCCTACTTCAAAATCCAAGCTAGGAATTTTGAACTAACCCTCAAAATTTCATATTGATTTACAAGCAAACCTTTGCTGCTCCAGGATATGATGTCATTTTCCTGAGCAACATAAAGTTCTTCAGTTACAGCCACGACATAAAAGGCCCGCTCCCCCTCCTAAATTTACAAAAGTGTAACACCGGCAACAAATGCTACTATTAAAGAAGAAAATTTAGGCACGCATTTAGACAATGCACCCTGTCAACACAAGCTCTTATGAAGCCTTTATTTTCACAACTGCTGGCTGTAGACATACATAGCCAAATACAAAAATGTCTTAAATGGTGTAAATAATCTCTTTTTTTTTTTTTTTTTTTTTTTTAATTTAAGAAAAATCAATTTGGTAAAAATTATGACGTTTATTTATTTAAAATCCTCCAAAGCCTATACTTAAATTTAGTTAAGAGTTTGTATTCATTATAAGAAAAAAACAGAAGTTTGACTACCATGGGAGAAATACTAAGATACCTAATTTCAAAATTTCGGATTTTTAACACCCGCTTCAGCTTCCCTAGACTGCTTAGTTAAAGAATAATTTAGATTAACTTGAACTTATTTCCCCCATTTATGTTATTCACTGATAGTCTTACGATCAGTGAGGGTGTAACATTCTTTAATTAATAATTGTTTCATAAAGTATGCCATAGGATATGACTGCTCTAAATCACAAGCAAAATCTGCTCTGAGCAGAACCAATCATCATGGTTAATACCATCATCAGAGAACAAATAAAAAGAGTATCCACTACAACCTCTCTCAGTACTTTCACTGAATAAAGTGTTATCATACGAATTGGTATAGGAGCAATGAACCTGGATATGGGGCCATTCAATAAATAACTTACACAAATGCATGTAAGCACTCATATATAAATGATACATTTAACTTGAATGAAAAATTTTCTTAGGAGTCTTATGCATTCTTTGGCATCATGTGAATTGCTCAATTATTGGAATTATTTAAGTTGTACAATATACTGCATAACCTTTGTATTATGCAATAGTTTCTATATAAAATAACACTGATTTTAACTTTCATTATGATTACCATATTATTTATCACTCATTGCTTTTCAAAATTTAAATTAGGCTCTCCTGAATTTACCAAATAAATAATGCTTTCTGTAAAAAAAAAAAAAAAAAAAAAAAAATCTCAGAATCAAATATGTAAGTTAGGTGATTTTTTTTAACAAATTAATGAAGTGCAATCAAATTAGTGCAGTGTACTTTATTTATGAGAAAGCAAAATATACTAACATATACTGCCCACCAGAATCACAAAGATAAAATTCTTCTGTTGAAATAACTCTTGTTGTTTCTTCAGATGGATGATAATGAATTAAAGCTGCATTTGGCCCTGATGCAGAAATAATTTCAAAACTTGGCCCAACATAATCTTCTTGTTGCCTGCATATAACAGAGATATTAGTTTAATGAATCAGAATAAAATGAGAAAATTAACATACATCACGAATACAAAAATATTTAATTTTTCTATTACTGTCTTTCAGAAAATTAATGAAAAAAGCCATTTTAACAATTCTGAAATAAACATAAGTATCTACTTTGTAATAATATATCAGCCTTCTCAAAAATGAAACCTCATCTTGATTCCATGGCTGGCAGCAAAATCTGAATTCTACAACAGATATTAAAACATACTTTACAGTTAAATTTTAAAATTCTTGAATTGTCATACACTGCATTTTTAATAGGGTAACCCCCCCAAAAAAACTCACTAAAAAGGTACTGTTTCTTTCTGCATAAATTATTTTTATAGAATAGGTACTGTATACTTAGTTATTTTCCCTTTCTATTTAAATATGGAATATATTACAGGAAGTTATGGATAAACTAAGGAAAATTTTTTAAATCTAATGCCAGAGCAATATTAATAGTGTCTTATTTTCATCTGCTGGATTACACCTTATAATCAATAAATTACTCATTTAAGGAAAGCAATTAAGTACAAATACACAGGACACTTCTGTTTATAAAGGCACTGAACAGAAATAAACTGCTGATAGCAATCAACTGCAAAAAATACTAAATTCTGAAAACAATAACATGCTTTGGAATATTAATATTACATGTATAAACAAGAACTTAAAAAATATTAATGCTATTTAATATGGCCAGACTTTTCAGAACAGTAACATATTGAAATTTAGTAAGCTTTTAAAAAAGTTCCAAATCAAAACTGGCTGATTCTTTCTGTTTGCGATCAAAATTCTGCATACTTAGACATTACCTAATAAGAAACAGCTATTTCAGTATTTTTGATAGCAGTATCTCTAGACTTTCAGAGGTTTGCTTATCATGATTGAGGAAATTTGCTTTTCATTTTCTGTTCAGCTACTTTTGCATTATTTTGGTACGTCATCAGATCCTATCTTTCCACATCTTTAAATTTCCAACTTCTATTTTAGAATATTTATGAGCATTAAAATGCCCTTTCGTACCCCCAAAAGAATCAAAACTTCTAATATGCACATACTGCAAGAAGTAACCTTATAATTTAAATACATGCATAGTTAACTAATTTTTATAAATTATTAGTTAAGTTATTATGGCAGTGATTCTCATGCTTTTTTTTTTTTTTTTTTTTGGTCGTGCCACACATTTAATGATTTCAAACTTTGGCAGGACACAATGAAAAATATAAGTTCAAAAGTGGTTTACTTACCTATAATTTCATACCCCTGTGTAAAATAGTTTATGATAATAATTTTGAATGTAAAATAAAATAATACGTACTACAAAAACAGCAGTATGTTTATTAAAGGATTAATTGCAAGTTAATAATAAGAATACAGTCAAAAGTCATTAATTCGGGCACCCATAATCCGGAATGATCTATAATCTGGACCTCATAGCTGCAAACTTTCTGTGCATGCGTCGCGTTGACATTACGCATAGCAGCAAGACCTTTATGGCTGCGCATATGCGTCTGCACATAACAAGTTTACGCATGCGCGTTTAATGTATAACGGACGGTATAAGCTAAAATTATCTAATTATGTACTTCAGTTAATGTTGCAGATTGCATTGTTCCTTAATCTTCGAATTGGATACGGCTTATTATTATTTGCAGACTGTTAGGAGCAATTTTATAAAAGTAAGCTTGAACTTTCGATTATGTCAAATAGAATTTCCGATGCTGGAGCTCCCAAAGGATCTACAAAGTGAAAGTATGTTTCAATGTCTATCAAACAAATGCAAACAAAAAGTGGAATTGCTGCAAAAAATGGATACAGGCATACATATCCTTTGTTTCTCTAACCATTCCGAAATCTGTTTATCAGTTTCATGCTGCTCGGTGGGGGTGATGATGCCGCGGCACCCAATGAATTGGAAGTTGATCTGTCAGCACTATCCTTACCTTCAGGGCAGATGTTTTTATTTTATTTGGCTTATAATTCCTTACTAAATGTAGTATTTCATCTCTATGTACTCCGTCTTTGATATGATTTAAATCAAATTCCTCGTCATTATAATTCACTTCCGATAGTGAAGAAAGTGACACAGAGGTTATTGAAAACGAAAAAATTTCGATTGACAAATTAGTCGGTATTCTCGACACAGCAATTATAGGACTTGAACAGCGGTACTTTGTAACTGAACAAGAAATTATGTCTGTTTATAGAATTAAAGAGAAAGTATTCTCACATATAACGAAGCAACTTAAACAACTTACATTGAAAGAAATGTTTAATAAAGTAAACAAATAAATATTAAGCTTTTTTTTTTTTTTTTTTGTAAATTTTAACATAATTGAACATAATTGTTAGAATAATATTTAGAATATAATTGTTCTTTATTTCATAAATTATGGTTTCATATTTTTAATTTTATAATTTCTGCATGCCATCTTACCAGATTTAAACCGATGACCTATAATCCGGAAAAATCGATAATCCTGAAGCGCCAAAGTCCCGACGAGTCCGGATTAATGACTTTTGACTGTACTTTTAATGAGAAATTTTAGATTTTGATGTTTTTTGATAACTTTCTTTATATTTGGTCATAAAAGTGACAATGCTACTCTCATATCGTCTTCTACATTTAACAGTCTCGATCTTTTTCTCATTTTTATGTTGGTTAATACTGAAAATCCAAATTCACACAAATAATATTTACAAAACTGTAATAATATTTTTAAAGCTTTTTTGCCCATCATGGTATAATCTCATCTAATGTCAATCCAATATGAATTAATTGATTCTTCCGAATATTTTAAAATTAAATCTCGATTATTAGAAAGTGAAATTAGTTCTTCCTCTTCATTCAAAGTTAATTCAAATACAAAAGTATTCCGCACCAAAATTGGCAAGCTTATTAATGTCTTACAAACTGAATTTCGCCAATTCACATGAGTACCATATAAACCCATTATAATTTTTCCTGTATCTATTTCTAAAATTTGGCGGCACACAAAAGTGCCACGGTACAGTGGTTGAGAATCACTGTATTATGCTGTATGGGTACCCCATACTTTAACAAAGCGGAATGCGCTTCCTCGAGTTTCAGAATCTGATTATTGCTAAAAAGAAATGAAGCTCCATTTTTAAAATGGCTCATTTGGAGATGAGACATTGATACAATACAATAATATTCAGGGGATAAAGATAATGGGATAAGCCAAAAGAACCTCTTCAGTAACATCAAGAGGTGGCCTGTATTCTGAAGAATGTATAATTTACTAAATGCAAATATTAACTGATCAAATACTGGGTTAAATGCAAATATTAAATGGCCAAATACTGGTTTAATCTTCATAAAAGGTTCTTCAAATTCAAAGACTAAAACAATCCAGATCAAATAAAATCTATTAACAAAAATAATCTGCACAATCTAAAGTTTCATTAATTTAATAAATTTCATTTATTGCTGAGAAAATTTTATGTGACAGTTTTTCTTGGTAAAAGCTGAAACTATAAAACCAAGAGATTCATTTGTCTACTGGGAGATGTGATGAAAAATCTGAAGAGTTGGCAGCTATGAATACATCATATTAGAATGCAATAATTTTAGATATGTGTTTGCTCAGCAAACAGATTTACTATCACCTAATTTAAGCTAATTTAATTTAGCCAATTAGCACCTAAACTAATTTTAATCAATTCATTTTTATGTCTTCACCTTATGTCAGGTTATGTTATGATCTAACAATGCTTCTGAATCGATGGATATTTTGGATACACAGTCTACTGACACTGTCTGCCTTCCCTCAAATGCTGAAATATAATTTATGGGTTGCCCTGTATTTGCAAACTGTAGACTGATTACTATTGTTGTGGCTTATGTGCATGATGAACTATGTAATACTACTAGAATGTTTATAAAATAAACAAAATAGAAGGAGGAAGGGGGGAATCCTGCAGCATAAAAGTACAACACACATATATTTGCATGCAAAATGATAAATATTACAAAAGTAATTTCTCAAATGACCTTCTGAAGTCTTCTATTTTAAGAGCTGCGGAATATTCAGTAACATCACCAGAGGACACTTCATCTTCAAGCCAGGCAAAAAATTCACAAATAGCAACAGCATCTTTGACCTTAAAATTTAATAATCAATTAATATTCAAAACATTTTTAATGAAACAGAAAAATTCTAAAATATACAAAAAAACATTTTTTAAAAAATTTTTATTTATTACAGAAGCCTTTTTTGGGGGAGGGAGAATTACTTACTGTATGTTCTTTCTATAGTTACATTACTACATTAATAAATATAATACTATTATTCAATAATCCTGAACAATAAAACTTAAGCATTTAAAGAACCAGAGAAATATATTTTATTTACAGCCACAAAACATGTTTTACCTAATGCAGCTACTAGTGTTGTAGTATGTTAAGAAATGTACCTATAAGCTTTATTTCCTTAAATACTGATTTTGAACATAAAATTGAAATTACACTTTCTGAATATAAGCTACACAATAGAGATAAGCAATGTCTGAACACTTGAAGGCAGAAGAGTATGTTATTGTTCCTGCTGCACAATATCTTAGTAATTTCTAGGAATATATCATGAAATGATAGATGGTTCTTTGGTGTTGTGTCCTTTCAGAAGTCAAAAGGATCCATGCGTAGAAATCACTACTTTTGCCAGTTCCACAATCTTTTCACTATTGAGCTCTCCCTGGAAAGGAAATCCCCACCCCAAGCTTTGAAACGATAGATGATAGTCATATTAAGACTTTAGTGCTATTGATTTCAAACAGATAACACTGTGATGTGCTTGCTTAACAAATAATACTAAGATCAAATATAAAACAATATGTCCAAGAAATTCAAAATAACATTGTAAATATATTTTACAATGAAATATTTACTTTCTTTAATATTAAGGTTCAAAACAAAACACAAGATTATGAAAACACCTCTGGGAACTCATGAGGAGGAAAAATTCATCAAAATCAGTTTTTATTAATATTTTTGGTATGTCCAACTAATATCTGAGGTGCAATTACGATGGTTAACAGTACAAAATTATACATGCATTCAGAAATTTGTAGTCAGTAACAGCTTTATTATTCTTAACTGTTTAGCTGCAAAAGCCTGCAGCTACAAAACATAAATGTTTTGTAACAACAACACTCAACAAAATAGTTATCCGTTATTTTAATTCAAAGTCTTCCCAGACATTTTGGCTAGTTTATATAGATTTCCTTCTCTTTCAGCATGTTTTCTAACAATTAGAGATTTGTCTCAATATACAAATCAATGCTCTTGCTAGTCTATGGATGTGTTATCTCCTAACTTGTCAACCTCCCCACAATGTACCTATAAGGGTTTACTTGATCTGGCAAGTTAAATATTCCCAAACCCCAGACAGACGTAAAGCATATTACTGCTATGTCTAAAAGTAACTACAATAACAGACAAACGTTTAAATAAGCCTCTTATTTAAAAAGTATTTAGAACATTCATTGATACTAACAAAATCAATTACAGCTCACGATGACATAATTAAACAAGAACAGTCAAATTCAAACTAATAATGTGGACTAGTGGTCAAAGATTATACAATTTAATTTAATCTGGCTCAGTAACTCTATCATATGAGGAAATAGAAATGGGAAATTATAGTAAAGGCTGAAATCATAAACAATTGGGTAATATACATAATAATAACTAGACATATCTTTGAAGAATAATTTTTTTTATGTATTCAGTTTCTTTCTTCAACACATTTCCTTTTCATTTTAGAATTTAATTAAGGATTTCTGTTATTCTAAAAAACACTAAATGCATTAAGAATGTACAGAAAAAGCAGCTAACTTTATTTCTTTAGTAATAAGAAATATATAAAGGGCAGTTACAGAGCTGGTGTGGCAGAATTTTTAGAATTCAGTGACACACCAAACAACAAAATCTAGAAATAGCAAAACTTTTAGAATTAAGAGTAGGCATTGGAAGCAGAATTTAGGATCCACAGAGATTGCATAAGGTGGGGTAATGCCTACTGCCAGCTCTGTATATGATGCATTAAGACATATTGGACGAATCTTTTAAATTGTAAGTTTTCCATTTCTTTATTAATAAAAAAATCCCTTTCTATAATGCCTGCCCATGTGATAAGATTAGAAGCATTTTTGATATCTTTCATGTATGTGTCTAGTGAAAAGTAGAGAAAATAGAGGGAAGATAAACACGTTAAGAAAAAGATTCTAGTATTAGAAGAAAAAATTTCTCAAGTAGCACAGCAGCGTCGTTATAGCAATATGTCATCTTTACCAAATGTCCGATCCATCTCGAAGACGACCAGATCTACTGTTTTGCAACCATTGCAAATACGTCTTTATTACGTCTTCGCAGATGAGGTTTTTGTTGCATCGGCATCGTTATTGCATCTTTCGCAGGTATTATTTTGGTTGTGAAAGCATCTTATCACGACGTCTTATAGACGCCTAAATGTTCGCCAAATTCCACGTTTTTGCAACAATTGTGAAAATGTCGTTATTATGTCCTTGTGTTACATACTGATTTATGCAGAACAATATGCTTAATAATTAATATATTTTTCTTCTTTTTTGAAATTTTGTATTCCTTTTATTTTTCTAAAGTTTAAATATTTTATCATTTCCTGAAACCCAGGAGATAATACAACTTCTTCTCTTTAGACTAAATATGCATAATTCATAACAACCTTAATTATTTTCAGTACTTTAAACTATATTTTTTAAATAACTTAAATTCTAAGTTGCGATTATTTAAGATTTCTTTTTTTCCTAAAGTGAGAGTAATTATGAAAGCGGTTATTATAAATATATAGCATTAATAGTAGGTTTTAAGTAAATAAAATTCAATTAGACATAAATAAAAGTAAAGCTATATATGTGGGTAAATAATACAATACAATTTATAATACAAGATAATACAATTTCTTCTCTTTAGAATAAATATGCATAATTAATAATAGACTTAATTATTTTCAGTACTTTAAACTATATTTTTTAAATAACTTAAATTCCAAGTCATGATTATTTAAGATTTCATCATTTTTTCCCTTAATTCTTTAGAATGTAAGTGAGAAAATTATGAAAGTGGTTTTTATAAAAATACAGTCAAAAGTCTTTAATCTAGACGTCCATAATCCGGAATGACCTATAATCCGGACCTCAAAGCTACAAACTTTCTGTGCATGTGTCAACGCATATATGGCTTGACACATGTGCATTTAATGTATAACGGACGGGATAAGCTAAGCTAAAATTATCTAATTATCTATTTCAGTTAATGTTGCAGATTGCATTGTTCCTTAATCTTTGAATTGGATCTGGCTTATTATTTTTTGCAGATTGTTAGAGCAATTTTATAAAAGTATACTTGAACTTTCGATTATGTCAAAAACAATTTCCGATTCTGGAGCTGCCAAAGGATCTACAAAGCAAAAGCATATTTCGATGTCCATCAAACAAAACGTGGAATTGCTGCAAAAAATGGATAAAGGCATATCCTTTGTTTCTCTAACCATTCCAAAATCTGTTTATCAATTTCACGCTGCTCTGCAGCGGAGGGGAGGGGGACGTCGCGGCGCACAATGAACTGGAAGTTGATCTGTCAGCACTATCTTTATCTTCAGGGCAGATGTTTTTATTTTATTCGGCTTATAATTCCTTACAAAATGTAGCATTTCATCTCAATGTACTCCGTCTTTGATATGATTTAACTCAAATTCCTCGTCATTATAAATACCATAAATACACATCAAAGAGTTTTCTGGTTGCAATTTTCTAATTTCGACTATGCGTAATGTATGCTTTACGCATGCAAGCGTTGAAAGAAATGTTTAATAAAATAAACAAATAAATATTAAGCTTTTTTTTTCTTTTTTTTTTTTTTTTTTTTTGTAAATTTTGAGACCCTTTAGATCATAATTGCTTTTTATTTCATAAATTATGATTTCATATTTTTAATTTTATAATTTCTGCATGCTATCTTACAAGATTTAAACTGATGATCTATAATCTAGAATTGCCGAAGTCCCGGCGAGTCAGGATTAAAGACTTTTGATTGTATATAACATTAATAGTAGGTTTAAAGTAAATAAAACTCAATCAGACATAAATAAAAGTAAAGATATATATATGTGGGTAAAAAAAAGATGTGTTTCTGATAACAGCATTATCACATTTATTCCTGTTAAATCTCAGAGACATTGAAAATTGCTCCTGTCATGATAAATTAGGAGGTGGTTTTTAAGTAACATAATCAGTATTTTACTTGAATTCAAGTACAAATTTATTTGCGTTTTATCGTAAAAAATATAACCATTAACTTCTATATCTCCAAGATATCCAAATGAAACACTATAAAGTTGTTAATAAATGTGATCAAAAGTATTTCATACAAAAATATATCTAAATCTAATAACCAAAAAAACTTCCCATATTCATATCTAAAATGAAATAATAACCTAACAAACAACATACATGACAGCACTATTTAAGAAAAATCATGAACTAGCAGTGTTTGAAAGTATAAATAAGCAGAAAGAAGGTAACAGAACTCAAATTTCCAATTAATAAAAATTATTTGTGTTTTTTAAATAGTAATCAATTAAAAGTGCAATAATTATGGATTGCAGTATTTACTAATAATGCTGATGTTTTTGACACCATTTCTTTCAATCAAATGTTAATGTATTTACTTTGTTTTAGTTTCTACATATTAGAATAGTGGTAGATTACAATGATTATTTCATGCACTTTATATAATCAATAACTTTTTCTTTTGTTACTGTACAGAAATAATTTAAATAAAATAATATATGATAGTAAATATGCTAAAGTAAGCTCTTCATTAAATATCACACGATGAAACTTTTTGTTTCTATTTATTATGAATTTCATTGTTATTACAAGCACACAAAAAGTAAGCGAAGAAAATAGAATATACTTAACTTTAAAAAATAAAACCTACTTTCCAACATTCATTTTTATTTATCGAGATAATCTAATAAACATGCATAACGGCAATATTTAGAAAAACGCGAATTACACAATGTTTGGAAGATTAGATACCAAACGAAAAGTAATAAAACTGCAATTTGAAATCAATAAAACATATTTTATGTTTTTGAATAATACACAATTAAATATCACATAATTATAAATTCCAATATTTCATAGTAATGCTAATGTTTCCTTAACACTATTTTTTCGATTATACATTTCATACACTTTAAAATCATTAACCTTTTCCGCATACTATACAAAAGACAAGATAATATAGAATGTGCATTATTATTAATTTTAATAGATTCCTTGTGTTTTTCTAATATCTTATTATATATATCTAATTTATTTTCAGCAGTGATATTAAGTACCAGTCCAATAATTTCTTTCTATTTTGAAACTCATGAACATACCATAACAGCTTGAATTGTTGTTGCTACCGCATGGATTGCATTTTCAGCAAAATCAGAAAATGGCTTAACATTGTATGTTGTTTTTGGTTTTACATAAATTAATTCTGAGTACCAGCACAATAATCGATTAATATGAATGATACATGATATAGCACTTACGACATTATAACCGAATCGGTAATCCGTGTATCTAAATATTGCACCGCTGGGGGTCATTGAAGATTGGAAAAAACCACCATATAATTTTAATCACTGGTAACACATAAAACACCAAAACAGAACACTATTTCACTGTATATGGACGATTTTAGCAAGCTGCATCTGATATTTTCTTTAAACGATGCATCCAGAATTCAAAATTTTGGTGTGGTCTTGTAGAGCAGAAAATCACAAACAAAATAAGCAGAAATTCGGCATTACCACAAAGATTTCTCCTCAATTCAAAATAAAATGCCATCACTATATTCTTGTGTATCGTTCTCTTTCTGTATTGAAGCTCTCCAGTCTTTAATTCTGACGGTTAACTGCAAAACCATAAAGAAAACATTCCTGAAAATAAGATGGAGTCTGAAATTTATTGCACAGTTAACTAACATGTTCGAATTTGGCAGCTAGCCAAAACACGCAAGCCTCAAGCTCAGATATTTGTTTACATAATCATCCAGTAAATTATATGCATGGAATGTCAATCGGTTGAACAGCATTTCAGTGTAACTTTTCAGCGAGTTATACGATTGCATTAAACCTTTCGATAGTTCTTCTGATAATTTTGTAGAATCTTTTTTAAATGGCATAGAAGAATTATTTCAACTGAATAGAATTATTAACAATTGTTTGCTAAAATATTTGTAATGTCAATAACGCCAAATACAGAATGTACTGTATACACTAGGATTAAACCAAGCATTTTCAAATGCATGGAGATGGACAAAAACGTAACAAACAGTTCATCAGAACTTTTATAGGTAATGAATTTCGTATTTTTGTTCACAGTTTCTCTAATTTTGATGTCAGCATTTATTAGTAATTTATCAAAGCCATTAATTTTGTCGTTTTCCATTAAAAGTGTTAGTATTTCTTTCTCATTTTCCATTAATTTTCCGTCAGATATTCTGGACACCCGTTAAATATGCATGGATATGCAACGTCTTTTAACATTGGACATTTTCTCGGAATTCTTAAAATCGCCTCATTTATAATCGTGAATACATCTTCACGCACAATCATATCTTTGCGAAAATTGTACTTTTTGCTCTGTATGCAGTAAAAATGTTTCATATTATGTCAGCATATTAATTCAAATAAATTCATCCTTATTTCAAAAATAATAAAGTCAGTCATATTTCAGCAGTAAAATAATTGCTAACATGTGATTTGCATTGATTTTGGAAATATGATTTTTTAAAACATATAAAATGCATAACTTAATAACTTACTTTACAGATTTGTTTCATTTTAAAATATTTTGCTATAATATTTATAAAAAATATTTTAAGTATTAATTATTTTAACAAAATTTTAAAAATAATTTAGCATGTATTTTTAGTACTAGTTAAATTTAATAATTCAAGTATTTATATTAAATTTATATTTCATTAGATGAATGTACCTTAGATTAATATATTTAGATGAAATTAAGTAATGAAGCATTGCAAAATAAATCTTATGCGGACTTCAGATTCTTGAAAGGGCAGATGTAATCTCTTTTCATTCTAAAAGTAATGCTGATGAAAAACAACCACTGAAAGATGCTAAAACAACCACGTCTAAAAGAATTCATATCATGATGTTTCAGGAATGTTGGCAAATTGCCACTATGCAACGGCAAATATTTCGCGTCTTCGCAATATTGTAAAGATGTTGTAAAAGTTACCATGACCACTTTTTAACCTGTCAGATCAGTTTGCAACGTCACTACAACATTGCCATGCTACTTGAGTTTATTATGTTTTCATTGTTCTTCCAGAAGTTCTCCAAAATGTAAGAAATTCATTGCAAACTTTCTGTAAAAGTTCATTACCTGTTGATACCATGGAGACATTTTTTTCATTTTGTCACCTATTTCTCGAATCTTCTACAATCGCGGGTCTATCAATCTTGATTTCAAACCCTTCTAAACTTTCCAAGCTGCAATGTCTAAAATCCTAAAGAAAAATTATCCCTACCATTTCTGTAACATCAAAAAGACAGAAATATTTTGGAAAAAAATGGAGGGAAAAAGTATAAAATTAATGTTATAGAGAAAACTGATGCACATTCTTAGAATTTTGAATATTCTGAGACAATTACATGGGAAGTATTTTTACCATTCTTATTTATATTAGAAAGTGTGTGTGTGATTATGGTAAAGCCTCGAGGGCTATCTGCCTAAGGAGAGGGCTTTCTAAGGGAAACTGGCTCGTATGCACATTACACAAGGAGAAAACCACAAAAATGCCCATGAAGCCAGCCCGTTCGCGGGATTCTAACCTCGGACTCAACTACCAGTGTTCAGCTTCTTTACCGCTCGGCCGTTGGTGGGCTCATTTACATGGGAAAACTCTTACTATGAAAAAATTAAAAAGAAGACATTTTTAATTTAATTACATGGCTAATTTTGCTTTTGCTAAGAGCTGTTTTGTAAATTGTGCTTTATAGCATTATACCTTATTTATTTTTAGATTTAAAATATTGTATAATAAGTTGACAAAATGAAACTTTATAATATGACAGCAAAAAATAAAAATGTTTTATTTTAACATTATTTTTTAAATATAATAGCATTATTTTAGTGAAGTTTATCAATGTTACAATGTTTAAAAATAAAAAAAAAAAGAGTCGAAAAATTCTGAGATCTCGGAATTAAAAAGTTTTTACAGAAACTGATCTTAAAATCGCCAAATTTAGAACTGTTTAATAAAAGCATTCACATCCCCAAAAGCGAAAAGTTTTTAAGAGCTCTTTATCAGAAAAAATGAATTTCAAAATGCTTATGTTTCACTTCCTGCTTAGAAACTTGAGTACCCCATCACTTATATTAGAAATAGGTACAAATTATAACTCATGAACCCATTCAAAAGATAACCATATATTTGTCAGTGAATCGCCAAAACTATTCCTCCAAAATGCTAATTCACACTCAAAATAGCAGTCGTGAAAACAGACAGAAATTTCAGATGATTAAAATTAAGGACCTTCTGCTGATTTTGGCCAAAATTAAGTACTTTTAAAGACAAAAAAAAAACGATTCCAAAAAATCTAAGGACTCTTAAGGACCGTACGAACCCTGTATTAATATAAAGAATCAGCAAAATGCAATACTATTTATGATGCTATTAGTCAGTCCAGTAGGAGGACTTTCTACTGAGCTAAAATCCTACAAAGTAGGCAAGAGTTCTAAGCTGGAATCAGTCGACAGTCTGAGGATGGAAACATCAGGAGTGCATAGATTTTAGCATACAAGTTGAGATAGTCAAACCATGGGTGACATTCCATTACTTGTAGGTCATGTTCAATCAATCCATGCTCCATGTGGGCAAAACATATATCCTATTATGGTTATAGTATATTTAAGGGTGCCCTTTGGATTACCGCTAAGTTATTGTTTCATTTATCGCCAAGTTGTTTCATTATTGGTAACATGAGTAGTTGAATGTTATGGAAACTCTGTTATAACATAATAGGTTGCATGGTAGCAGTGAATTTGAATGATGGGAAAAGATTTTAAGTGTAGAATGTTGATTAAAAAGTTCATTGGTTATTTTGTGGTTGAATGTGGCAAGATTAATTTGAATTTCTATATGATTTGGAACAAAAGGGAAAAAAAGCATTATTTGACTGGTGTGTAAATAAAGGTTTACTTAGCAGCCATTATAAGTGTCCTGTTTGTATGAAGGAAATGCTTATGATCGAACGTCGGAGGATACTGGTACTATAGACAATATTTTTTACTCTTATTTTTGTGACAACACCAGTATACAGATTCTAGTTCAGATAATTTTAGGAAGTTTTTGGATGCTATTAAGGAATTTCATTAGTCTCTGAAGACACAGAAATCTCTAGATAGGGTAAGTGGATATTTCTTGTGTGTAGTGCTAAGATGAATTTCAATTTTTTATGTTATTTCAGTGTTTGATTTAAATGTAGATTATTGAGATTATATATTTTTTGTTTGGCTCTAGTGTAGAACTGGCTGATCCTTTGACATTTTTAGTAAAAATAGATCGACATGTACATGGACAAAGACAAGGGAGTGCACAATGCAAAATTTGGGCAATCCTCTGATTTTTTTTCTAAGTGAAAATAGGTCGATGTGTATATGAATATTGAGTTTGTGCAATTGTTTGACTTGTTATTTTGGCTTTGTGTAGCGTGCGACTACACAAAGCTAAAAAAATAAGTGAAAGAATTGGACAAACTTGGTGTCCATGTACCACCAAAAATCGCCAAGAGGTACCCGTAAATATATTTTTACCTTTATTATTAATGTTTGGCTCATTGAACCTGCGTAAAGACCAAATAGATGCACAGCATTAAGAGGTGTTCCGAACTTCTGACAACATAAGTTTCCCTTTGTTAGCAAGTATATGTGCAGTCATCTAAAGAATAGCACCTTCAAGCAGTTCTGCCATAACTGCCTCTTAAGATATGTTAGTGAAATGATAGTGAGTGCCTGTTCACACCGCATCAAATCGCACTTTAGATGCTTTGCACAGCATCTATAGAGGGGTATGGCCTTTCAATCGATAAAATTCAATTTTGTATGTTTCGGCATAAAATGCAACCCCTTTTTATGACTTAAAAGACTGTTAGTCACCTAGAGTAAGTATAATCAGCTGACAAAAGTCACGGGATAGCAATATGCAAAATATACAGATGGCAGTAGTATCGCATACAAAATGTATAAATGGGCAGTGCATTGTCAGGGCTTTCATTTGTATTCAAGTTATTCATGTGAAGAGGTTTGACATGATTATGGCCACACAATGGAAATTAACAGACTTTGAACGTGGAATGGTAGTTGGAGCTGGATGCATGGAGTACTCCATTTTGGAAAATGTTAGAAGATTCAGCATTCTGAGATCCACAGTGTCAAGAGTGTACCAAAAATACAAAATTTCAAGCATAACCTCTCATGATGGACAATGCAGTGGCCGACCACCTGCACTTAATGACCGCAACCGGCGTCATATGTGTAGAATTGTCAGTGTTAACAGAAAAGAAATGTGTGAAGTAACTGCAGAAATCCATGTGGGACACAAGACAGATGTGTCGGGTAGGACAATGTGGCGAAATTTCATTTTAACACGTTCGTTGCAATCGATCACGCACTGGCGCATGACTACCGTCATTGCTGAAGAGCCAATCACGCTTTTGCACATGGTGGCAGGTGATGTCTCAGGTACCAGTCACACACTGGCGCGGGAAAAGCAACGTCTCATTGTGTATTTTCATGTTCAATTGGCATTACGTTTTGAATACATATGTTGGTATTAGTGTGGAGTGAAAGAAACTAGTTGTAAATGTACCTGGTTTGGACTGGAAACAAAGTTCCATTTTGTGCAAAAATCATACATGAATAACATTCTCAAGTGTATAATTTGCAATAATATCATTGTAAGTATCTTGTAATAAATTCATTTCTAATACACTGCTCGACATTGAAAATGCAACACAAAGGAGTGGTCAGAAAGTGATGAAATTTGGGAAAAAAGACAGAGACAGCAAGCAGCAATAAGTGATCTTTATTTCAAAATGATAATCAGAATACAGAGCGAGAACGACGTCGGCTCAGCAGGATGTAGGACCACCGCGGACAGCGATGCACAAAGAAACACGTCTAGGAGTCAATAAGAGTGTGGATGGTGTCCTGAGGGATAGCTCTCTCCATTCCCTTTTAACCATTTGCCACAGTTCGTCTTCTGAATGAGGCAGGGGCAGAGTCTGCAAATGGCATCCAATCACATCCCACACATGTTTGATTGGTAACAGGTCAAGAGAGTACGGTGGTCAGGAAAGCATCTGTATACCTTGTAGAGCATGTTGGCAGATGAGAGCACTGTGTGGTCGGGCGTTATCCTGCTGAAAAATTGCATTAGCCAGTCCCTGAAGGTAGGGGATTGCCACTAGTTGCAGTACATTATTCAAGTATTGTTGGGCCGTCATAGTGCCCTGAATACGAACTAGAGGTGACCTGGAATCGTAGGCAATAGCGCCCCAAACCATAATGCCACATTGTCACGCGGTGGGGCATTCCCCAGTTACTGCCAAATTAGATCTGTCAACACATCGATGCCACACACATATGCGGCGACTGTCACTGGATAAACAGAAACGTTTCGCCATACTATCATCCACATCGCTCCAGTCCAGCACCACCGTCTATGCTGTGGGGTCAATGGCTGTCTTCTTAACGGACGGCGTGAGTGCAGGCCACGTTCAACCAATCGATGGGAAATGGGTCTGGTCGACACAGGAACATCCAAGATATCTTGCACATGCTGCAGAATCACAGTACAAGTGACTTGTAGGACCGCGACAGCTTGTCAGCGGGTGCATTGATCCATGCATGCTGACGTCACTCTGGCTGCACCTGCAGCCCTCCTTCTTCCCACATTTCCTTGTTCCAACCATGTTCGCCATAGCTGATGCACCGTGCTTGCATCCATGTGGGTATCAGCTGTGATTTGATGTAAGGACCAACCTGCCCTGCTCAGTCCGATCACCATACCCCTCATAAAATCGTCTATCTGCTGGAAGTGCCTTCGTTGATGGCGGCCTGGCATTCTCTCCTATTACACATATCCTCTGGGACAAAAAACAACTTTCTTTAATAATTTGTCTGGCAGAAATAACGACATGAAGATTGATCATTCTGCATGTTCCTTCCCCTATATCTTCACTTGCATCGGAGAGCTGCGCATTTCACATCATTCGCATAACTCAGTGACGTGCGTCTACTCTAAAATTTGCATACATTTCTGACCACTCCATCTTGGTGTTGCATTTTCAATGTCGAGCAGTGTATATATATATTTGTTTGTGATACAGTCAAAAGTCGTTAATCCGGACTCGTCGGGACTTCGGCGATTCTGGATTATCGATTTTTCCGGATTATAGATCATCAGTTTAAATCTGGTAAAATGGCATGCAGAAATTATAAAAGTAAAAATATGAAACCGTAATTTACGAAATAAAGAACAATTATGATCTAAAGGGTATCAAAATTTACAAAAAAAAGCTTAATATTTATTTGTTTACTTTATTAAACATTTCTTTCAATGTAAGTTGTTTCAGTTGCTTCGTGTTTTATGTGATAATACATTCTCTTTAATTCTATAAACGGAGATAGTTTCTTGTTCAGTTACAAAGTTCCACTGTTCAAGTCCTATAATTGCTGTGTCGAGAATACCGACCAATTTGTCGATCGAAATTTTTTCGTTTTCAATAACCTATGTCACTTTCTTCGCTATCGGAAGTGAATTATAATGAGGAGGCATTTGATTTAAATCATATCAAAGACGGAGTACATCGAGATGAAATACTACATTGAGTAAGCAATTATAAGCCATATAAAATAAAAATATCTGCCCTTAAGGTAAGGATAGTGCTGACAAATCAACTTCCAATTCATTGCACGCCGCCGCATTAAAGATAAACAAAGTTTAGATAAACAAACGTTAAAGTTTAGATAAACAAAGAATATGCCTTTATCCATTTTTTGCAGCAATTCCATTTTTTGTTTAATGGACTCTGAAAGATACTTTCGCTTTGTATATCCTTTACATGTTAGTAAATATATATCGGAAATTCTATTTGACATAATCGAAAGTTCAAGCTTACTTTTATAAAATTGCTCTAACAGTCTGCAAAAAATAATAATCCGGATCCAATTCGAAGATTAAGGAACAACGCAATCTGCAACATTAACTGAAATAGATAATTAGATTATTTTAGCTTAGCTTATCCCGTCCGTTATACATTAAACGCGCATTCGTAAACGTATTTTGCGCACATGCAAATGATGAGAATGTTGATTTGAAAGTGAGAGGAATGTTATTTTTCTGAGATCTCGTTTAGGGTGAATAAGGCATGTAGGTCCGTTCAAGGGAAAGAATGTAAACAAAATAACGTTCGCAAAAAGCAACTGAGTGGTCTTTTGTGTGGGAAGAGCACTAGTCTATGCACAATGACAAGGCCATCCAAACTATGTACAATGACCATCATAGGAAATATTTTATTTTTAGTGCACCTAAACGCCGCATGGGTAGAAATGCTGCACCCGCTGAAAATTTAAGTTTTAAACACGTAAACGCCGCAGCGTTTCTTCTGGAAATTACGGTACCTAAGATATTTTATACCAGCAGATGATTTTGTGTAGGGAATATTATGAAGATTATTTCTGTAAAAAAATATTTGCCTTCAGCAATCATTTTGTTTATAATAATTAATCTCATACTTTAAGCAAAATTTAAGCAACATTTTTGACCTGGTATATTTGCTGACAATATTTAACGAAAGAATCGGAATCTTTATGAGTGATCTATTTTTAGTCAAGGTCACCGTTTATCAGAACATTACCTCAGTCAGATGTTTACATTTGTGTTGGGAAGGAAGGGAAAACAGGTGTTGCATTGATGCAACGTCAGCAGAAAACGGGTAGTCAATCTCCTTTTTCACTCATTCCTTTCGATGTTCTGGTTGTTTAAAAATGCCTAGAACGAGGTATCTTACATTAGAAGAAGCTCTTCAAAGATTTTTTGATGAAGAAACAGATGATGATAATGTTAATAATGACCAGAATGAAACTGATATTGTTGTTGTTCCCCCAGAAATTGCAGAGGCTAGTGACGAAGAAGAAAGGAATGGCAATGTTTTAAATATTGATAATGGTATTTTACCAAATGATATTGCTGGGGAACTTGAATTTTACGTAAGAAGTAAGTTTCAGCCTTCTAAAAGCAGTTAAAGTCATACTAAAAAGTTTAAACAGCAGAAGACTGAAATCATGAAGTGGAAAAAAAAAAGGAACTGTTAGTTATGTCTCGGGAAGAACATGAAGAAAGAAAAATTATAACAAAAAACAAGGTAAAACTAGTGCACAGATTTTCAATTTTCTTTTTGGTTTAGACATTTACTCTCTTCTCGTTGAACAGACAAATATATACGCTCAGGGGGGGGAATGCCCAGAATTTATTGCATCTGAAGCCTATATGAGAAGATTTATTGGAATATTATTGCTTACAGGATATCATTCTTTACCTCAAGAAAAAATGTATTGGGTCTTTTGATAAGGACATTTCTGTTCCTGTTTCAGAAAAGAAACATTCCTTGTAGTTTTGGCGGTTAATGGGTTAAAGAAAAGAACATTAAATTTTTCTTCATAGCATTTGCCATGAAGGCTTGGTTTTGCTCGTTTACGTTTTCCCACATGTTGTCATTCATGTGAATTTAACACTTTCATGATTGCTATGAGTGGTTGTCAAGATAACCAACATTATTTTAGACCATGGATTCAAGACATTTTCCCTACACACATTCCTTTTAAAATAATGGTTTGACCATAAACCCCCCATTAAATTTTTCTCTATAATATACAATATACAACGTAATTCTAATACAAACAACTGCATATAAATAACTTAAATGGCAACCATTATATTAATATGAACAAAAGTTTTGGAAAAATGGTATAGTAGATAAATTTTACACTATTTTTTGTATTAATTTTACAGATATAAACAAGTTTTCATAAACCAAACCACATTCTAATTGACATCGTTCGTTTTTTTGCATTTTTAAACCACCTTGTTTAAAAAATTCCATCTGTTTCTTACTTTCTGTAGCAAATTACTAGCTCAACCAAAGCCTGCTTCTACTAGATAAGAAGACAGAAAAAAGTTTGTTCAGCAAAAAATATCATTTTGGGATATTTCTCTCTGATGACTTTGAATTCATAAACATAGTGTACCCATGTGTTTTGCATATCTTCTATTAATGACAAACTTTTCTTGCATCATAACATTAAGATCAAATGAATATAGAACAGTTCAGCAGTTCTATAAACCATTCTGATGCATTCAAATTGGAAGTGAGCATTAAAATATTCTTTTAAAATTTGCAAGTGGCCTGTATATAGCAATACATCTTCCGAGAAAGATTTAGGTTCTTCGTCCCATTTTCTTGCAATCCTATGTTTTACTTTTCTATATTGCAGTTACTGCATATAAAATTTATATATTTAAAAAACAATTTTTAAAATGTATTAAGTAATTTTAATGTGATGTTTCCCTTTACATTTATTTCATATGTAAAGTTTCCCTTTACATATATTTCATTCCTTACTATATGATATAGATTTATGTCAGTAAACAATGACCAATTTTAATTATTTATTTTTTAATCGATGGAATCTGAAATATGCTCATCAACTGCCAGTGCATATTTGGCTATCAATTCCCTTTCTCATCAGTGATCCCCTCTGAAATTTCACTGACCCCCTGAGAGTTGATCCTGTTGAGAACATATTTCAGAGAGATAGTTCACTATATTTTTAAATTCCATCAGTACCTTTTCCTATTAAATTCCATTCTATGTCAAAAATTCTCTGATGTTTTCAGACACTTTTACTCTCATGTGCATAGTAGTAGCCTGCCGTTTATGAAATGGCAATTTTTTAATAGGTAATTTAGAGAAAACAAGATATTTCAGACATTGAAAATTACATCTTGAAGTGCAAATAAAGAAATATGCTGAGTTACACAAAAATTATTTGGAAATGAGAGAATATTCAGAGAAGTATGTTGTAAATTGGATTGGCAGTAGTACAGTAAAAAACTGGAACTCTTTTATCTAAGTCGGAAGAGTTGGCACACTTCTAATAGCTTGAAGGGGGAAATTATAATGTAAATTATATACATTCTTTACCTATGTGCATAAAAATAAATATATGAAATAAATACTAAATGTTAAACAAAAGCATAATCTAGATTATGTGTAAAAAAAAATTAGGTGGCTGGATAACTGTCATTTAGAAAAGATGAAAAATATCCTTACATGAGCACGACGCATACATTCTATTTCAACATCATGTTTGATAGCTTTCATTAATAAAACAGGATTTGGACTTTCAATGCGGCAATCCTGCAATGTAAAAGGAAATTAGTAAATAAAATTAATAATTAAATATTCTGATAATGTTCACAATAACATACATTTCCAGAACTAAAAATCTCTCTGAAAATATTTGCTTTTAATATATGTTTAACAATGGTACAGCTTCCATTATAAAATACACATAATATCCACAAAGATTAAATATTAAGCCTTTAATTAAAATGTCTTACCTCTGGGATCAACCTTAACAAAGCATAGCTTGATTTCCTACTGATCTAAGAAATATAACTAACTATTATTATTTTAGAAAAGTAAAATACACAGCTTTATTTAAAACATCTTATGAAATATCTGATGTATAAAATAAGATACAAATAATCAGAAAAATTCATATGCATAATCTGAAGATAAATTCTTACCCAAATTTTATCATGTTGCTGATTTACCAGCCAACTTAAAAATTCCTTGATCAACTGATAAGGGCGAATTTCTACTCTTATTTTATCAAAACAATCTTCTTGGAAATGACGTTTAACCTGTGCTGTTATTTTTGATTCATCTACAAAAAGGCTAAAAGAAATAAAATATATTTATGAGACAAACATGGGTGTTAAAGAAATTTTCATTCATGGATTAAAAAAATTCATATAAAAATCCTTTAAATTAATACAGTCATGATTTCTTAGTTATGATACAAAATATTAACAATTTATTGCCTTTAAAAATTTATATATTAATTATATCTCTTTTAATACTATGCAAGTTACTCTTTAAAACTTTCTCATCTTGTTACATGTTGTATGAATTGCCTAAGAGTAAACAAGCAGTTTTTCTCCAAAATATGGGATTTTGTTTTAAACTGTTAATGCTACATTTAGTGCTTCCATAAGAAATATGGGATTTATGTTTCAGGATCCAAAAGGTGGAGTTACTATTTGTATAATGACTGAACAACACTGAATAGTTTTTCAATAACTATTTTCCAATGCCCAATATTAATGATGGTGCTGTGAAGTAAGCAAATTTCTTTTTTATATGTTTCATGCCAGCATTCTGCAAAAAATAACTTTTTGCTGTTTCACAAAAGCTTATACAAAGCTACAGACAGCTTTAAACATATTTGTAGCAAGCTTCCTTTTTGTAATTAAAGCCAAAATTCAGGAAAGAACTTCTGTTGGTCTTCAAATCCAAAACCTTAAATAGAATACTGGATTTAAGTGGCTTGTATTAATGTTATGTGTGAGCAAAGCCACAAAACCAATATTGCAATCAGCTCTTTTGCTGAGACCCAAAAGCTGGTTGAATAGCTAGTATTTAGTGTAAAATGGTTTATTTTCAGGGGTGGACTATGAAAATTTTATCAAACAGCTTGCAATTTAACATAGAAAAACAAAATATATAATTCTAATGTTGTAACTTTTTATAAACACAAAAAATGCAAATAATTCTATATAAACAAGGGAAAAGTTTTATAAAAAATTTAAAAATCATCAAAATTTTTAAAAAATCACAATATCAGATATAATTCTTTTAGAATATCAATCATTGAGGCAAGGTCCAAATTTAGGAGTCAGTTTTAAAAATCCTTAGATTTATCTTATGATGCAAATATTGTTATACAGTTCCTCTACACAGCAAGATCCATTTGTAAACTGTATTCTGCCATTTGTGGTCCAAAGATACAGATTTTTATCATTTTTCAACACCTGAAACTTTAATCTCATTTAATTCTCACTGATTTTGGAGGCTAATGATAGAAATCCTACAATGTATAAGAAATTTTTTTAAATTACCGTAATTTCGCGCGTATAGTCAGCGGACTATCTGTGTTCAAAATGCAAATTTTTGAAGCTGCGGACTATTTACCAATTCGGATAATACACTGGTTGTTCACGGTTAAAATCGTTGAAATTTAAAAAACGTGCTGTCGTGAACTGCCGATGATCAAATATAAAAAAGTGCGAGATTCCAAGAAAACATTCGTATGTATCGTATCGATAGTAAACCATAGAGCATACTGCAGAACGAATGAGTAGTAGCAAGTAGAGCTCCTAAAATCCAGGCTGGCGCCTCAAGCGATGCCGGGATATGAGACAAAGAAAGTCTTGTATGACCACTCACTTAGCGCAACCAGAGTCTTGTATCCCAGTATCCTTCACACTGCTTTAGTGCAACTGCCGGGAGGGGGAAAAGTAATTGATGTGTCAGCTTGGTTTTTAGGAGCCATAGTAGCAAGTACCTGGAGTACCAAAAAAAAAAAAAAAACGTGATTCGTTTACTTATAGCGTGATTTGGCAACACCGAGTGAGTGGGGTCGAAGGTCACATTTCATTACCACTTATCACGAGTATAGCCCGTTGCACAGTATTTTGTCTTTCATCTTCGATAACGTTGATGAAACATCGCCGTGAAAAAGATGAAAATAGAGAAGCGGGCCATTATTGGTTTAATCCTAGTATTCGGTGCACACGGGATTTGGCTACTTTTGGCGACTTTATGATGAGTAGTTAACGGGTCATTCAAAGCAAATATATACTATGTGTGTATATACATATACTATGTGTGTATAGTATATATATATATAGACATTCTTTGGATCATTTTTGGTGTTGGCGATAATTTTCAAAGTCGTGCCAAGGCTGCACCGTATACTAGGATTTTACCCCGTTATTTTGAAGTAGACGAGAAAGCGGTGAGAAATTGGCGCAAACAAAGGATGCGTTTAAAAAGCATGGGAATATTGCCATATTAAAAAAACGTAATTTCGGACGTATAGTCCGCGGACTATCTGACGATTTTTGAAATTTTTTTAATATAAAATCTTGTCTGCGGACTATACGATGGTGCGGACTACACGTGCGAAATTATGGTACTATTTCTGCTATGAGTATTTTTTATTGAATCTTCTAATGATAATTGTAAACAATTACAGCATTAGGGAATTTTTATAGAAGTTTGACAGTGATTTTCCTCTTAACATACTACCACCATTAAAATATAATGCAATTAAATAATTTTTCAAACAATTTTCAAAAAATTCAAAGTATTAATTATACAGGCATGCATACGAGGTATGTTTAGAAAGAAACCAAACTTTCGCTATAACATATTTATTGCTTATTGAGCAGCATTTTAAGCAATGTCCTCCTCAAAGCAGTCTCCTCTACTGGAAATACATCATTCTCATCATTTCTTCCCCCTTTTGGAAAGCCTCCTGGAATGCATTTTGAAGGATGGCACACAGGTCTCTTGTTGCAGTGTCCTGAATCTCCAATATTGTTCTCAGTTTGGGAAACAAGAAAGAGGCCTGCTGGGACTAGCTCCAAAGAACACAGCGGATGGGGCTGGAGTGTGATGTTTTGCTAGAAAGCAAAGAACGATGCATGAGCCAGCACAATGTCATGATGCAATATCCAAACCTGGTTTTTCAACACTTCAGGATTCTTCCTGCATACAGCATCCTTCAAACATGCTAGAATTCCCTGGTTAAATTCCTTGTTTAGCATTCAACCACATGGTACAAATTCCTGATGGACAATGCCACTGCAGTCAAAAAACACAACCAGCATCACCTTGATCCTTGACTGAACTCAGTGTTTTTTTGGGAGGGACAAAGAGACCCTTTCCCATCCACTGTGATGACTGCAACTTTGCTTCAATATCATAGCCATAAACCCTCATCTTATTGCCTGTTCTTTAAAAAGTTTTCATTGTCATTGGCAGTAGTAAGCAGTTCCTGGCTGATTTCAAAAACGGGTCTGTTTCTAATTGTCAGTCAGAAAATGCAGCACAAATTTTGCAGTGACAAGAGGCATTTCAAAGTTTGTCACACAAAAGTTGATGGCACAATCTTACAGCCGATGCCCACTTCGTCAGCAACTTCTTAAACAAAAATTTTCCTGAATCACAGCATGAACTTGACATGGTCAACATCTGTTGACGTGGAAGGTCCTACAAGCTTAGGATTGTCACTGACCAACATTCTGCCATCTTCAAAACATTTATACCACTCAAAGCACTGGGTGCCACTCATATAGTCCTTACCATATGCTAAGCAAATGAAGTGTTTATGTGAAAGTTCTGCGAAGTTTGTAGCAAAATTTCGCACATGTGTTGCTCTTCGAGCTCTTTCATTCTCACTTTGTCACTAATCTGACGAAGAGCTTGAGTTCACTTCAGCATTAGCAGCTTCCCAACTAATAGTCACAGTGAAATGCAACAAATGGCAGTTTTCTGTTTAAACCTACCACTGCGTGCATTCAGCAGCTGCAGCATGTTCCCTAGGCGAGTCGGTGTGCTATTTCAGAAGTTCAACTTTTTTAACGTGCCTCGTACATTCAACAAAATTACTCTTCAACTCTAAACAAAAAGAATAAGCGACTTCCAGATTAGACACAAATTTAACAAAGGACTTGCGCAAGTCCCTTAAAGCTCATCACTGTTATTTCCTTACAAAAATATTTTTATGCATTATTTGCTAAAAGCTTATTTTATTCACATAAGGAAATTTTTACAGAATTAAAGCTTTAAAAAAAGTATCATATGTTGAATATTTTGAAAGGATTTAATCATAACACTTTGTTGATTTTTACATGGTCTTCCTGTCCTCCTCCCAGAAAAAAGTCCTAACAGTTGATAGAAAAATTACTATTCAGTATAGACTTCTAATCACTGCAATTTCATGTCTGCATTTAATAAATTGATATACAGAACAGAAGAATGTTAACTATATCACCACCAAATCGGAAAGTTTCAAAAAATTCTAAAAATGTACCTACAAAGCAAAAATCTGATGAATATATTTCAGAGCATTTTGATCTTAAAAATGGCTTTTGTTAAAATTAATTCATATTTTTCCACCATGAATGACACAATAGAATACAGCTGTCTAACAGCTTCTTTACTGCACTTCCTTCTGATTCTTGGTATGTATGGACACAATTCAAGATTGTCTAAAGCAAACTTGTGCTTGGTACATTGTATAAAAGTTGACTGCTTTAATAGTCCTGAGCACATTGTTACATTTTTGTTAAACTAAGCAATGTAAATACAATAAGAAGAAACAAATCAGTCACAATGAATTTCAATAGACCACATAACTAGGGTTATGCAAGAACAGCTTTGTTATTTATAAATAAAATGTTATGTAATAACAAAAAACCTATACAAATTACTAAAAAATATCATAAAAAGGACTAAAAAGTCAGAAGCAATAAAAGCTAGAAAAAGCAATGAAAAATCAAACTTGCATGTAAATTACATAAGGAACAGGAAATATAGTAATAGACAGTTGTATCAAAGTTCAGGCAGTCATGGTTAAAAATAACATACTGCACATGCAAATGAGGCTAACAACAATAATAAAGTTTGTTTGGAACTTTACTGAACTAAACAACAAAAAATAATAAAACAAAAAAAATGATAAATAATAATTTTAGTTTTATGTCACAGGTGTCACACTTTAAAGTCGTAATTTAATTTAAAATTAAACATCAAATCATTACAAAATGAACTTCCTATGAGTGCCTTCCAAAAACACAGATGTAATTATACTATCCTGTGAAAAGCTGCACTTCTAGCAGATTTACGTATAAAAAAAATATCTGGACAATTTATAAAATTAAATTTCTTTATTGATCTCCTCATTTTTAGGTAATCAAACTTTTTGCAAATTAAGACCACATTTTGTACTTTTTAAATTCTGCTTATAATTGGTGACACAGCTGCATAGAGACTTAAACAATGGTTAAGATGAAGTTTTTATTACAGTAGATTCATTTGCATTAGTTCCATGATTCCTTTAAACTTTTAATACAGTTCCAATACTTTTAATACAGTTCAATAAAAGTACTGAATAGAAATGTATTTCACATGTCATATTCTCAATAAAAGATAAAATACATAGAAGACCAGCAAATTACTTACTAAACAGTTTCTAAAGTAACAACTCCAAATGCAAGGAAAACAGGATTATAATCGAAGTCACTACCACGTAAATTGAAAAGCCCTGAAAATATCCATAAAAAGTGTTCATTATTAACCACTATAACTTATACAATGGATACATATAATTCTAATATCCTGTTTTTATTTAATAAACAGATGTTCTAAACTTATATTCACAATACAGATAACATTATGAGACACATCCAGAAAGTAAATTTCCTTAGGGCATAAACAGAAAGAAAACATGATTACAACATTACTGGTAGAGGTAGACCAATTGCTTAGCTATTTTTCAACATATTCACAGCAAAACTGAGATCGCTGTTACATTGTGGGATCAACTCTTGTATTCTTTTTCAACAGAATTCTACAGCTGGAGATCTCAGTCAGTGGGTTACAGATGTACAAAACTCTAAAAATGTCGACCAGACTGAAATTTCTTGAAGCGTAAGGATAAGGAGATGAGGTCAGAATTATAAGATGGATGGTCAAACACCTTCCATCAGAATTGCTGTAGGAGATGGGCTGTGTGTTGAGCCATATATTCGCAAGCATTAACCCCTTTGCACTGGGTAGCGCAAACGCGCGCTTACCGCAGAGGCCGGCAGTGTCTTACGCGAGCATCTGTCCAGGGCCAGGGGCTTTTTTGCTATTAAGCCTAAATCCATGAAATTTCCGAAGTATCAACGCATTGTTTAATAATGCTCTATAGAGTATTTAAACGGCTAATGCTTTATAGATATTTTTATATATATACTTTAATTACCTTATTTCTTGTTTAAATGCATATTTTATTTTCATTACTCACCATTTTATGACTTTTAACATTATACATCTGAAAACTAAATATATTACTTAAAATTCTCTTTTCGTATGAAAAATTTGTAAACAGGGATCTACACACAGTCCTACATTACATTCCTTGCACTTGTAATAACTCATTTGCCGTTTTGGAGGATTTTTCCGGGAATGTGAACAAACGAAGCATCATCATCATCTCACTTTCTTATCAGTCTCTTCTGAACAAAGTTTTGGTAAATGTGATAGTGATACTATGTAACGTAGTATCCTAGTGATACTACGTTACATAGTATGACTATCACTACTATCAGAATCTGTTTCAGAATCAATATCTGAAATATTTTGCATCATTTCTGTTATTTCATGCTCTGTTAAACATTTTCGACGCTTCGACATTGCAACGGTAAAAACAGAAAGAATTCACGTCTAACAAGATCTAATGATTTTCTAAATACTGAACTGCAAATCGAAATACCCAATGCTTTAGCAAAAATAAAACTTCTCTACTTACAATAAACAACTACCATGTGCGAATTTAAAGACATGTAATAAAGCACGCCATTCAGAAAGATTTATTTCCCCTTTTGTTTATATAATCAAAAACACGTGTATGTGAGTCATGCTTCTCTCATTTCGAGTAGAAGGTCTAATGTACATGTATCTGAAACCATATGAACATACAGTGCCATCTTGTGGCAGAAATTATAGTTTTTATAACGTTCCAGGACACTGGCACAAATACGTGACAGTTGGGGCTGAACGGGAAAATGCTCTGGCACGCCTGCATGTTGGCCGGGAAGTGAGTGTGTTCGTTGCTAGCACTTAGACGTGACAGTCGGCGCGAAGGGGTTAATATGGACCAACACAACCCTTTCACTGACTAATCCATCCCTCTTTTCTGGATGGTCAGCTGCAACTTCTGCAGTGCTTGATGGCAATTATTTCATCTCTAGCCAAAAAGTCAATAAACAGCATTCCCTTTCAGCCTCAAAATATTTTACCATCTATTGCTAGTGATGGAAACTTACTTTCTACAGGTTGTCTCTAAAAATATACTTGCACTTTAACTGTTGCAAAAATGCTGCCTTTTTTTAATTCCATGTGTAATTAATTTATCACAGCATGGCAGGAAATCAACTTAGCTTGGAAGAGAGGAAGTTTGTCCTGAAATGTTATTGGATGACTGAAAATGCCACTGAAATGCAAAGACGATACAGAAGGGAATTCACAAAACCACCACCAACGTGCCGGACCATAGCTTGCATCAGAGACAAGTTTGATGCAGATTGAACTATCCAAAACATCAACAAGAAGAAACGTTCTGGATGACCATAGACATCCACAAGCCCTGGAAAAGAAGAGCAGGTACATTCGATAAACTGCTCAGAAAATCCACATCTCAAAAGATAGCATCTATCGCATCATGAAGCATCTGCACTGGAAATGCTACATTCCAACACTAATTCATGCTCTCAATGAAGACGATCCTGACCGGAGAGTTCAATTCTGTGAATGGTACCTGGCAAAATGTGCAGAAGATGCAGGGTTACCACACAAAATTGTATGGAGCGGTAAGGCATCCTTTAAATTAAATGGCTCCATTAATCGGCATAATTCCATGTACTGGGGTCCTGTAAATCCTCACGTAACACTTGAACACCATGTAAACTTACCAGGAGTAACAGTGTGGTGTGGGATATCCGCATTATGCATCATAGGACCATTTTTTTTAACGGAACTGTCACTGGTGAGAGTTACCTCAACTTGCTTCAGGAGTTTATTGGTCCACAAATTTTAGAGATGTTTGGTGATGACGATGAGATTTACTTTCAGTAAGATGAAGCATTTTCCCACTGCCACTGCTATGTACAAGCTCACCTCAATGAAGTTTTTCCAGACACATGGATTGGACGAAGGGCATTGAATACCCTGCATGTTCCCCAGATCTCCATACTCATGGACTTCTTTTTGTGGGGATACATCAAAGACAAAGTTTATCGCACCAAACCAAGAACAATTGATGCATTGAAATTGGAAATTGAAAGACAGTATCGCAATATTCCTAATGACCTGCTTCGTAACGTTTGTGAATCCTTTGGTGTGTGCTATCAGCGTTGTCTGGACAATGATGGTCATCAATTTGAACATGATTTCTTAATTATATTTCTCTTCTGTATTCGAAGCCATTCCATTTCACGCTATGTTCAGAAAGTTTTTCTCGTCATTCGAAGTGTGAGCACATTTTTTTGAGATGCTCTGTATATATACAGCATACATCATAAAAACATTGAGTTAATATATACCAGAGGTGACCACAGTGTGGCTCATATGCATCAAATATGGTAAATTAATACTACTCAATATCCAAAAGAAAGTAATCACAAGCTGAAGGCAAACTATCATTAACTGATTATTTAAAATGAAACATTTCCTTCCATTTGATAGTTTCACTATTTTTAGAACTATGTAAGTATGGACTTGTGGCTTTTGGAAAATTTAAATGCAGCCATCAAACTTTCCTGAACTCCAACATATGGCTTTTGCTGGCATGAACTTTGGCTACCCTTGATATATACACCCAAACTATTTTGTTTCACAAATTATCTCTAGTCTAACAACAGCTTCTCAGGAAACTATAGAAATATGAACTTTATGTACATAATTCAGCACCCCCCAAATGCTATTTTGATTCTATTTTCAACAACACTGTAATTATTTAAATAGTGCAGTACTCTGAGTAAACTCCGCTGAAATAACATTGATGCAATCATATATCAGACTGGTAAAAACCAGGTGTCTACTATCTTCGCCAACATGGAGATTTACATATTTGAACTGGTGAAAAATCTAGGAACTAATTAATTTTTCTGATATCTGATGATTCCTGCAACTATTCCAGAGATCCAAGTTTTGTTTGACAACTTAGTACACTCTAGATTCTTAAATTTCATTTCCTGTACATCATGCATACTGTAATGTGGCTTCTACTAACACTTAGAACTTGCTAATACAGTTCCCTGACAAAAGCCTACTGGATAAAAGCCTACAAAAATAACCTCACAAGTGTAATTGTCAACATGGCAAATACTCACCAGATGACACCGCACATAGACAAAAGCCCACATCAATAAAAGGACACATGGTTTTATCAATATAAAATGTAATTATAATAAATGGGGTATTTTTATGTCTAAAACTATGTCTCTTAATTTTTATTTGTATCTTTTTTAATTCAACAGCACGCTTTTTGCTTTATAACTACATTTTTAGCTATTATGTTTTGAAAATAAGTCGGAAAATTTCATTTATTCATTAATCATTTATTTTCATTTATTTACTTATTCTGCATTGTGTGCAGGTAAAAAATAACATTGTGAAGTACCTTAAAAGCTATTTTTAATGTTATATGGCTGAGAATAATTATACATATGTTTTATTATTAAAAAATGGGAGATATTATTTAATCAAAGAACAGAAAATATTATTTCTAAAATTATTAATGGAATAGTTTTAAGTCTCTTAATCCTTGAACATGTAAAGCAGCAGTATTAATGTAAAGCAGTATCCCCAAGAATCTATAACAATAAAAAGGATTTATTGTTCTTTTTAAATCTGATTAGATGCTTATATATAAAAATGTGTGAAAGAAATAATTAATATTCTATCAAAAATTCCTTTAATTTTAAAGAGAATCTCTCTTTTTAGCTCTCATAATTTTATTTCAGTTCTCCTGATGACAGTGTAGAGACAGCTTCTGTGTAACTGAGCATATGATACTTCATCTTCTAATTACTGTGCTGAAAGAGAGAATTTCCAAGAAAGTAAGGTGGCACAAAATGATTTTCTAAATTTCCTGGGGCTAAATTTTTTACAGTACAACTAATTTTTACAGCTTACATTTCAGTGTTAATGACCATTCTGGTTTCATTGGAAACTCGCAATTAATAATGTTTACCACCTTCATTCCCGCATCTCATAAGTGATTGACATTAGGAAATTAATAGAAAATTTTTTAGCTTTTCTAGGTAGCACTGTATTTTGTCTTTCTAGGATTCCTACCCACTTTCATTATAATTTGAGAGAAATGATTATGCATTCTCTCAAATAAATTTATTCATCTAGAATGTACTTTTAATTCTTTGGTAAGCTGTTTTTCAAGTTATCAATAAAAAAAGGCAAAATTCTCAACAATAATATAATCCTCAAAGTGCAATAAATGTTTTATCTAAACAGTTTTTCGGTGTTGATTTAAATGTGAAATGATTCTGATATTAGTTATAATTAAAAATAATTAATATTAAAAACATTCTGGCAGTGCGATATTGCGACAATTTAAAAAAAGAAGCAAATAATTTCCTAAGATTTTATTAGTATGACATGATACAAAAAATTTTTTAAATTACTAACAAAAACAGGAATTCCATATTTATAAAAGTACTCAAGCAGTAATAAGTTACTGTTTGAAGAATAAAAAATCATGATTTTAATATTTCTAATTTCTTTTATGATATTCATATAAGTAATAGTTTATTTTTACCATTAAATATTGTTAGAACTGCTGATAATTCAATATTATATGCAAACTGAAATTACAGTAACCATAACAGACCCTGAAATTTAGTCTAAATATACAATACCATTTCTTTATAATTTTAGGTACCATCAGTGATTAAGACCAATGAATAATAATAGTTTGATTTACCATTTATTTATAATTTTAGGTACCATCAGTGGTTAAGATCAGTGGATACTAAAGTTTGATCTGGGTTTGAGACCAGGTAAATGGACTAGCTGTGCGACTGATTTTCAGAAATTTCTCCTTGTATAAAGATACTATGAGCCACCTCCATGAAGGCATCCTACCCTCGTGTGCTTTACCGAGATTTAAATAACCTCACATTGTCTTTATAACTTTAATTATATAATTACATTAACACATTTCTTCTGGTATGCCATTTTTTTTTTAATTTGAATTTCAGTATAATAGATATTTATCACAACTATTTCTTTATGAGTAGCTACTACTTTTAAAAATAAAAAATAAATAAATAAATAAAAGGTGTGTGAAATATTCATAATTATATCTCATATTACAATTTTTACTATATACAAAAATTACACAAATTACAGACTAGATTTTTGGGAAACAAACAGCATATTTAGTTGAACAATATGCTTGGAAAATAGGTTCTTGCATCAAATTTTCAGAGCCCAAATGTGAATGTAATTTGAAAAGAATTTAATGTATCAAAAAATAGCTGCACTTAAAGGAATTCCGACAAATCTGCAAATAGTTCAATACTCTAAAAAATTTGTTATCTGAGAAAAATATAAAGTTACATAGTTGTCATAAAATTAGAATAAAAAAAGAGTTATTTCTTGAAAAGAAGAGAAACAGAATATTCTTCTTTAGGAAATTTACCCTAAGTTTAAAATTAGGATCGTAATTTAATATTGGGTAACACAACACATAGATTATAATCACAGAATTACCAGATGTATTTATTAATTATAAATGAAGCTGAATGCAAGAATAGCTTTAATTTATTATGGGACGTTTGTTAAAGAAACATTCTTAAAGTTAAAAAATGAAACTTTATCACCGTTGTTAAGGATTCTTTTTTTTTTTTTTTTCCTTTGCTCATATACGGCTTTATATTATAAGTCATGAACTAAATAAGTTATTAATATAAACTATAAAAATTAATATATAGAATTAATTATTTTTATAAATATAATTCTTATCTTTGATTAAATATCTCCTCCCCCATTTCTTAATACTGAAATATAAATAGTTTTAGCCATATACCATTAAAAATAGCTTTGGAGAAACTTCATGATGATATTTTTCATTTTCATGCAATGCACAATAAATAAATAAATGAAAATAAACAATAAATTAATAAATAAACAAAGTTTCAGATTTATCATCAAAACATAACAGCTATCTATTGAACAAGAAAGCAGAAAAGCTTGTATTCTAGTTAATAAAATAAACAAATAAAATATTATAAACAGATATATTATCACTATTTCATTTGTATAATACAGACATGAACAAATAATATTTTTGAGACATCAAAAACTTACTCAACTACTCCATTTATTCTATTATTCTACTATCCATTATTCTCAATTTATTGAATTATTCTACTACATTAATACCATTACTCTATTTATTCTACTATCATAAATACATTTTTATTTTGATAAAAACCAGGAGTCCTTTTTACATATGAGGGCTCTTATCAGCAAGGGATTTTATCAATGAGGGCTTCGATCAGGATGGATTTTAATCAGTGCATAATTTCCTCTGTGTGGGTATTTATGACATAGCAATTATCACAGTGGTGTTATATTTGTGGATTTTTGTGACTTGCACTTTTGTTAAAATAGGCTTTTATCTGGTCACTGGCTAATACATATATCAGAACTCTAGACCGGTCCAACAACTTAAGCAATAAGAAATTTTGAGAACAAACTTACCAGTGAATAAATCTGACTAGCACTCAATCAAAATTTTATAACAAACACTCATTATTCTAAAAAAAAATGCTACTTATGAAGGAATAAAATACCATCCCAGCGCTAGCAATTCTCTTTAACTAAATGCTTATCAAAAGGCTGTAAATTTATTGAGCAGCACTGAAAGGCAGATTTACTCTTTTCAATGTCAATATAAAGAGAATTAATAATTGATTAATTTCAATAAAAAGAAAGCAATGCATCACATTAGAAATTGAACAATTATTATTCATTCTGTCTTAGAATGGAAAAATGCTAAAAATGAAGATTATTTAGATGAAAAAATATACTTACGAAAAAAGCAAACAAACTTTGAAACAGTTTTAAGATTTCAATCTGAAGAAAGGATAAACCAGGATTCGTTATTATTAAAATTTTGTTAATAATTATGTGAATCTGTAAGTATGTGTATAATCTGTAATGTGTTATGTGTGTAGTCTGTAATCAATAAAGCATTAAAAATAGTGTAATGAGAGGAAAACTCCAGATCTTTATTCCAACTAGGGACATCAGATGCACATCGCAGATTACAGGAACTTTTAAAATATAAAAGACTGGAATGAAAAATGAACGAAAAAATAACAGTTGATTTCCATTGAATTAATAAGTTTGCTGGGGGAAGGTATAAAGAGTTAACTACATTTCCTTTGTTAAAAAAAAAAAAATCTAACCTAAATCCATGTACGACATGCACATTTTCCTATTTGAAAACTTCCAGGAAGATTCAAGATGGTGACAGTGACATTCATACTCTCTAAAGGTTAGAATTTTTTACACACACACACACACAATATTTGACTTCAGTTCCTCAAATTGTTTTTTAAAAAAACAAAGAATTTAAGTCTTTTGAATAAACTTATATACATTCTTACATGAAAAAACAACAGTTTTACATAAACATGAGGGGGGGGGGAGGAAACATTCCACAAACAAAACAAAAAAACAAAAAAAATTTCAAGAATTGGACATGCCAAATGTTAGCCTAAAAAGGTGCATAAATTAGCAACAGAAACTGGCATAAAGTAGGTAAACATGCACTCCATATATCTGAAGGTCAAAGTGTATATATACCCTTGAAATGCAAGTAGAAAAATAGTTGAAAAATAGTGTTCAGGATGTGTATAAAGAACCTTACTTCAAAACTGCCTATGAGCAAAACCAGTGATCAGAAAATTGTGAAATTTTACAGTGAACTCAATGAAGGGATGAGAATTTCCCCCAGGAAAAAAAAATAGTTACAAATAACGTCACCAGAGGGCATTTTACTTTGGAAACTTGTAGTAAAAAAGGAAAATTTTCGTCGGCATCATGCAGCAGCTGTTATAAAACCTAGAAGCATTCATAGACACTTTGTTTTCAATGTGCATATTGTTCCCAATGACGATAAGTTTACGAGATTGCGATTTCTTAGCAGAATTGTTCCACCAAAACAGTAACCACACAGTAGTTGCTTTATGGAAATTTTGGACTTTGAAGGGGATTCTAAGAGGTCCAATGAATGTTAAAAACCTTTAGGAAATGATAACAATATTTGAAGAAACAGGATCATTTTCTGTTTGTTCTGGAAGAGGAAGAAAACTTCTTTCTGCAGAAGCAGTACAGGAGGTTGCGCTTCAAGTCATAGAGGACCTTTCAGGCTAGCACCAGTATTCAGCATATAGCAGATGTGCTGGATAGACCATGTTCAACTGTCCATAAGATTTTGCAGAATATCCTCTGATATTACCCTAACAAACTTTCATTCAGTGCAGTGGTTGCTTTTGCATGACTCTGACGCTCGACTCCAGTTCTCACTTCAGTTTCTTGCTCATTTTAAGGTCGATTCAGAATGATCTTGGAATATCCTCCAGATAGAAAGCACATTTGGACAGTGAATAACCACAACTATCAAACATGGGCATCAAAAAATCTGCACTCTGTCTTAGAGGTTCCACTGCATTCATCAAAGTGACAGTATGATTAGGATTTCCTGCATCATTTATTCATCTTTATGCAAATTAGAGCTTTCCACATATTGCACGTGGTGTCAAGAATGTCCTTAAATATCATTTTCTAGAAGAATGTGTCATTAGCCAGCACTTTCGTAATATGTGTGCTCCCTGATCCCCAGATTTCAGTCCATGGAGGTAGGAAATAAGATGGAGTCGCCCTAAACAAGTTTCTCTGTACCCTGCTCTGAAGCACCGGCAATCCCTACGTGGTGACCAAAACATTGGGTCATTTACCATTGAGTTCTATGGGATTTGACGTGTTCGGGTGTAAATATTTTGTAATTACGTTGCAAATATACATATAAATGTATATATTTTCTTTTTCTACAACACTTCAGAGTCCTAAGTATGTGAAAACAACATATTTTTAAACAACATTTCATTCTGAACGGAATTAAATGCTATACTTTTCACAGGACAGTTTTCTCAGAATGGTTTAATTTGAATGAAATATTTTCACAAGTTTTCGTTAATTACATTAGAAAAAAAAATTAAGGTAATTCGATTTTATTCGGTTAAGGTACAAAAATTAAGATCAAAGTTTATTGTATTATTAATATTAAAATTATGCATTATTTCTTTTCTATTTATAGAGCTTCTTCCTAAAATACTTTCTTAAATATGACATGATTTTTTGGCTTCTTTTAAATCGAAAAATGTAAGTCAATTTATAATTAATGCTCTATTCGGTTCATTTTAAATTAGAGAATTATTAGGAATTAGCAAAATACTTTAAATAAGTATTTCGCTAATTCCTAATAATTAAATAGGTATTAAATAGTATTTGACTTTCTCTGAACATTTATGAAGGGAATAAAATAAGTTTTTTTTTTTTTTCAAGTATTATTTAAAACTTGTAACTGAGTTATTATAAAATGTAAAGGGAATAATTCTTTTAATTATACTTATCAGATTTTTTTTTACCCTTCATTTCAACAATACATATTCCAAAACTCTTTATTACGTTCTTAAGTGCGCATCTCATAGCATTTGCTTTACAATACCTTTTAACAGATTGCTTTCCAATACGAACAATTCTTGCTTAAATAGTTTTATAACGTATTTGTCAACAGGATTTCAATTTATGTTTACAATTCAATATTAAGGTTATTATATATTTAGATAACATTTATAATCATTATAAATTAGATACATTTAATCATTAGATTTCTTCACAGTACTTTCACAGTTGTTTATAAGTGAATAAATTCTTCATTTCAAATACATTTATAAATAATTTAATGAATATTTAAGTATTTTGTCAAAGGCAGATACATGCTTTTTGCAAGCACATGCATAAATATACATATTTCCTATTTATCATTTCCGGCATGTGCAAATCTTTAATTTCTGTGCATTCACTATATTTTTCGTGTAAAGTAATTTACACTAATTTAGCATACACCCGAAAGTTTTACATAAAAAATATATATGAATATAATTTGAATGAAAATTATAAGTATTATTTAAAAACCATCTCAAAGGTCAGTTTTTCTTCAAAATTCCTCCACGATGGCATCTCTCTCTTTAGGCAGATAGCCCTTGCATGCGTTACTCTATTTAATAAAAACTTAATCTGCCTATGTGCCTAATTACAAATATTTTAACATGCATAATTTTATATTTACATTTAGCCATCAAGTTTCAAACTTTTCAAATCTTCTAGAAAATAAATTTTGGCAGATCTCTTTTAGCAATTTTCTTAAAATCTATATTTTTGTAGTGCAACAGCTTAGAATTTTATAAAACAAATTCATAATCAAAATCGCTGTTGTTAGTTATCGAAAAATAACCAAGATGTTATTTTTGCGTAAATGTCAGTAAACTACAAATTGCTATTATCCATCACACTATGAATGTTTCTTTCATGCGAGAGTGTCCCTTTTTCGATTTCTATGGAACTGTCGTGTATCGAAATACTATCAGAATCTTGTCAAGCGAGCTTCTGAATGTAAACAAAGAACACCTCGTCTGGTGACCCAAGCTTCAAAGCAGTGCTTCACTTCTAGCGCGGAATGTCCCCTCCTCCCTTTCCTACCTCCATGTTTCAGTCCATGCGTTTTTTGGATTTGGGGACATTTGAAACATCTGGTAAATTGTGACAATCCAAGAGCTTTATCTGATCTTAAAGCCAGTAATTCAGGCTACATACTGAACATTTCCCAGCACACACTCCAGTCAATTGTGGAACATGCATCTTGTGAAAATGATGGCCATCATGTGGAACATGTTTCTTTGTGACAAAAAAAAATTGTGTAAAATCGTTAAACCATTGTAAAAGTGTGCCTAAATGTATAATTTCTTAGCATTATGTTCTTTGGTGATGCTATTTGTAGCTATTTTTTCTTTTGCTGAAAGAAATTCTCATCCCTTCATTAAGTCTCCTACAACATCTGACAATTTTCTGATCAATGATTTCACTTGTAGGCAGCTTTGAAATATGGTTTTTTAATTGTAAACGCCCTATATTTAGATGTGAGTACAGAAGATTTAACCACAAAATCCAGAACTCTGGAGGGTACAGAAGAACCATCCAAAACTCTGACCATATGCAAGGAAGGCTCCTAATACCATCTATTCTTGGAAAAGCAAATATGAAGCAACTGAAGAATCAATTTCATTAAACGCTAATGGTAAATTATTGTTGCTAGTTTTAGCAGCACTTACGGTTAATCAATGATATGTACAACATATGCACTGCCAGTATTTTCTCAAAAACACAAGGTACAGCTAGTTTTATAAATATTTATCGAAAATTTTTAGAATTTTGTTATATATTATTCATTAAAGGAATAAAAATCTATGAATGTGATGCTAACTAAACAAAATTTATGTTTAGAATAATATTCAACAATAGAATTATTATTAGTAAATTAACAAAAACATACATGCTACTTCATCAAGAGCAGTAACTATTAAAGCAGTTGCTCCTCTTTGTTTCATAATAAGCCGCACATCAACAACTTTCTCCTGCCATGACCTTCCTGCAATGAAATCAATTTACGTTAGGAAAAAAATAAATATAAAATATCTACAACTTATTTGACAAAAGATGCATACCATGATCAAACTAACTACTAGGGCATAACTACCTACTAGGGCATACCAAGATCCTACAAAAGGCCATGAGTATTCATTAGAAATATATAATAGGCACAACTACAAAATAGACATACAAGAGAACTGAGTGAGACTGAAATCAACGTGATTATTGCTGCCACTAATCTGGTCCTTTCATTCATAAGACTGCTGGCAAGTTCCAGATACCATGTGTATCAGTGAGTGAAGCAGTATTGATATGGAGACATGAGTCAGTTTTGAACCAACCAGAGAAACTGCAAGAACAGACGGCTACAGAACACACTAATGAATAGTCATGATTACAGAGGTAAGAACAACGAGGCCTATATATATGTATGTCACATGTTTGACTCTAGAACAATGGAAAAGCATCCCCGAACAGCACAGAATGCCGCTGCAACATTGCAAACATGTCGCAGTAACATTGTAGGAATGGTTTAAGCCCGCTTTTTGCGACGTCACATTGCGGCGTTGATGTGAAGTCAGATTGGGACTTTGATGTGAAGTCACGCTGTGACTTTGTTGTGAAGTTACACTGTAATACTGTTGTGAAGTCATAGTGCAACATTCATGTAACAACTCATGTCGACTTAATATAAAGCCATAGAGTGACATGAATGCAGCATAATAAAGTGCCATAAATATAATGTCACTAAAGATGTAAATGGATGTCACGTAACACTAGATTACTTTCTACATGATTAGAGTGATGAACTCCTATTTTAGAGAACAGGTAACTACAACAATGTTTTAACGATCCAGCAAGGTATTATACTTTTCAAGGTATAAAACTACTACCGTAATATTCAAAATTTTTAAATAATTGAAAATATCCAATATAATTATTTAAAATTTCCTTATCTTACTGAGGTTGTATCTCACCCTATTAAGGTTATATAACTGTAATCGATTTATGTTTATTACATATAAACTAGAGTGTACAGAAAATGCAGAACGTATTATAATATATATGATGCAAAAGTGATCTATGGTCATTTTCTAACCGTATTAAATTACTAATACTTTTGAGTATAAGCTGTCCAGAAGCTACATAATTTTGCTTTTATTCTTTAGAATTTAATATTTAAAGACAGCTCATATTTTTCCAAAATTTCTAAATTGTATTAAATATCCGAGTTCTTTTTATAACCACCACAATGTCGCGTGTGCGCAGTCAAAAAAGTGCGAAGTTAAACGTGTTTCATGTGTAGCTTCTGTCGTGTTCCTCTTCATAGAGGAAAATGCTTTGAACGGTACCATACTGTAAAGAACTATTAACATGTTATCAGTTCTATTTATTTATCTATTTATTTATAAAAATATTTTTGAATACATTGTAAAATTTTTAAAATCATTTAGTTTTGCGATTTCGTAAAAATATCATTCTTTTTTTTTTGTCAAATAATCATACAGTACATATTTAAGTGTAAAATTAAAAAAAGTTTCGTTCATAAAACAAAGTAGTTTTTTATTTACTGCGATTTTCCTGAATAACCATACTTCCGCACAATTCACGAAAAAAATGTCTGCTGCATGCGTAAGTTCGTGGCAAAGTATAACCGCATGCCAAGTGTTAATATTTTTAATAAAAAAGGAATAACTAAAATTGCAAGCGTAAAAGAATCATTTATTTAGGAAGTTTTACTGAAACACATAGCAATGAATCGGGGGAGGGAGGTCAGCACAAAAGAATTACTTGAGCAAGGTCAAGAAAGGTCAGCATGGGGAAGACTGCAAATTTCTTGTTGCATTAAATGTTTGCTGCGACGTGCAAGCGACATCCGTACAACATTCACATCTACATCACAATGCCACATTTCTGTGATGTTGTACCGTGGTCATAAATGAAATGCGAAGAAAATTGAACATTGAGAGGTCACTGCAACGTCATAGTAACTAAGTGTGCTGTATGGGTCATGTGGAATGATACATGTTATCTAATTTCAGTGTCACAACAGCCACCTCCTGTTGTAGGATTTAATTTCACATATATCTTAATCTAGTAAGTGTTAAATAATCATTACCTACTCGAATTCATCATTCCGACTGTTAAATTTCATACAGATGGAATTAAGGTATGAACCTGTTCTGCTTGATTTAGTTTTCATGTGAGGTTAAACTGCATTAAATCTAACCTTGATTATTATGAAATACTGGATATAATGTTCAAACTTTTTGTCCAGACCACGTTTTTATACATTAAATTATACTTTATATAATTATAGAAAATTTCCAAATGCATGAAAATCAGATATAAGAAACTTCATATATAGCTTGCACTGAAACTATTTTTTTTTTTTTTTTTTTTTTAATTTTTCTTCATAATTTCTGGAAGTTTTAGCTAAAATTTGATTAAACATGTTCAATCAAATGAATTACCAGAATTGCATTCATGTTAGGTTCACTGAAAAAAACTTTTATGTTACTATTCTTTGATCTTTGATTTCCTGTGTTTTTAATAATAGTTATGTGAGGCAGGTTTAACAGATAGTTCTTGATAAACAAGAGCATACAACTAATCATATTATCTTAAGACGCCATACAGTACTCATGCCCAATGAACCAAATGATGTGATGGGTTTTTCTGATTCCAATTAAATTCTTTAATTGAGCTATTAGACAGAACTCTATTGAAAGCTGAAGTTATGATGTTAATTTTCGAATTTTCACTATTGAAGGAAAATGAAGCGGTGAATAGATTTCTATATACTTGGAAATATGCAGGTGATTCCTCTTTTATAGAACGAGATTCTTTTTCCTTTATTGTTTTCTTTTGTTTCAATTTCTAAAATGCTGCCCAAATAACATCCAAATTGTCCTCTGAATAGGAGTTTGCATATTTTCTTTCTTATGGACTTTTGCTTTGCAACTATACACATCTTGAGCAAAATAAATGCTATGTAACTGGAAAATGGATTTAATAGAAGTGCGATGAAAGAACTTTTCACTTCTCTACAAGAGCACAACTCTACATATTCTTTTCCCTAATTATCTTCATTCTGTACTCGGGAAATATTTAACATAAAAAATTCATCCATATGCCAAGCTGTACATGTATATTGTTCTGTACTGAAAATAAAATAAGTATTGGTCAAAAATTTCTGAGTGGATTAAATCAAATCAATGTCTGGTGGTGGTGTCTGGTGTCCCAATTTACATATGGTGCCTTGCAAAAAAATTGAAATTCAATAATTTTTATTTATTGGGAAAAAATTGTATACAAGGAAAAGGTTGAAAAAAGGTCAGGCATAAGATAGTGTTGAAGAGCTGCTAAAATGGTTCAACACTGAAAAAAGATGCAATCTGCCAATATTTTAGTAAATGCTTCTGATGGAGGTCAATGGATTTGTCACACACTTTGGAGGGCCTGCCTTTAAATGTTTCAAATGCCTGATTTTGTAGGTTTAAAAGGTAGAACAATATTTCTTGAGGAAAAATCTGTTGCAGAATCAGAATGTTGGAGAAAATATTTGAAATTATGTCTCTCACTAGTGTACAGAAAGATATTTTCAACAGCAATGAAACTGTTCAATTTTACAAGCTGCTATCAAATTGAATGCTAAAATTTAATGACCGAAAATAAATTGGCTGAAAACTGTCATATTGCTGATCATAGTTGAGCGTGCCAATATGAATGGTATTCAGCATTGCAGAATTTTGGTGACTAGAAAGCCTCAAAAGGCAAGATGCTTAAAAAATGTGAAAAATCCTTCTGGTTTCTGTTCTTTCCTAGCTATAAGATTTCCCAGACTATTAATTACAAAGGTATGGGAGTGATGAACACAGAGTGACAATAATTAAAATAAGAAATGCTGTTATCAAAAATTCTTCTTCTCATGTTGAAACACTGCACGTGGAACAGAAACTCCCCACCAGAATGGATGCCAAAGCTGCAATGTTCATCAATAATTTAATTTTTATTCACACAAACTGCAGAATCAAAAATGACAGTCTTCAATTTTTTAATACGATTAATTTCAGATAAATTCCTTATAATCTGCACGGCACCAGCATAAAATTAAGATTACTTTGTACACTAGAAGTTAATGGTACATTCATCAAGAGCTTTTTATTCATTTTTAGTACTTTTATATTTTACAAAGAAAATGACTGATTATAATTACAAATGTCTATGGAAAATATGTAGTTAGAAGGAGAGGTCTATCCATGATTTTTGCTCGGTGTAAAATTTTTAATGTGTAGTGAAACTGTAAAACGAAAAGAAATTTCGGACTCTTACACACAAAACAGATAAGTGCCATATCTCGCTAACGAAACGACTTTCTTTTATAGCTATCTAGAGGGAAAATAACAAGCACTTTCAGACTTTTCAGTGCTCAATCCTCATTGGAGAACTGAAACACAATGTTTTTAGACAGGTGTTTCAGATTTTCACACACAAAGCTAACACGTGCCATATCTCACTTATGAAACCACTTCGGTTTTAATTTATATGGATCTAGAGGAAAAAAACAAGCACTTTCAGACACAAAGAACCACTTTTTGGGGAGCAAATAATGTTATTTGCAAAGTTACATAAAAATGGTGAGAAATTCTTAAATAAGAGAAAGTTGGGAGAAATATGACGCAAATTGAGTTTGCAAGTGTATAGTCGGAAACTAGGTGTCTCCCGCCTAAATCAAAAGTTGGCAAACTCTGACTAAATCAATCAATAAATGCAAAAATTTACAATTTCTATAAAAATATCACCATGGTCTTACAATAATACTATATACAGTACAAAGTCCGAAAACCGGACTCGTCGGGACTTCGGCGATTCCGGATTTGGGATTTTCCCGGGTATTAGATCATGTTTAAATCTAGTAAGAGGGCAAGTAGAAATTATAAAATTAAAAATACGAAATCGTGATTTATGAAATAATGAAGTATTTGTGATCTAAAGGGTAAAAAAAATTACAAAAAAAGCTTAATATTTATTTGTTTACCTTATTAAAGATTCCTTTCAATGTAAATTGCTTAAGTTGCTTCATTTTTTTGTGCTAATACTTTCTCTTGAATTCTATAAACAGACATAATTTCTTCTTCAGTTACAAAGTTCCACTGTTCAAGTCTTGTTAATTGCTGTGTCGAGAATATCCACTAACTAGTCAATCGAAATTTTTTCGTTTTCAATAACCTCTCTGTCACTTTCTTCACTATCGGAAGTGGTATTTTCTGGATTCTGAACCACACTACAGATTTTGCCATTCATTAATTGATTGATTATTGAGAAACATTGTCATCACAATGAAAAACTTCTTTTATATCCTCTTCATTTACTATCGCTTCTCCAGATTTCTTTACAAAATCCGTTAATTGGAAAATTTCACTTCTGTTTTGCGATATCCAAAAACATTTAAAATTAGCGGCTATTATCATCAAATTTAGCTATACTTCACTATACGTATTTGGCTATGCATCACGAGCTTGACGACTAACGACAAGTTGTTCCGTTAAATTTTAACTTGCCTCTATAGCGCATGGAGACAATTAAGCCTGAATTGTATTAGTTCAGTTATTTATTATACTTATGTCAATTTCTTGCACGTGCTTAAGGCTTATCACAGTTCTGAATAAGTAAATTCCGACCATATACTTAAGCCTTATTGAGGGCTGGTGCTAGGTATCTTACGGCCTGATGCAGTCTCTGTGGGTCCTAAATTCTGCGACTCGGTGCGGTCATACGAGCCCTGATGCTGGTTCTGGGTTTATGTGAATAACAAACCAGTTATCCTTAATTCAAATAGCCCTAAATGTAAACTTTGGGTCTATATCATCAACAAAATCTATTTTTAGCATAGGAAAGAAATTTTTGCTAAGTTTTTCCTCGTCAACATTTTTAGCATATTTATCTTAAATCTGTAATCATTACCTAGAGTAATGTCAACATAAAAGGTTACCATACTCCTTTACTCTACTTTTACTCTTTTTTTTTCAATTACCAACATAAAAAAATTGTTTAGGCATCGCTACACGAGTCATTACTCATGTTGTCATGTTTTGATAAACATGCAGCGGTGAAAGGAAAGTATAATAAATAATGATTCGCCAGGTTGGCATCAGGTCAATGATGTATCTATGTGGAATGTTTCAGTTTGAGATGTGTGCCAAGCAGATACGCAGCAATGGAGCCAAATTACTGATTGTACAAATTTATGCTAAAATCATTGTTTCTTCAATAACACGGTATTTTATTAAATGTCGAAGTAAAAATATAATCTGGACTCTACAGGTGTTTTATTATGCACGGAGGAAGAATCAAATGTGCATGCATAAAAAATACAAGAAAAACTTTGTTGGTGGTTTGAGGTCCGGACTTTGTACTGTATATTATTCCAACTTGTGGTATATACACCATGAAGATTATGTACTATGGCCCCACAGTAAAGGGGTAGCCTGTCATTGAACTACTCTAGGCTTACAATTTGATGACCTACAGATCAGAATTATGATGATGTTCAGCCTGTTTAGGACCTTGCAAGGACCCATGGAGACTAGATTTTAGGCAAGAGTTCTTTCCACTGACATAAATTCCATAACCACACCTCGTCACCTTCATTCAATTAATGTCCTGTTGCATCAGGTCTTCATAAGAGATCACAAGGCAGATGAAGACAATTGAAGAGCATCTGGGATGGGGAATAGCAGGTAGTCTCATGAACAGCACTATGATAGGCCAAAAAGAACAGTGGCAGCTTCTGGTCCCAGTCCGGATACCATCTGGTCTGGCTTCTGGATACAGTCTGGTTTCCGGATACCACGAGAGATTATCAAGGAAGTTCAATTAAACCTCTCCACCATGTTGTCTGACTGGGAACGCAAAGGTGTTGATTAGGTTTTGTCGATGCAAAGTAACTTGAAGAGTTCTTTCATTACGGTCAAGATAGAATTTCCTCGATTATAACAGAGGAGGCACTCTGAGCCTGGAAATTTAATGCTGCATCATTACTTATGTTACCGAAACAGCTTCTTGATTAGGAATAGGATACGCACCAGGCTACTTGGTGAAGTACGAAGTGGTGTCCAGTTGGGCTGCTATGCAGTTCTTTAAAGACATCCGAGATCTTGGAAATATCCACTGTCATCTGAATGCCTTTCTATCACCCAATTCAACTTGTGGTACAAGACACTGTTTCAGAATACATATTAGATTTATATATAGCAGGTATTTTGACACAAAATTCAATTGTTTCTAAAATAACGTACCAGTTTTTTTTTTTACATATTTTGATTCTAAGACTCAAATTATGCCTAAATATTAAATTTTGTAAAATGTGGTATGAAATTTACGGAGAAATTCAAAAACTTATCTTCGTACTTTTTTCAGTTTGCGCCAACAATAGTTCACTTGGTGAACTTCTTAATATATGGCAACCTTTTCTTGCTTTATCTTTTTACATTGCGCATGAGAAGAAAAAAAAGTTACATCGTTCCTTCTTTCAAATAATTTTCTTTATATTATATTTTTAATTCTAAATGTTACAATTTTAAATAATTTTTCTTTTTCGAATTTCATTCCAATTGTTTAAGTTGCATGGTTTCTTTCAAATAATTGTTTTAAAAATTTCTTTTTACTCATTTGAACTGCATAGTTTAAATAAAAAGTGCATCGTTTATTATTTCTTTTTTATTCAAATAGTTTTCTTTATAGATTTATTTCTTTCCAGTCATAGTTATTATTTTAGGTACTTTTTAAATTCTTAGACTTTTATTTTAATTATTTGCGTTTCACCGTCTCTTCAGATAATTGTTTTAAAATTTTCTATTTATTCATTCAGACTGCGCATTTTAAATATATTTATTAATATAACTTTTCCAGAATTTGATTTTATTTATTTGAATTGTGTTTCTTTCAGAATACTTTGTGACCCAGGCTACGATGCATTTGAAAACTGCATTTATTAAAAGAGAAAATACAGTAAAGCACAGTTAACACACCTTTCAATGTTCCGTTCATAAAAGACATATAAATAAGAGAGACATAGAACCAACACTTTAACTTATGACTGCATACATTGCTTTAAAAAATTTTATCATTGTGCCCATTACTTTACACAATTTTATCATCCTACATTTAGTTTCTTAAAATGTTATTCATGTTTTAGTCAAATATATTATTTTTGAAATTGCAAAAATCAAATATCATAAAATTAAAAAATTTTAAGTTTAAAAAAATACTAAATTTTAAGCAAAAATTTCTTTTTTTCTTCTTAATGCCTTGCTCTTTTTCTTCAGGCTTTCTGCAAGTATGTTAAAAAGCTTCAAACTTTTTGAAACATCTTTGTATTTCTGATATTCATTTTAAATAGTTATTGCCTTCCATTTCATAAGGGGCCACAAACCGTCAAGCAGTCAAGTCGCTGAACACTGGTAGTCCGCTCTGGGGTTCCAATCCCGATAAACGGGCTGGTTTCGTGGTTTTTCTCATGTGTAACATGTATATGAGTTGGTTTTCCTTAGGAAGTTCTTCACGAAGGCATCCCTCCTTTTAGGCAGATAGCCCCGCTTTACCGTAACTTAATAATTCAATTCAATACATTTTATCAGTATTTGGTCAGAGCCTTTATCAGTCTTTAGAGGCTAGTTATTTTGAAGGCATAAGATAAAAGGAGAGACTAGTTTGATAAAGAGGGAAAACGTCTTTAGATAATATCCATATACGTCACTGGATAAATTCTTGAATCTTCAAATAATTCGACTGCATGGGGTATGGGATTCTCTGTTAATGATACGATATAATGCTCTATGACGTTATTTAAATTTACACAATACCATAAAGTCCAAAAACAATACATTTATACCATATAGTCGAAAACCAGTTGCTGTTCACTTTAATCTGCAATGATATAGTTTTTGTCTTTTGCGTTAGCACAAACTCAATTGCTGCTATTTGCTAGCGTACACGTCCAAGAGTTTGAACACCCAACTTCCTTGAAGTAGATTCCTCGTCAAATTTTTGCTTTACCCTCTAATTTCCTTCTACACTTGTTTTCAGTGCTGACACAAGAAAATTAAGTTTTCTTATTGTTACACTTCCAAAAATTTTGCATTCTTGTCAATTTTTTTAAAATATCAGTTCCATCAAATGCGTTTCAGGTAAAGACAACATTTCATTTTCTAGACATTTTAACTATAAATAAAGCTTAAAACAAAGTCCAAAGGATAAATATTTGAATTAAAAGATTTTGTTCAATGAGAAAGAAATAACCCGATTCTTATATTCTTTATTTATTAAATATCACGTTCTATGTACTCAAACCATAAAATTCAGTTCAACAGGAATATACAAAAATAATTTTTAAACCAGCATATCTTTAGAACTTCTCATACAAATTCTCGCGCTCTGGAGATAAAAATGCTTCTTTTCCTGCACAGTGTTGCCATTGTTCCCTTTGAAATGGTTTAGTTTGTTAATCGAAAATTCGTTGGAGTGTTATAAAATATGAAATCGATAATAAAACAAATTTCAAATTCAAATTAGGGCTTCCACATTCCGTATTCTATGGAAGATTATGTTATTCAAATTTTGATGGCTCTAGGTACCATTGTTTTATCACAGTGTGAGAAACATACATACATTCATGCAGATTCTTCGTTATTTAATTTCTTTAAATATAATACAGAGTGAAAATATTTGGTGGCAACAATTTGAAAAGTGAAACTTATAGTGAATTGCCACAAAATGCCAAAACAAAATTAACAGTCTTTCTGGGCAAACTGCTTCTCTGGACTAAAAATTTATATTTAAATATATTTTTTAAAGTTGGGATATGAACCAAACTGTCAACGCCCTGTTTGCTTAAAAACATTGTGAAAATAAACATCAAAATAACTTTCTTAGTTTCAGACAATTCAATTTAAATTAAAGTAGCAGAAGATAACATGGCAAATGTAAAAATTTTACTCTTACAAATATCTTTTAAAACAAGGAAGAAAGAAATTTTAAAAAAGTTAAAAATTTGAATAATATCATCTATAATTTTTTAAAAAAAAAAGCTTTTCATATAGCATTAATAGATATTTATTACGCATCATTGAAGGAAAAATTTTCGTATAAGTAACTCTCTGCAAAACGTTTTTGATATTTAAGGTTAAAAACAGCAGTGGCAATTCCCTGTTGTAACAAAAATCCATTAACCACATTTGGCATCATTATCACTCAAAAAGAAGATGCCAAATTTCAAAACACACCAATGCATAATTTTTGTATATCTTAGAAAATTTTGAATAAAAAACTAATTTTTTGCAAGTATGCTTATAAATACACCTACTTTAAGATGATGGTAAAAATTTTATAGGTTATAATTCAAATTTTTTTGAAAGATTTATAAAAATTATTTAAAAATACAAATTTTAAAAATAAATCATAAAAAATGAGTGAATTTTATTTGAAATGAACCTAAATTTCAAAATGTGAAAAGAAGAATAAAATACGTTTAGTAAAAAAAGAGATAATAAATATATACCAAATTCAATCAACATTGAAGAGCTAATTTTAAAAAAAATACTTTTGTGCGATTTTTACAAAACTTGGCAGTCTGACATAATTTGAGTCGTAGAATCAAAATATGAAAAAAAATTGGTATGTTATTTCCGAAAAAGTCCGATTTTGTGTCAAAATACCTATCTAAGAATAATGCTATATATATATCTAATATATATCCTAAGCCGGGCTTTCGAGACATGAAAAACACAATTTAAAATTCGTCGATTGGCCCAGTAGAATGTAAGATCCCCGCAGTGTACAAAGGACTTTAGAACAGTCCCAAATGTTATAATGAATGTTGCATTCTATAAATCTATGTTTGTAATAAAATACCATAATTTAAGAATATACAGGTATTTTAAAAGATAATCCAAATTAATGCTTCAGTAAAATGCTCATTAATATGTTTTCTGATACACTAAAATGTGTTTTGAAATGTTTCTACAACTTCTATAGATTCAAAATAATTCACTGTAAAAATACAGTATCAAACAGAACTACTTTTAATCCATTCAATTTTCATCACTTTTAGGAGTAATATTCACTGCCTTTTACTGAATATGCTGATTCAGACATTGTGCAATTATCTATAACATAGAAATGTAGAAAAATACTTTCCAGCTCATTTTTGGTGTGTGTACATTGTTTTCCAAAATTTAAAGAGCAAGTAAATGATCACTAATCTCTGCCCTTATCAAATGATGCATCTTCAATGGATTCAAATTTTCCCGAGAGAAACTGCAATGTTCCATTTCTTTTTCATTTGCAGTAGCTGTATTATCAACAGAACTTATGAACAAATTATAAATATAGTTTGAAAGAAAGTGCCAACAATCTAAATAACAAAAGTCAATGTGCAGCATACATTAATGATACATGAAGGAGATTCAGAAGACATCAATCATGCTTTAACCAAGATAATGTAAACACATAAAATATTAATTACTTACCTGTATAAACTAATGACATTGGTTCAATGATATTTGAAGGAAGAGGTGGTCTATCATCCCAAATTAAATCAACCAAATTTTGAGACACAGCATGTAAAGAATGCCCGGACATTTCTAATTTGGAAGACAACTCAATCCAATCTTCTGAAATTAGAGATACATTTTGAGGCAAGATATAACACATATTTGCTTTTCACATAAACGAAAATGTTTAAATCTCCCTCCTTAGCAAATATTTACAACATTATTTATCAATTTTTATAATGAAAATTTAATAACAAATACAGTCAAGTCTTCAATCCAGACTCGTCGTGACTTCGGCGATTCCGAATTATCGGTTTTTCCGGATTATAAATCATCAGTTTAAATCTGGTAAGATGGCATGCAGAAATTGTAAAATTAAAAATACGAAACCGTAATTTATGAAATAAAGAGCATATATGATCTAAAGGGTCTCAAAATTTACAAAAAAACAAACCCTTAATATTTACTTGTTTACTTTATTAAACATTCCTTTCAACGCGCGCATGCGTAAAGCATACATTAAGCATAGAAAATTGCAACCAGAAAACTATTTGATGTGTATTCATGATATTTATAATGACGAGGAATTTGATTTAAATCATATCAAAGATGGAGTACATCGAGATGAAATACTACATTTAGTAAGGAATTATAAGCCAAATAAAATAAAAACATCTGCACTGAAGATAAGGATCGATAGATCAACTTCCAGTTCACTGCACGCCGTGATGTTAAAAATAGTACACAAAGAATGTGACTCATGTATAATAAAAACTGACCATAATAATTGATTTTAAAGTTTCAGTAAATTTTATTTTCACATTAATTTAGAAAATTCAGGGGCTGTATACAAATTGCAGACAGCAATATTTAAATTTGTATGCAACTAAAAATATAACATGAGCTTAAAAATAAAATCTGATTTTAACAGAATAAGTAACAAGCACTGATTATGCAGACTTATGAAAACCTTTCATGAATACAACTTTTTTTAGCACAGAATGGAAATGGCAACAGACCACGGCAAAACAGTTCTTAATATAAAAGAATTAACCTACATATCCTTTTGAACAGAAAGAAATATTAAAGACAAAACAATTATTTGTATTAATGAAAACTAACAATAGACCAAGACAGCTTTTAATTAGAAACTGATGAAAAGTAACTCTCCTGTCCTATTGTAAGATCAGATATTACAATAACTAATAAGCCAAGATAGTTTTTTAATTAGAAACTGATAAAAAGTAACTTTCTTGTCCTATTGTAAGATCAAATATTACAAACATCAACAATTACAACAGTCTCATACTTCTCTAGGTTTCGAAGTACAGAATAAGAAAAATCAAAAATAAATCGTCGATGAAACTGAAAAACACTCTTAACTGCTAATATTAATGAAAACAAATATCATTACAATTTTTTAAAAAATTCATAAAATCAGAAATTCCAAGGCAAAACTCTAGTTCCATGAAGTCAATATCTTTAGTGTAAAATTTGTTTGAAATGTCTTACCACAGTTACTACACATTTTTGTGTCCATAAAATATGGTGTTCTTTAACCTTTTTAATATTATCATTTCACATGCACTCGCAGCTAATGTGTGACTGAGTGGGTCTGTACAACATACTGCTTCCGTTTCATTAACTCTGTTTCTCGAGAAACCCAAGCAAAAATAATCTAGCGAGTTCAAGTCGGGAGATCAAGGTTGTCTTTTCCCCATATAAACTAATACTAGTTCTAACTGTTAGGAAATTTCCGTTCACCTTTGCATCTGTGCAGTGCTGAAATGTTTAAATTCATTCAGTTTAATGCTGAAACAATATACAATCACATGGTCAAAATCTAGAAATGAGTGAAGAGTGTATTGTTCTGATGTACCTATTCAGGGTGTGTGTTGTGCTGGTTATCAACATCACCAGTAGCTGAGATTCTCTCCACTGTGGTGTGGCAATGTGATGCATGGAATATAGCTGTCAATGACTAGAATGGGAGGATAGCATTTATTGCAGAGACAAGTACTTGCTGACCTAATAAACTGCCAAGCAGACTGACGACATTACACAGCTGTCAGAAATTAAACAATTTTTCCAAAGTTAAAAAAAAGGGAAGGTTAACCATCACAATCAGTTCACCTAATAATGGTTGTTATAGTTTTCTTTCTTTCCTCACATTAGCATCTTTCTTGTTCTAGTTTAATTATTTTTTTAATGTATACGTGAAAAAAAGTATTGTGAGATGTCTACCTAAAATAAATGTGGTTTTTAAGAGGAAATAAATAAGTGGCTGTCTACTTGAGTACTGTTTTTTCTTGCTTAATGTTTTGTGACTGGGGAATATTAGTTTGAATACCACAATAGTTACACTGTAAAGAGTCGAAGTTATAGCCAGAGTAAATAAGCATGTAACTTCACTTGACAGCAGCAGTTCATACCAGTTAAGTTAATCAACTGTTATTTATCATGTTTTTTTCCACACATCATAGCCTGACATGACCTGTTTATTTTATTAAGCTGAAGGAATAAATTATTATTATTTTATTAAATTATTATTTATTTATTTTATTAAGCTGTTTATTTTATTAAAACTTACATTTCACATACATCAAGTATTCTCCTTTGCTAGGTAACCACGTTTCCTACAAGGTATTACACTCAACACCACCGAAAAACCAAACAAGGCACTCAGGAAGTCCACCAGAGATGGAAATCTAAACAGCAAGTAAAGCATCTGTATTTTTTCGTTGAAAATAAGGTAAGAAAAATTATTCCCTCTCCCTTGGCTTCACTGAAATTGCACGTAATTATTGAAAATATAAACCCAAATATTCAACTAAACTATTCAACAAACTGAGGAACTGGACACCACTAACTTAGAAATATGGCATTTCAAGTGAAAATGGTTTTAATCCAATCAGAACTCTGAGATAGTTAATGACAGAAACTTCCTAAACTATTCAAACCAAAACTGAAAATATGTAGTAAAACATCAGAAAGCTTTAGCAATTATTGCTCTCAGTGTGAAATCATTTGATGTTGTGCACATTAAACAAAGCAAAACTTAGTATGAGGCATAGGTGAAACTGCACGAGATTCATCAGCTTAAAGGCCCTAACTAAAGTAAGCAATACAAAGCAACTTATCTAGAAAAAATGCAGGATTATTTAACTTTTTTCTTTGAAACTGTAGATGCAAAAACAGAACTTAAAATTCCAGAACTCCTACCTATTTTGCTATTAGGTAGCTTAATCAAATAATTGGAAAGTTTTAATTTCACAATAGAATCTCGTGATAGATTGTGCAAGTTAAATACGGTAAAAATTAACTTACTAAAACAATCTAAAAGTTAAGCTCAAGAAAAGCTCAAAGAAACAGCCATGTGTAATATGCATTTGTTATTAAATATCATGGCACTTCAAAAATGAGGTCTAAGAATGTGAAAGCCTTTAGGTACTTTAACTGCATGAGAAAAAGACACAAAAGGGTCAGAATAAAAAAATTTAAAAAAAAAAATCCTAATTGAGAATGCTCTAGAAAAAAGTTGTTTTCTCAGCATCATCAAGTCAATGTGAAAATTAGGAAGACAAAATTGGTACCTTGATTCAGGAACATCTGCACACATGTGTGATGGCAGAAGTAAATTCCCATCAATAACTGACATAGAAAGTGAACTTCAGTTACCAAATACTGAATTTCTAGAAGTAAAAGGGAAAAGGATAGTCGAAATTTATGCAAGTGCTACTTCAACTTCACAGCACATAATACTTAATTATGTATTATACGTTTACAACGGAAAAATGAATTTAATTTCAGTTAATTTAGTGATGCATGTAAATGAATGCTAGTTTTACAAGTTATAAAGAAAAATGGCCAATATTGTAAATCAACAGAACATAGCCAAGGTTTCAAATGTTGTATAGGATAAATTAAATATCCCAAACAGTAACTGTGGCATGAAAGATGTGGCCATTTAAAACTATCTGCACTCTAAAAAGATGGTGTATGGTCTTAAAGTTCCAAAATATAAAAATGAAGCCCTATTTTGTAAAATTTGTACAAAGTGCAAACAAATTACCACTCCTGAAAGAAGCACATGCAATACACTGTGAAATACATGAACTTGTACACACTGGTATTTGTGGTTCCACAAATATCACATCTTTAGGTGGTGCAAAATACTTCACAATGTTCATCAACAACAAATGATGTAAAATTACTGCATACAACCATATAAAAAAGGTCTAAAGCCCTTAACCTTCCCAAAAGTACAAATTTCAAGCTGAAAAGGAAATGGGTAAGCAACTGAAAATGCTTCACAGTGATAATGTGAAGAATTCAAAAGCCCCAAATTTAATAAATACTTAGAATTTTGAAGTAACACAAGGTTGTGATGTTAGATTTTTGGAATAGCTGGAAACTGAAGAGAGCTCAGAAACTTCAGCAGCTGAGGAACAGGAATTCATGGAATTTGTTCCTACTGAAGAAAATTCAGAACCCAACAAGGATTCTGTAGTGCCAGATGGAGGGAGAGCAGATGTTGAAGAAAACGTAATTCAGGGTGTAAATTCAGGAGCAGGATCAGCAAGACCTTTATTTCTGAAAAATGGAAAGCCGAGGCTGCCAAGAAATATCTGTCAGCAAAAACATGTTAATTTGGTAGTTAGAAAACTTAATCAATTTAACCAGGGTTCATAGCCACATTTTAGCTAAAAAAATAAGCACCTATAAGCACTTTTCAAGCACATTTTAAAAAATAAGCACCTGTTTAATTACATATATACACAACTGCATAACCATAAAATAAAAATGAGATTTAACCCTAATTTAAAATTTGAGAAATTCAGTATTTAAAGAGAGAATCAGCGTTACTCAACCATGGGAAATAATTACAATTATTTTTTAATTGCAAATAACAGTTCAATTTACAGAACTAGTTTACACTGAGAAGGGGAAAAGAACCCTATGCAAAACTAAATTATACTACAAGATTTAAAGATGAAATATCAGTTTAAGGAAAATAAATAATAATAAACTGTATTTATTACATTCATACAAAGTACTTTACAACATAAAAAAGAAACAAGAAAAGATTTATGCTTATTAATTAAATTTTAATTTAATGATTTATGCTTAATTAGTAATATTACTTTCATTTTTGATTTTTCTTTTCATTAATGTCTGAATCCAAATCTTTTAAGAGAGTTTGTTTTTCACAAAGTCTTTTGTAACTTTCAGCAAGTTAATTTGCTTTATTTTCAAGCACTTCTTTTTCTAAGAGAGTTTTCTTTCTTTTAAAAGAAATGAATTCATCTGTTGATTCTGCTGCTTTTCTTTTTTTCTTTTCAATAATTTCTCTTTTTTTTTTTTTTTTTTTTTCCCCTGCTCTTCCAAATATAACTGATACTGTGAAAAAGCTGATGAAGCTGCCACTCTCATCTCTTTCATAATTGATACATTGTGTATCCCACCAGCATGTTTCACATAATCACAAACTATGTGCCGGGCAATGTACGAATTTTCCCCTCGATTTTCTGTTTCTATATTTTTACGATACTAAATCGTCTTCAACAGAGGCTTGGCCATGGGAAAAAATAAAGATAATTTTAAATATTTCCCATAACTTGAAGTATTTTCCATTAATGAATGTGTGAAAAAAAGGATCTAATCTCATTTTTCTCACATCATAGGTCTTAAATTCTGTAAGGTATGGCTGGACAACATTTTCGATGAAATCAGAATATTCCAAATGAATGTTATCGCGTTCTTCTTCTGCAATATGACCTTTTTGGGGAAAAATGCTCCAATATACTTTTCATTTTCTCGTATGCTTTTGTGCTGTTTTGCGCCATATACTTCGGTTTACTTATGATCCATGTAACACTTTAAAAGACAGACTCTCCTATACTTGCCAAGTTGATTTCAATTTAACACCAGGAACACATGGCCTTGTGATTATTTTTAGAAAGTCAATCTGTGTAAAAACACACCAATTTTTTAAAGTTCATATATACTTCAGCATTTACTATAAATATAAATATTCATACATATGCTCATAATATAAGCATAACGATCATCATAAATGCGAATATGAACTGACCACGTGGGATATCGAACATCTATAGTCTGTGGGTGGGAGGAAAAGTATGTGAAATATACCAGAATTTTCTACCCCTTTTACAACTCTTTGACCAAAAGAATGACGTACAGTCTCTACTTGCGTGAATCAAAGGTTAATGGTTGCGTTAATGCAGAGAAAGCTATTTCCGGAAGTATGATTCACAATCTGATGCTCCAGTTAAGAAAGAAAAAGTTGTTTATTTAGTTGTGGCTTTGATGAAGGGGGAAAAACACTAAAAACAAAAAATAAGCACTAAAAACCAAAAAATATGTGCTTTAGAGAAAAAGTAAGCTCCCACAAAGGCTTCTGTAATTTATTTTCAAATATAAGGAATTATAAGCACTTGTAAGGGCCACTACGAACCCTGTTAACAGTTACCGAAAATATTTTCACTGGATTCAAGCAAAATATTAAGAAATGTAAAGACACTGTAAGATAGCATCACCGCAAAGCAGTTTTAGAGTTTCCATAAAATGGCAAGGGAAAGCAGAGTTCCCACATTTAGCTAGAAATCACCCATTTGGTGGCAAAATTGGCAATATACCATGGACGGTTGGAGAACCTTCTGGAACGAATCCTTACCGGTTTAGCCCAGAATGTTCCCGAACTCGAGCCGAAAGCTTTATAAACCCTCCTGATTCGCCTCTTGGAGAGGGCGAGTGTGTATGCCTCGAGAGTGCGAGATAGTTAGTATCGAGTTGGTATCTAATCTAACGAGTCAATCCCTCGAACGAGTTGACCGACGGGCAGCGAGTGCCGAGAGGGCCGTTGAGTGCACCGAAAGAGTTTCGCAGTTAGTGCATCGTCGAAAAAGCGTGTTGAGCTCCAGGAACGACTGAACTGAAGAGTCAGGAGCTGTGCTCATGTCGTCAAGTGCATCGCGAGTTGTAGCGTGGAGAGTCTCGAGAGTACGTGGAGTTCCGAGAACGACCAAGCAGAGTCGGGTGCTTTGCAGGAAGCTGTCTCCAACATGATAGCGTGATAACCGGAAGGCTGTGTCACTGATCGTGTCAGCATGTTTATAGTAGTTCATCGACGACTGTAAACGTGTTTCGGAGCAGTCCTGACAATATTGGTAAATAAAGTGTGTTTCGATACTTCATCAAGTGTCATCGTTATTCACTCCAAATCCACACGAACGCCGTACGAATGTGAAGGAAGAAAATAATGCAACAACTGGTGTCAGTAGAAAGAAAACGCAACAATTGGTGTCAGAAATGGGATTTGAGGGTGAATGCCAGTGACAAGAGCAATGGAAGAACTAGTAAAACAGCTCGTGACTGCCTTTACTGTATTCCAAGAAAAGATGGAAGCCGGATATGATGAGATAAAAGCTGGATATAAAGAGATGACAGATGAGATCAAAGCCGGACTGAAAGAGATGAAAGCTGGACTGGCAGAGAAGAAAAGCCGACGAGAAGAAATAAATGTCGGCCGAGAAAAGGTGCGAGAGCAACATCAACAGCTGAAAGTGGAGTTTGCAGAAGAAACCGGAGCCATAAAAGAAGTTGTGAAAATAACAGTAGTGGCATCTGGAGAATACAAGCATGAAGAAATGCAAGCAGTAGCTAGGGAACTGCCTGAGAAAGATCCAGAAATGATCGATGAAATACCTAACAGGATTAAAGAGAGAGATCGAAAACATGAAGGAATACAAGATGGGAAAGAAGCTGCACAAGTGCTTTAAGTGCCTGATTCACAAGTGCCTGAAGTGGAAGAAAGTGAAAATGCGACTGTTATGTTCATCAAATCTGATAGTGAAGTTACGAAGTCCCAGGCAGTAAGTGTTGAACCATCTGAAAGTGCATGTGATGCAGAGATGGAAGATGCTGAAGTACAGCTTAAGCAGTGCAGGAAAGCTTAAGCAGTGCAAGAAAATTTGCACACTTTGCAAACTATGGTGTGTGTCTCATAGTGCAGGTTTTGCAGACAAGGACTTGATTCTAAACCCGGATACTTCTGTTTGTAAAGGATCGGATTCTATTCATGACCCTGGTGCAAACATCGCAACTGGGTTTCAGGAAATAGAGGTAAATAAGCATGTACCATCTGCTAATGATACCGAGGTGAACTATACGAGGGCTGCGAATGAGCTACAGAGTGGTGTACGAATTGTTTTCGATTTTGCTGTGGATGAAAAGTCTGAAGGAACTGAATCTCCACACTGTGATATGCAAAACAGAAATACATCTGAGAACTGCAGTGAAAAAGTATTTGACCCAGGTATATTTTAATGAAAAGACAGAGACTGAAATTCATTCAGAAATTTAATTTGTATTATTTGAAATTGTGATGTGTTTAATTTTTGCATATAACTTGTACATAGTGTAAATATTTGCTTCTCATTCTTAGGGGTACCCATAATTCTTGTGCATGAGTTTTCTTATTTAGTTTCTGTGTAAAGTTTGTATGTAGTGTAAATGTTTGTTTCTTTAGTTATGTTATCTGTATGTTTTAAAACGTTTTGATTGTATCGAATTTGGCTTCTGACCAAGGGTTGTACTGCCCGGGACGTGCAGTCCTTAGGATGGGGCAGTGTTACGAAATGAAAAGGCGAGGTAAGATAGCTTTCCCGCAAAGCAGTTTTAGAGTTGCCATAAAATGGCAAGGGAAGGCGGGGTTGCCCCATTTGGTGACAAAACTAGTGATATACCATGGACGGTTGGAGAACCTTCTGGAACGAATTCTTACCGGTTTAGCCCAGAATGTTCTCGAACACGAGCCGAAAGCTATATAAACTCTGCTGGTCCGCAGTCAGAGAGTGTGCCTTGTGGAGAGGGCGAGTGTGTGTGCCTCGAGAGTGCGAGATAGTTAGTATCAAGTTGGTGTCTCGCCTAGCGAGTCAATCCCTGCGGAGGCGATAGAGTTGACAGCCGGGCAGCGAGTGCCGAGAGGGACATCGAGTGCACCGAAAGAGTCTCATAGTGTATCACGGCTAGTGCCTTGTCGAGAGAGCTTGTTGAGCTCTGGGAATGACTGAACTGAAGAGTCGGGAGCTGTGCTCGTGTGTCGTCGAGTGCATCACAAGTTGTAGCGTGGAGAGTCTCGAGAGTATGTGGAGTTCCGAGAACGACCAAGCAGTCGGGAGTTGTACTCCGGAAAGCAGATTTGGGTGCTTTGCAGGAAGCTGTCTCCACCGTGATAGCCTGATAACTGGAAGGCTGTGTTGCTGATCGTGTTGTGTTTATAATAGTTCATCGACGACTGTAAATGTGTTTTAGAGCAGTCCTGACAATATTGGTAAATAAAGAGTGTTTCCATACTTCATCAAGTGTCGTCATTATTCACTCCAAATCCACACGAACACTGTACGAACGTGAAGGAAGAAAATAATGCAACAACTGGTGTCAGAAGAAGAAAACGCAACAATATGTACTACAGTACCTTAAATCTATGTTAAACCTCAAATGACAAAAAGGAAACTGACGTTCTAGAGCTTAAATTGTGCTGGAGCCCACCGGATCCTGTCTCCTGTACTTCTCAGTTTTCGAGATAAATTATAATTTCTGCCGGAGCGCACCAGAGCCCTAAACAAAAAGGCTCCGGCACTTATTTTACGTAAGGGAACTACAATTTTAGCACATAATTTTTGTTTTAATAGTAAACATGTCTTAAAAATCATTTCTAACTTCTGAATGCAGGCCTGTCTTTCTCTTGCACAGAGTTTGAGACTGTTAAGGAAAGAAAAGTTTCTCAATCATATGTCAAAGGCTTATTCTCCAGGATATGCAATGAATTTATGAGAACGAATCAATTTTGTATTCCTCAAAGAACTAAAAGTGATATCCTGGTCGTGCATGTTTCAGGATAGTGACTTCTTACTGCAGAGTTCCTATAGACTTTCTGAATGATGTAACCAAACAGGAGGACCACTGTTATTATTTGTACAGAGAAATCTTATGTTCGTTCTCACACTGTATTCAGGAAAATTTATCCAGGAAAGCTATTCAGGGAAAATTTCTGCTTGACAGCTAGAATTATATAGGCAGGGCATCGCGATCTGAAATTCTTGAACTCTTCTCTCTTTATTTTCAAAGCTACACTTTTCTGTTAACTTTCTTTCCATATCCTCATATTGTTTCAAGAATTCTCACTATTCTCCTTAGCGGAGCATTAATCATTTTATCTTTTTTCCTTAGTGTGCTGCAAGAAAAGAGCGGTACCTGTCATCCCTTGAAATAGTATATTATGCATATAATCAGGGCTTAAACGCAGACGGCGATCGGCTGAGCTGCTTCTTAGCATCTAAGTGGAACTGAAATTCCAGCCGATGCCCGAAATAAGACAAGGTCCGATACTTTTTCTTCTATTAACTATTCAAAATTAATTTGGTAGTAACTAATTAAGCAAATTAATTTAGTAGTAATTTAGTTTAACTCTCTGGCTCATCATCCCGCGATTTCCATGGGCAACTCAAATGTAGCAAAATTTGATCATTTCGTGATTTCCGCGGGCATATGTTTTTCTTCCTTAATTGAGGAGCGCATCCCGTTTTTCCCCGTTTAACCATCGAAATAAATTGTATGTAAGTATTAGGTGTTTAGTTTACGTTTTGGCCAACAGATATCGTTAGTTGTCCACTAACTTGCGGCATTTGAAGGCACGTGGTATTAGTGCTCAAACTTCACTTTTTGCCGTTTTTTTCTTACAGAAATGGCTGCTAGAAAACGTTCAGCAATTATCTTGATTATTTAATTAAATTATTGAATTATTAATTAGATTGATTGTTAATTAGATTTATTGAATCTGGTGCAAAAACTGTGAAGTTGGACTTTGCCTTGAACCCTGTTTTGAACTCTATCATACTAAATTGCATTTCTAAGGTATTTTTTCCTCATCGCTTCATATTTTCTTAAATTTTATACATTTTACTTTTTTATATAATTCAATAAATAGAAATTAACTGTAATTCAACTGAAATTTATTTTTAAATTTTTTTTTTTTTTTTTTTTTTTTTTTTTTTTTTTTTTTTTTGGGATAACATCTAAAACTGGTTTTTCTGGCATCTTAGTTTCTCATAATAAAAATCTATATAAAAAATATTTTCTAGAAAGAAAAAATGAATTTTTCAATTCTTCAATATATATAGATTTAAAATATGAAAAACAAAAACACAATTTTTGAAGTGATTTCGGTCCACAAATTGAGTAGTCAGAGAGTTAAATATTCTTAATTTTAATTAATTAATTAATATTAATTTAAATTTATTATTTAATTATTTTAAATTTTAGCTCTTTTACTTATTTCTTTTTCTTTCCTTCCTCACAGTCTTCCATAGGGCTCCGGCACTTCTAATTTTAGAAATTAAGCCCTGGTCTACAGCGAAAATGCCTGCCAATATTTCAACAAAGAATCTTGACAGAGCCACATATAGAAAATGTATGAATCTATTAAGTCTTGAACTTAATGAACCAATGAACGATTTTTTTTCCTCTTTAATTCTCTTTTGAGTGCTGCGAAGAAGAGTATTGGGAAATTTGCATTCACCCGAGTCTGCACAGTGCAGAAGAGGTGAATCATTCACTGCTATATAATCCCACTATAGAAGCCAAGAAATGGGTAAAGACTCTATTGTCCTGATGTGCCTATACGGGGTATGTGTCATCCTAATTATCGACGTGGCTAGTAGCTGTGATTCTCTCCAGCACTGTGCAGTATTATGATGCATGGAATCCTAATATGGAATAAAGCTGTTCAAAACTAGAATGGAAGTAAAAATCTAGCAGAACAACCTGGACAGCATTTACTATGAAGCCAAGTACCTGCAGCTCTAATGTATCACCATGCAGACTCTACACGTGTAACACAACAGTTTATGTCAGTCAAGTTAATCATCTGCTATCCATTATATTTTTTTTTCCTCACATCACAGGATGAGAAGCCTTGTTAATATATTTTGCTAAGCTCAAAGAAAGTACCATTCAAATGTATGTTTCACTTACATCAAGTATGCTCCTTTGGTAGGCAACCACATTTTCTACTAGGTATTACTCTGAACACCAAAAATCAAACAACACAAATATACTTTTAAGAAAATGCACAGCTCTGGTGATTTATGTGATGGAGCATCATCATGCTGAAACCACCCAATTGACAATCTTCAGTGAGATATCTTCTAAGAAGTCAGACAATCATCTGTTTAATATTTCAATTTATGTACACTTCTCAGCCATTAAAGTGTCATCAAAAACAAATGGCTTAATCAATAATGTTTATACCACTACCCGCACCAATTAAAAATTATAAATTAAATCAAGTTAAAACATGCACAGGTAGAAGCTAGGCCAGCCATCTCTTATACCATAGGTGATTGAGGTATTGTTGTGCCTAGCTAATTGTTATGCTTTCAGCTCAATCTGGAATTACAAGAGAGAACACTTCCGCGATGGGATCCTAAAAGTTTCCTACTCACCTTCCACTAACCCCTTGACAGGATTTTGACTTGGCATGTATTTTTAGTGGCCAACTGCCAAACAAACACTATATGCTTACAAATATCCATGCCTTCTCCAGGATTCAGAGTCGGGACCTTAAGTACAGCAGTCATCATCAGTAACCACTAGAGCAGTGATGATGAACCTTTTGAGCCTGGAGTTATTAAAAAATTGGCGTTAAAATTTTTTAAAAAAATCCTTAACTGGTGCTGTGTCAAATTCAAAAGCATCCGTTTGCCATCTGTGGCAACCATTTGACAAGAACGATCTTGAATGCATCCCAGGTAAGCACAGAACCTGTTGATGATGACGAGGTCGTATCATCCATCTGCCAAGAATGCCCTCAAATGCACCCGAGGGAATCACAGCACATATTGACAACAACGGCATTACAAAACACAAATACTTTTGTATTATGCAATTTTTTGCTTCTGTCGATGGCTCTCGAAATGCGTGATGGGGGCAAATGGGCAGCAAACATGTTAGACATCAGCTAGGCACAAAGGAATATCACTGATTAACCTAAAATGGAAATAAGAACAAATTCAATTTATCCTATTTTTAATTCAATCCTCAAGAAGGCACTAAATTCAATTTTCTGGCAGTGTAAAATCCTTATAAACTGCAAACTTTAAAATTAAATATAACAGTCAATTTTTGTCATATGCAAGTCAAACTTTTAGTATTTTACTTTTTGTAATAAATATAAAATTTTCAATTTCTTCAAAACTGATATTTCTAAATTTTAAAAAGCTAAAACAAAAATACTTATGTCATTTAAAACGCTTTTGTAATTGAAAGCATGTCCCTACCACCAATGGTTGCAAAAATATAGGCCACGTACAGACTTCCATGGACACAGTGTTTATGCTCATATATACCGTATTTACTCGCATAACAGTCGCACCCCCATTTTAAAGCAGAAAACAATCATCAAAAGTGTATAATACTGTATAGGTAGATTTCCCTGCACAATAGTCACACCTAGACTTTCGCAATGAAAAACTGGCAAAAAAGTATAACTATTGAGCGAGTAAATAAGTATATAAGAATGTTTCAGCCTCTGCTCCGTAATGCTTGCTAATTCAAAGAACTATACTTCATGTGTTACTACAGCACTGCATGGCTTCTTTTGTGGATACAACTGTCTTACACCAGAATTTATAGCTTGGTATGTATAGTATTATCCAAGACAGATCTCTGTCACGCTTGCTGATTTCATCTAACTTAGCTATTTCTTTATGTACAATTAATACTGAAAATACTGTTGTCTTAAAACCAATTTAAATCATTTTTCATTATAGCATAACATGTACCAGTTTTTAGTAAAAAGAGATATACAACTGTGCTAACTTGATACATCGACCAGGAAATATATTACTATTGTCATCAACTCATTTCAGCTATGATAAACGTTTTTTAGGCTTAAGATTTTGGAGTATAGTACAGCACACAGGGGCTATTTGCTTATGAAAGAGGAGGCCTTCATGAAACATTTTTTGAGGGAAACAGACACATAATTCAAAGATGCACTTATGGAAGCCCTTAAACCTCCTATGCAGCCACTAGGATTTACAGTAGTGGTAGGCTCAGCAGTCTTACCACTCGGCCACTAACAGGTTTTTGAACTCATGTAATATGCAACTGAAGTTGGTTACTTACATAAAAAAGAATGAAATAAAAGGACAGATTATAAATGTTACATTTTACTAAAAAAAAAACTTTCTTTGAAAAAAGAAAATTATTCTAAGGTACAAGAATGATACATTTAGCTGTGGCCAATAAGCATCACTGATCATATATTTTTGTAGATATAATCATTTTGCTTGTGTTGTCGTACAGCACAAAACATCCATAGATTATTCTTTACACTTTCTAAAATAGTCATGTTTTAAGAGAATAGCTTCATGGGGAATTTTTAAACTAAAATTGGCTTGAATTCACATTACAAGCATAGGGAAAATCCTACACACAAGACAGCTAAACTGTTTGGTTGCCAAAAAGAAAATTATTATTATTAGTATTAAAATAATAAGAATAATTATTCTAAAATAATTTTTAATAATCCTCCCTAGTAAGGCATTACCTTTGCTTAGGGATTTGCTGTGAATAATTAATCCTGTGTTCAAATAAGACATTTATTTAGAACTTAATGCTTCAAAAAAGAAATGCCCGTATTTATAGGGAAAAAATATCGCTCAAAATATATCCCACAAAAATATTTAATTGTTCATATTCTCCAAATGAATTATTAAATAATTAATAATTGTCATAATTATTTACACACTTAACCTAATAATAACAACACCTATTTATTCTTTACAAAATGTAAAGTAATATTCTTTCTTTACAAAAATACCTTATTGAACAATTATATTATAAGCTAAAAATAACAACATTGCTTTGTTTCTTATTATTTATGTCTAATCTTTCCTTTTCAACTTTCAATAATAGAGTAATGTTTTTAATCATGTTTCAGATAAAGTTTACTAGTGTTTCAAGGACAGGAAAACAAGAATTTTTAAACAGTCAATAAATTTATGATCAACTAAAAACCATAAACGAAAAGAGTTTCAGGTTATAATTCTCTACCTATCTTGAATGTATATAAAAATGTGAAATGCAAATTTAACATTAATAATTATCCCCATCTCAACCCTAAAATAATACCTAAATATTTTGTTTACTGCTCTAAAAACAGATCAAATGTTTAAAAGTTAATAGCATAATGTTTGTATTGAAAAATCTTGAAATAATTGCTTAAGAAAAAGCAAAAACAAATATTTATTTATACTAAAGGCAAACTTAATTTTTTTGAGATCAAGATTATTTTTATTTATCAATTTCTTTGCTCGAGTTTTGCATGAATACCATTCAAAATCCTTGAAGGAGAAATCTATATTGCATTGGAAATAATATTGTCTGTAAACAACTGCTTATGCAATATCCTTACACCACCTAAATTTTTGCTTTCATAAATCAGATGAAAAATAAGTCACATTTAGAATCCATCCCTTTTCAAATCAGCGATCCATGTATATATTTAAAAAAACCTTTTTTTCCACCCCTGGAATGAAGATATTCGGTCATGAAGTTTTGTGTCACTGAATATTTAACTTTATTTAAAAGAGCATGTATGCTCTTTTAAATAAATATCTTTAATAAATATCTTAATAAATAATAATCTTAATAAATAATAAATATCTTTAATAAATATCTTAATATAATTTTAAATAAATATCTTTAAATAAATATCTTTACACATATACCATTCATTAAAAAAATGAAATCTTTCCAGAAAATATCATCCCTTTTGAAAACGATGTAAATTTTAACATTAATAATATCTGAAAAGTTAAAATTTTGAAATTTCCTTAATATTTAATTGGAATTTCTTTAACGCTTTTGCATCAAGAGAGGGCAAAATCTCAATTCCTCAAACATCGAAAACGCCCGTATCTAAGAATTTCTCCTGGAATGCTTTTCCTTCCCACATGACAAGTTGAATACTACAGCGCTAACAATAGCCTTACTTTTAAGTAAAGTGAGAACTTCTTTCTTCGACGCTTTGACAATGTGTGAAGTTCCCCCTTGGGACGGGATTGCAACTTCGGGCATCAAAAACTAAACACTGACAGTAAACAAAGGAAAGGAAGGAACAAATTAAACAAGGAAGCTACTTTTATTAGCTTCAAAAGAATGATTGACATGTGATTTAACAACACCTGAAAGCAATGAGTAATGCAGTAACGTGATGGGGGAAAGCACTGGGTAGGAAATTATTCAGGCGTTTCGGGCGTCCAGCCGATGTCTGAATGTTTGGGCGTTTGGGGCGACTTCGATGCGAAAGAGTTAAAGAGCAAGTTTAAAAGTCACATCAAGTTAAATTGATTTAATTTAGCAGAAATAACAAAACATATTTTTTATAATAATTATTCAAATATTATGCTAAATATATTAAAATCACTTGCACTAATTATGGTAAAAAGAAAGTACTTCAAATAATTATTATTTGCATGCAAATGAAGAACATACAAAAATGATGAAAGCTTTAAAAATTTTTAATTTATGACAAAAACACAAAAAATCGGAAATAATATGAAATGCAATCAAACTATAACTATTGCCCTTTAAATGTTTCAGTAATATCACAGAAAGAATGAAAGTTGCACAAGATATTTGTAAATATGGATTTTATTAATAGCAGTTTAACCAATCTGCACTGAAATTCAGGTGATAATCAATAAATTTACGTAACTTACGAATTTAAACTTACAATATTTACGTAATGATTTTAGATTTAAAAATGCATAATAATTAAAAATAAAACCGGGTAAATTTTAAAACCAATTTATCTGCAAATCAGTCTTTTAGGAAAGAAATTTTTTAAGTTTCACAGTTATACCATGCAGAATTAAGATGGTTATTACAGAGAAGCTAGTGATTTGCAATTTCCTTGATGGCTCACATTTACAGGTACAAATATCTAAAGTAGCAATCCTCTCACTTAGTCGAAATCATCAAAGCAAAATTCTAGGAAAGAAGGAAAATAACAAAAGGAGTACGTGGCATTTCTCAGAGGCTTTGGGTTAATTTCGAGACATTTTACAGGAAGTTCAGTCCAAAATTAGCGACATTTTTAATGGTATTTGTAGAAAATAACTCGACAGGCTAAGGGTTCAATATGATGTTCTTAATTAAAACTAAGTATTTTTTACGTAAATGATAATGAATAAATAATAAAGTATGTCAACATTTTTAAATATTAGCTTGTGCATGGCTTTCAAAGGGACATTTAATGAGAAAAACATCATTTTATCCTCCAACAATTAGTGATGCAATTTCTTGTCTATTCAGAATAGTTTGCTCATCCTTGTATTTCATACAATTTCCTAACAATACAATTTCGAAAAATTTTTCTTTGTTGGTTTTACAGTGTACTCTACCCATATTTAGAAAAATGGCATAAAAGTATACCAAAAGGAAACTTTGTGAACTTACCATAGGATATTAAAAGAGGATCAATACCAACTTTACTTCCAACAGGCAGCACCTAAAATATAAATACTTAATATTTAAAATTAAAAACATACAATAAAAAAACTGCATATTTGTTAAACTTCTTGGCTTTGATTAATTTGCTCAATAAAAATATTAAAATAATATTAAGACACCTTAGCAAGTTTATTTATTCTACCCAGGCATGAAAGTGCAAGTTCGCAAAAAAAGCTGAACAATGCACGGACACAAAATTACACAAAAACTAAATGTGCACAAGCGACCTCAAAAAAAAAAAACAGATTTCAATAAAATACCAACCTTTTAATATAAAAAGTATTAAACATATACATATAATTAAACTAAAATAATACTTGTACTTACTATTTTGCTATTAATTTTATCTTCCACTTGTTAAAAAAAAAAAAAAAAAGAAAACAGTAAATCACCAGGAGATTATAATGAATTAACCGTCCTTAAGATGCTCTTTATGTAACTTAATTTAACAGTTGATACATGTACAGTTGATACATTAAATTTAACAGTTGATACATGTACACAACATTACAACACACTAATATGCATATTTATGTTATATATTACTGCCCATTTTCAGGCAATGACAAATTTTAGAGATAAAATATATATATATAAAACTGTTACTATAGATTTCAATTATCTTCACTTTCAGTTCAATAAACAGTACTTTATATAACACCAGAAAAGGTAGTTACAAAATAAAATATAGTTAAAGAAGGAATATAAAAAAGAACTATTTTGTTTAAGTCTCATGCGATCCTGATTAAAAATTTTTAGGGAAAAAGCTTTTTCTTTTTTGCTACTTTTGCAGCCAACTTTTCTAATTTCCGTTTGCAAGCTACTCTCAAATTCTCTTCGGCAACTTTTATACAGTCCATTGATACTTTTTTATTTTCTTCTTTATTTTCTGCAATGTTTAATTGCTTTTTTCTTAAATTCTCGCTCCTCCTTTTTTATCTCTAGCTCTTCTTTGTACAATTTATGAGCATTCCTTAAATTTTTACATAGTTTTGTGTACTGGAGAATGCAAGTGGTTATTCGTATGTTCAACAGATGGCGCCAGCACCGATCGCTGAAATGATTGAAGTCAGCTCTCGTTTGCCGGTTGCTTGCTCTTCTTTGATTCGATATTCGTACGCATCTAGTTCCACCTTTCCACATAAGCCCCACCCTTGATGTGAAACAACATATTTCGCGATCTCTCGCATGACGTAAAGTTTTTTTTACACAGAAAAGAGGAAAAGAGAGAGCATGTCCTCCGTTTACCCCCCACACACACACACACACATTTGCCGGTCGCGATTTCTCAACGGTTCAACGTTATAGTCAACGTTATTTCAACCGTTCAACTAGAATAGTGTGTGTGTGTATTTAATTATGGCAAAGCACACTAGGTCTATCTGCCTAAGGGGAGGGATGCCTTTCGTGGAGGACTTTCTAAGGGAAACTGGCTTGTATACACGTTACACATGGGGAAAACCACGAAAACACCCATGCAGCCAGCCCGTTCGCGGGATTTGAACCTCGGACCGAACTACCTGGGTTCAGCGACATTACCGCTCAGCCGCTGGTGGGCTCTGTGCCAAGTTTAGAATTCTGTTGCTAAATACTTTTGCTCAACTTTAAATGCAGCTGTAATGTATGATGCAGTGTTAGTGACAACGTTATAAGCCACGAAAAGGCATTTTAAGAATGAGAATATTTGGTTAATGCTAAACTCCAACATTTATTTAAGCATTATTTTCTATATTATATACAAGCATTTCTAACCTTAGTCTTGAACTTAACTGTTCAAAAATAGCAATATTTTATAGTAAATTAAATAATAAATTTAATTTAAATAGCTGCATATTTAAAAGTATATTTTGAATTTACTGCTTTTCTTTTCCAGTGTCTCCGTCGCTTTTGTGTGGCATTGCAGTTGTGGTAACCATAAGTGTTGTCAGCAATTTACATGCAATTCTTTCTCGCAAGCTGAAAAATGTCTATGATGAAAGAAGAAGAAAAAAAAAACAGCTTTGCATGAAAGGGATTGGTATAAAGTCGTACAATGGAATATCGGTAATTTACATTTCTCAAAATTTTGAATGAAATTGGAAATACTGAACTGAAATGTAACTACATATAAATGAAAATTTAGCGTAACTCCATATTTTTGCAGTTTTTCCTTAATAACTTTTAACTATTCTCGGAATCCTCCCTTTATGTCGCAATACCCTTGCTCCCTAGGGTGGATAAATAATTACGCTATTTTCAGGAAGTGTAATTAATGTTGCATCTTAGCGCGATTGATGATTTTTCTGCATCACTGTAAAATTTTTATCAGAGTTGTGCTTATGAAAGACATATCAAGTAATAAACTATTAAATGCTTAAAAAACAAATTCAGTTAGGCAAATGGTGTCTATAATCTAATTGTTTAAAAAAAATCCGTGCTCATATGTTAAAAATTAAACTCAAATATGGTTAATTAAAATGGCTATAGATCATATACAAATACTGGTGAAGATACTCGTCCTGTTTTTAAATACATTTGCATAGCTAATATGTTTAGCATGAATTTGCATAGCCTAGAATATTACGCTGAGCTTCAGAAAGTAAATCTAACAGATACCTTTGACGGCAGGAAAATAACCGAATAAAGGATAAGTTTCAAATTCTCTCTTGTAGAAATATTCTAATTCGGTAGCTTACATCTAACGAAATCGAATTTTAGGACATTTAAAGTAGACGCTTTTAACTTTCTTTTTATCGGATGGAACGGTTAAGTCATGTAATTTCCACAGTCAATTTCAGGTTCAGTTTAGCATATCAAAGAACAGACGATCTCCTCTGAATGATCTTTAGTAGATTAAGCAGCAACTTACTGCTAAAATCCTTTTTTTGCTCAAGGCTCATAAAAATTTTAATTTCGTATAATTTTTCTATAAAAACGTATTTCGTATATTTTTTACTGAAAATTGCCATGTGTCTAAAATTGTCTTACTCTGAAAGCCTGCTTTACTTGATTCGTTTTCAATTAGGAGCCATAGGCCTGCTCATCATCAACTGTTGAAGAGATATTTAGTGGTGCAATCTTTCAACAAGCTTGCATATAAAATAGTCTTTTGCATATAAAATAGTTATTAGACTTTTATGTGCAATACATTCAGATTTTGCTTTAATGAATTGATTTCCTTTGCAATTCTCTCTCTTTTTTTATTATTATTTCCCATGTCCCATGTACTATCTTTTTAGTCTCAAAAAGTTTAAGCAAACTACCTAATTAAAGGAAAAGTGAAAACAGAAATTATACTATCATGCAGTATTTAAAAAAAAAAAAAATCAGTCTCTTGTTTCCCATTAGCCTTCAAAAGCAGTTACACCTGAAAGGGCAGGGCAAAATAAGATGTCTGATATCTATGGCTACAGCATTACTACAGTGAGGACACCATAAACTATTCAAATTAGTAATGTCATTCAGATATACTGCAAGGCAAACAGGTTTAGCTGAAATTTATTAATTAAGTATTTTCTTCCACATTTAATCTGAACATCATTATATTCATTTAGAGACAAATTTTGTTTTGTGATTTTATATTTTGCTGATTTTTGTACTTATATTCTGTAACAAAAGCTATGTGTTATTCAAAATTTCTATTTGAATAAATAAAATGAAGACTATTTTCAATTTAATTAATAAATAAATATCATACACATAAATTATTAAAATTATACCAGTGATTTTTAGCACATTAGTTGTTAGTTATCCAGCTATCATGTTAAAATTTTATTTCAAGATTGGACTGTGTTAGCATTTAAAAATGTACTATTAAATAGTTTCAAGTACACTTCATGCCCTCCGAAAGTTTGATGAATGGTAGTAATGTGATCTAGGTTCAAACCCAAATGAACAGGCTGCAGTAGGTTTTCTTGGTTTTCCCCACATGTAAAGTGAATGTGAGCCAGTTTTCCTTTGAAAGTCCTACACAAGGGTATCCCTTCCTTTAGCCAGTTACCTCTTGTGTGCTGTGCCATGTTCAAATATCCTAAAATATCCTAACTTCTAGTGCAGTTCGATACAGAGCAATACAGCATCTCAATCTTTTAACTTTTGATTCATGACTATATCTGATGTTATAAGTGTTTATTAGTGATGAAAATCTATGAATATTTTTTTAATGTAAAGTTCTAATTAAATAAGATGTCATATATTTGGAAAGTCATTTACTTGAATGCACTTTTGGGAAAATGCCGAAGAAATAAATGTAAAGTATCTAAATTTAAGTTTAGAAAATTCTCCTAAACTCAAATTTCAGATTGATTTTCTTTTATGGGGATAAAAATTGATTCTATGCATTCAAAATAAACAATATCACTTAAAAGTAGCTATGCTACAGATAATTTTTAAAACTTGTCGAATATGAATTTTTTGAACAAGAAAAAAATGGCAATGTTTTACCAAATATAAGTTTTTGTAAAGTTTAACTAACTACCTGTATTAGTAACTAATTTTTTTTAATACTAATAATTTTCAAGTGAACAGAACAGTTTAGTTCTTCTTTATTATTTAGCACATGTTGGAAAGAAAAGAAAAATAATCTATGATATCTTCTACAAACTTATATAAGTAATTGAAAACAAATACTCTGATAAGCAAAAGAAATAATTACGAGGGCCATCCAGGAAGTAGATTACGTTTCCGTCTGTGTCCGCTAGGGGCGGGGCTAGCGCGGCCATCTTGGGGTCAGAGCGTTGCGCAGCTCAGTCTGCATCTAGCCGTGCTAGTGAGAGGTTCGTGCTGTGCTCCGTTCAGATACTGTGACGGTTTGAAATGTCTGCGTTAATTGAAAATCCCGCGAGCTGCGAGGTGTGCTCAGTAATAAGGTTTCTGACTGCAAAAAACTGTAAACCGATAGAAATCTATCGGCAGCTTCGTGAAGTGTATGGGGACAACATTATAACTGAAGGTGGAGTGCGTCAGTGGGTCATAAGATTTCAAAATGGCCGAACCAATGTTCACTACGAAGATCGAAGTGGGAGACCCAGCATAGTGACCGCCGAACTTCTCGAAAAAGTCGATGCTAAAGTCCGTGAAAATCGAAATTTCACAATAACGGAACTTTCTTTGAGTTTTCCACAAATTTCGCGAAGTTTGTTGCACAAAATCATCAGCGAAAAGCTTGGTTACAAGTTTTGTGCAAGATGGATTCCAAAAATCTTGACAGAGGACCACAAAAATCAGCGAATGGCTGCAGCGTTGAACTTTTTGGACGCTTACCATAAGGATGGTGACTCTTTACTCGATCGCATCGTTACTGGTGACGAAACATGGGTGAAACATGTGAACTGTGAAACGAATTTGCAATCAATGCAGTGGGGGCACACAAGTTCTCCCCAAAAACCCAAGAAATGCATGCAAACAATGTCGGCAAGGAAGATGATGGCGACTGTTTTTTGGGACAGAAAAGGTGTAATTTTGGTGGACTTCCTGGAAAGAGGCACTACAATAAACTCTCAAAGGTATTGCCAAACTCTCCAAAAACTCAGAAGAGCAATTCAAAACAAGCGCAGAGGAATGTTGAGCTCTAAGATCTTGTTGATTCACGACAACGCCCGGCCCCACACGGCAAATGTCACTCGTAAAGTTCTTGAATCTTTTAAGTGGGAGTTGTTTCCTCATCCGCCGTACAGTCCCGACCTGGCACCGAGCGACTTCCACCTATTCCCAGCAATGAAGAAGTGGCTGGCTATGCAGCGTTTTGATGACGACGCACAGCTGCAAGAAGAGGTAACGAAGTGGTTGAAGGCGCAGGCGGCCGAATTTTTCGACGAAGGAATTTCCAAGCTCGTACATCGCTACGATAAATGCCTTAATTTGTATGGTGACTATGTAGAAAAGTAGTATTTGAGTGTGGCTTTCATCTGTATATAATAAAATTTGTTTCCTATACTTTGTTTATTTTTTTATTCCAAAACGTAATCTACTTTCTGGATAGCCCTCGTATAATACATGAGAGAAATTCAAAAATGGATAGCATATGCATATTAATATTCCTCATATATCTATTCAGTTTTGACTTTATATTTTAAGTGCAAAAATCAAGCAGGAGGGCTTAGGAAACACCACGTTCTGGAAAAACCAAATGCCAAATATTCAACTTAGCAACTATTTGATCCGGTCTCCCTGCATAACTGTAATTTCTAATGTAATTGAATAACTTAAATTGATCCCTATGTTTAGCTGTAACTGTATCCAGATATGCAACTTAAATAAATAGTACATGCCTTCTAGTAATTTTGAGAAATGGAGGGTACTAGAGATTTCTAGGTGGCTGAGGTAAAACTGTACAAGGCCAAAGAAATAATGAGATTATCTCCATGTCAGCTTTGAGCTTTAGATGCACTTTGTATTGTGTTGCGCTTAACATTTTTGGTAGTTTAAATGTAACTGTTGATTGTCCTCTGTGATACTGAGAAGCACTGTATGCGTACTTTTGTGTGAAAAGTTCTCAACCTGTAAAGTTTTTTTGGGGGGGGGGATTAAATTTCATCAAGCTATCATAAGTTCCATACGCATTCAGTCTTTTAAAAACCCCCATACACGCAACAATACTTTTGTAATTGCCTGTCTACAGAAATTAATGTTTTATCACTATGGATTTTTAGCTTGAAAAAAGGTAATAACTTTTTCCTTTCAAGATTCAAAGACCTTCCTGTAAAAGTGTTTTACCTTGTTAAATCGTAATTAGAAGTCTGTTTATGTGAAAATGTAGTAGACTTTGTTTAGGCCATCAACTGCCTAATGACTGCTTTCAGAAATGAATAATACTTCTGAAAACTTAAACACTGCTAACTAAACATTAGCCACCTCCTCCACAATAAATCAGAATAATTTAGAGTTCTATATAATTATCTTAGAAAGGGTTGGATATATTATAAAAATTATCATTATTATGTTTCAATTATTGATCTTACGTAAATTTTTTAAAAATGCAATTTATTAGTTTAAAGCAAAATAGTCAAATCTTAATGGAAAATTAATAAATGGATCAAAAAAGCATATTTTCAAAATCATAAGTACGAAGACATACAGAAAGCTGCATTCAAACAGATAAAAAGCTGCATATAAAGATTCAAATAGATAAAAAGTTGCATCCAAACAGGATTACTTATTGTGAAAAAAGACATAAGGACTACCTGTTTCAGAGAAGGAAACCTCCGTTTAATATTTTCTAATGATTGGGTAAGGTTATTTGAGTGCAAAGCACACAAGAGCTATCAGACTAAGGCAGGGGATGCCCACATGCCTAAAGGACTTTATGAGGAAAACAATGTTATTAATGCGTTAGTAAAAATATCATTGAAAAATTCCCAGAGTTCAAAATTAAAAACTTTCCACAGAAACTGATCTCAATATCACTGAAATGTTGATAAGTCCCCAAATCTGGAACTATTTAATAAAAGAATTCACATTCCCAAAAGTGAAAAGTTGTTTAACAGCTCTTCATTAGAAAAAATGAAATAATTTCTAAATGCTTGTTTCTCTTCTTGCTCAGAAACTTGAGTATCTCAACATTTATATTACAAATAGGAACTAATTATAATCCACAAACCTATTCATCAATTCATAAAACAGTTGCCAATGAATGACTAAAAATATTTCTCGAAAATGCTAATTCACATTCAAGATGGCAATCGTAAAAACAGACAGAAAATTCAGATGATTCAAATTAAGGACTTCTGCTGATTTTGGTCAAAATTAAGGACTTTTAAGGACCAGAAATAGATTTAAAAAAAAACTAAGGACTTATAAGGAGTCTTAAAGACCGTACAACCCCTGTAAAAAGTACATTAAAAACATTTTGGATTTTTTAATTTATATTTTATTTGATAATTTGGCATTATTTTCTTACTATGACAGATTAAATGTGAATACCAGATTTGTTTTATAATTCATTTTAAGGTAATAATTTATTAAAATAGAAAACAAATTCTCACAACACAATGTGCTTGAAACTTGGGGGGGGGGGGGAATTTGCAATGAAGAATATGCATGAAGAATCCAAATGTAAGCCTATATTTGGAATTCAGTGCAGACATTATAAGGTAATGGTGTAATAGTCAGTACACTGATGCGTATTTGAGAGGCTCGAGTCCCAGAGAGGGCATTGCTTATTATTTCCCCATCTCCTGCTTCCAAAACAAAAAACTTGATGACGCTACAGTAGCACCCGAGCTAAAAGAGGTGGTGGATGATGATTCTCCCTCCACCTTGGGTCCCCTAATCCCCAGTCGCCCTTTAACAATTTGAAGTTCGGTGCATAAAAATTTTTGGGGGGTAAAAATAACATTACACATAGATAATTAGCTCCTAATACAATGTTATTTCATGGAAAAAAGAAAAAAGAAAAAAAAGAAAAAAAAAAAAAAAAAAAAAAAAAAAAAAAAAAAAAAAAACAGGTAAACCTTTAAGGTATTTCATGACATGGTGGGATATTGCTTGTCCGAACACACATCTAGAGCAGTAAAGTGGCATCTTTGCCTGAATATAAATTCTCCTAATATGTTTATTTAAAGTGCTAGTTTTAACAACCAGGTGAAAATGCAAGATATAAAAAAACATTTTTGAATAATTATCTAGAAAATATTATTCATATTTGCAAAATAAAAAATACTTTTTTTTTTCAAAAAAATTGCATAATTTATAAAAAATCACTCTGTACAACTTTTTAGATATTTTTTAATGATTTCATAATATATTTGAAACGCAGAAGATTTTCACTGCAGTACTTTATTTGCTACAGATTTGAAAAGGAAGGTATTTAGAAGGCTGTCATGTTTACTTACATTTCACCTCTCTTTCCTTTGCGTAGGATACTTTTCTATGGTGAATCACACTCACATATCCATTCAGTATTCAATGGCATTTTACATTATAGGGTTATATTTTCATTTCTTTAGGAAAAAGTACTAAATATTTTTCATGTTTTAACATAAATGCAATTTATTAAAAAATATAAATTTGTATTATCAATATATAAAATGAACATGATACCTGAATTTTAAAAAAATGAACAGTGTTCCCATCTAGTCGCAGCAATTCCTACATATGTGGTGGAACATATTTACCTCACCTTTTTATTTCAACCATTTTTAATTAATATATATGAATTCAAATAATAAAGGAAACTTTCAGATAAAAATATTCATTCTAACACAAAACGTTGTTCTTCAGACGATTTAAATTGCATAAGAAATTAAGGAAAAAAACTGCTTCAAAATTAGACCTGCAAAGAATTTTTATGTTATATTATTTCCATGAGTAAATCCTAGTGCTGCCATTTGTTATATATTCAGAAAACTAAAAGGCATAATTGTATGTATTTTAAATGGAATTTTGCAGGTTTCATCTGGGAGTTAAAAACTGATAAAATAGCTGAAAAGGGGGAGAATATACGGTATTTCTACCGCCTTCTTAGCATGCCTTCATAGTATAATGGTCACCATACATGGCGCATAATCGAGAGTTCCAACGTTTAGTCCTGGTGAGGGCATTGCTCATTTTTCACATCTCCCGCTTTCAAAAAATCCTAATGACTCTACAACATCAGCCATAATAATTTCAACAGAAGAGCAATAATGCATATCACTACAAATATTTTGAACCACAAAACTGAACAATAATAATGCTTTCCAGAAAACGAAGATTTTTTTAGGGGAAAAAATTCTCACAGTTTTGAAGTATTTTGAAAGACGGTGACCAAAATATATTTATGGTATTGAAATATATAGGATATGTGGCTGAAAAGATGCCTGGCATGACAGATAACTTAAAAGGTCAAACTATTAAAAATTAACTTAATTTTAAAAAAGATTATCAATCTAATTATTTTACTAATTGTAGTAATTAAAATTAGTATTTATTTGGCATGTTATTGTGTCTTCACTAATTTTTTTAACTCATTGAAATCAAGAATCAAAGAATGATAATTTTCTAAACCAAACTCAATAATGAAAATTAACTTACGGGTTTGATCCTGTTACAGAAAAGACTGCATTTTGCATGTTTAGCAAATGAAAATTATGCATGCATCAAATTAGGTATTTAAAAAACTTCCACAAAAATTCAAGCCATAGATTTGTTCTTCATAAGTATAACAAATATAATTTATTCTTTGATCTTCCCTATAAAATCTCTTTAAAACAGCTGGGGAAAAGCCAAAAATTTCTGAGGGGGGGGGATTTATTTCAATCCGTAGATTGGCACCCAAACCCATCATTGGCCTTCCATTTAAAAGTGAAATTGCAGTTCTTCCATCGAATAATGAAACAGCAGAGGGACAAAGAGTTTCAATCATGTACCACAAGATCATAAGGAAAAAGCAATAAAATTCCAGTATAATGTAAGAAAGGGTTTTAAACAAAATTGAATTGTAAACAACTATGTATTCAAAATAAAATAAAACACATGGAAACTTTACAGAATTTTTATTTGAAAAGTAAAGTTTTTCTTTTTTTCTCTCTTTGAAATGGCTTGCATTCACTTTACCCATATGGAAAACCAAGTAAGTTTAAATGCAGCCAGCCCATTCACCATGATTTACACCCACATCAAACCAGCTGCATTCATTGGTTTCACCATTTGGAACCAGTGTCCTTGCATTTTTGAAAACTTTTTAATTCTGATTCAGGTCCCTAACTGCCACTTCTATAAAATATATAACTGCTTTGATCACATTTTTTACTGCACTTCATCTATGCTATATATTATATCCATAACCAGCACATTCATTATCACATAAAGTATATATTACTTGCACTGTGTTAAAATGACTAAAATTTCAGATGTATTTCCACAATAAAATTATTCCATTTAGTTACGAAAATATGTGTCTCACTTTGATCATATTTAGTATTGGAAAACAAAATTACAAAAGCAGCAATTGGGTAAACCTTAAAAGTTTAATTTCATTTTAGACTTGCATTAAACATAAAGAAAATTTTCATTGGACTACTCAAGTACAAGTTTTAATGACAAGGAGACAAAATAAACAAACTAATATATTTCAAAAAATATCTTATCTATTTGACGCTCAGCACAGCACCATGTACCTGATTGTTATGCTAAGGATTTTTTTTTAAACTTCTGAGCATTGATTCCCCCATCCTTACACTTTATGTAATGTTATTTTCTGTTATGTTATGCAAATATATTCCTCTCCCCCCCCCCCACAATGTGTACATTGAATGTGTGTTTTATATGCATTTGCAAAGTATGACAAACAAGGTATTAGTAAAATTGTAACTCACCCTTGACAGCCATTCATGAATAGCTGGAGTTCCAGGCAAACCTTAAAATTTAGAAGAGAAAGAGATCACTTTTTGTACACTTCAAAAACACACACATACCATTCACTACTCATGGCAACAATGCAAACAATACTGTTAATTACTGGATAGATGATGCATGATCTCATCTTAATACCTTCCTTTAATAACGTCCAGTTGTTATCAAGCTGTTTGTCTGCCTGCTGAAAATACCTTCTTTCTGTCCACAAACTTGCATGGTTTTCTGTTATCACAGCAGTTCCTTAAAGTGAGTAAAACATCAAAATATTAAAAAGAAGTAAACAATGTTCATAAAGATTGCATGAGAACTAGATTAAAAATTTCTGGGAAGAAAAGCAAATTCAATAATAAATTGGGCCCGGCACCAGTCTCTTGGGACCGGCAGCAAACTCTCTGTGTGGCCGGCATCGGTCCCCAGGGACTGGCACTGGAATTTTTATTTGGCTGGCATCAGTCCACTGGACCGACAGTATTAAAGTTAAAAAATAAATATAGTCTCAATGAAATGTGATCAAATGTAGTTTTAATGAAATTTATTGAAACATTCTAAACAAAACTATGTCTTAGCTTTACACATATTACAATACATAACAACTTTTTTGGTAACATTTTTGGCTATCTTGCGTCCAAATAGTTTTAAATTGTCATCATAACATTTCAAACAATACCTTCGGACTTTATGTGCGTCTCCTTCCTTTTTGTATAATTTATGAATAATTTAAAACATTGCACCGCTTGATCGCTTGCTGCCGGCTGAACAAAAAGAACAGCAAGTTTGGCACCGGGCTCAACGTGTTAACAAATTTTTCTACCTATAAAAAAACTAAATCCATATTTCATTTTTGTTAACTTCCAAGTTTAATCCCAAGATGAATTACTAAAAATCACAGTAAAGTTGATACTTAAGGACTATTTTCAAAGAAGCCCTCTGCAAAAAAGTTAAGAGTAAAATTAAACAAGCACGACCAGCAGTTACTTGAACCACCAAAATAGTCAAAACAACAGCAATGAGAAGTGTAAATAGGTAACCTTTCAACAATTTGTAAGGCACCTGGTATGCAAGCTATAAATAAATTTCTGGAAATCTTCCTGAACGTATATTGCACTTTATGAAAATAATTAAATACACAAATCTAATCTAAGTGGCCAGCCATACAGGATAACATACATAACCATTTTAATAAAAAGAGGCACCTACAAGTCATAACTAAGGTGCTAACTCAAGAGTATTACGATGCTTTTTATGATAAGTGAAGTCTTTGTAGTAAATTTATTCACATTCTTAACAAATTATCAATCTATTTAAGATGATAAATAACATCAATTACATATTGTATAAAATCTTCTTATTCCTATATTGTAACATTTAGAGAGGCTAAATGTAAATTTAATAAGGATATTTGAGAATTTCCAATAAGTATTCATAATTTAAAATTCAGTTTTAACCCTTTAACTGCTTAAAACGTGTATAAACGTTTTCAGAGTTTCCTTTAAAAATGCTTTAGACGTGTTTACATGAATTTCGAATCGCTCAAAAAATGTTTAAGACATGTATACACAAAGCCCAAATTTCTCCAAAATTGCTTAAGACGTGTTTAGACGATTCGATCTGGTCTTCTTTTCCTTACCTTTCTGCAGGCGGCTGTCAGTTGACACAAAGCTCTTAATAGGGTGTGAAGTCTGTTTGAAAAGCACACTTTATGGAAGAGTTCTGAGAGGGAAGTATCCCTGTCAGATAGCAGGTGTGTGTTATTTTTCTGACGACTGCAAGCTTGTAAATGAAGATAAATAAATTGTTTTACAACAGTTTCCCTTGTGGTTATTTATACAAATGAAAGTCAAACAGAATCGGTCCTTGTTACAGTACATTACCCAAATTTAGAAGAAACAGGGAAAAATAATAATTGTAACATAAGACGTACTTTTTAATAAATCATATATTATACAATTAAATATTTTATTTTTGTATTAAAAGCTGATTAAAATTTCTGATTCGTCAAGAAAAGGAAAAAAATATATAATGCTGTCAAACTTCTATCTTGTTTGCCCTCGTATTTCAAGTGCCGGTGTTTTTAATGGTATATTCTTTTTTTTTACACTTGCTGTGCTTTCAGCATGCCTGATTTTTGTACTCGTATACGTGGCTGTGTGTTCCTTATAAATGTGAACTGACATATAAAAATTTCTTGAATGTCAAAAGTAAGATATTCTACTCAAACTTCAATTAAATCGAATAAATTCATATGCTGAAGGAATTTCTAGAAATATTTGTTTTTAAAAATTTTATTATTAAGATTTGAAATACAAATTAGTTTTTAAATCTTGGGGGGGGGGGGAGATATGCATTTCTTGGAACATTTTTGGAAAGAAATCTACCGGTATGAAATCGCTTAAAACTAATGGAGTGTAAGTTAATGTATGGAAGGTATATAATGCGCACAAAAATTAGTCAGAGGAACAATTAGCTAACGAATTAAATTAATTACATTAAAAGAATTTTGTTAGAAAATAACCTCTCCAAATGCCAATGCTAGCAGCACTTTGAATGAAAGTTATTAAATTCCTAACTTAATTAATCCATTGGTTCTCAATAATTGTGGCCTACCAGCGGCCGATCAGTAAACGTCGCTAAAACACTCGTAATTTGGTCTTAGGTTCGAATCCTCGAACAGGCTGGCTGCAAGGGCGCTTTCGGGATTTTCCCCACGTGTAATGTGTATACGAGCCAGTATCCCTTAGAAAGTCCTCCACAAAAGCATCCCTCCTTTTAAGCAGATAGCCCTCGAGGCTTTGCCGTAATCACATAAAACCAAACCAAATTAAAAACCAATAACTGTGTGTTCGCGATTACTCTGCAAAGCATTTTTATAAAGATCCAACGAAAGTCCGCAGCGACCTAGTAGAAACTGGCACTTTGAAGCGAGTTTAAATCCCGGCGAATGGGCTGGCTACATGGCAGTTTGCGTGGATTTTTGCTGCCTATATTTAATGTGAACATAAGCCAATCTCATTTAAAAAGTCCTTCACAAAGACGTGCTCTGAATACGAGTCCTCGCTTGGGAATACATTCGGATTGTTATATTAAGCTCGCGAAGGGCGATCTGTCTAAAGAGGGTATGCTTTCGTGAACGACTTTCTAAGGGAAACTATCTCGTTCCGGTGTTACATATAGGTAAATTCAAGAAAATGCAGATGTGGTGAGCCAGTTCACAGGGGTCTGAATCGAGGTCAAACTACCAAACAGTCCTCGTGTATTTTGTCATGAGCTAAATAAAATACAATATCGCGAAGTCACTTTATTGAAATGGCAATAACTTTGTATTATACAGGCTATCATTTTGCGTCTGTTATGAGATTTTGATCTTTTCCGTTATCCAAGCGAGCCCACAATGGAATATTGGTAGTTCTATCCGGGGTTCGAAGCCCGGCGAAAGAGATGAAACTACATGGATGTTTTTGTGTCTTTCTCATGTGTAACGTGTACACAAGACGGTTCCCCTTAGAAAGTCCTCCACGAAAACATCCTTCCCCTTATGTAAATAATCCTCGAGTGATTTGCCATAATCAAATAAACAAAACGATTACAGCATAGCATGTTTAAAATATTTTGTGTTTAAAAATTTATGCGTCAAAGTTGGGCCCCGTTACATGAAATATGCTGTTCCTTTTATAACAATGTTCTTGTTTTCAGAATACGAAATGTCAATGAAACATTTTTAATAATGTCTCATTCTGTTTCGTTTTTTATTTAATGAAAAAATTAATTTAAGTAACAAATTTCTTATGTTTAGAAAATTTTTACCATCATCGAAATGAGTTGCTGTCGAAGTGCATTTTCTTACTAGCGCATATATTTGTATAGAGAAAATTGTTTCGCTCATGTTATCCTATAACGGAAAAGATCAAGGGGAAAAAAGTTATTAAATTTAAATAAAAAATAAAGTTATTTGTAAATTAAATGTGTTTTGAGGTAAAAGTAAAAATACGAGATATGAGATGAATTAAAAATAAGGATGTATATAATAAGGATTTTGCCGACAGACATTCCCAGCGAAATTTGCTACAATTTTTCTATATATACAATTAATGTATATTCCCTTTAGTATTTGAATTCAGTGATATAAGACTCCACTTTATCAGTGTAATTATGTGTTATATCGAGATATAGTTATGTCCGATATAAGCATTTTATTTTTGTTTTATAAATCTGGTTCGTTTACTAATATTATGTTTATTAAATACGATTTATCAGGTTTTCAAATTCTATTAGACCCCAAAAAATGGCCCACTTAGCTAAGACCGCTGATTACTACTAGTTCCACTTGCACTGAAACCCAAACGAACAAGTTGTCTGCAAGGTTGGATTTCATAGTTTTCCCATGTGTCACATGGATATGAGTGAGTTTGACTTAGAAGCCCACCATGGCGACTTGCTATTCTTAGACAGACAGATCCCGTTTGCTTTGCTATATTCAAATAATCGGACAAAATATGACGACAAAGGCTAATAAATGCATATACCGAAAAAAATACACATTGCAAAACTAAAATAAATGCATATAACGTAAAAAGTGAGATCAAAACAAATTTTTATTTATTTCTAATACACTAATTCCTAAATTGCATTATTTTCAAATTTATTTCATTTTTCTGTATATTTTTTATGTTTGAAAGTGCGATTGTTTAGTAAATTCATATACATTAAACATATCTGATTTGAAAATACATGAACTTAGCTGAGATTTTCGTAACTTGAAAAACATTACTCGTAAAATAATTTCTGAGGAAATATATATATATTAAGAAAATAATATTTTATCTTCCTACTTGATTCTGTGAAAAACAATTTAAATTAGCTTATTTTTTTTTTTTCTATATTGAAAACAGCTTAATTTTTTTTTTTTTTTTTTTTTAAATCTTGCTGTCAGACTGAAACTATTTAGAAGTATAAAACTGGTCTTTTTGAGCTCACGTTTCTGTGGTATTTCTTTGTGGATATAGATCAACTGATAACAGCCCAACTCTTGATGTAGGCATTGACAGATTTCACCACAAAAGGTCTTTTCTCTAACATAGCAGACGGCACTTATATCTTCTGCTTTGTAATGAGGTATAACTAAAATCGCTGGCCCTTGTTTGCTCGAATAGCTTCTGAGAACCGTTCGCATTTAAATGTGTCAGAGCTTGAGTGACCGAAAGGCTACTTGTTCCCAAAGCAATCAGTCAGACAAAATTTGTTAATATTTCTACTCTCTCTGCGAGTTCTTCAAATCCAGGAAAGGATAATGCATGCATTTAGGTGCATTTGAGAAAAAAAAATTTCTATGCTGCATTTTGTATTACTTGTATAGTGAAACATTTCAAAAAACAGCTTTATATGCAAAGTTTTTCTCTGATGAATGAACTCAGCTGAAAACACGTTTCTATCTTCTGTACATCCCCCCCCCCCAAAAAAAAGATGCTCTTTTAAGTGAATTAAATTTTTATTGTCCTCTTATTATATTTTTCTAAATTTTTCTGTTCCCCTTTTCTTATAACACATAAGCAATTTTTTAAATATGAGTGAGCTCTGAGCACTAAGATCGGTGAGCTTGCTAAAGACTGGTAATTTGAAGGAATTCAAATCTCGGCAAATGGGTTTATTGCAGGGGAGGTTTCTTGGTTTTCCCTCATGTGAATGTAATACGAATTCTTTCCCTTTAAACATTCTTTATGAGACGCAACTCCTTTTAGGCATATAATCTTCAAGTGCTGTCAACAATTCTAATCTAAATTTTTATGATATAAAATTTCATATAAATTTATTCTACTGCCACTTTTGTGTACATTATATTTATGACGATTCTACTGCCGCTTTTGTGTGCATTGTATTTATGATTATTTCTACGATTAAAATTGAATACTATTGATTTAATTGGTGTTATGTTTAATACTGAAAATAATGTTTAAGCTAAAAACCAATTTGAACCCTTTTTAATAATAAGGTAACATGCGCTAAACGGTTTTGAATAGAAAGAAACAAACAAGGATGCTAATTCCATACATCGAACAGAAAATTTATTATCGTCAATCCATTTCATCTAGGATAAAAGGTTTCTAAGCTTACGATTTTTGATTATGGTAAAGCAGACAGGGGTTACTTGCCTAAAAGAAGAGACTTTTTGAGGGAAAGAGGCTGGTAATTCGCTATACAACCCGTGCAGCTGCTAGAATTTACCATGCTCAACTATCTTACCGCTCGTGCTCTATTGGGCTTTCAGCTTATGAAATATGTATTTTAAGTTGGTTACTTACATAATAGAAGAATAAAATAAAATGACAGATTATAAATAGTGCATTTTACTGACAAAAAGAAAAAAAGTACTGCAAAGAATAAGAGCGATATAGTCAATGGCGGCCGATAAGCAGTGCTGCTGCATATGTTTTTGCAGAGAAAATCATTTTGCTCGTGTTGTCATATAACGAAATATATTCAGAGTTTATTTTTTACAGTTGTTAAAATAGTCCTGGACTATCTGTTTTAAGAGAATACCTTCTTGAAAAATTTTCAAAATGAAATTGGATTGGATTAACATGGGGAAAAGTATAAAGACACCAAGCCGCTAACTTGTTTGGTTGATAGTGACAAATCCAGAACAAACATCAACATCCAGTATTCTTTTTCACTATAGTAAACTAAAATATTTGTAAATTATTATTAGTATTAAAATAAAAATATTTATTATAATAAAACTGTTGTTTTATAATACACCCTTGCAAGGCATTTTCTTTGGTTAGGGATTTTATGTGAATAATTAATTCTGTGTTGAAACAAGACAATTTCTTAGGACTTAATGCTTCAAACAATTGAATGCTGGGATTCCTAGGGAAAAAAATATCCTAAAAAAATATATTCCACAAAAAATATTGAATTATATTCTTATAATGACTTATTAAATAATTAATAATTATTAAATATAATGCTTACTTATTTTTTACAAAATGTACAATAATACCCTTTATTTACAAAAATACAATACTGAACAACTATATTGTAAGCTAATAAAATAACAACATTGCATTGTTTCTTATTAACTATGTGTCATCTTTCCTTTTCAGCTTTCTGTTATAGGATAATGTTTTTAATCCTATTTCAGACAAAGTGTACTGGTGTTTCAAGGACGGGAAGGCAAGAATTTTAAGATTCAGTCAATAAATTTATGATCAACTGAAAATCCATAAAGAAAACCTATTTCAGGTTAAAATTCCCTTTCAGAATATCTTGAATGTATATAAAAAAGTGAAATGCAAATTTGACACATATTATCACCATTTCAGCCCTTAAATATCTCCTAAATGTTTTGTTTATTGCTCTTAAAAACAGATCAGGTGTTTAAAAGTTAATACCATAATGTTTTTATTAAAAAAATCTTGAAATTATTGCTAAAGAAAAAGCAGAAACAATACTTCCTTTTGAATTATTATTTATTTATACCTAGGGCAAATTTAATTTCTTTGAGATTGAGAAGATATTTAAAACAAATGTTTATGCTATATCCTGAAATCACCTAATTTTTTGTTTTCATAAATCAGATGAAAAAGTCACATTTGAAACCCATCTCTTTTTCAAATCAGCTAGCTATCCAGGTATAATCATGAAAATCTTGTTCCGCTCTTGAAATTAAGATATTCAGTTACCAAATCTTATCTTGCTGAATAATTAACTTTACTTAAAAGAACATATTTGGTATATATTAAGTATATATCGTTCATTCAAAAAACAAAATCTTTTCAGAAAAAAACATCCGTTTTAAAAACTAAGTAAATTTCAGCATTAAATATGCCTTAAAAGTTAAAATTTTGAAATTTCCTTCATATTTAACAGAGTTTCTCTAAAAAGCAAGTTTAAAAGTCACATCAAGTTAAGTTGATTCAATTTGGAAGAAATAATAAAACAAATATTTTTCATAGTAATTATTCAAATATTATGCTAAATATCTTAAACTATAGGTAATACTTAAGTAAAAAGAAATTATGTAAAATAATTATTATCTGCATGTAAATGCATTTCTAATTTATGACAAAAACATGGAAAATTAGAAATAATATCAAATGTAATGGAACTATAAAGATTGCTTTTCAAAGGTTTCAGCAATCTCACAGAAGGAATGCATATTGCACCAGATAGTTTTAATATGAATTTTATTAATAGCAGTTTAACCAATCTGCATTGAAATTCAGATGATAATCAATGACCCAGAGATTTAGGTAACTTAGATTAAACATGAATAATAATAATAATAAAAGAAGAGCAGGTAAATTTTAAAATCAAGTTGTTTCAAAATAAGAGACTTTTAGGAAAGAGAACTTTTAAGATAGTATTCACCCTGCGGCATTCAGACGGTCATCATGGAGAAGCTATTATAGTCATTTGCAACTTTCTTGACAACTCAAATCTACAGGTACTAATATTTACGGTAGTAATCCATCTTACTTGCAGCTGGAACATTTGATCTAGTATTCAGGGAGGGGAAAGAAATAACAATAGCAGTAGCTGGCATTTTTCAGAGGTTTAGGGTTATTTTCCCGACATTTTAAGGGAAGCTCGGTCCAAAATTGGTGACAGTTTTAAAGGTATTTGTAGAATCGACAGGCTAAGTGTTAATAGATATAGTTTATGCCTGATTCAGAAAGGTTTGCATAACTGCAGTAGTTCACAGTTATTTAAACCCCTTTCAAGAATGAAATTCTCCCTTAAATTATTTATTTTTTAATAATTCAGAGATAACACTGTAAGGATAAAATTTCAGCACAAGCATATACATAAACTACACAAATATTAAGCATCACAAATATTTAAGAAACATTTGCTATAAGCTTCATTACTAGACATAATGCTTTCATTACCAAATTAAACTCAACAAGTGACCAAAACAGATACACTTTATGAAACGCAGTTTCGTATATTTGAAACAATAGAGATGGACTGTGAAAAGTTAGTGATGTAAAAAAGCAAAGAAAAAGATGATATTGGTTGAAAGAAATGAATTTTCTGATAAGTTTTAACAGTATAAGGTATTTCTCCCGCCTTCTTGGTGTAGTGGTTCTGCACACTGGGCCGGTATTCCAGAGGTCCGTGGTTCGATTCCTGGCAACTTCGATTCCTTTGATTGACACAAAATTCGGCAGGAAAGTTTGCTAATTTTTCATCTCTCTTGCTTCCAAAAATACCTAATGTTTCTACAACTGTTTTATAGCTATGTCACAGGTTATTCATTACAATACATCACTTGTAAGAAAAATAAAAGTGCAGCATCACTCTTTAATTAGTTTATTGTATCAGATATATACTGTAAAGCATAAATAACAGTAAAGTTTGATTGAAAGTTAATATAAGAGCAAAAGAAATTAAGTAAAAATTACATTCTATGAATGATCTCATGCTACCTTACTTAAATTAATGACTTGGATTGCAATATTTTGGATAAACATCTAGTGCTAAACCTGATGTAACCAAAATAAAATTTCTTATTAACACTGATTGTTGTGAAACAAACTGCATAGTTAAAAAGATAAAACAAAATCTCCATAAAGGCTAATTTGACAGAGAAAATTTCATTCATCATCAATGGTAAAAAATTCATTGCCAATAAAATCCATCAAAATTTCACTGTACATCAGTTTTCAAAGGCTAAGACAAATGTCCTGAAGAGAAAAAATTCACAGTAAAAATCAAATCTGATATCATGCACACACAAATAATACATAAAAAAAATACAAAACTGCAAATTAATGAGGACAACCAATTACAATAAATAGACAACATCGGTTACTTTAAAACCATCGAGATCATGAACACCAGAATATCAGAAAATAAACTGATGAAAAGAGTGACAAGACTAAGAAGTAGCCCACTAAAATGAAAATCTCAATACAAAAACCATTATAAAAGCAAAGAATTCTGATTAATGCATTTTTCTTGAAATATCTGGATCACAATTAATGAAAAAAAAAAAAAAAAAAAAAAACACAACAAGTTTTAGTTTAAATTTTGACAAAATTTTGACTTTACTTCAGCTGCGAAGATTTAAATATAAAGCAGTATAAAACATTATACCTGTTGTACCAGTAAATCCTGAGATAAAAGCTCGACGTCTGTCACATGGTGCAAGGTATTCACTCTAAAGAAAAGATAAAACATTTCAGAGATGGCATAATATTGCACCTAATTTAAAATTTGACTAAATGAATGAAAGTACTTCTTTAAACATGTTTCATGTGTTCAATAAAATAAAATTAGCTACAACAAAATACACTCACTTCCAAAAGTTAAGCACGAAGATGTAAAATGCAAAAAAATCAACAAATACTGCTTTGATTGACACAAAATTCGGCAGGAAAGTAGCATATATATTTATGCATAAAACAAAATTAATAATTATATACAGAAATAAAACCAATATTAATTTTTTTAAGTTATCAGATAATGACATACTGGAGACTTAAACAGACTTATCTAGTGCTAAATCTGTATAACCTAAATTATGTATAAAGTGAAAATAAACAGCATAAAATGAAAAAAAAAGGACATTAATAGGGTATGTGATCCTCCCTCATCTGTATACAAAGTTTACACCTTGTGACCATGCTTTCAATTAGGTGGTCAACCACAGCAGAATTAAGCAATAGCCATTCTTCTTGTAGAGCAGTTTCAACACCTTCTTAAATACAAGCCTCCCTACTGAAGGCTCGTAGTTTAGTGACGTCACAAACTGTTGGCCTTTCTCAGTGGGGTGCGAAAGATCGCCCCTAAACCAAGGCCATCTAGATGGCATTAGCAAGTTAGGGGAATTTCGTCCTTGGTCGTGAGAAGGCGTGTTAGTGAACCAAGTCTTAATTTAATACTGATATTTTTTTCGATTTCCATTCTGCCTTTAAAGTGCTGTGTGCCGTTATGCCGAGGAAATTATACTGACGGTCCTAAGGTGTCTGTATATAGATTTCCTAAGCAACAAGATACTCTACATAGATGGTTAAAATCGATACCACGAGAAAATTTTAGCATTTCCAAGTATTCTCGGGTAAGTTAAGCCTAACTTTAAATTTATTAAGGTAATTGCTTCTGTATTTAAAAGAATGGATACGTTAATATTAAGGAATTTCATTTCTATAGTATACATTATGTATAATATTGTGTAACAATGTATCAATAAGTATAATTATGTATCGAATTGTATGGTTAATAATTATGTATCGAATTGTATGGTTAATAATTATGTATCGAATTGTATGCTAAATATTCACTTACTTTTTAAAATCTCCAATTTTTTACTTTTGATAAATTTTATAACTTGTAACTTTAACTTCATACGTCAGAAAATGTGCATGTAGCCACAAACATCTTCCTTAAGAATTACTGTAAAAAAATTAATGACTCATTGTCCAAACAAGGTGGAAAGAAAAGAAAAATTCAAACTTTTAATGATGAAAAAAGGTTACTTTAAATTTTATTTTGAGAAACTTAATTTTTGTTCATGGCATAAAAGTTTAATTGCACAGATACAGATGCCAGTCAGAGCACAAAACTTTACCGAAAATTTTTTATTTAATGTTAATTTGTAAGAAAAAATCTACAATTTGAATGTAATAAGAATTTTGAGAATATTATTAAAATACTTGGTAAATTGACAGCAGAGGAAAATTTATTTAAAAATTGTGAATTTCAATACGGGAAGGAGGGAGGGATGGAGTGTTAATGCAAGGGCCATCTGGTATCCTATTTAGTCATAGCACTTTTCCTGACATAATTAGGCTCTACCACATACACTCTTGTAACGAGGATTGGAAACCTCGGCTAACACCTTGCTATTTAAGAATAAAAATAAGAAAGAATTGTAATTCAACTTGTGTATATGGAATTAGTTTCTTTAATGGAAGCTTTTGTGCTTATAAATCTACCCTGCTAAAATTTAAAAGCTTCTAATATCCTTAAAAATATTTCCATACATCCTTCCTATATATTTTTTATGCAGTTAAGTGACTTGAATATTATTAGTATAGAGGGAGATTCTAACATTTCCTTACTGTTACTTATCAAAAGTCAACCAGTACTTTAAAGCATTATTTTAACTGTAAACATACAATATAAGACCATAAAAAAATTAATAGAATATAATATACTTTGCGCATATGAAGAGGTTTTCAATATTATATCCGCGAATGAATTGAAAATACATATTTTCATATCTCTCTCTCTCTCTCTCTCTCTATATATATATATATATATATTTACATATAGATAAAGTAAAAAAAAAAGAAAAATAATATGTACCTACATCACTAGAAAACACCATCTTGTTAGTAAAGCTTTAATAACATATATATTTTAAAGGTAAGTAGTAGGTAACCAATGGCGATTGTCAGCCGCCAGTTTGTGACGTCACGATCTCGTAGTTGGGCTTCTGTTTAAGAAGGTGTTGGCAGTTTCCAGCTCAATAAGAGTGGCTGGAGGTGGGAAACATGAAGGTACAGCACGGCTGACAGCATCCCAAACATTTTCAATGGGACGAATATGCTGGTCGGACGAATATGCTGGCCACGCCATATGCACAATCCCTTCACTCTCCAGGTAGTCATCGACGATGTCAGCTCTATGGGGCGTGCGTTATCATCTATTAAAACAAAAGTAGGGCCAACTGCTGCAGAGTACAATCTCACAATGGGTTCTAGGACTTCATCTCGATACCAGACAGCCGTGAAAGAACCCCGTTTAAAGATGCGAAGGTCAGTGCAGTATCCTAATGAAATCCCTCCCCACACCATAATGCTTCCGCCTCGGAATGCATGATGTTCGGTGATGTTTCAGGACTGATTGCGTGTTCGTTGTTCACGCCATATTTCTTATACGCTTGTCATCTAGCTCCAGAGCAAATCTTGACGCATCAGTAAACATGGCATTGCCCCAGTCAAGACACATTCTAATTGACATGTTCCCGGCATCAATGTAATCGTGCCCCTCTTGAATGGACGAATAGAGGAACACAAACTCAAGGTACCCGGGCATACAGTCCACTCATATGTAATCTTCGGCGTACAGTAGCTGCAGATATTGCTTTACTAATGGATGCTGTAACCATAGATGTCACACGTGTGGAGGTCGCTCTGAGATTCTGCTTGGCTACAATAGCAATATATCAATCTTCCATGGGGGATTGTAACCCTTGGGTGACTGGCTGCGGGGCTTTGGACTTCTGTAATTTCACGTTTTCAGAAACATGAAATTACAGAATGATGAACGGCGAAAAAAACAGAGCAACATCTGTGATCGACTGTCCTGCTTTAATGCGCCCAACAGCTCGCCAGTGCTCAGAATCTTCCATTCGTTTTCTGAAAGTCATAGAAACACGTATGTCTTGATGACAAATTGTACGAAAGTTTTAAACACCTTCTAACAGCACAATCATTTTCTGTAACCCTTAATAAAGCTGGCTTCTTACAAGACTGCCTTTTTTGCATATTTCTTGACATGAAAGCGCGGATTGGCTGTTACCTAACATATTTGCATACTTCCATTTACCTCTGCAGCGAATTGCATCCTCTTCAATTCTGATTGGCTTCGGGAAATTAGCATTTTCCTCTCTATGCTTAACTTTTGGAAGTGAGTGTAAATTTAAAATTTGTTTCTAAAAGACCAAGTCTACACTTTCTACACTGGAGTATTTGTCCTACTTCTAAACAGCAGACAGCTACCTCAAAGACTAACAAATGGTTCTATGCTGCCATAAAAAACTGTTTTGATTAGCTAAACACTGAAATCAAAATCTGAACTCCAGAAGTTCATAGGTAAATGTACTTTATGAAAGCACTTGCATTAACTCTGGAGGATGCCATGACATATTTACATTTCAGATCCAGTTTGATAACAGGTTTAACTAATTTTGTCTTTTATTTATGCAATAAAAATAAATCAGCTTGATTAGTTACTTCATTACATATTTTATGTACATAAAAAATCATTTCAGACACCAGTGTACAATAAAATTATTTCATTACTAATGGCAATTTATGACTGAAGCCTGGATTTTCATAAATCTCTCAATTTGTTAAACAATATTTATAGCTTCTTCTTTAGAGGTAACCTAATACACTTTCTCGCTAAAGAAAATAACAGCATATATACTTGTAGGCTTAAATGATAACAAATCATATATTTACAAAGAAATTTAATGAAATATTCTAAAAATAAATATTTCACAGAAATAAAATTAGTGTTAAAATGTTCAGGATCAAAATCTTTTTCTTTAAATAAAAGCTAAAATTGTATTATACAGTGGAACATCAGATCATGAACACCTTACTTCTTGAACAAATTATCTCAACAGAAAAGACCTCGGAAGATAAATATATCTCGAGTTATAAAATGGTGAAGTCAGCAACATGATTTTTTGAAAGTGTAAACATCATTTTAATATTTTTCAGTGTTTTTACAATTCTTATTTACAAAGCCTGGCAACAACTCACTTACAGGATCATAAATTCAGCTTCAAGAAAATTGCAGCCATATTAAGTTGCTGGCAGAGACACTGAGTAGTTTGATACATCAGATGTTTTTTATTATCTACAATACTGATTCTGCCAGGAAATCTAATAGCTAGAAAGTTAACAATGAAGATGTGGACAAGTTATTAGAGGGCATTAGAAAATGAGCTCAGAAAGAACAACTTCGAAAACAGCAACAAAAGGCAAGTGTGGATAAGAAAAAAAATTGTCCTAGTTCCCTGAAATTTGTGCAAAGTGGGATAAAAATTTTCACGTAATACTAGCCTGAAAACGCAGTAGCAAGCTACAGCATAGCCATTTTTAGTGACAATGCCATGTCACAATTTAGATATATTTTAAAACATTGGTAATAAAAAATTACATGAGACACATTTTAAGTAGAATTATTACTATATTTTGTATAACTGATGTATATAGCTCACACTATCTGAAGCTGAACTGAGTGGCACTTAGAAACAAAAAAAAGCTAAGAGGTGATGTGCCATAAAAGGCAGTTAGTTACCTCATGATTTAAAAGATGGGAAATTTGCATGTAAACATTAATATCTCCTTCACCATTTTCTACTTATGCCATCTACTCTCCTTCATAAGATACAATAAAATTAAGTTTTCATTTATTTTATCCGTTTAATAATGTATTTGTCCTTTTTGTTTCATATTTAATAGTTTCTATTTAGGGTTATAAACACTTTTGGTCATGTCCATTGATGTATGGTTGTGATTTTAGGTTTTGCTTGTGCACATGGTTTAAGGTTTTACTTGCACAAATTATTCCTCTACAAGCAATCACCTGTGATCCAGAAGCCAATTAATTGATTATACACTTATTACTAAGCGTGAAATTATTCCAGTTTACAAATGATCTTTAAGAGCAAATTAATAATAATAATAATAATACTCTCCTTTTATCATGGTATGTTTGTCAAAACATGAGAACTTAAGTAATGACTCATGTAGCGATGCCTAAACAATTTTTTCTGTTAGTAATTAAATAATAAAGGAGTATGGTAACCTTTTATGTTGCATTACGCTTGGCGATGAATTCCGTATTTGACGGCATATAAGACGCACATTTTTTCCCTAAATTTGGTCTCAAAAAAGTTACCTGCATCTTATATGTGAAGGTAATTACATTCAATAAATGTTTATTTGGCTTTTACAAAACGTGAGAACTAAAAGAAACCACGATATTGAAACTTTTTTCCTTGTGTGTGGCCGTCTAAATAAGGGTGCGTCTTATATGCCGTCAAATACGGTACACATTTAAGTTAAATGTGCTAAAAAATGTTGATGAGGAAAAATTTACCAAAAATTTCTTTCCGTATGCTAAAAATAGATTTTGTTGACGATACTCAGAGACCCAAAGATTACATTTAGGGCTATTTGAATTAAGAATAACTGATTTGTCATTCGCATAAACCCAGAACCAGCACCGGGGCTCGTATGGCCGTGCCGAGTTGCAGAATTTACGACACACAGAGACTGCATCAGGCGATACAATATCTAGTGCCGGCCCTCAATAAGGCTTAAGGCTTAAGTATATGTGAGAATTTATTTATTCAGAGCTCTCATAAGCCTTAAGCATGTGCAAGAAATAGATGTAAGTATAATAAAATTCAAGCTTAATTGACTTAGTGCGTAATAGAAGCAAGACAAAATATAGCGGAACAACTTTTCCTTCCTTCGCCAATCTCATAATACCATAGCCAATAACGTATAGCAAACACTGTTAAGCTAGGCTAAAATTATATTTTATTATTTACAAGGAATTTCAGTTAATATAGCATATTGTGCTGTTCCTTAACTTCTTGAATTGATCCAGCTCATTATTTTTTGCAGGTTGTTATTATTACAGCATTTTTATGAAAATTAAAGTTTGAACTTTCGATTATGCCAAAATAATTCTGGAGCTGCAAGAGGATCTGCAGAGCGACAGCATGTTTCGATGTTCATTAAACAAAAAATGGAATTGCTGCAAAAAATGGATAAAGGTATATTCGTCCCCAAAATCTCAATGAGTATGACATAGGAAAATAAACTGTATATGACACAAGAAAACAGAAAAAGGAACTTTTTGAATTTTTTGGGAATTCCGACATCCCCACTCACAATGAAAACAGGAAAAATTTATGAAATTAAATTGAAAAATTATTCATTATGCTAAAAGTGATGGTCAGACAGCGTCGCAATGAAGGCATGCCATTGACGGGTCCAATGCTAATGGCTGAAGTCGAAATATTTCATGAAGAAAGGAACTTAGAAAATGAATGCACATATTCGACAGGCTGATTGACCAAATTTAAAAATTGCCATGGTAAATTGCAATTAAAAATTTCAGGCGAAAACGCTTCAGCTCATACTAAAGCTGCTGAACTATTTGCAGATGAATTCATTTAACTCATTAATAGGAAAACCTGATGAAATTGGTCTTTTCTGGCTGCGAACTGGTACCGCGAAAAGCCTCGGCAACCTCTACAGAAAAGGCTCTAACTGGTGTGAAAGATTCCAAAGCGAGACTAATAGTTTTAGCATGCGCAAATGCAGGAAGGCACAAGTGTAAACTTTTCGTAATCGGGAAAAATACATGACCTCGAGCATTTAAAAGAGTCAAGATTTTTCTCGTTATATATTGTGCAAATAAAACAGCATGGATGACACAAGCGTTAATGATTGGTTTAAAAATCATCTTATACCCAAGGCTTGCCAACATCTGAATTTGGTTGATTTACCTAATGGCACAATTGCCCTGGATGTATAGATAACTGTTCGGCTCACACTTCAATTAAGTTTTAGTGACAGATAATGTATTCGTATTATTCTTTTCTCCAAACTGTATGTCCATTATTCAGCCTATGGATATCAGAATAGTGCATGTGCTGAAATGCAAATATAAAGTAACATTTTTAAAACCCATGTTAAATTTCTTGAATAATGGAAAGACTATTCAAGAATTTAAAAAATATTTTAGCATAAAATCTGCTGCATGGAGCATCGCAAGACCGCAGGAAAACGTGTCTACAGATACTTAAAAAAGTGCTTGGCATAATTTATTGCTAGCTACCATATTTCATGGTGACGATGATGAAGATTATAGTCGCGAATTTGAAGGTTTTCAGATATTGCAAACCAAAGCTGAAATTTTCCAATTAATGGATTTCATAAGAAATGTAGAGGGGTGGTTAATAAATGAAGATGATGTAAGAGAAATTTTTTATTGGGATGAAACCTCAATCATCAATCAATTAATGGATGCCGAAATCTGTAATATTCTAGATCCAGAAAATACTGCTACGGATAGTGAAGAAAGTGACAGAGAGTTATTGAAAATGAAAAAATTTCAATTGACAAGTTAGTAAGAATTCTTGATGCAGCAAATGGAAAACTTGAACAATGGAACTTTGTAACTGAACAAAATTTCTGTCTATAGAATTAAAGAGAAAATATTAGCACAAAAAATGTAGCAACTTAAACAACTTACATATTGAACGAAATGTTTAAAAAGTAAAGAAATAAATATTAAGCTTTTTTTGTAAATTTTGATGCCCTTTAGATCATAAATGCTTCATTATTTCATAAATCATGATTTCATATTTTAATTTTATAATTTCTACATGCCATCTTAATATTATGATCTAATATCTGAAAAACTCGCAAAACCGGAATGCCGAAGTCCCGACGAGAGCGGATCTCGGACCTTGTAGTATTTAATACTAGTTAACAAATTTTATGAAGTTGATTTTATCCTCAAATTTGTTTTTTATAGTTATGTTTATCAAATTATGTTTAATAATAATAATGCATCCTGCTTACGGGTGTATTTTGTTCTTAGGATAGTACAGAAGTGACATTCAGGCATCAATAATATCTTTAATTGAATTTATTCAGTTTCCATTTGCTGATAGCTCTTTATTTTTTTTATTAATGATCCTTAAAAATCCCATCCTCAAGCCTTAAGTATGTGCAAGAAATAGGCTTAAGTATAATAAATAACTAAACTAATACAATTCAAGCTTAATTGCCTCGGTGCGTAATAGAAGCAGGACAAAATATAGCGAAACTTTTCTTCCTTTGCCAATCTCATGATACATAGCCAATAATATATATATATTATGAAACTACGCTAAATAAACATAAATAAGGAATTAAAAATACAGTATTTTTTTATCTCCAGGGATTTAAATGCTAATTTTAATTGATATTTTTTAATACACTTTGCTTCAACCTAATTTGTAGCTTAAACTAGTTGACAGGTTAATTAAATACAGGAAAGCAAGTGAAAGGCTATGTGCCAATGGGGTATGCTTTTGTACAGAACTTTGCACAGAAAACTGGTTACTTTCCAATTCATGATACTCATGTGGAAATCATGAAAGCTCCACAGAGACAACTCATCAGCCAAGACTTAAACTCGGGTCAAACTACAAGTATTGAATGGCTTTATCCACACAGCTACTGAAGGATCTTAAAACATTACAGGACTTTTATTGGTAGCGCAACTGAATAGCTTGATAAGTTTGTCACAGTTGATGAACAGATATTGCCACAGATTTTGACAAGAACATTTCTAGGAATCTCTAAGCACAATTGTTCCCGCTATTCTCTATCTGTGAGGTTTTGCAATTTCAGTATTATTTCTGTTATATTTCAAAACAATTATTTTTATTCTATTTCAGTTCAATGCATAAATGAACCAGTCTTTATTGGAGGTACCTTAGTCTGGGAGTAGGACATTTGACCAGGCATTCTTATTAGGCAAAATTTTGAAATCAAGTAACAGAATTTTAATTGTTGAACACATTTTATGCTTTCTCTCTGAACACTTTATTTCCCTGCAATGCATATTTATCCCATTTTTTTAATTCCTTCAAATTTAAGTTTTTCGTTATTATGGGCTATTCTCTCCTTTCTCGTGATAATCCATAATGTACATTTTTGCTGCTCAAGAAATAATTTTTATTGGGTGTTTTTTATTAGCTTCCATAAGATATAGCTCAAAGTTGCATTTTAATCTCCCTCCCCCAATAAAAACTACAATTTCTTCAGAAAGATTTATTAATGCATATATGGAAAGAAATTCCAAGTGCTATATGAGGGGTATCGAGTATTTTGAAATATATATAGTAGTACATAATCTTCATAACAGCAAACTCATAATGCAGGGATACAGTGCTTTCTCAGTTCTGTAACTAAATCAGAATCAGACTGTGCTTCAGAAATACAGTAACCCACCAAGTTACATAAGTAATGCATTTTGTCAACCTTTATACAACTTGAATTTTACATGCAGCGAATTTGTAAATTGTTCAAGTATAATTTCATAGAAAACTGCCATATTTTTCATTATTATGTGTGAGTATTATTTCCGTAGTATTATTTTATAAATGAAACTTTATGCATTAGCGTTTATTCAGATATGAAAGTATAAAACTATGTAAAAGAAGATAAAAACTGAAATAACTAATAAAAAATATCTAAAAAAAAATTGTGATGGCCAATTTGGCTGTGTAGTGGAAGAGTCAGCACTGGAGATGGATTGCTGTGAAGAGAGATGCGCTTCTCTTTAACAACTTGTACTCCTCTTGATGTTGAAGACCTATAGTAAACAAGATGTTCAAGTTATCATTTTGACATTGCCATAAGCAGCACCACACAAACATGCCTGGAGTACATTGTATGGTCTTTCTGTCATTTTAGATGGTCTTGTAGTACCATATATTCTGGAACTGATATAACTGCCAGCATTCTCAAACTACTTAGCATTTGGATTCAATGACTAATTTTGCTAGCTTTAAGTCTATCAGGTCAAAGCCTGAGCTAGACTTTTTGTTGCAAATTTCTTGATGTTGAGTTGACGGTTCAATTGGCATTGTATATTCAGTATTTTAACAGTAAATAAACAATACACATAAATGGTGATAAATAAGTAACAAAACTAGCCATGAGGATACTGTTTCAATGAAAGAAGTAGAAATCAAGGAAAGGACAATTACTTACAGAGCTTTTATTTTTAACTCCTAGGTTTATGTTTTCATGTTATGGCTTTTGTACACTTATGTAACCACAGAGTTTATGTTAAGTCACATATTACATAAATTGGGGGGGGTTACTTTATTGGGTTATATGCCGTCTCCCAAATTCTTTAGCTAACTTACAATGAAAATCATATTGCAGCGATACTATGGAACAGATATAAAGAACAGAATGCAAACTTTTAAAAGAGGCAAATAACTTTCAGATATGATTCTCAGAAAGATAATTTAGTAAAGAAAATTTCTGCTCGAAAGAAATTCATACACTAATTTTATAACACATTTAGAATAAAAGTAAGGAATTCACATGCAGTTTCGTAGTTCTAGATTCAGGAAATTAACTCTTACCTTTCAAATTAAGAGCAGACTACATTCTATTTCAGATCTGATAACAATGAAAATGCTTCATTAAAGGGTTTTTACATATTAACAGGGGTTAATTACTGAACAATCATTCAAAATCAGGCAAAAAAGGAACCCGTGTCATAGATTTAAAATTAGACAAAAAAGAAGCCTCCGCTTGTCATTGATTTTAAACACAGCTATCGATTTTGATTTTTAAGCTCCAAACAGAGGAACTTATCTCTAACCATCCTTGAAATCAATATCGTTTTACTTTGATATACTTTGATTTTAATTAATACAGAGGGTATTCACACATTTTTGTAATGATTCTGATCTCCATGAATTTAAATATTAAATTTAAAATACAAATGTGACAGGCATCAAACTGGAATAAGGTTTAATTATCGTCTGCAGCATTAAAAATATTCTCTTTTTTTTAAATGGCACTGAAAAATAAACAACGGATCAAAAGCTATAATTTTACGATGTAAAATAAGTGACATAATTAATATGAAAGGAAGAAACATCAAAGTTTACATCTGACTGGAAAAAAGGCAAAAAATGCATACCCAACAAAGGTGCGTACAGCTCTTACTAAATCTAAAGTCGCATCTCGTGTTTTAAAAGATAATCCAGCCCCCCCCCCAATAGCTATTGCAAAATCTTTAAATATCTCTGTAGGAACTGAGAACAAAATTATAAAACATGGTTCTCTGCATGAGACTATGTGCAAATTGCTGTATGAAAATTATTTGGCAGGAGAAAAAATCGAGATATATAGTTACAATTGACAAGGCTTGGATATACTTATCTAATTTCAATAGAAAATGATCGATTTACTGTCGAAAAAGTGGAGAAAGACTTAATATGTTGGTTAAGAGAAAACAAGGAAAGTTTTCTAAAGGTTTTATGGTTATTACGGGATTCTCTTAAAATAAGGAAAGGAAAGGAATAAAAAATAAGGAAAGTAGGAAAAAATGTGAAATTTAATTCGGATTACTATCAGAAATATGTTTCAACACCTATTTTTAAAGAAGAAATTCCATCTCTTTATGCAAACAAACTCCACTGTGTCAAAGTCCATCAGGATAAGGCTCCAAGACAAACCTCTCAGTCTGCTGCTCTATTTTTTGAAAAAAGGAGAAATGAAACCTGAATTGAATCTATTCCCTTTAAATGCATCACACCCAAGTCCCCCCCCCCCTGATGTGTCTGCTATGGATTACTATGCATCTGGACTTTTAAAACAAGCTCTTTATAAGCAACATCCCAAAACACTGGATGGACTCTGGAAGATTGTGAAGGAGATGTGAAACAAAATCAACCTTGATGTTTTAAGAAAAGGACTTTTATCTTGGAAATCAAGATGTAATATGATAACTAGAGAAAAGAGCTATCAGACTAAACATATTAGAAAATAAAATTCTAAGGCTTGTTTATACAGTACAAAGTCCATAATCCGGACTCGTCGGAACTTCAGCTATTCCGGAATAGGGGTTTTTCCAGATTATAGATCATCAATTTAAATCTGGTAAGATGGCATGCAGAAATTATACAATTAAAATATGAAACCATAATTTATGAAATAAAGAGCAATTGTGATCTAAACGGTATCAAAATTTATAAAAAATATAGCTTAATATTTATTTGTTTACTTTATTAAACATTTCTTTCCCTGTAAATGGTTTAAGTTGCTTCGTTTATTGTGCTAATACTTTCTCTTTAATTCTATAAACAGACATAATTTCTTCTTCAGTTACAAAGTTCCACTGTTCAAGTCTTGTTAATTGCTGTGTCGAGAGTACCCACTAACTTGTCGATCGAAATTTTTTCGTTTTCAATAACCTCCTCTCTGTCACTTTCTTCACTACCGGAAGCAGTATTTTCTGGATCTAGAACCATACTACAGATTTCGCTGTCCATTAATTGATTGAAGATTGGGGCATTGTCGTCGCAATGAAAAACTTGTTATATCATCTTCATTTATTACCGCTTTTCCACATTTCTTTACAAAATCCAATAACTGGAAAAATTCACCATTAGTTTGCGATGTCCGAAAACCTTGAAATTCGCGGCTATCATCTTTATCATCCTCACCATGAAATATGGGAGCTGGCCATAAATTATGCCAAGCATTTTTTAACTTATCTAGAGACACATCCTCCCAACGTGCATGCACATGTGTAAACGTGCATTAACGTGCATGCGTAAAGCATACAAAAATAAGTTTGCGGCTTTGAGGTCCGGATTACAGATCATTCCGGATAATGGACGTCTGGATTACGGACTTTGTACTGTATATAAATCTTTACAAAATCGTTACAAAAATATGTGAACACCCTTCATTATGTCCCTCTAAACCTAATGAATTTTTTAATGATTTGAAACCTGCGAAATTATAAAACTTGCATAACCTCTGGCCCCAATTTGATATGCGTCTGACCTTTTACTGTAATCATTTGGAAAAAATAATTCACAGAACTACTATATTTTATAAGACATAAACTTTAACACTTCATTTACGTCTGGAGTGACATAAATAGAGGTATTGGGGTTGATAGAAATTTCATATAAAATCACCAGATAAATGAGCATGCAGTGGCATCGCCAAATAGGCGATATGAACTGAAAACGATACAGAAAGCTGCCAACTGGTGAAAACCAGTTTAAACCTGTATGGCTGTATGGTTGCCATTACGGCTGTATTGGTTGCCATATGGCAACCACATAGGCAACATGTTACAACATTAAAGGCTGACGGAGAGGAAAGAGTTTCTTTCCGGCAGTCTGTGCTTCACTGGGATATGCAAACCTCAGTCTGTGTAGGGCCGTTCGCTGTCTTTCATAAGCCATTATAATGAATCCGACTATAGCAACTACATTATAGTTTCTTATGAAATTTGATTATTAATTGCTATAAATTCTAATTAAAATAAAATTTTAAGGTTTGTTTATATATAAATCTTCGCTAAATCATTACAAAAATGTTTGAGCACCCTCTGTATATATGATGTATGAATGCAAGTCTAAAGGTGAAGCATACTAGAGCAGAAAGTTTATTTTGCTGATTTCTGTTTTCCACTATTTTCTGCAGTTTGATGGATGACTATGCTCTGAAGCAGTCAATTTTCAGAGGTAAAAACCTATATCTGCAACATTAACAAGGCTATGTAACACCACAACATACAATATAGCAGTCAGCAGTAATATATGAAATACAAATTAACATTTTATTTCAATACTTTTTTTAAATATCAGATCAAAGTTTTTCATTTATTTTAAAATTATTTTAAGTTTAGACATTAGCAGAACATGGCGAAAAAATTAAAAGCAATTTTAAAATGCATCAGACAATTAAAATTGCACTTTCAATTCCGTATAAAAGTTCAAAAATGTACTTTACCCTTATTTCACACAGAAACACATAGAAAATTTTGAACATATCAGAGAAGTGAAACAGCTTTAAACCAATATAAAACTTTGTAAAAACTTTAGCAGGTCTAAAAATAAAAAAAGGTTTGGTATGAATGGCTTTCACAGAATATTATGCAGCTGTTATTTACAAAAACTAGCTGTTATTCAGTTATTATTTAAAAAAATATTTAAAATTTTCATTAACTTATGTGTTTAGCTGACAAAACTGGAAAACATAACTGTAGTAACTTATTTTTTACAAGAGAGTAATTATAGTTACTAAAAATAACACATGCAGTATCCAGTGAAAGTTTCAAAATGGTTTGCATACTTTTTTTTTTTTTTTTTTTTTTTTTTTACACATACATGTAAAACCTAAAAATCCATCAAGACTATATACATTATACACCATCCTGATTGGTACAGTTATTAGTGATGTTGGCTGCCAAACTGTTCGGCTGAGTTTAAATCCTGGAGACTTATTGCTTGTATACTGCTTTTGCTGCATGGACACATTTAAAATACACTAGAAGCCAAAAGTCTCAAGAGGTTTGGTGGTGAGGTAAGAGGGTGAGAGTTTATTGGATCTATCCCCAAGGGTATTTTCCTTCAATATAGGGACACTGCTAGGCAAGGTTATGCTATCAACTATACAGTGCCCAAGGCTCATGCAAATGGCAGATACAATCCTACACTCCTCGCCATGATAAAATTCAGGGATTTGTTCTGAGGTCACAGACAAGCGAGATATATCACAACAAAATTATATTTACCTACAGAAACATATGAATTTTATTTTACAACACTTACTAATTCAATATTGACCTGGAGATTAAATTTCAGAATATATGGTACAAAAATATGAAGCTGGAGAAAAGTAAAACAGATAATGAATAAAATAACCACTTTAATTTCGTAAAATGCCACTTTAATTTCATTAACAAGCTATACACATTAATATTCAAGCTAAATTGGAGAAGTCAAAAAAGAATCAGCATTAAATTAGTAAATTTTCACAGGACTAATTTCTATGGTTTAATTACCGAACCTTTTTCCTCAGCTGCCAAAGTGCAAATGTTGTTAATTTGGTGTGTTATTTTAAACTAAATTCAAGTTTGATTCAAATAATTGCCTAATAATTTCATAAATGAGATATTCAGATTAATATTCAAGTTAAATTAATTGCTGAAAAATTTCATAAATCAGTCACTCAGATTAATATTCAAGTTTAATTCAATTAACTGCTGAATACCTGACCAAACATAACAATACCCCTGAGATAAACACTCAGTTTGGCATAAATAATTAGGTTTTCAAAACAATTAACTCTCCAAATAAAGAATACAAAAATAAATGCACTGTCCCAAAAAAATGAAGTATCATTTGAAGTAAATACTATACCTGGTGAGCATCGGTACATGGAATGATGTAAGCTTGCAGAGGATCAGTCACATAATTAGTGTTTTTTAACAGAGCTCTCATTCTCTTTAACAAAACACCAGTATTTTTCATTGCCATGTCCAAAGGTTCTGAAGTTGATGCACCTTATTAAAAATGGTAATGTCGAGAAATGTACAATAATTATCAATAATAAAAATAACATAAAAGAATACAACCAAAAATATGTTATTTTCAAAACCACTCGTGCTGATTTCCCAGGTAAAAATTAATTCTTGTTCAAAATTATCATAAAAATATTTCACTATTTTTAACATAAAATATTCATTAATCAGAAGAAGTTCAGTAAATATATGATTTTAAGACAATACTACTAATTTCGTAAGGTTATGAAAATCTGCAAGAACTTACTTTTAAGAAATCTATTTCATAAATTCTGCAGTTCCAGCTTTCAGCAAACAGGATTCTAAGGAAACACGCATGCAAAGCAACCACTTCTGATGATGTAAATTTCCTACAATTTAGCAACAATCACAAAAAGAAATATCAAGCAAGCTGCATGCTCCATTAACCAATAAAGCTCATTGCACTACAATACTATGCAACAAAGAAAAACCAAGCATTTTAGCTTAATACTTAAAAAAAATATACAAAAGCAAAATGGCCAACCTAATAGCAAACATAAATGTCTAGGCAGATAAATCAAATGGTAAAATATTTTAAAATCAAAAAGTAACTAAAATATACACAGCATTTATTACATAAATCTAAACTTACTATTAGACAATAACCAGTCATCATCAGGACTCATTTCTCTAAATGGAACAAGTGCAGGCATTCCTCTGCTTTGTGTGCGTTCCACAGCTTTAATAGCAGATAAGGAAGGTACCATAGTAGCAAGTGCAGCCATCTGAGGATTAACAGCTAAATATTTTAAAGTTTCTGTAAACAAAGTTGGAAGTGGAGTAATTTCTTCTTGAGAACGCAATTTCAAATCTGAAACAACTTGGTCCACTTTATTGCGCCAGGCATCTGGTGGATGGTTATGCTTATTGTTAGCTTTCTTTATACGGCTATACACAGTCACAGCTCTACCAGGGCACTGCCTGTCACGAGCACATCTCCAATAAACTGTTCCTTCTTTTCCATCCCGAACCTTATTGTAACGATGACCTTCATAGAGTAGAGCAATGCCACCTCTTTGTGTTGCAACATACTGGCATTCCATTCTATAAAGAACAAAAAACAAGTATATAATAAAAATTATTTTTTAATGGCTGAAAGAAATTAATTCATTAATCTTACATCAGCCCCTTCACATAAAATCAACAAAATTATTACTTCAAGAAAAATGCATTTGAACATCTGACATGCACATGGTTTTAAGAAAAATCAAGTTATGACTTCCTTACAATAATTTTCAACTGCTCGTTTCATAAAATATGCATGTCTTTTTTTTTTAATATAATGTAAAACAACAAGAAACAAACAATATAAACAATAAAAAATAACAAGAAAGTAGATCTAAATGAATTCGGTAAAAAAATTTAGTTTTTCAGATTGGAGCGAATGATGGCTTCAAAAGAAACACTCTGAAAGAAAAGAATATGGTAATTTAGTTGGCTAATTAAGTTTGGTGCAAGCAAACTAACATAGCCAGACATTTTCTTGCTCAAAACAAAGGCAACAGAACTAAAGGAACAGCAATATGTCCTTTAGTTCCTTTAGTCCTTTAGTTTAGGTGGCCGAATTTCTTCCAAAAAAAAAAAATTCCTCTGTTTTGAAAGGGTGCCATGGATAATTAATAAGAAAGGTCCAGCAGTCATACAAAATGGTATCCCAGAGAGTTAAGTTCTGTTGTTTAGATACAGTAAAAGCCCGATCCTGATACTGTTGGGACTATCTGCAGACATATCTAAGCTGGTTATCAAAACTCATTTGAATGGCACTTTACACTAAAGATGTAAGTTAGCCCCAAATTTAAAAAAATTCCACACTGATTGAATTAAATACTAATGCCATCAATATCAATAGTGTATACCAAGAAAGAGTCGACAATATATTAGGCACTGTGACCATCGATTCTGTATGAATTCAACTGGCTTCAGTTCACAATCATATGGTGATAAATGGAGCATCATATATCTAGGTTCAGGAGCTACAGATTGATACTATGCAATTCAAACTGCATTCGAGCTTTAAAAGTCAGGACTAAAAGTTCTGATTTCAACATATCAGCTTTCCAAGGAATATTTTTCCTGTCAACCAAAGTTGAATGTCTACTTTCCTTGTACTTGAACAAGGAATGTTTTCTGACAAAACACAGTGGTAAGACACATTACCTAATACAATTACTATTAGATTGCAAGTTAGGCAGTAATTTTTTTACAAACAAATTTTCATAATATTCTGCAATTATTCCTCAAGATTTCTTTTCTTCTTTTATTAAAAAAAATAGCTTTGAATATATCACGTGTTTAAGGTATAAATTTGCCCTCATTACCAGGATCAACAACTATGCATCATGAACCTTCTTCTGAGGGAGCAACTAAACCTGTCGAAAGGTCTGTCAAAAAAGCTTTTTATTGTTTTAGCCTGCCAAATTTTTATTTTAGAATGCCACAAACTTACCCAAGTTTCATCAGCATAGTAAAATGGCCTATCCTGTGCATAGTATTTTTTTATATCTCTTAGATATCTGTACCTCCAGCATTGAATATTTTTACTTTCAAACAAATCTGGCTGGTATTTCTGTTTTTGATATGATAACCATAAATCATTCATCATTCGTCCTACTGTAAAAATGGTCTTATTTGGGAAACCATCTTCATCAATTACAACTTTTCCTACTCTTTACACAGTAGGAGTTTCATACCGCAAAAAGAAATCATGAACTTTACATCAAATTTTTCCTTAAGTTAGCTTATTATATCATTTGATTTGGGTTTGCACACAGACTTTCAGAAGTTATGGTTTCCTCAGACAGGAAAATCCACTATTTTGTTTCAGTTTGTATTTCACGCGATTTATGCTTATCAGAGAAACATCAGTAAAATCAGCAGCTAAAGTAATGAATTCATTATCAGATTTATCATAAAAATGCTCTGGCAATTTGACAATAAAATTCATAATGATAATCTTAGAGAAACTGCATAGTGGCTTTCCAGCCTTATGAGCTTGGAAATTGCACACACATGTCGAAGCAGATGCCATAACAAATTCTTTCTTCTCTTAGTCACTGATTGAAAATATGCTTTAACTGCTTTTTCTCAGCAAACGTGGGGCGAGGTTAGGGTTGCTGGAATTTGCAGTTTCAGCAATAATGTTAAAAAAAAAAAAAAATAGATGCCTTTCTACTAGTCATCAAATGATTGATGCAATTAGCAAATTTTTAAATTAAGAAGATGGTTGAAATGTAATCAATTGTTTTGCAGATTTGTTTTTCGTTCGGTTCTCTTTCCTCAACAATATTTATATTTCATAATGTAATTTTTGCAATATGCAATATTACTTCTCACAATGGTAGAACTAGTATATTCTAAGTCGAACGCATACACTTTCTGCCACATTCAGTATTCTCAACTTAGTTCGACCAGGTACAAGCATAAATTTATATATATATACATACAGAATACAAAAATTTCACCGGCATTGTTTTTAAAAGTAGTACTCAGATTATGTGTCAGCAGAATTAATTGAACCTGCTTTGCATATGAAATAAAGCTTTATTTTGTAAACTTCTTTTTTGGCTTTAATTCTGAAAAAAATTGTAATGTAGAGCTGATCTAAAAGTTATCATTCCTAATTAATTACAAAATAATTACTTTTTATATATATTTTTCTTTTTTTAATTAACCTGCAAATACTTGCATATCACCTTAAATCAAGATACTCATCAGATATTTTTACTGAAATAACTTTTTCTATTAAAGTGATGTGAACATATGCCTTGCGAGTCAGAAATACACCTACACATTTGAAATAAATGCAGTATATAACTGCGTACTGCACAGTGACTATAAAAATCAAAATTAAAATGTTATAAAAAATGTTACATAAAACTTCTTTTTCATTTCGAAAAAGAGTAACGTGTCTCATCTTACATAATTACGTAAAATGTCTTTAGTATATTCATCAACCTGCATTAATAAGCTTCTGCAATATTAAAATAGCTAATACTACCAACTTATTCACATTCTCGTGCATCATTTTGATCTAAGTTACATTTGTAGGCAAGGGTGAGAGAATATTTGATGCACAGCCAGAATGAGTTTCAACTGCGTACACTAATGCAGTTGTGCAAAGTTTTTTTTTTTTTTTTTTTGTTTTGTTTTTCTTTTGGTTGTTGTTAAGTGTTTTTTCCTAGTGTGTTCTGAAAATATGTGAAATTGATTTTGAGCACAGATGTCTGACAATACAGTGCAACAAAAATTTCTGCAGAGCTTCTGCAGGTCTATGAAGACAATGCTTTGTTGACAGCTAGGCTTTTAATGTGGCTTACGGCATTTTCAGACAGAAAGGAAATGACTGAAAATGAACCTCGCTAAACAGTCAGAATGAATGGAAAACTATTTAACTTGAATCACACTATCATTCACCAGTGTTTGATAAATGAATTCAGCACGAGGAAAAACTTGTGCGAAAATCCGCCTGAAAAACGTTGACAGGAATGAAAGAACAAGAGGAGGGACAAGTGTTTTGATTTTTTGGACTTGACTGAAAAATTATCTAATTTTCCAACACATCATTATTAGTGACGAGTCCTGGTTGTTCAAGAACAACACAGAAATGAAGCACCAAAGCAGGAACAGTACATTTCAAACTCATCAAAACTGAAAAAAGCAAGAATGAGCACAAGTCGAAGATCAAAGAGTCCACAAAGAGTTTGTACCTCCAGGCCAAACAGTAAACCAACACTTTTACACAGAAATTCTTGAAGACGTTTTGGTAAAAGTGTTGAAAAAGGGTCATACATTACAAGACCAGATAACTGCTGCAACATAACAATGTGCCTTGTCATACCACATTTTCAAGTAATGAGTTTTTGGCAAGTAAAAACATTCCTGGGATTCCTCAAATCCCTTATTTCTCTGACTTAAGTCCATGTGACTTTTTTTGCTTCTAAGATTAAAAATACACTTTAAATGGCATCATTTTGGTTCACTACAAAACATAAAATCAGTCATAACCGACCAGCTAGACATTTCCATTATCCAAATTCTAACACTGCTACGAAGAATGGGAAAATTATCTCCTACACAGCATATCTTCCCATAGTGATAACTTTGAAGGAGACAATGCAGCAGAATAGACATTAAGCAGGCTATGATTTATAAATCAAGGACTCTGTTAGTTGAGCCAGCTATCAGTTTAAAAAAGTCATTGGGAAAATATAATAATGGAAAAATTATTTGGAAATCAATCATATTTGTAAATTCTCTTATAAGTAATAGGTCATTTAATAACTTTCCAATAAAGTATTACCATAAAAGAGTGATCTACATGCATTAAAGATGGAGGAATCATTTTCCTCATTCCCACTAGATGGCAGCATTTGCCTAAGACTTCACAACTACATTCTGGGATTAAGAATGGAACGTAGAACTTTAATCAACCACTGGTTCCATAACTGGTCATCCTGTAAAAGTAACAACAGCACTGTCCTGCTCAAGATTTTCTACTCGAGGATTATACGTCATGTTCTCAACAACCGTTTTTCTTCACATAGTGAAAGTTTAGCAGTGCTTTCAACCAGCACCACATTATTCCTATTTGCGTTTCGTATTACGATCCAAATCAAAACTGCCTCACACATGTGACTTACAACACAGACTGCTACTGGGAATTTTGCCTATGAAATGGGTTAGAATTTTATTTTTTTAATCCCGGTAGGCTATGAATAATACTCATAATCAAATTTTCGTTACATGTGTCTATATCACTGAGTTCTTAATAATTACTTCTCTTGCATTTTTTTTTTTCATTTTATGGCAATCATTGTTTCTAAACACTATTATGTTGATTTTGCTTTGGTACCTGTCATATTTTCTTAACACCAGTCAAATTATTAGTATTATATGTGTGTTATTTATGTATCCTTATATTTTATTTAATACTGCATGCATGAACGGCTGGAAAACTAGAACAGCATTCACCCACTGGCCACATTAGCGATCACCGTATTATCCACACCTTCTTGGCTGACCCCAAATCCAAGTTGCAATTTCTAGCAGTTACTGGAGCCAATATTTTAGTCCTTCCTAGACAATATGCCCCTCACCTGACAAATTCAGACAACCTAGTTTTTAATGCCGCAAACAGTAGCCAATTTTCTATATTTGGTAACAAGCATATAACACTTGATTTTCGTTTAAGACGCCTTTTTACTTGGGATTTCACAGTGGCTGGTGTGAAGCAATTAATTACTGGAATTGACTATCTAAAGCATTTTAATTTGCTAACTGATGCCCAGTAGACAAAAAAGACCCAGCTGACTTCTCATAACCTTTCCTGTTACATTATCTGATTATAACCAAAGAACATCTAAATTAGCTATCCTTCATCAGAACTCCAAGTTTCTCTCACATTCTGTCTTAATATCTGCACCTCACTAACCCATTGGAATCCAGTTAAAACCCTCAACTCCCTACAGTTTATCATTTTCAGAGACTAAGGGACGACCAGTCTTTGCTAAGACATTCTCACATTCTGTCTTAATATCTGCACCTCACTAACCCATTGGAATCCAGTTAAAACCCTCAACTCCCTACAGTTTATCATTTTCAGAGACTAAGGGACGACCAGTCTTTGCTAAGACATGGCATCTATCCTCTGTTATGCCCCAAGCAGCACGACAGTAATTCAAATTCCTGATGTCACAGGCTGTGTTTTCTGCCATCGAAGAACCTATGGACCAGCCCTCTTTATATGATCAAAAAGACAAAAGGTGAGCAATGCCCCTGCAGTGATTAGCGTCACCTGTACAATCACTATACATGACCACTACATGGTGCTTCACATCCAACATTATAAGTTTTTCATGGAAAAATCACCCTTTCCACTTTTGACCTTGTCCGCACACATCATCAAATTCCAATGTATCCTTATAACATTGAAAAAAAGGGGCAATAATTACCCCTCTTGGCCAATTCGAATTTGTCCATACGCCTTTTTCGCTTATACAACACTGGGCAAACCTTCCAGCATTACATTCACCAAGTCTTGTCTGGTTTAGGCTACTGTGTAGCCTATTTGGATGACATAACAATCACTTTCAAGAAGTTTTCTCCCATTTACATGACCAGGCCTCAAAGTTAAACCCTGCAAAATGTATACTTGAACATATGACTGTCTCATTCTTGGATTGCCTAATTACCCCCTTCCGGTGTCAGCCCCTACTAGGAAAGGCAGCCTATTTGGATGACATAACAATCACCTCCAAAGATGAGGATGAAAATACTAGGCACTTGCATGAAGTTTTCTCCTATTTACATGACCATGCCTCAAAGTTAAACCCTGCAAAATGTGTGCTTCAACATATGACTGTCTCATTCTTGGATTGCCTAATTATCCCCCTCTGGTGTCAGCCCCCACTAGAAAAGGCTAAAGTTATTGCTGATTTCCCCAAGCTAAAAAATCAGTCAACATCACTTTTCTGAGTTATCACAATTTATACAGCCCACATTTATCTTGCAATATTATGCTGCTGTACACCAATTTGAGAAACGGAGTATTTCATCAAGATCAGTGAATATGCAAATTTAGTTAGATATGCTAAAAGTTTTGAAAGCCAAATTAAAAGGTTTAAAGAAAACTGGCTTTTACAGTGAAAAAAAAGTTAAAAACACTTGAAGACGTTTATTTAAATTTTGCTTTGAAATTTAAGGACCAGTATCACAGGGTTCGTGCACATTTCTGTAGATGGGAATTTTAAGGATCATTAATAAAAAAAAATTAAGGAACTATCAGCAAATGGGAACTAAATAAATTCAATTAAAGATATTATTGATGCCTGAATGTCACTTCTGTACTATCCTAAGAACAAAATACACCCGTAAGCAAGATGCATTATTATTATTATTAAACATAATTTGATAAACATAACTATAAAAAAACACATTTGAGGATAAAATAAGCTTCATAAAATTTGTTAACTAGTATTAAATACTGTACAACAGGGATGTCGAACTCACAGGTACACTTGGGGGAAACAAACAAGATTTAACTTTAGGCAGGCCGCAAAAAAAAAAAAAAAAAAAAAAATCAATATTCATAGAAACGTAGATTTATTTCGAATAATACAATAATAAACATATATATATATATTTATATAGAAAAGAACAAGAATAATTTAATGTTTACGTCCTGATACTTGACATCTCTTCTCTGCTATTATCTTTCCTATTTCGGGAGAAATTTTGTTTGCAGCGATAACTTTCAACGCTGACCCAAGGTGAGCATCATTAATACGGTTTCTAATAGGAGACTTATTACCTTTCATGACTGAAAATAACTGCTCGCACCGATAAGTGCTACCAAACATGGAAATAATTTCATATGCGAATTTTCGAGTATTTTCAAACCTGGCTGGTAAATATTTGTAAGATTCAGGCACGCCCACTTCAATGAATTTTGCTTTCAAATTTGAGTTGCATTGAATCTCGATCACCTCGATTTGCATATGGCTCGGTACTGAGTCAATACTTATTGAGAAAATCGAAGAAAACAAAAAAAATTTGTCTTCGAGGGAACTAAAATCATTAAACCTCGTTTCAAATTCAGTTGTTAAATTTGCAATTTTTTCTGCGTATTTTTGAAACGAACAAATATCATCTAAACTTGATTTGTTCATGCTGCACGTCGGGAAGTGCGTCAAATCTTCATTTTTAAGTTGTTTTTCCCAAAGAACTAGTTGACATTTGAATGCTTTAATTATGTCAAACATGTTCGTAATGATATGATCTTTTCCTTGTAACGATAAATTTAAATTGGTTAAGTGTTTGGTTATATCAACCAAGAAAGATAAATCTTGTATCCATATTGGATCGTAAAACAAACTTACGTCTTGATTTTTCGTTTTTAAAAACTGACATATTTCTTCTTTCAAATCCCAGAATTGTTTGAGAATCTTACAGCAAGATAACCAATGTACCTCGGTATAGTAGGACAAACCCGAATATTCACTATCTAACTCACTTAAGCAGTGAATTGACGCTGATTTAAACCTCGAGATCTTATAAAATTTATAACTTTTTTTATATATGACAAAACATTCTCCATATTTATTACTTTCGTGCATAGAACTTCTTGATGTATAATACAATGCGTACGATGAATGTTTGAACCGTGAATTTCACGAAGTTTTTTCCTTAGTAATGCTACGAAGCCCTTGTTTTTCCCGGTCATTCATGGAGCGCTATCTGTAGCTACAGAATTTAATTTTGCCAAAGGTAGATTGTATTTCTGCAGAAGTCCAAAAACACAAGTAAATATATCTTCTCCTGTGGTAGTACCAGGCATCGGTATTAGTTCCAGTAATTCCTCAAAAATGTTAAAATTCTTGTCACAAGAACGAAGAAACCCTGCTAATTGAGGTTTGCCACTAATGTCCGTGCTCTCGTCACAGGCAATGGAGAAACTTTCGAAACTAGATGATTTTGCTTTGATCTGATCACTTAAATTCACGGCTAAATCAGTAACTCTTTCCACAACTGTATTTCGAGACAATGAAATTGATTGAAAAGCCTTCACATTTCCAGGACAAAAAATTTCTCCAGCTTTCATTAGGCATTCCTTGATGAAATCACCGTCAATAAAAGACTTCGAATGTTTAGCTATCAACTCGGACAAGACGTAGCTTGCATTTACCGCCGCTTCACTTTCTTGCAATACTTTACTAAACATGGACTGTTGCTTTTTCACTCCTAACTTGAGCTCTTTCAACTTTTCTTCTCTCATTAATCCTTCGTAATTGTTATATTTCGATTTGTGTTGTTCGTAATGACGTTTAATATTATATAACTTTGGTACATTAATAGTATTATTACATATCAAGCAGATTATTTTATCTTTTATTTCACAGCAAAATTATTCTAATTCCCATTTTACTTGGAATATTCTATGTTCGTCAGCGATTTTTCGCTTAATTTTACTACCACTTGGTTTTGATATACACATACTGAATACATAGGGCTGGAATAAACACGGTTAATGTTAAAAAGTTAACAAAAATTTATTCTTTCCACAAGAGATAAAATCAAAATGCTGAAATATTTCTTCAAAAATATTCTAACAATATCACAAAATGTCAAACGTTTAGCAAAAATCAATTCAAAACAGAGAAACTAATTCTATCTCACAGCGAAATCGCTACAAATCAATCACAGCATTAAGTAAACAAACAGTTCGCTAGAACTACAGCTACTACTGAGATGAGTTGTTTGTTCTCAGCTTTTATAAGCTTTATAATTAATTTCTCGAATATACTGGAAACATCTATAAATATCCGGATTTTTGTGGAAGGCAACAGCAATTATGAGATATTTATTTATTAGGTATCAAATGCATGCGCTGTTCTATTTTTAACCTTCCAACGCAGCTGTCTTTTCAAAAATTGTCTGCGTTGCTAAGGCAACATGAAGCAAATCTAATTACAATTCTAAATAAAAAAAACTAAATAAATAAATAACTAGAAATCTGTAACAATATGAATTAAGTAATAATTAATAATAAAGCAAATTGCATGCACATGCATGCACCAATATATCATACAAAACTATGATTGGAAAACTGAGACCATGAGTTCGGCCACATTCGGCTATCGGGGGATGCGTACAAGTTCTGAGTGCACGTGTTCCCCAAAAGCCGAAGGTAGCTGAACGCAAGCTACTCACACGCATTTGTAATTTAAGTAGTGTGTGTGTCAGCTCGCTGTGAGTAATCTAACAACACTGAATAAATTATCATTAATTACTTAGCAGTAAACATTTCATTTTTTTCTTCATCGATATGTTATTTTATTATTATATATTATTATTTGCCGATATATTGGCCGGGCCGCAAAAATATTTGTTGTGGGCCGCTTGCGGTCCACGAGTTTGACATCCTTGCTGTACAAGGTCCGAGATCCGCTCTCGTCGTGACTTCGGGCATTCCGGATTTGCGATTTTTTCAGATATTAGATCATAATATTAAGATGGCATGTAGAAATTATAAAATTAAAATAAGAAATCATGACTTATGAAATAATGAAGCATTTATGATCTAAAAGGTATCAAAATTTACAAAAAAAGCTTAATATTAATTTCTTTACTTTTTAAAAATTTCGTTCAATGTAAGTTGTTTAAGTTGCTACATTTTTTGTGCCAATATTTTCTCTTTAATTCTATAAGACAGACATTCTTGTTCAGTTACAAAGTTAAATTGTTCAAGTTTTGCATTTGCTGCGTCAAGAATTCTTACTAACTTGTCAACTGAAATTTTTCATTTTCAATAACTCTCTGTCACTTTCTTCACTATCCGTAGCAGTATTTTCTGGATCTAGAATATTACAGATTTCGGCATCCATTAATTGATTGATGACTAAGGTTTCATCCCAATAAAAAATTTCGATAATAAATTTCCTAATTTCGATAACTTGATGACATTCTTAGAAAAAAGAAGTCAAACTTTGGAAAATATCCAAAAAAACACAATAAAATCAAAACAAACGAATGAAATAAAACCAAAAAAACCTTCTTGTTCATTCAAATAATTTGGAAGGAAACTGCGTTATATGTAACTCCTAGATTGGAACTGTCAGTTTGCCTTCTATTATCCAGATTGATGGATAAAGTGATATCTTCGTTGAATGTTAAAGTAGAAAAAGTAATTATTTGGTCTGATTCTATGATTTCTCTTGCTTGGATTAGAAAATCACCACACTTACTAAAAACTTTCGTGAGTAACAGAGTCGCTTTAATACAAGAGCTTACGGGGTCATACCAATGGAAATATGTGCCATCTGAACATAACCCAGCTGATGTCATATCGCGTGGACTGTATGCCAGTGACATTCTTACGTGTGATATCTGGTGGAATGGACCAGACCTTCTACGTGAGGACATGTGTTATCCAGAACAACCTCTTGAGCCTACTACTGATAATGACTATGTCAAGGAACTGAAATGTTTATCAGACTCTAATTTTGCAATATTAGAAAATAATTCTAGTTTAACTTCTCTCTTAAATCGAACAAATAATTATATGAAATTAATCAAAATTTGTAGTTTTATTTTTAGGTTCTTCAGAATCATTAAGAATAAGGAAAGGGTTTCAGGGCCTATATCATTAGAGAAACAGAAAGGGGCCGAATTAACATTAATTCGGGAAGTGCAGAAAGGTGAGTTTTATTCTGATATTGAGTCACTTAAGAGGGATAGCCAAGTACCTTAAGTCGTTAAATCCATTTATCGATAATGATGGAATCTTACGCGTCGGTAGCAGACTTGCACAATCTCAGGTAAGTTATGAATGTAAATATCCAATAATTTTGCCAGCTAGACATAGGTTGACTTATTTGATCATGTACTATTATCATCTGAAATATTTACATCTTGGACCAGAAGCTCTATTGAGTACTGTTAGACAAAAGTTTTGGCCCATCAACAGCAGGAATCTTGCTAGAAAAATAGTACATGAATGCGTACAGTGTTTCAAACACAGACCTGTACCAATAGATCAGATAATGGGTGATCTGCCTGCTGAATGAGTGTCAGTTGAATCAACCTTTAACAAATGTGGACTCGACTTTTGTGGTCCGTTTCTTATAAAGGCAAAAAATCAAAGAAAAGGAGTTTTTCAAAATATTTGTATGTGTATAATTTGTATGTATTTGTATTGCAAGTATAATATTTTTATTTTCTTATTATATGCTACTGAATTTAATTGTAATTGAAATAATTTGTGTTAAATTGCATTTCATTGTGTATTTCATATGTATGTCTAAATTTGAATTTGACTGTAAAACTTTTATGGCATTACTGAAACTTGTTTCAATGGGGGCCGGAATGTTCGGTTTAATATAGCGCCCTCTTGTGAGAGGAGCCAAATTTAATTGAGTTGGTTGTTGAAGAAGGTACGCAGCGGACCTATGGTGCGTTCGTTCGTTCCACTTTGTCTGTGCTAATGGAGCACCTAACTTGTAACCTTGTACATTATGTAAATAATTAAATATTTGTGTGGCCTAACTTAGTTTTATTTTGGAACCAGCGCCAATTATCTCTCGTAATTCATAGCAGTTTATATCAAACAATGCTGTCTCTCTGTAGATCCTCTTGCTGCTTCAGAATTATTTTGGCATAATCGAAAGTTCAAACTTTAATTTTCATAAAAATGCTGTAATAATAACAACCTGCAAAAAATAATGAGCTGTATCAATTCAAGAAGTTAAGGAACAGCACAATCCGCTATATTAACTGAAATTCCTTGTAAATAATAAAATATAATTTTAGCCTAGCTTAACAGTGTCCGCTATACATTATTGGCTATGGTATCATGAGATTGGCGAAGGAAGGAAAAGTTGTTCCGCTATATTTTGTCTTGCTTCTATTACGCACTGAGACAATTAATCTTGAATTGTATTAGTTTAGTTATTTATTATACTTACATCTATTTCTTGCACATGCTTAAGGCTTATGAGAGTCCTGAATAAATAAATTTCTACATATACTTAAGCCCTATCGAGGGTTAACCATCTGATGCAGTCTCTGTAGGTCCTAAATTTTGCTACTATGTGCCTCCCTAAGTTCTAAATTTTTGCCACCCACAAATTTCAGGTTCCAGCACTTTCCCTAAAATCTAAAAATTTTGCCATTCCTTAATTTTGTTGCTCAGTTGTAATGTTGTTGCTTAATTTGTGCTTTTCTAAATTCCAAAAATTTTGTCTTCTCTAAATTCAGCAATACGAGCTCTGGCTCTGGGTTTATGTGAAAACAAATCAATTATTCTTAATTCAAATATCACTACATGTAATCTTTTGCGTTATGAGTATCATAAATAAAATCTATTTTTAGCATATAGAAAGAAATTTATGTTAAATTTTTCCTTGTCGACATTTCTTAGAGTATTTAACTTTAATCATCACCAAGCGTAATGTCAACATAAAAGGTTACCCTACTCTTTGTTATTCAATTACTAATATAAAAAAAAAAAATTGTTTAGGTATCACTGCATGAGTCATTACTCAAGTTGTCATATGGTGATAAACATGCGGTGATGGAAGCGAAATGTAATAAATAATGATTTGCCAAGTTGGTGTCAGTAATATAAAATATCAGACTGTAAAATCAACGATGTTTTTAAGTAGAATGTTTTGGTTTGAAATGTATGCCAAGCAAATACACAGAAATACCGTGCTTTGAGATTTGCCACAGTCTTCATATTAAATTTTGTTACTTCTTACTGTAAATAGTCTTTATTGTGTTGTTTTATTAATTTTAAACTTCATTGATGGATTTTTATCAATTAAAACTTTGGAATAATTTGGATGGCACTTCCGAAAATTATTTTACACAATAAGCAATTTTTTAAGTATATTTTCATGTGAAATAAAGAAAAAAACGTTACTAAGTGCTAATTTTAACATATATAAGAGCTCAAGTAATAATCTAAAATGATACAAAAAATTACGATGCTAAAAGCGAAACTTTTTTTTCTGATTTTTTTTTTTATAAAATTAGGCTTAGCGACGCAAAACCTCTGTCCTGTACAGTGACTGCCTTTGATTCCCTACCGTCCCGCAAGAGCGTCTTAAACAAAGGTGCGCCGCCGTGAAAAGGTTAATGCATGGGTGTAGCCAGCTCAAAATACGGGAGGGTACCCATTACGACTCCTATGGCTATATTGTTCTACCCATTACAGCATCTTCAAGCATAGAGGAATTATTACGTGACAAATGTATTATGCTAATGGCAGTTATCCTAATATAAATAATAATTATATTATGAATTTTGTTAATAATAAAATAATGTAACATAATTATGGACATATTGCAGTTAATTATAGTATTTATAATTATTACCTTACAAACATATTAAATGCTTAACTCAATATTTTTGTTTTTAAATTAATTAAAAATTATTAAAATATTAAAAGAATTTTGGTTTCATAATACAACTATAAAGATAAATAAATATATAAAATCCATATTTCTGTTGTATATAATAAAGATATTGAGTTAAATACATAAAAGTTGTAAATACAGCATTTATTTTGGACATAAAATTAAAATGAAAACAAAAATTAAAAAAAAAAAAAAAAATTTCTGGACTATCATTTTGTTTCGGTGTTTAAAATGTTCCCGAATTCCACTTTTTGTAGCTGTACACTGGCAAATATATCAATAACTTTGTCAATTGATATTTCTTTGGTATAATTAATGTTCATTAATGCCAAAGAATTTCTGCGCTCTTCTGTCATAGTAGCTCTACTATTATTTTCTACCCTTTTCAAAGCACTTGTGGAACGTTCACATTTGCAAGATATTATAAGAGCACATCAATATTTGGTAAAATGGTAAAAAGATTTTATTCCAAGCTTTTAATGTCAAATCTGGTGTCTGAGAGCTTTGCTTTGGGAATAGACATGAAATGCCATCGCCAATGTTTCGTCTCTTTGTTTAGAAGTGTTCTGGGCAGAGTAAATCATGTTTATATATCACCTTCAACTCATTTACAGCAATTTTATTCACATGATCAGCGCAAACTGATGGTTGCATGCAAAACAGGGACGATGCATTCTTCTCTAAAATTGAAAATTGAGATTTTAAATGGAAAATGAGATGGTCAAGTAAAGGGATTGCTAAAATAGTTTATAATAATTAAACACTGAATCACAATGAGCATTATATCGATAAATTTGCTTTCGAAGGATGCATGGCAGTTTAAGCTTTATATCATTTAGATGAAAGGATGCACAGCAGTTTAAGCTCTATATATTTTACACATTTGCCCGGCACGATCAAATATACTCTCAAAACTCTTTTCTACATTTTCATGCGCAAATGAAAAATCTCCCCTCCCGTCCTGCTATAGTCCAGCTGCACGAATCAAAATTTCTTCTCCCCGTTGCCTACAGGGTTACAATTTAACTTCTCGAAGCCAATTGTAGCCAAGAGGAAAATAAAAATACAGAAATAGAATAACATATCTAAATCACAAGAGCAAGTAAAGAATATCTAACAAGCAGGCTAATTACTTGAATAACAGTAATAAATGTGAGAGCTAACAAAGAAAATAAAATGCATTGGTAAACATACATATTAGCATTACAAACATCTTTCATTAATTACAATATTAGAGCAGAGTATTATAATAATATCATAAATTAAATAATTATAAGGCATACCAATTATATTTTTCATAAATTATATCAATAATAGTCATGATATCTGAACTAGACTGGAAAATTTAATATAATTCTCTGGCATGAAAAAGATTATTCCATAACAGGGTGTGCTAGAATTTCTTTTAATTAAAGTAATCATGGAAATGTTTGCAGAAATTAACAGTTAAATTAGGAAAAAACTTAGCATGAAATCTATTATAACAACATTACTTGAGTTTGGAACACATACGTGCGAACATATAAATTGTAAACAAATTTAAATTATTATGCTAAGAAGTTTTTTCTAAAATTTATGTAGAAGAAAAGAATTAGATGAACAGACAGTACTGCAAATTATACGTAATGAATCAGGACTCTCAATAAATAAAAGCTTTTTTTAAACAAAAAACTAAAAATTGGGATGCAAAAGTTTGTGTAATATAATTGGAAATATCTGAACATATAACTAAATTATAACAAGCTAATTAACAGTAACATTAAGCTTAATTTCATTCAATCTAAAACAAGCAATTGATCAGGAGCTCCGCATAACTGAAGTTTTATTGCGATGTTACGTAGATTTGCATATAAAATAAATACTTGCACTTGTGAAACAAGTGAATAAAACAGGAATTAAAATACAGTGGTTAAAATATAACTACTTGTCAGAAGGTATGCAAAGTTGCTATGGCTTGAAATATTGAATGATTATAGAAAACTCATAAAGTTAAGTGTGAAAAGAAAATTCTGGAATAAATATGTTACGAAAATTAGATGGAGAAATAATCCTTAATTTATTGATATCCATATAAACTCTATGCTTTTGGAAAAGGTTACATATAATTTGCATCGAGGTATCAATCACAGAAACAGAGTTAATTTATTTCCTTATTAGAGCGATTTGTAAAAAGATATACTAAGGTAAAGGTGAAAATGTTTGCAATATTTTTAAAGAATAAATTTAAAAAGTATTTTTACTTCATGAACTGAATTTTTTACGACACATTTTTACACAGTAAATAAGTACAAAAAAATAAAGTGCTGGACGATGTCTGGGATTAGAAACTCGAATCAAACTACCAATGTTTAGTTACTTTTCCGCTTGATCATAAGACCTTTTGAAATTAGGCTGAACAATATATTAAAGAAAATAGAAGATACAGCACACATAAGAACAAAAGTGGGCTGAATTAGAGATTTACATGTTTGGTGAACGAGTTAAACAATATGAATGTTTATTGTTTGAATGTTTACTGTATGACAATATGAAATATTAGGAATGTACCATAAAACCATCAATGAAGAAGACAATGGCAATCTAAATGTATAAATTATCAGTATCTGCTATTAATTTCAACACTGCTGAAAAAATTATAAATGAATTATATTATAAATCACATGAACTCATTGCATTATAACTTACAACAGTTAGAAATATTAATAGTGTGATTTAGTGACCATCTTTGTTCACAAATAATTTCAAATAATTAATTTTAGAAATAATGCAGCCTGAAACTAGGTCGAAAAATAAGCTGCATGCTGAAGATTAAGCTTTACCAAGGTGTTAGAAACAACATCTGTTAACTAGAGTTATGATGCAAGAATTTGTTAAAATTATCATTTAAATATAAATTGGCATAAATACAATACAAAATATATAAATTCTACATGCGTGAAAATTTCTATACAGTGCAACAATATGTGAAAAAGGAATGGATTGAAAGGGAACTGAAAATCCCATGATATGAATATAACGAAGTTTGATTTTTTTTTTTTTTTTTTTTTTTTGCTAATTATGAAAATTCTGCAGACACTCATAATTATCAATTTATTCATTAAATGTGTATTTGTAAGAAAGTTAAATAACTTTAAAATAACTTCAATGTCTAAAAATGGAAAGCTTAATATGGCAATATATTGCAATAATACTAGTGTGAATTTAGAACCACTTAAGAAATCCAGTTTTTAGATTTAATAGAGAGAATTATTGAAATTAAATTAGAACTGTTTAACTAAAATGGTAAATGTGAAAGTTAAAACCATTCTGCTATCTAAGAAGATTTGTTAATATTTATCTAGACAAGAAACTTATTTAAGGTGGGCTACAAATTTGATATTTGATAGGTTGATTATGTATCAGTTTTGTGTATGTCATTAATCTATCAATTTTATTTCTCCAAACTGATATATATATATATATCAGCAACTAGATCTGGCTCATCATTCTTTTAAACACCATAAAACTTTAAAATGAGTGTAAAAGAAATTCATTTTTGTTTTAGCACACGCCAGACTTTAATATTTGTTTCGTACGCACAATTTTTGCAATATTGATAAACGAAAATAGAGGCTTGCAGTCTCGATAAAATGTCCCATTAATGGCGATAAATGACTTTTTGTAGCATCCAATCTTCTTGGGAATTCAAGTTCTTAGAAGGAGGGGCAGGATAACATGGATTAGATAAGAAGGGGATGGGATCTTCGATCAAACTTCGCACAGTTCGTACCCCACCTTCCCCATGATAAACAGTATTTGAATTATGTGGATATATAGCTGGAAATAATAATGATATCTTGGAAAAAAAATTGTCTTCTGTTACTTACAAATGACTGCCTTCTGTTACTTTTTATTAATTTACTTTTATGTCATTGTGACTATCATTTAAGTATAAATTTATTTTTAAACTTTTATTTTAATTCTGAGTTTATTAATTTATGGATTAGAATTTTATGAAATCTTTAATAACACTTTAGATATACTAGATCACATTTAAATTTTTTCATAATTTCATGAGCAATAAGTCAAATTACATATCAACTCAGTCTTTTCAATTGACAGAAGCAGCACAGGTTAACTTATTTGTAGTTGATTCTTCGATGTAAAAGAGTTAAAAAGAGGCCTTTATACTTTTTCTCCCATCACTAAATCGATGATTCTCACATTTCTTAGAATTTTTAATACAGCATAAGAAATTAAACAATTTAATTCTTGGATATAAGAACAAGGAATATATCACAACATACGGATAAGTATAAGATATTTTTCTTTCACACGTCTATAAAATCAGAGAAGTTGAGACATTGCTCTTCGAAGAAAACTTCAAATAAGAACTAAAATAACTCATTAAATATCATACATATATATCATACATTAAAGAAATAATTTTGCTATGAAAATTATTTCTTCTAACTGCTAAACTTGGAAGCATTAACTATCTGTATGATATCCCTGAATAGTATAGTGAAGTAAAATTAAGATTACTGAAGATGAAACTAATGTTTTGAATACAATTCATAACCACAGGTAATTAAAAACTGAAAAATTTCACCACTTGCCAAGATTTTAAGTTTAGATAAATACAGTTAAATACAAGTTGGTGGTTTCAGGCTGCGACCACCGCGCATCAAAGGGTTAAGTGATCTGTATTAACTCAATACAAGTTAAAGCATTATTTCTGGTAACATAACACACAGCAAAATTTGCAAGAAAAACATAGACCTTAGATCTGATCCACTACTTTTCATTCTCTCGTGAACAAATTGGCCGGATCCCTCATAGTTTATTCCCAAGGGCTGACTAGACCTTCTATATTGATTCCTGCAATTTAGTAAAATGCCTCGGTTCTATTCGTCAACATGCCTTTGTTCTTAAACAGATAGAGAGCAAAGAATATGTGCCGATGTTTTGTGTTATTTTTAGATGTTTACTTTTCTGTTCCTTTTTCTGTTATGGATCATTCGTTTCCCATTCATTTCCCAGCAGTTTTAAGAATTTTGGAAAAAATCGATGTTCTACAATATAAAGTTAAAAAATGAATAACTACCATTTTAAAATTTTAGGCCATGAATCTAATTATATGATATAAATAAAATGAACAGAAATGAAAAATATTTTCAAATTCCCTTCCGAGGACAATGGTGATACCCTTTAATATCGAGTTTTTTTATGTTATTTTTCTGTTTTGCATTATGATCAAAAAGTAAAATGCAATTGTTTTTGATAAACATGTTAGAACTATAGCGCAGAACATCGATTTTTGCAAAATAAAGCCTATGAACATAAAATTATTTCCCTCAGAAAGGGATGTTGTTGATTCGTTTTGCGGCTTGATGTCGACGATATATATGATCTTACAATTACATCAAATTTTTATCATAATTTATATTTCATGCATGCTTGCTACTGTTTGTTTAAATCAGTACGGAAAAGCATACAAACAGGGTTGCCACTCAAACAAGAGAATGAAATTTCCTGACTTTTGAAGGTTTTCCAGGTGTGTTTTAGGAAAATTCCAGTCTATCCGCGTAGTGCGCATTAGTTGTGCTAAAGGTAAATTAATTATGGTGCCACTTGATAACACAATTTGCTAATAGCATATTGTTGGAATATAAGACCTATTTTAACCCTTTTTCCGCACCATCTCTCCGCCTTGAAATATTTATTAGGCTTAGTTCTTATTTTAAAGGGATATAGTAGTTACTTCTACTTCGTTTTTCACTGCCACTGTTGGTATTAAGAACGGACTGTTTCAGCCTAATTAAGATGCAAAAACGAAACTTGATGTTACGTCATCTGGAAAGCCGAGTCGTGCCGATAGCTGATTGGTTGTCATGAGATGACGTCATGCCTACTTCTGGTATAAGTATCTCACGTCGCTCTGGCTCATTCCTTCTAGTTCCTGTTTTCTTGGCTCCTGGGTGTGCAGGTTCCAGCTCCTATTGGAAGACGTCTTGCGATGCGTGCGGTCCGGTGATAAGTTCCGTGGTTCCAGTCTACAAGATGACTTTTCCTGGATTCTAAAAAGAGGATACGATGTGAGTGACTGCCGTGGGTGGCATCCATGTTCTTCATGAAGGCGGCATTTAACATAAGTTAGCGGCGATGTTTTTCTAAGCTGTGATTCCTCGTGTTTAACTACAGTGAGCGGCGTTAGGCCGGTTTTAAGTGCTCTCAAGGATTTAATTTAATTTTCAGGTGCCTCCTTGACCATTAAGCATGAATTTATTGACAGTGTAGCTAATTTCATTTAAAACCGCATAATTTCTGTTTAGGATACGTTTTTTGCGTATTGAATGCCAGTATTTTGGAGACCAGGTAAAATATTATTTAATATATGAAATTTTTGATAATGATGGTTATAATTTTTAAGTTTCTGATATTGTTTAAATTTATTCATTGTGTTTTTATTTTTATATATTGTTAATAAATTGGTTATGTTTGAAACCTTTTATTGTCTTCAATATCTGCACAGCACATAACCTTAGGGAGCTTCTATTCCTACTCTTGTTAAAAGTTTATTTTTACAACTTTAAGCTTTGCTTTTGCATCATTTTGGTTATGGGCCCAGCGTTTGTGTTATCTTTAGTGCAGACTTTTGAAGTTTAAAATTAATTTAGGACTTAAGACACTGGGGGGGGGCGGTTTTTAGTTGAAATTCAAATATGGCTACTGTTAATGTTATGCATAATATTGCTAAACTTGATGCATGTAATTATTTTACATGGTCTAAAGATATGAAGTTTGTTTTAAATGAGAAAAATGCATGGCTTTTGGTTAAAGGTATTGAAAAATGTCCTGATTTAAATGATGTTAAGGGTATTACAAAAGAAATTGTTGCCGACTATCAAAATAGAAGTCGTTTGGCATTATCTTTAATTTATATGTATGTAAGCCTTGAATATAGAAACTTGATAAGTGAAATTGATGACCCGGTAATTGCATGGAATATGCTTGCCAAATATTTCCAGCCAGATTATCGATCTAGACATATGTCCTTGTTTTCAGAGTTCTTAAATTGTAAAATTAAGCCAAATGAAAGTATTAGTTTCTTTACTTCTAGATTAAAACGGGTAACTGAACAATTAGCTGATATTAATCAGGCTGTGAGAGATGTATACATATGTTTTCAGTTTCTTAGGTTTCTCCCAGAAAAATATGATCAAGTAGTTCAGAATGTTTTGAGGTGGCCAGATGAAAAGTTCATATTTAAAAATGTTGAACTGGAAATACTGTCAGAGGAAATGCGTCTTAATCTAAGGGAGATAGATAGGGAAAATTCCAATAAGACTATAGAAGTTCAAAGTACTCACTTTGAACCCAAATTTAAGCAGATCAAAGGGCTCAAGTGTTATAAATGTGGCCGTCCAGGTCATATTAAAAAATACTGTAGAATGAAAGGTAATTTTTCCAGATCACCCTCGCCCGCTTCTTCTGTTTCCTCAGCTGTATCTAGTAGTAATAAAACATCCCCTAAGTGTAAAAATAAAACCAAGTTGTGTAAAGGTAAAAATAATTCCCATGCTCAGTCCCATTTTATAGCTCAAGCTAATGTTAAACAATTTGGAGGAAAATGATGATAGTTGGATTTTCTATACTGCTGCATCTCATCATTTTTGTAAAAATCGTGAATTGTACGATACTTTTTCTCCTGTGAAGAATGAGAATATGCTAGTAGCTGTTGATGGGGTAACTTTTCCAATTCATGGGAAGGGTACTGTTAAAATGAAATTTGGGGATAAAATTATTTTGTTTAAAGATGTTTTTTACTCACCTGAACTGAGACAAAATTTAATATCTGGACCTAAGATGGATATCAATGGAGCGAGATTTTATGGTAAAAATGGGCAAATTACAATTTTTAATGATGAAAATGAAACTATTTTCAAGGCTAAGTTGATAGGAAGTAACTATCATGTATTCCCGAAAATAGTGAAAAAGGGGGCCAAATCTATGAAATTTGAGTCATCCACAGTTCAGCATAAAAATAGTGAATTATGGCATGGTCGGTTTGGTCATATAAATTATGGTGCTATTGTCGGGACTAGTAAGAGACATTCAGTTCGAGGTCTTCATGTGTTAAAGCACTCAGCTAATTTGTTTTGTGAACATTGTCAAATCAATAAGCAAAGACGAATCTCCTATAGACCCTTAGAAGGTATTCAAGTGAAGAGACCACTTGAAAGGGTTTTTTCTGATGTATGAGGACCTATTAACATTCCACGTAGGAATAGTGAATGTTATTTCGTTTCTTTTATTGACGAATATTCTCGTTATGCGGTAGAGTACCCCACTGTAGAGAAAAGTCAGGTGTTTGAAGTATTTGAAAGGCACATAGCATGTGCTGAAAGATCTCTGAACCTTAAGTTGAGATATTTTAGGACTGACAATGGAAGAGAATATGATAATGAACAATTCAGGTCATATTGTAATAAAAATGGTGTAAAGCACGAACTTACAGATATATATACTCCAGAACAGAATGGAGTTTGTGAGAGATTCAATCAGACAGCTCTCAACAATGTACATGTAATTTTACATGATAGTGGAATGAGTCCTGAATTTTGGTCAGATGCAGTGATGTATTTTGCATATTCACTTAATAGAATTTGTGATAAGGGCCAAGATAGAACCCCATTCGAATTGTATACTAAGCAAAAACCATCAGTACGTCACCTTAAGGCATTTTGAACGATTGCCTATGTGGGAATTCCAAAGGCTAAAAGAAATTCTAAGCTTGATCCAAAGGCAACGAAGGGCTGATTGATTGGGTACAGTGTACGAACAAAAGGGTACAAGATTTGGTTGGAAAATGAGCAAAAGGTAGTAGAAACCCTAAATGCTACTTTTAAAGAGTCAATTGGAATGCAGAAAAGTGGCAGTGGAGCTGTACTGGGCAGCCTTCCTGATTTGGAATCTGAAGAAAGGGTAGAGTTCCAATCTACTGATACTCCAGTTGGCTATTTTCCTGAAATAGAGGAAAGAACCGATACCAATGTACCTTCTTCTACAATTGGCACTGACACTCAATCTACATTGAGACAAGTAACTTGGCTTCGTAAACCTGTTCCAAGGCCAGACGGCACTCGTATGGATGTGTACTATTTTGAGAGGGGGTCTAATCAAAGACTACGATCACCAAATGATGTAGAAAGGTATTGCTCTGAGCATAATATTCAGCATGATCCTACCTTGTTTGACTTCAGGGGAAGCAATACTTATAGTGGTAAAATCGACCCAACTGGCACTCCTTCAACATCATATACCCAAGATAGCTGACTAGAGGTTTTAATTCCAAACACTTATAACCAGGCAATGAAATCCACAGAAAAGCATAAATGGATAGAGGCAATGGAAGAGGAAATGGCCAACATGCGAAAGCATAAGGTATGGCATCTTGTTCCACTTCCTAAAGACAAGACTCCACTAGGTTGCAGGTGGATTTTCAACACTAAACGTGACGAATTTGGAAACATTGTTCGTTTTAAAGCTCGTTTAGTGGCTCAGGGTTATTGGCAAATTAAATACGATACCTATGATGAAACCTACTCTCCTGTAGTTAATTTTTCAGTAATAAGGCTCTTTTTCTCTCTTCTAGTTGCACACCTTGGATGGGCAAATATACAGTGCGATGTAAAAAGTGCCTATCTCTACGCTCCTCTATCTGAGGAAATTTACATGTCCCAACCTCAGGGTTTTGTACAGCGAGATAAACTTTTGTGTGTCGTTTAGATAGAGCCTTGTATGGTCTGCATCAGAGTGGCGATTATGGTACTACCAGTTGGATAGAAGACTATGTAACCTAGGGTTTACCAAGTTTGAGTGGTGTAATTGTGTCTATCGTTTTAAAGATTTTGTCATTCTGTTGGTTTATGTTGATGATATTGTTGTGTTTGGAAAAAGTGAAGTTCAGGCTAAAAGGATATTTAAAGTTCTGAATTCACATTTTGATTTGAAAATTTTGGGTAAAACAAGAAAGCTTCTGGGTGTGGAGTTTGAATATGAGAAAAATAGTGTTTTGATTCATCAGCAATTATATATAGAAGACATAGTTGATCGATTCAAGTCTTTTAAAATACAAATTACTTCCCTTCCAATAGTTAAAGGTGTGAAATACTCAATATAAGTCCCAGTACACAAGAAGAAACGACTGAAATGATGAATTATCCTTATAGAAATGTTTTGGGATGTCTCTCGTTTCTTTGCAATCGTACTCGTCCGGATATAGCTTATGCTGTTAATATATTTTCTGAGTTTCAAAGCAATCCTGGTAAGTTTCACTGGGAAGGATTACTTAAACTTTTCGGATACGTTTCCAATACCAGACATCACAAACTTAAACTGATATGCAAGGAACTGAAGCTCGATATATATTCAGATTCGGATTTTGCTTCAAGCAGGGATGATATGGTGTCTATTGGTGGATAAATACCTTTGTTGGGAGAAACACCTGTATCTTGGCATACATTTAAAGAAAGGGGAGTGAGTTTGTCTACTATGGAGGCTGAATTTATCTCCATGACTGAATCAGCAAAAGAATTAGTTTGGTTTAAAAGCATTTTGGATGAATGCATTCAGTTTAAGATTGCAAGTAACTATGTTTCAAAACCAATATTGTTTGCGGATAACATGGCTGCTATATGTTTTAGAAAATCACCCATTGAAAACTCAAGGACAAAACATATAGATGTAAAACTATTTTTCATTTGTGACCTATTGAACAGGGAAATTTTTGATCTAAAATATGTTCCAAGTAAAGATAACCTGGCTGATCCCATGACAAAACTGCTGACTAAACATAACTTGATAAGATTTTGTGGAGCAATTTTCTTGTGAAACTTGTTTTTGTGTGTATTTAACTTTAAATTACGAGTTTTGTTTAGTTGAAAATAATATGTTATAAGTCATATTATGATGAGTATTAGATAATGTAAAACTGTATAATGTTGTATGATTGACCAGCGCCCTGGGTAAATGTATTGAATGTATGATCATACATATGTCTTTGTATTGTTTTGTAACATATTGGACTTTCTTGTTATGGTAAAAGTTTGAATAATGGGATAAGATGTTCCCAAAGGAAAAAAAAAATTTTTTTTAATTTCTGAATTGAATAAAATTGTGATATTTATTTATTCTCATTTTGAATTTTGTAAAGATACTGGCATTGAGTTTTTATTTCAGGTCGGAGATGATGATGTGGGGGGGCATTTGTTGGAAAATATGACCTATTGTAACCCTTTTTCTGCATCATCTCTCCGCCTTGAAATATTTATTAGGCTTAGTTCTTATTTTAAAGGGATATAGTAGTTACTTCTACTTCATTTTTCACTGCCACTGTTGGTATTAAGAACGGACTGTTTCAGCCTAATTAAGATGCAAAAACGAAACTTGATGTTACGTCATCTGGAAAGCCGAGTCGTGCCCATAGCTGATTGGTTGTCGTGAGATGACGTCATGCCTACTTCTGGTATAAGTATCTCGCATTGCTCTGGCTCATTCCTTCTAGTTCCTGTTTTCTTGGCTCCTGGATGTGCAGGTTCCAGCTCCTATTGGAAGACGTCTTGCGATGCGTGCAGTCCGGTGATAAGTTCCGTGGTTCCAGTCTACAAGATGACTTTTCCTGGATTCTCAAAAGAGGATACGATGTGAGTGACTGCCGTGGGTGGCATCCATTTTCTTCATGAAGGCGGCATTTAACATAAGTTAGCGGCGATGTTTTTCTAAGCTGTGATTCCTCGTGTTTAACTACAGTGAGCGGCGTTAGGCCGGTTTTAAGTGCTCTCAAGGATTTAATTTAATTTTCGGGTGCCTTCTTGACCATTAAGCATGGATTTATTGACAGTGTAGCTAATTTCATTTAAAACCGCATAATTTCTGTTTAGGATACGTTTTTCGCATATTGAATGCCAGTATTTTGGAGACCAGGTAAAATATTATTTAATATATGAAATTTTTGATAATGATGGTTATATTATAATTTTTATGTTTCTGATATTGTTTAAATTTATTCATTGTGTTTTTATTTTTATATATTGTTAATAAATTGGTTATGTTTGAAACCTTTTATTGTCTTCAATATCTGCACAGCACATAACCTTAGAGAGCTTCTATTCCTACTCTTGTTAAAAGTTTATTTTTACAACTTTAAACTTTGCTTTTGCATCACATATGACATATACATATATATAAAGTATATTACTCAAGCAATTACTATTATGACTACAACAGGAGTTATTTTCCTCAATAACTTTCATTTACAAAAGAAATTAACTGCTTTTGCTAAAAAGACGTGCCACGCACGACAAGATGCTTTTGTCTCAAACCACGCGCAAAAAAGAGAATAACATGATGCACACGTCGCCTAACAACGAGCTTGTTTATTTCTCGAGTTACAGCTCTTGATTGCACTCGCAGATGCAGAGTGGTGTAAATGAGACACTTTACCGCTTGTTATATTGTAGTGCACGGCACCGCAACCGTGAAGTTTAGTCGTAGTGCAAGTGGTTAAAGAAGTAAAATGCATTCCATCTAAAACAAAATCAGAAATGAAATTCGTTGATTCTTCAAAGCAATGTATGAACTTTTAAACGTAAGATTTTCTCCACCATTAATTGTGATAAAATTATGTCATGAATGATATTAAAAAGTTTTTTCAAAGATAAAGCAAACATTTTTTTTTTTTTTTACTGTTGAGGAAAGGAATATTCCCATACAGTTATCTGGATTCAGAAGCAGTTTTGAAAAAAAAACCTGCTTACCAGATAAAAATGCTTTTTTTAATGTTTTAACAAATAATCATATATCAGATGGATGAGTATGAACATTCTCAACTCATATATAAAACGTTTCACTGCCAAACACTGGGAGATTATTAAGAACTTTATCAAAACGTTGATACTCTTCTATTAGTTGAAGTATTTTCAGCCTTTCGTCGAATGTGTCTTTTCGTCGAATTTCATAAATGTCTATGACATATTACAATTTGGATACCATCCATTTCATGACTGGAGCAAATCTCACATACTGTAATGCAGGATTAAAATATACAAAAATAGAATTACAACAATCAACAATCCAAGCAATTATATGTGAAATGTGAATAGAATCACAAATGCGAGGGGTATATGTCTAGATTATGATCCGAGCAAACCATATAATTATATTTTAGCACTTGTTGCTAAGATTTTAATTAGTTGAAACATAATTTGGATAATTACGAGTCACTCTTTACCATATGGACATTTCACGTGGTTGACACCTGAAGAAGTACAACATTTTGATATTCTGAACACTGATCATAATTCCAGTGTTGGATATATTTTAGAAGTAAATCTCCTATATCCATCCGACTTTCACAACATGCATAACGATTTTCCACTGGAACATTTAACCATTACATATGCGAAAAAGGTGTGCAACAAATTCAACATGAAAAATGTTTTACCTTGTAAGAAATTAATAACAACTTTTTTTAAAAAAAGAAAAATTATATATGCCACTAATTAAATTTAAAGTTTTATCTTCAAGTAGGGCTTATTCTGCAAACGATTCATAAGATTTTGTCTTTTTCCCAATGTAAAAGGTTGAAAAGTCATACAGACTTTAACAACGGTAAAAGAACTGAAGCCAAAAATAATTTTGAAAAATCGTTCTTTAACCTTCCAGCACGCGCACTTAGCAATTTTACACGAGTACGCGTGTGCCGTATTTTTTACGACTTCTGTTATTTTACCGTTTTTGGCACGAAAAATGACAAAAATGAGTGAATATTGATAAGAAATTTTCTAAAATATAAAATATTAACCTTATTATTAAAAAATACAAATGACGTCACATTCAAATGATAGTAAATTACTTTTAAACGCTTATATTAGTCAGGTGAAAAAGCAATGATGTATTTTATTATAGAAATTTAAAAACTTATTATTTAATAACTACATTTTAAAACCTAAGCTAGTTTTAATATTCATCTGTCCTTTCCTGTTGATTTATCATTGAATCAAAGACAACTTGTCAGAAATAAAATCTCTTGCAGCTCATCACAGCTCGTTATTTCAATGCCAATGCCATCACTTGAGAGCAAGTCTTTTGCATATACATGGTGTCCCTTTTTTATTCCTATCATATATAGCAATTCAAAGTAGGCCATCATTTCCACTCAGGTAACAATGCAGTCTCTATCTCTTGAGTATTTTGCCTTTTAGTAAACTTATATACGAGGCCTATTCGGAAACTAAGTACCGTTTTGGAAAAAAAAAAATAATAATAATAAAACAATTTTTTCGAATCCAGTTTTATTTTTACATGAAAATACATGTCTTAAACTATTTTTCAACATAGTTTCCGCCAATGATCAAACACTTGTCATAGCGGGTGACCAGTTTTTGTATACCATCGTGAAAGAAACTTCCCGCTAGTTTCGATAACCACGACTCCACAGCATTTTTCATGTCATCGTCAGATCCAAAGCGCTTGCCACCAAGCCTCGCACTTCATGTGCAGGAACAAGTGATAGTCAGACGGCACCAAGTCCAAGCCGTACGGCAGGTGATCGAACTGCTCCCAATGAAACTGTCGAATTAACGATTGAATGACACCAGCAGTATGGGGCCGGGCATTGTCATGGAGCAACACAATTCCTTTACTGAGCATTCCTCTTCGTTTGTTTTGAATAGCACGCCTTAGTTTTGTTAAAGTCTCACAATATCATGCCGTATTAATGGTTTCACCTCTGGGAAGATTTTCAGTAAGCAAAACACCTTTCCTATCCCAGAAGACAGTGCACATGATTTTTTGTGATGACATTATCACTTTGAATTTTTGTTTTTTTGGAGAATGAGTGTGTCTCCACTCCATCGATTGTTGTTTCGATTCTGGTGAGAAATGACACACCCAAGTTTCATCATCTGTCACAATTTGGTTTAAAAAGTTTTCTCCCTCATCACTGTACCGCGTGAGAAATGTCAGAGCACTACCAAGTCGCTTTGTTTTGTGAACATCAATGAGTATTTTTGGAACCCGCCGGGAACACAGTTTGCGATAATTCAAGTGGTCAGACACAATTTCGAACAAAACAGTACGTGAAATTTGTGGAAATGCCTCTGAAAGAGTTGTCATTGTGAAGCGTCTGTTCTCATGGATTGCTTCATCAACTTCCCTTACCAAATCATCGGTGACAACAGAAGGCCGACCACTCCGAGCCTCGACGTGGACATTTGTTCGACCTGCATTAAACATTCTTACCCACTTTCTCACCATTCTATCACTTATCGCGTATTCACCGTAAACTTCTGTCACTTGACGATAATTTCAGCCGATTTAACATTCCTCGCGTTCAAAATTTTAATCACGGCACGAATCTCACAGTCAGTGGGAGAACTAATTGTCTTAAACATTTTGAATGTGCACAGCAAACTGAAAACATAACATAGAGCAACCAAAATAGCGACAATTGAAAGTCAGTGAACAAGAAAGATTAGTGTGCATGCGCGGGACACCTACCACAGCGCTTCGACGGCGCTAGAATGAAACGGTACTTAGTTTCCGAATATGCTACGTATTTATTTGTTCATTCCAAAATTTCATCACTTATATTTATATCAACTATTTTCAAAAATGTTCCCATTTCATCCTTTATATCCTTGGCATGGTGTTTTAGGCCAGGTTAACGCTCCCGATATTCATCTTTGAGCAGTATGCATACTTCTGCTTTTGCCACTTAGAAGATTTATCCTTACTACTAACAAAAACTATATCATCATCATTCATTTTTTCTATATCATTATTACTATTATCATCCAAAATTTATTGTCCAGATTCAGTGCTGATATTATTGCTTAGTGCTGATATCTCTTATATTTTTCTCACTCAGATTGTATCACTATTATTCTGTCATCCAAAGGTTTCCTTGTCTTCTTTTCCTTCATCAGATAATTCTTGAAGAATGCGAGCAAAATCAGCTGGTTGCACATAATCTTTTGCCATGAAAACCGATATAAAAATTATAGAGTCGAATTTATACAGATTAAAATAATACACTTCAATTAATAGCACAAAATTACAAAATATTTGACAAAATAATATTTTCCGAATTTATTCGCGACCACGTGCATGTCGTAACTTTTACGATGAAGCTGCTACGTAGTGCAAAAGCCCAGTAAAAAAACAAAAAAGTCCTATCGCTTCCTGTTGGCACATTCCATGATGTGGGGAAGTGTTCAAAAGGAAGAATAGAAATGACATTCAGACGTCTCAGCTGCGATATACGAAAAGTGTGCATTAAAAACCGAATTTGTCATAAACTTTGTTCATAGTGCACAAGCTGGAAGGTTTAAAAAAATGAACAATAGTTTTTATAGCAAAACATGCCAAAACGTATCAGTGTCAAAACCCCATTAAATGAAATTCAGTGTAAAAAATACAAAGACTATTACTGGATTATTTTGAAATAATAAAAGAAAATTTATCATTATTTAAGAAAAAGAAACAAAATTTGCTTTTAGATGATAAACCAATTTATATAGGTTTCACTGTATTAAATTTGTCCAAATTACATATTTATAATTTATACTATAAATATTTTAAAAGATTGTGTAATGATAAATACAAACTGATTTACACTGATACTGATTCATTACATATGAATATTGAATTTTTAATGACATGAAAAAGTATTTTACTGAAACTTTATATTGCAGTAATTAAGAAAAACATCACTGTATGTATAGTGTAAGTAATAAAGGTAAATCAGGGTTTTTGAAAAATGAAAGCTATTTACCCATCAAAGAATTTGTAGGTTTAAAAATATAAAATGTATGTGCTGTCATTTGGAAATGTTTGTAAAAAAAATTAAAAGGTATTAAAACAGTCAGCGTCACAGTGAGTTTTAAATCACTACAAGCTAATCTACATAAACTTATCATATTCATTTTTCCTTTTGTCTCCCTTTACTTACTCTTATTAGTAATTGGTGAATGCACTTTGAGATTTATCAATCTTTATGACATTACGATATTCTACAAATGCCAATAAAGTAACTGCCTTTGGTAAACAATGGTCAAACTTTACATTGATTCTGATATTTCCATTTTTATTCATGCTGGCATGTGATTCACTCGCCACATAATCAGGAGTCAAATCAAAAACATAAAGTGTATATCCATTTTTATATTCCTCATAATTAATGTTAATATTTTGAAAATTATGGTAGCAGTTTAAATCAGTAAAAAGATTCATATAACATCTTGCATAACAATCCTGTTGAAAATTAGGTTGGAGAGGTTTAGAAGAAATCATCTCATTTAATATACAGAGATAATTTTAATTATAATGAGAAAATTGAAAAGGATTTTTTGAAACATTCCCATTATATGCTTCATTCAATAAAAAAACCTAAAATTATGAGAGTTGGCAATTGTCCAATAAATGCATTCACTACTGTTGTCAATTGTAGACCATATGCTACGGACCTCGTATTCAACATATTGGAATTTTAATCACACCATTTTCTAATGCCTTTTAATGTGCCAGAAAAGTGGAAGGTGACACATTTACCTTAAGAACATATAATTTTGCAGAGTGAATTACAGTTTTAAATTCATCATCTTTGGACATCAAAGAAAAAATATATTTGTTTGGTTCTAATTTGATGTGCACATTCACACCACTAATCAGTAGTTTTGGTAGAGTAGCTAAATCAAAATGAAGAGGTCCTATTAAATTCATTAAATTACTTTTGGCACAAATTTGGTTTCACTTCTTGTATCCTGAGTTGGTTGAATTTTTGCCAAATACATTATGATGTTATGCCATTTCTTTATAAAACAATGACGATGTTAACACACTCTCTTGGCTAGACTTATATGAAAATAAAAGGCTTTGAAAGATTGAGCGATATGCATAATTTCCCTGTGAAGAAATTTGTCTGTATTTGAGGTAAATACTGCACTCAGAAAACAGTGTTTAGAAAATAATTCACCGGAGCAACATCATTTGTTTGTTAAATCTTGGCCGCTTTTTTTCACAATCTTGTATCTGTATAAGAGTATGTGCCATCTAGGTAATGCTCTACATTTCCACTTGTATAAAATTCTATCGGAGTTTTATCATTCAGTGAAGCCACAGGATGAATTTCTAAAAATGAGGATTCCTCAGTAGCTAGTTGTGTTGGTGAAGATGTAAAAAGCTAAAGTTCACTTTTTAAAACACACGGATTCCATTGTGAAAAATATCTTTATGCTTCATTTTGTTTTAGTAAACTGAGCAGAGTTTTTTACTTCACTTTCTTTTTATAACCTTTACTTGTTGTAATTAGTTAAAAATATCACCTTTTATTTTTGTGTTGTCTCACATAATCTAGAGAGCATTGACTGTTTTTAAGAAGCGCGATATGCAACATCTAAAAGGACATTTTGTCCAGTTTGCAGCAAATGCTTGCCTAAAAATAGCATGAAGCTTTTAATGCCAACAGAGTATTATATCCTCTCAAATCTCCAAAAATTCCATAACCTCATTGATGTACTATGCTTTGAAAGTAGGGACCTCCTCTACCAACTTGAAAAGGCTAATAAAATTAACCCTCTTTTGCGCTCAAATGCATGTTGTTCTGTTTCAGAAATAAAGAATGACAAATCGCACTCAAACTATTTAATTTATAGAGTGTTTCGTTTTTTAAAGTACAACACCACAAAAGCTTTTCAACTAATAAATATCATATTATTATCACTAATTGCTTTTAATTTAATTTCAATTGTTTCAAAAAAATTCTTTATTGGGAAATAAAGCAATTTATGACAGTGTTTCACTTTTTGTTCTTCCTTTTCATTCATACACTGTATAACTCAAAGAAGGGGCGAGTAAGAATGTCCTATATGATGTGGATGTATTAAATCCGAGTGCATAAATATTTCACTTATTTCAGCATCCAACTCTAACAAATAATTACTCATGTAATTTCCAGCTTTAAAATGCAAGTCATTAAATCTTAACATGTCTGCCAGACCTTTTCTGAAATTTATTTTATGTTTGGAAGGAACGTTTAAAACAACCTTTTGGTTTGGTAGCTGTCGCAATCAAATACATTTAAATTCTTCTAATAATTTTAATGCATTTTTATACATTCCCACATTCACTGACAGATGTTCAGTTTGCATTTTTGTCCTTTTTGTTTGATGATATTCTTTTATAATTAACTCCATTTGTTCTCCCTCTGCTATTAAAATCAACGGATTGCAAGCGAATCGTTGAATTCCTTTTATGTCTGTATCATCATTCAAATTTAGTTCTGGCATTAGTGAACTAGCATTGTTTTTTTTTTTTTTTTTCAACAGCAAAGCGACACAATCTGAAAGTTTTATTTCCCCTTGATTTTTTTTTATTGGTTCATACAAAAACTTATTTCTGAAGGCCCAATAATGTGATATTTTCATTTATGATTCTGTAAGAGTCTTTTTCAATATTTACATCCCGCTAGATAGGTATCACTGGTATATGCGAAATTACATTTTTAGGATTTTTATTTATGATCGTTTGTTGTATTTGTCTCTGAAGTGTAGGTCTGAACCTAAAAGTCTGATTCTTTTTACTTTCTCGTACGAAGTAAATAGGAAGTATTATAATCGTGAAAAGATTCAGGCATCATATTTCAACACAAATATCCATTTTTACCGCTCTCGAATGCAATTTAACGATGTTTTTGCGAGACATCTGTACGTAAGGACACAATAAAGGACTCTTTTCTTCCAAAAAAATAATAAAACTTGTTTAACATGAATTCTAAAGAGAATTTTTCATGTCGTCTGTGCGTACGTATTTCGCATAACTCAAAAACGAGGAGCCTCAGAATATTGAAATTTTGTAAATAGAATTGCTATAACATGTAGATGTGCACCTCGTCTTTTGGTTGCAATCAGCTGTACCAAAAGTATATAAATATATGTCTATATGTTACCGTGAAAGACCGAAATTGGAGAATGTCGACTTTCACCGGAGAATGTCAACATTCACCAAATACATCGGTGAAAGATTGAATATTTCTTTACATTCTTGTACATTTGGACCCTCACCGGTGTATGTCAACAATCACAGATATGCTCTGGTCTAGGTCCAAAAGAGAGGAGTATATGTACACGCTGTCATTCCAAAAGGAAGTGTTTCACAAATAAATGCAGTTGTACAAGCAAGGGCCTCTTGTGCAATTCAAAGTGTCATAATAGTTTAAGTTGTTGCAATAAATAAGATTTGAATCACATAATTTGGTAAGTTTATAACTTCTATTATTTTCCTTTCTCATTTTGAATGTACTGTGTGTTTTAAGTTCTTATGTTCTTATTCTGAGTCCGAAGTGTGTTTTTTCGCGAATGAATTGCGGAGAAGGAAATATAATATTCTTATATGTTCAACATTCACCATTAGTACATGGTGAATGTCGACATTCACCAGTGTAAGTCAGAAATAAGAGTATTTGGAAAATGTTTTAGACATACACCAAACGACTATGTGAATGTTGACATTCACCGGTGAAAGTCGACATTCTTCAGATTTCGGTGTTTCACCGTAACATATATATATCCACGCTTTTACTCGGCTCAGTGATCTCAATATTTTTATTTTTATATGTTTGTAAATTGTCCATTTTTTGCTTTAAAAATTACATAAGGTATTTCTCCTGCCTTCTTGGTCTGGCGGTCTACACACTGGGTGCGTATTCCAGAGATCCCCGGTTCAATTCCCGGCAAAGGTGTTTGCTCATTTTTCAAGTCTCTCGCTTTCAAAAAATCCTAATGTCTCTACAAAATGATTGAATTATGCTGTTCTTATCTTTTAACACATATGTAGGAGAATTCGACGGATATTGTTTAACTATGATAAATATTTCATTGGTCCAATTAGGTAAATATCCACGACGATATGTCTTCTTTGCTTTCAAAATTCTTACTTGATCACCAATATTAAAATTATATTCTAACTCTATTTGAAAACTATAGTTTTTTAAAAATTACAGGTTCCAGTTTAGATGTGACTGCAGCAGAAGCAAAGCTATTACTGTGTTGCACACTTTCATAATAACTTTTTAAAACAGATTTTAAGATTTCTAAACATTTATAGGAGTTTCAGTGTGTAAATATGCGATATAATTTAGATTTTAGACTACGATTAAATCTTTCTACAACACTGGCTTTATGCTCACTACACAAGGAATAATGGTGTATTCTTTTTGAATAATGCCTGCACTTTTTTATTGTAGCATTCTATCCCTTCATTTGTTTGCAAGTTTTTTATTGTCTTTAGTTGTTTAAATAATTTTAAAAAAGCTTCAACAAACGCATCAGTATTTTTAGATTTTATTTTGATCGCATAACAATATTTTGAGAAAACATCAATTGCAGTTAAACAGCATTTTACACCTTTATCATATCTAGATACTTTTGGTATGTCGACTAAATCACATTGCATCAGTTCACCAATTCCAAAAGATAAAACTTTTCTGCTCTTAAATGTGTATCTTATCTTATTGGTTTATGGAGTGTATAAGTAAGTGTCTTGTGTCATTAACCACTCTTAAGTCGTTTTTATGGGAATTCCAATCTTTTTTGAAAAACATAATACACCAACAAATGCTTCCGGATTATTTAAATCATAATATATTTTTTCTAATATTCTAACCACTTTTCTGGTTTTTGATCGCGAGCTTTCCATGCTCTTGAATAGGGTCCAAGATGTGAAGAATGACTTTGACTCTTCTCTCATTTTAATTTTCTACTTTCCGGTTCTTGCAAAATTTCTTCACTTCTCTTTTTCTCTCGTGTTAATTTGCTTTTTGTTTCACGCAACTTAAATACTAATTTTTTATTTCCTATCCAAGACAGGAGAATATTTATTTCTTTAGTAGCGTTTAAAAATTCACCAAAATGTTCGGGTTTAGTTTGAGATTTTCTATTTCGACACATATAGGAAAAGAAATCAGCTATTCTGCTGTCTCCGACAGGAATGCCACCATGGATGAATTCTCCCTTTTTATTCCAGTAATATTGTCTTGTTTTAAGTTTTTCAACAATCAGTGGTACATATTTGGACTACTGATGAGGCGATGAAAACGCGATATCTTTCACCATCGGATTGTTTTCAAATGTTTCTTTTTATCTCCCTTCTCATCTAATAGTTGTTCATTAGTACTGCTTATGTGCACTGGATTTGCAGGCATACGAATAGTTTTCTGATAGCGAGTGATAAGTTGACTTAATAATTTTACTTTCATATCATCTTGTAATTTGTTTCTTTCTAACAAAGTTTCAACATCATCCTCAATGCGAATTTTTGGCTTGTACAAATGATACGATGAAACCAACTCTTTGGGAATAAGTGTTACATCCCCCCTTTTTTTGTTTTAAATTCTAATAATGTATATCATGAATTTTTGCTTACAGTGTTTCTTCAAAATGTTAATAAAATTTCAAAAAAAAAATTATTTTTTAATATTTCTTTTACTTCCAGCAATATCAGTTAAAGCAAAAATTATAGCAAGAGCTATGAGCAGCAAAAAAAAAAAAAAAAAGTCTAAAAGTCTTTTTTTTTTTTTTTTTTTTTTACTTCTAATCGAAGACAAGCATTTGGCCAATCTTCTCACAATATTTTTATAGTTTTGGAAGTTGTTTTTTTTTAATATTTACAGGAAGATGTCCAGCTAAAATGTTTAAACAAATTTGACACAAAAAAGCAATTTGTGATTTGCAATTCGCAATAAAGCTCATTTTTGATTAGGAGATGATTTAGCTAACACTTGCAGAAAATGATATTTCTTTTTCAAATTTATTTCCATTTTGGCTGGTAAATACAAAAAACTCCCATCATTAGTAGGAAATAAATTTCCTCACAGACGATACTCTTTCTCTGTCTTGGGATGTAAATCAATAACTAAATATTTATAAGGTTCAGCAGTACCTTTTATATAAGCATAAAATAAACACTGTGAATTACATGGATATATTTGTCTTCCTAGACAATTAATTTGGCTCGTATCCCATGAATTTTTTAATAAAATGATGTAATGAAAATTCAAACTGATATTTCTCATAACTTTTAAATGAGGAAAAATTTTGTAGAATTAATATTACACTATATTGCAATGATGAGATTCAGCAGTGAATAAATCTGCAATTTTTTGATTTAATCAATGCATTAAATGATCTAAGATTAGCAAATCTCCATTTTCATATACTTCTGAACCTATGTATGAATTCAATATTTGGTTCTAGAAACCACGGTGCACTATAAGAATAAGACCACTTAACACATTGACTGCTCCGGCACTTTTTGGATTCCGATCTGAGAAGTCAAATCGATTTAATCATATTATTATTATTATTACATTATAATTATTAATTATGATTCATAACAATCATTAAAAAGTTTACAGGATTTTTTTTTTGGCAGAAAAAAGGGTCCTATGAATTATCTTATAGTCAGCTTTTGTTAGACAAAGCTCTTCACAGAAGCCCACTACGAGTTAATTCATACAGACATGCTTCGACTTGTCGCCTCGGTACAGCTAAAACAAGTGCTAAGCGAGTAACTCGTAGCGGTTCAAAAGAACTATGAGATAACTTGTATTGGGCGTCCTGAAGAACAGCACTAACAAGAGTTATCTCGTGTTGGGCAGTCAGCGTGTTAATTTTTTGTTTCAGAATATCGAACATATTATTTTTGATCATTTGTCGAACTAGCATTCTTTTTCCATATTGACCCAGTCCAACAATCAAACACAAACTTGGATGTTTTAGCTTTAACATCTTTTCAATAGTGTTTTTTCAAGTTTTTATAATTTTTTTTATACTGTTAAACAACGAAGGGTAATATATCTCGTCTCTTCATAGTGCTCTCCAAATACATAAGTTTTTGTTTATTGCTTATCAAAAGAAAAAAAAGAGAGAGAGATAACTATGCTTTTTAGTAGTATACCTTTCTTTGTTGCCATATATATATATATATATATATATATACTGAAACATATATATATATATATATGTTTCAGAAATTTGTGTCGATATATACGATTCACTTTTTTTTTTTTTTTTTTGTCTGAAAAGAGATTGTTATATTCTGTCTTTTTATCGATGTGGATTTCTCTCATTTTAAAAAATGTTTTATAGTATACCACATCCTTATTGGCTATTTTATCGTACATGACTTTTGAATTTTTTAGAAAAAATAAATGTGCAATTCAAAAATGTTACTGTAGAATGAAAAGTGTGCTTTTTTTATGAAATAAATAAAGAAGAAAGAAGGGAAAACAACACAAGATTTTTGCAATTTATCCATATATTTTTTATTATTTTTTTCTTTAGATTACATGATTACGTTGATAACAAACTTTCTTAAATTCATTTTTGTTTAACTCTACTCCAATGTTTTTGGGTTTAAAATAATCAGTTTCATTTCTCCAATAATATCGTAAATCACATATCCTTTTTCCGTCCTCAATACAAATACGTAGAAATACTCTTCTACCTACATGTTCAGAATATATGAAGATGTTTTCTTCAAATCCACTTTAGGTACCCTCTTCTTTCTGTATTTCCACACAGTTTAAACATACGTATATTAGAATTTCTATGATGCAAACACAGAGACAAATTAACATTAATTTTTTTATCTTCTAACATTCACTTCATTTTTATTTATTATTACATTGTAGTCTTTCTATCATGACAGCAATAACTCAAACGAACTTGCTCTAAACATTTCATGAAAATTTTATTAAAAACACAAGAAAATCTTTTTTTTTTTTTATTACGATTTCTTGCAAATCTGTGCTAAATATTTTAAAACAATTGCTTGTATAACATATTGATTACATTTTCAGAAAAATGCTTGTTTAGTATCACATCACATTCAGATACTTTATGCATATTCCTGGAAATAAACTCTTCGGATATTTCTTGATGAATTAGCACTTGATTTCAATCAATAACGTCTTCTAACTCTTTAACTGTATCTTCATCCAGCTTTTGATATTTTGCAATATGCGACATATCCAAAACTGCTGCATTACCTCTGATGAATTTTCCACTCGCATTTTGATACTAAGAAATTTCTTTCCAATCAAATTTGTGGGCAAACTGAATCATAAAGTCTTCTGATACAGTCTGACACCTAGATATAAACTTCCAATTCACTACATCTTGGTGGGCTTCAATAAATGATTGAGATAAAGTCCGATATCCTGAAATGTTATCCTAATCCACAAGGTGTTCAAATTCAAGAATAAAACTTTCACTTAATTTCTGATATTTTGAAATAGTCGACCAATTCACCATGTTCTGCGTATCTCTAATAATCTCTTCACTTTGTTCATTTTCTTTCCCAATTCTTTTGTTTTTGGCATCTAAACTGATTAAAAAGCACTCGTCAAATCATGTTATCTAATCTTTATGCTTAATTAATATAGCCTTTTTTTAGCATTACTTCACTTCTTTTCTTTCTTCTTTCTGTATGTAAAAACATATCTATTAAATAGTACTTCAAATTCAGGAATTCTTTTATGGAAACAGTGTTTATTTCCTCAAAACCTCTTTGCAAATATTTGCTCATTTTTTTTAAGATGTGTCTATTTCTATCGTATGTACAAGAACCAAAAAAAAAAAAAAAAAAAAAGTATTTCTGTGCCAATATGAACCCCTCAAACTTGTTTCCCTCCCATTTCCAAAACATTAAAATAAACGTTTCTTTTCCAGAGCGAACGCAGAAGATTTCAAAAAGACGAAAAATATACAAAAGGAAAAGGCCATATCTCCCACTGAATGTCTACAGTTAATATGCATTTTTCGTGCCAGTACACAAATAAATTTGAAATAGTTTATATGCGTGCTGGCATGGCAAGCAATGCACACATCGACACTCTACAACAAAGTAGGAGATATCTCCATACTGAAAATCTCAAAATATTTAAAAAAGAAGAATATTCGCACAGTTAATGTACATTTCTTTTCATGTCAGTATGTGCATAAATTCGATACAATACTAAGTCCAAAATCCGGACGTCCATTATCTGGAATGATCTAAAATCCAGACCTCAAAACTTTTTCTTGTATGCGCATTTAATTCTCCCTCCACGCATAATAAAACATCTGGAGAGTCCCAATTCTTAAATTCACTTTGACACTAAATAAAATACCTTGTTATTAAAGAAACAATCATTTTAGCATAAATCTGTATGATCAGTAATTTGGCTCCATTGCTAAGTGCTTTGACACAAATCTCAAACCGAAACATTCCACATAGATGCCTCATTGATCTGACGCCAATCTGGCGAATCATTATTTATTATACTTTTATCACCGCATGTTTATCAACACATGACAACTTCAGTAATGACTCATGTAGTGATGCCTAAATATTTTTTTTTATGTTAGTAATTTAATAATAAAGGAGTATGTTAGCCCTTTCTGTTCACATTACGCTTGGCGATGATTACAGATTTAAGTTAATGCACTAAAAAATGTTGATGAGGAAAACTTTAACAAAAAAACTGTTTTTATACGCTAAAAATAATTTTTTTAATGATACTCATAGGCCAAAGGGCTACATTTAGTGCTATTTGAATTAAGAATTGATTATTACTTACATAAACCCAGAACCAGCACCAGTGCTCATATGGTCGCACTGCGCGGCAGAATTTAGGACCGACAGAGACTGCATCAAATAACTAAACTAATACAATTCAGGCTTAATTGTTGCAATGAGCGATAGAAGCAAGATAAAATTTAACGAAACAGCTTGTCAAATATGTATATAGTGAATGATAGTTAAATTTGATGATGATAACCGCTAATTTTAAAGTTTTCGGATATCGCAAAACAAAGGTGAAATTTTCAAATTAACGGATTTTGTAAAGAAATGTGGAGAAGCGATAATAAATGAAGATGATATAAAAGAAGCTTTTCATTGTGACGACAACGCTTCTCAATCCTCAATCAATTAATGAAAGGCGAAATATGTAATATGGTTCTAGATCCAGAAGAAAGTGACGGAGAAGTTACTGAAAACGATTATATTTCGATTGACAAGTTAGTCGGAATGAAGTTACAGGAAAGTAGTAGCACAAAAAACGAAACAACTTACATAAGAAATAAATATTAGGCTTTTTTTTTTGGAAATTTTGTTACCCTTTAGATCATAAATAATTCACTATTTCATAAATCACGATTTCACGCTTTTAATTTTATAAATTCTACATGTCATCTTAATATATTTAAACTGATGATCTAATATCCGGAAAAATCCCAAATCTGGAATCGCCGAAGTCCCAACGAGTCCGGATTTCGGACTTTGTACTGTACTACTACTTGTTTGATACTTTTAACAATACTTTTTAGCCCAAAGAGCCTTAACCCAGAAGAGCTATTAATTTCATTTTGCCATTTTGTGGCATTTCATGATAGTTGAAGTAGTTTATGCGCATAGTGGCATGCCAAGCAATGCACATATAAAAAATTTATCCAAAATATCCCAAGAACCGAAAATATATGTCTTATTATAGCAATATGCCCACAAAAAGCTTTATATTTGATAGCCTTGTGGGCATATTGACATGGTTATACATGCAACAACAATGCTGTGCGGAAAACCTTGATGCATTTTCAAAAAATTTTTAAGTATACTAATTTTTTTCCCTTAAAAAACTCATATGTACTTCTAACAATATAGTTTTTTCATACTTAAAAAAAATTTACGGAAATTTCGGGTAGATATGCCGTGGCTTATACGCATTCAAAAGTTGAAAATTTAGGTCTGCGACGTATCTGAGGGAATTTTATTTTCCCTCTGTCCTTAAAACTTCACTAGTTCAGTTCGTAAGTAATGCCGAAGTGAAATTATAAGAATTTGCTGCCATATTCTAACCTCAGATTGTGCTAAGGTAGTGCAGTAAATCCAAACTCCCCAAACTAAGGTAGGTGGCACTCTCTGTAAAGACACCGCAATGCATGTACTTCCTCCCAAACTCCATGGTTTTCCCATGTTTTCATATGACCTTTTTGTTTTAATGGAAACATTTATGTTTACTTGCCAAGTACTGTGTTCATTTTTACACGTTTTTACTTTTTTGTAGCTTGCTTTTTGTTTGCATTATCATTCGAGCTTTAAAAATATTATTTTTATTATTATGGCTCCTACTCGAAAAAGTTATGCAGCCATTTTTAAGCTTTTGGCAATCGAGAAAGCGATCGAAATTAGAAGTCGCGCTGCAGCAGTCTGAACAAAAAGAATTAGAGAAAATGCCTAAGAATAAAAGATGTCATTGAACTGGTGTCATAGTCTGGCTTGTTCTGGAAGACAATTTAGAGAAATGGACAACAGAGCAGAGAGAAAGTGGATTATCAGTATAAACAGTTAGAATCCGCCTTCTAACAAAGGTAACTACTCGACAAATGGGCATTATAGATTTTGTTGGAGGACCTAATTGGTGTTTCATGTTCATGAAGCAAAAGAAATTATTTATCAGGACCAAAAGAACAATTGGACAAAAGCTTCCCATGGACTGGCTTGAAAAAAAGATGGCTTTTTGGAGTACATATCGAAGAAATTTAAAGAACAAAATTTGAAAAAAGGACAAATAAATAATATGGATGAAGTGCCAGTTTTTTTTTTTTTTTTTTACTGTCCTCCAAGCAGCACTGTTCATTCAATAAGTGAAAAAACTATTTCAGTGTTAACAACCGGGAATGAAAAAGACTCCTCTTACTTCTGTTTTGGATTGTGCCGCCAATGGAGAGAAGTTAACCCCTTTAATAATGCTCAAAAGAAAAATAATTCCAAAAGAAAACTTCCCTAAAGAAGTTATTTGCACCAATGAATGGATGTGCGAAGAAGTGATGTTGTTTTGGCTGAGAGAAATCCACCGAAAAAAGAAAGGTGCTTTTTCGCAACCCGAGGACTCACTGTTCTGGATTCAATGTGATTCCATATGGCAGATATGGTAAGATCTGAAGCAAAAAAAATTGGTGATGTGGTGTATTCAATTATGGCAAAGCACACTAGGGCTATCTGCCTAAGCGGAGGGATGCCTTCATGGAGGACTTTCTAAGGGAAACTGGCTCGTATACATGTTACACATGGGGAAAACCACAAAAACACCCCTGCAGCCAGCCCGTTCGTGGGATTCGAACCTCGGACCGAACTACCAGTGTTCAGCGACTTTATCGCTCGGCCCCTGGTGGGCAAAAAAAAAAAAAAAAATTGGAACCCATGTCTCAGTGATACCAGATGGGCTTACAAATATTTTACAGCCGCTGGATCTTACTATCAATAGAATTTTCAAGCATGAACTATGAAAGGAGTGGAAGTAATGGATGCAAAGCAGACTCCATTCCTTCACAAATTCCAGATGAATGACAAAAGCTTTGCATGAGGAGGCTGCCTTATGGGTCGAAAAAACAGGGCAATCAGGTCGAGCTGGTACGATCATATCAGCTTTTATTAAATCAGAAATCATTGAAAAAGGAAGTGAAGATAGTGACATTGAAAGAAGTGATTTCGAACAAACAGAATGATGAAATTGACCTTGATGGTCATTTGTTAAATTTATTTAAATCTGACATCAATCAGTCGGATTTTGAAGGTTTTGAATAAATAAATGTAGTTTAATTTAATTAGAAAATTCTGTTTATCTAATTTATGTATTCTTTTTCATAATATGGTAATTTATGCTGATAAACAAAATTTACCGAAACTGTAAAAATAATATTCATTAGAAATCATCAGAGATTGTATTTGGCAAGTTCAAAGTAAGATGTTTCTTCCTTATTTATTGATATATTACTGATTATATTTATGTTGTAAATGTTATAAAATGTTATCGATGATGATTACAGCAATATGGTAGGGAATTACTGAATAAATTAATATTAAGGGCCATGTTTCGGAATGCTTTGCTGCGACATATACGGTGATGCGGTTTATTCGATGACCATTAATTTTTTGCCAGTCAATTATCATGCGTGCGGCATATACACCAGGGTGGCTTATCTATCCGAAATTATTCAGGGTTCGTACACATTTCTGCACACAGAAATTAAGTACTTTTAAGGACCGTTCATGAAAAAATTAAGGACTTATAAGCAAATGGGAACCGAATAAATTTAATTAAAAATATTATCTATGCTGAACTTCACTTTTGTAATACCATCCTAAAAATAAAATAGATCCATAAGTAGGATGCATTAGTATTAAATATAATTATTAGTAAGTTTAAGAATAAAATAAAGTTTATGAAATTTATCATTAAATATTTTACACTCCTACTAACTGCACATATTTGAAAGAAGATAAGTGACATTTTTTTTAGGTTTTACTAAGAGTTAGCTTTGATTTTTTTTTTTTTTTTTTTTTAATGTCTTATTTTGTCACATACTAGCTCACTCTATGAGTTTAGTAAATAGTAAGTAGATTTTATGTCAAATGGCATAGGTTAAAGTGAAAAATCCCAATCAGCATGATTCAAAACAACAGACTGGCTGTTGTCGCCGCTTCTGCTTGCCTAAGAGAGACTTGATGATCAGAACAAACCTTAAGGCCTGATGTAAGCACGGTCCGCAATTTTGAAAGTTAGCTGAGGTCTGTCTGACGCAGTTAATGTCGTAGCCTCTTGTAGAGTTCCAGGGATTGTAACTCAGTTAATACAGTTTAAGGTCCTAATAATCCACTAAAGTACCAGAGGTGACAACTTGTTTTACATTATTTTAAGTTTCACTACATGCAAAGAATATGTTTTACATTAATTTTTTTTTTTTTTTTTTTTCTTTGTGTGTGTGTGTGTGTTTTATCTTGTGACCACAATAAGGGTTAATGAAAGGCAATAACTTGCTTTAAAATGCAGAGATAATCTTTAAAGGTAATCAGTTAGTTATAAGTAATTAAATTGGGTATTAGATAACCTTAGTCATTATGGATTTACATGGCCACTATTAAATTTTATTTATTTTTTAACAATATTTGTTAAAAAAAAGCCTTATTAAATCACAATCTAATAAAATTTCACAGTTTAAAATACATGTAATTTATGACATTGATTCTTAAACGGTATTAGGATAATTACACATTAAAAGCTACAAAATATTTATATTTTGTACCAACAACACTCAACAAGATATTTATGCGTCTTTTTCATTTGAAGCCTTGCCCGACATTTCGGCTAATTTATATCAATTTCCTTTTCTTTAAGCATCTTTTCTAACAGTTAGAACTTTGTCTCAATACGCAAGACAGTGTTCTCACTAGTTTCTAAACTTTGTATCTCCTACCCTGTCAACCTCTCCAAAACGTACCTATGAGGGTTTACTTGATTTGGTAAAAGTTAAATAGTCCAAAACCCTCCGGACAGATGTGAAGCAAATTACCGCTATATCTGAAGGTAACTACAAAGATTTAAATAAACTTCTTATTTAAAAAGAAGAACATAAAGCATGTTCTTATGCTAAAAAAAATCAATTACAGCTCATGATGATGTAATTAAACAAGAAGAATCAAATGCAAACTAAAAATATATACTAGTCATCAAAGACTATACAATTTCATTTTAAACTGACTCAGTAACTCTATTGTCATAACAAATTCAAATGTCGGCAGCGGTAACGTAAAGATGAATAACTGCAAATTATCAAGGCTGACAGGAACTAATGCAGGGAGCAAGTGGAGATCAGAAACACATTCTTGTCTTACACTCCAAAAACCTCAGTTTAAAGACTGTTTAAGTGATTTGCATTCTGGTGAGAAAACAGAAATGAGAAATTATAGTAAAGGCTGAAATTGTAAACAACTGGGTAATTTACATAATAATATCTGTACATATCTTTGAAGAATAATTTTCCTTTCTCTTAATGTATTCAGTTTTTTTCTTCCACGTTTCCTTTTCATTTTACAGTTTTTGGATTTAATTAAAGATTTCTGTTATTCTAAAAATACTAAATGCATTCAGAATGTATAGAGAAAGCTGCTAATTTTATAATAAAGGGAACATTCAGAAGAAATATGCAATATATATGGTAAGGTCCGGTTACAGAGCTGGTGTGGCAGAATTTTTTGAATTTATTCACACATCGAGCAACAAAATCTAGAAATGTCAAAACTTTTAAAATTTAGAACAGGCATTGGAAGCAAAATTTACAAAGGCACCAAGCAGCACAATTTAGTGTGTATGATGCATAAAGACATATTAGATAAATCGTTTAAATTGTCAGTTTTCAATTTCTTTATTAATAAAAAAATTATTTTCTATAATGCCTGTCCATATGATAAGATTAGAAGCATTTTTGATATTTTATGCTTGTGTCTAGTGAAAAATAAAGGGAAGATAAAAATGTTAAGAAAAAGATTCTAGTATCAGAACTAAAACATTCAACTATTATGTTTTTAATTGCTCTTCCAGATGTTCTCCAAAAAGTAAGAAATTATGTATTAATACCATGGAGATATCTTTCATTTTGCCACATTTTTCTGGAATCTTCCAGAATAGTGTGTCTATAAATCTTGCCTTCAAATCTTTCTAAACTTTCTAAGCTGCAATGTCTAAAATCCTAATGAAAAATTACCCCTGCCAATTCAGTAACAGCAAAAAGGCCTTTCTGGAATCTTCCAGAATAGTGTGTCTATAAATCTTGCCTTCAAATCTTTCTAAACTTTCTAAGATGCAATGTCTAAAATCCTAATGAAAAATTACCCCTGCCAATTCAGTAACAGCAAAAAGGCCAGAAATATTTTTTTTTTTTTTAAATCTGATAAAAAAATGTGTAAAATTAATTTTATAAAATAAATATAAAACATAAATTGTGCTTTATAGCATTATACCTTGCTTATTTTTCAGATTCAAAATATTGTATGAAAAGTGGCCAAAATGGAACTTTATAATATGACAGCAAAAAAATAAAAATGCTTTATTTTAATGTTATTTCTTACATGTAATTACAATATATTACCATTAATTTAATGAAACTTATCAATGTTACAATGTTTTAAAAAACTCGTCGAAAAATTCCCAGATCACGGAATTAAAAATTTTCCATAGAAACTGATCTTAAAATCGCCAATGTTGAGAAGTCACTAAATTTAGAGCAATTTAATAAAAGAATTCCCATGCCCAAAAGCAAAAAGTTGTTAAAGAGCTCTTCACTAGAAAAAATGAAATAATTTCGAATGCTTTATGTTTCACACTTGCTCAGAAACTCTATCCCACCCTTTATTAGAAATAGGAACAAATTATAACCCAGGAACACATTCACCCATTCAAAAGATAACGATATTTGTCAGAGAATTGCCAAAAATATTCCACTATCAATAACTAGTTTTCTTACTCACCATCACCACCATTGCCAACAACTTTTTATATGGGGAGCAATCACACCAATACTACTCCCGATTCCCAGAATCAAAGACTTTCATCTTATCTTGCAGGGTAAAAATATATTTTCCAAGGATTGATCTACTAAAACCATACTATCAGATATCAATCACTGAAGAAGACAAACCAAAGACTGCCATATTACCCCTTTGGGGTTATTTGAATTCAATGTTGCGTGTTTCGCATTCAAAAATGCACCCGCTACTTTTAAGTGTTTCATTAATGAAGTTTTCTTTGGTTTGGATTTTCTATTCCCGTATTTAAACGATATGCTAATAGCATCATCCTGTGTGGATGAACACAAACATCATCTGCAGATAGTGTTTAAGAGACTGAGCAAATTTGGCCTTCACAGTTATGTATTGAAATCCACTCTGAGAGTAAATCAAATCGAGTTTGGGGGTTATCTGATTATTACTAAAGGATCGTGTCCACTGCCTAACAAGGTCTCAGTCATCTTAGAAAACTCACTGCCTACGACTTTACAGGACTTGCGTACCTTCTTGGGTATGATAAATTTTTATCATGAGTATTTGGGAAATGCTGCTCAAATACAAGCACTACTGCATGAGTTTTTAAAGGGAGCAAAAAAAAAAAAGATAAAACTCCCATGGACTGAGGAGAATACAAAAATTTGAAAAATGCAAGCACAATTTAGCTAATGCTGCCCTTTTGTTTCCCCTCACCTGGACTTCCATTATCATTGCGCACTGGTGCCTCAGACTGGGCTATTGGCTCGGTTTGGGTTCGATTGAGAACCTTTCAGTAAAAGATTTCAAGTATATCCTAAAAGGTAGAGATTTGTAATTGTAACGGATCACAAGCCATCACTTTTCAGTAAACGATCACCTTCGCTTTTAAGCAAAAAAAAAAAATGAGAAAGAATTCCCCAGACAACTGCGTCAACTACAATACATTTCACAGTTCACAACAGATATTCAGCATATTAGTAGACAAGAAAACGTGGTTGCGGACATTCTATCCAGCTAGTTTCAGGAGAAAACTGTTTGATCAAATTCATGTTTTTCACACCTTAGCACATTAAATCTACCATTAAACAGATAACTGCTAGTTTTGTGTGGCCTCGAATGAAAAAACAAATAAAAGATTGGGCCCAAATATGTAAAGTTACTAGGCATACCAAATCTAAATTCGCAGAATATCCAGAATCTGATACACATTTCAGTATAGTGCATATCGATCTCATTGGCCCATTATCCCCTTCAAATGGGTATGCATATTGTTTAACCAGCATCGACCAATTTACAGGGTGGATGGAAGTCATCCCATTACCATACACCACTGCAGAAATTGTAAGCAAAGCCTTTTATGAGCATTGGGGTTTGCAGATTTGGCGTCCCATATAAAATTATTACAGATCAAGAAACACAATTTCATTCACAGTTGTTCAGGAGTTTGGCTGTAATATGTGGGGCTAAAGTCCTTCAAACTACAGCGTACCATCCCCAATGTAATGGGAAAGTTGAGAGGCTTCATAGAATGTTGAAGACTGCTATAAAAGTGCACATAATAATGCTCAGTGGACTAAAACACTATCAACAGTTCTGTTAAATCTTAGTTCTGCTTTGCAATGTGACACAAATCACTGGATTGTCCAAATGGTACATGAAACAAACATTAAACCAACTCGTGAATTTTTTATCCACCCAATTTCAAAGTTGACCCTGCTACCTTTGTGGGTAAGCTGACAAACTACATGGATTAAAGTAAAACTGGGAAAACTCAGATAAGCGGCACTTGGCGCAATTTTTTCTGCCATCTTGAATCGCGAAAAATCGCCATATCCTTGGGAGGAATTTTTTGATGCCAAGAGGGAGCTGGCATCAAAAGGTGCTTTCTTAAAATTCCCTCTTCAGCCCAATATCGGTGGAAAAGCTCTGCTGGGCAAAAGTCGCATAAGGCAAAGTGTAGCATTTGCATTGAGATGGTAAACCATACACATAGAACACATTGTAAATGATTAACTACTGTTGTGATTAAGTACATAAATTAATTATATGTAAATACGCGTGGGATAATGCGACCCATAAGTACGGAAAAGGAGCATGTATTGTAATTTTCTTTTATAAAAATAAAATTATCTTATTCTAATTACATGTGCAATTAATTTATTTAGAAAATAATTAAAAAGCGAATTCGAAACATCTACTGACAAAGTCATGTGATCATGCGCACAAAGATTTATTTGCAATGTCACGACACCCAATGCAAAGTATCAACCATATAGAAAGAAAATATCCCTTTCATTTTCCCTATCTTACTTAACATCTGGGCTAGCAACCTAAACACTCTTCCAACTGTTTGGTGCTTATCGCCCAAGTGGCGAATGCGATTTCCGGAACTTCACCAAGTGCCGGTTATCTGAGTATCCCCCTAAAACCTATAAAAATGCAGTAATCTACCCAATCAGAAAGTTCAGCTGATCTTTGGAATATGGTAACTGGTAGTTTAGCGACATTTTGGAGGCGCTAAAGGTTACTACCTAGGACTTTGGTAATAATGTGAGAAGTACTCAGTTCCGATTACGCATTATTTTGTGCGAGTGAAACGAGAGATCATGAGATATGTCATTCGACATTAATGGACGAATTATAGTTCTTTAATCGGAAAAGGGGGGAAATCTGGAAAAAATCTGGAAATTTTGTATTTAGCTTTATTCTGCGTTGTGTGAAACAGTGTTGGTTAATTTTTGGATCCCATGGCCGTATCTAAAGTGAATTCGAAATGGGTATTTAGTGGGATTGAAAGGGGTAGTAATAAGTGTTTTTTTAAGGTTGTGTGAGATAGAAGTAAACATTGCTTATTAAGTTTTATTAAGTCTGTTTGGAGGATGAAGGTTTTCAACATCTTCCTGTGAACTATAAGTATGATTTTAAAGATCCTGAAACAGGCGCACATACAATTGCTTTTTATTTAGCGGAGGAAATAAGAAAAGTGTATCTGCCACATAATCACGATTTAGAAGAAGATTAGGTAAGTTAGTATTTTTAATTATTTGAGGATATTATTTTTATGCATTGTTCTAAATGTAAGGAGTAAATAAAGTAATGTATTATTGGAAAATTGTTATTAGCAATGATTTAGTTTAAAGTAATTAGGATTGTAATCTAATTTTTATTAATTTAATGTATGTGCTTATTTATATTTTAAGTAGTGTTTTTTAATTTAATTATATTTTAATTTAATGATCGTGATTTTGTGAGTTATACATTTGTAGTATTTTGGAATACGTTTGAGTAGTATACGTTGAGTATTTTCAAGAAATTTTTCTAATTTATGAGAAAAAAGCAGTGTACATGGATATAGTGAAGAGTGTGCGCAATGCCATTTTTGTGCAATTCTGGGACTTTTTTTAAGTAAAAATAAGTTGACGTGTACATGGTTTAGTGATATTTTAATCAAATGATAGTTATTTTGTGAATTTTATGTTTGTAGGAATTTGGTATACATTTCAGTTGAAGTAAACGTCTATGGAAATAATTTAAATATTTGACACTAAGTATTTGTAACTATTTTTAATGTTTGCGTATAAATTCGTTGCTGACGTTTATAATATAATACATAATTTAGAGGTAAAAGTTTTTGGATATTTTATTTATTTTATACGTGGAAACGTTCATGCTTGGAAAGGGTATATACTTTTTCGCGATCAGGTAATTTCCTATATGTTCTTTTTACCGGATTTAAAGATTCACAAAACTTTCATGCATTTTCGTGAAATTTTTCTAATTTATGACAAAAAAGCAGTGTACATGGATATAGTGAAGAGTGTGCGCAATGCCATTTTTGTGCAATTCTGGGATGTTTTTTTAAGTAAAAATAAGTCGACGTGTACATGGTTTAGTGATATTTTAATTAAATGATAGTTATTTTGTGAATTTTATTTTTGTAGGAATTTGGTATACATTTCAGTTGAAGTAAACGTCTATGGAAATAATTTAAATATTTGACACTAAGTATTTGTAACTATTTTTAATGTTTGCGTATAAATTCATTGCTGACGTTTATAATATAATAGATAATTTAGAGGTAAAAGCTTTTGGATATTTTATTTATTTTATACGTGGAAATGTTCATTCTTGGAAAAGGTATGTACTTTTTCCCGATCAGGTAATTTCATATATGTGCTTTTTATCGAGTTTAAAGATTAAGAAAATTTTCCTGCATTTTTTTATGTAAAAATAAGTCGACGTGTAAATGGTTTATGTGCATGTGCTATTCTGAAAAACGCGCAAGGAGTTTGCGATTCTGCACTTTTTCCCAATTTTGCAGTTAATATTTGTCATGATTAAGCGGTTTTGTTACAGAAAATTTCTAACATAAGTGTAATTCGGCTAGTAGATTGTTGGAAAAAGTGTTGAGTAAATAAAAAGAAAAGAAACATGTCTTTACTTTGTGAAGACAAAATGGCGGCGAAAAAAAATAGAGGGTTGTTGTAGCAGAGTTGGTCGACAAATTTTCGCCAAGTTACCATAATCCAAATATCAACCCACTACTATTTTGAAGTTTAAGCCACTTTTATAAGAAGACAAATGAAATGTTGTAAATCAAATATTACTTACTGTACTTACACTAAGGTTAAAGAGGAGAGTACAGATTGCACTTAAACAAAACATCTAGTTACATCATGTATTTTCAAAATGGCAACAAAAAGTTCAAAAAATACTTTAATAGTTTAATTAAATAAATATATTTTATTACAGGAATATAAAGGTAAAAAGTATCATTTTTAAGCACACTAATTACATCCAATTTTAGAGATTTTACAAATAATTAAAATTCTTTCTACATAATATGAAAACAGAAAACATTCACTGTAGAGGCTTTTCAACAAATAAACAGAGCAAAATGCTTACAAATTCATATGAATTATGTGATACTCAAAACTCTTTAAATTCAAAAAGATGAATATGCAAAGGGCAAAATCTTAAATTTTATATTTTTGACGGCAAAACATTCATTTAGAAAACTTTTAGGGGCTACTAAACTAAGTGGGTTACTATTTGACACTCAACATGCAAATTTTGCAGCTACTTAATTCTGAAAAAATTAGCAAAGTGCATTTTCTTTTTTACTTAATTTAGAAATATTACAAAACATGTCAAATACTTAATATTAAAAAAGTAGTTTCACTTCTGAAATTCCTTTCCTTTCCTCTTAATCATGCACAACAGACATATTATGCTGGAGATGTATTACTGACCACTACTAAAAATGGCACATACTCTCATAGATATTCTGGGTTTTTGATTATCAGCTTTCAATTCAGGTTTGCCCTTATATATTTAAAGAATGATGTGCTATTATTAATTAATTAAACAGTTAATATTTAAATTTACAGGTATAAAATATAACAACAATCTAAACATGTATTTTTGGATTACTAAAAAAAAAAGAAATCTAGCAAACTTTTTCACCAATTAGTATAGCTTAAAATTAATTTTATTAAAAATAAAAAGATTTACTGGTACCTTTTCCAGCTACTCAGTGCTGTCAAAATCTGATCTTCCTCATATCAACCATCAGAGCTACAAAAATGAGAAACAAAAAAGAAAATTAATTTACATTTAAAAATAACTGCCTTTCTAAACATGAACATTACCAAAGCATTTCAATTTCAAATTAAAAACAAATTTTCAGTTCGTTTACGAACAATATTATTTCTAATACTTAAGGGGGAGGGGGGAAAGAGAAACAGACAAATTGCGATCCATTTTTCAACGCTTACAATTAATCCGAGTAAAAAAAAAAAGGCAACTAGCGTTTTGTTATCCGTAACAAAAAATGTCAGTCTCGAAAATCAATAAAATGAGAAATGAACAAGAATCCCTTTCAAAAGATTAGATACATTTTTTTCCTACTTTTAAGCAGTCCAAAATAAAACATTATTCATTTTTTATTTTTAATTAACGATTTGGAAACAGCTCATAACATAATCAACATCAGTTTACTCTCTTAAAAAGCAAAGAAAGCCGACACGTATTACGCTAGCACTGCCACACGTGCATTACCACGTGTGTTTGTATACGAAGTGGACACGCAGGTCCACTCCGTACACTTGATTACACTTTGCCCCGTCCGAACTTCCCTTCGGACACTAACTTCATCGCGTACCGCCACCGGTAGTCTTCTACATCTTCCCAAAGAACTAAGCCTACAATAATTTTGTTGACACTATTACGCCAGAAATATTCAGAATGAAAATTATTGTTTCTTATCTCATCTGATAGAGAAAAAGTTTCTTTGAAATATTTTCGAACACCTTCAATCGACATGGAAAAGTTTTGCGATAACGAATTTCGGAGATCAGAATGCTAATTCGTTAGGCCTAAATATCTACAACACACGAATGTACTTCCAAATGTTGCTTTTAGGCCTGACGTCACAACACATCAAAATCATAAATTTTTGAAGATTTTATGCTAAGTTTTAATCATAGAACAGTTCGTACACTATAATATAGCAATCGTAAAATTGAAGTAGAAAACATGGTGAAATGCACACACACAACATATGGATATATGCTACAAAAAAAAATTTTCGCACCTCAAATTATGCAAATAAGATGTAAAGGATGAATATTGCCCTGTACGTTCTTCGGGATAAAGCGTTACTCAAGAACAACCCATTCTTTTGTTACACTGCTTCAGTTTTCGGTCACCAGATGTCATTACAATACCATTTTCTGTTTCCCTCAACAGATGGCAGTCATTGCTTACCAAGGTGACCCGATTTTTTTCCGCATAATAAGATTTGTGCAATTGAATACATACGATAAGAAGCAAGCTAACTGAGAAATACTTAAAGCATCCAGTGAATTTTATTACACGCTGAATTCAAATAATTTGGGGTACATTTTTATTCAAGTTGAGTTTAAAAGGTATGTGAAATCAATTACACTCTAACTAGCACAGTACGATTGCGCAATTTGTTCTTTTTAAGAGACTGCAAAGGCGGTACTCATCTCTGTGTATGTTTGTTATTGGTCAATAGGCTGCTGATTGACTAGTAGTCATGTGATCTCATTGCCAGAATGAAAACAAATCTTCAGTCTGTTGTGTATGAGAAGTGCGAGAGTTAATTTCAAATTTTCTTCGTGTGCTTTTTACGACGTTGTCAGTAATATTTACTAATAATAACTTGGACGACCTTGTTTTTATTAGGTCTGGATATTAAAGGTTTGATGATATTTTATATTTATTATTGTACATCGTGTTTTTGTCATATAAGTAATCAGCTCAGTTGCTAAGCTTATACCCACTGGCAGTCATAAATGTTGGGCTAACATGCCAACATTTAAGAAATTAAAGTCAATGAAATCACTAATAAATTTAGCATTGCTGATTGCTAGCTATAATTTTAGTAAACATGTTTACTGATAAAATTGATGTTGATTATGTTTACGTTATGAAGTTACATTTCTAAAAGATTCGATTATATCTAACTGAAAGATATAAATGTGGCAATGAATAAACTGCTAGCTTTTAGCTGTATTAATTACTGATAAAGAGTTATTTTGGTTGTACTTAAACGTTTATTGAAGGAATCGATGGTATCTGCAGTTTTCGTATTGTTAGGGGGAACATAAATATTTTTCCGTATATGGTTATGCGCATAAAATTGTTTCATCAAAGCAGCTTTTATCATTTTTGAGCTGAATAAAGAGTGTTTACGTTACACGGGCAAATTTACAGCATGTACTTGATTCTTCCTTTCAAAGCAAGGTTTTTGACCTTAGGATTAGTTTACATACATCTGTATTTATATTTTTTTCTCTTAACTAAAGGAAAAGTTTTCTGCTTATATAATAAAGAATCCTTGTTTTAGTAGAAATGGCATAAAAGAGGGTAAAAATTGTGTTTAAATAGTTATTTAAGTTTTTGTATCTGATTGTTTTGTTATGTAATAAGCACTGAAGTAATTAAAGTTGCCTCTTCATACATATTCCATTGTATAATACTGTTGGCAATACAAAAACTTTTATTTTTGTAAGTTAATAAGAAAACAGATTTTGTATATAACAATATTAAGTGCTTAATAAGCATAAATAACTCTTGTACATTGGAGAACTTTCAATTAAATACAGTGTGAATCTGATAAAACATAAAAAAAGCTGAGAAGCATTTTGTTGTATTTCTAAAAATTATGCATAAGTACTTCAGAAGGAACTGGGATTATCCTCAAACACAACTGTTGTTGGTGTAGTAATGTCCAAAAAAGGTGCATGGTAAGGATACCTAAACAAATGTTTGTCTCTAAAGTTGGCAACAGATTTGCAAATGGTTTCCAAATTCTTGAACATTGTTCCTCTGTGGAACAGTGTACACACCAGGGTACCTAGGTGCAACACCTTACCCCTAATCAGGTAGTGTTGTGCTTTCTTAATCAGTACCAAAAACATAAACTAAATCCAAAATAATAACTTTTTTAAAAGAATAAATGACCGAAAATAATATGTGAGCTGGAATAATAAGTAAAATGAACTTTGAAAGTAAGAGGTGTAATAGAGCTGTTGAACCGGAAAACCGTCAAACTGGTATGATTGCTGAAAACATGCCATGATAATTAACAAGTAAGACGTGAGAACTTTGTTGCTTTCAAGTAGGGCGGTACAAGACAAAACTTGCAGTAAGTTAAGGTATGGGTGAACGTGCAATATATAATCACACGAGTTTAAAGTAGATAATGCAGAGAAACTAAGTGAAATATGAGCAAACACATTACAGCAGAATATACATAACTAGCAGACAAAATTACAAATAGTAGTTAATCATTATTCAGATTTAGAATAGAACACTTCAGAGAGTCATTGACATTGTAGTGACAGATTTTTCTAACAGGATTATTTATAATTTTTGATTTTCATAAAAGTTTTTAGCAAGTCAGCTGTAACATGTTCTTAGTAGTTAGACTTTCAGTTCGTAGTGAATTCTGTTGTTACATACATGCTATGAAGAATATGTTATCTGGTGCAGAAGGCAGTTCTGTGTCATTTGGAGTTTCGGTTGATCTTTACATTATGGTAACTTGGCGTTTTTTTGGCGAAAATTTGGCGACTAACTCTCCTACAGCAACCCTCTATTTTTTTTTCCCGCCGCCAGACATGTTTCTTTTCTTTTTATCTACTGTCACGAAGTAAAGACATGTTTCTTTTCTTTTTATCTACTGAACACTTCTTCCAACAATCTACTAGCCGAATTACACTTATGCTAGAAATTTTATCTAACAAAACTGCTTAATCATGACAAATATTCACTGCAAAATTGGGAAAAAGTGCACAATACCATACTCCTTACGCGTTTTTCAAAATAACACATACACATAAACCATTTACACGCCGACTTATTTTTACTTAAAAAAACATCCCAGAATTGCACAAAAATGGCATTGCGCACACTCTTCACTATATCCATGTACACTGCTTTTTTCTCATAAATTAGAAAAATTTCACGAAAATACATGACAATTTTCTCAATCTTTAAACCCGGTAAAAAGAACATATATGAAATTACCTGATCTCGAAAAAGTATTTACCCTTTTCAAATATGAACATTTCCACATATAAAATAAATAAAATATCCAAAAACTTTTACCTCTAAATCATCTATTACATTATACACGTCACCAACGAATTCATACCGCAACCATTAAAAATAGTTACAAATACTTAGTGTCAAATATTTAAATTATTTCCATAGACGTTTACTTCAACTGAAATGTATACCAAATTCCTACAAACATAAAATTCACAAAATAACTATCGTTTAATTAAAATATAATTAAATTCAAAAACACTACTTAAAATATAAATGAGCATATACATTAAATTAATACATACATAAATACCCATTTCGAATTCACTTTAGTTACGGCCATGGGATCCAAAAATTCACGAACACTGTTTCACACAACACAGAATAAAGCCAAATACAAAATTTCCAGATTTTTTCCCGATTTCCCCCCTTTTCCTATTAAAGAACCGTAATTCGTCCATTAATATCACATGACATATCCCATGATCTCTCATTTCCCTCACACAAAATAATGCGTAATCGGAACTGAGTACTACTCACATTATTACCAAAGTCCCAGGTAGTAACCTTTATCGCCTCCAAAATGTCGCCAAACTACCAGTTACCATATTGTAAAGATCAACCGGAGTTTCTTTCTATTAGTACAACAAGAGCAAGCCCATACAGGACATGCATAACATAATGTTAAACGCAAGCTGGATTTGGAAATGAGTAGCTTCTTTTCAATGTAACACTATTTCCAGCAATTAAGGGGAAGAGTTATGCTTTACATGCTCGAAACTTGTTAATAACAGATGTAATTTGTAGGGTCCGCGTGAGAGAATTACTGAGTATCACCGCCAAGATATTTCTGAACATGTTCACAGCTTTTTTATGAGGATGCAGATAAGTGTTCTTTTTATTATTATCATCATCATTTTGGCATATTTCTTCAGCTCTAGACATTGCCATTTCACTAGTTTTCAGGGCCCACCAGCGGCCGAGCGGTAAAGTCGCTGAACACTGGTAGTTCGGTCCGAGGTTCGAATCCCGCGAACGGGCTGGCTGCATGGGTGTTTTCGTGGTTTTCCCCATGTGTAACGTGTATACGAGCCAGTTTCCCTTAGAAAGTCCTCCACGAAGGCATCCCTTCCCTTAGGCAGATAGCCCTAGTGTGCTTTGCCATGATTAAATACACCACACCACATCACACCACTAGTTTTCATTCTTGGTGAAAATTATTTTTGTAGCCAAGGCTCGTACAAAAAATTTTTTATGTAATCATCCCCCCTCCAAGACTGTTGTAGATTTCATGAGTTTAGATTTGCAAGGAGTTGAACAAGGCAGCTATTTCTTTTTTTCAAGAAAAAGATATTATTCAATAAGAAAGTTTGTGGGTAAAAGTATAGTTTAGGGTACCCCTTGGCGGTACATGGATACCGATTTGTGCAATTCTTCGACTCGTTACTTTTGCTTGCGAAGCGGCGATTTTTGCGCCAAAAATCCTATATTTATTCCCAGAGAATGTAACTAAACTTTTGATTTCAGAATTCTGTATTGGAACGTCTAGCAATTTGAATTTGCTTTTAAAAATAACATGGGCAGATTTTTCCATGGGCTGGACACTTTCGATATTCATGAGATATTCCACATTTAGAACAAACTTTTGTTGCTTGTTTCTCAATATTTACCTCTTTGCATATATATATATATTCTTATTGTGCTTACTTTGTTTCTTTTTCATTAACAATTTCCTAACTTTTTGTTTTCATTTTATGTGCACTTATTTCTGCTTATCTACATGTATCAAGAGCTTTTTCTGGCTGATCTTTGGAATATGGTAACTGGTAGTTTGGTGACATTTTGGAGGCGATAAAGGTTACTACCTAGGACTTTGGTAATAATGTGAGAAGCACTCAGTTCCGATTACGCATTATTTTGTGTGAGGGAAATGAGAGATCATGAGATATGTTATGTGACATTAATGGACGAATTACAGTTGTTTAATCGGAAAAGGGGGGAAATCTCGAAAAAATCTGGAAATTTCGTATTTAGCTATATTGTGTGTTGTGTGAAACGTGACATTAATGGACGAATTACAGTTCTTTAATCGGAAAAGGGGGTTAATTTGGAAAAGCTTCATTGTGTGTTGTGTGAAATAATGTTGATTAATTTTCGAATTGCATGGCACTATGTAAAGTAAATTCTAAATTTTTAATGCATTTATCTGATAATAATAATAAGTTGAGATTGTGTGAAAGGAAGGATATTATAGTTAAGTTTAAATGACGGTGCAAGAAATATGGTGAAAATGGACATTTTGTGAAAAGGAGTGTAAGGAAGGGTACGTGGTTTGCTGAAAGTAGTTTGAGTATAGGTGAAATTTTATTAATTTCTTATTACTTGGTGAATAGACTTCCAGTTGACTACTGGATTTAGGATTTAGAAATTAGCAGTAGTACTGCAGCCACGTAATGAAGATTCTGAAGAAGATTAGGTAAGTTAGTATTTTTAATCATTTGAGGATATTATTTTTATGTATTGTTCTAAATGTAAGGAGTAAATAAATTAATGTGGTATTATTGGAAAATTGTTATTAGCAAGGATTTAGTTTAAAGTAATTAGGATTGTAATCTAATTTTTATTAATTTAATGTATGTGCTTATTTAAGTAGTGTTTTTTAATTTAATGATCGTGATTTTGTGAGTTATATATTTGTAGTATTTTGGAATACGTTTGAGTAGTATACGTTGAGTATTTTCATGCATTTTCCTGAAATTTTCTAATTTATGAGAAAAAAGCAGTGTACATGGATATAGTGAAGAGTGTGCGCAATGCCATTTTTGTGCAATTCTGGGATTTTTTTTAAGTAAAAATAAGTCGACGTGTACATGGTTTAGTGATATTTTAATTAAATGATAGTTATTTTGTGAATTTTATGTTTGTAGGAATTTGGTATACGTTTCACTTGAAGTAAACGTGTATGGAAATAATTTAAATATTTGACACTAAGTATTTGTAACTATTTTTAATGTTTGCGTATAAATTCGTTAGTGACGTTTATAATATAATATACAATTTAGAGGTAAAAGCTTTGGGATATTTTTTTTTCTTTTATATGTGGAAATGTTAATCCTTGGAAACGGTATGTACTTTTTTGCGATCAGGTAATTTCATATATGTGCTTTTTATCGAGTTTAAAGATTAAGAAAATTTTCCTGCATTTTCGTGCAAATTTTTGTAATTTATGAGAAAATAGCAGTGTAGATGAATAAAGTTAAGAGTGTGTGTAATGCCATTTTTGTGCAATTCTGGGATGTTTTTTTAAGTAAAAATAAGTTGACGTGTAAATGGTTTATGTGTATGTGCTATTCTGAAAAAGGCGCAAGGAGTTTGCGATTCTGCACTTTTTCCCAATTTTGCAGTTAATATTTGTCATGATTACGTAGTTTTGTTACACAAAATTTCTAGCATCAGTGTAATTTGGCTAGTAGATTGTTGGAAAAAGTGTTTAGTGAATAAAAAAAAAAAAAAAGAAACGGTTGATCTTTACAATATGGTAACTGGTAGTTTGGCGACATTTTGGAGGCGATAAAGGTTACTACCTGGGACTTTGGTAATAATGTGAGCAGTACTCAGTTCCGATTACGCATTATTTTGTGTGAGGAAAATGAGAGATCATGGGATATGTCATGTGATATTAATGGACGAATTACGGTTCTTTAATCGGAAATGCGGTATGAATTCATTGGTGACGTGTATAATGTAATAGATGATTTAGAGGTAAAAGTTTTTGGATATTTTATTTATTTTATATGTGGAAATGTTCATATTTGGGTAAATACTTTTTCGCGATCAGGTAATTTCATATATGTTCTTTTTACCGGGTTTAAAGATTGAGAAAATTGTCATGTATTTTCGTGAAATTTTTCTAATTTATGAGAAAAAAGCAGTGTACATGGATATAGTGAAGAGTGTGCGCAATGCCATTTTTGTGCAATTCTGGGATGTTTTTTTAAGTAAAAATAAGTCGACGTGTACATGGTTTAGTGATATTTTAATTAAATGATAGTTATTTTGTGAATTTTATGTTTGTAGGAATTTGGTACACGTTTAAGTTGAAGTAAACGTGCATGGAAATAATTTAAATTTTTGATACTAAGTATTTGTAATGCTTGCGGTATGAATTCGTTGGTGACGTGTATAATGTAATAGATGATTTAGAGGTTTTTGGATATTTTATTTATTTTATATGTGGAAATGTTCATATTTGGAAAGGGTAAATACTTTTTCGCGATTAGGTAATTTCATATATGTTCTTTTTACCGGGTTTAAAGATTGAGAAAATTGTCATGTATTTTCGTGAAATTTTTCTAATTTATGAGAAAAAAGCAGTGTACATGGATATAGTGAAGAGTGTGAGCAATGCCATTTTTGTGCAATTCTGGAATGTTTTTTTAAGTAAAAATAAGTCGGCGTGTACATGGTTTATGTGTATGTGTTATTTTGAAAAACGCGTAAGGAGTATGGTATTGTGCACTTTTTCCCAATTTTGCAGTGAATATTTGTCATGATTAAGCAGTTTTGTTAGATAAAATTTCTAGCATAAGTGTAATTCGGCTAGTAGATTGTTGAAAGAAGTGTTCAGTAGATAAAAAGAAAAGAAACATGTCTTTACTTCATGAAGACAAAATGGCGGCAGGAAAAAAAAATAGAGGGTTGCTGTAGGAGAGTTGGTCGCCAAATTTTCGCCAAAAAAACGCCAAGTTACCATAATGTAAAGATCAACCAAAGAAACATGTCTTTACTTCGTGAAGACAAAATGGCGGCGAAAAAAAAAATAGAGAGTTGCTGTAGCAGAGTTGGTCGCCAAATTTTCGCCAAAAAATCGCCAATTTACCATAATCCAAAGATCAACCCTTTTTCTAATGTTAATTGTATTTCATGTAACAATCTTGCTCTTACTACATCATCTTTAATATCACAAATAATTTTATGATTTATTAGACTATCAGTTAAGTAAACTTGCATGTTCTACGTTTATTTCGAAGGTTAGTTACGTACTCATTTACGGTTTCTGACTCTTTGATTTCTAGTTTTTTCTTAGGTATAAAATAGTCCATAAATTTTGTCTTAATTTAATTTAATTTAATTTCTTTACCACTTTCTATAGGAAATATTTTGAGACTATGAATTCCTATTACATGAAGAAAAGTATTAACTCTTACATTCTCTTCTTTATTATGTAATCCACTGGCTGCTTCATATATTTCGAATGACTGCAGCCATCTTTGCCTATTTGAAGCAAGATTTCCTTCAAATTTCACCCACTCTGGTAGTTTTAAACTATCCATTTTAAAATCAAAACACTTCTGACACCATATAAAATAAAGAGGGTGTACTTTTAACTTTTTAAACTACATATTTAAAATCATAGCATATTATGTCTTACATAGAACTGCAATGCTGACATAATTTTCTTTTTATATGTGTCCAAAAATGTTGCTATTTAGAAGATTCTAAATATTAAATGTTGTCATTTACAAATTACTAAATATTAAATGTTACATTACCAAATTTTGTGTATTGTTTCCAGTAGGAAAAAATTGGTGTTATAGCCAACGTTCTCAAAGCTTTTCTACAAATTTATATTTCACCTTCTGATAAAGACTGTTTGTGGTTTTTGTAGATTGGAGAACTAGCCAACTGAAGCACTTTTGACATCCCTGTGTAGTGTTTTGTGTGTTGTGTAGCCCTTTCTTGCTTGGAATTGTGATTCTACATCATTTGTAAAGTATTTAGAATGTAAAGATGTAAAATATCCAAAGAATGCATTAAAATTATTTATGATATGCTTCTACATGGATAACTGTGTCAGAAGTGTGCCGAGCGAACAAGAATTAAAGATTTTCGTTAAAGTTGCAATCAATGAACAAAAATTTGACTTAAGAAGCTGGGAATGTACAGATTTCAACGATGAAATCACTTTCATTACAAATCTGTTTGGGATAAAGATGCAGATGTTGGGTATCAGTATGACTTGTTTGAGGGAGCTTTGTGTAGAAAAGGTCACAAAGAAAATTATACTTTCTGCTGCTTGTTGCACCTTCGATCCCATTTGTGTTACTTGCTCTGGTGCATGGTTCCCGAAATTATTATTGCAGAGAACTTTGGTGAGGAAGTTGAATTGGGAGGAAAAGGTTGACTCTGAAACTAATAGAAAAGGTGTGCGTTCCTTGATATCTCAAAATCGGTGATGACAATGAAAAATATTCTTCACATTTCTTCTGTGATGCAAGCATGTATGCCTGTGTGGCTGTAGCCTTCTTTCAAGTTGAAACTAGTGAATATGTTAAAGTCCAGTTGTTAAGAGCTTATAATGTTGTGTGGCCCCAACTTGTCAGCAACAGTAGTAGTGACTGCTATAAACTGTAAATTACACAAACTCGTAAGACGGTTTTAAATCCCTTTTTATTTCACTTTAGAAATCACAGTTGCATTCACTTAACGCTCACAAACTACGCCGACCCGGCGGTTTAACAAAATAGAAAAGTACAACTAAAAATAAATGACAGGATGAATAAATAACGAAATCACTATCGACGAGGCTCTATAATCGTAACTAACTTAACCGCGTTTTAAGATACAGCTGAGATTCAGCAAACTTACTGATTAAGAAGTTGAAAGATTCAACGAACTGCCGAAATAGGCACACAGGCCGAAACGGGTGGCTCTTAAATTTCTACTTAGCAACCTTCACGCTCGCAATTCAAGAAGCACACTTACAATCTCGTTTCCCTTCTATTTAAACTCAATTTGCTTCTGCTAAAATTTGAATACTCTGCGTGTTCTACTACATGGGATATGTCATGTGATATTAATGGACGAATTACGGTTCTTTAATCGGAAAAGGGGGGAAATCGGGAAAAAATCTGGAAGTTTTGTATTTGGCTTTATTCTGTGTTGTGTGAAACAGTGTTCGTGAATTTTTGGATCCCATGGCTGTAACTAAAGTGAATTCGAAATGGGTATTTATGTATGTATTAATTTAATGTATGTGCTCATTTATATTTTAAGTAGTGTTTTTGAATTTAATTATATTTTAATTAAATGATAGTTATTTTGTGAATTTTATGTTTGTATGAATTTGGTATACGTTTTAGTTGAAGTAAACGTGCATGGAAATAATTTAAATTTTTGATACTAAGTATTTGTAATGCTTGCGGTATGAATTCGTTGGTGACGTGTATAATGTAATAGATGATTTAGAGGTTTTTGGATATTTTATTTATTTTATATGTGGAAATGTTCATATTTGGAAAGGGTAAATACTTCTTCGCGATTAGGTAATTTCATATATGTTCTTTTTACCGGGTTTAAAGATTGAGAAAATTGTCATGTATTTTCGTGAAATTTTTCTAATTTATGAGAAAAAAGCAGTGTACATGGATATAGTGAAGAGTGTGAGCAATGCCATTTTTGTGCAATTCTGGAATGTTTTTTTAAGTAAAAATAAGTCGGCGTGTACATGGTTTATGTGTATGTGTTATTTTGAAAAACGCGTAAGGAGTATGGTATTGTGCACTTTTTCCCAATTTTGCAGTGAATATTTGTCATGATTAAGCAGTTTTGTTAGATAAAATTTCTAGCGTAAGTGTAATTCGGCTAGTAGATTGTTGAAAGAAGTGTTCAGTAGATAAAAAGAAAAGAAACATGTCTTTACTTCATGAAGACAAAATGGCGGCAGGAAAAAAAAATAGAGGGTTGCTGTAGGAGAGTTGGTCGCCAAATTTTCGCCAAAAAATCGCCAGTTTACCATAATCCAAAGATCAACCCTTTTTCTAATGTTAATTGTATTTCATGTAACAATCTTGCTCTCACTACATCATCTTTAATATCACAAATAATTTTATCATTTATTAGACTATCAGTTAAGTAAACTTGCATGTTCTACGTTTATTTCGAAGGTTAGTTACGTACTCATTTACGGTTTCTGACTCTTTGATTTCTAGTTTTTTCTTAGGTATAAAATAGTCCATAAATTTTGTCTTAATTTAATTTAATTTCTTTACCACTTTCTATAGGAAATATTTTGAGACAAATTACATGACATCCTATTACATGAAGAAAAGTATTAACTCTTACATTCTCTTCTTTATTATGTAATCCACTGGCTGCTTCATATATTTCGAATGACTGCAGCCATCTTTGCCTATTTGAAGCAAGATTTCCTTCAAATTTCACCCACTCTGGTAGTTTTAAACTATCCATTTTAAAATCAAAACACTTCTGACACCATATAAAATAAAGAGGGTGTACTTTTAACTTTTTAAACTACATATTTAAAATCATAGCATATTATGTCTTACATAGAACTGCAATGCTGACATAATTTTCTTTTTATATGTGTCCAAAAATGTTGCTATTTAGAAGATTCTAAATATTAAATGTTGTCATTTACAAATTACTAAATATTAAATGTTACATTACCAAATTTTGTGTATTGTTTCCAGTAGGAAAAAATTGGTGTTATAGCCAACGTTCTCAAAGCTTTTCTACAAATTTATATTTCACCTTCTGATAAAGACTGTTTGTGGTTTTTGTAGATTGGAGAACTAGCCAACTGAAGCACTTTTGACATCCCTGTGTAGTGTTTTGTGTGTTGTGTAGCCCTTTCTTGCTTGGAATTGTGATTCTACATCATTTGTAAAGTATTTAGAATGTAAAGATGTAAAATATCCAAAGAATGCATTAAAATTATTTATGATATGCTTCTACATGGATAACTGTGTCAGAAGTGTGCCGAGCGAACAAGAATTAAAGATTTTCGTTAAAGTTGCAATCAATGAACAAAAATTTGACTTAAGAAGCTGGGAATGTACAGATTTCAACGATGAAATCACTTTCATTACAAATCTGTTTGGGATAAAGATGCAGATGTTGGGTATCAGTATGACTTGTTTGAGGGAGCTTTGTGTAGAAAAGGTCACAAAGAAAATTATACTTTCTGCTGCTTGTTGCACCTTCGATCCCATTTGTGTTACTTGCTCTGGTGCATGGTTCCCGAAATTATTATTGCAGAGAACTTTGGTGAGGAAGTTGAATTGGGAGGAAAAGGTTGACTCTGAAACTAATAGAAAAGGTGTGCGTTCCTTGATATCTCAAAATCGGTGATGACAATGAAAAATATTCTTCACATTTCTTCTGTGATGCAAGCATGTATGCCTGTGTGGCTGTAGCCTTCTTTCAAGTTGAAACTAGTGAATATGTTAAAGTCCAGTTGTTAAGAGCTTATAATGTTGTGTGGCCCCAACTTATCAGCAACAGCAGTAGTGACTGCTATGAACTGTAAATTACACAAACTCGTAAGAAGGGTTTAAATCCCTTTTTATTTCACTTTAGAAATCACAGTTGCGTTCACTTGACGCTCACAAACTATGCCGACCCGGCGGTTTAACAAAATAGAAAAGTACAACTAAAAATAAAAGACAGGATGAATAAATAACGAAATCACTATCTACGAGGCTCTATAATCGTAACTAACTTAACCGCATTCTAAGATTCAGCTGAGATTGAGCAACCTCACTGATTAAGAAGTTGAAAGATTCAATGAACTGCCGAAATAGGCGACAGGTCGGAACGCACGGTTGTTAAATTTCTACCTAGCAACCTTCACGCTCGCGATTCAAGAAGCACACTTACAATCTCGTTTCCCTTCTATTTAAACTCAATTTACTTCTGCTAAAATTTGAATACTCTGCGCGTTCTACTACAATTTACATACTCTGGCATTGGCAATTCTAGGGGAAAGTAAAGGCTTGACAGGAAAGAAAGCTTAAACTTAAAATAAATATACATTTGTCGCTGCCAGAATTTGGTAAACTTGGAAGCAGGTCCTAGAAACGACCTGTTGAAAAAGTTTCCATATACTAACCTAAAACTCAAGAGCTCCGTTTACGTAAAACAAACTGTTTCCTACAACAATTATAATCATTTCTGTAGATGTTAGATTACCATATCTTCTTACAGGATCCTTTCTGGAATTTGGTCTTCATCACTCAACATTTTTCTCTTCCTTCCAGGATCTGGAAGGAATAAGTATCAGTATATTCGAAATACATTATGATTTACACTTTCTTAACACTCGATACATTTTTGTTTTCGATCCTTTTCTTTTCCTTATTTAACTGCTTACATTCACATTCATTCAAATATTCAAACATGAATTTAACTTTACCCTGGTTCTCCACCATGTGTGATGTCAAGCGGGAATCTTCGTGTTTTTGTATTACAACACTTCCCCTAACCACAATGATCTGTTAGCATACAAACGACCAAATATGACACACCTTAATCCGACATACTGAAACGTGATGAGCTATGTTTAATATTCTTAAAATTCAAGTGTAGGTGGAGAACCCTACAAAACACATTCATTCTAATTCCACCATATTTGGCTAACAAATTGTTTACTGTTATCGGTAATGACTTTTATCGGTGCACCGTATTTTAAAATGTATCTGTGTAAGAATGCATCTGCGACTGTTTTGGCTGACGCACGTTTAAGTGGGACAATTTCTTTCCATTTTGAAAAATGATCTACAATTTCTAAAAGAAAACGATTTTTTATTTAACTCACTCTGGGGAAAAGGACCAAGAAGATCTATGCCTAAAATTTCATTCAGAAATGTAGCGCGAATGCTATTTAAGTACCCGGCCGGGCTGTAATTAATATCATTTATTAACTGACATTGATTGCAGGATCTGACATACGCAGTTACTATTTTGTATAATTGCAGGAAATATACCGCCTCGCATACCCTTTTTAAAGTCTTTCTGACCCCTAAATGACCCGCTGTTTTCGCGTCGTGTAATTCCTTCAAAATGCTTAATCCAAGCGAGGCTGGGATGACTGGTCTATATTCGAAATTTTCGTTTGTTGCTTTTGTATAAAACAATAAATTATCTATTATTTCATAGTTTTCTGCTCTACTCCTCATTACATCGATATCTGTGTGTTCAAAGCTTTCGGGGTCTTTCAAATACGCATAGATACTTCCAAATTCAGGATCAGCTTTCAATTCAGCAATAATTGTTTCTCTAGAATCTAAAATTTTTGAAGTCAACACAGCGCATTTGAGTTCATTGCCTTCATCGTCCAGTTTTATTCGAGATAGTGCGTCAGCAACATTGTTTTCCTTACCCGGTTTATATTTAATTATTAGATTATATTCTTGAAGTTTTAAAGCCCATCTTATTAACCTGGGCATTAGGATTTCCCCGAGTAAAGTCTACCAACGGCCGCATGATCCGAAAAGACTGTTACTGGCGCTTTGCTGAAATAAACTCGAAATTTGTGTACAGCCATTAATACGGCTAATGTTTCTCTCTCTGTAGCTGTATAATTCCTTTGCGTAGAATTTAAAGTTTCACTAAAAAATGACAAAGGATGGCCATTCTGCATGAGGATCGCACCTATGGCATAGTCCGATGCATCTGCTTCAATTTCCAGGTTTTCGTCCCCTTCCGGGAATTTCAAAACGGGCATTGATGAGTGCTTCTTTTAACCTTTCAAATGCTGTATTTGCTTCTGCTGTCCACGTCAACTTACTTTTTTTTCTTTTAATTACTAGCAACGGTTCAACAATGTTCGCAAGATCTTTTATGAACGACCGATAATAAGAACATAACCCAAGGAAAGAAGAAAATTTCTTGGCGGTCTTGGGAGGTGGGAAATTCTTGATGGCTTTTATTTTTGAATCCTGAGTTTCTATACCCTTTTGCGAGATTTTATAACCCAAATATTTAAGTTCTTTAGTCGCGAACTTGCATTTTGCTGCGTTAATTATAAGAGCGGCCTCTTTTAATAATTTAAAAAACCTCTTCCAAATCTTTAATATGTTGTTCCAATGTACTACTCATTATAATTATATCATCTAGATAGATTTAAAGTCAATTTTCGTAGGACAGGCTTTAGAACAATGTCCATAGCTCTCTGGAATGTTGACGGGGCCCCACACAACCCAAAGGGCATGCGTAAAAATGCATAAGTGCCCGATTTTGTGATAAACGCGGTTTTATGTATATCTAAAGATCTCATAGCTATTTGATAGTATCCAGACGTTAAGTCCAAAGTAGTCATGTATCTCGTAGACTTAATCTTTCTAACCGGTAAACCGGGAACTTAGTAATACTATTAAGCTTTCTGTAATCGATAGCAAACCTCCAAGCCCTTTTATCCGAAGGAGGGAAATCATTCTTTTTCGTACATAGTACGACTGAACTCGCGTACTCACTATTTATAGGCGTTATTATTTTGTTCTTTAACACTTCCTGAATATGTTCTTCAATAATTAGGTCTTTCTGTTTATCATAGCGATAAGGTTTAGTCCTACAGGGTTTTTCGGCAGTTAACTGTATCTCATGCGTAACTATTTGACAGCTATCAGGCCTTTCTGAAAACAAGTTTGAAAAAGTACTCACCACTTGCTGGATGGCATGGCTTTCATGGTCATTCAAATGGCTAAGGTCTACCTGCGGTTGTTTCACTGGCTCCACCACCCTCCGATCCATTTCCAGCATAATCGAATTTTCCTGAAACTTTAGTTTGGCTTTCGCGGCCTTTAGAAACTCCATGCCTAAGATGACTGGACTCTGCAAATTTTTCACCACAAAAATTAATACTTTGAGGCTCTCATCTTTTACCTGTATTTTTAATGATAATTTCCCAATACGTTGACAGGTTTTTCCTTGCGCCGCTATAATTTCTGTGTTTTTATTTTTAAATAATCGTAGCCTATTAAAATTCTTCTTGAAAAATGTATCACTCATAAAATTACCTTCTGGCCCTGTATCAATAAGGGCTCCTGCTGGTACATCGCCAACCAGGACATGTATAATCGATAATTGTGAATTCTTTACCACGACTGTATTTAGGTATCTTCTTGAGGGTTTTTTCGAAACTTCCGGGGTCTGGACCCTCGCTTTTACAGGCCCCTCTTCTCGTTTAAAGCTTTCCTTTCAACTTTTGCCTTCTGGGTAAGCGGATGTTTGTTTTCGAATTTCCTTTTTGAGCCTTGACCTTCGAGGTTCGATGAGTTGGCTTGATAGCTCTTTTTCCCATAAGAGCGATTTGTGTTTCCGGTCTGTTGATTTGAGGATTGCCTTCGGTGACCTTGAGAGTACGATGCCCCTCTAGATTTTTCCGCTATTCTGCGGTTTTGGAACTTGACCGCCAACTCGAAGAGTTCCTGAAGGGTGCTTGGATTTTGGATTTCTAAGTAATCTTGGACAGTAGGTAGCAATCTTGGTAAGATTATTTCAATAATCTCCACGTCGGGTTTCTTCCCATACAGCATGCTGGTCAGCTTAGCTTTTTGCAGAATGAAGTCCGTCAGATCTTCTATATTACGTTGAACTATACAGTTCGGTTTCTAGCTTTGCTCGGTCTTTCACTATGGGGAATGCCTTTAATCATGATATTTTGAAATTTTCAAAGGTATATGTTTGGCCTCCGAATTCTCCTAATAAAAATTTCCCTATACTCTTCCACCATAGTGAGGCCTGTCCTCTTAGTGCAGACGTGGCAATGGCAACTTTTTGTCTTTCAGGCACAGGGTATAACTGAAAATGTTTTTCGAGGCCTTCTAAGAATATCGCCACCGAATTTTTTCCGTCGAAATTGACGTTTGGCTTGATAGATGCTCTCATCGTTTGGACCAGGTATCCAAATCCTTCTAACTGGTTCGCCATTTCTTGTTGTTGGAGTTGTACAGGAGCTTCCGTCCAGTTTTCGGCCATCTCAGTTCGTAAGGTGTTCGGGTGCCAATATAATGTTGTGTGGCCCCAACTTGTCAGCAACAGTAGTAGTGACTGCTATAAACTGTAAATTACACAAACTCGTAAGACGGTTTTAAATCCCTTTTTATTTCACTTTAGAAATCACAGTTGCATTCACTTAACGCTCACAAACTACGCCGACCCGGCGGTTTAACAAAATAGAAAAGTACAACTAAAAATAAATGACAGGATGAATAAATAACGAAATCACTATCGACGAGGCTCTATAATCGTAACTAACTTAACCGCGTTTTAAGATACAGCTGAGATTCAGCAAACTTACTGATTAAGAAGTTGAAAGATTCAACGAACTGCCGAAATAGGCACACAGGCCGAAACGGGTGGCTCTTAAATTTCTACTTAGCAACCTTCACGCTCGCAATTCAAGAAGCACACTTACAATCTCGTTTCCCTTCTATTTAAACTCAATTTGCTTCTGCTAAAATTTGAATACTCTGCGTGTTCTACTACATGGGATATGTCATGTGATATTAATGGACGAATTACGGTTCTTTAATCGGAAAAGGGGAGAAATCGGGAAAAAATCTGGAAGTTTTGTATTTGGCTTTATTCTGTGTTGTGTGAAACAGTGTTCGTGAATTTTTGGATCCCATGGCTGTAACTAAAGTGAATTCGAAATGGGTATTTATGTATGTATTAATTTAATGTATGTGCTCATTTATATTTTAAGTAGTGTTTTTGAATTTAATTATATTTTAATTAAATGATAGTTATTTTGTGAATTTTATGTTTGTATGAATTTGGTATACGTTTTAGTTGAAGTAAACGTGCATGGAAATAATTTAAATATCTGACAATAAGTATTTGTAATGGTTGCGGTATGAATTCATTGGTGACGTGTATAATGTAATATATGATTTAGAGGTAAAAGTTTTTGGATATTTTATTTATTTTATATGTGGAAATGTTCATATTTGGGTAAATACTTTTTCGCGATCAGGTAATTTCATATATGTTCTTTTTACCGGGTTTAAAGATTGAGAAAATTGTCATGTATTTTCATGAAATTTTTCTAATTTATGAGAAAAAAGCAGTGTACATGGATATAGTGAAGAGTGTGCGCAATGCCATTTTTGTGCAATTCTGGGATGTTTTTTTAAGTAAAAATAAGTCGACGTGTACATGGTTTAGTGATATTTTAATTAAATGATAGTTATTTTGTGAATTTTATGTTTGTAGGAATTTGGTACACGTTTAAGTTGAAGTAAACGTGCATGGAAATAATTTAAATTTTTGATACTAAGTATTTGTAATGCTTGTGGTATGAATTCGTTGGTGACGTGTATAATGTAATAGATGATTTAGAGGTTTTTGGATATTTTATTTATTTTATATGTGGAAATGTTCATATTTGGAAAGGGTAAATACTTTTTCGCGATTAGGTAATTTCATATATGTTCTTTTTACCGGGTTTAAAGATTGAGAAAATTGTCATGTATTTTCGTGAAATTTTTCTAATTTATGAGAAAAAAGCAGTGTACATGGATATAGTGAAGAGTGTGAGCAATGCCATTTTTGTGCAATTCTGGAATGTTTTTTTAAGTAAAAATAAGTCGGCGTGTACATGGTTTATGTGTATGTGTTATTTTGAAAAACGCGTAAGGAGTATGGTATTGTGCACTTTTTCCCAATTTTGCAGTGAATATTTGTCATGATTAAGCAGTTTTGTTAGATAAAATTTCTAGCATAAGTGTAATTCGGCTAGTAGATTGTTGAAAGAAGTGTTCAGTAGATAAAAAGAAAAGAAACATGTCTTTACTTCATGAAGACAAAATGGCGGCAGGAAAAAAAAATAGAGGGTTGCTGTAGGAGAGTTGGTCGCCAAATTTTCGCCAAAAAAACGCCAAGTTACCATAATGTAAAGATCAACCAAAGAAACATGTCTTTACTTCGTGAAGACAAAATGGCGGCGAAAAAAAAAATAGAGAGTTGCTGTAGCAGAGTTGGTCGCCAAATTTTCGCCAAAAAATCGCCAATTTACCATAATCCAAAGATCAACCCTTTTTCTAATGTTAATTGTATTTCATGTAACAATCTTGCTCTTACTACATCATCTTTAATATCACAAATAATTTTATGATTTATTAGACTATCAGTTAAGTAAACTTGCATGTTCTACGTTTATTTCGAAGGTTAGTTACGTACTCATTTACGGTTTCTGACTCTTTGATTTCTAGTTTTTTCTTAGGTATAAAATAGTCCATAAATTTTGTCTTAATTTAATTTAATTTCTTTACCACTTTCTATAGGAAATATTTTGAGACAAATTACATGACATCCTATTACATGAAGAAAAGTATTAACTCTTACATTCTCTTCTTTATTATGTAATCCACTGGCTGCTTCATATATTTCGAATGACTGCAGCCATCTTTGGCTAATTGAAGCAAGATTTCCTTCAAATTTCACCCACTCTGGTAGTTTTAAACTATCCATTTTAAAATCAAAACACTTCTGACACCATATAAAATAAAGAGGGTGTACTTTTAACTTTTTAAACTACATATTTAAAATCATAGCATATTATGTCTTACATAGAACTGCAATGCTGACATAATTTTCTTTTTATATGTGTCCAAAAATGTTGCTATTTAGAAGATTCTAAATATTAAATGTTGTCATTTACAAATTACTAAATATTAAATGTTACATTACCAAATTTTGTGTATTGTTTCCAGTAGGAAAAAATTTGTGTTATAGCCAACGTTCTCAAAGCTTTTCTACAAATTTATATTTCACCTTCTGATAAAGACTGTTTGTGGTTTTTGTAGATTGGAGAACTAGCCAACTGAAGCACTTTTGACATCCCTGTGTAGTGTTTTGTGTGTTGTGTAGCCCTTTCTTGCTTGGAATTGTGATTCTACATCATTTGTAAAGTATTTAGAATGTAAAGATGTAAAATATCCAAAGAATGCATTAAAATTATTTATGATATGCTTCTACATGGATAACTGTGTCAGAAGTGTGCCGAGCGAACAAGAATTAAAGATTTTCGTTAAAGTTGCAATCAATGAACAAAAATTTGACTTAAGAAGCTGGGAATGTACAGATTTCAACGATGAAATCACTTTCATTACAAATCTGTTTGGGATAAAGATGCAGATGTTGGGTATCAGTATGACTTGTTTGAGGGAGCTTTGTGTAGAAAAGGTCACAAAGAAAATTATACTTTCTGCTGCTTGTTGCACCTTCGATCCCATTTGTGTTACTTGCTCTGGTGCATGGTTCCCGAAATTATTATTGCAGAGAACTTTGGTGAGGAAGTTGAATTGGGAGGAAAAGGTTGACTCTGAAACTAATAGAAAAGGTGTGCGTTCCTTGATATCTCAAAATCGGTGATGACAATGAAAAATATTCTTCACATTTCTTCTGTGATGCAAGCATGTATGCCTGTGTGGCTGTAGACTTCTTTCAAGTTGAAACTAGTGAATATGTTAAAGTCCAGTTGTTAAGAGCTTATAATGTTGTGTGGCCCCAACTTGTCAGCAACAGTAGTAGTGACTGCTATAAACTGTAAATTACACAAACTCGTAAGACGGTTTTAAATCCCTTTTTATTTCACTTTAGAAATCACAGTTGCATTCACTTAACGCTCACAAACTACGCCGACCCGGCGGTTTAACAAAATAGAAAAGTACAACTAAAAATAAATGACAGGATGAATAAATAACGAAATCACTATCGACGAGGCTCTATAATCGTAACTAACTTAACCGCGTTTTAAGATACAGCTGAGATTCAGCAAACTTACTGATTAAGAAGTTGAAAGATTCAACGAACTGCCGAAATAGGCACACAGGCCGAAACGGGTGGCTCTTAAATTTCTACTTAGCAACCTTCACGCTCGCAATTCAAGAAGCACACTTACAATCTCGTTTCCCTTCTATTTAAACTCAATTTGCTTCTGCTAAAATTTGAATACTCTGCGTGTTCTACTACATGGGATATGTCATGTGATATTAATGGACGAATTACGGTTCTTTAATCGGAAAAGGGGGGAAATCGGGAAAAAATCTGGAAGTTTTGTATTTTGCTTTATTCTGTGTTGTGTGAAACAGTGTTCGTGAATTTTTGGATCCCATGGCTGTAACTAAAGTGAATTCGAAATGGGTATTTATGTATGTATTAATTTAATGTATGTGCTCATTTATATTTTAAGTAGTGTTTTTGAATTTAATTATATTTTAATTAAATGATAGTTATTTTGTGAATTTTATGTTTGTATGAATTTGGTATACGTTTTAGTTGAAGTAAACGTGCATGGAAATAATTTAAATTTTTGATACTAAGTATTTGTAATGCTTGCGGTATGAATTCGTTGGTGACGTGTATAATGTAATAGATGATTTAGAGGTTTTTGGATATTTTATTTATTTTATATGTGGAAATGTTCATATTTGGAAAGGGTAAATACTTCTTCGCGATTAGGTAATTTCATATATGTTCTTTTTACCGGGTTTAAAGATTGAGAAAATTGTCATGTATTTTCGTGAAATTTTTCTAATTTATGAGAAAAAAGCAGTGTACATGGATATAGTGAAGAGTGTGAGCAATGCCATTTTTGTGCAATTCTGGAATGTTTTTTTAAGTAAAAATAAGTCGGCGTGTACATGGTTTATGTGTATGTGTTATTTTGAAAAACGCGTAAGGAGTATGGTATTGTGCACTTTTTCCCAATTTTGCAGTGAATATTTGTCATGATTAAGCAGTTTTGTTAGATAAAATTTCTAGCGTAAGTGTAATTCGGCTAGTAGATTGTTGAAAGAAGTGTTCAGTAGATAAAAAGAAAAGAAACATGTCTTTACTTCATGAAGACAAAATGGCGGCAGGAAAAAAAAATAGAGGGTTGCTGTAGGAGAGTTGGTCGCCAAATTTTCGCCAAAAAATCGCCAGTTTACCATAATCCAAAGATCAACCCTTTTTCTAATGTTAATTGTATTTCATGTAACAATCTTGCTCTCACTACATCATCTTTAATATCACAAATAATTTTATCATTTATTAGACTATCAGTTAAGTAAACTTGCATGTTCTACGTTTATTTCGAAGGTTAGTTACGTACTCATTTACGGTTTCTGACTCTTTGATTTCTAGTTTTTTCTTAGGTATAAAATAGTCCATAAATTTTGTCTTAATTTAATTTAATTTAATTTCTTTACCACTTTCTATAGGAAATATTTTGAGACAAATTACATGACATCCTATTACATGAAGAAAAGTATTAACTCTTACATTCTCTTCTTTATTATGTAATCCACTGGCTGCTTCATATATTTCGAATGACTGCAGCCATCTTTGGCTATTTGAAGCAAGATTTCCTTCAAATTTCACCCACTCTGGTAGTTTTAAACTATCCATTTTAAAATCAAAACACTTCTGACACCATATAAAATAAAGAGGGTGTACTTTTAACTTTTTAAACTACATATTTAAAATCATAGCATATTATGTCTTACATAGAACTGCAATGCTGACATAATTTTCTTTTTATATGTGTCCAAAAATGTTGCTATTTAGAAGATTCTAAATATTAAATGTTGTCATTTACAAATTACTAAATATTAAATGTTACATTACCAAATTTTGTGTATTGTTTCCAGTAGGAAAAAATTGGTGTTATAGCCAACGTTCTCAAAGCTTTTCTACAAATTTATATTTCACCTTCTGATAAAGACTGTTTGTGGTTTTTGTAGATTGGAGAACTAGCCAACTGAAGCACTTTTGACATCCCTGTGTAGTGTTTTGTGTGTTGTGTAGCCCTTTCTTGCTTGGAATTGTGATTCTACATCATTTGTAAAGTATTTAGAATGTAAAGATGTAAAATATCCAAAGAATGCATTAAAATTATTTATGATATGCTTCTACATGGATAACTGTGTCAGAAGTGTGCCGAGCGAACAAGAATTAAAGATTTTCGTTAAAGTTGCAATCAATGAACAAAAATTTGACTTAAGAAGCTGGGAATGTACAGATTTCAACGATGAAATCACTTTCATTACAAATCTGTTTGGGATAAAGATGCAGATGTTGGGTATCAGTATGACTTGTTTGAGGGAGCTTTGTGTAGAAAAGGTCACAAAGAAAATTATACTTTCTGCTGCTTGTTGCACCTTCGATCCCATTTGTGTTACTTGCTCTGGTGCATGGTTCCCGAAATTATTATTGCAGAGAACTTTGGTGAGGAAGTTGAATTGGGAGGAAAAGGTTGACTCTGAAACTAATAGAAAAGGTGTGCGTTCCTTGATATCTCAAAATCGGTGATGACAATGAAAAATATTCTTCACATTTCTTCTGTGATGCAAGCATGTATGCCTGTGTGGCTGTAGCCTTCTTTCAAGTTGAAACTAGTGAATATGTTAAAGTCCAGTTGTTAAGAGCTTATAATGTTGTGTGGCCCCAACTTATCAGCAACAGCAGTAGTGACTGCTATGAACTGTAAATTACACAAACTCGTAAGAAGGGTTTAAATCCCTTTTTATTTCACTTTAGAAATCACAGTTGCGTTCACTTGACGCTCACAAACTATGCCGACCCGGCGGTTTAACAAAATAGAAAAGTACAACTAAAAATAAAAGACAGGATGAATAAATAACGAAATCACTATCTACGAGGCTCTATAATCGTAACTAACTTAACCGCATTCTAAGATTCAGCTGAGATTGAGCAACCTCACTGATTAAGAAGTTGAAAGATTCAATGAACTGCCGAAATAGGCGACAGGTCGGAACGCACGGTTGTTAAATTTCTACCTAGCAACCTTCACGCTCGCGATTCAAGAAGCACACTTACAATCTCGTTTCCCTTCTATTTAAACTCAATTTACTTCTGCTAAAATTTGAATACTCTGCGCGTTCTACTACAATTTACATACTCTGGCATTGGCAATTCTAGGGGAAAGTAAAGGCTTGACAGGAAAGAAAGCTTAAACTTAAAATAAATATACATTTGTCGCTGCCAGAATTTGGTAAACTTGGAAGCAGGTCCTAGAAACGACCTGTTGAAAAAGTTTCCATATACTAACCTAAAACTCAAGAGCTCCGTTTACGTAAAACAAACTGTTTCCTACAACAATTATAATCATTTCTGTAGATGTTAGATTACCATATCTTCTTACAGGATCCTTTCTGGAATTTGGTCTTCATCACTCAACATTTTTCTCTTCCTTCCAGGATCTGGAAGGAATAAGTATCAGTATATTCGAAATACATTATGATTTACACTTTCTTAACACTCGATACATTTTTGTTTTCTATCCTTTTCTTTTCCTTATTTAACTGCTTACATTCACATTCATTCAAATATTCAAACATGAATTTAACTTTACCCTGGTTCTCCACCATGTGTGATGTCAAGCGGGAATCTTCGTGTTTTTGTATTACAACACTTCCCCTAACCACAATGATCTGTTAGCATACAAACGACCAAATATGACACACCTTAATCCGACATACTGAAACGTGATGAGCTATGTTTAATATTCTTAAAATTCAAGTGTAGGTGGAGAACCCTACAAAACACATTCATTCTAATTCCACCATATTTGGCTAACAAATTGTTTACTGTTATCGGTAATGACTTTTATCGGTGCACCGTATTTTAAAATGTATCTGTGTAAGAATGCATCTGCGACTGTTTTGGCTGACGCACGTTTAAGTGGGACAATTTCTTTCCATTTTGAAAAATGATCTACAATTACTAAAAGAAAACGATTTTTATTTAACTCACTCTGGGGAAAAGGACCAAGAAGATCTATGCCTAAAATTTCATTCAGAAATGTAGCGCGAATGCTATTTAAGTACCCGGCCGGGCTGTAATTAATATCATTTATTAACTGACATTGATTGCAGGATCTGACATACGCAGTTACTATTTTGTATAATTGCAGGAAATATACCGCCTCGCATACCCTTTTTAAAGTCTTTCTGACCCCTAAATGACCCGCTGTTTTCGCGTCGTGTAATTCCTTCAAAATGCTTAATCCAAGCGAGGCTGGGATGACTGGTCTATATTCGAAATTTTCGTTTGTTGCTTTTGTATAAAACAATAAATTATCTATTATTTCATAGTTTTCTGCTCTACTCCTCATTACATCGATATCTGTGTGTTCAAAGCTTTCGGGGTCTTTCAAATACGCATAGATACTTCCAAATTCAGGATCAGCTTTCAATTCAGCAATAATTGTTTCTCTAGAATCTAAAATTTTTGAAGTCAACACAGCGCATTTGAGTTCATTGCCTTCATCGTCCAGTTTTATTCGAGATAGTGCGTCAGCAACATTGTTTTCCTTACCCGGTTTATATTTAATTATTAGATTATATTCTTGAAGTTTTAAAGCCCATCTTATTAACCTGGGCATTAGGATTTCCCCGAGTAAAGTCTACCAACGGCCGCATGATCCGAAAAGACTGTTACTGGCGCTTTGCTGAAATAAACTCGAAATTTGTGTACAGCCATTAATACGGCTAATGTTTCTCTCTCTGTAGCTGTATAATTCCTTTGCGTAGAATTTAAAGTTTCACTAAAAAATGACAAAGGATGGCCATTCTGCATGAGGATCGCACCTATGGCATAGTCCGATGCATCTGCTTCAATTTCCAGGTTTTCGTCCCCTTCCGGGAATTTCAAAACGGGCATTGATGAGTGCTTCTTTTAACCTTTCAAATGCTGTATTTGCTTCTGCTGTCCACGTCAACTTACTTTTTTTTCTTTTAATTACTAGCAACGGTTCAACAATGTTCGCAAGATCTTTTATGAACGACCGATAATAAGAACATAACCCAAGGAAAGAAGAAAATTTCTTGGCGGTCTTGGGAGGTGGGAAATTCTTGATGGCTTTTATTTTTGAATCCTGAGTTTCTATACCCTTTTGCGAGATTTTATAACCCAAATATTTAAGTTCTTTAGTCGCGAACTTGCATTTTGCTGCGTTAATTATAAGAGCGGCCTCTTTTAATAATTTAAAAAAACCTCTTCCAAATCTTTAATATGTTGTTCCAATGTACTACTCATTATAATTATATCATCTAGATAGATTTAAAGTCAATTTTCGTAGGACAGGCTTTAGAACAATGTCCATAGCTCTCTGGAATGTTGACGGGGCCCCACACAACCCAAAGGGCATGCGTAAAAATGCATAAGTGCCCGATTTTGTGATAAACGCGGTTTTATGTATATCTAAAGATCTCATAGCTATTTGATAGTATCCAGACGTTAAGTCCAACGTAGTCATGTATCTCGTAGACTTAATCTTTCTAACCGGTAAACCGGGAACTTAGTAATACTATTAAGCTTTCTGTAATCGATAGCAAACCTCCAAGCCCTTTTATCCGAAGGAGGGAAATCATTCTTTTTCGTACATAGTACGACTGAACTCGCGTACTCACTATTTATAGGCGTTATTATTTTGTTCTTTAACACTTCCTGAATATGTTCTTCAATAATTAGGTCTTTCTGTTTATCATAGCGATAAGGTTTAGTCCTACAGGGTTTTTTGGCAGTTAACTGTATCTCATGCGTAACTATTTGACAGCTATCAGGCCTTTCTGAAAACAAGTTTGAAAAAGTACTCACCACTTGCTGGATGGCATGGCTTTCATGGTCATTCAAATGGCTAAGGTCTACCTGCGGTTGTTTCACTGGCTCCACCACCCTCCGATCCATTTCCAGCATAATCGAATTTTCCTGAAACTTTAGTTTGGCTTTCGCGGCCTTTAGAAACTCCATGCCTAAGATGACTGGACTCTGCAAATTTTTCACCACAAAAATTAATACTTTGAGGCTCTCATCTTTTACCTGTATTTTTAATGATAATTTCCCAATACGTTGACAGGTTTTTCCTTGCGCCGCTATAATTTCTGTGTTTTTATTTTTAAATAATCGTAGCCTATTAAAATTCTTCTTGAAAAATGTATCACTCATAAAATTACCTTCTGGCCCTGTATCAATAAGGGCTCCTGCTGGTACATCGCCAACCAGGACATGTATTATCGATAATTGTGAATTCTTTACCACGACTGTATTTAGGTATCTTCTTGAGGGTTTTTTCGAAACTTCCGGGGTCTGGACCCTCGCTTTTACAGGCCCCTCTTCTCGTTTAAAGCTTTCCTTTCAACTTTTGCCTTCTGGGTACGCGGATGTTTGTTTTCGAATTTCCTTTTTGAGCCTTGACCTTCGAGGTTCGATGAGTTGGCTTGATAGCTCTTTCCCCCATAAGAGCGATTTGTGTTTCCGGTCTGTTGATTTGAGGATTGCCTTCGGTGACCTTGAGAGTACGATGCCCCTCTAGATTTTTCCGCTATTCTGCGGTTTTGGAACTTGACCGCCAACTCGAAGAGTTCCTGAAGGGTGCTTGGATTTTGGATTTCTAAGTAATCTTGGACAGTAGGTAGCAATCTTGGTAAGATTATTTCAATAATCTCCACGTCGGGTTTCTTCCCATACAGCATGCTGGTCAGCTTAGCTTTTTGCAGAATGAAGTCCGTCAGATCTTCTATATTACGTTGAACTATACAGTTCGGCTTCTAACTTTGCTCGGTCTTTCACTATGGGGAATGCCTTTAATCATGATATTTTGAAATTTTCAAAGGTATATGTTTGGCCTCCGAATTCTCCTAATAAAAATTTCCCTATACTCTTCCACCATAGTGAGGCCTGTCCTCTTAGTGCAGACGTGGCAATGGCAACTTTTTGTCTTTCAGGCACAGGGTATAACTGAAAATGTTTTTCGAGGCCTTCTAAGAATATCGCCACCGAATTTTTTCCGTCGAAATTGACGTTTGGCTTGATAGATGCTCTCATCGTTTGGACCAGGTATCCAAATCCTTCTAACTGGTTCGCCATTTCTTGTTGTTGGAGTTGTACAGGAGCTTCCGTCCAGTTTTCGGCCATCTCAGTTCGTAAGGTGTTCGGGTGCCAATATAATGTTGTGTGGCCCCAACTTGTCAGCAACAGTAGTAGTGACTGCTATAAACTGTAAATTACACAAACTCGTAAGACGGTTTTAAATCCCTTTTTATTTCACTTTAGAAATCACAGTTGCATTCACTTAACGCTCACAAACTACGCCGACCCGGCGGTTTAACAAAATAGAAAAGTACAACTAAAAATAAATGACAGGATGAATAAATAACGAAATCACTATCGACGAGGCTCTATAATCGTAACTAACTTAACCGCGTTTTAAGATACAGCTGAGATTCAGCAAACTTACTGATTAAGAAGTTGAAAGATTCAACGAACTGCCGAAATAGGCACACAGGCCGAAACGGGTGGCTCTTAAATTTCTACTTAGCAACCTTCACGCTCGCAATTCAAGAAGCACACTTACAATCTCGTTTCCCTTCTATTTAAACTCAATTTGCTTCTGCTAAAATTTGAATACTCTGCGTGTTCTACTACATGGGATATGTCATGTGATATTAATGGACGAATTACGGTTCTTTAATCGGAAAAGGGTGGAAATCGGGAAAAAATCTGGAAGTTTTGTATTTGGCTTTATTCTGTGTTGTGTGAAACAGTGTTCGTGAATTTTTGGATCCCATGGCTGTAACTAAAGTGAATTCGAAATGGGTATTTATGTATGTATTAATTTAATGTATGTGCTCATTTATATTTTAAGTAGTGTTTTTGAATTTAATTATATTTAAATTAAATGATAGTTATTTTGTGAATTTTATGTTTGTATGAATTTGGTATACGTTTTAGTTGAAGTAAACGTGCATGGAAATAATTTAAATATCTGACAATAAGTATTTGTAATGGTTGCGGTATGAATTCATTGGTGACGTGTATAATGTAATAGATGATTTAGAGGTAAAAGTTTTTGGATATTTTATTTATTTTATATGTGGAAATGTTCATATTTGGGTAAATACTTTTTCGCGATCAGGTAATTTCATATATGTTCTTTTTACCGGGTTTAAAGATTGAGAAAATTGTCATGTATTTTCGTGAAATTTTTCTAATTTATGAGAAAAAAGCAGTGTACATGGATATAGTGAAGAGTGTGCGCAATGCCATTTTTGTGCAATTCTGGGATGTTTTTTTAAGTAAAAATAAGTCGACGTGTACATGGTTTAGTGATATTTTAATTAAATGATAGTTATTTTGTGAATTTTATGTTTGTAGGAATTTGGTACACGTTTAAGTTGAAGTAAACGTGCATGGAAATAATTTAAATTTTTGATACTAAGTATTTGTAATGCTTGCGGTATGAATTCGTTGGTGACGTGTATAATGTAATAGATGATTTAGAGGTTTTTGGATATTTTATTTATTTTATATGTGGAAATGTTCATATTTGGAAAGGGTAAATACTTTTTCGCGATTAGGTAATTTCATATATGTTCTTTTTACCGGGTTTAAAGATTGAGAAAATTGTCATGTATTTTCGTGAAATTTTTCTAATTTATGAGAAAAAAGCAGTGTACATGGATATAGTGAAGAGTGTGAGCAATGCCATTTTTGTGCAATTCTGGAATGTTTTTTTAAGTAAAAATAAGTCGGCGTGTACATGGTTTATGTGTATGTGTTATTTTGAAAAACGCGTAAGGAGTATGGTATTGTGCACTTTTTCCCAATTTTGCAGTGAATATTTGTCATGATTAAGCAGTTTTGTTAGATAAAATTTCTAGCATAAGTGTAATTCGGCTAGTAGATTGTTGAAAGAAGTGTTCAGTAGATAAAAAGAAAAGAAACATGTCTTTACTTCATGAAGACAAAATGGCGGCAGGAAAAAAAAATAGAGGGTTGCTGTAGGAGAGTTGGTCGCCAAATTTTCGCCAAAAAATCGCCAATTTACCATAATCCAAAGATCAACCCTTTTTCTAATGTTAATTGTATTTCATGTAACAATCTTGCTCTTACTACATCATCTTTAATATCACAAATAATTTTATGATTTATTAGACTATCAGTTAAGTAAACTTGCATGTTCTACGTTTATTTCGAAGGTTAGTTACGTACTCATTTACGGTTTCTGACTCTTTGATTTCTAGTTTTTTCTTAGGTATAAAATAGTCCATAAATTTTGTCTTAATTTAATTTAATTTAATTTCTTTACCACTTTCTATAGGAAATATTTTGAGACTATGAATTCCTATTACATGAAGAAAAGTATTAACTCTTACATTCTCTTCTTTATTATGTAATCCACTGGCTGCTTCATATATTTCGAATGACTGCAGCCATCTTTGCCTATTTGAAGCAAGATTTCCTTCAAATTTCACCCACTCTGGTAGTTTTAAACTATCCATTTTAAAATCAAAACACTTCTGACACCATATAAAATAAAGAGGGTGTACTTTTAACTTTTTAAACTACATATTTAAAATCATAGCATATTATGTCTTACATAGAACTGCAATGCTGACATAATTTTCTTTTTATATGTGTCCAAAAATGTTGCTATTTAGAAGATTCTAAATATTAAATGTTGTCATTTACAAATTACTAAATATTAAATGTTACATTACCAAATTTTGTGTATTGTTTCCAGTAGGAAAAAATTGGTGTTATAGCCAACGTTCTCAAAGCTTTTCTACAAATTTATATTTCACCTTCTGATAAAGACTGTTTGTGGTTTTTGTAGATTGGAGAACTAGCCAACTGAAGCACTTTTGACATCCCTGTGTAGTGTTTTGTGTGTTGTGTAGCCCTTTCTTGCTTGGAATTGTGATTCTACATCATTTGTAAAGTATTTAGAATGTAAAGATGTAAAATATCCAAAGAATGCATTAAAATTATTTATGATATGCTTCTACATGGATAACTGTGTCAGAAGTGTGCCGAGCGAACAAGAATTAAAGATTTTCGTTAAAGTTGCAATCAATGAACAAAAATTTGACTTAAGAAGCTGGGAATGTACAGATTTCAACGATGAAATCACTTTCATTACAAATCTGTTTGGGATAAAGATGCAGATGTTGGGTATCAGTATGACTTGTTTGAGGGAGCTTTGTGTAGAAAAGGTCACAAAGAAAATTATACTTTCTGCTGCTTGTTGCACCTTCGATCCCATTTGTGTTACTTGCTCTGGTGCATGGTTCCCGAAATTATTATTGCAGAGAACTTTGCTGAGGAAGTTGAATTGGGAGGAAAAGGTTGACTCTGAAACTAATAGAAAAGGTGTGCGTTCCTTGATATCTCAAAATCGGTGATGACAATGAAAAATATTCTTCACATTTCTTCTGTGATGCAAGCATGTATGCCTGTGTGGCTGTAGCCTTCTTTCAAGTTGAAACTAGTGAATATGTTAAAGTCCAGTTGTTAAGAGCTTATAATGTTGTGTGGCCCCAACTTATCAGCAACAGCAGTAGTGACTGCTATGAACTGTAAATTACACAAACTCGTAAGAAGGGTTTAAATCCCTTTTTATTTCACTTTAGAAATCACAGTTGCGTTCACTTGACGCTCACAAACTATGCCGACCCGGCGGTTTAACAAAATAGAAAAGTACAACTAAAAATAAAAGACAGGATGAATAAATAACGAAATCACTATCTACGAGGCTCTATAATCGTAACTAACTTAACCGCATTCTAAGATTCAGCTGAGATTGAGCAACCTCACTGATTAAGAAGTTGAAAGATTCAATGAACTGCCGAAATAGGCGACAGGTCGGAACGCACGGTTGTTAAATTTCTACCTAGCAACCTTCACGCTCGCGATTCAAGAAGCACACTTACAATCTCGTTTCCCTTCTATTTAAACTCAATTTACTTCTGCTAAAATTTGAATACTCTGCGCGTTCTACTACAATTTACATACTCTGGCATTGGCAATTCTAGGGGAAAGTAAAGGCTTGACAGGAAAGAAAGCTTAAACTTAAAATAAATATACATTTGTCGCTGCCAGAATTTGGTAAACTTGGAAGCAGGTCCTAGAAACGACCTGTTGAAAAAGTTTCCATATACTAACCTAAAACTCAAGAGCTCCGTTTACGTAAAACAAACTGTTTCCTACAACAATTATAATCATTTCTGTAGATGTTAGATTACCATATCTTCTTACAGGATCCTTTCTGGAATTTGGTCTTCATCACTCAACATTTTTCTCTTCCTTCCAGGATCTGGAAGGAATAAGTATCAGTATATTCGAAATACATTATGATTTACACTTTCTTAACACTCGATACATTTTTGTTTTCTATCCTTTTCTTTTCCTTATTTAACTGCTTACATTCACATTCATTCAAATATTCAAACATGAATTTAACTTTACCCTGGTTCTCCACCATGTGTGATGTCAAGCGGGAATCTTCGTGTTTTTGTATTACAACACTTCCCCTAACCACAATGATCTGTTAGCATACAAACGACCAAATATGACACACCTTAATCCGACATACTGAAACGTGATGAGCTATGTTTAATATTCTTAAAATTCAAGTGTAGGTGGAGAACCCTACAAAACACATTCATTCTAATTCCACCATATTTGGCTAACAAATTGTTTACTGTTATCGGTAATGACTTTTATCGGTGCACCGTATTTTAAAATGTATCTGTGTAAGAATGCATCTGCGACTGTTTTGGCTGACGCACGTTTAAGTGGGACAATTTCTTTCCATTTTGAAAAATGATCTACAATTACTAAAAGAAAACGATTTTTATTTAACTCACTCTGGGGAAAAGGACCAAGAAGATCTATGCCTAAAATTTCATTCAGAAATGTAGCGCGAATGCTATTTAAGTACCCGGCCGGGCTGTAATTAATATCATTTATTAACTGACATTGATTGCAGGATCTGACATACGCAGTTACTATTTTGTATAATTGCAGGAAATATACCGCCTCGCATACCCTTTTTAAAGTCTTTCTGACCCCTAAATGACCCGCTGTTTTCGCGTCGTGTAATTCCTTCAAAATGCTTAATCCAAGCGAGGCTGGGATGACTGGTCTATATTCGAAATTTTCGTTTGTTGCTTTTGTATAAAACAATAAATTATCTATTATTTCATAGTTTTCTGCTCTACTCCTCATTACATCGATATCTGTGTGTTCAAAGCTTTCGGGGTCTTTCAAATACGCATAGATACTTCCAAATTCAGGATCAGCTTTCAATTCAGCAATAATTGTTTCTCTAGAATCTAAAATTTTTGAAGTCAACACAGCGCATTTGAGTTCATTGCCTTCATCGTCCAGTTTTATTCGAGATAGTGCGTCAGCAACATTGTTTTCCTTACCCGGTTTATATTTAATTATTAGATTATATTCTTGAAGTTTTAAAGCCCATCTTATTAACCTGGGCATTAGGATTTCCCCGAGTAAAGTCTACCAACGGCCGCATGATCCGAAAAGACTGTTACTGGCGCTTTGCTGAAATAAACTCGAAATTTGTGTACAGCCATTAATACGGCTAATGTTTCTCTCTCTGTAGCTGTATAATTCCTTTGCGTAGAATTTAAAGTTTCACTAAAAAATGACAAAGGATGGCCATTCTGCATGAGGATCGCACCTATGGCATAGTCCGATGCATCTGCTTCAATTTCCAGGTTTTCGTCCCCTTCCGGGAATTTCAAAACGGGCATTGATGAGTGCTTCTTTTAACCTTTCAAATGCTGTATTTGCTTCTGCTGTCCACGTCAACTTACTTTTTTTTCTTTTAATTACTAGCAACGGTTCAACAATGTTCGCAAGATCTTTTATGAACGACCGATAATAAGAACATAACCCAAGGAAAGAAGAAAATTTCTTGGCGGTCTTGGGAGGTGGGAAATTCTTGATGGCTTTTATTTTTGAATCCTGAGTTTCTATACCCTTTTGCGAGATTTTATAACCCAAATATTTAAGTTCTTTAGTCGCGAACTTGCATTTTGCTGCGTTAATTATAAGAGCGGCCTCTTTTAATAATTTAAAAAAGCCTCTTCCAAATCTTTAATATGTTGTTCCAATGTACTACTCATTATAATTATATCATCTAGATAGATTTAAAGTCAATTTTCGTAGGACAGGCTTTAGAACAATGTCCATAGCTCTCTGGAATGTTGACGGGGCCCCACACAACCCAAAGGGCATGCGTAAAAATGCATAAGTGCCCGATTTTGTGATAAACGCGGTTTTATGTATATCTAAAGATCTCATAGCTATTTGATAGTATCCAGACGTTAAGTCCAACGTAGTCATGTATCTCGTAGACTTAATCTTTCTAACCGGTAAACCGGGAACTTAGTAATACTATTAAGCTTTCTGTAATCGATAGCAAACCTCCAAGCCCTTTTATCCGAAGGAGGGAAATCATTCTTTTTCGTACATAGTACGACTGAACTCGCGTACTCACTATTTATAGGCGTTATTATTTTGTTCTTTAACACTTCCTGAATATGTTCTTCAATAATTAGGTCTTTCTGTTTATCATAGCGATAAGGTTTAGTCCTACAGGGTTTTTTGGCAGTTAACTGTATCTCATGCGTAACTATTTGACAGCTATCAGGCCTTTCTGAAAACAAGTTTGAAAAAGTACTCACCACTTGCTGGATGGCATGGCTTTCATGGTCATTCAAATGGCTAAGGTCTACCTGCGGTTGTTTCACTGGCTCCACCACCCTCCGATCCATTTCCAGCATAATCGAATTTTCCTGAAACTTTAGTTTGGCTTTCGCGGCCTTTAGAAACTCCATGCCTAAGATGACTGGACTCTGCAAATTTTTCACCACAAAAATTAATACTTTGAGGCTCTCATCTTTTACCTGTATTTTTAATGATAATTTCCCAATACGTTGACAGGTTTTTCCTTGCGCCGCTATAATTTCTGTGTTTTTATTTTTAAATAATCGTAGCCTATTAAAATTCTTCTTGAAAAATGTATCACTCATAAAATTACCTTCTGGCCCTGTATCAATAAGGGCTCCTGCTGGTACATCGCCAACCAGGACATGTATTATCGATAATTGTGAATTCTTTACCACGACTGTATTTAGGTATCTTCTTGAGGGTTTTTTCGAAACTTCCGGGGTCTGGACCCTCGCTTTTACAGGCCCCTCTTCTCGTTTAAAGCTTTCCTTTCAACTTTTGCCTTCTGGGTACGCGGATGTTTGTTTTCGAATTTCCTTTTTGAGCCTTGACCTTCGAGGTTCGATGAGTTGGCTTGATAGCTCTTTCCCCCATAAGAGCGATTTGTGTTTCCGGTCTGTTGATTTGAGGATTGCCTTCGGTGACCTTGAGAGTACGATGCCCCTCTAGATTTTTCCGCTATTCTGCGGTTTTGGAACTTGACCGCCAACTCGAAGAGTTCCTGAAGGGTGCTTGGATTTTGGATTTCTAAGTAATCTTGGACAGTAGGTAGCAATCTTGGTAAGATTATTTCAATAATCTCCACGTCGGGTTTCTTCCCATACAGCATGCTGGTCAGCTTAGCTTTTTGCAGAATGAAGTCCGTCAGATCTTCTATATTACGTTGAACTATACAGTTCGGCTTCTAACTTTGCTCGGTCTTTCACTATGGGGAATGCCTTTAATCATGATATTTTGAAATTTTCAAAGGTATATGTTTGGCCTCCGAATTCTCCTAATAAAAATTTCCCTATACTCTTCCACCATAGTGAGGCCTGTCCTCTTAGTGCAGACGTGGCAATGGCAACTTTTTGTCTTTCAGGCACAGGGTATAACTGAAAATGTTTTTCGAGGCCTTCTAAGAATATCGCCACCGAATTTTTTCCGTCGAAATTGACGTTTGGCTTGATAGATGCTCTCATCGTTTGGACCAGGTATCCAAATCCTTCTAACTGGTTCGCCATTTCTTGTTGTTGGAGTTGTACAGGAGCTTCCGTCCAGTTTTCGGCCATCTCAGTTCGTAAGGTGTTCGGGTGCCAATATAATGTTGTGTGGCCCCAACTTGTCAGCAACAGTAGTAGTGACTGCTATAAACTGTAAATTACACAAACTCGTAAGACGGTTTTAAATCCCTTTTTATTTCACTTTAGAAATCACAGTTGCATTCACTTAACGCTCACAAACTACGCCGACCCGGCGGTTTAACAAAATAGAAAAGTACAACTAAAAATAAATGACAGGATGAATAAATAACGAAATCACTATCGACGAGGCTCTATAATCGTAACTAACTTAACCGCGTTTTAAGATACAGCTGAGATTCAGCAAACTTACTGATTAAGAAGTTGAAAGATTCAACGAACTGCCGAAATAGGCACACAGGCCGAAACGGGTGGCTCTTAAATTTCTACTTAGCAACCTTCACGCTCGCAATTCAAGAAGCACACTTACAATCTCGTTTCCCTTCTATTTAAACTCAATTTGCTTCTGCTAAAATTTGAATACTCTGCGTGTTCTACTACATGGGATATGTCATGTGATATTAATGGACGAATTACGGTTCTTTAATCGGAAAAGGGTGGAAATCGGGAAAAAATCTGGAAGTTTTGTATTTGGCTTTATTCTGTGTTGTGTGAAACAGTGTTCGTGAATTTTTGGATCCCATGGCTGTAACTAAAGTGAATTCGAAATGGGTATTTATGTATGTATTAATTTAATGTATGTGCTCATTTATATTTTAAGTAGTGTTTTTGAATTTAATTATATTTAAATTAAATGATAGTTATTTTGTGAATTTTATGTTTGTATGAATTTGGTATACGTTTTAGTTGAAGTAAACGTGCATGGAAATAATTTAAATATCTGACAATAAGTATTTGTAATGGTTGCGGTATGAATTCATTGGTGACGTGTATAATGTAATAGATGATTTAGAGGTAAAAGTTTTTGGATATTTTATTTATTTTATATGTGGAAATGTTCATATTTGGGTAAATACTTTTTCGCGATCAGGTAATTTCATATATGTTCTTTTTACCGGGTTTAAAGATTGAGAAAATTGTCATGTATTTTCGTGAAATTTTTCTAATTTATGAGAAAAAAGCAGTGTACATGGATATAGTGAAGAGTGTGCGCAATGCCATTTTTGTGCAATTCTGGGATGTTTTTTTAAGTAAAAATAAGTCGACGTGTACATGGTTTAGTGATATTTTAATTAAATGATAGTTATTTTGTGAATTTTATGTTTGTAGGAATTTGGTACACGTTTAAGTTGAAGTAAACGTGCATGGAAATAATTTAAATTTTTGATACTAAGTATTTGTAATGCTTGCGGTATGAATTCGTTGGTGACGTGTATAATGTAATAGATGATTTAGAGGTTTTTGGATATTTTATTTATTTTATATGTGGAAATGTTCATATTTGGAAAGGGTAAATACTTTTTCGCGATTAGGTAATTTCATATATGTTCTTTTTACCGGGTTTAAAGATTGAGAAAATTGTCATGTATTTTCGTGAAATTTTTCTAATTTATGAGAAAAAAGCAGTGTACATGGATATAGTGAAGAGTGTGAGCAATGCCATTTTTGTGCAATTCTGGAATGTTTTTTTAAGTAAAAATAAGTCGGCGTGTACATGGTTTATGTGTATGTGTTATTTTGAAAAACGCGTAAGGAGTATGGTATTGTGCACTTTTTCCCAATTTTGCAGTGAATATTTGTCATGATTAAGCAGTTTTGTTAGATAAAATTTCTAGCATAAGTGTAATTCGGCTAGTAGATTGTTGAAAGAAGTGTTCAGTAGATAAAAAGAAAAGAAACATGTCTTTACTTCATGAAGACAAAATGGCGGCAGGAAAAAAAAATAGAGGGTTGCTGTAGGAGAGTTGGTCGCCAAATTTTCGCCAAAAAATCGCCAATTTACCATAATCCAAAGATCAACCCTTTTTCTAATGTTAATTGTATTTCATGTAACAATCTTGCTCTTACTACATCATCTTTAATATCACAAATAATTTTATGATTTATTAGACTATCAGTTAAGTAAACTTGCATGTTCTACGTTTATTTCGAAGGTTAGTTACGTACTCATTTACGGTTTCTGACTCTTTGATTTCTAGTTTTTTCTTAGGTATAAAATAGTCCATAAATTTTGTCTTAATTTAATTTAATTTAATTTCTTTACCACTTTCTATAGGAAATATTTTGAGACTATGAATTCCTATTACATGAAGAAAAGTATTAACTCTTACATTCTCTTCTTTATTATGTAATCCACTGGCTGCTTCATATATTTCGAATGACTGCAGCCATCTTTGCCTATTTGAAGCAAGATTTCCTTCAAATTTCACCCACTCTGGTAGTTTTAAACTATCCATTTTAAAATCAAAACACTTCTGACACCATATAAAATAAAGAGGGTGTACTTTTAACTTTTTAAACTACATATTTAAAATCATAGCATATTATGTCTTACATAGAACTGCAATGCTGACATAATTTTCTTTTTATATGTGTCCAAAAATGTTGCTATTTAGAAGATTCTAAATATTAAATGTTGTCATTTACAAATTACTAAATATTAAATGTTACATTACCAAATTTTGTGTATTGTTTCCAGTAGGAAAAAATTGGTGTTATAGCCAACGTTCTCAAAGCTTTTCTACAAATTTATATTTCACCTTCTGATAAAGACTGTTTGTGGTTTTTGTAGATTGGAGAACTAGCCAACTGAAGCACTTTTGACATCCCTGTGTAGTGTTTTGTGTGTTGTGTAGCCCTTTCTTGCTTGGAATTGTGATTCTACATCATTTGTAAAGTATTTAGAATGTAAAGATGTAAAATATCCAAAGAATGCATTAAAATTATTTATGATATGCTTCTACATGGATAACTGTGTCAGAAGTGTGCCGAGCGAACAAGAATTAAAGATTTTCGTTAAAGTTGCAATCAATGAACAAAAATTTGACTTAAGAAGCTGGGAATGTACAGATTTCAACGATGAAATCACTTTCATTACAAATCTGTTTGGGATAAAGATGCAGATGTTGGGTATCAGTATGACTTGTTTGAGGGAGCTTTGTGTAGAAAAGGTCACAAAGAAAATTATACTTTCTGCTGCTTGTTGCACCTTCGATCCCATTTGTGTTACTTGCTCTGGTGCATGGTTCCCGAAATTATTATTGCAGAGAACTTTGGTGAGGAAGTTGAATTGGGAGGAAAAGGTTGACTCTGAAACTAATAGAAAAGGTGTGCGTTCCTTGATATCTCAAAATCGGTGATGACAATGAAAAATATTCTTCACATTTCTTCTGTGATGCAAGCATGTATGCCTGTGTGGCTGTAGACTTCTTTCAAGTTGAAACTAGTGAATATGTTAAAGTCCAGTTGTTAAGAGCTTATAATGTTGTGTGGCCCCAACTTGTCAGCAACAGTAGTAGTGACTGCTATAAACTGTAAATTACACAAACTCGTAAGACGGTTTTAAATCCCTTTTTATTTCACTTTAGAAATCACAGTTGCATTCACTTAACGCTCACAAACTACGCCGACCCGGCGGTTTAACAAAATAGAAAAGTACAACTAAAAATAAATGACAGGATGAATAAATAACGAAATCACTATCGACGAGGCTCTATAATCGTAACTAACTTAACCGCATTCTAAGATTCAGCTGAGATTCAGCAACCTCACTGATTAAGAAGTTGAAAGATTCAATGAACTGCCGAAATAGGCGACAGGTCGGAACGCACGGTTGTTAAATTTCTACCTAGCAACCTTCACGCTCGCGATTCAAGAAGCACACTTACAATCTCGTTTCCCTTCTATTTAAACTCAATTTACTTCTGCTAAAATTTGAATACTCTGCGCGTTCTACTACAATTTACATACTCTGGCATTGGCAATTCTAGGGGAAAGTAAAGGCTTGACAGGAAAGAAAGCTTAAACTTAAAATAAATATACATTTGTCGCTGCCAGAATTTGGTAAACTTGGAAGCAGGTCCTAGAAACGACCTGTTGAAAAAGTTTCCATATACTAACCTAAAACTCAAGAGCTCCGTTTACGTAAAACAAACTGTTTCCTACAACAATTATAATCATTTCTGTAGATGTTAGATTACCATATCTTCTTACAGGATCCTTTCTGGAATTTGGTCTTCATCACTCAACATTTTTCTCTTCCTTCCAGGATCTGGAAGGAATAAGTATCAGTATATTCGAAATACATTATGATTTACACTTTCTTAACACTCGATACATTTTTGTTTTCTATCCTTTTCTTTTCCTTATTTAACTGCTTACATTCACATTCATTCAAATATTCAAACATGAATTTAACTTTACCCTGGTTCTCCACCATGTGTGATGTCAAGCGGGAATCTTCGTGTTTTTGTATTACAACACTTCCCCTAACCACAATGATCTGTTAGCATACAAACGACCAAATATGACACACCTTAATCCGACATACTGAAACGTGATGAGCTATGTTTAATATTCTTAAAATTCAAGTGTAGGTGGAGAACCCTACAAAACACATTCATTCTAATTCCACCATATTTGGCTAACAAATTGTTTACTGTTATCGGTAATGACTTTTATCGGTGCACCGTATTTTAAAATGTATCTGTGTAAGAATGCATCTGCGACTGTTTTGGCTGACGCACGTTTAAGTGGGACAATTTCTTTCCATTTTGAAAAATGATCTACAATTACTAAAAGAAAACGATTTTTATTTAACTCACTCTGGGGAAAAGGACCAAGAAGATCTATGCCTAAAATTTCATTCAGAAATGTAGCGCGAATGCTATTTAAGTACCCGGCCGGGCTGTAATTAATATCATTTATTAACTGACATTGATTGCAGGATCTGACATACGCAGTTACTATTTTGTATAATTGCAGGAAATATACCGCCTCGCATACCCTTTTTAAAGTCTTTCTGACCCCTAAATGACCCGCTGTTTTTGCGTCGTGTAATTCCTTCAAAATGCTTAATCCAAGCGAGGCTGGGATGACTGGTCTATATTCGAAATTTTCGTTTGTTGCTTTTGTACAAAACAATAAATTATCTATTATTTCATAGTTTTCTGCTCTACTCCTCATTACATCGATATCTGTGTGTTCAAAGCTTTCGGGGTCTTTCAAATACGCATAGATACTTCCAAATTCAGGATCAGCTTTCAATTCAGCAATAATTGTTTCTCTAGAATCTAAAATTTTTGAAGTCAACACAGCGCATTTGAGTTCATTGCCTTCATCGTCCAGTTTTATTCGAGATAGTGCGTCAGCAACATTGTTTTCCTTACCCGGTTTATATTTAATTATTAGATTATATTCTTGAAGTTTTAAAGCCCATCTTATTAACCTGGGCATTAGGATTTCCCCGAGTAAAGTCTACCAACGGCCGCATGATCCGAAAAGACTGTTACTGGCGCTTTGCTGAAATAAACTCGAAATTTGTGTACAGCCATTAATACGGCTAATGTTTCTCTCTCTGTAGCTGTATAATTCCTTTGCGTAGAATTTAAAGTTTTACTAAAAAATGACAAAGGATGGCCATTCTGCATGAGGATCGCACCTATGGCATAGTCCGACGCATCTGCTTCAATTTCCAGGTTTTCGTCCCCTTCCGGGAATTTCAAAACGGGCATTGATGAGTGCTTCTTTTAACCTTTCAAATGCTGTATTTGCTTCTGCTGTCCACGTCAACTTACTTTTTTTTCTTTTAATTACTAGCAACGGTTCAACAATGTTCGCAAGATCTTTTATGAACGACCGATAATAAGAACATAACCCAAGGAAAGAAGAAAATTTCTTGGCGGTCTTGGGAGGTGGGAAATTCTTGATGGCTTTTATTTTTGAATCCTGAGTTTCTATACCCTTTTGCGAGATTTTATAACCCAAATATTTAAGTTCTTTAGTCGCGAACTTGCATTTTGCTGCGTTAATTATAAGAGCGGCCTCTTTTAATAATTTAAAAAACCTCTTCCAAATCTTTAATATGTTGTTCCAATGTACTACTCATTATAATTATATCATCTAGATAGATTTAAAGTCAATTTTCGTAGGACAGGCTTTAGAACAATGTCCATAGCTCTCTGGAATGTTGACGGGGCCCCACACAACCCAAAGGGCATGCGTAAAAATGCATAAGTGCCCGATTTTGTGATAAACGCGGTTTTATGTATATCTAAAGATCTCATAGCTATTTGATAGTATCCAGACGTTAAGTCCAACGTAGTCATGTATCTCGTAGACTTAATCTTTCTAACCGGTAAACCGGGAACTTAGTAATACTATTAAGCTTTCTGTAATCGATAGCAAACCTCCAAGCCCTTTTATCCGAAGGAGGGAAATCATTCTTTTTCGTACATAGTACGACTGAACTCGCGTACTCACTATTTATAGGCGTTATTATTTTGTTCTTTAACACTTCCTGAATATGTTCTTCAATAATTAGGTCTTTCTGTTTATCATAGCGATAAGGTTTAGTCCTACAGGGTTTTTCGGCAGTTAACTGTATCTCATGCGTAACTATTTGACAGCTATCAGGCCTTTCTGAAAACAAGTTTGAAAAAGTACTCACCACTTGCTGGATGGCATGGCTTTCATGGTCATTCAAATGGCTAAGGTCTACCTGCGGTTGTTTCACTGGCTCCACCACCCTCCGATCCATTTCCAGCATAATCGAATTTTCCTGAAACTTTAGTTTGGCTTTCGCGGCCTTTAGAAACTCCATGCCTAAGATGACTGGACTCTGCAAATTTTTCACCACAAAAATTAATACTTTGAGGCTCTCATGTTTTACCTGTATTTTTAATGATAATTTCCCAATACATTGACAGGTTTTTCCTTGCGCCGCTATAATTTCTGTGTTTTTATTTTTAAATAATCGTAGCCTATTAAAATTCTTCTTGAAAAATGTATCACTCATAAAATTACCTTCTGGCCCTGTATCAATAAGGGCTCCTGCTGGTACATCGCCAACCAGGACATGTATAATCGATAATTGTGAATTCTTTACCACGACTGTATTTAGGTATCTTCTTGAGGGTTTTTTCGAAACTTCCGGGGTCTGGACCCTCGCTTTTACAGGCCCCTCTTCTCGTTTAAAGCTTTCCTTTCAACTTTTGCCTTCTGGGTACGCGGATGTTTGTTTTCGAATTTCCTTTTTGAGCCTTGACCTTCGAGGTTCGATGAGTTGGCTTGATAGCTCTTTCCCCCATAAGAGCGATTTGTGTTTCCGGTCTGTTGATTTGAGGATTGCCTTCGGTGACCTTGAGAGTACGATGCCCCTCTAGATTTTTCCGCTATTCTGCGGTTTTGGAACTTGACCGCCAACTCGAAGAGTTCCTGAAGGGTGCTTGGATTTTGGATTTCTAAGTAATCTTGGACAGTAGGTAGCAATCTTGGTAAGATTATTGAAATAATCTCCACGTCGGGTTTCTTCCCATACAGCATGCTGGTCAGCTTAGCTTTTTGCAGAATGAAGTCCGTCAGATCTTCTATATTACGTTGAACTATACAGTTCGGCTTCTAGCTTTGCTCGGTCTTTCACTATGGGGAATGCCTTTAATAATGATATTTTGAAATTTTCAAAGGTATATGTTTGGCCTCCGAATTCTCCTAATAAAAATTTCCCTATACTCTTCCACCATAGTGAGGCCTGTCCTCTTAGTGCAGACGTGGCAATGGCAACTTTTTGTCTTTCAGGCACAGGGTATAACTGGAAATGTTTTTCGAGGCCTTCTAAGAATATCGCCACCGAATTTTTTCCGTCGAAATTGACGTTTGGCTTGATAGATGCTCTCATCGTTTGGACCAGGTATCCAAATCCTTCTAACTGGTTCGCCATTTCTTGTTGTTGGGGTTGTACAGGAGCTTCCGTCCAGTTTTCGGCCATCTCAGTTCGTAAGGTGTTCGAGCGCCAATATAATGTTGCGTGGCCCCAACTTATCAGCAACAGTAGTAGTGACTGCTATAAACTGTAAATTACACAAACTCGTAAGACGGTTTTAAATCCCTTTTTATTTCACTTTAGAAATCACAGTTGCATTCACTTGACGCTCACAAACTACGCCGACCCGGCGGTTTAACAAAATAGAAAAGTACAACTAAAAATAAATGACAGGATGAATAAATAACGAAATCACTATCGACGAGGCTCTATAATCGTAACTAACTTAACCGCGTTTTAAGATACAGCTGAGATTCAGCAAACTTACTGATTAAGAAGTTGAAAGATTCAACGAACTGCCGAAATAGGCACACAGGCCGAAACGGGTGGCTCTTAAATTTCTACTTAGCAACCTTCACGCTCGCAATTCAAGAAGCACACTTACAATCTCGTTTCCCTTCTATTTAAACTCAATTTGCTTCTGCTAAAATTTGAATACTCTGCGTGTTCTACTACAATTTACATACTCTGGCATTGGCAATTCTAGGGGAAAGTAAAGGCTTGACAGGAAAGATAGCTTAAAATTAATGTTAGTTAAAATAAATATAAACCCTACAAGCTAAAGCCAGAGTTTACCAACTGGAAAGAAAAAAAAAAAAAAAAAAAAAACTATCGCTAGACTAGTTATTAGCAGCCACAATTGCTTCTCACCTTACCTCTATAATTCTGTGTGAGATTCCTTATGGAGAATGTTACTTTTGTACCAATTGATTGAAGATAGGAGACACCCCGGCTTGTCTGTCAGCTGAGATGTTTCCTGAGGCTTTGCACTTAATATAGGAGATTTGTAAAGGAATTTTCTTCCTCCACAAATGCCTTCACGTACTGGTGAAGAACATGCAAAAATTCTTGTAGACAAAAGAATGCATTTTATAAAGTGAAGATGACTTTAACATCTGTTACAATCCTTATATGTCCTCAGCTGGGCATTTATTCTTGACATGGATGTAAGCAGTGTGAGTATTGATGCTGTTTTTGTTCCAAAAAATAAACGGTCAAGAGTATGTTAAAGCGTACTGAAGAAATATCTATCTAAACTGGTGAAGAATTACTGCCTCACCAAAAAAGAGTTGCTTACCACAGTTAAAGGAGGCCCACCAGCGGCCATGCAGTAAAGTCGCTGAACACTGGTAGTTCGGTCCAAGATTCGAATCCCGCGAACGGGCTGGCTGCATGGGTGTTTTCGGGGTTTTCCCCATGTGTAACGTGTATACGAGCCAGTTTCCCTTAGAAAATCCTCCACGAAGGCATTCCTTCCCTTAGGCAGATAGCCCTCGAGGCTTAATCACACACACGCCGCAGTTAAAGCTTTAAAACATTTCCATCATTACCTCTACTGCAGAAAATTCCTAAAAACAGATCACGCATCATTGACCCGGTTCTTAAATTTCAAGAATCCCAGAATAGCCAGTTGGATACAAAGACTGCAGGATTATGACATCGCCATCCATCATCGGAAAGGTCTGTCACATGGAAATGCCAACGCCCTGTCTAGTAGATGCTGCCGATATTGTTCCAGGGACATAATGAAATATGAGCTGGTTAGTCCAGTCGCACGTCAAGTTACAGTTTCAACATTGTCTGATGCAAGCCATAGAGTGACAAAGAAGTCAGGAAAGACCAGTTAAGAGGCAGAGATATTAAACCCATAATTTGCCTAAAGGTGTCTCCAAATAATAAATCTTCCTGGCAGGTCATTTCAATTTGTAACCCTGTGACAAAACAGAATTGGGCTGTCTGGGACTCGCCTCATATTTGGAACAGTATCTTGTACCATAAGTTTCAGTCAGATCATGGGTAGGCATTCTGATGGTAGCTCATACTTCCAGGATCCTGGACAACCTTTATTACATAGCCGTCTAGCAGGAGGCCATTTTGAAAATAACTTAGATTTGTTGAATCTACACTTTGCGTGCAGTTCGAGAAATTTTCTGCTGGAGTAAAACTAGGGCTGATGTGCAATAATGATGCCAGTCATGTGATTCCCTTGCAGGCTGGAAAGTACTCATGCAGCTGAGGAAATCTGCAATGTTGCAATATTGAAGCGCCTTTTGAATGCATCACTTTTATCATCCTGGGCCTCTGCCATGATCTGCATGTGGTAATAAATACATCCTTGTTGGAATTAATTATTTTACGAAGTGGTTTGAAGAGTACCTTATCTCTGATCAAGGGGCTGTCACTATAACAAAGGTAAAGTATTGGATTTTCAGGTTTGGAGTGCCTCTTTACTTATATTCTGATCAGAGAAGGAATTTTATCTCAGTTGTAATTAAAGTACACTGTAAACTACTGAGCATTTTCAAAACCCAAACCACAACTTTACATTCACTGTCAAATGCCGTGGTACAGAAGTTTAATCGAACCATCCTTAATAACCTGTCGCTGATGGTTTCCAGAAATTAACAGCATTGGGACCAAAAGTTACCTCTGTTCTTACTGGTCTGTTGCACTGCTGTCCATGAGACTACGGTCTGTTCCCCATCCCAGATGTTCTTTGGGCATGACCTTCTTTTCCTTCGTGATGTGTTGTTTGGTCGCAGTGTAGTTATGCCTACATCACCTGAGAAACGTTCAGGATCGCCATTCATGGTTTGAAATGACACACAGATTTGCATGAGAGCAAGTGCTCTTGGCGACAGAGAAGATGAAAACAGGATACAGCATGAGCGCTAGAGGACATAGATTTAGTGAAGGTGACAGTGTGTGGCTATGGAATCCAATTCTCCCAAACTAGTCACCCTTGGACAGTCCTGAACAGTCTGACCATCGACATAGTTCACATCTGTTAAGTCATCAAATTCTAAACCTTAAGTCATTCATTACAACAGGCTAAACCCTTACTGTAGCCATAGTACATAGTCATAGTGTATAGAACATAAGTAGTATATTAAAACTGTGCTTCTATGTGTGTATAAATGTGTAAGTGCATGCATTTATTTATTAATTTAGTATTTTATCATATATATGTAAAACTATTGCATATTAAGATTAAATATGCTAAAATTGAATAAGAATCTTGCTAAACGTTTTTCTAATCCATAATTCTAATTCCTTCATGCTTTTAACCCTTTGACGCGCGCAATATTATTTTTATAATTTTTTTAACTAAAAACTCTAGAAATTGAATATTATGATCCTAGAGACAAATAATATATGAATTTAAAAAAATCTACTCTTGCCAATTGTTCTGTGGGTAGTGGTCGCACTGTGAAACCACCGCGCGTCTAGGACTTTTCAACTTACCGAGGTAAGTAGGGAAAAAAAAACTTACCTTTCTCCGTGCGCGTTTCCAATAAATGTCGAAATTTACGAATTGAAAAAAAAAATGCATTTAGGAATTGCATAATATAATATATATATATTTATATTTACATTATTTTACAAAGTAAAAATTAAAAAATAAACATTTATGTAATTTTCTATAGCAGTGAAAGTACCTACATAATAAGGACGTTTGGCTACATGGATTAAAAAACACAGTAAAATAAGGTTAAAAAAAAGAGTGCATTTTTTTTTTATTTCAAAGAACAAATATTTTTTGCGACACTGTTCAAAGCATGTTTTATCTTTTTGGTAAGTGCATGCCCACATTGCACGTTTCGCCACATGCACCTTCTTCTATGAGGTTTCTTCCTTGTGCTACAAAATGTACACTGATTGGATCTAAATTTCACTGGTATATGTCCAGCGTTATTTAGTTTCTTTTCATTTGGCACATGAAATTTGTGGTTTTTTATGTTAATGAGGAGGGGCTTGGTCTTTTTGGCTTTGATACGGATCATTTGTTTCCCATTCATATTTATTTTATTCGTATTTCGTCCCAAAATATTCAGAAAATATTTTTAATTTAAATAAAACTTTACGCAATTTCTATTTTTAATTACAGCAAAGTATATTTACATTAAATTTAAACTACAGGAAATAATTTATAAAATCACAATACTAGCTTGAGGAGCAAGTGTGTTGAGATCAGAGAAAAGTCTCTGGAAAAGAAAGACCTTTTTACTGGGCAGGTGCATGTATTGTTTAGTAATAAAATAACTCTGTGATTTCAAAACCCCTTATCTATATCCGGGTAAAAATAAACATTCCTATATGAAAAGCAAGCAAACGCCATTGTGAAGAGCAGTGGTTTCAAGGCGCAACTACCGAGCCACAATGCTCTAGTGGTGCAGTGGTCGCGCCCTGAAACCACAAAGCAAATGCCATACATATAGAGGTTTTTTTATATATATGTAGTTTAAATATTGCTATTTTTATTGTTTATGATAGAAATCATGATGTGGGATGAATAACTTTTGAAATTTAAAGTTGTTTATGTTAATAAAAGGAAGTTATATTGTCTCATTGAAAATGAATTTTAAAAGGCATCCGATTTGAAGTAAGACCTAAAACATGTATAATTCTGCAGTCATTTTGTGTTATTTAGAGGTATAAGTTCAGTAATCAATTGATTTTCACTCAAAAATTTCGGAAGGAAGAAAAGAAAAAAATTCGAAAATTGGTGGTTTCAGGGCGCAGCCACCGCACGTCAAAGGGTTAATGCAAGTTAAGTTATATGACAAAGTCAACAACAAATCGCTCAACTGAGCTTCTCAAAGTAGAAGTTGAAGTACATTCTGAGATGTTGCCAAACAAATATATAAAATAAAAAATTACAGTACCTTGTTTTTTCTTTTGTAACATAAATAACTTCAACACTTCCCCTTATTAAAAAGAAAAAAAATCACACTTTTAAATTAGAATTCTAAATTAATCAAAGTTTATAATTTATAGTAGTCCAATGTTTTCACATAGCATCAAGAGTCTTGGTTTGTGCAAGAGCTTGGTCAACAAATCTGCAACTTGCACTTCTGTTGAAATCTGCTGCACATTGATTTTACCTTCCAGAATTTTCTCACGTATGAAAAAATGTTTTAGACTTATGTGCTTGGTCCTGCAATGAAACTCCGTGTTCTGAGCTAGTCTTACTGCAGCACTGTTTGTTGTCTACATAGATGGTTGACACTTGTTTCAAGGAAGAAACACCATTAATCAGTCTATTCAGCCAAATGACCTCTTTTGCAGCTTCATTTGCTGCAACTATCTCAGCTTCTGTAGTTGATGTTGCAACCATGGCTTATCGTTGGCTCTACCAAGATAGTGTTTCAACTGAATACAAGCATATTACTCCACTGGTTGATCTGCCTGTTTGAATACATTCACCAAAGTCAGCATCACTAAAACATTCTAAAATACCTGTTTTATAGCCTGATTTATAAACGATGCATTTTTGCTTGGAATTTGCAATGTATCTAAATACACGCTTAACCTTGATTCAGTCTTCTTTAGAGGGATTTTCTAATTTACATGTCAAAACACTAATAGAGTATGCCAAGTCAGGTCTTGTCCCCATCATCAAATACATCAATGCACAGCTTCATGGTAAGGGATATCTGTTTCATTAACTTCTTCTGTGTAAACTACTTTATCTTTCAAAATGGATGTATGAGCTGGTCTGCAGTCACTCATGCCAAACCACTGAAGGATCTTTGTGGCATGTTCTTCTTGTCCTATCTTAATACTTCCATCTTCAAGACGCTGTATTTCTAGTCTTAGGAAATATGAAGCTAGCTTACTGGTGATTTTAAACTTCAACTTCAACTGCTCTATAAAGTTTCTGGAATCTTCTTCATCAGTAGCAGCAATCAGTCCATCATCCACGTAGAGTGTTATGAGTAGCTTCTTACCGTTTTCTTTTTGAATGAATAGACATAGGTCTGCTTCACTGACCTTAAACCCAAGGTCCATTAGGAATTTTCTGAAACATTTATGCCAGCATTGAGGAGCTTTTTTTAGCCCATACAAGCTTTTCTTGAGTCTCTATACTTTATTGGTACCATCGTTATATCTTTCAGGCTGATTCATATAGATGGTTTCCTCTAGATCACCATACAAGAAGGCAGTTGAAACATCAAATTGCATAAGATGCATATTCTCGCTAGCTGCAATGCTTATGAGTGAACGCACAGTTCCTAGCTTTGTGATTAAACTGAAGGTGTGATCGTAATCAATACCTTGTCTTTGATTGCAGCCTTTAATGACAAGTCTTGCTTTGTACTTATCCATGGTGTAATCTGGATTTTTCTTGATTTGAAAGACCCATTTGCAAGGAAGAGCTTTTGCTTGATCTGGAAGAGTATCTATTGTCCAGGTGTGATTTTCCTTCAAGGAGCTAATTTCACAATCCATGGCCTTTTTCCAGAAATCCTGTTCTTTACAATTAATGGCTTCTTTGTATGACTGTGGTTCATACACATCACACATAAAAACTTCAGATGCCATCACATAGTCTTCTAAACGATTAGGCCTTTTTATTGCTCTGCACTTTCTTAAGTTCATAGCAGGTGATTCGTTTTCATCTTCATTTTCACTTTCAGAACTTGTTTGATCTTCTGAATCTTCTTGATCTTGCTTCCCCTCATTTTCAGCTTCAGGTAACTGTATTATAGGTTCAGGTAAAGGTATTTCTACTGTATCTTTTACTACTGTTATTTTCTACTGTACAATTTTTCAGAGGTTTTTCTTGAAATACTACTAGTACTAGTAGTATTTGTTGTAAAGATTTGTTGTAAAGTCAACAACAAATCGCTCAACTGAGCTTCTCAAAGTAGAAGTTGAAGTACATTCTGAGATGTTGCTTAAAAAATTACAGTACCTTTTTTTTTTTAACATAAATAACTTCAACAAAAACATTTATTGAAATTACTTAAAAATTGTAGTATTTGTTGTGTAATGTAACGTGACTGGCCTAAGAAATGTATGGCATCATCTGAAAAATAGGATAATAAGTTTAAGTGCATTTAACATTAAGGTAAATGGTGCCAAGCTGGCAATAATTTTGGAAACTAATTTTTGTCATCAAACTTGGCGAAAAATCAGCCAAGTCACCTAATTTGGCTACCATTTTATCACAGTTTGGTCTAACCTCTGTATAAATCCCTATGTAACTGAAATTACTGGTCCAATCCCTTTGTAACTGAAATTGTGTATGCCTTCCAGCAATTTTAAGAAATCGTAGGTACTGGAAATTTCTTGATGGTTAAAGAAAGCTATGTAAGACTGGAGAGAGCAGAAGCTTTCAGTTTAGTTCATAGTATTGACTGATCACTCTACGATCTTACACATTTGAGACATTTTGTATTGTTCAGCGTTTTTAGTACTTTGAAGCGGTAACTATCGATTGTGCTTTGTGATACTGAGAAGAGCTGTGCTTTTGTGTAAAGAGTTCCAGAATTGTAAAGCGCTTTTGGAAAAATAAATTTCAGCAAGCTGTTATTGATTCTGTGTGCATTCAATCTGTTATAAACCCATAAGCACATAACAGTATGTTATCTCTGAGGAATTTGATGCTGCAGGAAGTAGGAAAGCTAAATAAAGGCTTGCAGACATAAGCTGTAATAGCAGATAAAGCTGTGTAATTGATAGAGGAATTAACCTGGGTTTAAATCCGGGAGGTGGGTTGCCTGTAAAATAAAGTGAGCCAGTCTCTCTTAGAAAGTTATCAACGAAGGTATCTCTTCCTTTGGGCAGATAGCCCAAATATTCTTAGCATATTAAGTTAAATAAGCAAACATAATAGAAAGATCATATTTTTCATCACTTGTTTTACCTCAGATGAAAAAACATCCGATTATGGCTGTGACTCTTAAATCGAATGTTTGACATGAGCTCAAAGTGCTTTATGTACTCAATGACAGATAAGACAATTTATGCTTACAGTTATTATCAGAGCCTTCCCCCTTTAAAAAAAAAAATATTTTGACATGCTCTACAGTTTGGAATATTTCCATTTAAGCAATTTTCATTGTTTGTATTATGGAAGGAATAAATTTTAGGTATGTACATTTTTCTATGATTTTTTTTTTTTTTTTTTTTTTTTTTTTTTTTTTTCCTGCTTTTAACAGAAAAAAGAACAGCTGTGGACCAGCATCTGACAAACGGAGGGGAACAGGATTTGAGTTTCCTGTTCCATGGATTTGCTATGGTAGAGCGAGAGAATTCACAAGGTAATAATAAAATTCAACTTATGTGTAAAAATATATATTTTGTGAATGTTTTCCTCAAAATTATATGAAGCTCTAGTGAATAAATAGAGTATATCAAATATTTCAATAGATGATGTATCAGAAATCTCCATCTGATACACATGGCATAAAATCAGAAACGGAGTATATATTAATCCTTATGTAAAGTTGTAAAATTTCTCTCCATACTGAATTATTACGTTTTAAGAAGCTAGTCTGGGATTTTATGCTTTGGTAAAAATTATTAAATTTCTCCAAAATTAAAAATGCTGAATCATAAGTTATCCAATTTTTTGTTATTGTATCAAAAATTTAAATTTGTCTGTGATAAGTTTTTAAAAGATATTAGAAAAAGAAATAAAATATTTATTTTTCTGCTTTATAAGGCTGCGTGCTTGAATATTATGTAAATATAGCTATATTTATGTAATATAGCTAAGACAGCATAAACTAAGTACTTCACGTGTTGAAAGCGAATTCTCTTAATCAAGGATAAGTACAGTGCAAAGTCCAAAATCCAAAATGATCTAAAATCTGGACTTTAAAGCCACCGACAGAAAATTTTTTAGGAATTATATTTTATGCTTTATGCATGCACATGTGATATTTTCCCCATAAAAAAACGTGGAGAATCCTGATTCTTGATTTCACTTCGGCACTAAACAAAATATGTCATTACCAATCATTTTAGCTTAAATTTGTGTGATCAATAATTTGGCTCAGTAGCTGTGTATTTACTTGACATGCATCTCAAACGGAAACATTCTACATAGAAACATCATTGATTTTACAATTGCTAATATTTTATATCCCCGAAGTAAACCTGGCGTATCATTATTTACTATATTTTGCTTTCATCACCATATGTTTATCAACACATGACAACTTCAGTAATTGACTTATGCAGCAATGCTTAAACAATTTTTTTATAATTGAATAACAGAGTACGGAAACCTTTTATGTTGACATTACGTTTGGTGATGATTACAGATTTAAGTTAAATGTGCTAAACATTGACGAATAAAGATAACATTTAATGCTATTTGAATTAAGAATATTTTTTTTTTTTTTTTTTTAAATTCGCATAAACCCAGAATTGGTGCCAGAGTTCATATGGCCGCATTGGGCGATAGAAATTTAGGGAAGACAGAATTTTTGGAATTTAGAAGAGAACAGAGTAACAAAATTAAGGGATGATAAAATTTTTTAAATTTAGGGAAGACACTGAGACCAAAAATTAAGGGGTGGCGAAAATTTGGAACTTAGGGAGATGCTGGATAGCAGAATTTAGGACTCGCGAAGAATGCATCAATGGGCAAAATATCGCTGGCCCTCAGTAAGCTTGAGTATATGTGGGAATTTATTTATTCAGGACTCAGTTAAGGCTTAATTATGTACAAGAATTGCATGTTAGTATAATAAATAACAAAATAATGCAATTCAGGCTTAATTAATTGCCTCAGTGTGCAATAGAAGCAAGACAAAATTTGATGCAACAGCTTGTCTTTCGTAACCAATCTCATGCTACATATCCAATAATGTATAGTGGGTGCTATTAAGCTAGGTTAAAATTGTACTTTGCTGAATCCAAAGAATTTCATTTAATATAGCAGACTGTGCTGTTTCTTACCTTTCTGATTTGATTCAGCTTCTTATTTTTTGCTGGCTGTTATAATTACAGCAGTTTTATGAAAACTAAGGTTTGAACTTTGAAGAATGTCGAAAAGAGTTTCTAATTCTGGAGCTGCAACAGAATCTAAAAAGCAAAAGCAGCATGTCTCAATGTCCATTAAACAAAAAGTGAAATTTACTGCAAAAAATGGATATAGGTATATCCGTCTTGAAATTGTACGAGGAGTATGGCATTGGAATATCAACTGTGTATAACATAACAGAAAAAGCAACTACTGTACAAAGTCCATAATCCGGACTCGTCGGGACTTCAGCGATTCTGGATTAGGGGTTTTTCCGGATTATAGATCATCAATTTAAATCTGGTAAGATGGCATGCAGAAATTATACAATTAAACATATGAAACTGCAATTTATGAAATAAAGAGCAATTATAATCTAAAGGGTATCAAAATTTACAAAAAAAAAGGCTTACTATTTATTTGTTTACTTTATTAAACATTTCTTTCAATGTAAGTTGTTCAAGTTCGTCCATATTTTTTTTAATGCTTTCTGTTTAATTCTCTCTTTTATAAACAGACATAATTTCTTGTTCAGTTACAAAGTTACACTGTTCAAATCCTGTAATTGCTGTGTTGAGAATACCGACTAACTTGTCAATCGAAATTTTTTCGTTTTCAATAACGAAGATTCGAATATCGCGAACCACAGGTGAAACTTTCCAATTAATGGATTTTATAAAGAAATGTGGAGAAGCGGTAATAAATGATGATGACATAACAGAACTTTTTCATTGCGATGACAATGCTCCAATCATCAATCAATTAATGGACGGTGAAATCTGTAAGTATGGTTCTAGATCTAGAAAATACTGCTAAATAGTGAAGAAAGTGACAAAGAGGCTATTGAAAATGAAAAAAATTTGATTGACAAGTTAGAATTCTTGACACAGCAACTACAAAACTTGAACAGTTGAATTTTGTAACTAAACAAGGAATTATGTCTGTCTATAGAATCGAACAGAAAATATTAGCGCAAAAAATGGAGCAACTTAAACAATTTACATTCTTAAACATTCAAAGAACTGTATAATAAAGAATTAAATATTAAGCTTTTTATATATATAAATTTTGATACACTTTAGATCATAAATCCTTTATTATTTATAAATCACGATTTCATATTTTTAATTTAATTTTTACATGCCGTCTTACTACATTTAAAGTGCTGATCTAATATCCGGAAAAATCCCAAATCCAGAATCCCCGAAGTCCTGACGAGACTGGATCTCGGACTTTGTACTCTATAAAGTACAGAACGTTGATTTTGAAGTGTAATCAAATTTTATTTTTTATGCACGTGTGTGGCATACGTAAGTTGGTGGCATCCTTTTCTAAATAAGTACATTTTTATTTTCAGATTTTTTCTTTGGTGATAGTTTAGCTACATAAAATACAGTTGTAAAGTTTTTTTATTTGTTTTGTGTATATGATATTGAAAAATAAAGCTCAGATTTTCAACGTAAAGGAAATGTAATACTTTATTATTGCTAAAGCAACAATTTACACAGATGAGTAAAATTTTAACTTCCATATATTAAGACACAATAACACGCCAAATAAATACTAATTCAGAAGTCAAACAACAAAAATCAGCGTTATATTTACAAAATTTTCACAGGACTAGTTTCGATGGTTTTACCGAATCACCATCCTCAGCTGCAAAACCGCAAATGAACAAGCAGTTTTGCAGCTGAGGATGGTGGTTCGAACAAAGTTTCGAAGAAACAGAGAACAAAAACAGAGAACGATCACCATCAAAGATGGTGTTCGAAATGACGACCTATTACCTTGATGCAGGCCTCATATCTCTGGCACCTGTAAGATCTGATATTCTGGAAAATAGCAGGCATATACCCAGCAGTACGAGTTTTTCAGCACTGTTAACAGGGATTTTGTTCACTAGTGTCTCCTCCACTTCAATGTATTGGATCAGCAATGATGGTCCAGTGCATTGGCCTGCAAGATTGCCAACCTCATTTGCATTGACTGCTTCCTCTGGGGGGGGGGCAGGACAAGATACTGGTATACATCTTCCACACACAAATAGGAGGCATCCATCATGGTCTTGGGTCTTAATTTTGAACACATTCTTTGATAATGATTGTTGTCTGTTTTTGTTCTTATTTCTTGGTTTCTGCTGCACTAAGCATAATAAACATGTTTTCTCACGCTGTTCTTGTCCTTCCTCTTCTGTGTTTTGTGTTGTCACTACTGCACCAGGAAAACATTTCTAACCATGCATTGCTATGTGATTTTCCATCACCTAGGTGTACTCTTTCTCTCCTGAAAGTTTGTAACCACTGTGCTGAAACAGCCTGTGTGTGATGTAGTTTTTGCAGATAATGGAACGAATTCACTTTTTAGTCATAGCCGAAAAAAACTGCTCCGTAGATCTGACTGGAGCGAAAATCACAACTGTCTTGATGGTTACATCATTTCTATTCTGAACAGGAACAATTATTCAGAAGTACATTTTAGCTTAAATTGATACAACACGAGAAGTGCTAAATGGTCCCGCAATTTCTATGTATGCAGTTTATACTTCAGATAATAGAGCAAGAAGCTTAATGAAGAGATGTGACTTTTCTTGGCAGATCAAACAAAAAACAAGCGATACGTAATAACTGCAGTAGTAATAAACTCAGAAAGTTTTTAATTTTGAGCAGCAGGTGGGCAAAAGATTTTACATTGCCGTTACTGATGACAAAGCGTGATGTAATAAAGTGCTATACAGAGCCTTAAAGAGGGGATGTATGCAATTAAAATTAAGAATTTAAATAACCATTCCAATTAAATTTAATTTCATAATAAATTTTTGTCATATTTTGATATCTTGCGTGTAATATATTGTGCAAATTCTGAAATCCAGACATCAATATCCTGATCTCTAGATCACCGAGAATTTTTTTTCCCCCCCCAAAAAACGGAGAAAGATTCCTAAAGCAGCATCTCACTTTGGCATATACATAATACTAGAGAATCATCGTTGGAGGATGAGTTTAGAGGGAGCTGCCCAGTATTTTAATTCAGTTAATTAGTTTATAAGGTATTTCTCCCGCCTTCCTAGCATGCCTTCGTGGTGTAGTGGTCAGCACACTAAGCCAGGATTTCAGAGGTCCGTGGTTTGATTCCCGGTGAAAGCGGTTGCTAATTTTTCATCTCTCTGACCTTCAAAAAAAATACATAGTCTCTACAGTGGTGCCCAAACTAAAAAGAGTGGTGAATGATGATTTCTCCCCACCCAGGATTTGGCGATTGAGTGCCCTAAAAACCCCAGTAACCCTTTAAAAGGGGGAGTATATAAGGTATTTCTCCCGCCTTCCTAGCGTGCCTTCATGGTGTAGTGGTTCTGCATGCTGGGCTTCCAGAGGTCCGTGGTTCGATTCCTGGCTAAGCCGTTGCTAATTTTTCATCTTGCCTGCTTCAAAAAATACCTAATGTCTCTACAAGTTTGATTCTTTGATTGTTTCTTAGTTTTACCAGTATTGGCAGTATGGTTAATGAGTTTAGGTTTAGGTTCTCACCATGCATTTTCTGATGAATGGTGTTGAATTTTTCTTTCTTCGACTTGTGAGCCATCTGTCAGTTGATACAAAATTTTCTCCAAGTAATTAGCAAATTGGGGGGGGGACTTCTTGAAATAGAAACTTTCTGTATAGTTTCATAAACAGAAACCATGCTAGGAAAGCAGTTTCAACATCTCTTAATCATATTTTTTGTGCTTCCTTGAGACATTTGCATTCTTTGTATATTTGTCATTATAATTCATTTTTTAAGTCCTTAATGCTGGTTGGGAAATTGAGAGTTTAAATGTAGTTTCTCTCTGGCTGAATTACCAAGAGTATCCAAATTTTTCAATAATTTATCCTTTGCATTTTACACTTAACATTTTAAATATGGTCTTAGGTTAAGCATTTAACAAATTAAAAAAAAAAAAAAAAAAACTTTCAGTGGCTTATTCAAATTTCAAAGCTTAATGTTTCTAGCCAAGAGAAAGATTGCCCTTTGCAGTCAATCTGCAACTTCATGGTTTTATAACTCTCTGTTAGCATAATGTGTCAGTTCCAAAGGGAAGGTTTTTGAATGTGAAAAACCTTAAAAGATGGGATATAGATGTTGTACTTCCAGCTCCTCTCAGCTGGTATTCAAGCAGGAATTCTCACTCACTTGCTGGATTGTTTTGTTAATGTTAAAATAAAGAAATTCTGCCTGTTTGAAGTCCACTGCTGACAAAAAGCTGTAGAAACAGTGTCTCACAGCTATAGGGATGGGGGGAGTATGAAAATTCCAGTCAACCCTGTTTTATTGAAGTTCTTCATACCTGAGCAATACCGCCATGTTTCACAGTACTTAAATGGGTGAACTAAGAAAAGCTTTGTCAGCTATCTGTAGAATATTTTGGCACTGAAGAATCACTGTTTTACAAATGGGAATTTTATAAGTGGCAGAGATGAGTTTAATAAGCAGCAGGCACTGTATATGCATTTCTTGTTTCAGTATCTGGAGTTTTGTGTTTACAGGGTGTTTCTTCTTAATTTCTCATCATTCTTATAAGTTGAAATGTTCTAGAACTATAGAAGCAGAATTTACTAATTGGAAAGTTATGAACTGCAAAAATTTTGCAGAGCTTCTAATTACGAATTTTAAAAGTTAAGAATTTCTTACTGGAAAATGAGGCAGAATTGGCAAAAGCTCTTGGTTACTGAGTTCAACATTCTTGTTTAGTATGTAAAGTCAAGCGTTTTGAAAATACCACATATACTGATGGTTTGGAAAAAGAAAAATAAAAGTCTTTAATTAAGTGGCTGTGAATGAAGGGCTATAATTAAATTTTCTCATTTAATGCTGAAATAGTTAAAGGAATGGTAAGAAATGCATGTGAAAAGTAGTAATCTGTTTAACAATTGAGTTTTAATTTATTTAGAAATATCCTGTTTGTACTTGGGCATAAATGCTGCATGAAAGATGTACACAAATGTGAATCTTCCCACTGTCATAGTAATTTAACAGAATATAAAAAGGGCCTGCAAAACATATTTCTGTTTTCTTTCATTGTTTCTAAATAATATAAGAAAAGACACATGTAATGAGTGCTGTAAAATGGTTCTTTTATACATTGAAGATGATATGAGCTATGCATATTCGCAGCCAATCACTTAAGCTTCCCTCAAAGTACACAAGTAAAGTGGCATATTTTTGTGTTGTAACTTTTAAAACTACAGTAAATGACATTCATAAAAAAATATCTGGATGCAGCAGTGCGTAATAATTTGGCAAAACCAAAACTAATTGCCCATTTTCAAAAGAGTTCAGCTGCATACAAAAAAGAGGTCTGGAAGATTTGGTTGAAGCTAAACTGGCCGAAAGAATGATGCATAATGACTGATTTCTTATAGACCTGCTAAAAAAAACATTGGAGTAACATCTTTGTGTATATTATGTATGCTAGATGCATATTACGTATCAGTCATATGTTGAAAACCACGAGACTGCCAAGTTAGATTTTCTTCAGTAACAAAGTGTGATTCCATTTCACTAACTGCATAAGCAGTCAAAATAATATGATTTAGTTGTCTGAAAATATATGTGTGTGTGATACACGCAGAAAATTGAAGTCAGAGTTGCCATTCTACCTGGAAAACTGGGCAAATTCAGAGAATTCAAAAATTAACCAAAAATATCAGGGAATTTAAATATTTTAGTCAAAATCTAGAAAAGTCAATGAATTTCATATGGCGATTTCCAAAAAAAAAGCAATTTTTCTGCCAGCGTTTAAAGCAGTCACTTTCTTTGCAAATTCTGTATCACGTGAACATCATTCGGCCAGCTGGTATAGAGCCAGTTTTCGCAGCTTCAATAAGATTGTCTTTTAGAAAGGCAAAGCAAATTCCCAGTAACTTCGAGAATCGAAAAACTTAGATGTGCATTTGTAGTAAGAAAATCTCGTATGAAACAAAATCGGTGTAATCCTAGTATACGGTACACAAAGTGCACATCAGTATCGCTATTAAGGGAGGGATTTCAAAAATGGACAAATGAGCTTCTATTGCTCGTGTGATGCTGAATCTTTGAAACTGTAAATATGAGGACTGCACTTGTTTCGCAGTTATAAATGTATTGCGTATAAATGCTATCATTTTAGTAGAAAATCTTGTAGTGCTTTCATTTTAATCGCCAACATTTCACTTTTGCAGAACTTATCAGCCACTGATATTCAGATTTTTTTTTTCCAATGGCAGATTGTTAACAGTTACAGTGTAACCCAGTCGATTAATCTATACAAGGCCAGATGGGGGGTCTCTTTATTATGGAGGCACCTAATAGATGGGGCACCATCGCCTCCTATGAAGGGACGAAGAGTTACAACCATGCCTTCTCTGGGATTCGAACCCAGGCCCTTTGGTATCGCAGTCAGGCTTCCCTAACCACTATATCGTATGGGCGGCATATTCAGATTATTGTTTGTGGCATATTATTGCTCTTTATATCGAGAAAATGAATCAAGCTACAATTACCCTCGAATATTATGCCTTTACTAACACCTGTGGATTAAGAGAATTCATGCGTATAATTTTTATACTGAGCTGAGAGTTACTGGAAATACAATGAATCTAGTATTTTCATATCTTGCATACTTTTGGTTTTGAAACTAAAAGACAAAAAAATATATATTTTGAATGATCTGATTATACGTATTAAGATTAAAATTTATATAGATTAAATATATTCGTTGTGAACAAGATAAATTCATTCTGTTTGAAGAGTATTTCTTGTGCAGGCAATACATTTAAAAGTGAACAATTATTAATGTGGAAATAAACACAATGTGTAAACTTCAATTTAGGAAAGTTCATTTTGAATAAAACTGTGCATTGGCTGTTATTAACACGTTGAGCGCCACGTCAGCCATCTGTGGCTAACACTAAATTTCCGTTTAGGCTGCGTCGATTGCCGTTGGTTGACAGCATGTAACATGATATGACTATAAAATTTACACTGTTTTATGGAATTACAGAAAATTTATTTAAAATTTACTTAATTTTAAATAAATTTTCATTACAGGACTAATGGATTTCATTGAAACATGGCAAACATAAAAACGGCTCTCCATTACAGCTATTACAAATTGTGACAACTCTCTTAGTCTTTTTTCTGGCCGGCTTTCTCTGCCGGCTTCTGTTGCATTTTTATCATAACATAATTTACAATGTTTCCGTACTTCAGAGGCTTTTCCCTGTTTTCTTTGGAGTTTATAGATATTTTTGCATTTCTGATTGATGGAATGTCTTCTTTTTCACAATTTGTAAAAGATAGCTCTAATTCTTTCCGGAATTCAGTAATGCTAATTTTCTGCTTCGTAATATCTTTGTATAGAATGTAACTATTTACAACCATAGTATTTAGTAACAATTCGAAGGCTAGTTTTCGATTCCATTTTATGGTCTTATGTAACGGATTGCTGTAGGCATTCATTTAATCAGATAAGTCGACAGCTGCCTTTTGTCTGTTGTAGTCTACTATAATTTGTAGCCAAATGTTAATCACTGGCCCTACAATACCAACGCTTTTTTAAGCGGCGTGCGTGGCCTGAACGGGATTCCCTAAGAAATATGCGTGGCATTCAACGTGTTAACACATAGAACATCTTTTTCATATAGACTGCCGCTATAGAAAATGATATGACTTCTACTATTGACATGTATAATTGTGCTTATATTTGATCTAACTTCTCACTAAAAATTTTCACAATCCACAATACTTTCATTATTTTATACAGGAAATTAAGTGGCAAATCATTTTCAACCATCTTGCTTAAAGCATGGCAAAAGTCATGTGAAATGACAGAAATATTACTGGAAGCCCATTTTAGAAGCTACTCCCTCTGTTGGAAAATATAGCTTATTTTAAACCTTTTACTGCATCATCTCTCCTCCTTGAAATGTTTATTTAGTTTAGTTCTTATTTTAATGTAATATAGTAGTTACTTCTACTTCTTTTTCTTGCTGCCACTGTTTGCATTGAGAACGGACTGTTTCAACCTAAATGAGATGCAACAACGAAACGTGATGTTACGTCATCTGAAAAGCCGATTCGTGCCGATAGCTGATTGGTTGCCGTGAGATGACGTCATTTCTACTTCTGCTATAAGCATCTGGCGTCGCTCTGGCTCAACCCCTTCTAGTTCCTGCTTTCCTGGCATTTGAGTGAGAAGTTTCCAGCTCCTTCAGAAGGATGCATGCAGTCCGGTGAATAAAGTGCCTTGGTTCCAGTTTGCGGGATGGCTGTTCCTGAATAAAGTTCCTTGGTTCATGTCCACAAGATTATTGTTCCGGAATAAATTCCTTGGTTCCAGAGGCTACCATGTGAGTGACTGCCATGGACGGCATCCATGTTCTTCAATAAAGGCGGCAATTAAAATACGTGAGCGGCGATTCCTTGTGCAAACGGAGTTAGGCCGGTTTTAAGTGCTTTCAAGAACTTGATTTAAATTTCAGGTGTTTTTCTCGGCCATTGATTATGGACTTATTGAATGTGTAGCCAGCTTCATTTTTAGGCTGCATAATTATTGTTTAGGACATTTTGTTTGTATAGAATGCCAGTGTTTTGGAGACCAGGTAAAAATATTATTTGATGAATGATGGTTATATTATATTTTTTCTAAGACTCTGATATTGTTGAAATTTATTTTTCTGTGTTTTTATTCTTTATTATATAGTTAATAAATTGGTTAAGTTCAAAATCTTTTATTGTCTTCAATGTCTGCACAACATATCTCAGGGAGCTTTTATTGCTACTACTGCGAAATGTTTAATTTCTTTAAACTTTAAACCTTGCTTTAGCATCATTTTGGTTATGGGCCACCAGCTCCTGAGTTATTTTTAGTGCAGACTTTTGAAGTTTAAAGTTAACTTAGGACTTAAGAGATTGGGGGGCGGTTTTTGTTAAAATTCAAATATGGCTACTCTTAGTGTCATGCATAATATTGCTAAACTTGATGCATGTAATTATTTTACATGGTCCAAAGATATGAAGTTTGTCTTGAATGAAAAAATGCATGGCTTTTGGTTAAAGGTATTGAAAAATGTCCTGATTTAAATGATGTTAAGGGTATTACGAAAGAAATTATAGCCGACTATCAAAATAGAAGTCGATTGGCATTATCGTTAATTTATATGAATGTAAGCCCTGAATATAGAAACTTGATATGTGAAATTGATGACCCGGTAGTGGCATGGAATACGCTTGCCAAATACTTCCAGCCAGATTATCGGTCAAGACATATGTCGCTCTTTTCAGAGTTCTTAAATTGTAAAATTAAGCCAAATGAAAGTATTAGTTTCTTTTCTTCTAGATTTATAACGCATAACTGAACAATTAGCTGATATTAATCAGGCTGTAAGAGACTTGTATATGTGTTTCCAGTTTCTTAGGTTCCTTCCAGATAAATTTGATCAAGTAGTTCAGAATATTTTGAGGTGGCCAGATGAGAAGTTCATTTTTAAAAATGTTGAACTTGAAATACTAGCAGAGGAAACGCGTCTTAACTTAAGAGAGATAGATAGGGAAAACTCTGATAAGACTATAGAAGTTCAAAGTACTCACTGTGAACCCAAATTTAAGCAGATTAAAGGGCTCAAGTGTTATAAATGTGGCCGTCCAGGTCATATTCAAAAATACTGTAGAATGAGGGGTAATTTTTCCAGATCACCCTCACCTGCTTCTACTGTTTCCTCAGCTGTATCTAGTAGTAATAAAACATCTTCTAAGTGTAAAAATAAACCCAAGTTGAGTAAAGGTAAAAATAATTCCCATGCACAGTCCCGTTTTATAGCTCAAGCTAATGTTAACAATTTGGAAGAAAATGATGATAGTTGGATTTTTGATACAGCTGCATCTCATCATTTTTGTAAAAATCGTGAATTGTTTGATACTTTTTCTCCTGTGAAAAATGAGAATATGCTAGTAGGCTATTGCTGGGGTAACTTTTCCAATTCATGGGAAGGGTACTGTTAAAATGAAATTTTGGGGATACGGTTATTTTGCTTAAAGATGTGTTATACTCACCTGAACTGAGACGAAATTTAATATCTGGACCTAGAGTAGATGTCAATGGAGCAAGATTTTATGGTAAAAATGGGCAAATTAAAGTTACTGATGATGAAAATGAAACTTTGTACAAGGCTAAGTTGATAGGAAGTAACTATCATGTATTCCCGAAAATAGTCAAAAAGGGGGGCAAATCTGTAAAATTGAGGCATCCACAGTTCAGCATAATAATAGTGAATTATGGCATGGTTGCTTTGGTCATATAAATTATGGTACTATTGTCGGGACTAGTAAGAGACATTCAGTTCGAGGTCTTCCTGTGTTAAAGCACTCAGCTAATTTGTTTTGTGAACATTGTCAAATCAATAAGCAAAGACGAATCTCCTATAGACCCTTAGAAGGTATTCAAGTGAAGAGACCGCTTGAAAGGGTTTTTTCTGATGTATGGGGACCTATTAACATTCCACGTAGGAATAGTGAATGTTATTTCGTTACCTTTATTGACGAATATTCTCGTTATGCGGTAGAGTACCCCACTGTAGAGAAAAGTCAGGTGTTTGAAGTATTTGAAAGGCACATAGCATGTGCTGAAAGATCTCTGAACCTTAAGTTGAGATATTTTAGGACTGACAATGGACGAGAATATGATAATGAACAATTCAGGTCATATTGTAATAAAAATGGTGTAAAGCACGAATTTACAGATATATATACTCCAGAACAGAATGGAGTTTGTGAGAGATTCAATCAGACAGCTCTCAACAATGTACGTGTAATTTTACATGATAGTGGAATGAGTTCTGAATTTTGGTCAGATGCAGTAATGTATTTTGCATATTCATTTAATAGAATTTGTCATAAGGGCCAATATAGAACCCCATTTGAATTGTATACTAAGCGGAAACCATCAGTACGTCACCTTAAGGCATTTGGAATGATTGCCTATGTGGGAATTCCAAAGGCTAAAAGAAATTCTAAACTTGATCCAAAGGCAGTGAAGGGCTGATTGATTGGGTACAGCGTACGAACAAAAGGGTACAAGATTTGGTTGGAAAATGAGCAAAAGGTAGTAGAAACCCTAAATGCTACTTTTAAAGAGTCAATTGGAATGCAGAAAAGTGGCAGTGGAGCTGTACTGGGCACCCTTCCTGATTTGGAATCTGAAGAAAGGGTAAAGTTCCAATCTACTGATACTCCAGTTGGCTATTTTCCTGAAATAGAGGAAAGAACCGATACCAATGTACCTTCTTCTACAATTGGCACTGACACTCAATCTACATTGAGACAAGTAACTTGGCTTCGTAAACCTGTTCCAATGCCAGACGGCACTCGTAAGGATGTGTATTATTTTGAGAGGGGGTCTAATCAAAGACTACGATCACCAAATGATGTAGAAAGGTATTGCACTGAACATAATATTCAGTATGATCCTACCTTGTTTGATTTCAAGGGAAGCAATAATTATATTGGTGAAATCGACCCAACTGGTACTCCTTCAACGTCATATACCCGAGATAGCTGACTAGATGTTTCAATTCCAAACACTTATAACCAGGCAATGAAATCCACAGAAGAGCTTAAATGGATAGAGGCAATGGAAGAGGAAATGGCCAACATGCGAAAGCATAAGGTATGGCATCTTGTCAACACTAAACGTGACGAATTTGGAAACATTGTTCGTTTTAAAGCTCGTTTAGTGGCTTAGGGTTATCGACAAATTAAATACAATACCTATGATGAAACCTACTCGCCTGTAGTCAACTTTTCAGTAATAAGGCTCTTTTTCTCCCTTTTAGTTGCACACCTTGGATGGGCAAATATACAATGCGACGTAAAAAGCGCCTATCTCTACGCTCCTTTATCAGAGGAAATTTACATGTCCCAACCTTAGGGTTTTGTAGAGCGAGATAAAGAAACTTTTGTATGTCGTTAGATAGAGCCATGTATGGTCTGCATCAGAGTGAGCGATTATGGTACTACGAATTGGATAGAAGACTATGTAACCTAGGGTTTACCAAGTTTGAGTGGTGTAATTGTGTCTATCGTTTTAAAGATTTTGTCATTCTGTTGGTTTATGTTGATGATATAGTTGTGTTTGGAAAAAGTGAAGTTCAGGCCAAAAGGATATTAAAAGTCCTGTGTTCACATTTCGATTTGAAAATTTTGGGTAAAACAAGAAAGCTTCTGGGTGTGGAGTTTGAATATGAGAAAAATAGTGTTTTGATTCATCAGCAATTATATATAGAAGACATAGTTGATCGATTCAAGTCTTTTAAAATACAAATTACTTCCCTTCCAATAGTTAAAGGTGTGAAATACTCAAAGTCCCAGTACACAATAAGAAACGACTGAAATGATGAATTATCCCTATAGAAATGTTTTGGGATGTCTCTCGTTTCTTTGCAGTCGTACTCGTCCGGATATAGCTTATGCTGTTAATATATTTTCTCAGTTCCAAAGCAATCCTGGTAAGTTTCACTGGGAAGGATTACTTAAACTTTTAGGGTACGTTTCCAATACCAGACAGCACAAACTTAAACTGGTATGCAAGGAACTGAAGCTCAATATATATTCAGGTTCGGATTTTGCTTCAAGCAGGGATGATATGGTGTCTATTGGTGGACAAATAGCTTTGTTGGGAGAATCACCTGTATCTTGGCGTACATTTAAAGAAAGGGGAGTGAGTTTGTCTACTACGGAGGCTGAATTTATCTCCATGACTGAATCAGCAAAAGAATTAGTTAGGTTTAAAAATATTTTGGATGAATGCATTCAGTTTAAAATTGCATGTAACTAGGTTTCGAGGCCAGTATTGTTTGCTGATAATATGGCTGCTATATGTTTTACAAAATCACCCATTGAAAACTCGAGGACAAAACATATAAATGTGAAACTATTTTTCATTCGTGATCTATTGAACAGGGAAATTTTTGATTTAACATATGTCCCAAGTAAAGATAATCTCGCTGATCCCATGACAAAACCGCTGACTAAGCATAACCTGATAAGATTTTGTGGAACAATTTTCTTATGAAATTTGTTTTTGTGTGTATTTAAATTAAGAGTTTTGTTTATTCGAAACTAATATGTTATAAGTCATATTATGATGGATATTTGGTAAATGTAAAATTGTATAGTGTAGAATGTTGTATGAATGACCAGGGCCCTGGGTAAAAGTATTGAGTGTGTGATCATATATATGTCTTTGTATTGTTTTGTAACATGTTGGACTTTCTTGCTACGGTAAAATTTTTGAATAATGGGATAAGATTTTCCTAAAGGAAAATTTTCTTAAAAATTTCTGAATGAAATTGTGATATTTATTTATTCTTGTTTTGAATTTTGTAAAGATACTGGCATTCGGTTTTTATTTCAGGTTGAAGATGATGATGTGGGGGGCATTTGTTGGAAAATATAGCTTATTTTAAACCTTTTACTGCATCATCTCTCCTCCTTGAAATGTTTATTTAGTTTAGTTCTTATTTTAATGTAATGTAGTAGTTACTTCTACTTCTTTTTCTTGCTGCCACTGTTTGCATTGAGAACGGACTGTTTCAACCTAATTGAGATGCAAAAACGAAACGTGATGTTACGTCATCTGAAAAGCCGATTCATGCCGATAGCTGATTGGTTGCCGTGAGATGACGTCATTCCTACTTCTGCTATAAGCTTCTCGCGTCGCTCTGGTTCAACCCCTTCTAGTTCCTGCTTTCCTGGCACTTGAGTGAGCGGTTTCCAGCTCCTTCAGAAGGATGCATGCAGTCCGGTGAATAAAGTGCCTTGGTTCCAGTTTGCGGGATGGCTGTTCCTGAATAAAGTTCCTTGGTTTATGTCCACAAGATTATTGTTCCGGAATAAATTCCTTGGTTCCAGAGGCTACCATGTGAGTGACTGCCGTGGATGGCATCCATGTTCTTCAATAAAGGCGGCAATTAAAATACGTGAGCGGCGATTCCTTGTGCAAACGGAGTTAGGCCGGTTTTAAGTGCTTTCAAGAACTTGATTTAAATTTCAGGTGTTTTTCTCGGCCATTGATTATGGACTTATTGAATGTGTAGCCAGCTTCATTTTTAGGCCGCATAATTACTGTTTAGGACATTTTGTTTGTATAGAATGCCAGTGTTTTGGAGACCAGGTAAAAATATTATTTGATGAATGATGGTTATATTATATTTTTCCTAAGACTCTGATATTGTTGAAATTTATTTTTCTGTGTTTTTATTCTTTATTATATTGTTAATAAATTGGTTAAGTTCAAAATCTTTTATTGTCTTCAATGTCTGCACAACATATCTCAGGGAGCTTTTATTGCTACTACTGCTAAATGTTTAATTTCTTTAAACTTTAAACCTTGCTTTAGCATCACCCTCGAGGACCATACAAATTTGCACTAACAAAATATGCATACAGTACACACGGGATTAGGTGACATTATGATAAGCAGTAAATGGATCATTTTGGTGCTAGGACAATTTTCAAAATCGTGCCACGGCTTTACCATATACTTTACCATATATATATATATATATATATATATACACTGACTACCATTAAGTATTTGGACACCTATGCAAATGATGATATTTGCAATCCTAAGGTACATCACGGACTCCGCCTGTATATATTGTGTAGGAAACAGCATCGGCTTTAGTCGCATGCAAGATGCCTCGCTGTTCAGAGCTCTCTGATTTCGAGAAAGGTATGATTATCGGGTATCACAAATGTGGCCGATCCTTAAGGGACATATCTAGCGATCTGAAGTACCCAAAATTGACAGTGGCCTATGTGATTAAGAAGTGGAAGGTGAGCGGTGATTATCGGAATGTGCCCCGAGTCGGCAGACCGACGAGTGCTGTCCAGAGAAATTCGGAAGAACCGCACCCAACCGATGGCTCTCATCCGCGAGGAGTTTCAACTGCCATCTGGGAGTATTGTTTCAATAAATACCATCCGTAAGGAAGCACAACTGCTTGGTTTTCATGGTCGTGCTGCTGCCCATAAGCATTTGATCACAAAGTCCAACCGTGCTGCTCGGTTAATGTGGTGCAAAGCACATCGAACTTGGACCGTAGATCAGTGGAAACGGATTCTTTGGAGTGACGAATCAAGGTTCACCCTTTACCGTTTGGTTGGCAGGGTCTGGGTCTGGCGTCTACCTGGAGAACGTCTCCTGCCAGAATGCATTGTGCCAACAGTCAAGTTCAGCAGAGGTGGAATTATGGTCCGGGGGTGTTTCTCCTGGTATTGGCTGGGACCGTTGGTCCCCATTCATAGTAAGCTCAAAGATTTTGGCTCCTATCGAAAAAGCTTTCAAGTTCAGTAAAGCTTCAGATTCACAGAAAGAAATGATTAGTTATCTTATCGCTCATAATGTGAAATTCAATAATAAACCTTTGAAACCAAATCTAACCATGAGAGAAAGAGCTACAATGCGTGAAATTCATTCTAACCCGGATATTATCAATTCAAAGGCTGCCAAAGGTGGCCAGATAGTTGTCATGGATAAGAACACTTACATTGATGGTGTCACTAAACTCTTAAATGAAGGACCATATAATCCGATCTTTAAAGATCTTTCACGTTCGGACCTGTCAAAAATCAAAACTGCGATCAAATCTTCACAAATCATTTCAGGCAACTTAAAACATTCACTTATCCCATCTGTTGCGAATTGTGCCAGATTTTATGCTCTTCCCAAAATTCATAAAAGTGGTATTCCTTTCTGCCCTACTGTATCAAATTTAGCTACTGCCTTGTATCCATTAGCTAAATATTTAGTTTCTAGATTTTCAACTCTATTAAACAATAACATTTACACCATAAAAAATTCAATAGAGTTTGTAAAAAAGGTTAAAACATTTCTCCTAGAAATTTACTTATGGTTTCTTTTGATGTAAAATCGTTATTTGCCAATGTTTCAGTGGAGGGTGTATTAAGATGTCTAGAAACCAGACATCGCGAATTTCATTTCTCTTCCATCGAAATTGATCAGCTAATTTCTCTCACTCAACTCTGTTTGAAACAAACGCATTTTGTTTTCCAAAATAAATATTACAAGCAAACTGAGGGATTAGCTATGGGAAGCCCCCTCAGTCCCATCCTGACATGTGTTATTATGAATCAAAATTATTTGAAACTTTAAACTTTCCAGTATGTTTCTGCTACGTAAACGATACGTTTACCCTGTTTGAAGGTAATAAAAATGATTTAAATAAAGTTCTTTCAAAAATGAATTCTATTGATCCTGCTATTCAGTTCACTTTTGAACTTGATACTTGCAATTTTCTTCCACTTCTCAGCATTCTGGTCACACGTAACACATCCAACTTCAGTACTACGGTTTGCCTTCCACCACACTTTAAATCATGTCATCCGACTAAACAAAAGTTAGCTTCATTTTATTCCTATGTTTTCCGTACTCTTCAGGTTTGCTTCTCCAAACTATCCCTTGATGAAGAACTAAATTATTTAAAAGCAATAGCTATTGACAGGAGCTTTTCACCCAACATTATTAATCAAGCAGTTAAAAAATTCTCATCTCAACAGACTAAAAGGCACACTCTTGTTTTAGGGGATTATAAAAATTCTATTGTCATTGTCTTCTTTCTATGAATTAGCTATAAAGTTGCACGTGTTTTGCAGAAATTTTACTTTCGGGTCGTTTATTCTCCCATCAATAAAATTCCGAGTTCCATACTCAAAGACCCCATTCCGGTTATGAATTCCTAGCGTATTTATAGGATTCCTTGCCAGTGGGGTTTAATTTACATTGGCCAAACTAAGAGTTTTAAAATTTCACGTTAAGCAACATGAGGCATGTGTTAGAAAAAAGGAAACACAGAAGTCTTCTGTTGCCCAACATTCTTGGTCCGAATATCACACTTTCAATTTTTATGCTGCCAAAATTATTCAAAAAACATCGTCCATTGGTGAACTGGATTTTCTAGAGGCATTTCACATTCCAAAAAATCTTTCTGTCCTTCAAAGAAATTATGTTTTAGTTCTAGTTTCATCAACAGATGATGCCAGTAGCTTAGCTCCTGTCCAGGGTTTCTTATCTTATTACATTCATTTGCGCTTTTGCAGCTGAGGATGATGGTTCGGTAAAACCATCAAAACTAGTCCTGTGAAATTTGAAAATATAACGCTGATTTTTGTTGTGTGATTTCTAAATTGATATTTGTTCGGCGTATTATTTTATCTTAATTATGATTTTGATAGTTTCACGTGAGAAAATTATTGTTACTTGTGCAAAACCCTGCTAAGTTAACAGTTTATTTTAAATAATTTTCATATATCAAACTGCATTGTCACTTGTTATGTAATTTAAAAAATTCATTAGTCTTGTTCTTTTAATTATTGCGCTATTCTTCACTAGAATGAAAAGCATTTAAAATTGCTGTATAAACTGCAGTGTTCTCGCTCTCTTTTTATTTTTTAATTGCTACAAAAATCAGTTGATAATTATGATGGAATTAAGAATTAGGAAGTTGAATGGAAATGCTAGATCAGTTGTCTGAAAAAATATAATAATTAAATAAAAATCAGGACCATCATACAAAAATATAAAGTTTGTGTCATAAAAATATACCTTCCTGATTCCAGCGTTAGAACGAGAATAATTAATTTATTTTAAATTATTGTGAGTTATTTAATAATAACCACGTTAATCACACATGCAGTATCATTGTTAAATTATCATATCTCGCCTTCCCCATTCAAAACTTATTATATTTCTTTTAAAATGATATAAATATGTAGTTGTGGCTCTTCTAAAGTGCAGCTTCTACTGACAGGAAGTTTGCCCCCCCCCTGATGTTTGCAAACAATCCTCATACTGTGGAAGACATAAAAGGAAATATGGCGATGGTTAACATCATCAGTGCAAGGTCCTCCTTGGCCTTGAAGTTGTATTTGTGTGATTAATAAACATTAGTATTTTATAATGTACAATACTATGTGTGATTAATAAACATTAGTATTGTATTTTGCAATTTGGGGATTAAATCAGAAAATATTGCTCACTTATTATGATGTGTTAGGCTCTTCAGTCACCTGTTACAATGTATATTAAGAATCTACTTCACATCGCTAGATATGTCCCTTAAGGATCGGCCACATTTGTGATACCCGATAATCATACCTTTCTCGAAATCAGAGAGCTCTGAACAGCGAGGCATCTTGCATGTGACTAAAGCCGATGCTGTTTCCTACACAATATATACAGGCGGAGTCCGTGATGTACCTTAGGATTGCAAATATCATCATTTGCATAGGTGTCCAAATACTTAATGGTAGTCAGTGTGTATATATATATATATATATATATATATATATATGGTAAAGTATATGGTAAAGCCGTGGCACGATTTTGAAAATTGTCCTAGCACCAAAATGATCCATTTACTGCTGATCATAATGTCACCTAATCCCGTGTGTACTGTATGCATATTTTGTTAGTGCAAATTTGTATGGTCCTCGAGGGTGATGCTAAAGCAAGGTTTAAAGTTTAAAGAAATTAAACATTTAGCAGTAGTAGCAATAAAAGCTCCCTGAGATATGTTGTGCAGACATTGAAGACAATAAAAGATTTTGAACTTAACCAATTTATTAACAATATAATAAAGAATAAAAACACAGAAAAATAAATTTCAACAATATCAGAGTCTTAGGAAAAATATAATATAACCATCATTCATCAAATAATATTTTTACCTGGTCTCCAAAACACTGGCATTCTATACAAACAAAATGTCCTAAACAGTAATTATGCTGCCTAAAAATGAAGCTGGCTACACATTCAATAAGTCCATAATCAATGGCCGAGAAAAACACCTGAAATTTAAATCAAGTTCTTGAAAGCACTTAAAACCGGCCTAACTCCGTTTGCACAAGGAATCGCCGCTCACGTATTTTAATTGCCGCCTTTATTGAAGAACATGGATGCCATCCACGGCAGTCACTCACATGGTAGCCTCTGGAACCAAGGAATTTATTCCGGAACAATAATCTTGTGGACATAAACCAAGGAACTTTATTCAGGAACGGCCATCCCGCAAACTGGAACCAAGGCACTTTATTCACCGGACTGCATGCATCCTTCTGAAGGAGCTGGAAACCAGTAGCTTATCTCCTGTCCAGGGTTTCTTATCTTATTACATTCATTTGCGCTTTTGCAGCTGAGGATGATGGTTCGGTAAAGCCATCAAAACTAGTCCTGTGAAATTTGAAAATATAACGCTGATTTTTGTTGTGTGATTTCTAAATTGATATTTGTTCGGCGTATTATTTTATCTTAATTATGATTTTGATAGTTTCACGTGAGAAAATTATTGTTACTTGTGCAAAACCCTGCTAAGTTAACAGTTTATTTTAAATAATTTTCATATATCAAACTGCATTGTCACTTGTTATGTAATTTAAAAAATTCATTAGTCTTGTTCTTTTAATTATTGCGCTATTCTTCACTAGAATGAAAAGCATTTAAAATTGCTGTATAAACTGCAGTGTTCTCGCTCTCTTTTTATTTTTTAATTGCTACAAAAATCAGTTGATAATTATGATGGAATTAAGAATTAGGAAGTTGAATGGAAATGCTAGATCAGTTGTCTGAAAAAATATAATAATTAAATAAAAATCAGGACCATCATACAAAAATATAAAGTTTGTGTCATAAAAATATACCTTCCTGATTGCAGCGTTAGAACGAGAATAATTAATTTATTTTAAATTATTGTGAGTTATTTAATAATAACCACGTTAATCACACATGCAGTATCATTGTTAAATTATCATATCTCGCCTTCCCCATTCAAAACTTATTATATTTCTTTTAAAATGATATAAATATGTAGTTGTGGCTCTTCTAAAGTGCAGCTTCTACTGACAGGAAGTTTGCCCCCCCCCCTGATGTTTGCAAACAATCCTCATACTGTGGAAGACATAAAAGGAAATATGGCGATGGTTAACATCATCAGTGCAAGGTCCTCCTTGGCCTTGAAGTTGTATTTGTGTGATTAATAAACATTAGTATTTTATAATGTACAATACTATGTGTGATTAATAAACATTAGTATTGTATTTTGCAATTTGGGCATTAAATCAGAAAATATTGCTCACTTATTATGATATGTTAGGCTCTTCAGTCACCTGTTACAATGTATATTAAGAATCTAATGTCTTTTACTGCCATTTAATTGTTTTCTTTCTTAATTTATTTAGCCTCAGCAACTCTTCCACAACCCGTGAATTCAAATGCAAATGTTCAGAATACGACGTGTAAGCCAACTGAAGCAGATATTAAAACTGAGCCATATGATCCTATCGTAATAAAAGAAGAACTTGTGTGTAATCCTGATTTAACCAAAGATGTTGAAAAGAATGCTACATTTTTACAGGAAAATGCATTTGCTGTTAATGAATCCAACTATGATGGGCCCTTCTACCATGATGTAACTATGTCAAACTTGGAAGGATCCTGGCAGCCATTATCGGAAGTGTTTTCATCAGTTTCTGATCCCTATTTTGAAGCAAATAGCCCTCTTTCATTTTGGGGTAGCTGTCCTTTAGATTTGGAAACTATGAAAATGGATGATGTGTTTCAGGTGGATAAGGATGATCTTATTCAGAGCCCAACATTAGCTGAATTAAATGCCAATGATGAATCACTGTTTGATTCGTTTGATAATTTTGATGTGTTTTTCCCTTCTGATTCTAAAGCAGCATCTGTATCTTCATCAGCATGTGATACAAATTCAGTTTTTAAGTTATCATCTTTAAGTAATACAGACCCAGTAAAGCTTGGTTCAGAGACCCTTTCTGTAGAAAAGTCCCAAGAATCTCAACTTCCTGGTTCTTTTATAAAGAGTAGCACAAGTATTGAGGAACCTGATATTAAAAGTGAATCTAGTCTTACTGATGGGAAACTACAGACTGTGCCTACTCTTTCTGTTGATAGTATTAAAAGTAAATTAAGACAGAATGCATGTTTATCCTCTAAAGAAGCAAAAAGAACTGTTTATCAAGATAAAGATAGCTCCAGTTTATATTCTGTAGATGAGAAAATTGAAACTATTTCCCATTTTGCCGTTTCTTCAAATCCTGATAATTTCGATAGTGATGAAGAAGATTCTGAAATGGACTGTAACTATTCAAGTGATGCGGGTAAGTGTCTAAATTTGTACAAGTTATATTAGTTCTCATTATTTCATTTTTTGTTTTTGTATTTTAATATTATGCTTTCTAAGTTTTTCTTAGTAAAATATTGTATTAAAAAGCTCCAATTCCAAACAAAAACTTTTTTTAAAACGCAAAAATTTTAATGTTCAGTATTAAATTTGGGTACTATTCCATTTTGAGGACTGTAAAAAATCACCAAACTGTTGTTGATGCTAGTGCTGCCAAAAATAATTGCAGCAACCCTAACGCAAGAAAGGAAGTATAATAATAGTAAACAACTATCTAAAGATTATTGTTTTAATTTAAATGAAAGGTTAATTCATATAATACTTTTTTATTATAATTTATATTAAAAAAAGGCTTAACATAACTGAATGGAAGCATAAGAGTAAATAACTATTTCAGATCATTATTATAATTTATATAAAAAAAAAAAGCTAAACGTTACTGAATGGATTCCTGCATCGCTATTTCGCTACCGAGTTATCGCTAAAGCATAATTTCATCTCGTTGGTTGTTCAAACACAATTTTCTATAGTGAATGATGCCTTTTCTTTGAAAAAATTCTCGGTAAAGTGCAGAATTGCCCACTTAGTTGTTTGGCACTTTTTACAAGATTAAAAACAATTGGATTTTTGTCAATTTTCTTTTATTTTTTAAGTGAAAATAGGCTGATGTGTACATAGATAAAGTCAAGAGTGTGCGCAGTGCCATTTTTGTGCAATTCTTGTTTTTTTTTTTTTTTTTTTTTTTAAAGGGAAAATAGGTCGATGTGTACATGGATTGCTGACTTTTCGTCATGGGCAATTCCCAAATTGTTAAATCCATAAGATATCAAAAAAGGATTTAAAAATTAAACTAGTATTTCAATGGCGTCTTAAGAACTACAGAACTATCTAAACTTAAGCAATTTTAAATCAGCGAGTACGCTAGATTTAGCCTGCTGTTAAATGGGTGCATTTGCTATATTTGGCGCTTTTGCGCATACATTTCCACTGCAATTTTTTTACATTCCTCAAAACGGAGTAGTACCTAAATTTGTAAAAGCCAATTTCTAAATTGTATTCAATCGAAACAAAGAGAAACATGAATAATTTCTGAACAAAATGCAGTGTCACTGATCATTTTCTAAATCAATATATTTTATTTCAGTAAAAATGTTCGAGTTACTAAAAATTTAGAATGCTCAGAAGAGAGGGCTGAAAATATTGGTATATTTCAATTTTTGGTTGTTTCAGGAAGGGGGGAAACATTGATTAGCCAGAACATTATGACCATCTCTACACTATGAAAATGCGCTTGCCGGAATGATGAAGATTGCCGATAACAAAATTAAAATGTTATATACTTGCTCCAGTGGATACTGAGGCATCATTTTGTCATAACATGTTGATGTATAGTCCTGTCTACTTGTGAAGACAAAGTTTCTCAGGGACAGAATAAAGTCTCCCTTGCACACATTTGACCTGACAGCATTTGATCTACTTGAGAGATTTTGTATCTAAGTTGTTCTGAGCTACTAAAGCAATCAAAGTAGATTGCATGATTTCTGTCTAGTAAAAGATCCAATTGGTCTCGCAGCAAGCATAATCATTTTCAAATTTTAATACCTTTATTTGTCAGGCTTAATTTTTTAAATATTTAAATTAAATTTTAAAATATATAAATATGTAAAATTTTAATTATTCTTATAGTAACAGATCTCTGTTAATTACAGAACTTCAGAAACAACAAAACATGTATTTTCAGTGGAAAAAAATCAAACTAACTCAGCTGGATTTTAACTCGCAATCTGCTGGTTCATGGAAATTTTATTGGTAAATGCCCCAAGTGATTGTGCTAGCTAGTCTGAAAGTTAAAAATTGTATGGGTAGAAAATCGGTAATGTAATCAAATGCAAACGGATCGTAAATTAAGCTTTTCTTGTTTGTCATACTTCTCAGAACATAAAAGTATAATAGTTCTTTTAAACGGGAAAAATATTGTACCAGGTTTAGTTAGTGCTAACAAATTAGGTAAAAAGTATATCATTCTATAAACAATAACAAACCACTTGTATCAAGATGAAAAATATACTGAAAATGTATTTGATTTGATTTTTCAGTATATTTATAAAGAAATCAATAGGAATTTATGATCTAAAATAAATATCTCGTCATAAATTAAATTTGTCAATATAATAACAAAAAGCTGAAACATTTTGTGGAATGTGTTATTGAGTAAGCTAAATGCTGATTCAGCCACTATTGCTTTTTCAGACATGTTATTTCCATGTGCAGTTTCATGGGCTGCCATGAAGTATGTCTCCAGCAAGCGTCTATCCCATTGTGCACAGAGCCCACCAGCGGCCGAGCGGTAAAGACGCTGAACACTGGTAGTTCAGTCCGAGGTTCGAATCCTGCGAACGGGCTGTCTGCATGGGCGTTTTCGTGGTTTTCACCATGTGTAACGTACATACGAGCCACTCCCTTTAGGCAGATAGCCCTCGTGTGCTTTGCCATAATTAAATAATCCAATCCAACCCATTGTGCATGATAATCGCTATTCCTAGTGTCATAGATGTGTTTCGCTGTGTAGACAGATTGACGCAGGAGCTGCAGACATCAAAATACTTGTTTGGAGATGGACCTTTGTAAGGAAGGTTGCTGATATGAGCAACTTTGATAAAAATCAGGTTATGATGTAGCAAGAGTTAGAAATGAATATTTTCAAAACAGCGCTGCTTGTTAAGTATTTGTGGTTTAAGTATGATAAGTGCAAAAAGGATGGTGAAGCTGGTAGTAGACACTAATGCTTTGGATGTGTATGCCTAATCAGTGAACACAAGTGCCTGGAACTCTTTGTCATGATTAACAGAAATAAGCTGCTACCAGGGGCTTAACTAAGGTGGGTGGTACACTAAAATTTTACCATTGGTCATACGGATATAGACCTTCAAACTAATTGTGCAGCTCTACCCCAAATGGAGAATGCCCTGCCGAATGGATTTGAGAGTCTTCCACCTCTCTTCCTTTACTACTAAACTACTCGTGAGGACTTTTGCCCCACTAGCATTTTAATAGACACTAGCATAGTATATGAATGCTATATAGCAGTTATTACAAATATCAATGCCTTCTTTAGGCCTAAAGATACAGCAGCCAGCATTGCTAACTACTATACCAATTAGAACAACTGATCAACTAACAAGACTGGAAGAAGTGAGTTGGACACTACAGTTTCACCCTTTATTGTACAGGTACTATCCCATCGCATTACCAGTTCAGCTGTGCCGCAATTTTGATGGAGGTCACCCAGAGAGGAGAAATCCAAATGTCCTCCATCCCTGTTCTCCTACCACCAAAGGTTAAACTAACAGGTTCAGGTTGAAGCAAAATTGGCATCTGCACATTCCCAAATGCATATTAATATATCAGCCTTTCTACCGGTTAAGCTCCACCCCAATTTGATGGAAAATATCCTGGACAGGCACTCGAAACATCTCAAAACCCTCTTTCCCCACCACCAGCCACTCAAGAGGACTTTCAGCCCATCATGTATTTTGAGTCCTCCCATTCCACACAGCAGTATATGCTTACAAACATCCATGCTTTCTCCAGGATTCGAGCTTAAGCCCTTCGGTATAGCAGTCTGCGTCACTAATCACTTAGTTAAGTTTAACCCCTTTGCGCCGGGTAGCGCAAATGCGCGCATATCGCAGAGGCCGGCAGTGTCTTACGCGAGCGTCAGTCCAGGGCCGGAGGCTTTTTTGCTATTAAGTCTAAATCCATGAAATTTCCAAAGTATCAACGCATTGTTTAATAATGCTGTATAGAGTATTTAAACAGCTTATGCTTTATAGATATTTTTATATATACTTTACCTTATTTCTTGTTTAAATGCATATTTTACACATTGTATTTTCATTACTCACCATTTTATGGCTTTTAACATTATACATCTGAAAACTAAATATATTACTTAAAATTCTCTTTTCGTATGAAAAATTTGAAAACAGGGATCTACACACAGTCCTACGTTATATTCCTTGCACTCGTAATAACTCATTTGCCATTTTGGAGGATTTTTCCGGGAATGTGAACCAATGAAGCATCGTCGTCTCATTTTATCAGTCTCTTCTGAACAAAGTTTTGTAAAATATGTCTTTCAGTTAATCTTTCAGAATCAATATCTGAAATATTTTGCATCATTTCTGCTATATCATGCTCTGTTAAACATTTTCGACGCTTCGACATTGCAACGGTAAAAACAGAAAGAATTCACGTCTAACAAGATCTAATTATTTTCTAAAAACTGAACTGCAAACTGAAATACCCAACGCTTTAGCGAAAATAAAACTTTTCTACTTACAATAAACAACTACCACGTACAAATTTAAAAGAGATGTCATAAATCACGCCATTCGGAAACATTTATTTCCCCTTTTGTTTATATAATCGAAAACACGTGTATGTGAGTCATGCTTCTCTCATTTCGAGTAGAAGGTCTAATGTACATGTATCTGAAACCATATGGACATACAGTGCCATCTTGTGGCAGAAATTATAGTTTTTAAAACGTTCCAGGACACTGGCACAAATACTTGACAGTCGGGGCTGAACGGGAAAACGCTCTGGCACGCCTGTGTGTCAGCCGGGAAGTGAGTGTGTTCGTTGCTGGCACGTAGACGTGACAGTCGGCGCGAAGGGGTTAACTACTAACTGCTCTGGGCAGCAGTTTAGCTGAATACAGTGCAGGTGCAAATATAAGTCTAAGCACACAGTTCATTAGCATCTGTTGGATGTGGGACTCCACAGAAGAAGCCCTTTTATGTGCCTCTTCTCAGCTTTATTGACATTTATGGCTACAGTGAACCCATTAATATCATGACAGTACCATGTAATAATAGAAAATAGTTGCTTATAGGTTGAATCACCGTTTCTTGTACATACTTTTGATGACTATATTCCGGGCAACCATTGAGTAATGCATATGAAGTGGGTCATAACAGGTTTTTAGTGGTGGAAAGATGATGCTTTGGAGGATTTTCTCATGGGCTTTCCTGGTCCGGTGGTTGTTATAGAACATACCATGACAGCTGCAGACTATGTGACAGTGTCGACCACTGATACGCTTTCTGGTGCTTGTCTTCTCTGTTAGCTATGAACTCTTACAGCTGCTTGCCATAAGTCCAGAATTATGCTGTGGTGGTTTGAGGAACATACAGGAAAAATTTCTTTTGATTGCATGTTAAGACGCTGGCAGTTAATCCAGTTTTATCTAGGATGTTATGGAGTGCCATTTTAGAGCTTATCAAATGCCTTCTTCTAATCTATGGTTAGTGCAAGAACTCTGCCGGATAACTTGGTACTATCTCCCTCCGGATATTTGTCTATTAATTGACAAATATAATAATCCCTCCGGATATTTGTCTATTGATTGCTGTGCCTCCATATTGCAGACTGTTTTGTATGCAAATACACGGTATTAGTAGGGTGGTTACTGTTTTGACTGATCAGTGCATAATATCAGCATATATTTCAACAAAACATTGTGTTCCAGTTTTCCCAATGAGCATCAAGCACCATTTCATGTCATCTGGCATATATTAGAAAATGAGCACAAAGCTAGAGCGAATTAATTGTTGTTATTTCGTTCATCTTATCTCTGAGTGGTGTGAGTGCATATGCTTTCAAGAAATACTTTTAATTAAAGAAAGAAAGAAATTACAAGCTCTTGTTTTAGTTATGTCAGCAAAAAAGGTAAAATACTCGTGTACTTTCAAAAATATTACATGTATGACTTTCCTTCTATTATTTCTTCAAGGAAATTTAATACATTTGCGATGTGTACCGTTTGTCATTGTGATTTTTTTTATTTGGCATGGTGGAAGGTCCGATGTTCTCAAATATATGCATACACAAGGACAACATAAGTTCTATTGAAAAAAAATGAAAAATTAAATTTTTCTGTGGAAACAAAGGACCAAAACATTATTAATACAGTATGTGTGTTCTCTAATATTAATTAGTAATTGTTTAAAGTTAATTTGTTATTAAAAATATGTTCTTATCATTTAAAAAATCCTTTTGTTCATTGAAAAAAATCTAATTTTATAATGTCGTAGGTTAGCAAGTATGCATCTGTGAGCAACATGTGCAATCAGTCATTTGTGGGTAATGGAGCAACAAACAGTAATACGATTTTACGTTTTAGTTGAGAAATTGGCTATGAATTGGCATTTGAGTCTATGAAAAAAATTTATGGGGAATTGTGTAACTCTTCTGAGGTGGCGTGCCTTTGTTTAAGACGTTTTGTTGGAACAAATGGGAGTCGAAAGAAATTTTCCTACAAGACGGGTTTTGTGTTGCTAAGCCTAACTTTAGGGGGAGAAATCACACACAAAAAAATATTAAGTCCTAACATCGTAATTCATGGTACTATTTTAGATTATTACTTTAACTATTATGTTTGTTAAAATTAGCATTTAATAATCTTTTTCCTTTACTGCATAAAATTTGCTTACCTTGAAAAATAATTTTTGGAAGCGCTATTCAGATTATTCTGAAATTTATGCATTAATAAACTTTAAAATTAATTTTAAAAATTTCAAGAAAGAATATTTACAAGAAGAGGTAACAAAATCTTTCACAGGAAGTGGAAGGCAGACACCCAGTGAGTTCAGTCTCTGATAAAATGTCTATATGAGAATCATTAGGAATATTGCTCTCTAACTCTTTAGAATGTCAATTATCATGCTTATCAGTGTCACCAATTGACTCATTTAAAATGCAGGTATATATCCTTCCTCTGATAAATAATGCTTGCTGCCCATAATAAACTGAAGTCAAGCCATTCCAAAATAAAAAGGGAAGTAAGTGATAAAAGCAATGCAAAGCATGATAGAACTCCACATAGTAATACTAATTGTTTGTTTGCATCAAGCTTTCACCTCCTCCCCCAAAACGGATAACACCAACATTACGTAGAGTGTGATCAAATTGAAGTTTAGCGTATTAAACTGTCTTTAGTTCAAAATTAATAGACAAAGAATGTCATCTAGTGGGCTTTAAAAAAATATTTCAGCATTTAAAGTGCATATGGATAACTCGTCCATGTTCTCTCTCCAGTAAATTATGGGGGGGGGATGCCTGGCTGTGAGAGACACTCATAGGGAATATGTATTTGGGACACCTGTCTGGAAAGGGTTAAGTCATGTATGAGTGTTTGAGCAGTTTAAATGTTTAAAAGAAAGGTATTGCTCAAGGACTATGGCAGAACAGGGCATTCCACTGCAAATTCATCCAGCAGAAATATTGTGAAAATTCGTTATCTTCTGAAGTCTGACCATCATTCGCATGCAGAGAGAGCTGTCGCAGAAAAGCTGAACTTCTTTGAATCAAGTGTTCAGAGCATTCTTCAGAATGTTTTGAAGAATAATGTGTGCAAAGTTTGTCCCATACTCCTAGACTAGACTCCCAAACAAAAACAATGTGTAAATGCCTGCTGTAACTGGATTGAAGTGAAAAATGCAGACAGTTTTCTACTGGGGCCCACCAGTGACCAAGCAGTAAAGTTACTGAAACTATGTACGTTGATCCTGGTGAATAGGCTGGCTGCATAGGCGTTTTCACGGTTTTCCCCATGTGTAATGTGGATATGAGCCAGTTTACGTTAAAAGTCTTTCACAGGGTATCCATCCTTTTGGCAGATATCATTGTCTGCATTGTCATAATCAAGTAAAAAAACTCTATTCTGGGAAAAATAATCAGTGGTAACTAGACTTGGTGTTATCAGTGCAAAACTACGACAAAGTGCAGAATGGGTCAGTGATGGTTTGCCAAGACCAAAGAAATTGTGAATGGCAAAATCAAACTGAAGGCAAAGTGCATTGCCTTTTTGAATCTCACGACATTACCCATGTGAAATTGATTGCTGCCAGCACTACTGTAAATTAACAGTTTTATGTGTATGTGAATGATGCAGGAGGATTTAGCAGGTTCATCCAGAACAGTCGAAGGAAAGGGATTTCTAGCTGAACAACAGTGTGTTCACTCACATGGCTGAAGTTGTGGTACAATTTCTCGCAAAAAAATATAGGCCAATTCTCAACTATACCTCCGTGTTCACTCGATTTGGTCTTGAGTAGCATTTAATTCCCAAAAATTAAACTTTATATGAGGGGTAAATGCTATGAAGACGTAACCACCATTCAAGCCTTAGTGATGCACAAGTTGAATAACATCCCAAACAAGGCCTTTTCAGGCAGTTTCATATGGTTGTATGAACAATCGGTGTGTTTTTACTTGGGTGGGGAGAGTATGAAGGATACACAAAGCATTAAAACCTTCATCTTAATTTTTTTCTAGTTTTCATTAATCCAGTCTCGGAATTTTTTTGGATAGACAGTATTCAGTGCAAAGTCCATAATCCGGAATGTTCTATAATAAGGACCTCAAAGCCACAAACTTTTTTTTTTTTTTTTTTTTTTTTTTTTTTTTTTTTTTTTTTGTATAGTTTACGCATGCACATTTAGCACAAAAAACAAAGCAGATTAAACAACTTGCATTGAAAGAAATGTTTAATAAAGTAAACAAATAAATATTAAGCTTTTTTTTTTTGTAAATTTTGAAACCCTTTAGATCATAATTTCTCTTCATACACATGCGCATTTAGCACAAAAAACGAAGCAAACAACTTGCATTGAAAAAATTGTTTAATAAAGTAAACAAATAAATCTTAAGCCCTCCTTTTTTTTTTTTTATATATATATATATATATATATACTTGTTGGATTATAATTTCTTTTCATGTACGTAATGCGTTTAGCACAAAAAACGAAGCAAACAACTTACATTGAAAGAAATGTTTAATAAAGTAAACAAATAAATATTAAGCTTTTTTTTTATTTGATACCCTTTAGATCATAATTGCTCTTTATTTCATAAATTACGGTTTAATATTTTTAAATGTATAATTTCTGCATGCCATCTTACCAGATTTAAATTGATGATCTATAATCTTGAAAAAACCCTAATCCGGAATCACCAAAGTCCGACGAGTCTGGGTTAAGGACTTTGTATAAGTTCTTGCTGAAGGTAGAAATAATTTAAAGTCTTTCTGAATATAATCTTCCGAGGTACTGCATTATCTATTTTTTTCAGACGTTGATGAACTTGAAAGGCGAAAAATTTCTCTACACATTGAGATTTTAAATGTTTTTTATGTCGCATTGAAAACATCACCAAAAGTTTCAGTTTTCTTGTAACATCGGACTTGCCCTGTATTTGCCTTTGGCTATGAATATGAATCACTTAATGCACCAGACGAATTTTGTTAATCCTGCTGTGGTAACCCATAACGACTCGTAAAGAATTTGTGCCATGAACAAAAGCCACGAGTCTGACTCGTCGTAAAGAATTTGTGTCGTAAACAAAAGACTCGTGGTGAGGAATTTGTGCATAAAATGCTGCACATTATTATTAGAATAAGCAATTGGAATTATTCTACATCGAATATTTTTTCCTTTGATTGTAAAGTCAATATTTTGTTTCTTCAGTTGTTTCTGATGAAACTGGATGATCTGTTACTTTAGTTCCCCATAAAGCTTCATTACGTTCACACATTTCAAATATAATTTCGTATAAAGAATTAAACTCTCATACTCATTATGCCAAGAAGGAAAAAATCTAATGTTATGGTAGTAAAGAGAAGTGTGGAACTATTGCCGATTCTCATTCAATAGATCCTGTTCAATATGATAGTGAGGACAGTGATATTATGTTTCCTGTAAGGAAACGTGCACAACGAATTAGTAATTGAAGATGATTCCGATGATGAAGACAGCACTTATCAGCAATCACCAGCACAGTGGTTTTGGAAAGAAAAAATAACAAGCCAAAAATCTGGAAGTATACACAAACTCCTGGCATAAGAGCAGCAATTCAAGACCAATTAGGTGGAAGTAAAAAAGAGTTAGACTTTTTTAATATAATATTCGACAATGTGTTTTGGGATAATATTGTTCAAGAAACAAATCGGTACGCAGAAAAATAAAAAGCTATACACATACAAGCAGGATAATTGATGAAACTTGGATGCCAGTAGATCACAATGAAATTAAAATACGCTTTGCATTATGCGTCATAATGGCTCAAGTAAAGAAACCAAAAATCCAGATGAACTGGTTTAAAAGAGCAATTATAGAAACACCCATATTCTGAAAATGTATGCTACTAAGAACATTTTTACAAATCACTAGGTTTCTCCACTTTGCAAATAACGATGCAGCTGACAACATTGATAAATTTCGTAAAGTGACACCTGTGATAAACTATTTTAATGAAAAATTTAAAGTATATGTAATGAAAAAAAATATCGCGATCGATGAATCACTGATGAAATTTAAGGGACGTATGTCTTGTAAACAATTCAATCCTTCTAAAAGGGCAAAGTTTGGGATTAAATTTTATAAACTCTGCGAGTCAGCATCAGGTTACTGCTATAATTTTAAAATATATTCAGGAAACAATAAAACGAATTTTGATTACAATGCATCTGAAACTGATTTTGATTACAATACATCTGATCTGAAACTGTTGTGATGGAGTTATTGCAATCAATACTATAGATGCCTTACATATAGATAACTGGTATTCTTCACCAAAATTTTTTTCTAACTTTGGTTAGAAATGGAACAAACGTTCTTGGGACAGTACGTTGACACAAAAAAATTATGCCAGGAAATTTTGTTAAAGCAAAATTTAAAAAATGAGATTGTATCATAAGAATTTGCAATGGCATACTAGTGTTGAAGTGGAAGGACAAGCGAGACTTCCAACAAAGTTCGAAAGTGCAGAAATGATTGTGCGAAACGAAAGTCATCTAAGCCCTATTTTCAAACCAAAATGTATCATAGATTATAATATGGGAATGATTGAGTGGTATTCTAATGAGCTTCAATTTCTAGAGGAAAAAGAATCTGTGGATTTGCGAATATCACGACTAAAACCGATTCACGCTTCTTGGCTTGTGCGCGTATTTAACAGTGTTGAAGCCAAACATGAGATAATTTTGAATAGCTTCAAAGAAGCTGGTATAAATAGTATTCTAAGTGAATGAGCTGCCATCTATTAATTTTATTGTTTTATATTCGAGAAATATAGTTGTATATTATTAAAAAAATAGTTATAAGAAAGAAAGTTGTCAAGAAAAATAAATCATTAAATTTTGGATAAGTGAAAAATTTCTGATTTTTTATTATTAGAGAAACTGAATACATAAAGAAAATTATTCTTCAAAGATATGTGCAGTTATTATTATGTATATTACCCAATTGTTTGATTTCAGCATTTACTATAATTTCCCATTTCTATTTCCTCGTATGATAGAGTTACTGAGCCAGATTAAATTGAATTGTACAATCTTTGACCACTATTCCACATTATTAGTTTGAATTTGACTGTTCTTGTTTAATTATGTCACCGTGAGCTGTAATTGATTTTGTTAGCATCAGAACATGCCTTTATGTTTTAAGTTCTTTTTTAAAAAAGAGGCTTATTTAAATTTTTGTCTGATATTGCAGTTACTTTCAGACATAGCAATAATATGCTTCACGTCTGTCAGAGGGTTTTGGACTATTTAACTTTTGCCAGATCAAATAAACCCTCATTGGTACATTGTGGAGAGGTTGACAAGTTAGGAGATAAAGCACGCAGAAACTAGCGAGAGCACTGGTTTGCATATTGAGACAAATCTGTAATTGTTAGAAAAGATGCTTCAAGAGATGGAAATCGATATAAACGAGCCAAAATGTCTGGGAAGGCTTCAAATTAAAATGACGGATAAATATTTTGTTGAGTGTTGTTGTTACAAAACATAAATGTTATGTACCTTTCAATGTGTAAATATCCTAATATCGTTCAAAAATCAATGCTCTTTCTCTCGCAGTTAACTGCGAGAGAAAGAGCTACATTGCGTGAAATTCATTCTAACCCGGATATTATTATTTCAAAGGCCGACAAAGGTGGCCAGATAGTCGTCATGGATAGGAACACTTACATCGATGGTGTCACTAAACTCTTAAACGAAGGACCATATAATCCGATCCCTAAAGATCTTTCACCTTCGGACTTGTCAAAAATAAAAACTGCGATCAAATCTTCGCAAATCATTTCAGGCAACTTAAAACATTCACTTATCCCATCTGTTGCGAATTGTGCCAGATTTTATGCTCTTCCCAAAATTCATAAAAGTGGTATTCCTTTCTGCCCTACTGTATCAAATTTAGCTACTGCCTTGTATCCATTAGCTAAATATTTAGTTTCTAGATTTTCAACTCTATTAAACAATAACATTTACACCATAAAAAATTCAATAGAGTTTGTAAAAAAGGTTAAAACATTTCTCCTAGAAATTTACTTATGGTTTCTTTTGATGTAAAATCGTTATTTGCCAATGTTTCAGTGGAGGGTGTATTAAGATGTCTAGAAACCAGACATCGCGAATTTCATTTCTCTTCCATCGAAATTGATCAGCTAATTTCTCTCACTCAACTCTGTTTGAAACAAACGCATTTTGTTTTCCAAAATAAATATTACAAGCAAACTGAGGGATTAGCTATGGGAAGCCCCCTCAGTCCCATCCTGACATGTGTTATTATGAATCAAAATTATTTGAAACTTTAAACTTTCCAGTATGTTTCTGCTACGTAAACGATACGTTTACCCTGTTTGAAGGTAATAAAAATGATTTAAATAAAGTTCTTTCAAAAATGAATTCTATTGATCCTGCTATTCAGTTCACTTTTGAACTTGATACTTGCAATTTTCTTCCACTTCTCAGCATTCTGGTCACACGTAACACATCCAACTTCAGTACTACGGTTTGCCTTCCACCACACTTTAAATCATGTCATCCGACTAAACAAAAGTTAGCTTCATTTTATTCCTATGTTTTCCGTACTCTTCAGGTTTGCTTCTCCAAACTATCCCTTGATGAAGAACTAAATTATTTAAAAGCAATAGCTATTGACAGGAGCTTTTCACCCAACATTATTAATCAAGCAGTTAAAAAATTCTCATCTCAACAGACTAAAAGGCACACTCTTGTTTTAGGGGATTATAAAAATTCTATTGTCATTGTCTTCTTTCTATGAATTAGCTATAAAGTTGCACGTGTTTTGCAGAAATTTTACTTTCGGGTTGTTTATTCTCCCATCAATAAAATTCCGAGTTCCATACTCAAGGACCCCATTCCGGATATGAATTCCTGGGGTATTTACAGGATTCCTTGCCAGTGTGGTTTAATTTACATTGGCCAAACTAAGAGAGCCTTAAAATTTCGCGTCAAGGAACATGAGGCATATGTTAGAAAAAAGGAAACACAGAAGTCTTCTGTTGCTCAACATTGTTGGTCCGAAAACCACACTTTCAGTTTTTCTGCTGCCAAAATTATTCAAAAAACATCTTCCATTGGAGAACTGGATTTTCTAGAGGCATTTCACATTCATAAAAATCTTTCTGTTCTAGTTAACGATCCTAATTCCAATCCAAATTTGCCTTCGGCCTTTAAAGAAATTATGTTTTAGTTCTGGTTTCACCAACAGATGGCGCCACTTGCTTATTCTTGTCCAGGCTTTCTTATCTTATCTAATCATTATTTCCTATCTGGTTCATTTGCGGTTTTGCAGCTGAAGGTGGTGGTTCGGTAAAACCATCGAAACTAGTCCTGTGAAAATTTGGTAAATATAACGCTGATTTTTGTTGTTTGACTTCTGAATTAATACTTTTTGTTGTTTAATTTATAAAACATGTTAGAAAATAATCTAAATAAATTTATATATATGCATTTTTCAAGTTTTGTAAAGGAGGGGTGAATGATCTAGCAGTGGTGAAAGGAGTGCTGTAGATACTCTTCAGGGTCTCTGTCACAGTAAAAACTAGCCAATACTCTTATACCGCTATGACTAAAGGTCTTTTGTTCAGCTATGGTGCAAAATCCTTTTCTTTACTCCCTTTTTTTTTTCCCCCTTTCTTTTTTAAAATGTGGTCCTTTTTCTTTACACACCATCATATCTTAGTTATCTGTTTCTTGATCTTGGACTTATAAATGAAAAGATCTGTAGCTATCATTTTTCATCAAACCATGTCACATGCTAACACCACCACATTGGACATAAACCTTTGGCCATAGGTCTGAAAAAAAAAAAAAAAAAAAGCATTAGTACTTATATCATGAAAACTTTTCTGAAGTAGTCTTCCTCTCATAATATTGTGGGTGTTGTTCCTTTTACAGCTGGTGTAATAATCACTTAGAAATCTGGGGTTAGTGATTTTGACTTGCAATACAACAACTGGTTGTCAGATGACATTGTACCCTGAGGTGCCTTGATAGATGTCATCAGATTACTGTTCCCCTGTTTTGAAATTTTCCACACACATGAAAAAAAAGACATGAAAATAATTCAGCACCTTTGTAATTTATCGGCCTGCTTCAAATCTCTCAAGAGCCTACTGTTACTGAGAATTCTTTAAGTGCCTTCTTTGAATCATTGTAAGGCAAATCTAATTCAGATTTTACTCAAGTAGCTAAATCCATGTAACATTTGTAATTTACATCTGTTCTTTCTGGCCCACTCTCTGAATTCACTACAAAATGTTTCCATGGTTTTCCCTAGCAATAATGTAAATACAAGCCCATTTCCCTTAAAAAGACCTTCCTGAAGGGATCTCTTCTACTTGGTAAATAACCCTGAAGTGCTTTCAAACCAAATCCAGCTGTAAAATAGTATGGGATAGGGACTTTTTTTTTTCTGTACACTGAAACGTTTGGTCACATACCTTTTATAAGTCTGTTTTCCATGTCTGACTAAGAAATAGTTGTTATATCTGTATCCCTACCCCTAAAGATAATAGCAGTTTTCATTTAATGAAATCTGTGGTTACACTTATTATATCAGAGTTTGTATTTCCATAAATTTTGATGTACTATGTATGTTTACTTATGTAAACTTTAATAACATGATTGTGCATATACAAGCAAGTTTGTAATAAAATTCTAATTTAAATGTAGTTCACAATTTCTTTATTTTGTGATACATTAGCCTGAAAATTATTGGCTTTATTTGTGTCTGTTTCATGTGACTTTTTTCCCTACAGATGAAGAATCAGAGGAAGAAACCAAGCATCACCCAATTAAAAATGTTGCTGTGAAAAATATGATACTTGAGAAGAAGAAGTCTCGCTACTTTTGGCAATACAATATCCAAGCTAAAGGACCGAAAGCTCCAAAAATCAAATTAACAGAAAAATCTAGCAGCCTTCATGACTTTGCTGATCCTATCTTTAGTTCAGATTGTCCAGTAGATGGTGTAAAACATGCTGGAAAAGCTAGGCGAGGAGATGGCAATGATCTCACTCCTAATCCTAAAAAGTTATATAATATAGGTCTGGAACTAGAGAAGCTGAATTCTGTTATAGATGGTTTGATTCCAGTAAATGAACTACCTTTGAATGCCAGGTCAGACTCTAGAAAGGAGAAAAATAAGCTTGCCTCCCGGTAATTATCTAATTTCTGTGTTATTCAATTTTTGAACTATTATACTATTTGATGATGGGTTTGGCTATTCATATCATCATAAACTCTAATGCAATTCAAGTATCTTTTGAGGATTGAGTAATTCACATGTGCATATGCATTTCCTCCGTTATTGCAGCAGTATTTTCATTATTGTAGACATTTTAAAGATTTAAAACATTTAAAAAAACCTTGTTTTTAGATTTGATATTATGTACTGTTTTCAACTTTTAAAGAGTGTTATTCCCTAATTTTCATATATGGTTTCCTTATAATACAAATGTATCCAAAATTTAAGAATGAACTTTGTTATGCAGTATTTCACCACAGTATCTAGTGAAAAAAAAAAAAAAAAAAAAAAAAGATTTGTTGTGATTTGTTAATTGCTGCATTCCATTTCAAGGTAAAAATAATTCCTACTGCAAAATCAAATAGCGTGGGCATTGCTAAATACTTTTCATCAATTCTTCACTTATCTTAACATCTGTGTGTAACTTTTCTGGAAAAAACTTATTACTGTTGCTTTGATTAGTTATTTTCTATAAGTTATTATCTTCTACCAATTGTCAGAAAATAAATAACTCACCATATATATCTCTATTCTTGTAGTCTTTGCACATTAAAATGTCTTTGTCCTTAAGTTTTGTACCTCTGCATATATATACTAATTAGTATTTGTAAGAGAACATAGAATTATTTTTTGTGAAATTCTTCAACATGTAACTTCATATTACATTACAGTATGTGCAAAAAGAATTTTATTTTTTCCCCAGAACTTTAAAAAAATAAGAATATTTGCTTAAATAATATTTTAGTAAGAAAACATTTTATAAATTAATTTAAAATAGACTAGGTATATGAAGCATTTCATTTCACTTTGATTCTGAGTTTTCTTGTTAAATCCACATTGTGTTTTTATGGCACATATGTTATTACAGTTTGGCACAACAGTAGTTTAACATATATGAATGCAAATGCATGAGATCTAAAATTTAGTAGTCTAGGGTGCAAAAAGTGTTATGTGTTGCATAGATAAAAATAGCAGCCAAGTGCAGAAAAACGTAATATAAATTATGTTAGGTATGACATTTTATATGGAATTTTTCATTTGCATAAAAAAAAAGTTCTTAATTGGCTTACAGGATAGAAATTATGTGCTTAAAAAGTATACCACCATTCTGTGTAGGTGCCCAGTGCAAAGCAATTGTACTAATGAAATAAATGGGACCACATATTAACTATTTAAGGCATTTCCTCAAAACTGTTCGTTGAAATTAAGAATTTTCATTTAAACTGCAATTGAATTGATTTTGTACTTCAGATTTCTATATTTTTAGAATATGATGCTTTTAAGAAAGTACTATGCATTATCTTAGTGCTTTCATCCAAAAAGTAATACAGTATACATTCATACTAATGCTTGAATGTAATGTCTTAATTTACGATATACTCACTTTTTTAAAACAAAGCTAGAGTTAAAAAGAAGTCTCAATAGCTTAAAGTGTAAAATTTTAGAAAAACTACAGCAATAATACTAGACCATGATACGAGGTCAAATTTAACTTTTGAACACCAAAAAACATACCTCATAAAAAATATAACTGATATTTTCAATTCTTTCATCTGTGATACTGACGGATGAAAAGCAAGTGATTTATCACATGCATAAAGGTAAAATGAAATGTTAAACTGTCTTCCTGGTGATTATGCTGTCAACGTTGCAAAATGCACTTTGAATAAAATTTGAGGTAACTGAAAATATTTAAGTATAACTTCCTAGATAATGGTCAAAAATTATATACCTGAAATTCTTAAAACAAATGATAGCTGAGCTTTATAAAAATATTCATACAGCAATAATTTTACTAATGGGATGGTTACGACTGATTTTTGTAGTTTTTATGATATTCTTGTTGACTGAATATCCCAAGTAATAACAGTTTCCTACATTTAACACTCTTTTTAGAAATAAGAAAGTAGTGTTGATAAAAAATTTCTCATTGCAGATGGATTTATAATGAAATTTTAATTATGCTTAGGATGCAATCAACTGCTTCATATGAACAAAATCCCTATAATATAGATACAGAACCCCTATTATATAGATACTGATCTGTATTTCTAAACAACTTGAATGAATTGTACTATGTTCTTACATGTGATAGGTTTTCTTTTGAATGTGTAGCTTTCCATGTCAAGTAATTTTAGTTCTTTTAATGCAAACAAAAAAAGTGAATAAAATATAGCTATGCCTTTTAAATATATTTTTCTTTTTGCCGTCTTTTGTAAATTTTAATTTAATAACAGATCTTTCACTTAAAAATGTGTGCACTGAAAATGTTTCCCTTCATTCTCTGATACCTTTCTTTCGTACCCACAGTATCTCAGAAAATGTTTAGGAATTTGTAACCCTTTTGTTTAGTTCTCATTGATATCTCCATCTGAATTTCATTTAAAAATATTTATTGTTTTTATGCTTTTTACTTTATTTACTGTAAAAATAAATGGCCTTTCATACTTCATAATTTTAAGTTTGTTTGAATTTGTGATCTAAATATTATTATTTCAGAAAGTTCCCACGCATTTACAAAATATGATCTGTACTTAAAATATGTGTAGTTAAAATATGATCCATTAAAAAATATGATGTGTTATTTATCTTAGGGCTTGCAGGCTGAAGAAGAAAGCTCAACATGAAGCTAATAAGCTGAAGCTGTTTGGACTGCAGCAAGAGCAAAGTATGTGAAAAGGAAATTTCATTTATTTTAATTATAAATCTCATTTTCAAAATGGTTTTGTTGTTTAATATAAAACTTTATTTATTATAAATGGTAAAGATGGGTATTGATCCATTCAGGTTAATTATTATTCCTTTGTTTTCTGTTCATTCTATAATTAATTTTTTAACACTCCTTAGAAAAAGATTTCTAAGCAGAGAAAAAATACCATTCAGAATCAGAGTTTATCTTCATTTTTAAGTAGTTGTAAATACTTTGTTATCAGCATAAAACAAATGTAACATAGCTACAGTTAATTTTAAATGGATTGTTTTTCTCTTTCCCCCCTTTTTTTCTATTGAAACTTCTGTTATGGTTTCTCAAGAAAGCTTTCCTTTTCTAAATCATATAGTTGTCTTTGTTTTCTGTATCATTAGTTTTGGGTTAAAGTATGTTTTTGTACTACTGTATGGTGATCTGAACAATCTAGTGCTCACATCAAAAACAAGTCAACATCTTGGCTGTGGAGGCAAGACAGTATTGACCCTGAGCCTTAAGTGCATGTTCAGTTCCATGGTACAGTGCACGGTTTATATATTGCAGAGCTCGATTTGACCCCCTTCAAGGACACTGAACCAAATACCAACATCACTATAACACGATACCAGATACCAAACTGCAACAAAGCAAGCAAAAGCTATTTCCTGCACATTGATTGTCAGCGAATGTGACAAAAGAATTTGGTTCTGGAGACCTAGGTAAGATGACATGATGTGCTCTTCCCAGCATGCCCCATAATGCAGCAGAGGACTTAGGCATTCCCACAAGTTATGACCTGAGCTTTTCAACATAAGAATCAATCGCATCAGCTTATGAAGCTTGTAACCAAGCCCATGGCAGAGTTGCCAACTCTCCCGATTTAGGCAGGAGACTCCCGATTTTTGCCCGCTCTCTCGCCAACCCGATTTACAATATATTTCTCCCGACTTTTTCTTATTCTTAAAATTTCTCACGATTCTTATGGAACTTGGCTTAATACTTCGTTATACGGGGGGGGAAGATATGGGGATTTTGGATGTCTAAAAGCAATTGAATTTTCTCTAGATTATATCTAAAACAAAACCTTGCGAATCAGATGAGAATTTCTGCTTTGTGAGTGAGAACATACGTATCCAGAAACGTCGTTCTCCAGTCCCCAATAGGCATCAAGCTCCACTGCGTGTCATCTGGCATATATTAGCCAATGAGCACAAAGCAAGCTCAGGGCTGTTATTTGGATGTTCTTTAGTTATTTCATTCATCTTGTCCTGAATTGTGTGTACACATGCCTTCGAGAAATAGTTTTAAAATTATCGTCTTTTGTTATGTCTGTGAGAAAGGTGAAATACTTGTGTACGTTTCAAAAATCGTGAAGAAAGAGGAAGATTTGGTAATAGGAGCTGCAACTACAAAAGTAATGGAAGAACTTTCAGAAGAAGACAAAAATAAGTTTTATCTTCATGTTAGAAGTTACTTCTGTCGAGTATGTGATTACATACTACATAAATTTCCAGTCAACGATGAAGTGATTTTACAAGCTAAAGTTGCTGATGTTTCTGCTCTAGCAAATGCATCTTTTTCTGATATAAGGTACTTTTTGAACAGTTTTCCTGTGTTACTTTAGTCATGAAAGATGATGATATTCGTGTTGCCACTGATAAATATTGCAGTCTCAATTTTGCAGTTTACAATTACAAAACTTGGATGTAGTTATAAAATCAGCTAGGAAATACACCCAGTGGAGTTTAATTTGAAAACTGAAAGGTGCTGATGGAATTTTAAAATATAGTAAACTGTCTAGAATTATGTTGGCCATCTTGACAGTTCCCCCCATAGTAATGCAGAGTGTGAGAGTATTTTCTGTGTTGTTGCGAAAACAAGGACTAAATTTAGATCTAATATTAGTGATGACACATTAGAAAAACTTTTATTAGCGAAAACATGTCTATGTGGCAATTGCTATGAAGTTTCTTTTTTAATGAAAGCAAAATCTGCCACTGTTCATAACATTTGTATGAAAACTTATTAAAGTGTCCTCTAATTTATTTTTTATTTTTTTTATTTATTTTTTTTTCCTTAAACGATGCAAGTAATAAAAATGTTTTTTATGTGTAAGGTGTTTTTGTGTTGCTTGCATTTAAGAGTTAGTAACTATCTAAAGTTAATTCATTATTAAAAACTATATTTTTATCATTTAAAAAGCCTTTTTAACATTGTGGAAAATTTCCTGATTTTTGAGTGTCATAGGCAAGTATGCCATGGCATTGTCTTAATTGTGACAACCAGCTGCATCCTTCTCTATCACATGTTTATACTGAAGGGAAGTTATACAACCATTTAGAAGAGGTGTAGGAAACAGATTGACATATTTATTCCCACTCTACAAGTACATTATGCAGTTTTTGCATCACAGATCTCACTTTGATTCCCAAGGTCACATAATTTCAAGGACACTGAAATGATGATGTATTTACACTTGCTCTATAAGTAGACGTGACCAAACAGTGGCAGAAAGCGGTGTCACTCCTGGTCTGTCAGAGTTGTATTACAAAGTAATCTCAAGTAAAAGTTAGTTTAATGGTACAAGGCAAAATGTTGAAAAATTCTGTCTGTCTCTGTGTGGATTCATTCATCAATGTAGATAGATAAATATATATTGGGTCATATAAAAAGTCTCCACGCTTTTTCAGTACATTTTTTAACAAAAATTTTCTTTATTGAAAATCAATTTTAATCATCTACATATTGATCATTATTATCTATGACCTTTGCCCAATTTTTTGGGTAGCTTCATAATTCTATCAATGTGGTCCATCAAAACTTTCCCACCAAGTTTTGTCAATTTGTTCAAAATTTTCAAATCAATTTGTTCAGTCATCAAAACTGTGCGCAGCATGCATTGTCATCATGGAACACAACTCCCTTTCTGTTGGCCAAGTCTGGTCACCCTTTCTGGACTGCTTTGTTCAAATGGTCAACTTGTGTACAGTACAGGGCCGAATTGATGGTTTCACCAGGTTCTAGCAGCTCATAATGGACAATTCCCTTCCAATCTCGATAACAACATTTCAGTAATGGAATCAAGCAAACCACTGCTGGGTTTTTCGTTCACTCAGAGCATTCTCACTGTATACTTGACAAATTTTTTGGCATATTAAGTGTTTTTACCTCAGTACTTCACAAATTTTTTGGCATATTAAGTGTTTTTACCTCAGTAAAAAAGCATCACATGCCATATTTCTTTAGATATTTCACTCATTTCAAAATAAATATAACTTTTGACACGAGCAACAAATTAGAAAATGTATCTTCACAAACAATGGAAGCTGAATGTCACCTTTTAAGAACATGTTCGTTTGAGACAATTGGGTGAGTTCTGCCAGATATACAAGCATCAAAACCATCTAGTGGCAAAAAAAGCACGGAGACATTTTATATGACCCAGTATTTTAAAGTTTTAATTATTGATTTCTGTCAGTGTGCTTTTAAAAGTGTTTCAGAATAAAATTCTGTTGGTAATGAAATAGAACTTAAAATTAATTTCAGAAAATTACAAAGGCTTTTTAATTACTGCAGCTGATTGTTAACCAAATCCATACTATCCAGATGCTGTATTTAATGTAAGTGTAGTTTCATTCACCTGGTTTTTGAGGTTGTATAATTAATGTTTGAAAGTCATGAAACATGCAATAAAATGGGCTTTTTTCAGGTTTAGTCTGCAAAATTATTCTTGATGATCATCAGAAATAAATATTAATTCAACCTTTAAAGAATTTTATAATACTTTCACATGCCATCAGGTCCAATAAAAGTTGCTAGAAACACATGCTATGGTGGTTGCTATTCTTAGTTGCACCAGGTTCTGCTTTTGGCAATTGAATGGACTGATTGCATTGAGTTTTAATAGTTTTCCTATTGTGAAACATAAATACAAACCAGTTTAACATAAAAGCCCTCCACAAAAGCATTTCTTCTCTAAGGCAGGTAGTCATCTTATAAGCTATGTCATATTAAATAATTCAAATCAAATCACTGGTGTTGTTGAAGCTGTTGTCATTATTAATAAGTTTCACTCATATCTGCATATCTTTCAACTCCTGAGATGTAAAACTTGGAGACTAATTGGAGGCATGGACTCTGAGATGTAGAATGCTTCTTTCCTTTGTGCTAAAACCTTAGTTTTGGGCATTGATGAAGACAGCTTGAATTCAGATTCTATGGAAAAAAAAAAAAAAAAAAGACATCAGGGCATGAAAAATAAGCATCTTCAGTGTAAGTTTTAGAAGCATATAATTTAACATTTATGTGATATTTTGTCATTACAACTTTGCTGGTATGAAGTGATTTACCCTCCTTTCTTAACATTTCACTCTTGTAGTCACACAAAGACACTTGTATGAAGAATCATCATTTTAAATAGACTTTGCAGTCCTCAGTAATCAACATATATTTCCTCAAGCATGTTGGACTGATCCTTAGTGCATAGAAAGTAGAGCGCTGCACTGATTTTTTTTCTTCCGTGATGCATGTGTTTTATAAAAGTGTTAGGTTTATGAAAATCAAATTGACAGTTCATTCGAATTGCACACCATAAAATGCTTCAAACTGTGTTGTGCATTTTCAAATAATATTTTACTTGAGGAAAAGCTTGCAAATTCACCTGGAAACAACATGTATTGAAAAAATGTGTAACAGTAAGAATTTCTTAAGGTGATATTATAATATGCGTAGTCAATTGTCAACACTATACTAATATATCAACACTTTACTGAAGAAATTTTCTTTTATTCATAATATTTCTTTCAATTCCTTTGGTGGACTGAAATATGAAAGTATAATTCTGTAGCGCACATTGCGTATACTTTTCAAATGAGGGAACTAAATAATAATAGTAAATTGTGTACATACACCTGTGGTGTTGATGCTTTTTCTGACTTTTATATCAGGTAGGAGCAAGAATCTGACAGTAATTTAGCACTACACTAGAGACTGTAAAATCTAGCCTAAAATGTTGTCACCTGTATCTGATCTGAAGGAGGTCAATCTGCAGTCATCTGCCAAACTGCCTCTTTAAAGGAATATTGGCTAGGACTCGTGTGCTTATTCTATAGCCAAGGCCACCTTGCTACAGATCTCGATCATCACAATAAGCAACCGGAGGGGGGACAAGTGAAAAGAATACTGAACATTTCTATTAAATTACTAGTGCAAAGTATATTTTAATGGAATTTCTAAATTTCCTGTTACACTGCTGTAAAAGCACTATAGCAGTTATACAAGGTATGTTTTTAAAGTAAGTACTGTTTTGAAATTCCAGGTTGACAATGCTGTGGTTTTTCTACATCCGTTGTAAGCTACAGGTGCCATCACGGAAACTTTTGACCATCTTAACATTTGTTTTTGCTCATTTAAAATGGCTCTGCTGATTGAGAATCCTGATGACAGTGAAATACGATTGGAGATTCATTTTCTCTGTGTTAAAGTTAGGAAAGCAGCTGAAATTCATCAGGAAGTGTATGGAGAAAACATTATGAGTAATGGAATGGTAAGGAAATAGGTTAAAGCTTTAATGATGGCCAGACAAGTGTTCATGGTGATGAACAAAGTGGGCAACCTTCTTTCATTACTGAAGATATGGCATGGAAAGTTGAGAAACAAGTAAAACAGAACAAATGCTTTCTGATTTTTTTCAGTATTTGATGACTTTCCTTGGGTTTTTCACACAGTGTTTTGTATGAAATCGTGAACAAACACATAAATTATTGAAAATTGTGGCTAGTTTGGTACTGAAAATGTTGGCAGAGGTGTAAAAAAATAATGTTTAAGTAGTAATTTAACTTTTCACAGGCAAGGAGACCTGGGAGTCTTATGCTACACCAGAATCGAATCAGCAGTCCATAGAATGGAGGCATTCATCATCACCGAAGAGAATGAAGTTCAAATAATTTCAATCCATAAAATCATGTGTACTGTGTTTTAGGACAGGAAGCGGGTGTTTCTTGTGGATTTTTTCCCTCTTGGTGACATAACAAATTCTATGACATATTGTGAAACCTTAAACAAACTGCACTGTGCAATCCAAAAACGTCTCAGCATGCTGAGTAGAAGGATCATTTTTCTTCATGACTGTGCTTGTCCACATGCAGCTAAATGAACTCAAAATCTCATTGTGTCATTTTCGCTGAAAACAACTTGATTACCCTCCATACAGTCCTGATCTAGTGTCCAGTGACTGCTACCTGTTTCTGCATTTAAGAAGCATGTGAGTGGTCTTTGCCACATTGATGTCTATGAGGTCAAACTGACTGTGTTGCAGTGGTTATCAAATCAGGCAGCAGAATTCTATGATAAGGAAATTAAAAAGGTGATTGTATGGTACAGTAAATGCTTTAACCCCCTAACCGGCAAGAATATTTTTGGGAACCTAGAATATTTTTGTGATATCTGTGAGAATGTATATATATGTGCATATTGAAATATGACAAAGAAATTAAGGCAATTTATTAAAAGTACACAAATCCAGGTATAAAATACCAGGAGAATTTTTACATTAAAATCAAAAAAAATAATTTGTTCTCTTAGTAGTTTTGGGAAATTTATGCTTTCCTAGCAAAAACCTTGGCCGGTCAGAGGGTTAATATTAACGGAAATTATGTAGACAAATAGATTGAGGTTCAGGCTTTCATATAAAAATAAAATTTGCAAGAAAATTGTACTCTTTTCTTATTTATTTTCAAACGGTGCTTTCTTTAAAAACATACCTCATATAATGAGACAGGTATTTTGCAAGGTACAAACACCATGCAGTGAGCAAACTTTGTAAGCCTTAGGAACACCTTTAATCTGAAATATTGCTTCACCACTTAGTGTTGCACTGTGCCTGCTGATAGAGAGGGAATGCCATATTGTCATGCCTAGCATTATGAAGTAAAAAGCAAGTATTAAACTGTGTTGAACTTGGTAAAATACATCAGAATAAAAACTTTGCATGTTGTGAGTTCACCTGAAGCCCACAAAGAGCAGTACCACAAAATGTTAGTGATGGAAGAGCATGTTCATTTGGCCTTTTTTGAACTTTTATTATATACAGGTGTTACATATTTTTAAAATTATTGCCACAGAGTAAGAAGACAACTCTGCGTATAATTTATTTAAGATAATTTTCATATGTTGCATAATTTAACTGCCCCAGTTTTTTTATCTAGCGTTTCTCATGTTATAATATTTATATAGGACAGTAGAATCAATATTAAACTTTCTTAAAATTAAATGTAAATTTTTCCTAATAATGTGACCTAAAAAGTTGCAGCAATTATCTTTTTTTGATAGTTAAACATAATTATTTGTTTCTCGTTACTTATAGAGTAGGAAGCTCACTCAAAGGAGGGGAAGAGTAGCTAAAGCTGCAGAACATTGGTAATTCATCATGGGTTTGGAATGAGATGTCTGAACTAACCTTTAAAACACATTTTCATTCTTCATGAGATGAAGTGTCTTGTTTCAACTCTCTTTTTTTTTTTTTTTTTTTTTATTTTTTTTTTTATTTTACAGGATGTGTATGAATAATTTTATATATAGTTTGCTTGCGTTGCTATTCAGAAATTGTGAAAAGTCTAAAAGAAAACAAGGTGTGCAGTGGTAAAATAGTCAGCTGTATGCCATTTTCTGTTGCTTAATTTTCATTTGTGGGAGTAACTATGGCATTATAGCATTACTTTATTGAAAATTATTTTTTATAATTGCCGAACTGTCGACAAGAGATAAATATAGTCATTAGAAGTGAGACATCAGAAAGACATTTCACAACTTTCATTAGCTTTTCATAGTTTTCCTCATGTACCTCATTTATGTTTATATATATAGAGAGAGAGAGAGAGAAAGAGAGAGATGCATACTAATAAAAGGATAAAGAAAGGGTAAATTAGCAGTTAGCTGTAGAATATCCTGTTGTAAAATGATCACCCAGGTAAGAGTGGAAAATTCTTGTTGATAATAGAGAAGACCTCGTTTTGTGTTTATGCTCATCTGTACATTACTAAACAACTTCACTTCAGTATTCAGTGATATTTGAATAGAAAACTTCTTTCTCGAATGGCAGGTAAAAGGATAATACCTAGAAACTCTGTAAAAGTGAATATGAGGCAATTAAGCATAAAATAATTTTTACAGGAAAAAACTGATGCATATCTATATTTTAAAACAGTTACGCAAGGCAATAAATAGTCTTATCATAAAAAATAGAAAATCTGATAAATGAAATTAGTTTTAATGTAATTACAGTATCCCCTCCATTTATTCTTATTCCTCTGAAAAGTAATTCAGAGGATGAGTTTGTAACATTTGTTATCTTTTTTAAGTTTCAAAGTCAGTAAATGCAAAAAGTTTTTTAACATTGTTAAAAAAATAAATGAATCTGTGTCCCAACTTGACTACGTTTTTCATGATAATACTAGCCGCTTCCCTTACAAATTTTTTTGAAAAAAATTGCAAAAAATCATCACATTTTTTTTATTTTATTATTAAATACAACAAAACAAAACAAATCAAAATATGTAAGTTTTAAGTTGAATTTTTAATTTTTTGAAGGTGTAAAAGCATTTATTTTTAATATTAGTTTACTATCCCGAGTTATCTTGGGCAAACGAAAAAAAGTTAAATATTAATCTTTGTATGATAGTTTTTGAAACAAGGGACAACATAGAGTGATACCTGACGTTGTTCACTGGTATCTGGTCTCTTTTCTTACTGGCTTACCGCTGGAATCTAATGGGAGCACAGAGTACACTGTCTCGTTGGATTTTTTTTTTATTATTATTATTATTATTATTATTCCCCCCCACACACACACACCTTTTCATAATCACTATCTGAAAAATCATTGCTTTCGCTATCTTCCATCGTCGCCTTTTTTTTTTTTTTTTTTGTCCTCCACCTTTTCATAATCACTATCTGAAAAATCATTGTTTTCGCTATCTTCCATCATCGCCATTATTTTATTTTCTATTTTGTCATTACGTAGTAGAAAAGAAAAAAATCAAAAATTTCTATGCCATATAAACTGCAGTATCAAGATAAATTCCATTTAGAAATACAATTAAAATTATGGAAATTTGTGAAATTTTTCATATACATTAAAAGTTAAAAATAAAGCACAGCAAGTGAAAAAGAAAATATGCGGAAATTTTATACGTGATTAGAATGCAAATCAAAAACTGTTATAAAGAAAATTATACATTCGTAAATATTTCTCCAGTTTAATAAACAATTTTACGTACATACTGAAGGCGAAACTGATATAAATAAAATGTTCTTAATACTTCATATTAAGGTCAATTTTTACATGCATAGTAATTTCTCTTTAATTAGTTAATGCTATGTGGGTGGAAAGCAATTTGTAAAATAAATTCCTTTGTTAGGAATCTATTTGGAATAACAGTTTAGTTGGTAATATTTAACATATTAGTTTTATTTAAAAAAACTGTTTTGCTATGATTAGAAAGATATAAAAGTATAATTACTAATTAAAAGTGTAATTATTTCTTCATCTGAAAAGTGTAGATGAAAGTAGTCATGTACTGTAGGAAGCTTTCAAAGTCACTGAACACCACTGATCTACCTCAAATCATACATAATATCGATGATGATCTTAGCCCGCGACAGATAGCAACACTTGCAAGATGTACAGTATTATTTGACTATTTTCTGAAGAGCACTGCACTTAGTATGTATAACCATCCATTTTGCCTAGAATTTCACGTTTTGCTTCCTTGTATGATTTAAAGGAGGTTTTGTAATCTCGAAAATTGTTTGGTATCATATTTCAACGAAAATATCCATTCTTACCACTATCAAATGCAATTTAATAATATTTTTGCGTGATACCTGTGCATAAGGATAAAATAAAGGACTCTTTCCCCCCCCCCAAATGGCATATAAAATTCAGAAGAGATTTGACAGATTCAGAAGAGATATTTTGATGAAGTCTGTGTTGTACGTATATATGTATGTCACATAACTCAAAAACCAGTAGCTTCAGAACTTTGAAATTTTGCACAGAAAAATCTGCCTTCTCGCCTACTGGCCGAATTGCTTGTTTTTGTGTAGAAACTCTAATTTTAATTGTAATTGTTTTTTTACTTGTTTTAACTGTATTTGGTGTTTTATATTTTTCAATTTGTAATAAAGGTATTTTGAAATTTTATATATTTTTGACTTTCCACTAAATGAGAATGGAATTAATTGAATGAGAAATATATCTCAAATGAAATTTGACAAAATAAGTTTAAATGAAATGCAGCAAAAAATGCATATAATTTAATATTCCATACAAGGAAGTCGTGGTGTACACATCAGTTTTTTTACTTACTGATCATGCATGAATTGTATGAAATATGGAAGTAAAGATTACTCAGACAGTAGACTTCACTACGAGTGACGATCTCCAATTGCCAGCTATTTTACATGCTAAGCTCCCAAGACTAGGTCTCCTTTTGTTTTTTTATTTTGCACTTAGCTACAGGAAAGTTTCTTGTGGCTTTGTATCTGTGGTAACCCCACCTGGAGATTATCTAAGGTGGTGGAAATAGTATGATAAATTTCATGCCGATGCCATCAAAAATAAAAAGTATCAGAGATCTACCTCGAATTCAAATTCCAGCAAGGGAGCTGGCTGCTTGAGACAGGTTTTTAGATTTTTCTCTCTCTGTGGTGTAATTATAAATTACTTTCCTTTATAAAACCCTCGAAGAATGCAGCCTTTCCCTTAGGTAGTATCCCTTGCATGCATTCCCTTAATCATATACGCAGACAAGCCATTTATTTCCTCTTTATCATCGCAAATTACAGTGCCTGCTGGTTTAAAGTGCTGTTTTTACTTCTTTGTGGAAAGTAAAAGAAGTATTGTAATCACAAAAAAGTTTGGGTACTGTATTTTAGTGGAAATGTTCATTTAGACTATTCCCGAATCCATTTAGATGATTTTGTTTTGAGTCACGGCTCCCTAGGGAATAAGCGCTAATCATGTAAGTGCCCTTCAAGCATAGGTAATGAAGCCATCCTACTGGGGGATCTGTATATGTGCACAGAATAAATGGCTCTTTTTTCCTAAATGGATCCTAAATTGGATTCAAAAGGAATTTTTCGTGATATCTGTGTGTGTATGTATTTCGCATAACTCAAAAACAATTAGCCGTAAAACAAAGTTTTGCCTGGGACTGCTAGAACATCTAATTGTGCACCTCCCTTTTTTATTACATTCGGAGTACTAAGCACATCCCACTATATAACATCCACTTACTCAGCCTTTATATTCGCAATCATTGGTCATACTTATACACTTCCAATTACAGAAGTGATTTAAATGAGGAAAATATTCATTTTTTTTTTTTTTTTTTTGACAAATAATGAAATCTAACTTCTTTTAATGCAGTCTTCCAGTTCCTATACTTATATTTGGGGAAAGTTTTTATACTCATTATGAAAAAATAAAATATTTAAAAAGTTTGACTCCTGTATGACAAAAATTGATTGGGATATTTAATTTGAAAATTTGCAGATTTTGAAATCATTTTCAACTTGCCTTGCAGGATTGAGTAATTAAGTTTGAATAATTTGAGGAAATAAATTTAAATGAATTGCAGCAAAAAAATGTATATAATTTAGGCCATACAAATGAGTCATGTAGTATCCACATTAGATTTTTTTTAACTTCTCGTCCTGTTCATTCTCAATCAGAATTTCATCAAACTATAAAAATTTCTTTGATGATGATGATTCATTTTGTTGTAGAATATGATATTTGTTAATTGCGTGTGGTTTCCAATAACTCCTGCATATTATCTGAAACCAAGTCACTTCAAAGAGGGTTATTACTGGGAGTTATTGTTTTGCTATTAAATTTTATCCAAATATAAATTTATAACTTTAACTTCATGTTACATAAATGATATTTTTGCCCTCTATATATTCATAGAAAATTTGAATTTTCAAGTAACATATATTCAGTCTTTTTATTATTGCACATCATTTCTGTGGATAAGTAAATATCTCTCTATTTAAAACAGAGTAAGAAAGAATTTTATAGTACTTAGCTTACATTTTTTCCCTACATTTTTAGAATATCTGCTGAAAGTCATTAGTGAAGTAAAAAAACTTTTAAGAGAAAGAATAGAAAATTTTAAACCTGGAACTGGGCAATCTGTTGTTTCTGCTATTGACCCATTAAGCATGAAAAAAGGTAAGTAAACATTTTGTTGTCATGTAAATATATTTTATGTAAAGCTATTTAACAAAAATATAGCAATTCTAGTAGATAGTATTGTGTTTATCATATTATGTAAAGTAGTTTATTCCTGAAACATATTAATTTGTTACATAAGAGACATCCAGAGTCATTTAGATATGAGGAGAAGGGCATGTGATTATCTATCCATTAGTATAAGGGCATTTTTCCTCTATTAAGATGAAAGTATATGATGTCAGTGTTCTGCCTAACAGTTTTGAATGTGTCTAACAGCCCTGTCTCCACTCCTGATTTTAATCCATTATTTTTACTCGTGTACTTAAAGATGGGTTTCAAAAATTATTTTTTCTTTTTTCGTTCAACATCAGATTGGGTGGTAAAAACCACAAAGTAAGATAGATATTGGAAAATACTAAAGGTAATGAACACAAAAAGGAAATGTGTACAGTCAACACACTGTGTACGCATCAATCGTAGGCATGTATATGTTAGGTATATAAACATGAATTAAAGCTGCATTATACACGTATTTTTATAAAATTAATTTTAAGATAAGTCAAGCTTCTCAGTTGCTTATATTTCTGTTTTGCAAATAATTGCATGATTTTAATGGAATTTGTACTCTGAATTTCAAATTATTGCCTATCACATTATTGGCCAAGTGTATAAAATACCGAATATGTTTCAGCAATTATTTAAGAAATCCAAATTGTCTAAATGTTGAAATGTCAAGGTATATCATATAGACATGCCTGTATATCCACTTTCTGGAAGCTCAGAAATTTTGAAAATTGAATGATTAATAAATCTGAAAACATGTCGGGCAAGAACTGTAATATGTATGGAATTACAGCATCCGTAACTACTGAGTACTTTTCTCGTGACAATACTGACCACAAATACAAATATGCATGCATGATTTGAGCGGATCTTTTATTGCTTGTGAAGGAATGCTTTTATAGAAATGAGGGCCAGTTTCACCATTAGGTAAAACATCCAGAAGCATTTAGATATGATGTGCATCTTGTTCATAGGCAAAGAAACAACATTGTTAAATGTTTGTTAATCTACTAAATGACTATGATTATTTGAATGTTGTAAAGTCTTTCATGTAGCCAAAAGGTATCCCCTCCAAAAGGTATCATGAGTACAACAGGGTTCGTACGGTCCTTAAAAGTCCTTAGATTTTTCGGAATCGATTTTTGGTCCTTAAAAGTCCTTAATTTTGGCCAAAATCAGCAGAAGGTCCTTAATTTTAATCAACTGAAATTTCTGTCTCTTTTTTTCAATTGCCATTTTGAGTGTGAATTAGCATTTTAGAGGAATATTTTCGGCGATTCACTGGCATATATGGTTATGTTTTGAATGGGTTTATGGGTTATAATTTGTTTCTATTTCTAATATAATTGATGGGATACTTGAGTTTCTAAGCAAGAAGTGAGATATAAGCATTTCGAAATTCATTTTTTCTAATAAAGAGTTCTGAAACAACATTTCGCTTTTGGAGATATGAATTCTTTTATTAAAAGGTTCTAAATTTGGCGACTTATCAGCATTTTGGCGATTTTAAGATCAGTTTCTATAAAAAAATTTTAATTCCGAGATCTGAGAATTTTTGGACGATTTTTTTTAAAACATCCTAACATTGATAAATTTCATTAAAATAGTGGTAATATATTGAAATTATATTTAAAAAATAATATTAAAATAAAGCATTTTTAATTTTCGCCGTCATATTATAAAATTTCATTTTGGCAACTTATACAATATTTTGACTCTGAAAAATAAAGAAGGTATAATGCTATAAAGCACAATTTACGAAATGGCTCTTAGTAAAAGCAAAATTAGCTATGTAATTAGTTAAAAATATCTTCTTTTTAATTTGTTCATAGTAAAAGTTTTTCCCATGTAATTGTCTCGGAATATTCAAAATTCTCAGAATATGTATAAGTTTTCTCTATAAAATAAATTTTACCCTTTTTCCCTCCTTTTTTCCCAAAATATTTCTGGCTTTTTGCTGTTACTGCATTGGTAGGGGTAATTTTTCTTTAGTATTTTAGCCATTGCAGCTTGGAAAGTTTAGAAGGATTTGAAGGCAAGATTTGTAGACGCGTGATTCTAGAAGATTCGAGGAATATGTGACAAAATTAAAAATGTCTCCATGGTATCAACACATAATGGATGTATTTTACTGAAAGTTTGTGATGAATTTCTTACTTTTTGAAGAACGTCTGGAAGAACAATGAAAACATAATATTTGAATGTTTTACTCCTGATACTAGAATCATTTTCTTAACATGTTTACCTTGCCTTTATTTTCTCTACTTTTCACTAGACACAAGCATAGAAAGTATCAAAAATGCTTCTAATCTTGTCACATGGGCAAGCATTATAGAAAGGGATTTTTTTATTAATAAAGAAATTGAAAATTTACAATTTAAAAGATTCATCTAATATGTTTCAATGCATCATACACAGAGCTGGTACTAGGCATTTTCCCACCTGATGCAAAGTCAAAAGTCGTTAATCCGGACTCGTCGGGACTTCGGCGATTCCGGATTATAGATCATCAGTTTAAATCTCGTAAGATGGCATGCAGAAATTCTAAAATTAAAAATATGAAACTTTAATTTATGAAATAAAGAACAATTATAATCTAAAGGGTATCAAAATTTGCAAAAAAAAAGCTTAATATTTATTTGTTTACTTTATTAAACATTTCTTTCAATGTAAGTTGTTTTAAGTTGCTTCATTTTATGTGATAATACTTTCTCTTTAATTCTATAAACAGACACAATTTCTTGTTCAGTTACAAAGTTCCGCTGTTCGAGTCCCATTAATTGTTGTGCCGAGAATACCGACTAACTTGTCAATCGAAATTTTTTCGTTTTCACTAACCTCTCTGTCACATTCTTCATGTCTTTATCCATTTTTTGCAGCAGTTTCACTTTTTGTTTGATGGACATCGAAACATACTTTCGTTTTGTAAGATCCTTTGGGAACTCCAGAATCGGAAATTCTATTTGACATAATCGAAAGTTCAATTTTACTTTTATAAAATTGCTCTTACAGTCTGCAAAAAATAATAAGCTGGATCCAATTCGAAGATTAAGGAACAACGCAATCATCAACATTAACTGAAATAGATAATTAGATAATTTTAGATTATACCGTCCGTTATAAATAAAATGTGCAAGCGAAAACGTATTCTGCGCTTGCGCACACGCATATGCGCAGTGGTAAAAGGTCTTACGCGTACGCGTAAACGCCTATGTGCATGTGTCAACGCGGCGCATGGGCAGAAAGTTTTTAGCTTTGAGGTCCGGATTATGGGTGTCCAAATTAACGACTTTTGACTGTATGTTTTAATGCATCATACACAGAGCTGGCACTAGGCATTTTCCCACCTGATGCAATCTCTGTGGAGCCTAAATTCTGCTTCCAATGCCTGCTCTAAATTCTAAAAGTTTTGCCATTTCCAGATTTTGTTGTTTGGTGTGTCACTAAATTCTAAAAATTCTGCCACAGTAGCTCTGTAACCGGCCTTTACCATATGTATTTCTTCTGAATGTTTATATTACTAAAGAAATAAAATTAGCCATTTTCTATGCATTCTAAATGCATTTCATGTTTTTAAGAATAATGGAAATCTTTAATTAAATCCAAAAATTCTAAGATGAAAAGGAAACATGTTGAAGAAAGAAAATAATAAAGACAAAGAAAATTATTCTTCCAAGAAAATGTGCAGTTATTATTATGAAAATTACCCAATTGTTTATGATATTAGCCTTTACTATAATTTCCCATTTCTATTTCCTCATATGATAGAGTTACTGAGCCAGATTAAATTTAAATTAAATTGTATAATCTTTGACCACTAGTTCCACACTTTTAGGTTGAATTTGGCTGTTCTTGTTTAATTACGTCACTGCAAGCTGTAAATGATTTTAGCATTAGAACATGCCTTTGTATTCTAAGTTCTTTTTATATAAGAGGCTTATTTAAACCTTTGTCTGATGTTTTAGTTATTTTCAGACATAGCGATAGTTTGCTTCACATCAGTTGGGTTTTCAACTTTTTAACTTTTACCAGATCAAGTAAACCCTCATAGGTACGTTGTGGAGAGGTTGACAAGTTAGGAGATAAAGCAGTTAGGCTGATGCAGAAACTAGCGAGAGCAATGGTTTGCATTTTGAGACAAATTTCTAATTGTTAGAAAAGATGCTTAAAGAGAAGGAAATCGATATAAACTAGCCAAAATGTTTAGGAAGGCTTCAAATTAAAATGACAGATAAATATTTTGTTGAGTGTTGTTGTTACAAAACATAAATGTTTTGTAGCTTTTAATGTGTAATTATCCTAATATCGTTTTAGAATCAATGTTATAAAACTGTAAACTGTGAAATGTGATTAGATTTTGATTTTAATAGGGCTTTTTTAACAAATATTGTTAAAAAATAAAATTTAATTGTGGCCATGTAAATCCATAATGACTAAGGTTATCTAATTACCTAATTTAATTATTTATAACTAACTGCTTACCCTTAAAAATTATCTCTACGTATTAAAGTGAGTTATTGCCTTTCATTAATACTCACTGAGGTTACAAGATAAAACACAAAAACGTAAATATTCAAGTAAAACTTATTCTTTGAATCTAGTGAGACTTAAAATAATACAAAATTACTTATCATCTCTGGTTCTTTAATGGCTTATTGGAACCTTAAAGTATATTAACTGGGTTACAACCCCTGAAACTCTACACGAAGCTACAACACGAACTGCATCAAACAGAGCCCGACTAACTTTCAACAGTTGCGAACCTACATCAGGACACCTGCCTACATCAGGCCTTTCAGGTTTGTTCTAATGAGCAGGTCTCTCTCTAGACAAGCAGCAGCAGTAACAACATTCAGTCTTTTGTTCTGAATCATGCTGATTATGATCTTACTTCTCATTTTAACCTATGCCGTTTAACATAAAATCTACCTGCTATTTACTCAACCTCTAGACTAAGTACGTGACAAAATGAGACATTTAAAAAAGTCAACATAAAGCTAACTGTGGGTAAAACGTAAATGTCACTTATCTTCTTTCAAATATGTCCATCTGTTATAAGTGTAAAATATTTAATGCTGTTTGATAAATTGCATAAAGTTTATTTTATTCTCAAATTTTTTAATAATTACGTTAATTAATTCATGTTTAGTAATAATGCAGACTACTGTTTTATTTTTAGGATGGTATCACAGAAGTGAAATTCAGGCATAGATAATATTTATAATTGAATTTATTCAGTTCCTATTTGCTCATAGGTCCTTAATTTTTTCATTAATGGTCCTTAAAAGTCCTTAAAAGTACTTAATTTTCATGTGCAGAAATGTGTACGAACTCTGTACAAATAAGTGTCAAAAAATTGGTCATTTATTGTGAAAGAAGGGTACATTATGTTAATACATTGCTAGCCACAACTTTTTGCCATTTTTCGAGGCTATCCATAAATCAACCCAGTTTTGGGTTTCTTCATATGATATGAAGCGCTGCTGAGATAGGCCATGCATCATCTATCAAAACAAGTAATAATCAGAAGGAGCAATGTCTAGTGGAGGCAGTAGGAGGGGGGACCTTCTTATTTGAGTGTTTCAGAGTAGGTTTTGACCAGCGCTGCAGCATGTGGATGAGCATTATTGTGCAGGAGAATAATTTTGTCATGTCTGGAGTAGAGGTGAGCAAATTTTTCTATGAGTGCTCGACTGAAGTCTCGTCAATTGCGTTCAGTAGAGAACCCCAGTAGTGGCTTCATTCGGTTTGAGCAACTCGTAATATACACTCATTGCAATAAAAATTTGCACACCAAAAAATAATTGTGGGATTGTAACGAAACTTGGCATGAAGGTACATGTTGGGTAGATACGCAAATGATTAGAAATGCAGCATGATTGCACATTGAGTAATGCCACTAGAGGGTGTTGAACTTTGTTCTTCTTTAAGTATAAAACAGGTAACCATAGCTTGTTTGAATGTAATTTATCTTTTGCTAAGGAAACGCTGAGGTAGACATGCCATCACCCTGCCATCAAAGCCAATATCAACAGCTGGCGGAGTTCAAGAGAAGAAGAGTCGTTGAAATGATGGAAGCTGGGTGATCAGCTTGGCAAGTAGCCTGTCAGGTAGGCCTTTCTGATTTTACTGTGAAAAGGAGTTGGAACCAGTGGGCAGAAGAGACTGCAATTACACGGCGACCAGGCTCAGGATGCCCTCGACAGACCAGTCATCGAGAATATCATCACATCATACGATACACACATGTAGAGCCAACTGCCTCATTGGCCGCTATCCAGACACAGGCAGCAGCTTCATTGCGGGTCCCTGTGTCTTTCCGAACCATTGGAAGGCATGTGGTTGAAGGACATCTGGTATCGCGGTGCCCATTACGTGTGCTGCCAATGACACCCACCCACCGATGCCCACCCACCGATGTTTGGAGTGGTGTCTCGCATGAAAGGATTGGACTTTAATGGAATGGAACCAGGTCGTCTTCTGCGACAAATCTAAATTCAATTTGACCAGTGATGACAATCATGTTTGTGTGTGCAGGCCCCTTGGTGAATGCCTCAATCCTGCCTTTGCTTAACAGCAACACACCGTTACCACAGTTGGTGTGATGGTATGGGGTGCCATTGCTTACTATACACAGTTACCCCTAATATTGAGGACCACCAGCGGCCGAGCGGTAACGTCGCTGAACACTGGTAGTTCGGTCCGACATTCGAATCTCGCGAACGGGCCGACTGCATGGGTGTTTTCGTGGTTTTTCTCATGTGTAACGTGCATACGAGCCAGTTTTCCTTAAAAAGTCCTCCACGAAGGCATCCCTCCCTTAAGGCAGATAGCCCTCGAGTGCTTTGCTGTAATCTAATAAACCAAACCCCTAATATTGATCCATGACACAATGACAGGCCAGAAGTATGTCCATGACATCCTTCAGCCACATGTATTGCCACTCATGGCAGGGCTTCTAAATGCCTGTTTTCAGCAAGACAATGCTCAGCCACACACAGCACAGATCTCACAAGACTGCCTCTGCCACATTAACACCCCCCTTACCTGGCCTGCTCGATCACCAGATTTGTCACCAATCGACCATATCTGGGATCATTTAGGATGGCAAGTTGGACAGCCTGTGAGATTGGCCGAACTAGAGGCGCGTTTACAACAACTGTGAAACGAGATGTCTCAGGACACCATACGGAACTTGTATGCCTCAATGCCTGCTCGTATCGCATTGTGCATTCATGCTAGAGGTGGTCCAACAGAGTACTAAAACTTCCATTCATGTGTACTTTTTCCTGCAATAAACTATCCTTTTTTATTTGATTTTCTAATCACTTATGTCAGAGTAGTACTTACATATGTAAAATTTCGTTTCATTCTGACAAGTCTTTCTTGGGGCGCAGATGTTTATGGCAATGAGTATATGACACCAAGTTCATCTTGCCATATATACAACACGATTTTTTCCATGAATATTCGTTATTAGCTGTTGACGTTGAAGCATGGCCAGTTGGATCCCAAGATTTCTTCTTTGGGTTATCATAGTGGATCCATTTTTCATCAGAGACCATACAATGCAAAAAACCCTTTCATTTATGCCTGGCAAGCAGCATTTTACATGTAAAAAATTGGCATTCCACTTTTCTCATCTTCATTTTGTACGGAACCCAGTTTCCTTGCTTTTGAATTATTCCCAATGATGTTTTTTTAATGTGAAGTTGTTTGTTCAAGTATACCTAATTAAGTGCAAGTTCTACTTGTGTTGGTCACGAATCTTCTTCCACGTATTCATATACAGTACAAAGTCCATAATCCATTATCCGGAATGATCTATAATCCGAAGCTCAAAGCCACAAACTTATGCATGCTCGTTTGATGTGCGCATCCGCTACGCATGCGCATAAAGCCAGTAAAGCGTTTACACATACGTGGCTTCCGATAGTGAAGAAAGAGAGGTTATTGTAAACGAAAAAATTTTGATTGACAAGTTATTTGGTATTCTCAACACAGCAATTACAGGACCTTCAACAGTGGAACTTTGTAACTGAACAAGAAATTATTTCTGTTTATAGAATTAAAGAGAAAGTATTAGCACAAAACGCGAAGCAACTTAAACAGCTTACATTGAAAGAAATGTTTAATAAAGTAAACAAATAAATATTAAGCTTTTTTTTGTTAATTTTGATATGCTTTAGATCATAATTGTTCTTTATTTCATAAATTAAGGTTTCATATTTTTAATTTTAGAATTTCTGCATGCAATCTTACCAGATTTAAATTGATGATCTTTAATCCGAAAAACCCCCTAATCCAGAATCTGCGAAGTCCCGACGAGTCCGGATTAAGGACTTTGTACTGTACTTTCATCCTTCTCCTACTTTCTTTGTCTTCAACATCAAATTCACGATTGTAAACGTTTAAAACCAACAGCTGTCACTTAAGGCAGGCTCACCATGTGCTTTTAAAAGTAATCAATGTGCCTGATCTGCAGATTTCTTCAAATAAAGAAGTAAATCAAGAATTCAAAAAGTTCCCACACTGACACTCATTCAGCTCAAAACTCGACATTATCACACGAAAAAATATATGATACTGATATAAAATCTCTTATACACTGCCAGCCATTAAAATTGGAACACCATGAAAGAAAGCAAATGAATAAAAGATATTTATTTTACGTAAACAATATGACATGAAGATAAAATGATTCAATTTGTAAGCAGTTTTGGGGTTTACAGGGGTGGGAAATTAGTAGAAACAGCTGCCACCCATGGCATCTGAAATTGCCCTTACCTGGTTAAGTATGGAGTCGAACTGGGCTTGGATGACAGAAACAGGCAACTTATTCCATACTGCTCTAAGCCAATGCCACACTCCATCAACTGTATTAGCTGAAGAGGGGTGGCAAGTCAGTCTCTCAGCAGCCCATGACCAGCTGTTCTCAATGGGTGACAGATCTAGAGATTGTGCAGGCCGTGGGGGCAGTCAAATACCCTGTTTATCAAAGAAGGTCATAACACAATGTGCAACATGTGGTCTTGCATTATCTTTTTTGAAGATAGCATTTGGCAGGCCTCAAAGATAAGGCACAACTCCTGGACAAAAGATGTCAGGAATGTACCAATCTGCTTTCAAATTACCGTCGATCCGAACTACAGATGTACGTGTCGTGCACCCAACGGCTGCCCAAACCATTAGTTCAGGTGCAGGGCCCCAATGCCGATATCGAATGCAAGAAGGCGATGTGAGGTCTCCTTGGAGCCTCCAGATGTATACAGTCAAAAGTCGTTAATCCGGACCTGTCGGGACTTCGACGATTCCGGATTATAGATCATCAGTTTAAATCTGGTAAGATGGCATGCAGAAATTATAAAATTAAAAATATGAAACCGTAATTTATGAAATAAAGAACAATTATGATCTAAAGGGTATCAAAATTTACAAAAAAAAAAGCTTAATATTTATTTGTTTACTTTATTAAACATTTCTTTCAATGTAAGTTGTTTCGTTTTTTATGTGATAATACATTCTCTTTAATTCTATAAACAGACATAATTTCTTGTTCAGTTCCACTGTTCAAGTCCTATAATTGCTGTGTCGAGAATACCGACTAATTTGTCAATCGAAATTTTTTCGTTTTCAATAACCTCTCTCACTTTCTTCGCTATCGGAAGCGAGTTATAATGACGAGGAATTTGATTTAAATCATATCAAAGACGGAGTACATCGAGATGAAATACTACATTTAGTAAGGAATTATAAGCCAAATAAAATAAAAACATCTGCCCTGAAGATAAGGATAGTGCTGACACATCGACTTCCAATTCATTGCGCGCTGTGGCGTTAAAGATAAACAAACGTTAAAGTTTAGATAAACAAAGGATATGCCTTTATCAATTTTTTGCAGCAATTCCACTTTTTGTTTAATGGACTTCAAAACATACTTTTGCTTTGTAGATCCTTTACATATTAGTAAATATATATCAGAAATTCTATTTGTCATAATCGAAAGTTCAAGCTTACTTTTATAAAATTGCTCTAACAGTCTGCAAAAAATAATAAGCCGAATCCAATTCGAAGATTAAGGAACATCGCAATCTGCAACGTTAACTGAATTAGATCATTTTAGCTTAGCTTATACCGTCCGTTATACATTAAACGCGCATTCGCAAATGTATTTTGCACACGCATATTCGCAGCCGTAAAAGTCTTATGCGCATGCTTAAATGCCTCAGCGCGCTGCATGCGCAGAAAGTTTGTAGCGTTGAGGTCCGGATTATGGGTGTCCGAATTAACGACTTTTGACTGTATATGGCCATCAGAATACTGCGTGAAGAACTGGGACATGTCTGAAAAGATAAAGGTGTGCCAGTCCTATATCCCGCTTTGTCGTTTGGTGTACCAGAGTCGCCATCTCTCTCTAGGATGCATTGTCAAGGGAACCCGAAGTAATGGTCATTGTGTTGATAGTCCGCGGGGCTGCAACCATCAACGCACCATGCAAGTGGATAGCATGCCCATTTTCTGAATAACGGTGGTCCGTGATGTGGTTGTAAGGTTTTGCAGGGCTGACCTCACAATATGTTTGTCCTCTTTGGCATTAGTCATTGGACCGCATTGAGATCCTGCATGTCGTTTAATATGACCCTCAGCAACTCATTGATTCCATATTCGCATGACAGTGGTTGGATGCTGACCAGTGCAATGGACAATATCATGGAACGAAAATTTGTATTCTCGATAGGCAACGATTTTTAGAGATTTAAACTTCACTTTTGGTTATTTAGATGACATGTTGATCGCATGACCAAACAAAGAAGAGCATAAGAAACATCTGAATACAGTTTTTGAACGACTAAACAGATATGGCTTAAGATTAATTTTCTCAAAATCAACTTTAGGGGATCAAAATATAGAATTTTTATGGTGTTTGATTACACCTGAAGGTTCTCATCCATTACCTCAAAAAGTAGAAGCTATGTTGAATTACAAAACACCCCAAATCACGTAAAAGACGACGCACAAATCCAAGCTATTTTACATGACTATCTGAAAGGTGCAAAGAAAAAAGAAGAAAAATTCAATGGACAGAGGAGGCATTAAAGCAGTTTGCAAAATGTAAACAAGATCTTGCTAATGCTGCATTGCTATCCTACCTGAATCCTGAATTACCTCTAGCATTGTGTACGCACGATTGTCGGCTATTGGATCAGTTTCACAAATGTACGACAAAATGGATGGAAGGCAATAGCATTCTTTTCTAAAAATCTGAATACTGCTCATCAAAATTCTAGCACTAATGATTGTGAATTACTTGGAAGTTACACGTCTATAAAACATTTTAAACATCTTTTAGAAGGAAGAAATTTTGCCATCTTTACCGATCACAAGCCTCTACTGTAGGCCTTTCAACAAAAACCAGACAGTGCAGACAATTACAATATGTTTCACAGTTGACCACAGAAATCAAACATATTAAAGGTGAAAGTAGTATAAAGCTGACACATTATCAAGAATAGAAGAAATAACAGAAGTTATGATGAAATAGTGGAAAGCCAAACTGATGGCAGAATTAAAAAATTAATTAAAAAATTTACAAAATTCAATTTCATTAAAATTTAAACAATATCCATTACCTTTAGGAAAAAATTATGGTGTGGAACATCAACCACAGGAATCAGGCCATATATACCGAAGAAATATTGAATGAAAATATTTATTAACTTTCACCGATTTTCATATCCAGAAATGAAATCATCATATAGCTTATAACTTCAAAATTCATTTGCCCGAACATAAAAAAAAGACATACAACAATGATCTCGCACATGTATTTCTTGTCAGAAAAAGAAAGTTTCTTGCCACACAAAATCAGTTTTCAGAAAATATGAAGAACCTACTCTAAGATTTCAAAAAATTCATATCGACATAATTGTCTGACCTTTTATAGATAGATTTACAAATTGGGTTGAAGTAATTCTGTTAAATAATATATTGTTGAAGGCTTCGGCAAAAACATCGCCAAAGCCTTCTACAACAATTGGATTACAAGATTTGGAATACCCTGTAAAATAGTAACAGATCGTGGAGCAAAATTTTCGTTTGAAATATTTAAGAACTTGTCAAGAATCTGTGGTATCAAGCTTACAACAGCCTACCATCCACAGTGCAATGGCAAAGTAGAATGATTTCACAGATCACTCAAAGAAGCATTAAAAGCCCGTAACAACCTAACCTGGAGTGAAACTTTACCAACTATCCTCTTAGGATTACGATCTGCAATACAAGAAGATACTAATCATGCAATAAAAGAAATGGTTTATGGAAACTTATAAAACTATCTGGTGGATTTTTCACAAAAAGTTCCATTCATACAACACCAGAAGTAATTGCTAATAATCTTAAAAAGCAGATGGAATTCATCAGACCAAAACCCTCACATCACAAAACTTGACAAAATGTTTTCGGTCATATAGACAGAGAAGGAAGTCAGTCGAACCTCCTTATGAAGGACCATTTATGGTGACCGAATAGACACTAAAATATTCCACTATTGAAATAAAAGGAAAAGTCGATGTAACAATTGAATAGCTAAAAACCAGCCTTTATCCTGGCAAACGAAAATGAATACTTCCTCCATATTATAGAGGATACATTGAAAGTAAGTGAAGAAAATGCACCTCCTAAACAGTCTCGAAGTGGCAGAACAGTAAAGATTCCTGTAAGATTCTGAGATTGAAGTAACTCCTACCAGTTAAAATTGCTGAGCGTAACTTAATTACTCATGAGAGAGTAATGTATGAGTATAAACATATTCAGAATTCTTAAAGTATTTAAATAATAATAATTTTATCTAACAGTAATATGAAAAACAATAAATTAAAATTTACACTTGTTTAAAAAATCATTTTTAAAATTTAACGAAATGAAAATATTATCGTAATTTTAATTTCAAACGTTTGCTATGGAGACAATTTAAATAAACATTGTTTATAGAATTTAAGTTGATGGATGCATTTAAAATCCATCCTTGGAAAGAGTATGATATCACTGATGAGTGGCTTTTGAATTGCAGCTCACTCAGAAATACCCTGTTTGTGGAGCTCCTTCATATTGTTTTGGTGCTGACAGGGTCTACGAGTGCTTCATTCAATTCAGCAGTCACTTTTGCAACTGTAGTCCTCTTATTTTCTTCACAATCTTCTTTAATGATCATTTTTCATGATCACTCAACACACTTTTTTGTCTGTGTTGTTATCTAGCAAATGCAGTTTTCCCTGCATGAGTTAAAAATCTTGGTTATGGAAACACCCACCATATGAAACAATTTGCCCACGTTCGAGTTCATTTAGCTCTGACATGATGCACTCATAACTGCATGGAACACTGTCTCGATAACGAGTGACACTTGCAACATATTGAGGATGTTGTATAGGGGGTGTTAGTGAGCAAACACATCAGCACCACCAAGAATAAACATTTCATTTCAAACGTGCATTTTAGGACATGTTTCCATTTTTATGTCCAACCACTAAAGTTGTGCATTGAAAACTTTGTAGAAGTCCAGAATGTTAGAATTCACTGCCTTAACTGCTAATTTCGTTCAGTATTATTATCAAGTATAACTTAATCTTTTTCACATCTGTAATACTGCCAGACTCAAGTTATTTGATCTGACACTAGATTGTATACTTGCTGTTGAAATCAGTTAATATTAAAATTCAATACAACTCATAATTTTGCATAAAAATTAAGTACTGTTTAAAGGAACTAAAATCTGGACCAAAAATTTGATTGGTTTATGTAAAATTATTATTAACCCCTTCGCGACGACTGTCACGTCTACATGCCAGCAACGAACACACTCACTTCCCGGCCGACACGCAGGCGTGCCAGAGCGTTTTCCCGTTCAGCCCGGACTGTCACGTATTTGTGCCAGTGTCCTGGAACATTTTAAAAACTATAATTTCTGCCACAAGATGGCACTGTATGTCCATATGGTTTCAGATACATGTACATTAGACCTTCTACTCGAAATGAGAGAAGCATGACTCACATACACGTGTTTTTGATTATTTAAACAAAAGGGGAAATAAATGTTTCCGAATGGCATGATTTATGACGTCTCTTTAAATTCGCACGTGGTAGTTGTTTATTGTAAGTAGAGAAGTTTTATTTTCACTAAAGCGTTGGGTATTTCGGTTTGCAGTTCAGTTTTTAGAAAATAATTAGATCTTGTTAAACGTGAATTCTTTCTTGTTTTTACCGTTGCAATGTCGAAGCGTCGAAAATGTTTAACAGAGCATGAAATAGCAGAAATGATGCAAAATATTTCAGATATTGATTCTGAAACAGATCAGCAGAATCATTAAATCCGCTCAGATTAACTGAAAAACATTTTCCAAAACTTTGTTCAGAAGAGACTGATAAGAAAATGAGACGATGCTTCGTTTGTTCACATTCCTGGAAAAATCCTCCAAAACGGCAAATGAGTTATTATGAGTGCAAGGAATGTAACGTAGGACTGTGTGTAGATCCCTGTTTTCAAATTTTTCATACGAAAAGAGAATTTTAAGTAATATATTTAGTTTTCGATGTATAATGTTAAAAGTCATAAAATGGTAAGTAATGAAAATAAAATGTGTAAAACATGCATTTAAACAAGAAATAAGGTAATTAAAGTATATATAAAAATATCTATAAAGCATAAACCGTTTAAATACTCTATAGAGCATTATTAAACAATGCGTTGATACTTCGGAAATTTCATGGATTTAGGCTTAATAGCAAAAAAGCCCCCGGCCCTGGACAGATGCTTGCGTAAGACACTGCCGGCCTCCGCGATAAGCGCGCGTTTGCGCTACCCGTCGCGAAGGGGTTAAGGTTTGAAGGGACTGGTTCTATGGACATCAAACACTGTGCCAAAAAAAAAAGTAATTATGTAACTTACTCAATCTTCACCTTAAAAAATGTTTTCTGTTTATGCAAATATGTTATTTGAATATTTTCTTAATCACAAGTTGTTTTGTCATATGTAGTCTGTAGTTATAACATCATTTAGTAATTATTAGTGTATGCAGCTTTTTTGGATGAACAAAAATTAACAACTTTACAATACATTAAATATGTGTTTATATTACACAAACATGCCTTGCATTGAAATTTTAATTTCTCGTAGATTATGCAGATCCGTCACCATCCTAAGATAGAGTAATATACTTACAATAGTAATACAATAGTGATACTGATTATTGCACATGTCATTTAAAAAGTGTGTGTGTGCATCTTTAGTACTTGGGCTTTTTGAAGAAAATTTTGGTATATGAAAAGTGTAGTGTTTCATATAATTTTTTTGCATAACCTTATGTTTATTAAAGTCATGTTTATGGCAACAGGAATATTTGACATTAAGGTTAGCTGTTAAGCTACCCAGTCGGTATGGTAGTCAGGGAAGCTGACTGTGATGCTGAAGGGCCTGAGTTCAAATCCCGGAGAAGGCATGGTTGTAACTGTCCGTCCCTTCATAGGAAAAACGATGGTGCCCCACCTATTAGGTGCCTCCATAATAAAGAGACCACCACATCCGGCCTTGTATAGATTAATGGACTGGGTTACATTTGTAATTGTTCACTATCTGCCATTTGGGGGGAGATTAGCTGATAATTGCAAAGTCCAACATTTTGAGGAAGTTACAGTTGCTCTCTTCAGATATGCATAGCTGTGTATATAGGATCTAATTCAGCAGAAATGAAAATAAAGACAGGAAGCTTCCTGAAAATATTGGACTGTAACATTCATCTTACTGTTATGGTCCTAGTAATTTTCTTTCTGCCAATCTGTGGTCTAAATCTCTTAAACTTTTTGAAATAAAATCTTATATAGTACAGTACAAAGTCCATAATCCGGACTCATCGGGACTTCGGCGATTCCGGATTAGACGGTTTTCTGGATTATAGATCATCAATTAAAATCTGGTAAGATGGCATGCAGAAATTATATAATTAAAAATATGAAACCGTAATTTTTGAAATAAAGAGCAATTATGATCTAAAGGGTATCAAATTTTACAAAAAAAAAGCTTAATATTTATTTGTTTACTTTATTAAGCATTTCTTTCAACGCACGCATGCATAAAGCGTACAAAAAAAAGTTTGTGGCTTTGAGGTCCGGATAAGGAACGTCCGGATTACGGACTTTGTACTGTATTAACATTGCCAATTTATTTGGATGTTTGTTTGCTGTCTTGCTACATGATCCTTAATTATTTTAATAGTTATGTTCTTTTATAATTTGTTGCTGTATGATATATTTTGAATCTTTTTATGTATTTTTCAGCTGTGATTAAAGTAGCTGGATGCTCTGCTGATTTTGTAAACAATGTTTTGAAAAATGTTGCTTCTGGTGATGAAAGTGGAGGGTTAAGAGGCTTAAATGCAGCAGTGATTGATGAGAATTAAATTCACACATTAAACTAACATTGATAGTGCAAACTATGTTGTAATAAGAGTTTTGTGTGCTTGTGTGTGTGTGTATATATATATGTATATGTATTTATGTATATTTATATTGTTCTTTTCTATTTATTTCTTTCCTTTTAAGTCTAGATACTCTAGTATGTGTGTTATATGTGCAAATAATATGCATTATTTTTCATTATCATATAATTTTCATAATAAAACATTTATGTTGGTGATGTAAATTTTGAAAGAGAAAACTGGGCAATTAGTCAGTACTTGATACATTGATTTCTTATTCACTGTCTTGTCATATTATAACTGTCCCATCTTGCAATTTTTTACTGAAGTTTGTTTTACTTATCCGAATTTGGGAGTATGAATTTTTAGTATCATCACTGCATGTTATAATAAAAATGCATAAAATATTTTATTATTGCTTTGTCTGTGTAACCTTTTGGCAGTTGTTATTTTATTAATTAATGTAAATCAAAGTATGATTGCTAAGTTTAGTGGCTACAACTGATAGCACATTTATATTAAATTATTATTGAAACTCAATAAATAGATAATAAAAAAAAACATACTTTTATGTATAAGGAATCAACTTATTCGCCATTATATAGTGAATCTTTTCTAATATGTGCAAACTTATAAATTGGTTATTTAACATTCTGTTAATTCAATATAATCGTAATTTGATATTCTTTACTAATTTGTGTAACTGTTATCTCTTTTATGCATAAATTTGAAACCTTTTAAATATAGAATGGTAACACCATTTGAGACTATGTTTTGGATAATTGCACATAAATTGTACATGCGTAGATTTCTGTATACTTCTTAAATTTCCTTCTTTAAATTTAGATTATTCAATTAAAATGAAAATATTTAATACATATTAATTTGTGTCAGATTTATAAGTTTAAATTGTAGATGGGGAAAATTATAAATTTTCTTGAAATCAAATCCTAAAATGTTCTCAAATCTTTCATATATAAGAATAAGAAAAACGTTTTTACTTAACACTAAAATTATGAATTAAAACAAAATTTGGAATCTGAATTTGTTCAAAAATCTCCCACATCTCTATTTATTAAGACAATACAAATGAAATTCTGTAACAAAAGTACATGATTAAAAATCTCGTAGAACTGAAATTCATTTTCTCAATAAAATTTTCAAAAAAACATTTATGTAATGTTTCAGAATTTTTACATTTTTCCAGAATCTATATAAATCAAAGCAAGAAGAAATGGGAAATAATTATATGAGTGAACACAGAGAAGCTCTAATGATGACATGCTAAATTCTCTTCTTGAAATTAAAAGTGATATTGGTGATCTAGATGTACTGAAATTGCAGTAGTCATGTTCTTTTATAATGAGTTCTAATACTGGAATTACTGAAGCTAATCTTTCCAAATTTTATAGTTAAAATGTTTTATTATTTTATAGGCTAGGATTTGAAAACTTCAAATGATGAGAGGTGAGCAAAGTTTCAAAAATACCTCATCTCTAATTTAAAATATGCTTTTTAACCTTTTGCAATAGTCAAGGAATTGTGCTGCTAAGACTTAAATGATAGATATTGCTACTAAAGGTTTTGCTGTAAAAGGTGGCAGAATTTCTTCCTTAATCCTAGTTTATAGAAAAGTGTCAAAATCTTTTAAAATGTTCAGTCATTCTTTTTATGTGGCTATGGACTTAGTTACAATTTTTATTAAAGTTAGTATAAATTTTACCTCTGTTCATTAATCTTTTTCTGAAACATTTTCCTATTCTTGATAAATGTCTTCTGGTAGTTTTCCACTTTTGAATCTTTCTTTGCATGAATTTTTAAAGTGTAAATATTTCATTCTATGCTTTAAATTTGCTTTATATTATTATGCAGTTGAAAATACAGATCATTGGATTCTTTAAATTCATTTTTACTGTCTTAAGATTTCTGTTTATTTATTTTCATAAGAATAAGCACTTCTACTTATCCTTTCTACTAGACAATATTTGATTCCATTTATATTTTAATTCATATATTTAACTTGTATGGCTATTTGATTGCTGTAATAAAAACAAAGTCTTTTGCAATAGTAAAACACTTTACCTACATAAGTTAATCTTTCTGCTTATTGTGCTTTCATTTCTTAAAGTTGTAATGCAAGTAAAACATTTTCTGCTCATGGATAGGGGACTAAAGCATAAACTTAATTATACTAATGGACTTAGGAGGTAATGACAGGTGTACATAGTTCTATCCCCAAAAAAAAAAAAAAAAGCAGTCTAATTTTTTAGAATGAGCATTTATAAAATTGCGTTACATACATTATAATAGATACAGAATGCTGTACACAAGTATGCATCAGACATCTTTTAGTCTGAAGTTTATTTTGATACTTTTGGACATCAATCATCTTTTAAAGTAGATTCCTGTATGTTGCATCTACACAGCAGCTATTTGCAAAAGGTTAAAAAGACATGAAGTTGGTATGTATTTTTACATAGTTACAATTTGTCAATTTTCTTAGCATAGTTTTTTCAAGTCTCTGTTTTGGAGTGTGGAGGGGGGGATTTTGTATTTGGAATTTATTATTTAAATTATTAATAATATTGCAACCCATATCTCCCAGTTTCTTCTTGAGTCATATTAATTAGGATAAGATTCATGTTATTAAGATTTTAGCAAATAATTATTCAACTGTATAATAGGCAACTTGTATCAGTTGAACTATGAAAATCAAAATTAAAAGCATTTAAGTTTCATTCACATTGTACAGATATGTGTTGTCTTTGCTGTAAGAAACTGTGTATTTATAATTTCTACATATCAATGTTTCGTATTTTTAATTAAAAACAAAGGAACATGATTAATTTTGATCTAGAAAGACTTCTTTTGCTTCAATATGAAATGGTTGATAGAAACTTTTATTTGAAATGTAATTGCATTGCTAAAGATGATCTATTTTGTATACAAACTATGCGATAATACATTATTTTCTATCAAGAAACATTTTAATCTAGTCAAGCTTTACTTTATTTATGTATTTAGTGTGATGTAGAGAATGAAAATGCGTAGAAAGCGAGTTTCTCGCTTTTCGTTTATGAGCATTTGATGTACAGATTGCCAGCTTAGGATGGCAGACCAAAAACGTATATATGTATATATTTTTTGTAATGAATCATTATTACAATCAAATCAAACAATGAGACCTCCTTTATCGATGTAGTTTTTAAAAAATGTTATGAGTTTATTTTGTGTTTTGTACAGGTTTCATGTTCTAGAAAGGGGAAAAAAAAGTAGCTTAATTTTTGTTCTATAAAAATATTTATACAGACTTTCCTGAAAATTCCTAGGAATGTACTTTCTTTATTATCAAACTTAACTATTAGACAGTGGTTGTATGTCTGGTAGAAAATCATTTAAGGCCTAGATAGTTTCATCAGTTATGAAAAATAATAATAGCTGTGATCTGTTTTGAATCATAAAAGTGATTTGTATTAGATTTAAGATATATGCAGTGTTGTGATTGGTGCCTCAGTTCCTGAAGTTACATCTAGGAGTCTCTGCTGTACAAAGCTGAAATAACTATCAGTTTTTGGTCCGTATGTTGAATGAAATGAATCTATTTGTGCCCGACTACTACCAAAGCAAAATGTTACCAATTTTTTTCAAAATACTACTGCAAATTGATAGTTAGCTTAAAATTTCTGTGAATGCAGTTTTACTAAGATTTGTGCATTTATTTACAAAAAGATGAGGATAGTTTCTGTAGTTTGTGTTTAGATTTTATACCACCAGAACAAACAATAAAAAATGTCACTGAAATTTTTGTGCTACAATGGTACTATACTTTGGACTAAAAATTAAGCAATGCTTAAAAGAAAAAATATATATATAATGAAATTCAGATATCTAAAATTGTAAAAAGAAGTCAAATCTTTAGTGAAAAAACTCAAAGCCTGTGTGTCAAAGCCCATAGACATAACTTACTTTCAGGCACTCCTGACAGATTCTCTTATATATATATATATCATTTGATAAGAACAAGATTATGAGAAATAATGGGATAATTTGAAGATCTTCCAAAATATGAAGAGCTAGGCCTTGGTGAAACCTTATTTTAAGTAACAAATATGGAATTTTCAACTTGTATTTCAGCAAGCTACAGTTCATTGAGTTTTGTTCTGCATTTTTCCCCCATTGTATAAAAAAATTATTATAAATTAAATTTTTTCCTCTTTCTGAAGGAAAGTATACCACATTTTTAAATGAAATTAGAAATCTGACTTTTACAATTTAGAAATCTGACTAATACAGCCATAATATTTTATGAAAGAAAGCATTTGAAGTGGCTTGAATAAATGCTGATAATGATGGCTGTTTTTTGATAGTGCAAAATTACAAATTCAGATAGTCATAATTTAATTTCTGAATATAATTATTAAAAAAATGTGCACTAAAAGTATTTTAATTTTCTTAACAACAACATTTTAAAGCAAGCTGCCATACCCTGTTTCATTCTTAAAATATTCTGCTTTGTTTGTTAGCCTGAAGTAGATTTTACAATCACATCACTGTGTATGATTAAAAAGAAAAGCTAGAATAAACCGTACTTTTTTCTCCATTGCAAATAAAGATATTATCTGACTCATTAAACATTCCATAATTCCAGAAATAATTTCTGAAATTTTGAAAACCTGTTTCAAGTAAATTGCATTTGGGAAAGATCTCGGTGATCTGGATTGAGTATGTAGGTGTTAGGTAAATATTTTTTCATGGTAAACTTTTTATGTGCATATTATGGCCTTTTGTCTTACCTGCATAACTAGCATATATATTTTTTTTACCTGAATTGTCTGTTCTTGAATATTTCAATGTGTGATATTTACTTTATTCTTGGAAGTTTCAGTGATATATAAAATCAATCTAAGATTGTAAATTAATTTTTTTAAACTAAAAAGTTAATATTTAAAAAAGGTTTACTTATCAGGGCTAGGCCAAGTGATGTTTCCCTGCTGCTTTATGAATATTTATTACATTTAGTTTGATAGGTTCAAAATACAAGTGGCATAACTTCACCTAGCACTATTTTGAAACATTGAAAAAATAATAATAATGTGATAGCTGTTTTGTTAGTTTTTCTATCATTATTGGAACTCAGATCTGTTAAATCTTGCAAAACAAAATATATGTCATAAAAGTAACCGCGTAGAAAATACAGTATGCTAAAAAAAGTATCAAATTGCTTATAGTTTGCACATTTCAATTAAGGTTGCATTTAACCAATTTACCAAAACCATGTTTTTCACTTTTTTCATCACTGAAGTCTTATGAGAAAATAAAATGAAAAGTTTGCTATATTTTAAAGTATATTTTAAGATCATCGGGTATTTCCTTTTTCATGGTAAGTTTCACATTACTGTTGGTCTTTTAGAGTTTCTCTTGTTTCAGTGCTGCTAGACTTGAGATCTTCCTTGTTTGAGCTTGTCAAAGTCTACCGTGTGAAATATGCCATTTAGGCAATAACTTAAATTTACTTTTTAACTTAAATTGAAAAGTAAATTTCTGGCAGCTTTATTGCCGGGTACCACATTTGTAAGTAGAAATTCTCGCTTCTCTACAATGAAAGAATCTTTCATTTTTAATTTTCCTACTGTTCGTTCGTAAGTAAATGCTTATTCTCTTATACTGATTAATCTGATAAAAAGTATGTCTGCATTTTTATGAAAAACGTCTGCTCTTAGAAGCCTTGAATTGATATTTTATTACTAACACTGTTCTGTCTAGATCCTATGCTAATTTAAGTAGAATAGTTACATACTTAAGTGCACATTTCCAAGTTTGAGCCTCATCTGAATCAGAGTTATGTAATAATTGCTATATAATTGTCCTTATGATGTTTCACTTCTGACAAAACTTCCTGGAGACTTATACTTTTCTTGTTTTATATTGTATGTACATAAAAATATCGCCTTTTTTTGCTTTAAGAATGCCACTCGATTAGACTCATGTATGTGTTCAGTGCTCTTTTTGCTCTCCCTTTGATAGCTGATAATCGTTCTGAGCTGAATTTCCTATAATATAATTCTTTTCTGCTTCAGGCTTAAAATTGCACTGCTTCTTAGGTTTACATGTAATTTTGTTTGAATTGCAGGCTGAATTATGGTGAAAACATGATAAAATTCAGAGTGCTTTGCTTATAATCAGTTCTTTTTATGAAAGAATGGACTGCTTTATTTGTTGCTTGGAAAGGTAAGGACTAGTCTATGCCCATATAGTACTATCATAAATGATTGCTATATCTGGATATATCAGATAAAGCACTGTAATTCATCACAAAAGTTTGAAAACAACATTTAATTATTCAAACCAATGAAATACTGTTATTCCTGCCAAGGTATTTATTTCTCTTTTCATTGTAGTTATGCGGCTTATGCTGTGAACCTTCCATTTGGTATTAGATTGTTTGACAAGATGATATACTGTATTGAATATCAATAAAATGCACATCTAGGTTACCTTAAGGCTCACAAAATCTTCTGGTATTGTATTAGAAACTGTGTAAATACATAATCAAAGGCTGTAATTTCATGTGCAGAACTGAAAAATGCTTCATTGTTTACTGTTAAGTGAAATGTTTTTAACTGATAGTATAGGAAATAGCTTGTCTGTAAAAATATTGGTCACTGTAATGTCATGGTAAAGCCATTAACTTTTATAACGTATAAAATTTTAGAAAACTGTTTAAAGTGAATTATCTGCGCTACTTAAAACTGGCTTATTTAAGAAATGAATAGGTCCTCTGTTTCGACTGAGATTCTTACCTGTGATTAACCTGCTTTCTGGTTGTACACATCCTGAAACCAAGGATTATGTAAAGCTGAAGTGTAAATATATTGAACAGAATAAAATGTACATAGTTGTGATTCCTGCTTTATTATTGGTGCCTATTTATCATACTTTAACATTGCTGTTATAGATCAAGATTTATATCCTAACAAGTGTGAAAAATTTCATATGAAAACAAACACAGCATTCCTTTTGTTAACATTTTTCTTGTTCCTGTTAATGTATTAACTAGTTACATAGTAACATAAAATATATTAATGGCATAAGCATATATAATATATTTGCATATTTATTTAATATTTGTACAATCATATTAGAAGGTGATAAATGTATTATAAATATGTTAAGTATGTTTGTGAAATTTTATTATGGTGTCTCCCTCTTGAAATATTATTATGGAAATGCATTTGACTCCAAAGTTTCCATTCCTGCTGCCTTTTTGTCAACCTCAAACTTGTTAGGCTAATCAGTTTTAAACTGTTTTTACTATTTTTTATATTATCTATGTAATCTTAAGTGCAATAATTTGGGCATTCTGGTTTTAAATAATGTTCATTATATTTTTTTTAATTACTGGTTACTGTTATCATATTCAGTGTGTCTTTTTAGGCAGCAGAAATGGAAGTACCTGGTGCCTAGGTTATATCCCACTCATAATTTTGTTTAATATTTTGAAGGTATTAAAAAATAGTACATATGTAATATTGTATATATGCATTTATGCATAATGTTTAGACAAACTAAAATTTTATAAAAATTTGTCTGTGTGTGTGCTTTCATATGCATTATATATATTATGTTCAGACAGAAATAAAAGTATTTTAATGAACTTTCTCTGATTTTGTTGTTCAGAAACTAAAGAGTCTATGAGGCGTAGTAAAAGTGTGTTGACTGAAATCTCTTGTGTTTTAGAGTATGTGTATGTTCAAAAATTAATGTAGAAGTTTGTGTTAATACATTGTCTGGCTTTTGTCTGTATTGAAAGGAAGCCACTGATATACAGTCTTTCACTTTTATTATTTTTTTCAACAGTTGTAAATATCTGAATGTGCCAAATTCTAGCATGAATTATTTTTGCATTTTTAGTTCTAAAATTATCCTACTTTTTAATTGAATTTTATGTTCTCGTTTGAAGAAATTTAAGCTGACAGTTGAATTAATTTACTTGATTTCAGTATGGCTCTGTCCAGTTAGTACTTTTAGTTTCCATTGCTCTTAGAAAGGTTATTGCCCCTCTTTAATAATTTGTTAGAATCAAAATAAATGCTTGTAGGCTTATATATTTAATGCTCAATATTCAGAAAAATTGCTTAATTTTTTTTATATAATTTGAGCAATTTTGACATTTTTTGCAAGATTTGCATTTGATTTTAACCAATCTTAGCAAAAAGTGCTTAATTTCAATGAGCTCTTTATATCTTCCCATTGGGGAGGGGAGGATATTGAGTTGCAGGTATGAGTAATCTTCCTTGCCTATACTTCCTCCATATTTAATGTATTTAAAAAAAAAAAAACTAAGAATTGTATGCCTGGAGTTGCTTACGTTTCATGAAAATTTCTTGTTAGTTACTGTTCAGTGTTTATACAATGTTTTTACTCCTCCTTCCTCCGTTTTTCATATGTATGTGTGTGTGTGTGTATTCCTGTATCTTTAGCAGTGAAACGGAAGTTGGAAAATTGAAGAATTCAATTTATTGAAATAGGAAAATATGTCTTGTATGCTGTTTTTTGTTATGAAAAGTGCAATTTATGTGTGGTTTATCTAGTGTTTTGTTTATTGCTTCTGGGTTAGTGTACTGTAGACCTGGTTAAAGTGACACCGAGTAACACATTTTCATCTCTTTCTTCACCACCTTTGCTGGAAAAATTACATGCTAACACAACCTTTTGTGTGTGTGTTTTGTTGCATGTATGACAAAAGTGTTAATACTTCAAATCCAAAAGGACTTCTTTCTGTCCCCACTCATATTCTCATTAGCTTTTGGGACTTGAATTCTAGAAAATGAGACATTAATTGGAATGTGTACAAGATATTGTGCCTTCATGAGATTTTCCTAAGTTAATTACTTAGCAGGAATGTGGATGTACACCTTTCTTCTCTCATGATTTAGGCTGAATTTCTTAAAACATACGGCAGATTTTTAAGAATATCCTATGAAATTTGCACATTTCAAGTAATTGGTATGTATTTCATAAGCATAGCCATGCAGATAAACACCATAATAATAAAGCACTAATATGAAAGTTTAATGGGAGGAGAGAGCTATGTAATAAATCATGGTAGAAAAGAACTACATAATGTATTTTTATGCATGGTCCAATAGTGGTGCATAGCAACATTCGGTTTCTGCCCCGAGCAAATTTGAAAAGTAATTGTACTGGTTACTTATGTCAAAAAGTCATACGGGCAAGCACCATATCTGTTTTAAGTGGTTGACTGGAACCTATAAAAAAAATGCTTAAATCATAATTTTCAAAACTTTTAAGAAACATGGATTGGAATTATTGCCCTTCATTAGAAAAATAACACCTTCCTCTTAACTATAATCTGACAACTGGGTATTGTATTTTAAGCCAAGAATGTGGTGTGGTGTATTTAATCATGGCAAAGCATACTAGGGCTATCTGCCTAAGGGGAGGGATGCCTTCGTGGAGGACTTTCTAAGGGAAACTGGCTCGTATACATGTTACACATGGGAAAAACACCCATGCAGCCAGCCCGTTCGTGGGCCTCGGACCGAACTACCAGTGTTCATCGACTTTACTGCTCAGCCACTGTTTTAAGCCAAGAATGAAATCATAATAAGGATAAAACACCAAAAATTCCTTTTGGTCTGATTGTATATAAAATGTTGAACGGAGTTGCTTAAAAAAAGTCGTGTACGGAGGAAGTGGGTTTTTTTTTTCTTTCATACATGTGTTTTTTTAATTGGTCAAAGGGCCTGTTCAAGTTGATGAGAACTGAAAATTAATTGTTGCTAGGTGCTTAAGGTTATTTGTCTTAGGATGAATACTTCTATGGGGTCGGAAAAATGAAAATTAATTATGTGAATAGGTTATGTTGTTAATGGCAAAAAGGATGGGATCTAATTGCTTTTGAAGGAATGGCTTTGCAGAGAACTTATATATGGTTTTCAAAGTATTTTGATTATAGAATGATGGGGGGGAAATAAACCGGGCAGTCAGTATTATCATAAAACACATACATTTATCTGAATTTCCATATTGTGTGTAAGTTGTTATCGAACAAATTGTATTTCCTGTCATGCTTATACACTAGCAGCTATAATTATGAAATTTCTTTTGTAGAAACAAGTATATGCACATATAGAATTGCAATATGAGTAATTTATAATGCTCTCTAAAAGTTTGAAAAAAAAAACTTTCTGATTAATTTGAACTTTATAATTTCACATTAATAATGCATAATTTTGCGATGTAAATTTAAGTACCATATAAATGTTTGCAAAATGAAATTGATAATATGAGTTATTCTGTGCATTGCTAGATAAGATGTTCTGTGTTATAAATCAATCAAACCTTGCCTCTCAAAGTGTTGTATGAGAGAGAAAGACTTTTTACATCTTATATGACTAGCCTATATACTAGCAACTTCAGTACCTGAAGACTTGCCTCTATGAATGCAGTGTGATAAATTTTCATTCTGTGCTGTGTCAAAAATTAAGAAATCACAGTTTTAATTATTATATTAAGCCTTCTTATTCAGTATACTAATGGTAGATGTTCATTATGATATTATGTCTATTATATCACCATGGTCTATTAAAAATAATTTACAGTAGGAAGACTTTATTTTTTCCAAAAGGCCTATTAGGTATTTGTGACTTATTTTTCTGGAATGGGTTTTATTTCACTGTATCTCTGATACTGTTATATCTTTTCAATACGCTGTAAGTTTGTATTAATGACTTATCGCTGTTACAGATAAGTTGTCAAAAACTTTTATTCATCTGCGAAGAAACTATATATTTTACCTTAATAGTGGTTTCCTTAGATGAGATATTTGGTTTTAGACATCAGTTTTAATCAGCATATGGCAATAGTTATATAAGAAGATACTACAGTCAAAAGTCTTTAATCCGGACTCGTCGGAACTTCGGCGATTCCGGATTATCGCTTTTTCCGGATTATAGATCATCAGTTTAAATCTGGTAAGATGGCATGCAGAAATTATAAAATTAAAAATATGAAACCGTAATTTATAAAATAATGAGCAATTATGATGTAAAGGGTATCAAAATTTACAAAAAAAGAAGCCTAATATTTATTTGTTTACTTTATTAAACATTTCTTTCAACGCGCGCATGCGTAAAGCATACCTTACGCATAGCCGAAATTAGAAAATTGCAACCAGAAAACTATTTGATTTGTATTCGTGATATTTATAACGACGAGGAATTTGATTTAAATCATATCAAAGAAGGTACATCGAGATTAAATACTACATTTAGTAAGGAATTATAAGCCGAATAAAATAAAAACATCTGCCCTGAAGATAACAATAGTGCTGACAGATCAACTTCCAGTTCATTGCGCGCCGCAACGTCCGCCCCCCCGCGCAGAGCAGCGTGAAATTGATAAACAGATTTCGGAACGGTTAGATAAACAAAGGATATGCCTTTATCCATTTTTTGTAGCAATTCGTTTTTTGTTTGATGGATATCGAAACATACTTTCGTTTTCTAGATCCTTTGGGAGCTCCAGCATCGGAAATTCTATTTGACATAATCGAAAGTTCAAGCTTACTTTTATAAAATTGCTCTTACAGTCTGCAAAAAATAATAAGCCGGATCCAATTCGAAGATTAAGGAACAACGCAATCATCAACATTAACTGAAATAGATAATTTTAGCTTATACCGTCTGTTATACATTAAACGCGCACGCGAAAACGTATTGTGCCCTTGCGCAGACGCATATGCGCAGTCGTAAATGTCTTGCGCCCACGCGTAAAACGCCTATGCGCATGCGTCAACGCGGCGCATGCGCAGAAAGATTTTAGCTTTGAGGTCCGGATTATGGGTGTCCGAATTAACGACTTTTGACTGTATTAGTGTTTTAAATATTTTGTGTAGCATAATAACTAGTTACTTTCCTCCTACATTTACTACCAAATTACATTGTATTTCCTTTTATATAAATATTGATGTAAATCATTTATGTTATTACTGCTTGAGTTAGAGATGTTGGACATCCTTAGTCAGTGCCATTTAATGCATGAATTTCAATACATTTTTGGAATAATTTTTTTTAATACTGTACCTCATGATTATAAGTTGAAATCAATTTTCTTAATAAACCTAATGTTATATAAAACGTGGAATGTAATCATTTCTTTCATCCATTCATAGCTTATTATCATATTGTAGTATTTTAATGTATTACATGTTATTGGCCTTTGGATGTTTGTTATAAATTCATTTTTTCTACTAAACAGATATCATGGCTAATTATTTGCTTAATATGTAAATTAAAAAGATTGCCTTGGTCATTACATGAAAAACCTTTAAGAACTTCAGATTGTGTAGTTTTCTGTGAATATCATTGTAATTAAAAATGTAAAGCATCATACTGTGATCTAATATTTCTGACATATTCTCAGAAATTTAACTTCATTGTATGTTACTTAAAATATTCATATCATTTTCATGGGCTTTTTAAGTGTGAAGTTTTAATTACAGAAAACATTTATGTTATTAATTCATAAATTCTCTAAAATTGTTATTTTGTATCTAGAAATATTTTGCCTGGGATAGTAATATATGAATGTTTAATTATTTGCACTTTTCTTTTATGATAAGTGTAAAGATTTTTGCACGTATTTTTCTTATTTATTAAAGTGATACTTTTTAGTAATATTCAGGATTTTTTTTTAAATGTAAACATGTTAAGTATTTGAGAATTTAATTTGTGAAAATGCTAGTCATTAAAAAGCTATTTTAACTTGTTAAAGTTATTTTTAACAATAAATTAAATTCATCAAATTTAACTCTTTCTTGCAATTAAGTATTTTTCCCCTTGAAATCTGTACATACATATTTTTATAATTAATTTTATATTTATATAAAATATTTTCTTCATAAGTTTAATAGGGTTTATAGCCATATAGGGCATAGTCATCTAAAGTACAAATGCTAATGCCTTTGTGTGTATTGCATATGATCATGGATGGATAGGAAGACAAAATTATTTTTCTTGGCATATCTTAACAGATACTGTGTGTGTGTATTCATGTGTAAATATATATATATATATATATATGCTTGCATGAAATTTATTGTTTTCCTTTATATGCATTTTTTTTTTGTTGTTGTTGTTGTTGTTATTGTTTTGTTTTGTTTGTTTGTGTGTGTGAAATAACTGGTCTGTGATACTGTGGAACACCTTGATATATGTGTTAAGCAGTGATGAAAATTAATGGAATTGACTTGCATTAATGTTTTAGTTGTGAAGAAAGGTGCATATATATATATATATATATATATTTATAGGTGATCATGTTCTAGTTATCATTTCTGTCTGTAATGTATTCTAAAAGTATTATTTCCTTTTTAGGTATTTTTATTTTACATTGTGTTGGATTTACAATAATACAGCTGCACACACACAAAATAAATTGGTTTGAATATTTTACTAAAAATATATTTTATCTATATAATAATTTGTATTCATCTGCAGAATCAACGTTTGTTCAACATCTTATGTATAATAGTGGATGTTTTCAAAGATGTACCTAATTTTTTTTCATTTGTTTTTAATAAACATCTATTAGATAATTGCGGAAGTTTTTGTAATTAATAAGAAATATGAGACTTCTACCAGTTATGTGCATAATTTATCTGACTATTTCATAAAATAACCAAATTCAAGTGGTGTCAGTATTTCAAAGATAAAACTGAGCATTTTTTATTTTTTATTTAAGTCATATATTATATATTATTTAAGTTTCTTTTATTGTCAGTCACAGCCCACCAGTGAAGAAAAAAGTATTTGATAATGGAAGTTAAATTGCCCGAAAATAAAAAGTTTAGGAAAGGTAAAATACAAATATTACAGCATTAATTTGATTTTCATGTAAAGCATTAAAAGTTAAAGAAAAACTTCTCAGAAATCAAACTAAAAGGCGCATAAAAACAAAGAGTATAGATCTGTTTTATTGTGATAATCTTGTTTGGTACATTACCATAGTTCTCCCAAACTTTTTTTTTGGCTTCCCTTTCTCTTTGGCTAAACTACCTCTGTTATTGAAGTTTCAAATGATAATTCTCAGAGTAATATTTTTATTTTGAAAGACTGAAAATGGGTGAAAACATAGAAGCTTCATTAAAATGAAACAAGCAAAGTTGCAAAAATTGAAGTTAAGTTCAATTAAAATGCTCCAAATCAATCATATTAGTCAGGGTTGCCAGAGATCAATTGAAATGATTTTTAGAATATCGTGGGTCCACCAGCAGTCGAGTGGTAAAGCCGCTAAACACTGGTAGTTAAGATTAGAGCTTGAATCACAGTGAACGGGCTGCCTGCATGGACATTTTCATGGCCTTTCCCATGTGTAATGTGTATACGAGCCAGCTTTCCTTAAATGTCTTCCAGGAAGGCATCCCTTGCCTTAGGCAGATTGCTGTCGACTGCTTTGCTATAATTAGAAATAAACCAACCAGAATATGATGTGATCAGAAGTTTCGTAGCTCTTGAGCAACCAATGAAAATATTTTAATACTTTCACGTTTCTAATCACTGTTAGCTGCATTCAGAGAAGTTTATGTCTAGCAAAAAAGAAATCTGGTCAGCATCTCTGAATTGAAAAAACTAAATACCAATTGTATTTTCCTTTTTAGTTAAGAAAAACGAGAGAACAAAAATAAATAAATAAAAGCTATTAGTTTCACATTAGCTGTTGCATGATTAAGTGATTTTTCCTAATAGTTCTGCGTTAAATCTAGATACTGCATCTAATTCCAAATATGGAAGTTTATGTCATCCCAAATAATATCTTATTTTACAATATAGTACTCAGAGTCGTAGCTAGGGTTTTCAGCGCCCAGGGACAACTGAAGATTTTGCGCCCCCCTACTGCTTGCCAAGGATGGAAAGCATTTAATTCTAAAATATCGTAACATCAGTTTGGCGCCCCTTCGATTCTGCGCCCGGGGACAGATGCCCCCCTCTAGCTACGCCCTGATAGTACTGCTGCATATCCGCTTATAATTCCAAATATGTAATATGACATAAGTGTTGTGTAACATTCATAAAATATGACAAAGTTGAATAGTTGGATTCTATGCAAAAAGATGCTAACTTCATTAAAAAGAGCAATAATAAAGTGTGTTAGATCACACAATAAAAAGATACAGTAAATAAATTCACTAATGGACTGTATATTATAAAGTTATTAATAATCAAAGTTCTCATATGAAAGCCGTTGTTAGCTTTCAACTCGGAAAATTCATCATTACAGATGTACAGTTCTTTATCGACTCATCCTGTAGTTTCTTCACATATGTCCCTTATCCTATATATTCCGTGGCTGCTTTTGGTGCATTGTGGAGGAATCCAATGCCAACATACCACCGGCCTTGCTATGCTGTAACATTCAGTCATGGTAATTAATACATATAACAACTAATATAAATCATTATTACAATCAGCATTTGAGTTATGTACAAAAAATGTGAATCAAGAATAATACAGTAACACAAGATGATATTCAATTACATAACCGTCTAAATTACTCATTCATAATACTGTACACTGTAATACTATTGATGTTTATGAACATACTTAGTACTAAACTAAGTTTTCTAGCTGTAAAATACAGATCTTAGATATTGGTCTTTTATGACTGGAAATTGTTTTAATTTCTGCTGCTCTAATTCTATTATTCTTGCCTGGATATATTCTTCCTATTTAGCCAAGTGGCTATTTAAGTGGTGGCAAATTATCTTCTTTAATAATAACAGCATGACCTTTACAAAAACATCCATTTTAAATTTTCTTGTAACTTGTTTAAATAATCGTTACTAATTTTTTCTATATATTCTGAAAAATTCGCATGATATTTTGTCAACTCTTCAGCCGATTTTCGTTTATATTGGTAAGATCAGGTTCAATTAATGCCTGTTAAAAATGAGACAGTGTCAAAACTTCTGTTTCATCAATATCCGAAGTTATTGGTAAAAGAGGAAGGAGTTTTAACATTCCTTCTGTTTGAATAATTATGCAGTTAAATTCCTTGTACGTTAATTTCAAGCTACCAACAACTGTTGTCAGGTAACATTTAAGAGACTTGACACCTACTTCCCAAATACCCCCTCTAAATTAGGAGTTGAGTGTACTTACTAAACTATATAATTTTTTACTTTCACCACTAGCTCCAACAAAAGTTTTGATATTATCAGTAAATAACTTAGCAAGTTTACCTCGTCTCAAGACGTCTTTAACGTTTCAATGAAGGAAGACTTCGTTAAATCAGTAACACTCTCTAGTTGAGTGGCTTTAATTGCAAAACAGAAATATACACACATAAAAATTTTATGAAAGCCACCCTTTCACTAATTCCTATATTTGATAGAAAAAGAACCGCTAAGTTCATTCTATTTATATTAAAGAGAAAGTTTTTAGTAGTTCGTTCTTGTGGTAAGTCATCCATAATTTGATTTAATATTAGGGTTTCACTTTGAAACATAGTACACAATTATGTACTATTTTCCTACAAAGGTTCCTACCATTTACAATCCAAAAATTTTGTCTTGGGATTGAAGACCTGCATGCAGATATTTTAAGATGAAAATAATTAACTCTAATAACTAATTAAGATGAAATAACTAATTATTATGATTAACTTAATAACTAATTAAGATGAAATAACTAATTATTATGATTAACTTAATAACTAATTAATTAAGATGAAAATAATAAATACTGTTTATGTTTAGAAGGCAGATTAACAGATTTTTTTTTCCCGTAAGCAAACTGCTATTTCTTAACCTACCTCCTACTCTAAGTAATCCATCTTACTAATTAAAGGGTTCTTAATTAGGTAACAATTCATAATAGAGCTATCCTTTGGAACCATGTCTGACTTCTTAAGACCATTTATTTCCCTTATAAAATACTCACCCTGCACCAACCTTGCTAATTTTTCTACAGCTACTTTTAGTTCTTCCACTTGTAAATGACCTACCTTCTTTGGTACTTGATTACAATTATAAAACCTAAAACAAAAACTTGCAATGCGGATTAATATTAAATGCTTCTTGCTACAGTTCAATAAATCATTAACAAAGTTACTCACATTTAGACTCAAACACCTTACGAGTTCAACACAATTTTCAAGTTCATAATTATTGTCTTCAATTACGACTTCAGATATAACCCGTTAGGGTACTCATCCCTCATTAGAAGTCAGGTCTGTTCCACCACAGTTAATTTAGTTCTAATTTTTCAGCATCCATACTATCGAGGAATGAATATGTTAGGTGCATTTAGTAGGGATTTAATAAATACATGCCACTCTCGATTTTCTTTCTCCGTTAGTGACTCATTACAGTTTAATTTCAACAGTCACAACATATGCATGAACATTTTTGTCTTTGTCGCAAGAGAATCCAAAATTCCAGGTGGATCACATGTTCTTGTTGTTTGTGACAAAAATCTTTTCGTGTACAGATCCTTTAAATCTGGTTTTAAACAGAAGCGAAAGCAATCATTTTGATGTTTCGACAAAATGCTTGGCGTATTAGTATCAGAAGTAGCAAAGGAATAATTTCCAGATGCATTCCCTCTATCTTTCAATAGGGGTGTATAATTCTCAGATCGTTCCACCTCATTCCGAAAGCCAAATTAGTTGTGGTTGAAGTTCTTGTGCTTCGGCTAACTGATCAGCTCCAGTTAGTGTATCATCCATATGTATGTGTCTGATAAAAGTACAGAGCTGCCATCGGAATGCGCGCTCCTACATCGTATGCCAACTGCTGCTGCATTCTCTCAAATATGGTGCACTAGTTGTGCCGTAGGTTACAGTCACTAATTCAAGAACTTTTACTGGTATATCAGTTTCTTTTTTAAAAGTATTCTTTGAAGATTTCTGTGATCTGGAGTTATATAAATCATGAGAAACACACACACACATATATATATCGTCCGTAAATGCAAAGAGATGTTTTGTAAATCTAACCATTAAAACAAAAATATCATCCTGAATCCCACCGGCGTTATATTGTCGTTAGTTTAACGAATTTCCGTTAGTTGTCGGACATGAAGCATCTAAACTTAATAAAACTTTTCTCAGGTCTTTACACACCTTAAGTCAGTGCCGCCCTAACCACAGGGCTAAATGGGCTATAGCCCCAGGGCGCAAGCCTTTTGAGGCGGCAATTTTTTATTTGCGATATAGTAAAAATTTATTTTTCATTTTATTAGTTTTTACTTATTTTTAAATTAAAACACTTCTTAAAATATTAAACTGATTTTTATTTCTTCCAAATGTGCTGAAAAACGATAGATAGAGAAGGGCAACGCGAAATAGGAGTAACACCCTACCGATCGTACTTTTGTTTCAGTCGCATTTGAACTGTCGGAGCTGTACTGGAGTTAATATAAGACCACCTACGTATACTCACCGCGTCGCCAGGGCATATTCATTTATCTAAACGTAAATTGTATTATTTTAACAATCCTGATAAAAGATAGGAACATAAAGGGGTCACTGATGCGTACCTTAATATAGATTGCACGACAAAAGTAAAATTGATATAATTTTAGTATTTGTCGACTGAATAAGGTGAATTAAAAATTGAAAATTAAGTGGAAATTATTAAATTATATTATTATCTTCCTAAGGTAAGTGCTTTTCCTTTTACATACACTAGTGGACAAAAAAAAAAAAAAAAAAAAAACGCATAATAAAAAAAATGGCATTTAGCAAGATAATATTTATTAATTTTAAAAGGTTAAAAAATAAATTGGTTTTTTTTTCTCATTTTATATTTAAAAATATATTTACTTTAAGGTATAAAGAAATTAGGTAGTATATTGAACGGTTTATAAAAATCAAAGTGGACAAAAAAATGCATATTGAAAAAAATTGCCTTTTCCCGCCAAAAAAAATAAAAAAATTCTATGATTCAGTGCATCCATATCAAAGCAATTATCAATTGAAGACAAGGCTCAAATTGAAGCTTTCCACGAGTCTGGAATGAGCCAAATGGAGTTAGCAAAAAAATACTCCGTAAATCAATCAACAATTTCCAGAATTGTTAAAAAATATATTATAAGAGGGTCTTCATCTCGAAAACCGGGATCTGGCCGAAAGTTGTCACTCTCATCAGGTGATTTAACTTTTTTGAAGCAAAATATCTCAAAAGATCCTAAATTAGGATCAAATAAATTGAAAAATATATTAAATGACAGAAAAAGAAAATGTGTTTCATCTAGAACAATTCGTCGTGGATTGTGTTCTATAGGTTTGCCTGGCAGAGTTGCCTGTTCTAAACCATATTTAAGTCCTGAAAATGTTTTAAGCAGATATGAGCATGCTAAGAAATGGGTTTATTACACTCAAGAGCATTGGAATAGCATAATCTGGTCAGATGAGACCAAGATAAACTTGTTTGGATCAGATGGACGAAGATATGTGCGTCGTAAGGTAGGGGAAAGATATAATTTGAAAAATTTAAAGCCTACTGTTAAACATGGCTGAGGGCATATTATGGTTTGGGGTTGTTTTAGCTCTAATGGCACTGGAATGTTAACGATCATTGAGGGAAATATGGATTCCCTTAAATATACTAGGATAATCGACTCTTGTCTTGCATTGTCAGCTTCAAAAATGGGTCTTAATGGATATGAATTCCAACAAGATAACGATCCAAAGCATCGTTCAGTGCATTCAAGAGAATATTTCAGAGATAAGAAGATTATTGTGCTAAGCTGGCCATCCCAATCACCAGATATGAATCCAATAGAACATCTCTGGACTCACCTGAAAACAAGAATAAGGGAAAGACAGCCAAAAAACATTGATGAGTTAAAAAGGATAACGCATGAAGAATGGGACAGGATTGATCCGGATTTCTGCAAAAAGTTGGTCGAAAGTATGCCAGATCGAGCTGAAGCACTTTATAAAGCAAAGGGTGGGCATACAAGGTATTAATTAAACAATATGCATTTTTTTTGTCCACTTTGATTTTTATAAACCGTTCAATATACTACCTAATTTCTTTATACCTTAAAGTAAATATATTTTTAAATATAAAATGAGAAAAAAACCAATTTATTTTTTAACATTTTAAAATTAATAAATATTATCTTGCTAGATGCCATTTTTTTGATTATGCGTTTTTTTTTGTCCACTAGTGTATATGTTAGCTAAAAATTAATTAATAATGATATATACATATTTAACAATTTTATAACAATTTTTTGTTCCATTATGTAGAAAGACTAACCATGGAACATAAACGAAAAAAAATTATCTGGTTCCGCCAACCGTAAATTAAAAGAAGAGAAAGAGGCGAGGCAAAAAGCTCTCTTGGAAAAAATGCCTACATTAACAAATTTCTTTAAAAAAGGCGAAACACTTTCTATGGATATTACAGAGGATGAGCAACACAAAGAGGGAAAAGAAAAAAATCAACAACAGTATGACAATAATGGCCAGCAATCAAATGTGAAAGAAAAAGAAGAGGACCAGAAACAACAAACATGGAACAGCCACAGCCAGAAGATCAAGAAAGAGAATATTTAGGTGAAGATGAACTTTAATATGTTGAGTGTTAATTACACTGATCCAGCATTATGGGGAAGATTAAGCGAAGATAAAATTATAGATATAATGAAGAACATATCTAACGTAGAGGTAGATATTCAAGAATTAGACTTTTCTGCATCTAAAGTGGTCTACAAATCACAGAGCAAATATGCTACAAAAATGATATTTTATAGACGTTTACAAAACGGAAAACAACAAAAAAGAAACTGGCTTTTATACTCAAATACTTCAGGAAAAGTATATTGCATCCCTTGCAAACTGTTTGGTAGTGCCAATAATCCATTTAGTGCAGGTTTTAACAATTGGAAACACAGTGAAAAAAATTTCGGACCGAATTTCGAATTTCGAAATGAAAATTCAGCCCTTCATAAAGAAAACACCCGTATAATTGTGAACAGATCTACAGAAAAATGGGAATATTTCAAAAATTATTCTGTTATATCAATGGAAAAAAATACGAATTACTGGAAAAATATTTTAGAACGTATCATCGAAGTCATAAAATTTTTAAGTTCAAGGGGTTTGGCTTTTAGGAGAGAAAATCAAACTATTGGTGATAAACATAATGGGAATTATTTAGGGTGCTTAGAACTTTTAGCAAAATTTGACCCTATTTTGCAACAACATATATTTAATTTTGCAAATAAAGGTACTGGGAATATTTCTTATTTATCTGCAAATATTTGTGATGAATTTCTAAAAATATTGGTCAGAAATGTTAGATGTTTTATTATCACGGAACTAAAAGAGGCAAAATATTACTCTATTATAGTAGATTCGACGCCCGATATTTCCCATATGGATCAATTAACCATTGTCGTAAGATATGTCAATAAAAATGGAACACCCGTTGAAAGGTTTTTAAAATTTTTGGAGAATACTGGCCATAAGAGCTCAGAAATGCAAGACTGTATTTTAAAGCTATTATCTGATTTAGATATTAGTTTAGAAGATTGTAGAGGACAATCTTATGATAATGCCTCTAATATGTCGGGTATATATAACGGCCTCCAAGCACGCATTAAATCTAGAAATAATCTTGCCATTTACGTGCCCTGTGCGGCACATTCTTTAAATTTAATTGGACAATCGGCAGCTGAATGCTGCATACAAGCAACTAAATTGTGTTTGTTTCTACAAAACTTATACAATTTCTTTGCCGCATCAACATCAAGATGGGAAATTTTAAAAAATACGCTAACAGCAAAAAATAAAGTTCCCAAAAAATTAAGCGACACTCGTTGGTCAGCAAGAGCTGATTCAGTGAAAGTAGTGGTTTCGGGCTATGAAAATTTTAAAAATGCTTTAACTAAACTTTACGAAGATAATTTTCAAAAGCCTGCAACAAAAGTTGAAGCCCAGGGATTGTTAAATGAGTTCAACTCATTGGAAACTGCTATTATGATAGCATTTTGGAGTGAAATATTGGAAACCATCGATAAAACTAATATATCGCTTCAAAAAGTTGATATTACAATTGAATGCATTGTTTCATTATATGCTTCTTTAGAAAAATTTGTACAATCGAAACGAAATATAGATTCGTTTAACCTTTACAAATCAGAAGGTATAAAATTATCTGGCTTTTATGAATACAAACGGTTACGGAAAAGAAAAAGACAGTTCGACGAAAATACGTCGGAAGAAGTGCAACTTGATGCAAATGACGAATTCCGCATAAAAACATATTATGCTATTATTGATAAAATTTTAGCAGATGTAAAAAAGAGAAAATGTGCATATGTTGACATTTATTCAACATTTGGGTTTCTAGTTAATTTAAAAAATATAAATGAAGACATAATTAGAAATAATGCTGCAAAGTTATGCGAAATATATCAGAATGATTTAGAAAACAACTTTATTGAAGAATGCCTACATTTTAAACATGTGAATTTATTGGAAAATACCGAAAATATATATATCGCAGAACTAAGTTTAAAGACAATAATCGAGTTAAGAATTGAATCTACATTTCCAAACGTAATCACAGCACTGCGCATATTTTTAAGTATCGCCACAACAAACTGCAGTGGCGAAAGATCATTTTCAGCAATCAAAAGAATAAAAAATTACGATCTTCTTTGGGACAGAGTAAACTCAATGAGTATTCTCAATAGTATTTTGTCTATTGAAAGAGATTTATTTGAAAATTTAAGTACTACTGATATTATTGATCAGTTTGCCAAAGAAAAAGCTAGGAAAGTAAATATATAAGTTACATTTGTTTAGATTAAGGTGTGTTTTTGTTCTTAAATGGTTTTTTATTTAATTAAATTTTATTTTTGTTTATGTTATGCACTGATGGAGAATCATATAATAGTTCCGATCAAGTTCTAAGGATTAGACTAAAAACTGATCGGAACTGTCATTATTGAGATAATCCCCTCAAATCTGGGTAAACATTTATACCCATCCTTTAAATAAGTGACTTTAAAGAAAAGTTACAATAAAGATAACAGTTTATTATAAAAGTAATAAATAGTTTTTTTTTTCTAGTTCTGACACTTTTGCTTAGTATAACTTTTCCGACTCCCATTTGCCATTCTGTGTATTTTCTTAGGAAGAAGGGCGCATTATTTTTAGTAGCCCATGGGCGCCGAATTCCTTAAGACGGCCCTGCCTTAAGTGTGGTATAAAATACTATGACCCAGTCCCATCTTCTTTTTATGATACTTCATACGTATGCCCCATTTGCTCGTACTCTTCTAAAATCTCTGTATAATTTTTAGTAATCAGGATCTAAACTCAGGATCAGGAATCAGGATCTTGCTTTGAAATATTAAATGCCTCATTCTCCATGAGATATTTAATATTTCAAAGCAATGTTTCTCGATTCTCCTAAACACAATGGATAGTCTCTTAAACACATAGGTACAACATACCTACCGATTTCATTTCTTTTATGAGTTTTCTGAAAATGCTGTTTACATATTATGGTTTCTTTTTATTTGGGGTTTTTTCAGTTTTAGTATTCTCGTTTTCCCAAAATTTTATAAGAATTTTATCTAGGTTGTTTTCTTCCCTTATCAACCCATAATGAATCTTGTTCTCGGTCTCTGCTGAAACACTTCCCGACACTAGAAAATCCAAAACTGTGTCTTGAATAATATCGGGGTTACCGATACGAATCAGCCCCGCTTTCAAAACATCATAGAAAATTCCCACTTCCAACAGCATATCTACACGTTCTGGAACATTTGTTTTGTTCTCTCTAGTTTAATAAGCTTTTGCTCTTCCTGCCTTCTGTTCCCATCCGCTAATTTTACATTATCTGCTAATTTTTCATCAGGAAAGTCTTGCGCTGAAATATGAACTTTGCGTTAAGTGTTACATCTGCAGTTATTTTTGGAATAACTGAAAAATCAAAATTATTTACAACACTCCGCTCTTTATTGTGTATTGATGCACTAATTTCATGCTTTATTTTCACGCTAGGATCATTTACTCCTGAAACCAAAATGTTTGTTTTAATTTGTTTAGCTCTATAAAATTACTCATCAAAATATCTTTTATACTTCCCATGTCCATTAAAACACATAACTTTATCCTTTTGGTCTTCCTTTGTCTATCAGAAAATATGTGACGGTAGACGGTAAAACGCTACTCATTTTATTCGAGTAATAAATACTTTCTGAACGAACTCCTCCGCACTGATGTTCAAGATCGATGCGTCATCTCGCTTGGAATTCTTGCAATCAGATATGCCTTCTTCCTTTTTTTTTTTTTTTTTTTTTTTTTTTAATGAAAAAGGAAAAAGACTCTTTCATCTGTGCGTTATTTGCTTTCGTATATTGAATTGTCTTCTGGTCACGTTTCTGGCAAAAGCAAAAATATTTCAAGGGGTGACTAGACACAAAATGTAAATGTAAGCAATTACTGTTTCTTGTATAAATTCTTGTGTAGTAATTTAAAATAAGAGGGGCAATTTGCTACATCATGATTCCTATGGCATAAAATACGGTTTATTGTTTCAACAACATCCGTCAAAGCACTATATAGCTATATATTTTTTTGAGTTACGTAGTAAGAACAAACGAAAAAAGACCTATGTGGTCAAAAATTTTGCACATCGTGCTGCAAAATTAAGAAAATTAGAAGATAAATTTTAGTACGCATGCTAAATTACCAAAAACTGTGGCTCCGTGAATATGCTATTAGTCAAAATATACAATATTTTATGAGTGGACCTGCGAGCTTCAATAATTAATACTTTGTAAAAGTACCGTAAATTATATTTAAATCAAAACGGAAAAGATAATATAAAAGACGAAATGAAGCATGGGTCTTGCCAAGACCTAGAAAAAATCTTTTAGAGGAAAAAATTATTAAAAACAGACCTGGAAAGAGCCGTCTTTCTTGGTAACGAGGAAACTCGAAAAGGGTGGGCAAACCCCCGAGCGTTTCCATTGCCCTCCAACTGGCCGGATGACGTAGAAAGGGGGGGGAAACAACGTCACTGGGCAAGAGCCAATGTAAAGTGACTGACCGTTGGCAGCAAACCTGACTCATTGCAAATGGGGGGTGAAATGTGTTGAAAAAAAGCGGGAAAAGTTCAAAATGGCATCTTGTCATAGTAGTTTGAAGAAAATAGGACTGGGTAAAAGAGAAAATGACTAATTCAAGAAAATATTACCTAAAATGGCCTCTAAAGTAAGCAGAAATAATGAAAAAATAGTAATTTGTTAATTAAAGTTGTAATTCTTCAAGCTAGAGGGCGTTCAAGCTGCCAGAAACGAAAATAGCCCATAAGTTAATAATAGAATAGAATTGGCCAGCAAAGTTTTTTTAAAAACTATTTAAAAATAGTATTAAAAGTATTGTGCCAAATTTTAAGAGGAAAAATAGACGTTGTGACAGGAATTATTTGTACATTTATACATTAGATCTTCAGAATCAGCCATCCACTTTATACCGTCCCAAAGGGCTTTAAGCATAAAATTTCATTAATTAACTCAAAAAAATCTAAAAATTGGTAAGGTTAATGCCAGTTTTTTTAAGGTATTTTTAATTAATTTTTGAGGAATAAGGTTATCTTTCAATATTGTGACGAATTATAGTATTTCTTCTTGAAGGTGTTTTCCTGTATTGCAGATTCTTTTAATTCTAAGCAGCTGTGAGCAAATTGTGTTCAGGATGACTCTTTTAGAAATATTGGAATTCCAGTTGATTAATTTAAGTGTTGAAAAGTTGAATTCTCTTCGTTTGTCATAGACTTTCAAAAAATTGTAATCTATAATATGCAAATCAAGGTAGACTGTATCATGTTGCACGGTATTTGTAGTATTAAGTGTTAGGCATGAAGGGTAGATAGATATTAGCATTTTCAATCTTCTTGAAGTTGTTGAAGGCTATTACATCATCAATCTATCGAAAGATGTGTTGGTAAAATTTATGATCTTCCTTACTGAGTGAAAGTATAAAAGTAAATTCTTTTGTAAAAAGGAATAATTCACAGACAGAAGTTGAAAAATTACCACCCATAGGAATTCCCTGTAATTGTTTAAATATGTTGTTGTTGAACTGAATATAATTATTAAAAAGTACGCATGAAAGAATAAGTTGTCATTTTTCAGCATTTATTATTGTAGAAATTTGGGGAAATAATTCAGGAAGAGTAAGTAAACTTTTATAAATTTCTTCAAGTGGCAAAGTAGTATAGAGGTTTTCAAAGTCGTAGCATTGGATATGTTCTATTTTAAGTGTATTTAAGGTTATTAGAACATGTTCGTTACTTGAAATCATCCAGTTGTAATGTAGATCTTTAAAATCATAATTATTAATGAGATCACGTATTAGTCGTAGTTTTTGTACAAAGAGATAATCTATTTCCTTAAGATAACTTTTGGTACTATTGGCAATGAACCTAAATTTGACTGGAGTCTTATGAAATTTTGGTAGTTCATATAGATTTGAAAATCTGTTATTATATTTCCGAGGAAGGATTTTAAGGTTTTTATGAAGCGCATTAAATTTATTGAGAAGAATCTTAGTGCTGGTAGTAATCTTTTGATAGGTGCAAGCGTTATTCAATTCTTTATTCAGAAGGTCGAAATAAAACTTTATTCAAGTAACACTAAAATTATTTATTTTTTATCTTTTTTACACCTTAAAGTGTCAAAATAAGCGGACGCGTCGGGGAATTGGAACGGAGAATTGAGACTAAAGTTTTTGACATACATTATTTAATTCATTGAAAAATTAGTCGCACACAGTTTCAGTTGTCTGTTTCGGCGAAACGCGTAATGGTGTTGGCTTAGTTCGAAATTCATTTTAAAAAATTTCCCTTGACACAGTATTTTACTGTGTTTTAAATCTACTTAATACGTTTAGCATATAGCTTACTATTTTTACCTCGAGCAATTGATTAGTTTTTTACTGTGTTTTAAATCTACCTAATTCGTTAGCATATAGCTTACTATTTTTATTAATTTTGCTTGTAAATATTCAAATTTTGTATATTTCTCTTTTTTTCACACATTTCATAGCAACTAAATATGCGTATGTTGAAGTTTTCACGGAGCCACAGTTTTTAGGTAACTTTTTAGCATGCGTACTAAAATTTATCTTATAATGTTTTTGAGTTACTATATTTACGATTAATATTAGAATTTTCGGTAAGGGATTTTCCCAGTGAGGCGAAATATAAAACAATTTCTCTATCTAATTCACATGGCGAAAACCACTTATCTCCTTGCCGTTCTAAAATGTAGTTGTCTCCTGATCTAATGTTTGGGATAATTTCACCGATGATATAAGTTGTTTAAAAATTTCGAAGACGGATAATTTAAATAATAGTCCGAGCTAGTTACTAGATGCGAAGCAAATTGCATATGGGTTTCATGCTTTGTCTGACAGCTTTTTTAAGGTGTTCTAAACACGAATATTGTGCTGGCTAAGACTTTGTTAAGACTATTTTTTTTACTTTCTCATAATTCGCGATATTCTGATTCATGTAAATAGGTTTTTATTATATTCGAAATTTTATCCCCTAATAGATTAAACATAATTTTTGCTTTATTCTGAAGCATTTTTAGTAATAGAAGCTCGTTCTAATGAGGAAAAGGAAAAAAAAAAAAAAAAAACTGACCCTCTGACATATAGGCATTTTTACAGTTACGTTCTGATACTCTTCATTAATTCATCTAGTGATTCCGTTTTAGTTTCTCTTTCACTTACATTGAGTTTCATTTAGGCTGTAAGTTTAGCCAATTCTAGTTCATTCTTTGATCTTCAAGTTTCATTCTCTCTAGTTTGATAAGTTTTTGCTCTGCCTGCCTTTTATTTTCGATTATAGTGTTTGCCATCTCTGTTACTAACTCTTGTGTACTTTTGTGTGTTGTTAGTTTGCTTGTATGCTTGTTTGCACTCTTTTCAGTAACATCATTTAAATCTGCTATCGTAATTTTTTCATTGACATTCAGATTTATTTCTGAGTCAATAAGCCTTAGATTTTTTTTTTTTTTTTCGTTGGCGTCTTTAAATAACAGATTTATTTGTTATGTAACAGTACAGAATAAACAACAAAGGAATCACTTACGTCTGAAATTATTGTTATAGAAGGTTGATGAACATCCAAGAGTAGCGATGCTTATTGAAAAGAACAAAGCATGTACACTAGAGAAAATACACTCCACTTTTTTCTATGATTATTAGTTTCATACAAATGCTATATTCTTTCAGCAGAACCGAACGTACTCGAATGGTTTGAAAAACAAAACTCAAAATATCCACACGCAAATTCTCCGGCTCGACGGACCACTTTTGTTAAGTCACCCAATAAAAGATAATATTAATAAATTCACCTGTAAGCTGTAGATTATCAATTTGTTCATAATCAGAATTCTGACATGAAAGCATTTTTAGCTTTCATAATACTCCGAAAAGGAATCATTACGTATGCGCAGTTCTTTAACGGCTTATCATCTATCACTCTTTTACACACGCTGACAGGGTGTCTGTTTTACGTAACATATCACATGGGTGCATGGCCGAAGCGTCCAGCGCCAACAAGTGTTTCCTATGTGACATACATTACTATCCGAGTTTATGCTTGAGCTGATGGCTACTTAAGTGCACAATCAATATTATTGCACTTATTAATTTCATATTTGATAAGCAGTGCTTACTTTTGTGTATGGATAAGAACCATCAAAACTTAATTTTATATCATACGTAAAAACAAATATATTTTCCATATAAAAAAATTGAATGTTACTTTTTATTAGTTAATACTCTCTTTTCAATGGACTATTGCTACCTGTGTTCAGAAACATGTTCTGCACTTCCAGTAATAATCACTTTAGTTTTATCCCTTAAATGAAAGTTTCTGATATTTTAACACAGTCTTCAAGAGATGCTGTAACACTTGAAAAATGCTGTTTAATATAAAATGTAGCATTATGAACATTTTGCAAGAAAGGACATGGAATAAATGTTTTCCTTTGCCCTATATAAGCAATGAAATGTTTAAATCTCCGAAGTATTTGTGCTAACTAATCGATTGCTGTAAAAACCATAGAGGTAGGAGGTAAGAGAAGAGGCCCTAACTGGTTTCCACATTGACTGCTTTGAAGCTGTGGCGATACCCTCGTGGAGACCAAAATATTCAGTGACTTAACTAAGATTCAATGGTTTTAGACATGATCGGATTTAAAAATTTTGTAATTACGTCTTAAATATACGTATGTATATATTTTCTTTTTCTACAATATTTCAGAGTCCTAAAATGCATTTTTAAACAACATTTCATTCTGAGCGGAATTAAATGCTATACTTTTTCCAGAACAGTTTAATTTAAATGAAATATTTTCACAAGTTTTCGCTAATTACATTAGGAAAAAATTTTAAGGTAATTCGATTTTACTTGGTTAAGGATTACAAAAATTAAGATCAAAGTTTATTTTATTATTAAAATTATGCATTATTTCTTTTCTATTTACAGAGCTCCTTCCTAAAATACTTTGTCAAATATGAGATGCTATTTTAGCTTCTGAGGCATCTTTTAAATCGAAAATCTGAGTCAATTCATAATTAATGTTTTGTTCGGTTCATTTCAAATAAGAGCACCTTTTATTTTAATAGTGAAATACGTTAAATATTGGTGCTGATTTCCATGTACTTAACTTTCTATGAATATTTCTGAAAGGGTATTAAAAAAGGATTCATTTTTTAAAATATTATTTAAAACTTGTAACTGAGTTATTATAAAATATAAGGAAATAATTCTTTTAATACCTTTCAGATTTTTCTCTTAATTTCAACAATTACATATTCTAAAAACTTTTCTTTACTACTTCCTTAAGTATGCATCTCTCAGAATTTGCTTTAAAATACCTTTTAACAGATTGCTTTCCAGTACGAACAATTCTTTCATAAATAGTTTTATAAAGTATTTGTCAACAGAATTTAAATTTCTGTTGATAATACTTATAATCATTATAAATTTAGATACATTTATAAGGTATTTCTCCCACTTTCCTAGCGTGCCTTCGTGGTGTAGTGGTTCTGCACGCTGGGCCGGTATTCCAGAGGTCCGTGGTTCGATTCCCGGCGAAGGCGGTTGCTAATTTTTATCTCTCTGGCTTTTCCAATTAACCTAATGTCTTTACAGTGGCGCCCGAACTAAAAGGGTGTTGGATGATGATTCTCCGCTCCCAGGATTTGGCGGATGGGTCCCCTAAAACCCTCAGTCGCCCTTTAAAAAGGGCAGTATATAAGGTATTTCTCCTGCTTTTCTAACGTGCCTTCGTGGTGTAGTGGTTCTGCACGCTGGGCCGGTATTCCAGAGGTCCGTGGTTCGATTCCCGCCGAAGGCGGTTGCTAATTTTTCATCTCTCCGGCTTTTCCATTAACCTAATGTCTCTACAAACTGACTACGAAAGTGTAAAAATAGTATTGACAGCGAATGCAGATTAAAAAAAAAAAAAAAAAAAAAAAAAAAAAAAAAAAAAAAAACTCTTGAACTGAAAGGCGCTTATCGGAAAAGCTATCACCAAGTTTACGAAACTGAAAATACATTTCATCAAGAAAGAGATTATAAAAATATTTCAATAAAAATTTTAATTTAAAAATTGCATAAATCATTTAATTTTCAAATCAATTTTTAATTATTATTTTTGAATTAATCAATGAATTAGTTTTTAGTCATTACTTTGCTTGAAAAGTTTAATACTGATGCGCCGGTTTTTAATACACATATCACTAAAGGTTCCCAGGCAGAAGCTCACTGGACCAAAGCGCACGCGACAAAAGCCCACAGAAAAGAAAAAAAAAGCCTTGATAATTGCCCACGCGACAAATACCCACAGCGATGAAAGCACACATTGATAAAACCCCACGCTGATAAATGCGCACATTGATAACAGCCCACATAATCAAAAGAGATTTTTATTACTATTTAAAATGTATTTATAATTATAGTAAATGGATATTCAGATCTACATTTTAATGTCGCAAAAATATGTTTGTATATTTTATCACTACTTTATTTATTTATTTTATTAGGTTGAAAGCAAACTTCCTGCCCTCTGATTAAGTGATTAGCTATAACGTTTCGATGATATAACTGAAAATGCATTTTATTATTTATTTTCTAATTTAACTTTGATATGTGTATGTGAAAATGAAAAATATCATTGCGATGTTCCTCACATGCTATTATTAACCCTTTACGGCACAGTGTGTCCGGTCTGGACACACCTAAAAATTTCCTTCTGTACGCACAGAAAAATTGAATGAAAAAGGATTTATAAGTTACTATAGGTTACTCTGAACCTTCTTTATTTACAGTAGATGGCAGCTCAACATAAACCAGTCCATATATTTTAGCCATGTTTAGCTTCTTAAGACCCTCATTTTTCAAAGAAATATTCCACATTGTTTTAGGGTATAAAAGGAATTGTTTGAAAAGAAATTTCTATGTTATTTTTTTTTGGCTGTATGCTAATCACCTTATTCTATATTAGTTTTAAATTTTTACCTTGAAGTCTTGCCTAAAATCAAACGACGAACCATAGGAGTGCCCAGAGCGGGCAAACCGATAATCTAGGACAACTGAGAGTCTGTTTCTCCACATCTCATCAGTCAGTTCATTGATAACAATGCTCGTTTCAGCACTCTTTTCGAAGCTCTATTCAATCAGTGTGCCCACTTTGGGCACACCCACAGAATTAAACAATAAGTGCTATCTTCACAAAATTTTACTTGTGTACTCCTCTAGGCCTAATTAGACTGTCTACCTTTTTTTTTTCTTATCAAAACTCCAACTTTAAAAGGTAGCGTGCCGGAAAGGGTTAAGGTAATATGGTTGAGATTAAATATAATTATGTTTCATTATTAAAACTATTAACTTTTTAGTTGAAAAACCCTTAATTTTATTTTCTTCGTTTTTAGTTTTTCTTTTAGTTCCGTTTTAGTTTAGTAATATTAAAACAGTTTTATGTAATTAAGCACAATGAAAATTTGGATAAGAGATATTTTACTCTTTACTTTAGACTGAGCTTATTATCAAAGTTTAAACATATTTCTGATTGAAAGCTTTTTGGAATGTAACAAGTATAATTTGGTGATTTTCTAGAGATATTTTCTTTTAGATTTCTGAATAAATTCAAACTGTGAGCTGACACCCTGTCAGAAAATGGATTCCAAGTGTAACCTCTTAATCTTTCAACTACAGCAGTTTGGAATAGTGTTTTTAATTTTAATTTTATTTATTTATTTATTTGGGGGCATGGAACAACTCTTAGAAGTCAACATATCTACAAATTTAAGTACAATCACCTCAAACTATAGTAATAAATATGTGGCATTTATTAGAGTTTGTGAAGATTACAAAGAACTATGCATATAATAACATCTAATAAAATTTTGTAACTACATGAATATACATTTATAGTCATCAGATTCAAAGTTCACCGTTTTTAAATTCTAAGTACTCATATTATATAAATTGATCATTCATTTATAGTATTATGTATAGTAATAGAAAATTAATATTATTGTTTCAAATTGTAATTTTTCAATAATTTGTCTTGCATTTGCTGCACATTTGTTGAAGTTATACAGTTGTACCAGTTATATAACATGAAAAATATACAGAAAACAGCTAATCTTATATAACAGCTGATTGTGAAAGAAAATTACAGTTATACTGCTCTTAAATCTCCCTAGTGTAAATAGCCGTTTTCTAATTGACATTAGATTAAATTAATTCCATTATCCATTAGAAAATAAGTATAGCAAACTATATCTATTGACGACATTTCTAATTTTCTTCCTTTTGAAAGAGACCTTTTTTTTTTAAGAACATAAACAAACATTGCTAATGAATATCACATTTCTAAGAGACCACCACATCTACATCCAAAACCCTTTAAAACCATGAACGCTAGAGGGCTCACTATATTTTTAAGCTAAGTCGGGTCAAACTACTAGTAAGGGTCATTTCGTCTGAATATATCTTTTCTTAATCGTAAAGTAACTTTTCCAAATAGCGAATGAAACGGGAAAGAGATAATAAGTGCAAATGGCAGCGGACGAATCGACACTATTTCGAACTAGGCATAAAAAAGAGGAATGACGAAATGGCACTAAGCCAAGGAAAGGCATGACTTTGTGGAGGACTTTTTAAAGTAAGTCGCTTGTATCTCTACAAATGCTCAATTTTTTTTTTTTTTTTTTTCTCTTTTGAAATCAATAGAAATTTTTTTATAAAACTAATCCCAACAAAGCGTAGACTTTTATTTAATTTTATGTTTGAATGTTAACTTGAAGAATGGAGCTAACAAACAAGTTATAATGTCTAATCGTTCACGGGAGCATGCAAAGTGTCAATGACGTTCTGTAAGATTTCTCACTAGTCAAGAGTGCCTAGCGGCCAAGAGGTAAAGTCACGAAACACCGGTAGATCGATTTCGCGAACGGGCTGGCTGCATTGGCATTTTCGGGGGTTTCCCCATGTGTAATTTGTATACGAGCCAGTTTCTCTTAGAAAGTCTTCCACGAAGGCATCCCTTCCCTCAGGCAGATAGCCCTCGAGGCTTTGCCATAATCACATAAACCAATCCAAATCAAACTCAGTAGTCAACATGATATTCAGTAAACCTATTTTATTCTTTAGAACAAGACCACACCTGTGCTTAACATATAGACCACTGTTTGTGGTGTTATGTTAGGTAGAAGTGAAAGGGCCTCCTAATATTTACCCAAAGTAAGTAGGCATTAGCCCCACATACTGACTAGAAAACCAATAGCCTTCCGGCGTTATCAAATCATGATGAAATTGTGAATCCAGCCAACACTACAAGTTCTGCCACCGCCGGCGGCATCAACGGCACTCCTACTTTTCAGCATTAAATTAGATTAAGCAAAATGCATTACATTACATGATATACATAGCGATACATAGTTAGTTGTACAGGTGCATTTTTATGGCGCTATTTATTGTAATGAGTATAGAATCATGTTTCAGGACATTACATATCGCAGTAGATGCAGGCGTTATGTTCCCACGTTACAAATCTTTTTTGCAATCATGATCTGTTTAAGGGGCGTAGCTAGAGTTTCTCAGCGCCCGGAAAACAACTAAAGAATCTGAACCCCTTTCTGTGTGCCAAGAATGGAAAACATTTCATTAAAATATTTCGTAGCATCAATTTGGCGCCCCTGGATGCTGCGCCCGGGCACAGCTGTACCCCCTTGCCTCACCCTAGCTACGCCACTGATCTGTTTATATCAGTGTTTGCTATCAAAATTAAGTTAGAACTATAAAATTGTTTACGAAGCATACAACATTCTACATATTTATGCTTACTGCTTTACATTTAAGTTTTGTTGTATAGTTGTGCTGATGCTTTAGCTACTCAGTATTTACGAATGAGTTGCTAAAGTATCAGTACAACCACACAACAATACTTAAATTCTTGTATTGATATTTTAACAACTCAATCGACAAAAAACTGAGTTGCTAAAATATCAGCACAACTAATAAACTTAACATTTCAAGGTAATAAATTAAATAGTGAAATTTAAGATTAGCATAACAGGCTTGCTCAGACAATTAACTTACTGGCGCACTTAATGCAAAAGCCGCAAATGGCTAAACCCTGACAGCAGAAGTCGACGTAGCCAATACTCACATTCCCTTTTAATCTCAAAAGCTTCCACTTAAATACTCTTAACTCATTTACATCCTAAACACGCTTTTTTACTAACTTATTTACATTCTGGTGAGGAAGCGGAAAGTAGAATTGACAGGTTGAAATAATAAATAATACATAAGAGGATAGTATTTTCTCCCTCCTTCCAGCACGCCATCGTGGTGTAACGGTTAGCACAATCGGCGAGTATTCCAGAGGTCCAGGTTTTAGTCTCGGACAGGGCATTGCTTATTTTTCATGTCTCCCGCATTACCAAAAAAAAAAAAAAAAAAAAAAACCCTCCACAGTAAGAACTAAAGATCCGTACAGTATAAAATTTTATATTTAATTCAACTTGGCTCAGTCTAGACCAGTCTTTCAACAGCTTTCCCTCATGTACCCTTTTCACCATTGCTAGACGATCATTCAATCCCTCCTTCCCAAAACTTGAAAAGTACGTATTAATTTATTTAAATTTAAATTATTTTTAATGCGTTTTATAAATGAAACAAGTAAAAGTATAAAAAATGTTGATAAATACCAAAATTTGAACAAAAGTTTTTTTTTTTTTTTTTTTTTTTTTTATATTTATAAACTCACCAAATTTACTTCCTGAAATTCCTAAACTTAGTTTTTAATAGTGACTGAACGTACAGATCATTTAATTTGTCATACTTCTTTTATACTAACTTTTGTTATATAAAACTTAGGATTACGTGCATGTTTTTTGAAAATAAAAGTTAAGACACAAATTAAAAAAAACAAAATATGTTTAAAATTTGATGCTGAATTCAAAAACGTTTATTTGGTAGCCATACTTAATAAACTTAAAAGATCAAATTTGATTTATACCTTACTTGTTCTTACTAATGTCGCTTATTTGCGCTTAGCATAATAGCATATTTATTTTCCGTTATATTAATTGGTTTACTAATATTTATTGTTTATTTAATTTTACACAGAACTTTTTTCATATCTTTTAACCAACAAATTTTAGTTTATTCTTATATTTTCTGATCATATACATGACCTTTACTTAATTTTAAACGTAATTTTTAACTTCTTTCCTACTTTTTAACATTTTCAGTTTTTTTTATTTAATTTTATACGCATTTTTAACATTCGTAATTCCCCCCCATACATTTCTTTCATACATTTTAACTTTCTTTCATACATTTTATTGTAATTTCCAACATACTCTTAATTTAACTTAATTCGTACATTTTCTGACCATATAAATTACCTTTATTTAATTTTAAATGCAATTGTTTTACTTTTTTACACTTTTTACTGTATAATTTCCAAAATATTCTGAATTTTAATTCACCACTTATAATTTTCGATAGTAATAATAATTTTGATTTTACTTATTTTACTACTTCACTTAATTTTACGCGATTTTTCACACTTTTTTACTACTTACACATATTTCACTCTATTTTACTACTTACACATATTTCACACTATTTACACATGTTTTACTTTTCTAATCAGATTGATATTTTTCAATTAGGCTTTTTATTTTATTAAAAGTTTAGACGTTTTATTCTATTATTATGTGCGTATGGGTTCATAACAGATTGAATGCACAAATCTGATTAAAAGTTAATAAAATTTATTCTTATCAGAAGAGATAAAAGAAAATTCTGAAATGTTTCCTCACAAATGTTCGTACAATATCAGAATATCATATAGTTAAAGTTTAAACTACTAAAACTTTAAATAAAACACAATTCAAAGTACAGAAAAAGCTAATCCGATCTCACCGCAAATTCGCCACAGTAAACAACAACAGTTATCTAAACAACTGAACTGAGATGTTTTTCTCCGTCTTTTATAAGCTTTTTAATCATGCACGAGAACATTCTGGTTTTTTCTTGAGGTTTCTGGAAAACAAAAAAGTAAAATTACGAGATACCTATTTATTAAATGTTAAAATTCGCGTGCTCCTGTATTTTTACTTTTCCGGCAAAGCTTTCTCTTAAAACTCATCACGCGCTGCCTTGCACTGGGATATAAATCAATTTTAATTACAATTCTACTAAAAATAGTTAAATAAATACAAAATCCGTAACACTATTAACGTTTTAGTTCATTCATATATTATTAACTACTACAACACATAGCATTATTTTATTTAACATATACTACACATTTTTAACTACTATAACATATGCAATTCATTGAATACTCCTTACTTATATAATTCTATTAATCATGTAGCTATCTGTCAAACATAAAATTGATTTGATTCCAATTTCTTAAGATTTGAATGAACTATTAGAAGCAGTAAGCCCAAAACAAGGTTTTAAAAATTAATACTACAGCCGAACTCTTCTATAACGACCTCGCCTAAAACGAACTAAATTTCTAGTCCTTTCCAGTTTCCTACACATTGAATGTTGTTTTCTACACTTGAAATTATTCCTATCGTGACCTTCGAGAGAGAGAAGGCCCTGACATTTTATAAACATGGCGGAGCTTTCCGTCCGATGTTATCGTCGGAAAGTCATCTGGATTTTTAAATTTTCGTCAGAAATATAACTTTATCATGTTGCTTAGTTAATTACAATAGCTGAAAGAAAGGAGGCTTTATATACATTATTTTCACTTTTTAGGCTTTTTACAGATATTTTAATTAACTTTGTGCATAAATATACTTGAAAGAATCGGAGAACAAACGAACATTTTACAAAAATTTAAACGCTGATTGAAAATTGCCACTGTCATGATAAATTGGGAAAGGGTTCTTAAGATAATAATTAATATTTTACCTAGGCTCAAGTATTAATTTTTTCGCGTTTCAGAGCAAAATATATAACCATCAACTTCTATATCTCCATCGTATGTAAATGAAATACTATATAAATTAGCTAATAAATGTGATAAAAATATTTCATACAAGAAACATACGTAAATCTTATAACAAAAAAAGCCTTCCAACATTCATATTTGAAATGAGATAACGTAAAAAACAACTGGCAATATTAAAAAAAAACACATAAACTATGCAGTGTTTGAAAGTTACCTGAAAAAAGTAACAGAACTACTGTTTCCAATTTAAAAAAAAATCATTGTGTTTTTTTAAGTAGTAAGCTGTTAAAAATAATTAGTAGCAATGCTGATGATTTTTAACATCGTTTCTTTTGATCATATGTATATATATATATATATATATATATATATATATATATATATATATATATATATATACTTGTTTTAGACAATGACAGATTCTCACGGCCATTTTATTCATTTTTTCAAATGAATAACATTCCGTTGGATACTTTCCCTTGGATACTGCGCAGAAATGATTTGAATAATATACACAATAGTAAGAACTGCACATTTAAATCTACTCTTCATTAAATAGCACACAACAAAATTTTTTTCCCCATTTATCATGAATTTTATTGCTATCACAAGCATGTACACTGCTCAAAAAAAAAAAAAAAAAAAAAAAAAAAAAAAAAAAAAAAAAAAGGGACAGTGCTATATCTCCCGTTCTACTGGACCGATCGACAAAATTCAAACTGCGTTTTTCATGTCTCGAAAGCGCGACTTAGGATATATATTAGATTAGATTTATATATAGCACTATTCTAACATAGGTATTTTGACACAAAATCGGACTTTTTCTGAAATAACATACCAATTTTTTTCCATATTTCGATTCTACGGCTCAAATTATGCCAGAATACCAAGTTTTGTAAAAATCGTAAGAGTAGTTTTTAAAATATTAGCTCTCAAAATTTTAGCTCCTCAATGTTAATTGAATTTGGCAAATATTTATTAATATATCTTTTTTTACTAAACTTTTTTATTTTTTCTCTCACATTTCGAAATTTAGGTTCATTCCAAATAAAATTTACCCATTTTTTGTGTTTTATTTTTTAAATTTCTATTTTTAAATAATTTTTATAAATTTTTCGAAAAAAATTTTGAATTATAACCTATAAAATTTTTACCATCATCATAAAGTAGGTGTATTTTTAAGCATATCTGCAAAAAATTAGACTTTTTTATTCAAAATTTTCTAAGATATACACGAATTTACATATTTTCGCGTTTTTAAATTTGGCATCTTTTTTTTTTTTTTTTTTTTTTTTTTTTTTTTGAGCGATAATAACGCCAAATGTGGTCTATGGATTTTTGTTACACTGTATTGCCACAGCTATTTTTTACCTTAAATTTCAAGTAAAATTTTACGGAGAATTAATTATATTAAATTTTTTCCCACAATAAGGCGTAATAAATATTTATTAATACTATATGAAAATCTATTTTTTAAATTATAGATGATATTATTCAAATTTTTAACAATTTTTAAAAATTTCTCTCTTTCTTCCTTTTTTTAAAAAAAAAATAAGAGTACGTTTTTCTAAGAGTAAATTTTTACCTTCGGCGTTTTATCGTCTGCTACTTCACTTCGTTTAAATCGAATTGTCTAAAACTGAGAATTTTCGTTTAATGTTTATTTGAATTTAATGAAAATATTTTATGACATTAACTGCATAATTTATTTCTAAACAAAATGTTGCTTTTGAAGTGGCTGAAAGAGCGGCAGATACTATCATCCATATTTTTAAAGCACAGTATATTTTTATAGAAATATAAGATTTAGAATAATCATTTTTATAAAAGTCAAATTATGATATAAACATACAACCCTGTAGAGACTGAATTAATGGAAGTTCAATGGTTATGTAGAAATGATCTGCAGCTACTTAATGGCTGGATAAGTCAGCAGATTCTGTGGACAAGCAAGAATAATTATATAAACGACACCCAACTATTTTTGTATTTAATGTCAATTTAATTTGTAAAAATGTATTTTTGTGCGTAGCTTATTTTCATTATATTCTCAAAAATTCTAATTTAGAATGTAATTGTCAAGAACTGAATCCTAATCATCAGTAATATAATAAGTAATTATTACGGTTATTAATAAATCCTTCTTATAAAGTAATTGCAAATATTTCAAAAAACTTTCTGTCTGAATGCAAATATTTTTCTATGCAAAATTTTTAATTTATATTAATCAAGATTGCACACGATATTATTTATTCGCACTTCAATTTTTACCGTCAGCTCTAGTAGAAGTTACAAATCAATTATATTTAATTAAGGATTGGATTGGATTATTTAATTATGGCAAAGCACACGAGGGCTATCTGCCTAAAGGGAGGGATGCCTTCGTGGAGGACTTTATAAGGTAAACTGGCTAGTATACACGTTACACATGGGGAAAACCACTAAAACGCCCATGCAGCCAGCCCGTTCGCGGGATTCGAACTTACTACCAGTGCTCAGCGTCTTTACCGCTCGGCCGCTGGTGGGCTATTTAATTAAGGAATGACCATCTAAATTTAGAAACAGCGTACCGTAACAGCAATTCAATTATTGGCGCCGTATCTTTCATGTTATTCCCGATTGGCAAGCTACATGATTTTTAATAAGTATTCGGGTTTTGCTAGTAACTTCATTTGGAAATCGCGCTTAAACTAGGTTAGTTGGTTATTTGAACATAGAAAGAATATGGGAGCTATTTGGTTAAGATGCTTTCATAGAGAACTTTTGTAAAGAGAATATAGAAAACTACGAAAACCAACCATGCAAAACCCTGGGTTAGACTTCGCAACAAACAATTAGTATTTAACAATCTTCAAATGCTAGGCAACTGGTGAGGCTCCAATTAAATCTCCAATTTGATATTTTATTTGTAAATATTTAAAATATTGTTGTATATTTAGACACAAAAAGCAGAACTACCAAGCCGTAGTGCAAATGAATATTCATTTTCTTTTGCAATAATTGTATTCACTTAATATTTTTGGAATATGAGCTAAAGAAGGAACGTTCTCGGAAGATTAAAGAAGTGTTTAAATCCAGTGATATAAGGTTTGTCTTAGAAACTCAGGATCAAAACGATTCTGTAATTGCCCCAGTAGTTGACTTGTAAATGGTTGTGAATTAAGCAGATGACTTTTAATCTTACGTTTTCAGTCAGATAACGTATTCCAAATGTTTTGTATTGCATGATAATGCATCTTTTCATTATTCAATAACCAGTCGGAACTGAGAACCGCTTGTGTTCGGAAAATAAGTATGTGTACTCAATCGTCCTGCATGTTTTTCAAATTTGTCTTCTTGTGATTTTTTTTCTTTCCCCAAAACTAAAGTTGCCTCTCAAAGGAAAGTTTTTTGATATTGAAGAGACAAAAGGAGTATGACATCTACTTTTAGAGGCATGTCAAAAACAGATCTCTACAAGCCTTCTCTTCCATTACATGTTGTGCAGTCAGACAAAAAGTTGCATCAGCGTAAATTCTATAATCTATTTTTATTACACTCTGATTACTTTACTAACATACAGTGAATATATACTAAATCTTTTACATCAGCTTAAGTAATTTGGAATTTCTGACGGAATTGTTGTCGGAACTAGGACTTAGAAGATATGTCATATTGAATATTTCGATAATCCAATAAATTCAAGGTCGAAGTTTCAATATTTTATTTTCGGAGGGAGGGGAATTTTTTTTCAGTTTTGTTCCATTATCCTAAGTATATTTGCTTCGATTCTTTATTTTTTCTATAAAAGCGGAAATCTTACATATAACGCATAGCTTCAATTAAAATCTAATAATATACAGAGTGTTTATAATTAAAGTTCCACATTGAAACGGTCATAAAACAAAAACTACTGGATCAAATGTTATCAAACCTGGTAATCGTGTAAAGGAGATCATAGGAATTTATTTTCCGCGAAAACAGAGAAGTTCCAAACCTCACCACCAGGGGGAAAATGGCGCTGTAGGCAATATTTTTAAACGAAATATGGGTCGGAATCTAACTTAACCTTTTGTTACACGGGTTTAATATGTTGCATACCCTTAAGAAATTTTGAAGTAAGAAAATTACAATTTAAAGGCGTTAAATTCGATAAACGTCGAGTGCGCCATCCGTGTAAGTGAGAAATTCGTCCGTGAAAACCACGAATTAGCGATTAGAAAATGTGAGATCGCAAATCACTCGCACAAGTGCGTACAATCTGGAAATCGTTTTCTTACAGATCGCTAATTTGTAATTTTTGAAGCCTGAATTCGGTCCTAAAACACGAAGATACTGATTCAAAACGCTTTTAATCGATTTGGGCCAAAATAATCCCTCATGTTATCTATCTAGTTCCATTGCATTCTCCTACTGCATACGATTGCATAGCAGTCATTCCACACCGCAGCTAGTTTTATAACTGAACCATTTTTCTGTAAAGAACAGTCGACAGCTGGACCACTGTGATTGCAGCTCACTTAGAGTCAATGTTAAAATGTTTCGTGATACATGAACTGCAGTAACGTGGCATTTTAGATACTACGATTTTTATGCACGGCTGGGCCCCACCTCACGTGTGTCGCACAGTTACTTAGGCAACATTTCACGAATGAACGTCTTATAGGCCAACACTTCCCCTCTTCCCACCAGACCTCAACCTCTGTGACTTTTAGCTATGGGGTTTTCTCAAAAGCACTGTTTATGGTGATAATTTAAACAATTTGGCAGAAATGAAAAATGTTAAACACTGACATGTCCGTAACATTCCTCCCGATATGCTAAGAGCTGCTGTTGAGAATGCAGTAACAGGATTTAACTTGCTTTCGGAAAATGCTAGACGCTACATTGAACATGCTTTGTAACACGTTTCGGAAAATATTAAATACATTTTAAGCAGATGTTTTCGTGTCTTATTTCATTTAAGAGTCTTGCATACAGCGTCATTTTCCCCCTGGTGATGAGTTTTTTTAACTATTTTTTCCTCGTTGAAAATAAATTCCCATAACCTTCTTTACACGATTCCCAAGTTTGATAACATTTGGTACGGTAGTTTTCCTTTTATGACCATTTCAAATTGGAACTTTAATTATAACCACCATGTAAATTAAACTTTATAAAAATTTTACAGTTTGGTTCAAGTCCCAGCTTTAAAAGTATATATATAAATATAATCTTTTATATTAATCCTCTTAGAAAGAATGTTTTAAGAAGCTAATTTTTCTCTCGCGTTATAGATTGTATAAAAAAACATGATCTTTAATATGATTTAGATTGTTTCAGCCGATATAAGAATCGGGTCACTCGGTGGTACAGAATTAACCCTGCTGGACTGTTTTATTTCTTTGTCATTTAGCAAAAATCTTTTAATTAAAATATTTATCCTTTGGACTTCGCTTTTTTTTTTTTTTTTTATTTATAGTTAAAATGACTAGAAAATGAAAAGCTGTCTTCAGCTGAAACGCAATTCATGTAATTGATATTTTAAAAAATTGACAAGAAAGCAAAATTTATGGAAGTCTAGCAATCGAAAATCTTAATTTTCTTGTGTGTGCACTGAAAATAACTGTAGAAGGAAAGAAGAAAATTAGGGAGAAAAGTAAGCAAAATTTTGCAGGGAAATTTGGCTGTCAGACATACCAAGATGTTTCAAAAAGTTGGACGCTTTTGAAGATACTTTCAGGATACTTCAATGAATTTAGGTGTTCAAAGAAAAAACACTTGGACGTGTACACCAGCAAATACCATCAATTGAGATTGTGGTTAACAGAAAAGACAATATGGTTTAGACTATATGGTTGTATAAATTTAAATTACGTTATAGAACATCATATCGTATCATAAATGGAGAATCCCATGATTTTCTCATTCGAATTATTTGAAGATTCAGGAGTTTATCCAGTGATGTATGTGGATGTCACCTAAAGATGTTTTTTTTTTTCTCCTGATGAAAGAGCGGCCGAGCGATAAAGTCACTGAACGCTGGTAGTTCTATCCGAGGTCCGAATCCCGCGAACGGGTTGGCTGCTTGGGCATTTTCGTGTTTTTCTCCATGTGTAACGTGTATGCCAGCCAGTTTCCCTTAGAAAGTCCTCCACGAAGGCATCCCTCCCCTTAGGCAGATAGCCCTAGTGTGCTTTGTCATAATTAAATAAACCAAAATCTCTTGATGAAACCAGTCTTTCCTTTCATCTCATACCTTCAAAATGTTTAGCCTCTAAAGACTGATAAAGGCTCTGACCAAATATTGATGAAATGGATTGAATTGAATTATTAAGTTACGTCAAAGCAGGGCTATCTGCCTTAAAGGAAGGATGCCTTTGTGAAGAACTTTCTAAGGGAAATCAGCTGACATACACGGTACACATGAGAAAATCCACGAAAACGCCCATGCAACCAGCCTGTTTACCGGGATTCGAACACCGGAGTGAACTATCAGTGTTCAGCGACTTTACCGCTCGGCCGTTTGTGGGCCTTTATGAAATAGAAGGCGATAACTTTATTTAAAATGATTGTCAGAAATATCAAGATATTCCGAAAATTTGGATGCTTTTTAATATACTTGCGGAATGCCTCAAGAAAAAGAGCAAGAATAAAGTAGAATGAAGAAAAAGAGCAAGAATAAAGTTGAATGCCTGAAGAAAAAGAGAAGAAAAAATACATTTTACGGTAAAATTTAGTATTTGTATTTTTTTTTAATTTAAAACTTTTTAATCTTATGATATTTGATTTTTACGATTTCAAAAATAAAATATTTGACTAAAATATGTATAACATTTAAGAAGCCAAATGTAGGATAAAATTGTGTAAAGCAATGGGCACAATGATAAAACTGTTTAAAGCAGTGTATGCAAGTCATCCTAAGTTAAAATGTCGCAATCCTAAGTTAAATGTTTCTCTTATTTATATATATCTTTTCTGAACGGAACATTGAAAGGCGTGTTAACTGTGCTTTACTGTATTTTCTCTTTTAATATATGCAGTTTTCAAACGCATCGTAGTCTGGGTTACAAAGTATTCCTCCGAAAGAAACGCAATTCAAATAAATAAAAACAAATTCTGGAAAATTTATATTAATAAATATATTTAAAATGCTCAATTCGAAGGAATAAATAGAAAATTTTAAAACAATTATCTGAAGAGACAATGCAACACAAATGTTGTGTAGAAAATTTGTCTGATAGCGTTATAAAAACTATGTGAATGATTTTCTGATTTATGGAAATTTTAATTTTTATTTGATTCTGAATTATTTATTTTAAGGCTTTAATTTTTGGGGAAAAACAGATGCTTCTGGGAATATTATTTAGTTTAAAAGAATATTATTTATTTTCTTTTATTTGCAAATTTTGTACAAGCTTTGCTTCATTGTGAAAGAAGCAGGGAAAGGGAAGCAATTTTTGCCAAGTCATGATTTCGCGCGCTTTGTCCTTTAGAATGTTCTAGAAGTATTTTCATTGTTAGTTGACCTTAAGAGAGGAAGTACGTGACAGAAAGGTCAAAGGTTGTTACTTGTCTTTCAATGTAAGTCATTCAGGTTTTTGGCGATTGAGGGTCCGGTTGTTGGCTAAGTGAAGAAGGGCGCGCATGCGCGATCACCCTTATTTCCGCATTCTGGAGTTGAAAACGCAAATTTTGCCAAAATTAAGGGGGCGATAAGTGAAGCCATAGTGGGAACCCGCGTTTGTGAAGGAGACGAAGGAAATTCGAGTTGGATTGACTCACTGACGGACTGACTTACGGGCTTGCTGGACTTTTGGACGTTACTCTAAAAACTTGCTGGAAAGTAAGAGACAAAATGTAATTACGAAGAGAGATGTTTTCCGGCGGGGAGCGGCAAATATGCTCCCCGGCCGCGTTTTGGTTTACTCTCTTACTGACTGGCGGGTGGAACTTACTTGGGACGTTACTCGTGAAGCTTGCTCTTGGGATGAGTAAGAACAGGCGAGCCGTAATTGCCTAGAAAAAACGTTTCTGGCCGGAAGCTGCAAACACGCTCCCTTGCCGCGTTCTGGTAAAGAGGCGAAATTTGAACGAGTTACCTGCGTGTTGACTTAGGACTTTTCAGGACCAAGCGGATAGCCGTCCTGGGCAGCAGTGCTCCTGTTTCTGTTCTACAGTGGTGGCGTCGACATTATGAGAACCAGTGTAAAGATGAGCCCGGCCGACGTCAACGCTTATTAAGATACGAGTCCTCCACTTCAAGATGTCCAACCAAGTTAAGTTTTATTTTTTGTGTGTTTGAACTTTTCCTTTATATCTTTCATATGTTATTTATTCGATCCTCTCACGGCAAAAGCCTCATAACATTGGTGCCGTGACCTCTGCTTAGTGAAGGATCGAATCAGTAACTTATTTTTTGGATTTATTTATTTTGTATAACTTACTGTTTTCAAATTTTATGTGTGAGGACTAATTAAGGTTTTGATTTGAATTATGTCTGCTTACTGGTTACTGCAGGATATTAATTCTCTAAATTAATTTAAGAATTGAATTTAAGGTTAGGTAAACTGTTTTGGTATAATATTAACCAAAAAGATAGTGCTTTGGTAGAGGTGATTCGATGATTTCATACTGTGCATGTTAGGTTGTTGACCAGTACAAAAGTATTATGTTCTGAGAAGGTGTGTGAAATTGATTTTGAATTGACCTATTTTTAGTAATTTACTGTTTTAATGAAGGAGTTAAGTCTATGTTAATTAGTTTTGATTTGTGTTTGCTTATTTGTTAATACTAGAGGATAAATTTTGAGAATGTGTGTGAATTTCAGGAATTTTGGACTTTAACGTTAGGCAAACAGAATTGAACTTTAAAATTAGGAAAAATATATATTTTAATGTAGCAGAATAGGTACTGTACATTTTTACTGTTGAAAATCCTTGAGTGTTTTCTGGATGTATATTTTTGATTTCTGATTTCTGATACAAGATGGAAAATGAATTATTTCACGATAATCCTATGATATTTGTGTATCCTTGTATAAAGTTTCGAGTGCTTGTCTTTAAAAACTGGACTCATTTTATGAGCACTTCTAAGAGAAAGAGATTAAAGACTCTAATTATTTTACTGAATGAGACAAGCCATAGCTATGCGTAGCTAGAAATTTTTTTGTGTTTTTGCTAATTATTTAACCCAGAATCTTGTGAAATGTGTAATTGTGAGGGGTAACGTTAGAGAAATTTTGATTTTTTTTTTTTTTTTTGACTTAATTGAATAATATTTTGTGAAATGTATGTAATGTTTTCATGATTATCTAGCGTAGTATATTATTACTTTTTATTTACAATGTTTTGATATAATTCCAGTATATTGTGTAATGTGTTAGAAAATTTAATTTAGTATTGAGCAATGAATTTTATAAGTTCTGAAGGCATAATGATACAAATGAATGAGTAATAATTGTAAATTGTTTTTTTATTGAAAAATTCTGTTTTAAAGTGAACATGGGTTAGATTTGAATTTTTGCCTGAGATCAGCAATAGTGATGTTGGCATATTTAATTTTTTTTTTTGGATTGAATTCTTCAGCTTGAGTGAAGTTCTAATTAGTTTAATGAGTCAGAGTAATTGAGATTAGTTATCTTCTGAGTTTTAAGTTGTGAATAGTTGTCATGTGAGAATTGTTTAAACAGTAGAAATTGAGTTAGTCTTGTGAATTGTAGAAAGTGAATTTTAATGAGAATTTTGTGACAACAGGATTTTGCTTTTTGAAATAAGTTTGAGAAGATTAGTTACTTTTGCTCTGTACTCATGAGTGGGAATTTTCTGTTGATTACAAGTAGTTAGTCTTGAATTTGCTAGTGAATCGTAATAGATTTGATCTGAGTTATTGAATTTTCTTTCGTGGTTGGACTTGTTGCAAAATTTGGGGTTAATTCTTGTTTTGGCTTAAGTTTTGTATTTGACTTGTTAGTATGAAGATAGTTGTATCAAGTTTTTGTTTTGTTTTCTGGTGGTTTCTGCCAAGGTCCGTAAAATGTAAGTTCTCTGATGTTTAGTTTTTGTGGAAGAATTGAGATTTCTGTGGTTATAGGATATAGTAGAATTTGAGTTATGGATTTCATTTGTGTGATTTTTAGGGATTTTGAGTTACGAGTTATGAGTATTTTTTTTAGTTTAGCACTATTGAGAACTTTGCATTTGTTGCTTGCAGTTAGGTCTTGCGTGAAGTTGTAATGTCCTGAAAGCTGGTTTTCTTGTAAATACTTGCACTTCATGGTGGCACTTGACCTCTTACACCGGGGCAAACAGGAACTTGTTATCTGAGTAAACTATTGTTGTATCTTTTTCATTGTGTTGGTTCAGGATTGTAACGTTTCAGTCAGCGCACTTTTTTTTTCCGAGATTAGAGATCTTTTGTTCTCTTTCAACGTGTCTGGAGGTTTGCTTGATACGTAAAGTTTGAGTCTGTCATTTATAATACAGCGCTTTTCTCAGCTTACATGGACGCGGTAAAGAGTTACTTTGTTTCTTTTGTTGGGTGGAGGTGTTGCTGAAAGCTGCTACTTAGGTTACTATACAACGTTTTGGAAGAGTCTGATGCAGAATAGATCTCAGATATTTTTTTTTTTTTTTTGCCTAAATTGGGGGGTTTGTTTTGAACACTTTTTTGATTTGTGATATTTTATTTAGTGTTCTAGTAACGTGCTTCAGTCCAGCTTTGATTGATTTCTTTGACTAGTTGAATTTTTTTTTTTTTTTTTTTTTTTTTTTTTTTTTTGTGGACTTAAGGGATTTTTAGAATTACTGAATTTTTTTTTTGGTGTTGTCTTACTAAGGGGACTTAAGTTTGGTGTTGTTACTCACTAGTGTTTACTTTGAGGTTTGAAATTTTTAGCGACACTTCACTCTTGCTGGTTGATTTTTTTTTTTTTTTGGCTTGATTTGAATTACAGTGAAATATTTTTGACTTGATATGGTTTAACGTAATGATTATGTGTGATTTGTTTAGGTATTGCAGTTTAAATTTTTTTTTTTTTTTTTTTTTTTTTTTTTTTTTTTTTTTTTTTTATGTATCGCTGATCTCATTGCTCATTTGAATTATGTACGAAATTTTTACAGTTTAATTGTATTTTCATTTTATGTGTATATGTGTATCTTGGTAGTATCTGTTTGTAATTATTGGCCAAACGGTATTTTGTATATGCATTAGTTTGTATTATTATTATTATTTTTTGTGTGTGTAATGGATAAAATTCTAATTGGTATTTGCACAGCGTATTCGTTATGTTCATTCTCGGAATTGATTTTGGTTGGATTGAATTTTTGGACAATCACGTTTTCTTTCTTTCTGATTTTTTTGAATGGGGTATTTTCGGCTGGTTCCGAGGTTCCTTGTGTTGTAACGTTCTTATCTTTTCTAATGCTTGGCCCTGATCAGGCCGCTTCTGTTCTTAGACGTGATTGTTTGGGATTCATTCCTGGAAGTTATTCAATTTCGTAGTACTTAGGGGGGTCTTTACTCTTTGTTTGAATACGTTCATGTGACATATTTTATTTGGAATTGTTTGAATTATTAGTGTGTTTATTTTCTCAGGAATGTATTTTATGTATCTGCGGCGCGTTAATTATCTTATTTTTATTTATTTCATTTTTTTGGTGTGAACAATTGGATTAGATTATTTCTTTCTTCGGGTGTGAGTATCCGAACACATTCAGTGGCTTATCTATCGTAAGGGAAAAATTGACAGATAAAGTCTTCTTCAACTTTGAAAGATTGATTGTTCTTCCTTGGTCGAAGGTGAGACGTAGGAGGGTGAAATCTGGTTTCTTTTAAGGTCAAGTTTCTCTACTAAAGCTATTGTGGTGCTGAGTTCTTACTTTCCGGGGTTGTTACTTTCAGTTTCTCGCGTTGAAGGCTGCAGGGGGGAGTTGCTAACACAATGATTTCTAACTACAGGGTTTTCCCTCGCTTGCATTGACAACTCCGTACTCATTTAATGTACTCCATGATTGTGCTCAGCAGAAATTGTCACAATAGTAGAATGTGCTCGACCTCAGGTGAAATTGTTTACATTAATGGACTGAAAAAGAATGAATAGGTAAATAAACGTTCAGAAATGTGGCCACACAGAGACTGCAACACTAGTGTGATGTAATGAACTGGGAAAAAAAAAAAAAAAAGGAGAAATTCTTTTTGTCATAAAATTATTGAATGCTTGATCTTAGACATATTTTGGTTGTGATTAAAGCCTTATTTTTTATTTTTATTTTTGTATGTGTTCTGAGTATTTCTAGGTTTAATTAATTAAGTGATTTAATTGATGTTTTTGGATTAATTGCTTTTGATGATCTTCCTTGAGTATTTTAATTAGTAATTGCTTTGATTAATCTTGTTGTTTTCCTTGCACATTTTGGACTTGAAATTTAATGTGTCAGTAACGTTACTGTTACCAAGGAGTCGTGTGAAATATTGTTACATTATGTTATCCTTTAGCCTTATTGCACAGTATGAGTCATGGTATTTCAAGAAGTGTCTGTCTTCTAAATTTTGGTAAACCAAAATTTAATTCCTTAGGGGAAAGGAAATGTTGTGTAGAAAATTTATCTGATAGCGTTATAAAAACTATGTGATTACTTTCTGATTTATGGAAATTTTAATTTTTATTTGATTCTGAATTATTTATTTTAAGGCTTTAATTTTTGGGGAAAAATAGATGCTTCTGGGAATATTATTTAGTTTAAAAGAATATTATTTATTTTCTTTTATTTGCAAATTTTGTACAAGCTTTGCTTCATTGTGAAAGAAGCAGGGAAAGGGAAGCAATTTTTGCCAAGTCATGATTTCGCGCGCTTTGTCCTTTAGAATGTTCTAGAAGGATTTTCATTGTTAGTTGACCGTAAGAGAGGAAGTACGTGACAGAAAGGTCAAAGGTTGTTACTTGTCTTTCAATGTAAGTCATTCAGGTTTTTGGCGATTGAGGGTCCGGTTGTTGGCTAAGTGAAGAAGGGCGCGCATGCGCGATCACCCTTATTTCCGCATTCTGGAGTTGAAAACGCAAATTTTGCCAAAATTAAGGGGGCGATAAGTGAAGCCATAGTGGGAACCCGCGTTTGTGAAGGAGACGAAGGAAATTCGAGTTGGATTGACTCACTGACGGACTGACTTACGGGCTTGCTGGACTTTTGGACGTTACTCTAAAAACTTGCTGGAAAGTAAGAGACAAAATGTAATTACGAAGAGAGATGTTTTCCGGCGGGGAGCGGCAAATATGCTCCCCGGCCGCGTTTTGGTTAAGAGGCACACTCTCTTACTGACTGGCGGGTGGAACTTACTTGGGACGTTACTCGTGAAGCTTGCTCTTGGGATGAGTAAGAACAGGCGAGCCGTAATTGCCTAGAAAAAACGTTTCTGGCCGGAAGCTGCAAACACGCTCCCTTGCCGCGTTCTGGTAAAGAGGCGAAATTTGAACGAGTTACCTGCGTGTTGACTTAGGACTTTTCAGGACCAAGCGGATAGCCGTCCTGGGCAGCAGTGCTCCTGTTTCTGTTCTACAGTGGTGGCGTCGACATTATGAGAACCAGTGTAAAGATGAGCCCGGCCGACGTCAACGCTTATTAAGATACGAGTCCTCCACTTCAAGATGTCCAACCAAGTTAAGTTTTATTTATTTATTTTTTTTTTTTTTTTGTGTTTGAACTTTAAGCAAGTTTTTCAAAAACGTCCTTAGAAGTAAAAACAACGTCGAATCTTAAAATTAATTCTCAGGCTATCAATTGTTTTCCCTTTCCCCTTTTTTAAATTACCAGACAAACCTTAAGTTTTTATATGAATTTAAATGAAAAAAAAAAAGGGTAAATGCCGAATTGATGACTTCTCCTTAGACTCTCAGATGAGGTTAAGATTTTATTTTATTGTGATGTAATTGAATAAACTGATATTTAATCTGGGAATCTATTACAGTATGTTTTCTTTATATTTTTAATATGTTTTTTCCTATATATCTTGTATATGTTTTTCTTACGTTTTCGATCCTCTCACGGCGCGGTCCCGGGATGCATTTTTTTCACAACGCAAAAATGCTTTACACGTTTCACTATACGATCACTAAAAGTTTGGAAATTAGCAAAAATTCTTAAGAGTTTAGTTTCCTCCCTAAGAGGAAGTAGAAACCTTTCACGGCAAGTAGGTTCATATTTAACATTTAACATATATGAATTTAAGATATAACATTGGTGCCAGATGTCTTACACAAGCTAAGTTATTTTTTTTTTTTGTGTGTGTGTGTTTATTCGATCCTCTCACGTGAATTAAGTACAGATATAACACAAACAATTAAAATAAAAGTTAAGAATTTAAAAATTACCTAAAATAATAACTACGACAAAAAATATATATAAAGAAAACTATTTGAAAAAAAAATAAATGTGGACCTTTATTTACGCAGTTCGAATAGGTAAGTAGAAATTTTTAAAACAGTTATTCGAAAAAAAAACCCTGCAACTTAAACAATTAAAATGAAATTCGAAAAAGAAAAAATTACTTAAAATAATAAGTTATAATTAAAAATATAATATAAAGAATATTATTTGGAAAAAAGGAACGATGGTGACTTTTTTTCCGCTCACGGGAAAGGAAACTAGGTTGCCATATATTAAGATGTTCGCCAAGTGAACTATTCTTGGCGCAAACTGAGAAAAAAAGTGCCAACATAAATTTGTGAATTTTTCCGTAAATTTCGCTCCAAATTTTACGAAATTTCATATTTAGGCGTAATTTGAGTGGTAGAATCGAAATATGTAAAAAAACTGGTATGTTATTTCAGAAAAAGTCCGATTTTGTGTCAAAATACCTATGTTAGAATAGTGCTATATATAAATCTAATATATATCCTAAGTCGCGCTTTCGAGACATGAAGAACGCAATTTGAATTTTGTCAATCGGCCCAGTAGATCGGGAGATATAGGACTGTTCCTTTTTTTTTTTTTTTTTTTTTTGAGCAGTGTACAAAAATTAACAATGAAAATGGAATGTATTCAAATGTAATAATTAAAAAACATAACTTCCAACATTCGTATTCATGCCAAGAGCTATATTACAAATTCCAAGAGAAAAATAACAAAACTGCAATTTGCACTTAATGTAAAATTTAATGTTTTTTAAATATTATATGATTAAAAATGCAATAGTTATGGATTACAATATTTAGAAATAATGCTGATGTTTCTTAACACCATTTCTTTCAATCATATGCAGATGCATATACATACTTTAGCTTCTAAATTTTAGGATAATAGGAATTACGATTATCATTTATATGCTTTTTAAAATCATTAACCTTTCTTTGCATATTACATAGAAGAGCTTTCAATAATATACACAATAACTTACTATGTGCATTAAAATCTGCTCTTCATTAAACAACATGTGAAAATCTTTTTATTTATTTATTTATTTATTGCTTCCTTATTATCACATATATCAAATTACGCAACAAAGCTAAAGTTATTCTTAAATATAATAACAAAAATCATATAATCAAATATTCATATTTATTGCTATTTATAGTGGTTTCTTAACATCTTCTCTTTCTATCATACATTAACATATTCTAGTCTTTGAAATAATCACGATAATTTCATTCAAAACATACATTTTCTAAAATCAGTAAATTTTTTCGCATAAACTGCACAGAAAATCTTTAAATATACACAGCATACCACATGCATTAGACTCTCTTCACGAAGTAGCATACAGTGAAACTTTTTTTATCCCATTTATTATGAATTTTCCTGCTATAACAAATATATACAAAAATTAAGCAATGGAAACAATATATTTTAATAGTAAAAACTTTAAATTAAAACATTCATATTTATACTATGGTCATATCTTAGCCATACATATAACATAACTTATCTTTTAAATGGCATAGACTATGCAGTGCTTGGAGTTACAAATACTATAAGAAAATTAATAAAACTACATTTTACTATTAAGAAAATAAAAATACTTAATTCTTTTTGAATTTCTTTACTTTTCGTTCATTTGAAGCAGAGAAAACGTACTACCTTCTAATACTTTTGTATAATTGTTTAAATAAATGTTTGCAAATGTTGACAATATTAGAGAAATCACAGCAAGACTGACATATTTCATTACCAAGTAGCCCACTACAGTCAAAAGTCGTTAATTCGGACACCCATAATTCGGAATGATCTATAATCCGGACATCAAAACTAAAAACTTTCTGCGCATGCGCCACGTTGACACATGCGCAGAGGCGTTCACGCGTGCGCGTAAGACCTTTTACGACTGCGCACATGAGTGTGCGCAAGTGCAGAATACGTTTTCGCGTGCGCATTTTATGTATAATGGACGTATAAGCTAAAATTATCTAATATCTATTTCAGTCAATGTTGATGATTGCGTTGTTCCTTAATTTTTGAATTGCATCCGGCTTATTATTTTTTGCAGACTGTAAGAGCAATTTTTTAAAAGTAAGCTTAAACTTTCGATTATATCAAATAGAATTTCCGATATATATTTGTTAATATGTAAAGGATCTAAAGCGAAAGTATGTTTTGAAATCCGAAATCTGTTTATCAATTTCACGCTGCTCGGCAGCGGGCGCCTAATGAATTGGAAGTTGATTTGTCAGCACTATCCTTATCTTCAGCGCAGATGTTTTTATTTTATTTGGCTTATAATTCCTTACCAAATGTAGTATTTCATCTCGATATGCTCCGTCTTTGATATGATTTAAAACAAGTTCTCGTCATTGTAATTCGCTTCCGATAGCGAAGAAAAGTGACAGAGGTTATTGAAAACAAAAAAATTTCGATTGACAAATTAGTCGGTGTTCTTGACACAGCAATTATAGGACTTGAACGGCGGAACTTTGTAACTGAACAAGAAATTATGTCTGTTTAATAGAATTAAAGAGAAAGTATTATCACATGAAACGAAGCAAAACTTATAAACAACTTACGTTGAAAGAAATGTTTAATAAAGTAAACAAATAAATATTAAGCTTTTTATTTTTGCAAAATTTTGATACCCTTTAGATCATAATTGTTCTCTATTTCATAAATTACGGTTTCATATTTTTTATTTTAGAATTTCTGCATGCCATCTTACGAGATTTAAACTGATGATCTATAATCCGGAAAAATCGATAATCCGGAATCGCCGAAGTCCCGACGAGTCCGGATTAACGACTTTTGACTGTATTACTTATTAATATTTTAAAAAGTGAAATAATGACTGAATGCTGATTTTTGCATTTTTAAAAATGTGTTTTACATTTCTTTGATATAAGTTTTCTAAATATGCGACAGCTATGGATTATAATATTAAAAACTAGTTTGGACGGTTTCTTAAGACCACCTCTACTTACCATATCTAAATATGTGCACTTATCTTTGTTTTCTGTTGTTTGAGAAAATGGAAAATTATCATAATCTCCCCCTTCAATCATCCAAATTTAATATCTTTTCTTTACAGATTACACACTGTAGTTTCAAAGAATATACACAATAACCAGCTATATACACTGCTCGACACTGAAAATGCAACACCAAGAACGAGGGGTCAGAAATTTATGCAAATTTTAGAGTAGACGCACGTCACTGAGTTATGCGAATGATGAGAAATGCGCAGCTCTCAGACACACGTGAAGTAAGATATAACGGAAGGAACGTGCAGAATGGGCAATATTCGTGTCGTTATTTCTGTCAATTGAATTATCGAAGAAAGATGGTTTTTGTCCCGGAGGATGCGTGTAATAGGAGAGAATGCCAGACCGCCGTCAACGAAGGCACTTCCAGCAGATAGACGATTTTACGAGGGGTATGGTGATCGGACTCAGAAGGGCGGATTGGTCCCTACGTCAAATGGCAGCTGATACCCACATGGATGCGATCACAGTGCATCGGGTATGGCGAACATGGTTGGAACAAGGAAATGGGGAAAAAGGAGGGGTGCAGGTGCAGCCAGAGTGACGTCAGCACGTGTGGATCGACACATCTGGCAACAAGCTGTGGCGGTCCTGCAAGTCACTTGTACCGTGATTCTGCAGCATGTGCAAGATACCCTGGATGTTCCCATGTCGAGCAGAACCATTTCCTGATGATTGGTTGAACGTGGCCTGCACTCACGGCGTCCGTTAAGAAGACTGCCATTGAACCCCCAGCATAGACGCCAACGTTTAGAATGCTGCCGGACTGGAGCGATGTGGATGACAGAATGGCGAAACGTCGTGTTCTCAGATGAGTCACGCTTCTGTTTATCCAGTGACATTCGCCGCATACATGTGTGGCGTAGACGTGGAGACAGATCTAATCCGTCAGTAACTGTGGAACGTCCCATTGCGCGACAACGTGGCATAAAGGTTTGGGGCGCTATTGCCTACGATTCCAAGTCCCCTCTAGTTCGTGTTTAGGGCACTATGATTGCCCAACGATACTTGGATAATGTACTGCGGCCGATGGCAATCCCCTACCTTCAGGGACTGGCTAATGCAATTTTTCAGCAGGATAACGCCCGACCACACAGTGCTCGCATCTGCCAACATGCTCTGCAAGGTGTACAGATGCTTCCTTGGTCACCGTACTCTCCTGACCTGTCATCAATTGAACATGTGTGGGATGTGATTGGATGCCGATTGCATACTCTGCCCCTGCCTCGTTCAGAAGACGAACTGTGGCAAATGGTTGAAAGGGAATGGAGAGCCATTCCTCAGGACACCATCCGCACTCTTATTAACTCTATGCCTAAACGTGTTTCCTCGTGCATCGCTGTCTTCGGTGGTCCTACATCCTACTGAGCCGACGCCGTTCTCGCTCTGTATTCTGACTATCATTATGAAATATAGTGATCATTTATTGCTGCTTGCTGTCTCTGTCTTTTTTCTAAATTTCATCACTTTCGGACCACTCCTTCTTGGTGTTGCATTTTCAATGTCGAGCAGTGTATATTAAAGCTTGTTGTTCGTTCATTGATACATTTAATTCCACATCACAGCCGTTAAATATGCATCGTCTTTTAACATTGGACGTTTTCTTGGAATTCTTAAAATCGCCCCACTTTTATCCGTTTATACATCTTCGCGCACAATCATATCTTCGCGAAAATGTTTTCACAAACAACACTTCGTTTAGATGGTATGAAATTCGCGCGAGGAATCTTACGGCACCAAAGCTGCTTTTTTTGCTTCATCCGTTCGAAATTTGTACACACTCACGTAATTTTCATTTCCAGCATAATTAGAATTGCACTTAGGTACACAACAATGGTCAGGCATTGCTACAATATTAACAACGTCAGCACTAAACAACAAAATATATTGATAAATTTAGAGCTTTACAAGAACGTACACACGCCTCGTGGTAGTTACAAAACTAATGGTGGAAAAACGATGGACGGAAAGCATGACTCATCTTTGACTTGTTCGACGAGTGTCATGGTCTTCTCCCTCTCGAAGGTCACGTTCCTATACACTTTATCTTATAGTGAACGTAAAGAGTATGAAAATGGGATATAACGAATTGTTAGGATGCCCTGAACTAAAACGTACTTTTTACATTTTTCTTAAAATTTCCGCAAGTTTTAACAACGTTATTAACTATTAAAATCATCCGTGGTTAGAGTATTAGGATACACATGCCATCAGTTTAAAGCCAAACACCTTTACGCTGTTTTATTTTTTTAATTTTTTATTTTCACCCCTACCTTTCTCTATGTTCTAAACAAAGGCTATGCAAGATAACTGAGATATCAAACTCTAGGAGAACGATGATACAATAAACATATCTTAGGACACCATATGGTTATATGACCATTGAATTTAACAAAATGAATGGGCTCGCTGATTCCATACAAATTCTTTGATGTGTGCCAGCCAGAACTCTACTGAAGGATGATATTATGATAGAAATTTCGAAACATCTGCTATTCAGAGAAAAAGGAAGTAGTGAATCTTAACACGCGGGTTTTACAATATTCTTCTTTTAGGGAATGAAAGAGTTTAATCCTTATCACATTGTTTTGTTTGACTATAAATGCTCTCCCAGTTCTATCTTCCGAATAGGGTTTTGCATTGATTAAATCTTTTGCAAGGCATGAGATATATTTCATAAAGGTTATTGAATCGTTGTGTAGCAATTACTATTATCTTGGGAGACAATGATTGTGTTCTCTCTGGACATTGGAGACTTCAACAAGTAGGCAACGAAATTCCTTTTTCATATTTTCTAAAACAGCAAAACACACATTGATGCAGCTAAATCGATATCAACCAGACATACAGTTCATCGAAATCTTTATTTCGTATCATACGAAAATTTTCTTCTCATGGTGGTTTGTTAATTTAGATATGAAGAAAAAGTTGAGAAAGGTGGAATACAGGATGTTGAAGAAGCATTGCTAAATTGGTGCGCCATTCAAAGAAGTCATAATCTGCCAATATCTTGTAATGTTCCAACCTAGAATTTACAGCTAAGAACTGGTAAGGGAATAATCGCTTAGTTCAGAAAGACAGAAACGTAAACGTACGAAACGTACCCTTTATTATTCAAAATAAATTTAGCAGTTGACTCCTTCTTGGAGTTTACAGCAAAACCTCCACTTGGGCTTGAACCCAGGAATACTAAGAAATAAAACTTAACTAAACTAAAACGACATAGCCGAAGCTATCAAGATTCTATAAGAGTTGGCCCCTTAATGTTAACTAAACTCCGAAGCTATCAAGGGCCTGAAATACGACCGAGCGTAGAAATAGCTTTAGAGAGAGTAGCCTAAAAGGCGAAAGCGCGCTGGTCAGAATCTCTGGCTCTCTAACGAAGTCAGTAGAACTTCAAAGTTACTTAAAGTTCAAAATACTTTCTCCTCCTTCATTTGCATTTAACCGTGATTCTGAAAACACGTTCTGGCAGGAAGTTGTAAGCTGAAATTAGGAGAGATAGGATAGTGGCTTTAACAAAAAATAACTGTCAGCAACTTAGGATAAACCTTACAATCTAGACAAAAGCCAACGATTTTGCCAGACTCTTTCGAAAGAATGAAAAAGAACGAGCAATAAATTTAACAATAATTACAATTAAACTTTAATATGATTTTTGTAAAATTAGGTTTATTATTCACTTCTTTTGGTAAATGTGACAATATTAATCAGTTTTCTCTATTTTCCATTAAATTGTCACACCATTTTGAGAGAGAATTTTTTTTATTGGATCGGATACAGCGAATCGCATTTCAGTTCCTTTCAATTTGTTACAGTTTGGTTCGACTATACAAAAAATATATGAAAACAGATTACAAATTTGTTAACATTATTTTGTGGGCAAAAATTAATTGATATGGTCAGGAATGGTAAATGAAGAGCTACTATTCTTGCAAAGAGACTTAATGAACTAATAAAAAATTAAGAACAACCAGAAATGATATCAAACACACAACAAAACTCACAAATTCACTGCATGTTTATTGGTTATCCTTACAGTTTATAGTTATCAGAGAAATAAATACATATTAAATTTCATATGATTAAAAACCTAACATTTCCCAGGTGGAAACCATGGTGGCTTGTCTTTAACTGCCCTATAAAGACTTGTTCTACAAGAATATTTGTTTCTCAGCCACATGTAATAACTTTTCAGTGCTTCTTCATCTCGTTTACGCTTAAGATCCACTTTTTCCTTCTCTTTCTGAATCAGCCATTCTTTCATTTTCTTTTCCATATTAATAACATGAGTTTTATGTGTCTGCCTATTTCAAAAGAGAATAAAATTAATTATATCATTTAAAGTGATATATTTTTACTTAAAACTGACACTCTGGCCAAACACAATATCACAGTACGATTCAAAAGTAAAATGAAAAGGCTAATTTCATGAGATATGGAAATAAAAGCTTCTTATTTCTATAATTTATAAATATACTAATAATCAAAGTAATAACATTGAGTAATACTTAGAAACATGCAGTGCAAATCTACTGCTAAAGTATTTTTTGGAAGCACATATTAAAGAAAAATTTCCTATAAGTTTCGTAAATAAACTCGCTTGTCTGATATCAGAACAGCTCCCGAAATTCATTGTGGCAAGGAGATAAGATTGCGCATGTCGTTGGCAAGAGCATTGGGCACCTTACAGGTGACAGCACGACTCTGCTCAGTTTCGCTCCCAATTTTGAAGGAGGACACCGCGGGAGAACGAGTCAGACGGTCTGTCCCCTTTGTTACCCTACCACCAACCTCTCGAAAGGACTTTATTTCGAGTACACTAATGCCCCACAGACGCTATACATTTACAAACATCCATGCCTTCTCCGGGATTTGAACCCGAGTCCATCGGTATGGCAGTCAGAGTCACTAACCACTATCCCGGTTAGGCGGATTACAACCAGCTTAGCCCAGTTTTGAAGGAGAATCGCCCACAGCATGGATCTCATGGTCTCCCACCTCTCTTTTCATTCCATCAGTACTTCAAGAGGACTTTCGATTCAACAGTATTTTAAGTGCCACCATGCCAGAAAGACTTTATACATTTAGAAATATCCCTTCTCCGGGATTCAATCTAAGCAATAAATTAAAAATTTAAGTTAATGAAATAGCAATATGAGTAGATAGAAAATGTGAGTTCTACGCCATGTGGTGCTGGGACTGCGTGGCACTCACAGGAAGGAGGGAATCGAGCACGCGAGGGTTCCTACGTCATCAACCACGCAGCTTAACCCAGACGCGTCGCATCCTGTTCGTGATGTCATCACGCATTGTCACCTCAGATTACCTTTGTGATGCTTCTTTGGCGAAATGAAGCAACTCCAATGATGGAACACAGCAATAACTTTTATTTAACACTCAAAAATGGCGACATACAAACAAGAAGAGAAAACATATTCTAACATTTAAAAATAAATTACATTCTTCGTGCGAGAGTCGCACGAGGCACTCGAGTCTGGTTTCAAATATTGCCATTTACAAATACCTTAATGTTCATCTATTTAAATTATTTAAACTACAAGATTTTAATATTATTTAAATCTGTTACAACCTCTCCCCAACGGAGAGACTTTTACCGAAGGGAAAAGTTCTGTAAAATTCGAAGGTTTATAAGCTCGGCATTCTGAATTATTTTAAGAAGAGGTAATTTCTCCCCATAAGTTCTAAACTTTAAACCAAAATTTTAAGTTTTCAACAAATACTTTTACACCACATTTAAATAGAAAAAAAATGGAGAATGATTTAGTCTTCCTTTTTTTTCTTGACGGCGCCTAGATCTCTTCCATAGTGGACCAGTTCCTCGGCTATAATTCACAGCAAAGCCTTTCCTCAGTTCATCGGTGCCTTTCGGATAATATTCAACTGTCATTTGCTTTCGACAATTGTTTTCTTCGTCTATTAGTAGCGGCTTTGATATTAAATCAAAAGCCGAAAGATGATGATAACGCTGCATTGCAAAGTGATTCTCAATATTAATTTCTTTATCGTTTTTCAAATTTTCGTGAACATCTTCCACGTTTAATTCTGGTGATTTAACTTTTTCTTCAAATACATCTCTGGATGCTTTATTTTCTTCCTTCATCGGTTCAAAGATCTGCTCTTCAGCTATTTTTCTTTTCCTTTGAGCTCTAGTAGAAACGGCATTAACCTGGTGAGGACAACTATCAGGTTCCTTTCCTTGTTTATTCAACAGTGCAAAAGTTCGATTGCCTAATAAATACCTTCCTTTGTCGAGTTCATTTCTAATAATGGCAGCCTTAGTTATTACTCGTCCAAGATCGCAATTTAGTTCGATCTCAGCCAATGGTAAACAGGTTGGATTCAAATCTAATGGCTGTTGCACCCACACATTTTCACCTGTCAGCATTTCCGGCGTGATGTATTTGCGACAAACTATATCAATACTAGCACCTGAATCCCTTAATATAGGAATTTTATGACCATTTACGTAACCCATACTAGTATAAGGTAATAGAAATTTATCCTCTGGTTTTGCACTAATTCTGTTAAGATTAGCAGGAGATTCAGTACTATTCTTAAGTTTGGGACATTGGGGCCTTAAATGTTGATAGGACCCACACTGATAGCATTGTGACGTTTTTCGTTTTTCATATTTATCATCTGGACGTGGACTTCTAGGTCTATGAAACCAGCTTTGCGAATTAAATCCTGATGACAATTTTTTTTCAGTTTTATCTTTATTATCTGAACTCAATTTACCTTGAGTTAGTGCATTGTATCTTTCTTTCTGCCGATCCACTACAGGCTTTTTTTGAAAGTTTCCGCAAACGTTTTCATAGGCATCAAGTTTTTCAGCTAATTTTTTAGATGAAATCATCTCTACCCATTCATCAAGAAAATGATCTCGAATTTCAGGAGGAACTCGACGTTTAAGTTGGTCAAGCACCATCAAATCTAGCAACTGATCAAAAGTCTTAACTCCTAGACCAGTCACCCATTCTTTGCAATAATTTTCTATTTCATAATTGAAATCCATCCATGTGGATTCGGTACTTTTTTGATGTTTCATAAATTTCTGCCTAAACTTTTCCGGGCTTAGTTTAAACCGTCTTAACAATAAATTTTTCACGTGTTCATAGTCTTTAGCTTTATCGGAGGGTTCTCTAGCTATTAACTGGGTTACTTCGTAAGGAAGTAGTCCTAGTAAATGAGATACAAATTCTTCTTTATCAATTTTAGCCCATTCTGCTTGCCTTTCAAACAATAGCAAATATAGACTGATATCTCCTTTCTTGTCATCGAATTTCTGCATAAGGTGACTCAGCTCCGTTTTCGGCCGGATCTGTCCGGTATTTTGAGACTTTGTCTCTGCTTCAAGTCTTAATCTCTCTAATTCATACTGTTCGTTCCTTCTCCGCTCTTCTGCTTCTTCCTGTCTCCTACGTTCTTCTCTTTCCTCTCTCTCTTTTTCTCTTTTCTCCCTCTCTTTCCGTTCTTCTATTATTGTGTCTAAGACTCCTTTGACGAATACCTCATCATAATCTCTACTTTCAACAATTTTCTGTTTTAAATCGACTATTTTCAAATCTGCAGTCACATGAACTCCCAGTTCAGCCGCGAGATTTTGCAAATCTTCCTTACGAGCTCTTCCCAAGTAAGACATTGTTTCTATGTTTAAAATTAACGAACACTGTGTTCTTTATACTTCCTCAAAATAGCTCAAATTAATTACTTTAATTAATTAATGCAGTCAGGAATCACGAAATTAAATGCACTCTGTTAAATACGTATACCTCAAAAATGAAATATTTAAATTATATGAAGTTCATTCTCTCTACCACATTAATGGTGACTAAAATAAGAATAACAACATAGAGCAATATATATGTCTACTGTCTGGACAACTAAAATGAATATTAAAAATAATATCCAATACGGTAATAAAATAAGACAATTCAATATTAAAAGGAAGTAATAATCTGTTATCACTAATATTGCGTTCAGTGATGAACTAATAACATAAAGCAATTCTATATAAACATTAAGTAATAATCTGGTATCACTAATATTATGTTCAGTGATGAACTAATAAAATAAAAATACGCACGATTATTCGATCTCGGTCAGTGCCTCCAAAATAATTATGACTGTGATGCTTCTTTGGCGAAATGAAGCAACTCCAATGATAAAACACAGCAATAACTTTTATTTAACACTCAAAAATGGCGACATACAAACAAGAAGAGAAAACATATTCTAACATTTAAAAATAAATTACATTCTTCGTGCGAGAGTCGCACGAGGCACTCGAGTCTGGTTTCAAATATTGCCATTCACAAATATCTTAATGTTCATCTATTTAAATTATTTAAACTACAAGATTTTAATATTATTTAAATCTGTTACACCTTGCTATTGCTACGTCAGCCACACGTTTCATCTTGTTTGTGTTGTAATTCGGTTTTATGTACACGTTTATCGATTGACGTAAAACTCCCCGCCGCTCTGATACCATACTAAATCCGCAACCTGATTGCAGCATGCATATACATGTTAGAATTTCTAGTGCATTCTTTTTAGTTCAGAAATGGCCGCTAGAGCGCAGTAGTCTTACCCATAGGGCTTTCTGATTGGCTCTCGTAGATCCTGACTAAGGCCTATATAGTCAGACGCTGGACCCTTTTTCATCATTTCTGTTAGCGCTGTATGCTTCGCTACTGCTTTCGCCCATCCGGTTTGAATCAAGACATGTTATTCGAGGTATGTATTTATTTTTTATCACATATCTTTTTCGTATTCGTATATTCGATGTTACTATTTAATTTGAGTACGAAAATCTGCATTTGTTGCATTGCCTTTATAGTTTGAATTTATATTTTTCAGATGGATTTGGAACAACAGTTCGAAAACGAGCCTCTCAAAGTGGATGTACTGAAGATTTCAAATTCTGATTGTAGTTCTGACCCACACCATGAGAAGTCCAAAAGAAACACCCATCTCGCGGAACACTAATGGCAAACGAAAACTAGATGAAGATAATATATCTAAGAAGAAAGTACGTTTATTCTTGCTATAACGCAGACTTATTTTTATTATTCTTTTACCAAACGACTCATAATTATTTTTTCTCTTTCAGCGCAATGGACGGTTTACTGAAGACACAATCCCAGAGGAGCTGACACATATTGGCGACAATGTCTTTTTGGCACCTACTCTTTTCAACGGAAAGATCACTGTGCACATTAGGAAATACAGCAAGTACAGGAGGCGTAATGGCAGACCGCACATTGAGTTGAACAGTGTTAAACGAATGTGGCATACTGCGCATGCCCAGAAAACAATTTGGCGTAATTACTATGTTGGCGCGATTTGAAAAGAAGATAAATACGGTATATGGTAGATGTATCGCCATCTAATTGTAAACAAATCTGGCGTTTAAATCTTCGTAGAATATAATGTAAATGTAAATTAATTACTGTGTTAAAATACTATTTTTTGCTGTACTGCTCAAACAACTAGAAAGCTGAAATTATTGCGAAGTAATGTGAAGCAGTGTTTACATTCAAAATGTAAAATATAATATTTATGAAATTCTGCACATTCCTTTGGAACTGTACATATTTTAGTTCAGAAAAAGACTGAAATTTAGGATATATTAGTTGAAAATTTATTCATTATACTTTTAAGCAATAAAAACAATTCAGGATTTACCATACGTTCCATTCGTACATACATAAAGAAACACTGAAGAATATAACAAGTGCTTGCAAATAACACTGAAGAAATTTTACAATTCTTTAATCCTAGTTATTAAATTCTTTGAAATGAGAAAATAAAAGCGCGAATATACGTTAACAAACTAAGCGAGATACTCCAGTTTACAATTACTGAATTATAACATGTAAACAAATTACATTTAAATAACGAATTATTACGAACATATGTTAACAAATATTAAATGCACTGTTATTGACAAATTAAAATGAAACATATATTAGAAAAATAAGCAAGTGCAATCGGCATGGACGTTAAAATAACTAATAAGCAAAGTTCCACAACATTGCAATTTTAAACATCACTCGAAGACACTCGACAGCCATGGAGATCACGAATAAGCTAACGCAGGGTTGCTTAGTCGCCAATATTTCTCCTCGCGCCAAAGGTACACCATGAAGCATGCGCAGTAAGCGAAATTCGCTTAACACTGTTCAACTCAATGTGCGGTCTGCCATTACGCGTACGGGAGTTCATACTGTTCAACTCGTAATGGTGTGAATTTAGAACCTTCGTGTTTGGACACCCTCTCTCGGCACAACCCACAGGACGTGTTCACAATGACTTTGCAATTACCTAAGAATTTTAGTGCTGAATATGATGGTTACCACATCACGTTAAAGCAACTAACAGTAAAAAGAGTGGAGAAAAGAAGTCTTAGTCTTACAATCGCGCAGTGAATTGTATGAATTGTCCACAAATTACAGTCGTATCAGTGACATCGTCACTAACCTCGTCTATCAATGTATGGACTCTTGTGAAGCCTACGAAAGTGTAGCCGAGAAATTTATCAACGAGGAAAAGCTTCCAGAATCCTTCGACATTTCTTTGGGAACAGCATGCCTCCAAAGCATTCTAAAGACGTCACTAGAAGAGCTGATCCAAGAACACGGAGATTTAAAGTATCCTAAACGTATAGACCGTGAAGAGCTCGCTATTCATAAAACAGAAACTATCAACTCCTTGGCTCTGAAATTAAACTCTATCGACATAGCCAGGCAATTTTATGGAAATGTATGGACTGAAGAGCCTTATTTGCTTCTGATTAACCCATTTTATCACAATTTATTTATTTTGTTCAAATTTGAAAAGAATGATATTTTCTAAGGTTATTTAAACCTAAACAAACTAAATATAACAAAATTAGAAAATTGTTTATATTTTATATAAGAAATCTGGCCTGTCCTCTAAATAGGACACTGGGACTGGGGATAAAATTTGCACTTACATATTTTTAGTGTTCTCTGCAATGAGGAAAAGTGATTTTTGTGTACAAATTTTACCTTATTCGACTAATACTTTCTTATTTACAAGATAGTTCACTTTTCAGATGAATTTCACTCTAATCTTGGTGGAAAGGTCCAAAGCAAGCCTGACAAAGTGTTTTGTCACATTTAACCACAGTATGTTTTTAGTTTTCCGTTTGCAGCCCTCTCTTTGACAACGACGCTGTTGTTTTCCCTTTAGTAAAAAGCGACTAACACTATCTTTACGGATGTCTTCTTTTGCATCAGAAGGTACAGTCTAGATCCTAGGTCTAACTTTTGTGCTTATCACAGTTTCTTTTAGATAAACTGTTGTTACAGCTCTTCGGAACTCCTTCAAGTTTCGAGCTTCATTTTTTTTTCAGAGTTTTGTGAATTATCCAGGCGTTTACCATAGCCATCCAGCGAACGTATAAAAAGTGGCTAGTACCACTTTTTTCCACGAATTTTAATGGAATAAAGTCCAGCCAACCAGTCGTGGTGATCCACACCGCCCATATGTTTGTTGTAGAATTAATCAAATTTGGCATCTTCACGTTAACTTTATCTTTGGTGTCCTCTCACTCGCCTCTTCAGATCAAAGAATGGTTCTAAAGTGCTGAAATTTTACCAACAGTGACAGTACTATTATCATTCCATCGCACCAGGAAAATCTCAGATTTCTCGTCAAATGCAAAATCAGACGTGCCTCTTTCTTTCTTCCGCATAGATTTAGATTCTTCTAAAGGAAACTCGTGGTTTATCCGATTTTCTCGTATGGTTACTGTAGCTCGAAAACCCTGTTCACTAAGACTTTTCAAAAGATAAATGCTAGTAAAAAGTTATCAAAATATAAAGTGTAGCTTGAAGGATTCACAATATTCTGTGTTAGTTTCATAATAAACCGAGTAACCATAATATCCCTCGCTCCCACAGAGAGCCCAAAGTTTATATCCAAAACGTATAGGCTTGCCTCGGATAAACTGTTTCAGACTATTCCTACTGTAATACTTGACGATCATTTCATCAATCCTTAGATTTGCAGAGAAGTGTCCAAATGTCATAAAATTATTATTGAATACGGCAAACAAAGGTTTTACTTTGAAGGATCGATCCTGGGCATGCTGACTGACAGTTCCATTGTCCACAAAGTATAAATAAGATTTCAAATTTTGGAAGCGGTTTCGTGACATGGCATTTTTCACCAGGGTAATACCAAGGTCTTCAGCATCTGACCAGTAGTCACGTTCGTAGGTATTTGAATGATAGCCAGTTAGAAGCAAAATTCCGATAAAAACACGTATTTCGTTGGCAGTGGTCAAGAAATCGTGTTCGTTTTTTACATCTGTTGCATATAGCACAGTTTCTTTTACAATGAGATCGTAGACTTCACTGGAATAAAACTGCTCAAAAAGTTCTGATGGAGTTTTATCTTTCAATGCAGTTTCCATCTGCTTGAGCAAGTCACTTGCAATTGATTCATCCTGTGTTTTCCATTTTGTATATATTGTAGTGATTTATTCTTTATCCAAGATGATTGGTGTCTTTTAGCTTTTTCTTCTACTCTTTGTTGTGGAAACACTAGAGCTTGTGGACGGTTCAGGCTGGAAACTATCTCCAGTTATAACCTCCAGAGGCCCAAGAACATCGGTTACAATAATCTCACCAGTATTTGCTTTATTCTCATCCCTTTCATCTTCTTCAGTTAGTTCACTGGCATCTGGTTGTAACACAGCAATTTCAACTTCGCTCTCATCTGAATCTAAACTATTGAATAGTTATAATGCTTCCTCTAACTTCAGAAACCTTTGCACTGACATAACTCAGTGGGGGTGAAACACTATCATTTTTTTTTACTCTTATTTATGAAGAGGGAAAGAACGCGTCAATTGCATACTTATCGGCCCATTGTCCTATTTAGAGGACAGTTAAAAAACAATGCGCTAAAACTCACCTAATAACAATAAAGCTTTCATTAACCACCAGGATGATAAGGAAAGAGTACTTTCACATACAAAATGCCCAGTTGAGTGTCCAAAGTAAACTGAAAACGAATTCTACAATCACAAACAGATGATACTAACCACGTCCACTAAATGCGATGAATAATCAAAATGTCCAGAGGAAGGAAGAGGGGGCGAGACACATAAGTCACCCTAGCAGATGCTAATACATATCCCTACATATTCCAGCTGGCAAAATATTCGCACCAAGCAAATACCGATTTCTACATGCTATTTTTCAGCTGTCTTTTAAATAGGACAGTGGGATAAAATGGGTTAAACCAGCACATTATATCACAAAAGACTTTTAAAAATCTGTCTCAAACATGTACTTGATGAAGTGAAAGAAACATTTTGTCCTACCAATTTGGAAAAATATGGTGCTTATAGTATTGGATATTATGAATGTTTAAATAGTAAATAAAATTATTTGTTTATAATGGTCTTTTTACTGTCTCAGAATTAAATTAAAAATAAATATATATAAAATTAAGGGAACACTATAAATAATCATACACATTTGCTTTTCGTTCATAAGAAGTATTGTTATAGAAATGAGTGGTTGTATATTTAAGAGGAAACTATAAATACTAATGAACTTTCACATTTCTATTAGTAAAAATCACTGCTGCACACATCATGAAGCTAAGTCTGATATATCGCGATCTAGCCCTTCCCGCCAGTTTGGTGGAGTGAGTACTTTGCATCATGCTTTAAAAGGCAAAGAAAGTCACAAGACGATCAAGAATTGAAAGAGTCATATACAAGCCTGCCCAGCGACATTTTCGTCGCAATCGCGTCCTCGTCAGAGGCATCGACGCTCAGTTTCAATCTGATTTGGCAGATATGCAATCTCTTGCCAAACACAACGATGGATATAAATATGTGCTAACATGTATTGATGTGTTTTCCAAATATGCTTGGGATATTCCATTCAAAGAGAAAACAGGTCAGAGTGTTAAATCAGCTCTCGAACATATTTTTAGCCAAAGAAAACCACATGTATTACAGACTGACAAAGGTAAAGAATATAAAAATAAAATCGTTCAAACTTTATCTTAAAAAAGAAAAGTTCGTTTTTTCACAACTGGGAACAGTACAGTGAAAGCAAGCATCATCGAACGATTTCACAGAACCCTCAAAAGCAAAATGGAGTATTTCAGTGAAATGAATACATATCGTTATATTGACGTAATAGATAACTTAATTCACAGTTATAATCATACCTGGCATCGCTCTATTCAAACTGAACCAGTGAATGTCAATAAACACAATTAGAAACAAGTGTGGAATCAATTACATAAAGACCCACCTAAATCTCAACCTAAGTTCGAAGTGGGAGATACGATACGCGTTAGCAAATTAGAAATGATTTTTGAAAAAAAAAAAAAAAAAAAACTATGAAAGTAACTGGACAAAAGAAATATTTACGATCCATGAAATCCTTACTAGAAATCCACCTGTTTATCGACTTAAAGACCTCGCTGGAGAAGTCATTGAAGGAACCTTTTACGAAAAGGAACTGCAAAAAATTTCAGATTCGGGATATTATCCTGTTGAAAAAGTGTTGCGAGGAAGAAAGAGAAACGGTGTGACGGAATACTACGTGAAAATCTTAGGTTATCCACCAAAATTTAACGCTTGGGTGACCGATGTGAAAAGTTTATTAAAACTCCACATCGTGTAAAGAATCGTCATTTGCCAAGATGTCTTTCTATATGACTTACCTAGTGATAGCTCTCAACGTTATTTTCCAGAAAATACTATCTCTCATTTCATTACTCAATTGCCTGTACCCATCGTTGAATGAATGGGAAGTTGGTCTTTCTGAGACCATTCACCCACATACCTGGTACAATATTAACAAAGATAACAATCTCTTTGGCTTTGATTTGGGTGACCCTTCAGGTGTAAGGGAAATTGCCAATAGAAAAATACCACCAGGATGTTATGAAAGTGTCCCAGATCTCTTAAAGGCCATGCCTTTAGCATCATTTAAAGATAAAATATCTTTACAGTATAATCGTTCAACAAAAAGAGTGAAAATTGTCACGCAAAATGGAGCTCGGTCAATCTTTTATGATTCGGGATTGGCAAGTTTATTAGGCTTCGAAACGCAGATTGTCGAAGGTACTTGGAATAGTCCTTATGTGAGTGATCTGCATTCTGCTTATACATTACTTTATGTGTATAGTGGCATCGTTTCGCCTCAGATCGTTGGTAATGTGCAAGCTCCCCTCTTAAAAGTCGTAACAGTTACCGAAAAGATGGTGATACCGTAAATGTACAATACGACAGACCGCATTATGTACCAGTAGCAGGAAATTCATTTAATACAATCGAAATGGAAATCCGACTCAATTCGGGTACATTCGTTCCTTTTGAGAGGGGTAAATTAATTCTTGTTATTCATTTCCGAAGGCGACAAATCCTATAAATATGACAACAGACGAGGGAAAGTTTTATTTGTAAAAAAGACATCAAGATGCTCGTACTATACGAATGCTGTACTCAAAATTAAGAAAATCATTATCAAATCGGCTCGGGACTTCCTTATTATCAAGGTCAACCCTATCAAAAGGGCTATAGTCTCGAGGTATTTTTCAGTCTATTTCGCTCTGCTATGTCTTTGTGAAAGGAGCCAAAACGGTGGTAAAAGAAGCTTTGCGCACCGGAGCTCTCATCGCAAATGATGTGTTGGCAGGTGAAAACATTAAGTCTGCTGCTAAACAAAGAGCCAAAGAGGCGGGAAAAGTATTAGCGGCAAAAGCTATTCGTAAAGCCCAAACCATGGTTGGTAGTGGCAAGTATAAAAGGAAGTGAAAACAGTCAAAACACTTCATTTCTCCGAAAGCGCTGTGAAGCAGAGAAGACGTGATATTTTCGATTCATAATGGCTTTTATCATGAAAGATTCCCCTGAATGTGTTAAACCGAATTAGAACTTTTTCATTTACCTGGAACTCATACGGCGATTCAAAGTGGCCAATGGGTTCAGTTTCATCCTCTATCTAATGTATTTGACGGAGGTCCCGTAGAATTCCATATTTCAGGCAGTGGAGAAGATTATATTAACCTGTCACAAACACAACTCTACGTGAGAACAAAAATAATAAAAACGGATGGTTCACCTCTGGATAAAGATGGCCCAGTAAATTTGTTCCTGCATTTTTTATTTTCTCAGGTGGATGTCACATTAAACGAACGACTGATGTCTTCTTCTAGTAACACACATCCCTATAGAGCTTATATTGAAACTTTGCTCAATCGCGGCTGTGATAGTAAAACTTCAAAATTGATAGCTGAAATGTATGACAAACATCTAGAAAAGCGATCTTCCTTTTTCAAACTGAGTTCTATTGTTGATATGATTGGTGGCATTCATTTTGACTTATTTCACCAAGAAAAGCTTTTATTAAATATGGTGGATGTTAAATTAACTCATAAGAAGCAAGCTGGAGTTTTGTTTGCAAGGAAAAGCAGGTCATAAAGTGGTTTTAGAACATGTATCTAGGTCATGCCAAAGCGTTGAGAAGAGTAATGCCAAGTATCCTATTAATAGAGTCTATTTCATTCCCCAAAATAGCATGTCCTTGATACAAGACAATGTTTTTGTTGGTCAGATGCCTCAGAGAATTGTAATTGGATGTGTTGATAATGACGCTTTTCACGGAAATTTTGCCAAATCACCATTTGAGTTGAAACATTATCACCTGAATTTCATATAAGTGTAGGTCGACGGACAGCCTGTGCCTTACAATCCATTGGAACCAAATTTTGATAACAACTATTCGAGCTTATCATAGCCTGTTTTTCAATAAATTTCAGCAAGATAAAGGCATTTTTATCTCGAGAGAAGACTATTTACAAGATAACGTGTTATTTGGTTTCGAATAATCGCCAGATCTTTGTGATGGAGAGCATATGAATTTCATTAAGCATTCTAATCTACGGATTAAGTTAAAGTTCAGCCAATCTCTCGAGCAAACCGTGTGTGTGATTATCTCTTCAGAATTTGATAACGTGATTGAAATTAATAAATCGAGGAACATCATTTTTGACTTTAACTGATGGATGGTCGTATTATACAAAACATTTTATCTCGTGAAGCAGCAGCTGTCTTTCGAGGAGTTTATCCAGCAGATAAAATACCTCCCTTAATTAGAAGATCAGCCATCGTTGTGAATATAGACAAGTCCACAGAACCCGGAGCGCATTGGGTAGCCTTTTTTCAAGATGAAGAATTAGAATTTTTTATTCTTATGGACAATCTCCAGATGTTTATGGATTTCAGTATTCAAATGTAAAATGAAATAATATTCCATTACAGAGCATAACTTCTAATGTATGTGGAGCATACTGTATTTATTATGTACTTAAACGAAGATCTTAAAGAAGGCCAATCTTTGTATGCCATTATTGAAAATTTATGTAAAATGAGTGATTTTAACTTGTATCAATTTGTGAAAAAGCTTATGGTGTAAGAATGATTTTTAAACAATAAAATATTTGAAATGTATTTTTTCATTTGTGTTTTATCTTTCTGACTGAATAATTTTTTCAACTTATATAAAAGCATATTGAGTTTTAAATATAATGACAATGAAATTTTTTCATATGAAGAACAACATAAATAATACTTTTCGACCTAAAAAAGTTTAATTGAATATTTTTCGACTTTGTAAAGTTTAACTTTTCCCCCTTACATTTTGAATTTAACATGGGTTTTCCCATAGACAAAATAAAAGTGGAGATTTTCCTCCCTAAAAAAATAAAGTGAAAATTTTTCGACCCCCAAAAAATCTAAATGAATATTTTTCGACTTTATAAAATCAAAGTGTAACTTTTTCCCCTTGCATTTTGAAATTAACATGGGTTTTCCCATAGACAAAATAAAAGTAAAGATTTTTCACCCAAAAGAAACTTTTTCAACCTGAACATTTTTCATCTTAACAAAAACTGAAATTTTTCATCTTAGAAAAACTGTAAATAAAACTTTTTCCGTCTTAGAAAAAATCTTTTTTAGCCATCATAATTATTTTTAATTTCGGGAAAGTATCTTATTCCTAAGAACACAATAAAGACACATATATCAAGTTAACATTGTTTTATTTAATATCTAATTTTGAAAGAAAAAGGAGTGATCATTTGGTGATCCATTAATTTTTTAATAAACATGGTTTTTCCGCTGCCACTAGGACCAGCAGCTAACATTGTGAAAGGATGCTTTAATTTTAACAGTTCCATCTTAACTAAATTCTTATTCGAAAAACAATTCTATTTATAGCTGCTCCACTAGATTTTTAATTTTTCTAACTTTTCATTTTTTGATAAAACTAAAATTATTTTTTCTACCTTATTAGATTAATTATTGTAACTTGATTAAAATATTCTAATTTGTTAAATATTTTTCTTAAAAAACATTAAGAGAACTCTCTCTTTACTGAAGATTTAGTTTTTTAAAGTACAAAACAAGAAATAATATTGTAGAGTCATTAGGTTAATTGGAAGCAGAAAAGATGAAAAATATGCAACCGCCTTCGCCGGAAATCGAACCACGGACCTCTAGAATACCGGCCCAGCGTGCTACCGTTACCCCACGAAGGCACGCTAGGGAAGCGGAAAAATACCTTATATACTCCCCTTTTTAAAGGGCGACTAGGATTTTAAGGGACCTAGTCGCCAAATCCTGGGTGCGGAGAATCATCATCCACAACCCTTTTAGTTCAGGCGCCACTTGTATAGTCATTAGGTTAATTGGAAGCAGAAAAGATGAAAAATATGCAACCGCCTTCGCCGGGAATCGAACCACGGACCTCTAGAATACCGGCCCAGCGTGCTACCGTTACCCCACGAAGGCACGCTAGGGAAGTGGAAAAATACCTTATATACTCCCCTTTTTAAAGGGCGACTAGGATTTTAAGGGACTTAGTCGCCAAATCCTGGGTGCGGAGAATCATCATCCACAACCCTTTTAGTTCAGGCGCCACTTGTATAGTCATTAGGTTAATTGGAAGCAGAAAAGATGAAAAATATGCAACCGCCTTCGCCGGGAATCGAACCACGGACCTCTGGAATACTGGCCCAGCGTGCTACCGTTACACGACGAAGGCACGCTAGGGAAGTGGGAAAAATACCTTATAATATATTTAAATAAACATTTATTAAAGTTTAAAGACATATGATTACACTTATTTACATCATAAATTTCCAAAATAAAATACTTTAGAATTTTGATTGAATATACAGAGAATTTGAAGTTATATGACATAATGCCCGTATGCATAAGACGATATCCCATCGCCTAAAAGATACCGTTTCGTATCGAAAGGACACAAAGTAGCTTTTGTATAGGCCAAGTCTTTATCTGATGACTATGGCTGGCAATACGTTGGCGCATGGGCAAGACCGCGTTGTTGTTGTAAAAGGCAGTTAACGTAGTCCACATGACGAATCTGTCTTTTAAAGATGGTTTTCGATACGCTCTTAGCAGTTTTCTTCTCAGTACAGTTACTGAGTAGGCTGTACATTTTTGGCTTGATTCTTGGGCAATTTGTCCAGATAGTTCATCTTTCATTTTACCGATCTTGTTTTTATTGGTAAGGCTATACAGAGGGTGATTTTCTGGGTAATCTGAGGTATCGAATAAGTTGAGATTGTCGCCCATGTCTTGAAAAATATCAGCAGTTTATATTTTGTAACAAAGACTGTCGGTGTCTGTGAATAATAAATGGACCTTTAATCCGTATGTTTTCTTGATATATCCGTCGTGAATTGATACATTAACGTTTTTGATTAATCCAAGATGCTAAAGCCTACATAGATAGGGCGATTCAGAACTAAGCTGGTGTTTCGTCGCTCAATGGCTGCCAGCCAGATCGTCTGTGATGATCTTGAAGGAATGAAATGTTGGAGCAGCGACTAACTTCTTGGCTCGTTTCTCTCAATGAACCAGATCAATGCAGGTACGTTTTCTGAAATTTTCCATGGTCTTTCCGAAAACTGAATTGTTTAAAAGTTTAAAAAAATCTTTTTCAAATGAAAATTTAGCCAGTTTACGTTGCCTAGTGTTGAATTCAATGTATGTTGCAAGCCAAGGAGATTGTTTGAAAGTCAGCACACGATGGATCTTGGTCACTTGAAGCCCCAGTGAAACATATTGCTTTAGATTTCGGTAATGTATCACGTACGGATGCTTAGGTCGCAGATTTGGCACCAGTTTGGTAGAACTGCTCGATGAACCACATATCAGGTGTCACGACGACTTGTTCGGGAGCAAGAGGATAGTCCAAATGAGCATCGTGAAGTTCCCTTGGATACTCCAGATCAACTTCTAGGATACATCCTTCTTTCGCATCGTCAACCATCTCCATGAAGAAGTCCGTCATGCCACTGGAAGTCATGGGTTGGTAAAGCTTGGCTCATGGCCCATCTAAAAAGATAGAATAAAAATAATGAATATCACAAGTAAATAATAGAGAAAATATTATATCTAAACATTTGAGAAGGATACTTACCCGTAAAGGTTATTGGCATCCAAATACATAATATAAGAGGATGGCTTCGTTGGGTCATAATTTTCCATATATTTATTATTGGCTTGTCTGAAGCGATGTGAAATCATAGCAATGCCACCTCGAATGTCCTTTTCTATAAAGAGATACATATCAGGATCGGTGAGTAACTCCAGTTGGACGTCGGACATGCGTAGAGCGGCTTGCCAGAACATGTGCTGGATCCAGTTTGTAAAAATCAAGACACAGTTGTCTGAAGTTTTGAAAAATATCCGCCAGAAGCAAAACATCACTTTTTACATAGAGGTCGTGGTAGTCTCCTAGATGATGTAATCCGAATTCTTCCCAGACTCTGTTAGCGAGTTGGTAATCCTTATCGTCGTTATTACTCTCTGTTAAATGGCTGCAGAAGGTAGTGAGAGGTGGAGGGTGCAGCTCATCAAACCGTTCAAACGAGTCTAGATACTCATAAGGATAGACACCTGGAAAAAATTGTTATAATTTATTATTTTTTATTATTTTTTAAGATAAATAACCTATATAAAAAGTAATAATACACTACCGTATATAAAAAGTTATAATATAGAAATTCTGATTACCTTTTCGAAGCATCAGATCTGTTTTTTTCTTGTCAGTTGGAATTGTTCTGGCTCCAAATCAGCCGTGAGCTTGTCTAGGGAAGCATTCAGAAATTGCAGAGAATCGATGAAGCGTAGACGACCCAAAGAAACACAGATGAATTTTTATGAATTCTGCGGAATACACTTAATCTCTTCGTCTTTGAATTTTCCTACCGCTTGCATCAGGAGGTGAGAGTCATACCCTTTCAGATTATGGAAGACCACGGGCAGAAAATTTGCAAATTTCAAATTGATGTTGCATCCATTATGAGCTGCTCCTCTGTAGACTCCCGTAAGATGGCAATAGTCCCGCACCTGGGGAGAAAAATTAAAATTTCTATTTTAAAACACATTATTACAAAACTACATTACTGAGTGAAATTATAATATTTGAATAATGCTTACCTTATCTTCATTCAATGGCTTCTCACAGATATGACATTCAAAGGCAGATTCGTAGGCCAATTGATTTTCTTGGAGAAAATCTTGGGCTCTACAGTTTTCAAAATTTCAAAGATGCCCCTTTCTTCTTCCAGTAAAGACTCTAGAAAATGGTTGACGGCATCTTTTCCTCTAGAGACTTGAGGTTCCCTATAAAATTAACCGTAGGGTCCCACGATCACGTAACAATATCCACAAGGAAGATGGTCAGCTACAGGGGTGGTGGAGGACTTCGAAGGATCTGGTAGGCAGGTAGCTTGCTTTACTAAAATGCATTCAAAGTCGGCATAGATGATATAAGGGACAGGAAGCTGAAACTGGTGCATGTCAAATTTTAACCATTTATCTTTAGGCATTTTAATTTTTTGTAGTCTCTTTCTTTATGAATCGGAGAAGGAAATGGTCACAATAAAATTTTTCCTGTTGGTTTTTCGTGAGGCCTGCAAAAAGACGAGACATGTTCTTGATGCCACAATAATGTCTCTTCTCGTCATTGGAAATGAACAGCAGATTGATATGACGATCACCTACAGAAGAAAAATATCATTCCATAAAACAATTCAACAACTTAAAACATGTCTAATAAAGTTTACAAAATAAGAATAAATTACCATTTCGACACTTGGTGATCCGAAGAGGTAAAATCTCATTGTTTTCCCAACCGAACACGTTGATCTATAGATTGTTCATTTTCTCGAACTTGTCGAGCTGGTGAATCGGGGTAGGGAAAGTGAGACCATCTATATTGATTTCTCTTTCATAGGGCTTGTAGTGAGATACCCTGTATGGATGATCATGAAAATCTTCAACGGGATTGAAGGGATCAGACATTTGTGGTCTTCATTCTGTATATTGAGAATAGCCTTCTTACTGGCTAAGGCTTTCGGCAGAGGTATGTAAGAAGAGGCCGTCAGGGGTTTGTAGACAGCGGTCTTGAGCTCCATGTATTGGACGGAGTCTAAACCCATCCTGAACCTTTTTTTAGAAATTTGTCCAAGTAATTCAGAACCTGTAAAACATTTCATGAGTATTACTAATTTTTATTTTGTACTCTGTATATATAATTCAAATAAAATCAACTTTCTTACCTTTTCAAAAGCTGCTTGCATGTCGGGCATTTCTCCTGTGAGCGTAGTGCTGCATCTGGACCGAAAGAAAAGGGGTGCATGTTTCCTGCTCGGTCTCTGACACTTTTCTGACCATCTTCACACAAGCATTCAAGTACCATTTCATACCTTGGCGCTGTGCGGCAGTTTCTTGAATCTTTCCCGCAACTTCAGTTTTTGACAACTCTAAAAACACTTGTAAGTCATTCTTGGTTTCTTCACTAGGATAAATGATTTCCGTAGCAAACGTACCAAGGCAGGGTGGACGTTCTTGCTGTGGTCGTTTAGGGGCGGGCGTAGTGGCACGGGGAGCTGCTCGTTTCACTGAGCGAGATGGCGCGGATTTCTGGGGTTCTGAATGCATTTTCATATGCATCATTAAACTATCCTTGCGAGAAAACTCCTTTTTGCACATGGCACAAATGTTTCTTGGAATTGAATGCTGCACTTTTATATGTCTTGTCAAGCTTCTCTGGTATGCAAAGGTTTTATTACACACCAAGCAATTTAAATCTGGGGTGCCAGCGAAAGGTAAATCCAACTGTGATGATGTAAGATCACCAAAATCCATAATAGGAATGGTTTGATCATCCAGAGGCATGTCTTCGTGTTCAAATGCATATTCAGGATCCATCTAAAAATATAAAAGTACAAAAATAAGTATTATAACTCAAAAAATTCTCAAACATATCATCTAAAAAAAAAAAAAAAAAGAAAAATACTTACATTGCCTTGTGGTTGAGCATCCTCGTGATTTAAAAACACAGTCTCGGGTGTATGTTCCATCTGAAAAAAATAATGAAAAACTATTGGGAAGAACAGAATTACCAGTATAAATATTAAAGAAATAAAAATGATCAGGAAAATTAAAATAATAATATTAACTTAAAATAAACCTACTTACAATAATAAAAATAAAATAAAATAATTTAAAAGGATTTGATCGTTAAATAAAAAGAATGGAACATGTAAATCATCAGTTTAATAAATGCGATAATAATTGCATGAAAACATGAAGTATCGTTAACTAATAAGAATAACATTAGAAAAAAGAAAGTATGCTACAGATAATTTCAGAAATGAGTGAAAAAAATAATGAAAAACTTGAATGTTCATGAAAAACTATTGGGAGGAACGGAATTACTGGTATAAATATTAAAAAAATAAATATGATCAGGAAAGTTAAAATAATAATATTAACTTAAAATAAATCTACTTACAATAATAAAAATAAAATAAACTAATCTAAAAGGATTTGATAAAAGATAAAAAGAATAAAAAAATAAAAGATAAAAGATAAAAAGGATAAAAAGAATGGAATATGTAAATCATCAGTTTAATAAATGTGATAATATTTACATGAAAACATGAAGTATCGTTAAATGAACTAATAAGAATTACATTAGGAAAAAGAAAGTATGCTACAGATAATTTCAGAAATGCGATAAAATTCCCGTGAAAACACGAAGTATTAATTTAGCTAAGAAGAATTACATTACGAAAAACAAAGCATGCTACAGATGATTTAAGAAATGCGATTAATATTTACATGAAAACATAAGATCATCGTTAAGTTAAAAAATATTTAACGAAGAAAATTTACATTAGGTATCATATTTTGATAAAATCTCGATAAATGTAATCTATAAGTAGCGAAAAATACAGAATAAAATTAATTTAAAAGAGGTCTAGAAAGAGAAAATATTCTGTAACAAAAGTAAATATGAACATCTAATAAAACTATGTATAATATCTAATAAAAATAAACTAAATATTAACATAGAATCTACGAATGCAAACATAATCTATGATAAAACACTTACCTCAAATAACAAGTCTTGATTCAAACAGGAAGCGTGAAAGCAGGAGCGAAGCATGCAGCACAGCCGGAAATGATATGAATTTCACCTTCTTAGTAGAGCGGTGCTTCGTTACACCCGGGGTACCTGGGCCGAAGGCCCTACTCCCTGTAGAACAATTTTAGACGTTTCGATTCGCGTTAAACAGTAGCCAAAAAATTTGTTTCCTCGAACGTGAAAAAGAAGAAATAAAATCGATTAAAGCTGTTGGTAATTAAAGATGAGTAGTTAAGCTAAAAATTTAAAATTAAGGATAACAGATATTTAAAGAGGCAAAAACTTAGTAACTGAAGGCAAGAGGGTCGTCGAACAAGTAAGCAAGAAACATGTAGATAGCTGCGATATTCAAAAAGTCCATAAGAAGTGAGAAGTAAATAAAAGTTTACTCACTGCTGGTCATTTGCATAATTTGCTGCACGGTCTGAAGTATTCCTCTCAATTTTCCCGCTAAGTTGGTACTCCGAAGGAAACCGAGAATTTCTGAGAAAACTTTTAGCAGTTCTTAGATATCCGGCCCTAAAAACCGGGGGTTCCGGTCTGCTGAGGAACGGACTTAGATAACTCCGGGAAATTTTCTCGTGAGGCATCTGGGGGAGGGAAGTTCCGCTGATTTCTGGATTTTTTCCTTTTTTGAACTTCCTCTTGTACTCCGCACAACCACGGAAACTACTAACATGGTCCCCTTGACAGAAAATGCAGTGGGACTTATCTTCCGGCTTTTTCAAGCAAGTACTGCTCCTGTGAGGTCCTCCGCACTTGACGCATCTCTCAGGATTATTGCAGAGGTGTTGCGTGTGTCCGAAGGCTTGGCAACGAAAACCATTGCACAGGCCTTTTCTTCGGGTTATATTTCTCCACTCGAACTTCGAAGTTGAAAACATTATTCAATTGGAATATCTGATTTCCTTCCTTATTCCGTCTGAGCTCCACGAAATATATCGGCAGCTTGATTTTCACACCGTTTTTACTGCTTTCAAACTGTTTGACCTTAATAGCAGGAAATTTTCCTCTACCCAAATCAGCGAGTACGGAGTCCTTCAGCCCCATCAAAATGACCCTGATGACGTTCATGGTGAGGCTGATAAGTATGGAAAGCCGTGTCCCATTCCTTAAGTATTTTCTTCAGGCTTTGATAGTCTGCATGACTTTTTCACGTAGACGTGAATGGTTCTGAACTTAACACTGGATTCATAGCCTTCTGGGCAACTCTTAGCAAACAGTTCATCAATTTTCAGCCAATCAGGCGTATCACTCGGGAACACAAAAGGCGGACTCTTTTCCACTGCTGACGCTCCTCCTTCCTCTCCTCCCTGGCTCGTGCTTTCCAGCGCTTCAAACTTGTTGGTCTGGGTAATCTCCATTGGTACTTCAGGTGCTTGATGTTTCACCGGATTCCTTCGCCGGAAAACTATTTGATTTGTATTCGTGATATTTATAATGACGAGGAATTTGATTTAAATCATATCAAAGACGGAGTACATCGAGATGAAATACTACATTTAGTAAGGAATTATAAGCCGAATAAAATAAAAACATCTGCCCTGAAGATAACGATAGTGCTGACAGATCAACTTCCAGTTCATTGCGCGCCGCGACGTTCCCCCACCGCGCAGAGCAGCGTGAAATTGATAAACAGATTTCGGAACGGTTAGATAAACAAAAGATATGCCTTTATCCATTTTTTGTAGCAATTCCACTTTTTATTTGATGGACATCGAAACATACTTTCGTTTTGTAGATTCTTTGGGAGCTCCAGCATCGGAAATTCTATTTGACATAATCGAAAGAACGCTAATGCGCATGCGCAGAAAGATTTTAGCTTTGAGGTCCGGATTATAGATCATTCCGGATTATGGGTGTCCGAATTAACGACTTTTGACTGTATAAAAATATCACAGTTAAAACTTATTAAAATTCCATATTATGAGTATATTATACATCACATGATTTAGACGTATATAAATTATATTACTTAGACATGTTAATAAAATGAATAAAGATGAAATTATTTATTATAATCTTATATCATATTTAGTAAGGCAAAACATATTGTTTTTGAATTGCTTCGTTAAGCTATGTATACTTTTAGGTTCAAAGATAAATTAAAGATCTTCTGTCACTCAAATAGCAAGGACTCTCAGAACTGATCATCTGACAGGTCGCATGAATGATAAAGTAAAGACTGGATTGGACTAGACAGTCTGTTATGGCAAAGGGACACTAAGGCTATTCGTCTAAGCGGAAAGATGCCTTCATGGAGAACTTTCAAATGGAAACTCTTTCATATTAAAGTTACACAAAAGGAAAACTAAGAAAACGCTCAGTAGCCAGCCCATTGCTGAAATTTGAACTACCACTGTTCAGCAGTCTCATTCATTCAATCATTGGTCGGCTGATAAATGAGATATACTAATAATCTGTGAAATGACTCTGTGATGCACAGAAAGCATCTCATGGGATATATTAGATTAGTTATATGCCAAAAGTTCTTAACCAGAAAACGTTAGCTTAATCCTTTTATGTGACCTGAACAGTATGATTTATTTAAGCATCAAAATATGTCAACCCTCTCTGTAACTCACGCATGGTCCAAGTAGCAGTTATCTCAGGTCATCCATTGACCATTCCATTTAACCATTCATGGTGCTGAAAAATGACAGAATTTCTTTGCCGCTGTTAATGGCAGTACATATTCAAGGTAGCTGGAGCCTATGAGAAGCTGCAATAAAAATACATAAATATTAGATACAGCAGACATACCATGATGCGTATGCAGAATGAGCATCTTGCTTCCGGATTTCCTCAGTCACCAATGCATCCATCTGTTTTTTCATTTCATCTTCTTTCTTTTTAATAGCTTGTTCTTTTAATATCTCATCCTTCTTTTTTCTCCATGACCTAAAAGCCTTTCAAAATTACAATGCAGTTACAGCTTATATCTAAGGCTATGATTACAGACTACCGATTTAAAAACAAAATAAAACACATTAACTAAAAATAGCACACTATATTTAACACCTACAATCAGTTTCCAGCTAAAAACCTATAAACTGGAAACTGATATGGTAATTAAAATATATTTCATAAAATGTTAATGCAATAACTCCATTTTTAAAATGGTGTTCCCTAACTCTGAAAATACTAATGTAAATATTTTTCTATTTTTCTTTCCAAAAAGATACATATATACTTTTAATAGCCGTTTATTGTATAAATAATGATGATACAAAAACTATTTTTATATAAAATCAGAAATCATAAGTAAAAATTATAAAGACTACGAGTGGCTTGCAGAAGAAGACCCTTCCAAAATTTAGGCATTTTTCAAACACAAGTTAAAAAAAAAAGTTTTGTACAACATTACAAAACGCTAAACTTAGGAATGTTCTTTAACTGAATTACTTTAATAACCTTACTTTGTGTATTAAACCATTTATCCTTTTTAATGGGAACATTTATTTAATAAAATTTTAAAGCATTAGTTCTTTAGAGATTTTACGAAACAACTTATTAGTTCTTTAGAGACTTGGTGTTTCTTTAGAAATTTTACCAAACAACTTTGTAATGCTCCTCCCTTTTATCTATTAACTAAGTGTTGAGGAACCTAGTGAACTTATTAAGCAAATAATCGCTTAAGTCCAGGAACAGAAATGTAAACTCAAGAAGGGTTAATTACCCTTTATTGCTCAAAATAAGGATTCCCACATGGCTCCTTTTTTAGGACGTACAACAAAGCCTTCCCTTGGGCTTAAACTCAAAAATGTAAGAAATAAGAACTAACTAATGGCTAACTAAAGAGATTTATCCGAAGCTAAACAAATTCTAAACTAGTTGGCCCATAATATTAAATTAACTAGCGAAGCTATCAAAAGGCACGTAATACGGCCGAGCGTCGTAACAGTTAGAGAGACGTAGCCAAAAGGCAAACGCGTACTATTCAGGAATCCTAACTCGCTCTCGAAGTCAATGAACTTAAATACTCTCTACTACTCATTTGCACTTAACGCGATTCTAAAAACTCATTCTGGTAAGGAATTGTAAGCTGAAGCTTGAAGAGACAGGAAAGGTGCTTTAACTTATAAATAACTGTTATAAAATTAGGATATACCTTACAACTTATTTATTTCAACTATTGATGAGTGTAACTGACTTTTAAAATTATCTTTTTCGGTGAAAAAATAATGTATAAAGTTCCATTATATTTATCTGACCAATAATTATGATTTAGATCTTTACTATCACTTCTCCTTTCGTTTTCCTAGCAGAATGCAAATTAGTTCGAGAGCACGTAAGGTGAGATTTTCGGATTTTTAAGACAGAGCGTGTTTCTGCCTCTCGACGCCACGTTACTAGGTTATCTAGCTCAGGTAAGACCGTATTCTTCGAATTCACGTAAAATCATAGTGTAGCCCTTAGCTACTACGTTTAAAATTTGAAATTACTGTTACTTTAAGTTACATCGCCACAAATGGTTGGCTAATTTATAAGCACAAGTCGTGCATTTATGTTCCAATTCTGATTTAATAAAAACTTTTGTTTTAAGACCTTCTTAAGACTTTATAGTTCTTTTCAGATGAAGCAAGTCTGTTAGGAGTTTGAGTTTAGTTTATGCTAGCAAAGAAGACTAAATTCTATAAATGTTACTCATCATTAGAAGTTTCTGGAAGCTTTCCTGTTTTTAAAAATTCTTTGACATAAAAACAATAAAAGATTCAAAACTCAATATAAATATTTGGTAATAATTTAACAGCATCCAAGTGATTTGAGTTACGGATACGTAGTGAAAATTAATTCAATACTGGAATAGTATTTATGAGCTAAATCTAGCAATTTTTAAATAGGAACATGCTGAAGAAATGATACAGAATTTTCACCGTCATGATAGCTAGATTTTAAAATTAGATGAATTAAGCAAAGTGCACCCCCCAAAAAAACAGTACAATTTTTAATTGCAGTTGAATTAGAAATGTATGGCTTTCGTCTACGGATGCCATTTTTGGTGGCGTGTGTTGTTGCTGTAGATATAAAGATGATTGCTTGGCTCGGTAATACTAACATTTTTACTTAATACTAGAAAAAGGTATATATTTTAACACACGTTCACTGATACACAATCACAGTAATTACAGTTCGCACGATGAGCATTTTTATAGTTAACAAGTCCACGTAGGTGAAAAATCATGAAAGTGAAGCGGAAGAGAGGTGAGCGCGTGCTTCACGAACGGCAGCCAGGAACAGAGTAACGAGTCTGAATTTTCGCCTAGTGGAGATAGAGGCCCACCAGCGGCCGAGTGGTAAAGACGCTGAACACTGGTAGTTCGGTCCGAGGTTTGAATCCCACGAACGGGCTGGCTGCATGGGCGTTTTCGTGTTTTTCCCCATGTGTAACGTGTATACGAGCCGGTTTCCCTTAGAAAGACCATCCCGAAGGCATTCCTCCCTTTAGGCAGATAGCCCTCGTGTGCTTTGCCATAATTAAATAATCCAATCCAATCCCCTAGTGGAGAAGAGGAAAAAAGCTCGTAGCGCCCTCTCTCGGGCCAGTGGACAAATAATAATAATAAAGAGTTATCCACAAATGTAAACTGGTAAGCAATTATTATTATTTAGCTTTATTCAAAACACTACACCGCTTCCTAGATGGAGAAACTAATGCCTATTCAAAACTGAATTCAAAATTGTTGAACTAGCACACAATTCATTACCAGCTGGGAAAAAAAAAAAGAGCTTAAAAATAGTAATTATCTGCCCATTTTTAATATTTATCTTTAGGTAAATATATAAGTCAACACACTTGGGTTCAGCTTTTGGTTGTTTATACTTAAGCAGGCAGTTGTTACAATGATATTTTGGGCAATAACTTTCTCTTTTTTGTTAATTGTACCTGCTACTGAAACACATAAATTCTTTAAGCAATTTTGCAATTTAATCACCATTAAAAATTAACCATCTGTGCACAAATCAGCATTTTATATGTAACTCTGGTAACAAAAGTTGTTTACAAATTGGTCAAAAATATCTGATATGGAAACAATTTTTATCACCAATTTATAAGGAATAGTTTCCATTAAACATTAAAATGTGAATTTGATCGATCGTTTACTGGAAACTGAAAGGAATGTCCAACAACAGTTTTCCAGGGCCTGTTCAATTTTCTTTCATGCAACGGATTTTATTTAAAATTTAAAAAAAAAACTGCAAGAGGGATATCATTAAAAATCCATCGTATATAACACAAAACCCTTTTCATCAATGAGAGAAATATACAGGATGATCTTTTTTAAAGTGACAGTGTTTGGAGCGCCCCGTAGCGCGATCTAATAGCCGAAATGGCACCAAAATTGGTATTTAGACTAATCAAGACATGGGAAAAAGGATTCCGTGAAAACAAAATTAGTTCCAAAAAATCGACGCTAGGGCATTTTGTGGCGCTGCTGTAGCTTACAATAACGAGAATTAGCATAAAACACGGGTATCAAAGAAAAATGCAAATGTTGTGCGATGACAGCGCCAGTAATAGATGCTATAAAAGCAAGTAGTAGACAGCTCTGACAAATAATCTCAGCTGAAGAAGCTGTATTACATGAATCAATGTAATACATCCGCAGCTCTTCGGGAATTTCGAACCAGAAAAAATTACGTAAAGGGTCTTTATCGCTGAATGGTCTTAAGAAAATAATTAAGAAGTTCGAGGAAACGGGGGTCATTGACCATTCGCGCTGGGAGAGGACGTAAACCAGTATCAGAAAATGTAATAACTGATGCAGCAACTGCAATTGTCGAAGGATTTTCGCGAAGAATCTGAAGGATATCCGCTGAGCCTGCTATCAGAGAAGCGGCGAGATGACATACCATGACTTGGTGATCCCTTCAATTCGCATCCGCCAGTATAGAAAAGTGGTCTTCCCATCATATGTGGATAACATTAGGGAGGGACGAGCAGGTATGGGTAAAAATTTAAAACCATCAGAATCGCTCCCTGCCGTAACTATGAATTTCTTTAAGGTATCAACGTTTTCGGCAACTGCAGAAACCTTGTCATCAACTTGTTCGATTTGTTGTTGAATGGCAGAAACTCTTTCTTCAATATCTCCAACTCTGTTTTCAACCGTATCGACTCTGTCTTTCATAGCTTCAAATGTGTTTTCTATTATGCCCGTGATTTGTCTTTTCGTTTCCTCTTGGCCCACATTCAATTCTTCTTTAACAGAAACTTGACCTGCTTTCATCTCCTCTTTAATTGATTCTTGACCAGATTCCATATTTTCTTAGAATGCAGCAAATGCAGGTATCAACTGCCTTAATTGTTCTTCCATCGCTCTTGTTACTGGTACTCAACCCCACTCTTGATATCAAAACGTGTTGCGTGCGTACGGGTTCGTAATCAATTGAATGCACAAGTCCAATAAAAGGTTAATAAAATTTATTTTTATTGCAAGAAATATAACAAAACACTAGAATTTTTTCTGAGAGATATTCTTACAGTATCACAGTATCGCACAATATAATCAGTAGTTATCCTATAAACTAATAAAAACGTTAGAATACAACGTAGTGCAAAGAAAATGCTAATCCAATCTCACCGAGAATTCGCTACAATCAACAAGAACCGCTAACTAATTAACAATTGAGCTGAGAAGTCTCTTTCCAGCTTTTTACAGCTAAGTTTTAATCGGTCGCGAAAGAGTTCTGGTAATTTCTCTTTTTTCGAGATTTCTGGAAAGCAAAAGAGTAGAATTACGGTTACAGCTAACACAGTAGTCAATTTCATTTATTAAATTTGAATATAATTTATGAGATATTTATTTATTAAATGTTAAATGCACGAGCTCCTGTATTTTTACTTTTCCGGCGTAGCTTTCTCTTAAAATATGTCTCATGCTGCATTGCACGGGGATATAAAACAATTTTAATTATAATTCTACTAAAAATTGCTAACTAAATACCAAAATCCGTTACATTATAATACTAATGGCCACGAAACTTTCAAGTCACTATTCCAGTAATAGATCGGCAACATCTGGCAACAAATGTTGGAATTTATAATGGTTAAAAAATACGAAATATTCACAGTAGTTCAAAGCTTAGGTCAGGATACATAGATAAATGGGTAAAGAAAATCTAACTTTTCAACTATTCTACAATTTTTCAGCCTATGATACGTTTAAATTCATAAAAGTATGTTTATAGATAGTTTGTATTAAATTCTATGACAGATGAGTTCGAGTGTCTGGGAAAAATAAGTATTTATTCTGTTCAAGCAAATGAGACTGATGATTTTTATTATTCCTATAAACTTAATAATCGCCAATGAACTATATAACACATTTTAAAAAATAAAAATTTTATTTTTTAAAGTTATATTAGAATTTTGCTCTTTTAGTAAATTTTTGATGTGAATACGAATGTTTTTGTATTTCTGTGTGTAGCATTTGATTTTTAGAATGATTTTTGGTAATATCGAAATCTAGACCTAGTTCGCCACTTACAGAATGTCGAACAGTAAAAAGAAATTATCTGGAAGCCGGTTCAGAAAACTAACACTAATGATGGAAGCACCTTTAAAAATACAAACTCCGGCTTTAGAATAGTAGAATAGTTTTTCAAAGACAGTTCTAGGCCGAGTACAAGTGAGACAATCAATATGATTTGGACAGCGTTGAAGTTGAGGTCATTGAGGACATCATTGTTGAGGATATCATCAATTTCTGCATGATCTTCACAGGTACCTAATCAGGTTGAGCAGTAAGAAGCTAAAGAAGTAGAAAAAGCATCGCACTTGCAGATGGAGACAGATGAAGGTCACCCTGTCATTTTGGTTTTACGTTCTGATAAGGACTATGGCCTGAATGCATCTCTGATGCAGAGAGGATTTGTATTTCGAAAGCAGGTCCAGCGTCCTCGGTGTGCAGCTTTGATTTCTTTACTGATACCAGCAGACGTGCGTTCACTTTGAACAACTATACTAAATATCTCGGCAACAGAATGAAAACTCACAGAAATTGGTTGGTGTATTCTGTAGCCAAAGACTCAGTTTTCTTCTTCCACTACAAAATTTTTGCGACGGATATACGAGGCGTATTCGGAAACCAAGTACCGTTTTGAAAAAAAAAATAAAAAAAAAATAGTTAAACAATTTTTTCGAAGCCAATTTTATTTTTACATGAAAATACATGTCTTAAACTATTTTTCAACATAGTTTCCGCCAATGATCAAACACTTGTCATAGCGGGTGACCAGTTTTTGTATACCATCGTCAAAGAAACTTCCCGCCAGTTTCGATAACCACGACTCCACAGCATTTTTCGTGTCATCGTCAGATCCAAAGCGCTTGCCACCAAGCTTGCGCTTCATGTGCAGGAACAAGTGATAGTCGGACGGCGCCAAGTCCGGGCTGTACGGCAGGTTATCGAACTGCTCCCAATGAAACTGTCGAATTAACGATTGAGTGACACCAGCAGTATGGGGCCGAGCATTGTCATGGAGCAACACAATTCCCTTACTGAGCATTCCTCTTCGTTTGTTTTGAATGGCACGCCTTAGTTTTGTTAAAATCTCACAATATATATGTGTAAACTTCTGTCACTTGACGATAAATTTCGGCTGGTTTAACATTCCTCGCGTTCAAAAATTTAATCACGGCACGAATCTCACAGTCAGCGGGAGAACTAATTGTCTTAAACATTTTGAATGTGTACAGCAAACTGAAAACACAACATAGAGCAACCAAAATGACAATTGAAAGTCAGTGAACAAGAAAGACTAGTGCGCATGCGCGGAACGCCTACCGCAGCGCTGCGACGGCGCTAGAATGAAACGGTACTTAGTTTCCGAATACGCTACGTACTACTAACTCTCAAAAATCATGAAACTAAAAAAAAATTAAGCCCAAACGTTTTGCCTTGAATTGAGTATTCGTTCGCAAATAATAGATGCTACTTCTCAAAGGTTTTGTAACGCATAAATCCAGCATTAGAACGTCGTTTTTCAACGTGTAGTTTCAATAGTCAAACTTTTAGGAGAAAGCTGGTTGGCATTTAGAGGTAGCAACGAAAATTTATATGAGCATGATAATGGAAACTTTTTAAAGCTAGTCCAACTATTAGCTGAAATTGATCCCGTCAAAAAGGAGCATGTAAGGAAGGCTTTGAAAAAACAACATTAAATAACCACATACTTGAGTAAAACTACTCAAAATGAGATCATTCACCTAATTGCACATAATTAGTTAAATGTTAGATAACATAACAAGTTAAATGTTAGATAAAGTGGAAAAAAATTAAAATATTACTTAATTATATTAGATTGCACACCTAACTTGTATAAAACATAGCAAATGACATTCCTTATGCGGTATGTTTCGATTGAACAAGACACCATTCATGAATACTTTTTGAGCTTTCTTCCGATTGAAAGATCAGCAACAACTTTTCAATGTCTTACTTCGAGGGCTAGAAAACCTGGAATGGTCTTTCGTATAAATGAGAGGACAAGAATACGATAATGGGGTGAATATGAAAGCAGAACATGCGGAGGTGCAAGCAAAGATTAGAAACATCAACCCTCAAAAGTTTTTTACGCCAAGTGATAACTAGCCACTCCCTTAACCTGGTAGTAAATGATATCGCCAAATCATTTTCGTTAGCATTGTCCAAAGATTCTACTTATTTTCTTTTCATCAATTTTCAGATGCCCCCCCTCTCGCTTTTTTTTTTAAACAAGTTGACGAACTACCCTTAAAACCTCTTAACAACACCAGGCAGGAAAATCGAACTGATGCTGCAACGCTGCTGAGGTATCAAATCGGTCAAATATATGATGCATTGCTTAGCCATGCATTAGACAATTTACAATTCCAAACTCAATTGCAACTCTTGTAATTGTGAGGCCCTCTTCCAACTTTTCTATTATTCTTTCACTTGTAAAGTCGTTGAATGATGTTTCAGAAGCACAGTGAAAATTTTATACAGTTCTAGATATATTATTCTTAGTTCAAACTTTTTGACAAATGCAATTCATCATTAGTTCTAATTTTCTTTCAGCCCCTTTTTGAGTTATTTCAACTACACAATTTGCAACAAATTGATTCGTTGGATTCTGTGGCGATAACTTAGCATTAGCAGTGCTCAAGCTTGGATAAATCCATAGCATCGCATTTGAAAGTGAAGTGTTTTTCAACTGGATTGCTACATGAATTCAGATTGTGCTACAGAATGCCATGTCATAAGATGAAAACCAAAGAAACCCTAGCTCAAGATCTTGAAGGTTTAGTTAGGGAATTAGCTAACAAAATCGATGGACATAGCCAAAAGACATATTTAATGCTGATAATTTAGTTTGGTTTATTTGATTACGGAAAAATGCATGAGGACTATTTGCCTCAGGGTAGGGATGCCTTCGCTGATAACTTTCCAAGGGGAATTGTGTAGTTTCCAGGGAAAAACACCAAAACGTCCATGCAGCCAGCCCCTTCGCCTGGAACTGAACTTAGTTGAACTACCAATGTTCAGTGACTTTACTCCTCAGTCGCTGATGAAATAGTTTCTTTTTTCGCCTCATGCTTAAAAAACACCAGGCTTTAAAATGGATTAACTTGATGAAGCGTAGAAAAGGACTTCCTCACTATTTTATTCAGTGTTAGCCATTTTGTTCACTATTGATGAATTATTTTGTTAATTATTCTGTTCTCAGTATTGATAAAATAAAAGAAAATGATTATTCAAAGGAGAGTTTTCAAATCCACAATCAGGGAACGAAACTGATTACAGATGAAGAGGAATGAAATTTGTAAGGAGCAGAGAACATTACTTCTGAAGAATACATAAATTCTCATCCCAATCTAATGGCATCAGTGCTGATGGAATGGAAAACATTATACTTATGAAGAAATTAAAAAAGCTCAGATGTTTGAAAGGTATTAAAAAAATCTGTCATTTCCTTGTGAAGCGAATAATAAAGCCTGGCCACTTTTTACTCAATGGCAGAAGAAAGTAGACAAAGCTATGAGACTACAAAGCGATAAAATTATGTTTCCTATTGATTAAATGCATCGCCCATTTGCAAATTTCTGTTTCTGAAATCCTCCCCTCCCCCCCCCGCAAATTCTGCGAATACACTACAATTTTCAGAACTGCGCAAAATCAAGAATTTTAAAATGCTCTCGAGAAGGGTATTAATTCAAATTTCCCCATTAGAACATTATTACAGAAAGCACCCATAGAAACATAAACATGCTTGAGATTATCATCTCTCTGATTTGAACTCAAATAAAATCAGAGATAATTAAAAAAAGAACTGTTTTTATCAAAGGAACTGTTTTTATGATTTTCAAATCCAGTATCAGGCGATGAAACTATGGTTATAGAGATGACGAGTAATGGAACCTTCTGAAAGCATGCATCATTTTCCAGAAATAAATAAAGCTGTCAGGCTGATCTACTGATGTCAAAACTACATACAGTTGAAGAACTGATTGAAAACAGAGTTTTGGATAAACAAAACTGAAGCAGCTAAATTAAAGAAAAAAGAGATGCCAACCCTTCCCCAGATGAAATGCATTAGATTGCCACTCAGAAATTTCTGTTTTACCATAACAGTGATAAAAACTTCCCGAGTAATTAAATAAATTCATATGCTTTGTTTGTGGCTCAAATTTAAATGGCCTGCTAGAAAACATTTAAATACTCTTTGTTTCCCCTAAAACGATTAAAAATATGAACCACATTAAAATATTACTGAAAAAAATCAGTTCTTTATTCAAGATGAGCAAATGAAATAAAGGTGTGATAATTCTCATTTATCTGTGAGAATGTCGCACAATTTAAATTCTGAAAGTTTTAAAAATAAAATGTTTTAACTATTTTAAAATTATGCATAATTGTTTAAACAAGCTACATGCACAATGATAAAACTGAATTAGTATGATAGTAGTAATACAGTAGCAGCTTTAAAATTCCTCCCCTAAAATATACATATCACACTTTGATGTGTAAGATCTGGTTTTCTTTGCTGTCATAAAGTTAAAGTGATCTTATGAGGAAACATAGCGACTTCTCGCCAGGCGTGAAAAATACCAGCACCGAAGAAGGGTAAACCCTTCGTCTGTCAAACTCTTAACACAAAACTCTTAACTCAAATGCGTGCCAATGCCAATGATTTGAAAATTTCGGAGTGCCTATGGTTCAAAACCATGTACCTCCACATAAGAATTTACTAAAAGTAAGCAGAAATAGGAAAATTTAACATAAGTGATTTACTTGATGTTCACTAGAGGGAGCCACAGGCTTGAGAAAGTTTAGGGATAGCAATGAGAAATTAAAAACTTAAACATCGTTAATAATTTTATAACTTTTTTGGTTTTTATAATTTTTTTGTACTTTTATATTTTATATATATATTTTTTTTGGATTTTATAATTTTTAAACACAATACAAACATTAAAGCAAAAAGCAGATAGGAAAGATTTTACGATTAATAGGCTCATTGGCATGTGGCGTGTGTTGGTTTGTGCAAATAATATATGAAAAACGCGATGAAAATATTCTTAGGCAGATTTAAAATCTGCGGGAGATGTGATTCTAAGTGAACAGATTGATAAATTTGCTTGAAGATCTTGATTGCCAGTGCTGATGGTGGAATAAGCAATTATATAGCAGCTCGTTGAAGAGACGTCCTTCCCTCATGGCGCGGGAGCTGGAATAGAAGTTGCGATGCTTAAATGCTAATTGCTTATGCTTATATTAGCCCAGTTGGGCTTTAATAAGCTATATTGATCTAATCCCCTAAGGACAATCAGAATGTCAACTATCAGCTAGTTCCCAGCCAGGAAATCGGAGCGGGTAAGGAAAAGAGGGCCCATCGGCCATAGTGACAAAGTCCAATCATCAAAGTAACTTAACTCTTACCCCTGAGACAAGAGTAATAATCACGTGTATGGAGCTATGAAGATGCAAAAGAAATGAAAATACATGAAATGTGCATAGGATACAGTGTTGAACATGTAATAAACAAATGAAAGTGAAGTAATGTACGCATAAAAATGTGTTATTTACATATTTGAAAACGAGTGGGCTAAGTGACAAAATTGTGATCCCTCATTCTGTGAGCCGTGAAAGGCCTGATATTGTAGTCCTCAGGAATGCAGACATAGTTCAGTACAGCATTAAAGTTTCCTTTACTGCAATTCAAGCCTTTGTCAAAGAACTTGCTGTTAAGTTTTTGCAGATATTTGTCAATATATTCAACTTGTAAATCATCGTGCAGGAGTTTGTTACGGATGTAAAAATGCGCTCCTGTCATGGTGCGTAAGATTGTGTTTTGAGTCACCTGCAATTTGTTGATATCTGAGCTCGTAGCAGTCGCCCAGACAGGGGACGCATAACACATAATTGGTCTTAAAATGGAAATATAAATCTGTCTTTTCCTTCTCAGATCTAACTGCGAGCTGCGCCCTAGCAGTACTTGTAATTGTTGAGCAATTCCTCTGGTCTTGTTTGCAATGTAATTGACATGCGTACTCCACGCGAGTCTTCGATTCAAGTAAACACCTAAATACTTGGCCTTGTTTACCATCGGAACACGTTGGCCGAATAGGTAAAGTGGCTGAACTGAGACCAGTATTTTCTTCCTTCTAACAAGAAGTAGCTGTGATTTAGTCGCATTGATGGAAATCTTCCACCTGGAGCACCACTTCTCAATGTCCATAATTATATCCTGCATAACAGAAATTGCCCTGTTAGGCTGAATAGATCTGACCGCTACAGCGGTGTCATCCGCATAGCAGGCCAGCAATGTATTTCTGTTGAGTTTATCCCACGGGAAATCAACCGCATAGAAAAGATAGAGTACTGGGCCAAGACAGGACCCCTGGGGGACGCCTGCAGCGATAGTTTTGTATCCACAATGACTTTGCTTGCAGCTAACAATATAGTAACGATTTGCAATATAAGATCTGGTGAGTAAGATCAGTTCTCTAGGCAAATTCATCATTATCAATTTATATATTAAGCCCTCATGCCAGACACGGTCAAATGCTTTGGCCACGTCCAGCACGAGCACTGCAGTACAACTCTTATGATGCAGAGCAGAGCCAATAAATTCCACAAGCCTAATCAGTTGTTTAGATGTGCAAAGTTCGCTCCTAAATCCGTACTGATCTTCCGGAAGTACCTGTAAATAAGGCTGGAATTTCCTTAAAATTATTCGTTCAAAGATCTTGCCTATATTAGAGAGCAAGCTTATGGACCTGTGATTCTCCGCCTTAGTGATGTCTTTTGCAGGCTTCGGTAGTAGGAAAACTTTTGCGTACTTCCAGCAGTCCGGGAAGTAGCATAACGTAATGCATATATTAAAAATGCTGGAAAGTCTTGTGATTCCTCCGCGCGGGAGGTTCCTGATCATTAAATTTGTAACTCCATCAATACCTGGGGCTTTCTTGGGGTTCAATTTGGAGATAATATCCGTAACTTCTCTTGGATTAGTTAAACCATCGGCATTTAGAGCCGTGGGAGCACCTAGCCATTCTTCTACTTTCATTCTGACTTGGGTCTCAAAGTGAATATTACGAGGTGTCTGATTGGGAGAAAACTGCTTTTCAAGATGTGGAGCGAAAATCTGGCATTTGTCAGTATCTGAATAAGCAGTCACGCCGTTGGCAATAATTGGCCTATCACACTGATGCGTCCTCTTTAACATTTTTGTAAACTGCCAGAAGGCATCACTGTCTAAGTTTAACTCCTCCATTTTAACATTCCAAGCCTCACACTTTAATTTATGCATTTCAAGCTTAATATGCTTACTGATCCTATTTAACTCCGTTTTAATAATTGGGTCCCAGGTGATATTATACCTCCTTCGCAGCCTGTTTCTTTCGGCTATGAGAGATTTGACGTACCTTGGAATCTTAGCGATTTTACAAGACCTTTGAGTAACCTTGGTGGCCTCATAGTAAGAGTCATTAAGACATGTAGTAAACTTATCAATCTCCTTGTCAATATCAGAAGGGCTTTTCATAGCACCTAATTTAGGGAGCCTTACTTTCACAACATTGTGGTACATTCTCCAGTCGGTATGGGTCTTAACATTCGTATAATTAATACTGGTGACCCCTAGTCTAGCAATCACAGGAGTATGATCAGAGCTTAAGTCGTCTCGAACCTCCAGCACCATATTAATTCCTGTATTAGTCAAGATGATATCTAGAATATCAGGAGTGTACCTGATGTTGCTGGGCCTGAATGTCGGCACGTCAGGCGCAAATATACCAACTGGGTGGTTACTGATATACTCTCTCAGTACTTTACCATTGTGATTGGTGCTGCGGCAGCCCCAATCTTTATGCTTACTATTGAGGTCGCCACCAACAATCATTATTGAGGAATCCGGAATAATATTTTGTAACATTTCCTCAGTTAGCCTCAGTAGGGGGGTTGTAGATTGCCGCAAATAAGGTATCTCCAATCTTAGGCAAGCTAATAGAGGCAATCACAATTTCATAGCCCTTGTCTCTTTCAGTCGAAATTAAACAAGATGAATATTTACAATGAACGTAGATGAGTGCTCCACCTCCTCTGTGATGTAACATATCACATCGGTAGGTTCTATAATTTTTGATGCTAACTCTGTCTCCTGGGGTGATGTGCGTCTCGGAGATCAGGCAAATATCAATGTCGTTCTCATACATAAAGTCCTCCAACTCATCTTTCTTTCCTCTCATGTTGTTAGCATTCCACACTAACATCTTGATTGGCCTAAAATTATTATCTTTCCTATCCATGATTGGGTTCATTATTGACCGCGTTGAAACTACTAGCATTTGCGCTAGGAGCTAAATTTACTTGTAGAATGCCGGAAGCCTTAATAGCCTCAACAAGGTTTTTAAGCCCTTCAAAAATACTTCTAGCTTCATTTAGAGTATTCATTGTTTGCCCGCCAACAGCGGCGGCATAAGATTTATTGATAATTACTCTATCACTGAAATTATTCAAAGGCGGATTTTGAGTATTTATTTTGGGAAAATTCGGGCAATCCCTGTAGTTGCTTGTATGATCTAATTGGCAATTTATACACTTAGGTTTATCTTCTCTTGGCTTGGGGCAGTCTTTTGAATAATGATCGCCAGCGCATTTCATGCATTTCGGGTCATGCATACATCCTGCCTGGGCATGATGAAATGCTTGACACCAAAAGCATTGTACCGGCCCTTTCCTTCCTTTGTAAGCTTCTACTTTAACATTCAGCAAACATAATTTAGTTATATTATGTATCCCTCTCGCTTTTTCCTTCCTCTTCAAAATAACTAGAAACAGGGGCAGATTAAATTATTCTCCATTTCTGCGTCTTACTAATTGCGAGACTCGTTCAACTGGGAAACCTCTATCTATCAGTTCATCAGATATCTCTGAGGTTGGCGTGTCGATCGGTAAGCTGCGTATAACAACTTTAACCTTCTTGTTTTCGGGTAAAATAAATGAGTGATATTTCACTCCTTTGGCATTAAGTAATGCAGTTAAACTCTTATGAGTTTCTATACTGTCAACTTTTAGCTCATAGTGGTCTTGAGCTTTCATTATACCTGATTTTAGCTTAATTCCTGCATCTTTAAACATTTCCTTATATTTTGACCAGGAGTATTTACCATCCTGTATAATAATCGGGGGAGCTTTATTGCTCACTTTATTTGGATGTATGAATTTATCCACATCCTGCTCATTATTTTCGGCAAAATTGGTACCAGTATCATGATCATGAGCATCACCTATTAGCCCAGCCGGGCACGTGACCTCATCTGCAGCACCAAAGAAGTTGCGAGGGCGTGTCTTGCCCTTTTAGATGGAGGATAGATGCCGAACTCTCGGCCAATCACGGCTCTCGGTCTCTTCTGTGAGCTGCGAATAGTAGGGTCGTAGGCTGTCATCTGCTGGAGTGCTCGGTTATCAATCTGTTCAATTTTGAGGAATAAATTTTGACTAAGTTTTTTAATGTAGTAATCAACAGGTTTAATGTTAAGGTCCGAATGAATCACATCTGTACGGACGTACCAGGCTGCATTAAGGGCCATACATAGGGTCGTACTCTGAAAAGATTGAAGTTTTTTCACATGAGTTTTTGCAGCAGTACCCCAGATTGTACATGCATACATAAAGACAGGTCTTATAATTGATGTATAGAGAAGAATTTTGTTTTTAATTGACAGATGGCTCTTTCGAGCTAAGAGAGGATAAAGTTGGGCTCTAGCACCTTTTGCTTTATTGAGAACATTTTCAATATGAAGGTGCCAGCGTAATTTTGAATCAAGTACAACTCCCAGGTACTTGTAAGAATTTGACCAGGGAACATAGTCGTCGAAACACTTTAAATTAATGGAAGGGTACGGGAGGTGGCTATGTTTGAAGATCATAGCAGCACATTTTGCAACATTAATTTTAATTTTCCAAGTGATGAGCCAGTGCTCAAGGCTGGAGAGATATCTCTGAATGATGTGAACCAAGTTTTCAAGGCGTTTGTTTTGAGCTAGGATGGCCGTATCATCTGCATAAAGAGCAAGAGTGATACTAGATGATTTTGGTATGTCATTGATGAAAATGTTGAACAAAAACTCAAATGCGTGTGCTTCGTATTCACAATAACACTGACGACTTGCAGTGGAACTTAAGAATAACAATAAATTCAATAATAAATAGTATTGCTGGACTAACAATATAGTTTAAGGCTAACTAGACTGACTCAACACACTCGATGATATACTTATTAAATGACTAAAGGGCGTATCAGCAACTTAGCATAACAGCAAGGACAAAATAGTAATGTGCACTGGCTAGCGAAATCACGCTCTAAATAAATTTCTAGTTTCGTACGTTTTTATACTCTCTTCACTTGACTTTACATCTGCATACTGGCGACAGAATGCAAATGAAAAATGAGAGGTTCAGCAGAGATACTAAACTTAAAATAATTTGTTATGCAAACTAAGGGAAACCTTAAAGATGTAAAACTTTGATTATATGTTTTTCTGACTAAAAGACTTCTAAATTCTTATATTATTTCCCTAAAAGAATTATAAATGATACTCTACTGTACTACATCCTTGTACTTTTCTTTTTAACTCTTTTTCTAAAACTGTATTTGTTATGAATGTTTAAACAAAAATCTGAAACATTGCACACATATCTGTTCTTATCTTATTTCACAAAACCCCAAAATAGCAATTTGCTGAACATACACTGCTGGCTCAACACACCCGATGATATACTTATTATATGACCAAAAGGCGTATCAGCAACTTAGCACAACAGCAAGGACAAAATAGTAACGTGCACTGGCTAGCGATACCACGTTCTAAATAAATTTCTAGTTTCGCATGTTTTTATACTCTCTTCACTTGACTTTAAATTTGCGTACTGGCGACAGAATGCAAATGCAAGTGCCAATTTGCTGAACATACACTGTTGGCCACCCAAATTGCAACACCAAGAAAGACAAGAGATATCACAACAAAATTTATTTAGTAAATAATATGTTGACCAAGTATTAAATGATTAAATTTATAGACTTGTGTGAAGTGTGGTTCCTTTCAGAATCAGTAGCCAGAGTAGCCGCCACTGTTGGAGATCAACGCTGCCACACGCCTCGTCATTGATTCAAGGAGACTTTGGATGTGTTCTTGGGGTACAGCAGACAAAGCAGCTTCCACACGTTGCCAAAGTTGATCTGGTGTGGCAGCTTTGGATGTAATCTGGGTCAATCGTTCAGCAAACATGGACCACATGTTTTCTATCGGCGAAAGAGCGAACCTGCCAGGGAAGCAATTCAATCTGGCGATTGACGAAGAAGCCTTGGACAATGCGTGCCACGTATGGTCACGCATTATCCTGTTGAAATATGGCTGTCGGCAAGCCCTGAAGGTAAGGAAGGACAACTGGTTCCAACACCTCGGAGATGTAGCGCTGGCTGTTTAAAGTACCGGCAATGCGTACTAGAGGAGTGTGAGAGTGATAGCCAATATCGCCCCATACCATAATACCCGGTGTAGGACCAGTGTGCCGGTGCATAACGCACCTGTTCAGCATCCTCTCTCCACGGTGTCTCCCGACTCGAATTTGACCATCGTGGTGTTTCAGACAGAAGCGTGACTCGTCAGTAAAGACAATTTCATTCCATTCTGCCATCCACATCCTTCATTCATCGCACCATTGGCGGCGGAGACGTCTGTGGTTCTGCGTCAAGGGTAGACGAAGCAATGGACGTCTTGCGGTCAGACCACTCTGCTGTAAACGGCGTCGAATGGTAAGCGCAAACACTGGATGATGCGTTAGACTGAATGTGCTGTGCTATGGTTCTTGATGTGACTAATCGATCCGTCACTGCCATGCGCACAATGTTCCTGTCATCACGTGAAGTGGTGCACCGAGATGGATGCGATAGAACACGTCGGTTCGTCGTAGCCTACCGCATCCAACGGTCAAATATCTGCATTACAGTCTTTGGTTTCGTCCAACATGACTATCGATTTCCCTGAAATCTGAATCCACACTCTCGGTAGGCCACTATCCTTCCTCTGTCGAACTCGGATACTTGATCAAACGATGATCGCTGTTTACTACAAAGGCATAAATGATCTTTTTTTTTTTTTTTTTTTTTTTTTTTAACCACAAGAAAAACACAATTGCTGAACTTGAATTCGTCGAAAACTCCAAGCCTTAAATAGCGCTTTGAAGTAGCGCTACAGGCGCGCGTGATATGCGTCTGCGCTGAAATTCCAATCATTTGCATATCTCACCTCCGCTAATGCATGTTGTAAATTTCATGTTACTTGCATGTTTCCTTTAGGGTGTTGCATTTACGGTGGCCAGCAGTGTAGTATATAGATATTCTTATTATTAATTTGTTATGGGAACAGAATAAAATTTATTTATATTAGTTGTAAAATGGTAAAGAATATATAAAGTTTGAAAATTTTACAAAATACACATTATATTTGTATATGTACCATTTTACTTTCCTGATCATCGGCTTTGGCAGTGTTCTGTTCTGTGACTGAATTTAAAACAGCTTCATGTTTCTTCTTTTTTTTCTGTACTTTATTTAATTTATGAGTACCACATGAAATAGATCTTTTCATCACCTCCTAAAAGGAAAAGAAAAAAAAAAAAAAAAAAAAAGCCAGCTATTTATAAGGTGCAAATGTTACACTATTACATTGTTCTGTATTTCAAAAAGCAGATTTAAAATTTGTAAAATTATGAGAGTAAAGTTTAGGAAACTTGAATTTAAAACATTTTACAGAATTCAAATTTTTGTAATATGCTGAATTCAAGAAGGGAAAGACAGCTGCTACTTAATTTTAAGTATGAGTTTATTACATATTCATTTTTACAAGGAAAATCAGGTTTAATCTTTCTTTATATACAAATTTATTTTTCATACAGTTTTCAGCTGCATAATCACTTAAAATCAGATTAGCCATGTGTTATATTTATGTTAAATATTAATTACACATTAAAATGAAGTACACTAGCAAGGGGAGCACAAACCTGGAATTCACCAATTTTGCATAACTACAGAGGTTCTATGAATGAATATATCTGTTCAAAGCACTAATGTTCAAAAGCAAGTAAGAAAGTAGAAGATACGTACAAGGGCGGGTTAAGCCAAATGGGGGAGGCCCCAAGCGGTCAACTGTTAGGAGACCCTAAGAAAATATTTGTGTACCTGTATGCTTGGAATGCAGTGAGTGCTGAAGTCTAACAAATAACTAAATACAAATAATTACTTAATATTATCAATATTTTAATAAATTATGATTTAATATTTTTATATTATATCCTCTGCATGTCAGAAATAAAATACATAAAAATTAAAATTATATCAAGAAGTTAAATATTGTATGTGAAAGAAAAGTAAAACATCAAACTGCTAAAACATTTTATAGAATATTTCAAAATTAAAATAATTGTTTAATGAAATAGATGACTATCAAGTAACAGATTTAATAATTTTTTTATTCACTTCTTTTCAGCATATTCATCAATTATTTTCGAAGTAAAGATGCTGTTTAATACTTCTTATTCCATATATTTTACAGTAATAGAATTTCATCTTTCTCATGATGTCGTATTTTTTAAATACAGAACAAAGTCCGTAATCTGGACTCGTCGGGACTTCGACGATTCCGGATTAGGGGGTTTTCCGGATTATAGATCATCAATTTAAATCTGGTACGATGGCATGCAGAAATTATACAATTAAAAATATGAAACCGTAATTTATGAAATAAAGAGCAATTATGATCTAAAGGGAATCAAAATTTACAAAAAAAAAAAAAAAAAAAAAGCTTAATATGTGTTTACTTTATTAAACATTTCTTTCAATGTAAGTTGTTTAAGTTGCTTCGTTTTTTGTGCTAATACTTTCTCTCTAATTCTATAACAGGACATAATTTCTTGTTCAGTTACAAAGTTCCACCTATTGGAAGCGGTATTTTCTGGATCTAGAACCATACTACAGATTGATGATTGTCCATTAATTGATTGATGATTGGGGCATTGTCCTCGCAATGAAAAACTTCTGTTATATCATCTTCATTTATTACCGCTTCTCCACATATCTTTATAAAATTTAATAACTGGAAAATTTCACCTTTAGTTTGCGATGTCCGAAAACCTTCAAATTCGCGGTCCTCACCATGAAAAATGGTAGCTAGCCATAAATTATGCCAAGCATTTTTTAACGTATCTGGAGACATCCTCCCAACGCGCATGCGTAAAGCATACAAAAAAAGTTTGTGGCTTTGAGATCCGGATTATAGATCATTCCGGATAATGGACGTCCAGATTACGGACTTTGTATTTTATTATTTTGTCACAAATAATATTAAAAGAATTACAGATAATTTCCATGCGTTGAAAGCAATTTACATTCTTCATTACTAGTCTCAAAATTGTTTTTTACCTTTTTTATGGCTCTTTTCTTCAAGTACCAAACATGTTATTGGAATTATTCTTTTCCTATGGTAAAGAATGCATAACGGAAGGGTGCAATAAAATTTTTCAGTGATTCTAATATATCAGCCTCTTTAAATAGGGTGCACTCGGTTGTCTGTAAGGATTTGCTGGTAATACTTACTCTCTATAAAATGTTGCTCCAAATTATTGTCATGAATATTTAATATCACCACAATTTTTTAAATAATGGTATAGCCTCCATTTTTTAAATAATGGTAGAGCCTCCATTTTCTGAACTTAAAAGTACAGATGTCAGGTAAGGCTTCTTTTATAAGGTTACCAATTTTTACAGTCAGTATAGCTCTTGCCGATAATATAAACATAAAGCTTTAGTGAGTTATTAATTTAAGTTCTTATGTTTTATATATTATTAAATATTTGTTAGTTTTTGGCCCTTCTTAAGATAGGGAAACCCCTCTCTGAATGCACTGGAAATTGGAATAGTCAAAAAACTGTTTAAATAATTTCTATATCTAAAAATGTTGATAACGTTTCTCTTGGAACGTGGCAGTGTGGCAGAAATAAAGCTGTCTTATTTATAATTTTTACATGGACACTCTTTGAAAGTCAACAAATTTAAATTAAAGAATATTTTTAAATTTTCTGTATAATTTTAATATACTTCATTTCTACAAGCAACTTGAGATATTATTTTGTCACAAATAATATTAAAAGAATTACAGATAATTTCCATGCATTGAAAGCAATTTACATTCTTCATTACTAGTCTCAAAATTGTTTTTTACCTTTTTTATGGCTCTTTTCTTCAAGTACCAAACATGTTATTGGAATTATTCTTTTCCTATGGTAAAGAATGCATAACGGAAGGGTGCAATAAAATTTTTCAGTGATTCTAATATATCAGCCTCTTTAAATAGGGTGCACTCGGTTGTCTGTAAGGATTTGCTGGTAATACTTACTCTCTATAAAATGTTGCTCCAAATTATTGTCATGAATATTTAATATCACCACAATTTTTTAAATAATGGTATAGCCTCCATTTTTTAAATAATGGTATAGCCTCCATTTTCTGAACTTAAAAGTACAGATGTCAGGTAAGGCTTCTTTTATAAGGTTACCAATTTTTACAGTCAGTATAGCTCTTGCCGATAATATAAACATAAAGCTTTAGTGAGTTATTAATTTAAGTTCTTATGTTTTATATATTATTAAATATTTGTTAATGATGCTAATGAATTCTTCATAAATGTCACATGACAAATAACTTACTTGTTCTTGTCCTCGATTACTGTATTTTTTTTAAAGCAATTTCTAAAAAATGTCATATTAACTGAGCTATTCCAAGCATGTGAAATAGTTTTCTTTTTGCTTGAGTTCTGATTTTCATCACGGCCTATACATGTTAACTCTTATCATCTTAATAACTTCATAGTTGATAAAATTCTTTTCAACTCTTCTTTCCTATAGCTTTTTGTGTGCGTTCTGCCTGTTGCAATAAATCAGAATCGATGCTGATTAAAGCTCAAGATGCTTCACACAAACTACTTGTTTAAAACATTATATGTAAAATTAATAAAGGGCCAAATACATTCACACAAAGAAACTTCGAATTAAATGTTAATTATTCATGTTATAATTTCAGGAAAATTTGGATGCATTTGCTCAAAACAGAAATGGAATTTCAATGGCTGAAATGTTAACATTAACATATTGCTTTTACTTTAATAATAAAAATAAACAACTACATCAGAATGTATGTAGTAATAGTGTACATAACAGCAGAGTTATTTTGTTACACAAGTGAGGAATTTGGCAATAAGGCGCTGTGATTTGAATCCATCTTCCATTTAATAAATTAATTAGAATATAAATTAAAACAATACTTCATAAAACAAAATTAAGCTTCATGAAGGTGCCGATACTTTTAAGAAGGTTGCTCGTCTAAAGCCAAATAATAAACTTAGAAGGCAACCTCGTCTTAACACATGGTCCAAGGCTAGATTAACCATTAGGCAATATATAAACATGTGCTGAATTTCTGAATCTGGTCCCGATAACAGAAGAGTACCTGCTCACCTAACTTATCAATTTAAAATATTTTCTGAAGATTCTAATAATAACAGTTATAAAATTTAATAATTTATTGAAAAATTCAGTTACACAATGTAAATGGTAACTGTTATTAGGATTAATGATATTTAAGTGATTTTTTACCAGCGTGTAAAGTCCGCTTATGTAAGAGAAGTATGAAGTGTACATGTGCTACTCCTTCATGCACATACTGATGCTCTGAAATTTTTTAAACATCCTGAATCATTTCTTCAGTGTCTCTGTAAGTTAGGATGAGCAATTTTCTGCAAGCCATTGCAAACAATTTAAATATTACAAAATCTAAAAATAAGAAACAAGCCAATATAAAATTTGACAAAGAACAAACTCTGATTAGCATAAAATTTGGTTATAATGTTTAAGGCAATCTGGTATAGATTCTTCTCTTTCTGGAGCAAAATAATTTTACACATGAAAAAGAATAACCTCCCGACATGAAAACGAATGAGTGCAGCTCCCGACTCTTCGGTTCAGTCATTCCCGGAGCTCAACACACTCTCTCGACGAGGCACTAACCGCAATACACTAAGAGCTCCTTCGGTGCACTCGATGACCCATTCAGCTCTCGCTCCCGGCTGTCAACTCGATCGACTCCGCACGGTCTGACTCGCTAGACGAGGCACACACACTCGCACTCTATGCGAGGCACACTCTCTGAGACACTAACTGACCGTGGACCAGCAGGGTTTATATAGCTTTCGGCTTTGTTCGAGAACATTCTGGGCTAAACCGGTAAGAATTCGTTCGTTCCAGAAGGTTCTCCATCCATCCATGGGGTATCACCAATTTTGTCGACAAATGTCGCCAAATGGGCGATTTATCGCCAAATGTGGAAACTTTGCATTCCCTTGCCATTTTATGGCAACCCTGAAACTGCTTTACAGGGAAGCTATCTTACCACGCCTGTTCATTTCGTAACACTGCCCCTTCCTAAGGACTGCACATGCCGGGCAGTACAACCCTTGGTCAGAAGCCAAATTCGATACAAACAAAACATAATAAAACAAATAAATAACAATGAAACAAATATTTACACTATGTACAAGTTATATACACAAATTAAACACATAACAATTTTAAAAGAAACAAATATTTACACTATGTTCAAGTTATATAGACAAATTAAACATACCACAATTTCAAATTATACAAATTAAAGTTAAGAATGAATTACAGTCTCAGTCTTTTCATTAAAATATACTCGGGTCAAATACTTTTCCACAGCAGTTCTCAAATGTATTTCTGTTTTGCATATCACAGTCTGAAGATTCATTCCTTTCGAAATTGTCATCCACAGGAATATCTGAAACAGTTTGTTCACCATTCTGTAGTTTGTTTGCAGCATGTGTGCAGATCACCGCAATAATTTTAGCAGCTGGTACATGCACATTTTCCTCTGTTTCCTGACGTCAAATTCTGCATCAGAACCATGAACAGAATCTGGTCCTTTACAGGGAGAAGTATCAGGTTTAGAATGAAGTCCTTGTCTGCAAAACCTGCACTATGAGGCATACACCTAGTTGTGAGGTGGGTGAATTTTCTTGCAATACTGGAGCACACTACTTAAGCTGCACATCAGCTTCCTCCATCTCTGCATCACATGAACTTTCAGATGGTTCAATACTTGCTAACTGAAGACTTCTTAACTTCACTATCATTTTTGATGAACTTAACAGTCGCATTTTCACTTTCTTCCACTTCAGGCACTTGTGAATCAAAAGCTTCTTCTCCATCTTTTATTTCTTCATGTTTTCGTTGTTTTCCTTTAATCCTGTTGGATGTTTCATCCATCATATCTTGATCTTTCTCAGGTAGTTCATTAGTTACTTCCTTCATTTCTACATTGTCTTTTATGGCTCTAGTTTCTTCCGTAAGCTCCCCTTTTACCTGTCGGAGTTGCTCTCACACACCATTTCTTGGCCGACATTTATTTCTTCTCGTCGGGTTTTCTTCTCTTCCAGTCCGGCTTTGATCTCAGCTGTCATCTCTTTATATCCAGCTTTTATCTCAGCCAGTCCAGCTTTCATTTCAGCCCTGATCTCGGCTAAGAAGTCCATCAAAGTCTTCGTTTTCTCCGCCACGGCATTCCTCTGCAGGCAGGTCACTGGCATTCACTCGCAAATCCCAATTCTGACACCAGTTGTTACGTTATTTTCTTTCTTCGTGTTCGTAAGGGGTTCGTGAGGATTTGGAGTGAATAATGACAATACTACTTGATGAAGTATCGAAACACACTTTATTAGCCAGTATTGTCAGGAGAGCTCCAAAACACGTTTTTACAGTCGTCGATGAACTTCTATAAACACGCTGACATGATCAGCGACACAGACTCCAGGTTATCAGGCTATCACGGTAAGTACTAGAGTACAGCTTGGTCGTTCTCGGAACTGCACGTACCCTCGAGACTCTCCACGCTACAACTTGCGATGCACTCGATGACACGCAGAGTGCAGCTCCCGACTCTTCAGTTCAGTGGTTCTCGGAGCTCAACACACTCTCTCGACAAGGCACTAACCGCGATACACTAAGAGACTCCTTCGGTGCACTCGACGACCCACTCGACACTCGCTCCCGGCTGTCAACTCGATCGATTCCGCTCGGACTGACTCGCTATACGAGGCACACATGCACTCTATGCAAGGCACACTCTCTGAGACACTAACTGACTGCAGACCAGCAGGGTTTATATAGCTTTCGGCTTGTGTTCGAGAACATTCTGGGCTAAACCGGTAAGAATTCGTTCCAGAAGGTTCTCCATCCGTCCATGGGGTATTGCCAATTTTTCACCAAATGGACGATTTCTCGCCAATTGTGGCAAACCTGCCTTCTTTTGCATTTTATGGCAACCCTTAAACTGCTTTGCAGGGAAGCTATCTTACCGCGCCTGTACATTTCGTAGCAATACAGAACATTCGAGTGTAAAATTTCAAAATAAAGAACATTTGAGCGCCTAAAAATGATAAAACAAAATTTTTTATTGCACACAGTAAAATGTAAAGAATATAAAATGCAAATGCAATTATTCAAGCAACAATAACAGAAATATATAACACGAATGAATAGATCTTTAAAAAATAGAAAACAAAGCATTAAATATATCACAAAAGTCAAAATGTTGATAATAGTTTCAAGTCGGTAAGTTAATTAAAAGTTATTAATTTTAAAATGATTTTCCATGTGTAAATCCGTAAACTTTGACCTTTTCGCCAACCCAGCTTCCCCACTCCCCTCCGTCGCTTTGAAATCGCAGCCTGTCAACAAAGAGTTAACATTAGCAAGCGGAGTATTGTTTCATCTATGCTTAAGCTGGAAATAATTAAGCGGCAAACACAATTACATCACCATTGTTCCTATCATTCAGAGAGCGACACAAGTTTCTAAATTTCAAGAAATTTGGATAATTAGATCAAAAGTAATGATTTTTTTCACCAATTTATTGGACCCACACGGAAGACTCAAGAAAAAATCCCTAATGTCGCATTCCAATTAGCATTTTCAGAGTGTTTAATTAATATCTCAACTGATTAAAGTCGTGCGAAGATGAGAATGGTATTGACAAATTTTTGGAATCAGCAAATATGTGTCTCGAAATTCAACTAACCGCCGTTCCATAGATATTTGCTAAAATATAACTTAGCGCGTAGCCAAATCCCTTTAATAAGGAAAAACCCAATAAAGTAAGTGAAAAATGTAGGGGAAAAGTAGTTTTTAATTAATATCTCGGCTAAATAAAGTCGTACGAAGACATTTTATAGCCTATAATCTTTTCTAATATATCAAAAATACTTCTTGAAAATTTCACGATGATTGATTAAATAATTAAGGCATGAAAGCGTAACAAACAAGCACACAAACAAACTCACATTCGTATTTATAATATTAGTAAGGATAACTTTAATTGAGTATCAGTTAATATATTTTGTGTAGCTTATAAAAGTACAATTTATTTGTTTAATGATTTTATATGTCATTTAATTATTGCGTGTGATCTTTAAGTCCTCCCATTTCTGAGGTGCACCTTCCTTTTTGGTTGCAATCGGCCACACCAAAAAGTATATATATATCTACACTCTGTTACTTGGCTCAGTGAGCTCAGTTAGCCATTGAAATGAAAAATATAGAACATGACAACCAATATTTCATTTAGAAAATAAGATTTACTGAAGAAATGCGTTTCAGAAATAATTCAGTGAACAAGTTTATCTTACCATTAAAAATTATATAGCACTAGTTATTTATTAGCGCAAAACTTAAATGTATAGTGGTAATGAATTTATTGAACGATTACCAAAAATATTTAAATATATAAATTCTACTGTAAAACTGAGAATGTCACTCAGTAATTAGCATACAGATTCAGTTAATACAAAACTATATATAAATATATATATTGTCTCTTTGGATATCTATGTCCCTTTGGAACATACAAATTGGACATTAAAAGGACTATTGAAGAATTATCTTCTAGCTTTGTGAAACAAAAACAGAAATTAGAAGAAGGGTGTATAAGACCCTTTTATTCAAACATAGCAGTAGCAAATGACCCAGCTTGGGTTACAAGAAAACAAGCACTTCTGGCTTAACAGAATAACATAACAACTATTAATTTGAAGGTGTAGTAGATTAGCATAACGGCTCACAGAATACTTTAACGTGCAAGAAGAGCTCTGGTTTGCAGTAAACCAGCGAGGCAAAGCGTGGCTAGAACACTCAATGCTGCTAATAATCACTACACAGTGTGGCCTGGAATACGCAGACAGGCTTTAAAACTAACTTCCGAAACTCTTGCTTAAATAGCATTTCATTCTAACTTAATCTGAATAAACTCTCGATATCTCATTTACATGCTGGCATGAAAGCGTGGGTGAAAAGAGAGTAATAGGAAAGTGCTTACTTAAAATGAACTATTAGTTAAAAACAAATAGATAAACCTCACAATATATATATATATATATATACATACAGAGAGAAAGAAAAAGAGTTTTAAATAAAATGTACATTGAGAACAAAAGTCAAACATAGTGAAAAGCAAGTAACAGTTTTAAAAATACATAGTAAAAACAAACAAATACTCTAAAAGCTTTTTTGAAATCTAGAACAAAATTTTAAAGACTTAAGGCCCGTCTACACGAAGCGATTTTCTCATAGCGCAACAATTTTAAGGATCTGCGCATGCGCCAAAAATCGGTCATGTTCTCTGCCGCGATTTCAGAACTGGTGTTCACTGCTCACAAGCGTACAAGGATCAAGGATCAAGGAAGTGCAAGTTACGGAGTTCATAGGCAATTACGCCTTTATTTCCACATCTTCAAAGGAAATTACATCATCAAAAAGAGGGGATTGTCAAATAGGGTAAAAATTTTGAAAAGCCGAATGACTTGGAATAAGTGCCTTCACAGGCAAAAAACTCAGGTCTTAATTTTGCGCCGAAAAAGGGCCAGAATAATTTAGATAGGGGCAGCCATAAAATTTAGACTAGAAAAATAAAAGGTGAAGTTTCTTTGAACCTTGATAATCATGTTTTGCATACGTCAGATGAAGAATAAGCAGGGGAATTCCGATGCGCGTTCCATGGAGGTAGGAAAGGGACTTCCTACCTCCATGGAACTTACTTCCTACCTCCATGGCGCGTTCTTCGGGGTGGGAGGGAGGGGGGAACCTGTTTACAGGTCGAAAAAGTAGTTCTGCCAGTGATCAGCTGGGAGGGAGAAGTTTCATTTTTGACCGCTATTCAATGCGGTATTTAAAGGCCTAAAATGACGCTGTTAAACGCCTGAGAAAGTTCCTTTTTAAAGGAAGAAAGAAGCTGTAATTAAAAATCTTTTTCAGTTTAAGTCAATTGATAAGTTAAAATATTTTAAATCAGTCCTATTTGACTGTGATGTTTCTTATTAAAGAAACTTTAAAGGGGGTTCCTCGAGTTAATGCTGTGTGCATTAAAGAACTTTAGAGGCGGGGGGGGGTTAAGGAACGAGAGGTAGTTATTCACGTGGCTGTCAGTGTGCTCATATCTAGCCCGTTTAAATGGGAGAGCTGAGTATTCCTGGTTAAGAACCGCTCTGGGTCTTTTCCGGGAAGAAGCAACAGCAGGATCGTATACGGGTAGCATATGAAGCACAGGATTTGCAACACGTTGAATATTTTTGAAAAATTTTTCCGAAAGTCGCTGTATATGGCGATTAATGGGCAAAATTTTGAGGTCATTATGAATCTCTTCGTTCCGTACGAACCACGGAGCTTTTAAAATTTGCCGAAGCATTTTAGATTGAAAAATTTGGACATGTTTTCTGTTAGTCAGTGCAGATGGGCCCCAGACGAGACACGCATATGTAAGAACAGGCCTAATCATTGATTTGTAGAGCAAGATTTTGTTATCCGTTGCCAGGTCGCTATTAATAGCTAAAAGGGGGCGTAGGGCGGTTTTGACAGCTGTCGCACCCGCTATGATTTTGCGGATGTGAGGCTGCCAAGTTAATTTTGAGTCTAGTAAAACACCTAGATATTTGTATGTGTGTGTGTGTGTGTATGATTATGGCAAAGCCTCGAGGGCTATCTGCCTAAGGGGAGGGATGCCTTCGTGGAGGACTTTCTAAGGGAAACTGGATCGTATACACGTTACACATGGGGAAAACCACGAAAACGCCCATGCAGCCAGCCCGTTCGCGGGATTCGAACCTCGGACCGAACTACCAGTGTTCAGCGACTTTACCGCTCGGCCGCTGGTGGGCCCCCTAGATATTTGTAAGAAGAGACCCAGGGAATGGGTTCACCGAAGAGCATTAAATTAGGTGAACTTGGGATATTTCTTCGGATGAACATAGTGGCAGCACATTTTGCGACATTCATTTTGATTTTATACAGACCGAGCCAGAGTTCTAAGGTCGAAAGGTAACTCTGCAATTGGGAGATTACCTGGAGAGTGTTGGAGTGTTGTGAAATGATGGCTGTATCGTCTGCGTATAACGCAAGATCGATATTTGGGGCCTTAGGAATATCATTTACATAAAGGTTAAAGATTGAAGGGCCAAGGCTACCTTGAGCTACACCAGCATAGATTGGGCGGGGAGAGGAGAATTCGTGGTCAACTCGCACGCAGAAACTACGTCCGGTCAAGTACGAGTTAATAATTTTAATGAGATGAGCCGGAAAACCAAGCCGCATGAGCTTGTAAATAATCCCGTCATGCCAAGTCCTGTCAAAGGCTTTGGCCACGTCCAAATAGACAATACCAGTTTTCTCTCGCTTACGAAAGCCTTCATGAATGAATTCCACAACACGGAGTAACTGGTGTACCGTGGAGTGTTTAGGTCGGAAGCCGAATTGTTCCGGGATTAATAAATTTTGATCCCGACAGAATTCATTCAGGCGATTAAGTAAAACAAATTCATAGATCTTTCAGAGAGAGGATAACAGACTTATGGGTCTGTAATTGACGGGTAAGTTTAGATTTTGTCCCGGTTTTGGAATGGGGACGACTGCTGCAATTTTCCAACAGTCGGGGAAATAGCTTCTCCTGAGCATTAAATTTATAAGTACCGTGATCCAAACGATAAACATTGGGGGGAAGTTTTTGATCATGCGATTCGAAATAGAATCTATGCCGGGTGCCTTGTTAGGTTTCAACTTATCTATGAAAACCATAACTTCAGTAGGGTCCATTGGTCTGAGTTCAGTTGTGATAGGTTGTGTTAAAAAATCTTTAACCTGTGCTTGTACGCGCCCCTGTGTAACCGGGCGGTTACAGTAGGAGTCGTGATTTGGTGTGAATTGAGTTGCAAGGCTGTCAGCAATGACATCAGCCTTTTCTGAGTCAGTGTAGGCCCTCTGTGCGCCATCGGCCGTTTGAAGGGGCAGAATGAGTGCTTTATGTTTGTGTAATCGAGCGGCTGCGCTCCAAATCGATTTATCTTCAGTCGTTAGGGACTCAATGTATGTTTTTCACTCCACTTGTTTTAATAAGCGGGTTTCGGTCCTTATCTCGTTCTGTATCTTGCGAAACTGGGCACGGATATTGGGATCGCACGGATATTGGGATCTCGTGACCTTTGCCAAATTCTTTGCAAGTAGTTCCGCTGCTTAATTTTGAATTTAGTCTCAGGTGGGAGCCTAGCACCTGGGTGTTTACGTGGTTTTGAAGCCGCAGCTCTCGCTTCTTTAAGTAAAGACTCCAAACTTTTGATATGCCTGTCAAAGTCCGAATTGCTGGAAATTTTGATGGGAGGGAGTGAAGTTTTTTCCAAAATAAATCTAAAATCATCCCAATTTGTTGAGACTTGCTCCTCTAATTTTGAGTATCTATTTTGAATATCTAGGGTTATCAAGACGGGGTAGTGATCAGAGTCCAATTCCTGAATCACTTTTATCTCATGCCGAAAAAATATATTATAAAAGGCAGCCAGATCAAGAACTGCAGGGGACCCTCTTACAGGGTAAAAAGTCAGGAGGGTAGGAGCTATGATCTGTACATGGTTACTCTGGCACCATGAATTTAGACTAATACCATACCTGTTCCTATTAGAACAAAACCATGCGGTATGGCGTGAATTTAGATCACCAGCAATAATTAGGTGATTTGAAACACTCAAAAGTTTATCAAAATCACTGACAGGAAAAGCTGACCTTCCATGTGCTGTAGGCAGTGGAGGTAGATAAGCTGAGACTATTGTCAGCGGGGAGGAATTTTGAAGGAAAATTTTGATAATTGTCGCTTCCAAAAAATTTAAATCAGGGGACGGTATCATGTGTTGCTTTAACGAACGCTTCACATAGATACAAGTGCCACCACTGGGATATCTGCCCTGTGACACCCTGCCAGTACAATAAATGTCATAATTCCCAATTCTGGGAGTATTCCCTGGGGTAAGGCGAGTCTCCTGGACTAAAAACACGTCAATACCGTGCTCTACTACAAAATCACGAACTTCGTGAATTTTAGGTGCCAATCCATTGGTATTCCACGTGCAAATGGTCAGTTCTCTGGTGGTATTTGAACTGTCATTCATAAAATTGAATTTTAGGCCGTTATTAGAGGTTCATCACTGAAAAACAGAAGACATGGGTCTAAAAATGCCGAATTAAGTTGAAAGCTCAACATAGCTTTCATAAATATAAAATGCCCTCATTAAAGCATCTGCTTGCCTGAGTTTAGGCATTGCTTTTTTGAAGGCAAGAAGCAGAATATGCTTGTCTACCGCTGGGTCGCGGGAGATTTCAATTAAGCATTTTAGTGTAGATAAAAAGACATCGTCGGAATCATTGCTACACTCTGCTGTGGCTGACACTGCTGGGGCTTCTGCAACCGGCAGTTTTTGATTTGGGACGTCTAGACTCAGCAGTTGCTGGGGACTTAGAAGAACCCTGCGGGGGGGCTGTCTGTGCAGCTGCCCTAGTCTTAGGCGCGGAATTTTTACCACAAGCCCGTTCGTTACCTGGGTAGCGGGGACAAGATTTATAAGAAGCAGGATGATCTCCACCGCAGTTGCAGCAAGTGGCAGGTACGTCTAAGCCTTTGGTACACTCACGTGCCCAATGGGGTCCAGAGCATCTGACACAACGGATAGGAAGGGTGCAGAGTTCCGAAGAATGGAAAAAGCTCTGGCACCGAAAGCACTGAGTAGGGCCCTTGCGGCCGCGGTAACGCTCAATGCTGATCTCCGTGCCCCACATGTCAGTGACGGCAAACAGATGATCGAGGAAGGGGTGTGGGATGACTTGTAAATAGACAAGTGGCATTGGATGTCTGGAGCCAGGCTGAGTAAGCCGAACGTTGCGATGCACTTTAAATCCCATCGCCTCAACTTCCTCTTTGATGTCCCCGACGTCTGTTTCAACAGGGAGGCCTCTGATAACAATTTTGACTGGCCGGTCCTGCTTGAGATCGAAAGTTTTGTACTGGATGCCGGCTTGCTTCATCCAGCGGGTGACCTCCCTGAACTCCAGCTCTGTTTGTACAAAAATTTTTAGATAGGGTCCAGTCAGAATGCTCCGTAAATTTGGGGCAATTTCTCTCATGAAAGACACTTGTGTCTTCCAGTTCTTGCTGCTTTTGAGGTGAATTGCTGGAATCTCAGGCTGCGGTGGGGGGGGGATACGTTCCGTGCCTGCTCGGAATTTACTCCCTCAGTGGTGCGCTCACTAGCGTACGATAAAACCGGAGTCTCTAGCCAATAAGATTGCTTTGAGTGATCATGTGCTTTTCTCCTCATTTGGAATAGTAAACATGGCTGCATTTCGTTGGAGCGAAACTTAACTAATAGATTTCTATAGAGAAAATGTTGTGTTGTGGGACACGAGTAATGTAAATTAAAAAAAAGAAAAAAAAAGAAATTAAGAAAGAGATTCTCTTATTTTGATAAGATTTGTCTTCCCCATTACTTTATATATTCAAATGTTTTCTAATTCCGGGTGAAAATGATTTTTAACTCCCCCAAGAAAAATTCCAAAAACTATTAATGATGGCATGTCATAGGTACTAGATGAAAATATTCAGAAACTACTTGAAACTGTGGTCGCACTTATTGAAAAAATTCAAAAAGCAAAATCTCCAGTCGAGAATAAAGCAGCGCCGAGACTCAATTGACTTCGCCGAAAATGGGAGTTAATCAGGTGACGAAGTACATAGCTTTTCCGACAGCTCCTACACGAGCGATCATAGCCTAGTGGTAAACAGAAGACTAGGTTTTCTTCGTACGTCGAGATCGTGGGTTCGATCCCCCATCTTAGTTTTGGACTTTCTACGCCTGGAAGAACTTTTTAATTTAGTTTCTCCATCACTAAATTCGAACTGCATGACTTAAAAGTCACGTTTTATTTTTTCGCCTACGGGTGGGGTGTTTATTGAATTTTAACGTCTTTCTTTTTATTTTTTGAATGGCCGTTGGCACGTGTTTTAAATCTACTGGTCAAAAGTCACAAACTGAGTTTTGTGTTAATTGAATTTTGCGAAAGCAAATTACAGCCCAATTTAATTCAATATTGCTAAATTTTATTCGCTGATTAACTGATAGAGCCATATAATCATAGTTTTCAGACTGTATTAGTTATTTAATTATGCTGATATTAGTTTTTTAATGTTCACAAAATATACCACTTAAGACTTTGTACCTTTTTGATATATCTTATTTAAAATTTTTGCACTGAAATTACACTGTTGCTTTGTAATGTAGTAATCTTTATTCTTTATTAATACTTTTTACTCATATTGGTTTGATATTCATGATATTATTGTCTATTTATTTATTAATAAAGGTTTCGATTTAAAGCACAGTAGTTACTTATTTTTTCTGAAACACGGTTATTTTATTATTTCAAGATTTAAATGCACAAATAGGAGTGCCAGAAAGTGAAATTTAAAAATAAATAAATAAACTAAAAAAGGAGTAATCTGTGTACTCAGAACACAAAAGAAAAGCTTTTTTTTTTTTTTTTTTTTTTTTTTTTTTTTTTTTTTTCCCTGCAAACTAAATTTAGCAAAAAATCAAAATCACGCGGCATCATCCGTAAATACTTTCCGAATTGTACTGTGTCTTCAATACGCAACTCCCGGCGCAGGGAATTACGACGGCACTATGAATTTCTCGTCGTTTGACCCAATTTCTGGTCCAAACGCATTTTTTCCCCTTCTGTAGCAGTAGCTAAGTTCAAAATTGTAGCTGTATCTATAGTAGCAATTTAAAATAGTCATCCATTATTTTGACTATTTGACAACACCGTAAGCTTTGTTTACAAATCGTAGACAGTGTGACGCTGTAGAGGGCAGGAACACTTCCTTTCATAGTGATTGGCTGAGTGAATTCCTGTACTAACGAGAAAATCGTTCCGTGTGGACAGACGAGCTATCTCAGATATTGTCGGCCAGATAAGTCGGCCGAGAAAATCCCTACGTGTAGACGGGCCTTTATAGATGTGAAACAATTGAAAACCAGAAGACTTACTTTTTGTTTATTTACAACACTTTCCACAGTGCTCTTTGTCCTGAATTCATTCTTTTTCACTTTACACCATGCATCAAACGCAGCAGACTTCAAGTCAAAGGCATTGTAAACATTTATATTATCATCTCTTAAGAGAGAATTTACTTTAGAAGATTGCTTATGAATATTTGGGCTAAAATTAATAAAAATACAGGATTCAAAATTTTGGGTTAGGATTCCAAATTTCAATCACATTCAGATACTACTATTAAAAGGAAAAAACAGAAAAACATACCTTATTGGGAATGAAACCATATCACGTTTTGTACTAAGTATTAAATTTTCTTTTTTCGATATTTTTATATCTTTCACAGCAGCATCTGAAAAATCATAAAACAATGTTGAACTTAAATTTCTACAAATTAACCTCATCAGAATTGCTATCAAAATACTATAGCCAGCAATACCGCAGTTAGTATATCACAGTATAACTGAAGCTTAGAAATTAAGGATTTAATCTCTTTATATTTCCGAAATTAGATTATGTTTTTTTGTTTTGTTTTCTACACATTAAACGTTAACACTTATGCAAAAAACAGCAGACAGCAAATGCAGAGAAGTTCCTTTCTCCGACCTCCCACCACCGATATAGTGATTGTTAAAAAATAATTTCTTTAAGGTATTCAGCAAGAATCATTTCATGCAATTCCAAAGAGTCTTGATATATTCTTGATATTACGAATTGTTACACAGAAAACAAATGGCCAGTTTCACAAAGGTTAAGTACTTCAGAAATTCACCAATGAATACAGATACACAAATATCGTTCTCCTACAGGAACACATGCATGGTCTACATAGATCTTTTTAAGCCAGCTATTATATTTACTCATTGCCTTGGTCGACTTTTAGCCATCAAGTCTGTAGCTATCACTACCACCCCATGCTCAGTCACTATTACCTCAACCAACATCTCATCATATGAATCTGCTGGAGAACAGTACAAAGATTTCCTTACCTTATCTAACATGGACAATTGTGTAGTTATAAGCACCGATTTTAATGCCACAACCGCACTTGGAACTGCAATAATTTTAATACGCTTGGTAGCAAAATCTATGACTCATCCCAGAAGGCAGTCTTCTTTATTGCAGCTCCTAACAACCAACAAATTATTGTACTGTCATTCCCCGGCATTCTTGAATTCGGTTTGCTAACAAAATATCATTACTTAATCATACGAAGGCTATTCAGAAAGTAAGGAACGTTTCTGTCTGACGTCGCTAGGCGCGCGCCGATCACGTATATTTTGGTGTCTGCGTATTCGGCATCTCAATCGACGTCAGCCATCACAACGGGAACATTTCCACGCTGCCCGTTTTTTCGATACTGTAAAGGCCCTTATTTTCGCGAGGCTTTAATTTCCGCTTCAAATAATAATAAAAAATCACAAATATTTCACTTACCCAAAATTTAATGATTTATTGCACAGTTACAAGCTTTTTCTTGACAACTTTCTTTCTTATCACTATTTTTTGAATAATATACAACTATATTTCTCGAATATAAAACAATAAAATTAATAGAAGGCAGCTCATTCACTTAGAATACTATTTATACCAGCTTCTTTGAAGCCATTATCTCATGTTTGGCATCAATACCGTTAAATACGCGCACAAGCCAAGAAGCGTGAATCGGTTTTAGTCGTGATATTCGCAAATCCACAGATTCTCTTTCCTCTAGAAATTGAAGCTTATTAGAATACCACTCAATAAACTCATTCTTGAGTAAACGCTTGAACTCGCCATTTACAGTTAAGTCCAAAGGTTGGAGCTCTCCTGTGCAGGATGCGAGCTCAAAAACTGAAATAATATTCCTCTTCTCTGGTTCAGTCAGAAAAAGAGGATCTTGGTGTGCCTTAAAAACGTCGAACAATCCTACACCAGGTTGTTCTGAAACTAGCCCGAGAAGCTCTCTCTGTTTGTCGTAATAAGGTACAAGAATATTCTCGATGTATCGAATCATTGTGCCAGTATTACTCCAGTGCGAATCGGTGTGCCACACGTCCCAGTCCGCGGGAAATGTAAACTTTGGATGACAATTTGTTGTTTTTCTAGCGAACAACAATTGAGGTTGGAAGTAGGTTTCCAGCAAGGGAACATGCTAACAAAACAGTCATCTCTCTTTTATCTTTCATGCCGATTACAGACACTTGTTTTGAACCACGTTTTTCCAATGTGTAATTAGATGAAGGCACAAACTTTGCGTTTGTCTGACCAAAGTTAACGAACATCTCAGGGGTAACAACATTTTTGTCGATCACTGTACGAACACACTTAACGAATTCGTCTCGAATAGCTGGGAAGTCTGGGGGCAGTTTTCGTGCAGCCTTTGGTTCCCTTTCTACGGACAAAGTTCATTCTTTCCAGCAGGGTTCTGGCCCATCTTGGGTTCAAATCGAAAGCGTTTAGTAGAGATGGATCATATGATTTCACAATTTCTTTTGCAGCTGCAATAACAATAACGCGGTACACTATTCCGGCAATCCGCAATTTACGTATATACGTTTGAACGCTTGCATCGAAATCACAAAGTTTTAGGAGGCGACCGCGATTACAGTGCGGTAAAGTTGTTACATCGTAAAATGCTTTATGCAAAAGATGTACTTTTGGAATTTTTCAACGTTCTCAACTTTACTTAAGTACTTTTGAAATTTTTGAACTTTCGGTTCTGTTCATATAAAATTCGCGAAATGTTCAGCTCGCGAAATCACCGATATATTCATTTTCGCGAAAATTACGGCCCGCGAAAATAAGGGTCTTTACAGTATTCAAATTTGAAATGTGCGCTGCAATTGAAAATCCCGCCAGTTGTGAGGTGCGGTCTGTGATACGGTTTTTGTTGGCAAAAAACCTAAAAATCTATGGAAATTTACTGGGAAGTGTGTGAAATGTACGGAAACAAAGTAATTAAAAGAAAGTTCAATCCGGAAATGGTACATTCAGTTTAAAAATGGCTGAACTAACGTTCACGATGAAAAGAAGAGTGGACGCCCTAGCATTGTGACTGACGAACTGGTCGCTAAAGTTGATGAAAAGATTCGTGAAAAACCACCGTTTCACAATAACGAAGCTTTTGCCTAGTTTTCCACAAGTTTCACGGACTTTGTTGTTTGAAATTATCACACAAAAGCTAGGCTACCGCAAATTTTCTGCAAGATGGGTGCCGAAATTGCTTACAGACCACCATAAAGGTCAGCGAATAGTAGCAGCTTTCACATGTCTGGAGGCCTACGACAGACATGGTGATTCATTACTGGATCGAATAGTAACTGGTGACGAGACGTGGGTGAGACACGTGAATTGCGGGACAAAATTACAGTCCATGCAGTGGGGGTACACAAGTTCCTTCAAAAGACCAAGAAAATATTTGCAAACCTTGTCACCAAAGAAGATTATGGCGACTGTGTTTTGGGATAGGCAAGGTGTGCTTCTGATCGATTTTCTCGAACATGGTGCCACAATAAACTCTGAGCGGCACTGTCAAACTTTGCGCAACCTTAGGAGAGCAGTTCAAAACAAGCGCCAAAGAAAGTTGACGTCAAATATTTTGATTTTGCACGCAATGCCCGACCTCACACGGCAAACCGCACTCAAAAACTCCTTAATTCATTCAAATGAGAGGTTTTACCTCATCCGCCCTTTAGTCTCGATCTTGCACCTAGTGTTTTTCACGTGTTTCCAAGAATGAAGAACTGGCTAGCAACACAGCGCTTTGACGACGACAAGGAGCTGCGGGTGCGCGTCACTGAGTGGCTGAGATCGCAGGCGGTAGAATTCTATGACGAAGGAATTTCAAAGCTTGTCCACCGCTATGATAAGTGCCTCAATTTGTTTGGTGACTATGTAGAAAAGTAGAATTTTAGTCGCTCTTTCTAATGTATATAATAATTTTTTTCCCTTGTACATAGTTTTTTTTTTTTTAATTCCAAAACGTTCCTTACTTTCTAAATAGTCTACGTATATTGAGAATATGAATGAACTTTCTTCTGATCATACTACTACTAATTGAGCTGGACCTTACTACTACTAATTGAGCTGGATGTGAAAAGTGAACAATACCTATTGTATCTTCCCAACAATATATTCCTGGAATGATTAAGCGAATAAACTAATTATTTTAGTGACGAACTGCAAGTTGCAGTTTTAAAAACAACAACGACGTTTCTTCATCCAAGCATGATAAAAATCCAACTATTCGTGAAATGATTAAAAGCACGAACTTAAGCATAAAAACACGGCAAAAAACTTGCTGCCCTGACGACAAAAGACTGATGTATCGATTGAATCACGAGGTCAGAATCCTTATCAACACTCAAGTATAATTTGACCAGACATTGAGAATCATTATCCAGGGATAATAATTCTATCTGGAGCGGCGTTTCTAAGTATTAAAGATGCTATACAATGATTCTGCTCTTTAATAGCTTTAATGAGATGGCATACATCGGGACCAAGAAGGCTAAATGACTTGCTAAAATACTCAACTTGAAATAATAAATATGCTAAAATAGGCATCTCGAGACGCACTAACAATGTGTCCTCTCCCCATACAAACCAATTAGTCGATTGAATTACGGCACGATACTTTACACAGACGAACACAAAATTCTTTTCTCCACTCATGCAATCAGGAATTCTGAGAAAGGAGTTACCCCCCCCCCCCACCGAAAAAAAAAAAAAACTGAGATAAGCTGAGAAAAGGAAAACCAGGAAGAACCACGGACTTGAGAAGATCAATAAGTAAGTGATTAAAGAAATGGATGCAATAATGCTCGTCAAGTTTACCGAAATTATCATTTACATTCTCCAAATTCAGCACCTCCCAACCAACTGGAAGCTGGCCATTATTTTTTTGATCCTGGAAGGAGTCCCAACCCGGCACCAAAGCACTCGATCAGTCTTATATCTGCACTTAGCAAAATTTCTGTCCGTATCGCACATAATAAGATGCTTACACCTTCTAGGTTTAGGGCGACAATAAGCCATTGAGCAGCAACTAGCACAGATGTAGTAGCGCACATTCTGGACAATATCTTCGGGCCTGATAACATAAACATAGATAATCCCACACAAAAAAATATCAGAGCCAATGTTGAGAAATATTACAAAACGAATAAAACAGACATAGAACCTCTGCTAACCGCCAAAGAAGTGGGCGACATAGTTAAATCATTAAACCCCAATAATGCCGCAGGTCCTGATGGAGCAGACAACGGCATTCCGCAAGCCATTAACAGCCCGCATCCGGTATTATTGTACGCCTAATTAACTGCATGCTGGCGCAACAGGCATTTCCCAGCTGGCACGAGACTTTCTGAAGTGGTAATCTTCCTTAAAGTGAACAAAGACCTAATGTACCGATGGCCCATTTGCCTCCTGCCGCATTGAGAAAAGCATCAGAGAGAGTTTTCCTTCAAAGACCGAAACACTATAGCCTGTCTGGACAAAGTATAAGAGAAAAGCAATACGGCTTCATTCTTGTCAGATCGATGTGATCCATCGCGCTGCCACACTTACAAAAAATGATAGTAAATAACCTAAGAAATAATCAGCACAGTTTCATTATCGCTGTGGGCATACATCGTGGTGTAATGGTAACACACTCGGTGCGCATTCGAGAGGTCCAGGTTCGACTCTCGAGGAGGCCATTGCTCATTTTTCATGCTTTCTGCTTCAAAAATACCTAATGTCTCTATACATATATACTATATATAGACTAATTCATCGCCAAACTGGGGGGGGACTTATTAATATTAGGAAAGTCAACAACTAATCCATTCCTAATCTTGAATTACGATATTTCTGAGAAATCCTTTAGGAAAAGACCTGCACACTTCTGCTACATCTTCATTAATCACAGTTTTAATTTACTACTACAGTTTAATTAATTCCTCGATCTAATTCTCCCAACCCCATTTCTTTCAGCTATTTCTTCTCCACCAGTGGACAAGCTGTTAAAGAACTGCAGAATACAGATAATTCTTCCCGGGTTCGAGAATCAAGGCGAGAGGGCTGGCTGCAAGGTTTAATTTTCGTTGTTTTCCCAAATGTAACGCAAATACGATATAGCTTCCCTCAAAAAGTCTTTAAAGAAGGCATTCCTCTCCTCAGGCAGATAGCTAAGAGTGCATTGCTGTGTTCAAATAACCTAACCTAATGTCTTCAGCTATTTCTTCAGAATTCATGTGGTTTTGTAAAGGATCATCTACACAAAGAGACAAAGTTCCTCACCAACACAGTAAAATCTGCCTCGCAGACATGTCGCCTGATAGTATTTCGAAAGCAGATTTTGTATCTAAGTAGCTGTGAGCTATATCGAGCTAAGATAATCAGAGCCGTCAAAGTTTACCGAAATTATCATTTACATTCTCCAAATTCAGCACCTCCCAACCAACTGGAAGCTGGCCATTATTTTTTTGATCCTGGAAGGAGTCCCAACCCGGCACCAAAGCACTCGATCAGTCTTATATCTGCACTTAGCAAAATTTCTGTCCGTATCGCACATAATAAGATGCTTACACCTTCTAGGTTTAGGGCGACAATAAGCCATTGAGCAGCAACTAGCACAGATGTAGTAGCGCACATTCTGGACAATATCTTCGGGCCTGATAACATAAACATAGATAATCCCACACAAAAAAATATCAGAGCCAATGTTGAGAAATATTACAAAACGAATAAAACAGACATAGAACCTCTGCTAACCGCCAAAGAAGTGGGCGACATAGTTAAATCATTAAACCCCAATAATGCCGCAGGTCCTGATGGAGCAGACAACGGCATTCCGCAAGCCATTAACAGCCCGCATCCGGTATTATTGTACGCCTAATTAACTGCATGCTGGCGCAACAGGCATTTCCCAGCTGGCACGAGACTTTCTGAAGTGGTTCTCTTCCTTAAAGTGAACAAAGACCTAATGTACCGATGGCCCATTTGCCTCCTGCCGCATTGAGAAAAGCATCAGAGAGAGTTTTCCTTCAAAGACCGAAACACTATAGCCTGTCTGGACAAAGTATAAGAGAAAAGCAATACGGCTTCATTCTTGTCAGATCGATGTGATCCATCGCGCTGCCACACTTACAAAAAATGATAGTAAATTACCTAAGAAATAATCAGCACAGTTTCATTATCGCTGTGGGCATACAGGGCGCCTTCGGTTCGTTGTGGTACCCATGAGATTACAAGACATGGTGCCCAAAGATCGTCTTTGACCTAATATAATATAGTTACCTTAGTGATAGTTAGTATAGTTACCTTAGTTACAAGCCACAACAAACGCAGATGTGCATTCATGTTCAATCAGCAGAGAGTGTCCTCAAGGATCCTGTCTGGGTCTTCTACTTTGGAATCTTGTAGCTGACACAGCGCTGAATCCCTTTAACACAAATCCCCACACGGAAATATTGGCTTATGCCGATGACTTTTCGCTGGTTACCAAAGGGCATACCCGCAACGCATATGAGACTAGGGCGCACGAAGCAATGGACAAGATGGCCAAATGGGTCAACGACCATAAGTTAATTACTGCCAATTCAAAATTTCAATTTATGCTTATTTGTCCAGCTAAGCGCCATCGAAGAACCCCATGCATCAGCATCCATGTCAAAAGTATTAAAATAGTTAGAAACTTGAGATACCTTGGGGATATAACTGATGACTTACTCACTTGGATATCACATTTAAAAGAGGTCAAGGGACTACTTCCCAGGATGTTTCATTCCATGCTGAGGACAGCAGCACCAACATGAGGAGCTTCTTCGAGGATACTTTGCTTTAGGTATACCTTTATTTTGATTGGTTAATAATAACTTTCAAAAACTGTTATTGGATATAGATATTCATAAAAGTAATATTATATTAATTTAGAAGTTAAACAACAAAATCAGCGTTATATTTGCAAATTTTCATAGGACTAGTTTCGATGGTTTTACTGAACTATCCTCCTTAGCTGCCAAAGAGCAAATGAACGAGATGAATTCGTTCATTTGCTCTTTGGTTCACACCACTCTTTGGCCCCTATATGTTCTGTACTTGCATTTAATGTACTTTATTTTAAGTTAGCTTTTTCCGGACTTTTCTATTAATTCTTATTTCCTGTTGCCCAACCTTGAATTGCGTACATTGTTTTATTTAGTGTAGTATTTTATCTTTTTGTATTAGTAACTCTGTTAATTGTTCATAGTCATACTTAATGTACTATTTAGCTGAGTGTAACTCAGTCATACCTTTACCCGTATTTTATTTATCTACAGAACTCATTTATTGTTCACGTTGTGGAAGCCAATTAACAATACTTAAGTTATAACTATCTATTTATAACTAAGTACATGTGAAACTGAAATTGTTCTTCTCACCCGCACAGCACCCTATTTCCATCCCTTTACCAACGACTCGCCCAGCTTGTTTTGAACCCCCAGCACTCGTCTTGCGTACAAAAAGCACCAAAAAATGTTATGTGGACTTATGAAAGAATTGGCACATATCAGTTTACTTCACCAAACACAAAGCCTGCAATCCAGGAACTTTGTAACAAAGTTAATTCTGTCCGCGGGAATTAATGTCAGCGTATGTCTGACGATATGCTAACTGCCCCAGTGGATCGGCTGCCCCGCCTTCGAATGAAAGAAAAGAAAGTCAATCATACCCCGTAGGATTAACATTTTCATTGACGAAAATAATACTTTCATCCCGCAATAGTAAGGATTCAGAATAAAACACTCAACGAGGCACAACTTTACCTAGTGATAGAATATATCGTCGAAGGTTCACAGAACAGCAAAATCACAGCAGCAATCTTTCTTGTTATCTCAACAACCAATGTGTATGGCTGAAGGGCCTTATCTACAAACTAATAGTGTCCTCAGTTTTTCGGACTACATCATAAACCTTGCAAATTCTTACCTTCCAGATAAATATTTTATTGTTCGATTTAAAAATAACTACTATACACGTCGGCAAATTTTTTAAGGTATAGTAGAAGAGTCTTAACTAGACCCAGTTCTATTTCCTTCTTATGCGAATGAAGGGCCGCACAATATTAATACACATTCGCCATATATGCAGGCAGCACATCAATCATCTCTCAAAACGCATTTCTCAGTTCAGTTGTAAGATCAAAATAAGAACATATTCATGCACTGAAGTCCTGGTTTCAGAAACAGAAAATAAAAATCAACGTAGATAAATCAGAAGTAGAAAATCTAGAATTTTCACCTACAATTCTAGGAAAGAAAAGGTTGGGTATGAATATTTTTATGTACAATACAATTATCCCGCAAACCAAGCAAATTAAACCCACTGGTGTTATCCTCCAAAAAGGGGGGTTCATGCATGGAAATCCCATATCACATATCAGTTCGATGTTCCGGCTTCTAAAGTTACACTCACCCCCTTAATATACAGAACTACGTTTTATCTATTATCAATAAGCTACTGATTTGTGAGACCATAATGCATCTGATACTTACATATGTTTGTCTTGTTAGGGATTTTGCTTGCAAACAGCTGGAAACCATACATTTCGGTAAATTACAAAAGGTTGACGGTTCACATGTAAGATATTTTTTCTCTCCTTCCAGCATGCATTCGTGGTGTAATGGTAACACACTCGGTGCGCATTCGAGAGGTCCAGGTTCGACTCTCGAGGAGGCCATTGCTCATTTTTCATGCTTTCTGCTTCAAAAATACCTAATGTCTCTATACATATATACTATATATAGACTAATTCATCGCCAAACTGGGGGGGGGACTTATTAATATTAGGAAAGTCAACAACTAATCCATTCCTAATCTTGAATTACGATATTTCTGAGAAATCCATTAGGAAAAGACCTGCACACTTCTGCTACGTCTTCATTAATCACAGTTTTAATTTACTACTACAGTTTAATTAATTCCTCGATCTAATTCTCCCAACCCCATTTCTTTCAGCTATTTCTTCTCCACCAGTGGACAAGCTGTTAAAGAACTGCAGAATACAGATAATTCTTCCCGGGTTCGAGAATCAAGGCGAGAGGGCTGGCTGCAAGGTTTAATTTTCGTTGTTTTCCCAAATGTAACGCAAATACGATATAGCTTCCCTCAAAAAGTCTTTAAAGAAGGCATTCCTCTCCTCAGGCAGATAGCTAAGAGTGCATTGCTGTGTTCAAATAACCTAACCTAATGTCTTCAGCTATTTCTTCAGAATTCATGTGGTTTTGTAAAGGATCATCTACACAAAGAGACAAAGTTCCTCACCAACACAGTAAAATCTGCCTCGCAGACATATCGCCTGATAGTATTTCGTAAGCAGATTTTGTATCTAAGTTGCTGTGAGCTATATCGAGCTAAGATAATCAGAGCCGTCAAAGAAGATAACGTGATTTGTTTCCAATAGACCTCCATCGGTCTCACAGCAAGCATATTACATTTTATCATTCATTTATATAAAAGAAGAAAATAAATTGATCACTCTTAAATAGCATAAAATATAACATATATTACTGATAATTAGATTTATAATAAAGCATCATTTTAAATACATGAAAGAGAAAAAATAATATCACTTTATAAATACGTAAAATCTAACATTTATATGTAGATAATTAACATGAAATTATTAATGGTGTAAATAATTCATTGATATAAAATTTCATGTAATAAAATAATGTAAAATTATTATACGTTACCTGCAAAAACTTTAATGATTTTTAGATTAACAGAATTCTGTTAACTACAGAATTACAAAAACAACAAAATATTTATTTTCAGTGGAAAAATCAGAAAATGATTTAGCTGGGTTTGAATTCACAGTCTGCCGATTCACATGCACCAAGGGATTGAGCTAACTAGACCTAGTCTAAAAGCTGAAAAATCTTTTAACTATAAAAAATCGGAAATATAATCAAATGCAAAAAGACGATAAATTAAACTTTTCTTGTTTCTTTTAAGAACATAATTTCTCTTAAACAGAAAAAATTATACCAGATTTAGCTAGTGTTAGCAAATAAGGAGCTAAGATATTTTCTCTCTCCTTTCCGTTTGCCTTCGTGGTTTAATTGAAAGCATAGTCGACGCATATTCCGCAACAATGTATCCAGTCACGAATAATAAGCAAAACTCATGGCCGAGGTGCTGCAGATATGTATCTGACGAGCCGAAATTAAGTAATGCAGGCGCTGCAGACGTCCAGAGATACTTATTTGGAGACATGTTTTCTTATGAAGAAGCCTTTAAAGATTTCCCCTCTTTTCTCTAATACTTGCATTACTTCAAATTCACTCTTTTCTAGTTCAGAATTCTCAGACTAAAACTGCATGCGGGCCGAATGCATGATCTGAAAGCAGCGGACAGGCGGGAATGTTTAATTTTTTTTCTTTTTAACAAATGGCGGGTTCTTGCTTATAACGGCATTGGCCACTATTAAGGCCAGAAGTGGCAGCCATTTTATTATGGAGGCACCTAATAGGCGGCCACCGTTACCTCCTATGAAGGGACAGACAATTTTACATCCAATGCTTTCTCCGGGATTTGAACCCAGGCCCTTTGGTATTGCAGTCAGGCTCCCCTAACCACTATACCGTCTGGGCGGCTGTTTTAAAAATAATTTACAGAAAAAAGAATTAAATCTTAACTTTCTCTCAACGAATACTTATCAAAACATACATAAATAATAATAGTAATAACGAAAAGAAAAATTCAAATTTATATTTATCTTCGATCTGAAAAAAGTGCCTGCAAAAAATTTATTTTGGTTGTCATCGAAATGGACTACAACCCTCTTTAATTAAAAATCAAGTTATTTTCAAGTCGAATTTTAAAAGCTTCGTAAAAGTTATAGCTGAATTTTAATTTTGGAACTGTAAAATTGTCTACCTCTTTAAAGGTCACTAAGACATTTGTATTCGATTTTTTAAATTCTGATGAGAGCGACTGTGGGATTTTATTCGGACTCATTATCTTGTTATTTTTATCTTTATTGTCACTTGTACTTTTGTTGGATCCCACCAAGATGCTAATTAGTTAATGTGTAGAAGAACAGAGTTTTTGAAGTTAAAAGACAGCATTTGGAGAGAAGTTAAAAGACAGCGACTGCTGGCCGTCTCCGAACTATTTTCGTTCAACTTCTGGATTTACCTGAATGGGCTTTAGCCTTTGGTAGCCATGTCTGCTGCCAAGATTTGAAAGCTTGAGCCCAAACTTACAGTGGACTTTGCCTTGTGAATTTATACTTTATTTGCTTAAGATTATCAACATTTTGTGTTCTGTTAATCTCGTAGGAAGTGGTGGCCTGTTTTGTTACTACATGAGCTGGATAGTTCTGCTAAACTGAAGGATTAAATAAAAAGGTTTATTTTAAACTTTCTTATGCGTTAGGGGTCATTTCACTATAAGATGAAGCAATAAGTCCTACAGAGCTAGAGTTAACATTTAAGATAGAGTCCATACAATTTCACAAGAATTCAAGATTTGAGTCCGAACGATTTGATATCCAGGGGGTCTCATGCAAGATTGAGCTATGCCTTCCCATGGCAGACCATACGCTAATACATAGTATTGCACGAAGAAACAAAATTTTCAGGGTATATGAGTAAACTAAAATGAAATATGCAGTCCAAACAATTTTCAGAAACAATACAGCAGTAAAAATGCATTCAGCCAAGCTGGGAGAATCTGCTTACATCGATCAAAAATGTATTCAATGAAGATGATGGTACTTATTTTTGTTAGTAAGAACCATATTTGCTAGGATGCTGCTCTTTTGCACTTAATTCTGCAGTTCAGGGAGTTAGATATTTAAAGTATCCATAGTGCATCAAGTATGAATCCATGCACAAGCATGATACAGCAAGAAAGAGAATGCACCAAACCACGTAATTTTTTACCATTAATTTAATTGACCATTACAGGTAGTAATTTCCGGAAGAAAGGCCGCATCAGCGTAAACGCCGCACTCGAGAAAAATGGCGGGAAAAAAATTAAAATTACACAGAAACGCCGCAATAGATTAAATTGCGCGTGACATCGTGGTGGGCCGTATAGATGCAAAAACTCAACCTAAGTCCTGATATATGACATACCAGTTAAGAAAAATGCATGAAATGAAACCATAACTCAAAAATAAATTAAAGGTAAGAAATGTATAGCTTCTGTGCCGTTTAGAGACATTTTCAAAAATTTTCCGCTCCCTAATTAAAAACTATCCAACAAGTACTTGTACCCTAACTGATGGGATCTGTATTTGGCAGAATGCCAAGAAAAATCCATTCATGCTGAAGGGGAAATACGTCAGAGTTCGTTATTGCGAGGCAGGTGGAGTCGTGTCCGCCTTTGAAAAAAATTGCAGAAAAGGCAGGGGTGGAAAGAGGATGGGTCCTGGAAGATTCATCGAATGGCAGAGGAGAGAGACTATTCAAACTGATGAGAATGTTGATTTGAAAGGGGGGAAGAATGTTATTGTTCTGAGATCTCGTTTAGGGTGAATAAGGCATGTAGGTCCGTTCAAGGGAAAGAACGTAAACAAAATAACGTTCGCAAAAAGCAACTGAGTGGTCTTTTGTGTGGGAACAGCACCAATCTATGCACAATGACAAGGCCATCCAAACTATGTACAATGACCATCATAGGAAATATTTTACTTTTAGTGCACCTAAATGCCGCATGGGTAGAAACGCCGCACCCGCTGAAAATTTAAGTTTTAAACACGTAAACGCCGCGGCGTTTCTTCCGGAAATTACGGTAAATGCTTCTCATAAATTAGAGCAAATATATACACAGATTTTCTTTTACATTAGTAATGCACATGGAAGCAATAGATTAGTACACATACAAAAATCTAAAAGCTTAAGCTCAGTTTTAAGCTTCAATTTTTTCCTCGAGCTATTTACTGTTACTATTACAATTTAGCTATTTACAATTTACTGTTAAATGGCTTATTATGAGCAACTGATACATGGTATAATTTCTGTTTCACCTTCCTTGCTAAACCAAAGATCATTACTACTTTCAAAACACACATTTTCCCAATTTTGCAGTCTTTCCTAAGATACTTTACTAATGATCATCTTTTAAACGCACTGGCAGTTACTGAGGTGACAACATTTCACTTTCTCTTGCATCATCACTCTTTAACTTCTCACACGTCTACCTCTTTCACTACACTATGCTTATACTGAAAGACTCATAAACATGATAAATTAGAATCGTCTTGCTATATAACATGTTACTTAATATGAGCAGGCTATGGCCAAAAGGTTTTGTTTCATTAGCAATAAATAAAAGTAGGAAATACAAAAAAATTGATACAAAAAAAAAAAATCCATTTAAAAATTCAAAACATAACAGTGTTTTAAAATTGTCGAAATGAAATTCATTTTTTTAAAGAGATATACATTCAAGCATGATTAATATTCGTTAAACTGCCATGAAGTTAAACTTACCACTGAAGTTACAGAAATTGTTCAACTGCTGCAGTTTATATTTATTCAGAACTTCATTCTTCTGAAAAAAGGTAAAAATTACTAATAAATATTTTAAATAAACATAAATAAAACAATAACATCTTATCGTATTCAAAATTTTGACAATCAGTTTTATTTTTATACATATTTAGAATTCATTAGAAAAAAATAAGTACAGATTTTGCACATAAGAATCTCTAGCCCAAGAGAAAATCTGACTGGAAAATTTACGTCACTTTTTGGACACGGTATTTTTTACACATAATAAAATAGACTAAGATTTAAGCAAAATAGAAAGAGCTTATTAATACTAAAATCATAAACCATGTTAATTTCAAATTATTCAGTACCAAGCACAATTACCAGCATTTTGTTCTGGTTTGCATTTAAAGCAGAAAAACTTTCAGTTAGCTTAAACTGGCAACATTAAGTCATCCCATGTAATAAAATGAATGTACTATGATCCTTTAATATGATTCTTTTCAATGATATTGCTATGTAAAAAGTTAGAATTCATAACTGCAATTTTTTACAACTTAATTTTGACAAATAAATGAAAATTACTCTATGTAAAAGTAAAAAGTTCTGGATACAAAGAAAGAATAGAGATTTTTAAAATCCGTTTGTCATCAACATAAGACTTTGCTCTACTCACACACGTCCAAGTTTTAAAAGAGTTCAGCCTCACAAGGCACAGCTTCCCCCCCCCTTGTTTAATTTTAATAGAACAATCTGCATGTTAACTGTTTATAGAAAACTGACTTTTGATATTATACTCAGTTAATAATTAAGTCAAATTAAATGTATCTCAGATACTAGCCTAATTTAAAAATCAAACGGATAGAAAACTGGCTTTTGATATTACACTGAGTTAATAATTAATTCAAATTATATGTATCTTATTTACTAGCCACATTTAAGAATCAAACAACTACATTAATTACAAAAAATTATACAATCATGAGAGGAAACCTTGAAGCAATTCATTGAGCTACATTTTAATAAACTAAATGATGATTAACTATTACATTTTTACGTTATATATTTACTAAACAAACAAATTCAATTAAATGTGCACTGAAAATTATCTATTGCTTTTTCAGAAAACCGCCGTTTCAATTGGCTTCATACAAAATTACAATATGTGAAAATAACATTCTCCTTACATTAATAATTAACAAAAAAAGCGGATTTATAGAATTATTTCGGAATTGTATTACATTTCTTGGATAATAATATTTAATCGAAATGCGGGTTTATAGAAATATTTCGAAATTATATTCAGTTTTTTCGATAATAATATTTAATCGAACCATTTGTGCAGCTTCTTGTCGAGTGTTAGAATTGCACTAGAGCCCAACTACAGATATGACATTGTATGCTTTTCCCATTCGCTGGCATATACAGGGTGGTCATAAAATACTTCCCCGATATAGTACCATATATATATACCCGATATAGTACGATATAGATCCCTACCAATCTATCAACTCAACCAATCGAAATGAAATTTCAGACATTTTTATTTGAAGGTATGCGCTCGAGATCGTACTGATTTAAAGATTACGGTTATAGTGAAAAAATTTCGAAATTTTCTAATAGAAACACCAATTTTTCACCCCCTGCGCAAACTGATCAGCGCATTGGGAAACCAAAAAAACTGCGTTGGAACGATATACGTATGACGAAAATTGTTGGTATGAAATATTTGCAAAGGAAAGCATTGTAAAGGACAACATAGAAAGGAGGTGCACTGACGGCACTTTTCATGATTCACAGGCATAGACAGTAAAAGCACCAATCACAGAACGCCATGTGCAAAGCAGTGCTTATGGTAAACCTTTGATAAGCAAAGTGGAAAGACTGTTTCTTCAACTAGGTGTTCGAATGTGGTAAGAAGATTACACTTACAAGGAAAGAATGAGGTGAATTAATACAGGTGTTTTATCTAAACGGAAAAAATGCTGCCGAAGCAATGCGAGTTTATAGGCGAAATCATAAGCTAAGACGAAGCTCATGTTCCGCAAACACAGTATGTGATTTGGCAAAAAAACAAACAAAATTAATAAATAAACTGGATGTAAACGTGATAGACCGCTTTCCCGGACGCGTAATGGCAAACCGCACATTGAGTTGATCAATGTTAACGAATTTCGCTTACTGTGCATGCTCAATGGCGTACCGTTGGCGTGAAAGGAAATACTAGCAACGAAAAGCAGAAGCAACCCTACACAAGCCTGTTAGTCATGTTGGTTTTACTGTTTACAATTGCAATACTACGGAAATTTGTGTGTGGTTATCGCATGTGTTTCTGTTTCATTTCGGTTTATTTTGTTCAGAAACACTACATTTAATATCAGTTACTTGACTTTAATTCAGTAATTTAAACTGGATTTATTCCTTAATTTGTTAAAGTTTATACAAATGCACGTATGGTAAATACTCAATTGCTTTTATTCCTCAGAAGTATGATAAATAAGTATTCAGCTGATTCATCTTGTAATGTTTCCTGTTTTGTTATCCTTCTTACACGAAACTTTGCGCAGTTTACAATCGATATTTACATTCTAAGTAATGAAGCAATTTACAACCTAACAAGTTTTAAAAACCCAAGCTGTTTGCGTCCACATAACACAATATCAACCATATATTGTATTTGTCTTCTTTTAAAACTGCACCAAATTTTATTCTGGGCATGCGTAGTAAGCGAAATTTGTTTAACATTGATCAACTCAATGTGCGGGTTGCCATTACGCTTTCCGAACGACTATGTGCTCCTGCTGAAGTTGCTGCGGAAGTACATAACACGATTACTGCAGGTCCATTGCCATACAGCAAGAAGTTTTGCCCGCAGTTTTCAATGTAACGAAATTCACAGTTCTCAGGCTTCTACGCTCTGTTCTGCAGATGTTTCCTTATTGATTTCAGCGCGTCCCAGATGTTGCAACATGAAGACGAGCAACAGCGTGCCGACTTTGTCAATTCTTCCCTTATCTAATATAGTGGAGATAGAAAGTGGCCGCTGCGGATATTATGGACAGATGAGACACATTTCTTCTTATCTGGGAGCGTTAACACCAAGAACTGCGTTCACTGGGATGATGAAATTTCTCACGATGTAGCACCAGCGGCTTTAAATGAAGCTAAAGTGACTGCGTTGTGCGGCATCGCAAGCACATTCGTTCTCGGCCCGTACTTCTTCGAAGAGATCTCTTCCACAGGTACGAAAGAGTGCTCCATCACAATTGCTCGGTATACAACAATGTTGCAAAATTATGTAATTCCAGAATTACAGCAGCGAAATGTCTTTAATAAGCTTGTAGGATGCAAAATGGCGTCTGCACGTAGCCACAAATGTTCGGCAAGTGCTTCAACAGTACTTTCGAGATACAGTCATCTCCCTTAACTTCGCAGTTTCGGGGCTACCGCGATCTCACTATCTCACTCCAATGTCGCAACACGGATGCTGTATTTTCCGTGTAGCGACATTTGTGATATAGTGACAAGTATTATCATGAAGCAGAATCACCCCATTCCGCAGTTTTCCCTGACGTTTCGCCTTAATTGTATGTCGTAATCTCTCCAGCGTTTCGCAGAACTGTTCCCCAGTGATGGAGACACCTAAATCCTTGAATCAGTAAACAATGGGTCCTGGAAATCAAAATACAGGGTAAGCATCACTTTTCCAGCAGAATACTGGCTCTTGAACTTGGGACGAGGGGACGATTAATTCTACTTGCAATACCTCGAGTTTTCATCGAATATTGCACTTCTCCCATCATTTCTTCCGACAAGCATTCTCAATTAAGACACAATAATACGCCGAATAAGTACTAATTCACAAGTCAAACAAAAAAAATCAGCGTTAATTTTCAAAATTTTCACAGGACTAGTTTCGAACCACCATCCTCATCTGCAAAACCGCGTGAAAATTTTGAAAATTAACGCTGATTTTTGTTGTTTGACTTGTGAATTAGTAAACATTCTCAAGTCGATTTCGACCAATCAAAGGCAGGCATCAGCTCACTGCAAAGGACTCATGAACTATTATGTGCACATGCTTGCGAGTTAATTTCTCATTCTTCTCTTCAACCCTAGTATACTGCCCATATTTTCCTAAAACTTTTGATGGCTAACATGCCTATCTGGCAAATGGATTCTTGCTTTTTACCTCCAAAATATTATTTTTTGGAAATAATAATGTCACCAGCAACGACATTAATTGACTAAAGCAGCCAACAGATTCAGCCTACCTCTTCTCGACCAGTGTTTCACATACAGCTCAAGTCCTACTTATTTTCGCTTCGTATTTTCCCCTCAGAGGAAGTAAATTAGGTATTTTTTTTAAAATTCTCAGGCTTCATAAGTAACACTCTGAATGTCTGGGAAGTATTTGTCCGGCAACAGAAGCCCAGAATAATACGGTAGTATAGCTGTTTCGTAAGGGTATGAAGACACCACTGCACAGTCGACGCTTTCGACTCAGGATCTTAGTGCTGGCACCAGCTTTCGTGGCCTGCAACAGTGCGCTCAAATGTTGCCTTCAATACTGAAACGCATCATGTGCTTCAGGTAAACAGCTATGCAGATAGATTGGAATCCAACGGCCGGGGATATCCTCTGACTGCAATTTCACGGTAGCCTAACTCCTGCCAGATAATGTAGTGCATGCTGCCGAAGCTAATGTTGAGATCCTTTGAGAATGCGTGAATGGATATGCGACGTTACGCCGTAATCTCATCATCGAATGCCAGCTTGTTGTTGTCTGTAATGACGTAGAGAGCCTCCTACACCGACTTGCATCTTGAGTTGAATCGCGATCACCACTGGACATATAGCACCATTCCACAACGGTGATTTTCGACAGACATGCATTTTTATATACACTGACTACCAATAAGTATTTGGACACCTGTGATAGAAAAGAAACACTAACTTTACTCAAAATCATCAATTTCTGTCCATTTTGAAAAATAATCTACAATTACTAAAAGAAAACGACTTTTATTTAACTCACTCTGGGGAAAAGAACCAAGAAGATCTATGCCTAAAATTTCATTCGGAAATGTAGCGCGAATGCTATTTAAGTACCTGGCCGGGCTGTAATTAATATCATTTATTAATTGACATTGATTGCAGGACCTGACATACGCAGTTACTATTTTGTATAATTGCGGGAAATATACCGTCTCGCGTACCCTTTTTATAGTCTTTCTGAGACCTAAATGACCCGCTGTTTTCGCGTCGTGTAATTCCTTCAAACTGCTTAATCGAAGCGAGGCTGGGATGACTGGTCTATATTCGAAATTTTCGTTTGTTGCTTTCGTATAAAACAATACATTATCTATTATTTCATAGTTTTCTGCTCTACTTCTTATTGCATCGATATCTGTGTGTTCAAAGCTTTCGGGGTCTTTCAAATACGCATAGATACTTCCAAATTCAGGATCAGCTTTCAATTCAGCAATAATTGTTTCTCTAGAATCTAAAATTTTTGAAGTAAACACAGCGCATTTGAGTTCATTGTCTTCATCGTCCAGTTTTATTCGAGATAGTGCGTCAGCAACATTGTTTTCCTTACCCGGTTTATATTTAATTATTAGATTATATTCTTGAAGTTTTAAAGCACATCTTATTAACCTGGGCGTTAAGATTTCCCCGAGTAAAGTCTACCAACAGCCGCATGATCCGAAAAGACTGTTACTGGCGCTTTGCCGAAATAAACTCGAAATTTGTGTACAGCCATTAATAAGGCTAATGTTTCTCTCTCTGTAGCTGTATAATTCCTTTGCGTAGAATTTAAAGTTTTACTAAAAAATGCCAAAGCATGGCCATTCTGCATGAGAACCGCACCTACGGCATAGTCCGACGCATCTGCTGCAATTTCCAGGTTTTCGTCCCCTTCCGGGAATTTCAAAACAAGGGCATTGATGAGTGCTTCTTTTAACCTTTCAAATGCTGTATTTGCTTCTGCTGTCCACGTAAACTTACTTTTTTTTCTTTTAATTACTAGCAACGGTTCAACAATGTTCGCGAAATCTTTTATGAACGACCGATAATAAGAACATAACCCAAGGAAAGAAGAAAGTTTCTTGGCGGTATTGGGAGTGGGGAATTCTTGATGGCTTTTATTTTTGAATCCTGAGTTTCTATACCCTTTTGCGAAATTTTATAACCCAGATATTTAAGTTCTTTAGTCGCGAACTTGCATTTTGATGCGTTAACTGTAAGACCGGCCTCTTTTAATAATTTAAAAACCTCTTCCAAGTCTTTAATGTGTTGTTCCAACGTACTACTCGTTATAATTATATCATATAGATAGATTAAAGTCGATTTTCCTAGGACAGGCTTTAGAACAATGTCCATAGCTCTCTGGAATGTTGATGGGGCCCCACACAACCCAAAGGGCAGGCGTAAAAATGCATAAGTGCCCGATTTTGTTATAAACGCGGTTTTATGTATGTCTTCGGGTCTCATAGCTATTTGATAGTAGCCAGACGTTAAGTCCAAAGTAGTCATGTATCTAGTAGATTTAATCTTTCTAATAATTTCCTCTATAACCGGCAAAGGGTAAACTGGGAATTGAGTAATACTATTCAGTTTTCTGTAATCGATAGCAAACCTCCAAGCCCTTTTATCCGAAGGAGGAAACTCGTTCTTTTTCCTACATAGTACGACTGGACTCGCGTACTCACTATTTATAGGCGTTATTATTTTGTTCTTTAACATTTCCTGAATATGTTCTTCAATAATTAGGTCTTTCTGTTTATCATAGCGATAAGGTTTAGTCCTACAGGGTTTTTCTGCAGTTAACTGTATCTCATGCGTAACTATTTGACAGCTATCAGGCCTTTCTGAAAACAAGTTTGAAAAAGTACTCACCACTTGCTGGATGGCTTGGCTTTCATGGTCATTGAAATGGCTAAGGTCTACCTGCGGTTGTTTCACTGGCTCCACCACCCTCCGATCCATTTCCAGCATAATCGAATTTTCCTGAAACTTTAGTTTGGCTTTCGCGGCCTTTAGAAACTCCATGCCTAAGATAACTGGACTCTGCAAATTTTTCACCACAAAAATTAATACTTTGAGGCTCTCATCTTTTACCTGTATTTTTAATGATAATTTCCCGATACATTGACAGGTTTTTCTTTGCGCCGCTATAATTTCTGTGTTTTTATTTTTAAATAATCGTAACCTATTAAAATTCTTCTTGAAAAATGTATCACTCATAAAATTGCCTTCTGCCCCTGTATCAATGAGGGCTTCTACTGGTACATCGCCAACGAAGACTTGTATAATCGGTAATTGTGAATTTTTTACCACAACCGTATTTAGGTATCTTCTTGAGGGTTTTTTCGAAACTTCCGGGGTCTGGACCCTCGCTTTTACAGGCCCCTCTACTCGTTTAAAGCTTTCCTTTCAACTTCAGTCTTCTGGGTACGCGGGCGGTTGTTTTCAAATTTCCTTTTTTGGCCTTGACCTTCGAGCTTCGATGAGTGGCTTGATAGCTCTTTCCCCCATAAGAGCGATTTGTGTTTCCGGTCTGTTGATTTGAGGATTGCCTTTGGTGACCTTGAGAATACGATGCCCCTCTAGATTTTTCGGCTATTCTGCGGTTTTGGAACTTGACCGCCAACTCGAAGAGTTCCTGCAAGGTGCTTGGATTTCGAATTTCGAAGTAATCTTGGATAGCAGGTAGCAATCTTGGTAAGATTATTTCAATAATCTCCACGTAGGGTTTCTTCCCATACAGCATGCTTGTCAGTTTAGCTTTTTGCAGAATGAAGTCCGTCAAATCTTCTATATTACGTTGATAAAAACTATACAGTTCGGCTTCTAGCTTTGCTCGGTCTTTCACTATGGGGAAGGCCTTTAATAATGATATTTTGAAATTTTCAAAGGTATATGTTTGGCCTCCGAATTCTCCTAATAAAAATTTCCCTATACTCTTCCACCATAGTGAGGCCTGTCCTCTTAGTGCAGACGTGGCAATGGCAACTTTTTGTCTTTCAGGCACAGGGTATAACTGGAAATGATTTTCGAGGCCTTCTAAGAATATAGCCACCGAATTTTTTCCGTCGAAATTGACGTTTGGCCTGATAGATGCTCTCATCGTTTGGACCAGGTATCCAAATCCTTCTAACAGGTTCGCCATTTCTTGTTGTTGGAGTTGTACAGGAGCTTCCATCCAGTTTTCGGCCATCTCAGTTCGTAAGGTGTTCGAGCGCCAATATAATGTTGCGTGGCCCCAACTTATCAGCAACAGTAGTAGTGACTGCTATGAACTGTAAATTACACAAACTCGTAAGAAGGGTTTAAATCCCTTTTTATTCCACTTTAGAAATCACAGTTGCGTTCACTTGACGCTCACAAACTACGCCGACCCGGCGGTGTAACAAATTAGAAAAATACAACTAAAAATAAATGACAGGATGAATAAATAACGAGGTCACTACCTACGAGGCTCTATAATCGTAACTAACTTAACCGCGTTCTAAGATACAGCTGAGATTCAGCAAACTTACTGATTAAGAAGTTGAAAGATTCAACGAACTGTCGAAATAGGCACACAGGGCCGAAACGTGTGTGTGTGTGATTATGGCAAAGCCTCGAGGGCTATCTGCTTAAGGGGAGGGATGCCTTCGTGGAGGACTTTCTAAGGGAACTGGCTCGTATACACGTTACACATGGGGAAAACCACGAAAACGCCCATGCAGCCAGCGGGATTTGAACCTCGGACCGAGCTACCAGTGTTCAGCGACTTTACCGCTCGGCCGCTGGTGGGCCCCGAAACGCGCGGTTCTTAAATTTCTACCTAGCAACCTTCACGCTCGCGATTCAAGAAGCACACTTACAATCTCGTTTCCCTTCTATTTAAACTCAATTTACTTCTGCTAAAATTTGGATACTCTGCGCGTTCTACTACGATTTACATACTCTGGCATTGGCAATTCTAGGGGAAAGTAAAGGCTTGACAGGAAAGATAGCTTAAAATAAATGTTAGTTAAAATAAATATAAACCCTACAAAATTATGTGCGGCAATAGAAAACCCCGCCAGTTGTGAAGTGTGATTAGACTTTTGTCCGAAAAAAAAATTAAGACCAATCGTAATTTATCAGGAACTTTGTACGGTGTAATACATTGGGGGTACACTCAATGGTGTAAAAAAAAAAAAAAAAAGAGTGACCCCAAAAACTTTTTACGGTGTATGGAAATGACGTAATGAGTGAAGCCGGAGTGACACAATATTGTAGCATGTTTAAAAATGGTCGCACAACTTTTCACGAGTAAGCGCGAAGTGGCGGGCGGAGCATTCTCGAACTCGCAGAGAAAATCGATGAAAAGATTCACGAAATCCAACACTTCACAATTTCGGAGCTCTCACTTAAAGTTTCCTCAAATTTCACGAACTTTGTTGTTTGGTTGTTGTGACGCAAGATCTAGGCTATCACAAAATTCTTGTCAGAAGACCACAAAAAGCAGCGCATGGCAGCAACTTTGACATTTCTCGAGGCGTACCATGAACAGTGAATTAGTTCTCGATTGTGTCATAACAAAAGATGAGACTTGGGTAAAGTTCGCCAGTTGTGAGACACTTGTGTGTGTCTGGCTTACAACACAGTGCTCCGACGATGACGAGGAACTGAATGCAGACTTCCGTGCATGCTTGAAGTCTCAGGCGACAACATTCTGTGACGATAGAATTAAGAAGCTCGTGTACCATTATGATAAATGTCTTAATCTATACGAAAATTATGCAGAAAAATAGCTGAATAATGTAACTTTCAAATGTAAGTAAAAAAAAAAAAAAAATTACTTTCATTTGATTTTTTTAAATTCTAAAACGTCAGTTACTTTCTTAATGGCCTACGTATTTTTATTACTTGTTGAACAACATTACTTGTTGAACCAATGCACATAACACACTCTATCTGCATTGCACAATTTTAATTGTGATGCATTACATTTTTAATAATGAATAGAAGCAGCCAAGCATGAGACATCCTTTAGCTAGCAAGTGTAGGCAGTAAAAGAGCGTGCATAACAGTTGCGATAGTATATAATAATCTCAGAGCAATTTGTTTTAATCCTGCAAAGCGACTGGGCAAGAGTTTTTGTGCAGGGAACATACAGATGCCTTGAAGAAGTACAGTCAAAAGTCTTTAATCCGGACTCGTCGGGACTTCGGCGATTCCGGATTATCGATTTTTCCGGATTATAGATCATCAGTTTAAATCTGGTAAGATCGCATGCAGAAATTATAAAATTAAAAATATGAAACCGTAATTTATAAAATAATGAGCAATTATGATCTAAAGGGTATCAAAATTTACAAAAAAAGAAGCTTAATAGTTATTTGTTTACTTTATTAAACATTTCTTTCAACGCGCGCATGCGTAAAGCATACATTACGCATAGTCGAAATTAGAAAATTGCAACCAGAAAACTATTTGATTTGTATTCGTGATATTTATAATGACGAGGAATTTGATTTAAATCATATCAAAGACGGAGTAGATCGAGATGAAATACAACATTTAGTAAGGAATTATAAGCCGACTAAAATAAAAACATCTGCCCTGAAGATAACGATAGTGCTGACAGATCAACTTCCAGTTCATTGCTCGCCGCGACGTCCCCCCCCCCGCGCAGAGCAGCGTGAAATTGAAAAACAGATTTCGGAACGGTTAGATAAACAAAAGATATGCCTTTATCCATTTTTTGTAGCAATTCCACTTTTTGTTTGATGGGCATCGAAACATACTTTCGTTTTGTAGATCCTTTGGGAGCTCCAGCATCGGAAATTCTATTTGACATAATCGAAAGTTCAAGCTTACTTTTATAAAAATTGCTCTTACAGTCTGCAAAAAATAATAAGCCGGATCCAATTCGAAGATTAAGGAACAACGCAATCATCAACATTAACTGTAATAGATAATTAGATAATTTTAGCTTATACCATCCGTTATTAAACGCGCACGCGAAAACGTATTCTACGCTTGCGCAGACGCATATGCAAGTCGTAAAGGTCTTGCGCGCACGCGTAAACGCCTATGCGCATGCGTCAACGCGGCGCATGCGCAGAAAGATTTTAGCTTTGAGGTCCGGATTATAGATTATTCCGGATTATGGGTGTCCGAATTAACGACTTTTGACTGTAGTACTTTAATTGAAAATTAGTAATTTAAAGGTCTATTGTCAATTTGTTCCCATTAAGTTTAATTTGTTAATAAATTTCTGTCATATTTTTAGATCTTACATATCCTCAACCCTTCAAGGAGAAAAAGGCTTGGCGACAGAAAAACCTTTTGAGAAAAAAGCATTAGACTGTTAGAAAAGGAAGAAAAATTTTGTACAATATTTACAATTTCATTGAGAAAACGAATAAACGGCTTCAAGAAGTAATTTAGAAATACTAGAATGAAATATCATTCTGGTAAATTAAATTTAGTGTCCAACCTGCAAATCTCTAAAATAAAAATCTGTAAAGTTTTTGAGATGGCTGGAAGATCACATAAGAAATTCTTGCAGTCTTTTGAAAATCTTCCATAAAAAGTGAGTATTGTTATCAATATAAAATCAAAACGTTTCTATTACATAGTTTTGAAATCCTATTAAAATTAATAGTTATTATAAAACAAAACTAGATTTTCTTATTGTACAGCAATGCCATAATTAATACACAGAACTAAAAAAATAAGTATAATATAATAATAAACTTCGATTAAAATGAGCAGGTCCTAAAAAAGCGAATCAGCGTAACTGCTTGCTGATGACCGTGGGATGCTTAAATACAACAGACATAAAACTTGCACGCCTTATAAAAGGTAATGGCTTTTAGTACTGTATGAAAAAAAAAAATCAAAGTTTTCATTTAGTCTTGCGGCCATAAAAATTCTTTAAATTACTTGAAATAAAAATTAAATACACAAAAATTTAAATTCAACTTAAAACAAATAATTGAATACTCACGTTATGTCTTAAAATTTAGCAAACAGAATCTAATGTTTCCATGCAATAATAAATTAAAGAAAACAAAATTTTTAGATAAAAGGAAGGCACATTGAGGCGAAAAAAACCAATTGGGAACTAAAATTATCATAATTAAGGTAATTAAATCTTTAACAATTTAATTAAGGTAATTTAAGTTTTCATAATTGTTTTCTAAGATCGTACCTCCTTAGCTAACATAAAGCTACAGTGATCTTACAAGATAATCTGGCGAGTTCTCGCACAGGCGTAAAGAATACTAGCACAGAAGATAACCCTTTATCATGCGCTCTTAAAACTCCTAACTCAATCAACTCTTACATAAAATAAAATCAAACTCTTATCATAAAATCTCTTAACATAAAATGTGCGCACTTCGTGCTTACAAAAGCACCGACGACGAGCGGTGGAACTTAATCATAGTTCAAAATAAATTCAAAGATAAAAGGGTAGTGCTGGACTAACAATTTAATTTAAGACTAATGAGGCTGACTCAACAACCTACCCGGCGATGTACTTATTAAATGGCCAAACAGGCGTATCGGGAAATTCGCGTAACAGCAAGGGTAAACTAGTAACGTACGCTGTCTAGCGAAATTACGCTCTGAATAAACTACATGATTCGTCCGTTTAAATACTTATTTTACTTAACTTTAAATCTGCATCCTGACGACGAAATGCGAAGGGAAAAAGAGAGGTTCAGAGAAAGTACCAAAACTTAAAATAAAATAATTTGTTATACAAAATAAGAGAAAGATAAAATAGCCTTTTAAAACTAATCACACAATATTACAAATACAAAAATTTTGAATACATTCATTAATTATTGTACACAATCACAACAAGTTTCAAAATTTTATAATATAACTAATTTTCATTTTATTTAACATAATTTGGAATACATTTATTGAAATCATACTATTTATTATTATTATGATATTTCCAATTTATTTATTTCATGCAAACTGGAAGACCCCACAGCTTCCTCTAAATACCAACATTTCCATCTTATGGGCTAGTCCACTTGAACAAACTCATGTATGAATAGTTATCAGTGGTCAAGGGATGCTAGGCAGTTACTTTTAAAAGGCTTCCGTTCTTTGTTTAAAAGCAGCCTGCCTTTATGAATTGCGTTAAAACATTCCATTACTTAAAAAAAAAAAAAAAAAAAAAAAAAAAATTCTCCATTATATGGGGGGGGGGAAATAGAAATGAAAATAATTCTAAGAGAAAAATTTCATTTTACAATAAGGTGGGAGTTTAAGTTTTCTGTTAATATATTCTAGGTTTTCTCCATTATATGGGGGGGGGGATAGAAATGAAAATAATTCTAAGAGAAAAACTTCATTTTACTATAAGGTGGGAGTTCAAGTTTTCTGTTAATATATTTTAGGTTAACATACAATTCTCCAATAACTTTAACTTTCATTTATCATATTTTCATGTTATTTATCTGTACTGATTTCAATTCTTAATTACGTTACTCATAATCAATTTTACTGTAATTATGCAATTTCTAAAATTATTAAAACTTTTACATTAGTTATATTCATTACAACAATATTAACTATCAAAATATTAAATATTTCCTACATTCATACTCAAAAAACACTATTTGTTTATCATATAAATTTTTTAATTATTTCAGTCATTTAAAAATTCTTATCAACAATTCAAAATGTGCAACATAAATTAAAAAATATAATTATCGATAATAAAAGATTATTATCTTAATAACTTTCCCTAAAAGTAATTTAAAAAAATCTTAAAATTTGTTACTTAATTTTAACAAACATAATTATAAAAAAATAAACCTTTCGACAAAATAAAATTTTAATTTTATATTTTTATCTAACTGTGCTACCTTTTAAAATCCAATGTAGTGACATAACAACATTATATGTTAAAATTTCAGAACAGAACTAACTGATAAAAGAAAATATTTGTAACATCATTGCGACTGGAGAAAGGGAAAATATTTTTCTAGCACATAGTTCAAGCACAGTTTTCAATCCCACCCGGCAGTGCTTAAATTGCGCCGGAGCGCGGCTCCGGTACTTCTCAATATTTAAGATTAATTACAATTCTAGCCGGAGCGCACCGGAGCCCTAAATAAGATGAGTTCCGGCACTTCTTTTCATAAAACTGAACTACAATTTAAAGGGAAAAAATTTAGAATTCCTAACGTTTTAGTTTAACAATAAGCAGACTTTGCAATACTCAATTTCTCTAGAAATGCGAACTCATGAGAACATGAGACATTCAAGTAAAATCCTCTCACTCGCATGCGGAAACCTTTCGCTTTAAGAAGGGCAATAAATTTGGAGGAGTTTGTTTAGGAACGCGTAAATTTCTCGCCATGCCATTTTATCTAGTGTATTGTTATCGATGAGTACAGTTAGTTATCGTCGCAGGAAGGGAAATTCGCGTTCTTATGTGACAGTGAGTATAATAAGAGTGAAATACTGAGATAAACTGCTCAAGCACGTCCTATACTACCGTCTTCACACAGTATCCGCTAATGTAACCAAATACGGGGGGGGGGGGTCAAAAGTGTAACCGGCAACCTTACGTTCATTCTTAAGAGTCAATTTACTCCTGATACACATGGCTATAATTATATCAGCAGAGGGCCACGGTCAAAGAGAACGCTCTCTCTCACCAAGATTTCTCTCAATTTTTTTGTTTCCACCCACTCAGTCCCTCATTCTTTTCACCTTATTTCTAGCATTATCTGAATTTTCATCAGCTATACTTTAAGCATACTTAGCTTCCCCCCACCAACGATTCCTTGAAATTGTGCATCATGTTTTATAGAAAATAGGTTTTTTTTCTTCAACTCGGCTTTTGGAGGATTAGACTAATGCATCAAAACGAGAAGGAGACGTACGAGACAATATGTAGTATATTTTGCATTACTTTATTAGAGTCCTACAGTATGTAACATAGTGCAGCCTAAAGTATACTTTATTATTATATAATTTATCAATTAAATGTGATCCTATTTACATAATCTGCACGAATATCCTGTATTATGTATAATATTCGCTATTATCCGCGGTTTTACGTATCTGTGGTAAACCTTGGAACATACTACACGCGAATAGAGGCACTATGTATAAGTTGTTTTATTTTAAATAAAATGACATAATATGTCATATAATGACATAATGGAATAACATATAATGACACCAAATGTCATTTCAAGTTACTGAAGCATTGTTTAAATATTATATTATTGCAAAATCACGTCGTTTTCTGAAGAATCGTTTTATATAACAATACGGTAGGATTAAATTCTACCCCCCACACACAATAAAAAATTATTTTAACGACTTGTTACATATACAACTATACTGATATTGCGTTCGTGGTTTATTATCTTAAAGAGAAATATAACTTTTGAGCTTTCTAGCCCAAAAGGCTATTAATTTCGTTTTGGCATTTTGCGTCGAAAAATTTAAAAGTCTGAATAACTTTTCATATTGCTTCCACCAAATATTATCACCCTGTATTATACTTTAGGGCACTGAGTTTAGTTTTAGTTTAGTTTTTATTATATTTTAAGAAATTAAATAATGAAGAATCCGCAGAAATGTATACATATTTCTGGCATTGTGATAAAACAAAGGTACCTAGAGCCATCCAATTTTCAATGACGTACATATCCACCCAAATATGGGCATTTGGAAGCCCAAAGTTGGAATTTGTTTTATTATCTATTTCATATTTTGTAAAGCATATATGAGTTTTTGATTAGGAAACTCAACGATTTCAAAGCCAGCAATGGCAACACTACACCCCGCCCAAAAATAATAAATAAATACATTTTCATCTCCAATGCGCGAGACAGTGTATCGAAAAATCTAACGATACGATCTTTCTAAATTATTTTGCGATACGGCTATTGAATTGAATTTTATGATTTAAGTGCGAAGAACATGGTATTTAATAAATACAGGTAACACACAGAATGTTAAAAAAATGCCCGTATGGGCGTAATATAAAATCTGAAAGCTTTCAGACCTTTTTTTAAAATTTTCTTTAAAATTTATTTCTTAAAGCTTAACATCAGAAGTTGTATTATTATTAGATTATTGATATTATAAAGTATTTCTCACGCCTTCTTAACGAGAATCTGTGGTGTCTGCACCCTCAGCGCGTAATAGAGAGGTCCGCGGTTCGATTCCCGGTGAAGGCGTTACTAATTTTTCATCTCTCCAGCTTTTCCAATTAACCTAATGTCTCTACAGTGGCGCCCGAATTAAAAGGGTGCTGGATGATGATTCTCCTCACCCAGGGTTTGGCGATTGGGTCCCCTAAAAACCTCAGTCGCCCTTTAAAAGGGAGAGTATATAAGGTATTTCTCCCGCCTTCTTGGCATGCCTTCGTGGTGTGGTGGTCTGCACGCTCAGCACGTAATTGAGAGGTCCGTGGTTCGATTATCGGCGAAGGCATTGCATATTTTCATCTTTCCGGCCTCGAAATATACCTAATGTCTCTACAATATTATTACCTATATCATTTTATAGATAGTTTCAGTTTTTTCTTTTTTAAATTTTACTTTTAATCAATCCATTATACAGAAAATTTGCTTCTGATAAACTGAGATCTTGTACCTTTCATGGCATTTAAATCTATCAAACCTGTGCAACTATGTGTAGATACTTATCGTCCAATAAATGTAAATATTATCACACAGAATTAGAAATTTTTCAAAATTCATGCAAACTATCGGTTGAGAAGGGAAGTATTTAAGTCATATATAATTTAAATTTTACATTAATAAATTTATTTCGTATTATACAGTTATATTCACATCAGAGATGTTAAATAATAAAAATTGTTTCTACTTATTTATTAATTAATCCTTAAATTGCAAAAGATCTTAAAATTATTATGACATGACCTTTACTTTTAACAAAATTAAGCAAGCATTATTCTGAAACATACAAATTTAAAGTAGCCCAGGGGCAAAACAAAAAAATCATACTGCGTGTCACATTAAAGACACAGGACAAATAGCTTGATACTTAACACCGTAAATGTTTTATAGAAATCTCCAGGTGTTTAAAACAACACCGTTTTGGAAGAAAGATCGGAAGATATGGGAACCTATTCAAATAAAGGCATGGTAAGGGGCACCCTCACTGGAGAAGACACTGGACGGAAATTTATGATGTAGGCGGGCCCCGTTGCTTGGTACAATAGCTGCATTGAAATGCGGAATGATCCCTGCACTATTATTTCTGAAGCACTTTTAATTGGCTGAACAGTAGTTTCGTTGACAACCTCTTCCGTTCGTTTTACTTGCACTTACTTCAGCACATTTCTCTCAAGATATATAACGTATGTGAAACGAATTTTTAGAAATACTTGTTATTGGAAATTATAAAATAATGTCCAAACGTAAAATAAATGATTATTTGGAATGTAGTCGAAAGGCCAGAGTAGATAATATTATTAATGCGAATTTAGATATTGCAAATGATGATTATGATATGAAGATGACTAGTGATGCAGAAGGTGATAAAGATTATAGTTCTTCCGTTTTTCCAAAATCGGAACTAAGTCTAGGAGAAAGCAGTTTTGCTGAAATGTTGCCAAGCTGCTGGTCAATTCAACAAAGTATAGAATTTTCGCAAAAAAAACGACTGGTTAATTTTCAAGGATAAAAAATTAGGATGACGATGGTGTCAATTAGTGTCACACTTGGGTGCTATGAGATCCCAAGGTTTGAACTCTCCAGTCAATAACAACTGGGCCAGTGTTATTATTAGACCAAATGGCGATTCGAAATTTAAACAGCAGAAATCACTAAGGAAAAAAATTTGTGACCATAAAGCATATAAGACCCATAAATTAGCAGAAAAAGTAAAAAATAACAAAGAAATAGATGAAATCGGCACAGTTGTTTCAGCTATGAGAAAAGATGAGCAGATAATCACCGAACGTATTTTTAGAACAGCGTATCATTTGGCAAAACAAAACAGACCTTCTATGAATTTCATAAGGAAATTGATGTCCAGATATTGAATGGATTAAATATGGGAAGGATTTTGCATTGAAACGCATCAGCTATGAATATAGTTAATTATATTTCCAAAAAAATGCAAGAGTCCTTAGCTCAGAAAATTGTAGAAGAGGATCAGAAGTTTTCTTTAATTTTAGATGAATCTACAACGCTTAGCAAGGATGCCTGTCTCATCATATACATACGCACGCAACTTTTTAGTATGGAAAATCCAGTTAACATATTTTTAATTTTAAAGTGTTTAAATAATTCTACTGCAAATGGTATTTTGAACTGTTTGTTAAGTGAATTAAATCGATATAAAATAGATGAAAATATTCTTCGAAAAATTTGGTGGTTGTTACTTGCGACAGAGCATCCGTAATGCTGGGAAAAAATCTGGTCTATGCAAGTTATTACTCGACAAATTTCCAGATATTATTATATGGCATTGTTTAAACCATAGACTCAAACTTAGTGTTGGAGATGCTGCTAATCTTGTTAGCGGAATAAGCTATTTAAAAATATTTTTGGACAAGTTAAGGAATATTTATCATAATTCACCAAAAAATCAAAGAGAACTGAATGAATATGCTGCGCATACGGAGCAAATGCTCCTTAAAATTGGTCGCATTCTAGATACTCGCTCGGTAGCTTCGATTTTTCGCTCTGTGAAAGCTGTGTGGCATGATTATTTAGCATTATATGAACATTTTTCTAGTTCTTCGAAAGACGTAAAACGAGATTCAAAAGAAAGATCTAAATTTTCATGCTTAGCAAAAATTTTAGAAACGGATACGTTTGTTTCAAATCTTGGACTTATGTGATGCTCTTCAAGAATTATCGGAACTATCTTTGGAATTGCAAAACAGGAGCACAACTATTATTCACGCTCATCGTCTGATCTGTCTACAAATACAATTATTTGGATCAAGATCTTCGAAATCTGGAAAGTACGCGTCCGAAGCAATACAGTCCGTTGAAAATAGGAAGTTCAAAGGTGTAAGCCTTAGAAAAAGCGGGAAATCTATCCCCAAAATTCAGTATTGTCAACTGTACAGATGCCTTGCTGATTCAATGAAAAGTAGAGTACTGTCTGTTCTTACTTGAAACATCGGCACTGAATATGAAGAAGTTATAAAAGACATAAAAGTACTCAACCCGAAATTTTGGCCTCTTTCATCCCCTGACATGACATATGGAGAAGAAGAAATAGGAAATTTGTGCAAAAGGTTCCACCTAAATGAACGAGAAACTTTAAGGAAATTCAGAGTTTTTATAGACACTAATGGAAAGGAAATAAATTCTGTATTGAGAAAAATTTTATCATCAATAAACTGTATACCTGTTTCCAGTACAGAGTGTGAGAGAGGATTTTCGACAATGAACTTAATATGCAATCCGCAATGCGCATCTCTTCATGTCAAAACTCTTTCTAATTTAATGTTTATTAGACTCGTCGGCCCTTCACTAAAAAACTTTCAGCCAACAACTTATGTACGTTCCTGGCTAGCACTAGGTCATCATAGCGCAGTGGACAGTCAGTCAAAAGAAAGAAAAGAAGAAATAGAAGATCGGTATTTGACTGCCTTATGGAAAATATTTTAATGACCTTCTTCATAAAAGATTAGTACGTAAGTGATTGATTATTAGTATTAGAAAAATTTAACCTAAACAATTTGAAACTTATTAACGACTCAGTTTAACAAAACATCAGACTAATTTATTTAAAAAGCAGAAGTCTGTCTGCATTAAAAATTTATGTTTTTAATAATATTATCCATTGTTAGCTGATATAAAATAGCTGTTTCCATATTATGTTTATATTTCATATTTCTAGCATTTATTATTAACAGCTTGGGAAAAAATTGCTTAATTTGTAATGTGTGTGGAAAAAATACACTACATTAATATAAATATTCACATAACGTATATAAATGTTTATTACCTTTTGTATTTCTGTGATCGAATTAGTATAATTTCTTTAAAATATAAAGCTGAAAATGTCATTTATGTTAATTTATTTCAATAGTTACGCATAGTTATATCATTTAACCTTTCTTTGATTTATGCGTTGGAAAGAGATCAGTTTAATCAATTTTCCTATATCGCGAAATGTGAGAATTGTTTTGATAAAGATATGTATAAAATCAAAATTCAAGTTGCTTTTCTGGAAGAAGTATTGTTATATGACACATTTTCTAACAAATGATGCAAGTGTTAAAATTTCGAATTATTTTTTACTTTAGAAATAAGTACCATTGAAAAGAAATTCATTGAAGAAATTGAACTTCAGTAATTTACAACTTATTAACAATTCAGTTTATCAAAGTTGAAATCAATTTATCAGAAAACGCAAATTTTTATATTTTTAAAATTTGCGATAGATGAATCTTTATGCGTGTTCTTATTATTAAATTATGCGAAAAATCAGCCTTGGACAATTTGCGATATATGCATCTTTATGCGTGTTCTCATTATTAAATTATGCAAAAAATCAGCCTCGGACAATTTCTTTTCGGATAAATTAAAAATTGGCTTAGGACATATTTATGTTAAATATATTAGTTTAAATGTCATCAAAACAGAGCTTACATTGCACCGGCGCCTAGCTCCAGTGACTGCTTAGTTTCTGAGATGTATTTTAATTCTAGCCGGAGCGCACCGCAATCCTAAAGACGAAGGCTCCGGCACTTCTTTTATGTAACTGAACAATTATTTCAGCAAAAAATTTGATCTCGAAAATCTTATTTTTAGCAATAAAACTATATTAAAAATCGCTTCAATTTTAATCATCTAATGAGTTGAATTTTAAATTATTTTAATACATAATAATAAATTAATTATGAATTAATTCAATAAAAATTAATCGATATTAGTTATTAATATCAATTAAATAATTATCAATTAATTTGATACATTAACTATATAATATAAAATTTACTAATGATTTTTAATAGTAATTTTATTTATTTATTTAACTCTTGTTCCTCTTTCCTGACGGTCTTCTACTAGGGCTCCGACACTTCTACTTTTAGAAATTAAGCCCTGACACCCGGTGAAAATTAATAATTTATTCGCTTAAGAGCAGAAGGAAGCTACACAGTTTGGCGACATTTTAAATCACTTTTGAAAATAGCGGGAGATTACTTTCATTCTGTATACGCTACATGTGGTTAATTTTTTAAGCACTGGTTTTTAAGCACCATAGCAGAAAGAAGAACGTATTTTCACCCTCCCTTTTCACTACTTCATATTGCTGTTGAATTCAATTACACAATCAAGCATTTGAAGAGATGGCTGATTTAATTTTTTCCCATTGGAGTTCATAATAGTAATATTTCAGTGTGACTTGAGGATAGTATGGATACAAGGATGACATTATCAGACAGTTGTAGATGAAGTATGGTAACAGCAGCAACTTTTCTAATGGAGGGTTCACACAGGTACTTATCCTGTCGACTTGATAAATGTAATAATTAATATGTCTGAGGAAAGAATTTAGTAGAACCATTCACTAATAATCATAGCTGGAAGTAGAAGTTGCTGCATTGCAGATAACTGGTAATGGTGGACATACTGGTGGCATCTTACTAGATGTAACTATTTTGAAGAATTACAACTCACTTGGTAATCCAAACATACCTTTATTACTTGTTGATTACTTTATTGAGGCACATCTTGTGGCATAGCGCATCACAATTGGAACAATCTGCACTCCACAATTTTAATTATGACATATCACATTTTTAATAATGAATACAAGCAGCCAAGCAAGAGGCATACTTTAGCCAGCAAGCATAGGCAGCAAAAGAGAATAGTAATAATTGCAATAGTAATCTTAGAGACATGCCTTGAAGGAGTTGTACTTTAATTGAAAATTAGTAATTTAAAGGTCTATTGCCACTTTGTTCCAATTAAGTTTAATTTCTTTATAAATTTCTGTCATATTTTTACATCTTACATATATATGTGTGTAATGAAAAAGAGAATAAAAGTAGCAATGTTGATAGCATAACACGTACATCCATACTGATGTGGAGGGATTCTGGTTGCGAAGAATGTTAAAATGTTGAATCTGTAATGACAAGGCAACTTGGCAGCCGAGTAAGATTAAATATTCATTTTTTATTTCAATTGACATTTGTGGCCACATTTTACTTGGCGCTCTAATTGCGCCTATTCAAAAACATTTACAATTTTGATACTGTTGCTATAGGAAGAGAGCACAGTGAAAAAGCATCATTACAGGAGAAAGGCAGAAGCTAAAATGTGCAATTATCTAATATGGAAGCTCACCAAGAGGAAGGTTGTGGTTTAGGTTACAAAGGATTCAATTCTAAAAATTTTGAGTTCAAGTTCCGATACGTCATCAGTGTTATGCAAGCCTTGTGTCACAGATTAACCCAGAAATGGTGCAGTCCAGAAAAATTATTACGATTTTTAGAATAGAGAGGACAATTACAGGGTTACTACTAGTTCAAGGTATAATTTTAATTTGCATATTTTTTATCTTACATATTATCAAAATTACCCTTCTTACTTTTCTTCAGGAGATATTTTGCCTTTAAACAGTTTGATCAGTAAGTCATTTCACAAAGAAGCTATTAAAAAAGCCACAGTATTAGGCGTTTTTAAATAACCGTTTGTCAGATTCTTTTACAATACTCCCTACATAAGAAAATGTTTAAAATTACAAAGAAGAAAGACTTTTTTCAGTCAAGTAAAGCATTTCTTGTGTATACGAAATGAAATAAATGAATAACAGAAATTTGCGATAAAATAACTTAATCTAAAGTACATTATCATTTTTAATTATTATACAGACTGGTTTAGATTATGTGGATTAGGATCATGCACATGCATGGAACAAATCATGAAAACTATGAAGCGCAACTAGCCCATTCGCCACAATTTGAACCTAGGTCAAACTGCCCCGTGTTTAGTGTTCTTCTTGCTCTACTGTTGATGGGCTTATTGTATAGAAGTTTGCCATTAATTAATAAAATTTTGGTAAATCTTACAGATATTAAGTATGAATACATACATGGAATTCTTAGTTAGGAGATCACTAACACAGTGATGAAAATTCGGCATAATTCAAAACGACAAAATAATATTGATGAAATGAATAACGAATTTAAGAATCTGTTACAGAAATATGCAAACAGGTTCATAAAACGAACATTATTTAAAAATAAACAACGAATTTAAGAATCTGTTACAGAAATATGCAAACAGGTTCATAAAATGAACATTATTTAAAAATAAACAAGTACAAATACATGACTATGCAGCAATTCATCATGCTTGCAAGAGGCACCACATCAGCCAATCATGCTTGCAAGAGGCACCTCATCAGCCAATCAGCAAGAGGCGCACAACACCTGTTCTGTTCAAGTCACATCTACTGTCTGACCTCAGAGCCATTTTTTGGCGGGTGCCATTGGAGTAGAAAGACGCTACACAATGCTCCCGGTAAGAGTCTCATTCCTGTGTGTATAATAAAATATATTTTTATATCAAATGCTGTTTCATTCATATCCAGGAGTCAGATTAATCAAGCTTTCTATTCTGCTAAACTAAGCAAATCTCAAAGGAATTGGTCCACTTATGACCGTGAACTCTATGCTATGTATTCTTCAGTCAAAACTTTTAGGCATATTCTTGAAGGGGAGAAATTTTGTCATTTATACTGATCAGAAACCACTTAAATTTGCCTTCCAGTAACATCCTGACAAATGCAGTCCTCGCCAATTATGCCATTTGGAGTTTACCTCCCAGTTTACCACTCATATTGAATATACTTAAGGCTCGGTTAACACTGTCGCCGATGCACTCTCCCGAATTGAGATTGATGATATTTCATCTACTACTGTAAACGATTTTCAAAAATTCGCAGCTGCAACAATCAAACAATGAAGAACTTCAACAGCTTTTAGCACCAAATATGTACTCTTTAAAATTAACTTCAACAGCTTTTAGCACCAAATACATACTCTTTAAAACATTATTTTCCTCTCGAGGATATTCAACTCTATTGTGACATCTCACAAAAACATCCCCGACCTTTTGTTCCTCAGTGTATGAAATTAACAGTTTTCCAAATATTATATTTTTCTCTCATCCAGGTATCTCAGCCTCCAGCGATTTAATAGCTAAATGTTTTATATGGCCAACCATGAGAAAAGAAATAAAATTATTTTGTGTGCAGCTGTGGTCAATGTCAATGAGCTAAAATTGCTAAACATACCAAATCTCCTATCGGCACATTTGCTGAATCCAATGCTCGTTTTGCACACATACATATAGATTTTATAGGCCCTCTACCTCCATCTGATGGAAAAAAATTTTGCATGACTATCATAGACCAGTTTACATGATGGAAGTTATTTCAACAACCGACATGAGTGCAAAAACAGCAGCTCATGCTTTAGTACATGGCTGGATATCAAGATTTGGATGCCCAGTTACAATTACATCTGACCAGGGTAAAAATTTTGAATCTAATCCTTTTAGAGAACTTACTCACACACTTGGGGGCAAGGATTCGAACCTATGCATACCACCCCCAGTCAAACGGAATTATCCAATGCTTCCATCGGCATCTTAAAACAGACATTAAAGCACATAACACAGCACAATGGACTGAAACTCTTCCAGTTGTCCTCTTAGGCATATGCTTAGCCATTAAGGGCAATGTCAAAGCAACTTCTGCTCGACTTGTTTATGGCACAACATTAAGATCACCTTCCGATCTAGTAACCAGCGATGTCATAAACCAGACCTTAAATTCCACATAAGTAAACAGTTTACTTCAGACAATAAAATCTTTAAATCCTATTTTTACTGCCCTACTTAGTAGTCCTAAAATTTTCATTAACCCCTCATTAAAAACTTGCTCTTATATGTTTTTAAGATCTGATAAAGTTAATCCTCCACTGACACCACCTTATACTGGACCCCATTTATTCATTGACAGAAATGATAAGAATTTTATTACTGATGTAAACGGAAAACGTATTACAGTTTCAATTGATCGCGTAAAACATGCTTACCACCTGCCAGATGACCATTACTCATAACTCATCTTTACCTCTTCAAGTTTCAACTCCATCTCCACGATGCTTTAATCAAACATTTACCACTAAAAGTGGGTGTAAGGTCCGATTTCCAAAGCATTTAGTAACAGACTACATTCCTTGAGTACAAACTTGTGATATTTATAACGTTTTGTATTACACATACGTTCCGACTTCATCTATAACCATGAATAGGATATTTTTTTATATTGTATTTCATATTCTATATTTCACTATTATATCATTTTTTGTATATATTGTAAATATTTATTATAATTTGTAATCGTGTCTTCATCACTGGGGGGAATACTTTGTAGCAATTCATCACACTTGCGAAAGGCGCCGCATCAACCAAACAACAAGAGGTGCACAACACCTGTTCTGTTTACGTCACATTTTCTGTCTCGCCCCATAACCGTTTTTTGGCGGGTGCCGTTGGAGCAGAAAGACACTACGCAATGCTTTCGGTACGAGTCTCATTCCTGTGTGTATAATAAAATATATTTTTACATCAAATGCTGTTTCATTTATATTCAGAAGTCAGATTAACCAATATCAGCTTTAATAGCAACCACACTTCAACTATAAGTTTAATTAAACCTAAAAATATATTTTGGTACAATCTGACTGAACTGTAGAATGCTTTTACTTAAATCAAGGACAAACACTCTCTATTTGACCTTTTTATTTTCCTTTACAATACTGCTTAATTAGTTGTTCAAGTAAACTTATAAATCGTATTACTTGAAAACTTATTTTCTACATTTAATCAATTTTTTATTTAAAATAATCTTAAATCAAGCAAAAAAGAATTATTAAAAATGGTATAATTGTTTTACATACTAAACACTGAAAACTTATTATACCTTAATAACATTCAAGCTTTTAGTACATTACGTTTAATTACTTTTATGCATTTAAACATTATGAAAACCTATGCAATTTTGCTTACATTTCTATAGTGTAAGCAATTAGATGACTTTCAGGTTTTAGGAGAGAGCACAGAAAAGATTGTGAGAAAAGCGGTATTCAAAAATTAAGTCTAAATTTTTAATGATGTGCAATGCTCTCATAAACCTGAAAATATTTGTGAAAGGCATCACAATGACTTTTTTTGTAAGTGTTGCAAAAAAGGTAGAACACTGTACACTAAGTCGGTCATAATACGACATTTTTGCAACCCAAAATCTTACATTTTTGCTATGGCAATGCGATCTATAAAACCGTAAAAGCGACGTTCTTCAAAAACTGCGTATGCAAAAAGTCTTGAAAGTGATGTCTTTATGGCCTCTGTATCTGGGAGTCTTAAAGAAGACACAATACAATGTCTTTATTACAGCATGTGCAACGAGATTGCTACATCATTACAACAAAACCGAGCTACTTTGATGATATTTTCTTTTCTTGAAATGGTATGAAATAAATTAATGAGGTTAGCATTTTTTTGGGGGGGGCATTGATTGCTTAGAATTTTACGAGGGAAGATTTGTAGTCAACTCCATTCAGACTTGCTTATTCTCAAAGCAGCGAGTTCTCAAAGCCTAGATGGGAAGACGGCTTTGGCTAACAGATATACATTTTACATGCTCATCAAATAAAGACACGAGAGAGACTTACATCTGATGCATTCAAACAATTTCCTACATTTTTTGAGTTACTGGCATCCTTTTTCAATTTACACCATGCTTTAAAAATAGCAGATTTTATTTCAGTGGCACTGCAAAGTTTAGTATCTTCTGTATTTATCAAAGAGTTCAGTCTGAATGATTGCTTTCCACCAGCAAATGTTTTGTCAGACCTAAAAGTAATAAAATACTTTTTAAAATATACATTGATAATTTATACAAATATATTAAATTTAGAACTCCAAAGAGAGTTCAAGACAGGTACCTACATTCTAAGAACATTATAACAGAGAAAATTACACCTACGATAATATTTACAATAGTAAAACAACTATCTAATTAAACATTATTTTATCGACAGTTTCCTTTAAAATGTCTATATATTAACTTTTATCAAACAATAAGCAAATCTGAGTTAAAATAACATGCGGAATAACAATTACTTAGCTTCTTCTTCAGCTGCAGAAGTGCAAACGACAAAAGAAAAACCAGTGCTCGGCGATAAGAATGAGAGGAAGGAATTCAAGCTAATAGCGCTATCTATTGATAAAAATGAACATAACTAAGAAATAATTTCTTTTAAAGCTGAGGCTAAAGACGGAATGGAATTTGGCTGGTTAACTAGAAGTGAATGATTTTCATGAATGTGAAATGCCTCTAGAAAATCTAATCCACCAACAAAAGATGTTTTTTGAATAATTTCAATTGGAAAAAAAAATGGCAAATGTGATTTTTCTGACCAACAGTGTTGAGCAACTTGGGATTTAAGTGTTTCTTTCTTCCTAACATATGCCTCATGTTCCTTATCGCGAAATTTCAAGGCTCTCTGAGCTTGACAAATGGAAATTAACCAATTAACCCTTTGACGGTTATGGAAATGAGCAGTTTCCGTTTACTTAATTCGCACAGCATTAGAAGTAAACAGTAGTCGAAAGTGGCAGCTGTTTTCCCCCGCCGTTCTTCCGAAAATGTCACCTTTCTCTGGCGATGCCGTAGATAGCTCGCCTCGCGCGTTTTAAAAATTTCTTAAAGTATTTGTAGTACATAAATAACAGTTTTTACGTACTTTAAAATAATTATTAAACAGTAAATTATAAATGATTATAACCAATTATACAAATAATAATAGTTAATTATAAATATAAGACAAATATTAAATTGAAAGGACTAAATAAATACAACTAATGTAAAACTTTATGAAGCACAGTATAAATACAGTAATTACCTAAAAATCTTTTTGTGTGTGATATACTTTAAAACATGGAATTGCACATAATGGGGCATTACAGTCTTTGCAATACGTACGTGTTTCACGGCGAATTCTTTTTCCATTAGCATCATTTTTGCTGCAACATACCACACATCGTCTAGTAGGTTCTTTCTAATAGAGAATTTCAGAAATATTTGTCACGCAAGCTTTCATGCCTACATCACCAGTAAAACTAAATCGGCTAGGAGCGTGAGAACTTGAATCAATTATACACCACTGTCGAACACTCGAAAAATCTTCCACATCGCTTGAACCGTCTTCTGAGCTTGAAATACTGTGAACAAAGTCTTCATCAGATTCAAAACTTGATAAGCTTTCTGTATCACAATCATAATCATCATCATACCTATCTAACTTTCGCTTTTGAGCCAATTTACTGTACAAACACCCTAAAAACAGCGCCAAAATACGTATAAAATGAACAAGGTCAAAAAAAAATTCCACCTTCATTATGCAAAGAAATTCATGGAACTCGTACTGCCATCTGTAGACAGTAAAACTAACTAAATTTCGCGAGTAGCATTCGTTTGAAACACAATCAGTGCAGAATAATAATGGCGAACGAAGTCAGCTTGTCAGCGTGCATTGGGGAAAAATTTCACTATGCGAGTAGTGCTCGTTACTAACCATTTCGGTCAAAATCTTGCTCCCGAGCGGAACTCGTTTGCGCACATTATGAAGCACGATTCGATTGTGAGCTGAACTCGTTGATAACCATCAAAGGGTTAACCACACTGGCAAAGAATTCTGTATAAACCCTTACAGTTCATATCCAGAATGGAATTCGTAAGTATGGAATTGCGAATTATATTGACAGAAAAGAAAACAACCTAAAATTTGAATCTCTGTCGGCAAGTTTATGAATATTGCGCTGATCTCCTCCAATAAAAATTAAAAGAAATTAATTATTAATTACACAATACCATATTTTTAAATATACAGTATTTTATTCTGACTAATCAGCTTTAAAATGAAAATTATTACTTTTGAAGAAACATACATAAAATAAAAAGTATTTAACTTTTCAATTAATATTCTTTTCTTTTTAAATCAATGCTTTATGCTGTTATTTTATTCTTTTCTCTCTCTCTCTCTTTTTTTTTTAATTAAAAGGTGCATAACAAGCTCCAAAATTTTTCCCCAGTAGATTTTATTCAGATTTTCCTAATCTTCTATCATTTATAAATGATTTTACCTTCCTACATTTAAATTAATCTATTTCTCTCCTGTGTCATTACAATCTTCTGTTAAACTGATTATGAAAAAGCAACCTTCTAATATTTTTTTTTTTTTTTCTACTTCAAACTAAGAATAACAGTTAGATGAGGAATACAGTACGCAAGAATAAGGAAGCTAATATTTAGGTTTTTTTTTTATTATTATTATTATTTTTACTTTATGCAAACACAGCACTTGTTTTAACACTTTACCATAATGAAATATTTTCATATTTTATAACAATATATTTGCGCACATTATACATAATTTACATTTTACAAGTTTATTAATGTCCTACGTTAGTACTTTTTTTTTTTTTCATTTTACGTATACCAGATGAAGTTGCCTTGATGAACCAACAACAGAAAACATCGCTGCATTCCACAATGCAAGGCAATACAGCTCTGTGATAAAGAGTTCTTGGAAAAATTGTTGCCCGTATTAGTCACTAACTGCTCCCATATTATCAGGAAAGAAATCAAGACAGTTTTAAAGATACAAGGCAATCGTCTCTACTTGTCCAGCTTTCATCTTGGTTAACAAGTCCATCACAGCCTACATTTCATCTAGCATGGCTTTCTCCTGAAGGGGGAGGTCACTGGCATTCACTCTCAAATTCCACTTCTGACACCAGTTGTTGCGTCCTACAGATGAGAACACTTGACAAAGAATTAAAACACGATTTATTTGTCAGTATTACACAGGACAGTTCCAAAGACCTGTTAAAGTAGTTGAAAAACTATGATAACATTCTGAAACAATCAGCAACACAGCCGCCATCAGGCTATAATGGTGAAGACAGCTTCACGACAAAACACGGAAGTACAGCTTCCAACTCGGTTGATCGCTCTCGAGCTAATATCTAAACTCAGAACACTATTACTGAACTTAACATACTCCTCAAGATACTTGAGGTATACATGAGTAACATGTGCTTACAAAAGTATTGATAACATTACCTAGAAAAACAGCCATCGTAATTGAGATAGGCATATACAATTAATAATGAAATTTAATAAGGAAAAGTAACATAGATACATTATAATGGCTTAAAAAAGAGCATGGTACCAACACAGACACGGGTGCCAAAGTTTACATATCACGGTGAAGGCACAAGACTGAAGTGTTACCAGACTAGAATGCCGAAGAAAACTCATCTCTCCCTGTCAGCCCGTAGGGTTGCCATACAGGTTTACTTTCTTTGTTTACTGTTTCGCCAACTGGCAGCTTTCTATAGAGTTTTTGAATTTGTATCGCCTGTTTGGTGCTGCCACTGCATACTCTTCATGATAAACTGCTACCCTGCATATAGGCAGGGTATTTATAGCTTTTGACCTGCGTTCAAGAACATTATCGGATAAACTGGTAAGAATTCTTTCTAGAATGTTCTCGCTATGTCAATGGCATATCGCGAATTTTGTTGCCAAATCTGGCAACCCTAAACCCACTCTACAGGGAAAGTTATCTTACCACAGCTGGGCATTTTGTAATAACATTTTGACACGTTTGGTACCCCATGAAAACTTTATTTTAACTTTAGCTATGAATAAATAGCTATCGGGGAAAAGAGTTTTACATAACTAAAATTAATGAAAAATTATTTGAGATCAACAATGTCAAAAGAACACCTTTTGAACAAAAATGATATTATGGGTAATTCAGATCTAAAAGATCTAATTAAAAATTTTGTAGCAGCTAAAACTAGAAGAATGGAGTATAACGAATGGCATACCATAAAATCTAGTACAAAATGTTTTGCATTTTTTTCTATAGTTTAGAAAATTTGTCACATGATTTATTTTTTGTATAGACTGGTATAACTTGTTTTTATTACGCAAAATGGAATTTCCCCTGAAATTAATTACATTTTAATTTTCTGATTGTCATATTTTGTGGGAGCACTGGAATATAACCTTGCACAATGGCATCTCGTACTCACATGGCGGCACAGGTTAGGGACACATTTAAAAAGTATGGCACAGCAAAGACATGATAATTTTGAAACTTTTAAAGACTGAATAACAGTACGTTAGGAAAATTAGTGTAAACTCATCCTGCCATAGAAAGCACTTTCACTGAATATAGAATTTGGAACACTTACAACGAAAAATTATCAAGTTTCAACTCTAAGTCATGCTAAATACACATTACTCAGAAATGTAAACTTTCTTTTGGTTAACACTGTAAGGATCTTAAGTTTTACCAACGTTTATTTTATTTTAAATCTTTACTATCACTTCTTATTTTCTACTTCCGGCCAGAATTAAAAGCGTTAACTTATTTATGCAAAATTTGTCTGGCGAACGCCAAGTACTTAAGTTGTGGCTTTTTGCCAAGTGAGAGAGAGGAAGGAGTTAGTCGAAGCAGGCCACTTGCCTTAGAAGTTTTACTCGATTGCTGGTTGCCTTCCAGGCCAGAGGTTTAATCCTCTTGATAATTTTAAACGTATTGTAGTGTTAACAGTTCTCTGTACTACATACGGCTTCCTGTTAATATAAGGCCAATCTTCCACGTAGGCCCTTGTTTATTATTCCAAAGTTAAGTTAGAGTTTAGTTAAATATTTTTATATTCTTACTTTCAGACCACAAGTAGTTGGTCTCTGTATTCCGAAGTACGGAAATTATTGTAAAGAGTGAAAAATAAAGGGTTTCGTATACCCTTCCTGTGTATCTTGTCTACTTCCCACATTTATTGAACATAGCTTTAGTAAGCTCCCTGTTCCGAGTCAGGTCTGTGCATGTTCCCAAAGAAAGTAAGACGGAACATTGAACCTGATAGTGGCGCCCAACGAAGAAGAATAACCATGGCCGAGTTTCAAGAAGAACCCGTGCTGCCTGCAGAAGCGGCTCAGAATCCAGAAATGCCAGCTGCCCCCCTGGAAGGATTTGGTTACATCGTCCAGACCATGCGCGCTTCAATGAAACCAGAAGCAACATTTAATGGAAACTCACCGGTAATCAGTTTTTTGGAAAAATTGGATGACCACTTCATGCTCTACCCCGTGCACGAGTTTCAAAAAGTTACCTTAGCTACCAGCGCTTTGAGGGGCCAAGCGCTTAACTGTTTCAAATGTATAGGCAGAAGTCTCTTGGGTCAAGCAGGAAGTCCCACCTATACTTACGAAAATTTCAAGACTGCCCTAGTAAAAGCCTTCCCTGTCGTAAGGGATCGTGCGAAATTAGAAACGGAACTTTTCAGCATATATCAGCAAAGAATCGAAAATCTCTCAAGCTTTATTTTAAGAAAAATTCACGTCTTCAAACTCTTGTATGGAAACCGTCCGGATCCTGAGATAATTCAAGTGATTTTGCCGAGGTTACTTCCCCAAGTGCAAGACTTTATTGAATTAAGGAATCCGACTACACTGGAAAAGTTATTTGAGCTAGCAATCCAGTTTGAAAGTAGAAGAACGGCAGACATTGAAAGAAGACGCCAATATCAACAACGAAACCAATTTGGTGCGCCAAGACCACAGCAAAGTCAAGCCCACGGCTACGGAAGCAAAGCGAATCAGTGGGCAAGGAAACCCGAGCATTCAAAAACAGATGGCGAACGTCGACAGTTCAATAGCAATACAGGAAAAAAGTCTCAAGGCCGGTGGAAAAAGAAGGAAAGCATGGAAATGAAAAATGATTTAAACTAAAACGGATTTCTGCTGACGGGAGGGTGCGGAAATTCGAAGGCCAAGAAAACCCCTCTTCCTTCAAGTTAAATACAGTAATGGTGAAAAATTTGACTCTTCCGAAGATTGAAGTGTTGGTGAATAATATCCCAGCCACCGCACTCCTGGGATACAGGCGCGCAGTGTTACTGTGTGGCAGAAGATTTTTTTAGGAAGTATTTTCGTAAATATCGCATATATAATTCGGATAATACGACAGTGTTAGCTGCACAAGGAGAAAGATGTAAGTGCATAGGTAAATTACCGCTATACGTCCGTATCAAGGACGAACAAGTAAAGGTTATGTTTTTCATAGTAAAGAATCTGCAAGCACATATTATCTTAGGAATAGATTTTCTTTCAGAGGCACAAGCAACGCTGGATTTTAATGAAGCGTCCCTTAAGCTGACGATGAAACCAGTTCGAGAAGAAAAGGCTGAACCACCGATGTTAAACCTTGACCACCTGCCTAATGAAGAACAACGAAGAATCCGACAAGTGGTAAGTGAATTTGCTTCGTTATTTAGTGATATTCCAGGATTTACTCAAGTTACTAACCATAGTATTGACATCGGAGATTCAATGCCAGTTCGCCACAAAGCATACCGGTATCATAAGAATAAGGAAAAAATTATAGAATGGCACATCAGCGATATGCTACATAAAAAGATCATAACGCCCATCTCAAGTAGTTATGCTAGCCCGGTGGTTTTATGTAAGAAAAATAATGACTATCCATTGACACATCCAAAAAGGTGGCGATTTGCGATTGACTACCGTAAATTAAACTCCATAACTAAATATCTGGTATATCCGTTACCTATTATTGAAGAAATTCTAAGGAACATAACGTCGACCAAATATATGACGACTTTAGACTTAACGACTGGTTATTTTCAAATAGGGGTTAGGCCTGAGGACGTGCCTAAGACTGCTTTTATAACCAAGTCTGGCACTTATGCATTCCTGCGTATGCCGTTTGGCCTTTCAGGGGCACCGGCAACATTTCAGCAATGTATGGACATTGTGTTAAGGCCTGTTCTTGGAAAGTCCACATTTATCTATTTAGACGATATCATTATTACTAGTGATAATCTCGACCAACATGTACAGGATTTAAGACAGGTGTTTTCTTTATTAAATGAGGCCGGTCTAAAAGTTAATGTCGAAAAGTGCAAATTTGCAGCCCCTGAATTAAAATATTTAGGTTACAAAATATCTCAGAAAGGAATCGAGACAGACGAATCAAAAATAATCGCTGTACAAAAGTATCCGACTCCAAACACGACGAAGAAGCTCTCTTCTTTTCTAGGACTTTGTTCATATTATAGGTCCTTTATAAAAGATTTTGCAGCTATTGCTGAACCATTGTTAAAATTAAAAAGGAAAAAGGCAAGATTCTCGTGGACGGCCGAAGCCAATAGTGCTTTCGAAAAATTAAAACAAGCATTAACGCAAGCCCCTGTGTTGAAATTTCCTGAAAAGGATGAGAATTTAGAAATTTCAGCGGATGCTTCGGATTAAGCGGTAGGAGCGGTACTTTCGCAAAATCAGCAGCCCGTGGCATTTTTTAGCCGAACTTTAAATCAAACACAAAGAAACTATTCCGCGACCGAGAGAGAGGCACTTGCAGTTCTGTTAGCAGTGCAAAAGTTCTGAGTCTATTTTGGAAAGGCGCCAATAACCGTGTACTCTGATCATGAGGCGGTAACTAGATTGTACTCAGGGAAAAACTTATCCCCAAGGTTAATAAGATGGGCACTCAAGCTACAAGAATATAATCTGGTAATCAAGCATACCCCCGGAAAGGAAAATATCGTAGCAGATGCCCTATCCAGAATTAAAATAGATGAAGAAGGTAATACTGTAAAGGTGGCAATGCTCACAGCATGTACAATAAATTCCCGAGAAACTGTAATAACCGAACTGTGTAAGGATCCTGAGTTTGGAAGCATTTATGAGTATTTAAAGGATCCTGAAAATTTTAGCCACCAAGATATTGTGGCGATAAGAAATAGGGCGGCCCATTACGAACTAATAGATGGTCTATTATTTTATACAAAAACTACGAATTCCAACAACGAATTTCGACCTGTTATCCCAGCTAGTCTTAGATTAAATATCCTGCAGGAGTTGCATGACAGCACTTTAGCTTCTCATGCTGGTATTCGAAAAACTATACAACGCGTACGCGAGGCAGTCTATTTTCCTGAACTGCAAAAGTTAACAAGGGCGTATGTCCAGTCCTGCCCAACATGTCAAGCAGTTAATTATATTAATTTCCGCCCGGCCGGGTTTCTAAATAGTATTAAATCCGAATTTCCAAATGAAATAATTGGCATCGATTTATTGGGCCCTTTCCCAAAAAGTTAGTTAAATAAAAGTTGCTATCTCCTTGTTATGGTTGATCATTTTAGTAAGTGGACCGAAATTGTTCCCTTAAAACGAGCCTCCGCGAAATTAGTTACTGATTCTATTTTAAATAAATATATTTTAAAATACGGGGCGCCCCTAAAAGTTATATCGGATAATGGTCCTCAATTTGTAAGTAATGTATTTGAAGACATGTGCCAAAAATTGGGCATACGTCATTTAAAAATGGTCCCGTATCGGCCGCAATCAAATATAGCGGAACGGGTCAATAGAAATATAGTGAAAATTATCCGTAGTTATGTTAAAAATTTTCATAAAAGCTGGGATAACTATGTCAATGAATTTGCTTTCGCCCTTAGAACCGCAAAACATGATACAACGGGCAAAACTCCTGCTGAGTTATTTTTAGGCAGAAAGATTATAACGCCGTTAGATAAATTATTTTATGTGCAAGAAAGAGCCCCAGAATTTAAAATGGGTGATATAGAAAAATTAATTAAAGAAGCAAAAAAGAATACTGAAGTAGCACAGAGAAAACAAAAACCTTATTATGATTTGAAACGACGGGGAGTAACTTATAAAGTAGGGGATGAAGTGTTAAAAATTAAGCATTCACTTTCTTCAGCACCAGAAGATAAAACCGCCAAATTTTTTCCACGATTTGAAGGACCATATGTCATAGAAAAAATAACTCACGCTGTAGTGGTGTTAAAAGCCAAGAATGGTGAAACATGCTCCGCAAACATTGATCAAATAAAACCCTACTATGATCGTAATAAAATGCAAATATTCAAAGATCTTTTGCAGGATTCGGCACGGCAGGCACAAGCTCCAGAGGTGGAACAACGACAAGTACAAGGGCAAGCCATTAGGAGGCAGGAGCAATTGAAAAGAAAGTTTCCCCGCTGGAAAATTGAAGGTAACAAGAAAAAGAAGCCGTTCCACCGTCCAGAAAAGAGAGCTCACGAACACCCCCAGAATGAAGAAGGGAGAAGTACGACGAATGCAAAGAAAGCCAGGAGAAATAACGACAACTATAACCCGGCTCCCAAACGGAAGATCTACTCATCGGACAGGACTCTCCGCAGCAAATGTCGCCGAACTGCGGAAGGGCCACCAGCGGCGGAGGAAAAGGTACAAGGAAAATTTGAACGGCCAGCAACGAGGTCCAAGCAGGAACGCGAAAGAAGTGTCCCGGTTGCGCCAAGACCAGCTGCCATCAAACGGCCAAGACCACAGGCAGAGGCGAAAAAGAAGGTATTCAAGGGTGACCGAACTGGAGGAAAGAGAAAGCTTCTAGAGGAAGGCACTGAAGGGCGAGCCCGCACAAGAAGGAGGATAAATCAAATTAGAATCTGCGCTACCTCCCAGGATTGGGCTCAGAAAAGAATGTCTGAATATCACAAATATAAGTAAAATTTTATGTTACTATGCAAACTTAAGTTAATCTTTCATTCTTACTGCAAGTGGCAGATTTCAAGAAGTTTTACCTCATGTGAGGTCTACCCTTTATCGCCAAAAAGGCGAGAAATGAGTTGTTACCGATTTTGGTATTATGTTTTTCAATTACTCGCGCGTAAAACTAAAGTTGATGTATAATAGGAATGTGTAAATACTTAAATATTGTAAAAGTTATTGTATAAATTTTATTTAAAACATTCTGGCAAGAAAGAAGTTTTAGTCTGAAAGACTGTTTGAAATGTAGTATTTCAATGTAGAAGAATTGGCACTTGCTTGGAAAAGAATAGAAGTTAACAATGTACTACTAATGTACGTTTTAAAATGCGTAAAATTAACGGCATGTTAATATGTTCTTATATACAATGTAAACTCTTATTTTAAATGTTAAGAAATACTATGATATGGTAAAAGTGAAAGTAATGCAAAAAAATTTTAAAACTTATTCGTGTGACTGAAAAAAGACCAAATTATGGTTAATATGTGTTAAAGGTTGAATGAATGTAGTTAGGCTCTCTGACGCTACACTTCAGAGTTAGCCACTTTCAGAATAGTACCTCAGGGTTTAGAGTTGAAGATAGGGTGTGTTACGAGGTCTTGTTATGTTGAATTTTAACACGTTAGTGTTTTGATTGTAGGAGGCAGTGTTGAACACGTATACATAAACACATTCGTGTTTGGTGTTCTATTACAACACATGTCAGAGAGCACGGGGAGAGATAATTAAAATGAAGTCATGAATGAAATAAGAATGTTAAGAGAAATGTAAATATTTATGTTACTTGCCATTTCATTGTGTAACATTTCATTAAACTAGTTTTCCTTCCAGATCTCTGGAAGGAACCAGATTTGAATAAAAGCTCCTGTTTAGATGCAGTACAGATGAAAAAATTGGTTGTCCATGGAGCTGATGTTGTAAAAACAATTTTTTTTTTTTTTTTTTAATTTCTAGTTTCTAGTGAGAAATGTTTGTAAAAGATTGGCCTCGCATTAGATTCTAGAGCTAAAAGTTTTCAACAAGGTCGTTTTAGACCTCAGTTTCAAACTAATTAACTCTGGCGGGAAGTATGTAAGGATCTTAAGTTTTACTAACGTTTATTTTATTTTAAATCTTTACTATCACTTCTTATTTTCTACTTCCGGCCAGAATTAAAAGCGTTAACTTATTTATGCAAAATTTGTCTGGCGAACGCCAAGTACTTAAGTTGTGGCTTTTTGCCAAGCGAGAGAGAGGAAGGAGTTAGTCGAAGCAGGCCACTTGCCTTAGAAGTTTTACTCGATTGCTGGTTGCCTTCCAGGCCAGAGGTTTAATCCTCTTGATAATTTTAAACGTATTGTAGTGTTAACAGTTCTCTGTACTACATACGGCTTCCTGTTAATATAAGGCCAATCTTCCACGTAGGCCCTTGTTTATTATTCCAAAGTTAAGTTAGAGTTTAGTTAAATATTTTTATATTCTTACTTTCAGACCACAAGTAGTTGGTCTCTGTATTCCGAAGTACGGAAATTATTGTAAAGAGTGAAAAATAAAGGGTTTCGTATACCCTTCCTGTGTATCTTGTCTACTTCCCACATTTATTGAACATAGCTTTAGTAAGCTCCCTGTTCCGAGTCAGGTCTGTGCATGTTCCCAAAGAAAGTAAGACGGAACATTGAACCTGATAACACCTCTAAATTAATCCTAAAACTTCATCTCCACACCTCAATTTTCTCATGATGGAAAATTTCCAGCTATTTTCATTTCTTTAGAAATCAAAGCCTCCCGTCCCCTCGCCAAAAAAGAGATTCAGACCCAGTTTGGTTCAGTTTGGCTCAATATACATCTGGGAATACGTCTTTAAATACCCCTTTAAAAATTATAGTTTGGTCTTGCACAGTGAGCCTTCTCACGGCGATAATCCCTCAAAATGACCAGTATGTCTCATAACTAGAGCCAGCTCAACCAATGGTGTAACACATGCAATTGCAGAGAGAGATTTTTGGAAGTAGCAAAACTGGTCTATACTACACAATTGGCGTACAGTTAATTAGCAAAGGTAGCCACGAAATATACTACAACGTAGGGTGGCAAAATTCTTAAGGCTAGCCTTGCTGAGAACATAAACAAACATGGTCCTAAATGTTACTTTCCTAAAGAGACCATTTCCAGAGAAGATCAAAATAGTCAGAAAATATGGGTAGCCATCTAAGAAAATGTTCATTGTTTTGTTATGCATTAGCCAGCAGTCTTCCCGGGCATAAATTTAACATTAATTATAATAGAATTAGCCTCAAACTTTAAATAATTACAAAAAATAGTATTTCCTTAGATATAATTTAAAATAAGATACCTTTGCTGTAGAGCATTTTTTGAATTTTTTTCATTTGAAACTTTATGACAAAGTTTTCGTACTTCAGCATCTTCAGGATTACTTTCTGAAAAAGGAATATTTGACATTTTAGTCAATATCTAATATACAAAGTTTAAATACTGCACAATGTAAAAGTATAATTCACCTAGATTGTCGGAACGGCGTTTGATGTTTTTCCCAATTATCTAGCACGGTTAACTAAGAAACTGAAATTCTGGATTTGCCTAGAGATTGTAAGGTTTTTTTTTTTTTTTTTTTAAATCAATCCAGTTTATTTGATATTTTTACTTTTACTGTAACTTTCATCAGAATGCAAATTATTTGAATGCATAAATAAGTTCCTAGTTGCTAAGTTTTTCAGAATGCATTCTGTAAGGTTTATCCTAAGTTTACAGCAGTTATTTTTTACGTTAAAGCTCCTTTCTTATCTCTCCTAATTTCAGCTTAAAATTTCCTACGAGAATGCGCTTTTAGAATCGCGTTTAATGCAAATGAGTTAAGAGTAGTATTTAAGTCGAAGTCTACTGACTTCGACAGAGAGAATCGGAGTTTCTTACTAGCGCGCTTTTGCATTTTGGTCACGTCTCTCTAAGCTGTTTACTACGCTCGGCCGTATATAAGACTGCTATCACACGGAGGTTTGTTTCGGAAGAACAACTGTTTGGAAGAATTTTTCTGCTTTGTCACAACAGCCAATCACCATAGATCGCATTGGGGTTAACACAGGGGAAACTGGTTCCCCATTAAAAACAAGTTAATAGCATTCAAAGCTGATAGCTGATTGGTTGAAAACGAACAACTTGCAATTTTTTGGAAAGGAAGGAAAAAGTCGCACGTCTTTCTTTCAATAGTAAACCAGTGAAAAATATTGTCCGAAACAGTTGTTCGAGTGAAACAAACGCCGTGTGATATGGGCCTTACGGGTCCTTGATAGCTTCGCTAGCTAATTCGATATTTAGGGGCAACTAGTTAGAACTGTGTTAGCTTCGGCTAAATCTCTTTAGTTAAGTTCTTACTTCTTATACACTTTTAAGTTTAAACCCAAGTGGAGGCTTGGCTGTACGCCCTCAGAAATAGAAGTGATTAACACTTCTATTTCTGAAGCGATTATTCGCTTAGCTGCTCATTTGGTTCCTCTACACCGGGTAGTTAGACAAAAGGGAGGAACACTATAATTTGACAGCCTAATAGTCTCGCCATTACTTAATTTTAGACCGCGATTTCTTCTCGAGCACTTAGTCAAGAGTGAAACCAAGGTTTAGGCTAAATTAGTAAATTTTGTACTCCGCATTGTATTCAGTTCAACTTGTGCTTGTTTACCCGCAAGCTAGCTGAGTTCTGTTCCTGTTAAAATTTCAATTTGTATAACCATAAGGTTGACGTGTTAATAAACAGTTTTTGGATTTTAACTTGGCCTGCGATCATTCCAGCTGAAAGTTCAAACTGGAGGAAAAGTCATCCAGTAGTTTTCTACTATTACTCAAAGTCAACAACGCAACTGGATAAGGCAATAATGACAATTTTCTGCCTTCCCGAGTTGATAGATTGAACCCTGGATTATTTTAGGTATTCCTAAAATAACTGGATTATTTTAATAACTCTTAATGCAAAAAAAAAAAAAAAAAAAAGTGAAATTTCACACATTATTTTTAAGATGGAATGCCATTCTTGCCTCGGCAATCCGAATATTATTCTTAGCAGTTTTTCATTTGTCTTTTTAAAATGTACCTACCATGCGGAAAACCAAACGGGTTTTCGAGCCTGTTGACTAGAAATACTAAATTCTTACTTTATTCAGCACATTAAAATGACATGCATTTTCAGCAAAATAAAGGAAAAATAATAATCATTTTGGAAAGTTAAGCAGATAAAATAACATACCACTAACAGCTATGCTCTGCATGTCATCCTGTTTCTTATTAACCTGAGCTACAGCATCCTGAATAAACAGATAAATAAATAATAAATTTCCTAAAATCGCATCATGAACAATATATTAAACAAACCATTTTTACAATACAATTTTATAGGGCATACATCTTATTTTAAAGCACCTGTAATGCATAGTTTTATGTTGAAATTTTATTTATATATTTCAAATTACTTTTAAACCCACATTTTTACTTCACTACGGTAAATGAAGTTCAAAACAAGAATCTATAAATTATAATTAATCAAATATGCCTACACAAAGCAATTTACTAGAATTAGAGATTCCCAGAAAGGTAGGAAAAGATTTTTACGTAATTATTAACTTTCCTCAAGCAAAAAAAATTATAAATGAAAAGCATCTTCCCATATGTATCTCCCTCATAATTTAGGATTTCCATTCCCATCTTGCCCCTCACCTGTAGGCACTCGAAAATACGTATTTTACTTGTTACAGTGGTACCTCAGTGTAAGTCATTAATCTGTTCCAGATCCTTGGAGTATACCAAACGAACTGTTCCAACAAAAAATGAAGGAAAGATAATTAATTCGTTCTTATAAAAAATCCCATTGTTGTTCTTATAACACTGTTTAATACTAAAATACAAAGAGACAAGGTGAAATTTATACTGTACATAACTGAAGCACTGCACATGATACTGTGCATAAATGTTTTTCTGCTGTCCAGATCAAAAGAAATTTTTCAACATGCTCTAACGTCTCTGATCTTTGTTTGGTAATCGATTTCGCTTCCTCCACAATGTTAGCCGATTTAATAGCGTCTTTGTTTTTAACAATCATAGACATCATCGTACTCAGCATACTGTATGTAACAGTAAAGTTTCGGATACTAATGCTATCTTTGTACTTTTCAATAATCTTTTTTTTTCACCTCCACAGTCCTATTCATCTTATTTGCATATATCGAAGTATCACTGTATAAGGATCACATCAGTAGTGTTATCTTATTTTATAAGAGATTAATCCTACCTTATGACTTTTTATCATCAGTTTAAATCTGGTAAGATGGCATGCAGAAATTACAAAATTAAAAATATGAAACCGTAATTTATGAAATAAAGAACAATTATGATCTAAAGGGTATCAAAATTTACAAAAAGAAAAAGCTTAATATTTATTTGTTTACTTTATTAAACATTTCTTTCAATGTAAGTTGTTTAAGTTGCTTCGTTTCATGTGATAATACTTTCTCTTTAATTCTATTAAACAGACATAATTTATTGTTTAGTTACAAAGTTCCGCTGTTCAAGTCCTATAATTGCTGTGTTGAGAATACCGACTAATTTGTCAATCGAAATGTTTTCGCTTTCAATAACCTCTGGGTCACTTTCTTCACTATCGGAAGCAAATTATAATGACGAGGAACTTGATTTAAATCATATCAAAGACGGAGTACATCGAGATGAAATACTACACTTAGTAAGGAATTATAAGCCAAATAAAAACATCTGCCCTGAAAATAAGGATACTGCTGACAGATCAACTTCCAATCCGCCGCGTGAAATTGATAAACAGATTTCGGATTTCGAAACATACTTTCGCTTCTAGATACAAATTACATATTAGTAAATATACTATATCGGAAATTCTATTTGACATGATCGAAAGTTCAAGCTTACTTTTATGAAATTGCTCTAACAGTTTGCAAAAAATAATAAACCGGATCCAATTCGAAGATTAAGGAACAACGCAATCTGCAACATTAACTAAATTAGATAATTTTAGCTTAGCTTAAATTACACATTAAACGCGCATGCGCACAAACATATTCGCAGCCGTAAAGGTCTTACGCGCACTCGTAAACGCCTGTGCGCATGCGTGAACGCGACGCATGCGCAGAAAGTTTGCAGCTTTGAGGTCCGGATTATAGATCATTCCGGATTATGGGTGTCCGAATTAACGACTTTTGACTGTATAATTTTATAGGAAAAAATAAATATTTTCGAGATCAAATTTCTCCTGAAATTGTTGTCCAGTTACATAAAAGAAGCGCCGGAGCCTTCTGATGTAGGGCTCCGGGCGCTACAGCCGGAGCCGGGTACCGGCGCAATTTAAGCTTTGCTTACAGTTGATTAATAAGTCATTTAGACAGATATTAGAGAAATGCAATTCCAATTTTAACTTATACGTTTCTTCTCAGATGGAACACAGAAGTCTGGGATAGGAGAATAGTGATAATGTTACTCAATCACTGTTTAATTTCAAATAAATATATTTCTACTTTTAACATGTACATTATAATATTTGCCACTATACAATATCAGAAAACTCTCTCATTAACATTAACCAATGGAATTAATTTTCTTGATAAACATTTTTTTCTTTGATTTCTTTTTTAAAATTAAGAAAAACTTTATACTTGTAAGTCCACTAAAACTGAAATTTATGTTATTAAATATATATATATATATATCTTCTGATATAAAACTCAATTGAAAAAATCTCTCTCTCTCTCTCTTTTTTTTTAATAAAATAGATTTAATCACAAATTTGACCTTTTTTTTTACGCTCAGAGTATTAAACATTTTACATGTCTCATCAAGTCATATACTGTATTATTTTACTTGCATTTTCGAATTCCAGTATCAGTAAAAATGATACACTGCAAAACACAAGGTTGCATTGAAAAAATTTAACTGAAATAATAAGCATCCTTTAAGAATGGTAGACATAAACTCATACCAGAAAATTTAAAAGAGCAACTATAAAAACTTTTATAACTTGAATGATTTTGCAGCTGAGAACGCGATCTTGCACCAGATTTTTATTTTGTCATGAATATCATCAAAGTGTAGAATTGCCTATTTCTGCAAAAACTGAATTTAAATAAGAATATACGAGATGTGGTACAAAGTGGGGTCAGGGAAAAGTTGTATTACAACATTCTCGAGAAAAATAAAACAAATTAATAAGGTATCTAGTGACTCCTGGCCGATATACAAATTTTACAACAACTTTTAATATTAGGTGTTCGATTAACCAGAAGTCTCTGCGGTAGACTAGCGCCTTGAAGTTCCCGAAGAGTGCTAGGTGGGGGCTACAATGAATGCAAGTCAGCGTCGTGGTGGGTTCATTAGGAGGAAGTTATTACCAATTGCATTCCTAAGCGAACTGACATAGTCAATTCTGTATATTTTATCATGCATTTTTGCGCTGGTAAAAACGTGTAGGTCACTGTGATCACTGAAAATGATTGCTCCCCTATATCACGATTCCACCACCTTTGCACCGATGTAAAGCGGAAATCATGCATGCTTTCAGGCATTTTCTGTTTGTTTTCTTCCCTTCAGATTGTAAAGCGTTTAGAATCACTCGCCAGACAAAATCAAGACTCACACGGCACAGGTCCGTGGTACTCCAATCACGATGATGTCTTTGTCATTAAAACTGAGCAGTTTTCAGTTAGTGGGACACAAATCATGTTTTCCATACAGCTCTCTTTTATGCCACCTGCCATTCACGGTATGTCTAGATATTCGAGTTCCTCTAGCTACAGCAAACGTTCTTGCAGTCTGAGTCAATTCGTAGTCTTCATATCAGTTGCGTATTTCTTTAAACAATCTGAAGAGTATACATTTAGTTTTACTAAGCAGTTATTTTATGTTAATTACCTTTTTCGCTTTCCTTCTCCCCGCCAGAATGCTAATTTCTAGTTTGCGCGTATTCAAATGAGGCAGAAAAGAGATAGTATTTAAAGGAAGGATTTAGAGGGAAAAATTAGAGCGTGTTTCGCTTGCTGAAAGCCACGTTTGCTACTAGATCCTTTTGAAAGCAATTTACCTTCGTTGCGTTATTATCATTATTAGGCTGGCTTATCACGCCGACATTAACTGTTCCAGCAACTTCGGCGTCTTTTGCCTGTATAGCATTTCCGGCTAACTTAGTTTATTTTCAATCCTTTTACGTTTTGATTTGCGCCATAAATGCAGGCTAGCTCTGTAAGCACAAGCAGTGCCTTCCATTAACTTTGTTCTGAGTTAAATAAAAGGGTTCTTTACATCTTTCGTACGTTTCTCTGATATAATTTCCAGCGCATAAGTCGCTTTACGTTTTAGGTAGAGTTCTCAAATTTATGTCACCAAAGAGAACGAGATACTATAAATCGTTGCCAAATAACGGTCCTTAGAGCCTGTAGTGGAGCGTTTCCAACTTTGAAGTGGTTGTCTGTACGTATCATCAGCGTCTTTAAACTGTTTTCAGATTCTTGACATAACTCTTTTTGCCTACATTTAGGTCTTTACAGAGATGTGTATGTGTCTCTCTTCCATTCTTCCAAGAGCACGCCATTTCTCACAATACGTCAAATGCCTTCTCATTTTCCACCTTTCACATGCGAAAATTTCACTTAACTACTTGCATAATCCTTGAAATTGGAATTTGAAGCACTCCCCATGCACTTCTTTCCACATATGCCGGAAGAAAGGGCGCTAAAATTTTCACGTTTTCATGTAGTGAATTCCATTGGACTATGTGATAACTTTGACCTTGGCTACCAATCAACTACCTTTCGTTTGTCTTAAGAGTGAATTTTGAGAAGTACGAATGTAGCCTTTTGGCAATAGATGGCGCTGACCGTTGCACCTGTTTTTTGACGTCAGAATAACGGGTTGCTAAGTTTGGCAGGTTTCTCGCCAAGGTGAAAATGAAATTTTTTGCCAAAGAGAGTTGACGCTAATGGCCCGGGTAACCATAGCAACACCGCATTAGGATTTAAATAACACAACCCCTTACGCTAAGAACACCATCTGGAATACTTTGGAATGGAAAAAGACTTCATAGGTGGTCTATAGGCTTTTTTTTTTTTTTTTTTTTTTTTTTTTTCAAAGCAGAAAGGATATACATTCGGTGATTGTTTTTCACTTGTGCAATGTTAAGCACTGTAATGAATTAATACTTTCTATTCGTTCATTGTCTTCTGTAGATTTAGTAAATTTCATTTCCAATATTTAAAAACGCTAATTCGCTTTTCGATAAGATTATAAACTCTAGGATAACAATTACTAATAATCAAAGCTATCTTTCTTTCTTCCCCTTGTGTTTCATTGGTACTATTTTTTTTATTCTTGTCTCATTTAGGAATTTTGATTTGCCTATTCTGCATCGGACATTATAAAATTTTTACCGCTTTAAAAAATAGTAGGAGCTGTAAAAAAAGTGTAACTCATATGTTTTATAGCCAAATATTTTGTGTGATAACTTAAGACGACCACTCTTAAAATGACTAGTCTTTCTGAAAATATACATAAAGCATTGCTTTTAAACAACCGTCTTCATAGAAAACCAAATCTTTTAGACATGCTGAAGACTGTCTTAGAAACGCTATAATCTATTCTGTAAATTTCTTCAATTTAAATGATATTCGGCATAGCTAGAACATTTGGCGCCCGGGGCGGACTCTGAGTGTGTCCGCCTTGGCAGTCTTTGAATTTGTCTCTCCTCTTGGTATAAGCAAATGACTGAATGTACAAACGACAAAGAGAAAAATACATTAAAAATCTACCTTAATTCTGAAAAAAATTTTAATTCCATCATTTTAAAATTTCAAAACAGACAAATATTTGTTTGCAAAGCCACCTATTATAGAGTACTATGCTGACAGAACTATTTCTTAAATACAAAATTAATCATTTGTAGTTCTAAAATGATTTTTATTTAAAAAAACTCCTATCACAACTAGAAACACAATTGTGAAAATATTCTCAACAGTAAAAAATTACATTATCAGAAGAACTGTGTTTTAGAACAAATAGTAAAACGTCAATAGGACCCACGTTTTCATATTCCCGTTTCGCTTTCTTTAGTAATAATAACGGAAATAAAACTTTCAAACACTTCTCTCTAACTGAGGGTATACTTCCTTATTAACCTTTTGATAGTCCTCAACCGTGCTCAGCTCATATTCCAGTTATGCACTGCAGTGGGCGCAAACAAATGCAGCTCGTATTACAAATTTACGTCTGACAGATATCGCTCGTATTTGGAAAGAAAAATTTGCTTAATCTCGCTACCCCTCCCCCTAGGTCTAATGCACCGAGATCACAATTCTGCATACAAAAATATAGTTTTTGTATTTACTTGACTCCGTAAAACTTTTCTTCTAATTCAGAACCACATAAAAATATTATTTTTTAAATATTTCTATAGAATTGTGTATCTCGTTTTCAGTAACTTTTAAAACTTTGAAAGCACATTTTACGTGTGATAAGCATGAAAAATATTTTAGAAAACAGAACTTCTCGAATACCCTTTGCTATCTAAGTTTCATAAAGATTGAAGCTGTTTTACTCAAAACTATAATTTTGAGGTTCAATCTCATAGGGATATATGTATGTATAAACGAATGATAAAGGTTATTGATATCTGAACATCTGTGAAATTTAATTCACTTAACTAAACAAATGAATGCATTATTTACTGATTTCTTTTTCAAAATTTCAAATAACAAAGATTTTTGGCACAAAAGGGGAACAGCTATAAAGACTTAATGCTGGAAAATGTTGTTTCAGTTTTGCCTCTGTTAACGTTAAAAATCAATACATCACAGATATGCCAACAATCATCGATAATTTATAAATGTTACGTGAGATACCAAAAAAAAAAAAAAAAAAAAAAAAAAAAAAAATCATTCTATTTAAGAAAAGAGGAAAGAAGAAAAGGGTACATAAAACATACTGTTCTATAAGATCTGTATTCATAGGTGATTGAGACACTATTCTTTCTTTCAAACGCCGTAGTCGTTGAGCTTTTGAAGCTAATGAATACACTGGATGAACTCTCCGACGATTACTTTTAGATTCACCTTTACGCCTACCCATTTTGGAATTCGAGATCAACAGCGAAGTAGTAATAATACAATATCTAAAATATAAAGGCCAAGAATAAAACAAAAATCAGGATGCAAAATCTGATGACGAAAATGTAAAGAAATGACATCGCTGTATATTCTATGGACTAATTTCAGTTTATAAAGTAGCTTCTGATTGGTGCATTATAAACTGAAAACGGAATATTTCTCTACAAGTTCTGTTCTTATATGAACTGCCCCTTTATCCCCTTAGGGTACCTCCATGGAGGTAGGAAGTAAGAGGAGAGGCAAAGAATACACTGGTGTGCAAAAATTAAGGACGAAGTCGAAAAATTAGCATATCAGCTGAACGAAGAGGCAGAGCGGATAGAAAGACCAATCAGGAGATTAAGTAAGGTGATGTACGGTAGCACATGCGCAGATATGCAGGTAGACGTAATGGGGGAGTGTCTGAGTAGTATAAAGCATGTTGTCGGTGTAAGATCAGTATTTCTGGCAAAGAGATTGCACGCCGTATAGCAGTTAAAATCACACCGAGTTGCTGCCTCAGCGAGAAATGGCGAATAATCAATCTGTTAGACGACATCTGGATGCTTTTATCCGAGGTCGAATCATTGGGAAGTTGGAGGAAGACCGCAGTGTGACAAGTGTGGCTGCAGAGTTCGGAATTGTTCACAGCATCGTTTCACGACTTTGGAGACAATTTCAAACTACAGGAACAGCTATCCGGGGGTTTAGTAGTATTCGTCCACGAGGAACCACACCCGCAGATGACCGGTATATTGCCTTACAGGCCAGAAGAAACAGGCGGCAGACAGCGGGAGAAATCGCTAGACACACGACACAGGCGACTGAACGACCGATATCGCGTTTTACCGTGTCCAGAAGACTGCACGGTGGTGGTCTGTTTGCACGATGCCCTGTACGGTGTGTACCTCTAACGCCTGCCCATCGGAGAAGGCGTTCTCTGTGGTGCCGGGAACACCGGAATTGGAGAGACAATGAATGGGGACGAGTACTCTTTACAGATGAGAGCAGATTCAGTCTGAGTAGCGATTCTCATCGCATACTCATCTGGAGAGAGCGGGAAAGCCGCAATCATCCCTCGAACATCATTGAAAGGGACAGGTATGGAGGTGGCGGTGTTCTCGTTTGGGGAGGCATCATGCTTGGTAGTCGTACAGACCTTCACCTCTTCGACGCAGGTTCAGTCAACGGGACCCGTTATTGTAACGAGATTCTTCTTCCATATGTGCGTCTTTTTAGAGGCGCTATGGGTCCGCAGTTCCTTTTCATGGACGACAATGCACCATGTCATCGCACAGTAGCTGCCGAACAGCTCTTAGAGAGTGAGGATATTGAACGTATGGATTGGCCGGCACGATCTCCGGATCTCAATCCCATCGAGCATGTATGGGATTTGCTAGGCAGACGCTTGGCAGCTCGTACCTTACCACCAGTAACGATTCCGGAGCTTCGATTGGCGCTGCAAGACGAATGGGCAGCAATGCCCCAACAACTCATTGACACCCTCATTCTCAGCATGGGCAGACGCTGTGAAACCTGCCTAGCAGTCAGGGGAGATCATATCCCCTATTAAAGACCGGATGTTTCTTGCTGGACACCCATCACAGGGATGTTTCGGCCTTCAGTCGCATTGCGCTCCATGCTACTTTTTCAATAAAGCTTCTTTTTATCCCTCTGATTTCTCTTTTAGTAAGTGTTGCTTACATTACTCGTGTCCTTACGTATTGGGGATCTTACGGTATTAAATGTGTTGATTTGGAAAGCTTTTGTACAAAGTTATATTGAAAAAAACCGTCTCGTCCTTAATTTTTGCACACCAGTGTATGTATAGACATAGACGTTCTTTGGGAGAGGGTCCTAACCGGTTTTCCCCTTTCACTGCTTTGAAGCAGTGGCGATCCCTTCGTAGACACCAAAATATACAGTTCTTTTTCTATAATTTTATTTCAGAGTCTTAAGTATGTGAAAGGAATGCATTTTTACGCAACATTTCATTTTGAACGAAATTAAATGCTGTACTTTTTCCAGAACAGTTTAATTTGCATGAAATATTTTCACAAGTTTTCATTAATTATAATAGAAAAAAAAAATTAAGGTAATTCGATTTTTTTCGGTTAAAGATTATAAAAATTAAGATCAAAGTTTATTGCATTATTAATATTAAAATTACGTATTATTTCTTTTCTATTTACAGAGCTTCTTTCTAAAATACTTTCTCAAATGTGAGATGATTTTAGAGCTCCTGAGGCATCATTAAATCGAAAATCTGATTCATTTTATAATTAATGCTCTGTTCTGTCCATTTCAAATTAGAGCACCTGTTATTTTTAATAGTGAAATATATTAAATATTGGTGTTGATTTCCATGTACTTGACTTTCTATAAATATTTCTGAAAGGGAATAAAAAAAAGGATTATTTTTCTAAATATTATTTAAAACTTGTAACTGAGTTATTTATTATAGAATCTAAGGAAATAATTCTTTTAATATTTACGATATTTTTTTTTACCCTTTATTTCAACAATACATATTCTAAAAACTCTTTTTTACTACTTTCTTAAGTACGCATCTCATAGAATTTGCTGTACAATACCTTTTAACAGATTGCTTTCCAGTACGAACAATTCTTGCTTAAATAGTTTTATAAACGTATTTGTCAACAGAATTTAAATTTATGTTTACAATTAAATGTTATTGTATAGTTATTATATAGTTATTATATAGTTAGATAATATTTATAATTATTATAAATTTAGATACATCTAATAACTAGATTTCTTCACAGTAACTTTTACAGAAGTTTATGGATGAATAAATCCTTCATTTCCAAATACATTTATGAATAATTTAATGAATATTTACGTATTTTGTTAAAGGCAGATACATGCGTTTTGCAAGCATATGCATAAATACCAATATATATTTAATATTTTTTATTTTCGGCGTAGGCAAATCTTTCTGTGCATTCACAATCTTTTTCGAGTAAAGTAATTTACAATAATTTAGCATATACCAGAAAATTTTATATAAGAATGAAATAAATAACCAAACCAATGATGATAACAGATACCAAATAAAAAATATCTGTGGGGCGTTATAACGTATTACATTATACTATGAGCTTAAATCAAGATCTTAATCTCTTGTAACGATTCTATTAACACTGGCAAAACTTGATTGTTTGAAAATAAATATAACTTAATGCGTCGTTATCTAACTGATTCTTTGAAAGAAAGTGTAAGTGAAAATCCTCGGCTGCGAAATATTCGCCGAATTTCACGATTTATCTCTCCAGATGTTCCTTAATTTCCAATTATGCCATCCTTCCGGCGATGAAATAACTTATACTACGTGATGCAAGTAAAAATACTGAAATATTGAAGTGGCAAGATACACTTTAACGAATCTTTATATAAAATAACACACTATACCTAATATTTGAAGACTATTTTAAATCCGTTTTAGTTATACTTAATTTCAATGTACTCAATAAAGTGCTGACCTAATACATAATGAGATTATTAAAAAAATATGATTATAATTTGAAAGCATTCTTTTTCTATGATTAAGTTCTATAAATTATTCCATATAAATATCAGTTCAGCATTCAAGATTTTACGTATAATGATTCAAAATTGGTAACTCAGGCAGTTTTAGAGATATCCCTAACGCTCTCTGAAAAAATATCGAATGATCTTTCCACGTTCTTGCATAACCCTTAGCTGAATATTTATTACTAGTATTAGTCAAATAATTAATCATTTGAATTATATTTAGCGGAGAGCCAAAAATTGCTCCTGAGAAATTTTTCGTTGAATGCACTAACTCGTTATGGTTTCCAGACTCTGCAGATGACTATTGAAAGCGTTGAACGTTTTGTTATCTTGATTGGCTAAAGAAAGCTTTCAACGTTTTCTCCTCCTAAATTGCTTTTTGCCATGGAGGTAGGAAGTAAGACCTCCATCTTTTTGCAGAGGGGTTATATACATTACAAACCTGTTCAACTCTGCAGACGATCTACAACACAGGCGCGAAAAAATTCGCCAAATTTCCTACTTGGCGAAAGATGCAATGACGTTACTGAAACCTTTAGGTTTGCAAAGTATTTGAATATAATCTATGTATGTGCACCTTCTGTGCTGTAGAAATAACATTTTGATGAATGAAACGTGTCATGGTGAATCTGTAAATGTTACTTTTTCCTAAGATAAAAATATTAACCATTTTAATGCAGAAAAATTAAATATTACCCCAAAATGAAAATTTGACTACCGCCGAAATGGAATTGTGGCCCCTCCATTTTTCAATATTGATACTAATCGAAAAACGCTAAAAAAACAAAAGTGATATTCGGCAAATATTTATTTATAACATGATAAAGCACGCTATTTTTTTAAATCAGCAGAACTTCGAGGATGTATTCTATGTAGCAGCAGACTTTTCCAGTAAGGCACTGCCTTTTTTTATGAGATAATAAAGGGCTAAATTTGCTTATGTTGAACGAATAGACAGACATTTGTCAATAAACCGCCTTAACGTACTGAGAGTTATCGAAGATGGTAAAAGTTGCTTCCTAAAGTGTTAGTATTTTGTCAACAAACCTTTCAAAAAGTGAAGAAAGTTTAATTACTTTTGATGATGATAATTACTTTTGGAGGGTCGCATGTGACCTAAATTGATAATTTTCTGAATTTCATGCTTAGCAATTTTTAATCTATCTGGAGCTAGTCTCCTGGGCTTACATGAAACAGGAGGACCAATAGTTTCAATAAAATGCATAGTGTTATGCTTAACAGTCTCATTAAGATCAGGAAACTTAGACAACGAAGGATAGTTAGACAGTAATTTATCATAAACACAATTTGTAACAATTGTTTAACAGAATACAAATGTGTGTTAATTACATTGCAATTAGTTTTTAAATGCGTTTTTAAATCAACAAGCTTTTTGTTCCTTAAATCAGGTAATAAATCAGAGTAATGCAAAAAATCAGATCCAATAATATTTGTTGACACTTTACACACATAAAAAGTAAAATTAAAATTGCGATGTCAAAGGTCAATACTAAAGATTTTTGTCCGTAAACCGGAATAGGAGTACCATTGGGTGCAGAAAACATCATGACAGGTGTTTGACGCGCTTCCCGTTTGGTTGCTGAAAGAAGACTGACATCTGAGCCAGTGTCGCACAGAAATATTCTATTTGATTTTTTTGTCTCTAATGAAAAGGCGATGAGACTCAGAGGGTAAAGCGCAAGTCGCCATTACACTTTCCCTTGTTCGTTTCCCTGGAATGTACATGGTGCAACACGCTTTTTAGCTTTGTCGTTGAATTTGCGATGATACCAACAATAGTAACAATTCGAAGCTTCGAAGCAGCTTTAGCTGAAGGGCTTCGCTTCCTGTTATAGCGACTTTTGGGCCGCCCAGTCGGTATAGTGGTCAGGTAAGCAGACTGCGATGCCGAAGGGTCTGGGTTCGAATCCCGGAGAAGGCATGGTTGTAAATGTCCGTCCCTTCATAGGAAAGGCGATGGTGGCCCACCTATTAGGCGCCTTCATAGTAAAGGGACCACTACATCCGGCCTTGTATAGATTAATGGACTGGGTTACATTTGTAATTGTTCACAATCTGCCATTGGGGGGGGGGAATAGCGATTTTTGGAAACACTGCGTGATCTTCTTAGAGACAAAACCTCGCCACGCAATTTGCAGACCTCATCCAGTAGGGCATCCAATTTAGAATTCTCAGATACAATTGACAGATACAGGTGAAGAAACTTCGCTTACCTGAGCGGGTGTAACTTTCAATATTCTAACCGCAATGCTGGCAGCTTCCGACAAATCGAGCGGCTCAACCGACGCTAGGATAGACTGGACATTTGGCAGCATCTGCTGCACGAATAACTCCAGCAACAAAGAGTCAGCTACATTTGTATTTTTCAGCCCGCCTAGTCATGACACGAAGCAGTTCTGATGGCTTCCTGTCTCCAAGTTGCTCGCCGGCGAGTAATTTTCAGATTTCACTGATACTGCTTTCGCCATAGCGTTCCGTTATGGCAGCTTTGAGGTCTTCGTTAGAAGAATCTGTGCGTTCACAGAGTATGATAACTCGAACCAACGCAGCGCAGCAATTTCCGGCGGCAAATGAGTGACGCAGTTGTTGAATTTCGTCTTCGGCTCCGTAACAGGCTTGGGTGCGGCTAAAGCAAACGTTGATTCGCACATTGCAAACCACAGTGCCGGGTCAATAGGATTGTAAACTGGTGTCTTGACGGCTGCTATTTCCTCCATGTCAGTGGCTGAAGGGAAAAACACGAAAGTCCTGGAACCAAGCTCTTGAACGAACAACCAGAACCCAGCAAGTAGCCGGGTCGCCATTTTATGGTGCGTGGGCGTTATGGCTTGCTGTATATCCTTAAAAGACATGACTCCGTTTCGTTAAACATAACTTTATTCACTCACACCATAATTTTAAACACAACTATCATCACATAACGAAATAACATAACAGAAAACTACTAAACTAAAGTTCGTACATCCTACGCTCGAGCTAAAGGTGAAGTGGGCGAGTTCACTGCTGCGCTAGCAGTTTTTGCAAACACAACATGACGTGGTCTAGCGGCGCACGCAGCCGAACATCAGATTGCCACAATATGAAGCTGAAGAGAAATAAGGATAACTGATATCGCTGCCTCAAATTCTATGGAATAACAAGGTATGGAAAAAATGGATATTCAACAAATCTTCAACAAATACTAAAGATTTTTGTCCGTAAACCGGAATAGGAGTACCATTGGGTGCAGAAAACATCATGATAGGTGTTTGACGCGCTTCCCGTTTGGTTGCTGAAAGAAGACTGACATCTGAGCCAGTGTCGCACAAAAGACCTCAAAACAAATCAAATGTTTACTACTTAAAAAATACATTCGTTGTACTTAAGGACGAATGCAATGATGATACAAAACCAGAGGAAAAATGCTTTCATAAGAAAATCGAACCGAAGAAAAGACCCGTCAAGAAAAACATCTAAACCGCAGGAGCTTCCTGAAATTGCCAAGGAAGTTCTCTCTGTCGGTGCGAAATCCAAGCCTCAGTGAGCAAGCACCAAATGCTGTAGATAATGACGCCTTCCAGTACTCACACAGGAAGTCTAAAATTCCACCCATTACTCTGCTATTACCAGGAAACAATTAAGCTACTAAATGATGAAAAATTCCTAGATTTCAAAGCAAGCATTGTAGAGATATTAGGTTACTTCGAAGCAGGAGAGATGAAAAATGATGGATGCCCTCGCCGGGTCTCAAACCATGGACTTTGGAATACGTGACGAGCGTGCTGACGACTGCAAAATGAAGGCATGCTAAGAAGGCGGGAGAAATACCGGTGAACAATCATTTTGACATTAAAATCTTTAATCGGAAGCTCATCGAAAAGTTACGGCTTTCTTCAACGAAAGGACATCAAATACTACACCCGTGTCTTGCTAGATGACAAAACACTAAAACGTTGTCATCAAAAGTATCCCGTCATATACCTCACTGACGGAAGTTGCAGAAGCACTCACTGAACGAACTAGTATATCAAACGGGGAATGCAGTGCGACTTACCTAACGCAGGGGACCAGATGTTACCAAAATGTTTTCCACGTATTTGTGGATTACTCGCCCGCAAACGGACGACTAATCCACAAATACTGGAAAAAAATCCAGTCTAAATGTTTGATCCTCAAGAAGCTACTTAACTGCACTAACATCCCGGGCAGAAGCCATGACATACAAAACTTTTTCTTTTCAATCGAAAACATCTCTGTGTCTTTAAAAGTGACCTCAGATCATATTCCAGTAACTGCCAGGTTAGGCAGAGATCCTCAGAACTTCCAACGCCACAGAAAACAGTAAACTGAAAACACTTTCATAATACTGACCTGACTTCCACTTTCAACACGGGTACTTTGAAAGTGAGAATGATATTGACGCTGCAGTACAAAATTTTGCTGCAAAACTCCAGGATTTCCAACAGCAAGCCATGTTCACCACCAATGATAAATACTCGGACGGGAAAGTATCAAGATCCTGCAAGTATCAGATGTGAGCCAGTGCAGATTATCAGGCTCCGAAAACAATATATGGCGAACTGCAGCCCTGTCCTTAAAACAAACATAAATAGATTTATAAGACAAATTAAATTACTTATCACTGAACACAGGAAAGAATTACGGTGTACTAAAATTGATAACCTTAATCTTGATGATTTTTTTGACTTTGCAAGAAATCTCAAATGTGAATTCCGCGTTCTTAGGCCTATCAAAACGCTGAATGCATATGCATGTTCAGAGCAAGAAACATCGGACACTTTTATGAACAATTTATGTCGAATTTCTTCCCAGACAACGAGGACTCTGATAAAAACATTAAAGATTCGGTCCAAGAGTGGCTCGAATCTCACTCCATCGAATAATTTGATTAAACTCACTAGTCATGGACATCAAAACGCGCACATCCAAAGGCGCTCGGAAGTGATGCAATTACCAATAGAATGATGAAATGGCTCCCACACTGCCTAGTTATAAAATTGACAAGTGTCTGCATGTCTCACCAGATCCTATTTTCGGAGAACACAGAAGCAAGCGAATATATTTTTAATACGAAAACCTGGCAGATCACTAGACGATTCTGCACACTACAGACCAATAAGTCTCTTGACGACACTGGGTAAGATCTTAGAACGAATTATTTACAAATAGACGGAAGCTGCATATTGAATAGATCGCAGCTGAGCAGCATGGATTCCGACAAGGCCTACGCACCAACTCATCATGATTACAGAATACATAGGTGTGGCTCTCCAAAATAAATCCAACGTAGCTATCCTTATGCTATACGTGGCCAACGATTTTTATCGTATCTGGTATGAGAAATTCATCTATAAACATGCAAAGATGAATCTTCCCACAGATCCTAGCTTCGTTCCTTGACAGCCAGCCTTTCTCAGTGCAACAGGGAGTCTGTATCTCAAACCCTCATCCGATCCTTGCGAGTGTTCAATAAGGACTTGCTTCCTGTGGAGCATCTGTCTCACATTCTTGGACCACTGCTTAAAAACATCTATGAAAGTAACTTTCCAAAATTTATGAATGATCCAAATACCATGCTTGCATGTTATGCAGATGACGCCGCCATAATTGTCAGATCCAGACAACCCAACCATTCTCTTGAAAGAATTCAAGATAAAGTTCAAGAAATTGAAAAGTGGTATAAGAAATGGAGAGTGAAAATAAGCCCAAAGAAATTCAAAATTCTTGCTATTAGAAAATTTAAAATCAAAGATATTTTTGACTGCAACGCAAAACGTTTTGGAAAACAGGTTCCAATAGTAAATTCAGCAAAATAACCTTGGAGTAATTTCTAAAGCATTTTTTACTTGGTCTGCACACATTAATAGTGTTGGTGGAAAAGCCTACGGAATTATTCGCCAACTGTACCCGCTTTTAGCAAAGGACTCAGGACTGAAACTGGCACGAAAGAGGAGACATAATCCGCCCAATGATCACATACGCATCTTCTGTCTGTGCGAATGCAAAATATAGTGAGATCAAGAAATTACACGTTCTGCAAAATAAATTCCTCAGAAGTATCAAGAATGACCTATATTTTATTAGAAATGAAAATCATCATGACCTAAAAGTGGATAAAATCAAAGACTATCTCTGTAAATTAAATGAACATTTCTATAGGAAAGCTACAGCTAATAGGATGGCTTTGCAGAAAAACTTAACTACGAAATAATCTTGGAAGATAAGTTCATCAGTCCATACGCTGCCTGTTTGCTTAGGCAGGAAGAATAATAATCTTGACTTTCACCATTAATCATGTACATAGCATTCCATCAAAAATTGAGGTTGTACCCATTTCCTCTTTTGAGTAACAAAATTTGATCTAACATTAGCAGCTGAGTGACCTCGGCCAATCACCTTGCAGCAGGAGCATTTTGAAAATGAAATTTGGACGCAATTTATTTGCAATTTGGGATGTTAGACAGAAAAATTCTAATTAGCACCTTCATGCAGACCTTATTTTACACAATACTTTGAGGGGTTATAAGACTAATTTTAATCAAGTGCATGAACTTTCCACGAGATTTCAGTGCCTACGCTGATTGGTTACTGCCAGCTGCCTCTGCCTTCTACTGCTAGAACAGATGTTTCTCCATCAAAATTGCTTAATCCAGGCTTTTCAGCTTACACACATCAGGTGCCTGTATCCTCTTTCCGTGGACGTAGCCAGTGCGGTACACTTGTACCCCCTAAAGAATGCAATTTTCCCCCCGTTTCTAAATATTAACCAGCAGAAGGCTGTCAAAGAATTTGCTCTTTCTCATTATTTTGTTAAGCTACTTCTTTATCTAAGCAAAAGTTGAGAGACAGACAGTTTTTTTTACCAGACTTCAGAGACTCTCACAGTTTGTCCTGCGAATAACCAACAGCTGGCCTACTATATGGGGCTAACGGATAATGGCTAATTAGTTGTAATTTCAAGAATTTCCTATAGACAGCATTATCTATTTGCCCAATCGATTCACAAATGAATATCTTTTTGCCATTTACACTCTTGGGACCCTTGAGCAGAACCCCTCCTGGATACTACTGATGAAACGACGTCATTCGAAAGTTTTAGATCACTATCTTGGATAATGAGCAGGGAACGAACGTTATTTGCAGTACTGCCTGAATGTAGAGATTACCAAAGCTCGTAGTGATAGTTAAAGAACCAATCTCTGTAAAAAAGACTAATTCGTTGAATCTATTCAGAGAATATTCGCACGTGGAACTCTTAAGATTTTTGTCAATCAATAAGAGAATTAAAAAAAAATATCTTAATACTGGCAATGCAAATCCCTGATCCGTCCATCAACCACCGGTCCCTATGTTTGTATTTACCTCTAATACGGATTTTTCACGTATTCTCTCCGCTTCTACATTTTACAAACATATATAAAACTAATGCTCATTATTTCTGTTTTTCAGTCTTCCATGTCAATCTAATCTAATGCTTTGTAATGTGGCTCATAACAATTTAATACAAATACTGATTTCTGGCATTGTAAATGATACGATGGATCTGAGTAAATTTCGAGATGCGTTAATGCAGCTTATTACTATTTGTGATTACAGCCGATGTAAAGCAAAATACAACTGAGCGTTGCTTAGAATAACTCAGAATAGTTACTTTGTGGCAGGGACAGATAGAAATTGCCCCATGCCGTAGGTAGAATATTCTTTTAGGAGGCCTTTCCATTTTTTCTTTTAATGCCTTTTTTCCCTATCCTTTGCGAAGCAATGTCATGAAGAGTTACGGCTTAAGTTTGGGGCCAATATGAGACATAGACCTGAGTGCCTTGTGGGCCTAAGCTGTAACTAAGCCTTGTTGTTGGATTTGTTAAATCAAAGTTGAGCATACAGCTAATTTAGGTGTAACTTTAAATAATTAGCTAACTAAAGTTATTCTAATGAGACTAATATACAGGAGGAAAACAAAGGAAGGCAGACAATTACTGAATTTAATTCACACTCATAACATTTTTTGAAGTTACCAGTAAGTAATAAAGCTAAATGTAACAAAATTTGTAGTTGACATATAAAATTTCTGCCCTCAGCCATAGTTTGATTTGTGTTGTGTGTATTAGAACAATTACCCAAACTATTTTTCCTTATTCCTGGAACAGCTAGATGGATGATTTGAAGAACCTTTCTTTCATCTTTACTACCAAAGAAATTGCAAATTAGAAAATGGGTATTGATTAAATACCAATACAGTAAGATTAGTAGAGTAAGATTGATTAAATATCAATTTAAGTGTTGTATGCTGCTATAATTGCCATGAAAATGACAAAATGTTAAATAAAAACAACCAACGGTTAAAAAAATAAGACACATAAGGACTTTTAATGGAGGCCCTGCATATGCATGTATCAAAAAAAAAATTTAATTTGAGGCTCCTTAACTTTTATTTGGAAAGTATACCTTTTCAAGTTTCGTTTATTTCTAGAGTATATCAATTCGATTTCGACTGCACATCAGCTAAAATTTAATGTGTGAAGCAGCTTTTATTAAAAAATGTCTAACTACAGCATACTTCTATAAAATAGGCGAACATAATTAATATTTCACTAATTATATTATTATACAATAATCAATAACATTATTAAATAATAACACTCCCTAGAGAAAAAAATTAAAAGTTTTGTACTCAATTTCTAATTTTCAATCCGGAACCCCTTTCATGTAACGCTTATTACTTTCATCGAGAAACATAGTCTTCATGGCTTAACATTTAACTTAATGGCTTATCGTGTGCCCCTTATTTTAAACACCATAAAGTTAACTGTTAAAAGGAAATATTTAAGCCATGCTCTGTAGTACGATTAAAGTAAAATAAAATTGCAAAGTAAAAGATTAAGGAATAAAATTTTAATTCATTTAATGAAATTGGAAATTTGTGTAATAGGAAGATAAATGTGAAATAAGTATTAGGGAAAATAAAGAGTTATTTGAAATTAATAGACAATGGCCCGAACGTATGCTCCATACTAAAATTTGAATATTTTTTTTAAAAAAGGAAGAAAGTAGGATAAAATAATTAGTCAAAGAAAGCAGAACTACTACTAAACACAAGAAGCACAAAAAATAAATAAAGGAAACAAAAGTAACAAAATAATTAATAAACAGATTAGCAATTAAATAGCAGCAGGGAAGTATTACTAACAAAATGAAAACTAGCAAAGAAGATAAAAATTTCCAGCGAATACAAAAGCACATCAAATACACATTTAGATTTTTGACAGAATATAATGAATTAAATTTTTCTCTAAAATAATTTGAAATTATATAGTTACATTCTAAAAACATTAATGAAGAATAAAACTGAATACTATAAGCATTTATTTTCTGTACTTTTGAGCACCGTTTCAGATAGTATATAATGTCAAGAAGCGATTATACTGATAGTCTGACAGTATCTTGGTATCACTCCCGTTATCAGATAAAACGGCAGCAGCATTAGCTCCTTGCAATTAACACCATGAGGGATCAACTAGTCAGAATCATGGCTGTAATAAAGACATTTTCTTTCCCAGTTCAATGACACTTGTAAAAAAAGCACGAAGGTATCATTATCTCAACTAAAGTTATGCTTTTTCCTGGAGTATTTCTTTCCTGTAGCAGATAGAACTCTGTTACAGTTTTCGGAAAAAGAAGAAAGAAAAAATCGGCAACATGAGAGAATTAATACTGGACGACTATAAAGAAGTGACAATTTTTCCCCCCTCTCACAAACCAAGCATGCTCAAGGGCTCACTCTACAAGGTCTCAATCATGAGTATTCTTGAGAGTCCATTTAATACCATGTACAGGTTAGGCTATTTAGTAAAACAGCAAAACACATTAAAGCTATCTACCTATAGAGAGGAAAATGTTTTTGTGAAACTATCTAAAAGAAACTGGCTCGTCTTCCCATTACACCTGGGAAAAACTACGAAAACCAACCAATCCATTCATCTGGATTTGAATTCGGGCCAAAGAAAAAAATACTAGAATATAGTGGTCTTAACCCCTCAGCCATTCGTAGGGGTACATTGTGCAGAGTTAAAACTTTGTTACACTCAAATGTGACAGAAAATCGCTTGAATGGCTTAAGCATGTTTGTACATCAAAAGCTAGTTCAGGTAAGAAGAATCGAAATAGTAAAGGAAATTCTAGAAATATTTAGCTCATACAAGAAGCAAAGTTGCTGTAGTACAAGCTTAAGGCTAAGTTAGTCTGCAGGAAAGGAAAAAAAAAATCAGGAGTCTCTTTATTCCAGTTTCTTAGCCTTCAACAGTCTGCTTACACTCATGTATTCTATTCCATTGTTTATTAATTATGACAAAGCACGTAACAAAGGCTCTCTGTCTATGAGAAGGTATACTTTTTTGGAGAAATTTCTAAGGAAAGCTGCTTCTTATCCACTTTACTCATGAGAAAAACAAGATAGCGATCATGCAGCCAATTCCTTCACCGGGATACGAAATCTTCAGCCGAATTATATGTGAATACCATTTGTAACTGCTTGTGCATGCTGGGTGCATTCGAATCCATTCTTAATTTGGTTTTTTTTTTTTTTTTTTTTTTTTTAGTTTAAGGATGTTAGTATCCCTCTCACTTGGATCTTGCTACGCTAATGTCTCTTTTTTCTAATATAAAGTTTTCTCCAGTGTGGAAACATGTGATCTAGACTAGAAGAGAAACACGCTAATGTGACAATCAAAATCGTAAAAACAACCTTGTATTTAGCGTAAGTATAATGAAACAATCGATTTCGAGGGCAGCTAAAGGTCCCTCCTCATCAGGAGAAAGAAATACCTAGAAAGAAGAAAATAAAGGAGAAGGAGTCTCAGAAACACGTGGTCCTTATCAGCACTGCACGTGGTTATAACTGAATTTTTAATCAGAGTTGCACTGGCCGCCTACTTTTACCGAGCCAGGCTATCTGATCAAGCATAAAGGACAAGAAAAATTAGCGAAGTTAAAATAGGGAACGAGGGGCAAAAGCACCTTCACGCTCAAAATCTGAACTTCAAATAATGGAAAGCAACCACTGAACGGATTTTTATACCCTCTAGTAGTACCAAATGCGAGGAGGTAACGCCATCTATCGGCAAAAATAACTGAATTAAGATAGTAGAATTTTAAAGGCATTAGGAAGGACTGGATTGGCCTTCAAATCATTAACTAAACCTGCTAAATCTTTATGAATGTGAAAAGCCTCAAGAAAATCCAATTCACCTATGGAAGAAGCCTTTTGGATAATTTTTGCAGACCCAAAGTCAAAATTATGGTTAAATGTCCAACTATGATACGCTATTGAAGACTTGTTAATTTCGCCTTCTTCTGACATAAGATTCATGTTCCTTGATACGAAACTTCAACGCTCTTTTTGTTTGGCCAATATATCTTAAACCACACTGACACGATATACTATAAATTCCCCAAGAATTCAAGACAGAAACGCAATCTTTTAGAATCGAAGTGGTAAGTGCATTTTATTTTATTATTGTTCTTATTTTGTAGAATGTTATGTGCATTTTTTTTACTATGAATTTCTGTCGTTATTGTTGTTTTTTGAATTGCTTGTAATTTATTTTACTTTATTTTGTTGATTAGTGCGCAATGCCTAGATTGTGCAATTTGTAGACTTTTTTTTAAGTTTAAACAGAACTCTGTGTATATGGTATTATTTGAAATTTATTGTTGTTATGTTAATTTATTTAAGCGAGAGGTGCATAGTTCATAGATTCCTCTTCGCTGCATAGATTGTGCAATTCTGTGATTTTTTTTTTTTTTTTTTTTTAAAGTTAAAAGAGATCTCTGTTTTTGCCAAATATTTTTGGTTAGAAACTTTACGATTTTGCTATCTAGATTTTTTGTTTTGGATTTTTAGCTTGAATTTTGTGTTAAAAACGTGGTTTTTCCACCTGTAAAAACCCGTGTTTTTGGAGACATTTTAGGCTTAAAGTTCAAAAAGTAAACAAAAAATTTAGATAGTAACATGGCAACGTGGAGATTCTCGCCAAAAATATTTGCCGAGAAATTTGTCTTATGTACGCCCAAGCGAGGGCGTACATAAGAGTAGTTCCAAGCTCTCTTGCCCAACCAATGAAAACCAGAACCAAAATTATACTTTTGTGCTTCAAAAATTTATCCATTTTCCCTCCCTTTTTTATCCTCAACACAGCACTTCAGATCTGGAGCTGATTCTATCCTTTCTGAAAGGCTAAATGTTAGCAACATAAGGCATGCATAAATTACATAACTTCTTTCTTATGCAGAAGTTAAAATAAAATAAGCATAGTACTACTCAATTGTCTATAGAACATACATTTTTGACATCCAAACCAATATTCATAATATAAGAAATTACTTGCATACATTTTTATAGCGCACCTCATTGTAACCACACTATCTATAACACAAGTACACATTTTGCAATAAATGAAAATTTACAATGCTTCATATTAATGAAAAAATATATCAACAAAACAGCAAGAGAGAAAACAACAGGATGTGCTGCAAGTATTATCATGGTAGTGTTGGACATAAGGATGAAACGAAAGATTGTTAAGAGTCAATCAGTCCTGATAAATATGACCTTGAAGAGAATTTTACACATCATACTCGGACAATGCAGAATAAAGGAAAATCAGCAGTATATATATAAAAAAAAAGGTACTTTTCCGTTTCGCCGGCGCAAATCTCGCCAAACAGACTTTATTGGCGACATGATACAGTATACACGTAAAAAATGTTAACAAAAGTTAGTTCTAAGAATTTTTTATTTTGAAGGCATAAACATTTTAATATAGTTCAAAATTTTATAAAAAGCTAATAAATAAAGAAAATGAATTCATAAAAAGACATTAATTTAAGAATTAACTATGCTTTCATGGTTCAACATCCTGTTTCACCGGTTCATATCACGCAACCCCCAAGAGATCTCATCTCACGTAAACTGCGCTACAAAAATCTAATTCTCTCAGTATTTATCTGCTTTAATTTCAAGTTAAATCTTAATTTAGAATACAAGTTTAAAATGCAAGAATTATATCAATTTGTATGAATAGCTTACTCAGAAATTATGTAAGACCACAGTGCTTTACTTCGTTAGTGCATTCTCATTAGAATTGATGAATGTAACCCTTGCCTTTTCCATATTTTCACCTTCGGGTGAGCGGTGTGATTGCATCCTAATTGACTTAATTACCGCGAATGGCCTTAGGGCATAAAATTGAGCTATCTGGTAAAAATTCTATGTAATTTTATCATTAACTCATTTATTACTACATAAAATCTAAAAATAACACATTTAGGATATTTGTTTTATGTTATCATTCATGCTTCTTAGATAAAACGGTAGTTTTACGTTTTGGCGGCGCGAATGGCCTTAGGGCATAAAATTGAGCTATCTGGTAAAAGTTCTATGTAATTTTATGCCAGTATTGAAACAAACAATCAATCTGATCAGAAATGTCTTCGACTTGTTTTGAAAATGAAGCGTAAAAGGTTACCAGAGAGGATATTGCCTTTGGCGTCAGTTGTACCACTATTGGCGACTTTATCTCCTGCGCCGGCAAAACGGAAAAGTACCTAAAAAATATTCCTTCCCAAAATAAATTTATGCATTATTATAACTGCTAGCAAGGCCCTCTGAAGTTCTTTTGAAACAAGAGGCGCACCGAATGCTCATCCGTGTGGTAAAATGTCACTGGTCATGTATCTTTCAACAAAATATTACTGAAAAGAATGAAATATTGCTAATAAACTAATGAATATATTGCCTTTTCTATTTAGATGAAACAAAAAGTAAGTATTAATACCAAATTAACTTAGAATTGGTAGTATTCAAAAAATAAAATCAGCCTAATTTTTGGTTTGCAACTTAATGAATAATTTAAATTAATTTATTTATTTGGATGAGCTACCTATATAGGCTTCATTAAAGAAAACTCTATAAGTCTAGCAAAAGCAATAAAATTACAGTTGTGGAACTATGATTTTGCCTACTTTAATAAAACCCTTAACTCCTATATGCTAACAAATGTTAAAGCTGTTAGGACAGCTGCAGACTTGTAATTTTGCACTGATTTTATACAATTACACTGGTTATCTAAATTCAATGATCCTGAGGAAAAAATATGGTAAGATAATGTTGCAAACAAGGGCGAATGCTGGAATTATTTATGTTAATTCAATAAACTGAACACAAAACTGCATGCCGTGCATATGTTAGCGCCTGAATTATGCAAATTCGGTGACTGAGAATGTGGTGTGCGAATGACACATGTTGGAATTCTGGTCTTAGTGCTGTTTAAAGAGAATCAATCTGGTTTCTGAGAGTGATTAGTATTCAGTAATTATAGCTAAAAGGCATAACTGAAGGTCAAAAGTGGCAAATAATTGGTTGAATCCAGGGAAGTCAAACACAAATGGAAGTAGCCCAAGATTTGAATATTTCTCAAAGTGTCATATCAAGAATTTGGAGCTGCTTTTGACTGAGAGAAACCAACTGCATTAGAACACCATTTTCTGTCATTACCGGCTTGAAGAAACCATGAAGTGACAACAAGAGATTTGGCGGTTAGAGAAGATTTAAGGGTGCCACTTGGATTATCGCTAAGTTGTTGTTTCATTTATGGTAACCTGAGCAGTTGAATTTTATGGAAACCCTATTATGACTTAATTGGTTGCATGATTCTGGTCAATTTGATTAATGGGAAAAGATTTGGAAACTGTGCGTCAGATTTTTGATAAGTACATTGTTATTTTGTAGTTTATACAGTAAAATGGCTGAATGTGGTAAGACTAATTTGAAGTTTCTGTACGATTTAGAACGGAAGGGAAAAGAGCATTAATTGACTGGTGTGTAAATGAAGGTTTACTTAGTAGCCATTATTAAGTGTCCTGTTTGTAGGAAAGAAATGCGTATGGTCGAATGTCGGATGATACTGGCAGTATGGAGGATATTTTTTAATCTTATTTTTGTGAATTTATGTGGCAGCGCAAGTATACAGATTTTAGTTCAGATCAATTTAGGAAGTTTTTGGATGCTGTTAATGAATTTTATTCAACTGAATACACGTAAATATTTCCTTTGTGTAGTGCTAATATGAATTTCCTTTTTTATGTTATTTCATTGCTTGATTTAAAATGTAGTTTAGAGGTTATATACTACTGAGATTATATGAGAGATTTTTTTAAGTGAAAATAGGTTGATGTGCACATGGATACCGAGTTTCTGCAATTCTTTAACCTTGTTACTTTGGATTTGTGTAGGGGCCCAAAAATCGTCGCTACACAAAACCAAAATAACAAGACCAAGAATTGCACAAACTCAGTGTCCATGTAGCACTAAAAATCGCTAATTATAGCCAAGGGGAACTCGTAAATATATTTTCACCGAGATATGGTTTTAGACCGTAAGACTGCGACAGTCAGATTAGCCATTTTATTACTGCACAAAAGCTTAATGAGGTGGGACTGTATGTGAGAGAAACCAATGGTTTATGTCCTATTCACACCAGTTTCCAGAGCAGCACGTTTAAGCTGGTAGCATTGTCATGGTCAATGGATTCAAGACAACTGGGCTTGAATACTGTTTACTGATGAGTTCCAGACCTAGTCTGAACAGTGATTCTAGACGTGTTTTGATCTGGAGAGAGAAATGAACATGTAATTTGCTTTCCTCTGTCCGTGAATTATAACGTTTTTGCAACCGTGGTTTAATGGTTTGGGGAGAAATCATGACAAATGGCCGAACAGAGTTGGATATCTTTCAAGGAGATTCTGTAGACGCTAGGAGGTGTGTGGACAAGGTATTGAAATGCTAAGTTATACTGTTTAGGGGTGCTGTTGGCACAAAATTTTTGCTAATGGATGACAATGCTTGGCTTCATTGAGCATATGTGGTGTCCGAATACTTGTAAGACTGCTAGACTCGAGTGGCTACCTTACTCACTCAAATTGCACGTGATTCAAGCATATGCAGGATGCCTAACGGCACAGAATTTCAATGTGTCAGATTCCTCCCTGGACCTTTCAAGAGCTGAAAAGTGCACTTTCAGAAGAGTGGCGTGCAGTTCCACAAGACTTGATGATAGAAATATATTTATGGGTGCCCCTTGGCGAAAACTGGCGGTACATGGTTACCGAGTGTGCAATTCTTTGACCTTGTGTAGTGGCGATTTTTGTGCCAAAAATTTCCGCTACACAAAGACACAATAACAAGTCAAAGAATTGCACAAACTTGGTATCCATGTGTTATACACTTATAATGGCTACTAAGTAAACCTTCATTTATACACTAGTCAATTAATGCATTTCCCTTTCATTCCAAATTGTACAGAAACTTCAAATTAATCTTACCACATTCAGCCATTCTACCATGTAAACCAGAAAATAACAACATATTTCTTACCCAAAATCCGACACACACTTTCCAAATCTTTTCCCACAATTCCAATTGACTGCAATCATGCAACCAGTTATGTCGTAATAGGGTTTTCATAACATGCATCTACTCAGATTACGATAAATGAAACAACAACTTGGCGACAAATGAAACAACAACTTGGCGATAATACAAGGGGCACCCTTCAATCTACGACTTGATCAACATTTTGGTAAAGTCTAGGAAATCAAGATGTGAGGTATGCATATTTGTCCAAGGTGACCATACACTACCATATTAAAGAAAAGTTTTCCCCTAAAGAAGTGACTTAATTTTTTTCATCCTTTTCCAATTTACATAAATTTGTTTTCAATTTGAATGATTTGCGAATATCCAACTGTCAAACATTGTACTTTATGTTAACTAATGCTTTTGGAAAAATTTCTATTTTATAATTTTTCATTAAGTTATCATTAATGTTTCATTAAGTTCATATCAGTTGCATTTTATTTCTATCATATCCTTTAATTTTGATGACCAGTGTACTAAAGAAAAAGTTAGTTATGGCAGGCTGACAAACTCAAAATTTGAATACCAGTCAGTTTCCCAGAGGAAATTTTCAAAATATATTCATTTGAAAAGAAAATAGTCTCTGCCAGTTTCAAATTAGGTGTAAAACAAAACACATACACATAAAAAAACTTAGACTGATAATAGATTTCGCAAAAAATTCTCTTCATTTTAAGGGTCTCTAAATGTTTGTGTTTCTTCTTCCAAACAAGCAATCTTAGACTGGTATAAATTTTATATAACTCCATCACTAGCATAAATTTTGGACAATCCAAGATTGTTTCAATCGAAAAAGTAATCTTAGACCAGTGCAAATTTTGAACACATTTCAAGATGAGTCAGACATAGTACTCTTTTCCTCAGATTTTAAATAAAGCTCTGTCAGTTTCAAGGGTTCCCAGTCTTCAGATTATTAATAAAACACTGTCAATTTTCAAAGTAAGACGACCAGAAATAGATTCCACCCCCTAAAACTATAAATAAAAGCCTATCAATTTCAATGGTAATGACATGTAATATTAGGTTATGAGGTATTTTACGTTAATTAAGCTATTTTTATGATTTGGATCTATACAGTAAAAAGTCTGTAATCCAGACTCGTCAGCACTTCGGCGATTCTGGATTATAGATCATCAATTTAAATCTGGTAAGATGGCACGAAGAAATTATACAATTAAAAATATTAAACCGTAATTTATGAAATAAAGAGCAATTATGAAATAAAGAGCAATTATAATCTAAAGGGTATAAAATTTTACAAAAAAAAAACTTAATATTTATTTGTTTACTTTATTAAACATTTCTTTCAATGCGCGCATGCGTTATGCATGCACATTCTTCAAGCGCATGCGTAAAGTTTGTGGCTTTGAGGTCCGGATTATAGATCATTCCGGATAATGGACGTCCGGATTACGGACTTTGTACTGTATTACAATTCTATCCTCACCAGGATGCAAATAATTTACATCTATTTAAGGCCAGGGTTTTGAATATTTTACATATACAGCTTTTGCCAGTGACCCTTGCAACTCCACTTTCTATAACTCAGGTCAAACTAGTTAATATTCCAGTATTAACCATCTGCCAGCCAAAACTGCATTAAGTTGGCTTAGTTATGCCAAACACTGTAGACTCATGCTATGAATCCATTTTAGATTGTATTTTGAACTTTCTGTGGTAGATTTTAATTGCATGCTAAATTTATCTTCTGTCAGATTCAAGTTTAATAAAAAGGTTTATTTAAAATCTTTAAAGGACTTATAAATATGACCTTCAAAAGCCATATTTACACAGTGATAACTCGCTTGGCAGTGTAATAGGGTCTGAAGGATATTTTACCCAGTATTACACAGTTAGAACCCCAAAATAGGTTTATTTACAATTTGTTTTTTGGGTACTTTTCCGTTTTGCCGGCACAAATGATAAAGTCGCCAATAATAGTACAATTGATGCCAAATGGAATATCTTCGCTGGTAATCTTTTACCCTTCATTTTCAAAACAAGTCACAGGCATTTCTTATCAGATTAATTGTTTCTTTCAATACTGGCATACAATTACATAGAATTTTTACTAGTTAAATTTTACGCCCTAAGACTATTCATGGTAATTATTTAGGATGCAATCACACCACTCACTCGAAGGCAAAAATATAGAAAAGGCAAATTCAAGGGTCAAATACTTCAAATCTAATGCGAATGCACTAGCGAAGTAAAGCACTGTGGTTTTACATAATTTCTGAGTAAGCTATTCATACGAATTTAAATAATTCTTGCATTTAAACTCATATTCCATAAGATTTAATTTAAGATTTAACCTGAAATTAATGTAGATAATTACTGAGAGAATTAGATTTTTGTAGCATAGTTTACGTGTAATGAGATCACTTGGGGTCACGTGATACAAACCAGCGAATCAGGATCTTGAACCATGAAAGCATAGTAAATTCTTAAATTAATGTCTTTTTACAAATTTATTGTCTTTATTTTTTTGGTTTTTTACAAAATTTTAAAACCTTATTAAAATGTTTATGCCTTCAAAATAAAAAATTCTTAGAATTAACATTTGTTAACATTTTTTGGTACTATTCAGTTTTGAGCGCTGTAAAAAAATCGCCAAACTATTGTTGATGCCAATGCTGCCAAAAATAATTGCATCAAGAAAGGAAGTTTAACTATCTAAGATTAAACTATCTAAGATTGATGTTTTATCTTGATGTTTTAATTTAGATGAAAGGTTAATTTCATATAATACTTTTTTATTATTGTAATTTATACGAAAACGGCTAAACATGACTGAATGGAAACATAATAGTAAATAACTATTTCAGATCATTATTATAATTTATATAAAAATTGCTAAACATAACTGAATGGATGCCAGCATCGCTATTTCGCTACCAACTTATCGCTAAAGCATAATTTCATCTCGTTGGTTGTTCAAACGTATTTTTCTATAAGGAATGATACCTTTTCTTTGAAAATATTCTCGGTAAACTGCAGAATCACTCACTTATTTGTTTGCCACATTTTACAAGGGTAAAAACAATTGGATTTTTGTCAATTTTCTTTTACTTTTAAAGTGAAAATAGGTCGATGTGTTACATAGATAAAGGGTGTGCGCAGTGCCATATTTGTGCAATTCTAGGATTTTTTTTAAAGTGAAAATAGGTCGATGTGCACGTGGATACCAAGTATGTGCAATTCTTAAAAACGCGTCAAGCGGTGGGTGATTCTGCACTTTACCCAAAATTCTACTGCCGACTTTTTGTCATGGGCAATTCCCAAATTGTTAAATCCAGAGGATATCAAAAAAGGATTTAAAAATTAAACTAGTATTTCAATGGCGTCTTAAGAAATATAGAAATATATAAACTTACACAATCTGAAATCAACGCGTACACTAGATTTGGCGCGCTGTTAAATGGGCACGTTTGCTAGATTTGGCACTTTTGCGCATACATTTTCCCTGCAATTTTTTTACGGCAATCAAAACAGAATAGTACCCATTTTTTATGTGTATACTGTATGCTGTCGCCAACAAAGTCTGCTTGGCGAGATTTGTGACGGCAAAACGGAAAGGTACCTTTTTTGAGTAGAGTAGACTTTAAGGTACCCCTTGTATTATGGCGAAGTTGTTGTTTCATTTATGGTAGCCTGAGTAGTTGAACGTTACAGAAACCCTATTGTGACATAATCGGGTGCATGATTCTGGGAAATTTTGAATCATGGGATGGTTTTGTAAGCGTTTTTGTGGTGTGTGTTGGTTTGATACTTTACACGGTAGAATGACCGAATATAGTAAGATTAATTTGAAGTTTCTTTACGATTTGGAGCGAAAGGGGAAAAGAGCTTTAATTGACTGGTGTCTAAATGAAGGTTTACTTAGTAGCCATTATAAGTGTCCTGTATGTAGGAAGGATATGCGTCTAGTCGAACGTAAAAACCGTTTAGATGGATTTGAATGGGTTTGTAGGAAGAAAGGTTCAGATGGTTACTATGTGAAGCGTTCGATCAGAAAGAGTACCTGGTTTGAAATAAGTCATTTGAGTATGATTGATATTTTGATTTTTACGTGGCTCTGGGTGTACGAAGCGAACTCGAAAATCAAGGTAAGTGAATATTTGCTTTTGGTAGTGCTTAAATGTATAACATGTTTTTCCTTTTTTATGTTATTTTATTGTTTGGTTTAAAATGTATTTGAGATTATGTATTTTTTGTTTGTCTATATTGTAGAATTTGGTGCTCCTTTGACTTTTTAAGTGAAAATATATCGATGTGTACATGGACAAAGTAAAGGGAGTGCGCAATGCAAGTTTGTGCAATTCTGGGATTTTTTTTTAAGTGAAAATAGGTTGACGTGTACATGGATAAAGTCAAAAGATTGCGGAATACCATTTTTTTGCAATTCGTGGATTTTTTTTTTAAGTGAAAATAGGTCGACGTGTACATGGATAAATTCAAAGGAGTGCGCAATGCCATTTTTGTGCAATTGGGGGATTTTTTTTTTAAAGTGAAAATAAGTCTATGTGTACATGAATACCGAGTTTGTGCAATTGTTTGTCTTGATATTGTGGCTTTGTGTAGCAGCGATTTTTGGCGCATAATCGCCGCTTCGCCAGTCAAAATAACGAGTCAAAGAATTGCACAAAATCGGTATTCACGTACCGCCAAAAATCGCCAAGGGGTACACTATACTTTTACCCCCCCTTTTTTTTTGCCTAATTTTAAATTCTACATTGGCATGTTTTTCTTCCAGTTAAAGTCTGAATATGTTTTACACATTTAACAAGTTTTTTTTATTAATTCTGATGTTAACTATAAAAGTCAATTTTAGGACTAATGAGCAGAACTCCTATTCATAAAGCAAGTTTTCAACAAGTTTCTGAATAATACAGCTAGACTGATCAAAATGTTATCATCAAAAAACAACTGGGTTAGAGAAGATTTAAGGGTGACAAGTTATTGTTTCACTTATGATAACCCGAGTAATTGAATGCTATGGAAACCCTATTATGATGTAATTGGTTGCATGATTACGGTCAATCTGAATAATGGGAAAAGGTTTGGAAAAGTTTATGCGTGTCGGATTTTGGATAAGAAGTATGTTATTTTGTGGTTTACGAAGTAGAATGGATGAATGTGGCAATATTAATTTGAAGTTTCTGTACAATTTGGAGCGAAAGGGGGACACAGCATTAATTGACTGGTGTGTAAATGAAGGTTTACTTAGTACCTATTTACAAGTGTCCTGTTCATAGGAAGGAAATGCACATGGTCGAACGTTGGACCGGCACTGTGGAGGATATTTTTGTGAATTTATATGGTGACGTCACTATGCAGATTCTAGTTCAAATCATTTAGCTTGACTGAAATTGAGTTTTTGTTTGACTGAAGAGGCGGAAATTCGTAAATAAGGTAAGTGGATATTTCCTTCGTGTAGTGCTGACTTTCCTTTTTTATGTTATTTCATTGTTTGATTTAAAATGTAGTTTATTTAGACTATATATTTTTTATTCGTTGCCCCTTTGACTTTTTTAAGTGTCTATAGATCGATGTGTACATGGTCAAAGTCAAGGGAGTGCGCCATGCCTAGTTTGTGCAATTCTCTGATTTTTTGTTAAAGTGAAAATAGGTCAATGCGTACATGGATGCTGAGTTTGTGCAATTCTTTGACCTTGTTATTTAGGATTTGTGTAGCGGCGATTTTTGCGTCAAAAATTCTTTGACTCGTTATTTTGGACAAAGCCAAAATAACAAGTCAAAGAATTGCACAAACTCGATATCCATGTGTAGATCGACCAATTTTCACTTAAAAAAAATCAGAGAATTCACAAACTAGGCATTGTGCACTCCCTTGACTTTGCCCATTCACCGCTAAAAAGCCAAAATAACAAGGTCAAAGAATTGCACAAACTCGGTGTCCATGTACCGCTAATTATCACCAAGGGGCACCCATAAATATATTTTTACCAACAACTCTTAAAGGGAAGCTCAGACATTATTATAAATCAGAATGATGTTTATAATGGCTACATAATATATTCCTTAGACATATTTTACACCTATTAAAAATATATAACCTTTCAGTGACAAACACACTAAAATTTAATGTAAACACTAATATCCACAATAAAATATATGAAATGAAAACTATTTGATTTTCACTTACAAGAGTTAAAAAATCAGACTCATCTTTATTAGGCACAGGAATAACTTCATTATTGATTTTTTGACTTCGTAAAATGTTACTCTGATTATGAAAATATCCACAACTCTCAACAACATTTCCATTAATTTCTTCGATGGAATTTACGGTCTTTCCAGTTATGAAATTATCGTTACGGCAATTTATGTTTAATTTCTCACATTTCATTGCAACGTAACAACACGGATCCTCGTTCTTACTATTACCTACAGAAGAAAGTTCCATTGTACCTTTAGTACTATCATAATCATCAACGGAATCTTGAACATCCTTTACACAATTTAAATCATTACTGGCACGAGCGTCCTTCACCTCTACAAAAGAATCTGACATAATTTTTTCGTGAACTTCCTCAGAAGTCTCAGTACTAGAATTTTCAGCTGAATCATTCGCAAATCGTACTCTTTTTATTTGCTTCTTATATTTCGATTCCGGTGCTGTTTCCCATTGTAAAGATAACAAATGTTTAAGAGGACGACTGGTCACTTCCTTTTCTTTTACATAAGCTGATGCCTCATTACATGTTATTTCTTCCTCCTCAGATTTGCAAGCATTATTGTTTTCTAAACTACTGGATGAACACAACGTTTCTTCAAACATACTGTTTACTTCCTAAACACATTTCAAATTATTAGAACAAAATCACAGCAGGCACGTTCATTTCCGATGTAAACAACAACACTCTCTTATACCGGAACACCATGTACCATTTCCGGTTTTATTTTCTGAATGACATGTCTCTAGGAGGTCTATTCTAACCTCCTTGTTTTTTACTTAATGTTTAATATTGTTCACCTTCTTTAATTATGATATATGTAATTATTTTTATATGTACATGAAGTTGTTTAAAAAGCACTCTTTTTAGAAATCGTTTTCTAAATTAGTTACGAAATCTCTTAAAAGAAAAGTTTGATATATTTTTCCATTTTTTAGACCGAAAAACCTCCGTCTTCTCCTTTTCCTACATTAGAAATTTAACTAGCTTACACTCTGAAAACTTTTCGATATTGATTCATAAATGAACTTCATAAAATCCAATTTTATGAAACACATTCGAAATCGAAATCAAGAAATAAATTCGAGAAACAACGCAAGAAAATTTCATACATACCTTGGCGAAAATTCGGCAAAATCCTCTCTTATTAAGCCATTGAGATCAAAGACAAGGTGTGGTTTAAATTTGAATTAAGCTCATTATACAAAACCTACCAATAGATTTTGGAAAATTTTACGAATGTTTTTATTAACTTCAATCTGGCAACACTAATATGTGAGAAGAATATTTTAAGTGTGAAAGTTTTCGAAGAACATGTCGCTGGCGTATGTAAATTTAGCAACTGATGTTTATTTTGTTTGTTTAAATCATGCATTGTCAACTGAAGGAGAAGAAATCGTTGGTCTTCTTGTGGGAGAGGTACTTGTTTAGTGTGCTGTTTACTATTAATGTTATTTTTGTTACCCATCTTGCTATTTTATTATTTATCTTTATTTTACATTGTCTAGAAAATGATTGCTTTAAAAGTTTCCGGTGTTTTATAAAGAAAAAAAAAAAAAAAAAAAAAGACTAAATACTGTGACGAAAATATTATGCGAAAGTGTATAAGGGTGTTGTTGCTTTCAAGACCGATGTCGTTTAATATCGTTTTTGTACGGGCACTGTATATTCTGTTTTAACTTAAATCATTCTTAGACATCAATGATAAAGTTGTAGGAAGTACTTTCGCAAAGAACCCGGTAAATGTAAGCGCTGAATTATCGCTAATTTTGTGCTTGTGCTGTTTTAAAGATATATTCCATTGAAGATTAGTAGGCTAATCTTTGGAATATGGTAACAGGTAGTTTGGTGACATTTTGGTAAGGCGATAAAGGTTACTAGCTAGTACTTTAGCAGTGTACACGGATAAAGTCAAGAGTGTGCGCAATGCCAATTTTGTGCAATTCTGAGATCTTTTTTTAACTGAAAATAGGTCGACGTGTACATGGATACCGTGTATGTGCAATTCTTAAAAACGCGGCAAGCAGTTTGCGATTCTGCACTTTCTCCCAATTTCGCACCTAATCTTCGTCATGATTAAGCACTTTTGATCCATAAAAGTTCTAGCATAAGCGTAATTCGGATAGCAGATTGTTGGAAAAAAATGTTGAGGAAAAAAAAAAAAAAAAAAAAAAACATGCCTCGTGAAAAACTTCGTGAAAACAAAATGGCGTCCAACGAAAACTAGCAGGTTGCTGTAGCAGGGTTGGTCGGCAAATTTTCGCCAAAAAATCGCTAAGTTACCATAATCCAAAGATTAACCAATTAGGGCAGTGAAGTATGCAAAAGCGATTTTATTTATGTTATTGTTACTCCTAAAGCTCCTTGTTATGGAATTTCGCTGTTATTTGCAATGTGTAAGAGTTCCCTTACATCTAGACTCTCACATCCGTAACTGAAGCTCTGGCAGCTTAAGTGTGTTTATCTACTGAGCCAAAGCATGAAATGAAAACGAATTGTTTCCGTTCGACAGAGGATTAGTAAAAGTGTTAAAAAAATTCCTTAGACATAAGAGTGTAACTAAAGTATTGGAAATTTGCTGGATTTGCGTATTAATCATTATTCATGATAATAATGACAGAATTAAGTGAAGCTAATCTTAAAAGATTAAGAGTACAAACGAAATCTTCCCTAACGCGGCTTCACAATAGTTTCAATAATCAGTTAAGTCTAACAGAATTAAAAGCACGATTAGAGAGAATTGAACAGATATTTAAAGAATTTGATCAATATGAAGCCACTTTACCCGAAGAAGCTTCTGTAATTGCTGAATTTGAAGCTAAATATTTTGAAACGAAAGTAATGTATCAATCTGACATTGCAACGGCCAGAAATGTTTTGATTTCAAATCCTGCTGCAGTTGAGGCTAACTTTTAACTTCCTCGTTTAAACATTCTGACTTTCAATAGTAAGTATACTGATTGGCTTAATTTTAAAGATCTGTACATGGCGACAATCAGTCATTAGCGGAAATTCAAAAATTCCGATATTTGATAGGACTTTTAACCCATTAACGAGCCTGCCCCTCATAGATCATTTAGATCATAATTGCTCTTTATTTCATAAATTACGGTTTCATATTTTTAATTTTATAATTTCTGCATGCCATCTTACCGGATTTAAACTGATGATGTATAATCCGGAATCGTCCGACGAGTCTGGATTAAAGACTTTTGACTGTATCTAAAAGAATTAAGTTTTGTAAAATAATAAAAAATATAATTAACTGTTCCATTTTGTCCTTTATGCATCTATTTATATAAAAATGGAATCTGGCTAGGGAATTTATGACTTGTATATAAACTAAAAATTGGTATCTTGACAAAACTTGTCAGAGCAAAAAAAGCGTACGTTATGTGATATTAGTGTATTAATCATACTTCTGTATATGTAAATGCAGTTTATAATTACTAGCATAAGTATCATAATGGATTTTATTAAAATGACGAAAACTGAATGCATGATCCTAGCATTATCAAACTACGGCTCTTTATCCCACTAAGTATTGCTTGGGTCATAACTAACACGAGTTTTATTTTTGAAATATTATTCCAAATAAAACAGGAAGCGTTAAACGATATTCATTTTAAACAGTTTTACTTTTTTATATGCATAGAAATGTTAAGTAGCTTTAAATTGTACTTCATTTCTGAAACTTCTGCGGTACTATTTTTAGAACAGATCAAGGACTTTAAAGAACAAGTACATTTTAGTAATATGCAACGTTAATGATGTAGTTCAAATGTTATCGAAGAGCTGTACGATTTGTAACTGGCACTGGAAGAAGCAAAATTTATCTGATGCTCCAATCTTCATTTAATGAATTAATAGAGAGTGATACAGGGTGAGCTGCTGGTCAGCATGTTAGTTACATACGAAAGCTAAACTACTTTCTTTTTTCCCACCGACAGTGAGGCAGCCAATCCACTGGTGCAGTTAGCATAGGCAAACTACTATTTGCTTGTACAAAAACTGTACTTAAAGCTTACAGCTTATTTGAAATAAATTTTGTATATTGAATACGACTTCCCCGAAAAGCGCTGTTTTCTATCTTATTTGTTTTAGATTTCAGATTAAAGGAAAATAATCAGTTCTGTTTCTCAGAGACGGGATTCCTGCCTGTTTCTTTTTCGTGATTTTCTACATGTATAACCCAGTTATCCACTGTAAGGGCTCCACGAAGGCCTATAGATCTCGTATGCTTTGTTATATTTAAATAACCCTAACCCTCATACTACGACAACTATCACACTAAATTAGGGTAGAAGATTTCAAAACAAGATTTTAAATAAGACTCCAGATCCCCACTAGCAGAGCATCTAAAATCGCTAAGCACAGCTAGTTCGACACGGGTTCAAATCCTGGCCAACAAGCTGGTTGCATGGACATTTTCTTGGCTTTTTTTACAAGTGGAATGAGAAATATAAGTCAGATCCTTGTAGAAAGTTTCCTTCCTCTTGGGCAGATAAACAATTGCGTGCTTCGCCGTAATCCAAATACATTAAACCCATCTGTATTGACAGCTATCATTCTATCTTTGTAAAGAAATATTAAGGTTAAAAACATTTAAATATCAAATTTGCATTAGACTGCAAATATTTTTAAGCAATTGACATTTTAAGCAGCAGAGCTTTTTAGTGGACTCGTGAACAACTGAAAATTGCAGCCCAGCTGGTATAGTGGTTAGTGTCGCTGACTGCCTTATCGAAGGGTCCTGGAGGAGGATGAATGTTTGTAAATGTATAGTGTCTGTGGGGACACTCTAAATATGCAGCGAGCCGAAAGTCCTCTCGAGAGGTTGATGGTGGCAACAACTGAAAATTAAGAAAGAAGACCCTAAAATCTGTATAAAACTCTACCGATTTCTAAAGCAATCTAACAAAACCTTTCCATCAGGCAATAAATTCTACTCATATAAGAACAGTTGTATTTTTATAGTATTTATCAACTTAAATTTATGAGAACCTACTCAAAGTTTGGTTTTTCAGAGCCTTCAAGATTCATTAGAATGGTGATAAGATCATGAAGTGTGAGAGAGGCAAAAAAATGTTTTAAGTGAAATAATTTCTGCAAAATGCACGAAGTATAAGTAGTTGTATAAATAATGACCTCTTTCAAACAGCATAATATTTCTGCAAAGTAGCACATATTTAGTTCACTCATGGTATTTGGGGCTATGAACAGAAGGTCGTCTTTATGAATAGAAGGTCGATTTGGGGCTATGAACAGAAGATTTTTATACTACTTCCTGATAAGCTATCGAATTCAAATTTTGTAAACATATTGACTGCGGATGATAATACAATATGGTAAAACAAATTTTATAAAATGCCATTAAATTTTTTTAAATTTAATGTTGATATGATTTTTGGACATATTTTTATTTGCAAGACAAACTACAAATGTCAAAACTTTAACGTTTGCACTGACATGAAATAATATTTTAATTGAAATTTGTATGATATTTTTAACCTAAGTTCTGATTTCTGAGTGAAAAGTCAGAAAATGTTTTCAATTATTTGAGGCATTTATTGTAAGTAAAAAATTTTTTATTCATTTTTGAAAAGTGATTTTTCAATTGAAAATAAGTCATTAAGATTAAGAAGATAAAAATTTAAAAAGTTTTATAACATAAGCTTTTCTTCAAAATTTATAAAATTCTTAATAAGCCAAAGGCAAAAAATAATTTATGGCATATTTTAACAGGAACAAGAGATTAATTAAACTTCTTTACAATATTCAGTTTATATGCAATTTATATCAAGGATTATAAAAGTACAGACACTTAAATAACGAAATCAAACAGTCGATTTCCAATGTCAAAAATATGTATAGGACGCAACTTTTTTTTATTATTCATGATATAAATTTGTAAATGAATTTTGTAAAGAATATTATTTAATCTCTTATTCCTATTAATCTATATAATAAATTACTGTACTCTTTTGTTAGCAGGATCGGATTAAAAAATGTATATATGTATGCATGTATATACGGATGTGTGTTCACGTATGCGCATATATATACATGTGTTTACACACAGACACATGCACATGGTGTGCATACATACATTCCTGAAATCCTTCCAATAGCAGAACAATAGCTAAATTACTTTTCTTTTTTTAATTTTTTAATCATTTGAGTTGTAAATAAAAGCTTATTCTATAAAAATCTCCTTTTTGTATTTCTTTAACAGCGTCTAAAACAGAAATTCTTATTTCCTCTTCCATTAACTTTCTAACTGGTAACAAATTTCTTATTTCTTTAGAACCAGTGTAAGATTGCTGTTATCGTAAAACATCAAGAAGAGTTCTTGATTGTAATACTTCCCGCGCTGTTGAGGGTCATTCATTAACTATTGTCATCAGGGTTGGAGGGACGCTTGTTGCCTTAGGTTGAAAGTGAGACAAAAATCCGGGCTATCCGTTTTTGACGTTTCTTTTAAGTCTAACAAAAAGACGGGTCAATTCGTTTTCAAGGAGATATTTAAAATGAAAATATTACGGGAGAAACCATTAAGGAGCTTGCATAAAAGAACGAGAAAATTCGGGTCAAACCGTTTAAGGGTTAACAGACGAATCAGCTGCTATTATTAAGCACATTCTGATTTCCGAAACTACATATGATAAGGTTTTGGACAAATTGATGAATCGTTATGATAGGAAAAATCAAATTGTCATGTCACTTGTCAGAACATTTCTTGAGCAACCCAGAATTACTAGCGTTGATTCTTTTAATCTAAGAAAACTGTCTGATACATCTGAAGAAGTTGTCCGTGGATTAAAATCTCTTGGCGAAAAGGCTTCGTCTAGAGATGTTTGGGTAATTTATTTTTGTTAGGAAAGGTTGATCCTGAAACACGCCATTTATGGTCACAAAAGATTGGTGAAGAATTTCCTACCTTAGAATGTTTTTTGGAATTCTTAAACTCAAAATGTTAAACACTCGTAATACTGAAAATCGAGTATTGCATAAAAATCAGTGCTTTGTTTTGAAGAATGTTTCACATAATAATAAACATTCTGGTACAACTCTAATATACGCCCTAATTTCACCAAATGTGGCGATATGTGTTCTGCGCTAATTTTTGGCGCGATTGCGTGTCCTATGGCAACCCTGTTGACGTTGAAAAATCTTTCGCTGGAGCTCTGTTCCAGCCTCTGTGTCTGAGAAGATGGGAGGGAAAGATAAAATGGTTAGTTGTTGAATTGAAGTTCGGCAAAAGGAAATATCATTGTGGCTATCCTGTTGAGGGGTAGTGGGTATTTAGAAGTGTGGAAAGAGGGTCTGGGAGATTATTTTTAATGGCAGTGCACGATAGAAGTAGGGATTTGTGATTTTATTTATTTGTGAACCATAGTATAAATTTTCTGGATAGTGTGTCTGGCTGTTATGTAAATACGATAGTGATTATGTGGCGGCATGTTAAAGGCGGTATGAAATTTATATTTCTGCTATTCGAAAACGCATTAATTCATGGTAAGTGCATTTTATTTTATCCTTGGTTTTATTTTGTAGAATGTTATGTTCATTGGTTCTTTAGTATGAATTTCTGTCGTTATTGTTGTTTTTTTAAATTGTTTGAAATTTATTTTAGTTTATTTTGTTGTTTAGTGTCTAGACTGTGCAATTCGTAGATGTTTTTTAAAGTTGAAACAGAACGCTGTGTACATGGTATTATTTGAAATTTATTGTTGTTATGTTATTTTATTAAAGCGAGGAGTGCGTAGACCGTAGATTCCTTCCTTGCCTAAATTGTGCAATTCGTAGAATTTTTTAAAGTTTAAACACGATGCTGTGTACATGGTATTCTTTGAAATTTATTGTTGTTATGTTAATTTATTAAAGCGAGGTGTGCGTAGTTTGTAGATTCGTTCGTTGCCTACATTGTGCAATTCGTAAATGTTTTTTTAAGTTAAAACATGTCGCTGTGTACATGGATTCTTGTCAAATATTTTTGGTTAGAAACTTTACGTTTTTGCTATCTAAATTTTTTGTTTTTGTTTCGGATTTTTAACTAAATTGTGTGTTCAAAACGTAGTTTTTGCATGTGCGAAAACCGCGTTTTTGGAGACATTTTAGGCTAAAAGTTCAAAATGTAGACAAAAAATTTAGATAGTAATATGGCAGCATGAAGTTTCTCGCCAAAAATATTTGGCAAGAAATTTGGCGACTTGAGGGCGCATATCAGATCTATTTTAAAATGCCATAACTGCAGTGGGGTTTTCATCTGCAAAGAACTCGTTGGTGGCGTTGCAGTTTTACTCGCCAAGTTCATCAACGATTGATTGACGCCGAGAATGATCGGCGTACGGTTATGAGGTATTAAAACACAATGGAAGTAATCCGCTTAAACGTGGTATTTAGTGCATATAATCAAAGTAATTAAAGAATAAGTAACATAAATTCAAGTTAGCTGAGAAAACAATATATTAAGCATATGGAAGTGAAAATTCAAAATTAACCGGTCAAACGCGATATACGAAAATAAACTTGTATTGAATTAAAGTTAGCACAGAAAACAAAATATAAAGCCTAACAGAAGTAAAATAATCATGTAATAATGACCCCTTTTTCTTGGCAAAGTTATCTATTTAATGGAAAAAAATAGTAAATTTCAGATCTGTCTTTGAATATCTTTCAGTATTATAAAATTCCAAAATATTCCTGTTTTTTTTTAACAGTGAAGTTTCTAAAGAAATTGTGAAAGTATAAAATCAAAAAGCCAATTTTACGATTAGTATCTTCACTGCATAATTTTAAAGTACTTCTATAATACTATGATTGAAAATCCATTATCATCATATAAATGAAATCAATAGATATTCTCATATAAATGGAAACTTAATTGTAACTATCTGATGACATAGAAGTTTTTTTAGTAATAAATTATATTCTGCTCTAATTTTTTAAAATTTTATGTATATGTTCATATATTGCATTTAAAAAAAAAAAAAAAAAAAAAAAAAAAAACATATTCACTTTAAATTTGGCATATTAATTTTTACTAAGACTTGCTTTCTTGCATGTAATTCATAACAAGAACCAAGGAACATATTAATTGTTGTTCACTGCTTTGCAACTGATATGCAGCTCATCAGCAGCCAAACAGTAAAGTGACTGAAGTCTGGTAGTTTGGTTAGCCAAGCTAATGAGCAAGTTGTATGATTGTTTTCAGGGCTTAAATCTACGTTCTCAATATGTAACGTGGATTTAAGCCAGTTGCCTTCAGAAAGACCTCCTTGAAGGCATCTTTCCTCTTAGGCAGATATCTCTCCCATGCTTTTCCATAATTTAAACAAATCAAACCTAACTGATGTATGCTGCTAAAAATTTTATTTAAAGTCCACGTTTATCCCTTTGACGTGCGGTGGTTGCGCCTTGAAACCAGTGCTCTTCACAATGGCGTTTGCTTGCTTCTCAAATAGGAATGTTTATTTTTACCCGGATATAGATAAGGAGTTTTGAAATCACAGAGTTATTTTATTACTAAACAATACATGAACCTGCCCAGTAAAAAGGTCTTTCTTTTCCAGACACTTTTCTCTGACCTCAACACACAATTATCAATATTAACAATAATATCAATATTAACAATGATTAACAATAATCAATTAATGGGAAACTTCACAGGTATTGGTTATGCCGGTCCTGTAATTTGGAATGTTACATAGGTCGTTGCTTTAAGACCACTAGAGGTAATATAGCTTTGTTTGTATGTCTAGCTACCAAAGCTTAACATATTGAGGTAATTAGCGACTTAACTGCAGATTCTATGTCTAGCTACCAAAGCTTACCATATTGAGGTAGTTAGCGACTTAACTGCAGATTCTGTCATTGCTGCTCTTAGGCGATTTGTATCCTTGATACTTATTTTCGGATAATGGTAAGGAGTTTGTTGGGGCAAAAAGAGAAAGTTGTCCGAATTGCACCCTCTGCTACTTTCACTTAACAGCAATGAATTGATTTTAAATTATTTGGCTCAAAATACTATGGAATGGAAAATGATTCCACCTGATTCTCCCCACTTTGGTGGTTTGTGGGTGTCAGGGATCAAGTCCATAGAATTCCATTTGAAAAGAATGATAGGAGCTGTGGCGGCTGGTAATAAGCACTGTGGAACTGCATCACGCCCTATTTCCACTTATTAGTTTTAATATTTAATATAATGTATCCTATATTCTTTAATTCTTTCTTTATACTTCTACAATATTTAATCCTTAAGCTTAATGTCAGTAGCCATGCCCCAGTTTATGGAAAAGGTACTAAATCTTTGTATGGAAGTGCGTGCTTCACAGTTCCAACGGCGTAGTGTTTGGCTGTTCTGCGCATGCGTACACAGAAGGCAGCACACGATGGAGAGAGAAGAGCACTGTCGCTCTTGCAGTGCCGAATCAGGCATGCCATTGGGAGGTGGTTCTTTTTTTACTCCGCGTGTGCTGTGGTTAAAAACCATACACCATATTCTTGATTAGATTATTTTGTAGCTATTCTATCTGATTTGTTTTTTCGGTTCTTTTATTTTACAGAAAACTTTAACCATGTCTTGCATCCTCAAGTTATAAATTCTGTGACTGTAAGTGAACTTCAAGAGCTTTTGTTTTCACAGCTGTCTCTCCATGAAAAAGTTTCAATTAAGAAAAGAGGTCGTTCAACACCTGATATTCTAATATGCCAGCCAGGGATAAGCAACAACAAGAAATATATTCATAGTTTCAATTCTGAATGGTACCAACGGAAAAGTTGGCTTTGTGGTTGTGAAGTAAAAAATGGGAAGAAAATCCCATGCTTGCTGTTTGAAGGTGATGTAACGTGGACAAAAGATGGTTTCAGAAATATAAACAAAATGAAAGAAAAAACTGAAAAGCATGAGAAGTCAAAGAAGCACATTGATAATGTAGATTCACTGTCACCTTTAGTAACCGTTAGTATTAAGGAGAAGCTTAGTGAGGGATATACAGACTTTCAGTCAATGAGCATAATGTAAAGGTTAAAAAGATCCGTGAAATATTGTGCAAAATAATAGACTGCATTTTCTTTTGTGGAAACTTTGAAACTCCCTTACGTGGACATGATGAAAAAGACGATTCAGTAAATACAGGGGTATTTAGAGGATTAGTAAATTTTGCATCTAAATTAGATTCAGATTTGAAGAATCACTTAAAAACTAGTGCAGTCTTCAAAGGTGTTTCTAAGACCATTCAGAGTGAGATACTTGACTGCCTACTTCAAATATATCATGAGGAGATGAGGACGGAAATTAAAAAAGCTTCTTTTGTAGCTTTTATGGCTGATGACACGACAGATGTTTCAGAACACACTAAGATGGTCCTTGTTCTACGGTATGTATTGAATGGAGAAGTATTTGAGTGTTTCTGGGGGTTCTTTATTCCAGAAAATCAAACTGCAGATGGCATATCAAAATGTATTTTAGAACAATTGAATATAATCCTTCAGGGAAATGAACAAAAATTGATAACTTAGACATTTGATGGTGCAAATGTCATGAAAGGCAAAAAAGCAGGAGTTCAAACAAAAAATAACAGCAGTTTATACTAATGCACATTTCTTTCACTGTTATGCATATCAACTTAATTTAATAATGAAAAATGCAGCAAGTAATTCACGAAACATGAAAATATTTTTTTTTCAAACATTCTGGCTATTATAACATTCTTCTCAAGATCACCGCAACGTGTGTCCATTCTAAAGAAGCATATGGACGTTAGCATTCCACGTCTTTCCTTCACAAGGTGGAACTTCAACATACGGACCATAAACAGAGTTCATGAAAATTTGCAACCTTTAAAAAATTACCTTACTGAAATTCAGTCAACATCAAATACAGATAAAACTATTGCAGAAGCAACAGGAATTTTAAAATATCTAAATGATGATAAACTAACCAAGTTTTGGTTAGAGCTTTTTTATCAGATTATGCCTCATGTTGAAATAATATACAAGCAAATGCAATCCAGAGAAATTAGTGTGTATAAAGTTAATGAATATATAACAAATTTCAAAACTGCTATTTAAGAATTAAGAAACTCAAAGCATTGTGAGAATTCTTCAAAGACACTGATGGCAGAAGTTAAGGAAATATGTGACTTTATGTGTATTGATATAATGGACATTCTTCCACTAAACACGTAGCAGCTGCTAAATTGTTCAACAAGAAATGCTTCGCTAGTTTTAGGAATGAACATCCTACAGAAGAAATAGTACTGACCACTGAAGCATATACAACAGTTGACAAAGAAAAACTTGAAACGGAACTAAAAGTATTCTATTATAGGTCTAATATTCATGAGTACTGCAAATTAATTGAGCTACTGAAATTTATCTTGGAAAATAATTTAGATGTTCTTAGTGAAATTATAAAACTGATAAAAATTCTCTTGACAGTTCTCATGACTACATCAGAAACAGAATGCTGGTTTTCAACAAACTTCAAATGAAAAGAATGAAAATTTTTCTAAGAATCAGTATGAATTCGGAAAGACTAAATGTGCTTGCAGTACTTTCAATAGAGAAAAATTTCCTCAGTTGTCATCCAGAGATCAAGGAGAAAAGTATTGTTCTTTTTGCACAAATTAAATCAAGAAAAATGGATTTCATTTTTAAATGAATAGATAAAGATTGAACTGTAACAATTTAGGTTAAAGTAATTAAGAAATGTTTAATTTTGTTCTTGTAAGATTTCATGAAGTTTCAAAATAAATTTTCATTTTATATATGTTTGTTTGCTTGTACACAATTTTAAAACAAAGGTTAAAATTTTCTGGAACAGCACCGCCACTAATTTTAGCTACAAGTCGCCACTGGATAGGAGAGACAAAGTTAACATTTGAGGAATTAACTGCTTTACTAATTCAAATTGAAGCTGAGTTAAATTCATACCCCTTATCTAAAACTAATCACAATAATGTAGCTAATTTAGATCAAATTCTTTAATTGGGGATGTCATTACCAGCATCCCAGAACAGGATTTTTCGGGTTTTTTCCGTTTTGTCAGCGCAAGCGATAATGTCCCCAATAATGGTACAGCTGATGCCAAACGAAATATCCTTGCTGGCAACCTTTTATGCCTCATTTTCAAAACAAGTAGCAGCCATTTCTTATCAGATTGATTGTTTCTTTCAATACTGGCATACAATTACATAGAATTTTTACCAGATATTTAAATTTTATGCCTTAAGGCCTGGCAAATTCGGCAACCCTGATTCTGTTGCTGACATGCCCACTTTAAAATCATACAGCAAACGAGCACTTTTGATGCATCCATTTCAATCAGTTGCCCTGTGAGCTATATTTGAAGTACCGATGCAACACGCTTTTATACTCTTGGTCAATGTCCGGACTCCCATCCTAACCACTTCATTGCCGTGTTTGGCGACTATTTTTATGTTGGGGTTCACACTTCCAATGTCATATCAAAAACGGCAAGAACTTTTTTGGTTACCTTGTATTTTCTGAAAATAATATAATAAGCATAGAATTAAGTTGAGAATGAATAATTTATATGTGAAAGTCCTAATTTTTGTTTCTCATTTTAGGTTGATGAGAACAGAGTTGCTCATATTTCAGCAGTTGTTATCCTTCGTCGCTCTGACAAGCGAAAAGATCGTGTAGAAATATCACCTGAACAGTTGTCAAATGCATCTACTGAAGCTGAAGTATCCTGAGCTTTCAAATTGTCTTAGAATGCTTTCTCTGTGTGAAATTTTGAGATACTTAGATTTATTAAGTATATACAGTAAGAGAGATTTCATAAAAATAAAATAGAATATTAAAATTGCTGTATAAATTATTCTTTAAAAGTTCTTATTTATATAGTAATTAGTCCTTATTTCCTAACAATAATAATAATTTAAGCAGTCATAAATTCATAAATAAATCGATCATAATTTTTTGCTTTTTTTATTTTTTAAGTCTCTCATTATAAGGAACCAATAATTTTTTTTTTCTCTTTTAAATGATCAATATATACTATAAACCAAAACATTCTAAAGTGAAATGTACTAAAAAATACTTAAAAAGTGATCCTGTATCTGAATTTGTCCTGTAAAAGATTAAAAATAATTTAGCTACCGAATGACTTGATAACAAACAAAGTATGATTTCATTTTACTAAATATTATACAGGTTTATATGTAAATGTTTTTGATTTTGTATTTTTTTATATAAGAAAGATTATTTTCTATTTGTAAATTATGGTCCTTAAATGAAATTAAAGAGATTGGCATGCATTTTGAAACGTCCTATTCGTGTCATAGGATGGTATCATTCTCATCCAAAATTAACTGTTTGGCCTTCCCCTATAGGTAAGTTATAATACGTATTTTACTTATTTTTTAAAATTTATTTTATTAGATATACAGTAAAAACTTGATCTGTTATTTCCAGTGTTCATTTTTCCATATGTGTATTGGTTGGGTTATTTAAATATTGCAATGCTCATGATGGCTTTGTGTCTAAGAAGAGGAATGCCTTTATGGAGGATTTCCTTAGGTAAACTGGTCCATATTCATGTTGCAAATTGAGACCATTTTGGGTCCATGATTAATCATTCCTCTAATTATCAGTTTACCACATCATTTTTGTGAAAGACCCATTCCTGGCAGATTTACCCATGGATTATTTAGGCGAAAACATGAAGTACATATCTATTTTTTCCCTTCTACCTGGACTGTAAATCTAGTGACATAGTGTGCTCCATATCTACCCCTCAGCTTGATGTCCTGTTAAGCAGTATGCAGGAAGAAATGTTAAAATAGAAATGAATTAGTGATAATGACAAGCTTCATCATTACTTACAAAACTGTATACAAATTTGAAATATATTTTTTTTTCCCTCACAATGCGGAAGCAATATGAACTGTGGAAGCCTCCTAAGACTTAAAAATACATATTTCCAGCTGAGACAAAATTCAGCCAAGTAGCATGGGACAATATGTGATATTTTTAAAAGCAATTTTAAATATAGGTGTTCATACTGCAAGTAAGTAATAAATGTTATTTATATATTTTAGATATGTAAAATATGTAAGCTATCTTAATTCTTTCTCACATTCATCGTTTTTACACTTCATCCCATTGGAAAACAATAGATCAAGGTTCTGCTGTTATTTTTATATTATTTTAAAAGTGTATCAGTTGTAATCATTTGAAGGCTTTAAAGTAAGTTTTAAATGACTTTGCATTTTCTTTAAAAATGTTAACATTCTGATTTTTAGAGCAAAACAAATTAGAAGGCGTTCAATGCATTTGGCCACTGTATTAACTTAACTGAAAAGTAGACTAGGTCTTAGTTTTCCCCCTGCCCTTAACAAATGCTGTGAAAGTGTACGTCACATATAAGGATGTTTTTGTTGGCATCTGGAAAATTTCTTCTATCTGCAAACAGTAATGGTAGACACTATTTGAAAAATTCTTCTTAAATTGAATCCAAATTTTAGAAATATTCACTGATGGTAAGTGTCATGAAATCATTTAAAAATTAAATTAACTTAAGAACAAAGTTTTGTATGTTTTGGAAAGTAGGAAAATTATCAAAACTCGGAAAACCACCAGTCGATACAGTACAGTTAAATATCAGGGTAGCATCGCAAACGGAAATGGACTGCAATGTTGTGTACCTGTGAATTTCTGGAAAAATTGTTTAATGTTCGGCCATCAAGTGTGTTTTACTCTTGTGTGCAAAATTAAGAAAATTTGCAAATTATGTTTATTTTTACAGAAAGTGTGGAACTAATTGTCTCAATGATGCCGTCAAAGAATTGTGCAAATATTCCAAGTTGAATACATAAGCATATACATGCATTGCTGTCATTGTTGGGGGCTATAAGCTCACAAAGGGTTTTAGGTAATGTGTGTGTTCGCATTCCATGACATTTACCATATTTCTTGCAAGAGTTTTGTAAATTTTATAAGGTATCAGGTAAAATGCGTAGCCGCAAATGTATGTATGATGCAGAGTTGTAGCTCGGTGGCTGGGAACAGCTGGAAGATTTTGTGCCCCCTCTTGTTTGCCAGAAATAAACAATTCTAAAATTTTGTAACATCAGTTTAGCACTCCTAGATGCTGCATTTGGGGACAGATGTTCCGCCTTGCCCCCCTTCTAGCTACGTCTTTGGGATGATGGAATGAGGTAGAAAATTATCGGTAGATTGGAGACAGCCCAGTCACAAATGCAGGTAACTATAGAGCTCATTGTAATGGCCATTGTCATCTGCAGTTTGTGGAAATAGTTTCAGGATACTGAATCCATGTCATGAAGACCTGAACAAGGTCAAGCAAGTTCCACAGCAACAAATGAGGATCATTATTTGGCACATTCAGTGTGGCGACAGAAGGCTGACACGGCTTCACTGCTCTCACACGAGCTGTATGCTGCCAATGGAATCCAAGTTTCATGGTCTACAGTTGCCTGAAGGCTTCATGAGGTACGGCTGTATGCTAGAAGACCCACTGTTTGCATCCCATCCGCTGCTGCACACAAGAGAGCTCATTTAGTATAGTGCAGACAACATGCACCTTGAATTCAGTCACACACTATGCTTTTTATAGATGAGTTGAGATTCAGCCTGGATGCTAATTTTGGGTGTGTTGTCTGTATGTGAAGAGAGCCTGGAATATACCACCCATTCTCCATTCCGGGAAAAAGGGCCATTATTATGGTGAAGGTTTAGACAGGCATTATGTTGGATGGCTGCACACCCCTGCATGTGTTTGACAAAGGCTTTCTAACTGTTATGAGGTACAGAGAGATCTTAGAGTCTTGTATTCAACTTTTCAGGGACACAACCGATCCTGGGTTCCTATTAATGGATGACAATGATCATATACATAGGGCTGAGCTGGTCGGCGGTTTAGTGTGAGGAGATTCGCCATATGGATGGACAACGAGATCTCCTGAACTTAACTCATAGAGCATGTCTGGATACTTTTGGGAGAACGGTTTTGAGAACCTTCTCGGAGTTGAAAACTGCCATGCTGCGGGGGTATGATCGACTGTCACAGGGACTCCTCAGTAGCCCCCCTCTGTCTAGTATGTTATCACATTGCATGATCTGTCTCGCTGTGAGACGGAACTGTATCCCATATTAGACTTATTTTCAGTTCAGTATCACAGCATAGATTTTGAACATCCCTACTCTGTGGGCTTTACTGATTATAATGTATGTGACTTCTGAATAGTACATCACTTCCTTTGTTAAAAATATTTATCATACCAAATTTCATTAAAATTTACCTGTTAGTTTTACAGAAATTCAACATAATGCTCAAATTCCCTTAATTTTGCACCCATATATACATTCACTCTGCCAAGTCTTTGTAAGATGAAATGTTATTTGAAAGCCTTCAAAGTATTGACAGTTTTTCTTATTTTAAATTCCAAATTTTAATCAGATGTGTAATTGAAAATTATTTTTGTGGACAGGTCTGTATTTCATACTTTCCTTTTGTCTCTTTAGGTTTTTAATGTTTTGTTAGGGTTATATTAATATAAGAATAATATTAGCATGCAGTGAGAAAAATAAAAATTTTTATTGTGGAAGATTAGGGTAGTCTATATTTTGGGGTATCCCTTGGATTATCTTTAAGTTGTTTCATTTATGGTAACCTGAGTGCTTTACAGTGTATGTTTTGGAAACCTATCTTGATGTATTCAGTTGTAATGCATTATAGCACTGATTTTGATTATAGGGAGAACATTTCTCGGGGCTTATTTCTGTGTTAGATGTCGGTTAGGAAGTAGGTTGCTTATTTTGTTCTTTACACCGTAAAATGGCTGCCGGTGGCTGATGTTTGGTGGTGTGGAAGGTGCTTTTTTGAAGTGGTTGAGGACAGAAGAAAAAAAAACTTTGTTTAATGTAATTCAATGGTATATCATACCTGGTACAATGATCATATCTGATTATGGGAAGTTGTAGAACTCTTAACAGTTGCATCACTCCTCATAGACATAGAACCCTAAACTTTTATTGCAATCAAATAATCTAATCCAATGTTTCAAAATTGTTATAGAGTCCTAAAATGTTTTCTGTTGTTTACTTGTGTTTAAAGCTTTGTTTCCCCTGCTGCAGTGGGTATGCATTCCATTTAAATGTGAAAAAATCAATTTTATCTGTAACTTGTTCATCTGGAGCAATTTTCATCTATAAGAATGTTCCTATTATTTTAGTATCTCTGCATTTACACTGCTCGACATTGAAAATGCAGCACCAAGAAGGATTGGTCAGAAAGTGATGAAATTTGGAAAAAAGACAGAGCAAGCAGCAGTACGTGATCTTTATTTCAAAATGATGGAATGCAGAGCGAGAACGGCGTCGTCTCAGTAGGATGTAGGACCATTGCGGACAACGACGCACGAAGAAACACGTTTAGGCATAGAGTCAATAAGAGTGCGGATGGTGTCTTGAGGGATGGCTCTCCATTCCCATTCAACCACTTGCCACAGTTCATCTTCTGAACGAGGCAGAGTATGCAAATGGCGTCCAATCACATCCCACACATGTTCGATTGGTGACAGGTCAGGAGAGTATGGTGGCCAGAGAAGCATCTGTGTATGCCTTGCAGAGAATGTTGGCAGATGCGAGCACTGTGTGGTCGGGCATTATCCTGCTGAAAAATTGCATTAGCCAGCCCCTGAAGGTAAGGAATTACCACCGGCCACAGTACATTATCCAAGTATTGTTGGGCAATCATAGTTTCCAGAATACGAGCTAGAGGTGACCTGGAATCGTAGGCAGTAGCGCCCCAAACCATTATGCCACATTGTCGCGCGTTGGGACGTTCCACAGTTACTGGCAGATTATATCTGTCTCCACGTAGACGCCACACATGTATGCGTCGACTTTCACTGGATAAATAGGCATGACTCATCTGAGAACATGACGTTTCGCCATTCTGTCATCCACGTTGCTCCAGTCCAGCACCATTCTAAACGTTGCCATCTATGCTGTGGGGTCAATGGCAGTCTTCTTAATGGATGCCGTGAGTGCAGGCCACGTTCAACCAATGGTTCAAATGGTTCTGGTCGACACGGGAACGTCCAGGGTATCTTGCACGTGCTGCAGATTTGCGGTACAAGTGACTTGCAGGACCGCCACAGCTTGTCGGCCGATGTGTTGATCCACGCGTGCTGATGTCACTCTGGCTGCACCTGCACCCCTCCTTCTTCCCACATTTCCTTGTTCCAACCATGTTCGCCATAGCTGATGCACTGCGCTCACATCCATGTGGGTATCAGCTGCAGTTTGACATAAGGACCAACCCGCCCTCAGTCCGATCACCATACCCCTCGTAAAATTGTCTATCTGCTGGAAGTGCCGTCGCTCACGGCAGCCTGACATTCTCTCCTATTACACATATCCTCTGGGACAATAGCCAACTTTCTTCGATAATTCGTCTGGCAGAAATTAATGACACGAATATTGCCCATTCTGTACATTCCTTCCCTTATATTTTACTTCACGTTCATCGGAGACCTGTGCATTTCACATCATTCACATAACTCAGTGACCTGCATCTACTCTAAAATTTGCATAAAATTCTGACCACTCCTCCTTGGTGTTTTATTTTCAATGTCGAGCAGTGTATGTATTTAGGGAAATCACCTGCATTTACTACTGCCTAGGTATTGGTTGGTGATGCATTTTTGAAATATTTAATTTAGATAAAATTTACAGAAAATGAATTCAATTTCTGTTATTTTTTTCATATATATATATATTACATTATGGATATAACGAAAAATCATCCAAGTAATTTTTAGACTGACTGTATTGTGTACTTTGAAGCTGTGTGATTAATGAGAACCTTATTTATGCTAAATTAATTTTAAGAATCTCTGTATTTCTACTAGTTTTCAGTATTTGTGAATAATGTGTAATTAAAGTATACTGCTAAGATGAAACAAATGAAAAATATAACAACATCTGTAGTTTACAAATAATTGATACTTTGAAAATTCAGAGCATTTGTAATAAGATTTGATTATTTAGTAATTATCACTTTTTCAGAATAATTAACTGGTTGTTCATATTCTAAAACCATGCTTATAAACCCAAGATGTGTAGCATAAAATTTTAGCATCGGCTCTTAAATCTCATAGGTGGGTTTAATATTATTGTCATTTTTGTTTTAATGTGCAGTGCATGACAGGAAGCCAATAAATATGTTGTAGACTACTGGAGGTAATAAGAAAGAGGCATGACTACTTTCAAATTACCAGGTAGCAGTGCAATCGCACTTCATAAAGAGGCAGTGAGCAGTGCTAATTATTGAGGCATATCATTTCAGTATGGAAATGGTTACTGTGCTGCAACAATGTATATTAGAGAAGAAATCTCTAGTGCATTTTCTGTGCTGCTGCAATCAATTTAAAGGAGTGAATGTGAGCATACTATGATAAAGTATATACATAAGTGTTACAGTTTACATAAGATAAAGATAAGTATATACATAAGATAAAGTGTTACAGTTTCAAGCTTCAGTGCACCAAAAATGTTCAGGCCTTCTGAGTCACAGTTTCATTATTATAATACCGTACCTCATGTAACATGAGCAAACAAGCAATATCTTGTGGAATTTGAATTGCAACTTAGCACCAAGTGATTTTTTACTTGTTTCGTTATCCTCAAAATCCTCCTTAACAGTATACTTTTTGCAAATAATACATACTCTAAACAAGGGATATAGCTACAGAAGGTGGTAGTAACAACCCAAAGGTATTGATGCAGCAACTTTTTTTTGCATATTAAATAAATTACTTTTGAAGCATACACTTTCATTAGTGCCCTTTTCTAGAATGATTTAATGATGAAAATGCTTTTATCATGGCTTTGTTAACTTCATCTTCCTTTAATGTAAAAGCAACAGAAGTATTCTACTAAGAAAATACTTTGTAATGCATTGTCAGTGCTTTTACTGCAGTGGTTTAAATATCACTTCTTTCTGTGTAAAAGTTCCAAATTAATTCATGATATATGGACTTCCTTCATATGAAAGAAATTCAGTACAAAGTCCAAAATCCGGACTCGTCAGGACTTCAGCGATTTGGGATTTTTCCAGATAATAGGTCATCGGTTTAAATCTGGTAACATGGTATGTAGAAATTATGAAATTAAAAATATGAAATAATGAAGTATTTATTTAATTCTGTAGACAGACATAATCTTTTATTTAGTTACATTGTTGAAGTCGTATAACTGCTGTTTCGAGAATTCCGACTAACTTGTCAATCGACAAAATCTATATTTAACGTATGGAAAGAAATTTTTGGTAAATTTTTCCTCGTCAACATTTTTAGCGCATTTAACTTAACTCTGTAATCATCACCAAGCGTATTGTCAGCATAAAAGGTTACCATACTCCTTTATTATTCAATTACTAACGTAAAAAAAAAAAAAAATGGTTTAGGCATCCATACATGAGTCATTACTCAAGTTGTCATGTTTTGATAAACATGCGGTGATGAAAGGAAAGTAATAAATAATAATTCGTCAGGTTTTGGCGTGAGATGGAATGTTTCAGTTTGAGATGTGTGCAAGCAGACATGCAACAATGGAGCCAAATTACTGATCGTACAAATTTATGTTAAAATGATTGTTTTTTCAATAACAAGGTATTTTATTTAGTATCAAAGTGAAATTAAGAATCGGGACTCTCCAGATATTTTATTATTCGTAGAAGGGGGATTAAATGTGCATGCATAAAGCCTACAAGAAAAATTTTGTTGGTGGTTTAGAGGTCCGGATTTTGGACTTTGTACTATATAAAACCAGGCTCCTGATTGGAAAACTAGAAAAAGGTGCATAATGTTAATTCTAATGAAGCTAACAGGCTAGTACCTCTAAGTCAACTTTTATCACACAGTCCAGTTGGATTCAGCCTTCATTATAAAGAAACATGCACACCTTTTTCTTTCTTCTTTCAGCATATGAAGAAAAGAGTGTATGGCGATGGTTTATGGCTGATAAACTCCATCAGAAGGTCATTAGAATAGGGTAAATGTCAGCTAACAATTAAAACCAAACTTTTTTAACATTTAAAAAAGGGTATCGCATCTCACAAGAGGCTAACCGTTTAACATTAACATACATGAGCTGACTCGAGACAAAAAAAAAAAAAAAAAAGTGAGAAATAAGTAGCAGTCTCGGCTAAAGATTTTAAGTTTTTATCCTTGAACTGTGGTGAGCACATATACATTGCACAGCAAAGATGTTCCCACTCACTGTTATAAAGATTTCCACCATAAGTGCATAGGAATGCATCAGATTCTAATTTCAAGGATTGTATAAGTAGTTGGATAGAATTTTTGCATATAGAAATTAGAATGCATCATTAATAATGTTGCGAGCTTGCAGTTGAGAGAATGGAAGCGGGATAGACAGTGGCATAGGTCTGCAAAAACCTAAAAGTAGCACAAAGCCTCATGTGAAGAATGTGGAAATGGTTTAAAGATATTTATAATATGCAGACAATTTGGAAAGTTTGTTATGGTCAAGGTCAAAGTGTTTAAGGGAAAATGTTAATATTTTGTTTATTAATTTGCGAATTGATATTTGTTACTGTTCTGGTTGATTGAAAGAAAATAAGTTAGAAAGCAATTATTGGTATCGCAATCATTTGATTGTTTCCCGAAATCCAAGAATAGTTATTTTCCAGCTTTGATAATATCTTGTAACTCTTCAAATTAGATTTTTATCCCACTAGATGTTAATACACAAGATAGCTATCAAATGATGGATGATGGATTTATTGGCATGATTTTTTCTGTTTTTAATGAGGATCCAAGTAAAAAGGTATGTTGCTGAATTTTGATCTATTTTTGTTAATATTCATATTTACAAATATATTATTTATTCCATTTAGGCATTGCATCTGGATGTGCAAATGATATTGTTATTATTTGAAGTAAACTATATTTCTCCCTAACTACAAAAATGATAAAGAAAGCATGTTTTTAGCATTGAAGAAATGTGTAGTTAATTGAGGGATTAGCTCCCAGCCTGTTTAAATTATTAATGAAAATAATTATGTGTTATAAAATTGTTTTGTGCACTGTTCAGTTGTGAATATTTTTGGTTTAGGTTTTAGCATAAAGGCTTTCTTTGTTCTTTAGTAATAAAATATACCATGATTTCCAAGCATCCTGGATATATTAAAGAACATTTTTGAATAAATTTTTTATCATTATTATATGCCAGATTTCACAAGAAAGAATTTTAGTTATATTATTTGTTTATGTTCATAAATAGGCAAGTACAAAAATAGTTTTATACATGCTAGTGCATTTAAGATGCTTCTTAAGATATTTTGCTTTGACTGAGTTAATGCAGAGTATGATTCGCAGATTATCATCATCCTTGGCACTGTAGTGTTTTCTAGTTAAACTCTCGTGGTAAAAATAATAATGTAATTAATGCTAATGTCTGAGGGACAGTGGCAAACATGGCACTTGAAGAATGCATGGTGCCAGCATAGTTTGGTGTGCTCACCAGTACTCTTCTGTTATCAGGACCGGATTCAGAAATGTATATATCTATGCACATGTGTATGTGCTTATATGTGCGTGTATACACAAACATACATCCATCCATACGTATATAAATTTCTGAATCTAGTCCTGATAACAGAAGAGTACCTGCTCACCTAACTTATAAATTTAAAATATTTTCTGAAGATTCTAATAACAGTTATAAAATTTAATCATTTATTTTTAAACAATTTGCAAAGTTACCTGAAATAAAGTATAATAAAGATAATAAGCTGGCAACTCAATACCTGTACATACTTTAAAACTTTCATCACATATCTGGAATAATCCTGTAACAATAATACAAATTAATAAACAATTAAATTCATTCATATATTTCAAGATTATATAAAAGCTGCACAGGTCTTTTAATAACTGATAATTTCACAAGACCTTACTTTTCCATTTTTGCCAGGAAATACTGTTACAACTCTTCCTAATTTCTAAAAATGTCTAGGTAGTTTTTCATCATGAATTAATACGATATCATTCACTTTAAATTCAGTAATTTTACCTGAAGGTTTAACACAATGAACAGATCTCAGCATTAATAGGTATTCATTTTCCCATTTGTTCGAAAACATACTAACCAATCTTTCTCGATAATTAAATCTTTTAATTAGCATTATCCTATTAACTAAAATAAAATCCAAATGAAGCTTGGCAGGAGGCAAACTATTCACTCTGCGCCCCAATAGCATATGAGCTGGAGTTGGAGGCATAGATTACTGTAATTCAGAATGAACATAAGTTAAAGGACGAGACCTTCAATTTCAATAATTAGAGTTTCTAACTCGTCTCGAGAAGTAGTTTTTCGTAAAGCAAGTTTTACAGATTTAATTAATCGTTCATGGAAGCCACCCCACCACGCAGCTTTCTCAGCAATGTAGCACCATTGCATTTTGTGGGAGGTGTAAAAGTCTTTTCCTGTTGGATGACTAATGACAGTCCACAAATTTTTAAGTTCAAGCTCTGATCATTTGAAAGTTTTGGCATTGTTCGTCAAAACGAGAACACAGACCTCGACGAGCAATGAATCGTCGAAAAGCAAGAAGAAATGTTTCTGTGGTCATGCTGCCAACAAACTCTAAATGAAGAGCTCGTGTTACCCCACAAGTAAACAGCATGATGTAGTTTTTCTCATCACTGTCTTTGGTATAAAGTGATCCACCGAAATCTATACCTACTACAGAAAAAGGAGGTAATTCTTCTGTTCTATTTACTGGTAAAGGAGCAGTAACTTGCACACCAGGAGAAGAATTAAATTGTTTACTCAGAATGCATTTTCTTAAGATATTTTTAACAGTTTGTCTTCCTTTAATTATCCAGTATCTTTCGCGTATTTCTATCAAAGTTTCAGAAATTCCTCCATGAAACACTTTGCTGTGTGCATCCCACACTAATAAATTCACAAAGGGATGTTTTGAGGGCATAATAATTGGGTGTCTTTGAAGGTAAGAAAGTCTTGACTTCTGAAGTCTTCCACCAACATGCATTATCCCGTCATTATTAAGAAAGGGATTCAGTTCTAGAATAGAGGAAGTTTTAGAAATTGTTTTACCCTGTCTCAAAGAGGACAGCTCTTCCGCAAAAGCTTCACTTTGAGCAGTTTTTGTCCAGATAATTTCAGCCTCGTTAAGTTCTTCAGTGCTTAGTTCACCACATCGTTTAGTTTTAAATTTAAGGTTGTATATAAATCGTAGTATCCAACTTGTAACACGATATAATTTTCTTAAACTACTATATCTATTCAAATCCATTAAATGTGTCAAATTCGATTGCACTTCGCACACAAAAGACGATACTTCTTCCAGTTTACTTCTCTTTTTGCAATATACTTATGGAGAAATCTCTGCACGAATTTCATAATTAAAGCCTTTTGGCCAATCCCTTTTCTTCATCCAAAGTCATTCTGGACCTTGCATCCAAATCGAACTGGACATAAACCTTTCTACCGTAGCTCCTCGAGATATGAAATCTGCAAGATTATCCTGCCCTCTACAGTGATTTCAATCAGCAGGATCAGTTATAGACTGGATTTCGGATACATGGTTCGATACAAAAGGTTTCCATTTTGAAGCTTTCCCTTTAATCCAATGAAGAGCGATTAAGGAATCTGTCCACATATGTACCTTAGACACAGGAAATTTAAAATTTGTTTTCAAATATTGGAAAAGTCTAGAAGCAATAACAGCTCCCATAAGTTCAAGCCTAATAATGTCAATCGTTTAAGCGGTGCGATTCTAGATTTCGCAGTGATACAATTTCTATAAATACAATCATCACTTGACACGTAACGAAAGTACGCAACTGCTCCGAAAGCTTTAGGAGAAGTGTCAGAAAATATGTGTAGTTCTAATTCTTTCACCAAATTCCATGGTATGGAGAAATATTTTCTTTCGATTATCAAATCTTTCAACAGATAAATCTGAGAGCACCAATTATCCCATTTTTTTCCTTCAAGTCAGTTGATAGCTCATCATCCCATCCTAAACCAAGTTCCCATATTTCTCGCATTAATAATTTTATGAGAACAATAAAAGGTGATGCAATTTCCATAGGATCAAATAACTTCGAAGCTGTCTGAAGTACACTACGTTTTGAGTTCTTCCTATCACAGATCATGTCCAGTAGAGGTTTTGCATCTAACTTAAAAGCATCTTCTTCAGTGTTCCATATTATGCCTAAAACTTTCAAAGGACGTTCTTTAGTTTCTGTCACATCAGACAAACCTCGTTCACTCCATAAATTTCTCAACTCATCCGAATTAGTATTAAATTTTCTTAAATTCATGTTCGCATCTTTAAGAATTTTTATAGCGCTCTGTAAATGTTCTAAAGTTTTCTCTATTGTATTTGCTCCGTAAGAAAGATCATCTACATAAAGTGCTGAGTCAAGCATTTTACAAATTTCGCTTTGTTCAAGTTTATATTTTCTAATGTCGTATTTAATAGTTGCAGCAAGGATAAATGGGCTTGATGTCACTCCAAAGGGAACGTGAGTCATTCGTAAAATCTTGTAAGTTTTTGAATCACTTTCATCTGAAAACCAGAAAAAACGTAAATAGTCTATCCTCTTCCGCTATTCCTATGGTCAAAAATGCTCCCTGACTATCACAGCTGAATGCATATTCATATTCGCGAAATCGCAAGATTACATCCAAAATTCTGGGATTCAACGGTGGTCCAGGATTCAAGCATTCATTAAGAGATTTGCACCCATTACTTTTTGACCATGCATCGAAAACCAATCTGACTTTCGTAGTGTCCCTATCCAATCTTACTACAGCTGAATGAGGCATATAATAAGAATTCTCTTCTAAGCCGGAAGGACATTCTTCAACGATATTCAGTTTTAATTGCTCCTTAACTATATTTTTATATTCATTATAAACCCAATCCTTTCCAAACCAAAACTGAATTTCAGTCTTTAAAAATATCAATAAATCAGATATTTTGTTTTCATCTTCCGAATGTGTTTTACGAGAAAATTCTAAGGACAAATCTTTGGGTATCAATTTTAACAACACTGCATACAATAGACAACTGTAACTATTAGGATTAATTCCATTATTTTCTAATCCTCGAATATGTGTTTCGCATTCTGAGTAAAGTCTACGCAACGCTACAATGTTGCATGATTTTCGTACTGGACTTAAGTTTAAAAGTCTTGCCATATGCGCATCTATAATAATATCTTTTCGACCAAAGCGTTCTTTTAATATGTTCAAGGCAATTTCATAGTTTTCAGAGCTTGATGCTAAACAACGTAGAGCTACCTCACCTGCGTATGTTAAGTACGATTTTAAATAACTAAACTTCTCTACATTACTAAGATTCACCTTTTTATGGATAGCTACTTCAAACTGAGAATAAAATTCGTTAAAATATATTGCCATCGTATTCAGGTATCTGCAAGCAAGGAAGTTATACTGTATACCGCTGCTCACTTCTGGTTTCTACAACATTCGTTCTTTCAGTTTCGCGAACAACTTCGCTTTCTTTCATTTTCAGGATTCTATTCGCGCGAATTTTCCAAGTAATAATATTATCTTGCTGTTTTTCAATTTCCTTTTCTGTTTCTTCCATTTTGCACAGTTTTAGAATTTCCTCATTAAGATACTCTAAATTAGCTTCCTTATCTAAAAGTTTTGCTAAATGTTCATCAATTAAATCAACTGAACCTTCCTGTTTATTTCAGTTATAACAATTTCATAGTGTCAGTTGCTGTGCGTCTGACAGGTGCTCTAATCTTTTTTAAAGCTTCACTATCCATCATAACAATTTTAATTATTCAATTTGCTAAATACGTTTTTCAGTATTCAATTCGCAATTTACTTTATCTAAAGGTCTCTTCCGGATTATTGGCACCAAAAAGATTTGTAAATACACATATACATTCTTTGTCGCTAAAACTCGATAATAAATTATAAAGAAAGTTTGCTTACCTGTTAGACGCATTCTCGCTTTTTGTCATTTTCTCTAAATTTTATTTGATGACACAATAAATACATTTACAAAAAAGGGAAGCACATATAAACTTTAGCTAGTGTTTCGCGTTCGTGTTACATCTCTCTCAGTCATCAAGGTTCTGCACTAGTCCAAAGAATTCAAGCGCACACAGTTGCCATCTGGTGCAGTACAGTTTCTGCAGCCAGTTTATCTGGTTAGTGGTTAGTAGTTAGTAATCAGAACTGCATTTGGTAATTTTTTTTTTTTTTTTTTGATTGATGACTACCTTCAGTTATTTCTTTGATTTTTGTCTTTGAAGCCTACTTGAAGTGGTATTACTAAAAGGAAAGTATTGCAGATTATTATTATTACATTAAAATGTATAATACAATTTCTTCTACACAGCATTCAAATTGTACTTTTATATTAACTCAGCTATTACAATATTTAGATTTAAAGCAATTTTGATTTGGCGAGAAACTTCACGCTGCCATATTACTATCTAAATTTTTTGTGTACATTTTGAACTTTAAGCCTAAAATGTCTCCAAAAATACGGTTTTCGCACATGCAAAAACTACGTTTTGAACACACGGTTTAAGCTAAAAATCCAAAACAAAAAATTTAGATAGCAAAAACGTAAAGTTTCTAACCAAAAATATTTGACAAAAATCCATGTACACAGCGACATGTTTTAACTTAAAAAAAAATCTACGAATGGCACATTGTAGGCAACGAACGAATCTACGAACTATGCACACCTCGCTTTAATAAATTAACATAACAACAATAAATTTCAAAGAATACCATGTACACAGCGTTCTCTTTCAACTTAAAAAAACATCTGTGAATTACACAATCTACACTAAAAACAAATCAAGAAAATAAACTAAAATAAATTTCAGACAATTCAAAAAACAATTAAAACAGAAATTCATACAAAAAACAATGAATATAACATTCTATAAAATAAAAACAATAAAATAAGATGCACTTACCATAATGAAAGCTTCTTTTAAAAGCAGAAATATCTTTCCCCTCTATCTTATCAGATACAGAGCATACAAAGTCCAAAATACATTCGTTAATAAAATTTCGCCAGTCACATAACATCTGTGAAGAAAACTTCCATGATTTTGTATATCACATGCCTTCCTACGATTCAAAATTTCGAAAGTAACAATAAAAACTTCCTCCTACGTTAACTTGCTACACGAAAACCAAGATCCAAGCCTTAAACTCCGCTGACACCCACATACTTTATTAGCAACAATTTTACTGCAAACCCACACAAGTCATTTTTCGTCCGAGTTCTCATATCAGCTCCGTATTTCGGACATGTCAAACTCCGTTTTAAAAGTCCTGACTCCCAAAGAAATTCCAAAAATACACTACGATCCCCATAAATACATCCGTGGACAAAAGACTCGTTAACAACTCCAACATCGTACCTTTTCATACTAAATTTACTCTGCACACAATCTAAAATACGTGGCTGAAACCTTCCCACCACATCTTTCATCGCAACATAGGCCATTTCAAAAACACAGGCAACACAAACCAACTAGCAATTAAACTACTCCACCAAAAGATTTTTCAACGTCGACATGGTTACCATACAACACGCAATCGCACCAAAAACCAGCTCAAAACACATATCGCCACATTTGGTGAATTTAGGGCGTTTATCAGAGTTGTACCGCAATTTTATATTCTGACATGAAATGAACATGTGAAATTCAAAATGCAGACAATTATGTCTCTTGGTAAAAATGCACTTAATATATTAATGTGTGAATTTTTTCATTCCAGTATCTAAAAAATATTTTCTTTTGAAAGGGAGGTAGAATTCAAATGACTTGTTATCAGTCGCAAACAGTTATTGAAGATAGCAGTATTGAGTAAGTTTCTTACATTTTTCGTTGATGTTTTTGTTTATTTTATATGAATTTATGCCTAGCGTAAGTTTGGAATAGTTTAACTATCCTTGTGTATGTATACAATAGAGTGAAAAAGTGTTAGGGAAAATATTTATGTTTATATAAAGAAACAGCTAAGAGGTGAATTAGGTCACACCTCAATTTTACTGCTAATATACACTCCTCAATTAAATTTCTAAGAAGCTTCAGAATTTTTCTTGCATAGCAATCTCATTAATTATATAGCTTTCACTCCATTCCTGTTGAAAACATGGAGAAACTAGGCTGAACATCGCCCCCTCATTTTTTCAACTAAACACGCGTCAACATGATGGGGCTCCCTTAAATTTCCACAGGAATGTACGTCACTTCCTGGACTTGACGTACCCAATATTGCTGGATTGGCAGAGGCGGCCCTGTACTGTGGCCACCGCGATCCGCAGGCTTAATACGTCTTGGGATACCTTAAGTGCCTGGTGTGCGAGACACCTATTCCATCGGACATGGACCTCATGCCACGTATCCTAAGCCTCACCACTTACCACATCCAACGAATGATAGAACACTTTACTATCGTTTCATAATCAAACACCCGCCAGCTATAAGGAGCATCTGCGCAGTTGTACAGCAAATCAACGCCCTAGGGCAAGACATTTGCGAGCCACAGTAGCATGGTACTGCAGACAATGTACTCAACTATTAGATATTCGCAGTATGTACACATTCTGTAATACACATTCCACATTCAATTTCGAGCCTCGTGTTAACATCTGCTTTCAATAGCCACCAACTTGCAGATATAATGTTACTGACATGTTTATCAGTGTGAAGCACTGGGCACCCAATGGAATGATGTGTTATCGTAAATTGAAATATATGATATCCGTAGAATGCACGAATGTAGTGTATGCAACGAAATATGTAATTCATGCAACAGAAGCCCCTAATGAAAGTATGTACATTATGTATTATGGGAACTGAGCATATTTCCGCACAGCACTACTGCTTTACGCACACCTTACTATGTCTTATATGTTTCCTCTGTGTGTAATATTTGCATTTATGTGCTCTACGTGTTTCCATATGTATTCTATGTGTCATGATATGTATTTTCGTGTGTGTTTCTATGTCTTTATGTTACGTAATTACGAGTGTGTTTTTATGCTTTTACATTTAATTTTGTATATCTATGTGTTTCAGCTTATATGAGTGTTTTAGTGTTTTAATTCTATCCTTTATATTCTTTCTAAGTTACTTTGTGTTATTAACAACGTCCTATGTAAAAACTACCCGACATCTAGCCCCTGTATGGCCATGTAAACTCCTGGTGCAGCCTCACGGGGCTCCAGCGAGTTGCTTCTTCGAGATAGTGGAGGACGTGGGACATATGCCTGTTTACCTATGTTATACGTCAGGCGTCCCCGTCCTCCGTCACCTGTCACCTGCCACGTATCATTGAAGTGGCAGCACGTTTCCAGGAGACTCATGCCCAATTCAAACGAGTTGATGAATCCATACGGTGCAATGTGAAGCATTCATTGCACCTGATGCAGCCAATTTTTAGCACTCTTTATAACATTTTTCATTTGTATTTGGTACATTTTATTGTACCCTTGAGAAAGTTTGATGTTTATTTTCACAATGTTTTTAAGCAAACAGGACGTTGACAGTTAGGGTCATATCCCAGCTTTAAAAATTATATATATAAGTATAAATTTTTACATTAATTCTCTTCGAAAGAATGATTTAAGTATATAATTTTCTCTCATGTTATAGGTTGTATAAAAAACATGATCTGTAGTATGATTTAGATTATTAGTAGCCGATACAGTAATCGGGTCACTCAGTGGTACAGATTAAACACTGCTGGACTGTTTTATTTCTTTATCATTTAGCAAAAAATCTTTTAATTAAAATATTTATCCTTTGGGCTTTGCTTTAAACTTTATTTATAGTTAAAATGCCTAAAAATGAAAAGCTATCTTCAACTGAAACACAGTTGATGTAATTGATATTTTTACAAAATTGGCAAGAATGCAAAATTTATGGAAGTGTAACAATTGAAAAATCTTTAAATTTTCTTGTGGTGAGCATTGAAAATAAATGTAGAAGTAAAGAAGAAAATTAGGGAGAAAAGTAAGCAAAAATTTTAAGGGGAATTTCGCTGTCAGAAATACCAAGGTGTTTCGAAAAGGTGGATGCTTTATACTTTCAGAATACTTCAAGGAATTTGGGTGTTCAAAGAGAAAACACTTGGTAGTGTACATCAGCAAATACCATCAACTGAGCTTGTGCTAACGGAAAAGACAAAAACGATATCATTGCAGATTAAAGTGATGGGTGGTTTGTTTTCGACTATATGTTTGTATAAATTTAAACTATGTTATAAAACATCATATCATCATGAACGAACTACCAGTGTTCAGCAACTTTACCGCTTGGCCGTTTGTGGACCTTAATGGAAGGCGATAATTTTATTTAAAATGAATGTCAAAAATACCAAGATATTTCAAAAACATTTTTAATATACTTGCAGAATGCCTGAAGAAAAAGAGCAAGCCATTAAGAAAAAAAAAAATTTGTTTTGCATAAAATTTAGTTTTTTATTTTTTAATTTAAAACTTTTTAATCTTATGATATTTGATTCTTGCAATTTCAAAAATACAATATTTGACTAAAATATGAATAACATTTTAAGAAACTAAATGTAGGATGATAAAATTATGTAAAGCAATGAGCACAATGTTAAAGCTATTTAAAGCAATATATGCAAGTCATCCTAAGTTAAAATGTCGGTTATACATCTTTCTCATTTATGTATGTTTTCTGAATGGATCATTGAAAGGCGTGTTAACTATGCTTTACTGTATTTTCTCTTTTAATATATTCAGTTTTCTGCATCGTAGTCTGGGACATAAAGTATTCTTCCAAAAGAAACGCAATTCAAATACATAAAATAAAATCCTGAAATATTTATATTAATAAATATATTTAAAATACTCAGTTCAAATGAATAAATAAAATTTTTAAAGCAATTATCTGAAGAGACAATGCAACACAAACAATTAAAAGTCTAAAAATTTAAAAATTACCTAAAACTAATAACTGTGACCAAAAAAAAAAAAAAAAAAAACATAAAGACAACTATTTGAAAAAAATTAAATGATGCACCTTTTATTTAAACTACGCAGTTGGAATGGGTAAATAGAAGTTTTTAAAACAGTTGTTCGAAAGAAGCTGTGCAACTTAAACAATTAAAATGAAATTCAAAAAAGAAAAAATTACTTGAAATAATTATAACTAAAAATCTAATATAAAGAATGTTATTGAAAAAAGGAACGATTGCGACTTTTTTCCCGCTCACGGGAAAGGAAAATAGGTTGCCATATATTAAGAAGTTTGCCCAGTGAACTATTCTTGGCACAAACTGAAAAAAATCTCCAACATAAATTTCTGAATTTCGCACCAAATTTAACAAAATTTCATATTTAGACCTAATTTGAGGCGTAGAATCGAAATATGAAAAAAAAAATTGGTATGTTATTTCAGAAACGGTCCAATTTCGTGTCAAAATAACTATGTTAGAATAGAGCTATATATAAATCTAATGTATATCCTAAGTCACGCTTTCGAGACATAAAAAACGCAGTTTGAATTTCGTCAATCAGCCCAGTTGAACGGCAGATATAGAACTGTCCCCCCCCCACCTTTTTTTTTTTTTTTTTTTTTTTTTTTTTTTTTTGCGCAGTGTACATCTGCACATAAAACATGGGAGCTAATTTCCCCCATAAGATTCCCTATAGGGAAAAAATCGCAAGAAATATATTGTAAATTGAATTGACAGGAATATGCTTGAAAATTGGTAGCCTTCGGCTTAAATTAGAAAAACTGCCATTTCTATAAATTCCTTAATTTTTTACATACAGTGTTCTAATAGTTTTCCTCAATAGTCTTTTCAGTTAGGATAATTTGAACTATTTCTACTTCACGTGGCTGTCTTTTTTAATCGAAATAACAGTGAGTTCATATTTCAACTTGAGGATTTTCCAGGCTTCAGAATTCTTTCAGGGTTCGTAGCTGTCCTTACAAGTGCTTATAAGTCCTTATATTTGAAAATAAAATATAAAGGCCCTTATAGGTGCTTACTTTTTCTTTAAAGCCCTTATTTTTTTGTTTTTAGTGCTTATTTTTTGCTTTTAGTGCTTTTATTAATGAACGCGCATTTTTCCTCCCATACCAAAGCCGAAACTAAATAAACAACTTTTCTTCCTTATATGGAACATCAGATGGTGAATCATACTCCCGGAAATAGCTTTCCCCTCTTTCCCTGCATTAACGTAACGTATGGTACGCGTGAGAGTATAGACAGGTGCACGTCGTTCTTTTGGTCAAAGAATTACTGAAACCGTAGAAAATTCCGGTAATTTGGTATTCTTTTCCGCCCACCCAAATACTACACACGTTTGAATTTCTATCAAGATTTTAATAATTTGCATTCTCGTTCCGCGTGGTCAGTTCATATTTGTGTTTATTATGATCGTTATGCTTATATTATGAGCATATGTATGAATATTTATAGTAATATAGTTGCAGTAGCTGCCTGAAGTGTAGATAAACTTCCAAAAATGGTTGTATTTTTACACAGATTAGCTTTCTAAGGAATAATATTCGGAATGGCTTAAATAAAAGGAAAGTAATCGAATAGTCAGAATATTCCCCCCCCCCAATACATTATACAGTACGGAGGTTGGGAGGTTCTCCCCTTTCTCCGCAAAATCTCTAATATTGAAGCAGCGGACTTTTTTTTTTTTTTTTTTTTTTTTTTGCCACTGTCCGATCTAGATTGAATAGGACTAAAAGTTTTGCGCTCTACCCAACCCAAGTGAAGAATGAGAATTGCGGAAATTTAACGCAATCTGTTCAAAATTAGAATCAAAAACACCCCAGATTAGTAAGTCTCTTTCTTTTCCTTTATTTAGTTCTTTATTCTTCGATTACCGGCAGCTGTTGATTCCGATTGCGTAATATTACATATGGAAGAATTACGCCGCACGTATTGCACAATAATGTTTGCGATATTTTGCAGAGATAATTAATTTGATGTTCAGTCTGAGATTTATTTATGAACACTTAAAAGAGTTTTACTGTGCTTTCTAAGCAGAATATTTCTCAGTTCCGTTGGTCTATTTTTATATGATGCACATATCGAAATGTCAAAATCATTTATTTAGCTGAGAAATCTAAAGAACGGCTACAACCCCACCTCCTCTTTTTCCAGTTACGCTCGACTATACGGAATATTCGGCAATTTCCGAGTATGCGGGTTAGTTAAGCTTTTACTGTTTAAGGATGGCATGAAGCAATTTCCCGTCTCCTGATTTCAGAAATTTTCCTCTTTTTCACTTAAATTACTTTGCTTGGAACATATGTTAAAGGAAAACTGCTATGCAATGAAAATTTAGAAAATGTTCAGAATTTTGATTTAAATTATTTAAATATTAATATGAGTGGGAAAATAAATTATATTGATTATTAGATGCAAAGCGAATACAATTAATATGGCTTATTATTATTTATTTTCTATATTTTGAACTGAAATTTCATCATTAAATCTTGTAATATAGTTTAGTTCTGCATAGTTTTTTTTCTTTCATTGTAAACTAATTCTGTAAATTGAACTGTCATTTAAAATTTAAAAAAAAAAGTTGTTTTCCATGGTTGAGGTAATGCTCATTCTCTTGATAAATATTGCATTGCTCATATTTTAAATTGCAAGTCTAATTTTTCTTTTAAGGTTATGCAGTTGTGTATAATGTAATTAGACAGGTGCTTATTTTTTTCTTAAAATGTGCTTGAAAAATGCTTATAGGTGCTTATTTTTTTAACTAAAATGTGGCTATGAACCCTGTCTTTGTATTCAAAGGGCTTCATGTGATAAAATGTCTTTTACACATTCATCTTGGATTTCGAGTAGATCAGAATTCATAAAGTGTTTATAGTTTTAGAAACCATTCTTTTTTTCAGTGATAATTCAGATTTAAGTATGTGCTGGCTTCCTTTGCTTTGCTGGACTATTACTTTGTTAATGTCCAGTTGTATTACACTGCAGTGGAATGCAAAATTTTACCCAGCCAATGTCGTTTGATGTAGAAATAGAATGATTGATTTGTATGCAATTTTCTGTGTGCCTGCAAAAAGTTTAAGTTGTAATAATTTTTCAAGGGCAGATTTTGTAATTCATAGGCATTGTTAAATATTCATTATTTATGTTTGTAAAAACTGCTTCTCCATGTTAGATTAGAGCATTTATTTCAACATTTAATCTGTCACAAAGTTTATAATTTAGCGTAAAATTCAACCTTGATGTTGATGTTGGTTTCTGCTATTTTCAGAACAATTACAGGAGGTCTTAGAAAACTGTGTATATACAGGGTGTTACAGCAAGTCAGTTACAAACTTTCAGGAGAGAGAGATTACGTCTAGACAATGGAAAAACACATGGCAGTGCATAGTCGGAAATTCTTTCCTGGCACAGTAATGACAGCACAAAATATCAAGGAAGGACAGCAAGAGGGTGAGAATAATGTTATTATGCTTAGTGCAGCAGAAACCAAGAAATCAGATCAAAAACAGATGATCGTCATCAAAGAAGGTGGTCGAAGTTACAACCTGGACCGAGATACAGAAACTGTGTGTCATGCATCTTCCATGTGCTGGAGATGTGAAGTCTGCATCGTGGTCTGGGGTTATAGTTTCGAACACGTTCTTTAATTACGACTGTTGTCTGTTTGTGCTCTTGTTGATTTTTGCTGTACTTCAACATAATAAAACATGTTTTGTCATCCTGTTCATCTCCTTCTTTTTTTGTGTGTGTTTTGTGTTGTCACCACCACGCCAAGAAAACATTTCTGACTATGCATTGCTATGTGATTTTCTATCATCTAGGTGTATTCTTTTTCTTCTGAAAATTTGTAACCAATTTGCTGAAACACCCAATATGTTATGTGTGTATGGGTTTGTTATGAATTGAATGCAGAAGTCGAAAAGTGAATAAAATTTATTATTATAACAAATAAAACAAAATGCTTGAAGTTCCTCAGCTATTCATACAATATCTCACAGTAGTTATCTTTTAAACTACTAAAAACATTGAATAGAATTTAAAACAGAGAAACGTAGAGAAAGCTAATCCAATTTCACTGCGAATTCGCTATAGTAAACAGCAGTTTTCTAAACAAAACCCATAAAATAATTATTGAATTGAGGGGTTTTTCCTACGTTTTATAAGCTTTTTAATTCACACATGAACATATTCTGGCATTTTTTCGATTTATCCCGAAAAGCAAAAGTGTGCAATTATGAGATATCTGTTTATTAAATGCACATGCTCCTGCATTTTTAATTTTTCTGCTGTAGCTTTCTCCTGAAATAAGTCACGTGCAGAATTGCACAGGGAAATGAAACAATTTAATAACAATTCTATTAAAAATAGCAAACTAAATAAATCAGTACAAAAACCTTAACAATATGTATACTGAAACTGACCTAATTTTTGCTCCTTTATTGGTTTAACCATATGAAGTAATGGATGAATTTAGAATAAACTTTGAGCAAAAGAAATTCTTAAGTATTGCTTGATATTTGAAAATGGAGCTGAAGGGCAAAACCTGCTTATTAAATATTTTCAAATAGATCTACCTATGTGACTTCTCATCACTTGAAATATGCGAGACTATTCCATGTCCACAAGAAACATTCCAGAAGCCCTTCAGATACCAAAGAGCCACTCAGAGTAAGTTACTGTAGAATATAATCAGATTTTAAAAAATAAATAAATAAACTATCTCAAAAGGGTTGCAGGAGCATTCTAGGAATGTTAAAATGAAATGTCTCGTTCGTTTTAAGATTGTTATTGGAAAAGTTGTAGTTCAAGAACAGTCTGTGCTTTCAGTGATCTGGACTTGTGAGAGTGCATTTTTATGAGTAGTAAGCAGCTCAATAGGCACAGATCATGGAGTTTCCAAGAAAGACTATTTGGAGCAATAGAATGTGTTCAAATTAATTAGTTTATTAACTACCACCTGAGAATTATATAGGAATGTCATGTTAATTTACTGGGAATTAAAAACTTAATTAAAAACAAAAAAGGGATTGATTGAACCATTCATTTTGACAGTAATGTGAATAATGTTAGTTACTTAAATTTGTTGCAGCAATGCATTGTGCTATGCATTCAAGAGAACTTTGATGATAAGGAAACTTATAAGTCTCCTCCATGACTTCCACTATGGTGTAAGAACCTACTTTCGGGAGGAATCTACCTATCAGATGAAAAGATTTTAATACAAATCATCTGCTTTTACCAAACCTGACACCACAAGATATTTTTTATCGACGTATAGGTTGCAAACTTTTAATAAATGCTGAATTGATGAGAATCATAGAAAAAGAATGCATTACAAATACTAAACAAAAGTATTCTTGATGCCTACAATTTCATTCCTTTGCATTATCAGTGATGCTTGCACCAAAATCATCTATTAACCTTCCAGCACGCATGTATGCGCAAAATACGACAAATTCAGTTTTTAATGCACATTTTTCGCATATCGAAGCTGATCTGACATCTGAAGGTCATTTCTATTCCTCCTTTCTACCCTTCCCCACATCATGGAATGTGCCCACAGGAAGTCGTTTGATTTTTTTTTTTTTTTTTTTTAACTGAGTTTTTGTGTTATGTGGCAACTTTTTCACAAAAGTTATGACACGCGCGTGGTCGTGTTTTAAAATTCGGAAAATATTTTTTCCCTCGAATATTTTGTAATTTTGTGTTATTAATTCCCATTTATTATTTTAATTTGAATATATTTGGCTCTGTAAATTTTATATTGGTTTTCATGGCAAAAAAATATGTGCAACCAGCTGATTTTGCTTGGATTCTTCAAGAATTATTTATCTGATGAAGAAAAGGAAGACAAGTAAACCTTTGGATGGGAGAACAGTAGCGATTTCCATTCCTTATTTTCTTTTATTTCTATTTTTTAGAAATAAATAAAAACGTTAAAGTTAGTTTAAAGTGCGTTTTTGTAACCAGTAAGAAGTAAATTTCCTTGCAGAAGTAAGTAATGCTAAACTTATTTTTTTCCCTACCAATGTGTTTTCCTTTTGTATTGTCTGTCTATACTTGTCTTTGATGAATATTAAAATTAGCTTTGATTTAAAAATATAATTATTAAATAATAAACTTAAAATTTCCTATAATGAAATACATCATTCCATTTCCATCTCACTATAATAAGAGTTTTAAAATAATTTACTTATACAGTAAAATTCCAGAAATCTGCAAAGCTTGGGACCAGAGGTTTTGCGGATTTCAGGACAGAAAAGATAAAGCATAATATTCGAACTAAAAGTGCAAAATGAATAAGGCATATTAGGTACATTTAATTAAATTATTATATACATTTTTGCAATAATTTATTATATGCATTAAATTATTATTACATATATAAATTGATTGTATTATATGTACACAGCATCGAGGTTTGCCGATTTCGTCTTGTGCAAAATTTCCGGTTTCGCAATCCGGTGTTAGAATCACTGTTGCTGTAAAATTTCAACAGCTTTTCTTTATTTTTCCGTATATCATACACAATCGTGTCGCAACCATACCATTCTGCTATAAATCAAAGAGTAGCACCTGCTTCCATCTTTTGCAGAATTTGTACTTTTTGCGTTACCGTCAATGCAACGTGTTTACGTTTTTCAAGGTTGCAAGCAGTAAAATCACGAGTGCGTTTCTTATCTGCCATTGTATTTAAAAGGGCTGAAATTAAAAATATTCTTAATTTATCCACAAAATATCTGGATAGAAAAAAAAAAAAAAAGGCAGCACACAGTCTCATGAAATGAAATAACAAAGCTCAGAAAATACAACAACATGAATCGTGAACTTGAACAAAATGTTGAGTGAATCATCTGCTATTTTATCTGGATGCAGATTAGACGGGAAAAAACTTATTTATTTTATCTTATTTTTTTGACTTGGTATTTCCGTTTTGACTCATTATTATTCGGTAATTATGACGTCATTATTCGTAAGAATTTTTTTCTTCAATATTTCGTACTCAATCTTGCGGTTTCCGCAACCTATAAACTGAATGTTTATATTCTGAGAGGATACGCGGATTTCAGGTCGGCGGATTTTCGCTGTTTGAATGTGATATTTGTATTTTGCAATAATAAGATTAATATTTTATTTCTTAATTTATTATCAATATTCACTCATTCTGTTGCTTTTTGTGCCAAAAACGACAAAATAACATATGTTGAAAAAATTACGACGCTCGCATTCTTGTGTAAAATTGCCAAGCGCGCATGCTGCAAGGTTAAAAACGAACATTGGCCCCCCTCCTACCCCGGAAAAAAATTATTCATTTCTTTAGATGCTTTTAAATATTGAGTATGATATAAAATATGTGTTAAACACTACTTTATAATCATTCGGAGTTGTTTACGTTTTTAGGACATCTAATGAAGTAGCTTTTAGTCCCAGAAAACCAATTTAGGAAATGCTGTAAATTTGCAAGCAATTTACTTTTCTTGTGTTGAGAATATATTTCTAAAATTACTTTTTGTATTTTAAGAGTAATGGTGTTTTTTTTTTTTTTTTTTTTTTTTTTTGTGTGTGTGTGTGTGTGTTTTTGTAGAAAGAGGCGACTTGATGTTCCCATTCGTCTGGTTCCAGCAAATTACATTAGCAATGTTTGCATGAATGCTTTAATACAGTTGCCAAGGTATTTGTGCCAAGAAGAGCAACTTGCGTATCAAGTTACTAACCAAATGCAACTGGATTACCTCACTAGGCTTCATAATAGCTCAGGTAACTATTTTAGTGTGGAGAAGTACCTATTTAAAATAAAATTTGCATTTTTCTTTCAGTAACTGGAAACTGAAGGAATCAAGGTGCAAAGTTAAATGTATTAAGATAAATTAACTTTAATTTTAAATACTGCACTTTTTGAATTCGGTCCAGATTTTCTCTCTCTCTTTGTTTGTTTGTTTGCACTGCAATTCATGGCAAGAACTTTGAGATTTTGGGTGCAGGGGAGAGGGGGAATTAGTTCATAATTTCACTAGTAGACAATGCTACAGTGTTAATTTTAAAAAGCTGCCTTAAATATCATGCAGTTGCTTCATTGCATGGCATTTCATTCTATTGGGTGGTAACTTTGTTCCATATAATTAAAAATCCATCAAGTCCAGTGACTGAGGAGACGAGGCAGCAGGACATGAATGCCTAATCAATCACTCATTCTAAATGTTCATAAGGAGTGCTCCATCATGCATAAACATGTGATTCTGTTTGAGATTTCCTTGCCTCAGATGTTATGCCAAGTTTTTTCATAATACAGACATTTTTAAGCAATGCTGTTCTGTTATTGAGCATGTTTTTTATCACTTTTTGCACAAGGTGACAAATGCTGTGAAACTGCACCATGCACTAATTCACATTGATTGTAATGGCTTCTATGTGTAAACGCATGGTTTGCTCTTTTGACTAGTTTACAGTTATGCAATGAAAAATATGTTAATAATAAATAATCTGTGCTTAGGTTGTCTTGTGTGGACCTATTATGGATCATCAACTTTTTTCAATATTCATGTGGTGAATTTTCCTTACTCAGGGTTGTCATTTGGTTAACTGATGCAGTGATTGCAACTTGTAGGGATACAGTTGCAACACCTGCAACAGTGATAAGCTTGATAGTAGTCTTCCATTTAGGCTTTAATAAGAAGCCCTCAGACAGGATTGGAATTATTTATGACTTCTGTCACAGGAAAATTTAGAAATAGTTAAGCATTATGAGCATCAGCAGTCAGGAATTAGGTTGTTTGCATCAAGTCTCGAGATTGCATAGTTTTAATTCTTTTCATTTGTTTTTCACATATTTTCTTTGGGAGACGCAGATAAAAATTAAAAGAATTACATTTAATTTTTACAGTTGTACTCAATGAAGATATGTATTAAGGCACATTTTGTTGTTGTCCATAATGCAGCCTGGTTTGGTAAACCTTGGGCCCTTTCAGTTGGAGAGTATTTAAGACTGTTGAATGGTTTTCATTGTTTTCCTCATGTGTAACAGGAATATAGAACAGTTTCTTTTTAATGTTCTCAGGAAATTCCCCCTCCTCTTAGGCAGATACTTTTTTGGTTTGTTGTATTTAAAATAGCCTAACCTTGTCAGATGTTGCTGCAGCAGTTGTTTAGTAAGATCATCATGGTATAGTAAGTGTATAATAGATTTCAAAATGAAGAGCATGGGATGATTAATAAAAAAGTAGAATAGTGTTCCCTGATTAAATTTTGTTACATATTGACTGTGTAGGTTACATAAGTTCTACACATTATTACCTTAAAGGGAAGAAGACATCAGTATTAGGTATTCTGTTTTATAACTGTTTCACATGCATGAGCAACTCACTTTGAAATTATAGCAAGTCTAAACTTACACAAAATATAATAAGCAAAAGTTATTGAAAACTTACTTTTTTTTTCCTTACAGTCTATTTAAGATCTATGGGACAAATTGCAGAAGTAATATGTGGACCACTTTTGAAAATGCTGGAGGAGAGAATACTTAATAATGAAATTAAGAGAAAAAAGCTCCAGAATAAAAAAAAAGAACTTGCTACAGTTTTAGAACAGATTTATAAAGAAAATGCTCGGAGTAGAATATCTGAAAGTGCAGTGTCCTCACCTGGTACAGGAAAGCGTCATCTTAGTCCTCCCGTTTCATCTGAAGATGAGACTCAAACATCTATAGCGCAAGCAGAAATGACAGCTGAAATTCCTGAAATATTAAATATTCCCATTTCCCCTCACAGTGTGTCTGACTCATTGGATCCGGAAAACTCAGATGGGGCTCTTAATCTCATTCCATCATCCCAAATGGTAAATGAACCGAGTGCTATGGAAATGCCAGCAGCATCTTCAAATTATATGTCTCATGGACTTTCACCAACAGTGAAAGACACTATTTCAGAAGAAAAAGAAAACAAGTCTCCTATCCCATATCCTAAAAATGAAGATTCTGTTGAAACTTCTGTGTCAACTGAAACATCTCTTCAATCAATATCTATGCCAAACTCACCAGCTGAGGATGTTCCATGATTTTTTTAATATGATGTATTTGTATCTAATATGTATGCTGCAAGTGGATGTTAAACTAAATTTTTTATCTTATAAAATGCTGAAAGTTAGTTTACTCACAGGGTTCTCATGTTTTATGAAAATAATATATTCATAAGAATAACTTTCAAAACAAATTTTTAGCTAAGTCATAAATGTAAGATAAAAGAAAATAAAGCTCATTAAATTGTATCCTTTATAGTTCTAATTCTGTAAATATGTTCTTCCTTGATGGTTTGGTGAAATACAGAATCATTTTAGTGCAATAAATTCTGTAGTCTTTATAGTTAAAAAATTCATGAAGGTAAATGAAATTATTGAAAATAATGAAAAAATTTCATATGCTGTAATTGGTTTTTCCTGTGTGTAACAGGCCAGTTTCTTTCTTAAAGATATGCATAAGGAGAATTATACCTTTAGAAAGTCATATCTCTTTATGCAGATAGCACTAGTGTGCTTTGCCCTAATATTTCAGTTCTATATTGCAGTTGATGATGTCAAAGAGTTTTCAGAAACTGAAGCATTCAAATTAATGGTATTAATTTAATTATGGCAAAGCACACTAGGGCTATCTGTCTAAGGGGAGAGATGCCTTTGTGGATGACTTTTTAAGGGAAACTGGCTCGTATACACGTTACACATGAGGAAAACTATGAAAACGCCCATGCAGCCAGCCCGTTCGCGGGATTCGAACCTCGGACCGAACTACCAGTGTTCAGCGACTTTACCGCTCGGCTGCTGGTGGGCCCATTCAAATTAATGAAAAACCATTATTTGGAATTAGGTCATATATTCAGACAGACTTGCAGTCTTTGCAGCATTTAATTATGCTTTATATGTATACATCATAAAAGTCTTTGTGGGGCCTTTTTTCTCACAACCATTGGTCATAGACATTTAATTTTTAAAATGCATAAAATAAGGAAAACAGGTAATGGCATCTTTAAAAAATTCTATCCACATCCCTACCAAAAAGTATTCATGAGGCAACTTAGTATGCTGCCAAAATAATTATGTAGCAATCCACAGTGTCACTGAATAGTTTTTTATGTGCAACTCAGATATACCAGGGTTTGTACGGTCCTTAAAAGTCCTTAATTTTGGCCAAAATGAATAAATAGTCCTTAATTTTGCTCATTTGACATTTCTTATCATTTCTAATGATTGCCATTCTAAGTGTGAATTACGATTTCTCATGAATATGGAATTAAAGTTACACGGCCCTTAACCAATCTGTTGGCGGATTTGCGTTGCAAATGCTAAAAAAAAAAAAAAAAAAAAAAAAAAAAAAAAAACAGCTACCCGAACGAAAGTATCGGTGTCTGATTGGCTATTCACCCAATCTTTCGAAACAGGTGTTATCCATAAATTTAGGCAGATTGTGACGAAAGCGTGAAGCCGGAAGTTGATTAAGAGGCGAAAGTGATGATGAAGGTGCTCGAGAAAAAAAAACGGGGGGATTCTGAAAATATTTGCCAAAATTAGAGCAATCCCAACCTGGAAGGCCACAACCCTTCCGACGCCAATAGGAACGAGATGCCTGGAAAGTGAATTTTCGATAAACTGTGGCTTCATCAAGCTGACTATAAAGACTGGATATTGATGGATTGCAATCCTTAAATGTGGTCTTTGTCTGAAACAAATTGAAATTTCTAGAATGGGAGAGTCAGCGCTGAAAATTCACATGAAAATTAAGTTTCGTCTAATCATTTCAATTTGTTTTTACACGGTTTTGCTTAGCTTAATTTCTATGTTTGTTTCAATTAAACCATAAATTAATTTTTTATCATCTTCTACGGAGTTTATTCTCTTTTGCACATATAGTAGTAATATGTATGGGATATCGGGATTATGAGTTTATTTCTGCAGAGGGTCTGTTATCGATTTCGCGGGAAATCTGTTGGCTCCATTTTGATTTTAGGTCGCCAAGGGCAAATTCGGTACGCTAGCGGAGAAAAAGTGAAGTTCGGAAATACATTTTGAAGCTTCAATAGACAATTAAGTATTTGGTTTAAACCTATGTTGTTGATAGTAATGCATAATTTTTGCTAATGGCGATACAATTATTAGTTGAAAATAACTAATTAAAAATTTTTTAATATTTTTAAAGCTGAAAACAACTAATTGAAACTAATTTTCCTGAATTAACTAGACGCAAAATTAACTTTTATGAATTACTAAAGTTATTGGGTAGAAGTTTAACTGAAAATATACATTCCGTATTATATATATATATTTATACAGTACAAAGTCCAAGGTCTGGACTCGTTGGGACTTCGGCGATCCCAGATTTGAGATTTTTCCGGATTTTAAATCATTTTAAATCTACTAAGATGGCACGTAGAAATTAGAAAATTGAAAATATGAAATCGTGATTTATGATTTAAAGGGTATCAAAATTTAAAAAGAAAAGAGCTTAATATTTATATGTTTACTTTATTAAACATTTCTTTTAATGTGAGTTGTTTGATTTGTTTTCTCTGCTAATACTTTAGACTAATACTATAGACATATCATTTCTTGTTCAGTTATTAAGTTCCATTGTTCAAGTCCTGTAATTGCTGTGTCGAGAATTCCGAATAACTTGTCAATCAAAATTTTTTCTCGTTCAGTAACCTCTCTGTTACTTTCTTCACTATCGGTAGCTGTATTTTCTGGATTTAGAACCATACTACAGATTTCGCCCTCCGTTAATTGATTGATGATTGGGCATTTTCATCTCGATGAAAAACTTCTGTTTTACTTCGCTAAATTCTGCTGCCTGGTGCGGCCATGCAAGCTCTGGCGCTGGTTCTGGTTTTATGTGAATAACAAATCAGTTATTCTTAATTCAAATAGCACTAAATATAATTGTTTGTCCTATGAGTATCATTAACAAAATCTATTTTTAGCATAAGGAAAGAAATTTCTGCTAAATCTCCCCTTGTCAACATTTTAGCGCATTAAACCTAAATCTGTAATCGGATAATACTCTGTTATTTGGCGTCGCTGCATGATTCATCACTCAAGTTGTCATCCGTTGATAAACATGCGGTGATGAAAGCAAAATACAATAAATAATGATTCGTGATTTTGGCATCAAGGATATAAAATATTAGTTGTTGTAAAATTAACAAATGTTTCGGTTTGAGATTATGCCAAGCAGATACGCAGCAGCTATGGAGTCAAGTTACTAATCATACAAATTTATGCTAAAATAATTATTTCTTCAATAATGAGATATTTTATTTAGCGCCAAACTGAGATTAAGAATCGGGATTTCCGGCATGTTTTTTTATGATGAGGAAAAAAAATCTAATGCGCGTGCATAAAGCATACCCCTTCCCTTCAAAAAAGCCCTAAAAAATTGGTTGGTGGTGGCTTTGAGGTCCGGATTTTAGATCATTCCAGATATTGCATCTCCAGATCTCGGACTTTGTACTGTATATATATACATCTTTCAAAATATAACTTACCAGTATGGATTCACTCTTTTAAAATAATTCTACTTTAATTAAACTTAGGAGATAATATAATCAATTAATCAATATTGCTTAGGAAATAAATTATATATATATATAGTAAAAAATGTATTTCACTATTCAATCACAGTGAATACTTGAATTTTCACTATTCAAGTATTCACTGTGACAAGTAATCTTATCTTGTCACATGAACAGGCCTCTGTGGAAAGGGTCTTCTCTGTAAATAAAGCAATTGAAATTGAAAATTTAAGTGACTCATCATGCATTTTTCAATGCACAGTATTTGATTACATAAAATTTTCTGGATGTGTTCTTAATATCGAAATTAATAAAGAAATGAGATCAGCAGCAGCTTCTGCAAGAAGTGGAGTTCGCTATTTAGAACAAAAATCTTTAACTAAATCTGAAAATTCAAAGATGAAAAGAAATATTATTGAGGAAGAAATTGATTATATGAAGCAGAAGAACAAATTTCTTCAAAGGGGCATTAAAGATGTTAATGAAGAAGTAGATGCTTTAGCAGATGAAGCTGAGACCAGCAGTAACATTGATTTGTTTATCAAAGCAAATGAACTTAGAAGAATAGTTAAAGAAAAGGAAATAGACATAAATAAATTAGATGTTAAAATAGCTGAAAAGATTTCAGGTTTAAAAAAAGTACAAATGTTTTGTATCTTTTATTGTACAGTTTATTATTCTAGTATCTTTCAAAAAAACCAAGGAAATAAGTTGTATGTTTACAAATCAGTTATTTTAATCTGCAAAATATTCTTACATTGTGATTATAATAGTAGTTGACTGTGTTTAAATAAATATCAAATAAGTTAAATAATAATCATGTAAATCTCTAAAATAGTGACTGTTATTAGTGTAAAATACACTTATACATGTTTTTCAAGAAATTATGTCCCTAATTTAATGTTATCTACTTCATAACTTGTAGGGAGTTAGTTTAATTTTCAAAATTGTTTTATGGTAAGTATTAAATTGAATTTAATAATAGTGCATAATACACACTTCTGTTAGTTTCTTAAAGTGAAATTACAAGCATGAAGTCAGTTGTATGGATAATTGCTTTATTCTATTAATTTTTTTGTTTGCTGATAGGTCCTTAATTTTTTCTTTGATGGTCCTTAAAAGTCCTTAATTTTCATGTAAGGAAATGTGTACGAACCCTGTATACAAGTAGCACACATCTGTTTTTTTGCACTTCTGAAATTCAACCATCATTTTTCTGCTTATTGTTTCTTTTTGCGATTAGAACTTCTCCTCATAACTAATTGTAGTGGAAGTGGGGAGTTTGCTAGCTGAAAAAGCATTGCATTTATTTCTGCAGAAATATGGTGAACAGTTTGCTTTCAATGAAATTGTACATCTTAAATGATAAAATTTTTTGCTGAGTTTTGCCCCCAATTTTTATGGAGAGCAGCCGGATGGACAGGTTTGAGGGTTTCCCATCCCTCTTTTCCTATCACTAACTTCTCGAGAGGCTGCGTAATGCTCCCATGCCGCATGGACACTATACATTTAGAAATATGTAAATGTACGGTGTAAACCTTCTCCGGGTTTTGAAGCTGGGCCCTTGAGTGCGGCAGTCGGCATCACTAACCATTATCCCGGTCGGGCAGCTTTGAACCACGATACACGAGCACATAGAGTAAAGGGATAATTACTGACAGTTTTGATACAGAAAGATATACAAGGATACAGTGATATGCAAAATAAAAAATATCAGTGCGAGTGACTCTCATATTATTGTTTAATATGGCTGCTTGGCATCATCTGCAAGCAGTAATCATAAATTGGAACAATGAAATGGCTATTTTTGAGATCTTTTGAGAAACTTGCATGCTTGATAGTGCGTAGCAGGAAATAAAAATACTAAAAAAGTGTTGGAGATAATGATAACAATATAAACTCACATATTCATGAAAAATTGCAGAAACAATTTGAAGAAAACAATTTCTTCGTTATTCCGAACGTGCCACGCACTGTGGAAAGTTGTCTCAGGATACAGTTTTGGGCTTCCCGGTTATAAAATATGGCTCTGATAAGTAAAAACTTCAATGTTCTTAAAAAAGGATTTTAATCAAGTGTGTGAATATATGTGCATATTAAATGGTAGTAAAAACTTTTTACAAACATTCTGTAGTCTTCATTGTTAGAAGAAAACTGTGTCCTGAAAAGAAATGGTTGTTCACTGAAGCCTTCCCGTAATCTTTTCTATTATTATAATACTAACCCTAATAGACTATATCCCTGCCATCCTATATATTCATTCGCCATATTCGCACTGTAAATATTTGAAACTGGAAAAATATCTGATTTGATACAATTTATCAGACGGCAGTGTCGGCAAAATAATATAAAATCTTCACATTACAAAAAAAGGAAAAAAAAAAAAAGACTGATCTGGCCAGTCGACAAAATTCACACTGCATTTTTGATGTCTCAAAAATGAAATTTAGGATATGTATTGGATGTATAGTACTGAGGGTAAAAGAAATAAAGCTGATTGATATATATTTTTTTACTTTAGCACAAGAGCTTTCAGGAACTGAACACTATCACCACTTTCAGATGCAACTAAGTGAAACTCAAGTCAAACAAGCAGAAAAGCAGATTTCAGATTTTTCAAATTAATTGAATGCTATCACATACATAATATTCACTTCCGAAAATTACATCTTGGTTTTACAAAATTTGCATAACAAGAACAATGTATTTCATAGACAATAATTTTTAGTAGAATATTCCAATTAATTTTCACCCCCTTATAAAAACAGCTATGCTTTAGGGGAAAAGAGGCCATATTTCCTAAGCAAGCATCTGTCAAAAAAATAATATCCAATTTATGCTGGTTTTTTACTCTCTTAAAAGAAGGAAATATCTTCTAGGTTGCTGATTTTTCCCCCTACCAATAGGCATTTTATTAAAAACTGAATCTAGCTTATATTTTACTGTGTAAATGACCTTTTGAAAAAAGAGGCATGTATGAATTTTTAAGATAATTAAAGTCTAGAATTATTACATTTTGCATATACCCCTCATATTCCCAAACAGACAATAAAAATAACAAAAAGTGTTGGAAATAACAATATAAACTTGTATATTCATGAAAAATTACAGTACATTGTTTCTTTGAATCGATAAAGCATTCACCAAAATTGTGTTTTGTTTTGTTCCAGCGATTTTTTAAATTTCCTGGTTCTAAACTGTCATTTTTGTCATAAGCCACAAAAATTGAGGTTGCTTCAAGTTTTTCATCAATTTTTATGGCCATTTCACATTTAAGCTAAATATTTTTTCCTCTATAATTTGTGTTACGTATGCAAAAAAATTCTGGTAAATAAAAGAACTCTTTTTCTGTGTCATCTGTGTTTCTGGAAGGGGGGAGAAAAAAGCCAGTCTTGATAACAAAAAACAGGTGTAAACCAGGAATGAAACCGACTCTGTTTTAAAGCTCTATCATACTGTGACTAACATGTAGCGATTGATATAAGAATAATTTTGCTGAAATTCATACTTAAATTGAAGGAATTATTCTGAATACTTGATTGGAAAGAACTTTCAGATTTTTATCAGTCTTGATTTTAAATATTCATGACTAGAGGCAGTAAAGGAGTATATTTGTCCTATTTTAATATATTTTAATAAATGTCCTGCTAATGTTTTAAACTAACTACCAACCAATACATACAACAATCCAAATCAATGGGTTCAATGGATCTTTTCTGTTATAGTACAACATAAATCAACAGTCAACAATTTCTATAAAAAAATTATGTGTACAAACATTAGCCAGTGTTTAATTACATGTGCTATCTCATTACTTAGAATAACTTTATTTATTTATCTTATTTTTTACATAAAAGGATATATTTTGTAAAATAAACTTAAGCACAGGTAAAATGAGCTGATGGCAATAGTAGCTCTTCTCGCTTTAAAGTGTTAAATTGGCATGTATCTTAGAAAAAATTATTTGGCATGTGTTAATCCTATAATGGAAAAGATAAAATAATTTTTATTCTCATTCATTGGTCTTGTTGTTTATTAATAAATTTTATTGCTGTAAAAGTATCTAATATATGTGTTGGTAATAGAGTATCTAACGTATGTGTTCTGCTGTATTTTAAAAATATCACTTTCTATGTAAATCCATTTTTTCTATCTATGTCAATTTCAGCTAAAGTATTTTTTTTATTCCTAATATACCGGGTGGTTATAATTAAACTTCCTCTATAAACGACATCCTACAGCACAAACGGGTGAACGGAATGCAGCAAAATTTTCTATATGGGCTATATACATGAGATGCTGTTACGGAATTTCGGGAAAAAAAAATTTAGTTCCAAAATGTCCCCCAGAGGGCACCTTTTTGGAAAAAATAGGAAATGTAACACAATAAATGACCAAAATGGAATACAGAAACAATTAGTTTCTGAATACCTTGTCATTGAATCACATTAAGTAAAGGTAAGGGAGATACAGAAACAGTTCAGTTTGCAGAAACAAGAACAGATTGGGATGAAATTGCACAAGAGGAGCAGTTGTTAATCGTGCCCAGCACGATGATGTAGGGAAAAGTGCTCCACATAAGAGGACAGAAGCCACTCTTAAAATATTATAACTTAATTCTATACTGTTCTTTATTCATAGAAGATGGCAGATAAATTCTTAACACATTTGTACTGTTGCTAAATAGTTTTCATGTATCTTCGAGTCAATTATTATTTTCAATGTATGCTTAATGAAAATTTTCCTGTTCTCTTACTTTTTTTAATTAATTAGCTATTTTGTAATGCTTCTAACCAGTTATGTTTACTTTTCTGTATATACTTAAAAATGATATATTGTGTCATCTGATTTTTTTTTTTTTTTTTAATATATAAACACAAATGTAGCAATATACAAAAATATAAGTAACTTTCACTGAATCATATAAGCATCATTTTATTCTGACTTTTGGTATCTAACGAACAGCTGAAAAATTCCTTTAAAAAAATCATTAGTGTTATTTGTAAAAAAATTATTGACCTATTGTTTGATGGTCTCGAAAGAAGTGAATTAAAGGCCGTTGAGAGAATTTTTAAGAGACCTTGAAGAGATTAAAATCTAGAGGGAAAAGTCTAATTAATATGGGAGGGGAGACACAAAACATCCCAGCCATACTCAATAAGTTTCTTTAGTTTTTGTCTGATGTTCATCAAAATGTGACACCTAGCAATGTCAGAATGGAAGACAACACCTCCAGGATCAGTCAGTTGTATCACTTAGCTTTGATTTCCATTTCTAAAGCCCCATTCACAAGAGCAGATTCGACCAGCAGCAAAAACCGATTCTTCCAACGGGTCCCATTCACACGATGAACAAGTATTAACTGCCTCTCAGAATTGGAGGTAGAACTTGGTTGAATGTTTCTACCTTTCTCCGGAGCAAGGCAAAATGGCGAGATTTCCCATACTGCATTGTGCCGTGCACTTACTTTTAGCAAACAACATAACTGACGTGCAACTGACTGCTCGCTGGACTGTCAGAGAAACAATCATTTGATAGATATCTGGGGATGCGATATCATCGAAGAAAATTAAATGGAACCGTACAAAATTTGGAAATTTGTAAACAAGTACAGACAAGATTATGTGATGTTTGGTATTCCACAAATACCGTTCAAATTAAAACTAAAGACCCCCATATCGGCTTTAACACGACCAGGGGACTCTGTACCTTTCGAATGATTTTTTTTATTATTATTTAAGAACTTTCATCTACTTTTCATGAATATTATTGAATGGTTTTGTAAAACAAAATGATTTTAAGCTGCAAAAAGTTTTTTTGCTAGTATTTTTTTTTTAATTTACATTTTTGGAAGAAATGTTTAATAATTAAAATGCCTTTTTTCTCCTACAATTTTCAATTTTTTATTGTATTTATTACAGTGTTCGTAATAATCTTAAGGATTGGTCTTGCAATTAATGAATTTGTTTTTGAGAAAAATTAAAAACATGTTTTTATGTAAAAACTTTGAAACAAATTTGATCTCTATCACATTTTCACTTCAAATAATTTCTCTTTTCAATATATTGCAAAACCCATTCTTGTATCTATAAAGTATATAATTTTAGATAAGCGGTAAAAATGTTAAATAATTTAGTCCGTATCAATATAAGTTTTAGGACCTTAAGTGTAAAAGGATTTATCGAAAAAATGCGAACTAAGAAAACGCAGTTTAAAGAATATAAACTGTCTAAATGGTTATAAAATCATTTCAAATTTCTTAAAAACTTTATTTCTGAATTTCAATAGGTACGTAAGGCTAGTGAAATGGTTAATATAAACATAAAATGCAATTTTTTATTTAAAATCTTTGTAAAATGTGTTCAAAATAATTTTAATATACTTGTATGAATTAATTAAAATAATATATTTTCTAAAACATTTATAATCAATAATTAAACATTTATAATTAATATTAATAATATTAATTTGTCGTGTTATTCATTTTTTCAAAAAGCAAAATTTGAAATTTGAACAGCCACAAAACATTTTATTTAAAACTGTTCAGCAGCATAGAAGATTTCTTTCTTCTTTGATCTTGTGCATAAATTGCATTTTCATTAATTAAAGAGTTAATGGCACTCCGGTGGCGTTCTATAGCAATAGTAAACAATGTCAAAAAAGATGTAAGCAAACGTTAGAAATCCGCCAATCTGTTTGTTCTTTTCGCATGTGTGACATCATTGCTTGCAGTGGCTTATGGGTTAAGGGATGAAAGACGATGTGCATTTGAACCGGTTTTGAGGGCGAAACTGTTCCATATCCCTGTTTCTCCCTAATACAAATTGTAGCTACGTGAAAGAGCGATGAATGTGAACCGGGCTTAAAAGTGCCAATTAGCAGATGTTATGCTTCTAAAGCTGCCATTTGGAAGATCACTCTCGGTGTTATAAAGAAGGTTCTTTGACCTATTCCATGATCTTTACCTTGTAGCATTATTGTATATTATCCACTTCTCATCTCCAGTAATGAACTGTTTCAAAAGAATAGCTTCTTTCCTTTTTTTGAGCAATGAATCACATGCCAAAACTCAAGCAAGCACATTCTCCTCTGTTAAAGTAAGGGATGTTATCTAATCTGTACAGTACAAAAAGGAAATATCAACTTATCTTATTTATAAATTTCTGTGTCTTCAGTGTATGACACAGAGAATTCCTAACAGCATACAAAAACTATTTAAAATTACCTGAACTAGAATCTGCACACTGCCATCGCCACATAAATTCACAAAAGTAAGAATAAAAAATATCCTTCGTAGTGCCAGGCTGTCGGTGGCATTTCTTTCTAAAATCTTCGATAGTGCTGATATGAGCTCTGGTTTCCAGATCCTTAAATATCACTGTGTGATTTACTGAGAGGTGAAGCCATTATCAGAAAGACAATGTACGATACCAGCAATCGGATATGATCGTTGTTCTAAGTACAATATTCCATAGAATTACATCCAACAAAGTTTCTTTTCTCCTGGCTTCAACTACTTAAAAAAAAAAAAAAAAAAACACCTTTCACTCCCTCGTCACCTAACATCCAGTTTACCACAGGCAGCCATTTTACAGTGTAATGCACAAATAAACAATGTACTTCCTAACTAACATCCAATGCAGAAATAAGCCCCGAGAAACGTTCTCCTAACAATAAAAATCACCGCCATCATGCATTACAGCCAATTACGTCATGATAGGTTTTCTAAACCATACATTGTTAAAATAATCAGGTTACCGTAAGTGAAACAACAACTTGGCAATAATCCAAGAGTACCCTAAAATACAGACTACCCGTAAGGAGTACCTATACATAATAGCAGCTTACATACCCAATCCACTTACATTGAATTGCTTCCAAAAATGCCATTAGTATGCTTTCTTTCATCTAGTACTTTATTTGCAGAGATGTAAACATGCCTGACATAACAGTCTTTAAATGTTTTTATAATTTCTTGATCCATTGTTTGGATTAAGGTAGTTGAGTTTGGTGGAGAGAGAAGAGGAGAACATAACAGTTCAGGTTTTGCTGGTCTATGTAATATTTGACTTCTTTAATGAATGAATTTTCAAACCAGTCATTAAAGAAATTTATCGCAGTGCTGCCAATATTCCACAACATACTGCATATAATTGGAATTCTCACATTGGACAAATTAAATGGATACAATTAAGATTATGCATATATTCAAATTCCCGTTCTCAATGGGTTTACTATACTAACAAGGAAATGGGAAGAATGCTTTGAAAGAAAACTTAAGCATTCATTTTTCTTCCATTAAAGATTATTTTGGAAATATGCTAAAGATTACTTAAATATTATCTCCTGCTGTTTAATTACAAATATGAAAGAGAAAATGTTTGTTCTTTAATCCACTAAATTCACATTTTTAATAATAAGTGAGAAAAGCACGTATCCTAAAAGCACCATTTTTTCAATTTCCAATAACATTGTTTATGAACATATCTATCCAGTTTAATTCTTTAAAATCTACAAAACATGTTATGTAAAGCAAAATATATGAGATAAGAAAATTGTGAAGCAATGTAAAATGGTATGTACATTTTAGTGAATGAAAGCAAAAAAAAAATCAAATCTCCCTGCATCTTGTCTACCAGGGAAATTTAATGTATCGATACCAGTTTTTGGTACTCTTCGGTTATTGGGACCATATTCAGAAATGTATGTATTTATGCATGCATGTACAGATGTATGTGTTCATGTGCATATGTATGTGTGTCTATACACACGCATATACATTTCTGAATCTGATCCCGATAACAGAGGAGTACCCTATTTTTAAAAACTAAGACAACAAAACTGAAAAATATACAGTTTTATTAAATTTATGTATTCAGTGATGAATTATACCATAAACGTAATTTTCAAGCAGCATAAATATGCAACAGATGCATAAAGACTAACTGGTACGTTAGTGTTTTAAGAATTTTGTAATGTGCAAGTGGAATGTCAAGTCTTTTGGTATTACAGATAATAAAAGATAAAAAGCAAGATTTATAACATTTCTCACATTGTTAAGATCTGGAAAAGTTTTACAATGATTAATTGTGCAACTGTTATGTGCTTTTTTAATTTTTTTATCAAGCATGGCAAAGGAGAAAATGGCACTTTTTCAGTAATTTTATTTTCCTTAAACTGAGAGCAAAAAATTAAAGTAATACTTCTACTGTGTATTCAAATAAATTTTTTTCACAGAACATGCAAAGCACACTCTTTTTCGAATACGTGCCGTACTCATTCAATCACTACCAAAACATAGAACCATCAGATAGTCAATAGTTAAAATGGCGATAGGATCATCGCGTCATGTAACAAAAGACCATGCCCACAATCTGATGTCACCGAGAAATCTAATTTAATTGGCTAGTTACATAACGGTACAGCGCAGAGTCTAGTTTCTCATCCCATAATCGCACTCCAGGTCTCTTCTCCGACCTTGGGAAAGTGCAAGGAGGTTAGAATAGATAGCCTTCCCCATATGTCCTGCGCAATGAAAATGAAGCCATGATGCATCACAATGTGTGACATCACGACTGATAATGGCAGCTTCCATGGGTTAGAGTTACTAGACAGCAACTTTATATACAACTTTTATTCGGAAGGCTCTTCAATGTCGACGTCATGTTGCATGACAACGCCCGCCCCCACACTGCATTGCCAGTGAAGAGGTTTTTGGCCAAGCATGAGGTTGTGGAGCTGCATCATCCGCTATACTCTCCTGACTTGGCCCCCGCATACTTCTTTTTGTTTCCCAAACTCAAAACTGTGATCAAAGGAACATGCTTTGTGGATGTTGAAGACATCAAGAAGAACGCGACGTCGACATTGAAGAGCCTTCCTAAATAGGACTTTAAAAGTTGTTTCCACAACTTAAACAGCTGAGCACAGAAATGTATTATGGCAGATGTGGATTATTTCGAAACATTAAAAGGTTACGTTTTTCACATCATTTGTTCTGGTGTTATTAGAGCATTCCTGTAAATTAATAGCCACACCTTGTATGATTTTTCTTACAGATCTCATTGAGTAAAATTTAAAATTAACATTTATTATAATCCCTTAATTAATGAAATAAAAATTAACATAAATTTAAGTGCAAAGCTGGCAAAGTTAAGAGAATAATTATTGATTTGGTAGATCATGAATGCATTTCAAAATTTAGAATGATTTGTATTTAAAATTCTTTGGTTATGAAGTTTAATAAATTTTTTAGCCAATGTAACACGCACCTACTAAACGAACTGCATCGCAAGGGGAGGAACATTTATCCCTGGAAATTGAATGGGTGCTTTTCTCCAAATTCCTGCAATATGGCCTACATTTCCCCCTATTCAGAAGGGAAACTACTCCCAAGGGGATATTTCATTTGAAATTACTACTTCTGATTACTTACTTTATAGTGTTTAGGATTCAGGTATCATGCATATATTTATGATGTGCTAAATTTTTCGGTTACAAGTTTTAGGAGGCACTTCAAAAGCCCCTTTTTGAGCAAACAGCGTACCAAAAATTTTTATGCTGAAAACATATCTTGCTATTTTCCTGGCTATACAGTCAAAAGTCGTTAATCCGGATTCGTCGGGACTTCGGCGATTCCAGATTATATATTTTTCCGGATTATAGATCATCAGTTTAAATCTGGTAAGATGGCATGCAGAAATTCTAAAATTAAAAATATGAAAAACCATAATTTATGAAATAAAGAACAATTATGATCTATAGGGTATCAAAATTTACAAAAAAAAAAAAAAAGCTTAATATTTATTTGTTTACTTTATTAAACATTTCTTTCAATGTAAGTTGTTGGTAAAATCCTAGTATAAAGTGTAGCCTTGGCGCGATTTTGAAAATTATCGCCAACACCAAAAATGATCCAAAGAACGTCTTTAAACTATATACTATGTGTGTATATACATAATATATACTATATTTAACTGTATATATTTTTTGAATGACCTGTTTACTATTCATTGCATATGTCCCGTTTTTACTGCTCATCATAAAGTCGCCAAATCCCATGTGCACCGGATACTAGGATTAAACCAAGTTGTTTAAGTTGCTTCATTTTATGTGATAATACTTTCTCTTTAATTCTATAAACAGACATAATTTTTTGTTCAGTTACAAAGTTCCGCTGTTCAAGTCCCGTAATTGCTGTGCCGAGAATACCGACTAACTTGTCAATCGAAATTTTTCGTTTTCACTAACCTCTCTGTCACCTTCTTCATGTCTTTATCCATTTTTTGCAGCAATTCCACTTTTTGTTTGACGGACATCGAAACATACTTTCTTTTTGTAGATCCTTTGGGAGCTCCAGCATCGGAAATTCTATTTGACATAATCGAAAGTTCAAGTTTACTTTTATAAAATTGCTCTTACAGTCTGCAAAAAATAATAAGCAGCATCCAATTCGAAGATTAAGGAACAACGCAATCATCAACATTAACTGAAATAGATAATTAGATAATTTTAGCTTATACCGTTCATTATACATTAAACGTGCATGCGAAAACGTATTCTGCGCTTGCGCACACACGCCTATGCGCAGTCGTAAAGGTCTTACGCGCACGTGTAAACGCCAATGCGCATGCGCAGAAAGTTTTTAGCTTTGAGGTCCGGATTATGGGTGTCCGAATTAACGACTTTTGACTGTATATTTAACTACTAATAGCTGTTGTCCCATGCTGATATTTTTATATCTGTCATAAGGTGACAGATAACACCAAATTGAATTTATGAGATTATGGCAAAGCATGTGAAGGCTATCTGCTTAAGAGAAAAGATACCTTCATGAAGGGCATTCTAAGAGAAAACCAGCTCACATTCACATTACAAAAGGGAAAAAAGATGAAAATGTCCATGCAGTTAGCCTGTTCATCAGGAATTGAACTTAGATCAAACAAACAATGTTAAGACATTTTATTTGCTCATCTGCTGGTATGCTTTATTATACAAAGCAAGATTTTATAAATATATATTTTACCTTAAAACCGTATTAAAATATGTAAGCCAAAGTAAAATTTAGTATTTTCAGCAGTGATGTGCGGTAGGTTTTCATGCAGGGTGTGCAGAGAACAACAATAATAATAATAAAACCATAAAAATGTACATTAAACACTTCTTTAATTTTTTATTATTCATTTGTACACAAAATCCATACGTCTATCTGTATTACTAACAAAATCATCAATTACATGATCATAAAACTGGTTTTGACTGTAATAAATGTAACATTTCTTTTTCTATTGTTATTAGAGATAAATTGCTTAATCTATCCTGGCTCGTATTGCGTGCATAATTTTTTACTCTTTTCAATGCTGAAAATAATCTCTCCACCGAAGCAGTTGAAAATGGAATTGTACAAATTAAATGTGCCAATTTATTTACTTCACTTAATTATCGCATTCAAATCATTCAGCATTATATGTTGAATAAGTTTTGATAAATTCATTTCGTGGTATGACTCACTACGATAAAGAACGCATAATTCATTGGTTAGCTTTACAAAATTGAAATGTTTTGCATAAGTGTACTTTAACGAATTAAGGCATTCATCCGGAAATTTACTTTGATATTTCTTAAAAAAACAAATTCAATAGTTCAAAAAATTTGAGCGAATTCATTTTTTAAAACAGACATCTAACTGACAATAAATAGTGTCCATTATTTCATAATATAAATTTTAAAATGTTGGTCTTGGTCTACACTTGAGTTTTGTAAATTTACACATTTTTTTTAATTTGGGAGACTCACTACAGAAATAGTCTCTTCATAAACTTCATCAAATGCAACAGAAGTTCACATATTTTGAATTGCATCTTTTACTTCCTCTACTTTTTGACTAGAATATGCTATATCTAAGTTAGTTTTTGTAAAATATCAAATAGAACATCAGTATAACTAAACACTTTGACCAAAATATTTAGGAGAAAATTACCGTTAAATTCTTTAAAAAACGTGATAACTCTTTGCAATATTAATTGTATCGTTATTCCAGCCTTCTGGATTCTCAATAATATTTTCAAATAAATCAGATAGACCTTGCCTTTCGCTTTTTACGGTATTTACCAAACAAGATGAATAGTTCCAACGTGTTGTAGCTATGTTTGGATATTTTCTTTTAATAATTTCATTTAAAACATGATTTCTTTTTGTAGACACCGAAAAAAATGAGGCTATGCCAGAAATTGTTGCAAAATATAATTTACAATCTTTTATAAACAATACAGATTGCAACAGAACTAAATTAAGTACATGTGCGCAACAATGCACAAACATAGCTTCTGGGAAAATGTCTTTTACTTTTTTCTGTGTCTCATTCAACGCTCCTACCATGACTGCCGCCCCATCGTACATTTGAGTAATCGGTTTATTCTCACACCCCCAACTCAAAATCGTTTCTTGCACAACATTACACAAAGCTTCCGCTGAACGATCACCACTAACATCTTTAAAAAACAAAAATCTTTCCACTGGCGCACTACAATTATTAACATATCGTAGCACAACCGATAATTGCGATTTGTGAAATATGTCAGATGTTTCATCCAGCATAATAGCAATGAATGGCGTTTCTTTTACCTCGTTTCTAATTTCTGAAATTTTATCGATGCAATAATATCATTTTGTATTCTATTAGAGGTTCCAGAAAACACAGTTGCAGTTCGTAGATGGTTGGCTAAAAGGTCATCATATTTACTAATTAAAGTTATTAATTCTATATAATTTCCTCGATTAAGGGAATTTATATTCTCATTGTGTCCACGAAATGCATCTTCTTGTTTTGCTAAGTAACAAACTATATCTATTAATCTGAGAATATTTCTATTTCTTGTTACTTTTTCATTGTGTTGAGCAATCAATGAAGCCTTTTGTTGATCTAACATTAAATCTATCCTAGCGGTACCAAATGTTTTTAATAGTATTATGGCATTTATGTGAGATTGTGTTTTTTCATGTTTCTTTGCAGCTTCGTGGAGATGATTTAAATCACTGTAGCCTTGTTTTGTCCAAATATTCTTGTTCTTTTCAATTACAACAAAAAGTAAACATGGCCAATAGTACAACTTATTCAATTCACTACAACCGGTTAACCATTTAAATTTTTTATACATAGATTTTTGAAAATGTCGTACACACTGTTGTCCTTTAATCTTAATGTTTTGCGATAGAATAATATTCGGCATCGGTCTACTTAATTTAACTATTTCATTTTTTGTAGTAACGTCTCGTCTCGAAAATGGATTTTCCAATAAATCTTTAATTATTGAGACATCTGAGTTCTCCATTCTGAAATGGGTTATTTATTATGAATATAAATTTAAAGAATACAATAAATAAAATATTTACCTACGAGTAGTCGAGGTATAACTATAAAAACAGCAAAACTTACGAGAATTCTACTAGCACTGAAGCAAAAATCATGTCTTGTGTTGTATGGTGTCATATTGGCGGCGAAAAAGCAACGCTTCGGGCTTCCACGAAAAACTTATATTTTCAGCAAACGTAGTACCACACGGCACCCGCCGCTGCGGTGCCTCATCATCAGCCTGATGACATCAGGATGCTCATTGGTGCCGACAGACCGAACGTCTATTCCACGTGCAGAGGATTTCATTGCACGCTGGCACAACAGAACGAACTGTTTCTTGTTCGGTCAGTGGATTAAATTATATTTATTAATTGTTTTTAACATTTGGAAATCATATATTCTGCAAAAAACATCTTGACAATTTTTAAAAACAAAACCAGGGATATGGTGTTAGACAGATCATAACTAATATACTGTCTGTAAGACACAATGAATAGTAAAATTTGGACTGTTCTGTTAAAATTCGTTTCTTTTTTGTTTAACAAAACAAAATTGTTTTTCAGAGAATTATTTCCATAAATATAATACATCACTGAAATTATTTTACCATACTAAAACATTTCCCTTTATATTGATGAAATACTTCTTTTATATTTCCATAAAAACAAAATCTTACAATATATAAATTTAAACATTAATTGTCTGCAAAATCGTATGGCCAGTTAATCAGTTAAAAACCAAAAGCGCTTCAGCACGTATATCCCCGCTCTAATACAACGCTTAGTGAACCGTACCTTTGGATGATTCTGAATGCAAAGTGCAGGAAAAATAGCTGCACTTGCCTCAGTGTTATAGTATGCTGTGCTTCTTCAGTAGCCCATACATATAAAGCATGATTTTCTATTAGTGCGCAGTGCGTACTTCCTATGTTCATTTGCTTTTGAATGCACTACAAGGTGCAGCACCTAGTACCGCACACACGGCGGGAATACAAGCAAGCAAATTAACATAATATTTGAATATATTTATTATATACCATATAAAGATAGAATTTTTGCTCACCCTGCACATATGGACTGCACGCCCTTGATTTTCAGTTGTATTATCAGGAAAATATAACAATATTTTTGAAATCAGAGTTTATTACAGATACAAAAATCTGAACAGAGAGAGTTATTTATAATGTTCATTAAACCTATTATTCAAAGATTTGTAAAGCTATTCATTAGTCTCTTCTTCCTGAATTAATGGAAAATCAATCTTACATCTTGGTAAATTCTTTTGCAAAACAGATTTGCAATAACTCCGATCCTTAACTTCTGGTAGATCATAAAGATACAAAGTTTCCAAATTCCTAAAAAAAAAAAAAAAAAAAAAAAGAGGAATCAAAATATTTATCATGACACTGAAGCAACCATTTAATATTTGATATCTAAATATATTATAAATGGGAGTACTGTTAATTGCTAGACTAATTAAGAATCAAAAGTAAATATGTAAATAATATTACATCCTTTGATGAATATTCTGAAGAAAAAAATTTTCATTCAATTACATACATAAACATAAGAAAACAACATTTTAAAAATTTCTCAAAGCATTTAGTACATCACAATCTGGATTTCTGACAATATATATAGAATTTTGTTCTTTTTCTGAACATGACTATTAGTCTTTAACAATCTTAAGTAAAATTATATTATAGGACTAAAACTTGGATAACACACAGCCAGATAAATATCAACCAAGTAAATCAAAGAAAAAACTGCATACTGATCTGCTTCCAATGGATGTATTTAATATCAAATATGCCATACAGCATTCTCAGCTTTATTTCTCATTAAAGCTAACAAATGACACCACAAATCAGATAATAAATAGAGAAAAGCTTTAATTCACAATACTATGGCAACAACTTATGAATTGGTTCTTTGCTATTTAATCAGAATCTACCATATATTGCATCATGTTTGATTTTTTGCCTTTCTATGTCTGTTGCATAGTCTTTTATCCATGCATGGATTTTTATTATTTAGTCTAAGAGACATAGTTGAAAAGTTTCTCCAAGGTGACAAAAACAAGAGTGAAATCAAGGTCTCAATCTGATTTCAAAAGAGGGTAGGCTTATAACATACTGCAATAGTACTTCCAAACAATTTAAAAGAAACACCTGACAAAATTAAAAATAAAATTATTAAGAGTATCGATCCTATCAACTTGGAAACTGGTGTAAAGAGGGGTTAAGAAAAGTGAAGAGAAGCAGTTTACTTGCCGAAGCAGCCAAACAAAATGATTTAGATCAGTTTTTACAAACTCATGACCCCCGAAGCAATTCCATGCATCTATCTATATAGCCCATGAATCCAATTCAACACATGTTGGTTGCAAGAGTAACCAATTTTATTTAATTTCAGATTCTTTCCTATAAACTTTCATTCCCCTAATTGTCAATGCCAGAATATTTATGCGCGTGAAGGAATCCAAATTCTACCTTGTAGAGAAAGAGTTTAAATACCGAGTTTTAGAAGGAAAGTTTGAGAGAGTTAGGATATTGCGGCTACCTCTGTTGCGTGAGCTTGTACTCCCGGAGTTATTGCTGGTTTAACATAGCATAACAGCATTTTCTTTGCTGCCACTAGTATTGATGTGGTTTTAAGTAACAGGAGTTATCTGAGCACTGTAGCTCATCTTCTACTACTTGTGAACGTCTTCGAATTTTTAACTTAGTTCTGTGATTTCAGTTACCGCCCAAGGGAGGCGTAGTGTGTTAGCCTCGAATTGACGCGTTGTAAAATTTAAAGAGTTTAATAAAGGGTACATTAAACCCTTCTCCTGTGCAGTTATTACACGTACAATTGTCACTTAGAAGATAAGCAAGTAGACCCCACAGTATGCAAAACCTTTTCAGCAGCCACAGCCATACTTTCTATTTTCCATGAGATTCACTTAAGAATGCTTCCCAGTTTCACAAATAGAAAATGCAAGATCTGTTTTGTAAAGCAATATACACACAGTTTGAGTTTGAGCTTTATTAGGGATTAATTACAGCACAGACTTAAAAGGTCCAAGACTGTGACTTCAAAATTTATCAGGCTCCTGAATCTTTCTATAATTACCTTTTTTATGTAAACCTTTCCCCCCTCCTTTACGAAAACAAGGAAATTGAGCATCGGAGGAAGGAACATGAAAGGGTTCTGTGCTTGGCAGTCTTGATCAGACTCTAAATTTAACAGAATTAAATATTCATGCTTTAGGGATTTAAAAGCATACCTTCTATGTACATGATTATGATATCTGCAAAATTTTGACATTAATAGTTCTCATGAATTATTAACTTATGTATTTCAAGAGGAGTGCAACACATCTTCATAATAGAAGTCTTCAAAATTAATACTGGGATGCACAGATGATCAGTAACTAACATAAACTTGCAAATAATATATGGATAACACATGAAAGAATGACTTTAACGTATGCTGATAAATTTATTTTTGCTAACATTTTGAACATCCAGTATTACTACACTTTGAAGATACCATATGCAAATTACTTCACAAGAACCATTCAAAAACTGCAGACCAGTGTTAAAAAATATGTCATTTTTGTTAAATTTTAAGAAATACTTTAATGCAAATTATGGCTGCAGCTGAAAATTCTAGCTGCAGGGAATGAAGTGTTCCTTTTTAGATTTCTGTGAGTTGCCCTTCTGGATTATGACACCTTCTAAAACTTAGCATCAGAATAAACTGATACTGGAACAAAGTATCTGAATTTATGTACCAGCAGGTATCCAATATAATTACTAATTTATTTAAAATCCTACTTTTTATATGTTAAATGAAAAACTATTATGTTGCAGCAAATTTTTATTAATTTCTGCTTTTATGGGCATATGTATACAAGCAATAATTGATTCAGCTATACACAGAAGCTAAAGAGCGAGTCATTAAATCAAGTGGTGACAATATTTAATTTATTTATATAACAGGAAATTCGAAGAATGTCAATCTGAAATATGAAAAATTATTTCAAAATATTAATAAATTTAACTACAATACAATTATTTATATGATTTATGTTTATGATTTAAATGTAGGCATAAAAATAATAGCTATGACTTTTAAGATTTAAAAACAAAAAAATTTATATAAATTTAATATATAACTCGTTTTCAAATTGATAAACAACATATTACTTTTACAGTTTTGTAAGCAGAAAATACATCATTTTACACAAATGTAATTTTTATTTATAAAACTTATAAAAAGTTTATCCCTGATTTCTTTCTTGTTATCCTAAAGTGGCACAAACTAGTTTTACTGGATGAAAAATTAATGTTAAGAAGATTTTGATTTCATATGATAGTCAGCTGCAGTTGAATCTTCAGACATTAAATATAAAATCACATCAGAATTTTTCTTCACAGTTTAAAAAAAGTAAATTTTAGAGCAATGAAGCATGTTTACTTTTATGTGCATATTAAAAAAAAATAAATGCAAAAAACTGACACTTCTAGCATTATACAAGACGACGACAAGTAATAAACCAATATTTCAAAAAATGTTGATTAAAAGACATACTCCAGAGCTGAAATTGACAGAATCCCTTTGTCTGAAATATTGCCACAACTAATCACTTCAAGATGCTTTAAAGAGTTCTTTGTGACTGAAAGCATGTTCATACAAGTATCCTCCAAATATATACATTTACAAAACTTAATACGCTTCAGGTATTTCAGGCCACCTATAAAATTTAAAATAGTACTTTATAAATAATGATATCATTATTCAAAATTGTGTTTTTTTGCACAAATATGCATTATTATCCCAAAGGATATTTTATCATCTTTCAATATTGTCAGACAAACACACACAAAAAAGGATAAAAATAAAAGGGATGATAAAAATATATCTGTCTGAGACCTTTACAGCCTAACATGTTCACTTTATTTGGAACGAATCATCGGCAGTCATCAGGCAGCACTGATGAACTAAATAAAAGCTCTTCTTGAAGAAGTCATTTGTCAGCTAGCTAAAAAAAAAAAAAAGTTTGTTACAGCCATCTGTCTTCATATGGACTGAAGTCCAAGAAGAAAACCAAAGATGGGACTGAAGTCCGATTATCTGAACTGAAGGGTCAGGTCTTCCATTAAATGGATACCAAATTTCTGTTTCTCTCACAGGTCTAGCAATATTAGGGTTGATGTTGATATCTACGAAGATTGTCAGGATGTTTTACCTTAAATGAACATCAAACTTGGAAAACACACAGCCAAATAAATATCCACCAAGTAAATCAAAGAAAAAACTGCATACTGACCTGCTTTCAATGGATGTATTTAATATCAAAGATGCCATATAGCATTCTCAGCTTTATTTCTCATTAAAGCTGACAAATGACACCACAAATCAGATAATAAATACAGAAAAGCTTTAATTCACAATACTATGACAACAACTTATGAATTGGTTCTTTGCTATTTAATCAGAATCTACCATATGTTGCATCATGTTTGATTTTTTGCCTTTCTATGTCTGTTGCATAGTCTTTTATCCATGCATGGATTTTTATTATAGTATAAGAGACATAGTTGAAAAGTTTCTCTGAGGTGACAAAAACAAGGTCTCAATCTCATTCCAAAAAGAGGGTAGACTTAGAACATACTGCGATAGTACACCCAAACAATTTTTAAAAGACACACCTGACAAGATTAAAAATAAAATTATTAAGAGTATCAATCCTATCAACTTGGAAACTGGTGTAAAGAGGTTAAGGAAAGTGAAGAGAAGCAGTTTACTTGCTGAAGCAGCCAAATAAAATGATTTAGATCAGTTTTCACAAACTCATGACCCCGAAGCAATTCCATGCATCTATGCAGCCCATGAATACATTTCAACACATGTTTGTTGCAAAGGTGTTGCTTATGGTTTTAGAAACATAAAGATATGGACTGACCTTTTCTGCATGACTACATAGAATGAATAGGTTGGGACTTTATCACTGTATGCTTGTATGGTAGGTCAGGGCTAGACAAAGTGGGAGAATTTCTCCCACTTTGTTGTTAGTCAGTAAATTTAGTTTGCAGACTGACAGGTGGTAGGGCTTCAGTATTCTGTCCCCCCCCCAAGTTTCCAGGTTAGGTTATAAAAGTAAGTTATTTACAAGTTACTTCAATATACTGGAATTACTTAAAATTTCTTTTGTAGGTACCAATTTTTATACTTCAGTAGAAAATAAATATAAATTAAATTTTTTATTATCATTATTTATGTATGCTTTAACACATTTAGTAAGTGAAATCTTTTCTTTTTTTAAGAATTTTTAAATTTTGTTAAAAAACTGTTCTGGCCCACCAGCTGCTTTCTCTTTCTTCATATTGTGCATTCAGCCCACATGCAATCTGAGTTTGAGATCACTGATTTAGGTGCATTGAAAACAGTTGTTAATGATATTAAAATGTAAAGGATGATCTAGAGATAATAACTTGTGAAAATTAATTCTTGCTTCAGTGTATAATGTGCAACTCTATTAAGGCAAAGATGAAGTTAACAAAAATCATAAAATCAATTCCTAATAGAAAGTGAAACTGATGTTAAATTTCCTATACAAAATAAAATGGAAAAGAGCTGGACTGTATTTACCAACCCAATGACTTAAAAAAAAGATTAAAAAAATTAGTAAAATTAATTTAACATGGATTTTTAATAATTCTAAAGAATTCAAGAAAATTTCAAGATGATATTACTGCCCATACTAAGAATTTTATACAGAACAGCAACATTATACCCAAATGTGCTGAAACTAAGCATTTAGCAAGTGGGAATACATTTGAACATGATATTTGTGTTAACTATAAAAAGCCTAATCACAAATCTAATTTAAAGGTTGATGCTGTTTGTAATTTAAAATCTCAAGTTCAAACTATTTAAGGAATATTAGAGAGTTTGACATTTTATCTAAAAATAAATTATGGTAAACTTTGAAATTATCCCTTTTGGGGTTGACGTATCATATGAACATTGTCTTCTAAATGTATCCCAGAGCCAGCTGTGCTATATATGAATCGATGTTTAAATAGACTGTTAGGATGGGTGTAGCACGTCTGAATTTTTTGACAGAATGTTTAATTAGTATCTTTCCTCCCATTAGATGTAGCCTTATGCCTGTTATGGTGGGATCTTTTGAATGTGGAGAATGTTCATCTGCATTCCCTTGCAGTATTTTTTATTTCTGGTACTTTGTTTCGGAATCAAAGTGAAAGTGGTGGGTTGAGTACTGTAAATAAACAGAGTTGGCATCAGCTGATATAAACACATGGGGATCTTCTCAATGCTTCTGGGAACTTTTGTTTTTATTTTTAGTGATATGGGTATATATATGTTCTAGTGTTTTAGAGATTTTATTCAATCACAGTTTGGCTAGCACTGAGGCAAATGTTTTGTGTGTCATTTAGAAAATCATTTTTTATACTTCAAATGGCAAGGCAAATATAATGATAAAGTTTTCAAATCAATTCTGAAAACTATCTGAGTGTTCCTCTCATTATGTGCCAAAAATTGGAACAACTAGACTACAAATTTAATTTATGTGAATTTTTTCTAAAGTTAGGCTTAGCAGCGCAAATTGCCCATCATAGCAAGACAGTGTATCCTATCAGTGTGCCATCCCAAGAGAGCAGTTCGGTGATTCAGGCACCTGTCCCGAAAGGTTAAAAGCAATTCAGATTAATTTACAACATTCTAATGCAGTAATTACTGAGATTGCAGAAACAGTTGAAACTGATTTGGATATTGTTTTGTACAAGAACTTTATATTATACAGTCAGTTGTATTCCATACCATTAAAATCACATCTATTCAAAAGCCAATTGGTAGCTGATTAATAATTTTTTGGTGCTGAACTCTGGTAGTTCAACCTGGGTTCAAATCCCAGACAATGAACAAGCTGGTTGTGCAGGTGTTTTCATGGCTTTGCCCATATGTAATATGAATATGAGCCATCTTCTCTAAAAAGTCCTCAACACAGACATCTGTTCCCTTAAGCAAATGATCCTTGTGTGCTCCCATCCAAATAACTTAATCCAATCACATTTATTTAAACCAAGCATGAATATTTTCCACAATCATTGGCTGTAATAAGTGGTCTGTCATGGAAGTTTATAGTTTTTTTAGTAAAAGTTATCTTGATTGGGGTTTTCCATAAAGCACAATCTGTTCTTACTTAGCAATAGCTGTTATTGCTAATCTGTTATTTGAATAACGCATGAATGGGTGGAGCTAGTATCACAGTTTTGGTGTGCTTGCAAAAGGGCCTAAAGGAAACTCATTTATGAAGCTTGATTATTTTTGTCTGAACATTTTTTTCACCGAAATGGACCAATATTCAACAAAAGAGACCTGTTTCCAAACCACATGGTTTCAGCATGATGGGGGCTCTTTGACATTTACCAGGTAACATCCTGCACTTTCTCAAAAGTCACTATACCAATTGTGTCATCGAAAGAGGTTTCTCAAATCTCTTTGAATAAAGGACCTATTTACCCCCACAAGACATTTTGATTTCTACAAATAGAGATATGATAAAGTTTCCCCGACTTCAATGAAAAGTCATAGAAGAGCTGAAAACAGAGATATCAAGTGTTTTAGGATTGGTTTTAACACACAAATTCAAATGAGTTATGAAGAACTTTGAGCTCAAATGGCAAACATTTTGAGAAACTCATCTTTCAATTTCCTTTCTTCTCACTCATAATTGAGACATGATTTTAACATATATTATTGTGGTGTATAAACTTTCCTCTTAAATAAGTCAACTGAATGTGGTGAATAACCTGCCTTTTAATTACCTTAAGAAGAACACCAACAACAAAATCAACATAACCTAAAAAAAAAGTTAAATCATTGCGTTGTGTAATCTAAATATGCTACAACCCTGGTTAAGAAAGTGTATGTAGTAAGTATTATAATTATCACACCAAAATAGTAGGTAAGCTGATTTATTAAATATATAATTCATTGCAATTAGACAAGGATATCCTCTGGAGCACTAGAAGTTAGAAATCAATTTAATTTTTAAATTAACAATAATAATCTGTTCATGATACAGACACTTAATATTTCTACTCAATAAATGAATAAAATTATTGATAGTTTATCGAGAAATAGGGGTCGGCAATGGTTGCAAATGTCCCCATCTCTAACGGAAAATTTAAGTAATGTTAACCTCCTGGGCTGTAGACATCTTCTGGTACGGTCTTTCCCAAAACAGATCAGTTGCATTCGACGGCGGGTATCTCACAGACCAAGCTGACCATCTAAGCCAACAATCTGTAGCGCGGCCGTTGCACTGGAGAGAAACATCAGAAATTTTCGGTTCCTTCCATTTACACTAAGCCTACTCTGCTGAAGTGACGCTTCGGCAAACTTCACTGGACATCATGCGTAGAGAGTTTTCTAAAGGTGACAAATGATTACATACAGTAGACTCCATCCCTGGCAATCTGAAGAGGTTGAAATAATCTCCTTTGATAAAGAACTCCCCAAAAGCTAGAGGTTAATTATGTTGGAACCGGTGAGAGAGAAAGGAATTTCGCTGCAGCATTTTTTTCCGTCTTCTACACTCTTCTGGCTCAGAAATGTTTGTGTGTAAAATCTGCCTCTTACGAGCATGCAAGAGTTTTTAAATCAAAAAACTTTCACATTTCCAAAAACTCCCAAAGAGATGCAAAACATTGATCACCTGTCAAAACCAACTCTGGAAGCTTAAAAACTGCGCTTCTAAGTGAACATTTCGAAGTCAGGAAATCTGCACCATTTCTGCTAAAAATATATGCTTAATTACGAATAACTTCTCAAGCAATTAAGCTAATGAATAATTTCACCAGAAAGGCACAAATTTTCTGTACAAAAGCATATAAATTTCAATTAGTTAAATTCATAATTTCTATTTTTAAAATGAGATAATACTCATGAAATACTTGAAATTAAAGTCTCTTTAACACAAAATCAAACCCAAGAGACCTATTTTAAGTTATCCAATCCTAACATAATTAACTTTATTTAAAAAAAAATAAAATCCAGCAAACACAAACCTTAATTAATATTACTAAAAAAATTATATTTCTTCAACACCTTACAACCAGAAATTATTGATTCAAAACACTTTAGCAGAAAAGGGGTAGACATTAACCAAACTCTAAAATAAAAAAAATTTTTTTTTTAAGGGGACAAACGACATAAAAATTTTCGAATTTTCAATTTTGCGCTAGAAAAATAGACTCAGACGATTCCAAAAATATATAATTTATGCATGTTTCGAAATTTTAAAAGGGCGAAATCTCTCGTTTAAAATGTAAACAAGCACTGGCACGCCCACAAGTTTAAAGGGACAGATGTTTTATCGTTGTTTATTATCACTTGCACATACAGATGTTTTAGCAGTTTTTATTACTTCCTTGGTCAGAATATAATTCTTTGAAAGACATTTGGCAACACGTTTTTAAATTGGCTTATTCACTAAGCTGTGTAGTGGATAATTGTCGAATTTCGTATTTACAACTTGGCTTTGTTTAATTTGTGTTTCGCTATTCTTTTCGTTCTTTTTCATTTAAAGTCGTGCTTTCTGTGTTTATTTTTGATTGTTTTATTGTGTTATGTTAGTGAATAAAAGTTTTAAATAAGGAAATGCCGAGAAAAAAATCATTCGGGAAGAGAAAATATATCGGAAATCAACATACATATGTGAAAGATGTTACCCATAATGTAAGTAAGTCTCCCCTAAATATGAGTGCATCTGAGTACAAAATCGGCATAGTTAATGGCGAAGATGAGTTCTTAGAGTCTCAGAAGAGTAGAAACTTTATAATTGAAACAGAAACATTATTGCATTTATTGAAGGCATTTGCAAAATGTAAGAAGTGTGGGAAATATGATTCTTTTGATGTGATAGACCAAAGTAATTCCCGCAGAGGACTTGCAGTAAGTTTACTGTATTTGTGTACTGCATGTGGTTATTCTACGAGTAGTATGACATCTAAAAAATCTAAAAGATGCTGCGATGTTAATTTACGCCTTACTTATGCAATGCGTTGCATTGGTAAAGGGAAGAAAGCTGCAGAGACATTCTGCGCTGTTATGAACTTACCCCCTCCGCCAAGTGACTTTCAGAAGTATAACAAAATTTTGTTACCTGTATTATCAGAAATTGCTGAAGAATCCATGTTGAAAGCTGTAAAAGAAACAGTTGCGGATAACAGTGGAAATGCTGTGTTTAGAAGTCTGTCTGACAAAAAACTGCTGTCAAAGTGCTTACACGGACGAACTCAAAACCCCAATGAAAGTTTTAATAATTGCATCTGGATACGCATACCCAAAACTGTTTTTGTGAGTATTATCACCTTAAAATTGGGTTTGTTCGATGCCATAATATGTTTTAATGATGGTGTACAAAGCCGGAGTAAAGTAATGGAATTATTAGGAATGCAACCAGGGTTTTATATGGTAAAGAGTCTGAGAAAAATAGATTGTCTTAGAATTCGTGAGGGCCAGCTCGCTTACCAAAAGCTTTCTAAAATGACCAGAAAGAAAAATCAATTTATAAAACAAAAACAGTTTGATGTAGAAATGTCAATTCAAGATGATTATGGTGCAGGAAAATATTAAAATGATATTTTTTTATAAATTATTAGTTTTTAAATGTTTTTTTTTCGTTTTTCTCAAAATGTGTTTTTCTTAACTTTCGGTACATTTTTCTTGAAAACTATTCGACCTGGAAGGTGCCAATTTTCCATAGTTGTTTATCATTACTATTTCTTTGAAACTATGCAGGATATAAAATTTACGAGCATTAGTATTGGATATATTAATAATTTAATACTAATTTTTTTGTGATTTTTCAAAGCATTTTACTAATTTATTTTTAATATTTTTTCTTTTTAAGTAAAATGTAAAATACTGCTTATTATTCTTAAATGATATATTTTTAACTACCATGCACGATTTGAGGACGATTGGTGCAGTACTTTTTAAGAAAAGTGTACCGAACTAGCACATTGTCCGATGAGATTCGTCAAAGGTAAGTGAAATTAAACAACTGGTTTTTAAAAATATTAGGCATTTAATATATATTTTATGTGTTTTCTGTAATCTGTAATCTATGCATTTTAAATGAAAAAAAGAATCATGTGTATAAGTTTATTTTGAGAAAAGTTATATCTTAATAACTTTCGTCTCGAAATAGTTACATTTTGCCAGTCGACATGTCACATGTCCCCTTAAATAAAAAAAAACACTAAAAATATGTAACAAACAAACTTTAAAAAAAGTTACATAACCTTAAGGGTCAAAACAAACTTTCCAAAACCAAAGTAAAACTTTAAATTCCTAAACAAAAATTAAAATTAAACCACTTTAAGAAACCTTTTAAAACAGCTAGACTTAAATTTAAAGTCTACCTAGTTAAAGTTTAAACTTACGACCAACTTTAAACAAACTAAAGCAAAATTAAAAACTCCAGTTACTGATCAAAACTGAATAAGGGCACTTAACTTAAAAGCTTGAAATTAATAACAATTAATACATAACAATATCAGCAAGATCAAGATTAAAATGAGCCCTGGCATGTATCAATTGTCAAAATGATTAAAAATATGAGAGTATTCATGATTGTTATGTGCTTTTTAAGTAGGGCACCAAATTTGTTATGTGCCTATTAAGTTGACACAGTAACACACAAATTTTAGTAACAGTTATATATACTAATCCCAATAAACTTAAAACATTCATTGCGTTGTGTAATCGGATTAACCCTTAATTCAATTTTGGTGACCTGGTGAAATGACATGAGTAAATAAAAAAAATTAAAAAAAAAAAAAAACATACACTTATATTTTTCAATGAAAACAAATTTGTTTATTGGAAAAGAACATACATCAATTTAAAGTATCATAAGATAGAATCCATAAAAAAAATAGATATTATAGCTATTAAAGATATTCCTGGGATATATCAAAAAAAAATATTCAACATAAGATAATCTCTAATTTGTAAAAATTCACCCTTAATACAAATAGGTTTACTTTTTTTATTTATTTTTTATATAGACTTATTTCTCAATATTGCACATAAAAATTTTAATGCCACTATTAATTCTATTAAGTGTAACATATTTCTAGACTTTTGCTTCACAGGTTTTTCTATAGAACAATTTTCAAAATTTTTCAGATATAATTGAATTTACACCCTTATTGCACACACATAAAATCAGTTTTCCAAAAGGAGAGCAACCTTAACAAAAATTTCCAGGAGGAATTATATTCCACAGAATTTATACTAGAGTAATGACTTAATGTACAGACTATTAGCACTAATTTAGGTTTCAGAGAACACTCCTTTACTGCAGAACTACAAGGATATAACTTTTCACATTCTGAACCTTAACTATTAACTTTATCTGAATAATTCAGTTTACTTTTACGGTTCTTCAAATAATAATTATAGTGACAATAAAACAAGGTAATTTCTTTAAGAATGAACTTTTAGAACTTTGAAATATTTTTTTCCAGATAACTAATAATAAAGATAATGATAACAAACCAAATTAATTTTACTTCTCTTTTTTTTTTCTTAGGAAAACTACTAGGATATTATTAACATTAATAATTCCAAACAACAACAAAAAAAATTCACTTTATGCATAACTCATTTTTATCTAATTTAATTGGAAGAGAAACTTTTTTTTTTTTTTTTAAACACTTAACATTACCTTTACCCATAACAACTCTGCGAGATCCTTCAGACCTTAAGATTAAGAAATATCTGAATTTAATGAAATAACAAGAAAAATTTAATATCACCCAACTGAGGTTCCAAGACTGAGGTCTCCTGGCAGAAACGTGTAACAGCTAATTCAGGCCAGTGGATACAGTTGACTGTCCATCAGGATTCAGAACGAAAGAGAGTAGCATGAGGTCTCCTGGCAGAAACGTGTAACAGCAATTTCAGGCCAGTGGATACAGTTGACTGTCCATCAGGATTCAGAATGGAAGAGAGTAAGCATGAGGTCTCCTGGCAGAAACGTGTAACAGCTAATTCAGGCCAGTGGATACAGTTGACTGTCCAACAGGATTCAGAACGGGAGAGGGAAGTATTATTCTGGCAATTTAAAACTGGTAAACTGGATCAGGCGAATGCAATAGGACTATTATTTCCTTTTTCAAGATGTCCTTTTTCTTTTCAAAATGTCATTTTCCTCTTTTTTTTTGATTTGACTAATTGTTCTTTTTACCATAGACCTGATTTTATGAGAATCGACGCATCAATTTGTCTCGGGCCCAAAGGCTCCGAGAAAGGAGAGGGACTCTCATTGTAAAACCAGAAGCTCCGCAACTCCAAGAGCAGGTGTCAGGGGCAAGCAGAGAAGAGAAGAGCAAAAAAAGTGAGCTTCATGCGAAAAACAACCCCTTTTAGACAAGATGGGGCAGCCAGCTTGGCTAAACCCCGCCCAAAAAGGTGAAAAAAATAGTTACCAAAAACTCCTGCCTTAAGCAATGCAAAGTTTTACCAAACCCAACCAGTTTGAAATTTTAACGGATCTCCCAACTCGCCAGAAATCGCGCCGAGATGAGGCCACGCCTAAACACCTGCACTTGTAAAACGTGGCAACCCTGACAGGAAGTGACTTTCCAAGTCCAAAGAACACACATTTTTTTGTTGAAAGTGAACTTTCGAAACTCTTCTTCCCCCCCCTTTCTTGTTAGAAGAAAAACTTAGGAAGTTTTAATAATTAAAAGGCTATAACTAAAAATTGATTAAGGCTAGGCTTAAGAAAGTAGTCTCAAATTAAGGAGCTAATTTTTCTGCAACTATTGATATTAAATACTTAGAGTTTAACTTAATTTTTATCATGAAAAACTGAGTTTATTACGTACAAATCCACCTATATCTATCGTCTGAATGTACAAGTTTGAAGACGCTGTTCGCGTAAAACCAAATAACACAAATTGATTGCAATAAATAATAATAGCCAAATAAATTAATATATCCAAACTTGTTGTGTAGCTAAAATTTTGAATATTTACACATTAAAATTTTGATTTCTGTGATTCATTTAATTACATTAAATTTGCTTATGTAATGTAATGAAATGAATCACAGAAATCAAAATTTTAATGTGTAAATATTCAAAATTTTAGCTACGCAACATGATTCTCAAATTTGTTAGAACATTGACACAATACTTTATTTTCTGTCTCCATGGGAAATTGCTCTCATCTTGCCAGTTCTAAAGCCAAGAAAATCTCCATGTGGCCTACTATCAGCCAATAACCTAGCTCTCTTCATACAGTTAGTTGAATATGTAATTCCCCCAAAAGCTGCTTGTCATGCTGGTTGAATAAACATACATGAATTTCTTTTTACCAGTGGTAATGGAACCTCACTGATTCCAGATGACAGTACTTTTTCAAAAAAAAAAAAAAATAAATAAATAAAAATGCAATTAAGTGCATCTTATCTATATTTAAATTATAATTTTTATAGATTAAAAAACATCATGTAGCGTTGTATGAGTAGATTATCCCAATAAATGGTGTATGCTCCCCAAAACAGTAGTGTGGATGAGAAGGTTCTTTATTGATATGGTAGTTCTTTTTTATTTTGCATAAATGGTTATTCCAATTAATAAGAAATACTATGAAATAAAATTTGAGAAAAATTATTTCTTACAACAACCAAAGTTCAATAATAAGTTTCTGCTTAACATAGCAACACTTGTGGCTATACGAGCAATTTACAAGCAGAATATTCCTCATCCACAATTTTTTTACATCATCAATATACAAAGGTTGATCCAGAAATAAGGTTCCCATCAATGTTACAAATAGACAACATTGTTTATTCACATGTACATCGTTGGAAAGAAGATACTTTGCTCTATTTTTTGACATAATCGCCATCCTTTTCTACGCATTTTTGTAGACAGTGCTTCAATTTCTGTATCCCAATATCATAGAACTTTGCCGCCAACCCATTTAGAAGGCATTTCACCTCTTTTTTGACTTCATCGTTGCTCCAGAAGCATTGGCCACTCAAGTGTTCCTTTAACTTGGGGAACAAGTAATAATCACTAGGCATGAGGTCTGGACTGGATGGTGGGTGGGGCATGACAGTCTACCCAAGGTTTGTCAAAAGGTACTGGTTTGATGTGAGGTCGGGCATTATCATGAAGCAGAACTACACTGGCTGTGAGTCATCCCTGCCCGGTGGTTCTGGATAGCTTGTCTGAGTTTTCTTATGGCCCTATCACTTCTATGGACGTGCGCGCTTACCCGGGACAATTCCGAGAAACGAGATTCTAGTAGCACGGCTTTAAGCGGTAGGCTTCCGAGAAAAGTTTCGTCTAGCTAGGAGGAACCTGTCCCGGCTACGAGCAACATTTTAAAATATTATCCGAAAATGTTCCGGCTGGAGACGTGTTCCTCGAACGTTCAACCAATCAGACGAAAGTTCTGCTTCTGAAGGATCACGGGTAACTTTCAATATGGCGAAAGCTCTCACTGTGAAGTGATGGACGGTGGAAATAGAGGCCGATTTAATTATTGCTGTTTTGTTGTAATACAACTGCCTGAGTCATTTTTTAAATGTGTATATATTCATTAAATATATAATCAAGGAAATTTCAGAGTTGACAGTATTTTACGAGGTTCTTGCAGTTCGGATTTGTGTACAAATTGTTCGTCGCCAAAAGTTCGCCAAATTTGTCGTATTTCGTGCTGATCGTGTATTATCACTGTTATATAATAGAACTTTATTTCTTAAATTTAAGTTGAATAATTTTTTAAAATCCATTTGTATATGCGTGGCTTTTCTCCTAATTACTTATCTTTTAAATTGTTAATTGCATAATCAGTGACACATTTTAAACAGCATAAAAGATGCATAGAAAAAGAAAAGCATAGCTTATGTAATAATGAGAATACTCATTAAATTTGTCTATTATTTTCATGTTATTAATGAAATACTTTTTGGATTATAAATACATTAGAAACTATACTTTTATTGTTAATGCTACATATTGAAACATTTGAAATTTAAGGCATTATTATTATGCATGATGAAAAACATTTGTATATACATTCATTAATATAAATCTTATTCATTACATTAATACTAATAAATATATATTAACAACTTCTAAACCATCGCATCTCTCTATCTGTATGTAAATATATGACTTATTAGATGTGTATATATATATGTATGCATGAATACAAAAATGAACATTGCCAAGAAGTTTATTTGAAGTTGCTTTTAATTCAGATAATGATTATGTAATTGGCAGCAACTATAGTTATCAGATATTTGCAAATTATTATGGGTATGTAATAATCAGTTGAAAAATAATTGATGAGTATTTGAGTACTAAAGAGTGTACACATTTTGTTATTGGGTTAATTCATAATTATATCATACATATGATCTACGTAATAAAAACATGACTAATAAATAATAAGAAATGTAACAGCTGTGCATTTATAACATTTGATTACTTAAAACAGCGCACAACTGATTATCACCTTCATGTCTGTTTACATAATGAATTGCACTTTCCAATTAAGTGTACGGGCCTACTAGTGACCGAAGCGTCGTTGAACACTGTTAGTTCTGTCTCAGGTTAGAATGCCGCAAACGGGCTGGCTACATGACGTTTCCTTGGTTTGCTCCATTTGTAACTGGTATACGAGCCAGTTTTAAAAAATCTTCTACAAAGGGATCCCTCCTGTTGTTATCCCTTGAGGCTTTGCGGTAATCACATAAAACAAACTGAGCCCACCAGCAACCGAGCGGTAAAGTCACTGAACACTAGTAGTTCGGTCCGAGGTTCGAATCCCGCAAACGGGCTGGCTGCATGGGCACTTTCGTGGTTTTCCCCATGTGTAATGTGTATACGAGCCAGTTTCCCTCAGAAAGTCCTCCACGAAGGCATCCCTTCTCTTAGGCAGATAGCCCTAGTGTGCTTTGCTGTAATCTCAATAAACCAAACCATAAAACAAACTCATGATGTGAACACCTAATTTCTAGAGTTGGTATAATTAATGTGTTTTAGGTATATTACCGAGTGTTCTATGGGACAGTAAACAACTCGCACATGTTTGATTGCTCGTATTCATATGCTTTATTTGATCTTCATTTTGCTGAATAGTATCTGCTGCCTGTGAGGAGGTAAATATCAGCCATATAGATTTTTGCCATAGAAGGTTTTTTTTTTTTTTTTTTTTTTTTTTTTTTTTTTGTCTGTTTGTTTGAATGGACAGAACAGTAATTATGAGCCATAAAGTTAGTCAGAAAATGCTTTCACCAGGTCACAAATTTTCCAGTGAACCATAAAATTTTCATTGAAATGCAGACAACAGAAAATACACATAAGCGATGTGTGATAAAAAGACTTATCCAGCACATGTTTTTAAACTATTCTTAGTGTATACAGAATTTAGCTATTACTGATGTAATTGATTGCTATAACCAGAAGTGTGTTTATCTGTTATATGAAGTGCCAGAGTGGAGATCAAAGTGATTAACTTGATAGCAATCACCTTTCTATTATCTTCCATTACTAACAATAAAGTTTAAAACGAAAAGCGTGTGAGCGATACAAAACAACACGAAGAAGCGAATGTCACTTGAAAGGAAACGTCACTTTCGCCAATCTGAGCGATAACTGATTCTTGTTTGTCTTTCAGCCTGTTTACCAAGTGAAGATGGTAACCCTATTTCGTCAAAGGCCGTTTCTCAGAACTGTTGCTGCAAACGTTTTGTTCCGGCAACAAACAGCTAATGTGATCACGCTTTTAGTGTTGCACAATACCTGTCTGAGTTGATTGTTGTCCCATGTTTCATCAAATCAATCAGCAGTATCTCCTTACAATCCCAGAACACGCTGGCCATAACTTTGCCAGCAGAAGGTGTTTGAACTTCTTTGTGACTATTGAACCTGAGTGACACCATTGTTTGGAATTTTGTTTCGTTTCAGGAGTGAAATGAAACACCTACATTTCGTCTCCTATAATAGTGGCGTCAAACAATCATTCCTTATCTTCTTGACACTGTTGAAAAAAAACTGGCGAGCACAGGCAAAGCATTTCCCCTTGTTTTCTGCTGTCAACATGCGTGGTTCCTAATGAGCACAATACTTGTGATACCCCAATTTTTCAGTCAAAGCTCTTTTCACTGTACCATAAGAACTCCCAGGAATCCCAGCAGCAAGTTTATGGATGGTGATCCTCCTTTTTTATTTTGAAGCACTTTGCATTGGACCATCTCGATAATCACCTCTGAAATTGATGGTCTTCCACTCCGTTCTTCCCCTCTTCACTCTGGACATTGTTCCAATCGGCAATAAACTCTCTCCACCACTTAAAGACGTGTTGAATGGACATACAATTCACACCATAAACCTCTGTCAACTGATGATGAATATCCATGGAAAAAGTCCCTTTGGTGTGCAAAGAGTGAATTATAGAACAAATCTGACACTTGGCGGGAGCAACAATAGACACCTCCATCTCGGATGGCTGCCGAGCCAAAGAACGTCTATTTACAATACATATTCTTTGGCTGAGCCAAGACTGAGCAGCCCAGTGAAACGCGGTCGGGTGGAATTGAAAGTGGAGGAACAGCCCCACATAGTGGTGTTGCCAGATTTCGCCTTCCACCTTCCCGTGCGGCTAGAGCTGTTTGGGTTTCTGGATCGATCTACGTATAAAAAATTCCAGTCTACTCCTAAATTTCCAAGTTAGCAGGATACTGTATTTTTACTTATATGAAATAGCATTTTACTGATTATTAAACATTAATACTTAGGAACAACAAGAAAATGCTGAAGTGGCCTAAACAGATAACAACTGAAGTGGCAGATAAGTGAGCATGATCTGTGAAAATAGCCCAAGCCATTAGAGTCCTGAAAGAACATCCCAACAAAATGGCTTTAAAAAGTAAGTAATTATTGCATAATAATACACAAGAACATTTACAGCTTTTACACAACAATAAATTAATATCAGGTATTATAAAAGAAAATATAATTACTATTACAGGTAATAAGCCATAATGGTCCATTACAAGTGTTATAAAATGATTAAAATAATTATCTTGGGGTCGATATATCTGTATAACAGATTAATGCCAGGTACTATGAAAAGTAAGTAATTACTGTTAAAGTCAATCAGCCATAATGGTCCCCAGCAGGTATTATAAAATTGTTGTAGTCAATTTTGTCAATGAACCAATAACATTTAGACAGCAGTAGAGTTTCAAAACATTTCTCTTAAAAAGACAGGAAATAGGAATGCATTTCCACTCTTTTTCAGCTGGCACTGCAAAGGATGATTTGGGTTGGTTTGGTTTGGTTTATGTGATTACGGCAAAGCCTTGAGGGCTATCTACCTAAGGGAAGGGATGCCTTGATGGAGGACTTTCTAAGAAAAACTGGCTTGTATACACATTATACATGGGGAAAACCACGAAAATGCCCATGAAGCCAACCCCTTCCTGGGATTCGAACCTTGGACTCAACTACTAGTGTTCAGCGACTTTACTGCTCGGCTACTGTGGATGCACATCAAAGGAAAATGTCCAGAAGATAGGTCATGACACCACTAGATCTCTAGCCTTCCAATATTTTTTAACTTTACAGTTTAAAAACACAAGTGCAGTAGTATAAAAAATTTCGTGTTCTCCGCATCGAGGATATAAGGGAGAATCAGAAAGCCCAAGCCAATACAAGTATGCGGGCAAATAGTCACAGCCTGTAGTAAGGCGGAAAAATGCCACAACTGCAGCCCTAGGAAAATCTGAGATCAACTGTGATCAACTCAAGCAGAGAGGCCCATGGCTTACCGGTAGAGTCACACAGTGCTCTCTGCTTTATCCTGGAAGCATATCTTCTTTTTATCAGAAGTCTTACTGAATGAAATGAGAGGCTTTTCAAAGGTATTTGGAGAATTCATGCACACTTTTTAGCCAAAAAGTCGGCAGCCTCGTTCCCAGGAATCCCACAGCAAGCTGGGATACACTGGAAAGAAATAGAGATTGACATTGAGAGTTTGCTGCACTCAGGTATTATCTGTGTATTGTCTATTTGCAAGAGATTGAAAAGCAGACAGAGAGTCTGACAAAATAACCGTTCTGCAAAATGAAGAAGGGTGGACAGCCAGTTGCTTTAAAGTAGTAGTGCCCAACCTTTGGCCTCTCACGAGCACATTTTGGCCTATTGCGAGTACATTTCCAAAACATCAACATTTTTGTTAAATATATTTCCAATCTTATGTGATACATCTGGAATATTAATTTCGGCAAATGGGTTTGAGATGAATTATAATATTGGTTGAACTTTATGGAAATCAGAGAAGCGGAGTTCAAAATTTTTTTTCAGTGCATTTAGGTTTTCCGAGTATTTCTCTGTTTCAATTGCCTCTTGGTTATTAATATGGCTTGATAAATTCTGAAAATGGGTGAAATTTTCTTCTTTCATTTGATTTATCCACAAATTTAAATTTATCTGGAAAGCAGTTACAGTCCCAGTCAATTGAAAAAAGGTTTTTTTTTTTCTTTTCCCTGGAGATCTTCGTTCAGTTTTTTTCAGTTTAGCTGTTATATCTGTGAGAAAATATAGATTGGATAACCAATTATTGTCGTCCAATTCTTTATAACTTTCATTTCCGGATTCCCAAAACTGCTTTATTGGCTACAGAAGTTCTACAAATCGTTGAAGTACTTTTTCCCTGCTGAGCCATCTAACATCGGAATGAAGCAATAAGATTCCATGTTCATAATCAAGTTCATCAGTCAGCAATCAATTATTTTATAATGTCTTGCAAGATATCTCTTATGACTATAAATGCTTACCATATTATAATAATTAATAAATATAAATGAATGGTTATTTTTTTAATATTTTTTGTTCATAGTACCTAATCGTGCTGGCGAGCACATACAAAACGATCGGCGAGCAAACTTGTGCTCAAAAACGATCGGCGAACAGACTTGTGCTCAAAACCGATCGGGGAGCAGACTTCTGCTCGTGAGCAGAAGGTTGGGCATCGCTGCTTTAAAGTGATATAAATAGCCTCAATTTTGCCATTGTAATGAGTGGAATGAGCACCTATTGGTGCATAGCATGAAAAACAATCACAACACACACCGGCTCCCACTCAGTCTTCGTCGTTAAACAATGATCCATCTGCACAGACAATATTATTACTCATTTCAAACCAAAACTTCAGGATATACGAGGGCAATCCCAAAAAAAAAAGGTCTCCTAGATTTTTAGATATAAAAAGAACCGTTTATTTTCTATAATTGCTACATCACTTTAAAGATTGCAGAATGCTTTATTTTTCAACATAATTGCCATTTCGGTCGATGCATTTTTGTAGACACTGTGGCAGTTTTACAATGCCCATGTCATACCAGCTTGCCGCCATGCCCTTCAGGAAGCGTGCAGGAGCTTCAGGAGCATCCAGATAATCCTCCGATCTTTACGCATTTTACGAACTCAACAATCGCGAAAGTTGAGGAACTCAACTTTCGCGATTGTCTCGTCGGCAATTGACGGCCTCCCGCTCCTTTCTTCGTCATGAATTTCAGTACGACCAGCTCTCTACACCACTTGCGAATTTTTTTGACATCCATGCACGACTGTCCATACACTTCTGTCAATAGGCGGTGAATTTCAAACGGTTTAATGCCTTTTGCGTTCAAAAATTGAATAACTGCGCACTTGGCGGTAACGTTTATCGGGAGCTCCATTTCGAATGGCTGCCAAGCCAAGACTGAGCATCCGAGCGAAGCGCCTGCGTGCTTATGTGATAGCAGAGAAGGCACCACTCACAACAGTATTGCCAACAACCGTATTAAAACTTTCTCTACGTCCCCAAAAAATAGGAGACCTTCTTTTTGGGATTGCCCTCGTAGATGGCCTTTGCACATAGTCTTGAAATGTAAGTTTTATATATTGATATATTAATATATACAGTACAATGTCTTTAATCCGGATGTCCATAATCCAGAATGATCTATAATCCGGACCTCAAAGCTACAAACTTTCTGAATACCTTTACACTGGTGCATATGCATTTACACATGCGCATAATACGTTTACGCATGCGCGTTTAATGTATAATGGACGGCATAAGCTAGGCTAAAATTATATAATTATCTATTTTAGTTAATGTTGCAGATTCCGTTGTTCCTTAATCTTGTAATTGGATCCGGCTTATGATTTTTTGCAGACTGTTAGAGCAATTTTATAAAAAATAAGCTTGAACTTTCGATTATGTCAAAAAGAGTTTCCGATTCTGGAGCTGCCAAAGGATCTACAAAGCGAAAGCATGTTTCGATCTCCATCAAACAAAAAGTGGAATTGCTGCAAAAAATGGATAAAAGCATGATGAAAGTGACAGAGAGGTTAGTGAAAACGAAAAAATTTCGATTGACAAATTAGTCAGTATTCTCGGCACAGCAATTACAGGACTTGAATAGCGGAACTTTGTAACTGAACAAGAAATTATGTCTGTTTATAGTATTAAAGAGAAAGTATTAGCACATAAAACAAAGCAACTTGCATTGAAAGAAATGTTTAATAAAGCAAACAAATAAATATTAAGCTTTTTTTTTTTTTTTTTTTGTAAATTTTGATACCCTTTAGATCATAATTGCTCTTTATTTCATATATTACGGTTTCATATTTTTAATTTTATAATTTCTGCATGCCATCTTACCAGATTTAAATTGATGATCTATAATCTGGAAAAACCCCTAATCTGACGTGCTGATATCCCGACGAGTCCGGATTAAAGACTTTGTACTGTATATATATTTTTTAATAAATATTCAGAATTTGAATTTGGGCTGCTTTGTCAAGCTTTTTGGATAAAAGCTATTTAGTCATGGACTGGTTTGATGGAATACCATGTAAAAGCTGCAAATATATTTGTGTATTATTAACTACAAATTATTTATGCTTGAAAGCCATTTAGTCTTGGGCTGTTCTGTTGGGGCTCTTATGGCTTGGGCTATTTTGACGGAGTACCATAAGTAAGAATTTTCATTACTAAGCTTTTGTTAAGTCACTTTTACAGCATGTGATTTAGCATTATCCTGCTCAAGAACCCTATCAAGTTTGTTGATTAATGCAGATCACTTGAACATTAAACCACATTATACAGTCAAAAGTCGTTAATTCGGACACACTTAATCCAGAATGATCTACAATCCAGACCTCAAAGCTACAAATTTTCTGCGCATGCGTCGTAGGCATTTAAGCATGCGCGTAAGACCTTTACGACTGCGTATATGTGTGTGGGCATGTGCATAATATGTTTACGCATGCACATTTAATGTATAACGGTCGGTACAAGCTAAAATGATCTAATTATCTATTTCAGTTAATGTTGCAGATTGCGTTGTTCCTTAATCTTCGAATTGGATCCGGCTTATTATTTTTTGCAGACAGTTACAGCAATCTTATAAAAGTAAGCTTGAACTTTCGATTATGTCAAATAGAATTTCTGATATATATTTACTAATATGTAAAGGATCGACAAAGCGAAAGTATGTTTCGATGTCCATCAAACATAAAGTGGAATTGCTGCAAAAAATGGATAAAGGCATATCCTTTGTTTCTCTAACCATTCCGAAATCTGTTTATCAATTTCACGCTGCTCTGCGGGGAAGGGGGGAACTATCCTTAACTTCAGGGCAGATGTTTTTATTTTATTCAGCTTATAATTCCTTACTAAATGTAGTATTTCATCTCGATGTATTCTGTCTTTCATGTGATTTAAATCAAATTCCTCGTCATTATAAATATCACAAGTACACATCAAATAGTTTTCTGGTTGCAATTTTTTAATTTCGACTATATGTAATGTATGCGTTACGCATGCGCGCGTTGAAAGAAATGTTTAATAAAGTAAACAAATAAATATTAAGCCTTTTTTTTTTCTAAATTTTGATAGCTTTTAGATAGTAATGGCTCTTTATTTCATAAATTACGGTTTCATATTTTTAATTTTATAATTTCTACATGCCATCTTACCAGATTTAAACTGATGATCTATATTCCGGAAAAATCGATAATCCGGAACCACCGAAGTCCCGATGAGTCCAGATTAAAGACTTTTGACTGTATTATCTAATATGATAATAAATACAGATACTAATGGTTCATTTATTTTCTAACAATTCATCTTTTGTACCTTACTATGTGCAGAGCAAAATCTTCTTTTGATGCAATCTCGGTTTTTCTGTTGGCTTGACTTCTTTTTTATATCCAACCACTGTCATTGTCAAATGTCAAGTAACGTTAATATATGGAATTTTTTTTTTTTTTTGCAAGTTATCCTTGGAATCGACATTCACTACTTACACCTTTTTACAATTAAAAAAAATTTCCAGCTGGTTTCTGCAGTATGCAAAACCCATTAAGCATGATACAAAAAGCATGCAGTTTATCGTACATCATCATTTACCTATTGATAAAGTTAATTTATGTTAATTCAACCGAATAAGGGAAGGGAGGATATGAGATCAAGATTATAATAATCTAAAAAAATTTTATGCAGAAGCATTTTGGCACAGTTCTATGTGCTTAAATTTCGACAAGCCAACATCTTGCATTACTGACCCCAATGCATATAAAGAATTAAATTAACTTTTAATAATTATTTCATCCAGTTGCAAATACATTTTTAGAACAGTATATTATATTGCTAGAACTTACTAAGGTAATGAAAACCATTGTGCATAACACATGATTCAGTTGCATCAATTTCTTCTATTATCCACTGTGCATGGTTTACACCTTTATCTTGTAGCTTATTATAATCGAACACCCATTCTTTATTCTGCCACTTCACAGAAGCTCCACATCTTAAAAGCCATTCAGCTGCAGCTCGATCTGGACCTACATCTAAGATTCGTTTGTGATCTACCCTGTAGAAGATTTGAGGAAAAATTACATTTACAATGGATTCATACATTTTTTATTTCCAGAAAAAATAAACTACAAAATTATCATTTTATTTCCCACCAGACATATTCAAAACTTTTTTAAGGATTGAATTACTTTATAGGAATTTACTTCTGAAATTCAATAGCAAGGGAATAATTATTTTCATTTTAACATTATAAGTAGTATGGTGCCATAACTTTAATAAATTTAAGCAGGAATTTCCAAGAATTAGAAAAGATACCAAGTTATATAATAGGCAAAGCAATGAAAGCAATTTGCCTTAGAAGGGACGCCAGCAAGGAGGATTTTCTAAGGGAAACTTTGCATGGGAAAAATCAAGACCCCATGCAGTTGGCCCGTTCAGCTGCTGCTAATCAAACTCAGAACAGAATACCATCATCTAATGACTTTAAGCTTAGAGCCATCGGAGGGTAAAAAGGCATTATGAATTCAACATAAGAGTAAAATCATTATTCTTTACAAGGATTCATTGACATGGACAAGTCCTAGTGAGGGCACTGCACATTTTTCTTATCTTCTGCTTCAAAAAGACCTAATGACTCACAGTGGAACCTGAACTAAAAAGTGGTGGACAATGATTTGTCACCACCAGGATTTGACAACCAGGTTCTCTAATCCCCAGTTGCCCTTTAAAAGGGGAATATATATATATATAAAGTATTTTCTTCTTTTCTGTATGGCTTTGTGGTGTAATTGAAAGCAAACTCAACGCATATTCAAGAGGTTAAGGGTTCATGTTCCAGCGAGGGCATTGCACATTTTTCACGTCTCCTGCTACGAAAAATTGTTAATGTCTCTACACAGTTAAAGAAATAACATTGATGAACAGGATATTAGTTTAACAACTGAGATTACCTAATGCTACATTCAGCAGCCAAACAGCCTTAAAGAAACCTATGAAATAGCAAACAACATTTTTTAACATTCTTGTTTGAACTTAAATCAGCTGACGATTTAATAAAAAGTTCTGGTTGGTTCAATAAACTAGAAGGTATATATTAAGATTTAAAGATATATTTTTATCATTTTGTCTTTTTCTATTAGAAGATATATTAGTTTAAGTTTACAGTTAAAGTTCAATGTTCTCAGGTATTTACTTCTCATTAACAGTTACTTAAGAAAAATTCACTACCCCTTCTTCTCAAAATGCTTTAGTTATCCTCTACTTCCTTTACTTATCACTCATATGTTCATACATTACCAGCACATTCTAATTTTTACATTTATGTTTCCCTTTCTAAACTATGCTTCTTTCAATTTTAAATATTTTGAGAGAAAAATTATTTTCCATATGCATTATGGCATTTCAGTAAAGATTTGAAAACATTCATTAGTTTCTAAAGTGAAGCAGATTACTGATTACAGGCATAGCTTTTCAAAGTTGATTCATTAAACATTACCTTATCTTTTTAATCATAGTTAGAGTAAAATCCTACTCTAGATCCATGGATCAGAGCTGATGCACTTTTCAGAATGTTTGGTCAATTTCCACACATTCTTAATTATCATGCATAATTTATTTTATAAACAAACATATACCAATCACTGAGAAGTGGCTAATAGCTTGGAACACTTGTCCTTTCATCTGAGTTTTGGATGTAGGCAAATGCATGAAATTATCAATATTTATAAATCTATTATTTATCTTAGAAACCTTTCCCCTATGCAATTTTTGATAGTTTCTGATTATCTCTACTCACCACTCCAAAAAGTCGCCAACTGCTGGCAACTAATTTTTTACCAAGCTAGGACGCAAAAGACCACAGCCATTTATAAAAAAGGCACTGCACTAAGAATTAGATAAAACAGCAAATAATTAACAAAATTAAAAATGCAAGAAGCATCCACAATAACACCGTAACTGTTTTCCCCCCTTGCTGTTCTTTCTATGTTCACACCAATCTGTTTTATCTTTAAAATAATTACAGAGTTGTACATATTTTGGTCATTTAAAACGTACAACTTCATAGAATGCGAATTTTTGCACTCTCTATTGTTAGGCAAAAAGCAATCATTTCTGACTAAATGCAACACTTTCTTTTTTATCATCTGGCAAACTCCACAGTCCCATTACAATTCCTTACAAGAAAAAATTTACTCAAATGCAACAAACACTAATTAGACAAACAACTGCTGAATATGAAGATGTAAACCAGATCTCATTTGCTGCACATACACAAATACTTAGCTTGCCATATAAATACATTTTGGCAACATCATGGGCACTGCATTGCCATGCAAATACTTTTGAGGGGTGTAAGGATAATCAGAAAGAACTCATCTTTAATGCAGATAGCTTTTGAAAGTTTTACAACAATCTGTTATATTAGTACACCAACATAAATGTTTTCCCAGTCAGCATTAAACTCATATAACATATTAGGCTTATTATAAAAGCTTTTCATGTGAAATTAACAAGTGATGAACTCTCAATTCATTATCAACAAGAACATAATAAAATGTTAAAGTCACATGATTATACATACCATCAAATTTAGCAATCAGATTTGATTTAAGAACTTAAGAATTTTTTACCACATTTTACAACATGGAAAACCTTCTTTCAGGTACTTTTATTACTCTCGGATTATTTGCCCAGCTATAACAAAAATCACCGGGCAAATAGCTCTTTGTCCATTTTATGAAAAGGTATTTATTGGGCAACCTATTAATGGTTGTGCATATATTACACCAGCATGTAATGCCACTTTCTTGGCAATGGTAGTAATGCATGTGCTTTTGAAAAATTTGAGGTCACATTTGTGGTTTCTGCTTGTTGTGATTAGCGTGTGGTTTTTTCCCTTGAACTACGTAAATGCAATGTCACTGTGGAGCTTACTTGCTAACAAAAAATAAATTCCACCCCCCCCCCAATGGCGGGCACTTGCTTATAATGGCATTGGCCACTCCTAAGGCCTAAAGTGGTGGCCATTTTATTGTGGAGGCACCTAACAGACGACTACCATTACCTCCTATGGACGAACAGACAATTTTGCATCAACTGACACGCAGAAATTTCTTCAATTCTACTTGATAAAGCAAATGGACCATCTGAGAAAACTTAACTTACTAACATTTAAACACTGTTTTTAGCATGTCAGCCTAGAATATTTTATTTCATACGAGCCCAAATTTGGAAAATATTATCTTGATACAGGATTTGTAAGACACGGAGCAATATTTTTGGTATAATCTTTTGAGAAGCATTTTGTTTGTGATTTTTAATTGCTGAATTTCAGTCTAACTTTTTCATATGATAAGAATGATATTTCTTCCAGATGGTATGCAAAGAATTTGAATTGGGAGAAGTAAAGCTTAATTGGCACAGCCATAAATTCACCATGTTGAAAAACTGAGTTGAAAATGTGTAAGGTAGTGTCAAACTTTACAGGTGTAAAGACAGGCCTTGAAATTCATCTACAAATGTGATCCAAAACTGCCAGCAACATATGAGAACCTGTCAGAGTGCTAGAATGAATGGTTTAAAAATGTGAATTCTTCACAAAAAACTTTGAATTCTTTTTTCTTTAATATTAGAAATATCTTTAAGTTGACAGCATTATGTTAAAGTGCAGAGTGTTAAAATGAGAAAGTAATGGAAACTTTCATTGGAACATTTTATTTAAAAATTATAATCCAGACAATTAATAAAATCAGAAACATTTGAAAAGATCTCAGTACGAAGTCTTATTCATTGTAGATTTTCTGCTTTACTTTTAAGAGCTAATGGTTGCCCAAAATATCCCAAAACCAAACTTCATCAAGTCCATCAGTTTTTAGCATAATAATAATGCTAGCCACAAAATGGACAATCCTAGAAACTCTCCTTCTGAACAGAACAAATTTGGATTTGCTTCTAACAGAAGCAATTCCAAATTTACTTCTGCTTTAAAAACTAAATCTTATTCGTGCCCCTTGCATTATCACCAAGTTGTTGTTTCATTTATGGTAACCTGAGTAGTTGACTGCTGTGAATTTGAATTATGGGACAGATTTTGGATAAGAAATACATTTATTTTTTTGTGGTTTACACGGTAAAATAGCTGAATATTATAACATTAATTTGAAGTTTTTGTATGATTTGGAACGAAAGGGAAGAATTAATTGACTGGAGTGAAAATGAGGGTTTACTTAGTTGCCATTATAAGTGTCCTGTTTGTGAAAAGGAAATTTGTCAAATGTCGAAGGATACCTGCACTACAAAGGATATTTTTTACTCTTATTTTTGTGAATTTATGCTGCGACGCCAGTATACAGATTCTCATTCAGATAATTTCATGAAGTTTCGGATGCTGTTGAGAAATTTTGTTTGACTGAAAACAGGGAAATTTTTAAATAAGTTAAGAAGATATTTTCTTCGTGTAGTGCTAAGATGAATTTCCTTTTTATGTTATTTCATTGTTTGATTTAAAATGTAGTTTACTGAGATTATATATTTTTTGTTGGCTGCTCCTTTGACTTTTTAAGTGAATATAGCTACACAAAGCCAAAATAACAAGTCAAAGAATCGCACAAACTTGGTGTCCATGTACTGCGAAAAATCACCAAAGGGCACCCATAAATATATTTTTACCAAAACATCTTCAGAAGCACTAAATTATGTTAATTAAAATTTCTTATCAGTAACAACTTCCAACAGCGAAGAAGTGTAGTAATTCCAATGGAGAAATGTACACCTGATTTGGTAAAAGTATACTTTAGGGTACCCCTTGGCGATTTTTGGCAGTACATGGATAAGGAGTTTGTGCAATTCTTTGACTTATTATTTTGGCTTGCACAACGGCGATTTTTGAACCAAAAATCGGCGCTACACAAAGCCAAAATAACAAGACAAAGAATTGCACAAACTCGGTATCCATGTACACATCGACTTATTTTCACTTTAAAAAAAATCTATGAATTGCAGAAAAATGGCATTGCACACTCCCTTGACTTTATCCATGTACACGTTGACCTATTTTCACTTAAAAAAAATCCAAGAATTGCACAAACTTGCATTGCACACTGCTTTCACTTTGTCCATGTACACATAAATAGATTTTCACTTAAAAAATCAAAGGAGCACCAAATTCTGCAGTAAAGCCAAACAAAAAATATATAATCTCAATAAACTACATTTTAAATGAAGCAATAGAATAACATAAGAAAGGAAATTCATCTTATACATCTAAGCACTACACAAAGCAAATATCTACTTACCTTATTTAGAAATTTCTGCAACATCAGTCTGTGGCACACAAAATTTCTTAACAGCATCCAAAAACTTCCTAAAATTATCTGAACTAGAACCTGTATATTGGCGTTGCCACATAAATTCACAAAAATAAGTGTAAAAAATATCATCCCTAGTGCCAATATCCTCTGACATTCAATGATAAGCATTTCCTTCCTACAAACAGGACACTTATAATAGTTACTAAGTAAACCTTAATTTACAAATCAGTCAATTAATGTTCTTTTCCCTTTTCATTCCAAATCATACAGAAACTTCAAATTAATCTTACCACATTCAGCCATTTTAACGTCTAAGCCACAAAACAAGCAATGTACTTCCTAACCAACACACACCACAAGCTCTTACAAATCTTTTCCAATAATTCAAAATTTACCGCAATCACACAACCGATGTCACAGTAAGGTTTCCATGACATTCAACTACTCGGGTTACCATAAACGAAACAACAACTTCGCGATAATACAAGGGGCACCCTTCAAGAAGAAATTAGTGCATTCCAAAATAATATTTAAACCTATTCCTATCCTGTCCTATGCTTATCAAATATCCTGTCCTGGTACTCTGCCAGCCAAGAGGTGAAAAGCAGATTCCTCGCCGTTTGCCTGAAATCGAGCAATCAAAGACAAATTTAGTATTTAGGAGCGTGACCACTAGGAAGGCTTACTGTGTACTTTGCTTCTCAGTACTCTTTGTGCTGTTTGTAAATTTTAAAATAATGGATATGACATTTATGAATTGATTTATGGAAATAAAATAGCACAGATATTTAAAATTAAAGCATAATTTAATATAGTATTACATTAGAATTATAAAATAAAATAACCATTTATCAGATGTTTAAACATGATAATGATTATTTGTGAAATGAAAAATTTTTCTGTAAAATAAAATAAAAATTAAAATTTAAAAAAAAAAAAAAAAAATCAAAGCATGCTGCAGAATAAAAATAACAGATGTCTGTGGTACTGTTTGGTTGATGGATATCGTATGAGGATACCTCTATACTAGATATGAATGACCAATTTCCTTTTTTAATATTTGATAAATTTTTGTATTTCGGATTCAGCAAGCAGACCAGGAAATGAAAAAGGTGGCTGGCCACAGCTAAAAGAAAATGGGAAACAAAATATCAAATAGCTGTGACAGTAGATCACAGCATACAGCATCGTAGGCATAGATAAGAGAAAAAGTGAACATGTAATATGGTATCAGGTATAAGCTTTAAGCAATTTTTTTTTACTTATTATAAAATCAAATTATTATTCTTCAAGTACAGCATCAATTTGAAATACATCTCCAAATCATATTTGTGTAACCTCATAGTCTAAGGTCTTACAAATCAGCATGTGCTGTTAATATTTTGCTTTTCATAATGAAAATAATGTGAAACTTAAGAAACTGATAAAAGTTTACAATTGGGTGCCCCTTGTTTTTTGGCAATTCTTTTTTTAAGCCAAGATCGGCACCAGGAAGGCACAATTCAAGATGACCGCTATATAAAACCAAAATAAGAAGTCAAAGAATCGCACAAACTCTGTGTCCGTGTACACATCGATCTATTTTCACTTAAAAAAAAATCCTAGAATTGCACAAACTAGGCATTGCGCCCTGGCTTAAATTTGTCCATGTACACATCAATCTATTTTCATTTAAATAAAATCAGGAAGCTAAAACAAAGTTAAAACTATCGTGGTAACCAGAAGTGAGGTTTCATCACCGAAATTGGAAAAAAATTGTCGCTAATCGAAGGGGCACCCAATTCTAGGAAACACTTCCGCAGAGAACACGGTAAATGTACACATCGCCAACTTTGGCGATAATAGTTCAAACCTGGTAACCTATCAGACTCATTATATTCGTTCATTTGAAGGTTGCAACCATTCCTCTTGCGTTCATTTTGTTGAATTATCACTGTCGTTGTTCGCATTTGGAGATTTATATTCTCCTTCTCTTATTTATTATTATTTTTTCTGATTTTCCATGTTATTTTTTCTGAATTTTTTAACAACGAATACATAGAACTATTTTTGTATAATTAAAGAAGTTTTCGTCGATAGATGCCGGATCTCGGCTCCAATTTTTATGGCGTAAAATTTTAACAAGATACTATATTGTTAATGCTTTTCTAACAATAACCTTTCTGAGGATGGCAGGTGTAACATAAATAGCTGATTAAATTGAAATAAAAAATATTATCGATTATCTAAGATGACAGAGTAGTTTGATGCATACCCTTGGTCATCAAAATTAGCAAACCACTGTTGGTGTGAGGAATACAGTTCAAACGACTCTTGAAAAATAATAAAATGTATAAAGTTCTAGTTTTATTAACAATGCTACTGAAGAAAATTTGATTACTGTTGAAGGTTATTTGTATCGTGAAATATATTATGAAAAAGACAGGTTTATTTCCGTATATCACGTTTAACCGGATAGTTTTACATCTACATGCTTATTATCTGTGAATTTTTACTACCATATGCTTAACATATTGTTTTGACTGCCAACTTGAATTTACATGCACTAAAAATTACGTTTACGGCTCGGCTCATCCCTTGGCGAGTAAAAATTGCAACGGCGCCAACGGGTTCTCTGCGGATGAAAACCCCAATTCTACACTACAGCCAAGAAATTTACAAAAATATTAATTTGGCATTTCTTGGATGATACTGAAAAAACTTGGAATGGAATCAGTTCCTTTCCATAACATGAACGCAAAAAAGATTTTGTTTTTATCACTTTTTTTAAGCCCATCCCTATGTAGTTATGCTTGAAATTAAATGAATAATGTGTTCCTAAATTAGAAAAACACTATAACTATCATATTAAATGTACACAAAGCCATTCTGGTTAAATATCTTATATGTAACACATTGCCAAATCATTTCAAATTTATCGCCAAGTGTTGACATTCTGTTTTACCAAAATATGACAATACAAATAAGAGTATAATAAAATTCTCAACTTATTAAATATTGTATTTAACCACTTATAGAAACATCGGTTTCCAAATCCGGCTAAAGCAGTTCGGCAATTCGTATAACTTTGTATCATTGTTTTCCTAACTTTATCATCATCGTAATAAGTCTGTATTTAACGTCGCGTATCAAGGCCGACGATGTGAAGTGTACTTTGCTTCTACGTCTTTTCGCCCGCCGGATTGATATCTAAATGGTTAGAACTATTTTTAAATTATATGACCTGATGGCATCAGATCAAATCCTTTACTCCATTTTTCGCTTTTAGAAGAATCAAAGCTGGTTCTAATATTCGATGTTATAATCTTTCTGTACACCGTGCGCGATAAAATCATCCGTGCTTGTCTTTTATACTGATGTCCTAGCTTATTAGCAGATATGTCATTGACTATCCTCTTCCAGTTATTTGCCCTCGCAACTTTATTTTTGTCGTTTTGCTCGAAAAAGATTTAGTTGATGCACCAAAGGACTGTCCGTGATCAAAATATTTATAAGTTTTTTTTTTTAAATCTATATTATTGCATGGGGGATAAATCGTAAACATGTTAAAGTCAAATATATGTATCAGCAACGGATGTTTTGGAGAGTGATGGATTGCTGTTGAAATATTTAAGCAACACTTGAAAACAATTAAGAAATTTTTAAAGTGTTTGTTATTGATGTAACTGTGCTCTATGCATTAGGACAATTCTCTCAGATTTAGAACTGTTGTTAACTTTTAGAGATGTAACATATTTACATTTCAGCTGATCAAAAATAAATAATGTCACCTTTGGTTATTTCCATTTGATTTCGTTTAGTAATTTATATCTAAATGTATCTCATCGAGGAGTGACCACATATGTGTACGAAAAGCATTTGCTCGGGAGAATAAGGTGTGAGTTTTCATATGTTAGCTTTTCATACAATTTCTGTTATTAAATATTGTTTTCTTTTTAAAGTAAGAATTGGCTGAATTGCCATTTTTCGTCTCGTCTGTATCATACAGTATTATTTTCTCTTTAATGCTTAAATTGCCTTCTGTTATATTTTTCCTTGGTTAATTAATTTTGGAATTCTTTATTGTCAGATAAATGTGGCAAATCTCTTTTCGCGTACTGTAAACGTCCTAGATTCGTAATTCTGCCATTTATGTGGAATTTGGGTTGGAATCCCAGCAAATGGTCTGGCTGCTTGGGCATTTTTCTGGTTTAACCAATGTGTAATATGAATACCAGGCAACATCCCTAAGAAAGTTCTCCACAAAGACATTCTTTCCATTAGGTAACTAACTTTTATTTGCTTTGCATTAATCAATTAGCCAGCCAACTTGCTGGGATATTTTGCATACTTGAGAGATAGGAAAGGGCTTAAGTTTAAAGTGGAATGAACAGAATTCTGACTTCTTCAGTAGCTGGACATAGTGTGGTTCAAGACTGCTTTTTATTGCAGTCAGTCTAGGTTCTGTATTCAGACAGTGAGGATGTGTTACAGTTTTTGGAAGCTGGAATTGCAATTTCATTCTTCTCATGAATCGTGATAAGAAACAAAATAAATAATTTGGGTTATAAATAAAGTAAATGTTTATGCTTCTAGTTTTATATTCACATGCCATATTTCATTGTGAAAGTTAAAGCAAATAGTGCAATTTTGCCATCTTAAAAGAATTATACTGAGTAGTCCACGCAAGTGAGCAATCTAACGTGGGGACAGATCTTGAAATTTTTAAATGAAAAATTACTAATGAATTACTTCCAAACCATTCATAGTATTAAGGAAAAGGGCAGTGTGAAAATAGTGCAAGATGATAGCCTATCTTTTATTCTGAATTTGATTATATTTTTCTGAAATCTGAAATGTATTTTTATAGCTTTTGAAAAAAATTGGCCTAATTTGCATTTGAAAATCTTGTTTGGAGACCTTTTGCGAGCGGTGCCCAGGGCATCATACACCCCTTGCCCCCCTCGCCACGCTACTGCCCTTTTTCCTGCATAAGAATGAAACTCCCAAATTACAATAAGGCTCTCAGAAGAAACCTGACTAAACTGAATAAGTGAGGCAGAATCAGCTGTATTAAAATTCAACATGATATATTACTTGTTTTCAGAGGAAAGATGTAAAAGGCAAAAGAAAAATATAATCGAATTTAAGTGTGTTTTATGCAAGAACAAATTGAACTAAATATGTTAAGTTAAAAAAATATTGGAAATTATTTTTTGTCATTAAATGTTGCTTTTTATTTCTTTAGTTGAAAAGTACATCTGCAATAACTTATAAGTTAATAAAAAAAACTGTTCATTTTATAACTAATATGTATTAACAGTTTAAAAAGTTAAAAATTTTTGGAAGAAATTTTTGGGTTAATCTTTGGATTATGGTAACTTGGCAAAAATTTGGCAACCAACCCTGCTACAGCAACCTGCTAGTTTTGTTTTGGGCGCCATTTTGTTTTCACAAAATAAAGGGTTTTTTTTTTTTTTTTTCTTTTACTTAACATTTTTCCCAACAATCTGCTAGCGGAATTACACTTATACTGGAACTTTTATGGAACAAAAGTGCTTAATCATGAAAAAAAACATCCCAGAATTGCACAAAAATGGCATTGCGCACACTCTTGACTTTATCCATGTACACTACTAAAGTCCTAGCTAGTAACTTTTATCGCCTTACCAAAATGTTGCCAAACTACCTATTACTATATTAGCCAATTTTTGTATTTTATGTCATCACATTAAAATAAATAAGGTGGCATGTTGAAATTAAAAACAAAAGATAATGAAGCATTTACGACTCTGAAGGAATCAAAATTTGCAAATTTGTTTGTTGTATTAAACATTTTTTTAATGTAAGTTATTTAATTTGTTTTGTTTTCTGTGCTAATACTTTCTCTTTAATTTTAGATAGACGTAATTTCTTGTTCCATTATTCAAATCTTATAATTATTGTGTCAAAAATTCCCATTAAATGATGATTTAAAATTGTTTCATTCTTGAAAATCTGTTTATCGCTACTGGCAATAATATTGTACAGATTTCACCATCCGTTAAGTGATTACTGATTGAGGCATTGTGATTGCAATGCAAAACTTCTGTTACATCATTTCATTATCAGCACTTCACATTTCTTCGCAAGTTCATAAATTAAATGATTTCATCTTCCATAGCATTCAAAGCCAAAATAGTTGCTGTTTTGGAGGATTTTGAAATCGCAATTGCAATTACTTGAATTGCGCCAAAGCCATTTACTTATACTGTGGCCACTATAGAAGACAAGTACTAAATATGCTTTTGCTTTACAGATCCTGCTACAGCTCCAGAATTAGGAAGTCTTTTTAATATTATCCAAAATTGAAATTTTGATAAGATAGCTATAACAGAGTTCGTACGGCCCTTAAAAGTCCTTAAGTTTTTTGGAATCGATTTTTGGTCCTTAAAAGTCCTTAATTTCGGCCAAAATCGTCAGAAGGTCCTTAATTTTTAATCATCTGAAAATTCTGACTGTTTTTACGATTGCCATTTTGAATGTAAATTAGCATTTTGGAGGAATATTTTTGACAAATATTGTTATCTTTTGAATGGGTGAATGCGTTCATGGGTTATAATTTGTTTCTATTTCTAATATAAAGGGTGGGATAGAATTTCTGAGCAAGTGTGAAACATAAAGCATTTGAAATTATTTCATTTTTTCTAGTGAAGAGCTTTTAAACAACTTTTTGCTTTTGGGGATGTGAATTCTTTTATTAAATTGCTCTAAATTTGGCAACTTATCAACATTGGCGATTTTATGATAAGTTTCTATTGAAAATTTTTAATTCCGAGATCTGGGAATTTTTCGACGATTTTTTAAAACATTGTAACATAAGTTTCATTAAAATAATGGTAATATATTGTAATTACATTTAAGAAATAACATTAAAATAAAGCATTTTTATTTTTTACTGTCATATTATAAAGTTCCATTTTGGCCACTTTTTATACAATATTTTGAATCTGAAAAATAAGCAAGGTATAATGCTATAAAGCGCAATTTACGAGACGCAAAATAGCTATGTAATTGGTTCTTAGCAAAAGCAAAATAGCTATGTAATTAATTAAAAATTTCTTTTTAATTTTTTCCTGTTAAGAGTTTCCTCATGTAATTGTCTTAGAATATGCGTCAGTTTTCTCTATAAAATTAATTTTGCACATTTTTATCCGATTTTTTTTTTTTTTTTTAAATATTTCTGGCTTTTTGCTGTTACTGAATTGGCAGGGGTAATTTTTCTTTAGGATTTTAGATATTGCAGCTTGGAAAGTTTAGAAAGATTTGAAGGCAAAATTTATAGATTCACTGTTCTGGAAGATTCCAGAAAAATGTGGCAAAATGAAAAATGTCTCCATGGTATTAATACATAATTTCTTACTTTTTGGAGAACATCTGGAAGAGCAATAAAAACATAATAGTTGAATGTTTTAGTTCTGATACTAGAATCCTTTTCTTAACATTTTTATTTTCCCTTTATTTTCTTTATTTTTCACCAGACACAAGCATAAAATATCAAAAATGCTTCTAATCTTATGATATGGACAGGCATTATAGAAAATAATTTTTTTATTAATAAAGAAATTAAAAACTGACAATTTAAACGATTCATCTAATATGCTTAATGCATCATACACACTAAATTGTGCTACTTGGTGCCTTTGTAAATTTTGCTTCCAATGCCTGTTCTAAATTCTAAAAGTTTTGACATTTCTAGATTTTGTTGCTCGATGTGTGAATAAATTTAAAAAATTCTGTCACACCAGCTCTGTAACCGGACCTTACCATATATATTGCATATTTCTTCTGAATGTTCCTATTACTATAAAATTAGCAGCTTTCTCTATACATCTTAAATGCATTTAGTATTTTTAGAATAACAGAAATCTTTAATTAAATCCAAAAACTTTCATAAAAGGAAAAGGAAACGTGGAAGAAAAAAACTGAATACCTTAAGAGAAAGGAAAATTATTCTTCAAAGATATGTACAGATATCATTATGTAAATTATCCAGTTGTTTACAATTTCAGCCTTTACTATAATTTCCCATTTCTATTTTCTCACCAGAATGCAAATCATTTAAACAGTTTTTAAACTGAGGTTTTTGGAGTGTAAGACAAGAATGTGTTTTTGATCTCCACTTGCTCCCTGCATTAGTTCCTGCCAGCCCTGATAATTTGCAATTATTCGTCTTTATGTTACCGCTGCCAACATTTGAATTTGTTATGACAATAGAGTTACTGAGTCAGCTTAAAATGAAATTGTATAGTCTTTAATGACTAGTCCATATTTTTATTTTGCATTTGAGTCTTCTTGTTTAATTACATCACCATGAGCTGTAATTCATTTTTTTTAGCATAAGAACATGCTTTATGTTCTTTTTTTTAAATAAGAAGCTTATTTAAATCTTTGTAGTTACTTTCAGATATAGCGATAATTTGCTTCACATCTGTGGGGAGGGTTTTGGACTATTTAACTTTTACCAGATCAAGTAAACCCTCATAGGTACATTTTGGAGAGGTTGACAGGTTAGGAGATACAAAACGTAGAAATTAGTAAGAACATTGTCTTGCGTATTGAGACAAAATTCTAATTGTTAGAAAAGATGCTTAAAGAGAAGAAAATTGATATAAATTAGCCAAAATGTCTGGGAAGGCTTCATATTAAAAAGACGCATAAATATCTTGTTGAGTGTTGTAGCTTTTAATGTGTAATTATCCTAATATCGTTTAAGGATCAATGCCATAAATTACATGTATTTTAAACTGTGAAATTTTATTAGATAGAGATTTAATAAGGTTTTTTTTTAACAAATATTGTTAAAAAATAAATAAAATTTAATAGTGGCCATGTAAATCCATAATGACTAAGGTTATCTAACACCCAATTTAATTACTTATAACTCACTGATTACCTTTAAAGATTATCTCTGCATTTTAAAGCGAGTTATTGCCTTTCATTAACCCTTATCGTGGTCACAAGATAAAATGTAAAAATTCATGTAAAACCTATTCTTCGCATCTAGTGAGACTTAAAATAATGCAAAACAACTTGTCACCTTTGGTGCTTTAGTGGATTATTAGGACCTTAAACTATATTAACTGAGTTACAATCTCTGGAACTCTACAAGAAGCTACGACATTAACTGCGTCAGACAGACCTCAGCTATCTTTCAAAATTGCGAACCGTGCTTACATCAGGCCTTAAGGTTTGTTCTGATCATCAGATCTCTCCTAGGCAAGCAGGAGCGGCGACAACAGTCAGTCTTTTGTTTTGAATCATGCTGATTGTGATTTTACTTCTCACTTTAACCTATGCCGCTTGACATAAAATCTACTTACTATTTACTAAACTCATAGAGTGAGCAAGTATGTGACAAAATGAGATATTAAAAAAAAAAAATCAAAGCTAACTGTTAGTAAAACCTAAATAAAATGTCACTTATCTTCTTTCAAATATGTCCAGTTAGTATGAGAGTAAAATATTTAATGATAAATTTCATAAACTTTATTTTATTCTCAAACTTACTAATAATAATATTTAATACTAATGCATCCTACTTATGGATCTATTTTATTTTTAGGATGGTATAACAAAAGTGAAGTTCAGCATAGATAATATTTTTAATTGAATTTATTCAGTTCCCATTTGCTTATAGGTCCTTAATTTTTTTCATGAATGGTCCTTAAAAGTACTTAATTTCCGTGTGCAGAAATGTGTATGATCTCTGTATAATGATAATAATAGCCTACTAAAAAGAAACGGGATCAAATAAATTAAAGGCAAATTCAATTTGCTGTATTAGCTGAGCTTAATTTCTTCCAAATCCAATTTTTTCAGTGTTCCCTGCTGCTATTCCAACAAAAGAAAAAACAATAATAGTAGCATCCCTCTCCAAATAAATATCTCGTGGGACTTCACTTATTATTTAAGTTAAATAGAAAAATATTAACTCCCCTTCTACCCACCTCCACAACCACCGAAGGGCCGAAAATTTGATTCCAGCTAACTTCAATCAATGTACAGTACAAAGTCCGAAATCCAGACTCGTCGGCACTACAGTACAAAGTCCAGAATCGTCGGACTTCAGCGATTCTGGATCTGGAATTTTTCTGGATATTAGATAATCAGTTTAAATCTAGTAAGATGGCATGTAGAAATTATAAAATTAAAAATATGAAATCTTGATTTATGAAATAACGAAGCATTTATGATCGAAAGGGTATCAAAATTTACAAAAAAAAAAAAAAAAAAAAAAAAACTTTATTTGTTTACCTTATTAAACATTTCTTTCAATGTAAGTTGTTTAAGTTGCTTTGTTTTTTGTGATAATACTTTCTCTTTAGTTCTGTAGACAGACATAATCTCTTGTTTAGTTACATTGTTGAAGTCTTGTAACTGCTATTTCGAGAATTCCGACTAACTTGTCAATGAAAACTTTCTCATTTTCAGTAACTTCTATGTCATTTTCTTCACTATTGGTAGCAGTATTTTATGGATCTAGAACCATACTACAAATTTCGCCATTCATTAATTGATTGATGACTGAGAAGCATTATCATCACAATGAAAAACTTCTTTTATGTCATCTTCATTTATAACTGCTTCACCACATTTTACAAAATCTGTTAATTGGAAAAGTTCTCCTTTGTTTTGCGATATCTGAAAAACCTTTAAAATTTGCGGCTATCATCATCAGATTTAGCTATCCTTCACTATACATATTTGGCTATGCATCACGAGCTTGGCGACTAATGACAAGTTGTTCCAAACAAATTGGAATAAGTTGGAACAAACAACTATTTTAACTGTTTGAAATCCAAAGCCATCACTAACCTGTATCCTTAAAATATTGGAACATCTCGAAATACTTTTTCCAGTTTCCTAGCAATTTCCTCACCTCCCCATCCATTAACACAGAAATAGGTGTGAAGATGGAATGACATCTTTTCTACTTTTTAACTAAGATTCTATTAGATGTTGACCCTTTTCTTTATAAACCAATTCTGAAGGTCAGACAAACGAGCCTCTCTGGCTTTGTTATGATCACGACTGAGATTTTCTTTACTTTCCTTATTTTTACTGGAAGGAATGTATTAAAAATAAATATAATCCTTAAGCACACTGTACCAAAAAAGAATCAACAATGAAATGTCACGCACAACCTAAAGGTAAGAAACCACACATAAACCTCTTAGGCTAAGCTCTCTGCAGTAAATTGATACAATGCATTTGGGGAAACTGCACCTGCTGTACATACCTTAGGGGGAGGGAAGACAACAAGATTGCAATCTCGGCTGTTTTGGGGCAGTTGTGTTCGTCTGAATGTACGGCCGTGTGGGGGGGGGGTCGTGAAAGAGTTAAACAATTTTCACCTGGATTTACCACTGAAAGAAAGATGTGATTTTTATTTTGAGAATAGACTCTTGGTAGGTTTTTAGAGTATAAACTGTTTGCAAACCATTGAACTATTGTCACTGAAACTTTATGTCTGCTATTATTATGAAGTACTTGTTTTTCCTTGCCTTGCAGCCTTAGACATATGTAGTGGATAGCTACTTTACATCATGCGACAAAGTACAAAACTGCGTAGTGTAGTTCTTTCCAAATATTTTAATGTATGATAGCAGCTTTTATATTTCATTATAATTTTAGCATTACCTTATGCTGTCTATATTTTTAAAATGTTGATAAATGTGTGTGGTTGAGTTTATTGTGAACAATGTACTGTACTAATTCTTTAGAACATGCCACAAAAGAAATCTTGAAATGTACAAGCATTTAGGGATAGGTATAATAAGTATAAATGATTTATTTCCTTAAACAATAGAGAACTTCATGTGAAACTGAATAGGAAGTTTCAGATTTTACATCAAAATAATTGTAATGGTAAAAGCATGAAGTAGTTACAGTTTCCTCAAAAGTGATATATCAGTTACTGGTGGAGAATTTGGAGAGTATTAAGTGAAGTATATTTATTTCTATACATCAGTGCAGAGATATTTTGGAATTTTTTAAGAATTAAAATATGAATGCAAGGAGGAGTATGTCATATTATTTCATATTCATACTTGAATCTGAAAATATTTGTATTTTGTGCTATTAATAAATATACTCTTATGAATTTTCTTGTAAAATTGTCCTTTTACCATTAGCTAAAAACTGTAAGAGTGGCTGTATGCTAAAATAGCATGTATTGAAATATATTAATAATTGCTAGAATCTTTGAGTTGCTATTGATAACAATAATACATATGTGCACATTATTTGTTTCACTCTTAATGCCTATTATTTTATTATGATTTAAAAGGAAAAATAGAAATTATGTTTTTATTTCTAAGAGCTGTTTTACTTATGGAGCTTTTTGCAGCTTTCAAAAGAAAATGGGAAATACAAGCTCAAACAAACGTGATAGAGCTTATTCTTCTGATGCTGAGTATCCATCTTCACCAAACAAAGATGATAAAGTATTTGAATTCGGCAGTGGAACTAGGAAAGGGAGACTCGTATATCAGCCATCTCTGGAAGAAGCTGATGAAACAAATACTGCTTTTAAAGTAAACTGTATTTTATTCTTATGTATTTAGTACCATTATTGCTCATTATTCTTGTTGTGGTTATTTTGTTTTGTGATTAGCATTCATTGTATAATCAAATTTTGTTTTGTTATTTATCTCAAAATTATCATAGATTTATTACTTTTAAATAATTTTTTTAAATTATATTTGGAATTGACGACAGTTGTTTTGGCAGTAAGTGTTTGAGTTTAAGTTATCAAGGAGATGTGATATTATGTATTTAGCTGAAAAAGAAGGCAATGATTTGCTTGGGATTTTTGTAAAAGAATGTGTTTAACATAACAGAGGAATCTGCAGCTTATGCCGAATTTAGCATCATTTTTCTTTTGAGTTTATATAATTTTGAACTTTTAAGTATTTTTTATTATTAGAATTTTAGTTGGGTTGAAATTGTAATTGGAGCAATGGTTCAGTAGAAATGGCATAGAATGGCATCAGATAATATTGCTTGTACAACATGTTAGTTACATATACTTACTTAAGAGCAAATGGACCATCTCTATCTCCTTCATGTGCTTGCCCATGGATAGAAAAAACAGAGCCTTAGATTAGCTGATAGTCTCGACTAGACAGCTGTGATGTTTTTTCAAACAGAAGCAGCAGAGTTGGATGAAAATTTACTGTACCAGTTGTCATAACAGTAGCATCAAGGTCTTTAAGAGTCATTCAACAAGTTTGCATTACCTTACTGGGCTGTAGTGCAATGTCTAAAAGCCTTCAGATATTATTGCAGATTACCATGAAGTTCAAAAGTTCAACATAGCTAGAGAAGTATGAAAGTGTTAAATTTTGTGCAAGACTGATGGTGCTGTTTTAAAGCATAATGCATGGCCAGGTAGACCACCAGAATGCAATATTACTGTTTATATTTTTAAACAAAATATGTGGTCAGCTTTGAGAAAAAAATGGCAGTTCTTTCTGTAGGAACTTTCTAATATTTTGCAGAAAGTTGGCCAGATGCATAATGTGCAGCTTCAAGTTGCAGCTGATTCGTTTGATTGTTTTGGTTTAGTTGATTATGGCAAAACACATTAGGGCTATTTGCCTAAGTGGAAGGATGCCTTCATGGAGGACTTTCTAAGGGAAACTAGCTCATATACGTGTTACAATTGGGAGAAAACATGGAAACATCCATGTAGCCAGCCTGTTCACCTGGAATCAAACCTAGGTTGGAACTCCCAGCGTACAGCAATTTTTACCGCTAGGCTGCTGGTGGGTCTCATATGATTAGTGACGCTAGGAAATGGTGTATTATCCATCATGCTTCACAGACTTAAGCCTGTGTAATTTTGATTTTATTCCTAAGAATAAAGAACTGCTTCATAGCATTTGCTTCGTAGCAAAATTTTCAGGCAGTAGACTGTTCCACTTGAATTATCATAAAATTGGTTTTGCCAGTAGAATCTAGTCCCACCCAAATTGCTGGGGACCACTGCAAGGCAGTAAACTTGAAACACATGTCTATTCTGTTTTTGCAGTAAAATTCCAACCTTAGACTCACCAACACACATTTTGCATAAAATCTGAAATGCATGTAAGATTCATTATTATTATTATTATTATTATTATTTGTTGTTGTTGTTTTGTTTTGTTTCTAATGTAAAATGTTATTTCTCTTTTTGGTATTGCTTGATTCTCTTAAATCAGGTTTTTCTAACTATATGGTAGCATTCTCAAATCACAGATAATACGATCTAAGAAAATTCTAAGAATACTGTGCATGTATTTAACTATTAATAATAAATGCTTTCAACAGGATATTTATATGAGATACCCAAATATGTAAAACTGGTGCTCTGATTATCTGCACCTCCTTCCCAAAAAGGGCTCAGCCGTTGGCAACTAATTTTTCATCAAGGTAAGATATGAAAGGCAACAGCCATTTACAAAACTGGCAGTGCATTAAGAATTACACAAAACAGCCGTCAATTAACAAAATTAAAAATTCAAGAAACATCCCATTATAAGCACTTACCTTTTTTTTTTCTGCACTGTTTTTTCTGATGTACACAATGATTTGTTTTAGCTTAAAAAAAAAAAGGAGAATTGCAGAAACTCAGCATTGCACACAACTTGTCACTGCATGCACTGTCATTCTCTGCATGTATAGAGCTATCTATTTTTGAGAGAGAACATCTGAGAATTGCACAAAATTGGTGCTCAGATTTTGATCTTTGAAGCTCTTTTAATCAACGTGACTGCAGTTCAAAATTAAATTAAAAAAATCACTGAGGTTCCAAAGTAGTTGCATATTATCTTGCAGTAGAACAAAATTCCTCAGACATACCTACTAGATGGCTGCCGTAAGCTCTTATTTTTTAAGCAGACCAACTAATTGTTCTAAGCAATTAATCAAACTGCTTTTAATGGATGATAATTCTACAGAAATTATATCAATTGTTGTAATATATTTATTTTTCTTGCAACATTTAATGTCAATATTCAACTTAGCTATTTAAGAATGAAACTTCTGATGGAGATGATTTCAGTATTTTGACCGGCTTAAAAAATAAGCTTAAATCTCAGTATGATGGATTTTACGACTTTCATCAACATTTAAAAGAATTAAATATTCCAAAATCTTAAACGATTATCAGTGACTGTTATTTCTTTCATCAGCAATTTCTTACTTAGGAAAACACCTTGATGGAAATTCTAACTTGGCAAATTGCCAGTTCTAAGTCTGTTAAGTAATTCATTTCTAACATCTGAAATTTGTTAAGTTATCAAAGATTTGAAGTAAAAAGAAAAGCTGGATTTGAATATAAATGGCCATTTTGATGAAGTAACATTAATTCAAGACCTTTGCTCAAAATTCTAAACATTTTATGAGATCCAAAACATCAAGAAACAAATAGCAGATGATTTTGAAAAGTTCTGACTGTATACGTAGGAATATTTTAAAAATAGTTTCATGTATGTTTTTAATTCCTGCAGCATCAGCATAATGTGAAAGAACAGAAATGAGCGAAATATGCATTCAATTGAATTTATAAAAAATGAATTATTTGTACATTTTAATTTGAAAGAAGGTTATTCAGAATTTGTCGAGAACATAAAAAGTAATGCTTACTTTCTGCCAAAAATCAGAACAAATATGATTTTAGAAATTAGAAGTTTAGTTTTAAAAGTTTCAAATATTTTAAATTTTTCTACATTTTTGAATGAAATGTGTTTAAATGAATTCTAGTGGTTATTCTAATAATTCATATTTTGTGTTTAATGAGTCAATATATTATTACCTAAGTTAATAAAGTAAAACTTCTTTCATTTGTTTTCAAAGTTTTAAGAAATTGTTTGTTCACACGAACAGTAACTCTAAGATTGTATTCCAGTCATTTACAATAATAATAAAACAAAAATAAATATAGTTTGTAGTGTCCTTTATTGGGACTTGGCAAACCTAGATACATGTGACTTTTCAAAGTTAAAACTGAGACAGATTTTTAACAGTTTCTTATTATGCATATTTTGGTACATTTCCATTTTGCCAGCGCAAGTGATAAAGTCGCCAAAAATGATATAACTGATACCAAACAAAATATCCTCGCTGGTAATCTTTTATGCCTGACTTTCAAAACAAGTCGCAGCCATTTTTTTATCAGATTGGTTGTTTCTTTCAATATTGGTATACAATTATATAGAATTTTTTCCCAGATAGTTCAATTTTGTACCGTAAGGCCATTTGCAGTAATTAAGTCAATTAGGATGCAATCACACTACTCACCCAAAGGCGAAAATATGGAAAAGGCAAAGTCAAGGGTTAAATTCATTAATTCTAATGAGAATGCACTAGCGAGGTAAAGCACTGCGGTTTTACATACTTTCGGAGTAAGCTATTCGTAAGAATTGAAATAATTCTTGCATTTAAACTTTTATTCCAACTTAAAATTTCACTTGAAATTAATGTAGATAATTACTGAGAGAATTAGATTTTTGTAGCGGAGTTTACGTGAGATGAGATCACTTGGTGTCACATGATATGAAACTGCAAATCAGGCTGTTGTGCCTTGAAAGCGTAGCAAATTCTTAAATTAATATCTTTTTACAAAATTTTAAGCAATATTAAAATGTTCATACCTTCAAAATAAAAATTTTTAGAACTAACATTTGTTAGCATTTTTTATGTGTATGCTGTGTGTTGTCGCCAATAAAGTCTGCTTGGCAAAACGGAAAAGTACCCATATTTTTAATAGAGATTTTAAAAAGGCTTTATATATACAAACATAGATCTTATTCATTTTCTTTAATTTAAATAATATTAAAAGGTACATTGCATAAAACACTGAATGGCCCACCAGCAGCCAAGCGGGAAAGTTGCTGAACACTGGTAGTTTGGTCCGATTTTCAAATCTCATGAACGGGCTAGCTGCATGGGTGTTTTTATTATTTTCCCTATGCATAATGTGTATATGAGCCAATTTCCCTAAGAAAGTCCTCCACAAAGGCATCTTTCCCTTTAGGCTAGTAACCCTTGAGTGTTTTGCCATAATCAAATAAACCAAACCAAACCTACAACACTGAATGTATAGTAATGCAGGAAAAATAAAACAGAAATACTGGAATTTTTTAAATATTTGTGCAAATATATATAAAAAAGGTCAACATCCATTAAAATCTAAAAGTTTGATGGAATGATGCCCACCTGTGGACAAGCAATAAAGTAACTAAATGTTAGTAGCTGGACCCTTGTTTGAATCTCAGCAAATGGGCTGGCAGCATAGGAGTTTTTCCTTATGTGTTACATGGATGCAAACCAGTTTACCTGAAAACATCCTTCAGGAATGAATCTCTTCCAGTGGGCAGATAGCTTTCACATTGCTTTGCCTCAATCAATTAACCAGAAATCAATAGAATAATTTTTATTTCACTCGTATAGCATGCATGCATCATTAATTGTTACTTTTTATTAGGTTTAATAAATCTGTTTCTAAGTCATCAATATAAATGCTCCTACTACAGCTGTTTCACATTAGAGGTATAAAACTGAAGTCATACTTTTCAGTTACCTTATTAAAAATTTGGCATACACATGGCAAAAAGCATTATAGTAAAGTTAATAAAATATTATCCAATTAATATGTTTCTTAAAACTGAATTTTTTAAAATTATTTCAAAACTTGGATACTATTACAGGAACTCTAATATTGTCATACAGTTTATATGAAATTACCCGAATACACACCATGTTGACGCATCATGTATTTAAATTTCAGTAATTCTCTTTGGACTATTCGATTAATTAGATTAGTGCAAAGCATAGTACGGCTGTCTAGTAATAGGAAGAGTGCCTTCAGGGAGGACTTCTAAAGGTAATAAGCTCATATTTCTGTTATACATGTGGAAAGCTACAAAAATGCATATGGAGCCATTCCCCGGAATTAGACACCAACTGAAACTACTAGTGTTTGGCAGTCTTATCTGCTCAACTGCTGGTGGCACAGCTATTTAGATTAAATCTTCTTTAATAAATGAAACAATGCTTGTGTAAAATATGTATTTTATATCTGAAATGTAAATGCAGTACAAAATGAGAGATCCAGAATTTTCAAGATTTTGACAATTCTGGATTTTTGAAATTTCTAGATCTTAAATCACCATTTTAAATTTAGTTGGATGATATGCATGAGATAACTATGTATAATGAAACATTTGTGATCTTAAGGGAATCAAAATTTACAAAAAATGCTCAATATTTGCTTATTTATTTTTGTTTGTTTTATTAAACAATTCTTACAGTGTAAGAATTAAGTTGTTTAAACTGTTTTCTCATTTTTTGTGTTAATACTTTTTCGTTAATTTATTAGATATTTCTTGTTCAGCTACAAAGTTCTGTTGCTGAAGTCTTGTAATTGCCATGTTGAGAATTCCCGCTAAATTGTCATTCGAAATATTTTCATTCTGAAAAACTTCTTTGTCTATTTCTTTACTATTAATAGTGATATTTTTTGGATTTAAAACTGTACTACTGATTTCACTGCACGTTAGTGGAATGTTCTTTTTTGCATTATTATCACTATGAAAAATTTCTGTTATATCATCTTCATTTCTTATCTTTTCTTCATGTTTCTTCACAGATTCCATTAATTGAAAAACTTCACCTACAATTTCAATAGTGAAAACATTTGCCACTGCATTCATAACCTAAACCAAACTAAGGTTGTTGTTTTGCCTAATCTTGAAATCAAACTTTCTTAGGTCCAAATTGCACCAATGTTGTTTCCTCTTGTCAAGGCCGCTAGGATACCAAATATGCTTTCACTCTGCTGATCCTGTCACAACTCCAGAATTAGGAACACTTTTCAATTTATTCAAAAATTCAATAAAGTCCTGACAGTTGTGTTCATGGGCCACACCATGTCTGCCTTTGTAAGGTGTAGTAATTTTAAATAAACTTCTGGCCATCTTAAATGCAACAGCATGAAGGAAACATCCAAGCAGCATGAAACTTGCATTGTGTATATACCCGATGGAATATGCAAATGATTACAATATCAGCATATGTGCACATAATGGGCAGCTGCAGCTCTTCTCACAGTTTGTATGTAGAGGAGAAAGGACTGCCATTTTGGACTACATGAATTGATCTCACATGAGATTTTTGTGTGCAGCTTCAGTATGCCTTGTAGAAAACTGAGCTTCATTCAAGCATGTTTCTGAGTTCAGCCAAGGTAGAATCCCTGCATACAGAGATTGTGGATTCTTTTGGAAAATCAGTCATCGTGTCAGATGTAGCCAAGCAACAGTTAAGCGAATATGGATTTGGTGGATGCATGAGGAAATGACTGATGGACAGGAACAATTGCACCCATCTCGTTGCACCACTCCATGGGAAGATTGGGATACTGTGTGTATAGTACTGATAGAGCAGACTGCCACATCTGCAACCATATCACAATGAATGTAGTCTCTAGCATAACAATCAGTGTCTGCTTGAACAATTGAACATTGTTTACATAATAATGGACTGTCCATTAGGTTTACCTTTAAATCTCAGGCATCTGCATTTACAATGGTACACCGAATAGCAGAGATGGGCATATGAATGGCATTATATATTTTCAGAAGAATCGTGCTTTTGCCTGCAGTACCATGATGGTCAGACAAGAGGTTGAAGACACCATTGAGAGAGGCTGCTTGACTGTTGTGTTACACATTATCATACTGGTCCTGCACCCAAAGTTATGATATGGGGTGATATTTGATTCCACTCCTGCACCGAGTATACTTTATATATGCATTTACCAGCCAATGCTATATCTCTGAGGTTTTCCCCTTCTCTTTCCTTACCTTCAAAGATTGTCTGTGGCCGCATTTCAACAGGTTACTATATGTTGCATGCAATGTTCAAACTTTCTTCCAAAACCACCAAACTGCATTGTTACACTGGCCTGCCCATTCTCGAGATCTGTTGCCTATCGAACATGTTTGGTCAATGACTGGAGGATGCCTAGCCTAGCATGCTGCACCCACCATGTACACCAATGAACTATGGCTGTGTGTGGAGGCAGCATGAGGTGCCATTCCCCAACAACACATCCAAAGCCTCTTTTACTCAATATCATGGCATGTAGCAGCAGTTATTGACAAACATGGAGGCAACACTAATTACTCATTTTTTTGTCTTTCTCACCTCAAAAAAGGCTGTATTTCAAATTAGTTACCATTTATACTATGTGTAATGTCTGAAATAAATTTGGCGTTGATATCTCTTCATGTTACATTTGGATGGCCAGCAGTGTATAACAAGTCAGTAATATCATACATTTTTTAAGCTCTAGGGACATTTGTGAAATGTGTTTGAAAAGGTTTTATCAGGATTCTGGTTTTAACATGATACATGTTAGTGACCTCAATAGTTTTCAATCTTTGAGCAATAATAACATCCTTAATATCAATAGGACATTTGAATGGGAGCTGTTTTATAATTGCCTTAATACACTTCTCTCTAAGCATCAAAATGACATAGTGTTCGACCCATGCAGAATCTAAATACCCAGTTATGTGGTGATATACTGCATTCTGGGGAGTAACTTTGAGGAACTGTCTGTTAATTCTACCCTGAAAATTAACTTTTGTGTCATCTTTGAGTATTTTTAGAAATTCTGAGAAAATGGCATTTGGCCAGACTGCAGTTGGCTCAAAGTTCAGAAACTGGTGCATGCATTTCCTGAATCTTAGTATCCATTTCAAATGTTTGATCAAATTTATTTTTAACTGCAACGTCTGTGCTTCCTTTCACTAATTTAACTGGGCATGCTGGATTTTTTTGGGAACATAAAAACATCTTCCTTTACATTAGAGTTACCTTTAGCATTATGTTTTCCCAGCTTAAAAGAACCTTTGCATTTGGTGCTAGTACAGGTACTCGTTTCAGAGTCATGGAAATTATAAGTGAAATCTCAAATCATGTATCAGAGTAATCTCAGCCAATCATTAACATGCATTGCATGGAATGCAAATAGATTGCTCCCTAAAGCCTACGAGCTCCAGGAGTTCATACACAAATTCTGTCCTGACATCTTACTCATGCAGGAACACATGCTTGGTCCTCAAAATTCATTCAAAACCTGCAATTATATCATGCACAGATGGGATTGACCTACTGAAGGAAGATATGCTCCCAGAGGAAATGCACAAGGAGGACTGCTAATTTTAATTAAGCGCTCCATTTCTCATCATATCACACCATTACCACCGCTTTTAGCCATCGAAGCCTTAGCTATAATAACACTCACTCCAAACACACTAGCATTCCCAGTAAAACCAACACACTGTGGTATCTGTTATTGAATTCTTTATCCTGAAAAATATTAACACTCCTGACTATATTGAAGATCATCTAATGATATCAATTGGTAAAATAAAATGAGCACCATCTTCTACAATAGCTGAGTGAGTTTTGCGGTCTTAGAAAGACATCTGTGATGAAATTATATACATATGTAAAATTAAAAGGCTTAATTGGTAATGATTTAAGTGGCACTGAAAATAATGTGCTCTGGTGCAATGGTGAAAATAAGAACCTGAGTTCTGAAAGTGGGGACTGATTCGTAATGGGCTATAGGCATTACAAAGCTACATCCTTATGCAAGTTGGCTGCTGTTTGAAAAGACAGAAATTTTTGTGATATGGCTGAGGCAGGCTGATATGCTGAGGGAGTATGCACAAACTAAAGTTCAGTTTCCTGCTTGAAATCGATTATCAGCATCCTTATGCCAACATGCCCTTTTTTATAAAGGTGCACTTCTACATTATTTTACAGAAATAGGTGGCCCTGCTTTCTGGAAATACAGATTTTAAACACTGAGTAAATTAGTGATTCCCAAAACATGGGTTGGGTCATGAAATTATTCTTGTTGAGGAGTGAAATATTATTTGAACATATTTTGGATTGCCTTACAGTTATGTAGATTTATTTAACTTATGGATTAATTTAATTGATTATTAATCTGTTACAGCATTATTTTCTTCTAGCTTCCTTCTTTCTCCTTCAAAGAGAATGACTTTTTCTAAAGAGCATCTAGAAAGGAACTTTATTTTTTTCTAGAGAACACACAGGTCATGATGCTAAAAAATTTTGGAAGTACTAGAAAAAAGAAAGTATTAAATGGGGGGGGGTTAAACATTTCATTACTAACAGTAAAAATGTCTCTTTTTTTAAATTTGAAATCAATATGTACATTGATAGCCAAAAGAAAGTCAGGTGGATGTTTAAACTATTTGGTAAAACATATGAAAAATTGTATATTTTATAAAATATTGAAAATTTAGTGCAAGATGTTTTTATTAAATTTATAATCTGTATTCATTCCAAATCAAAAAATAAATAAATAAAAAGGGAAATATTGTTGCGTGCATATGGTTTCACAATGGGCTGAACTCGCACAGAAGATATGATAACTTCATAAAATTTGTCATCCCAAAAGAAACACTTTACAGTTCTGGAACTTCCCACAAATATACTTGTACATCTATTCTAAGTATGACAGAGCACAATGAGTAATTACCACGTCAAACTTCTCAGAATGTTAAACACAATGCAAAGTGCATCTAAACAGCAAAACTCAGAGTTGCGAACTCTCCCAATTTAGGCGGGAGACTCCCGATTTTCGACCTCTCTCCCGCCAACCCGATTTACAATATATTTCTCTCGACTTTTTTTATTCTTAAAATTTCTCACGATTTTTATGCAACTTGGCTTAATACTTTGTTATATGAATAAAGAAAAAGTGCTTTTGGATGTCTGAAAGCAATTGAATTTTCTCTACATTATATCTAAAACAAAACTTTGCGAATGAGATAGCTTCTGCTTTGTGAGTGAGAGCATTATACATATCCAGAAACGTCGTTCTCCAGTTCTCCAATGGACTTCGAGCTCCACTGCATGTCAGCTGGCATATATTAGCCAATGAGGACAAAGCAAGTTGTTATTTGGACGTTCTTTAGTTATTTTGTTTATTTTGTCCTGAGTTGTGTGAGTACACGTGCCTTAGGGAAATAGTTTTAGAAATTATCATCTTTTGTTACGTCTGCGAGAAAGGTGAAAAACTCGTGTACGTTTCAAAAATCGTACACAGTTGACTTTCCTTCCATTATTTCCTCAAGGAAATGTAATAAATTTGCGATGTGTACCGCCTGTCGTTGCGATTTTTCGATTTCGCATGGTTGAAGGGCGGATATTCTCAAACATGTGTGTACACAAAAACACAAGGATAACATGAGTTGTTTTTAAAAAAACGAAAAAATTAAGTTTTTCTTCGGAAACAAAGGACCAAAAAGTTATTAATGCAGAATGTCTGTTCTCTGCCTTTTTACTGGAGCACAACCTGCCACTGAATGCATCGGATCATGCTGCAGCTATATTTAGAAAAATGTTTCCCGATAGCCAAATCGCTAAGAAATACTCAAGGTGCAAGAATCAAAACAGGTGCAATCGTTAAAGAAATGGGTTTGAAAAATAAATCTTCAGTTATTGATTGCATTAAAACAGCTCCATTCTGCCTCTCTACGGATGGAAGCAATAACACAGATTCAAAACTATATCCAATTGTTGTTTCTTTTTTTGATCCAGAGTCTTCAGAAATTGAGTGCAGTTTACTTTATGTTCCCACTTTAGAAGGACATTTGATAGGCTTTAATATAGCACAGCTAATTATTAAAACTTTAACTAATTATTAAAACTAAACAAAAGACATCCAGGCCCTCTGGATAATTGCTTAGCACTTGGTGCCGATAATGCACCAGTATTGGTAGGCTTGGAAGACTGGTGTTGCAGGCATCTTAAGAAAGGAAAATTCAGATTTTCAGATTATGAGGTGCACCTGTCACCTCTTAAATTTAGCAGCTGAAAAAGGGGCAGCTTCTTTACCAATAAATATGGATGAACACATTGTTGATATTTATTATTATTTTGAAAGGAGTTCTAAGAGGAAGGAAAAATTGAAACAGTTCCAACAGCTGCATAACAGCAGTTTACAATTAGAAAACTTGGATGAAGTTATAAAATCAGCTAAGGTTGACACCCAGTAGAGTTTAATTGGAAAATTGAAAGGTGCTGATTTAATGTTAAAATATAGTAAACTGTCTAGAATTGTGTTGGCCATCTTGACAGTTCCCCATAGTAATGCAGAGTGTGAGAGGATTCTCAGTTTTGTTGAGAAAACGAGGACTAAATTTAGATCTAATACTAGTGATGACACATTAGAAAAAATTTTAATTAGCGAAAGCAGGCCTACGTGGCAATTACTGTGAACAAAATTATGAAGTTTCTTTCTTAAAGAAAGCAAAATCTGACATTGATTAAAGTGTCTTTTTTTTTTTTTCATAAACGATGCAAGTAATAAAAATGTTTTTTATGTGTAAGGTATTTTTGTTTTGCTTGCATTTAAGAATTAGTTACTATTTAAAGTTAATTCATTATTAAAAACTATATTTTTATCATTTAAAAAGTCTTTTTATTATTGTGAAAAATCTCCTGATTTTTGAGTGTCATAGGTTGGCAAATATGAAAACTCATGTGGAGACATCAATACTCAGAATTCAACTGTGACCTCAAAAACTGAGGTCTCTCTTGTTTTATATAGTTTTTCCCCATCCGATGAGAGAAATTTCCAGTACTGTCCATTTCTGGAAAGCATATACGGTTACAATTACATATGCAGATCAATTAGTTTTTCACTTAACAGGACCAATTACAGTTATACAGATACTGGACCCAAATGTTGCTAACTGGTTGCCAAGTTTGGCGACTTTTGGCAATTTCTCACCAATTTAGTGAGATAGCCATTTACTTCAATGTTTAATAAGACTTGCTCCTGTAACCTTATTTTTCTAGTAGAGCTCCATTCTGTTCTGACTTTTCATGTTACAGTGTAGAAAATTCATAAGAATATATATATATATATTCTTATGAATTTTCGTGGCATATATATGTGCCATGAATTGACGAAAACTTTGCATGCCAGTCCAGCGTTCTTCATAATGGTGAAGGGCTGTAAACTCTTTTTCATAAAGGTGCAGGCAGATTTATAGCAGTTCAGTGATGTTCATAAAAGTGACAATGATTTATTTCATTCCCTTTTTTATTAATTGATCAAAAAATAGCAGCAACTGCAATGAAAATTGTGCTTGGATAGTGCAAACCTTTATGAATAATGCGAGATAGGCATAAGGGTGCTGACGACCAGTTTTAAGTGAGGAACTGATCTGAAGTTTTTTGGATGCTCCTTTATGCCTTGACATTGTTATGAAGAATTTTGTCTTTTCGAACAGTAGCCAACTTACATAAGATGCGTCACCATTATACCATTTATACAGTTAAAATGTTTCTCTCAAAAGTTATAGCATATCTGAAGGTACTCAATAAATTATGTAGTTTATTATGTTTATAATAACCTATTTATGTTTATTTTTCAGTACCAGTTAGAAAATGTCTTAGCATAGCGTTTTTATTATTTTCCTAGTTTTCTAATTTCGAAATCATACTACATGCGAGTTTGAGAGCAGCCCTTTTTCCCCTACAATTTTCCACTTTTGAAATTCTGTTCTAGCTTCAATCTCTATATATAGTATTCATTTAATATATTTCTGTTATTTAATCTACTTTTAATTACTAAATTAAAATGGCCAGATTATTGTATTAGGACATTTTTATTAAAGTTCTTGAAGAAATATTCAATACCACTACCATTTTTGAAGTGTTTTAATTAGTTTTTTAAGTGTTTTAATTATTTTATTATTATATTATTATTATAATTTAAGTGTTATTAGATTAATATAATTTTATTATATGTTTTAATTATAATCTGTAGACTAAAGCAGATGATATGAGGCCTAGATCTGCAACAGTTAGTGCAACCCCTTCCAGTCAACCTCGCTTTCCAACTGTATTTAAGTGGGATGGTGGTGGTAAAGAAGTCTTTATAAGTGGAACCTTCTCAGATTGGAAACCAATACCTATGGTTGAAAGGTAATTTTTTATTTAATTTTTTTTAACATTTTTAAACTGAATTCTTATTGGGTTTATAGCAGTATTGAGGATTTTTATTTACATAGTGCAAAATTTAAGGAAGATTATTAGATAAAAACTTGCTGAAATGTCGTTAGTTTTTTTACATTGCATTTTCTTTTTATTTAAATTGTGAAGGAAAAAATTAATGCCTGACTGAGTACTTAATCATATATACAATTAAAATAAATAAAAGGTGAAGTTTAATTATTTATATGGAAGCTTATTACTATTTGAACCTGGGATTATCTTTTATGAAGAAATTTAAAGATTTATTAAAAATGGTACTTTTGTATTTTTGTGTATTTACTGCTTCTGTGAACTTCATTTGGCAAAATAAAATAACTTTGGATTTTGTTTGGATATTAGAGACTGGCTCACGATCTGAGTATGTGGGACTTTGATTCATCTGACATTTCAGTAATTTATTCATTTATTTTCTCAGTAATTGGCAGCTTGCAAACTTTCTTGATGATCATGAAAGCTGATGAAGATCCTACCAAACTTGTGGCAGTCATTCTGGTGGATGTGTGAAAAAAAAAACTTGCTCCTTATTCAGTTAAATAATCAAACAATAGAAGTTACAGTGTTTGGCAAAAATCGCACTTGATATCAATATATTTGCTTGTCATAGTTTTTCACATTATATCACCATTGTTTATTCGTTCTCAATTAAGTCCCATATCATGTGGACTAATGCACACTTTTTTTGATGATATGATCTTTTAAAATAATCCACTGCATACTGTTCCATAGAAGACAAATTTCAAAAAAAATTTTTTTTCAAAATGTGATTGGGAAAACATAGAAATAGCAGTTAGCTTATATCCTTCTCTACAGATATTAACCTGATTTATCAAGGATTAATCTGGATAACATTAAACCAGGATTCCCATGTCATTAGTGGGTAATTTTTTTCACAAGACACTGTATTTAATTACATTACACTTTATTATATACAAAACACATCATTACTCTCATATGCACTCATATTACCAGCATTCTCTGTCTTGGTTCTGGTTTACAATAACTTCTACGCTTGGCACTGTGCCAGTTTTAAGTTCTTGATACACCACATCCCTCCCCCTTTCACAAGTTCAGTCTGTCTGGGGGACGTCGAATTCTGGTGGACTGATGCAAAGGTTGTGGCACAACTGGTTTCTTTGGTAACCTGCTTGTATCAGCAGCAGGTCCGGTGGATGGAACTTTCGGTAAAATCTTGGGCTCGGAAGGTGACACAGACTGATCTACCTGTATTATTTTTGGATGGTTCTGAAATTCCACTCTTATCAGGCTCTTTGGAAATCACAAGAGCTGAAGTTGGACGTATGCCACCATCATCAATTATGGTTCCTCCATCACGCATCTGATCGACATGTCGCCACCATAGCTGACCATCTACATTTATAGTGTAATGAAACTGCCCATCCTTGGATTGGACAGTTCCAAATCTCCATTGTCTGTCATCGTGGTGATAATTTCTTACTGCCACTTTATCGCCAGCTCTAAATCCTCGGTCTGCAAACTCGTAGGTTCCTCTTCGAACTCCCTCCTTTTGGGATTTGATCTCAATGTTTTTTTTTTTTTTTTTTGTTCAAATTTTCCTCTTCAGCATTAGCACTGCCGGGCTCTGTATAGTAAAGTTCAGAGCTTTTCTATATTACATTAAAAATGTACTGAGTTTTTGTCTCAAAGTTCCTGGATAATTCTGCATGGTTCTTAAAGATTGCTTTACTGTAAACACATACCGTTGAGCTTGCCCTGTACTAAATGGTTTAAATAATGCTGTAGTTTTATGTTTGATTCTGTTACTCTGTAGAAATAGCTTAAATGTATGTGAAGTGAACTGTGGCCCATTATCATACGCTAACAATATTGGTAATCCGAATCATGCAAAAAAAGTCCCAGAAACATTCTATTGTTTTGGAAGCTTTTTTGAGCTTGATTTCATTGAATAAGCTTCTAGCCGTTTTGAGTGAGCATCGACGATTAAATAGGCCCTGCATAATCGATGTAAATATGTTTCATTGGAGCACTCGGGTACTCCTAATGATGAATTTTTTTTACCTTTACCTTAGAAGTTAAAAGTTCGCATTCAAAACAGTTTTTTGGAGTATTTTCAATTTCTTTATTTATACCATTCCAAAACACACAAGTTCTAGCAATTGCTTTCATCTTTATGGTCCCTAAGTGTCCATGGTGCATTTCTTTCACAACATTTTCATGGTATTGTATTGGAATACATATGCATTAGCCATACATTATACAGCCATCTTGGAGACCGTACTTCCATCTCCCTTCCTTTCAGTGCACCGCTACTTTGAAGTATTCGTAGCAGAGGACTAGGTTCTGCATCAATTTCAGTTTCTATAGCCAAATCTATAGCGAAGATTGGAAGAGTTTTAATATGTTGTAATTGAAAAATAGTTACATCATCCTGACTAGGTAATTGCCCTGTTGCTCTGAGTTCATCGGTAATCGTGATAGAAAGTCAGCATTACCATGCTCGTTTGTTTTATGGTAAATTATACTGAATTAAAATGACTGTAAAGCCAAGGCATAATACAGGAGTCTTGTTGCTGCCAAAACTGGTATGCCTTTTTTTCTGCCAAAAATTGAAACAAGAGGTTTATGATCTGTAATTAGCATGAATTTCCTGTCTTTTAAGTACAGAAAAAAAAAAAAAATTTAAATTCTCCAAATGGTTGTAGAGCTTCTTTATCTGAGAATTTTCACTGTTTCTGTAAGTGTTGTAGAAGCATTGCAATTAGCCTTTCCATCCCATCAGGAAGTTTGTGAGAAAGTACCGCACCTAACACCACTGGTGATGCATAGGTTGCCAATGTTAAGGACAGTTTTGGATCATAATGCATCAAAACTTTTTGTGAAAACAATTCTCTTTTTAATGTTTAGAAAAGCCTCCTGATAGTCCCTCGTCCAAACCAATTTTTTAGTTTTTTAGTTAATTGTAATAAAGAATTCGTGATTGTGCTAATTTAGGGCAAAAATGTTTTCCTATAAAAGTTCCCAAAAAACTTCAAATTTCCCAGACATTTCTAGGTCTTGGGGCTTTTGCAATCTCTGATATTTTTTCATCCAGTTTTATGTAAACCATTTGCAGCAATTTTATGACCTAAAAATTGTATCTTATCCTGAAAAAATTTTCTTTTCTCCAAATTTAATTTTAGTCAATGAGTTTTACATTTTTTGAAGAAAATATTTGAAGTATTTAACTGTGCATCATCATCAGACCCTGTTATTCACCCATCATCCATGAAGACTTTATGCCCTTCCATTCCTTGGAATAGTCCGTCTATGTAACGTTGCCATTTTTTTATAAATTTTCTGCCTATGTTACTTATTTGACAGATGTGTTGCCTGCGAATCTTTATGAATTTATTGATGTGGACCTCGGGAGGGAAAGATTACGTAATGTAAAGCCTTAATGTCACCCTTAATGTAAAGCTTCTATTCTGTCAGAAAAGATTTTGCCTTTATGAATTTTAATACATTTCTCAAATTATATTAATTCTGTACTTAGTTTTAAAAATGTTTCCCATTAACAAGTATTTGTAGTGGTAATTTATGTTAAGAAATCTTAGATTGATTTAATGACTTTAACAGCGTTTTTTCCCCTCTTTGACAGCCATGGAGATTTTGCATTAATTTTGGATGTTCCTGAAGGAGATCATGAGTATAAATTTCAAGTAGATGGACAATGGATTCATTCCACTGGCCAGGTTTGTTATGTTAAAATTAAATTGTCATAATTTTTACTTCAGTTAATAATAAAAATGACTATTTTTATCTAACCCTTAACTATAAAAGTGCAGTGTCTCAAACTGTATTATTTTCTATATGTTAGTATATCCTTAACCAGTTTTCCTTTGTGTAGTTTTTGGTACCTTTAACTACAAATGTTTCTGTTTTTTTTTTATGAGAATGTATGCCTTGAATGTTCATCTAAAGTTTTTCAAGGCTAAATGTTTTAATTTGGTCTTTTAAAGTATTGCTGCAGTTTCTGTCAGGGGTGTTTGTGCTCCGGGGAAACTCCGGAATTCCGGGAATTTTGAACTTCGATACCCGGAAATTCCGGGGATCGTCGTTCAAAAGGAAGTAGGAATAATAATGAATTATTTATTTTGATCTGGGTAATTTTGTTTGCTTTGAAAGCAGAAAACGCAAGGTCAGTGTGTGTGGTGAAAACTTTTCCTTTCTTTCTCCAAAGGCAGTGATAATGCATGAAAAAGGGGAAAAAAACTTCTTTTTTGTTCTTTCCTTATTGCGAGTTATGACTCATTCCCCCGGTTCTCGGACATTCTCTTCTGGATTCTTTTCGGCAAGTAGGTGCGGCAGAAAAAAAAGGGAGAGACTTCGTTCGACCAGATGTCCGATCACGTGACTCTGGTCTTATCTCTCCTGGCATGACGCCAATAAGTAGAGAAGGGGGATTTTTCGCCGTATTAGCTACAGTAGAAGTCCGATAATTCGGCACGTTCGGGACCGGCTCGGTGCCGGACTACCGAAAATTCCGGTCTATCGGGCGGTAATTATAAGAACAATTAGGTTAATAATTAAACTAAAAATACAGTATGCAAATACATACAACAAAGTTTATTTTACATTTCATATAATGTATGTACATGTACTGTAAAACATATTTCACTTAGATTTAAAAAAGTCACGAATGTCTTTTTGTTTTCTTGACTTTTGGCATTTAGTATAAAATTTATTTCTAATGATATGGAAATCAATAATTTCTGAAGCACTGTAGCTAGTACTAGCCTCGGCAAAAGAGATAAACTTATTTAGTGATTCTGCAGCTTCTGCCCAGCTGATTTTTTCCTTTTCTTCCGTTTCAGCATCTGAGTCATTTTCTTCAAGATTTTGAGTAGGCTGAGGGTTTACTACAATGTTGATAATGTCCTCATCAGTTAGTTCTTGTTCAACAGACTCATTCTCGTGGATTAAAAGCCACTCCTCTACCTCATCTTCAGGCAGGTTTTTCAAGGGATTGTCAGTACTTCTAACGACATCCAAAACTTTGGTCAGAGCATCTTGATGGTTTTCTTCCTCATCAGTCTGTAGAGTTAGATCAGATGCAGGGTTTGCAGCTGGCCAAAGTTTTCTCCAGTATTTTTGGAGTGTTGTATTTATTACCTGTTTCCAAGACTGTGCAATAGCATAGACGGCATCTTTTACTATAAACTTTTTTTGAAAATCAGTCACGTCACAGTCGGCATTTAACAGGCCTTGAATAAAAGACCTTCTATAAAAGCATTTAAAATTTTGAATAACCCCTTGGTCCATGGGTTGAATCAAAGATGTTACGTTAGGTGGGAGCAGAGTAGCAACAATATTTGCAACAATAATAGACTAGCCGGCCGCTAATTGTTTCCGAACAATACCGAGCGCTTCCGGATGATCTCGAACTACCCCGAAAACTTCCGAATAGCTCTCGAGCGGTTTTATTTGCTTTAAAGACACACTTTTGGAGAAAACCAGAATTTTTACAATTTTCCGGAGCGATGCCGGACTATCGGGCATTCCGGACTGTTGGATGCCGGACTAATGGACTTCTACTGTATTTGTCATTGATCGCTTCTCAACTTTTTTTTTTCTCCGCTGTGTAAAATTTTCGCTTCATTTATTGATGCATGTGTAAATTTTTCGTTTCGTTTATTGAAATATTTTTTTATTTATGTACACAAGAGAATTTCACCATGAAATTTCTCGATATAAATAGTGATATTATACAATTAGAAGAAGGTGTCCGGAATGCATTTAGTTAGAATTGGATTGAATGGAGAGATGGTAATGGGGTTACCATCGGCACATGGTGCAAGAAAATAAATGTTGCTGGACAAGCATACTGTGTTTTTTGTAACTCGCTGCTGAAGTATGGTGGGGAAGGATTCAAGGTTTTCACAAATCATTCTAAAACTGTGACGCACATAAAATATTCAAAGTGCATTAGACATTCAATGACTTTAAGTAATTATGCTAATTCAAAAAATACTGATGACTTACTGGAGACTGATGCTCGGCCATTGGATATAGTGACAAGAAAAGCACGCCAAGAGGTATTAATAACTTCGTTTATCGCCGAGAATTCTCTTTCTTTCAATGTAGCTCCCAATTTAATTGACCTCTGCAAACAGTTGAGCCGCGATCAGATGGCACTAAACTCGTTGTCCAGGACTACTGCATGTTATAAGATGAAATAGGGGCTCACAAAAACTATTAAGGAAAATATCATTAAAACTTTAAAGGAGACTCCATTTTCTCTAAATTTGGATGAAAGTACTAGCAATGCTCAAGAATGTATACTGGCAATATTGGTGCAGTTTTATGACAACAATCAAAATGAAGTTGTAGTTCATCATTTTGCATCTCTAAAGATGGAATCTTGCAGTTCAGAAGCTTTTTTTAAAGCAGTTGTTAATACTATTGAAGATAATAATATTCCATGGGCAAACTTAATTAATGTATTAATGGACTCATGTAACACCATGCGTGGAAAATAAAAGGGTGTTGAAACCAGACTACGATCAAACAAAGCACCCCACTTATTAGATATTGATGGTGACACATGTCACACAGCTAATAACTGCGCAAAAAAATTTGCTTCATGTTTTGATAGATACTTAGAAGATTTGTTTGATGACATCTATTTTGATATGAAAAGCTGCAGTAAAAGAGAAAATTTTTTCAAAATCTGTGAATCCCTTGCCATTAAAAAACTTAAGCCCTTGAAGAGACCAGACCATAGGTGGGTGTACATTTTATGTGTTTTAGAAAGAATTAAAGATCTGTGGGATGCTCTTATTGCATTTTATTTTCACTACTTGGATAAAACTGATAAAGGGGATTATTTTTATGTTGAAACTGTATACAATAAAGGAAATATTTCTGCAGCTCAGAAAAAAATTGTTGAAGGGGTGTATTCTTGCTTGCATTCCCAACAACTCACAAAGGATGCTTTAGTTCGGAAAAAAAGAATACTAAATGGGTTATTTGTTGTGCAAAACAAAACTTTATTGTATATGGCATTATATTCAGCAGTATTACCAGAGTTCAACACATATATTAAATTATTTGAAACAAAAAAACCAATGCTTCATTTAATACATTCCAGTATTTATAAATTGATGGCAAAATTTTTCTCTTTTTTTATGAAGCCAGAAAACATAGAGTGCACATCTTATAATGATTTATTAAAGGTTGATGTCACAAATCCAGAATTCCATCTACCTAGCAAAGTAATATTTGCTGGTGCAGAAGCTTCCACTCTCCTGAAGAAATTATCAAAAAATCATCCAATAGCAAAAGAATTCCAAGTTTCTCTGATGAAAGCTTATACTACAGCATAGCATATGAAACAGAAATTACCCCTTAAAAATTCATATCTAATTAGTTTTACAGCATTAGATCCAGAGCTAAAAGGTAAAACCAGTACAATATTAGCTTTTGAAAAATTATCATCTTTTATGTCCCATATTTTTAGTGATAATGAAAAGTCAAAAGTAGAAGCTGAAATAAGGTTATATCAGAGTGATATTGATATCACCAAAGAAATGCTCTACACATCTGATGAAAGTGGAAATCAAGTCAAGTGTACAATTGATAAATATTGGTCTAAAGTTTTTAATTTAAAAGATGATTTCACAAGATGATTATAAGTATTCATGATGATGATTATAAGTATCCTACATTGGCTAAATTGGTCAAAGCCTGCCTTAGCTGCTTCCATGGCCCATTAGTGGAAAGTGCATTCAACTTAATGGATATACTTGTCATTGACTATAGAACCTCTCTTAAAATTGATTCCCTAGATGCAGTGCAGACTATTAAGTATGATTTAATGGCTTCTAAAGAAACCTCATGTGAAAAATATGGCTCAAAAAATCCAATGACTGATCCAATTCACAAAGATCTCTTACTGAATATAAACAGAAGTTGGAAAACATATCAAGAGGACTTAAAAACATGTATTTCAGATGAGTCACCTATAAAAGTCTGTGAAAAACCTTCTACATTAGCAGAAAAGCAAACTGCTTCTACCTCTGCATGTGCAGTTCTCGAGGAAATTTCTTCAACTGTAAATGAGGAAAATAAAAGTCAACCTTCCTGCAATTATGAAGTTCACCACAAAAGAAAGACAAGCCCACAAACATCAGAAAATAAAAAAAAGCAGCAGAAATTAGATGATTTTTTTTATAAAGAATTAATTCAGGTTATTTAAAATATTTACATAAAATGTAGTAGTTTATATGTTTGAAAATTTATGGTTATTAATTTTGCAAAAAAAGTAATTCATTGAACTTTTATAATTAGGTCATTCAATACTTCATAATTGTAATTTTTCATTTCTCCCCCCCCCCTTCTCGAAACTCCAAAATGTCGGTAGTAAGTCCATAAAAGTTTCAGGGAATTTTTTGGGGTCCCACAAACACCCCTGTTCTGTATAATTCTGTTAATTTTGTAGCAGTCCTTCATATAACATTATTATATGTTAAGGTTTTATTGACTTAATGTTTTGTAGCTTTAAAAATTTGTACTTTTTTGAATTTAAAAAAAAAAAAAGAGTTTGGGTTCCTCTTAAACAGAAGTTTTAACATTCTGCAGTGTCTAAGTTAATTGTTACATAATAGTTACTGTCTGAGGTTAAATCATTGAACTACTACTCCTAGAAGTGATGACATTTTTTTTATATATGTATTCTATATTTATCATTGTAACACTAGTCCAAAGCTAAGAAATCTGGTCAGAGAGCAGAGTCTGGTCTGAGAACAGCATGCACACTGCACAAGAAAAAAAATAGGACAGTTCTATATCTCCCGTTCTACTGGGCTAGTTGATGAAATTCAACTTGCGTTTTTCATGTCTCAAAAGCTTGACTTAAGACATGTATTAGATTTATATATAGCATTGTACTACTATAGTTATTTTGACACAAAAAAATGACTTTTTTCTGAAATAACACACTATTTTTTCCCTATATTTCGATCACACGAGTAGTTTTTAAAAAAAATAGCACTCAAAATTTTAGCTCCTCAATGTTAATTGAATTTTATATATATTTATTAATATCTCTTTTTTTATTAAACTTTCTTGATTCTTCCTTTTGTATTTTGAAATTTAGGTTCATTCCAAATACAATTCGCCGATTTTTTATGATTTATTTTTAAAATTTATATTTTAAAATAATTTTTATAAATTTTTCGAAAAAATGTTGAATTACATTCTCTAAAATTTTTGCCGTCATCTTAAAATAGATGTATTTCTAAGCATACCTGCAAAAAAATTAGAGTTTTTTATTCAAAATTTCCTAAGATGTATGCAAATTTACATTTTGGCGTATTTTGAAATTTGGCATATTTATTATAAGCGATAATAACGAAAATGTGGTGTATGCACTTTGTTAAAAATTATTTGAAAGTATGAACGATGACTTTTCCCCACTTGTGCACAAAGAAAAAAGGCAAAGGATAATAGGTTGCTCTAAATTAAGTGAATTATTCTTGGCCGAGTGAATTATTCTTGGCACAAACTGAAAAAAATTTGCCAAGATAAATTTTTAAAATTTGTTCCTAAATTTCTCACCAAAAATTACAAAATTTAATATCTAGGCATAAGTTAAGTCATAGAATCGAAATGTGGAAAAAAATTGGTATGTTATTTCAGAAAAAGGTCTGATTTTGTGTCAAAATACCTATGTTAGAACAATGCTATGTATAAAATTAATCTATATCCTAAGTCATGCTTTCGATACATGGAGATGCTGACTGTATGGCTTCACATTGAGTATAGACATGTTTAGCCCTGGTTTTGAATCTTTATTCCCTTGCTGGATTCAAGGTGGAAGGAGCTGCCAGGCCGTTTAATAGACCCAAAGACTTAAATAAATGTTGAAAATGTGTTGTGCTGAAAAAGTAAAAACATAGATAAATGCTAATTCCAAAAATCGTCCACTGTATTTTCTTGTAACAAACAATTCTACATGTGTAACATTAAAAAAACTTTCTCTTTTCCTAATATAAAAATACATCCCTTCCTCTATTGGGGAACCAGAAAGTATTAAATGACTGCAATCTGGAGACCTCCTTATTGAAATTTATTCTGTAGCTCATTCTTACATTCCTAGAATTGGAAAAGCTTGGAGAAGACACCATAAGTGTGTCAGCACATAAAAACACTAAACTAATGCTGAGATGTAATCTCGGAAATAGACCTTCTGTTTGTGTCAGAAGAGGAAATTGTATCTGAGTTACCCAACCAAAATGTCTGTGCTGCTAGACATATCAGGATGCGCAGAAAAGGTCATTTGATCAATATGAACCTGTGATCCTGACCTTTAATTCACCTGATCTGCCAAAAAAAATTAAGTTTGTGTTTTTGCCCTGCCCCATACTCCAAATTGTCCTGTCAAGGCAAACTCACTATGCACAACACTCTGTGGAAATCCACGACAGTGGTAATTGCAATGCTGATCCACTATGTTAACTGCAAAGGGGAGCACACAGCCTTTTTGCTATAATGCCCTAAATGGAATCCGAAAAGGGGGTACAGAGAGTAAAAGTAACTAAAAATATCTTATATGCAGAGGCAAGAAAATTAGTAACAGATATGCAGCCATGGAAAAATTTATCTTATAGCAGTGCATTAAAATAAACAGCGAGTCCAAAATGTACGAAACAAAGCACAGAAATCAATACCCTTCATAGTTAAAATACCATATAATAAACAAAGGATAACCAAACTGAAAGTAATAAAAAAAGAAAGGTTTAAACCCCTCAGAGATCCAAGTAAAAGCTCCTTTGGGAGCATCAGTTCATATAATTTAAATTCTGAGATAGATGTGGAGAAGGGACTGGATATCCCAAAACATCTACTTCTTTGAAAATAAATTTTTAAGAAATGCACCAAAAGAGCAAACATCAAACATAATGGCCACCCTCATTTTATGAAATTGTTGCAGCATCCACCAAAATCTCATTAACATCAAAGATATGATTTACATCATTTTGTGTGCTTGGCTGTTCAAAAACTGCTGAAATTGGTAATACAAGCAAAACTTTGGAGGTTCTCTTTCATCAGGAAAGAGAATCAGGTATTATGAGCACGTTAGTGAAGGTGTTCTCACCTTACTTGACTACTCCTTTAGTCTAATTTTTTCCACCTCCAAGCTGCCGCTGTCCAAAAAAGTATACAGAATTCAGATTCAATTTGTTCCTTTATTTGCCCCCAAATCACCATGTTGATCAAGAGATTTAGAGGACCTGATAGAGCAGCTGCCTGAACCCTTTATATAATATATAATAACCCTTATAATAGGGGGACCGGAAAGTAATGTTGTTTCTGCACATGTCGACAACAACATGCTAATGGCAGAAGTGGAAGCAAATCCATGTCAAACACTCTTAACCAACCTTGGTCGACCATCCAAGAACATTTAAAGCAGAATGGAAAAATAAGCAAAGCAGGTGTTTGAGTCCCCCATAATCTGTCCGAAGAGAACAAAGCCAACCGATCCATCACATGCAACGTATTGCTTCAATGGCACCATACAGAACCGTGTTTTGATCATTTGATTACTGGAGACGAAAAATGGGTTCTGTATGATAAACCAAAACGCAAAAGGCAGTTTTAATAGGGGTTACAAAGGGTTTACATCCCAAAAAGGCACTTCTGTGTGTTTGGTGGAGTATTCGTGGAATTGTTCATTTTGAATTGCTGAAACCTGGACAAACTGTTAATTCAGATCTTTATTGTGAACAATTGGATTGAGTGAACCAATCTTTAATAAAAAAAAATATCAGGCGATTGTCATTAGAAAAGGCATCATTCTGCAACACGAGAATGCAAGACGGACACTGGAAAAAAATGAATGAATTGGGATGGGAGATGCTGCATCACCCACCATACTCGCCCGATATCGTACACTCAGATTTCCATTTATTTCGATCCCTACAACATTTTCTTAGTGCCAAAAAATTTGAAAATTTGAATGATGTCCAAAATGCCATCTTGAGATATTTTACTCAAAAACTAATTGATTTATATTGGTCCGGGGATTGAAAATCTGCACACTAGATGGCAAAAGGTTGTTGATAACGAGGGTGATTACATTATTGATTAAAAATAAAAACGTGTTAAAAATTTATTCGTGGGAATTTAATGTAAGAAAACGACATTACTTTCCGGTTCCCCTATTAATATAGGACTAAACAGCCATAGTCTGCTCTGGGGAAGTGAGAATGCAAATCCCAGAGGTAGGCAAACTGAGCAAATGATTGAAGATCACATTGTCTCCTCAACAATAGATGTAGTACCTACTTTCACAAGCCTATGAGGACATTTGGCACGTTGGCATATGTTCATCTTTTTTGCCTTTTTGTAAACTTTGTATTGAAAATAGTCCTCACAGTAATGATAATTTTCCCATTTTTGTGTCTCTCGCATGAAGAGTAATTTCCATGTTGATGTTCATACTTGATAGGGAAGACTGGGAACTCTTTTCATCTCTTGCACAGCTCAAGGAAATGATGGTAAAAGATGTACTTATTGATGATGCAGTTAAAATTGTTGCAGATATTATCATTGAGGCAGCTACACCTCTTATAACTGTGATATCAAAGCTCCCAAAGTACTCAAGACCACACTAGAACCGAGAATGTCAGAAGATGCTGAGACAACTGAGAAAAACTGGGGGAGATTAGTCTAGCTACCGAACACTGTCAAATCTTCTAAAAAGCCAAAAAAAAATGCAAGAGTGAGATGTCAGAACCAAAGGGATTCATGGATATCATATGTGCCATCAATAACATCCTCAGTAAAAGAATGTAGGAAAGATTTAGAAAGGCATGTGGACTATATAAAGACAATTCACTTTCCTTCCTTGAAAAAGATGGCTAAGTGATAAGCAGAACAACATAAATTATGTACACTGTTGCTGAGACAATTGCTTCCATATCTTCCCGCAGCAGTTTACCTGGAAGTATTTCTTTTTGTCAAGTTGCATTATGAGAAAAATCCATTTGCATTTAACTCTTCCAACTTCAAGCTTTATGGTACTGAATTTACTATGCTTGAGGTAAAGAGAGGTTTGTTGCAGATGCATAAGTTTAGCCCATGTCTGGATAGCATCAGTTATGAAATGCTGACGTATTTATCCTATTAATCATTGACTGCTCTTTACAACCAAATATGAAAGAAGGGTAACTTCCCTAGTACATCAATGTGAAATCCAATCTAGTGAATCAAATGTGAGAGAAGGGTACCTTCCATAGTACATGGAATAGTATTGCTATTCCCAAAGCTCAGCCAGGGAAGGACCCAAAGAATTCCTCGAACTATCAGTCCATCGCACTTATAAGTTGCATATGCAAGAATACAGAACATAAGTATTTTATCAGTAGCAACACGAAAGCTCACTCTCATACATAATTATCAGTAACAGATAATTATATTTATTTAAGTATATATTAAAAACAATTTCAATGAATTTTTTCCAAATATATTACTGTGCTAAAATTTTTCTTTACGTTTCCTGTATAGTTATTACTACAGTATATATAATGCAGAAAGTTCTTTCTGTATAGTAAAGTTAATTAAAAATTAGCATGGTTCAACTGTGTTTGCACTGGGCTGCTTAAAGGCCCATCCACACGACTATGCTCAGAATGTAGCTAGCGAAAGCACATTTACGTTACCAGTGAAACCGCGTTCAAAGGAGTATGCTTGCGAAGAGTGTGTTTAACCAATAGAATTATTTGGCACAAAAAAGATCATGTGATGCTGTAATATAGTGTTGTTCCCTTGGTCAACAGAGCTGTCATCTTGTTACTTCGCTGTGTTTCTATATGTTTGCAGCAAGATGTCAGAATCAGATGATTTTTTTCATAGCTGAAACTTTACTATTACGTACAATTATTAAACAGAAGCAAAAATGCAAAAAAACGATGAAAAGGGGTCCGAAAGATTTATTTAAAGTGACCTGTTACTGTTAAATTACTTGAAACACCATCCACCATATAATAAAATCAACTTTATATTTTTAATCTCCCCCTCCCTTGGCTTGCTTGTTTATGTGTGGTGTGGGAGTACGTGTAAATGAATCTGTGTAATAAGTAAAGTATTCTATAATTTGATTATTTTCTCTATATTATTTATTACACAAATAAATTAGAAGAAAAATTTCATTCAATAAAATTTCTAAAGATATGCTGTTTTTAAATGTTTTTAGCATAATGTGACGATAGCCCAAATGCTCTCGAAACGTGTATGTGCCTGTTAAAAAAAAAGCCATTTGAGTGCAATATAAAATCTGAAAGCTTTAGGATTTTTTCTTTTGTTTTTGTTTATTTTTTTATTTAGAATAACCTTTAAACTTTGGACAGTTTATGTAAAATTATATACAGGATAAAATATGTAATGAGGTAAAAATTAAGAGATGCAGATATATCATTACATAAGAAGTTAATGGTTTCTTTTTGCAGTGCACATTTTTAAACTAAATTAAAAACAATAATAATAGATAAAATAAGAAATGAAAACAATAATAAATAAAATAAGAATATAATGAATCATGATTAAAGAAACACATTTCAAAATGAGAAAACCGAATTTTTATTTACAGTGGTTACGGGTGAGGTTCAAACTCGCAATCTTTCCCTTTGCAATCCAGTGCGCTGACCACTCAGCTATCTCTGATAGCAATTTTTGCGAAAAATAATGTAAGAAGTAGAAATCACTGCAAAGGTATTCAATAAATGACTGCCAGATGACCCAAGTTGTAACTGTCCTCGAAAATTTCGTAAGTGTATTTTATTGGATACTCTTTCATGGTCAACTGCTTTATTTTAGAAGTTGTTATATTGTTGCGGTTAGTTTTTGGTGTATTTAATATTGGGATATTATAGAGCTTTTTGTTATACATGAAATAGGGAACACTTATAATAATTAAGGATAATATTACAAGGCAGAAAAGTAGATTTCATAGAAACTGTAATTTATTTAGATTCCTATTACTTACGGTGTCATATACAGATGAAGCATATGGATATACCGGTTGGATCATTGCTTTATAAGTATACAGTTTTTTCCCTTTAATGAGAATTTGAAATTTATACCAATATATATGGTTTGAGAAATTAAAAGATGCCGTAAACAATGCTGATGATTTTATTGCTGTGGACAGTTACAATCTCTTTGAACAAAAACTCATCTCTGTGTTGTTCTGACGCCATATTGAAATGGGTAGGCAAGAAGTTTTTTATAATTGTGACACATGATAAGAACTGTCTGCTATTGGCTGTTCGTTCACGTCACGGACAAAAAAGCAGAACATGAGCAAACTCATTTTTACGTCTTCTGCATAATGCAAATTTATGCTGGCAAAAAAAAAACAATAGTGACAACTACGTCATGAGCATTAAAACTTGTGTGGACAGGCCTTAATGCTCTTGCTACATTTAGTATAGAGAAAGATATTTTATAATATTCTTAGGTGTGTGTTGATTGTTGCAATAATAAAGTCATATAGTTAATATTGTAATGTTTATTTCTTTACTCAGTGTCTTTGTAATCTGTGGGGGGGTAAAAAAAGATTTTTATTCTTTTGCCTTCAAGAAATTGTATGGGGCCCAAAAATACTAAAATATTTGTTGCATGATGAATATGATGGCTAGCCTTCATATGGTATTAATTTGCTTTCTTCCCTTTCTTTTTAAATGTCAAACAGTAAGCATTATAATAATAGATAGTATTTGTTTAAAAATGTAGTGATATGAATGTCTGGCGTATGTAGTGATATGATATGTAGTGAATGTTTGCCGTTTCTGACAGTATTTGAAATTTATTGCAGATTTCCTCAGTATTTGATAACTGATAAGAAATCTCTTTCAGCCTACAGTAGATAATGATTTGGGAACAAAAAACAATTTGGTATCAGTAAAAAAATCTGACTTTGAAGTATTTGAAGCTTTGGCTGTTGATAGTATAAGTTCAAGTAGCGGTGGTGGATCTAGTATGTATGCATTGCCCACATTTATGTAATTTATGTTTCTTTATCTGTGCTTTAGTTAATTTTCCCTGCATTTGTATTTTTTGTATAAAATTAGAAAATAAAAAATTATATGTAATATTTATATTGACAGTATAAAAGCAAATATTATCAAAATATTTTTTATGTTTATAAAATTATTCGGCCCTATAAAATGTGTAAATTGAAATAAATTATGAAAATGAAAAATTATAATTTTTTCCCATACAAAATATCAGTGTTAGTAGATGAAAAGCTGCTTTAAAAAAAGCTCCTAATGCAATCATATTTTGAAAAAACTCATGCTATTAAATTTGAAAACAACCTAAAAATACTCTTAAGTCATAAATAATTATTTAAATTTGCCATAAAATTTTGTTAAAACAGATATAAAAAAATGCTTCGTCCTCCCTCAAATTGTGCTATTTTGCATCAGACTCTTAAATGTATGTTATATCATGGAAGTAGTTTTTTAAATTACTGTAATTCTCATTTTTTATGAAATATCAAATTTTTTATTAATATTTATGCATTGGCAGTATTTCAGTGTTTTTGAAACATTCTGTATAGCATTCTGCATTGCAGTCTTGTGTAGCTAAATTAAATAAAATGTCAGGTCTTCCCTTAATGTTATACTAGCTTCTTAAATTATTACCACCAGAAGGGATGGTTGAATTTTTTAGTAGGCAAAGTTTAGAATAGCTGTCAATCTAATCTCCATTACAGTTTTGACAGATGATATGAGGGCTGGAATCTGAGAGCTTTATATCCCTCTTCACCATGCCACCAATCACTCTAGAGGACTTTTGGCTACACTGATAAGTCATGCTGCAAAACCACTGCAAAGACCAATTTCCGTTCTAATGCAGAATTTCATTTGAGAGCTAATGGCATGGAACTCTGTCAGCCTCTGTTGTGTTGCCATACCATCTGCAATTACAGAAGAGTGTGTTGTGTGCACATAAAATCTTGTGTAGCTTTCTGTATTTAAAGCTATTGGAAATAATTTTTTATGTAGTGAAAGCTTGACTATCTGGAAGTTTCGGGAAATGACGAATTCTGGATACGTGAAATTATGACAGGTATTTCTCCAGCTTTCTTAGCATGCCTTCGTGGTATAGTGGTCAACATACTCGAGGCATATTCGAAAGGTCCGAGGTTCGAGTCCTGGGGGGGACATTGTACAATTTTCACTTCTGCATTGAAATAACCTAATGTTTCTACACAGTCATCTTTTTCGCTATCAGCTTTGGTATCAAAAGCCTACATTTAAAATTAGGTAAGATTTTAATAAAGAGTGTATTTCGTCAGTTTTCAATATAAGAAATTAAAACATCCGATTATAAAATGCCAAACATACCCCAATCATTCTAGTAGAAGCTTTGAAGAAAAAGATCGTTTTTTTATTTAATTAGAATTATAAGATTTAAGTCACAGATATAGTGCATCATAAACTTAAATGCATATCAAATTTTTCATGTTGCTTCACCATTGTTTATTTATTTAAGAAAAAGTTCCATGTCGTTCCCATTAAAACATGTTTTTCTTTTTCACAATTTCGTTGTAGATATTTAGTGCAGTGGAATGTTGAATGATGAAGGCTAGCTTCCATCACTTGCCTTAGTTGTTCAACATTCTCAGATGTTTATTTAGATCTTGGGCTTCCTATTGATTTTTCTTTACTTGCTGATCTTGTTCTGAAATTCTGCACAGCAAAATCATGTTACAAGAAGGAACATGACTGGGTTCAAATGCCTTTTGTAAAGACCTTATTTTTATTCTAATCAATTATTTTTATTTTAAGAAACTTTCCCTTCTGATTTCAATTTCCTGCCAGAACGCAAATTTAAATGACATATATGCAAAATCTCAGTGAGTTCAGAAGTAATATGTAAGTAGCAGAATTGAAGAGTTAGTTACATCTAGAGTGGGTTACACTGAGAATGAGTTTATGCCAAGTGTTCACAAGTAGCCCTGTAGCTGAATATTTGTGCTAAGCATTTTAGATATATTGATATTTACACTCGGGTTTGTTGTGTGCAGCCAATAAATTTGATTTAGATTAAAATAGGAGCCGTTCGTGTAGCTGAAATTTGCTTCATTCGGATTGTACCTACTATTTTGTGTTTAAGTTACTTAGCCAATAGAGGCAGTTAGTTTGTGAACACCGAGTTTGTCCATGTTCTGTTCAGTTTAGTTAAAATAAAAAAGTTGTTATAACTTTTGTTGGTAGTTACCCCTTTTTTCACGACATAGCAAGAATTCGCTAGCTTGTCTTCAGTAGGCTCTACATTTTATGCTCCCAAAAAGTACAAGAACACTTTGTAAAGTAAAATAAAAGTACACTTTGTACTAGAACGCTTTAATCATCATTTTTGAAGTTTTCCACTGTGCAAGCTCAGTGCACAGCATTTGTATCATATTCATATGTAGTTTTTATTTTTATTTCATCAAAAAGAAAAATTACGAGACACTGAAAATCTTCCCTGCCTTCTCTATTTTCATCATTTTTTCTCTAACTATTCATTATACCTTGTTGCAGTTGAAATAATGATGCCCAATGCCTTAAGAGTAGCTAAATGTGGAAGAGGATACTTTAGATGTTTCTGAAGATAAAGATATGCCTCTCTACATAAATAGTGTAATGTGAATGCAGTTAACAATAGTTCATCATCCCGTCTCACTTTCGTTTTCTGATCAATTAATAAATTTTCCTGTGATGTAGTAATACTTTTTTTTACAGCACTGGAAAGTTTTTTTTTTTTACTTTTAATGTTATTTTTAAACTTCTGTCTTCTCAACTGTGTCACTTCCTTTTTCAAATGCAGTAATTGTTTCCTCAGGAAGCAAATTTCTTTATTGGTGGATTTTTAACATTTTCTGGAAAATTTTCAATTTTTTTTGCATTGTTTTCTTTCTGCACATCCTGGTAGGAAACGTTTTCTAATATGTTCTCTTCCAGAGCTTCACCATTGTCACTTTGTCTGAATGTTCCAACATGATTTTGAGAGGGAGCTTTTTCTAGCAATTCAAGGGCATGATGGTGACTCATGAATATGTCACGAATCATGTTCTTGGTTAACAGGATCTTTTGACCATATAAATAGAGAAGGAACAGCCATTTTCTCCAGTATGTGAAATCATTATAAAATAGCTATTAGTGTATTTTTAACATAAATTAGGAAATAGTTAATTAATATATTCAACTCATTATTTTAACATCTATCATAATTCAGGAAATTATATCAATTCATTTCAGTTAAAATACAGTTAAGGATTCTTGAAGCATATAGCTCTGTAAGAGGAAAAATGTATTAAAATATGGGATTCTGTTGCATTATTAAAAAAAAAAAAAACCTATACAATTCACTTCTTTATTGACTAAATGATTTTCAGTTATTTCAGTATTTTAAATTACAACTTTTGTGTGAGTCTTAAAAGATAAAAAATAAAATAATAATAATAATAATACTAAATGATAAAAAATAATACTTTTGATACTTTTATGATAAAAAATAATACTTTTTGATTCAAATGAAGTTGAAAATTTACAAGAATGAAATTTCAGTCTCTAGCCAAATAATAAAGATAAAAGCTATATCTAAATTAATGCGTAAATAAATACATTTCCAAATGCAATTTACAGAAGAATAACGAAGTTGTGCATGAAATAACAAAACAGAAACACGAGTTATTTACCCTTTTATGTGGGAAGTCCAGTAACTCTGCTTGTAAATCTCTCTTAGATGAGTCTGCAGTAAAATGGGCAGAATATATCTTAGAAAAGTTTGGATTCCATTTATCTTCCCCACAGCAGAGATTGAAATATTTTCTTCTTAATATAGGATCACTTGGAAATTTGTGATAAACTATGTGCACAGATAAATTTTAAGTTTATTCTAAATTGTTGCTGCAAAGAGCAATGGCACATCACATTCCAGTCTAAATGTCTTCCAGTCTAAATTCCATCTAGTAAAAATGTAGAAAGAAAAAATTTCAGAATAGTTTTTTTTTTTTTTTTTTCATTATAAGTATTACAAATATAATATCCAGTCTAAATTCCATCTAGTAAAAATGTATAAAAGAAAAAATTTCAGAATAGTTTTTTTTTTTTTTTTTTCCCATTATAAGTATTACAAATATAATATAAAGATATTCAGTAAATATTTTCACCTTTCAATATAAAAATATCAGTTACATTACATTAATATAACACAATTTTAATATATGCATACACATTTTTATAATCTTTATTCTGTAATTTAAGTTTGTTAATAAAGTTGTTTTGACACAAATAAATACCAAATTCTTCTACAAATAAGCTCTGAACTTAAGTTTATTGTTTTACAATTACTGTAAAGGCCCATATTTTCGCGGGCCATAATTTTCGCAAAAATGAATATATCGATGATTTCGCGAGTTGAAAATTTCGCAAATTTTATATGAACAGAACCGAAAGTTGAAAATTTCAAAAGTACCTAAGTAAAGTTGAGAAACTTGAAAAATTTCAAAAGTACCTAAGTAAAGTTGAAAAAGTTTAAAAATTCCAAAAGTACATCTTTTGCATAAAGCATTTTAAGAAACTTCCTTTTGTCCGAAAAGTTCGTCCCCCCCCCCATTCCCGTCTAAATGGCGAGTTCAAGCGTTTGCTCAAGAATGAGTTTATTGAGTGGTATTCTAATGAGCTTCAATTTCTAGAGGAAAAAGAATCTGTGGACTTGCGAATATCACGACTAAAACCGATTCACGCTTCTTGGTTTGTGCGCGTATTTAACGGTATTGAAGCCAAACATGAGATAATTTTGAATGGCTTCAAAGAAGCTGGTATAAATAGTATTGTAAGTGAATGAGCTGCCTTCTATTAATTTTATTGTTTTATATTCGAGAAATATTGTTGTATATTATTCAAAAAATAGTTATAAGAAAGAAAGCTGTCAAGAAAAAGCTTGTAACTGTACAATAAATCATTAAACTTTGGGTAAGTGAAAATTTCTGACTTTTTATTATTATTTGAGACGGAAAAAAAAAAGTATTTCGCAAGGTCTAAATTTTCGCGATTATGACGGGCTCACGAAAATTAAAGCCTCGTGAAAATAAGGGCCTCTACAGTAGTACTGAAGATAAAATATTTGATAGTATAAAACAGAAGTGTATATGACGTAGTATTAAAATAAAACTAAACTATTGGAAATTTGCTAACCTTGAAAAAAGATTTTCACTCACAAGAGACAGAGGACCCCACAAGAATTCAGCATTCCAAAACAATGACTTGGTGTTTTCCCTGTACTCTGGTCTCCCTGTGATGTCAGACATTTAGACTTGACACATGTGCTCTATGTCTCAGTTTCTGAATGCACAAACCTTTTCACTTTACAGAACTTGGATTGTCCCCATCCTCTTCCTGCTTTAAGTAGTCCAATAGAGAAAGCGTTGGAAGATATAGGTAGCTGCAGTCTATTTGAAATGATTTATCAAGTGTTGTTATTGTTGAATAAGCATTTCTAAGTTATCCATTCAATATGCAAAATCATCAATGTATTATATATACAATTCATTTTTGAAGTCGTGATTTTTTAATTTTATGGGCATTTCATCGTACGGTCAAAAGTCGTTAATCCGGACTCGTCGGGACTTTGGCGATTCTGGATTAGGGGTTTTTCCGGATTATAGATCATCAGTTTAAATCTGGTAAGATGGCATGCAGAAATTACAAAATTAAAAATATGAAACCGTAATTTATGAAATAAAGAACAATTATGATCTAAAGGGTATCAAAATTTACAAAAAGAAAAGGCTTAATATTTATTTGTTTACTTTATTAAACATTTCTTTCAATGTAAGTTGTTTAAGTTGCTTCGTTTCATGTGATAATACTTTCTCTTTAATTCTGTTAAACAGACATAATTTATTGTTTAGTTACAAAGTTCCGCTGTTCAAGTCCTATAATTGCTGTGTCGAGAATACTGACTAATTTGTCAATCGAAATGTTTTCGTTTTCAATAACCTCTCTGTCACTTTCTTCACTATCGGAAGTGAATTATAATGACGAGGAACTTAATTTAAATCATATCAAAGACGGAGTACATTGAGATGAAATAGCACATTTAGTAAGGAATTATAAGCCAAATAAAATAAAAACATCTGCCCTGAAGATAAAGATAGTGCTGACAGATCAACTTCCAATTCATTGCACGCCGCGACGTTGGCGTTTCTCCCCCCCACACACTGCTGCAGAGCAGCGTGAAATTGATAAACAGATTTCGGATTTCAAAACATACTTTCGCTTTATAGATCATTTTCATATTAGTAAATATATATCGGAAATTCTATTTGACATAATCAAAAGTTCAAGCTTACTTTTATAAAACTGCTCTAACAGTCTACAAAAAATAATAAGCCGGATCCATTTCGAAGATTAAGGAACAACGCAATCTGCAACATTAACTGAATTAGATAATTTTAGCTTAGCTTATACCGACCGTTATACATTAAACGCGCATGCGTAAACGTATTATGCGCTTGCGCACATGCATATTCACAGCCGTAGAGGTCTTACGCGCACGCGTAAATGCCTATGCGCGATGCATTCGCAGACAGCTTTGAGGTCCGGATTATGGGTGTCCGAATTGACGACTTTTGACTGTATTACTTTAGTTAAGTTATAGTATATATGCCAGTTTTGAGGGATAATTCACTTCAGAAAATGAAATAAATATTTTATAACTAATATAAATAATAGCTTTCTAAAATCTAGGAAATGATACTAAGAAAAACTTCTAGTTTTGATGGTATGTTGTTTCTATTTGGGGAAGAATCTTTTATGACTGTTTTCTGATGTGAGCTGTCAAGAAAATTTGTGAATACTGCGTCATTAAATGTATATGTCATACAATTAACCAGTATTATTACCATCCTCAACATGGTGACCCATCGCTGATGATGATTATTATATTCAAGAAACTGTTAGTCTTAAGGAAATAAACCTGAGATGACAACCCATTAATCTGCCAAAATCACATTGTAGCAACTTTCTCGAAAGCATAAATAGGGTAAAATGTAAGCTTTTTTCTAAGAATAATTCTTCTGCAGGTCATTTTAGCCAGCAGATTTAAGTATTACTATACCAAGTTTCTTTTCAACAGCACAAAAATCTTCTCTTAAGCTCAGAAACCATGCTGTTGTAAAAATTTTAAACCTTTTCCCTTAAGCTGTGATGCAATTAAAAAGCTTAGCTTAAATATGGTAACTTTCAGAAAAAATGCAGCATTTTGACAAAAAATTTTGTTAATGGAAAGAAACATTTTTATTATTCATTAATAACAGAATTACACTGCACTTCACTTCCTTGAAATAATGGAAATTTTAAATTTGCAAAAGAGTAAATTTCTTAGCCCATAAGTTACCTTGATTTTGCAAGCTATGAATCGAGGAGTAATCCCGAGCTTTTAAAAGCATTATGGAGAATGTGTGGCAGGAAAAAAAAAATTAATTGCTTTGTGATATAAATATGCTAAATGATCTTCATTGAATAAAAGTCGTTGGGGATTAAATTTTCTCCCTGATGGTATGCAGTGAATGTCTTTATACAGAGTTTATCAATGAAAAATCTGCTGAAGATTTCCTGCCATTAGTAAAACAACACAAATTCTCTCTTCATCCAATGATATGCAGGAAAAATGTCAAAATATTTTTTATGGCAAACAGTGTGGAAAATCTAGAAAATTTAACTTTGAGGATTCTGTAGCAATTGATAAATATATTTGTTCTCTAGAATATTTATCTGAAGATGATTTAACTGTAGACTCACTAAAATTTTATTAAATCAGTGCAATTTATACTTCCCATAAAGTTGCAGAGAAACAACAGCTGTGTGTATAAATGCAGTTGGAGTTGTGCAAAATTTTTGCTTTTGCAAAGAAAATGCAAGCCTATATTTTAGATGTAAACTTTGCAAAATGGGGAACTTATGTATGCATGTTGTCAGCTAAAATAACCTGGCACAAATGATTTTATCAAAAAATACTGGTTTCTATTTTTTAAGTTATAAACAACTGTTTTATTCATTCTTTTTTTATAGATTAATGGAAATTCCTATGGATATTTTTATTTATTATTTTTTAATTATTTGATGATTTACACTGCCAGGGAAAATTAAAGAAACAACTGTGAAAATGATTTTGCAGATAGAACCATGAAACTTGCACAAGATCTTTATTTTGTATATATATTTATTGCATAGCGTATCTTCAAAATGCAGAATTGTTTATTTCTGTTTAAATATTTTAAGTAAGAACATAGGGAATGAGATCTAAAGTGTGGCAGGATAAAGTTCATGTTACATATTTTTAGAGATGCATAGAAAAAATTTGTATGGTGTCTGGTCACGCTGACTAGAATCATAGCTCCCGGGGACAACTGAAGATTTCTCTCCCCCTCCAATTTGCCAAGAATGGAAAACATTTAATTTTAAAGTTTCATAACATCGGTTTGGCACCCCTGGGTGCTGTTGCCAGAGACAGATGCCCAGCTATGCCCTCGACTCTGACCAGAAAGGAAGCTTAATAGCCATTTTTCCATGCTGTATCTTAGATTATCCTGTAGTTCCTTTGGTAATGAAATATATTCTAGCCCGAAGAGTGGGTGATGGCTGCAGTCATGCAAATTGACATCGTAGTACAGCGCGCACACTTTATATTGGGTTTAAACATGAAGAATATATGGTCCGCTTGATTTGCTGGATTCTTTCGTTCTGAAGGTTATCAGTCAGTAGTGCCATGTGATGGGGATGAGCATTATCATCCATTAAGGAGGAAATTATTAATTAACTGCACTCCTAAACAACTTCACCCAAGTATCGAGAACCTCATCCTTCAGCAATCATTCAGTGCATGGTGTTGCATTGACAAAAATAGGTAGGTCATTCATTTAGAATGATTTCTGTTCATACTCTGATACCATTCCTTCGTACTGATACCATTCCCGATGCTTTCAGGCTTAATGCATGTGTTTTCTCCCTCCAGATTTTAACATGTCTAATATTCTTCAAATAAAATGAGACTTTTAGTAAAGAGGACTTGGCTCCAGTCCCTGATATTTCAGTCACAATGTTCTCTGCATCTCTGCAACTGAGTGCATTTTGTAGGCTCAGTTAAGAGAAGCGTCATCTGTCATTCATTGTATATCTGGATAGCTGGATAGCCATATTGAAAGAGCTGCAATTTGAGTTAATGTGAGTTGTCTGCATACATCACCAGTTTCCATTTCCAGATTCTTAACATGACACTTAAGGCTACATTAGGTCTTTACAGACTGACATCAGTTTATATTATTTTCTCATTCTCTGCCATTTCTCACAATTTGTCAAATGCCTTCTCAGTGAGGCATTCCAGCTTCCATATGCTAAAATTTTATCCAGTTACTCATATAGTCTTTGACATTAGAATCTGTAGCACCCCCTTGTACTCCTTTCTACATATTCTCAAGGAACAGACGGAAAAATTTTCATACTTCTATATTGCAAAGGTGGACTATATCATAACCTTGATCTTAAATTACCGACCAGCTAACTTTCATTGGGTCCCTTTTTGTAGATATTCCTTTAATTTAGTGTGTATTAGAAGTATGAACATTCTAAACATATGTATTACAATGATAATTTAAGTATTATTAGGTATTTTAAGGAAATAGCATTTCATGTATATTTTTTGCTGATTTCAAGCAAAGTAGGATGCAATGATCATTTGTGCTTTTTGTTGCCATTGCACTGAAGATCATTTTAATGGGACGTGATTGCAATGTGTGGATTCTGTTAAATCGTGATATTTATGAACATGGAAAAGAATTGCAATTTAAATTTATCAACTTATAACTTTAATAACTTTTTTATATATACTTATAACTTTTTTATAACTTTAACTTATGTATTTATTATATTCTTAGTTTGTGTATTTTTGTTCATACCCAGCTTTTATGTTTTTAGCTTATTCTATTTCTCCACCTGGATCTTACTCTCAAGAAATTCCTCCACGAAGACCCTATGACAAAGCATCTGGACCTCCTATTTTGCCACCTCATTTACTGGAAGTTATTTTGAATAAAGATGTTTCATTATCAGTATGTTTAATTTTTATCCAAAACTTACTTAATTTATGAATAAAAATAATTTAGTTTCATTTTGTGTGTAATTTTTTAAAGTTATATATAAAAAACAAAGTTTATTAAATACTAATTCAGTATTATATTATGCTGAATTTTATTAATTAATGAGATAATGTGGTGCTTTGTTATTGGCCCTGCATGGTGATTCTTTTGTTAATTATTAGTAATTTTTTTACTTTTTCATATTCAGTTTTTCTAAATAATGTTCTGTGGAAACATAGGGTTTCACAGTTATCTTACATAGTGGAAAAAAGGATTGGGAATTCTCATTTTATTTGTATAGTTTTTTCTCCCTATATATTCTTGGTATATAACACGCATAACCAAACTACAGCTTGTCCTTAACTGCAACTCATGAGCTGCTTGAGGGCTGTTCGGCCCCTTAAATATAACATGCCAAATATAAAATATAATAAGCAAATGGTAGTTTTATTTTTTTAATCAAAAACCATGCAATAACATATTTCTTTAAGAAATTAGTAATTTAATTTCTTAAATTACAGTATAAGTGAAACAATTTAATCAATTTCAAACTGTTCATTATACACTAATCATCAAAGTAATAATAAAATGTAAATAATTCCATTTCTGCAAATTAATGTAAAGGCCGTATTATTTTTATAGCAGATAATGACCATGAAGGCAGAGCAAAAGACAAATGCAAAAGTCATTTAAAAATTAATGCTCTCTTAATTCCTTTCTCCCCTCAGATTGTATTTTATTTGAGGCACTTACTCCTTGCATTACTTCTTTGTCTTTCAGTAGCCATGATCCTATTTTATTTGAGGCACTTACTCCTTGCATTACTTCTTTGTCTTTCAGTAGCCATGATCCATGTAACTCAGAATTTTTGCTATTTCTTGTAAGATACTGCTTTCTTCCAGTCTTCAGATGGCTTGGGTAAGTTCTGAAGAAACTTTGTATGGGAAAAAAACACAGTCTGTATCAGAGTTCTTTCAAATTGGGAAAGTATTAATGTATGATAAAGTTATGTATATACTTTGTATTTGAATGAAATGAAACTTGTTCTGCTGATCTGTCACAACCTACTCATATCCATCCCTAAGCATCTGTAAGCAAGTCAGATAGTTTTTGTGCATTTTTCTACATAATTTGAATACAGCCAACAATAATATTCTGCTAATTTTTCCTCCTGGAATCCTGTCTTTCGTAATGCAGGGCAGATCTACATTTGCTTCATCTATGATTGTCAAAATTTTGGCTGCCATGGCAAAGGCGGATTTCTTCATTTGATAGACCATGATTTCAACTGTAGTTTGGTCTCTAATTCACATTTCTTCTGGTTATTTGAGACAGGTTTTTCACCTTTATCATTAAGCCTTCATTTCAATACAGTCATGAGAAGCAGTACAGAATACATCTGGTATGAACCTCTCTTTCCTACAAAGCATTTCTCAAAATATGGTATACTGATGTTCATTAAATAATTATAACTTGAGATATTTCTCGTCATGTTGCTGGACAATATCTAGCCCATTACAAGTATCATACTTCCTTTGTCAGTTGTTCTTTATGATGTACCAGGTCTATTGTGATCTTGCACATTTGAAATGTTCTACACAAAAACAGGTAGCCCAACCAAAGATTATGAGACTGTGTACAGTGATCCACTGCCTAATTGTTACAGACTTCACACAGTGCAAACCTTCTTTTCAACAAGGTTTCAAAATATGATATACTTATTGTACATCATTTTCTATGAGTTCTGACTTGTAAGTTTTCAATTTTTTAAATACTATCTTAGATTTCCTACAGTTGCAATACCCCTAGACACTTGCAGATTCCATTTCAAACACTCGTCGCTTCAAAGTGCTGTGCTCTAGAGACTTCAGGTAGACTCTTGCTCTTGTCTGAAACCTTCAGTGACAAATATTTCAAATGTATACAGCTTGCCCTGCTGTTAAGAGTTACCATGTAAATAATATTTCTTGTGTGGTATGCAAAATACATCTCTTAAAATTGATTGGAAGATTTGTGATAGTGTCTTGAAATTTAAGACCCAGCTGGTCCAAAATTAGATAGGCTTATAACAAAAGGTATGATATATAGATTATAAAAATTTTAAAAAATTATATACATTATGTGCAGAGAGTGGAATTCTTCATTCTTTAACTAATATATAACATTCATAATATTTAATTATGTAAGTCATCCTCTTTTTTCAGAACACATTTATAAACTTTTTATAATGATTAGTTAAAATTTTCTCCTTACACTATGAAGTGAAATGGATTGCAGAGTAATTTTAGTGACATCTGCCTCCAAATTATAACATAGAGGTGTGAAAAATGTTATATTAAATTTTCCATAATATATATGAAAATGTCCATCCTTAGTAAAAGTCTGATTCAAATACCTACCTGAAATGCATCATCTGTAAGAAATTTTGGGAGAAATACTGAAAGTAAATTTCCTTTTGCATGGCTGATCCTTTCATTTATTTTGCCATTCAGTTGCACTTAGATCATGAAACTTTTTATTGTCCTGAAGTTTTATGATGCAGTTGTTATTGGAGAATAAATTTTATTCCAATTAATGATCTTATATCAGTGTACTAATAATGTATATCAAATTTTGCTGAATTATATTACGAACAGTTTTTGACTTGCAATGGAAAAATTAAAGATATGTCATCCTGAATTTCCTTGAACTTGAATCCTTAGAGATTTATGAGTTTCTTGGATATCAAATCTCTCGAATCCTTCAGATAACAAGAAAATAAGAGAAAAAGTTAAGGAAAAATTTTACTTAGTAATAAAAGTTTTTAATTAAGGAAAATTTGAAATTTGCATTTAATGAAAAACATATGTAAGACCACTTTTTTAAAAAATTCTATATCTGTGAAAAGATGTAAATCAAATTTAGTAAATGAAGTATGTAATAAAATTCTTGATTTGTTGATAAATATACTAAATTCATGAGCTTAAATTCAAATAAATATATTTTGAATATTTCTTTTGATAAAAATCTGTTTTGTTATTTTTAAAGCAATATAAGTATGGAATTGCAGCTCTTAAAAAAAATTCATTGCAACTCTCAAAAATTCCTTCCTATGAATTCTGACATATAGATTTTTCTTTCATGAAATATGACCATCCCTGGTGTATAACATTTTCCCACAGCATAGATTTTGTATAGTGGAGAAATCATCTTGAACTTGCATTCCTCTTTTTCATTAGATTGTAAGTTGTGTGCTTTGCTTTTCGACCTGCACCAAGAGCAGTCAGGATGTGGCTAAAGTTGCAGTATGTAAATGTAAAATTGAGCTAAAGCTATTTGCTTTAGTATAAATTTAAATTGTGGAATCTGTAATTTTATTATTATTAATTTCTGTATTTTTTTAATTTTATAAACACTTATTCCTTTCAAACACCTATTATGCTAATTGCTCATGCACTCGCATGGTGCAAAATTTAAAAGAGTGCAAAAAAGAATGCTTCATTATTCTGATACAACTCAATGTATAATACCATATAGGCAAGTCCTTCAAGTTACAAGATGTATTCTTCATCTGAGGGAGGGAGTAACCTGCACTGCAGTCAGCACTACATTGAAGTTCATCAGGGATGAAGTGAAGAGCAAAGTAGTCTGTTGGCATGAGGTCTGGGGAGTATGGTGGATGGGGTAATGTCTCCCAGTCCAGTTGCTGGATGGTATCCCTGGCCTCCCGAGCCACATGCGGCCTCGCATTGCCATGAAGGAGGTGTACGTCTTACAATTGACTAATGCTAGCTCTTTATTCATCAGTGCCTGATTCACACATTCCAACTGCTGCAAGTACAGGCCTGCTGTGATGGTATGGCTCACTGGTAGGAGCTCATAGTGCACCACTTGGGGACTAGTTCACCAGATACAGAGCGTGATCATGCATGGGTGGAGAGAAGGTCTGTCAGTGTGAGGCACAGGGTCCCATGGTGACAACCAATGTCTGGAATGCCTGGGTGTGTCATACTGGACCCACTTTTCATTGCTGGTGTGTACTCAATCAAATATGGATGCATTGCAGTGCCAAGTAAGTAATGACAAGCAGGTGAGTACTCAATTAAATATGGATGCATTGCAGTGCCGAGTAAACAATGACAAACGGGGAGCAACATGCTGTTGCTTGTTTGCATCAGACAGTGACACTTGCTCAGCTTGTCTGCCCTTCCCATGTGGTGCAAATAGAGTTTGATCATTTCGTCAGATACCTGGAAGTGTGCAGCAAGCTCACCACACGTTTCGTTACTGTCACTCTTTATGGCTGCTCTCAGGGCCTCATCGTCCAGCACTTGTGGCCGACCGCTGTGTGGTGCATCACTAAGAGACATAGCTCCTGACCTGAACTTCTGGAACCATTGCCTAGTGGTTCATTCGTTAACGGCATCATCCCCAAAGACCTGGCAAATTCGGCAACCCTGATTCTGTTGCTGACAGGTCCACTTTAAAATCATACAGCAAACAACTCCGAACGAGCGCTTTCGACGCGCTCATTTCAACAGTCGCTGTGTGAGATATGTTTGAAGTACCGATGCAACATTCTTTTATACTCTTGGTGAATGTCCGGACTCCCATCCTAACCACTTCATTTCCAGGTTTGGCGACTATTTTTATGTTGGGGTTCACTCTTCCAATGTCATATCAGAAATGGCAATAACGTTTTTGATTACCTTAGATTATGATCAAGTTGTGCTTCATCCCCCTACACATAGCAGAATGGCAGTGAGAAAATGTCCACTCTAACTGAAGAAGTGCAAGCATGAATTTCTTTTTATAAGGCTTAGAGCAGGACTGTGATAGAAGCAAATTTGTCTGCTCCTAAATGAGACAGTGCATGAAATTATGGCTTTGTTTGATGTTTTTTTAGTGGACTTGGTTTCATGTGCTAAAGAAATATTTCAGCTTTGACATTTTGAATGACATTATTGTGTAGGCTGTATATTTGTTTTATGCATTAAATGCCAGTATACTCTGTTTTGTCTACGAAAGAGAGTTTTTTCTTCCATTACTGGCGTCGTCAAATTCACACACATTTCTCGAGGTCAAAAGTGTGCTTGTGTAAATGGGCTTTGAGATCCCGTCCAGTCTCAGTTTTCAATATCGGGCAAAGCACTGTTTATTGAACTGCAGAATGCTAGAAAAAAGTACAAGTATCTACGTATTCGAGCTATTCCCTCTGGTTCCAGATAATGCTTGCGTGTCTGTGTGTGAAAGCTTCTAATTTATTAATGCTTAAATGCGGTTTCTAGTGTGTTAACTTCAAATTTTTTAGCCCAAAGGGTACTAGCCCAGAAGTGCGAAGAGCATGATATTTAAATAAAGGTAACACACAAAAGGTTAAATAAAGTTACTTTGGGCGTAATGAAGAATCTTAAAACTTTCAGATTTTTTTTATTATTATTTTTTATTGACCATTCTTCATTCATTCTGTATGGTATGAACTCCATTTAAACAGAAAAAAAAATTATCAGTTTCTTATTTTAAGCTCATTATTTAATTTTTAATACTTAGAACATTAAAGCACTAGTCTAAAATATGTCTAAAACTTCCTAAATTATTTTTAGAGTGAGCCAATTCTCCTGCCAGAACCTAATCATGTGATGCTGAACCACTTATATGCACTGTCAATTAAGGTCAGTTAACTTACATTATTTCATTTTCTTATTTCTTTGATGTGCATAATTTTAAATATTTTTTTAATCTTTAACTTGCTTCTTTAGGACGGAGTTATGGTTTTGAGTGCCACTCTTCGATATAAGAAGAAATACGTGACAACTTTGCTGTATAAACCTATTTAAAAGGACAGTTCCTATTAATTTTTTTAGGATTTAGTGTTAACTTAAAACACGTTATTTATTTTATTTTGACTTCCTGGAATTTGTAATGTTATAAATAATTGTAAAATATATTAAGAATATATTTGATATGAACAATTCATGTATTTTTGTGTTGAAGTATTTTTATAAAGCAAATAGTAAAAGCAAAGGATGATTGTGTAAAGTATTATCTGTACATAAATTCTGATTTCTTTCAAAGTTAATAAATGTATTAATATTTTCAGTTAATAAAGTTCATAATTTTGAATGTTTTTAAAATACTATATTTTTTAAGTTTTGTTTAATATATTTAACAACATAGTTTAATATATTTATGTTACTAGTAGTGCCTTTCTGAAAATGTTGAAATTTTATGTTGTTATTGATTTAAATTCTACTTTATATAGTCTTGTTCTTGTTGAAATTGTGAACATATTTTGTGCTGTAATTAATCTCTTTTTTCCTAATGTATAATTTTTTTCCCTTATAAAAATAATAACTATTCTTTAGTAGGTACAGTTTACATCTAAATTGCATTTTGAAATATATTATTTTTATTAATACTTATTCTTTAAATTCATATTTTTAATCCCTTTCTCCAAAAAATTTTCCTGACCTACTTTTGCATTTAGTACCATGGAAGGAAATTAAATGTTTCAAAAGTTTTGTAAGGAAACATTTATTTAATATATTTATGTTACTAGTAGTGCCTTTCTGAAAATGTTGAAATTTTATGTTGTTATTGATTTAAATTCTACTTTATATAGTCTTGTACTTGTTGAAATTGTGAACGTATTTTGTGCTGTAATTAATCTCTTTTTCCCTAATGTATAATTTTTTTCCCTATGAAAATAATATTCATTCTTTGTTAAGTACTGTTTGCATCTAAATTGCATTTTGAGATATTAAAAAATATACAGCAAATTTTCCCATGCATGTTAAGTGTTTGGCCATCTTTTAGTGTTGATGATTTATGATTTTATATTATCATGTAGTGCATGAAAACGTATTTAGCATTTAACTTTGTCTGACTTTTTTTGGCCATTAACAATGAAAAAAAAAATCTGTATTTATATATTAAGTTAAATATGTACAAACTCGTACTCAAACATGTTAACCCTTTGTGGTGCACTATACTTTAAAGTCGGAATTTCAACAAAAAAATTTGTATGCAGTCTATCTAGACCTAAAGGGAGTATACAGGTAAAATTTTGTATAAATTGCACTTACCGTTTTAATTCTGTGGGTGTTCCATGAGGTAAAACACTGCGCTGCCAGAGATTTTAAAAGTGCGACTAAGCGAGCATTGCAGTGAAGCACCGAAATGAGTAAGAGCGTTCATATAGTAATGAAAAAACACTGTATTATGGCTGTATAGATGGTTTTTCTGGATATACACAACATTCTTGAATAAGTATGGATAAATGAGATAAATATATGTATATACACAAGTCCTATATACAAAGATATTTACAAATTTTTCAATTTCTTAGCCTTATGAAATTGTTCAAAGAATGTCACAGCTTTTTGATAGAAGCACAAACCAACTTTGCAGGTTTTGAACTCAAAACTTGTTTCGTACCGCGTCTTGTTCCGTGCAACAATATGTTCCAAGTAAAAACTTAAGGCTGTGTAGAGGGGCCTGGGTAAGATGGATCATCAACCTTCTCATCAAATAAATGAGTTTCATCCGACATATCACAATAGGATTACACAAGTGGTTCAGGAGCAGATATCTCAGTATCGCTGCTATCTTCATGCTCTGATTCAGAATAAGAGGGTAATTCATGAAGCACTTTTAAGCGCTTTGGAAAGAGTTAGACCTCTCCATGCCATTTATGGAAAATTAATAACAAAAAATTAACTACAATTAATACTAACTGTAAAGAAAAATAAGCTATAAGGTATACATACACAAAAAAATATCTACACAATTATTGAAAATAAACGGGAATGAGACTAAAAAGCGACGGCAAATAATTTGCGCAGCTCTAAGTAGAGATGACTCGAGCTACTGATAAAAATCCCGCCTGAAAATTGCTCGCAAAAATTTCAAGATGACCATATTAGGGCTTTTGTAGCACAAACCATCACTCACCCCTCAAGACTGCTTTGTTTGAATTCATTCCCCCAAAACAACGGAAATAGAAAACATATACAACAGATGTTGTAATGCGTAATAGCTCGAGATCGCTAAAGGCGCAGTGTTCCTGCTAATGGAACACCCCATTTTATTCATTGATTCTGCGCATGCTTTTTGTATGAAAAATTTTAAAAATATATATCAAATAATATAGAGTACAGCCATCAACATTATACAGAAATTGTTTTCAAACAAATTTTTTTGTATCACCAAAAAAATATAGAAAATTACTAGAAAATAAGTGGATTTTAATAACACATCATAAATGAAAATTCTAGGTCTCCTTGTGATATGCTGCCATCGACTATTTAAAAAGAGAAGTTCTAAGTATATTATAAAGGCATTTTTATCCATTTATGGTTAAATTTAACGGTTTCAGAAGGGATTCAAGTTGGGTGTTCCATGTAGTGATACACTGAGCAACAAAGGGTTAAGAGATAGGATAGCCAGATGTATAAGAGGCATTTGAGTCTTGAAATTATCTGTGGAGCTATATTCTGGGCATCTTGCAGCAATGCATGGTACTAAATGACGCTGCTAGGAATACAAGTTGTTTGCCTCAATTTGTGCGTGCTTTGTCATCTGTTTACTGTTGCTGAAATTTTTAATATATTTCTGCAGATTTGACCTGTTAAAATATTATTAATATTACAATAATAGGGCTATTTCAGGTGATTGTTTTTGGGTGGAGGGACTAAAATAACTGCACTGTATAGAATAAATTGCTCGCTGATCATAGACTGATGTTCTGCATAGCTGGATCAAAATATTATAATACTTTTAGAAGCAGAATATGCAAATCTATGGCTGTGATATAACGTTGGCATTGTTATAAAATTTTAAAATGGGCTAGTGTAAATTCGAGTACTTGAAACTTTAATATCCAAGGCTAAATACATACCTCCAAATTTTGAAGATTGGTTTCCAGCTATCAAAATTTCAAGATGACCATATTAGGGCTTTTGTAGCACAAACCATCACTCACCCCTCAAGACTGCTTTGTTTGAATTCATTCCCCCAAAACAACGGAAATAGAAAACATATACAACAGATGTTGTAATGCGTAATAGCTCGAGATCGCTAAAGGCGCAGTGTTCCTGCTAATGGAACACCCCATTTTATTCATTGATTCTGCGCATGCTTTTTGTATGAAAAATTTTAAAAATATATATCAAATAATATAGAGTACAGCCATCAACATTATACAGAAATTGTTTTCAAACAAATTTTTTTGTATCACCAAAAAAATATAGAAAATTACTAGAAAATAAGTGGATTTTAATAACACATCATAAATGAAAATTCTAGGTCTCCTTGTGATATGCTGCCATCGACTATTTAAAAAGAGAAGTTCTAAGTATATTATAAAGGCATTTTTATCCATTTATGGTTAAATTTAACGGTTTCAGAAGGGATTCAAGTTGGGTGTTCCATGTAGTGATACACTGAGCAACAAAGGGTTAAAAGATAGGATAGCCAGATGTATAAGAGGCATTTGAGTCTTGAAATTATCTGTGGAGCTATATTCTGGGCATCTTGCAGCAATGCATGGTACTAAATGCGCTGCTAGGAATACAAGTTGTTTGCCTCAATTTGTGCGTGCTTTGTCATCTGTTTACTGTTGCTGAAATTTTTAATATATTTCTGCAGATTTGACCTGTTAAAATATTATTAATATTACAATAATAGGGCTATTTCAGGTGATTGTTTTTGGGTGGAGGGACTAAAATAACTGCACTGTATAGAATAAATTGCTCGCTGATCATAGACTGATGTTCTGCATAGCTGGATCAAAATATTATAATACTTTTAGAAGCAGAATATGCAAATCTATGGCAGTGATATAACGTTGGCATTGTTATAAAATTTTAAAATGGGCTAGTGTAAATTCGAGTACTTGAAACTTTAATATCCAAGGCTAAATACATACCTCCAAATTTTGAAGATTGGTTTCCAGCTATCACAATCTTATCAATTTAAGTGAATATCTTAAAGATTCTTAGCTGAAACCATTGTTCCTTCAGTGGCTTTTCAGAGTTAATTTCATCATTATCTTCCTGTTAGCTATTTTACATGGATTTATTTTCTGCAGACTCGCATCTTGTCTGATAACATGACCACCCCTGAAACTTTTGAGTGCTTTTTCTGAAATGTGGTTTTAGACAGGCATGCATTGCAATGCACTTTGATTCCAGTGATTAATTTCCACTAGTTTATGTTATTTTGTAGCCAAAAAAAACTGCACTTAGGTTCTGGTTAGATGCATATGTCATCAAAGTTGGCATTTGTGTGTGTGATATTGCATATAATTCTGAAGTCAACAAATATCTTGCTAATCATACGTATACATTATGACTTACATATGATTAAGATAAAAAAATATATGCTAAATCAAAATTCTAACTTTGAATTTGCAATAGTCCTTTCATTCTTTATTTTAATTTGGATATTTCCCCATTCTGTCCTAAAAATAGTAATTCCTTATAATAAATCTCTTTAAAATGCATCATTTCAAAACTAATCCATGTCATATAATTCTTGCATAATGCTGATGGTCAGCTAACAATAATTTTAAATGCTTAAAATTAGGAAATTGAATACAGCTAAATTGAAACTAATTCATTCTGAACCAAGATTTCATCTGGAACATGTAATATTTTTTCTCTATCCTCTGTGCTATCAACTTGTGTATTACATGCTGCTCCATCTGTCTTTGAATATATTTTTAAATTATTCCAGTAAAACTAGAGTAGTTCTCACAGTACCAATATAGTTCAAGAACAGGTGTTACTATACCATTTGTTAAGTCATCACACTTTTAATCTCTTCATCCCTTCAAAGAGAAAAGTTTAGTAACAGAAGAGCTTTTTCAAGGAAAAAGCATTTAAATCTTAGAAATCGAACAGAAATATAACTTAAAAAGTATAAATTAAGAAATTTTGAACTAAATAATTATTTTTAAATGAGTAGAACATAAACTTTTTAATATTGTATTTTTTAAAATAACCAAAAATTTTTAATTTATTCTTCAAATTTCAGTTCTTAGTCCAGTTTAAAAGACTAAAAAATAAAGTCCAAATAAAAATTATTTTTCAAGGAAGGTTGTTTAAACTTTTCATTCATCATCCAATACTAAAAGTTAAAATATTTTGCTTAACCAATACTTTAATCACAACATACAAGCAACATTCTAATATTCATATTTATAAATTACATTTTAACACCATAAATATTGTAATATTTTATTAAAAGTATGGTTACATTGTTATAAAGGAGAAAATACCGAAATTAAAGTAGAGAGTTAAGGGACTTGTTAATTAGAGTTCTGATACACATATTTTTCATCTTGCATACATAGATAAGGAATTTTCAACAATTTTATATTTTTTCTACTAGTTTTCTTTATTTTATTAAGTTGTATAAATTTTATTTATTTATTTATTTTTTCAATATTGATGTCTGGACTTCCTGTTGGACGTTTAACCCCTTTCTTGGTGTAATTTTCAATTTAAATTTTCTCTCTTGATTATTGTATGTGTATGATTTAATAAAGAATATATAAATGCAAATTATCTCTTAGGAAATTTGAAGTTAAATTTAGGAAGCAAAGGTGCACTATTGTGGTAATTAACAATTAGAATCTGTAGAATGCGAAATAAAAGAATAAAATAAAACTAGGATGAAACAAAAATGTGAAATAAAACAAATTAGTGTTTACAAAAATGTAGAATCAGCTCATTAGTAATATTTTGCTTACTTTATTGAAATTGAAAAAAGATTCTAATAAACATTAAGAATTTACCTTTACAAGTATGCAATCAATTAACTCGATTTTTAGTGAAATTTGCTGAAGTGAGAAATTTTTCTACATAATCTTAAGGTCTTTGATAGGTAAACATTTTTGTTGGTTTTACAGCCATCTTTTACCTGTATTTGTTGTTTACTAAAAAACTGAAATTAGCAGTAGGTTGAAGAATTTATGTGTTGAGCCCATAGAGGTAAAGCATTTTCATTTTAAGCATGTATAGTGATTCTCGAAATAATCTGTCTTGGGTTTTAGTAAGTCTCAGGAATTTGATTATCAATATTGTTGAAGTCATGTAACTGAAAGATGTAAGTATCATTACTAAATCCATAGAAAGACCCCCAACATATCAAGAGGAGTTAGAACCTGTCCATGCAACCGTCAATAATTCATGAGAAGCATGTTTCATCATCTTGTATATCTGAACAAATTCCTTTTCAATTTTACATTTCTATTCAGTTTCGTAATATCTGAATTTAAATCTTAAAAATTCAGATATGCGAGATAATTTCCCGTTGCATGGATAGACTTTAATTTATTTTGAAAATAAACACAGCAGTCATACAGAACAATACTTATAAAAATAAGGCATAAATGAAATGAAAAAAGTAAACTAGTAAAAGTCATTTAAACATTAAATTATTTACATATTAATAGGCCAAAATTAATTTTAAAATTTACTAGCATTTTACCTAAAATAAATTTGAAAATGGTGCCTTCACAGCAACAAGCATGCAAATCTGAGGGTTGCATGATAAAAGTATTGGAGAAATTGAGGCTGGAAGGGGTTGCCATTGACTAGAATTTTCTTCCAGTGTGGCAGTTCAGCAAAAAGAACAGAAAATAATAGTAAAGACTATATTGTAAGAAATGGAGAGAAGCATTGAAAATTTTTATAATTAAAACTGTATGGTATGAATTTCATAATTAAGAAATGCAGAATAAAATTGATTTTTATTTTATAATTAATTCTGGTTGAAAGTCAAACCAAAAGGGAAAAAAAAAAAAAGAAAGAAAAAAAAAAACGACATCTAAAAAGGATGGTTGCCAGAATATTTACAGAAAATATTTTACACAGTTTAATTACAAAATATACAAAGCTTTTAGGGCATCCTCTGTTGCTCTCTGTAAGGTTTCAGATAAGTTTATCATTACCTGTTGGTTTAAAGATTAAATTTGATATTTGATGCCAGTTTTTTAAGGTAATATGTAATAAAATTTGTAGGTATATAAGCTATTTTCTTTAAATACTTGTGTAAGTTAATTAATCTCTTAAGTATCCACTTCTGTATATATTTTTTTAATCTATTTCATTGTGTATTATGTTACCAATGACTTTCCTAGAGATACTGGACTTCCAATTAATAAGATTAATTAAAGAAAAGTTAAAATGTTTTATAATTACTGAAATGATATTCTATTTCTTGTTGATTATAATTGGTCTTTTTAATTTTTAAGCAAGAAGGGTAGATTTGGAATTTTTCTATGGCATCGTAATTATTAAAAAGGATTATATCATCTATATACCTGTAGGAGTTTGCAAAAAGTTCTAAACTTATTTGGTCAAGAGATTGTTGAAATTTAAATTCTTTAGTAAACAAGTACAGGTCAAAAAGTTGTGTCAAGAACTTCGTTCCCATAAGTATGCCATTTATTTGTTTAAAAATTATGTTATTAAATTTAACATGGTTGTTAAACAATGTGCATTTGAGGTAAATATTCCATTTATCTAATGCAATTATTGAAAGCATTTCTGAAAACAAGTTAAGAAGTTGCAATAGACTACTGTAAATTTCTTGTAAGGGTAGTGTAGTGTACAAATTCTCAAAATCATAACAGTTAATTTGTTTAATTTCTATTTCTTTAATAATAGAAATAATTGTTATTATTAATGCTGTAATGAAAATTGTGTTCTTTTCTAGCAGACTTAAAAAAATCAAGTCATTATTATTATTATTATTATTATTATTTTAAGTTGTGAAAATAAGAAATCAGTGTTCTTCTTATAATTTTTAGTTCCATTTCCAATAAATCTGAATTTAAATGTTGATAATGGAATTTAGGAAGAACATAAAGGTTAGAAAATTGATTGTTGTCATTGGGAATTGAAATTTTAACTTTACAGTTGTAGAGTCATTAGGTTAATTGGAAGCAGAAAAGATGAAAAATATGCAACCGCCATCGCTGGGAATCGAACCACGGACCTCTGGAATGCCGGCCGGCCCAGTGTGCAGAACCACCACACCACGAAGGCACGCTAGGGAAGTGGGAGAAATACCTTATATACTCCTCTTTTTAAAGGGCAACTAGGGTTTTAGGGAACATAGTCGCCAAATCCTGGGTGCGGAGAATCATCATCCACAACCCTTTTAGTTCGGGCGCCACTCGTAGAGTCATTAGGTTAATTGGAAGCAGAAAAGATGAAAAATATGCAACCGCCTTCGCCGGAAATCAAACCACGGACCTCTGGAATACCGGCCCAGCATGCAGAACCACCATACCATGGAGGCATGTTAGGGAAGTGGTAGAAATACCTTATACAGTGAAGAGCTTTAATCTTGCTAACAATGGCAATCCCTTTTTCAGTTTTATATATATAAGTAATCGGTTGATTGAGTTCAGCTTTTGTTTGTTGGATTTGAACCTGTAGCACAAAACAGGGTTGTCACGCTACCTGAAAAACCGGAAAAGGTCAGGGAATTCGAAAATTGACCAAAAAATTCAGGGAATTTAAATATTTTAGTCAAAATCTGGAAAAGTCAGGGAATTTCATACTGCTATTTCCCCCATAAAAGCGAGTTTTACGCCGATGTTGGAAGCGATCACTTTCTTGGCGAATTAGGTATCACGTGAGCATCATTCGGCCAGCTGGTATAGAGCCAATTTTCGCAGCTCCAAGCAGATTGTCGTGAGAGAAAAGCAAAGCAAGTTTCCAGCAACTTTTGGTTTCCAGTAGCTTCGAGTATCGAGAGACTCCCATGCGCATATGCAGTGCATGTTGAAACTAAGGAAAACACGTATTCTCGTATAAAATAAAATCGGTTTAATCCTATTATAGGTTAGAATAGCCTCCATGTACCGTATACACGGGATTTGGGAATATTATGATGAGCAGTAAACGGGTCATTTTGGTGTTGGCAACAATTTTCAAAATCGTGCCAAGGCCGGTGCGTATACTGGGATTTTATCGCAAAACCTTTTTAACCCTCCCCCCCCCATTTTTTAATAAATGCCTTATTTGTCATTTTGTAGTAAAATAAAAAAATAGTAATCGGTCACCTAGGCTAACCATTTATTGTAACTATATTCGCCAAAATGTCGTTGATTATTCTAATTCAATTTTTAAATAATTATCTTGTCATTTAATGTTTCTTCCTCTCTAAATTTATTTATTATTTATTAGTAAATAATACTTTCAAATTTCAGGAAATTTTCTCTGCATAATCCTGAAATTAATAATAGCAGTATGATGACATATCATCACGAAATTTAATACACATATTTTTTGCTTATGCGTGTTACTAAATAAATATAAAATACCTGAATTTATTTAAAAATATCATTAAATAGATTTTTCTTTCATTTAGCTGCAAAATGTATGCAAAAAAAAGACATTTTTTAATCCAGATTGGGCAGATTCTAATTCAATCTACAGGGGAGAAAACAACTATTATAGTTATAAGGCTTTGGGGATTATATATTATAAGTCATATGTAATTGGCAAATTTTTGTGTTTTCAAGTGGTATTATAATTAATTTACCTCTTATAGCACAGCCATTGTGCATTACGCAGATAGACTGGAATTTTCTTAAAACACACCTTTAAAACCTGGAAAAGTCACGGAATTTCATTTTCCTGTTTTGAGTGGCAACCCTGACAAAAAAATGTAAAACATTCTAAAACACTAATTTTTTGTAATCCTTTTCAGCAGTTTCTCAGTGTCTGTTATATTGCTAGAAGCAATGTACATGGAAGTTTTTTTTTTTTTTTTTTTTTTTTCCCCATTCAAAATGCATGTTTCTAGCATTTTTTGGCACACATGCAGTAGTTTCAACAGAATTGTCCCAAACGGCACATATAAACTTCTTCATTGTATCAATAATCAAATTCTCCATGATGAAATTTCAACATCTCTTTTGCTGTTCTGCTATTTGCTTCTCTTTTGCTCGTACTGTACAAATTGCCTTAAAGGCCTTTGTTAGACAAATCTGTCAGCAGACTCTGCGATGAAAAAAAGTTATTGAAAAATACTTTGTGTTTCTGTGGATTATCAATAAAAGATAATTGTTTGGAGAAAACTTTTGATTTAAGCGCCAAATTTTCATTTTTCAAACTTTTTGAAAGAACTAATATAAACAATGAAGCAGATGTGGTTATTTCTAACAAAAGAAATAGGTAGATATCGGAGTTCAAAACAGGGAAATACAGCTGAAACCAAATTACCACCACCCCTTGGTGAGAGAGGTCATACCCCCTTCCAGTCCTCTGCCACATCCTTTCTACGGAAATAAGTAACACACCATTAATGCCTCTAAAAAAAGGGCATGTTTATGAGATTTGAGCGCTGAATGTGTTTAAAATCTAATAAAGAAAAATATACGTGTGATATCAGTCATTTTGTACATCGTTCCATGCCAATGCTCCTTTTTTGGAACATTGCAATTTTACGCAGTCTTGAGGAATGTTATTATTTGAATTTCTTTTATTAACTCATTAAAGTTGTCCTTTGCAAATACGATGAGGAAATGTTTGAGTAGATTTAAATTATTAGGAATTTTATAGAATTTTTCCCCTTAAGTACTGTAAAAAGAGCAGATGTTTAGAAATTTTTCTACGCTGAAATATTCATATTTGAAAAATAAATTTTATGTCAAAAAATCAATCATATCTTCTATAATAAATGGTAATTTTTTCAAACAGACATATATTATAGTTTATTTTTTTTAAATGTTAAACATTATGTTCCAAAAAAGGAACATTGGCATGTAAAAGGTTAATTAATGTTGTACACTGGCCTAAATTTAGTTCCTAATTTCATTAGTTCTCTTAATTGTTGATCTTGGACAATAAAATTACCTGTGATGATGGGCTTATGGTGTTCATTGAGAAACGGGAGATATTCTGGCATATTACAGTAATAGTCTGCAGTAGAATAAAGATCATGGTGGTTAGGCTTAAAGTTTTTTTATATTTAAAAGCAGGTGCGATATTAGCTGTAATTGCTCGGAAGTGTTTTTGGTGATTTTTAAATATGTTGTGAAAGTTAATTTGGTCATATATAGGGTGAAGGAAATTGATTTTACAGTAATACGGAATTGTGTTAATTTTTTTACATGCAAATTTGTGTTTACAAAAATGTAGAATCAGGTCATTAGTAATATTTTGCCTAGTTTATTGAAATTGAAAAAAAGATTCTAATAAACATTAAGAATTTACCATTACAAGTATGCAACGAATTTTTAGCGAAATTTGCTGAAGTGAGAAATTTTTCTACATAATCTTGTAGTCTTAAGGTCTTTGATAGGTGAATATTTTTATTGGTTTTACAGTCGCCTCTTTTACCTGTATTTGTTTTTTACTAAAACATTTTGCAGTAGGTTGAGGAATTTACAGTTTCTTTGTGATGCTAAATGAACATGTTGAGCCCATAGAGGTAAAGCATTTTCATTTTAAGCATGTATAGTGATTCTCGAAATAATCTGTCTTGGGTTTTAGTAACAGTCTCAGGAATTTGATTATCAATATTGTTGAAGTCATGCAACTGAAAGATGTAAGTATTATCTTTAGAGAAGTCCTGCTTGGTATTTGAATTATTAGAGTGTTTTTTAATTTGAGTGTTTAGTCTTTGTTTACAGTTTTCTAAATCTGTTCAGTGTTATTAAATTAATTACCTTTGAGTAAAATTCACTTTAGGGAAGACAAAATAGTGTACTGATTTCAAAGGTGGTGAATAAGGAGGCTGGTTGAGAATTATGATACGTTTCTTCACTAAAAACTGCATGATGAAAATGGAGTTTTGTGTCACTGCATTGCATGCCACAGAAAACTGTTATTTGATTGAGCTTTTTCAAACCTAGCACACTAAATTAGCTTCATAAGTCTGTATAAAATACAGAGATCATCATCTGCCTCAGGAATAGATCCCTTGCGAATTGCCTTTTTCTAGTCTAAAAAAGGTCACCAATATGACCTTTGCTCAGGCTTTCTGACACTGAAGTTTCTACTACTATGGTGGTAATTCTTGAACCCAAGTAGATGATTGTCTTTTTGTTTGAGGATGGAAAGCAAAGAACCATATTTCAATCTCCATTTATAGTTTATTTGAAAAAATCAGAATTGTTGCTTGCCATTTGGATCAAATCATAATATGTAGAATTTTGTTCTGCAGTTAGTGGGTTAGGGACAAAATGAGAACAATTTTTTTTTTTCATAATCTTCCTTGAGAATTTTTTAAGCTGTGTCTTCATTGGTGTTAATCTCACAAACTAATATTGAAAGAGACAGATGATAAATTTTCAATGTTATCTGTTCAAGACTGTGAAGGATGACTGCTCCCGGTTTCATCATCAGCATCCTTGTATCCATCTTGCAATCATCTGTGCCATAAAAAAAATACTGGAATATGTTAAAGCTTGACATTCATGTGCTTTACATCATTGCTATTTATCCTTTTTTACTGTAAACCTTTATTACTGTTCTTTATTTATCTTTCAAATCCATGGTAGCAGATATTCTCTTGGATTGAAGCAAATTAGCTGTAAAATATTTTAGATTCACTTGGTATCTTCAATTAGACACTGGAATGTACTGCATACATACTGCTGCAGCAGACTTGCATGGGAACTTTTCTATCACGTGTAATATTGGGTGTGTGATTATGGCAAAGCCTCGGGGGCTATCTGCCTAAAGGGAGGGATGCCTTTCGTGGAGGACTAAGGGAAATTGGCTCGTATACACGTTATACATGGGGAAAACCACGAAAACGCCCATGCAGCCAGCCCGTTCGCGGGATTCGAACCTCGGGCCGAACTACCAGTGTTCAGCGACTTTACCGCTCGGCCGCTGGTGGGCCATGTAATATTGGGAAGAAAATTTACAGTTGTAATATTCTACAGAAAAAATTCCATGAGATGGATTTTTTCTAACAGCAAAGTTATCTAATAGTTTTCTGAAGACATAAATCATAAATACGCTGGTGTGCAAAACTTGAGACTAAGACAGGTTTATAATGCTGTGTCTATAAAATTGTAAGTAGTAAAGATTAGTAAATGTAGATAAGTAGTAACACTCATGTTATCATATGAAATGAAACTCGGGCATCATGTGAACTCTATTAAATAGTGATTTCACACAAGAAGCAGCACAGAAACAACAAATGTAGAGAGTGGAAATGTCACTTTCATCTGCAGGAAGTCCATACCAGTGGTTGTCAGGTTACAGATGCTGCAACACCACATAAAGGAAAGAGACGATCTTTTGCAGGGAGTTTGATCTGCTTAGACAGAATACAAGCTGTGCATGCATATTTTGATGAATGCTTGCTGTATCCTTTCCCATTCCTTCACCTGAACATATTTAGTGGATTTAGGTATGCGTACCAGCGCACCCTTAGAACAGGCAGGTAAGCTTAGTACCTTAAATGGATCAAGTAGTCATCAGTGAGGAAAGCAAGGAAAAAATGCCATTTTCATACTTAATGGTGTATTTAAAAAGTGAGTAACTACATAAAATCGCATTTAATACTGTAGTACCTTAAAAGTAGATGGAATATAAGAAAATCGTAATAGTTGGTTGATGGCTATTGTTTTGTTTTTTTTCCTCAGCACTTGGCATATTTTCCCTGCAACTAGTTTTTGGATGTTTGAAGACTTACTGCTTGGTCTTTCTATTTTTAGAGCAGATGTCAGATGTATGTTTGTTAACCTGGATCTCATTGGAAACTTGTTCCTTTTTCATGAGAGAAAAATTTGTTCATTCTGATACATACTACTGAACATGGAAATCACATACAATACAGATTTTTGACTTTCTGTGAATCACACAACAAAGTAAAGAGACTGTTCGAACATTTTTTAGATGGTTTTCATTGTAATTACATAAGTTATTTTTACCTAAAATTTTTATGTTTTAAATGTTCTATTTGGTAACCCTTATTCTTCACTATCTTTACACACCATAATTTCCAAGACAATAAAGCCTTTTGTAGAATCAGGAGAGGTATTTTATCCCATTGCTCTCGAACAGCTTTCTAAAGCGTAAGGAGGTTGCAGGTCGATCTTTGAACAACCTATTTTTTAAAAGTGCAAAAGTACAGGGTGACACAGGAAAACGGGAACTTTTGAAACGTATAGTTGCAGCCATGTACACTTGGCAGCACTGCGGAACAGGTGCCTTGAGCTGTAAACGATCTTGCCATTTAGTAATCATGGACCAGTGGAACAGTCAACAGTGCGCTTTCATTATAAAAATGTTTTATATCATGTAGTTTTAACAGATTCACCATCATGATTCCAGCCTGGATGGCGCGACAACCTAGTTTCAACAGGATGGTGCGATATCACATATTGCAAGGCAATTAGTGGTGGCTGTGCGAAAATTGTTTGGTAACCATGTCATCTCAAGATTTTGTGACTTTCCCTGGCCGTCAAGGTCATCAGATTTGTCTTTTTTTTTTTTTTTTTTTTTTTTTTTCTCTTATCAGGCTACCTTAAAAGTCAGGTCAAGCCAAGTCTGCACGACTTGGCCAAGGATTATGTATGATTGAAACAAAGATTTCAAGACAAAATTCATGGTATCCCAGCTGAGATGTTGCAGCAATCAATGAGGAACCTCAACAGCAAATTGAAAGAATGCACACATACAGGAAAATGTCATCTACAGCACGTAATTTTCAGACATTGATGATTTGGATAACTGTCTCTTCAAAGGCAAGTTGTAGTGGTTCAGTTGCTATGAGTACAATTTTTTGGCTGGATTTCTTCTATTTTTATTGGATTTTTAAAAAGTTCCCATCTTTCTGTGTCACACTGTACATTGGTGATAGAGTAAGAGATTTAGTAGGGATATGAGTGAAGAGTATGCCCTTGATACCCATTTCTTGTTTTATTTTTTCTAAGAAATTAGCAGTAGATTTTGACGTGTCGCTGCTTGCTTTGCCTTGATGCAGTTCTACTAATTGATCACACTGTGTGTACAGAGAAGATATTTCGTATTTGAAAATTGCATATAAAATATTTTTTTGATAATATGTGGAGTTGATCTTGACATTTTCCTCCACTCTCTTCAATTTTAGTTTTCCGCTATATGAAAAGCCAGTATGAAAGTAAATGGATCTCTTTTTGTTGCAGTCATTTAAATATATTCAAGATTCGTCTATTGTAACAACATGTTTGTCCGGATAAATGTTTCTCATAAAGAGTTCTGCAGCTCGTTCAGCGATAAGTTGTGGAGAAAGACGATGCACAGTAGGCCGTTTTGCCTTTTTAAGATTCAAATGAGTATTAATCAATTTTGCAACTGCCCTTTGACTTTGCGTATTTTTTTTTAAGATCTTGCTTTTGCAACATTCGAAACATACCATTTTTTCTTTGGCTACGTATTTGGAACAATTTTTCAACTTGAAGCTAAATTTTGATCTTTTTCCCTTTGTTGTTGACAACATTACCTATCATATAATGAGATTACATTTCTTATCGCATTGAGTCTGGATACTGCTGAAGGCCAAGTTACCAGTTGAAATTCTGTGATAGCAGTCTGTCCTCGATGTTGCTTTATTGTTGCCAATAGTGCTTGTCACGCCGATACAGGTTTGAACCAACTTGCGTGTTAATTATGTCATTCTAAACGACTTAGTTTTAATTTGCAATTCCGTATTTTTCAGTTATGCCATTAATGCAGGCTAGTTTTGTAAGCACAAGAAGTGACTTCTGTTCAGCTCTATGAGTTCTTAATAAAAGTCTTATGCACCCTTCTTACGTTCTCTTTTTGATTGACAAGACATAGCGATAACTCGCTTAGTTCTTCAGAATGTCGATTAAGTACATGCTTCCCAAAAATGTGAGACCAACATTTTACCAAAAAAATTCAAATTATCTGCAAAACTTCAATAAATTAAAATGTTTTATTATTCTCTTCCCGTAACTGCAAGCATACATATTCACTAAAAACATTTTGAACTATATTATTAGAATTATTACCGTGAAGAATCTCAAATGGTTTAAAAAATGATTTTAGAGTTACATATTTTGAAATTCATCGAACTTATTGTAATCAAATATTTAAATCTTGCTGCTTTTTGAATTCTTTTATAGCAATTTTAAGATGGCATTATAACAAAAATATTGTAGAACTTTAAAAAAGATCAATTCAAGCGTTTAAACAATGCATTAAATATTTTTATAATGCAATAATTGTTAGCCATTTTAATTAATTGTCCTAAATGCATTCATTCCATTAAAATTATCTGTACATACTGAAATACCCATAATAAATAGTGGAACTCTGCAGCCACTGAAAACCTTACTTGTTGATTTCGCTTTTAAAAAAATCAAGAAATTCATTAATTGTTTTTTATTTTTTAATAAACTTGTACAATATAAAAGCAGAAACTTTAAGCTAGAGGTTTGGAAATTGGCATACATTACAAAAACTATAAGCTAATATTTAAAGAATAGACATTTGGAAAGAATATCATATTTGATTTATGTTGAGGTTTGAGAAGGAAGAAAGAACAATAAGCAAAACCTTAGGTACTTAATCAGCAACCTGTACTCCAACTAAAGTGACTAGAATATTCCTTCGCATTTTTGTTAGAAAAACCTATGCAATCTATAATATAAGACTTTTGAATCAAAAAAATGACAAATCTTTTAGTAGAAATAGTTATTTTCATTTTTACAAATATATAAAATTTACTAATTTTGTGTCGAATATATTCTCTTTTGCCAACAAAATATTTTAGCAAACAACATCAAATCACAAACATGACCCAAAATGTCATGCAACACAATGAAATATTTTTTATTAGTTCAATGTGTGAAATGTTGTCGACTTTCTGATAGTCTGTGTTAGGTCTCCATATACATGAATTTATTGGATGTTTTTGGTATATTAATTTAATGAGTGTAAATCTCAAAAATTCAAAGTTATCCATTTAATAAAATATGTGATTTACGTAAACATTGGGGGGGACACAAAATTTAGAAACGAAATAAGTTTTTCTATAATTCAGGACACTGACAAAGAAAAAATATGTTTTTATGTAACTGCAAATGTAAGTTTTTGTTTTCAGTACAAGTAGCTTACTGAGTTTTAGAATTACATAAAATAAGAGAAACGAATGATACTTCCAGTTTCAGTTTTTGAGAAATATCAAGGTTAAATATGCAGGCAACATTTTGCTAAAATAAGAAAAAATTTTCTCATTTTAAGTCTTTTCGTGAATTTTCATGCCATGATACTTTCCTTCCTCATTTCGTCTTTTTTATTGACATCAATGTGAATATTTTTTGTGCATGAAGAAATTTGCACTTAAAATTATAATAAATATACAACATATCTTTCCAGGAAATGATTTTTACTTAGCTTTATTGACTTGCATATATTTTAAAACTATAAGATGGTTTTGTTTCTCTATCCAGAACAAACTAAATATCTTTACACTGAAAATACTGTAGCGAAGAAAAATAGGCCAAAGGTAATTTTTATCACTAAAGCAGACGACACTCTTGCATCAAACAGATAAAGAAGATTACTTGGAGAAATACACATATTGTGATAATACTCTTACTCTTCTTATTTTTATTAAGAAAAAAAAGAATTTCAAAGAATTTTTTTTAAAACTAAACCTACATTGCTTGCAAATAAATAGGTTAAATGAAGCATATTTTTTCACACATTTAGTAATAATGGACTCTGAAGATTTGTACTTCAAAATATTTCACTACTTTACGTATTTTTTCAAAAAATACATGGCAGACTTTTTTTAAGATTAAAATTAAGTTTGTCTACATATTGTTAAGCACTACATTAAAGGTTCATCTGTTGTATCTATTTCAATAGCATTTTAGATAGAAGCGTGTAAAATATTAAAATAGTTTATACTATTAAAATGAATCGTCTTACTTTAATTTGTTTTTGAACAGAATTGAGTGCACGTACAGCTAATATACATGAATTTGCGAGTAGTGAGGAATGTAGCATGAAAACATATGATATACTGCTTTCTTTAATATTCATACTGTGGGGGGATCTAACCTTAAAACTGTTTAGAATAAACACTAGCCGTACACAGCTATGTTAAACTTAAGTACTTATATAAAAGTTTCTTATGGTGTTGCGTTTGCTGTCTCTGAGTAAAAAGCTAAAAAGTGGAATTTTGTCAAAAAGACCACGTAATCAGAACTAGAGTAGAGCTAAAAAAATGACTCAAATTTAGACTACGCGGTGTATTGCTGGCTTGATAAGTAACAGGTTTATCAAGAGATTTTGTTTGCTGTGACAAACAATTTGAAAATTTCGGATATTCTTCTTGTACGTATTTTAAATACTGCATGTCTAATGCAGTGTTTAAAATACGTAAATGTACGTTTAAAATACGTATGTACTTGCAATGCAGTCTTGGAATACACATTTTAATCCATTTTCTTGAGCGAAAATTATTTTTAAATTTAAAGTGTAGTGGAGCCTTGATCAAGGAAGACACAAACTGGGAATGTTGAAACTGATTCAAAAGAGAACAATTTTCTTAAATTACTTTAAACTTAAACATTGATATTGTGACATATCGCCTGGATAAATTGGAAGAATCAAACGAGTACCTATAGAATTTAATTGCAAACATTTTTCTTAACAACTGGCTTTGATTTTGAAAATCGCATCTAAAAATTAAAACTATGTTGTTAATAAAATCCACATTACAGAAATTGCTTTTACATATGCAAAATCTCAAGGGACGTTATTCAGAGACTTGATATGCATATTAACTTAAGTAAATTAATTATATAAATTATTCATTGAACAACAAGCGTAAAAATTAAATCTTGTATTTAAGTTAGTCATTAGCTAACATAAAGACAATATCGTTAATCATGAAAAACATAAGATCTTTTTTCACTCTTGTGCTTCTGTATTTTAGTCCTCTTATGATTAAGTGATTGTCAGACTTTAAAAATCGGCTGTAGCTTTCTCAGTTTCTCAACGAACTCTAGCCGGAACGCTATGGGGCCTAAGTGAGATAGATGAGCTCCAGTATTTTGCTGTTTAACTGAATCCTAATGTAAGCAGAGTTAATGTAGTAACATTTCTTTTAGCAGTTAATAAAACTCATATTGATGCTCAGTATATGCTTCACTTTCCCTCATAAAAGAACAACCCTCATTTCAAAATGCCGTCTCTTTAAAAGAAAATATGTATGGATTCTTTCTATCCGGGCAAGAAGGCTTAAATGAGTTAGAAGTTAAATTAAGAAAGTAATCGTATCTGATTGCTAAGAAATATACTGGTCAGAACCTTTCTTTCATTCTCAGTGTACCTTGTTCTTATTATCAATAATTTAGTCACCTTGCATTTGCTTTCTTATTCCATTTCAGTCAGAACATGCGTTAGTTTTAATTTATGACCCCCTAATTTTCAATGCTTCATATTTTATTTAGTTATAACTACTAATTATTGTTTATTTATTAATGTTATAATTAATATTTTTCGTGGTTCCATGTGGCCTTCTCTAATGCTCCGGCTCTGCGGATTAAACCGGTAGAAAAATTCCAGTAACGCAAAGGAATTTCTGTTCAAACTGATATTGAAAATTTAAGTTTACTGTTTTGTAGATATTTTAGTTCAACTGAGAGGCAGTTTCTATTGAAATTTTGAAACAATGAGCATCCGATATCTCAGGTCATCAGGATCAATCACTATTCAACACAATATTATGGGAAGGAGAATAAAAAAAGTTTGTTAATTCGAGGCCACTGAATTCGGAAATGGGTTTGCAATTTAGACCTGATCTCCATTAATAAACGTTTAAAAATTGTTAACAGTGGAATTTTGTACTTGAGAAAAAGACCTTTAAAACAAGTCACATCATTACTGGGTGCAAAACTAAATTTAAAAGTATTTCTACGAATTCGACAAAATCAGAAAAGTACTTTTAGGTAAGCTGCGATTATTTTTTTCAGAATATATTTTTTAAAATCTCTTACCGCTGTAAAGGTCTTTCAGAAAATGCATTAAATTAAAATTTTTTATTAATTTTATTTAATTTAAATTTAAAACATGTTGCACCGATAAGAATTTGACACAAGAATTTTGTAACTTAAATAAGTGTTAACAGCGTCTAAGCATTTCAAATTCCTCTGTTAAGAGTTTATTGAAGTATTTTGAAAATAATGCAGCAGAATGAAACAGATATGCATGCATGTATAAATTTTCTTGGAGAGAAATAAATAACTTATTTTACAGCTATTTTTTTTAAATTATATTTACTTTTTTTTAAAAGCATCATTTAAAACAAGACGCATAAAAACTTCCAAACGCATAAAAAGGTATTATAAGGAAAGTTTACACGTATAAGAACATTAACTTAGCATTTTTTTTTAATACTAGATACAGATGTAACTACCAAATAAAAATGAGAAAACATAAAAAAAGGCAAAACGGTTTTTATTTGGTTTGTTTTAATTATGGCAAAACACGTGAAGGCTATCTGCCTAAGCGGAAGGATGTGTAGGACTTTCTAAGGGAAGCTGGTTCGTATACACATGGGAAAACCATGAAAACATCCAGGCAGGCAACTTGTTCGCTGGGACTCCAACCACAGACCAAACTACTACTGTTCAGCGACTTTACCACTCAGCCGCTGGTGGGCACTAAGGCAAAATGAAATTTTGTATAATATATCATGATGTTTTGGCACTCTTATCATATTTGCTGTACAACCACAACGGAACATCACGCCTGCTGCAACCGAAATGGAATATTGTATGTGCTGTGACCGTAACGGATAGTTAGACCACAACTTTATGTAGCGTTCTGCTTTATGAAATTCATACTCAAATCGAAAGCGGAATGTAACAGATTCTGTGTTTTGTATATTTATCATCGTGAAATGCATGTTTACTAAAACTATACTATGTTTAAATCCAATGTATAGCTTTTTTTTTCATTTCATTACACCAAAATGCATACAGGATGATAAATACAATATAACATACTATGACTATGAATGGAAAATGTGTATAGCTTATGACACATTTTAAATTTAGAAACGATAGATCAAGACTCCACTTTTGTTTTTTGTATTAAGACATAAAATAATTATTTTTGAGCCTTCTTAGCTTAAAGTTTTAGTTTAGACGTATATGATTTTGACAGTACACTGCAGTGTTTCACTAAACAAACAACATGATTTTGATATATATTTTGTTCCAAAATTCAATCTTATATTATAGATAGCGTTATTTAATACAAAAACTTGAGATATATTTCTAAATTAAGACAGAAGTTTATCTTCAGCTACTGAAGCGCAGTCTTACAGACAGCGACTTTACTCTAGCTATAAACTTTGTGCTAACAAAAGAATTTTTCGCCTCTTTTTCAGCACAGAATCCGTATGTCTATCCTTAAAAGCATTTTATATCATAGCTAAGAAATAAATAAATCATGAGATTGATCATACATAATAAAATATTCAGTTTGTATTCAATTTATGTCTGCGGTCTCTAAGATCGCACAACGATGAAAATGCATAGTAAGGTCTAGTAGTGAATATGCAAATCTAGTTCTGCATTTTCAGTATATCAAGTCTTTACATACTACAAACACTGAGTGATAAAATATTTTTTATAAATCGTGAAACATATTTACATGTGTACAAAAAAGTTGGGGAAAGGAATTATAAGCTAAAAGCAATAACATGAAATAAGCATGACTATACTTTTGATACTCATATTTACTTGTTATACGACTTCATACACTCCTTTTAAACTGTCCAATACAAACATGTGTCAAAAGAAAAGAAATACTGTTTAAAATTAACTTTATACAATTTTAAAAAATCATCTTTTCTTATGAATTAAAAATTCAAAAGTGCTTACTTTTTCTTTCTTTCTTTTTCTTTTTCTTTTTTTTTTTTTTAGTTAACGCAATTCAGCATTAACTCTTACAGAAGACATTTTATCACAGGCATTATTTACATGACTCAAAACAATGTTAATATTTGTTTACTTTCCTAAAAATTTCAGGAAAGCCGAAACGCTTTCAAAGAAATAAATAACAAACATTTTTAGAACTCATATTTAAACAGAAAGAAATACTTCACATTAGCAAAATCAACCAACATGTCAAAATTGAGAAAACTAAGCATTATCTACGTAAATGCAAATCACAAATTTGTACATCTTTTAATGACAGTGTCAAACTGACACAAAAGTGTTCTTAACCAAATTTCTTACATTAAATAGGGAACTTATTTATAATTTATACAGTGCTCATGGACATTCTTTGTTATTACACAATTAATTCTTGCTCAGGAAAGCTTTCCTGTTTCTGAGAAGCGTTTAAATCATTTTTTTCGAAATTCTTTTTAAAAGGCAGAGAAAGGGCTATATTTTTATTAATTTCTGGGGATACTGCCTTGTAAATTTTATTTGGTATTTCACTAAAATGTGATTCTGTATTAAGCATATTCTCATTTACTATAGTAGATCCCTGATCAGGGAGAGTTTGTAGTTTATTTATATATCTTTTCCAGTTGTCTTTCACTAAGTTATTCGTTGATGATGATGTTTCATGCTCAGTTTTATTTCCATTGCTTGAAAGTGAAGAACATGCACTTTCTGTCCGATGACCTTTTTGTTTTTTATGGATGAAAATCATAATTACTACTGCTATACCACACATAGCAAGGCACAAGGAAGTCACAAAGGGGACTAAATATTTCTGATGAACACCTGCAAAGAAAAAAAAATCAATAAAAATCACTGCCTGCTGCTTAGATTTAAGTTAAATTTCTCAGTCACTGTATTTGTATCTTATTCACTGAAAGGTAAAAAATAAATTAAATTAAAAGCAGATCCCATTGTAAGTCGATTCTGACAAAGGTAGGTACTTATTTCATTTTTGATAGGTTGGATAATATTTTATATATTAGGCGTTTATTTAATATGAAATGGATTTAAGAATGTTAACTTAAGTAACCTTTATAAGCAATTTATAATTTATTTGTATACATATACATATGCACTGTAAACATACACGCATACTCTTCTTTTAAATTGGTTAATATCAACAAAAACAGAAAAACATATAAAGAATGTCTTTAATTAAAAATAACAGGTGAGTAATGGTTATCCATTCTGATGATTCATCGCAAAAGAGGGCAATTGTTTAATCAAAAAATTTCGTTTCATTGTTTGATTCAGTCAAAAATGTAATCTGATTTTTCTTTATAAATGTTGCTATAACATCCGACGACTGCATAAACTTACCTTTCACTTTTCGCGAAACTATGAATATTTTTATTCATATTTCCGAGTAGCTGAAATTATCATATAATTTAGAAAATGCTTCAGTTAATCCTTTTGTAGTAAATGTTTTTAGGCTTTTCTCTTCCTTGTTATTCCTTTCTTTAGTAAAGGCCACAAAGAGCATATTACTAATGTAGCGACGTTTTAACGGTGCACTGCGTGTACAAAAACAATGCGTGTATATTTATGCCGGCTATAAACTTAAATTGGAGGATTTTGAATTTTAGTTTTCGGCCCTCATAAAAGCAAGTCGTCCTAAGCTGAGGAATACTTATATAACATTTTTTACTTATAATAATATGGAATAAAAGAACAAACCATGAAATATTAAAATGAGGTCCTAAGCTATCAGATAAGCCTTCCTGCGAAACAGATCAAATCAGATAGCCAAAGAAAATGGTCTTGTCATGAATTCTGACAACGTTACTGAAACATCTAACCACAGAGTAAGTCTTTTTCTCTTTTGCAGTATTATTTTTAATGGAATTTCAGGATTATGAATGACCATCAACAAAGGTCAACCGGGTACAAAATATATCAAAAATTTATTTTAACATGACAGGACTCTGAAAGCAGTTTCAAATTAGCTTTGTTCTAAATAAGCTGTATGGCAGGTATCCTCAAAAATTCCAACCATGCCCCTTTCTGATGCACAGAAATTTTGGAATATCCTTAGCAGCTTTGCTTTTTTTCGCAACATTATTTTGTAATACAGAGAAATAAATATAAAAGACTACAATAATTATATATAAGAGCATGTAACAGTGCAATATTTAATATTAGATAAAATGTTTATAGTTTAATAATAGCCAGTGTAAGAGTACGGCCGCATGGAGGGCTAGAATTGAGAAGCGCAGATACTGCGCAGTAAAATGTCTAATGCCAGCCCTGTCTAATAATCATAATACTAATCATATCATAGGAGCTTCGCTAATCGTTCAAACAAGACAACAAGAATACATAGTTTGTGCTATATTAGGAAATGCAAAATTTATAACGCCTTCAGATAAGTATTAGCCAAGAGCAACAGAACAATTAAAATACATCGGATATAAAAGATATGGTACAAAGGCAGGAAGTATTTAGTAACACTGTAGTCAGTCAGTTCTTGTGTTAGGCTGGCATTAAGTTCAATAGTTAGAAAAGCAAGGTTTGGTGTGACTTTTTCAAGTACTTTGCAAGGGTTTGTCTCTGTAAGACAAAAACAATCACTTTGTAGGCAAATCCATTTTTAAATTTAAGGGAGCTCATTCTTTGAACGCATTGAGAAGGGAGAAAAATACACGAATATTTTTAAAATTTTGAGAACCTGCACTAAAATATAGCGAAAAAGTACATGAGAACTATGGTATCAGTTAAAAAATTAGGCACTTTATTTATTTTTTTTTTCATGCTTGTTTTACAAAGATGTGTCCACCTGTTTTTATTTATTGTATTTTAATTTCATCAATTTCGATCATCCAACCTTGTGTTTGGCGCATTATAATCATCTTTGGTTTTGCGCCAAAAACCTCACTCACTCTTTACAAAGACGTAAGGTTGTAAGGTTTTATTTATTTTTACAAACAGTTATTTTAATTTGCGAGCCTTTCCTGATTTCTCTTATTCCCCTCGCGTTTCCTCGCCAGAATGTAAATTAGTTAGGGTGAACAAGACAGTATTAGAGAGCGTGATTTCGCTATTGCGAGTGCACATTGCTATTTCTTCCAGCTGTTAAACTTGAATATCGGCTTCGCATTCTTGCCGCCGAATTATTATCATTCTGGTAGGTTCTGAATCAACATGGTAGATTAAATTGAATTGTGTAGTCTTGCACTACTCTTTAATTTTAAATTTAGTGTTACGTTATCTTTTAAATTTCACACCGCAAGTGGTCGGTGATTGTAAGGAAGTAAGTCAGTGCTGTCTGTAAATTATATTGTATTAAAAAAATGGGTGTCTTTTACACCCTTTCTCTGGCTGCGTTCATCTTCAAGCCTGTGCGAGAATTCGCAAGGATTAATTCTTAGGTAGATCTAGTCATATTTTATGTTAGCGAAGAGAACTAGATACCACAACACAATCAAAGTACCTCTTTCTACAGCAGTATTCAGAAGATTTAAGCTCATGTAAAAAACATGTTTAACTGCAAGGTATCATTGCAGCTGCTTTCTTTTACTTCATTTTAATTTTTTAAAACATAGTAAAAGAGAAACATGGTATTCTGCTTATGGATAAACTGAATTTACGTTTAAAATCAAACAACCAATCTGTTGGTAACGAAGATGCTTTAACCTTGCTAGACAAAATAGAATATTACTAAACACAGTGTTTCTCCCAATGACGATGCAGGTTGTAGAAAGCCTCTATCAAAAGATTACACCGATCTCCATCATATACTCATATTCTATACATTTAGAAAGAGTCTGTCAATGGTACGAAATATTTATGCCAATTTTTATGTTGTTACAGTCGGGGGAATATGATAATACATGTCTGCCAAAGATCAGAATTATTGATATATCTATAAGGTCCTAATTGTGCATTTAAGTCACCTTACTAGACAAACGAATTATCATTGCTCTGTCTGAAAATGCACAAAATAGTCGTACAAAGATTTTAACTAAACTTAATTATTTAAGCTTGAATTGAACATAAAGTATAATTTATGCATACACTCAAAACTCCGCCACTTGCGGGTTATAAAATAACATAAATTTGAATTTACAATTTGAAATGGGATCGTAGCCCGAGATACACAGATTTGGCTAATTAAGCACTTAATAGCGTGATTTAACGTCCGCTAGCATATGGCTGATGTCGGAATATATATTAACAGGTAGAGCTGAACGATAGAATTTAATGTTGCGAGAGTCGTTGCCAAAATCTTTATTATGTAAACATTTGAATACTAGCTCATTTGCATTCTGCTAAAGGAAATGGAGAAGTTATAGTAAACATTCAAATCATAAAAACTTGTTAATTAACATAAAATACCTTATATATCTTAGATAATAAACATATATGATATATGGTTTAGCCTACGTTTCATCCGGTCGTAAGTTCCGCTCAATATAAAAAGAATGCCCTTCGGATAGCAATAATCTTCGTCAACATCCTTCTCGAAACACACAGAGGCAGCTATTCTTTTTTATCTAAAAATTTCCTGTCGTTGTATCCCTCACCATACATTATCTCTGAAGATATAAAGAGCTAGTAGCAAGGCTGTGGTTAAGAGACATATACAGATGTAAATAGCGGCAACATGTTGTTACACTTGTGTTAATCAAATTCTATGTAACATCATTTTGTCTCACCTAATTTAACATATGTGTAATAACATACAAGAATTCTGAAACAAATTTGAAAATAAGACGTCTCTCTCTAAAGTATTAATAAGAATTGGCATTAAAGCTCTATAACTACATTTAAAAATATTCTCCACAATGGTCTTAAAGATGTATACCTTGTAAAATTTTATATTACGTACCTTGATCATTTTTATTGTCACAATTTTGGACTTGTTTCTCTTTCTCCTTCTGCATTTGTTTTCCAACATTTTTTTTTAAATTTGAATAAACGCTTATTCATAGACATGAAAATTTACTTTATTCATGTCTAGTTAAATTTACTTTATTCATGTCTAGTTAAATTTACTTTATTCATGTCTAGTGACATATATAGTATGTCACCTGTAATATAAAGAATAGCGATAAATACTGCGTCTGTTCGCTGCAGGTGGCGGCCTATTGCTCGGTATGACCAAGCAGCTTTACGCAACCCTACAATGCGACCACTTTCGAAGTCGTTTAGTTGTCTGTAAGGTTTTCGATATCATTGTAATGACATCTTTAGTTGCTTCTGTACGGAATTACAATGGCAGCAACAAAAAAAGATAAATTTTCCTCCTCTGTTACTGGTTTTATACTTTGCGAATTGTGCACTAGAAATGCGCGCTATGATCGCAATTCCTGTTCATTTGTCTTGAAATTTTGATCATTTGCATGTTTGATCAAGATGGTTTTGTATACCAAATTTCGTCACGATAGCAAAAGTCCTTCTTGGTGCTTCGACTTTTTTTTCAAAAGAGTATATATGCATACGTTTTTACTAGAATTTTCAGAAAACATAAGACTGTTAATGCTCTTTAAATTATGCTACTTTTAAATTTTAGTGATCTTTCAGAGTATTATTTTAAGATTTATAAATGAATATGGAATGCGAGAAAAGCCACATATTTATATGAATCAATAGCTGTATTTTTCATTAACTTAATCTTGCTCAAGGAAATTAAATCAAACGTAAAATAATTCAAGAATAATAAATTTAATATAAAACATTAAAATTAAAGAAGAAAACGGCTGAAGCACTCAAAAATTAAATATCTCCTAGGCTTTTTGATAACCAATGTGCAGCACTAGCTTCCTTCTCTTAATTTAAATCAAAATGTATCATAACATTTTTAGATATTTACATAACACCATACAGATTAAAGCAAAATTGCTATAGTAACTGTACATATTTACATACCAAGACTTCCTGCTTCAACAAAATCTGATTCTATCCTGACATCCAATACAGACTGCAAAGCAGAGCTAATCATTTTTTTCTTTTTCATGTAATCAGCCAAATTGTAAGAAATACTTGTCAGCATAGCATGTAACTGAGGTGAGGCTTCTGCTTCTGTTGACTGCACACATAAGATAAAGAGAAAGAAGTTTAGAATATCACCTTGATGTCTCCCTCCCCACACACACATTAAAAAAAAAAATCTATAAATAAGAAAAATGCAACTGAATTTCTGCATCTTAGGACTTAGTTTTAATTTTGCTTCGTGTACTACAAAAAAGTAATAAGAAATTTTGTTTTTTAAGTAATTAGTCGTAAACAAATGAACTACAAACCATTAAATAATTTTTCTCATTATAATTTAGGTAACGAATTAATAACACATGTCTTTTTTATTCTTTTTCTACATGAAAAAGAATTATTGGGTATGTATTGTTTAAAAAAAAATTAAATAAGCTAACATACGGACACATACAGACGCACACATATGCATACAAAGAATGCTCTTTAATACAGAATGAATCTTTAAATCAACTGGGAAATTAATCAAGAATATTCATAGTAAAATGCTTATTAAAGATATTTTTACAACAAGAAGGGCAAGATTCTGATTTATGAAATTAATGCATCTTACAAGAAAAATCTTGGCAAACTTGAACTTTTAATATTTTTTAATAATATGTATATGAATCTAATCATCTAAAAGTATACCGTAATAAAAAAATTAGACGCTGCTACGCTCCAGCTAAGTAAATAAAAATACGCTATATAATGATATTTGAGAAGGCAACAAATGCTGTACGAATTGCGATTTTCGAGAATTTCAAAATCTTTTTCTCAACTCTTTAGACGATCTATTCTTGAAATGAAAATCTAAACCAATACACTAGCAGATACGTGTAGAATTTTAATTTTCATGATTTTAACTTCGCTTTCATTTATGAGTTTTATTCGTTTGTGTTTCAATTATTAATTATGATAAGAGACATATTTATTTTTTCAGTCAGTGCATATTCACATTTTTAAAACAATTCATGCAAGGAGATATATTTTGTTTCTGCTTTTACTAACTAATTCAATACATATAAAAAAGCAAAGAAGAAATTTAATGCCTGAAAAATGCGGCCAGAAATTAGAGAATTCCGAAAATCATTTTCTTTTAGAAAGACGATTCATTGAATAGGTTCGCGCTCTTCGCTGTGTGTTGATACACATTTTATGTGAAAATCAATACGCGGATTATGGGTTTAATGTATGATACAAATTATATGTAAAATCAGACCTTCACCTTTAAAGAACAAGACGTAATAAGCAATTTTTTTATTGAAAGATATATACGCCAACGTTGCTTATAGACCACTGATAATTATGTTGTTCTTATATCTTATAACAATATTCTTGTTTATAATAAGTAAGTATTATTAATACAAAGTTTTTAAAATGTATCATTTCGTTCTTTGTTAATTGAAAGAGCTAACCAGAAATATATATTTATTGCTACAGAAAAGCAATTTTAGCATATTCGAAATCAGCGGATGTCAAAAGTATGTTGTAGAAATCCTAACATTTACAAAACTCCAGGCCTTATTCGAATGAAAAATAATGTTTACTTAAACTATCACATCTGTTTAAAAACATCTCACAAAATCCTCAGTAATGCTCACCTACTTTTTAACTTTCACATATCAATTTCACACATTTCACATAATGATGATATAGTCAGCCCACTGCAGCGTAAAAGTAGTTTCGAAGATAACATATGTTACTATGAAAGACCGAAATTGGAAAATGTTGACACATACCAAATACGTCGGTGAAAGACCAAGTATTTCATTATATTCTCGTACATTCGGACCATCACCGGTTTATGTCGACAATCACAGATATACTATTATCTAAAAATTAGTTGTAGCCTTAAAACCATGAGAAACGAATATCCAGCATTGTGTTACTAATGATGAATTGTTCAGCATACTATTTAAAACTTACACTAGAATAAGCCATCGAGGAAGAACACGTATGCTTAAAGATTTGCAAGGTAAATACAAAAATATTATATATGAAATTGTAATGTATTTAAATTTAAATGAACAATGTCAAATGAAGCATAGTGCATCTAAGAAAGGTACTGTTGTGAAACCAATGGTCAGTTCCGAGTTAAATTCAAGATGTCAAGTTGATCTGATGGACCTGCAGTCACACAGTGATGGCGAATACAAGATCATAATGGTGCCTCAAGATCATTTACCTAAGTTTGTCCAGCTACAAAACCATTGAAAACTAAGACAGATGAAGAAGTAGCGCATCATCTTCTTCAAATATTTTTAACATTTGATGCTCCTATATTGCATTCAGATAACGGTAGGAAAATTCAGTAATCAAGTCATATCCGAACTATGCGATATGTGGGAAGATGTTAAGATAGTTCATGGAAAGCCTCATCATAGTCAAACACAAGCCGCAGTTGAAAGGCCTATTTAGGATATACAGAATATGTTAACTGCATGGATGAACGAAAACGATACAAATAAATGGTCAGATGGCTTGCCCTTTGTTCAATTTGCCAAGAACACTACATATCATGAAGGAATACGCCAAAGTCCTTATTAAGCCATGTTTGGCATGAAACCAAGAAGAAGCATCATAGCATCGTCTTTTTTTGCTTCGCGAACAAATCGCAAATATTGAAACCGAAGAACAACACGAAGAAATTGCTAATACTTTTAAAACCGAAGAACAGCTTGAAGAATCTGTTAATACTTTTGAAGAAAATTTGAGCAGTGGCCATGCCGAAAACCATATTCCAAAGAAAAATATTGAAGAGGACCTGCAACCTACCACGTCTTCATATCAAGCCCTGACTGAGCAATACAATTTGTATAAAAAGATCGGCCGCGGAAAGAGAATCTTCTACTGCAAGCAACGAAAATGTTACAAACCTCAAAAAAATATTTCCTCCTGCTCAAATTTGTGATACCGTACGAATACAAGTCCCTGATGTCGATCGTGGTCGTAGAGTTGGCCAAAATGTGTTGGCAGTTGTTGTTGAAATAGAAGATTCCGACTTTTATACACCAGCAAATAAAAATGGAACCTTCAAGCAGCTTTATACCCGTAATCAGTTCGTAATTTGTGAAGAAAAGTTACTTTCCACAGATGAGATTTCTTCTCAAGAAATGGTGCTGAGAGAAGCAGCTGCAGCTAATTCGAGAAGTGGAGGGCAAGACTATACACGCTGTCACTGCAAAAGGAAGTGTGTAACTACTAAATGCAGTTGTAAAAGCAAGGGACTCTTGTGCAATTCAAAATGTCATAAAAGTTTAAGTTGTTGCAATAAATAAGATTTAAATCACATAGTTAAGTTTTTTAGCTTCTTTTCTCATTTAGAATATACTGTTTAAGTTCAAAAAATTATTTACATGTGCTGTTACTTAAGCTTTTTCGTACTTTGACATATATGGTATAAATGCAATAGTAAAAAAAAAATCTTCATCGGCTAAACTTGGAGCTAAATGTTTAACATTTATCCGAGCACAACTGCTGTCATTATTAAAAAGGCAAGTATTATCGAGTAGTCCTTCTCATGTTAGAATCTAAAGCTACATGTTCCGCAGTGAAAACGCCTCTACAGAGTTACGAACAATTCTCCTCACCGAAACTGGTTACTCCTCTCAGTAAGACAGATGAAAAAGTTAGGTAACCCATATGAAGTTTTATCGCGTTTGAAATATGGAAAACTAAATGTAAATCTCCGACATATTCAACATTCACCATTAGTGCATGATGAATGTCGACATTTGCCGGTTAAGTCAGAAATAAGAATACTTGGCAAATAATACATATTTTGGACATACACCAAGTGACTATGTGAATGTTGACATTCACCGGTGAATGTCGACATTCTCCAAATTTAGGTCTTTCACAGTAACATATATATATAATATTTCTTTTGCGTTCAAATCCTATACCTCTTTGCCTAATTATTTAGCTTAAGGTGACAAAAAGAAGCTGGAGTTATGTTAAGATGATAAAAAGAAGCTTAATTTGCTGAAGAAGTGGTGCTTATTGCATGACAGTTTATGAAGCCCTGCGTAGTATAACTGTTTTCATAAAATTCTTTACCACTCTAAGAAACACTGCAGCTGGAAGAGTGGCTTGATTTACGCAACGATAAAAGGGATAAACACCCCGAATCTCCATTTTCAAGGAAGCCCCCAAATCCTTCTACAGTTTTCAAAATATGTAAAATTTTATATAGTTTTTAATTCAAGATTTTAAACATACAAAATTAGAAAGAGGAGATAAAATTTTAAACGTAATGCTTTGACTTTTCCTATCTTTCTTGTAATCAGTTACTGAGCCACTGCCTCTCAAGCCACTGACGAGAGATATTGTTAATATACAGTGTATTTTTATTTTTTATAATTTTAAAGTAGGAATAGGAAGTTTCTCTTCCATGCTGGTGAGAAAAGGAGAAAAATTTCTTCAACGGTGGTAGGGGGGAACCGATTTATTAAATTCTACATATTTTTCATACAGTTTATTACTAAATCCATAAGCAAATTAAATGCACTGATTTCGTCTTGCCCTTTTCGTTTATAATAAATAGGAAACCAAATCTTTGTTTGAAATGAAAGCAAGAAAACCAAATATACGAAAAGTAAAATGTACTTTTTGTTTATATAATAATAAAAAGAAAAAATATAGATTTATTAAGTAATTTCATAACCTGTGGTATATTACTTGAATTATTAATATCTACTATATTAAAAAATGGGGGCCGGGACTTTCTAGAAGGCTTTATCCCGGAGCTCTCTAATTTTGTAAATCGGTCTCTGATTGGAAGTACACATGTAGACTAAAGTATAAAGACTTTCCCGAACAATGTATATAAAACGAATTTAGAGTAAATATCACATTCAATATCTTTGATGTTTTACGAACTTGAACTCATAAGTCCTTTTTAATAGTCAAAATAATCAAAATTTCGAAAGTATTGTAATATCTTGTTATTTAATAAATAAATATAATTATTGTTGAAGTGGCAACGCCATATTTGTATTAAACCGTTACTCAGCAACGTGAGATATTGTTTTAAAAGATTAGATTCTGAAGATTTTTACAGCTAGGAGTAGTATGAAAATTTTGCCACTTAAGAATTGTATAAAATTTGTCTATCACCGTGAACTAGAAATAAAATTTATGTTCTACTAAGAAGATTGTCTGTTTTGTAAATTACTGCAAGTACATTACAGTCTTAATTAATTGGAGGTTCCACCGAGATCCTGGAAATTAGGAGTGCAATTATCAATTTCGATGGTGCTGGTCTCCTGAAATTTGCTGAATTTTTTAGAACAAGTTTGCTAATACCAATTGCAGAGTTTGATTATTTCAAGGAGAAATGGATGTATGAAGTCTGCCGTTTTAAAGCCAGATTTGAAGCAGATCATTCAAAGGTTATCTTCTGTGCTTCTATAACTTGCGTCCGAGCAAAAATCTGTCAAAACAGGATACTGCTGATCTCTGAAGATAAGATTAACTTTTGGTTTTCTTAAAAAAGATTTTATTGAATTTTAATACTTTGTTTCAGAATTATAGTTTATTGTGTAAGATTTTGTTTAAAATAACTGACACTAAAAATATTCAGCTTAAATTTATAATTGATATTTGTGGTAAAGAAGTATTTTAAAATTATTATTTATGCTTTACTTTTATTTGTATTGAATTTTTATGTTGATAATTGATATGTGTAAGCCATCCCGGCGTTCATAAAAAAAAAAGAAAAAAGAACTGCTAGCTGAATTTTGAATTTGTTGCCGAGCAGGCGCGTGGAAAATAAGTAATAACGTCAAACTGACGTAGAGTGACTTGATTATACTGCAGAATTGGCAAAAGGTTTTTTCTTAGTTCTCGCCATCCAGGCGTGTAGTAGATAGTAACGTCATCCCGACGTATTACAGATTGTATATTCTAAAAGTTGTATTGCCAAACTGGAAAAAAATTGTTTTTGTTATCGCCAACCAGGCGTGGAGATAGATAGTAAAGTCGTCAAACTGACGTGGGTAAAATTCCATTGTATTGCCTAACTACCAAAGGTGTTTATATAGTTATAGCTAACGAGGCTTGTGAATAGTGAGTTAAAACGTCAACCCGACGTAGTATTATTGTATTTTGTGCGAACCTGGTAAAGTTGTTTAAATAATTCTCTCCAATTGGTTAGTGTGAATTTCGTATTTGAGAAATTAAGTCTCGCCAGAAATTATACATTTTTAGTACAAGTACGATCTTTAGATTCAATTTCAAAAGGAAGCCTAATAAAGGTAACTTGTGACAACATGTCATTCTTAGCTAGGAGTAAAAAACAGGATTTAAAAGTACTAGCAGAAGAGTTAGGTTTAACAGTGAAACCTGAATTTAAGATTGCTCAATTGCATAAACTGATTACTGAAAGTTCCGATTATGATGAGGAATTTACTCGAGAACTACTGGCTGCAATTAGAGAAGAAAGGGAAAGAAAAGAAGAACGCGAAAGAGAAGAAAGAGAAAAAGAACGCGAAAGAGAAGAAAGAGAAAAGGAACGCGAAAGAGAAGAAAGAGAAAAGGAACGTGAAAGAGAAAAAGAACGCGAAAGAGAAGAAAGAGAAAAAGAACGCGAAACAAAAGAAAGAGAAAAAGAATGCGAAAGAGAAGAAAGAGAAAAGGAACGCGAAAGAGAAGAAAGAAAAGAAGAGCTTGAAAGAGAAGAGCGAATTTGAGCCTTTGAGCTACAGAAACTTCAGCTGGAAGCAATGGCTGCCACAGCACAGCCTGTAGAAATTACGCAGTTACCTGAGCAGCCTTTAAAAATCAGAATTCACGATGTCATGCCACGTTTCAACCTTAAAGAAGATGAAATAAGTTTATTTCTGGTGTTATTTGAGCGTGAAGCTAAAATAATGAATATACCTGCTAAAAATCAAGTGACTCAACTTATTTCATTGCTGCCTCCTGACATTGTTCAGCTTATTTCTAGAGAACCAGAAGAGGACGCGAAAAAGTATGAATATGTAAAAACTTTACTGTTACAACGATTTAAATTGAGTGCGGAAAAATTTCGACAACTATTTAATAAACACCAAAAATCTACTGAAAGTACTTGGTATGATTTCTACTATGAATTAAAGAATTATTTAGAAGGATGGCTTAACGGATTAAACATTAAAACTTTTGAATAGCTAAAAGATCTCATGCTGGTTGATCAAATAAAAAAGCGTACTTCTCCTGATTTCAAAGAACATTTTATGGATCAATGGACAACCATCATTTCACCTACTGAAATGGTTAAGAAAATTGAAGATTTTGAAGATGTGAGAAAAACAATAAAACCGAAATTTTCTGGCAATTAGACTGAGAAAATTAACAAAGGATTATTTAAACCGCGTTATGATAATTTTGTGAAAAAAATAGAGCATCCGCCTAATTTTAAGCATTCTGATAGATGGGATGTTTCAAAATACAAGAAAGATCATCAGCAAAGGAATCAGTTCCAAAACAAAAACCAAGAAAATTTATATGACAAAAGATATCGACCACGTTGTTTCGAGTGTGGATCATACGAGCATTTTAAGCCTCAGTGTCCTCGCTTAAAACCAAATGAAAAGGTAAATTGCGTATCTTCGAATGATGATTTGTTAGAGACATATACAATTAACGGTTTAGTGAATGGGTATGAAATGCCAATTCTTCGAGACACAGGAGCCACTGTTGATGTTATTTCTCGAAAATACATTGATAATGCAAAAATGACTGGAGAACATGTCTGGGTACAATATCTTTTAAATGACCATTTAGTGTGTCTACCGTTAGCAGAAGTTGAAATTAATTGCAAACTTGGTCATATAAAGACAAAGGCAGCTGTTGTTACAAATGATCCCGGAAGATATGTATTGGGTAACAAAACTGCACAATTGTTCAAAAATAAATCATTCTTAAATTTAGAAAAAATAAATGCGGTTTTGACACGATCTTAAGTAAAAAGATCTCATGAAGATGATCGAAGCAGAGAAATTGAAATGGAGAAACTCGAAGAACTGAAGTTTATTGAAACTGACGAAGATATTTTACCTCAAGCTGATAAGGAAGACAAGGAACTTAAGAAAGTGATTAATGTTAATTCAAAGGAATTAATTGAATCTCAGCATCAAAGCAGAGATCTAGCGTCATTGCTTAATGAAGCTAAAAATGAAAACTCCAGCAAGACAAATGATTTCAAAGTAAAAGAAAACGGATTGTTGGTGAAAAGGAAAATAGATAAAAATGGAAATGAAAGGGAATTAATTGTTATTCCTGAAAAATATAGGGATCAAATAAAGTCATTATGTCATGATAGCACATCTGGACATTTAGGCGTCGTCAAAACTAAAGATAGATTAACAAGGTACTTTTACTGGCCTAATTGCTATAAAGAAATCGAAGAGTATGTTAAAACATGCGATCCATGTCAAAGAGTGGGAAAATCTAATGATAAAGCCAAAGCACCTTTGACTTTGGTACCAATTATTGCAGAAGTATTTTCGAAAATTAACTTTGACGCATGCGGTCCTTTACCAATAACACCGAATGGCAACAGATATTTAATTACAGCTATTTGTGTAGCTTCAAAATATCCGGATGCTGTACCTGTTCCTAATATTGGCACAACGTCAGTAATTGAAGCCATGTTACAAATATTTAGTAGAATGGGTTTCCGGAAAGAAATACAAACTGATCAAGGTACCTCCTTTATGAGCAGTCTAGCCATTGAATTTGCAGAAAAATTTGGAATAAAAGTAACTAGAAGCTCCGTACACCATCCGCAGAGCAACCCTGTTGAAAGATTTCACCGAACAATGAAACGAATTTTAAAAGTTTTATGTATCGAAGCAGCCCCTGAATGGGAGAAGCAAGTTCCTGCAGCTCTATTTGCTTTAAGAACAATAACGCACGAGAGTACGGGATTTACACCTGCAGAATTAGTATATGGTCGAAATCTTAGAACACCTGTAACATTATTATATGAACAATGGATGAATCCTGAAGACGAAGGAAATAATGTTGTTGAATACGTTTTTCAATTGATAAATCGGTTAAAAAGATGCAAAGAGCTGGCTACAGATAAAATGCTGGAAATGCAAACCAAAAGAAAAGTGTGGTACGATCGTAAAGCTATCAAAAGAGAATTCTCTGAAGGAGATTTAGTATTAGTTGTATCAACGAATAAACCAAACAGACTAGCAGTTGAATGAAAAGGTCCTGGGAAGGTGTTGTGAGTTTCGAAGGAAAAAATGACTTTAACTAAGTCTACCATGTTAACATGCTAAAACCTTATCATAGACGAGCAGAATCGGTTAACCTTATGATTACAGAAGATCAATCTGAAATTGATGATATGGAGGAAAATTTCCCAACAATTGATTCTGAACCAACATTGTTCGATTTTGAGAACATTAAAGAAAACAGTTCCTTAAGTGATAAGCTAAATGAACAACAGATTCAAGAATTGCATGATATGTTGCTGAAGTTTTCAAAAATCTTTTCTAATAAACCTGGAAAAACTCATTTAATAACGCATGATATTCAATTGACAGAAAACACCCCAATCCACTGTAAACCATACAGAATGTCTCCTAGACAAACGAATATATTAAAAACAGAAATCGATAAAATGCTTCAGCATAAAATAATTGAAATAGGAGATTCAGATTACACTTCTCCTATGATTTTAGTAGAAGTAGCAGGGAGGGATCCAAGACCTTGTATTGACTATAGAAAATTGAATAAATTGACTAAAACACAATTCTTCCCCTTGCCTAACATCGAACAACGAGTAGAAACGGTAGCAGGCGCAAAATATATAACTCTTTTGGATTTAACAAAGGGATACTGGCAAATACCTTTAACACCTAATGCTCAAAGATTAGCCACTTTTGTTACAAGTTTTGGCACATTTAGACCTCTACGGATACCTTTTGGACTTAAAAATGCACCATTTTCATTTAGTAAAATGATGGCCGAAATCCTTCACGGTTGTGAAAACTTTGCTGTTCCATATTTAGATGACGTGGCAATCTTTTCAAACACCTGGGAAGAACATCCTAAGTCACCTGAAAGCCGTTTTGTCCAAAATAAAGGACGCTGGTTTAACTATTAAACCAATAAAATGTAAATTTGCTCAAGATAGAGTAAAATATCTAGGACATATTGTAGGTCGTGGTATAAGAATGCCAAGTGAAGTGAAAGTAAAAGCTATTCTTGATTTTCCAGTACCATCCACAAAAAGTCAAGTCAGAGCATTTTTAGGATTAGCGGGATATTATAATCATTACATTCCCATGTTCTCATCTATCGCAGCACCTTTAACAGAAACTTTGAAAGGAAACTTAAAGAAAGGGAAAATAAATTGGACAGAAGAGTGCACAAAAGCATTTGAAGAGCTAAAGGAGAAACTGTCTCAAAGGCCTATACTACATGCACCTGATTTCAATAAAGAGTTTATTTTGCAAACTGATACTTCAAACTCTGGTATGGGTGTCATTTTAGCTCAAAAAGATGAACGAGACAATGAACATCCCGTATTATACCTCAGTAAGAAGTTTACAGAAACTGAAAAAAAGTACTCTACCACAGAAAAGGAATGCGCCGCCATAATATTTGCTGTCAAGAAACTTCAATGTTATTTAGACGGGCATACTAAATTCCTCATCACGACCGATAATAATCCCTTAGTTTGGCTCAAAATAATGTGAGTCTAAATCCACGACTTATGAGATGGGCACTAGTACTACAACCCTACAATTACACGATCGTTCATCGAAGTGGTAAAAACCATAAAAATGTAGACGCATTAAGTCGTACACCCTGGCCTGATTAAATAATTTGTTTCTCTATATAGATAAAAAAATATTTTGTTCCTTCCTCTCTTCCTCAGTGTATGTTATTATGTTATATCTTGTATTTCAATTCTGTATTGTGCTGATATTGTTGTTTTGAAAAAAAAAAAAAAAAAAACCGTAAACTTTAAATTATAAAAATATAAATTAAAGTTTATCTGGAGGGGGGAGAGGTTGTAATATCTTGTTATTTAATAAATAAATATAATTATTGTTGAAGTGGCAACGCCATATTTGTATTAAACCGTTACTCAGCAACGTGAGATATTGTTTTAAAAGATTAGATTCTGAAGATTTTTACAGCTAGGAGTATAAGAAAATTTTGCCACTAAAGAATTGTATAAAATTTGTCTATCACCGTGAACTAGAAATAAAATTTATGTTCTACTAAGAAGATTGTCTGTTTTGTAAATTACTGCAAATACATTACAGTATAAATTTCACATATTCATTAATTTTGAAAACTGATAAATAAGTGCATAATTTTAGACTAAAAGCGTGACCATATTTAAAGATTGCATAATAAGCAGACAGTAAGTTCTCTACCACAACATAAATTCTCTTTTAACTGATAAAAAAGTTTTTAAATTGTAGCTTAATTACACATAAATAAATTGCAAAAAAAAAAAAAAAAAAAAAAAAAAAGAACATTTTTAATAATGCTTTCTATTAAACACGTTCACATAGAATGAAAATTTTAGGACTTACGACTGTAACTTCAACAATGTGAGCTACATTCTTCTGGAATGCACACTGCGCAAATACAGGAATATTTAAATCAAGGGACCATATTAACTCCTGTATCTCTAAACATATCCCATCAGTAGAATGAAGCTGTTGAACAAAGAAAATTTAAAATTTTTATTAATGTTTAATATGCTGCAGTTTATACATATAGATTTTAAAGCATATTTCGTCATATGTATAATATTACACATTTGTTTTACACAGCAACCGTTTTTCTTACGCAGTAACTGTATAAATTATTATCCTAAAAATACTGAGAGTTTCGGGTTGTGATAGGTGTCCATATTTTTCACAAAGAAGCACTCATTTTCTTAAGGAAATAAAATATTTCTAAACATTAAATTTATTACAAATTATTCGCACACAAAAATGGCGTAACTGGAAAAAGAAATTATTGAAAATATTACAAAATGTATTTATTCATAAAATATTACAGAAATGATAACTTTCAGATGAATAATTTATAACAGTATTCCTTATAATTTATAAACCCCAATAACTAAAATTTTCTGAACTATCGTTTTCTCAAATATTTAGTCATTTTACTAGTTCATTTTCAATAAAAGTATAAAAGTTTATTTAAGTCTTAAAACATACTCAGGAACCTTAGAGTCAAATGTACATTTGTTTGGTAAGAAAATTACATAAGAATGTACTCTCTGCTATTATAACTACAAAACTTATCTGATCAGCACTGTAAGCAAGTCAAAAAACTAAATACGCAATCTGCACTTAACAGTTTCTAAAAATAAGCTGATTCCATTTAGTCATCTCTGGCTTTCATTAAAAAGGAATTTTTATGATTAGGTATTATGAACTGGAAACTACCTTACACATTAAGCCATCGAAGTTTTTATAATGCCTGCATTATAAAAACATATTACTCCAAAGCTATAAAACTCATCGTAATGAGCTAATGTGTTATAAACTGGCCCTAAAAAAGATTAAAGCTTGGTATGCATGAGGTTATCGATGTAAAAATGAATATATTTTTTTCCAACATATGCATCGAAAATGAATAAATAATCCAATTCAACATTTGTGTGAAGCTCTCAATTTTACCCTGGACTGCCAGGACACTTCAATTTGGCGGTTGCTGTCTTATTCCATTATATATATAATTATATGTGTGTGTGTACGATAAAAGAATATAAAGCAAACTTCTGACTTGACTAAAAGGAAAATATAGCCACTTTTATCCTTCATTTTAATTTGTGTATTTACCCTTTCTATCCTAAAAATAGTAATATAGTATATGTTTCTATCCTTAAAATAGTAATTATTCACAATATATTAATCTAAATTGCGTCATTTCAAAATTAATCCGCATCATACGATTTTAACACTGCAAATACCTTTAATTCAATCACTGAATAAGATTTCAATTGAGAACCAAAACTTTTTGATACTCTTCCACGCTTCTCAATGCGTCGACACCTTTCCTGCTTTGCTTGCTTTGTGTTAGGATGTCATCACTTGTCTCTCTCTCTATTATTCATTGTATATATTAAGATGTACTAAACTTCCAAAAATGTGGGGTGCAGATTGCGTCGATGATAATATGTGAATCATAATATGCATCTAAAGAGTTTTCGAGAAATAAATTGTGGGTTGAATCCACAATTACTTTTGTCTCCAAGTTCCATCCTTCTACAACGCAATGACGCATTCCATCTGTATTATATACATATAAAGAAAAACCCATTATACATGGTTGCAATTATTATACAGGGTGTTTGTAAAGTCCCGGACCCATTTTGATGTTTAATAACTCATAAAATAATAAGAATAGATTAAAATTAATAACATAAATGGTTAGATAGACTCAAAACGTTTCATGACCCTTGTCAATGAACTTCCACGTGTGCCCCCTTAATCGCACGGAGAATATCAAGTCGATATTCAATTTCATGCCAGGTACCGGCAAGTATGTCGGCATCCACAGAGGCTATTGCGGTTGTAATTCTGGCTTTTAGGTCATCAATGTTCGACACTCTCCTCCTGTAAACGTTGTTCTTTACAAATCCCCAAAGGAAAAAGTCCAGCGGCATTATATCAGGTGATCTGGGTGGCCAAGGAATTGGACCTCCTCGCCCAATCCATCTTCCTGTAAAATGGTCATTCAAAGAACTATGAACGATGATAACCCAATGAGGTGGTGCCCCATTTTGTTGCAAAAAGACATGTGGCTGAAGCTCTTCTAGTTGTGGAAATACGAAGTTTTCCAACATGTCTAAGTATACGACTGATGAGACCGTCTTTTCTGTAAAAAAGAAAGGCCCAATGACTCGGTCGTGCATTATTCCACACCACCACACATTAACCTTTGGGGAATCCCTTTGTGCCTCACGGTATTCATGGGGGTTTTCAGATCCCCATACGCGCAACTTATGGCGATTAACAATGCCAGAAAGATGAAAGGATGCTTCATCGGAGAACATTACGCGCTTCAGAAATTCAGCATCATCTTCTATCCTCCTTAGCATATCTGTTGCAAAGTCCATCCTCCTAGGCCTATCGTTCGGTTCCAAAACTTGAACAATTTGAACTTTGTATGCATGCAGTCTTAATTTTTTCTTAATAACTTTGCACACCGTCAAAATTGGCATATCCAATTCTCTTGCTGCTGATCTCACAGATCTTCTAGGATTGTGTAAAAATGTCTCTCTGACACGCTCAACATCAAAATCACTTGTGCAGGAACGTCCAGAACGTTTCTTATCTGCGATACTTCCATTTTCTAGAAAATTCTTTTTCCACCGCAAGATCCTGCTTTTGGATGCAGGATCTTTTTGGTAAATTCTTCTGCAATTTCTCTGTGTTTGCATTATAGATTTCGTTTCTATGAACCACCATACAATCTGTGCTTTCGCTTGTGGTGTATGCATTCTCCTTAATATCCGGTCGAATAAAACATCACATACAAAAGTACTAGAACAAACACATCAAAAGTACACATAACATTGCAATAGTTGCCAAAAACAAAAGAGAGAAAATGCAATTAATAAGCAGACGATATTTATAAAAGTACAGATATTTAGACTGGAAAATGAAATTATCTGAAATTAACCACACGCGCAGACGATATTTGCAAAAGTAAAGATATTCAAACCTGAAAAGGAAAAAATATAAGTTATTCTATCAATAAATGCCATAAGTTTGTTTATATCTTCATTATTTTATGATTTATTAAACATCAAAATGGGTCCGGGACTTTATAAACACTCTGTATTATAGAGGAATTGCTTTGCTTTTATTCCAATTTATTTAGACGCTTTAAGTTTATATATATATATTCACGGCACTATATTATGCATTGCAGGAAGAACATTCTGTATTGCGGAATCTCTAGCAACTAAGGTAAGGGATTCGAGCAGGCTTTGTGTATACATATATATATATATTATAAAATAATAATAGCTTAAAATGAAACAAATTTAAAAAAAAAAAGTGTTGAATAACATTTTAAATAATGTTGCCTACTAAACACGCTGAATTAGAATGAAAACTTTAAAACTTGATTAAATGTAATTTCGATGACTGTTGTGCGAGATATTTTGAAAATTTAGAAAATTACTACAGTGAGAAGAAAATTTTTCGTATGTTTTAGTATTTTAACATTTAAACCTTATAGATATTTTAAGAAATTTTGATTAATATATATTTTTATAATGCAGACATAATTTTTCTATTATATATATTTGTTGCTATCATATCACTATCACAATCTTGTACAAATAAGCTGATGGTGCAAAATCAGTTCAAATTAAACACTAAATAATAAAAATGTCTCGAAAAATAAACATGCCTTGTGCCAGTGTCAGGTATCTAATAGACTGCCTTTTGTTGAGAAATGAAATCCAAAAGAAAGCTTTGATTGTAAATCTTATTAGTTAAATAATAATAATTGAATAACCGACTTCCCTCCGGTTTAAAATACCATAGCTCAATACTACAGGATTATTTATTTTGTTAACCGGCAGTATTTAAAATTAATGACGGTCTCATATTTTAAAATCTTATCGGCAAATAGTTTAATCCTTTTACGCTATTTTTTAATTTCCTGTCAAAGCACTTTGAAACATTTTACTTAATCGAAAGTAGCAATTTAGATCTATGTCATAAAGCCTGTAATGTGTATTTTAGTTACTGCTTCCATTTATTAATAATAAAATAATAAAAAAATGCATAAATGTAATTTTTAAACTGTAGTTAATGATCAATAAATCAACAATAATCTTCATGTAATTTTTAATGCAGCTCTATTATTATTTCTAAAAGGTATACATTAACAATATAAACTTAAAATACTTGTTGCATCTTGAATAAAATGCAGAATATTCATTAAAAAAAGGAATGCGCTACAAGCTGCATATATTTACAAGCTCTGGGAAGAAAAAATAATAAGTTCTTAAGGCAGTTCAGACTGCAGTTTTAACTCATGCTTGTTAAAGTAATGAGCTCAAAAATGTTTCATTAATAGATTATAGATCTTTGCCTTAACAATTTGGCGCGTCATTTAGTTAATATCAGGGATAGTTTCAGCACTATGATTAAACGTTAAAATTAAATAATAAAACGTAAAATTAAATAATCTCGTATAATTACAGTAACATCTTCGAACTAAATTTATCAGACAGCACCACTCACCAAGAATAGAATGTTATCGGAAAATGCTAAAGATAATTTGGCACAATTATTTCCAGGAGTAGCATCATTTGGTTTGCAGTGTGTTGGCATATGATCCTTTAAATAAAGATGAGTATTCGTATGAGACAGACAAAATCTGGAAACTTCACATGGAGTAGACAAACATGGATACGAAAACTGAGGAACACATAACTCTCCACGAGGACATTGTTTACTATAATCTTCAAAGTTCATTCGATGTTCACACGTCTTTTTCTCACACGAAACCTACGAAATGAATATAATAGTTAGAATAGAAACACATAATATCAAAATTTCGAAAATTTTAGATAGTAGACTATCAAAAACATAATGCTATAGGCAAGTAAGAACAAATGAATGACATGTGGCAAATTCTTTTACGCTTGCCGTTATTTATCATTATGTCTAATTAATTTTATATCCCAAAACTACTGATTTAATCTTGTATGATTTTTTAATCTTGTTATTCCCTTTTGTCTTTAGAAGTGCATTCATTACATTTCAGTACCGCTAATGTCATTAATATATATGAAAATGTAAAATCTTCGCACATACCCTTTTAACATACCATTTGGCAACACCATATCATAAGCTATCTTATTTTGGCGTAAGAAACATCCTTAATTTACCATAATTTGTATACGTTTAGAATTTCTTGTTCAACATGAGGCTAATTTTCTGTGCTTTATTCTTGCGTCTCAAAAACATAGTAGCCGCAAGCTTATGACAGATAATGAGCAAAAAAAATTTGGTACGACTGATATCGTCAAAAGGTTTGCATGGCATTCAGAATTGCTTCGTCTTGAAAGAGTTCTTAGTTTGAAGAAAGGAATAAATCCAAAATTGCGCTGTTTTGAGAAAAGAAATGAAACAACTTAACTTATCATTTATTCTAGAGTGATATACTCACAGTGGCTTTTGCATCTACTTGCGACGTGAGCGCATCTTTTTTCAGTTGCTCAAGCTTAGTAAATGGTTAATCCATCATCAATAACAAATTACAGATTTGTCTTTTTCTTCAAACTATTGGCGGAAGACATGGAAGTAAGGCATTTTAAAATACACTAGTTTTCCGAAATTAAGGAAAAATCACAAAAATAGCGATAAGTCGTTCATAAATAAGCCAACCCGTATAAAACTTAGATACGTTGTCAAATAACAGTTGTTGAGTAAAATGCAGTTGCCAAATTAATAGCACTACAAATGGAATGTGTCATCTGCGAGGAGCATAAAACAGTGGTGTAGAGCTTTTAGAAAAACCTGCTTACTACCATAAATGATAGCCTTCCTTTTAAAAGCAATCTCAGTGTCATTGTTGCTATTCTCTCTTTCGCTTTTATTAATTACAAACTTGCTCAGAATTTTTATAAGTGGCGTTTCCAAATTATTCATCTCCTATTAGTTATCTTCTATTAAAAGCGAATTTTTGAAAATAAGGAGAAACTGCAGTTTTATAATAATTAACAAAAACATTTTCTCTAAATAAATTCATCTTTAAAAAGCTTACGCAAGATATATTTTAACCTGTGCGGACGCACGCAGAGTCATTCCACAGAAAGATTCATTGTGATTTGCTTAGAACACTTTCCCTTGGAAATAGACGAAATCTATTGCAGTTTAATTGAAAAACCATATTCTTTGGGATCCTAAATCAAACAGTGAATTCATTTCCTGAAATTATGACACGAAGGTATAGGATACCTAGCAACTTCTCACAATTCTCAAAATTCTGTGATCATTCTTTTCCTGTCAAGCCAAATATAGCATACACATATTTCTACTGAGTGATTTGAAATATTTTAAACGTGAGAAATGGAAATTTATTACATCAAGTAGTTTAATCAGTTATTTAAAATTAATATTAATTTATGCTATCATAAGCCATTTGATATCCATTACACAATTCTGATAAACCTTGATTGCGGATAATTGGTTTTGAGATAAAAACTATTCCACGAAACCTTAAAAAAAAAAAAAAAAAAAAGTCAGAAAATTGCAAAAGAATACTGTAAAAGATGAGAAATTCTCACTGAATTGCCAATTAAAGAACAAGGTGGCACATTCTTCCATTTTACTGTTACTTATTACAGGCAAAGATAATAAAATGGATGAGTGTTCAGAAATGTCTCAAAAACTTGAAATCTGTTTTTACAACCTGACGAAAGAAACCGAAGGTATTGATAAAATTAAACAACCCAATCCTCTTTACAGCATATAGCCAGTGGTCCATAATTTTTCTGGTCTAAATGTTGTTACAATTCATGTTCATTGATTATTTACCGTCTACAAAATAGACACCGGTTCAATTTGGGGAATAAGCGGTTTTTCTAAAGTTCACCGTGGCACAAACTTATAATGAATACACAAATCAAAGATAGCAGTAATATATTTTCAAGAAAATTAACCACAGATATTTATGACAAAAGTCAGACTAGAATAGAAGAAATCTTATGCCATAAAAAGAGAAAATCCCCCAGTTTTTTTAAGCTATCCAGAACTGGGATTCACCTGGAAAATTATTTTCCTGGAAGATTTCTACATGTCTCATATTATGCTTACAAACTTCATTTCATAAATCTTTTCATCTATTTAACTCAATAGATAACGTCAACCATCGACTGTAAAAATAACAAATACAATGATATTCATATATTTTAAATTAATTGGGGAGAATATGTACAAATTAATTTTTTATTAAAGAAAAGATGCTGTATCATTTATTTTCTTAGAATTCATAACTTTAAACTTTTATCATTCACAAAAGTTTGAATGCATCTCTTGTGTCTATTATTTTATCTAAGTGTGTATTAAAACTCTACCATACAGATAAATATTTCATTTACCCTAGAGCAGATAACTTTCCCTTCTTGACAGATGCAGGTGTTACATTCAAATTCCCATTCACTGCCTTCCATCTGTTTGATACCTTGAAACTCACAATTTTTTTGTGTATCTAGAACATAGAATATCATAGTTATTTGATAATCGGAATGTTCATATTTTTCAAGTATTACACTAACACTTATTTTAAATATTTGCCTAACATTATACATAAATATCACAACTTCTATTTTACCAATTATATTTCCTCTCATATCTCTGAATTAGATCTAAATCATGATTTATTTTGCATTCAATTAATGGAAAAATTAAACATTAACACTAAACATGCTTTTTCAATAAAATTCCAGTTTTTATTTTAGAATAATATAGTCATCAACCATATTAAAAAAAGTAAAAAATATTTAAAAAGTTGCCATATTAAAAAAAGTAAGAAATACAAATAGTTTATAAAACAAAGTACAGTTCAAGTCAAATTTCAAATGTAATTATAAACTGATTAAAAAAATAATTCAAACAGCATTTATTATTCATACCTATTTCGCAATGTTTTCCAGTTTTACCTGGAGGACATATACAGCGAAAATCATTTATACTGTCCTCGCAAGTAGATCCTTCCGCACAAGGAGAAGAAGCACATTCATTTATATTAATACGGCAGTCAGGCCCAGTAAATCCAAGAGCACATTCACACATGAACCAATTTATGCCATCAATGCAGTGACCTCCATTGAAACAAGGATTGTGCTTACAGTCATCAATATCTAAAGACAATAGAATAATGAATATGTAATAACACGATATAAAAGGAGACTTTAACGTAATGATAACAAAGTTTAAATAATTCAGTAACTCAAAACTAACAAAGTTTAAATAATTCAGTAGTAATAACATACAAAAGACCACACTTGCAATACAGGCGGATCTCTAAGTGAACAAATATTTATTCTGGGAATTTCCCTATTTAGAATATTTTAACGCAACACTGAAAATGCACAAATTTCCCGAATAGCGAAGCCTATTTTCTGCTTAACAAAGTATTTAAAAAATCTTCATATTTCCCTATGATATTTCATATAATTTTCTATCTAAGAAAACATGCTTTACGCAAATGACATGAATGGGAAGTAAATGGTGGATATACACTGGTGTGCAAAAATTAAGGACGAAGTCGAAAAATTAGCATATCAGCCGAACGAAGAGGCAGAGCGGACAGAAAGACCAATCAGGAGATTAAATAAGGTGATGTACGGTAGCACATGCGCAGATATGCAGGTAGACGTAATGGGGGAATGTCTGAGTAGTATAAAGCATGTTGTCGGTGTAAGATCAGTATTTCTGGCAAAGAGATTGCACGCCGTATAGCAGTTAAAATCACACCGAGTTGCTGCCTCAGCGAGAAATGGCGAATAATCAATCTGTTAGACGACATCTGGATGCTTTTACCCGAGGTCGAATCATTGGGAAGTTGGAGGAAGGCCGCAGTGTGACAAGTGTGGCTGCAGAGTTCGGAATTGCTCACAGCATCGTTTCACGACTTTGGAGACAATTTCAAACTACAGGAACAGCTATCCGGGGGTTTAGTAGTGGTCGTCCACGAGGAACCACACCCGCAGATGACCGGTATATTGCCTTACAGGCCAGAAGAAACAGGCGGCAGACAGCGGGAGAAATCGCTAGACACACGACACAGGCGACTGGACAACCGATATCGCGTTTTACCGTGGCCAGAAGACTGCACGGTGGTGGTCTGTTTGCACGACGCCCTGTGCGGTGTGTACCTCTAACGCCTGCCCATCGGAGAAGGCGTTCTCTGTGGTGCCGGGAACACCGGAATTGGAGAGACAATGAATGGGGACGAGTACTCTTTACAGATGAGAGCAGATTCAGTCTGAGTAGCGATTCTCATCGCATACTCATCTGGAGAGAGCGGGGAAGCCGCAATCATCCCTCGAACATCATTGAAAGGGACAGGTATGGAGGTGGCGGTGTTCTCGTTTGGGGAGGCATCATGCTTGGTAGTCGTACAGACCTTCACATCTTCGACGCAGGTTCAGTGAACGGGACCCGTTATTGTAACGAGATTCTTCTTCCATATGTGCGTCTTTTTAGAAGCGCTATGGGTCCGCAGTTCCTTTTCATGGACGACAATGCACCATGTCATCGCACAGTAGCTGCCGAACAGCTCTTAGAGAGTGAGGATATTGAACGTATGGATTGGCCGGCACGATCTCCGGATCTCAATTCCATCGAGCATGTATGGGATTTTCTAGGCAGACGCTTGGCAGCTCGTACCTTACCGCCAGTAACGATTCTGGAGCTTCGATTGGCGCTGCAAGACGAATGGGCAGCAATGCCTCAACAACTCATTGACACCCTCATTCTCAGCATGGGCAGACACTGTGAAACCTGCCTAGCAGTCAGGGGAGATCATATCCCCTATTAAAGACCGGATGTTTCTTGCTGGACACCCATCACAGGGATGTTTCGGCCTTCAGTCGCATTGCGCTCCGTGCTACTTTTTCAATAAAGCTTCTTTTTATCCCTCTGATTTCTCTTTTAGTAAGTGTTGCTTACATTATCAGGTTCAATGTTCCTTCTAACCTTCTTCGGGAACATACAAGGACCTGACTCGGAACAGAGAGCTTACTAAAGCTATGTTCACTAATTGTGGTAAGTAGACAGGATACAGACGAAGGGTATACAAAACCCTTTATTTTTCTCTATATACAATAACTTCCGTACTTCGGAATACACCGACCCGCCACTTGGGGTCTAACGTAACTCTGATTTCTCTTTCAGTAAGTGTTGCTTACATTACTCATGTCCTTAAGTATTGGGGATCTTACGGTATTAAATGTGTTGATTTGGAAAGCTTTTGTACAAAGTTATATTGAAAAAACCGTCTCGTCCTTAATTTTTGCACACCAGTGTATATAACATACATAACAAAGACATTTAAATGTGGAAGAGACTGGATTATTTTTGCAATGTTTGCCACAAAAGCAGAGATGTTTGGCAATTAGAAATGCTTCGGAAGTAAGCATAGCAGAATAAGTGTGATTATCATGCTTTGGCAAATATGGAAGGTATTTACTTATAAAAGAAACAAAAAGCCAAGACGTTTACTACTATTTAAAGAAACAGCAGGAAGGAAAACAAATGATGTTTTAATTACCAGCAAAAATAAAAAGTCACAATTTTAAGCGTAAATTTGTCAATACTGTGAAAAACGTCAACGTCAGTTACATGTAGAAATTTTAGTCAGGAGGTAGAAGTCAAATAATAATACAATGACACACGCTCTTACACTACAGTTCATTGCTGCAGAGTAGGAGTGAAAAATAAAATATAGAGAGAATGAAAGTGTAAAACGTTTTAAAGTCGAAAAGCCAAGTTAATAGTAGGAAATGTTTAAAAATTAGTTGCTAAGATATTTTCTCTTCTAGATGCCTGGAAAGAGATGAGATCCTAATGAAATGTTTTTTGATGTCATAAATTTACTGTCCAGTGACGGGAACCTCCTGTAAAATTTAAATTTAATCTTAGAATTGGAATTTCATGCTTGTAAAAGTTGGCTCATTGTTAGGTTTAGAATTTTAAATCTTACCAAGGTAGTTAGGAACTTTTGTCGCGATTACTTAAATTCTGGTGGGGAATAATTGAGCGGTTATTATTATTTGGCATTAACCAGTTATTTATAATTTCAGACTTTATTATCACTTCTCCTTTCCATTTACCCACCAGAATGCATATTATTTAGACAGTATTTAAGTCGAGGATTTTGGATTGTAAGACAAAGCGGGTTTTTACTCTCGAGGCCAGATTACTAGGTTCCGTCAGCTCTGATAAGATTGTAATTTTTCGGCTTTGCGTTATTGCTGCCGACATTTCATTGTTAAGCCGGTAAGAAGTTTTGAGCCAACTTATAGTTAAAATCATTTGTGTAGCCTTTGACTACTAGGCTTAGTTTAATTTTTGAACTTGATTGTTACTTAAGTTGCATTGCCAAAAGTGGTGGTTGGTCCCGTTAGCGCAGTTTTATTAAATCCCAACATTAAAGTTCTGGTTTAATAAAAAGGTTATTTTAACCTTCTCAAGTCTTTGTCGTTAACTTCAGACACAGGATAATTTGCTTCATGTCTGTTGGGAGTTTGGTAATAGTTTATGCTACCAAAGCAAGTCAAACTCTATAACTTAATGAAAGGGGGGAACCCTGCATTCCTAACATAATTAAGAAAAGGATAAAGAAGTGTATTATAAAGTGCAAAAAAGGGGGGGCGGGTTTTGTGAGTAACTTATTTCAATTAAGCAAATTTTTAATGAAACCTAATGACCTTTATATGATTTAGGATTAGATTTCGTTCCAGAAATTCCTAAATTTGAGTTTTAAATCGCTTTCTTGTCTTTTGGAAGCTTAAGCACATTCAGTACTAAAATTTATCATACCTATTTGTAATTATGTAAAATATGCTGTTGTTCATGATAGAATATGGTGGTAAATGCACATCACGTTAGCACTGTTTTTAAATTAGAAAAGATATCTACAGGTACCTTTTCTTAACTAATATGTACTTCTAAAATTTTGTAATAATGTGAATGGTGGCTTTGCAAATGCGGTCAAGAGCAAGAGACTGACATTAATTACGGAAAGGGAAAGTAAACGGCTGTATCAGGGATCATAAGGGGAGATATATTTTAAATGAAAAGTGTTTTTAGGTCTCATTCAGTATCAGTATATCAGGTATATATATCGCGCGCTGGAGATAAAATGTTTTTTTTTTTTTTTTTTTTTTTTTTTTTTTTTTTTTTTTTTTTTTTCGTACAGTGTTGCCATTGCTCGCTTTGAAATTTCTGAGTTTGTTAATCAAAAATTCGCTGAAGTGTTATAAAATATGAAATCGATATTAAAACAAATTTTAAATTCAAATTAGGGCTTCCACACGCCGATATTATATGGAAGATTACGTTATTCAAATTTTGATAGCTCTATGTACCGTCGTTTTATCAAAACATACATACATTCATGCAGACTCTTCATTATTTAATTTCTTTAAATATAATACACAGGGCGATAATATTTGGTATCAACAATTTGAAAAGTGATTCGCCGTTTATATTTTCAACGCAAAATGCCAAAATGAAATTAATAATCCTTCTGGGTAAATTGCCCCTTTGGACTAATAATGTATTCTAAAAGCGATGGGCTGATGCCTAGCAGTAAGGGTTTGGAGTCAAGAATATATTTCGCAGAACCATTATATTACTTGCAAGTATTTCATTAACTGATAAAGTTAAATTTTGAAATTTTATATAAACTAGAAAAGGGATATAAAAATTAGGAAATATTTTATTTTTAAATAAACATTCAATTTATGTGTAGATAGCTGCAAATATTTTACTCAGTTGTTGTAGCAGAGTTGTAATTTTATTGGGAGGAAAACTAGGAAATTCCACTGGTTAAATAATGGAAAATCGAGAAATTTTTGCGATCGAGGAGCAAAACGCTTTTTTCTGGGAGGGGGGGGAGTCTATACCAGAAAGGAAGCAATAACATAGATAACTAGCATGTAACGAAATAAAATATTATACATTTTTTTTAAATTACAAATTTACATTTACTAATCAATTCAAGAAATGCATACAAAAGCATTAAAGTCAAGATTACTGTTTAATTTGACAGTATTTTTAGACATTATGCTGTACATAAAACGGCTTTTCTTCGTTAAGAAGTTCGTTTTTAAAAAGGTACCCTTTTTCATCGAAATCGTCAGCACTGATACGAAATGAAGGGCGATTTATACTATACCTCAATTTCCTGGCCTGTAAGACGCGCAGTGATTTATCAGGTTAAAACTTGGGAAAAATACTTAGACAGAAAAGAGTTAAGTACCTATTTTAATGATAAACAGTTTATACAATGAAAACGGAACTGTTGCATTAAAAAATTAGCAAATACATCAGCGTTTCTTAGAATCCCAGAAATTCGTCATCACTGTTGCTAAAATCATAGTTATTTTCACTTAGGTTGTCACTGTAACTAGATTTGCCACTTTTCTAAAACACAATGTCATCCTTATTTCCACTAGTGCTCTGCTAATTCCACACTTTTTAAAAGATTTGTTGTAGGATAAAATTGGATAATAGGATAAATGTATTTTTCAGTATTAATTTCATTCTGAAGAATTTTCTGCAGTCTAGTTTGCGCTATTTTATCTATAAGTCTCAAATTAAAAACAATTTAATATTTATATGTCATTAGAAAATTAACCAAAAAGCAGCGATCACAATGTAATTGAAAAACAGTCCTTAGATGTGAAAAGGTTGAAAGCCATTTGAGTTAAGACTATTTTCTCAGATATTTAGCTACTTCGCATTCATGTAACATAGCATTCAAAATGAAAAATTCAATATTTACTACAAATTCATTGATGTAACAAATATCTGTCTTTCTACTCCTACTTTAAAAAAAGATGTTATTTGCCTTACAGTTTATAGTTCACTAATACATTTTCATTGTACAAAATTGCATTCCTTCGAAGAATTCAATTTGCATTTTCCTCTGTATAAAAACTGAATGTAGAGAAGTTAAATGTTTAAACGACCCCCACGTTTTCTCAAGACCCCGAGCAAGACTATCCCCTCCTTTTCAGCCTCCCCCCCCCGTGAAAAAAAGGGATCCTAAATTTACGACCTGACCGCATATAAGGTGATTTTATATGAATATGTGTTAGTAATTATATGTAAAAATTAGAATTATGCGTGTTCAAATTCTAAGTGCATTTCATGTTACATAAATTCATCATTCATAAATAATATGTTTGATACTAGAGAACTTATTAACATTTAAAATTTTAATTTTTTAATGATCTGCTATGTGTGTGTTGAATCTGTGTTAAATGAGTATGATCATATATTAGTTATATACAGTCCAAATATGAAAAAATAAACTTAAATGACTGCTGACTCTGGAAGAAAAATTTCAGTTTCGTTGCCGTCAAATCTCTCTTAGGATAAAAAGTCGTTTTTTAAATGACACTAGATTAAATTAATTCCATAATCTATTAGTAAATAATTATAGTGGTGAAAATCTCTCTTCTGAAAGAGATCGGTATATTTAAGAACATAAATTTAGTACAGAATATCACCTTTCTAAGCCTACCACATCCCCAAAACTCTAAAATCCTCTAGAACCGTGAATGATCGCGTTTGAAAAAGACTAACTGCACTTTTAATAAAACATATACATTAGTTTAATTACGCATCTGTTAAATTTTTATTTTCTTTCAGACCAGTGGAACACTAGTTTTGTTGCTTTAAAGTACGTAAACTAAAAAATATGCAACAAAATCATAGCTAGATTCAAATATACCTATTTTGAACGTGCTTACAGTTCATTAATTTGCTTAGAAAGTATTGTCTAAAAGAAATATTCAATAAATATTAGAAATCGAAAATTATTACACCGGGTCAATTCAATAAGGTCCAACTCTTCAAAACTATTTTAATTGATGAAAGTAGATGTCGATACATCAGAAAATGTCTTTTCGAGGAGCGGATGAAACGGGAAAGACAGAATCGGTGGGGAAAGCTAGTGGGTCCGTACTATTACGAGCTCAGGATGAAACAGGAAAAGCAACGGCACACGTTCTTTGTTTCATGACCAGGATGAACAGATGAAAGAAAGATCTGAAATGATTCAGATTTTAACATTGCGCCAAAGGGATTAAAAAATTTTTTTATCCTTTCGTCAAGTTCGCAGTTTATCTGTCTGCTCTTGAATTCACTCCTGCTAACACTATTTTTTTTTATTGCCTTTTCAACTTTATTATTAAACACCATTTTTTTCGCAATTAAACCCGATAAAATTCAACAGCAAAATAAAAGTTTTAAAAACAGTGTATTTTTAGAATTCCCGATAAGGATGTTAAGTGTTGCCAAATATCTTTTAACCCAAAAGGGCAATTATTCTAAAACCGCACTTTTGCGTCGAATCGCTGTTTTTGTCCGTTTCACTTTTGAAATAACTAGCCGTTGGATTCACTCCTCATTAAATTTAAAAGAAATATTGAATACCTTATGCAAAGAATACCTTATACAAATGAAAAATTGAATACCTTATACAAATGACAAAAAATTAGCGCGTCGAAGTTCAAGATATTTCATATCGGATATCTTTAGAATTCCTGATAAAATATTAAATGTTGCCACGTTGTTTTTTTTTATATTCGGTGTATTCTTTCTTTAAAAATAGCGATAACATTTGGTGACAGCATCCTTTTATTTGTGTTACCTTTTTTTTTTATATTAGCTATATTATTTCTACATAGCGATAGCATTTGGTGGCAACACTGAAAAGTGATATAGACAGAAAAGTGAGGTTTGGGGACTAATAGGATCTCTGGTACTAAAAGAAAAGAGAGTTGGACGTATTGCTGCTCAAAATGAAAATCGTACATATCAACACATTATACTTTGCCTTATTTAATAATTTCAAAGCATTTGAAGTTAAATAAATTGTTACTGCTTACTGTTTTGACACTGCTTGCCCTCAAATCCTTCATGGCATATGCAATAGTAGTCGTTTTCTGTGTTCACGCATGTTGCGCCATTTTGGCAAGGATTAGATTTGCAGCTTGGGTTCACAGCTGATATAAAAATATCAGAGAAAATATCATACATTGTTATATATCATAATATTACAATATAAAAATATCAGAGAAAAAACACAATCTATTAAAACTATTTTCATTAAACACCCTGATTTGCATAGATATTTATAAGGATGTAGTAAGCTTGATGAAAGTAATAATCACATATTTTAACTTAAGTTGGGCACTTACCTATATGGCAAGCATGTCCGACCCAGTTGTCCGTGCAAGTGCAGTGGAATGTGTCTCCCAAGTCCCGACAAGTACCTCCATTTTGACACGTTGTTTGATCGCAGTGCCCGTGTTCTAGACGCAAAATGCAATTAAAATACTGTTTTGTATCCATATATACACTTTGAATAACATGGATCATACATACTGCATATTATCTACTTGAAAACATACAGTTTAGTAGCGATATACACTGCAAAGCTTACTTAGATTACATGTCCTCCCTTTCCATCCATGTCTGCATTCACAATAAAATCCGGCTTCGGCATCGATGCACGTTCCATTGTTTAAGCATGGGTTAGAATCACATTCATTTTTTTCTGCAAAAATTTTCAGAGTTATTTTTCAATGGGGATGATTAAAAGGCTTTAATTCCTGACATTATAAACGCACTAAATAATAAAATAAATAAATTAAAATTTCCACATAATATGAAAGATTCCATATCGCGTTCATTTGAACAGAATAAAAACAGAGTATAAGGAATTCTAAAGTTGGAAAACATTTTGAAATCATGTTTTAAGATTCAACATTATTTGTCAAAATCATTTCTCTAAAAAACATAATTTTGAATAAAATATGCGGTAGTTAAGGTAGTTTAAGTTAGTTAATTACACAAGGTAAATAAAAAATTATGAACTTTACTACGTCTGATTAATTTAAACTGGCCAGATTTTCATGAAAACATAAATGCACCTTGAAATACGTCTTGAATGTGTCTTGAAACGCATTTAGGGAGCCATTATTAGAAAGAAAAGATTCTAGGTACAAAGTTATAGGAGCATTTTGGAATTGTAATCAAGAATAGGTTTGTATGTCTTTTGGCGCAAATCCCGTTTCATCCAATTTTCCTTCCCTCCTTATCACCTGCGCCCACCATCGGCCGAGCGGTAAAGTAGCTAAACACTGGTAGTTCGGTCCGAGGTTCGAATCCCGCGAACGGGCTGGCTGCATGGGCGTTTTCGTGGTTTTCCCCATGTGTAACGTGTATACGAGCCAGTGTCCCTTAGAAAGTCCTCCACAAAGGCATCCCTCCCCTTAGGCAGATAGCCCTAGTGTGCTTTGCCATAACTAAATACACCACACCACCTTATCACCTGCGCAGAAGTGACTTTTCCACAGTTCTCCCACTATCCTCCGTATTCTAGTCCTCCTTCCAGATGGGATAAATATATGTAACGTAATTTTCATTCAGTTATAATTAAAAATAATTTAGTGAACATAAGAAAATTCTCCTTTCCTAAATTATATCTATCTACCTATTTCTATATATATATATTTCTCTCTCTCTGCAGTGTAGTTGAGGAAGATTGTACTATTAAAATTTCATTATTAGATATAGCGCAAACGATTATTTTGCACCATGATAATTAATATATGGCGTTAGAAACATTTGTTATTAATTAAAATGATTTACATTAACTAAAAAACGACATAATTATTCTATGTAGACGAAAAAAATATTATAAATGAAGGGTATTTTCATTTCTATGTTTTAAGTATTTTCTTGTGCAGAAATATCTGGAATTTTTTTTTTTTTTTTTTTTTTTTTTTTTTTTTTTGAACGATAGAGAAACATCTAATAGTCATATTGCACAGTTGACATTCCAAGTAAAATAAAAAAAGAGCTGCCTTTCTTCATTTAGAATGAATCAATCATATTGATATTGAGGCACTAAAGCGCGGAGATCCCAATTGATATATAGATAATCAAAGAAAAATTTTTAATTTTAAAAGAAAAATTAATAAGCAGCAAAATTTTATTAGAAAATTATGTCGATGTTGTGAGCACTACGTTCATTCAGAAACTTAGGAGTTGCAATGTTAAAGTCATTGTTTTTAACTACACGTTTAGAAAAACTGATCCATATTCATGCAAAGTAACTCCTTAACGAAAACACTCGCTACTTGGAATTTTCCATATATATATATAAAAGTAGCAAGTAGTACACGAACAAGAGAGACCTATGTGGTCAAGAATTTTGCGCATTAAGCTGCTAAATTTTAAAATATTTGCAAAGAAGAGGAAAGTTCTAAAAAGCTATTGCTTAAAAGTACATTTGATACTGTAGTTTCAGAGTAAAAAAGTTACACCATGTATAAACAATAATACAATACCAAATAAGTAAAAGTTATTGCGTAAAAACTTAATGTAAAAATTACAAAACGAGATAAACTTCAAAAACAAAAAGGGATGAGAAAAAACTAATAAATTATAAATCAAAAATTTAAAATTTTAAATGATGCACGCAAATAATCAAAAAGATTTCAAAGACACAGAAAATATATACAAAGAATTGTAATAAATGGTAAATTAGCCCAACTCAAGGTTTAAGACGAACTTATCAAGGGAAAAGTGTGTTAAAACTCGAATCCAGCTAAATACCATTAGCACGTTTCGTCAAATGAAAACAATTGAGACCGAAAGCGGAATTTCATTAATAGAAACTATACAAGAAAGCTTAGTTAGGTGAATGTACAAATTAAAATAAATAGCTAAAAAGCTATTAGTAAAAAATTACACAATTTTAAAGGAGATCCCAATGAGCATGAGGAATAAAAACTTTGTTAAAGAGAAGAATTAAAAGAAACATAAAAAAGTCTCAAAATGAGAAGAATAAGGCAAACATACCTGCGTCCAAAGCATTGGCTTGATCAAAGCAAAGGGAGCAAAAATCGCTGAAAAAGGTTGCCGGAATTAGAAGAATTCCAAAGGAGTACTACAAGAAAAGAAAAGTAGTCAAAATACTACTTAGGTGAGACCAGGGATAAATAGTCCTGGGTGAGACGACGTTGAAGGGGGAAACAAACGTAATGACGCAGTAGCCAACGGTACGTAACGGCCAGTGGGGAAAACCTTGGATCCAAGAGTAGGGGGAGGGGGTTGAAGGTGGAAGACAGATGCTATTCTTACAAAATGGCGTCTTGTTCAAAACTGAGTCGTGAAAAAAATTGAAGGCGAAAACGAAATGGTGAAAATCTACGAAAGTGCTTATCTGGCCAAAACCAGTTGAAATTGGAAAAAATCAGCAATTTGTTAGTAAAAAGTCGTAATTCTTCGCGCTGGAGGGCGGACAAGCTAGTTCGAAACAAAAATGGCCCTAAAAGGATAGGTATGGCCAGAAAACAGTGATATTAAATAATAAATTTAATAATTTAACTGAAGTTCTGTGCCATTTTAAGAGAGAAAAATTGATGCATTATTAAGAAACTATGTTACATTTTTACATTAGATCATTTGAATTAGCCATCCATCATCTACCTTTCCTCGAGATCTGAGTAAAAAATTTCATTATTCCAATCTAAATAATCTAAAATAATAGGTAATTACCAGCTTTTTTTAAAGAAATTTTTAATGATTGTTTTTGGAATAAGATTACTTTGCAAAATTTTAATAAAGTAGAGTACTTCTTCTTGGAGGAAGTCTGTGTTATTAAAGATTCTTTGAATTCTAAGAATTCCAGTTAGTGAGTTTTAGTGTATGAAAACTGAAATCTCTGCGTTTGTCAAAAATTTTAATAAGATTGTAATTCAGAATTTGAGGATCTAGGTAAACTATATCATTTTGTATTGCATGAGTAGTATTAATTTTGAGGCAAGTAGGGTAAATATTTGCATTTCCTAGTTTGTTAAAATTGTTAAAGGCAATAACATCCTCAATAAATCGAAAGATGTGTTGGTAATACTTGTGTTCTTCATCATTAATTGAACGAAAAATTTCAATTCTTGAGTGAAAAGGAAGAGCCCACAGATTGCAGTCGAGCAATTTCTGCCCATAGGAATTCCCTATACTTGTTTAAAGATAGTGTTATCAAATTGCAAATAATTGTTAAAAAGTACATTGTTGAGAAAAAGTTTCCATTCTTCTGGAGTAACTATTGTAAGGATCTGTGGAAAGAAACTGGGGAGAGTGAGTAGTCTACTATGAATTTCTTCTAAAGGTAAAGTAGTATAAAGGTTCTCGAAGTCGTAACATTGAATGCGTTCTGTTTTAAGCATATTTAAAGTCTCGAGAATTTTTTCGTTGTTATTAATCACCCAATTGCAGAGTTGATCTTGAAAATCTAAATTATTAATAATATCCAGAATTAGTTTAAGTATCTGGGCAAAGAGATAATCAATTTCTTTTAGAAAACTTTTAGTACATCAGCACATGTTCCAGCTTCACCTTTATCCTTGCGGTGTATATCACCCTAATTTACTAATTCCCCCCAACGCCTTAGGGCATATCTCCAACAGAGACAGTTAAAGTAGCAGAGGCTACTAATTGCCGCCTAACCATTCACTCGATTTCGATTTCTTAACGAGCAGAAAAGTGCAGAACTACCTTGCCTTTTAGGTGAACAAGGAAGAACCGATTGTTATTGAAAGGATAACCTATCTGCTTGTGGGGAGGAGGATTGAAGTGATTTGGTTAAAAAGTATGGGGGGTTGGGATTGAGAACCATCAAAAGGAGGTCGAATTGTTTCCCGTCGATGAGGGACGTACCCTCGGGAGAAATGTCCTTTGGGCGAAAAAGCATATGCAGGCAAGAATATACCTTTTTCCTTTCCGGAACTTCGGCTTTTGGAGCCCTTTAACCCTTTGGAGAGACTTGGTCAAGCTTAATTTTAAATGGAGTTGATATGAACAGCAATGAAATATTCAATCTTTTTATAAATGATCTCAAAAATGGGTAAATAATTCCCAAAATATATGTATTGCAACCTATTGAATTTCTTCGAGGAAAAGTAAACTAGGAAATCCTTTTGTGCGCTTATTTCCTTTCTGTAACACTATTCTTCTATGAATTTATGTCATTATAGATCAAATATCTTATTTAGCTAATTCATCAACATTTGGGCTGGTTTACCTAAAAGTATTATTAACTATACTCTATTTCATGACTTTTAGTACCATTACAGTATTTGACTAGAAGTAAATAATAAATGCTTTTGAAAAGAATATAAGGTGAAATTACTTTGAATATTACCATCATTGAAAACTGCACGTAAAAGATTTATGATGCAAGCAAACAAATTAGCTTCAGAAGTAGAAAAAAACAATATATATATACCAATATTACAAAGAGGTCCTTCATAGCCGTCACGGCATATGCACTGATAGGAGTTTAAGCCATCTAAACAAGTTCCTCCATTTCGACATGGATAAGAGGCACAGTCATTTATATCTGAAATAATTATAATAAAAGATTGCACTTTTAAACACGTCTAGTTAAATGCATATATTTTCAGTTATTATTAGTTATAATATTACATATCAATTTTTCACTAAAATTATATAAAAATTCAAGTCAACAAAAATGAAATTAATATATATGCTAATTTCATATGTATGCCATGGTTTAGGCCAACAGAAGTGTGATTACAAAGTACGATTACAAATAACTGAATTTAAATTCTGCATTCAAAATGTTTAATAAAGGATCAAAGCTTTAAAACTTAAAAAGACATAAATGTTATTTATAAAGCGTAGAGATATAAAAAAAATAGCAAACAGTATTAATATTTGAATAAAATAGTTTGTTTAAAGCTACTAATAAATATAGATAACATTATAACATTTTCTCTTCCATTTCAAATGCCAATCAAGAATTGCTGTTACTTCAGTAAACGGAAATACACATTTGCTAAAAGGCAAGACCATTTATGAAATCAAAAAGCTAATTAGCCAACAAACACCGCAAGATAACAAAGACAGATACATTTTTTTTTCTGTAAAAGGTTTTCAACTAAATTCTCGCTGATATTATTGAAATCTCAACATTAAATTTCACAGAAGAGTAGGCTATGATTACAATAGAGTAGGCTATGATTACACACTAGAAAGGCTATGATTACACACTATAAAGGCTATAATTACACACTATAAAGGCTATGATTAAAATGAAACTGGATAATAAAACCATTAAAAATATATAAAAATGTAGTTGCCCAGCAATACAAAATAATAACTAAAAAACATAGCACCAGAATCTTTTTATATCCCATTCTATCGATTTGTTACGCCAGGATGATTCTACTCTGCATTAAATTAAGTTTGATATATTATAAATTTATGTAGTTGGAATTAAAATAATTAAACTGAACTTCAGAATTTAGCAGGTAATCTTTATTTGGTGTTGAATTTTTTAAATAAAACAGAATTTTTTAAATAAAAATCAGTGATGACATACTTTCATGACAATAGCGGCCTGTATATCCAGGATCACAAACGCAGCTGAAATCAGAAAAAGGTTCACTAATACATTTTCCGTGTTCTCCACATACATTAGTCTTGATAATTTCTACAGAAGACTCATTGGATGAAATGACAGCTACACAGCTATCTAAACCTGGAAATGCATTTTAAAAGTCAATAAAAGAATGACCTATCAATTCAACACAAAATATTAGAAAGATCTTTTTTTTAGATTTTTTTTATTGTTTTTTGAAACCGGCCATTTAAAGCTTAGAAAGAAAGTTTAGTTATATATTAGAAATATATTTATCCAAAGGAAACTGGGTTAAACTATTTCAATTAACAGCCCCCCTTTTTTCTCCTCTGATAGCTCATCGTCAGGCTCGTTTTCGTTACAAATACGAATAATTTAATTTTTACACTTCATTTTTGCCAACGATGTTATTCTTGAATGCATCTGAAATCAAATGTGTCATTTTAATACAAGCAGAATTTTTAAAAATTTAAACTTTTTCCCATTTAATTCTTGTAAAGGAAATAATATGCCGCTGTAATTAAAGATAAGTACTATTAAAATTTATAGAATTTTAGTTAAAACACAGAAATATTTACAAGAATATGCTACTGGCGAAAACATGCCGTTTAAAAGAAAAACTATAAGCTCTCTAAGTTACTGTAAGCTTTCATTTTCAGAAATCCAGCTCTAAAACACTGATGACCTATTAGTCATGCTGACTGATAGACCACTGTCGAATTTCTACACAGAATGGCAAAACTTTAGTGGGAATTTATTGCTAGAATTTATTTTAAATAATTTATTTAATTCTTTGATGTTTTCCTTTTCGGGAGTTTTATTTTCAGAGAAATCCTTTAATCCAACACCAATTTTAATTGATAGAGTCCATCAAAGATTGTAAACTTTTAAAACTCATCTCCTACACAGAGATTTCATAGTCCATTACTTTTGCATGCAATACACAGCGACCTTTTGTATACATTATAAAAAGTGATTAGTTTCAAGTAATAAGAAAATGAAAAAAAAATGGATAAAAAATTGTAGATGATTTATTTTCGATTTTACTATTTTAATATTATAAGTTACTATTATAAGTTAATAGTAACTTTTTTAATAATTTTAACTTATAATAGTAAAAATTACTATTAGTTAATAGTAACTAATAGTAATTTTTACTATTATAAGTTAATTTTATTATTTCGGTTAATACTTTCACTACCTACAGATTACTTATATCCCAGCAAACATTTAACAAAGTCTAACGGTTCATTTTTGTAACTGGAAGTATATATCTACGACCAACGGTTGCAAAATTAAAGACTGGCTAATAACGCTTGTGGACGATGCGTATATATATTTGTGTCCTTGTGTTTTTTTATTGCTTGAATCATATCCAATTTTAAAATGATCATGAGAAGATTAAAGTTGTCTGTTGACCTAGCAGCCTTTGCAAATGTGATGAAAAAGGATTGGAGACCACTTGCCTCGCATATTCTGGGGCTGGATATTTTGAAGCTAAAATTTCGTAGTGATATACTTAGCTTTCTAATAAGTTTTACTACTCAAAATTATATGAGCAGTTATATTCTTAGGAAGAATTAGACATCCAGCTTCTATTTCCGTAATTAAATTATTAGCTTGAATTGTAGTTTCTAAATGAATATTCGGTGACCACAGCTTTACTGGCAATTGATAACGTAGATCAATCGGTTGACAAAAATGAGAAAGTTAATAATTAAAATAATAAACAAACCTCATCTATAATAATGTGCAGATGAATGAATATGCAAATGATTTTTAACGTTATTTAATAATTTTCAGCGCCATATTAATTTACTGACTGTGATAATATATTTTCCTAACATTAGGTACGCAATTAATTGCCTTACATGGGTTCGTCTTGCGACCTTTCTTTAATTATTATATTTTACTCTAAGTAGAGAATCAAATAAAGAGATATTTAAATTAGACGGCATTATAAATATCTGTCCTATTTTAATAAGACGGATATTGCCTCAGAAATTAGATTATTACCAAATGATTAACAAATTAATAATTTTTTAGTAGTCTCCGATATTAGTACTTTGAAAAATACTAATATTACATGCTTATATTAAAGCACTTAGCTAAAAAATGAAGCGATCTAACAAAAATAAGTAACCGTCTTTAAGATATATTGATCATTATAAAATGATGCATTCTTAATCGTAAGTCTCGTTTTAATGATTTTTAAAAAAGCTGGGCGAAACGTATATGGAGAAAGGTAACTTTCTACAGTAAAAAACATCTTTCATTTGAATTATTGAAGAAAAATGAGAAGATTGGTTCCTTATTTTGCAATACATCTATTACCTTCGCAAGATAGTTGAGAGCAATCATTTCTTCGATAAGAACAATTCTTTCCAAAGAAGTCGTTACGACAATGGCAGTAGTAATCTCTCTGCATATTGAAACAAGACGCACCGTTTCTGCATGGATTAGGATTGCAGAGATCTACGTCAATCTGAAATATATAATATAAATATATTAGTGAAATAAAACACGGCATTTAAATTACAAAGATAACGTATTTGAAGTTTTAATCATGTCTCTTATTTAAATGGCATTTAAACTGATCACTGACAGCAGGGCCGGCACTAGACTTCACCGCTCTGCCACAGCCGTCCGTCTAATTCTAAACATATTACACCCCTAAATTCGGCTGCTCGTTGAGCCCAAGCCATGAAGGTAGGAAGTAAGACCTCCATGGCCCAATCCTCCTTTCCTACCTCCATGGCCCAAGCCGGCTGCACCGGCCCTACTAGTTAGTTAACAGATCATGTGAGCTGCGAGTCTTTCACGTTTATTATCTTACTCTTCTAAGACTTTGGATCGTGTAAAATGCATTGCAAGTATCAGAAGAAATACTTCTTACTTTCTAGATAAATATTAGTAATCTTCTTAGTATAAAAGTTTTAACTCGCTTCAGATTTACGATTTTCTATTACCAGTTCTTATTTTATTTTAAAAATTCAGTTAATTAATTCAAAAATTTCAGTTTATTAAGCAGTTCTAAAATCCACACCAATATTGATGCAATAGATATATTTTAAAGTCGTTATTTACTTTTCCATTTCTTTTTTCTCCTTGACATTTTTTTTAAATTATTTAACATTGCTACAGGCTCCATATTTTGACGTTTGTGTAAGTCTAAAAAATTTTACAGCTTTGCATTACATGCATTCATCCGCGGAATTGGGGAATATTTCCACTGCGCGAAACATCAGCCACAGCCGTCCGTCTAATTCTAAACATATTACACCCCTAAATTCGGCTGCTCGTTGAGCCCAAGCCATGAAGGTAGGAAGTAAGACCTCCATGGCCCAATCCTCCTTTCCTACCTCCATGGCCCAAGCCGGCTGCACCGGCCCTACTAGTTAGTTAACAGATCATGTGAGCTGCGAGTCTTTCACGTTTATTATCTTACTCTTCTAAGACTTTCTAAGACTTCTTTTTCAGGAATTAATTTCCAACGTAGCTTGACAGATTGTTTCTAGGATCGTGTCATTTACTGCTTAACAAACTGAGTGATCTGACACGAAAATACGCACTTTTTAATAATTTAAATATAATTTGATTTTTTTCAATTGTTTCTCTTTATTGCTATAACTTGAAATGCATTAAATTTATAATATATCCTTTAAAGTTATTATTTTAAAGCAAAAGATGTGAAAAATGAGCAATACTCTCGTTATACGCGCATCTCTCGTTATACGCATGTGAAAAATGAGCAATATCTCGTTATACCGTTACACCACGAAGGCATGCTGGAAGGAGGAAGAAAATAATCCAATTGATAATTATAAACATTTGCAGCATTATCAGCGACTACTAGGCCACACGATTGATTGTTTTGTGTGGCCTTAATGTCTTATACATCCCGAGACGTCATTTCCTTTGATGAGCTTGTCCCAAGAAACGGCTAGAAGAAGTGATTGGTCAGTAAATGAGCAGCGTTATTTGATATTGGAGCGTCTTTAAATCGAGCTGTCGTTTCTAGAACGGAATGCGCTCACATTTGTCTAAAATGAAGAATCGATTCACATCGCGTCTTCAATTTAAAAATGTCTGATGGAAACATTCGATGAAGACAGACTTATTATGAGGTACTACAATATCATAGAATGCGCATCATTGCAACATTTTTCTGGATTGAATTAACATTTGCCACGTTATCAATATTACATCACAGTATTCTTAGACACAGCCAGCAACCCGATGTTCCTGTATACGCTTAGTTCGCACGTTACGTTTCCTTTTGTCTGTATAATGTGGTTTTACGAGATGTGACAATGAAAATCGAGATTAAGTGCGTAGCTTGAAAATAGACGGGAGTTCGCAACAACTGTTTTGGTGACGCCATGCCACACACCTCCTCTATCCATGTGGCCAGTTTCGACTTCACCGACCACGCCAGTGGAGAGTACTGCGTCATTGAGTGAACACGTGCAACTGCATTCTGCCGGAAAATGTCTAATGTAAAAACCGAACAGCGAATCAACATCAAGTTTCTTGAGAAACTTACGAAATCAGCCACTTAGGAAACATTTCAAATGTTAACCGAGGCTTATGGAGACGAAACTTTGTCTTATGTACGTGTGTTTGAATGGCATAAGCGGTTTTCAGGGGGAAGGGACAGTGTGGAAGATGATGAATGTGCTGGGCACGTTCATCATTATTGAATGTGTTTCCAGTGGTCAGACTGTTAATCAATACTACTAAATTAAAGTACTAAAACGACTTCGTGAAAAAATTAGGAAAAAAAAAAAGGCCACAGTTGTGGAGTTATGGATGGCTGTTGCACCAGGACAATGCACACGCTCACATGGCCCTATCTGTAAACTCTTTCTGTTCAGCAAAAGTATCACTGTGATGGGGCATCCTCCTTATTCACCTGATATGGCTCCATGCGACTTTTTTTTATTTCCTAAAGTTAAATCTTACTTAAAGGGAACCCATTTTACCTCAGCTGAAGAGGTCCAGGCAAAAACGGAGAATCTCCTGAAGGGCCTTCCAAAAACCTCGTTCTAGAACTGTTACCAGCAATGGCAGCACCGAATGCAGACGTGTGTGAATGCTGAAGAGAACTTTGAAGGTGATAATGTCGCAGAGAATTGATTCTGTAAGCACTGATTTATTGGACCAGTCTCTTTTTTTGTGTGTGTGTGTCACACCTTGTATATCACACGCCAAATTAGGATGCAGTCGTTGTGTCTCATATAACCACTTTCCTGTAATGGTCATACGTGGCCCGCCGCCGGAGATGTGTTTCCACTGATGCTTCATTATATTTTCTGAAAGTGCTTTTGATGAAACATATTGTAGGGTTTTTACATTTATTAACTCCATTACCACATTATTTTATCTTTACTGTCACTTCTACTTTCGTTTATCTCTATTACTGGTGGACGATAATTTGTCACCACCAGAATTTGGTGATTGCATTCCCCAGTCATCTTTTAAGAGTGGGAGTCTGTAAGATATTTTCTACCAGATTATCGCTTGCCTTCGTGGTGTGATTGGAAAGCAGGTCTGGCTAGCAATTGGAAGGTCAGCAGTTTGAGTCACGGAGATGGACTGCACATTTTCACCTTCCTTTTTTCAACAAACCTCTAATAAATATACGGAGAAACTTCTGCTCTTTCGAGAAACGATATTATCTTTTGAATTTTAGATATTATATCTAAATATCTAATAAATAAATCTAAATATCTAAATATCTAATAAGCAAATAAAAATTTTCGATGATAAGGAAAGGGTTTTTTATATAGGTTTCTTAATTGAGAAAAGACTTTAAAATATCAGTTAAACATCAAATTTCAGTGTAAGCACAATATTCCTAAATTTACTCATTAATCAAATACTGATTACTCACCTCACATTGTAATCCTTTATAACCAACAGGGCATATGCATCTATATCCTGCTATAAAGTCAACACATTCTCCGCCATTAATGCAAGGATTACTGGCACATTCATTAATATTCGTTTGGCAGTCCCTTCCTGTAAACCCAGGAAGGCATGCACAATGATAGTCATTTACTAAATCTATGCATGTTGCTCCATTCTGACAATGTCCAACGCAATCATCGATATTTATCGTACAATTTTTTCCTCCCCAGCCATCTTGACATTCGCATTCATAATCGCCTTCATGGTTGTGGCATCCCACAGCGTTTACACATGGCTGCCAATCGCACTCATTAGCATCTGAAAAACATTTACGTATTAGAAAATTAAAATATTATTACTAATTTTAATTTTATTAAATTAATATGAATTAATTAAATTAATCTGAATCTAATTATTTTATTAAAAAAATCTGAACGAAACTCTGTTCTTCATTGTAGCAATGAATAATGTGCCCCAAACAAGTATTTCCTGTACTTACCATCTAGACACGTGTCTCCTTCCCAGCCTGGTACGCACAAACAGTGATAACCATTGACAAAATCTATGCATGTTCCGCCATTAAGACAGGGGGCCGACTCACATTCATTCACATCTAAAAATAAATTATTTCTAGTAACTGAAGTTCGAAAATTCGTGTTAATTAAAAGAAAAAAATAATAAGAAGAAATTCCCTTGACTTAGAGAGAAAATATTATGAAAAATAATAAAAGAACTAATTTCCATCAAAATTGAGGAGAAAGTGCAGTATTCTAAAGTACCTTACTTTATTAGAGAAAAATAAAATGCTTACTTTGTTGACAACGATTTCCAGTCCATCCTTGACTGCATGTGCAACTATATGTGGAATTTATTTCTGAACACGTACCACCATTCAAACAGGGATACATTACGCAAGGATTGTCAACTGAAAAGAAAATTGTAACCATCAAGGAACGAAACTAATACTGAGTTTCGCTTAAATTTGTTGAAAGCAAACCTAAATTAAAATCATTATTATACGGTTCTTTTAAACCTGGCTATTAAAATGGTATTTATGATTTTGACATAAGCATAATTTTTCTGTTCCGAATTATAACGTATTTCTCCCGCCTTCTTGGCGTGCCTTCGTGGTGTGAAAGTCTGCACGCTGGGCGCGTATTCCAGAGGCTCGCGGTTTGATTCCCGGCGAAGGCGTTTCTAATCTTTCATCTTGCTTGTTTCCAAAAAAATCCTAATGTCTCTACAATGGCGCCCGAACTAAAAGGGTATTATATGATGATTCTCCTCACCCAGGATTTGGCGATTGGTTACCCTAAAAATCCCAGTCGCTCTTTAAAAGGGGGAGTATATAAGGTATTTCTCCTGCCTTCTTGGCGTGCTTTCGTGGTGTGGTGGTCTACACGCTGGGCGCGTATTCCAGAAGTCCGTGGTTCGATTCCCGGCGAAGGCGTTGCTAATTTTTCATCTTTCCTGCTTCCAAAAAAATCCTTATGTCTCTACAGAATATTTTGATAAACTAGATCTAAATTTGGGGAAAATCCATGTTCTTGCATTAAGCTACATTTATGTGTAAACGCTTTAGTTAAATGGAGAACAAATGTTTTACTTTGTGCAGTAACAAAATTATTATACCTAGAAACAAAGCAATCCTGAAATGTTCACAAAAGAACTCATCAAAGTACTGTAAATAAATTTTTTTATTAACATCAACCACTGCATTTTGAAGTGATTTAGCCGTTACGTTCAAAGAAGAGAAAAGCGTTTTGCTTTTTGTACATGCTTGCAAAAAACCGTGAATTTGTCAAGCAAGCTTTCTTTTTTTATTCTTAAGCAGCTCTGGGCAAATGTTATTGAGCACTGAAGTTTGATTAGTAAATTGCATGTTTAGTAAATTCAGTTTAGGGCAGAGAGATTAAAATTCCGAGCATACGCTTTCTGCATCCGCACTATTAGGTCATCAGTATTATGCTGTATTGATTTTGAAACTTGCAATAGCCATTTGTATTCCACGAAGTTATGAAAACACTCACACTAATTGTTACCTAACTGAAACTGGTAATTTATAGTATAATCTCTTATAATTTATAAAAATCAATTATTAAGACAGATGTTTAGTTTTATGTACCATTTGTTACATACAATTATTCTTATTTACAAGACCGCGGTATGAGTACATGCTGCCTTTAAACGAATACTACTTCGTCGCCCCCTTCCATTAAAATTCAATAATATTAATTCAGAAGTCAAACAACAAAAATCAGCGTTATATTTTCAAATTTTTCACAGGTCTTGTTTCGATGGTTTTACCGAACCACCATCCTCAGCTGCAAAAACGCAAATGAACGAGATAGGATATAATGATCAGATAAGATAAGAAAGCCTTGACAGAAAAGCTAGTGGCGCCATCTGTTCATGAAACCAGAACTAAAACATAATTTCTTTAAAGGCCGAAGGCAAAGGAATTAGGATCGTTAACTAGAACAGAAAGATTTTTTGAATGCGAAATTCCTTTATAAAATCCAGTTCTCCAATGAAAGATGTTTCTTGAATAATTTTGGCAGCAGAAAAATTGAAAGTGTGATTTTCGGACCAACAATGTTGGGCAATAGAAGACTTCGGTGTTTCCTTTTTTCTAACATATGCCTCATGTTCCTTGACGCGAAATTTTAAGGCTCTCTTAGTTTGGCCAATGTAAATTAAACCACACTGGCAAAGAATCCTATAAATACCCCAGGAATTCATATCCGGAATGGGGTCCTTGAGTATGGAACTCGGAATTTTATTGATGGGAGAATAAATGACCCGAAAGTTAAATTTCTGCAAAATATGTGCAACTTTATAACTAATTGATGGAAAGAAGGAAATGACAACAGAATTTTTATAATCTCATAAAACAAGAGTGTGCCTTTTAGTGTGTTGAGATGAGAATTTTTTAACTGCTTGATTAATAATGTTGGGTGAAAGAAATTATGTTTTAGTTCTGGTTTCATGAACACAAGGCGCCACTAGCTTATTTTCTGTCGAGGCTTTCTTATCTTATCTGATCATTACATCCTATCTCGTTCATTTGCGTTTTTCCAGCTGAGGATGGTGGTTCGGTAAAACCATCGAAACTAGTCCTGTGAAAAATTTGAAAATATAACGCTGATTTTTGTTGTTTGACTTCTGAATTAGTATTTGTTCGGCGTGTTATTGTGTCTTAATTGAATAATATGTTCAGAAAGCCCTCATATTAGTAATTATAATTTACATATATATGTAGCAGTATAATTTATATATATAAGAAGAGTAATTATAATTTAATATACAAGTAGAATTTTGGTTTCCATTTTAAAAAACTCCCAGCAACACGTATGGGAATTAAGGACAGTATCCGCAATATTGGGTAAATTTGAGATAATTCGACCAAGTTTTTATTAGTAATCATTATATAGTTGCAATATTTAAAATATAGTTATTGTCTTCATCACGATTCTTTTCAATGTAGTGGTATATCCGTGCGGAAGAAAAGAACAAAACTGAAAAAAAGAAGGCCGCTTTTTTAGTTGTTTTTGGCGTTCCCATATTAGTTCTCAGTGTAGATTTAAAACTGAACTGTGTAAAAAACGTACAGGAATATCTCACCATACAATCAGTTTGTCTGCCGAAAACGAAAAAAACTAAAACCGTTTCTAATTCAAATTCTGGTTCTGAGAATCAGTCTTCGACGGAAAATCTCATTTAAATACCGGAAACCACACAATAAATACGGAGAGAAAAAAGTGCTATTTAAGTAAAGGTTTCGCAAGTTGACTTTAGAGCGTGTTCTGCCTGTTTGAGTCCACCTTGTTACAGTGACTTAATAGCGATTTGATCCTATGCCGTTGAATGCTTCTAGTCATTAGACTTGTCTCGCCGCCTTTTACGAGCCAGAGCTTTCCTGCGCATTTACTTTATCCTGTGAGCAGTTAGGCTAGTCTAAATTACTGTTAGGCTAGTCTAAATTCACCATTATTTGTTTAAGTTAAACCAGAGGTCAACTGTTAATTCTTTGTGATCAAATAAAAGGCCTATTTATACCCTTCTTCTGACTTTGTCTGCCTACAGTTAAAGATACGAGGATAATTCCTCCACAGTCTCTCTAGAGCTCGTGAGTTCATGAGACCCAACCATGCGAGACTCTATAAGGCTTTAGCAATGCACTGGCATACATCTGATTATTTCTATTTTAAGGTCCGCCTTACCATAGAAACTGAAAGTTTAACTAAATGAAAAATAATTTCAGACGTTTCAAAACTGCTTGACCCTCTTGGTCTTTGGACAGCTAGACTTAGTTAGCATGAAAAACTTTCAGATGAACTAAAATCAGAATACCTACACCACACATTTTTTGATCTCAAAAGGTTAAAAATAGCACGATATGTAATGATTGAATAATATTTTGCTACCGTTCAGCACTATGGATTTTCAGATACATCTGAAAAGGCTTATGGAGCTTCCATATATTTACGATGTCGAAATGAAAATGGAGAAACAAGTACTCAGCTTTTTGTCATCAAAGAGCCGTGTCTCACCATTAAAACAAGTGCCACTGCCTCGCTTAGAATTATGTGGAGCTGTTCTATTGGCCAAATTACTAAACAAGGTTTAGAAGTCTAAACATGAACATCAGTTCAGTGCATGCTTGAACAGATTAATAAATAGTTCTATCATGTATTGAAGGCTTGCCGAGAAAATGGAAGACTTTCGTGGCCAATCGAGTTTCACTATTTCAAGATCTTATTCTTACTCATTGCTAGAATCACGTTTCTTCAGCTCAAAATCCAGCTGATATCATTTCTAGAGATTTCTTATCTTCAGAAGTATTGCAAACAACCGGTTGGTGCAACAGTTCAAGTTACCTAAGAATGTCCGAAGAACACTGGCCAAAAACTAAAAATCAAGACATCTCTGACGAGAAGATAAATGAAGAAAGGAAATCGAAATGTGAGATGTATATTGCACTAATACAAATTATGCCCAAACTCATATTTTGAATTTAGCTAAATAAATTAACTAATAAACTACAAATTAACTAAATAAACTACAAATAAAATTTATCGTATTACAGCATGGATAAAGAGATTTATTCGTAATGTGATGCTGAAAAACAAAGACAGATATTAAGTTAGTTTTAAATGCTGATGATATTGATGAAGTTCATAACTACTGGCTTAAAAGGATTCATGTCGAACGTTTTCCTGAAGAAGTCAGACTCTTGAAAATGAATAAAAAAAAACTAGAGATTTAAATCCATTTGTTGATGATAAAGGTACACTCCAGGTAGGAGGGTGACTACAAAGAGCAAATCTAAGCTTTTATACAACGTATCCGATCATTTTATCCAAGAAACACAGGTTCTCTGAATAGATCGTAAGAAATGCCCACGAGAAGGTTCATTTTGGAATTTCTGACACTCGAACTCAAATTTTGGATCTTTAAAAGTGGACAATTTATCAACTCTGCTTTTAACAAATGTGTGATTTGTAAAAGCTTCAACGTACGTCCTTTGTAGCTCAACTAACAGCTCCTTTTCCTGATTTCCGAACTGAACAATCTCAGCTATTTGCTGCAGTTAGTCTGAACTTTGCTGGACCGTTGCACATAAAATACAACGAAACTAAACTTGTAAGGATCTTAAATTTTACTAACGTTTACTTTTATTTTAAAATTTTACTATCCTCTCTTATTTTCCACTTCCGGCCAGAATAAATGCGTTAACTTGTTTATGCAAATTGTACTTGCTAACGCTTAAGTATTTAAGTTGTAGCTTTTTGCCAAGAGCAGAGTTAGATGGGGAGAGAGTGAGCCGTCTTACGACTATACTTCACGCAAGTTTCAATCAGTTGCTGTCTCCCTTTAACGCCATAGGTTTTAGTCCTCTTCAAAGCTAAAGACGTATTGTAGTTTTCCGCAGTTTGCGTACTACATACGTAATAATTTAAAAGGCCAGTCTTAGCATTAGTCATTATTGTACAGCACTCAAAGTTAACTCTTATTTTTAGTTAGTTAGTAGTTTTTATATTTTACGTTCAGACTACAAGTGGTTGGTCTTTGTATCCCTAAGTGCGGGAGCGCCTGTAATATCGTGGAAAATAAAGCGTAATTTAACCCTTCTCATCTTGTCATCCTTGTTATACTCCATAGGACATAGTTTGTAGTCAAACTCACTATCTAATCAGGACACGTCATGTTTACCAACCAGATTAATAGAAATATCTTACTGTACACTTGCGATGTCAGAAGAGCGGTGTATTTTGAACTTGTCAGCAATCTATCAACTAAAGTACTTCTTTTGGCACTCAGAAAATTTGTCACACGAAGAGGTTTATGCTCAGTAATCTTCACAGATAAAGCAAAGATGTTCAAGCGAGATGAAATGGATCTCAGAAACATGGTGGTGTTACGAAAGACATATACGCTCTTTCAAAACCACTTTAAGAAAGGCTTTAAGCAAAGCTTTTCTCAATCTCGATGGAAACCTGTGCTGAACTCAAGCCCCATCACTTTTGCGAATGCAGGTCCTTATCCATTGACCTCCGGTCATTTCATCTTAGGAAATAGACTCTGAACTTACCTGCAATTAAATTATCGGGAGAAGTTTCAAAAAGTACCTGGGAGACATTAGTGAAAAGATTCAATTATCGAGAGACTTTTCAGATCATTTTTGGAAAAACGAATATTTGTTAGATTTTGATATCACCAAATTCCATTAATTCCCTTAACAAATCTAACAGATTCAAAATTGGAGACACAGTGATTATACAAGATGACAAACTACCGCGAAACTATTGTAAACTAGGTAGAATTATCGAAACATCTCTTGGTAAAAATGGTTTAATAAAATCCTGCTCTGTAAAAACTGACAGTCAATAATTAAAAGACCAATAAAACATTTATCCAACCTACAGGTCCAAAATTGATATATTTATTATTTGACTTAACTTTGTAATTCAAACTGTGCTGCGGCCCACCAGCGGCCGAGCGGTAAAGTCGCTGAACACTGGTAGTTCGGTCCGAGGTTCGAATCCCGCGAACGGGCTGGCTGCATGGGCGTTTTCGTGGTTTTCCCCATGTGTAACGTGTATACGAGCCAGTTTCCCTTAGAAAGTCCTCCACGAAAGGCATCCCTCCCTTTAGGCAGATAGCCCTCGAGGCTTTGCCATAATCACACACAAACAAACAAACTGTGCTGCATTTTGTTTTTGGTTTACAGTAAAGCATTTGAGAAGTTTTCAATGTATACGTGGAAACCTGCTTAATTTTTTTGACATATAAGTATTATTAATTGAGTATTAATTTAGTAACATATATTTTTCGAATTAGTGTTTGTTAAGCACTCTTTTAGTTTTAATATAGTATTTCTTTCTGTCGTTTGAGATTTTAACATCGAATAAATTCATGTGTTTAAGATATTACATTTCAGAATTATTAGGCTTGTTATTGTTATCGAATCAAATAACATATTGATATAACTTGAATTATTATCGAAGTAAGTAATTATTACAATTTTGTTGTAATATTTAAAATTTTACCGAATAATATTCGTATTTAAAATTTTACCGAATAATACTTTTGTTAATATTTGGACCCTCTGATGAAGAAAGTGTTCATCGGGGGGGGGAAGATGTAGAATATTTGAAATTTATAGTGGCGCTCGAAGGGAGCCATATGTAATGGCCACCCATCTTGCTTGCTCAGAACGCCTTTGGACGGCAGCAAAGAAGGCTACCGATAGAATTTGACGGCAGCAAGGAAGGCTGCCAATAGAATTTGAAGGCAGCAAGGAAAGCTGCCTTAGACATATTATTTTGCCACATAAAATTATTTATGTGAATGTCTTAATTTTAGAGTATAATTTAAAGATTGTATACATTGTACACAACTTCACAAAAAGAATTATGGAGACTCCATTTTTGAACCCCGAGATTATTAACTCAACAGTTTCTGAGTGACCGTACACTAAGGCATGAAATGGAGATTTTAAAGTTAACATCTTTATTTCATAAGCACTATAGATCTTAAATATATTCCTAATGGAATGTTAAATGTATTCAGTATTTTAAGGAAAACAAAATGTCTGAAGAAAAATAAAACTTTATGGAATGTGATCATCATTATTAAACGCTTTAAAAAATTATGCACACCAGAGTATACGTTTTAAAAGTTGTTAAGTAACTGGAATGACTTGGAAATTATTGAAAAACCAATACTTATATACACTTATAAAGATAGTATGAATTTACCGATCTCGCAGTTATTTCCTGAAAATCCCTTTAGACATCGACATCGGTATTCGTCAGGTGCAACGTTTTCACATGTGCCGAAATTCTGACATGGATAATGATTACCACAGTAATTGAGATCTAAATACACATAATAAAAATATTAATATCAAATTGGCATGGAACATTTAATTTAACTATATTAAATACAATGTAGTTGCAAATAACTCTTCATAAAATATGATTTTGTTTTTTACACCGACGAAAAGTTTAGAAGTTAAGGAAGATAAAAACAGTTTAGAAGATAAAAACTTTTATTACTGAAGCAAAAGAGCCATTATTATTTTTAGGAAATGCTTTCGTTTCATTGTGCGATTTTTTAAAGACAGAAATTGAATCTTCCCTTTATGTGCCGAATAAGTACTACCTTTCAATACTACATCAGTCAATCTGAAAATATCATCCAGATCTCGAAGAAGCATCAAATTATAGTTTACAAATAACTCATTCCAATTAAACGAAAATTATGTATGCATGCGTTCATTATAAATTCTGCTTTACTTTTCGAACGCTACTGGGTGTTTCTAAATAACAGTAACATTTAAGACATGCGTACAGGCCTATTATACAGTAATGAATACATACCGCAGTCCGCCGATTTTAACTGCAGAAGCCCAATCGTTAAGACACGCAAAGAGTAATTTCCTTGGTTTTGCTGTGACATATTAACAAAATAGTTTCTTTTAAAACATCTCGTGTGAAGCCATCCATCCTATAGGTAGAATTCTTGAGTGCTTTACCATAATTAAATACCGAACTAATCAATTAACATTTATTTACGTCAAAAGTACTATTTTAAATTTTTTATAAAAGTCAAAATGATTGCATTTACACTCTGGCAATGATTAACTATTATTTAAAGTGTTTTCCGGTTATATGATTTCAATAAATCACTTCCTATTTTCAAAAGTAAAAGATTCATAATTTATTTAAAAGTTGTGGAAATCTTACCTTGATCGCAAAGAATGCCACCCCAATTTACATCACAGATGCACTGCCATGGACTGCCATTGCAATATCCGTGTATACAGCCTGGATAAGGAACGCACTGATCGCAAAATTCCGATTTCCAACCATGTCTACATCTGAGGAGGAAAACAGGAGCAGAAAAAAAAATCAAGAAAAATAAATGATAATATGATGATTATTTTTCACAAAAAATGCCCTAAACGATATTTGTTTGACTAATTTGGATCAGGCCCAAAGAAGTACTTAAGTTATAAATTATCTCACTGTCTCATGATTACAGCATTATACATTACACCTTTTGAAACATATGACAACTTCTCATTGAGACTACACACCATCACTTAATTTTTTGTAAGTTTATGCTCAAATGGAGCAACTGAGGAAAAAAATTGTGTCCCTATCTCTGCTCTTTTAGTACACTCCTTTTAAATTCTGAGCTTTATTTTTACTGCGCTTTACCTACTTCAAACATTTTATGTATGGGTCTTTATTTTGTTGGCTAAATTAGAAGGTAAACTTACCAGTAGTGGGCCACTTTAGGACATTCAGTCAATATCTTAGAGACTTATGCAAGATTTATGCATAAAAATATGTCTTAGAGACTTATGCATAAAAATATGCTTATGCATAAGCATATTTTTTTAGCATCGCCTAAACACTTAACTTTTCATAATTATCACATCAAATTAGGGAAAAGGGATAAAATTTGTGTACTTGATGTCAGCCACTCAAATAGTACGTAAATTCCTGAAAATTGTACTATTTAACTAACTGCTTGTTCTTACTCACTTTACGATCTGCATTCTTCCACTAATTTTGTGGAAAAAATATGTCACATCATCAATTAGTATACTTATGAAGAGTCTTGAGGAATATATGATTAAAAAATTGCGATCATAATATAGCAAACGGCAGAGATAGTATGCCTCCTGTGTAGGAAAATAATTATTAATTATTAAAATTAGAGTAAAACAAGATAAAAAAATTATCACTTTCAAATAAAATATGAAAATCTAATAAATATTGAAGATAACAGACTTCTAAGTTTTTAACATAGTTATCAAAATAGAAAAATACTGCATGTTGAAATTAGTCTTTAGAACAATTGAGATGTTTCGTCAGATATAAAAGAAACAGCGCTCTCCATTAAAAAAGCATTTACATTTTTTTAAAGTATTTGTTGAAAACAGGTTATGTTCCCCGTAGTTAGCAACCCGGACCACTGATATGTTATAACTTTATTAAGAATTAAAGAAATTTTAGGCGTTCTGTCAAAAATAAAATGTGTTCTGCTATTTTAGAAAAAGCAATTAGATTTTTCAAACCATCCGTTGAAGCACGTAATCCTTTTCCATTAGCAGTTTGGGCCTTATAGGAATTAAAATGAATAGACCATAGTAAAAATGGTAGCAATAGATAGAGCATAGTAAAAATGGTTTTTTTTTTTTTTTTTTTTTTTTTTTTTTTGAAAGTCGATAGTTATTTGAACAGAATACTTTTCTCTTTTCCTGTTACCCAAATACAGTACAACACTTCATGAAGCTTGGATAGTTAAGTGTTTCTATTCCGAAGCATTTTATTCACAACCAATATCTGAATGTGAAAAATCTGACACATAAACACGTAAAGAACATTTTTGTTATTTTGACTGCTTTCATAAATCCTAAATACCAAACTGTCTTTGGGGGAAGAAATGGGATGATGAAAAGCAGCAGCCCATTTTACTTTAAGCAAAAAAGGGAGCATATTCTGTAATTAATGATTGGTTTACAATGAAAGAAATTTTTAAAATAAAACGAATTTTAATACAGTAACTTCAAGGTTTTGGTTCTTGAATGTCTCGTTGTACTACCTTCTGAATATCTGAAATTATTTACACAATTTGATTGTATTTCCTGCAGCAAAGGAAAGATGAAACCAAACAATTCCGTATATTAAAATATGTTAATGGTCTTAGAAACGCACTTTACTTTGTTTAAATAGTGTTCCAAACGTTCAAAAATTTGCCATTTCATATATCATAAATAACAGGTATTTCAAATTATACAGTCCTATCCAACAGCAGCTTACATCAAATTTCCAAAGTTATGGAAATTCCATAATGAATATTAGTCACAAAATGTTTTAATGATGACACCCTTATACTGTCACATGTAATATAGCGTTCGAAATTTCAGCTGTAATTTATGCTGTTAGATGTAAAGGCAAGCTTACAAGGAATTTTCCTTCTTCGCTGAGCATGCTTTCGTGGTGTAATTGGTAGCAAGTCCGGCTACAAGTCTGAAAATCCGTGGTTCAAATCCCGAGTAGAGCATATCTGACATTTACAGTTTCAAAAGAAAATCTAATAGTTCTACTAACTAAGGCTTGAAGGAGAATTTATTAAAAACCTTTATTATACGTATATAGTAATTAATTAAATTAAAACAACCAGAACATTTTTTTGGAAATGTCGAATGGGAGTGAGGAAAGCGAAAGAAACAACTACTTAAAAGCGTATGGCTAAAATTAATGTAAGTGATTGAAAGTGGTAAGTAAAAACATTAAAGTTATCATAAATAAGTAAATTGTTACTAATTAAATTATTTTAGACCGACTTTTCAGAAGGTGCAATCTAAAATTATTTCATCAGTCAACAATATAGAAATTCTAAAATAAACGTTCTGTCTTTCTCGATAAATTGAAAATACTTAATGCTATTAAAATAATGAGTAAGCTTTCAAAAAATCAAGAATAGCACCTGTACGGAAGCCTGTTATTGCAAATTTTAAACTATGCAAATGAAATTATTTTTAAAACAAATGTTAGAATTGGGCGAAAGTCTACTTAAAACCAATGTAAGATTATCAAATACGAAAATAAATCAATTTCAAAGTGAAAATACTAAATTTAAAAAATAAAAAAGTGATAATTACATCTAGAAAATAATTAATAAATACTTAATTTAATTTCACGTCCATATTTACAGTGATTATATTACAAATAAAAATCAAACAAGGCGCAAAACTTACGCGACATTTGGAGAGCAATAAAACCAACAAATCTTCCGTTTAGTGGCAGAATTTAATAGAGCTGCCAGTAGAAAGTCTAACTATAGTTATCTTTGTCGAAAAACTACACTCTCTAAATAATTTGGCGATTTTAAACGTAGGTACAATACTAACTATAGGGAATATAGTCATTTGCTTTTTGAGGAAAAGGGATTGCTAGCAGTTAAAAAAGCTGATATGTATCAAATTAGCAAAAAAGAAATTGCGCCTAAAACTTCGGCTACAAATGTTTCGAGCATTTTCTAAATGGTGTAAATGGCTGAATCTTCAATGAAAAGTTTTTTTTTTTTTAAATTTGTTATATTAATATCTAGTTTCAAGTTACAAGGAAAAAGAAAACAGAAAGGCAACAGTTTACAACCTTCGCACTAATCGGCTACTGTAACGACTTAAAGAAAAGAAATTGGCCTTCATTAGTCACAGTATAACTGTCAGATAAATATTTATAGAAAAAATTAATTATAAAATTTGCATATCTCCAATATTTAAATTACCCATCCGCCTTTATTCTCCTTGCGGTTTAAAATAACGTAATCATAATGTAACTAAAGAATAATTTAATTTTAGCTATCACCAACTTTTAAAAAAAAATAATTTATAAACTTTTGGGGATTTTTTTTTTCAGTTAAAGTATTAGTAAGCAAAACAATTTCCTTTCGGATGTAAAAAAAATCAGTAAAAATATTTTTTATTTTAAATGTTATTATTATTTATTAAATTATTATTATTAGTAGTAGTAAATATTTTTTATTTTAATTGTATTAATTATGAATCATAATTTCCAATTTTTTAATGCTTGATTGCGAGTTAATTAATTTAAGGGAATCTAACTTAAAAAGACTTCTTTCATCAAAAAGTTTGATTTTATTATAATTAATGATGCGTAAATCTAAATACTAAATTTCCTTCCGACATGAATTAGCTTTATTTAGTACTAAGCAAGGAAGGTAAATATTGTAAGTTTCAATTAACCAAAAATTTTTAGTTGTAATTATGTTATCAATGTACCCGTAAGTATTAGTAAAATATTTTAATGTACAATTCTGAGTAATTGTTGAAAACGATATTCTTTGGAAAACAAGTAAAAGTTACAAATTTAGGTGGATATATATATATATATATATATTATATGCAATATTTTTCGATACAAAGACTTCCCAGTTTTGAAGCTTTTTCGAACTGTCATTAAGAGCTATTTACTTTATCAGATATTCAAAAGAATTTATTTGATATCCTACTCTTATCACTGAAGTGAAATACTACGTGTAAATGCTACTTTAAAACAAAAGCATTGTAACTTACATGCATTCACCAGGTTGTTCACAATACCCATGTTCAGGATGACACCCATCTTTACAAATAGCTTAAAGAGATAAAATTAGTTTTAGCGAGAAATCACAGAACAGAATATGAATTTAACAAGTTTTAGACGTGATAGCAAAAATGATTGTTTAATTTAAGAAGAACTGAATAATATTACTGAATAATTTAATGTATTTAACTTTTCAATAATGGCATAATACATACTGTACATATTGTACAGATACATGCTTTTGTTTACCAGAATTTTCTATTATATATAATTAATTACAATTAAAGCGATTATGCATCCAAAATTATAAAATATATTAACCAGTTTAAAATATTCATGAAATTTCATATGGGAAGTTAATATCAGTCACCTTCTTCGCAAGTATCTCCTCGCCAACCAGGCAGACACAACTTTTCACCTTTTTCGTTGCAAGTATAGTGACCGAATTTGTCATTTCTTGGTCTGCAGAAAACGGTACAAGTACTATTGTGGTAATATGGATCACACATTACACGAATGCGAAAGTTGATCTTTGCAGCTGTGCCAGTGTATAACAGTGTGTGCCACTCCAAGCTAGGTAAAATTATTCCAGAATATACTTTGCGTTCGATTATTCGAGCTGTACCTAGGAAAGAAAAAAAAAAAAGTGTTTCTGCTTTATTGAATTTTTTAGACACATTTTTATAGATTTAGGCAGAAAACGAAATAGGAAACACAAGCTAAAACTAAATATTAAAAGAAACGTAGTAAAACAGTAAATACAATTGCTGCAGGTGAACTACATTCTAAAAAAATGTAACTAAATCCTTTAATTAAAAAATTTAAAAAAAAAATAAAAAAATAAAAAAAAACCTGCAGAAACGCTCTTAGAATACTGAAGCGATTTTAAGTCTAATAGCTATTGTGCTTTTCTTTAGAAGGAAATTTAGGCAGGTCGCGGATCTGTGCTTAAATCTCTGTTCACACAGAGCAGAAAGTCTCTTGTTGGCAATGAAAGAGAGCCAAACTGGATAACATTTTCTTGGTGTTTTCCCTCGCAGAATAAATGACAGCAATGAAATCTAGTAGTTGCAGGAAAATATTCAGTAAGATCCAGAAAATAAACTTAAACTAAATTTTGAGATATAATAAGAATATTTATATTAAGAAATTTAAAATATGCAATTTACTACCTATCCATATCAAACGTTATGCAACATTATGGTGGAAGAGATCAAAAAATTATATTACATGTCTAATACTTGCATAAAACAGACAGAGAAGAGGCTATTAGAATCAAGGTAGAAAATAATATTCTACATGTTTTGTTAAAATTTTAAATTACTGACAGTACCAGCAATGGTGAATAAAATAAAGCATAACGTTGTTTAGAACTGACAATTGTTTTTCATGTTCGAATAATTTGTTTAGTAAAACACGTGTGGTAATTCGTGGGACAAAATAAGAATGCTAATTCTGTATTTAGAAACACACTTTGGAATACACTGCTATGCAGAATGGCTAGTGAACAAACATATATCTCGTACCTGACATATTTTCTAATTTATGGCATCTTATTCTAATTAAACAATCAAAGCTTGAGAAGACTGTAAATTTCATTTAAGAGTAGTGTGTTTTTGGCCTGTTTGTTTGGTTATGACAAAGTACGCAAGGGGGTATTTGCCTGAGGCAATAAATGCCTTCGTGGAGAGCTTTTTAAGGAAAACTGGATCGTATTCATGTTACACATGGAGAGAACCACGAAATACTACATACTTAGCCACCAATGAACATGCAGCCTGCATATTCATCGGGACTGAACTCCGGTCAAACTACCAGTGTTCAGTAACTTTACCACTCGGCTGCTGGTTAGCCACCCTCAATTATATTAATTTAGACAATCAAAAGTGATACGATGCATAAGAAAGCAATATATTAATGCATAACAGGAAGGTTTTATTAAATTTGCATGTCAAAGCATGGCACGCAGATTATCAAGAATCATCAGCAAACCAAAAACGCATTGCAGTTAAAATTAGCGTTAGTTAAAATAGCGTAGTTAAAATGCATGAATGGAAGTATAAAGTCGATTACGTCTAAAAAAATGACAAAAAATGTCAAGCAGTGGTGGTACTTGCTGATTCCATATTTATAGCACTCTGATGTTCCGTTGCACCGCTTTTCTCATTTTTCTTTATTTATTTTCTCTTTTCCATTTTTTAAATGCTCCCTCTATGGAATTTTCTGTTCTTCTCCTCCTCCCCCTCTCCAAAGTTACTCTGAAGAAAGATTCTCCACCTTTTTCAGTTGACGACATAATTATCTGAACACACAATATTTTCAAAACAGTTCTTTGGATTTTGAATCATTATTGTGGTTTTTCATCATATTAAAATTCACTTATTCAGTTATTAAAGTGTGGGAGTGCTCAAAAGTCCCAAGAAAAACACTGACATGTTGTTTCTCAATCACAAATCCTGGTTTTGTGATTGACCAACGAAGACACAAAACATCTTTAAAATATCCCAGTCGTTTTCTTTGATTAGCTTCACTAATTTCATCGAATAAAATACTTATATGTGCAAATTCTAAATCGGTAATAAATTTTAAAATGCATATTTTAATCAAAAAAATTCTGCTATGCATCTCTTGAAACTTCATGACATACCGGCTGAGGAACTCTATAATAAAGTACCTAATTTGTGTTCACTAAGTTCCATAAGATCAATCGCTTGAAAAAGGATTCGCGCCGCATCAGTGGGCGAGTGGTTAAGACTGTAAAAACTGGAAGTTCGATCCGGGTGCGATGTCAACCGAAAAAGGAATGGTTGCATGATTGGTTTCCTTTATTTGTAACATGAATTTGTCTTAGAGAGCCGTCCACGAAGGCATTCCTCCCCATAGGCAGAAAGACATTGTGTGCTTTGCCGTATTCAAATAACTTAAATTATTTCTGGAGAAGGATTCGCACAAGATCCTTTTTTGACATATGTAAATTCTGAATTCCTTAAATAACAAATAAAACTTAATACCAAAATATCAACATTACCATTGGCTCACTGCTTAAGAAAAATACAATCACCTTCATAATTTGCGCAGTTTTCAATATAATTTTCTAATTTCAAATATCAGCAGATGCATATACACTTTTACAGCCGTAGTCGAATTTTGGATATTAAATATTTTTTCGAATTTCTACGTACATGCTCACGGAACTGTACCGATTAATCACGGAACTGTATCGCGATTAATCGCGATCATGTAAATAATACGCTTGAACTCGCACTTTCCAGTGAAAATTCAGTCACGAGTGCATTTTAGTGGACCAATTACAAAATGATTAAGAAAATATTTTTGACACCTCCTATCATAAAATCTAGGAAATGATCTCTAACTGTTGCAAAATATTCCAAATGATGAGTGCAATGTTCATATGCAGTTTCATAAAAATAACACGCATATTAAGGAAGCTAAAAAGGCTTGTTTTCAAAACTGCAATTTGTTTCGCTCTTTTTTTTTTTTTTTTTTTGGTGGGGGGGAGGTCTTATAATATGGACAGTTTTCAACAAGTTTAACTACCTAAATTTAAATTGAAAACTGCAGACATTCGATAAGATATGAGCATTAAAAGGAAATAATTTTTAAATTGCATGCACGAAATTTATCAATTGCTTTCTTTCATAATTTGGTAGAAAAGTACACAGGACAACTTATATAAAAATTTCAGGCCAAAATCGGCCAAATTCAGGTGGATAACGAATATATCTTGTGCTATATTTCTGTTACTTTCTGAAACTAGCACGATAATAAGATCTTTTCCACAAATTGTCAATTCCTTAATTTAATGTTTGCTCATTTTGATATCAAATACGTGTTTCATGATCAAACACCTTCATCCCGTCTCTTATATAGCCCTCGTGACGTGTTTTGGCGTACCTGCATAATACTAGACATACACTTACAGTAAAGAGGTGTCTGATAACTTAACAGTTACCAGAAAACCCCAAATCATCCAGCAAGTTCTAGAAATAACTACTATATATACAGAAAACTATATCCTTAATAACTATCTGAACTGTCCGGTTTTCACCTAGAATTTTTATGTAAGTTGACCTATACACTTGCCTACCGAATTATGAAAAGGTTTGTTTATTTGAAAACAGCAAACACGCCTAAGAGAAGGGATACCTTCGTGGAGGATTTTCTAAGGAAAACTGGCTCATATCCTCGTTACGCATAGGAAAAACCAGGAAGACACCCATGCAGTCACCCCGTTCGCCTAGAATCGAATCCCAGCCAAATTACCAGAGTTTAAAACTTTATCCGTCAGCCGCTATTGGGCCCCAAACTATGAAACGAGAAAAAGCTGATAAACTTAAATTCAAATTTCAATGTTTTGTCTATTGAACGTTTTCAAGTTTTCTGGAAGTTTCGTTAAATTTAGTTGAAAACTCTGCATGTTCTAAACAAAAAAGAATGCGGGAAAAAAAGTGGAATTTTTAAAAGAAACCTTTATAGCTTCGTTAATATACATGTTATATTTACGAAACTGCATATGAAAATTGCACATAGCATGGAAAAGCTGTTGCAATAGATAGAGATTATTTCCTGGATTTTATGAAACAACTGATTTTTCTTAAGTATTTTGTAATTGGGCCGCTAAATGCATTCGTGACTGAATTTTCGTTAGAAAGCGTACGTCACCGAGATTTAAAAAAATTTCGTTGGACATTTCTCTAGAAATTCAAAAAAATGTCCTAAATTGAAAAGTGCCCAGTGACTTTGGGTTGTACAGTGTACGTGCTATATCTGCATATAAAAAAAAAATCAATAACTTACGAGGGCTGTTCCTGTTGACAACATCCAAGGCATCTAAGATAAATGTGAAGGATCTCTGAAAATAAAATAAAATAAATGAATAAAGCAGTTGAATTGGAGGATAAAAATATCAAAGAATTAATTGGAATAGACTTTTATTCTTCAAAAATTAAAATATCACACAAATTTTCAAAATAAGAAAATGTGTAAATTTCATTGCAAATAAATTATTTCAAGAGTGTAAAGCTATTATGTTTTTTAGATTACTTTTGTGATCAACTGAAAAAAGAATGGAACTCAATAATAATCCTTGTATATTTTCCTTCATTCGTTACTGTGCCTAGATATAATGAAGTTGAAGGAATCTCGAATACTATTAGACATATATGAATTTCGTTAAACGGCCAAATTGAAAAAATATATGTAGCTTATTTAAATACAATGCAAAATAGACGTAATATTAAATTAGTAATAATTTTTAAAACATAAGAATGTATATATTTTATGCTTGTTAACAATCATTCATCTCAAAGGTTTCATTTTGTTTATTAAATAAAAACTCGAAGGAGCTATAAAGAACGATTCTTCAGTACCTGAGTAACTGCTCTGTTTCTCTCTCCGTAGGTAAAATGCATATCAGTGAACTTCGCTTTCGTGTAGTGATGCATATCGCTCGAAGTCTAATTGGGAATGACGATTTACGCCAGCGGGACGCATTTACCTGCCTCTCAACAGCGGCCCAGTACCACCGAAAAGCGCCCTTTCCAAACACACACTCCGTTACAAAAAGCGCCTATTTCTGTCCTATCTACATTTTTGCCAGGTATTTCTGAATTACCCTGTATTTCCTAATTGAATGTTTTTCACAAATGTAGAGAACTTCATGGATATTTGCATGTGTATATAAATACATTGCGTATTTAAAACAGATCTGCAATATATACACACATACACATGCTAGTCAATCCAAGATACTGGAATAAATATAATTAATCATCGTTAAATGAATTGTTTTTTTATTTCGATAATTTTCATACACCTGTAATGAAAAAATGAATTTGCAGATTGCAAAATGAGAACGCCAGTTCAGAAAATCATGGAATTAAATAGTTTAGATTTCACCTCCTTCCTTATGCATTAACTATTTTCTAATAAATAGAGAATGTTTTCAATTTTACACGGTAAAACAATGTATATTGAGAAGACACAACAGTTAAAATTCTTGAATTTCTGAGCAATGCAGTTCTTTACTGGTTTGAATTTGGTTTAATGCAGGGTTCTCAACCAGTAGGGGATAACCCGTAGGGATAAATTTCCTAGTTCCAGGGGAGGAATGAGGTCAGACTTTTATTTACCTATTAAGTATTTACTTTTATTTTATTAATATGAAAAACTACTTTAATTCCCGTTTTGGTCTTTATCAACATTTTACACACTTTCTGTTTGGTTTAATTTATGAAACACAGTAAAAAATAATCTAAATTTAAATAAATGTATATCTATTTTCCGAATATTATTTGGAATGGAGGGGGGGGAGAATGTTCGTCTAGCAAATGTGAAAAGATTGCATGCAGCATTTTTTTCTTAAATAGCAGAATAAACACTCCCCCCCCCTGGTAGAACTCGAAAATAAAGCATAATTAAAGTCCTTATCAAGCAAGTTTAATCAAAATTGTTAGCGTTAGTACAATGCAGAATAAAATTTTGAAGTTAAATTTCTCGAGCGTTTCCAGTTCCCACAGTTTTTTACAGTTGAATTTTTTGTTACAAGGCAACAAATATTTAATCAGAATATAACGATTATTGGGATTTATCACTTGGAAACTTTCATAATAATAATAATAATAATAATAATAATAATAATAATAATAATAATAATAAATTAATTAATTCAATGAAAATATTTCACATAGATTCTAAGAAAAGCTTCTATTAAAATTTTGTAGAGAAGATGAAAATGTCCAATATGTAGCGTATAATCTACGCTGTAGTTTTAGAAGGAAAAGAGAGATAAGTTTGCATAATGCTCCATTGTAGACAGTGCCATCCTTTCTCTAACTGTCTGGGAGTGCATTTAGTGATACACCCTTTCATCTCGATCCCTCCATTAATGCTAAGGTAAATGAGAGGCACAAAATTAGGCACCCGGCTGCGATCGTGTAAAATAATCAGTTGAGGGGCGTTAAATATTACGCATAGAAGTGTTCGATATGAAATATTGTATCCTATTAACTGGAGAGAAAATTATCATTTATCGTTTTACGGAGCTCAAAAATAGTCCTCTAAGCATGCTGCTAAATGGAAAAGCGAAGTCAAAGGTTATGATAAAATTATTTTCGTGTAATGTAGGCTTAACGAGACCAACGCAGGTGCGAACTGTGAATGCTGCAATTAAACTGGGGGGCCTTCCACCGAAACTAGATAGTCGCTGTAATTTTAGTTTTTTTACTCCGGCAGGGAGAGAGATAATCGCTTCGCAGGTGAATGAAGTTTGCAGCTAACTTATGCAGTGAAAGCAGAATTACCTGTGATGTAAGAAATCTACCCACTTAACAAAGGTGAAAATTAAACTTACTGTACAAGTTTTTTATTTACAATGTAATTTGAAACTTTCATAATTTCGTTAATTCAACTGTTTGCTTAAAGGAAAGTAACTCTTAAGAGTTTTGGAGACCGCATATTCTGAACAATACTTGAATATCCTTGTACTCCCAATGAGTCTCCTTTAAACAGCTGTGCGTACATTTTATGGAGACTTTAACAGAATTAGTGACTATTCCGTACCTTTACAGTCAACAAATAACAATATGGAGCAAAGCATTTCACACTTCACAGTTTTCTTATTAAGTGGAAATTATTTAATCCTGAAAAAATAAAGGAATCTGAACAATACCGGCTATAAATCTTCATCTATTTCATAACAGGATTTGTTCAGAAAATACTGTACTCTGTTATTCAATGAATTGACTTAAATACAATGTTAGAGATTTTTTGACCTCATTACTGAATAAAACAATTTCAGAAATAAATAAATAATTAAAAAAAAAACATTCAACGCACGTTACTGAGCATGTGCAAAATACGGCATGATGGAAAATAATCATTAAGGCAAATTATTCAGACAAATTTTATTAGACATCTGAAGGAACATTGAATAATGAATATAATAAATTATGTTTCAAAATGAATTAAATTCGATAATGTGCATTATCATAAATTGAGTATAACTGATATATTTTAAATACAAAAGTGTCGGGAATTACCGAAGAATCCCAATGACTGAGGAGTAGAGTATTTATTTATTCAAGTAATTTGGTACGAAATCCAGTTCAAGTGGAATGCATTCTAAATGGGTAAGATAATATTCCCTAAGTACGAACTCCCAAGGCAAGACAAACGAATGTTGCAGTAGTAACATTTAATCATTTTCATACAAAGAGAATTAATTCGTCTGAGAAAGAAAAGAAACACAGCGCAATTAAAATTGTCACTTACGAAGTTCTTTTCAGTGCCTAAATAAATCATTTGCATCTTAAATACTACTTTTTACACTTAAACATACATTTCGCATTATCTCATAAGTTATTTTGAAATTCATTAATACAGATTTATCAAAGATTGTTACGCCTAATAAGCTGAATTAATATATGTATAAACTTCATTGAGATGCGGCCATCAATATAGTACTGTATATCTTAGCAATTAATAAAGCTTTTCAAAAGACAATATATAATGTATCTGGAAATTTACGCACCCTTTCATATTTACTCTCATTTCACATTGATATTTCACATTGATTTCTTATTTCGGATTGCATATAAAGAAAGGGATGTATTACGAAATAACCATGTTAGAAAACTGTTAGCTGCCAACATTTTTAAAGGTGATATGATCTTCCGATGGAAGGTAAGTAGAAGGGTAATTCATAAGATAAATACCGAGAACATACGTTTAGGGATGGATTCTACGTGAATGAGATGTGCCAACAGAAATTCGATCATATTTATATCACATGTCAGGATAAACAAGAAAAACCCAATGAACTTTCCATTATTCGAGTTTCAAAAGAAATTACCAGGGATCGATAATCTCATTCCCACAGATATTTTTTTCTGTTTAAAGCAATGTAAAATTGACATCGTTAAACTCCAGTTTGGGATAAAATTTCTTAAAAGTGAAGACTTTGTTATTATTATTATTATTTTCAGCAGATACAGAGGATGTCTACATATTTTTAGGTGGTGTGGTGTATTCAATTATGGCAAAGCACACTAGGGCTATCTGCCTAAGTGGAGGGATGCCTTTCGTGGAGGACTTTCTAAGGGAAACTGGCTCGTATACACGTTACACATGGGGAAAACCACGAAAACGCCCATGCAGCCAGCCCGTTCGCGGGATTCGAACCTCGGACCGAACTACCAGTGTTCAGCGACTTTACCGCTCGGCCGCTGGTGGGCCTACATATTTTTAGAACGATTTTGATAAAGAATTTAAAAAAAGTAAATATTTTTGGATTAAACTTTTCTGGCAACAACATTTTATTTGAAATCAGAAATATCGTCTCCTGCTTTTAAATTTATTCTTCTTTCAAAATGCATATATAAACAAGCTGTGTATTGAAGGATATGTTTTTTCGCTTTTCGAAGAGAAATAATCTTATTCCATAATACAAAAAGGTTAAGAAAATGCATAGTAATAAAATTTCTACCTGCAAAATAAGCAGCTTTATTAATCGGAAAGGGGAAAACTGTCAGTCATTACTTTCCACATGGAAAGAAGACTCCAAACGAATGACCAAAAACGTACTTACTGTTTCTAATGGTTCTAAAGTTAAATCGTTGGCAATAACAGAAAATCCGTTGACGCAGAAATCATTTGCAGAGTCTTTACATGAACCTGTAGCAACAATAAACAAAATAATAAACTAAAATTTATAACTTAAAAAAGCTAAAAAACATAATGTTCTCCAGGTTTTTCTGAGGCATGTTGCTCAAAGCAGAACAATTTGTAGGACCCTGTATGAAAACTATTTAGAAATCGTTACGAAAACTAAATCGAAATACATTATGAGGCTTGATGAAGTACGAGTTTACTTATATGACTGCAAAAACAAAATGTATATTTATTACCAAAAACGAAGAGAAAAAAATTTACAGACTTAGTTCCGTCAGTGCAAAGAAAGTTTCAGCATGGGGTTAATGACTGTCCCAGGATTCTCTTACAGTGGAAAATTTAAAATAAGAAGAATGGAAAAATATGTTAAAATCAACTCAAACTTAGTATCAAGAGAAATTTTTACATTCGATATTTACAACATAAATTCCATTTCTTTATCGCAATGACCTTCAAAAACTGAAACTTCGTCAAGACAAAGCAAAAAGTCATACTTCGAAAATTATCATTGCATTCCTTGAAAAATTGAAGATTGATACAAGTATTGCATGTATACCTTTTCAGCATATTCCTGTGAAGTATCCTGATGTTTCACCTTTTATATATTTGGTCTTTGTAAAGAGTTTTTTCTAAACTCAAACCCACCACGATTATGGACTCTGGGAAATAGTGGAAGAGGAATGGAAATCAATACCCCTGGAAAATTTATGGAAAACACTTCTATCATGGAAATCAAAATGCAGACTTATAGCCCAGAAAAAAAGGCTATCAAATGAATATTAAAAAAAATACTCTAGATTTTAAATATTAAGTAAACGGCACCGAAATCGTTCTAAAAAGTGTAAACATTCTTTGCACTTATATTTTCGGCCAACTAAATATTTGTACTTTTGTTTTTATTACATTACGTATGTATAAACAAAATCAAGATTCTTCCATCCCTCTCAATTACTCCCTTATAATTTTTAAAGTAAACATTTGTTTATGGCAATAAATCGTTGGCAATAACAGATAATCCGCTCTCGCAGAAATCATTTGTAGAGTCTTTACATAAATCTGTAGCAACAATAAACAAAATAATAAACTAAAATTTATAACTTAAAAAAGTATGTTTAAGTTTTATAACTTAAAAAAGTATGTATGTTTAGGTACATGTGTCATTTATTGATTCTATGTCTTCATTTTAATGCAGTTAAACAAAGAATATCCTTTAATTCATTTCACTAAATTTTGGGGGAAAAAATAGTTATACAGAGTACAATGTAACGGAGAAATATGAAAACATGCACCATTCTACGCTATATTCCAGTTACTTTCTGAAAGGTTTAAAATCGAATTCTGAAGTCATAACTGTGATGCAACACTGAATGAAATATTAATTTACGCCGCACGAAAATGCGCCAGATATTAGTGACAGGGAGTTGTTTCCATTGTCAGACGTTGTGCGGGATAGAATATTACTCTATAGTTATCACTCGTAACCTCCAATTAAACGCCCTGAAATAGACTGTAATTGAATAACCTAGCTCTTTTGTTAGAAAAGTGGAAGTAGAAAAAAAATGAATCTCAGAAATCATTTCTGAAAACAAAAGGTGTGCTTTTGTTGAAGGCTAATAATCATAATTTAAAATATTGATCTCTGACGGCAGTTCCTTAATTAAACTTCGCTGATATAATTTGATACTAAAAACGATACTTGGTGCGGAATACAATTTTTAAAATTATATATTCAGGGATATTTCAGTTACATAATCATTTTTCCTTCCTTTTCATTTCCCCCCCCCCAATTTTGAATACTTTACTTATAGATAGTTTCTTAAATAATTCTGACTGAAAATTAAATTATTTTTATCAACTTTAAATTGTTCTTGTAATTGATGACTTTCATTATTTTTCATTAAGCAAGTTCATAACAGTTAGTAGAATAAACTTGTCTAATTAGTAGAGGGTTTTTTTTTTTTTTTTTTTTTTTTTTGTCTTTAAAGAAAACTAAAACAAATCATAGGGTTTAAGAATTTAAATATTTTTAATAGTTTTCGTTCCCAACTACAGGATATAATACAAGACACATTCATGGCTTTAAAACCTATACAGAATAACCAAATATTAAGACAGCTGCTCAATACGCAGCTGGCCATTCAAAATGCAACACAAAGAAGGACAAGAGATATCAAAGCCAAATTTATTTCAGATATTACATATACACTCGTGTCCATAAATTAAGGATAATTCGGAGTCACGCGGAAATCGAACTCTAAAATAAATATATCACCTGTAAAATCACTACACACATCTTCAAGAACCATATGCAAATTTCAGGAAGTAACCAGATGACACCGATGGTACGTCACAATGACGACAGTGTAAGAGAGTGATATATAAGGAATACAGGCAAAGAAAGAAGTAAAATTGTTCGCAGGCGCTTTATAAGCATTTCAGTGCAATAACCGAATGGTTACGACACAAAGGACGCATTTGGATGATTTTTTACGTGGTAGAATTATCGGCCGTCTGGAATGTGGGCGTACCCAACTGGAAGTATCAGACGAACTTGGAATTGCCCAGAGTGCTATCTCCTGGCTTTGGCAAAGATTCCAAGATGATGGTAATGTGAGTACACGTTACAGCACAGGTCGCCCCAGAGTTACAACGCCGAATGAGGACCGGTATTTGGCAGTTACTGCCAAAAGAAACAGGCGGAGCACAGCCTCAGACCTGTCTCGTCAGCTCTCTTCAGCCACTGGTACGACGATTTCAAGGCAGACCGTGTACAGACGCTTAGGGCAGATTGGTCTATATGCTCGTAGACCTGTCAGATGCGTTACACTTACTGCAACTCACTGTCGCCTGCGGTTAGCCTGGAGTAGGGAGCATGCATTGTGGACACAGCAACAGTGGGCTTGTGTGATGTTTTCCGACGAGTCCAGGTTTAGCTTGCAGTCTGATTCTCGCCGGAGTTTCATATGGAGAGCTCCAGGTACCCGTTACCACCAAGAAAACATCATTGAACGACACCGTTACGGTGGTGCAGGAGTGCTCGTTTGGGGTGGAATTATTCTTGGTTCCAGAACTGACCTGCATGTTCAAATTGGAACCGTGACAAGCCAAATCTATCGGGACGTCATTCTGGAACAACATGTTCGTTTGTTTCGGGGCGCCATGGGCGCACAATTTGTATTTATGGATGACAACGCCCGTTCTCACCGTGTAAAAATCGTAAGCGAATGCCTTCAGTCGGAGGATATCACCCGTATGGACTGGCCAGCATTCTCACCGGACTTTTATCCAGTAGAGCACGTGTGGGACATGCTTGGCCGACGAGTTGCAGCCCGTCAACCTCCTCCTACATGTCTACCGGAACTTCGGAGAGCATTGCCTTTTGAGTGGTGTAATATCCTTCAAGCTCAGATCGATAATTTGATACTGAGCATGCCTAGGCGTTGCACGGACAGTATTGCATCGTCTGGGAGACATACAATGTATTAACAATCATACCAACCATGTAATATTGGTTTTTTGTAAATAGATTTTTTTGTAATTTGCTCCAGGGAGAAAAAATCGCTAATTTTTTAATAATATCAAACATTATCTTTTTTTGCTCTTTACCTAATTTTTGATTTTTAGTAAATAAGCTTTACAAATAAGTCAAATTTGTTTTGCTTCTAACTCTTCCTTTGCCTGATTTTGCATTATCCTTAATTTATGGACATGAGTGTAGTATCAATGTTAATTGATTTGAAATACAGCCTTCTTTGAGGTGAGAAAGATGAGAAAATTAGTAATCAATATTCCCACCACATTCGTCAGTAACCGCTGCTACACGCCACGGCATTGAGTGAAAGTGGTTTGGGATGCGTCGTTGGAAAATGGAAGGCCATGCTGCTTCCACACGCAAAGTTCATCTGGTGTGTGCCGATGGGTGCGAAATGCCGGGATAGGCGTTCTTCTGTCATTGGCCAGGCATGTTCGATGGGCAATAGGTCTGGAGAACAGGAAGGGCAGAGTAACAATGCAATATGGTAGGATAAGAAGAAAGCTTGAACACTGCATGCAACGTATGGTCGCGCATTGTCCATTTGAAATATGGCCGCAGGTATGCCCTGAAGTTAAGGAAGGAGGAAAATTTCAGAGATTCAGCGTTGGGCGTTGGTTAAGTAATAAAGTAAGTGTACCGATAATGCGTACTAAGTACCGATAATGCGTACTAAGGGGTAGGGAAGTAGAATGCAAGACTTACCGAATACCATAACACCCGGTGCAGGACCAGTATGACGATGTAACACAACAAGCGAGCAGCCTGTTTCCATGGTGTATCCAAACTCTAACCCTTCCATCATGGTATTGCAGGCAGAAGTGTGATTCGTCCGAAAACACAATGTCACGTCATTGGTATGTCCATCTCGTAATTCAGTGCACCATTGCAAAAGTAAACGCCTCTGGTTTAAATGAGCTCCTAGCGGATTATCCATGCAACTGACGTCGAATTATTCGTGCAGGCACCAAGTTATATTACAGATTGCATTCTTTGTGATATGGTTGCGAATGTGACAGTCTGCTGTATCAGCACTATGCGCACAATACGCCTGTCTTTCCGCGGAGTTTTGCGACAAGGAGGTTACAATTGCTGCAAGTCGCACCTTCCTGCATCCACCGGTTTTATTTTCGCATGATTGTTATTTGGTTATATCAGACACAAATGACCGATTTCCCCGATGGATAATTCACAATATCTGCATGCAACGATTCTGCCTCGGTCAAACTCAGAAACGTACTCGAATGATGCGAGTTTCCTAAACTGAGATACCAGTCTACGACCTAGAAATAATACTCTATGCAGTCGTTTTTACAGACACACACATGTATACATACATACTTAAACATAGAAACATAGTGTGTGTAAGATAAAAAATATCTTAAACAAAATTCTAACTATGCACCAAGCTCCGTAATCATGCATCTACGTTACCCAATATCGACAACAAAATGTTCATTACATTATACACACATTTACATGCACATACATAAACTCTTAGACACACACACACACACACACAAAAAAAAAAAAAAAAAAAAAAAAAAAAACCGACGCACAAATGCAAAATTTTGCATTTTGGCTGCCAATAAATGAACGGTTCTCGCTACAGCGCATCTGATCTGCTCAACTGGCAGGATATTTAAGAGGAGAAATAACGATTCCAGGTCATAAATTCTTCACAAATTTCAGACAGTAACTATGCCTCGCATGCAGGTGCGCGAACGATATGCGAAGATGTCAGAATTTGAGAGAGGTCGTGTAGTTGGGCTCAAAGAAGCCGGTTGGTTTTATCGGCGAATAGCTCGACATTTGAGCATTAGCGATGCCACTATTAGACGATGTTGGCAGGAATGGGTGAACCATGGCCGCACACAGCGTCAAAAAGGAAGCGGTAGGCCTAGAGAAACGACAGAACGTGAAGACCGAGCAATCGTCAGAGCGGCACTCACAGCCCCAGATGCATCATTATCATTGATTGTACGTGTAACTAGTGCTTCAGTGACCGCAAGGACCATTGATAGACGGCTCACAGAAAGGGGGCTGAGGTCACGGCGCCCCTTGCGCCGACTACCATTGACCTCTGTACAACGTCAAGCCCGTTTGCAGTGGTGTCGGGCTCATTCGCACTGGAATGTCACTGACTGGAGTAGAATAGTCTTCAATGATGAGTCTCGCTTTGAAATGAAGCCCGATGACCATCGAAGGCGAGTCTGGAGACACCCCGGACATCGGTGTGATACCAACCTGTCTTCCGGCAGACAGGCCGACAACCAGGAGTAATGGTCTGGGGTGCCATTTCACTTCATAGTAGGACCCCTTTGGTTGTCATCCGTCGCAAATAGCACAGCGGTACGTCGAGGAAGTTCTAAGGCCAGTTGTGTTGCCCTTCATGTCACGCCACCCTGGGCTTACTTTTCAGCAAGATAATGCCCGCCCCCACACCGCACGTTTCTACTGCTTGCTTTAGTGTTTGCCGAGCATTACCTTGGCCAGCAACGTCACCGGATCTCTCTCCTATTGAGCACGTTTGGAGCATTATGGGTAGGGCCCTCCAACCAGCTCGGGATGTTGACGATCTAACGCGCCAGTTGAACAGAATTTGGCACGATATCCCTCAGGAGGACATCCGCAACCTCTGTCAATCGACGCCAAGCCGAATAACTGCTTGCATAAAGGCCAGAGGTGGACAAACGGCGTTACTCACTTTTTCACTTTGTGAAGTTCTATCACTTCAATAAATCATCCAATTTTTCTCAAACTGTAACCATTTGTTTTTCTGTACATTCGGATCTACTTCAGTCTACTTCTGTACATTCTACCGATTTTTGTCCCATTCGGATAACTCCTACATATATACATATATAGACAGAGAGTAAGTATCGTTACCACCATTACTGAAGGGCTGCCTGCTCTAAAACAGACAGGGCCAACGCGAGAGTTGAGAAACCGATAAGGCCATACTTGGCAGCAGAATCAACGGTTCGTAATTTTTTCGGAATTTACGGAGAATCAGGCAGCAGATTGTGTGGCTTCAGAGACTGCACTAGACGGCAAAAAGCATAGCACCATTTCCGAGATGGTCCATCTTCTGCAGAGCGGTAAAGACGTTGAACACTGGTAATTCCGTCTGGGGTTCGAATCCCGGAGAACGAGCTGGCTGCATGGGTGTTTTCGTGTTTCTTCCCATGTGTAACTTGTATACGACCCAGTTTCCTTAGAAAGTCCTCCACGAAGGCATCCCTCCTTTAAGCAGATAGCCCTCGAGTGCTTTGCCATAAACAAATAAACCAAACCAAACCACTCCTGAGACAGAATGCAGTCCTGGGGGATACTGAAAGGAAAGTCAGTTCGCATTCACGTTACAATGGAAAAGCAACAAAAATCGTACGAATATGGAAACCAATAGCCAGTCATCAGCAGAGGATTATTTGCCAAAATATTTGCAAATCAAAAATTTACAGTAGAGTTTTTCAAACTTCTTGGATCATCGCCGCCTCATCTAAACTATTTTTTGCAACTTTCCAGCTCCCTTATTTTTTTCCGCTTATGCGTAATAACAGAAGGGGGCCCACCAGCGGCCGAGCGGTAAAGTCGCTGAACACTGGTAGTTCGGTCCGAGGTTCGAATCCCGCGAACGGGCTGGCTGCATGGGCATTTTCGTGGTTTTCCCCATGTGTAACGTGTATACGAGCCAGTTTCCCTTAGAAAGTCCTCCACGAAGGCATCCCTCCCCTTAGGCAGATAGCCCTAATGTGCTTTGCCATAATTAAATACACCACCACCGTAATAACAGAAGTGTAGTGCACCGTTGACGAAGAAGATGAAGAGGAAATTGAATACGTGGTGCTTTTTATAGTATTATTTCTTCAATTAATAAGTATTCGTGGATATTTACGAATCCTCTTTATTTTTTCATAATTCGCTGAATAAGACAAAATACTTCAGTTTCACCTTTGCCACTAGGTAAATACATGCGTCATTAGCATTATGTAGGAATCATATGCTAGGGATTAATTCTGAAATGATGCACTTTAGAAAGATTTATTATAAATGTTGGGCAGTCCCTCTCTGGCAGCCATCACTGAAGCACAGAAGTGACCTCACTCATGTTACGTGATGCTGGCTGACTTTTGAACTAGTATACTTGCTACTACTGTGGAATTTCGTGTATGATTCTTTTTTGATTGTGTTGAATGACTTACATATGAAGTTTACCTTTGTTACTTTTGCAGATGTGATAACCTAATATATTTTTCTAATTTAATTAAAGTAATAGATATAAAACCAGGCATATCATCTTCATCCTTGCGATAGCACGTCTCTATGATATGGTGACTTTAATCTTCACTAAGATAAGACGTGGCAATCATATTACTATTTTTAGGCTAAAAAGGGAAAACAATCAAACTGAAAATGAGATTTAAGGGGCTGTCACAAATGAAGGTTAGAATTTTATCTTAAAGATTCCTTACCTTATATACATGTAACTAATATTAAATAATTGTAGTCAATTAATATATAATTCCTTAATTAATCTATCATTAAAAATACAAACTTATTTAGTTTTATTTTTCGGCAAAAATAAGAATAAACATACTCTAATTTCTTTCGTAGTGAAAATTTAATCTACATAATCAAACAAAAATAATAAATAATACAATACTATTAGTGTTACAATGGTAGCATTAATTAATATTTAATCAATGGGATGGATGAGTATGTTGATGAGTGAATAACGTATCAAAACTGGGCATAACTTCATAAATTACGCCATTTCAACAACCTGTAATTGTTTTCCCCTTTCTTGTTTATTTCCCATAAGCTGACATACAGAGAATACTAAAATCTCTATTTCCGAAGCCGCTTTTGACGCCTACTGCCCCATGGATAATTCAAACTTTTCAAGAAGGAACTATTGCCGTGCAGGTTCTCTTAAGAACTTTTCTAAATTTGAGTACTCTTTTTGGATATGGGGGGGGGGGAGAAAAAAAGCATACAGAATAAGTAAGCAAATTCAAACAGGAAACCCACCCAGTCTTCAAAATTTCCTTCTAAATATGAAAAACCGAAACTAGATATTGATGCAGAGTCAAGAACATAAAGACCATGCGTTGGATTACTTATATACATGTAACTAATATATAATAGGTGTTCAAAACAATGCTCATGACAGTTAAGACAGTTGAAGGTTATGAAAGTATCAAAAAACTGTATCGATATTTTTCAGATCAAGAAGAAACATGATACTTTTGCAGTAAGAAGCATAATATACTTTAAACAAAAGGGGTTGCTTAATAAATGAAATATTTAAAGAAAATGTTAAGCACCGTTTAAATAATGCTTGTAACAAGCAATACAGCAGGTTTAAAATAAGAGTTAAAATATTTTGAAGATTAGAAAACAGCAAATAACTATAAATAGGGTTGCAAGAAGTTCATACCATTAAAATATCTACGGGAATGGGGGAGGAAAGAGAATTTGAAAAAAATAAATATATTGCATGTGACTGTTGCGCAAATATAATGAGTACCGAAAGAAGATTTGATTGTACATTCATCTACTATTACTGAAGATATACAAAGCATTATATGCGTTTGACTAAATGGATTCTTATATGAAAATTGATTTGTTACTCTGTGTTTAATATTTTGCAGTGACATGGAAACAAGAGTTCTTTCTCTGTGTCTTACACAAACATAATCGTAACTTTTCTAATAATTTATAAAGCACTGGTAGAAAAGTAGACTTCTTTTATACATCAGAAACTGGCCTATGGAGAAATTTCCATACCCATCACTAACCATCCAACTTGTCCCATCGGCTGCTGTTTTGGCACAAAATTTCTCATCTTAGAACTGCAGGTGAGAAGTATGACGCTATTTAGTGGCAAGAAATGTATGTTTGCAATTTGTTCCACGACATTCATACACCAACCTTGATTTATACGTGTGTGTGCTTATATCAAAAGTGATAGCGAATGATAAATAGGGAACAAAAATCACAAATCTGTTTTTCAACTTTAAAAGAAGAGGGGGAAAAAACGACTGCAGAATTAGTTGGGTTAAAGAGAGGGGGGGAAGGAGGACATTTTAGTCAGTAACGTCGGCATGATGTATTTCAGGACAACACCGTGAGGATAAAGACTGGCAAACCCACGACTAACAGTTTATCGTGCATACGTCGAAACATGGGTAATTCCACGGTTATCAAAACACGCTGCCTCTAAGTTAAGAGTTTATGAGCGCAGAGAACAGATGGGACCCATCTCAAAAAAGTGTGTTTATTAATGTGCTACGCAATAACTCGCTCTTTTCATCTCGTGGCTCAGATTTTTTCTGTTAAATCAGTTTAAGATAATGAGTGCGTCAAAAATTTATAAGAATTTTATTCCGTTCGAGCATTAGACATGGTACTTCTCGAATTTTCTTAGGACTACTTCATTTAGCTACCGAAGCTACTGACTTATTTTCTTCTTTCATTCTTTCTTAATCCTAGAATGGCGTAAACTCTCACAAATTTTCTTTTTTGCTTTCTCATTATATATATGTAAGAAAAATAAAGAATATGTAAAAGGTTAAATTAGCAGCTTAAAATTCCCTTCAGTATTCAAAAAATAGTAACCTCTATTTGCACTGCGTCATTTCAAGACTAATTTATGTCATATGATTCTTACGTAATTCTGATGATGTAAATGTAATTAAAATTCAAACAGCCAATAGTAATTTTACAGCAATATATTAACTATCCAATCAAAATGCATTGAGAACCAAAACTAAATTCAGTCTGAATTAAGATTTCACCACGCACTTGTTTTCTACGCTTCGGCCTAGCTGGACTACAGTCTGTCTGCTCCTTTTTCTCTTATTGAAAATTTATCTAAAATGTAAACTTTTTGGAAAAGCCACAATTAATCAGCCAACTTGATTGTGGCCACAACATGTTTGCTGAAATTGAAAACTAAAATTTAATTTCCCTTTGCCTCCAATTTCGTATTCATTATGGATCAACTACGCTATCAAAATTCCTGCTGGTCATTACTTCTGAGTTTATATATATATATATATATATATATATATATATGTGTGTGTGTGTGTGTGTGTATGTGTGTGTATGTGTGTGTATGCATATAAACTTAAAGTATGTCATTAAAGTTAAAATTCTGTTGGGGTGATGGTGACTTTTAGCATCAAGTTTAGTTTATCAACTTAGCTAAACAAGTTTCTGATATCACTGTTCTGATTCAAGTTTCTGATTTCAAGACACTCTTATATTTATGGGAATCTAGGACAATAATTCTGTATTAAAAGTATGTATAATTAAATTCTATATTACCAGGTCTTGCATAAAACTTCTTACATCCAGTTTTAGCAATTTTTGTCGAAAAGCTATAAAATGCTGTGGATGATCTCTTGTATAACTTGACTAAGTTTTAATTTTTTAATTTATCTTTATTTATGAAAATCAACAGAAATCATAAAGCATAAATATCGATAGTTACATATAAGGCGTTTTCGCAGCCACATGAGGCTTTCAGAAGTCATTATATGGATCGAGTAGTATAACCGAATTTGAAAATAAGTGCTAGTTGACTCATTTAATAGATATGATTGGCTGCTTTAATGAACTGAACAAACGTTTTTAAGTGGGAAAGCAATCAATAAATGAAGTATTAAAAACTATTCTGCTCAAAATTAAACTGAAACCAGCTAGACCTGTGCGAATAATTGGCAAGAAAATTCAGTCTATTCCAAGTATTATGATGTTAACGTTAAAAATCCCCCCCTTTTTTTTTTTACTTTTCAGATGTTCTTGAAAAATGGTTCGCGAAGCTTCCTTGTGTAATTAAACAGAAGAAGAGATTTTTACCATTGAAATAATTATTGACAACAGCTGTTACCGAATGATTATTTGTGTTCCTTGTCATCGAACTCTTTAATTAATACAGGAAGTTAAGAAGTGGGTCCTTGAATATCAATATTATCACTACGCAATGCAAAATAAAACAACGTAACTCAAATTAATGTAAAATTACTGCAGAGTAAAATAAAATGGTCTATATTTAATTTTCTGAGGTTAATTATTATGCAAAAAAACATTTTTATGTACTGAACATTAAAATTACATAAACATAATGTAAGTGAATTCTCGCAGCGAAACAAAAATAAGCTGTTCTAATGTTTGAACTAGGATTCGTTTAATCTATTTCTTCATTATTTATCCTATCCGTCCTAATTAGTATAGCAGTTAATACTCCTGGCTGCTATATCGTGGCTCGGTTTCGAATCCCGGAGAAGGCATGGATGTTTCTAAATGTATAGTGTTTGTCTAGCATTAAGGCACTCAAAATACACAGCAAACCGTAAGTCCTCTCGTAGTGGTTTATTGGTAGGCGTGAGAGACCCTTAGACCAGTGCCCTGTAGTGCACTCCATCAAAACTGGGACAGAGCTGGGCAAAGTCACAGTGTCATCGAAATGGTGCCAGGCCAACGACAGACACAATCTTGCACTCTTTACCACGATAAAATTCATAGACTTCTCCTGATTGAGTTAAACAAGTGAGACAGGTACAACAACAACTCTTAATTCTTTTATTCAAGATTTTATTTGTTTACTTGACTCGGGAAAAAGTACGAAAGATATCTGTCTAAGGTAAGGAGTTTTTCGTAGAGGCACAGCGATTCTGTGAAAAATGGACACATATTTAACAGTATACATAAGGAAAGTCAACCCACCAGCACACCTTCTGGGACCAAAAACTGAGTATTACTACAAGGATTTAGCGGCTTTAATCACTCGACCACCGATGGGCTTCCAAAGAATTCTATTATTTGTTTCTTGAATTAGGCTACTATGAGCGTTGATTGTTTCCTACTGAACCGTCACAGAAATGCATTAATAAGGAAAACTTTTTTATTAAAAAACTAAGCAACAATTTTTTTCTCTTAAAATCAGATCTTTACAGCACTTTTTACTCTTATTTTATATGCATTTAGAAATTTAATAGTTCATGCTCGAAGTGGCAAAAGACGCGTGGATCATTATAACAATGTGCAAGCGTATACAGTACTTATTTAACGAATTCTTCTGAATTTTATTTCCGTACAAAGCTTGTTTCCATGTTTAATATTTAATCTTTAATTACTGAATAATAAAGTAGTCTTATACATTATAATTAATATTCGTCTATACCTAATATAAGTTCTTCTAATGATACCCTTCCATCGGATATTATACATGTAGAGAAATATGTATAATGAGAAAAATGCGTTTTACACCTTTCATACCAAAAATAATATATAAAACTGAGGAAATCTTATATATATATATATATATATATATATTTAAAAAAAAACACTAAGTTTACTTTTTTTTTTTTTTTTTTTGGACAAAGTCATAAAAACAACGAAACCTATACAACATTCATTGCTATTTTATCAGAAGACACTGACATTAAAATTAAAAAAATATCAGAGCAGAACCTCGATTATCTGAGGCCATTACGACCGTAACCATTTCGGATAATCGAATACGCGGTTAAATGAGACAAAGTTTTAAATCATGCCAATTTTTCGTTTGAAACGGTTTTCTAAAACTGTTTATATGAATTTCTGAAATTAAGTGAACAAGTACAACTATTAACATTTTAACAAAACTTTTGTAAGTAAATAAAATTTGCTTCCTTCATTTAAACAAATAATCCATTCAAAATTTTACTTCACGACAAAAACATTCATAAAAAATAGATAAATAAATAACTAAAATAAAACCTTAAATAAACAAACACCATGAAAATTGATTCAAATTGTGAAAGTTTGTCAAAATTATTTTGTGCAATTTTATGAAATATTATTTTTTTTTAGAAATATTTCTTACTCATTTTGTGACAGTCTTATAAACTCTAGCAGGCGCATCACAATGGCGCCGATGACCAACAAAAGATCCACAGGAGCAGCAGCAGAACGTTTGCTCTACAAAGAGTTTTCACATTGTCCGTTTCCGTTTCATCGTTATCCCTAGCATCACTTTTATCACTGCAAGTTTTAATATTCTCCGGATCTATGACGTACTTCAGAAATTGATTCGCCATTTTCTAGATTTTTCCGTTCTGAAACATCATCTTGAGTGTTATCTTCGTATCCTTTCATCTTTTGAAACATGTGTATGAATTCACTGCTGGTTGATGCCTCACTGTGAATGATACTTACGCCTTTAAGACATGTGAACCGTATCTTTCATCGTAATGCACAGGAAACGGAGGGTTGAAAGGTCATTAAATGACAAATCTCTGATAAGAAAGGTTTAAAGATCAACCATTGAGAAGAGGATTCCTGAATGTTACTGATTTCCTGCTTCTCCTCTCTAATTTTACTATATTTCCCCAATGATTTCTCTAAATTGATTATTAGCTTAGGTAGCAGAGATATCAGTTTATAGAACTTCGGTTAGTCAAAGTTGTGTTGTATTTATCTTTTCATTTAAACTAAAATTTATCTAATCACTTAATTGAATGCATAAAGTAGTAGTTAGATATGCATCGGAAAGAAACTTATCCAGAACTTTCTTAACATTCTCTGCTCATGATGTAGCTTTTTGAAATCAAATATATGTATGAGCAAATTTTTTCCAGAATAAATCATAAATAAAAAAAGACGAAAATATCTGACAAATATATTGAGTGTACACGTAAAATTTGGTAGCATGTCTTTGAGACTAGAAATTTAAAATTCCGGCTTGCTGTTTACATTAAAATTATATCCGAAAGCCTTGATAAATAGCTTTCGGATTAAAAAGTAAACGTAATCTTATGTGAGACGATACCAATGTAGATTGTATTCTGGTCGTTAATAAATGTTAAATTCTATACGCAGCCTTTGCACATTTATTTCCGGTTGTTTGGATCATCGGTATACCTTTATTGTTCCATGTAGCCTCGAAGTTTCAAAAGGATGGACATTCCTAGATAGGATGATCTGCTCTCACCACTTAGGTTTAATTTCTATAATTAGAAATGCTGGAGCCGTATGGCAGAAAGTAAATAAATAAAATAATGAATAATGAATCATTATTAAAATTAAACAAAATGTAAAGAGCTAAATAAAGAATTAATAAATTAATTGAAATTAATGATGAATATAAATAATTAATTAAAATACCCAGTTAATCTTCTTTGGCGCTCCGGTCAATTATAATTTCACTCAAAACAGGCGAAGTACCGAAGACGTCCTTCGATAGGCTTCGGCCCAATTTAACTCCTCATCTCACAATACTCTCAAAAATCATGATAATACAGTTGTAACTAGATGGAACTACAAAGCACGGTCTTATAAAATTTTAATAATTAAAAGTCAATACGTAATAAATTTTAATTTCTCCTAGGAAGTTCTTAATTCAATATGTGTAAGAATTCTACCTGTAATAGCAATTAAACTTAATTAAAAAATATTTTTTCATTAATAAAGTGCACAAAGTTCGTCTTTCGAATTAAAAAAGGAGGATATAAATGTTTGTCTCCGTAACCGGTTGGCGCATCACAGATATTCCTGTAATCGGAAGACTTCTGAAAAATTTTATGAAGTAAATTTTGCAGAACATGTTGAATGATTTCTAGTTTGAAGAAATATTTTCCAGTTTTTTTGTTCAGCGCTTAAGATCTCTGATTAAAAAAAAAATTACGTTACTTTTCATAAAAAAACATTGTTACTTTAAAATAAATCAAAAACTGAAAAATGTTAATTTCAAAAGAAAAATCAGATACCCATTCGTAAAGAAAGGTAGTCTGATCATGGGGTAGTGTGATCACCAAAACCTATTCTCAAATTTCAGTTTTAATTTTACAGTTGCCAATTTTTTAGTTAGAGAGGTAAAAATATCACTTTCGAGCTTACTCTTCCGAAGTCTCATGGGACAAGAAAGTTATCACAAGAGTAAGGCAGCATTAATGGAAATAATAAAAGACTTGCCAGCCGAAGCGTATATGTGACAAAAGGTTTGGGGGCAACCTCAGTAGAAAATGTTATACATAGTATCAACTAACCCACAACGGTAACGTGAACAATACAACGGAGAGGAGGGAGAGTTCATATGTGGTAACTGCAGATGTTACTATTCCAGGCAACCGTAAGTGAGTTGCTTGTGTACTATGTCCCCAATGACATTTACAACGTAATATAGTAGTGAAGTGTATTTATCGACAACCGTAACTGTTACCGACGAGAGCAGTCACAGGTGTTTCGCGAAAAGGATGTCTCATCTGAAGAAAAGCTTCGCTAATAAAGAGATTTTAAATTCGGCTATAGTATATGAAGTCATCCTTCCTCGAATTTGTGGAGGAAATGACTCGGTTTATTTGTCAATGGTAATTCTAATAGCCAAAACGCCAAAAGAAGGATGGGAAAGAATAGCGGCAGGAATTTAACTATTAACTTTACTGCCTTCCCTTAAAATAATACTTTCGAAGTTAAGAGAAACATTTTTATAATTACCAAATAATGGGTCAGGCTTTAAAACTCTTTTCGTTGCCTTATTAAAGGTAGATTTTGCACATATTAGTATAAAATGCGTCTGTATTGAACGATACAATTTTTATATAGTTCCCTTTTAAATAATTCAAAACAAAAATTTTACGAATTTCTTAATAATCATTGCAAATTTCTGGAATAAATGCAATTATTTGCAAAGATCAATAATGTTTTGCATGCTCTAAATTCAGATACTTCGCTTCAATTATAGTACAATAATGATTTAAAAGTTTTACCTCTCCATGTACAAATCTGTTATAATTTTTAATGCATTTTATTAAGCAGAAAATTTTATACTATAGCTCAATTTATAAAAATTTATAATAATTTTGGAAGGCAGCTTACGAAATACTTCATCAAATATAATTTTTGAAATTCCATACAAAATAGAAAATACTTGGATAATTGCAAAATTTCGTGGTAGGTTTGAAAATAAAATATAAACATTAATATCTCACAGAAAACAACGACCTCTTTCGTTACAGGACTACGTGGTACTAAACTTCTAATAATAAGAAATCTTTCTCTGATTTTTTTTATAGCAACAAACAAAAGAGCTAAAACAGAAAGATCCACTTTAAAAAAATTGTTATTGACAATAATTAATTTAAAAAAAGAGCACTGTTTGTTAGATTTATTAAAATTTGAAAAAAAAATTAATTTCAAGGGAGCCATTAGGCAACAGCGTTCACTAATGTGAACACAATGTGACTAGATGTGTTCAAATGGTATGTTGTCTTGATGTTAGTTTCTCTATATGAATTCACATTGATAAGAACCAAGGATCGTTGTCACACTCTCCTTTCTATAGATAATTGTTTGCGCGAGTAGTGCAGTAATGGAAAAGGATCTGAAGACAAGCTTCTTTGTATATAATATAGTCAGTATCATTTCATACGATTGTCTTCTAGTGCTTTACGAGTTTAAAACTTCTTGCTATTCAAACTATTTTGCAGAGACGATAAGTGAAAATTTAAAGCACAAAGTTCTGGAGAATATGATGGCTGCCGGAGGATTTTCAATATTAAATTCTTCAGTTTTTTCGGCATTACTTGGCCAACACGTATTGACAGAGGTCGAAGGGAGCCAAACCGGGCTTTATTTGTGAATTTGGATTATTTAGATTATGGCAAAGCACTAGACGACGTCCATCTGCCTTGGGGAAGGGTTGTCTTCCTAGAGGACTTTTTAAAGAAAACTAGTAGCTTGTATTTCCGTTAGTCATAGAGAACACTACGAAAACTCTCATGCAGACAGCCCGTTCGCCAGGTCGAACTACCAGGGTTCGGCAACTTTGTGCCAGGCAGCTGGTGGGCCGGGGTTATTTGCAAGTTTCCATAATAAGTTTGATGAGATACTGATATTGTTTCGCCCTATGGGAGAAATTCGAAGAAAATGATTCTCCCTGCCTCTCATCATACAGACAGCTAAACCTTCATTTGATGAAAGATAGCATGGGTTCTAAAATTTCTGTTTTTAACAAAATTAGCATCAGAAAGTATCTGATGCATCTAATGCTATTTTTGCATCATTTCTGTCTTAGATATGAGATAGAATGGGTTTATCTGATGAAAGGTAGCATGGGTTCTGCAGTTTCACATGTTTGTTTTCAGCTATTTTTTCATTATATATTCTTGTACATGATTTCTATTTATCGCCTATTATAACTAAATGTAAAAATAGCTTTTTCACCCGGCATCGGACAGAGAAATGGAAGCAAAGACATGATTTGATTCATTCTTTTTTATCAAACACTGCGGCATCCACATATTGAGTTTGGATGGAAATCCAGGTTTCTATAAATGGCGAAATGCAGATGAATTTTCAATTTTAAGCCTTTCAACAATACCTTCAGTTGTGAAGCTTGGGTTATTTTCCACTAAATCATGTATGACATCTTCATTTTTGCCGGAAGACTGTTCAAAGCGGGGTTTATTATACAACCATTCCGAAAACTGACAAGCCAAGTTTTTGCTGTGCTAAGAGCAAATGCACATTCCAAATACATGTTTCAAATGATTTTGTTGTTGTTCCAATGCTCACTCCTTACATTCATACGACGCGACATGCTACAAATGTAAGTTTACGTTCTCCATTTTGGCAAATTCTTTTCTTGCGCAAGAAATTACTCATCATGTTCCTATGCATCCATCGATATATCATACTGCCATGAAATGCGCCAGTGCTGTCCTGAGATTATGTTTCTACTACTTATGAAAATCGGAGACAAAAATTGTGCAGTCATCCAATAGATTCATATGTACCCTTATTTACCCTGTAGATACAAAAGCTTGGTAGATAAAGCCCTTTAATAGTAGCCTTTTTTTTAGCAATCCCATCGGAAAAATAGAATCAGCACTATTTTACTGTTAATTCTAACGATAAGACGTAACAAAATGCGAGAACAAACAAACAAAATGTGTCTTAAAATGTGGGAAGTTATTAAAATAATATTGAAATGTTAAAATTAACTTCACAATAAAAAGTCTTCTAAAAGCACGAGTATAATGAAGAACAGCTTGATTACAACCCCTCGATAAAATTCAATAACTATTTTATATCTATTTTTTTTAAGCATTCAAACAGAAGCTATTAGAGAAGTAGCTCTGCTTGTTTCGGATTGGAGGAGTATAGGAGAGGGGGCAATCACCAGCCATACAAATATGAAAAAGAAGCGAATCAGTGGGACCACATCAATTGGCCCCACCCTGCGGTAACCAGAAGCATGTCTCTACCCGGACCTAGGTGTCAGTCAGTCAACCATTTGAGAGGGAAGATACTTTTTTACTCCTGACCTCGAAAATGTCTTTAATCCACTTTTCATATCGGATCGCTATTTTGGCGCTTAATTTTATCTTTTGATAGTTTGAAGACTAAGCTTTACTTATGTTTTAGCTCTCTTTTACAAAGAAACTATTTGCATTAAAAGGAAATATGATTCTGTTTTGATTCTGTTCCTGTGATGATTAAAAAAAATCCAAACTTGATTAAGCTATTTAATACATGTTTAAGTGATCATACGCTATTAAAAGAAGGCCTCTCATTTAAATATATTTTTACTGAAGACAACAAATCCTAAATTCTGCAAGTTTGCACTAAAAAGAGTTATTGTTGTTTCATAAAAATGTCAAATAGATTATTTTTAAATTACAAAACATTATAATTTGCCTCATATATATTAATATTTCTATCTTATGTAATATATACCTACAACAGTAATATTTCTGTCATATGTAATATATACCCTCAACAGCTCATTCGGATTTGGTTGCAAAAATTCTGCTCAAACTGTTGTTCCATTTAAGCCAAAACACGCGAGAACCCTTCTGCTGAGAACCCGTATAACACCTAGCCATCTCCGAAACCCGAAGTTGATCAGTGACCGGTTGGCTGAAACAGCAAAACACTGGTATTTCGCTGAAATTTCTCTTTTGGGGGGTCGAATGGATTGGCTACTGAAGTTTAACAGTTTTTTTCATAGGGTGACCAGTTTACCCTGGATACTTCTCATAGGAAAATAGATTTTACAGTGTTTTGCTATAATCATACGTTTCTGTTTGATAGCGTTAAAATTCCGTTAGATCCTGCCCCAGCTCTACAGCTCATCAACTAATTAATGTAACAGCATCTGATTCAAAGTCATTTCAAAAACAGATGAAACAATACGGTAGTTCGTTTAAGAATCTTAATCTGAACCAAATTTTATATTAAATATTTAAAATATACCGAAACCGAATAAGTATGTAAATTACATTAAGCTATTTACAATTTTATAACACTAAATATTCTTAGGAAAATAAATGCAGCTGTATAAAACGAAATTAATTGGTTGGTTGGTTTAATTCAGATAAAACACGCGGTGGGTATCTCCGTGGTTGACGTTTCAACCAGGAAACTGGCAGGTATTATTTATGTTACACACCGAGAAAAGTCCATGAAGCCAGAGCCTTCGCCAGGAAGAGAAATTGACACGAATATCCCTGTTTAGCAGCTGAAGCCAAATGTCCATTCTCGGAACTTGAAACAAAGTTAAAATGCTAAGTAATGTTTTACTAATATTGTGTATCATATAGGAAACTGGTTTTCCTCACATGTATTTCAAATCAATTTTTTAAGTGTAATCTATAAAGGAGCTAGCTTTATTGACATCCATGTTAAAAACAGGAATCAGAAAATACATTTTAATATTTTTATTAATCCTGTGATACTTATAATATCAGTTATAGCCTCATCACAAACTGGAATTGGGCAAGCTAAAACTGTGTATAAACTGCAAATATGTGTGTTTATAGCGTTATGGCATGTAAACAAGACTATTTGTACTTTCTACAAATATGAAATTTAAAATATTTTATATAATTACTTTTTTATCTGTTCCTGAAAACTGAAATTGTTAACTGAGATTGTTTTTGAGAAACAATTCCCCCCCTTTTTTTTTAAACATCAGTTTTAAAATTGTAATTGCCATAACCCTAATTCTTTGGAAGTAACTATTTAATTAACTTCATTCGCCTTTTCAACTTTAATAATTTTCTGCATATTCAGATATTTCCATATAGCATTAACCTATTATATTTTCCGACAGTAACTGACCATCTATACATAAATTTATTTGACTTAATTTTATGTAATTTTTTTTTTTTCTATAATTTTAACGATATACACTGGTGTGCAAAAATTAAGGACGAGACGGTTTTTCAATATAACTTTGTACAAAAGCTTTCCAAATCAACACATTTAATACCGTAAGATCCCCAATACGTAAGGACATGAGTAATGTAAGCAACACTTACTAAAAGAGAAATCAGAGGGATAAAAAGAAGCTTTATTGAAAAAGTAGCACGGAGCGCAATGCGACTGAAGGCCGAAACATCCCTGTGATGGGTGTCCAGCAAGAAACATCCGGTCTTTAATAGGGGATATGATCTCCCCTGACTGCTAGGCAGGTTTCACAGTGTCTGCCCATGCTGAGAATGAGGGTGTCAATGAGTTGTTGAGGCATTGCTGCCCATTCGTCTTGCAGCGCCAATCGAAGCTCCGGAATCGTTACTGGTGGTAAGGTACGAGCTGCCAAGCGTCTGCCTAGAAAATCCCATACATGCTCGATGGGATTGAGATCCGGAGATCGTGCCGGCCAATCCATACGTTCAATATCCTCACTCTCTAAGAGCTGTTCGGCAGCTACTGTGCGATGACATGGTGCATTGTCGTCCATGAAAAGGAACTGCGGATCCATAGCGCCTCTAAAAAGACGCACATATGGAAGAAGAATCTCGTTACAATAACGGGTCCCGTTGACTGAACCTGCGTCGAAGATGTGAAGGTCTGTACGACTACCAAGCATGATGCCTCCCCAAACGAGAACACCGCCACCTCCATACCTGTCCCTTTCAATGATGTTCGAGGGATGATTGCGGCTTCCCCGCTCTCTCCAGATGAGTATGCGATGAGAATCGCCACTCAGACTGAATCTGCTCTCATCTGTAAAAAGTACTCGTCCCCATTCATTGTCTCTCCAATTCCGGTGTTCCCGGCACCACAGAGAACGACTTCTCCGATGGGCAGGCGTTAGAGGTACACACCGTACAGGGCGTCGTGCAAACAGACCACCACCGTGCAGTCTTCTGGCCACGGTAAAACGCGATATCGGTCGTCCAGTCGCCTGTGTCGTGTGTCTAGCGATTTCTCCCGCTGTCTGCCGCCTGTTTCTTCTGGCCTGTAAGGCAATATACCGGTCATCTGCGGGTGTGGTTCCTCGTGGACGACCACTACTAAAACCCCGGATAGCTGTTCCTGTGGTTTGAATTATCTTCGTCCTTAATTTTTGCACACCAGTGTAGTTTAATATCGTTTGTATTGTAATGCGTTCTTTTATTTCTCATACATTTTTAGACTTCGATGTTTGCTAGCGTCATGTTCAGCTTCGAGTCCCATTTACCTTAAATAACAAGCTTGATATGGTCTGTCTTTTTAGCATGAAGTCTCAGCTTTCATTCGTAATTTTAGAACCATATTCACTATTTCATCTACTCATACTAAAAACGTCGTTACTACTTACGACATCATACCTCTTAATTCAACACTTTTTGCAATCATACCGCTATTTTTTCATTTAGGCAAATTGATTGTGGTAATTTTGCCTTACTGTGTTTCTTCTGCGTTACATAATTATGGCTATGTCTCTCTCCACGGAGAACTATTTTGAAGAAAAAAAAATCATTTATTTATTTATATTAAAGATGTAAGGAAATAACTACCGTAAGGAAATAACTAAATAAATGTGTACTAACGTTTTCAAAATTACCATTTTGCTAAGGAAAAATTATGTTCGTAATTTAGAGTTTTATACATTATATTTTCAATAATGCTTAGGACTTCGTAGAAGTCATCATTCACTATTGCTAATACATGTATCATTGGTTATGTACATTAATCAAAGTAATATCACCATTCAATACATGTATATATTTCATTTTTCATTTTTAAATTTTAACAAACACGTATAAAAGTAAAAAAGCAAATTTAAAGTCAAAATTAAATTTAAAGCCAAAAAAATTTTTTAAAAATATATAAAAAAATGTGCAAACATATAAAAGAATTAATTCTCGAACTAATCTACAATATCATTTAAATTTAGAAGTATAAGTAAATCAAGTGCAAAAACAATCCATGAAAATAAATTCAATAATTTAGCAAATTAAAATTAATTCAAACAATTTTTTTAAAAATGCATAAGTGAATGACTGTTGAGCAGGCAGGAGACAGACTTATCAAGAGGAAGTTGCCTCCAAACCTAACTCTCCAATCATTCAATTCGTGTTTCGTCATTCATGTAGGCAAGGGTAAAAGTCAAAACCAAAAGTAAAAAGTGAAGAATGTTAAAAAAGAAATACCAATAAAGTGGTACGCTTATAAATTAACATTTAAGAATTAAAGTTCTAAAAAGAAAAATACTTTTTTACTTTTATACGTGTTTGTTGAAATTTAAATTTAAATTTGTTTAAATTTAAATTTCATTCCTTGCAGTAATGGCGCAAAGAATTATTTAATTTAATTTGTATTTAAATTTAATTTCTTTAATTAAATTCAATTTATTATTATGAAACAATTTTATTTTTTATTTTTATTTTAAAAAACTGTTTTTCTAGTTGACATTTTCAATTTTAACATAGCTGAATAATTCATTGTTATAAAAAAAAGGGTCTGTATCTGGAGATATTTAGTTTGTATTTAATAACTTTTTCCAGAATCCCCCCCCTGAGCTATGTTCCATAAACTCGTTATTGCTCTTTTTTTTATTTTCCTAAAGATTCGCCAGTCTTTCTTTCCATATCATACTCTTTAAATAATAACAACAGCTGCTAGGAAAATGTGGACGAAAGCATTCAGTTTCTCCATTTTCCCACTCACGATTCATTTTAACGGTAACAGCTGCATACCATTTCAGACATCGATATGTAGCTACATTATCACTCATCACATCACATTATCACTATTTTTTTTTACAATTTGCAATTATATGTATTCAAGAAATACATCTGAACCTTGACCATTCACTGCATTACAGAAATTCGACTTAAAACATATTTTTAATATTAGCAGGCGTACGTGTATTGCCAGGGTCAGCATTTCTTCAATTGAATGTGGTGTAACAGATCACTTTTCTGTAGAACCCTGATCGCAATTTCAAAGATGAGAAGCTTCATGTTGTTTCAAAGCATTATCACTGGCGTAACGCTTTGAGCAAATAATACATTTAAAAACAATTTCGTGTGTTTTCGTATACATCTCCAAATCCCTTGTACAAATTTTCGTAACCTTTAAGATGGGAAACTTCATGCTGTTTTAAATTATAAAGTTCTACAAATATTTTAAGCATGATCTACACTTGAAAGAAACTTTATAAATTTTCAGACGTCTTCTTAAATTCGTCTGATTTGTAAAAACTTCCGAACATTCAGTATATCTTTTAAGATGAAAAGCTTCATGGCTTTCCAAATAATCAAATTCATTAAATTTCTTAGGACATACACTGCACCTGTAGATCCTTTCACGAGATTTCAGGTATCTATTCAACTCATTTGTTTTCGGGAAAACTTATACATATATCACAAAAGAAAAATTTCGAAGATGACTCGTTTCATCAACTCTTAAGCTATCAATGCCAGAGAATCGCTTGGAACAGAAATTGCATTGAAGAGATGTTTTTTCAATATGGATTTTCATATGCATAATTTAAACAGCCATGTCTAAAGATAGTCATTTCACATTCTAGACAATGAAAAGATTTCTTTTCCCAACGGATCTTTAAGTGATGAGTCAAATTATGCTTTAGTCTAAATGCTTTACCACAAATGAGACATACCTAAGAGAAAACATGAAAAAGTCGTAAGTATTAGAGTAACTTAACACATATATACTGAAACCTGTCTTACTTATACGCAAGCACTCATATATGACAAATGAATTTTAATGGAATATTGCAAATATGTATGTGCTTCTTATTCTGCAATGGTTGCATTCATCATAAATCTTAAACGTTAACAACCTAACATTTTCATACTAAACCATTTTTCACAATTTTATTTTCCACTAAGACCATATTTCTCTAATACCATAAATATTAAATATAAATTGCATCTTAAATATGTTAAGATGTATCTCATAAAATAAAGGTAAACCTACCTCCTAAGGAAGAGGTTCGAATCCCGGCGAATGTGATGGTTGCATGGGCGTTTTCATGACTTTCTCCGTGTAACGTTTATACGAAACAGTTTCTTTTAGAAAGTCCTCCACGAAGGCATCCCTCCTCTTAGGCAGATAGCCCTCGAGTGCTTTGCCATAATTCAAATGAAAGAAACCAAACTTACCTCCCTAGGTGTAAATGCATCCCCAGTAGTATCATTGGAATCTGACAAACTTACCTCCTTTGGTATAAATGCCTCAGCAGCAGTATCATTGGAGACTAAATTATCCATTTTGAACATCAAAAAGCAGCAAACAAACGAAGCACAATCGCAAAACTAGTTTAAAATGTAACATAATAATAATTCAGGAAGGTATGAATTTGTGCATGATACATTATGTATAAGGAAATCAGATAATATGGATCAAGAAGCAATACTCTTCAACCAATCAAATGTTAGCAATTCACTGATATAGTATATGGAACATTCTACAGGTAGGTAAAACAGTCAGTATGGATCTAAAATTACGAATAAAAGTTGAGACTTCATTCTAAAAATACATAAGGTATCACGCTCGTTATCAAAGGTCACTGACGCTCGAAACTAAACATCATACTAGCAAACACCGAAGTCCTTAAAAATATATAAGAAATAAATGCACACATTCAAATGTAAATGATATTAAACCATGTCATTAAAATTATGGGAAAAACTTGTACATAAAATTAAGTCACATAAATTTATGTGTAGATGGTCGGATGTAGCCGGAAGATATAATAGGCAAAAGAAACGCTATATGGAAATATCTGAATATGCAGAAAATTATAAAAGCTGAAAAGACTAATAAAGCTGATAATAGTGCCTAAAATTATGCAAAATACTAGAATTAGTAATGGTAAGATTATTAAAGAATAAGAAATTTATATCACATACTATACTAAAATGGAACTCTAATGTATAGACGAAGTAAGGATTATTCAATGGTATACGAATAATAATTAATAGTCGTAAAATTAGATGATTAATTTTAAAAATTGGTAGTTAAAAATGTGAAAATCAAAAGGACAATTCACATCCACGCCTTCTCCGGAATTCGAGCTCCGGCCCTTCGGTATGGTAATCAGAGCCACTAACTACTTTCCCATTCGGGCGGCTTCACCGAAATATAAATAAAAGATAATCATTTCTCAAATTGCGATGTCAAGTCTGCCCTGATCTGTGTCCTCCCCGTTATCAGTTAGCTGACTGCATGGAGAACCGTGTGCGAAGTTCACCTGCGGGCTCTTGCGCATTGCGCCTCCTGCCTGTGAACTGGTTCTTTCATACTACTTAAAAATTCCGTAAAATTAGGTATTTCAGAAAATAAAGATGTCGAAATTAATATTATTTTTAAATCCACCTCTTTATGATGTAACTGTGAAATGTGAAAACAACACAGAAAATTAATGGGAGGTACAAGGTTCTTTTGACAAGCAGTGGTCGAGTGAATGAGACAGCAAAATATTGCTAGTTCGAAACGCATTCCGGTCAAGACCTGCAGTCGAGCGCTAAAGTCGCTGAACATTGGTAGTTCGGTTCGAGGTTCGAATCCCGCGAACGGACTGTCTGCATGGGCATTTTCGTGGTTTTCCCCATGTGTAACGTGTATACGAGCCAGTTTCTCTTAGAAAATCCTCCACAAAGGCATTCCTCCCCTTAGGCAGATAGCCCTCGAGGCTTTCCCGTTAATCACATAAACCAATCCAAACCAAAACCAGTCAAGACAAAAATGCTTGAGTATTTTCGTGGTTTTCTTCCCCCTCTTTTCCCGTGTGCAGTATGACAAGCTATCTTTCTGTAAAATTCACGAAAGCATTCTTTCTCGTGACAGGGTAGTACACGTGTGCTATGTTGTATCCAAAATAAAGAAGCATGGTTATTTTTGTTATTACTAAAATAATAAATAAGGATAATAAAAAAAAAATAATTTGAAGGAAATGCTCCATTCAAATATGTTGAAACTAAAAATCAATATGGTAACGGACTGTAAATTGAAGGTTACACTGAGTCATGGCATAGCAGAGAGTAAAAGCATATATAGCATATTTTCCCTCCTTTGTCTACTAATTTTAACATCAGAAAATGGAGAGGATATGCGAATAATTAAATTTTCAAAGATCGCGGGTACAATAAGATCATAACAAATCTTTAACATTTATCTTGCATATACACCGTATCCTTTTGTTTGTTAATTAGTTACAGCAAAACAAGGTCGAGTTATCTGCCTAACAGAAGCTCCATCAGTGCCTTAGTGGTTAAGATCGGTGAATACTGGTAGTTCGAGCCCAAGCGAGTAGGCTGGTTGCATGGTTGGTTTTCTTCATATGTAACGTGGATGCGAGTCAGTTTTCTTAGCAACTCCTTCACATATCCCTCTCCTTAAATAGGTAGCAATCGTGTGCCTTCTAGTCCCAGGAATGTAATTTGCACAAGAGAAGGAATTAAATAGAGGACTCTCTTGGCAAACGCGCTGCCTGCGTGTGGTTTTTTTCGATGTGTAACTTAAATATACGGTAAATAAAATTCATGCGAATAAGCAAAGAATGCCAGAAATTGTAAGGATAGGTATGTGAAAAATTGCGGAAAAAGGTATTGGGAATACAAACGAAAATATAAAGGCTAAAAGTCCTAATATTTGTGTTAAAGGTTAATTATAAAATCTTCTGCCGAAAAATAAGTAAAAGGTAATCTCCTATGAAATTGTGACGTCAAGTGTTTTGTCCCTTATCAGTTAGTTAATTGCACGCTGCATCGTGCATTGTCTGGGCCTCCTGTCCGTGAAGCGGCAATTTCATACTATTTTTATACGATCCAGAGATTGAAGATTCATAACACAAGTAAAAAAAATTTAGCGTTTGCTACACGCTGTTGTAGCAACCTTCATTTAAGGAAGAATTATAATGATATTATTTATTTAAAAAATAACACTTACTAAATTTTACGAAAGTAACAGTTATTTGCTTTTCGTTACAAGCAGTGCTACATATTGTGTATATTTAAAGAAAGATATCCTTCATCTTGAAAAGAAACCATAAATTTTATTTATTGGGAATTTTAGAGTTATTAAAATAAAATAACAACTTAGAATTTCATGTATTGATAACATGCAACGATGGAAAATAAGCTGCGAAGAATACTTATTTTATATCTATATGTAAAATATAGCCTGTTTCCATTTATTCTAAGTTCAGCCCTTTTCATGTTTCACTAAAACAACTGATAAAACTTAAACTTATTGAGTTTAATTTCATGTATTTCATGTACGCTAATTTCAAGAAAACATTTATGATTTCTTCGCCATATTTGATTCAACACAAATTCCTAGCCTCACTCCCAAAAAATGAAAATCTAAATTTTATTCGAAACATCTCAAAATCGAAGTTAAGTAGATTAATTAAACTCAAATTTAGGCCCACCCAACAGCCAAAAGATAAAGTCACTAAACGCTGGTAGTTCGACCTTACTTCGATTACAGACAAACAGGCTGTCTGCATGGGCATTTTCGTGCTTTCTCCCATGTGTAACAAGCCAGTTTCCCTTAGAAAGTCCTCCAAGAAGGCATCCCTCTCCTAAGGCAAAAAGCCATTGCGTGATTTGCCGTAATCAAATAAACCAAACCAACACATAAAATTATCGCCCAAACGGTATACTGATTAGGGTAGCCAACTGCGATACCAAAGGGTCCGAATTCGAATCCCGGCGAAGGCAGGGTTATAACAGGTGGGCCACTTTTGCTTCAAAAAGATGCAAAAGTGGCCCACCTAATTAGGTGCCTGAATAATAAAGTGACAACCTTTTCTGGCCTTAGTAGTGGCCAAGAGGAAGTCGGCTGAGGGCTCGCCATTGGGAAGAAAATAAAATTAAGCAACTTTGGAGTGGCGCAGATTTTTCTAGCAATTTCTAGCACGCCCCTCTTCTCCTGTTCGAATTAGTAAAATTCTAGGTAAAAATGCATTCACAGGTGATGCTTCCATATCCAAAGGTTTTTGCCAAATAAGAAAGATTTTAAAATAACACTGAGTTATTTAGCAAAGAAACTTTTACATTTTATAAATAAAAACAGCTTCTTAAAATTTATAATTTTTTTAAATTACTTTGTTTTTTATTCTTCATTTCTACGTAGATTTACACACTGGTTATTATTAGTAGTGTTTTAAAGCGGCATGGCACTAATTATGTGTAATAGCTTACAATCTGAAATGAGTTAATCTTCGATGCTTTAAAATTTCGCTGTTAAATACGAAAGAAAAAATATCGCCAAGGCTATTTGGCTACAATTTCAGACAATCACTTGCCACTTCAAGTTAAAGTAACCCAGCATGATTCCATCTTTGATCTCATTTTTCGTCCAGCTCGAGTAACTATCTCTACTTCCCCCCACAGTCACTGCCTCTCTACACACCTTTCTTCCCCCGCAGCTATCTTTTCCGATTTTTTTTTTTTTTTTTTTTTTTTTTTTTTTTACCATACAACTTCATTTAAGCACTTTTTTAAGGGCTTTTTTTCATTCTCAGTTTTGGAAGACGTTTGCCATATAATGTTTCAAAATATTAAACTTGATTTTGAATGGCTCTTTGTTCGAATTATTTTAAAAGCTCGTAGCTGATCCTGCGACGCTTAATAATTGAAAAGGAAATTCCACGAACACGGTAACAAATTTTATTTAAACTAGCACAAACTGAACAATCGGAAATAGGTTAAAAATCTAATTATTACCATCATAATGCACAGAAGTATACAAAATTGTGTTCAGGTGATGTTTATATATCAAAGGTACTAAAAAAGGAGATCGAACAAGCAACCACGAAAAGAGAAACCTCGAGGGGGGAAGGGAAAAATGAAAAAAAATACTTCCGTTAAAAATCAATAAACAGCTTTTAGTACGTAAAGCGATTAAATATCAATTTGATAACTGGGCTCACTAACAGCCGAGCGGCAAAGTCGCTGAACACTGACAGTTCGATCCGGGTTCGAATCCTGGCAACGGCGAACGAGTTGGCTGCATGGGCGTTTTGTGGTCCCCCCCCCATGTGTAACGTGTACACGAGCCAGTTTCCCTTAAAAAGTCCTTCACTCAAGGCATCCCTCCTTAGGCAGATAGCCCTCGAGTGCTTTGTCATAATTAAACTAAACTAGTTTGATAATTATGTGTACTTATTAGGATTCGTGCATGTGTTCTCATGTATTATTGTTACAAGCATGTACAAAATTTTAAAGTTTTTTTTTTTTTTTTTTTTTTAAATTTCTATCGCACCCAATGTTTCCGTTAAGCTTGCGCCGCAAAGCATCAACTTTTATGAAGATTTATTTCGCTCCGTCACAGCCGTTGAACCCTTCACATAAAAAATCTCCTTGGCCTTTTGGCTGAGATTAAAGTGTCGGATAATTTAAATGATGTAACGAGCAACTACATTTCTGCACTGCACAGCTTTCGCACGGGTGTATTTCTACATTCTCGCAGCTATAAGAAAATTCAGAAGAAATACTGATCATATCTAGTACTGCCAGATTGTGCGATTTTTCAAAAATTTTTTACTTTTGACAAACCTGTACTACCAAAATTTATGCTTTTTTGCGAATTTCCTGTTACGACACAGTACATTTCCTTGAGCCCCTTTTTGCTACTTAAAAATTTGAAAAATACCTTAAAATTTCTACATGTTAATAACGTGTATCTATTAAAATTAATTTGTAATAATAAGTGATCATTTATTTAGGCTAAAATAAAAGTTGGTAACTTGCAGTTTTGCGATCATAGCGCATGAATTGCCTGTGCATTCAATTTTCAACACTAGTAGCTGATACTTTCATGAGTTCCTTTGATTGCTTTGTTTAATAATTTGGTGACTTATGAGTAGGATTATAAAGTTTAAATTAGACTATGGCTGTTGTGTTTACTAAATTGTATGAGTAGCGTGAAAAAATTTATCACCACTTTTCAAAATGCTTGGCTTAATGTATCCATATTTGAGAACAGATAGAAATAATAAGACAACAGCTTATTGCAAGTTATATAAATGAGAATTGAGGGCTCATAAAATTGATTTAATGGAGCCACAGTACTTCTTTAATTCTTTGAGGAGCAGGAAATGGCAATTAACTTTTTCAGCAAAACACTTCTTTTATTTATTATATCAGTTGTTACAATGAAATTATTTGCGACAATTACACATATTTTGTCCAAGACGCGTGAAAAAAATGACCACTTCTGGTGGTTAGTGTCAGTGACCACCGTCCACAGAACACATCCCCACAAATCAGTATACGGTACTCACGGAAACAGTTTTCTGTTTCAAACAGAGTGCAACTTTGCATGTGCGGCATTCCCACACTGTTCTTAGAGGCTTTTTCTTGGTGATGCATAGTGCACATCGTCGTGATGTTGTCTTCGATGGTTGATACTTATTTTCTTGAAGACGAATTGCTACATCAACTACTGGCTTATGTTTCTTGATTGCCATCTAGTAAGCTACAAGGAAACTTCAGAAACGGTCAGTCTTGAAACCCACTCACACAAGTGAGTAAGATGTTCAATAGAAAAGGTGGTAACTGTAGGTAACCACCGCTCTTCAAAGAGTTAAAGCATAGACAGAATTTGGTCTTAGAGTGATTATTTCAAACGCTAGTTGATAAATTTTAAAATGAAATTTTTAAAAAAATATCTAATATATGCAGTCCAAACTAAAGTAAAAAATTTGAAAACTAAGATATAAATAATATTTGTGCATAATTTAAATAACTATGTCATTGCATCTACAAAGTTCTAAGATACCATTTTTTAAAAATTTTCTCTGTTTAAAGTTAGGTACAAAAATTCAATGTAAAGTTGCAAGACCACTTTATTTATTAATTTAGTATATACGCTAATTTTCTCTTTTCCGTGCTAATAATTTACGCTTAGGTGACCTATACAACTTATTAGAAAATACCAAAATACTTTTTTTTAAAGTCGCATTGCAGAATGAGTGTAAACCAAAGTTATGCTAATCCATCGTGATGTTATTGCTCTATAAGTTTTGTTTGCAGTCATTGTTTTCTCCTAGTTCCAAAATGATCACGAGTCGGTTTGTGGCCCGTGCGACGTATATTTGAATTTCATTCTCCTGATTATAAATCCAGAATTAATACAACAATGGTAACAATCCAAACGTGAGAAAGCATCTAACAACGGATATGAATGAATTAACCAAAATATAACAACCCAGATTTTAAAAAGAAGCGGAGATCTGAACAGTGGAGATTCGTTTACATAATATAACTAATATACGTAATATAGTGACCAAGAATCGAATTATGTTTTATCTACGGAATTCTTGGCGAATGGCATCAGACGGCATACGCGCTTACACACCTATGACGTCACATAATTTATGACGTTACGTGCTACTTTTGGCGACTTATCGATTCTTCTCTTGGTACTTTAGCTCAAAAATTTCTGGCAACACTGACCATATCCTACTGATATAGATATCTTGTAATGCTGCGTTGGTTTTTCTTTTTCATCAAGACTGGCAAAATAGCATCTGCTTTAAGAGAGATGCTCTTGCAAAAAACTTACTGTATTAGTGTTTTCAAATAATAGAACAAATGTACATGAACGGGTTAAAATTTAACTGAATCTTGAATAATAATAATTTAATTTAAGTCCAGAGAAAAATGTTAACCGACATCGTCGCGTAAGACGAATTCACTGATGCAAATCCTGTTATATTATCCTGTTTGTTTTTATTTAATTAAAATCCGGCAAAAATAAAATGAATCACTATTATGTGCATGTGGCTGGATGATTAACTGATTATGGTAAAGCATGCAAGAGCTATCTGTTGCAGCTGGTTCTGAACGTAAAGAACTACGTAAGGGAAAACCAGGACCACATCATGCAAGACATTAGCCTAACTGTCTTGATTACCGGCTTTATTCGCTTGATAAGCAGTGGACTGTACGTTCATACAGTTTTAATGAAATAAAAACCGTAATTTTCCTAGCATTTTTCCATTGTGTGGAAAGAGTAATTTTTTATTGCTATTAATTCCTGAGAACTTTTACTTCACATCAGCTAACCTAGGATTTAATAGCTTCACCAATTTTTATGAAGGAGAAATGGATTATTTGCATTATCCAAGCCTTCTCTACTTCAAAGATTCTTTAAATGTATTTTATGTGTGGCTTATTTACTTCGGTATTAAAAACGGAGTTTTGCGCTATCATATTCCTTAACATTATTTTTGTAGGTGATTATATTATTTGAAATACCTATAAATAACTTTAAATAGAAATCATACAAGCGCGAAATAAATAAACGCGACATTTTTTTTAATATATTCACTTGATATTTACAGCAACATTATTCTAGTTTCATTAATGTAAAAAAGGCTTAAAATATGATTGAATTATTACCAAAAGGTAGCAGTTCTTTTTCTAAATTTTTTACAAAACAGAACTCATAAGAACTAGTCAGCTGTTTCTTACAGCGAAAACAAAAGATTTTCAGATGTGGAAATTTTAGGTTGCTAAAGCAAGAAGGGATCTGAAAATGACCAAATATTTAAATCAAACCTGTAAATAAATAAATAAAAGCATGTTATATGTGTAAACAGTAACAGTTGTAAGATTTATTTTTATTTCCCTAAACAGTTAGTCATATCAAATTAAACTTGATATATTCCTCTGAGTTCCTTCCACAATTCGCGAATAAAGGCAAACTGGGTAATAAATTAATATGCAGCTGCAAATAATAATAATAATGAGAAGCAATCAATTTTTCAGTTTTACTCGTCTTATACTCAAAGAGAAAACTAAAATATTGGAACATCAGTAACGCAATCAAGTATTTAAAAACAAAACATCCAGCTGGATTTACTTAATGTCTGATGACTTTTTCCACTCTATATGGCAATAATTTTATCAGATTTTTCACAAAACGCTGTTTCTATTTTATAACTGATGTTGTCCATTTTATAGTATAGTTTAAAAGATAATTCCATCAAATTTTGTTATTTATCGTACTTTTCCAAAATGTCTCATCTTGTCTTTGAATACAAGACGTGCAATATTTTGTAATTATTTTTAATACGTAATTGCATTTATTTTTAAGCATTGCGTGTTTTCTTCAGTCCTAATAAAAAGTGTAATTCACGAAAGATTTATTTGTAAATGAATATTTGAAAGTTTTGTCCCAATATTTTTTTGATTACCTACGTACATGAAAAAATCTGATGTGGACTCCACAGGAATTCCTTGTACGCCTATTAAATTATGGACATTTTTTGCTGCACTTCATTTAAACTTATTTCCTCGAATTATTCAAATTTAATTAACCGATTCCTCAGGACAAGTTGAAAATAACATTAAAAATTTTGGAATTAAATATCGCGTTCATATTCTTTTTTTTTGGGGGGGGGGTGTACGGGAGTACTTCTTATAATTTTATTTTTTCATAACAAATATAAAACTTTCCTAAATATAATCGGGAGACACATTAAAAATTATATTTTGCCCCTTGTAGAAAATTAATTTTTTTCAAAATTTGAAATTGCCAAAATATGAATATTTTCGTCATTTAAAATACTTCTGTATTATATACAGGGTGATTATAATTAAAGTTTCAAAACGCTGTAAAAAAGGAGCCACTGATCAGAATGACCTCAAATTTGAACGGAATATTATCGAAGAAGGGGGAAAATGTATAGAAGAAGAAAAATAAATAGTTAAAACTTTTAGCACTAGATGACGCTGAAAGCGTCAGGATATGTAAATGAAAATATTTTCTGTAATATACATATATATACACACATTTTTAGTAGCGCCTTGCAGTAAAAAAGGGAGATTCACAACTTGATGGTATAGGAGTCCCATATACAAAATTTTAACGTTCTAAGAATATTCGCTTTTGAGTAATTCGTTTTTGAGTTCTAAGAATATTCGTTTTTGAGTAAACTTTGAAATTCATAAAAAATCCAGATTGTTTTCAGTTTCAGAGAACAAAATCAAAATACGATTTAAATGCCAGATATTAAAAGTAACTTTTCAGCGGAACATTAAAAATTATGTCAAATAATGTGAACTATGTAAGCCCCAAAATTTAAGATGACAGGAATTGTTTTCAACACTAAACCATCAGTAAAGCTCTGTGTCATTTGGGGGCAGGGAAATATTAAACTTTTATCTAAGACAGTTTATTCCTCGGATTAGATGAATTATGGGATTATGGCGGCCAGAGTATAATCCAATAATTCGAGTGGTTAAAGCCGCTGAATACTGGGAGTTCGACCTGCGTTCGAATCCAGGTAAACTGGTCTGCCGGATGGTTGGTTTTCGTGGTTTTCTCATATGTAGTGTGAATACTAGCCAGTTTCCATCAGCAAATACTTAGAAGGCACTCTTTCTCTTATTCAGACAGCCCTCTCGTGCTTTGCAATTTCGAATAACCTGCCCTAAACTATCGGATTATGGCAAAGCACTCAAGGATTATCTGCCTAAGAGCACTAGATGTATGCTTTCGTGCAGAAAACTTAAAGTTTGGTTTGGTTATTTGACTACAGCAAAATTAGCTAGGGCTATTTGCCTAAGGGGACGGCTTCCTTCGTGGAAGACATTCTAACAGAAACTGGCTCATATTCACAATACGCATGAGGAAACCTATGAAAATGCCCATGCAGCTAGCCCGTTCGCCTGGAATCGAATTCCTGGTCGAACTATTAGTGTTCATAGACTTTACCACTCGGCAGCTTGTGGGTGAACATTTCAGGTAAACTCACTCGTATTCACGTTATACGAGGAAATCATGAAAACTCTCATGCAGCCAGCCTGTACGCCGGGACTTTGAACCAGTCTCTAAAATAACAAGCATTGTTAACCAGCAAAAACGTTAATAGTTTTTGATGAAACAAGTTAACGATAATGGTTAATTTGATTATTTGAAAAAGTGTATGAAAACTATTTTTCTGAGAAGATAGTAAGATTGAATATGTGCCATTTTAGTAATAATTGTTTGAAATATTGATTAAATTATACTTTTTTGTTCATAAAACATTATTTATTAGTAGGGTATTAAAGAAGTTTTTTGTAATAGTGAGAGAAGATGATTTCTGCTTGGCAAGGATTCACAAACGTACTACTTTGGACGAAATATTGTGCCAAGTGAAACGGGAATAACGTGATTCTCCTAAATGAGGAAAAGAATGTTTTTATCACATACCACCGAATAACGTTTTATTCTTCATTTGAAATACTGTCTTTCAATTTTTAATAATATTAAAACTTTGAATTTTAATTACGTACAAAGCACTGAACTTTTACATAGCTTTGAATACCTTTAACAAATATGAATAAAAACCAAGACATCTTCAAATTTCTTTTTGGTGCATGTATGTATAAATTCAGTCTTCCAAATATCTCTCTCCACAGGAAAGGACGAGTGATTCCATCCTCTTGTTTCATATATACATTCATGTATACTAATATCACGATTAAAATATTTGGGTTGTTTTTCCTTCATACGAAAATTCACAAAATTCCCGTCGAATACACTCATCTCGAGTTGCTAATGTTGACAAGAAAAAGTACAATGAACTTCCGTTTTTTGAAGGTAAGCAAAAGCAACTATTTTCATATTCTCGTACTGAAACAGCATTTGCATCATTTTCTCTAGCAGACCGCAGAATGTGCTATATGGTCCAGGAGGTAAATCCCTCGAGTGGAACCAAGAGTATCATCAATCAAATGAACTTCAACAACCTGAGGGTTACATTCCCCCTTCCCCTTTATAATAAACCACTTTTTTGAGGTTGATCAATGACACTGTAGTAGCGGTCCCATTTGTCAACCTAAATCAGAATTTTGGATAAAAAAGCAACAACGCGCCTCCCCTGTTTCCCCCGCGAATCAAATCGTTCTGTGAATGTAACAGAGTTGTAAAACCTTAAGGGATTTAACAGCTCTATTCAGTTTAAAAAAGAGCTCGTTCACCGTTATATACAGATGATAGATACCACTTTCATTCTTTGTAAGCGGACATCATAATACCGGGAACAAATGTCAAACAAGTGTAGACAAGTTTCAATGCAACAGTTGTATACAACAGAAATTTTTTTTAAAACAATCAGTCTACATTTCTTTAACAGTATTTTAACAAATGTGAATCATACTTTTCATAGCTATGAATTAGTAATCAACGATGTAATAACCTGCTTTTTGTTTTTCAAAGAAACTGTTTCAGGTCTTAAACGAAGTTGAGAAAATAAATGCTTTTACCTTGAAATGCTTTTTTCAGTTCTTAAATTAATATAAATAAATAAATTAATATGAATCATCTTTCACTGCTTAGGTGACTATGAATATAGATAAGAAATCTTTTACCTTAAGAAATAATGATACGATAAAAAGACTTTCCTCGGGTAAGATGCTAGTTATGTTTCATAAGCTTCTGCCAACATAAATCACTGTTAATAATAATTACTGTAACTAGGCTTCGTGATTTTGTCTCTAATTTTGTTTCACATTTATAGCTTATTTCTCTTAATACTTATTCACAGGATGTGCAGGCTACAAAGCTATACCCTACAGAAAGCAACAATATGATCATGGCAATGACTACTAGGTCTTTAAAATCCAATTGTATAAACATTTACTTATTTATTTATTTACACCTCCCAAAACTGCGCTAGCTTCGTATTAAAATAAAGTGTAAAAAATCTGATGGATGGTGGCGAAAATCTTTCTTTTTTATGTGACTGGTCTTTAAAATGAAATTCACTGCTCCTTTGTGAATTTCGGTCAGTTCATAAAATAAACAAAATGTAATAAAAGTACACACAATGAACGCCAGTGAATTGTGGGAAACTTATCTAAACAGCAAATTTATATTAAACATTTAAACATTAACAAAAATTAATCCCGATAATTTCAATATTAAAATAATTTTCAATAAGTCTATTGTTATAATTTTTTATAAAAATCTTCATACTAATGTACAGATTTTATTTAATGTTATAGTAGACTTTATATAGTTTTAACAAATTACACGTGCAAGTACTTTGTTAAGTAAGATGCAGGTATAGAAATGTTTATTTTTATTCTTTACATTAGTTAAAATATTTACTTTTCTCTCTATCTATAGCGTTAAGTGGCTGCTTTCCCATTTTTATGCAGAATTGGGAATTCTAATTAGTTTTCTAATTTAATGCTGAAAACATTTCATCTCTGACACAAGCGTGCTTTTAAATTACAGTAATAACTCATCTATTTTCCCCGTTTTTTTTCTTCTTTTTTATGTGCTGTGATATAAATTGCTAACTATTTTTCTCTTTTATCAACTCTAATTTGACTGTAAGCATAATGTAAGAGAAGTAGCTGCAATTTTCCATTTGAAAGCGATCTGCTTATGGAGGTGTGACGTTTATTTATTATTACTTTATATATGCATGACTGCATCAACATTTATTCGCTGAGATGAAATTTTATACAGCACAAAGTTACAAGAACAAATTAATCTTTCTTCGTTTGACAAATTTATATACTATATCCTGGTATATTGAGGGTTTTGTGTAGATGGGATTATATTGAAAATTTATTTATACAGCGAGATAAAATATTACATAATATTACACAGCCTTACTTAATGACAAAAATATTAGTTTACACTCCATTCAGCTTGAAGATTACTAACTTCCTGTTTTTGTAAATTTCATTTGCGAGATATTCTAAGAGAGGATGGATTTATAGTGTGTGTATATATTTATATAAATAATCATTTAGTTCATACAAGCTGGTTTTTTTCCCCTCTGAGGATAATAGCGTATATGCCCCAGTAAGGCTTAAGCTTATAAATACTTCATCTTTTTTTATGTGAACTATTTTTTTTACAGGAAATGATTCTATGTGTTTCTATTTTGCATTACTATAATACTCCAAATTGCATTTATTTGTACTTGTCTTTTACTTGGAATTATTCACTGTGCCTTATACGGATATTTGCATATATGGTTTTTCTGGAAATTTGGCTTTTACTGGTACCCACAAAGTTCTATTGCTTTTGTATACTGGCTTTTACACGGACGTGACCTTTTGGTACATTTTGCCTACTGATTTTTATTAGAATCTGGCATACAGGTAACCGCACACCTCTGGTTTTTACGGCGATTTGCCTTGCGCGCCGTAAAAACCAGAGGTGTGCGGTTACCTGTCCGTATAGTTATGCAGTTCTTCGGTCTATGGATTTTTACGCGTATGTAACTTATTGGATACCCGTATAACTCTACGTATTTTTCTACTGGTTTTGATCTGCGGATTTTTACGGAGATTTGGCTTTGGTTTTTTTTCTACAGGTACCAGTAGGCCAAATTCCCGTAAAAATTTTTATTGATATGTACGGGGCATTTTTAGCAAGATTACTTTTGTGGAAGATTTTCTAAAACAATTTTTCAGGTCCATGTTACCTATGGATCACAATATTACCTCGGACAGCTGTAGTTCAGCCATCGATAATCAGGGATCTCTTCATATGGATGCCACCGCATAAAGGAGTTACCTTTATGAACAGCAGATCTACCTCGTGTGTGGCGCATAATAATAATTTTTGATTTTGCGCCAATACAATCTCACTCACTCTCTTATGAACAGTAGACGGTATCTTGAAAAAGACGCCTTTTATAAGCCATCGATAATCAGGGATCTCTTCATATGGATGCCATCGCATAAAGGAGTTACCTGTATGAACAGCAGACGGTTTCTTGAAAAAGACGCCTTTCATAAGAATGCGAACATCTTTATGCGGGAGCGCCGCTATGTACGTCCGATTTGCATTTGCTATACGGAGTAATTAAACACAGTATGAAATAAATCCACTGTTCTATAAAGTAAAATCCCTTCACTTGCCTCATTGATAATATGAAGTCACCTCTTTTAAAATGGCACTGGGTCCTTTATTTTGGGCCGCATTAATTTGTCGAAATACAGAATGTCTTTATATAGAAGACAAATCTGTTGAACAATTTTTATTTGTAGGAAGTAAAAGAAGTATTGTAATTGCAAAAGATTTCGTGTGTCATATTTTAACGAGAATATCCATTTTAACCGTGCCCGAATCCATTTTGGATGATATTTTTGTGTCATGTCTGTATGTACGAACTGAATAAAGGACTCTGTTTCCCAAAACGGACGAAAATGTTCCTATTTTGGCCATGTCAAATTTTAACAACAACATTAGTTTCCGACAAATAACGAAAGCTAACTTTTCATGCGATTTTCCGATTCCTATACTTATACTTGGGAAAGTTTTATACTCGTTATTATTAAAAAAAAATTAAATTAGAAGACGTTTGACTCCCATACGACAAAAACTAACTGGGATATTTAATTTCAAACTTTGCAATGTTTGACGTCATTTTCAACTGCCTTCAGGGATCGGTAAGTTAGAATAATTCGAATAAATAAGTTTAAATGAAGTTCAACGAAAAATATCTATAATTTAATATGCAGTACAAGGAAGTCATTTGATGTCCACGTCAAATTACTTTTTTCCCACCTTCTTGATAATGCTGGATGATTCAGCATTTTCAGTTGTTTTATGATCCATTTTAATTTTGTTTAATGCTTTGCTTTTTAAAGTATTTTATCAGCTATGATTTCTAAAAATTTCTTTTCCGGCTGCTTAGATGCCTTATAAGGTTAGATGGTTTCTTGGAGTACATGTTCCCTATAAAACAGAATAAATGTAAACATTCGTAAAAATATCTCAAGATGATTGACTGAAGCGTCTCTGTCTCAAATAGTATTACTGACAAAAAATGCAGCCTTTAATTTGGATCAAGCGTTGAAGAAATGCACATTAATTCTAACGAATTTATTATTTACTGTAAGCATTTTAAACCTATGACTTTAAATCATTTTTAGACGAATTTGTAGACATTCATGGTTACATACATTCATGGCTTCATTCATGTCAAAATTATTACAGTGAAATTTCTCTAAGAAGACTACTCGTATTTCTAGAGGATTTTAGTTTTCGGTAGATGCGGTTGTCTTAAACAATTAATGTTCAGTACCGATTTTTTTAATGTTCTTAGAAATACTGGTCACTTTTAGAAGTGGTGTAGGGGAGATTTTTTTCAAGATGTTATAATAAATCTCTGTCTAGAAAAGATGTCATAATAAGCCTATTCATAATAGATTGTATTAGTTATTAACCTAATGTTTTTCATCACTATATGTAACTTCATTAATTACAATAATAATTAAATAACAATTATTATATAAAATTAAGACATTGTAATTCATATACTCATGGAAATTTTCAGTTTTCCATAAATTTGTAGAGTTCTCAGTTTAGGTAAGTTTAAGCGTATTTGAAATTAATATTATTAGCAATTAAAAAAGAACAAATGTAAATTTTGATGATTGTTTCAAAATATCAGAATTCTAATAGATGAAATATTATTTTAGTGCATTGTTTTTCCCATCAAAAGAAAGAACTCAAATCAAAATATATGTAATAGATTATGAACTATATTTATATAATACTAATTTATAAATTGAATACAAAGACTTAATAAAATTTCTTGTGAAATATTAATAATATCTGCTATCCACAAAATACGATTGTCTACCATGCATTGCTAAACGTGGTACCATTTACAAAATATTTAAAAGTGAAAAGTTTCATAATTGGATCTTTGTAAAAGTCTACATTTCTTCATAAAGTCGTAAGCAACTTTACGTTAATCCAGTGTTGTTCACAAAGTTATCCGCACCTTGGTACAAGTGAAGTGATTTAGCATAAAGATGCCGTGGATTTATTTCATTCTCTGCTTAATTAATTAATCCGTCATGCAAACAACTATCGTATTTGCACAGCGGTGCCCCGGCATAAAGGTATCCGCTCCCTTATAAAGTTAGTCTTTTCAAGTTAAAAGCTAATCTTGACAAAGGAATGGGCACCTATATGGTGGGGCACTCTTTATGAAGGTTTATGGCTTTTTCTCCCCCGCGAATTCTTGTTATCCTCCTTCCACTTTTATAATGAGGTATCCTTTATGTTGGCGCTCGATAATTGGAACAAAAATTAACTACAAGAGCTCCACTTCTTTTAGCCACTGATAAACCAGAAAACACTAAATAATTTAAGCTAAGAAAAAAATTAAACTATGCATTTTCTTTTGACGTTTATAGTCAGATATGATTTGAATGCAGTTTCAGTAAATAGTCAAAGATATATTGCGGAAATCTGAGTCACATCGCCCCCCCCCCATCTGCAGGCCCTACACTTCTCCATAGTGAGTAAAGAAATCTGTATAAATTCATAGGTGTGAGAGGTCAGAACCTGGTACATCTGTTTTATGAGCGAGTTCCCGGTTTAACGGAAGTAAAACACCAATTCCTCTTGAATAGAAACAAGCATTCCTTAACTACTGGAATAGAGACCCCCGACTAGAGAGGAAGGTACAGTAGCGAGAACAGGTGCATTGAAAATTAATTGCGACTGAATGCAGGGAGATCGTGGGAGCGCATCTCAATAGGCAGTCTGGTTGGAGAAAGAAGGTAAAAGACGCCATTAGATGGGCAAATGCAATTAAAGCTCCGTGACCGGTTTCTTGGAAGATGTACAACCGCAACCAGGAGCAAGGTGGACAGGGGGTGTTCTCTTTGTAGTAGGCTTCCATATTGGCGGAGTTAGCTATTCTAAAGAGCAACACGACTTTATAATAACAGGGACGATTTTAACTGAAAAAGGAGATGAAGTACGCGCGAAACCCAAAGATGTTAGTCAGTAATATTCCACTACTCTTCAAAACGAATTTTTGGTTGTCTGTTTTTTTTTCCTTGCTGATTTTATTAATAAGTAAAATGTTTGAAAATATTTTCCTCGCCTTTTATCTGAGAAATCGTAATATTCTGTTTAAAAAAAAAATGACAGGATGACAAACATATCAAAAAACCCGCTAAACTTTAAAAAAATATTTTCATGCATGCATCTTTACCCACCAGCAGCTACAGCTAATTAGCAGTCGCGCAGTACAGAGCTTCTCATCTATAATGTAATAGCCTCATTTTCCTCTTTCTTCCCTAGAGAAAAGCAAAAATGATATATATAAAAAAGGTGGATTGGATTATTTCAAGTATGACAAAGCACGCGAAGGCTATTGCCTAAAGGAACGGATGTCTTTGTGGAGCACTTTTTAAGGAAAACTGGCGTTAGGGGAAACCGGAAAACTTCCATTCAGGCAGTCCACTCGCAAGGATTTGAACTCGAATCGAGTTACTAGTATTCAGTGGTTTTACAGCTTAGCTGTTGATAGGCTTCTTATACACAGAGCTGCATACATGAAAAAAATATAAAGATACAGTACATGAAATGTATTACACTCAAAGATTGAAACAGGGGTTTCTTCACTGAGGAAAAAAAAAATTGGAAATTCTAAGAGCTGAATTTTTTTTTCTCTCCCCTCCATCTCTCCATCGACAAAAAGATACACTTTTAAAGAAATGAGACTCAAGAATGTGATTTCGAAAGGCTGCCGAACAATAATACTAATTTTATGAACTATTACAGATTCAGTTACAATTAAATTTCTTTTTCCCGTTTCAACAACGCTTGTGATTTCCAACTGCGTACATGTTGACAAATGAAAGATAAATACTTCAGCGAAAGCGAAGAATCAACAGAGGCCTTGAGAAAATACAGTTTTTAGAGGATATTTTAACAGCTACCATTTTCAGGACCAGTAATCATTTATATTTTAACACAGGCAAGGAATTTATACCCGAGCAAATAACTAATTATTATCAATATATGTTTTAAGAGATTTTTCAATAAAATGCAAGTCTTTAGTTTTTAACTGGATTAGTAATAGATTACAATTTAATTACGAACCCAAAATAATTCTATGTCGTCTTATAAGGGGATGCTTGAATAAATAATGATTGCATTTAAATTAATTAGCGCCTGTTAAAATCCAAGATTTCCGTAGCTAAAAGTTTTGCGTTCATGTAGAGGTAATGAATGAATAACCTTTAAATAAAGTTTAAAATGTATTGGCTAAATAACATATTCTAAACGTCATGCTATGCAGAAATTAATTCATATCTAATTACAAATAGAAAATTTTTGAAGTGAAGAAAATTTCAAATAATATTTCGCTTATACCTATGAAATAATTCAAATGTTATGAAGTAATCAAAAAGCTTTCCGTAATTTATTCGAAATATTTCCCATATTACAAAATTAGCAAAATTAAAGCTGATTTTTTAAATAAATCTGAGCACAATAATCTGAGTATGAATTAAAACTGAGCATTTGGAAGGAAACGCAAGTTCAGAATTGCTTATTGTAATTAATTAATCGTGTATACAAAATTGAAAAGTGCGTAAAACACAATAAGTAATATGTATAATATTGTTCAAACATTTTATTAGGCATGTTTGAAATTTTGAACAGCTTAGCATAAATTTGTAATACATTAATGACCTATTAATAAATTGGTAATGGGAAATGACTTGCACAGTTTTTTAAACCACGTTCCCTTACATGTGCTTTCTTTCTGGGTACATTCATTACTCGTTAATATTGGAAACTTAAAAATGTGTTTGCAAAATACAACCCTTAAAACAATTACCACATAAATCTAGATAAGTGTTGATACTTAGGTACATACTGAAGTAAGTATATTATACATAATTGCTTCATTTCTCTTACAAGAGTGATCTTAGTTGTGAAAAAGTGCTTTATTAGAAGTAAGCAAATATATGCCATACAGGATCACAATAACAATATTCTAAAGATAGCCAAGAAGAAGATCATAATAAGCTTTATAAGATACTTCTCCGCCTTCTAGCATGCCGTCTGGTGTAATGATCAGCACGCTCGGCGCGTATTCGAGAGGTCTGTGGTTCGAGTCCCGGCGAGGGCATTGCTCACTTTTCACATCTCTTACTTTCAAAAAAATCCTAATACCTCTACAGCTTAACTTAGCCACGAAAGTTTTACTACATTCGGATTCAATCTTAACTATTTTCGCCAGAAATTTTTAGCATTTCGAATTAATTAAAACACACAATATGCAAAGTAACATTTTTGCAGCACAAGTTGCTGAAGTTAAATGAAACAACTAAAATATAGCACGTATTCAAAATAAAAAAAAAAGAAAAATATATACATTATTAGCAGCTCATTATAAAAACACACGATTTGCAAAATAAAAAATTGAAAATCGGTAATACAAATCACACCACTCGTAATCGGGAACCAAATACGAGTAGCATGGTATTAAAGTACTGTCAAAGAGAGACCGATTTATGGGCATCGTTCGTACATACCGCGGAGAATTTTCGAAATTCGAGTGTAGTTACAACTGGACATTTATTTACTTATTTTAATCAAACCTTTTCCAAACAAGTTGCATTCAATCACATTGATAGAATTTGACAGTTACATATGTTCAATAAAAGAAATTCTCTTTAGGTTTAAAATGCAGTTTTTTAAACATGAAACTTTGTATTGAGAAAGACAAGTCCCGTTTCACTATTAAGTAGTTCTTGGCGATAGCCTAGAGATGTTAAGGTAAAGGAAAGCCTATCTTACTCGCAGAAAAAAAAAAAAAAAAAAAAAGACAGAACGTTAAATATTTTGGATTTTTTATTTTCATAGTCGCAATATCTTGTAGTGCATATGTAGATAGAATGTAGATAGCATAGAAGAAATGTTGATTTTAATAAGGCAAATCACGCGAGAGCTATTTGCCAAAGGATGGTTTCCTTCGTGGACTTTCTAAAGGAACTGGCTTGAACTCAAGTTACACACGGAAAAAGCCACGAAAACTCAGTCAGCCCTTTTCGCAACAGAATCGAATTATCAGTGGTTTCAGTGATCTTATCCAGCGGTAAGAGGCACAGGAGGATGGTAAAGAGTATATGAGGTTATGTTTCTGCAGAAAGAAGCACAAAGAAGTAGGTTGGAACATTGTTTGATACAGCTTACAGAAAAGTAATTAAATTATTCTTTACATTGCAACAATTATTCATTGAAAGTAGAAAAATGTATTCAATGAATTGGTAGTATGTTTAAGTTGCGTTAAATCTGCATTTAATTATATATCAGTTTTTGACTAAACATGCTTCCACAGATCTCTAACTTAATCATTATGTTTTAATGTACCTAGTTATTATGTAAGACTTCGTAGCTAACTGATAGATTTACTTGAATTTGCACTTACTTTATTTATTCTATTTTCATTCCTATTTACTCTATTTGATATTATTCTTACTCTAGAAACTTACTCTATTGTACTTTGTAGAGACATTAGGTATTTTTGGAAGCAGGCAAGATGAAAAATGTGCAACGCCTTCACCGGGAATCGAACCGCGGACCTCTGGAATACGCGCCCAGCGTGCAGACCACTACACCACGAAGGCACGCTAAGAAGGCGGGAGAAATACATTATAACTTAATCTGTAATATTACTCTGTTATGCTTACTCTAATTTATGCTTTTATGTTCAATTTATACTTACTTTATTTACTTGATTTTGAGTCAGTAAATTTTCATTTTGATTACGTTGTCTTTTTTATTAATAACTATTTCTTCTGCTGGAGTGTGTTGCTGACATGGAATGTTAAAGTAATTAAATGAAAGTGATGTGTAGCCTGGGTATTTTCTTTTGGAATTATGAGTTTCAAAATACATGTTAGAATGATTGTCTTCTGTTGCTATTTCAATTGATATATCTTACAAACTGAAGAAAAAGAATCAAATCTCAAAGTCGCAAACACAAACCAGAAGAATAAAAATAACAGAAAGATAAAAAAGATGTATATTTATTGTCACTGACGAAAAGATCTTCATCACATGCAAGAAGAAAATCTTTAAGGTAGATCATGTATTAACTTTGATCAATGAATTAAAAAGCGTATTCTACAAATAAAAAAAAATGGATTAAAATATTGCAGCAGAAATCTACATATTATAAGAGTGCTATTGATTCCGAAGCTAGTTATGAAGCAGATATAATCATAAAGATTTGATTTTACGAATTTAAATTGTATGATCTAGCAACTTGGTGTCCAATAAAATTTTCTAATATCAGTCATTTATGTCAACTATTGATTGAATCAAAATTATGTATCTCAATGAATAAAATTAAATTCTGTATCTTAACTTAAGGTATTGTATTTATTAGTTATTATAATAAAACATGCTTGGATTTTAGCTGCGCATGAAAAACATCAAAATCAAGCTGGAAATTATTATAAGCGAAAAGAATTAGGTATTCGTATTAAAAAGTAATTAATAAAACGATTGATGAAAAGAAATTATTAGGTATTAGAAATGAGAAGAGATATTACCTGAGGAAGCATTTGAACAATTCAATGCTTACTCAGGCATCTATGAAACGCCTGATATGAATAAAGGGACATTTTAATTTGAAAGGGAAAACAAATTTGTGCGTGAGAGGCAGAAATAAATTCATAATACACTTTAAACTAAAAAGGCCAAAGTTAGATTTCTATTTTTTCCATTATTGATACCGCAATAGTATTTGTCGATGTTCAAGAACATGCCTATGATTAAAGAAAGATTTTGGTTTCTTTTAAATACATGAATTACAAAAAATTATTTCAGCAGATCAATCAGTTGACGTCGGAAAATTACTTCTAAGCCTGTCTTGGGATGCTGGCAGAACTAACGATTTGCAAATAGTGAATTCCAGAAAAGGCTTTTTTTACTAGATATCTTGTCATAAGCATACTTAAATAATTTAGGTAACAGGGTACTTATTGCTCTGAGAATTTTTGATTATCGGCAAAAAACTCTAAAAGAAATTTTCAAAATAATAATTTAAATGCAGGAAATCCCATCTACAATCGATATGCAGATGAATTAATTATAACAGCTCTCTTGTCTCCAAGCATCGAAATTAAAAATTCAAAAACTAAATTTTCATATTTTGTTTTAAAATTAAATGATTTTCTTTTTTTTTTACAAATATTAAGAGTAATCGTATATGTAGACATGTATGATATAGTAATCGTGCATGGACAATACATACAGATAACGCACAGGGGTATCTAATTTTCTTTGCTTAGGGGCGTCAAATACTTTTGCGTAGTCCCTTGAGAAAGGATTAATTTTCTCCTCTCACCTCGTCGGGTTTATAGATATACTACAATCATGTTTAACTCAAAACAATGAAAAATTACTGTTACAAATCAGCAACAGAAACAATTTAAAAAAACTGCCTATAGAAAACACAAAAAAGAAAGCAAAATTGCGTGGGATAACAGCATAATTAGTCACAGATGCCATAGTATTTTAGAGCTGTTTTCATCCAAAACAGTATGTAATTTAATTGTATATAATTCGGAATATACAATATTCCGAATATGCAATAATATATAATATTTCTAGAATTCCATTTCCCGCAGAAATTGAAGATTTAAATTCTGTTGCTGAATTTAATGACTTTTATTCGATCTAGTCGTTCCTAACGCTTTTAAAATTCTATTAACTTAATTTTTCAATTTTCGTGACTATTTCTGGAGATCCTCTTGGGTATAAATACAACCGTGGCTTTCCATTCATTTCATATTTCTTTGCTCCTGATGAAGAGGGAACTGAACCAGTTTTCCCTTGAAATCTATACATCTTGACTAAAACCTATGCCAAATCTGTTGCTTTGCCTAATTTTGTTTTACTTAAGCGTATTTCTCTTCTCTCTTAACTTCTCATTTACTGATAGCAAATATTTAAAATAAAGTTATTTTGTTAGCGATTCCAAATAAATTTTAAATACTGTAGTTTTAAGCTTTATTTTCATCTTTTTTTTTTTTTTTTTTTTTTTTTTTTTTTTTTTTCCCATACGTTTCATTATAAATTCTAAAATATTTTATCGAAATAAAAAATTTTTTCACCTATATCTCTAACAGGTACTTAATTTCAGATTTCGTACATGAAACAAACTGAGGGAAACGCTTTAAAACTAACGAACGAAAACTGCCATACAGCCACGATGTTATTGCCATAAAGGAAAAAAATTTGGCTATGTTTTACTGATTCCATCTAACTCTAAATCTTACAAAATATGGTTGGTTTATTGAGATTACGCCAAAGCACTACACATGGGGAAAACCACGAAAATGCCCATGCAGCCAGCCCGTTCGCTCGAATCGAAACCAGGTCGGAACTACCAGTGTTCAGGGACTTTACCGCTCGGTTGCTGGTGAGTCTGCAAAACATGCGCTCTAGTTACGAAAGACTAATTGTTCTTTACATTTACCGATTGTTATATAATTACAAAATAACGCAGGAGAAACTAAAAACTCAGGTTTTGTAGTTAAGGCATCATCTTATCCCTTCCCTAATGCATGCTGTTGTGATGTAAGTGGTTAAGTACGTCCAACTAGCATTGGGAAATCTGTGGTTTGAGACTTGGCTTGAGCGCAGTTGTTTTCCCACATTTCTTCCTCCAAAAATCTTAGTTATCTCAACAAAATTATGTCGTGTTTTTTACTTAACAAGCAGATATATGGATGACCAAACAGCTCATTTCTATGCAATGAACGGTTATTAATGCCATTCGAATACCAACAGCAGCTTTATTCACGCCGCAAATGCACTATATCTTAAAAATACCAGAATTCTTTTCCATGATATATTGAATTCAAAACAATTTAAATAATTTGCATTCCACAAAGTGATAACACCCCATGTCGTACATGAAATACGATATCCATTATGAAAGGAACATTGTTTATCATAACAATGTTAAGTAAACGGATTTAACGGTTAAGCGGATTTCGCATTATAATTTGGGCCGCTCTCCTTTGACATATATTTTTAAAGGGTAGGTGAAAAGTCTCGAACTTAAAAGGGGGGCTAAACTCAATGCTTTTCGACAGTTAGTAATCTACTATCAATGTTAATCACTATTAATTTCTAAACAGAGTAATTACAACTGAAATAATTTTACTGGTACTGACTTAAAAAAGCTAAGAAATGCAGTAGTTTAATGATGAAATTAGGCGTCAATTTACTGATTACTTCATGCAGCAACCTAGTTTAAACTGTTTGTAGCGACCAGTGTATTTTTGACTCCCCTCCCCCCGGACGTACACCTGTTTTACCTATTCCTGTGCTCTCAAGTTCTCTCCGAGTACACAGTAGACAGTTTGGCGCTGTGTCTCAATAATTTTGGCGATCTGGACGGGCAACCCTAAGTGGTAGGGGCTGAAGTTTAGGAATGAGGTGATTGAACTAGTAGCCATGAATTTCCCTCCCTGCTGTTGCTATTGCATACCAGTCAAGTGGAGTGGCTACCATCTCTGATGTCTGAAGCAGTCACTCTCTCGAGGTCGAAGGTCAGAAACGTCAGGTGCTCGCCACGCATGCGCGCATTCGCATCTCCATCCATCCTGAAGATCGGCTTGGCTAACAAAACGAAGCAAATGTTTCTTAAAACAACATTGTTTCAATCGGGATTCTCATCTCCTTTTTTCAATGCAGTTGTTTTCTAACAGAAGTTAAAAGGGGGAGTCAATATCTTAAGTTCTAGTCTGACATTTTCCGCATGGTTTCTCTACTTAATATAAAAAGTACACATCGACATAAAAACAAAGCGGTTCTATTAACACTGATTCGAACAGTGCAGAAGGGGGGGAAGATGATTCTTTGTTTCTTCTTGGAAAAACTAAACATGTTTACTCAGGTTGTTCTGCCGGTAATAAAAGTAAAACATAAAACCATCACTAAAATCAGTGTCATGGAACGCAGAAGTTCTTTGTTCACTTCATGAAAAGAGAATGTGTTTAAATACTAATTGAAAAATAACTTTGGCCGTGAGCTTCAGTTACCCCACCTAACGCTAAAAAAGATATTAGAATAAACTAAATAATTTTATTTTTCAAGTTGCAAAATTTTTATCAATAAATGCTTTTGTAATTTTATGCATTTACTGGATGAATTTAGTAAGTAGTTTTCAGATCATTTTATTCTCAGTAATTCATTGAAATGCAAAAATTCTTTGTAAGGGAAAAGGAAAAAAATTCATGCATAAATAGTATACTTGATCAAATAAAAAAATTTTTTTAAAAATTGTTAGATTTTATCAAAAAATTTAAGCACTTCTTTTCGGTTTCCTATAACAACAATGAAAGCCAAAAGAACCCCAGGCAATAATTTATCTTCGGCTAGGCATTTAACAAAAGTAATTAAATATGCTATGAACGCCTTCTACATGTAACAAATGAATATACACAATTCTTACTAGAAGAATTAGGAAAAATAAAAAGAATGATGAAAAGGAAAATTTCCTAGTTGAAACTCCTGACTACGGAACAAGAAAGTAGTCAGACACACCAAATGATCTAGTTTCTAAAGTATTCAAATGATCAACAATGGTATAAAGTTTAACTGTCATTCTCTCTTCTTCCTTTCTTTCTTCTTTTTTTCCCCTTGTTTTAGGGGGAGGACACTTTGCTAACTAAGCACTCGATGAGAATTATGGCCAAACTAAATGGTCATTTAGCCGTCTCATCGCCGAGACCGTTACAAAGGGTGCATGCACTACAAGCGATATACCCGCAAGAAAGCGGAAGAGTATATATGAGAACAACAGGCTTACACAACAGTTGAACCCATAATCTCGGTTTCACGTTAACACTCAACGTTCTCTAAACACTAAACATTCGAGGTGGTAGAGAAAATGTAATTCTAATCAAAATAAAACAAGCCGAAGAGAAAAATAATTACAACTACAATATTATTTTATTATGAGACACAATATCATAGATTCTCTTTGAATTTACAAAGACAAAGAGTTTCAATACAGTAAAATCTCAATTCATGAATTTAATTCATTCTCTACAGCCAGTTCGTCAACTGCAATGTTAGTAAACCGAAACAATTTTCCCGTTGGAAGCAGAATGAATCAATTCGTTCCTGAATTACAGACGATTGCTTATGCAAAAACTTTACAACAGTACTTTGTGCACACGTTCATTATCTCCCTCACAAAAAAAAAAAAAAAAAAAAAAAAAAAAACGACTAAATATTAAACAAAAAAGATACACACAGATTAAACAGATAAAATAGACGAAAACTTCTAAGGTATTTTCTCCCTCCTTCCAGCATGCCTTCGTGGTGTAACGGTAGCATACTCGGCGCGTATCCCAGAGGTCCAGGTTCGGGTCCCGGTGAGGGCATTGCTCATTTTTCACGTCTCAAGCTACAAAATAACCTAATGATTCTACACACTTAATTTAATTTTACTGTAGCTGTACAAAAGAAACTTGCTGGCATAAGGATAATGATGAGGAAGATGATATTGTTTGGGCTTGAAATTTCCTTCCATAAAAAATATCAGGTAACTTTCTTTAGGATTCATCTTCTTTTATTTTTTCTTTGTCTCTAAGCACCGCTCGACACTGCTTGAGACTCCTCTCTTTCACTCAGATTTGTCCACTTTGTTATTGCCTACGTTTTGAAATGTTTCTAAAGTGAGACATGGCATTGCCACTGAAAATATTTATGCTGTAGTTTGTTAGTGGTTTATTAGTGTAATATTGTTACTTGAAAACTTTGCATATTACACCATTTTGCACAAATTTTACGAATTAGAAAACTAGAGTCACTTTTCTTTTTTCACATTCGCTTTTTGTTGTCGTTTTTGTTTTGTTCTTTTTCATCGAGTTTATTTTTGTGGTCCTGGTCCTGTAGTAATTTCTCTGAGTCTTCACTGTTAACATCCTATAGTCCATGATTTTACCTTGAGATACAATATCATAGATAAGTCTTAAGTGACAAAGCATTTAAAGTCTCTATCTGTAACCCTAGTCTAACCAGAAGCTCATCCAAGACGAATTCATGGTCCTATAAGTTACTTGCTGCTAATGAGAGTTGAGCAGTGGAAAATATTGTTTCTAAAAGATCCCTGGTGTTTATGATGGTGGCATAAAATATCTCAAAACCCCTCGGAAAATCATATGTTCTCAGCTTAAGTGTCTACAACTCGAGTCACCTTTCGTCATCCGAGACGTTTTTGGTTTTCGTCAAGTAAGGTTTTCATGATCCCAGGCTCCACTGTTTATGAGAAGTAATATCAGGATAAAACCAATCATAAAGAACGCAAAAACGCATTTGCAAAATACGTAGTGTTAGTTCTAGGAATTGAGCTCTAGTTCAGTTCCTAAAACTTACAGGCATGGCTATCGGCCAGAGAGAAGTCTTGGGACATGTTTACGTAGCTATCCCGTGCAATACTGTTCAGTCCACTTCAGTTGTTTGACTGGGACAGGCGCATTTTTGTAGCACTGATTTTGCAATTACGCGAGATGCGGAAAACAATCATTTTCTTTTGTGCAAAGACAGTGTAAAAATATCAGAAATTGTTCAACGTCTGCTTAGGTTATTCTGCTCCCTAATTTCTGTTCTCATATCTGTTCCTACATTTGAAAAAAACCTTTACGGGGTGTTCGATTTGAGAGTTTAACCATGCTTTAAATAGGTGGATTGAGGAGATACCAAAAACGTTCTTTGAGGACCGCTTTAAAAAAACGAGTTTTTCTTTTAGGTAAGTCTATTCAATTAAATGGGTATTATGTTGAAAAATTGCTGGATTATGTAAAAAAAAAAAAAAAAAAAAAAAAAAAAAAACATGCGCACAAAAAAAGGAGGGAAGGGAAAAAAGAGGGGAAAGGAAGTTAAAAATAACAAACGCTATTCGCTTCCTTGTAAAATACTTGTTAAAAGTACTTCTGTCAACCAATTTACAAAGCAGAAACATTATTCAGCTTCCAAAGCACAATAATCACAAGCTAGTTCGTATTAAAGTAGTTAATCTTAATAAACTGAAATAGTAATTATTAGCTGGAAATGGTAACTAAAAGAAAATTCCGAAAATTTAACTGAAGAAATTGATTTCATTCTTCTGTTTTGAGGCAACATTTGTAAAAGCTCATAACATTTGAACATTCATTTACGTATTCAGAATCTGGAACTGTTTGAATAAAGCACAACAGCTCCTTCCATAAATCATATGGGGGAAACTAGAAAACATATTAAACTATTTTAATAAAATTACTAAGTTTATCGATTTCTATCTCTATTTCTGTAAGAATACAGCAGCAGCCAAATAGATAAAAATCATTGAAAATTCTAATTTCTTCCTGTGTTTTGTTTCGAAGATGTCATTAGTTAATTAGATTTAATTGTATACATGATATTTTCATATTTGTAGCCTGGCCCACCAGCGGCCGAGCGGTAAAGTCGCTGAACACTGGGAGTTCGGTCCGAGGTTCGAATCCCGCGAACGGGCTAGCTGCATGGGTGTTTTCGTGGTTTTCCCCATGTGTAACGTGTATACAAGCCAGTTTCCCTTAGAAAGTCCTCCACGAAGGCATCCCTCCCCTTAAGCAGATAGCCCTAATGTGCTTTGGCATAATTAAATACACCACCACCAACTATTTGTAGCCGCTTACAGCGAATACAATTTTGTCTTTAAATAATTTATCAAAATATACTTCTGTCTCAGTCTAGTTAGTCACTCCTGCAGCTATAATAATAGGAAATACATTTATGATTTTTTATGGTACATAGTCGTGTAACACCGATCTCTTACTATCTTAATAAAATCTCGAAACCAAAGCTTTCGTCGCAGTGCTGTTCAATTCCTGTCAACTGTTTTATGCAGACAAAATGAATCACAAGAAAATAACTTTCGTCTTGATATAATAAAAATAAACTCTACATGAAGCAGGTGTTGAGGTCCAAGACCCTAAACTACAGTAGAGCTGAATGTGTGAAGCCTTGGATACTGGCTAGCACTTGAACCCAAGACTTTTCGAAACCCATTAAACTCTCTGAAGCTGAAAACCGATTCAGATATTATCCACTGAAGAAAGACACACGAAACTCTTAATATGGCGAAGAGACCTGTTGACATAAAAGCTTCAACTCCGTAAACTGCTCATGTGAAACATCCATATGTTTGAAAATGTAATACTATAACTATATAGATAACTTTCAATAATTCTCTGTATCATTTATAAGGGGGGAAGAGCCGCATACAGTTCCGAAATTGCCTTTAGCGTATTTCAAATATCATTTTTATTAACGACAATGCCTAAATAGTATCTAAGAATCTCGATTTAGTTTATAATGATTAATATTGTAAAGTACGCGAATGCTTCGCGTTAAATAAACTTCTTAAGATATTCCTTTCATCAGAATGCAGATGAAAGCATGAAATCATTTGATATGACTAGCATGAATCATGCAATATTTTTTCCCTCCAAATCTATAAAACTTCGAGGGTGCATTTTATTTTCAAGATAGGCACAGCATAAATTCTGAGAAAAACAGAGCAAGGTCTTTACCTCATCCTTGCAGTACACGCAATTCAATTGTTCCATATACGGTCTGCAAATCACATACCGGCCCCGATGATTTTAATGCGATTCGCTTAGTAATATATGAACTATAAAAGTTTCGAAGTTAAAATTAAAAATAAAACTTAAGAAGAAAAGTAGAATTTTTAGGAAATAAATCTTTCAGATACAGAAAAATACAGTGGGGTTGCGTAAGTGACTATTTTCACATTTCTAGTTTAAAATGAGAAAATTTCCCAAACTGTTTCGCCTCTATTGATTTAACGCCCCTTCCCCCAAAACGAATAAATGAAGAAATTTGAGCATTATCCCACGTTAAGCACTTAATTATAAAATTTTAAATGGGTAGCAAAGCTTTAGTAGCACATATTTCAGTGAATAGTTGTTTTCAGAGCTTAAAAATCTTTAAACAAATTAAACAGTTAAAATTAGCTTTAGCAGCACATATTTCAGTGAACAAAATTAAGCAATTAAATTAGCTTTTGTAGCACATATATCAGTGAATAGTTGTTTTCAGAGATTAAAAAACTTTAAGAAATTAAACTTTTTTCACACGTGAACATATTGCTGTTTTTGCGTGAAGCTGTATCAAGTGCTCTAGAATGATACTGACAACTCGAATCAGCAAAAGCACAGCCAAATTTCGCATGAATTTAACTCTGAGCTTAAAGACGAAACATATATTGTAGTAAATTACTTCATAAATAATTAGCAAGTAATATTGTCACTTCGTAATGTTGTCTTTTTTTTTTTTAATTCTCTGTCGGAAGTAATGTAATAAATTAGCGTCTGAATTCGGTATGCCTCTTTTTACAATCCACTAATAAAATTCTTTTCGAAACTGGATAACTCAGGGTTACAAAACCCGTGACAAAAATCAGAAAAAGGGCACGATAAACGTAACTAATACAAGCTTCTCTCAGACATATTACAAATTGTAAAGACTGACCGTGTGTTTCATGTATCCGGCACAGAAGGTAATTTTTTTATGATAATAGTAACGAAAGTAAAACAAAACCTAACATGATTTTTCTGTTGAAAATTTTATCATAAATAATAATACAAGATTTTAGTCGCATTTATTTTCTTTTCCTTCATTGTATTACAATTTCGATTCCATAATTAATAAATTCCTTAAGTGCAAGTAAAATTTGTGAAAATTGATGCTGACTATTTTTATACCGTTATAAACTTTGCAATATAAAAGCTATATCTAAACAAATTTATTTTGCAGTATTTATTTGTTCTTATACTTCAAGTACAGTATATATTAAAAAAAGGTGTGTATAATACGCCCAGTTTGCTCTGCTTTTTATTTTGAACTAATCGGTTCCTTTTTTGAATGGTCAATGCTGAAATTTCCAAATGTCTCACATTATAAAGGGGCCTTTTTCCCCCTTTCCTACTCTAAACAAATAAAAAGAGAAAGAAAGAAAAAGGAAGAGAAAGAAAACTAGTTATATAAATTACATCGTTTAACTTTTTTCTGAAGTAGGAAATTACGCGTTTTTAATTTATGATCGCATTTCCTACGCCGCTGAAAAGGAATATTTTCTAGAGCGCGACAAGAAGAGCGCTATTTCTTGTGTTTGCGCAATACTAACTGTGGAGTGAAATTATTCTGATCGTGGATATAACTATGTAGAGGCTGCTGACTTCCTGCCATGGCTGCACTTTTTTAACCCGTTCCCAGTTCATAAACAAAGATAAACTATTTGCAGTGCGTGTTTTTGGATTCAGAGGAACGCACGTATCTCCAACAAATTTTTATTTCATTCTTTCTCATTTATACGCATTAACTGCGTATCTGGAAAACAAATGCGCAAACAAGGTAGACAAATTCCGTTATCTGGACAAAACAATATCCTCCTTTTTAGCATAAAATAATTATTTATAAAAAATGTCTCAAAGGAGGAAAAGAGCAACAAATGAACTCCTAATTATTTTTAATGTGTTAAAATGTTTGCATAAATTTCATGGTATTTTTTAATGCACAAAAGCACAATAACTATTTCATATTCTCGAAATACATTAGAAATTATGCTCTAAAGAAAAAATCTCCAACTAGAACTCAAATGCAACTTGACTTTTGAACCCCACATAAAATGAACAAGTTCTCGCGGGTGCTGATGAGTATCGCGCATGTTCAGAGACTGGACTACAAAATTTAAATCACTAGCTATAAATGAAAATAACCAATAAAGAAAATTTCAGCAAAATTTTTTGTATCAATAAGTTCCAATGTTGTGTTGCAAACTAAAATTAAAAAATGGCACTGGATATTAACACGAAAAAACCTTTTTCCTGGCAGATTCTGTACTGACTGAAAAGGGGAATTTAGAATTTATCACCGATACATCACCCATTGTTTAATCGATAAATCACCTGTTATCACGGTTATGTGGTTTTGCATGTACTAACTGATAAAAACTTAAGAAGTCCTGCTTAATTCTCGTAGTCCCGGAGAACGGGCTACCGGTACGATTAGTTTCGTGGTTTTCTCATGTGCGACGTGAATATGAGTTAATTTCCCTTACAAACCCTCCACGAAGGCATAACTCCTTTCATAATCCAATCCTGCCTGATTTTGTGAATAAAATAGCCATTCCATTTAAATGACTAGGATCCCTGCGCTAACTTATCCATCCCCCACATTCGGCTGACATGACATTCAACGTGTTAATCACAACAAAGCTTGGAAAAGTATCCGCTCGAATGTACGACCTCAGTACCTGCAGATGAACATACAGGAAAACCTAGCTAGCATTCGACGTGCTCTAGAATTAGTCAGAGAAATTCAGCCAAATGAAACTATTTAACGCTTTACGCGTATTATCAGTTAAACACAGTATTTTTATCGTTTATTTAGCTTTTAACCACTTTACAGTAATACCGCACCCAAGTTCTCATCACCAGTCTTTTACTACTCTAATCTGCAATAAGTTTTTTTTTCCCGCCAGTCTGTCATAATCTGTTTTAAAACAAACAACATTGATAAAAAAACAGGTAAAAAAATATAGCTACAAAACTGAAGAAATATTGCGATGCATTCATGATATACAACTGGGGATTTTTTAATAAAATGCTAAGCCACTGGTCGTTTTGAACAATGATTTATTTTAGGAATTGCTACATTATATCAGCAAAATTTATTAAACATTAATTCAGATTTTAATGAACGGCAAAATTATGTCTTTTGAAGTGATTTCAATAAAAACCAACATATTAAGAGAAATGCAGGATCCCTTCTCTTTTAAAGAGAGGAGAAAAAATTACTTTTGCAAAGATACTAGATTCAGCTTTTTATCGAAACTAGACAGGAAACTAACAATCTAATTCCCGAAGAATCTGAACTAGTTTTTAATTGCCATGATCATACTAAGAAATTTTGTTTAGAGTTAATCTTGACACTGAACGAAATTTCAAGGAATTTTGATCGCTAAAATCTTGACAAGCCGCGTAAATTACGTGAAAAGATGAGAGAAGTTCAGCAATAGTCACACACTATCACTTTTTTACAGCCCCCTTTTTTTATAAAAAATAGCTCGATCAAATGTTTACACATTGAATTGAAATTTAAGGAACTCATTTTTATCGCTCTAATGATTTGATCCTCTAATTTGGCTCATATTTTTCTTTTCCGAATTTATAATTTAACTTCTTTTTCAAATTTAAAACAAATTTGTGAATTAAATTAAAAGTATTCCCATTGTTCGCACCCGTTTTATGCAATATCGCTCAGCATGCGTTAATCAATAGATGAATTAATGGCATTTAAGGCACGTTTTCTTGCGCTACCGTTGAACTCTGAATGCATAGATCAGTCTCTCTTAATATATACTTGAATGCTATTAGACGGCATGCATCCTCAGTGCCTGTTATTGAAAAGCATGCGACAGTTACATTTCCGTTTTGAGAGAAATATTTTTCGCGAGAAACTTTCAAGGATATTTATCTCATATTTACATTAAACATAATATTTACATTAAACACACAAATTAATTTTTCTTCAATTACAAATTAAAATAATTATTATATAAATATTTAATATTTTAATTAATACATAAATATATATCAATGTATAAATATTAATATTAATTAATATATAAAATAAAAATTAATGTATTATTATTAAAATTAATATATAAAATATAAATTAATTATTATTAAATTACTTCACTCAAATTAATATTTACATTAAACACACAGATACACATAAAAAGAGAAAGAAAAGAAGAAAGAAGGGAAAGAAAGAAAGACACTTAGAACTTTTTGATCCAAAACAGAATATAGCACAAAATTACGAATTTTTACTTTTTTATCAGCTTCTGCAGCAGATGCAAATTTTTAACATAGAGAATTTTTAGTACACATTTTTATGTAAGAGCTTTATTTCTTGGTTATTACATCATTTGCTTAATTCATTAGAACGCAATTCCACAGAAGCTACAAAAAGAAAATTTACAAAATACAAGCCAAAAGGTATCAATCACACACTAACACTGACACACATACGGACCAAATGCTAACTGGATTGTAGAGAATTTCGGTGAAACGCGATAATTTTATCAGAAATCGGAAGATGTCTTCAAGTTGTCCGTTTCTCATAATAATAGAGAGGGAAATAGTGAATAAGCCTGAAAAAGGGTAAGCATAATAAATGAAAGAAGCATTATATTTTCACAGTCTGTTTATTTCTTCTTCCTTTTATCACGTATATAAAGAAATAAAATATATACTTTCACTTAATAGCTCTCTGGTTTCGACAAAACTTTCAGGTATGCTTTGTGTTTACTTAGGTTAATTTTCTGTTTGAAGAAATGTAATACATAAATGGGTTACTTCGCATACAAAGCAACATATTATCTCACAACGTCTTTTTTAAAAAAATAAATTATATTGCTAGCGACCAACGGTTAATCACTTTGGGTCAATTTTCCTTCCCTCCCCCTTCCAAGCGTTATCAAAATCATTAACTGTTTGTATCTAAGTGGTATACTATTCTCCTCTGAAAGTAGCAAAACAAGTTACGGATAAAAAACTTGTTTCAATTATTTTTTTTCTTTTTCTCACATGTTTTGTTCAATGCGTGCGGGGAGCATCTGAAGGAAAACGGCAGCAGTTTTTGTATAATATTACTCGGTATTACTCTTATAGCATTACTTATGCCGGAATGGCACCACAATAAGAAACTTTGTTTCGGATTCAGTACACAAAGGTTTTTTGGCATCATGAAAGGACATTACTGATTTTTAATAAATATTTCGATCTACGTTGGATTACCTGATTAGGGTTAGGATTTTATGACAAAGCAAATTAGGGCTATTTGCTTGAGGCATGATACTTTCATGAAGTTCTTTGTTAAGAGGCCCTAGCCTGTACCTAACGACACACACGATAAAAGTCACGAAAGCTTCATACAGCCAACCCATTCTACGGCCAAGAATAGAATCCAAAGCGAATCATTAGCCGTGCTTAACAGCTTTAATCATTCGGCTCATTTATATTCAGATAGCTGCAGAAATCGTAACTATTCTTACTACAAAGTAGTAAATAACAATGAAGTTGATCGCATTCAGTACAATATTTTGAGTTTTTTAAATGATAAGCGTCTCAAGATTGTAAAAATATACTTTTATAAAAATGTTATTATAACCTCATACATTTGTCATTTTTATCAAAAAGTGTCATTATTACCAATACCGCTTACATTATTTACACCGCTACTTGGATTAATGTAATGAGGATTTTCTAAGATAAATCTGATTTCTTTTTATGTTAAGGAGGGGACTATTGGGATAGTGAGACAGAAAAATTTTGATCATTTCCTCTTCTAATTGTTTATTAGTCTTTTCATAAATGTAAAGATTTGCAAATACAGCCGTGTTATCGTATCTGCGAGTTTATAAATATCTTCTAAAAAGCTGCTACGGTCACGTGATTAATTAATTTTGATTACGGCTAAGCTCACAAGAATATCTGCCTAAGAGAGATGCTTTCGTGGAGATCTTTCTAACAGAACCAGACTCTAAAACACATAGCGAAAACCATGAGAATTTCCATACGGCCAGCTCATTCTCGTGGATACGAACTCAGCTGCAGCTACGCGTGATATTGATGTAACATGACAAATCATGCACTAAATAAGATCATATCAACATAAGGTAATAATTAAGTGCACTGTAAGCTACAGTGCACACTTGCGCGAGGCTTTCTTTAATTTTCTGATGCAAATAAAGGATTTTTATCTTTTTAATCTAATTCTCAAGAGAACTTCAATGAAAAGATGAAGGAACTGTACAATACACAGTTACGAACAGTATCTAGGAATGACAGCACAATAAAAACCATGACTTCTCTCAGATGACTAATCTAATGTGGCACTGCAACCTCGTCCAAAATTTCCTTTTCCGTTCAACAGATAACTGTTTGTCTTCCCACTAAAACCTTTTTGTGCAAATTACTCCAAACTTTCATTCATCGACAGGTCTTCCTAGTGATAGCCGAAGCTCTGCTGGTTTCTTTACACTACTAGGTTAGGAATGCAATGAGGTAAGAAGGCATCCCTCTCTCTTTTCCGTTCCCGACTCGCTGCCCCCCCTTTTGTCTTCCAGGTTTTACATATATAACAATCACAAGTTTTATTTAATTTTGTTTTAATGTAATCACCGACTCATCATCGTTAGCGATTATTGTTTCACGATTTTAAATTAGAAAAAATAGTTCAAGTCATTATATTTTTTAAAGTTTTAGAAAATTTCGTGTTGTTGGTGAAAGCTCTATAGTAAAAATAAAGCCTTTCAATAAACAATCGAAATATTTTCCAATAGCAGATTATCGCATCTTGCTAAGAAATCTATATTTTAAGTTCTGTTTTTAATTTCTTTCTCTCTCTCTCTTTTTTTAAATTAAAAGGAATACTGCGTATTTCTGCTCCTATCGTACTGGTATTGAATTTAAGTCTCACTCACTGAAGGTAATCCAAAATTTAATAATGTGAGTTCACTAGCCACTAGTAACAGGAAATAGCATTTCCGATATGTGATTAATTTAAGCACTGAAACTTTAAAATCCATTACTACTGACAAAGCGTACTGAATATCTATTAAAACACTTTATATCTGTGCTTTTTATTTAAGTACATAGCTGAAAAACATTTCAGATCTTGATACTATTAAATAAGAATTTTGATGGAATTCTTGACAAAACACTGAAATTTTACATAGTCATAAGTAAGAAATCTTTGTTTCACTTCTTTTCTCAAACTCGCATACTTAATAGCATTGCTCTAAAGAACATTTTATTAAAGATATATATGGGGCTAATATAAAATACTTATTGTACTTTAATAAAGATTTCCAATGAACTTAACGTTCATATTTCATTACATCATATCTACAACTCACAGATGTGAAAGATTCTCACTATTCATTCATTGGTGCGTCAGGTTCCTAGCATTTAAACAAGAAGTATAAAAAAATTATTTGCCTTTTATAAGGTTCTTAAACTCAGAGATTTCTTTTCAAACGTTGCTTTTGAATTTGCTAATAAACTCTTTTTTAAACACACTTTTATTTTATTTATTTATTAACAGGTACAAGTGATGACAGAGAACTCAAAGCCATGCATCTAAAAATATTTCAGACTTCCCTTCCTCAACATTTAACCTAAACAGCTATGTAACTAATGGTGTCTCTCAGCTAAAATTTCCCGTTGATTTGGACTACATAATTGTAGAAAGACGAGTTTTATACGTGAGATCTCGTGCGACTCACCTTACCTTTAACTCTCAATTAATATTCTTAATGCAATTTTTCTATCAAAGTTTCTGTTTTTTAATAAGCACAAATTCTTATAAATGTGTTAAGTTTTTTCGCATTTATCCAGCAATCTTGTATTTAAAGACTTTTGTATAACTAGCAACATTGTATGCATGTGCTGTGCTCTACAATGTGTTCTTTCACGTGTTCGAAGCTCCTGCATTTCCGACAACACTCCTGTAAACGTTTTATACACAAGATAAATCCCGATCTTTCATCAGCTGTCAGCTCCTCTCCTTTTATGGGACCCACAAGTCAGGTCTCAACAAAGTCAGGCTAGTTCATTAAGGTGCACATTTGGTTACACTAGAAAATGCTAACAAAGGCAATTTAGAGAATAACTTTAGCATCTAAGTCCAAAAATTTCGCGCCTACATATTGCGAACCTCGTTTATTACTGAAATGTTGATTAATTTTTGTCGGTATCTAAGACTGAAAAAAACCCTACAAAACAGAGTCCATTCAATATATAACTTTTAATTAATTTAATGCTCTCCTCCTTTGATTCTTTTCAATAAATTCGAGTAAATTTGTACTTTTATTTAACCCGCAATTCTTTTGAAGGCTTTTTTTTTTTAATTTTAATTTAATTTATGTTACCCAGTTTAAATTTTTTTTTCCGAAAAAAAAAAAAAAAATCGACAGCATCTTTTCTTTAACTAAAAAAATGAAATGACGCATGGTTAACGAGCTTAAATATATGTGTTACGAAATGAGATTATGGCTTTGATCTTAACGGTCTTAGTTTTACACATCTATTTTATATAATATCAAACCTGAGAATTTAAAATTTCTCCATTTGTTTTACTTTGTTTACAAACAACAATTACAACTTTTTTCTCACTTCTTTTATTCGTTTCATAAAAAGTAAAATTGAAAATGGGGAGATTGAACTTTACACAATATATGCATGACTATAAAACTTATTATATATCTATGCACGAGAGCATTGCCACAGTTTATATTACGATTGTCTTTTTCCTTATTTGAATTAGACGTATTCTTTTGTTACTCCATTACCTTCTCAGCTTGCGCGATCTCAGCGATGATGAAAATTCATCAGCAGCTTCAGCTACCCGCATTGTGTGGCCAACAGAATTCCTACTAAGGTTCCGGTCCCTTTATTCGCGCTCATAAACTATCATTTAGTTATTTTCTAACATGAGATTCCTTTCATTTACTTTCTGCAAGTTTTAAAACTTTCTTTATGTTTCTACTCAATTACATTAACTTCGAAGTAGTACATTTTCAAATTGATTTTGTGCGCTAACACGTAAAAGTGATGTTTCTTTCATAACTTATAAATATAAATTTTTAAGATAAAACATTTTATAATGAAATAAGTGAAAAGCATTTAAAATTATGAATAAAATTTTCAATTAAAAAATTTACAATCTGGGTGGAAATTTTACAATTTATAATTACTGTACACAACTTTATTTAAAGAAAAAGTGAGAAAAAAGGGGGTGAGAAAGAAACAGTTATGTAGAAAAAAAAAAAAAAAAAAACCTCTCCCCCTCCTCCTCAAATAGTTTAAATTATTCAAAATTGCAAGTGTCACATAGAAACCGCGTTAGTGTTAAAATTTTAATTTCTAATTAATGTTTTGCAAAAAGTGGCTTAAATTTCGTATTTTATATTTACAGGAAACTATGTTAAATGTGCTTTTTTGAATAAATGTGGACTTCTACAAGAGTACTTACGCTTGTTTTTTTCACATGAATTTCCCTTACAAATTTTAATTTAAAAATAGAGATAAAAATAACAATGTTTAATAACATCACACTGAATGTATGGAAACATGCTTTCAATAAGCACTTAAGCGAAACGTTTCTGTCGAAATAATGATGGTCGATATATAAAGAGAGAAAAAAATCTGTAACGAGTTTTTTTTTTTTTTTTTTTTTTTTGTCAATCAGAAATTTAAAATCTTTAACATTTCAAGCTTTATAAACTTGCGGCTCCTTTTCTTTTCAATGAATAAAAATGTAGAAAAGAAAAAAATTCGGCAAATTTAACGCTTCTTTACCCATAATATCTATGAACCATAAAAAAAAATTACTTTTTAATTATCTGTACCGATAAAAATATCAGAATAATACCTACCGGTATCCAACGAAAGTAAGCGAAATTCGCTTACTTAAGAACTTAAAAAATTTTCTTTGGAGTGTTCTGTTCGTGAGCTTCTGATTATATCTACTCATTTATGTTCAACATTAAATAGTTTCTGCAGGTTCTTTTTTAATTTAGGATTACTTCAACACACAATGCAAACTTTTGTTTCAATTAATTACGTTAAATACAATGGAGATTTTTACGACTTGCATGCACAATATTTTTTGACACATTTATTATCAGTAATTAAGTAACTAGATAAATTAATATCCTGAGAGATTAAACCATTTTTTTAATTAAGGACTTATACCTGATTCTCAAAAATAAACAAATTTATAAAGGGAAAATTTACTGACACTGAATTTTCTAAGCATGCTCGTTTTATCTTCACCTGCTACCTCCAGGCAATTGGTCAGATGCAAGTTTTTATAAATAAAACAACAGATGAAATAATTAGTATTTTGTGTCAGTTAACCAGGCCAATGCTACACATTTCAAAAATGTAAATGCGTTTAATTAGATTATATTTAAAACGTTTACGTAAAAATATGTATGTAACTAAAAATTTAAATATTTTACTTACAGTCCATCGAAAAGTGAAAGGCAACCGCAGAACAATTTCTTTGTTAGGTTCGGATTGCACTGAAAAGGAGTTGCCAGCGACAATGTCCGTTGACTGATTGCCGAAGGTGCACTTGCCACTTGTCTCGACTTGAGACTGATATTCCTTCAAACATAACTGAAAAGCTGTGTTGCACTGAACAGGGCAAGAACCATCTCTCAAACGATAACCGCCACAACAAGAACCATCCGCGAGTTCTCCTCGATAATTCTGTATGCCAAGAATCTGTAGTTCGAAAGTACCAGACGAGAGGGAATCGCGAGCACAGAATATCAAATAAAGTGCGAAGACCACAACTATGTACGAGCAGGAAGATGTCATTCTTGTCACAGTTCATGATCTTAGACCAAGGATTTAAAAAGTCAAGTAATCTGAAAGATAACAAACGTCGAACTCTTCATGACTTCCACCTGTGTTCTATGAAATTAATTTGACTATATCTTTGCTCATGTTGAATATTATTCAAATGATAAATTTATTAAATAATACGCATGAGAACAAAAAATGCTGTTTCCGCTTCTTTGTTTTAAAGGTTTTAACGATATCAGAAAAACAGCCTTAATTTATTTTTAAGGCAAATGTCACTGAGTCTAATAAACCATAAATATGTTTAGTGATGATGAAACTACTATAATTATAATTGACAGGAATTAATTTTGATCATTGGCAAAAATCCTTCACAGACATAATGATTATTAAAGAAAAAGCAGAATTTCAATTAATTCGCCGCTGATTCATAAAAAGGAAGGCAAAAATTGCCAAAGAGTTGAATTAACAGTTCGATAAATCCTTAAATCATTTATCGAAAACTGAACTACTAACTAAAATAGTCGAATAATCAGCATAAACTTAATAAAACACTCCTTTTAATACAGCGTTTCTGAAACTGAATGCAGTGTGCCGGAGCTCCGTCAACTATCTCAAACACGTGTCATCCAGTGATGGCAAAAACATGGAAACCGGAATCAGGCCGTCCCAAGTGAGGAACGCTATCAACAGCTGAAATCCACAGGCATCAAACTTCCACTGTTGGAGAGGGGAAAATTCGCCTCCTATTCTCCCGCATCCAGAGAGTAGGGTTACTGTATTTGACAATTAGTTTTCGCCAAAGCATAACATCGCAAATCGCGAGATTCGGAATTTGGCGACTGATAAGGTTTTAAAATCAAATATACTCATGAATATATAGAAAGCAATGCAAAATTATCAAGCAGCGGAATTGCATAAAGAGTTTAAAAAATATTTATATATTCCTGATTATAATATATTATTTCATTTTGTGTTACACAGTAATTACTTTATCAAAATTAAAATCGCACAAATGCACTATCAAACTTACGCATAAAATGATTACGTGAAAGAAACTGAGAGTGAAAATAATAACAAAAACACTCAAACATTTTTCGGTCATATTAATAAAAGAGCTAGTTTTTCAGTTGAATAATTAAAAAAACAAACAACAGCTAATTAATTTGATTAACCAAAATAATTGCAAACAGATTAAAAAATGTTCTTCAAATAATTTAACAGCAGAATAAATGTGATATATAGTTCCATTACTAATTTAATTCGTGATAAGCTAGTACACTCGTATATTATATTACATTACATATTGTTCATCACAAAGTGAAATTGCTATAACGAGTGATTTTGCTATAACGAGGTAGAAAAACACTAAAGGATTATATGCGAATGCTGTTGTACATTTTTAGAAATAGACTAACGAACATAAAGAATTAAAAAAATATTCGCATATTTTTGGTTACAGTACTGCTAAGCAAGAAAATTTTTTAGAGCTGGGTATATGTAACATACGAAAGCCACTGTAGAAGCTCATAATTTTGGCATTTGATTAGGAATTAAATTACAGAGATAAGCAAGCGGTTTAAAAATTAACCAAAAATACAGCAGAGTTCATGAATATATTATCTTAATAACAAATTATGGATGTTTTGTTTTGTTTAGATTGTAGCTAAAACTTATCAGGATAATAACGAAAAGTTCAGTTCTATCAGATTTCATTGAAAGTGTGGTCAAGAGCTCTGTTTACTGGTAAAATACAGCTAAAATTCTCTAGCTAAAATACGACATGACTTTCCTTAGACAGTCGTGTAACATGTAACAAAAATTAAAAGCAAGACCAGTGGCAAACGATGCGAGACAAAGTAATTCTATTTTTAACTGATTACTCTAAAGATACTAAAGAAATAATCATTGAGTAAAAGAGATGAAGGATATTTTTCAAAAAAGTTCCTTATTTTCTCTCAGATGTGTAAATCAAAAATATGCTGAAATTAAGTAAATAAATGGGTATTTCTTAAGAAATACGGTGAATTAACGCGAAATGTTGTGTTATGAGGAACAGTGAAAGAAATAAATTTAAAACTATTCAAAATTCGTATGAAGTGTATTAAACTTTCGCTACCTACCGGCGAATGCATCAAACTCGATCCAGGGAAAAAAATAAATAAATAATAAAATCATATTTGGCTACTGCGATGCGTCTCGTTATCACTGTCTTTCAAACCTTTTCCATTTCGTCCAGTATTATTTCTGAATCTGAAAACTTCAAAAAAGCTGATCACGCTGATTTATCAACTTGTGCTTACGTGTGAAACACAATCATAGAAGTAAAAAGGAAGATTTTGAGCTGTAGTATACAGAGCTGGCTCCAGGGCGCCTAGGAGAACAGTATAGTTGATAATTTGTATAACAAACATATTAATATTTCCAATCAAAGCATGCGTTTATTTAATTGATGAAAAAGATAATTTTTTTAATGATTGCAGTCCATTATAAATTTAACTTGTATCTGTGCACACACACATGTTCGTTTTGTAACTATTTATGATCTTATATCGGACAGATGAATGTACGTATATACTTTCCTATACATTTAATAAATTAGTGTATTTGTGTAACATCTAAGTTCATTTTTATATAATTATTATAATTTTTAGTTCTTCTGTGCTACTTAAAATAGTAATGAATTTCGTATCAGATATATGCATGTATTAGTAGAAGCTGCATGTTCACATATATTATCATTATACCTTTATTAACTTGTAATCAAGTATGTGTTCCTTTTTGCATATTAGCATAAGAGCTGCATTAAATGTGTATTTGCTAGCAGAAGTTGATTGGCATAGCCATGCTCACCGCAGATTATTTATTCTTTTTTATGATCTCGATCTGTTTCACACAGTGCTTTAATTGGATTCGACATATCTCTTCCATATTTGGTGCATTAAAATGAATCTTCATATAGGCCCTCGCATCCATAATAAAAGTTTTTTTCCCTTCCTTGAGTGGCATTCCTAAGACAAATCTGTAAAAGCGCAATTAATGAAACACTTTTCAAAATACTTCTCCGTCTAGCTCATTCTACTAGCAATGAACTGCCTTAGTTTTTTACGCACTCATTTAAAAGGGCAATCTCTAGAAACACGCGATTAGTCCTTTGAAAAGTACAGCCCATGCGTGCATTCTTTGTTCTTCCGAGTTCGCCAAGAGAAATGAAACTGCCAACTTCTTCAACGAGGATCACGAGCTTGAAATATTGTTTATTACGTTTAAGCAAGGACAGCCCGGAGGACCTCATAAAAGATCAGGCAATGACAATGAATCCAATAGCGAGGTTCAACAGTCGACACACTAAAAATCCATTTGAACGGCCACCCCGTCGATGCAAAGCCTATTATGAATGAACTTCACGGACATTTTGTTAGGTGACTTCAGTCTTTTCTTCACTTACACACAACCTCAATTTATCAATTTCAGCTTTGAAAAACTCCTCTCGGCAACAGCTATTGATATTGGTATTGACAAATATTTCCACAAGGACATCAACATTAGGATAAATATCTTATAATGAGTATATATGAATACAAGAAACATATTCTTTAGGTGTTTTTATCCCTTCGAAAATGAGATTCTGTAAACTACGCAACCTTGCAATCATCTGTTTTTTAGCCATTAATGTCAGATTGATGGCTCCTTTTTTTACCCTCAGCACAGATTACTTATTATAGATTTTGCATTTTTCTGCAAATGAACTCTTAACTCTCTAAGATGATAAAGGAACGACCAGTATACGTTCTCCATACTGAACTGTTCAAACTACTACTATAGTGAAGAAAATGCTTGATCTACAGGTAGATTAAAGAACTTTTTTAAAAAATTGTTTTCCTGGATCTACAGGAGCTTCGTCGTAATGTTCATGATCGAATATTTGTTTTTTTACCGAATTCTAATCGTTTTGAATAGAGGTTCAACGCTAACGTTTCTGCCAATTACACAGAGCAAAAATTACTTGTCGAATTGTAGGAATAGCACTTTAAGTCCACTATTCCTACAATTTGTCAAATAATTTTCCGCATCTTTTAAATGTCGAATTGTCTCTAAGATATCATATATGGGTAATTGAAGAGGTTTACTTATATGGATTGATTGGGTCAAGCAAATACCAAATGATTAGTGAAGGTCAGGAACATGTAATCTGATATTTGATTTGCTAAGTTAAAAGCTTCATTTCGGGCAATGTTACCTTAAAACTTATATTCTAAAAGATCAGTTATAGCCTCGTGGAAATCTTTTATTTGGAATCTAAATACTTTCACAGACCCAATTTTTCCATCTTGTGACAGGAAGCGATTTAGCAGTCAGACTTTCAACCCTAGAATAAGAAAGTTCCTCACCTATATAACTGATCCAAAGTAAAGACTATTAATACGTTGGTAGATTCCAAATAGAGATAATGTGTCGACAAATAAATTAGAAGCATTATTGAATTCTAAATTTAAGGAGGGACACCTACACGAAACGTACAATATTCTGCTTTTTAAATCCAAAATCATCTCTTGGATGCTTGCATTATTGGTATCATTATCATAGCTCTGATTTCGAGTTATTAAGCTGAAGATTTTTTTTGGTTCCAAAAAATTCAGTACTTATTCCTTGGCCATCAGAAATGTTGGCTTCCCAGAAAGACCATGAAGGTTGTACTGGTTTGAAGGTACTTCCTCTTGTTTCAATATGTACGGCATACGTATGACTATATAAGGCCCATAAGGCACTTCTTCCTCATGGCTCATGTCTCGTATCCAGTCAAGGATGATTGCATATTAGCTTGTTATAACTGTTCTGCAGCCGTCCAGATGGGAAAGTGGTTATTGACAATGAGTGCCGTACCGAAGGGCTTGGGTTCGAATTCCGGAGATGGCAAGTGTGTAATTCGTTCACCCCCTTCATAGGAGGCAACACTGTTGCCTCCTATGAAGTCCTTTTAGTTGCCTCCATGATAAATAGACGACCGGATCTGGCCTTAGTAGTGGACAACACTTATAAACGGGTAGAGCCACGGCCAGCTGGAGAACATGGCTTGGTTAGCTACAGAGTGATGTCACGGAAGGCGTTTGATCCTTCCGTAACTTCTTTGCTTCAGATTTGAATATGGACGTTTCTTTCAACGTTTAAAATTTTTTATTTTTAATAATGCATAATAATTAAATTTCCAGAGACTTACGGAAAAACCTATATAAAAGGTCGTTTGTTCATTTTCAGTTAAAATTGATAGCTAAATAGGTATTATTTTAAGAAATATTCACGAAATTTTCTATATAATGTTTTAGGATATTTTGTAAAATTATTTTAATACTGTAGAGTAATGACTTTTTAGGATTTGCTGAAAAACAGTTTTTAAAATAAATAAATTAAAACAAAGTGCTGTTATTTATTAGCATAAATAAATCTGGCTCTACTCTTATATGCGCCCTAAGATCACCAAATGTGGCATTATGTGTTCTGCGCTGGTTTTTGCGCGATTGCGTGTTTGTATGGCAACCCTTTTGACATTGAAAACTCTTTTGCTGGAGTGGTTTAATTGCTGTTTGGTTCGTGTCGTGCGTGTTTTGAAATGGCCTATGTTGCAATGAAAGACGTGGTTGCAAGAGGGTGTGGGAGATTATTTTTAGTGGCTGTGCATAATAGAAGTAAGGAAACAGTGATGCAGTGTATTAAAGATTGGATTGAGCCTTGTACAACTATTTTTTCGGATGGCTGGAAATCTTACAAGGATTTAGGAAAAGAAGGTTTTGAACATTTATTTGTGAACCATAGTATAAATTTTGTGGATAGCGAGTCTGGCTATCATATAAATACCCTAGAGAGTACGTGGCGGCATGTTAAAGCTACGTTCTGCTGTCCGAAGTAGCATCGATTATGGTAAGTGCATTTTATTTTATTGTCTTTATTTTGTAGAATGTGATGTTCGTTGTTTTTTTACTATGAATTTCTGTTGTTATTGTTGTTTTTTTAATTATTTGTAATTTATTTTAGTTATTTTAGTTTAATTGTTGATTTGTGCGCAATGCCTAAATTGTGCAATTCGCAGATTTTTTTAAAGTTTAAACAGAGTGCTGTGTGCATGGTATTCTTTGAAATTTATTGTTGTTATGTTACTTTATTATTAGGTGTGCGTAGTTCGTAGATAATTCCCTGGCTAGATTGTGCAATTCGTAGATGTTTTTTTAAGTTAAAACATATCGCTGTGTACATGGATTCTTGTCAAATAATTTTGGCTAGAAACTTTACGTTTTTGCTATCTACATATTTTGTTTTTGTTTCGGATTTTTAGCTTAAATTGTGTGTTCAAAACGTGGTTTTTGCATGTGCGAAAACCGTGTTTTTGGAGAGATTTTAGGCTTAAAGTTCGAAATGTAAACAAAAAATTTAGATAGTAATATAACACCGTGGAGTTTCTCACCAAAAATGTTTGGCGAGAAATTCGTCGCCGCATTTGGCGACCTGAGGGCGTATATAAGAGTAGTTCCCTAAATCTTTACAGTTTGATTATTCTTACTTCCACTAAATAATAAAGTAAGTAAAATTATTCAATAAATATTCCGAAACATATGTTTCAAAAATTACTATTGATTTCGTTGATCCCAAATTTTGCAGGGGTATTTTCGCAGATCTGAAGGAAATGGAAGGGAAAGAATGAAAATATTCCAAAGTATAAATAATTCACTGACAAAAAAATTAACATTATTTAGCAAATTAAAAGAAATAAAAAAGTGTATTTTATACTCTTAATTACAATATAATTATTTATTAATCTTTATTGAAGTTCTTAGTCTTAAAAATAACTTGAATGAACGATTAATAATACAAAAAGTTCTTTAAAACTATAAACACTTCAGAGCTTTCAAAAATCAAGCAGATACATTTTTAATTTGTTTCACTTATCATCTAATAAGAACAGCAAATCAAAAGACGCAGAAAAAACTAATATCTCCTAAAATCCTTTTGGAACTGGTCGACATGAAATAAATAAACTGTAATTTTGAGCAATATTACAGCAAGCGAATTATTATTAATGCAATATCTTTATAATCTGATAATAAGGAAGAAATCATAAAGGACTGAAGAGATGTTGCTTCAATGCTTTCAAGATTCTCAGCAAAGTCAATTAATTTTTTTTTCACACGAGCTTTATTAATCAACAAATTCACGAGTTTTTCAAGTTCCAGTAATACTATTTTAGTTTTAAAACCTTGAACGTATTTGCTGTTAGCTTTATTGCTCGTCGATCCGTCAAGCTTTAACATACCAAGTATTTTTTGGAGAAAGGCAGATTAATTGACTGTCATAGAGGCAACTATAACAATCAGCTGACGTAATGTATAAATAATAAGCAAAGACCAAAATGTGACTGCTATAACTTCTAGACATTTTACTTTTATTACACATTTTCACCTGTTCCAAAATAAAATGTTCTATTCCGTAAGATCCTCAAGTGATTTTTATTTAATATAGTATGCTTCCTAGTTACATATTGAAAAGTCACAGTTCGAGTTTTAATGTCTTTAACTACCATTCTTTCGACATAACTATGAATAACTATGAATAACTATGCTTTCTAGTTACATATTGAAAAGTCACAGTTCGAGTTTTAATGTCTTTAACTACCATTCTTTCGACATAACTATGAATAACTATGAATATTTTCAAATTCACTCCATAAAGTAAGTTTAGTATTTCCATTTAATATGTTTTTAAATACTCCCACTTCAACAGCTTCATCTCCGAGAGAAACTACTGTATCTATATGAAGTGATATGTAGATCTTTTCCCAATTTTAAGTTGTAGATTAAAATTGAGCAATAAAATATAATCAGCAGATTTTACGCAAAATTACATCTGAATTATCTAAAATGTTTATCAGTAATGAAGAAGAAAAATCATCAAGTAATGCAGTTTTATTCTTTTACAAAAATTCATTAAAAATATGCTTATCCATATTGTCTTTTTTTCCCTTCCTGCTCATCCTCTGAGGAGTTGGATTCTCAGATAAAAATTTTGGACAACTAGAAAAAAATGCATGGATAAGCATCGTTTTTTAATTTAGGGTGTCCTCTACAAACTTGAACAACAGTACCTTCATTTTTCGGAAAATAATCGTATCGAATAATATCATCATCTCAAAATGTTTCTCAAACACAACGCTCACTTGGAATTATTTTAAACCTTTCATCTGTTTTGATGTATCTTTTGGAAACTTGAATACCAGTATATATTCATGGGTTCTATCGTAGTTGGGTTTGCAGGCTTGAACACAACATCGTGCAGGCATGATGAAGACTTTTAACTTAGTTTGACTGTATATAGAAGTCGATCGTTATATTTATGAACATATACTAAACAAATACGTAAACTTAACTATCAACCTGAACTTGAAAACGAAAATAGCTTAACTACTTTACTTATATTACTTTACTCAAATTCATTAATATAAAACACATGACTAATAAAAAAAAAAAAAAAAAAGTCAACGTTAATGGACAGCACACAAACTAACATAGGAATTCCTCATTTGTATAGTGTAGCGTGGAGGGTGAAAGTTCAGACTTCTTTTCGTGACGTCAAATCACGTGGTTTTACAACAGACCAGGACATCTAAATTCCCGAACGTCACGCTAAAGACCACGTCAGAGAAAAAAGTAATTGTTTTGCATTTGATTCCATCATTAACTTTCTTTTCCTTTAAAATAAAAATTTCATTTTTAATAAACTTTGCCATATAGCGAATCTGTTTCATTCGTCCTGTCGCGATTCTATAGATATAATCCTGCAGTGCAGAGACATGCTCTGAGTAACTGGACAAGTTGAATTCTTCAGATAACTTGCTGGTAATTTTTGAGTTAGTTTGGGAAAGGTATTGAAGAATTGACATAAGTCTCTTTATAACCTCTCTCCACTGTCTTATTTCACCTCAGTTTGTTCTTGTATCTTCACATCAACGCCGTTTACCCAATTTAATCTTCTTTCGGTTTCAGTCCATTGATTAATTCAAATTTACATTTATTTCCTATCTGAAATCTGAAGTTAGTTAGTTACCTGTAGGACATTTTCGTTGGTTACATTTTGTAACTCAAATATACGGACTGCTAAATATTAAATTCACAGATTGATATTTTTTCAAATAATTCTATCGTGATTAATTAATCATGAAATAACTAATTTAAATTTAAGCTAAAAATAAGCTAATTATGAAATTTTCTAAGTTTTCAGAGGAAATTTACCAAGTGAGACAAAAACTTGAGAAAACATAACAACAACCTAGTCCCTTCCCTTATTTATAAAATTTTTCTTCGACGTATAAATAAAAATTTCCATGTCTGTATATAAATAATTATAAACTTCTTTATTTCTAACTACAGTTTGGCAAATGATGCGCTTCGATTCTAATAAAGTTTGTACACTTTGACAGAAATTATTAGAAATTATTTTCATAATGGATTGTAGATGTTCATCGGTTAATCGGGCTTTTGTCCTATTAAATTTCAACTGTGAAGAAAAGCTGTTCGCATTATGCAAACATCGCGATAATTCTTAGTTAAAAAATTAGCAACTCAGCTTTTTCTTTTGACAAGTACTAACAAAATTTCATAAAATATGCATCTCTGAGCAAGATTTATATCATAATGTAAATTAATTAACATCACTTATAAATAGGAGTATATGAGGTATTTCTCCCGCCTTCGTCGTGTAGTGGTCAGCGCGTATTCGAGAGGCCCGTGGTTCGAGTCCCGGCGAAGGCATTGCTCATTTTTCATGTCTTCTGCTTCCAAATAACCTAATGTCTCTACAACTGAAATCTTAAAATCTCTCAACACAGTAACTGCAACAAATACGTAATTGAAAGGGTTTACCGGCAGTTATAAAATAGCTTTGGGGGGCAGCATTCGGCGTACTGGCCGCCAGTTTGAGCCCACTGTGCCTAAACATCGGCGTCATAATTTGTTCACGGTTTACCAGAACTCCCGTACACAAACTTGCTGGGAAAGGAAGGTTACTCTTTTCTCATGGATATGCTTCAGTATTTTACTGTTTTGTCCCTGATGTTAGTAGATGATGTCGAATTCTGAAGTTTATTTGTAACGGCCACTTCAATTAATGTGGGAAATTTTTGAAAGGTCTCTGAATCTGTGCTTTCAGATTCTGTGACTCATATTCAGAACTGGACTTATATCAGATATCTGCGTATGGCCGACTTGAAAAGATTCTTCAGCGAATATCAAAGCTTCATCCGGTTGTATATCAGAGATTTTCTCAAACTGCTCTCGCAGGGACGCCTTCTCATTATAGACATTTATACTGCTCACTTCTTCAAAAGAGTTTTTGTTGCTTCCTCTTCTGCGAAAGTCCTAACAGTCTCTACATGCCTCCAACATTTCCAAACTTTTGCATAAAAAATAATAATTTATTTTTGCCTACAAATTTGATGTATCGAGTACCAAAAAATTGAGGGGAGATTTAACTTCAAGTAACTGAATTAATTCACTAGATGCAAAGTACATTATCATTTTCGCTTTGTTTTTCTAAGGGTGAGGCATTCAAATCCTCAGATCCAAAGAACTTTAAAAAACATTTCAAATTCTGAAACTCGAATTTTAGCGTTTGTCTCGTTATTCAAGTCTTTCGGGTTAGGTTAGGTTATTTAATTACGGCAGAGCCTCGAGGGCTATCTGCCTATGGGGAGGGATGCCTTCGTGGAGGACTTTCTAAGGGAAACTGGCTCGTATACACGTTACACATGGGGAAAACCACGGAAACACCCATGCAGCCAGCCCGTTCGCGGGATTCGAACCTCGGACCGAACTACCAGTGTTCAGCGACTTTACCGTTCGGCCGCTGGTGGTCTCAAATCTTTCGTCCTCACATAGAAATAATTAAAAAGTTTTAACTCTGAATTTCGGAAAGATTAGTTCTGTTGGCGCTCAACAAATGCGTTCATTAAAAAGAGAACATGGTTGTCGCAATTACAATAGTATCTGAATTATCAGTACCATTTTTGATGGCTCTTAGTGTCACTCATTTTTCGTATGGCAACCAGAGAAATCTGGCGGAATTTTCAAGCAATCGGCGTGCTGTGCTTTCTCGAAATAACTCCTAGACCATCTCAATAATTCTGGATGTACAAGGTGGTTCACGTAAGTGTGTACACTAAACTAAGGAACTTTAAAACTAAGGAAAAACAAAAGGCACAGCTGGTGCTTACAAACTCAGCCAGCATTTATAGCAGGTAACTTAAAATAAAACCAAGTTTAAATGTAAAGTTTAATTCAAATAAGCTAGTAGCAAAGGTTACACAGAACCATTTAACGTGGTGTTGGCTCACTTATACAACCGGCGTGGAGCTTCAGTATCGGCAATTATGATGCAAGGCTGAAGATTACAAATCTTATGTAGAAACCTAGTAGTATGGCCTTGAGAGGCAGAACACGCTCTGCCTTACAATCTAAATTTCTCACTGTCAATACTCAGTGCAACTAATTTGCATTCTGGCCTGAAAGCGGAAGGAAGAAGTGACAGTAAAGGTCTAAATCATAACATAACTGGCTAATTAACATAAAAAACCCTTACAACTGAAGTCTGAGATTGGCACTTACATCAAATTGATTTCGGTTCTTTGTTTTTATTTTAGTTACTGCTGAAAATCCTTTCTTACATAGATACATACAATCAAACTGAATTATAATTTTTCAAGCACCGTTGTGCAATTTATTATGTTACTTTTTCACTGATAATGAGGCTCAAATGTTAACAGTACAATCTGTTAAGTCGTTATATTTCCCACTTGGAAAATACGTTTCAGAGAGTGACCTCAGAATTTCGAGATGCCATTGCATAATTATTTTCCAATAAAAATATAATTTTCTACTAAAAATTATTCTAAGGTAGGACATGGGGAAACTTTTCTCTGTTTTAATAACACAACTAACCCATAAATCAAGTTTCCTCTCAAATCTCTTTAATTTCTCAATGGAATAGAAAACGAACAGAGAATTATCTTGTAGACAGAGATTTGGTTCATTAAGTTTTGAGAATACACTTGAAAGATATACCAGTGTAGCTGGATAGTAGAAGTTATCCAAGAAATGATGTAAAATCTTGATAATTTCGTTTCAAAATAACAAGACATTTTTTACTATCCACTTGTGGTCCCTGGGTCACAGTTTGGGAAACGATGGACAATAGGTATCTTAATGTTTTTTAAAAAAATTGTGAAGCGCATCAGTGAGACTTGCGCTTGAGTACCTAATAATTTACAATACAAAAGCAGCAAAGAAAAGCAAAGTAAAATTAAAACACTTACACGACTTTTAGGGGAATTTCAGATCGAAGATTAACGACAAACCCTCAGTAAAGAAATAACAAGAGCTGTCAAAAGATAGCCTTAGACTAGTAAAATTATAGCGATAAAATATAAACAGTAATCCCCATTTAAAAAAAAACAGATAATTACAGCATTCACGAGTCAGCGCTCATAAATCTCACGCCACGTTTCGCACCACGTCCAGATGTCGGCTTTTGCCAACCCAGGTGCTCTTCTAATAAAATATGTGGCGAGTGCTTCTTTTTTTATGCCACTGGGATGTTAGGAAATTCGCTGCTTAGCACGCATAACATAGTAATTACTGTATTTTAATATATTACTCCTGTCCATTGAAACGCAGTTACTTCTGAGAACAATTAAGCTGGCTCCTATGCCACCTATTCTTGGAGCCTGGCCTGGAAGTATTAATGGATTAAAAGTAAGATTAGAAAATATTTCATCATTTTTTTCATGTACAATTCTTGGAACTCATTAAACTAACGCTTTGACTTATTTGGAGCATACACGGAAAAATTTCATCTTTTGTTCATACTCAGATATTTGTGTTTTGTTGGAAATCTTAGACCTTCTTATTCCATTCATATTTCACTCTTTCTGTTTGGCTTGGGAAGAAGATTTCAGTTAATATTGTTAACTTCTTTATTTCTCCTACATGTCTCCAACACTGCTAATAACTTACGCTGTAAATTAATCTGGGAAAAATTTCTATATCGAGATCTAATATCTGACGAGAATAGAAGTTTTTTTAGAAAGTCTTCCATGAATGCATCTTTTCTTAGTCTTTTACATGATTGGCCGTAACCATCAATTGAGGCCACTGGTTTTCTTTTTTTTTTTTTATCTTTCCTTACTTTTCCCGCATTTCAAAAGTATTCTTGTTTAAATATCTATATTTGAATTCATTTTGATGACTTTAAAGTACACATATATTCAGTAGGTTGTACATCTGTAATTTGGATCAGGGCGAAAAATCGAGCTACAGCAGACCCTAGCTGCTCTAAGTACTCATACTGTATAATGTCTTCAATCTTTTTTTTCTCAACAGCTCCACCAGTGACCAAGTAACCACTGAATATTGGAAGTTCATCCCGATTTTGATCCCAGACGAACGGGCTGGCTATATATTTGGCTTTCGCCGTTTTTCCTATATCTAATGGTAAATACGAGCCAGTTTCCCTCAGAAACACCTTCACGAAAGTATCATAGACCTCGTGTGCCATAATCCAACTATACCCTTTACTTTATGAAATCAGGATGCAACTCGTTTTCAGAGAAAATGGGAAAAGATATTTTGTAAAAAGAATCTTGTATTTACTCATTATGTATAATGGTTATAGTAAATTATACGTATATTTGAAGAAGTGCATAGCTCAAATATATAATTCAAATAATGCAGGTTTCATATTTTCCCCTTTTAGATCAAGTCATACTAAAATGTGTTTAAAGTTTATTACTCTGCATGATCATCATATTATTGTACATGTTGTTCATGATAAAATTACCTATTCTGTATAATGCTTGCAATAAGTACGTTAAAAGAACAGCAAGAATACAGTGCTAAATGAAAATAATTTCAATTTGAAATGCATATATTTTAGTTTTCCTTAAAATATATGTGAGTCAAAATGTCGTAAAAAAATAATGATGAGATGATGATAGAGAAATGTTCTAAGTTGGAAATTTTCAAGTCGAAGAAAGTCTTCATTCGCATAGCTGAACCGAATGCCTTAATTTAACATGCAGTTTGGAAGGTTGGTGAAGCTCACTGCTTTCCCTCCAGCCGATCTGGTGGCAGTTCGAATGTAAATAATACATTACATGGCAAATACTATTTTAAAAATAATTGGATCTTGATGTGTTTTTTAAAAAAGCGAGGCTCTGATTAGTTCGAATATTCTCTGTGGTAGATGGCTGCTCAATGTCGAAGATTGGCGAGATGTATCCACAAGACAAAAATCAAATTTTAACGTACGTATAGTGATTAAAAATAGGATGGCGTAAAAGAAGGAGATATTTTGTAAAGGGTTGTAATTTTTCATTTCAGAATGTTGGTAGAATCTGTGCTAGTATTGTAAATCAATCCTTTCACTAGATAAAAAATATAATTCTGCGTGCATTCACTTAGCATTAAAATTCGCTTCGGCATTAGCATTAAAGATTTTAAAATGCAATAATTTTTCGTTATATATTTCAAGTAAAATGGAAAGAATGCATATGTACTTGTTCAAATCGACTTTATGCTGTGAAAATGCTGTGATTATCCGCAAATCATAAGAGCGATTTGATTTTACAATAAAGCTATCTATGTAAGCTTTTATTTATTTTTGGTTGGGTTAGGTTATTTGGATTATGGCAACGTCCACAAGAGCTATCTGCCTAAGGGAGGAGATAGCTTTGTGAGTGACATATTAAGGGAAACTAACTTAATTTGTTTGCTTATATTAACGTTACACATTGCGAGAACAAAGAAAACTCCTATACAGCCATCTCGTTTACTGAGATTTGAGCCCGAGTCTAACTACCCATCATCAGCAGGCAGACAAAATTACTCTTAGAGAAAAGAAAATATAATATCGATAACTATTCTAAGGTGAGGATTTTAAGGAAGGCAGTTTCACGTATTCGCTAAAATAGTGCATTAATATTTCCCTTTATTTCTTTCAGTTTACAAACACAAAATAATTTTTTCTAGTATATTTCCGAGAAACAGAATATCTTTTTTAAATTTAACCTAAGATGAAAGACCATTAAAATTAACGTATCTTAAAATGAGTATTTTAAACATTAATAGTCGCTGTGTAAAACTCCCAAATAAGACTAATTAGATTAAGATCTACCTTTAATGAGGATTCTAGAATGCAGCTAAAGCTATAACCAACAGGGAAACTGATTATTTGCCTATGGAAGGCCAGAGCGCTAATTCCCCGACTTCAGAGACTCGATCGGATATCTTTATCTGTGCTTTTCAATAACTTAGTAGCCTTAATTTTAATTTATCGGTCTTACCTCGAAATATATCTGGACAGCCTGACTTCAATAATTAGATTACTAGATTAATTATATATATTAGCTCATAGTCCTTTTTTCCTTTTCTTCTTTTTTTCTCTCTCTTCCGCAACCATGGACCACATGTTTTCTATCGGCGAAAGATCCGGAGAGCGAACCTGCCAGGGAAGCAATTCAATCTGGCGATTGACGAAGAAGCCTTGGACAATGCGTGTCACGTATGGTCACGCATTATCCTGTTGAAATATGGCTGTCGGCAAGCCCTGAAGGTAAGGAAGGACAACCGGTTCCAACACCTCGGAGATGTAGCGTTGGCTGTTTAAAGTACCGGCAGTGCGTACTAGAGGAGTGCGAGAGTGATAGCCAATACCGCCCCATACCATAATACCCGGTGCAAGACCAGTGTGGCGGTGCATAATGCAGTTGTTCAGCATTCTCTCTCCACGGTGTCTCCAGACTCGAATCCGACCATCGTGGTATTGCACACAGAAGAGTGACTCGTCAGTAAAGACAATTTCCTTCCATTCTGCCGTCCACATCCTTCTTTCATCGCACCATTGGCGGCGGAGACGTCTGTGGTTCGGCGTCAAGGGTAGACGAAGCAATGGACGTCTTGCGGACAGACCACTCTGCTGTAAACGGCGTCGAATGGTACACGCAGACACTGGATGATGCGTTACAGACTCAATGTACTGTGCTATGGTTCGTGATGTGACTGAGCGATCTGTCACTGCCATGCGCACAATGTTCCTGTCATCACGTGAAGTGGTGCACTGAGGTGGATGCGATCGAACACGTCGATCCGTCGTACCCTCCTGTATCCAACGGTCACATATCCGCATTACAGTTGTTTGGTTTCGTCCAACACGACTACCGATTTCCCTGAAAGATAAATCCATACTCTCGGTAGGCCACTATCCTTCCTCTGTCGAACTCGGATACTTGATGAAACGATGATCGCTGTTTACTACGAGGCATAATTGATCTTTTTTTTTTTTTTTTTTTTTTTTTTTTTTGAAAAAAACCACAAGAAAAACACAATTGCCGAACTTGAAATCGTCGAAAACTCCAAGCCTTAAATAGCGCTTTGAAGTGACGCCACAGGCGTACGTGATGTGCGTCTGCGCTGAAATTCTAATCATTTGCATATCTCACCTCCGTTAATGCATGTTGTAAATCTCCTGTTATTTGCATGCTTCCTTTAGGGTATTGCATTTACGGTGACCAGCAGTGTACATACACTGAAGGTCTTAAAGCTTCACCTTATCCTTCACTTTGTAGGGTTCTACTAAATCTGGTAACGTTAATTTGTCCAATTCTCCTAACAGACGTAAAGCGAATTATTGCTATATCTGAAGTAACTACAAAGTCTTTAGGACTTTTAAATAACCTTAATAATGCTAAATAAATAAAATGAAGCGAATTTAAAATTTATGTCTATTTTTGCCAAACGTATTGAACCAAAGACACTAATTATGCCGCCAAAGAATTATGCAAGTTTTCGGATAAGAATATGTGTAACAGTACACTTGTATAGTGTATAGGGAGCTGTTATTGAGAAAGAGATATAAGTGTTTCGGCGATTTCTTCACCATCCAAGACCTCCTGCGAGGGACACATTTAATCTACCATTCGTTCTAAAGCGCCGTAAGGAACTCTCTCATTGCTCTGGGAAGTACTGCTTAGGCAGTATCGTAGTGTCAGCGCTATTTCGCCGTGTTTCTCGCAAGAGTTGTGTAAATTTTATAAGGTATCAAGTAAAATGAGTAGCCACGAACATATGGATAACGGAATTAGATGCTAGAACTATCGGCAGATGGGAAGTAGGGTAGTCACAAGAGAAGCTGGCTTCAGAGCTCAATGTAACATCCAGTATCATCTGCAATTTGTGGAAAAAGTTTCAGAACTGTTTGATAACTGGATCTGTATCGAGGAGAACTGAAAAAGGTCGACCAAGATCCACATCGACGAATAAAGATCGTTATTTGGCACTTTCAGCGCGGATACATAGGACTGCTACAGCTTCATAGCTCTCATGTGAGCTGTATGTTGTCACTGGAGCCCCAGTTTCATGGTCTGCAGTTACCCGAGGCTTAATGAGATGGAGCTGTATACCAGAGGATTCACTGTTTGCTTCCCGCTCATTGCAGCACACAAGAGAGCGCCTTTAGCATGGTGCAGCCAACTTGCGCCTTGGACAAGACTTCAGTGGAGCACCGTGAGTTTTACAGATGAGTCAATATTCAGCCTGAACACTAATTCTCTTCGTACCAGTATCTGGGATGAGCCTGGAACACGATACCATCCCTTCCTCATCAGTGGAAAGGATCATTACATTGGTAGGTGTAATGGTTTGGACAGGCATTATGTTGGACGGCCGCACACCCCTGCATGTGTTTGACAAAGGCTCACCGACGAGTGCAGGGCACTTAGTTTTCAATACTAGTAGCTGGTATTTTCATGGGGGTCATTGACTGCTTTGCTTAATATTTTGATGGTCTGGTTGTAGTTTTGCAAAGTCAAATTATAGCTGTTGTATTTACTAAAGAGTGAACTGGCGTGAAAAATTTCCTCACGATTTTTCAGAATGCTTGGCTTATAGTACCTCTGTTTGAGAACTGGATAGCAAGAATGAGACAAAAGCTTATTTGAAGTTATATATATGTGAATTGAGGCTAATAAAATTGATTTAATGAAGCACAGTACTTCTTTAAAGCCTAAATAAGATTTTATATTTGAAAACGGATGCTTGTCTTAGATGGTTGTGACATTCAATGTGTTTATTCTATAATATTTTTTTCAAACACTACTTAATTAATTTTAAAATGACAAATTTTTAGAATACCTGATATATACGGTCTAAACAAAACAGATTCAAAATTTCAGAAGCTAAGGTATGAATGTTAGTAATTCAAATAATTATCTCACTGTAAGTAAGAATACGAATAAATTAGCAGTGAAAGAATGTAGCTTTTTATCAACAGTCAAAATCTGATGAAGTGAAATAAGTTCAAGAGTGAGAATGAAATATTAACTGAGAAGAATCAATAGTTAAAAGTGCAAGAGATAATAAATATCAAAAGAATTTGTACAACAATGCTAACAAATTAAACGTGAGAAATCATCTAATAATGGATATGAATAAATTAACTGAAAAATAATTAAAAGAAAAAAGGAAGTTTTAAACAATATAAAATTAGCAATAGGGTTTTAATAATATTTTCATCAAGACTAGTATATACAGTATAGCGACTAAGAATCGAATTACAATCCATAACCTACAGACCCAAGGTGACTGTGTAGAGACATTAGGATTGTTTGGAAGCAGATGTGAAAAATGAGCAATGCCTTCGCCGGGACTCGAACCACGGACCTCTTCGCGTCGAACGTGCTGACCACTACACCATGAAGGCATGCTAAGAAGGCGGGAGAAATAATATACTCCCCCTTTTAAAGGCCGACTGGGGATTAGTAGACCCAATCGCCAAATCCTGATGGTGGAGAATCATCATCCAACACCTTTTTTAGTTCGGGCGCCACTGTAGAGTCATTAGGATTTTTTGGAAGCAGGAGATCTGAAAAATGAACAATGTCCTCGCTGAGACTCGAACCACAACCTCTCGAATTCGCGTCGAGCCTGCTGACCACTACACTACGAAGACATGCTAAGGCGGGGAGAAATACCTTATAACTAAATACATGATGATGTTTAGAGCCATGTGAGCTTACGAAACTATGATGTCAAACATGCACTCATTAATGTCTCGTGCTACGACTTGTGACTCTTCGTTTTTTCCTCTTGTTACTTAAGCTCAAAATTTTCTGGCAACGCTAAGGATGAAGGATGATTTTAAATCAAACATAGACCATCACTGAGATAAAAAACATTTTTTTACGATACTCACTTCTTTCTTATGTAAATATAGTTTCTCTTTCCAAACCTAATAACATATAATTAAAAAATATATCTGCATTAAAATATTTGAAATTAAAATTATATTTTATTCTTTAACATTTCAAAATATTCCTAGTATAAAAGTTGCCCCTCCCCCCCCCAGATTTTCTTGCATGCAGCTATTCTGAATATACAGGGAATGATTTATTTTACACAAATTTTATTTAAGGCCTTTATCTATGTATAATATGTAATAAAATTATGAAAGTCAATATGACTTATACATAAGAACTGGAAAATAACAGCATGATTATTGTATTCAAAACTTGATTTTGAGTAAAAATAAGCTGCCTTGACTTCCAGTTATTCAAGCATTTGAATTAAAATATATGTAAAGAAATGTATATGTTTATAAATTCATTCATAATACACAAAAGAGCTATCAAATATGCAACCACTGAATATTATTGCGTAATAATTTACCTTCTTAAATTAATTTTATAATACACATTGTAGGATGAATATTTAAAAGTATTTTCTTTTCAAAATTATTTATTTGCAAATGTTATTTTCATTTAGACAGCTGGAGAAGAAACCAACGAAACTAGTCCTGCAAAATTTACAAACATTACGCTGATTCTTGTTGCTTAACTTCTCCAATAATCGTTATTCAGCATGTTATTTTAAACTAAAGCATAATATTGTGCCTGTTGCTGACGGCAAGTTAGACTATATAAATTGATAAAAAGCACATAAGGGCTGTCTGCCTGGGTGGAGAAATATCGCAATGGAGTATTTTCTAATTCAAACTGGCTTGCAGCGAACCGTTTTCGTGGTTTTCCCCATGTGCAACGTGGATACGAGGCAGTTTCCCTTAAAAAGACCTCCACGGGGCATCGCCTCCTTTTCCGTGTAGTGCCTAAGTGTTTCCGTGTAATGCCTAAAAAAAAAGAAAAAAGTCTTGTATTCATATCGCACGCGAAAACTCCTTCGCAGCCAGCTCATTCGCCGAGATCTGAACGCGGGTCAAACTGTTAGCTTCTCCGATTTTACTGCTCAGCCGCCAGTGGGTGCTACTGGCAGAAAAATGACCTTACATTCCATCCGAAACCATCCACCTTAATTATTATGTGAACTCCAACTTGCAGCAATGGTACTAATTACGAATAAGGTCTTTATTAAAATATAACCCGTATTTTCAATAAATAGTTAAACGGCGTTATTTTGTTACACGTGGGTGTACTTGAGCGAATAATTTTCGGTAGCGTCAGGTTTTGTACCTGACACTACCGAAAATTATTTGTTTGTTATTTGTTAAAATTATTTATTTGTTAAAATAATCTAATATTAAGTGCATGCAGATGATAGTTGCCGGTAGAAAAATTGGCTTTATTTTCTGTTCAAGGTCATCCTGCTACATTATTGAGTAACTCTAACTTGCAGTAATGGTATTAACTACGAATTATATCTTTATTAAGTTCAATGTTTGTTTGCAATAAAACATTAGCGTAAGTTTTGCTACAATCGCTTTCCTTACGAAGGACATATTTTCGTATAAATACGTGTAAATTTGTTAAGAAAAGTACGAGTTGATTGTTTATTTAACTGAATATGTAAGGGAAGAAAGTCATTAGTATAAAACTTCTAAGGAAAACTGGTTTGTATTTGTTACATGTCAGGAAAATCAGAAAATACCAAACAGCCAGATAGATAGCCGGAATTCGAAACCAAATCGAATTTATCAACTATTAAAAAGTGTTCTTTCTGTTTGGATACTTCTGAGCCAAAAATTTAATTGCTTCAAAAGTTATATTGTAATTATAAATACCACTGTAACGTAACTGCAATTATAGCTGAATTAACTGTAGTTCTAACTGCTTTTAACTGCTATAAATTACCAACTTGTTCAGCCAGTAACGGAAAGCTTAAATTTTAAAGATAAATTAAAGATGCGATGCTTTGGCGAATGACAATATTTTGTGAAACTGCTATGTGCGAGGGGTATGAAAGTATAATTAAGATCTTATATTTCGCTCACTGGCAACACTTACTGAATGATCGTGCCTACAAGGTGTCGTAGAGGTATTAAATCATTGGAAGTAGATTATGATTCCAACAAGAACTCATGGACGACTTCAGACATTTTTGAAAAGTGGCTAAAATATTTAAATAAATACACTCTTTGCAAAAGAAATCGAAGCACCAAGAAGGACGTTTGCGATCGTGACGAAATTTGGTATGCAAAAACATCTTGATCCAACATGCAAATGTTCAAAGTTTCAAGGCAGAACAGGAATTGCGATCATAGCGCGCAATTCGCAAAGAATAAAACCAGTAACAGAGGCGAAAATTTATCTTTTTCTGTTGCTGCCTTTGTAATTCCGTAAAGAAGCAACTAAAGACGGGTGGTCATACTGAGCAATAGGCCGCCACCTGCAGCGTACAGATACTGCTGTGCAAAGATGTTGACAGCAATGGTTGCTATAAAGAAATTGCCGACGAAATGAAGGCTCTGGAAGGCCAAGGAGCACAAATACGACACAAGATAGGATGATTGTTGGCCAGGCCCGAACCGCCCCAACGGTAACATTGTCGACTATTCAATGCACTACAGCCACGTGTATACCTCTCTTGGTACCGTTTACCATCTCACGGCGCTTGTTCTGAGGCGGGGTTAGGCTCACAGAGGCCTTTAAGACGTTTGCCTTTGACCCCACAACATCGGCTGAGTCGTCTGGAGTGGTGTCGCAGCTGATTATCATGGTTGCCATCAGAGTGGCTTCGTATAATGTTCAGCGATGAATCCCGCTTCACTCTTGAAGCAGATGACCACCGTGTTCGTGTCTGGAGAGGACGGGGCCAGCGGTCCCAATCAGTCTTTGTTTTACAAAGACATAGAGCCATAACCCCTGGTGTGATGGTGTGGGGTGCTATTTCTTATGACAGCAGGTTATCTTTAGTCATCCTCCGTACATCTAACAGCTCAACGATATATTGATACCAATATATTGTTGAGCCGATGTTTTGCGGTCGGTTGCATTATCCTTCATGGCACATCATCCTGGGGCCGTTTTTCAACAAGATGATGCCAGACCACATACCGTTCGCATATCTCTGGGCTATCTCCGTGCGGTTGATACTCTTCCTTGGCCAAGAAGGTCACCAGAACTTTCACCAATCGAGCATGTCTGGGACATGGTAGGCCGCCAGGTTCGGGCACCACAAAATATCGCAGATCTGGAGCGACAACTGATGAATGCCTGGCAGAATGTGTCGCAGGATGACATTAGGAACCTCTACCACTCCTTGCCTCGACGAATTCAAGAATGCATTGCCGCCAGGGGCGGTTCGACCAACTACTAATTTGAACACTCAATTAGTGATTGTGAGCCTTGAATAGGTACCTTAATTTTTAATCATTTTATTATCTGTGTATTAGCTATACACATATTCAATTTCATTAAAAACAACCACTTCCATCATGGTGCTTCGATTTTTTTGCAAAAGAGTGTATATGATTATACAGAAACGAAAAATTGCCCTGAAGATGAGAGAATTGCAGTGTTCAACAAGATAATGAGCGCGCTTTATCGCAAAAGAATTTTGAAGAAAGATCTCATGGGAATTGAAAGTAGTCAGACTTTATGTGCAATACGTTTATGTGACTTGATCAGCCTCAAGGTGATAAGACAAGTATAAAAATGTTTAAGTTTTTCTCTTTCCTCCAAATACAATGTCTATGGATCAAGTCTATGGATCAAGAAAAGATAAAAAATATTAAGACGCATTATCGCAAAAAAATTTTGAAGAAAGACCTCATGGGATTTGAAAGTAATCAGACTTTATATGCAATACGTCTATGTAACTAGTATTCATATCGAGTTTGCGTGAACTTGTAAAAGTATGAAATTTTGATGTCACTGAAAAAACTGTTCGCAGCTACTTCAAAAAAGCTGGCTTCATCACCAGGACTGATACTACTTATGATAGCAGTGTCAATGACCAACGATGGGCAAGATGAAGTACTGAATGATATGTGGCTGCAGTTAAAAAATAAAACACGATTACAGAATAATAAACAATTACAAGATTATTTAGACAATGATGTTGAGACCCCAAGAACTCCTGCCAAAGATGTCATATTGGAGAGCATAAAAAAAAAAAAAAAATAGCAGCCAGAAAGCGACTGATGATGACGATGATGATAGCAACTTTAATGAAAATTGATATACAAAATCTTCGCCAGAAGATGTGTTAAATCCATTTGATACTTTACGACGTGGTTTTCAGTTTGAAAAAGGTATACGAGAAGACGTTTTCTGTGCATTACAAAGAAGTGAGACGTTATTATTACATAAAATGTTGTTTTTGACAATCAGAACAAACTAAAGTAACTGATTAGATTTCGAAGTGAATTAATATAATTTTCATAAGAAATTTCGATGAAATGGATACATTAACTTATGTAATCTTGCCTTTATATTACATTTTACTATTATATTAAATTTAAAATTAAAAAAATTTCTCATCTTGAGTCGTGCTTCATCATAACCGCATTTTTCTTTTATCATAACCTTCCTTCTTTTGCTTCTTCGGATAAATGTCTTAAATTTTTTTTACGTTACGTTACTCTATACTTACGCACATTAGAGATACCATACACACATACATTTAATCGTTCTTGTTGATAATCACTTCCTCGTTCAAGCACACTTTTTAGAATATCTCGTCTCGCTGCAAAGCGATGTTCCGTAGAATCTGGCAACCTTACCCCAAAGTTTGTAAGACAGCCATGGCTCCAGGGTTTTTTCTATTTGCATCCACTATGAATTTGAGTATTCTGTATTCAACTGGGTTTTTAAGCCTTGCGGGTATTCGGGTATCAAATGCAAAGAAAATTAGGCAGGCACAGAAGTAGAGTTAAAAAATCCAGTACTCCTGATAGCTTTGTTAACGCTAGATTTCATTAAGGACGACAGAAGCTATGTAAATATATTTCAGTCTCTTTTGTGCATGCGTAATTACTTAGCCTTTAAACCATAAGAGCCACTGCTAGTTTTTATCACAAAGTTTTTTTTTATTATTATTATTTTTTTTTATTGTAGGCTTTCTTTTTCTTTCTTTCTTCCGCTCCCTCGTTATTTTCATGTTAAATAGTCTTCTTATCAGTTCCAGTGATAGTTAATTCTCAGATGGTTACCAGTGAACTTAAGGATGAAGTCTAGTAATGTATTTATAAAAAATAAACAATTTAAATATCGTCCCATAAAAACATATCTTTATACATTCATATATGCTTGAGGCTGTATTTGTTTCCTAAAAAACGAGGGCCATTTTTTATCATTAAATGAATTATTTCTTAGAATCCTTTAAAAGTTCAACCGCGTATGTAGAGAATAGCTTGGCTTTATTCATTTCCGATTTTATTGCATACCATTTTATCTTTTGCATTTATAATATGACGTCAATTCTTTTAGAACTTTAAACACTTTTTAATAAAACACGAATGAAAATAAAATATCAGCATATAGCTCAAAAAAAAAAAAAAAAAAAAAAAGATACACCTCTCATTTGTGGAAATTCTATATGTTCTCTTTATTAGTACTATTATGTCTTTTAAGCCAGTCTAATTCATTTGGGAACGTTAAGAATAATTAATTTTTTGCGAAATTGTTCATCTGTAATGCTCAAAGATTTTCCCCTTGCTTTAAACCTATAAGTGTTTTAGTGCACAAAACTGGCGAATTTTGATTGTTTTGTCCTGCTCTGAATTCTCGGCAGAATAATTTAGCTCATTGGGTGTTTTCATTGGTTTTCGTGAGTATAACGTAAATATCAGTTCTTTTTTTTTTAAATCCATTGACAAACTTATCCGTTTTATTCCTGTAGCCTTCGCATAGCTCAATAGCTACTATATCATTAGTAGTTTCAGTGAGTATCGGTATAATGTGATCATCTTCAGCTAATACAGACATTATCATTCCTTCGTTAAGATTAAAAATAGCAAAATAGAGTTCCTGTTAATTCTCAGGTGTCTTACCACTCTATATTATTATCACTGGCTTGAAGTTTAATGGATAGTTTCGCTTGTTTGATTACAGGTGACAGGTGACAGAGGACGGGGACACTGGTGTCTAACAAAGGTAAGCAGGTATATGTCCCACGCCCTCCACTATCTTAAACTGCCAGCTACCGAGACCCAATACATTTGCTTCTCTGTGAAGTCGCCACCTGAACAAACTGGGACCTGGATGATGTTACATGAATGCGTTATCTGCATGAATATATAAGCATTAGCTGTTAGAAAGCATTGGTGATGCACTTGAGCGCACGTTGCCATAATTCTTACATACATCAAATACTACTACTACTAATAATAATAATATGATTACAGCAATTACAGCAAAACAAGCGAGGTCCGTCTGCCTATGGAAAGAAAGGCCTTCACAGAGAACTGTGTAATGCAAACAGGCTTGTATCTACGTCCCACAAGGGGAAAACCGTGAAAACGCCCCATCCAGTCAGCCCATTCTCTGGGATTCGAACCCGATTTAAAATACCGGTGCTCAGAGATAACTAGAAGTTTAATGAAATTGCAATCTTTGTTAACGTGATTTCACTGAAAATTAAGAGCTCAAAGCTCTTTACAGCAGTTAAAGAATGAAACTTTTCCCTCTTGGATAGAAAATAACTTATTAGTGTTTTTCACTACTCTCTGATACTGGCGAAAGGGCAGGCTGCATGGAGGTTTCGAGATCTTCTTCATGTGTAACGTGAATATGAGCCAGTTTTCCTCAGAAAATCCTGTACGGAGGTTGAGTGCTTATTCAGCCTTGAGATTTATTCTCATTATAGTTTTAGAGAGGAAGAGTCAGGAATCGCACAAATAGTAACAATCAATCATAATTATTAACTGTTATTTTTTTATTTAAAAATACGAAAATAGGAATGTTTGGGTCATTTTAAACATTTTTGTAACTGGAAGCTTATGTCTATAACAAACTACTGCGAAAATAAAGGTCAGGTAAGTATTTTTGTAAACACGGTAGATGCTTACTCTTATTATAATTAATAAATGATGTGCAAAACACTCCATTATTTACCTCCGCTACAAAACATTTAAATGGCATCAAATTTATTATTCTATGAAAAGAGTTTTAAAATGACAGATATAAACTGGAGCAATTGCTTAATCCCAAAAACTACGATTTTCCGTTTCATTCTAGATATTATCGGTCCACATTTCCTTGGATAATAAAGCATCATTTTATAATAAAATTTGAGACAAATATGACGTCCACCAGCTGCCTAGCGATAAAGTCGCTGAACGCTAATAATTCGACCTGGGATCGATTTCAGGTGAATGAGCTGGCTGCATGAGCTTTTTTGTGGTTTTCTCCATGTATAATGTCCACCAGCGGCTAAACGGTAAAGTCGTCGAACATTGCGTAGACTCTCAGTGAACGAGCTGGTTGTATAGGCGTTTTTCGTGGTGTACATGAGCCCGCTTCCCTTAAAAAGTCCTCCACGAAGACATCCCTTCCCTTAGGCAAATATCCCTCGAGAACTTAATTGAGAACATAATCAGATGACAAATAAATAATGTATATGATTAATAATGTCTATCAGGTTTTTGGAAGTGCTCATAAGTTAGTCTAAAAGATTAAATAAACATTATTTCAGTATTTCTGTGCATAATTATATTATAGAGGTTCAGATTTAATTAACATCAAGTACCGGGAAGAACAGATTACAATTCCTTTAGCGTTTTAGAATGTAATTTAGGAAAATAATTTTAAAAATATATACTAACTACATTGTTTTTAATAAATTGCAATATTTCAATAAATGCTACAAAATGACGTCTTTTCTAACTTTTATTGTATAGAAATAGATTATTAAGTTTCTTTAAATTTTATGACAGAGCTTAACATATTTTATAACAGAGTCGATTTCTCTTTTTAGAATTTTTTAACTTCGTTTTCTACTGAAGGTTGATTAATTAGTATCTAACATTTTAGCATTTTATAGCATAGCTTCTAAATATATTCCAATGAAATTTTTCCTGTTTCTAAAATTCTGGGCCAGAGCTGGGAAAAGACAAAGTGGCTATAAAAGACGCCAAATTAGGCAAAAAAAAATTAGAAATAAATTTAGAAATGTATTATTATTTTTAACTTTTTCAACACTGAAACGCATCCAAAGGCACAGTTTTAAAATATCATATTTAGAACAAAAAGAAAATTGCGCACGCGTCGTTGTCGGTGATATACGGTTGAAAGTCTGGGTTTCCATGAATCTTTTCCTAGCCATCTGCTCAATCAAGCTGTTCCTTTTTCAGTTTATATTTAACCTACTGTAGTGTCAACATAATAAAACAGTGCGAATTAATTGCTTTAATTTATTGCCTTGTCTTATAAATATCTTCAACAGGTGCAAGCAGAAACGTCTACAGGCGAAATACACATAATACATAACTTTCTTCTTCCATTTTTTCAATAAAATCTGCAGTTAAACGAGACATAATACGCTTTGAATCTTTATTTTATCAATATTAAATTTGTCTCCCAACTGTACACTTAGTTGTATTTACAATTTTTGCGGGAACTTTTAACTATTGTTGGAGGTTAAGCAACTTGACGGTTAAGTTTCCTGTGCTATCAAGATTAGAATATAAACAGAGAAGGAAAGACATGAATTCTGCTTTTCTGAATTATATTAAAGAATAAAATTAAATGTTTAGAAAGAAATAATATTTGATATTTTGTCGCGGAAGAATAAAGATAAATATTCCCGCTAATTCTAAGAAAACTGATAACTGAAAAAATATATATACATGTATATTCCGCTAATTTAAAAAAACATGTTAAAATTTAGATTTCTTGATTCTCAAGAAACTGATATAAAAGAACACATTTAATTTATGTGTATATAAAATTTTGCTGAGGAAATGTTCAGAGCTATAGTTTCAGAAAGCTAGTTAAGTGAAGAAAAAGAAAAAGATTCTTAACATAGGTATTTATTTTTGCGATTGTTTTTTTTTTAATTAATTGCGAATTATCTAGTAAATTTAAAAAATCGAATACTTTTAAATCCTGTGCAATAATTAATGATGGTGGTGGGTAGAGAAATGAGGTATGAAACAAAATTAAATCATATTAATAATAACACTGTGCTTTCAAAAATTGTTAGCTGGCATCTGTGATTGAACAAAAATTACTTCGGATCGACTATTTAAGGCGGACGTGGATAACTTACAAAGGGAAATTGGCTCGCATTCATGTTACATATGCGTGAAATGATCAGACTCTTCTGAAGCCAAAAAATGAGATAAGGCAATTTTGGTGACTGGAAAGGGGATATTTGGAGCAAAATCTTATTATTTCAAATAATTAACACCATTAGTTGGGTATTGTTTTTTCTTTCCAGTTACTCATGTGTTGCAATGAAGCCACTCACTCATACAGACCTCACGGTTCCTAATGATTTCTACTTTCTATGAAGGTGGTAGCCTTAACAGAAAACGATTATTAGTGCCTTTCAATACTAATGCTAATTTATGTTGTCAGAAACGTTATCCGCTTTTACAGGTAATCACCATGAAAGATTTCATTGCATTTATTATCGAAATATATGGTGTGTTTGAGCAATTGTTCCCAGAAAGCGGAGTTATTAATGTTACAGATTTGGAAGAAACATGATTATGCTGATTATGGAGAAAATATAGTTCCTTTTCGCTCAGTTTTAATTTTTTTAGGGTATTTCATTGAAAAACAGTATTCTTTCGAAAAATTATATTTCATCGAAGAGTTTGCTACCATGTAACTAATCTTCAAAATATCTTCTTTGGAAAGTTAAGCTTTCCTACGTATCCATGCATTCTACAAGTTTCTTAAGAGGTGAACCATTTTAAAATTGTGGTACCTTTAGAGAACACGATATATTATTGCGGTATATTTATTACTCGCGGGTATATTAACAGAATGACGACATTTTCTGAGTATAGAACGACTTAGTTGACATATTTAACCCGAAACAGGACACTGTAATGGAATGCGAGATTGTCTCTCACTTTTTACGTGCGTAAAACCCTCATGCAGCCGTCTTATTCCCAAGGATCCGAACCTTACACAATCTACAGCTGCTCAATCATCTTATTTAATTATTTGGCTATAGGTGAAAACAATCACAAACAGAACAGTCAGAAGCATAGAATTTAACATATAATTGCAAGGAAGAGCTTTCGGAATCGGGAATATTTCCAAGGTGAAAGTTTATTTATTTGAATACAGCGAAGTATAATAGGCTACCTACCTAAGTGAAGGAATGCATCTGCGGAAAACTTTCTAAGGAAAACTGGCTCTGGTTTATAATGAGTATGCAATTCTAAACCATTTCGAACCTTGAATTAACAGTATTCATAAATCTTATCGATTCGACCATTAACAGGTAGAATGAAAGTTACTTAGCACACTTAAGGGAAACGAATACATTAAAAATGAAGATTATGAAAACTATGCAGCGCTAAACTCATTGTACTTACAGGTTTCGAACAAGCATGGCAACATTTCGGTAATTTTAGGGCAGTCAAGGGGTATAAGCATTAAAATCATTTCACCTTGTGTTGGGTGTTATGACACAGCAGAAAATTAAAGATTTTGAAAAGAATAAAATGTGGCCTCAGATTATTGCAAACTCATGCAGCGAAACCGCAGCTGATAATAAAACACGCGAAGAGGAAACATTTAGGCTAGATAAAGCGGCTTATGAATATGTCGCAATATGAAAGCCTACATCAGATTATAATCTTAATTAGAGGTTTGAAGGTGCGATACTCTGTATATAGTATGCAATTCTTGCAGTTATATGCGAAAAAGAGAAAGGAAATGTTATAAATCAGAACATAGAACTTTTTTTTTTACATATTACGCGCTCCATCCTTAGGCACTACGTGGAAAGGGGGGATGTCCCGTGGAGGTCTTTTTAAGGGAAACTGGCTCGTATCCACGTTGCACATGGGGAAAACCACGAAAATGCCCATGAAGCCAGCCAGTTCACCGGGACTCGAATCGCCGGACGCGTAATAACAAACCGCACGTTGAGCTGATCAATGTTATCGAATTTTGCTTACTGCGTATGCTCAATAGTGTACCGTTGGCGTGGGAGGAAATACTGGCGACTGGCGACTAAGGGGGGCATAAGCAACCCTACACAAGGCTGTTAGTCATGTTGGGGGGAGTTCCTTTTTTTTTTTTTTTTTTTTACAATTGCCAATATTATATAACTTTTTGTTGTGTGCTTATTGCATGTGTTTCTGTTTCATTTCATTTTGGTTTATTTTGTTCGTAAACATTATAATTAATATCAGTTATTTGACTTTAATTCAGTAATTAAATCTGGATTTATTCCTTAATTTGCTAAAGTATATACGAATGGAACGTATGGTAAATACTCAATTGATTTTATTCCTCAGAAGTATAATCAATGAGCATTCAGCTAATATATCTTGTAATGTTTCCTGTTTTGTTATCCTTCTTAAACGAAAATTTGCGTAGTTTACAATCGATAGTTACACTCTAAATAATGAAGCAACTTACAGCCTAACAAGTTTTAAAACTCCGAAAGGCGAATCACTTAAAAGGCCTAGAACAACTTTTCAAAACTCTTAATTTTGAATTTTGATTTAAAAGGGTTAAGTTTAAAAGCCTTTTTGGTTCATATTCATAAAATTAATCACCTGCCGAAAAAAGCCATAAAGAATATATTGAGCTGTTGAACAGCAATGCCAGATATTGCACCAAGATTAAATTTGTTATGTAGCAGAGAAAAAAAAGCACATCGGTCTCATTAAAACGTGATTTTCTTTCACTAATTAATTAATATTTAAAACAAATCGTAAAGCTATTTTTTCATATACCTATTGCCTATTAAAGAAATAAATTATTTATGTGAAAATATTTCTATTTCTATTCTACATTTAATATCTGGGGTCGTGAAAAATTCTCGATGATTAAAAAGGGGTCATTGATGTACAAAGCGGTGTTCTATACAATACGAAAGAATTTATAATATAACGGCCTTGTCAGTTGTTCTGATAAATTAACACAAGTACCATTTTGCCTCGAGTCACAATGCAATGTTTCTTCAAAAGCCAATGATGACGATCCACTTGCCCAATACATTTATTGTAGCTATGAATCAGTCGAAGCAGAGGACCTGACACAGGCGATTTTTTCCTTTCCATTTCCGTCGTGCATTGTAACCATTGGCTCTCTCTAATCAAAATTTGTGGCAATTGAAACAGATCTAATGTCATTACGCTTAATGAGTAAAATGGCCTATAGTCAACCGTTAACATCTCCCAATCTAACTAAAGGTTCTGTTTTCTGATTACTTTCTTTCCTAGTATAAAGCGAGAAATTAAAAAAACACTACCACTCTTTTCCACACATTGCTCAAAACTTATACCCAAATCGATTTGTGTTTGATTTGATCAACTGCTTCAAAGAGTGCCGACCGTAATACTTTACATCTATTTCATCGATTGCCAAGCATTAAGACAAGTTTAACAAAGATTCTTTCTGGAAAGGGGGAGAATCAAGCTTTAATAAATATTTCGCGTAAAATGGCGAATTTTTATTGCTGTTTATCTAGATTTAATGGAATCAAGTCTAAAATAATTGTAATCAAAGCGACGTCAAGTAACAGCTATTGAAAATTAAATCTCGTCTGTCGGGTGTTAAAGCAGGAGTAACAGTGCTGCCGCAAAGATTAATGTTATCATTCATCAAAAGAGTTTTTATTTATTTTGAGCACTCGTTCCTCATCGGTGAAATTCAAGTCGAAAGAAGTCGAGGGGCTGGTGTTATTATAGACATTTCGGCGACCACGGCAAACTTCATCATGATCAAAACTGTTGTATAATTGCGTTCCAAAATGCTGAAACGTATATCATTATTTTTCAGTTTTTATAACCGCAAGGCGCACGAGGACATTTGTGTGAAATACTGCTTTATAAATTCTGGAACTAAAAATTCTGATACTGTTCATGCATGTTGACAGTTAAATAAAATAAAAAAAATAAAAAAAAAGTTTAATATGCAAGAACTGGGACGTCTTCATTAGAACGGACTCCCATCTCATAATGGCAATAATTAAGAAATTTAATAGCAGAAGTGTGTTGAAAAAAATATGTGTTTACAGAACATCAAATATCCGAATTAAATAAGGCCATAAATGATCTAGGTATTTACAAAATCAAAATAGCAGAGTTATTTCCTTTCTGTAGGCCAAACACGCACATTTATTATAATTTAAAACAATTTAATTTCATTCATCCTATTTTGTTTCAATACGATTAATTTTTTTTTTCTATTACGAAAAACAAAATACAAAACACGATTTATTAGACCAAATCAGGCAATGAATCTCTTCTTTACACACAGTCCATCTCTGTTTCAGCTAAAATAAAATAAATGTTCTCTTCGCATATCCTAAAACTAAAGCCTACTTTTATTTTCTTAACTTAAGCATATGAATAAATTATTTGAGTAAAACAAAACAGAAGAGCTCTTTCTGTTCAATTAAAGCTAAAGTATTTTTCGTTGATGAAAAATAATTAAATTAATAATATAATACGTGACATTAAATTTCCAAATTTTCAATTTATAAGTAATTTATGACTTTAAAATGCTGTGAATTTTCTATGCGTCGCACACATTTCTTCTGAATTATCTTAATGACTTCCTGAAAATAACAGTTTTTATTAGTACAATTACTTATTTATTTTGTTATTAATTTATATTTATTAATATATAATTGACTTATTATTAATTTTATTAGTACATTGACTAATTATTATACTACAGTATAGTTTTAATCAGTACCATAGTATAATTTAGCATTTTATGCTATTTAATTAGCAAAAATATTATATGTATATATAAGAAATAAATTACCAACAGTCTTAAGATCAAAGGAATGCGGACCACCAACCCAAAAAAATTACATCTATTACGTAGCCCTACATGCAAAAGAATAATTGTTTAGTTAGTTATACACATTTAATAAATTTAATAAAATATTTATACTTAATAACGTTTAATAATATAAGAACTGGATAGCATTCTTTTACTCAAAGCAAAATACATGTCATCGTTGGTATGTAAACTATTCCTTTGTTTATTTTTAATTAAAAGCAGGCTAGAAAATCTCTGCTCGAATAAGCTGTAGAAAAGAAAAAAGTAATTTTTGCAGTGTAAAATACCGAATTTTGGCTAAGACTGGAATTTTGGCATCAGAATTTTTCAAATGTTGCGCCAAGTTTTTTAGGTTATTTCAATACTACAAAAGTTATGAGGGCTATCTGCCTAAGAGAAAAAAGGTGCTTTAGTGGAGGACTTTCTAAATGAAACTAGTTTGTATCCACTTTACACATGGGAGAAGCCACGAAAATATCCATGAAGTCAACTCGTTCCCCAGTGTTTGAACTCAGATCGAAGTATCAGTGTTCAGCAGTTTTAACCACTTAACCACTGATGGGTCTAGAATGTTATTTTAAGAATCTTTTCAATTACTGTCATTTTATTTCTATGAACGTTTTTGAATTTTCATCAGGAAAATTCCCTATTTTACCAATAAACTTTTCCTTTTCGTTTTCTGGATCCCATCGGTTTCTACTCTAGTATACTGTGGAAAATAACGCGAAGTATCTTTAAGATTTTGCAGATGGTGCACAATTTCAGTTTGGATTGCCGCTATGATACAAGCGTCATCCTGGTTACTAATAAATGCTTTCATCGTAAAGAACACAGAATACTTTTAGCCTCAACTTTATCTATCTAGTTTTATTTTGAAAATAAAAGCCAGAAGCTTATCTTCAAGATATGAACAATTTAGCTGCTCTCTTAAGTTTTTATTTCTGAAACTAAGAAGCTCCACATTTAGCTTGTTTAAGTGTGCAAAAACAATCACTATTCGAATCTCAAATTTTGAGTCACAAAACTGCTCCCACACATAAGTTATTTTTAACTCACTTAAAATATTTCAATCTTCTTTAGTTCACGGCCCAGCAGCGGCCTAATGGTAAAATCGCTGAACACTGTTAGTTCCGATCTGGATTCGATTCCAGGCGAATGGACCGGATGGCCGTTTTCGTGGTTTTTCTCATGTGCAACGTGTATACGAGCACGTTTTCCTTAGAAAGTCCTCCACGAAGTCATCCCTTCCCTTAGGCAGATAGCCCTAATATGCTTAGCCATAATCAACTAAACCAAACCTTTAGTTCATAGATGTTTTCCAACAGGACTTCTTTTGAAGTCTAACTAACTTTTGTGAAGAAAAGCAGTATTTCAAGCTGGAAATCTAAATTAGCACACGTTACTCGTAAACTCGCGTTTTAAGCCCACTATTTTCGACGAAATTCCTTACCTTAATGTTCAGTTTTACATTTTCAGTTAGATCATCTGGTGTTTTGGAAACTAATATTTGCCGATGAAGTAAGCAGTACATCTTTAACGCTGACCTATTTTTCTTTTCCACTAATGTTGCGGAGCTTTCTGATTATCCGCAAACCCATTTTGACATCTGATAGAACTCCGTGTGTTTGGCTATTTTCGAGTATACAAGCCATGCAGGCGTGTCCCACTCACGTGTTTGAATACACGCGATTTATTCGCTGTATATTTAACTATCATTTCGCTGAAAAGTATTCATTGGGTCGTAAAAATGTCAAATGCAGTACCCACCGTTATTGAAATCACTTCCGTCCAAATTATATTCGAGTTTATTGAGTGTTTAATAGACGGCAGTTTATGTATTTTAAATCGTGATATCAGTTATAAATTTTTCAAGTAAAGTAAACACTGACAACTAATTCAATAATTAACCCTAAAATGATAATTAAAAATTAATCATAAAATTAAAATTATTCATGCAATTTTGAATTTTGATATTTTATAATTTTTTGTAAAAATATTTTTATAATTGCGTTGTTGGTGAAATTTTTTCTCTTACAAATAATTATTTAATCTGTGTTTATATTTTGCTCAACAGCAGTTTTTCAATTTTATTCTTTATTTTGTAATACTGCTGATAACTTTTCTTGATCAAACCCCTTCAGTTCAAAATTTTTTCTTAGAATTTACAGTGCTTTTATAGATTCGACTGATGTTGACACATTATTACATTTTTTAAATCACTTTCGCTGTTTAACCCTTTCATTCTTAGTTTTTACTCTCGCCGCTTCAATATTTTTGCGAAATGACGCATATTTAAAAATTAATCTCCATAACTCCGTCACTGATGTCTCAAACATCAGCTGTATCTAGCAATTCCTGTAAGACTTCTACTACATTAAAATCACATTTCTAAATCATTTTTAAACTGATTTTAAGAGATTAACTATCACATACATGGCCTCTAGCAAGGATGTCGACTTGGACATCTCTTTCGAAGTATGTTTTCACAAAATTCACGTCTGTTCATGACTTTCTAAACACCTTTTCAATAATGACATTTGAGAACTTTCATAATACTCTGGTCTAAAGGCTGAATGTTAGAAGTTATATTTGCTAATGATTTTCAGAAAAAGACAGAGTTATCTAATTTACTAAAACCATTTTTTCACTTTTTCCTTTCGCTTTCCCATTTCAAAGAAAATCGGTAAAAATACTACACGAGTTGTTGTTACTGTGGTAAATCTTGACTTCTTTCAAACATCGTCCAGTCATGAAATCGTATTTTTCTGCTTTTCTCAATGACCAGTACTGTCTTCTTTATTGTTGGGTCCATAATGCACGATAATAACACAATAATTCCTTCCTTCAGTTTCTTAAACCAGCTGCTGTTTCTTTTCCAAATATTCAGGGTGTTTTGATAATGTTCTGTAACACAGTCTAGTTTCGTCATTGTTATAAATTTCGTGTGGCTTGTATTCATTTAGCAGCCCAAATTTATAACTCTTTTGAGATTTGTCTTGGCATTTGCTATTTGTGGACGGAAAATTCTATCGATTACCAAACCGCTGTCTTCCAGCAAATTTAATATCTCCATTGGTTACAAATTTCCGAAAATTTCTGCTAAATTTTTTCTATCTTTATCCCCATGTACGCATATTCACTGACGCTCGCCCATTTTCGAATTTCACCGTTAACTGGAGAAATTGGTCTAGAGTGCCAGGGTTTCTTAGTTCGAAGAAATTCTGAATCTGCAACAACAGCCTGGGTAATATCATCTGAAAAACTTTTGCATCGAGTTCTTCCATATAAAAATTTCACCATAAGCTTTCTTCTCAGAATGAAATCTGTTAATTCGTCTGCCTTAGTGCAGTATTTACCATAAAGTTCGGATTATAACTTCGCCCTAATTTTCGCCACAGGAACTACTTTCAAAAGGGGAGTTTTGAACACTCCAAACTTATTCGATGTCCAAAACTCGATGTCGAAACATTCTCACTCCTTGGTTCACCTAATAAATCTTTCCCGATGCTTTTGCATGGCCCATCGGTTCCCATGCTTACCTTTTACAACTCTCCAAAAAGTAACTAAGTATCAGAATTTCTCACTTTCGAAACTAAACTGCACTGTGAGACCCTTTACTCCGCAGAACCAGCCACAGAGGTTCAACCTCTGCCCTCGCACCTTGGAGAGAGAAACGCATTGCTTTTGCGCCACCGGACGTTGACTATGATTTGCTACCTACCAGTCGCTCGGGTTGCTCGTCGCAGCGGGATATTACCCAGCGTACCCGGACGCCACCCCGGACTACTAGAGCCCTCAGCTCTAGGACTTGCCAGACCCGCCGGCCGGCCAATAAGTGACCTTTCCGGGGCCTCCAGAACCACTATGAACCTAAACCTAAACTATACCCCCGAGACTAGGCCGAGACTGCCTAGGTACAGATCCTAGCCAGTAGCTTTGCGGAGTTCTCTACGTCGACCCCCGGGGGGATCTCCAACAAGTAAGTAAATAATACGTTTCTTTATTTTGCAAAACTTGTGGACATCGAACGTCTATAGTCGAAACTGCCGGACGGTTTCATTGATGCGCGCATTGTGTCCAAGATAAAACCAAAACCTTTTATCGAACTTGTTAGTGCCGTAGGAACCTGGAATTTTGATGGGGGCTGCAAGCTATATCTTCCTTTGTCTTGCGATATAGTTCGTGAAGAAGTTGTGCTAGGGTTTCTTTTGTAATTGAAAGATGAATCTAAAGTCCTCCAGACCATACTAGACAGATAGCGAGTTATCACTATATCCTAAACCATTTATAAAGTATGGAAGAAGATTAAAATAACCCTTTTTAGTCTTAACGAAACACAGCAGGCCCAAATTGTGCTACAGTCGAAACTTCCACCACTTGTGGGTATTTAAATTAATATAGCAGACAAATAAATTCAAACGTTGATAACGTAGTATAAGACTATGCATTAAACAGACTAAAATAATCTGACTCAGAATATCTTACTGGCGCGTATTTTAAACATCGGCTAATGAGAATGATAAAGCCGGAATATCACTTTTAAACAGAGCTCCGCAAAAATACTAAGAGCAAGCCTCGATTACCAAAAGCTGTAAGCTAACGAGTCAATGCCTCAACTTAAATACACAACCTAATTTGTATACGGAAAAAAGAAGTTACAATAATGACTTAAATCATAATACCTGGCTAATAAACATAAGCTACTTTACAAGGTCCACTACTGAAGTTAGTATATAAAAGGAATTTTTGCGCTCGCGAGCATTCATTATATCGTATACCCTTTTCCTGTACGATAAGAGATTAAAAATAATTTACAACAATTATTAATTATCATATTAATAATGTAGACTAAGATTTCCTTATCACTAAAAGTACTTTTTTTATTAGGAAAAGAACTTATATATTTTTTCCTAAAATTATTCATATTAAAATAAACATTTAAATTAATGTGACGAGTTAAAAGCTAACCAGATCTTCTACCAGTTGGAGGGGAAAAATCGCATAAAATAGAAGACTGTGAAAGATGAAATGAAAGAAGGGAAGAAAAGATATTTTATTTACTTAATTAATTTCATGTCATATTAAACCACTATAAAGGAATTTACATGAATTATATTAATTATCTAAGTAAGCTTTGGGGTGTAATCAACAATGTCTAGACGCATTAGAAAGCTTATCCTAAGCTAACTTATTCTTTTGTATTTACGAGAACATTTTCCACAAAGCAATAACACAAATCATTTCCTAAAACTTAGGGTTCCAGAAAAGTACAAGGGGCCTGACCTCCCATAACTTCATTTTCGCACCTTTTTTACTCATTGTCCTCGAGAAATTCAGAACTTGTTCTCATAATAAGCCTGAGTAAAAATTTATCGCCAGTTATTACAAAAGAAGCTCATAACTATTGGATAGAATCCTCTAGTCTGACAAGGAATCAAAACAAAAAGTATACAGTTTCTTTCTTTTTATATTCGTATGCTTTCAGTTGAAATTTTATGTACACAGCACGATCTTACAGCTTTTTTCTGTATTTCCAAGGACGCCCGAGCTGCGTCATATACATGTTTTTATAGAAGCCATTTTTTTTAAAATTTAAACATATAAATATAGATCGAAGGGTGTCTAAGGGCTCCCTAAGGCTTCGCACTCCTACGCGGTCCCACATCTTGAATACCCCTCCCTGTTTATGCCTCTGGCTGAAACCTGAGAGTTCGGCCTGGGTTCGATCCCTGGCGATCAGGCTGACTGCATGCTTGGTTTTCGTGATTTTCCTTATGTGTAACGTGAATATGGGCCAGTTTCCTTTAGAAAGTCCCCTATGGAGACCTCCCTTCCCTTAGGCAGATAGGCAGATAGCCTTTCTGTGCTTTACCGTATTCAAATAATCTGACCTAAACTAGACAGGGAGCGGAGCTGGAACAAGGCTGAAGCAAGAAAGGCACTTACCTCAGGAAAACAACTAAAACGGATTCAAATTAGCTGGGAACATTTTTATTTGGAAAAGAAACATGCTAAAATAACATTTAAAATGTGATAAATGAAAATCTTAGTTTGACTTAGATTTTGAATAAAAACTCTATCAGCAACGTTGATCAACGTTGATTAGACATAAATCCCCCTGCTTCGGAAGTAAAATGCTTTTCTGTTTTCTGTCCTTCGAAATCGATGGGGATTTTACTCAATATCTACGAAAAACTGAAGTTGCTTTTTTTTGCCTAATTTTAAACAGCTTTGAAAAGTTAGCAATGAAGTTTTAAAAAAATAAATATGATTATCAATGTCTAACTCTGATGCACATCAGAAGTACAACTTTGAAACATCCCATTTAAAGTAATAAACTTAATTAGCACTTTTTACGACGATTAAAACAATGCATATTACTTTCATCTGCGGTGCTCTCTGGCTAATCTTATGATTTCCATTAATCATCTTAGGTTGCAGTTTTCTCGTTCAGGATAGCGACTCTCAGTTTGACACAGCAGAATAAGCAACAAACTTTTTTAAATATGAATTAACTGATTGACTTTATTATCTTTCTGAAATCAGGTTTCTTTAACGCACACATTTTTACTGCATGATTGCCATAAAAAGTGGTTAAGAGACATTTTATGCATAATCCAAGTGAATTAAAAAAAAAGAATCAATGACATTAATTAATTCTCCAAAGTAATGTGATTATTAGAATTTATATGGTATTAGAATTAGATATAGTATTGATACTATTAGAACTGAGATATTGATATTAATTTTTTTTGATTTTGAACTACAGAGACTCATCTTGCTCCCCTGGAGTGATGTTGCGCTATCTCCTATTAATCTGAATTATAGCTCTTACTGCAGTTTCCACTGTTAAGAAAATCCATTAAGGCTGGCTAAGCTTCACTTAACTTCCTAAAATCCACGAACTAAACTTGGTATGCTTGGTAGTACTTAGAGATTATTTTAGCAGACCTAACGCTCAGAATTTCAGCGGAATGGCATCAAGAGATTAAACAAGGATGTTTGAAAGAAATACACTGAAGTGACAAAAGTCATGGGATAGTAATATGCAAATATACAGATGGCAGTAGTATCGCGTAGAAAAATGGATAAATGCGAAGTTCTTTGGCAGGGCTTTCATTTTTGTTCAAGTTATTCATGTGAAGAGGCTTTGACGTGATTATGGCCGCACGACGAGAATTAACAGACTTTGAACGCGGAATGGTAGTTGGAGCTAGACGCATGGGTCATTCCATTTCGGATATCGTTAGGGAACTCAAAATTCCGAGATCCACAGTGTCAAGAGTGTGCCGAGAGTATCTAATTTCAGGCATAACATCCCACCATGGACAGCGCAGTGGCCGACAACCTGCACTTAACGACCGAGACCAGCGACGTCTGCGTAGAGTTGTCAATGTTCACAGACAAGCAACACTGCGTCAAATAACCGCAGAAATCAATGTGGGACGTTCGAGGGACGTGTCCGATAGGGCAGTGCGGCGAAATTTGTCGAGTGCCTTTACTGGCAGCACGATATCGCCTGCAGCGACTCTCGTGGGCTCGTGAGCATATCGGTTGGTCCCTAAACGAATGGAAAACCGTGGCTTGGTCATATGAGTCACGATTTCAGTTGGTAAGAGCTGATGGTAGGGTTCGAGTGTGACGCAGACCCCACGAAGCCATGGACCCAAGTTGTCAACAAGGCACTGTTCAAGCTGGTGGTGGTTCCATAATGGTCTGGGCTGTTTTTACATGGCATGGACTCGGTCCTCTGGTGCAACTGAACCGATCATTGACTGGAAATGGATACCTTCAACTACTTGGAGATCACTTACAGCCATTCATGGACTTCACGTACTCAAACAACGATGGGATTTTTATGGATGGCAATGCGCCATGTCACCGGGCCACAATTGTTCGCGATTGGTTAGAAGAACATTCTGGACAATTCCAGCGAATGATCTGGCCACCTAGATCGCCCGACATGAATCCCACCGAACATTTATGGGACATCATCGAGAGGTCAGTTCGTGCCCAAAACCCTGCACCGTCAACACTTTCACAATTATGGACGTCTATAGGGGCAGCATGGCTCAATATTCCTGCAGGGGACTTCCAACGACATACTGAGTCCATGCCACGTCGAGTTGCTGCACTTCGCTGGACAAAAGGAGGACCGACAAAATATTAGGAGGTATCCCATGACTTTTGTCACTTCAGTGTATGCCACATCACTTTCTTGCTGTTTTCCGTTATAAAATCTGCCTTGAACGAGACGTATAGTTCGAGTTTTGTCCTGTTGTATCCATATTTAATTTCTATCAGAACGGTACAGTTGATTTCTATAACGATTTTCGTGGAATAAGCTACAACTATTGCTGGGCGCATTTCAAGAATAGATACTTTAATTTAATTTTCTATCAAGATTGGAATATAAAGAGGTGAAATATGATATGTCTTCTTTTTTCTGAGTTTTGCTGAAATAGTTTAGTATCAAAGAAATGAAACAGAAGGTTTAAAATTTTGGAATGGAAGAATTAAGAAGAAACCTTCCGGATAATTCTAAGACAACTTATTGTAGAGAATGCAAAAACATTGATTTTCACCAAAACAAATAATTAAGAAATATACCAGTAAATACCGATTAAAAAATAAATATTGCTTTGAAAAAATTTTATTGAAGCAATAAAGATGTACAATAAAAATCTTTGTTTATTAGTATTTTTATTAAAATATGTTACCCAAAAAGAGACGATATACACAGTAATAATTACAGTTCTTCCGTGGGAGGGACTATAAGCGAAGACTTAATTGCCAATTTGTGGATGAGTGAGCAAGATTGCTGAACATTGGTAGTTAGAACCTGTTCACATCTGGGCGAATGCGTACTTTTGTTTCCTTTTTCCCCATGCGAATAAATATGCGCGCTTAGAATTAAAGTCATCATTCTCTTTAGATAAGTAAACCCTACCAGTGGCAGAGTGGTTAAGACCGCTGAATGCTTGTAGTTCGACCCATTCTCGAACCCAAGCGAACGGGCTGCTTGCATGGTTGGTTTTCCGCATGCATAACATGAATACGAGCCAGTTTCCCTTGGAAAACCCTCCACAAATGCCTCTGCTCCCTTAGGCAGATAGCTCTGGTGTGCTTTGACATATTCAAATAAGCTAACCTAACCTAACTTCTTAGACAAGTTACACTCGTGTACTTTCCTTTATCAGTTAATCAAACCAAATCTAAAATTTTGTTAATTATAATTGCTTTAAAGTTATTTATTATTTAAAGTGATACAGAAAACTCATTCTTATTTACCTTACATAATTTCCAGTTCCTTATTGTTATTAACATTTATACAAAATCCAAAAAATTATATAAGGTATCAAATGATAAATCACGCGCACGCTTAAATTATTCTGTAATCATGATAAGTAAGAAATTTGGTAATTCTGTAACAAAATTATAAATAGATATAATTTCAAAAGGCTAAAAAATGTCCCAAAAAATTTTTAATTGTTTCCTTAGATATGGAAAATTTTACTTGTTCTGTATTTGATCCAGGTAAGGATCTTCCTATCAACAAATACATTATGTGTTTCGATAAAGGATGTAGCGCAAAAAGGTAAACAATAATATAGTTAATTTATCTTTTTTACCTTGTTTTCATAACTCCAGATGTCACAACACATAAAAATATTACTTATGTGTCGCTTCATCATTAATAATTTAAAAATTATAAAAATGTTAATCAGAGCCACTTCAAAATACTAATTCAAGCTCCTTACTTTCAGTGTTTCTAAACTAAAATGAGACTCTCTTTGCATTCTAGATCAAGCCATAAAAATTAACTGAAAATATCGAGTAGTTTCATTGATTGCAATGGAGATTATACCTTTTCAATATCAGCTGATATCTTTGGCAAGGGCACAGTCATTTATGGATTTCATGCAACAATTCAACAGCATTTTCTCACGTACCAGTTACCTACATAACTGTAATATATTTCCGTAGCGGTTCTCTTATCTGAATCGTGAATTCGTGCGGAATCAAACAAAGGTTGGTAGAAACTGCAGATTTTTTACTCTTGGCTTCTTAGGGAGCCAATTCTGCGTGCTGTCATGAGCTGTTATGAAGGACGGAGAGCGATTTGCATCACCTCATGAAGTGCAACTGATACTAAACTGCGTGAGTAGCCGAGTTAGGGAATGAAAGTAGTCTCGAGAAGTGTAATGGAGAGGAGATGAAAGTTAATTGACTAGGACACTTAAATAACTTCAAGACCAACTATAAATAAGTAGCTATGAGTAAACTAACCAAATAAACTTTAACTAACTTCATCCTTTTATACAAGAGCTGGAAATTTTTCCTCAGAGTTACGGATAATAAGCATAAAAATCATGCTTTTATGTGTAAAATTTCAACCACCCAGGACACTTGTATTTCAAGAGAATTTGTTTTACAAAAATTTTCTACCAATGAATAAGCCTTTCTTTCTGTTTAAATTTAATACTTTTCACCTACGTAGAATAATTTCTAAGAAAACTACACAACCTTCATGAATTTTAAAGTAAGCAAATAACTTGTGTGGGTGCTTATAACATGTACACTGCTGGCAATTAAAATTAGTCTACCAAGACAGAAGCGCACAATAAACCTGACATTTGAATGAAAGATAGAAGGTGGGTGCTATGATACCCAACTAATTAGCCTTTCTCGGCCTGCAGAAAAGAAAAATGACACTTTGATGGGCGGCATATAAAGGCAAATAGAAATGCCTAATTTTCATCTGGATATTGCATTTATTCATTGTTTTCTGTGTTGCATGTCGTATTCAGGAAAAAGAACTCATCAAGAACTGTTTCAGAACGCGTTCGTGAAGATCTATACTCAACCAGGACTCAGATTATTGTACCTCGCCACAGACGCCTGCGTTGGTCGAGACTCAGAACTATTATGAGATTTTTTGCAATCGATAGGGCTAGGAGGGTAACACAGAGCAACGTGCGGGATTTCAGTAGCCTCCTCCTTTCATTCACGAAAGCCTGAGACGGTAAAAATATTATCCTTTTCGCTATTAGAAAATATATGGCCACATCACGAAACCTGGGTCATGAAAGAAGTGTGCTGTAGAGCATTAAGTAACAGCACGTACGCTGCGATCCCGTTCGCAACATCATGCACCGTCTGCAATGTGACCATTACTTTGACTTCCCTCGACGCTTCAACACAGGAGTCAGCGCTTACAATGTTGAGTTCCACGACCCTTATGAACGAATCAGTAGCGGAATGTAGTCTTTTCTGGCAAATCCTGCTTTTGCTGTCAGCGTCATGACGGCTGTATCCGTGTCTTGAGGTAGCGAAGAAAACGAGCACTGAAAGCTTGCATTCGTCATCGTCATACCGGTCCAATACCTAGATTGATAGTATGAGGTGAATAATACCATCAGTTGATAATAGAGTGATGGTATGATGCCACTAGGGTGCACACCCCTTCATCTCTAATTCGCACATCCCGTATTTTGATCAGCCACGATTAGATTACAGAGATTTAAATGCCCATGCCTTGCTATATCTTCGGATGTTTTGTCACTGAACCTTTTAAAAAGATAACGCGAGATCACATGTTGTCCACGCTTTCCTGTCGAAATCATTTGAGTATTTCGACTTCTGCCTCCGCTGACGTGTTCTTCGAATCTTCCAACAAGTGAAAACGTCTGGTAAATAATTGCAGACACCTTCACGGCAACTTCCGCCAGCCAATGCGACAGGTGAACTCTGCCATAGAACTGAAGCTGGGATAGACTGCAATACCCGTAACTACCAACCAAAGTTTGTTCGACTCAGTGCTCAGCCGTGTAATAGCTGATATTATTGTCAGAGAGGCATGCTCGGAGCATTGATTTCTGAAGGTTCTGTACCTTCAGAATTCTAATAGTTTCATTCTTTCATTATAATATATTTGTAAAATAAATATAATTCTGATAGTTGCTTTCCTTCATTGTGAGGGAATTTAAACGGCCAACTATGTATGTTCTATATTTAGGACTCGTATGAAATTATCCCTTTATTTATAGCACCCATTTTGCGTGCTTGTGTGTGTATATGTATGTATATATATGAGAGAAGAGAGTTTCAGAAGTAATATAAACGAACATTTAGAGATAAAATAACACACACTGAAATATACACTTTTCATCATAGAATGCATAGTTGCACATTCAACGATTAGGCTTTGGGGGGATACATCCGCTTCACCACAGGTACAGGTACAGGTAAAAGTATGGGGAAGACCATGGAATACCAGCGATGTACCATGGTTTAACTGATAATGCTTTCCAATACTAAACGTACGACCAAAAATTTCAAGCTTTATAAAAGTTGAGGAGATGAGCAACTGAAACTTTCTAAAAGATTTAGATTTTACCTATTATGGTACATCGTACAATCCCGCCATACACTACTCATTCAGTATTTATTAAAAATAATGATTTAAGACATAATGAGATTATAATATAGCTTCAATACAATTGGAAATTCTCAAATTAATTTGAGAACATCTGTTATGATGTAACAAACAAAAAAATAACAAACAAACATAATATGTAAGAGATAAATATAATAAGCACTGAGAGCACAATTTCATCATGAACTGCACTAATATTACTTAAAAACATTCACGGAGCCAAATGGTTTGAGAATAAAACCTCTTTCGTAATGCAAAGACAGATGATGATATCTGACTATTCCTAATTCGCATTGCTGTCCATTCCAAATTGCATGGATATAAATCTCATGATTCAGCTTCGAATATCACGGGGAACGCGATGTGTCGTGCTTAGTAAAAATTAGACCTGTGGAAAAATATAGCGTACTTAGGCGATGGTCCCTTTTAGAAGATGATGAAGAAGCGGGATAAAACGTGGGACCTTTGTCTCTTAATCATAAGTTACTTAAATGGTTAAAATAATTTCAGGGATACTGTGAATGTAAAAATCTTGAATATAAGAATCATCATTTAAGAAACAAAACCATGATACAAACGGATACCACATGTATACAAACTACATAAAATAATACCAAATAAGAGTACAAAATAAAATATATACAAAATTGTAATGGCGGTGCATGTGAAAATCGCAGATTTTTTACACACGAACCAGAAAACTCCTCATGTCTTTGAGTAGTAGAAGATTGCTCATGTGGAGAAAGGGAAAATACTTTCCAGCGCCTAACTGCTTGTGTGACTATGCAATCTATGGTGAAAAGGGTTTCGGGTGTATTCTATAACCTCTTAATGTTTACTCATTAGTTTTAAAACACTCTCTCTCTCTCTCTCTCTATATATATATATATATATATACAAACTGACTTCGTTATGTATGTATATATATATATATATATATATATATGATAATTTGCCCAACAGCGGCCGAGCGGTAAAGACGCTGAACACTGGTAGTTCGGTCCGAGCTTCGAATCCCGCGAACGGGCTGGCGTCGTGGGCGTTTTCGTGGTTTTCCCCATGTGTAACGTGTATACGAGCCAGTTTTACTTAGAAAGTTCTCCACGAAGGCATCCCTTCCTTTAGGCAGATAGCCCTCGTGTGCTTTGCCGTAATTAAATAATCAATCCAATATGATAATTTATAAAATGTTTTTTAAACACCCTATATATATATATATATATATATATATATATATACACTGGCCGCAAACTTAGGTCGGCTGTCATCTCTCTGACGAGAAATAACGAGAACTATACACACTGGTTTCATTCAATCAAAGAGTAATTACATACAGAGACAGATATTTAACTGCTTTTCAACGAAGGATGTGAAGTTTGCTAAGAGAAGGTGGCCATTATTTGAAGAAATATTCGTTAAGTTCGAATCTGTGTAGATTAAAACTATAAAATTTTAGCATGAGCTTTCTATTCATTTAGGAAGAACATTCAGATATAAACTACGTTGCTAATAATGTTCAGTTACCCGTATAAATGTGTTTCTCTTAAGTTCAAATACTTTTAGAGCAATATGGGTCCGCCATTCGCTGATATCACAGTCTCATTTTCCTCCTACAGCGTGAGAACTGTTGCAAACAGTTCAATAGTGTTTTTTGAGCGGTTTGATCTGGCTCACAACTAACTTTCCAACTCATCTTAATTATGCTCATTTGAGTCCAGACGCGTTTTGGGCTGGCTAATCGAGTTCATTCCATATTATTTCCTCAAACAACTCAGTTAAGATCTTCACTTTTTCAAAGGTCACATTATCATGCTGAAAGAGAAATAGGCCAGTTCCAGTCTACTGCCACAGTGTAGGCAAAGCAAAATTGTTCATAACGCTTTCATAGCTCTCGGCATTCAAGATTAGTCTCCTTCCTCAAGTTTAACAACAGAAACAATACAATACCGTAAATAGCACTCATTTGGCAAATTCTGTATGCATTCTTGTCCATCAGATAGATCTCTATAACAATCAACGTGATGCGTTAAACTGCATAGTGTACTTTTATGTTTTGCACTGGCAATGCGTTTTACATCATTACAGATGACATGCAGCATTCCGTTTAGTTATCTTTTCCTTGTGTGCTGCAGCTCATCCATGTTTCTTGTCCTCTGTCAACGTGAGTATTACGGCTCATTATTAGAGGTGAAAAGATCTAAGGAAGACATTACTGGTCCAGTAGGAAGTAAAAAAGCTTTCAGGAGCAAATGAGCAATAAGAACACGCTTGAAAAATTTGGCTGCTTATTTTTTTTTATATATATAAATTCTTAAACACTCACTTTACACCGAACCTAACTACCTCAATGGCTCCGTGTAGCCAGACGTGTGATTTATCCTCCGTCTTAGTCTCCCGCGGAAAATAAGTCTGAACTTCGAAGAAGGTTAAAGTAATTTTTTTTTTATTAACACTTAACAACTAACGTGGTTCGTGTAATTAATAGAACAAGCTACCGCTTCTTAACAGAACGCAAAATGAATGTAAAAATTAAGCAGTCGACGATTAATGCACATAGCAAATTCCTACTGTAAGCTTCGGATCAAGCCCTCTAAGTCACGTGAACACACACGATTAGCAAAGGCTAAAACCTATTCAGATAAATCTAGAAGCTGGGCGGAAATAGTTCGAAAATAGTCAGCGGTCGCTGTCAAAAAGCTGCCGCTTAATTTCAAAAACTCTTCTTATAAACGTTAACTAATTTATAACCTGGTGGGAGCCAACCGAAGTAGAGGTAACGATAAAAATAAAAATAATAAGCTGATGGGTTAATAATTTAAAATCCTGCAACATGATTATACAAATATTACAATCACACATCTCTAATAGAATTATACTAGTAACGTCAAACGACCTTTCACGCGTGTTGATCCAGTTATATATAACCTGTCTCCCACCCCATTAAAAGGTAACATCTCTTAATTCGCATGTCTTTCTGTTCCAAGTATTCCATTCCAAGGAAATCGGAGCAACAGCAAAATACGAAATGTCAGTCTCAAAGTCTAAAAATCACGACCATAATTGCATATTTGCAGCAGTATCCAGTAGGCGCAATATACGCCATCTCATATATTACTGTCGCAATGGTAAAAGACTTTGAGTAAAAACGTCTTCGAAAAAAGTTGACAAGCCTAAAAAGTTTGAGAAATTATGACGTAATCCAAGTGTAAATACCTCTCTTTAGATTGTACAAGAGACGATATCAATTCCTGAAACCATAGAAAGCCTATAGCTACAGTTTCTAAGGAGGCCTGCCCGTTTGACATCACGTCACGTCGGAGGCATCCACGATCCTGATCTCTCAGTTTTTGTTTTCGGATTAACTCCTTGGAATCGGAATTTTATTCCTCTCTCGCGTTTCTAATTTACTGCTACATCACTCGCTTCAGTCATTTAGCTTTGTGCATTCATTTCTTTTATAGTAGCTGGTATACATATGTAGTATGAACTCACGATCCTTTAACTGGAATACGACGTGCCTGTATTTAACATTAAACTCCAACACCATTAATGATAATATAGTATTTATTTATCTAATCTCTGTATCTATACATGTACATATGCACACACACACTGTTTACAGGCAATCAAAACTGACATCTGTAATTTAACAAAGTTTCGAACATGAATTTTCTATCTGTATCAGACAAAAATCGGACATTATTGTAAGGTAATATTCTAGAAGAATATATTTTTTTTCCTCTTGTATGCCTAATGTTACACATTCATCGCCAATTCTAGCAACCTTAAGTCGTGCAGTTCCAAGGTGATCGCCTACCTACATCATCTTTCAATCCTCACGATTGAGTATTCTCATATGTCAAATTGTCTCTTAACAAGCGAGATACATAGACGAATATTTCGACATTACTCGGTTTTACTTCTTAGTTTACGCTGTCATTAATCACTCTGCGTAGGCGATGTAATTTTATTGTTCGAATAAACGGGCGCAAATTGTTTGCACCTTCGCTGGTGAAACCTAATTCGAAAGATTAGCGGTATGATAAGTTCTTAAAAGACTGAAGGTTAAAGGGGACGTTTATCGTAAGTACTTAACATTTCGTAAACTTTTAAAATCTATTTATTTTATTTTTGGGGCATAATTTTATAGTCCCTTTATATCCTAGTATCTTCAATAAAATAAAGTTAGTCATAAATGTTCTGTAGGAAAGAAAATATTTTTTAAAATCAGGCTAGGATGTTGAATTTTTATTTTTAAGCATATTTGTATTTTTTTAAATTATTATTGCTCCTTTGTACATTTTCTATTACTATCCAGGAAAGGATCTGAAGGACTAAATCCCGAATAATAATAGAAAATAATTCCAACAGACGGAGTACAAATTTTCTTCTGTTGAACTTAGTTCCATTTTTTACAGACTACATTTTACAAGATTTAAAAGAAGAATCAAAATTAGGAATATACAGCTTATCTTGGAAAAGTAGCAGAAATAATTCTTAATACCCTTTCTCAATTGCTACTCTAGTTGCTTCATTTTGAGTATGAAGGGTTAAAAACTTATTGTTACGTGGTACACAAACGGTTATTCTATACCAAAGTATGTTATCTATCACATTAGAAACGTCATTCATTTATTAAAACAATGTTGCACATGTTTATAAAAATCCTTTGTTAGATATATTATAAATTAGTTTATGGTTATGTTTAGCGATTACAAAAAAGCATGTTAGGGATAACTGCTTCAGGAGAGGGATGCTTGCGTGGAAGACTTTCTAAGAAAAATGCCTGATATTCAGAAATCGACCTATGAATTTGATATGTTATAAATAAGGCAATGGTTTTATTATGATGAAAAATCGAACGTTTGTGAACACGATGATTGCAGAAAGATGCTACTTACAGGAACGTACTGTCCACATTGTGAAATTAGGTGGAAAAGAAATTCTCTTGTAGGCCTGTTCTTCTTGAATTGGTCTTGGTCTATTACGTTTCGTATCCAGAACCATGAATACCGGGGGTTATTAAGAAAGAGTAAACAATTCCTTCTGCCTACTCTGTAACAACAATTTGGAACTGTCCCATTTCTGCTTTAGTATGATAGCGCGTCCATTCATAAAGTAAGGACCATAACTTAATGGTTTTCGAAAATGTTAGTAAATGAACTCGACTGAGCAGCCAAAGCCTCATTCTCAATCAATCCATTTGGGCGTCTTTGTGATGAACTAGAGCGGCGGTTGTGAGCAGTTAAATTACCTTAAAAGCCAAAACAGAGGTATTCGCCATACTACAGGAGAAATTTTGCAAAATACCTGTAGATATTTATGGAAACTTAGCAAAAAAAAAAATCTTCTCCAGAAGCTGTGCAGCAGCGAATAGCGGATCTACATTACATTGACAGTTTTAACTTTCAGATAAACATTTCTGTATGAATGTCCGATCGTTATTCACAATGCGGCATATTTTATCATAAAGAGATCATATCAGATCCTAAAGAGAGTTTTAATGTAAAATTGTTAAGAGATAAATTGGAGTCCTCACAAATGAATACGGATTTAGAAGACCTTATGATAAACTGCGAATAATTAATCAAAAAAATATTATAAAGATTTAAAAAATAAACATAGACTAAAATTAAATGAAACATTCTTATAGTAGGAAAACGGAAAATCAAGACTTAGTACCAAGAAAAGCTTAGTTTATTTATTTAACATTAATTCTTTTTGTTGTGAACTTTTCGTACTTGTTAAGAGTAGTTATACAAAAGTATGATTATAAAGAAGACAGATTACAGTGCTAAGATCCATAATAAATGGAAAAAGTTACCATAATCACTTTATAGGCACGAAACTAGTTTAAAGCACATAAATGATTTCGTAATGAGGAAGCGCTATCATTCTAACTTAAGAAAAATCTGAAAATTAAACTTCTATTGATGTACAGGCTAGACTGCATGAAATGAAAAGAAACTTTAGCCTAACGTTTTATATAGATTAATTGAAAAATAAAGTTCCTTGATAATCATCAGATATATGGCTGAAATTTCTTAAAATTTTTTTAACTATTTGCTATTTTTGATCTAATTATGGAAATTTATGTAGAAATTTACTATGACAAAAATGTTACCTTTTGCAAAAGCAACAAAAACGAAAAATAAGTTTTAGTCTATACAATAAAAATAAAATTTTATTGACAAATCAAAGAACTAAATACTACCACATGATCATAGATTGCACACCTGATGCAAGTAAAACGGAACAGATGAGAGTTATAAAAGACATTGGTAAATTTAGTTTGTTATTTAATTTTTCAGATCCTGGTAATGAAAATTTACAAAAAATTGACATAATTTCGAAACTCTGATCGAAGATACGCTAGAAACGATACATACGGTACTGAATGACGAAATAAGTGTTTATAAATATTTTTATCGCAAAACTAAATAAAATTTTAAAGTCTTTCCGATAGTCTCCAGTTGGGTGTATTATAAAATCTACTAATTGTATTAAAAATGTTATTAAAATGTATTAAAAATTTATTAATTTAATTCCAAGTGGTTAATGACCATTTCAAAACTGAAATTAATTAAGGGGACAGCTTTCACAGAAAAGGCTTGTAAATCTTGCATTCTTAGTAAAATTTAAAAAAGGACATGTGAGCAAATGAATCAAATGAAAATTATATCTGCTTTTATTAATGTTAAAATAAATAAAAATATAAATAATAATTTTATTTTATATAAAACTTCGTTGCGTTTTTTCCCCCTAAACTTTTCGTTGTACGCAAAAAGAACATAAAAAAAAAAAAAAAAAAAAAAAAAAAAAAGGGGGGGGGAATCTTTTTCAAATCGAAGCCCACAGGCGGTCGAGGGTAAAGCAGCTTATCAATAATAATGCGGTTCGGGGTTCAAATCCCGGCGAACGGGCTGGCTGCATAGGCGTTTTCGTGGTTTTCTCCATGTGTAACGTGCATACGAGCCAGTTTCCCTTAAAATATCATCCACGAAGGCATCCTTTCCCTTAGACAGGCAGCTTTTATGTGCTTTGCCGTTATTAAATAAATCAAATCAAATCAATTTTCAAATCGCTGGAGGGTGTGAAAAGCCATAGAGCCGGCTTTGTATTTCGGTAATTGTAATACGATAAGTTAAACGAGTTTAAATTCAGAGGAAATAAATAAAAACTATATTAAAGTACAATTTTGGTAATTTTCACTCATAACTGTCGTTTATATTACTTGTCATGACGTGATGACCACACATGCGCAGTTTAGCCGAACGGCCTGCAACGCCTCTCTCTCATGAGACTTACTAGAGAGGAGTAGTTAGTAGGAAGTAACGAAGAAAACTTGTTGTATGTCAGCTTAGATGCAAGATACGAAGTGATACTTGTGTGTTAATCGTTTGTACTTATTATTTTTTATTTGTGTGTTAATAAAGTTTTGTGCCGTTAAAATGGCTGTTTTATGCAACGCACACAATACGATACGTCTACGGTAGGAAGTAAATACATATCCAGAAGCTACACGCCCAACAAAAAGAAGGATATGACATTACTAAAAAATATATTGTTCTTTATTAGGAAGCTTATTAAATTTTGTATAGATAATCTTACAGTTAAATTTTAAAGCTTCCCTCAAATAAATCGTGAATATTTAAAAAAAGTGAGATCGAAATTAAAAGTATTTTTTCAGATGCTTTTCATCTCTCTCTCTTATATATGTATAAATTTATGCGTGTGTGTGTATGTATAACTCAAAAAGTAAAAAGAATAAATATACTTTAACAATCTAGCAATACCACCGCTAAGATTATAAATTTAAATTCAGATAATAATTTCTTATTTACGATTATCTACTAGGAAATAAAGAGTAAAAGTATTGCAATTGAATTTATTTAAATTTAACGTTAGAAAGAAGATTTATATAAGAGCTCTAAGTAAGGTATAATATATGAGATTATAATTTTAAGAAGATTTATATAAAAATATTAAACATGTAATGACCTAAAAGAAGTTTAAAATGATAAAGTCAATCAACTAAAACTCAAAGTACAAAAAATAAAAAACGAAAATTAAAAGCTAGAAATATTAGAAATCTCAAAAAAAAATTTTAATAAAATACAGTAAAATAAAATAAATTATCGTTGATTTCGTGGAAGGAAGTTGACTTTTCAAGGGAAAATTAACTTTATTCCATAAAGTCCTCAATAATTTGATCTGATCGTGTTTCGTTCAGTTAACAATTTCTTATGTATGGTTATCTACTAGGAAATAAAGAGTAAAACTATTGTAATTGAATCTATTTAAATTTAAAGTTAGAATTCCTTTTGGGGGTGGTATTAATTATTCTATGTGGGAAAAGGAAGAAGGGACAAAGGAGATCATGTGCCTTGAGCATTCTTAAAAGCCTTTGTTGATGTGAGAAATAAATCCTGGGAATAAAAGTGGAAGCAACAATTTAAAAATTAAAGGAAAATACACGACATAGCAGCTAATTTCTAGCTTTTAATTTTCGTTTTTTATTGAAAATTTTCTAAAATACACCAATAAACTACTCCGAAATAAATTATAACACAAAATACTAATTCGCCGCACAATATATACATAATGCAGAACTGAACTACAGAAGATAGGGAAATAGCCTTATGGCGGAAGAAGCACCAAGAGAAACATATAATAATATATGCAACTAATGAGCAATGATATACACAAATACAAATATTTGTCATGAACTTGAAATAGCTTAGAAGATGGGATGCATGTGTCCTTTGGAAACTCAGGCGTTCAAAAATTTTACACTGGAAGATATTAGAAAAATAAACTCAGATCCACCGTATTTGCCGGTGTATAAGACGCACCCCCTTTTTTTTTATACACATTTTTGAAGGCGAAAACTTTATTACTGATCATTATAGTGAATTGACAATTTTCTAAAAATAAAAGTGATACAAATACAAAGTAATACTTTCAGCAAATACCTCAATCTATCTGGAAAAGAACACCTTTTAATCTTCTTCGTCAAAACCCAGACACTCATTTCCAGAGCTAAGTGTAAAGTCACCTGAAACCTCTTCTAAATCAGCATCTGAGTCCTCATGCAACAAATTGTTCTCTGTACCATCCAGTGCATTACTAATGCCACACTTCTTTAATAATTTAACCACTGTCTCTGTTTTCACAGCATCCCATGAAGCTTTGACCCATTCACAAACTTGCGAAATGCTAACTCCGTATAAACTGAGTAGCGACATATAAAGCGCAGTATCGACGTATAAGACGCACCCCGTTTCTCAGACCTATTTTCAAAGAAAAAAAGTGCGCCGGCAAATACGGTAATTGTCATTTGTTTTTTCCGTTCTCTCCTCACTGAGTGGCGATACCCGTGCTGCGGTGAAACTGAAGTAGCTACACGCGACTTATGTCAATAGAACCAGCGGGTCACACAGTTGCCTCCTTCAGCTAGCTAGGCGTTCGCTTTGAAAAGAAGAATGCTTTCTGAAAGCTAGGTTTGCCTTTGCAGAGTGTAGTTTTAAATGCGTCAGATTAAAATTTTACACATTTGCGTAAAAAGATACGATTATGTATGAAACTAATAACAAACTGAAGCATAAAAAGTTATAGAAATTTCCTCTACCAGGCAAAGAAGTAGGCTAATTGCTATACGCAGCATAGAACAACCATCTCCCCAAATTTTTTTTATAGCTAACCTCTGCATAAGACCCAACTGCGTCCGAATGATTAAGACCGCTGGACCGCAGTAGTTCATTCCGGAATCAGTTCTAGAAAAACAAGCTGACTGCTTACAATTTCGGTGGTTTACGCTATGTGCAATGCGAATACGATTCATTTGACCTTAAAACGTTCTCCACGAATGCAACTTTCCTTAACCTTCGGGTGCTTTTCGTATCTGATTAAACAAACAGTCATTATTACATAAATATAAAGATAACATTGAGCAAAAATGTAAAAGCAATTTCATTTAAAACGTAATTAATAGTTTGCCTATTTCTCATCGTCTATCTGTGTCTGTACCAGTATAAAATAGTGCAGAGATGGATAGGCGCAGAGTAAGTAATTTGGTAATGTTCAGAGTGGTAGCTAGGGTTTTCAGCGCCCAGGGACAACGGAAGATTTCGCGCCCCCTACTGCTTGCCAAGGATGGAAAACATTTAATTCTAAAATGTCGTAACATCAGTTTGGCGCCCCTTGGATTCTGCGCCCCCTTGCCCCCCCCTCTAGCTACGCCCCTGGTAATGTTGTTCGAAATGTGAAGGTGTGCGTCTCGAACTGATATTTTTAAAATTCTATTAAAAAGCAAGTTTGTCAAACTATAGAAAAGTCCAGCTTGCAAATTCTTCACATCTCTCAGAATCGGTTAATTTCATTTTCTTTACGTTTTCCGGCTGGATTTTGTAAAGACCTTCAGGATCTTCAACTAGACCAGCAATTTTCATCCGGTGGTACGCAAGTAAAATAGGTGGTACGCGAGGAAACAAAGTATTTTTAACTATTAAATTCAAAAATTAAATACCCGAACATCCTGCTTAAGTTTTTTCTCTAACACTCGTAAATTTATGCAATCTCAGCTTTCTCTAAAGTCAATAGCCGCTTATAGACTTTAGCAAAAAAATCCGTTTTTATTTTCACAAATATTCTTTTAGCCATAGACATGACAAAATTTGTCATAATTTATGTTTTTAAAAGAAGTAATATAAATGAATCTTGTATTTAATAGGAAATAAAAATAAGTTCCTATAAAAAGATAATAATAGCTCATTAACGCTTTTAGAGTTGATAGATTTATTAGTATGTCTGCACTTTATGTCGTCGCCTTTTTCGGGCTCAATAATAAAATACACCTAGATTTTCAACATGGAAAAATGGCTAAGATTGACTAAGCGGGAAAATGTTGATACACAGGTAATGGATCCAGGACAATCTACTAGTTCTGAGAATACTGAAAAGGAAAGAAAAGTTGTTTATAGAAAATATAATGAAAGTTATTTATCATTTGGGTTTACTTGGAATGAGGATGAAATGGACCCTAAACCTCAATATGTTGTTTGCGATGAACTGTCATCTAGACAAAGTGTGAAACCATCGTTTCTCAAAAGATATCTTGAATCTAAGCATGCGAATTTAAAGGATAAATCTGAAGAATATTTTTTAAGATGAAATTATAGAAGTTCAAAAAGAGTAAACAAGTAATGAAAGGTTTTGTTACTTCAAGTGAAAAAGCTTTGGAAGCTAGTTACCTAGTAAACCTAACAATTGCCAAGACTGGGCAGGCTCACACTATTGGAGAAAACCCTATATTACCAGCAGCTAAAGATAATTTTAACATTATTCAACGAAAAAATGACTAATGAACTTGAAAATATTCCATTATAAAATGATACAGTAAGTCAAAAAATTCATGAAATGGCAAATTCCATAAAAGAGACACTTATTCAAAAAATAAAAAACAGTGCGAATTTCGCATTGCAGTTGGATGAAAGTAGTCATATAACGAACTTTTTTCAATTATCAGTTTACATAAATTTCGAAGAAGATAAACGAATTGCCGAAGAGTATTTATTTTGTGAATCTCTTCATGATACAGCAACTGCAAATGAAATTTTCATAGCGATTACAATTTTATGTCTGAGAATGATAGTCATTGAAATAAGTGCATTGCATATGCAATGACGGAGCTCGAGCTTTAACAGGAAAATATTCCGGTGTTATTTCTCAAATAAAGAAAGTCGTACCTGAAAGTAAATTTACTCACTGCTCCATTCATCGTGAAGCTTTAGTAGTCAAAACAATCCCCGAAAACCTCAGAATTGTTTTGAATGAAGCTTGTGAAAACTGTTAATTTTTTTAAAAGCTTAGGGTTAAATTCAAGAATATTTACGATTTTATGCCAAGAGATGGGCAATGAACATGAAATGCTTTTGTTATATTCCGAAGTAAGGTGGTTATCCAGAGGAAAGTTTTAAATCGTCTTTTGGAACTTCGGTTTGAAATTTAAAATTTTCCTCTGTGATTCAAAATTTGAATGTTTATTTAGTGAATTATGGCTGGCGCGTTTAGCATATTTAGCTGATATTTTTGTAACGTTAAATGAGTTATATTTAGGATTACTAGGACAGAGTGCAATTTGTTCTCCATTAGAGATAAATGCAATCATAAAAAAACTCGAACTAAAAATCAAAAAATTGGATAATAATATTTTAAACTTTTTACTACTTTTAGAAAGTTTTCTAACCGAAAATAATTTGAAAATGAAAGAAGAATTAGCATCCGAAATTAAAAATCATTGTTTTTTATTGATAAATAATTTCAACATGTATTTTCCCGAGGATTATGAAAAAGAAAATTGGATTAGAAACCCAGTTTATTCAGATGCACCTGAAATTTTATCTCGTAAAGAAAAGGATCAATTAATAGAAATTTTCTGTGCTCGAACTCTAACTGAAGATTTTAACAAAAACACACTTGCTAACTATTGGCTCAATTGAAAAAAAAAAAAAAAAAAAAGCGGGGGAATTTAAAAGCATTTCAAATAAAGCTATTAAATTTTTATTGCCTTTTTGCGCAATCTATTTGCGTGAAGAAGGATTTTTTTTTTTCCATGTTATATTTGAAAAATAAATACAGAACAAAATTAAATGTGGATCCTAATTTACGGTTAAAACTAAGTGAAATAAGACCAGACGTAAAGGAATTGATCTGTCTTAAACAGGCCCAAATTCCGCACTAAATTTTTAAATTAAAGTATTATAACTTAAATTTTGATATTTAAAATTTTAACCAATTTTTAATCTAATATTTTTATGTGTGCATATTTAATACAAATAGCCAATAGTTTGGCAAAGTATATATTCTTTTAATATTTCTATTGAGAAATTGAAAAATAATAATTGTAAAATGTACTGGTGGCACTAAAGGTTTTCAGTTTTTGTTTAGATGGTACGCCTTAGGCAAAAGGTTGAGAACCGCTAGTTTAGTGCATTAATCTAAAACAGTATAAATTAAAAAGATTCAATGCGCATACTTTATTCCTTTTGACTTTATTCTTTTATTGACTAAAACCTAACCTGTACCAAGGCGAATGATTCATTTAAATAAGCACTGGAAGATTCGTTATTCTCGTTAGTCAAGCCCACATTCCATCATTGAAAAGCGAACGAGTATTGACGTCATAAGCCCAGCTGTCAGGAAACGCCGCTTTCCGACGATACTGGAGAAAATATTAAAAACAAAAAACTCTGAAGTAGCCGCAGACGATCCATTTTTAAGTGGGTTCCCTCTGCAGACACATTTCACCACCCCGGTATCAAATAACGTAATGAAATAAAGTCCCCCAAAACACTTGAAGAGTTGACAGTGAGCTGAAAAGAAGCTTCAAAAAACCGACAGCGCTTTTGTCATCGTATTAAGCTCTGAATAACTATGCGGCGGGATTTTTCAATCTAGAGGGAATCGCGGTTTTTAATCGCATTGAATGATTATTGAACAAACCCTCTCACATCGCTATCCAATTATATTTATTTCACTTTTAATAAAATGGTAAACCTAGGGAGAAATTTTCAGCAGTTGCGCTGCAGATGTGATATTGCTTTGAAGAGGATAACATATTTTATACTAGACATCTTTCTCTTTTGCTAATTATTGAAATACAAATTTATTATGTTCCTCCGTTGTTTTAGTTTTACAGACGGCGCTTATGGCATCCCTTACATAATCGCGATAGGTATAAAAGCCCTCAAACTGATAAAACTATATTAAGTCCACATTTTTTTATTGAGACTACTCACGTTATAACATCCTACATAGCTTTTCTTTGAGGTTGTAGAGACATTAGGTATTTTGGATCCAGGAAAGATGAAAAATTAACAACGTCGTCTACGGGAATCGAACCGCGGACCCAGTGGAATACCGGCCCAGTGTGCAAACCACTACACCACGAAGGTTCGCTAAGAAGGCGAGAAAAACACCTTATATACTCCCCCTTTTAAAGGGCGACTGGGGTTTTTAGGGGACCCAATCGCCAAATCCTAGGTGTGGAGAATCCTCATCCAACACCCTTTTAGTTCGGGCGTCACTGTATCAGGTTCAATGTTCCTTCTTACCTTCTTCGGGAACATACAAGGACCTGACTCGGAACAGAGAGCTTACTAAAGCTATGTTCACTAATTGTGGTAAGTAGACAGGATACACATGAAGGGTATACAAAACCCTTTATTTTTCTCTATATACAATAACTTCCGTACTTCGGAATACACTGACCCGCCACTTGGGGTCTAACGTAAAAGTATAAAAATAAAACTAAACTCTAATTTAACTTTAAACTAATAAACGTGGAAGATTGGCCTTATATTAACAGGAAGCGTATGTAGTACAGAGACTGTGAACACTACAATACGTTTAAATTTATCAAGAGGATTAAAACCTCTGGCCTGGAAGGCAAACAGCAACTGCGTAACTTCTAAGGTAAGCGGCCTGCTTCGAACTCACTGCTTCCTCTCTCTCGCTTGGCGCCCACCAGCGGCCGAGCGGTAAAGACGCTGAACACTGGTAGTTCGGTCTGAGGTTCGAATTCCGCGAACGGGCTGGCTGCATGGGCGTTTTCGTGGTTTTCCCCATGTGTAACATGTATACGAGCCAGTTTCCCTTAGAAAGTCCTCCACGAAAGGCATCCCTCCCTTTAGGCAGATAGCCCTCCTGTGCTTTGCCATAATTAAATACACCACACCTCTCTCGCTTGGCAAAAAGCCACAACTTAAATACTTGGCGTTCGCCAGACAACTTTGCATAAAAACCTTAACGCTTATAATTCTGGCCGGAAGTAGAAAATAAGAAGTGATAGTAAAGATTCAAAATAAAAATAAACGTTAGTAAAACTTAAGATCCTTACAACTGTAGAGACATTAGGATTTTTTTGGAAGCCGGAGAGATGAAAAATGAGCAATTGCCTTCGCCGGGAATCGAACCTTGGACCTCTGGAATACCAGGCCAGCGAACAGAACCACTAAACCCCGAAGGCACGCTAGAAAGGCGGGAGAAACACCTTGTAAGGTGTCGTTACGAAGAGGACCAACTGTATGAATTCTTTAAACGAAAACAAATTTGTTTCTGAAACAAAACTTAGCAAATCTTCAATTTAAAATTAGGTATTTCCCAACTTTTAGAGCTTATACTGAATAATAATAAAAAAAATAATAATGAAAAATATTTTCTTTATTCTTAATTTGTATTGTTAAAATAATCATAGCTAGAAGAATAAGGAAAAATTTCTAGTCTCATTAGTTACCTACTAGCTGCGTATTATTCCGCTTGAGATTATTTCCGCTCTTATTTTATTATTATTCTTTAATGGATTTACATTTTGACCTCATATATTTTAACGCTTTACTTAGTATGTAATTTGAAAGCAGAAAAAATGAGGGAAAGCTATGTGCATAGTGTACTAAGTGCCATAACTATATGCACTTTTTTCTTTAAATTGTTCCCTACATTCTCATATTCGATATATTAAAACTAAAAGCATAATTAATAGTAAAAGAGTTTAAAGAAAAGACGACGTGTATTACGCTAGCTGTCTTATATTGTCAGGATTCTGTTATTAGAGCAGACTTAAGACAGTATTTCATTAAATACTATGAATAAAAATAAATGAATAAATAAGTAACTGCAATAGAATTCCTTTTATCCGAACGAAATTGGACAGTCACATTTCCGATAACACTGTTCTTCATATAATTCGCGATTACACTCGCTTTTATAGAAGGGAGGGGGGATGAAAAAAGAAACAGAAACAATTTTTGTACTCATCCAGTTTCAATAATTTTACTTACTTATTACGTGTTTCGCCCTTAGGCACTACACTGAAAGGGAGGGATGCCCCGTGGAGGTCTTTTTAAGGGAAACTGGCTCGTATCCACGTTACACATGGAAAAAACCACGAAAACGCCCATGCAGCCAGCCCGTTCGCCGGGATTCGAACCCTGGACAGAACTACCAGTGTTCAGCGGCTTTTACCGCTCGGCCGCTGGTGAGCCTAGTTTCAATAATGGAGCAATTTTTTTTATTTATCTCATAAAAGAATCCTTAAAAGTATTCTTTATGCATTTTAGATATTTTGATTTGACTCACCTAATGGATAATTAAGGTAATACACATGCATAATTATAGCCAAGTAAAAAATAATAATAATAATAATAATAATAATTTCAGTTACCCTTTTAAACTCTTAAACCCGTATAAGAAGTTAGAAATATGCATGATGAAAATTAATGATAATATACAATTTCTAAAATAAAGAGTTAAAATATAAAAGAAAGAAATTAAAAATTCCTCGTAATAAATTACTATTTGCATACAAATGAGCTGAGATCATTTACATCTATAGTTGCATGATTTCATATCATTTTATTGCCAATGTTTTTTCTCCTTAATCAGTCATTATTATTTAACTGATGATAATAAAAAGCAGAAGGCTATCGTAAATACCCAATACTTCAATGGAGACCTTTACTAGATATCTAGTTACTGAATATTCTAGGAAATTGATTACCTAGTTATTCACTGTTTACTGGAGAGGAGATCAGACATTTTGTGAAATAATCTTCAATAAAATTGTATGATAAGAGATTTTTTGCTCCAGTGTTTTATTTTTTAAATCCATTCGATATTAAATTTTCACCGCGAGAACAAGCTGTAATAGCGCATTAAAAGAAAAAAAAGTCAGTTTATTTTCAGTTTAGAAAAGCTTGATTTTTCTTTGCATAGCACTGCAATGCATAGAATTACCCCCCCCCATCCAAAAAAAAGAGTTAAAAAAGAAATCCTTATTTGTATAATTTTACCTACGTACTTAAACAGATAAAGTTATGAATCATTGAATCCTAACTCGTGACATAAAAACATTTAATTAACAGTTGAAACCTAAATAATTAAAAGAAGTGTTCACTTCCACGCCTATCCAATTAATTTCCACCTTTTCGTTGCCCTGCGTTGGCAACACGCTTTTGAGATTTGTCGTTCGTATAATTTGGTCGCTAAAAGCGTAGCTGGCCTGTAACGGTTGTAATTCTTGTTTTAAAGCTTATCTGTACTCCTGAATTATTACTAAATGTTTATGTGTGAATGTTATATTATTAAATGTATTCAGTTTGATTTAAATAGACCAAGAGTCGTTGAATTTATTAAGTATATTTAAAGTCGAAACTGCGTCATCCATGTCGGCGTCATTATAATACGAGGAACGTAAACAAGAAGGCTAATTTTAAAAAAGAAAGTCAATATTATACTGAAGATACGGTTCAAATGAAAATCATAATAAAATGAGAAGAGTAATGGCAAAAATATACACTTCTACTTGAAAATTAAATAAATATCTAGTATTATAAATATTTGATTCTTTTACTAAATAAACTTGTCCAAACATCACATTTTATAACTTAGATGCTACTAATAATAAAATTCCGCTCAAATAATATATATAACTTAATTTCCTTTCTTTGAACTTATGCGGAATGACTGAAGAATTATCTTTGAAATTATTTTGAAGGCAGACCAAGTACTTACTATTATTACCCTTTACAATTTAACTATTTTATCTTTGATTGCCAACTGGCATATGCGTATTAAATGGTCAACAATAGCAACAAAATTGAAAAAAAGAAAAAAAAAGAGAGAGAGAGAGATTATGTGTTGCCACATACCTCTCTTAAATTTCTTTTAATACTAAAATCTGTCATCGCTCATTCAGTTGTTATATTTGGGCTCGGAACAGTAAAATAATTATCGTTCTCCCAAAATTCTGAAAAAGTATAGAGTAATTAGCGATAGCATAGTTAAATCTAGATTCAGAGGATATAATGCCGCCATTTCACATTGGGGCGGGGGGATACAGACATCTTTGACGAATACGTTCCAACCTGCCGAAACTCTGCTCTGCTAAGCAGGACGAAATTCCCTTCGATACGGAGTACGGTAAATGTTCGAATTAAAACCTAGAGGAACATTTGGTGATACTCGAAGCTGGGGATGAGAGAGGTAGCATTACAGAGTGAGGGTGTCGTTGTGCCCATTGTTGCATAAGCTGGAAAAAGGGGGAAACAGAGAATAGAGTGATTAAGTGGCCAACAACAGTTGGCTCAACCCCGGAGGAGTGATTGAGGATGCTATACTTTACAACCCTACTTTTGAACGCTGAAATTGTGAAGTAGATCAAAGCGGGCTTTGACAACCTGCTGCATCCTTACTGTTAGAGTCTATCAGAAATGCCTGCCAAGAATAGCTTCAACTCAGTAGTTTATTTTATACCTAAATTCATCCATTATGTGCATACGTGTACATTGATGTTAAAAATTGAATGATATTAGAAGTTAAGTAGATAATTAATTTACATTATTATATGTATTACTATGCGATATTTATTAAATGGTGTTTATTTGCATATTCTGTGTGTAGTGTATAAGAATTGATATGGAATATATTTACGCAAGCAGCACTTGAAAACTTAACGTCTCTCATGAAATATATTATCCCTTGAAAAGAAACTAACGGTGCCTTTGCACCAATAACCTGACCTTAAAAACATCTTTATACAAATTCTAATTATATGCGACCCTACAACTATTCTGTAGAATACTGTCAGCTCTGCTGGCTCCTCACCACCCGATCGCACCACCAGCAAGTAGTAGGTAGCGCCTGCCGAGATGACACTAACACTGTGAGACATACTAAGTCCTAGGGTCAGTGATCATCTCCGGCAGCGTTCCAGTTCCACTGGGTGATTAATTATATCAAAATTCGTGAAAATTATTTGCCGCAAGAGAAATTCTTCATGATGACATTTATAACAGACACTAGCTCGTAGATTAGCAGCTATGAAATTAATTTCTTGAGACACTGAGAATCCTCCCAGAGCAAATCAGAGATATTTGTCATTACTATGGGAAATAATAATAGATTCTAAACGTGGCTTAACTCATACAGATTAGTTAGCCGTTACAATTCGTTATGTTTTATTCGTTATTTTTTTAATCTATTACAATGTATCCATTTGAAAGTTTAGGAAATTTCAGAATATGCTCAAGAAATAGCATTCAGTACAACAGAAGGCAACACTAATAAGGTGACAGGCAAATACGTTCAGCTGCCGAAAGGGATTTCAAAATGTGTTTAAAATAATCACCCCTCATACGTTGTTTCGTTTGCAAGCAATTCATTAAACTCTGTTGGTAATGTAATAGAAGAAAATTGTTAATACATTTTTACGATAATTAAAAAATTATGGATTACGATAATTAAAAAATTATTTCCTCCGTACTTGCTTATCTATTAGAAAACTTGTAGAGTCATTAGGCTTATCGATGCGGGAAACGGGGAAATTGTGCATTGACCTTGCCGAGATTCGAACACCTGACCTTCCGTTTGCTAGAGATTACGTGCTGTTCACTTGCACCCCCAAGGCACGCGGCAAGGAAAAAGAAAATACCTGATATGCTCTCCCTTTCAAATGGCGACTGGAGAGAAGGCAATCTAATCGCCAAATCCTGCTAGTGGCAAATTATTTTGGGGAGCCACTTATAGAATTTTTTTCTTTAAAAGAATTTTTCGATGACTGAAAAAATCCGAAAATTCTTCACCGAGATTCGAACTCTGGACCTCCCTATTGCGTGTCGGATGTGCTTCCAGTTACACCCCCGAAACCACTCAGAAAGGAGGGATAAAATACCTTATAAGCAGTAAGGTCATAAAAAAATTCACTGTTAAAATATTTGTCAAACACAAGATAGTTTACTGAGCTTATGCCATTAAGAGCCTTAAAAGAGAATGATGTTAACATCGAAAAAGTATTTAACAAATAATCGCTAAGTAAAACTTAAAGGCTAATTGTTCGAGTAGAAGTGGATGCAATAGTTAAAACTAAATTAACGAATTCGAATATGTTTTATTAAAATATATTTTGGAAAAAAATTTCACAATATGAACACTGGAAGTAAATCGTTCATAGATCCAGTAAATACAGTGGTGTTGTTATATGATTACATGAAAACTTAAGTAGCTTCGTTCAAATTATGAGTAATATTTCAAGGAGTTTCAAAACCAATCGGGAAACAATTGTTTTATTTAAATAGATTTATAAATCCGGCTGAAAAATAAATGATAACGAGAATAAGAAAAATGTACAATAAGAAGGAAATCAAGCTAGAGCTCTAACCATTTTTGAGAAAATTATGTTATTTAAAATGTTTATAAAGATACAAGCAATAAAATTTAATTTGCATGTAATTATAGAGATTGAATATTACATTGAATTTTAGTGAAGATTTATATGGAGATGTATTGCAAACGGAAATATAACAATTTATGGCTGAGAGTGCAATCACTGCTTCTGTAAAACTGAATTTCATAATCGGAAAAAAAATTGTATCCCCATTTCATAAACATCGGAATAATTTTAATAATATGTTTTTACACTGCCAATGGGCATTACTGGCATTCATTTTGCTTACTAAAACTAGTAAAACAATAAAATATTTGTAATATCTACCTCTAAACTCTTATGAAACAAAGGCTTAACACATTGGCAACACCATATAGAAAAAATATATTTTAAAAACTCTTTGTTGAAGGATATTATTAATAGGTACTTACGTATTAGCACAGCTACCTTCGGCACAGTTTGACGATTTTTTGCAGAAGACAAAGGTTGATTCGGTGAATTTACGGATTGCAACTTACAATGCATATGTTTACTTAAAGAAATGCTATGCGCATGGTTGCCAGAATTTGGCGACTTCTAAGAAGGTGGTTGTGATAATACGTTAAGTACCTAATTATACAGAAGTAAAAAATTAAAAAACAAAAACTTAATTTCTTAGAACAATTTAATGCTATTTTTTTATTTTCATTTCATATCCCTCTACATAAAATTATGTTTGCGTGATCAACAAATCACGACACAGAAACTCTTCTGTGTTCATAAGACATTGCCATGACTGCTAACGAACGCCTTTTTCTTTCGATTTTTTTTTTTTGGGGGGGGGGGGTTGTTGTTATTGCATAGGTTGTTAAACAGTCAGACTGACAAGCAAAAAGATTTATATTAAATCTTCTGACTTATAAGGTATTTCTCCCACCTTCTTAGCATGCCTTCGTAGTGTAGTGGTCAGCACGCTCCGCGCGTATTCGAGAGGTCCGTTGTTCGAGTCCCGGCGAGGGCATTGCTCTTTTTCATCTCTCCATCTTCAGAATAACCTAATGTTTCTACATACTTAGTGTTATTAAACTTGGTAGCTAAGACGGGACGATAAGTCTTCTGACTGTCTCTACGAGTCCAACAGTTAAAAGTTACAATAGGGTGGATCCGTACTCGTTTTATCAATTAACCCCTTGATGGCCATCTGTAAGCTCAGCTCGCATTCCAATTAGCCCGGCATTGGGCGCAAACGAACATAGCTCGCATTACAAATTACGGCTGCCAGTTATCGCAGGTATTTGAGAAGAAAGAATTGCTTAATCTCGCAACACCCGGAGGATTAAAACCGGCTTTAAAAATAGGAATATAATAAAATGATAAGCTAAATAAGAATAAATTACACATTTAGAGGTTATAACAAAATTTTTTACTTAAAAATTAATTTCAAACTAAATTAAATACTTAATATGATTAGCATCATAACGTTGAAATCACCGCATAAAATCGAATCGCATGCCCTTCCCCTCCTTTTAGTTAGAAAAAAAAAATTATGATGTAATTCTACATTTTTTTTAATTCAATTATAGTTTGACTTGTTAAAAAAACTGACTTCCTGGATCCTTATAAGTTATAATTTATACGATCCTAAAATCATTATCTCAGATTGCAGTAATGATTTTTGAATGTACAACGGAGAAAATATCTAAACTAAATAAGTGATTTACGTTTCATCTAATAGCAAAACAGTGATCCATTATACAGAGCGGTTTAATCCATTCTAATATAGGTGCTTAATTATGTTTGGTCCGTAATGTTTAAAATGTAGAGCGAGAAATACCAAATACCATTCTGCGGTCAGATTAGTGTAAAGCGCTAACTTTTGAATAATGGATGAGTCTAAAAATCAAGTATCGGAAACTCTACAGATGCGGCGTAAAACATTCATGACGGATGACTGAAGATCGAGAACCTTTAGAACACATGATTGTTTTCTATAGTGGGTTCCTACACCTTTTGTGCCCCTTTTCCCTGTGGGATGTACAACCCGGACTGATTTCAGGCACTCCCACTATCCGAGACCGCAAAGATTTATTGGCCCTCGGAGAGATGAACCGATGTATGTAATGTACACTCCGGGGCGTCAAAGATTCACGCTTTTCTGTACGTTCAACAATACGTGACATTATAGCAGCCTACTGAATGAAAAAATTTTGCCAAATCTGGCTGTTTAGCGCACCTCCTTGTACTTGAGCTAAACATTATTATATAGTTATTTATTATTTGTAACAGACAGTATTTTCTTGCTTTTCTGTTTTCTAATCGCTACACTTTCTTGACATGGAGTTAGGAAGAAAGTGTAGAGAGATTTTTTTATTTACAACATTAGATAACAAGAAATGTAGAAAATGTACTTGAATGAAAAGCTAAAAAATTTAAGTTAGAAGAAAGTTTTATTTCAGTATTAATTGAACGCCCTAGAAACTGTCGGACTCCAGGATAAATTACTGTCAGATTAATCCATTTTAAAGTTCTTATATTTAAATATGTAGCTTGCATTTTTTATGCTCTATTACTATTTTTTTAATTGAGAAAAACACTCCCCCCCCCCGAAATTTCATAAGCTGTTAAGTTGTTCTGAATATGTCTGCAATTAATATCGGAATGCTGTGACGATATTAATGAAAAGCAAACCTGAAGATAGCTGTTGAACTTTGTTTTACGTAATGTATAATTACAGAGCATAAAATTTGGATTCACATTTAGAAAACTCAGCAGCATGCTGACGATGAAGAATGATCGTTTTTCTATTATTTTCAACTAATTTCTGTAAATTTTAGACCCACTAGTGGTCGAGTGGATAAGACCACAAGAATCGGCAGTAAGTAAAATCAACAGCTTTGCTATTGGCACACGGCAACTCAAAACCCGGTTTCGGTTTTACACTGGTATCGATTTTATGCAAGTACCTTAAAAATAAAAAAATTATTTTATTCTTTATTACACTCGGTCGCATTGTCTATGACATGCCGAAGTCAGTAGTATGCCGATATCGATTCTACACCGTGTACGCCGGGGCCGAACGTATGCTATGTCGATTCAATGCCTGTGATCAAACTCCCAGATAAAAAAATGGATGAAAAATGCTGTTACACATTATTACATCATTAATCAACGTTTCTTTTTTATCGTGTCGATCATATGCCAATAATTAATAGCGGTTTTATGGTAGTGGTCGATTTTTCGTCTTGTCGACGCAATGCAATATCCTATAAATATAAACCGTTGAAGACTGGTAGTTCCGCCGGCGTCGAATCTCGACTAACAGATTAGTTATGCGGATATTTTTGTGATTTTCTCCATGTATAAGGCAAATATGAACTGGCTTTCATTCGAAATTCTCGTCGAAAACATCCGTCATTTTTAGAGACTTCAGGCTGACCAGCAGCCGAGCGTTAAAGGCGCTGAACACTGCTAGTTCGGCTCGGGTTCAAATTCCAGAGAACGGAATGGTTATTATTATCGACGTGTTTCCGTAATTACTGTACCGCCCTAAGGCACTACACGGAAGGGAGGGATGCCTTCGTGGAAAACTTTCTAAGGGAAACTGTCTCGTATTAACACGTTACACACGGGAAAAACCACGAAAACGCCCATGCAGGCAGCCAGTTCGCGAGATTCGAACCCTGGGCCGAACAACTAGTGTTCAAGGACTTTACCGCTTGGCCGCTGCTTTGCCGAACGGAATGGTTGAATGCGAGTTTTAATCGTTTTTACAGATGCAACGTGAATACAATCCAGTTTCCCTTAAAAAAGTGCCCTAAAAGCCACTGTTCCTTTCATGTAGACAGTCTTCGCATATTTTGAAGTATCCTAAATAATCTAGATGAATAACAAAATGAGATTATCTGAAAGGAGATTTCTGAGTCATGATAAGTATTTTCACGTCAATAAAAGTTATTATTTAATTGTAATCTAGTAAAATACAGAATGATTTATTTTCAAAATCAGAATTATTGTCATTAAATTGGAAAATTTAACCACATTAGTTTTAAAAAGATGTGTAAAAACAAAATACGGACATAGAGATTTCTGTTAAATAAAGAAAAGTCTCTCTTTTTAAATAAAAATTTAAAATTAGCAGATACTTATACTATGGAACTATATCTGAACTAGCTAAATTCAAATCAAGAAGGCTTTTTGCTTTGTTTTGTTTTGTTTTGTTGTGTTTGATTACGGCTAATCACATAATATTATCCGGCAAAGGAAGGGATGCCCCGTGGAAGACTTTTAAGGGATTTAAATTTAAGGGATTTTTATTTTTTTTAAGGGATTTTTATTTTTTTTTACTGGCTCTTATCTATGTTACACATGCGGAAAACCTCGAAAACGCCCATACAGCAAGCCTGTACGCCGGGATTTGAACCCCGGATCGAACTACCAGTGTTGAGTGGTTTTATCGCTCGGCCGGTGTTGGTCTAATCAAAAGAGTTAGTCACACTAAGAGCGACATCGGAAGGCATGTAAATGCAAGTTTACTTCTTACAGAAGAATGCGGAAGACAATTTCAAATTCTATGTAGCCGAAAATGTCTATTTTAACGCCAAATGATTTTCTGTAATCGCAAATCAGTGCACATGTATTTATCAGTTCGGACTGCTTTACAAATCTTCATTTTGAAAAAAGGTAAACACCATATGCGATATGCTAGCAGCAGTTATGAAATAATTATGTCCGAGGTAAATGATCCATATTACTTCAAGAAATCACGTTGGAAACATATTTAATTCCTTTTCCGTATTTCAGAAAATGCGTAAAAATGCTTTAAATATGAAATATTATTTTCTTAAGCATTTAACACTTAATTCAAATACTGTAGAAAGTGCTTCTTATATTATTTATATATTTCTATAGTATTTTAAAAAGGGAAATTCTACTTTTTTTTTTCCTATAAACAAAAGTAGAAAATGGGATTTAATATCTGATGTTTTAACTTTTCATCCCAGTTCCAACAATAAAACCAAAACATTTTTGCCCAATTTTCAGTTTGAAACCTAAATCTAGATGTAATAAATATATGCAAGGGAGTTAGCCGATAAATAACTAATTGTTTTGGTCATTTCATTTTCTTCCACAGCTATAGTATCTTATTAAATGGGTATAAGTGATCAGAAGTCAAGTGATATTCCTACTGTCTCATTTATATTAATAAAACCAAAAATATAAAAAAATAAGTTTTTTTTTATTTCTTAAACACTCAGTATTTTTTTCTTAAATTTTCTTCGGCACATAGACACCTTTTTATATTCCTTCAATCAATTTATGTATTATTTACTTTTTCTTATTTTACTTGAATTTAATAATAAAATTTTATTTATTAAGAAATAAATATTTAAGTTTAAACAATAAAATTTATCTTTTAACAACTTCATTTCATCAGCAGACAATTATTTTTAGTTTAATGTAAAATTTAATACACTCTTCAAAGAACAAAATTTAAAGTTTATTTGTTTTTAACATGCAAAGTGCTTCGAAAATTTTTATATCTGTTTTGTAAGGTTTTATACAATGGACTTTCTGATTATGAGCCGTAAATGAAACAGATTGGCAGCAAGTTTCGAAACATTAAAATAAATTGGCGAGAAAAACTTCGAAAGTTTTTGGCGATACTCATCTGTTGGCGAGAAAACAGTCTTCTTAGTTATGAAATATTCGCTACGTGCCTCTGGAGTGTCGTATTCCTGAGTATGGGTGATAGGGATTTAATGGAAGCGTAATGGCCTCCTTTTCAATGTAGGTTATGATACTTTCTACAACAATGGTCTGTAATGAGTATTTCGCATTCGTCAGTGCTCAGTCGTTATATTGCGCGTCATTAAAGCACGCTGCTTTTATTCAGGATATTTTTAATACGGTACAAAGAGTTTCCGGATCTTTCTCGCTATACCCGAACATGGGCCAAATAATTTTCTCTTGAAACATACGAAGACCAACTTGATACTTCTGGCTAGAAAACATACTTCCCCCATCAGCTCATATCGGTTGTGATAACATTTTCTAATTATTAATTAGAAATTAGGTTAATTGTTCATCTAACAAAATAATAGTGTGTGTATTTAATTATGGCAAAGCACACTAGGGCTATCTGCCTAAGGGGAGGGATGCCTTCGTGGAGGACTTTCTAAGGGAAACTGGCTCGTATACACGTTACACATGGGGAAAACCACGAAAACACCCATGCAGCCAGCCCGTTCGCGGGATTCGAACCCTGGACAGAACTACCAGTGTTCAGCGACTTTACCGCTCGGCCGCTGATGGGCCAACAAAATAATAGAATTAGGTTAATTGTTTCAACTAATAAAAAACTAAGCAGAATGTCACACTTTAAAAAATTGTCATTGTGATGCTTAATTTAGAAACAAGAGCACTATTACAAAATACAAGACCAATACATTTAATTTAACAGTGGTCATGAGGTTTACCTTATGTGTAAATTCAATATGAGCAAGTTTCCCTTAAAAAAGTCCTCCAGAAGTTATCCCTTCCCATAGCTTTCGAGATGCTTTGCTTTAATGTCAATCAATAAACAATGGTTACGCGTATATCTTTCTACAAAAAATTATTTGGCACGTATTGTTTTACGGGCCCACCAGCGGCCGAGCGGTAAAGTCGCTGAACACTGGTAGTTCGGTCCGAGGTTCAAATCTCGCGAACGGGCTGGCTGCATGGGTGTTTTCGTGGTTTCCCCCATGTGTAACATGTATACGAGACAGTTCCCCTTAGAAAGTCCTCCACGAAGGCATCCCTCCCCTTAGGCAGATAGCCGTCGAGGCTTTGCCGTAATTAAATAACCTAACCTGACGTATTGTCTTACGACGGGTAGGACCTGGGTTTTATTTCAAATGCTTTGCATTTCTTCGACATAAGCATTGCGCTTTACCACTTGCTTAGTGATATTTTTCTGTGAGAAATTAATGTTTCAATTTAAAGAGTATTTTCTTTTCAATGGAAATTGTTCTATACATTATATTAAATTGAAAGTATGATGGTTAAAAGTTTGACTTAGTTAGCTACTTGCTCACATGCACTAGAGCAAAGGCTCTAATGCAAATATAAAATTGTATATTTCACAAAGTTGTTAAGAATTAATTTCTCAATCCATATTACTGTTATTATTATAATAATAATAACTTTAAAATGCCGATACATATTTACTGTTTTTGCTGAATATCTGAGGGGGAAAATCTCACTGCAACACTGGATCTAAAACTTCTGACTGTCAGTCATACATTGATACATTCGAAATGAAGGTACTCATGTAAACTTTCCGGAATGAAATGTACAGTATTTCAGGAAATATTCATTTAACTTCTAACTTGTTCGTAATTTTGTTAAATCATATGTAATGAGCGTATGTGAGACACGAAATGCATTCGTATGCGAAAAAATAACAAACATTTAACTCAAAATCGTAAAAAACAACCTTATATTTAGCGTAGGTATAATGAAACAATCGATTTCGAGGGCAGCTAAAGGTCCCTCCTCATCAGGAGAAAGAAATACATAGAAAGAAGAAAATAGGAGAAGGAGTCACAGAAACACGTAGTGCTTATCAGCACTGCACGTGGTTATAACTAGATTTTTAATCAGAGTTGCACTGGCCGCCTACTTTTACTGAGCCAGGCTGTCTGATCAAGCATAAAGAAATATTAGCGAAGTTAAAATAGGGAGCGAGGGGTAAATGCACCTTACGCTCAAAATCTGAACTTCAAAGCATATTTGAGCGTAAGGTGCATTTACCCCTCGCTCCCTATTTTAACTTCGCTAATATTTCTTTATGCTTGATCAGACAGCCTGGCTCAGTAAAAGTAGGCGGCCAGTGCAACTCTGATTAAAAATCTAGTTATAACCACGTGCAGTGCTGATAAGCACTACGTGTTTCTGTGACTCCTTCTCCTATTTTCTTCTTTCTATGTATTTCTTTCTCCTGATGAGGAGGGACCTTTAGCTGCCCTCGAAATCGATTGTTTCATTATACCTACACTAAATATAAGGTTGTTTTTTACAATTTTGATTGTCACATTAGCGTGTTTCTCTTCTAGTCTAAACATTTAACTATCTGACAATGAATCAAATTTCATTGGAAATGTAATGGCATGAAAATTAGTACAATATATCTGTATGGAAAATCTTGATGATAATTTCTGGTGTGTTTTCTTCGAATAAAAAAAATAGTTAAAGGCTCCTAGGTTTGTAATGAACTACTAAATTCGGTCAATTTTCATCAAAAACGCCGTAAGAAGTTCTCCGTACTGGTAAAATATTACTTAAATTCTCTAGCTTTGTGACTTCCCTCAGACATTGGCAAGACCAACTTCTGTCTGGTCAATACAAGATAACTATGTGTTAAATAGGTTACTTCAAAGCTATGAAAGAAATAACAGTTGGGTAAAATTATGGACATTTTCAAGAAACAAATGTTCTCTTATGTCCTTTTGGTATTATATTTATAAACAAAATGCAAAAATTTAGTAAATACGTAGATAAATCTCAGGAAAAATGGTAAATTAACATGAAATGTTTACTTAAAGTCTATGTAAAGTTGGAAAACAGTGATCGTAATACATTTGAAAAATAGTTCATATACAGTGCATTAAAATTTTGCACCCGATCTATGAATTCATGAAAATCAGCCCAAAAAGTCATTTATCACGCTCGGTTGCTGCAGTATATTCTCTTGTCGTTTTAATCTTTTTGCTTTTGAGTTGTATTATTTCTGAATTTGAAGCTTTAAAACACAAAATCACTCTCATTTATCAACTTAGGTCTAAATGTAAAGTACAGTCAACCAAATGGAAGATTTTAGCATAAGTAAATGTACTACAGACAAAATAAAATTTAAAATTCCTCATTATTTTTCATGCTCTGTTCATGAAACTAGTCCTGACTTAAACCATTCGGAACATTTTCAGAAGAAATATTCGTTTCTTGTTCATGTTTTTGCATACTCAGATACTAATTTTGTTGGAAATATAGCATTTTCTTATTCCATTTTATATTTCACTATTAACGTCTGTCTTGGGAAAATTGTTTTCCTTGAAAATGCCATACTTGTCCTATATATCTGCGACTGTTCTAATAAATTACATTACTAACAAGTGTGAATAAAATCCCTAGTTATACAGGAATTATCTTGAAAGTTTCCTTAATCTGAAATGCAAAATGTAACCCATGTGCAAAAATAGAGCAAGTTTATCTTAAAAAAGTTCTCCACGAATACATCTTTTTCTCGGTCCTTACATGCTTTTCTGTATTTATCACTCAAGTTCATTGTGTACCTCTCTTTTATATAATTTGTGAAGTATTCCTGTTTGAATACTAACATTTGAATTTGTTTAACTGATTTTAAAGTACATGTATATTTTGATCAATGCGTGGGGAAATGAGGAACTGTGGCATCGAGTGGTTCTAAGCATTCCATACTGCATCGTTTCTTAAGAATACAGCCCGTTAAAGAGAAATGTGTTTCGTATTTTGTGAAAATTTTTACTTATTATGTGTCATGCTCATGATAAATAAAAACATGTGCGCAAGACTGTATGGCTTCAATGTTTAATTTAAATAATGCTTTTTTGAAAGTGTGGTCTTTCTTATGACATATTAAAAATGCGTTAAAATTTTTAAAGTTGGTGACTATAGTAGATCATTATATGGACTTTCTGTCATTATTACCTATCTGGTATAATTATTTGTGTGTAGTTTTATTTACTATTTGTGAGAAGTTAAATGTCAAATAAAGCTGTAAGAGTTAAGCAATGTCAGTTTGAAATGTCTATCTTAAAATGACTGTGTTAGATCTTTTACGTTAATTACTATGTTAGATCATTATTTGGAACTCTAATCAATATTTCGTGTAATGTATCATAACTATGTAGGAGTTATTTCTCAGGTATGATAAATTAAATTTCTCAAAAGGCTGTAAGAGTTCAGTCCTAAATAAATTATTGACAATGTAAAATATGGGTACCTTTCAGTTAAGTTACAATGAATACGTTAAAAATATTTTAAGTTAACAAATTTTTATATTCCAAGTTGGGAAAAAGGCGATAAAGTTTCATTTCCATGGCTGAATATTAATTCCCTGTGTATTATAGACTTTAAGTTCTCCTTCACAAAATGTGCCTTTAATTCAAATTTACAATAATACGTTACAATGTGGATATTCTTCTCTGTAGTTAAAATATAATTCAATCTTCTGTACCTTGTTAAGAGAGTAAGGCTGTGATAAGTTCAAATAGAGCAGTGTTTATAAAGTTCTGCGGTAAATGGTGGAATCATATTAAGAATCCGAGTGACGTTTTCACATGAAGGAAAAATCAAGGTTCAGTGTATGTTTGGTGATTTAAGTAGGATGTGTGCAAGAAAATACAAGACATTTTTGTAAAATATTTCAAAGAGTTAGCAAAATTTGTGTTAGTAGTATAAATGAATCTTACTGAATAAAAGGGAGTGTTCTGAATATATGTATAAATTTCTGTAGAGTAAAATAAGAAGAAATGAAGTACTATTAGTATGTATCTAAACTTAACTGGGTAGAAATGTCCCATGCATTGGTTTGAGTGCACTTCATACCATGAAAATTTATTACTCATTATAAGACTTGTTCGAAGTCAGTAGGTCTTGCAATAACGAAATTTGTATAAGACTGTATTTAATTTTTTTTGGGAAAAGGAATCAGAAATACAGCATGAATATGTTTTATAAGTTAAATATAAGGGTAAATGGAAAGTGTAAAAATTATATTTGTCAGACATAGTTTGGTGAATCCTTTGAATAAAGGTAAGACGTGTAAAAGAAAATCAGCGAAGTTTTGTATAATTTTGTATAGTCATTAGTAATTAGTACAATACATTAGAAGAGAAAGTTCTGAGTATTTCCATCTTAGGGGTATAAAAAGTAAGAAATGTAGTATTCCAGTTAAACTATATAGAATGAACATTGTGCGTATTGGTTTAAAATTATAGAAAATACTATCCATCCAGAGTGAAGTTATATGCATGTAAATCCCAGCTTGAAATTTCGTAGACAGAGAAATGTAGGTAACTTTACTTTTGGAGAAATGGAAGTGTAACATCATGTTGTATTTAACACAAGGGTAAAAATAAAAAGTTAAGGTTAAAATAAAAATGTAACAAGGAAAAATTTTAAAGGAAAGAAAAACACTAAAATTTACGTTTGGAATTAAAATACATTAGGAAGAAAAAACTGCGTTTGTGCAAACAAAAAACTGAAAAAAATTAAATTTATGAAAATAAATATTACTTTTGTAAAAATAAATAAAGTTAAAAATAAAAAGCGAAAAGGAAAAATTAAATTTGTAAAAATAAATATTACTTTTGTAAAAAAAATAAGTTTAAACAAAAAATTAAAATAAAGTAAAGTAAAAATACGAAAAGGAATAAATTTGAAAAAAAAAAGAAAAAAAAAAACTTTTACAAAATAAAAAGTAAAAAGAAAATGTAAATTCACTTTTGTGGAAGTAAACGTCAATTTGCGAAAGTTAAAAAAATTATGTTTGGAAAAGGGAAACATAGAAAAATTAATAAATTAACTAATAACTTAAAAATAGTAAGAATGAGATGAAAAATGAAAACAATTAAAAATATCTTAATAATAAAAAAAATAAACTGTGGGAAAATATTTCATTTAAAACAGCAATGAATAAAGTAATGATTAAGAAGCCAAAAGAAATCCTAGCCGTCGTGTAAAAACAAATGTGTGACGCGGTTTTCATGTCAAAGCGCAAGCGCAGACTTTCAGCCTCATGACATCAATGGTGCAAAATAAGTCAAAGGGACAAAGAGAGTTTCAAATAACAATTCTGATAAGACGACGGGGTAGCCGTGTGGTAACGTTCAGGTTTTACACTTCAGAGAGGGCGGGTTCGAATCCTAGCCGTGGAGTTATTTTTAAAATTCAGGGAAAATAATATGAAATTCCATAAAAATTAATTAAAGGTAATAATTAAAATAATGACGTACTAAATAATTAAAATACTTATTAAAAAGAGTAAATTAAATAATTAATAACGTGTTAAATAATTAAAAATAATAAATTAAAAGTGATGTCATGCCAAACACATGGCTCAAGATGCCATTGTCATAAACATAAACAAGTATTATCGTCGCTACAAAAAAATAAAAACTTTCAAAAATAGGGTCGTTGCCAGAATCAAAACGGAACTATGATGACGTCATTCCAATGCATCCCTTTCGGAGAAATCCAAGATGGCGCTGATATCGCCACTTTCGGTTGTTACGTAATCCAAGATGACGGACACCACGCCCCTTATAGCCTCGGGCGCCGCGCGGTTACCCCGGGTTACTACTTCTAAGCATTCACAGTTTTAATTCAGAATCAGCGTAGATTCAAATGCGCGTATTACTCCTGAATTAGCTAAAATCGGCATCTTCAGAGGCTTTCTCTCTTAGCTTCTTCTGAATGCTATTCCAGATTTATAAAATTTTCTGTAGAAAATCTAGAATGTATGCATCCTTGATATTCTAAACCAAGCAGGCAAGCTAGGAACAAGCTATTAGTTTCAAAATGCATCCGGAAGTGCTCATTTGTACAAACTGGCCTTACTTATCTTTGATGCTTCAAGTCCCGTATTTATATTCTTAGTATGCAGGGGTTAATTTCTAAAGTAAGAAGTAAGTATACAGGACTTAATTTCTAAGATTAAAAGAACAGAAGCCCTATGAGGGATGTCGAGAATAGCTAAAAAATAAATAATAATAATAAATCAGAAGGCTTTCAGATTTTACATTGCGCCCAAAGGAACATTTTTTTAATGTTTTGTGTCTTACCTTTATTTATTAAATATCATGTTCTTCGCACTTAAACCATAAAATTCAGTTCAGCAGCAATATCGCAAAATAATTTTAAAATGAACATATCTGTAGAATTTTCCGATACACAGTATCGCGCGGGGATTTTTTTTTTTTTTTTTTTTTTATCCGAACAATGTTGCCACTACTCGCTTTTAAATCACTAAGCTTGTTAATCAATTCGTAAAACTTTTACAAAATATGAAATAGATAATAAAACAAATTCTAAATTCAGGCTTCCAGATGTCCATATCTGAGTGGAAACGTACGGTATTCAAAATTTGATGGCTCTAGGTACCGTTGTTTTACCACAATGCAAGAAACATACATACATTTATGCAGCTTCTTCATTAATCTTCTTTAATTTCTTTAAAAATAATACGAGGCTCTAATATTTGGTGGCAACAATTTTAAAAGTGAACCGACATTTTCAACGCAAAATGCCAAAACGAAATTAATAGTCCTTCTGAGCAAATTTCCCCTTTGGACTTATAAATAAAATAATAAGCAGTACTAAATTTTAAAAAACATAAAGAGATAAATGAAAATTAATTTAAATTAATAGTGAATTAAAATGCATAAATCACAAAATTTAAATGAAATATTAAAAGTTATGAAAGGTGAATAAATTAATGATAGAAAAAACATGGTTTCGAGTGTAAAAAGAATGTAAATATTTTGAACATTAATTCTTTACGGTTAAAAAAATGTTGCTTAAATTTTTTTTTTTTTTTTAAATATTTTTTTATTTATTCCCACCTCCCTGATACATTTACAAATTTCTTAACGGGATGGATGCAACTCACAAACATTCCCCTTTCTCAAAGATAGTATTTCACCATAGGATGTTTCTTCTCCAGCTACTGAAGATTTTCCGAGTATTTTACTCTCCCATGTAGGTGGCATACATTCCATACCTGGTATTAATATCATTTTCACTTACTCCTAAGAGAAATGTTGAATTAACAACAAAAATTTTTTGTTACCGTTGCGTTTTCTGTTCTGTATTACTAGTAGAAAACAAAGTGCCGGATCTCATGTCATTAGGGACTTCAAGGCAATAAGAATTAAATTTTTTCTCAAAAACTGAGAAGTTCCGTTTGAATGTACTGATGGTACGTAACTTTTCAGAACTAATCTAAATGCCAGTACTATGTTAACATATTTCTTCACGTGACACACAAAGCTAAATGTGTGCCCCTTATATCCAAGTTTACTATATTTGTACATTTTTATGTTCAACAAAGTTAACTATTTTAGATCATAACACCATAACTCCCGAAATAATTTTTAAATGCATTGACCCAGTTCTGCTTAGCGCTTCCCTCTCCAAATTTTAAACTTTAAATTAATGACGTTAGTTACGAAGAGGAAATAACAGTGGGCCTTAGATGTCATAAAGATGAGATATATTGTGAAAGAAAGTTGTTTTTAGGGCTCGTTCAATATCAATATATCAGGAATAAAAACTAGAACCGAGTTACAGACAGAGCTAATTAAAATGTTTATAAGAAAGTAGAAAGGTAACACGAATAATGTTTGTGTGTTTGTTTTGTTCTTCAATTTTGCTTTGGTCCTAGCAGGACCCATTTTGAGACGTTGTTATTATGTTTCTTCTTAAAAAAGTTTATATTCTTTATGCTAGTAGGTATTTCCCTTAAAATTGCATAATTTTTTACTAATAGCTTTTTAGCTATTTATGTTAATTGTACATTTGCCTGAATAGGCTTTCTTGTGTAGTTTTTTCTTGCTTAATAGTAAGTTTTACATTTACAATTTTAAATTGCAAGCGCGTCGGGAACAGAAACAAAACCATTGTTATTTACTTAACTAAAATAATTAAGTTTGATTTTTTTATTAATGAAATTCCGCTTTCAGTCTCAATTGTTTTCGCTTGACGAAACGCGTTACGGTATTAGCTGAAGTCGAGTTCTGAGCCGCTTTTTCCTTGATAAGTCCGGTTTAAACCTCGGGTTGGGCTAATTTACAATTTATTGCAATTAATTTACCATTTATTGCAATTCTATTCAATTTTGCACATATTTGCTGTGTATTTGAAAGGTTCTAATTATTTGCTTGTATCAATTAAAAAATTTAAAGCTTTTGATTTAAAATTTATTAGTTTTTTCTCATCCCATTTTATTTTGAAGTTATCTAGTTTTGTAATTTTTACATTAAGTTTTTTAAGCGATTACTTAGACTTCTTTTGTATTGTTCGTTTTTACATAGTGTAACTATTTTACTCAGGAACTACAGTGTCAAATGTACTTTTTAGCAATAGCTTTTGAACATTCCTCTTCCTTGTGTATATATATATATATGTAAGATAAAAAATATGAAAGCAAACTTCTAAATTTAATTCACTATAACATCTTTTATTTTTTATTTCATTTGGGAACTTCATCTATCTGTCCTAAAAATAGCGCTTAAGTCTAAACTGCGTCATTCAAATTAATCATGGGATCTTACGTAAACGTTAATGCAGATGCCTCTTGACCAATCACCAAATTGCAAACCAAAAGTTTTCTCTTCGCGTGCTTCCATCTTTCATAACGACGCACTTCAGCTTTTGCTCTCTACTCTGCTAAGATGTAATTTCGCTGGCTTGCTTTCTATCTCAACAATATCAAAAATGTAAATCTTCTGTGGAAAGGCACGACTAGAGTGCCAAGTGATTGTGGCCGTAAATCTCAATTGCAAATAAAAATGGAATTAAAATCGCTTCGACTGCCAAGTTCTTTAGATACTACGCAATCAAAATTCTTCTTCAATATGGATCCAAGTACGCATCGACAGTGTTCCAGCTTTTCCTTGTGCTTTTATTATTTCATATATATATGTAGTTCATGAAAAACACTACTATAAATGAATAATAAATCCGATCCAAATCCAGTCGAACAGCACTAATTCCCACTGTAATTGTTTATGAAAAGTATCCTAGTTTTTAAAAGACTTCATATCATCTAACACGAAAATAATTACTTAATCATCTTAAAAATAAGGAGATTTTGTGTCTTTATTTAAATGAATAAGGCAAAGCATATGAGAGCTGGCTAACAAAGGCATGCTTTCCTGGAGAAATTCTTGGCTTGCCAGCTGCCGAGCGATAAAGTCGCTGAATATTGGTAGTTTGCTCCGAGGTTCGAATTTCTCGAACAGGCTGGCAGCATGGGCGTTTTCGTAGTTTCCCCATGTGTAACATGTATACGAGCCAGTTTCCCTTAGAAAGTCTTCCTCGAAAGCATGCCTCTCTTTAAGCAGAGATCCCTCGAGTGCTTTGCAAGAGTCGAACAAACTAATAATCCTGGAGAATTTTCTCGGGAAAAGACTCATATTTATATTACAGTTAATGAAAACCACTAAAACGCTCTCACACAGTAGTAAGCTGTAGGGCAGGGGGGTCTCGTGCAATCCATTTGCTAAATTTGCATCTAATCTGCCAGTCCTAACCTGAATAATGTGTGAAGGAAATCTTTTGAAACTCAGAAATATCTTTTAAATATTTTCTCAGCGTCATAAATTTTACTCGATTGTGAAAATCATTTTTGACTTTTAGCGATGTCTTATAACACTTGTTTCACATTATATTGCATTAAGATGCCACAGCATTAACCTTTCATCTATATCGCAAAATGCGAGTTCTGAAAGTTGATGAGCGTAAGCTGTTTAATTTTTCTTTCAAATTATAACAACGCAGTGCTTTTCAGTTCAGCTTAGAGACTGACTTAAAAACAAATACTGATACTTTTCATGTATGTTGCCTGGTGAAATTTTCCCAAATATTAGCAAGTAATTAATTTTATTTCTTTTGTTCTTTCATATTATAATAGTTTATTGCTTATGAGTACAAAAAAATAAGATTTTTTATAATATAGCGCATAAACATCAATAATAAGTATTTATAATTATTTTTGCTAATGCTTTCTACAAATATTCACATCATTAATGTAGTTAATGAAAACCATTTCAAACCAAAAGATTTCCATTAGTGAATTATAGTTAAGAATGATGGTTCCCGTTGTTCTGCATAATATTGGAATAATTTAAAGATTAAGTCCAATAATCTCTTAAGATGGTTTGGCAGTCGGAAAAAGGAAAATATAACACGTTTTGATTAATCTTTCCTTTACAAGTGCCGAATATCTGTTTGCCATACACTCGATGAAATAGGGAATAAAATTTCCTCCAGATGATAATATGAAGCGCTGATTAACATTTTCTGTAACTACTTTTCAATTAAAGCTTCTTTTCAGCAACCCCCTTAATTTTTGCTGGCTGTTTTTGTTTTTGAGCTGGATATGAACCCAACTGCGCAAATCAAAATTTCTTCCCTCGTTCCTGCCGGGAAATTTAGCGACTGCATAAAGCAAAACAGTTTTCCTCTCCCCTCTTAGTACAGGGAATCTTCACACTTTCCGACGAAGACCTCTCCCTTTCAAGAAGCTGAAGGTTACAATTTTACTTTCCGAAGCCAATAGTAGCCAAGAGGGAAACTGTTAGATATTCTTTACTTGTTAAAACGAAGTAAAGAATATCTAACAAGCAGGCTAATTATTTGAATAACAGTAATAAATGAAAGAGCTAGCAAAGAAATTAAAAGTGTTAATAACCACACATGTTAGCATTAGAAATATCTTTCATTAACGATTATTCGGTATTAAAGTATATTAAAGTGTACTAGAATTATTTTTTTAAATTAAAGTAATCACGTAAATGTTTACAGAAATTAGTAGTCAGATTTAAAAAAAAAAAAAAAAAAAAATTTAAAAAACTTAGCGTGAAATCTATTACAACAACATTACTATGAGTTTAGAATATTGACGTATGATCTTAAATTTTAAATAAATTAATATTATTACTCTAAGATTTTTCGAAAATTTAACTAGAAAGGAAGAGTTAGATAAATAGTAATGCAAATTAATACTCAATTAATCCTCTCAAATAAATAATAGCTTAATTTTTTTAACCAAAAATTCGTAATTTTTTTAAACCAAACGATTATGTAATATAACGAGAAATATCTGAATAACATTAGCAGGTCGTTTTAAGTCATAACTTTTTTAAACATGATAGAATATAATATGAAATTTAATAAAAATTTTCTTTTAACGCATGCATACATTTTATTCAATTTGTTTTCTATATTCAAATATTTCACGATATTTAAAAGGCAAAAATAATGATTCTTTACACTCAAGTGAGTATACCAGCTTTAGGGGGGGGGGGAATTCGCAGAAACCATTTTGGAGATTCAAACTCTGAGAGAAAAAAGGAAATGATTATGCAAATGAGAATAATTCACAATTTTTAAACATTTTTCACTACCAGGATCAGCTTTCCTATTAAGAGGGGGAAGGAAGAGTTTAGCCTTTTTCCTTTGTAGGAATCGTACGGTTAGCAAGTACGGTATCCTATTACCATTACCCTGATAATAATTACAATAATAATAGTAGTATACATCAGAGTTTCAATTGCGCCGGAACCCCGCTCCGGTACTTCTTAAATTTTGGGTTAAACAGAATTCTAGTCAGAGCGCACCGGAGCCCTAAATCAGAAGGCTCCGGCGCTTCTTTTGTGTAACTGAACAACAATTTCAGTAGAAATTTGATCTCGAAAATATTATTTTTTGCAGTAAATTATATTACAAATCGCTTAATTTTAATTTATCTCTTTACATTTTATTTAATTTTAATTATTTAATCTTTAATTATTTAACTATTTTAATAGTGATTAATTAATATTTAATAAAATAATAATCATTAATTAAATAATAATAGACTAATATTAATTATTAAAATTAATTAAATAATAATTAATTTCGTAATAATTAACTATTTAATTTTTAAATTTTAATGAACTTAATAGTCATTTTATTTATTTCTTTACTTTTGTTCCTCTTTGCTGACGGTCTTCCATAGGGCTCCGGCACTTCTAATTTTAGAAATTAAGCCCTGGTTATACATGGAAACATTTTATTTGCAGTTATCTTCACTAAATAGCTCTTGCACATCACCTGCCCCAGAACATAAAATGTATTATTCATATCAAATGAGGTGGCTGTCATTATCAAACATTGCTTGAAATTCAGTTTAAGATATTACAGATAGTATGTTATGGATTTCTTTAGGAGTCGCTGATATATGCCACTGCATAAAGGTGTCTTCCTGTTTGCGCGTTTGTCAAAAACGTTCCTGTTTGCGCGAAATCATCAATCTTCATTACCCCCTTCCAAAGGGGTTCCATAATGGGGGACCGACTGGGCGTTGGCCTCTTCCGAAACGTAGGAAAGCAAAAAATTTTAAGATTTAAAAAAATAATTTTTAAAAGAAATAATCGAAAGATATTTACGAAGTCTGAGTCTTTGTATATCTTTGCATAAATGAAGTACTGTATTTCAAAAGGAAGAGATGTTCAAACTCTGCGATGATTTTGGCAATGAACTAAAAGATCGTTTCCTAAAGTAAAAACAGTATTCTTCCGAAATTCTGCATAAAGGTAAATTATAATAAAATCTCAGAATATATATTCGTTGCGAAATTAAAGGTAGATGAGAAGAAAATATACCTCGAATATCAAGGCAGCTTCTGAGAAAGCTTTGTCCTAGCCAAAAGAAACTCTTTTTCCCTAGCTATAAATTGTCAAAGTCTTAATTCAGAAATATAGCATCTGAATCTCGATTGAATGGACTTGCTTTACTTGAATTCATCGGAATATCCAAATACATTAATTACATCCAAATACGAATACGGAATATCCAAATACATTACCATTGATAAATTTATTAATTGTCAAAGGTAAATTTGTTAGTTTCAAAGATTTAATTCAGAAATTCCAGAAGCATAGCGCACGATTCAGCAGTGAATGTATATATTTATCATACTAATTTAAAATAATTAATTATGTGTATATACTTGTTAGTAATTATTGACAGTATATATAAATAGTTAAAGAGTGTATTTTAAATCATTTATTTTTATATACACATCTGTATTTGTATATAATGAAATTGTTAATTAGTATCAACTTATTTGATATTATTTCATTTTAAAATGCTCTTTTTCTAAATCTCCTATTCATCTAGCTTCTTTTTTAAGAGAAACTGTACTTTGTGAGTCACTTACAATTCCAACTGTAAATGCGATTCGCAATTTAATGGTGGCAATATTAAAAACTTCGGAAACACTGGTTCAACAGTTGTAACTGAAGAGTAAGTACAATCACCTTCTTTAAGGCAAATATCAACGAGTAGTTTACTCTGACGATGCATATTTAAAAAGTGGAGAATTCAGTAATGCTACGATTAGAAAATTTAATAAATTTGATTACAGTGGGACGTTATTAGGTTTAATCAATGCAGCAAACGTGAAAAATATGCAGTGATCTCCCCGAGTCTCGAACCCTAGACCTCTCGATACACGTCCGAGTATGCTTCCAATTAATCACGAAGGCATGCGGAAAGGAGGAGGAAAATACCTTATAACTAAAATTATCAATTTAATAACAGAGAAAATTCAACTTTCCTTCACACTTTTCCAGGCTTAGGACTGGCAGTAAAAATACTGGCGTGTTTAAAAGTTGTGTGATGTTAGTCACTTTCCTTTTTTAAAAAAAAAAAAAAAAAAATATTATTAAGATATTTTTAGAGAAAATTTTCATATGCTTTAATCGATTTTTTGTAGATAGGAAAGAGATAATAAGCACTTTCTTACATTTTGTGATGAGTAAAATTCTTGCATAATACGTTGGATTCTTTCCTCTTTTTTGACCGCACTTGTTTTCCTTCTTTTCCCTTCTAAATTTACATAACGACGATCTATAAAATAATTACTTTCTTTAGCTTCGTTTTTCAAAAATTTTATCAGTTCTAAAGTTTTAAGATGGATTTTCCTAATAACAGAATTTAATTTATGATGCCATCCTTCAACAATATTATTTGTCCTGTGCAATTTTTCTTGCAGTTCCACATCTGTATATTTACGACGTCATTTTCAAGCCACTGCTCAACAAAGTAATCATAAAATGCCTCTAATCTTGCACTACGAGGTGAACTTTCTTTGTATGCACAGCCAACCATCATCGACACATTCCGCGAGTATGTATGCAAGGGACGCACACATTCTGAGATGGGTTCTAATTTCTTCATTATGCCTATATTTGTTAACAAGTCCCAAGTCTTGAATCTTTCTCCACAGACACTGATTTAAGTGGAAATTGCAACCTCTTATATTTAAGGAAGGAAAATTATTTTTCAGCGAAATTATAACTGCAATTTCAAAATCCATCACAATTTCTTTAGGATCCCAATCAGAAATATGATTTTTAATTAAACGAAATAATCTCTCATAAGTCTGCTTTCGCTTATCGGGAAGTAAGCAAAACAACACAGGAACAACATTAATCTCGTTAGATGTACTTCCAATATCAAAATGGATAGTATAAATTTGAGAGAAAAGCTTTGGCAACTTTTAAAAGTTCCATCCATAAAGAAAGTTTTGCCGCTTTTCATTGCTTCCCTCCCCTTCTTACTTGAAAATACCAAAATTCGGCTATCTTTTAAATCATCGAACAACAAGAAACTAAAGTTATCATCCATTGCTAATAATTCATTAGAAATTTCTAAATCTTCCATACATGTAGCTTCTCGATCATATCCTTCGGCACTTTGCCTAGATTTGTATAGAGCTGTTTTAACATTTGAAAACTGCGGAATATTGGTTAATATGTCAAAGCCTTGATTGTATAGTTTTCCAACTTCTTCATTGTAAATTTGAGAAAGTGGAACATTTTCTTCTTTCGCTCTCATTTTTGCTACAAATATTTGTTTTTTTACTAAAGAATGTGTTGTATCAGGTTGACATAAATGGATTTTTTCTTCTAAAACAACTTCTTCCTTGGTCCTAATTGAGCCTTTGCAGCTTTTAGTTTTTTTATTTATGCAAATCCAATAAACTACATTTTCCTTATTTCTATTCCGAATTCGATATTGATAACCTTTGTAAAGAGCTAAAGACTTTTTCCTTTTAGTTTCAATAATCTCTAAAACATCCATACTGATTTAGATACGAAAAATAACCGCTAATACTAAAGATTTTAAAGTGGAATGAAACTAAAGATTTCGAGAGGAGCCTAAACTAAGACACGTCTTCAGTCTAACCACGTCAAGACGATGACTAACTTATTCGCAAAGGAACTGCCCAGCTCTTCTTAATGACTCATCCTGACATCTCCTGAGGAACTTTGGGAGGGGGACTATACTCTCCGATTTCGCGCAAACAGGAAGATTTTTTAAAAACGTGCAAACAGGAATCGCGGAAACAGACCTAAATCCTGCATAACACCTTTTAACAATGATTCTAGATAATCTGCGTATACCCCAGTCTTCATATCAAACACCATGAGGCCACGTAATCAAAAATTAGAAAGATTCAGATAACAGCTCACATTGTCATGACTTAATACTCCACTTTTGCCAAAAGTTAAAAGGAACAGACAAGAGATGTGGATTGATGCTACATTTTACATAGATGTCATAATATCGAGTGCCTGCTTTTCTTTTTAAGCCTGTGCAGTTTCGTAAAGGCCTGTCAAACATTCCTGTCCTCGGAATTAAGAAATAAACCCCGTTCGTTGTTAGTTGTACACTGTACGTTGAATAGAAGTAAGTTTATCGTAACTTTTTAAAAAATTGCTGACCTATTTATTATTACTTTAAATATGACCATTTCATTTATTCGAAATTTTTGTAGTTTTTGTAACATAAGGTATTCTCCTTTTGTTTACATTTTCGTTTCCATGTTATGCTAAAGATATCCATTCCTGTACGGTGGTTACATTTTGTACAGTGAGCAACATTTTCTGCTGCTTGGGAAGACCCTGATTCAACGCTTCGATTATGACGTGATCATTTAATTTTAGACTAGCAGTACATTTTAAATTTTTGACGAAAATATTCTTCGATGTCATTAAATTTTTAAGTAACCGCAACAAAATCACTAAAAGTAATAGTTTCCACGGTAGAGAAATATGTGAGGAATTTGTTTTTGACTGCTTGCCAGTCTAATTCCATTCCCGGATCTAGGGGGGGGGCAAGCCGGGGTCTGTGCCCCAGGCGGCAACTTCTGAGGGCGGCAAATTCAAGCGTGGCGCTAGATCGTATTTAGAATGTTGTGAAATTTTGATAGTGGCAAGTTTGAAAACGTTCTTTTTGGGACCTTCTTATGCTGAGGTGGTATCGCCATCTAGGGGAGAAAATGTAAACAAACAGTCAAATGGCTGTAATTTGCTTGTTTGGGGCAGCTGCTGGATTGGAAAACTTTACATCCCTTGATGTTAAAAAACTTTTGAAGGAAAAAATTAATCCTACATAAAAGAAATTAGATATGAAAAATGAAAAATATTAGGACGATTTCAAATAACACAATTTTAGTGCAATGCTCTTCCTGAACTGATCGTGATAAACTAAAAGATGAAATCAACAACAAACCTGAACTAATTTCTTCTCTTCCGAGACAGAAAAATCCTGCTCTACTTATTAAAAATGTGCCAAATGAAATTGATGATAAAGATATATTAACTGTTCTCTCTGATCAAAATCCTGACATTTTTTATGGTAATGAATGTATTAATGACATAAAATTCTGTTTTACTCTTAAAAAATTCCAAAACTCAAAGCATATCGTTGTCGAAATGAAACCCGAGCTATACAGAAAATGCCTATCTTTGGGGTATTTGCATTTTGAGTGGTCGGCTTGTAAAGTAGAGGAGTTTATCATAATAAATAGATGCTTTAAATGTCTTGGCTATACTCCCAAAGGAGCTAACTACAGAAATTCTGTTGCTTGCTTCAAATGTGAAAAAGAACATAAAAGTGAGCACTGCCAAACTCAAGAAACCCAAGCTTGTGTAAATTGCATTCGTTATAATAGCAAAATCAAGGATGTTGGCAAGAAAGTTGATGTCAAGCATAAGCCTTTCTCCGAAAATTGTCCTTCTCACATTTTTATGAAGAATATAATTATTTCTCAAATTAATTATGGCTAACTTTGCCATTTTTGTTCTTAAAATTATTCAACTTAATCTTCATCGTTCGAAAACTGCTACTCAGCAGCTTGTTTTAAATATGGAAAATTCTAACACTGATATCGCTCTTATTCAGGAGTCTCACTCTTATAAATGCTCTCTTCCCAACTAGCCTTCCTCTTGCCGGGATTACTTTGATGCTAATAGCGATACCATTAAAGCTGCTATTATTGTACGGAATCAAAAGCTGTCTACTCTGCTTGATATTAATAATCTTGATTATAATATGGTGTTTCTTCATGTTACTCTCAATACTCATGATTTTATCTTTTTTTCCTATTATTTTGAAAATAGAAATATCGACTTGGATTTGCATAAAATTAATGTAGCATTAGCTTGTAATAGATTGATTTGAGATAATAAAAAATTGTAGTAGATTGATTTGGGCTATGGATGCCAACAGCAAATTTGAAATTTGGCATAGTCCAGTTTCAGATTCTCGAGGGGTTAAACTTTGTGAATTTTTAAGTATGAATAATTTGTTCGTTGTAAGCGAAGACTATGGTCCTACTTTCTGTAGTACTCAAGGTTCAAGCTATATTGACATTACGGTTGTGGGATCTGATCTTCTTGCAGATATTTTGTGTTGGTGTCAACCAGATTATGAATCCCTTTCTGATCATTGTACGATTGAGTTTGAACTATCTGTAGCTTCTAATAACACTCTCTATGACAGAAAAAACAGCAAGATTGTCTTCAGTGTAAAGAAAACTAACTGGAATATTTTTTACAAATACATGTAAGTAGTCGATTGATGAGTTGTCGCAGTTTATTGAGTGCTGTACGGATAAGCATGCATTAAACTCTCGACTTGAAAATTTTGTCTCGATTCTCTATAATGCATCCAAGACTTCCATGCCTCTAAAAAAGTCAAGAGTTCATAAGGTACCTTAGTGGACTACTGAAATCGAATGTATGAGAAAGCAGGTTAACGCTGCTAGACGTAAGTTTCAACGAAATCGTAACCCTACTCTTAGAGAGTTATATAAACAAAAATATCTTAACTTAAGACATAGTTACAGCTTAAAGCTCCAGGATGCAAAGTTTAAGTCTTGGAGTGAATTCCTAATGAGTATAAATGAAAGGAATGTTTGGAAAAAAATATATACGAATGGTATAAAGAAAAATTTTATGAAAGGAATTGAAGTCAGTGGAATTTATCTCCCATCTGGTAACTGTACAAAGTCGCTTGAAGAAACTGCTAATGAGGTTGTTAACAGAAGCTTTCCCACGGACCATTTTAGCACGGATTATTCGTTTCATAGAATGATTAGGGCTGAAGCTTCGTTAAATTATGTTGCTAATCCAGAGCCTCCATTTACTATGTCAGAAATTAATAGTGTTATAAAAAACCTTAAATGCAATAAAGCTTCTGGTCTTGATTCCATTTCAAACGAAATTTTGAAGCAAGTTCATAGAATGTTTCCAAATTTATTCTCCAAAATCTTCAATACTTGTCTGAGGCTTGGTTCATTTCCTCGTTGCTGGAAAACAGCGAATGTCGTTTTAATTCCTAAGAATAGTGGTCCTCGTATCCCGCATTTAGATAACTTGAGATGCATTAGTCTTCTTCTCAGTTTAGGGAAATGCCTAGAAAAGCTGTTTGTTAATAGAATTACCTGTTTCTTGCATAATAAAAAACTACTAAATAAAGCACAGTTTGGTTTTACCTCTCATAAGAGTTGTGAAGATGCTCTTTTGTACTTAAAAGACATAGTGGACGAAGGTAAGAAGAGAAATTTACACACAGTTTTAGTGTTTCTTGATATCAAAGGTGCTTTCGACCACGCCTGGTGGTCTGGGATACTTTTTTTCAAGAAAAGCTGGTATTCCGTGTAATATTTTCCGCCTTATTAAAAATTTTCTGCATGACAGATCTGCATTGCTCTCCCTTGGCCACGTTTCTTCCTCCCGCATTTTGGAAAGAGGTTGCCCTCAAAGCTCGGTTTCCGGACTTTTATTGTGGAATTTAATTATGAATGATCTACTCAATAGACTCTCACATTATCCGAGTTGTAAAACAATTGCTTTTGCTGATGATCTACTAATTTGCTTTCAAGAGAAGTGTCCCATTACTCTCTTTAATACGGCTCAGAACACCCTTCAGTGGCGGCTCGTAATAAGCACTGTGGAACTGCAGCACCCCCTATTTCCACTTATTATTATTTAATACAGTGTGCCCTTTAGTCTTTAATTCTTTCTTTATACTTTTACAATACATAATCCTTAAGCTTAATGTCAGTAGCCATCCCCCACTTTGTGAAAAAGGTAAGAAAGTCTTTGTTTGGAACTGCTCGCTTCACAGTTCCAGCAACGTGGTGTTTGGCTGATCTGCGCATGCGCACACAGAAACCAGCACGCGAGCCGGGTAAAGAGAAGAGCACTGTCGCTCTTGCAGTGCCGAAATTCTGGAATGTTGCTGAAAACGTGATTTCTTTTTACTCCGCGTGTGTGGTATTCCTCCACAAGGTGGAACTTCATCATATGGACCATAAACAGAGGTCATGAAAATTTGCAACTTTTAAAAAATTGCCTTACTGAAATTCAGTCAACATCAAATGCAGATCAAACTATTGCAAAAGCAACAGGAATTTTAAAATATCTAAATGATGGTAATTTCAAGTTTTGGTTAGAGAATTTTTAATAGCTACCTCATGTTCAAATGATATACAACTAAATGTAATAGATACCTCATGTTCAAATAATATACAACTAAATGTAATCCAGAGAAATTAGTGTGTTTAAAGTTTCCAAAACTACTATTTTAGAATTAAGAAACTCAAAGTACTGTAAGAATTTTTCAAAGACACTGATGGCAGAAGCTAAGGAAATATGTGACTTTATACTATGTATTGATATAATGCACAGATATTCTTCCACTAAACACTTAGCAGCTGCTAAATTGTTTAACAAGAAATGCTTAGTTTTAGGAATGACCATTCTACAGAAGAAATAATACTGACCACTGAAGCATATCCAATGATTGGCAAAGAAAAGCTTGAAACTGAACTAAAAGTATTCTATTGTAGGTCTGATATCCATGAATACTGCAAATTAATTGAGCTATTGAAATTTATTTTCGAAAATAATCTAGATGATGTTCTTGGTGAAATTACGAAACTGATAAAAATTCTCTTGAGAGTTCCCGTGACTACATCAGAGATAGAACGCTGCTTTTCAGAATTGAAAAGAATGAAAACTTTTCTAAAATGCAGTAGGAATTCGGAAAGACTAAATGCGCTTGCATTACTTTCAATAAAGAAAAATTTCCTCAGTTATCATCCAGAGATCAAGGAGAAAATTATTGATCTTTTCGCGCAAATTAAAACAAGAGCAATGGATTTCATTTTTAAATGACTAGACAAAGATTGAACTGTAATAATTTTGGTTAAAGTAATTAAGAAATTAATTTTTTTCTTGTAAGATTTAATGAAGTTTCAAAATAAATTTTCTTTTTATACATGTTTGTTTCCTTTTACATAATTTTAAAACAAAGGTTAAATTTTTTTGGAACAGCACCCCCACTAGTTTTAGCCACGAGCCGCCACTGACACCCTTAATATTATTTCCAATTGGTCCAGAGAACATAAATTGGAATTCAATCCTAATAAATCTAAAATTATGATAATTAAAAGAAAGCATGTCAGCTATACAAACCAACAACTGTACTTGAATAATACCTTACTCGAAACGGTGAATGAAATTAAATATTTAGGCGTTATTCTTGATCATAAGTTTTGTTGGAAAAATCATATTATGTATTTATCCAATAAGTGTGAAAATATACTTAGAGAACTTTATCGTGTCTCTTGCAATACTAATGGTTTAACATCTAAATGTTATTGATATGATTTATAAGCAGGGTATTATCCCCTTTATTTGCTATGCTTCTAGAGTGTGGGGAACAGCTTTACAAAAGAAGATTAATTCCCGTATACTTCGCAGAATTCAAAGAAGAATTTTACTAAGAGTTGTGTGGCTACAGAACAATTAGCTATGAAGCCTGTTTCGCAATTTCAGGATTTCCTCCGATTGACCTTCATGTTTTAAATGACAAAAAGTTTAAAGATACCATCAGCACATTTATGTTCGATACCAAGGTGTTGTTTGAAGATCTTCCTCATCCTGCCAATCGTTTGCCAATTCAAACTATCATTTATAACAATTCTGTTGATGATTTCCCTGTTGTGTATTATACAGATGGCAGTAAAATTAATAATCGAGTTGGATTAGCTTATGTCGTTTTCCAGCATGGTTCTGAACTGGAATACAAATCTTTAGAATTCCCAATGAATGCAGTGTTTTCCAAGCCGAATTACTGTGCATTAGTGAGTCAATTAAGTGGATATCTAACAACTGTTCGCTAAGTGCTAAATTTCTTATTCGCACTGATTCTCTTTCATCCTTATATTCTCTTAGGAATATCTTCTCATATAATAAATTAATTGTCACTTCCCATGCTCTTCTTAAAGAATTTAATAATAAAGGTGTTGATGCTATCTTTTCTCATGTACGTGGCCACACTGGCAATCTAGGAAATGAAAGGGCTGATTGGTTGGCAAAACAAGCTACACATCTTCAAGTAATTACTCCAATGATACTTCCCAAGTCATTTTACAAGAACAAAAGTAGGGATGATACAATACTCGAGTGGAATGAACTATACAGGAATTCTACTACTGCCTCTTTGACTAAACTATATTTTCCTTCCATTCCTCACAAACTGAATAATAAGCACTTTTTCTGCAATTTTGAAGTTACTCAATTTCTAACTGGACATGGTAAATTCAATTCATATCTGAATAGATTTAGATTATCTAGTACAGACTTGTGTTCATGCAGTTTTGGGGGAGTGCAAAATGTCGAACATTTGTTGTACTATTGTTCAAAGCTCAAGGAAGGACGAAAGGAACTCATTTCTAGGTTAAACTCTGTGAATATTACATTTCCTCCCTCTCTTCACGTATTTGTCCAACATAAAATGGCTTTCTCTTTCTTTTGTAAATTTATCTCTTACGTGTCATCTGTGAATTTGTAAGTTTATTTTATTTTGTGTTGTGTTGTTGTATTTTTTTTTTTTACTTACCTCTGTAAGTCTTGTGTAATACTATGTGGTGCACAAGGATTTAAAATTTTCAATTAAAAAAAACATTAGTAGTTTTAAACCCAGGTTTAAAACCTCTTTTAAGAATATTTATAATTAATTACTCGGAAACCTTTTAATGGACAAACAGTTAAAAGTAAGCTAAGTACAGCCGAATACGACTCTAAAGATAAGATCAGAGAGAGGACAATAGAGGGACTCCAGGCGTCACTGACAATGTCAGACGACCCTGTCCATCTGCCAACCCAACATATAATTTTATTGCAAAGGTACTCTGTTAACTTCTTGGGCTTTTGTCCCTGTAAATGATGTCTGAGTCCCTCTGTTATCCTCTCTCTCTAGGCGGGGATATTCAAACGAGAAACAGAACGATAGCATAGAGTGTCTTGTTTTCATATCGACACCTCTTGCGAAATAAATGGGAAAGCATTGTAAATTATAACTCTTTCCTAACACCAATACAAATTAACCTTGGACCAATGAAATAATTCAAATTAATGTACGTCGAGAATATACAACAGAAATTAAGTAAGGTGTTTCGGTTTTTTTGCAGCTAGTCGGCAACATAGGTTTTAAAAAGGGGTTTATTATTCTTATAATTTTTAAAGTTTTTTTTTAGTTTTTTTTTTCTGTTCTCTCATTTTCTTTTAATATACCTGCTTCCAGTATTCCTCACCATATTAAGTGATTATGTGAGACGTAACCATTTAGTTAGCGTACGCGTCCGCGATGCGACCGTAAGACTGCTGAGTGTAATTACATCGATTTTTAGCTTTTCTTATTAAGGTAGACCAAGGAGTTTACAGAGTACCTTTGCAATAAAATTACATGTTGTATATTATTTAGGGTAAAAGAAATCATGAGAGCGTCTAGAAAGAACTCTCAGGGGCAGAATATAGAAAAAGAGCAAAAGATAGGACCGAACAGAGAAAACAAATTGAAGCTAAAAGGAAAAAAAGGCTTCACAGAAAAGACGAACCGTCAGACCCTGCCGCAACTTCCGAAGGTGCCGAGATTCTAAAGGATATTGATATTTCTTGCAATTTGAATGACCAAGAAGAAGAATCTTCATGTATCATCCTCAGACTACATTTCAGCAACTGAAAGGGCAACCTTCTTCATCAACCTCAAACGAACATCTAGAGGACATAAAATTAGGAGATAAAGTATTTTCTCATTTAGGGGCGTGTGGGCAGCAGAAAGAAGACTTAAAAACTTTTGATTTGTCGGACCCAGGTAGTTGGCCAATTACAGAAAAAAAATTAACGATCAGCAACGATCTTTCTTAAGCAGTCAAGCTGTATTATTAGCCGAAAATTATCCAGAAAGCGTAGACCTTAGGTCCACTGCACGTCGTGGAAGTCATCTAATATCTTCGTTGGGGCACTGAACATTAACAAATAATGAAAAGATTAACAGATCTTGGCTTATATATTCTAAACTTTAAAATGCAATTTTTGTACACCCTGTGAGATTTACCAGAAACATGCCACTGCCGCTACATCAGCATTGTGTACAACAGAATTAATTAACTGAAAAAAATCTTCAGAAAGGTTAATTGAGCACGAAGCATCTGAAATCCACAGAGAGTGCATGATTCGACATTCGAAGTGGAAAATTCGTCTACAACAAATGAAACAGTGACAAGGCATCGATCATGACATTAAGCGACTAATTCACGCAGAGAAAGAAAAATGGAGAGATATCCTACAGGTAGTTATGGATGCTGTATTGTATCTTTCAACAAACTGTCTTTCTTTTCGTGGGTGTGATGAAACCCCTAGCAGTTTGTTCACAAAGTGTCCTCGGCCTAGTCAAGGCAATGTTTTGAATTTAATGACTCTGCTAACCAAACGTAACTCACTTCTTAAATACCAGTTAGAATACCTAAAAAAGGGACAAGTATCATATTTAACAAAGATAATTCAAAATGAAGTTACTGATATAATGGCGAAAACAGTTCGCAATAGCATTTTAAATTATATTAAAGAAGCCAGATATTATAAAATAATGTTCGATTGCATTCCAGATGTGTCGCATACAGAACAAATGAGCCAGGTGATTCTATACGTAAAAAATATGTGGTGATGTGTTTGAAATAAAGGATGGAAGGTTTTAATTTAAACTAACCAAATTTCCTTTTATTTTAAGTTACCCTTTCCTGTAAACTCTTATTTCAACTTCCCTTCAGAATGAGCGCGCGGTTCAGCTTTATGATAATTTGTGTTGGAGCCAAGTTTTGTATTTAAAGGTTAGTGAGAAATTTCTCAAGTGTGAGAGAGCTTTTAGTCTCAGACCACGTCGGCTCGGTGGACGTTCGCCAGAATAGTTAGTATTTAAATTCTTGCGCCTTAGTGCTGTTCCTCTAAGACTGATTGAAGATTGAAGTGATTTAAGTGCGTTAGTACTTAGCTAAGGCTTGCTACGCCTCATAGATAGGTCAATCTCGCGTTTAAGCTCTGTGAACAGCGATTATTTAAATGTCTACTTAAGCTATACTTTAAATTGTTTGATTGTTCAGTTTAGACCCAAGCGTGGTCATTATTTTTCTGTTATCACTCCCGAGCTGGGAGTTGCTGTAAATAGTGATTTAAATAAAAGGGTCTTCTTACGTTGTAATTCTTCTAGCACTCACAAGAACATAGCTGCCTTCAGCTTGTAGGGTTTATATTTATTTTAACTAACATTTATTTTAAGTTTAAGCTATCTTTCCTGTCAAGCCTTTACTTTCCCCTAGAATTGCCAATGCCAGAGTATGTAAATCGTAGTAGAACGCGCAGAATATTCAAATTTTAGCAGAAGTAAATTGAGTTTAAATAGAAGGGAAACGAGATTGTAAGTGTGCTTCTTGAATAGCGAGCGTGAAGGTTGCTAGGTAGAAATTTTACGCGCGTTTCGGCCTGTGTGCCTATTTCGGCAGTTCGTTGAATCTTTCAACTTCTTAAGCAGTAAGTTTGCTGAATCTCAGCTGTATCTTAGAACGCGGTTAAGTTAGTTACGATTATAGAGCCTCGTAGGTAGTGATTTCGTTATTTATTCATCCTGTCATTTATTTTTAGTTGTACTTTTCTATTTTGTTACACCGCCGGGTCGGCGTAGTTTGTGAGCATCAAGTGAACGCAACTGTGATTTCTAAAGTGGAATAAAAAGGGATTTAAACCCTTCTTACGAGTTTGTGTACTTTACAGTTCATAGCAGTCACTACTACTGTTGCTGACAAGTTGGGGTCACGCAACATCATAAGCTCACTGTTCGAGATCAGGACCTTGATACTGTCACCATTATGTTTGCATAGAGTATGCATAGAACACGTAGTCCTGGCAAAGGAGAGTTTCACTGATTTCATAGAAGTTGGTGGAAAGACAGGAGAATGCATTTCTCAACGGATTGTGGGAAAACTGATTCTTGATGGTTTGGATATTGGATCATGTGGTGGTCAATCTGACGATAACGTATCTAATATGGCCGGTACTTATAACGGAGTACAAGCCAGGATTACAGAAATGAATCAGCTGGCCGAATATGTGCAATGTTTGGCTTACTCTTTGAGTCTTGTAGGCGTGCATTCTGCCTCATCTTGCCCCGAAGCCTAAATATTTAGCTTTTTTGTCGGACCCACTATTCGATGGGATATTACAAAAAGATGTACAAAAACCAACTTAAAAGGAAGCAGCCAGACGAGATGGTCGGCAAAATATGTGGCTGTGAGAGCTCTTCTAACGAATTTACCAGAAGTAGTAAAATCCTTGAAGGAAATTAATTATCTTTCTCTTAGTGCAGAATCAAAGTACTAAGCAGGACATCTGCTACATGTTGTAAAAAATTTTGAATTTATTATCAACCTGATAATTTGGGCTAATAGTCTTCGAGAAATCAATCGAATAAATATTGAAATTCAAAAGGAAGGTACTGTTCTTGCGCGTTCCGTCGCATCAATGGAATGTCTGATCAAAACTTTGAAAAAAAAAAAATGAGAGAAATTCCTATGGCATATTGGACAGAAGTATCTAAAGCAGCAGCCGAAAAAATTGAGATTGAACCTATTTTGACAAATAAACGAATTCTAAAGCGCAAAAAGCAATTTGATGAGTTGTTTACTAAGACGAATCACGAACACTTCATCCCGTTCACCTATTTTCTAATGCAATGAAAATTGTATTTGATCGAATCTTATCAGAAATTAAAACGAGGGTAAACAGCGATACTACACTAAATTCAAATTTCGCATTTCTCATTGGTCGTGAAATATTGACTATGTCAACTGAAGAATTGCAAAAGAATGGAACAGATCTTGCACGAAGGTAAGAGCGAGATCTAAACACATTTGAGTTCTGCCAGGAACTTGCCGGTTTTAAACAACAAGCGTCAATGTTATTCGTCGACATAAAAGGGCTGGAGTTTTTTTATCTCTTGCGACAGATCTACACCTATAATTTTCAGGATGTCTTTTACAATATTTGTATTGCCCTGCATATTTACTCTATGCTTCCAACTACATCCGCAAATGAGCGAAGTTTTAGCAAATTAAAACTTAATAAAAACTATTTGAGATCATCCATGAACCAGGAGCGTTTATCAAGTCACGCAGTTCTGGCAATCGAAAATCAAACAGTACATCAAGTTAATTATGATGATGCGATAGATTTATTTGCAGAGCAAAAGGCTCGCAGAGTAAAATTTTAATTCCGTAATATTTTAAGAGCATTAGGTAAGAACTTAAAATTATTAATGAAATAAGAATTATGAAACGAAGTACAAATACTAAGCTTTTCCTTTCAGCAGTAGCTCGTATTGTTGTTAAGTATAGCTAATGAAAGTTAGTTACATAATTAATCAGCTCATCGATTGTCCCAACTTATGTTATATATTGTTTGTAACTAAAGATTATTTTTATTACGAGTGCATATTTGATTGAACGTAAGGACTTACTTATTTTATTATGTTATTGAAAAAAGGAATTTGATTATTCATTGCATTAGTGATTTGTAAATTGTAGATATTCGTTCAAGCTATTATTAGTAATGTGACATTTTTATTTTTCGTACTATGCTGAACTGCTTTAGTATTTAGTACTGAATTACTTTCCATTACTACGGCTAGTTATTGTTGCAAACATTGCAAAACTACATATTTCAAAGGAAACGTAAATTTGATTATTACAGTGCAAAAATAGTCTTTTGTATGAATATGTAAATATTTATTACGTTATCGGGCTTTGTGAGGACGATAGTAGAGTTCTTGAGTAGGCTACATGAAGGCGTTATTATGAAATGAATTTTTAACGTGCTGGATTAAAGTTACTGTTAGTATCGAGAAATTGGTATAAAATTATTCAATCCATTGCATTAGTTATTTGTAATTTGCTTATATTTGCTTAAATAATATTTTTTATTACCTAGTAGTGTGAGATTCCCCTTTTCGTACTGTGCTGAACTATTTTAGTATTTAATACTGAATCGTTTTCTATTGGTATCATTTATTAGTATGAGTAGGTATTGTTTCAAATATTGATAAAAATCTCTATTTCAGAGAAAATATAAATTTGATTATTTCAATGCACCGGAGAAGAAACTGCATTAGGAGGGTTCGCAGGGGTTTTTAATTATGTAACTTTTGGTATGTATGTCGGGTCACCAGCGGCTGAGAGGTAAAAAGCAAAAATAGTCTGAAGACTAGCAGTTCGGTCGGGTGTTACAATCAAGAGAATTAGCGGGCTGTATGGGTGTTTCCGTCGTTTCGCTCATGCATAACTTTCATATGAGCCAATTACTCTCAGAAAGTGCTCAGCGATTTCTCCTCTTAGGCAGGTGCTTTGTCATAAGTAAAGAAACTAAATCATTTGTTATGTATATTTCTTTTATAACAAAAATGGCACATAAAGAATTTTTTATTATAAAATGGATTTTACATTTTATCTCAAACCCTACATATTTCTATGTTTATTCAAAGAATTAAAATTTGTTAGAGAAACTTAAAGGAAGATGGGTGAGGGTGGCAGTTTTAAGTTTTTGCCCCGCCTAGGAAAAATGATAAATCCGGAGCTGTCTAATTCAACACATTCCCTTAAATAAAATGTAATCGTTATTTATCCTTTTCGCAGATATTCTTATTTTCACAATTTTTTTCCAATAGTAAAATATACTTATCTATAGGAATATCATTATTGGAGCCATCAAAGATGGTACACTGAAATTTATAGATACTAACAAGTTGCAATTTCACTTTTCTCTGTAGGCGTTTTCGTTTTAGATCTTATTTGCATACCTAGTAGTAGAACACACCCTTGAGAATTCTCAATAATTAAAATTGAACCATAATTTTTTAGAAGCACCTAATCACTTTGCACATATCATAACACTGAAATTTCTGAAGAATTTGCGAAATAATCACTTTTCACTAATTAACCATTTTGAAGCACCATTCTTGAATATCCGATGGCACACATTTCACGAATCGCATGATACGCGCACACATCACAATAATTTTTTCACATTTCACTGTTGAAATCAACGTCACAGTTTAGCGCAGACACCTCCTTCAGAAAAGAAAATACCAATCCGTTGATATGCAGCAGAATTAATCACTTGAAATTTTCATTGCAAAACATCACGTCGCGTTGTAAGAATTTGTTTTTTTTCTAGCAAGTTATTTTTACTTTCCTTTCCCTCCTGATTTCCGTTTTCTGCCGGAATGTAAATTTTATATGACGTGGATGCATATTCTCAACGTATTTCAGAAGCAGTATTTAAGCTGCGTTTCAGGAGTTCAAAAGCAGTGCGGATATAGTTTTGATGTTTATGCTGGGAGTTTAAAATTAGCTCTCTAGTTCGGTGTTCGACACCTTTCATTTTATGCTGACATTTCTCGGCTCGGCTTTGTTATATGCAGTCGATTTAGCGTTCATTTAAGCTAAGGAGCCATTCATTACAGTTCTTAATGTACTAATGATTTGCTACATTTTTATTTTTCTGTTACGTAGCCACAAGTGGTGGTGATTTGTGAGCACGAAATGCGTGCATCTGTTTTTTAATTTAGTTTTAAATTTAAAAAAAATCTTATTTAAACTTTTCTTCTCCAGTAATTATTCTTAAAGACATAGCGAGAATTCGTTACTTCGTCTTCAGCGTAGAGTTTAGGATGTATGCTACCAAGGAATACACATAGACTCTATAGCGTAAGCGGCGAAAGAGTAAACACAGTACTAGAAGACTCTAGCAGACATCAATGACCTTCAACACACGGTATTAAATCACTTTTATAATTTTTTTCTTCCGAAGTCCAGTCACTGGAAATTGAAGTAAGAGGTACACACACATCCGCTGAGTAAAAGTTTCACTGCACTGCAATCCTTGACAACTTTAAACTCTGTCGTAATTTAATGCGAATGAGAAATCAGCTGGCAGTCGTCATGGCCGGGGTTGAAAGCATAGAGACGAAGATGACGAAACTGATTTTTTATAAATCACCAATCTTTATTTTCACATATATCCAATTAGTTTGGCAGACACTTATTCAATCATAATTAAATATGATAAATTTACATGTACATTGGTTCTTTAAAGAAATGACGCAGGCATTTGAGAAGCGAAGCAGCTTGGCGTTACCACAGCAGCAGTTAGGGAAAGGAAGAATGACGTAATTAATTCGCCATCCGTTTTTATACCGAGTAGATGCGGAATTTACTCTAAGTTATGATTGGTTAACTTTGGGTTTAGTTTCATTTTTCAAGCAATGCTATATAACATGGCAAGATCTCAAATTTGGGATAACAGGTGAATTTAGGGAGAGAGCACCAAATCTAGAATATTTTATTTTGAGATCGCTAATTATTTTAAAACAACCATCGTATTTTGCTATATCTTGCATATATATGTAGTGGGGGATTTGAAGATGCTAAATAACAATCCCAACGTGTTTTCCACACCACAGAACATTTAATAAAGAAAATCAGAAGAAGGTATAGATTAGATTAATCACAAGTGCTGTTTAATCCAAACAGGATTCTGTATAGCTTTTGCTTGTCTGATCACATAACCTATTAGTGCCTACTCGCACTTGCTGATGTATTATACAGTCAATTTACCACCTTCGCGTGGAAAACTACAGTTCCTTATTCTACACTTTCACGTGTAGACATCTCACCACCTTCGAGTGGGATAGCAGAAGAAAGTCTCTCTCATACTCCTCTTTCACCTCGCCCTCGCTGCTGGCGCATCGGTGAGGCCCTCTGGTGGATATGTCGCCCTTACAGATACTACATATATATATATATATATATATATTGTTACGTGAGTATGGCCTCATAATAGATTATATTCGCAAAGACCCGATAATGTCTTCAGAGAAAGAATGCAGTTTGTTATTTTTTAAAATCCAAGCAAAACTTTATTTCCTTAGAAAGACTAATCCTAGTATACAAGGGTCTGTAATATTTGATACATATACTATGTGATGATAGGAGGCACTTTCAAACGTGATGTTAACATTTAACTTCCCATCGATGCCAACTTTATCACCGGACGCACTCTGGAGGGTAAGCTGGCAGTGTCCGGATGAGTTTACTTTCCACTCTTTGAGCCGGATCTTTTTGGATGATGGTAACATTGGCTCCTGTATCAATAGTCATATTGCAAGAAATTCCATTTGTATGTCCCATGATGAAAAGTCCGTTCCTGCCACCACTCATTGCAGAAATATGAAGTGCTTCAAAATGAAGCTTCTTAATATCTGACATACTCCGCCCCTCGAGATGGCCACTAATTAGTTTCTTGCTCCTTACAGGTGAGCGGTTTTAACTTCTGTGACTCGGGATGTTCTGCAGTTTCTTTGTTCGTGGGCTTCACTACCGCAGCTACACCACTTTAGAGCCGGTTTGTTGCTACTCCCATTCCGTCTCAAAGCATTGACGTGTCCGATTAAATCGTCTAGAAGAGCAGTCACTTGATCTACTGGGTCCTGGACTTGAGCAGCTCTGATTAGGTGGCGCTCTCTACTGGGCTGCCTCGAATTTCATGGTGTACACTAGAACGCTTTTTAAATCCCTGACATCCGCCAATCTGAGAGCTTTTTGTACATCAAGATCTCGGTTGCCGTTGGTGAAAATACTGCAGGGACAAAATTTTCCCTTGTTTCTGTTAGGCAGTTGGAAAAGACTAGATGAGACAGGCTTTTAACATCCTTGGCGAGCTCCTGGCGCGTTCCCTTGGGCTTCTGTTGGCGAGATTTCAACTGAAGCTTGCTACAGTCTTTTGAATACTTCTTGCCAAAGAGCAGTTGCAACGCGCTGAACAGCGTTTCGAAGTCAAGCCTCTGGTTTTTCGAGCTGAGTTTGAAGGATCCTCTGCGTCTGGTCTTAGAGAAGCAGCGAGAGGCAGAATCCCATCCATTTGCGTTTGCTGCTGTAGAGAACTAAATCTTGTACCTTTGCCAAAAAAAGGTCTTTCCATTACACGTGGATAGCTTCAGAGAGGGTCGCGATGACACCAGATAGGAATTTAAAGCAGCCAGAATATTTCCCAGTTGTAACTACGAATTTCTTCAAGCTGTCAAATTCCTTGACAACAGGACTCTGTCATCGATTTGTTGTTCAACAGCAAAAAGAATTCAGTTTCTTTAATTTTATTTTCAAACGTGTGTATTCTGCCACTCATAGTTTCGAATTTTTTTTTTTTTTTTTAGCGATAATTTCTCTTTTCCTTTCCTATGATCTTGCTTAAGTCTTTTCTTGGACGGCTCTCATGACCCCTTTAACGGACTTGATTCTAGCTAAGCTCCTGATAATATGTATGTTTATACATATTATTAATACAGATGAAAAATGAATAGTTTAAACTATTGTAATAATAAAACTTAGTAATTAGTGTCATTTAATCTTGGAAAAAACTTATTTAAATAATAAAAATATAAATGTATATATTAAGTAGTGATGATTTCATTGAAAAAGAGCTGACTTTTCAAGGGGGTGTCTCCCTTTTTCAATAAAATCACCAACAGTTAATGAGATTTGAAAGAAATTCAGTTCAGTATGATACAAAGAAATACTTCAGTTTAATTATATTAGTTCAATATATTTTCACGACAGGAATACTCCGAAAATTTTTCTCTAAGAACCACGAGGTAGAGAATTTGAAATGGTGGAATAAGCTATAAAGTATTTCTCCCACCTTCCTAGCGTGCCTTCGTGGTGTAGTGGTTCTGAACGCTGGGCCGGTATATACCAGAGGTCCGTGGTTCAATTCCCGGCGAAGGTGTTGCTAATTTTTCATCTCTCCGGCCTCTAAAAAATACCTAATGTCTCGACAGTAGCGCCCGAACTAAAAGGATTGTGGATGATGAATCTCCACACCCAGGATTTGGCGATTGGGTCCCCTAAAAACCCCATTCGCCTTTTAAAAGGGGGAGTATATAAGGTATTTCTCCCGCCTTCCTAGCGTGCCTGCCTTCGTGGTGTAGTGGTTCTGCACGCTGGGACGGTATATACCAGAGGTCCGTGGTTCGATTCCCGGCGAAAGCGTTGCTAATTTTTCATCTCTCCGGCCTCCGAAAAATACCTAATGTCTCTACAAAGTATTGGAGTTAAACTAGTATTTTTAAATAATTATTCCCGGGTAAAGGTTAAGGAGACAGAAAAAGGGTAAGAGATCTTCACTCAGCATTGGCTACTACTGAGATTTTTTAAACCGAGATTCGACCTCCGACCTGCAAGAGAGTAGGACGTATTTTTCTGTTGCTGCAAGATTCAGTTCGCATTGTTTTCCCCCCTCGCCCTTTTCTTGTAGTACAGCTAACTACGGCAGCTCTGCTACTTTGTATTACCTCGTGCTACTAGGATTTTAGTAGTATTATGTTTGTGTTTTAGTGTATGTGAGTGTCTGTGCTTTCGTTTTCACTATGGATGTTAACGACTGTGCTGAAATTTCGGACTGTGAATCCAACGATTCGGACTTGAACAATAATTATGATATGATTCCTGCGCATAAGGATTTTCTTCTAAAGGACTTACTTGCTAAGAAAACTTATGATGAGATGGACTTCATAAACGCTGTGGACTTCCTCAGGGAACTCCATTGGTTCGATGATTAATTAATGATTGCAATGGACACTTATCTTGAGGACAATCCAGGCAAGGACGTCAATATGCACCGTGAGATGATGTGTACCCAGATCAAAGAAATGAATGCGCAACTGGATAACATTAAAGGAGAGTTTTTAGGGCTCACAACAAATCTGCACTAGGTAAAACCATGTTAAAAAATTTTAATGTTCTTAGTGCTGATAAAGTTATTTGTAATGTACCTAGTACCAGTAAGGATAAGTTTAATAGGGATGTGTCTCTACCCAATTGTAAGGCTCCCGTTGTTGTAAACGTTAAAAATATCAAATATTCTGATGTCATAAAAAGTGGTACTAACATTGACAATGTGAGTGTGACTAGTGCTTTTACAAATGTTAAAAAGAAAAAACGTATAAATACACCGGATATTAAGTATGGATTTACCTCACCTCGGAGGATCGTCCGATCCAAGAAAGTCGGTAAACAATTTTTTGGATGTTGATGTCAGCAATAAATTCGATGCACTTTGTAAAGTTAACCGTCAACGTCAATAATAATGCTAGTGTGCAAGATAATGCGCCGCCTTTCGCTGAAGCTCCAGTTACTAGGAGGAAGCCTATTATGGAGATATCTACTTTAAAATTTACGATTTTATTAAAAAATTATCTGAGGAAACTGAGTCTGTACTTACGGCTAGAATAGCCGGAAATTTTCTGAAAATTTTTCCCACTAGTGAGAATGATCACAGAGTTACCTCGAAGTTATCTGACAACAATGTTCAACTTTATCCTATACATCCTAAAATAGTCCGACCCATTAAAGCTGTGATTAGGGGTATTCCAGCTGATTGCACTTCGGATGAAATAAAAGATGAATTAATTAGTGATGGATATACGTGCTCAAGGTAACACAGATAATAAAATTCGTGTTCCCGTGCCTATGTTCCAGGTCCAACTTGCAAATGAACCGGGTGTGGATAAAATCTACGAAACGCTAAACCTATCTCTCTTCAAGGTCTCATTCGAACTAAGACTACTATAAAGGGTATCTCTAGTAGCTCTAATTCGAACCATACAAATTTAAAGGCGGGGTAGAGCAATACCGCAACTGCCACTATTTCTGTCATTGCTTGTACCAGTGTAAAATTGATCTGATATGTGTAAAATGTGCACTCCCACACAGAAGTTCGGATTCTCGAGCAAAATGGATCGAAAAAGTGACCTGCTGCAACTCGGGGGGGGGGAGCGAACATGCCGCCAATTTTTCCAAGCGCCCCCAAAACTCCAATGAACATACGTAAAAAACATTCCGATAGAATTATTGACTCTATCAAAAATAGCTCTGGACCACGTGATGAGGAGCCAAGAGTAAATAAACAGGTACGCGAAGCTATAGCCGAGGAAATTGCTCCTCGTGATGATAAGTCTAAATCTGGACCAGAGGAAAGCATAATATATTACCAAAAATAGACTATTTACTTATTGTTAAAATTTCTGAGAGGCCAAAAGCCTCAGTGAAGAAAAATGCTAAACGTTCAGACAGCATATCTGCTACTTTCACGAATATACTTAAAGTTTACAATGAAATTAAAGCAATCTTTTCAGAATTTTCAATTGTTGATGTAATCAAAATTATCAGTAGTAGACTTAATGAAATAAGAGAAGCCCCTATTTCTACTGACAAAATTTTTGTATTATTTAATATACTTGAACAAGTAGGAAATGGGGGAACTTTCCCTCGATGTGGCTACTTCACGTGTGCTGAAGTTGTCAGCAGTTGGTTGTTTTTATATGCATTAGGTTTATATGCATTAGGTTATCACATATGATTTATTCTCACACATCTGGTAATTTAGTAAGGTTGTTACGAAGAACACAGAAAATATATAAATCAAATATATTTAAAACAGTTCGTTCAGTTGCGGGCCTGCCTCTACCCGAGGCTGGGTGCATTATGAATAAAGACAAAAAAATTCTTAATAAATCATTCTTTATTTCCATCAAAACAGTATCACTCTTCCGAGCTCAGCTTTCGTTCGTCCACACGTAAAACATTCGAAAACACTCAGCCCGCAGGCTGACGTCACAAGCAGCAGCGCCTCGCGCCGGTTATTACTTCAGTTCATTTCACAACATCCTCCCCCCCCTTGAGACTCAGGTTGAGTCTCAAACTCATAACAAACATTATTTAAAAGATCAAGTCTTTTTGGAACTTTTACAAGTCGTCCAGAGGAGGAATATTGTTGCATCACCATTTTATCAGGTGCAATACTCTTTTTTAACGTACACCCAGCACTAGAATTAGATTCCTCTGCACCCAGTTTCTTATCAGGAATTATGTTTCTATCATTGGACTGTATCTCCAGAGGAAAGATGCGTTGTATTGGTCGTATAACTATTCCATGCCGGGTCTTAAGTTTAAATCTTTTACAAACGATACAGTTAAAGAGGACATTTTTAATGGCCTTTCTAGCTCTGACTATCCAAAATCTTTCTCGTAATATGCATTGCATCATCTGAAGACCAGCATGACAGTTCTTATTATGCACATTTCTGATTAATAACTTAGTAAAATCACATTTTTCTGGTAACAGTATTGGATACAGAAAAGATTCATAGTCATCTCTATTTAGTATTCTCGTTTTAACTCTTAGAATACCATCATCATCAATGAGCGTTTCAATAAAATTATAAGATTTCTTATCAGTCAGATAATAATTTTGAACCAAACGAATTAAATTTTTCTCAGAATTTTCAATTTCATACTGTGAAAGTTCAATCTTTCCATTCTTTTCAGAACCACCTTTACAATTATTTACAAATCTAAATATCCATGCAAATACTCTAATCATTTTATCATAATTGGATACACTGATTCGATGCCAAGGGGGTGCGTCTTTTGATAGATCAATATTCACTCTTTTTATCTTTTTCCTCTCCAATTCTACTTCTTCATGCAAATAAATAATCTCACCAGTGGGCCAGTTTTCAGGGCTTTCTCGTAACCACAAGGGGCCTTCCCACCATCTAGACCGAAGCATTTGCTTCGCAAAACATCCGCGCGACAACAAGTCGGCAATATTTAGTTTCCCTGGGATATGTCTCCATGAATGACCTCGCGTCAACTCTCGAATCTCTTTAACCCTATTTTCGACGAAAACGGACCAATTTCCTTGCTCTGTTATCCACCAAAGGGCAGTGGTTGAATCAGACCAGAAGGTAACTTTTAAATCGGGCAAACTGAGAGCTTTGATAATAGAATTTGCAAGTCTAGAACCTATACAACAGGCCATTAATTCTAAGCGAGGAATGCTTAAAGATTTCAAAGGCGATACTCTAGACTTCGCCCGTACGAGATTTATTTTTACTTCAGAATTAAATATTGATCGAACAAAGACGCACGCTGCATACGCCCCCTTGCAAGCATCCACAAATACATGTAGTTCAGACGTGTCATTGATAAACAAGTATCGAGGCAAAGTAACATCTTTCAAAACATTAAGTTCTTTAAACCAGTTCAAAAATATATTTACATCATTCGGAGACAATTCATCATCCCATGCAATTTTCACTTTCCACAATTTTTGCAACAACAGTTTTGGAAGCAATGTAGTTGGCGTTATTAAACCAATAGGATCAAAAATTGTCTGCACAATTGCCAAAATTGTCCTCTTTGTGATTTTTGTATCACAGGTCAATGTATCTGTGTCTGTGCAGCACCTCAGCGTATCATTATCCAAATTCCAAATTACCCCCAAAACGGAAGTATCCCCTGAATGTTTGTCAACATTTGTACCAGCCACATTGCTTTCAAAACCGCGCAAGTTAAAACATCCATTTGACATGATTAATTTGGAATGTTCAATAAACATAAACTGTTCATCAATACTAAAAACACTAGATAAACAATTATCCACATAAAATGACGATTTCAATTTTTGAGCAACTTCACTATATTGACGTGGACAGTTTTCTAATAGATGCATTATAGATGCGTTCAACAAGTAGGGGCTCGAAGAAACTCCAAACACAACTCTGCAATGCCTATAAATTAATTTCTCTTCATTGCATGGGAAAAAAAATCTGAGAAAATCTCTATCTTTAGATGCGACGGATAACATTAAAAAAGCCTTTTCAATATCGGCACTAATACCAATCGGATACATTCTAAAACGATCTATAATATCAGGTATTAATTCAATAAGATTTATTCCTTTACACAAACATTCGTTCAAAGAGAGTCTCCCTTTCTCAGATGCAGAAGCGTCAAAAACAGGACGAATTTTCGTGGTTTCACTTCCTAATTTGATTACAGGCCTTTGCGGCAAATAATGACATTCATTATTCAATTCGTTTTCTGGTACGCGTTCAATAATATTCAACCTTTCCCATTCTTTGAACACATTTTGATAATCATCGAAAAATTTACTACATCTGAGTTTATAGATCATCTTTTGATACCTTTTCCAGGATAATTCTTTATTATCGGTTAAATGTGTCGTATCACATTTCCACGGAAGTTCTACTTCATATCTTCCATTTGGAAGAATTTTCATTTTGTTCTCAAATTCAGATAAATTAAAACTTTCATTCATTTTAACAGTTTCGTTTGGAGCGCATATTCCTATTTTTTCAAGTTCCCATAACTCATTCAGAGGAATTCTCCTGACATGCATTGAAAATGTTTTCAAAATATTATCCTTTTCACCCGAATTTCGTTTGCCAAATACCGTCCATCCAAGTTTCGTTTCGACAGCCGTTACCCCGGACTGTAATTCAATAGAATTTCCCGTCAATAACTTTCCTATAACATCTGCTCCGATTAAAAGGTTAATTTCAATTTCCTTTCGCAATGGATCCGAAAATTCGATTTCTTTTTCTTTTAATTCATTCAAAATCTCTTTATCCTTAACCTTAGGAATAAAACCGCAAATCTTTTTTTCCGATAATGCCTCAAAACTACATGCGAATGTTCCTTTTAAATTGCTGACCTCGACCGAAAACACTTCATGTTGTTTAGGTTTCGTTTCGTCCCCCCCAAACAGTGCATGTATAACTGTCTCCTCCCGAAGTGGAGATGCTTTAAGCTGACTCATCATATTTTCACTAACGTAGCTACTTTGGCTTCCACTATCAATTATGCAGCGAATAATTTTCTCGCGACCTTGACACCGAATTCGAACGCAAAGCGTTTGCAAAAATACAGTTTCGCTTCTGCTACAGTTAGAAAGAGAACTCTCTTTTGAAACATTTATCTGATCATTATTTTTTAGCTTTTGATTACACATTACATCAAAATGATTACAACTTTTGCAAATAGAACAACTTAACTTACCTTTGAAAGGACAAAATTTACTAATATGACTCGCTCTTTTCAGACAAGAAAAACAAGCACCTTTTTTCAACAACAATTGTTGTTTTTCAGCTAAAGTCATTTTTTTTGCAGAGTAACATTTTTCACTAAAATGTTTCTTTTCACAAAAATTACAGTTCGGAACACTCTTACCTGAATTCTCAAGACTTACTAGAGCTGATGCTGTTACGGGATCATTTTGCTTTACCTGTTCGTGGTTATAATCTTTCTTTCGATGGTTCTGTTGGGAAGCGAAACCAGTTCTTGCGAGGAGAACCATCTCTTCCCCCTTAACTTCCTGTTTTAAGAAATTCATTAAATATTTCAAAGATCGATTCCCTTTAGTTTCAATGGAGTCGTGATTTCTGCTTCTTTCCCATGCCATCAGTACTTCTTCTGGTAAGCAACTTTCCACTAAGGGGGTCAAAAAATCCCCATATTTTTCTTGGGTTCTTCCCAAACTTTCCAACGCTCGCAATTTTCCTTCTAGTTCATCATACAGGGAGGGTAGATCCGTTTTTGCTCTTCCGGTTACAGCGTTCTTCATCACTAGGCTTAACAAGTCTCTCACATAGATTTGCACAAGTAAATCTTCGCGTCCAAAGCGCTCTTTTAGTTGTTCGATGGCTTTAGGATAATTAGCTGCCGTTGCCGGGAAGCTAAGGACTAGGCGTTCTGCTTTCGATTTGGGTTCCATGGCCTGCAATAAATACTGCATTTTATCTTCATCGGCGATACTTTTGTCATCGTGGATTTTCTGGAACTGACTCCAAAAAGTCAGGTAATCTTTAGCTTCACCACTGAATTTTTTAAGCTCAATTTTAGGCAATTTAAATTTCCTAGATTCGGAATTATTTGAAGGAGAAGAGGCTTGTATTTCCGCATCTATTTGAGCACACTGTTCTAGAAACTTATCTCGATAATTCTCCGCTTCTTGAAAATCATCACTAAATAATTTTTCTCCATCTTCAGTCTGCAGAATTTGCTGCGATATAGCACTCTGGCATACGTCAAGTCTCTGGAATTTATCACAAAGTTGACACTTCAAAATCGAAAGTATTTTCAAATCTCTTACTTCTTTAGTTAATTCACTTTCGGTTTTCCTTGAGGTTTGCGAAAACGCAATTCTAAGTCCTTTTCTTTGAGCCTTTAAAGCGATCAAATCCATCTTCAAAGTATATTCAAAATCGAAATTCAATAACAAAAGTTCAATCGGAAAATTCTAATTCAAAGCACCCGGTCCCGCCGAGGGTACCACTATGTTACGAAGAACACAGAAAATATATAAATCAAATATATTTAAAACAGTTCGTTCAGTTGCGGGCCTGCCTCTACCCGAGGCTGGGTGCATTATGAATAAAGACAAAAAAATTCTTAATAAATCATTCTTTATTTCCATCAAAACAGTATCACTCTTCCGAGCTCAGCTTTCGTTCGTCCACACGTAAAACATTCGAAAACACTCAGCCCGCAGGCTGACGTCACAAGCAGCAGCGCCTCGCGCCGGTTATTACTTCAGTTCATTTCACAACAAAGGTGGTGTGTATTTGGTATTTAGTTTTCCTGTTTTGCATTTTGAATCCGTTTATGATTTTCAATTATTTTAAAATTTATCATGATACCATTATATTTATGATGATGATTTATTATGACTCTCGCACTGCCTTTACATGTTTAACTTTATTTTTGTTTACATGCTCACCAGTTTGACAGCTCGCTTTATATGTTTCGTTTGTAAGACGTGTGCTATGTGACCGCCGTATTTTTATGCTTGGAACTTTTCCCATTTTAGTGACAGTGTCTCAGCATTTAGAAGCACCTCTATTACTTCGCAGTAAAGTCGAAAGTAACTATTTACTCAATGGATGTAGGCACCACAGACCAAGTACTCCATATTCGCACCACTCGAAGAAGCTAGATTTTTTAAACGAAAATGGCCAAATAACTAGCCGCACAGACGGTATAGTGGTCAGGGAAGCTGACTGCCCCCTTTGAGGAATTTCTCGAGAGGGAAAAAACACGATCTTGGGCCTCAATGAATGTATAGATTTGTAGTTTTTGCTCCTTTAATCTATATTTCCTATCTATTTAAATTAAAAGCATATATTAATACAGTGTGCCTCAAATTGATAAAATAGTACACATATAATAAATTATGACCATTAACTTAATAAATAAATAAAATGCTTATTTTTTTAAAATTAATTAATATTAAAATTTAAAAACTCTGTAATTTATTTACTTATTTATTTTTCCTGATGTGTTCTCGCCTTGTTTTAGAGTTATGATTTTATCTGATGGTGTTTTCTGAGTATATGAATATGTTGGAAACCGCAATAGATTATGTTACTTAAGTTAATGTATAATTTTGCATGATATTATATGTATCTTGATCTTATGTGTCTTCTGTTACTGTGTCTCAAGGTAGAGGCTAACATATTGTTTCCCATGTTAAAAAATAAAAGTTTAATTCAACATTTTTTTAAATTTTAGTTTCCCTGTTATAGCACAAGTTAGCTTCTAAACTAGACTTATACTGTTATGTGACTGGACCCCCAATATTTATATTTTATTATTAATTTTCCCCCATCTTCACATCTATTCAGCTTTAGAAAACACACTCATTACACACACCTGGAAGACTCTATTTAATGTAAATGATAACAATTTCTTTTGACTACACTCATGGACCCAATCGTGTTTTTTTTTTTTTTTTGTAACAAAATTCTCTCATTTCCTTTCCTTTTCTTTCTATAGACCCTTTTTTTTTAAATTATAAATATAAATTTTTTAAAATTTCCTCTCCATTACTTTTGGGCCGTTTATTTTTTACTTTATTTTGTCCCATCTTTTCTTCCTGGCCTTTCGAACTCGTATAAAATATACGAAGTTCCTTTTTACTCTCCTCTGAAATACGAAATTGCCCCCCTTTCTATATGGTCGCCGCTTTTTCAGATGGCCCAGACTTTCCTTTCCCCATCGATGACGAATAGCTGATAGCTTTGGGCTGTGTCTACCCGTACGACGTCGGACGTTTAGCTGAAACATGGTAAAAATGCTAAACGTACGACTAGTTGCGCAGAGACACTTTCGTGATTTCTGCGCATTCCGACCAGTCGTAAAGAGATGTTTGTTTACATTTGTGTTGATTATCGGTGAATTGCTTTTCCGTGTAGTGCTAGAATATCAAGAAAAAGTTATTTTTTTATTTCGTTTGATGACTAATTACTATCATTCTTGATAGATATCTAAAACATTATATAAAATAAAGAACTTTGAATATATCTGAATATTATTCTTGTTTTAAATTGCTAATGTTTGATCATTTTATACTGATGCGGAGTTTACACAAATAATCAAAATTTCTTGAAATTCTTATCAACAGATTTAAATAAATCACGCATGCAAACAGTAAAATCACATTCTTACGAAAGGAAATTGAAAAATCGTCTTAAAACCTTGTGTAATTTTTCTGTCATGCGTAGCTAAATATTTCTATAAAATTGCATACAGAAGCATTTATATACATAAAGAGTGTGTTCAGGAGATGAATTAGAAATGTATGTGCATATGCTTGTATGTACCGATGTAGGTGTTCATGTAGCATATGTATATGTGTGTACATACGTTTGTGTGTGTGTGCACAGATATACATGCATACATACATTTTTGAGTCTGGTCTCGAAAAATGTCTTGCTGAAAAAGAATGTAAACAAACCACCCAGCTCCTTAAAAGAAAAGTTTAGAAATTTTTTATCATAATTTTGGTTTCTACAGCAAACTTTTGTGTGTGAGTTTGTTTTAAACTCTTAGAAGAACTCAAATTTTAATATAAAGACGTGAAAATTTTTTACGTTTTGATAGTGTACTTGATGATTTATTAAAAACACAATTGACTCTCTTGTATTTAATATTGAAAAGAAGGAGGGTGATATGTACAAAATTATAATAAAGATAATTCTAAGGTATTTTTTATAAATATATGTGACTTCTGAATATAGAAAATAATCGCTTACAAATGACTTATGCAGTATTTGTTTTATTATCATATCCTGTCCTCATAAGCTCAAAAATAAAACTTTATACAGGAAAGTCATTTTACCTCCAAATATATTTTATGGTATTGAAGTATGATAACAGATGATTATTTTTGTTAGAAAAATTATTATGTTATGAATATTTTCCTGAAGATAATTATACATCATATTCAAGGATATTTATATATTAATATATATATATTATATTCAAGTAATAGATGACATATTTATATATTCTATTTAAAAATAAATGGCAGCACTATGTCTTATCATTAACTTTATCAAAAGAACTTATAGGTTTAAAGCACCGAATTTCTAGTATAAGAACTGTACTTCAAATGTCCTTTTCTTTTCTTTTCTTTTTTCTTTTTTTTTTTTTTTTTCCCTGTAAGTTTTGCTTTATACTATTTACAGATGTGACATCTAAAAATGCTTGGCCTTTTTTATCCAAATATCTAAATATGGAAGTCTGAAATAATGCAATATATTTGTATGTATATAGAGTAAAATATTAGTAAATTCTACATAAGTACATTATTATTCTAAGATAATGTAATAAAAATATTCAGTTTAATGCAAATATGTGAATCAATTTATACATATAAATTTTAAGTGTATGACTTCTGTTGGATGTTTTAAGTAAACAATCAAAAAAATTAACCTTTTTATCAACTTATCTTGCACATATATACATTATTACTTTTTTTTCCTATAAGAATAAACTTAATCTAATATAATAATCTAAAAATAAATGATACACAACATCTATTAAGGCAGACCATTTTTAGTACAGTAATAAATAATACAAGCAATATAATTTAATACTTTCAGTTGTCAGAGAATGAAGTGAGTTTTGTGAAGCTATTTAATGAAAAAATCTGAAAACAATTTTTGGTGGTTCTAAAATACAAGTTCTAAAAGAATTAAAATATGTACATGAGATAAATGCCACTCTTTTTGTTTTAACCCCCTTTGAATAAATTTTAACCAATTTGATACTTTTTTTACTTCTTTTCAAAACCTTGAAATAAATGAGAAACTGATTTCAGGACCAACACATTTCAAGAAATATTGCTAACTGCAATGAATCAGCACACATGTATGACTTCATCAGAACCATCAGAATGTCTTGTATTACCTTTATTTATTTATTTAAAGTTACTAATGGATTTATATGTAGAAGAGCTGAGATTTCTAATACAGTTACCACACTGGCATTTTTAATGATCTTTTCACTAATGATTTAAAATCTCTCTATATTTTTTTTATTATTTTTCAAATGAAAAGTTTTTGTTCATTTGTTTCCAAAATAACAGCTACTTCCTTAGTTTAATTATTATTTTTCTTAACTGGTTTGTCTGGTGAACTGCTGTGATTTTTTTTTTTTTTTTTTTTTTTTGTGAATACATTTATTCTGTAATTTGTTGTTTTCAGTAGTTTTTTAATTTCTCTTTTGAAAAGTTTTCTGCATTTTAACTTAATAGCCTTGAAACTTATGATCAACATTCAAAATCTAACTTCCATTTTAAATTTCAATGTTTACCTAGATTCATAACAAGTGTATTATTTTTAAATTATTCAGACAACTTAAGAGCTCTGTGTCTTACATCTTCATAATGGTAGAAAATTTCATTGTACAGCCTATGTACATTTTAGTTTTGTCATGTCATGCCATTTGTGAAATATTCCTTCTCTCTGCTTAATTTTATTCCATATATAGAGATATTCAGTAAGTTTAAGCATAATAAATTTGTAGAAGATAAATGTCTAAAATTCCATTTTCAGTTTCCTATGTAGACTTTTACATTTGCATTTAGTACAGCAATCAATTACGCATTGAATTCCAATATAAAAATATTTTTTATCACAGCCTTCAGATCATTCCTGAACATCATTCAAATCATCATCAGACTGCAGTATGAAATATACAAATACTACTTCTGTTTTTGAAACAAAAAAGAATGATGACAAGGTCTAGTGAACATTGTGCATAGGGTATAAGCTGAAATTATTATTCCTGGAACAGCAACCTGGCAAATTTTAGTCTTGTGTGCTGCAGCGTTTTTATGCATAGCGGAATTTTACTGCTGAGTTTGCTACACAGTTTTATAGTTAATAGGAATTGTATTGGATTATTACGTCAAAAAAATGTGAGAACTATCTGTCTAAGAGAAGATATGCCTTTTCAAAGGAACAATATAAGGAAAACTGGCTCTGATTCACTTTATACGTGAGGAAAACAGCAAAATCTCCTCTGGAGCCAGCCTATTCGTCAAGATAAAACTCTGAGCGAATTACTAGCATTCAGCGGATTTACCTCTCGGCCGCTGGTGGGCCTAGTACAAGTTGAGTCAACAGGTTAGCGTAATAAACACCTTTTATCATGATATTATGTGACCTATAATCTATAAGCAATGCTCTTCATAAAAAATGGTGCCCACCAGCGGCCAAGCGGTAAAGTCACTGAACACTGGTAGTTCGGTCCGAGGTTCGAATCCCACGAACAGGCTGGCTGCATGGGTGTTTTCGTGGTTTTCCCCATGTGTAACGTGTATACGAGCCAGTTTCCCTTAGAAAGTCCTCCCTCCCCTTAGGCAGATAGCCCTAGAGTGCTTTGCCGTAATTAAATACACCTCATAAAAAATGTTAATTCCGTTTGCTTTCTGTATTCTGAACTTAGCTCTTGTTTATCTATTCTCTTGTTTTGAGATCTGCTCATCAAAACAGAGCAGCAGGTCAATTAAAGAAGGATATGCATGCAGTGCAATCATCTTCAGTACGATCTCAAGTCATAGTCACGTCTTTAATCCACCTAAAATCCAGTCCCAGTACTTCTCACTATTTGAGCAAAAGTATAATTCCTGTTGGAGTCTAAATTAAGATGAGCTCCGGTATTTCAATTTTCTACTGAACTATTTTCATTAATTAAATTGAATTATCTAATTTTATTTATTAATTTGCATTTTATTTTTATTTTTTCTTTATTTTTATCTTTGTTGACGACCTTTCATAGTCCTTCTTCTTTTAGAAATTAAGTACTGACCACAATGCATTGAGGCATAAAATTGAACAGGCACTCGTATAATCCTATGACAAACATTCCAGACTTGCTAGATAATGTGTTTCATATTGAGGACATCGAAGCACTGAGCCTACGCAGGCCAGATAGAGCTTAAGACACATTATTTTGATCACTGCAAAGCACGCAAGGGCTTTCTGCCTAAGAACAGGGATGCTTTTGCGGAGCACTTTTTAAAGGTTCGATTTGGTTTGTTTGATTTTAGAAAAGCACTTGAGGGCTATTTGTCTAAAGAAGAGCAAAGATTCTTGATGCCTTCATGATGGACTTTTCGAAGAAAACTAGCTGGCATTCACATTGCGCAAGAGAAAACATCAAAAACTCCCATGCGACCAGTCCGTTCGCTGGAATTTCAAACCAGTCGAACTAACAGTATTCACCAAATTTACTGGTAGGTTTATACTCAACAAGGGACATATTTTTGGAGCAGGTAGGTAGTGTAAGTGTCAGTAAATGACGTAGCCAGTCTTGGGCAATAAGCTATGAGTGGCGTTCTTTATCCTACTGAAATATCGTGCTTGGATTCTTTGTCAGGTATTGGTGTATATTGGTTGAGACAGATAGATTTTCGCATGTTATGTCTCATGTGCAAGCAGTAATTAGAATGGTGCAAAGCATAGTATAACATCGTCAACGTATTAGACAGTGAGAAATGTGACAACACTGACTAAGAAAGGAATGCAAAAGATACAAAAGCAGATTCGAAATACATCTGTATTCTACTCAAATCAGAAGGTGAATGCCCATATGATAAGGGTAACACAAACGCAATTATCACTAGGGGATATAATCCTACTTAATTGTGATGCAGTCTCTCTACTGTATAGTCATGCTCTGTACGAGATCGTCCACGAATTTCTGAGAAATTATGTTCAATTCTTCTTGCAGGGCTGATTACAGCTATGAAAGCATTGAAAGGCACTAGCGACGGGCTGTCAAAAGTCCCCAGACCATACACCATATATTAAGTTGGAGCATACGACAGCCTTCAGAATGCCTACGCTAAGACAGGTGCTATATCTTCACTCCTTAACAAGCTAGCGACAGTTGGTATACCCTGAAGTGTAGCATTATTGTTCGCGAAGAATCTTGGAAAAGATGCACGTGAGGAGAAGAACATTAGCACAACTGCAGTCAGTAGTGAATTAATCTTCTTCAGATGTATGGAGCTTCATATAGCGACCAAGCATTTCACTTCCACAAACGAAAATTTGAGCACTTGCAAACTGTTTCCTTTCGATGATCTCAGAGGGACGACTGCGTAATCTCTGCTTTATCTAGATATTTAGACTTCCAGAATGGCTAGATAATCTAAATATCGGAAGATTAAAGCTGTTATCTTATTCTTGAACCGGGATGATAACGCCTCATATAACTGGATGACTGGATGACTGGATAGATAGAAAACTGGATGACACCCCCTTTCCCTGTTTAGTCTTGCCAGTGACTGCTGCTATCCTTAAAGCTCAACTCCATTGCTGAGCTACTCAGTGGCGTAAAGGGGGTGTATGATGCGCCGTCGCAGAGGGGCGCCAAATGGTCTCCAAACAAGATTTTCATCATATCACTGTGTTTTTTTCGGGAAGGGGGGCGCCAAAAAGGTATTTTGCCCCGGGCGCCAGTTATGCTCGCCACTCCACTGGAGCTACTCAGATCTTTTGTTTGCAACACTACAGAAGACACTGCCTCTGACGAGAAGGCATGAAAGTCCGCAAAGCGATCAAAACACCATGAGATTGTTTCGTAGTGATATCAGTGTTATAGCTAGAGACGGGCGAGGGTGGACAACTGTCCCTGGGCGTAGTGTCACGGAAATGCCAAACTGACGAAGTTTTAGAATGAAACGGTTTCCATACTTAGAAAACAGAAGGGTGTATGAAATCTGCAGTTGTCTTTAGGCGCTGAAAACTATAGCCAAGTCTTTAGCCATATTGGATGTCCAGTAATAGATTGCATGCATCTTAGGATGTCACCCACTGTCACCACCACCAGATGATGGGAGTCATTAGCATAGATATCGCATCATCTAAAGACGGCTCTCCAGTGGCCGAGCGGTAAAGCCGATAAACTCGGGCCGGGCCTCGAATCCCAGCGAGCAGATTGGCTGCTAACTAAGCGTTTTCATGGTTTCCATATGTGTAACCTATATACAGTCCAATTTCCCTTAGAAAGTCTTTCACGAAGCCATCCCTTCCCTTAGACAGGTAGCCCTCGAATGTTTCACCATAACTAAATAAACTGAACCCAACTCATCATCTGTAAGAGAAGATATCAGTTCTTCATATCCTGGCGTGGTTGTTTGTGGAAAACCACTACCAGAGTTGGATTAGCCATTAAGGAAAGTAAGCACGTGCTTAGGGCATCAGGTAAAGGCGGCGTTACTAAAAGGTGCTTAAAGATTCAAACAAAGAGTGCAAAGAGTCCACAAAAATAAAATTCTCACTGCAGATTTTAGAAGATACCTAGTGCACTTAATCCAAGCCCGAGAAAGAGGGAATGATGAGAAAGAGGCGTTATACTATAGATGTATGTGGAGGCAGCAAAATCTTTGAAGTGCTACGGGCATATAAAAGTCTAATTTGGCAATGAGCATTACTAAACATTCTGATAGCTGCTCCCTTTGTTCGAAATATAATCCAAACTACTGACATGATGTGTATAGTCGCACTTTGGCCTTCTTTCAAACTTCCAGACAAAGTCGTCCAGATATTGTCTATAGAACTGTCACGCTGAGACTACAAATATATGTTGTTAAAACCAAGTGTACCGTGCAGTAGCTTCCGTTCATGTTTTGAGCATACACCATGCTTTATACCCTCTCCTACACCCCATAGATGTCATGCTACGTATATGTGCATGCTGTACAATACCGGACCCTAAGTGATCTCCTAATTCATCTTTTTGTTGCATCTTCTTGTTTGTACTAACGTTACATTAATTTCTCCATTTCATTCTTAATTTTTATTATTTATATAATTGCAGAACTGATCAGCTATCGTGGATGACTTCTTAAATCGCAATATTTTACAGGAGCGGAAGCACGCTGTCCACTAGGAAGGTTGGGATTTATGCTACTGACCGGGAAATTCGCTTAGCTACATATAGGAACTGTGTGCAGCCAAAATAAAATAAGATACTAAGTCACTAATTTTCTCTTTCCTTACAGCTTGGCTTCGTGTTCTAATTAGAAGCACGTTCGGCTGGCAATAGGGAAGTCCAGAATGCAAATCCTGGGGCGGTCATTCGCTGATATTTTCTATTTCAAATAAATACCTAAAGGCTCCACCAACTAACCAAGTGGTTCCCAAACTAAAATGTGGTAGACGATAATTCTTCACCACCAGCAGGTGGCGATTAGGTTACCACCTCCCCAACTGCCTTTTAAATGGGGAAGAATGTACGGAATTTTCTTTTTTCTCAACGCATGCTTTCATGATGTAATTAGAAGCACTTCTGGATGGCAGTCTTTAAGCCCAGATTTCGAATCCAGGATAGGTCATTTCTGATTTTTTTTTTTTTGGGCTCCTAAATAAACCTAATATTATACATCACCGTTCTATGGTGCTCTACACTCATCTACAATAGCACAATCCCAAATAGAGCTACCAGTGCTTTAATATCGAGATTAGTGTACATAGTGACTCTGAAATTGCAGTTTCGATGGTAATGGTTCAGAGGCACATGTTCTACTGTAGTGTGGATTAGGTTAACATGTCTTTCTGGAGCTGTTTCCAAAGCAGAAGGGTGCTGATCATTCTACAGATTTAAGGCGAATGATAAGGCCTTTACCGAAGCTTATAAGTTGGGTAAATCAATGTCTACATGATCTTTTTTCTGATTACATACTTTTTGTTTTGTGTCATATGGGGACAAACTGTATACTAGTTTTTATGCCTGCTTTGAATCAGACACTAATTTTTGTTTGCAGCACCACTATAGGGTTTGCAGTCATACCCTGCTACACGACACTTGAACCATTAGCATCTATGTTCACATATTGCTCAATTGATTTATTAGTTATAGCTTATGTGCATACATTTCTTTGTCATATGTGTATGTATTTTAATATGAATCTTTTGTAAAAAATAAATTAGACTTGCATATATGCATAGGCAAGCTAGTTTGCTATACGAAAATAAAATAAAATTAAAAACCCTGTTCCTTAGACCATATCAACTGGCTGTTTACCCAAGTCTCATATATTGCTATAGCACCAGATGTTAAATTTAAATCGACCACTTCATTTAAAAGTTATAAAATGGACATTTGTATACTATGTTATCTTTTAGTACATGCTCAGCTGTTGAATTTTTATGGCAAAGGTCCTGAGAGGTATCTGCTTAAAAGAAGAGATGCCCTTCTTTGAGCACTTTTTGAATGAAACTGACTTGTATTCATATTAAACATAGGGAAAACTGTAAAAACAGAGATGTAGCTAACCCATTTGATAGAATTCAAACCTAAATTGTATCACCAGTATTCTGTGTCTTATCTATTCGAGAACTGACACCGGTGGGTATTCTTCTAAAGCAAGATTTTGGTTTGTTTGCATATAGATATTACTTATGCAGTAGATCATTATCAGACATATAAAAATAGTGATATCATTGAATGAAATTAAAAAAAATAATAATTCCATTTTGCTACAAACTTCATACACAGGAAACAAGAGAAATAATGCTTTGAATTTTGCTCATCAGAAGAAGCATTAAATAATACAGCACTTTTGATGAGCACAGTTAATTGGTGTGTATATGTATTTTAATCAGTGAGCTGTTCTAAAAGATGTTTCATGGAATGGTCAGACTTAATTTCTCAACCAGACTAGCAGCATTGTTCATCTGACATGAGACAAACTTAAATTAAGATATACATAATTTTTAAAACAGGGCACATAAATTTCTATATAATGGCTAACATAAATTATATTTTATGTTAGCCATTATATAGAAAACTGGCTAAATAAACAGAAAATCTAAAAAATACAGCCGCCTATTCCACAAACAAAAAAAAAAAAAAAAAAAAAAGACAATCTTAAAATGAACTCAATGATTGCAGACTATAGTAATAACAATTTATTTAAAATGAATGTAGATACAATATTTTACTTTTAAACATGTCAAGAAACTTGTAGTGATCATCCAGCTAATTCAGTTTGCTTTTAAAAAAGTGTGCATTGAAATTAAAAAAAAAAAAAAAAAAAAAAAAAAAAAAAAAAAAAACAAGGATTTAAAGAAAAAAGAACAAGAGCTTTTCATTATTAAAAACTATTATGACCTAGAAGAAATCTAATCATATCCTTTCACATTACCATCCATGCACACCAATCACATAATCATCCAGCTAGTTGGAGAAAAATGGTTTTAGGTAATGAATTATTTTGCTTTTTTAATTCCCCTGATATGAAACTCAGCCAGATCAGGTTCATGAATTTAATTGTAAAATACGGGTATTGAGAAGCAACTGTCATTGGCGAAGGGCTTGGGCATATTGTAGATGACAGTAGGAATCTGCCCCATAGTTATCCCTATGGGACGGACGGATAGAGGACTAATGTCAATTTCAAAAATATGTCTCTGCAATAATATTTTATTAAATTAATTATGTGAGGTTTGTTTGGTGCATTATGAAAAATGAGCACTATTTATGAACAACTTAAGATACTTAACAGTAAATTATCATCACATACATCACAAAAAAGAAATGTATCTCTTTGAGTGCGCATATAGTGAGCTTGGATATATATATATATAAAAGTATATTTTATTTAGTATTATATTATTCTTTTTCATATTTTTATGTTAAATGATAATTCTTAAATAGATAAGAATGAATGAATTTATAAAAACAATCATCTCAACCTTTATAATAAATGACACCTAAAGGTTTTCTCAAAATTTAATACAGTTATTCCCATACATGTTGATTTGGCATCCATAGTTGTTATGGCCAAACTATTATAATGCAAATAACAGAAGAAAAAAAAAATACAAAATGCATTTTAAATGAGAACAGGCCACATCATGCCAAAATAATTTGTACTAAAATTCCAATCATAAGCAAAAATATACAAGTATAAAATAAAAAAATTAAAAAAATATTGTTCTGACATCAAATACAAAACTGCTTACTTTGCTTATAGTACTTAACATTTTATTCAGGGTTAAATTAAAACATCAAAATTCTCAACATTAGAGATACAGAAAATATATTAAAAAAATGTATATGATATAGTAACAATCTCAGCATGCACAATTTATCAATTAAATTTGACTTCCTTTATACGTATTTTTCAAATCATGAGAAACAGTTTTTGGCTGATTTTTGTGATGAAACATTAGAAGATATTTTCCAAGAAGGGATGCTTTAAGGCAAACTGGCTTGCATTCATATTACACATGGAAAAATCATGACGACGCTTATGCAGGCAGTCCATTCACCAGGATTCAAGCTATTAGTGTTCAGCTTCTCACCAACTTGTCCACTGGCACACAACAGCCTCTTGTAATACATTATCTGCAGACATGAAATCCTGTATTTATATGAAAAGAAAGTTATACATTCAATATTAATTACAAAACCCATTTTCATACATGCCTACTGACAAATTATAAGTAATCCTCAACTCATGATGAGTATTGTTCCAATAGTTCCATCATAAGTTCATACTGATGTAACTCAGGGTCTTAATAAAATTATACCTTGGTATGTTTGATTATATTGTTATGAATAAGGCTTCTGTTTTACATGAAAATGGTTTAAGGAGGTATAAACTTATGTGACATTTATAAACAATTTATTTGCATACATTCACATGAATTTTATAAAATTAATACATATACATCCCTTTCATTAGTTGATAAGAACAAAAATATATACAAAATTCTTTTAATTAAAATAATGGATAAGTAACTGTTACTTATTTGGAAGAATTATTGTAAAATACAACTTAGTGAAAAATTATTATTCAGGTATGATCAGAATCCTATAAAAACAATGCATGTATGCATAAGCTGTTTATATTTTTCTGTAAAATAAACATTTGATCTGGATTACTGCATACTTTTATTTCAAGATGCTTTTTTAGTTAGGACTACCTAATATACACTAATGTTTGTGAAAATCACAACCATGAAGGAATTATGCACTTTGAACCAAACTTACATGAAATGTAAAGTGAGTTAAGACATACAAATGATTAGAATTACAAAGGGATTATGCATGCATGAAACGAGAACTGGCAGTTGTAAAGGACTGTAAAGTTGTGCTGAAATCTGTTTATCATCCTCCGTCTACAGTGAACATTTAATTTGTGCTCAGTATGCCTCGTCAACAGCAGAGGATGCCATACCAACAAGTTTGAACGAGGCCACATCGTCTGTATGCAAGAGGGTGGACTTTCATATCAAACAATCACAGCCCGCACGCAGCACAATGCCACAACAGTGATGCATGTTTGGAAGAAATGGACAGCGAGAACCAAACAAGGTGAAATCCTGGCAATGGGGCACACAACATCACAGGACGACAAACACCTCATCTGCATGGCTGTGATGGATTGTAGAGCATCCTCTCGTATGTTAGTACAATATTGGAGCACGGTTACAAGTGTTCGTCGCTGTCTGCTGCAACATGAACTGCATGTAAGGGCTCCTCTACGCAGGATTGCCCTGTCGCTGAGTAACATATGCCTCCGACTTCAGTGAGCACTGCAACTCAGTGCGTGGCGTGCTCTGTGGCAACAAGTTGCTTTCTCCAACAAATCTTGCTACAATCTGGAGTATAATGATGACAGAGTATGCATTATTTGATGCATTCCAGGCACTATATTTTAGGGGAAAAAAATGCCTGTGCACAAGCCTTCTTTAAGGTACAACAGGTTTTGCATCTTCCCCAGATATGTTGCTCAATCAGCATGCCTAGGATTTCATCGGTCAGCGACTTGCACGTACAGCTAGTGGGCCACACACTGAAACTGAACTTTCACATCAATTCAAAGCCATTCCCCAGGATTACATTCAGAACCTATACGATTCAATGCCACGATGTGTACAGGCTCTCGCTCAGCATGACAGAAACCCAAAGTACTGATTTTCCAACTTTCGTTTTTTTTTTTTTTTTTTTTTGTTTGTTTGTAAATGTGATCGTTTACTTGTATCACTATTGGTAATATGCGGAATAAATTTCATTCATTTCCGACAATTCCTTCATGGTGTTGCATTTTTCACAAACATTAGTGTGTCTACAGCATCCAGTGCCTGCTCAGCATCCTCTCGTATGTTACTGAAGATAAATGACTAACTGAAGACAATTTTTAATCTCTATTGAAATGCCCGTAATGATTCATTGTTAAGCACAGAATCTTAAATAACACTTGTCACTCCTAGCAATGCCTCATTCTGCCTCTAGTCCATCATCAGAAAACTCCATCAACCTGCTGTGGAGGAAGCTCCACGTTTATAAAATCATTGCCATCATCTTCAAAGGCAGAATTACAGAGGTTCTGGGAATCCCATATTATCTTTAAATTCTTTCAAAGCTTTTCTCAAGCCTTTTCTTGTACAATGCAATCATAAAATGCTTGTTAAAATTCTACTCAGTATCAACTGTAATCTCCAAATGCGGCTTTATGAATTTGTGTCCATCATCTATACAAATTACACTGACCAAAAAAAAAAAAAAAAAAAAAAAAAAAGCATTATCTAATTTTTAAAATTACATTATCTTTCGGCTATGCCGAACTGGATGACGAAAGGGGCAATTCTCAGAACCCGCACATTTCCAGGAAACCCGTTATCGCTCAGATTGGGACCACGTGATCCTTCAGAAGCAGAACTTTCATCCGATTGGTTCATTTCTACCCCGGACAGAGTTTCAGCTGAAACATTTTTGGCGAGGTTTGAAGAAATATCACATAGCCGCTACATTGTTTCTGTAGCTAGGTGGGATTCTTTTTTTTCTAAGAATCCTCCCATTTAAACCAGTGATACCAAAAACTTGTTTCTCAGGAAAGTCCCGTCTAGCAGGGACTGTTGATAGAAGTAAATAACCGCTTTAATCAACACTCACTAATAATATAGTAAAATCACAATGACCAAAATTAGCCTCAATCCACTATGTCTAATCCGTTTTCAAAACACATGTTTCACTTTTGTGATAAGAGGAGAGTGGAATGTGGAAATGAACATGAGCTCAGCATAAGAGCGTATAGGTAGTGATCACTTTAGGTTTTCTACAAATGACATTCAGTGGATGAGTTGAATGTTGCCTTTTTTTCCCTCCGAGATAGCTAGATGGTGTTACTAGGTGGCTTAAAGTACAGTCAAAAGTCTTTAATCTGGAATGATCTATAATCCGGACCTCAAAGCTACAAACTTTCTGCACATGCTTAAACGCATGCGCATATGCGTTTAATGTATAATGGACGGTATAAGCTAAGCTAAAATTATCTATTTCAGTTAATGTTGCAGATCGCGTTGTTCCTTATTCTTCTAATTGGATCCGGCTTATTATTTTTTACAGACTGTTAGAGCAATTTTATAAAAAGTAAGCTTGAACTTTCGATTATGTCAAAAAGAGTTTCCGATTCTGGAGATATCAAAGGTTTTACAAGCGAAAGCACGTTTTGATGTCCATGAAACAAAAAGTGGAATTGCTGCAAAAAATGGTTAAAGGCATGAAGAAAGTGACAGAGAGGTGATTTGTTTCTCTAACCATTCCGAAATCTGTTTATAATTTTCGCGCTGCTCTGCGGGAGAGGAGGGGGCAGATGTTTTCATTTTATTTGGCTTATAATTCCTCACTAAATGCAGTATTTCATCTCGATGTACTCCGTCTTTGATATGATTTAAATCAAATTCATCATTATAAATATCACGAATACACATGAAATAGTTTTCTGGTTGCAATTTTCTAATTTCAACTATGCATAATGTATGCTTTACACATGCGCACGTTGAAAGAAAAGTTTATTAAAGTAAACAAATAAATATTAAACTTTTTTTTGTAAATTTTGATACCCTTTAGATCATAATTGCTCTTTATTTCATATTTTTAATTTTATAATTTCTGCATGCCATCTTAAAAGATTTAAACTGATGAGCTATAATACAGAAAAACCGATAATCCGAAATCGCCGAAGAGTCCAAATTAAAGACTTTTGACTGTTTATGATAACCAAATGAGCACCACAGCATTTAATGGGTTAATATATGACATAATTACACAGATTGGAATTTGCTAGCAAGTTTCCCCTTGAAACAGAAAAGAAAATTAAAAATCCTGCTCCAAAGGACATTCCAGCTGGCAACTTTATGAAATTTATATACTACTGTTACGAAATAATTTGATCCAGTTTTGTGAAATTAAAAAAATATATGGCATTAATGAACTATACAATCATCTGATGCATATTTTAACTTTGAATGTCAAATCAGAATAGGGATTTTTTTTTTTTGGCACTGTGGCTGATTCTTACCTTTAGTCATAAAGATGATTATTATGATGCATGTTGCTTTATCAAAGACCTGCCAATGATGGATTACTATATTTCCACCCCACTTTACAGTGCTGAAATTTATTAAAAATATTTCCCTCATTTTCCACTTTTTTCAATAAATTAATTAGAACGAGCTTTCCTATAGTTTAAAATGTATTTGTTGATGTGGTAATCATTGTCTTACTTACAAAGACAAAATCCTATAAATACATACAAAGGTTACATTGAACCTTTCTTCTTGTAATTTTTTACCTTAATGCCAAATTAACACAAGAACTGTTGAAACACAGTGAAGCAAACACAAACTGACATTCATTCTATGATTTCAGCTGCATACTCAACTTCTTGCCTACGACTCTGCAGTTGTGCAATTCTAAGATGTTTCTTCAAGTAAAAAATTGATCGATGTGTACATGGATACCGAGGATGTGTAATTCTTAAAAACGCACCAAGCAGTCGGTGATTTTTCATTGTTTTTCTTGAAGTCCTGTTCTAGATATTTTTGCATGTTTACAGAATTAATTCAAATTTGTAACCGGCGATATGATGAGTTAGCGATTTTCTAAAACACATGAAAACAATCGATTTGGCGACTTGGCAATTTTTTTAAAACTCGCCAATCTGGACCGTAATATCTAGTTTTACCATATTGCTGTTGTGAAAAGACATGTTTGAAGATGAGTACAAGTTTAACAATTTAAAAATACTGTAATCCTAAAAACAAATCATATGGACCATGGCAGACAAAAAAATAAGAAAGGCACTGCAAAAGCATATGGTTAGACATGGCCAAAATCTCATAAAAAATAGCACACATTAGCTTCTTGGCAAAACATACTTTGGCTCAACTTCGATGTTAATGTTTCTGGTTAAGCAGAAGCAACATTAAAACTGGTTTGCAGTAAATGCTGCCAAATGAACACATAACTGAAATATTTGCTGATATTAAGAAAAATATTAATTTGTTCAGCTAGACATTTAGCACCAATGCTCATCCAATAACAACAACAAAATTGTAAATTTGTTCACAGAATGTAATAAGAAATTTGTGTAAATAAGTACATAAGCAACAACAACAACAAAAGGCACATCAATATCACTGCCACACCATACAATTACGTTTGAATAAGAAAACAGAGTTATGCGCACAGCATTGAAAGAATACCTTTGAAGTACACCATATTCATTTCTTATCCTGAATCGAGCAGAACCATGTAATTATTTAATCTGCAACTACATTTTGAAATTTAATAATACACACAAATTATATACATTTAATACACATTTTGTACCGAAATTAAATAATTACAAATATAGTTTTTACTAACCTATACATGCAGAAATTCAGGGAAAAAAGATCGCATTTACCAGTTTGCTTTAAAAAAATGAATTAACATAAATAATTACAATTGAAAACCTATTCATTTAAGCAAATAATGGATTATAAATTTTAATTTTACCTTACAATCAAGAATGAGAATAGCCACATCACACCCACACCACGCTGCATACAGGCAAGAGAACATTAACTGGGCTGAATAACAAAACAACCATCACAGCAAAAGCTACTGCTTCTTGCTGCAATTTTTAATTTCGCTACAAATAACAGAATAATACTAGAATTGCTTACAATAAGTGTACATAGAATGTTAGGCTTTTGGTATTAATATTACACTCTCTAGCTCGGCTGAAGTTAATATGTTAATGTTTCTGGCTAAGCATGTTCAACTAGATGCATTATTAAAGCTTATTTCAGCAGTTTTCGGATAACCGGCTCTTGGCGACCTCGCTACGGCGGCCGGTGGTGGCGATTTCCGCCAAACCCGGCTACCCACCCCGACAACTTTCTGCTGACGTTTAGGTTACTGTAGAATCCGGAGTATCGGGAGGGATTTAGGGAAAACTTCTGTGTGCTCATATTGAAGGTCACGTGACCATTTTTCTTCGCTTCTGCTGCGTGGTTAGAAGTTGAGAAGTTTGTCTCCTACTTGATCGGAGCGTAGGTAAATAAATAATAGTGTTAAATGCGAATTAAAACCGATAATTATAAATAAATAATAATGGTAAATGCGAATTAAAACCGATAATTATAAATAAATAATAATGGTAAATGCGAATTAAAACCAATAATTATAAATAAATAATAATGGTAAATGCAAATTAAAACCGATAATTATAAATAAATAATAATGTTAAATGGGAATTAAAACCGATAATTATAAATAAATAATAATGTAATTAATTATTATTTTTATATGTTTTTTTCCCTTTTGCTTTTCATTTCTTACATATATACGGATAATTAAATATAATAAGAAGATTAATTATTATTTTTATGTTTTTCCCTTTTGCTTTTCATTTTTTACATATATTGTTCGTAACTGGAGTTTCAATAAAAAAAAATTTAATTCCCTTTTGCTTTTCATTTTTATTTTTAGAATTAAAACGGATTAAATAAATGATAAATTATTAATGTAAATAATAAATTAATGTATGTAAATTCGGTGTCTCCTACTTGATCGGAGCGTACGCAAATAAAAAAGCGACCCACCCTTTAAGGAAATGTTCCTCTTTTTGCAATCACAACTCGAAAATTATAAATCAGAGAAGTAACTAGGCAGGATTCTGATACTTAATTTGGAATGAACTTTGCAAGTCATTCCGTAGCGTTTAATTTTTTTCATATCTTGAATCTCTTACTATCATTAAATAAGGAAGAAATTGCAGGTTTAAATGTATAGTTCTCACAATGTAATAAACGACAGTACTTGCAACCTGTGCAGTCGCACGAAGAGGCATGGTTAGGGACAGAAAAAGTTTGGATTTAGAAGTACGATTGACATTACCAAATGGCAAAGTTAAAGGCAGATAGATTTTTTCTCTGTTATTTACACTAATAAGCGGGAGGGCAAGAACGCCTTTCTAATTGTTATTTGAAATTAAATTTTACAATTTACTTTACTTTTGCTTTTAATTTACTTTCTACAGCACCGTCAATACAGTACGTGAAACCGTCAATAATAATATAATAACGATAATAAAAATGGTATCACACAACTAAAAGTATATACTACTTCGTAAATTTCGATAAATTAATTACTGAAAATATTAAGCATATCAATGGCAGCGTTGGACCTAATAGTTTTAAGTTGCATTTCAACATTTGAAAGAACGCGAATTACATTGCTATTTTCACCACACAAACGAATGGAATATTTCAGAAAAGAATTCTCCCCCGTTATTACAATATTTCAATAATTTTCGCAAATTAAAAAATTTATTTAATACGTTTTAATAATAAATGAAGTGATTTTCACTCATATAATCCCTTTGTACATTACTATCTTTCATTTCAGAACCACTGCATAACTTTTCTAAGACATAAATAGCTTCCGTTAATATATGTTCCCATACATTATATTTATTTTTTTATATTTTTGTCTTTAATAAATTAATGATAGATAGATAAAAAAATTGATACTGCTTAATTTATAAGCAGCGTAAAAACTGGAAATCTGAGGTCATTAATTTCCGAGACATTAATAGTTTTTCAAGATGCAAATAAAGCAGATAACAATAATCATAAATATTAATGCTCCTAAAATATATCCGCATAACCTAATTGATTTTTGCTTTTTGATCCACCACAAACCTATTTTCATTAAATGAAGTTTTGCGCATTTCTCTGCAAAGTACGCAAAACTTGTTTCATACAACTTTATTTTAACTAAACGTTATACTTGTTTAGGGAAGTATAAAACAAGTATTTATGTGTACTACTTTTAAAATCCATGTGACAGAGTGTGAGTTCTCATCTTGAAATATACGTTGTGTCGATGAGCTTAACTACAAATTATTAAACATTTCTGGCAAAATGCCAAAAATTAAAAACAAAATTTTTTAAACACGTCCTGCGCTGTATCTGCAGGATCTATCAATCAATCAATCGACTCGACAATCGAAAATCAATCGACTTGAATGGAGCTCACCAACATGTAAAAAGCGTTTCTATTAATATGCAAGATATGAGAAAGAAGTTTGAAGACATTATGAAAGAAGCAGAGTTTTGAATATACAATTCTTGTATATTCACAAAAATACAAATATACAAATTTATATACAAATTTTATATACAAATTTTTGTATATAAAATAAATGGGACATAGAAACTAAATTTGAAAAATAGAAGAAAATAAAAACAAGAAAATATTGATGAGTTATGTGAGGATAACAGGCCTTGAAAATTCCGAAATGTCTTTTAAAGTAACAGTTTTTTATGCTGCTCTCGACATTTTAAATACTCAGTTAAAATACAGAATGACTGGAATAACAAAAATCGCAATGATGTTTTCATTTTTGGAACTTAAATTTCCGTATTTGTCATTGTTAACAAATACGGAAATTATTAATAACTAGCGGGCTGAAGCCCGCTTTTAATTGTTGACGTGTATAAGAGTTCCTATGTTAAATATCACCGTTATGCCATAGTTGGACCGAACTACCAGGGTTCAGCGGTTTTGCGCGGGTTCCCCCTGCTTTATTCCCGTGCGCATCCAGAAGATACTGCATACACGTCACACATGCGTAAAATCACGAAAACACCTAAGCAGGCAGCCCGCTCGCCGGGATTCGAACTTTGGACCGAACTACCTGTGTTCAGCGGATTTGCGCGGTCTGCGCCCGCTTTATTCACTTGTGCATCCAGAAGATACTGCATTCCCAATACACATGTGGAAAATCACTGAAACACATATAGAGTCAGCCTGTTGGCCGGGATTCAAAAGTTGGACCGAACTACCAGCGTTTAACGGTTTTGACCGGGTTACGCCTGCTTTATTCACGTATTCATCCAGAAGATACTCCGCACACAATACACATGCGTAAAATCACGAAAACACCCATGCAGCCAACCCGCTAGCCGGTATTCGTAAGTTGGACCGAATAACCAGCGTTCAACGGTTTTTCGCGGGATTCATCCGCTTTATTCACCTATGCATCCAGAAGATACTGCATACACGGTACACATACGTAAAATCACCCAAACACCCATGGACCCAGCCTGTTTTCCGGGATTCGAAAGTTGGACCGAACTACCAGCGTTAAACGGTTTTGCGCAAGCTGCACCCGCTTTATTCACGTATGCATCCAGAAGATACTGCAAACATCATACACATGCGGAAAATCAAGAAAACACGCATTCAGCCAGCCCGTTAGCCGGGATTTGAACGTTGGACCGAATTACCAGTGTTCAGCGGTCTAAGCGGGCTGCACCCGCTTTATTCACATATGCATCCACAACATACTTCATAAACGTTACACATGCGGAAAATCACGAATATTTGTCATTGTTAACAAATACAGAAATTATTAATAATGTTTCAAAAATACAGAAAAAAATATAAAGAAGACTTTGCTAATGTACTGGAAGTACAACTTTTATTATTTATAAATACTTTCAGAACAGATATCCAAAATTTGAAATCCGTTAAGGATTTAGCTAAATTAGCAATGGTAAAATACTATGACATGACAAGCAGTTAATCGGGAGTGCAATTAACTTATATTGTATTTATCATTCATTATCTGTAACCAAAGCCACGAGCGAGAGGTCATTTTCAATAATAAAAACATATTTAAGAAACACTATGATACAAGATCGGTTGTTAAACCTATCACTATTGAGCGTTGAAGTTGACTTGGCTGTGAAAATGGACGTCCAGGTATTGATAAATAATTTTGCGGAAATGAAGGTTAGGAGACGCAAATTTTAATAAAAAAGATTTTTGTCTTTATGATGAATTTCGGTCACCAGTGTTATAATTACACTTATTGAGGGGGGGGGAATTAGAGAAGAACAGCAGTACGGGCTGAGGGAAAATTAAAAAGAAACAGGAAAAATCTTTAGCATTCATGTTTTTTTTATAAAAATGATGTATTCAAGTAGTTTAGTGTACCAAAAGGATTTTTAAAAGGACAGCAAAAATATTACATATTTTCTACTAAAATTGTATATTCAAATAGTTTTCTTTATGAAGTTTATGATAAATATGTTTTATATTTAACAAATGTACTTGTATATTATTGCATAAATTATATTCGTAAGTTGAGTAAAATCACAGAGTACTATCTATTGATGTAATATTTTTTCTGTACGTTTATCAATTATCTTGTCTGTCAATATCAATTATCTATCACTCACACGCACGCACACAAAAAGTCTTAAATTACAGAATTAAAATCATCTGACGTCAAATACCCAGACTAAAGCAAATTTGCATTTCACCAGTTAGCAAAGGGGAAATATTTTCCTTTTTATTCTTTCTTCATATTACATAACTTTCAAATGGTTCCCTGAGAACGTGCTTTTATTTTTTAACAATTAATCCAGATGTGATAAAAATCATGAAAACATTGGCTCCAGGAATCCTTGATTTTTTTTTTTTTTTTTTTTTTTACTTTTCACGTTTTTTTCTTTAGTTTAATTTTTATTTTTAAGCACATTAAATTTATTGGTTTAGGGACCCAGGAAATTATTTTGCATACGGGACCAAGAATTCTAGTTATACCACTGTCTATAATGTATATATGCGTAGCTAGTATATGTGTCATGAGATGAACTACCAGTGCTTACATACTTTACCGCCAGGCCGCTGCTGAACCCTTCATTAATTAATGACATAATCACACAAAGCCACGCATTTACACACAACTCCTGAACATAACAAGCAACCAGCGCATTAGCGGGATTCGAACTTCGGACAGAACTACCAGTGCTCACACACTTTACCGCCAGGCCGCTGCTGAAATCTTCATTAATTAATTACATAATCACACAAAGCCACGCATTTACACACAACTCGTGAACATAACAACCAACCCAATTATTCTACACTTAATATAATAATTCTATAATTATTCACATTATTTAAGTGATATGATTCATTAGTGTAATTGTACTGGCTCGTATACACACGAGGAAAACCACGAAATTTCCAATGCAGCCAGGGCAATATGAAAGACAAAAAAATGTAACAAATAACCAACAATTAAAGGTTACCAATAATAGTGTACAACAGAGATGTATACCTCTCGCCAACTGAAAACAATTGTTAAATTCAATGGAAATGAATTTTCAAAATCAACAGACATGCGGTCTTTAAATTTTGTACATCCGAACTGTCTTCTCTCTTAAGCAGCAATATGACAAAACATTTAAAAGAAGAGCATATCTTTAGAATTTCCGATAGACAGTCTTGCGCCGAACAGTGTTGCCATTGCTCGCTTAGAAATCGTCGAGTTTCTTAATCAAAAACACATAAATGCTTTACAAAATGTTAAATAGTTAATAAAACAAATTACAAATTTGAGCTTTCAGATGCCCATATTCGGGTGGTGACGTACATATTCAAAATTTCATAGCTGTACGTACCATTGTTTTATCACAGTATCTGCATAAATGTTATGTACGTTAAACATACGTATATTTATGCTGATTCTTTATTATTAAATATCTTTAAATATAACACACAGCGATAATATTCGGTAGAAACAGTTCAACGCAAAATGCGAAAACGAAATTAATAGCCCTTCTGGGCTAACGCGCTTTGGGATAAAAACGCAAAAATAGAACATAACAGCTTTCATTGTCAGTGCTTAAAAAAAAAAAAAAAAAAAACGATAGGCCTTATTTAATTTAATAAAATCGAAAAGTTGAGCAAGTTGCATATTTTTGAGAGGATAAATATGCCACGAAACCTTCAAAATCATTTTTTAGTTCATCACGCACGCATATCTGCACACAAAAATAACAATACCTATTATTCTTCTGCATCTCTGTTTAAAAATGTTTTAAAAAAACATATGTACCGAAAAACATTTATTTGTAAAGTAAAATATTTTAAATAAATTTAAAAAAGAAGATTTTTCGCGATCATATTTTGCCGCGGTTAAGCCCGTGCAGCTGTCTGTCAGGTACTGAAAAAAATCAGTACCTCGGTACTTACGTGAAAACGTGGTTTAGACTTTGCCAAAGCTAAGTTTACTTTTAATCTATTTTCATCCATTACATTTTTTAATATTATTTTTCACTTAAAATTTGTTTTAATACTTTGTTTTCATAGATACATATCATTACTATTATTTTTATTTTCCTTTTTTTTTTTTTGTAACAGTACTTTCTAGTTTGAACTTTTCACCTCTCTATCTTCCTATAATGAACTAATATTGTTTAATTAAATTTATAATTACTTTTCATCTTTATTAAACTTTTTTATTTCTGATAGTTTTGACTTTTGCATAATTACCAAGTTTCTGAAATTTCTAACAATAAATTTCATTAAACTATTTCTGTCACTGTACTGACTTTTTTGAATATGGCTTCTTTGCATGAAAAACTGAAATATTTCTGTTTAATTACTGACATGCATTTAATTAATACAGAGGCAGCTGCACTCGAGTTTGCCACCGATGCTGGACTTCTTCCCAGAGAGGATGAGGCACCACCTTGCCCCAAGTGCCAGGCACCGATGAGAAGCAACAAGAGAAAGGAATCAAAGCTCGGATGGGGTTGGGTCTGCAGCCTGAGAAATCGCAACAACTGCTCTGGCATGATTAACCCCATTGAAAATACATTTTTTGAGGGTACAAAAATCCCAATAAGGGAAGCTTTAGTCATAACTGTGTACTTTGTTCTAGATCACAGTTTCAGTTACATAAATCAGCAGCTAAAGCTATGGAGGGAAAAGCAAAAACTACCAGTAATTGCAAATGAGACTATTGTTGACTTTTTATCATATTGTCGTGAGGTATGTGAAATTTTTGCCTCTCATCATAGCAGAATGTTAGGTGGTAAAGGAAAATCTATATTAATTGATGAAACATTTTTGACCCGCCGCAAGTACAACCGCGGCAGGGTAACCAAAAATATGACCATCGTAGTTTTAGGCATCTACTGTCGAGAAGACAAAGAAGGATTATTTTTCAAGGTTAAAGGAAAAAGCAAAAGGCATTTGTGGCCTTACATTAAACGTCATGTCCACCCAGAAACCACCTTCATATACACTGACTCTGCTCCACAATATAAAAGGATAGAAAATTTATTTCCGGCAGCAACACATAAAACTACCAATCACAAGAAAGGTAAATATGTGTCTTTTTTTTTAATGAGTGACATTTTTTTTTCCATCCTTAACATTCATTAATCCTTTATTTACAGGCGTATTCGTAGATCCCGATGATAAACAGAACACTATAAATGATCTTGAGGGTGAAAACAAACTTTTTAAGAGGTCTATAAAGAGCAAGAGAACAGATGATATTTGCACGCAGTACATGGCTGTACATTATTACAGGCGGTTCCGCTTGAAGCCCTTTACTTATGATGGAGAAAGACTTGCTCAGTTTCTACAGGACATTAAAGCTGTGTATCCAGGCCATGGAAAAGTCGGCCTTGAACTTAAAATGTTGGACGAACCAACATCAGAAAGCGAAGGAATTGAGGACCTGATGCCTCCAAAGAAACCAGCCCGACAAGATGATGATAAATGGGGTAAAAGCAACAAATATAACTTTATTTTTGACATAATTTATTTATTTACATATATATACATACAAAAATTGCATTTAAATATTAAATTACATACCATTATAATCTATGTGCTTATTTTTCAGAGTAAGGGAACACAGACCAAGTTTTAAAACTGGAATAAATGATAAGAAAAGCATACAAGTAAATTGTTTACTATAATTTGTGTAAATGTTCAGATGGTCCACAAATTTTGATTTAATACCTTTTTGTTTTTCACTACATGAAATTGTTATTTTTTATTTCCTTTTAGAATTCAACCAAAAAACAGAGCCCAGAAAACAAAAGGATGGAAATGTTACAAAAATGTAGCATATCTTTTACAGAAAGAGGTAAATGTGTATTTCAGTTATTCTCAACTTTTATTTTGACGTGAGAGCTATTCTTTATATATTTTGTTATTCCTTCATTAAAATAAACTTTCTTTCACAGCTGCAGATCCAAAATGTCATGAAATACTATGACAGAGGTAAGACAAAATTTTAACCATTCACAGCTTATGTTTCAAATTAGTGCTTCACTTTATTTTAATACTACTCCTTCAGTAAAAGCAACTGTAAAATTTATTTAGTTATTATTAGTATAAGTTTACCTACTTATTTTTCAGTAAAAAAAACTTTATTGCAAATTAGGTAATCCAAAAAAATAAATAAAAGAAAGAAGAAAACTAATTTTGACAGATAAATTGACAAACATAGAGGTGAGTTGATTAATTTAAAGGTTTCCAGCCTACTTCTTACCAGAAAACATTTTATTGTTAAGGATAATTTACCACCCCTTTCAGGTAAAGAATATTGCAGAAATGAGAAATGAATCATGGAAAGAAATGAATCTTCAGTCAGAAAATATACAGGTGAATTCATTACTTTTAATGTTTCCAGCCTGTTTATTTTAATTATGTATTTTCATACTACGTTTAGTATTTTAATTTTACCGTTTATTTATTATTTTAAATATAAGGATTCAATCTTACATTATTAACTTCTTAAACTTGCCACCTTTTTGTGGTAATTGTGTATTTTTGTACTATGTTCAATTATTATTTTCTAGTTAAAAAGAGTATGTAGTTAACAAAAGATTAAAACTAAACAACAGAAAGAACACTTTTAGAAAAAATATTAAAACATTTAATAAAAGTCTTTATATATACGCTAACTTATGTTTTCATTATCGTAACCTTGTTTAGTTATCTTGTATTATGAATATGCATAATATGGATATTTTGTTTAGGGACTTCAAAAATAACATTTTGCTGCCACTTAGACGAGGGAAGAAGCAGATGGAGAAATCAACTCTGATGACAAACCCAGTACCTGGGGGTATAGCCAGGTTTCTCTTTCAAGAAACACATCCGAGTTGAAACGACTGATGCGGGCCACACCTGAAAGCGAAGGAACTGAGCAACTGCTGCCACCGCAGGAAATCTCGACGATCATGAAATTTAAAATCTTGTTTACTTATCTTGTATTTTGAATATGCATAATATGGATATTTTGTTTAGGGACTTCAAAAATAACATTTTGCTGCCACTTAGACGAGGGAAGAAGCAGATGGAGAAATCAACTCGGATGACAAACCCAGTACCTGGGGGTATAGCCAGGTTTTTCTTTCAAGAAACACATCCGAGTTGAAACGACTGATGCGGGCCACACCTGAAAGCGAAGGAACTGAGCAACTGCTGCCACCACAGGAAATCTCGACGATCATGAAATTTAAAATCTTGTTTATTTATCTTGTATTCTGCATATATAACATGGATATTTTCTCTACAAAAAACTCCAAATAGTGAACTGCCAAGTAATACTGCTGAAAACTGCAAAATGTGGTGCTGAATGGTAAGTAATATAAAATATATGTGTACACATTAAAATTAGAGGATTATGGCTCCTGGCGAAACCTCGTAAAAAAAAACGCATCAGGATTCCTACCTCCTAGTCTTACACGTACTAGCTTAAAAATTGGGATTATTTGTAACTATTTTGTTTCACTAATATCATTAATCACATTTCTTACTGTTTCTATTTTTTTTTATCAAATTTAGATTTAATTAAAAATCACTTTAACCTGCATGTAACGTCTCGTAATGTGAAAATAGTGCCTATTTTTTAAATGAAATTATATGATAATACCCGCATAAATATTTTTTATAAATAATTGATTTAAATATAATTATAAAAACTAATTTACAAAATTTGGTAATGCTTCAATTAAAATGAATAGTCAAAAAGCAGAAGAAAAGATTTTTCTTTTTTTAAGTACGTGTAAGTCTTAAGGTGATGTGGAAATGGAATCATTTCTAATTTCAAAATGCTTGTAAAAATTGTTCTTTTTCAGATCTGAAGAACAGGCCTCGATCTATAAGAGTGGAGTTCAGTGAAACGAAGTATTGGATTTTAACAAGGAAGGAATCTATAACAGTTTTTCTTGTGAAAAAATGAAATTTTATAAGTTATCAGCATAGTTACTGTTTTCAGCGCCCAGGGAAAACTGAAGATTTTGTGCCCCTCCCGACTACTGGCCAAAAATGGAAAACATTCAACTCTAAAAATTCGTAACATCATTTTGGCTTCCCTTGGATGATGTGCCCACGGACATATGCCTCCTTTCTAGCCCTGGTTATCATATACACAGTTTCTTGTGAACTTGTTGACTGTGAGAACCTGGATACATATTTTCTTGCAAAACTGTGAGAAACTAGATAAAAATTTTCTTGTAAAAAGATGAAACTGTGAGAACCTGGATAAAAATATTCTTGTGAAAAGGTGAAACTGTGAGAACCTGGATAAAAATTTTCTTGTGAAAAAGTGAAATTTTTATATAAATATAAATATCATAATTTAAGAAGACAAAGATTGTACAAGCAATGTCATCTAGGGGTAAGTACCTTCATTTTGCAATATATGTTTACATTGATAAATTAAAAAATATGAAATTCTAGCATATTGAAACATAAGTTAAGAAATATTTGTTTAAATTTATTAATTAAAAAAGGTGAAATTCTTACATATTGAAACAAAAGTTAAGAAATATATGTTTAAATTGATTAATTAAAAGAGTTGAAATTCTTGCATATTGAAAAATAAGTTAAGAAATGTATGTTTAAATTGATTAATTAAAAAAAAGTTGAAATTCTAACACAGGGAAAAATAGAAAATATATGTTCAAATTGATTAATTAATAAAAACAAAATGAGTGCTATATACTGAAAAATAAGTTTCTTAAAAAGAACTTACCATATATTACAAATACCTTAATAAATGTTCTAATTTTTCATTTCTCATCCATATATATCACGTTTAACTATCATACACTTACCTGCATAACATAATTAATTTAAATATAAATTCATTATTAATTTAAATGCCAAATAATATAATGCCGAAATTACATGCAAGTCAAATTTTTAGGTTGGAAGCTTTCTTTTAAATCGATTGTTTACAGTTTGAGCGTAAGTACTTCTTCGCCCTATAGCGTTTCATGCAAAACATTTCACTCGTTAAAGTACACGTTAATTAAAATTTCTTGTTCTATTACTTTAGACTGAATTACAATTAGTAAGTTATCATATCATGCTTAGTAATATAACATTAACTATGTTGTACAACATTGAAGAAATAGGGAATGTCAGGCGTCATCATGCCAACATGAACAAGGGTAAGTTCAATTTTTCCTTTTGGCAGTTCAGAATTGTTTTCCCTGTCCACTTCCCTCGGATAGGGAAAACAATATTTGGCCGCCATCTTGGATTTCGAAATGCGCTTTTTGGCGCATTTCTGAAATCCAAGATGGCGGCCAAAAACTCGCCAAATTCAGCCAAGAGCCGGGTATCCGAAATGAGCCATAAGGTCTGGAAAGTTGAGCGCAGATAACCAAAATATTTGCTCAGCCAGATATTTAACATTACTATTAATACGATATCAAAGAGAACATGAAAAAATGAGTATATTTGTTCAAAAGAACACAGAAATACAAGAATATATTACATTTCGCAGTATTTAAAGAAAAATGGGTGAATAAGTACATAAACGACACGAATTTTTTTTCTTCCTTTTAACTGCACACACAAACCAATAAACTATATACAATTCATAAATAATTTTGTATTCAAAGTTAATTAAATATTTACAAAATCAAAAATAATTCTTACCTATACATTCAGCAGAAAACGAATTATGCCTATAATTGCGGTCTGTGCAAGAAAAAAAATAATGATTAAAATTAATCAAAAAGACAATTAAATTTAAAAAATACTATTCATTTAAGTGGAAAAAGCATTACAATTTTAATTTATTTGAATTTCAACTTAAAATTTGGAACAATAGATAACACTTGTATACTCACCACTACAACATCCCACCACGTTCGAGAACAAAATGGCGCTCGATTCGCATGGCACATTGGAGGCATGTTCATGCGCAGATGGTCTCTGCGCAACCAGTCGTACGTTTAGCATTTTTACCATGTTTGAGCTAGCCGTCCGACGTCGTACGGGTAGACACTTCCTGCCTGTCGCTAGTAAAAGAAAAGTCTGGGCCATCTGAAAAAGCGGCGACCTTTCTATATAGCTTTCCTCTGCACCTATGCTTGTTTTTTCACCCATTGGTGCAGAAAGACTTAGCGGGTGCAACAAAAGACATCTGTCTACTTTGTCAGTCTGTCTGTCAGTAAAATAGGTGTCTGCATAAAGTTGGAATGTGCTACAAATTGCATTTCGCACCTAAGTTTTTTTCGTGTAGAACGTAATGCAAATGGTAAATTTTTTAATAGATTTTCATCTAAATGAGAAATAAATATAATTTAATTTGTTTTTTTTTTTTATTTAATAATACTTTTTCGGTTATTATTTAGTATGTCCTTCGATATTGTTGTAAGAAATTCATTAGTGCTGCTATCTAGTGGTAGTTCTAAAAAACAGTTTCATTTTTACGTAAATTATTGACAATAAAACTCTTGTTGGTTGATAAATGAAGGAATTAAGGTATGTGAAAACATTCGGAAAAATACAGAAACATTAACATCAATGTGTGTTTTTAGTAAATATTAGATAATTTAAAGAGAATGTGACAATTTTATTGCCTGAGTTGCAAGAAATAATCATGATTTCTCTGATATTTGGCTAGCTTCCGTTATTAGCGCAATTAAGTGAATAGCTCGCATGTTTTTTTTTTTAAATTGCAAATTATACTCTTATATGGAACGATTTAATTTTTGTTTAAACATCATTTAGCTAATCTTTGGAACATGGTAACAGGTAGTATGGCGACATTTTGGTAAGGCAATAAAGGTTACTAGCTAGGACTTTAGCAGTGTACATGGATAAAGTCAAGAGTGTGCGCAATGCCGTTTTTGTGCAATTCTGGGATGTTTTTTTAATTGAAAACAGGTCGACGTGTACATGGATACCGTGCATGTGCAACGCGGCAAGCAGTTTGCGATTCTGCACTTTCTCCCAATTTCGCACCTAATCTTCGTCATGATTAAGCACTTTTGTTCCATAAAAGTTCTAGCATAAGCGTAATTCGGCTAGCAGATTGGTGGAAAAAAATGTTGAGTAAAACAAAAAAACATGCCTTTACTTCGTGAAAACAAAATGGCGTCCAAGCGAAAACTAGCAGGTTGGTCGCCGAAGTTTCGCCAAAAATCGCCAAGTTACCATAATCCAAAGATTAACCCGTCATTTTAAATTTTGATAATTTTACGATTATTACCATTACAGTAACTTTTCAAGTTTCCAGATACAAACAGGTGTTTATGTTACCAAGCAATTTTCTTTGGAGAAAGTGCAGAATTACTTGGCACGTTTTTAAGAATTGTACATACTCGGTATCCATATACACATCGACCTAAAAATGTTTAAGCTGTCACATATGTAATTCCATTCACAATTTACAGGACGCTTTTTTACATGAGTAAGAAGAATTGGATTTTTGTCAATTTTCTTTGACTTTTTAACTGAAAATAGGTCGATGTGTACATGCATAAAGTCAAGGGAGTGCACATGCCATTTTTGTGAAATTCTGGGATGTTGTTTTAAGTGAAAATAGGTCGATGTGTACATGGATACCGAGTATGTGCAATTCTTAAAAACGTGCCAAGCAGTGGGTGATTCTGCGCTTTCCCCTTCTTACTAAGTTATTGAATTTCATTGTATTTTATAAAAAAATGTCTTAGATCATATTTATATACTCAGAATTATTCTTCTGTGGGTCTACTGTATCGCTACATCATTATGAATTAACAGAACCTAAACTCTCATTACTAAAAGAATATGTATTTAAACTTTAGTAAGTAATTATTAAAACCCTGTAAACTGATAACAGACTAAGGAGTTGCATAGTAATTTTAATGCAAAATTTTTATTCTTTTATATATTTCAAACAAGAGCATTTTATGCATGCAACTTTTGAAACACTTTGTTTATTAAAACTTTTTCATTACATATTTTGTTTATTAAGTATTTCATTTAAAATGTATTAAACTAGTTAATTCTTTTTTAAAGATATTATCGTGCTCCTTGAGCAACTGAATTGTGTAATTCAGTTTATAAAACTATATTCCTATGTTTATTTTACAGAAGTTATGGATGCAGAATTCTGCACACTGCATTCATATTCAAGTGATCAGTTTGCCATTCATACACATCTAGGCAAGAAGTCACAGGCATGTATTTTTTGTAATGTCCTAAAACTTTATAAATGAAATTTAGCTGTTTTGACAGATACAAAACTAATGCATTCAGTACTAGTTTGCTTCTGTGCAGTTTGTAATTCACAAAAGAAAAATAAATCTATTGCTGTTACAGTTTGATCATGACTTAGAATTACACTGGCAAGACTGCATGAGAAGAGGTTTTTTCAGATATGGTCTTGATGATATACAAACAAAACGTGTAGCTGGAAGATATGGTTTTATTGCGCAGGTAAATAAATTTAAGAAACAATAGTTTTATGCTGCATTCACTTAGTTTCTAAACTGTACAAAAGAAATCTGTAGTATTATTTTAATTTAGTTTTTGATAATAAGCCTTTAAATAATAATAAAAGTGATTTTTCTTAAACTAATAAAAGTTACAGTTTCTACAGTCTAAATTAATTAATTTACATATTTATTTTAAAATAGCTGAATATTAAACGAGCAGTCGAACGAAGAAAACCTCAGTTTGTTTCAGATGTAATTATGCCGTTTGATGCTGAAATATTTAATTTTACAAAAGTTAAAAAAAACGAGGTATGTTGTAATTTATCTGTAGACTCCAAAACTGTTTTTAATGTGTATTTTAACTAATTACAGCAATGTTTCAGATTCTTTTTCAGTTAAACCCTTTGCATCGAAAAAAAGATCAAACTTCTGTAAGTATGATAATTTATTTTTTCATTTTATTATCATGCTAATGTTTGTGTGCACTTGATGGTCTGGTGTATTTATAATTTTCTTAATAATTTTATTTCAAGTAAAATTTTTAGTGCGTACTTTTATAAGTGATACCAGAAGTGTATTGGTTGGTGCCAAAGCAACTTTGCCATTGGTATGGGTGCCAGAGATTTTTGTTCATGATTTGCATACTTCAGATTTCAATTTGCCATCTGTTTTGATAAGGCTGTAAGGTTAAATTGGTTAGAGTAAGGAGAAGGGTACCCCTTGTATTATCGTGAAGTTATTTTATTTATCGCCAAGTTGTTGTTTCATTTATGGTAGCCTGAGTAGTTGAATGTTATGGAAACCCTATTATGACATAATCAGTTGCATGATTGCAGTAAATTCATAAGGGCTTGTATGTGTGTTTTGGTTAGGAAGTATATTACTTGTTTTGTGGTTTAGACGGTAAAATGGCTGAATGTGGTAAGATTAATTTGAAGTTTCTGTACGATTTGGAAAGAAAGGGGAAAAGATCATTATTTAATTGGTGTGTAAATGAAGGTTTACTTAGTAGCCATTATAAGTGTCCTGTTTGTAGGAAGGAAATGTGTATGGTCAAACGTCAGAGCAGCACTACGGAGGATATTTTTTTTACTCTTATTTTGTAAGTTTATGTGGTGACGTCAGTATACAGATTCTAGTTCGGATAATTTTAGTAAGTTTTTTGATGCTGTTAAGAAATTTTGTTTGACGGAAGGCAAATAAATAAGATAAGTGGATATTTCCTTTCTGTAGTGCAAAGATGAATGTCCTTTTTTATGTTATTTCATTGTTTAATTTAAAATGTAGTTTATTGAGGTTATATATTTTTTTTGTTGGCTGCTCCTTTGACTTTCTAAGTGAAAATAGGTTGATGTGTACATGGATAAAGGGAGTGTGCAATGCCAAGTTTGTGCAATTCTCTGATTTTTTTTTAAGTGAAAATAGGTCGATGTGTACAAAACTCAGTATCCATGTACCACCAATTTTCGCCAAGGGGTACCCGTAAATATATTTTTACCGTTAAATTTAATTTCATTTAATCTAAACATTTGTTTACTAGACTATGAATGAATTATTGTTCCTTCAATCTAACAAAATCCAAGAACAAAAATTTAATAAAAAAATACTAAATGCAACTAAAATTTTATTTGTACTCCTGGGTGGTAAACGCCACTTCTTGTGGGCTGAGAATACAATACTTTAGATATTTACAAATAAGAGAGTAGATTAGAGAATTACCAACCAGATCCAAATCATTTGTAGCTGCTGGTGTTTACTCTATCAAATGTCTGAACTCAGCATAGCAGGTGAAAAATAAGATTTACAGTGCTGTTGACTGAAGTTGCCAATATTCTATTACAAACTTAATTCTTGCTGCTATTTTAACTCAATCTGTATTTCAGGTGATCTTGACTGAAAAAGCAGAAGTGCTGGAAAGATTTAACATAAGAAATAACAGGTTAATTAAATTAAACATTACAAGCCAACCTTCTCAAAGAATTCCATTCCGTGACAGTTTTGATGACAATATTTAGAATATTTCCTGGCAGAACTAAATGTAATCTTAATGTCTTGCAAGAATAATAAATAAATGGTATGGCTGTGTAAATGCAATCAAGTTTCATTCAAAACAACTTCTTAATGTCTCTATATTGTTCATTGTTGCACTTCCAGAACACATTTCCTTCAGTCATATGTAATTTCATAATATGAGGATTAGAGCATTTGTGACTTTCTGGCATTTGTGACTTTCTATGATTCTTGAAAAAGCTAATAGCTTCTGTTTTGTTACTTGGGAAATCCCAGAGATCTGTAAAGGAATTAATATGCACATAACACACTGAAGGATGAAATATTGACAAGCTAATAGAACAAGACTATGAACGTTCAGGGAGTGAATTCAATTGGTACTTGTACATTTAGTGGCACGTTATCATTATTTGGCACCAGCTGAAAATCCTGGTATTGCTTAATAAGTATGTATTAAGTTTTTAATGTTTTCATCTTTTATATTTTTTCAGAATGATGAGAAAAGTGTTTTGATTATAAATGTTAGCCCTCTAGAGTATTGCCATAGTTTACTGGTGCCTGGTATTGAAAATTGTTATCCTCAGGTAATAATCTCTGTATTGAATTGATTTCTAATTGTCTTGATATAAATTCATGATTCTAATAAACAATATTAAATTATGTTGCAATATAATATTAAAGTATGCTATATAATTTTGGAATATGTTGTATTATAAACTAGTTTCTGATGTGCAAAGGCTATGCATCAGTAATTTGCAACCATTTTGCCTCATTCCTCCTTTCATCAAATATCAGAATGTCATTCCTCCCCAATCCTTAAAATTTTTATTAAATGATGCATTCCAAATTCTATGCAAAACTTAAAATATTTTATTTTTGTATAGGATAAGATACTTTAAATTTTAATATATTATATTTAACCCTCTGAGCTTTACAGGTTTAGCCCTGAAATTTCAAAGTTCCTCAAAATGTCATGAATAAGTGATATTTTCTTGATTTTAATTAAAAAATGACTCTTTCATTTTGTACCTTGATTCCTTTTCTTCCTAGATACATCCAAACTGAAATCAGATACATTAGCAGAAATTTTCATGTATAATGAATGTGGAAGGCAACCTTTCGTATGGAATTTTCCGGCCGTAACACTGAGAGGGTTAATAAATATTTATTAGCAGAATTTTAAATTGAATGCCATAATAAAATTAAATTGTGAAAAATTTTGCTTAACCCATTACCTGTTTTGCCCGTTACACCGTATGGGTGTGGTTTTTGTGCCTGTAATGATTTGCGGCGAGCGGGCAATCTCATTTCTTTGTCGCTTTAACTGTTTTGGCCAAATTTTTTTCTATTTTTAATGTCAAATTAGTCATAAAGATGGCGGTAGTTGTTCACAAAATGTTAGTTTGCAAAGTGTATTCTGTTTGGTCTAAAAGTGTGGGCTTTTTCATAAGCTTTGCATTACACCGTGAATTTTTGTCTTTGAGTGTGTAGCTTTTAGCATGTATTTTACACATTATTTAATAACTTCATTTATATACAAGTAGTGTAAACTATCTTTATCATAAATGAATGCTTCAGAACGTATGGAGCTAATTTCTTCTGATTCGGAAGCAGAATCTGAAATATCTGCAAATGCATCTGGAAGTAGTGGAAGTTTTCTAGATGACTGCGACACTAGTGACTCAGATGGTCTCAGCCAAGCAAGGCAATTTTTTTAAATTAATTCTAATAATCCACCTCCTAGATGTGCTTTCATTGGAAATCCAAAAATTAACTTCAATACTGATGTAGCTATTGGTAAACTTCAGTTTTATGAAGCTTTCATGAATGATTATTTGCTAGACCTGATTGTTTTAAAAACAAATAGATATGCTGAGCAGTGCATGCAAAATAGGACATTTAGTAGACATTCTAGAAGAAAAAAATGGGAACCAACCTCAAAAGATGAAATACGGGTATTTTTTGCTTTGATTATTCTTCAAGGTATTTTAAAAAAGCCATTAGTTGAGCAGTATTGGAGCAAGAGGCATTCTACATCTACACCAATTTTTTCCCCCAAAATAATGTCATATCGTCATTTTGAGTTAATTCATAGTTATTTACATTTTTCAGATAATGAAAAATTTGACATAAATTCTCATGAGTGCCCAAAATTAGTTAAAATCTGGCCCGTGCTAAAGTATTTGAAAACTAAGTTCCAAGCAGTCATTACCCCTGAATGAGATGTCACCATAGACGAGAGTCTTATGTTATACAAAGGAAGCCTAAGTTGGAAACAATATATCCCACTAAAACGATCACGGTTTGGAATAAAAACGTACATGCTTTGTAAATCAAAGACTGGATATGTATGGTCTATGTTAATTTACACAGGAAAAGGAACTGTATTTGACGACAGTTACAAACATTTGAGCAAATCCTCTCAGGTTGTAATGACATTAATGCAACAACTTTTACATAAAGGATACTGTCTGACAACAGATAACTTTTATTCATCACCTTAAATAGCAGATGGCCTGATTAGTTGCAGCACAGATATGTATGGAACATTAAAACTTCAGAGAAAGGAAGTTCCTAAAGCATTGTTGAATGAAAAACTTCAAAAAGGGCAAATGGTCGCTTACCAGAGAGGAAAAGTGTGCATTTTGAAATGGATGGACAAAAAAGCCATGTGTCTTATATTTACAGTACATAATCCAGAAATGGTTGAAGAACCCACCTACAAGAATGATATAAAATGAAAACCGAGGGTAGTTATGGAGTAATGTAACACAATGGGTGATGTAAATCGAATGGACCAGAACCTAAATACTTATCCCGTGATAAAAAAAGGGGCTAGAAATACTAAAAAAAATATGTTTTCAATCTCCTAGACATCAGTTTATGAAATGCTTACGTGTTGTACAAGAAGCATGGTGGTAAAGATACAAATTTACAGTTTCAATTAGATATTATCTACTGACCAATTGAAAGATATGCAGCAGTAGAAGAAAGAAAAGGTCAACCTAGAAATTTACCAACTCCACTAAGACTGACAGAGAGACATTTTTTAGAGGTGATTCCACCTACAGACAAAAAACTAAGACCTGCAAGTGCTATGTGTGTTCATTGAAAAAAATTACAACGGCAAAAGAATTAGAAAAGAGACTAGGTATTTTTGTCCAGACTGTGACGTTGAACTATGTCTCTCGTCCTGTTTCAAGATGTATCACACTAAATCAGATCTTTGAAAAACAGGGTAAGTAAATGTAGTTGTAGAATTTGAAATCAAAAATAATTATGTAGTAATTGTAATCGGAAATAATTGCGAAATAATTGTATTTTTTTATATGCACAACTGTTACTTTAACTTCCTTGTGAGGCAACCATGATAGCGAAAGACAACTTCCAGGGAAAACATTCTTATTTTATGTTCTGTAAGAAAGTTGTTATAAATGCTTAAAATAATTAGAAATGGTAAAAGTATATCTTAGGGCACACCTTAGCGAAACTTGGCGGTACATGGATACCGAATTTGTGCAAGTCCTTGACTAGTTATTTTGGCTTGCATAGCGGTGATTTTTGTGCCAAAAATCGCCACTTCACAAAACCAAAATAACAAGACAAAGAATTGCACAAACTAGGTACCTATGTATACATCGACCTGAATTGCACAAACTGCACTCCCTTGAGTTTGTCCATGTACACATCGATATATTTTCACTTAAAAAGACAAAGGAGCACCTAATTCTACAGTAGAGGCAAACAAAAATACATAATCTCAATAAACTACATTTTAAACCAAACAATAAAATAACATAAAAAAAGGATTATGCATTTAAGCATTACACAAAGCAAATATCCACTTACCTCTGTGGCACACAAAATTCCTTAACAGCATCCAAAAACTCCCTAAAATTATCTGAACTAGAATCTGTATATCGGCGTCACCACATAAATTCAACAAAAATAAGAGTAAAAATCATCCTATGTATTCCGGACAGTCGAGACCTCGAAAACCAAGGGTAGTTATGGAGTACAACAACACAATGGGTTATGTAAATCGAATGGGCCAGAACCTAAATACTTATCCCGAAAATGGCTACTAAGTAAACCTTCATTTACACACCAGTCAATTAATGCACTTTTCCCCTTTCATTCCAAATCATACAGAAACTTCAAATTAATCTTACTACATTCAGCCATTCTACCGTCTGAACAATGAAACAATGTATTTCCTAAACACACACACACCACAAAAGCCTTTACAAAACATCCCATGATTCAAAATTTCTCGGAATAATGAAAACGATTATGTCATAATAGGGTTTTCATAACATTCAACTACTCAGGTTACCATAAATGAAACAACAACTTGGCAATAAACGAAACAACAGCTTGGCAATAAATGAAACAACAACTTCGCTATAATACAAGGGGTACCCTAAAGTCAGCTCTAACCTTAGAAATATTACTTTTAATAACATTTTCCAGCTTACAAATGTAAAATGAAGAAAAAATTGCAATAAAACAATGTGGCATTTTTTTGGATCAAATTCGTAAAAAAATGAAACTGTTAAGGAGTTAAGAAATGTGGAAAGCTTTTAAGCAGTTTTTTAAAAATTTAAATATCTGTTGATATATATTGTATTATAAAATTTAATATATGCATATTAGTAAGTGCTTGTATTGGTTTTTAATTGTTTGAATGAAACTTGCGTTTAATTATGTCAGTCCCATTGAATCATGCAATTTCAAAAGTTCTGAAAGCCTTTTGTTATAGTCTGAGTGTGCTAATTTGAGATTGAATAAATCCTTCTAAAACTTTACAATTCATCTTAATTAAGACCTCTCTTATCATATCACTTAAAGGATCTTTTCAATTACAGGATAACATGTATAATAGAATTTTCTGTTGAAGGATATATTTGCCAGCATGGTGGCTATAGAAAAAAAAAGAAATTTATTATTCTTTATGGCAATTCACTTGAAAATGCCAGAATAAACATAAAAATCTTTTTTTTACAGATTTTAGCTGACAACATTACCTATTTTCCATCTTACAATTAAATTAGTTGTTCTTTCTGAGAAAAGTGTTCTTGTTTGAATGTAAGTATTGTGAATAAAGTTTTCAACATGTGTCATTTTACTTTATTCTTCTGGTTATTGAAACAGCTAACATGGAAGACATAATTTGTAATGTTTATAAAATTTTACCTTTTTATCCTATAATTGAAAAAAATCCCATCAAATATATTAGCATTTTGTCTTTTCCATGAGCCTTTATTTCATACTTAAGTCTAGGTTGAAAAATTCTTCTGAGTTGTTGCCCACCAGCAGCCAAGCAGTAAAGTCCCTCAACACTGGTAGTTCAACCTGGATTTGATTCCTGGCGAACGGGCTGACTGCATGGTGTTTCGGGGGTTTCCCCATATGTAACATGGATACAAACCAGAAAGTCTTCCATGGCCTCAGAAAGTCTTCCATGAAGGCATTTCTTTCTTTAGGCAGATAGCGCTAGTGTGCTATGTGCTTTGCTGTAATCAAATAAACCAAACCAAACCATCTAAGTTGTTAAAATATTTCTTTATAATTGCTATGAGATATCATAGTAAATTAATTAATACTAAAAATAAAAATTAGCCGCAAGAATTAGCATAAAGTAAATAAAATATGCTGTATTAAAGGTCTAGCAGAATCTTCTTCAGCTCCAAATGATAGCTTACTAGGTGAGAAAGAAAAATCTCCATACCATTAAATAATACATTTAAGTAATGGAATATTTATAGGTTGAACTCATCAGCCAAGGGAGCTTTAACTAAGCTGAAATCCAAAATAAAGGAATACTTTTATGAGCTTGAATTTATGAATTTAATGAGCAAATTTATTGACATTTATTTTATTTATATATCTTCATGTTTTATTATTTGAATTGCTTGTTATATATATATATATATATATAAACATATTTAATTTAATTCAATCTTTGATATATATATATTCATTTGCAGCAGTAGCACAAGAGAATTATTGAAATTTAACTGTACTATTTGTTTTTATAACCTATATATATATATGGTTAAAATATATATATATCTATCAAGCAAGGTAGTTATTACAATACTGAATGACCAATTTGGTCTAGAAAACATCTTGCGCAATATGCTGCAAAATAAGTAAATTAGAAATTGTAATAAACTCGCCTAAAAGTTACCAGGAGCTGTTGTTCCAAAAAGTTCAACACGTTTTAAAAAAATTAATACATATGAAAATCAAACCATTTAACATGTAAAACATTAAAAAACAAAATAAGATAAAAAAGGATATATATATATATATATATATATATATATATGTATATATGGTAACCATATACATATATACTATATATGGTTCTTCTGCTGTGTTAAATTATATGCATACCTTTGACCACAATTCCTAGAGTCGCCTTATAAGGTTGGTCTTCCAGTTTTAGAATTAAGCTTTTAATCTGATCTTCATTCATTTTTCCATCAAAAGATAGCACAGCAGGTTTTATTTCCTGTCATTTGGTAAAAAATATCCCAAAGCTTCCTCTGTGTTCTCATGTAATCACACAATCTCATGTAATCACACACATCTGTTTAAGTTAATCAGCAGATGTATATATAGAATAAAAATTGTCATTTTACAAAGATAGATGCATGCCCAAGCTTAAAATTAAAAGCATAAAATTTCACATACTAATAACTTAATATCAGTAGAAGGAAGTAAAACGTTTTATTGGGGTTTGCCTTGACTTGCTGAATAGGTTTGATTTTTCCCCCCTCATTGGTGAATGTAATGGAGAAGAGATGTTATTGACTGTTAACTGATTTGCCCCTTGATATTGGATAAAGGATTTCATGAATATACTTTGAAAAATGTTTTTAATGACCATTTAAATGACTTGAGAAAGATTTCTTTTCAATGATAGCTGATGAAACAATGTGAGAAATAGCTTGAACTTTCGATTATGTCAAATAGAATTTCCGATGCTGGAGCTGCCTAAGGATCTACAAAGCAAAAGTATGTTTCGATGTCCATCAAACAAAAAGTGGAATTGCTGCAAAAAATGGATAAAGGCATATCCTTTGTTTCTCTAACCATTCCGAAATCTTTTTATCAATTTCACGCTGCTCTGCGGGGTCGCACCGCGCAATGAAGTGGAAGTTGATCTGTCAGCACAATCCTTATCTTCAAGGCAGATGTTTTTATTTTATTTGGCTTATAATTCCTTACTAAATGTAGTATTTCATCTTGATGTACTCCGTCTTTGATATGATTTCAATCAAATTCCTCATCATTATAATTCGCTTCCGATAGTGAACAAAGTGACAGAGGTTATTGAAAACGAAAAAATTTCAGTTGACAAATTAGTCGGTATTCTCGACACAGCAATTATAGGACTTGAACAGCGGAACTTTGTAACTGACCAAGAAATTATGTCTGTTTATAGAATTAAAGAGAAAGTATTATCACATAAAACGAAGCAACGTAAACAACTTACATTGAAAGAAATGTTTAATAAAGTAAACAAATAAATATTAAGCTCTTTTTTTTGTAAATTTTGATACCCTTTAGATCATAATTGTTCTTTATTTCATAAATTATGGTTTCATATTTTTAATTTTATAATTTCTGCATGTCATCTTACCAGATTTAAACTGATGATCTATAATCCGGAATCGCTGAAGTCTCGACGAGTCCGGATTAAAGACTTTTGACTGTATTTAGGTTACTGACAGTATTCTTTTTGCTACCTTTCAGATTCAGTGTGTAAACATTAAGAATAAAAGAATATATAAGAAATTGATCGCTTCATTTCCAAACTATAATAATTCTTATTATTAATTATTCTGTTACAGGTATTAACACTTAATGGCCTTAAGCTTGGTATAGAAATGATGATGATAAGTTATAATCCGTAAGTCATTTTTAATGCTGTTGAATACATATTTTTCTTTTATTCCTGTTACAGTTAGCATAGTTAGTGGATTTTGAATCATTTTGATTTATATTTCAGTTCATTAAAGATAGGCTTTAATAGTTTAGGAGCATATGCATCGGTCAATCACTTACATTTTCATGTTTATTATCTGCCAGAATCTCTGTTCATCCAACATGCTGTAAGTATATATATATTTGTATAGTACTTGTAAAATATTATCATATCACGAATAGTAAAGTATTATCATAAAATATATGCATTTGTATATTTTAGGATAATACTTTAGTATGGTAAGTTCCTTATTTCGTAAATATGAATTGAATCAGTAATTTATTACCTTGTCTCTATGATAATATTTTCTTGTTATCTTGCCTTCTTTCCTGCATATGATATCAAAGCTGATATACATTTAACCGTTGCATTATTAAGATAGCCATTTTGGAAGACTTGAAGTAACCTTAAATAGGTAAATTTTCTGTCTATCGACAGAATATTAGAGAATGACATTATGTTCTCAAAATTTCTTTCTTATTATAGCACAAATTAAAAGTATTCAACAGGTCAAGCATGAGGAAAATTCTTTTCTTATACTCACAATTTCATAGCAATAATAGATGTTACATCATTTTGCAATCAGGAATCTAACTTTTTCTGCTAACTGCCTTTGTGATTTTTTAGTATTGATAGCTTTGCTATGATTCTGAAAGTATCATATCTCAGTTTTCTAATTGCATGCATGCTTTTGTCATAATGAATTGCCTTCTTGTATTGGTGCTATTATTTATTTCTGTTGCAAATTCTTACTATTCAAGAATGAAGTTAAGCAAAAGAAGTTGGTTCAGCAAAGAACTTTGCTGTTTGTGCATCAAGGTAAACTTACAGAAGAATCGAGACTTGAAAACCAGTTTTTATCAATTTGAAGTCCACTGTTTTCGCAGTGAATATTAATACATTAATAAAATTTGATATGATAAAAAGTGCATTTCTTTCCCTTTAACATGTAAGTTTTATCCTGATTGGGGGGGGGAGTTAGTTCCTTTCTTAATATTTCATTTTATTTGGTATTTCTCTGTGTTTCTTCTGGATAGAATTTTGTTGTAAAATTTGGTCATTGTTTGGTCACTGCCTCTTTTTTTAGTTTCTTCTCATCACTTTCTACCCCTGCAATAATGATACATTAGGTATCTTCTGAATTAATCTGTAGGTACTTACTAAAAGGGCTTTAAAAGTTTTAGGTAAGTTTTGCTTTAACCCTTTGCGGCAGCTAAAAATTTCCTTCTGTGTGCACAGAAAAATTTAATGAAAAAGTATTTATAGGTTACTCTAAACCTTCTCTATTTATAGTAGATGGCAGCTCAACACAAACCAGTCCATATATTTTAGCCATGTTTAGTTTTTTAAGACGCTCATTTTTTAAAGAAATCTTCCAGATTTTTTTTAGGGCATGAAAGGAATTGTTTGAAAAGAAATTTCTATGTTATTTTTTTGGCTGTATGCTAATCTCCTTATTCTTTAATCCGGAATGATCTATAATCCAGACCTCAAAGCTACAAACTTTCTGCGCATGCGCATGTTGGCAGTGGTGATAAAGGCAAAGCATATTTTGCTTTCCTTAAATAAAGCTAAGACAAAACTAAATAAAATTCATGCTTTATTTCTCTTCTGGGGTGTACGCGTTCATGCGTTCAACACTAATTCCATTTTCGGCTAAGTACCCTTCGAATTGCCTGTTACAGAATTCCCCACCATTATCGGTGCGTATACTTATTAATTTTCTATTTGTCAGTCTTTCCATTTGCCTATGATAATTCTTAAAGTTGTAGAACGATTTGTTTTTATTTTTCATACAATACACTGTTACTAATCTACTATAGTCATCTACAATAGCAAGAAAATATTTACTCCCACCCTTAGATGGAACTGGTAGTGGGCCACAAACGTCTAAATAAACCAACTGCAATGGTTTATCCGATCTCTTCGGAACAGATTTAAAAGTTATTCTACTAGATTTAGCAGTAATACACGATTTACACCTCTCTATTGGTTTTTCAATTTCTGGTAACCCTTTCACGCTTTGATTCTTACTAGTTTTCTTAATATAATCAAAATTTACGTGGCTAAATCTCCGATGCCATAGCATTGCATCGTCTACTTTATTTAACTTTTCAATTTCTGTACCGTAACCAGCTTCCCTTTTACCTGTTGCATATCTAAATGGTTTTACGTGATGAAGTCCGTCATATCGTTTAGCGTAGCATAATCTATCCCAATTATTAAAGTATATCCACATCTTCCCTTTTGAAATCACAAAATGAGCACCAGCCTTTTCTAACCTTGCTCCCGATAATAAATTTCTTCTTAGATTTGGATTATATAACACATTATCTAACTCAATCCAATTTATTTGATTGCCTACTTTTACTGCAAATTTGACAGTACCCTTTCCTAGTACTTTACTTTCACAATTTCCTATAGCTAAAGACATACGTATATCGTTTATTTCTTTGAAATTTGTCATTAAATTTCTATTATTACTGAAATGAGTTGTAGCTGCAGTATCTACGACCCAATTAAATTTATCTGCGTTACCTCCTTTATCTCCTTTATCTGTAGTTGTTACATAATTTTCTACTAACATTAATTCTTTATCTTTAAACTGTCCATTTTTATCGTCTATTTTAAACTTCTGATTTTTACTTACATTTTCTTTACATTGAGCAATTAAGTGCCCAAATTTATGACATCTGAAACAAGGTCCTATTCTCATATTCCCCATTTTTTTCTTAGATTTAGTTTTATTTTCAACTTTATCTTTCTCTGCATTTAAACTAATAGTATTATACACGCTTACCTTGCTGTCTTCTGAATCGGCGTTTACCTGGCGAAGTCGGCTTTCTTCCCTTACCAGCTCTTCGGCAATTCTTTCCAGCGTAAAATCTTCGTCCTTCCACCTATAGATCAATTGTACAATGCCGGAGTATTCCTGGGGTAATCTCCTTATTGCCTGGAATCCTTTAAAAGGATCTGCCAAGTTGTGACCAGCTTCAGCCAACTTCTTTGCAGTCATTCTTATTCTTGCGATGAATAATCCTATTTCTTCATTTGGCATATATCTAATACTAAAAAATTCATCCAGTAACTGAATTATCCTTGCTCTTGTTTTGGGTTCGCTTCTGTAGAACTTCCCATGCTTCTTTACCACTTGAACATTCTTGTATCAGCGGCCTGAACTCAGCTTTAATTCCGTAATATAATGTAGTGAAGGCTCTGTTCTCCCTCAGTGTGAACTCCTGCTTTTCATGCCTTGTTGCACTTTTATCTAATTCTTCTTCTTTGTCCTCTATGAAGCTCCAACAATTTCTATCCAGTAACAACATTTTCATGTCGACTTTCCATCAATCCCAGTTGTCATGGTTTAACAACTCAAAACCTTCAGGTATTAATGACATCTTCAATTAAGTTTGAGCACAACGACTTGAACAAACTTCTAAGACAGGTCAGCTTCTTTTTGTGGATAACGGCCCTCTTCACCTACATTCCTTCAATGCTGAGTTGAACTGGATGACTGATTAGCTGTTGGCGCTGGACCCATAACCCTGGTGGCAGTGGTGATAAGGCAAAGCATAATTTGCTTCCCTTAAATAAAGCTAAGACTAAACTAAATAAAACTCATGCTTTATTCCGTAAATAAAATAAAAGAGCTAACACTGTAGCCTTTACATTTAAAATCATTTAGTGAAAGCGAACTAGCATAATGCTAACTGATAATCACACAAGATAACAAGAACAAGCTTCACCGATACCGGCGTACATATATATTATACTCGGCCAACCCACCGATCTTGACGTCATTGGCAACCACGTTAGCTTACCGCCGATCGACCTCCGATCAAAATTTGCATGTGGAAAACTAAAGCCAATAGCATGCACATAATATGTTTATGCATGCGTGTTTAATGTATAACGGATGGTATAAGCTAGGCTAAAATTATCTATTTCAGTTAATGTTGCAGCTTGCATTGTTTCTTAGTCTTCTAATTGGATCCGGCTTATTATTTTTTGCAGACTGTTAGAGCAATTTTATAAAAAGTAAACTTAAACTTTTGATTATGTCAAAAAGAGTTTCCGATTCTGAAGCTGCCAAAGGATCTACAAAGCGAAAGTATGTTTTGATGTACCACTTCTGATAGCGAAGAAAGTGACAGAGAGGTTATTGAAAACCAAAAAATTTCCATTGACAAGTTAGTCGGTATTCTCGACACAGCAATTACAGGACTTGAACAGTGGAACTGAACAAGAAATTATGTATGTTTACAGAATTAAAGAGAACGTATTAACACAAAAAACAAAGCAACTTAAACAACTTACATTAAAAGAAAAGTTTAATAAAGTAAACAAATAAATATTAAGCTTTTTTTAAATAAATTTTGATACCCTTTAGATCATAATTGCTTTTTATTTCATAAATTACGGTTTCATATTTTTAATTTTATAATTTCTGCATTCCATCTTACCAGATTTAAATTGAAGATCTATAATCCAGAAAAACCCCTAATCCGGAATCTCCGAAGTCCCGATGAGTCCGGATTAAAGACTTTGTACTGTATTAGTTTTAAATTTTTACCTTGAAATCTTGCCTAAAATCAAACGGCGAACCCTAGGTGTACCCAGACTGGGCTCACCGATAATCTAGGACAACTGAGAGTCTGTATTCTTTGTTTCTCTGCATCTCATCGGTCAGTTTATTGACAACAGTACTCGTTTCAGCACTCTTTTCAAAGCTCTGTTCAATCAGTGTGCCACTTTGGGCACACCCACAGAATTAAAACGATTAAGTGCTATCTTCACAAAATTTTACTTGTGTATTCCTCTAGGCCTAATTAGACTGCCTACTTTTTTTTTTTTTTTATCAAAACTCCTACTTTAAAAGGTAGCGTGATGGAAAGGGTTAATTAAAGCTCATCATGTAATATAGAAACTAAATGGTAATGATTAAAAAATCGAAGCATTAATAAACCCGATGAACCACGTACAGCACATATGGTAGTATATCTTGAAAGAATATATTACAGGCCTGTACTGAATATCACACTTGTAGTCATACGTAAAAGAAGTTAAGAACAGATTGCAGTAATTTTTTAATATTAGACTTGTAATTTCTAACTTCCTTCCCTTGGAATGGAAAAATGAACTTAGATGTGACTTTAACGAGTATATTACAGGGTCAACTGACATAATTTAGTACAATTCTTATAAAGAAGTGAACTATAGTATTTGTATGCTCAAATAATTATTTCAAAAGAGTTTAGGCAGCCAAGTCTTTCAGATGTTTTCTTGTTGCCAATTTGCTTTCTAATACTTCCCAACTGCTTCTTGGAGCAGTAATGCTCCATACATACTACACCTCGGAACACTGCCTACCACTCAGTGCAGGCTTGTAACATTGAACAACACTCAAATGGTATCCAAAACAAGAATAAACACTTTTTTACTAATTTTGGTAAGTTGAAAATGAATATGACAGTTAAATAACTGAAGTTTTGAAAAATCCAGTAATAATTGATGCTATGGCCATGCCATGTAAATTGTTTATGTTGTTATTGCACTGCTTTCATACACAGTGTAAGTACAGTATATGGTACATATTTAACTGCTACTGCTTAAAATATGATAAGATATATGATGAGTACCACAAAAAATTTTCAGAGTTCCACTTTTACTGTAGAAATTACTTTTTATAAGTAAAATTAACTAGTGGAATAAGAAAATTACATTCAGAAAAAATATAGAAGAAGGTGATAATCTATGTAAAGAAGGCTGTGTGATCTAAATCAGTGAAAAAAGAGTGAAGTGTAAAGTGGTTATTATGAAGGCAAAATTAAAGAGCTGGGGGGAGAGAACATCCTTATTTTATACAAAATGTAAGGATGTTTACAGAACTCTTTCTAGAATTGCAATAAACAAAGTACACAAATCAACTTATAACCCTTTCTTGAACAAGTTTAAATCAAATATATTGATTAATAATGCTATATCATCAATTGTTCTCATCAATAGCTTGGTGTTATTCTCCAAGATGATTCACCTGAAGACTCTTGTATATATGTAGGTGGATCCAAAAATAGTAATAAAGTATTAGTATTTGAAACGTAATTATTGTGAAGGGAATACTTTATCCCCAGAATGTAGGCAGATGGCACTAATTACCTAGCTGAGGTTGTGTGGGTAGGTAGAGTAAGTTTGCAGATCCGTCAGAGTGATTGAAATGGCAAAACGTTCAGAAAAGAGGTTTCGCTTGGAGATGCAAGTTATGATTCGTCATCCTGAAAAAGTATCTGGAAGGTCGCCATACTATTACTCCCTATCATTTTTGTACCACTTAGACAAGGTTCTGTGAAGCCATCAGACGCAAGCATCCTCCTGCATGGCAATGCCTGTCCCCATACTGCTCACCAAACTCAAGAATTGCTGCAAACATTTTAAGTGAGAAATCTGGAGTCAGCCCCCCCATACAGCCCAGTGACTATTTTCTTTTTTCAGAAATTGAAGGATCCTGAGGTTCTTTTCAGACAATGATGTGAAAACAGCCACTGAGAAACTGTCTCAATGGGCAGGGATGAGATTTCTACAAAGCCGCGTTAAACTAGTTGGTCCTGCATTCAAATAAATGCCTAAATAGATTTGGTGTTTACATGGAAAAATGATAGGCAAGTATGCCTCTTAATTCCCTTTTGTATTTTCTGTCTGTTGTTAATAAATAATATTTTATTACCCTTGTAAGTGCATTAAAGAGAATAGTGATATTCCTAATGTTTATAAGAACATTCCATTCACACAAATAAATTTCTCATATTAGAAAGCTCCTTGTCCAGACGGCATTTTAACTAAACTTAAGCTTCAATTAAATCATTTTATTCCCAGTAAATGTCTTCATTGTCTTTCAAAATGTTTCAGAATCAGAAAGGTCTTTCTTTTTGCCAAAAAAAAAAAGCGATAGGAATCCTGAAGATCGACGTTCGTAATGCTTGATCAATCTTCTAGTATAAACTGGAATTCCAGAGAGAGCACTTCTTGTTGACTCAGACATCAGCTTCATAATCGCATCATCATCATCAGAGTCTATCAGTTCGGATTCAGAAATCATTGTTTAGCTGTAAATGTACTAGATGCAGTTATTCAACAAATATTTATCAAAAAGAAAATAAATTATATTCTGCCGTTTTTTGTTTTGATCTGAAGAAAGCATTCAATTAATTATGATGGCAGTTGTCTTACAAGCATTTTAAAATTCTGCTTGCCCACCCATTCTTTACTTTATGATCGCTAACTTTTTTAAAAAAATAGAAAGAGTACATTCAATAATTCAATTTTCAAATGCTCATAGTCTAGAGCCATGATTCCCACTATGGGTCCCACGCCCCACAAGGGGGCAATGCGACTGTTAAGGGGAGCAATTCGAAAATGGACTTGTCCAGAGTTTAAGGGGACAAAGGATGCTCTAATGTGTTTCACGAAGTCAAAATTTTCGAAATTTCATTTTTTATTCCACAAAATAAAGAAAAATGTAAGTGATGTATACGTAAAAAAAGTTTTTAAATTGTGGTGCATTTTAAATGTTTTATAAAGAATTCTTGCTGTAGACATGAATGTTTAAATGCTTTTAAATAACTGACACATTATGCTTTCCAGACATTTCTCGCACATTTCAGCCAACGAATTTATTTTATTTTTTACTGTAGGAATGGCAACTGGTATATTATTCTTTCCTTGAATGGCAACAGCAGCTGCTTTCAGCTTTGTGTATATTGATCTTATATTTATTTCTTTCAGCCCTTAGAGAACTGAAGGGTACAAGCAAGAAAAAACGTTTCTCGGTATTCAAAGGCATATTTAAAATTTGGTTTCATACCTGGTCGCATATTTCACAAGTGCACATCTGTGTAGCCACCGAGGGAGTGGCTTCTAGGATGGACCAATGAGCATCCAGTAATATTTCTGTCGTGTTACATGACCTTTTGCACACTTTAAGATTTAAGCAAGGTGGTTGAAAATATTTTGCCACGCAATTTCCTGTACAAATTTCTGTACATCGTCTATTTCTTCTGAAAATTTTCATTGTGAAGTTAGATCAGTTATAAGCAATTATAAAGATTTCACTACCTGGTTGAAAGAATTTGAAATAAATACAAACACAAAACTACTTCGCAAAAATGTTCATGCGAAATATTACTTAATAAGTGATAAATAAGACATAAGAAATATGTGATACACATCTGAGCCCTTGCAGTGTATATGAAAAAGATGTTCTATAATAATAGGTGAATACAGAATTTTATTCAAGGTGAACTTCACTAATTTGCATTTAATATGTTAAATTTCACATTTAATAACTGCTCACTCCTAAATATCCTGTCTACGCAAGAAATACTCATAAAACAGAACAACGAATTCACAATGAATATATTCAATTTATTCACATATAACTTTTAATGTTAACAATGGATATAATCAGATCGTACACAATAGGTATTCTGAATCTTATACAGTCAAAATCAAAAGAATGCAAGCACTGAAATAGGAAAACATTCATTGTAACACTTCCAGTCCTTCTCAGTTCAGTAAAAAATTTTACACATGAATTCTCTTAATCCACATTTGTTAGTAAAGTGGATTAAGAGATTTCGTATTCGAGGCTTATTGTAATTGAGTCATTTTCTGGGCGTAAAGAACGATAATATGCCATCAACATCAATCCAAATATCGATGCATGATAAATACTGCGAAAGTGAAATCTCAGCGATTAATTAAACTCATAAAACGAAAGCACTACGAGCTTTTCTACTTTTATGCCATACATTTGTAACTGCAAAACAAATGCAAATTAAAACGTAAAGAACATATGCTCATATGCACGAAAATTTAGCGTCACAAAAGCAAAAGAAGCTCATTGGTCCATTTTCGAAACCCCTCCCTCAGTGGCTACGTTGATATGCACTTGTGAAATATGCTACCTGGTCCATAAACGGTCAACTTTTGTCCTTTTATGCCAATAATGCCTGAGCAACAAATCAATGAAACTAGGCTGTCTTGAGGCACATTTGAAAGCGAAATATAATGCTGATCTTAATTCAGATTTAAATTATTGTCACATTTTAAGGAAAATTTTTGAAAAAAGAGTAAATATTAAAGTGTCTATTTACTGCTCATAATGCAACTATTAATCATGCTCTTGAGGCTATTTATAAAATTTCATTATTCATCGCTTAATCTGAGAAAAGCCATACTATAGGGGAGAATTTAATCAAACCATCAATATCAGCATTTAAAACTGTTCTAAAAAAAGATGACAAAGACGTTAAAGCTATGCCACTAAATAACAGTACTGTTTGCAGAAGAAAGATTAAATGAGTGAGGATATTGAAATACAACTTGTTGAAAAGCTGAAAACAAGAAAATTTTTGGTGCAAATGGATGAACCAACTTTGAGAGAAAATGAAGCCGTACTTGTAACTTGTGTAAGATATATTCATGAAGGGAATTTTGCCGAAGAAATGTTCTGTAAATTATTAGAAAGCACCACTACCTCCAAACATATATTTTTAATAAGCTAAAAATTACTTAGATATAAAAAATATACCAATAAAAAATATAATACATCTTGTACTGCAGATAGTGCTCCTAATATGATAGTTGAAAAATAAAATAAAGCACGAAATAAGAAAAGGGTTGCTTAAAATTGATAAAAGATGAGAATCCAGAAATGCTTCTTAGTTATTCATAGAGAAAACCTGGTAGCTAAAAACAATTCGCCTGTTCTAAATGAAGTACTAAATTCAGTTATAAAGTGTATCAGTGCTATTAAAGCTAGGGCCAAATGTGAACGCCTTTTCATGTTATTTTATGAAGAACAAAATGAAGACTATATGAGACTTGTACTTCACACTGAAGTTAGAAGGCTGTTGAAAGGGAACTGCTTGGAAAGATTTATGAAACTATTTGATACTCTTAGTTATTTTTTAAGCGACAAACCTGAAATGAAAAATCTGTTAACGGATGATAACAAGGCAATTGTGAGTTATTTAGCCAATATCTTTGAAAAATTAAATATATTAAATAAGCAACTTCAAGGAGCAAATAAAACTTATGATGCTAAAGGAAGATATTTGGTTTCATTATCTTCGTTGAATTATACTATTTACCACAAAAATTTTGAAAAGTATCATTGGCTCCAAAAATGTGACACTATACTTGTTATTGTTGATCATCTGAGAATTTTATCGGCTGATTTAAAAGATTTTGTAACTTAAAACAAATTGATTTTCCAACTTGGATGATGCAGCTAATGCTAGTGGATTTGGCTGATATTTCAAATATGCAGTAAAAAGAACTCGCAGAAATGCAAAATGATGAGTCAATTAAAACTTTATTTAATATAAAAGGAGCGATGACATAGCTTTGTAAGGAAACCAGAATCAAATATCCAAATGCAACAAAATTTGGAAGAGAACTATTGTTACCATTTCCATCTTCATATTTTGCTGAATGTGGATTTAGTGCCATAAATGATTTGCTGCTAAAAAAAATAAATAAAAAATAAAAAAAAAGTAAAAATAAAAAATTGGTTGGATATAATGAAACCGGGAGACTTGAGCCTCAAGTTATCTAAATTGGAACCTAACATAAAATTTCTTTGCAACAAATATCACGCGCAAGGAACTCGCTAAATTTAAATAATAAAAATTACTAATACTTAAAATAAAAAACTTTCACTAAAATGAGTTTTTCCTTGAATTTCAGTTCTGCATGTTTTGAAAGTTCACTTACTGTGTTTGCTCACAAAATTTCGTAGTCATTTCTTCCTAAAAGCTATTATTCAAGTTTCTTTCGTGAATATTTCAATTTTTAAATATTAAAAAACATGTATATGCTAGGAAGAGCTTAAAAATTTTAGAGAGGATTAGGTGGGGTATAGCACAAAAAAGGTTGGGAAACACTGGTCTAGACGCTGATCTAAAGATTTATATCTTAGTACTGAATTATGGAATGTTACAATAAAATTGTTTCACTTATTCCTTCTCATATTCTCTCATCATCACTTTTCACTAATGATACTGATTTTATAATAAATGGTAAATCAAGAAAATAAAATTAATCTGTAATGAAATTCTCTAAATATTCAACACTCTTGATGAATAACAAAAACTTATTATCTCTGAAGAGAAATCTCATGCCTTAATTAATCACATGCCCGATCAAGAATTGCAAAGAAACCTAATGCATAAATTTAAAATGTCAAAATTGACAAACAGCTAAAATATCTTGTAATAATCCCTGATAATGACTTTTTATGAGCTCATCACCCAAGATACCTTAAGCATATAGCATGTGCTCTTCATAAAATGAGAAGTTGTATTTGAAGAATTATGAAAATTTTACATAGTATAAATTACTAAAAAGACCATCATTTATGCATTAGTAATGTGGCCATTGTTTATGGACAGTATACCCCTCAAAAATTATCCTCAATTCAACGTCTATTTTCTTTGCATTTCACCATTATGCATGCAGTGCCTACCAGCGGCTGAGCAAAAAGGTGTTGAATGCTGGTAGTTCGGTTTAGTTCAGGTTTCTAGTCCTGGTGAATGGGCTGGCTGCATGGGCATTTTCATGGTTTTCCCCATGTGCAATGTGTATATGTGTCAGTTTCCCATAGAAAATTACAAATTTCTCCACATCCCTCTCCTTAGGCAAACAGCCCTGGAGTGCTTTGCCATAATCAAACAAACGAAGCCAGAAACATTATGTATTCATGTGGAAGTTCATACTCAGGAATTCATATTATTTCAACTAAATCGAGATACCGATAGTCAGGGTGTAATTTTTACCATTAATTTCAAAATTTTTACATAATCTTTTCCTCTGCATTCTTGCACTACCTGCAAATTATATCCACATTAGTTTGATAGAAGACCCATCACCTATGTTCTGTGTAGCTGGTACAAATGAATCAAAGACTGATGATCGTATTGGTTGCGTTATTTATGTTATGTTTAATGATTATTCATCTAAGGAACGAAAATGTCGTCATCTTGAAAACTGATGACAGTGTTTTCAAGCTGAAGAAAGTCGATAAAAATTGCAATAACCCATTACCTCTGAAACCTTCATTTTAATAGTTTCCGTACTATCCATGCCATTTAAAATCCAAGTTATTTCTCACTAACTGTTAAAACATCAATTATTTAAGCAGATCATATCAATAACTTAGTATCAAACTTACTTGGATTAGAGCTCATTCTGGATAAATGGGAATGCAAATTGAACTTTGAACGAAGAGTGTTAAGTTAGAAATTTATTTCATAAAATACAATTTTAATGAGTGACGTCTGTTATATTATTGAAAAATTTAGAGGGAATAAACAGCTTTGCCCTTTGCTTTGTAAATGGGGAGTCGTAAATTAGTTTTAGTCTCAAACCTCTTTCAAAGATAAAATTACTTTGTTGTTTTTCTCTGATGGTTTTCATGGCTTTAGGCACTGATATAGGGGCTGCTGTATATGATTACATGTGAAGGTGGGTTGGTATGCATTGGATAGATGAAAAAAACTCTTAATAGATAGACTGAAAGAATACGAAAAACACCTGTAATTTTATAAACACAAAATTCATCTGTTACAGAATGTGCATCACAGGTATCAAATGGCATTAAAATTGATCAGACAACTTAATAGAGTGCTGCTTTATTTATCTCACATTGGTGCACAAAATTATAAAGGTCATGAAACATCCAAAGAAAAATCTCCCTGACCTTCATATAATACTTTTGAGGCAAATGTGATATCTGGTGACTATCTATGAACCTGAAGTCATCAATAATCTAATACAGATACTCAATAATACATCAATAATCTAATACAAAATCAAGAAGCGGATATTTTAACAAAGTATCTACCTAGGGTGAAATTAAAAGATGGACTATTAAAGTATGGACATGACTGACTGATTAAAATTATATCTATAAATACAAATAAGGGGGAATTGATAGTACTTGTTTATAAAGCATAATTTTAAGTTTTAATATTTTGGCAACATTGATATTAAATTGTAAAAAAGAATGAGTTAAAAATGTATCTGGAAGAGAGAGAGTTTCATTATTATGGTTTCGTAGAATGTGGTAAGATTTCTTATGTCTGATTTTCTTTAATAAAGTTTTCTTTTTGTATATTGCCATAATGTATTTTTGTTAGAAGTGGATGATTCTTTTGAGAATGTTATATATATGCCAATCTTAAAAACCAACAATCTACTTCCACATATGTACAGTACATGTAATGGACATTCTCTTAATTTATTGAGAGTATTTGCTTGACGTTTTGGGGTTGGGATGGCCATTATATCAGCCTTGGTATTCACTATTTGAAAGGATGACCATATCGTTTTCTCCCATTTCTCAATCTGAAAAGGTGGAGTGAACTGTCAGTTTGATGTGCTTGCAGACTTAACAACAACTCATCAAAGGTCTTTGTGTTAAGAATCCAGTTTTCCCTGCCGTTCCCTCTTCATTTTTGCAGCTTCAGAATTCAGCATAACCTTATTCGTGAATTGTAAACAGAGCCTTGGAATATCTTTGCAAGATTTCTTGAAGTTTATGCTTCACTTTCTAGCAATATGCCAAAATGGAAAAGAGGACTGATTAAGGAAGAAATATAAAAGCTTTTTCACGAGTTCATATACACTGGTTATCATAAATTAAGGAAAAATCACAAAAATAGTGATAATTCCCTCAAAAATAAGCCAAACCGTGTACAATTTTAATATGTTGCCAAGTAAGAGTAGTTGTGTAAAACTGCAATATCCAAATTAGTGGCGCTGCACTCGGAATACGTCATCTGCGAGAAGAATAAAAGTCCATGTTTGAGAGCAAGCCCACATATTTTACTGTGATAGTGACATCAGAAATGTGAGATAGCCAATTCGTAACAATGACCTCCAGGCATCATTTGCCTGCAGAACTACGATGGAAAGTCATTGGGAGACTAGAGGCAGGAAAAAGTCAAACAGAAGTGGCCAGATTGCTAAATGTGAGTCCTTCTGTGGTTCATAGACTTTGGAGGCGATTTCAAACCACAGATTCAGCATCTGGGAGGTTAAGCCAAGGACGGCCAACTGCTATGAGCGCCGATGACCGTTATTTGACATTATGTGCACGCAGGAATAGAACCGCTACTCCGACACTTCTTAGATCCTCCCTTGCTGCAGCTACCGGAAGGTTGGTGTCAACGTCAACTGTGCGTAGAAGGCTTCACGAAGGTGGTATGTATGTGAGACGACCAGTCATTTGCGTGCCACTCACGTCACACCATAGGAGGAACCGTTTGCAGTATAACGACAACATGTCCACTGGACGCCTGATCAGGTTTAGTCTAGAAAGTTCAGGTTCAGGTTTAGTCTAGAAAGCGATAGTAGGCATTATTTGATATGGACAGAACCTGGAACCCTTTATCATCTGTCAAACATCCGTTAAAGAGATGCATACGGAAGAGGCAGTGTCTGTGTTTGGGGTGGTATCTCTTTGGGTGAACGCACAGACCTCCATGTCTTTCCAACGGAAACCGTGAATGCTCCGGTTTATAGAGATGACATCTTTGATGCTTATGTGCGCCCATGTGCCGGGGCAATAGGTGATGCTTTCCTGTTCAGGACAATAATGCAAGACCACACAGGGCTCGCATCGTAGATGATTATCTTCAACAGGAAACAATTATGCACATGGAGTGGCCAGCTCGATCCCCAGACTTGAATCCTATCGAGCAAGTTTGGGATGCTTTAGAGAGACGTCTAGCTGCTCTCAATCCACCCCCTCAGACCCTTGCAGCGCTTGCAACTGCTTTGCAAGAGCAGTGGCTCTCGCTTCCTATGCAACTGATAGACCGCATAATTGAAAGCATCACGCATCGCTGTATTGTTTCTAGAGGCGACCATATTCCATATTGAAGGTACTGTTCCTATAGCAAACTAACACCTTCGATTTGTTCATTGTATGCATGTGCTAATTTCTATACTACCATAATAGTCTGGTAATTTATTTTTATGTTATTTGATACCTTACTATATGTTGTTTATTGTGGGTAAGTTTCATAAAATTCTACATGTAACTTTTTCAGTAATCATGATTTTTCCTTAATTTATGATAACCAGTGTAGTTCTAAATTATGCAACATCATAAAAGTTAGAATCATAATACAAGGTATTGAAGATGGCAACTAACTATCTTGTAACTGCCCATTCTTTCAAAACTGTATGCACCGTACAATGTTCCCGTTCTGATTTGGAAGATTTTCACCATAAAAAATGTGCATTATAGGGTAAAGAAATCGTATTTAAACTAAACACTGCAAATTATAAATTCTTGACAATTTTCTCTCAAATTTTTAATATTTATTAGATTTAAAATTTTAACTTCTCTTCAGTTTAAATTTTAACATTCCCATACAATTTAAATATCCTCATTAATATTTTATTTTTTAATCATTTTTTCCAAGGGGGAAAATTTTAAAGAATTTGGATATTTTTGATAAAATATGCAACAAAACAAACTAAAAATTACAAGAAAATATGACAATAAGTAACTTTTCTAGTTGCTGCAATATTTGCATGGTGTCCTTTTGGTTTACAAAGTCATAGATGTTTGCAAATTTAAGAAAATAAGTTCGTGGGATCTGTGGAAAAACATCTTAGATGTATTAGAAAATGAGTTGGAGATCTCACAAATCAAAAAGACTAGAAATATGTATAAAATAATTAAATATGGAGGAATTTTGTAACATAATTTTAAAATAAAAGTATATATAATAAAGTAATTCTTGTTAACACTTTATCAAAGCACTTAATTTGGTAAGGTAAATTAAAATTATTATTTAAAAACTCAATTTTTTTTAAAGGAAAGCTATGTTTTAATATGGAGAAACAAATTGACATCTTCTATACTGGAAATATACATTCGCGTTTAGCATACCATTGAGTAATCTATTTGTGCCTTTAAATTTCCCTCTAGAGGGAAAAGCATTGAGTAGTTTAGCCAGTAATCTCTACATTCCCTTTCCTTCCATAAAGTTAATGAATCTCTTTAAGGGTGAATCAAAATGTCTAAAGGGCAATTGTTCAAACAGCATGGAACTACTTTAAAAGAAGATCTGATCCTCTATAAAATCTGAAAACTCTCATCAGTTTCTATCAGGACCTATTCTAGTTCATTAAACCCTTGATATATCATTGATATTTTGTTGAAGCTTTGGATTTGTACAAATGACTATATTAAATGATAAATAATTGTCAAATGCTTAGTTTGTTCCTTATATGTCAACATTTTTTCTTGTTGTGCTGTAAAATTGGCATGAAAAACATTTCTTCTTGAAAAATGTTTGTTTCTAATTCTGAAGTTGAACATATGAACTTGTTTTCAGACAACAGACAGTTCTTCACTTCTGGAAAAAATTTAAACTGTTTAATTATTTACTGTAGTTTTGATATACTTACAGCTAATTAAAGTAAGCACAAGTTGTTAAAATTCTTACAAAACAGATAAAACCAGCTTCCTTTACTTTGGTAAGTTTTTACTGCGTTAGACTTTCATAAGTACTGGAGTCAATTTATAGTTTTGAAAGAATAGAATAAAAATTGTTTTCAGTGAATTTTTAGATCAGATTTATTACATCTTTTTTCTACTCACATTTTTTTAAGATAATTTTTCAGGAATTGTTTGGTCATCAACAACCAGGCACTTGCTATATTGAACTGTGCAAAATAAAGTAACATGACATTAAATTACATATATGAGAGTGCTGGCTATTTCAGATGCATCTCCAAGATTAAACAAAATTAAGTAATAAATAAATAATATTAAATAAAGATTAAATGATGGTGGATAAATTTTTTTATTTTTATTTTTTTATTTTTTACAACATAACTCAAACTTTTCACAAAAGAGAAATAAATTTCACAAAATAAATCAACTCATGAAATTAATCAAAAACTTCACTATACACAATGTTTGGGGTAAAAACATTGTTATAACACATGTGAGATAGGATTTTCTCAATATATTATTACATAAACATGAGTTGCTTTTGCTTAGAAAGATTACTTCCTCCCTTAGACATGTATTTTGCCATAATTAATAATGCATTACTGAGAAATGCTAGGCTCATTCTTGCACTAAAATACCACTGTATCAGAAAACAAATATTCCAACTCCCCCCTCGAAAGTAAACCCAACCAGTCAGTCAGTCAGTCCACATTCAGTTTATTGTAGATCAGAAATATCTTTTCTCTTTGTATGCTTATTTTTTTCAGAAATTAAGTTTCTATTGGAGGGGCAACTACCTTGTTTTGGGGCAAATCCAAAATCATACAGGTGAATGTAATATGCTGCAGTAAAAAATATTTTTTACATTTTAATTGTTTTAATTTGAATTTATATAACTTTTAAATATCCAAATTCAGTGATGGGCCTATCAATAAAATCAACATGGTATGTTTTGTTGAAAAATTAGTAACATAATGAGTTAATATATTAAATTTACTATGTTGTAATTGATATTTCATAATAAATTTTTCCAATTATGTGTTTATTAACTGCTATTTAAGCAACCACTTATATGTATTTTGCTTCTTGACTTTTTTAGCCTGTGGTATGTTTGATGAGAGAATGTTATGTATTGAAGTGCTTCCCATCAGAAGGGTTTGTTTTCCAGCTGTTAGAAAAAGAAAATATTGAGATAGTTGCCAGGTAAATTATTTTAGCAATAAATGGTTTTTATCAATTTTAAATACTATTCTTCCACATAATAATTACCTTCTGCCATTTTGAAAACTTTAAATAGGTCTGTAATGAAGTTAATAGAATTTCTATTAGCAAAGAAAATTGCTCACAATGTTTTGATAATGAGAGGAAGTTCCTTCAGTGAGAGTTCTTCACAGAAAAATGACCTGTTCAATTCAATTCGAATATATGTTTGGGCAAGAAAACCTTCTTTTGGTAAGTTATGATTCAGCACTTTAGTATCAATTTTAAAATTAATATATTACTTTCAGTTTCCAAGCAGTGTAAGAATATTTTCATTTATGAGTTAAACTAATATCAGAAAGCTGTTCAAAGTCAGTGTAATTGAATACAGATTTAGACCTCATGAACAGATGCATAAATTATGTTCCTTTTATATCTGTTACAAACAAATGATTTGATAACTTAAAAATACCAATGATTTCAGGAGAGTAAATATATTTTAGTAATAATTTGCTTTGATCATGCATTACTCATCAAGGTCATGAAAGCAGTAGGTTTTTCTCTTTTAATTTAAATATATTTTGTTTTCAAATTTAAAAAAAAAAAAACAATCCTTCTAATCTACTTTGCCAAAAGTCTCAGGTGGAAATACATTTTCTCTGCATTCTGAGTGGCTACAATTCCAAAACACAGAACACAGTAACTTAACTAAATTTACATAACTAAAATTTATTTGTATACACAAGTGAACAAACTTTGGTAAAGGTTAGACTTTACCAAAGTTATTTTTGTGAAGTGTTAAAATGAATTTTACTTTTTGAATTAGATTCTATTTTATGAATTTCTATAACTAACGAAAGAGTTTTCTTTACCAAATGCACTGAAAATGTAATACTAATTTGTCTGGAAAATAATAAGTATATTTTGATGAGTGTTTATCGCAGGATCTCATTTTTAATTACACTGAAAAATATTTAAAATTATTAATTTTTCAATTTCAAAAACCATTCATCTTAGATGTGCATGTAAAAACTAATTTTATTTAAGCATTTATGATTATAGGATGAATTTTAATACAATGTAATATCAAGCATCTCTTACAAATATTATGTAATTACATAAGATACATAGAATAATGCTGAATGATGTTAGTACACTTTTAATATAAGCAAAATTTAATTTCTATATTAGGATTATTCAATTATGGCAAAGCACACGAGGGCTATCTGCCTAAAGGGAGGGATGCCTTTGTGGAGGACTTTCTAAGGGAAACTGGCTCGTATCCACATTACACATGGGGAAAACCACAAAAACGCCCATGCAGCCAGCCCATTCGCGGGATTTGAACCTCGGATCGAACTACCAGTGTTCAGCGTCTTTACCACTCGGCCGCTGGTAGGCATTTCTGTATTTGGAATCAGGAAAATATTCTACCATGAAGTGATTTTAATATATATATTAACTGAAGTGATTTCTGTTACTTATTTCACAATAACTTACTTTTATCAATTAAAACACAATCATTAAAATAGTCATTACAATTGTATGTGACTTCAGTTCCCATAAGTTTGCATATTGCCCAGGTTGTTTCATGGCTTCCTATTTCTGTAACATAAATATGAAGTAGTTTTCTTTAGAAAGTTTAACATAAAAATAGATTTCCTAAGGTAGGTAACTGCACTTATATTTCACCAAGGTCTGTAATTAATATCATTTTTATGAAACACATATGTTTTTTATGGTAATAATCATAAATTGAACTTCGTTGCTTGAAATTCTAAAATGTAAGTATGTTATTTATAGTATGCCATTCCATTCTCAACCTATCAGAAGGGTCGAAAATACGAATTTTTCAAACAATTTGTTACTTAACTACTTATTACTTACCGTAATTTCCGGAAGAAAGGCCGCATCAGCGTAAACGCCGCACTCGAGAAAATTGGCGTGAAAAAAATTAAAATTACACAGAAACGCCGCAATAGATTAAATTGCGCGTGACATCGTCGTGGGCCGTATAGATGAAAAAACTCAACCTAAGTCCTGATATATGACATACCAGTTAAGTTTTTAATAATGAACTATAAATAATATTTTTAATTATCGATGTATTGTTTTTTAAAAGATTTACAAGTCTTAAGCTTGCGTTCTGTTGTGTTAAATATATTCTCTTCATCTTAAATCTTCTGAAGTTTAAATAGATAAACGCGGATTATAAAGGTAAATTGTCTATTTGCCCTCTATCAGCAAGCCGAAAAAACTGCCTAATATTTCCCTTAAGTAACCGTAGAAATTAAGGCAATCCACCTTAGCAATTTTTTGAACTTCCAAATGTAAGCAAACATATAGTCCACTGCCGTTGCATTCCTCAGAAAACCATTCTAACTCCCCTACTTCCCTATGAAAATAATAGAATCGTCTCTCTCCTAGGCTGCCGTTTTGGGATGTAGACGCTAGTCTTAAAAACTATCCAACAAGTACTTGTACCCAAACTGATGGGATCTGTATCTGGCAGAATGCCAAGAAAAATCCATTCATGCTGAAGGGGAAATACGTCAGAGTTCGTTATTGCGAGGCAGGTGGAGTCGTGTCCGCCTTTGAAAAAAATTGCAGAAAAGGCAGGGGTGGGGAGAGGATGGGTCCCGGAAGATTCATCGAATGGCAGAGGAGAGAGACTATTCGAACTGATGAGAATGTTGATTTGAAAGGGGGAAGAATGTTATTGTTCTGAGATCTCGTTTAGGGTGAATAAGGCACGTAGGTCCGTTCAAGGGAAAGAATGTAAACAAAATAACGTTCGCAAAAAGCAACTGAATGGTCTTTTGTGTGGGAACAGCACCAGTCTATGCACAATAACAAGGCCATCCAAACTATGTACAATGACCATCATAGGAAATATTTTATTTTTAGTGCACCTAAACGCCGCATGGGTAGAAACGCCGCACCCGCTGAAAATTTAAGTTTTAAACACGTAAACGCCGCGGCGTTTCTTCCGGAAATTACGGTAATAATTAAAAAGAATTTAGTGCTTTGATTGTAATATATGATAGGCTAGTGCTGCTAAAAGCATATTAAACTTGAACACTGTGTACATAATTTACTCTCTAGCAAAGAGAAAACATACCAAACACAAATAGAAAATGTTAAGTGAATCATGAAGAAATTTAACATGCACAGTGGGAAGATAGAGATGAAAAAGTGGTTAAAACTGGAAGGGCAATTAATCTATTCATTGAGAAAACATAGTTTCATAACTGTTACACGTAGCACCAAAGCATAATGATATTAGGCCTAGCATGTGCTGAAACAAATATTTTTTTCTCTGATCCAGCGTCTGTATATCTGCACTTAAATGAATGCTGATTGTTGTCTCTCAGAATTTAATTCCAGATACTCTTTTTAACTGCTCAGCAAGTTCATGAATGTTGCAAAATGGCTGTGGCTAGGGATGGAATTCAAATAATATAACAAACTTCTTAAATAAGTGACCAAAGTAGGAAACTGAGTAGTGATCAATTGCCTAATAAATATTACAATGAAATTTTAACAGCCGGTACTTAGATTTTAGGAAGCAGTTCTGCCAAACCAGCAAAATCCCACCTTTGGACTGTCCAACTCCTAAATGTTGGTATTTTGATGAGAGTTCAAATCTCAGTGAACAAGCTGGGCTACAGGCATCTGAGCTGGACAAAAAATTTTACTACAGAATACAATACAGCTTCAGTCAAATCAATTTCAAGCTTTACAATTTTAACAACAGACTAAGAGTAGCTGACCATGCCCAGGAATTAAAGTTAGACACCACAATGGATGCCAAACAAGAGTCCAGCCTTTGCTAGCCTTCTTGCAATTGTTCCTTTATACATCTAGGAAATTTAGGTAAGTGGTTCTGAGTAGCACAAGCTATCAGTGTACTTACAGCAGTTATACTGACCCTCCTGTAAGGTTGCTAGCACTACACTCATAATGGTTATGGATACCTTCTTGGAATACTGATAAGAACACTAACTGTGTCATTGCTCTAGCTCTTATACTGGGTAATTTGTTTATTTCCTAAAGGTTATTTCAATCTTATTTGAATTCTCATCACCAGATGAGTTTTCTAGTCATTCTCATTGGCTAATCCAAACAAATCTATCACGTAAGCAGTCTTAATACATTCACTGCCAAGATAGGTGCACATAACTTCATCAGCAGCTGTTTAATTTAAGGTGAGAACTTCACATACGTACACTCATTTGTCCAAATTACGTTTCCTAGCAAAGTAAATTCTTGTATTAAAATTTCTACATTATATTCCAATATATACGATTATTTAAATATCCAGAATCATCTTCTTCACCCAAAACTGAATTAACTAATTTGATAAATTATCTTTTTAATAATATTTGTAAGTTCCTTATCTATTAATGGTCTCTCTATTCACGTTTTCATTTAGGATGAGAAGACCCTGGTAAATTGTCATTTGCGTTTTTCATATTGTAGGAAAATTCTGAAAACAATTTACATGAAAAATGTGAAACCACAAACAAAGTCTTGCACTTACTGTTATGACCATATCTAAGCCATAATGCCAACTAACTTGTAAACGAAGTGCTAACATATATCTCACCACATACTGGCATGTGACTGGCTATTAGATGATACCACGAAATGAAGTGTCAGTATGTGATTAGCAGCAAAGATGTTAGATGTTTATTTACACAGTAGCTGAGCAATTCACCTTGCATATATTTTATGGTGTGTGTCTCCCAAGTGCTTTAAATCTGATTTGTGCATTCAGACTGTACATTTTCTATTATTAAGTTTTGAGACTGTGACATTTTGGCTTAGGTGTTCAGATTTTTTTTCTTAGCCTGTATATGACACATAATTTTTTTTGCAGGATCTAAAAATGACCTGGCTTTTAATCCAGCTCTGTGTGAACTTGGTGGGCACTTGCCAATTAAAGGTATGCAATATATTGTATAATATATGCATTTTGTTTTAAGCCATGTAATTTTTTACAAGGGATTTTTTTTAACTATTCATGAAGGGTTTGAATTTCAAATTCTTAAGAGGACATTGCAAAATACAATGTGCCTGAAAATTAGATTTACTTATATTTTCAGCATTTTAAAATAAGGCATGCATTAGAAGGGTAATAACTATGCTAGTCAGAAATTACATCTCATAAAGTCAAGTCATAATGAATGAAAATTTTATTCATATGACATTCTTGCATAATTTATATACATCTGAATGCTGCAAGTAACTCGTTTTAAAAGCTTACTCTGAATCTAAAACAGCCACATGTTTTTTCCAAGTTTTTAAACCTATGATTTTATTTTAAAGTCATCTCCCATCTTTATCCCAGAAAGCTCATCAACAGTAAAATGGATAAGATACTAAACATTGGTAAATACTATCCACGTTAAAAACCCAATAGTGAAACGGATTGGAACTCTTTATTTGAAGTGACTTGTTTTGAGTATTGTAAGGTTATATCCCCAGTATTCATCAAGTTATTGAGTTATAATTTGATTTCCTTTTTTTCAATAGAGTATGTAAAATGTCACATAATAAAACTTCAAATACTATATTGTCAATTTCTCTTTATTAATTTTCCAAAACAGTATAAAACTTGCATATTTTGTTAACTCAGCATGCCTAAATTTTTTAGATAGATTGAAAAGTGATCCATAAAATATCACCTTAAGCAAATTCTGAGACAGTATTTTTTCCTGTTTTTCTACAGAGGTACACAGTTCAGCAAAAAATTTGAAATGACAAATCCTAAATATCAAAATTTGTTTTCCTGAAAGAAGGATAGTACTTGTGCGATTTTTTGCAATTCGTGCACAAAATTACTTCTGCACCAAATAGCTGTAAATTTTAAATTTACATTTTTTTTAAATAAAACATTTAGTTTCTCATTAAAAATCAATTTATTTGCTTTAAAAAAGTAAAAATACTTACTCAAAAATAAGGAAATCAAACGCTACAGAGGTGCACAATTCAGCAAAAAAATTTGCGATGACAAATCTTAAATATCAAAATCTATTTTCCTGAATAAAGGATAATACTAAACATTATTAACACATTTTGCATGAGTGTTTTCACACCAAACAATCAGGTAGCAGGCGATTTTTTGCAATTTATGTGCAAAATTACTTCTGCACAAAATAGCTGTAGTTTTTTAACTTTACTTTTTTAAATAAAACGTTTAGTTTCTCTTTAAAAATCAGTTTCTTTATTTGCTTAAAAAGAGTAAAAATATTTTCTAAAAAAAAAAAAAAAAAAAAAAAAAAAAAAAAAAATTAAATTTAAAAATGTTTTACAGTGTGATATCTTTTAAAGCACTTTCCTTATGCAAAGGTACATTGCAAAACTGCATATTCTCTTGATAGAACACACGCAACACTGTCAGAAAGTATTTTTTTGTTTTTCCAGTTCTCATGATGGGTTCTAATGTATGTTTCCTCATGTCCATGGAAAGTCTCCCTGCACCATTGTTTCCTGCTTTTTTTTTTTTTTTTTTTCTTTTTCTAATGCTGGATGTTGATGGTATTGGTTCTTCTGGATCTGGATCAACTTCTGGTGAAATTTCATCAGTATGCCAATGGACAACTACGAGTAAAAAAAAAAAAAAAAAAAAAAAAAATTGTGTACCTTATTTTTTTTCCCTTCATGGAATTATAAACAACAAATGAGTTGAAAATGCACAGTTTATAAGGTATATAGCAACCTTTTTTTTGTCCATTTGGTAGGTTATCTTAGAATGGTGTAATATGATAGATACTGATCAGCTTGATCAAAGCCTTTCACGCATAGTCAATCAGTGGATTAGGTTTCATTATTTTTTCACTCATGTTTCTATCACTATTATGACTCTTTCATTTCAGATTAATGTACTGTCAACATAGCAGACCATTTTTGATTGATACTTTTAATACGTCTTTTTTTTTTTTTCCTTCTAAAGGCCATTTCTCTTTTCAATGAAATGGTTTTTAGGCAATCTGGAAGTCCTGTTTCTTTTAATAGTGGCCCAAATAATTTAATTTTTTAATAACTGTTCACTATTTTCCATGTTATTGTAATAGTTATCCACATAGATATGGTGTCACAAGCCTGTACAAGGTGATAAAATCATTTAAACTGTTTCTATCAATCACTTTTTTTTAGCACGATATATTTTGAAATAACACATGTAGCCTGTAGTACTTTTGCACAGCATACAAACTAGAATTCCACATTTTACAATCTTCATTGCATTGTAAAATCTGAAGAATAACCTCCTCCTTCTAGGTATTATGCCTTTATCCAAAGACAACTGCTGAATAGGCTTATAAACTTGGGAACTGAGTAATTCAGTAGTGGTCTGACTTTCGAAAGCCTGTCTGAACCATCAGTCAAGTCTTCATTGTTATTAAAGTGCCAGGCCTTTCTTACAAAATCTGTAGAAGAATAAGCCCCTAAAATTTCTTCATATCTTGTTATGTCTTTCCATTTGAGGGCTTTTTTTGAAGTTGTGAATTACCAATATCTGTTTGACTCCTGTACAAGGATTGTAAAAAAATCGCCAATATTTAAAGCTACAGCATCCAGAATGCTTTCTGTATTTATTTCTGAGAAACCTACTGGGGGGTCGCTTATTTATGATAATTCTTCAAAATCATCCAAATCCGGGCTTGAATCAGAACAGCTTGAAATTCTTCATCGGATAATAAGTCCTAGGATGATATATAATACTGTTGTCACTAGAATCATCATCAATGACCTCGTCCTCACACTTCAACAAATTATCTGCACACAATTCATCATCACATTCCATTTTATTATTGTCCTCGTTAGGAATTTACTGTAAAAAAGGGTCAAATTAGACTAGGAATTCATAAGCACTACATCGAAGCTCCTAACAATAAAGTTCAGTTATGCAGTGTGGACAACATATGAGTATGCTTGGCAAAACTGTTGGCTGTATAGAGTGCATATGTTACCGTGAAAGATCGAAATTGGAGAATGTCGACTTTCACTGGAGAATATCAACATTTACCAAATTACGTTGGTGAAAGACGGAATATTTCACTACATTCTTGTATATTCGGACCCTCACAGGTGTATGCCGACAATCACAGATATGCTCTGGTGAAAGTCGAAAAGAGAGGTCATAAAGTGACATAATAGTTTAAGTTGTTGCAATATATAAGATTTGAATCTAATTTAGTAAGTTTTTTATTACTGTTATTTTATTTTCTCATTTAGAACGTACTGCATAATTGAGTTTTTAACTTCTATTATTTTCCTTTCTCATTTTGAATGTATTGTGTGTTTTAGGTTCTCATGTTCTTAAGTTCTTATTTCAAGTCTTATAGTGCATTTATTCGTGACTGAATTATGGAGAAGAAAATATAATATTGTTATATGTTTAACATTCACCATTAGTACATGGTGAATGTCGACATTGACTGGTGTAAGTCAGAAATAAGAGTATTTGGAAAATATTTCGGACATACACCAAGAGACTATATGAATGTTGACATTCACTGGTGAAAGTCGACATTCTCCAGATTTCTGTGTTTCACCATAACACATCCACCACTCGACCCAGATTTATCTCGATGCATAGCTGGAAGCTCTGGTGTCGAATGCTACATTCACCGGAATGGATTTCTGCAATGCATGTTTTAATGTTGAAATGTATGGTGGTCATTACCCGATATTATTGTAAAAACATTACAAAAGACCACCAATAATTCGTAGAAAACAATATTTGTCATTGCCCATGCTCAACTACCAATCCACACAAAATGACTTTAGTCGCTTTCCGCACATGATGTATTTAATAAAGAGAAGTGTTAAAATATATTCATTTGTCAAAATGTATGACTTAACAGTTATAATTACATTTAGTTACAGAAAGTTTAAGCTATTCAGTTTTCTTATTTTATGTTATATGAATTTCCAAAGCTAATACTTTTTTTTTTAATCCTCATCTCAACAGAGCTGAAGTATTTTGAATCAATTACAGAAGCTGAAGTTGCTGATATTTTATATGATGTCTGCCATGAAACATTTATAAAAATTAAAGATGATGTTGAAAAACTGTATTCATAATAATAAAAGTATTTTCTACGTTACAAAATATCCATGTTGAATTTTTAGAATTTTGAAGAAAAGCAAACAATTTCTTGAAATATTACTTCTTTATTGAATATCAAATATGTAAAGAATTCTAAAAATGGCTAATATGTACCAAGTGACAATTTTTTACTGGTAATATATACCAGTAAAAATTTTCAAAAGAATGGAATTTTTCTTAAAAGTATATTTGTGCAATTTAAAATTATGCAAAATTTTATGTATCATGCATGCCAATAAATTAGAATAAATATTACTAAAATAAATATGGATAATCCAAATATAAATGTTCTCCTGTTTTCTTGATGAAGCTGTTTCAGATCTTTCTCTGAAAAGAAAAAAATTTTTACTTATAAATATTAAATAATTTAAAAAGTTTTGCTTAATAACAACTTCAGAACTTCAAAAAATAAAATATTAAAAGCTTGTTAGGCATTCAGTCTGTGATTACAGTTTAATATAAATCAGTTATCTTACCAGCAGTCTGTGGTAATTATATCCAGTTTTAGCATTTCATTTAGTTTAAACACTATTCTATCTTCTCTTTGATTCACATATTACGCCCAGACCAGAAAGCTAGGTAATTTAAGACCACACGAAATGCACACCACTTCTGCTGCTTGTCATGTGAGGTTGTGTTGATAGTTAATGCTGTGTCATAAAAATAGAGTGTACCCATATGCTGACTAACTTATAAGAAATATGATTTAAAAGAGGTAATAAAAGACTATTACAGGTACTGCATTGATATAAGCCTTTAAGCATAGAATTTTATGACTACGTACCAGTGCTTGATTGGCACTAGAGGTAAAACTATTTCTGCAATGTTGCATTACATGCTAGTGCATGGCATTAAAAATGAATCAAAATAAGTAACAATATGCTTTATTTTTGTATGAAGCTATGCCACAATAGATATATATATTACAAATGAATTTATTATAAGATAGTTACAATGATATTATTGCAAACTATATATTTCAGAATGTTGTTCCTGTATGATCTGGGTATGAAATGAAGCTTTTTTTCATTCCAGCCACATACATTTACAACTAGTTTCTAACCTCCACTCCACACCAATGCCAGCATACATATTGAAAATGTAATGCCACTTGAACTTGAAAATAAACAATGACATGCTGCTTTTCCTGCATCAGCGCATGACTGGCACCTGAGACGTCACCGTACACTACACGCCAGACCATGATTGGCTGTTCAGCAGTAACACCAATCATGCACCAGTGCATGATCAGCAGTGAATTGTGTTAAAAGCTAATTAGATTAACTGAAACTTATGCTTTGTAGAGTGAAAGGTCATTGTACCAACTCAGAAAATTAGAGCAAGTCTGTCTGTAAAGAGATAACGTTTATTGGAGGCCACAGCAATTCCTGTGTGCCACCTAGAGTTGATTTATGCCCTTAGAGTGATTAGCTGAGGGAACAACTAAATGTATTGTTTGAAAGAATCTCGTCTTGGTAATTATAAGTTTCCAAGTTAGGTTACTTAAGTGATAAATGCTATTTCCCAAAAATAATCAGTCATATAGTTGTAACCAATGAGAAGTAGACAAAGCTTAGTTGAATTTCAAATCTGTGTTTGTGTATAAGTTGAGTGTCATCACAGCAATAACTTGCTGATGGGGAAGAAGTAACTCTCTGCATGAAGTACTATTAGGTAGACATATTTAACCTTCTAAGCACCATGGCTGGCTTTATCCGGTCATGAGATTTTTTTGTCATTTGGTATATATTAGCTCATAATTTATGATATTTTGCTTTCTTTAATAATATAAATGTCATCTTAATAAATGTCAGTTTACGAAAATAGAGCCTAAAGTAAGTAAATATACAAATTTAGCTAATAAAGGCTTTTTAAATACAGATCTTCATGACAGATCCAAAAACCCAAGCCACCCAGTGGGTTACAGATTAATTTAAATATTAGCAAAATGATAGGGTTGTAGAGTCATTAGGTTTTTTTTTTGGAAGCTGGAGAGATGAAAAATTAACAACCGCCTTTGCCGGGAATCGAACCACGGACCTCTGAAATACCGGCTCAGCGTGCAGAACCATTACACCACGAAGGCTCACTAGGAAAGTGGGAGAAATACCTTATATACTCCCCTTTTTAAAGGGCGACTAGGGTTTTAGGGGACCTAGTCGCCAAATCCTGGGTTCGGAGAATCATCATCCACAACCCTTTTAGTTCAGGCACCACTTGTAGAGTCATTAGGTTTTTTGGAAGCCAGAGAGATGAAAAATTAACAACCGCCTTCGCCGGGAATCGAACCACGGACCTCTGAAATACCGGCTCAGCGTGCAGAACCATTACACCACGAAGGCTCACTAGGAAAGTGGGAGAAATACCTTATATACTCCCCTTTTTAAAGGGCGACTAGGGTTTTAGGGGACCTAGTCGCCAAATCCTGGGTTCGGAGAATCATCATCCACAACCCTTTTAGTTCAGGCGCCACTTGTAGAGTCATTAGGTTTTTTGGAAGCCAGAGAGATGAAAAATTAACAACCGCCTTCGCCGGGAATCGAACCACGGACCTCTGAAATACCGGCTCAGTGTGCAGAACCACTACACCACGAAGGCTCGCTAGGGAAGTGGGAGAAATACCTTATAAGGTTACAAATTGAATTTCTTTTTTATAATTTTTTTTCTGCAAAAATTGACTCAACAAAATAAATATGTTTTTATTTATGATTTTGTTGTATAGGGTGATAGTGCATATATGTTAATTAAGCCTTTTAGTTCCAGTTTTTTGCTAAGTGGATAAAACTGCTGAACACTCAAGTACTTTGATGAGTTCAAATTCTGGTGAACAGAATGGCTGCATGAACGTTTTTGTGGTTCTTCCTCCCATGTGTACTACATCACAAAGTCCGTAATCCGGACCTCAAAGCCACAAACTTTTTTTGTAAGCTTTACGCATGCACACAATGCATTTAATGCATGCTTCCGATAGTGAAAAAAGTGTCAGGGAGGTTATTGAACACAAAAAAATTTCAATTGACGTTAGTCGGTATTCTCAACACAGCAATTACAGGACTTGAACAGTGGAACTGAACAAGAAATTATGTATGTTTACAGAATTAAAGAGAAAGTATTAGCACAAAAAATGAAGCAACTTAAACAACTTACATTGAAAGAAATGTTTAATAAAGTAACCAAATAAAAATTAAGCTTTTTTTTGTAAATTTTGATATTCTTTAGATCATAATTGCTCTTTATTTCATATATTATGATTTCATATTTTTAATTGTATAATTTCTGCATGCCATCTTACTAGATTTAAATTGATGATCTATAATCCGGAATTGCTGAAGTCCCAACGAGTCCGGATTACGGACTTTGTACTGTATAATTATGAGCCAGTTTCCTTTAGAAAAGTCCACAAAAGCATTCCTCTTGGGCAGATAGCTCTCATGCGCTTTGCTCTGATCAATTAAACAATGTCTTTTTTCTTTTCTTAAGTAAACAAGAATACATCAAATTACTTCTGGAAAATGTTGCTCATTGACAATGTCTATAAGAAACACAAAAAACAATACATTGATTCATTTGGTACTAGTGTTCTAACTATGTTTCTTGCAAGTGTCAAACTAGCAGTTTATCAAAATGCTGTTTAGAATCCCAGTTTATGATCACAAGTCTTAATGAATAAACTGAGCCACATGTATTTTAGCAAACACATTTCTATTACAGCAAATTACAAAATCTCTCTTTTCAAAGTGTTGCATCATGTTACAAAGTTTTCCATACATATATATTTTTTTATCTGAAGTTGATACTCTATCATAGAGTTGCCAAATCTCCCGATTTAAGCAGGAGACTCCAGATTTTCGTTCTCCCACCAACCCGATTTACAACAACGACTTTCTCTTATTCTTAAAATTTCACGAATTTTATGTAGCTTGGATTAATACTTTGTTATCTGCATCGCCAAAAAGGTGATTTGGGGTGTCTGAAAGCACCTGGCTTTTCTCTACACTACATAGAAAACCAAAGTAGTTTCATCAGTGAGAAATTAGGGAATGCTTTGTGAGTGAGAGCACGTGTCCAAAAACGTCATGTTCCATTTCTCCAATAAGCATCGAGTGTGCGTGTCATCTGGGACATATTACCCAATGAGCACACACAAGATCAAGGTTGTTATTTCGTTCATCTTGTCGCTAACCTGTGTGAATGTATGTGCTTTTGAGAAATAGTTTAAGAAATTACGATATTTCATATTAGTTATGTTTGCAAAAAAGGTAAAATACTCATGTTCTTCAAGGAAATATAATGCATTTGTGATGTGTACCGTTGTCATTGTGATTTTTCGATTTTGCACAGTGGAAGGGCCGATTTTCTCGAACATGTTTGCACACAAAAACACAGGAACAACATGAGTTCTATTGAACAAAACTAAAAGTAAATTATTTTTTCCGTGAAAACAAAGGACCAAAAAGTTACTAATGCAGATTGTTCTGTTTGCATTTAAGAATTAGTAACTGAACTTTCAGATACAGTACAAAGTCCGAGATCGGGACTTCGACGATTCCGGATTTTTCCAGATATTAGATCATCAACTTAAATCTAGCAAGATGGCATTCAAAAATTAAAAATTATACAATTAAAAATATGAAATCGTAATTTATGAAATAAAGAGCTTTTACAATCTAAAGGGTATCAAAATTTACAAAAAAAAAAGTTTAATACTTTATTAAACATTTCTTTCAATGTAAGTTGTTTAAGTTGCTTTGTTTTTGGTGCTATACTTTCTTTTTAATTCTATAAACAGACATAATTTCTTGTTCAGTTACAAAGTTCCACTGTTCAAGTCCTGTTGTAATTGCTGTGTTGAGAATACCAACTAACTTGTCAATCGAATTTTTTTTCATTTTCATTAACCTCTTTGTCACTCTAAATTTTGTATTCTGTAAATTTTGCCACCACTTCTGAGTTTATGTGAATAATGTATCAGTTATCTTAATTAAAATAGCACTAAATGTAATCTTTTAGCCTAAGAGTTTCATTAACAAAATCTATTTTTAGTATTCGAAAAGAAATTTTTGTTAAATTTTTCCTCATCAACATTTCTTAGAGCATTTAAAAATCTATAATCATCGGCAAGCATAATATGTTAGCAAAAAAGGTTGCCATACTCTTGTAATTCAATTACTAATATTAAAAAAAATGTTTAGACATCGCATGAGTCATTACTGAAGCTGTCGTGTACTGATAAACATGCAGTGATGAAAGCAAAATATAATAAATAATGACTCACCTGGTTGGCATCAGGGATATAAAATACTAGTAGGTGAATGTTTCGGTTTGAGATGTACGGAGCCAAATTATTAAGCTCGCAAATTTATGCTTACATGATTGTTTCTTCATAACGAGGTATTTTATTTAGGGCCTAAGTGAAATTCAGAATCGGAATTTTTAAATGAAAATCTCCACGTTTTATTATGGAAGGAAAAATCAAATGTGCATGCATAGAGCATGCAAAAAAAAAAAAGTTTGTGGCTTTGAGGTCCATATTTTAGATCCTTCCAAATATTGGACATCTGGATCTCGGACTTTGTACTGTATTGATTAGTAACGATTTGAAGGTAATTCATTATTAAAACGTATATTTTTATAATTTAAAAATCTTTTTGTCATTGAAAATAAATCTCCCGAATTCTAAAAAAATTCTCCCGATATTTTAGTGTTATAGGTTGGCAAGTATGCTATCAGCATTGTAATTGTACTTTTAAACAAAGTATTTAAACAAACTTGGCAACTATGCTGAAAAATAAAGAAACGTAAATAGAATCGGAAAATAAATTTGGTTTTTTAAAATTTGCTTTCGTTTGGTTTTTATTTTCAAACAGCCCTTACTTAAAAAACACCCCTTGTATTTTACATTATTGTTAAGAGCATCATTTGAGTAGTTACAATAAATTTGGTTCTTGCTAGTTAATCATTACTTGCATTTCAATTCAAATATATATTTGTCTTTGCTTTGTATCTGAAAATTTTATTGTTAATTATAGAAAAAAAATTACTATTCAATTTTACTGTTATGCAAAAACACTGTATGCCTAAAATAAGATATAACATTAAAAAAAAAGCTGGGGGAATGGAAAAGGAATAAAATGTAAAAACATTTAATGAGAACCTATGCTTGTATTTCTGTGCACAGTTTTTAGATATTTATTATTGATAATTGGAGGCAGGGCTGATACTAAGGATTTTGGTATCCACCTGAAAATTTAAAAGTGGCACCTTTGTGGAACTTTTAATTTCCGCAATGCATGAGATTCTGGGAGGGGGTGGAAGCAATCAAGTAATAAAATTATGATTATCTTCCATTATCCCAAACAGCAGAAACTAAAATTCAAATATTTAGATATTTGAATTTAAGTTCAAATATTTAGATATGATAAATATACGTGGTCTTAAGAAACCATCCTCATTAATATTTAATATTGATAATACATAGTAAACATAACAGTCCTTACATCAAAACAATATTAAATACACTTTCAAAAATTTGCATTAATTCTTATTTCATTTTTTTAAATGTATATAATTTACAGTGGGATTCTTGGCAATGAAATCTGTCAATCTTGCTGTTGTTAATTTCTTTAACATTTTCATGAAAATACTGAATAATTTGCAAATATTTGTTTATATAAATATACAAAAGTTTTAGAAAGACAGCAGCACTAATTTTTCTTTGTTGACAAAATTTTGAATTTATCTTGTATGCAGCCAAAACTCCAGCAAACATGAGTTTTGAAATGCAATTTTTAGTTCACAGTTTAGTCAAATTTCGGATATTATGGTTTGTTGAGTTTCTTGGAAGTGAGGATATATGCAAAGCATATTTTTCTTCCCTTAAAGCTAAGACTAATCTAAATAAAATTCATGCTTTATTCCATAAATTAAAATAAGCTAACACTGTAGTCTTTACATTTAAAAACCATTTGAGGGAAAGAAAACTAGCATATGCTTAACTCAGAACACACACACTCACCGATACCAGCGTACATATACACTGGTTATCATAAATTAAGGAAAAATTACAAAAATAGCAGCAACTCCCTCAAAAATAAGCCAAACTGTGTAAAATTTGAATATTGCCAAGTAAGAGTATCTGAGTAAAACTGCAATATACAAATTAGTGGCGCTGCACTTGGAATACGTCATCTGCGAGGAGCATAAAAGTCCATGTTTGACAGCAAGCCCACATATTTGACTGTGATAGCGACATCAGAAATCTTAGATAGCCAATTCGTAACAATGACCTCCAGGCATCATTTGCCTGTAGAACTACGATGGAGAGCCATTGGGAGACTAGAGGCAGAATAAAGTCAAACAGAAGTGGCCAGATGGCTAAATGTGAGTCCTGCGGTTCATAGACTTTGGAGGCAATTTCAAACCACAGATTTGGCATCTAGGAGGTTCAGCCAAGGACGGCCAACTACTAAGACGAGCGCCGATGACCGATATTTGACATTATGTGCCCGCAGGAATACAACTGCTACTTTGACTCTTCTTAGATCCTCCCTTGCTGCAGCCACCGGAAGGTTGGTGTCAACATCAACTGCGCGTAGAAGGCTTCACGAACCTGGTCTGTATGCGAGACGACTAGTCATTTGCGTGCCACTCGCGTCACGCCATAGGAAGGACCATTTGCAGTAGGCAAAACATGTCCACTGGATGCCTGATCAGTGGAGTCCAGGTTTAGTCTAGAAAGCAATAGTAGGAGTTATTTGATATGGAGAGAACCTGGGACCCATTATCATCCATTAAAAAGATGCGTACGGAAGAGGAAGTGTCTGTGTTTGGGGTGGCATCTCTTTGGGTGGACGCACAGACCTCCATGTCTTTCCAACAGAAACCGTGAATACTCCGATTTATAGAGATGACATCCTTGATGCTTATGTGTGCCTATGTGCCGGGCAATAGGTGATGCTTTCCTGTTACAGGATGACAACGCAAAACCACACAGACCTCGCATCGTAGATAAATATCTTCAGCAGGAAACAATTATGCGCATTGAGTGGCCAGCTCGATCCCCAGACTTGAATCCTATTGAGCACGTTTGGGATGCTTTAGAGAAATATCTAGCTGCTCTCAATCCACCCCTTCAGACCCTTGCCATGGTTGCAGCTGCTTTGCAAAAGCAATGGCTCTCGCTTCCTATGGAACTGATAGACCGCATAATTGAAAACATCAAGCATTGCTGTATGTGCTGTATTGCTCCTAGAGGCAACCATATTCCATATTGAAGGTACTTTTCCTACAGCAACTGACACCTTCGATTTGTTCATTTTTGGAAGAATCAAGTACATACATTTTATACATGTGCTAATTTCTATACTATCATAATTGTCTGGTAATTTATTTTTATGTTATTTGATACCTTACTATGTGTTGTATATTGTGGGTAAGTTTCATAAAATTCTACATGTAACTTTTTCAGTAATCGTGATTTTTCCTTAATTTATGATAACCAGTGTATACAGTCAAAAGTCTTTAATCTGCACTCGTCGGGATTTCGGTGATTCCGGATTATAGATCATCGGTTTAAATCCGGTAAGACGGCATGCAGAAATTATAAAATTAAAAATATGAAACCGTTTTTTATGAAATAAAGAGCAATTATGATCTAAAGGGTATCAAAATTTACAAAAAAAAAGCTTGTTTACTTTAGTAAACATTTCTTTCAATGTAAGTTGTTTAAGTTGCTTCATTTTATGTGCTAATACTTTCTCTTTAATTCTATAAACAGATATAATTTCTTGTTCAGTTCCAAAGTTCCGCTGTTCAAGTCCTAATTGCTCAGTCGAGAATACCGACTAATTTGTCAATCGAAATTTTTTTTGTTTTCAATAACCTCTTAGTCACTTTCTTCTTTATCAGAAGTGGTATATCGAAACATGCTTTCGCTTTGTAGATGCTTTGGCAGCTCAAGAATCAGAAACTCTTTTTGACATAATCGAAAGTTCGAGCTTACTTTTTATAAAATTGCTCTAACAGTCTGCAAAAAATAATACGCCGGATCCAATTAGAAGATTAAAGAACAATGCAATCTGCAACATTAACTGAAATAGATAATTAGATAATTTTAGCCTAGCTTATACCGTCCGTTATACATTAAACGCACATGCGTAAGTGCAGAAAGTTTGTAGCTGTGTGTTCCGGATTAAAGACTTTTGACTGTACATACTCGGCCAACCCGCTGATTTTGACGCCATCGGCCAATCAGCAGCGAATGCACATTAGCTTACTGTGGATTGACCTCCAATCAAAATTTGCATAAGGAAAACTAAAGTAAATAGAGTTTAAATTACATACTCTTTTGTTCTTGATGAACATATTCAGAACCCATTCAAAGCCAATCAATCACCTTTCCCCGAGCTGCCAGAAAATAAAATTTAAATGCATCTTTAAAAGCTTCCAGAGGGGGGAACAGTTCTATATCTCCCGTTCTTGTACACTGTACAAAAAGAAGAAAAAAAGGGGGAAACAGTTATATATCTCCCGTTCTACTGGGCCGAATGACAAAATTTAAATTGGGTTTTTCATCTCTGGAAAGCACGAGATTATTAGATTTATATATTAGATTTATTGTTCTAGCATAGGTATTTTGACACAAAATCAGACTTTTTCTGAAATGACATGCCAATTTTCCCATATTTTGATTCTACGAGTCAAAATATGCATTGATATTAAAATTTGGAGCAAAATTTACGGAGAAATTCAAAAATTTATCTCGGCACAATTTTTTAAGTTTGCGCCAAGAATAATTCACTTGGCAAACTTCTTAATATATGGCAACCAATTTTCCTTTCCCTTCCATGATGCCGGAGTGGACGAAAAAGACACCTCGTTCCTACCCTTTTACGTTGTTCATGAGCAGAAAAAAAAGCACATCGTTCTTACCTTCAAATAATTTTAGCAAAGTGTCTAAACCACATTTTATGTTTTATTGCTTTCAACAAATGTGCCAAATTTCAAAACGCGCCAATATATAAATTCACGTATATCTTCGGAAATTTTGAATCAAAAACTGTAATTTTTCAGGTATGCTTAGAAATACGTCTACTTTTAAGATGATGGTAAGGATTTTATAGATTATAATTCAAAATTTTTTTGAAAAGTTTATAAAAATTATTTAAAAATAAATCATAAAAACTGGGTGAAATTTATTTGAAGTGAACCTGAATTTCGAAATGTGAAAGGAAGAATTAAGTACGTTTAATAAAAAACGAGAGATTAATAAATATATACCAAACTCAATTAACATTGAGGAGCTTTTGAGACATAATTTCTTAAAAACTACTCCTATGATTTTTGTAAAAATCATATTAGTAGTTTGGTGTAATTTGAGTCATGGAATTGAAATATGGAAATAAAAAATTGGTATGTTATTTCAGAAAAGGTCCAATTTTGTGTCAAAATACCTATATTAGAACAATACTATATATAAATGTAATACATATTCTAAGTCGTGCTTTTGAGACATGAAAAACGCAAGTTCAATTTCGTCAATCAGCCCAGTAGAACGGGGGATATAGTCGACCCCCCTTTTTTTGTGCAGTGTATCAAATTTTTACAATAAGCCATTTTACACACCCAGTGTTCATCATCTTAACCTTCAACAATATGATTTTATGGTCCATTAAAAATGATTATTACCAGTGCATGCAATGACTTTTCATTGAGATAAACACCTTGATTAAATAAGCAGCAGAAGGGGTTCGTGGTTTCTTGAATTAGCTTTTTAAGTATATTAAGTCTGCTGAATTTCCTTTTAAGATGCTGATATGTTTAAGTTATACAGTTTATTATTATCTTTATTAATTAATATTTACTAGCTACATGATTAAATCAAACAGATTAAATCACACACACAAAAACTTGTGGAATAATCACTAACATATTGCAATATTACTGGTATGAACAATTACGGCAAAGCGACTTCAAATCAGCTAACTATCTGTATTTATGTGGATAGTTTTAAGTGGATTCTTCAGCCTTAGGGCTCTGTGAAGCAAACTGAAAAATGCTGCTCTAAACAAATAAAATTTAAAGAAAGCATCAGTTTTATTCACATGAGCAAATGGATACTATTCTCCCAGGATTTGCCTTCTACAGCAGACTTAACAAGAGAAAATGGCATTCATGCAATCTGGACTTAAAATACAATTTGTTGCCAAATGTTATAAACATCAACAAAAACAAAATTAACTACAGTAAACGAGAAATCGACAATTCATTCAATATCTGCATAACACAAGTTATGTAATAAACAGGGTGAATCTGAACAAATGGGCAAAACTTTAGGGGGTGATAGAAAGCAGGTATATAAGCAACATTCGTCATACAATGTATGGTCGAAATGCAAGTGATGACAAGTTGAAGGTCAGTTTTTCAAAAGAATTAACACAAGAATGAGAGGAGATACTTCAGAAAACATTTTATTAACAGAGCATGCTCAAAAGACCTTCAAAACTTTAGGGGTGATAGAAAGCAGCTACGCTAGCAATATTCGTCATACAATGTATGGTCGGAACGCAAGTGATGACAAGTTGAAGGTCAGTTTTCCAAAAGAATTAACACAAGAATGAGAGGAGATACTTCAGAAAACATTTTATTAACAGAACATGTTCAAAAGACCTTCTGCCAGCTGTAATGCAGGCTTCACTCCTGCGAGATAGGGATTGACACACGTTTGCGAAGACACCAGGTATTTCCCGAATATCGCTGGCAACAGCAATGATCATGGAGACTAGATATAGATTAGGCTTTTCAGATGGCCACAGAGGAAAAAAATCAAACACGAGAGATCCGATTTCCAAGCTAATGGGGGCCCACCTCAACCAATCCATTACCCTGGAAATATCATGGTTTGTATAACCAGCAATCCTCTTGGCAATCTACGGTAGAAAATGGTGTTGGGTGCGAGAACAAACCCATTTCATACCATTTATTTACAATGCCACCTAGTGGTTAGCCTCCTCACTCTGACCATACATTCTATGATGAATTTTGCTTGTATACTGCTTTCTATCACCCCCTTAAAGCAGTGGTTTCCAACCTGTGGGGGTCGCGAGACTGTTGCAAGGGAGGCATGCAGCTGTTTCCAAAATATCATTTTCGAATACAAACCAAAAAAGTCGAATAGGTGTCAAAAAAAATGAATCAGCAGTATACGTAATCCACAATCCTCGCCGCGAATTTTTCGGGTACAAATGCTAAAACATCCCATCTGTTACAACTGGATTCTGAACTCCCAGCGCCATCTAGCGAACTTTAGAATTAATTCCTAAGTAAAAAACTTTGAACTCGATTTGCGTAGGAGGAGACAGTCAAACTGCTACGCAGTAGGAGAATTGGAACCGCTTTGTATCTGAAAGCATGTTTAATTATCATGGATGTTAAGTGTAAATCAATTATGACTGTGTATATAATAATAATAATAATTTTATTGTAATCTCTATAGAAGGATGTGCCTTAAATTTAGTTTACAGTTTTGACAATCTTCATGTCGGTGGAATACTTGCCGCCCGGATTCGAAAAGGTAAGAGATATTTTTACCTTTATTGTTACATCATCCATACTCTTATTGGAACGAAATATCTCGCTTTCACGTTTTGGAGCCGAGTACCGGTGGGGCGTGGAATCAAAAGATAAGCACTCGCAACATCCCGGGTATTCTCGTGCTTACCCGCGCCAAACTTTAGTAAACAGAAGCATCTGATTGTTTCTGTACAATTGTGTTTGCTGTGTATGAATACTTTGGCCTCAGACAGCATGAAACCAAATAAATTAAAACGACATCTTGAAAAAGTATATGCAGATCACGTTGGCAAGACAAGAGAATTTTTCCAAAGAAAATTAGAGAATTTAAATAAACAACAAGAAATGTTTTCAAAGACCATGTCTGTAACACAAAAAGCATTGCTTGCGTCATACAAAGTTTCTTATAGAATTGCTAAATGCAAAAAAAACCCATTCAATAGGAGAAACTTTGGTGCTACCTGCAGCTATTGACATGATAGAAACGATGCTCAGTGAATCATATGCTGATCAACTTAAAATCATTCCACTTGCAGTATAACCGTATTATCTGAGCGTGCAGACCACTACACCACGAAGGCTCGCTAAAAAGTCAGAAGTACCTTATATACTCCATCTTTTAAAGGATGACTGGGGTTTTTAGAGGACCCAATTGCTAAATCCTGGGTATGGAGAATCATCATCCACTACCCTTTTAGTTCGGGTGTCACTGTAGAGACATTAGGTATTTATTGGAAGCAGGAGAAGTGAAAAATGAGCAACGCCTTCGCCGGGAATCGAACCGCGAAACTCTGGAATACGTGCCCAGAATGCAGACCACTATACCACAAAGGCGGGAGAAATACCTTATAAAAGAATGATTAATAATCTGCTTTTTTGTACTTGCATTGCGTCAGTATTGTGGTTTTTCATTGTGAGATATTTATTATACTGTGATCAGTCTTCCGTCAATGGAAAAAGAAGCTAAAGTTAATATTTAAAGCAATAATTGCTGAACTATGTCTACCAAAAACAGTTAGTAAAAAATTAATTTTCCTGTATATTTAAATATTTTTAATAAACCGCTAATTAAATTTATTAAGTAAAATAAATATAATTTTCCAGCATGTTTATATGTGTTATTTTAAATAAATTGCTGACAGAATTGTATATAATAAATAAAAATTTATATTGAATTCATTCTGTGTGTATATAGGGTGAATCTGAACAAGTAGGCAAAACTTTAGGGCAGTGGTTTCCAACCTTTTTGTACCGGCGCTCCCCTTTAAAAAAAAAAAAAAAATTGGTGCGCCCCCTTTAAAAAACAAATTGTTGCGTCCCGTTAATTTATCTTAAAATCAAATTTCATAAATACTCAACTGATATTATAATTTATTTAATGGGCTACAAAATAATATACAATATTATGTAAAAATATATTTATTATAAGAAATATAATAACAAAACAAAAAAAGAATATATAATTAATACTACTACAACATAAAAATTTAATGCGACTGTTGAGCTTGTTTTTCAGCACAAATTTTCTCAAACCGTGGTATCATTGAAGAAATCGCCGTTCTCAGTTCCTTTTCAATCATTAAGCGAGATTGATACTTTGTTTTTAAAACAGCAACTGTAGAAAAACCAGTTTCACATAGGTAAGATGTTACAAATGGCAATAAAATTTCTAAAGCTTTGTTTGTCAAAGTAGGAAAATCGTCCTTTACTCGTAGCCAAAACGTAACAATATTATTTTCATCTCAAAACATCTGCTTTAATGTGCTATCACTAGATAAGTCAATTATCATTTCCTGCTCTGCTGTCGTAAGGCCAAAATCCTCATATTTTTCAATCACAAATGGGTTTCTAATCCATTCATATTTGGACATGTCAAGATCTTTAAAGTACAACGAGAATTGCTTCCATAGACTGGTCAAATGATTATTAATAAGAACTTTACTTTCTTCTATTTCATCAGCAAGACAGGTAATTTTAAAAGTGGGAAACATGTCAAAGTTATTATTTTTCAAACTTATTATCCACTGTTCCAATTTTTTCATAAATGCAGTAATCTTGTCTTTCTGTGTAAAAGCATGAATTTGAGCCCTTGCATTGATTTATTTAAAATACTGAGTCTTTGAAAAATATCAACTAAATATGCAAGTTTTACAAGGAATTTCGTGTCATAAAACAAGTGTACTTCATCTCTATTATTATCACTAAGAAATATGGCGATCTCTTCTTTTAGCTCAAACACCCTTTGAAGTACTTTGGCACGAGAAAGCCAGCGTGCCTCACAATAGTATAGAAGTGATCTATATTCTGAACCCATGTCATCACACAATTTTGCGAAAAGCCTTCCTCTCAATGGGCTATTTTTGATAAAATTTACAACTCTTGTAATAACTTCAAATACTGTTAGTAGGTCTTCACCCATATCTCTTGAAACAAGTGATTGTCTATGAATCATGCAATGCATCCAAACTGCACGAGGAGCCACCTTTCGAACTAGTGCCTGTAGACCAGCATTTTTTCCTGCCATAGATGGAGCTCCATCTGTGCATAGTCCAACACAGTTCTCCCACAGAATGCCATTTTCATTAAAAAAATTATCAATGATTTTAAAAACTTCCCTTGCTGTAGTATTGCACTCATTAGGTTTACAGAATAACATGTCTTCTCTAACATCAGTTTCCACAACATATCTTACATATGTTATCAAGTGTGCATCCTTAAGATCTGAAGATCTTTGCGATCAATTAATAGAAAAAGTAAAACTATCTTCTTTCGCGTTGCAAGTAGATGAGGCTACCGATGTTCTTAAGGATGCACACTTGATAACATATGTAAGATATGTTGTGGAAACTGATGTTAGAGAAGACATGTTATTCTGTAAACCTAATGAATGCAATACTACAGCAAGGGAAGTTTTTAAAATCATTGATAATTTTTTTAATGAAAATGGCATTCTGTGGGAGAACTGTGTTGGACTATGCACAGATGGAGCTCCATCTATGGCAGGAAAAAATGCTGGTCTACAGGCACTAGTTCGAAAGGTGGCTCCTCGTGCAGTTTGGATGCATTGCATGATTCATAGACAATCACTTGTTTCAAGAGATATGGGTGAAGACCTACTAACAGTATTTGAAGTTATTACAAGAGTTGTAAATTTTATCAAAAATAGCCCATTGAGAGGAAGGCTTTTCGCAAAATTGTGTGATGACATGGGTTCAGAATATAGATCACTTCTATACTATTGTGAGGCACGCTGGCTTTCTCGTGCCAAAGTACTTCAAAGGGTGTTTGAGCTAAAAGAAGAGATCGCCATATTTCTTAGTGATAATAATAGAGATGAAGCACACTTGTTTTATGACACGAAATTCCTTGTAAAACTTGCATATTTAGTTGATATTTTTCAAAGACTCAGTATTTTAAATAAATCAATGCAAGGGCTCAAATTCATGCTTTTACACAGAAAGACAAGATTACTGCATTTATGAAAAAATTGGAACAGTGGATAATAAGTTTGAAAAATAATAACTTTGACATGTTTCCCACTTTTAAAATTACCTGTCTTGCTGATGAAATAGAAGAAAGTAAAGTTCTTATTAATAATCATTTGACCAGTCTATGGAAGCAATTCTCGTTGTACTTTAAAGATCTTGACATGTCCAAATATGAATGGATTAGAAACCCATTTGTGATTGAAAAATATGAGGATTTTGGCCTTACGACAGCAGAGCAGGAAATGATAATTGACTTATCTAGTGATAGCACATTAAAGCAGATGTTTTGAGATGAAAATAATATTGTTACGTTTTGGCTACGAGTAAAGGACGATTTTCCTACTTTGACAAACAAAGCTTTAGAAATTTTATTGCCATTTGTAACATCTTACCTATGTGAAACTGGTTTTTCTACAGTTGCTGTTTTAAAAACAAAGTATCAATCTCGCTTAATGATTGAAAAGGAACTGAGAACGGCGATTTCTTCAATGATACCACGGTTTGAGAAAATTTGTGCTGAAAAACAAGCTCAACCGTCGCATTAAATTTTTATGTTGTAGTAGTATTAATTATATATTCTTTTTTTGTTTTGTTATTATATTTCTTATAATAAATATATTTTTACATAATATTGTATATTATTTTGTAGCCCATTAAATAAATTATAATATCAGTTGAGTATTTATAAAATTTGATTTTAAGATAAATTAACGGGACGCAACAATTTGTTTTTTAAAGGGGGCGCACCAATTTTTTTTTTTTTTTTTTTAAAGGGGAGCGCCGGTACAAAAAGGTTGGAAACCACTGCCCTAAAGTTTTGCCTACTTGTTCAGATTCACCCTATATACACACAGAATGAATTCAATATAAATTTTTATTTATTATATACAATTCTGTCAGCAATTTATTTAAAATAACACATATAAACATGCTGGAAAATTATATTTATCTTACTTAATAAATTTAATTAGCGGTTTATTAAAAATATTTAAATATACAGGAAAATTAATTTTTTACTAACTGTTTTTGGTAGACATAGTTCAGCAATTATTGCTTTAAATATTAACTTTAGCTTCTTTTTCCATTGACGGAAGACTGATCACAGTATAATAAATATCTCACAATGAAAAACCACAATACTGACGCAATGCAAGTACAAAAAAGCAGATTATTAATCATTCTTTTATAAGGTATTTCTCCCGCCTTTGTGGTATAGTGGTCTGCATTCTGGGCACGTATTCCAGAGGTTCGCGGTTCGATTCCCGGCGAAGGCGTTGCTCATTTTTCACTTCTCCTGCTTCCAATAAATACCTAATGTCTCTACAGTGACACCCGAACTAAAAGGGTAGTGGATGATGATTCTCCATACCCAGGATTTAGCAATTGGGTCCTCTAAAAACCCCAGTCACCCTTTAAAAGATGGAGTATATAAGGTACTTCTGACTTTTTAGCGAGCCTTCGTGGTGTAGTGGTCTGCACGCTCAGCGCGTAATTGAGAGGTCCGCGGTTCGATTCCCGGCGAAGGCATTGCTAATTTTACATCTTGCCTGCTTCCAAAAATACCTCATGTCTCTACATGTTTCTCATACATGCACCAATCAATAGTCATTTGTTTCTCACCAAGGCTGCCAAAGACGACAAGTACTAGTCTTCCAAACATTCAAGAAATCTATGACAATAATCAACATAAATGAATTTTTAAGTACCTACAGGAAAACCAACGCAGAAAAAAATTACTGGAAAATTCATTTAGCATTCACTCATTGGTGTATTTTTATTAGCTATTATATGTTGTATACATCATACAGGATGTATTGCTTCCTTTTAAAACTGTTCCTTTAAGTTTGTTGCAATTATGGCTTTTGTAATCCCCTTTGCATCATCTCTCCTCCTTGAAATAATTCTAACTTTTACATGAGGTTTAGTTTTTATTTCAAAGGGATATAGTGATTATTTCTACTTTGTTTTACACTGCCACTGTTTGTATTAAGAACGGACTGTTCCAGCCTAATTAAGATGCAAAAACGAAACTCGAGGTTACGTCATCTGGAAAGCTGGGTCGTGCCAACAGCTGTTTGGCTGCCGTGAGATGACGTCATATCTACTTCATGTATAAATATCTTGCATCGCTCTGGCTTCGGCCTTCTTAGCTCACACCTTCATGGGAGGAAACGACAATTTTTTCACTTGCTACTGAATCAGTAGCTGTTTATACTTCCAATGCATCTGATTTTGATTGAAGTTCTTCTGTAGCTTGAATATTATTCTTGGTGAATTATAAAACTAATGCTGTGAGATTTTTCGCATTGTGATGATATAGTAGTGTTGTTAATAGGTTGCTTAGGTTGTTGTTGAGTTGCTGTAGTGTATTGCGTTGAATAGTTGTATTAAAATTGTGTTGTATTTAGCACTATTGATCGAGGTTGTTCAGTTGTATTTGAATTTGTCATTAGAACTATAGCTGTAGTGTATGTTCTCATATTGTTGTCATTGATTTGCATTGTCTTGGGTCCTCCTTGAAAGCTATGATCGCTCGTCACATTTTGAGAACTTGTCCGATTCGATCGTCTTGCTCCTTTTGGTACTTATCTTCTTCCCATTTTCTCCGTTTTCTCATCTGAGATTTTCTCCACGTCCAGATTTCTTTATATCAAGTGCCCTTGGGCTTTAATTCTGGAACCAGCAACATTGCTCTTCGCAATAGCTCGGTCAGTTTATAGAGTCTAAGCTTAGGCTTTCTTGTTCCTGTTTTCATTGCTCCTGGTGTGCTGTTCCAGCTTTCATTCGGAGACATTCTTGCGATGCGGGTCGTCCAGCGTTAAGTGCCATGGTTCCGGGCCATGTTGGTTTTTCCAAGGTTAAGCAGCATCAAATCTCAAGTTGTGGTTCCCGGTGAGCAGCTGCAGTAAGCGGCATCCTGTTCCAAGGTTAAGCAGCGATAAATCTGAAGTTGTGGTTTCCAGTGAGCAACTGCTGAAGGCGGCATCATTAACACAAGTGTGTTCCAGATCTAGCGGTGATGTTTTACCAAGCTGTGATTTCCCATGAGCAACTGCAGTGAGTGGCATTTACCAATTCAAGTACATTCAAGGTTTAATTTTTCAGGTGCCTTCTTGGCCAAAAGCATAGGACTATTTGGTCAAGTGAAATATTAATCAGTTTTGTTCCGTGATATGTTTTTCGTGAGATATTGAATGCCAGTATTCATAGAACAGGTAATATATTTATTGTATCATTGATAGTGTAATATTTTTTAAAGGGAAAACCCTTGGGATTTAATGAATAGTTAACTAAGTGTAATTTTTGACAATGATTATGTTTTGTTATGTTTCTGGTATTGATCAAATTTATTTATTGTATTTTTATTTTTATATATATATTGTTAAATTGGTTAAGTTTAAAACTTTTTTCATTTATGTCTGCACAGCACATAATCTTAGGGTGCTTCTATCATGATAAATTATTTCTGCTAAATGTTTTCTATAACTTTAAACTTTGTTTTTGCATCAAAGTTATTCCTTATCCTTTTAAAGCTATGTAGAGCTGTTCCTGTTAAAATCATAATATAGAATATTGCTAAAATTTATCAGGTGGTATATTTTCCTTAAAAGAATACCAATACCAAAATTAAATATTTAAGGGCAATAAAAAGAACACAAAGCACCATGAAGTTAGTGAAAAATACATACCCGTCTGAAATAAACTATCTCTTAGTAAACTGATTTCCTTTTCAAAAAAAGACCTGAAATATATCGAATATGAGTAAATAAATAATATAGTATTTCTTAGTCTGAAATGTCATAAACACATTTCATTACACACATCATGTTAAAATTGTGATGAAGTTGTAATTATTTTAACAAACACGTATACAAAACTACTTATCGTTTTAAATATACAGTTTTACAATGAATCATGAATTTTTTTTAAGATCAGAAATTTAAAACAAAGCAAATTGCACATTGTTGTGTCTTTTTTTTTTTTTTTTCCCCTGCTCATAGACTATGCACACTATGGTTGATAAAAATTTTACATGGGCATTTACTCCTTTCGTTCCACAATGTGCCAGACTGGGCAAATTTCGCATAGCTTCATGTGTTGCTTTACTCCACATATCTAGAAGAGAATGCTGTTTACCAATGAATTTAATATAGTTTATTGTGATTTTGGTTCTTTCTGATTATTCACACCTCCCTTAAAATTATTTATGAGGCAACAAATCATGCTACTAAAATAGTTATGCGGCAAACCCATGATGCTGCTTAACTTATTCATGCAGCAACCCAGATATATGCACATGCGCAGCCTCTTAAATTCATGCCATTTTTCTTATTAGTGTTTGTTTTTGCATCAAATGGATTTTCCCCCCTTTTTAATGGTGGCTGATGAAAAACAACAAAGTGCTGCATTTCTTCAGAAGTATGGTATTTTAACTAACAGTAGAGAATGCAAAAATTTGCATTACATGAAGTTGTTCTTCTTACACTCTCAAATTTTATGAAAAACGCAATGTGAAAAATTGCAAGCAAAGTGTCAAAATGCTGGATACCAAATTTGTGCAATACTGTCATGTTTTTTAAGCAAAAACATTTAACTGTACACATGGGAGAATAGAACAAGAAAAAAATTACATAATAACTTTTTGAAAAAGATAAATATTTTATTACCGACGTTTGTTTGTTTTTAAATTTTATCTATTGACCGCTTTTATCGCATTCATAACGAACTTTGCTAATGTTAAAAAAAAAAAAAAAAGAGAATAATAATATATTATTTAGTTTATAAGCTCTGGCAAAAGTGAGTATTGTTATCATTTGGAGATCATGTTTTGCAATGCTATTGTTCCAAAAGATGTAATTCAACTAGTCGTTCCATTCAAAACTTCCCATTTTTTGTTCTGCTATTTGTTTTCTGTTTTAGTTTCAGAAACACTTTTTTAAACTGCCATTTTGAAAATGGCTGTTGCCAATATATGAAAATATATTAGCTGAATAAAAAATTAGTACAGTACAAAGTCCGTAATCCGGACTCATCGGGACTTCGGCGATTCCGGATTATAGATCATCAATTTAAATCTGGTAAGATGGCATGCAGAAATTATACAAATTAAAATATGAAACCATAATTTATGAAATAAAGAGAAATTATGATCTAAAGGGTATCAAAATTTACAAAAAAAAAAAAAAAAAAAAAAAGTTTAATATTTATTTGTTTACTTTAGTAAACCTTTCTATCAATGTAAGTTGTTTAAGTTGCTTCGTTTTTTGTGCTAACACTTTCTCTTTAATTCTATAAACAGACATAATTTCTTGTTTTATTACGAAGTTCCACTGTTCAAGTTCTGTAATTGCCGTGTTAAGAATACCGACTAACTTGTCAATCGAAATATTTTCGTTTTCAATAACGTTCTTCACTATTGGAAGCGCGCATCGGTAAACGATTTACTGGCTTTATGCGCATGCTTAGAAGATGCGCCCATCATTCTTGCATGCGTAAGTTTGTGGCTTTGAGGTCCGGATTATATTTTGCTTTCATCACCGCATGTGTACCAACACATGACAACTTGAGTAATAACTCATGCAGCAATGCCTAAGTTTTTTTTATATTAGTCATTTAATAACAAAGAGTATGGTAACCTTTCATGTTGGCAATGAAGTTAAATGCATTAAATGTTGATGAGGAAAAATTTAACAAAAATATCATTCATATGCTAAAAATTGTTAATTATACTCACAGGCAGAAAGATTACATTTAGTGCTATTTCAATAAATAATAAGCGATTTTTTATTCACATAAACCCAGAACCAGCGCCAGAGCTTGTATTACCATACTGGGCGGCATAATTTAGGGAAGATAAAATTTTTGGAATTTAGAGAAGCACCAAGTAATACAATTAAGTGATGACAAAATTTTCAGAATTTAGGAAAAGCACAGGGACCCAAAACTTAAGGGTAGCAAAAAATTTAGAATTTAGGAAGGTATCTGGCAAAATTTAGGACCCACAGTGACTGCATCAAGCGGTAAAATATCTACGCCAGGCCTCAGTAAGCTTAAGTATATGTGGGGATTTATTTATTCACAACTTGGATAAGGCCTTACGCATGTGCAAGAAATAGACATAAGTACAGTACAAAGTCTCTAAACTGGATGTCCATTATCCGGAATGATCTATAATCCAGACCTCAAAGCCACAAACTTATGCATGCGCGTAAAGCCAGTAAAGCGTTTACCCATGCGTGCTGCCGATAGCGAAGAAAGTAACAGAGAACGTTATTGAAAACGAAAAAATTTCGATTGACAAGTTAGTCGGTATTCTCGACACAGCAATTACAGGACTTGAACAGTGGAACTTTGTAACTAAACAAGAAATTATGTCTGTTTATAGAATTAAAGAGAAAGTATTAGCACAAAAAACAAAGCAACTTAAACAACTTACATTGATAGAAATGTTTACTAAACAAATAAATATTAAGCTTTTTTTGGGTGGGAAATTTTGATACTACCCTTTAGATCATAATTGCTCTTTATTTCACAAATTACGGTTTCATATTTTTAATTGTGTAATTTCTGCATGCCATCTTACCAGATTTAAATTGATGATCTATAATCCGGAATCGCCGAAGTCCCAACGAGTCCAGATTACAGACTTTGTACTATATAATAAATAAGTACAATTCAGGCTTATGTGCAATAGGAGGAAGACAAAAGTTAACAGAACAACTTGTCTTTCGTTGCCAATCTCATGCTACATAACCAATAATGTATACCAGACGCTGTTAAGTTAAGCTAAAATTATATTTTAAGTATTCCAAAGAATTTCATTTAATATAGCAGATTGCACTGTTCCTTAACTTTCTGATTTGATCCAGCATATTATTTTTTGCAGGCTGTTATTATTACAGCAATTGTATGAAGATTAAAGTTTGATTTTTCGATTATGTCAAAAAGAGTTTCTTCGAAAAAAGAATTCTGGAGCTGCAACAGGATCTACAAAGTGAAAGCATGTTTCGATATCCATCACCCAAAAAAGTGGAATTCCTGCAAAAAATGGATATAGATATATCCGTCTCAAAATTATGCAAGGAGTATGGCATTGGAAAGTCAACTGTATATGACATAACAGAAAAAGGAATTTTATGAATTTTTTGTTGATTCCAATACCCCAATCGTAATGATTAACAGAAAATTTATTTCAGGGTTCATAGCCACATTTTAGTTAAAAAAATAAGCACCTATAAGCACTTTTCAAGCACATTTTAAGGAAAAAATAAGTACTTGTCTAATTACATTATACACAACTGGATAACCTTAAAAGAAAAATTAGACTTGTAATTTAAAATATGAGCAATGCAATATTTATTAAGAGAATGAGCATTACCTCAACAATGGAAAATAATTAACTTTTTTTTTTTTTAATTTTAAATGACAGTTCAATTTACAGAATTAGTTTACAATGAGAGAAAAAAAAAACTATGCAGAACTAAACTATATTACAAAATTTAATGATGATATTTCAGTTGAAAATATAGAAAAAAATAATAATAAGCCATATTAATTGTATTCGTTTGGCACCTAATAATAAATACAATTTATTTTTCTACTCGTATTAATATTTAAATAATTTAACTTAAATCAAAATTCTGAACATTTTCTAAATTTTCATTGCATAACAGTTTTCCCTTAACATATATCCCAAACAAAGTAATTTAAGTAAAAAAGAGGCACATTTCTGAAATCAGAAGACGGGAAATTGCTTCATGCAGTCATCCTTTAACAGTTAAAGCTTAACTAACCCGCATACTCGGAAATTCCCGAATATTCCGGATAGTAACTGGAAAAAGAGCAGTGGGGGAGATAGTAGCCGTTCTTTAGATTTAAATTTAGGTTAAATAAATGATTTTGACATTTCGATATGTGCATCATATAAAAACCAACGGAACTGAGAAATATTCTGCTTAGAAAGCACAGTAAAACTCTTTCAAGTGTTCATAAACAAATCTCAGACTGAACATCAAAATTAATTATCAATGCAAAATACCGCAAACGTTATTGCGCAATACGTGCGGCGTAATTCTTCCATATGTGATATTACGCAATCGGAATCAACACCTGTCGGTATGGTATTCGGAGAAAAAAGAACTAAATAAAGGAAAAGAAAGAGACTTACTAATCTGGGGTGTTTCTTATTCTAATTTTCAACAGACTGTATTAAATTTCCGGAATAGACTCAATCTTCGCTTGGGTTGGGTAGACCGCAAAAACTTTAGTCCTATTCAATCCAGATTGGACAGTGATAAAAAAAAAGTCCGCTGCTTCAATATTACAGATTTTGCGGAGAAACTCCCAACCTCCGTACTGTATAATGTATTGGAAAAGAAAATGAAATTATTTTGACTATTCAATTACTTTCCTTTTATCTAAGCCATTCCGAATATTATTTCTTAGAAAGCTAATCTGTGTAAAAACACACCCATTTTTGGAAGTTTATCTATACTTCAGCAGTTACTGCAACTATATTATTATAAATATTCATACATATGCTCATAATATAAGTATAACGATCATCATAAACACGAATATGAACTGACTACGCGGAAAAAGAATGCAAATTATTAAAATCTTGGTGGAAATTCAAACGTGTGTAGTATTTGGTTGGGAGGAAAAGAATACCGAATGTACCGGAATTTTCTACGTTTTCGCAATTCTTTGGCCAATAGAACGACATGCACCTGCCTGTACTCTCGCGCGTACCATAGGTTACGTTAATGCAGAGGAAGGGGGGAAAAGGAATTTTCGGGAGTATGATTCACCATCTGACATTGCATATAAGGAAGAAAAGTTGTTTATTTAGTTTCGGCTTTGGTACGGGGAAAAAATGCGCGTTCATTAAAAACAAAGGATTAAAAAAAAAAGCACTAAAAGCAAGAAATAAGCACTAAAAACAAAAAACAAAAACAAAAAAAAAGGTTTTAAAGAAAAAGTAAGCACCTATAAGGGTCTTTATATTTTATTTTCAAATATAAGGACTTATAAGCACTTGTAAGGACCGCTACGAACCCTGTTATTTGGTATGCTAAAAGTGATGATTGAATGGGTCAGACAGCGTTGCAGCAAGGGCATGCCATTGACGTCCAATGCTAATGGATCAAGCCAGAATACTTCATAAAGAAATGAACTTAAAAACTCAGTGCATGTATTTGACAGGTTGGTTAACCAAATTTTAAAATCACTGTGGTATAAGGCAATTAGAAATTCCACATGAAAAAGCTTCAGCTGATACTGAAACTTCTGAAATATTTGCAGATGAATTCATAGAACTCATTGATAGCAAAAAGTTATCTCCGGGGCAAATTTACAACGCTAATGAAACTGGTCTTTTCTGGCAAAATACCTTGGCAATCTCTAAAGGAAAGGCTCCAACTGGTGTCAAAGATTCCAAAACAAGACTAACAATTTTAACATGCACAAATGCTGCAGGAATGCACAAGTGTAAACTTTTCGTAATAAGAAAAAATACTGACCTAAAGAATTTAAAGGAGTAAAGACTTTCTCTGTTATATGTCGTGCAAATAAAACAGCATGGATGACACAGGCTTTAATGAATGACTGGTTTGAAAATCATTTCATACCCAAGGCTCGGCAAAATTTGTCAGTTTACCTGATGAAATTGTCCTGATTGTAGATAACTGTTCAGCTCATATTTCACTTGCGGGCCCACCAGCGGCCGAGAGGTAAAGTTGCTGAACACTGGTAGTTCGGTCCGAGGTTCGAATCCTGCGAACGGGCTGGCTGCATGGGCGTTTTCGTGGTTTTCCCCATGTGTAACGTGTATACGAGCCAGTTTACCTTAGAAAGTCCTCCACGAAGGCATCCCTCCTCTTAGGCAGATAGCCCTCAAGGCTTTGCCATACTCACACACACACACATATTTCACTTGCTTTAAGTGAAAGATAATGTATCTATAGATAATGTTCTTTCTTCCAACCTGAAAATTCATCATTCAGCCTATGGATATTGGAATAGTGTGCACGCTGAAATGCAAATATAAAGTAGCATTTTAAATCCATGTTAAATTTCCTGAATAATGGCAAGACAATTCAAGAACTTTTGAAACACAGGGCTAGCTTTATATTTTCAAAAGTATTTTACGTACATTAAAGATGTATGAAAAGAACCATAAACTCACCAAGTTTATACACCCTCTACAAATATTCAGTATTTGCCCCTATGGTGACACGACACACGTCCAGATGATAATCGAGCTCATTCCATACACTTTGTAGCACTGTTGTCCAGATGTTCATCCTATCAATTGACCAGATGTTCTGAATATCGCAAAAAACTGTCTGGAAGATTTTACGTCAATGGTTGCATTTCAAACCGAACCACGTGTAGCTCCTGCAACAATTAAAGCCGAAGAATTACGACTGTTGACTAGATTTTTGCATCAACATGCAGGAAGCATTGGAGGACAAAAATTTCACCACCAAGCTGATATTCAGCGATGAAGCAACATTCCACTTATATGGGAAACTTGGTGAAATAGTGAAAAAAACTTAATGAGTTTGTGATTCTTTCATATATTTTTCATGTGTGGATATGTAATCCTTTTTAAAATATAGCCTTTTCAAAATGAATGAATCATTTATGTTAGCCCTGTGTTTTAGCATGAAATCTGCTGTGTGGAGGATAGCAAGATCATGGGAGGATGTGTCTCCAGACACTTTACAAAATGCTTGGCATAATTTTTGGCCAGGTACCATATTTCATGGTGAGGATGTCGAAGATGACAGCTGCGAATAGGAAGGTTTTCGGATATCGCAAACTAAAGGTGAAATTTTCCAATTAAGGGATTTTGTAAAGAAATATGGAGAAGCGATAATAAATGAAGATGATATAACAAAAGTTTTTAATTATGATGCTCAATCATCAATCAATTAATGGATGGCGAAATATGTAGTATGATTCTAGGTCTAGAAAGTACTGCTACCGATAGTAACAAAGTGACAGAGAGGTTATTGAAAATGAAAAAATCTCAATTGACAAGTTAGTCGAAATTCTCGGCACAACAACTACAGGACTTGAACAGTGGAACTTTGTAACTGAACAAGAAATTATGTCTGTCTATAGAATTAAAGCGAAGGTATTAGCACAAAAAAAAAAAAAAAAAAAAAAAAAAAAAAAAAAAACAAGCAATTTAAAGAATTTACATTGAAAGTAATGTTTAATAAAATAAACAAATAAATGTTAAGCCTTTTTTTTTTTTTTTTGGTAAATTTTGACACCTTTTCGATCATAAATGCTTTATTATTTCATGAATCATGATTTCAGATTTTTAATTTTATAATTTCTACATACCATTTTACTAGATTTAAACTGTTGATCTAATATCCGGAAAAATCCCAAATCCAGAATCGCCAAAGTCTCGACGAGTTCGGATCAGACTTTGTATTGTAGCAGTACCTACATGTAAATCATTTATTAATTAAATGTAGTTTAAATTTCACAAATCAACAAGGACATTATAGTTTATTCTTAATAGCATTTATTTTATATTTTATTTTCTTGGTACAGCTGAAAAGCCCCTGGGAAGTGCACACAGAGCCCGTTGCAGAGCACAGATAGGGAATCATTACTCTACAACAGCATAATGTAGAGTTTGCTCCAAAAGACAGCAGGGGTGTAAGAGTCACAAAACAAATGAGTATTGGAAAAGTTGCCGTAAGAATGCACATGAAAGAATAGGTATCATACTAAAAAGAAATCAATGGTCTAAATCAATGGTTGCAGACAGACCGCACAGCAATACCTACTAGTCAGTACAAGAGATGAACTTTGGCATAGAATTGAAACTGCATGGAATGCAATATTCCCAAATGCCATACAAACTCTATTCAAATCCATACCCAGCCATCTAACAGTAACTATTACTATCATAGGTGGGTGCTCATTATACAATTTCTGCATGCTTTGTACCTCAAGAATACTTTAAATCTTAATCTTTTCATCCTTTCATTATAATGTATTTGTAAAATAAATTTGATTTTATTACTTGCTTTCTTTCGAGGTGCAGCAGTGTAGTAAACAAAGCAAATTTATAAAAGAAATAAAAATAAATATACAAATGTTTATATATATATATGTGATGTACCAGCTTTAGTCGTAGCTTAAATTATCAGACGATAAGTTTAAAAAAAAAAAAAAAACAGGATCCATTTATTATTATTCAGGAGAAATAGCAGTTACAAAATCAGATATCCGGAGTAAATAAAAAGAATTACTAATAACTTTTTGTATGAAGTTTACTGCATCGTGACATTTAAGAAAAAGCCCCCGATATTCTTTTGCGAGTGCTTTTATAGCCTCTGGAAAGGCGGAGCTTCCAAGAAATGACGTCAGCCAATCCAGTTCACTTTAAATATTTCCAGAACATTCTATAACTGTACGTGTAGAAAAGACGGGAAAAACTACTTGACTACAGGGGTGTGGATTTAATTTCACGTACTTTCAAATAAGAGACCGTCGCCATTAAAAATGAAAAGAACATACAGTTAGAATTTAAGTGTATTCTTGACTATGGAATTTTATTATTACAAATATATATATCTTTTTTTTTCAAAATGAAACTTTTGATTTTAAACTCTTTCACTGCAAATGTGTGCTGGCATAGCTGGTGAACTGTGTTAAAAATTTCTTGAAGTCTAAAGCATTCAATAATGATTTTAATACCTTTCTTCATAAATTAAGTCTCTCTGGATTTTCTTTTCAAGTAACTCTAATTGGTTCATCTGCATCATGAGTTTAGCTTTAGCTTCATCGATCTGAAACACATATTTCGGAATGATTATTATTAATTTTTGCCTTCTCCACAATTCTGCAATTTAAACACATAAAAAATGGACTAAATAAATAATTTTATGTAAAAGTAATTTCTGAATTAATCATTTAAACACATTTTAGAAAAGTAATGAGATATGAAAGTAATGAAGTTAGAAAAGTAATGAAAGTAACGAGGTAAGATTCAAAAGTTTCCGGACTGAATCTATAATGTAAAAAATATTATGAATTTAATTGCAGAAACACAGCTTCCTTCGAAATAAGACCTTTGTGCAACAACACACTTTTGCCCAGTGCCTGTAAAGTTTACCGAAGCATGTCTGGAATCCATTTTTGGCCATGTCCTTTAATTCAGCCTGTTATGCACATTTAACTTTATCTGAAGATTGAAATCAACGACCCTGCAAGCGTCTTGCCAGTTCAGGAAATAGGAAGAAATTGTAGAATGCGAAGTCAGGTGAGTAAGGAGGATGAGGCAAAACAGTTGTTTTTGTTTTCACAAGAAAGTCATTGACGAGTACAGATTGGTAAGCAGAAGCATTGTCATGCAACTGCACACATGACTGTTCAACCCACATTTTTGGTCTCTTCTTCATGCAGAGCTCTTTGTTCACAGGGATAAATTCCAGATGCACAATGCCCTGGACATCGAAGAATACCTCTAGCATAACCTTTCCTTCAGAGTAATCTTGGTGGAATTTCTGCTTCCGTGGAGATTGTGGTTTTATACATTTCCACGTATAAAATAAATAAAATACCCAAAAACTTTTATCTCTAAATTATCTATTATATTATAAACGTCACCAACGAATTTAAATCGCAAACATTACAAATGGTTACAAATACTTAGTGTCAAATATTTAAATTACTTCCATGCACGTTTACTTCAACTGAAACGTATACCAAATTCCTACAAACATAAAATTCACATAATAACTATCATTTAATTAAAATATCACTAAACCATGTACACGTCGACTTATTTTTACTTAAAAAAAAATCCCAAAATTGCACAAAAATGGCATTGCGCACACTCTTCACTATATCCATGTACATTGCTTTTTTCTCATAAATTAGAAAAATTTCACGAAAATGCATAACAATTTTCTGAATCTTTAAACCCAGTAAAAAGAACATATATGAAATTACCTGATCGCGAAAAAGTATATACCCTTTCCAAATATGAATATTTCCCCGTATAAAATAAATAAAATATCCAAAAACTTTTACCTCTACATTATCTATTATATTACAAACGTCACTAACTAATTCATACCGCAAACATTACAAATGGTTACAAATACTTGGTGTCAAATATTTAAATTATTTCTATGCACGTTTATGCAAATTACTTTACTTCCACCTTACATTTAGAACAATGCATAAAAATAACATCCTCAAATAATTAAAAATACTAACTTACCTAATCTTCTTCAGAATCTTGATTACGTGTCTGATAAACTTTTCTTATTTCTGTTTCAGGATCTTTAAAATCATACTTATAGTTCACAGCAAGGTACCAGGTAAAATAAATAACTTAATAAAACATCTTTACTTCTATCTCGCACAACCTTAAAGAAATACTTACTACTACCCCTTTCAATCCCACTAAATACCCATTTCGAATTCACTTTAGTTAGGGCCATGGGAACAAAAAATTAATGAACACTGTTTCACACAACACAGAATAAAGCCAAATACAAAATTTCCAGATTTTTTCACGATTTCCCCCCCCCTTTTCCAATTAAAGAACTGTAATTCGTCCATTAATATCACATGACATATCCCATGATCTCTCATTCCCCTCACACAAAATAATGCGTAATCAGAACTGAGTACTGCTTACATTATTACCAAAGTCCCAGGTAGTAACCTTTATCGCCTCCAAAATGTCGCGAAACTACCAGTTACCATATTCTAAAGATCAGCCAAAATACTAACTTACCTAATCTTCTTCAGAATCTTGATTATGTGGCAGATAAACTTTTCTTATAGATTAAATAATCCAGTAGTCAACTGGCATTCTATTCACCCACTAATAAGAAATTAATAAAATTTCCCCCATACTCAAACGACTTTCAGCAAACCACGTACCCTTCCTTACACTCCGTTTCACAAAATGTCCATTTTCACCAGATTTCTTGCACCGCCATTCAAACTTATCTGTAATATCCTTCCTTTCACACAATCTCATTTCATTCCCACATGTTGGACATTCATACTTATTCGCAATTAATCCTACACTCATACACCATTCAACCAATTCTTTTGAATTATCAGATAAACGCATTAAAAATTTAGAATTCACTTTAGATAGCGCCATGCAATCCAAAAATTAATCAACACTCTTTCACACAACACACAATGAAGCTTAATACAAAATAATATAGTACTACAGATATTTTTCCAAATTTTTACCCCCTTTTCCGATTAAAGAACAGTGATTCGTCCATTAATGTCACATGACATATCTCATGATCTCTCATTCCCCTCACACAAAATAATGCGTAATCGGAACTGAGTACTTTTCACATTATTCCCAAAGTCCTAGGTAGTAACCTTTATCACCTCCAAAATGTCGCCAAACTACCTGTTACCATATTCCAAAGATTAGCTGAGAAAGTATTATCACATAAAACGAAGCAACTTAAACAACTTACAATGAAAGAAATGTTTAATAAAGTAAACAATAAATATTAAGCTTTTTTTTTCGTAAATTTTGATACCCTTTAGATCATAATTGTTCTTTATTTCATAAATTAAGGTTTCATATTTTTAATTTTATAATTTCTGCATGCCATCTTACCAGATTTAAACTTATGATCTATAATCCGGAATCGCCGAAGTCCGGATTAACGACTTTTGACTGTAATTCCAAAATTACCCTTCTACTTTGTACTATAAACTTTTTTCTTCAAATACATATTGTATATTCCAACATATAACAAGAACGCGGCAAGCAGTTTGCGATTCTCCACTTTCTCCCAATTTCGCACCTAATCTTCGTCATGATTAAGCACTTTTGTTCCATAAAAGTTCTAGCATAAGCGTAATTCGGCTAGCAGACTGTTAGGAAAAAATGTTGAGTAAAAAAAGAAAAAAAAAAATATGCCTTTACTTCGTGAAAACAAAATGGCGTCCAAACAAAAACTAGCAGGTTAATGTAGCAGGGTTGGTCGCCAAATTTTCAAAAAATTGCCAAGTTACCATAATCCAAAGATTAACCAAAAACGGGTTTTATGTTTACCCAAATGCTGTTTATTTAAAAGAGAAATGATGGTTAATCTTCGGATTATGGTAACTTGGCAATTTTTTGGCGACCAACCCTGCTACAGCAACCTGCTAGTTTGGTTTTGGATGCCATTTTGTTTTCACGAAGTAAAGGCATGTTTTTTTTTTTTTTTTTACTCAACATTTTTTTCCACCAATCTGATAGCCGAATTACGCTTATGCTAGAACTTTTATGGAACAAAAGTGCTTAATCATGACAAAGATTAGGTGCGAAATTGGAAGAAAGTGCAGAATCGCTCACTGCTTGCCGCGTTTTTAAGAATTGCACATACACGTCAACCTATTTTCACTTAAAGAAACATCCCAGAATTGCACAAAATGGCACTGCGCACACTCTTGACTTTATCCATGTACACTGCTAAAGTCCTAGTTAGTAACTTTTATCGCCTTACCAAAATGTCGCCAAACTGTTACCATATTCCAAAGATTAGCCAAAATGACATACCTTATGAACGTAAAAATGCTTGTTACCAGATATAATGAGATATCATCATATTCGTATTCTGTTATATATTCAGGCACATCATCGAATTCTGTTTTATCTTCACAATCACTGTTACTTTGATCTGTAAATAGATAATCATCTTCTGTTCCCTCTAGATTGTTAGATTGTACTTTTTAAATTATTTTTGAATTATGTTGGGTTTAATTTCATTCTATGTTTTTATTATTCATTCGCACACTATTTTTTAACTGGCATGACGCATGTGGCCTTATTTTGTGAATGTTTTTTCACCTTGTAACATCCATGTACTCCACTGTCATTTTAAATTTTTTTTTTGAATGGTTTATTTAAAAGGGCTGAGAAACTACCAATGTAGGGCAAACATTTCGTAATCAACATAAATCGATTCGAAGTTTCTTAAGAAAAAAACAATTTAAAATAAATATGTGGAATTTAATTCGGCAATTCCTTTTTAACATTCATAGCACCTAACAATAAAAATACAGTATATAAAAAAAATTATATTTGAAGCACTAACAAGGGCATAGAAGTGGAAATAAAAATAGAACTTCACTGTGGATTTTCGTATTTTTTACCTTTTTCATAACAGACATCGCAAATTTCATGAAACGAAACACCTTACTTAAAATACATATATATGACGATTTTGATTCATACAAATATTTTCTGAAAATCCAAACATCAAGATATTCCTGATCACAATTCAGACTGACACCGAGAGACTACTTTAGCCGTTTACATATAGATCAAGGTTCTTTAATATACTAAGGTTAGGCCAGGAACGGAAAAAGCGTGCCATTGGTTGCTGGTAGTGACGTCACCCGGGAGACAAGACGCATCGGCCGACGCGTCTGCTACATGATTTTGGTAATGGAAAAAATGTAAACTAAAGCAAAATGATCATTTTATATGTGGTAGATACACCTGAAGAACCTGAACACCTGAGAAAATGTTTATTTTATGCACAGAATTCGTACGAATGCTGAAAATAATTGTAAACATTAAATTCTTTTCGTAAAGGAAAGCATTAGAAAATGAAAAACGATATTTAAGTTAATTAAGGGAAATAAATATTGTAAAACAAGGTATTTTTCAATATTTTTTCGTAGTATTGTTTGCACTAAATAAATCTTGTTGAACAGAACACATGATGGCATAACTGCTAAGACCATGGTAAAAACATAATCAAAAAGTATTATTCTATTTATTTTCATTGCTCATGCACTTTTTTTAATACAAATGAACTTTGACATTCCATGAAAAATATATGATCGTGATTTCAGTTTAAATTACATATCTCAAGCAAAAATATATATAAAAAGATTTGACTTAACAAATTCATATTTAAATACTATAAAATTCTACAAATTTCTTAATATCCGTCATTATACTTTTAAATAGTATACTTATCTCATTCTTTTTAAATTGAAAAGTCACTTCATACTGATTCACTTGAGATTTTAGCAGAAGTGCGTATATTTTCAGTATAATCTAAAAGTACTCTTATAATCCCTTACACTCAACAAGATTTCTATATAACATTTATCCTGACGTGATTATTTGCTATAGTAAATAATCTTCGATATTGGCATCCTATTCTTCCTTCCATACATTAAAAATGGAACAATTAAAATACATTTTCTTACACATATACGCACAATTATAATAATAATAATCTCGCCCTACATCTTAGTTTCGGCCCACCAGCGGCCGAGCGGTAAAGTCGCTGAACACTGGTAGTTCGGTCCGAATCCCGCGAACGGGCTGGCTGCATGGGTGTTTTCGTGGTTTTCCTCATGCGTAACGTGTATACGAGCCAGTGTCCCTGAGAAGGTCCTCCACGAAGGCATCACACCTATTATGCAGATAGCCCTAGTGTGCTTTGCCATAATTAAATACACCACCACATCTTAATTTCAATTCAGCCTCTACACAAATTAAATATTTTTAATTACTAATGTATTTTTATCAGGTTATTTCTTAAAATACTTTTGTTATACTCGAAATATGTGTTCAATATTGAATTATTTTTCTTTCTCTTATAATTAAAAACAAGTTATATGGAATCAAAATTAAAACATATGCAGCAGTTAAATAAAACTGAACCAAATATCTTACTTACTCTTTCGCTATTTGTATTCTGGCATTATACACAGATTTGTTTTCCTTCAGGTTCAAGCATTTGTAAGTTATATCAATTAAATTACATCACACATACCTGTATGCATCAGTTAAATAACACTGAAGGAAATATGTCACTCACTCATTCGATGTTTGCATCATAGTGTGGTCGAGAAATTGTTCTTTCCTCGCGGTGAGGCATGTATCAGTTTACTTAGTTCGCAAAGCTTAACCCAGACGCTGCTTCAATACATAGAATTACGTTTGGGATGTAAAGAAAGTAACCAAAACATGTGAATGAAGTTGGATACGCGAATTTATTAACTAATCATTCAGGTACTCAGTATTGGTAAACATGACACTGAGTTTAAATATCTCACTACGATGTAAGTCTCATACACAAAATGAAGATTATGATAAAAAAATGACTTAAAATGAGAAATTTTTCAATTTAAATGTAAAATAGCAGTAAAATGAAAAATAAATGTAAAATTACATTACATTTATGTATGAAAATTACATAAATTCATTAAAAAAAATAGTTATTTTATCTGGTTGTAAAGAGTGTTTTCCGCCAAAAAACGTATTAACGTGTATAATTCTGACACAACGCTATAGCACAATTTGCCACTTCCGCCTAGGTATAATAGCAAATTATCAACACAAATCAAATCAAACTGTTGATGCAACGAAAGTAAACAAACGCCAAGAACTAACGCTGTCACCCACATGACGTCATGCGCATGTGGCATAACTTTCTCCCTGCACTGCGCATCGCTCTTGGCCCCCCCTGCATATAGATTATTCTTTTGGGTCAGCGCTAAATCCCCAAATGCATAGGGAGGTCACATGACATCCGAACTACGTGTAAGATAATGTCACATCAAATATACGCCCCTTACGCTCAATAAATTTCTGCGCATAAATTGAAACATGCTTGTGCCTACAGACGCCTACAGACGGTTTCTACTGTTGTTTGCTCCGATTGGTTAAAACAGGAAACGTAGGGTTACAGAACCTAGTGCTTGGTGACATCGCCTGTACAATTTGTATGTGAGCATGGTGTACCAAAAAATTGTGCATAATCCCCCAGAGAAACCACATCTCAGCAGCAACGAGCGCGGAAAAATTCTCAGATCGCCGGTTCTAACCCCACTCGTAGCTTTCATATATTCTGCTCTACACTCGACACCCACTCGACAGTCAAGACGATTTGATTTTTTACTTTCACTTTCACTTTCACTTCCTCGCTTATCTATAAAGACATTCCACGTTTCTGTTCAGAACAATTGTTCCAATAGATAGCGACACCCATGCGACGATGTTTTCACCAGAAACTTTCCACTTTAAACAAAGTGGATTTACTTCTCACTAAGACGTACCCCGCAGGGTAAATAATTTCTGAGTAAGAGTCCCCAGGACTATATACTCATAGATACCTCAATTTATACCAATACCAGAACAGTGCTGGCTCTTGAAGATGCAACATGCTTTCTGTCTGTACCTCTACCTCATCTAGACACAGGATGTTCTTTCTCAAGTAAAGGAATTCTTTGGGAATGTTTTGCAATTTCTGAACTTTACACGAGCTGGATATTTCTTTTTCATATTTCGAAGCACTTTGTCAAAGAAGTGTAAGATGTAATGAACGGGACATTTTGACCAATAAGCTAAACTATTTTTCTAGTCTCACGAAAGCTCATTCAACTCGAACCATTTCGTGCTCTTAAACTTCGATAGTCTGAGAACCACCCTTTTATTTCTCATCTCAAACCTTGATCATGGGAGCAGCTATTTTGTTTCCCATCCAATGAAGACTTTCTGAAGAGACCGTTGTGTTCTTCCTCTCTACGCGAGCCAATATGGGACGCAGGGACCGTTTGGTTTTTTTCTCTGCACGCAAACCTGGATCGTTTGATCAGTCATTTTGTGTCGCATCTCACCCAGATAGGTCATGTTGTATTTTTTTTCCTACACCCAGACAAATTTGACGTGAGCCACCCTTTTATTTTCCCATCGAACTAAGATGGATGAGTGAGACCATTGTGTTCTTTCTCTCTTCGCGAACCGAGATGGGGCGTAGCGACCGTTTGTGTTTTTTTTCTCTGAGAGTAAACCTCAATCACTTGAGCAGCCATTTTGTTTCCCAGCTCACTCAGATAGGTCGTGTTGTATTTTTTCCTACACCTAGCCGAATTTGACATGAACCATCCTTTTGTTTTTCCCATCCAACTGAGATAGAGTCTTGAGACCCTTTTGTTTTTTCGCTCTTCACCAACAAAGTCGGGCCACAGCGACCGTTTGTTTTTTTCTCTGCTCTTAAACCTTGATCGCTTGAGCAGCCATTTTGTGTCGCATCTCACCCAGATGGGTCATGTTGTATTTTTTTCCTACACCTAGACAAATTTGACGTGAGCCATCCTTTTGTTTTCCCATCAAACTAAGATGGATGAGTGAGACAATTCTGTTCTTTCTCTCTTCGAGAACCGAGACGAGGCGGAGCGACCGTTTGCGTTTTTTCTTTCTCTGCACGCAAACCTCGATCCCTTGAGCAGCCATTTTGTTTCATAGCTCACTCAGATATGTCATGTTGTATTTTTTTCCGACACCTAGCCGAATTTGACATGAACCATCCTTTTGTTTCTCCCATCCAACTGAGACAGAGTCTTGAGACCCTTTTGTTTTTTCGCTCTTCACCAACCAAGTCGGGCCACAGCGACCGTTTGCGTTTTTCTCTGCGCGCAAACCTGGATCTCTGGAGCAGCTATGTTGTTTCCCAGCTCACCTAAGGCTCCTCTAATATAGGTATATAGGAGCCTTAAGCTCACCCAGTTAGCTCGTGTATTTTTTTTTTCGACACATAGCCAGGATGGACGTCAGCCATCCTTTGGTGTTCTGATCGAACCAAGATTGACACAAGCCACCATTTTGTTTCTTAACGGAAAAGTAAATTTTCTGAATGGGTACCGGTGTTCGAATTCTTTTGTGACCGACTGTACCAAAGCCCCGCCTATCATTATTCAAAATGGCAAGTATTCATGGTCCAAATACAGGGAAATGATAAGGGAAGCAGGTATTACGCTCAAATCTGGTAATATGAAAGCATAGGATCACTACGAATTAAAATTAGATGGCATACAAACGTACAAAATTTTGACAGACAGACAGACAGACAGACAAAGTAGACAGATGTCTTGTTTGGCACCCGCTAAGTCTTTCTGCACCGATGGGCGAAAAATCAAGCATAGGTGCGAAGGAAAGGTATATAGAAAGGGAGGCAATTTCGTATTTGAGGAGAGTAAAAAGGAACTTCGTACATTTTTTACGAGTTCAAAAGGCCAGAAAGAAAAGATGGGACAAAATAAAATTTAAAATAAATGGCCCAAAAATAATAGAGGGGAAAAAAAAGAAAGGGCCTAAAGAAAGAAAAGGAAAAGAAGTAGAAAATATCCTAAAATACGATTGTGTCCATGAGTGTAGTTAAGGAGTTCATCTGCAAAAATTAGTCTCTTTAAGAAGCAAACTTTAGCTAAGTTTAATAAAAAAAAATTTAATGAATGAATCCCTACATGGTAATGTGTATGCCCTTATCTTGAGACCTAACTAGAAAAGACATATATCATCACAGATGTACATAATATTTTAACTAAAGTAACATTAACTATTGCTGTTCCCAAAAAATTCATGTATATTTCAGAAAAACAGTAATTGACAAAATCATAAATCCATACACAGTGTGAGAGCATATCAACAAAAATAAATTATACAGTTATTTTTCTCAAATATTAGTTAAATATAAAATTAATTTATTAATTTAACAGTTGTAATTTATTATAGTACAAGTTTAATAAATTCCGTCACCCTGTATTTATATTTGATCATAATTCCAAGTTTGATACCTGAAAAAAAAAAAGGTCGGGGATCTTAGTTACAAAAATCACAATCTATACTCATCGATGGTCAAGAGATCCCCATTTTTTCCCTCTCAAGAAATTCCTAAGCACGGAGAGGGGTGGCCTCCGAAGGGTGTGAATTGCTGATAAGAACGGACTACTGATAAGGAATGTGGCGTCTCTACGGAATAGTTACGAAGAAAAGAACCACATGACTTGCTACTATTACTAACTATTGTATAATGCTAGAATCTTATGAAAAATAATAAATAAAGAAATTTAATTGCACTCTAGTCATAGAGAAACATATATTGTATAAAGAACAGAATGTTACTTATCTGAATATTCCGTGTCAGGGCCTCTTTTTGGATTTCGCGTGTTGATAGTAAACAGCTAACAAAACATCTGAAGTTTCGAAGAAGCGAAGTTTCCTTTTTCAATTTGATGAATGAGACATTGCATAGGAAAGGTGAATTAAACTTTTTTAGAGAGTTGAAAATATTTACTGAAACAGTTATTTAAAAAATTTCGGAGCTATGTCTAGACACTGCCTCCAGCTTTCGTGATCCCAAACACAAACCGTACAAAATTTTGACAGACAGACAAAGTAGACAGATGTCTTGTTTTGCACCCGCTAAGTCTTTCTGCACCGATGGGCGAAAAATCAAGCATAGGTGCGAAGGAAAGGTATATAGAAAGAGGGGCAATTTCGTATTTGAGGAGAGTAAAAAGGAACTTCACACATCTTGTACGAGTTCAAAAGGCCAGGAAGAAAAGATGGGACAAAATAAAATTTAAAATAAATGGCCCAAAAATAAAAGAGGGAAAAAGAAAAAAAAAGGAGGGGGGGGCCTATAGAAAGAAAAGGAAAAGAAGTAGAAAATATCCTAAAATACGATTGTGTCCATGAGTGTAGTTAAAAGGAGAAGAAACTGTCTTCATTTACAATAAATAGTGTCTCACAGGTGTGTTTGTGTAGTGAGTGTGTTTGGTAATGGTGAATAGATGTGTTACTGGGGAAAAAACAAATATTGACGGTGTTAAAATGCTTCGTATCAAGGTATTTAGCATGGAATATAAAGTAATATGTACGCTTGCATCCTGATATATCAACAAAAGTCATCAAACAAAAGTATATATTAATTTAACCAAAGTAACTTATGCTACTTTCATTCTCAACATTTTCATACATTTTTCAAAAAGCAGCAGCAGATTAACAACATAGAACCATATACAATACAAGACCACAACCGCATACACCCAAAATAAATAAATAAATAAATAAATAAATAAAATAAAATACATATGTATATATATATATATATATGTGTGTGTGTAAATTACTGAGTATATGTATTAAAAACACAAATTAAACAGTATTTATTAATTTAACTATCATAATTTATTACAAGATTAATTATTTTACTATCATAATTTATTACTAGTTAAATAATGTTAATATAACACAATGAGGCACACTGTTATTTGTATAAGCTCGTAGTTCTAAAAATTCATTTAAGGCGGTGAAGAATAAACCATCCCTTACATATGGACATTTAACAGATAGCAAAGAACAGTATGAGAAAAAAATCGGTGAGGTATAATATTATTTAAAGGCGAAACTATATTCAAGCGATCTAGAAAGAAAAGAGAATCCAGAAGATCCGAGAGGGAAATAGCGCGATGCCCAAATTATCCCTCTCATCCCCAAATTTTCCCTCTCTCGAGATTCTTTAAGGGCTTTGTAAGTGTTGACAGACGTGAACTGATAACGCTGGCGTCTGTTTCGAGTTGATACACAAAGGAAGCCACAAGCAGTGGCAATTTCAAGTATTTTTTAATGCTTTAAACTGATGAAAAATTAAGATTTATTGATTTAAAGGCACTTATTTATAGAAATTTGATTTAGTTTAGATGAAAGAAAAGTACTTATCTTAAAATTCCAGGCTTTTGGAGTATATCCTTACATTGTCCGCTGTTTTATTCTCGTCAACATCGGAGCCGAAATTCATTGGAATGATATAGGTTTTGTAGGGGAAAAATAAACATTTTTCAAAGAAATTTAATTGATAATCACCAAGAGGAAAGGAAAATTTTTCACTTTTTTACGGAGCGCAGCGATCGTGCTGCCGCTTGCCTCGGTGATCACACCATCAGTGTACAAAATTTTGACGGTACTGCCTGAGAATAAGAAAGTTAAGGTTGTAGTACACAGCCTACCAATCGACACTCCACTCACAGAGATCGCGGAAGAGTTAGTTGATAGAGGCTTTCCGGTAGAAAAGTTACACAACTAGTCAGACGCCGAAATGGTGAAAAATACAATCAGCCTTTATTCTTAGTTATCCTAAGCAGAAATGAAAAGGTAAGAGGAATTCACAACATAGTGAAGTTATGTTGTCTCATTGTTAAGGTTGAAGCCTACAAAGGTAGAAAAGGGCCAGTGCAGTGCTTTCGGTGTCAGGCATTTCCTCATGCTCAGGCAGGGTGTAGGCATGACCCGAAATGCATGAAATGTGCTGGCGATCATTTATCGAGAGATTGCCCTAAACCACGTGAGGAGAAACCCAAATGCATTAATTGCCAATTAGAACATACAAGCAACTACAGGGGTTGCCCGAACTTTCCTAAAACAGATTCGAAAAGCCCACCCACTAAAACGTTTAACGACAGGGTTATCACAAACAACACTTATGCGGCTGCTGCTAGCGGTCAGAGTAAGGCTCCTATATACCAGGCTGAATCATCAGGCATTCGCGCTCTCAAGTGGGAGATTTAATGGCGGCTGTGTAGTTACGGTGCAACAATTTTTTGTGTTTTTTTTTGTGTAAAATGGGCAGATGTACAGCTATTACTTGTTCAAATCATTCACGGAAAGGTCATACATTGGTAAAATTTCCTAAAAATGAAGAAAGAAGAAAAATATGGGTAAATAATTGCCGAAGAGACAATTGGAAACCTGGTCCAGGCGCTGAACTTTGCTTAGTAAGTATAATGTTAATTACGCCTTCATTTAGAGTTTATATCTTCTCTGATGTTTATAATGTGCAAGTAAAGTGAAATTCTTGTGTACAATAACCTGAGTATCTGCTAATTTCTGTAATAATAGCTATAATTAAATTAGTCTAGGGTTAATGTACCCGTCGCCAAACATCGCCAATGTAGATGTTTTGAATGTGGAAAAGAAATTTCTCTTCTAATATAAAGCGCGGATTTTGTTTTCCTGTGCTAATTGTGGAATTTATACTAATGTAACATGAAAATCATTAGCATATTGAAATTTATTAAAATATAAATAATAATTTGGAAAGTCAAGATAAAATCTGAATGTTTGCTAAAGATATATGTAACATTATACTATAGTTGCAATATCGTTGTAATGATATATAATTTTTTCTTTATTTTATAATCACTATTGTTAAAAAGTTAGATAAGTTGTTTATGCACGGTGCCCACTACTGTTTCTTGGTTAAAATAACTTCCAGAATTTTGACATTGACATCTGAAGTCAATAGAATAAATTGAATAGTGTGAGACAAAATATATATAATCTGACTTCAATAATTGCAAGGATTGTGTGAGTTTATTTATAATCACAGTATTATACAATTTGGCAATGGAGTAAAGATTTAGAAATGAATGCAGAACATTCAAATTAGTATTTTCTTGTTTCTAATATATAGAAATATAGTCTATTTTCCAGTATAAAAGTTTTACTTAAAAGTATGGGAAAGCAGATTTGTTTCATGCATGATCTTTATAATACTGGTATGAAATGAATGAATTTTAATCTGTAAACAATTTTTTGTTAATATTGTAACGTCGTCAGTTATTTTCCCACGGGCTCCCACGAAGTCTGGGAAAAGGAGACTTCAAATGGGCGCCAGATGACCACCCTGATGACACTTACGAATTCTTGAGGTCGAACGTGACCCCCAACAAAGTGCGGAAAGCATATTGTTTTTACGAAAGGAGAAAACTTTCATACAAGTTCTCACGGGTTGTGGAGTGTCCATTGTGTGTATGCGATAGACTGTCGCCAACTGCCTGTTTCTCGAAATAATTTAGATAGACCTCCCAAAAAGACGTTCTGAATTTTCCCACGGAAAATTTCAGTTTCTCAGGCTGTCAAGACAGTATCTGAGAACAAATCAGCGCCTGTTAACCAATGGAGAGATGCTCCGAAAAAGACGTTTAGCAAATCACTGCAGCAGACGCACAAGACACGCCCAGAAAACCTGGACATAAAAACAGGGAGTGAAAATAATTAGAGAATTTTAGTCTGCAGAATACGCAGTCGTTTCGTAGAGAAGAGAGAGTCTTTCTCTTGTATTTTACGGCTCTTCCCGAGTCGCTAGTAAGCTTTAGAGAGCCCCTTTCTCTCTTGTGTATTTTACGGCTCGTCCCGAGTCGCTACTAAGCTCTGTCAAGAGCGGAAAAAGAAACTCTCAAAGAAGCGTAGCCGGACTTTTTCTCCGCTACCTCTGTTTGAACTTTGTTTGAACTCAAGTAATTATCGTTTCGTATTGTAAACGGACTACTTTGCTAAGCAAACTACTTTGTTATGATAAGCAGTTGAACTTACCTTAAAATTCAATTTGTGAAATTTAACACTTACCTTTATTTTATTTACCTAAATAAAACCTGACTGTTCTAAAATCGCTACAGCTAGAAGGTATGTGTTAATTGGTGGCAGCGGTGGGATCGTAAAAACCCAATAGACAAACAAAGACGTGATCGTTTTGGAGAACCGTCCCGGTTCTTATCTTCATTCAGAATCAGCCGATTCTAGCAGTGGAAAAGAATTCTTTCGCAGTAAAGATTGGAGAGTTTAACCAGCAGCTGAAAAGGGATTATCGATGAGAAGCGTTCGTGAAGAATCAAGTACTACAAAGACTAGTTCCGGAAGTGCCTGGGAAAGAGTGTGAAGTAAAATTCTCCCTCGGGTGTAAAGACAAGACATAAGAAGTCCAGACAAGAGTGAAGTGTTGTGAATTCGCGTTTGGTGTTTACCACCCTCTGTGCAGTGAAAGTGCTTTTGGTGTTTAGTGAAAGAAGAATCGCCCAGTCGACTATTGTTCAATTGGTTTCCTTCTTCGGTCATTGAATCGCGTGTGCAAATAGAAAAGAAAGGAAAGAAGAGCTGTTATTTTTTTGTCTGCAATGGGTAAGTTGATATGGCATTATCTTTTTAAAGAGGCATTTTAATGGAGTTTGTCTTTTGTGTATCGAAATTATATGTTTAAATGGTTACTCGTAAATGTTTTGTTTTTGATGAGTAGAGAATTTTATAATAGTATTTTCAACCTTTAGAAAGCACGCATCAGTTGTAAAATGAGTCACATGCTCTTTGTGACTAATATTCTTTGCCAATAAGTATTTAGCAATTTTTTTTATATACTGCATTAAGTATGGTTATGTGTTAAGCTGCAACAGATTATTTAAGAAATGCTTAATTTACTTTAATTTTTTTTCCTATGTTGCTAATGGTACGTATTTTATGTCATACATACCATAAATTGCATTGCTATGTTGTTTTACTGTAGTATTTCTGGATAGTGTGAAACTTTCAGAGTAGACAAACTGGTACCTTTAGTTTTATTTTATTGTATCATTTTAAAATTTTGTCACTGGCAAAATGTCATATCTTGGCAAGGGTAGAAAGCAAGACCTCATAAATCTGTCTGTAGAATTAGGTCTAGAAGTTTCCCCAAATGCAAAAATACAAGATCTTAAAAACCTCATTGTACAGAGCCCTCAGTATGACGAAAAATTCGTCGAGGCAACACTAGAGTCGATTATCGAAGTGCGAATCGAACAACATAGACTCGAAGAAGCCGAAGAGCGTAAAGTTGAAAGGGAAAGGGAGAGAGAATTTGAATTAGAACGTCTAAGGTTGACAAACGCCAATAATGGCAGAGAAAATTCTCAAAATAATATTCCGAGATCTATGAGAGATTTGCAAAATTTAGTGCAGAGATATAATCCCGAATCATCGGATATTTCGCTTTACTTAGCGATGTTTGAGCGTCAGGCTCGCAAAGCGAAGGTAGAGGAAGGAGACTGGGTGTCACATTTGATGGCTCTATTGCCAATGGACATTGTTTCTATTATTCTACGAGAGCCGGAACAGGAGCTAGATAATTACTCCTACGTAAAGAAAATTCTTTTGCAGCGGTTTAAGTTGAACCCAGAGGCGTTCCGCGTCAAATTAGTTCAACACCAGCGTCGTGCGGGTAGTTTATATAAAGACTTTGCTTTTGAGTTAAAAAACTATCTAGATGAATGGTTAAACGGAGTAGACGTACGAGATTTCGATGCGCTAAAAGACTTAATGTTGACGGATCAAATTAAACGTCGAGTAAACAGCGAAATTCGCGAACACTTCGTGGATGAGTGGCCGAGTATAATATCTTCTGCCGAACTAGTGAAGAAATTAGATGAATATGAAGCAGTACGAAAGTCCGTAAAAAAACCAACAGGTTTTACTAAAAATACCGAACAGGATTCAAATATTAACGAAAGGAAAAAAAGAGAATTTTCAGATCGAGGACGTCGCCATGATAATGTTTCGAAAGAAAAAACTGGGGAGAAATGGAAGTCAAGTGTTTTCGAACAACGGAGAATACCTAGATGTTATGAATGTAATTCAGATAGTCATCTCCGACCTCAGTGTCCTCGGTTAAAAAGACAAGAGGCCGCTGAAGCTGTAAACAAACTAGGCACTTCAGAATCTCCAGATACATGGCTAGCTCCCTATATGAGTATAGCGAGAGTAAATAATCGAGAAATGCCTGTACTCCGAGATACTGGCTCCACTATCGATCTGATCAGATGGGACCAAGTAACACATCAGATGCTTCTAGGAGAGACAGTGTGGGTTAAGCAGCCGCTAGATTTACATTCCTTGTGTTTACCCTTGGCTCGAATTGAATTAAAGGGAGAGGACTTTGGGAAAGTCATTACTAAAGCCGCAGTGATTAGCTCTGACCTGAATCAAGAATATTATCTGCTGGGAAATCGAACAGCCCGATTGATAGAACAGAATAAAATGCAGCCCCATAAAATCAATGCTGTTATGACTCGCAGTCAAACGAAAGCTTGCAGCAGGAAAGAAAATTCCCCTAGCCAAGGTCCAGAGAACAACGAAGTTGAGCGCCCCGCGGGTCGAATTAATGACGAGGAGGAGGGTGAAATTTCCCCCGTTAGAAGGGTCAGCGCGGGATGCGCAGAAGGAGAAAACTACTTACCCCCCCGGTCGAATGACGAGCCGATGAATACTCTATTAGTAGTGACAAAAGAAGATTTTATCAAGGCTCAAGACGAGTGCAATACCTTAAGCGATCTCCGAAGGCTTAAGAACAAGAACAAAGGACCTCTGGAAAACGGGAGTTTGTCCGAGAAGACGGTTTGTTTTTTCGAATTTCCGAAGATCACCATGAGAATAAAAGAAAACAGCTAATCATTCCTGAAAAGCTGCGGGAAAAAGTAAAGGTTTTGTGCCATGAAGGAAAGGCTGCAGCACATTTAGGGGTTACGAAAACGAAAGATAAACTTTTAAGGTATTTTTATTGGCCAGGTTGCTTTAAAGAGATAGAAGAGCATGTTCGCACGTGTGACCCGTGTCAAAAGGTGGGAAAACCCGGAGAAAAGAAAAAGGCACCTATGAAATTAGTACCCATTATAACTGAGATTTTTTCTAAAATCAATATCGATGCTTGCGGACCCCTACCAGTTACTCCGAACGGAAATAAATATATCATAACTGCCATCTGTATGTCCTCCAAATATCCTGATGCAGTCCCCGTTGCAGATATCAGTTCCGTGACGGTAACGGACGCGTTGATGAAAATTTTTAGCAGAATGGGGTATCCCAAAGAGGTCCAATGTGATCAGGGAACTTCCTTCACGAGCAACCTAACAACCGAGTTTTTCACAAAATTTGGTATCAAAGTGACTCACAGCTCTGTTTATCACCCGCAGTCGAACCCCGTAGAGAGACTTCACCGCACAATCAAGAGACTCTTGCGAGTGCTGTGTTTAGAGGCCGGATCGGAGTGGGAGAAACATCTCCCATCTGTTCTGCTAGCATTGCGTACGGTTACACACGAAAGTATGGGATTTAGTCCCGCCGAATTATTCCATGGTAAGAACCTAAGGACCCCAGAAACACTATTGTATGAACACTGGGTTGAGCCCCAAGAGGAGAATGTCACTGTTACGGATTATGTTCTCTCGTTAATAAATAGACTGAAAAGGCGCCAAGATCTAGCTTTTGAAAGGTTAGGAGAGTTGCAGGGAAAACGTAAACTCTGGTATGATAAGAAAGCAGTTAAGAGACAATTTAAAGAAGGGGACTGTGTGTTAGTCGTTGCCCCCTCGAAAGCAAATCGATTATCAGTTCAATGGTTCGGCCCTGGTATTATTGAGAGTCAACTCTCAGAGACTAATTACGTAGTGAAATTACCGGGAAAAAAAGAGCGTTCTCAGATATATCATGTTAATATGCTGAAGCCGTACCATCAGCGGCCGGAGACAATTAATCTACTATTGCAAGAGGTTGATGATAAAGGTTTAGAACCGGAAGTTGATATTCCATACTTCACTGCTGATCCAAATGTGTACGACTTTGAAGATATAACTCGGGAGAGTAAACTAGAAGAAAGGTTGAGTTCTGAACAGATAGCTCAGTTGCAGACTTTGCTAAATACATACATGTCAGTGTTCTCTAACGAACCTGGGATAACCGATTTAGTAGTTCACGACATCGAATTAATCAATAATCAGCCCGTGAGATCGAAGCCATACCGCACATCACCTAGGAGAAATGATATTTTAAAGTCAGAAATCCGGAGAATGCTGGATATGAAAATAATCGAAATCGGCGAATCGGATTACACCTCTCCTATGATTTTGGTGGAGGCTCCGAACAAAGACCCCCGGCCTTGTATTGATTACAGACGTCTGAATCAGGTAATTAGGACCGAATTTTTCCCGTTACCGAATATTGAAGAAAGGGTCGAGACGGTAGCTTCGGCTAAATATATTACTATATTAGATTCAGCAAAGGGTTATTGGCAGATTCCGCTCAGCCCCAAGGCTCAGCGTCTTGCCGCGTTTGTAACATCCTTTGGCACTTATCGTCCGCTAAGAATGCCCTTCGGGCTTAAAAACGCTCCGTATTTCTTCAGCAAATTAATGGCAGAAATACTTCAGGGATGCGAAACATACGCAATTCCCTATCTAGATGACATCGCCATATTTTCAAATGACTGGAGTGAGCATTTAAAGCACTTAGGCCAAGTGCTACTACGAATATTGCACGCAAATCTTAAAATTAAATCGTCAAAATGCAAGTTTGCACAAAATCATGTAAAATACTTAGGGCATGTGGTAGGAAACGGTTTCCAAACGCCTACGGAAGTGAAAACAGAAGCGATTCTGCAGTTTCCTCAACCCACAACAAAGACTCAAGTCAGAGCGTTTCTTGGTTTAACGGGATATTACGGACATTACATCCCCAAGTACTCTATAATAGCTGCACCCCTCACAAACTCACTGAAGGGGAAATCTAAGAAAGGAGCTATAGACTGGACTGAAGAATGCGAGCTAGCCTTCCGGGAGTTAAAAAGGCTATTAACCGAAAAACCTGTGTTATTCGCACCTGACTATACAAAGGAATTCATTGTACAAACAGACTCCTCCGATGTTGGAATGGGAGTCGTTCTTTCGCAACGAGATGATCTCAACAAGGAGCATCCGATTTTATATTTAAGTAAAAAGTTCTCAAAGGCAGAACAAAACTACAGCACTACGGAAAAGGAGTGCGCGAGTATCATTTTTGCCATAAAAAAATTGCATCATTATTTAGATGGGCAAAGGTTCAAAATCGAAACAGATCATAACCCCCTGGTGTGGCTAAACAAAAACGCAAGTTCAAACCCGAGATTAATGAGGTGGTCTCTAGTGTTGCAACCTTATAACTTTGAGGTAGTTTACCGCCCAGGCAAATTGAATAAAAATGCTGATGGGCTGAGTCGTTTCGAATCGGGCGAAACATAGAGTGTAAAGAGGTGATCATGCCAGTTTCTTATCTGAATAAGTATTTTGTATACAGTCAAAGTGTAATATAAGACTATATCATCAGTCATTTTGTCCCTTTGTTAAGAATATTTGTGATGTGTATGTGTATATATATATGTGTGTGATTCTGATTTTAAAAATTCCATTAATTCTCGCCTCTAGAGTTAATGCCTTATTGATTTATATGTGAACTTTTCAATAGTGACATTACTAGTACTGTTATTAATCAATGTAGCTGTGTTCCTGTAAAGGTGTGTTTGAAAGTGTTATCGAGAGAACAGTTTATTTCGTGTCATTTTTTTAAGTTAGTGAAATGATGAGGAGAACTTTCCTCTTCGTTTCAACTCGAGAAAAGTTCTTCCGAAGGGGGAAGGAATCTATAGCTGTAACGTCGTCAGCTATTTTCCCACGTGCTCCCACGAAGCCTGGGAAAAGGAGACTTCAAATGGGCGCCAGATGACCACCCTGATGACACTTACGAATTCTTGAGGTCGAACGTGACCCCCAACAAAGTGCGGAAAGCATATTGTTTTTACGAAAGGAGAAAACTTTCATACAAGTTCTCACGGGTTGTGGAGTGTCCATTGTGTGTATGCGATAGACTGTCGCCAACTGCCTGTTTCTCGAAATAATTTAGATAGACCTCCCAAAAAGACGTTCTGAATTTTCCCACGGAAAATTTCAGTTTCTCAGACTGTCAAGACACTATCTGAGAACAAATCAGCGCCTGTTAACCAATGGAGAGATGCTCCGAAAAAGACGTTTAGCGAATCACAGCAGCAGACGCACAAGACACGCCCAGAAAACCTGGACATAAAAACAGTGAGTGAAAATAATTAGAGAGATTTTAGTCTGCAGAATACGCAGTCGTTGCGTAGAGAAGAGAGAGCCTTTCTCTTGTATTTTACGGCTCTTCCCGAGTCGCTAGTAAGCTTTAGAGAGTCCCTTTCTCTCTTGTGTATTTTACGGCTCGTCCCGAGTCGCTACTAAGCTCTGTCAAGAGCGGAAAAAGAAACTCTCAAAGAAGCGTAGCCGGACGTTTTCTCCGCTACCTCTGTTTGAACTTTGTTTGAACTCAAGTGATTATCGTTTCCTATTGTAAACGGACTACTTTGCTAAGCAAACTACTTTGTTATGATAAGCAGTTGAACTTACCTTAAAATTCAATTTGTGAAATTTAACACTTACCTTTATTTTATTTACCTAAATAAAAACCTGACTGTTCTAAAATCGCTACAATATTGAAATGCGTTTCTTTGGGTACATTTTTAGGCACTTGTGGATCATGTCAGACAACATGCAATAGAAAAAAGATGTCCGTGTGCATAAATTTTGCCATTGTGTTACTTCATTTTATCTAAATTTCAAGGATAATTCTTTTCAGTTTTATATGGCATGTTATCAGTATAAAGGCTAGTGAAAATAAATTGGTATGTGTATCTGTTTTTGAAGTGTAATGCTTAAATAAAAAGATGCTGTGTGTTTCTTCATTTAAACAAAATTTCAAGGATAGTATTTTTCAGTGTTGTACTGTTTGTTATTTCTCAATGTAAAGGGTAACAAGGGGAAAAAAACTGGTATGGTATATCTGTTTTTTAAGCATGATAATTTTATTTATTTCTTTAGTGATGCATATATATAGAGAGAAGGTGTTTGGTCCAACTGAAGTTATAATAAATCTAATTTTACTAGATCTCTCCCTCCCCTCAGGTGTAGAAAATTTTCAAGTGCAGAAAGTTTATTTGCAGAATTAATTTATTTCTGATAAACTTAATTTTTTATATAACATGTTAATCATTAATTTTTTATATAACATGTTATTAAGTTATACATTTGACTACTGTGCAATAAAATTGTATTTAGGGAAAAAAATTAACTATAATTTTGCATCTGGTGACTAATATCATATGCTTCTAAGAATATTACTTTAACTTTTTCCATAATTTTTGTATTTCAGGAACATGAAACTGTTATTTTGATATACTTAAATAATAAAAGTGTGTATCTGAATCAATTAATGGATACAAATATTTTACAGTTATTTTTAGAAGATATTTGCCATATCGCTTCTAATAATTCATAAAGTATGTTAAAATATAGGTAAATAATTTGGTACAGAATTCAAATTTAGGGTTTAAAATATAGTCAACCATAAGACTAAATGATTTTTATTGTCATGATTTGCCTGGGCTTAAGAATGTACTTTTCGCCCGGTGGAAATTGTCATCAAACTGTCCTGAACAGGCTTTTTGTTGATAATAACTTCCAGGCTTATCAGTACCTCCTTTTGAGTGGAGGGTATGCAAATATAGTACCCAATTTAAATTACATTGTGATTGTAATAATATTGTGGTATTAAATAAGTGATTATAATTACAATTTAGGTAATTGCATTGTAATTATATTACATTGTATCTGTGAACTCTTAATTTCATTACTTTATGCAATTATGTTGTAAGTGCATAATCTAATTGCAATAATATAATCTATTCGCAATAACAAAATAATTATAAATGCAGTGACATCTTAAATAGAGGCCATTTTAATACTTTTAAATTTTCGCAAGATAACTTCCCATTAAGGTTCATTTGGAGGAAACTATGCAAATACTAAAAAAGAAGTTATGCTAAATTTACATATTTTGTACAGTACTTTCTTGTTATAATGCTGTTCAATATATTTGCAATACTTTTGTAAATTTAACGACATTCTTTGCAATCACTGTGGTGCTTTAAAAAGAAGTTTCTTAGTTATGCTTTCTAATAAGAATGGGTTTAAAATTAAGTATTATGTATAATAACTAGCAGTTAAAAAAACTTGACTGCATGAAAATGCTGTTGCTGTGTAAAATAAAAAATAAGCTTTCTTTTATGCTTTGAAATGAATTACATGTGGTTAAGTTGTCCTTTTACAATTTAAGAATGTGATTAACACACATTCTTAAATTGGACAGGTTTTATCTAAATTATTAGTATAAAATATATAAACTATGAATTATTTTGTAACATAACTCAAATTACAAAATTCATTCTATATACGTTCAAAGTTATTATCTTTTATGGAATAACTGTTTTTTAATTTAGGTAAAAATTGGATTTTTAGAAGTATTACAAATACAATACAACACAAAGGTGATCTGATTGAAGAGGAAGGACTTTTTATTACGGTTTCTAGTTCGTATTTATATTACATTTGATGAAAAGCATCCAAAACACAGAATGCTGTACTTTCTTCTTCCATATATGTTATGAAATATTTCACATATTTAAAAGAAAGTGTTTCTTCAGAATCTTGCACAATTATTTCCATATACCTCAGACTTAAATGACAACATATTCTTAAGTTATTTTTTTAGTATGAACTTACAGTGTTTTTATGGGAATTTTTGTTAAAATGTCATTAAGATAAAGTTATTTGCACACTCTACGCTTTAACTATTTCCCCATTTGACACTATTGAAAGTTTTTATTCATATCTTATTTATTATAGTCTGCTAACGAAACTGAAACATCTAAAGAATAAGTTATTTTGAATATGTTTACAAAATATACGCGAAATTTTTATTTAGGTGAAAACGTCTATATACTATTCGAGAATTAATAAATTATCCGAAAAGTTTATATGCGCTGAATGCCGCGCGTCTATAAAATAAATCTTTAAAAGAACAGCAGACATTCAGCCAGCGTGTGCGATAAACGCGCCAAGAGAGAAAAGTTGGTGATTCAGCCTGGTTTAGAGGAGCCTTAGGTCAGAGTTTCAACAATAACACACTGAATGAAGCATGGACCATTTTCGAAGGCGTTAAAAATCTTGTCGAAGCCATTAAAGCATCGGGAATACTACAATCAAACTTAACTTATAGTACCGCCACTGGCAGTTTCAACGCGCAAACTAAGTCCCTACCAAATCATGGATAGTAACATCAACAGTAGCAGGCCAATTAAAATGCTAGTTTGGAATGCTAACAATCTTAGTGATAAGAAGGATGAACTCGAGGATTTCATCTACGATAATGACATAGAGATATGCCTTATTTCTGAGACACATGCCAAACCGGCTGATAGGCTTAATATTCGCAATTTCAGGTCCTGCCGATGTGACAGATTGCATCACAGAGGTGGAGGCGTGGCCATATACGTGCACTGTAAATATTCTTCATTTCTCATTTCCACGGATAGAAGCAAAGGTTACGAAATTGTGGTCACTTCCATACATATACCCAAATTTGGGGACACTTTGTTCGCAGCCATTTACAACCCACCGACTAACAGGCTATCAGAAGAGCTTTTCAGGTGCATTATCCCAAACTCTATGAACATTATAGTAGGAGGAGACTTAAATAGCAAACACATGGACTGGGGATGCCGCGGCACCAACCATAATTGCAAAGTTCGTAAGGAATTCATACGTAATCATCCTGTGGGGATCTATGCACCCAATTCGCCTACGTACAGTCGGTCACAAAAGTATTCGAACAACGGTACCCTATCAGAAAATGACAAGATGGCGTTTTTTTTCTCTTTCTCTCTGTGTGTCGTGTTATTCCATCCTAGGTTTTCTTCTCCCCCCCATCTTGGAAAAAACTGGAAAAAATTGGTCACGATCTCTTTTTGAATGGGGAGATGACATTTTGAGAAAAAGCTGACGACCCTATCTTCGAGAATGAACATGACCGCTCTACACACTCTTTCTCTCTCTCTCTCTCTTTGAATTGGGAAGCCATTTTGGGAAAAATGCAGACGACCCTATCTTGGAGAATGGAAATGAACGCCTCTCCCTCTCTCTTTGAAATGGGAAGCCATTTTGGGACCCTCTATTCTTGGGGAGGGAGAAAACTGAAGTCTGCATTTCGCTGTCTCTGAATACGGAAAGCCCTTTTGGGAAAAGCGGACCCTCTTCTTCTGATCTTGGAGAACTGGAAATGAACGCTCTACACGATCTCTCTTTGAATTCAGAAGGTATTTTGGGACCTTCTAATGTTGGAAAACTGAAATGAACGCTCTACGCTTTTTCTCTCTCTCTCTCTCTCGCTTTGAAATGAGTAGCCATTTTGGAGGATTCTCCACCACCATCCTAACCTTGGAAAACTGAAATGAACGCTCTACACATTCTCTCTCTCTCTCTCTTTCTCTCTTTCTCTGAAATGGGTAGCCATTTGAAAACTCCCTAACTTTGGAAAAAACAGAAATGAACGCTCTACACCATCTCTCTTTGAAAATGGGGGGTGTCATTTTGAGACCTCCCTCCCCTAAACTTGGAAAAAAAAACTGAAATGAACGCTCTACACTTTCTCTCTTTGGACATGGGTAGCCCTTTGGGGACGCTCTCCTCTTGGTACGAAAAAAAAAGAACTGAAGTGAAGGCTCTACACAATCTCTCTTGGAATGGGATCCATATTTCGGGAAACGTGGATCACCTCATGCTGGAAAACTGAAGTGAACCACCAAAATTGGACTCTATAAATTATTTTTTTTTAATTGACATCATGACCCTCCTCCAATTTGTTATTAAAAAAATTTTTTTTGTTTTGGTTTTTATCCCATTTCCGATGTGATTTCAGAAATGCAATTCCATAACAGTTCAATTTCATTCGAGGTTAAATGATCTAAACAGTCTTTGACCCACCCATCCGTATGATTATTTTCTTCTCCTTCCTGTTGCACCAAATTTTGTAACTCCATATAATCATTCCATACGGGAAGGGCTGGATCCTCACAAGGCTGTCTTGAAACACTTGAGCCCCGTTCACAAGAGCAGATTCGACCGGTAGCGAAAACCGGTTCTCCCAACGTGTCCTGTTCACATGGGACAAGCATTAACTGCATCGCCGAATTGGAGGTATAACTTGGTTGAATGTTCCTTACCTCTCGGGAGCAGGGCAAATGGGGAGATTTCCCGTACTATACTGCGCGGTTCACTTAATTTTAGTTACTGCTCGCTGGACTGTCAGCGAAACAATCACGCTGACAGATGTCTGGGAATGTGATAGCATCCCCCCAAAAATTAGATAGAACTGTACAAGATACGGAAATTATAGACAAATACAGACAAGGTTATCTGATGCTAGGTATTCCAGAAATATCGTTCAAATTAAAACTAAAGTTAAGACAAGTGCATATCGGCTTCAACGCGAAAAGGGACTCGGTACCTTTTGAATGATTTAAAAAAAAATTAAGCATTTTCATCTACTTTTTATGAATATTATTAAATAGTTTTGAGAGACAAAATAATTTTAAGCCGAAAAAAGGTCTTTGCTAGTATTTTTTTAATTTAAATTTTTGAAGAAAAATTTTACAATTAAAATGCCTTTCTTCTCCTACAATTTTCAATGTTTTCCCCCGCCCAGTTTTTTTATTGTATTTTTTAGAGTGTTTTTAATAACTTCAAGGAATGATTTTGCAATTAATGAATTAGTTGAGAAAAAATACACTTTTATCTAAAATCTTTGAAACAAATACGATCTCAGTCACATTTTCATTTCAAATAATTTTTTCCTTTCAGTATTTTGCAAAACCCATCGTGGTTTCTATAAAGTATATAATTTTATATAAGCAGTAAAAATAATAAAACATTTAGTCCATACCTGTATATGTCTTAGGACTTTAAGTAAAAGGATTAATTGAAAAAAGTGCAAAAGGTTTCCCAGTTTGCATTTGCAGTTTAAAGAATACAAACTGTCTAAATAGACATTTTATCATTTCAAATCTTTAAAATTTTATTACTGAATTTCAATACACACATATGTATATAAATCAAACCTAGTGCTATTTATTCAATTGGTAAATATAAATATAAATTACAAACCTTTTTTTAAAACCTTATGTGGCCAGAAAAATTGCAAAAACTCATAAAACGCAAGCAGAATTTTTCTTTACCTGCTTTTCTTTTGTAAAACACGTTCAAAACAATTTTAATGCATTAATTAATTATAAAATTGTTGCGTGCGTACGGGTTTGTAATAGATTGATAATAGTTCGTAAATGATTGTCATTGCACTCAAATACGATGATAGCTTAATTAAAGTTATTGTATCAACATAAACACTTCAAAGTTCTGGAATTTTCCACAGAAATACTCGTACAAATGTTTAGAATATCACTAAGTATAATCAGTAGTTATGCTTCAATCTAATAAGAACGTTAAACACAACGGAATGCAAAACGCATCTTAAGAGAAAGTTAACTCAGAAATATCTCCAATCTCACGCTGAACTAACAAATGGTAACAATAACAACTTATATAGCATAAATGTCATAAAAATAGTGTGGTATAATGAGATTATTACTTTAAAACCGATGTTTCGAATTGATGTCCAAGAAGAACCGATATTTCCCATTCCGCTTCATTGCATATCTTTCAAAAAAGTAAAAAAATCATCCAATTAATTTCCTTTATCATTTTTTTTAAATGCGAAAAGTTTATTTTATAAGCTGTGAAAATGTCGAAAGTTTGTAACTGATATATTTTTAGATACGAAATTTTAAAATTAATGGGCGTCAAAAAGTCTAAAAATATGAACGATTTTCAAAAATTCTCCCAAAATATTTTTTAAAAAAATTACCCTAAAAATTTCACTTAATTTTTTTCCTTCCACAGTGTGTTATGGTGCAAACTATAATATTCTGAGATTCTCAATTTATTTGTTAATATTTGCAAAAAGTCGTTTCAACTTTAAATTTGAAAAAAAATCTAATCCTCTAAAAATCAAAAGCGTGACAACACATCCACAAGCAGTGTATGTACAAAGTTTGAGTTCTATATCTTATAGAGAAGCAGTTTAAAAATCCATTACCATCTTTTAACCATAGCGACAAGCACCAAGAGTGAACTAAATAACAACTTATAAAATAATAATAATTACAAAGCATATATTTTTCAGGAACCATTACGAAAGTTCAGGTACCAGTTGCGAAAGTACAGATTACAAAATTAACAACAGTAAACCACGTTAAAAATATGTAAACAGTATTAGAAATCTGCCAATTCGGAGACGTGATTGTTCACAGAGGCTTTAGGTGTAAAGGGGAAGGAAGACGGCGGTCTTCTGAACGGGTCCTAAAGACGAAACTCTTTCATGTCTCCTTTTCTCCCCTTGCTAACGGCAGCTGTGCGAAGGAGCGTTGCATGTGAACGGGGCTTTGGAGTCTCTTTGGGATGAGTGGAGGGATCTAGGATGTCTGGACCCGGCTGCGATTCTACCTCCATGATTTCTGGACTCGTTGGAACTTGTTTACCCGGCTGAAATTCTACCTCTACGATTTCTGGACCCGTTGGAACTTGTGAACCCGGCTGTGATTCTGCCTCCATGATTTCTGGACCTGTTGGAACTTGTAGACCCGGCTGACATTCTACCTCTACGATGTCGGGACTTTTTGAAGCTTGTGGACCCGTCTGACATTCTACCTCTACGATGTCGGGACAGGTTGGAGGAGAAGAAGAAGAAGAAGAGGATACTGGAAGAGGTTCTGTCTGTGAGGAGTCCAAAAGAGGTTGCCTGTTTGAACAAGTCGGGGAAGAAGAAGAAGAAGAAGAAGCTTCTGGATTCTGAAGCGGATCTTGCACGCCAGGTAGGTTCCGGTAAGTCGACCGTTTTTTAAGAGATAATTTTTTTTCTTCCTCCTCATCTTCAATTGTGATGACTTCAATTTCATTCCGTTGCCGGGTCGATTTTGTTTCGGGCCATGACGACGGTTTGGTCCAGCTCCTCTTATTATCTAAGGAAGGGATGGGTAAAGGTGGCGGAGGGTTTTCTTCTTCTTTTTCTTGAAACACCATCGACGATTGGAAAGAAATCTCCTCTTTCAATTGTTTCCAAAGCGAGTACGAGCACCGATCGACGAGAAAGAGACTCTTCTGGGTTGTGACGATGAGATATTGCGTTTTCGGGGGAACGACATAGTTTTGAAAAGGTCTTAGAATATATTTCTTATATTTCACCCTGTCGCTGACTTTAAAACTTCTTTCCTTCAGATTGGGGGACGATGATTCGTAATAGGCGAGAGGAGCGGCTGTGGTTTGAACAATATGAACTTCGTCCTCAGCCGTCGTTCTCACTCCAAACGTAAAATATCGTTTCGTGAGAAAAATATTCTTCCACCGAAAACTCGTGCGCGGATCTGTATATCGCCGGTCTGTTTGAATGGGCCGTCTCAAAGCTCGATCCATCCGATTCCAAGAGAAGGGAGATTCCTCTTTCGTTTGTTGCGATTCGAATAAATTTCTGTATATATTCTGAACGAGCAGGTTGGAGGATTCGACATCTTGGTTGAAAGAAACGATCGCTTGATGAGGTGGTAAATGCGGAATAAATGTCGCACAATGACACGCCAAAAAAATTTTCAAGTTGGAGATTTGCTTTAGCGTCTTCAAATCCTCCCCGTTTGAAATCCGTTGAGTTGGAAAAACGTCTAATAGCGACATGGCTCCCAATGGAAAAGAAATGATCTCGCCCAGTACTCTCGCCTTTATACATATATATATAGACACACACAGACACATATAGAGGCTCTATGACGTCCGTTTTATTTGTTTTTTTTTTGTTTCTCTCTCTCTCTTCTTTCCAAGAAATCTTATCTCCATGACCTCTTTTTCTTTTCTTAAAAGATGAATGTGTGTGGGAATGAGGAAGTGAAAGTAATAATTTAATAAACAAAAAATTATCCAACCATGACCTTCCTTTTTTTTTCAAAGTCACCCTTTCCAATCCAAGGACGTCCAGAGATAGAGGAAGCAGGGGGAGAGGAAGAGGGAAGGGAAGGTCACACTCTCTTTCTCTCTATAAATAAAAGGGGAGAGCCCCAAAGTCGTATTTTTGTCCAAGTGGATCATGAGGAGGCATCCCCAGCTCACTACGTGTATTCCTTTCAAATATAAATATGTTGATCTTTCCTTTTATATCATCCAAGGAGTCGTTTACCTGAAAGCCTCAGATTTTTCAAAATGTGCGGGTTATCATACCGTGGGGAGTTATCAAAAGATGCGGGACGAATTTTTGTCCGACGAAAACGTGTTGATGGCTCGTGACATTCCACCTTTGGATGCACAAATTTTGTTAATGAAACGAGCCAAATATTTTTACACGTCCCACTTTCTAACCGTCGCGCAAATGAAAACGTCTTGAGAAGACAAAAGGGATTCTCGTTCATTTTAGTGAATGGTTGCACAAATGTTTGCACGAACCTCTCTCGATCGAGAAGACTGGGAAGAATACCTATTATATTCTTCTCGAGGACTCTCCTCCTTCGTCTCATCTTAAGGAGGCTACGACTTTTGAAAAAATCCTCGAGCAAGAAAAAATAGAATGGTGGAACAACTACCCCATCCCTCTCTCCGAGCATCAAGAGGAGCCTGTTCAGAAGAAAAAGAAAAAAACCTTTCCAAAAGCCTATCCTCATCCTCCTCGATAATGATGGGAATGAGGAGAAGCCTGTTCAGATTCCTCTCCGTTTGTCAAAACCCGTCGAGGATGAGAAACCTCTCCCTTTCTCAAGACCCCTTGAGGAAGAGAGACCCCTCGAGAAGGAGAAATCTCTCCCATTGTCAAACCTCCTCGAAGATGAAAAACCTCTCCCTTTCTCAAGACCCCTCGAGAAGGAGGGACCTCTTCCTTTATCAAACCCCCTCGAAGATGAAAAACCTCTCCATTTATCAAGAACCCTCGAAAATGAGGGACCTCTCGATTTGTCAAAACCCCTCGAGGATAAGGGAACCAAAACTTCTCTCTCTTTCGAAGAGGAGGGACCTCTCAATTTGTCAAGACCCCTCAAGAATAAGGGAACCGAAAATCCTCTCCCTTTCTCAAGACTTCTCGAGGAGGAGGAGGAGGAGGAGGAGAGACCGCTCCATGTCTCAAGACAGGACCCCCCTCCATCTCTTGAGGATCCGAGGGAAACGATTCCTGTTGAAAAACCATCTATCGACGATCCCCAGAAAAGGTCTTCAGAGGAGATTAGACTTCCATGTAGAAAACGAATCTGCCACAATCATCATGATGATAATAATAATAATAATAATAATAATAATAATAATAATAATAATAATAATAATAATAATAATAATAATAATAATATACCCCCTTCTCAACAACATTATCCTACAACATTTGCAGATAAATGCATTCAAACCAATCCCTTTATAGTAACCCTTTTGATTGGAGAACCCGTGCATTAGCCTCGAAAAAAAATGAGATTGTAGACTGTTTCTATGACCAGAATGTTAAGCCAATAGATAGGTCTAGCTCAGAATTTTTCTTTTTAAAAGAAAATAAATAAATAATCCAAAGACTATTCGTAAATATAAATGGTAAAGTCTCGATTCGGCTGGAAAAAAATTTTCAGAGCTGAGAAAAATTCTCCAACTCAAAAAAAAAAAAAAAAAAAAAAAAACTTTTTGTTAATTTTTATCATGTCTTAGACATGATAAAAATTAACGACCCCCCTTCCCTTTTCGTCTGGGAATGTTGTCTCACTCTTTTGAAAAACGAATCGTGCTTCATTCATGGAATGATTGCCATTAGAGAAAGGATGAGTCATGGTCTATTTTTAGAAAGGATGAGACATCCTTCCCAGACAAAAAGGGAGGGTCATTAATTTTTATCATGTCTAAGACATGATAAAAATTAACCAAAAGTTTTTTTTTTTTCATTAGAGAATTTTTATCTCACCTCTGAGAAATTTTTTTTCTCCCAGCCGATTCGAGACTTTACCATTTGTTTTTAAGAATGATTTTTCCCTGATCTATTATTTCAAAATTCCAAGTTTCGCTTCAGAACCATCTGTGCTGTTGAAGAAGTAACGTGATATATGTATTTTTTTTAATGAGTTCTGTCAAGCTTGAATTGTACAGAATCGACCTTGCGAATTTCTTCTCTGTGTCTTTAAATAATAATGATACCGAACCGCTTTTTGTAGAGCGCAATGGAAAAAACCTTTTGTATGGTTAGGACAATTCATGTGTTCGATCCCATTGTATTTGAGAATCTCTTGCGTCGATCCCGAAATGCAATAAATGGATCTTTGCAACCATTTCTCTAAAAACCGCCGTTTCATTTCTCCTCGCACCCAAATCATGGAAAAAGGTTCCGTCAACATCGTTAACACCCATGGAAAATAACTGTACGGAATTTCTCCTTCGTACCACGACAAGCCGTGATAATAATCACTCGCCCACAGCACCCCAGCATTTGCCATGGAAACGGGGGTTTAAAAACAAATACCCCTCGAGAAGTACCGTCCAATGTGACGTAAGCCAATTCTTTCACAATAAAGGCTCCTTGAGAATCGTAGAAACCTTCAAAGTCGAGCACGAGTTCCATGTTTTTTATTTCTTTTTCTTTGCAAGGTGACCTTTATTATCATGATGATGGATGTGTATTGAGATACGCACGATATTATTCAAAAAACAAATATATATACGAATGTGACCTTTCCCAGAATTCATACGACCTGTCACGTGCAACCGTCTCTCTCTATATATATAAAAGAGGAGACGGCGAGAGAACGCTATCCATTTTTTCCTTCAGGACACACAGCGAGAGAGAGAGAGAGAGAATTTTGTTTTCTTTTTTTCCTCAATTGAAGAAGATGGACATTTTGAGTGCCAAACCTCTCAAAGATTCCTACATTGTTCTGGACATGGAATACTTTCACTGTTATGATCCAAAGACGGGAGATATATGTTTCATCTTGAAAGAACTGGGCTACATCACTTGCGATTTAACCTTATGCGGATCCATGATTTTTCTCCCTCCTGTCCATTACGATGACTTATCGTCCAGCAATCAAGCTGTGGTCAACCAGACTACAAATAACCGACACGGCCTGCAATGGATCGAGGGTCGTCTTTCCTACGAGCATCTTCCTACGATCCTGAAAATACTGACCGAAAATGTGGAGGTGATCTACGTCAATGGATACGATAAAGCCGAATTTTTCAGCAAGCTCTGCCAGCGATCCGTTTACGAGTTTTACATCCCAGGGAAAACCGAGTGGCGGAACAAGTCGAAATGCACGCGACACCAATATTTCCAAAAGATGATTCATTGTGCCGAGAATAAGGTGAGAAATTTTCGATACCATTTGATGGAGGGTAGTTACGTTTTCCGGAAATTACATTGTTACCCCTCCGAGAGCAAAGCTGTCGAAGACGAAGAGGAGGCGGAAGAATCTCCCCAGGAGAACTCGTGCGACGATGAGGAGGAGGAGGAGGAGGATGAACTTTCTAATAATAATAATCATAAATGTCTAAGTTAGGATGCTTTAGAGACCCAAGAATATTGGTCTCAACCCTTATCTCACCTAGACCTGAAAGAGGATCCTCAAGTGTACTCTTTGTGGTCCTCTTCTAAAATTTGGTCTTGGAGAGAACCCTTGAATGTTCATGAATGAAATGGTATGTAAATCCCTAAAGAAAAAAATAGAAAAGAAAAGTTCCTTTTTTTGTAATATGTTAATTTCTTTCCAATCCCATTTCTTTTCCATAACTCCACCCCAATCGACGAGAAGAAGAAGAATTTTCCAAGTTACACAAGACGAATCTTCCAAGTTACACAAGACGTAGAAAGATTTCACAAGGATTTATAAATCACACGCTCCCACATGATATATGTATAGAGAGAAAAGACCCTCTGTTCTCTAGCCAATACGTCAAGACTTCCCTAAACTAAGAGAGACCATGAGTACCGAGGAAACCTTAGCAGAGCAAGTGGAAAGACTTTCAAAGAGATTAGAAGAGTTAAGACGGGATAGATTTACAGTTCCGCCGACTAAAGAGGAAACTATCACCGATTTCAACAAACCGCTGTACTTTCATCCCCTACCCCAAAGAATGAGACGAGTGGACTCGCCGTTGAACAGTTCCAATGAGAAACAAAATGTCACTTATTTGAATAGCCAATTTCAACACATGAATATTTCATAAGTATTTTTTTGTTTTTTTCCCCTAAAGCGTAGGGAGATCGGATCAGTAGTTTTTCCCTTTTCATCGTCGAAAAAGATTGGGAGGAAAAATCTTTCTCAGCTCTCTCAGAAAAATTTTTCTGTCTAAAAAAAAAAAAAAAAAAAAAAAAAAAAAAAAAAAAAAAAAAAACTTTTGGTTAATTTTTATCATGTCTTAGACATGATAAAAATTAACTCTACCCCCCTTTTGTCTGGGAATGTTGTCTCACACTTTTTAAAAATAGACCATCACTCCTCCTTTCCTAAAGAATAGAATTCCAAGAATGGGATCTGGTCTATTTTTAGAAACGATGAGACCCTATTCCCAGACAAAAGGCGGGTAGAGTTAATTTTTATCATGTCTAAAGTTCAGGGTCCATCCATCTTCTTATGTGAAACGGTGACCCTGACGAGATCGAGATAAACAAGTCCTGTGAGTTGTTTTGTAATCTTGACGCGATCCAAGAAAGACTTTTTATTTTTTTTTTGAAATAGGCGAGGGAAGAGAGAAAATGTTCTCACGACCCTCAGATATCTTTTCATAAATATATTTTTTATCAAAGTGTTTCTTTCATCCCGATCCTTTTAAGAGGTTGGAATGACCCTGACATTTAGATGGGGTCGCGATCCTGACAGATGTCGTGCGAGTATAAAAGTGTGTGTCCTTCGCGAGATTTCTTCAGAGAACAGAAGACGTGAACTGAGCTGGTAAGTCCCTTTGGTCCTATGAATATGTTTTAATCATAACTTCATTTAAAAAGACCTTTGAAACTTTGAAACTTCTTAACCCTTTGAAAAGAAAAATGTCTCTTTCAAGACGACGACTCTAAAACGTTTTATTGTTTCTTTTTTCCTTTCTAGATCTTCCCTGTTATACATATATACCTTTTCGATTCTTTTTTTGCTCCTGTTTGTGGGAGACATCACCGTTTTCACCGCCATGGCGTGTTCAGAAAACTTTATCGTGCTCGATCTAGAGGGTTTCCAGTCCTACAACCACAAGAAGGGTGAATTTACCTACGTTTTAAAAGAATTGGGCTATGCGACAAAAGATTTTTTGACCGTGGGATCGTTGACGTTTGCTCCTCCTCACCCCTTCCACCAACTGAGTGAAAAAAACCAAAAGACGAATGCCTAGCTGACGAGAAACCGGCACGGACTTCGTTGGAACGAGGGTCATATTCCCTACAACCAGTTAGGAGGCATTCTCCAATCGCTCACTCACAGCTTTTCCACGATTTATGTGGTGGGATGCCAGAAAGCTAAATTCTTTGCTAAAGCCTTGGATTATCAAAAACCCGTGACGGAAATTTATGTGCCAGATGGAATCATTTGGAAGTATCGGGAAAAATGTGCCCGACATCATCAAAGGAGGAAATATTTCCATTGTGCCGAAAACAAAGTGCGCAACTATCGATGGCATATTACGGAAGGAGATTTTCATATCAATCACGTCTATCCAGACGGAACGGAGAAAGAGGAGAGGATCCAGGAGGAAGCAGACAATCCTCTGCAAGCTTTTGATAAGGCCTACGATCAGTTAGAGAAGGATCCGTCCCCAAAAGCGTACGATAACCTCATCCAGAAATGGGATAATCTGTCCTGTTTCCAAGTGATGGAACATCCGGATGAGCATACGCCTTTCCACTTGATGGGCTCTTCTACTTCTTCTTTGTCGTCAACTTCCTCCAATAACTCGAGGATGACGGAGGGTTGGGGAGACATACCTGAAAATATTCCCCATTACGATCCAGCAGCCTGTTGGGACGAACCTTCCAAAGAATCTCATGAGACCCCCAAAATATCTTCAGAGGATCCAAAGACAAAATCCACTGAGTGTTGGGACAATGAACGGACGACTCATGCTCCAAAATCCACTAAGACTATGTCCACTGAGTGTTGGGACAATGAACAAACGACCCATGCTCCAAAATCTACTGAGACTATGTCCACTGAATGTTGGGACAATGAACGGACGACCCATGCTCCAAAATCTACTGAGACTATGTCCACTGAGTGTTGGGACGATGAAACCGAAAAGACGACAGAGAATTGGGATGACCGTTCTCAAAAGTATTTGAATTGATATATACATAAACTCAGGAGAAAAAAATAAAAAAAAGATTTTTAGAAATAAGTAGAGAAAGGTTCTCCGCTTTCCCTATATTTATGGAAATGGACTGAGAAGAAAGAGAGAGAGAGAGAGAGAGAGAGAGACGAATCAGGAGACCAAAAAAAATGGGTCTTGGAAGGAATGAGTGCAAATGCATTCGATTCCTTCCGAGACCCATTTTTTTTGGGTCCCTCTCTCATCCAATCTTGGAAAAGAACTTTGTCCTATTTTTCTAGGTCCATTCAAAAAGAAATGAATCTATCCATAAATTTTCTTAAAAGAAAAAAAAAACAAAAAGATCCTTTACCTCTTCAGGGTCCAAAGTCGAGAATCTTGGAAAAAGTTATCCACTCTCCATCCAGTCAAGCTTCTCTGTAGAAAATCTAGTAGATGCATCTGCAGTCTTGAACACCCGGCAGTTATTATTGGACGCGAAACGTCGAATGCTGAAATAGTTAACAGTGATCCCATTCTTAAAGAAACGGGGATGTTTTATTCATCCAGTCGAGTGCGGAAAAATTTCTGAGAGCCGGAGAAAAATTTCTCTGGTTTGAAAAAAAAAAAAAAAAAAAAAAAAAAAAAAAAAAAAACCCTTTTAGTCTGAAAATTGATGTCCTCAATTTTTCAAAAATTGAAGACATCAATTTTCAAATTTTCAGACTAAAAAGGGGGGTAATTTATTTTTCAGAAACTTTTCCCAGCCGACTCGATGTGAATAAAAGTTTACTTTTTTTTAAGAATGTTATTTAATGGATCGATTTCAACCTATCGAGTTTCGCTTGAGTTCCGGCCGTGCTGTGGGCCCACCTGGATACAAGTTTTTCCCTTTTGGAATAGAATAAAACTTTACTGTTTTTTTAAGAATGTTATTTAATGGATCGATTTCAACCTATCGAGTTTCGCTTGAGTTCCGGCCGTGCTGTGGGCCCACCTGGATACAAGTTTTCCCCTTTTGGAATAGAATTTCCGTCAAGGTAGGCTACTTTTTCTCTTTTTGCATTTTTCATGTCATTTCATTTGTATTACAATATACTAAAAACGGGCGTTCGAACTGATTTCTAGGCTATTTCTATACAAACGGAGCTCGATCCAAGAAAGAAATGATGTCTTTTTTTTATTTTGTGGACTGCCAACTTGTATTGGAATATACTGAAAACGGGTGTTTGAGTCGGTTTTCAGTATATTTCAATACAAATAGAGCTCGATCCAAGAAAGAAATGATGTCTTTTTTTATTTTGTGGACTGCCAATTTGTATTGGAATATACTGAAAACGGGTGTTTGAGTCGGTTTTCAGTACATTCCAATACAAGTGGAGCTCGATCCAAGAAAAAAATGATGTCTTTTTTTTATTTTGTGGATTGCGAATTTTGTATTGGAATATACTGAAAACGGGTGTTCATGTTAGTTTTCAGTATATTCCAATACAAGTGGAGTTCGATCCAAGAAAAAAATGATGTCTTTTTTTTATTTTGTGGACAGCCAATTTTGTATTGGAATATACTGAAAACGGGCGTTCACGTTGGTTTTCAGTATATTTCAATACAAATGGAGCCCCATCCAAGAAAAAAAATGATGTCTTTTTTTTATGTTGTGGACGGCCAATTTTGTATTGGAGTATACTGAAAACGGGCGTTCGTTGGAATATACTGAAAACGGGCGTTCACGTCGATTCTCAGTATATTTCAATACAAATTCAGCTCGATCCAAGAAAGAAATGATGTCTTTTTTTTATTTTGTGGACTGCCCTATTTGTATTGGAATATACTGAAAACGGGTGTTCACGTCGGTTTTCAGTATATTCCAATACAAGTGGAGCTCGATCCAAGAAAAAAATGATGTCTTTTTTTATTTTGTGGACTGCCAATTTTGTATTGGAATATACTGAAAACGGGCGTTCACGTCGGTTTTCAGTATATTTCAATACAAATGGAGCTCGATCCAAGAAAAAAATGATGTCTTTTTTATGTTGTGGACAACCAATTTTGTATTGGAATATACTGAAAACGGGCGTTCACATCGGTTTTCAGTATATTACAATACAAATGGAGCTCGATCCAAGAAAAAAAATGATGTCTTTTTTTTATGTTGTGGACAGCCAATTTTGTATTGGAGTATACTGAAAACGGGCGTTCACGTTGGTTTTCAGTATATTCTAATACAAATGGAGCTCCATCCAAGAAAAAAATTATGTCTTTTTTTATGTTGTGGACAGCCAATTTTGTATTGGAGTATACTGAAAACGGGCGTTCGAGTCGGTTTTCAGTATATTCTAATACAAATGGAGCTCCATCCAAGAAAAAAATGATGTCTTTATTTATGTTGTGGACTGCCCTATTTTGTATTGGAATATACTGAAAACGGGCGTTCGAGTCGGTTTTCAGTACATTCCAATACAAATGGAGCTCTATCCAAGAAAAAAATGATGTCTTTTTTTATGTTGTGGACAATCAATTTTGTATTGGAATATACTGAAAACGGGCGTTCGAGTCCTTTTTCCGACTATTTCTATACACATTCCACTATATTAAAATGACGTTATGGTTGAGTCCAAACAGAGTCGTCCCCGGACAGAGTCGTCTCCGGACAAAGTCGTCCCCTCTTTTCTTTGAATTCTATTCTTTAAAAGGATGAGTCATGGTCTATTTTTAGAAAGTGGGAGACAACATTCCCAGACAAAAGGGGGTGAGTTAATTTTTATCGTGTCTAGAAGACATGATAAAAATTAACAAAAAGTTTTTTTTTTTTTTTTTTTTTTTTTTTTACAACTCAGAATTTTTTTCTGAGCTCTGAGAAATTTTTCCTAGCCGATCCCATTTCGTTTTTCGACTTTCACTTTCAACTCTTCACTTTTCCTATCCACTGTCGTTGGAATTGTGTTCACTGGAGGCTATTTCTTTTTTTGCAATCTCGCTTTTTGTTTTCTCTGAGATTCTTTAGAAATGGCTATACAAATTTCACCATCTATATAGAGATGATGTCCAAACAAAGTCGTCCCCGGACCATCTTGATGACCGAATATGTATAGAAATAGTCTGAAAATGGGCTTGAGGGCTGGTTTCTGGACGATTCCTCTACAAATTCGGCCGCATCCAGAAAAACAAAAATACATAGTTTCTTTTTGAGTGGACAGGAGATGATAAATTTCTTTTCTCTCTCTCCCAATATTGGAGGAGAGAGTGGCCCAAAAAAATGGGTCTCGGAAGGAATCGAATGCATTTTGAAATGCACTCATTCCTTCCAAGACCCATTTTTCTGGTCTCCTGATTCAACTCTCCAGTCTATGGAATAGGGAAAGCGGAGAACGTTTCCCCTTGTTTAAGCGACTGGAGACCATATCGCATCATCATCATCATCACCATCATCCTCTTTCTGATACTTTTCAACGAAGGCTTGATGTCTCTGGATGATTTTGGGGAGATGATGGATCCCGAATTGAGTGATGAAAAAGAGAGGACACTTTTTCCTTTCTTGTTCGTCTTGCACAGTCTCTCGGAGGGTGATATACGTTTCCCCGTCCTCCTCAATTTTCGTCAGAGGTCTCATGAATATTTTACACATCCAAGGGAAGAGCGACTTGTTATGCAGGGATTTCGAAGCGACGAAGGCCGCTTCATTCGAAGTGAGGACAATCTGGTTCGGTTGACCCCATTCTTTGGAGTAGTTGTCCAAATCGCCTAGTCGAAGAAAATGGTGTCGATTAGGGAAAAAGACTTGGAGAACACTCGTCGTATGCGAGACGTTCGTAGGCAAGAGAGTCAAGATATCTTTGGCATTCCAGTACAGGAATCCTAGATCCACATACGCGTGCACGTAATAGTCATCGTTATATTCCAGTTTGAGCAGCATGGCTTTTGTGTTCTTTTTTTTCCGTTCTCAAGGCGAAACAGTCGTCTGATATGAACAAGAGCTCGCTGGCGATCCGTTTATATAGACTCCTCAGAGAGAGAGAGGGAGAGGGGAGGAGGAACAAGGTTGATGAATTCTAAAATAAAAAAAAATGATAACGAAATGAGATCGGCTGGCAAATATTTTCAGAGCTCAGAAAAAATTCTGAGATGTAAAAAAAAAAAAAAAACATTTTTTGTTAATTTTTATCATGTCTTCTAGACATGATAAAAATTAACTCATCCCCCTTTTGTCTGGGTATGTTGTCTCACCGTTTCTAAAAATAGATCAAAACCCAGGCTTTTCTTGGAATTCTATTCTTTAAAAGGAGAGTCATGGTCTATTTTTAGAAAGTGGGAGACAACATTCCCAGGCAAAAAGGGGGGTGAGTTAATTTTTATCATGTCTAGAAGGCATGATAAAAATTAACAAAAAGTTTTTTTTTTTTTTTTTTTTTTTTACATCTCAGAATTTTTTTCTGAGCTCTGAAAATATTTTGACAGACGATCTCATTTCGTTTTTCGACTTTCACTTTCAACTCTTCACTTTTCTATAAAAGCATTCCACGTTTCTGTTCAGAACAGTGTCTCTCTCTACCCAAATCTGAAACCCTAGTCACGAGAGAATATGAAACTAGAAAAATAGTTTAGCTTATTGATCTAAAAAATGTCCCATGCTAGAACTCAGAATTATAATCAGAGCGGGGCTTTCCAGTATCCACTTCCAAGATTTTAGATTTGCCATGGGTGACATGTTCCCAAATTCATAAATTCTTCAATTATAGTCCCCTTCTTTGACAAATGGCTAAGAAATTCTTAAAGAATATCATGATAAAGATTTAGCTATCTATATATAACATTATGTTTTTTTTTCAAAAACAAAATCCAGTCTTGATCGAAATGGACTTTACACACAATTTATTGTATCCCCACCTTTCCAAGATTGGCTTGAAGAAGTGATAACAAAAATGGGTCTGGAAGGAAAAGAGTGCATTTCGAGAAAAGAAAAGAGGACCCTCTTTTTCTCGCAATGCACCCGTTTCCTTCCAGACCCATTTCTTTTGCCTCCTCAGAAGTCTCTTTCTTTTCTCCTCCCTCTCTCTCTTAAGAGGGATTGAAAGAAAGAGGCTAGATGGAAAAGTTTCTTTTTTTTTCTTTCGAGAAGATAAAAAAAAATTTGGAGGAGGAGCAAATTTTTTTTTGGGTGGTGGTGGTGGTTTTTTTTAGAAGGTGATAACTTTAGTGACATTTAAAGAGACCACCAGAGGATCCGTTTGAGTCTCGACGACCTTTTCTTGATGGGGGTCTGTCTGGCAATAAGCACTGGCATATTGTTTAGGGTAAGTAGAAGAGTCCGTCATGCCTGGATGAGGCGGTATGTAGCGCACTCCCAGATTAAAGAGGGTGATGAAGGGAAATCTCTCCCCCGGATAGAGCAGTCGGTAAACGGGTTGATTGGGTACAACTCGAACCAGCGGCTGAGTTAAAATGCTATACACCCAGGCCAGAAGCTGATTATTTTTAGGATTCTTTTCGGCCAGATGTAACATTTCTTCGCTGGAGAGGACATATCCCTCTTGAGAACTCCCAAGACTCTCAAGATCTTTTATTTTCCTGAAGACGTGGTGTTCGTCGAAAAACACGGAGAGAATGTCCCAGGTTCTTTTACTGGAAGTATGAATCAGAGGCAAAATGTCCGTAGCGTTCCAAAATAATCTTCCGTCATCCACATAACAGCGAATGCTCACAAACTCATTATATAAGACGCGGATCATCATCTTGAGTAGAAATATGGATACGCACAGCAGTCTCTCTCTCTGGGAAATAGAGTTTGTCTTCCACTCGCCTCTCTATATATACGAGAAGACCACGTGATGGGTGACGTGACGGTTGACTTATAGAAAAAAGAATCAACTTTGTCTACCTCTCTCTCTATGACCTTCTATTTTTTTCCTAAAGGACACCCCGTCACCGTTTCAAAGGTCATGGGATTGAGAGGAACAAAAGAAAAAAAACAACCATCCTTTATATACTACCTATGACCTTCTCCTAGAGACCCCTGTCATTTTCTTCTCGAGAGCTACGTGATGAAAGCTTTTTTTTATTCTAGAGTTTATCAACTTTGTAGACACATGACCCCGTCACCTTCTCAAAGGTTATGTCGTATGGAATGGGACCCTTTTGGTTTTTTCTTTTGAGGAAATAAAAAATAAAACAACTTTATAATCATCTCTCTATGACCTTCACAAACACTCATGTTTTATCATTTTTTTTTTTAGAATTCATCAACCTGGTTCCTCCTCCCCTCTCCCTCTCTCTCTCTCTCTGAGGAGTCTATATAAACGGATCGCCAGCGAGCTCTTGTTCATATCAGACGAGTGTTTCGCCTTGAGAACGGAAAAAAAATACAAAAGCCATGCTGCTCAAACTGGAATATAACGATGACTATTACGTGCACGCGTATGTGGATCTAGGATTCCTGTACTGGAATGCCAAAGATATCTTGACTCTCTTGCCTACGAACGTCTCGCATACGACGAGTGTTCTCCAAGTCTTTTTCCCTAATCGACACCATTTTCTTCGACTAGGCGATTTGGACAACTACTCCAAAGAATGGGGTCAACCGAACCAGATTGTCCTCACTTCGAATGAAGCGGCCTTCGTCGCTTGGAAATCCCTGCATAACAAGTCGCTCTTCCCTTGGATGTGTAAAATATTCATGAGACCTCTGACGAAAATTGAGGAGGGCGGGGAAACGTATATCACCCTCCGAGAGACTGTGCAAGACGAACAAGAAAGGAAAAAGAGTCCTCTCTTTTTCATCACTCAATTCGGGATCCATCATCTCCCCAAAACATCCAGAGACATCAAGCCTTCGTTGAAAAGTATCAGAAAGAGGATGATGGTGATGATGATGATGATGCGCTATGGTCTCCAGTCGCTTAAAGAAGGGGAAACGTTCTCCGCTTTCCCTATTCCATAGACTGGAGAGTTGAATCAGGAGACCAAAAAAATGGGTCTTGAAAGGAATGAGTGCATTTCAAAATGCATTCGATTCCTTCCGAGACCCATTTTTTTGGGCCACTCTCTCCTCCAATATTGGGAGAGAGAGAAAAGAAATTTATCATCTCCTGTCCACTCAAAAAGAAACTATGTATTTTTGTTTTTCTGGATGCGGCCGAATTTGTAGAGGAATCGTCCAGAAACCAGCCCTCAAGCCCATTTTCAGACTATTTCTATACATATTCGGTCATCAAGATGGTCCGGGGACGACTTTGTTTGGACATCATTTCCATATAGATGGTGAAATTTGTATAGCCATTTCTAAAGAATCTCAGAGAAAACTAAAAGCGAGATTGCAAAAAAAGAAATAGCCTAAAGTGAACACAATTCCAACGACAGTGGATAGGAAAAGTGAAGAGTTGAAAGTGAAAGTCGAAAAACGAAATGGGATCGGCTAGGAAAAATTTCTCAGAGCTCAGAAAAAAAATTCTGAGATGTAAAAAAAAAAAAAAAAAAAAAAAAAAAAAAAAAAAAAAAAAAAACATTTAACCCCCCCTTTTGTCTGGGAATGTTGTCTCCCACTTTCTAAAAATAGACCATGACTCATCCTTTTAAAGAATAGAATTCAAAGAAAAGAGGGGACGACTTTGTCCGGAGACGACTCTGTTTGGACTCAATCATAACGTCATTTTAATATAGTGGAATGTGTGTAGAAATAGTCGGAAAAAGGACTCGAACGCCCGTTTTCAGTATATTCCAATACAAAATTGATTGTCCACAACATAAAAAAAGACATCATTTTTTTCTTGGATAGAGCTCCATTTGTATTGGAATATACTGAAAACCGACTCGAACGCCCGTTTTCAGTATATTCCAATACAAAATAGGGCAGTCCACAACATAAAAAAAAGACATCATTTTTTCTTGGATGGAGCTCCATTTGTATTAGAATATACTGAAAACCGACTCGAACGCCCGTTTTCAGTATACTCCAATACAAAATTGCCTGTCCACAACATAAAAAAAAGACATCATTTTTTTCTTGGATGGAGCTCCATTTGTATTGAAATATACTGAAAACCGACTCGAGCGCCCGTTTTCAGTATATTGCAATACAAAATTGGCTGTCCACAAAATAAAAAAAAGACATCATTTTTTTCTTGGATCGAGCTCCATTTGTATTGGAATATACTGAAAACCGACGTGAACGCCCGTTTTCAGTATATTCCAATACAAAATTGGCAGTCCACAAAATAAAAAAAAGACATCATTTTTTCTTGGATCGAGCTTCATTTGTATTGGAATATACTGAAAACCGATGTGAACGCCCGTTTTCAGTAGATTCCAATACAAAATTGGCAATCCACAAAATAAAAAAAAAGACATCATTTTTTTCTTGGATCGAGCTCCACTTGTATTGGAATATACTGAAAACCGACGTGAACACCCGTTTTCAGTATATTCCAATACAAAATTGGCAGTCCACAAAATAAAAAAAGACATCATTTCTTTCTTGAGTCGAGCTCCATTTGTATTGAAATATACTGAAAACCGACGTGAACGCCCGTTCTCAGTATATTCCAAAACAAAATTGCTGTCCACAACATAAAAAAAAGACATCATTTTTTTCTTGGATGGAGCTCCATTTGTATTGAAATATACTGAAAACCAACGTGAACGCCCGTTTTCAGTATATTCCAATACAAAATTGGCTGTCCACAACATAAAAAAAAGGCCATCTTTTTTTTCTTGGATGGAGCTCCATTTGTATTGAAATATACTGAAAACCAACGTGAACGCCCGTTTTCAGTATATTCCAATACAAAATTGGCTGTCCACAAAATAAAAAAAAGACATCATTTTTTTCTTGGATCGAGCTCCACTTGTATTGGAATATACTGAAAACCAACGTGAACGCCCGTTTTCAGTATATTCCAATACAAAATTGGTAATCCACAAAATAAAAAAAAGACATCATTTTTTCCTTGGATCGAGCTCCACTTGTATTGGAATATACTGAAAACCGACTCAAACACCCGTTTTCAGTATATTCCAATACAAATTGGCAGTCCACAAAATAAAAAAAAGACATCATTTCTTTCTTGGATCGAGCTCTATGTGTATTGGAATATACTGAAAACCGACTCAAACACCCGTTTTCAGTATATTCCAATACAAATTGGCAGTCCACAAAATAAAAAAAAGACATCATTTCTTTCTTGGATCTTGCTCTATTTGTATTGAAATATACTGAAAACCGACTCAAACACCCGTTTTCAGTATATTCCAATACAAATTGGCAGTCCACAAAATAAAAAAGAAGACATCATTTCTTTCTTGGATCGAGCTCCATTTGTATTGAAATATAGTGAAAACCGACTCAAACACCCGTTTTCAGTATATTCCAATACAAATTGGCATTCCACAAAATAAAAAAAAAGACATCATTTCTTTCTTGGATCGAGCTCTATTTGTATTGAAATATACTGAAAACCGACTCAAACACCCGTTTTCAGTATATTCCAATACAAGTTGGCAGTCCACAAAATAAAAAAAAGACATCATTTCTTTCTTGGATCGAGCTCCATTTGTATAGAAATAGCCTAGAAATCAGTTCGAAGGCCCGTTTTTAGTATATTGTAATACAAATGAAATGACATGAAAAATGCAAAAAGAGGAAAAGTAGCCTACCTTGACGGACGGGCGGGTAGAGTTAATTTGGACGGACGGGCGGGTAGAGTTAAATAATGACAAAAGGCGGGTAGAGTTAATTTTTATCATGTCTAAGACATGATAAAAATTAACCAAAAGTTTTTTTTTTTTTTTTTTTTTTTTTTTTTTTTTTTTTAGACAGAAACATTTTTCTGAGAGAGCTGAGAAAGATTTTTCCTCCCAATCTTTTTCGACGATGAAAAGGGAAAAACTACTGATCCGATCTCCCTACGCTTTAGGGGAAAAAAACAAAAAATACTTATGAAATATTCATGTGTTGAAATTGGCTATTCAAATAAGTGACATTTTGTTTCTCATTGGAACTGTTCAACGGCGAGTCCACTCGTCTCATTCTTTGGGGTAGGGGATGAAAGTACAGCGGTTTGTTGAAATTGATGATAGTTTCCTCTTTAGTCGGCGGAACTGTAAATCTATCCCGTCTTAACTCTTCTAATCTCTTTGAAAGTCTTTCCACTTGCTCTGCTAAGGTTTCCTCGGTACTCATGGTCTCTCTTAGTTTAGGGAAGTCTTGACGTATTGGCTAGAGAACAGAGGGTCTTTTCTCTCTATACATATATCATGTGGGAGCGTGTGATTTATAAATCCTTGTGAAATCTTTCTACGTCTTGTGTAACTTGGAAGATTCGTCTTGTGTAACTTGGAAAATTCTTCTTCTTCTCGTCGATTGGGGTGGAGTTATGGAAAAGAAATGGGATTGGAAAGAAATTAACATATTACAAAAAAAGGAACTTTTTTTTTTCTATTTTTTTCTTTAGGGATTTACATACCATTTCATTCATGAACATTCAAGGGTTCTCTCCAAGACCAAATTTTAGAAGAGGACCACAAAGAGTAGACTTGAGGATCCTCTTTCAGGTCTTGGTGAGATAAGGGTTGAGACCAATATTCTTGGGTCTCTAAAGCATCCTAACTTAGACATTTATGATTATTATTATTAGAAAGTTCATCCTCCTCCTCCTCATCGTCGCACGAGTTCTCCTGGGGAGATTCTTCCGCCTCCTCTTCGTCTTCGACAGCTTTGCTCTCGGAGGGGTAACAATGTAATTTCCGGAAAACGTAACTACCCTCCATCAAATGGTATCGAAAATTTCTCACCTTATTCTCGGCACAATGAATCATCTTTTGGAAATATTGGTGTCGCGTGCATTTCGACTTGTTCCGCCACTCGGTTTTCCCTGGGATGTAAAACTCGTAAACGGATCGCTGGCAGAGCTTGCTGAAAAATTCGGCTTTATCGTATCCATTGACGTAGATCACCTCCAGATTTTCGGTCAGTATTTTCAGGATCGTAGGAAGATGCTCGTAGGAAAGACGACCCTCGATCCATTGCAGGCCGTGTGGGTTATTTGTAGTCTGGTTGACCACAGCTTGATTGCGGGACGATAAGTCATCGTAATGGACAGGAGGGAGAAAAATCATGGATCCGCATAAGGTTAAATCGCAAGTGATGTAGCCCAGTTCTTTCAAGATGAAACATATATCTCCCGTCTTTGGATCATAACAGTGAAAGTATTCCATGTCCAGAACAATGTAGGTATCTTTGAGAGGTTTGGCACTCAAAATGTCCAGCTTCTTCAATTGAGGAAATAAAGAAAACAAAATTCTCTCTCTCTCTCTCTCGCTGTGTGTCCTGAAGGAAAAAATGGATAGCGTTCTCTCGCCGTCTCCTCTTTTATGTATATAGAGAGAGAAGGTTGCACGTGACAGGTCGTATGAATTCTGGGAAAGGTCACATTCGTATATATATTTGTTTTTTGAATAATATCGTGCGTATCTCAATACACATCCATCATCATGATAATAAAGGTCACCTTGGAAAGAAAAAGAAATAAAAAACATGGAACTCGTGCTCGACTTTGAAGGTTTCTACGATTCTCAAGGAGCCTTTATTGTGAAAGAATTGGCTTACGTCACATTGGACGGTACTTCTCGAGGGGTATTTGTTTTTAAACCCCCGTTTCCATGGCAAATGCTCACCGAGAAAGAAAAACGAACCGCTGTGTGGGCGAGTGATTATTATCACGGCTTGTCGTGGTACGAAGGAGAAATTCCGTACAGTTATTTTCCATGGGTGTTAACGATGTTGACGGAACCTTTTTCCATGATTTGGGTGCGAGGAGAAATGAAACGGCGGTTTTTAGAGAAATGGTTGCAAAGATCCATTTATTGCATTTCGGGATCGACGCAAGAGATTCTCAAATACAATGGGATCGAACACATGAATTGTCCTAACCATACAAAAGGTTTTTTCCATTGCGCTCTACAAAAAGCGGTTCGGTATCATTATTATTTAAAGACACAGAGAACAAATTCGCAAGGTCGATCCTGTACAATTCAATCTTGAGAGAACTCATTAAAAAATACATATATCACGTTACTTCTTCAACAGCACAGATGGTTCTGAAGCGAAACTTGGAATTTTGAAATAATAGATCAGGGAAAAATCATTCTTAAAAACAAATGGTAAAGTCTCGAATCCGCTGGGAGAAAAAAAATTTCTCAGAGGTGAGATAAAAATTCTCTAATGAAAAAAAAAAAAAAAAAAAAAAAAACTTTTGGTTAATTTTTATCATGTCTTAGACATGATAAAAATTAATGACCCTCACTTTTTGTCTGGGAAGGATGTCTCATCCTTTCTAAAAATAGACCATGACTCATCCTTTCTCTAATGGCAATCATTCCATGAATGAATCACAATTTGTTTTTCAAAAGAGTGAGACAACATTCCCAGAAGAAAAGGGAAGGGGGGTCGTTAATTTTTATCATGTCTAAGACATGATAAAAATTAACAAAAAGATTTTTTTTTTTTTTTTTTTTTTTTTTTTTGAGAAAATTTTTTTCCAGCCGACTCTCTGAAAATTTTTTTCCAGCCGACTCGAGACTTTACCATTTATATTTACGAATAGTCTTTGGATTATTTATTTATTTTCTTTTAAAAAGAAAAATTCTGAGCTAGACCTATCTATTGGCTTAACATTCTGGTCATAGAAACAGTCTACAATCTCATTTTTTTTCGAGGCTAATGCACGGATTCTCCAATCAAAAGGGTTACTATAAAGGGATTGGTTTGAATGCATTTATCTGCAAATGTTGTAGGATTCTGTTGTTGAGAAGGGGGTATATTATTATTATTATTATTATTATTATTATTATGATTGTGGCAGATTCGTTTTCTACATGGAAGTCTAATCTCCTCCGAAGACCTTTTCTGAGGATCGTCGATAGATGGTTTTTCAATAGGAATCGTTTCCCTCGGATCCTCCAGAGATAGAAGGGGGTCCTGTCTTGAGACATGGAGCGGTCTCTCCTCCTCCTCCTCCTCCTCCTCGAGAGTCTTGAGAAAGGGAGAGGATTTTCGGTTCCCTTATTCTTGAGGGGTCTTGACAAATTGAGAGGTCCCTCCTCTTCGAAAGAGAGAGAAGTTTTGGTTCCCTTATCCTCGAGGGGTTTTGACAAATCGAGAGGTCCCTCATTTTCGAGGGGTCTTGATAAATGGAGAGGTTTTTCATCTTCGAGGGGGTTTGATAAAGGAAGAGGTCCCTCCTTCTCGAGGGGTCTTGAGAAAGGGAGAGGTTTTTCATCTTCGAGGAGGTTTGACAATGGGAGAGATTTCTCCTTCTCGAGGGGTCTCTCTTCCTCAAGGGGTCTTGAGAAAGGGAGAGGTTTTTCATCCTCGACGGGTTTTGACAAACGGAGAGGAATCTGAACAGGCTTCTTCTCATCCCCATCATTATCGAGGAGGATGAGGATAGGCTTTTGGAAAGGTTTTTCTTTTTCTTCTGAACAGGCTCCTCTTGATGCTCGGGGAGAGGGATGGGGTAGTTGTTCCACCATTCTATTTTTTCTTGCTCGAGGATTTTTTTCAAAAGTCGTAGCCTCCTTAAGATGAGACGAAGGAGGAGAGTCCTCGAGAAGAATATAATAGGTATTCTTCCCAGTCTTCTCGATCGAGAGAGGTTCGTGCAAACATTTGTGCAACCATTCACTAAAATGAACGAGAATCCCTTTTGTCTTCTCAAGACGATCCATAATCCTATTCATTTGCGAGACGGTTAGAAAGTGGGACGTGTAAAAATATTTGGCTCGTTTCATTAACAAAATTTGTGCATCCAAAGGTGGAATGTCACGAGCCATCAACACGTTTTCGTCGGACAAAAATTCGTCCCGCATCTTTTGATAACTCCCCACGGTATGATAACCCGCACATTTTGAAAAATCGGAGGCTTTCAGGTAAACGACTCCTTGGATGATATAAAAGGAAAGATCAACATATTTATATTTGAAAGGAATACACGTAGTGAGCTGGGGATGCCTCCTCATGATCCACTTGGACAAAAATACGACTTTGGGGCTCTCTCCTTTTATTTATAGAGAGAAAGAGAGTGTGACCTTCCCTTCCCTCCTCCTCTCCCCCTGCTTCCTCTATCTCCTTAGATCTATTACTTTCACTTCCTCATTTCCACACACATTCATCATTTAAGAAAAGAAAAAGAGGTCATGGAGATAAGATTTCTTGGAAAGAAGAGAGAGAGAGAGAGAGAGAAACAAAAAAAAAACAAATAAAACGGACGTCATAGAGCCTCTATATGTGTCTGTGTGTGTCTATATATATATATATATATATATATATATAAAGGCGAGAGTACTGGGCGAGATCATTTCTTTTCCATTGGGAGCCATGTCGCTATTAGACGTTTTTCGAACTCAACGGATTTCAAACGGGGAGGATTTGAAGACGCTAAAGCAAATTTCCAACTTGAAAATTTTTTTGGCGTGTCATTGTGCGACATTTATTCCGCATTTACCACCTCATCAAGCGATCGTTTCTTTCAACCAAGATGTCGAATCCTCCAACCTGCTCGTTCAGAATATATACAGAAATTTATTCGAATCGCAACAAACGAAAGAGGAATCTCCCTTCTCTTGGAATCGGATGGATCGAGCTTTGAGACGGCCCATTCAAACAGACCGGCGATATACAGATCCGCGCACGAGTTTTCGGTGGAAGAATATTTTTCTCACGAAACGATATTTTACGTTTGGAGTGAGAACGACGGCTGAGGACGAAGTTCATATTGTTCAAACCACAGCCGCTCCTCTCGCCTATTACGAATCATCGTCCCCCAATCTGAAGGAAAGAAGTTTTAAAGTCAGCGACAGGGTGAAATATAAGAAATATATTCTAAGACCTTTTCAAAACTATGTCGTTCCCCCGAAAACGCAATATCTCATCGTCACAACCCAGAAGAGTCTCTTTCTCGTCGATCGGTGCTCGTACTCGCTTTGGAAACAATTGAAAGAGGAGATTTCTTTCCAATCGTCGATGGTGTTTCAAGAAAAAGAAGAAGAAAACCCTCCGCCACCTTTACCCATCCCTTCCTTAGATAATAAGAGGAGCTGGACCAAACCGTCGTCATGGCCCGAAACAAAATCGACCCGACAACGGAATGAAATTGAAGTCATCACAATTGAAGATGAGGAGGAAGAAAAAAAATTATCTCTTAAAAAACGGTCGACTTACCGGAACCTACCTGGCGTGCAAGATCCGCTTCAGAATCCAGAAGCTTCTTCTTCTTCTTCTTCTTCCCCGACTTGTTCAAACAGGCAACCTCTTTTGGACTCCTCACAGACAGAACCTCTTCCAGTATCCTCTTCTTCTTCTTCTTCTCCTCCAACCTGTCCCGACATCGTAGAGGTAGAATGTCAGACGGGTCCACAAGCTTCAAAAAGTCCCGACATCGTAGAGGTAGAATGTCAGCCGGGTCTACAAGTTCCAACAGGTCCAGAAATCATGGAGGCAGAATCACAGCCGGGTTCACAAGTTCCAACGGGTCCAGAAATCGTAGAGGTAGAATTTCAGCCGGGTAAACAAGTTCCAACGGGTCCAGAAATCATGGAGGTAGAATCGCAGCCGGGTCCAGACATCCTAGATCCCTCCACTCATCCCAAAGAGACTCCAAGTGTTTCAAGACAGCCTTGTGAGGATCCAGCCCTTCCCGTATGGAATGATTATATGGACTTACAAAATTTGGTGCAACAGGAAGGAGAAGAAAATAATCATACGGATGGGTGGGTCAAAGACTGTTTAGATCATTTAACCTCGAATGAAATTGAACTGTTATGGAATTGCATTTCTGAAATCACATCGGAAATGGGATAAAAACCAAAAGAAAAAAAATTTTTTACATGGAAAGAAGGTTTTTCTTCTAGTTTGACGATTTCTTTTTCTTGGGAGATGTTTCTATTGGAAAGATGGAAGGAAAGACGATTCCCACATTGAAGAAGTTTCATGAGAAACTCGTACGGATCTTGGTTCTCTTCTCGAGCCGATATATCATACGGAATCCGGGACATGTTTTGCAATCGCTCCAGTTCCTCCTCGTATTTTTGCTTGCTCGCCAATTTCATGCGGGGACGAAACTGGTCCAGAATATACAATCCCTGGGGTTGAGTCACTCGAGAAAAAGCGACATATTGCTGAAATCGATTAAAAGGTCCGTGCATGTAAATTGCGATCGACGGAAAGGTGGCTCCTTGGGCTTTATGAGCCGTAATCGCTTCGGCTAACATCAAAGGAAACTGTTCGCGATAAAATGCGAGTCTTTTCGTCGAACAGGTGTCAATACGAATGGAGACGCGATCGATAGGAGCTAGACTATTCGAAAATTGCAGCCAGACACGCGTCACAACCCCGTCTTCGTCCTGGTCTATTTGGTGTAGTGTTCCAATCGCTCCATTCATCCATCCTTTGGATCTGTCGAGCGTTTTAGTCAATTGATATCGCGCTCCTCTTTGTAAATGGAGGACGGATTCGAGATTCGCCATCTGAGATCGATGTAAATGTCGACTCCGTTTCATCATCCTCTTCCGCAATTTTTCGCTCTCGGAATAAATCACGTCTCGAGCCAGACACGAACAGTACGTCCCTCGGGATTGGAGACGTTTCATATTATATTTCTCTGCATCCTTGCTCGAAAAACAGAGAATAATAGCTTCGCGAGGAATTTCGTCGAAACTGCGAACGCGGGACTGGAAAAATGCCACATCGTCCGGTTCTAAAAAGTGATTTCTCGTTAAACGATCGAGTCTCTCCTCGTAATCTAGAGAGAATCGCATACATTCGACTAGTTCATAGTAGAGCGTGGATTGAGGCGTCCACCACCCTTCAGAATAAAAAATGGGCGTGTCGCGAATCGGTTGGAGCTGCTGCAAATCTCCGAATTTAATCATATGCACATTCCCAAACGGCTTATCCGGCACATGACACAATTGTCGAAGTTGCTGGTCGAGGGGCGAAAATAAATTGGATCCGATCGTGGAAACGTCATCCAAAATCACCATCCGTAAAGGAGCATACAGGGCTCTGTAATAGTCTAAAGTCTCTTGGGTCAGAGGTCGAACAAAAGTCCCGTTCATTTGAAGACGCAGGGCATGATGCAAAGTATCTCCCGTAATGTAGACCGCTCCTTGAGCACTGAGTGCGAGTTTGAGAACCGAGCACGCCTCGCTAAAAAGAGGCGTTCGAATCAGAGTTTGGTATAAAGCTTGGATCAGGAAAGATTTACCCGTTCCGCAGATCCTTGCACAATAATATCCAGAGGAGGGGGACGTTTCGATTCAGGTAACGCGTAATAAGTGTACAAACGGACGAGAACGTAGATCAGGAAATTGTATTGCTCTTTATTACATTGTCGAATACATTTTTGATAGGCTTCTTCAGACCACATATCCTTATACTGCAAATTCGTATAGCTTTCCCACTGCTTGGGAGGAAGATGTTTCTTTCGCGCTCGGGAGTTCTTTTTAAGAACAGCATAACGTTCCCTTTGAAGTATTCGTTCTCGCTCTCGATTAGCTGAATTGCTTCGCCAGCGTCGTTTCTGTTCACGCATTCTTTCCCTAAGACGTTCTCTACTGGATAGGCTCATCGTGACACCACTCAAAAAGGTGAAGTGTGTGTATGAAAATCACTTCCTTTAATTTTTATATATATACATTTTGAGGAGGTGGGGGGTGTGTGTGAAATGACCTCGTCTCGAAACGAACCAATAGCACTTCAAGAAGACTTGGAACGAGATAGGTTTCTTAGAGAGAGAGGGACACAAAAAATATATAAAAAATCAGAATGATTTATCCGTCGACCTCTAGGCTAAAAGTAAACAAACAAAATTTGAAAAGTTCAAGGTGAACTCACTGAATTCATCTTAGAAATCAGATAGGAAAAAAAAATGAGGGTACCCATGTTCCCTCTTCAACAACATAGACTCATCTAAAACGAAACTCGGAATGCTTACACAAATAAACAAGAATCCATTCTTAAATAAAAATGGGGACGTCTTGTCGATAGAGTCAGCTGAAAAAAAAAACCTTTTGGTTAATTTTTATCATGTCTTCTAGACATGATAAAAATTAATGAACCCCCTTTTTGTCTGGGAAGGATGTCTCACCCTTTCTAAAAATAGACCATCACTCACCCTTTCTAATAGCAACAATTCCAAGAATGAGTCATGGTTTGTTTTTTTCGAATGGGTGAGACATCCTTCCCAGACAAAAAGAGGGGACAGATAATTTTTATCATGTCTATAAGACATGATAAAAATTAACCAAAAGTTTTTTTTTTTTTTTTTTTTAACTCAGAAATTTTTTTCAGAGCTCTGAGAATTTTTTTTCTAGCCGACTTGGATGGACAAGACATCTCCGGATTCTTTCTGGAATGGACTCTATGATCTATTTAAACATTTCGAGTTCCGAGTTTCGCTTCAGTTGAGTGTGAGCCGTTCAAGAAGAAGAAACCATCCTGTGAGTGGAGAGAGAGAACTATTCCTTTTTCCATTCACCCGTTGTGTTGAACCGTTCAGATATTTGCTTTTATTAATATTTCTTTTTCCTAACCCACCCGTCTTTAAACAATGGAATAGTGTGAAAGGGTCAACCCATTTTATAGATATCAACCTCATACCCTCATCTCAACGGGTCTCGAGTGGGAGGAAGGAAGGAGCAGGCGACGAGAACTAAGCATGTCTGTTTATCGAGTAGACGCATCGGGGAAAGAACGATACCCGACCGACCCCCAACATCCTCATTACGAATTATACGTTACGGATCCTGAAGGAAATCCTATCTTGGCTCGAGACGAAAACGGTCATGAGTATTACGCAGTAGATTTAAACGGAAACCAATACATTTTAGCTCCTCGACGGTATGCCCGAACGTCTTTTGGACGAGAATACTACCCGAAATTTCAAAATGGGGACGAGTATTCGCTTTATACGTCTGTTTTATTCCCTTATGCCAAAGACGAATCGGGGCATGAAATGTATCCTAAAAAGGCGGATGGAGTCGAATATTGTTTAACGGCCGGCGATCGAATTCGTTATGCTCGCGATGCTTGGGGAAACGAGTTTTATCCTCAAAGAGTGGATCAGCAAACGGAATACCTCTGTGAAGAAGTGGGGTATGCGAAAAGAGCCGACGGATCCGAAACGTATCCTAAATTTTATATCTACACTTCTGGTTAAGATCTCTCTCTCTATCGAAAGAGAAGAAAATAATAAAGAGTGTGTTACTGCAATGGAGCATTCTGACGCGGAACCTGTTTCGTATTCCATTTGGTGTGTGAAATGCCGAACCAAGACCGATACGGTCGACGTCCACTATCGCATGTCGAAAAATCGACGGCCGATGGTCACGGGAAAATGTCAGGCGTGTGGAACCAAGAAACAACAGTTTATGACAAATGCTTCCGTTCCACCTGGAATTCAGTTCCTGGATGAGGAGGAAGAAAAAGGAAAATGTTCCGAGTAAGAAGAAACAAGTATATTCAAATCAAAAATTGGAAAAAGATGGATCTTACTATTATCTGCTCTCCTAAAGCGGGTGGTTCTCCTTTACAGTTTGGCATACAGACGGATTCGCATAATCCGGTTCCAGACTCGTGAATTTTCCTCAACCGGCAACTCCACCCTTAGATACTTCTTCTTTGAATGAGTTTTCTAGCATTCTGAAAGAATATCTAAACGTCGTGAGAGAATTGATTCTTCCCCTGCATCGAAATGTTGAAGAAAAGAGCTCTGAATGTGGAAGCAAGGACACGGATCCAAAGCCAAATTCGGAGGGTTGAAAGGGATAGGCGAAAATCCATTATTAAAAAAAAACAATGGTCATGTCATGTCTTGTCGATCGAGTCGGCTAGAAAAAATTCTCTAGATGAGATTGAAAAAAAAAAAAACTTTTGGTTAATTTTTATCATGTCTCACAGACATGATAAAAATTAACTCTCTCTTCTTTTTGTCTGGGAAGGATGTCTCACCCTTTCAAAAAATAGACCATCACTCACCCTTTCTCAAGGCAATTATTCCAAGAATGAGTCATGATCTATTTTTAGAAATGGTGAGACAACCTTCCTAGACAAAAAGGAGGGACAGTTAATTTTTATCATGTCTAGAAGGCATGATAAAAATTAACCAAAAGTTTTTTTTTTTTTTCATCACTCAGAAAATATTTTCCAGAGCTCTGAGAATTTTTTTCCCCAGTCGACTCGATGATCCAAACAACAAGTCATCCAAAATTGTTTCTAGAAGAAACTCTCGCTTCTCTATTTAAACCCCTCGCGTTTCCAACTTCAGATCCGTGTGTGCTGTGCACTCAACCTAGATACGCGCTTCTCCTCCCTCCTGGAAAGAGCCTTTTTTTTCTGAGCTCTTAGCATTTTTTCTTAGCTTCATTTCCATTCTCCAGGTTTCTGTCTCCTCCTTTCCGTTAACACTGCAAAATTTCTAAATTTCTCATCACTCGGAGCTTGGAAATCTGTCATCAAAAAAACATGACATAGCTCTGCTTTCAAGGAGTCGGTTTAGATTCGTCAGGATCATGGCTGATTTTCCATGACGGCTCTCCAACCTCAATATTAGAGTTTGAAAGGAATAAGGTAAAAAAGTTCGTCCTAGATATCCAACGAAACGTAAAAAGAGCGACGAGGATCTAAAAAAGCTACGACTCTTTCCAGAAGGGGAGGGAGCAATGGATATTCAGGTGAGTCCACAGCATGGACTGCACGAAAATGAAACGGCTTCCGCAGATAACAGAATGTTCGAAATGTCTCTCGTCGATCAAGCCAGCTGGTAAAATTTTTCTAAGAGCTGAGAAAAATTTTCGCATACCTTCACAGAAATTCTTTCCAGGAGGGAGAAGTGTGTATCCAGGTCGAATTTACAGCACAGACTGAACTGAAGTTGGAAACACGAGTGGTTTAAATAGAGAAGGGAGAGTTCCTTCTAGAAACAATTTGGATCTGTCTTGTTTGGATCATCGAGTCGGCTGGGAAAAAATTCTCAGAGCTTTGGAAAAAATTTCTCAGTAATTAAAAAAAAAAAAAACTTTTGGTTAATTTTTATCATGTCTTCTAGACATGATAAAAATTAACTCTCTCTTCTTTTTGTCTGGGAAGGATGTCTCACCGTTTCGAAAAACAAACCGTGACTCATTCTTGGAATAATTGCCATGAGAAGGATGAGTTTTGGTTTCGTTTTCGAAACGGTGAGACATCCTTCCCAGACAAAAAGGGGGTTCATTAATTTTTATCATGTCTAGAAGACATGACAAAAATTAACCAAAAGTTTTTTTTTTTTACTCAGAAAATTTTTTCCAGAGCTCTGAGAATTTTTTTCTCCCCAACCAACTCTCAATGGACTAGACGATAAGTTTTTAAGAATGGACGTTTTTTTATTTATGCAGATATTCCGAGTTTCGCGTCAGGTAAATGCGCGCTCACCTTAGATTGGATTCCCTTCAGACAGGTCTAGAGATTGGATAACCCATCAAGAATTCTTTGACAGGTTTTTGGAAAAAGAAATCGTCAAGAAGTGAGTATTGATTTTGATATTTTCTTTTCAACCTTGGGTCAGTTTCTAGTACATTCCTATACTAATTCCATTGTATTTAAAAAAAATAATGTCAGCACGGACTGATCTGACCCGAAACGCTTGCCCATCCAGTTGGCTGCTGGAGGGAGGAAAAAAAAAGAAATTTGTTTTGAAGGATATGTCAGTTTTTTTCTAAAAATAGATTTCTAAGAAAAGAATGAACCTTTGTTGGAAATCTATTTTTAGAAACATGTCTAGACAACATGTTGACAAGAAAAAAATTCTTTTTTTTTCCTGAGAGTGAAATGATTTTTTTCTTTCCACCCACTTTTCTTATTCTTTGGGAGGAAGGAAGAACTTCCCTTCCCCCCGCCTCTTTTCCACTAGTATTTATATAGATCCGAGTTTTTCTGCCTACAGGGTTCATTCTCGTTGTTCCTTCCCAACCGAGCAAAACTAAAATGTCGACCGATGCTGTTGCAGTTCTACCTACCCTGGTGGAAATCACGCCCGTCTGTCATCTCGAAGTAGCTCATCAATGGGAACCTCTCTCCCGTTTCGAAGAATGGTTTCGGGACCCGGAGCGTATGGAACTAATCGTCCAAGAAACCATGTGCTATTTATCCTGTTACGATGGAAAAATCCTGCATTATTTTTCGTCCATCGAAGTTTTCAAGCACTTTGCTTTCCAATCGATGATGGAGGCAGGAACCTTTCGCTTACACGCTTATCTGCGATGGAAAAATGTGATCGCCGTCGATGCTGGAACCTTTTTAAAACTGTTTTACGTTTCACCCGAGTGGGTTCATATTCTTAAAACCGGAGAAGCTTCTATCCGTCTTTATGGATGGGAAATGGAATCAGAAGCCGACGGGTATCGTATGATTCCCTATCGACTGCGAGCTCGCTCCGTGTACATTATTTACGGACCTCTTTACTACCAACTCCAATTTCATGACAAGACGGTGTTTGCCGTAGACGCCCTCTCCAGGAAGAAAGTGGAGTCTTTACGAGCGTTGCATCCTGAACAGCATTTCCAATTCCCTGCTCGCGAGGAAGAGAGGAGAAGGAAAAGATCCAGAAGGAGGAGACACCTAAAGAGGTACTAAAAAGAAGTCGGAAGGTAGAAGCATATTTGTTTTTTCATTAACGGAAAAAAAAACTGTGGATCATTCTTTGTATATTTCTTGGAAAAAAAAGAAAAAGACTAATAGTCATAATAGAGGGAGTTAGGAGGGACCCTATCTATATATAGCTCTCTATATAAATCGGAAGCGTCAACAGGACGGTCCACCCAAAACAATCTATCCTATCTTTCTCAGAGCAGAGTGGAAGAAAGGCCAAGATGCGTGGACTCATTGGAAGCAAAAAAATTCGAGTGGTTTAAATAGATAAGTGAGAAAAGGTTTTGAGAGGTGTTGTTTTATGGATGGAGCTGGCTGGGAAAAAAATTGGCAAAGCTCAGAGAAAAATTTCTGAATTAAAAAAAAAAAAAAAAAAAACTTTTTGTTAATTTTTATCATGTCTTATAGACATGATAAAAATTAACTCTCTCTTCTTTTTGTCTGGGAATGATGTCTCACCGTTTCGAAAAATAGACCATCACTCATCATCCTTTCTAAAATAATAGAATTTCAAGAATGAGATATGTTCTATTTTTCGAAACGGTGAGACATCATTGCCAGACAAAAAGAAGAGAGAGTTAATTTTTATCATGTCTATAAGACATGATAAAAATTAACCAAAAGTTTTTTTTTTTTTTTTCATAACTCAAAATTTTTTTCCACAGCGCTGAGAAATTTTTCCCAGTCGACTCACTCATCCAAACAAGACATCTAAAATTGTTTCTAGAAGGAGCTCTTATTTTTTTCTATTTAAGAAAGTCGAGTTTCGGCTTCCCATCAGTCTGTACTGTGCATTCAACCTGGATACCAATTTTTTGGAGATGGGGGGGGGGAAACTTTCGCAGTTTTTTTTTCTGAAACTCTCTATGGATCAGAGAATCTCACACATATCCTCCTCCGTGGATCGAAATGGACTGACCGCCACATCTGTTTTAGATAATAATTTTGAATTTTCCACCTCCTCGCCAAGATTGGACTATCTCAATATTTTTTTTAAAAGAAAAACAAAATTATTTTTTATGATTATTCTACAATTTTTAGTTTTTCTTTCCCCCCCACTCTTTAAGAAGAATAAAAACATAAAGCACATTGAAACAGTTCCGATAAATTTTGAAACTGAAAATCCATCACCTTGTTCTCCACGGGACTAAAATAAGTTTCCCCGGTCTGAGAATCTTCTTGGATTTGAAGAGGTTCTCTCATCACACTCTGAAGCCAGGTCGAAAAGAGGAGAGCGTCTGGACCCAAATCGTTGAGCAGTCTTTCCAGGGAATCGAAGGTGATAAAAGGGGTATAACGGAGAATCCGGCTGGGGCGTTCCGACGTATCGATCCAGAGATCCGTCGTTAAGGATCGGTAAAGGCGAAAAGGGGCTCGAGAGATCCATTGCTGAAGAGTCCGTTGACCTTTCGGACTCATCCAAGTCCCTTGCTGGGAAAGGCAAGTCACGAGTTCCGATCCTCGAAAATAGAGCGTGCCCGACCCCAAGTAAAACGTGAGGGGGATCGTCTTGGCAAAACGGAAACGAATCGTGAGGGAAAAAGACTCTCGCCGTAACCACTCCATGGCATTTGGTTTTCTCTCTCTTGAGGACGAGATGGAAAAAAAAGAAAAGACAACTTTTCTCTCGGCTTCTTTTATATATAGGAAGAGAGAGGGGGAGGAGGGTTCTTGAAAAGACTCATGGGAAATTTCCTCTTCTTCTTCTTTTTGGGGTAGGTGGGAGGAACTCGTTTTTTTTGACGGAGAGAATGCGTCGGATGACATCCCGAGACATTAAAAAAAGAATAGATAGGATGGATTCTTCAAGTGGGAAATGCGGGGTGGTTAAGGGATCTTATTTTAAAGAATATTATTACCATTCTTCGAGGGTGAGACGTCTTACCATTAAGTCAGGTAATCCGAGATGATGAGCATTCCTTTTGACATGCCTCATATGTTTTCTAATAGTTATGTAACATAAATTTTCCAGGCTAAGAATACGTGGTTCAACAGCATAATTGAGTAACCGCATATTTTCCTCTTCCAATTTTCCATTTTTTCGCCAGTGTTCTAAAACTGTTTTGGGATCGCAACACCGGACATTTGCACCAGCAAGCAACAACATATCCACGATGAGTTTGCATCGTAATTGACAGGCATAGTGTAAAGGGGTAAAACCAAAAATATCATGTTTGTTCATGTCGCATCCAAGAAGAATCAGTTGCCGAACGATATCATCCATTGAGAACAAAATAGCGAAATGTAAAGCATTTCTTTTCGTTAATCTGTGTTCATAAAAAACGGGTGGTTCCGCGTTTATTATTAATTTTGTGAATATCCATTGATGAAAACTGTTAGAAAAACTCATATTGAATTCAACTCTATTAAATTTACGCGTAGCTTCTTTGATAAATAGGTAGGAGATATCCTTAAATTCTTCACTGGACGGGGTTCTTGAGAAGAGAGGGTAGAACCATGTTGGAGAGCACAAACTCATTCTAAAAGGAAACACGGATTGAACTAAAGCGAAACTCGGAATGCTTAAATAGATGAGCGATAGTCCGTTCTTAAAAAATTGGATAGTTTTGTCCATCGAGTTCGCTGGGAAAAATTTCTGAAAGCCAAGAAAAAAATTTCTAAACCTTGAAAAAAAAAAAAAAAGAAAAAAAAGAAAAAAAAGAAAAAAAAAAACTTTTGGTTAATTTTTATCATGTCTTAAGACATGATAAAAATTAACTGTCTCTTCTTTTTGTCTGAGAATGATGTCTCATCCTTTCGAATATGTTTCTAAAAATAAATTTCCAAGAAAGAAATGAGTCATGTTCTATTTTTAGAAGCATATCGAGACAACAGGTTAACATCATTTGAAAAAGAGGGTATAGTTAATTTTTATCATGTCTAAAGACATGATAAAAATTAACAAAAAGTTTTTTTTTTTTTTTTTTTTTTTTTTTTTTTTTAAAGGTTGAAAATTTTTCTGAGAGAAATATTTTTCCCAACGACTTATCTTTTTTACTCCTACCTACTTTCATTCCCCCCCTCTCACTCTTTCTCTATATAAACGATTGCAGAAGGAATCGCGGCTCATTTTCTTGAGCAGATAGGTCGAAAACAGATGGCTACGGGAGACTTAATCATGACGTGTGAAGACGATAATGAACCCTGTTTGGACTTGTAACCTTCTTCGCCTTTATATGAATGTGTTTCTTCGGAGAATGAGTATATCACGTCGTGGTCTGATATATCGCCAACTCCTTCTCCTCCACCTGTCCGCCGTAGGATCAAAAAGAAGAAACCTAATCCAATTCGTGATACTCCTTCTCTGAATTTCAATCCGCCGTTATCGCCCATTTCGTCTCCTTCCTCTCATTATTCAGAAATAATGGACCAATCCTCTCCACCACACATGCATTCTACAATCGAAGAAGATCTTCCCTCCTCATCTCATTCTACTTCTTCTACTAAAAAAAAGAAATATCGAACTGAAATTCATCCGAGTGTCATAGGTGTGCTGGCCATCACGTCTGATGGATACACTCTGACAAACAGTGTCCGGTTTGCCTCTAGAGACATGAAAACGTATCGACCGCATACCAAATGGATTCAGTAATTGAATGAGGATCTGCGAAAACTTCATATTCAAAGACTGTATGTCGCGAATGAACATTGTCGAAAAAAAATTTATCAATTGCTCCGTGTTGAATCTGTATGGACAGTAAGCTATAAACCTTCTCGTCGTCCACAGCAATGTGGGTATTGTGGAACGAAATATTGTCATCGATTTATGGCTATGATCGCCCTGCAACAAATAGTGAAATATGGTGTCAATAAATATATTCATTGAAGAACCAAATGTAGTGTCTTTTTTTATAGATGATGATTAGTATTTTGTCCAACCTCCTCTGTGTTCTATGACAGATGCAATTCGTCGAGGCATGGACGCGATTAATGTTTCAAAATAAGTTTCTTCCAAACTATAAAAAGCATCGCGGACCAAGTCCCATAATTCCAATCGGTTTCGAGCTACCCGATTCGCTAATCGACGTTCTAATTCCGCCCAAACATTTTCGACGGGATTCAAATCAGCTCCTTTAGGAGGCCAGTCTTCGACCATAGGAATTTCATGTTCTCGAATCCATTGTGTGACGCGTAAACTTGTATGGATCGGAGAGAGATCGTGCATGAACAAGAGACGGTGTTCGGTGATCAAAGGGTTTAAAGAAACATCGGGAGGTTGACTATGATCGAGAAGCACCGGCTCTAAAATATTAGAGAGGTAATAGTCGGCATTTAAATGCTGGATCCCGATTCGACGGATTTGGTTGGGAAATTTTCCGCTCATGCACATCCAGACACTGAGATTAAAACGACCGGAACGTTGACGGCCTTCTAACGCAGAAGAAAAATAACGTTCGTCTTGATAACGCAGGACCTGTCGAGGCCGCCATACGCGAATAGGACCGTACCCGATCGAACTGAATACTTTCTCATCGGAAAATATAATCCGGGACCAATCGTCAACCGTCTATTCCGCACGCTGAGAAGCAAAGTCGTAGCGTCGTTGACCATGAATCTCCCGCAAATAATCTTTTCGGACGGGGATGCGCGACACTAATCCTTTTTCTTTTAATCGTCGACGAACCGTTTGAGCGGTGCAAGGCACTTGTAATCGACGACCAATATCCGTCGCGGGTAAAAAGGGATCACCCGTCGACATTTCAAAAATACGTTGATCCATTTCTTGGGTCGTGGCTCGAGGTCGGCCGGATTTGTGTTTGGTTTGATAGTTCTCCTCATTTTCCGAGGAGCGGGAGATCCAATATTGAACTGTGGAAGGAGCGACATTCAAGTGTCGAGCAATTTGACGAACCGTTTGCCCTCGTTCATAATACGAACGACGAATTTCCTGTCTTATTTCAATAGGTGTATACGGCATGATAAGAATAAGAATAATACAAGTAGGATCTTGGTTACCATGTTCCTTGATTTCATTTCAACGTGTCACGGTCCCGATAAAATCGTAGCAGGTGTCAATGGTCAATTGCAGTGCACGGAATGTGATCAAATTCAAGATGCGTATGTTTTTATTTTACAAGCATCCTTTCCTGATGACAGTGATCCGTTCTTATCAGCTCGTCTAGCTCGAGAATATGCGAATTGGACGGGAGATTTGAACGTACCCTGCACATTTCCTCTCATAGGGATTCCTGGTATTTTACCGATCCGTAATGTTTCCGTCACGTTACGTATTTTATTAAACGGGATTCGATTATTACAATGCGTGAATGCCCCTTTTCGATCCCAGGCCGAACCTTTTGAATCGTATGAATCGCTCGAACGGTTCATGATCGTATACATGGACGAATACGCCCAGCATATTGAAAAAATCGCCAATGAAGAGAATCACTCCCAAGTCGATAAAGCGGCTCTGCACGCTCTTTTCACCAACATGAAATCGCTCATGGAAAATGTCCATCAAGACGAGGACCAACCTTTCAATTTCTTAAGTTATTATCACAAAGTCCTAGCTCCCTACGTAAAAATATGTGACGGCGACGATGCTTCGTTCCTTCTACCTCCTACTTCCAAGGATGTTGAAAAGGATCCCGCTTATCAATTATGTTTGGAAATGAAAGCCTCGAATCAAATTCGGGCTCGTTATTCTCCTTACACGACCCTATTTGATCTTGTGCACGTCATGATTTATTGCAATTTATGCCGGAACGAACTCAACGTGGTGGCGAATTTCGTGTTTGAATTTGGAGTTCGCATTTGTCGTCGCCCCTTCTTCTTCAAAGAATCGTTCTTGACCCAGCAATTGCGAAAACTGGTCACTTCTCAAATTACGTACCATCGGAATACAGAATTCTACTACCTCCTTCGAGAGATTCAACAAGGCGGCACGTGCGATGCCTTATCACTAGAATTTATTGAAAAAATGAGTCGAATCGAAACCTTTTTAGCGAAAGTGTTCCTAGGAAAAGCGGATGATCGAATAAAGCAGTTTGCGTTCAAACAAAATTTCCCCTACGTTCTGTTTGTTCCGAAAGAAGACGAAGAGATGACGAAAAAAGCCACCCAAATTGATGAGTACCTCGGATATCTTTTCGGGACCGGGTTTATTATTTCCAAGCTCAAAGGTAAAGAATTAGTGAAAGGTTCGATCGCGACGGGTAAGAAATTTTACCGTCTTGTACAGAAAGTGGCCTTGAAAATACGCGAATTTGAAAAATCCGACGAAGAAATTTTCTGGACGATGGAAATGGTGAAACTGTTCTTATGTTCCGACGGGTATATGGAAAAAGAATTGAGAATGTTACTCAATGTAGCGACGAAGGAATCTCAAGTTCCCTCTCGTCAAGAAATATGTCAAGGAGGAGGAGGAGGAAGAAGAAACGAAGATGGCGAAGAGATGGATATGTCATAATCAAGTAAATCATTGGGAAAAATGGCAGACGCAGAGGAAGAAATCTGTGAAATTTGCCTGAAGGCCTTCAAAGAAACGAAACGCTATAAAGTCTACAATCTCGATTGTGAGCATTCCTTTCATATTAAATGTATAAAGAAATGGATTCGAGAGTATGGTAAAAAGAAATGCCCGACCTGTCGGACTCGTATCAGCCAGGATGATATGCTCTATTTTACCAGCGGAACATTGCAAATGGAACATTTAAGAATAGATTCGGATGAAGAGGAGGAGGAGGAAGAACCAGAGGTGGAAGAACCGCCAAGGCAACGACGAAGACGAAGACCCGAAGAAGAATTAGTCGATCTGGGAGGCCATGGTCTCATTTTTTCAGGGCCTAGTACCAGTCAGACGAGACCCAGAAGACAGAGAAGAGAAGATTTAGTGGGAGATTATGCTTATATGGATACACCTAGACAAAGTTCACCTACCTCAGATGATGAAGAACGGGAAGTCAATCCTTATTTTGGTCGACCGAATGCATTTTGGAGAGAAATGAGACGACAAAGACGAAGTAGAAGGAATTAGATGATTCTTAAAATAAAAATAAATACAGTACGCAAAAATGGAAAAGTACGACTCACGACTGGTGTATAATATTTTGTTATCAACAGATCCATCTCCTATAGATCGTTATATCAACAGATCTATTTCCAAATGGAAAAGTAAAACCGACCGACTGTTGAAAAATATTTCTCAAAAAAATTTAATAGTAAAAAAAAAAAAAAAAAAAAAAAAAACTTTTTGTTAATTTTTATCATGTCTTTTAGACATGATAAAAATTAACTGTACCTTCTTTTTTATTTTGAATGATGTCACCTTTTCTAAAAATAGATTTCTAAGAATGAATCATGCTTTTCTTGGAAATTTATACTTAGAAACATGTCTAGACAACATGTTGACATCATTCCAAACAAAAAGGAGGGTAGAGTTAATTTTTATCATGTCTAAGACATGATAAAAATTAACAAAACGTTTTTTTTTTTTTTTTTTTTTTTTTTTTTTTTTTTTAATACCGCATTAGATTTTTTTGAGAAATATTTTCCACCAGTCGGTCGGTTTTACTTTCTTTTTTTTTGGAGATGTTGATAACGATATATAAGTTTCACTCACTGGGTTCTGATTCATTCGTTTTCGCCTTTGCTTTCAGGAGATATCGAGACCGCTTCAGCATTTCGAAGGAAGCCCCTTTGATGTTATACTGTTTCTTCAATCGTCGCTTTAGATTAAATAAATACTGGTAATGATTTTTTCGAAATAGTTTGGATGGAGGAGCATTGAAAAGAAACTGGAATAACTTTATCTGATTTGGATCCTTATAGACTTCTAAAGATTTAGACGCAAACGCTTTTCGTTTCTCTGGATCATCGTTTAGATAGCCCAAGATGTGAATCATCCTCAATTCCGTTTCTAACAGTAATAAGACTATCAGCGACAGTTAATCTGTTTCATAATTGGAGAGACAGTGATTACGGATTTGATTCATCTGCTCTGCTGTAAAACGTTGGTGTTTTCGACGACGAGGTTTCTTGACCACCACCTCATCTGCAGAAGGTAAGAACCATTTTCGTCGAATAGCATTTAAAGCGTTTGAAATATATTTCGCGGAACGTTGTTTTTGATCGATAAGATATTGGTGATATTCTTGAAGTGTTTCGGTATGATTTAGATCTTTATGCATTTGTAAACACCAAGTTTCATATTGATTTTCATAAATAGAGTAGACTAATTTACTAGTTTTTGAGGGAGACATGATGCTTCTTTTATTTTTGGTATAATGAAGAACTCTTACTTATTTTGTAAGGATCTTAAGTTTTACTAACGTTTATTTTATTTTAAATCTTTACTATCACTTCTTATTTTCTACTTCCGGCCAGAATTATAAGCGTGAAGGAGTTTATGCAAAGTTGTCTGGCGAACGCCAAGTATTTAAGTGTGGCCTTTTTGCCAAGCAGAAGAGAGGAAGCCGTGAGTTCGAAGCAGGCCGCTTACCTTAGAAGTTACGCAGTTGCTACTTTGCCTTCCAGGCCAGAGGTTTTAATCCTCTTGATAAATTAAACGTATTGTAGTGTTCACAGTCTCTGTGCTACATACGCTTCCTGTTATTATAAGGCCAATCTTATTCTAAAGTTAAATTAGAGTTTAGTTTTATTTTGATATCTTTTAAGTTAGACCCCGAGTGGAGGGTCATTGTATTCCGAAGTACGGAAGTCATTGTATATAAAGAAAAAAAATAAAGGGTTTTGTATACCCTTCGTCTGTATCCTGTCTACTTACTACAATTAGTGAACATAGCTTTAGTAAGCTCTCTGTTCTAGTCAGGTCATTGTATGTTTCCGAAGAAGGTTAGAAGAAACATTGAACCTGATAGTGGCGCCCGACGAAGAATAACCATGGCCGAGTTTCAAGAAGAACCTGTGCTGCCTGCAGAAACAGCTCAGAATCCAGAAATGCCAGCTGCCGCCCTGGAAGGATTTGGGTATATTGTCCAGACCATGCGCGCTTCGATGAAACCAGAAGCAACGTTTAATGGAAACTCACAGGTAACCAGTTTTTTGGAAAAATTGGATGACCACTTCATGCTCTACCCCGTGCACGAGTTTCAAAAAGTTACCTTAGCTACCAGCGCTTTGAGGGGCCAAGCGCTTAACTGGTTCAAATGTATCGGCAGAAGTCTCTTGGGTCAAGCAGGAAGTCCCACCTATACCTACGAAAATTTCAAGACTGCCCTACTAAAAGCCTTCCCTGTTGTAAGGGATCGTGCGAAATTAGAAACAGAACTTTTCAGTATATATCAACAAAGAATCGAAAACCTCTCGAGCTTTATTTTAAGAAAAATTCACGTTTTCAAGCTCTTGTATGGAAACCGTCCGGATCCTGAAATAATTCAAGTGATTTTGCCGAGGTTACTACCACAAGTGCAAGACTTTATTGAATTGAGAAATCCGACTACACTGGAAAAATTATTTGAGCTAGCAATCCAGTTTGAAAGTAGAAGAACGGCGGACGTCGAAAGAAGACGCCAATATCAACAGCGAAACCAATTTGGTACGCCAAGACTACAGCAAACTCAAGCACATGGCTACGGAGAAAAAGCGAATCAGTGGGCAAGGAAACCCGAGCATTCAAAAACAGCCGGCGAACGTCGACAGTTCAATAGCAACCCAGGAAAAAAGTCTCAAGGCCAGTGGAGAAAGGAGAGCACCGAAAGAAAAAATAATTTAAACTAAAACGGATTTCTGCTGACGAGAGGGTGCGGAAATCCGAAGGCCACGAAAACCCCTCTTCCTACAAGTTAAATACAGTAATGGTGAAAAATTTAACTCTTCCGAAGATTGAAGTCTTGGTAAATAATATCCCGGCCACCGCACTCCTGGATACCGGCGCGCAGTGTTCCTGTGTGGCAGAAGTCTTTTTTAGAAAGTATTTTCGCAAATACCGCATATATAATGCGGATAATACAACAGTATTAGCGGCGCAAGGAGAACAATGTAAGTGCGTAGGTAAAGTACCTTTGTACATCCGTATCAAGGACGAACAAGTAAAGGTGATGTTTTTTATAGTAAAGAATTTGCAAGCACACTTAATACTAGGAATAGACTTTCTTTCAGACGCACAAGCTACACTGGATTTTAATGAAGCGTCTCTTAAGCTGACGATGAAACCAGTGCGTGTAGAAAAGGTTGAACCGCCAAGGGTAAATCTCGACCACCTGCCTAATGACGAGCAAGATAGAATCCGACAAGTGGTAAGTGAATTTGCTTCCTTATTTAGTGATATTCCAGGATTTACCCAGGTTACTAACCATAGTATTGACACCGGAGATGCATTGCCGGTTCGTCAAAAACCATACCGGTATGATAAGAATAAGGAAAAAATTATAGAATGGCATATTACCGATATGCTACGTAAAAAGATCGTAACGCCTATCTCAAGTAGTTATGCTAGTCCGGTGGTTTTATGTAAGAAAAATAATGATTATCCTTTGGAGCATCCAAAAAGGTGGAGATTCGCTATTGATTACCGTAAATTAAATTCCATAACGAAATATCCGGTATATCCGTTACCGATTATAGAAGAAATTTTAAGGAACATAAAATCAACCAAATTTATGACAACTTTAGACTTAACGAATGGTTATTTTCAAATAGGGATCAGGCCTGAGGACGTGCCTAAGACTGCTTTTATAACCAAGTCTGGCACTTATGCATTTTTGCGAATGCCGTTTGGCCTTTCAGGCGCCCCAGCAACATTTCAGCGATGCATGGACATTGTGTTAAGACCTGTTCTCGGAAAGTCCACATTTATCTATTTAGACGATATCATTATTACTAGTGATAATCTAGACCAACATGTACAGGATTTAAGACAGGTGTTTTCTTTATTAAATGAGGCCGGTCTAAAAGTTAATGTCGAAAAATGCAAATTTGCAGCCCCTGAATTAAAATATTTAGGTTACAAAATATCGCAAAAAGGGATCGAGACAGATGAATCAAAAATAATCGCTGTACAAAAGTATCCGACTCCAAACACGGCAAAGAAGCTCTCTTCTTTTCTAGGACTTTGTTCATATTATAGGTCCTTTATAAAAGATTTTGCGGCTATCGCTGAGCCATTGTTAAAATTAAAAAGGAAAAAGGCAAGATTCTCGTGGACGGCCGAAGCCAATAGTGCTTTCGAAAAATTAAAACAAGCATTAACGCAAGCCCCTGTGTTGAAATTTCCTGAAAAGGATGAAAATTTAGAAATTTCAGCGGATGCTTCGGATTATGCGGTAGGAGCGGTACTTTCGCAAAATCAGCAGCCAGTAGCATTTTTTAGCCGAACTTTAAATCAAACACAAAGAAACTATTCCGCGACCGAGAGAGAGGCACTTGCAGTTCTGTTAGCAGTGCAAAAGTTCCGAGTCTATTTTGGAAAGGCGCCGATAACAGTATATTCTGATCATGCGGCGGTAACTAGATTGTACTCTGGAAAAAATTTATCCCCAAGGTTAATAAGATGGGCACTCAAGCTGCAAGAATATAATCTGGTAATCAAGCATACCCCCGGAAAGGAAAATATCGTAGCAGATGCCCTGTCACGAATTAAATTAGACGAACAGGGTAATACCGTAAAAGTTGCAATGCTGACAGCGTGTACAATAAATTCCCGAGAAACTGTAATAACCGAACTGGGTAAGGATCCTGAGTTTGGAAGTATTTATGAGTATTTGAAGGATCCTGAAAATTTTAGCCACCAAGATATTGTGGCGATAAGAAATAGGGCGGCCCATTACGAACTAATAGATGGTCTATTATTTTATACAAAAACTACGAATTCCAACAACGAATTTCGACCTGTTATCCCAGCTAGTCTTAGATTAAATATCCTGCAAGAGCTCCATGACAGCCCTTTAGCTTCTCATGCTGGTATTCGAAAAACTACTCAACGCGTACGCGAGGCAGTCTACTTTCCTGAACTGCAAAAGTTAACAAGGGCGTATGTCCAGTCCTGCCCAACATGTCAAGCCGTTAATTATATTAATTTCCGCCCGGCCGGGTTTCTAAATAGTATTAAATCCGAATTTCCAAATGAAATAATCGGTATCGATTTATTGGGCCCTTTCCCAAAAAGTCAGTTAAACAAAAGTCGCTATCTCCTTGTTATAGTTGATCATTTTAGTAAATGGACCGAAATTGTTCCCTTAAAACGAGCCTCCGCGAAATTAGTTACCGATTCTATTTTAAATAAATATATTTTAAAATACGGGGCGCCCCTAAAAGTTATATCGGATAATGGTCCTCAATTTGTAAGTAATATATTTGAAGACATGTGCCAAAAACTGGGCATACGTCATTTAAAAATGGTCCCGTATCGGCCGCAATCAAATATAGCGGAACGGGTCAACAGAAATATAGTGAAAATTATCCGTAGTTATGTTAAAAATTTTCATAAAAGCTGGGATAACTATGTCAATGAATTTGCTTTCGCCCTTAGGACCGCAAAACATGATACAACGGGAAAAACTCCTGCTGAGTTATTTCTAGGCAGAAAGATTATAACACCGTTAAATAAACTATTTTATGTGCAACAAAGAGCCCCAGAATTTAAAATGGGTGATATAGAAAAACTAATAAAAGAAGCAAAAAAGAATACAGAAGTAGCACAAAGAAAACAAAAATTGTATTATGACTTGAAACGACGGGGAGTAACTTATAAAGTAGGGGATGAAGTACTAAAAATTAAGCATTCACTTTCTTCAGCACCAGAAGATAAAACTGCCAAATTTTTCCCACGCTTTGAAGGACCATATGTTATAGAAAAAATAACTCACGCTGTTGTAGTATTAAAGGCAAGAAATGGTGAAACCTGTTCCGCAAACATTGACCAGATAAAACCATTCTATGACCGTAATAAAATGCAAATCTTTTCAGATCTTTTGCAGGATCCGGTACGGCAGACACCGCAGGTACAAGTTCCAGAGGTGGGAAACGACAAGTACAAGGGCAAGCCAATGAGAGACAGAAGCAAGTGAAAAGAAAATTGCCCCGCGGAAAAATTGAAGGTACAAAGAAAAAGAAGCCGTTCCACCGTCCAAAAAACAGAGTTCACGAACACCCCCAGAATGAAGAAGGGAGAAGGACGACGTATGTGGAAAAGACCGGGAGAAAGGACGGCAACTATAACCCGGCTGTGAAACGGAAGATTGACTCATCCGACAGAACTCTCCGCAGCAAAAGTCGCCGAACTGCGGAAGGGCCATCAGCGGCGGAGGAAAAAGTACAAGAAAAATTTGAACGGCCAACAACGAGGTCCAAGCAGGATCACGACAGAAGTTTCCCGGTTCCACCAAGACCAGCTGCCTTCAAACGGCCAAGACCACAAGCAGAGGACAGAAGGAAGATGTTCAAGGGTGGCCGTAGTGGTGAAAAACGGAAGCTTCCAGAGGAAAGCACTGAAGGGCGAGCCCGTACAAGAAGGAGGATCAACCAAGCTACGGTCTGCAGCACCTTTAAAGACTGGGCCCAGAAAAGGATGTCTGAATATTACAAAGATAAGTAAAATTTTGTGTTACTTTACAAACTTAAGTTAATCTTTCATTCTTACTGCAAGTGGCAGATTTGAAGAAGTTTTACCTCATGCGAGGTCTACCTTTATCGCCAAAAGGGCGAGAAATGAGTTGTGACCGATTTTCTTATTATGTTTTTCAATTACTCGCGCGTAAAACTAAAGTTGATGTATAATAGCGTTGTATAAAGACTTAAATATTGTAAAAAGTTATTGTATAAATTTTATTTAAAACATTCTAACAAGAAAGAAGTTTTAGTCTGAAAGACTTTTTGAAATGTAGTATTATTTCAATGTAGAAAGAATTGGCACTTGCTTTGAAAAGAATAGAAGTTAACAATGTACTACTAATGTATGTTTTCAAATGTGTAAAATTAACGGCATCTTGATATGTTCTTGTATACATGTGAACTGTTATTTTGAATGTTTAGAAATAACGTGATATGGTAAAAGTGAAAGTAATGTTAAAAAATTTGTTATTCCTGTGACTGTAAAGATTAAATCATGGTGAATATGTGTTAAAGGTTGAATGATGTAGTTAGGCTCTCTGACGCTACACTTTAGAGTTAGCCACTTTCAGAATAGTACCTCAGGGTCTAGAGTTGAAATTAGGGTGTGTTAAGAGGTCTCGTATGTTGAATTTTAACACATTAGTGTTTTGATTGTAGGAGGAAGTCTTGAACACATAGACAGAAACACATTCGTGTTTGGTGTTTTTACAACACATGTCAGAGAGCACGGGGAGAGATAATTAAAATAGTCATGAATGAAATAAGAATGTTAAGAAAAGTATATTCTATATGTTATTTGCAATGTCATTCTGTAACATTTCATTAAACTAGTTTTCCTTCCAGATCTCTGGAAGGAACCAGAATTGAATAAAGCTCCTGTTTTGATGCAGTACAGATGAAAAAGAAAAAAGATTGTTGTATATTCCGGGAGCTGCTATTGTAACAAATTTCTTTCTTTTAAAATTTTCTAGTTTCTAGCTAAGTTATGTTTGTAAAAGTTTGGCCTCGCGTTAGTTTCTAGAGCTAAAAGTTTTCAACAAGGTCGTTTTAGACCTCAGTTTCAAACTAATTAACTCTGGCGGGAAGTATGTAAGGATCTTAAGTTTTACTAACGTTTATTTTATTTTAAATCTTTACTATCACTTCTTATTTTCTACTTCCGGCCAGAATTATAAGCGTGAAGGAGTTTATGCAAAGTTGTCTGGCGAACGCCAAGTATTTAAGTGTGGCCTTTTTGCCAAGCAGAAGAGAGGAAGCCGTGAGTTCGAAGCAGGCCGCTTACCTTAGAAGTTACGCAGTTGCTACTTTGCCTTCCAGGCCAGAGGTTTTAATCCTCTTGATAAATTAAACGTATTGTAGTGTTCACAGTCTCTGTGCTACATACGCTTCCTGTTATTATAAGGCCAATCTTATTCTAAAGTTAAATTAGAGTTTAGTTTTATTTTGATATCTTTTAAGTTAGACCCCGAGTGGAGGGTCATTGTATTCCGAAGTACGGAAGTCATTGTATATAAAGAAAAAAAATAAAGGGTTTTGTATACCCTTCGTCTGTATCCTGTCTACTTACTACAATTAGTGAACATAGCTTTAGTAAGCTCTCTGTTCTAGTCAGGTCATTGTATGTTTCCGAAGAAGGTTAGAAGAAACATTGAACCTGATAATTTATAATTTTTTTAATAGGTTTTTGAATCAAAAAAAATATTTATAATAAGAAGAAGAAACAGTAGAAACAAAATGGCCGAATGTTGTCCAATTTGCTTAGACGAACTCATTGCCGAAGATGTAGAAACCATTTCTACTTTAACGTGTCAACATCAGTCCACACGAAATGTATTGACATTTGGAGAGAAAAAGCATTGACGTGTCCTGTCTGCCGAGAACCGTTTGAAGATGCCCTGCAGAAATTAATTTCTATGTTTCTCCCTTTGCGACGTTCTTTTTTATATGATGTAATTTACGATTATGAAAACCGCATCAGGTTTTCAGACGATGAGGCTGATTTAGATGATTTACTCATGTATGAATTATTGGGACCTTGGGAAACTTCTGAGGAGGAAGAGGAGGAGGAATCAGAATCAATCGAACCTGAGGAAGAAAACCAGAGTGAGGAAACTAATTGAGACTGGAAAAAGGAATCGAGACCATAGATGGGTTTGAGTAAATTAGCCGATGACGGATGTAGGGATCGGACTCGAACCGATGGAATGGATTGGGACTGATATTCATCCCATTTCTTTAATCCCATCCGAAGATTTAAAGCCAATGACTTTTTCATATATTCGGAAAGAAGGAATCGCCAGGTTTTGGGACGATACTTTCCAACAATCTCGAGAGCGTTTAACATGCTGAGATAGCATTCTTGAGCTGTACGACACAGTTTCAAATGAAAGACAACATCCATTTCATTCTCGACTTGCTTCCACCATCTCCCAGTTTGATATTTCCTTGGGTACAGCACTTCATTGTGTGGATATATTTCAGCCTCATCTTCGATCCACGGTTTCATGGTACTGGAAGGAAGGTCGTAGGAATCGCCTAAATGATAATTCAGTAACTGACAATTAGATAAATTGAGATGAAGATGGCTCGTGAAAACAATGAGATGATCGGCATAGGCTGGTTTGACCACCGAGTCTCCAAAATTCGGTTCGATCCAGATGAGAAGATCGCAATGCGTGCCGTCGCATTCGTAAGACGGATCTAACCCGCTGACGAACCAATCGTTGGAATCGTCGAGAAGAATATGGACCGTTTTATGATGTCGAACAAAAAGGGTTTCCAAATGATAGGATAAGAGGGAAGGATGCCTTCCTAAATTACCTAATACAACGGTTACGGGTGCATCTTGACATTTCTTGAAAAGATCTTGAATGGAACCCATGCTGGTTGTTCCGCATACTTGATTCCCGAGACGAGTCAGAAAAGATCCCATGCTTCTTATTCTTTATTTTTTTAACGCAGCTCGCATATATTCTTGATCTTTCTGGAATTCCGATTCAGGATAAGGTGGCTTTTGAAGATTGGCATTCACTTCATTATGAAATTGAAACCAGACGTGGGCAAAGTGTTCGCCTAAAAACCGTTCTTTATACGTTTTGAGTTTGGATAAGTAATGATACACACAAATCCCGCATCGGAGAGTTCGATATAAAGATTCTGTCACAAAGTCTCTCCAAAGAGTTTTCGCGAGTCGAATATCCTCGTCCTGCTCGTCCTGAACCGAAAACGCTTCGGCCATCCAATGTAAAAGCCGCCAGTAATAAGGACCAAAGACCAACGTGTTGTGGTAATTGATGTGATGAAAATAATCTTCGGCTGAAAAAGGTTGTGGGGATACGGAAATGCCGATCCGGGTCATCAAGTCTCGAATCGCCTGACTTTTCCCCTGGAGTAATTCAATCACCGCTTCGTCTAAAAAGGAAAAGTATTCGCTCTTCCATCGAATACGGTACAGGAGCGTTAAGACGCAGTACGTGGTCAATTTAAAGAGTTGAATCCAACTGTATTCGCCTACCCAAGCTCCAGGTCGTAGAAACGTCCGTCCCCATTTATCTTGGTTCATTAAATTGGCCATGAATAATAAATAGGTGATGACGACTTCATCTAATCGTTGTTGGGGCTCTTCTTCTCGGAAAGCGGTCGTAAAGTGGGTGACGTCAATACCCGGAGGAGGAGGTGGAGAAGAAGGGGTTTTGAAGTGTAAAAGTTCATGAATTTTATGAGCCACGAACGGTGAAACACGAGCCTGGCTTTCTTGGAGTTCGTTCGAAACGATCGGTTCATCTTCTAAATAAGGTTGTTTTAAACGTTTAAAGGTTTGAGCATCCATTCTCTTTACTTAAACCACCATTGACGAAAACGGCAATACCAATCTCCCACGTCTTTATTTTGCACCAAACTGCCGAGCAATTCGCCGAAAGTTGTAAAAATCGTCAGCTTGCGAATGTATCCAAAAGCCAGAAAGGGAAAAATGAGTCCGTTGATGAGGAGGAAAAGGAGAAAGAACCAGCTTTGTGTTAAAATGAGACAAAACAGGATCACGAAGGACGTATACGCTCCAGCGACTAAAAGCGTTCCTAATGTTAAGGAATCCATTTGTTTTGTTTTCTTCTTCTTCTCTATTCTTGACCTAATGTCTCGTAATAAAGGGTCCGATGCGTAATATTCTGGTAAGCATTATAAACGGGATGGTGGATAAAGAGAAATAATAAAATCCATAAGAGGATCGATACCATATTTTTGTTTTCTTTGTTCTGAGTCAGAAGAGAAGAGATAATAATAAAGTAACTCATATTAATTAAAAAAAATGGTTCGAAGGGATAAATCCAAATCTGATAAAGCGGAACGAAAATTGCTTCGAATGGAAGCAGCTCCTCCTAATCATGTAGGAGACCCAGTCGTTGACAACCCCCTTAACAATCACCCTCCAAGCAATCCATCTAACCATCCTCCTCCAATCCATGACAATCCTCCTAATAATGATAATGTAGGCAATATTCCCATGGACGTGGATGAGGAAATAATTCGTCGGCATAGGCGAGATCTCCTGAATTACAAAGAATACTACCCCGATCGAATGAAATCAGATAAACGCTATGCCAAATTGGCTGACGGAAATGAGATTTATGCTAAGAATCGACAAGGAGATGAATTTTATATGCTGGATCCCGATGGAAATATTGTGTTTGCAAAACAAATCTCTCCCATCACCGGTAAAATAACCCCTGTCTATGCCGTCGATCATCTGAACCGTTCTATTTTACCCGTCGACGCTCAAAACCGTCCCGTGTATGGATTTGATAGTGATGGGGAACCCATGTTTCCCATGGAAAACGGAAAAATGGCGTATCTGTTCTACGGAGGAAAAGAATGGTATCCGGAAAATCCTCAGACCAAAGAACAGATCTATGCTTTAGACGAGCACCATCGACCCTATTTTGCCAAAGACGAGCATCAAAAGCCTTACTATGCTCGAAAACTCGATGTCAATCAATTCCCCATCGAATATGCCCCTCTCGATTCCAACGGTCAACGGATCTATATTCCCTTAGAGAACAATAAATTCCAATACCCGTTTAATCTCGTCACAAAACGACCGCTGTTTGAACTCTCTCCGGATCAGGACGAAATGTATTTCCGAAACAATACGCTAGGTGAATATTATCCCGTCAACGAATTCAACGATGAAATTTACGCTCGAGATCGTTTGCACAATGAAATGCCGGCTAGGAACATCGATGGAACCCCTTATTACGCTAAGAGAGCGAGTGGGGACGAATAATATCCCAAGCAACTCAACGGTCTCGAAACGTATATTCGAATTGGAAATAGGGACGAACCGGCCTTAGATGCTTTAGGAGGAGGCATTTATGCGAAAGATGAAAACTTGGACGAATATTATCCGAGAATTTATCATGACGACAATGACGAATAAAGCAAAACGATTACCAAAGGATCTTCGATGGCAAAAGATGAGTATTATGCAGTCGACAATCTTGGAAATCAACGATATAGAAAGGATCGAAGGGAATTTGAAACATATATTACCACTGACGATCCCAGTCTACTGTATGCCCTAGACAAATATAAAGTTCCCCATTATGCTAAAAAACCCGTGTATATCGGTGGAGAAAAAAAATTTGAGGAGTATTATGGAAAAATCAATAACTTGCCCGTCTTTCTAAAGTACCAGGGTCGAGAAATTTATGCCAAAGAGCATTCCGGGGCCGAGATGTATCCCAAAGATTTGTTTGGGAACGACATGATTGCTCGAGATGCCGAAGGGCGGTATTATTATGCTAAAGATGAGACAGGAAATGAAAAATATCCCTTGTTCGCCGACGATACGGAACACAAGCCCGAATACATGTCTTACGCCCTCGATAAAAACGGTATTCCGTTCTATCCTATCAATTCTCAGGGTAAACCCATCTATCCTAAAAATGCTACAGGCGATGAATTTTATCAAATCCTTCACCCTTTCACTCAGCAAGTCATCTTTGGAAGAGATACCTATCAGAACCAAGTGTATGCGCGGAAAGCGGATGGAGGCGAAATTTACCCGGACAGCGGTCAATTCGCCATGACGAGGTTGAAAGAATTCTTTTATGCTCATGATAAGAACGGGGTCATTATTTACCCGGTCGATCAACACGGCAACGAACGATATTTAGTGACGGACAAAGGATCGTACGATCAATTGATGAAAGATCCGGCCGTGAAACGATACGCCAAAGATGCAGACAATAATGAAATCTATCCGGAAATTATTCATGCCGATAAGCGCATTACCCAAAAACCTTTAGGAAACCGGTACGCTCAAAATAAATTGGGTGAATATTACTACCCGGTCGATCGATACAATAACGAGTACATTGTCCAGTTCAAGAAAGTGAGTGAGGAACAAATCTTTGCGAGTAGATACCCCATCACGTGTGATCAAATCATCATTGTTCCCAATTTAAATGACAAGCCCTGGACTGCCTGCGTTTATACGAGACCCTAGAATTGAACCCGAAAATTTGATAGGCTACTTGTACCGATCGCATTCGAAACCGATGGATTATTTGATCAATTTGAGATCTAAACGCGCTTCTCGACACGGGTTCCAACCCTATAAAGTTATATATAATAACTCGGAGGGTAAAGTGGTCGAGAAAGTGGAAAGCGGTCTTCCAGGACAGGAAGATCCAGTGGAAGAGGAAGAGAAAAAGAATAAAAGAAAAAAGAAAATATATGCCAACCCGATACAGTCTGACGAAAATAATCATCAATCCACCACCAACTGGACTAAAATCATTCTTTCTATGATAGGTATCTTGGCCATACTTGAGTTCCTAATCTGCATTAATATACTGTTTAAAAACTAAAGTCGTGAGAGAAAGAAAAATATCTGAAACAATCCATTCTTAAAAAGATTGGGATGTCTTTTCAATCCAGTCGGTTGGAAAAAATTTTTCAGAGCTGGAAAAAAAAAAAAAAAAAAAAAAAAAAAAACTTTTTGTTAATTTTTATTATGTCTTCTAGACATGATAAAAATTAACTATCTACTCTTTTTGTCTAGGAATGATGTCTCACCCTTTCGAAAATTAGACCATGACTCACCCTTTCTAAAAATAAAATTCCAAGAAATAAATGAGTCATGGTGTATTTTTAGAAACATGGTGAGACATCATTGAAAACAAAAGGGGATAGTTAATTTTTATCATGTCTAGAAGACATGATAAAAATTAACAAAAAGTTTTTTTTTTTTTTTTTCATTACAGAATTTTTTCTTAGCTCTGAGAAATTTTTTCCAGCCGACTGGATTCACAAGTCATTACCATTTTTTTAGGAATGAACTCTTCCTTATCTATTTAAGCATTTCGAGTTTTGCTTCAAATGTGTACGTGCTGTTGAAGAGGGACCCACCTAGATCCTAGTTGACTCATTCATGGGGAAGGAAAAAAAAAGTATTCTATAACGTGTTGGATAATGTTGGAGGTAAGTCTCTTTCTTTTTCATTTTTTTCTAAAGATTTATGAATGACAAACGGAAAGGTTTCTTTCTTGTACTCTTGAAGGCGATGAAAATAAAACAAAGCTTCTTGGAAAGCACAATATTTGGTCCGACCTATATGTTTCGGACAAAACGATGAATATTCATAGTTCATTGGTATGGGCGCGGTATGAAACGCCTCCTTGTTCTTGGAGACGAAATTGAAATAAATAGGACGGGACAGTATCTGGTACAAAACATTAATTTTCCAATAATGAGGGCAGTAAATGTTTTTATATCCTGCCGTTAGAGCTACGAGAAACGGTTTTAATTGATCGTACGGCAAATGACCCTCATTCCATGAAAAGCCATGCGTTATATCCGCTAACGGTAAATGAACACTCGATACACTTTGTTTGGCGGAATAGGATAATTCAGACCACGGTATGGGTGGTTCCACGTAGATAATGCCTTGGGAACGATCATGGGTGATATAAGCCACTTCTTTAATAATATAGTCGGAAAAGTCATCATTATAAGAAAGATTAAGTTCTTTGGCGAGAGGATCACCATTCAATTCGAAACCTTCGAAATTGAGAACGATATAGGATTCCATGTTTTATTTTTATCGGTCATCTTGTTTCAGGAGAACATTGAATCTAAAATCCTCTACGGTTATCACATGAAAATCTCTCAATTTGCCTTTTAGATAGGTGGCTCCAACTAAGTGGATGGATTGAGTTCCATATTTTTTCTTTAATTGTTGGAAACAAATCCGCTCTGATACTTGTACTGCAATAGGTCCTAGACATATCTTATCCTTGCGAGTGAACAGAGTTATATATTCTATACCCACTCGATGTTGACGAAACTTTTGTAGAAATTGTATTAAGGACCAAGATTGAAGACCCAAGGTCGATTTTAAATCTCTTTCCAAATTAAACGTGGCAGTATGGGAAATAAGAACAATATATCGAAAGGAGGGACCTATTTGTCGATTGAACCGTTCGGTGATTCGCCATGGAAGAAAGGTTGAATGATTCATTTTTTTTTCAATTTAATTTAATTTTTTTTTCTTCTTCTTCGGTTCGAAGGATTAAACAAGCATGGCAGAGTATTACGATATTTCTGTTTTGAAAACTATTCAATTACCGATTGATCGACTCATCCGATTCGTGATTGGGCAAAATCCTCAACTTGAAAACTATCAAGCGACGTACCGGTTTCTGAATTTATTTTTTGAGATTACGCCTCGACTCGTTCGAGATTTTCAATCACAGGCCGTTGCTCATATCCGTCACGTGTTAGATAATATGTCGCAATATGGACACCTATATCTTTTAATCGATCAGCAGCCCCTGTTTAATGCCCTGGAATGGAATGATGAAGAATTTATTTTATCGAATGAAGAAGTCTTAGACCCTATTCGCAAAATGGCCAGTCAGTTTTTTCCTAAAGATTCTGCTCATTACCATATCACTTGCATCTATCTCTTATATTTTTACGCACTACTCGCGAATCCGAAATATACTTGGATCACAATGGATTATTTAATGCACGGCAATAAATATCATCAATATTTATTAGCTAAACATGCTCACGAAGAAAAGTAAAAATGAAATCATTAGACGAGAAATTTATTTTTGAAAAGATAAAGCAATATAATGGAATTTTATCCGAATCGATATGGTAGCGAATATTACAAATATCGAAAAAAAGATCCAGTCTTTGTGAAAAGTGAATATGGTCATGAAAGGTATGCCATTCACTCCCAAAAGGGGGAAATCTATCCCGACAAAGGTGATCCTTTCGCTAAAACACGAGACGGCCTTCCATATTATGCCAAAGATCGGAAAGGAAATGAAAAATATCCTCTACAACGTAAAAAATCCCTCGTTATTCAAATTCAAAACGAATTCGTTCTGGCCAAATACGCGGACGGAAAAGAACGATACCCGGTGGATTTTAGAGGGAACGAATATTATTTAGTGAAAAATGAAGAACCTTACGTCCTGAAAGATGCCCAAGGTGAAATCTACTTTGCTAAAACATGTAGTGGAAAAGTCCTCATTCCCTGGAATTATTTTGAACAGTACAAGTATCTTCTCTCAGAACATTATAAACGCACATGCGATGCTGCAGGAAACTGCGTTTATCAATCCACGGTACCCGTTGAAGAAATTCTTAAAAAGTTGTTTCCATGCCTCTGTTTGTGCTTAGCTGAAATACCTACAATGGCTTTTTTTCTAGCAGCTACGTTAATGTCAATACCAGGACTGTAAGAACAACGTTCTTATATATAGTCAGTGAGAAGAGAAAGAATGATTCGAAGCTGGCTGAGAAAAAATTCTATTAAAAAAAAAAAAAATCTGAAAGAATTCAGATTTTGGATTACGTCCAAAGGGGCATTGTCCCCGAAGGACTTTGATTGTGATTAATGATATGATAATTGTTTTTCAATACAAATGATTTTTACAATAGTTTTTTTACTAAGATCTATTTCAAAGATTTCCTTTTACTGCGGTTGCTTGACTACCGTCTTATTGAGAATGATTACTATTCTATTGTTTCATACAACGGGAAATGGTAACTATATGGAAATGGAGGACAAGAGAGAGGAGGATGAGAGAGTGTGGATGAGTAGAGAGAGGAGGAGGATTACAGAGTGGAGGAGGATGGGAAAGCGAGGAGGATGGGAGAGCGAGGAGGATGAGAGAGTGGAGGAGGATGGGAGAGCGAAGAGGATACGAGAGAGGAGGAGGCTAAGACAGCGAGGAGGAGGAGAGAGTGGTTAAGGATAAGAGAGCGAGGAGGAGGTGAGGGTGGATCTGGGTAAGAGCGTTATTTTGAAAAGTGAATCGGACATTCTACGGTTGTCAACGCAAAATGCCCAAACGAAACTAATAGTCCTTCGGGGACAATGCCCCCTTTGGACTAAAAACTTTTTGTTAATTTTTATCATGTCTTTAGACATAATAAAAATTAACTCTACCCCCTTTTTTCTTTTTGTTGTGAATGATGTCTCACCCTTTCTAAAACTAGATTTCTAAACAAAAGAATGAGTCATATCGTTCTTGGAAATTTATTTTAGAAACATGTTGACACCTGATTCAAACCAAAATAGGGGTGAGGGGTGGTAAAGTTAATCATGTCTAAAGACATGATAAAAATTAACAAAAAGTTTTTTTTTTTTTTTTTTTTTAAATCTTTAGAATTTTTTCTCAGCTGTTAAGAAATTTTTCCAACCCGACTCGATCGACCGGACATCACCATGTTTTAAGAATGGACTCTCACTTATATATTTCAGCATTGCGAGTTTCACTTCACATGATTCTGTGTTTTTGAAGAAGAAACATCTTGAAATCTGGCTTTCTTCAGTCAACTTTTGTTTTTTCCAAGTCATTACACAATGAAATGTTGGGAACCTACCTCATGCATATGTAAAAAGGTTAGTAATTCTTGTCTTTTTTCAGATTTTTGATGATAACATTATCGTAATAAATAACTTGTCTTTTATGCTGAGGCAGATCAATGGGTTCATCGTCCACTTTTAAATGTTTCGTGGTTGAGTGTTCTCCCTCTTCGTCGTCATGCTTTCGTTTGAGAGACGAATTCAATTCGGCATTTTCAAACTGAAGGGGTTCTACTATATCCAAAGAAGAGGAAATATTATTTTCGGCTGAAAAGGAACTGAAATCCATTTCGGTCCGTTTCAAATGTCCAAATTCATCATTGAAACGCATAATGAGTTCCGTTTCGTGGATGGAGGTGTCGCGCATCGTTTTCAAAAATTGTCGAATGGCCGATTTCAGTTCGTTAAAGGTCGTAACAGAACCGGGAATGATTTGTACATCGGCATACTGTTTGAATTGTGTAAAAATATCGGTCGAAGACAGAAATTCTTTTTTGAATTCTACTAATATTTCAGGTTCGGAACGGTAACGGATCATGCCGTCCTCCATGTTAATATTGTGGGCCAGATGCAGATAAATCATTAAAAAGAAACCTTTATAGGAATCTTCGACGATAGAATCTTTGGTTTCGAGTAAATATTGATCCTGCATCACTTGTTCTGAGGTGAGGGATGGAGCATTTTTCGTAAACACGGCGTCGAAAGGAATTGCTACCACGCGATCATTAAACGCCTCTGTGGCCGTACACACTGGGAACGTATTGGTAGAAGCCATGAGTTTGGCACTGGGAATCGCTCCTACATTTTGCTCGTACAAATTCCGAAAACTGGTGGTCGAATTACCCGTGATTTCTTTCACGAGGTTTTCGTTTAATTTTCCCGACATTTCTTCAACAGTCACTACCCGACAACAAAATAACGAAGAGGCCAGTTCGGGTTGGGCTGATAGTCCTTGACCACTCGTCGTTTGTAAATTGACAGCTCGAATACCATGACTATAGCCTCCAAAGACCTTCGAGATCATTTGAAAGAATTTACTTTTTCCATTGCGCGTGTTGCCTTTCAAAATAAAAAATTTGCGACCGTAATTGGTCGCAATGAGAAGACTGGCCAGGACATCTAAAAGGTACATGAACAGATCGTATTCGAAACACGTATATTTACACATGTGCACATAAAAATGAAGCATGCTTTGAATGAGCGGGTTGGTTTCTAGTTTGTCATGAAACTCGCGCACTTTTTCCCGCAGCGTATCCAGTAAATCGTCCGTGAGGTCGAGAAAACAGCTTTTCAGGTATTGTAGAAAAAATTTCCGGTCGGTTAATAAACGATAGATGGCTATCAAATCCGGATCGTGACGAAATTGCATCAACTCGTGTCGACTAAAATTGATGCCCAGACGTCGATCCGATAGGTAAAATTCCGGAACCGTCCCTCCTACATGACCCGTCAAGAGATTCAGAACCCCATCGTGGGTTCGAATATGCCATTTATGTCGATCCATTTGAATGATTTTACGATCAATGTTGGTTCGACTCAGAATGGACGAGACCACATAATTAATGTTGACCTGTTTCATAAGGTCTGTGAAAGGACACATGTTTTTAGTTTTATCGGCAAACTGATTCCGAGCATAGGCCTGAATGGAGGACCAGATGGCATTCATCAGGTTTAGAATTTCTATCTGGTGGGGCACTTCTTGCCAGTACTCGTGGATGTTATTCCACATATAGCGTTGAGGTTTCTTACAGGAATTGTGCATGGTAATGACGAGAATCGGAAAATATCGCTCTTGAATTCGATGAATTTGTTCCACGAGCTGATCTCCAGACACCGAATATAAAATAACGCCTTTCATGGTTTTGATAATAGCTTCCAGTTTATCTTTAAATTTGTAAATTTTAGGATTGAGATTCGAACCACAAAAGAGGATCGTGTCGAGAGTAAAATCTTGGGAAATGATATCTACAATTTTACTGTTGATTTTTTCCACAGAATCTATGAGTTCGTGAGATTCTAATATCGTACGCAAATGGGATGCGAGTGTATGGGAGGACATTCGTAAATGTTGACACAAGGCACAAAAGACAGGTAAAAAGTAGTAACCTTGATTGTACTGCATAATCGTACGAAGGGGATTGGGATCGGAATGCAAACTAGGATTGTCTAACTTGAGAGCTTGATTCACCGTCTGGAATACATCGTTTTCGATGACGATAGAATTTTGACTTTCCCGGTACCATCGTTTTAGAGCCCGGTTATTCGATTCAAAGTCTGAAATCACAAACCCGTTAAACTTGATAAAGTAAAACGTTTTTAACCAATGATGACCTTCGGTTCCAAAATCCTTCCCTTTGTAAATATACATCGGGGTTTTTAGTTTATACACAAATGTAGCCACTTTTTCATCGTCGGGTCCAGCTTCCTCATCTTTGCTAATAAGCGTGGGATACGATACTCGATACAAAGGATCGTACAGTGTCACCACAGGCATCATATATTCATAAAGTTGTTTTTGAATATCCATTGGCTGGAGGTGGAGCAGTTTACGAAAAAAGGAATTGGTATTATCCTTGCGACGTTTAAATTTTGATTGAATGCCTAACAATCGCATGCTGAAAGCATTAGGATTGGTCAAATCTAAACGCCAGGTGGTTTGTTCGTCTACATAAATAATCAGCATGGGTTCGTATTTATTTGTATAGGGCTTGGAGGAATTCACAAGCGTCGCATTCGCTAAAACGTCCAACTGGAAAATAAATTCAGATGTTTCGTGATAGAACCGGGGTTGAAGTTGGCTGCAGAATTGAATATAATCATCATGAGCGATCGAGATTTCCGGCAAATGGACATGAATACCACCTCCTGGACGAACAGCCACAATAAAAGTAAAATGCTTAAGGGATAAAAAGTAAAATTTTAAGGTAGAGAGAATAACAGAATCTACATAATCGTAGAGCATAGATGAAGGAAGGGATGCATCACATTCGGTTTTAATATCAATATCTAGGATAAGGGAATGATGGGTCGTCGAGCAAAGATCCATCGTTAAAAAAAGATTTTCGGTAGACGTTCGAGTATAAAATCGAGAAAATTGTGCGTAGTCTTTTCGGTTACAGTAAAAGATTCCTCCCGACATTTGGTAGAAAATGTAAGTATCGTTGGGCGCATCTCCAACCGAATTAATCCTTGTTAAATAATGGAGGCTCTGCGACATGATTATATATCTTTAACTTGATTAATATTTCTTAAAAAAATACAAGCAATGCTTTGTAAGTAAATATCCTATAAAATCTCCACGTGCTCCTCTAAAGAATAAATAAACTGAGCACTTTTACCTTCATAAAGTCTGTTCCTATATACTGTTGAATTCACGGCACAGAATGATTTAAAGTGAAATTCGTTTCGCACGTCTTAAATAGATAAACCAGAGTTCTTTCTAGCCAGAACTCAGAAAAAAATTCTAAAGTAGATATTTAAAAAAAAAAAAAAAACTTTTTGTTAATTTTTATCATGTCTTTAGACATGATAAAAATTAACTACCTTCCCCTTTTGTCTGGGAATGTTGTCTCACACTTTCGGAAAATAGAACATGACTCATCCTTTCTAAAAATAGAACTCCAATAAAAGAATGGGTCACGGTATATTTTTTAGAGAGTGAGACATCCTTCCCTGACAAAAAGAGGGGACAGTTAATTTTTTTTTTTTTTTAATATACATTTCAGATTATCTGAGAAATTTTTCCCAGCCAGCTTTTACTTTTCTAGACATAAACGTCCTTGTTTATGTCCTTGAATGACGTCATCTCTCATGTATATATAAAGCGTGTAAGTTGGCTCTGTAGACTTATTCCTTTCGAGGAAGAAGGCGAGATAAAGTAAGCTCTGTCATGGATAATGAAAAGTATTACAATGTTTCGGATTATGTGGAAGCGTATGGAAATGTTTATAGACAATATTATTTTATAGCTGTTCGTTTCAAACTACCCATCTTCCATGTCGATACTTTGAAACATTTTAGCCCGGGTCTCGTTCGAGCACCTTGCATTCTCGTGGTCAGTGAAAATCGACTCATTTTCCAAGGAGAAAATTTAGACAAAGACTATCCGTTTCCTCGTGGGTCTTTAGTCTTTTGCGTGCATGGAACAAAAGAGGATCCTCGTTGGATTAACGTCTCTAGAGATACGACCGATCAGTTTTTACAAAGTTTATTTCCCTCTCGAGATTTTATCAAGGTCTCCTATGAAAATAATACCTTATTTGTTTGTTCGACCATCAATCCGTTTTCCTTGTTCTGGAAAGTACTTCCTCGCAATATGGCTTTTCGCGCCTTAAGCGATCTGACGATGACCTACATAAAAAGAGAACCTTTCCAGTTAGAGCATTGCATGCGCCTCCAATTTTTCAAACGAAATACGCACGTCTGGGAATCGTGGTCCAACTGGTATCACTATTTACATCCCATGCTCATCCTCCACTTCATACATTTAACGGGACAAGCTGCGAGTGCTCAATTGGCTGCCAAACTTCATAAATTGTTTAAACGCTCCCTTCCACCTTACCTGCATACGGATTCTATTCCATCGGACTTTTATACTTGTGAAATTACTTTTGACGACACGAAATTAACCGGTGTTTGGTTTGTCGTTTTGAATATGTCTTTAGTGATGTATGTTTCGCCCATGATTGCGTCATTCCATCATGAAACGTTCCTCGACGTGAATCGTGAACAATGTAATTATTGGCTACCGTTTTACCGAAATAATGAATTATGTACCCGAGAAGGATTTAAAATATACGTTTCCCACTTTAGAAAGAATCGTCGCTACTTGAAAGAAGTCATGATTTGGTTATCGTCCCGCTCCGAAGAAAAATATCAATATATGTTGCTCGATTTGAACAAAGTAGCCTACCTTTTAATGATTTAAAAAAAGCAAAAAGAAAAGAATGTTACGAGAACTGGTTCGATGTCTTATTCAATACCAGTCCGACCCCACTTTTATATCTTTAAATGTTGTCGATGGTCTCAAACAAAATCTTCGAGACGACGTGATCGATGCTTTCCTCCTGAGTCGACCTTTACTCCATCTCTATCCTCAACTGTATAAAAAGAGTTCGAGCATCATCGATTTCTTGTTTCGCATTTCGGGCTTGCATTTGGAAGAGATTGTTCCGATGGAATCGCAGGACCTGGAAAACAAAATCGCTTCTTTGGAAACTCAATTGGAGGCAGATCGGAAAGCTTTTGAGAAACAAATCGAGACGCTCCAACAAGAGCACCGGAACGAAATGCGTTATTTTCTAGCAGAAAAAGAACAATATGTGAATACCGCTCGATTCGGAAAAGAGCATTCAGTCGTGGATTTGCAACGACAATTGGAACGCCTTACATGGGAGAAAGAAACCCTGCAGACTGAGTTGGAGCAGCTGAAACGGAATCACGAAACCTTACAAACTCAGTGGGAGCAATTGAAACGAGATCACGAAACCTTACAGACACAAATTCGAACGCACGAGTCTGAAAAAATACAATGGCAGAGGCAAATAGTAGAACAACAACAACAACAACAACAACAATTGAATAATAATAATAATAATAATAATAATATCGAGTTTCCAAACCGTTTGATGAACGAATGGCAAATGCTCCACCAACGCTACGAAACGGGACTTGAAGAATGGATGCAACGAACGGGAAGTTTAATCCGCCCTTTGCAAATGACTTTACAAGAAACGATCGAGCAACTGAAACTTCCTCCTTCTTCTACGAATACGGTCATTGAAACTTTACCGCTCGAATCGCCTCCTTCTCAGCAGCTCATGATCGAGTCGTCGCGATCTAAATTAGAGCAATTACAAGAAACCCTCGACCAGTTTTTAACATCGTATCAATCGGAACAAAAACAGCACGTCCAGCAATTGAACGAGGAACTGAAAGGACAATTGACCCTTTGTCAAAACGAAAAACGGATATTGGAAAAGCAGTTGGAGCAGGATCAGAAAGAACGAACCGACCTCCTGCAAAAATGGAAAATCGAGTCCGAAACACATTTCCAGGAAGGTATTCAACGCGTTCTTGACACGCTGCAAAAGAAAAATTCTCATATCGAGACGATTCTTCGAGACGAAATGGCTAAACAAATGAAGGAGTTCCACGAAACGCAGTTTATGACGTTTTTACAGACGATCCTTCCCCCCTCATTTTGGAAACCTTTAGGTGCGAACCAAGATTGGAAAACGTTTTTCTTCCAGCAAATTCAAACGTATATCCAGTATTTACAAAATTGGCAAACCCAGCTTTTGAACCAATTAACACTTCTCGGGAATGCTTTAAATCAATCGCTAACGCCCGACAATTTAGCTCATACCGTTCTTCACAGTCTCCCTTCTTCCTCTAAAAGCATGATGGAAGACACGACCCTCTTGCAACGATTGCACGATCTTCAACAATCGATTGAGAACCAGAACGAAGCGAAGGAGGTCCTACAACAAATCCAAGCTCAACTCCATCGGGATCGTAGCCAAGAACATAAAAAATTACAGCAGAGTCTAGAACATGAAAAACGGCAACGCGTCGCTTTGGAAAAGAAACTGGAGGTCCTGAAAACGAATTTGGTAACTCTGATACGGACTAAATGGAATGCGTATTTTGGGGCCACGGATCACGATCAGATTCTCGCGGAACTCGAAAAAGTATTCCATTTCAAAGAAAATCTAGAGAGGACCCTCGAAACGCAATTGGCGCAACTGAAAGGTCATTTTCCCGAAATACCGGTCGTTCAATTCGATAATTTGGCGTCGAGCATGATCGAATGGGCTCGACAGGTCGAGAATCGCAACGATTGTGAAGTCGAGCTCCGTAAAACCAAAGAACAACTTTTCGAATTGAAACAGAAACTCGATCAAGTCGAAAGTAATTATACGAAATGTAATGAGTACCTCCTCTACGCCAAAACGAAATTGACCACGTTCCTAAAAACGATCCTTCAGAATGACCCTAGTGATCAAAGAGAAGATTGGCCGCAAGCTGTTGTCCATCAACTCCAAAACGTGATTCACGAGCATCGACAATTTCAAGATCTCGTTTATAAACAAATTATCACGCTTCGAGCCCAGTTTCCGAACATACCGGATCCCATTGAAGAATTGGCGAATTCGGTGATTTTATATTTCGAGCAGGAACGAGACCTGTATCGACGGCAGTTGGAGGAACGTCCTCACATTACCGAAGTGAAAGAACCCACTACCGTACCGGCCATTACGTATCCTACGGATCAAGTGGAGGAATTACAGCGGGAACTGAAAGATTTACAAAACCAACTGGAAGTGTCTCGGTCTCGAAACCAAACTTTAGAAAACCAACTGGCTAAAGCTCTCGTAGCTCCGCAGGATGTAGAAATGTCCGATACTTCGAAATATAAACGAAAGCACGTATCGACGGTCGACGAAGACTATGTAAGAGGTCTGTCATTGGATTTACAAGAGGCCAAACACGCTTTAGATCGATGTCTGGACGAAAAAGCCCACTTGCAAAAGGAATTGGAACACATTAAAACCAAACCAACCCCTTCTCCCTCCGTATCGTCCGATTTCAAAATGCTCAGCGACCTGTTTTATCAATTATACGTGTCCTATTTTCGATTACGATTTGATGTCGTGTACGGAAAAACCGTTTTTTCGTCGGAGGAATATATTAGATCCGTGCTGAATAAATTGGATTTCGTGGATCGAAGCATTCGATCCAATATGACTGTGAAAGAATGGACCGATGTTTTATTGCAATACATCAAATGGGACGTACAAACTCTGACAGGAGGGTTAGATTGGCAGGGGTCGCATACAGCCTACATTAAAGATGAATTCTTAACCTATTGCATGAATCAAACGATTGAAATCATTGACCGGTACGCGAAAGAATTGAGGAAACAGACCGAGATGTTTAGAAGTCCATAAAATAATAATAAAGGGGAACTATGGAATATTCAGAGTTAATCGATCGTATTCTTGCGCACCCGATTTTAAAAGCGGGGATTGACGAAATCGTTGAAAATAACCCGAGAACGTTAAACCTCGTGAGCCGGGAATGGAAAAATATATTAGCCAACAATCCTCAGTTTCAAGATTTTCAAGCTAAAGCGATACCGTTCCAGCATCCCGTAGAAAAAGGTTATATTCAGATTGAAAATATTAAAGATTTCAATCATCATTATAATATTCTCGTAGCGGGGTATTGGGTTCTCTGCGCTACTAATTATAAGAGGAATCTGAATGCCCATTCTTTCATATGTAAACTCTGTCCTCCTCTGGTGGACATTACCAAAGCCGTGGCCGCCGATCATTCCCAAATGCTGATTTCAGAACAATGTCGGTTCTTCACTGAAAAATGTAGACCTTCTCTCTGTAAAGCGTGTCGGCAAATGAGTCAACGAAATGATCTGAATTCTCAGATGTCTCAAAATCAATGGTGTTTACGCAAAACCAAAGTGTTTGATGGAACGACCCTTTTAAACGTGTTTCAAGAAACCCTGGACCAAGAATTTGTGAATAACGATATGTTTATTGGTATTTTAAATATTAAAATTAATTCGCGGTACTTTTACGAAACGGACGCTTTGTATTGTAGAGTAGGAGGCATTTGTAGAGATATGATTCTCTTTCAAGAAGATGCTCTGAATATGATCGAAAAACCCGTGTTTCAGTTAAATATTTTAGAACCTTCTTCGAGAAATATTATTAACGAAACCATTTCCACTACCTTCGATAAAGAGAAAATCAAAACTGAAAAGGTGGATCCAGACCAGGTTCCCATCAAAAGCAAGATCAATCCAGATCTGTGCAAACCATTCAAGAAAAAGAAGTCTAAGAAGGAGGCTGAGGATGTAAAAGGCAATGAGGATCCAGTCTATTTAGGTGAGGTTTCTGCCAGTTCTATGAAGAACAAGTTTAGTAAATTTGCGTATAAACCGTACGCTCTCAGGTCTCGTCGTGATATAGATTAAAAAAAAAAAAAAAAAAAAAAAAAAAAAACTTTTTGTTAATTTTTATCATGTCTTTTAGACATGATAAAATTAACTGTCCCCTCTTTTTGTCAGGGAAGGATGTCTCACTCTCTAAAAAATAGACCTTGACCCATTCTTTTATTGGAGTTCTATTTTTAGAAAGGATGAGTCATGTTCTATTTTCCGAAAGTGTGAGACAACATTCCCAGACAAAAGGGAAAAGTAGTTAATTTTTATCATGTCTAAAGACATGATAAAAATTAACAAATTTTTTTTTTTTTTTTTTTAGATCTCAAAAATTTTTTCCAGCCGACTCGATCAACAAGACCATCATTTTTTTTCAAGAATGTGTTCTCACTTATCTATTTAACCCATTCAAGTTTCATTTCAGATCGTTTAATGCTGTGGTCTGTGTACAAGCTTCTACATGATGAAAACAGATTCTGTGTCAAGGTATTTTACCATTTTGTTTTTTTTTCCTTTTTACATAATAGAAATTTTTCTGTACTGACTTTTTAACCCCCCCAACCAAATCAATTTTTTTCTCCAAACCTTTTCGCATTTAGCAAGTTAGGAACCGCGTATCAGAAAACTGCATGGCATTTTTCATAATGAGATTATCGGGCAAATCCTTTCTCGTCAATTGTTTATTTAAAGCCGTTTCTTTGGGATACGTGATGCATTTGGATTGATAGAGATACGAAGATCCTGTTTCTTCTCCCATCACAACAATCGGTTCAGGGTGACAAATATCTTCTAACGTATAAAACCCAACCCCTTTTTTGTACGCGACATTCGAAATGACGGTTTCGGGAACGAGGTCTAAATTGGGTAGCTTATGAAAATCGAATAAACAATGCGCCAGCAGGAAATTGTAAAAGGGAGAGAATTCCGTTTTAGGGTCGACAAAAAGACCTCCATTCGCCATGTCGCATACCTTTATCTTGTCGAAAAGCGTCGCTACATTTGAATTATTAATATAGTGGTATAAACCGCAAAGACGTTGCTGAAGCGTGCTCTTGAAATGAACCATCATTTCTTCTTGCATCTTCGTGGTATTGTTCACGCCTAAACCAATTTCGTTCGTGTTGCCAACACTTAAATTCCGTAGCAGTTCGTAATGGAAACGCCGATCAAACACATCCATGGCGTTATTGCGTTTCAAGTCGGTCGGGTCTTGAGAATACAGGTGGTTGATATAGTGCTCGATGCACGGGTTGAGTTTAAATGTGAGATCGTCCAACTGGACGTCGTGTAAATCGGGTCGGAAATGTTTATCCAGGAACTCGCGTGTCGGTAAAATGACAGTATTTTTCGGAAACGAGAAATTTTCCTTCACAATCAGGAAAGGTCCAACGACCTTGGTATGCGATTCCGATTCCATTCGATGATAATAAATTTGTAATCCATAAGGATTTCGAAGATGGTTCAGGCAGAGAATATTCCGAAACGCCGAAATATTGTCCGACCCACAAGGAATTTTTCGATTACTAAAAATACAATTGGATTCGTTCATTGTCTTGGTTTCTGAAAATCCGGCAAGGGTCAAAAGACATGCGATTTTTTAACAAGTCTGGAGGCAAAGTCGCTAAATAAACCCCTTCAAAAAGCTTTTGATAAAGTGTTTAGTAAGAAAGCTCTTCTGACCGCAGGAGGGGTGACGGTCATCGCGCTCGGTTCTCAATATGTCAACCAATACATTCGGGACAATTCGGGCTGTTTTCTCTATAACGGAGGGGACATGGTTTGTAAACTTAAAGAATTGAGTTGTTGTCAACCCGAACCTGTTCACGGGATCGAATCGTGCACGGGATTTCCTATTCAGCAATGGAATGCGTGTGAAGGGTACGACAACGAGAAAGAGGATACGTGTTGTCGATTATGTGATTGTCAATATCACGATTGTACACCGACGCAAGAATTGAAATGCCGTCGACCCACGATCGGAGAAGCTTTAACGCATTTCAGTCAAGACGTGACGGGTTCCATCACGAGTGGTATTTTGGATGTTTTGGGTAATATACCGTACCTAAAACCAATCTTGTTAGGAATCGTTCTTGTCATCATCGGCCTTATTATTTGGAAATTCGTATAAGAAAAGATGGATATCGTTACACTTCAATCCTTAAAGACTTCTATTGATCACCTTCTTCATCATAAATATCGTCGACTGAATACCGTGGTACCTCAATATATCAAATTTCATAAATTTCCGCCCTTCACGAGCCTCGTCACGCTCGAACTGGTGCGCGATCCAGAAGTACGGGAAGCGGTGCGAGACTATATTCAAACGCTGTTTCGAGAAAAAGAGAAATACGGCTATTTGTATTTTTTGAGTGAACAAAACCTCGTACTTCCATTTACAATTCAATGGAATACAGAATTGGTCGTGGATCCATTGAACTTTTTTACTATCATTACGGAAATAGATCAGATAGCCGACCAGTTCGCTCAACGGGGAGATATGACGTACGAAATAACTCGCGTTGAAATACTCTATTTTTTAGTGTTGATTGTGAATATTCAACTCAATTGGATCACGGTCGATTATTTGCTACGATGTAATCAGATGTATGATTACTTGATTGCTGCTCCTAATCGAATCTTGACCAATTCCGAAATGGAAAAGAATACAATATGATCTCCAAGTTACGAAATGCTTTTTCTTCAACCCTCCTGAGCGATCTGAAGTAAAACTTGAAATGTTTAAATAGATAAGCGAGAGTCCATTCTAGAAAGAATTTTGAGATGTCTTGCCAATCGAGTCGGCTAGGAAAAATTTCTTTAGAGCCCAGAAAAATTTCTATAGATGAAAAAAAAAAAAAACTTTTTGTTAGTTTTTATCATGTCTTAAGACATGATAAAAATTAACTCTCTCTTCTTTTTGTCTGGGAAGGATGTCTCACCGTTTGAAAAAACAAACCATAACTCATCCTTTCTCATGGCAATCATTGCAAGAATGAGTCACGGTTTGTTTTTCGAAACGGTGAGACATCCTTCCCAGCCAAAAAGAAGAGAGAGTTAATTTTTATCATGTCTTAAAGACATGATAAAAATTAACAAAAAGGTTTTTTTTTTTTTTTTTTTTTTTTTTTTTTTTTTTTTTTTTTTATAGCTCTTAGAAATTTTTTCCAGCCGACTCGATTCACAAGACATTTCAAGATGACGTCATCGTTTCAAGAATTGTGTATATCAGTGGATAACTTTCGCACTTCTTGTGAGTTGAGTTCCTAGCTGAGCTAAGGGAATCACCATTTCTCAATCTACAGATATTTGTTTCGTTTTTTTTCTCTTTACAACAGAACACATGGAGAGGAAACTGGTCGTTCCATAAATTCAATTCTTAACCGGACAATATCGAGAAATTTTCGAGCTTCCCGACTTAGGCGAATGACGATCGGAGACGATGAATTTCTTGGTACAATGATACCTTCTTCTTCTTCGGTTTCGACCGTTTCGGCCGAAAAGCATATTTTATGTCGAGCCAAAGTTAGAGCCAATTGAAAGAGTTTCAGATTGCCGTACCTGATTTCTGGATCCGTGGAACGATTCTGATGATAAAACTCCAGCCATGATTGAACCAGGTAAGGTAGATGAGCATAGGGTTTAGCAAGTGGAACTGGTTTTTCTTCTTCGATTTTGGTCAGACACCATAAATCATGAGGAATGGAAGCATATCGAACTCGGTGAAGCGCATGCTGACAATCGTATTCGTAACTCTCGAGAAACGTCAATTCGCTCACATCTGTGACGGGATGGAACAGACACGCCGTGTTTCTATTAGCAGGTTGTTTCGGATGAGATTCGAGCATGACATAACTTAAACATAAGAAAGCCTTTTTGTATTCAAACCCGATGACCGTCGAACAGAGTACGACCGGTTGGAGTGGATACGTGGTTTCTGGTTCGTAAAGAATAGGAATCCAGTGCACGGTCGTGGGGATGGCTTGATATTCCATGTACCGCTGATACGGTGATCGAACATATAAAATCGTTTCCGGTTCAGAACCGTTGACGACGAGTACAATGCATTTCCCGTTAGGATTCGATCGAGTAGCATTTTCGAACCCGATTTGAAACGGGTATTCGATCAAGAGTCCGACCTTCTCAAGCGAATTTCTCTGATCGTACGTATTCAAAATATCTTGGACAATATATTGAGGATGGTGCTGATACGTCCATTGTTTTTGAATGAGCGCCGTACTCTTATTGTACTCAATGGGAAACGGGATGGGTTTCTCAGGATTCACGGACGGTAAAAATTCAATAAAGGAAGACGGAAAAGCCGTTCGCGTTTTCAGAGGATCGTAATAAACGTCCGGTCGATCTTTCCATTCGTTGATGAAATTATGGACGAGGTCGTTCTCGTGATGGACCTGGTTGGACAAAAAACAAAGACGATACCTTTTCCCTCCGTCATCTTCTGGTAAATGTAATCTGGGCCCGTTATCATCATCAAAGTAATGTCCTCCTGGATACGGTATATCCCATTCGTCTAAATATAGAATTGTATGATTATTTTGGGAGCGGTACACGTTTTCGAACACGGGATTTTGTAAATACCGTTCGATCGTTTTAGGATCTTTCACAAAAAATGGTGTGGCGAAAAGTTTGAAAAGATTGTGGGAGGATTCCGATGAATTCGGGATCGTGGGGAAAATGACCCGTTCGTTTTCTAAAAGAAGGATCCATGATGCATTGCGTTGAAGAAAAACGGTACACGACAAGTCCGACATTTTACAATAGGCGGCTAGGGCGAGAACGAGTGGTTTCTGACTCGGGACGACTTTATCGAAATGAGCGAGTTTTCGAATCACAGAAGGTTGAAGCCGCATATGGGCTAAGGGAAAAAAATCGTATCTTGAATCACATTGAATCCTCCTAAATGCAAGCCATGAAATTGGCTGTAAAGTGTAGCGTATTTATGAATATTCATTATCCTTTGTTTTTGAGAGGGTCGGATTAAAAAAAGAAGAAAATAGACATCTGAGAAAGTATCCGCAAGTGGAAAAGCTTACGATGAGCCGATTTTATAGTTGGCGTAGTATCCGAACTGACATTCGCTAAGGGGTCTAATAAAATCTAAAATCCATGGCTAGAGAATAGATGGGGAAAATCTTTTATGCTTCTGATAAAAACCGCTCGTTGTAAATCCAGAATCCATTGGTTAGAACAGATGCGGGAAATGTATTTGGAATTCTAATAAACAGACCAAACTGCCTTGAGTATCTGCAAGTAAAAAATCTTACGATGAGTCAATTTTATAGTTGAAGTAGAATCTTGGATCCATTAAGGATATTGATAGAACTTGTATGTAATTAGAGAGAAAGGAATGAACAAGATAAAATGAGTTATGAATCATTTCTCCGATCCGTTTTTGGATCTAATTATAAGACATTTATGCCTTTTATTCATACTATTCAGCTTTACTGTTTATTTGTCATTACATTAGTAATTTGTCTGACCATCTACATGATTTATGAAACACAGCAAGATAAATATTAGGAAAACTATGTTCCCCCTTCATGGTATTTGTTTTTCAGACATATATATTATGGATTAAGTTATTTCTTTATCAATAGCGTCAGATCCTGGCACCCATTCAAAAAATCATTAATAATAATTTAATATCATTAATAAAATTTTGAAACCTTCTAGTATAAACCTTTTTATCAAATTTTTAGTAAAATAAAAAAGATCCTAAAATCCTTACCTTTTAAATCTAGTGTGTCCCATAGGACAAACCGGTTTGTCCTATGGGACACACTACATTTAAAAGGTAAGGATTTTAGGATCTTTGTATTTTACGGTCAAGGAAAATTTAAAAGTTTTATGGAATCCTTATATTTTTTTTAATCAATTTACTTTTTAGGTACCAAAAAAGGATTAGATTAAAAAATATAAGACGAAGTGAAAAATAATAGATAATAATTAATAATGAAGGGTAGGAATCAAGATGGATACTGAGGAACCTACAACTTTATCTGAAAGGAAAAGAAAAAGAAAAGCATATTTGAAACATTATTGGTCACTGGAACGAGTAAAAGAAGCAAATCGATGGAGAAAACGAGAAAGGCGTAAAGATCCAAACGTTCGATTCAAAGAAAAAGAATACCGACGAATGAGACGATGGAAATGTTGGGATAACGCTCTTCCTAAACATAGACATAAGCCTGACAATACAGTATTCAAACAATGTCCGTCGATGGAGGAATGTCAAAATATTATTAAACGTATGAATATTTCGGAAGGAACACGAGCTAAGTATGAATTTTATTTTAATGAATTCTATGATTGGTATCAAAAACATGGTGACGGTATAAAATATCATTATAAAAGAGCACTAGAGATATATGAAAAGTATCTGACTGAGGAAAAGAGGAAATCGTATAATAAAATAAAAAATAAAATCGTGTTTTTATACCGTTTGCTCGGTGAAAAAAGGGAGCGCTCGAAACAAATTCATATTAAAAGATGTCAAGGTCCTCTTCTTACATTAAATGATCTCAAAAAACTTAGAAAAATAGTTATAGATCGCTATGAATATGAAGAGATGGTTTTATTTATTCTTGTCATTCTTGAAACTGACTTAAAAGCAAACGAAATTTTAAAACTTCTGAACGAAACAGATCTTCGACGACATTATGCAGAAAAGAAATTGGCATCGTCCAATATATGGGATCAACGTAATCGGTTTTTATATGAATTTTTGGCTTGGGTTATTGCCGGCCCACTTTTCCCTCGATCATTAGATGGTTGCTTAAGAAAATTAAAACGATTCTTTCGAAAGTATTTTCCGTATCGACACTTTAATCCTTCCTATACCATCATTAAACGTTCCATGAAAATTGCAAAATATCGTAAATATATACGAGAAGAAGCTAAAAAAGAGATGAAATCAGTGTAACTAATGGGAATCAAGATGAATATTGAGGCATCTACGATTTTGTCTGAAAGGAAAAGGAAAAGAAAAGCGTATATGAAATGGTATTGGTCACAGGAAAAAGTAAAAGAAGCAAATCGATTGAGATCTCGAGAAAGGCGAAAAGATCCAAATGTTCGATTCAAAGAGCGGGACTACCAACGAATGAGACGATGGAAATGTTGGGATAGCGCTCTTCCTAAACAGAGACATAAACCTGATAATACAGTATTCAAACCATGTCCGTCAATGGAGGAATGTCAAAATATTATTAAACGTATGAATATTTCGGAAGGAACACGAATTAACTATGAACTTTATTTTAAGGAATTCTATGAGTGGTATCGTAAGCATGGTGACGGTATACCAGATCATTATGCTGACGCCTTAAAAAAATATGAAAAATATCTAACTGAGGAAAAGAAGAAATCGCTTAATCAAGTAAAGAATAGACTTTGGTTTCTATATCGTTTGTTAAGTGTTAAAAAGGAGCGTCCGAAACAAACTAATACTAAAAGGTGTCAAAGTTCTCTTCTTACATTAGATGACCTCAAAAGACTTAGAAAAATAGTTATAGATCGCTACGAATATGAAGAAATGGCTTTATTCATTCTGGTCATTGTTGAAACCGAATTAAAAGCAAAAGAAATTTTAAAACTTTTGAACGAAACAGATCTTCGTCGACATTATGCAGAAAAGAAACTGGTGTCATCCAATGTATTGGACCAACGTAGTCGGTTTTTGTATGAATTTCTAGCTTGGGTAATTGCCGGCCCACTTTTCCCTCGAAGATTAGATAGTTGCTCAAGAAAACTAAAACGATTCTTTCAAAAGTATTTTCCGAATCGATCCTTTTGTTCTTCCTTTACCATCATTAAACGTTCTATGAAAATTGCAGGTTATCGTAAATATATACAAGAAGAAGCTAAAAAGGAGATGGAATCAGTAACACAAGAGTCTATTCTTTAAAAAACTTTCAAAAAATATAGGGATCATTACTTTTATGGATTGAAAAAGATAACCAGATTGGATCTTCAAAAGCACTTCGTAATCTGAAGTAGAACTCAAAACACTTAGATAGGTTCAAAAAAATAGGATAATCATTTCTTTCTAGTAAAACAAAAAAATAATTAAGAAGGAAAAATCTCTTACCTTTATTGAAGCATTTGTCGTAACGTAGAAGCTGCGTTGAAAGATGTTACCTCTTCAGCAGTACAGACTGATCTGTAGGGAATGTCGGATTGTTTAAATAGATAAGTGAGAGTCTGGATAATTAAAAAACCACAAGGATCAAGTCGATCGAATTGGTAGGAAAAATTTTCTGTAAACTTAAAAAAAATCCCCCTTTTCGTCTGAAATTGATGTCTTCAATTTTTCGAAATTGTGAGACATCATTTTCGGACAAAAAGGGGGGGGGTAATTTCTAATTACACCCAATGTAAGATAGAGTCACGGTTTGTTTTTTCAAAAAATTTGAGACATTTTCAGACAATTTTTTTTTTCAACTTACTCAATTGATTTGGTCCTTACATTTTTTAATGATCCAGTTCATTACGGATCCCGATAAAACCGAGCTATATTCCTATGCACACACTGAGGTTTTCCTTGAATCATAGCCTTTACTTGTGGAAATTGACACATGCATTCATGCTGATTGAACCCCCTATAGATAAATGTACCATTTTGACAAACGTCTTTCGCCAATTCTCCACAATCCGGTCCATTGTAAAAAGCTGGATCCGTACAGTAACACGACCACTGATAGAATTCATTTTTTTCGGTAAGAATAATCATGCCCCCTTTTTCAGTTTGACACGGGTAAGGATTCAGTTTGGGCATACAGAGTCCTCGAACACATTGCATTTCTTCCCCGTTTGTGCAAAGAAAATCACATGTATCCACACACCAGATTTTTTCTCGTCGACAATCTTTAAGCGGTATAGATTCGTTCATGGGGATGGAATCCGATTCTATGACAGAAGTAGGAAAGAAAAATAGAAAGAGACCAAACATCATCAAGAATATATACATTTCAGCCATCTTTTTTTTTCTTTGGACAAAAAACAAAGGATAAGGATATGGAAAGACGAGTTGATCAACACGAAGAACGTCGATCTTGTCGTCAAACGGCTCTTCAGTCTAAAATTAATACTTGGCGAGATGCTTGTACGGCATGCTTTAAAATCATGGATGATTGGGCCACGATCGATTTTAAAAAATTCCATTTCATATTTGAACGATGGGTCTCGATTCTCAATCGTATCTTGGAAAATCCAATTCGTCGATTGGACCGTTACGAAATGTCCATGTATTATTGTGAAGAGCCAGGAGGACCCAAAGAGGTTATTCAGTTATATATTAATGAAACCGAAACCGAGGAAGGAAAAATTCCCGTCTACGTTATTTTTAATCTTTTCGAGTTTATTAAAATTCATCGCAATTACTGCTTAAATTATTCCACTTCGAACAAGATGCTAGTAGATCAAAACAGGGGCACGATCAATATGAACACCTATTATGCTAATCAGGTCAATGTAGATCAAACTCGATTTTATCGTAATGAAACGACATGGCAATTATTATTCATTTTTACTTTACATGCCTTGGCTCATTTAGATGTGTTTGATTTATACGATCACGCTTACTATGATACACACCAGCACGTTCGAGATTCAGTTTTCTTCCGATTATATTTCTATGGACAAGTCATTTGGGGAATATAAAGCAAAAAAAAATGTCTTATCCTTCCAAAGTTCCTATTGAGTATGTTCAAAAAGTGTTAGAAGAGAAATTAAATCGAAACGTGCGTCGTTCTGAATTGACAGGGACATGTTCGTTGGGGCACGTTTTATTCGACTTGTCTCATTTACAAAATTTTTTTCCCCGCTATAGTCCAGAAGAGTTTATAAAGTTTCGAGACGATAAATTTATAATCATTCCGGGAAATTACTGGTATGACGCTATGAGTGAAGAACCTCGTGTCCAAGACTATGTAAAACGTTTCTTAAACCGTAATTAAGTAGAAATAAATCCAAATATGCGGCTTCGATCTCAACGTCAACGTTCTAGAAGTCGATCGAGAAATCGATCTCAAAGTCCAACGAGAGTCCGAAGTCGATCTCCAAGTCCAACAAGAGTCCGAAATCGATCCCGAAGTCGCTCTTCGAGTATAGATATACCCATTCGGCATTGCTTGGCTCCTCTACCCAAAAAAAGAGGGAGAAAGAGAAAGTCCAAACTCAAAGCTCGTGTTGGCTACGATCAAAAGTTTATAAAAGCCCTCGAGACAAACGAATCGGGTCTGATTCTAAAACCGACTCGAGGAATGGATCGAGATTTAAATTTGCCGGGATCTATTTGTCGGGGTATTCGCCAAGTCTGTCGCTACAAGGATCCTCAAACGAAACGTTACATCAATTTTGTTCGTGACGGGAGTGAAGACGATGAGTACGTGCTGCAACTGGAATATTAACAAATGATGGGATTTTCTAACGGATTAAAAGCCAGCGGGACAAGAGCCTTCCAGTGATCCGAATAATATAAATTATAAGGATTGTAATCATATACATAAGACGGTAAAATGGCTTTATCGGTATGATTCTTCCAAGCATAATCATCTCGAAGGGACAATAATACTGATTTAGAAGTGCACGGTGACAATAAACCTTGAATCATGCGTGTTTCCAGTAAAAGAGATGAACGAGGTCCAAAATATTCGGGATCCATAATTTGATGAGTGATCTTGGCCGTTTTATAGTTATACACCCATAGTCGTATGGACTGGGGTAAATATCGAGTACTTTCGTCGTGAGTTAAGTTCAAAAATTCTCGAATGGCAGGAATGTTACTATTCAGATACATTATGAAATTATAAATTTGTTCTTCGAACATCTTGTATTTAAACATATCAAATTCAGCAAGATGGTGACTGGACAGTTTAACACGAAAACATTTTTCCGGATATTGATTTATATTAAAATCTTTAGGATCGATTTGTCGTCGAATAACCAATTTACTACTCTCGTCCGAAGTGATAAATTCCAGTTTATATGGATTGGGTTCTTCTAAATATCTTTGATTCAACTCGAAACATGGGGAGTCAAATCGTTTTACTTTCCCGTCTGATTTATAAACATCTTTGTAATAAATATCCATAGCTTCATAATCCACTAAAATGGGATATTTTTTCTGTTTCAATAAATCGAGGACGAGTTGTTTATAATCCATCTTCTTGTTTATCTCACAGAAAGCCACGTTCGAATGAGTTGACGAATAGGCTCATGGGGCATGAGTTCTTGAAAAGTATCTAAAACCTCGGCCAGACTGCGTTGTCGACTTTTACAAATCAGTTGATGCGTTACATCGTTGAAGACAACTTTCTCGGAGAGAATGCATTGACCGCGACATTTCTTCTTAAAATAATCCGGATGCATGAGTTTCACGTACCGAATAATGTCTCGAGTCGTTCGTCGTTTCAAGAACCGATGCCATTTCTTCTCGTTTAAAAATTCTCGATGACCGATGCGTTCTCTCTTTTCCACATTCAGAGCTCCAATATCCACGAGCACGGGATGATGGTCCGTGTACACAAAAGAACATAATTTTAAAACGGGAGCCGTTCCTCCGAGTCGATAACAAATACTACACAAGAAAACAATGAACGTGTAAAACGTTTCTGCTAAATATTCCGGTTGAAGAATGCGAGCACTATAAAGTCCAGGATTCATTTCAAAGAGACCTATTGTATATCCCGAACGTTCTCGGAAATGCGTTGCAAAAGGCAACACATACTCCGAACTCAATTGTCGATGAAGAAGGATCAAATCGAAAAAATGTTCGGGCAAGTCACAAGAGCTGCTGGCACTGTAAGATCTCCACTGCATCGAGTGGGAAGTAAACAGGCAGTGGAATCGTCTTTGATTGAAATTATTTAAAATGAGAAAACAGGCATAATCAAAATGCCAAGGACATTTGGAAGGAGCATAATAAACAATTTCTTTCACGTGTTCAATAATAGTATGAGTGGTGGATCGACTCATCTTCTTTCTTTCTTTAAAAAAGAAAGATGGTGGTGGTCTGTGTTTTAGATATGGATGAGACGCTTGGATACTTTGAAGGAGAAACATTTCAAATTCGACCCAAAACCAATTTCCTGATCCAGTTTTTACGTCTTTGCAATATCGATATCATTTTGTGGAGTAAAGGTTCGGATGATTATGTCGAGCGAGTGATCAACAGTTCATTGCACGATATTGCACGATATGCGTATCGGATATTTGGCCGCACGCAATGTGAAAAGTCGTGCCGAAAGTATAATATTTCAAAATGTTCGGAACATATCAGAGTCTTGTACGATTACGACATTCTTTTAATTGGGGTCGATGATAACGTCAATGAAAATATGGACGAGCGCTATGATTTAAGAATTCACGTGAAGCCGTACAAGCAGATAGATCCCCGTGATCAAGAACTGTATAAAGTCGTGGAAAAAATTACCCAATTTTGTATAGATCATCAACGAGAGTTGTAGATGAAGCGAGATAGGGTTTTTGCTATGTCAGCTGGGAACCCCATTCCGTATAGAGAAGTGAGTACGAGAAAGTTATCTGTATATAGTTCTTGAAGCAATGACGTCATTTTTAAACAAACCAATAGCGAGCCAGTTTTAAAAAATGATGATTGGGAAAAGGTCGGTTGAAAATCTGGCTGGAAAAAATATGTCAGAAAAATTTACAACCATTAAAAAAAAAAAAAAAAAAATTTTGTTAATTTTTATCATGTCTTCTAGACATGATAAAAATTAATGACTCCCCTTTTTTGTTTTCAATGATGTCTCAGCATCATGTTTCTAAAATACACCATGACTCACCATTTCTAAAAATAAAATTCCAACAAAAGAATGAGTCATAGTTTATTTTTAGAAATGGTAAGACATCATTCAGAGACAAAAGGGTGGTAGTGTTAATTTTTAGACATGATAAAAATTAACAAAAAGTTGGTTTTTTTTTTTTTTTTTTTTTTTTTTTTTTTTTACTTTTCAGATATTTTTGTTCCAGCTCTCACAAAATTTTTTGTTCCACTCGACTTCATCAACCAAACAAGACATTGCAAAATTCCTTCTAGAATGAATTCTCGCTTATCTATTTAAGTCATCCCATTTTCGCTTCAAATCAGTTTGTGCTGCTAAAGAGGTAACATCTCCTAAGGCCAGTAGTCTAATAACCAAGATACTACATTCTACTTTGTTCGAAAAAAAGAAATCTATTGAGTAAGAATGGATTATTCGTTGATTATCAAGAATATTCTTTCTTCTCCCATCCTTGAGAAAGCTATCGACGAATTAAAAGAACGTCAAGGTGCTCTCAACTTAATATGTCCCAACTGGGAAGATGTTTTAAATCACGATCCGCTGTACGAGACACATTGTCAACAAAAAGTTCAATTTTCCAAAGGAACTCGAAAAGATACTGTTCACATCCGAAACATTATTGGTTTACAAAATTGCTATAATGTTCTCGTGGCTGGTTATTGGTATTTGAAACCGGGGGAGAAGAATAAAACAGGAACTTCGTTCATGACTCGACTGTGTGCTCCTTTAACTAAAATTGGCGAAAGCATGAAAGAGAATCCGCAACACAAATTTGCGGAGAATTGTCGTTTTTTCATGGACCGGTGCGATCCCGCGTTCTGCTCTGCTTGTAAAGGAGCCCAAGATAAATTTCAAATTCATAGAAATATGTGGTGTATACGAAAGAGTCGGATCTTTAATGGAGAGGGTTTAAAAAATACTTTTCAGTGTTCGATTGAAAATATGTTTGGTACGACGACTTCTTTTCTAGGTATTCTAAACCTTCAAATTTCTAACCGGTACACTTTCGGAGAAAATTCGTACAAGGTAGGAGGTTTAGTTCGCGAATTTATCTTATTTAAAGAATCTGTCCTGTTCTCGACCGATCTGGATATTGAAACTCCTCTTTCCCTCCCTGTAGTCGAAGAGATGGAAGAAGGGGAAGAGAAGTGTCCCGAAATTATCGGTATTCCCAATTACTTCAAACCCGTTACTCATTTTTAAATAAGAAGAAAGCATTTAGAAATGGATTTATGGAAAATCCATCGTCGACATTTATTATCCAAACGACGTTACCGATTTTTTTCCAAGATGGCTCAAAAAGAAATGGATCAACTTCCCTATCTCACCCCTCATAATATGTTTATTCATCGAGGTTTATCGGAATCGCTGTTGAGTAACAGTTTTGTGATTACCGATCATATGCTTTCCAGCATTATACACCGAAAAGATAATATTGATCCTCAGTACAGTCAATATTTGAACAAAATCGTTCCTTGCCGCAATTTTAATCAACCTCTCCTCCTTCAGTTAATAGCCACCTCGATCGCGGAAAAGGTGAAAACGGAACAGAAAGAATTACCGATGGACACAAGAGGACTTCCTAAAGACCCAATAGAGGATCCAAATGCTAGGAAAGTAAGTGTTATTAAGGGGGTCCAGGAACCTCCCCGGAGGATGCACTGAATCAAATGTTTGGCGTAAACAAGTAATTTAAAAAATAATGGACGACCGTGTCAAAATGGTGAAGGTTCAACGAAACGATATGGTCTACAGTGTTCGAAAGTATTTATTATCGATCCAGAATTTACAAACCAAATATAAATTTTTGCAATATTTTGAACAAATAGGGGCCCAACGAGATAATGCCGGTCTGGTGCATGAAGATCGAGGCGATAAAATAAAAGTTGTGAACTTCTATTGAAAAAAAGAAGATGACGCTTTGGATATTTCTTCTCGTCTTTTATCTTTACCTGATCATGATCTACCTGTTTCGAAACGAGTCCCAAACGACTACAACCCCTCCTTGGCAATCCATTTCCTACCACCCTCCTCAGCGGACGACGCTTTATTCGACTTGCATTCACGCAACCGATTGTGACGACGATCAAATATGTTTTCGGGGTGAATGTCTTCCCAAACTCCTTCCCCATGCTACTTGTTCTTCAGCTACGGGAGAGTGGGTTCTGGTGAATCAAAAAGGATTGAAATTCGCGACCTGTTTTTGTAAATACCCTCATCTCGTCACGCAAAAAGAACGCGGGGGGAATTGTGATGTGGACATTGCTTGCGGACCTCACGGCCGATTAGAAAGTTTAGACAAAGATCCTTTGAAAGAAGGTAAATGTGTTTGCGATTTTGGATACAAGCCGCTTTTGCAAGGTTTCGGGTGTGAAGAAATGACCGCTCACGAACGATTAGCGTTTTCGAAGGAAGAAGAAAAAAACAACGTATGGGATCCAACCGTATTTTCCGAAAAGTATCTCGCGTCTTTCCAAAAACCCGGTTACTTCCAGCAGCCCTGTTCCTTCGATGCTTTTACAGGTCAGCCTTTAAAACATACTTTTTATCATGCAGAATTTGGAAGTTGTGTGTGCGATCCGAGGTATGGGAATATTGGGGTGCGACTCGATCATCCCTATTATTTGAAAAATAACGATAAGGGCTATAATGCTTGCGCGAATATTTTTAAAAGCGAACCCGATTCCCCGATCCATCATGTGAAACTGTTTGCCTATTTCTACATGTTTGATTATTCGCCGGTCACGTTCATCGAATTTGAAAATTTAGACCCGACTCAATTATCCTATCCTTTCAATTATTACGTGGTCCAATCCAAGAAACACCATCTACAAATCGAAGAAACGTGGCCTTTTGACTACATGCAATATGTTTTTAAGTACCTTCCCTTTACGGTGCATACGCGTCACTGCCACGAAGATCCTGTTTTTCATGTCAAAACGTGCTACGAAACCATTATTCGACAAAACCAGCTCACGCGTTGCCAGTTGATCGAGCAAGAACTGGATGGAAAATTAAGTCAACACGCGAACGCCTACACGCTCCTGTATCGATATCCCGTATGTCTTTTTTCAGAGGAGGATCGACGCGTTCCTGAAATTTATCAAGGCCATGTCGTTCTCAATCCTTTCCATTTACTGTTGAAAGCCCTCCCAAACCTTCTTCGATCGAATGGTATTCAGATGAAACCGAATGAGGAAGGCATGTGGCACGTCACGTTTGCTCGAGCTCCTTATGTAGAAACATATGCGGCGACGTTAGATCCAGCCGTCTTTCCCGATATTAAAGGAGAACCCACGAAAGCGTTGGAAAAAGGTCATTTCTTTTAAAGAGAAAGAGAGAGAAAATCAAAATAAAAGAGAGGGAGACATATAATCAAAATAAAAATGAAACGCGCTCATGAAGAATCCGAAAAGGAAATGGACCATGGAGAGGGGGGAAAGGAGGAAGAAGAACCTACCCATAAACGAATTAAAGAGTCGGACGTGTCTCTATTATTAGAGCTTCAAAATAAACACACAGATCCCGGTCAGCAAATGAATCGAGAATTGGAAACGGCTCGCGAAAAATATCTCGTTTCTTATCTACGGAAAGTCATTGAAAAACTGCCCATGAGTAAACACGTTCTAGATTCAACGACCGAAATTCCAGAAGGCTACGAAGGATTTTTAAAAATGTACAGTATCGCTAAAACATGCGTCCATTCGGAAATTCAGTTAAAAAAATTGATGGCGTTTAATTCCATCTTTGACATGTTGAATGGCGTGATCGGGAAAGTCATTCACGATAAATATATCGCTCCATATTTAACGAAACTAGTCACCGATCGCGATTTGAATCGGGCTTTTGCCGTATTCCAAGAAACTCTGCAAGCAGACGATACGAACGTATCCACGGAACTCCATTGCGTTTCGTTTTTGATTCAAGACGAATTGTCAAAGAAGAAACCTCTCAAAGTCCCCAACCCTTTGTATAATCGTTTCACGCAGCAAATGTATGCCGTCAGTAAATACGTGACAAGTATATTAATGGCGATCGCAGCGAATCATGCAACTGCATCTACGCCTGACTTTGAAATGATCGGAACACCTAGAAAAGGAGAAAAATAACCAATGAAAAAAAAAAAAAGCTTAGGAATACGAAAGTCCATTAGTAATAAAACATGACAATGTCAGTTGGAAAAATTTTCTAAAAGCTGAAAAAAAAAAAAAAAAAAAAAAAAAAAAAGAAAACTTTTTGTTAATTTTTATCATGTCTTTAGACATGATAAAAATTAACTCTACCCCCTTTTTCTTTTTTGTTGTGAATGATGTCTCACACTTTCTAAAACTAGATTTCTAAGCAAAAGAATGAGTCATATCGTTCTTGGAAATTTATTTTAGAAACATGTTGACACCTGATTCAAACCAAAATAAGGGGTGAGGGGTAGTAAAGTTAATTTTTATCATGTCTAAAGACATGATAAAAATTAACAAAAAGTTTTTTTTTTTTTTTTTTAATAGTCAATTCGATGTGGACAAGAAGTTACCCTTTTTTAACCAGAATAAACTTTCACTTAACTATTTAAATCGTCAGTCAGTGCTGTGGACTGGATCCAAGCTTATACTCCATCATAGGAAAAACCTTCTTATTTGGGTCCATATTCTTAAAAGAATTTCTTTTTTTGAATGTCTATTCTCCATTCGATAAACCACGCAACCAACACCAGAAACACGATCCATCGAAACTGAAATATATAGAAGAGTTTAGGAAAGAAATTAAATCCATGGAATATAGTTTCGGCCGCTTCATGGTACCGTAAACGCCGATCAAGGTTGACGAGCTGTTTAACCGGTTCAGGAGCGATTAATAATTGTCTGTCTTGATTCACCAGAATCACGGAATGAGCCCAATCCACCTCATTTAAAGAACCCACGTTGAATTTTTCTGCCGAGGGGTAATTGGGATAAACATGTTCCGTTACATATCGTAAATGCGCGTCTAAGAGTTGAGCTGTAAAAATAATATTTTTGGGATACGTCAATAACAATTGACTTCTTAGAAATTCTTCCTGATAAGGAATCCAAGCTGATGAACGATCAAGAATCGTTTCCATCATGATATTATTTCATGTACTCTGTTTTTTCTTCTTTACCTATTCCAATGTTTCATGTACCGAAATTTACTCGTCTATTATTCGGGACAATCCATCCCTTTTCATTTCAATCTTCTTCAATGGTATCGACAAGTCCATCAAGAAATCACATAATAAAGGAATCATTAGTGGATAAAACAATGTTTGGTTTTAATCTTCGTTCGACTCTCGCCATAACCATTTTAATATGTCTGGTGACAACACTGGTCATCATGGCCCTCATCGTATATCGTCTCTCTTACGGCAGTGTGGCTTTCGTTTACGATGCTGCTGATCCGAATAAAGTCACGACCAAAGGAACGACAGCGAGCGATTTCTGGGCCAACAATAAAATGTTGCTCATTGCTCCAACGGTTGTCAATGTGATCAATATACTAATGGTCGGTTTATTACTTTACGTGTAACCGAAAAGAGAATAAAGACTAGATTCAAAAATACATCACGATGGATACAAAGGCTATCATGGTAATTATCTTATTAGGAATTGTATTTGTCTCGTTACTCAATTTCGGCTACCTGGCAACAGCTATTTACAGTGATGCGACACCCAAAACAGGAGCCGAACATTTTAATCAACGCAACTGGATGTTTTACGGAAATATAATGCTACATATTATTGCTCTGATGCTAGGTGGAGGCATTTTTATGAAAAAGTAATGATTTCATTAAAAAAAAATATGACAAGACCTACCCAAGATGAATCCAAAATCTTTCAGAGAAATACTTTCATAGATAACGATGAGTCACTTGTATTCATAAACACGTTCAAGGTGATGGACGGGCGTAACTTCAATCCAAGAAGAAATATACCAACAACTGCTTTTATTGACATCTTGCCCACTCAAGAAGGAAGAACAAGAATGATCAGAGTCAGCTAGAAAAAAAAAAAAAAAAAAAAAAAAAAAAAAAAAAAACTTTTTATTAATTTTTATCATGTCTTAGACATGATAAAAATTCACTCTACCCTCCTTTTCGTTTTGAATGATGTCAACATGTTTCTAAAAATAGATCTCTAAGAATGAATCATACTTTTCTTGGAAATCTATTTTTAGACACATGTTGACATCATTCAAAACGAAAAGAAGGGTAGAGTTAATTTTTATGATGTCTAAAGACATGATAAAAATTAACAAAAAGTTTTTTTTTTTTTTTTTTTTTTTTTTTTTTTTTACTAGAGAATATTTTTCTCAGCTCTCAAAAATTTTCCCAGCCAACTCGATTGACCAGATATCACCATTTTCTTACAATAATGAACTTTCACTTATTTATTTAAACCATCCCAGTTTCACTTCAAAAAATCAGTCTGTGCTATGACCTGAATACAAGCTTCTGTTCAGGTATGTTAATAATATAATTTTTATTTCTTTGGCTTTTCGCGTTTAGTTTATGTGATTCGTCTTCCGCTATAGAGATCCAATATTTTATAATGGCAATTTTGATTTAAGATGGTCACCATTTTCGCCATTTTCCGTAGCGCTTGATCTGCTCGAGTGTCCATGTTGCGTCTATCTTCATAAGACATATCTAAATACAGCTCATTGGCGTTCGGTTCAATATTTAGGTGATACACTTCATGATTGCGTTCTTTGCCATGAGAAACTTGAACACATCAAATTCATTTGGCCGGCGATCGGATTTGAACGGTTTCAGGACTCTCGGACTGTAAAGTCGTTTCCCCTTCGGATCAAAGACGAAACCCGGACAAGGTCCACCTTTTTGAGAACGAACTTCCACCTCGTCCGGTTCGACATCTTCTTCGACCTGTCGGCCATTGTCGGAACGATACTGTAATTTAAACCGTCGCCAATTGTGAATAAACGCGTCGAGAGTATCCTCCGATTCTGGAAAATATTGTCGGTAAAGCGTTTCGGCTTGAGTTTGTTCTTCGGGTAATAAATTGGTATACTCCACATATTCAGTGAACAATTTCCGGAAAATAGGATCTTTCTCACTTAAATAAGTGGCCATTTCATCCAACGTCATTTCGTATAACTGTTCGACAAAATTCATGATGGAAGTGCTTTTTTCTTCTTCTTCTTATTATTATTGAATTTTCAAAGCGGACATTATATCTTCCATTCTCTCACATTGATAGCGGTATTTTAAATATTTGAAAGACGTGATGGCCATGAGCGCTAGAAAAATGACGAGCGTTAAGACCGTGAAATGAAATTTAAAGTGAGTTTCTTCCTCATGCACAATCAACACGCAAATGGAATAGAGTAATCCGCCCGGTAAAGCAAAGATACCGAACGGTTCTAGCTTCGAAATATTCATGGGGATCCTAAAAGCGACTGGGCGACTCTCAAGTTAGTAAATACTTTATTCCAAAATTCTTCGTGAATAGCGAGCGAATTTTCTAAAGAGGCCTGGAACGTTTCGTACTGAGGCAAAGTTTGAGCAAACGATAAAATACAGTCTTTGGGGTTATTTATCGGCGTATGAACTAACCATTCGCGTAACCGGTTCCACGTCTCGGGCCAACATTGAATTTCTTGGTTGAACCGATCGGCAATCGAGGGACCGAACGTTTCATTCAAAAACCAAGAAATGCAAGCTACAGTTTGTTTCATAATCGTTTCTGAATTCATGGTTCCTTATTTTTAAATATTTTTTTTTCATTTATTTCAGAAAAAGAAAAAGAAGAGCAAAGAATGAATCATTTAGACGAATTGTTTCAGTACCTTCTCCAACACAAGAAAACAATTGTGTTTGGGAACCTGAGTCGATTACCCTATGTGATCAACGATTACATTTCCAAACATTTATCCCACCTCACCATTTTTGTCATTTGTCCCTTTTATACGTACCCGTCTCCCCCTCATGTGCGTGTGTAATTAAACCGGAAGAATTGAGCACGAACACGTGCGATTTATTATTCTACATTGAACCTTTTCCGCATGCCGTTTTACACCACGACATTAAAACGGCTCAACACCTCGTCATTTTAACGAGCCACATGATTTTTATCGATCGATACCATACGTGTTCCTATTTATCCTATTTTCATTTCCCGGGAAGTTTAGAAAGGTATATGGAAAAAACCAAACATCTGATGGATTTGGAACAGACGTTCCTTTACAAAACGGATCTACCCGAAGTTAAAGAGTCCAAGAAAGCTCTTTCGATCGGTCCTAGTCCTACCCTGGATCGATGGATTAGTCCCGAGAATCCCGATCCGACTCCCTTAGAAAACATGTCATGGATTTTAATCGATCTCACGTCCTTCCGGAATACGTCGTCACTGTTATTTCATTTTTGGACAGCTTTTGATTACATGCTGAATCATATCGATCGCATTGAAGGCTGGCAATTGTGTTTTAAAACGTCCGCGGAAGCTCGTGCTTATAAGAAACTCGTTCAGAAATGGATCGATTATCTCTGTTGTAGGGAATTCCAGCACGGGAACGTGTTACAATTGAATGAAATTCTCTCCCTCACGCCTTTTTATCGAGCAGGGACGGTCGATCTTCCGATTATTTTAGAAAAGAAACGATTCGGACCTTTGGAATATATTCTTTGCACATCGGTTCAAGATGCGTATCGAGCTTCTATGCGATATAACTTAGATCCTGTCGTCGGATCCGTGTTTCGATTGAAATAAAGTCAGAATGAATGATCCTAACGAGGATGATGTTTCGAAGAAAATTCCACCTCTTGGAACACCCGAAGTTATTTATTATGACGATATTCTACCTTCACAAATTCAAAACCAAGTCGACCTTCCCGACGATTTCGAACTTCAATTTCCTCTCCACACGTATGCCAAATCCGATGTAACCACTAGCCCTTACATTATTCGACCGTCCGTTTCTCCTTCTTCTCGAAGTTCGAGTCCAAGAAGAAGTCCAAGAAAACGCAGTCCGAGTCCAAGAAGGAGCAGAAGTCCAAGTCTAAGCAGGAGCAGGAGTCCAAGTCCAAGAAGAAGAAAAAGTCGAAGAAATCGTAGTCGTAGTTTAGAAATACGTCATTCTAGAAGAAGAAGTCCTGTAAGAAGAAGTCGTTCGGCTTCCTTTTCATCGTCTGCATCTTCTTCTTCCTCTCCTTCCAATATGAATCGTAGAGGAACACAAAGACCCATTCGTAGAAGACCTATGAGAAAACGTCGAGGATACGTTCTTGGATCTCGAACCGTTCGTGTGGGTCCTAATCGATTGCTTCATAAATATGGTAACCATTCCATTACGTTTGTGAGCGAAGGTGGGGCCCACATACGAAATAAGAAAATTCCCAATAAAGCTTGTCGATATCTATTAAGTCATTGCTCACGACGGCATCCAACAGCTCGAGATCGATTGCCACGACAAGCTCGTATTGTTTTGAGAAAGAAAAGAGCTTAAACACAACGAGTTGAAAAAGAAACAATATCCAAGCAATTCACAAAATAATAAAGTTCACTTACCAAAATGTGTATATAATAGACTTTAACTGAAGCTCTTTCGAGGCTGGTATCCAAAGCACAGACTGATCTGAAACCGAAACTCGAGTAATTTAAATAGTTAAGTGGAAATCCTTTTTCTGGTTTTATCGATCGAACCAACTGGGAAAAATTTCCAGAGCTGTATTAAAAAAAAAAAAAAAAAAAAAAAAACCCTTTTGTTAATTTTAATCATGTCTTCAGACATGATTAAAATTAACTATCCCCCCTTTCGTTCAAATGATGTTAATCTGTTGCCTCGATATGTTTCTAAAAATAGAACATGACTCATTTCTTTCTTGGAAATTTATTTTTAGAAATATGTTCGAAAAGATGAGACATCATTCCCAGACAAAAAGAAGAGAGAGTTAATTTTTATCATGTCTAAAGACATAAAAATTAACAAAAAGTTTTTTTTTTTTTTTTTTTTTCCGAAGCTAAATTTTTTCCTACTACCCAACTTTTGCTTCTCCTTTCTACCTCCCCCCCTTTCGTTTCACAGTATATAAACAGCTGGAGCTGAGACGATTTTCTCATTTCATACTGAGGACAAGATGGATCAGGAAAACACTGTAACCCTGGAGCCTTTGACATTACCCTTGAAGGATCGTCTCAAGTACGTGTTGGATGAAGTCGTGCTGGAAGAATTTAATCAATCTAATTTGTTTACGACTAAAACCACCGTTCAGTTGAGAGTTTTAAAAAGAATAGCTAATATGATGATGTTTCCGTGAACCTTGATTCAAGATTTGAAACCTCTTGTACCCGTCCATCGATACTGTTTAAATACCATTTGGCGTTTATGGATGGATGTGCAACAGCAGTTGGTACAAAATAAAACCATCTCCACGCCAGATGAATGGAATATGATCGAGAAAGTTTTATCTAAAGACTATTCTAGATCGACCGATCTAATAAGACTTTCCAACATCTTATTCAAACGACAGGAAATACCTAAGATAGAAGTGTATAAATTATTTGCCGTAGACGGATTGCTGGGCGAGGATCTGCAAAAGTATGTTTTTAATCTACAGTACGGAGGAGATGAAAAAACACCTTTAAACGAACAAGAAGCTCTAGATTTTAAAGCAGTTCATGCTCGAATCGTCCGTTGTTTATATCACGAAGTTTCCAAACGATCGGAATCTCTTCTCTACGTGGATGTGATTCGACGTACTATAGAAGAAATAATAAACACTACACCTTCTACCAGTGATGAAGTAAGCGAATGGGGTGCATTGTATTTAAAGTATCTTGGAGAGGATCTATTTTCAAATATATTTTACGAAATTAAAGTCTGGAAGACGAAAGAATTGGAACAATACCAGGCGAAAAAGAATCAACAAGAAAATAATTCTCAAAAGAGAAAGAATGTGAGAGAGGATCCTAGAATCAAGAAGAAAAACAGAAATAATATGTCGGACCCTACTTTAGCTTCGAGTGATTATTTCGACCCTTCGATTGTCGATTTGCAACCTGTTCGTTATCCTTCTCCCAAGAGTCCACCTCCATCGGAAAAGGGGGAAGAAGATCCTATTTCTCCCGAGAGTCCACCTCCATCGGAAAGGGGAGGAGAAGATCCTGTAGAAGCTTCCTTCGAAAGACTAGAGTGTGAAGACGAAAATGTAGAAACTACAAGTAGTGAACAAGGCAAAATGAACCCCTAGAGACTCGGAACATTTTTTCCATGGCTCTTTAATGGAATATAAAGAGTGGACAGTCCAATAATACATTGAAGGTATGTGGGAGACTATATATATATTTTTTGGAATAGATTTAAATATTTTAGATGCACAAATATTAGACGAAATGAACTTGTTTTTGTCCTTTACAAGAAGAACTGCTAACCATGATAAAATGTTTTTTGAATAGCATCCTTTCCAAAATATTTTTTCATCAGGTTCCATCCTCAACTGTAAAAACTGATTTTGACAAGATTTTATAGATAAGATAGTTCATTAAAAATTTTTTTGAGAACTGGTTTTTATCGCTATTCCATACGCAACTGTAAAAACTAAAATTTATAGGATTTTATAGTTGAGACAATTTATTTTTTTAATTAAAAAAATTTTTTTTGGAACTGGTTTTTGTATATGTTCCATACGCAACTGTAAATACTGAATTGAATCTCATTTTATACTTGTTACTATATAAAAAAAAGAATCCTTTTATTTTTGTTGTTAAAAAAGCAACAACATCGAACTTTTTTTCGATATATAGGAACAAAGCCCTCCTCCAAGATGAAATGGGATTCGTTTCAAAATAGAAATGAATATACTGTCACTTCTTACGATCTCGATCACGCTATTCGGTATGCTCAAGAAGCGACTCAACTCTATATTTACGAACAAGCTCTTCAAAGTCGGTACGCTTTTATTTTTAAACATATCACCTTCCAAATAAGAAAAGCCGACTCCAAACGGGATTACTACATACCTAAAACCCTCGATCCGGAACAATGTCACGTCGTCGAAAAATTTGTTTTTACGCAAACGGGATGTGACATGATTGCCTGCTTCCCTTTTCAAGAAAATTTAGAATCGTGTTTCCCGGAAGATGAACCGCGATGGATTCGACTCGGAACGGGTTTCAGTTTAGCTTGCCAACCCGCCTGCGATCGTTTATATTCCAACACGCAGCAGAGTATGGACACGGAATATCGAAATGGAAAATGTGTAGCCGTAAATCTCGCCAAGAAATTATTAGCTCTCTTGCCCGAACAAGTTTTCTTTCAATCGAATCATCCTTCTCTTTCTCGTCATCATGCCGGCCTCAATCTCGTCGAGGGTCATTTACGACTCAACCAGCCTTATTGTGAAGCGTACGGTCTTGTTTTCAACGGGTCTGATTGTGTGACGACGACGGGGCAAGATATTAGCGAATTTTTCTTGGGAAGCAGTATCTATCGATCTATTTCCACTCTGGAAAAAATTATACGTTACCACCATATCCTCCTCATCTTCCCGACTTTGTACAAAACTGGCCCAAGAAACATGTGAAAAGGTCCTTGGTTCATGAATTGGCGATTGATGTAGGGATCGATATCGGATTAGAAGCCGCGCAAAAAATCCTTGAAAAACGGATGCCTAAACTCTTAACCAAATTGAGTATGCAGTCTCTTCCCATTCAATCGGCCATCCTTCAAGCCGTCGTTCGGACCCAATTAAGTACGCTCGCAACACTTTCCAGAATCGCCGCGACAGGATTCTCGGTTACTTCCAATGTGCTGACGGGTATAAGTATTCTGTCCGCCGTACTCGATATATTGGATCCGTTTCATTTCAATAAAGTGCTGACCGCTCGAACTCTTTACGATATCGACTGGCGATTAGACGTTCAGTTTTATCAATCGGAAACGGACCATGTTCTAGAAATCACACCCGATCTTCTATGGGACGTGTTAGAAGAAGACGCGAGCGATCGATACCTCTTCTTTGCCGAGAAAGTGCAAGAATATTTAGATGCTATCCATAAAGTACCCATGACCGATCGACCCCAAACGCGAATGTCATTTCTCCAAAAATCACGAACAGACGAAAGAACCCCGAAAAATTGGATTTATTTCACGATAATTGTTTATTTGTTAACAGGATTCACCTTCCTATTTCAACCCTACATGCATTACTTATGCGTGACCATCTTTTTCCTATTTGTGTTTTATTTTTATCGTCATTCTAAATGAAAGCTGAAGATTTTTGGAGAGAAAAAAAACGAATGACTTGGAGGGGGAGTAACTAACCAGTGAATAAACTAAAAAATCAGTTAGTACTTACAAATTATAAGAAGATGTTTCTTCTTTCACAGCACAGAGTGATATGAAGTGAAACTTGGAGTTTAAATAGATAAGCAAGAATCCCTTCCAGAAACAATTTTAACATGTCTGGTTTTTTGGATCAACTCGGCTGGGAAAAAACTGTAAGAGCTGAAAAAAATTTCTAGATGAAAAAAAAAAAAAAAAAAACTTTTGGTTAATTTTTATCATGTCTTTAGACATGATAAAAATTAACTACCTCCCCCTTTTATCTGGGAATGTTGTCTCACACTTTCTAAACATAGACCATCACTCCTTTCTAAAGAATAGAATTCCAAGAATGAGTCATGGTTTGTTTTTTCGAATGGGTGAGACATCCTTCCCAGACAAAAAGAGGGGACAGTTAATTTTTATCATGTCTATAAAACATGATAAAAATTAACCAAAAGTTTTTTTTTTTTTTTTTTTTTTTTTTTTTTTTTTTTCAGCTGTGAGAAATTTTTTCCCAGCCGACTCGATGGACAAGATACCATTTTTTAAGAATGGACTCTCGTTTACCTATTTAAGCTTTCCAAGTTTCGTTTCAGATGAGTCCGTGCTGCGGATACTGTTCTCCTGAAGATCTTTCAATAATACCACTTTCTCGGATAAAATTCATCACCATTCGCTTTTTTAGCATAACTTAGATAGATATAGAGAAATTCCTCGTTTTTATGATCTTTCGGGTAATACTCATTTCCATTTTCGTCTCGTGCATATCGGATGTAATTCGTCTCTGGCTTTTCCCGAATTCTATCCTGTATATAATATTCTTTTCCAATGCTGGATTTAGGATAAATCTCTCCTCCCCTCGCATTGACAACATACGTTTTCACATTTACATCCAATGAATTTAACGGGTATTCTCCTCCATTGTTTAATTTAGGATAAAATTCGTCTCCGGAATTGGATTTGGCGTACCGACGAGGAAGCGCTATATATTCATGACCCCGATATTCCACAGCGTAATATTCATTTCCATGCTCGTCTTTGGCAAAAATAGGTCGATTGTCATTATCGAAATAATACAGCTCCTGTTTAGGTTTTTTAGGATCTTTCGGATATCGTTCTTTTCCAAATTCATCTATGGTGTAAACCGAAACCATGTTTTTTTCCTTTACCGATCTTGATATTTACATGAGTCACCTCCGATTATCCAGTTATCTTTTGATACATCTTTCGAATCCAGTCTTCAATCGATTGGCCCGTCGTTTTGAGATGTTCGGAATTATGAACGGTCAAATAAGCCATGTAAGAGGCTAGACCAAACGTGAGGACTAATAAAAATAAAAAGATGAGCCGGTTCGTTAAGAGGGTGACTGCGACTAGGATAATGCTGATATAAACCGTAGAGTAAAACAATATGCCTTGACCTAAATAACGATCCATTTTTTTTCTACTTTATTCCATTTGAATCAACGAGTCAGCCGAGACCGGATAGTCATCGGTCGTGACGGGTTTTCGGTCATTTCACCCGTGTACAACAACGTCATGTCAGGATCGGGGAGGGGCTTTTAATTTTCGGTCTTCCCAGTAAGCTGAACGAGGATGCGTGACGAGAATTCTAAAAAATAATTTCATGTCGCGCTCGGTCCAAATTTCATAGACTGAGGTAAGGAGGGGGATACCTTCGGGATGCTGCGTCGCATCAAAAACAGCTTCTCGTCCATCTATTTTATATCGCGCTCCATGTTCCGGTATAATACGACTCAGCTCTTGAACTTCAAGTCGAAGGGTTAATCCAGCCGGTAAAATCCCTTCATAGGCTTCTTCTTTGGTTACGCATACGTGATACCCGTACGGAGTGGCTCGAATTCCTTCTGTGGAGGAAGAAGGACAAAAGACAAAAGGTTGACGCCAATTACAAGTGGCGTATAATACGGAATCGGGAATAAATCGTCCCGATCGTATGCGATGGCCTTCACGACACGTTTCGGGAACGCTATAAGTCGAAGCCTGTTTCACGAATCGCTGCGACCAAAATTTCAAACCTTGCCGTCGAACGCGTTTCTTTCGAATTTTTCCCTTTTCGAAAAGACACATGTGAGGAGAAGTGGGTAAATAAATAGCTGTTTTCAATTGTTTGAGGAATGGGTACGGCGTGCAGTCGGGATGAGAACAAATATTATAGCCGGGAATATAAACTTCTTCGTTGGTTTCGTCACAAGAGGTACGAGGTTCATGATCAAGAGTCGTCCAGGGCCGAATTCAATTCGCAACGATCGATAAATGATCGAATTTAAACACATCGAGATGCCGATACTGAAACGCGCCGGGGATGCGCGGTCGACATTCATTTCCGTCAAAAAATGTTTGAGGAGGACACGTTTGAATTTCCCTCCGAGCGCAATCAAAATATTGATCGCTCGTATCGCCTATCGCGAGTTTCGACGATGACGACTTATCCTCACAAGCCCATTCAACCGTATATTGATCCGACACTCGATAGCCTGGTTCTAGAACCGTACGTTTTCGGGTTGGATCACACGTGTAAGCTACAGCTCGATCCAAGGATGTTGAAAATTGATAGGACGGGAGATGTTTCGTATACTCGTGAGCGGGAACGACAGTTTCTTTTGAGCTCGGTTGAACATTTTCACAGAAAAGAGGCGGTTGACATGTTTGGGACGTTTCGTCGTACACCATCGGTAAATGGAATAAGGCATCGCCGATCCATGTGTCCCAGGAAAGAGGACAGGATATAGTGTCGCGAACCATTCCGTTTTCACAAATCGCGTAACCCGGAGAGTACAGAAAAGATCCTTTTTGGACGATGGGGAGAGGTCGTTGCGTATTATCCGGAAATCCGTCGCAGAGATCAGACACGCATCGCCGATAATGTGTCGAATATTTTTCTCCGGGCGAACATCGAATCATTTTCGGTCGATGGCCACGACACTCGATATACGTCACCTCGTCAATCGGAAAATGTTGACCGTCTTCACAGTAAGATACGAAATGTTTTCGCGAAGTGCAAGCGTCGTAGTAGAAAAATGTCTTGGGCGGACAAGCGATTCGAATCGGTTGTTCGTTCTGGCATTCGTAATAAAAACGTCGATTGGTTGGATCGGGTAAAACCGATCCGTCATGCTGATCGATGCAGGGATTGACAGGAATGCAGGTAGAAGGAGAATGTTCTTCTTGACACATGAGCACGTCTAGAACACGACCGTGCCGACATCGATAATAACAATACATCATGGACTTTTCGCGGGGTACAAAACTCTGCGATCGTAATAAAAACAGGTAGAGGTTTTTCCCCGTTGCGGGGAGCTGAGTATCATCGGGCTGTCCAAAACATTCATCTTTTTCCCAAATCCGTCCTTCCGCGAAATAATATTCGGGTGGGAGAGGAAACGTCCATGTTTTTCCCGTGGAGGTGTGAAACGAAACCTCGTTGTCGTTTGAGGTCTCGATATGATATTGGAAACGCGTCGTTGTCGTCGGAGGAGAAGAAGGAACTTTCGGGGACGGGACCGAAAAATTATAGAAATACAAGTAGCAGTAGTATAAACCCAAAACGAATAAAAGTATGACGAGCATCCAGCCTTTATTCATGAACGAGATGTGCCAATTATGGAAAGAGCAAAGAATTCCGAAAAAGGACGCAGCAGCGTGTTGTTCCAAACCGAATTATCGACATTTTTTAAAACAAGATCGCGCGTTGGATGAAATGCCGGCTCTGTATCGTGAATGTTTATCCTGTCAACAAAAAAGAAAGATCTTGGCGCGATAAAAAAGTAAGTCAGAATGGATTCGTATCGTCTAACCCGACGTTATTTTCGTCAATTGCAACGGCTTCACTTCCTCTCGCAAATGCGGCAACGCGATTGGTATCATCATATCGTCATCCAATACGGGATGGATCCCCAAAAAGGACGCCATTTCACACTTTTTCATCCGGCTATGGATACCCATACAGAAGAGTCGCTGGTTTTCTTTGGAAAACGTCGCTTGTTTCTTACGTTTATGTTGAAACGGATCGTTCACCAAGGTTTGAATGCCGAACAACGGTTACAACCGAACGCGTTATTACCTCTCAAATCGTTCGACGATCCCGTCTATGAAACACAACGCAAGGCTATTCAAAATATTTGGGAGGTCGATGCTCATTGGTATACTACGGAGAATAAAAACGATATTGCCGTGAAGAATACGGCTCCTTTCATCAAAACAGAACCTCAAGCTATGTAATTTTAAATATCCATCGGATGGGTGAGATGATTCGGATACGACACGATTTCAATCGTATGAGGCCATTTTAGCATGTATTTATAATGTAAAAGATCGTGCCGCTTCAGGGTATCGAGCCGGATAGCTGAAATATAGGTTTTTTCTTCGTTGGTTTTCTCGTACAAATAACAAATACCTTGATCGACGAACACGTAAACATCTTGAGGAAACAGCTGCAGAAGCGACTTGTCCTTGGAAAAGTGTCGAATCACAGTATAATTAGAACTCGTAGGGATCGGAACCGGTTCTAATTTATAAAGGAGGAAAGAAAGAAAAATGATACACCCGAGCGCGATCATTCTATGCATTGTATTTCTAGTGACTCTCTTGAATCTTTTTTATAAACCCGATCTCCGGATGCCTTCTATTCCTCCCTCATCATCATTAGCCTTACCAGAAATTTCAACCGAGACGTATTGCCCTTTCCAAATCTTTCAGTGTCCCGATAGCCATTGCGATTGTTCTCAGCTCTGTGAAACAAATCCCACGTTTTACGAAAAACTCACTCTTTCTGATAAAACATGGAATCATCTCGAACCGGGTACTTATTGTATTCCCCAAGGAATCCGGACCGCTTGTCTTTCTTCCTCGGAAATTCCCATTTTTTCGGCCTCGGGATGGCTCTGTGCTCCTCGTTCCTCTTTCACCCATCCCTGTCAACATCCAGAAGCCCGTGATCCTTCTCTCAATGTTTTAATAGATCGTCGAACCCAACAACCCGCTCAAGAAGTAGCCGATTATTACGAAACGTTAGAAGATGGATCGTTCCGATACCAGTGTCAATGCCATTCTTTAGATCGACGAGGTAATCGAATGATTCAAACATCTCCGTGGGTCTGTTCTGTCGATTACTGCGTTCGAGATTTGTGGAACGTGCCCGGACTAGGATGGGACGCCGAACGACACGTCTGTGAATGTGGACCCTACGTACATCGAGTTCTGGGTGATCTATCTTCCCCCTGTGTTTTGGAATATACACACATAGACGAAAAGCATAGGTTAACGGGAAAACGAGAATGTATGACCGACCAATCTGTTGAATTCCGACCGATTTATTGTACAGAGAATCAGTTGGTTTTACGGTTCACAAAACGGGTCTTGCGAGGCAACACAGCGTACGATTATGTCATTGTACATGGAACAAGTGTTCCTAAAATTTCGAGAGGTCAAGAATGACATCTCATTTCAAACGAATCGAGAAAAATTTTCAAACGGACCAAGAATTGAGTCGGTTTGAAAAGGAAGACGAAAGCCCCAAAGAGGAAGGATGGTCGAAGAGACAAACGTTCGCCATTCATTTACTACTGGTAACGGCGGGTCCTACGATTCTTTTCGCTTTACTGGGCAACGTATTGAAGATTCATTATTATGTCGTCTGTTTAATTCTATTATTTTACTTTGGAGCTCTGGCCTACTTGATACGATACCGATTTCAGTGGCTATTGCAAGCTTTTAAAGAAAGTCAGAAATATATTCGTTGAATATGGGACTTGAAGAGTGGATTATATAAAAAAAACTTTGAAAAAAAAATGAAGAGGGAGAAGAGTAATAAAAAAGGAAGAAGCAATAATTTAACCATGGCGATGGATCCTGTACTTATTCATCTATCTCCCAAAAATTCTGAAGGTAAAGAGTTAGATTTGGAAATATGGATAAATTCCGATGATACGGATGACAAGATTATAGAAATACATCGTCATGATCGCAAAGACAAAACGAAAGAATTTGAACCCTGTTGTCAAAATCCTTTTTTAACTCCTGCTATCCTCCAACGTAGAGAAAATGAAAAGAATAAAACGATAGATAAAACATTAGAATTGACCAAAGAAGCCATTCACATGTTGAAAGAAGTCTTTTCGGGAAATGGAGAATTCAGTACAATGGAATTTGATGCATCGTCCACTGAGGTAAGACCTGATTTTAGACAGCCGACAAAAGAACCTGAAGTTGAGAAAGCAACAAGTTGTCAAGGTCGTAAACATAAGAAAAGAGTTAATAAAAAGAAATAATACATTTAAAAAGACCTCCCCATCTTTCCATGAATTTCTTGAACAATGATTTGTTTTCACGAGACTCAATCCACATCTTTGCTGGATCTAAAGAGAATCTTGAGAGAAGACATGGCTTAAACTGTTTCCAGGAGAGTTGAAGTGCAGGCTTTTTCAACAGCACAGAGGGATCTGAAGCAACAGTTGAAATGCTGAAATATATGGAACAGAAATTCCATTCTTAAAAAAAAAAACTGGGATGTCTTGTCAATCGAATCGGGTAGAAAAAATTCTTGGCTGGAAAAAAAAAAAAAAAAAAAAACTTTTTGTTAATTTTTATCATGTCTTTAGACATGATAAAAATTAACTCTACCCTCCTTTTTGTTTTGAATGATGTCTCACCTTTCCTAAAAATAGATTTCTAAGAATGATCATGTTTTTCTGGGAAGTCTATTGTTTACAAACATGTCTAGACAACATATTGACATCATTCAAAACAAAAAGGAGGGTAGAGTTAATTTTTATCATGTCTAAAAGACATGATAAAAATTAACAAAAAGTTTTTTTTTTTTTAAGGTTAAATAATTTTTTCTCCCAGCTCTCAATCAAAAATATTTACGATGTCTCGATACCTCTACCTACTTTTATTTCCCCCCTCCTCCTCTCTTAGTATATAAATGGTTGAAAAAGAAATCGGGGTTCATTCTGTTTCGTAAAAAGATAACGAACACATGGCAACGGATAACTTAGTCATTTCATGTGAAGAAGATCCCTTTGAGGATATTCCAGATACGGAACCCACTTTTTATGGACCATTTTCACCCGTTTTTAGAGTACCGAAAAAGTCTTCTCCTTCTCCAACTCATTCTTTGGAAATACTGTCTTCTCCTCCCTCGTTATCCACTCATCAGTGCTCTAGAAAGAAGAAGTCCTCACAGACCAAGCTCCACCAAAAAATTGTTGGTGTGTTGGCTGTCACCTCTGATGGATATACTCTTACGAACTGCGTCCGGTTTATAGCCAGAGACCTGAAAACACATACGAAGGAATTTATTCAGCAATTGAATGCGGATCTGGAACGACTTCATATTGAAAAACTCTACGTGGCGAATGAACCCACTCGAGAAAAAATTCATCAAAAGGTACATCTCAAGTTTTTATGGACTGTTATTTACAAACCTCAACATCGTCAGCCACAGCAATGTCCATCTTGTCGATCGAAATCTTGTCATCGATTTATGGCCATGCTAGCGCTCCAACAATTAGTGAAATTTGCTGTTCATAAATGTATTCATTGAGTGGATAGGTAATCAAGGAATTTTTCTATCTTTTTCCTTTTTTCAGATGATCCAGAGAAACAAATACTCTACTTCATATGGTTTAGTGGTAAAGACCTCATCAGGACAGGTGGTGATGATTCATCGAAAAATGCCATACTGTTTTCAAAATTATTTAATTCAGCTTTTAAAAAATAAACGTATCGAACCACCCTTCGATTTGGAAAAAATATCGGTGCTTCAAGATGAATTTGAAAACCATATTTATCCGACTCTCCATCCCAATTTACAAGACGATTATGATCGGTACAAGGCTAAATTAGCTTATGAAGATGAATGGGATTTCCCGCATGGACAAATGGATAAAAGACGCTTCAAGAAAGACGACGACCCTCGATTCAAATGGTTCAGAGTCGCGTATCAGGAATTTGAAGAAGAGTCCGGCTACCGATTCGCCTACCAACCCTCGGACGTGGCTCAGTATCCCTTAATCAAACTAGAATTTACGGGATTAGATCAATGCATTTATACAGAATATTTTTTTATAGTCGAACATCCTAAACATTTACGCCGTGATACCTACTTTGATAATTATTCTCCTTTCCAATCTCAAGCTGCTTATAGAATGGCTCTCGAACGCAATATCGGGAGTATTGATGATCGGATGGTCTATCGGGGTTACTTAATTAAAATCGAAGAGGCTCTAAAGTATCTAACACGTCAACAGGAAATGAAAAAGGACGGGAAGGATCAAGTGTTGCTATATTTTTTAGAAGGAGATAAATGGAATCCACCCGATTCTATTTGTTATTTAGAAAAGTAAAAAAAAATGGAATAAGATCCCTTAACCACCCCGCATTTCCCACTTGAAGAATCCATCCTATCTATTCTTTTTTTAAATGTCTCGGGATGTCATCCGACGCATTCTCTCCGCCAAAAAAAAAACGAGTTCCTCCCACCTACCCCAAAAAGAAGAAGAAGAAGAAGAAATTTCCCATGAGTCTTTTCGAGAACACTCCTTCCCCTCTCTCTTCCTATATATAAAAGAAACCGAGAGAAAAGTTGTCTTTTCTTTTTTTTTCCATCTCGTCCTCAGGAGAGAGAAAGAGAGAGAGAGAGAGAGAGAGAGAGAAAACCAAATGCCATGGAGTGGTTACGGCGAGAGTCTTTTTCCCTCGCGATTCGTTTCCGTTTCGCCAAGACAATTCCCCTCACGTTTTACTTGGGGTCGGGCACGCTCGATTTTTGAGGATCAGAACTCGTGACTTGCCTTTCCCAGCAAGGGACTTGGATGAGTTCGAAAAGTCAACGGACTATTCAGCAATGGATCTCTCAAGCCCCTTTTCGCCCTTACCGATCCTTAACGACGGATCTCTGGATCGATACGTCGGACCGCCCTAGCCGGATTCTCCGCTATACCCCTTTTATCACCTTCGATTCCCTGGAAAAACTGCTCAACGATTTGGGTCCAGACGCTCTCCTCTTTTCGACCTGGCTTCAGAGTGTGATGAGAGAACCTCTTCAAATCCAAGAAGATTCTCAGACCGGGGAAACTTATTTTAGTCCCGTGGAGAACAAGGTGATGGACTTTCAGTTTCAAAATTTATCGGAACTGTTTCAATGTGCTTTATGTTTTTATTCTTCTTAAAGAGGAGTGGGGGGGGAAAGAAAAACTAAAAATTGTAGAATAATCATAAAAAATAATTTTGTTTTTCTTTAAAAAAATATTGAGATAGTCCAATCTTGTGGAGGAGGTGGAAAATTCAAAACTATTATCTAAAACAGATGTGGCGGTCAGTCCATTTCGATCCACGGAGGAGGATATGTGTGAGATTCTCTGATCCATAGAGGATTTCAGGAAAAAAAAACTGCGAAAGTTTCCCCCCTATCTCCAAAGAATGGGTATCCAGGTTGAATGCACAGTACAGACTGATGGGAAGCCGAAACTCAAGTTCCTTAAATAGAAAAAATGAGAGCTCCTTCTAGAAACAATTTTAGATGTCTTGTTTGGATGAGTGAGTCGACTGGGAAAAATTTCTCAGCGCTGTGGAAAAAAAATTTTGAGTTAAAAAAAAAAAAAAAAAAAAAAAAAAAGAAAAAAAAACTTTTGGTTAATTTTTATCATGTCTTATAGACATGATAAAAATTAACTCTCTTCTTTTTGTCTGGGAATGATGTCCCACCGTTTCGAAAAATAGAACATATCCCATTCTTGAAATTCTATTATTTTAGAAAGGATGATGAGTGATGATCTATTTTTCGAAACGGTGAGACATCATTCCCAGACAAAAAGAAGAGAGTTAATTTTTATCATGTCTGAAGACATGATAAAAATTAAACAAAAGTTTTATTTTTTTTTTTTTAAATTCAGAAATTTTTCTCTGAGCTTTGCCAATTTTTTTTCCCAGCCAGCTCCATCCATAAAACAACACCTCTCAAAATCTTTTCTCACTTATCTATTTAAACCACTCGAATTTTTTTGCTTCCAATGAGTCCACGCATCTTGGCCTTTCTTCCACTCTGCTCTGAGAAAGATAAAGTAGATTGTTTTCGGTGGACCGTCCTGTTGACGCTTCCGATTCATATAGAGAGTTATATATAGATAGGGTCCCTCCTAACTCCCTCTATTATGACTATTAGTCTTTTTCTTTTTTTTTCCAAGAAATATACAAAGAATGATCCACTGTTTTTTTTCCGTTAATGAAAAAAAAAATGCTTCTACCTTCCGACTTCTTTTTAGTACCTCTTTAGGTGTCTCCTCCTTCTGGATCTTTTCCTTCTCCTCTCTTCCTCGCGAGCAGGGAATTGGAAATGCTGTTCAGGATGCAACGCTCGTAAAGACTCCACTTTCTTCCTGGAGAGGGCGTCTACGGCAAACACCGTCTTGTCATGAAATTGGAGTTGGTAGTAAAGAGGTCCGTGAATAATGTACACGGAGCGAGCTCGCAGTCGATAGGGAATCATACGATACCCGCCGGCTTCTGATTCCATTTCCCATCCATAAAGACGGATAGAAGCTTCTCCGGTTTGAAGAATATGAACCCACTCGGGTGAAACGTAAAACAGTTTTAAAAAGGTTCCAGCATCGACGGCGAACACATTTTCCCATCGCAGATAAGCGTGTAAGCTAAAGGTTCCTGTCTCCATCATCGATTGGAAAGCAAAGTGCTTGAAAACTTCGATGGACGAAAAATAATGCAGGATTTTCCCATCGTAACAGGATAAATAGCACATGGTTTCTTGGACGATTAGTTCCATACGCTCCGGGTCCCGAAACCATTCTTCGAAACGGGAGAGAGGTTCCCATTGATGAGCTACTTCGAGATGACAGACGGGCGTGATTTCCACCAGGGTAGGTAGAACTGCAACAGCATCGGTCGACATTTTAGTTTTGCTCGGTTGGGAAGGAAGAACGAGAATGAACCCTGTAGGCAGAAAAACTCGGATCTATATAAATACTAGTGGAAAAAAGGCGGGGGGAAAGGAAGTTCTTCCTTCCTCCCAAAGAATAAGAAAAGTGGGTGGAAAGAAAAAAATCATTTCACTCTCAGGAAAAAAAAAGAATTTTTTTCTTGTCAACATGTTGTCTAGACATGTTTCTAAAAATAGATTTCCAACAAAGGTTCATTCTTTTCTTAGAAATCTATTTTTAGAAAAAAACTGACATATCCTTCAAAACAAATTTCTTTTTTTTTTCCTCCCTCCAGCAGCCAACTGGATGGGCAAGCGTTTCGGGTCAGATCAGTCCGTGCTGACATTATTTTTTTTAAATACAATGGAATTAGTATAGGAATGTACTAGAAACTGACCCAAGGTTGAAAAGAAAATCTCAAAATCAATACTCACTTCTTGACGATTTCTTTTTCCAAAAACCTGTCAAAGAATTCTTGATGGGTTATCCAATCTCTAGACCTCTCTGAAGGGAATCCAATCTAAGGTGAGCGCGCATTTACTTGACGCGAAACTCGGAATATCTGCATAAATAACAAAACGTCCATTCTTAAAAACTTATCGTCTAGTCCATTGAGAGTTGGTTCGGGAGAAAAAAATTCTCAGAGCTCTGGAAAAAATTTTCTGAGTAAAAAAAAAAAAAAAAAAAAAAAAAAAAAAAAAAAAAAAAAAAAATTTGGTTAATTTTTATCATGTCTTCTAGACATGATAAAAATTAATGAACCCCCTTTTTGTCTGGGAAGGATGTCTCACCGTTTCGAAAACGAAACCAAAACTCATCCTTCTCATGGCAATTATTCCAAGAATGAGTCACGGTTTGTTTTTCGAAACGGTGAGACATCCTTCCCAGACAAAAAGAAGAGAGAGTTAATTTTTATCATGTCTAGAAGACATGATAAAAATTAACCAAAAGTTTTTTTTTTTTTTTAATTACTCAGAAATTTTTTCCAAAGCTCTGAGAATTTTTTCACAGCCGACTCGATGATCCAAACAAGACAGATCCAAATTATTTCTAGAAGGAACTCTCCCTTCTCTATTTAAACCACTCGTGTTTCCAACTTCAGTTCAGTCTGTGCTGTAAATTCGACCTGGATACACACTTCTCCCTCCTGGAAAGAATTTCTGTGAAGGTATGCGAACATTTTTCTCAGCTCTTAGAAAAATTTTACCAGCTGACTTGATCGACGAGAGACATTTCGAACATTCTGTTATCTGCGGAAGCCGTTTCATTTTCGTGCAGTCCATGCTGTGGACTCACCTGAATATCCATTGCTCCCTCCCCTTCTGGAAAGAGTCGTAGCTTTTTTAGATCCTCGTCGCTCTTTTTACGTTTCGTTGGATATCTAGGACGAACTTTTTTACCTTATTCCTTTCAAACTCTAATATTGAGGTTGGAGAGCCGTCATGGAAAATCAGCCATGATCCTGACGAATCTAAACCGACTCCTTGAAAGCAGAGCTATGTCATGTTTTTTTGATGACAGATTTCCAAGCTCCGAGTGATGAGAAATTTAGAAATTTTGCAGTGTTATCGGAAAGGAGGAGACAGAATCCTGGAGAATGGAAATGAAGCTAAGAAAAAATGCTAAGAGCTCAGAAAAAAAAGGCTCTTTCCAGGAGGGAGGAGAAGCGCGTATCTAGGTTTAGTGCACAGCACACACGGATCTGAAGTTGGAAACGCGAGGGGTTTAAATAGAGAAGCGAGAGTTTCTTCTAGAAACAATTTTGGATGTCTTGTTGTTTGGATCATCGAGTCGACTGGGAAAAAAAATTCTCAGAGCTCTGGAAAATATTTTCTGAGTGATGAAAAAAAAAAAAAACTTTTGGTTAATTTTTATCATGTCTTCTAGACATGATAAAAATTAACTGTCCCTCCTTTTTGTCTAGGAAGGTTGTCTCACCATTTCTAAAAGTAGATCATGACTCATTCTTGGAATAATTGCCTTGAGAAAGGGTGAGTGATGGTCTATTTTTAGAAAGGGTGAGACATCCTTCCCAGACAAAAAGAAGAGAGAGTTAATTTTTATCATGTCTGTGAGACATGATAAAAATTAACCAAAAGTTTTTTTTTTTTTTTTTTTTTTCAATCTCATCTAGAGAATTTTTTCTAGCCGACTCGATCGACAAGACATGACATGACCATTGTTTTTTTTTAATAATGGATTTTCACCTATCCCTTTCAACCCTCCGAATTTGGCTTTGGATCCGTGTCCTTGCTTCCACATTCAGAGCTCTTTTCTTCAACATTTCGATGCAGGGGAAGAATCAATTCTCTCACGACGTTTAGATATTCTTTCAGAATGCTAGAAAACTCATTCAAAGAAGAAGTATCTAAGGGTGGAGTTGCCGGTTGAGGAAAATTCACGAGTCTTGGAACCGGATTATGCGAATCCGTCTATATGCCAAACTGTAAAGGAGAACCACCCGCTTTAGGAGAGCAGATAATAGTAAGATCCATCTTTTTCCAATTTTTGATTTGAATATACTTGTTTCTTCTTACTCGGAACATTTTCCTTTTTCTTCCTCCTCATCCAGGAACTGAATTCCAGGTGGAACGGAAGCATTTGTGATAAACTGTTGTTTCTTGGTTCCACACGCCTGACATTTTCCCGTGACCATCGGCCGTCGATTTTTCGACATGCGATAGTGGACGTCGACCGTATCGGTCTTGGCTCGGTATTTCACACACCAAATGGAATACGAAACAGGTTCCGCGTCAGAATGCTCCATTGCAGTAACACACTCTTTATTATTTTCTTCTCTTTCGATAGAGAGAGAGATCTTAACCAGAAGTGTAGATATAAAATTTAGGATACGTTTCGGATCCGTCGGCTCTTTTCGCATACCCGACTTCTTCACAGAGGTATTCCGTTTGCTGATCCGCTCTTCGGAGATAAAACTCGTTTCCCCAAGCATCGCGAGCATAACGAATTCGATCGCCGGCCGTTAAACAATATTCGACTCCATCCGCCTTTTTAGGATACATTTCATGCCCCGATTCGTCTTTGGCATAAGGGAATAAAACAGACGTATAAAGCGAATACTCGTCCCCATTTTGAAATTTCGGGTAGTATTCTCGTCCAAAAGACGTTCGGGCATACCGTCGAGGAGCTAAAATGTATTGGTTTCCGTTTAAATCTACTGCGTAATACTCATGACCGTTTTCGTCTCGAGCCAAGATAGGATTTCCTTCAGGATCCGTAACGTATAATTCGTAATGAGGATGTTGGGGGTCGGTCGGGTATCGTTCTTTCCCCGATGCGTCTACTCGATAAACAGACATGCTTAGTTCTCGTCGCCTGCTCCTTCCTTCCTCCCACTCGAGACCCGTTGAGATGAGGGTATGAGGTTGATATCTATAAAATGGGTTGACCCTTTCACACTATTCCATTGTTTAAAGACGGGTGGGTTAGGAAAAAAAAATATTAATAAAAGCAAATATCTGAATGGTTCAACACAACGGGTGAATGGAAAAAGGAATAGTTCTCTCTCTCCACTCACAGGATGGTTTCTTCTTCTTGAACGGCTCACAGTCAACTGAAGCGAAACTCGGAACTCGAAATGTTTAAATAGATCATAGAGTCCATTCCAGAAAGGATCCGGAGATGTCTTGTCCATCCAAGTCGGCTAGAAAAAAAAATTCTCAGAGCTCTGAAAAAAATTTCTGAGTTAAAAAAAAAATTTTGGTTAATTTTTATCATGTCTTATAGACATGATAAAAATTATCTGTCCCCTCTTTTTGTCTGGGAAGGATGTCTCACCCATTCGAAAAAAACAAACCATGACTCATTCTTGGAATTGTTGCTATTAGAAAGGGTGAGTGATGGTCTATTTTTAGAAAGGGTGAGACATCCTTCCCAGACAAAAAGGGGGTTCATTAATTTTTATCATGTCTAGAAGACATGATAAAAATTAACCAAAAGGTTTTTTTTTTCAGCTGAGTCTATCGACAAGACGTCCCCATTTTTATTTAAGAATGGATTCTTGTTTATTTGTGTAAGCATTCCGAGTTTCGTTTTAGATGAGTCTATGTTGTTGAAGAGGGAACATGGGTACCCTCATTTTTTTTTCCTATCTGATTTCTAAGATGAATTCAGTGAGTTCACCTTGAACTTTTCAAATTTTGTTTGTTTACTTTTAGCCTAGAGGTCGACGGATAAATCATTCTGATTTTTTATATATTTTTTTGTGTCCCTCTCTCTCTAAGAAACCTATCTCGTTCCAAGTCTTCTTGAAGTGCTATTGGTTCGTTTCGAGACGAGGTCATTTCACACACACCCCCCTCCTCCTCAAAAAGTATATATATAAAAATTAAAGGAAGTGATTTTCATACACACACTTCACCTTTTTGAGTGGTGTCACGATGAGCCTATCCAGTAGAGAACGTCTTAGGGAAAGAATGCGTGAACAGAAACGACGCTGGCGAAGCAATTCAGCTAATCGAGAGCGAGAACGAATACTTCAAAGGGAACGTTATGCTGTTCTTAAAAAGAACTCCCGAGCGCGAAAGAAACATCTTCCTCCCAAGCAGTGGGAAAGCTATACGAATTTGCAGTATAAGGATATGTGGTCTGAAGAAGCCTATCAAAAATGTATTCGACAATGTAATAAAGAGCAATACAATTTCCTGATCTACGTTCTCGTCCGTTTGTACACTTATTACGCGTTACCTGAATCGAAACGTTCCCCTCCTCTGGATATTATCGTGCAAGGATCTGCCGGAACGGGTAAATCTTTCCTGATCCAAGCTTTATACCAAACTCTGATTCAAACGCCTCTTTTTAGCGAGGCGTGCTCGGTTCTCAAACTCGCACTCAGTGCTCAAGGAGCGGTCTACATTACGGGAGATACTTTGCATCATGCCCTGCGTCTTCAAATGAACGGGACTTTTGTTCGACCTCTGACCCAAGAGACTTTAGACTATTACAGACCCCTGTATGCTCCTTTTCGGATGGTGATTTTGGATGACGTTTCCACGATCGGATCCAATTTATTTTCGCCCCTCGACCAGCAACTTCGACAATTGTGTCATGTGCCGGATAAGCCGTTTGGGAATGTGCATATGATTAAATTCGGAGATTTGCAGCAGCTCCAACCGATTCGCGACACGCCCATTTTTTATTCTGAAGGGTGGTGGACGCCTCAATCCACGCTCTACTATGAACTAGTCGAATGTATGCGATTCTCTCTAGATTACGAGGAGAGACTCGGTCGTTTAACGAGAAATCACTTTTTAGAACCGGACGATGTGGCATTTTTCCAGTCCCGCGTTCGCAGTTTCGACGAAATTCCTCGCGAAGCTATTATTCTCTGTTTTTCGAGCAAGGATGCAGAGAAATATAATATGAAACGTCTCCAATCCCGAGGGACGTACTGTTCGTGTCTGGCTCGAGACGTGATTTATTCCGAGAGCGAAAAATTGCGGAAGAGGATGATGAAACGGAGTCGACATTTACATCGATCTCAGATGGCGAATCTCGAATCCGTCCTCCATTTACAAAGAGGAGCGCGATATCAATTGACTAAAACGCTCGACAGATCCAAAGGATGGATGAATGGAGCGATTGGAACACTACACCAAATAGACCAGGACGAAGACGGGGTTGTGACGCGTGTCTGGCTGCAATTTTCGAATAGTCTAGCTCCTATCGATCGCGTCTTCATTCGTATTGACACCTGTTCGACGAAAAGACTCGCATTTTATCGCGAACAGTTTCCTTTGATGTTAGCCGAAGCGATTACGGCTCATAAAGCCCAAGGAGCCACCTTTCCGTCGATCGCAATTTACATGCACGGACCTTTTAATCGATTTCAGCAATATGTCGCTTTTTCTCGAGTGACTCAACCCCAGGGATTGTATATTCTGGACCAGTTTCGTCCCCGCATGAAATTGGCGAGCAAGCAAAAATACGAGGAGGAACTGGAGCGATTGCAAAACATGTCCCGGATTCCGTATGATATATCGGCTCGAGAAGAGAACCAAGATCCGTACGAGTTTCTCATGAACCTTCTTCAATGTGGGAATCGTCTTTCCTTCCATCTTTCCAATAGAAACATCTCCCAAGAAAAAGAAATCGTCAAACTAGAAGAAAAACCTTCTTTCCATGTAAAACCTGTTATAAAATGTCAATCTTAAATCTTTTTTTAAAAATTCAATAAAAAGAAATATTCTCCATCAAAACCCCTCCATTATTTCAAAGCTTCACAAAACGCTCAACAATGTCCACACAATGGGAAGAGAAAAATCGATCTCAACGGTCCACACAACATGTTGACTCCTCAAAATATGTCTCTCCCAAGTGACAGGATGCTTCTTCTTCAACGGCTGACACTCATCTAAAGCCAAACTGGGAATGCTTAAATAGATAAGCGAGAGTTTATTCTTAAAAACAAATGGCGCTGTCTTGTCAATGGAGAATCGAGTCGGCTGGGAAAAAATTTTGAGAACCGGAAAAAAAAAAAAAAACTTTTGGTTAATTTTTATCATGTCTTATAGACATGATAAAAATTAACTCTACCCTCCTTTTGTCTGGGAATGTTGTCTCTCCGTTTCTAAAAATAGACCAGAACCCATTCTTGGAATTTTATTCTTTTTAGAAAGGATGAGTGATGGTCTATTTTTAGAAACGGTGAGACAACATTCCCAGACAAAAGGGGAAGGTAGTTAATTTTTATCATGTCTAAAGACATGATAAAAATTAACAAAAAGGTTTTTTTTTTTTTTTCAAAGTTAAAAATTTTTTTTTTCCTGGCTCTCAAAATATTTTCCCAGCCGACTCGATTTAAACATTTCGAGTGTCACTTCAGATGAATGTCAGCCGTTGAGGAAGAAAAACGCAGATTCCCATTTTCTCATTTCCTTCAGAGAGAGAGAGACCTAGATTTTCGAGACTCGATGACTTTTCAAGCACTTTTTGTTTAAGCTATTCGACTTCATATTTGTCTGACGTTCAAGAGTATGATCTCTCGTGGATGGATCTCTTCCACCTCATTCTCTTTCCAGTCGATTTAGAAGGGGAAGGGGAGATTTTTTTTCCCTCATGGAGGATGTCTCCTGAATACCGTTCAAAGAGTCTATGGAGAAATTATATGGTCAGAGTCACGGATTTCCAGGGCAATCTGCTTCTCAGCTAAAAAAAAGGATCTCTCTTTCCCAGTTTGTCTTTGATTGCCTCGTTAACTGTGAAACCCATCGCTTTTCCGATTTCATGGTTCTCCCAGTATAATCAGACAGTCGGTCACAAAAGTATTCGAACACCAGTACCCTATCAGAAAATGACAAGATGGCGTTTTTTTTCTCTTTCTCTCTGTGTGTCGTGTTATTCCATCCTAGGTTTTCTTCTCCCCCCCATCTTGGAAAAAACTGGAAAAAATTGGTCACGATCTCTTTTTGAATGGGGAGATGACATTTTGAGAAAAAGCTGACGACCCTATCTTGGAGAATGAACATGACCGCTCTACACACTCTTTCTCTCTCTCTCTCTCTTTGAATTGGGAAGCCATTTTGGGAAAATGCAGACAACCCTGTCTTGGAGAATGGAAATGAACGCCTTTCCCTCTCTCTTTGAAATGGGAAGCCATTTTGGGACCCTCTATTCTTGGGGAGGGAGAAAACTGAAGTCTGCATTTCGCTGTCTCTGAATACGGAAAGCCCTTTTGGGAAAAGCGGACCCTCTTCTTCTGATCTTGGAGAACTGGAAATGAACGCTCTACACGATCTCTCTTTGAATTCAGAAGGTATTTTGGGACCTTCTAATGTTGGAAAACTGAAATGAACGCTCTACGCTTTCTCTCTCTCTCTTTGAAATGAGTAGCCATTTTGGAGGATTCTCCACAACCATCCTAACCTTGGAAAACTGAAATGAACGCTCTACACCTTCTCTCTCTCTTTCTCTCTTTCTCTGAAATGGGTAGCCATTTGAAAACTCCCTAACTTTGGAAAAAACAGAAATGAACGCTCTACACCATCTCTCTTTGAAAATGGGGGGGTGTCATTTTGAGACCTCCCTCCCCTAAACTTGGAAAAAAACTGAAATGAACGCTCTACACTTTCTCTCTTTGGACATGGGTAGCCCTTTGGGGACCCTCTCCTCTTGGTAGGAAAAACAAAGAACTGAAGTGAAGGCTCTACACAATCTCTCTTGGAATGGGATCCATATTTCGGGAAACGTGGATCACCTCATGCTGGAAAACTGAAGTGAACCACCAAGATTGGACTCTATAAATTATTTTTTTTTAATTGACATCATGACCCTCCTCCAATTTGTTATTAAAAAATTTTTTTTGTTTTGGTTTTTATCCCATTTCCGATGTGATTTCAGAAATGCAATTCCATAACAGTTCAATTTCATTCGAGGTTAAATGATCTAAACAGTCTTTGACCCACCCATCCGTATGATTATTTTCTTCTCCTTCCTGTTGCACCAAATTTTGTAAGTACATATAATCATTCCATACGGGAAGGGCTGGATCCTCACAAGGCTGTCTTGAAACACTTGGAGTCTCTTTGGGATGAGTGGAGGGATCTAGGATGTCTGGACTCGGCTGCGATTCTACCTCCATGATTTCTGGACCCGTTGGAACTTGTTTACCCGGCTGAAATTCTACCTCTACGATTTCTGGACCCGTTGGAATTTGTGAACCCGGCTGTGATTCTGCCTGCATGATTTCTGGACCTGTTGGAACTTGTAGACCCGGCTGACATTCTACCTCTACGATGTCGGGACTTTTTGAAGCTTGTGGACCCGTCTGACATTCTACCTCTACGATGTCGGGACAGGTTGGAGGAGAAAAAGAAGAAGAAGAGGATACTGGAAGAGGTTCTGTCTGTTAGGAGTCCAAAAGAGGTTGCCTGTTTGAACAAGTCGGGGAAGAAGAAGAAGCTTCTGGATTCTGAAGCGGATCTTGCACGCCAGGTAGGTTCCAGTAAGTCGACCGTTTTTTAAGAGGTATTTTTTTTTCTTCCTCCTCATCTTCAATTGTGATGACTTCAATTTCATTCCGTTGCCGGGTCGATTTTGTTTCGGGCCATGACGACGGTTTGGTCCAGCTCCTCTTATTATCTAAGGAAGGGATGGGTAAAGGTGGCGGAGGGTTTTCTTCTTCTTTTTCTTGAAACACCATCGACGATTGGAAAGAAATCTCCTCTTTCAATTGTTTCCAAAGCGAGTACGAGCACCGATCGACGAGAAAGAGACTCTTCTGGGTTGTGACGATGAGATATTGCGTTTTCGGGGGAACGACATAGTTTTGAAAAGGTCTTAGAATATATTTCTTATATTTCATCCTGTCGCTGACTTTAAAACTTCTTTCCTTCAGATTGGGGGACGATGATTCGTAATAGGCGAGAGGAGCGGCTGTGGTTTGAACAATATGAACTTCGTCCTCAGCCGTCGTTCTCACTCCAAACGTAAAATATCGTTTCGTGAGAAAAATATTCTTCCACCGAAAACTCGTGCGCGGATCTGTATATCGCCGGTCTGTTTGAATGGGCCGTCTCAAAGCTCGATCCATCCGATTCCAAGAGAAGGGAGATTCCTCTTTCGTTTGTTGCGATTCGAATAAATTTCTGTATATATTCTGAACGAGCAGGTTGGAGGATTCGACATCTTGGTTGAAAGAAACGATCGCTTGATGAGGTGGTAAATGCGGAATAAATGTCGCACAATGACACGCCAAAAAAATTTTCAAGTTGGAGATTTGCTTTAGCGTCTTCAAATCCTCCCCGTTTGAAATCCGTTGAGTTGGAAAAACGTCTAATAGCGACATGGCTCCCAATGGAAAGAAATGATCTCGCCCAGTACTCTCGCCTTTATATATATATATATATATATATATATATATATATACGAGGGCCATCCAGGAAGTAGATTACGTTTCCGTCTGTGTCCGCTAGGGGCGGGGCTAGCGCGGCCATCTTGGGGTCAGAGCGTTGCGCAGCTCAGTCTGCATCTAGCCGTGCTAGTGAGAGGTTCGTGCTGTGCTCCGTTCAGATACTGTGACGGTTTGAAATGTCTGCGTTAATTGAAAATCCCGCGAGCTGCGAGGTGCGCTCAGTAATAAGGTTTCTGACTGCAAAAAACTGTAAACAGATAGAAATCTATCGGCAGCTTCGTGAAGTGTATGGAGACAACATTTTCACTGAAGGTGGAGTGCGTCAGTGGGTCATAAGATTTCAAAATGGCCGAACCAATGTTCACGACGAAGATCGAAGTGGGAGACCCAGCATAGTGACCGCCGAACTTCTCGAAAAAGTCGATGCTAAAGTCCGTGAAAATCGAAATTTCACAATAACGGAACTTTCTTTAAGTTTTCCACAAATTTCGCGAAGTTTGTTGCACGAAATCATCAGCGAAAAGCTTGGTTACCACAAGTTTTGTGCAAGATGGATTCCAAAAATCTTGACAGAGGACCACAAAAATCAGCGAATGGCTGCAGCGTTGAACTTTTTGGACGCTTACCATAAGGATGGTGACTCTTTACTCGATCGCATCGTTACTGGTGACGAAACATGGGTGAAACATGTGAACTGTGAAACGAAATTGCAATCAATGCAGTGGGGGCACACAAGTTCTCCCCAAAAACCCAAGAAATGCATGCAAACAATGTCGGCAAGGAAGATGATGGCGACTGTTTTTTGGGACAGAAAAGGTGTAATTTTGGTGGACTTCCTGGAAAGAGGCACTACAATAAACTCTCAAAGGTATTGCCAAACTCTCCAAAAACTCAGAAGAGCAATTCAAAACAAGCGCAGAGGAATGTTGAGCTCTAAGATCTTGTTGATTCACGACAACGCCCGGCCCCACACGGCAAATGTCACTCGTAAAGTTCTTGAATCTTTTAAGTGGGAGTTGTTTCCTCATCCGCCGTACAGTCCCGACCTGGCACCGAGCGACTTCCACCTATTCCCAGCAATGAAGAAGTGGCTGGCTATGCAGCGTTTTGATGACGACGCACAGCTGCAAGAAGAGGTAACGAAGTGGTTGAAGGCGCAGGCGGCCGAATTTTTCGACGAAGGAATTTCCAAGCTCGTACATCGCTACGATAAATGCCTTAATTTGTATGGTGACTATGTAGAAAAGTAGTATTTGAGTGTGGCTTTCATCTGTATATAATAAAATTTGTTTCCTATACTTTGTTTATTTTTTTATTCCAAAACGTAATCTACTTTCTGAATAGCCCTCGTATATATATAGACACACACAGACACATATAGAGGCTCTATGACGTCCGTTTTATTTGTTTTTTTTTTGTTTCTCTCTCTCTCTCTCTTCTTTCCAAGAAATCTTATCTCCATGACCTATTTTCTTTTCTTAAAAGATGAATGTGTGTGGGAATGAGGAAGTGAAAGTAATAATTTAACAAACAAAAAATTCACCAACCATGACCTTCTTTTTTTTTCAAAGTCACCCTTTCCAATCCAAGGACGTCCAGAGATAGAGGAAGCAGGGGGAGAGGAGGAGGGAAGGGAAGGTCACACTCTCTTTCTCTCTATAAATAAAAGGGGAGAGCCCCAAAGTCGTATTTTTGTCCAAGTGGATCATGAGGAGGCATCCCCAGCTCACTACGTGTATTCCTTTCAAATATAAATATGTTGATCTTTCCTTTTATATCATCCAAGGAGTCCTTTACCTGAAAGCCTCCGATTTTTCAAAATGTGCGGGTTATCATACCGTGGGGAGTTATCAAAAGATGCGGGACGAATTTTTGTCCGACGAAAACGTGTTGATGGCTCGTGACATTCCACCTTTGGATGCACAAATTTTGTTAATGAAACGAGCCAAATATTTTTACACGTCCCACTTTCTAACCGTCTCGCAAATGAATAGGATTATGGATCGTCTTGAGAAGACAAAAGGGATTCTCGTTCATTTTAGTGAATGGTTGCACAAATGTTTGCACGAACCTCTCTCGATCGAGAAGACTGGGAAGAATACCTATTATATTCTTCTCGAGGACTCTCCTCCTTCGTCTCATCTTAAGGAGGCTACGACTTTTGAAAAAATCCTCGAGCAAGAAAAAATAGAATGGTGGAACAACTACCCCATCCCTCTCCTCGAGCATCAAGAGGAGCCTGTTCAGAAGAAAAAGAAAAAAACCTTTCCAAAAGCCTATCCTCATCCTCCTCGATAATGATGGGGATGAGGAGAAGCCTGTTCAGATTCCTCTCCGTTTGTCAAAACCCGTCGAGGATGAAAAACCTCTCCCTTTCTCAAGACCCCTTGAGGAAGAGAGACCCCTCGAGAAGGAGAAATCTCTCCCATTGTCAAACCTCCTCGAAGATGAAAAACCTCTCCCTTTCTCAAGACCCCTCGAGAAGGAGGGACCTCTTCCTTTATAAAACCCCCTCGAAGATGAAAAACCTCTCCATTTATCAAGACCCCTCGAAAATGAGGGACCTCTCGATTTGTCAAAACCCCTCGAGGATAAGGGAACCAAAACTTCTCTCTCTTTCGAAGAGGAGGGACCTCTCAATTTGTCAAGACCCCTCAAGAATAAGGGAACCGAAAATCCTCTCCCTTTCTCAAGACTTCTCGAGGAGGAGGAGGAGGAGGAGGAGAGACCGCTCCATGTCTCAAGACAGGACCCCCCTCTATCTCTTGAGGATCCGAGGGAAACGATTCCTATTGAAAAACCATCTATCGACGATCCCCAGAAAAGGTCTTCGGAGGAGATTAGACTTCCATGTAGAAAACGAATCTGCCACAATCATCATCATCATCATCATCATAATAATAATAATAATAATATACCCTCTTCTCAACAACAGAATCCTACAACATTTGCAGATGAATGCATTCAAACCAATCCCTTTATAGTAACCCTTTTGATTGGAGAACCCGTGCATTAGCCTCGAAAAAAAATGAGATTGTAGACTGTTTCTATGACCAGAATGTTAAGCCAATAGATAGGTCTAGCTCAGAATTTTTCTTTTTAAAAGGAAATAAATAAATAATCCAAAGACTATTCGTAAATATAAATGGTAAAGTCACGAGTCGGCTGGAAAAAAATTTTCAGAGCTGAGAAAAATTCTCCAACTCAAAAAAAAAAAAAAAAAAAAAAACTTTTTGTTAATTTTTATCATGTCTTAGACATGATAAAAATTAACGACCCCCTTCCCTTTTCGTCTGGGAATGTTGTCTCACTCTTTTGAAAAACGAATCGTGATTCATTCATGGAATGATTGCCATTAGAGAAAGGATGAGTCATGGTCTATTTTTAGAAAGGATGAGACATCCTTCCCAGACAAAAAGGGAGGGTCATTAATTTTTATCATGTCTAAGACATGATAAAAATTAACAAAAAGTTTTTTTTTTTTTTTTTCATTAGAGAATTTTTATCTCACCTCTCAGAAATTTTTTTTCTCCCAGCCGATTCGAGACTTTACCATTTGTTTTTAAGAATGATTTTTCCCTGATCTATTATTTCAAAATTCCAAGTTTCGCTTCAGAACCATCTGTGCTGTTGAAGAAGTAACGTGATATATGTACTTTTTTTAATGAGTTCTGTCAAGATTGAATTGTACAGGATCGACCTTGCGAATTTGTTCTCTGTGTCTTTAAATAATAATGATACCGAACCGCTTTTTGTAGAGCGCAATGGAAAAAACCTTTTGTATGGTTAGGACAATTCATGTGTTCGATCCCATTGTATTTGAGAATCTCTTGCGTCGATCCCGAAATGCAATAAATGGATCTTTGCAACCATTTCTCTAAAAACCGCCGTTTCATTTCTCCTCGCACCCAAATCATGGAAAAAGGTTCCGTCAACATCGTTAACACCCATGGAAAATAACTGTACGGAATTTCTCCTTCGTACCACGACAAGCCGTGATCATAATCACTCGCCCACACAGCGGTTCGTTTTTCTTTCTCGGTGAGCATTTGCCTTGGAAACGGGGGTTTAAAAACAAATACACCTCGAGAAGTACCGTCCAATGTGACGTAAGCCAATTCTTTCACAATAAAGGCTCCTTGAGAATCGTAGAAACCTTCAAAGTCGAGCACGAGTTCCATGTTTTTTATTTCTTTTTCTTTCCAAGGTGACCTTTATTATCATGATGATGGATGTGTATTGAGATACGCACGATATTATTCAAAAAACAAATATATATACGAATGTGACCTTTCCCAGAATTCATACGACCTGTCACGTGCAACCTTCTCTCTCTATATATATAAAAGAGGAGACTGCGAGAGAACGCTATCCATTTTTTCCTTCAGGACACACAGCGAGAGAGAGAGAGAGAGAATTTTGTTTTCTTTATTTCCTCAATTGAAGAAGCTGGACATTTTGAGTGCCAAACCTCTCAAAGATACCTACATTGTTCTGGACATGGAATACTTTCACTGTTATGATCCAAAGACGGGAGATATATGTTTCATCTTGAAAGAACTGGGCTACATCACTTGCGATTTAACCTTATGCGGATCCATGATTTTTCTCCCTCCTGTCCATTACGATGACTTATCGTCCCGCAATCAAGCTGTGGTCAACCAGACTACAAATAACCCACACGGCCTGCAATGGATCGAGGGTCGTCTTTCCTACGAGCATCTTCCTACGATCCTGAAAATACTGACCGAAAATCTGGAGGTGATCTACGTCAATGGATACGATAAAGCCGAATTTTTCAGCAAGCTCTGCCAGCGATCCGTTTACGAGTTTTACATCCCAGGGAAAACCGAGTGGCGGAACAAGTCGAAATGCACGCGACACCAATATTTCCAAAAGATGATTCATTGTGCCGAGAATAAGGTGAGAAATTTTCGATACCATTTGATGGAGGGTAGTTACGTTTTCCGGAAATTACATTGTTACCCCTCCGAGAGCAAAGCTGTCGAAGACGAAGAGGAGGCGGAAGAATCTCCCCAGGAGAACTCGTGCGACGATGAGGAGGAGGAGGAGGAGGATGAACTTTCTAATAATAATAATAATAAATGTCTAAGTTGGGATGCTTTAGAGACCCAAGAATATTGGTCTCAACCCTTATCTCACCAAGACCTGAAAGAGGATCCTCAAGTGTACTCTTTGTGGTCCTCTTCTAAAATTTGGTCTTGGAGAGAACCCTTGAATGTTCATGAATGAAATGGTATGTAAATCCCTAAAGAAAAAAATAGAAAAAAAAGTTACTTTTTTTGTAATATGTTAATTTCTTTCCAATCCCATTTCTTTTCCATAACTCCACCCCAATCGACGAGAAGAAGAAGAATTTTCCAAGTTACACAAGACGAATCTTCCAAGTTACACAAGACGTAGAAAGATTTCACAAGGATTTATAAATCACACGCTCCCACATGATATATGTATAGAGAGAAAAGACCCTCTGTTCTCTAGCCAATACGTCAAGACTTCCCTAAACTAAGAGAGACCATGAGTACCGAGGAAACCTTAGCAGAGCAAGTGGAAAGACTTTCAAAGAGATTAGAAGAGTTAAGACGGAATAGATTTACAGTTCCGCCGACTAAAGAGGAAACTATCATCGATTTCAACAAACCGCTGTACTTTCATCCCCTACCCCAAAGAATGAGACGAGTGGACTCGCCGTTGAACAGTTCCAATGAGAAACAAAATGTCACTTATTTGAATAGCCAATTTCAACACATGAATATTTCATAAGTATTTTTTTTTGTTTTTTTTTCCCTAAAGCGTAGGGAGATCGGATCAGTAGTTTTTCCCTTTTCATCGTCGAAAAAGATTGGGAGGAAAAATCTTTCTCAGCTCTCTCAGAAAAATTTTTCTGTCTTAAAAAAAAAAAAAAAAAAAAAACTTTTGGTTAATTTTTATCATGTCTTAGACATGATAAAAATTAACTCTACCCCCCTTTTGTCTGGGAATGTTGTCTCACACTTTTTAAAAATAGACCATCACTCCTCCTTTCCTAAAGAATAGAATTCCAAGAATGGGATCTGGTCTATTTTTAGAAACGGTGAGACCCTATTCCCAGACAAAAGGCGGGTAGAGTTAATTTTTATCATGTCTAAAGTTCAGGGTCCATCCATCTTCTTATGTGAAACGGTGACCCTCACGAGATCGAGATAAACAAGTCCTGTGAGTTGTTTTGTAATCTTGACGCGATCCAAGAAAGACTTTTTATTTTTTTTTTTTTTGAAATAGGCGAGGTGAGAGAGAAAATGTTCTCACGACCCTCAGATATCTTTTCATAAATATATTTTTTATCAAAGTGTTTCTTTCCTCCCGATCCTTTTAAGAGGTTGGAATGACCCTGACATTTAGATGGGGTCGCGATCCCGACAGATGTCGTGCGAGTATTAAAGTGTGTGTCCTTCGCGAGATTTCTTCAGAGAACAGAAGACGTGAACTGAGCTGGTAAGTCCCTTTGGTCCTATGAATATGGTTTAATCATAACTTCATTTAAAAAGACCTTTGAAACTTTGAAACTTCTTAACCCTTTGAAAAGAAAAATGTCTCTTTCAAGACGACGACTCTAAAACGTTTTATTGTTTTTTTTCCTTTCTAGATCTTCCCTGTTATACATATATACCTTTTCGATTCTTTTTTTTTTGCTCCTGTTTGTGGGAGACATCACCGTATTCATCGCCATGGCGTGTTCAGAAAACTTTATCGTGCTCGATCTAGAGGGTTTCCAGTCCTACAACCACAAGAAGGGTGAATTTACCTACGTTTTAAAAGAATTGGGCTATGCGACAAAAGATTTTTTGACCGTGGGATCGTTGACGTTTGCTCCTCCTCACCTCTTCCACCAACTGAGTGAAAAAAACCAAAAGACGAATGCCTGGCTGACGAGAAACCGGCACGGACTTCGTTGGAACGAGGGTCATATTCCCTACAACCATTTAGGACGCATTCTTCAATCGCTCACTCACAGCTTTTCCTCGATTTATGTGGTGGGATGCCAGAAAGCTAAATTCTTTGCTAAAGCCTTGGATTATCAAAAACCCGTGGCGGAAATTTATGTTCCAGATGGAATCATTTGGAAGTATCGGGAAAAATGTGCCCGACATCATCAAAGGAGGAAATATTTCCATTGTGCCGAAAACAAAGTGCGCAACTATGGATGGCATATTACGGAAGGAGATTTTCATATCAATCACCTCTATCCAAACGGAACGGAGAAAGAGGAGAGGATCCAGGAGGAAGCAGACAATCCTCTGCAAGCTTTTGATAAGGCCTACGATCAGTTAGAGAAGGATCCGTCCCCAAAAGCGTACGATAACCTCATCCAGAAATGGGATAATCTGTCCTGTTTCCAAGTGGTGGAACATCCGGATGAGCATACGCCTTTCCACTTGATGGGCTCTTCTACTTCTTCTTTGTCGTCAACTTCCTCCAATAACTCAAGGAAGACGGAGGGTTGAGGAGACATACCTGAAAATATTCCCCTTTACGATCCAGCAGCCTGTTGGGACGAACTTTCCAAAGAATCTCATGAGACCCCCAAAATATCTTCAGAGGATCCAAAGACAAAATCCACTGAGTGTTGGGACAATGAACGGACGACTCATGCTCCAAAATCCACTAAGACTATGTCCACTGAGTGTTGGGACAATGAACAGACGACCCATGCTCCAAAATCTACTGAGACTATGTCCACTGAATGTTGGGACAATGAACGGACGACCCATGCTCCAAAATCTACTGAGACTATGTCCACTGAGTGTTGGGACGAGGAAACCGAAAAGACGACAGAGAATTGGGATGACCGTTCTCAAAAGTATTTGAATTGATATATACATAAACTCAGGAGAAAAAAATAAAGAAAAGATTTTTAGAAATAAGTAGAGAAAGGTTCTCCGCTTTCCTATATTTATGGAAATGGACTGAGAAGAAAGAGAGAGAGAGAGAGAGACGAATCAGGAGACCAAAAAAAATGGGTCTTGGAAGGAATGAGTGCAAATGCATTCGATTCCTTCCGAGAACCATTTTTTTGGGTCCCTCTCTCATCCAATCTTGGAAAAGAACTTTGTCCTATTTTTCTAGGTCCATTCAAAAAGAAATGAATCTATCCATAAATTTTCTTAAAAGAAAAAAAACAAAAAGATCCTTTACCTCTTGGCGGTCCAAAGTCGAGAATCTTGGAAAAAGTTATCCACTCTCCATCCAGTCAAGCTTCTCTGTAGAAAATCTAGTAGGTGCATCTGCATTCTTGAACACCCGGCAGTTATTATTGGACGCGAAACGTCGAATGCTGAAATAGTTCACAGTGATCCCATTCTTAAGGAAACGGGGATGTTTTATTCATCCAGTCGAGTGCGGAAAAATTTCTGAGAGCCGGAGAAAAATTTCTCTAGTTTGAAAAAAAAAAAAAAAAAAAAAAAAAAAAAAAAAAAAAAAAAAATACTCCCCTTTTAGTCTGAAAATTGATGTCTTCAATTTTTTAAAAATTGAAGACATCAATTTTCAAATTTTCAGACTAAAAAGGGGGGTAATTTATTTTTCAGAAACTTTTCCCAGCCGACTCGATGTGAATAAAACTTTACTGTTTTTTTAAGAATGTTATTTAATGGATCGATTTCAACCTATCGAGTTTCGCTTGAGTTCCGGCCGTGCTGTGGGCCCACCTGGATACAAGTTTTCCCCTTTTGGAATAGAATTTCCGTCAAGGTAGGCTACTTTTCCTCTTTTTGCATTTTTCATGTCATTTCATTTGTATTACAAAATACTAAAAACGGGCGTTCGAACTGATTTCTAGGCTATTTCTATACAAATGGAGCTCGATCCAAGAAAGAAATGATGTCTTTTTTTTTATTTTGTGGACTGGCAACTTGTATTGGAATATACTGAAAACGGGTGTTTGAGTCGGTTTTCAGTATATTTCAATACAAATAGAGCTCGATCCAAGAAAGAAATGATGTCTTTTTTTTATTTTGTGGAATGCCAATTTGTATTGGAATATACTGAAAACGGGTGTTTGAGTCGGTTTTCACTATATTTCAATACAAATGGAGCTCGATCCAAGAAAGAAATGATGTCTTTTTTTTATTTTGTGGACTGCCAATTTGTATTGGAATATACTGAAAACGGGTGTTTGAGTCGGTTTTCAGTATATTTCAATACAAATAGAGCTCGATCCAAGAAAGAAATGATGTCTTTTTTTTATTTTGTGGACTGCCAATTTGTATTGGAATATACTGAAAACGGGTGTTTGAGTCGGTTTTCAGTATATTCCAATACAAATAGAGCTGGATCCAAGAAAGAAATGATGTCTTTTTTTTATTTTGTGGACTGCCAATTTGTATTGGAATATACTGAAAACGGGTGTTTGAGTCGGTTTTCAGTATATTCCAATACAAGTGGAGCTCGATCCAAGAAAAAAATGATGTCTTTTTTTTATTTTGTGGATTGCGAATTTTGTATTGGAATATACTGAAAACGGGTGTTCATGTTGGTTTTCAGTATATTCCAATACAAGTGGAGCTCGATCCAAGAAAAAAATGATGTCTTTTTTTTATTTTGTCGACAGCCAATTTTGTATTGGAATATACTGAAAACGGGCGTTCACGTTGGTTTTCAGTATATTTCAATACAAATGGAGCCCCATCCAAGAAAAAAAATGATGTCTTTTTTTTATGTTGTGGACGGCCAATTTTGTATTGGAGTATACTGAAAACGGGCGTTCTTTGGAATATACTGAAAACGGGCGTTCACGTCGATTCTCAGTATATTTCAATACAAATTCAGCTCGATCCAAGAAAGAAATGATGTCTTTTTTTTATTTTGTGGACTGCCCTATTTGTATTGGAATATACTGAAAATGGGCGTTCACGTCGGTTTTCAGTATATTCCAATACAAGTGGAGCTCGATCCAAGAAAAAAATGATGTCTTTTTTTATTTTGTGGATTGCCAATTTTGTATTGGAATATACTGAAAACGGGCGTTCGAGTCGGTTTTCAGTATATTTCAATACAAATGGAGCTCCATCCAAGAAAAAAATGATGTCTTTTTTTTATGTTGTGGACAGCCAATTTTGTATTGGAGTATACTGAAAACGGGCGTTCGAGTCGGTTTTCAGTATATTCTAATACAAATGGAGCTCCATCCAAGAAAAAAATGATGTCTTTTTTTTATGTTGTGGACTGCCCTATTTTGTATTGGAATATACCGAAAACGGGCGTTCGAGTCGGTTTTCAGTATATTCCAATACAAATGGAGCTCTATCCAAGAAAAAAATGATGTCTTTTTTTATGTTGTGGACAATCAATTTTGTATTGGAATATACTGAAAACGGGCGTTCGAGTCCTTTTTCCGACTATTTCCACACAGATTCCACTATATTAAAATGACGTTATGGTTGAATCCAAACAGAGTCGTCCCCGGACAGAGTCGTCTCCGGACAAAGTCGTCCCCTCTTTTCTTTGAATTCTATTCTTTAAAAGGTGAGTCATGGTCTATTTTTAGAAAGTGGGAGACAACATTCCCAGACAAAAGGGGGGTGAGTTAATTTTTATCATGTCTAGAAGACATGATAAAAATTAACAAAAAGTTTGTTTTTTTTTTTTTTTACATCTCAGAATTTTTTTCTGATCTCTGAGAAATTTTTCCTAGCCGATCCCATTTCGTTTTTCGACTTTCACTTTCAACTTTTCCTATCCACTGTCGTTGGAATTGTGTTCACTGGAGGCTATTTCTTTTTTTGCAATCTTGCTTTTAGTTTTCTCTGAGATTCTTTAGAAATGGCTATACAAATTTCACCATCTATATAGAAATGATGTCCAAACAAAGTCGTCCCCGGACCATCTTGATGACCGAATATGTATAGAAATAGTCTGAAAATGGGCTTGAGGGCCGGTTTCTGGACGATTCCTCTACAAATTCGGCCGCATCCAGAAAAACAAAAATACATAGTTTCTTTTTGGGTGGACAGGAGATGATAAATTTCTTTTCTCTCTCTCTCTCCCAATATTGGAGGAGAGAGTGGCCCAAAAAAATGGGTCTCGGAAGGAATCGAATGCATTTTGAAATGCACTCATTCCTTCCAAGACCCATTTTTTTGGTCTCCTGATTCAACTCTCCAGTCTATGGAATGGGGAAAGCGGAGAACGTTTCCCCTTCTTTAAGCGACTGGAGACCATATCGCATCATCATCATCATCACCATCATCCTCTTTCGGATACTTTTCAACGAAGGCTTGATGTCTCTGGATGATTTTGGGGAGATGATGGATCCCGAATTGAGTGATGAAAAAGAGAGGACTCTTTTTCCTTTCTTGTTCGTCTTGCACAGTCTCTCGGAGGGTGATATACGTTTCCCCGTCCTCCTCAATTTTCGTCAGAGGTCTCATGAATATTTTACACATCCAAGGGAAGAGCGACTTGTTATGCAGGGATTTCCAAGCGACGAAGGCCGCTTCATTCGAAGTGAGGACAATCTGGTTCGGTTGACCCCATTCTTTGGAGTAGTTGTCCAAATCGCCTAGTCGAAGAAAATGGTGTCGATTAGGGAAAAAGACTTGGAGAACACTCGTCGTATGCGAGACGTTCGTAGGCAAGAGAGTCAAGATATCTTTGGCATTCCAGTACAGGAATCCTAGATCCACATACGCGTGCACGTAATAGTCATCGTTATATTCCAGTTTGAGCAGCATGGCTTTTGTATTTTTTTCCGTTCTCAAGGCGAAACACTCGTCTGATATGAACAAGAGCTCGCTGGCGATCCGTTTATATAGACTCCTCAGAGAGAGAGAGAGAGGGAGAGGGGAGGAGGAACCAGGTTGATGAATTCTAAAATAAAAAAAAATGATAAAACATGAGTGCTTGTGAAGGTCATAGAGAGATGATTATAAAGTTGTTTTATATTTTATTTCCTCAAAAGAAAAAACCAAAAGGGTCCCATTCCATACGACATAACCTTTGAGAAGGTGACGGGGTCATGTGTCTACAAAGTTGATAAACTCTAGAATAAAAAAAAGCTTTCATCACGTAGCTCTCGAGAAGAAAATGACAGGGGTCTCTAGGAGAAGGTCATAGGTAGTATACAAAGGATGGTTGTTTTTTTTCTTTCGTTCCTCTCAATCCCATGACCTTTGAAAAGGTGACGGGGTGTCCTTTAGGAAAAAAATAGAAGGTCATAGAGAGAGAGCTAGACAAAGTTGATTTTTTTTTCTATAAGTCAACCGTCACGTCACCCATCACGTGGTCTTCTCGTATATATAGAGAGGCGAGTGGAAGACAGACTCTATTTCCCAGAGAGAGAGACTGCTGTGCGTATCCATATTTCTACTCAAGATGATGATCCGCGTCTTATATAATGAGTTTGTGAGCATTCGCTGTTATGTGGATGACGGAAGATTATTTTGGAACGCTACGGACATTTTGCCTCTGATTCATACTTCCAGTAAAAGAACCTGGGACATTCTCTCCGTGTTTTTCGACGAACACCACGTCTTCAGGAAAATAAAAGATCTTGAGAGTCTTGGGAGTTCTCAAGAGGGATATGTCCTCTCCAGCGAAGAAATGTTACATCTGGCCGAAAAGAATCCTAAAAATAATCAGCTTCTGGCCTGGGTGTATAGCATTTTAACTCAGCCGCTGGTTCGAGTTGTACCCAATCAACCCGTTTACCGACTGCTCTATCCGGGGGAGAGATTTCCCTTCATCACCCTCTTTAATCTGGGAGTGCGCTACATACCGCCTCATCCAGGCATGACGGACTCTTCTACTTACCCTAAACAATATGCCAGCGCTTATTGCCAGACAGACCCCCATCAAGAAAAGGTCGTCGAGACTCAAACGGATCCTCTGGTGGTCTCTTTAAATGTCACTAAAGTTATCACCTTCTAAAAAAAACCACCACCACCACCCAAAAAAAAATTTGCTCCTCCTCCAAATTTTTTTTATCTTCTCGAAAGAAAAAAAAGAAACTTTTCCATCTAGCCTCTTTCTTTCAATCCCTCTTAAGAGAGAGAGGGAGGAGAAAAGAAAGAGAGTTCTGAGGAGGCAAAAGAAATGGGTCTGGAAGGAAACGGGTGCATTGCGAGAAAAAGAGGTCCTCTTTTCTTTTCTCGAAATGCACTCTTTTCCTTCCAGACCCATTTTTTTTTGATCACTTCTTCAAGCCAATCTTGGAAAGGTGGGGATACAATAAATTGTGTGTAAAGTCCATTTCGATCAAGTCTGGATTTTGTTTTTGAAAAGAAAACATAATGTTATATATAGATAGCTAAATCTTTATCATGATATTCTTTAAGAATTTCTTAGCCATTTGTCAAAGAAGGGGACTATAATTGAAGAATTTATGAATTTGGGAACATGTCACCCATGGCAAATCTAAAATCTTGGAAGTGGATACTGGAAAGCCCCGCTCTGATTATAATTCTGAGTTCTAGCATGGGACATTTTTTAGATCAATAAGCTAAACTATTTTTCTAGTCTCATATTCTCTCGTGACTAGGGTTTCAGATTTCGGTAGAGAGAGACACTGTTCTGAACAGAAACGTGGAATGCTTTTATAGAAAAGTGAAGAGTTGAAAGTGAAAGTCGAAAAACGAAATGAGATCGTCTGTCAAAATATTTTCAGAGCTCAGAAAAAAATTCTGAGATGTAAAAAAAAAAAAAAAAAAAAACTTTTTGTTAATTTTTATCATGTCTTCTAGACATGATAAAAATTAACTCACCCCCCCTTTTGTCTGGGAATGTTGTCTCCCACTTTCTAAAAATAGACCACGACTCATCCTTTTAAAGAATAGAATTCCAAGAAAAGCCTGGGTTTTGATCTATTTTTAGAAACGGTGAGACAACATACCCAGACAAAAGGGGGATGAGTTAATTTTTATCATGTCTAGAAGACATGATAAAAATTAACAAAAAGTTTTTTTTTTTTTTTTACATCTCAGAATTTTTTTCTGAGCTCTGAAAATATTTTGCCAGCCGATCTCATTTCGTTATCATTTTTTTTATTTTAAAATTCATCAACCTTGTTCCTCCTCCCCTCTCCCTCTCTCTCTCTGAGGAGTCGATATAAACGGATCGCCAGCGAGCTCTTGTTCATATCAGACGAGTGTTTCGCCTTCAGAACGGAAAAAAAAACAACAAAAGCCAGGCTGCTCAAACTGGAATATAACGATGACTATTACGTGCACGCGTATGTGGATCTAGGATTCCTGTACTGGAATGCCAAAGATATCTTGACTCTCTTGCCTACGAACGTCTCGCATACGACGAGTGTTCTCCAAGTCTTTTTCCCTAATCGACGCCATTTTCTTCGACTAGGCGATTTGGACAACTACTCCAAAGAATGGGGTCAACCGAACCAGATTGTCCTCACTTCGAATGAAGCGGCCTTCGTCGCTCCGAAATCCCTGCATAACAAGTCGCTCTTCCCTTGGATGTGTAAAATATTCATGAGACCTCTGACGAAAATTGAGGAGGACGGGGAAACGTATATCACCCTCCGAGAGACTGTGCAAGACGAACAAGAAAGGAAAAAGAGTCCTCTCTTTTTCATCACTCAATTCGGGATCCATCATCTCCCCAAAATCATCCAGAGACATCAAGCCTTCGTTGAAAAGTATCCGAAAGAGGATGATGGTGATGATGATGATGATGCGATATGGTCTCCAGTCGCTTAAGAAGGGGAAACGTTCTCCGCTTTCCCTATTCCATAAACTGGAGAGTTGAATCAGGAGACCAAAAAAATGGGTCTTGGAAGGAATGAGTGCATTTCAAAATGCATTCGATTCCTTCCGAGACCCATTTTTTTGGGCCACTCTCTCCTCCAATATTGGGAGAGAGAGAGAGAGAAGAAATTTATCATCTCCTGTCCACCCAAAAAGAAACTATGTATTTTTGTTTTTCTGGATGCGGCCGAATTTGTAGAGGAATCGTCCAGAAACCGGCCCTCAAGCCCATTTTCAGACTATTTCTATACATATTCGGTCATCAAGATGGTCCGGGGACGACTTTGTTTGGACATCATCTCTATATAGATGGTGAAATTTGTATAGCCATTTCTAAAGAATCTCAGAGAAAACTAAAAGCGAGATTGCAAAAAAAGAAATAGCCTCCAGTGAACACAATTCCAACGACAGTGGATTGGAAAAGTGAAGAGTTGAAAGTGAAAGTCGAAAAACGAAATGGGATCGGCTAGGAAAAATTTCTCAGAGCGCAGAAAAAAATTCTGAGATGTAAAAAAAAAAAAAAAAAAAAAAAACTTTTTGTTAATTTTTATCATGTCTTCTAGACATGATAAAAATTAACTCACCCCCTTTTGTCTGGGAATGTTGTCTCCCACTTTCTAAAAATAGACCATGACTCATCCTTTTAAAGAATAGAATTCAAAGAAAAGAGGGGACGACTTTGTCCGGAGACGACTCTGTCCGGGGACGACTCTGTTTGGACTCAACCATAACGTCATTTTAATATAGTGGAATGTGTATAGAAATAGTCGGAAAAAGGACTCGAACGCCCGTTTTCAGTATATTCCAATACAAAATTGATTGTCCACAACATAAAAAAAAGACATCATTTTTTTCTTGGATCGAGCTCCATTTGTATTGTAATATACTGAAAACCGTTGTGAACGCCCGTTTTCAGTATATTCCAATACAAAATTGGTTGTCCACAACATAAAAAAAAGACATCATTTTTTTCTTGGATCGATCTCCATTTGTATTGAAATATACTGAAAACCGACGTGAACGCCCGTTTTCAGTATATTAAAATACAAAATTGGCAGTCCACAAAATAAAAAAAAGACATAATTTTTTTCTTGGATCGAGCTCCACTTGTATTGGAATATACTGAAAACCGACGTGAACACCCGTTTTCAGTATACTCCAATACAAAATTGGCTGTCCACAACATAAAAAAAGACATCATTTTTTTTCTTGGATGGAGCTCCATTTGTATTGAAATATACTGAAAACCAACGTGAACGCCCGTTTTCAGTATATTCCAATACAAAATTGGCTGTCCACAAAATAAAAAAAAGACATCATTTTTTCTTGGATCGAGCTCCACTTGTATTGGAATATACTGAAAACCAACGTGAACACCCGTTTTCAGTATATTCCAATAGAAATTTGGCAATCCACAAAATAAAAAAGACATCATTTTTTTCTTGGATCGAGCTCCACTTGTATTGGAATATACTGAAAACCGACTCAAACACCCGTTTTATGTATATTCCAATACAAAATTGGCAATCCACAAAATAAAAAAAAGACATCATTTTTTTCTTGCATCGAGCTCCACTTGTATTGGAATATACTGAAAACGGACTCAAACACCCGTTTTCAGTATATTCCAATACAAATTGGCAGTCCACAAAATAAAAAAAAGACATCATTTCTTTCTTGGATCGAGCTCTATTTGTTATGAAATATACTGAAAACCGACTCAAACACCCGTTTTCAGTATATTCCAATACAAATTGGCAGTCCACAAAATAAAAAAAAAGACATCATTTCTTTCTTGGATCGAGCTCCATTTGTATTGAAATATAGTGAAAACCGACTCAAACACCCGTTTTCAGTATATTCCAATACAAATTGGCATTCCACAAAATAAAAAAAAAGACATCATTTCTTTCTTGGATCGAGCTCTATTTGTACTGAAATATACTGAAAACCGACTCAAACGCCCGTTTTCAGTATATTCCAATACAAGTTGGCAGTCCACAAAATAAAAAAAAGACATAATTTCTTTCTTGGATCGAGCTCCATTTGTATAGAAATAGCCTAGAAATCAGTTCGAACGCCCGTTTTTAGTATATTGTAATACAAATGAAATGACATGAAAAGTGCAAAAAGAGGAAAAGTAGCCTACCTTGACGGAAATTCTATTCCAAAAGGGGAAAACTTGTATCCAGGTGGGCCCACAGCACGGCCGGAACTCAAGCGAAACTCGATAGGTTGAAATCGATCCATTAAATAACATTCTTAAAAAAAAGTAAAGTTTTATTCACATCGAGTCGGCTGGGAAAAGTTTCTGAAAAATAAATTACCCCCCTTTTTAGTCTGAAAATTTGAAAATTGATGTCTTCAATTTTTAAAAAATTGAAGACATCAATTTTCAGACTAAAAGGGGGGTATTTTTTTTTTTTTTTCAAACCAGAGAAATTTTTCTCCGGCTCTCAGAAATTTTCCGCACTCGACTGGATGAATAAAACATCCCCGTTTCTTTAAGAATGGGATCACTGTTAACTATTTCAGCATTCGACGTTTCGCGTCCAATAATAACTGCCGGGTGTTCAAGAATGCAGATGCATCTACTAGATTTTCTACAGAGAAGCTTGACTGGATGGAGAGTGGATAACGTTTTCCAAGATTCTCGACTTTGGACCGTCAAGAGGTAAAGGATCTTTTTGTTTTTTTTTCTTTTAAGAAAATTTATGGATAGATTCATTTCTTTTTGAATGGACCTAGAAAAATAATACAAAGTTCTTTTCCAAGATTGGATGAGAGAGGGACCCAAAAAAAATGGGTCTCGGAAGGAATCGAATGCATTTGCACTCATTCCTTCCAAGACCCATTTTTTTTGGTCTCCTGATTCGTCTCTCTCTCTCTCTCTCTCTCTCTCTCTTTCTTCTCAGTCCATTTCCATAAATATAGGGAAAGCGGAGAACCTTTCTCTACTTATTTCTAAAAATCTTTTCTTTATTTTTTTCTCCTGAGTTTATGTATATATCAATTCAAATACTTTTGAGAACGGTCATCCCAATTCTCTGTCGTCTTTTCGGTTTCATCGTCCCAACACTACATAGTGGACATAGTCTCAGTAGATTTTGGAGCATGGGTCGTCCGTTCATTGTCCCAACATTCAGTGGATATAGTCTCAGTAGATTTTGGAGCATGGGTCGTCTGTTCATTGTCCCAACACTCAGTGGACATAGTCTTAGTGGATTTTGGAGCATGAGTCGTCCGTTCATTGTCCCAACACTCAGTGGATTTTGTCTTTGGATCCTCTGAAGATATTTTGGGGGTCTCATGAGATTCTTTGGAAGGTTCGTCCCAACAGGCTGCTGGATCGTAATGGGGAATATTTTCAGGTATGTCTTCCCAACCCTCCGTCTTCCTCGAGTTATTGGAGGAAGTTGACGACAAAGAAGAAGTAGAAGAGCCCATCAAGTGGAAAGGCGTATGCTCATCCGGATGTTCCATCACTTGGAAACAGGACAGATTATCCCATTTCTGGATGAGGTTATCGTACGCTTTTGGGGACATATCCTTCTCTAACTGATCGTAGGCCTTATCAAAAGCTTGCAGAGGATTGTCTGCTTCCTCCTGGATCCTCTCCTCTTTCTCCGTTCCGTCTGGATAGACGTGATTGATATGAAAATCTTCTTCCGTAATATGCCATCGATAGTTGCGCACTTTGTTTTCGGCACAATGGAAATATTTCCTCCTTTGATGATGTCGGGCACATTTTTCCCGATACTTCCAAATGATTCCATCTGGCACATAAATTTCCGTCACGGGTTTTTGATAATTCAAGGCTTTAGCAAAGAATTTAGCTTTCTGGCATCCCACCACATAAATCGTGGAAAAGCTGTGAGTGAGCGATTGGAGAATGCGTCGTAAATGGTTGTAGGGAATATGACCCTCGTTCCAACGAAGTCCGTGCCGGTTTCTCGTCAGCCAGGCATTCGTCTTTTGGTTTTTTTCACTCAGTTGGTGGAAGGGGTGAGGAGGAGCAAACGTCAATGATCCCACGGTCAAAAAATCTTTTGTCGCATAGCCCAATTCTTTTAAAACGTAGGTAAATTCACCCTTCTTGTGGTTGTAGGACTGGAAACCCTCTAGATCGAGCACGATAAAGTTTTCTGAACACGCCATGGCGATGAATACGGTGATGTCTCCCACAAACAGGAGCAAAAAAAAAAGAATCGAAAAGGTATATATGTATAACAGGGAAGATCTAGAAAGGAAAAAAAACAATAAAACGTTTTAGAGTCGTCGTCTTGAAAGAGACATTTTTCTTTTCAAAGGGTTAAGAAGTTTCAAAAGTCTTTTTAAATGAAGTTATGATTAAACCATATTCATAGGACCAAAGGGACTTACCAGCTCAGTTCACGTCTTCTGTTCTCTGAAGAAATCTCGCGAAGGACACACACTTTAATACTCGCACGACATCTGTCGGGATCGCGACCCCATCTAAATGTCAGGGTCATTCCAACCTCTTAAAAGGATCGGGATGAAAGAAACACTTTGATAAAAAATATATTTATGAAAAGATGTCTGAGGATCGTGAGAAGATTTTCTCTCTCCCCTCGCCTATTTCAAAAAAAAAAGTAAAAAGTCTTTCTTGGATCGCGTCAAGATTACAAAACAACTCACAGGACTTGTTTATCTCGATCTCGTCAGGGTCACCGTTTCACATAAGAAGATGGATGGACCCTGAACTTTAGACATGATAAAAATTAACTCTACCCGCCTTTTGTCTGGGAATAGGGTCTCACCGTTTCTAAAAATAGACCAGATCCCATTCTTGGAATTCTATTCTTTAGGAAAGGAGGAGTGATGGTCTATTTTTAAAAAGTGTGAGACAACATTCCCAGACAAAAGGGGGGTAGAGTTAATTTTTATCATGTCTAAGACATGATAAAAATTAAGCAAAAGTTTTTTTTTTTTTTAGACAGAAACATTTTTCTGAGAGAGCTGAGAAAGATTTTTCCTCCCAATCTTTTTCGACGATGAAAAGGGAAAAACTACTGATCCGATCTCCCTACGCTTTAGGGGAAAAAAACAAAAAATACTTATGAAATATTCATGTGTTGAAATTGGCTATTCAAATAAGTGACATTTTGTTTCTCATTGGAACTGTTCAACGGCGAGTCCACTCGTCTCATTCTTTGGGGTAGGGGATGAAAGTACAGCGGTTTGTTGAAATCGATGATAGTTTCCTCTTTAGTCGGCGGAACTGTAAATCTATCCCGTCTTAACTCTTCTAATCTCTTTGAAAGTCTTTCCACTTGCTCTGCTAAGGTTTCCTCGGTACTCATGGTCTCTCTTAGTTTAGGGAAGTCTTGACGTATTGGCTAGAGAACAGAGGGTCTTTTTCTCTCTATACATATATCATGTGGGAGCGTGTGATTTATAAATCCTTGTGAAATCTTTCTACGTCTTGTGTAACTTGGAAGATTCGTCTTGTGTAACTTGGAAAATTCTTCTTCTTCTCGTCGATTGGGGTGGAGTTATGGAAAAGAAATGGGATTGGAAAGAAATTAACATATTACAAAAAAAGGAACTTTTTTTTTCTATTTTTTTCTTTAGGGATTTACATACCATTTCATTCATGAACATTCAAGGGTTCTCTCCAAGACCAAATTTTAGAAGAGGACCACAAAGAGTACACTTGAGGATCCTCTTTCAGGTCTAGGTGAGATAAGGGTTGAGACCAATATTCTTGGGTCTCTAAAGCATCCCAACTTAGACATTTATTATTATTATTATTAGAAAGTTCATCCTCCTCCTCCTCCTCCTCCTCATCGTCGCACGAGTTCTCCTGGGGAGATTCTTCCGCCTCCTCTTCGTCTTCGTCTTTTTGCTCTCGGAGGGGTAACAATGTAATTTCCGGAAAACGTAACTACCCTCCATCAAATGGTATCGAAAATTTCTCACCTTATTCTCGGCACAATGAATCATCTTTTGGAAATATTGGTGTCGCGTGCATTTCGACTTGTTCCGCCACTCGGTTTTCCCTGGGATGTAAAACTCGTAAACGGATCGCTGGCAGAGCTTGCTGAAAAATTCGGCTTTATCGTACCCATTGACGTAGATCACCTCCACGTTTTCGGTCAGTATTTTCAGGATCGTAGGAAGATGCTCGTAGGAAAGACGACCCTCGATCCATTGCAGGCCGTGTCGGTTATTTGTAGTCTGGTTGACCACAGCTTGATTGCGGGACGATAAGTCATCGTAATGGACAGGAGGGAGAAAAATCATGGATCCGCATAAGGTTAAATCGCAAGTGATGTAGCCCAGTTCTTTCAAGATGAAACATATATCTCCCGTCTTTGGATCATAACAGTGAAAGTATTCCATGTCCAGAACAATGTAGGAATCTTTGAGAGGTTTGGCACTCAAAATGTCCATCTTCTTCAATTGAGGAAAAAAAGAAAACAAAATTCTCTCTCTCTCTCTCGCTGTGTGTCCTGAAGGAAAAAATGGATAGCGTTCTCTCGCCGTCTCCTCTTTTATATATATAGAGAGAGAAGGTTGCACGTGACAGGTCGTATGAATTCTGGGAAAGGTCACATTCATATATATATTTGTTTTTTGAATAATATCGTGCGTATCTCAATACACATCCATCATCATGATAATAAAGGTCACCTTGGAAAGAAAAAGAAATAAAAAACATGGAACTCGTGCTCGACTTTGAAGGTTTCTACTATTCTCAAGGAGCCTTTATTGTGAAAGAATTGGCTTACGTCACATTGGACGGTACTTCTCGAGGGGTATTTGTTTTTAAACCCCCGTTTCCATTGCAAATGCTCACCGAGAAAGAAAAACGAACCGCTGTGTGGGCGAGTGATTATTATCACGGCTTGTCGTGGTACGAAGGAGAAATTCCGTACAGTTATTTTCCATGGGTGTTAACGATGTTGACGGAACCTTTTTCCATGATTTGGGTGCGAGGAGAAATGAAACGGCGGTTTTTAGAAAAATGGTTGCAAAGATCCATTTATTGCATTTCGGGATCGACGCAAGAGATTCTCAAATACAATGGGATCGAACACATGAATTGTCCTAACCATACAAAAGGTTTTTTCCATTGCGCTCTACAAAAAGCGGTTCGGTATCATTATTATTTAAAGACACAGAGAACAAATTCGCAAGGTCGATCCTGTACAATTCAATCTTGACAGAACTCATTAAAAAAATACATATATCACGTTACTTCTTCAACAGCACAGATGGTTCTGAAGCGAAACTTGGAATTTTGAAATAATAGATCAGGGAAAAATCATTCTTAAAAACAAATGGTAAAGTCTCGAATCCGCTGGGAGAAAAAAAATTTCTCAGAGGTGAGATAAAAATTCTCTAATGAAAAAAAAAAACTTTTGGTTAATTTTTTTCATGTCTTAGACATGATAAAAATTAATGACCCTCCCTTTTTGTCTGGGAAGGATGTCTCATCCTTTCTAAAAATAGACCATGACTCATCCTTTCTCTAATGGCAATCATTCCATGAATGAATCACGATTTGTTTTTCAAAAGAGTGAGACAACATTCCCAGACGAAAAGGGAAGGGGGGTCGTTAATTTTTATCATGTCTAAGACATGATAAAAATTAACAAAAAGTTTTTTTTTTTTTTTTTTTTTTTTTTTTTTTTTTTTTTGAGTTGGAGAATTTTTCTCAGCTCTGAAAATTTTTTTCCAGCCGACTCGAGACTTTACCATTTACATTTACGAATAGTCTTTGGGTTATTTATTTATTTTCTTTTAAAAAGAAAAATTCTGAGCTAGACCTATCTATTGGCTTAACATTGTGGTCATAGAAACAGTCTACAATCTCATTTTTTTTCGAGGCTAATGCACGGGTTCTCCAATCAAAAGGGTTACTATACAGGGATTGGTTTGAATGCATTTATCTGCAAATGTTGTAGGATTCTGTTGTTGAGAAGGGGGTATATTATTATTATTATTATTATTATTATGATGATGATGATGATGATGATGATTGTGGCAGATTCGTTTTCTACATGGAAGTCTAATCTCCTCCGAAGACCTTTTCTGGGGATCGTCGATAGATGGTTTTTCAATAGGAATCGTTTCCCTCGGATCCTCAAGAGATAGAGGGGGGTCCTGTCTTGAGACATGGAGCGGTCTCTCCTCCTCCTCCTCCTCCTCCTCGAGAAGTCTTGAGAAAGGGAGAGGATTTTCGGTTCCCTTATTCTTGAGGGGTCTTGACAAATTGAGAGGTCCCTCATTTTCGAGGGGTCTTGATAAATGGAGAGGTTTTTCATCTTCGAGTGGGTTTGATAAAGGAAGAGGTCCCTCCTTCTCGAGGGGTCTTGAGAAAGGGAGAGGTTTTTCATCTTCGAGGAGGTTTGACAATGGGAGAGATTTCTCCTTCTCGAGGGGTCTATCTTCCTCAAGGGGTCTTGAGAAAGGGAGAGGTTTTTCATCCTCGACGGGTTTTGACAAACGGAGAGGAATCTGAACAGGCTTCTCCTCATCCCCATCATTATCGAGGAGGATGAGGATAGGCTTTTGGAAAGGTTTTTTCTTTTTCTTCTGAACAGGCTCCTCTTGATGCTCGGGGAGAGGGATGGGGTAGTTGTTCCACCATTCTATTTTTTCTTGCTCCAGGATTTTTTTCAAAAGTAGTAGCCTCCTTAAGATGAGACGAAGGAGGAGAGTCCTCGAGAAGAATATAATAGGTATTCTTCCCAGTCTTCTCGATCGAGAGGTTCGTGCAAACATTTGTGCAACCATTCACTAAAATGAACTAGAATCCCTTTTGTCTTCTCAAGACGATCCATAATCCTATTCATTTGCGAGACGGTTAGAAAGTGGGACGTGTAAAAATATTTGGCTCGTTTCATTAACAAAATTTGTGCATCCAAAGGTGGAATGTCACGAGCCATCAACACGTTTTCGTCGGACAAAAATTCGTCCCGCATCTTTTGATAACTCCCCACGGTATGATAACCCGCACATTTTGAAAAATCTGAGGCTTTCAGGTAAACGACTCCTTGGATGATATAAAAGGAAAGATCAACATATTTATATTTGAAAGGAATACACGTAGTGAGCTGGGGATGCCTCCTCATGATCCACTTGGAAAAAATACGACTTTGGGGCTCTCCCCTTTTATTTATAGAGAGAAAGAGAGTGTGACCTTCCCTTCCCTCCTCCTCTCCCCCTGCTTCCTCTATCTCTGGACGTCCTTGGATTGGAAAGGGTGACTTTGAAAAAAAAATGAAGGTCATGGTTGGATAATTTTTTGTTTATTAAATTATTACTTTCACTTCCTCATTCCCACACACATTCATCTTTTAAGAAAAGAAAAAGAGGTCATGGAGATAAGATTTCTTGGAAAGAAGAGAGAGAGAGAAACAAAAAAAAAAACAAATAAAACGGACGTCATAGATATGTGTCTTATATGTGTCTGTGTGTGTATATATATATATATATATATATATATAAAGGCGAGAGTACTGGGCGAGATCATTTCTTTTCCATTGGGAGCCATGTCGCTATTAGACGTTTTTCCAACTCAACGGATTTCAAACGGGGAGGATTTGAAGACGCTAAAGCAAATCTCCAACTTGAAAATTTTTTTGGCGTGTCATTGTGCGACATTTATTCCGCATTTACCACCTCATCAAGCGATCGTTTCTTTCAACCAAGATGTCGAATCCTCCAACCTGCTCGTTCAGAATATATACAGAAATTTATTCGAATCGCAACAAACGAAAGAGGAATCTCCCTTCTCTTGGAATCGGATGGATCGAGCTTTGAGACGGCCCATTCAAACAGACCGGCGATATACAGATCCGCGCACGAGTTTTCGGTGGAAGAATATTTTTCTCACGAAACGATATTTTACGTTTGGAATGAGAACGACGGCTGAGGACGAAGTTCATATTGTTCAAACCACAGCCGCTCCTCTCGCCTATTACGAATCATCGTCATCCAATCTGAAGGAAAGAAGTTTTAAAGTCAGCGACAGGATGAAATATAAGAAATATATTCTAAGACCTTTTCAAAACTATGTCGTTCCCCCGAAAACGCAATATCTCATCGTCACAACCCAGAAGAGTCTCTTTCTCGTCGATCGGTGCTCGTACTCGCTTTGGAAACAATTGAAAGAGGAGATTTCTTTCCAATCGCCGATGGTGTTTCAAGAAAAAGAAGAAGAAAACCCTCCGCCACCTTTACCCATCCCTTCCTTAGATGATAAGAGGAGCTGGACCAAACCGTCGTCATGGCCCGAAACAAAATCGACCCGGCAACGGAATGAAATTGAAGTCATCACAATTGAAGATGAGGAGGAAGAAAAAAAATTACCTCTTAAAAAACGGTCGACTTACCGGAACCTACCTGACGTGCAAGATCCGCTTCAGAAAACAGAAGCTTCTTCTTCTTCTTCTTCTTCCCCGACTTGTTCAAACAGGCAACCTCTTTTGGACTCCTCACAGACAGAACCTCTTCCAGTATCCTCTTCTTCTTCTTCTTCTCCTCCAACCTGTCCCGACATCGTAGAGGTAGAATGTCAGACGGGTCCACAAGCTTCAAAAAGTCCCGACATCGTAGAGGTAGAATGTCAGCCGGGTCTACAAGTTCCAACAGGTCCAGAAATCATGGAGGCAGAATCACAGCCGGGTTCACAAGTTCCAACGGGTCCAGAAATCGTAGAGGTAGAATTTCAGCCGGGTAAACAAGTTCCAACGGGTCCAGAAATCATGGAGGTAGAATCGCAGCCGGGTCCAGACATCCTAGATCCCTCCACTCATCCCAAAGAGACTCCAAGTGTTTCAAGACAGCCTTGTGAGGATCCAGCCCTTCCCGTATGGAATGATTATATGGACTTACAAAATTTGGTGCAACAGGAAGGAGAAGAAAATAATCATACGGATGGGTGGGTCAAAGACTGTTTAGATCATTTAACCTCGAATGAAATTGAACTGTTATGGAATTGCATTTCTGAAATCACATCGGAAATGGGATAAAAACCAAAACAAAAAAATTTTTTAATAACAAATTGGAGGAGGGTCATGATGTCAATTAAAAAAAATATTATATAGAGTCCAATCTTGGTGGTTCACTTCAGTTTTCCAGCATGAGGTGATCCACGTTTCCCGAAATATGGATCCCATTCCAAGAGAGATTGTGTAGAGCCTTCACTTCATTTCTTTTTTTTTCCTACCAAGAGGAGAGGGTCCCCAAAGGGCTACCCATGTCCAAAGAGAGAAAGTGTAGAGCGTTCATTTCAGTTTTTTTTCCAAGTTTAGGGGAGGGAGGTCTCAAAATGACACCCCCCATTTTCAAAGAGAGATGGTGTAGAGCGTTCATTTCTGTTTTTTCCAAAGTTAGGGAGTTTTCAAATGGCTACCCATTTCAGAGAAAGAGAGAGAAAGAGAGAGAGAGAGAGAGAAGGTGTAGAGCGTTCATTTCAGTTTTCCAAGGTTAGGATGGTGGTGGAGAATCCTCCAAAATGGCTACTCATTTCAAAGCGAGAGAGAGAGAGAGAGAGAAAAAGCGTAGAGCGTTCATTTCAGTTTTCCAACATTATAAGGTCCCAAAATACCTTCTGAATTCAAAGAGAGATCGTGTAGAGCGTTCATTTCCAGTTCTCCAAGATCAGAAGAAGAGGGTCCGCTTTTCCCAAAAGGGCTTTCCGTATTCAGAGACAGCGAAATGCAGACTTCAGTTTTCTCCCTCCCCAAGAATAGAGGGTCCCAAAATGGCTTCCCATTTCAAAGAGAGAGGGAGAGGCGTTCATTTCCATTCTCCAAGATAGGGTCGTCTGCATTTTTCCCAAAATGGCTTCCCAATTCAAAGAGAGAGAGAGAAAGAGTGTGTAGAGCGGTCATGTTCATTCTCCAAGATAGGGTCGTCAGCTTTTTCTCAAAATGTCATCTCCCCATTCAAAAAGAGATCGTGACCAATTTTTTCTAGTTTTTTCCAAGATGGGGGGGAGAAGAAAACCTAGGATGGAATAACACGACACACAGAGAGAAAGAGAAAAAAACGCCATCTTGTCATTTTCTGATAGGGTACCGGTGTTCGAATGCTTTTGTGACCGACTGTACAGGCCGCATATTACAGGGCACATTCCAGATATCTTGGACATTATATTGTCGAACACTAATATTAATATGATCCTGGAAGTACATGACGATATTAGCTCGGACCACTGGCCGGTGGTAGCGACACTGGGGGCTGCAAGTATAAGCTACGCAACTTATAAGACTTACACAGATTGGACGATGTTTCATAATGTTCAAGAAGCGGCTCCCTAGGTCAAGAGTGCTTAAAACCGAAAATGACATCGACAAGGAAATTGACTCTCTCACTGCATGCTTAAACAACTATTACTACGAGTCTACCAAAATCACTCAGATGACAGATAGGCTCACTAAGTTCCCTAAATTTATTAAGACTCAAGACTGAAAGAAACCGCTTACGCAGAAGCTACAATACTACCTGGGATCCGAACACGAAAGCCGAGCTCAATAGAATAAGTAAAAAAATCAGGAAGGAAATACAGGATTTCAGGCAAGAAAACTGGAATAACAAAATCGCTGAGCTTGAAATGGATAGCGATGCTTTCTGACGCTTCACTAAAATGCTTAAGCCCACGCACCAATGCGACAGGCCTGTAGTAGCAAATGGTATGACAGCCTACACTGATAATGATAAATGTAAGATTTTCGCAAATCATTTAAAGAAGCAATTTAGTCCCAACATAACACTATGCAATAATTCGTTTGCACAGCAAGTTTAAAATGAAGTAAATGAATGGCTGAAGATGCCTACTGCACTTAATGCTAGCGGGCTCACTACTCCGAAGGAGGTTACGAAGATAGTCTCTAAACTTAATCTAAAGAAGGCGCCAGGCATTGACGGGATCACGAATCTGATGATCAGGAATTTGCCTAAAAGTGGCATTACAAGACTCACAGGCATCTTTAACGCTTGTATTACGTGTTGCTACTTCCCAGAAAGCTGGAAATGTGCGAAAATATTTTTGCTTCCCAAACCCGCTAAAGTAGAAAATCACAGGCCGATTAGTCTTTTATCCAATCTTGCCAAGATATTTGAAAGGATTATCTTACAGAAATTTCAGCCCTACTTGCAATTCCTACCTGATGAACAGTATAGCTTTAGGAGTGAGCTGTCTACTGCGAAACAACTAATTAGACTTGTTGAGTTCATTGGATCCGCACTCCATCATAAAAGCTGCACAGCACTGCTCATGCTAGACGTGGGCAAAACATTTGACCGCGTCTGGCATGAGGGTCTAGTCTACAAATTAATCAAGTTTAATATTTCCAGAGAGCTTATCTTACTGACACATTCTTATATCACAAACAGATTCTTCACTGTGAGCTGCAGACAGAGTCATTCTGGCTACAAGATGATCTCAGCAGGGTCCCACAGGGGTCCTGTCTGGGGCCCATTCTTTATTTATTCTATGCGGCGGATTTTCAAAGGGAAAAATTAAATTGGAACACGCTACTCGCCTGCTATGCGGATGATACGGTGGTAGCAGTTAAATCAGTAAATCCTAACAGAGCCCTTAGCATTTTGCAAGATATTGTCCTTGATATTGAAGAATGGTGCTCCAACTGGAGGATTTCTATTAATGCTGTTAAGTCTCAACTGCTTATCGTACGCAGGAAGAAATTAAAAGTTATTATTCAGCCACTGTACCTATTCGGCCAACGGGTACCCACAGTTGACAAGGCCAAATATCTAGGAGTTTATCTAAATCAAAGGCTAACGTAGAACACCGATATCAACTATGTAGCTAACAAAACTAAAAGTTAATTCAGAAGACAAACAACAAAAATCAGCCTTATATTTACAAAATTGTTTGTTGTTTGTCTTCTGAATTAGTATTTATTTGGCGTGTTATTGTGACTTAAAACTAAAAGTGTTGCGCAGCAGCTGAATCTTCTACTTGGTAGGTGATCTAAATTGGACCTACGGAGGAAGCGACAAATTTATCTTTCCATTTTGCGACCTATCATGTGTTACGCCTCGCCAGTTGGGCTACGGCAAAGAGCAATGAACTGCACAAATTACAAGTTGTACAAAATAAAATCTTGCGCACCATTACAAACGCACATTTCTATATTAGGAACAAACTACTGCATGATGATTTGAAGGTAGAATACTTTGATGAGTACCTCCATAGATTAAACAGTAAATTTTATGATAAGGGTTTAAAATGCACGGTGGGCAATTTTAATGCTTCTTCAAACTACATATGCGTCCCAGAAGATGTCACACTAAGGCCTTTTACTGCTCACAGAATGCAGGACCATAATTTCGTCACTTAGGCATACACTTTACTACAGTTCTCATTGTAAATAGCATTAATTTATACTTTATTTGTTTATTTGTTCATTTTTCTGCAACTTGATATCGCTACATTTGCACATGTATGTTTTGGTTACGAATTTTTCTCACAACCTCTTCGATAAGCGGTAGTTAGGTAACGATTATTTTATATGCTTCGCGGCCAACGGGCCCTCTTTCCTACCTTGATCCGTTTCCCGGCTGGGATTTAGTTGATAGTTTACACTGTGATGTTCCCTAGGGATTAGAAGAACAGAGCTTATAAAAGCCGCAAGGCTACATAAGCATATGCAATTCGCATTTAAGCAACCAGTTTTAGAGATTTAGCTGTAAATAAATCTAAATTGGCAACAATGATAGTGTTAGATAACTTCATGTCTGAATTTGGCAACGTACAAATTAACGAACCGTCATTCTAAACTGTTGTAGTAGTGTGTAATTTATTTTAGTTGAAGTGCGTTCCTGTTATAAACTTTTTTTCGTCCTCAAGGTATATTGTTTATCATCATACATATATTTACAATATGGTGAACGCAAAATCGTGTAGATTATGCTTTTTAAGTTCTTGAATGACAAAAGAGATATCTCATATTCGTCGTTTGCAGATTTTGTAAGTTTTAGTGTGGGCTAACGTTATTGCTTACTTTAATAAGCACGTTTAGGTTTACTTTTCACCGAGTCAAGAAAATTAGTCGACACATTTATTAAAATGTTTCCGTGGTCCCCCAGCGGATTCTTTCTGTTTATAGTGTTTTAAATGGTGTGTGGGAAAATTCGGGACTGGATAATATTAAATTTTTCATTCCCTTCGGTACCTGTACATACTTGTGACATTATGTACACGCCTGATTATTGCCCAGCTTTAAGGAGCTGCGTTTTTTAGGGCTCTCAAATCATTCTATAAGTGTTTTTCTCTTGAAAATGCGAGGATAGTAAACAGTGGGGCTCCTGAAGGAATACTGTGCTATGTGTCTTAGACCAGTTGTCTCAAACTACATGCGGCCGAATACACGTTCTGAGAGTTATATGTATTTGTGTGTTTCCTGCATGCAGGTTTATATGCTGACATAAATAAGATACTTTCTTTTGGTTAAATTCCTTTTTCCTATTTTCTTTAAGTGCCTGATCTCTTACATGTGTTTATCAAAACAATAATAATAGTAATGTCATGGTAATATAATACTCCAAATTTACATTTATATCTTAAATTAAAATTTTTACACCTGCAAGAAATTTCTCTTGGTTACACTTCACAGTGGAAAAGACACACGCAGAAAAAAGTACATAAATTTGTATATAAATATTTACAAGTTTATTTTCTCCTACAACTTGACACTTGGCAATGGGATTTAAGTACAGTTTGTAGCCTTATTAGTAGAAAATGTACTAGAAACTATTTCATCATGGACTGTAGATGTGTATCAATCAGTTGGATTCTTATGAAAAAGAACTGTTAAATTATAACTGTACTCCCAAACAAAGTGATTATTTTTCTTGCAAAATGTGCTGAGGGTATTTTGACAGGTTATTTTTGAATAAAGTTAATCAAATGTATAGCTTCAAATCTTTGAATAAGATATGTATTACACTGGTAATTTAATTAGCACTGTTTGTAGATTTTCTGTTGTGTTAGTCATGTATAGTCATTAATGGTAATAAAAATAATAAAATTGCACTACAAATCATTAAAATCAATAAGTCTTTATTCAAATTCTTGCTGTACTAATGTTATTTTTCTTGCAGAATTTTTAGATTTTTGAAAATAACATAAAATTGCACTACAAATCATTAAAATCAATAAGTCTTTCTTCAAATTCTTGCAGCAGTTATGTTATTTATCTTGCAGAATTTTGAGATTTTTCATTTAAAATGCTAGGCTGAGATGTTATAAATGTATGAAATATTTTGACTTAAGGTTATGTTTTCTGTAATTGCAATTTACCATTATAGTATTTAATATAAGCAGATAATGTGAAAGGTAAATTTAAGTTGTAGATATTTGTTGAGAATATTTAAATGTCTGAGTAAGTCGACAAGAAATGTTAAATTTATCTGTATATTATTATTTAGCTGTTCAGTGGTTTTATTTATTTTTGTGCTGTGAAAATTGTGGTTTCATTTATTAAATAAATAAAAAAACTTCTTTTAATACAGCTCCTTTATATAATTACTTCAGCTCGCTATTCTAAATAATTTCTCTATACTTTTTCTTAAAGCATTGCAACAAACTTGATGATTCGGAGCTCATCCATGGATAAAGCTTAGCAATTTAGATATGATTCGAATAACCTTGTCATCTGCAAACTTTTGACATTGTTATCTGTAACAAGTACACAGGTAAAATGTATTCATGAGTTGTACAAAACTGCTTCAGGAGCTGCATGCACTCCACAGACTACAAGTTTGGAACTTTTTAGACTGTCTTAAATCAGATCCTGATGATACATAATTTTTTTTTGCGGGCGATATAGTTATTTTGTTTCATTATGTTGTATAAGTAGTTTTTATTATCTCATGTAAGTAGCTTGAAGCTTTAAGTACAAAGCTTGAAGCTTGAAGCTTTTTAAGCATGTAAGTAGCTTTAAGGCATTAGTACTATAATTTTTATACAACTGTATAGCCACCAGTGTTATTCTAATTACAGTTTCTTATTCATACTGTAAAAATTATTGAGTATTATCAGGGCCACTCCTAGCGAGGGGGGGGCAGCATGTAAAAGTACACGGGCAACCAAAATCGGGGGCAGATGGACTCTCGCGATACCACGCCTAAATATTTTAAATTCGTTAAATGCATTGTAAGTATTTGTCATATGTAAGTATTTTTTATACAATTTTTGATATGCAAGTGAGTATGAAATAAAAATTTTATTAATTATTGAGCATTTATTTATTTATTTATTTATTTTTTTAAAATTTGGGGCCAGCAGTCTTGGGAAAGTACACAGGCAGCCAATGGCCTAGTAACAGCCCTGAATATTATTATAAACCATGTTTAAAAGTTGAAATTTTGTAATGGATTACAGTATCTAGTATATTCAGGGTATGAGCACTTTAGGTAGCCTTTAACAAATTATGAGAAGTATAAAGGATATGTATGAGTATATATATTTTGTGGTATGATGTATAAAAGTCACCAGAAATCCTCTGTAAAAATGAAGCATATCATGTATTGAGATATAATACAGTTGGTTATACTGTATGCCATGTATGTTATGAAGCATGCTTATTTATGACAAGATGTTGCAAAAGGACAGAAATGCACTTCCATTCTATATTAAGTGTATTTGCATGATCATGGAAACCCGTTGAATAAAGTATATTTTTGTGGGAGGGAGGCAGGTATGGAGGGCACTTAGTAAGTTATCTACCTGAGCAATGAATTTGTTGCATGTTCTGCATTTTGATTGTTTCTTTGCTCATGTGTTTTACCCATCTATGCATGAAACTGGAGCGACATTTCAAATCAGATATTTCAAAAATAAAATATATATATTATATATATTTATATGATTTAATATTTCAAAAATAAAATTGTTACAATACAAGGTGCATTTTAATGGGGTGACAGACTTGCAGTTTGGTCATATTGTTAAAAACATATTTTCATTTTTATGCATAAATAGTTGATCTAAGCAGAAACTAAAAAAATAATTCGGAACTACTCTGATATGCGCCCTCAAGTCGCCAAATATTTTTGGCGAGAAACTTCACGCTGCCATATTACTATCTAAATTTTTTGTCTACCTTTTCAACTTTTAGCCTAAAATGTCTCCAAAAACTACATTTTGAACACACAATTTAGCTAAAAATCCGAAACAAAAACAAAAAATTTAGATAGCAAAAATGTAAAGTTTCTAACCAAAAATATTTGACAAGAATCCATGTACACAGCGACATGTTTTAACTTAAAAAAACATCTACGAATTGCACAATGTAGGCAACGAACGAATCTACAAACAACGCACACCTCGCTTTAATAAATTAACATAACAACAATAAATTTCAAAGAATACCATGTACACAGCATCCTGTTTAAACTTAAAAAAAATTCTATGAATTGCACAATTTAGGCAAGGAAGGAATCTACGATCTACGCACTCCTCGCTTTAATAAAATAACATAACAACAATAAATTTCAAATAATACCATGTACACAGCGTTCTGTTTCAACTTTAAAAAACATCTACGAATTGTACAGTCTAGACACTAAACAAAAAAATAAACTAAAATAAATTTCAAACAATAACGACAAATTTATACTAAAGAACCAATGAACATAACATCCTACAAAATAAGAACAAGGATAAAATAAAAATGCACTTACCATGAATTAATGTGTTTTCGAATAGCAGAAATATAAATTTCATACCGCCTTTAACATGCCGCCACATAATCACTATCGTATTTACATGACAGCCAGACACACTATCCAGAAAATTTATACTATAGTCATACCTGCCAACTTTTGTGAATTTTTCGTAATTTTTACAAAAATGCGTTTGTCTTTACGATTTTACGATCATAATCCATTTTTTATGATTTTTTTCCTTTTTCAAGTATTTTTAGTGATTTTTGTCGAAATTTTATAATTTTTCGCCAATTGCATCGTGTTTTACCGCCAACTACCGACTATTTCGAATCCAGTAACCTGCGGTTTCTCCCAACTCGCCGCTAAACCAGCCAATCCAATGCGCTGAACTTGTGGAATTACTCAGCTCGGATTCAGCGAGCGTGGATTGTCGCATTCTGTTTTTTTTTTTTTTTTCACGTGCTACAAATTTTCTTAATACGTCGTTGTTACGAAATGAGTTCAAAAAACCGTATTCTCAATATTTTCAGCTGCCTACAAAGCCGAATAATTAAAGAATCCTTCAAAGGAAATAACTGCATTTTGCAACGTGTGCGTGGAAGAAGCGACATTGTGAAGCATGTTAAGTCTAAAAAGCATGAAGTTAATGCTTCGGCTTCGACAACGTCAAAGAAAGTGGATGATTTTTTTTTTCAAATTCGGCTACAAATTCGGATGCCAATGTCATTTTGGCAGAGTGTTTGTTTACTGCATTCCTCATCGAACACAACGTGCCGCTAAGCGCTGCGCTAGCAAACTTTTCAGACGGATGTTTTCCCGACTCCAAGATTGCTCAGAAATATCAAACCAGGGAACTTGTAAATTCTTTGAAAGATCATGAGAAAAAATAATTTTTTCAATGTGTCAGAAAGTACTTTTCCTCAACCTGTGATTACATTGTAAGGAAGTTTCCTTTTCAAAATGAAGTTCTTTTAAATGCTGAAGTGGCAAATTTGAAACAAATTGAAAATTCATCTTTTGAAAAAATTCGTTTTTTTATTGATAAATTTCCATTTTTGTTAACAATTAAAGGAAATGAATGCCATAATGATGCTTTAGATGAACTACAGAACCAATTTTCTGCTGCACAGTTTGAAGACTTTGCCAGTTCTGGAGAAGATAGACTTGATGTCCTCGTTGGTATCTTAAAAAGAGCTGATGGAACACCAAAATATGATAGACTAGCAAGAGTTTTATGTGCTATTCTCGTAATTCCACACAGTAATGCTGAGTGCGAGAGAGTCTTCAGTGTTGTGAAGAAAAATAAAACTATGTTTCGTTCTTCAATTTCACCAAAAACTCTAGAAAACATTTTAATTGCTAAATGTTATGAGGAAACTAATTGTTTCCAAAGAATTTTTGGCTAAAGCCAAAAAATGCTCTCTAAATTCATTGCAATAATTTTTTTGTGTAACATTAAGTTCTTGTTTTATGTTTCCTAATAAATTTTTTAGTTACTACTTAATTGAGATTTACTAATGTAAGTACAATTTTCTTTTTTCTGTTTGTATAATTTTTTTTTTTTTTTTTTTTTAAATATCAAAGCATGATATTAATTCTTCGTGTTCTTCTGAATTTTGGAGAAATCTTCTGAATTTGGGGGAGAAATCTTCTGAATTTTTATCTTTAGAGGTTGGCAGGTATGTATAGTTCACAAATAAATAAAATCACAAATCCCTACTTCTATCATGCACTGCCATGAAAAATAATCTCCCAGACCCTCTTTCCACACTTCCAAATACACACTACCCCTCAACAGGATAGCCATAATCATATTTCCTTTTGCCGAACTTCAATTCAACAACTACCATTTTATCTTTCCCTCCTATCTTCTCAGACACAGAGGCGAACCAACGAGCTCCAGCGAAAGATTTTTCAACGTCAACAGGGTTGCCATGGAACACGCAATCGCGCCAAAAACCAGCGCAGAACACATATCGCCACATTTGGTGAAATTAGGGCGTATATTAGAGTTGTACCAATAATTCATAATTGTTTTAGATGATTTGTTTTTGTACCAATAATTCATAATTGTTTTAGATGATTTGTTTTAATGTGTTTCGTATTGTGAGCTATGAAAATGTTAGATGGATAACGCATTTGCCACTTTAAAATAATTGTTTCAAGAGCATATTTACTGCTAATGGTATTATCCCATTCCTTAAACTGTTGTTGTTGGATGATAATTCTATTTTGGTGCCAAGCAAAAAAACCCAGTGGTTAGCCAAGCCTGTGGGTTTGATTTCTGACGTAACAGAATATCTTTTTAAAAAAAGAAAAGACTGTAATTGTGGACCAGAAAATTAATGATAAATGTCATTTAATTGTAGTTATTAATTATGTAGTAAAAGACTATGCAAATTAAAAAAGTTTTACAGATTTCGGATAGTTAAAAAAAAAAAAAAATTAAATTTTTAAGTCTTGTGTTATACTCATATTTTATATCAAATTTCTTTTAATATTTGAGAGAGAAGCTTCATTATCCAAACAAATGGCATTTTTAAATCAGTCTGTTTTGGTCTGTCATTAAAATTCATTGTCTGATAGCTGCAGTCCTTGAACTAGGCAGCTGAATAATTTTGTTCGAAAGATTTGAAAACAAGGGTCACTAACTCTGTGATTAATTAGAAATGATAACAGATGAAGAGGAATATGATTCTTTCTTGGTTATATTTTAATCTGCTTTGATTGCAGATGTGGAAATATATTTAGTCCCGTAATTTCAGAATTTTGTTAGAGGAAAAATACTCTAACGCATTATACACAAGGAATGTTCTTTATTAGCAGGCTAACATGCCTATAGCTCTAAACAGAAAAGTTGTCCCCTCTTCTCAGGAAACCACCTTGTATATCTCTTGTGTTTACCTTGCGTTGAACTCTCAGGGGGCATGATTCTTTCACTCATACATAACAAAGTGTTCATCTCCTTAACCTGATGAAAAGGCTTCTTTTACCTTTGTCCACTGGAATGACCTTTGAGGCTATAACCAGAACCATCAACAAAGACACAGGATTTCACCACTGATATGAAAACTATTGCACTCTGAAAACTTATCCTAGCGAAAGAACCTTTATGCCACCTTATCAAAACTCCTCTCCTCATAGAAAATTTTCCTAAACTATGGAAGGGAATACTTTTCACTGCTTTCAAAACACAAGTGGTAACTATTTAAGTGATAATAAAGAAGCCAGATACATAACCCTGCACTTATTTCTAGATAACATCTCCTTGAGACCGATAAACATAAAAACAAGAATACAACAAAAATAATTTAAACTACTCCTAGTGTCTGCCTCATATAAAGTATATTCCTCAAATTTTACAAAATGCTAACGTCGCAGCACGCAATGAACTGATAGTTAATCTGTCAGCACTATCCTTATCTTCAGGGCAGATGTTTTCTTTTATTTGGCGTATAATTCCTTACTAAATGTAGTATTTCATCTCGATGTACTCTGATATGATTTAAATCAAATTCCTCGTCATTATATCACGAATACACATCAAATAGTTTGCTAGTTGCAATTTTCTAATTTCGACTATGCGTAATGTATGCTTTACGCATGCGTGCGTTGAAAGAAATGTTTAATAAAGTAAACAAATAAATATTAAGCTTTTGTTTTTTGTAAATTTTGATACCCTTTAGATCATAATTGCTCTTTATTTCATAAATTACGGTTTCATATTTTTAATTTTATAATTTCTGTATGCCATTTTACCAGATTTAAATTGATGATCTATAATCCGAAAAAACCGATAATCCGGAATCACCGAAGTCCCTACGAGTCTTAAAGACTTTTGACTGTATTTATTTTTATGTGAGGTAGGTATCAGAGGTCCTACTCCATCAATATTTAATCTGCTATACACTTCTGATACAACTGGCACAATCTTCATTGGGGCTTTCTTTTTATCCCTATTGTGACCCACACGCTGACTGATATCGCACATCCTCAAAAATTCTTCAATTTCCTGGTAACAACTTGGCCAGAAATAGTGTGTCAAAACTCTATCCTTGGTTTTTGTTACCCATAAATGACCACAGATTTCCATGTGACATAACTTTAATATCCCTTTCCTAACAAGAAGAGGCACACACAGCTGAAGCTTATCTTCCCCTTTTTTAGAACCTGTAACTCTTGAGTAGTTTCTATTTTAAAATTATAATTTCTTTTTTTTTTCATTTTCCCTTTCCCTTTTCTTCCAAAGGGTTGCTAAACTAGCGCATGTTTTCTGCGCTTCCCATAATTCTGCTGGCGGAACCTCCGCAAGGATAGACCGTTCTTCTGAACTGATGACTGGAATTTCAATAGATCCCTCCATATTACTTGTCAACTTCCCTTCTTCCGAAAGCTTATTATTCACAAAACTTTCACTTTCTATCTCTTCCTCCTCTTCAGATCTGGAATCTAAATCTTCTGTGCGCTCTCTCTAAACTGCTGCATGCATGCGCCTGACTACGAGTTTCCACAGCATTTAAGAGAACTGGTTGTTTCCTAATTTCCTCTATCAACTGTGCAGTTTTATTTCCTAAGTATGTACTCTTTATCTAATTATATCGGAGTAACCACTCCTTTGTGGCACACCAAAATCATCTTCAATGGTGACTTTTGCCAAAGGTAAACATTTACATTCTGTGTCCAAAGGCTGTTTCACCCAAACAGTTTCCCCTTATAAGTCACTAGTATTAATCCAAGTACTATTACACAGATCTATTCCAGCTTCAGCATCTCTTAGATATTCTCTCTCTACCCCATTAATTACTGCTTTCTTGAAATACGGCTCAAAACATTTTCCTAAACTCTCCATTCTTAAATTATTCACCAGAATAGCCTTATTCTTTTCCAGTGATGGGCAGTTAGGTCAGATATACCCGTCCTTTCCACATTGGTAACACTTTATTTTTCGCTGTTCCTTGAACCTCGCTTCATTGAAAATCGGCTCTTTTTTAGAATCCTCCACTGTTCTATGCTCCTCCGATTAAATTCCTTGATGACCACTACTTTTCTGATTATAACTACCATTGAAATTTACATACTGCTCTCTAACCTTCTCAAATGGTTTCTTAAAGCCCGCTCTCTGTTCTAACCTCCTCGTATCTCTTCTCAAAGCCTCGTACCTGTCGCATTTCTCTGCTAAAATAGAAGCTGTTTTAAATTCTTCCCAATTTTCTAGGTAGTGTTCTCTTATTTCTAGAGGCACACGCCGCTTAATTTGCTCGGTGAGCATAAGTTCCTTAAGACTTTCAAAATCTTGAACTTCCACTGAATCCAACCAATTCTTTAAATACACTCTCAATTCATACACTAAATCCACCCATAACATTTCGTTTTTTTCTAAAATGCTCTTCAAATTTTGTGTTTAGAGTCAAAGAATTGAGCTTGAATCTATGCATGAGTAATTTCTTAACATGCTGATAATCCAATAGAGCATTTGTGGTTCCACCTGGAAAACTAAATTTGTGCTGCTACACTACCCCCTCATAGTGTGCAGTAATTGCAGGACCAGTTGGTGAGTGCTTTTTACCAGATACCACAAACTATGTATCAACACCTCGTGGAGTCAATGCCATGCTGGGTGTTGGCAGTTTTTAGGGCTAAATATGCTCCTACACGTTATTAACAGGATGGTCATAATGTAATGGCTCTTAGGTGTATAAAGAACGTATTTATTACCAATATGTATGTTCAGAAAAGAAACAATCTTTGTCTTACGTACTCAGCCTTTCATCCCTTGAGTGGGTCAACAAAATGAGTGCGAAGTTCACTTGGGGACTAAGCACCAGGGGTCCTGCAACCAAGCTGACCACTTGTCCAGGGCATATGTTCATGTACCTTGGGGGCCCACGGTCAGGAAAGCTGATATCAGGGCACTGCAGGCCTTGGCTCTCTATGAGCTATTGTGCATTTGTGTTTAGTCTTACGTACATTAAATATTTTGTAAACTTTAGATCCCAGTCCAAAACATAATTTAACAACCATTACATTTTTCTGACGTTGCCAAATTATAAAGTTTGAAAACTTATTATTAAGCTATGCACTTTTATTTACATCATAATTAAAATATTGATTCACAGCAGCACTTTTAACCAGAGTTTAAATAAATAATAATTTTTATAAAAGTAAGCTTGAATTTTGGATTATGTCAAATACATTTTCCGATGCTGGAGCTCCCAAAGGATCTACAAAGCGAAAGTATGTTTCAATGTCCATCAAACAAAAAAAGGAATTGCTGCAAAAAATGGATAAAGGCATATATCCTTTGATTATCTAATCATTCCGAAATATGTTTATCAATTTCGCGCTGCTCTGCGAGGGGAGGGAAACGACACGACGCGCAATGAATTGGAAGTTGATCTGTCAGCACTATCCTTATCTTCAGAGCAGATGTTTTTATTTTATTTGGCTTATAATTCTTTACTAAATGTAGTATTTCATCTCGATGTACTCAGTCTTTGATATGATTTAAGTCAAGTTCCTCCTCATTATAATTCGCTTCCGATAGTGAAGAAAGTGACTCAGAGGTTATTGAAAACGAAAAAATTTCGATTGACAAATTAGCCGATATTCTCGACACAGCAATTATAGGACTTGAACAGCGGAACTTTGTAAGTAAACAAGAAATTATGTCCGTTTAATAGAATTAAAGAGAAAGTATTATCACATGAAATGAAGCAAATTAAACAACTTACATTGAAAGAAATGTTTAATAAAGTAAACAAATAAATATTTAGCTTTTTCTTTTTGTAAATTTTGATACCCTTTAGATCATAATTGCTGTTTATTTCATAAATTACGGTTTCATATTTTTAATTTTATAATTTTTGCATGCCGTCTTACCAGATTTAAACTGATGATCTGTAATCCGGAAAAATCGATAATCCGGAATCGCCGAAGTCCCGACGAGTCCGGATTAACGACTTTTGACTGTATATGCATTATTAAAAATTATGCAGAAAAATGCTCATGAAACCACAGGGACTTGGTTACAGTTATGTGCTTACTTTTTATGATACAGCACACCTGCCCTGGGAGAGGCTATGATTAAATTTGCTGGCCAAGGGTGAATGAGTATAACCTCATCCATCCAGCCTAAGTTTGTGAAAGAGATCACACAAGGATATTTTCTTTTCTGAGAGAGGCATTTTAAGCAGTTAACTCCAGCCATTGGAGAACTGAAAGAAAATAAACTTAAGAAATGATGGATCTTCTAAAATGGGATGCTGTTGTGAAGAAGGGGATTATGTAGAATGATTGCAAGGAGAAATTGTTTAAAATAAGCTAAGCCTTTAAGAAAAAAGTGGGCATTTTGTTAATGACATATTGTTGATTCAAATGGCAATATTTGTTGAGTATATTTTTATCATTAATTTCAACATATGTGTTATAACAAGCTTAAACTAAATTTTGCTGTATGCTAATGATGTACTATTCTATATCTAAAAGCAATTATTGCAGGAGTTCAAGCAACAAGAATCAGTACAATATTCATAAATTTGCAAGCCTAGTTTTGAAGGTTTAAAATATGGAACTTTCTTCAGCTGCAGAAGTGCAACCAAATGAAAGATGAAGTGATAAGGCAATAAAAATGAGAGGAAGGAGGTCAAGCCACTGTGACCATCTATCGATAAAAACAACTAATAAGTAAACAATAATATAATAAATGAAATAATTTCCTTAAAAGCTAAGGCTAAAGACATTAGAATTGGGATTGTTAACTAGAACTGAAATGTTAATTATGTGAACTTGAAATGCATGTAGAAAATCTGTTCGCCAGTAAGAGATGTTTTTAAATAACTTGCAGGAAAATGTGATTTTCTGACCATCAATATTGGGCAGCAAAAAATTTAATTGCCTCATTGTTCCTAATGTATGCTTTGTAAACCTTGGTACAAAATTTGAAGACTGTCTTAGTTTGACCAATGTGAATTAAACTACATCGGCAAGGAAACCTTTATATACCCAGGAGTTCATATTCGGAATGGGGTCTTTCAGTATGGAACTGTGAATTTCATTAACAGAAGAGAAGACAATCCAAAAGTTGAATTTCTATAAAAACGTGCAATTTTATAACTAATCGATGGAAAGAAAGCAATGACAGCGGAATTCTTATAATCTCTTTAACTTGTTTAGTACGGGCATGTCATACATGCATCAGCAGCAAACATTACCTCATGGCCGGGTGTGTCATATTTGAATCACCATTTAATTCACTCTATGGCCGAGCATACCACATTTGACTTTTTAGATAGAACATTTAATTAGTATTTTTTATTGCCACTAGGTGTAGCTGTATGTCTGTTATGGTGAAATATATCGAAAGTTAAGTATGTTTACCTTCATTCCTACGCAATGTTTTTTTTTTAAATTTTGTTTCGGAATGAGCATGGGATTCGTGGGTGGGTGTTGAACAATGTAATATCTCTCTAAATGCGTCATTTGATATAAACAAATGCAAGTGTTCTCGCTGCGTTGAGGTACTTTTAATTTTTGCGATATAAAGGGATAGATGTTCTATCATTAGAGTTTTTTATTACTCTTAAGAGTTTTCTGGCATTGAGATGAATATTTTGTATCGTCAGGGAAACGTATTTTTTTAATGGCAAACGAAAGCAATATCTGAACGTAGAATATACACAAATGCTAATTCGTTAGTGTTGAGTAATGTAATGGCTCTTACTGCGTCATTTTATATAAACAAATGAACATGTTCTCGATGGTCTGGAACACTTTTAAATTTAATTTATTAATTTTTCTTATTTTTATTTTTTTATCCCGTTATAATGGAGTAGAAGTTCTATCATTAGAGACTTTTTTTTATTTCTCTTTGAGTTTTCTGCTATTTAGATGAATATTTTGTATCGCTTAGCGAAAGGTTTTTTTTTTTTGGAGGGGGGAAAATGAAAATACCATCTCGCTATAGAACAGCATACACAAATATTAAATGAGTCAAAAGCAGCAGATATTCTATTCCTGTGACATATGCATATTCGACTTTGCCTACACCCATGTTTCAAAGAATATCATACACTGTCTCTTTTTTGAAATATTGCTTCCTCTTTTCTTTGCTTGCACATTGAATTTTTATGAAAGACAGTTTTAATATTTTTTAAATTTTAATTATGTGTTGTGTTAAATAAAATCTGCGATTGTTTGGATATTTTTCCATATATATTTATTTGTGGGATAAAGGGAAAATTATATTATTCTAGAATGAGTATTTTATAAAATTTTTAAGGAAAATATAATAATAAAGCTTTAAAATTAATTCTGACAATTACCTGAATGTTCTTATAATTTACAAAAAATTGGAACAGTTAGATGAAAAATTTAATTTATACGAATTTTTTTCCAAAGTTAAGGCTTAGCAGCGTGAATTGCCTGTCCCCACAAGACGACACATCCGGTTAATGCGCCGTCCCAAGACAACGCTTCGGTATCAGAGATGCCCGTCGTGAACGGGTTAAAGGAAAGAGATTGCTTTTTGTGTGTTGAGATGAGAATATTTTACCTACTTAAATCTGGTCAATAATGTTAAGTGAAAAGCTTCTGTTCGAGAATATTTTACCCACTTGATCAATAATGTTAAGTGAAAAGCTTCTGCAATAGGAACTGCTTTTAAGTAATTTAGTTTTTGATCAAGAGCCGATGTGGAGGAGCAAACCTAAAGTGCATGGAAAACAAAGGAATAAAATGAAGCTAACTTCCATTTAGTTGAATGACATGATTTTGATGTGTGGTAGAAGGTAAACCAATGAAGATATACGAGAAAAAATAAACTTGAAGTTGGATGTGTTGCATGTGATAAAAATGTCGAGGAATGAAGAGAATTGGATGTCTCAAGTTCAAAAGTGAACTGAATAGCAGGATCAATGAAATTCATTATTAAAATAACTTTATTTAAATCATCTTTATCACCATGAAAAAGGGTAAAGCAGTCAGCATAGCAGAACTGTAAAGGGAAGTTTACAACTTCGAATAATTTTGATTCATAAAAATGCATATAGATATCAGCAATGATAGGACTAAGAGAGCTTCCCATGGCTAATCCCTCAGTTTTATTTTAATGCTTATTTTGGAAAACAAGAGTGTTTATTCCAGGCAGAGTTGTGTAAGGGAAATTTACTAATCAAATTTTGATACAGGAGAAATGAAATTCTTGAAGTCTCTTTTATAGAAATTTAAATACACCTCCCTCTGTAACATTAGTGAATAATGATTTTACATTAAAAAAAGTTTTTACTTATTTAAAACTATCGAATTTTTAATATGCAAGTTTTTTAACTAACAAAGTCGAAATTCTAGGTAATAAATATTTAGAAATCAAACTACAAAAATCAGCGTTTTCACAGGACTAGTTTTGATGGTGGTTCGGTAAAACCATCGAAACTAGTAATGTGAAAATTATAAAATATAACACTAATTTTTGTTGTTTGACTTCTGAATTAGTATTTGTTCGGCGTGTTATTGTGTCTTAATAAATATTTAGTTAAGAAGCATGAAGCACTGCCTGAATTTGATACAGTAAGGTAGATTGGAATACCACTTCTATGAATTTTGGGTAGAACACTATAATCTGGCACAATTCACAACGGATAAGTTAAACGATTTTTTTAAGTATGTCTGAAGGATTTTTGAAGATTTATGACAGTTTTCATTTTTGAGAGGTCCAAAGGTGAAGGGTCTTTAGGGATCAGATTATATATGAGTCTTTGTTGAAGAGTTTAGCAACACTATTAAGTGTTTTTGTCTATGATGACTATCTGGCTACCTTTATGAATCTTTGAAATGATAATGTCTGGATTACAAAGAATTTCACACTACATAGCTTGTTTTGTCTCATTTAGATTAGGGTTCAAAGGTTTACTGTTAAATTTCACATTAAGGATGATAAGATGCCTAATCATTTCTTTCTATGTATCTGAAACTTTACTGAATATGGACATTTTTTCGATAGGAGCTAAAAATCATAGGATCAGATTTCTGAGATATGTAAGAAATTAAAATTATATTTCAGAATTTTCTGATGTTCCTCTGATAAACTAGCATTAGAATATTAACTATTGGCATGGTGTCAACAATGGGAAGATTTTATGAAAATATTTAAATTGGAAGACTGTGAAAGAAGTTTTTGGAATTTAAATGCAAGGGTCTTTTTATGATGTTTGATTGCATTCTAAGTTTTGCATCAGGATGTCTGTTCAGTGGCAGTGGATTTTGGTGAAGTTTATATAACTCAAATTATATTTAGGTAACTGTCGACATATGTCCCTTATGATGGACCAAAGCAAGGCAAGTTTGCAACTTAGGAGAATTTTTTTTAAAAGCGACTGGGAGGTTTTTGATTACATTTAATCTGAATGAAACTGGAGATCAAATTTTTATGTTCTAACTTTAGTAAAAAATTACGATGATCTAGAAATTTTGTTTCAAGCATTATTTTGTGAAACAATTAATGGTTGATTTCATGAAAAAGGTAAAGACTTAAAGTCAGAATTAACTAACATATTAAGAAGTAACTTTAGTAAAGCCTAAAACATATTAAGAAATTGACACTTAAAAGAGAACAAAAATAAAAAAAATTTGGAACAAGCTAGCATTAAATCAAATAAACAAAGCACTAAATCAAAGGAAAAAAATATGAAAACAAATTTAATGTAAAAAAAGGGTAAACTATAAGTCAAATTTGAAGAATTAAAAGAACATACTCGAACTCGTGGCAAAATTTTAATCTAAGACTCAAAATTCAGAAAGTGGTATTCCATTTTTCCCTATTGTATCAAATTTGGACACTGCCTCATATCTGTTAGCTATTGACTGTCAGCTAATAACACATATTCAATAGATTTTATGAAAAAAGTAAAAAACATTTTTGCTAGAAATTTTATCATGGTTTCTTTTGATATAAAATCATTATTTACTAGTGTTCCAGTGGGAAGCACATTTAAATGTCTAGAAATGAGAATTTCATTTCTCCTGTATCGAAATTGAGTCAAGTTTTCTTACTCGGCTCTATCCGAAAAACACTTTTTTTTTTTAAAAAAAAGTATTACAACCAAACTGAAGAATTAACCATGGGAAGCCCTCTTAGTTCTTTTCTTATTGATATTTATATGCATTATTATGAATTGAAGTTATTTGAAAGTTTGAACTTGCGTGTGTGTTTCCACTACTTTGACAATAACTTCACCCTGTGTGATGATAATAAAGATGATTTAAATCAATCCTCATTTGACTGAAAAGAAGTTATCTTTCATTTTCCATTCTTTTTATTCATTCATTCATTTTCAAGATTGCTCCTCTGAATTGGTTGAGGATCAAAAACTAAATTACTCCTCGGAATTGGCTCAGGATCAAAAACTAAATTACTTAAAAAGCAGTCGCTGTTGACAGAGGCTTTTCACTTAACACTATTGACCAAATAAGTTAAAGATTTGCATCTCAACACACCAAATTCCTTTTAGGAGATAGTAAGAATTCTGTTGTCATTCCTCTTTCCATCAATCTCTACATATAATAAAAGAGTCTGTCTGTGTCTTCCGTTTATGCTGTGCATAAGCTAATAAACTCAGGGCTACGAAATTTGGTACATAGGTGCATCTAGACAAGAACCAGTGCACTTCTAAGCGATTTTTGTTTTCAAAATTTGAAACGAATTTAAAAAAATTTTATATTTTTTTGATGAAATCGCACCATTTTGAATAGTTTCATTCTTTTAGAAATGTGATTTTGGTAACAGTTTGTCATTCAATGCTTTGTATACTGGACTGCTAGAAGGTATTTGGATATAAATGGAATTACAAGGAAGACCTTCTGAAGATAGAATCACAAAATCTAACTAATCAAGCTCAAGGGAAAACAAAGCTAATGAGAAAAAGAGAAGTTCTTAAAACCATTGGAAAGCTTTACGATCCCATTGGATTTATAAGTCCATTCACTATTAGGGCAAAAATACTAATGCAGGAAATTTGGCAATTTAAAGCAAGAAAAAAATTGAGGGACTTGCACAAACTCGAAAATTCGGATAAGGAAAGTATGAACATTCCTAATGAAACCGCTGTAGTTTCCAAACTTGAAAGTAATAAATTTATTTGCCTTCCAAAATTGACTATCTATAAATTTTTTTGGTGATTCTAGCAATAGGCAGGAATTTTGGAGTCAATTCGAGGCAGCTATCCATAACAATGACTCATTATCGAAAGTAAATAAATTCAGTTACTTAAAGTCGTTACTAGGTGGGGTAGCTTAAAATGCCGTTTCCAGACTTTCGCTTACAAATGAGAACTACGATTCAGCTATAGAATTGTTAATTAACAGGTTAGGGAGAAAAGATTTGGTAATAAATGCTTGACTGTTGAAAATCAGCACTGTTGCCACAAAAATAAGGGCGATAATTCTGTGCAGTTTTTAAATTTAATGTTTCTCTTGGATACTGGACATTTGTTGAGAGAAGGCAATGGGAAATTGGTTAATTTATTTATCAGGATAATTATATATGTATTAAGAGATATTGCTTACTTTATTGTATTTTTTATATGTAATGCACTTTTATTGAAACTTATCTTTTTATATATATATATATATATATATATATATATATATATATATATAATAAATTTGTTCTGCTGAGTAAAATTCTGTGCAGCTTTTAAATTTAATGTTTGGTGTTCCCTTTAGGCATTTTTCCAGTGCATTTAAAAACCAGACGAAGGCTGACCAAAATTGCCACGTTTTTACAGAAATTCAACTTTTGGGTTGTTTGCTCTTCTATCAATAAAATTCACAGTGCCATACTGAAGGACTCCCATTCTGGATGTGAATTCCTGAGTATATAGAGGTTTCCTTGCCGATGTAGTTTAATTTACTTTGGTCAAATTTAGAGAACCTTGAAACTTATTAAGAAACACGAAGCATATGTTAGGAAAAAGAAGCAATTAAATCTTTTGTTTCCTACCACTGTTGGTCAGAAAATCACATTTTTCTGCAGCCAAAACTATTCAAAAAACATATTCTGTTGTTCAGGTTGAGTTTGTCAGGTATTGGGCACCTCTGCCGAATAGCATTTTGTGCTAAATGCCCCAAACCCAATGCTTCGTAGCTGCATTTGTTTGGATTGTCCACTTTGTTTATAAAGTTTAACAGCCCCTTAATAGAGCTCAGGTGTAACTCTTTAGTATAGAGAATACCTAAAGTAGTCAATATTATCAGAAGATCAAGGCCAGTAGCCTGTTCCTCAGAATTTTTGAAAATGTCCCTTAAAGAGTACAGTCATCTTGAGCACTGCAAGAGCTGTCTATCCTTCTCCAGATGCTGATTGTATAACTTGAGTAGAGGTCATTTCTACCTCACTCAATGAAGGATTCATTTCTGCTCCTTCAATTGATTTTCTCTGGGTTTCTTTGTTTTTAGAAGAAAGGTCTACCTCAGAGGTTTTGTCTGCAAAAGCAGAATTTCTAGTTATATTGTCATTTTTCAGCCATATGTAAACTAGTAAAGAAAGTACAGGATAAAAAGGTCCACCCAGTATTGCTTGTTGCTGGGTAAGGCAAAATACTGCAGAAGTTGCCAGGCATTCTAGAGGCTCCATTAAGACACTATAACTGCATTGTCATTCACTTTAGGCACGGGTTGCATAATATCAGGGTTACAGGAGGGGGTTTGCGGCTTCTTATTTAATATTTTAAGCTATCCTGTCAGATAATACAGGACATCCGGCTGTTCCCCACTTGCCAAAGTGCCTGGTAGCCACTCAAGCCCCAGGAACATCTTCTGTTGATGAGTTAAATTTTCTAGAAGTGTTTCACATTATAAATATCTTTCAGCTCTAATTAATGATCCCAATTCCAATCCTCTTTGGCCTTAGTTTTTAAGGAAATTATTTCATAGTTGTTTTCATTTTTCATTAGTAGATGCTACCATAAGCTGGAATTCTTTCTTCTCATTTTTGTCCTTTTATCGCTGACTTTTCTTTTTACTTCTTGTTGCTTTAACTCTCCTAATATTTATTCGGCATGTTATTTTAAACTCATATCTAAACGTCCTCTTATAAGGGTTGTGTGCAGGCTTGTATTCACCAATTCCATACTGTCTACATAATATAGATACGATAAAATAGCAAGTAAAGTGAGAAAGTGCACTTGTCAAAATTAAGAAAAAATTTCAAGGCAGCACTTCTAATTAAAATTCACATTGTTAAAGCTTCTGTTACCCATTCACGGTATCAAGATCAGGTGACCTAAGTTTGAATCCTAATATAGTTCCATTTTGTGTTTTATTGGTATTTTGTTATTTTTAGAAGTTATTAAAAGAAAAATAGTATATGAGAAATATTTTAAAGGAACAGCGTGAAAACTAACTTTTTAGTATGTATTTGGTTGTCATTCTTGCAGTTGTTTTTAGACAATCTGAAAACTTCCTTCTTACCTCAATGGCCTGACTGCTCAGGGTTCTTTCCTCAATGACCTGACAGCTCAGGGTGGGCCCTGACGTTCTCAAGAAGCTATTTCCAGGCCAGTTTTCTCCCTGCTATCATTTCTCTGTTTTTGGTTTTTAAGACCAGTAGCTCATTTTATAGGTAGTCTAACCATCTTAGATTTGGTCTGCCTTTTTTCTGTGTGCCTCTTGGTCTGGCGTTGAAGACTTTTTTTTTTTTTTTTTTTTGTTGCACAGTCTTCATCTTTTCTGATAACCTGGCCTGCCCATTTTATTCGTTGGCATTTAATGAAATTAATGATGCTAGGTTCATTATATGAGCGATATAGCTCTGATCTTCTAAACCACACAACATCTTTTTGTATTCTTCCAAGAGTACTTCTCAAAACGTCCTTTTCAGAAATGCCCAACATAACCTCATTCGTGTGTGTCATGGTTTTAGTCTCACAAAGCGTATACAGTCAAGTCTTTAATCCGGACTCGTCGGGACTTCGGGGATTCCGGATTATTGATTTTTCCGGATTATAGATCATCAGTTTAAATCTGGTAAGATGGCATGCAGAAATTATAAAATTAAAAATATGAAACTGTAATTTATGAAAAAAAGAGCCATTATGATCTAAAGGGTATCAAAATTTACAAAAAAAAAAAGCTAAATATTTATTTGTTTACTTTATTAAACATTTCTTTCAACGCGCGAATGCGTAAAGCATACATTACGCATAGTCGAAATTAGAAAATTTCAACCAGAAAACTATTTGATGTGTTGATATTTATAATGACGAGGAAATTGATTTAAATCATATCGGAGTACATCGAGATGAAACATTACATTTAGTAAGGAATTATAAGCCGGAAAAAAATCTGCCCTGAAGATGAGGATAGTGCTGACAGATCAACTTCCAGTTCATTGCGCACCGTGACGTCCCCCCCCCCTGCAGAGCAGCGTGAAATTGATAAACAGATTTCGGAATGGTTAGAGAAACAAAGGATATGCCTTTATCCATTTTTTGCAGCAATTCCACTTTTTGTTTGATGGACATTCAAGCATACTTTCGCTTTGTAGATCCTTTACATATTAGTAAATATATATCAGAAATTCTATTTGACATAATCGAAAGTTCAAGCTTACTTTTATAAAATTGCTCTAACAGTCTGCAAAAAATAATAAGCCGGATCCAGTTCGAAGATTAAGGAACAACGGAATCTGCAACATCAACTGAAATAGATAATTAGATAATTTTTTTTTGATACTCTTATGCCGGGCTGTCGCTGTAAAGCTTGCGACGTTGCTGGCTCTATGACTAAGTATCCCAATAGGGCACAAGACGTTGAACAGGTCGGACGGGTCGTGAGGAAGCGTCGGAAATGAATTGGATAATTTTAGCTTATACCGTCCGTTATGCATTAAACACGCATGTGTAAACGTATTATGCGCACACGCATATGCACAGTCATAAACGCCTGTGCGCATGCGTCAACGCGCAGAAAGTTTGTAGCTTTGAGGTCCGGATTATAGATCATTCCGGATTATGGGTGTCCGAATTAACGACTTTTGACTGTATCAAAATTTGTCTTATAAGGCCCTTGTACAGTAAAAACATTGTCTTTCTTTGACTTGCACTTAATTTCATATATTTTCATGTTCCATTAAAGCATCTATTGGCTGCAGTTATTCTCTTTTGTATTTTTGTAGTAATATTGTTCCTGTTGTTAATTTGAGAGCCTAAGTATGTGAAGCTCTCAGCGGGTTCAAATTTATGTTCTCCAATTTCTAAGTGGGTGTCCTTGAAGTCTGTTTTAGTGCATGGCATATATTTTGTTTTATTTTTATTAATTCTCAGGCCTATCTCTTGCTGCTGGTGTTCTAGCAATAATGATAATATCATTATCAAAATCTAGTAACTGTGCCAGTTTATTAAAAATGTTTCCTGTGGTATTGATGTTTAAATCCCTTATTACTTTTTCTAGTGCCAAATTGAAGAGAAGGCATGCCAGTGGATCACCCTATCTAATGCCATTTTTAATTTCAGTTGGCTTTGATAGTTCATTCTGTATTTTTACCATGATTTTAGTTTCATCTAGTGTCAGGGTGATTAGCTTTAATAATTTTTTTGATATTTAACTCCCTTAACACTGCAGTGAGAGCTTTTTTTATTAGTACTATCATAGGCGGTTTTGAAATCAATAAAAAGGGTGAATATCAATTCCAAATTCTTTTTTCTTCTCCATAATTTGTTGAATAATTGCTCTATGGTAGATCTTCCCTTTCTTAAAGCCACTTTGATAATCTCCAGTTGTTCTTTCCTTATGTACAGAGAGTCTATTGAATGGAATGTTTGAGAATACCTTATAACTTGTATATAGCAAACTGATTCTTCTGTAATTAGAACATTCAAATGTATCTCCTTTCTAGTGTATTATGTAAGTTACACTCAATTTCTATTCCTTGGGTATCATTTCCTATCCGATATTGCCTCTATAAACCATATAATTATTTAGTAACTTCTATTCCACCATTTTTTAGTAACTCATTCAGAATCATTATAGAAAAGCTCCTTTTCTAGGTAGTCCTTGTCCGCCATCGGGCATGTAAATAAGTCAAACTGTAATGAAAAAGGCTCATTTTATTCTTATTTTACAAAGCCTAGGTGACTTGGTCATAAAATGAATTAATTATTGAATTTATTGGTGTAACTAGTTTTATTGGTCAGTTATATTGGTTTAACTCTCTCGTTCAATATAAAATCGGTATCAAACATGGGTTTCTTTTTATCACAGCTATAGATCATTGTATGATTTTCCTTTTCATTTATTCCCTCTCCTATCCATCTAACTTCCTGTATAGCTAAAATATCAATTCTATAATCATCAGACTGCTCAATAACCATTTGTAGTCCTTTATTTCTATATAAAGAACAAACGTTCCATGATCCAATTCTCAAATCCTTTGAGCCCTTTCTAGTTCGTCTCCTTGAAGTCAGGCCTGTGTTATATTGCTCTTAACATTTCATAATAATGGAATTTTTACAGGGTAGGATTGTTAGTGCTATCCTGTAGCCCAACCCTCAGCCTGGAGAACCAGGCCTACATATTTATAAATCCCCAGGGGACAGGGGTACCCAGCTATACCTCCAGGCACTGGGTATCCATTTTAATCGCCCCATGTAACACACATGGACTACATTGGGTCCTTGTTTTTTCACACCCTGTCACCACATGGGTGAATCTGAAAACTAGACTTTTTAAAATTCATGATTAAAGCATATTCATGTAGCTGTGGTCCGAACTAGGTGAGAATATAGAAGGGAGGGGGGGAAGAAATGCTGCTTTCTCTATATATTATTACTGTCTGCATTCCTTCAAGTTAGATTGCCCTCCGTAATTAATTTTGGTATGTACTTCATGCTTCAAATGAACATTTTTGACATGTGGAATAACTTTCATAAACGTTAGTAAAGTGTGCTTTTTCTTTAAAATCTTAAAATGTTCAGAAACAATTCTAATTGCAATAAGCAGTTATTAAGTGCTGATATACATTGTTTTCAATCTCTTTGTGACATATATCATCTTAACTGTAAAAAAAGGTGTCAAAATAGAGCAAGTTGAAATTAAATATATTTTATGAAAATTTTGTAGTGTATTATTTTTTGCATTGGTCCTCAAAAATATTTTTCATAAATAAATTGTCTTTTGAAATTAAATGATTAATGCACTTAAAAAACAATGCTGTTGATGGCAGGGTTTAAACTGAGACTGCCTGATCTGTAATAGTACTTCACTGCTGAGCCACGAGGGAACTTTATGGAGTAGTGAGCTAAAATATTAATATTAGTTAGAATTCGAACCTAGATTTTCATGCATAATTATGCGGAGTTTGGAAAAAACTTGTATGCCACGAAGTTTATTAAATTAGTTTAGGAAGTGAGCAGAAATAGAATTAGCACAGTCATTTACAACTGTGCAGAGGATGTTGATTTTAAGATATTAGATTCTTAATTTTAACTTCTAATGTTTTTAAACTTTAAGCCTATTTTTTTGTTTTGCTACAGTGTTTGAAATAGTATTTTATTTATGAAGTGCTCACTTTGTGTTGAATGTCTCTCTTAAGATCCATATCACTCATCTCTTAATGTAACACATGCATTTGTATGGCAAAAGGGAATTGCTGAAGTTTAGCCTGAAGTATCAGGTAGAGACGTAAGATTGGGCCAAAAATCGGCATGATAATGAAAAAATATTTATTGACTGAAAATAGAATACTGTATTAAAAAAGGGAGAAACGAATTTTAACTTCTCAAATGTTATGTTCTTAGAACTTAATAAGCAGAGTAAATATGTAGCAAACTTTTTCCTTTTTTTATAGATGCGGAATATGAAATTGATTCTATCTGTTATACAGTTTTTGAAAGATGAAGCAAAGAAAGAAAATGCTGATACACGAGAAAGTTTAGAAGGTAATATTTTAAATTTAGATATAATATCTGAAATTAAAAATTAATTTATTTTTAACTCGTTAGGGATGGCAGCATGTGGAAGATATCACTCTCTCAGGATGGGAGCTGTTACACGCAAACTGTGCTTACTGGTCGCTGCATTTTCTCCTGCTAAGCCTAATATGCAATTTCGGAAAGTATGCATAACACAATAATGGATAAAATGTACACTTTACATAGAAATGAAACCATTTTTAAATATGTGATTAAAGATATAATTTGAATCGTAACAAAAAAATTTAATTAAAATAATCGATATTTAACAATATAAATATATTGTATTTTACTATAACTAAAAGTACCTAAATTAAGCACTAAATGTTGATACAAAATATAAAAAAAATTTTAAATATACTTAACATTATGAAATACTTGAAGAATATTGTAATAATGAATATTTCAGAGCTGTATGAGAAATCTCGAAGCATAGGTTAGTGCAGAGACTGACATTGCATTATTATCATGTATAATTTCAATCATGCATGCCTATTATCATCTTCTAATTCAGAATCTGAAGATTCAGAACTACTGTATGAAGAACTCCAATAATTTATAGTTGTTTCACTGTCATCGTCGGAAAGATCCATAGATGGATCATTCATAACTTTAGATATTTTCTACTCAGTAAGATAACGTGGTCTCTTAGCCATGGCTACACAGATGAATCTAAAAGTAAAACTCATGCTAGAATTTCTCCCATAAAATCCAATCCTAAAATAGAATCGAAACTATAAACAACAACTTCAAAATGAGCTAAAGGCCACGTGCTTCCCTTTTCATCTGCTAACATGCGTTTATGTTTACATTCACGAAAATCCAATAAATCACAGACGTTTGGCAACCCCATTATGACCTGCGAAAGAGAAACACTAATGTACGAGAGCAATCTTTTGAATGGAACGTGGATTAGTAACGCCATCTGTTAGTAAATATTTCATTCCAAAAGCATGTCGCAACTGTGCGGCAATCGTCCCACTGTGTAGTATTCGCCGTAATGCAAGGATGCTGCATTAGGCTCTGAAGCATATTTGCGGCATTTGTCCTGAAAGGGTTAATGAAGGAAATTGCAAGCTTATTACACTTTTGTTATCTTAATGTCAATTTTTTAATGTATTTTTATAATTTAAGACATTTTGATATTATTCAGACTCATTTACCATGCAATTCCTCTGCAATTTCTAGAGCATTTGCTGTACTTTTTCTAGTTTATATTTATATTTTAAACTCTTATAGCTTGATGTGTCTAGTGTGCCTTTCTGTTAACACCATTTTCATGAGAGGCTATTGAAGCGACAAATTAGTACCTGCATGGCTTCATGTCAGAATATATCTGAATGAAGCCGTGTTTGCTCATTAGTATTTAAATCACTTGTTTAAGCTTGTTAGACCATGTAAACAATATTCCTTATGTAAAAAAATATTCCTTATATAAAACAATATTCCTTATGGATGACCTGATAGGTACAATTGAAAGAGTAATCCAATGGCTTCTTATTGTTTCTACAGCTTATAAACCTTCTGAAGCTGCTAATGCAAGGTATATTAAAATTGTCTTTATTGGACCAAGAAATATTCAAATTTTTATTTTCAAAATTTAGTTGTATCCATTTGAGAAAATTATTATTCTTGCCTTTTCTTCTCAAAACAAAATGACCATCTAAAGAGGTTTAAGTGATTAAATGTGTTAAGGTGCCAAATGCCTTTAATTATACTAAACTTTGCCAAATGATATTATCAGGTTAGGAAAGGCTGTGTGTTTATCTCGTGCCAGAATAGTATAAAACCCTGTAGAATCCATTTTCACCCTTCTTTAATTAATCCTTTATTTTGTTTTTAAGGAATTTTAAATGTTACTCTGAGTATTTGATTTTTGTTAAGGACCTTGAGGCAGAGGTTTATATTTAGCTCATGAAAGTTTTAAAATTTAAGTTTTGTTCATAAAGCCACTCGGTGAATAAGTTAAAAATGCTACTGGGGGAAAAAATTGCAATTTATATAGCAACAAGTTTCATTTTATTTTTTTGCATAACCGCTGTGTTGAGATTTATCCCATCAATGTGTCAGGGTCCAATCCCTGCTACATTGTAAGCAAATTGTACCATGTAGCATAGGGAAAGAACTGTTCTTGTTATTGAGCACAGCTGAAATGGTGTTTTTATGCTAAGTAGTTTGAGTAGCATAGTAGCATGGCAATTTTATCGTTTTTTGTTGAATAATGCCAGAGGAAAAAATTGGACCTTTGGAGATGACATTCCTGGAATATTAAAAATGTAGAAAAAAGCTATGAATTAAGCTGCCGTGAACATTGGTGTTTCCTTCCAGAAATGTTGCATATTGTATATTGAAGTCACCATATGCCAGTGCAGCAAGAAATGTAACCTCAGTGTAACACATGGTCCGTTCGTCATTATTTATAATTTTTTTTAATGCTTAAACTGTAATCCTATGCTGTAAAATACAAACAAACAGTATAGAGGTATAGACTCAAACAACTTTGATCTTGAGCAGAGAACTCATGTCATCAAAAAGTGTATTAAGTCATGAAGATATTCCCTCCTACATTTGGTTCATAGTGTGGCTTTCTTAAATACATCTCTGCTACAATTTAAGTCTTGGATTGCTGGTGCCCTAATTCGTGACTTATGCAGTGAAGTACTAGGCATTGATGTTTTAGATGAACTGCAATATTGCATCTTTGTATGATACATTCCCCATACTTCTAGAAATAGATTATTAACACAAATATGCTTTCTCTAATGTATATTCTTTCATGGTAGCCATTTTTCACCTTGCCTTGATGCACCCTCACTGATGGATTGCATTGACTGACTGAGTTCAGAATATAATTGTGTGGGTATCTGGTGGCACTTTGAATGTATTGTTTTTTGCTGTTTTTTAGCATTTCATAACTTGATGCTAAGGAAATGCATTCTCAGTGAAGTATTGAGTGATGGAAAGGTTGTAGTTAAAAATGATTACATGAATAGTTCAAATGTGAACACTACTGTGCTATTTAAAAAAGAAATGGTTTTACCAGAACAAATTATTAAGCTATATTGCAAGGAAGAGCATGCAGATTTCAGGTTATAAGTGAAATTCAACTAAAACTGATATTAGTTTTGTGAAACTTTGTCTTTAGAAAGATCCGTCTTCTTCATGGAAAAGAAGTGTTCTGTACAGTATTTTTATAGCATTTTAAATTCTGCATTCTTTTAAATCAAACTTGGTAGTTATAATTTATATCTATTATCTATTCATGGAAATGCTCCAAAAGTATAATTACCTTCTGTTTTCAGTGAAAAGAGAAACTAAGTAAAATTACGAAGAAGTTTATGCTGAACAAAAAGCAAACAAAAATTTTACAATTAACTAATTAATGAAAAAATTGTAAACATATTCAATTAAGATTGTTATAAGATTATGATACTGTATCTCTGTAGTCAGATTGCATGAGCATTTTCTAAATTTTCTTGCATTACATGAGTTTGAGACAGTAGTTTCCTTTTGATAATCTCTATGAATTTGGATCTCTTTAGGTGGATAACTTAAAGCCTTTGCATTATTAGAATTAAACCTTAGCACTCATATCCTAATGTGAATTACCTGGCTTTAAAATTTTGCTGCTCAGAAATCAGCTAAACATTTTCATAAATTTGTCACAATTGCTTAATCAGGAGATAATAATTTTCCTGTCAAATCTAAAATATTCAAATCTTTCATTTCAAACCAAGAAATTTTCAAGTTTTAATTATGTTAACAAAATTAAGGATTTTTCCCCTCAAAACAAGCATCAAAGGATTAAATAATAAGGCTAAGAATGCGATTCTTATGCTAATGTACCTTCTCGTGTACAATAAATGAAAACTGACTCATCAAAAATCAGCATAGCTCTCCAGCATGTTGAATCATGTAGCTGTACTCAGAATGGATGTTCATTGGTATGGATGGTTAAAGGCAAAGACTTTATTACAAACAATTTAGTGACCATTTTAAGCACTTTTCTAATTTTAAGACTGGTTTTGTCCTGGGTTTTGGTGATGATTTTGGTTTTGTCTGGCCTTAAAATTAGAGAAGTATTTGAAATAGTCACTAGACCATATTGCAACAGAGACCTTCTTTTTAACCTTTATTGACATTTGCTTCAGCTGACAAAGCAGACGGGTCATCTGTGAAAACTTTTGCTTTTACTTTTATTTGGATTTAAATGCAGTTTCAGCATGTCAAGATAAAATATTTTCTCTTATTTTTAATTTTATTTTAGCTGAGCTTGCCAGTTAATTCTTCAGCATACACTTACTTATTTTTCTGTCGAGCATTTTCTGTGCAAAGTAGATTAGTTTCTATATAAATCGAAGTCTATACCCCAATTCAACTAGCAAGGATTTATTTTTGACACATTGTATCTCAAAGGCATCCTAAACAACACATCATAATATAGTAGCTTTCAAACTGAGAAAGTGTGTCTTCAAAATACAAAACTGTTTTCCATTCACATAAGGGATAAACAATCAAAAACGCTTGGAGATCGTTGGTCTGGAAATTACTTCATTAAATTTTTTATATTTCACACCTTCATTTTATGTATACATACACAAACGGTAAAAGCTTGAAATGCCAGATATGTGAAACTTTTAGATAGTTGAATGCAGAAGAAATGGAATTAACATTAGAAAGGCCAACGAACTCAAATTCACTCAAAATAAGATTAACAGTCAGCCAATTTCTTTGGGCTTAAACTCAAAAGTAAGAAATAATAACTTACTATATCTAACTAAGAGATGTAGGCAAAGCTAACACAATTCTAAAGTAGTTGGCCCGTAATCTGAACTAGCTGGCGAAATATCAAAAGGCACGTAATAATATGGCTGAGCGTAACGGCAGCTTGGAGAGACATACCCGAAAGGCAAACACGCGCTACTTAGGATTCCTAGCTTTTTCTCTCAGTTGAACTTTCCTTTAATAATATCTCTTCCTCATTTGCATTCAACGTGATTCTAAAAACTCATTCTGGTAGGGAGTTGTAAGTTGAAACGAGGCAAGATAGAAAAGGTTCACTAAATTAAAATAACTGTTATAAAATTAAAATAGACCTTACAAACACTTTTATTACTTCTTTTTGTTACTTTAAATGGTTCATCATACAGGCTAGTTGGTAGTTTTATTGCATATTGTCTCACAAACACGTGAGCATACTGTTCTAAAGCTGGTTGCGCAAAATACTTTTTACATGGACCAATACAGGTACTGGTACCATCTCTCTCATTTGCCTCATACAACTTCTGTAAAAATGAAATTGTATCAGAAGAATTGGAAACTTGGTAGATTGTAAAATTTCTGCAGACGAACAGTCGCTCCATAAACCATTTCTGAGCAAGTTCATCCCACATCTTCTTTGTATGTTTCTTGAATACTGATGAGTACAATTGGAAGGCTCATTGTCCATTATTATTATGGCACATTAACACTTGTTTTAGTGAATGATGGAATCCCTCAAGTAATCCATTAGCTGTAGGGTGGTATTCAGTAAACACCAAGAATTTTATTAAGATTAGTGAACAGGAGTGACTCAAATTATTGGCCTTTATTGTTATTTATGGTAATGAAAAGACCAAATTTATCAATCAGATGCTTGAGTGACAGTTTCTGCCAAAATATCTTTCATTAGTATTGCTTCCAACCATTGGGAGAATTGGTTGATGAGTGTTAAAAAGTAGGAGTATCTTTCCGAAGTTGGCAAGGGCCCGACTATATCCAAATGCACATGTTCAAAATGTTGACTGGGTACATCAAAAGACTAACGGATTGTGAGCATGCTGTATGATTTCGGACCCCCTGGCAGATGATGCAAGAATGAGGCCAAAGCTGCACAGTCTTTTGACACAGAAGGCCACACAAAACGAGAGAGAATGAGTCTTTTTGTCAGTCGTATACCTGGATGAGAAAGTGTATGGAGATAACAAACACTGAAAGTGCAGCGGTTACATAGGTGTCGCATTTTTGGTAAAATTGCCACCTTTTTAGAAAACAAGACCTGCTTTATGGTATGTCAGACTGGAGTCAAGATTTTCCTTTATTGTGGAAATATTTCCAACATAATTTTGGATTTAACAAAATTTAACCATGTTGTTACTGGTGTAGACTCGTACTTACTTCTGTTGTCAATATCATTTTAAAACCTCCCGCTACTGGAAAATATCATGTCCTAACCAAGACTGACTTCAGTGTATTCCGAGAGCAAAGCATCAAAAATTCCTACTCTGTTGCAAGGTTTAGAGATTTGCGACCAACGGCCTCCTCAGTTATTGCCTCATATGTGTGCTTTGGTAGATGATACCGTAGGTGAACCCTTGCTAGATCTCTGTCACTTGCAAGACAGTATACAATCTATTTTAGCTGCTCTTGGTGAAGATATTTGATTAGCTATGGTTGCCAATAAGATAACTGAGCTTGCATCTCATTCTTATGTGAATACGGCTATTGTGACCCGAGCCAAGTGAATCTGCTACTACTTATTTGGAACTCCAGGTGGTACAACTGACTAAAGAAGTTGGTGAGTTAACCTCTACCTTCGGGACATAATTCTCACAGTCCTAAGCATAATTTTTACGTACTTGCCAACCTACGACACTCAAAAATCAGAAGATTTATTTAAGGAATAGGGAAATTTTTCTCAGTGACAAAAAGATTTTTTAAATGATAAAAATACATTTTTGAATAATGAATTAAGTTTAAATACTTTAATTCTTGAATGCAAACAGTACAAAAATACTTACACGTAAAAAAAAAAAAAAAAAAAAAAAAAAAAAAAAAAAAATATTATTTGTATCTTTTAACAACAACAAAAAAATAATCAGTTTTTGTACAAATGCTATGAACAGTGGCAGATTTTCCTTAAGAAACTTTATAATTTTTTTTCATAGCAATTGCCACGTAGGCCTACTTTTGCTAATAAAAGTTTTTCTATTAATATTGGATCTAAATTTAGTCTTAACTAATTTTTCTAATCTAAATTTTTCTCGCATTTATATTTCCAACAATGTAAGTACAGTACAACAATGTAAGTCCATAATCCGGACATCCATTATCCGGAATGATTTATAATCCGGACCTCAAAGCCACAAAATTTTTTTTTGTATGCTTTACGTGTGCGTTTAAAGAATGCACATACATTGCGCATATGCTTTATGCATGCGCACGTTGAAAAAAAAGTTTTATAAAGTAAACAAATAAATATTAAGCTTTTTTTTTTGTAAAATTTGATACACTTTAGATCATAATTGCTCTTTATGTCATAAATTATGGTTTCATATTTTTAATTGTATAATTTTTGCATGCCATCCTACCAGATTTAAATTTTGATGATCTACGATCCGGAAAAACCCCTAATTCGGAATCACCGAAGTCCCGATGAGTCCGGATTATGGACTTTATACTGTAATAACTTCATCTCCATTTACTTTATGTATTTTCTAACAGTTAATAGAGCCTTTTATCTTAACTCTAGAAGCATCTACTTCTTCTTTAAAAAATGCAAGAAATAGGTTTCATTGGTCAAGGATTCTACTTAAACATTTCTTTAAAGATAGCCAGTGTGTAGACACATGTTTCAAAATTTTTCATATTTCAGTATTATGCAGGTGTTGAAACTGTTTCAATTTTCCCTTCCTTTTAGTATTCCATTAAAATAATAATAAATATCAATGTTTCATCCATACTTATTGGCAAAGAGTAGACAGGTGCACCTCACAATTTTCAAATCTGAATTTTCCTTTTTCGAGATGTCTGCAACACCAGCTTTCAAGCCTAACGTTACTGGTGCATTATGAGCACCAAGTGCTAAGCAATTTATCCAGAGGAATTGCATTTTCTTTAAAAGTTTTAATAATTAGTTGTGATATATTAAAGTCTGTTGAATGTCCTAAGTGGTTACTAAAGTGGAAGTAACTACACTTAAAAGAATGTAAACTATACTTAACTTCTGAAGACACTGGATTGAAAAATGGAACAACAATTGGATACAGTTTTGAAGTGGTGTTATTGCCTCCGTTTATAGAGAGGCAGAATGGAACTGTTTTAATGCAATCAGTAACTGAAGATTTATTTTTTATATCCATTTCCTTAACTAATGCAGCCGTCTTGGTCATTGCACTTGAGTATTTCTGAGTGAATTTGCTATCAGGAAAAAATTTTGTAAATAAAGGTTGATCGGAAGCATTCAGTGGCAGGTTTGTGCTCCAGTAAAAAGGCAGAGAACAGGCATTCTACATTAATAACTTTTTGGTCCTTTGTTTCCCCAGAAAAATTGGATTTTTCGTTTTTTTTTAATGGAACTCATGTTGTCCTTAGATTTTTGTCTGAGCACGTATTTGAGAACATCGGCACTTCCACTGTGCGAAATTGAAATATCGTAATGACAAAAGGTACATATCGCAAGTGTTCCCTTGAGGACATAATACAGTCAAAAGTCGTTAATTCGGACTACCATAATCCGGACCTCAAAGCTAAAAACTTTCTGTGCATGCGCCGCATTGGCACATGCGCATAGGCATTTATGCGTAAGACCTTTACGACTGCGCATATGTGTGTGCGCAAGTGCAGAATACGTTTTCGCGTGCACGTTTTATGTACAACGGATAGTATGAGTTAAAATTATCTAATTATCTATTTCATTTAATGTTGATGATTGCATTTTTCTTTAATCTTCGAATTGGATCCGGTTTATTATTTCTTGCAGACTGTAAGAGCAATTTTATAAAAGTAAACTTGAAGAACTTTCTATTATGTCAAATAGAATTTCCGATGCTGGAGCTCCCAAAGGGTCTACAAAACGAAAGTATGTTTTGATGTCCATCAAACAAAAAGTGGAATTGCTGCAAAAAATGGGTAAAGACATGAAGAAGGTGACAGAGAGGTTAGTGAAAACGAAAAAATTTCAATTGACAAGTTAGTCGGTATCCTCGGCACAGCAATTACGGGACTTGAACAGCGGAACTTTCGAACAAGAAATTATGTCTGTTTATAGAATTAAAGAGAAAGTATTATCACATAAAACGAAGCAACTTAAACAACTTACATTGAAAGAAATGTTTAATAAAGTAAACTAAGCTTTTTTTGTAACTTTTGATACCCTTTAGATCATAATTGTTCTTTATTTCATAAATTAAGGTTTCATATTTTTAATTATAGAATTTCTGCATGCCATCTTACGAGATTTAAACTCATGATCTATAATCCGGAAAAATCGATAATCCGGAATCGCCAAAGTCCCGACGAGTCCGGATTAATGACTTTTGACTGTAGAAGGAAAGTCATTAAAATTGGGAGAAATATATTGTAAATCAGGTTGGTAGGAGAACAATTGGAATTCCGGAGTCTCCCGCCTAAATTGCGAGAGTTGGCAACTCTGTTTTTGAATTCGTACCGGCATAGTAGGTCACGCAGACGTACTAATTGCTATAAAGGGTGAATAAACGAGCTTTACTTTTATCATGTAAATTTTGGAGAACAAACAAGGAAATGTCAGCTTTCGTGTTCTTTTCTCCAAAAGGGAAACAAATAGGGTGATCGCTTTATGGCTAGAATAGTGACCACCAGGTGAATCGTATATCCCTCTTCAAAAATAAAATATATAATTGATACTGGTGCGGATGTGTCGGTATTACCAAGAGTATGCTCTGTATTGTAGGCCTTTGTCTTTCCTGATAACCTGTATGTGTTCTAAATGTAGTAGTGTCACTATATTAATTCACAGAAATGATGTGCTAGTGGAAAATGTTTAAAATTATTGTACATAAATATAATTTTAAGAAACAAATACTGAATACTAAATCATTCCATAGCGTGATTTCTGTTTAAATTGGAATTTTATTTCAAGATAGAAATTTGTTTTATTTAAGGGGCCAAAGAGCCGTGGCTGCATGTAAGCCACATGCAACCATGGCTTGCACATGCTGCATGAAAGCCGTGGTTTGGCTGTGTCTAATGTACGTATACGAATGTTGCTTGCCTATGAGTCTTACTTTTAAGAATGTATGTGGTATGTTCCCTTAGTTAAAAAAATTTTATACATCCCAAAGATTAAAATCTTTTGTGCCAGTTTTAAAATCTTTTGGGTTTGCTTTTTAATAATAATTTACTCTGTTTTTTAGTTGCTGTTCAGTGCTTACAAACTGCATATGATATTGGTGACAAAGACTCTGATTTACTTGCATTGACTTGTCCTTCATTGGAAGAAATTTTCCTCAAGTCTGTCCCTACGTCCGAGGTGAATATTATATTTTATCATCACATCATGTTTGTGTGTTCACATGTATAATTTACATAGCTGATACTGTATAAATTTTGAATTTTGTAATATTTTTCTGATGATTAAATTTGCAACAAACATCAGTGTTTCTTTATTGTGCACTAACAGAGTGTTCTTATTTCTCAATAATGCAATTTGTAGTTACAGTAGTACTTTGTGTAAGAGACATCTCCAAACAAGGGACACTTCTGTTTAAGTCCCGGTTCCTTTGAATTAGGCACGTGTTTACCTCTCAACCCTTTCCAGCACACTACCTTTTTAAGTCGGAGTTTTGATAAAAAGGTAGGCATTCTAATTAGGCCTAGAGGAGTACACAAGTAAAATTTTGTGAAGATAGCACTTATCGTTTTAATTCTGTGGGTGTGAGCTTCGAAAAGAGTGCTGAAACGAGCATTGTTGTCAATGAACTGACTAATGAGATGCAGAGAAAAAAAGAATACAGACTCTTAGTTGTCCTAGATTATCGGTGAGCCTGGTCTGGACACACCTAGGGTTCGCCGTCTGATTTTAAGCAAGATTTCAAGGTAAAAATTTAAAACTAATATAGAATAAGGGGATTAGCATACAGCCACAAAAAATAACATAGAAATTTCTTTTCAAACAATTCTTTTTATACCCTAAAAAAAACTGGATGATTTCTTTAAAAAATGAGGGTCTTAAAAAACTAAACATGGCTAAAATATATGGATTGGTTTGTGTTGAGCTGCCATCTACTATAAATAAAGAAGGTTCAGAGTAACCTATAGTAACCTTTAAATCCTTTTTCATTCAAGTTTTCTTTGCGCACAGAAGGAAATTTTTAGGTGTGTCCAGACCGTACGCACTGTGCTGCAAAGGGTTGATAAGGGACACATCTATATAAAGGACAGAATGTCTGGTGGGTGTCTCTTACTGGGAGCTACTACTGCATGTTTTTACATGAAAATTTAGGTAATTGTTAATTTTCAATTTCTGAGGATGTTTCCTTTTGACATTAAAAATTGTCATTTAAATTTTGTTGTACTTTAAATCCAATGTAACATGTAAATTAATTTTTACTGACAGTCGAATTAGATTTCAGAATTATGAAACAAGATCCTTTTGTCTTTAAATCACATTAAATTAATAAAACATTTAGTAGAACTCTGGGAAGGATGATTAATGTTTTATTAACATATCAAGATAGTATTTTAAATGTCTTAAGTATTATATTGAAAAAAAAATTATTTTTATTGATTAGTATTGTGTATTGAGAAAAAAAGTCATAGAACTGGCAGATGACAATTTATTGGCAGAGAAAAAATAACATTAAAAGAGCCTTGATGTGATGAAAAACTGATGAATATATTTTTTAGAAATCAAAAGCATTCAGTATGCAGGCTAAACCAGCTAAATTAAAAATAATCTCGCATTTTTATGTCAGCATTGTTTATTAGAAAGTAAAGAAACTTAAAAAAATGTGGCTTGCTTAATTTGGTGGTGGGATAAATCCTCTGTGACCTTTTACTTTATGCAGTCACCTTCTGTTCTCAGCATGTGTACAGCAATCTGTTTTTACGTAAAAAAAATTGAAGTGCACTAATTCACCATCCTTTATTCTAACATTGTGCTTGCAGTTTTTCATTATGCATTTCCATAAAATTAAATCATTTTAAGAAGTACAACTTTATGGAATGACATTTTGGCAATTCAGTATAAAAAATCACGACTTTAATATTTCCTTCATTTGTTAGTGAGTTGAAAAAAAAAAAAAAAGCACTAATTTCAGAGCTGTAAATAACTGCAGTCTTCATACTAAACACAAATTCACCTGTGGTGTTTGGCTTTATGTAAATACCTACAAGTAAATAAACAACCTGTGATCTAAGTAAAGTGTATATGATTTAATAACTTTATTTAACTTTATTTGAAAGCATGGATTGTAAATTTGATAAACTATTAACCGTTCGAGCATTACAGGTTTTGAAATTTCAGAGTTCCTCAGAATGTCATGAATAAATGGTTATTTTCTTGATTCTAATTAAAAAAAACAACTCTCTCACTTTGTACCTTGATTCCTCTTCTTCCAATATACATCCAACCTGAAGTTGGATACATTAAAAGCTGGCAGAAATTTTCAAGTGTAATGAATATGAAAGCCACCCATCTATATGAAATTTTTAGTCCATAACCTTGAGAGGGTTATAAAAGCTTTTTTGATTAAGTAATAAAGTCTTTGGAAATTTCTTCAGTGTACAAGATATATCTGGGGTTGACGAGATGTCGTTTAAGTATTTATTTGACTCTACAAAAGAAGTTTATTTGTACTCTAACTACAGATAACTAGAACGAGACAGATTTTCATTAGCCAAAATGTATATATATTAGTGAACAGAAAGGTGTCATTTCCCTTCAGCAGCCCATATTAATCACACATACATGTGTGCGTAATATTTCAGGATGAACATCATGCTAAGTTACCCCTGTGGAATCCAACAGACTTATTTGTTGTCATATTTACAATTGAAATACTTGTAACAGAAAGCTAATGAAAATGGACATTTTCTATTTTTATATTTAGGGGTCACACGATAGCTCAAAGGCAGGTAAAATGTGAATTAGCACTACCAGTGAACCATATTTGGCCAAAATTTGAAACATGTTATTTCCGTCATATCTCAAAGATCTTGCCTTGTTGATTTTCAGAGAAGTTTTATAGAAAAGTTTGAAGAAGGCTCAGAATCACGAACATAGTATTTGAATAGCACAAACTCTCATGTTTAAGCTTTAGCTAGTTTCTGATGACAGGATTATGGTCCTGTTATATATGCACTGTAGAAGATTGCCCTCCCTTTGTGATTACAAGCAGATCAATGTATAATAGTAATTGCTAAATGCAATCATTACTACGCAGCCAGTCAGCTTGGAAGTCACATTTGTTGCATCGTAAGAATGAAGATACCTTGTGCTGCAACAGAGGCTTTGGTCAGTGTGGCAGATGACTGGAATATATTCCAGGTGAACTGTTGGAGATTGCCTTTTATGCAATTAATACTACACAACCAGCCAACTTGTATGTCACCTGTGTATAGCATAGGAATAAAGATATTCTGTCATGATAAGTTTTGTCATTTGAATCACATATTTATACTCAAAGGGCAATTAATTGTGTGCATTTCATTCCAGTCATAGAGCACTGTAAAAAGCATTGGCATTAGTGCCAGAATCGCTGAAATTGAACAATGTAACAATGGGTGTTCGCTAGGGCAAATCACTTCAATCTGCCTTAGGATTCTAAATGTCAGTTCATCTAGTGTGAAAGGGGTTATATATACAGTAAAGTGTTAGCTCATGTGATGCCATTGTTAAAGCATTTTTTATGGATGATAATAATATGCCTCATCGAATGACAATGGTTGAGAATTTCTTGCAGGTTGAGAATATTCATTGAATTGACTGCTATGCTTGCTCTCCAGAACTTAGCATCACCGAATGGGTCTAAGATGTTATGGGAAGGTGAACTGCAGCCTATATTCCTTTGTTGAAAAACATGTAAGCTCTAAATTTTGCTATAGGTTAGGTTGTTTGATTGGGGCAAAACAATATGTATGATGCTTTTATGAAGGATTTGCAGGAGAAATTGGCTCATATTCATGTTACATATGGGCAAAACCACAAAAGCTTCTTACAGGCAGCCTGCTCAGTGTGCTTTGAACCCAGTTTTGAACTACAGTGTTCAGTAATCTTACTGTTATGCCATTGATAAGTCCATACTCTAAAGGAAGACTGGAATAATTTATTCAGCTGACTGGCCTGCACATTTGTGGGAGCTGAGTTGTATTAAGTTTGTGTGGGTCAGTATAGAAAGGCAAGTAACAGTTTGCATGAGGCCTAATTCATGCTTATGGAGAGAAAGTAATTTTGGCTTCATTCAAAAACTGTTTTAATTATCAAATACTTCAGGTTATAAAAATTCGCCTTGCTGAGGAAAGTTTAATTTTCAGCACATATCATTATGTTTGACTTCTTAAAAAATTTGAATTATTAAGTTTCAAATAGTTGCAATTGTACCCTGTTTATGAGTATATTAGGAAAGCTGTCAAATGCCTATTTAACATAAAAGGTATAAACAAAAATATTCAAAATATGTAAAAGGCTAGCATTTTAGTAAATAAGTACAGAGATGTAGCTGATTCATTTGTTTCTTCATTTAGTATTCAAAGTAGCCAAAAATAATGAAATGTTGATTTGTTTTCCAAAATTATATTAAAGTCTTGAGAAATATGGAAGGTTTTTGTATTTGTATTTTTGTATTATTTTTGTATTATTATTATTTGTAGAAGAGTGTTTAATAGTGCAAATCTCCACAAACTTACCTAATATTTTAGATGACTTTAATTTAATATAATATTCTTTATATTTTTATATTTCAGGCAGAAGAAGAAACAAGTAGTGAACATTCAGGAAATAAAGCAGAAGCAATGAAAAATCTTGGTAAATCAAAAGTTTTTACTTTTTATGAAATAATCAAATTAAGCAACACTAGGCCAAGTATAAAGTTCCTTCGACTTATCGGGACTACTGTTTCTTCTAATCACTTTGGCAAACATGTTGGAGTCCTGAGTAAGAACAGGGAGTTTACTAAAAACTATGTTGCTGAAAATGTAGAAGATACAACCCCTTGAAAGGGTTTAACTACCCTTTATTTTTCACAGTTTACAGCTGCTCCCGCACTTCCGGATACAAAGACCAGTACTTACGGTTTGAAACGTAAAAAATAAGAACTACAATCTAACTAAATTTAAATAAGAACTAAACTCAACTGCTTTACAAGGATTAGTAGTGCTAAGATTTTCCTTTTAATCTTTATGCATTAGTAACGCTAAGCTTTTCCTTTTAATCTTTATGTTTGTAGTACGCAGAATGCGGGAAAACTACAATATGTCTTCAGTATCAAGAGGAATAAATTTCTGGCCTTAAAGGCAGACAGCAACTGACTGAAAAGCGTGCGTGAGATAAGGTAGTGAAAAGTCTCTCTCTTTCTTGGTTAAAAGCCACAACTTAAATACTTAACAGTTTGCAAGCTCAATTTGAATATTAAAGTTAACCATGTTTATTCTGGCCGGAAGTGGAAAACGAGGGGACAGTAAAGTTTTAAAATAAAATAAACATTAGTAAAACTTAAAATCCTTACAGACTTACTGATCAGGGTAAAATATGTTCCACATAAAATTCTTATAAATCATTATTGATTTCCTTGTATAACCAGGAGGAATTTTTAGATGTGAAAATTAATTTATTTTATCTGAAAGCAAAATTTTCAAAATATATTTGTGGAAAGCTAAAAATGGAATATGTATACAATGTATAGAGAATTAAAGTATGCACAAGAAATAGAGAAAGTGCTTTAAGTAGCTAAATGTAGGAAGAAAATATAAAGCAGCTGAAATATAATATTTCAATGAAAAATTTCGAAGTGAAAAATATAAAAATAGGCATTCCCAGAAATGAAGTTTCAAAAAGAATTAAATATGAAGAACATTATATGTGAATGCTGAAAAGTGTGAAATATGCTGAAAGTGAATGTTGAAAAGCATGAAAAACTGATCATTTCAAATGTAACACAGAAAATAAAACAACAAACAAAAATTTTGAACTGTATACAGATGTTCAAAAAATGAGAGATGCCATCTGAATGTTTAGCTTTGGGAGGCAGCATCAATCAAATGATTTCCAGGAACTTTATGAACTCTTCATGAGTATTGCACAGCATCAATGAAATGTTTTCCCGGAACTTTATGAACTCTTCATAAATGAGTTATTGTGTAACAGACAATCCACTAATGCCTTTTTCCTATTTAAAAGGCTGTAAAAGTAAGCATTTATGTTTCTAGTTATATTAAGTTCCATTGATATTTTGAAGGATATTCTTTTTTCTCATTGTTCAATGTTATCATGTGGTTGATGTTACCAAAATTGTTGTGGACAAATGGGATCACATTTAACATGTCCTACCATATGCATAAATGTTTTAGTGGAATTAAATATCTCTATAAAGTAATTTTACCTTACCAAACTGGTAAAAAGACCTGTTATTTACTTAGGAAATAATTTGTGAAGCTATCCTAAGAAATACACTCAAACTTGTTTTTGTGCGGTGGATAGGGATTGGATGAACAATATTGCACAAAACTTCACAAGTAGCTATAAAAATAGTTTTCCCAGCACAATTAAAATTTTTTTTCTACGGTGAATAGGGACTGCATAAAAAAACTCTCACGTAGGAAATGACTCAAAACCTTACGAAATTACTAGAAACTGCCTTTTTAACTGAAATCAAGATGCAAGGCTCGGCAGCTACTTGGAATCTCTCCAGACCTTTTAGAGTCTGATTTAGGAAATACGTATGCAAACATTTTAAAATATTTTATTTACATATGTACTTATTTTACACATACAAAACTTTTCAAAATGTGTAACCATTATCCTTTGTAGTTTGACAATACGTGAACGTTTTTGTGGTAAACTGATTGAAAATTGCTTTCATTGCTTGAAAATACTACCTCACACTCATTTAGAGTTGACTATTTTCGCTACCATGTAGGTGGTGATCAGTTTTTGCGACTGTTGTTTCACTAGACACTTGTATATGTCTTGGTATCCAGATGTACAAGATTGAAGCTCCTTTTTTGATTGGTTATTTATTATATTTTTAATGATGTCTTCATCAGTTATGTTCCAAATTGATTATAGTTTTTATGTACTGGGGGGGGGCACCCACACAAAAACAGGTTCGAGTGTTATTGAATATAATGTTTCAGAATTAGCTTTTATAACATATTTCTCCTTCAGTAAATATTGTTGCCTTTTCTCTATGAAATAAAACACATTGTTTATTCATAGAATTTATAGCATACTCTGCATTACTACTAAAATCTGAAGTTGCTTCATGGATGTTATTGTCCTTTGAATTGTGAGTAGTTTTTTTTAATCGGTATTTTAGAATTACAAACTTTCATGACGTGACCTTTTCATTTACACCTGATATATAGCATTGTGAAATTTACTCTGTGTATGATCGTGCTGATCATTGCAAACTAGGGCATATTCCATTTTGACATTTGTAGTCAATAATATTTTGGAAATAGTTTTTTATAGTTTACTTAAGATTACTTTTACTGTTTATATACTCTGTTGAATTTGAGTTGACTATAGTAAAAAAAGGACATGAATTACCTATTAAATAAATATTCTTTTCCTAGTTTGCAGTCATTTCTGTAACAAATCAGCATGGCAACTTTTACAGAATTTTTATAATTATTAACAGTTCCTATACTCTGTTATGGAAAAGTGTGTCCTGTGTTTTGGGTGTAATAAAAATTGCAGAAATGCCATATTGAAGTGGTACAGGGCACTGTTGAGCAATAGGCAAAAGCATTGTGGTGGTATGAATTATCACTCATTTTGCAAATTTTTTTAAGCAGTATGTTTAGCTACATGAATAGAAACCTTGCTGACATATATCTTATCTATTAGGCTTTGCCCAAAATGTAGCAGCTACTCAAAGGAGATACAGAAAACAATTCCTGAGTACATCCTTTGAGCAACTGCTTTGTTTCTGTCTGTAGCTACAATAGATAAAATGCATGTTAGCAAGGTCCACATTCCTGTTTATATAATGTTGGATATTCTGAAGGGGAGGCTGATTTATGTAAGCAGAGTGCTTTTGCATACTGCTCGACAACACCCCGTACCACCTGAATGTACCATTTCCACACGGCCATTTCATTACAAAATCTATTTACTTGAGGTCCTCTCTGCAAGTGTCAACTGTATTCTTGATATATATATTTTAAGTTTTCTTTTTGTGTTATTAGTAGTTCATTTTTTAGTATACATTTTATGAATTTATTTTCAATATCCTGAAATATTAATGTTTCATATTGCAAAATGTGCTCACATGTTATCCAGAAATATGAGATGCACTGTAGGTGTAGAATTTTGATATTAGAACTCTAGTTGGACGAAACAACTGATGTTGCAGAGTGTAGTCAACTTATTACATTTGTGAGGTATGTCCATGAAGTTATTACATTGGTGAGGTATGGTTGTGAAGTTGCCATAATGGACAAGTTTTCTGCTCTGTGGAAACATGAAAACAACTCCAAAAGGGAAAGTTATCTTTCAGTATATGAAGGACTTCTTTGATAAGTATGATTTGGATGTCAATATTATTGGTTCCATGTGTACTGAAGTTGCCCTGCTATATTAGGAAATAAATCAGGATTTTCTGCAGTGAAACAGATTCAGCATATACAAGGTATGCACTGATTCCTTCATTAATATTAGGGTTGCCATGCTACCTGGAAAACCGGGAGAACCGGGAAAAGTCGGGGAATTCGAAAATTGACCAAAATATTCAGGGAAAAGTCAGGGAATTTAAGTATTTTTGTCAAAATCTGGAAAAGTCAGGGAAGTTCATACAATGATCCCGCCAAAAAAAGCGATTTTTGCGCCAACGTCGGAAGAGGTAACTTTTTTGGCGAATTATGTATCACGTGAGTGTCATTCGGGTAGCTGGCATAGAGCCAATTTTCGCAGCTCCAGTTTGATTGTCTTTCAGAAAGGCAAAGCAACTTTCCCGCAACTTTTGGTTTCCAGTATTCTCGAGAATCGCATGTGCAGTGCATGAACTAAAGAAAGTACCTGTTCTCGTATAAAACAAAATGGGTTTAATCCTAGTATACGGTATTATGGAGATTAGAATCAAAGAATATGTATTGTAAAGAAGGAAAACCTCTCTGCAACAGACGTGGCTGTGGCTCTGTTCCATCATAGAGGGAAACAGCTGTGCATGTCTGATGTATCTGTCACCAAAGCTCGAAACCGGTTTCGAAGGTCACGTTATCAAGAGTTCATAAAATGAATATTGTTTAAAATTTCTTAAACCACTTGCGCTAAAAAGACGTGCCACGCACGTCAAGATGCTTTTGTCTCAAACCGCGAGCGACATGAACACCACGTCGATAAGCATTTATCGCAAAAATGAAAATAACGTGGTGCACATGTCGCCTAACAACGAGATTGTTTATTTCTCGAGTTACAGCTCTGGATTGCACTCGCAGATGCGGAGCGGCGTAAATGAGACACTTTACCGCTTGTTATATTGCAGCGCACGGCACCGCAAACCGTGAAGTTTAGTCTTAGCGCAAGTGGTTAAACTCTAAAGGAAAAGGAAATATTTTTTGACATAAGTAAATTAATTCATGGATTAGTTATTTTCAGGGGGGGGGGAACTACGAAAATCCTTTTTTAGAATTATTGCGAAAAATCCAAGAAGAAACGTCCTTTGATAAAACGTTTCTTCTTGGATTTTTCGCAATAATTTAAAAACGGATTTTCGTAGTTTTCTTTTTGTCAAAGAGCGTTTCTTCTTAACACGTGTTTCTCAGTTTCCTGTACACATCGTGGAGAGGGAAATTCTGACCGCCAGGTTCCGTCGCCAAATCCCTTGGCAAATTTTCCCTCCGCATTCTAGCGGCGTAATAGCATTTTACTTGTATGGAACCTTTTCTTCTTTACGTAGACATTCTTTGGTTAGAATAATAATGGGATTTGGCGACATCTTGATGCGCAGTAAACGGGTCATTTTGGTCTTGGCGACAATTTTCAAAATCGTGCCAAAGCCTTACCGTATACTAGAATTTTACCGCAAAATCTTTTTTAACCCTTTTTTTTTTCTTTTTAATAAATACCTTGCCATTTTGCAGTAAAATAAAAAAATAGTAATCAGTCATCTAGAGCCATGTAATATAACTATATTCGCTAAAATATAGATGATTATTCTAATTCAATTTTTAAGTAATTATTTTTAAGTTATTCATATAATTTAATGTTGCTTCTTCCCTCTAAATTTATTTATTATTAGTAAATAATATTTCCAAATTTCAGGAAATTTTCTCTGGCATAATCCTGAAATTAATTGTAGCAGTATGATGACATACCATCACGAAATTTAATGCACATATTTTTTCCTTATGTATGCTGCAAAATAAATATAAAATACCTCAATTTATTAAAATAGATTTCTTTCTTTCGTTTAGCTGCAGAATGTCTGCAAAAAAAGCCTTATTTTATTCCAGATTGGGAAGATTCTAATCTCAATCTTCAGTGGAGAAAACAACAACTATTATAATTATATTTGTGTTTTCAAGTGTTAAGGTTTTAAGAACATACTTCACGCAAATTAAATTTACCTAAAATCTAACCTAACTATTTAGCATTGCGTTGTGATTTATAAGGACCGGATTAGCCTCGTGTTGAACTGGTGATGATCATGAGTAATAATTAAATAAAACATACATTTGTTATCCAATATATATATCTTAAATTTTATTAAGTTTCTTAAGTGGAAAACTAAACAAAATTATCAAACAAAGTATACGAAGAATAATTAAGAATAAATGTCCTCCTGGGATTTATTGAATAATTAAGTGAATTTGCTACACAATACAAGTAATACCATAATTAATTTACGTCTTAGCACAGCCAACGTACATTACGGATAGACTGGAATTTTCTTGAAACACACCTGGAAAACCTGGAAAAGTCAGGGAATTTCATTGTCCTGTTTGAGTGGCAACCCTGTAATATGCTCTGGCATAAAAAACATCACCTCCTAAAATAATAATAATAAAAAAAAACTTCTTGACTGTTTAGTGGAGACCATCAACTAGATTAGGGGTTATGATGAAAACCACTGGCTCTTTAAGTTGTTTTGTGAAGAATATGGAAAGGAACATTTGGTTTTGGTTTTTCATATGGAAGTCTGCTGGCTGTTGTGGTATTGCTTTGAAGCTCTTTTTTGAACTGTGAGAAGTAAAAGTTTTTCTAAAGGAATGAGATTATTATCTCTTTGGAGAAGTAGAATCATAAGAATTCAACCAAATATTAGCATATTTGAGTATTTATTTTTCCTCTTATTAATGACCTGAATCCAAGGGAGCAATGTAAACAAATTGTGAGAGAAATATTATCACAGATGGGTATTTTAAAGAAAGAGATAAACATTGAAAATGTGAGTTATAAATTCATACTCTTTCAATTTGGATAATATGTTAGATGATGAACTGTAGGAAGATCATTCAAATCTGCACAGAAATAATATTCTTGAAGTGCAGTTTTTGAAAGCAGTACTTTGAAACTATATTGTTATGAATATGTTCCCAAAATTTTGTGTAAAGACACTATGCTCATCATATTTGCCAGCAAGTCTGAATTTAGTGTTCTTTTGTCAAATCAGAACATAATTTAGAAGTCGCTTGGATGCTCAAGCAGATGTGGGAATTGGTTTTAGGAACAAAGTGCTATTAGTTTAGCCTTATGTAATGAATAGGAATAAAAATGTCAATTTTTTGAAAGATTTATGCACATGTTTTCGTAATATTTCTTATATCTGTGTTTAATTTTTTATAATCAAAATATGTAACTTGTTTTCTTTTTAGAAACTGCTTTAGGCAGTGCAAAAACTTATTAAAGGTATTTAGGGCTTTGGGACATGGAAAAAGTTTTGAAACCATGCTTTTGTGTAATATGATTATGAGCCAATTTATCTGGAGTCATTTCAAGGCTGTCTTCCTTAGGAAAAGGTTCTTAATTTCATTGCCATTATTAGCCTGCCAAACTTTCATGTATTTTGATTCTGGAAATATTTTAGAATTTGAACTATGTGTAATTGAAAAAGTAGGCATTGGGATCTTAGATGCCAGATTGAATGATAATGTTTTATATTAAATTTATTCTCACTTTTGAGGCCACAGTGGTATTAGATGGTGGATGGGATGATTCACATCCATTATTTGAGCATAATATAAAGATGCTTAATGTATGAAATCTTAAGTTTGAATTTCCCGTTTTTCTATTTTCATAATCGATGTTAGTTTAATAGGAATCCACTTCATTATCCATTATTTCATTTTGGATGTATTTAAAAGTTATTTTGTTTGATTCTTTTTTATTTTTAAAAATGCTGTTGAAAGTATTGAAGACATCTTAGATTTTATGCCATTTTGTAAAACCTAAATGTATTTGCTATTTTTGCCTTCTTTACAGGAAATGATCTAATGAAAAGTAATAGATTTCATGAAGCAGTTAAGTACTACACTGCTGCTATTGAGTTAGACAGTCAAAATGCTATATATTATGGAAACAGGTACAAAATAGTTGATTATTCTTTTATTACTGTATGTTATGGTAGGAACAAAATTTTTAAAATTTTTGTTAATTCATTGTTAAATTTTTTAAAACTGACCTTTTTTTTAAAATTTTGGAATTTTCATTGCATGTACTGTTAGGACTTTTGTCATAAAATTATTGAATTTGCATAGACTCCAACTACTGTGGATTCTCTCTAGTTTCAGGGAAAGTTCCTTGAAATCTATGAAATATGGAAAATACCAAAAAACCATCGATTTTATGAGAGAGAGGCAAAGGACATGGTTTACAGACCAAAACCAACTTATTATTCATCTTAAGATTGGTGAAATACTTGTTGGATCATGGATCATATGTTAAATTATCTTGCTTGTTTTGAAGAGTAGCTAGTCATAGATATGTGAATTCCAACCCTTATACATTTCTAATCAAGCATCCTATAGTGAAGGCCTCTGCTAGGTCCCATTCGGTTAATGTATAGCAAGGAGACATTTTTTATATATTTGTGAATTAGCTGACCCAGAATAAGAGGCTAAAATTATTAAACCAGAAATTAGACTCATATTCCGCTTATACAGGTAAAAGCTAGGTCAGCACTGCTGTAGTATCATATGTGATTAAGGTATTGCTGAACTTTACTAATTGTTAAGCTGACACTCCAGTTTTGAGGGAGAACATTCTGGGAGGCAGTATGAGTGTCTGCCACAGACTGTCATGCATTAAAGCATCTGTAAGTCAAGCAGTTTGTACTGTATGAAGCAAAGACTTTTCAGTTGATTATTGCATAAGAGGTGACAGTAGGCGGCAAGTAAAGATTTTAATGCTATAAAATTGAAAATTGAAAAAATGTCAAAACTTTTTCATAAAGAAGAAACAGATATAATGAAACCTGAATGCTATTTAATTGAACACGACTTTCCAGTTTCAGTTTTTGACCATTCAAAGTCGCTTTTAAATGCAGTGTTTTCAAATTCTGCCATGGGGGGGGACTATTTCAGATGCAACTTATGGAAGTTTTTTTTAAAGGAGGGATGTATTTCTACCAAATTTAGATAAGGAAACTCTCAGAGCCATTCTCATTGGAAAAGTAAGCGAGCATACAAATGAAGAACTAAGTTATGAAAAAGATTATCGAATAAGAATTACTAACTTCAGAAGTGTGGTACTTATAAATCTTTACATTCATAATTTATAAATGAATTATGAATAATTTTGTTTATGAGTATATTCTTGTATAGATGTTTTGTCTCTATCTAGAATTTCATTCCTTCTCTCCCTTTTTAGAAATCATTCCGAAAACCTCATAAAAATATAGTTTATAGTATTATTTATTGTATGATTATTTGTGATTTAAAACACTTGCTTCGGTAATATATTAGTAGAATAAATGATATTTCTGCTTGAGTAATAAAAATGAAAATTTCTAATTAAATATATGTATAATGTATAAGGGGTATTTTCAATTTTTAGTTAGTTGTGGATTTTAAGTCGAATGTAATTAATTCCATTTAAATGGTTAATCAAAAATTAACAATTGGTTATTACCTACACATTTTTAATATTATAAAAATCTAGTTCGCAAGCTAACTGATAACACATTCTGCTTGTTTTGGAGTTTATAAGTTTGTAGTAATGTGTATTAAATAGTTTTCTCTTCCAAATCATTTAATAAAGGCAAGAAAACCAAATATCTCTGATTTTCTCTTTTCAGAGCTGCTGCATATAGCAAATTAAATGAATTCCAGAATGCTATTAAAGACTGTGAAAAGGCTATTGAACTTGATCCAAAATATGCAAAGGCGTATGGAAGAATGGGGTCAGCCTTTTTGTATGTTAAAATTTTATTTATTAATAGTATATCATTTAAAACACTGTGTTAATACAACTTATATATTGTAGTTTGGCCTATGCAAGTCTTGAGCAACATGATCAAGCTATAAATGCATTTAGAAAAGCAGTAGAAATTGATCCAAGCAATGAAAGTTATCGTAGTAATCTCAAAATAGCTCTTGAGAAAAAGGAAAAACCATCAAATACGCCTATAGTGAGTACTGGAAATTTATCATTTATTTCTGGTAAGAATTTAGTATAATGTTATGTAGAGTCATCTTAAGCTTAGCAGAAGTTCACTAACCTTACAAAAGAACTGTTTTTACTGAATACAGCATGCAAAATTTAGTTTTTGTGGTGATTATAGAAAAATGTAAATTTTCAAAAAAGGATATTGTCATATTTAAGACTTTGTATATCAACTACAACTAATAGAAAATCTCAGTACTCAGTATTGTTGAAGGCAGCTAAATTGGTGGCTTTTGTTATGTGCCTATCATGATTGAATCAAACATTACTAATACATGTTATTAGATGATCTTGTTTCTATCTCATTTCATCTCAGGTAAACACATTTATTGTTCTTGAAAACCCTTGAACACTACAATCCATCTTTGTGCTATATTGTATCTGAGTGCATGTTACAACTAATTTTAAAGCTTTACAAATAATATTAGGTTGCATTAAAAATATGTATCAGTTAATTTATTTCATGTCTTTTTGTTAATTTTAAACATGAAAGTCTCTTAAATCTTTTTCTTCTTTCTTAAACATTGATACGTCTTCATGATGTACACAGCACACTTATTACTATCTAATTAATTTTGATAATTTTTCCTTAGGCTTTATCCCTTATTATACAGAGAGATTATTGTGCTGTTTTTATATCTGTTGATAATTTAATTTTGATGTAATTTTTATATGTTAGATTAATTTTGATGTACGAAAGAAATGAACACCAGTAGCTGATAAAATATCTATTGTGAAATTCCTAAAATTCCATAGTTTCATCCCTTAATGTAGAAGCTCGAATATATTCGAGTATAAGTTTATATATAGCTCGAGTATAAGTTTTAATTTAAAAAATAAATAAAAACTTAAAACAAAAAAATAGAAATCTGAAAGGTTTTAGATTTTAAATTATGTCCAAGGGGGTCATTTTATTAACATTTTGTCTGTTACCTTTATTTATTAAATGAATATCACGTTCTTTGCACTTAAACCATAGATTCAGTTCAAGAGCAATATTGCAAAATAGTTTTAAATTGAGCAAATATTTAGAATTTCCGCTATGCAGTCTTACGCACCGGAGATAAAAATGTTTTTTCCGTACAATGTTGCCATTTCTCGCTTTGAAATCCTTGAGTTTGATTATCAAAAATTTACAAAATATGAAATCGATAATAAAACAAACTCCAAATTTCAAATGTGGGCTTCCACATGCCCATATTCGCAGTAGGATTACGTCATTCAAAATTTGATGGCTCTATGTACCATTGTTTTATCACAATGCCAGAAATATATATACATTTATGCAGATTTTTCATTATTTAATTTCTTCAAATATAATGCAGGACCCTAACATTTGGTGGCAACAGCTTGAAAAGTGAAATGGACATTTATAGTGAACCAACGCAATATCGCAAAATGAAAACAATAGTCCTTCAGGGACATAGCCCCTTTGGACCAATAAAAACCTCAAGTATATTTGTGCATCGTTACTGTTGAATCGTACAAATTTTTTTTGCCCATGTTTCTGATGTTTTTCACCGCTTGTGCTAGAATGTGCTGTAATGCTTGGGCTTGAGTCAAGAACATAGTGCATTCTAGAGAGAAAATTTGCAAGTGAAGTTTCTGTTCTTGAAATTTGATTGGTCATTGGTGGGATCCTAATTTTAAGCTTACAGATTTCTAATGTATTTTGCATGCATCGTGAAAATGTTTTTCTGAATGTCTCAACATTAGACATTGCAGAAGAAGGCAAACAATATGATGGTGAATTTTAAAGACTCAAAGTAGTGACAAAGATGACAGTTTGGGATTAGAAAGTGGTTTATCAAATTCAAGTGTCGTATTGTAAGTGCAAAACAGTGGCGTGAAATAGATACTTTGAAACCACATCCATCTCCTTTACCGTGCTGTCCTTTTACAGATGAGCCTTTAATAAAAAATAACTCACGTATTGATGATATTGTGTATTATTATTATTAGTCAGCTTATTGATGATGATGTCATAAACATTTTGTTGATTGAAAGTAACAAATATGCAAAAGATGCACATAAACTGTAATGGAAGGACACAACAAAGGATGAAATGTATATTTTCATTGCATTTTGATGTTGTTGCAGAGGATTTTCAAAAGGCCTACATATTAAATGTGTTGGTGAAGGAAATGAAATCCTTCCATTTAAAAGATTTGTGATTGTTAAAAGAAACCTATGTTTTTCTGATAACAGCACATATGATGTTAAAACTCATCATAAACTAAAACTGAATATGCCATATACTACTAGATCACTTATCCAAAAAATTCAGAAGTGTGTGTACCCCTTAAAGAGATCTGCCAATTGATGAAAGTCGTATGTACAAAGAACAACTGGGATGAGTTCAGTATTTGCCTCTTAAGTGAGCTAGATTTGGCATTAAGACATTCATTCATACTATGTGAATTGTCAACTGTGTATGTTTGGTCCCTAATAATATATAAAGGTGAAGGTGTGAGATTGGGTATAGACTTATCAGAACCTTTCACAGTCATTGTAAATAATTATGATACTGATGAAACTCCATCTTCCTGTGGGTTATTGCTTAGCTGTAGATAACTATTACTTACTGACATGATGATTGCTAATAGAACAGATATGTCTCAGACACTGTTCGGCCTGCAGGAAAAGATATGCCACTGTCGTATCGCAGCAAGAAATTAAAGAAAGGAGATATTGCAGTTTTCCAAAGAGCAAAACTTGCACTTAAGTTGGAAAGATAAGAAGAATGTCTGCATCTTGTGTGCTCTCCCCAATCCAAATATGCAGACCTGCTGGAAGAACAACCTTGATGTTGTGAAGCCTGTTGCTGTATTCGATTACAGCGATACAATGAGGTATGGATAAAGTGGATCAACATATTGCAAACAATCTTTTGCACCATAAGAGGGAAAAAGTATTATAAAAAGATTTTTTTCCATGTTATGGATCTTGTGATTTGAAATGCATTCGTCCTCAAAAAAAAAAAAAAAAAAAAAAAAGTGCACTTGATTTTCTTCTTGATGCTCTTCAGAAAATGGTTGAAACATACTGTAAACAAGAATTTTCTCCTGAGGCAGCAGGTCTTCCATCTACAAAGGAAACACCATTACAACTTAATGGATGCCATTTTCCTTCAGTGATTCCTACCCCTGAGAAGAAACAAAACCCAACATAATGGTGCTGAATGTTTAATATTGTATGTGGCATGCGAGGGAAGAAAATATGACATGCAAGTCCAGATACATGTGTAAAGACTGTGGTGTGGCTTTGTGCATTGACCTATGTTTCACACTGCCACAAACATATAAAATTTGCATGCAGTGAGCCTTCACATACGAGAGCTCCTTATATGAGAGTCGAGCATATTTTAGTGGTGTTTTTCTTTGCAGCATTGTAAAATGTCATTATAACAATGGGTTTTATTTTTTACATGAATCTTAGATAAAAAATAAAAGTTTTTGATTAACTTCATAAGTATACTCGAAGGTTTTGTTAAAGAAAGATGTTAAGATTACATATATTATAGTTGCCTCTATTAAAAAATAATTTCGCTGTTGCCATAAGTTTCCCCCCCTAAGTGATTGTTAAAATTTAGCAATAATAAAAGATGAAAATTTAAAAGTGTTTTTGAAATGATTGGTATGTTTAGGGATTAAAAAATTATTCGACAATGCAATGCAAATGCTGTAATAAAGTTCCAAATATGAAAAGTGTTTTGGTTAATACTTTAATATGCTGCTGAGTTTTTGCCATTAAAAATATTTAGTATTTTTGACAGTTTCCAATGTGTAACTTTTTATTTAGATAAAGTTTATGAGGGCTCACTTGCGGGCATGTTAGCAATATGCAGACAAAGAATATCAAGATTCAGGAATCTGAAGTAATTGTTAAAAATTGAGATAAAAGTAACATACCAAATGCAAGTTGGCGGTTTTTGTGACCTTTAAAAAACAAATATCGCGAAACTAATCATATATATGTTAAGTAGTCAAATATCATCAACATACCAGAGAACAAAACTATTAATTTAAAACACAAATTTTGATAATAAATAAGGATTTAATGACACATTAAAAAAGTAAAGCATTGTTGTTCTTCCCATGTACATGGCAATCTGTTTTCACTTATAACAAAATCAAGGAATTGCACAGCCTCAGCATTGAGCTTTTACCTTTTCCAAGAAATCCTTTTATTATATTTGCATTGTTGTTTTTTCATTGTGCACTGTATTCTGCTTCTTCTAAAAAAAACCAGAAAATTCCTCACATAGAACATGGCATTGCACACTGGCCATGATCATGAACAATGAAGGTGAGATTACTAAAATAAAATCATAATCTAACAACAAAATCACCAAATTTGACATGCACCTGATACTGTAGCCAAAATTAATTTTGAGATAATCAGGTGTTTTGCTCTTATTTGGGCATTATTTATACAGTCAAAAGTTGTTAATTCGGACCTCAAAGCTACAAACTTTCTGCGCATGCGTCGCGTTGACGTAAGACTTTTATGGCTGCGAATATACGTGTGCACATGTGCGTAATATGTTTACGCTTGCGCATTTAATGTATAACGGACGGTATAAGCAAAGCTAAAATTATCTAATTCAGTTAATGTTGCAGATTGCGTTGTTCCTGAATCTTCAAATCGGATCCGACTTATTATTTTTTGCAGACTGTTAGAGCAATTTTATAAAAGTAAGCTTGAACTTTCGATTATGTCAAATAGAATTTCCGATATATGTTTACTAATATGTAAAGGATCTACAAACCGAAAGTATGTTTAGAAGTCCATTAAAAAAAAGTGGAATTGCTGCAAAAAATGGATAAAGGCATATCCTTCGTTTCTCAAACCATTCCGAAATCTGTTTATCAATTTCACGCTGCTCTGCGGCTTGGGGGGAAAATGCCGAAACGCCACGGTGCGCAATGAATTTTAAGTTAATCTGTCAGCATTATCCTTATCTTCAGAGCAGATGTTTTTATTTCACTTATAATTCCTTACTAAATGTAGCATTTCATCTTGAAGTACTCCTTTGATATGATTTAAATCAAATTCCTCATCATTATAATTCGCTTCCGATAAAGAAGAAAGTGATACAGATGATTTATTGAAAATGAAAAAAATTTCGATTGACAAATTAGTCGGTATTCTCGACACAGCAATTATAGGACTTTAGCAGCGGAACTTTGTAACTGAAGAAGAAATTATGTCTGTTTATAGAATTAAAGAGAAAGTATTATCACATAAAACGAAGCAACTTAAACAACTAACATTGAAAGAAATGTTTAATAAAGTAAACTAAGCTTTTTTTGTAACTTTTGATACCCTTTAGATCATAATTGTTCTTTATTTCATAAATTAAGGTTTCATATTTTTAATTTTATAATTTCTGCATGCCATTTTACCAGATTTAAACTGATGATCTATAATCCGGAATTGCCGAAGTCCCGACAAGTCGGGATTAACGACTTTTGACTTTATTTAAGATATTTATGTGAGCTAAATGGCTTGAAATTATTCCATTCATAAAAACGTTCTCAGAAATACTATTAAATATCCTGTTTACAAAATTTTATGTGATGTGGGTTGAAACTAGCAATTAACAAGAGAAGCAGCATGGAAACATCATCAGTCTTATATACTTTATGCTCTTCATTTGAGAGGTGTTCTTCGAGCATTTCTTGTAATTTCTTTGTAATCAGTTTCCAGCTTACAGTAAAGGCAGCCATTATCATAATTTAATCTACTTCACATTTTGATCTCATGCTTACTTTCTGTCTTTAAATTGTGCCTGTAATGAGAATAACTGTCCCGTCTCTCGATATTGAACTTATCACAAGTTACAGGATAGTGTAAAATAGCTTGCAATTTGAAAGGACGGAAAGAAGGGAATTTAGTAATGGAATGTTTAAGTGCTGTTACATAGAGAAGGTGGGAACTACTGGTAAGTAAGAAAGGCAAGTAAAATCAAAAGAAACATTTTAATGATTTAAGGTTTTGCAAAAGATGCTCGAAAATGTGATCACCAACAGTAACCACAAATAGGCTAGCAACAATCTAAGGTATTTCACTCATGTTTTCCAGCAACAACTAACAGTCTGGTTACTAGTGGGACTTTAATAAATCATGCTTTTAATCTGCCTGCTTAATATCCACTTATCAATCATTCATTCATGTCAAATCTGATAATAAAGGTGACTAAGTACCATGTCTGACCTTCCTAAAAATTGGGAGGATTCTTGATATCTTCCTGTGGCCACATGATTCATGCAAGCATGGAGCAATTCACTCACATACAACTAGTCAATATGCTTAAACATATGGCAGATTGTTGCTGTATATTTGGGAATTCTACTTAATGCATCCTTTTACGGCTGCTGCACTTTTATCAGCAGCCCTATAGATAAAATGCAATGTTGGTGAGTTTTGCATTCATGTAGTGATGTATACCACTTTTAAGTCCACGTAAGAAATGACTTTACTCCAGTGGAATGCTTTGACCTACCCATATTAGCATTGACCTTCACCATTTTGGCAAGCCTCGATGCATATTTTGACGCAATTTGGTCCCCTCACTGAAAAAGGAAAAGATATTGAGAGAAAACAAGAAAATTTGAAGATCTTTATCAATTCTCAAAAGAATTTGAATTCATGTAAGACTAACAATTTTACTAAAAGCCAATTCATTTACACTTTGTTACATAGATGGATACACTTTTATTAATAATGAACATCTAACTGAAAAAAAGAACATTTACTCTTTATACCTCAAATTCGGTAGGATTAACCATAATCAACAACCAATTGGTTTTTTGACCTAAGATTATGAATACATCAAACCACCTTTTTCTTAACATGAGATTTTACGACTTCAATACTGTTCAATAAATTAACTGGCATTCAGATATTAAAAAAAAAAAAAAAAAAAAAAAGTTGCCATTACCATTACCAGCCAAGTTAAAAGAATTAGAAGTATTCCTACTGATTATCCGATTTGTAATCTCAAATTACAATACATCTGCCACTCTAAAAGAAAACATCCCAAATTATTTCTAAATCTTCTATTATTAAAAAACTAAACATAAATTACACTCTCTAAACCAAAATTATCAATGAATGTTTAACTCCCAGGAAGATTAACTGCAAATGTGTAATTTGTGTTTAAAAAAAAAAAAAACTCCAAAGCAGCCGCTTTTGAGTGAAAATTTCAGGTTTCCTCGCTTAATTTGCTGCTACCACAAAATTTAAAATATTTAAAATCATATACCATGTTTATTTTAACTTTATGTAGGGTTGGATTCCATGCAATTATTTGTAACTTGCTTTTTTGGTTTAAAAAATTGATACCATCAGAACCATTGATCTGGCTGGCATTTTATTGGAGCAGAGAACTGAGTTATTTTTGTGTAATTTTAATATTTAATATAATTTAATTGCAATATAATTTGTTTATAAAGTGCAATAGTATTTTTATTTTTTAAAATTTTTTCTTAATTCCTTTATATGTGTATTGTTTTATATCTGATAAGTATTTGTTTTGATTCTGAGACTATTTTCTGCCATACAGGATTATCAGTAATATAATCATATATGAACTGTAATTTTATTAGATATATTTCCTTTTAAACATTTTTAATTTGCATATTTTTAAATGTATTAAATTATTCACTGTTTCCACAGTCATCACATGAAGTGTTTCACTTCATTTTAGTTTATTCAGTTTTTAATGACTCATTTTGAAAGCACCATTTGTAATTGTTTCAGTTATTAACTTTCATTTTAGTTTATTCAGTTTTTAATGACTCATTTTGAAAGCACCATTTGTAATTGTTTCAGTTATTAACTTTGTTTTAATTTCACTACAATATTTACTTCTATAGCAACCTGCAGAGCCAGCAAATACTTGCAAATTCAAAAGAGTTAAAATACTTGAATTCGTTACCAAAGAGCTTTTTTTTTATGAGGTAGAGTATTTCACTTCCATGAAAGAAAATCAACTTCTGTCCCAAATGCCACATGGTGTGTAACATTGCACTTCTGATTTGACCCAGTCTCCACTAAAACGCCAAAGCATTTATGGGCAAGTGCGAGCCATTAATCATCCAAGATTTCATGGCTGCCACTTCAGACAAGACAAGGTCTCATGGCTTGCCCTTTCAGACATGACAGGAACACACACCTCACCTTTGAGGTGGGCTGATGAACTACATCACTTACTCTACCCATGGCACCTCTCTTCATAAGTGTTTTCAATCGATGTAACTAGCCACACCCAGCGAACAGAGCTTAACAATTGTACATCAATGCAATGGTGAATCACATGAACACAGTGGGCTCAAAACACTGTTACAAGTCTTATCTCCTCATTAATATAGAGATGCTAGGGTATTGGGTATAGTAGCTTGCAAATTCGAAAGAGTTGATTTGCTTGAATTCATCACCAAAGAGCTCTTGTGATGTGGTTGAGTATTTCACTTCCATAAAAATGGAATCATGTTGTGTCCCCAAGGCCACACAGTCTCTTGCATCACACTTCCGACCATATATGTCGCCATGAGGAAAGTGCTGAAGAACTATGAGCCATAAATGAGCCATGCCCCTGTAGCCACTACACATCAGTTGTTCAGTTAGTGCTTATGACTTTCTAGATTTCTTGCTAGAAAACCCTTTCAACTTATCCATTGACATATTTTTGCTATTTAGAAGTCACCTAATTGTGTTTTTGAGCCAGGTAAACATTAGTACTGTTCATATGCACTGGCATTGAGAGCTAGTTTTGAATTTTCCTTCATTTCTTGGTCTCAAGAAATAAGGATTTCTTTGGTATCATTTTTCATTTCTTTGCATCATATAAATGATATTACAAAAACTGAAAAGCTTTTCTGGCAGGCAAAATTTTTTAATGACTGTTAGTGATTGAATGAAACAAATTGCAATATAAATATCCCACATATAAGTCCAAGATTAATACTTTAATATTGAAAACGTATTTTTGTTGGAACAAATTTGCAGGACCTCCTTCAAAAAATTCTATCAAAATAATTACAGAACAAAATTTTTTTGAGGTTGCACCTGGGGAAGGAGTGTATTTTGAAAAGTGGGTTATTTCTTTTGAACACCTCTAATTATAAAGTACGTGTTATTTAACTTCCATAAATATGAAAACAACGTGTTTTAACCTTCTCGTTTAAAATGTAAAGCATGTCTTACTTTGAGTTTTTGGTATAATTTTCTTCAGAGTGATTTTGATATGAAAGGTCATAATTGATTTTTTAATTATAGAGTGGTTTGGCTGGACTTAGTTGTGTTGATTGGCACACATTGTTTAGTAATCCAGCTTTTAGAAGCATGGTAAGTCATGATTTTCATATGATTAATTAGTTTGTTTTTATGTGTTCAAAGCTAATTATGCTTAATAAAATTAAAGAATTGCATGCAAATATCCACCATATACAAGCAACATTTTAATAATATGTAATTTCAGAAAGAATATCAATAAAAAATTTCGGTAAGTTTGTTTCCTGATAGGCACATGTTTGTGTTTTTGATGAGTCTGCCAGTTACTGATATTTTATGACTTGAGAAAATTTTTACAATCAAAATTGCTTAAAAGGAGGTCAGAACTACTTACTAATGAGACTTAAATGGCTCTGAAGCCTGGATCTTAGCTAGGGTTCAAGAAATTTATCTAAAGCTTTTAAAGTCCCGAGAAAAATTCTGAGTACTGTAAATGTTGCTGCATTGTGGTAGAATACACATAACAATAAATTGTATAAATTAGATATTATTAGAGACATTAACTGCATGAAATTTGCTGGTCGCATTTTCCAAATTAAATCTTCTGTAATATTTAAAATTTCTAACTATTAACTATAGGAAAACAGGTCAGACTCAGGCTTCAGTGATTGGACTTGTATGGATAAGTGACTTGAATGTATTAAAATTGCTAGGTGGAGAACTCTGCAAATGCAGAAAAGAGTAAAAGAGTGTTCCAAGAGAGACTATATTCTACTCTTGGCTGTTGTATCAATAGAAGAAATAGTTTAGTTCAAAATTTAATAACTAACTGTGCTGTATTAATAATTACTATGCTTCTTTTCTTTTTCTGTTAGCTGTGCTATATATGCTTTCAAATCTCTTTCCAAAGTAGTGACTTTCCAAAGTAGTAAACTACATTCAAATTTGTAATAGATCTGAATTAAAGCTCTTTGGTTATGCTCTTTGGCATGAATATTACTGCCTCCTTCTATAGAGAGGCAAAAAGAGGAGTTATTTTAATGCAGTCAACAATTAAAAATTTATTTTTCATATTTTTTTTTAAACAATTTCAGTCATTTTTGATTATAACTGATCAGCATCTCTTAGTGAGCATCGGTGTTCTAATGAAAAGATTAGAGGCACAGGAAAAAAGGCACAGATTAGGTATTCCATGTTAATAACTTAATCCTTCTGCAGAAAAATAAAAAAGAATTAAATACAATTTACATAGGTTTTTTTGTGTATGTTTTTTTGTAAAATAATATTCTTTATATTATATTTTTAATTATAACTGTTATTATTTTAAGTAATTTTTTCTTTTTCGAATTTCATTTTAATTGTTTAAGTTGCACGTTTTTTTTTTTCGAATAACTGTTTTAAAAATTTCTATTTACCATTTTGAATTGCGTAAATAAATGCGTATTGTTTTTTCAAATAGTTTTCTTTATATATATTTTTTGTCATAGTTATTATTTTAGGTAATTTTTAAATTTTTATACTTTTATTTTAATTGTTTGTGTTCCATTGTCTCTTCAGATAATTGTTTTAAAATTTTCTATTTATTCCTTCGAAATGAGCATTTTAAATATATTTATTCATATAAATTTTTCAGAATTTGATTTTATTTATTTGAATTGCATTTCTTTCGGAAGAAGACTGTAATCCAGACTACGTTGTGTTTGAAAACTGCATATATTAAGAGAGAAAATACAGTAAAGCACAGTTAACATGCCTTTCAATGTTCTGTTCAGAAAAGATATATATAAATAAGAGAGATGTATAACTGACATTCTAACTTAGGATGACTTGCATACACTGCTTTAAACAGTTTTATCATTCTGCCCATTGCTTTACACAATTTTATCCTACATTTGTTTTCTTAAAATGTTATTCATATTTTAGTCAAATATTTTATTTTTGAAATTGCAAGAATCAAATATCATAAGATTAAAAGGTTTCAAATTAAAAAAAAAAAAAAAAAAATACAAATACTAAATTTTACGCAAAAAATTATTTTTTCTTCTCTTTTTCTTCAAGCATTCTACTTTATTCTTGCTCTTTTTCTTTAGCCATTCTGCAAGTATATTAAAAAGCATCCAACATTTTGAAATATCTTGATATTTCTGACAATCATTTTAAATAAAGTTATTGCCTTCCATTTCATAAAGGCCAACAAACGGCCGAGCAGTAAAGTCCCTGAACACTGGTAGTTCACTCCGGGGTTTGAATCCCGGTAAACAGGCTGGTTGCATGGGTGTTTTCGTGGATTTTCTCATGTGTTTTGTGTATGCCAGCTGTTTTCCCTTAGAAAGTCTTTATCAGTCTTTAGAGGCTAAACATTTTGAAGGTATGAGATGAAAGGAAAGACTGGTTTCATCAAGAGGTTTTGGTTTATTTACACTAGGGCTATCTGCCTAAGGGGAGGAATACCTTCGTGGAGGACTTTCTAAGGGAAACTGGCTCGCATATACTTAACACATGGGGAAAACCATGAAAACGGCCATGCAGCCAGCGCGTTCGTGGGATTCGAACCTCGGACCGAACTACCGGTGTTCAGCGACTTTACCGCTCGTCCGCTGTTTCATCAGGAAGGGAAAAAAACATCTTTAGGTGACATCCACATACATCGCTGGATAAACTCCTGAATCTTCAAATAATTCGACTGAGAAAATCATGGGATTCTCCATTTATGATACAATATGATGTTCTATAACGTAATTTAAATTTATACAACCATATAGTCTAAAACCAGTCGCTCTTCACTTTAATCTGCAATGATATCGTTTTTGTCTTTTCTATTAATACAAGCTCAATTGATGATATTTGTTGGTGTACACGTCCAAGTGTTTTCTCTTTGAACACCTAAATTCTTTGAAGTATCCTGAAAGTATATTTAAAACGTCCAACTTTTTTAAACATCTTGGTATGTCTGACAGCCAAATTTCCCTGCAAATTTTTGCTCACTTTTCTCCCTAATTTTCTTCTTTCCTTCTTCAGTTATTTTCAGTGCTCACACAAGAAAATTAAGATTTTTCGATTGCTAGACTTCCATAAATTTTGCATTCTTGTCAATTTTTTAAAATATCAATTACATGAATTGCATGTCAGCTGAAGACAGCTTTTCATTTTCTAGTCATTTTAACTAGAAATAAAGTTTAAAGCGAAGCCCACAGGATAAATATTTTAATTAAAAGATTTTTGCTAAATGACAAAGAAATAAAACGGTCCAGCAGGGTTTATTCTGTACCACCGAGTGACCCGATTCTTATATCGGCTGAAACAATCTAAATCATATTAAAGATCATGTTTTATTATACAATCTGTAACGCGAGAGAAGAATTAGCTTCTTAAAACATTCTTTCTAAGAGGATTAATATAAAAGATTATATATATATTTTTAAAGCTGGGACTTGAACCAAACTGTCAAACTTTTAAAGTTTAATTTACATGGTGGTTATAATTAAAGTTCCAATTTGAAATGGTGACAAAAGGAAAACTACCGGACCAAATGTTATCAAACTTTGGAATCGTGTAAAGGAGGTTATGGGAATTTATTTTCCGAGGGGGGGAAAAAAAAGAGTTCAGAATCTCACCACCACGGGGAAAATGGTGCTGTGTACAATATTGTTACATGAAATAAGACATGAAAACATCTGTTTAAAATGTGTTTAATAGTTTCCGAAATGTGTTACAAAGCATGTTCAATGTAGCGTCCAGAAATTTTCGAAAGCAAATTAAATCCTGTTACTGCATTCTCAACAGCAGCTCTTAGCATATCAGGAGGAATGCTACGGACATGTCAGTGTATCACATTTCTCATTTCTGCCAAATTGTTTAGATTATCACCATAAACGGTGCTTTTGAGATAACCACATAGCCAAAAGTCACAGAGGTTGAGATTTGGTGGGAAGAGGGGAAGTGTTGGCCTATAAGACGTTCATTCGTGAAATGTTGCCTAAGTAACTGTGCGACACACGTGAGGTGGGGCCCGGCCCTGCATAAAAATTGTAGTTACTGCAGTTCATGTATCACAAAACATTTTAACATTGACTGTAAGTGAGCTGCAATCACAGTGGTTCAGCTGTTGACTGCTCTTCAGAGAAAAATGGTTCAGTTATAAAACTAGCTGTCATTCAACACTAAACGGTGTGGAATGACTGCTATGCAATCGAATGCAGTAGGAGAATGCAATGGAACTAGATAGGTAACATGAGGGATTTCTTTGGCCCAAATTGATTAAAAGCGTTTTGAATCAGTATCTTCATGTTTTAGGGCCGAATTCAGGCTTCAAAAATTACAAATTAGCGATCTGTAAGAAAACGATTTCCAGATTGTACGCACTCATGCGAGAGATTTGCGATCTGACATTTTCCAATCGCTAATTCGTGGTTTTCACGGATGAATTTCTCACTTACACGGATGGCGCACTTGACATTTATCGAATATAACGCCTTTAAATGGTATATTGCTTACTTCAAAGTTTCTTAAGGGTATACAACATATTAAACCCATGTAACAAAAGGTTAAGTTAGATTCCGACCCATATTTCATTTAACAATATTGCATACAGTGCCATTTCCCCCTGGTGGTAAGGTTTCGAACTTCCTTTTTTTTGCGGAAAATAATTCCCATGACCACCTTTACACGATTACCAAATTTGATAGCATTTGATCCAGTAGTTTTCCTTTTATGACCATTTCAATGTGGAACTTTAATTATAACCACTCTGTATATTATTCAATTTTAATTTGAAGCTACGTGTTATATGTATACCATGTGTAAATTTCTCGCTTTTATGGAAAAATAAAGAATCGAAGCAAATATACTTAGGATAATGGGCCAAAACTGAAAAAATTTCTCCTCCCTCCGAAAATAAAATATTGAAACTTCTACCTTGAATTTATTGGGTTATCGAAGTATTTAATTTGACTTTTCTTCTAAGTCCTAGTTCCAACAACAATTCTGTCAAAAATTCCGAATTACTTAAGCTGAAGTAAAAGATTTAGTATATATTCACTGTATGTTAATAAAGTAATCAGAGTGTAATAAAAATAGATTATAGAATTTATGCTGATGCAACTTTTTGTCTGACTGCACAACATGTAATGGAAGAGAAGGCTTGTAGAGATCTCTTTTTGACATGCCTCTAAAAGTAGATGTTATACTCCTTTTGTCTCTTCAATGTCAAAAAACTTTCCTTTGAGAGGCAACTTTAGTTTTTCGGAAAGAAAAAAATCACAAGACAAATTTGAAGAACATGCAGGACGATTGAGTACACATACTTATTTTCGGAACAGAAGCGGTTCTCCGACTGGTTATTGAATGATGAAAAGATGCATTGTCATGCAATACAAAAACATTTGGAATCAGAAAACGTATTCGAAATGTTTTGTATTTAGATGTAAGATTAAAAGTCATCTGCCTAATTCACAGCCATTTACAAGTTAATTACTCGGGCAATTGCAGAATCGTTTTGATCCTGAGTTTGTAAACAAGCCTAATATCACTGGATTTAAACACTTCTTTAATCTTCCGAGAACGTTCCTTCTTTAGCTCATATTCCAAGAATATTAAGTGAATACAATTATTGCAAAAGAAATTGAATATTCATTTGCACTACGGCTTGGTAGTTTACTAACGAGTTAACAAAACTTAAATTCTGCTTTTTGTGTCTAAGAATACAACAATATTTTAAATATTTACAAATAAAATATTAAATTGGAGATTTAATTGGAGCCTTACCAGTTACCTAGCATTTGAAGATTGTTAAATACTAATTGTTTGTTACGAAGTCTAACACAGGCTGCATGGTTGGTTTTCGTAGTTTTCTAGGTTCTCTTTACAAAGGTTCTCTATGAAAGCATCTTAATCAAATAGCTCCCATGTTCTTTCTATGTTCAAATAACCAACTAACCTAGTTTAAGCGCAATTTCCAAGTTACTTGCAAAACCCGAATACTCATTAAAAATCATGTAGCTTGCCAATCAGGAGTAACATGAAAGATACGGCACCAGTAATTAAATTGCTGTTACGGTACGCTGTTTCTAAACTTAGATGGTCATTCCTTAATTAAATAGCCCACCAGCGGCCGAGTGGTAAAGACGCTGAACACTGGTAGTTCGGTCTGAGGTTCGAATCCCGCGAACGGGCTAGCTGCATGGGTGTTTTCGTGGTTTTCCCCATGTGTAACATGAATGCGAGCCAGTTTCCCTTAGAAAGTCCCTCAGAAAGGCATCCCTTCCTTTAGGCAGATAGCCCTCGTGTGCTTTGCCATAATTAAATAATCCAATCCTTAATTAAATATAATTGATTTGTAACTTCTACTAGAGCTGTTGGTAAGACTTGAAGTGCAAATAAATAATATCGTGTGCAATCTGGATTAATATAAAATTAAAAATATTTGCATAGAAAAATATTTGCATTCAGACAGAAAGTGTTTTGAAATATTTGCAATTACTTTATAAGAAGGATTTATTAATAGCCATAATAATTACTTATTATATTACTGATGATTAGGATTCTGTTCTTGACAATTACATTCTAAATTAGAATTTTAAGGATATAATGAAAATACGCTACGCACAAAAATACATTTTAGGATAAAAAATGAGTTGATCTTTTATGTTTTAAAACTTCTATCAAATCAAAATATCAAATGAAAATTCTCAGTTAGCAGACGATAAAACGCCGAAGGTAAAAATTTACTCTTTTTTTTTTTTTAAAGGAAGAAAGAAATTAAAAAAATAGTTAAAAATTTGAATAATATCATCTAAAATTTAAAAAAAATAGCTTTTCATATAGTTTTAATAAATATTTATTACGCATCATTGAGGGAAAAAATTTCATATAATTAATTCTCCGTAAAATTTTACTTGAAATTTAAGGTTAAAAATAGCTGTGGCAATTCACTAACAAAAATCCATAAACCACATTTGGCGTTATTATTTTTATATATATAATAATTTTTTTATATATATAATACATTTTTATTGATTTTTTTATGTATAGTTGTTCTGCAGAGTTAATTTGTGCTCGGAAATTTTTGTTTTTTGAGTTTCTTTCACGTTATTTTTTGCTTATTTCACTATCTGTAAGATATTGAAAAGTTTTGCATGATTTTTTTCTTCAATGGAAAGTCGGTTAATTTTTTATTAGGATAATTAATATTTGTTTTATGGGATATAGCTTATTTCATTGTAATTTTTTTCTCTTGAAAATATAAGATAAAATATCATTAATTATACTTTGCTTTTCAGAATTTTTTGTTTTTTGTATTCTTTTATGTTATTTATTGCTAATTTCACTGTTTTTAAGATATTGAAAAGTTTTGAGTGATTTTTTTAGGAAACAAAGTTCTTAATCTCCTTTATACCATTTGAGTTCTTAAGATTATGCAAAGGGAAGTTGGTTAATTTATTTATTAGGGTAATTAATATTTGTATTAAGGGATATTGCTTATTTCATTTTAATTTAGTTATACGTAATAACTTTTTTTATGAAGTTGTTCTGCAGAGTAAAATTCTATGCAGTTTTTAAATTTAACATTTGGTGTTTCCTTCAGCCATTTTTCCGGTACATTTAAAAGCCAGATGAAGGCTGGCTGCGAAGCTGCTAGTATTTTAATAAAATTCAAATAAACATCAAACGAAAATTCTCAGTTGTAGAAAATTGGATTTAAACGAAGTAAAGTAGCAGACGATAAAACGCCGAAGGTAAATTTTACTCTTATTTTTTTTTAAAAAAAAGGAAGAAAGAGAGAAATTTAAAAAAATAGTTAAAAATTCGAATATCATCATCTATAATTAAAAAAAAAATAGCTTTTCATATAGTATTAATAAATATTTATTACACGTCATTGAGGGAAAAAGTTTCATATAATTAAGTCTTGGTAAATTTTTACTTGAAATTTAAGGTTAAAAATAGCTTTGGCAATTCACTGTAACAAAAATCCATAGACCATATTTGGCGTTATTATCGCTCAAAGAAAAGATGCCAAATTTCAAAACGCGAAAATATGTAAATTCGTGTATATCTTAGAAAATTTTGAATAAAAAAGTCTTAATTTTTTTCAGATATGCTTAAAAATACACCTACTTTAAGATGATGGTAAAAATTTTATAGGTTATAATTCAAAATTATAAAAAATTATTTAAAAACACAAATTAAAAAAATAAAACACAAAAAATGGGTAAATTTTATTTGGAATAAACCTAAATTTCGAAATGTGAAAGGAAAAATAATAAAAGTTGTAATTAAAAAAGAGATATTAATAAATATTTACCAAATTCAATTAACATTGAGGAGCTAAAATTTTGAGAGCTAATATTTTAAAAACTACTCGTACAATTTTTACAAAACTTGGTATTCTGGCATAATTTGAGTCGTGGAATCGAAATATGGAAAAATATTGATATGTTATTTCAGAAAAGTCCGATTTTGTGTCAAAATGCCTATGTTAGATTAGTGCTATATATAAATCTAATATATATTTTAAGTCGCGCTTTCGAGACATGGAAAACGCAGTTTGAATTTTGTCTATCGGCCCAGTAGAACGGGAGATATAGCACTGTCCCATTTTCTTTTTTAGCAGTGTACATGTTTAAAAACATCAGCTATTCCACCATGCAAACCTGAAAAATTGCTGTGACAAACACAGATTACAAATGTAATATATTTCATTGATAAAATAATGTAAAGAAAGTTATCAAATATGATCTTTGAAAAATATGTAAGTATTTTACACTGATACAACTGAGAAGATTGTTGACTCTTGACACTGACAGTGTGGCGTTGGTCCCTGGGGACTGATAATGCATTTGTCCAGTGTCTGCCTTCTGGGTATCAATAGTGAACTTTCTATTTTTCCGATGTCAGGCCCTGGGGACCGACAGTGAACTTTCTTTTGGTCTCTAGGGGCTGACAGTACCAAATTAAAAAAAATAAATTCAGTAATATCAGTGAAATTTATTAAAACTTATTTAATTTATAAAGCATTATTTTTTATTAGTGCTTTTTTTGGCACTGTAAGCACTTCTAAAATTGTTGCATAACTATGAACATGCCTTGTTATTAAAAAGTTATTAGTATTTATCACTACTGTGTACTTTCTTCAAAAGTTCTTTATTTTTAATGACAGAAAATTCACTGCAGTGTACTTCACTGTTAGTTTTGCAGCTTAGTGAAGCTTATTGAAATCACAAGTACTTACAGTATATTTAGATTGTCAACAGCGAGTGTAATAAAGGGTATATTTTAATTGCTAAATTGCTTTTATATCCAAGCTGCACTATTTTTACTTCTTGCATATTTGGCATTTTTAAAATTTTAGGAAATAATGAGAACAAAATGACAAACTGGCTAGGACGCAAGGACTACGTTATCAAACCAGAACAGTCTCTGTTGAAGGGTATGGTTTGGTAAGTCTATACTATCGACTGATGTGCATCCGATGAAATGCAGCTGTCTTTGATGCTTATTGAAGAATTAAATCATTAAGCTTTTAGACATATCAGTATCTTGCTTTGTGTTACGCATTAACTATTCTTAACGTTCATGTTAGCCAATGCGTGAGAAGTCCTCTTTAACACGTTGATGCTGGCCTGACTGACCGAAGGGTCATACTTGTCTGTTCTGTGGGGTGGCATGACCTACCAGTGAGTCATACTTGATTTTTCCATGGGCCGGCCTGACTCACCAATAAGCTGCGCTTATATATATAAAAGGTAATATAAGTTGGCACTGTGCCACCTCACGAAATGGACAGCTAATTCAAGCGCTGCCACACGAAAAGAACAATGAATATTCACGCCATCGTGGGCCATCAGATATTAAATGAAATTTCAGAGAATGCTGGCTGTAAGCATGTACAAATATTCAGTATTGATGGAACTGGATTATTTTGGAAAATGTTGTGTACCTTTACATTCATTTTGTCTTGATTTTATTTTCCATTTTTATCAAGGAATCATTATTAAAATATTGGTAAGTTGAAGACAAAGGGAAATATGAAAGAAGATAGTTTGAAATGTAATTGATGCAACAGGTTTAACAGAAGAAAGCTACCACTTTCTCCATACATTTACTTCCTCATAAAATCCATCATCAAACAATCCAGGATGTCGGAGGGTAGAAGTAGCCCGAGTTTTTGACACAGCACTGTAGTTTTGTCCCACTTTTCTTTTAAATATTTGTATATAGTAGTAATTAGTACACATTCTTGTGCTTCAGCTAATGGATTTCCTAATCTGTAATAATAATTACTCATTATTGTCTGTTTAAAGAATTAAAGCATGTTATAGCTAAACAAAGTCTAAAAATTTTATTATTTGAAATAATTAAACAGTTGCTTATTTAAAAGTTTTTCCTGTTGTTTTCCAAGTCAGTTGTGCAATAGATGTTTTTGTTAAATATTATATTTCTTTGGGTTTGATGCTCAAGGTACATTTAAATGTAAATAGTGCCCCCCCTTTCAAAAAAAAAAAAAAAAAAAATTCACTCCTCCAATGTTTTGAGTTTCATTTACATTTTCAGTTCATTTCCGTAGTGGGAATGAGATCTGAAATTTTATACTGGAAATATGTTTGTTAAATTTAGACTTTTAATACATTATAATGTATTATACATAATTTGTTTGTTGTTGCATTGCATTGTTTGTTGCCGCTAGAGAGATCTTATTTTCTGTGTTATATATTTACATACTTCATTTTTTTCTCAAATATAGGCTTCAACCTTAATGCAAGATCCTAATATTATCAGTGCGTAAGTTGGCTTATTCATTTACTTTCTGTTTTATTTGATTATTAAAAATTACATGTGTTTCTAAATAAAATACATCATTTGTTTGTGTGTGCTGATATAAAAATGGTCTCACTGTTTCAAAATGTTGATAAATAATTCATCTCACAGATAAATGATCCCCCATTCATGAAAAAGTGTAGAATGTTAACTAAAAGAAATAAAAGCCCATTTTGTGTCAGATGGCTTGATTAATAAAATGTTGATAATTGACCTGCCCATGAAACAGGCCTGTATGGTTGGTTCTTTTTCCAATGTGTAATGTAAATCCCTGCTCCTTTGAATGTGTTCAATGAAGGCCTTCCAGTTGTGTTTTGCTATAATTCATCAACTCAGCTGAAAATACTTTTCATTAACTTAATTATTTAAAATAAATTTATATTAAATAAAGTTATATTTCAGCTGATAAATAAACTCTGCTCTTAAACAAATATTTAGATCATCTTAAGTTTCAAATTATCATGAAATTTAAAACTCAACACGCCATGAGGCCTGCCAGTGGTATATCAAGTTTTCTTTGCTTTATATATGCTAATGTTCAAAATTCTGAGATTTCTCACATTTGGTCGATTATCTCCAGAATTGATGGCCAGATTTCAGTGAAATTTGGTGTGCGCATAAGTGTATAATAAAATGCCATAGAGTCATGGTACATATGTATGATCATGTGTTAGGCTTATTGGTACAGGAAGACCTGAAGCAGAGGTTGCAAGGTTGAACAGGAAAGGAAGACTAGGTTCTCACTACATGACACATTCTGTAACTCGGTTCACGAGTCCTTGTAGTCCTGCTCCCGCAGCAGTACTGTTTTGAGTGCATGGAGGGCTCTGCAAGTGGAGAGCAAGTTGTATTTATTTTGCCCTTCCAGGAGCATTCCAGACGTCTCTGTGGTTTAGGTCAGGAGGTCTAGCCTGCCAATCCATGTGGTCAATATCCTCACTTTTCTGAAAGACATCTGCTAGATTAGTTACGAGTGGATGAGCATTGTCATCCATAAAAACAGTGTTAATTGGACCTCTGAAAAGGTGAACATATTGCTCTAAAATCTTGTCTGTTTGCAAGGCCTGTTTTTTGTGTTCTGTTACAAACAAGAGAGCCTGTTTTGTGTGGTGCAGAAAACATCAATCTTGGACCAAGCATCTGTGGGGAAACAGCTCTCTTTACAAATAAGTCCCAATTAAACCTAACAAAGCATATATGACATATCTTCACCTTGTGATAACCAAGAACTCTGTATCAGTCTGCCAACATCCTAGAAAGGCAGCAGATGGTATGGCTATGCAAGTTTGATTGTTTGATAGGCACACAGGCATTCATATCTCTTACAAATGCTGTGCGACTGCTGTGAGGTACAGGAGGTAATATCTGCCTATGTTTTTAAGGGTTAGTTCTGTTCTTAAAAATTGTTTAAAGCTCTTTACTGAATAAAAATGTATAGTTTTTCCCAATATATACTTGTGTATACTCGTTGCATAAATTTGACAGTACTCGTTGCATAAATTTGACAGAATTTATTAAAAAATCATCAATTTTTATTCATGTTTTTTAATGCTTATGAAATTTAAAATAAATTCATATAAAAAACACTATATTTTTTGTTAAATTTAAGTTTTTTTTTTAATATGTCAAATTTTTTAACTTACTTTATTTTACTTTATGTTTGGTTTTCCTCTTACACACAAGCTGGGAGAAAAGCTTTAATACAGGCGTTTAAGATTACATCTAAATTTTGGAGAGAGAAAAATCATGTATGTTTAACACACACTATTATCAGCAAATGGTGAGGCTTTTATTCAGCATCAATAATAGCTGTAATATTTTTCAAAAATTAATAATTTTTCTGTGTATGTTAAAGTTTGAAACATGGTATTCACAATCCTACATTGCAATCTTTACAATAAATACCTCGTTTCTCTCCTAATTCATTTTCCATTTGCATTCTTCTTTGATGAACACACTTTACATTCTCTGGAAGTGTTCCCCCCCCAATAGGTAGTATAGTTTCCAAAAAATGTCGTTCAAATAAAATATTTGATGGCGTTTCACTTGATGGACGACCTTGTCTTGAAAAACTGATAAAAGTATGGTATTTGTCAGTCATTTCATTGATTAAATCCAGTATAAAATTTAGGTGCGACTTTTTTTCCATCCACCTTTTTTATAAACTTGAAAAGTGTTGAAAGCAGCTTGGTCTAAAAGGTGAAAGAATATTTTTTTATACAATATTTTTTCTCACTGTTTCTTGCTACTTGATAACTAAAAAGATACTTATCTACAAGATCCATACCTCCCATTGTTTTATTGTAGTCAATTACTACCTTTGGTTTTGTTTTCAATTTTTTAATTTGCATCATTAGTTTGACAGTTTCAGAATAATGAAAATATGATAACATTGTTACTTCCTTTTTGCCCTTCCATTTGAGAGCAAGAATTTTGCCGCGTCTAAATGATGTAACTTCGTCAGTTTTTAATTTTTTATTTTTCGATGCTAAAGGTAAATTTTTTTTTGTTTTGTTTTGTCTAACAGTTCCAACTACATCATTTTGATAATTCAAAATGATATTACATAATTCTGCTGAAGTATAATAATTATATAAGGTGATGCAGTAACCTTGTTTCAATAATGGCATCATCAGATTCATAACAACCTGTGAAGGTGCTGAGAGAGATCAGAATTTAAGATGAAACAAAGTACCTTTCCCGGTGTATATAATAAATGACCATATATAAACAGAACTAGATTTGCTTAGCATGTATGTTTTGGTACCAAATTTTGCTTTTTCACGGGTATGTATTGGCGCCAGGATAAACTGACTTTACTGAACATCAGCGTTTCATCTATGGTAATATCTCTTTCTGGAGTAATTGTTTTTATATATACTTTATTCAGATGCTCACAGATAGGCCAAATTTTGTAGAGTTTCAAGTTAGGATGATTTTCTGGATCATAAAAATCATTGTTCACAAAATGCAAGTATTTTTTTATTTCACAGTATCGATTATATGACATTATCTTACAAAAAAAAGGAGTTTCTACTGATGTTTTCTTAGTCCAGTACATGCTTTCTTCAGTTTTTTTTTTTTTTTACAATACTTTGTAAAACTGAAAGTGCGAGGAACAAATGGATTTCGTGTGCCAATATGGGTTTCCATTCTCTTCTACCTTTCAGTTTCCTTTCTGTGCATGCGTGATGTATCTGCCGCCAAAGCTGGAAACCGGTGTCGAAGTTCGAAGGTCACGTTATCAAGAGTTCATTAAATGAATATCCTTTAAAATTTCTTTAACCGCTTGCGCTAAAAAGACGTGCCACGCACGTCGAGATGTTTTTGTCTCAAACTGCGAGCGACGTGAACACCACGTCGATAAGCATTTATCGCAAAAATGAAAATAACATGGTGCACACGTCGCCTAACAACGAGATTGTTTATTTCTCGAGTTACAGCTCTGGATTGCACTCGCAGATGCGGAGCGGCGTAAATGACACACTTTACCACTTGCTATATTGTAGCGCACGGTACCGCAACCATGAAGTTTAGTCTTAGCGCAAGTAGTTAATTAAAAGAAAATATTTTTTGGCGCAAGTAAATTAATTCATAGGTTAGTAATTTTCAGGGGGGGGAACTACGAAAATCCGTTTTTAAAATTATTGCGAAAAATCCAAGAAGAAACGAAACGTCCTTTGATAAAACGTTTCTTCTTGGATTTTTCGCAATAATTTAAAAACGGATTTTCGTAGTTTTCTTTTTGTCAAAGAACGTTTCTTCTTAACACGTTTCTCAATTTCCGGTACACATCGCGGAGAGGGAAATTCTGGCCGCCAGGTTCCGTCGCCAAATCCCTTGGCAAATTTTCCCTCCGCATTCTAGCGGCGTAATAGCATTTTATTTGTATGGAAAATTTTCTTCTTTACATAGACCAAAGAATTAGAGATTCTTTGCATAGACGTTTTTTGGTTAAAATAATCTCCATGTATGGATTTGGCGACATGATGAGGCGCAGTAAACGGGTCATTTTGGTCTTGGCGACAATTTTCAAAATCGTGCCAAAGCCTTACCGTATACTAGAATTTTAGCGCAAAATCTTTTTAAACTTTTCTTTTTAATAAATACCATGCCATTTTGCAGTAAAATAAAAAATAGTAATCTGTCATCTAGGCTAACCATGTAATATAACTATATTCGCTAAAATATCGTTGATTATTCTAATTCAATTTTTAAGTAATTATCTTTATTTTTATGTTATTCATATAATTTAATGATGCTTCTTCCCTCTAAATTTATTAATTATTAGTAAATAATATTTCTAAATTTCAGGAAATTTTCTCTGGCATAATCTTGAAATTAATTCTAGCAGTATGATGACATACCATCACGAAATTTAATGCACATATTTTTTTCTTATGTATGCTGCGAACTAAATATAAAATACCTCAATTTATTAAAATAGATTTCTTTGTTTCGTTTAGCTGCAGAATGTCTGCAAAAAAATCCTTATTTTATTCCAGATTGGGAAGATTCTAATCTCAATCTTCAATGGAGAAATCAAGAACTATTATAATTATATTTGTGTTTTCAAGTGTTAAGGTGCTTTTTAAGAACATACCTCACACAAATTAAATTTACCTAAAATCTAACCTAACTATTTAGCATTGCGTTGTGATTTATAAGGACCAGATTAGCCTCGTGTTGAACTGGTGATGATCATGAGTAATAATTAAATAAAACATACATTTGTTATCCAATGTATATATCTTAAATTTTATTAAGTTTCTTAAGTGGAAAAGTAAACAAAATTATCAAACAAAGTATACCAAGAATAATTAAGAATAAATGTCCTCTGGGATTTATTGAATAATTAAGTGAATTTGCTACACAATACAAGTAATACCATAATTACCTCTTAGCGTAGCCAACGTACATTACGTGGATAGACTGGAATTTTCTTGAAACGCACCTGAAAAACCTGGAAAAGTCAAGGAATTTCATTTTCCTGTTTGAGTGGCAACCCTGAAAAGGAACTTGCCAAAATATTCCATAAGTAGTACATTATAAAAATGTGGTAAGCTCTTAATTTTGTATCTGTTAATAAATAATTTGATACTGCAAAACTTTACCCATCAGAACATTGATAACACTGATAACTGAGATTGAGAACATTGATAATATTACAGATGGGAGAGAGCAAAAAAATAATAGAAACTCTTTCATTAAAAGAACAGTTGTTCAGGAAGCTATGTTTTTCATATAATGATTAGCAGCAGGGTTGCCATGCGACCTAAAAAACCGGAAAAAGTCAGGGAAATTGAAAATTGACTAAAAAAGGTCGGGGGAAATCGGGAAACTCAACTATTTTAGTCAAACTTTGGAAAATTTAGGGAATTTCATAACGGCGATCACCCCGAAAGCAGTTTTCGTGCCAATGTTGAAAGTGATCACATTCTTGGCGAATTATGTATCTCATGCGCGTCATTCGGGCAGCTGGCATAGAGCCAATTTTTGCAGCACCAAGCAGATTGTCTTTCAGAAAAGCAAAGAAAGTTTCCAGTATCTCTGTTTCCAGTAACCTCCTGAATTGAGGGGCTTGCACAAAGAATCGCATGCACATGTGGAACGGAAGAAAGAGTTGAAGTTCTGCCCTCTGGTTAAGAGAGCTTGTTTTTTTGTTTTCAGTTAAAAAGTCTGGTAAGTTAAACTTTTTAATCTTTTACATATTATTAACTTTTTTTAAATGTATGTTTACTTAACACTCTATTATTTTTTCTTGTAAAAATGATAAGAGTTCATGCAGCGCATTTTTAAAGTTAAAAGAAGTCCGTTGTTGCTTTTTCAGGGTTGCCACGCTACCTGGAAAACCGGGAAAACCGAAAAAAGTCGGGGAATTCGGAAATTGACCAAAAAATTCAGGGAAAAGTCAGGGAATTTAAGTGTTTTAGTCAAAATCTGGAAAAGTCAGGGAATTTCATACAACGATCCCGCCAAAAGCGGCGAGTTTTGTGCCGACGTCGGAAGAGAGCACTTTTTTGGCGAATTGTGTATCACGTGAGTGTCATCCAGGCAGCTGGCATAGAGCCAATTTTCGCAGCTCCAATCTGATTTTCTTTTAGAAAGGCAAAGCAAGTTTCCCGCATTTTTTGGTTTCCAGTTACCTCGAGAATCGCATGTGCAGTGAACTAAAGAAAATACCTGTTCTCTTATAAAACAAAACGGGTTTAATCCTAGTATACGGTACCATGAAGGTTAGAATAAAAAAATATGTATTGTAAAGAAGGAAAACCTCTCTGCAACAGACGTGACTCCGTTCCCTCATAGAGGAAAAAGCTGTACATGCGCGGTATATCTGTCTCCGAAGCTCGAAACCGGTGTCGAAGTTCGAAGGTCACATTATCAAGAGTTCATAAAATGAATATCGTTTAAAATTTCTTTAAACTCTAAAGGAAAAGAAAATATTTTTTGGCGCAAGTAAATTAATTCATGGATTAGTTATTTTGAGGGGGGGGAAACTACGAAAATCCGTTTTTAAAATTATTGCGAAAAATCCAAGAAAAAACGTTCTTTGATAAAACGTTTCTTCTTGGATTTTTCTCAATAATCTAGAAACGGATTTTCGAAGTTTTCTTTTTTTTTTTCAAAGAACGTTTTTTCTTAGCACGTGTTTCTCAATTTCCTGTACACATCGCTGAGAGGGAAATTCTGGCCGCCAGGTTCCGTCGCCAAGTCCCTTGGCAAATTTTCCCTCCGCTTTCTAGTGGCATAATAGCATTTGCGTGTATGGAATCTTTTCTTCTGTACATAGACGTTCTTTGGTTAAAATAATCTCCATGTATGGTACAGCGGGATTTGGCGACATGGTGATGAGCAGTGAACGGGTCATTTTGTTCTTGGCGACAATTTTCAAAATCATGCAAAGGCCGTACTGTATAGTAGGATTTTACCGCAAAATCTTTTTTGTTTCTTTTCTTTTTAATAAATACCTTGTCATTTTGCAGTAAAATAAAAAAATAGTAATCAGTCATCTAGGCTAACTATATTCGCTAAAATATCGTTGATTATTCTAATTCAATTTTTAAATAATTATCTTTATTTTTATGTTATTCATATCATTTAATGTTACTTCTTCCGTCTAAATTTATTTATCATTAGTAAATACTATTTCCAAATTTCAGGAAATTTTCTCTGGCATAATCCTGAAATTAATTCTAGCAGTATGATGACATCACGAAATTTAATGCACATATTTTTTCCTTATGTATGCTGCGAAATAAATATAAAATACCTCAATTTAGTAAAAACATATCATTAAATAGATTTCTTTCTTTCATTTAGCTGCAGAATGTCTGCATAAAAAGCCTTATTTTCTTCCAGATTGGGCAGATTCTAATCTCAATCTTCAGTGGAGAAAACAACTCCTATTATAATTATATTTGTGTTTTCAAGTGTTAAGGTGCCTTTTAAGAAGACACTTCACACAAATTAAATTTACCTAAAATCTAACCTAACTTTTAGCAGTGCGTTGTGATTTATAAGAACCGGGTTAGCCTCATGTTGAACTGGTGATGATCATGAGTAATAATTAAATAAAAAATACAATTGTTATCCAATGTATATATCTTAAATTTTATTAAGTTTCTTAAGTGGAAAAGTAAACAAAATTATCAAACAAAGTGTACCAAGAATAATTAAGAATAAATGTCCTCTGGGATTTATTGAATAATTAAGTGAATTTGCTACACAGTACAGGTAATATCATAATTAATTTACCTCTTAGCACAGCCAACGAACATTACGCGAATAGACTGGAATTTTCTCGAAACATACCTTGAAAACCTGGAAAAGTCAGGGAATTTCATTCTCCTGTTTGAGTGGCAACCCTGTTTTTCAATCATATTATTAAACAAATCAAATTGAACTGTTAAGCTTTTCATCATCGTTGGCGATGTGTATATGTTATCATTATCGGACTTCGAAATTACGCAAAAAAAATACTTTAAAAAGTTAATGAAAAAAAATTGACTTTGGTAAATGCTAAAATAATCAATTTTTTTCCCCCTTGTTCTGAACTTGGTTTTCCGTTCTTTCGATTTTAAAATAATTTGCATTTAAAATTTATTTTTGAAAAATAAATGGCGATAAAACTTATGGCCGAATTCAGAAACAAACATTGAATATAAAAATATTTTCCCTTTTTTTATACACTTCATGTAGTAAAAATAAGTAATCCATCCTGCTCTTGCTTGAAATTTCCAATTTTGCTGTTTGCTCTTCCCCATGCTCTTGATAAATGCCTTGTTATTTTTGCAATAAATTAAACAAAATAATAACAAGTTATCTTGGCTAACCATTTAATATAACTATATTCGGCAAAATACCGTTGATGATTGTAATTCACTTTTTAATCTTCAGTTAATTTATTTAAATGTTATTCATATCATTTAATGTTTCTTCTTCCTTCTAAATTTATTTCTTATTAGTTAATACTTTTAAATTTCAGGCAATTTTCTATGGCATATTTGTGAAATTAATTCGGGCACTATAACATACCATTACAAAATTTAGTGCACATATTTTTAACTTATGTTTGCTGCTAAATAAGTATAAAATACTTTAATTTATATTAAAATATTAAATAGATTTCTTTTTTTTCTTTAGCCGCAAAATGTCTGAAAAAAAGACATTTTTCAATCCAGATTGGGCAGATTCTAATCTCAATCCGCTGTGGAGTCCATAGTTGCAACCAATTGAAGGAGCTCCTAAAATGGCCATATGCACATTTTGCCCCAAAAATATCATGCTTGGTGACATGGGAAGGAAAGCAGTTACAAGCCATATAAACAAGCATGAGAAAATCATTTCTATGAAGACGAGATCAGAAAACTTTAAAAAATATTTCTCCATATATAAAAACAGTTCTGAAACACAACAGTCTTTGGCAATAGTTGCTGAATCATCCAATTTAAACTCCTTCATAACTAAAGACAAAGTTTTAGTTGCAGTATTACTGTGGGCTATGAAACTTGTTTGTTCACATGTTTCTTATAATGCATTTAATGAGGCTGCTGTTCTGTTTCAGAAAATGTTTGGTACAGCAATAAAGCTAAAGCTATGCCCCTGGGACGTACAAAAATGTCATATTTAGTGTCATTTGGTTTACCTCCGTACTTAAAAATGATGCTCATTTCTGATCTTAAGAACACTGAATTTGTAATATGCTTAAAAGAAGCGTTAAATAGAATTGTCCAGAGACGTCAAATGGACCATTTTGTTGGATTTTGGGACAGTGTGAGGAATGAAGTCAGTACAAGATAACTCACATCAATTTTTTTGGGACATGCTTCTTCTAATGACCTTCTGAGAAGTTTTTTTTGAGGGAACCTCAGAACTAGATAAAAAAAAATTGCTGCAAGTATCATTGGATGAACCAAATGTCTATCTTAAATTCCTCAGAGATTTGAAAGTAAATTTTGCAAATAATGATGCCTGCCATTTAGATATTGGGTCTTGTGTTTTGCATGTAGTCCATGGTGCTTTTAGAGCTGGCCATAAAGCTACTGACTGGAATTTAAGTGCATTATTTAAAAATATGCATAGAGTATTTAAAGACAGTCCTGCTCGGTGAGCAGACTATATTATCATTACTAACTGTATGACTTTTCTGTTAAAATTTTGTGAAGATAGTGTGAAAACATACGTGTTGCTGAGAGAGCTTTCGATATTTTTTCTCATGTGAAAAAATATGTAGAATCATCCAAACTGCCAAAAACTGTGTCAGTTGAAAGACTGAGAGAAGCTGTTAAAGATAGGCTACTTTTGGTAAAAATTTCTTTTTTTTATTTCTGTTGCAGGAGTTCTACATCCATTTCTAAAGTCATTTCAGACAGCTGATCCTTTGTGCCCACTTCTATATACAACTTTTCATAGTATGCTAAGTCATTTTCTCTCCAAATTTGTCGAAAGAGATATACTGCAAGAGGCAAAAACTCCTGAAAAACTGATAAAAATAGATATTCTGGATCAAAATATGTATTGTAATGTTGCAGATATAGATGTGGGTATTGCTGCTGGTACGAGTTTAGCTAAATGTGGAGTATGTGATCTTAAGAAAAGAGAATTCAGAACTGAGCGCAGAATCTTTTTGTTTAAGCTGGTATAAAAAATATTGGAAAGAAGCCCATTGAAGTATAGCTTAGTTAAATGCATTTCTTCATTAGATTCTAAGCTCATTATGTCTAATGAATTTTTATGTGAGAAATGGAAAGGTTACTGCATATACTGTATGAAAGTGAATGGATAAATTCCACAGTTGCAGATAAATCAAAAGTGCAGTTTAAAGAATGATTATTATTTGGGTGTTTGGAAAGACGCTTTTGTTAATTATGCTGCAATGCAACTTCAGCAGTTTTATAAAGACTTGATTAATAACTCAGATTTTAAAGAACTTTGGAGTGTTGTAGATCTAGTTCTAATTTTATCACATGGCAATGCCACAGTAGAAAGTGGTTTGTTTCAGTTAATAATGATATGTTGGTGGAAAACCTCCAGGAAAATTCTCTAACAGCAATGCAAACTGTTTATCATGGAATAAAAGTAAATCGAGGTGTGATGAATATTAATGTAACTCCTGATATGTTACCATATGCCAGATCTGCTCGTGATGCATATAATCAAGCACCCGAAGACAAAAAACTGTGTGATAATAAACATAAAGAAATATTATTAGACAAAAGGAAAGCACAGGCACAGATTAAAATTTTGAAGTCAAAAAAACAAAAATTGAGCAGAGATGTTTCTTAAATTAATTCACAAATTGCAGAGTTAAAACAAGAAATCTAGTTTGGTGCTTATTTTTCATTAGTATTTTTTCTATTAATGCTTTGTTTAAATATTCCAAATGTCTTTTTTTTTTTTAATTCTAATAAAAATTTACATTTAATTAATATTATGGATGCTTGTATTAAAAGTTTTGCGTCAGGGGGAAAAAAAAAAAAAAAAAAAAAAAATTGCTTTTTTAACCTTTCAGAATTTAGCAGGTGTTGATTGAAAAGAAGATTGTTTGCCAATTATATATTTTTTAATAGGATAGATATAACTAGCCCCCTCATCCATTTTGTGAACAGTAACTTCCATTCCAGAATTTGTGATACTTTTTAAAACAATAAAGCTATTATTCATGACATAATTTTATCACAATGAATGGTGGAGAAAATCTTATGTTTAAAAGTTCATACATTGCATTGAAAAATCAGCAAATTTCATTTCTAAATTTGTTTTAGGTGGAATGCAGTGTAAGTATGTAATTTCTTTTGTAAATGAAAGTTATTGAGGAAAATGGAAAATAACTCCTGTTGTAGTCATAATAGTAATTTTTTGGGTAATATACTTTATATATACAGTCAAAAGTCGTTAATCCGGACACCCATAATCCGGACCTCTAATCTACAAACTTTCTGCGCATGCACATATGCGTGTATGCATGTGCATAATACGTTTACACATGTGCGTTTAATGTATAATGGATGCTATAAGCTAAGCTAAAATTATCTAATTATCTATTTCAGTTAATGTTGTAGATTGCATTGTTCCTTAATCTTTGAATTGGATCTGGCTTATTATTTTTTGCAGACTGTTAGAGCAATTTTATAAAAGTAAGTTGGAACTTTCGATTATGTCAAATAGAATTTCGGATGCTGGAGGTGCAAAAGGATCTACGAAAGGAAAACATGTTTCGATGTCCATCAAACAAAAAGTGGAATTGCTGCAAAAAGTGCATAAAGGCTCCTTTGTTTCTCTAACCATTCCGAAATCTGTTTATCAATTTCACGCTGCTCTTCGCGGGGGTGGTGTGGGGACGCAGCGCGCAATGAACTGGAAGTTGATCTGTCAGCACTATCCTTATCTTCAGGGCAGATTTTTTATTTTATTCGGCTTTTAATTCCGTACTAAATGTAGTATTTCATCTCGACATACTCCGTCTTTAATATGATTTAAATCAAATTCCTCATCATTATAAATATTACGAATACAAATCAAATAGTTTTCTGATTGCAATTTTCTAATTTCGACTATGTGTAGTGTATGCTTTACGCATGCGCGCGTTGAAAGAAATGTTTAATAAAGTAACCAAATAAATATTAAGCTTTTTTTTCTTTGTAAATTTCAATACCCTTTAGATCATAATTGCTCTTTATTTCATAAATTACAGTTTCATACTTTTAATTTTATAATTTCTGCATGCCATCTTACCAGATTTAAACTGATGATCTATAATTCGGAAAAATCTATAATCCGGATTCGCCGAAGTCCCGGCGAGTCCAGATTAAGACTTTTGACTGTATAAGTCATATGCAATTAGCAAATGTTTGTGTTATCGAGTGGCACCATAATTAATATACCTTTAGCACAACTAATGCACACTACGTGGATAGACTGGAATTTTTTTTAAAACACTCCTGGAGAAGTCAGGGTATTTCATTGTCCTGTTTGAGTGGCAACCCTGTACCAAGATTAGAAATGAAAATTAATCCCACATTTTACCTCCTTAGTTTCCTTTTTAATATAATTCCTTAGTACACCGTCATCTTAATTTTAATTCTTAATGGTATGTACAAACTGATATTTCTATGCTGGTGCATGAAATTTGACAAAGTGCCTGGTAAAGTGGCCTAAAAAACATAATATCCCATAACTCAGACTGGCATCCAGTTTTTAATGAAATTCCTCCCCCTTCTATGTAGTTTTGATAACGCAGTATAGCATTTTTTCAAACAGTATTTAATCCTTTTGTCCTAAAATATACCTACTTTGAATTACGATTTCCCCCTTTTTTTTTGAATTAATTTGCTGTAATCATATGGTTTATCAAACTGTCTTAACGGCTATCATAAAATAGAGTTTCCATGGTAAGTACTTTTCTCTGTATGTGTGTGGAGATAAAATTATAAAACACATGCAGAGGCCAGTTAGCAATGGTGTTTATTCTCAAGGCAAACTTAGTACATTTTGAAAGTGTTTGAGTTTATTGTAATAAAAATTTGAAATGTGTTTAATAAATTTCAGATTATCCGCTGGTATGAGTACTTCATTAAACCAAGTAACTTCAAACACCAATACTGCTAGTGCCCCACCAAGCAATGAATCCTCTGGAGCTAATCCAAATGCTTCCCCTGGAAACAATAGAAGTCTAGAGATGCTGATTGAGGCGTGAGTAGTGCATGTATTTCTAAAGAATAATTAATATGAAAAACTAGGGTATAAAGTATTTCATAATTTTATTCTAATGCAGAATAAAGCTGTATTTTTTCTGTTCTTATTTCTTTTGATCTGGCATGAGTTACTTTGAGGGGTCAGTTTACTTTCTGAAAATCTTTGTGCTATATGTTTCAGTGACCAGACGCCCACTGGACGAAAGCGCACACGACAAATGCCCACAAAAAAGACACCACTGTGATAATTGCCCATGGGACAAATACCCACGCTGATGAAAGTGCACATAGATAAAAGCCCACTTTGATTTTATCAATGATATAAGCCCAAACAGATATACGACAGCACATGCTTTTATCGCCCACAAAAAAGACCTCACTGTGATAATTGCCTATGCAACAAATACCCACACCAATGAAAGTGCACCTAGGTGAAAGCCCACATTGATTCTATCAATGTATAAGCCCACACAGATGTAAGCCCATGTTGATAAAAGCCCACACTGACAAAAACCCACACCGATATATATCCTATGTTAAAATTAATATTTTTTCTTTTTCTTTACCTGCACAAAGCATATTCTTAAATAAAGATGAAATAAAAAAAACAAATTAATAACAAATAATTGACCAATAAATTTAGCTAGCGGAACACATTTCATTTTGGGCTCCAGCTGAATTAAAATCCTACATGTATATAAAACAGAGATTGTGTAATTTTGTTATTATATTTACATGACAAAAGGAAGTGACCTTGTATAAGTCTGACAAAGGGAATACTGGCCACATTGCTTCTTTTACTTTCACAAAATTGTAAGCAGTATAAAATATATGCAAATTTTCATCATATACAGAGAATAATTTATGAATAACCTAAGAATTCAGAAAATTTTGCATTTAATGAATTTAATATGGAGACTTCTGAAATTCTGCTTGTAACTGATGTTAATCCCTTTCTTGCATTTCCTTTAGTCTAGTTCTTGAATAATTTTTATCCAAGGATTTAGCTAAAATTTCAGTTTTTTAAAAATTTTCATTAAGTGGAAAAAGAAATTAATTAAATATTACTGAAGATATTTGAAAATATTTTTTAACCATTTTAAAGCCATATTTCACTGTTTTGGCAGTAAAACTGCAGAGTGGAAAAAAGATGCTAGTTCCTGATTGGATAATGTCTCTAACAACTTTTTGATGAACTTATTAAACATGTCGAAGCATATATATATATATTATATCGAAGCAAAACCATTGTTTAAAAGTAAAACTATTGAACTATTTCTAAAAAATTAAATTATTACATATATTAAAATTTGCGTAAAAGTAATATTTTTCATTTTAACTTTCGTATGGTTGAAAACGGATTTAACTATTTGAATAATTTAAATAACGAAGTATCTGAACTCAAGAACTAGAGGATTTAAGAACCATGAGTCCAGCATTGTAAGAAACGTAATCTTGGACATTGAAAAAAAAAATCTTATTTCAATAGAAAATGCTGTGTTACTCGATTAACTGTAAGCGCTAAAAAAAAAAAAAAAAAAAAAAAAAAAGTTCATTATGCTTTACCATAATTATTTATATACAAAAACTCTCAGTGAAGCAAATTTAAAAAGCATTTAAGAAACTGAATTTCACTTTAACATTTCTTTTGTGGGTTTTATGCTGTTATTGCTTGTTAAATATTATTTTGCCTAGATTAAAAAAAGAAACACTTATCATGTATCATTATTTAAAAGAAATATCAAATTAAGGTCATTTTCATCACCTCGAAATGCATTGTATTCCCTATATGAATTTCATATTCTAATAACACAGAAATAGTAGCCACATAACTTGTAGAAGATATTTCTTATAAACCTCTTGTCTTGGTGAACCAGTAGAAAAAATGTATAATTATGGAGTCGAATTTCACTTTAACATTTCTTTTGTGAGTTTTATGCTGTTATTGCTTGTTAAATATTACTTTGCCTAGATTAAGAAAAAGAAACACTTATCATGTATCATTATTTAAATGAAATATCAAATTAAGGTCATTTTCATCACCTCGAAATGCATTGTATTCCCTATATGAATTTCATATTCGGATAACACAGAAATAGTAGCCACATAACTTGTAGAAGATATTTCTTATAAACCTCTTGTATTGGCAATCCAGTAGAATAAATGTGTAATTATGGATCTATGTTTTGAATAACTTTTTCCCTTATTAAACGAGTTCAAAAGTTTCTAATATCTTGTTTTCTAGCATGAAAAGTTTCAGCAGTTTTTAAGGTTCGCTCCTAAAAATAATTCATAAAACAGAAGTTAGTAAGAACAAGTAAGGTATTATTCAAATTTGATCGCTTAGATTTATTTGGTCTGTTTTTGAATTCAGCATCAAATTTTAAACAATGTTTTTTGAAATCTGTGTCAACTTTTATTCTTAAAAAACATGCAAGAAATCTGAAGTTTCGTATAACAAAAGTTAGTGTAAAAGGAGTATGACAAATTAAATTATCTGTACATTCACTCACTATTAAAAACTAATTCAGTCTAGACTATGGGTCCTCAATCAGAAGGAATACCCCTAAGGGGAATTTCAAAGTTTCAGGGAGTAAATCTAGTTAACCTTTTGTTTACCTGTTAAGTATTTAGTTTTAATTTATAAATATAAAAAACCACTTTTGCTCAAATTTTGGTATTTATCAGCATTTTTTGTACTTTTAATTTATAAAGCGCATTAAAAATAATGTATATTTAAAGAAATGCATGTGTACTTTTCATGTTTTGCGAAGGAGGAATTGAATGATTGTCTAGCAATGGTGAAAAGGGTACATGAGGGATAAACTGTTGAGAACCACTGTCTAGACTGAGGCAACTTGAATTAAATATAGGATTTTATACTCTACGGATTTTTACTTCTTACTCTAGAGTCATTAGGTTTTTTTTTATATGCGGTAGACATGAAAATAAGCTATGCTCTCTTTGAGACTCGAACTTGAATATGCGCCAGTTGTGCTATTCGTTACAGCACGAAGGCATACTGGAAGGAGAGGGGCAATACCTTATATAATCCTCCTTTTGAAGAGCGACTGGGAATTAGAAGACCCAGTCGCCTAATCCTGGTGGGGAAGAATCTTCATCCACCACCTCTTTTTTTTTAGTTCAGGTGCCATGCCTCTCAATACGTGCTGAGTGTGCTATCCTGTATACCACGAAGGCATGCTGGAAGAAGGAAGCAAATACCGTCTCACCAGAATATAAATTAGTAAGCAAACGTGTTTAGGATGCAAATGAGTTTAAGAGTATTTTAGGTGAAGCTTTTAAGATTGAAAGGGAAGAGTATTGACTACGTCAACTTCTGCTGTCAGGGTTTAGCCATTTGCGGCCATTACATTAAGTGTGGCAGTTGTCTGAGCAAGCCTGTTAGGCTAATCTTGAATTTCACTATTTAATTCATTACTTTGAAATGTCATGTTTATTAGTTGCTTTGATACTTTAGCAACTCAATATTTTGTAGATTAAGTTGTTAAAATTTTAAAACAACACTTTGTTGTATGGCTGTACTGATACTTTAGCAAATCATTCGTCAATACTGAGTAGCTAAAGTATCAGCACAACTATACAACAATACTTAAATGTAAGCAGTAAGCTTAAATATGCAGAAGGAAGTAAGCCTTGTAAACACTTTTATAGTTCTAACTTAATTTTGATGGTAAAAATTGATGTTAACAGATCATGTTTGCAAAAATGATTTGTAACGTGGGAACATCACGCCTGTATCTACTGCATTATGTTATGTCTGGAAACCATTACCATAAATAACACCATAAAACATGCACTTGTACAACTATGTATCACTAAGTGTATCATGTAATGTAACGCATTTTAATTGATCTAATTTAATGCCTGGCGGTGGCAGAACTTACAGTATTGGCTGGAGTCACAATTTCATCATGACTCGAGGACGCCATAAGGTTGTTGCTTTCCTAGTCGGCGTATGGGGCTAATGCCTACATACTTTGGGTACAAGGTGTGCTGTTGTAAATAGTTCTTTTGAATTAAAGGTTTCAATCTTTATCCTTATTCTGTTATTACTGAATATCATGTTGGCTAATGAGTTTGGTTTGGTTTATGTGATTACAGCAAAGCCTCGAGGACTATCTGCCTGAGGGAAGGGATGCCTTTGTGGAAGACTTTCTTAGAGAAACTGGCTTGTGTATAAGTTATACGTGAGGAAAACCACGAAATCGCCATGGGATTCGAACCGAACTACCTGTGTTCCGCAACTTTACCGCTCGGCTGCTGGGTGGGCCCTGTTGACTAGTGAGAAGTCACCAGCAATCTTCCGAAGGTCATTGACACTTTGCATGCTTCTGTGAACAATTGGACCTTGCAACTTCTTTCTTAGCTCTATTCCACTTAGCATTAACTTCAAAGTTAATATTCAAGCATAAAGTTAAATAAAATTCTACATTTTATTGAAGTAAGTTTTATTAAAAAATTTCTATTGCCGTAATTTCGCACGTATAGTCCATGGACTATCTGTGTTTAAAATGCGAATTTTTGAAGCTGCGGACTATCCACCGATGCGGATAATACGCTGGTTGTTCACGGTTAAAATCGTTGAAATTTAAAAAACACGCTGTCATGAACTGCCGATGATCAAATATAAAAAAAGCGCAAGATTCCAAGAAAACATTTGTATGTATCGTATCGATAGTAAACCATAGAGCATAGTGCAGAACGAATGAGTAGTAGCAAGTAGAACTCCTAAAATCCAGGCTGGCGCATCCAGCGATGCCGGGATATGAGCAAAAGAAAGTCTTGTATAAGCACTCATTTAGCGCAACCAGTCTTGTATCCCAGTATCCTTCGCACTGCTTTAGCGCAACTGCCGGGAGGGGAAAAGTAGTTGATGCGTCAGCTCAGTTTTTAGGAGCCATAGTAGCAAGTAACCTGGAGTACGAAGAAAAAGCGTGATTCGTTTACTTATAAGTGTGGTTTGGCAACACCGAGTGAGTGGGGTCGAAGGTTACATTCATTACCACTTATCATGAGGATAGCACATTGCACGGTATTTTGTCTTTCATCTTCGATAATGTTGATGAAACATCGCCGGAAGAAAGCGGTGAGAAATTGGTGCAAACAAAAGGATGTGTTTAAAAAGCATGGGAATATTGCCATATTAAAAAAACGTAATTTCGGACGTATAGTCCGCGGACTATCCGGTGGTGCGGACTATCTGACGATTTTTGAAATTTTTTTATATAAAATCGTGTCTGCAGACTATACAATGGTGCGGACTATACGTGCGAAATTACGGTAATTTCAAAATGGAAAAACAATTTTGAGCATTTGTTGAGATACACATAGTTGAGATAAGCAGTATGCATAGCAACTTACATATATTACATTCTAAAGGTGGAAAAAAAAATTCTGATTGGTAGAACGAATCTAATCTAAGATTTAATCATTTATTTTCAATTCGCAAAATTTTCTAGACATTGTTCGGTTGAAAATAAATCGGAAAAAGTTCAAACATCTAAAAAAATAAATAATTAGTTAAATGAATAAACGTTAATAAAAAGTGAAATAAAAGCTGTACATTAAGAAAGCATCAGTCATCGAATTCTTAAGCTTTTCATGTAGGCATGAGGCTAATCAGCGGCCAGATGGTAAAAACCCTGAACACTGGTAATTCGGTCTGGGGTTCGAATCCCGGTGGAAAGGCTGACTGCATTAGGCGCTTTCATGTTTTCCCCTTGTATAACATATATACAAGTGAGTTCCTTTAAAAAGTCCTCCTTGAAGGCATGCCTTCCCTTGGTTTAGTGCCATTCCGCTCTTTCTCTTTTCATTCCCAGTTCGAAATGGTGTCGTTTCATCTGCTGCAGTTCACACTTATTCTCTCTTTCCCGTTTTATTTGTCGTTTGAAAAGTTACTTTATGATTAAAAAGAGATATATTGAGACGAAACGACCATTACTGCTTTGACCTGACTTAGCTTTTGAGTTCTAATATTTTTTAAACATTTCTTTTAGATAAATTTATTCCGAGCAGAATAATGAATTTAAGGTATGCTCAAGAGGTGTGTTTTTGATTCTAATTACATTTTTGTTATATAGTGTCCATTTTTTAATTCCACATACTTTTAAAGCAATAGAACTACTGTTCCTCTGCTTTGACAGAAAATCAAAATGCAGCAAATGATTAAAAATATAGTGAGCCCTCTATAAATGCGACTGTTCATAGTTTTAAAGAGTTTTGGATGTAGATGTGGTGGTCTTAGAAATGTGATATTTATTAGTGATGTTTGTTTATGTTCTTAAAAAATAAAGGTCTCTTTGAAAAGGCAACCTCTTAGAAATGTCGTCAATAGATACAATTCACCATAATTATTTTTTAATGGATAATGGAATTAATTTAATCTAATGCCAATTAGAAAAGGCTATTTACACTAGGGAGATTTAAAAGCAATATAACTGCAATTTTTCTTTCACAATCAGCTGTTATATAAGATTAGCTGCTTTCTGTATATTCTTTATGTCATATAACTGATATCCATACTTCTTTAACAAATATACAGCAAGTGCAAGACAAATTATTAAAAATTTACAATTTGAGACATTAATACTAATTTTCTATTACTATACATAATAATATTAATGAATGGTGAATTTATATACTGATATGTATACTTAAGAATCTAAAAATGATGAACTTTGAATCTAATGACTCTGTAAAATTTTATTCATGTCTATATGCGTAGTTCATTGTAATCTTCACAAACTCTAATAAAATGCTACATATTTATTACTATAGTTTAGGGTGATTGTAATTAAATTTGTAGATATGTTGATTTCTAAGATTTGTTCCACTCCTCAATAAATAAATAAATAAAATGAAAATTAAAAACACTATTCCAAACTTCTGTAGTTGAAAGAGGCTACACTTGGAATTCATTTTCTGACAGGGTGTGAGCTCACAGTTTTAACTTATTCAGAAATCTAAAAGAAAATATCTCTAGAAAATTGCAAATTATAGTTGTTAGATTCAAAAAAACTTTCAATCAGAAATATGTTTAAACTTTCATAAGCTCAGTCTAAAGTAAAGAATAAAATAACTCTTATTATCCAAGTTTTCATTGTGCTTAATTACATAAAACTGTTTTAATATTACTAAACTAAAAAGGAACTAAAGGAAAAACTAAAAAGGAAGAAAATAAAATTCAAGTGTTTTTCAATTAAAAAGTAAATAGTGAAATAATGAAACATAATTATATTTAATCTCAGCCATATTACCTTAAAAATAGAATGTAAGGAGCTTCAGAATGATAGTTATCATTTTCACATACACATGCCAAAGTTAAATAAGTAAGTAAATAATAAAATGCATTTTCAGATTTCTCATTGAAACGTTTTAGCTAATCACTTAATAAGAGAGCACAAAGTTTGCTTTCAACCTAATAAAATAAACAGATAAAGTAGTGATAAAATATACAAACAGATGTATTTTTGAGATATTAAAATTCAGAATACTCCATTTACTATAATTAAAATTATAAATACATTTTATAGTAATAAAAAACCGTAAGTTCCTTTTCATTATGTGTCTTTTATCAATGTGCGCTTTCATTGCTGTGGGTGTTTGTCGTGTGGACAATTATCACAGTGGGCATTTTTTGTGGGTTTTTGTTGCATGCGCTTTCGTCCAGTGGGCTTTTTATCTGAGAACCTATGTTTCTTACATTTTATCTGATTGCAGGCTTTTAAGTAAACCTGTGCTTCATTTAAATATTAAAAAAAAAAAAAAAATGTAAATCCAATCCCATGGAAATGTATTGATGCATTTTTTGGTACACATTTAAATTATTTAATATTAGTCTCATTTAATTGTCATGAGATTCCTTTTTCAAGCTTCTAAAAGGTTCAAGTGAATTCCATTGGTACAATTGGCTTTTCATGCAGTATCATTTTCAAAAAGTTTTGTGTCATGGGTAATGCACAGGAAATCGTATAAATCCCTTTTAGCTTAAAATGAAAATTTGTCATAATTTTATTATTAGCCAACATAACAGTGTGTTCTCATTGCTTTATCCCTTCGGAAGGGTAAGCCTCAATCATTTTTCAACAGTAAAGATTAGTCTCTTTGCTATAAATTAAAAATCAAAAGTGAACTTGACAAGATTTGATTACATTTGGTTTTATTGCTTTATAAGTTTGATATGTGTTTCATTGATCTCTTAAGTATCCATCCACCTGGGGAAATGTTTGATTTTTTTTACAAATGAATTTTATTATTGCCATGAACTGATTAGTAGGAAAGACATCTTTAATCTACTTCACCATTTCAGGTGAATGTTTTCCATTCAGAAACAGGCTTTATAACATATTTTGGCATTTTTAGTGCAAGTAATGGATTTAGCCAACTTAGTTAATGTAAAAGTTTGTGTTACCGCAATCTTTACATTTTTATGCAGATAAGTTGCGTATAAAATTAGAAATTTTTTATAATTTTTAATATTTTGTCATATTGGAAAATCATAATTTCAGCATCCTTAGTCATTCTGAATATTAAAACTTGAATTTTTTACAAATAATTTTTATTATTTTCAAAAATTCAATTGTGTGTTCATTTAGTACAAATGCAGATGCTGTAGTTTTTATTTACAGCAAAGAAACTCCATCATCTGAAAAGACGGTACTATTTGTCATTTTTTAATTGCAAATAAAAATTATGTAAAGCATTTTTTTTTTGGTTTGTTTGTTTATTTTTCTAACATGCTCTACATTCTGGGAAATTCTGAGTAAAAGTAAGGAGGAAGAAATGCATTTATGCTCATTTGCTTTAGTACAAATGCTTGTGTCTAAGAAAAGAAGATGTAAAGTTTTAATGCTTTCAGAATTATTCAGGTTCTGAAACAAGAAAATCCTTCAATGTGATTATTTGTTTACACTTGTTTGCGCGTACATACGATGAAACTATGCAATAAGGTTTACAGATTTCTCACACTATTCAGAATTTTTAATATAAAAGTTGCAATGAAAATCCACTTTTCATTGTAACTTCCATTAATGGAGCGTTGGGCATAAATGGGTTAAAGCAAAGACTGTGTGAACTTTGTTCTTTTATATACAAAAATAATTTACATGCAAAGCTGATAAAAGATCGGTTGTTTGCATGTTTATTCTAAGTTCTTATTCTTTTTCAGTATTAAATATCAGGTACAAGCTCTAGATCATCACACTTATTACAGACTTAAAATTCAGAAAATTCAAAATCTATGCATGGAATGAAAATTTTGTCTTTCATAAATGAAGAAAATAAATGAAGAAAGGTGGGTGTTGTTGAAAGGGTCTTGGTGTATTTGATTATGTTGAAGCACACGAGGCCTGTTTGCATAGAGGGAGGGATACCTGAATAAAAGATTTTCAAGGGTGAACTGTTTCACATCCCCATTACAAACAGGGAGAACCATGAAAATCCTATGAAGGCAACTCGTTTGCCTGGAATCATACCCAGACTGATATGACTGTTCAGCAACTGTACCGTTACTGACCGTGGTAGGCCTTAGAAGCATGACAGTTATGGGTGATTGGAACATTTTTTTTTAATTCTTGGGGTGACATTTATTAAGTTTGTATGGCTAAAATGGTGCAAGCTGTGCAAGCAGTATTCTGTAATTACTTTTCACATATTCATGAAATTTAAAGTGATCAACCATAACAAGGAGATATCAACTTTTATTTAACTGACTTTTTGGGAAAGGGCCCAATAAATCAATGCCAATTATTTCATTTGGAAATTCCAATTTAATGCTATTTAGAAACCTGGCCGTGCGGAAATTAATATAATTAACTGCTTGACATGTTGGGCAGGACTGGACATACACCCTTGTTAACTTTTGCAGCTCAGGAAAATAAACTGCTTCGCGTACGCATTGGATGGTTTTTCGAATACCAGCATGAGAAGCTAAAGGGGAGTCAGGTAACTCCTGCAGTATATTTAATCTAAGACTAGCTGGGATAACAGGTCGAAATTCGTTGTTGGAATTCGTAGTTTTTGTATAAAATAATAGACCATCTATTAGTTCGTAATGGGCCGCCCTATTTCTTATCGCCACAATATCTTGGTGGCTAAAATTTTCAGGATTCTTTAAATAATCATAAAATCATAAATGTTTTTAAATTCAGGATCCTTACCCAGTTCGGTTATTACAGTTTCTCGGGAATGTATCGTACATGCTAAGAGCATTGCCACCTTTACAGTATTACCTTCTTCATCTATTTTTATTCTGGATAGGGCATCTGCTACAATATTTTCCTTTCCGGGGGTGTGCTTAATTACCAAATTATACTATTGTAACTTGAGTGCCCATCTTATTAACCTTGGGGATAAGTTTTTCCCTGAGTACAATCTAGTTACCTCTGCATGATCAGAATACACTGTTATTGGCGCCCTTCCAAAATAGACTCAGAACTTTTGCACTGCTAACAGAACTGCAAGTGCCTCTCTCTCAGTCGCGGAATAATTTCTTTGTGTTTGATTTAAAGTTCTACTAAAAAATGCCACGGGCTGCTGATGTACCGCTCCCACTGCTTGCGAAAGTACCGCTCCCACCGCATAATCCGAAGCATCCGCTGAAATTTCTAAATTCTCATTGTTCTCAGGAAATTTCAAAACAGGGGCTTGCGTTAATGCTTGCATTAATTTTTCGAAAGCACTATTGGCTTCGGCCGTCCACGAGAATCTTGCCTTTTCCCTTTTTAATTTTAGCAATGGTTCAGCAATAGCTGCAAAATCTTTTATAAAGGACCTATAATATGAACAAAGTCCTAGAAAAGAAGAGAGCTTCTTCGCCGTATTTGGCGGCGGATACTTTTGCACAGCGATTATCTTTGATTCGTCCGTCTCGATTCCTTTCTAAGATATTTTGTAACCTAAGTATTTTAATTCAGGGGCTGCAAATTTGCACTTTTCGACATTAACTTTAGACCGGCCTAATTTAATAATGAAAACACCTGTCTTAAATCCTGTACATGTTGGTCCAGATTATCACTGGTAATAATGATATCGTCTAAATAGATAAATGTGGTCTTTCCTAGAACAGGCCTTAGCACAATGTCCATTCATGGCTGAAACGTTGCTGGTGCTCCTGAAGGGCCAAACGGCATACACAAGAATGCATAAGCGCCAGACTTGGCACATCTTCTGGTTTAACACCTATTTGAAAATAACCAGTCGTTAAGTCTAACGTAGTCATATATTTCGTAAAAGTTATGTTCCTTAAAATTTCTTCAATAATAGGTAACGGATATACTGGATATTTAGTCATGGAGTTTAATTTACGATAGTCAATTGCAAAACACCACCTTTTCGGATGTGTTACTGGATAGTCATTATTTTTCTTACATAACACAACCGGGCTAGCATAACTAGTCGAGATGGGCGTTATGATCTTTTTACGTAACATATCTCGAATGTGCCACTCTATAATTTTTCTTTATTCTTATTGTACCGATACGGTGTGTGGTGAACTGGCAGTGAATCTCCTGTGTCGATACTATGGTTAGTAACTTGAGTAAATCCGGGAATATCACTAAATAACGAAGCAAATTCACTTACCACTTGTCGAATTTTTTGTTGCTTTCCCTTAGGCAGGTGGTTGAGGTTTAATGTGGGTGGTTCTCTTTTTTCTTCCAGAACTGGTTGCATGGTCAGCTTAAGGGACGCTTGGTTGAAATCCAGTGTTGCTTCTGCCTCTGAAAGAAAATCTATCCCTAAAATGACATATGCTTGTAAATTTTTTTCGATAAAAAACATGATCTTTACTTTCTCGTCCTTAATGCAAATATATAATGGTATTTTACCTATGCATTTGCATCTTTCTCCCTGCGCAGCTGACACTGTCGTATTATCCGAATTATATATGCGGTATTTACAAAAATACTTCCTAAAAAAATCTTCTGCCACACAGGAACACTGCGCGCCTGTATCCAGGAGTGCGGTGGCTGGGATATTATTCACCAACACTTCAATCTTCGGAAGAGTCAAATTTTTCACCATTACTGTATTTAACTTGAAGGAAGAGGGGTTTTCTTGGCCTTTGGATTTCCGCACCCTCCCGTCAGCAGAAATCCGTTTTAGTTTAAATTTTCTTTCTTCCTTTCCATGCCTTTCTTCTTTTTCCGCTGTCCTTCAGACTTTTTTTCTGGCTTACTATTGAACTGTCGACGTTCGCCGGTTGTTTTTGGATACTCAGGTTTTCTTGCCCACTGATTCGATTTGCTTCCGTAGCCGTGTTCTTGCCTTTGCTGTGGTCTTGGCGCACCAAATTGGCTTCGTTGCTCATACTGGCGTCTTCTTTCAATGTCCGCCGTTCTTCTACTTTCAAACTGGATTGCTAGCTCAAATAACTTTTCCAGTGTAGTCGGATTCCGTAATTCAATAAAGTCTTATACTTGGGGAAGTAACCTCGGCAAAATCACTTGGATTATCTCTGGATCCAGACGGATTCCATACAAGAGTTTAAAGACGTGAATTTTTCTTAAAATAAAGTTTGAGAGATTTTCAATTCGTTGCTGGTATATGCTGAAGTGTTTCGCTTCTAATTTTGAACGATTTCTTATGACAGGGAAGGCTTTTACTAAGGCAGCCTTGAAATTTTCGTAAGTATAGGTGGCGCTTCCCGCTTGACCCAAGAGGTTTCTGCCTATACATTTGAACCAATTAAGCGCTTGGTCCCTCAAAGCGCTGGTAGCTAAGGTGACTTTCTGGAATTCATGGACTGGATACAGCATGAAGTGGTCATCTAATTTTTCCAAAAAACTGGTTACCGGTGAGTTTCCATTGAAGGTTGCTTCTGGTTTCATCGATGCGCGCATTGTCTGGACGATGTACCCAAATCCTTCCAGGGCGGCAGCTGGCATTTCTGGATTCTGAGCCCCTTCTGCAGGCACCACAGGTTCTTGAAAGTCGGCCATGGTTATTCTTCTTCGTCGGGCGCCACTATCAGGATTTGTGTTCCTCTTTACTTGCTTTGGAAACATGAACTGTCCTGACTCGGAACAGGGAGCTTACTCAAGCTATGTTCAATAAATTGTGATGTAGACAATACACACAGGAAGGGTATACGAAACCCTTTATTTTTCTATCTTTACAGAGATTTCCGGAACTTCGGAATACAGAGACCAACCACTTGTGGTCTGAACGTAAGAATATAAAACTACTAACTAAAACTCTAACTAAAACTAACTTTGGATTAATATACAAGTGCCTAACTTTAAGATTGGCCGTTATTTAACAAAATACATATGTAGTACAGAGAGCTGTTAAAACTACGATACGTTTGAAATTATCAAGAGGACTAAATCTCTGGCCTTGAAGGCAACCAGCAACCGAGTAAAACTACTATGGCAAGCGGCCTGCTTCTAATAACTCCTTCCTCTCTCTTGCTTGGCAAAAAGCCACAACTTAAGTACTTGGCGTTAGCAAGACAAATTTGCATAAATAAGTTCAAGCTTTTAATTTTGGCCAGAAGTAGAAAATAAGAAGTGATAGTAAAGATTTAAAATAAAATAAACATTAGTAAAACTTAGGATCCTTACAGTGTAAAATGTGAATGGGAAACTGAGTGGCATGACATGATCTCAGATATAAATCAGTTTCTTTTTTTTTTTTTTTATTTTTATGTAGAAATGTATGGTTGCAGATCGCTGGTAGAGACATCTTGAAGATTATAATTTGTATCACAAATACTTTGCTAACTAGAAGCATTTTTATCGAAGAGGCTATTGAAGTACAGAATTTGATCTCTTGGAAGAGTTCAAGTCACTGTAATGAGTGTTTGATAACTGGATGACATTCTGCAGCTGCTGCTGTACTTTTGTCATCCCAGTGTGGTTTTCTTAGACAGCAAAGCCATTCCCCATACTCCAACAACAATGTGGACCTTACTGATTTTTTGGCCCTTATTCAGTATGTGTGAGATATGATGAAATGAAAAGTGTGCATTATGACAGTCTTTCTGTAAATGATGAACTTTGGGTGTGGGTTAATGCAACTTAGATGGCTGTTTCACTCACGATTAAAAATTTTGCTTAATTCAAGTTTAATGATAGAGCATGTATAACATGCCACAGGTAGACACACAGAATACTATATGTTATACGTATTATTTTTGAGTGCTAATTTGTTCTGTATTGCATGTTTTATATATGCTGCAACAATAAAAGCTGCAGCTAATATCCTTCAAGAGCAACAGCATATTTGCCCCCTAAATATCTTAAAATGTTGAGAAATTTTTCTGATGTTAGTTTATATTTATTGTTAGTTTCTGACTTGTATTGCTTCTAGAGTATATAGTGGGTTATTTTCAGGTAGTAAACTTGTAATGGCTTTTTCCTTTTCATGTCAGACATTGTCCACTCTGAAGTTCCTTATATTAGCTCAAAAAAAGTTTTAATATCTCGTTTAAATTTAAGTCAATCACTGCTGACTTGCTGATCATCTATAAGTAACGGTAAGATTGATTCGTTAATTGAGGAAGTGACCCTGTTATGAAATGTCCAAATTAGTATTTTCCAAAATACATTTTTTATTCACCAAATGAATTTGTTCATTCTTTAATACATAAAAATTTACTTCACTTCCAGTTATTGCATCTATTTGAAAAGGAATATGAAAATTATTGTCTGCTAATTGCAAATGCTGAGGGATCGATAGATTTCGAGGTATCAAGTTTTGTCACTGGGATATACACTGGTGTGCAAAAATTAAGGACGAAGTCGAAAAATTAGCATATCAGCTGAACGAAGAGGCAGAGCGAACAGAAAGACCAATTAGGAGATTAAGTAAGGTGATGTACGGTAGCACATGCGCAGATATGCAGGTAGACGTAATGGGGGGAGTGTCTGAGTAGTATAAAGCATGTTGTCGGTGTAAGATCAGTATTTCTGGCAAAGAGATTTCACGCCGTATAGCAGTTAAAATCACACCGAGTTGCTGCCTCAGCAAGAAATAGCGAATAATCAATCTGTTAGACGACATCTGGATGCTTTTCCCTGAGGTCGAATCATTGGGAAGTTGGAGGAAGGCCGCAGTGTGACAAGTGTGGCTGCAGAGTTCGGAATTGCTCACAGCATCGTTTCACGACTTTGGAGACAATTTCAAACTACAGTTACAGCTATCCAGGGGTTTAGTAGTGGTCGTCCACGAGGAACCACACCCGCAGATGACCGGTATATTGCCTTACAGGCCAGAAGAAACAGGCGGCAGACAGCGGGAGAAATCGCTAGACAGGCGACTGGACGACCGATATCGCGTTTTACCGTGGCCAGAAGACTGCACGGTGGTGGTCTGTTTGCACGACGCCCAGTACGATGTGTACCTCTGACGCCTGCCCATCGGAGAAGGCGTTCTCTGTGGTGCCGGGAACACCGGAATTGGAGAGACAATGAATGGGGACGAGTACTCTTTACAGATGAGAGCAGATTCAGTCTGAGTAGCGATTCTCATCGCATACTCATCTGGAGAGAGCGGGAAAGCCGCAATCATCCCTCGAACATCATTGAAAGGGACAGGTATGGAGGTGGCGGTGTTCTCGTTTGGGGAGGCATCATGCTTGGTAGTCGTACAGACCTTCACCTCTTCGACGCAGGTTCAGTCAACGGGACCCGTTATTGTAACGAGATTCTTCTTCCATATGTGCGTCTTTTTAGAGGCGCTATGGGTCCGCAGTTCCTTTTCATGGACGACAATGCACCATGTCATCGCACAGTAGCTGCCAAACAGCTCTTAGAGAGTGAAGATATTGAGCGTATGGATTGGCCGGCACGATCTCCGGATCTCAATCCCATCGAGCATGTATGGGATTTTCTAGGCAGACGTTTGGCAGCTCGTACCTTACCACCAGTAACGATTTCGGAGCTTCGACTGGCGCTGCAAGACGAATGGGCAGCAATGCCTCAACAACTCATTGACACCCTCATTCTCAGCATGGGCAGACGCTGTGAAACCTGCCTAGCAGTCAGGGAAGATCATATCCCCTATTAAAGACCGGATGTTTCTTGCTGGACACCCATCACAGGGATGTTTCGGCCTTCAGTCGCATTGCGCTCCATGCTACTTTTTCAATAAAGCTTTTTATCCCTCTGATTTCTCTTTTAGTAAGTGTTGCTTACATTACTCATGTCCTTACATATTGGGGATCTTACGGTATTAAATGTGTTGATTTGGAAAGCTTTTGTACATATTGAAAAAACCGTCTCGTCCTTAATTTTTGCACACCAGTAATTTGTAAATTTAGGGAGCAGTAAAAAGTCCACTTCATAAATATGTCTAACATTCATTTGCCGTCTCAGGATTGAAGATATATTTCACCTGCTGCTAAGAAACAATGGTTCCAGTAACAATTCCATTAAATGGTTTTAATTTTTATTTTTCTTCAAATTTATCATTAAAATTGCTGTGATTTAATCAAAATCATAACAGTATTTACCAATAATATATCCCCCCCTGGTTGCCAAGAGAAAAGAGCAGGGTTAATTTTTACCCCCTTGAAGAATTACTTAAAAAATCTGATTTTATTTGCTGATCATGTATTTCAAGTAGAAGTTTCTTATCGTAATTGATATTTGAATTGAAAAGTTATAAAATTGCCCACATGTGTTTTAAAATTATAATATATGTGCATTAAATTTTATAAAGCACAATAGTATTTTGTACACTGTGCAAAAAAAGGGGGAGACAGTTCTATATCTCCCGTTCTACTGGGCTGATTGATGAAATTCAACTTGCGTTTTTCATGTCTCGAAAGCGCAACTTAGTATTTATATTAGATTTATATATAGTGTTGTTCTGATATAAGTATTTTTACTCAAAAAATCGGACCTTTTCTGAAATAACATACCAATTTTTTCCCATATTTCAATTCTACGACTCAAATTATGCCAAACTGCCAAGCTTTGTAAAAAATCACACGAGTAGTTTTTAAAAAATTACCTCTCAAAATTTTATCCCTTGAATGTTGAGTTTCCTATATATTTATTAATCTCTCTTTTTTTTTTTTATTAAACTTTTTGATTCTTACTTTCACATTTCAAAATTCAGGTTCATTCTAAATAAAATTCACCCAGTTTTTATGATTTATTTTTAAAATTTTTATAAATTTTTCAGAAAAAAATTTGAATTATAATCTATAAAATTTTTACCATCATCATAAAGTATATCTAAGCATACTTGCAAAAAATGAATTTTTTATTCAAAATTTCCAAAGATATGTGTAGATTTATGTATTGGCGCATTTTGAAATTTGGCATATTTGTTGAAAGCGATAAACATCAAATGTGGTTTAAACAATTTGCTAAAATTATTTGAAATTGGGAACTATGTGATTTTTTTCTGCTTATGCACGATGTAATAAGGTAGGAATGAGGTGCCTTTTTCTCCCCACTCCGGCATTATGGAAGGGAAAGGAAAATTAGTTGCTATATAGTAAGAAGTTCGCCAATTGAATTATTCTTGGTGCAAACTGAAAATATTGTGGCAAGATTAATTTTTGAATTTCTCCATAAATTTTGCTTCAGATTTTACAAAATTTAATATCCAGGCATAATTTGAGTCGTAGAATTGAAATATGGAAAAAAATAGTATGTTTTTCAGAAAAAGTCTGATTTTATGTTAAAATATCTATGTTAGTACAATGCTATATATAAATGTAATATATGTCCTAAGTCATGCTTTCGAGACATAAAAAACACTATTTGAATTTGTCAATCGTCCCAGTAGAACGGGCGATATAGAACTGTCCTTTTTGTTTTTTACACAGTGTACATGAATTTTTATTTTTTATGGTATTTAAAAGGCCATTGGTAAATAAAAGGTTTTCTTCGAATGAAAGTGTAAAATTGCAAGATGAAATTAGCAAAAGAGCATAAAACTTAGATTATCTAACTAAATATTAATGCATTTTATATCAGAATAATATGATAAATAGCACAATAACTAAATCATTCATGTAACATGAATATCAGTGGATTTGGCAATCTTTTGAAAAGGATTCCCCTCAAAGTGCAAAAAACTCCTAATTTTTCATGAATATACCAGTATCTCATAGTTCAAGGTTGGCAGATGTATTATTCTTTTGTGAAAGGTAGATGACATAACATTAGGAAAAATGAATTATGATAGAGTTCATTTTTTTAGTTAATCAGTAATGACGCTTTATTACTTCAAATTTAGATAAAATTTAGAAATGCAGACATGAGTGCATTAATTAAATTTTATATAATATGGTCTGTGTTGACTGATACACACACAAGAAATAATCTGATTTTAAAAATATGTCTTGACAAGACTGAAGGAAAAGGAAGCCTGAAAGTTAAAAAGTAGTTTACATCTAAAACATTCCGTCATTCGGAATGTAGGTAATGTTTTAATGTTTAGAGATAAACAGTGTAAGGGGTATAAGTTGAGTACTAATCAGATAATTTTAAATACTATTGTGTGGACAGGAGTAAATTTTGTGAGCCACTGTGATCAGACGTCTATCTTTAAGTTAATCAACCTTTATAATGATTAGATCATTTTCTAGGAGTACTAACTAATTGCCTCTTAATGTGATTCCAAAATACCTTGAACTGGTGGGCTTCATTACGCTATGAAAAGACTATGTGCAGATTTCTCCCTTCATTAAATAATATGATTAAACATCTTTTATGCTGGTAAATTGTTTTGATCTACCACAATACAATATTTACACTGGTGTTTCTTTCCTTCTAAGTATGAACCTTATTGTAAAACAAAGACATAATTTTTTCTTTTATTCTAGAGGCCAGTATTTAGCAGCACAAATGCAAGCTGCTAATCCAGATCTTGTGGAGCAGTTTAGACAGAACACATCTAGAAATTTTAACCCTCCAAATCAAGATAGCAAAGGTATTCTATAGACAAATGTTTGAAGAAAAATTATATTTTTAGTTCATATTTCATTTGAATGCTTGGACCTGTGTAATATATTAAATAAAACATTTCTATATTACTTATGCAAATGTTTAGAAATAGGTTGTGTACACATTATAAGCAGGCAGGATACAGTACAATTTTAATTCACATACAATTTTAATTTCCTTAATATATATTTCCCCGCTGATGGTTTGAATCTGGTAATTTTATCATCTAACTGAAGAGAGAAAATGTTCCATATATCTGTCTAATAATATAATAAGTAGTTTATTAATCTGCTTTATACTTTAAATGCTGCATCCGAAAGTCATTGTAATGATTTGGTCAGATTTAGAAAAATGAGATGATGGTTTAATCGGTGATAACTAGTGATTAAAGATCAAAGCCACCTATATACGAGGGCCATCCAGGAAGTAGATTACGTTTCCGTCTGTGTCCGCTAGGGGCGGGGCTAGCGCGGCCATCTTGGGGTCAGAGCGTTGCGCAGCTCAGTCTGCATCTAGCCGTGCTAGTGAGAGGTTCGTGCTGTGCTCCGTTCAGATACTGTGACGGTTTGAAATGTCTGCGTTAATTGAAAATCCCGCGAGCTGCGAGGTGCGCTCAGTAATAAGGTTTCTGACTGCAAAAAACTGTAAACCGATAGAAATCTATCGGCAGCTTCGTGAAGTGTATGGGGACAACATTATCACTGAAGGTGGAGTGCGTCAGTGGGTCATAAGATTTCAAAATGGCCGAACCAATGTTCACGACGAAGATCGAAGTGGGAGACCCAGCATAGTGACCGCCGAACTTCTCGAAAAAGTCGATGCTAAAGTCCGTGAAAATCGAAATTTCACAATAACGGAACTTTCTTTGAGTTTTCCACAAATTTCGCGAAGTTTGTTGCACGAAATCATCAGCGAAAAGCTTGGTTACCACAAGTTTTGTGCAAGATGGATTCCAAAAATCTTGACAGAGGACCACAAAAATCAGCGAATGGCTGCAGCGTTGAACTTTTTGGACGCTTACCATAAGGATGGTGACTCTTTACTCGATCGCATCGTTACTGGTGACGAAACATGGGTGAAACATGTGAACTGTGAAACGAAATTGCAATCAATGCAGTGGGGGCACACAAGTTCTCCCCAAAAACCCAAGAAATGCATGCAAACAATGTCGGCAAGGAAGATGATGGCGACTGTTTTTTGGGACAGAAAAGGTGTAATTTTGGTGGACTTCCTGGAAAGAGGCACTACAATAAACTCTCAAAGGTATTGCCAAACTCTCCAAAAACTCAGAAGAGCAATTCAAAACAAGCGCAGAGGAATGTTGAGCTCTAAGATCTTGTTGATTCACGACAACGCCCGGCCCCACACGGCAAATGTCACTCGTAAAGTTCTTGAATCTTTTAAGTGGGAGTTGTTTCCTCATCCGCCGTACAGTCCCGACCTGGCACCGAGCGACTTCCACCTATTCCCAGCAATGAAGAAGTGGCTGGCTATGCAGCGTTTTGATGACGACGCACAGCTGCAAGAAGAGGTAACGAAGTGGTTGAAGGCGCAGGCGGCCGAATTTTTCGACGAAGGAATTTCCAAGCTCGTACATCGCTACGATAAATGCCTTAATTTGTATGGTGACTATGTAGAAAAGTAGTATTTGAGTGTGGCTTTCATCTGTATATAATAAAATTTGTTTCCTATACTTTGTTTATTTTTTTATTCCAAAACGTAATCTACTTTCTGGATAGCCCTCGTATTTATGAACACATTTTGATGCTTTTCTAGTTATTCATTTGCTATTTGGTTACAGGGTCATGTGGTATTGTACAACTGCGTCACCCGGGAATACATTTTTTTAATGCAATACTGTGTTTATATGCTGATCCATCAAATGTTTGGATTGTGAAATTAAGCATTCCACTTTTCATATCAGCGAAATTATAGAACAGTAAAAGGCAAGCAATCAAAATTAAGAAGTCCCTGATAAAGTTTGGACATCTAATAAGATAATTTGCATATAAAACAGAATAAAATCATTTTATAATGTATCAATTCCAGTTAAAAAGCGCAAAGGTCTTCTACGAAGTTATAGTTATGTAATGCAGTCAAATCAGATTTCACATATTGTAGAGGGTGTGAAATTACAATCTGCCTTAATTCTTGTCAGCAGTTTTAAACAAAAATCGCTATTATAAGATGTGTATAATGTCAGCAAATATAGCATTTATGTACTGTGAAAATAGATCTCAGAGTTCCGAAAAATTCCGAAAGAATCTGAAGATAAATATATTCTAAATGCACTTCCACATGTCCGCAACACTCTGTTTTATAAAATGGCAGTTATTTCAGCCAGGTCTGTCTTCGTGCTCTACGTTCAGTTCTTTTTTTATAAAATGGAACTTATTTCAGTCAGTTCTCTCTTCATGTTGTGTGTTCAATCATCAATTCTTCATTCGACATAAGTAGCCCACCAGTGGCCGAGCGGTAAAGTCGCTGAACACTGGTAGTTTGGTCTGAGGTTCGAATCCGCAAACAGGCTGGCTGCATGGGCGTTTTCGTGGTTTTTCCCATGCGGAACGTGTATACGAGCCAGTTTCCCTTAGAAAGTCCTCCACGAAGGCATCCCTCCCCTTAGACAGATAGCCCTCGAGGCTTTGCCATAATCACACACACACACATTTTGACATGAGTTAAAACTGGCACATTATATTAAATGTGTTTCTAGTATTTTGTGGTGCAATTATAATATGCTTCTGCACACTGGAGTTATTTTTGAGCAAGGCTGGCACTAGGATGTTAAGCACCTGCTTTCAAAAAATAAATAAATAAATAAATAAAGTTTCCCTTCAAGCTGTTTTTATTTTCATTTTCTCTCACTGTTCAAATAGTTTACAATTGGGCAAAGCAACCTTTGGTTTGGGCATAGATTTTAACCTTGTGTTCATGACCCTTGATATATGTGGGATTTAAACCCTTGTGTAATTTTCGGATTTCCATAGATTTAAACACAAGGCTGTTGCTTTGCCTAATTCTGTGTTTTACTTTGGCAATTATTATTTTATTTTTATTTTAAAGGTATTAGATATTATTTTTGTGTTAAATACAATTTCTAGCATTAAATGTTTTTCTGTTTTAATACTTGTTTATAGGTGAGTAATTGCTAATAAAAATTCATGTAGTGTTTTACTGTCAGAAAAGCCTTAGTTGGTACCTAATTGTGGGCAGTGGTCATCCACTTTTGCCAGCCCTGCTTTTAATATTATGGAGTTGGTGAAAGAGGCATTGTTTGCTATAGGTTTCTTTTACTGTGTTATGACAGTCTTTCTTCATAGCCTGTTTGTCAGATGTTTGCTAAATTTTGGAATCTATAGCAACCAATGTATTCAACTAATACATCTATGCAGCAATAATAATATACTGTTATTAATGTTCTCCCCTTTTTTCCTTGGATATCCATGATTCCTAAAATTAAATGCAATATACTAATGGTTCTGAAATTTTTTTACGAGTACATCATATCTATTCATGAAGATGATCTAATGCAAGGGTTCTCAGCCTTTTTTGGTCCATGGATCCCTTTCATAACTGCAAAGGGCGCCGTTCACACTGGGGTTTATCTGAGCTAACGGATACAGCTGACTTAGCTGACCCATGTCCAAAACCAATTTTTGCCCATAGGGCAGCAAGTTGGAAAATCTGAACCGCAGGCATAGTGGAGCTAGTCGTCGACACATGGAACTGACTCCGTTGGCTGAGATAAACTCCAATGTGAATGGCCCTTTAGAAGTTCATTCTCCCCTCCTTTCCAAAACGTGAAAACTGCATATACATTTATTTAGATTATTTTTAGCACGTTTTATTAATTAAACAACAAAAAGTATAGGAAATGTCGATAAATACCAAAATTTGAGTAAAAGAGTTTTTTTTTTAAATATTCATAAATTAAAATACTGACTAGCTTAATAAGAGATAAACTGCATTTCTCTCTGAAACTATGAAATTTTTCCTCTGGGGGGAAGGAATTCCTGCCTGGTTGAGAGCATCTGGTCAAGTGTATCCTGAGCTAAAAATTTCTTGAAACCAAAGGTAATTTGTCCAATAATTACAAAGATTTTCCTAACTATCTGATGATCCATTGCAGTAATTTTTAATGTTTTATATAATAATATTTTGAAGGTGATAAAGCTGCTTAAAGAATCATAGGTTTTGTAAAACGTTATCTGTTACCCAGATTAATGTTAAAATATTATTACGAGTTTTAAAATAATTTCTCTAAAAGATAAGAATTTTTTTAATATTTTATTCATAAATTCATTCAAAAATAAAAGAAGAGAATAAGTGTAATATTTTCTAAATAAGTTTTTTAAAATCCTAGCTCTGAATTTGGGGTGTAATGTTATTTAACGTAATGATTAGCCGTTATTAAATATTTAATATTCTCAGTGAAAAGGTTATACATATATAGCTTAACACTTATTTCTGATACATAATTGTCCAAATAAAATTCCATGCAGAGATTTAGCTTCAAGTTTAGCCTATTTGTAATGCTCATTTGGTTAAGAAACAGTTGTGTGTTTAGGAAAGCATAAATTGTATACAGGGTTCATAGCCACATTTTAGTTAACAAAAATACGCACCTATAAGCACTTTTCAAGCACATTTTAAGGGAAAAAAATAAGCTCCTGTCTAATTACATTATAAAGAATTGCATAACCTTAAAAGAAATTTAATGATGAAATTTCAGTTCAAAATAGAGAAAATAAATAAGTCATATTTATTATATTTTCTTGGCATCTAAAAATAAATACAATACATTTTTTCACTCATATTAATATTTAAATAATTTAACTTAAATCAAAATTCTGAACATTTTCTAAATTTTCATTGTATAACAGTTTTCCCTTAACAGATATTGCAAGCAAAGTAATTTAAGTAAAAAAAGGTAAGTCTGTAATGTATAATGCATTGGGGGGGAATTTATTTTGACTATTCGATTACTTTTATGATATTCCGAATATTATTCCTTAGAAAACTAATCTGTGTTAAAACACACCCATTTTTGAAGATTGTCTATACTTCAGCAGTTACTGAAAATACACTCACTTCCAAAAGTTCAGCACGGAGAGGAAAATGCTAATTTCCGGAAGCCAATCAGAATGGAAGAGGATGCAATTCGCTGCAGAGGTAGATAGAAGTATGCAAATATATTAGGTAACAGCCAATCTCGCTTTCATGTCAAGAAATATGCAAAAAAGGCAATCATATAAGAAGCCAGCTTTATGAAGGGTTACAGAAGTTGATTGTAAGTGCTGATAGAAGGTGTTTAAAACTTTCGTACAATTTGTTTTCAAGACGTATGTGTTTCTACAACTTCCAGAATACAAATGGAAGATTCTGAGTGCTGACGTGCTGTGGGGCACATTGAAGCAGGACAGTCGATCACAGATGTTGCTCTTTTCTTCGGTGTTCATCATTCTGTAATTTCACGTTTATGGAAGCAATTCCAAACCACACAGACAGTTGTCCGAAGGCCCGTAGCCGGTCGCCCAAGGATTACAACCCCGCGGATGATCGATATATTGCTATTGTAGCCAAGCGGAATCGCAGAGCGACCTCCACACGTGTGACATCTATGGTTGCAGCATCCATTGGTAAGGTGATATCTGCTGCTACTGTACGCCAAAGATTACATATGTGGGGACTGTACGCCCGGGTGTTCCTCTATCCGTCCAATCAAGAGGGACACGATTATTGTGGTGCCAGGAACATGTCAATTGGAATGTATCTGACTGGGGTAATGTCATGTTTACTGATGAGTCAAGATTTGCTCTGGAGTCAGATGACAAGCGTATAAGGATATGGCATGAGCAACGAACATGCAATAAGTCCCAAAATATCACCAAACATCACGCATTCCGAGGCAGAAGCATTATGGTGCGGGCAGGGATTTCATTAGGATACCCCACCGAGCTGTACATCTTTAAACGGGGTTCTTTGATGGCTGTGCGGTATCGAGATGAAGTCCTAGAACCCATTGTGAGATTGTACGCTGCAGCAGTTGGCCCTACTTTTGTGTTAATGGACGATAACACATGTCCCCATAGAGCTGACATTGTCGATGACTACCTGGAGAGTGAAGGGATTGCGTGTATGGCATGACCAGCATATTCACCCGACCTTAATCCTATTGAAAATTTTTGGGATGCTCTCGGCCGTGCCTGTCTTCACATTTCCCAGCCACTCTTATTGAGCTAGAAACTGCTTTACAAGAAGAATGGCGATTGCTTAATTCTGTGGTGGTTGACCACCTAATTGAAAGCATGGTCACAAGGTGTAAACTTTGTATACATATGAGGGGGGATCACATACCCTATTAATGTCCTCTTTTTTCATTTTATGCTGTTTATTTTCACTTTATACATAATTCTGTTTAAGTCTCCTGTATGTCATTATCTGATAACTTACAAAAATTTAATGTTGTTTTCATTTCTGTATAGAATTATTTTGTTTTATGCATTAATATATATGTGCTATTTTCCTGCCGAATTTTTTGTCAATCAAAGCAGTATTTGTTGATTTTTTGCATTCTACATCTTCGTGCTTAACTTTTGGAAGTGAGTGTATATTATTATAAATATTCATACATATGCTCATGATATAAGCATACCGATCACAATAAACGTGAATATGAACTGACCACGTGGAACGAGAATGTAAATTATTAAAATCTTGATAGAAATTCAAACGTGTAGAGTGTGTAGGGTGGGAGCAATAGAATACGAAATGTACCGGAATTTTTTACCACTTTTGCAATTCATTGACCAATAGAACGACGTCCATCTGTCTGTACTCGCGCACACCAAAGGTTATATTAATGCACAGAAAGGAGAGAAAAGCTATTTCTGGAAGTATGATTCACCATCTGACGTTCCATATAAGGAAGAAAAGTTGTCTATTTAGTTTCGCCTTTGGTACAGGGGAAAAATGTGCGTTCGTTAAGAAAAAGGCTTTAAAAGCAAAAAATAAGCACTAAAAACAAAAAAATAAGTACTTTAGAGAAAATGTAAGCACCTATAAGGGCTCCTATATTTTATTTTCAAATATAAGGACTTGTAAGGACCACTAAGAACCCTGGTATGTTTAGAAAAGCATAAACCAGTTTTCATAGTGGTAATTTGTTAAATGTTTTGTGGAAATTACTTTTAAGGCTATCATCACAAAACAGCTGCATTATCCCACTTTTTTTTCTTTTCTTTTTTTCTTTTGTTAAAAAAGATCATTTACACAACTTTGAGTAGAGAGTTGAGATCTAGCATGTAAATTTCTGTATATAATTTATTTTAGAAATGTTATCTGATTATATTCTGGTGAAGTTCTTTTAAGGCAGTGATGACTGGGCTCTCTCAATTTTCTTCAATAAAAATATCTTCATACAGAATAATGATACTTACTCATTTGTAACTTTTGTCAGAATTTTTTTTTTTTTTTTTTTTTAAATCAAGAAACCAAGAGAAGTGCATGTTTTTCCTGCAGAATATGATGTTGGGAAGAGAGGCATAATTACAGTTACCATGGATGTGTTGCTTTGGTCTCATGTGCGTGTAAAACAGAATAAATTGGAAAAAATTTTCAGGAGATTTTGGCATTTGAATCAGTCTTGCTTAATTTTGTTCAGGATTTTGAACATAACCATGATCTTAAAAAACATAACCATGATCTTATAATTTAGAGCTAAATATTCAACATAAATAAAGAAAGCAGTTACAACTTGGAACATGCAACTTCATTTATGTTTTGATTAATCTTTTGACGTGTGCAATATTATTTTTATAATTTTTTAACTAAAAACTCTATAAATTGAATATTATATTTAAAAAAATACTCTTGCCCATTGTTCTGAGGGTGGTACTCGCACTGTGAAACCACCGCGCGTCTAGCACTTTGAAACTTACTGAGGTAGTAGGTGGGGAAAACATATTTTTCTCTGTGCACATTTCCAATAAATGATGAAATTTATGAATTTAAAAAAATGTATGTAGGAATTGCATAATATATAATTTTTTTACATTATTTTACAAAGTAAATCGTCAGAAAAAATTAAAAAATAAACATTTATGTAATTTTTCTATAGCAGTGAAAGTGCCTACATAATAAGGACGTTTGGCTAAATGAATTAAAAACTCAGTAAAATAAGGATAAAAAAAGACTTTTTTTTTTTTTTTTTTTAAATTTCAAAGAATAAATATTTTTTGTGACACTGCACAGCATGTTTTGTCTTTTTGGTACATGCATAGAACCATATTGCACGTTTCGCACATGTATCTTCTATGACGTTTCTTCCTTGTGCTACAAAATGTACACTGCCTGGGTCTAAATTTGACTGGTATATGTCCAGCGTTATTTATTTTCTTTTCATCTGGCACATTAAATTTGTGTTTTTTTATGGTAATGGGGTGGGTGCTTGGTCTTTTTGGCTTTGGTACGGATCATTCATTTCCCCATTCATACTTATTTTATTCGTATTTCATCCCAAAATATTGAGAAAATATTTTTAATTTAAATAAAACTTTACTCAATTTCTATTTTTAATTATAGCAAAGTATATTTACATTAAATTTAAACCACAGGAAATAATTTGTAAAATCACAATACTAGCTTGGGGAGCAAGCGTGTTGAGGTCAGAGAAAAGTCTCTGGAAAAGAAAGACTTTTTTACTGAGCAGGTGCGTGTATTGTTTAGTAAAAAATTAACTCTGTAGTTCCCCCCTTATCTATATCCGGGAAAAAATACACATTCCTATTTGAGAAGCAAGCAAACGCCATTGTGAAGAGCAGTGGTTTCAAGGCGGGGAGGTTTTGTAAATGTTGGTAAAAACTGAATGCAGTTCCTTGTTTTTCAGTCATGGTTTTTACCAAAATCATTTGGATCTCAGAGACAGATGTAAACATTTAATATCGATTGTAAAAGTGAGGAATGTTTGCTTTCGGAATTTGTGCATGAAATTCATTGTAGAATATGCACTTAATTTGATGTTTTTTTATCAAAGCAGAACGTTGTTTGGCAAGCGGTTGCTGGAGGGAGAGGGGTTTTTGTTTACCAAAGTTCTGGCTGGATATTCATAATTTTTTGTTATCTGTATGAAAAGTTTTGGTGTACTGTAATCTGGATAAAGTTGAGTGTTCCAAGATAGATAGCAATTCCTCAAAGCACAACACTATATAATTTTCCAGAACCTGTTGAATTTTTCTTTATATATGATAATTAGATAACCTGAGTTGCATTGAATATTTTAAGATAATTTTCAGCTGTTTCTTTCTTTTAAAATTCTTTAATTTCGTTTAAAAGAATACTGTTTACGACAGATTCAGGTTAAAAAAAGGGCTGTTACATTTCAAAAAAAAAAAAAAAGGAATTTTCAACCCCAGAAAGATTCACAACAGACTTAATAAAAGGACTTGAGACAAGCCCAAGAAGTTTTGATACATATCAAGAAAGTCCTTTCCAGAAGCCTTTAGATATAGGTAAAAATAATTAACACATTATTAAAAATATGGAAAAAGTTATGGAAAAGATTTTCGTGCACCCATCATGAGAAACAAAGCTGCTTTTGCATTATTGAAGAATAAAAAAATGTCTTTTACGGATAGCTATAATATTTGGAAAACAAAGTCCTTGTCTTTATTTTCCAAATTCTTGATGTCAAATTGTGCAAGGTGGGTAAAATTTAATAATAAAAGTCCAAGAGAATCTATAGAACACTAATCCATTGTTGGAGATGGTAGAAGCACTGGAAAACTATATAGTGTGTTTTGGAGAACTGATTTTTTTGGATATTCTGATGTAAATATTGAAAGCTTCATTCAGATTTAAGTAGGCCAAACTTTTTCAGACAGATCATCCAGCTAAACCTTCAAGCAAAAGCTAGCCAAACTATTAAAACTTCTAATTGACAAAGTATGTAAAATTTTAAGTACATTAATTGAAATTCTTATAACTATTGTATAAATGTTGTAAAGATTTTTTAAATTGTAAAATGCTTATTACTTTATTTTTCTTTCTTTTCTTAGATTCTGCGCAGTAAATGAATTGTCAAAATACTCATTTCAAGCTCCTTTTTAAAGTATTTTTTCCTTTCAATTTGATTTTTAAAAAAGTTTATTTATGGATATTGTAATCTTATGTAAAATAAGTATACTTGTCATTACTTGACAAATGGCATAGTAAATTATTTTATATGTAAGTTGGAAGTACAATTTTATAATAAACTATTTGTTGAATGTAAAAGAAGTGGAATGTAAGAGAAATATAGATTTGACTGCAGATGTATTAAATGGTTTTTACCATTTTACACTTATGTATATTTTTTACAGTGTTAATAAAGTACTTGAAAGTTCTCTAAGTAAAGATGCGAAGTTTAGAATTGATTCCATCAGCAGCCATAAGAGATTATGAAACAAGGACCCCCAATGCGATCAGTCTAGCAATGTTATGAACAAACTTCTCTGGGAGCAGAAGGGGGGGGGGAATTAGTGGGCAAATATAATTTTATTCTAAAACTTTAGAAAGAGTATACAAATATTAATGTGATGAATGAAACTGCAAGAGCTTTCTTTAAAAAGTTCCTTAAATATTGCTTCAAACTGCGATGTACTAATTCTGAGAAGTGATGCTAAATGTTCATCTGCTAGTCTATTTCTAATAGAATTATTCCTAAGATTCATGGTACAAAAAACTTCTTCACATATATAAGATGAAACAAATATAGCACTAATTGCACTGACCATGAGATAATAAACATGAGAAACTTGTTTTTGATAGCAATTTGTAAAACTAATTTTGAAATATTGAAAAAGAACTTGTGGTGGTTGTTAGATTGTGTCTCAAATAGTTCAAGCTGCAAATCTGCTTCACAATTTACATTGAAAGGCATGGTGAAAATATCCAGATCTGTTGGAATGGCATTGAAATCTGCATTCAAAATCAAAATCCAGTTTTCTCAGGCCAACTCTTAAGCTTGTCTTCATTTACTAAAGGTATTGAATGTAACCTCGGGAAATGAAACAAATTGTTCTAAGTTGTCTGTTGAACAGATCAAGTTTTACTTTTAAAACTATGAGATGGGTCTAGATATCATGAATAGATTTTTCCCCCTTCCATATTAACATTTAAGTTGTTCATATAACAAAGAAGATATGCGAAAAATACGAAGTCCAAAAACTATACCATATCTTCCAACACTTCGCATTCTGCAGAACACTGTTTCTCATGGAAGAATGACATGTATTTTTCTGCTGCCAAACTTGCTTGAAAACATATCCTGCACTAAGCCATCTTACTCTCATGTAATGCAGCAAATCAGAGTATTCAGATGGTATGGACTGAAGAAAATCTTGAAATTGACTCTATGAGATTGTGTAATGTTTTCAAGCCTCACGATTGCATCAACTAAAGGTTTCATATTCAATGCAGATTACACAGGACATTCTGATTTATGATGCAATGTAGAAAGAACATCATTGGTCATATTATATATGTTTGTTATAGGTCTTTTCAAAGTCGAAAGCCCTTCCAGATCCATAAAAATATCGCATCTAATCGTAGTTCCCTTTAACCCTTTCCGGATGGACATCTCATATACGCATTCACTAGAGTTAGAATTTAGAGAACAGGCGATGTATATATGCATTTTAAGCTGGAACAGTTTTCTGAAGCCCACTAGATGGCACCGTATGTCCATTACTTTTGAAATGAACACAGTTTTAGGTTCCTGACCTTGAGTTTGATATATTGTGCCTGAGTTTGGTATTTTCCTCATCAACAAGTTGCGAGGGTGGGGGGGAGGAAGCGTTAATAGATGTGGGCTCTTTAAATCACCACATGCGTTCATGTATCTGATTTATATCCAAGTCCTTTTTCCTCTACTACGTAGAGCTCTGTTCCATTTTGCATTGCCTTCAGCATTTTGCTTTGTAAATAGTCTTTATTGTGTTGTTTTATTAATTTTAAACGTTATTGATGAATTTTATCAATTAAAACAGTGGAATAATTTGAATAGCACCTCTGAAAATTATTTTACAAGACAAGCAATTTTTTAAATATATTTTCATATAAATGTGCGATGACTGCCTTCAATTCTCTTCCGTATTGCACAAGCGTCTTAACACTTTCAGGATGGGAGTCCCATCTATGCATTCCCTAAGGATGTCTCTTACAGCCGGGCGTCCCATCCATGCATCGCTAGAGATTGCATTCAGAGGATGGGTGATGCATATGTGCATTTTAAGCTGGAACGTTTTTCTGAAGGCCGCTAGATGGCATCCTATGTCCATTACTTTTGAAATGAACACAGTTTAAAGTTCCTGACCTTGAGTTTGATATATTCTGCTTGACTTTGGTATTTTACTCATCAGCTCTTGTGAGGGGGGGGGAACGTAAACAGAGGTGAGCTCTTAAAATCACTGCGTGCTAGTGAAAACATTTGCGTGTTTGATTTATATCAAATTCCATTTTTTATTCTATTTTTTCCTTTAATATATACGGTCTTTTAGGGTTAGTATGTGGAGTACTGTTACGTTTTGCATTGCCCTTCAGATATATTTCCGTTTCTGCTTTTTTTATTTCGGAAAGCCTCACCTCCAGTGTATTATAGCGGAAAGGCGCTATTTATCAGAGGAAGAATACCCTTGTATGGTCATTGAACCATTTATTAACGCAGATGAGAGTGATGATTCATTTTCTTAAAAGTTAGAAACTGCTACTTCTCCGTACTTCGAGATTTTTCACAGTCTTTATTGTGTTGTTTTATTAATTTAAAACTTTATTGATGGATTTTATCAATTAAAACTTTGGAATAATTTGAATAGTGCTTCCGAAAATTATTTTAAAAGACAAGCAATTTTTTAAATATGTTTTCATGTAAAATAAAGAAAAAACATTATTAAGTGCTAATTTTAACATATATAAGAGCCCAAGTAATAATCTAAAAGAATACAAAAAATTACGATGCTAGAAGCGAAACTTTTTTTATAAAATTAGGCTTAGCGATGTGAAACCTCCGTCCTGTACGGTGACTGCCTTCGACTCCCTTCCGTCCCGCACGAGCGTCTGAAACAAAGGTGCGCCATCGCGAAAAGGTTAAACAAAGGTATGCTGTTGCAAAAGGGTTAATGGGCTGCATGCCAGTTCCTCGGTAATTTCAAAATTTTCATCACCTCTGGCAAGTAATACCAGTTGAGCAGTATCATTTATATCGGTGCTTTCATCCATAGCTCTAGAGAAAAATTTGAACTAGCAAGTCTTTGACTCTGTGATGTCAGATTTTTATTGATGGCTTCAACTCTAGAAATCGCCAATTTTCAAGATAAGCCTTACAAGTGCCAAAATCCTTTTTCTTGTTTGGAAGTGAAACATCACAAACTTTGAATATATATTGTTTAAATAACTTCCCATCATTGAAAGCTTTATATTACTTTTAGCTACATTGTATGCAATAATGTAACTTGCATATCTAGCTGCTTCATGGGTACTGTTTCTTTTCTTAAAACAAATTTGTTGACCTGAGAAAGATTTTCTGCTTTTTGTTTCCTTTTGTTTTTCAGACATTGTTTCATAATTGGAATTCTTATGCTTTGAAGTCATTGCTTATGTTTGTGAAGTGACAGTAAATGTCACATTCTTTGAAGAGAGCTATAGCTTCGTTGCAGATGAGACACTGGTTTATCCTGGTTTTTTAGACACTTAAACCTTTAAACATTGGTTTTATAACTGCAAAAAATGCTTTCAAGTCCATTTATTTTTAAAAGCAAGACATACTTTTTTGGGGTTGAAATATTTTACGAATATCCACAATAACCATAACAAACCTATTCACAGCAACACTACCTGTCTGCCATCTTTTCATTCAACAATCAGTAACTCATGCCCACGGACAAATATAGGAAGACATTTAGTTTTCGCTGTGTGCGTGCCATCTCTTATCCTTCTTTATCAATATCTACTATTAGAATTAGTGAAGATGACGATTGTGAAATTAAAATTTACATGTTCATTAAAAAAGAAAAGAGTGCTTTTATTCATTTAGGAAAATTATCAATAAATATCATTTTCCAGAAAATTTTCAAGGGAAGATGTTGAGTCATAGTACTAGTCTGTCTGTACTCGTACCACAACAGAAAGGCACTGGGCAGAGCTTAAAATGCACAGAGTAAATGTCATTTTTGGTTTATTTAATTACGGCAAAGCACACTAGGACTATCTGCCTAAGGGGAGGGATGTCTTCATGGAGGACTTTCTAAGCAGTGTAAATGTCAATGAAATGAGACTACATGAACTTATTTTCCCACCGTTCATGATGTGACATCCCTTTCTGTTTTGATACAAGCTCTATAATAAAATATATATTATATCTTGTAAATATATAGATATAATTTAATTTGCAGTGGGCTGGGTAGAACTTTCAGTTGGGCAGGTGGCCATAGTTTTCCTGTGACTGGTCTAGCAGATAACATTGAATAATGTAATATCTCACTATTCTCTGCATTAAATAAATACTGAACACTACAAAAATAAGCAACTAATACAAACATTTACTAAAAAAAAAAACACATCAAAAGAATTTTAGAAACATGAAAAGTATTTAAACTATGAAGGAAATGTATGGCATAGTTTTTTCTCGGGTAGCATGTTATCAATCATTTAGATAAAAGGTGTGTTCAGCTTTCTGACAACCTATAGTAAAACTTCTGAAGAGCTAGTGCATGAATGACATTGTGGCGAATAACAGAGAATATTGCGAGTGAGGTACCTGCAAGTCACGGTTTCCAAGCTTTTATGATGTGTCACGCAACATGGCTCTAACATCACAGATGCAATAATTTGTTCCAGTTGACAGTACAACAAACATAACTCGCGACCAGTGTCGAGATTTTAGCGTTCTGCACTGTGTCTGTTGTCAGTCTCTCGATTTCATGAGGGCTGACAAACCAATGATCTTGTTTATCCTCTGATATCGTTCCAGATATAATGATAATCAGGATGTAAACTACTGCTGAAGAATTAAGGAGGTGTGGCTAAGTTTGAAGATTTTTTAGATCGGAACAACACGTGAGTATGCTCCCGAGCTCTCGACTAGAGAGACCCTCATTAACAGGTTCCTCACATCACAAGGACTATTAACTGTTCAATGCTATCCACAAATTATACGTATTTGTAAGGAGCTACTCGTAACTATAATAAATATTTTTTTGAATTCAAAATGCAGTTATTATTATGCAACCTCACAACTGTACCAATCATATACGGAGTCAGATGCGCTACCTCCCACTGTGTACACCATAACATTATTACAGCTTTATAAATTGCACATTATGCATATCTTTTCAGTTAAACTAATATTAAAATGTTACAATCCACTGGTATAAAAAATTGAAAAACTCTTCTAAATTATGTGCACATTAAATTTTAATTATTCAAGGAGGAATAATAATGAAAGGGAAATCATAAACCATGTATATTTAATTAGATATAAATAAATGGGTATATTTTTCCTTCTATGAGTTACCATATTTAGTGTTTGTTACATTAGAAGTTTTCTATAATTAAACGTTTTCATTAACAAGTCATTTACAGTTTCAAATTTTTACATTTTTTTCCCATGTGTTCAATTGCTGTATTTACATATTTGTTTTTTGGACTTAGCCTGCTCAAAATTAAAAGTAAGTTTTCAAAGCTTATGATATTGATGCTATAATTTTGCACTACTTACTATCATCAGTATGGGTTGAACTGATAGAATTACTTTTATAAGTATAAAAATTAAATTATTTTTCTGAGATTAATCATAAGTATTAAAGCTATCATGATTTTTTTTGTCTGTTGGTTCAGAAACGTTATGTTTGCTTCTTTCGAAACACCTACGCCCCGATGACAATGCTTTTTGATTTTGGAATATTTTGTGTTTATCATGCAGTTTGCCACTGTGCTTCTGGCTTTTTGCATATGGTTTGTTCTAGATTAAATATGGGATGGATTTTAAATACACGCACACAATGAAGAGTCAAAACAGTATGACCACCTATTTAATGTGTTGGCATGAAACAGCTGCAACTCGCCTTGGCATGGATGCTACAAGTTCTTGGTAGGACTTGAGACAGGTTGTACCAAAATGTCTAAGCACTGGTCACACAAAGCCAAGGTATTATGACATGGCAGTCTTTGAGCTCCAAGCTGCCGCTCTATTGAATTAAGATCTGTTGAATTAGGTGGCCAGGATAGGATATTAACCAGAATTCATCCTTATGCTCTTTGAACCACACACAAACAATTCGAGCCTTGTCCATTCCATTTTCAGTTATTTTTTATAAATCCACAGTTTTAGAGAAATTTCTGTAGAAACTATGGAGAATTTGTAGTAGTTGGTATATGTGCGGTTAAACCTTTTGTAAATAAAATTTCATATAGATATACGAGTCAGGTTGGTAAAGTAAGTTCTTCAAATACACTCTTAGACAATCATCGAGAAGATATAAAGCAAATTGGACACAAATTGATATGCATACAGGTTTCGACGGAAAATGCAAAATTTTTACATTTTGGCTGCCAATGAATGAATGGTTGTCACCCATTATGTTGCCCTTCATGTCACGCCACCCTGGACTTGCATTCCATCAAGATAATGCCCACCTCCGCACTGCACACGTTTCTTCTGCTTGCTTAACATAACCTTGGCCAGCAAGGTCGCCGGATCTCTCTCGTTTGGAGCATTATGGGCAGGGCACTCCAACCAGCTCGGGATGCTGACGATTTAATGTATGAGATTTGGACTGAATTTGGCACGATATCCCTCAAGAGGACATCCGCAACTTCTATCAATCGATGCCAAGCCGAATAACTGCTTGCATAAGGGCCAGAGGTGGACAAATGCGTTACTGACTTTGCAAAGCTCTATCACTTTAATAAGTCATCCAATTTTTCTCAAACTGTAATCATTTGTTTTTCTATACATGTACATCACTTCTACTGATTTTTGTCTCATTCGGATAACTCTTTCTTGGTGTGTCCTTTTTTTGACCAAGAGTGTATAAGTTTCTTTTTTAAAAATATCAATGTACTAATGTCAGAGAAATTGAGGATGTTGACAGAAACGTTAGTGACATACTGATGATGTCTAGTTTTTCTGTCAAAAGGGTTAATCAGCAAAAATCTAAAAATGTAAGTAAATGTATGAAGTAAGAAAAAGTATGTTACAATGTATATTAAAAAATTTATTTTAAAAAACAGGTACTAAAATAAAAATTTACAGATGCATGTTGTCAAAGCAAACACAGTGAGCATTAAGAAAATGATTATTCCAATTCATCCCATGATATATCTTCATTCACATGTAATCTCTGGGACAGCATAGTTTCCTAAAAGAAAAATGAGTATAATAAATTAGTAGCAATAAAACTTTGGGGTATAAAGCATGGGACCATTACAATGCACCCATGCTCCAGTATAATGTAAACCGTACAAAATACTTTGTATATTTCCAATTATTCACCAAATGAATAACATATGACCTGCTTAATTACAAATGATAAAAGTTAAAAAATATTAGTTACAATACACTTATTTCTTTTCATATTCTCCCTTATTTTTTTCAGTGCCATTTTCTAAAAATTTAAATATTCACGTAATGTTCCCCTGCTATGAATTGAGAAGATGAGCTCTCCTAAAGCTCTGAGTTTAAGATGGATTCGTGTATGTAGTGATTGTTTTTGTATTACAAAGACAACCCCTAGCAAACTACTTGCAAAGGTAATGCCAAACCTCTCCCAAATACTGACCTTTATTGCAGGTGTATACAAGTAATTACCAATACAGTTAAGCAAACGTGAACTGGCATTCACTATACATTCACCACCTCTAATTATTAATGGATTATTCAAGGCCTAAAGAATAGCAGAGACAATAAGAAAGGGCGATATACAAGTTACAGGGAAGTAGAAATGAAGATATGTTATTAGATATTGTAATTCTAATATTACTGTGTTGGAATGTAAGTTTCTTTAATAAAATAGTATTGTGATAGTTATCTGTGGTTTATTATTGACTATTTTTCATTTGTTATGTTCTTAGTGTAAACGTGACCATCAGAAACTAAATTATTTGCTTAATTTTCCCCTCTGAAATTTCAGGATATGACGAGAAAAAATATGTGAAGAAATACTGTACAAGTTAAAATCCATTAAAATGCATCAGGATATTTTCAAGCATACAAAATTTCAGTTTTAGAAACAAAGCATTCACTGGCAACTAAAGCTAAGAAACATTAAAATATGTCCATTAAAATACAGACAGAACATAGAAATGGGCATGCTATGAATTCATACATATTTGTGCTAGCAGATATTGATGCACAGGTACTGAATGTTAAATTCATAAATGAATCAAAGAATTATACCTATGTGTCTTTGAGTCTTGATTAGTGAGTAAAGAAAATTAAATCCACGTTTCTTACTGAGCTTTAGTTTTTCCAGACTTTCAAGCCATTACAGACATAGTTGAGTACTCTCAGTAAATCTGTAAATTAAATTCTTTCCACTGCTGCAAAGATATGAGTACAAAAAAGCATTCACTTCTGATGTGAACATTAAAGCAGGATAATGTCTGCAGCCTCTCATAGTGTTTTGATAAATAAAAACTTTATGTATGCAATCAATTTACTTTAAACTATAGGTAAAAACTGAAATAAAGTTGTATTCATTTTTATATTGTTCAAATAAATGTGTTAGATTACATCACTTGTATGGTAAATATGGAACATATTTAAACATAGATTTTGTACTATATTCATCATAAAGAGGGATATTTTCCAATCAGATATGCCATATTTCTCAAATACACTAGAGCTCTTTGTTTATCTTGAGGGTTTCATAATATAAAGCTGGGTTTCCCAGACTGGGTCATCACAATCATTAATGCCCCCCTATCAGATAGATGCTTTGTTGTTCACAACAAAAATACTCTCCTCTCAAACAAATTCAACTGGATTATTCGCTTATTTCATCCTTTGTATAATTTTCAGCCAAGCATTTTAGCACTAGGTTTCGAAATTGTTTAACTACTTATCTAATTTTCAGCATTTGCAAGGCATTGAGAAAGACAGTTGTCCTTAATTTTAAAATAAATTTGTTCAAAAAGTGGTTGTTTTCATATTACTAATTGATTTGCTCATGCATTTTGGATGCATCGGCTCTGATGGATGAAGCAATGATAGAGAACTGCTTCAAGAAAATGGTCAAGTTCTGAAGATCATGACACATGGCAAACCAGACTGAATAGTGCAGATTTTGCAAGTATCCTCATTTTTTATAGCATTCCCTATTTAGGACTTCTTTTGTTCATGGAAATTGTGTACATCTTTTGAGCACACATCTTAAGCACACATAATTCAAAAGATGTGTACATCTTTTGAGCACACATCTTGGGAAAAAAAGTAAGTTAGAAGAAATACATGGCACGAATATGATCGGAAATCTCGAGTCTCCTGGGTACATGGTTTCTACATAAATTAAAATTCTCAAAAAGTGGTCCTTTTTCAATTCTGTGTTAAAGACCTTTAAAAAGTCCTTTTTTCTGGATTTCATCATCATCTGAGTGAAATTGAAATCTTTAGAAAGTCCTTATCTTTTAAAAAATATTCTTTGTTCTTTTCTGATGAAAAAGTTCAAGGAAAGTAATCTAAATGTTTTTTGAAAAGTACAGAAGCATTAAGATTGCAAATTCTTAAGAACTTCAACAAGCACGTGAAGCTCGCACTGTTTAGCTATGTCAGAAATGTGAGAACTGCTTTCATTAGTATTATGTGTCTGATGTGCAGCTGATGACCTACAGTTGCAATTAATGCATACTGGAGAATTAGATCAGGATGTTTTCAGATAAATCTATTGCCATGTGCATAATGATACATGAAACTATTTTTTAAATGGTAATGAAATGAAAGCTAATGACTTCAGATGCCAGAAATCCAGCTTCTTGGGTGAAAATAATGAATTCACCTGAACTAAAAATTTAGAGAAATTTTAGGAATTGGAGAAAATCCGGAAAATTATACTGTGAAACTGAACAGGGAAGGGTTGGCATACCTGCAATGTGATGGTCCAATTTATAAGATACTGAGCACCGCCTGAGATAACCACTGACCTGACTTTGTTGTAAAAGTCTTACAGTGTTAATAGTCATCCTGGCAGAAGGGAATATTTCCTCCGTGTAAAAATATAAATATTACATGGGCATACAAGGCCTGTGAATAAGCAACATTGTCTTGTACAAGTTACATATGACAGTTATATAAAATCATGACAGCTATGTGTACATTTAAACATTATCTGAATTCATATTTACAATACTTTTACTGACATAATCTAAGTAAACTTGTAATTCATTTACACACGGACTGGATTTTCAATATCATTTAAACTGCTTTACAATATTATTTTTATCAAGTGCATAGACACTGGATAGTAATATGCTTACATTACAATAGTTTTGCTCTTACAGTCCTGTTACTATTCTATTGGGTGAGCTATTTTTCTAGTGTTGATTTTCAGTTGTTATAGTATTTTGAATTGCTATTAAAATTATGCTGCGAAGATACAATTCTCAAGGGAGGGGGAGAATTTCTTAGTACCTTGCTGAGCATACCCCGATTATCTCCTCTATTTTAGTTTTCGTCTGCTTGTTGTCGCAGATATTCTCTGCCTATTGCGGCCAGTATTCACTGCTTAGCATTTTTATATGCAGTTTATTGGTTTGTGGGCAGTTGAAGAGAAAGTGATCTGCACAATTCTGATGCTCGTTCGCCGAATCTCTTAAGATAATGTGGGAAGGGACCATGACCAGTGTAGAACTGAGTTTGTGCTCCGCTGTATGTATTAACTGAGCATGTAACTTTCGGAAAGAACTTGTAGGTTCTCCTCCCTTTCCCTTTCCCATCTTTTTTGCCATTCTTGTAAAAAGGCTATTGAGCATGATTTTTTTTTAAAATAGGACTGCGGAACACTTACTGCGTTTTCCAATCTACTGGAGTCATTGGCTGCAGATTTCGCAAGCATGTCCGTCGCTTCGTTGCCAGTGATACCAACATGAGCTGGAACCCAGATCAGGATAGGACTGTCACCTGGTGGGATACTTAAAAGAATTTTCTGAATATCTTGCACCAAAGGACTCCTTGTCTCGTGCCCTCGGATGGACTGCGGCAGAGTCGCTATATATGTTGACCTTTATTCCTAATTGATATTTTGCCAAATAGATGGCTGTTTTCAATGCAAGAAGCTCTGCCTGAAAGACCGTATTTTTATCTGCCAGTCGTTTTCCCCAAGTTTTAACCAATTCTCGTTCTTGGAGTACACAGTAGGCGAGCATGGTGCCTTTCTCTGTCTTTGAGCCATCTGTATAAAGCTAATGCTTTCTCATTTGGCAAGGTGTATTGCATGTGTATTGTGTGCGATGATAAGATACTAACATATCAAAATTTAGATAATTTAAGCTGTCAAAAACAACAACATGATGACAGATACCAAAAAAGGCAGTTTAACATTGGAGCATCTATGCGGGTTACAATGCATATTACTTTGAAGATGACTTTATAAAAAAATTATTTCCACCAGGACTGTCCAATAAACATTTCCAATTACTTTTTAACGTATTAATATTTTTCTGCTATCAGTTATAATCAGTTAATAATTATTCAACTATTCAGTTGAATTTGTGCTATTCAAGATGCAATTCAACCTGACAAAGAAACATAGTTCTAATTTCGAGCTACAGCAGAATGCATACTTTCCAAAAAGCATTGTGCTATTTTTTTATATTTATGTATTCAATTATATAGCTTATATAGAAAATTTTAAAATAATTTTCTCAAATAATATTGATTAATATTTACAATGATATTACTAGATAAAGCTATAAAAAATCTTTTACCTTTTCCTGCTTTGTATTTCCAGTCATCATTTTAGGCTCAGCCTTACTTTTATATAACCTGCAGAAAAATATAGAAAATGAAACTTGACTGAATAGAAAAGTGCAATGTTACATTATCAGTAACACATTTTTAAAATCAAGCTATATAATTTAAAGGTTTGCACATAAAGATGTATTACAGCAAGATAACGTACCTTGATCTTCGTAATGAAAGTATGCAATATTTTGTGTCATGATTAACTTCCAGAACATGACACAAGATAAATCTTAGTTTCTGATATTTTGTTAGCAAAGGTTCAATAGGGGCATCACTGTCTTGTAACTCTTTCAGTTCTACAACACCATGGTAACCATGAGGTAATTTCAAAATCAGACCTCTATCTGCACAAGCAATTTGTACCAAACCAACTACATTCTTGCTAGTGTCTGGTATACTGATTCCTGAAATACCAATCATTAAAAAAATTATATATACATAAATAAGCAAAAGTGTGTTGAAATAGATTACAGAAACACTAAAGCTTTCCAAATGTTTCCAGAAAAACAGATGACAAATACAAGTATTTTTTACCAGGCCTTAGAAGTATAAATTTTTCTTCTTTATTGACTAACTTTTCAGATTCTGATATTATAACCTTCAATGAGAATCCAGCTCTAAGTTTTTTCTTTAATTTTCTCAAGACCTGAAATAAAAATCAATACCTTACAAAAGGAAAATTTTAACTATTATGTGTACAATAGAGTAATTCAAAGGTTTGGTGGCCATTTGAAAATGGCAAAGCACATGAATGCTAACTCTCTAAGTGAAGGGTTATCTCTGCGGAGAATTTTCTAAGGAAAGCTGGCTCATATTTACGTTACACATAGGGAAAATCAACCATGCAACCAGCCATGAACCCAGACTGAATTCCCATCATGTAGCAAGTCTTAGCCACTCAGCCAATGGAATAGGAAAATAATTGAAAGATCTCTTTTGGAAACGAATTTCCTTCCTCTAATAAAAACCAGATTGAATAAAAAATTAAATTCTGAAATCATTATACATTATAAAATTAAATATATTTTAGCGTATGGCTTTCATCAGTAAACTTTAGCACTGAATAAATATGCTTAAGACTGGTATCACACATAAATTTGTTTTGGACAGATAACTTTTCTACCTGCTTTCACAAAAAATGTACAATAACCACTCAGCTTTCAGCATCGCCATCATCAACCATCACTTGTAATGGAGAATTAGTTTCCCTTTTACATGGTGACAAGGCAAAAAAGTCAGTTCTGAAATATTTTGAATGCATGATATGACCTTAAAGGCCAACTTTTCCCCTTTCTGCCAACAACAGAGACATAGTAAATAAAAAAATATGGTGCTTTTAATGCATCAGCAGAAATATTTACATTTTCCCCACAGCTGTTCAGATCTTTTATTTGTTATGGAAGTTCAAATTTAAAAAATGTAACTTTATAAGTAAAATTTAAGCAGCATGTTGATGGCTACCACTTGCATGATTTGGATTCACATGTAGAAATACAAACTTGATAGCAAGTGCCCCTCAATTACAGCGATGATGATCAGCAAGAGTTTTTTAAAATGGAAATTTCTTTTGGAAGCGTCCTCGTGGAGAAGAATCATCATTCACCACCTTTTAGTTAGGGCACCAATGTAGAGACATTAGGTAATTTCGAAGCATGACATATGAAAAAGGAGGAATGCCCTTGTCTGGACTCAAACTACGCGTCGAGCGTGCTGACCACTACACAACGAAGGAAGGCTAAGAAAGCGGGAGAAATACCTTATAATGCATTTCATATCTTCCAACAGGATGGCCATATCAATATATACGTGCAGTGTAGATACAATGTGCATTGCTTTTCCACTTTATCTGGTTTGTTTCAGTTTTCTTTTAGCAAAAGTAAATATACATAATGAACCCTTTGAAAAAATGTAAAACCTGTAATGAATGTCATGTGTTTAATGGTTAGGTTTAGTTATTTAATTATGGCAAAGCCTTGAGGGCTATCTATCTGCCTAAGGGGAGGGATGCCTTCAAGGAGGACTTTCTAAGGAAAACTGGCTCGTATACATGTTACACATGGGGAAAACCACGAAAACGCTCATCCAGCCCGTTCGCGGGATTCGAACCTTGGGCTGAACTACCAGTGTTCAGCGACTTTACTGCTTGGCCGCTGGCGGGTGCATGTGTTTAATAAAGAATGGACAAATAGATATTTCTTTGGTAATACAGGGAATAACATAGCATGTTTATTGCATTATGAAACGATAAGTGATTTATTTAAGTAGCACAATTTGAAACAAAACAGAGATAATTTGACTGGAAACTTTCAAAGGAAGAACACAAAATAGAAGCTGCAGAGTGTGTGAAAAGGCTGAAGAAGCAATGGATATTATTTACAAAGCAATCAACACCTCAAAAGGGCATTACAGAAGCAATTTTCATGGGAGCCTACAACCTTGTTAAACACAATAAGGCTTTTTCAGATGACAAGTTTATTTAATGTATAGTAGAGTGTGTAAGTGCATTATGTCCTGACATGAGAAGCAAAATAGAAAGCATTTCATCATTAAGGACTTTAGTGTAGGCACTGACTGAATTAGAACAGCTGAAGTCTGTGAGCAAAAGATTTGGTTTGATTTGGTTTTGCAGTTGTATGACAGTGCAGAAATAAACACATTGCACAATTAATCATCTTTATTGGTGGAATTAATGAAAATTTCACTTTCACAGAGGAATTACTTAGCCTAGAATCAATGAAAGATGGGACCATTGGTCAGGACTCGCTTGTGTGTGCTCTGAACTATGTAGAGAAAAGTGGTTTGTTTTGGAACAAAATGGTTAAAGTATTAAAATAAAATGATATTCATTCAAGAAAAGAGTCTAATTCACCACTCCAACCTTTTAATTTTGGACTCCTGAAGAACTTAAAGCATTGTAAAATTAATGAAAGTAGCACTAAAAAAATTAATTTCAAACGTTTTCTCAGGTCTCACATGAAATGAACTTCAAGTTTAGTAAGTAAATTAAGAGTAAAAATTAAATACAAGAGAATTTTTGGACGGACAATATACATAGTACTGTTTCTCATTAACAGCAACATATCAGCAACTAAATGTAAGTTATTTGAATACGGCGAAGTACATAAGGGCTATTTGCATAGGAGGAGAGATGCCTTCATGGAGGGTTTTATCTCAGAAAAAAGAATTGGCTCATATTCACATTACACATGGGGAAAACCAACCAGGCCATTTACCTGGGATTAAACTTGGCAACAGATATACATATATTGTAAACCTATTAGACATAGGGCAAACACATAAAAACAGGCCATGCAGCCAACCAATTTGCCTGGGATCGAACCCAGCAACAGAGATATACACAAATTATAAAGTTATTAATATTAGTTTACTGTAGTACAATGTACTTCATATGCAGCATAATATATGTAAATTGAAATAAATATAATAACTGAATTATAACTTAAGACTAACTTCCTAAATTTACTCTATCACATATTATCTGTGAATTGCAAATTGGACAGTTAAATAAAAAATATGTTAAAACATATAAAACGGAGGAAGGGGAAAAAAAATAGATTTAAAACTAGGAACTTCATACCTTAGGTTTTTCTGAAAAATGCAAATACTCTAAAGTTCCACTCTGATTAGGGGAAAGCCATAAAACTGCACAGACATCGTGGACCTAAAATGGTAAGTGAAAAAAATATACTTAAAATGCCTGAAGAATTTTTTATTGCATCTTACTAAAATAAAAATATCAACACTTACTTCTTTTATAAATCCCATAAGTGACTGACCTACATGAAAATTTGCAGGTAATAAAACTGGTGGAGGGTAATGAACAGCACATTCTAGAAACTTAATCATTTTTCTATGGGTTATGAGCAGAAAATTACCACATTCTCTTTCACTCTTTCCAATAACATAAACTTTAAGCTTTTGCCCCACGTGAAAGCATTGCAAAGGGTTAATACCCTGTTAATAAAAGGAGAAAAAAATAAAAACACTGAATAAAAAAAAATCTATGGAAAAGCTGAAAAAGTATATAAATAGCACATAAAAGTGGCTAATACATATACTTGTAGAATATGAAAATATTAAAACTTTGAGACATTCCTATTCCAAAACTTTTAATGTACAAAAATCCTGAAACAAAAGTTTTTCACCAAAACACTCAAATTTTCACTCATACAGCTGGCTCACCCATTTTCAGCTGGTTTATAAAAAAATAAATAAAAGCAAAACAATGGCTCAGCCGTTTAAATTCAACAAGTAAGCCCCTGATTCTCTATCAAACTGAATAAGCGACTCATGAAACTACACAAAAATGCTGATGTAACAGCTAACACTGGAAATAATTAGTAATAAATAATAATTAAAGTAGGTAACTCATTCTTTAAAGCTCACTCACCTCATAGCACCTTAAAACTAAAATCAAAACAATTCATAGAAGGCAAATCATAGACTTCGATCATAATAATAAGGTTTATAACATCCTACTGATTGTATTATTGGAATTTTAAAATTCACAATTCAAAATATATGAAAATACCACTTTATCTGTATTCTAAAATAACTTAAGTCTTAAAAATTACATTTCCACTTTAAATTGCTTAATAAATCATTGCCATCCTTTTTCACATCTCCAAATTGTAACAATTTATTACAGGTGAAGATATCCAGAGCAATTTGGATATCTTCATCAAGTTATATCTCAAATGTATATAATATAGCAAATACATACAAACGGTGACCAGACAAAAGCCCACAAAAAAGAACCCACTGTGATTATTGCCCACGTGAAAAATAACCACACTGATGAAAGCCCACATAGCCCACGCTGATAACAGCCCACACCGGAATATATATGTTATGTTAAAATTAATAATTTTTTCTTTTTTTCTTCAGCTGCACAAAGCAGATTCATGAATAAAGATAAAATAAAAAATAAATTAATAATAATAATTACTAAAAAACTGTAAGCCACTTTCGTGCATTTCAGGATTTAACTCTACATATAAATACTTATGAATTTTAGTTGAATGGGCTAAAAACATTTATTTAGAAGACAATTATATGATAAGATGTAGTTTTTATTCTTATCAATAGAAAACAGCACTAAACAAAATCTGAAGGCTTTCAGATTTTAAATTACGTCCAAAGGGGCTTTTTTTTTAACGTTTTGTGTGTTATCTTTATTTACTAAATATCATGTTGTTCGCACTTAAACCATAAAATTCAGTTCAACAGTAATGTCACAAAATAATTTTAAAACGAGCATATCTTTAGAATTTCCGATACACAGTTCTGTGGGTTGGAGATAAAAAGGTCCCCCCCCATAGAGTGTTGCCATTGCTCGCTTTTAAATCATTTTTGTTAATAAAAAATTCATTAAAGTTTTACAAAATATGAAACTGATAAAACAAATTCGGCTTTAAGATGCCCATATTTGCAGTAAGATAACATCATTAACATTGGCTCTGGGACAATGCAAGAAACATACACACATTTATGCAAATTCTTCAAATATAATACAGGGTAATAGTATTTGGTGGCAATGATTTGAAAAGTGATACAGCCTTTAAAGTTTTCAATGCAAAATTGCAAAACGAAAAGATCAGTCCTTCAGGGACAAATCCCCTTTGAACTAAAAAGTAATTGAACAATAAATTTAAGTAGCGGAACACATTTCATTTCGGGCTCCAGCTGAATTAAAACCCTGTATGTATATAGAACAGTAATTCAATCAAAATAATGTAATTAAAAACATAAATGCATGTGTAACTCTGCTATTATATTTACACGACAAAGGGAAGTGACTGCGTATAAGTCGGACAAAGGAAGGTGCAAGGGAATACTGGCGACACTGGTTCTTTTAATTCTATTAAATTATAAGGATAATACATTGTATGCTAATTTTCATCATATATATAGAATAATTTATGAATAATTTAACAATTAAAAAAATGTTGCATATAATGAATTTGCTATGGAGATTTAGAGCTAAACTTTAATTTCATCGAAAGAGATAAAAGTACCGTATTCTATTATGATTAAGAAAACATTTGTATGCCGTATCATCAATACTGTTTTAATAGTGAATTAAAAGCATGGTTTCAAATAATTAAGTTAAGTTTTGACAACTTCGAATTTACATACATCAATTTCATTCACAACTGAAATTTTATTTTTAATCAAAATAATTATTATATTAATAATTATTATTTTTAATTAAAATAATTATTAATTTATTTTTAATTAAAATAATTATTATATATCAAAATAATTATTATTAGCGTTTTTCAGAAAGTTATGAACTATTTTGGATTTCTGAAAATGTGTGCTGCTTTTAAGCGGGCATTCGTCATGAAGTTTTCTAACTGGCCACTGGCTATTCAGGCAGGAAACCATCGTCCTTTTCTTTTGCCCCGAGTTGAGTGAAAAGCAGTTAAAGAGAGGACAGCCTTGTTTAATTGCTTTATCCCTATCGAACCTGGAGTGCCAAAGAATAGCCTCAGAAGGGAGAGGGTGGTGAGAAAAAAATTTAAGAGAATTTTAGATATTTTTTGTTAGCTACTAGAAAATAAAAATATTGAAAATTCGCTTGTAATAGAAGTTAACCCCTTTCTTGCATTTCCTTTAGTCTAATTCTTGAATAATTTTTATCTAAGGTAAATCCTTAGATAAAAATTCCTAGAATTTCAATTACTTTAAAAATTTTCAATAAGTGGAAAATGAAAGGAATTCAATATTAATGAAGATGATTTGAAAATATTTTTAAACCATTTTAAAGGGATAATTCATTGTTTTTGCAGTAAACCTGCAGAGTGGAAAAAGATGCTAGTTCATGATTGGATAGTGTCTATAACAACTGTTCCATGAACTAATTAAACATGTCTGTTATATCAAAGCAAAACCATTGTTTAAAAGTAAAACTATTGAACTATTTCTAAAAAATAAAATAAATTACATACATTAAAATTTATGTAAAAGTAATATTTTTCTTTTTAACTTTTGTATGGTTGAAAATGGATTTAACAATTTGAATAATTTAAATAATGAAGGATTTATTAGCAAGAACAAGAGGATTTATTAACCATAAGTCCAGCGTTGTAAGAAAAGTAATATTGGACATTAAAAATAAATCTTATTTCAATAAAAAATGTTATGTTACTCAATTAACTGTAAATGCTTAAAAAAACAGTTCATTTTACTTTACCATAATTATTTATATACAGAAACTTTCACTGAGGCAAATTTAAAGAGCATTTAGAAACTGAATTTCACTGGAATTCCGGGATTGAATTTCACTGTTTAACACTTCTTTTGTGGGTTTTATGCTGTAATTGCATATTAAATATTACTTCGCGTAGATTAAGAAAAGAAACGCATATAATGTAAAAATTTATTATTTAGAAATATCAAATTAGGGTCATTTTCATCATCTTGAAATGCATTGTTTTCCTTATACGAATTTCATATTCTGACAACACAGAAATAGCGGCCACATAAGTTGTAGGAGATATTTCTTATAAAAATCATGTGTTGGTGATCCAGTAGAAAAAAAATGTGTGATTATTGAACTACGTTTTAAATAATTTTTTCCCTTACTGAATGAGTTCAGAAGTCTGTAATAACTTGTTTTCTAGCATGAAATGTTTCACCAGTTTTTAAGGTTCGTTCCTAAGAATAATTTATTAAACAGAAGTTAGTAAGAACAAGTAAGGTATAATTTAAATTTGATCTCTTAGGTTTATTAGGTCTGGCTACCAAATAAACGTTTTTGAATTCAGTATCAAATTTTTTTTAAATCTGTATCTTAATTTTTATTCTAAAAAATATGCATGCAATCTGAAGTTTCATATAATAAAAGTTAGTATAAAAAAAAAGGTATGACAAATTAAATTATCTGTATATTCAGTCACTATTAAAAACCAATTCAGTCTAGACTATGGGTCCTCAATCAGGAGGAATACCCCTAAGGGGAATTTCATAGTTTAAGGGAGTAATCTAGTTACCTTTTGTTTACCTGTTAAGTATTTAGTTTTAGTTTATGAATATAAAAAAATCACTTATGACCACCAAATTTAAATCCTAACATATTAGATGTTATTCTTAAATTTCGAGAACATGATATCGCTTTTTACGCTGATATAGAAAAGGCATTTCTAATGATAAGTATTGCCGAGGAAGATCGCAAATATTTAAAATTTCTTTGGTTTCAAAATGACAACAGTGAATCGTTCAAAATTATGAACATGACACATTTACCATTTGGTATTAGTACCTGTCCATTCATTCTAGCAGCCACAAAGCACCATATTAAAAAATACATCACTAAAAATCCTGAAAGTTATGAAATGTTAAATTCATCTTTATATGTCGATGATTTGTATTATGGAACGAGTACAGTAGAAAAGGCCTACCAATTCTCATTTGATGCAGTTATGATTTTAAAGCACGCGAATATGAACCTACGTAAATTTAATTCCTACTCTAAGGAGTTAAAAGACATGTGGTTAAAAAACAGTTTATCAATGAATGATTCCTTTGCGCAAGCTAAAATTTTAGGTTCTTGATTGGGATACAGAAAATGATACTATTAAACTAGATTTAAAATCTTTAGAATTATCGTCAACTAGTTGTGTGTTATATACTAAAAGAAGAATAGTACAAGTTACTGCTAAAATTTATGATCCAACTGGATTTATATCACCATTCGTGATCAGAATTAAAATTCTACTACAGAAGATACGGGTAAAGGGTCTTGATTGGGACGAACAGCTTCCAAATGATATTGAAACTGAATTTAAGAAAAGGCTTTTGGAAATAATTCATTTACAAGAAATATCGATAGACAGAAAATATTTTCGAGATATTGATAAGCAAAATAGTGACATTTCACTACACATGTTCTGCGATGCGAGTAATAACGCATATGGATGTGTAGCACATTTCAGATATACAAATAAGTTTGATGAAGTAAAAACGAGTTTCGTTTTATCAAGGACCAGAGTAGCTCCTCTTAAAAGCTTAACATTGCCCTGATTGGAACTGATGAAAGACAGCTAGAATTGCAAAATATCTAACTAAATTATTTAATCATATTTGTCAACAGATATATTTATGGACAGATTCGCAAATCGTATTACACTGGATCAAAGAATCTTCTAGCAACGGGAAACTTTTCGTTTCTAATAGAGTTGCAGAAATTCCAACCTTGACAAATCCCAATAACTGGAAACACAGTAGTGGTAAGAAGAATCCTGCTGATTTATTAACCAGAGGTTTGAGTGTAAATTCTCTGAAGACTTGTTCAATTTGGTGGTTTGGACCAGAATGGTTACAAAACAAACGTATAAGCTGGCCAGTTCAACCACAGTTTGATGTGGGTAACAATGAACAACTAGAACGCCGTAGTAAGATATCTGTTTATGACATTGTTGTGAAAAGAGATGATCAACTACTGGATATAACAAAATCCAGTAATGTGCTGAAATATCTCAGAATTGTGGCATGGATTAAACGTTTCGTTGCTAAGGCAAGAAAACTGACCACTAATAGTGGAACATTAAGTGCTTCTGAACTTCAAGACGCTGAAATATTTTGTGTTCGTAAAGCCCAGATGGATATCTTCACACCTGAAATTAAGGCTCTTCAATCTAACAAGTCAATTGCTTCAAGCTCTAATATATTCAGTTTGGCACCGTTTCTTGATGAAAATAAAATTTTTCGAATTAAGGGAAGATGAGAAGAAACTGAATATTCAGTTCACGAGAAACACCCAGTTCTTCTTCCTAAAGATTCCAAATTTACTGAATTAATTGTAAAAAGGGAACATAATAACGTTCTGCATGCGGGAGTCGCAGCAGTTGTAGCCAAACTACGAGAGAAATTTTGGATTCCTAAAGGCCGTCAGTTGGTAAAGAAAGTCTTGGGAAACTGTTTAATTTGCCAAAAATATGCAGTAAAACCAGTGAAACAAATGACAGCTCAGTTACCTAAAGACCGAATTGTTGAAACCCCACCTTTCTATGTTACAGGTGTGGATTTCACAGGTCCTGTTTACATCAAGTCTGGAAATGACATTCAGAAATCATGTATCGTATTGTTTACTTGCGCGGTTACACGAGCATTACATCTCGAGCTCATTTCCAATATGTCTGCAAAGAAATTAATTTTGGCTCTCGGACGTTTTATTTTGAGAAGAAACTGTCGCATCTTTTATTCGGACAACGTGAAAACTTTCAAATATGCTGCCAAAGATTTACAGTATTTTTACAGCATAATTAAAGGTGCAGACTTTCAAAATTTTCTAGCAAACGAAGGCTTGACTCGGAAATTTATCGTCGAGCTTGCTCCATGGTGGGGAGCTTTTCATGAACGCCTTATGAAAACCATATAAAGGAACCATTGAAAAAGATATTAGGCAGAGCTCAACTGAATTTTGAAGAATTTATGACTGTGTTGACAGAGGTCTTTCGCCGGCTGATTTTCTATTGATCGGACATAGAGATGTATATCCATACAACTTTGCTGAGATCCTGAACAGCTCTCCAACAAGAACGAGTCTAATAAAATGAAAAGAATATCAGAGAACAGTTATAAAACAGTTCTGGAAAAAATGTAGTTGCCTTGAACTAAAAAGCATCAGCTTTGTATAATAACTTTATTGCTATTCTAAAAGATGAAATATTTAAGAGAAAAATTGCCTGCAGCGCAGTGCGGCTAAGAACGCTATTCTACTGAAACATAAACATGAACAACTGTTGCCACTCACACAAACTTAATAGTAAATAAAGCACGTTGCCAGTAACAAGATTATTGCAAAAATCATAACATAAAATTAAGCAGTGAGGAAATAAAATATACAAAGAAAAAAAAGGAATGAAAATATTAGATATGCATCCAACATTAACTCCCACCCTTGCCATTGCATTAACAATAGATCATTCCCGATGCAATGGCAATGGTAAAAGTTTTACTATAGGTCTTTTAAAATAACCATTAACAGTTTTTACTGTAACAACTCTAACATTGCCATCCTTTCCTGGATGGATTTCAACATTGCGACCTAAAGGCCAAACACCAGGAGGCATGTTGTCCTCCTTAATTAATACAATATCACCTACAGACAAATTTGGAAGTTGTTGCTTCCATTTGTATCTTTGTTGTAAAGAATTTAAATACTCCTTATAATATCTCTTCCAAAAGCCTTGTTTCATTTGTTGTAATAATTCCCATCGTTTTAATAAAGTGGGTTTGAGAATATTAGAAAAATCCTGTTCTGGGATGCTAGTAATAACATCCCCAGTTAAAAAATGTGATGGAGTCAAAGCATCTAAATTACCTACATCATTGTGATTAGTTTTAGATAAGGGGCGTGAATTTAACACAGCTTCAATTTGAGTTAGTAAAGTAGTTAATTCTTCAAATGTTAACTTTGTCTCTCCTATCATTCTTTTCAAATGAAATTTTATGGACTTGATCCCTGATTCCCACAAACCACCAAAGTGGGGAGAAGCAGGTGGAATCATTTTCCATTCCATAGTATTTTCAGTCAAATAATTTAAAATCAATTCATTGCTGTTAAGTGAAAGTAGCAGAGTTTGCAATTCGGACAATTTTCTTTTTGCACCAACAAAGTTCGTACCATTACCCGAAAATAAGCATCGAGGTGTACCACGCCTCGATACAAATCGCCTAAGAGCAGCAATTAAAGAATCTGCAGTTAAGTCGCTAACTACCTCAATATGGTAAGCTTTGGTAGCTAGACATACAAACAAAGCTATATAACCTTTAGTGGTCTTAAAGCAACGACCTTTATAACATTTAAAAATTACAGGACCGGCATAATCAATACCTGTGCTAAAAAATGGTCTCTCAAGTGTTACTCTTTGTTTTGGCAAGTTTCCCATTAACTGATTATTAGATGACAATTTATATCTGTGACAAACAAATGGATAAAAGACTGAATAAGTTTCTTACCATTTACAATCCAATAGCTTTGCTTTAAAATGTTAGCTAGTAAACTGGGCCCTGCATGCATATAAGTTACATGATATTGTTTAACAAGCAACAAAGCAATCCTGTGTTGACCTGGTATAATTATGGGATGCTTAGCATTGAATGACAAGTCAGAATTTTGCAGCCTACCTCCCACCCGTAAAACACCATCATCATCTAGAAAAGGAAAAAGTGAGCTTAAAACACTTTTAGGACTTAAAGATGAATTATTTTTGAGATCCTTTATATCTTTATGGAAGTGCACAAACTGGATCCATTTAATGATCAACTTCATAGCTGCTTGCCTTTCATTAGATGAAGGTACTACTGCAGGACTTTTTAACCTATTATCTTCCGAACCAAAGACCCGTTTTTTGCACTTAGAAATAAATCTTAAACAAAAAGAAATTACATTAACTATTTTAGATAAAGAAGAACAGTTCTGAAATAAATTGTCCAGAGTGTCATTAGTCAAATAAGCTGTTGTACAAAAAATTGATTTTGTCCTTTGTTCAGTTAAGACAGTTGCATCACTGTTAGTCTCATTACTGACAGAACATTGTAGAGGCCACTTTGAACTGTCGAACGCTAAGAATGATGGCCCATGCCACCATAGGGATATGTTCGGTAGAACTTTAGGATCGATTCCTCTAGAAGGAAGATCGGCAGGATTTTGTTTCGACGAAATATAGCTCCACTGTTGATAGGAAATAGCATCTAATATTTCTGAAGTCCTGTTTGCCACAAAAGGCTTCCATTTTCGAGGATGAGCTGCTAACCAACAGAGAACAACCTTAGAGTCAGTCCAAGCGTGAAAGGAAATTTCAGTACTGGAGAAGGCTTTACAGACAGCTTTGATTAATCTGGCAAGGAGCAATGCACCTAGGAGTTCCAGTCTAGGTATGGACACTTGTTTAATGGGAGCAACTTTGGTTTTAGCAACCACCAAATTGACTTCATTTCTGTCGTGAGATGTTGGTTGAACACAGTAGATAACAGCAGCGTAAGCAGATTCTGACGCGTCACAAAAACCATGCAGATAGATGTGGTTAGACGTAGTTTGAAGCCACCTCGAAATTTTAACATTTTTGAGAGCCTTAAGATCTTGAAGTCGCTGCAACTTCTCTTCCCATTCTTTAGGCAGTGGGGCATCCCAGTCAAGTTTTAAAAACCACAATTGCTGATAAAACATTTTCAACTTGACTGTACATGGTGATAGCAAGCCAAGAGGATCAAAGATTTTAGAAGATTGAGAAATGAACCTTCTTTTAGTAATTTCAGTCCCCAAATCCATAGAAATGTTAAATAAAAATACGTCTTCTGTAGAGTTCCAAAACAGCTCTAAAGTCTTGGCACATTCATCTGAGTGAACTTCCAGGTCACCTTCTTCATGATTATCAATGGATAAATTTTCGAGAAGCTTTGAGCAGTTTGATCTCCATTTCCTTAAATTAAATCCACGTTTCTGTAATAGCTGTAAAAGCTTAGAACATAGGTCAACTGCTTCCTCTAAACTGTTTGCTCCAGATAAACAATCATCTACATAGAAATCATTTTTAAGAACGGAGGATATATGAGGATGATCCTGTTCTGCATCCAAAGCAATTTGCCACAAACAGCGTGTTGCTAAAAATGGTGCAGATGCAGTGCCATATGTAAGTGTACATAATTTATATGTCTGCATTTTTGAATTAACAGATTCTCTCCAAACAAGTCTTTGTAAATGTTGATCCTCAGTATCTACTAAAATCTGGCGGTACATTTTTTCTATGTCAGCAGAAAAAGCTATTTTATGTATACGAAAGTTGAGCAATACTGAAAATATATCTCGTTGTAGTGTTGCACCTACCCCTAAAACAGAGTTCAAAGAAACTGAATTTTTAGGTTTACATGAACCGTCAAATACTACACGAAGTTTAGTGGTAGAGCTAGTCGGTTTAACAACAGCATGATGCGGTAGATAATATACTTGCTTATTTTCTTCATTCTCAACAACTGGAACCATATGATTTAAAGTTTCGTATTCTTGCACGAACTCCTTGTATTGCCTACAAAGTTCTTTATCTAAATCAAATTTTCTTTCCATGGATAGAAGACGAGAAATAGCCAAAGGTTTGGAGTCGCCTAACTCTTCAGCATTACTGAAAATGGGCAGACGGACAACAAATCTGCCATTTCCGTCTACTCGATAATTTTCTTTAAAATGATTCTCACAAAACTCTTCTTCAATCGTTGACTTTAAATAATAGAACACACATTCTGCGATGAACAAAATTTTAATTGATGATTTCCGAAACAATTGAAGCATAATAAATTCTTGCGAATGATATTTTTCCTAGTCGTAATATCTGCACCTTTAAATTTATAACACTTTGATAAAAAATGAGAACCATTGCAATGCTGACATTTTAGAACAGAATTTTTATTATTACGTGAAACATTCTTCGAAACAGAGCATTGATTTTTATGCGATACTCGCTTTTCATTATTATGAGTGTTTAACATTTCAAGTGAAACACATCTTGAGTTTAAGAATTCCAAAAAACATTCTAAGGTAGGAAATTCTTCTTCACCATTTTTTGTGACCATAAATGGCGCGTTTCCGGATCGACTTTTTCTGACAAAAAATAAATTAGCCAAACATCTCTAGACGAAGCCTTTTCGCCAAGAGATTTTAATCCACGGATAACTTCATCAGATGTATCAGATAGTTTTCTTAGATTAACAGAATCAGCGCTAGTAATTTTGGGTTGCTCAAGAAATGTTCTGACAAGCGACATTACAATTTGATTTTTTCTATCATAACGATTCATCAATTTGTCCCAAGCCTCATCGTATGTAGTTTCGGAAATCGGAATGTGCTTAATAATAGCAGCTGGTTCGTCTTTTAAAAGTCCTATCAAATATTGGAATTTCTGAATTTTCGCTAATGACTGATTGGTATGAACTGTCGCCATGTACAGATCTTTAAAATTAAGCCAATCCGTATATTTACCATTGAAACTCGGAATGTTTAAACACGGAAGTATAAAGCTAGCCTCAACTGCAGTGGGATTTGAAATCAAAACATTTCTGGCCGTTACGGATTCAATGGCGGATTGATACATTACTTTCGTTTCAAAATATTTAGCTTCGAATTCAGCAATTTCAGAAGCTTCTTCGGGTAAAGCAGCATCATAGTGATCAAATTCTTTAAATATTTGTTCAATTCTTTCTAATCGTGCTTTTAATTCCGTTAAACTTAACCGATTACTGTAACTATTGTGAAGCCGCGTTAAGGTAGATTTCGTTCATCCTCTTAATCTTTTAAGATCAGATTCACTTAATTCTGTCATTATTACCATGAATAATGATTAATAATCACAAATAACTTCAACAAGATACTTAAGCAGCAAAAATATTTCCGCTTATCTTTCTGACGTCACGCGGAGGATTCGCAGTACCAGTACTTAAAAGTTCGTTAAACACAGTTCTAAAGCATATAATAATAACACATTAAATAGCATTAAATGCCTCACCTGGGGAACCAAATAGTTGCCTTGAACTAAAAAGCATCAGCTTTGTATAATAACTTTATTGCTATTCTAAAAGATGAAATATTTAAGAGAAAAATTGCCTGCAGCGCAGTGCGGCTAAGAACGCTATTCTACTGAAACATAAACATGAACAACTGTTGCCACTCACACAAACTTAATAGTAAATAAAGCACGTTGCCAGTAACAAGATTATTGCAAAAATCATAACATAAAATTAAGCAGTGAGGAAATAAAATATACAAAGAAAAAAAAGGAATGCAAATATTAAATATGCATCCAACAAAATGGAAAAGTCGGTATCTTATTGATTTAAGAAATGCTCACTTCTTCGATACACCAGAAGCCAAGAAAAATCTTAAAATTGGTGATGTAGTTTTACTTGAAGGAACAACTAAATCTAAGTTCTTCTGGGATTTAGGTCGAGTAATTCAAGTTTTTAAAGGATGGGATGATCTTGTGTGGTAAAAACTAAAAAAGGGGACTTTAAGAGATCTGTGCATTTGATATACTCCCTTGAACTATCTGACTGAAAATGAACTAATTTTGAAACTTTTAATTTTATTTCTTATATTTCATGTTCACTAATATTAATTTTAGATAATTAATTTAGTTATTACTAATAATTTACTGTTTGTAATTCGAACTAATATTTACTTATTGAGTAACATTTGAATTGTATGCTGTTAATTATATTTGTTTATTTTATAGAATTTCCTTTTGTTGTTTACGTTTACATCAGGTAAATGTACTTGATATTGATATGAAAGTTGCTTTCGTACATTTGAATTATTTTGTATGCTAAAATAATGATAATTTTTGCAAAAATTATCAGGTGGGGAGTGTTGAAAAATCACAGAAACGATTTTTGTATTGCCGTTAGAGGGCGCTTCTCTTCTGAGAAAAGAATGTTATTTAGTTCAGTTTGTGACATAGTAGATAAATGAACCATCGGTGCAATCCAGGTTGTTTGTAAATAAAATGATTATTTTTGTAGATTGCTGAAGTATTGGCTTGAATTACATTTAAGTATGATCAGCTCTCTTAAGGAAGTCAATATAATATAAATATAATGTTTTTTTATAGGTGTGAGCTGGGTTAGATAGATAACACTTATCACATTACATTTGAATACAATTCTGCCAGTAACAATCACATAAGAAACAGTCAAAACGGCTTTTCCTTTCTTCCAATACCAAATTTAAACTTTATAAATGTTTTACTTCTTATAATTTTATTTATTTATTTTTTTTATTTTCTGCCATTACTAAATTTCTTGTGTGTTCTTGAGTAAGTGAGCACATATTCCCAGAAGCATACATACTACAGCTTTTCAAGAACAGCTGCACTGGATGATGCATCATAAACGTAAGAAAGTCTGAAATACAAATTTATGTATATAATTTAATTCTAACAATAAAGTAAAATGTCATAATAATATATACAAAATAACTCCAGCATTAAACTTTCAGAAATTATGAATTGCAATAATTTTTTGTACTGTTCTGTTATTGGGACTGGATTCAGAAGTGTATGAATGTATGCATGTGTGTATGTATGTGCCAAGTTGAACCTCTAATATTATCTTTGTTTGGCATAATTTAGAAAATTACATATAGCAACAGTGGAGGCTTTCTATATTTACATTTTGAGCTTGTTCTTTTTGTGAGAAAAGGAGAAAAATTTCTTTGAGTTGCATTTCACACGTATTTTGAGAAATTAATGAGTATTATGTCATTTATATTTTTGAGCGTTGTTTTGAGATGTTGAAGCTAGAGTTGTCACTTATTAGATTCATACATAAATGGTTTGTGTTGTAACGAGATGTTTCATTTAATAATTAATTAATTCATTTCCATTACTAACTCTTCTAATGTTTGAAGGCAAAACGAGACATCATGGCATTAGAGGACAAGGCACGGATGTTTTTTACAAGTGAGTAAAAAATATTTTTATATTTTGTTTTTAATCTTCATTCATTATGGAAACTGTATTGAAAGATAGAAAACAACTTGGAAGGTTGTTTAATCAAGCACGTAATTCTTTTGATGAGGAAAAAATTAAACTGAATTATGTTGGGAAAATTAATAAATTAAAATGAATTGAAGAGAAAGCTTTATTAATGATAGCACAGGGTTCGTACACATTTCTGCACATGGAAATTAAGCACTTTTAAGGACATTTAAGGTCCATTAATGAAAAAATTAAGGACCTACGAGCAAATGGGAACTGAATAAATTCAACTAAAAATATTATCTATGCCTGAATTTCGCTTTTGTAATACCATCCTAAAAATAAAATAGATTCCTAAGTAGTATGCATTATTACTAAATATGAATACACAATTATTAATAAGTTTGATAATAAAACAAACTTTATGCAATTTATCAAGTAGCATTAAATATTTTACATTTGTAATAGTTGTACATATTTGAAAGCAGATAAATGACATTTACGTTTTACTAATAGTTAGCTTTATGTTGATTTTTTTATGTCTCATTTTGTCACATAGTTGGTCAGTCTCATTTTGTCACATTTTTGGTCTAGAGGTTTAGTAAACAGCAGGTAGATTTTATGTCAAACTGCATAAGTTAAAATAAGAAGTACGATCATAATCAGCACGATTCATAACCAATAGACTGAATGTTGTCACCGCTGCTGCTTTTCTAGAGAGAGACCTGCTGATTCGAACAAACCTGAATGGCTTGATGTAGGCACAGTTGGAAGTGCCGAAAATCAGTCACGCTCTGTTTGATGCAGTTAGTGTCGTAGCTTTGTGCTGAATTCCAGGGGTTGTAACCCAGTCAATATAATTCCAATAAGCCGTTAATGTACCAGCGGTGATAAGTTGTTTTGTATTATTTTAAGTCTCACTAGATGCAAAGAATAAGTTTTACTTGAATTTTTTACATTTTTGTATTTTATCTTGTGACCAACAGTGAGTATTAATGAAAGGCAATTACTCGCTTTAATATGTAGAGATAATTTTTAAGGGTAAACATTTAGTTATCAATAATTAAATTAGGTAGTTTAATAACATTATTCATTACGGATTTACATGGCCACTATTAAATTTTATTTTTTAATAATATTAATGTTTAAAAAGCCCTATTAAAATCACAATATAATAAAATTTCACAGTTTAAAATACATGTAATTTATGACATTGATTCTTAAACGATATTAGGATAATTACACATTAAAAGCTACAAAACATTTATGTTTTGTAACGACAACACTCAACAAAATATTTATACGTCATTTTAATTTGAAGCCTTCCCAGACATTTTGGCTAGTTTATATCGATTTCCTTCTCTTTAAGCATCTTGTCTCTATATGGAAGTGGTAAGTTGAAATTAAGAAGCGATAGGAAAGGGAGTTTAACTCAAAATGTAACTGTTAATAAAATTAATATAATCCTTATAAGGCACTATGCTGTCGAATTTAGGATCCACAGAGATTGCATTAGATGGGAAAATGCCTAGTGGCAGCTCTGTGTATGATGCATAAAGACATATTAGACGGATCTTTTAAATTTAAGTTTTCAATTTCTTTATTAATAAAAAAATCCCTTTCTATAATGCCTGCCCAAGTGATAAGATTAGAAGCATTTTTTTATATTTTCCATGCTTGTGTCTAGTGAAAAGCAAAGAAAATAAAGGGGAAAACAGGTTAAGATTCTAGTATCAGAAGTAAAACATTCAAATATTATATTTTCATTTTTCTTCCAGGCGTTCTCCAAAAAGTAAGAAATTCATTGCAAACTTTCTGTAAAATACATCCATTACATGTTGATACCATGGAGACATTTTTCATTTTGTCACATATTTCTCGAATCTTCTAGAATCGTAGCTCTATGAATCTCGCCTTCAAATCCTTCTAAACTTTCCAAGCTGCAATGTCTAAAATCCTAATGAAAAATTATCCCTACCAATTCTGTAATAGCAAAAGGCCAGAAATATCTTGGAAAAAAAAAAAAAAAAAAAGGAGGGAAAAAGTGTAAAATTAATTTTATAGAGAAAACTAATGCATATTCTGAGACAATTGCATGAGAAAAGTTCTTACTATGAAAAAATTAAAAAAAGAAGACATTTTTAATTAATTACACAGCTAATTTTGTTTTTGCTAAGAGCTGTTTCATAAATTGTGCTTTATCGAATTATACCTTGTTTATTTTTCAGATTCAAAATATTGTATAATAAGTTGCCAAAATGAAACTTTATAATGTGATGGCGAAAAATAAAAATGCTTTATTTTAATGTTATTTTTTAATATAATTTCAATATATTACCATTATTTTAATGAAATTTAGCAATGTTACAATGTTTTAAAAAAAATCGTCGAAAAATTCTCAGATCTCAGAATTAAAAATTTTCTATAGAAACCGATCTTATATCGCCAAAATGTTGATAAGTCGCCAAATTTAGAAACGTTTAATAAAAGAATTCACATCCCCAAAAGCGAAAAGTTTTTTAAGAGTATTAGAAATAGTATCAAGTATTACAAAAAAAAATTAATTAAGCTATGCTTATCTTTCACTTCTTGCTTAGAGCCTCGAGTATCCCATCATTTATATTAGAAATAGAAACAATTTATAACCCATGAACCCATTCAAAAGGTAACCCATACACGTCCACAAAATAACAAAAATATTCCTCCCAAATGCTAATTCACACTCAAAATGGCAGTCGTAAAAACAGATAGAAATTTCAGATGATTAAAATTAAGGACCTTCTGCTGATTTTGGCCAAAATTAAGGACTTTTAAGGACCAAAAATGGATTTAAAAAAATCTAAGGACTTTTAAGGACTCTTAAGGACCGTATGAACCCTGTAGCATATGAAGATAAATATAAACAATTGTTGTATTCTGAAAATACTTCTGATACCGAAATAGAGAAAGTAGTAGATGAGTCCGAAACATACATAAATCGCTGGAGATCTTTAAAACTAAAGCTAGAAACATTAATGGGCAAACAATTATCTTCTAAGATTGAAAGTTTGAATGTTATTTTTCAGCCAAAAACTTTATTGCATTATCCAAAAATACAATGACATACTTTTGACAGTAATGTATTGTGGCTCTACTTTTGGGGGCAGTTAAAAAAAAAATTGACGAGAACATTAATATTGATTTTCACGATAAATTTTCCTATCTATCTCAAGCAATGGACAAAGGCAGTGCTGCCAAAGAATTAATTAAGTGTCCCCTTGAGGTGGTGATAGTTATGGAAAAGTTTTAAAACACCTAAAAATGAATTTTGGTAGAGAAGAATCATTGATTCAAGTATACATCAGAGATTTATTAGCATTAGCTCTTCAAAAACAGAACTGTCCTAAATATTCATTAAGAAAATTGCTTGATCAACTTGAGAGTAAACTCCATTCATTTGAACTATTAGGGGCTACTAGGAAAAGTATGTTGCCATGTTATTTCATCTAGTTGAATCATTGTTACCAGAAGAAACTCTTGTTGCTTGGGAGCGCTATAGATCTGTTCATCGTAGAGTTCGAGAAGTGAGTTCAGATGATTCAAATCAAAGTAAAACTATAATTGAGAAAAGTGATTTAGAATGCATTTTACAATTTTTACAAGATGAAGTTAAAACTGAAGAATGCATTTTTTAGCCTCTCGAAGTTTCAACACTTCAAAGTCAAAAGCAGAAGTAACATGTAATAATTTTACAAGTGAGAAAAAAATGATACATAACAAATTTAAGAGTGGAAAATTTTCAAATGTACCTAGTGCGACAGGCCTTCTAATTTCATCTCAAGTGCCAAAGCAGTGCATATTCTATTCTAATTCACATGATTCTGGAGATTGTCCAAAAGCAAGAAAAATACCTTTAAAGCAGAGGGAGTCACTTGTTCAACTACCTCAGAAATGTTTTTTATGTTTAAAGAAAACTGTTTGCTTTTGTTGTGGTAAAAAATACCATATTGTTCTATGTAGAAAAATGCACCAAATAACTGTGCCCAAACACGAAGAATCACCGGAAGTTGGAAAAAAAACTGAGATTAGTGCTGATATGGATAGCTCTTTCCAACTTATCTTCTACTCCAGATGTAATGCTGCAAACATTCAAAGTTATAATTAGAGGTAATAGGAAAAACATGCTGCAAGAGCTATTATTGATACAGCTTCACAGCGATCGTATTTATTAAGAAGTACAGCTGAAGAAATGAACTACAAACCTCAGAATTGGGAATATTTGCAACTCTTTATTTGGAGGGAAAAATTCAGGGCAAGCAAACACGACTTTGTATTTATCAAGTGTGCACAAGTATTATAATTTTAAAGTTCATAGGCAAAAAATTATTTGTAAGTCAGTGCCATCTATGATCAACAAACTTTGTTTGAAGGAGTTAGCTATTTATAAATATTGTGGATGATTGTGAAGATCCTATTGAAATCCTTATTGGGGCTGATGTAGCTGGAAAACTTATGAAAGGTGGTTGTCGTGAGATACCTTGTGGTCTCGAAACAAAACTTGGATGGTCAGTTATGGGACGAATACCCAATACTTCGAGAAGCGAGTGTACATCATCATCATTTGTTACGTCCCTGTTGTCTACAGTGGAGACAATAACAGATTTATGGACCTTAAACACACTTTGAATTCCTGACCCATCAGTCAAGAAAAGCCAGATTAAACTGCGAGAAGCTGCTTGATTACATTTCTTAAATACAGTCCATGCAATAGGTCATCATTTTGAAGATCATCCACAACTGCCATATTATTTTGATTTAGCCGATAGGAGACTGAACAAAACTGTTAAATGTCTTAAAACTGAGTCCAATTATGAAAATGTTTTTAAGGAATGGCTAGAAGAGGGAGTAATTGAAGAGATGAAGTTCTTTACCTTCCTCATTGAGAAGTTATCACAGAGAACAGTACTACAAAATTCCAATTGATGTTCGATGCTTTGGCCAAAGTAAAGGGGTTTCCTAGTCTCAATGACTGTTTAGTAAAAGGTCCAAATCTAATAGACCAGATGAGTATTTTTACATGATTTCGAAACAAAGAGATAGGTGTTATTGCTGATATACGAAGAGCCTATAGTTTTTGGTGTAGCAAGTAGCCCTTTTCTTCTAAACTCTACTATTCAGCTTCGCTTACAAACTGCTTTAAAGAACTAGTGAATCCTCATATGCAAAAAGTATCATTTAAAAACTTATGCATAGTTTTTATGTTAACAACTGTGTCAGTTGTGTCAAAAATAAAAATGAACACAATCTTTTTATGAATGTATCAACTGAAGAAATGGCAGAGAGAAAATTTGACCCTAGAGGGTGGGAGTTCAATGATATTAATGATGCTTCTGCTGATATGAATGTGCTCAGTTTAATATGGAATAAACAATCTGACACTCTATGAATAAATGCTAGTAGTATTAAAGAGTTATGTTTTGAAAAAAGTAACTAATCGGTTAATCTTATCTATGGCTTATAGACTGTTTAATCCTCTTGGTTTATGTTGTCCTGTCATCCTTATGCTTAAATTATTGCTTGAAGAAACGTGGAAGCAGATGATAACGCGGAATGAAGAAGCCGGTAGCTGTACGTGAACTGCATTTTTAAAATCGCTGAAAGATACTGACTATCTAGAAAAGATCCGTTTTTCCAGACATTCTGATTCAAGGACTATAAGTGAAAATACTGCAGTACATATTTTCTGTGATATCAGCAAGCATGCTTACGCCATGCCCACTTTCATACAAATAAAAACTTTTGGTTCTGTTAAAGTAAAACTGATAAAAGCCAGGAGTAGAGATGCACCAACTAGAAAAGAAAAAATTACTGGAATAACTTGCTACTATAGCATCATGACTTTCATCCTCAATTTTATCCGAGATACAGAGTGAAGAAGTTTACTTCTAAACCGATTCTTTCACTGCTTTAGCATTGATAGCGAGAGAAGAAGCCTGGAATGTCTTTGTCTATAATAGAGTGAAGGAAATAAGAAGATTAACATATAAAAATTCATGGACACATATTCCTGAATCCGGCTGATCTCCCGAGTAGAGATTGTTCAGCTCTAAATTTATTGAAATCTAACTTGTTGGCTGGTCCAAGTTGGCTTTACTTGCCCGAAGAAGATTGGCTGAAATGTAACTTAAAGTTTGATGAGACAGATTGTTAGAGAAAAGAAAAACAGCCCAGTTTCATCTGTAACAAAATGTTTAGTTTCTGCATGTTTGGTTATCAAGAGAGATTGGTATTAAAGTACAAAAAGATAGTTAATCTAACTGCCTGGATCCTAAGATTTGCCTACAATTGTCAATCTGAACAAATTGAGAGAAAACATGGAAACCTTGATTCTGATGAAAATTTCGAGGCTGAGAAGTTATTAATCAAAATGGTTCAAGAAGACTGTTTCGTGAATGACAAGGAGGAGAAATCAAAAACTTCAGGAGTATTCAAGGATGAAAGTGGAAATCATAGACCACGGGTATCTAAAGTGCTGCACAAACACAAATTATAAATTATTTAAATTCACACATTTTTATTAAAAAAATAAATGTTTAAATTTGATTCATATATAATCGATTCATTGACAATTATTTTAAAATAAAAATATCCTAATATATCATGATGTATTAAAACCTTCCATGTAGGGCTCCCATGCAATTTCCACAGGATGCAAAATCCGTTTCAGAATAGTTGTCACGTGAAAATAACATGCGCAAAATTATTTTTATTTTCAATACAGATCCCTCTTTTTCTCCGTGTAGGCTAAGAATATTATAATATTCATATTTCATGTTTTGTTTTGCACCTAGATGGCACTACAGGTTTATATCATTGTAAGGGTTTGCTATTGCTTCTTTCATTCTTGGCGGGAACTGTCTTTGTCATTTGCAGGACCAGAATTTCAGATTTATAAGTAATAATAAGTAAGTACAAGTAATATTATTAGCTATACAAATTAGCATGTAGTTAAATTTATACTTTTGCAATTCAAAAATGTTCACAACTTGTAAAATATTTAATTACATTCGAAACCGTTCTATGTGGTATATTTTAACACACATGAGAATTATGTTTTCAATTATGTGTGTATTCACTCACTTTTATATTTTCAAAAATAATCAACCGTTAATTGTCAATGTCTTTTTGCCATCGTTAAACTTCCAACTTAAGTTCTTAATTCTTGTATCAAATTCTTAAAAATGTATGAATAATTCATATTCATTATGAATATTTGCTTATAGAATCAAAATATAGAATTTTTTAGATGGCCTCTATATCATTAAAAAAACAAGCAGAACATAAAAAAAGAAAAAACTGAAGATGAAAAAAAAAAAAAAAAAGAGTTTTTAATGAAAACTGGACGGAGATACTTTTTAATTGAGGAGAATAGTAAAGCAGTTTGCTTAATTTGTAGGGACTTTGTGCCAGTTTTTAAAGACTACAATTTGAAATGACATTATAATCAAAAGCATGCCGCAAAATATGATTTATATCTCAGAATTTACCGTAAAGATAAAATAATAGAACTAAAAAAAGGGCTATCGTCGGAACAAACTTTTTTTTTTTAAAAAAAGACAGCTACTCAAAATAATAGTATTGCAAAAGAATGTTATGTCATAACAAATTTAATAGTGAAAAAATCAAAAACCTTTATTGATGGTGAATTTATAAAAGAATGCACGGAAAGTGTAGCAAACATAATTTGCCCTGAAGAAAGTTGGATTTTTCTAAAATCAGCTTATCACACCAAACTATAGCTACAACAATTGAAGAGTTGGGGAATTCAGTTGAAAAGTCTTTAAAAAGCAAATGCATCAATTTCAACAAAATAATTCGTTAGCCCATGTTAATAATTGTTAATAAATTCGTTAGCCCATGGAATCAATTGTTAATAAATTTGTTAGCTTATGGACAAAAGCACTGAAGCTTCCGATATGGCAGAATTGGCAATCTTTGTCAGAGGAATCAATGAACATTATAATATCATGGAAGAAATGGTTGCTTTTGTATCGTTAAAGGACACAACCAAGTCTGTAGATTTATTAGATGCATTAAAAATGACGATGAAAAGATTTTCCTTATCTATGAAAAATATATCAGCTATCATAACCGATGGAGCCCCTGCCATGATTAGCAAAAATGGGGGACTAATTAAAATGGTTAACCTACCATCCCTACTGGTAATATGATCTTAATGGCATATCATTGTATTGTGCATCAGGGTAATTTGTTTGGACAAATTTTAAAAATGGAAAGTGTAGTAAGCATTGTTAATGGTTCAGTAAGGGGGAAATACTCAAAAGATTTTATGATTTAAGAACTGAAATAAAACAAAAGGGAAACCTGTGGCTGAATTTGAAGATAAAGATTGGGTTTTAGATTTAGCTTTTTTAGCAGACTTAACAGAACATTTGAATGATTTAAATTTGAGACTTCAAGGAAAAAAATCAACGTATTAATAGTATGTTCCAAACAATAACAGCATTTGAAAGAAAGTTAAAATTTTGGCACAATCAAATAAAAGTAAGATTTGACACATTTCAGTACTTTGGCTGCACATAAATCTGTGAGTTGCACAAGATATGTAAAATATGCTGCATTACTTTTTGATTTAATTCAAGAGTTTGAAAGTAGATTTCAAGATATTCAAAAAAATTAAGAGTATTTCAATATATTTTCTACTCCATTTTCTCTGGAAATAAGTAAATTACCTTCAAATCTTCAAATGGAATGCATTGAACAGCAAAGTGACATTCAACTAAACGAAAAATTTGAAAATGTTTCTTTACTGAAATTTATAAAGATTATGTACCCCGCGATAAATATCCTAATTTTCACAATCATGCTTTATATTTCTGAACAATTATTTTCAAGAATGAAGCATACAAAAAACAAAAATAAGACAAAGATCACAGACAAACATCTTTAAAATGCATTAAGAATTGCAATCTCATCTATTGAACCCAATATCGATTTGCTAGCTCAAGAAAAGCAAATTCATCCATCTCATTAATTTGAGAAAAATATGTAATTCAAATTTTAAAAAATAATAAAAAGTTAATTTATTTTAATAAAACAACATAGAGCTAATTTTTATTTCAATTTGTTAAAAAATATTGTATGTGTGGCCCTGCAATTTTTTTTTTCTTTGCAATGCAGCCCTCAAACAGTCATAGTTTAGACACCCATGCCTTAGAGTGAAAGCTAAACTTACCTCTCGTGAGGATAACAAAGACTTTAAAATGCCAGCAGTTCTTCCATCCAATCATGAAGTGGTCAAGATTTTAGTGTGATATTATCATAAGAAAAAAATGCACATGCTGGCACTGAAATTTTGATAAATATTCTATAAGAGAGATTTTAGATTTTGAATGCTCATAAAACTGCGAGATCTCTCGTTAATTGATACACGATGTGTAGAAGATTTTCTGCAAGAAACTTATACTATGCCTCCTCCAGGAGTAAGATTACGAGAAGCAGCTTTATTCGAAATCTGTAGAGAAAATTGCTAAGACCAATTCAAAGATTACACCCACTTGAAGTATCCAACAATAATCCTATTACTGACAGATTTTCAACTGAGAAGGTTCCAACCTTCTTGTGAAAATTTTGCCACAGATGATGCACGTGAACCTGAACCTCAGATTCAAGAGCAAGTCGTACAATCAAAGTACCTAAGAGACTGGACCTACGAATTATTTATAATTTTCTTTTGCAACTTATGAAATATTTATAATTTTCTTTTGCAACTTATGAATAATTTTATGAATTATTTAAAATTTTCTTTTGTAACTTATGAACTATTTATAATTTTCTTTCGTAAGTTAAATTTTTAAGATAAAAAGTTAACTTAGGTGGAAGGATGTCCAGTTGAACCTCTATCTAATATTACCTGTGTTTGAAGTAATTTAGAAAATTACGTTAAGGCAACAGTGGAAGTTTTTTATATTTACATTTTCAGCTTGTTCTTTTTGTGAGAAAAGGAAAAAAAAAATGGCTTCAAGTTGCATTTCATACATATTTTGAGATATTAATGAGTATTATCTTACACCATTTATATTTTTGAGTGCTGTTTTGAGATGCTGAAGCGAGAGTTGTCACTTATTAGATCTGTAAATAAACTGTTTGTGTTGTAACGAGATGTTTCATTGAATTAATTGATTACACTCATTTCCATTATTAATCCTTCTGATGTTCGAAGGCAAAATGCGACAGGATATGCATATATGCGTATATGCAAACACACGCTACCCAATTTTCTTTACTGATACAGGGCATTAAAACATTAATTATTTATTAAAAAAGAATTGACATAAGAGTGGGAGGGGGTACTGACAGACTCCCCTAAAGACAGAACATTATATTAATAAAAATATTAAAAGATATAAAACATTTTCAAAAATCAACATCACAAATCTAATTTTCTCTCAATTGATCTTCTAACAATCGTCTTAATCCTGAATTTCTTCCAAAATTATTTCCTAAACCTAAAAGATATTTCATGTAATTCAGACACATTTTGTTAACCTTGTTAGTTTCTCAAATTTTTGTGCACTTAAAATTTAAACAATAATGGTGCTAATATGAAAGATAAACAATACAACTTCAGCAGAATTATCACTGAAATAAATTCAAGAGCTTTTATTTATTCCAAGTGCCCAATCAGTTAATTAGGCATGTATAGGACTTAAAATCCTTTTTGAATAATACAGGAATTATAGAATTTTTTTTCAGCATCAGTGAAGCATTGTAATGTGTTAAATAAAAAAATTCAAAATTTATGTTTAAAGTCGCTTTCTACTACTAGGTGAGGAAACAGAACTGTAACTTAATATCAATTAAATTTACCATGTTGTTTTAGATATTGCAAAAGATGTTTCTAGAGATACTGATATTGGGGATCAAGGTAACACAATTTTAAAATTTCGTTTGCTTAAATTCTTTCCTTAGTTTATATTATTATGAAATTTTCAACAGTATAAGTAAGCAAAATGATGCAGAACCTAAAATATGCAAATTTTTAGAATCTGTGAGCCTTGCTAAGAAGGACCAAAACATTAGTATTGCAAACAAAATAACAAATAATCTCAGTATGCATTCTGTTTTCTAACAATATACAAAAAAGAATAAAAAAAGAATTGGCTATAAATCATCAAATATGGTTAATGATGATGATGCTAAACAAAACTTTGAAACCCACTTCACTCAGTTTTACATATCACACAATGAATCATATCACACATATCACACAATGAAGATTTTAGACTTATCCATAGCAAAAACAAATCAAAAGATTAAGGTGATAATGATTCATTTGAACACTGCTAAGATTCATAGTTAAAAATGAGCAGCTGTAAATATTCTAATGATTGAAATATAATGGTGTGGCTTGAGCTGAGGAATTAAATTTTTGTAAAAGATCTCACACGATGTTTTAAACTATATAAATAAAAATAAATTATCAAATACTTTTTGAATACATTATTATTGAACTACAGATAAAGGTAACATTAAGTAATATTAATTACTAATGTTATTTCTACCTGCAGCTCCAGAGCAAAGCCATTTTCAAAACTAAAATTAATAAAATATTAATTGAGATCAACAACATCAAACTTAAGTGTTATACATTTGTCAATGCAATAACAATAGGAAATGATAACAGACACTTTAGACATAAACAGATCTTTTAAAAGATCTGATTAAGAATTCTGCAGCAGTTAAAGAAGGAAGAAATAAATGCAATGAGTGATATATTATGTAAACTAGTCCAAATTTCTATTTTTTTGGTGATAAATATGTGAAAATTGTTTTTTAGGTGATTTATATGCATATATATAGATAGATATAAATGAAAGCTTCTTGGAATAAATTTCAAATTGTAAATTATTTTATTTGATAGAGATGCTGAAATACAACCATGCACAAGGGTGTCTCTTACCTCTGTAGTAGTCCTGACTATAGGACAGAAAAAATGCATCAGTCGTACCAGGTAAGCAAGCTTATCTCAAGCCTTTTTTAAAAACAAATTTCAACTGTTTGTATTTGATCAGGGATGCATCACATCAGAATATCTTTTACACAAAGCGAATGTGTTGGCTTAATGGTTAGTTTTCGTGATTTACCTCATGTGCAATGTAAATACAAACCAGTGTTCTTTAGAAAGTCATTCACAATTGCATCTCATCTCTTAGTCAGATAAGGCCTTGTGTGCTTTGCCATATTCAAATCATCTAACTTAACCAATATGGAAGTACTGATCAATTAAATGAACTATGGAAGAGGGAACAGGTACTTTTGCCGAGATGGATATATGTCTTGATCTGAGACTTTATCAGGGTAAAGGACAGTTTTTATATCATACACTGGGAGATTCAGATGCAGTCAGTGATTCATGTCAGGAAACGAACCCACTGCATACCATGTTTCATAGCTTTAATGTGTTTCACAACTAATAATTTTTACGATACCTTTTTATCGAATGATATTTGTTTCATTTTTTTAAACTAATCTTACTGAGAAAACTTACCACACATCTATTTTTTTAAAATTTCAGTTTAATACATTATTTTGACTGAAAAATGAAACATTTTAAAGAAACATTTATCCTTCCAACATAATTTCGATTCATCCAAATTATTCAACACAGCAATCAATATATTTCAACACCATCTGAGATTTTCACATAAAACTTTCAGAAATATTTAAGATAGCTTGCAGAATACATACCTCTTCAGAACAACCAACTTCGGTAATATGAACACGACCCCTTGCTATACCATTCACAAAAATATTCAGTTGATCTTGGGATTTTTTTTTAATCCTGAAAAAGGGAAAATGAGCTTAGAGCAAACACTATGAACAAGGAATTTTATTTAGCACTTTACACGACAAATGTTAAGCTCGGAAACAGACTTTATACATATAAAGAAGGATCAGATTATTATTTTCACAACCGATAAATTTTCATGTCCAGTAGTTGTCATCATTTGTAACTGATCTATTATTTTTGATACTAAAGTATCCTCTTAAGATGTACATGTTTAGTACCTTCGGCTAATCTTTGGAATATGGTAACAGGTAGTTTGGTGAAATTTTGGTAAGGCGATAAAGGTTACTAGCTAGTACTTTAGCAGTGTACACGGATAAAGTCAAGAGTGTGCGCAATGCCAATTTTGTGCAATTCTGAGATCTTTTTTTTAAGTGAAAATAGGTCGACGTGTACATGGATGATGCCGTGTATGTGCAATTCTTAAAAACGCAGCAAGCAGTTTGTGGTTCTGCACTTTGTCCTAATTTTGCACCTAATCTTCGTCATGATTAAGCATTTTGTTCCATAAAAGTTCTAGCATAAGCATAATTCGGCTAGCAGATTGTTGGAAAAGAATGTTGAGTAAAAGAAAAATGCTTTTACTTCGTGAAAACAAAAACTAGCAGGTTGCTGTAGCAGGGTTGGTTGCCAAATTTTCGCCAAAAAAATTGCCAAGTTACCATAATCCAAAGATTAACCATACCTTCTTTTAGCTAAATGCTGCATGCTAATGGTATTTTAAATAAATGGAAAAAAAATACTTTTTATAGCATCGTCACATAACATATTTGTTCAAGTGTAAAGTGATAAATTGAGAATGATTGTATGCATGAGTATGATTTTAATTACCTTTCATTTCAATCTTAAATATGTATGAGTGTAAGGTTTATGCCAGTGGTTGGCAAATCGTGGCTTGTGAGCCAAATGTGGCTCTTCCACAAAATAGCACGTGCGGGCGTGTTATTTTGTGGGATAGCCAAGCTCACTGTAAAAAAAATCTTTCTTGTTATCATCCTTTTCCTTAGTTGGTACACACACAATAACAATAGAATGGTTCATAAAATTTCTTCTTAGACATAAGAGCACAATCTCAATGAAATGTCTCGAAAATCCATGACCAAATCACTGACTTTTTTGCTAAGGATGAAACCAGTCCCATATAATTTCATGACAGCTATTAAAAAACAGGGTATGTTTTGTCTGCTCCCAAACCCCACTACCAGTCCATCATATTTACTGGATTGTCAATAAGTCTAACCCACAAGAATCCATTTGTTCAATACACATTTGTAGAGTTTTACTCTGATAAAGTGCACACATATTCCAGAATCCAAAAGTTTAGTCCTTTGATCATTTACCAGTCAAATGTTGCAAAGGTGATCCAGTATTTGCTTCTTTAGACTTCATAAGAGGATGTTTTACAAGGTAAAGTTATTAGCCCTACGCCCAACCCCCATCTCAAGAAACAGACCCGTGATATAATGAGCAGGGTACTCGGTTATACCCCTGCACCCTGAGTACCCATTTTAGTCACCTTTTACGACATGCACGAGCTACACTGGGTCTATTCTTTCAATCCTGCACACTATACGGATGTTTACATAACATATGTAATGCATAAACCACTTATGATTAAATAAAGTCAATATTTTTTTTAAATTTCCTCTAATTTACATGAATTACACTGAAAAATCAAGCAAGAAATGAAGACTACACATTACAAAACAAAATAACTATTGCTTTCTTAATTCTCATACAATTAAAATACTATTTGCACATTTCCATCAGCATACAGAGGAAAAAGTTTAAGTTATCGGTATTTAAGTTAAAATATACCTAAATTTCATTTCATTTCACAGAATATTTTAATGAATGGACGGTTTTCTGTGATTAACCAATTTCTAAACAGCTTGTCTCTATTCTTGGTTTGCTGGGATTTTTTAGAATGTACAACTAAAAAATTTGACTGTTAACAGCTATTACTACTATTTTCGTGTTCTATACTCAGTCTATTCATACTCCATATAATATATATTTTCCATACAAAATAGCCAGTAGCTGATCTGGAAGATATACATAGTAGGCATGGTAACTCTTTTCAAATATTTTCTCCAAAGAAATCGACAAAATATTTAAATGTGAATTTTATAAACTGAACTACAAACATATTTCTCTTCTGAAAAGAAAACTTTTAACTCACTTCCAGAAGTACAAATGAATTTGTGGAAATAATTGTTTTTGAATTAAGCAAAACTCTACATGTATTGTGTTTCAAAAGTGTATATCTCTTGAATAGTCATGGACCTGAGGCTTCAGTTTCAGAAATAAACCTGAGATTTTAAACTAGAATAATTTTGACAATATTTTGGCTTAAGAAAATAATTTACATACTTTTAAATGATTAGAAAAATTGGAAGATTTCCTATGCAGACATATTTCATTTGCCATCTCTTCAAATTTGAAAATGTACTCTTGAAAGCAATATTAAAAAATTGTATGCCATAGCAATTCACTTCATACCAGTAGTACTTCATACCTAGTAGACGCAATTTCGCGTCTACTAGTTAGTTTTAATTTATGAATACAAAAACTACTTTCATTCAAGTTTCGGTACGTATCAACATCTTCTATTCTTTTCCATTTAATTTATATAGTACATCAAAAAATATTCTTAATTTAAATAAATGTACATGTATTTTTCAAGTTTTAGAAAAGAAGGGGAAATCATTGTCTAGCAATGGGCAAAGGGATGTGCATGGGGCAAAAAAGGGTGAGAACTAAATAGAGATTAACTAACTAAACTGTTAAAACTAAATAAAAATACATCAGAAACAATTGCTAATACTTACACTGCTTTATAAGGTTTACTGGACTCTCTTATGGTATCATAGTGAGTGTCACAACCTTCTTTGTTTATATATATTTGAGATAGGGTGGATTTCTCTGCAGGTAGTTCTTTTACAGAATTACTACTTTTCTCTAATGCAGTTCCAAAATAGATCTTACATTTCTTTCCTCCTAGATGTCTTTCCTCCTCTTTTGAGTGCAATCCAATATCCTGCATTAAAATTTAAACAAAATAACATATTACAGTTAAAAAAAATAAAAATTTCTTTTGCATTTTTGATAAATACGTAAAAATGCCTTTTCGAATCAAAAATCAATACCTCGATAATAGCAAACTTAAGAATTTTATTAATTGTAAAATGAGGCAATAATTAAAATCTCTGATGCATGGGTAACAAGTGTTGTAAAAATGATGTTATATGCTTATTTTTACTATGGAGAATATGAAATGAATCTATTTTGCTAAGACTCCTGCCATGAATTGCTACATATGGAAAGATAGTATAAAATAACATTACATACATGGGGAAGAAAATATACATACAGCCAGAACTGCATAAGGAGCAAAATTAACATTGTTCAGTGGTCTTAATCCCTATGCTGCAGGCAAGCAATTATAGCAAAAACTTTAATTCTACATAACAGTACACATAAAATGCTCTCTGATCTGTTAAATAAATATCAGAAAGTTGAGCAAAAACGTCAGAATTAGTGAAGAATGTATAAACTCAAAAGCATTTGCAGTACCATGAAACCACATGCTAAAAAATGTCAGCACACATATGTATTTTATTGAAACTTATTTTCACTATAATTTGCATAATGACCAAACACAGTGAAGATTCAAAACCAAGTGGATAAATATTGTAGGCATATGACATTTACAACTAGATTCTTATAACATTATAATTAATCAGTTTATCAATATATATAGAGAGTACTTGTAACAAAGAACCTGATACACCTGAAAAAACATCTTAAAAGCCTGACGACATATTAACTTTTAGTTTCTATGCAGTTGCAAGACTAAGAACAAAGTACAATTGCAACTCATATTTTCAGATGTAACTATTAAAGTTAAAGAGTTTTGACAGAAATTGTATGCAAGAGCTATTGAGTTTCACAAATTCTATATTCTTGGAAAATAATTCAACAAAACAATGTGCAAATCTTTTGGAAAAACAAAACTGCTGCAAATGGACATTTTTTAGATCTATGCTACATACCTTTAAGCATAATTTCAGTCTCTTTTTTAATGGATTGCAATGAACTACTTCACAAGTTACAGTTTGTCCTTCAAAAAACACCGAGGATTTAGGAATAAGATGAGATGAAACCATTCCCTAAAATAATAAATAAATGTTATATCAAAGCAGTTTCACAGAAAATTGTAATTAATAATTGCACAAAAACATTTTTGTATACTAACATAAAAATAATAATTTTATAGCTATGCAGACAAAATTACAGGATCAAAAAAACAAATGCATTGAACTTCATATCCTCATACATATCTAAACAATAAAATCTTAATTTATGCATTTTTCCATTTTATTTACATTCATCATTTATATTTAATTTTATTCTATTTTACATTTATCATTCATTTTTTATATCCATTTCATTCAGATTAAAAATATATAGAGGGTATAGTACAAAGCAGCATACAATGAAAATGTACATATTTCATATGTTTATGCAATCACATTTTAAGAATAAGTCTCAATTAAATTTCATGCACTTTTTTAGTGGGGAGGCAGGTGGGCTCTTTGCAATGTGTTTATAATCAGTGTCAATAATACACGTAATTTTCTTCAGGTTTTTTTTTTAAAACAAAGGGAAAATATTTCATATTAATAAATCTTTTCTATTTTAATCCACTGTTTCATATAGTACATTATAATATTTAAATAATAACATAGAAAAGACTCTCCCCCAACTACCTCAACCATTCAGGGTTGGCAGCCACATTTTAGTTAAAAAAATAAGCACTTATAAGCACTTTTCAAGCACATTTTAAGGAAAAAAGTAAGCACCTGTCTATTACACTATACACAACTGCATAACCTTAAAAGAAAAATTACAATTCTAATTTAAAATATGGGAAATTCAGTATTTATTAAGAGAGAATGAGCATTACAATTACATTCTTTTTTATTTTATTTTAAATAACAGTTCAATTTACAGAACTAGTTTACAATGAGATGGAGGAAAACTATGCAGAACTAAATTATATTACAAGATTTAATGATGAAATTTCAGTTCAAAATAGAGAAAATAAATAATAATAAGTCATATTTATTATATTTGCTTGGCACCTAAAAATAAATACAATTTATTTTTCCACTCATATTAATATTTAAATAATTTAAATCAAAATTCTGACCATTTTCTAAATTTTTATTGTATAACAGTTTTCCCTTAACAGATATTGCAAGCAGAGTAATTTAAGTAAAAATAAGTAAAAAGAGGAACATTTCTGAAATCAGAAGACGGGAAATTGTTTCATGCAGTCATCAGTTTATTGTATAACAGTTTTCCCTTAACAGATATTGCAAGCAGAGTAATTTAAGTAAAAATAAGTAAAAAGAGGAACATTTCTGAAATCAGAAGATGGGCAATTGCTTCATGCAGTCATCCTTTAACAGTAGGAGCTTAACTAACCGGCACACTCGGAAATTGCCGAATATATGAAAATTCCAGATAGTTGAGCGTAACAGGAAAAATAGGAGCAAGGGGGGGGATTGTAGTTGTTCTTTAGATTTTTCGGTGAAAAAATGCTTTTGACATTTTGATATGTGCATCACATAAAAATGGCCCAACGAAACTGAAAAATATTCTGCTTAGCAAGCACAGTAAAACTCTTTCATAGTTCTTCAAAAAGTGCTCATAAACAAATATCAGACTGAACATCAAAATTAAGTATCGGTGGAAAATATCGCAAATGTTATTGCACAATTTGCGCACCTTATTTCTTCCATGCCTGATATTATGCAATCAGAATCAACAGCAGCTGGTATTCAGAGAATAAAGAACTAAATAAAAGAAGAGACTTAACAATCTGGGGTGTTTTTCATTCTAATTTTGAACAGCCTGCGTTAAATTTCCGGTATAGGGGGGGGAATTCTGTTGCTTGTTTTGCTGTGAACTGTAACCATTTTAATATTCAAGATTTTGCGAAGAAAGCGGAGGACTCCTCTCCCCAACTTTCCTACCGTGTAATGCACTGGGGGAAAAATTAAACTAATTTGATTATTCAATTACTTTATTTAAGCTATTCCAAATATTATTCCTTAGAAAGCTAATCTGTGTTACACACTTACCCATTTTTTAAGTTTATATATACTTCGGTATAGTTTATAATAGTATAGTAAATCTATACTATACTATTATGATCATATGTTTGAATATTTATAATGATATATTTGCATATATATACTATATCATATATATACAAATATATCATTATAAATATTCAAACATATACTCATAATATAAGCATAACGATCATAAATATGAACTGACCATGCGGAACGAGAATGCAAATTATTAAAATCTTGATAGAAATGTAAACGTATGTAGTCTTGGGTGGGAGGAAAACAATATGGAATGTACCGGAATTTTCTACCGCTTTTGCAATTCCTTGACCAAAGGACGACGTGCACCTGTACTCTTTGCATCAAAGGTTACATTAATGCAGAGAAAGGGGGGGAAAGCTATTTCCAGGAGTATGATTCACCATCTGACGTTCGAGATAAAAAAGAAAAGTGTTTTTTAGTTTCAGCTTTGGTATGGGGAAAAATGTGCTTAAAAAAAAAAATAATAAAAAAAAAAACCAGTAACAGCAAAAAAATAAGCACAAAAAAATTAAGTGCTTTAGAGCAAAAGTAAACACCTATAAGGGCCTTTATATTTTATTCTCAAATATAAGGACTTATGAGCACTTGTAAGGACTGCTATGAACCCTGTCATTGTTCTTTTTTAAACCAATCTAATCTTAACTTGCAGTTACTTCCACCTATAAAAACAATTACATGCTTCTCCTTTAGGGAAAAAATTGATTCATTTCACGACTTCTTTTAGAAAAAAAGGTGCGAAATCTTTGCTAGAATGCAGTCCCATAGACAAGGGACTTTTCAAGAATGAGGAACTTACATTAACTTTGGCTGTCTGCTGTAATAAATCTACCCAGAGTGACCGTACACAGGAACCCAATACAAAATGCTTCAACTTCCAGAGTTCAGGCCCTCTCTGTTTGGTTCATTTAAATATGACAAAGCTCTGTTTGATTTATTTAAATATAACAAAGCACTTGGAGGCTATCAGCCTAAGGTATGAAATGTTTTCGCCAAGGATTTCAAGACAACTGGCTCATATCTACACTGCACATGGAAAAAACTACGACACACTCATGGAGCTAGCGCATTCGCCTAGAACAGAACCCAGGTTAGAGCATTGAGTGTTCAGTGGCTTCTCCATTCAGCTACTGATGGGCCATCTATGATCAAAATAAGTTTAATTAATCCCATGCATTTAGATTTTATTTATTTGTATATTTTGATGGTTTAAGTAAGAAAATACCACAAATACTATTTATAAGGCCCATAAAATCAATCAAGAGAAAATGCATAACATATAAACAGCTCTATAATGTTTAGAAAATACAAAATCTGTAAACACGAATAGAAAAAAAAAAAAAAAAATTATGCAGTATAGAGTCTGAAATCTGGATGCAAAATATCCAGATCACCAATCCAATAAGTAAATAAATATTCTCTGCCATATAACAAAATTCGATCTTTACTTATTTTCATAAAACAAAATATAAACAAGTTAAAACGTATCTTCAAGCATTCATTACATACCGTAATTTCCGGAAGAAAGGCCGCATCAGTGTAAACGCCGCACTCGAGAAAATTGGCGGGAAAAAAATTAAAATTACACAGAAACGCCGCAATAGATTAAATTGCACGTCACATCATCGTGGGCCGTATAGATGAAAAAACTCAACCTAAGTCCTGATATATGACATACCAGTTAAGTTTTTAATAATGAACTATAAATAATATTTTTAATTATCGATGTATTGTTTTTTAAAAGATTTACAAGTCTTAAGCTTGCGTTCTGTTGTGTTAAATATATTCTCTTCATCTTAAATCTTCTGAAGTTTAAATAGATAAACGCGGATTATAAAGGTAAATTGTCTATTTGCCCTCTATCAGCAAGCCGAAAAAACTGCCTAATATTTCCCTTATGTAACCGTAGAAATTAAGGCAATCCACCTTAGCAATTTTTTGAACTTCCAAATGTAAGCAAACATATAGTCCACTGCCGTTGCATTCCTCAGAAAACCATTCTAACTCCCCTACTCCCCTATGAAAATAATAGAATCGTCTCTCTCGTAGGCTGCCGTTTTGGGATGTAGACGCTAGTCTTAAAAACTATCCAACAAGTACTTGTACCCAAACTGATGGGATCTGTATCTGGCAGAATGCCAAAAAAAATCCATTCATGCTGAAGGGGAAATACGTCAGAGTTCGTTATTGCGAGGCAGGTGGAGTCGTGTCCGCCTTTGAAAAAAATTGCAGAAAAGGCAGGGGTGGGGAGAGGATGGGTCCCGGAAGATTCATCGAATGGCAGAGGAGAGAGACTATTCGAACTGATGAGAATGTTGATTTGAAAGGGGGAAGAATGTTATTGTTCTGAGATCTCGTTTAGGGTGAATAAGGCATGTAGGTCCGTTCAAGGGAAAAAATGTAAACAAAATAACGTTCGCAAAAAGCAACTGAGTGGTCTTTTGTGCGGGAACAGCACCAGTGTATGCACAATGACCATCATAGAAAATATTTTATTTTTAGCGCACCTAAATGCCGCATGGGTAGAAATGTCGCACCCGCTGAAAATTTAAGTTTTAAACACGTAAACACCGCGGCGTTTCTCCCGGAAATTATGATAAATTTATTCACATACTGCTGTAGAAAATACTATTTTCTTTTACATTTCTTAACCAAAATCATAGAAGTGGAAATCATGGCATGGCTGCTAAGTGTATGAAACAAATTAAAAAGTATTCTCAAGCTTTATTTACATAAATTTGTTTCAAATTTGGAATTTATTCACATACTGCTGTAGACAATACTATTTTCTTTTACATTTCTTAACCAAAATCATAGAAGTGGAAATCACGGCATGGCTGCTAAGTGTATGCACTAGAAGTCACAAAAATATGATGCACAAAACTTATAAAATATTTATAACATTAAAAAATATAGTTAGATGAAAATTTCCTAACCTTCACATTATTGAAAAATAAGACAATAATATACTTGTCTGTAATCTGCACAATAACACCTTTATAATGTTTGCCTTCATGAGCATCTTCATATGACTGCAGAATCTCATCTTTTGGCAGATTTACAAGACTGCTTTTACAGGTCAAATAAAGCACAGAAGTATTATCTGTATATACAACCTAAAAGAAAGAATGGGAATGAACCATATTACTTATGGGAACATCAGAAACTTCTATGTAGCTTATGTTATTAACTCCTCAAGAAACCCCGAACAGTTAACAATGAAAATATACAGAAATACCTTATTTATTTATTATTTTCAGTAGAACCACATTCCATCTAATATAATACAAGCAAAAAGAGGTTAGTTTAATGAGGTTTAACTAATCACATTAATTTCTTTATTGTTGGCATTACACTGAGCATGATGTAGGGTATAATTTCTAATTATATTAATGAAATATTTGTGATCTTTGTCCTTAATATGATTTCTTGTCCAATATCTGTTATATTTTGGTACCGTATGATTTTATTTCTTTACAGCTCAGTCAGCTGGTATTCTGGCTAAATAGCAGAATATATTACAATATGATTGCCAGAAACTTAATGAAATGTGTATCTGGGTAATAATTTTTCCTAGCATTGCAAATCAAAATTTTATAACCTGACATACTTATTGAAATTCACACTGCAATATTGCACAGCAGTATTGTAATAAGGTAGTAACTTAAAACTAGTTATGTCAATAGCACAACATTCCTAGAAATGAAATAATTTATGTACCATAAATATGCTTTGCACTCCATGATAAGTCTTGACATTTACTCGTGAATATGACATTCTTATTTTGCATATTTCTATGATATATAATATACTGGTAGGCATCTGAAATGCAATATCGCTTAGGAAGTACGCCAAAGGAAAGGTATGCTTGGTGTACCATGTACAAATCTTGATACAGCATGCAAAAGATTACTATTGCAGCACACATGAAAACAGTAGGTGCAGTAATGACACATACAAAAACTATAAAAAGGTATAAACAGTAGGTTAAATATTAGAATTCTGGCCTTTTTCCAATGCTTCTCTGCATGAGCAGCTTCAGTGTCACTCATTGGGAAAAATGAATGCCATTTGAGAAGATTCTGATTTTCACTTAGAAAGAGCATAGCTTATAGAGAATGCAGATTATCATTCATAGAAACTGGTGCTCCTCTTTAATCCGTTCAGGACCAGCATCGTGTATATGCGATGCAACGATTCCACTCCTAACAGTCCAGCATCCTGTATACATGACGCAACAATTGTGCTCCTACGAGCCCACGTCGCATACATATGACACGGAAATGGAACGATTTATTTGAATTTTTAAAAGCCAGTAAATGGAGCTAAGAGGTAATTGTTGTCACATGGATTTATTCATACAGCATTTGCTCTTCATGTACTGGCATTAGTTTCTGTTTTGTGCTTCTGGTTGTGAAAAATTTATTGAAATAAACAAACTGGAAATCATAGCTCTTTATAAGTATGCCTGTGAATTAAAGGGGCACAGGCATTTTTGTCTATTTTGTTAAGAATTTTTTTTTGTTTTGTTTTTCCATTTATTTTGAAACTTAACATAAGTTTTCTTGGTTAATTAAAAAGTAACAACATTATTACAGAAGAGGAAAGACTGTCAGCATTCTTGACGCGTAATGCGTCTTGCTCGCATTTTTCAGGCAAGAGGTCATTATATATGATACAGGCGTTATATTTTGGTATACAATGTATTTACTTTTAAATAATGTAATTATATATACAGTACTATGTCCGTAATCTGGACGTCCATTATCCGCAATGATCTATAATCCGGACCTCAAAGCCACAAACTTACGCATGCACGAAACGCGTTTATGCATGTGCATTTGATGCGCACTTCCACTTCGCATGCGCGTAAAGCATTTACCCATGTGCACTTCCAACGGTGAAGAAAGTAACAGAGAACGTTATTGAAAACAAAAAAATTTCGTTTGACAAGTTAGTCGGTGTTCTCGACACAGCAATTATAGGATTTGAACAGTGGAACTTTGTAACTGAACAAGAAATCATGTCTGTTTATAGAATTAAAAAGAAAGTATTAGCACAAAAAACAAAGTAACTTAAACAACTTACATTGATAGAAATGTTTACTAAATAAATAAATAAATATTAAGCTTTCTTTTTTTTTTGTAAATTTTGATACATTTTATTTAGATCATAATTGCTCTTTATTTCATAAATTACAGTTTCATATTTTTAATTGTATAATTTCTGCATGCCATCTTACCAGATTTAAATTGATGATCTATAATCCGGAAAAACCCCTAATCCGGAATCGCCGAAGTCCTGACAAGTCTGGATTACGGACTTTGTACTGTAATGTATATCTTGACGTGATCAGTAATGGATATCCCACCAGTGGGGGGGGGTCTTTCCTTGATCGCTTTCCGGTCATCATGGACATTGTATTCGATTTAGAAAAACAAGAAGTTATCTAATATAAATCTGATGTCACACAGGGTTTGAGGATGAAATATTTCTGAGTGTCTTTTGAAGAAGTTTTGGGACATGTGTCGGGGTTATATTTAATTTCATTCCGTTAGCCATGGCTAAGAGACTTTACTTAAAAACTTAAAAATTTGTCAAAAATCACCGGACACTATACCTTTCCATCTAAGTGGAAGACAGTTTCTGAAAATTTACTTTGACGGAAAAGTAATAAAGGTAGGAGAAATGCATTGTGTGCCCGAAAAGCGAAAGCAAACGACGTATTTTGAGTGCGAAATATACAATATAGGACTGTGCATCGATCCTTGTTTTGAGTTATTTCACACACAGCAGAATTTTTAAACTGGAATTTAATTACCTACAGGTAATTGTTTTTTTTTTTTTTAATTTCATTTTTTTAGTTTTATTTATAATATTTATTTCTGCATGTATAGTTATGATTTTAGTATTTTGCCTGTTTAATTTATTTCTATTAATGTCATATTCTTTATATTAATACCCATTAAAAACTAGTACATTAAATACGCAACTTCAAAAATTGAAGTCATAATATCAAAATGCTGATTTTATACGATTTTTTTTGTAAAACTAGGCTTAACTGCTGAAAATGCACAGGCTGCTAGCGACGATCCATTTCCGTGGGACCGGTCCCGTGACTGTGATGTCAATATTGAATATGAGGACACAGAGGGAATACATCAATTGACAGAAATGAAAAAATATACCTTGTCAAACCCCCTAATAGAAAACGGGCATGTTCTGAAACCAAAATAGTAAATTTATGTCAAGAGCTAGAGTTCTGTTTAAATATAAATATGAAACTCACAGTAAATTCACAGAGTATATGGTAATTTGTACAAGGCCAGTACTAAACCAGTTATGCCTGAAAAAATAACAGAACTGTTGCTGAAGCAGATAACTCCTTTTTGCAGTTACTTCATTAGAGACGGGAACATCAAGATAAATTTTATGTTAGGAACATTCTTGGGAAGAACTGGGCACTGAAGGGCCATTTGACAGTAAACTATGTGAACCATGTGTTTAAGGTGAAGCACACAATTTATCGCTTGGCACAAGAAAAATCCTGCAAGACCAGTGAATTTATTTCAGCTGACATTTGAGAGCCTTTCACTGATGCTTTCCAGAAGATAGTTACATTTAAAGACAGCTATACAAAATTCAGTATAGATATTTTATCATGGAAAATCTGAAACTGCGAATATATTAAGGCATTTCTCTTTGTACATGCTAGGACCTTGGGCCATTCAATTGAAGAATTTCATAGTGAAAATAGATGCGAGTTTTACACAAACAGGTATGCAACTTTGCATTCTGAAAGAATCGCTCAAAGACTTAACCTTCTATCAAAATTTTTCTAGTGAACAAGATATGCACAAAATAATCAAAATTGGTAGAACATTTAGGAGCCATATTCAGAAGTTCATTTTTCTGCATCATGGACTGAATTAATTACCACTGCCTTATATATCTATACTAAACAGAACTGGAAAATCCTTATTTTTCATAAGTTCTCCAATAGACTCATACAATAGCTCATTCAGAAAGAGGTCATACAAGATATAGATTAAAGAAAAAAAAGGAACGAAGTTTAAGTAGACTATCTTTACATAATAAGTTACGTTTATTATGCCCATATTCTTATAAAAAGAAAAGAATTAGATATTAAAGCTATAAAGGCTTATTTAATTTGATATGACGGAGATGAGAATTACCAACTGAAATGAATAGCTGTCTCAGGATTAAAAAAATCCATCTTCATTGACTTGAAGTGTATATTTTATGTTAATCTTTTACCCGTAATAAACTTTTAACTCTTTAAATGAATAAAATTAGATGACATGGTGACTTAAGAAAAAGAACACTACTAGTTTATTTTTAATCAAATCAAATATAAAAATCTATCAGATGTTGCTGCGTAACAATTCTATGTTGCCATATTATAAAAATTAAAATGTACAGAAATTAAAAATAAGATGAGGAAACATAGAGGGCGCTACACACTCAGTAATTCCCAGTGAAAACGATTATGAGACATAATCCTTTAAATGGGCAGAAACCTGATGGTCCTTCCACTGCATGTGGTATAGTTGTAATTGACTGACAGTGAAATTATCCCCCAAGGTTCGCATTGTGTGTGTGGATTTGTATAATCCATGTGCCTGTAGGTTTCAAGAGGCTACTCATCTTTGTCTTTTATGGCAAAACATGGTTTCAGTCTACCAATTGAAATTCTTTTGACAGTTCCGTTATATTCATAGTTAAAATACTTTGGTGCTCGGTGTTTGACAACATAAGGCCCAAGATAAACTGTTACAAAGATGATGTTGCCTTATTATTGTAGACGAAAATATGTGAGCAATTCCAATGGTGTTTTGAAATGAATATGTTTGTATTGTCATGGGCAGTCATTGCAAAAGATTTCATGTTACAGATAATACTTTGTAGCCTTCGCATGAACTCTGTGTGTGACATTAGAGATTGTGGTGATGAATTCTCTGGGTAAACAGAGGGGACTTCTGTAAAGAAGCTCGGCTGAAGAGTATCCTATATCTTCTTTAAGTTCAGAGCGTAATCCGAGAAGAACCAGAGGTAAAATGTCTATCCAAGATTCGCTTTGTTGTAAACGACATTTCAGGTTTGCATTTATAATCCTGTGTTGTCGCTCAATCAATCCATTGGATTGTGGATGGCATGCTGCTGTTCTGGATTTTTGAAAACTGAAGTATTTGTTCAAAAATGAGAAGAGTTGACTTTCAAACTGACATCCTTGATCGGACATAATACGTTGTGGTATTCAAAAACGAGTAATCCAGGTTGAAGTCAACCCCTTTGCAACTGTTTCTGCTGATTGATATGCCATACAAAGAGCTTAAACCCATCTTGAAAAATATTCAGCCATTGTTAGTAAGTATCTGAAACCCTCACATGAAGGCAATATCAATGTGAATGCGTTAAAAGTGTTCAGGTGGAACCTTGAAGTCCATAAGAGCTGACTTGGTATGTCTTTGAACCTTAGATCGTTGGCATTCCATGCATTCCCTACACCATAACTGACAATTTTTATTGGTATTTGGCCATATGAATCTTTTCATGATTAATTTTCTTGTGCTTCAAATTCCTGTATGATAGGGTATGAACAGAAGAAAATATTTGTCAGCAAAAGTTTGAGGGGATGTATGTGTGGTTACTGTTGGTGGAGACATCACAATTAATTTGTCGGTGCCTGAAATGGGAATCTGAAATGTTCTCAGCCTTGGGTTGTTTTTTAAAATTGTTAATTCTTTATCATCTTGAAATTCTGCAATAGTTGCATAATCAATTAGAGATGGTATTAAATCTGGAAAGAGCATTTCCAACAAAGTTTTCTTCTCCCTTGACGATAACAATATAACTCAATTATCTTGCTTCTTTGGGAGAGACTTTGTCTAAATTTTGTTGGAAAGTGAAGGCGATAGGTTTGTGGTCCATATAAATGTTGAAAGACCTTCCCTCTAATAAGTGCCTAAAATGCTTCATTGTAGCGTAGATGGACAAGAGCTCTCGATCATATGCACTGCACTTTCCTTGTGTGCCAATTATGGTGCATGAGAATAAACTTAATGGAAGGATCTCTTTATGATTCATTTGACGAATGACAGCCCTGATAGATATACCTGAAGCATTGCACGCAAGAGATATAGTAACATCAGTTGAGGGATGAACCAGCATAGTGGCATGACAAAGTGCATTTTTGAGGTTTTTGAATGCATTGCAAGAATCTTCGGTCCACATTAACGATATTTTACTATTTTTGCATCTTCCACTAAGTAATGAGGTTAGAGGTTGTTGAAGCTTGGCACACTTTGGTGGAAGCGGTGATAAAAATTGATCATCGCTAAGAACCTGCACAAACTGGTGGATGATGTGGGTTCGGGTATGTTTTGTATGGAATAACTTTCGTCGGAAGAGGTCTTATTTCTTCAGTTGTGATTTTATACCCCAAATGATTAAGTTTAGAAGTGCCAAATATATATTTTGCAACATTAATGCATAAGCCATAGTCGTTTAACCTTTGAAAAACTGTCTGTAAGTCCTTACGGTGTGACTCTTCGTCTGGAGAAGTCATTAGTATGTCATCTAAATAGCAGAATAATAACTCTAATCCTGAAAATACCATATTCATACCATTTTCATGAATCGCTGAAATGTCTGTGCCGCATTGCGTAAACCAAATGCCATAAATGATAATTCAAACAGCCCAAAAGAAGCCACTTTATAAAAACTAAAAATTCATAATAATAAATTTTATAAGTAAGTTTGAAAACTTAAAATTTTCACAAAAATTCATAAAAGGTGGAAGATATGCACTATTCTTAAATTCAGAATCTCTCCCTCCCCTTTTTAAAACGTCCTATTCATGTCTTTTATTCACGCCTTTGATGAATTTTCTAATTCATTGATAAAAGTGGAGGGAATCATGATAAATTTTATGAAAATGGTCCACAAATCTTCACTTTCTCCACAGCATGTTGAAGCACAGTTGTAAGCTCAAGGTTCAAAGGCTATAAAACTTTCTCCCCAATGTTTGATAAATAACTAAAAAGGCATCCCAAAAATTTCACTGTGCGATGGCTGATTGTTTACTTACAAGGCTAATTTGTGCTCACCCCATTATGAGCCTTGTCGTTTAAACTTCATATTCACCTAAAATGACACTCAAAATGGTTGTTTCTAAGTGTCATTTTAGGTGTCATTTCAGTCATAGAAAAGTAATATAAATGTCAAATAAGCAAAATTAAAGACCATTGGCTAGTTTAGAACTAAATTATACAGTTTTATGGACCAAAAATCATTTTAAAAGAGACCTCATGATTTTTAAGGACTACACAAACCTGTTATAAGACACTAATTTTTTTATGTTCTATAATTTCAATCATGTTACTTTATTATTTTGCACTGTTTGCCCTGTAAATCTGATTCTGACAGCTTTTGTTGCTGATGATATGCATTATGTATGGCCAGTGGAGTACTATATTCATATATTTCTGCTTTCTGTCATTTAAATTAATATTACTATCTAATACCATTATTTAGTTCCACAATACAGTTTCAAAGAAAATGATGGAGGCAGTGTATGAATAATAAATATTCTGCAGAATGCTTAAGACTCAAGAGAGGTAAAATGCAAATAAATCATTTATAAAGTAGCAGAAAACTAACTCACCCTACATATTAATTTTGATCCTACAGGAAATAATTTTTCAGGTTTCGTTACATAAACATCAGACATGTGTACATAACGTATGTATCCATTTAAACCAGGAGAGACAAAAGCAATCATTCCACCTTCAAGATGCCTTTTCACTGTAGCCTATACAAAAATGGTAAAAACATATGCATAACAAACAATAATAATTCTCTTAAGCTGTACAATTTAAGGATCTGAAACTTTAAAAACATTTACAATAATGAAAGGTCACACATTTATTTTCCTTACTTCAAAAACATCCCCTATTTTGATTTCCTCTATTCGTTTTATATCTATATCAGTTATATACCTAAAATAAATTGAAACTTTAAAATACATAGGAACAGCCAAAACTTTTAATATTTTCTAACATACTAAAAATCAATATATATACAGTGGTGGCCAAAATTGTGAACACTTTTGGAAATTTTTATGTTTTTGAACTTTGTATGCTTACAGAAAACGTTACGTTTCACAAAATGCAAACTTGTATATATGATTTTAAAGAGAATTTATTACTGAATTCAATACAAAACACAAAATTCAATTGTTTGCAATACAAAAAAGTTAAACGATAATAGTTATCGATATACATTAGATAGTGATGATTGCAGTGAGTTATCAGTACCTAGTAGGGTACCCTTTATTTTTTATTACAGCTTCACATAGACGTTTCATTGAGCTGACAAGAGTTTTAAGCACTTCTTTCATTATTACATGATGCCAGGAAACAATTATAGCCTCAATTAGATCCCTTTTATTTGATGGGCGCCTCATTCGGACAAGAGTTTTCAAACAGTGCCACAAATTTTTGATAGGATTGAGGTCAGGACTGTTTCCTGGCCACGACAACAATTTAATGGTCTTTGTACGAAACCACTCTTTCGATATTTTGGCCATGTGGCAAGCAGAATCCTGCTGAAAAATAAATGAAACGTTGTTGGGAAAGAGATCTCTGATGGAAGGTAGAAGTTTTGGTTCTAGAATAGTGTCAATGTATTTTCTGGCATTCAGTGTCCCATTGATGACATGAAGGCGAATAATACCATCTGCTGACATGCATGACCAAATCATAACACTAACTGGGTTCTTCACGCTTGCTTGAATGCAGTCAGGATGTAGCTCTTCTCCTATTCTACGTCTTACATATTTTCGTCCTTCACTACTGAATGACGATATCTTAGTTTCATCACTCCATATAACTTGTGACCACTGATCATCTGTCCAATTAAAGTGTTTCTTTGCCCACTGTAGTCTTTTTTTCATTGCTGAAAATTAAGATACGGCTTTTTTCGTGGAATTCTACCTCTCAGTCCAACATCTGTTAATCTTCTCCTGATTGTTCTTGAACTGACAGAAACACCAGCATTATTCAGATCACTTCTGATGGCTGCTGAGGACATTTTTCTATCTTGGAAACATAGTCTTTTTATTCTTCTGTCATCAATAGATGTGGTGCACTTTTTTCGGCCTTTTCCTTCTTTGTCTCCTGATATCGTAAACAAAACTTTTAGACTCCAGATATAGTCACTGAACCACCCTGTCTTGCAATTTCAGGATAGGAAAGACCACTTTCTCGTAACACAATAATATTACATCTCTTTCTAGGTGTGCAATCTACTCTTTTATTTGATGCCATTGCTTTTTGACTAAGTATTAAAAATTTTTACAAAAATTCCTACTTGTAATTGAAGTGTATAAGAAACAGGTCATCCTTCTACAGAACAAAGCAAAATAATGAATTGTTTCAAGTGTAAACATGATGTCAGCTTCTACTGGCAGTTATTCACATTTGATTGGTTCTCAGAACAAGAACAGTGATTGGCCAGGAAAGCTAGACATTACAAACCACTACATAACTGTGTTTTTTATTTATATTAAAGTACATATAACTTTTTTGTATTGCAAATAATTAAATTTTGTGTTTTGTATTGAATTCAGTAATAAATTCTCTTTAAAATGATATATACAAGTTTGCATTTTGCGAAACGTAACATTTTCTATAAGCATACAAAGCTCAAAAACAAAAAAAATTTCCAAAAGTGTCTACAATTTTGGTCATCACTATATATGAGTATCTGTTTAATAAAAATAGGTACTTACGGTTTCAATGACAGCTGTACAAGATTGTCAATATAATGCAAGAAAACTGCACGAGCTCTGAAAGCAAAAGAAAAAATTCCAGACCTAAATTACATACTCTTTTAATTAGGAGTTTATAAAAAAATTATGTTTCAATAAATGAGTGTTAAAGGGGAAAAAAGGCTGCTGTAGATTTCAATGAGCACATTAATCATGTTCATGACAATAAAAAGATTCAGTTATGTATTAAATACTTCTAATAAAATCTAAATTATATTTAACACATAAAATAATATAGGTGTGCCATGTTACAACATATAAAGGGAAAAAAACTGATACAAAAAATACTTAATTTTTCAAAACAGAATTTTATTTTTATGATATTAACAATAAATATTTTACTATATTATATATCACTTAACATTTTACTCATATTGAAGTTTTACATTACTTTAACGCTAAAAATGCTTCGTGATATTACTTTAACAGTAACTGCACACAACTACATTAAAATACCTTAATACATTAAAATATGAAATTTATAAAAATGTAGTACAAAACAAAGTTTTAAAATCTATATATACTCTACATGCATTTTTTGAGCTTAACCTTCCAGCACGCGAGCTCGGCAATTTTATATGAGCACGTGCGTGTCATACTTTTTACGACATCCGTTATTTTATTGTTTTTGCCACGAAAAAAAAACAGAAATGAGTGAATATTGATAATAAATTTGTTAAGAAATAAGATATTAATCTTATTATTGCAAAATACATTCAAATATAAGTAAATTATTTTAAAGTTCTTAGTGAGATGGAAATGCAATGATGTATTTCATTATAGAAAATTTTAATTTATTATGTAATGATTATATTTTAAAATCGAAGCTAATTTTAATATTCATCAAAGATAAGTATAGACAATAAAAAAGGAAAACACCTTGGTAGGGAAAAAAGTAAGTTTAGCAATACTTACTTCTGCAAGGAAATTTACTTCTTACTATTTACAAAAATGCACTTTAAACCTAATTTAATGTTTTTATTTATTTCTAAAAAATAGAAATAAAAGAAATAAGGAATGGAAATCGCTATTGTTCTCCCACCCAAAGATTTCCTTGTCTTGCTTTTCTTCATCAGATAATTCCTGAAGATTACGAGCAAAATCAGCTGTTTGCACATATGTTTTTGCCATGAAAACTGATATAAAATTTACAGAGCCAAATTTATTCAAATTAAAATAATACACGGCAATTAATAACACAAAATTAGAAAATATTTGAGGAAAAAATATTTTCCAAATTTTTAAAACACGATTATGCGCATGACGTAAATTTTGCGAAAAAGCTGCCACGTAGCACAAAATCTCATTTAAAAAAAAAAGTCAAATGACTTTCTGCTGACACATTCCATGATGTGGGGAAGGGTAGAAAGGAGGAATAGAAATGACCTTCAGACGTCTCAGCTTCGATATGCGAAAAAAGTGCATTAAAAACTGAATTTGTCGTAAATTTTGCACATATGCGCATGCTGGAAGGTTAACCAACCTACTCCCCCAATTTTCCCATTGCATTTTATATTTCATAGAAATCACAAGTATTGCTTTTAATAATCATCATCTTTGGTAGTTATTTAGAAACCTCAAAACTGCAACCATAAGACAGAAATTTCTAATTGCAACATAAAGTTATACCTTAAAAAAAGTAATAACTAATTATATCTTTATATAAGCAGGAATTGCCCGAAAATAGCAGGAATTGTCCGAAAATACAAGACAACACCAAAAAAAGTATGACAAAGTATCACATCTCCACAGTCCAGTTTAAACTCAGAACTTATTTCCCTCAATACGTCAGACACTTCTTTCATTCCAGATATAAAGTTTCCTACCTGAGACATACTAAACATTTTTACCTGTGAATCTTGCACTGTCATTAATTACTAATAGTAAATGCATTAACTCTGTTTACAGCTCTTGCCTTCTCATGCCACCTTACAATGCTCAAAAGCCTACATTCAAAATTATATAAAATTTCAGATGAGAAAAATTTAGACATCAGCCATAAAAGCCAATGTATTTTGTAGGTCTAAAACATGAAAGTAAATCATCTATCAAATTACAAATTTCTGCTGAACGTGAAAGTTGGCAGAGATGTTGCCAAACCTGCACCAATAATTTTGGCAGAAGTGTTAATGGACCAGGTCATTCTTTACATAAACAGTAATCAGTAACCTCAAACATTAATCATTTTTTTCAAAATGTGATAAAAAACAGAACATATATTCCTGCTTACAGAAGTTAAAACAGGCTTACCAAAAAAAAAAAGGGTTTACATAAAACGAAGGTGAAATTCTTACAAAGCATGCTATCTATTTCTGTTGTAAATTACACTATTTGGCAACAACGTTTATGTGCTAATAAGATTTATAATGATGTTAAAAATGTCTCATTTATTTAACCTTTTGATGGTTATGAGATTAAGGAACTCCTTCTTACCAAATATGTGCTATATCTGTCAGTAATAACTTGGTTATGCTTGTTAATTTGTACCCACTGTGGTGTGTAACTGGAATGTGAGCTAAGCTCATTTCATGACCATCAAAGGGTTAATTTGGAAAGGGGAGATTTTTCTAAAATTCTTAAATATTCCAGTTACTTCAGCTCTCCAGTTAGTTGAATGCCAGATAGTTAATCTTTCACTGTTATTTCTATACCAACAGATTATTACACTGTAAATATGCATCCTGAAAATTACAAGCTGCATTGACAAAGTTGCATTTTAGGAGCCACGAGTTCTGATTGTTGTGCATAGGGTATTGCAAGTATAAGTATCTGTGTTTAGAGGACCGTGGCTTGAAAAAGTTTAAAAACTGATGTAAGCAGCCATCTGCAATTTACTTACTATTAGCAACAGCTCATTTTTTTGGATAATTGGCTAAAAGATTACACAAGGTGTCCCACAGTTACATGACACAAGAGCGTATGGCAACTTTCCACCAATACTTCCCAGGACATCTCATTTCATGAGATGACACATTAACTGGCTAGCAAGATCATCAGACTTATCACCAGTACACTACTTCCTGTCCAGTTCCAAGAGTATATGCCAACAAACCATTAACAACTGATGTACTTAAGGAAGAAATTAGAAGGGAAATTACAGCTATTCCATTTGACATGCTCCACTGCACCATTCTGCAGCTGTTTTCTCTTGCACAAATTTACAAATATTAATTTTATGTTTTATGCTAATTTTGAATTTCATCTCATGTGACATTCCAAAGTTTCTAGGAGGTATTTTAATACTTTTAAATTGAAGATAAATAACATAATTTAAAGATGAGAACTTTTCTTCTGCAAAAAGAGCTGCTTTTTCCAAGAAAGCTTACTGAAAAGCAAATAGTACATTAAGTCCAAAAATTAAATTGCACAAAATTCTATTCCTGAATTTCAATGACATATGTTACTTTAAATAACATACACTATTCACAGATAGTGTATTAAATACAGTAAAATTAATACAAAGTCAGGTATCCCAAGTAAGTGGGTGCATCACATAGAACATAATCAGGAAATATTTTGCCATAAACAAATCATTGCAAACCATCTTTCTTCTATGGAATAACTTCGGGATCTTTTACTTGAAATTTATGATTTTGAATGGTTAAATTTGCTATTTATCTTACCACCTCTTCTCTCCACTCACGCAAGATTATGCTCTGTATCTGGTGGACTAGCCACCAAGTGGTGCAATCCTGACAGGGTAACAAACCAACATGGCAGGCCTGTACTCGCAGCAGCTGTAACCCGTGCATCAGGCACTGATGCATAAAGAGCCAGCATTGGTCAATCGTAATGGAGTACTCCTCCTCCATGACAATGTGAGGATGTATGTGGCTCAGGAGGCCAGGGACAAAATCCAACGACTGGGCTGGGGAGATAACATAACATTTAATGACGCTTCCTTCTTATGAAAAGAAGGAAAAGAGTTTAGGCAATGGGCTGGGAGATACTATCCCATCCACCATACTCCACAGACCTTGCACCAACAGACTACCTACCACCTTTGCCATTCTCTGAACGTGACAGATTTCATAGTGGCACATGTGTCCATATCAAAAATAATATACCACATAGAAGAATAGACACCCTGAGCATGAGCAAACTCGAGGCAAGGATTATTGAAATTTTTATTCAAAATTCACCGTCCCTAATGCTGATCTCTGATCTTCCCCCAGTAGGTAAATTACATGTGGAAGATTTTACTAAACTGCTCACTATTTCAAATAATTTGATTATTGCTGGTGATCTAAATTGTCACCATCAGCATTGGCGTTGTCGTAGATCAAACCCTGCTGGTCGGGCGTCCTAAAATGGGCTCAGTGCGCCCAAATTAAAATTATTTCGCCGGGAGCCCCTTCATTCATTAATTTGGCTCTATTTTGAAACATTCCTTTTGAATATAACGTGACTGTGGAAAATTGTTTATAATCAGATCACAACCCCGGTGATCATTGACCTTAGCTGTAATCTTATTAACCCAAATTCTCCGGCACTCGTCTCTACAAATTGGGAAGATTTCAGATTTAAACTTAAAAATAAACTTCCACCCTCCCTTGAAATAAAATCCAGCCATGATATAGAAACGGCAGTTGATCAATTAACGTCCACTTTAACAGATACTTATAAAGAAGTATCAAAACCAACACTTAGACCCAATTTTCGTAAACTTCCTCCTGAAATTAAATCCAAAATTAAAGAAAAGAATAAAGTACGAAGACTTTGACAAAAATGTAGGAATCCTAACTTAAAATTACAACTTCGTACTCTCCAAAATAAGATCAAGGCATCATGTGACCAATTCTACCAATGACAATACACGAATTACATTCAGTCTTTAATGACCAATGACAACAGTCTTTGGCGTGCATCAGCCAGACTAGTGCGCAAACAAAAATCAAACATTTCGCCCTTAGCTACGGATGCAGTGGTGGCGCATACAGACACCGAAAAAGCAGAATTAATTGCTGACTGCCTCCAAACTCAATTCACACCACATAATGAAGGAATTTTTGTGAACAACGCTAATTCTTTCCAACAAGATGTTGAACATTTCCATTCCTCTCCTTTTGCGAGAGAAATACAGTACACAACCATGAGCAAAGTTACTGAACATATTCCTAAGTTCAAACTCATAAAAGCACCTGGATTGGACTCTATCTCTAATCGTATGATTAAATACCTGTCCTCCAATTATCTATTTTTCTTAGTAATGCTTATAAATTATATGACTATGCATTTCTATTTTCCTCATAGCTGGAAGAGAGGACTTATTATAGTAAATAGTAAATGGAATTAAATAATGGCAGCAAATAATCAGATTTATTAACTTGTCTAAATTGCCTTATGGTCCGAAAAAAAAAAAGACTGGCAGTTCTACCAAGAAATTTCCTTTTGAGATGAATCTAATCTTAAGATAAAATTTCCAGTTCTGGAAAAAGCACTAATGACATATATAAAATGCAAAACCTGGCCAGAGCCACTCTAAACCTCAAAATTATAGACTTATCAGCCTCCTATCTTCGTCATCCAAGATACACAAATTTGTGCTACTTAAACGCCTGAATGATTTCTCCAAAATCACAATGTTCTAATTGATGAACAATTTGGATTTCGAGCAAAACACTGCACTATGCAACAGCTGCTGAGGACAGTGAGAGTTCATTCACAAACGGTTTAGTAGCAAAATGCTTACACACTTTTTCTCGATACAGCCAAAGCATTTGATAGGACTTGGCATATAGGAATTATTATCAAGCTCATACGATTTGATCTTCCAGCCCATTTAATTCACATAATTAACTCGTATCTCACTAATAGATCTTTTTCTGTACGAGTTAATTCTATCATTTCGACTCCCTGTCCAATCTTTAGTGATGTAGCTCGGGGTAGCTTTCGAAGACCTACCATCTTTTTCTGAAAATAAGACATCCTCCGAAAATAAGCCCTATCGTGATTTTCAGAACATTTTGTAAAATAAGACATCCTCCGAAAATAAGCCCTATTGTGATTTTCGGAACTTTTTGTAAAATAAGACATTCCTTGTAAATAATCCCTAGTTAAAATAATGTTACAAAAAGAATTCGTTAGAGAAAGTGGGTTGATTTTATGCTGCCATCACTGTTGAGGGGTCAGAATAGAGGTTTACTAGTTTGGGATTCAGCCAGTACTCACCACGCTAAAGACATGAAAAACTTTCTTACTGAGAGGAAGATTGATCAAATAATGATTCCGGCAGGAATGACTGGATACCTCCAGACACTTGACATTGCAATAAACAAGCCATTCAAGGATCATTTGTGGATAGAAATCAATGAATATATTGAACACAGAATGGTGAGAAATCATTGAGGTAATTTTGTAAAACCATGCTTACAAGAAGTTGTGAATTGGATAAAAAATTCATGGGACAAAATAACTGATAGTGATGTTTTCAATGCACTACAAACAGGATACTTAGACAAGAAGTATTCATTTAACGACAGCTATATCGCAAGACATGAGAGATTCAGACCAATGATTCAACAGGAAATGGATTTAGAAGAAAATCAGAATATAATTCAGAATTTTATTTATGACGATGTTCCAGAAGAAGATGACATGACTGTAATTGAATAAATTTAAATTTCTGTATTCTGTGTAAAATAAATATTAAATAAAAATATATAAATATAATTTTATTTTTGCCCTTCCCCGAAAATAAGCCCTAGAGCGTATTTTGGACCAAAACAGAAAGTAAGACAGTGTCTTATTTTCGGAAAAAGACAGTACTTTGTTCAACATCTTTATTAACGACATACCAAAATCACCTGATATCACTCTCGCACTTTATGCATATGATACAGCAATCCTACCTCAAAACAAACACCTTGAAAACTTGGTTCACAATATTCAGAGATATCTTTCAAGCCTTGAGCTCTGGCTCATTACTTGGAAAATTAAAATTAATACTGCTAAATGTGCTGCTATGGATTTTAAAAGAGGCCCCCTCCCGTACCCTACCATTAATTTAAAGTTTTTTAATGACTATATTCCCAGGTCAAATTCTTACAACTACCTAGGAGTGTTAGCTCGAAAGAGCCATCTGTCAGTTAAAAACAAAATCCTTCTCTATACCTCTGCTATAAGACCTATATTTTTGTATACTTCTACTATCTAGGGTACGGCTGCAAAAACTCGTGTGAAAAAACTTCAATCTTTTCAAAGAAAAACACTACGTATAGCCCTGAACGCTGCCTGGTACATCCGTACAGATATGATTCATTCGGACCTAAACGTTAAACTTGTGGATTATTAAAAAACTTAGTCAAAATTTATTCAACAAAACTGAACACACTTATAACCGAGCATCGCAACAACTAGCAGAGTATGACCCAGCAAATTGCAGCTTGCGGAAGAGACCAAGAGCCACCATTTGTCGGGACTACGGAATCTACACTCCAACTAAGAAGCGTAGACACACTCCTATAACTTCAGTTCCAGACGCTGCGCCGTGAAGGAAGGATGTCTCTTCAGAAAGCTGCCTATGAATTGGTATATTTTGTTGGAGATATGTCATCATCCTTTCCTGCAACCTTTGCATCTTGCAAAATTATCATTCTGTTCACCATAGAATCACAGCTCTTGCAGAATGTAATTCTGCCTTGAATATTTTCTTGCGGTACCTTAATTATTTGCATACCCATATTACGCCACATGCCAATGAGCCTATTAATCATAAAATCTTTCCTCTCCGCTTCTTGTTTTAGTATAGAATTGTGTTTATAAAAAATATAAAATACCAAAAAAATTATTAAAAATCTAAAAATTCTCAAGTTTTATAAATTCTTGCTATCCCTAACCTTTCTCAAGCCATGGGCTTCCTCTAGAGAGCATCAAGTTTAATACTTATGAAATTTTCCTATTTCTGCTCGCTTTTATTTAATTATGATGAGGAGGTACATGGTTTTGAACCATAGGCACTACATAACTTTTAATATTCGGCATTGGCCCTGAACAATCATCTTCGCGAGAAATCCTTCAGCAACAGCCAGACCTCAAAAAGGGCCTCAGAGACTTCGTGTCGACGACTCCTGAGTTTTACCACGATGCCATCGCACAGCTAGTCACTCGTTGGCAAAGGTCACTGGATGCCAATGGTGATTACTTTGAGGATTAGTGGTGATTATTATTTGTTTTATGACTCGTTCTTTCTGACTGTCCAAAACAGCAAGAACGTTTTTGGTTACCTTGTACAATCCAATGTAGTGTAATCCAATTTATTTTCAAAGCAGCGGAAGTACCTGATCGCAGTCAAGTTAGATTGAGAGTAGTGAATCTAACAACAGAATGATACCGCTGTAATTCTTCTCTAATAGTGATGCAAAAAATGATTCATGGTCACGCATTTTTCTGTCTGATGCGATATGGAAACCACATAAAAAATTTCAATAGAAAAATAAACTAATTCTCTCTCATTACATCAGCAACAATGGCACGCAGTTTTTAATGATTTGTGTCTTTCTAATCAAATGGTGGTAAAAGCTCAAGTTCCATCCAATATTTCACTTATATTCAATTTCAGTCAATTAAATGTGGCAAAACACTAATCATAATTAATCAGAAATCAATAATGCAAACAAACACACAAACATTCTTCCTTATATATAGATTTTGTAAAACATACAAATTTTTGATTAACAAACTCTGTGATTTGAAAGCGAGCAGTAGCAACACTTTTCGAAATAAAGAAATCTTCTCTCTAATGCGAGAGACTGCTGCTACTCGGAAGAATAAGTGCGAAAATTAATGATTTTGGAGTTTTTAATTAATATCTTGGCTGATTAAAGTAGTACGCAGTTGAAATGGCTTACTGCGAATTTTTAGAGTCGGGGAATAATGTATTTAATGTTTGGCAATACTATTTACATTTCATTGTAAAACTTAGAAATTTTTTGTTAACAAACTCTACGATTTGAAAGCGAGCAGTGGCAACAAGTTTCAAAATAAAGCAGAGTTTCATATCCAACTTGCGAGATAGTTGCCACTTGGAAAAATAAGAGCAAAAATTATCGTTTTTCTGATTTAGCTACTTTTTTGGGGGGGAAAAGTTGAAGTCGACCTTTTCCAGGGCCCAGAAAAGAATTGTAGATAAAGTTTGGTGACGATAGCTATAGTAGTGACTGAGTTATTAGCAAACAAACACAGACTTTCTTCTTTATATATGTAGATGACTGCAGAAATTTTTATAAGATGTATTCATACTATAAGTAATTCTGTAATTTTTCATACCAGAAATATTGAGAGTTCAATGTTGGAAGATCTTTCTTACACCATTTTAACATACAACTGTAGCCTTTAAAACTTAAACAGTACGAAGTTCGAAATCTGGACATCCAATATCCGGACCTCTAGACCAGTGGTTGCCAACTGGTGGTCTGTGAAAACTTTTAGATGATCCGCAGAAAAATTGGGACATTATTTTTATTTTATGAAGATTCAGTTTAAAAAATGACGAGTAACAAAAACCTATTATGGAATATGGATTATACTTTTTATTTCCTTGTACGAAGCAAAAAGGAAGTATTGTAATCGCGGAAAGTTTCAGGCAGCATATTTCAATGAAAATATCCATTTTGACCGCTGTTGAATGCAATTTAACGATGTTTTTGCGTGATATCTGTACGTAAGAACTGAATAAAAGACTCATTTCCTTCAAAAAAAATTATAAAACTGCTTTAAAATTAAGTTTGAAGAGAATTTTTCGTGGCATCTGTACAAACGTATGTACGTACGTATCTCACATAACTCAAAAACGAGTAGCCTCAGAACGTTGAAATTTTGTATATATAACTGCTATTACATGTAGATGTGCACCTCGTATTTTGGTTGCAATCGGCCGCACCAAACGCATATAAATTACGGTTTCATATTTTTAATTTTATAATTTCTGCATGCCATCTTACCAGATTTAAACTGATGATTTATAATCTGGAAAAACCGATAATCCGGAATCGCCGAAGTCCCGACAAGTCCGGATTAAAGACTTTTGACTGTATAAATATGTTTATATATATATCCACTCTGTTACCGGCTCAGTGATATCGGTTTCTTTACTCTTATATGTTTGTAAATTGTACATTTTTTGCTTATAAAAGGATTGAATTATGTTATTCTTATCTTCCAGCTAAAGTTTTTATGCCTTTAGTAAATCTGTATGCAATATTTTTAGAATTATCAACAATTTTAAAGTTATTTAAGTGCCCCTAAGCCTAATAATTTTTTAATGGCGGCCATTGCTTGTTTACATTTGAAACAGCAGACTAGTGGATTTGTTGCCAATCAAGAGAAACTTAGCTTCGCAACAACAAAGATAACGCCTTCATTTATTATTGCGAATTAAATCATGCTTGATCTTTTCTGGAATTTTTTCGAGGAAACAAGTGTTTAAGATTTACTTCGTAATTTTTAATACAGATATTTTGAGTTTTTATGTATTTTTGCCTTCTCGCAAAGTGAGAACTGAATTAATTGAATGAGAAATACTCAATTGTCTGTGAAAAACTGTTTCTTTTTTGTTTAATTTGCTTAATTTCTTTTATACTTCATTCTAGCTTTATTATAGTATTTGAATAGAACATGTGGCAACGATTAGGTAATTCTATTCTTTAAATGATATAAAATTTATGCATTCTGAGTTATAATATGAATGAAATATAATACTGTTAAGTGAATCTAGCACCAGAGTGTCGCTATGGTAAACAAATACTAGAGTGAATTTTAAAGAATGCATTTATTCTATTGTGGTTTATGCGCTGTCGGTGAAGTAGATTTAATTAAATCTAATAAGTTTAAATGAAATACAAGAAAAAATTTGCATAATTTAATATTCCGTACAAGGAAGTCATGTCGTGTACACATGAGATTTTGTTTTTAAAATTTTAGCTACTACTTTTAGCGAAATTCCTTCTGAATTTAGCGACTTCTAAGCTACTTATGCAGGTGTATCTAGTGACATTTGAAATTGAGAGTTGGCATCTATGGATACGCTGCTGTTATCAATAATAGCACAAACTGCAATTCTCTTTCCTTTTGAATTACAAACATATGCTATTGTAGTCATTAATAACACTGTTTTCCTCCATATGAATAGGCAACTTGATGGATTTTTAGGAGAACCATCTGCATTCTTGTTTATAATCGCATCACTGGAAGTTCCGACTTTTGTTTTGTCTACCTGTTGATTGATGGTGCCATTGCTGAGTAAGAGATGATAATTATGTTTACAATAATTAAAAATTTGCGGCATAGCACTTTCAGTTTATTGATATTGCTTTGTGTTTGCTAGTTTGGTCTTGCTTTTCATGAAGTTCCTTTACAGTGATATGGAGAATTGAAGCTTCCTGTACAAAAAGGTAAGATTTTTTTACTTTTCATGTAATTTTTCAATGTGAATGAAATATGTGTATCACTGAGATGTTAATAGTGTTTTAATTATTACTCATAATCAGGGACATAGCTTGAATTTCCATAAAGGCATGCTGCTGCACACCAAATGTTTCGAAAATTATATTAACCAATGAAAATTAGAATTACATGTATTGAAAAGTTGAATATTGTTAATTTAGTGCATTAATATGTTGTTTTTAAGGTCAACTTAAGGGGATTTTTAAAATTCATATTAGTGGTTCGCCAAATATTAAAATTATATATGTAGTGGTCTGTGATGGTTGACGACTGTTGCTTTAGACCACCGGCCACAAAATAAATAAAATAATGTAAAAAAATCGCCTCCCTTATAAAATCTAGGATCAATGCAGAATATAATTCACAAAAAAAAAAAAAAAAAAAAGGCGTGCGAACCATAAATACAAATTTTTTGTCATTTAAAGTGACATTGTTGCATTTCATTTTTTAAATAGTGCTGGCTAGGACTAGCACCATAGTCAATAACAATATATTGATTAGTGCTGTGTTTGATGTTGGCCAGGATTGTTTTCATCCTGAATAGCTGTGTGTTGGGGAGGGGGCTAACATACACATTTTGCTGCCTCTCTTGAATTTCCTAAATTTCTCTATCTGGCATTGTACACAAATTCAGAAAAATCCCCCCCAACATTCTGCTCCTCAGTGCCTCTCCTTAATTAAACTGCCGCTAAATTTTTGCAGTCTCGTCATTTCTAAATTTCTCTATCTGGGATTGTTCAGAAAATTTAGAAAACAAATTCAGAAACATTTATCACCCCTAAATTCTGCTGCCTAATGCCTCTCCTTAGATAAAAAATTTTGCCGATCAGTGCTCCACAAAATTCTAATATTTTTGCTGCCGCTAAGTTCTTCTGCCTGTTGTGCCCTTACTGGCTCTGGCACTATTGAGATTTAGCAGCCTTATATGATCGAAATAACAAGCGAAGCCCCACTATTGCCATGTTGGTGTCATTTTATTAGATTTAAACTCACAATCTAAAATTTTGAAATTCCTGAAATCAGGAATAACCAAAGTCCCAACAATACAGAATTTCGGACTGTGTACCGTAAAAGCATATCTTTACTCAAAAATCTCACAAGTTGCATGATGCCCCTTCCCCCGAAAAAAAGTAAGTTGCAAAATGGTTTAAAAAAATTTATATGATGAGCATGTTTTTCAGAAGTGATTTCAATTCCACAAAAAAGTGATTTCCCTATCAAATTTATGCAGAATGTATTACTTTGAGAATACAAGATTTTGAATGCTTACACTAAAGGTAGAGTTGTTGTTGATTCAACAGCATACTAAAATAATGCACTTTATTGATGGCAAGAAACATTTTGATGCATGTGTAATGTAAATACCAAAAAAATCAGAACTACGCCGAGACTACCCGTCAACGGTTGTTCTGCACAGGTTCTTAATATACTATATAAAACTTAATAATAATTAGACACAGTGAGTCTACTATTAGAATATCCGTTTACAATTTCAATATTTATAGAAAAAAGAAATAAATCTTATCTACTTAAATTCTGCACATCTAGGAAATATTCTTGACGAATAAACACTTTTATTAATAATCGACATCAGCATTTTCACAGTTTCTTTGAAGTAAAGCAGGAACTAGGATATTATTCAATAAACAGAACACAAATACAATATAATAATTCAATTCAATTCATATCAACATTAAATTCATAGAGCACTTCTATCACTAAGCAAACAGGGATCAGAACGTGCACGGCAACGCCGAAAACTGATGCCATCCACCAAAAAAGGATGCATAAAACTCGCATCATTAAAACATTAATACATTAAAAGTCCCATGTTCATTCATTAAAGTTATTCACAAAACAGTCTCGTGGATATCTTCCAAAGTTTATTGACGGCATTACGTAACAGCATGCATATGCTCAAGTGTATGGAACCAATTTTTGCATAGACTACAGCCAGCTAATATTTGATTTCAACAGTTGCATGATATGGACAGTAGAAAAAAAATTACACTGTTAATAACTATGCTTACACACGACATAGTTAATCACAAAACCAATTCTGGAACGTATTGTGTAATGAGAAGCTACAGCTAATCTTGAGGTTAAGAAAGAACTAGGAAGAAGGGGAAAAGAGGCAAAGGATATTATTCACACACATTTTTTTAAGTATGATTACCTAAGGAAATGAATCAGTGCTTGCATCACATGCAATGGTTAACATTTCAAATTCATAACACTATTACCCACAATTAATAAAGAACACATATTTAAATTTAATTAATAAAATATTTACTAATCTAAACTTCATGAAAACTAATGCCATGCTAAATCAGATATGAATCTTTCCTTAAAATTAACGTTATTATTTACCTCTAATGTTCTTTTGTTTCAAAATATGCAAAATCACAGGAGAGACAATATTCAGTAGTTTATTTATCACAGAAGTATTTTCATGTTTTAAATTCAAAGAGAAATCCTAGAAGAGATGTCACTAAAATGTCTAACATTTTCATCTAGTAACATGTGAAATTTCCATGACAAACAGAACATACTGTGATGTGAAAATGACTAGATTTTCAGTGCACTCATGCAAAGCAGGTAGCAATAGTAACATCTACAGTGTGTATAAAATCAGAGACAGCAGTTTTCTCGTACTCAGTTCACATTTAAATGTTGTTTTCGGATAAGAAAATTTTAATGCCTTATGTAAGAAGAAATGTCTATCAGCATGTGCCTGACTTTGACAAACAAAGGATTATAGCCTACTGGGATTGTGGTTTTCCATACTTCAATATTGCTGCTTGACTCAGTTGAGGTCCCACTACTGTCCACAGAATATGGAATCGATGGACTCAGGACAGTCATATGGAACATCAAATTAGTGCACCATCACCAACAACTGAGAAGACAGCATATAATCTTACTTGCATGGCCACAAAGGATCATACAGCCACATTATGAAGCCTGCATCAAGAAATGGAGCCTGATGCAAGACAAGTTTTTTGCTTGAACGGATGGATAATGTTTACAGTAGCACTGTGACTATGGCCTCCCTAACACTTTATTTCAGCTGGACAATGAATGACTGCATGTTGTCTATACTGTCCTTACCTTCTTCAGTACAGAAGGTGTTTATTCTCCTGACCTATTACCAACTGAAAATGTGTGATTAATGGCTGCCAAGCATTTGACATACCACCACTCACCATACACTACTGTCAATAAACTGTGGCACAGTGTTACAGCTACAAGGACTGCAGCCCTCATACATGCATACCATCTCTGTTTGACTCCCTGACCAGGTGGATAAATGCTGCCAGAGCTGTCTGCTCCGAGTATTGATTTCTCATAATTTATGTCCTAATATTCTGTAAATTTAATCACTTGTCCTTTCCACTACAATGTATGCATCCAACATGTCAGTTATTTGTGTTCCTTCTAGGTGAAGCATTTTAATGGCAACTAGTACAGTTTCTAAAGCAGTACTTCTTACTAACCCTCAAACAAATATACACATCTAATGCAATTTTTATAGCTACATATGAAATACAAACTATAGAAACAATTTAAAACAATGTCTACGACAGTTCTTACCCAGCTTTTATTTTTCCAACCGCTGGACATAGACATACACTTATAAAAATATTTGAAGTGGTGCAAAGATACATGTCTTCGCACTTTTAAATTTAAAGAAATATTTTTTTTTTAATTATGAAACCTAAATTTTTATATGTTCTGGTCCCTGTACTTATACTCAGAAAATTTTATACTTGTTATAAAAAATAAAACGAAAAAAGTTTGACTCGTGTTTAACAAAATTTGAAGGAGATATTTGATATAGAAATTGAGGCCTATATTTAGGGGGCATACGCAAATTCAAGAGCCATATGTTTGCATATGCACATAACTAAAAATATCGTTTAGGAAAAAATTTCTGATGTAGCTGTTTATGTGATGAGCATTCTACACTCTTAAATGTGAAAAATATTAGTCAATATAATGTTTTCAAAAGAGAGATTTTATTCACAGAATACTATGGAATTTGCATTCTAGAAAACACTAGTAGGCTTTAATATTGGCGCATAGCCATTTTGTAATATTATCTGTATCAATTAAAAATGAAAAACATATGTAATTTAATGAATTTTTACTATGATTTACCAGATTAAGATTCTAAAGGAATATAGCCTCATGAGAATATTAGCAATGTAATTCCAGATTTTAAAAATTAATACAGTACTAGGTGAAAATTGTTTTAATATAGCAAAACAACTAAATTATAAATTAAAGATACTAACAAAATAACATCACTGAATGGATTTAAGGGGGGAATCTAATTATCTTTATTTATTAACTGACTCCTCAACGCAAATTCAGAATGGCCTTAAATGTCACAAATTTTGAAATTAAATATCTGGGTCAATTTTGTCATTCAAAGTTTTTATGATTGTTTTTATAATGAATACAAAAATGTCCCGATTATAAACATAGGGAACAGAAGAATGTGTGAAAAGTTAAGATTTCATATTTTAAACAAACCTAATTTAAAATATAAAAACATGATTCTTTGTCATTTAAAACATTCTTATATGTAGGAAGTATAATATATCTACCACTAATGGCTGCAAAAATAAAGGCCATGTAAGGAATGCATATGCTTGATAATCATAATAGAATATTTAAACAAAATTTCCAAAAGAAGATAGCAAAAGTAAAAATTTTAAAATACCTAGGTATTACGCAGTCCTTTGAAAGATGGTTCATCAAATTACTTTTATCGTTTGCATTATCTTCTTTCTGAAAAATATACTAACATAAGATTTAAAAATTTCTTTATCAGAATATTTCCTATAAAACTATAATTTGATCTTACTAAAAAATCAGCTAGAGCATTCCATAAACATAACAAATTCATACAATTAAATTTTAAGCTCTAGACTTTCAGTGCATCTATAAAACTGAAAATGTTGTAAAAACATATATACATTCAACTACAGCAGTGATTTAGAAGCTTTTTATGATTGGAACCCCATTTTAGATGCTCAAGCTATACTGCAACCTCATATTCTCAGGAACATGTATTTTAAAATATGTTTGAACCCCTATTATGCAGTTTTTCAGCAACCTTTCAGTGCCTAAAATTTTTTTCACAGCCTCTATCCTGAACTACAGCATTCGTTATCTTCTAACAAAGTACCCTGCAGCACTCTTAAATGATATTCCCTGAGACTTGTTTGAGCAAATAAAATCCAGTTCTTGTTTCCCAGATACCAGAGAATCTACAAAATGATCACTGTCTTCAGTCTCAGACACTTTGTTAATGCAATAGGGCAATTACAATCCACTGAACTTTAAGGTACATTATTTTTTTAAATAGGTAAAACAATGTCTTTATTTAACATATCAAGAATAACTTACTCCAACTTAAATTGAAAAGATGATTATTTTAATATTTTTCTTCCTAATAAAAGCATAACATTTTACTATGACAAAACTCAGAGCCAACCCATAGCAGATTATGTCGGATAAGCAAATGCATCAAAAATCATGAAAAATTGACTCAATGAAATTTGGGTTAAGAGCAAATAAGATGCTATATTACAGAATAAAATCATCAAAGTTAACAAAAATCAGTTGCTTATATTGTTATTGAATATCTAATGACTGATCTACACTTTTATATATATATATATATAAAATGAAGTGGGAGAAGGAATAAAATTATACATGTTTGAAGAGTGCTTAACATTTTTTACTTTCTCATAAAATTTGATATTCAAAAATGAAATTAATCAACATTTTGGCATAGCTTCAAATTGTTTCCATATCTGAAACACCATTCCGAATATGTTCAATGTGACTAAAAATAATCTCAGTGGGGGGAGGGGGAAAACTAATTTCTTACTTGTCATACTTCATTTTCTTCTTATTCATATGTTTGATATTCTTCAGTTCAAAATGACATATCTCTTTTCACTTAATTATATGAAACCAAAATTGGGCAATATCATTACATCTTTTTTATCCAGTTCACTAAATTATTTTCAAACTGTACTGGTTTCTTTAATGATGCTATTAATTGGGTAATTAAACCTAACATAATCATTTACAAAATATAGTAAAATTTTAAGAGAGAAAATATCAAAAATAAATATAACTGATTTATGCATTAAAGCTATCTTTCAAGAATGCAATAAAACTGGAGATTTCATGAATGTCCTGTCAGCTTACTCAACCATACTAATACCACAATTTTACTACCAAATATGTTAATGAACAAAATTCACACAACTAGAGCTTTCACATTGTGCAAGATTTATCAGCAGGAATCTGAATGGCATATTAATTATTTCTCTTATTCATTTTCCTTTGACTTTCTACTTATCCTATCAGTATTCAGACAGTTATAATTTTAAGAATGGCTGCCTAGATGAAAGAGAGACAATTTAGCATCAATGCTGGATTTAGATATAAGCTACAGGTTAGGGTATAGCAAGCTATAGCTTACAGTCCCCCCCCCAAAAAAAATAGTAAATAGTCAGTAAGTGTCAGTTTATACTTAATGTACTACAGCATTATTTGTCCCAATGCAGCGTGTCTGGGATTGTCCCACACTACTTATTTCTTTAGCACTATACGCATTTTATGATTAATCATTTTCTATATAACTTATAAAAATTTTGAATTCTCAACAATTCCATGCATTATATTACTTTTAAATTCATGTTTATAGTTATATTAAATATTCTGCCCACAGTTTTTTCAGATGGCAACCAGAAGTTATAAAAGTGGAGCTTAAAAGAAGAAGCAGGGAATTGAAGAAGTGATTAGCACGTTAACAAAATTAGACAGTATCTGAACAAAAATAGATACATGGCCAGATGAATCCAAAGCATCATCCTTTTCCTGATACAGAGCCTCATATATCTAGTTGGATTGTATTTACTTCCATGAATGAAACAACAAATATTAAGATTTACAAACCATAGAGTTGTACAAGCACAAAAGACTGAGCATCAAAAAACAGACAGAATGATGTTCAGCTACATGGTCATTTAAATAAAAATGAAACTTTATTCTGGGCAGAAAAAAGTCAGTGAGCTCGTATGAAAAATCAAAGAATTTTTTGTTTCCTTTTACCATAGTTTGTTATGAATAAAAATGTTAAAGATTTATTATTTCGCTATCAATATATTACTTAATTGTATTTCCATTTAACTCTATCTAAAAATAATATTTATCCGACATAGAGTACCTCGGCTTATAAAGGGCTCCATATCTTAAATAGCTTAGTATCACATAAGTCTAAATATGGTCCTCCCTAGTGGCAGTTACAATGGCATCTCTCATTTTAACATTATTTTTAGGCACAGGTTTGTCAACTGTTCTTTCAAAAATCCTTGTAGACTGCAGATTATTTTTTACATAATTAGTACTGTACGATTTCTGTTGATGCAAAAATTGCGTTGAATATGTACTATTTTTTGCAGTTCTGTAAATCTTACTTCTAACTTCTCGGATGTTAGCCATATAATCTGTGATCTCAACAAAGATTAAGACCCTATTTATACTTTCAAACATTTATTTTCTTAACATTACTCTAGTCCAAAAGTAATTTCCATATGAATTTGAAGCTAATAGCCACAGTTTATGAACACTGTGTGATAGAGAAAGTATTTAGTATCCTCAAGCATGGGTTAAATGGCGTTTGTTATACACCAGCTTGCCTGAGCTTAATGCACTGCCTCTACTCAAAGAAGTTTACAATTTCAAAATTGATTCCAAGATTAACTAAGTATAGAATTATTCTAGAATTAAATAAAAAGAAAGTTATATATATTATGATTTCCAACATCCTGTAGAGCTGATGAGATGGTGAAAAATTTCTCCTGAACCTGAACTGTTGTGAAATGAGGAGGATGTATTTTCAGGAGAAATGCTTAATTATATTGCCGTATTTGACGGCATATAAGACGCACTTTTTTTCCTAAATTTGGTCTCAAAAAAGTTACCTGTGTCTTATATGTGAAGGACACAGGTTAACTTTCAATACTGAATGCTATTTTTAGCCCGGTTAAAGGTCTAGACACACATAACTTTTTCTACATCTACATGTGTGTGGCCTTCTAAATAAGGGTGCGTCTTATATGCCGTCAAATATGGTAATTCACAAGCTGACTGAGACTGACTGGATGATACAATTCCGAACCTAAATCAGGCCTGTTAGGCTTTAGAACAGGCGTAATAATAGCAGTCTTCCATGCCACTGGGAAATACTGCCACCTACGAGCAACACTGAAGATATTCATCAGCTTGAAAATCAGCTTAACCACCTACTCAGAATCCAGTCAATTTCAGGACTTTTCTTAGGCTTGGGATTTTTTACGTCGCCAAGAACTTCCGATTGTCAAACTGGAACAATGTTGTTCGAGAGAGGGTTTGTTTATAATCCAAGTGTAAGTCAAAGACTATGCATTCAACTGATGTGTCATGAATGTTGTTAGTGCAAAACTGAGATTCCAGATGCTGCGCTAAAAGTTCTGATTTCTCAGTCTTGGTACAATAGATCCTGTTGGGGCCTTTTAGGGGCAGAAATTTATTGCAGCATTTTTTAAACCTAGAAACGGCTCTCCAAATGGAGTTACCATCTGTGGACAGCAAATTTACGCAGTTAATCCAGTTGAGTTGTAATTAAGCCATAGTAAGAGACCTGACAGCATAATTAAAGTGATTTAATATAAACTTGTCATCAGCATGCCTGGTGCATTGGAATTGCCTTCTAGCTGCATTTCTCAATTTTGGATCTCCTCCTTCTGGGGCATGCATATTCATTACTTGCGTTATTTAGACAGAGCTAGCAGAATCAGGAAATTCTTTGACCAAGCTTTCAATGACATCCTCCGAATGTACAGTTGGTAGGGTTTATGTGATTATGGCATATTCTCAAGGATTTTCTGCCTAGGGGGATGCCTTCACGGGGGACTTTCTAAGGGAAAATGGCTCATATGCACATTACACATGGAGAAAACCATGAAAAAGTCCATGAAGCCATTCCAGTCATGGTATTCGAACCTTGGACCGAACTACCAGTGTTCAGCGACTTTACCACTTGGCTGCTGGTGGGCCACAGTTGGTAGGGTGTACTGAATATTGTTTAGAATTTTGGCATATCCCAGTCAGTAACAACTGTTCTTTTGTCTGGTGAAATATAATATCAAAATAATTCTGACCAGCTAATGGTCAGAAAATAACTCATCCAGCACCCAGTGTATCACTGCTACTTCTGAGCAGGAAGAAGTCAACAATTCTTGTAAAGTTCAAACAACCTACTCACTGAAGTATTTTTCTTTTGTTAAATTTTAGTAATTTCATACAATAGTCATTTATTTATTCTGGTCTCAGCTTATGAAATGCAAATTATCCAGTAAGTGAACTTAAAATTCACTGAAGCAATAGTAAATTATTAAAATATACATAAACATGAGATGATATAAACATACAGAACAAAAAAGCATGTACTTACAACATAGGACAGTATAAAAATTAAAAGTTCCTTTGATCACATTACAGTTCCTTATTAAACTTCACTGGCCTTTACTCTAAGTTAAATTGCATTCTGTTCATGCTTTAATATTTGCTCAGACCAGAAAATTACACAAAACAAAAGGCAGGAGGGATAGTTTAAAAGTAGGGTATCAATCATGGGCCTGCAGGAGCTTGCACTGCTGCCATACTGCATGCTTAAGTCAGCTGTAGTTAGTAAAGGAGATTCTGAGAAGTACCAGGCCTACTTGCTAAGTTACGTAAGATTAGTTACATCCATTCTGACCCTAAGTATTTGTAGGTTTGAGCTTTAGTTTACTGTTGCATATCTTTAAATCTCAGTATCAATGCAATCTGCTCACTTTGTATGAAAAGAGCTTATTTTAGTTTGCATTACCTTTTAAGTTTTTAAAAACACACCATGATATAAAAGGCTGTTTTAATTTTACAGTTGTGTTGCATACATCGTTAAGAGTACACAATTATTGGCATTAACTTTCCAAGTACCTAAATAGATTTAGATGAATAATTGCGAAGAGCTGTTAGATGGCAAGCTGAAGTTTCAAAATTTAAGTGTTTACTACCAGCATTTTAATGCATTTTGTTTTAAGTAAGAAAGAAAGAAATGAAAGAGAATTAAAATTTGCATACTTACATTAAAAAATCCAAAAATGTTTCGTTGAATTTTACAGTATCCATGATTACGATACCAAAACTCAAATTTACTATTCTGGATGAGATCAAATTTTTTAATATGAAAGAAGGTAGAAAATGAGTTTGGTGTTGGTTTTGAACTTAATAATAAATAAATAATATTCGAAACTGGTTGAATATACAGTACGGTCCCAGATACCTAAAACAAATGAAATGAAAGTAAGTAAAACTCAAAACATTTAAACACAATATAAGTGAATACTTGGGATTAATTCAGCAAGTAAATAAAAAAATTAAGGCTGTCAGATACATATAATTGATTACCTGACATCTATGGGTCTATATACAGAAATTAAAATTTTATCCAGGCATCCTTTAAAAATGTCAGTCAGAAATTATATTTCCATGGTGACATAAGTCAAAATGGTCACAAACTCACTTCTCGCATGATCAAATTACACATTCTTGAATTAAAATTTTAAGAGTTCATACTGAAGTATCACTGAAAACATGTCAGGTTCTTAAATGTTTATTTTCAACAAAAAAACTTTTATACCATAGTGCCAAACTTAAAATATGAAAAATGCAGAATTCACACTGCACAACGATGGCATTCAAAAAGATCTCCAAACTGGCATAAATTCAGTTTATAATGTATGATTCAGGTTATGGAGCTATTTATAATATGATTATGATATAAAATATATAAATAATTAACAAGGTACTCTAACTGTATATTCTTTGGTTAAATCAATTCTGTAATTTTCATGCACTTTACGCTTAAAAAATCCTGAGCATGGAAGAAAAGCTTTCATTTATCAAAGTACTTGCATACAGAATGAAAATAGTAACTAAGTATGTGCTACTTATGGATGAACTTAGTAATGTGTTATTGACTGATGTAAAAAAATTAAATAAAGATATTATTTGATCAAACGCTGGTTGAGTCTTGATAAAAATCAAGACAATTCATATCATTATGCTGCATATGGAGTGGAGGGATGAAGTTTGTATAAGTTTCATTTATTAATGGGAAACATTTTTCTTAGTAAAGGCTAAAAATCAAAACCGGGAGACTGGGATATGTGATGAAAAACAACAGTTTCCAGCTAAAACCCAGCAAGCTAGAACTGTATCACGCCATGACAGCATTCATATATACATATTAAAAAAAATCTGAAAGGATTCAGAACGGTCACCCAAAAAAGGCTCAAAATGAGGTTTAATATGGATCATCAGGACAGATTAACAATAGAGAAGGCGTACACAGAAGAGTGAAACATTATACATTTAGGCTAACACGCTAACATTATATAGCTTCTGCATAATTGAAAAGTGAAAAATTACATACTGTAATTTCCTAAATATATTTAATGTTTCTAATTATATATAGATATCATAAATTAAATTCATTTTTATTTTAAAAAATCAGATTAAAATGTAAAAAAATTATTTTCTTATGAAGTGCATCTATTGTTTTTAAAAAGCTTAGTTTATTAATCTATTAATATACAGAAATATACAGATTAAATCTCAAAGATAAATATTTTACATTTTGCTAAATGGCAATGGACTTAAATGAAAAGTGAAACAATGCATTTACAGTGGATGACATTTAAAAGTGAATTAATGCAAAACTGTGTTTTGAAACTAATATCCTTCAGAGCTAAAACATATCCCCCACTGTAGAAATGTTAAAAATTGAAACCTTTTCACATAGTTTCTATGATCTTTCTACTATAGCTTTCATTTAAGAGAAACAGTTTTCAGTCACATAATTTCCATACATTTTTTTTAATAATCAGTTTGCATATTAGAAAAAACAGTTTTCCCTCTAAAAATGTTTTTATTCCGATTTAAAAATTCCTGACTCGTTTTTGCTCTTTTAAGCAGAAAGCCTGGATGAAAATTTAAATTTCCTTAGTTTTTAAGGAGGGACATGAAAAATAATTACCACTGATGACAATCTCACTTTATTCAATATAATGTCAAAATTATACACCTACATGCAATTATTCAGAAAATATTTTAACAGGCAATCTTTTCCAGGGTTGTTACTCAATTAGGAGAATGGAATTCCTCAATTCTTCCAGGTGTTTTAAGAAAATTACAGTCTAGCCACATAGTGCACGTAAACTGTGGTGAGGGTAAAATAATTATGGCACCACTTGAAAATAAAAACATTTACCAAATACATATTATTGGGGGGGACTTATTTTTGAATCCCCAAAGCGTTACAGTTACAACTATAATGGTTGATTTCTCAGTACTTTCAAATTAAGTTTTGCCAAACTAAGAAAACTGAACCTAATTTGTAAATTATGTGTGCAAGTCAGATAAATATTTCCATTTGGCCCTATTATGTGAACATAAATTTCTTGAATTCTTTCAGTAGGTTCTTGATATCTTTCAAAACCTGATTTTGTTTGATGAGAAACTGTTTTACTGGCAGGAAATACATGCTCAGGTTTTAACCTGCCAGCACGTGCACCAAAATTACGAACACGAGAAGGCGCACTGGGTATGTCCTACCCGAAAGCAATTAACACGTTTTAAATTACATTAATAATATAAATATAAGTATAAATGTGGATTAACATAAAAAACAATGAACTTTAGAATATTTTAAAGAATACAGGTATAATAAATGAAGTACTTAACATACAATTATTTTGCACATCTCTGGCAGACTGAACACATATGCTCGATACAAATACTGACATTACATTTTTCGCACAGAAACCGCGTCTTTTTGTCCTTGTTTTTAGGGCACTCAGCGCATCGTCTGTAAACGTTTTTCACCTTTTTAGATGGTGGTTCCATGTTGCAATTTCCTGAAATTATTTTTTCTTTTAGTTTCTAAGGGAGCATGATTTGCTGCCGCCGCTAATTTGAGTAATCTTCCACTTTCGAATAACTAGTATTTCCTAGAATTTTAAAATAATTAGATAATGCTTTTAGAACTAGTCCTGACATTCGTTCAGAATTTGTTTTTCTTCCATTACCAAGCCATTTTTACCAACATAATTTTCATCATTTCATTGATTTTCTAATTCACTAATTCAGTGTCTGTATCACTGTCTGTTGATGAATTATAATTGCTGTTGTGTTCTTCATCTATTAATTCTTCCTCCTCTTCTCTAAATGTTTCATCATCTGTTGAAATGGTTTCTAGCATATTTTTCAACCTTTTCCATTTCTTTATCATAACTTAGATGCCACGCCATGCTGACTAAGAAAGTGAGGGTGGAAATCTGAGGGACGCGAGAAGGCGTGCGGAAGTCACATACCCAAATGGTACCATTCGTAGAAAAGTATTCGAAGAATCACTCCACGGATTTCCCAGCTTCATGAATGTAACCTTGAATTCACCTACAAAAGGTTTCGACCATTTTCAGGAAAGGGGTTTTGAGATAAGGGACAAAGAATATGCCCCTCAGTACGAGATACCTGGTGCGCATACTCGTGGGTTAAGTTTAGAAGAATGAATTTTGAAGTTATAAAAGCTTTACTAATGATTTCGTTCCTGGGTGTAAAAATGAATAAATATTTTCATTCAATATTTCTTTGGTATATAGGGTCTAAATTGTTGTGGACGATATATCACACCATAAATTTTTTCCTGAAAGTACCATATATTGTATAAATTTTAATGAAGTTGAATTTTGTAAATTTTTTTAGTTCTTGGCCATCAGTCTGTTATCTCATCGAAACTAATTTCTATTATTTCTTCTATTCTTGATAACGTGTCAGCTATTATATTGTTTTCCCCTTTACTATGGTTGATTTCTGTTGTAAACTGTGAAATATATTGTAGTTGTCTGCACTGTCTGGTTTTAGTTGAAAATCATACAGCAGAGTCTTGTGATCAGTAAATATGGTAAAATTTCTTCCTTCTAAAAGATGTTTACAATATTTTATAGACATGTAAATTCCAAGCAATTCACGGGCATGTGTACTATAATTTTGCTATGCAGTATTCAGATTTTTCGAAAAGAATGTCATTGGCTTCCATCTATTTTTATTCTAATTTTATAAAATTGATCCAATAGCCAAATCTTAATCTTAATCTATAACCAAATCTTAATCTGTAAACAATGCCAGAGGTATTTGGGTAGGAAACAATGCAACATTAACAACATCTTGCTTATGCTTTGCAAATCATTTTAATACCTCTCATATTCCCCTGAATGTTTCTCGTTTTTTTCCGCTGAACCTTTCAAGCAGCCATGTAAAACAGCTTTTTGCAGCATCTTTTAAGTAACGATGATAAAAGCTGATTGTGGCAAGAAATGCTCAGGGATGGTTTGGGGTATTTTGCAATTCCATATAGGTCAATATATGAATTTGCAATTTAGTATAGGTTTTTTTTTAGGTAATGGATGAGAACCTTTAGGTGTCAGCAAATACCCTAAAAATGCTATATTTTATTCCTCAAAAGTTGGTTTTGACAAAGTTATTCATTAGCCATACTTTTTTATTATTAAATTTAATCATTCAAAAACTAGATTCAGGTGTTTCTAATGCTCTTCTTCATTACATAATGCATCAATACATTATCTAAATAAGCAAAAATGAAACCTCTAAAATCTTCATGGATGAATCTTTGAAATGTTGAAGGTGCATTTTTCAAACCAAACTCATAACATTAAATTCATATAAACCAAATCAGGTTATTACAATCTCACATTTATCCTCTTCTGCTCCTGGTACCTGGATTTCAGAAAAAAATTTTGGTGTCTTTTAAAATGTGGTGAAAATCTCCAATTCTTGGTATTGGGTATTTATTAGACAGTTTTGGAAATAACTTCCCTGTAATCTCGGCATGGAAGATATAATGGCAACTTTTGCATTTCCATGTGAAATGAATGGCATGCTTGCCAACCTATGACACTCAAAAATCAGGTGATTTTTTTAAGAAATCGGGAGATTTTTCACAATGTTAAAAAAGACTTTTTAAATGATGAAAATATAGTTTTTAATAATGAATTAACTATAAATAGTAACTAATTCTTAAATGCAAGCAACACAAAAATACCTTGCACATAAAAAACATTATTATTTGCATCGTTTAAGGGGCGGAGAAACACTTTAATCAGTTTTCGTACAAATGTTATAAACAGTGGCAGATTTTGCTTTCTTTAAGAAAGAAGCCTCATAATTTTGTTCACAGCAATTGCCACATACGCCTGCTTTCGCTAATAAAAGTTTTTCTTATGTGTCATCACTAATATTAGATCTAAATTTAGTCCTCGTTTTCCCAACAACACTGAAAATCCTCTCACACTCTGAATTACTATGGGAAACTGTCAAGATGGCCAACATAATTCTAGACAGTTCACTATATTTTAAAATTCCATCAGCATCTTTCAGTTTTCCAATTAAACTCCACTGGGTGTCAATCCTAGCTGATTTTATAACTTCATCCAAGTTTTCTAACTGTAAACTGCTGTTGTGCAGCTGTTGGAACCGTTTCAACTTTTCCTTCCTTTTAGAAATCCTTTCAAGATAATAATAAATATCAACAATGTGTTCATCCACAGTTATTGGTAAAGAAGCTGCCCCTTTTACAGCTGCTAAATTTAAGAGGTGACAGGTGCACCTCATAATCTGCAAATCTGAATTTTCCTTTCTCAAGATGCCTGCAACACCAGTTTTCAAGCCTACCAATACTGGTGCATTATCGGCACCAAGTGCTAAGCAATTATCCAGAGAGAATGCATTTTCTTTTAAAGTTTTAATAATTAGCTGTGCTATATTAAAGCCTGTCAAATGTCCTTCTAAAGCGGGGACAGAAAGTAAACTGCACTCAATTTCTGATGACTCTGGATTAAAAAAAGAAACGACAATTGGATACAGTTTTGAATCGGTATTATTGCTTCCATCTGTAGAGAGGCAGAACGGAGCTGTTTTAATGCAATTAATAACTGAAGATTTATTTTTCAAATCCATTTTTTTTAACAATTGCACCTGTTTTGGTTCTTGCACTTGAGTATTTTTTAGCGATTTCACTATTGGGAAACGTTTTTCTAAATAAAGCTGCAGCGTGATCCGATGCATTCAATGGCAGGTTGTGCTCCAGTAAAAAGGCAGAGAACAGACATTCTGCAATAATAACTTTTTGGTCCTTTGTTTCCGAAGAAAAATTTAATTTTTCGTTTTTTTCAAAACAACTCATGTTGTCCTTGTGTTTTTGTGTACGCACATGTTTGAGAACATCCGCTCTTCCACCATGCAAAATCGCAAAATCACAACAACAGGCAGTACACATCACAAATTTATTACATTTCCTTGAGAAAATAATGGAAGGAAAGTCAACTGTGTACGATTTTTGAAACGTACACAAGTATTTCACCTTTCTGGCAGAATTAATAAAAGATGATAATTTCTAAAACTATTTCCCGAAGGCATGTGTACTCACACAACTCAGGACAAAATGACCGAAATAACTAAAGAACATCCAAATAACAGCTTGCTTTGTCCTCATTGGCTAATATATGCCAGATGACACGCAGTGGAGCATGATGACCATTGGAGAACTCGAGAACGTTTCTGGATATGTATATATATGCTCTCACTCACAAAGCAGAAGTTATCTAATTCGCAAAGTTTTGTTTTAGATATAATCTAGAGAAAATTCAATTTCAATTTTCAATTTCTGAACCATCTGCAGTACATAATTTAAAGTCAAAAAAGTTTTCATCTGTAGCTGCTGGGATTATGCTGACATCGGCTTCAGTATTCGTAAGAAATGCCAAATTCGATTTTTTATCTTTTTTTTAAATACATGAAATTTGTGACAACCCTTTAAGTTGCACGAGAGCTTGTCACCAAATCTACTCGAACATTTAGTTTTTTTGATTTTAATGTTTTCCCCCCTTGACATTTTTCTGGCATGCATTTATATCCAAATTTAAAATAAAAATTACAAAATTTTCTATTAGCATTGTAGGATGCTGGATTGAATACATGAGCAAGAGCAAGGGCTATTATAGTTCGTTCTTAATCTGAAATTTATTTCAACACACATCAAATATTTTTGTATACGGATTCGTATTGTTGATTTTATCTGCCATTATAACAAGTTTTGAAATGTCTTCTTTGCTCACTAACAGTATGTGTTTTTCTCTGGTAATTTTTCAAGCCAGAAGGTTTTAATCAGATTTTCTGATATGTCAATTGTAACAACAAATTTTAATTTTCAAAATATTTCGCTTAGTTTCATGTTCCTCAAGTCAATGTCAGTAATTAATCTCTCTATTCAGACACTTTCACTTTCCTTAAATAGATTTAAAAGGCCTGTTTTCAGCATCGGTAAATTTGTTGTTGGTATTACTACTGAAAATGTCCCATATGTTTTCTACATATTTAGGTGTCAGTTGGTAAACAAATAATTAAACTTCAACTTTCCAACTTTTTGAATTGTGCTTAAAATTGAGAAAACCAGATTTTAGGTTTATTGATCCAGTTCAGGCAATGCATTTGCTAAGTCTTCATTTTTATCTATTTTCGAAATCTAGTGTATTCTCCAAGTCACCAATTTTTTGTAGTCACAAAGTACAGATGAAAGAGAAAAAAACAAAATCAATACTAATGACATATAATGACTATTTCTATTAAATAAATAGTCGACTATTTATTTAATAGAAATAGTCATTATATGTCATTAGTATTGATGACTATTTCTATTAAATAAATATTTACAATTATTTACACTTTCTGAGGACTTAAACATATTTTAAATCCATCCATTAAACTAGCATTCAATTAAAAAAAATTTTTTTTGAAAAATGTCACCATATCAACAATTTAAAATAAAATTTATAATTTTGTTTAGTTAAATTTTATACTTTTTAATAGGTCTCAATTTAAATTATTTTTTTAATATTACTATTGATTGAAACTATTAATATTAAAAAATATTTTAGACCTTTTAATATGTTTGTATGCCTACAATAGAATGTTAGGTAAAAGTATATTTAAAAATATTATTTAACAATATGGAAAAGATTACAAAGTTTAACTTTTCAGATAGAGATACTGGAGTTAACAACAGAAAAACAAACTCTCTAAACAAAGACGGAGAATTTTCTTTTGTCCAACAGCCACAGATTTCTTGTCCTTAGCTAAAACACGCAAGTCTTCCTCTTCTTCCAGCAATTCTAGAAATTGCTGGAAACCAAAGATGCTGAAAAGCTGCTTTGCCTTTCTGAAAGACAATGTCATTGGCAATGTGAAAACTGGCTCTATGCCATCTGCTAGAATGACTCTGACATGATACGTAACTCTTACTTTTTGTGGAATCGCCATATGAAATTCCCCAACTTTTTTCAGTTGCGTGGCAAACATGCTTTTCTGCTCTGTAACTTCTAAATAAACAAATCAAATAGAAGCCGACATTTACGAGCCAGTTCAGAGAAACATATAACAAACGAATTTTAAAGTTTGACAACCTTGAAAATTGGAAAATTTTGACAGCAATGTAAACTTTTATATTATAAAACTGTTTTATAGTTTAAACATTAAAGCTAAAAAATTTATCTACAAGTATTTCATATTGTGCTTGTAAGAACACAGTGTTTGAACAAGGTGACTGATTATAAGCACGACTTATTTGGAAACTAATCCTACACATATATATCTAATTACAAATTTTCTAAAAATAAACCTTGATACAACTAGTAGGGTGATATTGTTAATATAATAGTCTTCAATATGGAATTCACAGAGCAAAACTCCAGCTGGCAAAATACTGATCGTATATTACCATGTTAAACACAAGATCCGAACAGTTCCACAAATTTGAATACAAAATTTACAAATATGCATAACTATAATCTCTTAATGGAGTGAGTTATAAATTCAATAAAGTTTACTATCTTATCCAATAAGGAACTATTAATTGCTAAAAGATCATATTTCATATGTAGCTTATAAATCTGTTCAAGAATTTCCAGTTTTGTTCAACGATATGTTAAGTCTTTGAAGAGATTGGTTGGTTACTGTTAATGGCAAAGTATTTAAAACAACACTGCCTTTAAGGAAACACTGCCTTCATGGACAACTTCCTATTAAACACTGGTTGATATTTAGGTTATGTATGTATAAAAACCAAGAAAAGAGAGATACAAATAGCATGTTTCCCATTATTCAAAATCAGATGGATTTATCAACTTTCAACATGCAAAAGGTTAGGAAAAAGTTCCATACAAAAATACTGAGAAAGTGTATTTAACAAAATTAAATATATTAAATAAATAAAAGTATTGTGGCACTCTAGTTTGGCAGCTAATATTTTGTACAACTAAAATAACCAGACAAAAACACAAATTCATTTCATTCCTGTCTTAACCCTCCAAGCAGGCAAGCTGTATATTCTATACTATTAAATATATTAAATAATATTTGTCATATCTCTTAAGTACATATATAAGATCTCTTAAGAGCACCTTGAAATATCTCCTGATAATTAGGGTAGTATATATATATATATATATATAGGTGATGATATACATATATATATATATAAAATGGAAGAAAAGGAGTCAAGATACAGTGTAAAGGTCATTTTGGAATTGTACTCAAGAAAACATCATCAACCCTTTTGAGAAGTTAAGGGTTTTGGGGTCTAAACATTGGCTTCTTGGAGGGTTAAACTTAAAATCTTGGACAACAATCTCAATACTAAATTCTGAGCATAAACTCAGCAACATACTATAAAATTAACTAACAACATTAAAAAATCAGTTTCTCACACATATAAACTGACAACAGAAAACACTGATGAGTTAAACGAAACAGCAATGAACCAAACATGACTGAAAACTAAGTCAAACAAAAAATGAAAAATAAATAAACAAACTGCATTACTGAGAACTGCAGAATGATATAACCTTTCACACAGATGCTGAATTTTCAATACAAGTACTTTACAGGTGTAAGATTTTAGCCCTTACCTTCCCAAGATGAACTTTCTTACTGGAGCAACCAAGAGATAAAACATTTGCACATCCTTCAAAATTTAAGCAATTTAAATATGCAAATGGCTTTTTAATCTGTAAGAAAATTTCATTATTATTAAATTATTGTCATTGGAGTTACATTTCCATTAATCGTGATTTTGTACAAAAGCGTCTATTTCATACATCTTACATTAAAATATGCATTTCTTTTATGATTTTGCACCTGCATAAAAACTAATATAAAACATAATACCCCCAAAATTAGAAAAATATTTCATAATACTTAAATTAAGAATTCCTATTAAAAACCTGCAAAAATATATGGAAAATATCTTTTCTTAGATTTATAGAACTTTAAAGGAAAATTCTTTAGACTAACATTTAGAAGATACACAATGTTAGCTGTAACAAGCAGCATTAAATCAATACCTAACAATAATTGAATAATTTTTACAGAATTAAAAAATTAGACAACACAGGAAAATTAGTTGATACACATATTTTCAAATATTGTATCCAAGACATATTTTTGACTGGAGAATTATTTTTTTAAGTCTTCTGAAAACACGTGAAAAAAATTTTAAGTTTCTGAAACCTTTAAACTAAGATTTTTGTATAATGTACAGACGTGTGATAAGTCTGCCCGTTTCCAACTTAAGAATTTCTTTACCAGCTAAGCCATACTACAGTCAAACAAAAGTATTAAAAAATATCCAATTTTTTACCAATAACTACACCTGTAACTAAATTCAATAAGATATGAATTGTATATAATGTACAAAATATAATGTACAAATATAATGTACAAAATGGAATACAAAATGGAATATAATGTACAAAATGGAAGTTACTATACAGGGCATACTTTCTGTACAATATGTTTGTCAATTTTGTAATGTTTTCCGAACAAAATGTAAAAATCTTTAATTCATTACTAAACAACAGACTAGACATAATTAATGCATACTTTTTGTTAATGAAGGATACATTGCTTCATTCGTCCAAATATCATATTTCCAAATACTAAATTATGTATTTAAGACCTATCTTCCCTTTCAGAAATTTTTCCACTACTTGCTAAATTGCCAAACAAGAATTGGAGTAATGAAATTGATATCCTCAATCATTTTGCTTACAAAAGCAAGCAAACTAGATGATTTCCAGCATTTTAGAAAGTTGGAGTTAAAGTTTAGCTTAAGAAAATAAAATGCTTTCCCTCAATTGTCATCATTTTAGATAATTACATTAAATTATGTATTTTGCAGTTTTGTTGCTTTTTGCATGGGTGTTGAGAGGAGGCAAAATCGAAAGCCATCTCAGGCAGCACAAACTCTGCTACTAGTTGAATGGTTAATGAAATTGAATTGCTAATAAACTCTGTTTGTCATACTTTGCTGAGATAACTAACCTCAAAACTTTAAATATGTACTTCATTCATTAAACTTTATTTGTAACTTTTTAATGTACATAAATGTACATTACTATAAAATAATTAACAACATACTATACGTAGTAGTATTTTTAGAAGTACTTTAGATTGTATTCCATTAGAGACAAATTTAGCTTTATTTAAAATTTTAATATTTAGCAAACATTTTTTTCTTGCAACTCTTACTTAAAGGATTCGTGAAAGCGCAGCTTATTAAAAATTAAGATTCTTTCCGGTTTCTGGTTTGAGGAATTTACGATTCAACTAATCTAGTTTATTCTTGCGAAAATTTAAACATACTTTAAATACCGTTGAACAAGATTTCAATGCATCCTAATGCGAATGTATTTGTCATTCAAAAATAATACAAATAATACAAAAGGCAGCAGTGCTTCAAAATGAGGAATACAGTTGAAATTAAATTTATATATACAAACAATGGATTTGTCACAGAAAATTTAATTAGAACGATAAAAGCCAAGTTTTGCGAGCTAAGTATAAATGAATAGCTGAACACGCAAGATGCTCAGTCATAAAAAAAAAAAAATATCACACTTATGTTCCTAACAAAATTTCTTATACCTAGATCACTGGCTGGCACCATTTATGGTTAGAACTATGTCGGTAACCTACATGGGCAAAGCTCCAGCCCACCCAGCTGGATTTTGGATTTATCCGGACGTATGATTTTTAGGGCAGTAGGGAGGTTTTTGTTGCCTTCATGCCTTCAAACCTCTTAACTTTCATTTTTGATTAATAGAAATATTCTTTGGCAAATGCTTTCGCAATACTTAATCTTCCAAAGATCCAAGAATTTCCCATCAAGCGTCGGAATATGAATGTTCCCATCTGTCCCATCAATCATCACTTCGTTTTCTGAAAACCAATAATATAGAACTGAGGTCCCCTTCCATTATTCCATGCACCATTATTCAGGTGTCAGGCTTGGTTTTGCAAATGTTTACTATTGTAAACATTTTCTGATGTATTATTAATGATTTAACATAATAAAAACATTCTACACATCTATGTTGGAGGATAGGTGCTGGCACGATGTTGTTAATGTATTATTCTGGAAACCACTCTAATTCTATTCATACGGAAATTATCTTCTTGAGGTAATAGCAATTAGAGAACTCAAGAAACTTAATCTGATGTCACCTTCACAAGAAAGTTTAGCATACATGGTTCACAAATATTAATTAACTTCCTGCTTCCACATTAGTTAGCGAGTGAAAGAAACTTAAGTGTGGACTGCATAAGAAGGATGTTTAATATAATTAAATATTTGGTATTTTAGAAGTGTTGCACATCAACTGAAGATTGAAGAATTTTGCTGTTCATGCATAATGTACAGGATGATTACAAGTTTCACTTTTGAAAAGCTGAAAAAGAACCACTGGTTAGAATGACCTGAAATTTGATCTCAATATACATGAAGCAAAAGTTATTTGTCAGGAGAAAGAAAAAATCAGTTAAAAAATTTATCAATAAATGCTGTTGTACTTGTTATAATATGATACTTTAAAGATGAGACATGTCTACCATATATCTGGCTTAATAAAAACATAGAGTACATGCAGTTCCCATTCTGCATCTCAAAAATCTGTCATGACTCTGATTTGATTTATTTGATTATGGTAAAGGATGGATCATGGGCTATCTGCCTAAGGGAAGGGGTGCCTTTGTGGAGGACTTTCTAAGGGAAACTCACTCATACAAACGTTACACATGGGAAAAAACATGAAAATGCCTATGCAGTCAGCCCGTTCATCAGGATTCAATCCCCAGAATGAACTATTAGCGTTCAGTGACTGTACTACTTGTCATGACTCTGCCAATGAACGATCGGCCTCTACTAATGTTTTTTTTTTTTTTTTTTTTGTAAGAACAGTGACTGTGCTTCAACTGCCCTGAAGAAGTTCAGGCCATTAATGGATATAAGATTCGGCTCTGGTCCAATATCTGTGAAGGGTCCGTGGAAGATTATTCATAAATTTAAAGACACCAGCTCATTTTACACGAGATCTGCCAGAAAGTGGAAAGCACTTGCTTCGAAGTTAATGGAAGATGTAACTATAGCATTGCAGGAACAGACAAGAAGTGGTGTGAGAATGTCCAGCAGAAGAACTGCATGATCTTTAGACATGCCTATCAGCACACTTCATAAAATTTTGCAAAACACTACGATGCTATCCATTCACCCTGTAGAGATATGAAGCCCATTTTACACCTAAAAGGTTCTGTCAATACTCAAAATTGCAGAATGCTGCAGATACTGCACCAAAGCCATATCTTATACTCATTAACATTCAAACTTTTTCAGGGCAGTTGAAGCACTGTCATTGTTCTTGTAAAAACGCACTGTCATTGTTCTTGTAAAAACGCATCACAAGCAGAGCACAATCCTTTATTGACAGAGTCATGTTGAGCTTCTCAGATGCAGAATACCAGAAACTGCACGTACTCTGTGTTTTCATTAAGTCTAATATGTGGTACACATGTCACATCTTTTAATTAGGATATTATGACAAGTACAGTGCCTTCTATTCATAAAATTGTGAAAATTTTTCTTTTACCATACAAATTTCCATTGCTTCGTGTATATTCAGGTCAAATTTGAAATCATTCTAAACCGTGCTTCGTTTTTACAACCTTTTAAAATTGAAACTATAAACACTCTTTATATTATCCCCACCCCCATATTTTCAGTCTGCATTCCCTAATGTAGTACTCATATGTTAAATCTTTTGTTATAAGCTTGCTTGGTGTTGAATCAGCTGGTTTACAGAGTTCAAGGCACTACTAAAGATTTTCCTATGAATTTTGATGGGCATGCTTCATACTCCCCATAATCCCTGGTAGCTTTCACAGTGAGATACGTTGTATACATTAGTATTCTTGCAATTCAAAATTTCAGCCAAAAGCAAGCACCTATTTGAATTTCCTGAGCACTTATTTGAGCAACATAGAGTACATACAGTTCCCATTCTGCATCTTAAAAGTCTGTCATGACTCTGATTTGATTTGTTTGATTATGGTAAAGCACTCATAGGCTATCCTAAGGGGAGAGGTGCCTTTGTGGAGGACTTTATAAGGAGAACTGGCTCATAAACGTGTTACACATGGGAAAAACCATTAAAATGCCTATGCAGTCAGCCCGTTCATCAGGATTTGATCCCCAGAATGAATTATTAGTGTTCAGTGACTGTACTACTTGTCATGACTCTGTCAATGAAAGATCGGCCTCCACTTATCTTTTTTTTTTTTGTAAGAATAGTGACTGTGCTTCAACTGCCATGAAGAAGTTCAGGCCATTAATGGATGTAAGATGCGGCTCTGGTCCAATGTCCGTGAATGTCCGTCTGTGTGGTCTTTTTTACAACCTTTTAAAAGTGAAAGTATAATCACTCTGTATATTATCCCCACCCCAAATATTTTCAGTCTGCATTCCCTAACGTAGTACTCATATATTAAATCTTTTGTTATAAGCTTGCTTGGTGTTGAATCAGCTGGTTTACAGAGTGCAAGGCACTGCTACAGATTTTCCTATGAATTTTGATAGGCATGCTTCAAATTCCCCACAATCCCTGGTAGCTTTCACAGTGAGATACATTATATACATTAGTATTCTTGCAATTCAAAATTTCAAGCAAAAGCAAGCACCTATTTGAATTTCCTGAGCACCTATTTGAGCAACATAGAGTACATTCAGTTCCCATTCTGCATCTCAAAAGTCTGTCATGACTCTGATTTGATTTATTTGATTATGGCAAAGCACTCATGGACTATCTGTCTAAGGGGAGGGGCAGATAGCCATGAGTGCTTTGCCCAAATAAATCAAATTATTGATTACACATTATCCTTATTACAGTCCTACACATTATATTTTTGAATTCCCTGAAATATGTGATGAGTGTCTGAAATGGAGTCTGTAGTCTGTTGGGGACTGACTCTTACAATCAAAGATTTAAGACTTGAAAATTCAAAGTTTTAAGGGGTAAGACTTCAATAGAGTTTGACTGCACATTACATGAAGCCTGTGATGATCAGGCAGTGGAATATAATACAGTTTTCCATTAGACCATTCACTTCCATGAAGAACATGACAGGGATATAAGATAACTGAAGTCCAAAAAGAGCAAGACGATCAATGATGAAGGAAATGTAACATTTGCAAGGAAACCTGGAAACACGAGGAAATATCACAAATTACACTGACTTCACCAGCATTAGTGTTCTGTATTACTGGCAGATGCTTTGCCAAAAAAAAAAAAAAAAAAAAAAAAAGTTCAGGCCCATAGGTTCCTAACTGCTTGACTAAACTTTATTGAAATAAAGACCTCCTGATAAATGCAAAACAATTCTCTTGAATTATTACTATCGGTAAAATATGGATTACAGATTTTGAAGCAGAGTTTGAAGAGAATTCTAGCAGAGAAGTCCATCTTATCTGTTATTTCAAAATCTTTGACATGCACAGTAACAGATGAAGTAAATGATTTTTGCCCGAGATTACCAAAGACGATGAAAGAAATTCCATGATAAAAGTATGACGGCAGCAAGCTATTGTGATGATTCAGAAAACTAACAAGTATGGCATTGCACAGTTATGAAAAGATTGTGTCAGAACTGCTTACCACGAGCAAGAGGAAAGTTTTAACTTACCCAAAATAAAACCTAAATGCAAGTCAAATAATTAAATGCAGATTTCCTATTCTTCTCCAAATTGAAAAAGCCACAGAATGGACACCATTTTTCTGTGAACGATGTTTCTTTCAGTAGTTATACAAACTAATTGAGGACTGAACTGGTGAACCCTACAAACAAATGTTATGAGACACTGGAATGCAGCTATGGAAAAGCAGAGGAACTATAAGGATGACTGCAAGGAGAAACTGCTTGAAATAACAAACAAGACAGAAAAAAATTATGGTGCATTAATTATAAAAGGCCTTCATAATTGTCTTTTGTGTTATCCAAATGATTAAAGCCTAGTTAAAAAGTAACCTCACTATAGTAGTAAAATGCAAAAAAAAAAAAAAAAAAAAAAAAATTATTTGTCGTTTTGTTTTTTACTTGGTGATTAATGCATTGGTGATCATCTGAATTCAATTCAACTATTACTATTCACATAATGTAATTTAAGAAATTAAATCATTGTTTGATAAAGATGCATGATTTTTGTTATGAAATTCAAAAATGAAATTACTGTTTGTGGCAAAAATCACATTTATGGAATCAGACTGCTGCAGTTCAGCCATGCCTGTCATAATCTTTCCATTACATTTTATGCAGGATTAAAAGTAGAAGTTCTTTGTACTATAAAAATACTTAATTCATGCATATAAATTTAAAAACCTAAATAATTATTAAATAAATTCCAGTATGACAAAAGTAATTTTACAATATTATTTGATCTGAGATATTTATTACAAAAAAGGCAGAATTCACCCATGTCCTCTTTACACCTGTATCAATAAAAAATTCATTAGGTGTTCTTAATTCCGAAACTAATACTGTTCAAAGTCCGAGATCAAGACATCCAATATCTGGAATGATCTAAAATCCGGACATTAAAGCCACCAACAAAACATTTTTAGGAATTTTTTAATGCTTTATGCATGCAAATCCCCCCCTCGTTAGAAAGTACATGGAGAATCCAGATTCTTAATTTCACTTCAGTAGTGAATAAAATAATTCATTATTGAAGAAACAATCATTTTAGCATAAATTTGTGCAATAAAAAATTTGGCTCCGTAGCTGCATATCTGCTTTTCCAATTAACCCCTTAACTGCCGCGGGCGTATATATACGCCTTGCTCAGCCGATGCGTTAACTGCCCCAGATGCGCCCAGATGAACAGCCGATGCGTTAACTTTGCGAATAATTTTAGGTGTAGCAGCGCAAAGCAAATGATAGCAGTTTGGAAGGACGTATATATACGCCTGGGGCAGTTAACGCATCGGCTGAGCAAGGCGTATATATACGCCCGCGGCAGTTAAGGGGTTAATGGATTTTATAAATAAATGTAGAGAAGAGGTAATAAGTGAAGATGATATAACAAAAGTTTCTCATTGTGATGGCAATGTTCCAATCATCAATCAATTAACGGATGGCGAAATCTGTACTATGGTTCTAGATCCTGAAAATACCGTCATCGATAATGAGGAAAGACGAGAGGTTAATGAAAACGAAAAAATTTCGATTTACAAGGTAATAGTGACAAGAATGCTACAGTATATTCTTGAAGTTCTTGAAGCAGCAACTATAGGGTTTACACAGTGGAACTTTGTCACTGAACAAGAAATTATGTCTGTCTACAGAATTGAAGAGAAAGTAATAGCAAAATAAATGAAGCAACTTAAACAATTTACATTCAAGGAAATGTGTAATAAAGTAAACAGAAAAATATTAAGCATTTTTGGTAAATTTTGATACCCTTTAGATCATAGATGCTTCATTATTTCATATTTTTAATTTTATAATATCCACATGCCAATTTACAAGATTTAAACTGATGATCTAATATCCGGAATCACCAAAGTCCGAGTCCACATCTCGGACTTTGCAGTGTATATGATAAATAATTAAATTTTTAAAATATGAGTTCAGTTGAAGTATATAGTTCAGCTCAAACACACTACTTTTTTTATTTAAGTATCCCAAAGCCATATGCATTCTACAGAAATGCACTATATACACACATTTGATTTAAATATTAATTTTAAAATGCACATAGACATCAAAATACTTATCTGTCAATGACACATTTTAACATATTTTTCTAGCTAAATTTACATTTGTTCCCTGTTGAAGGAAAATTACAGCTTCATTAACCAGCTCACCGTTGGGAAAACTGCAAACATTTCGTGCCATTTTTCCGAGTCCAAAGGTAAACTTTTTGTGTCTAAAACTGGGCTCAGAGTATTTCTTTCCCCCTTTCACCAGATGCGAAAACCTATTTAGAAATTCTGTTCAAATCAGATTGAACAGCATACCTGTCACACTGAAAAATGGTGAATAACGACCCCCTAAGGAGCAACATAAAAGACAAAGACGAGATATTTTTCCCTTTGCACCCAGACCCACTTCCATTTCCTGTACCCAACCCCAAATCTATTGCAATTTATTACAATGTAAATGTAATTTTTTATTGTCAAGTAAAAGATATATTTAAAGTAAAAATAAGTGCATTAGCTAGTATTTGAAATGTCCTTGAATTTTTTTAAAATTATTTTCTTGATGACCTGTAACAAAAATAGTAATTGAATTATTTCCCGTATATTTTTAAATATTTAATTAAAAGATTTAATTTCTTTATGTGATAAAATTTCTTTGGCTTAGATATTTAAGGTTCTTATTAAAAATTGCAATTTTTTAATTTAGAGTTTTTTTAACTTGTATTTCTTCTACAGCAATGAAGGTATTAATTATGTGAAGTGCCTATTTCAAAGTGCAAGAAAGTAGTAAAAGTTTTTAGCAGTTCTTGTTGAATATATTACTAGACGAGTGCACCTTCTTTTGAATAACGGACTGAAAATTCACCAATGTTCATAAATAAAATCAAGCAAAAAATTTTTGATCATTTTTAATTTTTTAAATTATAATTGTTGCCGCTATCTTTATAATGCCATTAATATTCCCTTTTCCTTATTCTAGCCTCATATAAGTAAATAAATTCAAGAAATATATCCAGTATAGGTAGGTTAAAAATACACTGACTACCAATAAGTATTTGGACACCTATGCAAATGACGATATCTGAGGTCCTAAGGTAAGTCAGGGACTCTGCCGGTATATATCGTGTAGGAAACAGCATCGGCTTTAGTCGCTTGCAAGATGCCTCGCAGTTCGGAGCTCTCTGATTTCGAGAAAGGTATAATTATCGGGTATCACAAATGTGGCCGATCCTTAAGGGACATATCTAGCAATCTGAAGTACCCAAAATCGACAGTGGCCTATGTGATTAAGAAGTGGAAGGTGAGCAGTGATTGTCAGAATGTGCCCCGAGTTGGCAGACCAACGAAACTGAGAGATAGAGACCGACAAGTGCTGTCCACAGAAATCCGGAAGAACCGCACCCAGCCGATGGCCCTCATCCGCAAGGAGTTTCAACAGGCATCCGGGAGTATTGTTTCAATGAATACCATCCGTAAAGAAGCACATCTTCTTGGTTTTTATGGTTGTGCTGCTGCCCATAAGCCTTTGATCACAAAGTCCAACAACCACGCTGCTCGGTTAATGCGGTGCAAAGAACATTGAAATTGGACCGTAGATCAGTGGAAATGGGTTCTTTGGAGTGACGAATCAAGGTTCACCCTTTACCGTTCGGATGGCAGGATCTGGGTCTGGCTTCTACCTGGAGAACGTCTCCTGCCAAAGTGCATTGTGCCAACAATCAAGTTTGGCGGGAGGTGGAATTATGGTCTGTGTGTTTCTCCCGTTATGGGCTGGGACCCTTGGTCCCCATTCATGGTAAGCTCAACTCCAATGCCTACTGCACTATTTTGGATGACAATGTGCTTCCTATGTTGTAGCAGTTTTACGGGTTGGACGCCTGTTACTTTCAGGACGACAATGCCAGTTGTCATGTTTCGACGTTAACCAAGGCTTGGTATGGTGCCACTGGAGTTCATCGAATGGACTGGCCTGCCCAGAGTCCAGACCTGAACCCTATCAAGAACATCTGGGACGAGTTGCATCACCGAATTCAGGGGTGCACTACCCATTCAAAATCGGTGAAGGAACTTCTATGTCTTCTCCAAGCCGAGTGGAAGAAAATAACATTAGCTGTCATACAAAGACTTGCGGAAAGTATGCCCCGGAGGGTCCAAGCTGTAATTACCTCTCGTCGAGGCTCGACCAACTATTTATTTTGAATAAAGTTAGTTTTTCTTTTCTATCACTGGTGTCCAAATACTTATTGGTAGTCAGTGTATGAAGCACTCATATTAAAGCTTGTATATTTTAAATGATATGATTATGTATAGAATTAAGTTTTTTACTTTGTTTTTAAAATTAAGTGTTGTTTCGAATACCAAATTTTAACTGTTAGCATAAGTAATAAATACCGAGAAAATGTAACACTGCGTAAAGAGTCATGTATAAATGAGATACATCTGCATTTCATTGTTTATTACAATAGTAGTTATTTTCCAACCGTTATAGCCATTTTCCCTCCTTATTCTTTTTAGCTTAAAAAATTTCCTTTACCAGAGGCTAGAGTAAACATTTTAAGAAATTCTCTCGGACCTCTTATTTACACAGATGTATTATATAAAACATATGATCTCACAGATAACTATAATTCCCAAAGTAATATTTTATGTCAAAAGTGTATTTCAGTTATTCCACTCTCAAATATAGTTCTGTCATACTTTCAACTAGGGGACCTTCACAGGAACTTCTTATACATTTTACCATACAGCATATACGTATATAATTAAACTTATCTTATGCAACAGTACATTTTTTCCTGTCATCACATCAATACTATCCTTTCAGTTTTGTTTGAAATAATGTTTAAAAAAGGACATTCTCATTTTAGATAATACTTTCGCATTAAAAAATAATAACTTGCTTATATCACAAAAAAAAATTATTTATGAAAATTACTCTTTTGTAACCTACATCACGTTTTTTTAAAATAAAAACTGAGTTTTTTCCTTTATTCTCTTATTGTCAATGTTCTTACGGCAACAAATAAAACACCATAAAACCATAAAATTCAGTTCAAGACCATTAGCACAAAATAAATTTTAAATGAGCATATCTTTAGAATGTCTGATACACAAACTCGCGCGCTGGAGATAAAAAAAGTTTTTTCTGTACAACGTTGCCATTGCTCGATTTGAACGGCTTCAGTTTGTTAATCAAAAATTTGTATAAGTTTTACAAATTATGAAATCGATAACAAATTTCAAATTTGGACTTCTAGATGCCCATATTTGCAGGAGGATTACATTATTCAAAATTGAATGGCTCTAGGTACCATTGTTTTATCACAGTGCAATAAACATATATATATTTATGCAGATTCTTCATTATTTAATTTCTTTAAATATAATACAGGGCTTTAAATATAATACATATTTGGTGACAACAATTTGAAAAGTGAAACAATGCTTTTAGTGAATCAACGCAAAACTTCAAAATGAAATTAATAGTCCCTCTGAGCAAATTGCCCCTTTGGACTAAAAACATTAATAGTGCAAGTTTTGAAAAATGAAATGTAACTTCGAAAACTTCAGTTCAACAACCCAGACAGCACGTCTCCAAAAATAAACATATAATTTTGGTGAAATAAGGGTATGGTATTTTTTGCACGTTACTTTTACGAAATTTATACGAATGAAAAAGGCTGAAGATACTGTTGACTCTTTATCGTTATTTTCCACACGTTATTTTTACGAAAATTATATGAATCTGAATGTACTAAAAAAAAACTACCGCCATAATGGTATATTTTATTCGTCACTTTTACGCATATTATACGAATCCGAATGTTCTGAAAGAAACTACTGCCTTTATGGTATATTTCATTCGTCACTTTTACGGATATTATACGAAGTCCAAAAAGATTGAAAATGAAGTTTATTAATTCAAAATATTTAGTGCATTTTTGACATTTCACTTTGTTTTCCTTTTCCACGAACATGAAAAAAGGGGCATTCATATATGAGGCTAAAATTTTTCTATAAATTTTAACATGTGAGCTAAATCTTTACGTGCATTTTTGCAAAAAAAATTATATTTTCTTAATTTAAAGATCTTCAAAATTACTTATTTATTTTCTTATATCAAATTTGTTATTTTTATTCATATCAACACTTACATTAATTTACACAATTTAATTTCTTTTATGAAAATCCTATTAACCATTTAACTGGAATAAGCTGTATATTAAATTTGTGTACTTACTGAGTTTGGTACAATACTCGCCTTATTTTATTTAGCAAATGTAGGCAATTAAATTGGAATAAGACTAGCAAATTTTTCATGTCGAGGAATAGAATAATAAATAGAGCAGAAGATGCTTGAAAATGTTTAACTTCTTGAACAATAGTTTAATGTAGACCAAAGGATCATTAATTATAATCAAAGATATACTAATATTTTTATTTAATAATAATAATAATAACTCTACGAAATTCCAAGCTAAATCCTGATATTTTGCATATATTTCAGTTCCTTTAATCTTTGTTATAAAAATCACATGAGGCTAACATTTTTTAATTTTGTTTACTCTACGGGAAAAATGATATAGCGATTTTAATAATTTTTATATGAGGAAAAAATAAATAAATAATGTAAATAAATAATTATATTATATTTTATATTTTTCCTGAAATAGTTAAAGACATTCTTAATATGGACATATACAGAATAAGTATAAGGGTCCAGTTAAATGAACTCAAAATTTACATAGTTAATTGTATGCTAACTTATTATAAAAATTGAACGGATTTACGATTATACACTGAGCATGCGCATAAACAGACATTTCTATTTTTCGTAGAAAAATTGAATTATTCCCTTAATACAGAGATGCTGTGAATATAAATTTATATAATGCAAAAGTAAGTTTATTTCATATGCTAATTTAGAGGCTTTCTTAATATGTTTAATTATGAAGAAGAAAAAAAAAAAAAGCGTTGCAATTCTTGTTCACTGACCAATGGCAAAGCAGACACTTTCTACTTCCGGTTGTGGCAGGATATTTGTGAAGTCAGCAATGGCGGTCGAAAAGAATAGTAAATTCGCAAAGAATACCGTTTGTTCGTGGATTGGCGTTTGTGACTGAATCCATCGATGTTACAAATTATTTGAAGAAAGTAAGTGAATATTTTATATTTTCAGTGTTTAATACTCGTACTTTCTTCACCTATATAAAATTTTATAAATAAGCATCTGTGTAGGAAATGTGATTTTCCATGTGTTGTTCTTTTGTGTATGTGCCTAATGATTCCTTTTCAGGATTTGGTACTGTAAATGACATAGAATACCAAATCAATAAATTGAAAAAATTTTGCACTAGTCTCTTTCTTACTGTTAGTGTCACTCCTGTTTTCTTACTGTATGTGTCTCACCTTTTTAGAGTTATATTACTTTTACTCAAACGTTTTAATACTTATCTTAAATCATACTGTAATTAAGCAGGAAATAGCTTTTAATGGGAAAAGAAAGGCAATATTAACATGACTAATTGTTCAGAAATCTGTTCTGGAAATATTATCTATTTTATGCCAAAAAATAAAGCATGTAACTTTCATTTATTTATGAAATTCAAAATTTTTTATTTGCTTAGTGTTTTCCCTAAAAATAATTTAATTTCTTATTTTTGAATTTAGTTTTATAAATTTGCTTTAATATATAATCTTTAACTCAAAGATATTGTGCTATTAAAACAGGAAATTTTATGCGATAGAAACACAGGTACTTTGTTCCAAATCTTTGTTCATTTTATTTTATATATACTGAATTTTCATGTACTTGTAATTACTGAAATATATCCTTTCATGAATAATAAGCAAGTCCTAAGTCCTTTCATGAATGCATTTTTTTTTTTTTTTTTTTTTTGATTTTGTTGTTTTAAAAGATCTGCCATAGTTAAAGAAAGAAAATAAAGTAAGAATGCTTTACATTCAGTTTTGAATAAATTTATTACTATTTACTGCAGATTCAGGTTTCTCCAAACATAATTTTCGAAGTCAAAACTTGATAGTTATGTTGATTATTAGACTTGCATGAAAAAATTAATTGAAAAGTTAGTATTTGATCTAAAATACCTTAAATTATTTGAATTATATTTTACTAAATCATGTATTTTGATATAACTAGATAGTTAAAAAAATGAAAATTGTAAATGTGCAGAAATGCTTATATAAAACTAAGAAATTGTTTATATTTTTGTTGCTTTTTCCCTTGTAAATTATATATATATATATATTACAATCTGGGGAGTCGGCACCCTGCTGAATTGTAGTAAACGAGACGTCCAATCTACTAGACCATCAAAGACGCAGATTTGGATATTCTATTTCATAGTTATTGAAATCATAATGGTATGTTTGTTTAAATTAGTACTGTTTATGAATGTGATAAAAATAAATTCTGATAAGCTAAGAAATGATTTATTTTCTATTAATTATGAACTGTAAATAATGTAGCCAGTTTTCTTCATAGTATTTACTAAACATTTTTTTTTTAAAAAAAGGAAGGTAGTCATACAATTCTTGCATAGTGAGATACCAAGAAATAAAACATTTCAGGAATTTTCACTCAGTATATCTTGATGTGTAAAATTATGTTGTTCAACGCCATATTACTTTTTCACAGGAAAGTAATTTTATTGATCTAACATCTGCATAAATCAAACTTTTTTAAGAATGATTACAGTTTCTAAGCTAACTTAAAATTTTCAGATTTAGAAAATATATGTTTAATGTAGCATTAGTTTTCCATGGAATAGAAAAGGTTTTCAAAATGTTCAGTTGTTAGAGGGAAATAATACAAATGAGACTGTCCTGATATAGTTTCAGCTGGAAATGAAACTGAATTTTCGGATAGTGAAGATGAAATTCTCTGCATTTAAGAATTCTAATAACTAATTAATGTAAATCCTACGATTCATGTAGGTATTCTTCTGTTATCAGGACCAGATTCAGAAATGTGTGTCTATATGCATGCATTTTTAAATGTAGGTGCCCGTGTGTGCATGTGTATATTCTTTATGTATGTATGTGTATACTCATATGCATACATGCATATACACATGCTTACATATCTACAGTGGAACCTCGAGATACGAGTTTAATTCGTTCCAGCATTCCTTTGGCTAAATGAAGTTTCTTAATTTCTTCCTGCTTCTTCAGAATAGTGTAGATTTTCGATGTTGAAAGGCCGCAAGTCTTCGCCAATTCCCTCACCATGCTTATGTTTATCTGTGATTTCTTTCTTGATATCGACGGCCATGTCCTCCTTATTTTTCTTTGCAGCACTATCTGAGGCAACAATCTTCTTGCGAGGCATCTTGAAATAATTATTTTCATGTTAAATGTCAAAACAATTAAGTTGCAAGTACACAAACACGTATATATAAGAACAGAGTGATCTGACGAGGGGATTCCCCGAGTTGAGCCGGATAGGAAAATGGCGCCACCCATACCGACAGCCCAGCTCATTGCTCGAGTGAATGCTCGTATTTTGCTCATACTTTCCTCGTATCTCGAGGTTTCATTGTACATTTCTGAATCCCGTCCTAATAACAGAGGAATACTTTTGCCAGTATTGCAACAGAGCTAGAATGAATTATTGTGTTAAATATGTGGAAAATGCATGCTTAAAGTACTGTTATTTTCTAAAAATATTCTGTATGTCGATTTTTTACAAGAAGAAAAAATAGCTAAAAGCTGTTTATTTATTAGTCCAAAGGGGCTTTGTCCATAAAGGACTATTGTTTTTGTTTTGCGTTAGTTCACTATAAATATCCGTTTCACTTTTCAAACTGTTCCCACAAAATGTTAAGAGTCCCTAGTGTGGGATTAATACTCTCTATCTTAGTACCCTCTATATCTATGTTAGGGTTAACCTGTATAACCTACAAGGATTGCCAGTTTAGGCAAGATATCTAGGTAGTCATAATAAGTACCTTATTTTTTATTATTTTTAAATTAAATTGAAAGTAATAAAAAGTATAAAGTATTTGTGTATTATCTGAAGATATGAATGCAATATTTGTGACATTAAACATTCATCTTCAAGGAAAATAAATCAACTTTGTAACTATTGGAAAAGGTAAGTTTTCTACAATTTCCTGGTCTATATTTAACAATTTTAAAATTTAGCACACTCATTCAAATAATCTAAATGTATGATGTTTACTGAATTTGGTAATTAACTATATTGTACTTTAGATAGAAATTAACGTAGGTATTCCCCGTATTTTACGGTACAAAAACTTATATATTTGGTAATAATTGACCTAAATCTTCCCTATGTTTTCTTTGCATATGCGAATGACTTTAGTAAAAATTTAGTCCGATATCTTCTCCTCTTTACTGTGTATAAGTGCACATTTTTGGTAAAAAATTTGTGTAAATCTCCAATTACCTATTTACTGCATTTTCCCTAAAATGTGCTTAATTTAATCTCATATTTTTTATATAAATCTATGCAAAAATGTTCTGCATATTATGATTAAAAGATAAATTGTTAATTTGATATCAAATTTTTACATATCCACCTTTTAGGTATGTACAGCAATATGGAATATATATAACTGGAAAATTTAAATGCAAAAAAATTAATTTCTATTCAAAAATTACATAACACTTAAAGGCTGAAAATCACTTTTAATATTTCATTTCAAAGTGACTACAAAATATGCGATAAATTTTGTAAACCTGAGTTCTATGTTTTAAATCAATTAATGTTATCGTTCATTTAAATGGCATAAGAAAATGTCCTTCGGAAAAGCAAATAATTTATTTAAAGTGTTATTTAGTAATAATGAATTTAGTAAATTTATGAAATGACTTCAGTAAACAAAAATGTAAATGAATGATTGCATTAATTGATTTAAAACATAGAATTGATGTTTACGAAATTTATTGCATATTTTGTAGTCGCTTTGAAATGAAATATTAAAAGTGATTTTCAGCCTTTAAGTGTTATGTAACTTTTGAATAGAAATTATTATTATTATTATTATTGCATTTACTAGTGCATTTAAATTTTCCAGTTATATATATTCCATATTGCTGTACATAACTAAAAGGCAGATATGTAAGAATTTGATATAAAAATGACATTTTACCTTTTAATCATAGCATGCAGAAAGTTTTTGCATAGATTTATATAAAAAATATGAGAATAAAATAAAAACATTTTATGAAAAATGCACTGAAAAGGTAACTGGAGATTTATGCAATTTTTTTACCAAAAATTGCATTTATACACAGTAAAGTGGAGAAGACATCGGATTAAATTTTTACCAGTCATTCGCATATGAAAAGAAAACATAGGGAAGATTTAGGTCAATTACTATCAAATATATACGTTTTGTACCGTAAAATACGGGAAATATATACGTTAATTTCTATCAAATATATACGTTTTTGTACCGTAAAATACGGGAAATATCTACCTTAATTTTTACCTAATATATACGTTTATATACAGTAAAAAATTGGGGAAATTTACGTAAATTTTTACTAAATATATACGCATACGTGAAGCAAAAAATTGAGATTTAAGTACAGTCAAAAGTCTTTAATCCGGACTCGTCGGGACTTCGGCGATTCCGGATTATCGATTTTTCCGGATTATAGATCATCAGTTTAAATCTGGTAAGATGGCATGCAGAAGTTATAAAATTAAAAATATGAAACCATAATTTATAAAATAATGAGCAATTATGATCTAAAGGGTATCCAAATTTACCAAAAAAGAAGCCTAATATTTATTTGTTTACTTTATTAAACATTTCTTTTAACGCGCGGATGCGTAAAGCATACCTTACTCATAGCCGAAATTAGAAAATTGCAACCAGAAAACTATGTGATTTGTATTCGTGATATTTATAATGACGAGGAATTTGATTTAAATCATATCAAAGACGGAGTACATCGAAATTAAATACTACATTTAGTAAGGAATTATAAGCAGACTAAAATAAAAACATCTGCGCTGAAGATAACGATAGTGTTGACAGATCAACTTCCAGTTCATTGAGCGCCGCGACGAAGAAAATTATACACAAATAACAAAAATCAGCATACCTCTGTCACATAACCAGAAACATTTGCACCAGGAAGAATAGAATCGAGCCTAATATTTTCATTTGTTACCTAAAAAAATACACATCAACTTCATTTAGCAATTCTGAAAGACAAAATGGCATATAAAATACAATTCCTAAACAGCTCTACCAATGTCAATAAATTAAAAAAAAAAAAATTAGAAATACATGAAACATCCAACATATAGCAAACTTAATGCTCATTGCATTAATTTAAGAAATAAGGCATAAAATTTTAAAAATTCATGTTCTAAATTGTATATTCTGAAACTTTCTCACCTACCACCCCCTTTTCTTAAAAAAAAGGGGGAGAACACCAGTTTCTCTTTTTGAAATCAATAATGTAACCCACAGTTTTCCATGTTTTATGAGTCATAGCCCACTTTTACAAAACAGTGAGTCGATGATACACCTTACGTAAAGTATACTACGTTATATATTGAAAAACAAGCACAGATTTTAAAAACTAGTTTCCTAAAAGATATTAACTTATTGTTGTACTGTTCAAAGTCTGATCAACAAATATATATAATTAAAAAATTAATATAAGTTTATTAGTAAGAGGGCAGAGCTTGGTGTAATGACACTAATTTTTCAATATTTTGTGCCGTATTTGTCATCAGCAATTGTATATCACCATATTCCACTACTAAAGTTTCATTTCTTTTTTAGTAAATTGCTTACTGTACTATATCTGGATTTGACTAAACATGATGACGGGAACACAAGGAAAAATTTCTTTCATGTAGCTCATGAAGCCAGGTATAATACTGGCCTTTGAAGCCAAAATTCTTAACATCCATTTGTCCATTTCAACTCTTCATTTGTTGGCAATTCTGTCATCTCTTCTGCAGTTATGATTCATCTCTTTTTAGGCCTGTTCTAGGACCTAATATGAGATGCTCATCCGGATAATATCCTGAAATCTACTTGCAAAAATCTTCCTGAAGTCCTTACAAATGCCCGCAAAATACTAGGTCTTTGAAATTTTCATTTGCAGCTGCTCTATCATGAAGAGATTCACAAAATAAATACTCTTCGGCAATCTGTTTACCTTTTTTTGAAACATATGTAAACTAATAATCGTACAAAGTTCGTTATATCACTTCATTCAATTGCAATGTGGTATACTCACTGTGTTTTATTTTTTGAATAAGTGTCATTTTCATGGAATTTGCCCATTTCTTTAATTCATCGACTTATTGAATCATTTGATAACGGAATATTATTAAGTTCATTAGCCACTTTTTTATTGAATAATGTTAAAATGATATCTTTAGCTGCTGATAATATAATGTTTGCTCCAATAGCATGAGCCTGCCCTGTTTTGGCAATTCTTAGGCTTACTGTGTAAAGTCATGAGGTTATTTTGAAGCAGGAGTACATGAAAAATGAGCACTGCCTTGACAGGACTCAAACCTGGACCTCTCAGCGCCAAGTGTGCTACCGTTACACCATCAAGGCATACTGGAAAGAGGGAGAAAAAACCTTATAACTGGGTAACTAAATTCCAATGCTTTTTCACTTGAAGTAACAAAACTTTTCATTACTTGTTTACTATTTCTGAACTCCGATAATTTCCTCTTAAAATATTCTTCAGACATTTTCTTTAAACTGACATGCTTAGATTAAAGACATTGGTTTCATACTTTATAGTTCACCACTAACAATAAACTGATTTTGAGGGTCCATTTCATCTCCATTCCAAGTAAACTCAAATGATAAATGACTTTTATTATATTTTCTATAAACAAATTTTCTTTTTTTTTAATATTATTAGTCTTAGTAGATTGTCCTGGATCCATCCCCTGTGAATCATTACTTTTCCGCTTAGTCAATCCTAGCCATTTTTCCATTTTGAAAGCTAGGTTTGTTTTTGTATTATTTTATCACAAATATTTCAATGCTCAGTATATTATGAATTCTTCAAAAAACAAATGACGATATTCTCAAATTGCGTACAAAAGTAAGAAAAGCAAAGCAACAACACAAAATATTGCTGTTAGAGCCAGCAAATCGGCGTAAAAATGATTTTAATTGAAAATACAGGAATATGAGCCCAGAAATGGTGGCAGCATAAATCGTAGATATGCTAATAAATCGATCAAAACTAAATGAATAAATGAAATACTATTACCTTTTTAGAGGAACTTATTCTTATTCCCTGCACAACACCCATTTCTATTAGTCCTTTTAAAAACATCATTTATGACAAATTTTATTATGTCTATGGCTAAAAGAATATTTGTGAAAATAAAAATAGATAATTTTGCTAAGTCTATGAGCAGCTACTGACCTTGAACAAAGTTCAGATCGCACAAATTTATGAGTGCTATAGAAAAAAAACCTTAAACAGGATGCTGGAGTACTTAAGTTTTGAATTTCATATTTAAAATTACTTTGTTTCTTTGTGTACCACCTATTTTTCTCTTGTGTACGATCAGTGGTACGCATACCACCAGTTGAGAATAGCTGTTTTAAACTATACTGATGTATCATTTAATCACACAATTCATTTCATCTACAATTTTTATAAACCTGAGAAAATGCCTAATATAATGTAAGAAGTAAAAGTCAAAACTGTTAAACATATCAGTTAACAGAAATTGGGATTCAGTACAAATGTAAAATTATATGTGAAATAACACTTCACCTCAAATCATGTATTTTTAGTACAGTATTAAATTTATAATACAATTTCATGCCTTCCGTGTTTGAAAATGTCATCATTCAGATATAGTATTAATCGAGGCTACATAATGCAGTCTCATGGTTAAGGAGAAATTATTCAGAGCAGGTTCATATCTCTAAAATGGCTCCCCTTTAATTTGCTCTGGAGATAAAACTATTACTGGACAGATTGTATTACTACTAGACAGATTACAGATGTATTACCGGACACTGAGATACAAAGTAGCCAAAAAAACTACTTTGAAGTGGCAGAAATGAAAGTAATAGCAAGCCCGAGGAAACCATGAAAGTATACAGAATATAACTTTGAATGTGCAGGGTAAAATTGAGCACCAGATGATGGTTTTGCATGTGTGACAGCCTACTTATAGCTTAGTTTATTGTAGGCTTAGACTACTTTATCTGTGTTTACATTATTTGATACTTATTACTTAATTTACATTGCCACAAGGGATAGTTTATCTGTAGCAAAAGTTCTCCGCTTTATGTTTAAAGTTCAGATTAAATAAAAAGGCTATTCAAACATTCTCGGGATTTTGGAATATTTCAGTCAGTGATAACTTACTAATTTGTCTAATAAGGTCTACAGTGCCTAACTTCAGGTTCTAGAACAATAGCTACCTCACGAGTGGAACATAAAAACTTCATGAACTATATCACAAGACAGTATTGCTTTTAGCTCCCACTCCCAAGACTTCAAGTTTCTCCAGCAGCAGGAAATCTGATGGAAGGCTTCAGTATCATCACAGACACTACATGCCCCTCATTAAAGCCATCTACAATGCAGCAATGGTAAAACTCCTAGATTGGTATATTTAGAACAATTAGAAATGCATTTTTCATTATATTCTGTTGCAGGTCACCATAGCAACAACTACTGCACTTCAAGGACAGTCTCTGAGCTAGTACAAAGATGTCAGCAAATTTTTATTAGGTGAACCAGGCAGTAAATACTATAAGTTTCAAGTATTTAAAAACTGCTCTTTTGAAATCATTCCCCTCATAGTGAAAGAAAGAGCAAAATTAGAGTTGGAACTTTTTGGTGAATATCAAACTAGGGGTGGAGGATTTACACTTTATTTGAAGGAAAATACAGGTAGTAAATTTGTTGTATTGCAAGAAATTCGATTCCTAAGTGATTCAAATTCTAGTATGCAGGTTGTTGCAACAGGTGTAAGATTTTTTGGAGATATGAAGCCATGGTATTAGGATAATTATTCGAAGTACCTGTAAAATTTAAAGCAAGCAAGTCTCAATGACTATGTGTATATGGGGAGATCAGAAAAGATTTAGCTAGAAATATCAGAAACAAGTAGCCGAATGCATGTCAAAGTTTGACAGAGCATGGCAGTTTCAAAATTGTTAGAATTTTTTGTCTGCAAATGGCGATGACAAAATAAATCTCAGGAGATGAAAAAGGAAGATAAAAAATCTTTAAACTAAGTAGGGGGTCTGTAATACGGAGAGGATAGTCACCCCAGATAGAAGAAAAACCTTCTGACATCCAATTAAATATCATAATAATTAAAAATTTATCCCTCCCAGTGTTTCAAGTTGTGTTAAACAGCATACGTCCACTTTTATGGCAGGAAAATTTTAGGACATGCAGACTGTTTGATGTGGCACAAATGAAGGTAATAGTGCTTCAAGGAAAACAGTGTGAATGCTTAGGGAGAATGAATATGCAGGTTAAAAATGAACACCAAAATGCAACCCCCCCCCATTGTGAGAAATTTATGGCATTTACAGGTAATACTGGGCATTATTATTATTATTATTATTATTATTTCAAAAATTCATTTTCAAAAAGATACAGTACAGGTCGATATAAATAAACTTACAGAAAGAGAAGTACAACCACCAGATTTGTACTTGAAGGAGTTGAAGTTAGACGACAAACTAAAATTGGAACAGTTTGAGGATACCCTAGAGCTGACCCATGTGGTCAATCCCTCAATAGAAAGAGGAAACTACTCCCCTTGAAGAGCAAAACATATACTTGAATACTGCTACAACAGGGTTAAAGAACATACCATAGAAAATAATACTTCATAAATGCTGAAAGTGTAAATAAGGTTAGTTAAAATTTAGGTTTTCCAGCAAACACTTATACAGTTTGTTAAGATTCTATACTGTGTATCTTAAGTTACAGTGGAATGTGAAGAATTTTAAGAACTAGTAAGTGAATAACTGCTTGAGTTCATGGGATAGAAAACAACGAGTGAGAAGGGTGAAATAACCCTTTATTATTCGAACTAAAATTTAACAGAACTCCGTCTTGGAGTTTTATAATAAAGCCGACACTCAGGCTAGAACTTAGGAAACTAAGAATTAAAACTTAACTAAAAAGATATAGCCAAAGCTATCAAGATTCTAATGGAGTTGGCCCCTTAGTGCTAATTGACAGTGAAGCTATTAGGGGCCTAAAGTACGGCCGAGAGTAATAATAGTTTAAAAGAGAGTAGCCTAAAAAGGCGGACGTATGCTAACCAGAATCTCTGGTTCTCTCTGACTAAGACAGTAGAACTTCGCGGTTAAATACTAATGTTCCTTAATTTGCATTCAAACGTGATTCAAAAACTACGTTCTGGCCAGAAGGGGTAAGTTGAAATTGAGAAGAAATAGGAAAGGAAGTTAACTCAAAATTTAACTGTTAATAAAATTAACATAATCCTTACAAGTTAAATGAAATTTAAGCTTAGTGCACTAGGTATAGATTATCGAAACAAGGTATTTTTGAGACCTAGATTATCTAAGCTATTAACTTTGTCAGAACCTGGCTAGTAGGTGGTTATTGAAAAACTGCACAATTATACATAACCTTTCACCCATTACAATGCTGGACAGCAGAGGTGAAAAAATCATGTTTAGAAAAAAAAAAAAAAAAAAAAAAGAATGGCTAAATGTTACGTGAATTTAAAGGAAAGGCAACCTAAAAAGAGTACATTTTAATATTTCTATGGCTAAGCTAATTTTTCTTCCAGATTCCTGGAAAGAGATATGACGTGAATAATGGTATAATATTGTCCAAAAAATCTCAAGTGTTTGAAACAATGTGGATTTAAAGTTTTAATCAGATGATTGTGACTCAGTGTGTTTGTTAGATCTCGAATTTAAAATCTTAGAAGCGTTTGTGATTATTTAAATTCTGGCAATTATTTAAATGTAACAAACTTTATGTTAATTAATCAGTTATAATCTTAAGCTTTACTATGACTTCTTCCTCCCTTATTCCTCACCAGAACTCAAATTAGCTTTAAGTATATATAAGCTGAGGGTTTTGAATTTTAAGACAAAGAGCTTCTGGCACTAACATAGTTTTGTTAGATTTCTGTTAACTCCATCTGAAAGTTATTATCCTAGCTTCACATTTTCACACAACTGTTCTTTAAATTTACATGCAAGTAAAATTAGTTGAGCTAATCTATAAATTAATTTATATAAGCCTATAACTTAATTTATTACGTGTTTGGTCTTATACTACAGATCAGTGTTTAATTGAATGACTGTTATTTCTTAATTTACATCACCACAAGTAGTGGTTGATCTGTAATATAAGTCATGCCTGTTATGTTAAAAGTTCAGACTAAATAAAAAGGTTATTTTAACCTTTATAGTTTTCATCATACTGTTTCAGAAGTATCGATAACTAGCTAATTTGTCTAGAAAGGTCGTAGGACTTAAATTCAGTATCCAGAACAAATTAACCTTAAAAGTTTTATATTAATGCTTGATCAAGACCTAAAAAATTCTAAGCATTGATAATTCACATTAAAAACAATTTTATCCTGAATGGCAAATTACTAGTATTACTGGCTAGCCATAAAAAAGAATACAGTTTAGAAGCATGTCAAGAAAGTTTGATTTTGCTCTCAGAAAAGAATGCTACTAGGGTTTTCTTTCTCTAATGAACACAGACCAAAATCTTCATGACTGTGATGTTAATAAAAGACTAATAATTGACCCTAATTTCCAAATAAACAAAATATGCTTTGGACAATGCACAAAAGTGTTCCTGGTGTTTTTACTATCCATAAAGGTTTAGTAACTCAAATAGGTTATTTGGTTCAGACTCAAGCATGCAAGAGTTATCCGCTTAAGAGGAGGAATGCCAACATAGACGATATATTAAATAAACTGTCTCACATCATACAGCTTGGCTATCACACATAGGAAAAATGACAAAAACTCCCATGCAGCCAGGGTTGAATCCAGATTGAACTTTCATTATTCAAATGGTGCTTAGGGAACTAATTTACTGAAAAATATAAATGTGCAAATTTCAATTTTTTTAATTAACAATTCACTTAGTTTCTATTAAAATTCTTTATACATACTGTATGATAATAAATTTTACTTATTTCAAAGATATTTGCGATCTTTCAAGCAACCAGTTTGCCTAAATCTCACCAAAAGAACATCAATTCTAATATACAAAATTGTTGTGGTCGTAAGTAGCAACTGCAGCAAGAATAACTTTGACACAATTATCTCAGCCCTTTTACTTTCATGATACAGTTTCAGAAAGATACAACTTTTAAAGGTCATTTTTTTTAATGTACAGATATTTTTGTTGATTTTGAGAATTATTTTATGTCCTCAACCTCAGTCAAGGATATTTAAGTTCCTCAATCAAGGATATTTAACCAGATATTTTATGCAAACTGCTCTCATAAAGTTATTTCTTTAAATGGTTAAAATACTTGAATTATTAAAATATTTAACTGCATCTCACAGTTGCTTGATCAATATCACTTTTTCCAACCAATAGCATCATAAGGTTGAAAACGGAATTTTTGATTGTGAAACCAATCTGTGCCTTTCTTATTCAAGCATTGTTACCTAGACAACACCACACAAGTTTGTCGTAGTCTCATTTCATTATTATTCTCACAAGCCTATAGCATAGTAGAATTTTATTTTCTTGGAATCTTACAGAACAGCACAATTTTCAGTCAGTGGCAAAGTTAATATAGTTAGATAAAATACATATTTTAAGAAGCAGATCGTTTAGCAATAAAATGTAAAATTTGTAAAATTAAGCTCGATTTGAATTTAATCTAAATACATATTTCATCTAAACACTAGTTTCTCTTAGACTAATGGATAAATTATTGAGCCATCTTTGCCTTTCAAATATAGTACATTCAGCAATGTAAAATAAGCAATTATATTAATGCAAAATCACTACATGTTTAGTTGTGTATCAATAGAAAGTTAGACAGGACTACCACTCAAACAGGAGAATGAAATTAGCTGACTTTTCCAGGTTTTCCAGGTGCGTTTTAAGAAAATTCCAGTCTTTCCGCTTAGAGTGCGTTGGCTATGCTGAAAGATAAATTAATTATGGTACCACTCGAAACACAAAAATTTGCCAATTATATATGACTTATATATAGATATATATATATAATATATATAATCCCCAAAGCATTACTGTTATAACAGGAGTTGTTTTCTCCACTGAAGATTGAGATTAGAATCTGCCCAATCTGGATTAAAAAAATGAATGAAAGAAAGAAAGAAATGTATTTAGTGATATTTTAAAATAAATTCATGTATTTTATATTTATTTAGCAGCATACATAAACAAAAAAATATGTGCATTAAATTTCTAACAGTATGTCATCATACTGCTAGAATTAGTTTCAGTATTATGCCAGAGAAAATTGCCTGAAATTTGAAAGTATTATTAAGTAATAATAAATAAATTTAGAGGGAACAAGCAACATTAAATGATACGAATAACATTCAAATAAAGTTACAATAATCAACGGTATTTTGGTGAATATAGTTATATTAAATAAATGATTAGCCTAGATGACTGATTACTATATTTTTTATTTTAGTGCAAAATGACAAATAAGACATTTATTTAAAAAAAAAAAAAGGAGTATGGTAAATCCACAGTAAATCCTAGTATATGCAACGGCCTTGGCACGATTTTGAAAATTGTTGCCAATACCAAAATGAAACGTTTACTGCTCATCATAATGTCGCCAAATCCCATGTATACCGTATATGCAGTAATAAGTACATGGCGGCTCTTCTAACCTACATAGTACCATATACTAGGATTAAACTGACTTTGTAACCATACGAGAATAGGAAGGTATGTTCTTTAGTTTAACGTGTACTGCACATGCCAGTATCTCGATTCTTGAAGTTACTGGAAACCAAAGTTGCTGGAAATTTCCTTTGCCTTTCTAAATGACGGAGCTGCAAAAATTGGCTCTATGCCAGCCACCTGAATGACGCTCACACAATACATAATTCGCCAAGAAAGCGATCGCTTCTAAAGTTGGTGCAAAAGTCACTTTTTGGGAGATTACCATACAAAATTCTCCGACTTTTCCAGATTTTGACTAAAATATTTAAATTGCCTGACTTTTTTGGTCAATTTTTGCATTCCCCGACTTTTTCTGGTTTTTCAGGTAGAGTGGCAACCTTGGTTAGAGAAACTAAAACATCAAAAATTTATTAATTTCTGCTTCTTTCATCCAGACAACAATTAAAACTAACAAACCAAAGTTTAAAAGACTAACACTATGATTGCACAATTCTATTAGTAGCTTAATTTTCAGAGACAAATTTACCAACAGTCCTCAAGGCAGAAAACAACGGAGGAGTACGGTCAAATATCCGCAGATCTGAAATCCGCCAACTCCTGAAATCTGCATTGCCTCTCAAAATATAAACATTTAGTTTATAGGTTCCGGGAACCGCAACATTGAGTACGAAATATCGAAGAAAAAATACTTACCGAATAATGACGTCATAATTACCGAATAATAATAAGTCATAACGGAAATACCAAATTATTGACATCATGGTAAGTTTTGTCTCCCTTTAATTTACATCGAGGTAAAAAAGCAGACGATTCACTCAACTCTTCTTTCAAGTTCACAATTCATGTTGTATTTTCTGAGCTTTGTTATTTCACGAGATTATTTGGCGCTACCTTCTTTTGTTTATCCGGTTATTTTGTGGATAAATTAAGAACATTTTAAATTCCAGCCCTTTTTAATACAATTACAGATAAGAAATGCACTCATGATTTTACTGCTTGCAACGTTGAAAAACGTAAACATGTTGCATTGACGGTAATGCAAAAAGTGCAAATTCTTCGAAAGATGGAAGCAGGTGCTACTCCTTGGTTTATAGCAGAATCATATGGAATTGCAATAATTGTGTATGATATATGGAAAAATAAAGAAAAGCTGTTGAAATTTTACAGCAACAGTGATTCTAACACCGGAAATCTTTGCATGAGGCGAAATTGGCAAACCTCGATGCTGTGTACATATATTAATACAATGAATAATATAATCAATTTATATATGTAATAATAATTTAATGCATATAATAAGTTATTGCAATAATGTATATAATAATTTAATTAAATGTATCTAATACGCCTTATTTATTTTGCACTTTGAGTCTGAATATTATGATTTATCTTTTCTGTCCTGAAATCCGCAAAATCCTAAAATCCGCACAACCTCTGGTCCCAAGCTCCGCGAATTTATGGACGTTTACTGTATCATCAGGGTCAACATTCTTTCCTTTACTTAGAGTCTTGGTCATACTTGAAAGTTCACTTCATTTACATGTTTTTAACATGGAAGACGAAACAGAAGAAGTGCAGCACAGATTTAACGTAAGAAATAATATGTTGATTAAAATAAACCTTACACAAAAACATAAAAAGCTAACCCATAAAAGGCAAGAGACACACATGAAGGAAACTTACGGGAAAATACGAGAGTTGCCGAATTAAAGGGCATTATTTTTACTGACGAAATACAAATTAAAAAATAAACATGCAATACTATTCTAATGAAGAATCAAAAATGAGAAGCTAACATATAAAAAGGTAGTAGGCAGATATTAAAAGAATATAAACATGCTTGAAATAAGGGTTGTTATGCCAAAGGCATACCAATAGAAGCAATTAATTGTAGTAGTCTTTAAGATACAAAAGAATCTTCAAGATTTACTGAAAATTTATACACATTTTTTAATACAAGACTTTAAACATTTTTTTTTTTTTTTTTTTAATTTCATATCACATCTATAACACTATTTCTTTGGTCTAAAATTAAACAAAAATAAAACTTCACTATACAGTAATCATTAAAAATATGTTTTTACCTCGGGAAATGTCTCATTAAAATTCAGTTTCCCCAAAACAACTGAATTTCCTGAGATTTTTGTAATATAGGTTGGAATAATTTCCCCTGGTTGTAATTTACTTTGATCATCTTCTGAAGTAAAAGGAAGAAAACCTCTCACACCTTTAATCCCAACATCCACAGTATACCCATGATCTTCCATACTATGTATCGAAACATGCAACACCTATAAGAAAAAAAACTCAAAAGCTTTAATATTTCAAGATATAAATCAAGCACACATTAATCTCCAGAAATATTCATTTCAATTAATAATAATGTACTGATTAAATTCCATCAGAATAGCTAGAAAATTTCATAACATAGTAATATGAACAAGGTGATATTGGTAAATACCTGAGCAATGTATGTATCAGAAATAGAACATCTAATAAATAAACCAAAATTTTTCTACAATTTCACAGTTTCAGTGAGCATATTGAGCAATTCAAGATAAAATGAATGTTAAAAGGATACAGCAAATAACTGAAAAAAAAATCAGCTATTTGAACCAGAAACAGAGGGGGGGAGAATATCAGAAAATACATTGAAGCCAGAGAAATTTTTCTGGAAGTAGAAAGCCAAAAAGAAGGATTATTTATAGTAAAGCAAAAAAAAAAAAAAAAAAAAAAAGTTATATATTTTAAAGCTATTTTTATTTAAATTTCTGCATTTTAGATAAACAATGTCGCAATTTTTAACACTGATCACCGCATTTTTATTTAAAACACATTTTAAAGAATTCATAGGCAATGGGGATGACAATAATGAGAATGATTTAATTTGAAATGTATACGAAAATTTATATAGTACGAAAGCTAAGACCGGAAACTATCAGGACTATTGCAGTTTCTGCATTTTATATCATCAGTCTAAATCTAGTACGATGATATGTAGAAATGATAAAATTAAAATATGAAATAATGAATCATTTATGATCTTAAGGGAATCAAAATTTACAAAAATATATATTTATTTTATCAACATTTCTATCAATATAAGTTGTTTAAACTATTTCATTTTTTGTGCCAACACTCTCCCTTCAATTTTATAGACAGACAATTTCTTGTTCAGATACAAAGTTCAACTGTTCAGGTTCTGTAATTGCCATGTAAAGAATTTCCATCAAATTTCAATCGAAATCTTTTCTTTTCAAACATATCTTCACTTTGTTTGCTATCAGTAAGTGATTTTTTCAGGATTTAAAACCATAATACAGACTTTGTCATCTATTAGATAATTGCTGATTAGGGCATTGTCATCACAACAGAAAAATTTCTGATATATCAACTTCATTTACTACCACCACTCTACATTTTTTCACAAAATTGAGTAATCTGAAAATTTTGCCTTCTGTAAGAGCCTTCAAAAATCTATGGCAAAATAAGGTTGCTGTTTTGCCTAATTTTGAAGTGCACATTTATAAGCCCGAATAGTGACAACACTGTTTTATCTCATCAAGGCCACTATAGCAGGCAAGTTGCAAACACACGTTCACTTTGCAGATCATGTTACAGCTTTAGAATTAGATTCTTTCTTCAAAATAAGTAAAAAATCAAACTAAAAAAAATAATCACTTGGATCAAATTAGAAAGTTTAGGAAGAGTATAATTTACTATGTTAATTGAGCTTAAGTTTTTCAGATTCTAATTTTACCCCCCTTTCCTACTGCTATGCCAACAAAAAAAAAGGGGGGAGAAGAAAATACCAGTATGAGCAACATCCCACTCCAACTATGTCTTAATTCATTTACTGTTTTTGTCAGACAGAAAAATGTTAACATTCTGCCTCCACAACCAGTCAAGGGCCGAAAGTGTGGTCATAGTTGAAGTCAATCAATATATTGTCATTATGACTCCCTAGCCAACAAGCTTTTGTATATTTCGCATGTTTGTTTACACAAGAATCTTAGTTGGTCATAATAAAAAATCGCTTTTATGGCAGATCTTTAATAATAACAATAATAAAAACTCTTCATTCCTAGACTTTCAGTCTTTTTCTTTTTTGGCTTGTGGTTAAGTGATTAGATACCAGATCTTTCCAGATAATGGAAGTCCCGAATTTGGACCTTTTACAGTAATATATATTAAATCTTTTAATATTTTACTTAAATCATATTATTCATGCATAAAGCACAATAGTTGACAGTACAACAATTTATATGCAGTAAAAGATCGACTATCCAGAAAAATTGGAAAATGCTTAATATTATACACTTAAAAGTTGCAGATAGTTACGCATATAAAAAGCGCTAGTTGCAGCAGAAAATTTGCTAAATAAATAAACAAACAAAAAAAAAAAAAATTCTGGTTCATCTTTTTTGTTATCAGCTTGAATATCAAATTGTCTACATACAAGAGATTTTAGGGCAAAATACCTTTGAAACATAAAAGTTTATGTAAGAAAATAAAACAGCCTATTAAGCAGCTAATTATGAAACACCATTAACTATGAAAATTGGTAGACAACCTGCCAAACTTGTACAAATCATTCAGGAGAAGTTTGAAGGAAGAGATAACTTTTTACTTAGACACAAGTTAATACAGTTAATATAACATACATCAAGACATACAGGTATAAAAAATTTAAATAGCCTGTCAGTTTTTCATGCTCCATGTTAGCATTTATCCATATTCAAATAAATGACATAACACACATTTTTCTTGATGCCAGCATCCCCTAACTTTGAATATATTTCACTGCATGCAGTTCCGCTGAATGCAGATCCCAAAGTTAAATATCTTTTTTCAAAATATTATGAAAAAAAATTGATAAATGGTACATATTTTAAGCCATTCTTCACAAAATTAAAACTTGCTTATCAAGAATAATCATGTTTACATAAAACTAAACCAGAAATGTTATGACAGTGTTATCTGTTTGGCAAGCCTTTGTTTGTTGACAAGTCACTCGGAAATAGTCAACATTAAATATAACTCTGACAATATTTTCGCAAACTGCAAACTCAAAGCCTGTCAAACTTCTGAAACTCTAATATACTTCGACTTCCCTTTCTAAGAGGAATACCCAACTCAAATTCTTGGCATATTACTGTTATAAGCACATGGGTTCATAATGGATTGGATGCACACACAGAACTGATGATAGTTTTACATTTTTGTTTTCCCAAAAGAAACACTTGACAGTTCTAGAACTTTATACAAAAGTAATTGTGCAGCTCTTCTCAGTATGACAGAACACAATGATCAGTTATCACTTTAAACTACTCAGAACACTTAACACAATGCAAAGTTTATCTAAAGGGTGAAGCTTGCACGTAGATCTCTCAATATTCCGAACTCAACTCTGAAATAAACACAGAACCCATGTTCTCTCCGGGCTTATATAAGTTTTTCGCACATTGCCAAGAAATTTCCAGTATCTTTGGTTTCTTGAAATTGCTGAAAAGCTACAATTACTTAAAGGGCCTGAATACAATTACATATATGGCTGGACACAGTTACAGTTGCATACCAGATCAATTACAGTTACACACAAATCGGACCAAATGTCGCCAGATGGTCATCAAGATTAGCAATCTCTGACGATTTCTCACCAGATTTGGTGAAAACACTAGTCACCAAGACCACTGACAGCTTGGCGATAGCCATTTACCTCAACATTAAATCAACCTACCTCTGTAAACTTATTTTTCTGAGATAGCTTCGAATTCTCAAGGTATTTCATGTTATATTATACAAGAGATACTATGATTTACACATAATGTTACTAAAATTACTTACACAGACACAAAATTTGTAACACTACAAAAGATAGCATGGTGGAAAAGGGAAGTGATCCACATCTGAAGGTGAGTCATACCCTATGTTCACATTCTAAATGGTATAAGCAGGGTTTTGAGTAGTAGTCCTATATGTGCTTCATGATAATTTTACAAGTTTCTCATTTGCTTAATTTTCCATTAACCCCTTCCCGCCGACTGTCATGTCTACGTGCCAGCAACGAACACACTCACTTCCCGGCCGACACGCAGGCGTGCCAGAGCATTTTCCCTATCAGCCCCGAATGTCATGTATTTGTGCTAGTGTGTTTTAAAAACTATAATTTCTGCCACAAGATGGCACTGTATGTCCATATGGTTTCAGATACATGTACATTAGACCTTCTACTCGAAATGAGAGAAGCATGACTCACATACATGTGTTTTTGATTATGTAAACAAAAGGGGAAATAAATGTTTCCGAATGGCGTGATTTATGACGTCTCTTTAAATTCGCATGTAGTAGTTGTTTATTGTAAGTAGAGAAGTTTTATTTTCACTAAAGCGTTGGATATTTCGGTTTGCAGTTCAGTTTTTAGAAAATAATTAGATCTTGTTAGACACGAATTCTTTCTGGTTCACCGTTGCAATGTCGAAGCATCGAAAATGTTTAACAGAGCATGAAATAGCAGAAATGATGCCAAATATTTCAGATATGGATTCTGAAATTCTGATATTGATTCTGAAAGATAACTGAAAGACATTTTCCAAAACTTTGTTCAGAAGAGACTGATAAGAAAATGAGACGACGATGCTTCGTTTGTTCACATTCCCGGAAAAATCCTCCAAAACGGCACATGAGTTATTACGACTGCAGGGAATGTAACGTAGGACTGTGTATAGATCCCAGTTTTCAAATTTTCATACGAAAAGAGAATTTTAAGTAATATATTTAGTTTTCAGATGTATAATGTTAAAAGTCATAAAATGGTGAGTAATGAAAATAAAATGTGTAAAATATGCATTTAAACAAGAAATAAGGTAATTAAAGTATACATAAAAAATCTATAAAGCATAAGCTGTTTAAATACTCTATAGAGCATTATTAAACAATGCATTGATACTTTCGAAATTTCATGGATTTAGGCTTAATAGCAAAAAAGCCCCCGGCCCTGGACAGACGCTCGTGTAAGGCCTCCGCGATAAGCGCCCGTTTGCGCTACCCGGCACGAAGGGGTTAAAAAGTTCTAGATTTCAAAAATATTCTGGCTACTGATCTTTTCAATTAGCTGAATGTTGAATAGTCAGGCTTTTACTGTAGGTCTCATAATTTTAAATAAGTAATTCACAATTTTTAATTCATTACCTTTTCTATTAAGGAGATTTTTATACTGCTATAACTAAGAAACTGTTTAACCACTTGTGCTACGACTAAACTTCACGGTTGTGGTGCCATGCACTACAATATAACAAGCGGTAAAGTGTCTCATTTACACCGCTCCGCGTCTGCAAGTGCGATCTAGAGCTGTAACTTAAGAAATAAACAATCTCGTTGTTAGGCGACGCGTGCACCACGTTATTTTAATTTTTTCGCACAGTTTGACACAAAAGTATCTCGACATGCGTGGCACGTCTTTTTAGCGCAAGTGGTTAATAGCAAATTATATAAGAAAATGTTTTATTATGTTAGTTTATTAACAAATACAATTAAATATTATGCTACATTCATCATCTATAAAATACAGTACATAATAAAAACTAAATATTCTACATAAATTTTTCACTCAACTCATTTCTATGCTATAGAAGGACCTGAGCATGTGAAAAGAACTTCCAGGAATGAAATTTCTTTTTTTATTAAAACCAAAGAAGGGAATAACGACAAATCAGAGACAAGTTTCAAGAAATAAAATCATTGATTTCTACTTATCATTTCACTGATGTCAGTAGTTATTTCGCAGTTTTAAAAATAGATGTACAAGAGAAATTACTGATTTCATTACAAACAGAAATTGTTAAAACATCAGGTGAGATGCTTGATGTGTCGAAGAGAGTGTTTAAGAACATCTCAAAACTCTTGCAAGAATTGTACAGCAAGGCACAATTATGAATACAGAATGCATTACAAGACACAGAGAAGTGTTGAAGTTGCTACATCATAAATGTTATTATTATTATTATTTTTTTCCTGTTTAAGAATAACTTTACACTATTCTATTTAAAAGAAAACATTTTATTATTCCCTTTTTAAAGATGTTCTTTTTAAAACATCATCATCATGCTACGACTATTTTCATTTCTTTAAACATCTTAGGACTTCCCTTTTTAAAACAACATCATCCTAGGACTATTTTCGTATCTACTGTTGCCACTCACACTCTACATAAAATTGTACAAAAGAATAGATTGTATACAATGTGTAGAGGTTACAGAAGTATACAAAGTAGGATGTTCAATGAATTGGGTACCTTAGTGCAACTGGCTATCGCTACACATCTGAGTAACCTATCACTTGTAAGTCATAAAGGTAATGATAACCTTAGAACAACAGAAAACTTTCCTGTCACAGATATTAGCTAATAGAGTCTTAAAAAAGCATGCATTGTCTACTTGCACTATGCATATTAAAATAAGCACACTTTTGACAAGAAAGTGTTAAAAAATGACTTGCTTTGCTTAGTTCCCTGAAAGATTAAACATTTTTGGATATCTTCAATTATGTTAAACTAATTTTTATATATATATGATTTTGGATATCATGATGCATATTAAAAAGTCAATAACTGAGAATGAAAGAACTTAGCTTTCAAAAGGAGAAAAAAGTAAAGAAGTAATGATATTGAATGCTAACAATTCTGAAAAATTGTCCCTTCTAAGGGACAGTTCTGCCCCTAGCAGTAAAACGACATGGAATGTGTCCATAAGGCAGAACTTTATGGACTAAAAAAAGGGGATATAAAACCTTCAAAAATGTAAATTTTATTAACTTCTGTCCCTAGCAGTAAAACGACATGGAAGAAAAACTGCATGGTTTCAGACATAAAAAGAAATATAGCAAGTAATTTTATTCAGTATTTCCCACTTGTACTCTTTTCTAATTTAATGACACTCAGCAAAACAAAAGTGGCATTTCTTACTGCTAATTAATTAAACTTTAGCTTCTGGTTTTCAGTATAAATAGTTGCATGGTCACTATGGGAAATCTTTCAGAACCCTAGAGAATCTTAGTTAATGTTTCCAAGGTGAAATATAGTACCTAGTCAGCAACACCTGGATTTAATATCATTCTCATGCTCCAGTCATCATGGAAATATGTAACTGAAACTTGCATTACAAATTTTTTCCAGATAGACTATTTTTTCCAATTAGAAAATGAAAGTGAATGTCTATAAGCAGCAGTATCTCAGGAACAACAAAATGAAATTTGTTTTGATGGTTTGATTTAGTTATGAAGAATAAATCATAAAATGCCACCCATGAAAATGTGAAGGCAGTAGGCATAAGCAATGTTTAAAATATCATCAGCAAATTTCCCAGAGGACACTTATAATGAGAGATACTAAAAAGATTCTGGTATAAGAGATACTGAAGGTAAAATTAAAATTTCAACTTTTGTTAAAGCAGTATAAGCTCTTACCTTTTACAATCAATTCTTTATCATTTTAGAAAGCTATAAGTATAATATCAAAATTTTTTGAATTTTTTAAGAATTAATCACACATGGTAAACATTTTTTTTCCCCCAGGACATTATTCTTATGCTGTTACTATTTTCAAACTTAATTCTGGTTTCATATACACTAAATTTCATTTATGCCCCATTCACAAGAGCAGTGGTGACTCCTGTAGAAAACCAGTTTTTTGAATTTGCCCCATGTAGACAGTGAAGCCCTATAAATAGTTATCAAACTGCAGACAGACTTTTCTGATTTCTTAGGAACAGGGCAAAAGAAAAACACACTGCAATTCATAGTGCATTTATTTTGCAAGTCACTGGGTGTTAGCAGTAGTGCTAAGTATTACTAGCAGTACAGTTTACAATCCATTGCTGAAGTGCCACTAAAATTAACTTAGATTGATATTTGGGGATAAAAAATGTTCCATAAAAGTTTAACGGGACTATCCCACATAAAATTCCTTTTTTAAAAATGCACTAGAAACAAAAACACAGGTATAATGAAAGCTGAATCATAAAAATATCAATTGATGTATTCCAAATGCTTGAAATGGAAAAGTACCTACATCCCAAAACGAAACTAAAATAAAACCTTCAAAAATGTAAATTTTGTAGGAAACTATTCAGAACAAATATTATGAAAAAGTATTGTAAAGTGGAAAAGCCTAATGATAATGATATCCTAATGATCCTAATGACAGAAAATCTATTTCTGGTTATGCAAGTGCCAGAAATGACAGTCCTATGCTGCGGTGTTTTAAAAAAATTCCATAGCTTTACCTACAATGGAAATTGAGGTTATCGTCATTTAAGGTTTATCATAATTTTCCAACAGTTAATATTTACTTAAAAATGACTTTCCTATCTTCCTTAACCTTCTAAAAGCGGGCCGAAATTCTCATAATATAGCCTTCAGACCGGCGCGATCCGAAACAGTTTTGCCCCCTCTTTGACATTTTCCTAATGAGAATAGTCGTTAGTCCCCCTCCATGGATGAAGTAAAATTTACATGTTTGTCGGGCGCTTACGTCCCATAGTAGAGGGGTTGCTAGATTTGCAAATTTTTCGATGATTATTTTGCTTTCATTTAAATGAAGTTCTAAATAGATAGTGCAGAAATAAATATGCAGTACTGGATGCATATCCAGTGCACAATTTATTTAGAACAAAATGTATGCACTGTTTATATTTAACTCACTATTTCTAATCAATCTCGTAAATAATTTATGAATTTTTTAACTTTGTTTTCACTCTTCATTTATATTTGTGTATTTTCGTATTAGAAATTAGAAAACAAGAACAAAATTTAACAAAATATAGTAAATACAGACTAGCTTTGTAAGTCTGCAGACTGGAATGCGATTTTTAATAACATATTTTCATTAATAAAATAATGGTAATGACTAATTTAATGAAATAATAATAATAATTATTATTACCATTAGATGATTAGAATGAGATTCAATACAATTAGATTTTGAGATGAACTTACAGCAATAATAAAGCTTTACATAACAATAACAGAGATTTAAATCTGCTTTTTTCGATAATTTTGTTATTATAATATAAAAATCAAAATCCGAGATACATTGGTTGCGTTTCATCATTTAACTTTAACAAATATTACATTGGACTATCAGGCAAAGGAGGTATATCTTTAACGAGAATTTTTCTTTGTAAAATTGGCTTTTGTTTATGTTAGCAGAGAAAAAAAATCCGTGATCTATACATGCAATCATCAAAAGAATTTTGAGAACAGTTTTAAATGTTCATGAAGAATTAATTATACGTCAATTTCTTTTCATAGGTAGAAATTTCGTCTAAAACCATCGTTATATCCAAAGGTTGAAGTCTATTTCATTTTCAACGAGTATTCTATTTGCACATAATATATTTTCTAATTTATTTTAGAAAGAGTAATCTTTCACGTTTTCAAAAGAATAAGGACATACTGGGTGTTGACACAATGTAGTAAATCTGTTTTTCATATTTCTTCCAGTAATGAAAACGATTACCCTGGAATATTTTCAAAGCAAAATTAAAGGTCAGTTTACACCTGTCAGAGCGGCTCGGAGCAAGTCCCTCCTTACGATTACTTTGACAATGTAAATGCTTACTTCGACGGAGTACAAACGTAGGGGAGATGAGTCAGCGCTTCCATTTCTACTTTGAACCTGTTGAAAAATCTCTCCGGGCAGTTACTCCAAGCAGCGTTCGCAGGGATGTCGTTACAGTGAGTTCTATAATCCGAGATAGCCAAACCATGGCATTTTTTAATGCATATGCATCTTATGAAGTGTTTTACTTCTATAATTATGTGAGCTTATATTCATTTTTCTACAAGCATCCCTACATGAGGATGCAATAAATATATGATAAACTATAAAAATAAAAATAAAATTTATGAAAAAGATATGTAGATCTGTTTTATTGGGGATATTTAAATTTCTTGCTTTGTATAAAAACATTCTGGGCTATAATTTGTTACAATTCAGCTTGGATGTGAAAAATGTTCAGCTTGGATGTGTGAGTGCAAGTACTGAAGGCGTATTAAGGTTTATACAAATTATGCTAGATGAATTCTAATCTTCTTAAACTATCCGTTTTAGCATTTTAAAAGTAAAGTATAATCACTATATTTACCCATTATTAATTTTGTTGATATCACTTTGTGTGTTGTCCAGAAACACAATTTCAGTAGGATCCAAAAGTAACAATTTGCGATAAATATCTTCCTCTTGGAACTATGTCATAATATATATATATTCTTTTACCTGTGGTAAATATATGTAATGCTCCCAAGTTTTTTGCTACTTCTTATTTATTTAAGATTTTCTGAATAATTAGGTAGATATCATACAGTTTACTTCTGTCGTGTTAATGGTAGCTTTGAATAAATATTCCATGTGTTAATTTTGCATTCTTCTCTAGAAATAACACAGTTCCAGTCAGAACTCTGCATAATTAATTCATGCACAGAGAGCTACTGATTCTGTGGATTCTGGATGAATAAATATATTCTTTCTATTAATAAATAATAAAACACATTATTACTTTTACATTATTTTGTAAATCATTAATTAGGTGTAAATAAACAGTTGTATATAGTAGAAAAACTTAGTTAATTTGACTTTCAGTAACCACAGTTGACAAAATAACTTCTCTCAAACTGAATTTCTTTTAAATTCTTGTATCTGATAAGCAATAACGTTTTTGTAACTTTGGACATTCTCATCCAAAATTCATTTAATAGTTCATTTGATACTCCTAATTCATCGCGGCAAGCTACCCAATCACGTACCCATTTTTTTTCCCTTCTTTTTTTTTTTTTTCCTCCCAACAGCAGAAATTAATTCATTGGAAAAGGCTTCACAGACTTCAAGCACTGCAGCCTAAGAACATCTATGTATGTTCAATGCATATTCTTTCCTGCAGCTGCGACGTGGTATCCATTTCGTAAACAAACGGAGGCAAGTTGTCAGTCCACTCTGATTGGTGTAAACAATCTATCAGAGTACAGGCCCGTTCACTCGGTTCTAAATACCCGGACAAGCGGCTCGCTACGAGCAGCTTTGACAGGTGTAAACTGGCCTTAAGAAAACCGTTTAAGCCAAATTTTGCATAAAGTATCTTCTCATGTATTTTTTTATTTAAAGTGTGAAATTTTCTCTTTGAAAATATAAAAAATCATGAACGGAGCAAAATTAATTCATGAGAAATAACTTTGAAATGCAATAATTCCATCGTAATATGAAATAGTGGAGAAAAGTGCAATACAGTTTATTTATTCACGAATAATCCCCTCATATGCGTAATTTATGTACTGTCGATTGAGAAATATAGGTTAGTAAATTAAACCGGTTATTTCAATACTTTTCCTTTATCAATATTTTTACGGGCTCTTCAGTAGACAGCGGTAAAGGTGGCTGAACACTTGTAGCTTGCTTGGGTTTGAATCCCAGCTAAATAGTTAGATTCATGGTTTTTGTGTAACGTAAATGCAAGCCAGCTTCTCTTAGAAAGTCCTCCGCGAAGGCATAACTCCCCGTATACAGGTAATTGTTGTGTGCTTTGATGTAATTCAATAAGCGAACAAAATTAATCCAATCAAACCCGAAGAACGGGTTGATTACAACATGTGGAGTTTTCCAACAGGGACGTAAATGCTAGCAATTTTCTCTTAAAAAGGTTTACACGAAGGCATCCATCCCCTTAAGCAGATAGCGTTCGCGTGCTTTTCCGTAATCCAATCCTAATTTCATACATTTAATAGTAAATTGGCATACACATTATTACAGACAAAATAACAACCTTTTTTAAAGATATTTTTTTATTAACTTGTCTGAATTCCCTTTTATCTCTTGAGGAGTATAAGAATTTCAGCAAATAAAACTGGCCGAAATTTTATACAATGTAACTGATGTTTTGATTCAATTTAGAAGTAACGTGAGCTTTACTGATATTTAAATACTTTTTGGCAGATCTCATCCTAAAAGAGGGTTTAAAGATAAATTGATTTTATTTAATTTACAATCAATGAAAATCATTGAAAGCAATCACTGAATGAATGAAAATCACAAAAACTATTATGCATACAATTGTCTCTTATTTATCTTCTGATAAATCAGACAAAATTGCCTACATAATAGAAGCACTTTGAAAGAGTTAACAGTTCTTAAGGGTTTTATGCACTCCACAAAAAAATGTCAAAATAAAATCTTATTATTCATAAGTATGAAAAGGAAGTAAACGAAAAAAGCGGTTATACCTATTTTCTAGAAGGGCATTAAATCTAAAATATTAATCTATTCTTATTTCCTATGATTAAAAAACATTAAATATGCTAAGCTTAAAGAGCGTGCAAAATCGCTGACGTTTTAATCATAGCAAAAGTCAGTACTAAAAAATTTAGCATTAAATTAGCATTTATGAGACAGATTGAGAGAGAGATGGCCTCTATTTGATTTTCAAGTATATTGGCACGAGACGAAACCTGCGGTTTTTGCCAAAATGTAGCCAAACTGATAAGAAGAGGGAAATAATGCGTAGCCAGCGGCTACTCTGAGCAGCGACAATGGACCACCCAGAGATCTACAGATAGGCGATTCTCTAAAATAGGAAGGGCATGGATGGTACGACAGTTGTACCAATGCTGGCGTCTGAGAAAGTCATTCTCCTGGTACAACTGCTGTACCAGCCAGCTTCAGAAAGTTAAACATTTCTTTCAGTGTAAGTTGTTTAAGTTGCTTTTTTGTGCCAATATTTTCTCTTTAATTCTGTAGACAGACATAATTTCTTGTTCAGTTACAAAGTTCGATTGTTCAAGTCCTGTAATTGCTGTGTGGAGAATTCCGACTAACTTGTCAAATTAAATTTTTTCGTTTTCAATAACCTCTGTTCCTTTCTTCACTATCGGTAGCGGTATTTTCTGGATCCATAACAATACTACAGATTTCGCCATCCATTAATTGATGAGTGAAGCATTGTCATCGCAATGAAAATTTCTGTTATATCATCCTCATTTATTACCACTCTTAAACATTTCTGTACAAAATCCATTAATTGAAAAATTTCTCTTTTGGTCTTCAATATCCGAAAACCTTCTCATTCATGGCTATAATATTTATCATCTTCACCACGAAATATGACAGCTGGCCATAAATTATGCCAATCATTTTTTAAAGTATCTGGAGACACGCCCTCCCACAATCTTGCGATGCTCTACAAAGCAGATTTTATGCTAAAATATTTTTTAAATTCTTGAATAGTGCACGTCCATAGGCTTTAGATCTAAATTGCAAGACTGAATTTGCTCTCATTCTTAAAGAAACTAAGTGTTTTCATGCGCTATAGAAAATGTCATCTCCGATGGGTGGGTGTCAGTGGTGCAAAGTTTTTTAAATAAAAGGGGGAAGAAACCTGTTGGCTGTGTGATATTTGTTACCCACTAATAGTACATTTCATGTACTTTCCAATTTATGCCGAGTCTCAGCTGACCAATAAAATAGGCTGTCATAGTGGTCTCAGATGAGTTGTGAGTGGAATGCACAATCTAAAGACAGTTGATGGTCCAGATTTTTTTTTTTACGATATAAATTTTATTGCTAAAATTAAAAAAAAAAATCTTAAATTTAGCTTACTAAATATTTATCAAAACATGCTTAAACAATAATAATAATACTGCAGTAGGGAAAGAAAATCAAATTTATAGACTGACATTTCTTTCAAATAATTCTAGCAGGCTTAATTAATCATCATGTAATGTACTTTAAATTAAAAATAAACGAAACAATAAAACATAAGCGATTTCTATGAAAACTTTCTAAATTTTCATAGAAAAATTGATCAGATGGGATAAGTTAATCGAATATGTATCTTTGAATAAGACTTATATCATATTGTGAATTACTTAGCTTCATTTATTGATTTTCTTCTGCATTATTCATGTTAATTTTTAATGAAAATGAATATAATATAAACTCGGACTTCAAATAACTAATATTTTGAAATCTTTTCAACAACTTACAACAAATATGTAATTGAAATGCTTCTGCAGGCTGCAAATTTGAGACCACTGGTATAAGGTACAGATCATCTGTTGCTGTGGCTGTAAATAAACAGCCACTACTAAATCTTGCTAAATCTTGCCACTACTACAGCTATGCTGAATGACGTTTTGTCAAATTAAAAATTTTTGACTGTTATTTCTGTCGTTCATAATGTTCACATTTATAATGCAGCGCTGTGTGAATCCTCAGTGATGCTCATCACATTTTGACCATCCTTTATCTTTCCAATGGTTCAACCTTGGGGAAAGCTGTCCTGGTGATGTCTAGAGTATTTCTATAACATAATCAGTCACACTGCAGCAACAACTAAATATACCTCAGACTTATGTGCTCTGCAGGAGTTTTGAAATGTTGAACTTATGCCATCGTTATGCTTTGTGCTCTTTCAATGCATTTACCACGTCATGCTGTGCATGTGCACATCCTATTCTAATGGACCTTAGAAAATATCCTAAGTGATATTTTTATGAATTCTGCATGTTCATCCTTGATTTTGCACACCAGTATAGATACTGTTTTCTGCTGAATGCTGCTTTAATTTTTAAGGACTTTTTTGACATATTATCAGCAGCAATAAAACTGATGAGGCTCTTTAATTTTGATGGGGGGGGATGGAGCAGAGAAAGAAACATAAACTTATTTTCCATGTGGATAATTTATATATTTTCTGATGCATAAGTTTATTTACTTTTACATGAGCTTTCATAGTTACGTGTAAAACACTACCTATGCATTTGTAATGCGGTGCATATTTACTTGACATGTTGAGAGTTTGCTGCTAATTTCAGGGTTCGTACAATGCTTAAAAGTCCTCGATTTCTGCCCAAATTGTTAAAAGATACATACTTTTATTCATCTGACGTTTTTCTCTGTTTTTTGTAATTGCCATTTTGAAGGTTAATTAACAATGTTTTTTGATTCATTAACAAATATATATTTGGTTATCATTTGAATTATTTTCTACTTAATTCGGCACAAGGCCCCTACCTTTATTAAAACATTTCAAAATTATTAATTTTTTTAGAATTTTAGTAAATTATTACATCAAAAACTCCTTTCCCTTTTTTAGATATGATTTCTTTTCATATGCAGTACTACATTTGAAGATTTCAATACCAATTTCCATTCAAAATTTTTTATCCGGATATTTTCAAATTTTTGACTTTTTTTTACAAGTGTAACAAAATTGTTAAATATTGTTATAATAGTAATATATTAAAATTGTAATTAAGAAATAGCATTAAAATAAAACATTTTTTATTTTCCCGTGTCGTATTTTTAAATGACATTACTTTCCATTTTGGTGACTTCAGAATATTTTGACTCTGAAAATTCTGTGCATGAGTTTTCTCTTAAAAATTCCCTTTACACTTTTCTTTTCTGACTTTTTTATTCAGAAGCTGTCTGGGTAGTAGTAAGAGCTTTTACAGAGTTGGCAGTGATAATTGTTAGACCTTGCATCTCGGAAGATCTAGAAGGATTTGAAAGCATGATTTACAGACCGGTGATTCTAGAAAAATGTGACCCAATAAAGATGTTTTCATGGTATTAACACATAATGAATGTGTGTTATAGGAAATCTCTGATGAGTTTATTTTATGGGAAATTTTTTGAAGTATGGTAGAAACAAAGTTATTTGAATTTTGTGCTTTTGTCGAAGAAGTCTTACTCTTTTTTGTTTTCTCATCTTTTCACTAGACACAAGAATGGAAGATTGCAAATATAGTTCTAGTCTTATCACATGGACTGACATCTGTAGAAAGGAATTTTTTTGTGCATAAATAAATTGAAAACTGACAGTTTAGAAAATTCGTCTTGCATGTCTTTCTGGACCATACAAAAGGACATTTTGCCACCTGCTGTGCTCTCTATGGATCCTAAATTCTTCTGCCCAGTGTATGTCCTAAATTCTGAAAATTTTGCAGTCCTAAATTGTGTTACCCATTGCTTCACTAATTTCTAAAATTTATGATGCCATATTCTCGAATGCTCACCCAGATCTTGTATTATTTCATATACATTTGTGGTACTATTTATAACATACTATAATTTCAATACTATTAATCAAGTTATTGAAGACCTTCCTGGAGCAGTTGGATTTAAATTTCACCCATAAACCAGCTACAAAAAATCACGATAGCTACAACGAACCTCAGAGGTCAAGCTCTCAGCTGGTACAAGGGAATTGGCAAGTTCTTGTTGGGGGATTCAGGTTCAGAAATGTAGAGATGGGAAAATTTCAAGACAGCATTATTGAAAGCATTTCCAATTGTGAAGGACCATGCGAAGCTAGAAGCAGAACTGTTTAGCAAATATCAAATGCGTTTCAATGAGTTAACAGACTTTATCTTGATGAAAATTCAAGTCTTTAATCTTCTGTACAGGAAGAGGCCCGATAGCGAGCTTATTGAAGTGATTTTACCCCGTCTATTGCTGTCAGCTCAAGACTTTCTTGAAGTCCGGAATCCGCAAACACTAGAAAACCTCTTCCAGCTTGCGGTGAAGTTCCAAAGCAAAAGAAGTGTGGAGAATGCACATGCAAATCAGTTTCGACAACATTCAAGGTTTCCTCCACAGAAAAAAACCACAAGTTCAGCAGAGTGCGTATCGGCAGACAGGAAAAGGTGGAACGTCCAACAGCAAAAACACTGGTAAATCTAAGGCTTTCGGATAGAAAAACCACCAAACAGAAAGGGCCAGAAAAGCAAAATTAAAATTTTCTAGCGATTAAAGACCTGCTAACGTCAGTAATATTGGGGGTTGATTCCTTATGCGCAGCTAGCACGAATCTTAATTTCCAGAATTCTATGTTACAGGTACACATGGACCCCATGGAAGGAGAGGAAGGGTCAATGCCGGAAACAAGCCTGGAACACCTAAAACCCGAAGAGAAAGAAAAAAACTGAAAATTCGGTAAGAAAATTTATTTCTTTATTTGACAACAAACCGGGTTTCTCTCAAGTTGTGACTCATTGATACAGGTACTGCCCCTCCAGTCCAGTCTAAACATTGTACCGAGCATTAGTCCGAACGCAAGTCCAGTGATCCTTTGCAGAAAGAAAAATGGGCTGCCGCCCGATCACCTGGACTCGAACAGGTTTGTGGTTTATTATCGCAAACTCAACAGTGTAATGAAATATCCCATGTATCCCTTACCGATAATTGATGAAATAATCAAAAAAAAAAATCCAGTCCGCTAAATTCATGACAACCATAGACGTAACATCAGGCTATTTTCAGATCGCTGTGAAACCCAAAGATGTCAAAAAGACAGCGTTCATCACAAAATCAGCCATTTATGCCTTCTTAAGAATGCCGTTTGGTTTAAGCAGAGTGCCGGCTACATTTCAAAAAGACATGGATATAGTTTATTAGGCCAGTTTTGTGTAAAAGCACAACAATTTACCTAGATGACATAATAGTCACCAGCGAAACGATACACGAACGCATTAAACATTTGGCAGAAGGTTTTGCCTTGCTAAATGAGGCTGGCTTCAAAGTAAACCTGAAGAAATGCAAGTTACTGCCAAGGAGTTGCGATACCTTGGGTACAAGATCTCAAATATGGGCATCAAGACCGACAATTCCAAGATTTTAGCAAGCTACTCTTACCCAAACACGGCTAAGAAATTATCTTCCTTTTTGGGCTTGTGTTCTTATTATACGGTTTTTATTATAGATTTTGTGAAGGTATTCGAGCCTGTATTAGTCCTTAAACGAAAGAGAAGATTTTCCTGGCCATCCAATGCAAACACAGCTTTCGAACAAATGAAAAGTGCCCTGATTAATGCCCCAATCCTCAAATTCCCAGAAGGGGAACAAAATCTAGAGATTGCTGCAGATGCATTTGATTATGCAATTGGTGCGGTTCTTTCCCCAAAAAGGGCAGCCGATAGCTTTTTTTTTTTCTAAAACTCTTAACTCATCTCAAAGGAACTACTCTGCAACATAGCAAAAAGCGCTCGCTGTTTTATTAGCGGTTCAGAAATTTCGCATTTACTTCGGAAGTTCTCTGATAACAGTATCTCTGGTAACAGTACAAAAACAAACATCCATTTTACAGTTTTTCCTGAAAGTGCAATTCATACTTTTAATTAAAGTTTACTTTCTTTATTGCTTTTTAATGTGTCAATTTTAGATAGCATAGTATAATATATTTTTCTGGTGTTATACATACTGGGAGATTTTTCTTCGTCAGTGATACACTTTAATATTATATATACGAGTTATATTGTCTCTTAACATCAAAAAATCAAACTTTGCATATTTCTCTTTTTCAAGAACCTTTGAGTCCGAATTAATGAGCATCTACTGTATATTCTGTTAGATACGTTAGTTAACAGTCAAAGAAGAAAATCGTTTGAAAGCAATAAATAGTTAACTTTATGCAATGCACTGTTGTACACATATACCAGTATACAGTAATTTTGAGTTTTTTACCTGCATGACTAGTTCAGCATATTTAACTCATAATTAACCCACGAGCACACGCGGCTGGTATGTCACACCCATGTGTTTTTTTTTTTTTTTAATTTCTCTCCCATTCTTTCATAAAAGGACGAAACTTGATGTAGCTGAGTTCAAGGTCACATACTTAAATGAGCGAAATTCCTGAAGTGGCGAGTGCAACGGTTTTTTAGGACCAGCATTGTTCGGGCATGTCATACCCGTGCGTGTAGTGGCGTTTCTCAGTCAGTCACTTCGCACTTCTTGTTTTCAAGCTTTTAGTATAAGTTTTTCTTGAGTTGTAAGCATGCCACCATATATTCCTTACGATGAAGTGATGAAAAGATTGAGAAATTTCCTTGAAACTGTTTCTTCTGATGAGGATTCATTTAGTGAAGAAGAGGAAGATGTTGATGACGAAGAATATAATTAGTAATCATGATTCATCCATATAGAGTAGTGATTCAGATACAGAAACAGAAAATGAAACTCTGGAATGTAGCAATGAGTTTTATGTTGGTGTTGGTGTATTGAGGATATGGCAAAGCACACTAGGGCTATCTGCCTAAGGAGAGGGATGCCTTTCGTGGAGGACTTTCTAAGGGAAACTGGCTCGTATACACGTTACACATGGGGAAAACCACGAAAACGCCCATGCAGCCAGCCTGTTCGTGGGATTCGAACCTCGGACCGAACTACCAGTGTTCAGCGATTTTACCGCTCGGCCGCTGGTGGGCTAGTTTTATGTTGGAATAAATGGAGTAAAATGGAACAAAAATAAATTCCGGACTAATGTTAGAATCGGTGCCAAAAATATTATGACTAAACTCCCTGGAAATACAAAGTATTCTAAAGACGTCTCAACACCTCTAGAGTACTTGTCATTGCTTATCGATGAAGATATGTTAAAACATGTAGTTGATAATTCAAATATTTATATTGATTCAATACGAGAAAATTTCACTCGTGAACGGGATGAGTACTTTTCTCAAAGCCTTAGGGATGCAGCTAAAAAATATGTTCAAAATGAACGACGACGAGCTTCTGTGGTTCCTGATTCTGGACGAACACTAACCACCGATAAACATGTTAACAATGGACCGCCCTCCAAAAACCTAAAATGACTTACAAGAGGTGTACAGAGTGCTCCAAGAAAAAAGATAGAAAGACTAGATTCATGTATGTATGAAACATATGACATCAATTTGTAAACAATGTTAAAAAAATTGTAAGTAAATAATTTTTCCTCTCCTTATTGTTTCCTATTTTGTCTAAAACGAAGTATTAACTTGGTTTTACAATTTAATTTATTTTAAAAAACCGATTAATTCTTTTCGGCAAATTTTTAATTACAATTTTTTTATTTCGGGAATGACATACCTGGGGCGTGTTCTCGTGTTCGTCGGATCGGTGCGTGTGCTCGCGGGTTAAATTTATAAATTTTAAGCAGTTAAAAATTGCCGTGTACATGGTAAGCTTTCAAACATATATTTTTGTTAAAAGTAACTCTTTGATGCAGGAAATCAATGGGTAACAAGTTTCTGTAACTGAAAAACATAATTAAAGAAGCTGCCCATTTTATGATGGAGCTTCAAATTTATTGTGTCATGAAGATGAACCTACTCATTTTGTTTGATTCAAAATATATATATATATATAATGTGTAACCATCCATCACAAATTTCCTTTCAAATTTCCTTTCAAAATTTGTGATTGATGGTTGAATCACAATTGAATTACAAAAATGGACGGTATTTTGACGAATATAGATATATTAAATGGTTAGCTTAGATGACTGTTTATTATTAATTTTCTTTTATTTTATTGCAAAACGACAAATACGGAATTTAAGAAAGAAGAAAAGGTTTAAAAGATTTTGTTTTACACGAGAATGGGGGTAATTTACTTTCATTCAACATGCATCACACAAGTGAATCTCTGGATTCTCAAGGTTACTGGAAACCAAAGATGCTGGAAACTTGCTTTGCCTTTCTAAAAGACAATCTCACTGCGAAAACTCGCTCTACGCCAGCTGTCTGAATGACATTCACGCGATACATGATTTGCCAAGAAAGTGATTGCTTCCGGCGTAGGAGCAAAAATCACTTTTTTGGGGGGAGGGGGATCACCATATGAAATTTGTTACTTTCCCTTTCATAACCTTTTCAGATGCCAAAGTAAAATGTAAAATATGTGCATTTCATCTCTAGGTCCACAAACCTTATCAAAACCATGACTGGAAAATATACTAATCTATCCATAGATATAAATAATGTAAAATGTAGGCATTATAAACAAAACCAAACATCCATTTTACAGTTTTTCCTGAAAGTGCAATTCATACTTTTAATTAAAGTTTACTTTCTTTATTGCTTTTTAATGTGTTAATTTTAGATAGCATAGTATAATATATTTTTCTGGTGTTATACATACTGGGAGAATTTTCTTCTTCAGTGATACACTTTAATATTATATATACGAGTTATATTGTCTCTTAACATTGAAAAATCAAACTTTGCATATTTCTCTTTTTCAAGAACCTTTGAGTTCGAATTAATGAGCATCCACTGTATATTCTGTTAGATACGTTAGTTAACAGTCAAAGAAGGAAATCGTTTGAAAGCAATAACTATTTAACTTTATGCAATGCACTGTTGTACACATATATCAGTATACAGTAATTTTGAGTTTTTTACCTGCATGACTAGTTCAGCAAATTTAACTCATAATTAAATTTATAAATTTTAAGCAGTTAAAAATTGTCATGTACATGGTAAGCTTTCAAACATATATTTTTGTTAAAAGTAACTCTTTGATGCAGGAAGTCAATGGGTAACAAGTTTCTGTAACTGAAAAACATAATTAAAGAAGCTTCCCATTTTATGATGGAGCTTCAAATTTATTGTGTCATGAAGATGCAAGGTGCTACCATTACCCTTGCAAACCTACACATTTTGTTTGATTCAAAAAAGAAAATATAATGTGTAACCATCCATCACAAATTTTGAAAGGAAGCCCAGAAGACTCCGATACCACAGTAAATGCAAAAATGCTTACACCAGCTGCCCACATGCTTTTCTTCATCCCAACTCTCATATGTAAATATTCCCTTGCATCATGAATCATTCAATTTCTTTCAGGAAATGTGTAGTAACCCTCAGATCCACCTTCATACATTCATCTGCTTGTTCAAGTTCAGATACAATGATTATATTAGATTAGTTGAGTCTCACATCATCCAAAAGATTTTCACAACTTTTAAGGATTCCATTTACTGACAGTTTTTTTGTGGCATAATAGTTTTTCCATTTACTGTGCCCAACCTTCTAAAAATGTTGATCAGCTTGCTTCCATTGGCTAATAAAAAGTAAATGAACACACACTGTTGGCTTATCAAAGACTTGCAGTTGAAACAAAATCACAAACATTAAATACGACTAGTGAACTAGTGTCTCACACTGCATGACTGAACATTACCCTTCTTTGCTGCATAATCACAAAACGTTTTCACTAATAACTACTGCTGTTAATTTCTATACCCTTGCAGAGCAAATTTTTAGCCCTGTCAACACTTTTTTATTTGATTAAATCAAATATTTAACAGATTTTGTCACAACAGCAGTAACTTATTCGTTTCCTTCTAAACTAGTACAGTGGTACTTATATATTTCCATTTTATTAATATATTTCCAACCTGGTATATATACTGTTTGGACGGGAAAATAGTGATTTGATATTCAACATTTATTTGGAACATGACTGTAGTTTATTACATTCCATTGCACTTGTTTCGAGTGAACTGCCCATGGGCATCAGAAATGCTTTTTGCTACAATTCAGTAAACAATCTGAGATCTAAATCCGAATTTTCAAGTGGTTTCACATTTTTACACATAAATGTTTTGTGAATTCATTAACAACGAATTTTAGAAAAGTTAACGAGAAAAGTCAAGTAAGAAAGAAAACTATTAGGATTACCATGGACATGAAAAAAGACTGTTAAAAAGTATGAAATTGGCAAGCACATCCAGGGCTTGGCTACTGCATACCGTATGCCAAGTACAATGGTGTCTATAATTGTGCAAACTAAAGATGCTACTAAATCAGCCAATGTTGCAAAGGAAGTGAAATGAGTTACCAAACAAAAATAAGAGATGTTAGAGAATGTTTAAAACTTGTTTGATATGGATAGCAGAAAAAAATTATGTATGGAAAAAATTATGTATTATAAAGTGCAATGCTTCACTTATTAATATATATATCAGGCATGGCTAAACTACAGCTCTTCGACAGCTTAACTGCAGCTCACGAGCTACTTGTGGCCTCTTAAATGCAATTTGCTTGCAACAAATAGTTTAATTTTCAAAATATAATTGCGATTTAAAATATAACACATACAGTGACACAATTAAAAAAATAATGCTGTCTAATACTTTTCTCTTAAGCTAATTTTCTTTCAGACTGTTCCTGCTTACATTCTTGTGTAACTCCTTTAGCTTCACAACAATGTGATCCAATCTCTTGAAAAATATGATCTTCTTTGTATGGTACTACTCTTATTCAGTCTTTGAATGGTTTGGGTAACTAATCTTTCAAAGAGGAAAATTGTTCCCACACAGGGTCTGTTTCAGCTTGATGAATAATTTGAAAGCTGAGGATTTGGTTGGTGAGGTAAAACTCCCTGCTTGTACTTGGTTAGGATACGTAGCACAACTTTCCCCACGTACAGGTGTCTTCCAAAATTTATTCCTCTTTCCTAAGCAAGTCAAGTTTATTTTATGCAATTCTGTCGCAATATTCACAAATTATACTACAGTTTTTCAGCATAGGCAGACATCATCATTTATTTCACAAGTGTTTGACCACCATGAAATTTTGGGGGTCATGGGGAAAAATGTACTTTTCCACTGAACTGACAGCAATTTCAATTATAGTCCAAGTTTTAATTTGTGATTTTTTAGTTGCCATTATTGGAGATAAAAATCTCTCACATTTATTACAGAATACCGCTTGTACAGAAGTTCAACTCAATGTCCTTCAGACCCTACTAGACTGAGAAGCGAATTACTGCTGCGGCCTGAATTCAGATGTCAGTCCTAGAAAGATTAAAATAACCTTTTTACTAAACTCTTAAACTTAACAGAAAGCAGTACTTGTGCAACAAATTAACCTTCACTACTTGTGGATGATTAAAATAACATACAATGAAGTTATATTCAATTTAGGTAGTGTATTCTGTGTCTATACACAAAATAGACTACTTAAGCTGGCTCAAATATTTAATGGCACATATTTAAACGTCAACTAGCAAAATGGTTAAAGCAGGAACACAAATCTGGCAGAGCTTGTGATAATATATAACTGCACGGCGAGGCTGCCAGAAGATATAAAAAATTCAAACTCTCCTCTTAAATACTCAACAACTAAATCACATTCTCATAAGGACTACAGAAAGATGTTAAAAAAGGTTCAGATCCAAATAACTGGTTGATTAACATAAATTTCTACATTATCAGCAATTATTTGTTTCGATAATAATGTTGCATCAAGAGATCAACTGGCACAAACACCCTTCTTCTGCAAGGTTTTGTTCAAAATGCAGCATACTGATGCTGGTGAAATCGCTTTAGCTTATGATGTTTTCTGGTGTGTTGCTTGAAAAACTTTGTCTAGCTCAACACAAATACAGCATTAAATAAAAGCTGGTTTTTGGCTTTTTATCACCCATTACTTCAAAAACTTTTCTACTGTTCTTTCTGTTGCTCAGTGCAGCTGTAAAGTTTGCTCAGGCTCTGGTGCCATCATCATACTTCTTTAATCTGTTGATATTTTTGGCCTTCCTAATCTTCAATCGTTATACACACCTGACATGTCTTTAATGAAGGCTTTGCAATCCAGTGGAAAACTGTACAATTCAGTGCCTGATCACTACAAATTTTACACAATGTAATGTGAAATTCTGTTGGAGTTTAAACTGTGAAGTTTCAGTTTTGAAGTTTGATCTTTTTATTTTCTAATGTCACAGTACCCCCATATGCTTACAGACTCTCTTTGAAACTCCATTTCAGCTTTATTTTCTGTACACAAGTTGTGTAACAAGGCTGATGGTTAAAACAATAAATAAGATTTAGTTTAAACTTTCTTCTGAATTGATTATTTTATTTCGAAATTTAAGATAAGACTAAGTAATTTGACTGCTTTTACAAGTCCAGCCTGTTAAGAGTTAGAATGGGATCAGCCTGTACACCAGCATGGCAAGATCTCAAGAACTAAACTACCGTGTAGACGTCTGACATGCTACAAAGGGCGTTCACATCAAACATGTATAAATGTCCACAGAAATTCGAAGAGTTCAAATTACATTCACACTCATATCTGTATTTGTGGAATAAATTCATTGATTACTGTACCATTAGTCTTGATTTACCCTGAAAAACAGCTCAAAATTAATGGCTGGACTTTGACTGTAGATTGTTCGAATATGTGACTGTTGCAACATGGCATGAGTTGCTAGATTTATTAGTAATAGGTATCTATGTTTAGAATTAATGGTATGATTCGAGAGATAATATCAAGAATTTTCAATGATGTGCAGTGTACTTACTTATTGCTTAAAATTCCTGGCAGATTTTGACGGATGCCATATTGCAAAAGTATAGCATTCCGAGTTGCCATGAGTGATACCACTGATATTGCAGTCATGTTCATTTTTTAATTAATTCTTCTATACTAGACATCAGGAAAACCAGTCATTCTAAGGTTCTGAGTTAAAATGCTTAATGATTTCTAAGCTTATGATTCAAATGATTTGAATAATCAAAAAAGCTTTAAGTTTTGAAGATTGGAATTAAAAACCTTTCTGAAGATTCCCGAGATCTATAGATTCGAATGCCCTAAACTTAGAAAAAACAAGGTGTGACTTATAATCCAGTTTGCATCTAATGAATGAATTCAGTTATTTAAAATTAGATTTGATCTTAATATGTTGATCTTTATGTTAACTATATGCAAAAACAAAATTATTAATTTTTATGCTTAAGAAGTTAATAGCTTATTTTTAAATAATTTTTCTTTCTCCAGTAGCAGTTTCTTTGCAATAAGCACTCTCATGTATCACTTATTTTATTCTTCCTAAAAGAAGAATCTTTAAATGCCTAGTACAAAAGTTTCCAACTTTTATTTTGTTGGCACATATTTTTCTGAATACAGAGGAGCTGTAAGTTTTTTGTTTATATTTATATGCATTCATGTTAATTGCATGAAAAATGTGAAATTCTAGATAATTTACTTCAAGAGTTTCTATCTATTTAAAACCTGACTCATTTTTTTTTAAACGATATCAGTATGGATTAGCGGCTCTTGAAAATTCAGCAGCAGCTCCCAAATTTTCATGCAATCCATCAAGCTGCTCCTATCTTCATGAAGTTTAGCCACCCTTGGTATGTACATAGTATATAGTAGTATATAATTCACCCCATGTATTTTTTATTTTAGTATTAAACAGCATTATAATTAAAACAATTGGATTTTTTTATAAGAATAGATTAATTGTTTTTCTTTATTTCTCTTAGAAAAGTTCTTTTGGTTTACATCCAAATCTGGAATGGATTAATGACATATACTAACATCCCACTATATAAAACTATAAAACTACTGAGCTGCTGATCTGCATTTTATTTTAGTACTGTATATTACATTCACTGCCTTATTCTTATGAGCTATTCTTCTTTTTTTAAAGTAACCAACAGAACTGTACACAGCATTTGAAATATATGATCAAATTGTGCATAATCTCTCAAGCTGTGCACAGCATTCAAACTGTGCACAGCATTTGCAATGTATGATCTGAATGAACGTACACATAAAACCAAACCTCTGTGTGCATGTGCAAAAGGCAGAAAAATTCAGAGGGAAAAGAAAAGCTGCAATTCTCAGATAAATTTTCGGCTAATCTTTGGAATATGGTAACAGGTAGTTTGGCAACATTTTAGTAAGGCGACAAAGGTTACTAGCTAGGACTTTAGCAGTGTACATGGATAAAGTCAAGAGTGTGCACAATGCCATTTTTGTGCAATTCTGGGATGTTTTTTAAGTGAAAATAGGTCGACGTGTACATGGATACCGTGTATGTGCAATTCTTAAAAACGCGGCAAGCAGTTTGCGATTCTGCACTTTCTCCCAATTTCATACCTAATCTTCGTCATGATTAAGCACTTTTGTTCCATAAAAGTTCTAGCATAAGCGTAATTCGGCTAGCAGATTGTTGAAAAAAAATGTTGAGTTAAAAAAAAAAGCCTTTACTTCGTGAAAACAAAATGGCTTCCAAACAAAAACTAGCAGGTTGCTGTAGCAGGGTTGGTCGCCAGATTTTCGCTAAAAAATCGCCAAGTTACCATTATCCAAAGATTAATCAAATTTTCTTTTAAAAAATATTTACAAAGGAAAAATATCCCTCTTAACACCAAAGAAGTATGGTATACTTTTTACAGTAATCAAATACATACATGAATTATATTAAAAAATTTTTACTTTAATTGCATCCCTCACCTCTTTGTAATAAATGCCCTTTCTTCCAATCAATAGGCAGTACATAAACGCCTCTGGTCGGAATTTAATTTATTCTTAATATTCTTAAGATGGACAGTTTCTATGAAATATTTTATGACCCTCGTATCATGCTAAAATAAATTTTTTGCTCTTGTTTTACTTCTACTTAAATGTTAACCATATCAACTAATAAACTCAATTCAAGCCACTATGTTTGCTGCTATACATTTATCAGGATAAAAATTTCTCAAAGCTTGCAACAGGAATTCAGCGGAAATTGGATTTTTTTTTTTTTAACCTCAAAAAAAAAAAAAAAAATATCTACACGAGAGAACAACAAACACCTTTCTAATACGACTATTATTTATGAGTCTTGAATAACGCTGATTTGGTTGCTGACCAAAATGATTACCTAAGTACAGTAATTTCGCGCGTATAGTCTGCGGACTATCTGTGTTTAAAATGCGAATTTTTGAAGCTGCAGACTATCCACCAATGCGGATAATACGCTGGTTGTTCACGGTTAAAATCGTTGAAATTTAAAAAACATGCTGTCATGAACTGCTGATGATCAAATATAAAAAAAGCACGAGATTCCAAGAAAACATTCATATGTATCGTATCGATAGTATTCATAGAGCATAGTGCAGAACGAATGAGTAGTAGCAAGTAGAGGTCCTAAAATCCAGGCTGGCGCATCAAGCGATGCCGGGATATGAGCCAAAGAAAGTCTTGTATGAGCACTCACTTAGCGCAACCAGTCTTGTATCCCAGTATCCTTCGCATTGCTTTAGCGCAACTGCCGGGAGGGGTAAAAGTAGTTGATGCGTCAGCTCGGTTTTTAGGAGCCATAGTAGCAAGTACCTGGAGCACGAAAAAAAGCACAATTCATTTACTTATAGCGTGGTTTGGCAACACCGAGTGAGTGGGGTCGAAGGTCACATTTCATTACCACTTATCACGAGGATAGCACGTTGCACAGTATTTTGTCTTTCATCTTCGATAATGTTGATGAAACATCACCGGAGTTTTACTGCTGAGTTAAACTCAAGGTAGTTGAGAAAGCTGAAAAAGATGGAAATAGAGAAGCGGGCCGTTATTGGTTTAATCCTAGTATCTGGTGCACACGGGATTTGACTACTTTTGGCGACTTTATGATGAGCAATGAAAACGGGACATATACAATGAGTAGTTAACGGGTCATTCAAAGAAAATATATAGTTAAACATAGTATATACCATGTATATAGTATATATACTATGTGTGTATATACATATACTATTTGTGTATATACATATATTATGTGTGTATAGTATATATATAGACGTTCTTTGCAGAGTCGTAGCTAGGGTTTTCAGCGCCCAGGGACAACTGAAGATTTCACGCCCCCTACTGCTTGACAAGGATGGAAAACATTTAATTCTAAAATGCCATAACACTTTGGCGCCCCTTGGATTCTGCGCCCGGGGACAGATGCCCCCCTTTAGCTACGTTCCTGGTTTTTTGGATCATTTTTGGTGTTGGCGATAATTTTCAAAGTCGCGCCAAGGCTGCACCGTATACTAGGATTTTACCCCGTTATTTTGAAGTGGACGAGAAAGTGGTGAGAAATTGGCGCAAACAAAAGGATGTGTTTAAAAAGCATGGGAATATTGCCGTATTAAAAAAACTTAATTTCGGATGTATAGTCCGCGGACTATACGACGATTTTTGAAATTTTTTTTATATAAAATCGTGTCTGCGGACTATACGTGCGAAATTACGGTAATTGCAACCAGTAAATACCCCGAGGTAGGGTCATTTTGAAATTTATTTTAACATGCTATACAGCACACTTTTTTTTTTCCACTACTACTATTTTTGGTACTTTTTCTAAATAGCAGGGTGCAAAGGTAAGAAAAAATACCATACAACCATATTTATAAGTGCCTAAATGAATAATCCTTTAGAACAATGAACTAGTTGCTACATTATTTGAACCATACAATTGGTAACATTTCACACTATATATAGTGGTTCTCCAATTAAAAGTGATAGAGGGATTTTTAGGGGGAAAAAAATAGTTCAACATTTAAAGAAATTGCACACATTATCAACACTCCGGTTTAGAAATTCTTCAGTCTTAATTCTGCAGACGAGAAATGAAGACAGTTTACTTCTGAATGTGTTATAAACAGCCTCCTTTTCACACAAGTGAATGGAATACTAAAGAACTCTAGATGTAAGTGGGACTTTACATCCAGCAATTTTTGTCTTGTTCCTTGGACAAACATGTGAGACAGAAATGACTATGTTAAAGTGCTAATGTCAGTTGTGTAATATTATTATAATATTAATATGAGAGCCTTACAGATTACATTTTGACTTGAGCAGCAATTTTGTACAATTTACATATTTGTACCATTAACTATATATTAATACAAAAACAAATACTCTTAATAATTTTGCTACAATAAATTTCATAAATATTACGATAAATTCCCAAAGAAACATTTAGAGATAACACCCTAACTGAAAATGGACTCCTGAAATGAAACGAATTAATTTTTGACATGAATAAAAACTACTCATTAAACAAATTAGAAACACAAACAATTAGGAGCAAAGTTTCACAGAAATAATCCTATATTTTATCTTTACATGAAATAGTTATTCTTAAAAATTAATATATACACACATTTTCTTAATATACAAATGTGCATTCAGAAGAACCAGCTACCAATAAAGATTTTGAACTGCTTGTTAATTTTCAAACAGATTAAACTGCTTGCTAATTTTAAATATCCAGAAATATAGCATTTAAAAAACATGAAGGAGGAGAAAAAAAAGAATTTACCATTTTAAGATACAGAGACTGAAGTTTCAAATGACTATGAATATCTTCAGGTTTTATTGACAATGTAATTTTAGGTTTCCGACCAGAATTTCTTTGTATTATTTCCAAAACTTTACACGGCATACACATACCTAACTTGATTACCGAATCCAAAGACAGCTGGAAGAAGAAAAAATAATTATTTTTGTACAATTCATTTCAAATACATAAATATCATTCAGTGTAATTTATTTAAAAGATAATAAAACTTTTTTGATGAACAAACTGAATATTAAGACTGAAATATAATAATCGTAGCAACATACTTAAAATGAAATATTTTTAACTTCTACTATTAATCACAAATAAATTTATGAAAAATGTTAGAGGTATAATGTAATAGAAATTACGCATGAATACTTTTAGAGTTCAAAAACAGTACAAATAACTGCTACGAGGGTATTTCCAAAGTAACAGAAATGTGATGAAAAATCTGCATGTGAATTTTTTTTTTCTGTGGAATTCACTAGCTAAATCTGCTATCCCCAGCAATATGCCATGAAAAAGAAGGGTATAGCATTTTTTGCATATTATTTTTACAAAAATTATTGTTGATGCTTTATCACATTTACTACATGATATTTTTTCAAAAATTTCATGAATCCAAATATACTGGGGGGAAAGAAAAAAAAAGCCCTCTCCATCCTTCATCACTTTTATGAATATTAGGCAAATTCTAAAAAGAATGAAACTAAAAATTATAAATTCAAAATATCTAGTGATTTTCTGGCATTTTAAATTTTCCCACAAACATGAAAAAGGAAAGTATCCAAAAAAAAAAAAAAAAAAAAAAAAGGTTTTTCGCCCTCCAAACAGCATTTTAATATACCTTAATTACATTTAAATCATTTGTCAGTTTAAAATAATTTTCCCCTTTAAAAAACTTCACAAAATTGGAAAAAGAATCCTGCTATTTTATCTAATTTTAAATTACTTTAATACAAAAACAAATACTCTTAATAATACAAGATCACATACAAGACTAACATTTTTAATGAATTTTAGCATGTGGGAGAAATTTTTATATATACCTGAAAAGAAATAATTATGCCTATTCTTGATTTAAAGATCTAGGAAATAATTTAATTTTCTTAAACAAAAGTTAGCCTGTTTTATTCATATCAACAATTAGGTTACAAAATTTATATATATATGTGTGTGTGTGTGTGTGTGTGTGTGATGTATCAGCTTTTGTCCAGAATAAATAGATCGTTGAAGAAATATAGATGTAGTCGTAGCTTAAATTATCAGACGATAAGTTTAAAAAACAGGATCCATTTATTATTATTCAGGAGAAATAGCAGTTACAAAATCAGATATCCGGAGTAAATAAAAAGAATTACTAATAACTTTTGTATGAAGTTTACTGCATCGTTGCATTAAAGAAAAAGCCCCCGATATTCTTTTGAGAGTCCTTTTATAGTCTCTGGAAAGGCGGAGCTTCCAAGAAATGACGTCAACCTCGTCAGCCAATCCAGTTCGCTTTAAATATTTCCAGAACATTCTATAACTGTACGTGTAGAAAAGGCTGGAAAAACAACTTGACTACGGGGCTGTGGATTTAATTCCACATACTTTCAAATAAGAGAACGTCACCATTAAAAAAGAAAAAAACATACAGTTAGAATTTTAAGTGTATTCTTGACTATGGAATTTTATTATTACAAATATTTTCCCCATCTGAAAAGGCTTGAAGCCGGGCGCCTCGACCACAAGACATTTCAGATAGTGAAAAAATATCTTAAATAATTGCTTAATTTGTTTGAAGAACTCGCATCCAGAATTCGAGTTACAATAATATTAATCTTAAATAGACACTCTCACTATAACACAGTTAATAATAATATCAATATATAAATTGTAAATAATAAACCTTAATATATTTGTAATAATATATATATATATATATATATATCAACATTTTCAGAACATTATTACTCAGTTTCTGAAATACGACATTTTACCCTAAGCTTGCCATAAGGATACAAAATGCACGAGGTCTCTGCAACACTTGACCTTCCTAAAAATAACTTACGAGACATTGTGAGATGTAAGGCTAGCCTGAGGGCCCTCTTGCATATGACAAAACTAATTTTTTACAATTGTTCCTGCGTCAACAGTATTTCTTTTTTACTACGTCTCCATAACCAGCAGTGGTTTTTTATTTTAATTTTCAATGACCGTATTCAGGATTTTCGTCTTTCAGCTAGGACTTTGTGCATTAATGTTTCATATTAATGAGCCTTTGGCAACATTTCCAAGATGCTGGTTATAGCCATGCAGGCTGATGCCAGACCTGCAATTTTGATAATGGTAATGTTAATGGTTAAAAGATAGCAGCAATTGCACTATCTATAGATAGCAATATTCAACGATTCTTAAGTTTCTGACTGTAATAGTGGATTTTTATAATTTTTCACATATTCTGAGGTAAGTGTGCTTTATCTCTTTCCTATAGCTGTATTTGTTTCATTATTTTTAATATATGCTATTACTATTATTATTACAGTAGAGCTCCAATTATCTGGGCTACAGCCATATGAAATTCTGCTATTTTTACTGACAAAAGAATGTTTTGAGTTTTCTTTGAGGGAAAGTTAAATGTTTTACTTCTTTTATACTTTACAATCTCTAGTGAAACAAAGTCTGACAAGTAAAAAATTTCTTCACTTGCTGAATAGCAAGTGTATTTTTAGCCTACAGTAAAAAGTTTAAAAAGAATTTTACTGATTTTTTTATGATACAGATGGGCTCTAGTCCAACTTGTAAAGATAAATTTAGCTCTAATACACAGCCTTGATCAAATTATTATACATTTCATAAGACCTTATTCCTAATAACACAGTGTTATGACTCAGAGCAATATGTATGGTATGAACCATTATCTTTTAAAAAATTTCACCTTGATAAAATCGTACATTAAGTTGTGGAAAGAGATGTTTTATCAAGATCTTGCACTTTTGTGAATTTACACTCCCTTTCACTATTTCAGTGTGTCCAGTACCGTAAACAAGTATGTGCTCCAAATCATTAAAGATGCAGTGTCTTTGGAAGTGTTGGTTTGAAGTGTCGTTCTACACAACCTTTTGGCAAAAACATGTCAAAAATATGAAAAATATTTCTTGGAAGCAACAGAGTGAAATGTTTTTAAAAATAAGCAAATTTATTTTGAGCATGAAAAATAATAAAATTTTGAACAAATAGCCTGCTCCAATCCTGAGAACCCCATTTGGCATACATATGGGTCTATAAAAAATGTTCTTTTTATCACAGAATGTGCCAACCTTGGTTTTCTATGTGGTCTTCTTCATTGGCTTGACAGCCCAGGATAGGCTCTGGCCTTCTTGACAGATCTTCTACAGGCATCTCTGCTTTTGGCATCTTTTTTCCAGTATGTTACCTTTAGTATGTCATTTTCAATGCAATCAATCCATCTCATTGGTGGGTCTACCTGGAGGTCTGGTTTCCACAGGCTTCACCAGAAAAGATTTTCTTACAACACATATCTTTATGAATTCTGGCCAGATGACCATTCGCCTTGTAGCCAGAAGAAAAAGAAAAGATAGAAGCATTGGAAAATCAAAGTGAGAATGTGAATGACACGAGGAGCAGCAGCAGCATGCAAACATGGATGAAAATGCCATCTTCGGAAAGAAAGGCAATGACAAGCATATAGTGGAACATGCAAAGAAAGCCAGAAACCAAATGCAAGCAAGGAAGCCAAAGGGGCCAACGCGCAGAGATTGAAGGAGGCAGCGGGAAACACCAAAGGACATACAAAGAATGAAGAACGGCAAAAAGAAGTTCAAGTCTCACACTCAAAATATAAAGAGGAATCCGATGTCAAGATGGCTAAGGAACAAACGTTCAGCCAAACAAGCTGCAGAGACATGAAGGAAAATCCAGCTTTTTCGACTGTGTGATTGAAGGAAGGAAAGATCAGCAAAGAGTTTGACAAAGAAATAAGTGACTGACCTAGCCAATAGCCGCCCACTCCGAAGAAAAATGGGACAGCAAGTAAGAGGAAGTTCAACAAAAAATTGCAAAACCAACGTTGCAAATGACTGTAGGTCTGCCAGATAGAGGTTTATCCCAGCTGGAATGAATTCCTCAAGAAACATCTGGAGAAATAATACAGATCCAAAAGATAAGTGAAGTTTAATTTTCATCTTAGTAAAGTTCAGTTTTATTTTATATTCAGATGTCCATAGTTGCTAAATTCAATTAAGTTTTACCAAGTCTGGTTATTCTAGTTCATTTCAGGAGCAAAACAGCTTGAAAGCTAAATTGTACCTATCTGTTTAATTTAATGTAGTCGAGAAATAAGAATGCAATTTTAGTCTGAGAGAATACTTTCAGAAACCAGGAGTGCAAATGTTAAGAATTTCAAAGCAACTCGTGTACCTCAATTTAAAGTGCAAGCTTAATTCTTTAGTAAAAGGTTTATACAATGCATTTGGTTGTATATTGTGTTTTGTTGTACAAAGTATTAACTGATATATGTTTTGTTTAATAAGACTTGCCTGGTTATAAGAATTTAATTATATTGTATGAATGAAATGTGATGTGCAAGCTATCAAATTGAGAAAAATTAAGGTTAGTAAAATTAGCTGTGTTCATGAGTTAAGTTAGGCTCTTCAGCCAACACTCAAGTTTAATCACACTCTTGTTAGCACATTAGGTGCAGTTCTGAAAATAGGATGTCTTTGAGGTCTCAAGTGTCAAGTAATATTAACATGCAGATTGTTGGTTAGTTGGTAGTGTCTGTAAAGACACTTACAAAAGACACTGTTTTCACTACTACACTCCAGTTTTTCTGAAGATCAATAGGGAAAGAGATTTAATTGTGGAATAAATGTGTGGCACGAAAATGCAGAGGAAATTTAACAAAAGATTTTGTGAAAATTATATACAATACAAAGTCGGAGGATCCAGACTCGTTGAGACTTCGGCGATTCCGGATTTGGGATTTTACCGGATATTAGATCATATGTCATTATTTCACTAGATAGTAAAATGGAATGTAGAAATTATAAAATTAAAAATATGAAATCATGATTTATGAAATAATGAAGCAGTTATGATATAATGGGTATCAAAATTTACAAAAAAAGGGTCAATATTTGATTGTTTACTTTATTAAACATTTCTTTGAATGCGAATTGTTTACTTCGTTTTTTTGTGCTAATACTTTCTCTTTAATTCTATAGACAGACATAATCTCTTGTTCAGTTACAAAGTTCCACTGTTCAAGTTCTGTGTGTTAAGAATTCCAACTTGTCAATCAAAATTTTTTTGCTTTCAATAAACTCTCTGTCACTTTCTTCACTATCGGTAGAGGTATTTTCTGGATCTAGAATCATACTACACGTTTCACCATCCGTTAATTGATTGATGATTGGAACATTGTGATCGCAATGAAAAATTTTGTTATATCATCTTTATTTATTACCACTTCTCCATATTTCTTTACAAAAATTCATCAAATAGAAAATTTTTCCTGTGGTGCAATATCCGAAAGCCTTCAAATTCACGGCCATCATCTTCATTATCCTCACAATGAAATATCATAGCTGGTCATAAATTAAGCCAAGCACTTTTTAAGTATCTGGAGGCACATCCTCTCACAATCTTGCAATGCTCCACACGGCAGAATTTACACTAAAATATTTCAAAAATTCTTGAAACGTCTTGCCAATATTCAAGAAATTTAACATGCATTTTAGAAATGCAACTTCATATTTGCACTTCAGTGTGCACAATATTTCGATAGCCATAGGCTGACTAAAGGACTTGGAGGAAAGAATTACACGGATACATTATCTTTCGTTAAAACTTTACATGAAATATGCGCTGAACAGTTACCTACAATCAGGACAATTTTTGCATCATCAGTCAAATTCAAATTTTGCCACATCTCTGGTATGAAATGATTTTCAAACCAATCATACATTAATGCTTGTGTCATCCGTGCTCTTTTATTTGCATGATATATAACGGGAAAATCTTTACTCTTTTAAATGCTCGAGGTTGCGCATTTTTTCTGATTAAGAAAAGTTTACACTTGTGCTTTCCTACAGCATTTGTGCCTGCTAAAGTCTGATAGTCTAGCTTATTAGTCTAGCTTTGCAATCTTTGACACCAGTTGAAGTCTTTTCTGTAGAGGTTGCCAGGGTATTTTGTGGTACATATTGCCAGAAAGGCCAGTTTCATCAATGTTCAAAATTTATCCTCGAGACAACGTTCCCAACAATGAAATCAATGTATTCATTTGCAACAAGTTCAGCAGCTTTAGCATCAGCTCAAACATTTTCAACTGAAATTTTTGTTTCATTTATACCACAACAATTTAAAAATTTGGTTAACCAGTCTATCGAATATGTGCACTCAGTTTTTAAGTTCATTTCTTTATGAAATATTCTGGCTTGAGCCCGTCAAATGCACGCTCTCGCTGCGTCTCTGTCTAACCATTCAATCATCCCTGTGTCATGATCGTCACATTTAGCAAAGCAAATAATTTTTCTGTTATTAATTGCGAGTGGGGTGTCAGAACCCACAAAAATTCATAAAGTTCTTTTTTTTTTTTGTTACACCATATACACTTGACTTTCCGATGCCATACTCCTTGCATAATTTTGGACGGATATACCTATATCCATTTTTTGAAGCAATTCCACTTTTTGTTTAATGGACATCAAAACATGCTTTCACTTTGTAGATCCTGTTGCAGCTCCAGAATTAGAAACTCTTTTCGACATAACCGAAAGTTCAAACTTTAGTTTTCATAAAATTGCTGTAATTATAACAGCCTACAAAAAATAATAAGCTGGACCAAATCAGAAAGTTAAGGAATAGTAAAGTATAATTTTAGCCGAATTTAACAGCATCCGCTATACATGATTGGCTATGTAGCATGCCAATGAAATGTTCCGTTAAATTTTGCCTTCCTTTTATCACGCACTGCGACAAGCTGAATTGTATTAATTTAGTTATTCTTACTTATTATTATACTTATGTCTAATTCTTGCACATGCTTTTCTGAGTCCTGAATAAATAATTTTCTACATATACTCAAGCTTACTGAGAGCAGGAGCTAGAAATTTTGCCGCTTAATGCAATCTCTGCAAATCCTAAATTCTTCTAACAGGTGCCTCCCTAAGTTCTAAATTTTTCCTGTCCCTCAATTTTGGGTCCCAGTGATTTCCCTAAATTCCAAAAATTTCATCGACCTTTAATTTTGTTACTCAGTGCTTCTCTGAATTTTGTCTTCCCTAAATTCTGACGCCTGGTATGGCCATATAAGTTCTGGCTCAGGTTCTGGGTGTATGTGAATAAAAACACAGTTATTCCTAATTCAAAAAGGAGTAAATCTAATCTTTTGGCCTATGAGTATCATTAACAAAATCTATTTTTAGCACATGGAAAGATACTTTTGTTAAATTTTTCCTTGTGAACAATTATCGCATTTAACTCAAATATGTAATCATCACCAAGCGTAATGTCAACATAAAAGGTTTCCATACTCTTTGCTATTCAATTACTAATATAAAAAAAAATTGTTTAGGCATTGCTGCATGAGTCATTGTTCAAGTTGTCAGGTGTTGATAAACATACGGGGCTGAAAGCAAAATATAATAAATAATGATTCACCAGGTTGGCTTATATAATTGAGATGTATGCCAAGTAGATATGCAGCTCCGGAGCCAAATTATTGATCACATAAATTTATGCTAAAATGACTGTTTCTTTAACAATGAGGTGTTTAATTTACTGCTGAAGTGAAATTAAGAATCAGGATTCTCCATGTTTTCTTACAGGAAACAAAATCAAATGTGCATGCCTAAAATATAAAAAAAAAAAAAAAAAAAATTTGTTGGTGGCTTTAAGGTTTGGACTTTAGATCATTCTGGATATTGAATGTCCGGATCTCGGACTTTGCACTGTATCATTTTGGTAGAACATTTTCCTAAAAGTACTTTTCCTTCCAGATTTTCTGGAAAGATACGAGCTGTTGAAAAATTGTACATCTGACAGAGAATGAAGATCGTAAAACATATTTTTCTTTTACATTAAATTACATTCAAAATCTAATCTTATTGTAAGAGGTGAGCTCTGTTGTTGTTTCTTATGGTCACTTGCCTGACATAGTAGGCCCAACCCCCACGAAAATCCTCATGGCAAGCTCTAGAATATACCTGCCATTGGCAACAGCCTTGAGCATATTTCAGGTGATAGTGCGATTTAGGTCAGTTCCGCCCCCAATTTTGATGGAGAGTACCCCCGGGAGATGGGTCTGGGGGTCTCCCAACCCCCTCTCACCTTCCACCAAGACAAAGGAGAGGACTTTCTACTCGCATATTTAGAGTGCCGCTATGCCACACTGACACTATACATTTCCGAACATCTAAGCCTTCTCCGGGATTCAAACCCAGGGCCTTCGGCATGGCAGTCAGCGACACTAACCATTATATCGGTTGGGCAGCGAGGTCAGCTATGGTAAGGTAGGTAGTTTAAATAGAATTTAAGTTCTTAATGAGCTCATTAAGGACGTCTTTTTCATGTACTTCTGGCATGGAAATATGTACAGTTTAATCTATTTATTTTTAACTAATAGTTAATTTTTAGTATTTTCATATCACCCTTTTTTCACCCACGCTTTTCATGCCAGAATTTAAATGAGATAGTGTTTATTCAGATTAAGGGAGAAAAAAGTGCTATTTAAATGAATGTTATGCAAGTTATTTTTAGAGCGTGTTCTGCTTATTCCAGGCCATGCTGTACCTTGACTATTAGCAATTTGATTCTGTGGCACTGAGCGCTTCTAGCCATTTGCTTGTCTCACCGGTTTTCTACACACCAGGGCTTTTCCTGTACTTTTAAATTACCTTGTGAGCTCTTAGGCTGATCTATCACATTTGAATTAGTTCAACATTAAGTATTTAAATATGTAATGTTAAGCAAGAAGTGTTGGCTTGTGTAAACTCAAGATGGGTCACTGTTATTTTTTTGTGTTAAAATAAAAGGGCTATTTACACCATTCTTCTGACTTTGCCTGTCTATGGTTTAAGACAAGAGGATTATTCCTCTGTAGACTTTCTAGAACTGACTAGTTTATGCTACTAAAGAAAGTGAGACTTTATAACACAATAACAATTCCTAAGCTGCAATTTGAAATTTTCATATTCTTTTTAGAAAATATATTAACAGCCATTAATTTTCTATCTAATACAAATAGGTAGCAATGCAAAGTGTAGCAAAAGACTTTCAGTTATTGAAGAGCTGGAATATAAATGAAATTGCCCTTATAATAACTTCAGAAGGGAGTGAAACTATGATTTTGGAATTTGAAAAAAAAAAATAATGAAACAGAATTTTCAGAGATACACTCTTTTGCAAAAAAAAAAAAAAAAAAAATCGAAGCACCATGAAGGAAATGGTTGTTTTTGATGAAATTGAATATGTGTATAGCTCATACACAGATAATAAAATTATTAAAACATCAAGATCATAGTACCTGTTCACTGCTTGCAATCACCCATTGAGTGTGCAAATTAGTAGTTGGTCGAATTGCCCTTGGTGGGAATGCATGCTTGAATTCGTTGAAGCAAGGAGTGATAGAGGTTCCTAATGTCATCCTGCGACACATTCTGCCAAGCATTCATCAGTTGTCGCTCCAGATCTGCGATACTTTGTAGTGACCAAATCTAGCAGCCTACTATGTCCCAGACATGCTTGATTGGTGAAACAGCTTCAAGTAACCCTACAATGTTTAGTTGTCTGTAAGGTCTTCAATATCATCATAATGGCATCTTCAGTTGCTTCTTTACAGAATTACATTTGGCAGCAACAAAAAAAGATAATTTTTCTCTCTTTGTTACTGGTTTTATACTTTGTGAATTGCACACTAGAAATGCACGCTATGATCACAATTCCTGAAGTTCATTGAAACTTTGATCATTTGCATGTTCGATCAAGATGTTTTTGCATACCAAATTTTGTCACGATAGCAAAAGTCCTTCTTGGTGCTTCGATTTTTTTGCAAAAGAGTGTATATAAAATTCTTCCATATATCTAAGAATTCCAATAAAATTCTGATAAATGTACATCACTTCATATCAGATATTGTTAACATAATTGGAATGATTATTGTTTGTATTAAATATGTTTATGGAAAAAAACATAATGGTTAGCTAGCACATAAAAAGCATATCAAATTTCCTCTTAATTTCAGATTTAACAAAGAACATATTTGTCCTCTTAATTTAATTTTTGCTAGCATATATTTTTTAGTGAGGTAATAGCAAAATTCCTGTAATGTTTTATAAAATACTTTTGAATTATCTCTATACAGTATGCCCATAAAGGTCCATGCAGCCTTTATTTTCACAGTAGTTGTAGATTTGTATTTCAAATAATAAAAATGTTTTAAATCATGCAAATATTCATACTACGGTACCTTTAGATTTAAAAAAAAATCTACTTTGAAAAAATTGCAAAAGTCTAATCTTTTTCAACATTCCCCTAGAGTCCTTACAGTTATATTCAGAAATTTATACTCATTCTAATAAATGAAATACAAAAAGTTGGACTTCTGTGTGACAAATATTGGCCTAGATATTCAATTCCAAAGTCTGGAATTTTTCTCTGGTCTCACAAAACCCTCCTTATCACATTTTCTGAGGGACTGACTAAAAAATAAATTAAGATAGTATGAAATTGATAGTTTTTCCCTTCACTGTCATATGGCAACATTTTGTGATTTGTTAATATTATTTAATTTAAAATTTGTTCACATTTCATTTGATGAAAGCATTTTTATACAATTGTAAGTTTTCATATATTAATTATATATTAGTAATAATTCACATGTAGTTTCATTACTTTACAATTACAATCTAAGAATAATAGAAAATTTCACTATTTTTCCTTTCAAGTTTATGCAAGTAAGGTTACAAATTGGCTATATGCCAAAATTTGAAATCTGTTGATGTTTTCTAGACCATAGATTCTACAAGATTCCATGAATAGGATTTTCTTGAAAAAATTTTATTCATCAAAACTTTTCATGAGTCTGCATATCAAAGCTTGTCAGCTTTGATATGCTTTGCTTGCATCAACTGACCTCAGAAACCTTTTCCTAAAATGATACTTCATTTATAGTGCAATAGAATCACATTAAAACAAGCATATTACTTGACATTTTTTATGGAAATTTTAATTATATTTTTTCGTTTAACAAATAGCATTCAGAATTTTCATTTACTAATTATGCAAGATTTAGAGGCTAATTTATGAACGATCCCACACATAACTTGAATTTTTATTGTGAATTATGTTTACCAAAATGATTATTCACTGCTTGCAATATTAACATAAAAATAAATTACTTTTAACAGAACTGATAAATTACAAAATTTTTAAATTATTACACACCATAAATGGTTAATGTCTTAAATTTTAATCATACGATACCAACTAGGAGATAATGAATTTTCGTCTACCAATTTAAGTTTTAATTTACCTATGCCATAGCTAAATTTTTGGATATCTCATAGACTTCAATGCATGTAGGGTGTCCAAAATTCAAGTTCCCCTACGAAGAGCTGCCTAAAGCCATCATCATTCATCAAGAAAAGTATGAAACTGTGTATAATATTCAGATGGAAAAGACATCAAACAAAAAATTTATTTAGTTACAAATATCATCACTTCAATGCAAACTACTGTGAAACACCCATTGTTCATATTCTTTATTACTATTAAATGGAGAAAAAGTATACTCAATGCAGAGGAAACAAAATGAAAAATCAAATATTTGAACTACCTTGGATTCATAATAATGCACATATATATCATAAATCATATATTACATATCAATATGTGCATTAAGGACATATAGGACTGAAAGAGCTCCCCACAGCTAACCCCTGGGCTAATTATGCATAGACATAAACACTGGCATAAAATACAACTAGATGGCGGCAACCGGAATGATAGATAAAGCTTCATGGAAAAAAAAATAACCTGTAATGACAGTAATGCATAAATAATCAAGCATGTAAACAGCAATCTATTTAGAAAATAATAATAATAATAATTATGCAAATTTGGCATTATGCACATTAAATGTTCATGATGTTATACACATAAACACTGGCACAAAATGCAACAAGATGGTGGCAACCGGAAGACAGATTAAGCTTCATGGGGGAAAAATAACCTGTAATGATAGTAATGCATAATAATGCAATAATGATCAAGCATGTAAACAGCAATCTATTAAAAAAACTGTGCAAATTTGGCATTATGCACATTAAATGTTCATATGTTATACATACAGGCTACCACATTTGGTGCTTGGTGCCCCGGTATATATTTGGTGACTGATTTCCTATTCAGTCATTAATACAAAAAAATTAATTATTTTCACTCACCTCTTCAAGACCTTCTCCAGAAGCATACTTTGTAATTCTCTCACTAAATTTTGTTGAAATATTTGTTATTGGTACAAAACCTACCAAACAGCCAGGTAGAGACATCAAAAAACAATCTGTTCTGGTTTCTATTACACATCCTAGCAGCAGCATCTCAGTCATAACAGTCTGTAACAAAAGGGCAATAAATACATGACCTATTATTTTATTCAAATAAATGCCAGAATTACTGAAAAAAGATTAATAACTGTAACTTGTACCCATGAAATTCTTTAAAGACTTAAAAATTTTAAATATTAAATAAACTGCTGCAATCACAATGCATTGCAATGAAGAATGAAAGATAATAAAACTATATTTACAAATATCCTACAATAGTTCTTAGTTAGTTATAAAATTTCAAATAGTTTTGATACTCAGAAAGGTAGGTATCAGTTTTACACCTAACTATACTGGGCAACAATAACAGCACAGCTATATGGCTAGCACAGAATGAAAAAAAACTTTGATGACAGCTTAGGTTACTGCTCTCCATAATGTTTCAGTTCTTTATAAGTTCTCTTGTAGCTACCAATAATTACTGCAAGCCAACTTCTGTGCAAAGGTGAACTGAGAGCCACCTTGTGTGTGTTCAGGCTGTACCCTGCATAAAGACACCTGATCAGAAAGGGTGCCTATTCAAGGTGGTACATGATAATCAATTTTTATTTTAGGTTGTTTAATTAAAAACGGAAACTTCTGCAATACCACAGGATTAACACCTGATTAAAGACCCAGTAATTAAACCTTAAAGGATCTTAAAAAAGGAGAAATTAATTCAAATCTTTATGGGGCACCATTCATACAAAAAAATTAGTTTAAATAAGCTGTTTTTCTGATGTTACCATGTTTAAGGCACCAGAGGTTTCACAGCACAATATCTTAACCCTCTGAGCGTTATGACCGGGTTTAGGCAGTCAAGATGGCCTACCTCGAAAGCATTACTGACGCTTCTAGGCGGTCACTGGAAAAGTGTTCAAAAGCGTTACTGACGGTTCTAGGTGGTCAGTGGTGACGACCTCAAAAGCGTTATGACCGCCTTAAAGCGGCCGTGCAGATGTCTCCCGCCCCCCCCCTTATTTCTGGAACCCTGGAGATCTCTAAATGACAACTCTCAGTAGGAGTTTAAGAGGGTTGCTCTTCTTCGTTTTAGACCTCTATGTTTTAATGCCAAGAAAGTGTTTAGACATACGACAAACTGTCGTGAACATTCTTCACTAAATAAATAAGCAGCATGTAACAATTTCCCAATACTATGTTTAAGCAGATAACATTTTCATAAAATATCCTTTAGATTTCAAACTAAATGCTCAGAAATATGCAAAATGCTTGCCAATTCAATTAAAAAATAGCATTTCAAAATATTTGCATTATTTAAATAAATTTACTTATGATTATGTAGATGCATAAAACCGGCAAGTTAAAAACTTTCAATTAATTCGCACGAACCGAATAATACTGCATTCAGATAACCTGAATTATATGCAACTGCATATAAAGAACAACATTATTTAAGCAATAAGTCATATAAAAATTAGAAAATCAATAGTCTATTTTAATAAGTTATAATAAGCGTATTCTTGATAGGGGTTTATAAAACACAAACTAATTTAATAATAAATATAATAATAGCGACTTAATTATTCTTTTTGGAACAATACTCGTCGCTTATACTGGTTTAGAGAAGTTTTGTTCTAATGCATTTTAAATCGTCCAATGCTTTTAATGTACATTGATATGAATGTGATTTTTATGAGAAAAAATTTTAATAAGTTTGATTTTTTGTGTGCTCATGCTTCACGTAATATATATTACATAAATTATTAAAATACTATACAGCGTAACATCTGAGTTTCCGAAATGTAACCTGCAACTTTTCTAGGAGTTACAAATTTGAATTTAAAAAAAAATAGCAGTAATTAAATAATAAAAACTAAATACTAATAAGAAGAAAAGCAGGAAAGTTTTTTTTTATGTTTGTTTAGTTTATTTTATTGTTTTGGATATATATTGTTGGCGAATGGTGAAGTTGTTGTTGGCAAAAGACACATAATAAAGATAATAAAGAAGAATGATCTGTATTATTTATTATTTAAAATGCATATAAATTTCTTCTAAAATAGTATCAGTCTTAGACTGAATGTTGTCTACACAACTGCAATGATATTTTAACTTGATTAAAATATCAAATACAGTTTCCTTTCCGATAACTTCGTCAGCGATCTGAAGAACCTTTTCGACTCATTAGACGATTTTAAATAAAACTTGGATTAGTCCAATTAAAAAATATTTAGAATTACCAAAATAATAAAAGCTAATCTCATTTTAATTTCTTTATCAAAGTACTACATTATTTAGTCAGCGAGAACTGATCATAAAATCTGAGCCTTATGCCCAATATTGATAGGTCTAAGCAGTAAAAAAAGCTTGTCCTTCTAGAGAAAATCGTCACATATTATGGAAAAAATTTTGCAAGACATCATTATTTTAGACAAAACACGACTTTTTAAATTTAATCTCAAGTATTTTACCATAACTTTGTTTTCACATATGCAGATGATCGCCGTGTTTTTAACTTCCATAGCTTAAATTAAAGAAATACACATAGCAACTTCAACCATGAACATTTGACTTAAGAGAAATTTTTTTTTTGATATGTTACATGAAGGAATGACTAGATATTGATTGATTTTACATTTATGTTAAATGACAAGGATTAAAAAAGAATAGCTGTAGATGTGCAAAAAACCTGTACATGTAACCTTCTGTATTTCTAAAGGAAAGCTTAAAATGATTCACAATAACGGATGGCTTTAATCGTTCTGTAAAGTCATCGTAGGTACATTCAGTTTGTGGTTTTGAAGAACTGCAGCAGTTCAGATTTGTCGCCTAAGAGTAATTACACCCCTGGAGGACTGCTTTACTTACGGAACATAAAAAAAGGTTTTTAAACATACGCATACAAAAGACGTACCTTTTCTCACAACATAAATGGCAGATGTGATAATTTGAACACATGCTTTCAATCAGTTGCTTCCTCCTAACAAATGTTCCTAGCAAAGCCTTGTACTGTTTTAAATATGCTGTGTTCGAGCATTGTGAATGCTTCCATTCATTATTTTTAATTTGAAACAATATTAAGTTGTAATTACTGTTTAAAATGGCTTAAAATAAATTGATACATTATACGAAAGTTTGTAAAAATGAAAACTGGAGTCACTTCCTTTCACATAACTTCTGACTAGCTCTTCCAAAATATTTTAAAGCTTACTTTACAACATACTAGAATAGTCTACATTTTGGAAAATTCATTTGCTGTTTTTAGTTAGTAGTTTTAATTGGGGTTGTTATGTAAGAAGGCATTTAATCGTTGTTGCTGTGTTACAGTGCTTATTTTATTCTATAAGTACTTGTAAGGCAGCAATAACGCTAATATTGCTTTATTTGTTAATATTATAATGCATAGAGGAACTTAAAAAGGAACAAAAATAATTTTTCCTTTATAATATGTCCTTAAAGGGTTTCCAATAAAAGCATAGATAACTAAGTAGTAACATTAATAACATTATATCAATTAATTTACTAACCGAATATGATAAAAATTTCAAATTCAAAATTCGTCTTTTTACTGAGTACTTTTCTCAGAAAGAAACATATCTTCAAAAGATCTATGCTGTTAATACATTTTTGGATAACTGCCTGAGAGGAATTTATTGATAATAATAATATACAGAATCCATTAGGTGCTTAAAGCCATGAAATAGGTAAACTTAAAAACGCACTCGGCAGGCTCACAGTCATAGCCGGTTCGGTTTTTTAAATACAGGAAAGCTATGAAGACTATCTAACCTAAGAGGAGGGATGCCTTCGTGGACGATATTCTGAAGAAAGCTAGCGTATTACAGATGAGGAAAACCATGAAAAACAACCATGCAGTTAGCCCGTTCGCCTGAGATCGAACTCAAACCAGGCCGACTACCAGTATTCAGATTCAGAGGTCTTAACTGTTCGGCATATTGATGAGGCCTTGAACACAATCATGAATCTTCAAACTTATTTACTGGACGTGCTGTTAATTCCATATATTCTCCTCTCTTAAAGACTGAAATTCGAATCATAGATCTTTCAGTTTACTAATTGGACCTGCTACTACTTGCACCACCAGGGGACGCAAGGCAAAAAAGGGTAAGTCTTTATAAATGTACCAGCACAACAGCATTATATGATTTGTTGGACATCTTAACTTCTAAAATTATATGGATTGTATTTCCAAATGGATATTATGTTCGATTATTTTTTAACTTGTTGATTCGAAACCGATCGTCACCTTTTCAATCCAAAAAAATTTCGTATTATATCTAGATGCTATATAAAGAATATAATGAGTTTCAGAAACTGTATTTACTATGATTTAAGGCTTTAAAATTTTAATATTTATAACAAAGATTTCAGGAGGCGTCTTGGCATTGAAATAATGGAATACTAATCCTGAATTCTTAAAAAGTCCTCCAACGAAGGCATCCCTACTTTTAGGCAGATAGCCCTAGAATGCTTTACGTTAGTCACATAAGCCAAAACATACAGTAGCTGTAAAAAAATATTGTATTTTTCTTACATAATTTTGACTGCAAACGTTATATTTGTTACTACGGAAAGATTTTATTTTTGTGCTAAATTCTGAATGCTTCAATTTTTATAATACACAGAAACAGAGATAAGAAATATATAAAAAAATATTCATAATTTACTAGGATATATAAACAATATAATCATTGTTAAATAGATTTTTAATAAGAATATTTTGGAAAAAATAAATGATTAATGTATACTTTACGTCGTACTTCCTAAAAAGCTTGTTTGTTTTAATTGAAAACGATGAAACATTCTTGAATCATCTGACTAAGAAGTGGAATGCTTTCGTAGAAGATTCTGAAAGGAAACTTGGCTCATAATTGTATTTCACACAGAGAAATCCTAAAAAGTTCCTATGTAGCCAGGCTGTTTGCCATGATTTGAATCCGTATCGAAGGACCTGATTTTGTGGTCTTATCGAGTCGGCCATCAGAAAACCCAATATCGTAAAAAACTACAAGAATCGAGTCATTAAAGAATTTGCTATTGCGTTGCATCGGCTAAATAATTTGCATGTCACATAGATTTAAAAATTTAACATAGCACGCAAAGTTACATTTTCCTCAATAGATATGGACTAGCCAATGGTCGGGTGGTAATATCGTTGAACACTGGTAGCTCGACCCGGACTCAAGTTCTGCCAAACAGGTTGACTGCATGGACGCTTCGATGATTTTCCTTCTGTGGTTCAATACCAGCCAATTTCCCTTGCGAAGTTCTCCACGAAGTAATAGTTTCATTAGTAAGATAACACTTTCTTACTTTGCCATAATCAAATAAACTAAACTAAACCTAAAATTGTCATATGTTTTGCCGCCTTTTTAAAGGAAGTTTCACATTCAACATCCCTTACAGTAATGAGATAATTTTACTTGTTCACATATGCCATATTGACATATTTTACCCATTCAAATATTCAAGAGGATAATTATAACTCTATTTTGGCTGATCATAGAATAGACAGAAAAGGATAATAGAATATATGGAAATAGACGATAGAAATGGATCTTTACGTAGATCTTGTGCAGTTGTTATATTGTGTTTTAACTGAATGCTTATAAATACATTTAGATAAAGTAACTTAGAGAATATCAAATTTATGTATAGAAATATTGCTTTAGATGAACTATAGAATGAATATTACAAAAAGTATTTTTCAGAAAGACAATTTAAGACCGAAATTATTGTGTGATATTCATTTTAAAACAATACTTTCCTCCTTAAAGTTATAAGGTATTTTCTCCCTCCTTTCTGCATGCCTTCGTGATGTAATGTAGTGCATTCGGCGTATATTCGAGAGGTCCAAGGTTCGAGTCCCGGCTAGGGCTTTGTTCATTTTTTATGTGTCTCCTCCACAAACAACCTAATGTTCTACAGTGTCGTCCGAACTAAAAAAAAGGGGGGAAGGATGATGATTCTTCACCACCAGGATTTGGCAGTTGGGTCTCCTAATCTCCAGTCGGTCTTTAAAAAGCGGAGTATATAAGGTATTTTTTAACTTCCCATTGCATCTTTCGTGGTGTAATGGTAGTAGCACTCTCGTCACGTATTCAAGAGGTCCAGGTTCGAATCCCAACGAGGGCATTGCTCATTTTTCACGTCCTTATCATCAAAAAAACCTAATCACTCTACGAATTGTCTTTCTGAAAACAATATCTGGTTTCATATATAATATTTTACAAAAGGTATTTAAAGAAAATTTAATCAGTTATTCTTTAAATTTCGCTTTAAAAAAAGTGTATATAATGTGTTTCTCTTCAAGATATGCTATTTAGTTTACTTCTTACCTTTCCTGTAAAATATTTACAAACAAATAAAGCTCATATATTTGAGATCATTTGATATTCAAAACATATATTTATTTATTTTGAAACATCTTAAAAAATCTGATGCTGACATCTCATGACTTCCTTGTACACCAAATAAATTAAACACATTTTTTGCTAAACTTCATTTAAACCTATTTTGTTTGAAAATGAAATAGGCTCTTCCATTTCAAAATGCCCATTTGGAACTGACGATTACAATAAAAAGGGAGGTGCACAACTAGATGTTATAGCAATTGCATACAGAAACTTTCAACATTTTACGCTTTACCGTTTTTGAGTTATGCGATATACATGAATACATACGTACGGACACACGTTGTGCTAAAACTACTCATAAGTTCCAAATATAAAATTTCAGCATTTTATGGTGAAGTTATGCGACATACGTACGTGTAAGCGTCATGATGGACCTAATCAAAATTGAAATTTCCTTTGAAATATGAAAATCGAAATTTTTCGCGATTACAATACTTTACTTATTTCTCACATGTCAAAACGATGTCATAAATTTATGATGCAATCTAAAGAATTATTGAAATCTAATACTTTAATCTGGAATAAACTTAAAATATTTGAAAACTAAATATAAACATAATATTAAAATAATTTGTGAATAATTTGTATTCAAAAAATTAGAACATGAGGGCAAAAATTTTCACAAATTCCCTTTGTATATTAAAAAGTATTTTCTAAGAAAATAACTGTAAAGAATGCAAGATAAATTTTTCACCATCATCGAAGCAATTCCTTAAAGAAAGTGGAAATTTAAAGCATTTTTCGTAGCTTCTATTACTGATGCATATTTACTAACTTTCTTATTTGGCACATATCTTGATTAAAGTACGAGCAATATACAGCATATGTGTTAGTATGCAAACTTTATCGTAGCCAAACAGGAGATAAAATGACATTTTAGCAACCAATCCTGTGACGAAGATACCATAGGGAGAAAAACTAATTTCACTCGCTAAATTCAACGGAGGAGAGAATTAGCTTAATTATATCCACATGGCATTTTGTCGAAGGCATAGAACAGCTTGAACTGAAGTCCGTTAGAGATAGATGTAGATCTTGAGACGGAATTTGCGATGGTGAAGACACATTCGCTCCAGTGGCTTCTGGTGTCCAGATAAATGCCGCTTCAGACGGTCGATACTAACAACTTCTTTTTCGTTGACCAAAATTTTAAGTGTTTTTTTCATTTTGAGTTAGCACTTGATGGGGCCCTGAATACTGTGGTGCGAGAGAAGACTTTAAAGCATCACATCTGAGAAAAACATGAGATGAGTTTCTAAGTTCTTTAAGCACAAACACAGTTTGTTTGCAATGAGCGCTGACAGGAACTGGTTGCAATTTTGACATACAATTTCTAAGCTGATGCATGAATGTAACAGGATTTACGTTGCAGGTAGATGGATTGACTGAATGTACGAAATCCCCACACAAACGTAGATTAGTACCATATACCAGTTCGGCAGAAGAGGCATTCAGATCCTCTTTTAACGCTGATCGAAGACCTAGTAGTAACACATCAGTCCACTGTAATGCAGTGGGGCATTGAATTTATTGTTTTAAGCAGTGATGAAATCTCTCGACAATTCCATTAGAACTTGGATGGTAGGGGCTGGTTCTCACTTTGTAAGTGCCCAAATAGTTAGTGACGTGAAGAGTTGAGACTCGAACTGACACCCCTGGTCAGTAGAAATCTGCTCCGGAACTCCAAAGCAAGAAATCCAAACGGTGTAAAACGCCTTTGCCACTGTATCAGCTCAAATATCTACCAAAGGAATGGCTTCAGGCCAGCGAGTAAATCGATCAATGCAAGTAAGAATATAGGAATATCCATTAGAAGGCAGCAATGGCCCGACCAAGTCGAGATGCACTTGATTGAAGCGAGATGAGGGCAAATTAAAATTTTTAAGTTGGCTGGTGGTGTGTCTGACAATTTTAGATCTTTGGCACTCCAAGCACGAACGTGTCCAGTTGGCTATGTCCTTTTGCATGCTAGGCCATACAAAACGTTGCTGTATCAGTTTCCTCGAAGCCTTGATGCCAGGATATGACAGACGATGGAACTGACTAAAAATGGCATGGCAAAACGGGAGGGAACATAAGGTCAAAATTTTGAATCCTGAGCATCACAATAAAGTGATTTTCCAAGTGACAGCTGCATAGGCTGCAAGTTTAGATTGGTGGAAGATTTGCTTTTCAAGAGGGTTTGTAGTTCTAAGTCCTGGTGTTGTTCATCCACAAGGGCAGCAAAGTTTATTGGTGAAGGAATGGCTAGTTCTTCAATACAAGACAAGGTGTCTGCCACAATATTCTGTGAACCATCAATATAACGATATCTGTTGAAAATTGCCCTATGAAGTCTAGGTGTCTCATTTGACGAGGAGAACCTTTATCCGAATGTTGTTGAAAAGCATAGGTTAAGGGATTGTGATCTGTGAAGATTATGAAAACTCATCGCTCTAGCATATGTCAAAAATGTTTGACAGCTTCATAAATTCCTAATAATTCACGATCGTAAGTGCTGTATCTGGTTTGTGCTGGTGAGAGTTTTTTTATTGATGCGTCAACGTAGAGTGATAATGGTTTAGATGCTGAAGGATACTGCAAATTTGTTGCCGAAATTAAATCTTTTTTTTTTTTTTTTTTTTTTTTATTATCGCTGCATGAGGTAAGAAACGTCGATAAAAATTGAGCATAGCAAGAAATCTTCTCAAGTCCTTCACTGTAGATGGTTCGAGCATATCGCGGATAGCGGTGACTCTATCTGGAAGGAGTCAAATGCCATCAGCAGAAATTTCATGACCAAGAAAGGATACTCTTGGTTGGCCGAAAAATGCATTTGGAAGGATTAAGACTGACTCTGTACTTTTGAAAACGTTCAAAAATTGTTCTCAATAGTGATAGGTGTTCTTGCTCTGAAGAAAAGGCGATTAAGACGTCATCAAAATAAGGTACACAAAAGTTTGAGGCCAATTAACACCTAATTCATGAAGCGTTGGAACATTTGAGCAGCATTACATAGGCCGAAAGTCATGACCGGAAACTCAAATAGTCCAAATGGCGTAAAAAACGGCAGTTGTTAGAATATCAGCTGGGTTAACAGGCACTTGGCCTGCTCAAGATCAAGGGTTGTAAAAATAGCTTTTTCCTCTAAAACTTGCATACAGTCTTGAATGTGTGAGACTGGGTAACAATCAGGAATTGTAGCTGCATTTAACCGGCGATAATCGCCACACGGGCGCCAGTTACTATTCCGTTTCCGAACTAGATGGAGCGAACTGGCCCATGAACTTTTTGAAGGACGGCAAATTCCCTGTTCCATCATGTATTGAAATTCCTCTTTGGCGGCTTTAAGCTTGTCCGGAGGTAAGCGTCTTGGTTTAGAGGCAATTGGAGGTCTGGTAGTTTCAATATAATGTAGTACATCATGCTTGGGTTCAGAAATACCTATAACTGGGCACGTGATTGTAGGAAATTCTCTGAGAAGTTGATGCCATGGGGAGTTACCCAAAATCAGTTTAATGCTCAAATCTCGACTATTGTGAATTACTCCTGGATAAGTTAAGTTGGTTGTGGAATCTATCAAATGGCGATTCTTAAGATCGATAAGCAAAGAAAATTTTTATAAGAAGTCAGCGCCAATAATAGGACTTGAAACAGTTGCAATAATGAACGGCCATTGGAAGTTGCGACGCAGTCCTAAACCAACAGATATCAGGCATTCACCAAAAGTTTGAATAGGGGCTCCATTTGCTGCATAAAGTTGTAACTTTATGTAGCAAATATAAATAATTGGTAAGGTGCTTTTTTTCGTGAAAATGTGGTGGAACGACAGAAACATCAGCCCCGGTGTCTACAAGAAACATTAAGCCCGAATTTTTATCGATGACGAAAAGGCGTGCAAAATTCCAGCTGCTGTCATTCACGACTTCAAGCGACGGCCCTTCTCGTTTCGCTGGTCGTTATAATGACATGGTGGGCACCATTTGTTTTCCTTGTTTCCAAATTTGTGGTGGTAAAAACAAATACCCAGAGGATAGCTTTCATAACGTTATCTCAGTGGGCTACGACGTGTACACTTGCGCTGAAAAGGTTCAGCTTGGATGTCTACTAACTGAGCAACCTGTTTGGACAAATCATTAATTTGTAACACCACAATACCTAGATCGGGAGTCTGCACTGCGTGTATTTGCACTGGAATGGCCAGCTCATGAATTTGATCAGCGATTTCAAATAGATTTTTAAGTGGCTCGCTAATGGCTGCTAAAATGGCTTGCATGTTAGATGGGAGTCTACTCATCCATAATATTTTTAAAATGTTATCCTTAGGTTACAGGCGGCTAAGTCTGACATTTTAGAGAATTGAGAAGGCATCATATCACCCAAATGCAAATCATGAAACAGCTGCTTAATTTTAAACGTCTCAGATTCTTCATAAACAGAAATTAATTTTTTTGAAAAGATTTGTATTTGTCCGTCACCGGTGGATTCAAAATTATTTCACGAGCTGATTGCAGTACCTCCGATTCTAACGTAGCGATCGCTGTATAAAATTGAGTTTCGTTGCCAGTAATGTGACTAAATTTAAACTGCACATCCAATTGAATGAACCATAACGATGGGTCTTGGCGACAAAAAGGCAGTGGCTTAACTGCCACTCGCACCAATTGTGAAGCAGCATCGTTGTCAACCATTTTAGATCAATCAAATATGCACAATAATAATGTGTATAGAATATGCACAATAATAATATGTATAGAATATGTGCAATAATAATATGTATAGAAAAATAATCAATATGTATATAGTGACACAGTTTCTTGGTACTTGAAATCAAAGAAATTGGCGGCTCAAATGCAGCAGACGATACATATATCCGCTAAAATGACAAAAATATGTTGACTCACAGTAATACGCCACAACGCTTGAAATCGGAGGTGAAATGTATTACTTGCACCTCATCACACTGGCTAACTTACTGTTGCTCAGAATTTTGATATTTAAACTCCACATTCGTGCAACATTGAAGGTTGCTATTCATAATAAATACAAGTCACCAATTATGGTAATACAATTTTTATTATGGTAGTACAATAATTGAGACAGATTGTTAATAATCATAACAATAGAATAGAATACATATTTTTGTCTTTTTTACTATGGGTTACCAGACTGGCAGCATTGAGTTGTAGTAAGCAAGTCGCCACAATCACATATGTGATTTTCTTTCCTTCATATTCATATCATCCTTTCCTTCATACAAACAGTAAATATTTTATCATAAATTCTGCAAAGGATAGAAATACTCCTAAGTTTCGATAAAACACATAAATAATGCATCCCACTAAATGAAAGATGTATATTATGCAGACACGTGTAACATAAATACAAGCAGTTTCCATTAGAAAATGCTCTTCAAAATCGCCCCTCCTCTCAAACAAACTTCCATATACCTTGTCATATTCAATAACCTAAACAGCAAAATGCCTCAAAGGATTTTCTACATTAATTTTGATTTCTTCAAGAATTTCTTGGTTTAACTGTTTGAATGAAGAGTTACGACTTCACTTTGAGTACTCACTTTCTTTGCATTTCATTATTTTTACTTTTTTGTTAGAAGTAAAGGAAGTATTGCACTCATGATAAATGTCAGGTATAATATTTCCACAAAAATATCCATCTTGACCACTCCTGAAACCATTTGGTCCATTGATGTTTGTATATACAGTCAGGAAAAAGGACTTTTTTCTGAAAACTGATTTTAAAATGGATTCAGAAGGGATTTTTCTGTGAAGCTTGTACATACATACATACCTCAAATAACTCAAAAACGATTAGCCATAAAACTTCAAAATTTTATATATGGGACTGCTACAATATCTAGTTGTGCACCTCCTTTTTTTACTGAAATCAACCACACCAATAAATATATCTACCCTTAACTTTATCCAGCTTTTATTTTCACAATCATTGATCGTAGTCATATAATTCTAATTACAGAAGTGTTTTAAATGAAAAAAATATTCATATTTTGACTACATGAATTTTTATTTATTAAGCTAATTTTTTACAGATGATGAAATCTAAATTTTAATGCAATCTCCCGATTCCTATTCTTATATTACCATAATCAAAACTTCCTTTGCTGTAGGAAATGTTCAATACGCCAAAAGCAAACTTTAAATTAAATAACTGCAATTTTAAACATTAACCTTAAATAGCTCAGCTAAAGAGAATTTTTTTTCCTCATAAAATAAATGTATAATTAAATACATATAATAATAATATATGATAAATAATTCAAACATTATTTTTATTACATTGCATCAAGATAATGATAAAACAATATTCAAAGCTATTTCAAACACACAATAATAATATTTTAGCTACTGCACTTATTTTTACTTCAATGAACAGACCTCCACTTGACAATTAAAAATTGCACTTGCATTGCAATAGATTGCTACAGATTTTATTCTTTTTGCTATGAGATGTAAATTAAAAAATCTAAAAATACATAGGATTAGATGAGAGGAATACGAGTTATGAACAATACTTTTTATTATTAATTTAATCTCCTGAATAAACGTTGTATGTATATATAAACAACATAAACAAATGTAAGGAAGGACTATTAAGAATCCTGCTCCTAGGCTGCAATGATTTAGTTAAACATAATCCTAATTAAAGGGGAATACTCCTATTATAATCTGTATATTTCAAAGTGAAATTAAGAAAACCAATTAAGTAAAAGAATTACACTTTGAAGTCTAAATTAAATTCCAATTTACATATTCATAATTTTTAAGTAAAATTTAAATGCAATAGAAAAATTTTAATTTTTAAAAATTTAAACAGTTTTGGAATTTTTTAAAAAAATAATTGAAATAGTAAAAGAAAACTGGCAGATGGAAAAACTGTTTTACAAGCAAAGGTTCTCTCATAAGATATTTTTAATTAAAGCATTTTCTGCATGGATATAATTTTATCATTTATAAAATGATCTATGATATATTGCACTTAGAGTTATTTATATGTTTAAAAATGTATCTTTTCATTTTAAACTCCCTAAAACTACATTGATATCTATGCTTGCTGATATGAATAGATTCCCAGTGACAATGCATATCTTGCAGTTACGTCCAAGACATGAAGGTCAAGAAGTGGGACACAATGAGAAAAATAACTGCTCTAATGCACCAGCCTTTTGTGTTTTATGGTCCTCCATAGGGTGCCTTATTAAGTGTCCTTGAGAGTGACAAGTAAGTGGTTCAAGTTGATCTGAACAGAACTTCTAAATAGGTCTTCGGGGCTGGTGAAAGGGGGAAGAAATATTCTGAGGCCAGTTTTGGACATAAAACGTTTATCTTTGGAGGAGAAAAATGGTAGAAAATTTAAGGTTTTCAGGATGATGAACTGGTTAAACAAATCAAGAAGCACTTGCAGATTTACAGCTGTAATTGATAAAATATCTACCTTAAAAATGGTTCCACAGTATTCTAAACCAGTAGTTCTTAATCTTTTTTCTTTTGTGTGCCCCTTAAGGAGACTTGATTATTACAAGTCCTGCTCAAGGAAATGAAGTATACAGTATTCCCAATATTCTCTTAGGAATCAATGACCCTCTGATTTTTCCTTCAATATTCTCGTAACATATCTCACAATGCTTTTAATACCATAAAATTAAAAAACTGCAATAAGTCAGAAAAGTATAAGTCCCCCCCCCAATGTTAATTTTGAGACTGCTTCAAAGGAATTTTCATTGATAGGTTCTGAAATCCAATTGTCCTTTCTTCTTTTTGGAGGCAAGTAATGTTTGAACAATCCTTGGAGACCTTAAGTGGGTTCTTATACTCTCTTTGACTTTGTCTGTAAATTCGTAAAGTGCCTCAAAAATTTTGGTCCAATTTATTTTCAATACATGATTTCCAGAAATCTGACTCTTTCCGCATACTGAGCACATAATCAGTTATGTTAGACACACTGAAAACAGTTACGAAACTGTTTCATAATACTAAGCTCAGTTTATTTACTTTTGAAAAATACTGAACAGTTATACAAGTCCTTGAAGCTATTTATCATTGCGAAATTTCAAGCTTATTTGAAATAGGTGGTTTCCCATAATTTTCTTCATGTAGTTACCAAATCAGAGCTATATCTGGCAGTAGTAATTTCTGTTCTGTGCAAAGATCTGTTTCTTTATTGTTTATTGATTTTTATATCAACATTTTACAATTCCCAACTTTAAAAAACAAGAATTTAAAACAACACTTCAACTGGTCTGCATTTCACAATTTTAAGAAAGAAAGCTACATAACGGGCTTGATGATTATCCTCTCTAAATGCTGAAAATAAAGCCACCATATATGATACGTTGTTACAGAACAAGAAAGAGAATGGCTATATATGATGTGTACGGAATCGAATAATAGGGCAAGTGGCAGCGAGACTAGTTATAACTTATTATATTCCTTTTAAGTGCATTTCATATAGTAACATTCGCATCAGAATTAATTAAAATGATTTTCTTTTGAATGAATGTCACATTTAAAAATTCCGGGTACTTTGATTTTTATTAGCACTTATAACACTTACTTTCTGCTGTTACCAATAATTTTTCTTGCACACCCTTACTATGCCATAATGTAGCATCAGCCATCAAATACCAGAGGCAGTTTAACCTCTTTGTCGTCCGTACAAGTGAAACTTCCAAGGGTGGCCGTAATGCGCCTCAAGCGTTCTTCTACATTTTAAAACTTTTAAATGTTTAAAATGCTTTCTAAATGTTTACTTGTTTGAGCTTTTATTTTTGTTTGTTCTAATACCTCCTAGAGGGCAGCACTAATCAGACATTCTATTTGTAGGGTATTTATTTATTTTAACTAACATTTATTTTAAGCTATATTTTCTGTCAAGCCTTACTTTCCCCTGGAATTGCAAATGCCAAAGTATGTAAATTTTAGTAGAACGCTCAAAGTATTCAAATCTTTAGCAGAAGTAATTTTGAGTTAAATAGAAGGGAAACGAGTTTGTAGGTGTGCTTTCTTGGTTCATGAGCGTGAAGGTTGCTAGGTGGAAATTTAAGAACCGCGCGTTTCAGCCTGTGTGCTTGCCTCGGCAGATAGTTGAATCTTTCAACTTAATATTCATAAGTTTGCTGAAATATCAGTTGTATCTTAGAATGCGGTTAGGTTAGTTACGTTTAGAGAGCCTCGTAGGTAGTAACTTGTTATTATTCATTTTTAGTTTCTTATTTTTATTTACCACCGGGTCGGCGTAGTTTGTGAGCATCAAGTGCATGCATCTGTAACTTCTAAAGTGGAATAAAAAGGGAGTTAAACCCTTCTTAAGAGTTTGTGTACTTTCCAGTTCATAGCAGTCACTACTATTGTTGCGTGCAGGTTGGGGCCGCACAACACCACATTGGCGCCCGAACACTTGTCGAATTGAAATGGCCGAAAATTGGATGGAAGCTCCTGGACAAGTCCAACAAGAAGAAATGGCAAGCCAATTGGAAGGATTTCGATACCTGGTCCAGACGATGAGAGCATCAATCAAGCCAAACGTCAATTTCGACGGAAAAAATTCGGTGGCGATATTCTTAGAAGGTCTCGAAAACCATTTCCAGCTCTACCCTGTGCCTGAAAGACAAAAAGCTGCCATTGCCACATCTGCACTAAGAGGACAGGCCACGCTATGGTGGAAGAATATAGGTAAATTTTTATCAGAGGAATTCGGAGGCCAAACATATACCTTTGAAAATTTCAAAAAATCATTATTAAAGGCCTTCCCCATAGTGAAAGACCAAGCAAAGCTAGAAGCCGAACTATATAGTTTTTATCAACGGAATATAGAAGAGTTGACGGACTTTATTCAGCGAAAAATTAAACTGACGGATATGCTGTATGGGAAGAAACCCGAAGCGGAGATTATTGAAATAATCTTACCAAGATTGCTACCTGCTGTTCAAGATTACTTCGAAATTCGAAACCCAAGCACATTGCAGGAACTCTTCGAGTTGGCGGTCAAGTTCCAAAATCGCAGAATAGCGGAAAAAGCTAGAGGGGTATCGTGATCTCAAGGTCTCCGAAGGCAATCTTCAACTGAACAGGCCAAAAACACAAATCGCTATTATGGGGGAAAGAACTATCAAGCTAACTCATCGAAGCTCGAAGCCCAAAAAGGAAATTTGAAAATAACCGTCCGCGTACCCAGAAGACAGAAGTTGAAAGGAAAGCTTTAAACGAGTAGAGAGGCCTGTAAAAGTGAGGGTCCAGACCCCGGAAGAAAAAACGAAAAAACCCTCAAAAAGATACTTAAATACGGTCGTCATAAAAAACTCACAATTACTGATTATACAAGTTCTGGTTGGCGATGTACCAGTAGAAGCCCTCATCGATACAGGAGCAGAAGGTAATTTTATGAGTGATACTTTTTTTAAGAAGAATTTTAATAGGTTACGATTATTTAAAAATAAAAACACAGAAATCATAGCAGCGCAAGGACAAACTTGTCAATGTATTGGCAAATTATCATTACAGGTTAAAAATGAAAGCCTTCAAGTATTAATTTTTGTAGTAAAAAATGTGCCAATTCTACTTATTTTAGGTATGGAGTTTTTAAAAGCCGCAAAGGCCAAACTGAATTTTCAGGAAAGTTCTATTGTGCTGGAGATGGACCAGAGGGTGGTGGAGCCAGTGGAACAACCGCAAGTCGACCTTAGAGCCATTTGAATGACCATGAAAGTCAAGCCATCCAACAAGTGGTGAGTACTTTTTTGAACTTATTTTCAGAATGGCCTGGTAACTGTCAAATTGTTACACATGATATATAGTTAACTGCCCACAAACCCTGTAGGACTAAACCTTACCGGTATGATAAGCAGAAAAAGCAAATCATCGAAAAACACATTCAGGAAATGTTAAAGAAACAGATAATAACGCCCATAAATAGTGAGTATGCGAGTCCAGTCGTACTATGTAGGCAAAAGAATGAGTTTCCTCCTTCGGATAAAAGGGCTTGGAGGTTTGCTATTGATTACAGAAAGCTTAATAGTGTTACTAAATTCCCAATTTACCCTTTGCCGGTTATAGAGGAAATTATTAGAAAGATTAAGTCTACGAGATACTTGACTACGTTGGACTTAACGTCTGGCTACTATCAAATAGCTATGAGACCCGAAGACATACATAAAACCGCGTTTATAACAAAATCGGCCCCTTATGCATTTTTACGCATGCCCTTTGGGTTGTGTAGGGCACCGTCAACATTCCAGAGAGCTATGGACATTGTTCTAAAGCCTGTCCTAGGAAAATTGACTTTAATCTATCTAGATGATATAATTATAACAAGTAGTATGTCGGAACAACATATTAAAGACTTAGAAGAGGTTTTTAAATTATTAAAAGAGGCCAGTCTTACAATTAACGCATCAAAATGCAAGTTCGCAACTAAAGAACTTAAATATCTGGGTTATAAAATTTCGCAAAAGGGTATAGAAACTCAGGATTCAAAAATAAAAGCCATCAAGAATTTCCCACCTCCCAACACCACAAAGAAACTTTCTTCTTTCCTTGGGTTATGTTCTTATTATCGGTCGTTCATAAAAGATTTTGCAAATATTGTTGAACCCTTGTTAGTAATTAAAAGAAAGAAAAGTAAATTCACGTGGACAGCAGAAGCAAATACTGCATTTGAAAGGTTAAAAGAAGCGCTCATCAATGCCCCTGTTTGGAAATTCCCGGAGGGGGACGAAAACCTGGAAATTGCAGCAGATGCGTCGAACTATGCTGTAGGTGCTGTTATCATGCAAAATGGCCATCCTTTGGCATTTTTTAGTAAAACTTTGAACCCTACACAAAGGAATTCTACAGCTACAGAGAGAGAAACATTAGCCGTATTAATGGCTGTAAACAAATTTCGAGTTTATTTCGGCAAAGCGCCAGTAACAGTCTTTTCGGATCATGCAGCTGTTGGTAGACTTTACTCGGGGAAAAACCTAACGCCCAGGTTAATAAGATGGGCTTTAAAACTTCAAGAGTATAACCTCATAATTAAATATAAACTGGGTAAGGAAAACAATGCAGCTGACGCACTATCTCGTATAAAACTGGACGATGAAGGCAATGAACTCAATTGCGCTGTGTTGACTTCAAAAATTTTAGATTCTAGAGAAACAATTATTGCTGAATTAAAAGCTGATCTGGAATTTGGAAGTATCTATGCGTATTTGAAAGACCCCGAAAGCTTCGAGCACACAGATATCGATGCGATAAGAAATAGAGCAGAAAACTATGAAATAATAGATAATTTATTATTTTATACGAAAACAACAAACGAAAATTTCGAGTATAAACCAGTCATCCCAGCCTCGCTTCGATTAAGAATTTTGAAGGAATTACACGACGTGAAAACTGCGGGTCATTTAGGGGTCAGAAAGACTTTAAAAAGGGTACGCGAGGCGGTATATTTCCCGCAATTATACAAAATAGTAACTGCGTATGTCAGGTCCTGCAATCAATGTCAGTTAATAAATGATATTAATTACAGCCCGGGCGGGTACTTAAATAGCATTCGCGCTACATTTCCGAATGAAATTTTAGGCATAGATCTTCTTGGTCCTTTCCCCCAGAGTGAGTTAAATAAAAATTATTTTCTTTTAGTAATTGTAGATCATTTTTCAAAATGGACAGAAATTGTTCAACTTAAACGCGCGTCAGCCAAAACAGTCGCAGATGCATTCTTACACAGATACATTTTAAAATATAGTGCACCGATAAAAGTCATTAGCGATAACGGTAAACAATTCGTTAGCCAAATATTTGAAAACATTTGCACTGGACTTGGCATACGCCATATCAAAATGGTTCCGTATAGACCACAGGCAAACATAGTAGAAAGAGTTAATAAAAATATTGTAAAAATAATTCGAAGTTATGTTAGCACACATCACAAGTGCCGGGATGGCTACATAAATGAGTTAGCTTATGCTTTAAGAACAGCAAATCACGATACTACGGGGAAAACTCCAGCAGAATTATTTTTAGGACGGAAGTTAATTACGCCATTAGATAAATTATTCTTTGTGCAACAAAGAGAGCAAGAGTTCAAACAAAAAGATGTACAAAAAATCATTGATCAGGCGGTTAAAAGCTCGGATACGGCAAGAAATAGACAGAAATTCTACTATGATAGAAAACGCCGTGAAGCAGATTTTAAAGTTGGGGATAAAGTGTTGAAGCGGAAATTTTCTTTATCAAGTGCCCCAGACAATTTTACTGCAAAGTTAGCTTCAAAATTTGAAGGCCCATATGTAATTCAGGAAATCAAGAGAGTCGTTTTGTACCTTAAGAACGAGAGAGGGGAAATCTGTAAAGCAAGTCGCGACCAGGTGAAAAAATATTATAATCAAAATGATTTTGAAATCCTTAAAAGTTTCTTGCAGGACTCAAGCGCAAAAGAAGTGGAAGGTCCAGAAGTAACGTCACCTGCTCCCCCACCCAAGAAGCAGAGAACAGAAGAGGAACCTAGCCCTTCTAAAAGTGGTGCTACGGTCCCGAAAAGAAGAAAGGAAAATGTTCAGACACCAGCATTTAAGAATTACAAGAAAGCAAAGCCGCCATGTAAAGAATCTTTGGTAAAGAGGAAAAGACCAGTTACAACGCACCTCAGTAGAAATTATGCGTCGAGAAAACCACTTCCAGGGCCAGATAGTCAGGAGCAAACAAGGCCGCCGTTCACGAGAACAAAAAGACAGCAGGAGAAACGAAAAGACCACCACCAACAGAAGAAATTCAAGCACGATTCCAGACCGGACGCCACCAAGACCAGCCATCCAGGGGCAAAACGGAAAAGACAGGAACCCGACGACTACCACTCCAAGAGGCCAGCGCACAGAGGGCGAAAAATTAACATGGACGAAACTCAAAGAACACAAAGGAGACGACTGACTTCGAAGAATTCCATAACGTGGGAGCAGTTCTGCCAGAAGAGGATGTCGGAGTTCCAATCATCGAAAACTCAAAGATATGTTAAAATCTTCTATAAAATTTTTCTTTTGTTCCGAAATGTCATGCGTAAATACGAAGTTCTATGTTTTGACGGAAGTCAGTTTGTCTCGGTTGAGACTTAGTTTTGTTTTACTTTATTTAGCTAAGGCAAAAAGTATTATTTTCTTTAATTATAAAATCTAAGAACAAGCAGTTCCTGTTGGTTGAAAGGCTAATTCTGTTATGTTAAAGCCAAAATTTGGCCAAAAGTAAAATAACTTCGTATTCTTGTATTAATGAGAAATTTAGTTTCAGTGCCGCCAGCTTGGCGAAGAATGCATGAAGTACAAATTTATTTTTCTCTTATTCATTTTATGGTAAATTGTAAAAATCATATGTATTAGAATTTTGTAAATATACGTAAATACTTGAAAGTTATGTAAAAGTAGAATTTAGTCTAGAAGCATAAAATTTTAGATGCTAAAAGTAAATACTCGAAAGAAATAAATTCAAATTTAAGTGTTAAACTGTAGATAAAATCATGCTTTAGAGCGAAAGCCTGCATGTCTAAAGATGAATGAGGGGGAAATTAGAATGAATGCGTTTTGTAGGGTTCTCAACCTACACTTGAATTTTAAGAATGTTAATCATAGCTCATCGAGTTTCAGAATGTCGATTAAGGTGTGTCTATTTGGTCGCTGAATTCTAACAAATCATTGTGGTTAGGGGAAGTGTTGCAATACTAAAACACGAATATTCCCGTTTGACACCACACATGGTGGAGAGCCAGGGTAAAGTTAAATTCATGTTTGAATACTTGAATGAATGTGAATTAAGCAGTTACTTAAGGAAAATAAAACAATAAAAAAAAACTTTATTCAGAGTCAAGAAAGTGTAAATTATAATGTATTTAGAAAGATACTGATACTTATTCCTTCAAGATGCTGGAAGGAAGAGAACAGATTGATTGCTGAAGTCCAGGAAAGGTTGCTGTAAAAAGAGAGGGTAAAATGATTATCTACAGAAATTTATTCTAATTTGTGAGAAAACAGCTTGTTTTATGTAAACGAGGCTCTTGAATTTTAGTTCAGAATATGGAAACTTTTCAACAGGTCGTTTCTAGGACCTGCTACCAAGTTTACCAAATTCTGGCAGCGGCAAATGTAGGGTTTTTATTTATTTGAACTAACATTTATTTTAAGTTTAAGCTATCTTTTCTGTCAAGCCTTACTTTCCCCTGGAATTGCCAATGCCAGAGTATGTAAATTTTAGTAGAACGCGCAAAGTATTCAAATCTTTAGCAGAAGTAATTTTGAGTTAAATAGAAGGGAAACGAGTTCGAAAGTGTGCTGTCTTGCTTCACGAGTGTAGAGGTGGCTAGTTAGAAATTGAAGAACCACGCGTTTCGGCTTGTGTGCTTGCCTCGGAAGATAGTTAAATCTTTCAACGTAATATTCAGAAGTTTGCTGAATTATCAGCGGTATCTTAGAACGCGGTTAGGTTAGTTACGTTTAGAGAGCCTCGTAAGTAGTAACTTGTTATTATTCATTTTTAGTTTCTTATTTTTATTTACCGCCGGGTCGGTGTAGTTTGTGAGCGTCAAGTGCATGCATCTGTAACTTCTAAAGTGGAATAAAAAGGGAAAAAGGGAGTTAAACCCTTCTTAAGAGTTTGTGTACTTTCCAGTTCATAGCAGTCACTACTATTGTTGCGTGCAGGTTGGGGCCGCGTAACACCACATATTTCTAATTGAATTTGCCCCAGGTTTTATGAATATTCGTGCCATTTTACATAAGATAAAAGACAGTGAGAGATGGCTTCAACGTCTACTCAGCAGAAAAAGAGAAAAAATGAGGTTGTGAATTGGAAAGACAAGAAGGATATACGTTTGATGAGTACAGTCCATAATAACTCGATGATTGATGTTGGAAAACGAAAAGAACTCTGTAAAAAAAAAAAAAAACAATAATTGTAAAACATTACAACAACAAAATGGGAGGAGTGGACCGCCTGGATCAGATGTTATCAAATTATCCTGCTGTTAGAAATAAGTTAAGAGATATTATTATTTTTCCATTATGCTTTATTTCCTTATAATTTTACTTAATATTCATTGACATTCATCCACTACAAAAGTCATGTATGGAAAGTTATGATGTACAGAGAAAACAACATTACACGCTACAAAAAACAGACAGCCGCTGGGGGGGGGGGAATTTTCGCCGACAGGAGAGGACGGTGAAAGGGTTAAAATCATATTCAGAACTGCAATAACATTTATATTCTAAATGTAATAATTTTATTTTAAATTTTACCTATTACTGTTTATTAATTATCAATTACTATTGTTACTACAGTTTTTTACTGCTGTTTATATATAGCCACAAAAATTATACAAATCAAACAATGTGAAAATGTATTTACCTGGTTATTTAGGAGTTCCCCTGCATTTTCATCCATTTCTTGTGAAGTTCTTTTAGTTTTCCCGCATTTATAGTCCTGTAAAAAATTCCAGCATGACATAAAACCAAAAATTCCTTTGCAAATCAAATTTAAAAACATTTTTAAAGAATAAATTCATGTAATAGCACTTCTCAAGCAAGATCTAATATTCAATATGACATAAAAATCCCTTCCTGGAAATACGTGATGCCACTGGTTGTGTCTAACTCCCTAAGCAGCATAACTGCCTTTATCCAGTCATGACATTTTTGTCACTTAACCTTTCTGGGACTGATCTCTCTTGAGTGCATTTGCCGCCAACTATATCACAGAGCCGTATGTGTCACATACGAATCACCGCTTAAATGGACTGTTAGGATAGGTGTACCACATACGAATAACCGCTTAAATGAACTGTTAGGATAGGTGTACCACATACGAATATTTAGACAGATGTTTAATTTGTATCTTTTTTTAACATTAGATGTAGCCCTATATTTAGACAGATGTTTAATTTTTATCTTTTTTTAACATTAGATGTAGCCCTATACCTGTTACAGTGGAATTCACAGACTGCAGAATGATGACCTTCATTCCATAGCAGTATTTTTTATTTTTGGGATTTCATTTTGGAATTAAAGCAGAAAGTGCAAGTTGAATAATGTAAATAAAACAGAGCTGACTATTTACTGTATTAGATAATATAAATACATGGGGATGTTCTTGATGCTTCTGATTGGTGATATAAATATACATGTCCTATCGTTTTAGAGGTTTTATTCATTCTTCTTAGAGTCTGGCTAGTCTTGAGGCAAATGTCTTGTTATCATCTAGCAAAACATTTTCATACTTCAAAAGGCAAAAAAAAAAAAAAAATATTATGAAAAATTCTTCATATTAATTATGATAACTGTTCCTCTCATAATGTGCCAAAAATTGGAACAATTGGACCACAAATTTAATTTATGTGGATTTTTCACCAAAGTTAGGCAAGCTCAGCAGTCCAAACTTCCCCACTGCAACAAGACAATGCATCCCAAGATAGCAGTTTGTTGACTGATATGCCCATCACTAAAGAGTTTATATATATTAGATTATAAGTGAAAATATTTTGCTTTCTTACTTTCTTTCATAATGCAGATATCATCTTAATGAATGGAAGTATATAAAAACAGAAATTGAAATTAGTAATTGTTGGAAAATATGACTTATTGTAACCCTTTTACTGCATCATCTCTCCTCCTTGAAATGTTTATTTAGTTTAGTCCTTATTTTAATGTAATATAGTAGTTACTTCTACTTCTTTTTCTTGCTGCCACTGTTTGCATTGAGAACGGACTGTTTCAACCTAAGTGAGATGCAAAAACGAACATCTTCAAAACGAACATGATGTTACGTCATCTGGAAAGTCGAATCGTGCCGATAGCTGACTGGTTGCCGTGAGATGACGTCATGCCTACTTCTGGTATAAGTACCTCACGTCGCTCTGGCTCAGCCCTTCTAGTTCCTGCTTTCCTGGCACTTAGGTGTGCGGTTTCCAGCCCCTTCAAAAGGATGCGTGCAGTCCGGTGAATAAGATCCTTGGTTCCTGTATACAAGATGATTGTTCCAGAATAAGTTCCTTGGTTCCTGTATACAAGATGATTGTTCCAGAATAAGTTCCTTGGTTCCTGTATACAAGATGATTGTTCCAGAATAAGTTCCTTAGTTCCTGTATACAAGATGATTGTTCCAGAATAAGTTCCTTGGTTCCTGTCCACAAGATGATTGTTTCAGAATAAGTTCCTTGGTTCCAGAGGCTACCATGTGAGTGACTGCCGTGGGCGGCATCCATGTTCTTCACGAAGGTGGCATTTAAAATACGTTAGCGGCGATTCCTCGTGTTCAACTAATGCAAACGGAGTTAGGCCGGTTTTAAGTGCTTTCAAGAACTTGATTTAAATTTCAGGTGTTTTCTTGACCACTGATCATGGACTTATTGAAAGTGTAGCCAATTTCACGTGAGGCCGCATAATTACTGTTTAGCACATTTTGTTTGTATTGAATGCCAGTGTTTTTGGAGACCAGGTAAAAATATTATTTGATGAATGATGGTTATATTATATTTTTCCTAAGACTCTGATATTGTTTAAATTTATTTTCTGTGTTTTTAATCTTTATTATATTGTTAATAAATTGGTTAAGTTTGAAACCTTTTTATTGTCTTCAATGTCTGCACAACATATTATTCCAGGGAGCTTTTATTGCTAAAAGTGTTTAATTTTATAAACTTTAAACTTTGCTTTAGCATCATTTTGGTTATGGGCAAAGCCCCTGAGTTATTTTTAGTGCAGACTTTTGAAGTTTAAAGTTAATTTAGGACTTAAGAGATTGGGGGGCGGTTTTTGTTAAAATTCAAATATGGCTACTGTTAGTGTCATACACAATATTGCTAAACTTGATGCATGTAATTATTTTACATGGTCTAAAGATATGAAGTTTGTCTTGAATGAAAAAAATGCAGTGCTTTTGTTCAAGGGTATTGAAAAATGCCCTGATTTAAATGATGTTAAGGGTATTACAAAAGAAATTATTGCCGACTATCAAAATAGAAGTCGATTGGCATTATCTTTAATTTATATGAATGTAAGCCCTGAATATAGAAGCTTGATAAGTGAAATTGATGATCCGGTAGTGGCATGGAATATGCTTGCCAAATACTTTCAGCCAGATTATCGATCAAGACATATGTCTTTGTTTTCAGAGTTCTTAAATTGTAAAATTAAGCCAAATGAAAGTATTAGTTTCTTTTCTTCTAGATTAAAACACGTAACTGAACAGTTAGCTGATATTAATCAGGCTGTAAGAGACGTATATATATGTTTCCAGTTTCTTAGGTTCCTTCCAGATAAATTTGATCAAGTAGTTCAGAATGTTTTGAGGTGGCCATATGAAAAGTTCATTTTTAAAAATGTTGAACTTGAAATACTAGCAGAGGAAATGCATCTTGGTTTAAGAGAGATAGATAGGAAAAATTCCAATAGGACTATAGAAGTCCAAAGTACTAACTGTGAACACAAATTTAAGCAGATTAAAGGGCTCAAGTGTTATAAATGTGGCCGTCCAGGTCATATTAAAAAATACTGCAGAATGAAAGGTAATTTTTCCAGATCACCCTCGCCTGCTTCTTCTGTTTCCTCAGCTGTATCTAGTAGTAATAAAGCATCTCCTAAGTGTAAGAATAAACCCAAGTTGAGTAAAGGTAAAAATAATTCCCATGCTGAGTCCCATTTTATAGCTCAAGTTTATGTTAACAATTTGGAGGAAAATGATGATAGTTGGATTTTTGATACTGCTGCATCTCATCATTTTTGTAAAAATCGTGAATTGTTTGATACTTTTTCTCCTGTGCAAAATGAGAATATGCTAGTAGCTATTGATGGGGTAACTTTTCCAATTCATGGGAAGGGTACTGTTAACATGAAATTTGGGGATACGGTTATTTTTCTTAAAGATGTTTTATACTCGCCTGAACTGAGACGAAATTTAATATCTGGACCTAGGGTGGATATCAATGGAGCGAGATTTTATGGTAAAAATGGGCAAATTAAAGTTACTGATGATGAAAATGAAACTTTTTACAAAGCTAAGTTGATAGGAAGTAACTATCATGTATTCCCGAAAATAGTCAAAAAGGAGGGCAAATCTGTAAAATTTGAGGCATCCACAGTTCAGCATAACAATAGTGAATTATGGCATGGTCGGTTTGGTCATATAAATTATATAAATTATGGTGCTATTGTCAGGACTAGTAAAAGACATTCAGTTCGAGGTCTTCCTGTGTTAAAGCACTCACCTAATTTGTTTTGTGAACATTGCCAAATTAATAAGCAAAGACGAATCTCCTATAGACCCTTAGAAGGTATTCAAGTAAAGAGGCCACTTGAAAGGGTTTTTTTCTGATGTATGGGGACCTATTAACATTCCAGGTAGGAATAGTAAACGTTATTTTGTTTCCTTTACTGACAAATATTCTCGTTATGTGGTAGTGTACCCCATTGTGGAGAAAAGTCAGGTATTTGAAGTATTTGAAAGGCATATAGCACGTGCGGAAAGATATCTGAACCTTAGGTTGAAATACTTTAGGACTGACAATGGGCGAGAATATGATAATGATCAATTCAGGTCATATTGTAATAAAAATGGTGTAAAGCACGAATTTACAGATGTATATACTCCAGAATAGAATGGAGTTTGTGAGAGATTTAATCAGACAGCACTCAACAATGTACGTGCAATCTTACATGATAGTGGAATGAGTTCCGAATTTTGGTCAGATGCAGTAATGTATTTTGCATATTCATTTAATAGAATTTGTCATAAGGGCCAAGATAGAACCCCATTCGAATTGTACACTAAGCGGAAACCATCAGTACGTCACCTTAAGGCATTTGGAACGATTGCCTATGTGGGAATTCCAAAGGCTAAAAGAAATTCTAAGCTTGATCCAAAGGCAACGAAGGGCCGATTGATTGGGTACAGTGTACGAACAAAAGGGTACAAGATTTGTTTGGAAAATGAGCAAAAGGTAGTAGAAACCCTAAATGCTACTTTTAAAGAGTCAATTGGAATGCAGAAAAGAGGCAGTGAAGCTACACTGGGCACCCTTCCTGATATGGAATCTGAAGAAAGGGTAGAGTTCCAATCTACTGATACTCCAGTTGGCTATTTTCCTGAAATAGAGGAAAGAACCGATACCAATGTACCTTCCTCTACAATTGGCACTGACACTCAATCTACATTGAGACAAGTAACTTGGCTTCGTAAACCTGTTCCAAGGCCAGACGGCACTCGTACGGAGGTGTATTATTTTGAGAGGGGGTCTAATCAAAGACTGCGATCACCAGATGATGTAGAAAGGTATTGCACTGAACATAATATTCAGTATGATCCTACCTTGTTTGATTTCAAGGGAAGCAATACTTATAGTGATGAAATCGACCCAACTGGCACTACTTCAATGTCATATACCCGAGATAGCTGACTAGAGGTTTCAATTACAAACACTTATATCCAGGCAATGAAATCCAGAGAAAAGCTTAAATGTATAGAGGCAATGGAAGAGGAAATGGCCAACATGCGAAAGCATAAGGTATGGCATCTTGTTCCACTTCCTAAAGACAAGACTCCACTAGGTTGCAGGTGGATTTTCAACATTAAACGTGACGAATTTGGAAACATTGTTCGTTTTAAAGCTCGTTTAGTGGCTCAGGGTTATCGGCAAATTAAATACGATACCTATGATGAAACCTATTCTCCTGTAGTTAACTTTCAGTAATAAGGCTCTTTTTCTCCCTTTTAGTTGCACACCTTGGATGGGCAAATATACAATGCGACGTAAAAAGTGCCTATCTCTACGCTCCTTTATCAGAGGAAATTTACATGTCCCAACCTCAGGGTTTTGTACAGCGAGATAAACTTTTGTGTGTCGCTTAGATAGAGCCTTGTATGGTCTGCATCAGAGTGGGCGATTATGGTATTACAAGTTGGATAGAACACTATGTAACCTAGGGTTTATCAAGTTTGAGTGGTGTAATTGTGTCTATCGTTTTAAAGATTTTGTCATTCTGTTGGTTTATATTGATGATATAGTTGTGTTTGGAAAAAGTGAAGTTCAGGCCAAAAGAATATTAAAAGTATTGAATTCACATTTTGATTTGAAAATTTTAGGTAAAAGAAGAAAGCTTTTGGGTGTGGAATTTAAATATGAGAACAATAGTGTTTTAATTCATCAGCAATTATATATAGAAGACATAGTTGATCGATTTAAGTCTTTTAAAATACAAATTACTTCCCTTCCAATAGTTAAAGGTGTGAAATACTCAAAGTCTCAAAGTCCCAGTACACAAGAAGAAACGACTGAAACGATGAACTATCCTTATAGAAATGTTTTGGGATGTCTCTCGTTTCTTTGCAATCGTACTCGTCCAGATATAGCTTATGCTGTTAATATATTTTCTCAGTTCCAAAGCAATCCTGGTAAGTTTCACTGGGAAAATTACTTAAACTTTTAGGATACGTTTCCAATACCAGACAGCACAAACTTAAACTGGTATGCAAGGAACTGAAGCTCAATATATATTCAGATTCGGATTGTGCTTCAAGCAGGGATGATATGGTGTCTATTGGTGGACAAATAGCTTTGTTGGGAGAATCACCTGTATCTTGGCGTACATTTAAAGAAAGGGGAGTGAGTTTGTCTACTATGGAGGCTGAATTTATCTCCATGACTGAATCAGCAAAAGAATTAGTTTGGTTTAAAAATATTTTGGATGAATGCATTCAGTTTAAAATTGCAAGTAACTATGTTTCAAGATCAATATTGTTTGCTGATAACATGGCTGCTATATGTTTTACAAAATCACCCATTGAAAACTCAAGGACAAAACATATAGATGTGAAACTATTTTTATTCGTGATCTATTGAACAGGGAAATTTTTGATTAAAAATATGTTCCAAGTAAAGATAATCTGGCTGATCCCATGACAAAACCGCTGACTAAGCATAACCTGATAAGATTTTGTGGAACAATTTTCTTACGAAATTTGTTTTTGTGTGTATTTAAATTCAGAGTTTTGTTTATTTGAAAATAATGTTATAAGTCATATTATGATGGATATTAGGTAAATGTAAAACTGTATAGTGTAGAATGTTGTATGAGTGACCAGGGTCCTGGTTAAAAGTATTGAATGTGTATTGTTTTGTAACATGTTGGACTTTCTTGTTATGGTAAAATTTTGAATAATGGGATAAGATGTTCCCAAAGGAAAATTTTTCTTAAAAAATTTCTGAATTGAATGAAATTGTGATATTTATTTATTCTTGTTTTGAATTTTTGTAAAGATACTGGCGTTCAGTTTTATTTCAGGTCGGAGATGATGATGTGGGGGGCATTTCTTGGAAAATATGACTTATTGTAACCCTTTTACTGCATCATCTCTCCTCCTTGAAATGTTTATTAGGCTTAGTTCTTATTTTAATGTAATATAGTAGTTACTTCTACTTCTTTTCTTATTGCCACTGTTTGCATTGAGAACGGACTGTTTCAACCTAATTAAGATGCAAAAATGAAATGTGATGTAACGTCATCTGGAAAGTCGAATCGTACCGATAGCTGACTGGTTGCCGTGAGATGACGTCATGCCTACTTCTGGTATAAGTACCTCACGTCGCTCTGGCTCAGCCCTTCTAGTTCCTGCTTTCCTGGCACTTAGGTGTGCGGTTTCCAGCCCCTTCAAAAGGATGCGTGCAGTCCGGTGAATAAGATCCTTGGTTCCTGTATACAAGATGATTGTTCCAGAATAAGTTCCTTGGTTCCTGTATACAAGATGATTGTTCCAGAATAAGTTCCTTGGTTCCTGTCCACAAGATGATTGTTCCAGAATAAGTTCCTTGGTTCCTGTCCACAAGATGATTGTTCCAGAATAAGTTCCTTGGTTCCAAAGGCTACCATGTGAGTGACTGCCGTGGGCGGTATCCATGTTCTTCATGAAGGTGGCATTTAAAATACGTTATCGGCGATTCCTCGTGTTCAACTAATGCAAACTGAGTTAGGTCGGTTTTAAGTGCTTTCAAGAACTTGATTTAAATTTCAGGTGTTTTCTTGACCATTGATCATGGACTTATTGAATGTGTAGCCAATTTCACGTGAGGCCGCATAATTACTGTTTAGCACATTTTGTTTGTATTGAATGCCAGTGTTTTTGGAGACCAGGTAAAAATATTATTTGATGAATGATGGTTATATTATATTTTTCCTAAGACTCTGATATTGTTTAAATTTATTTTCTGTGTTTTTATTCTTTATTATATTGTTAATAAATTGGTTAAGTTTGAAACCATTTTATTGTCTTCAATGTCTGCACAACATATTATCTCAGGGAGCTTTTATTGCTACTATTGCTAAAAGTGTTTAATTTTATAAACTTTAAACTTTGCTTTAGCATCAGTAATTATAAAAATTGAGCTGTTAGAAGCAGTTTAAATGCAGTACTTTATAAGCAGTGTCACTCGGAAGGTTAGGATCCAGTGACATGTCATATGAAAGTACATATTTCAAGCTAAACAAATCACAGGTGCTTTCTAGGTGCTTTCTGATTACCCATACCTTCACTGAAAAATTGCCAACTCGCAGGCAATTTTAGAAAGCTTTCACAAATTTACTGGCAACTCATTTTTCATCTAGCTTAATACTTCAATAATTCAATGTGCCTATTATCCCTTATTATAGATACTACTATCAGTACATGTCTTATAATAAATGCCTATAAATGTATGTTGTATAAATTATCTTTTTTGTACAATCGATAAGCTCACAAGAATATAATACAGTCAAAAGTCGTTAATTCGGACACCCATAACCCTGAATGATCTATAATCCGGACCTCAAAGCTACAAACTTTCTGCATATGCGTACGACTGCGAATATGTGGGTGCGTAAAATATGTTTACGAATGCGTGTTTAACATATAACAGACGGTATAAGCTATGCTAAAATTATCTAATTATCTATTTCAGTTAATGTTGCAGATTGCGTTGTTCCTTAATCTTCGAATTGGATCCGGTTTATTATTTTTTCCAGACTGTTAGAGCAATTTTATGAAAGTAAGCTTGAACTTTCGATTATGTCAAATAGGACTTCTGATATATATTTACTAATATGTAAAGGATCTACAAAGCGAATGTATGTTTCGAAGTCCATTAAACAAAAAGTAGAATTGCTGCAAAAAATGGATAAAAGCATATCCTTTGTTTACCTAAACTTTAACGTTTGTTTATCTAAACTTTGTTTATCTTTAACGCCGCGGCCTGCAATGAATTGGAAGTTGATCTGTCAGCACTATCCTTATCTTCAGGGCAGATGTTTTTATTTTATTTGGCTTATAATTCCTTACTAAATGTAGTATTTTATCTCGATGGATTCCATCTCTGATATGATTTAAATCAAATTCCTCGTCATTATAATTCGCTTCCGATAGCGAAGAAAGTGACAGAGGTTATTGAAAACGAAAAAATTTCGTTTGACAAATTAGTCGGTATTCTCGACACAGCAATTATAGGTCTTGAATAGCGGAACTTTATAACTGAACAAGAAATTATGTCTGTTTATATAATTAAAGAGAATGTATTATCACATAAAAAACGAAGCAACTTAAACAACTTACATTGAAAGAAATGTTTAATAAAGTAAACAAATAAATATTAAGCTTTTTTTTGTAAATTTTGATACCCTTTAGATCATAATTGTTCTTTATTTCATAAATTACAGTTTCATATTTAAATTTTATAATTTCTACATGCCATCTTACCAGATTTGAACTGATGATCTATAATACGGAAAAATCGATAATCCGGAATCCCCGAAGTCCTGACGAGTCCGGATTAACGACTTTTGACTGTATCATTTTGTTTATTTCTATTAGTTGTGACAAAATTTTTTTAAATTTATATTGTAATTTGATTCCTAGTTTTCTCAAAGAGCTATGTATCAAAATTTTTATAACTAAGGCAATTCTTTAGTGCATATACACGATTATCCTGTCTAAAGTGGTTATTAATTTTTCCTGTAAATGTGTTATGTTTTGTGAGTACAGTCAAAAGTCGTTATTTCAGACACCCATAATCCAGAATGATCTATAAATCCGGACCTCAAAGCAACAAACATTCTGCGCATGCGCATAGGCGTTTACCCATGCACGTAAGACATTTACGGCTGCGAATATGCGTGTGCACATTCGCATAATACGTTTACGCATGTGCGTTTAATGTATAACGGACGGTATAAGCTAAGCTAAAATTATCTAATTCAGTTAATGTTGCACATTGTGTTGTTCCTTAATCTTCGAATTGGATACGGCTTATTATTTTTTGCAAACTATTAGAGCAATTTTATAAAAGTAAGCTTGAACTTTCGATTATGTCAAATAGAATTTCCGATATATATTTACTAATATGCAAAGGATCTACAAAGCGAAAGTATGTTTCGAACTCCGTTAAACAAAAAGTGGAATTGCTGCAAAAAATGGATAAAGGGATATCCTTTGTTTCTCTAACCATTCCGAAATCTGTTTATCAATTTCACGATGGTCTGGGGGGGGGAACGCTGCGACACGCAATGAATTGGAAGTTGATCTGTCAGCACTATCCTTATTTTCACGGCAGATGTTTTTATTTTATTTGGCTTATAATTCCTTACTAAATGTAGTATTTCATCTCGATGTACTTCGTCTTTGATATGATTTAAATCAAATTCGTCGTCATTATAATTCGCTTCCGATGTGAAGAAAGTGACACAGAGGTTATTAAAAACGAAAAAATTTGTTTGACAAATTATTTGGTATTCTCGACACAGCAATTATAAGACTTCAATAGCCGAACTTTGTAACTGAACAAGAAATTATGTCTGGTTATAGAATTAAAGAGAAAGTATTATCACATAAAATGAAGCAACTTAAACAACTTACATTGAATGAAATGTTTAAAAAAGTAAACAAATAAATATTAAGCTTTTTTTCTTTTTTTGTAAATTTTGATACCCTTTAGATCATAATTGTTCTTTATTTCATCAATTACGGTTTCATATTTTTAATTTTATAATTTCTGCATGCCATCTTACCAGATTTAAACTGATGATCTATAATCCGGAAAAATCGATAATCCGGAATCGCTGAAGTCCCGACGAGTCCGGATTAACGACTTTTGACTGTATATAATTATTACAGTTCTGCTTAAATGTGGATTTACCATTAATTAAAAATATTGTATTTCAATTAATATGAAAAAAGATGTAGAAATCGGCTGTTGATGAAACTAGAAAGATTGAATAAAATATCTGTAAAGTCAACTTCTGACTTTAATGAATTAATATAGTTTATTTGTATTTTGTATTAACTACTGTAAAATTATTCTAAATATTTCATAAAGGAAGAAGAAAACATGTGTAAGATTTCTTGAAAAAGGTAAACATTTTATTTTTCAGATTATCATATAATCCTTATTTAATAGCATTAAGTTTTATTTAATGTTGCTAAACTATGTTTTGTTATTTTGATCATTTCTGCTGAATTATGACAAATATCAGTATACTAGCAATCTTTCAAAAAGTCACCAAAATCACCAACCTGCATCCCGTAAGTAAATTTAACATCTCACTTAATTCTCTTACAAGTTCTTCAAAATTACCAATTACATTTTTTCAATAAAAGAATTTGCAAGTTTGCAAACTACAGTATAGTTGTACCCTCCACATGCAGTTCACCTAAGAGGAGAAAAGTCCTCTGAAGTTTATAAATGCATGCTAAATGATAAACAGTCTATAGACAAACACAAAACATGCTAATCTTTGGAAGGTGGCAACAGATGATTTGGAGACTTCGGTGTTTGTTTTTACAGTGATAATGATTGTTAGTTGAAATCTGAATAAGATCAGCAATATGAAAATTTTGGGGTAATAATTTTACATATAACAAACTATGCTATTTTCCATAACTTTTAACTAATTTAATAAAATATATTCTATAATTTAAATTTTATTTATGTAATGTTTGCATTATGAATTTCAGTTTTTTTAATTTAATTATTTATTTCATAATTATTAATATAGAAAACAGGGCTTATTTTTTATTCTAATTTCTTTTACAGTTTGTTAAATTTATTTTATACATGAATATCTACTTCATCCTTGAAAAGGACACATATACAAAAAAATAAAAACAAATGGTTCTAATGTATTATCCCGTCGACCATGAACGTTGGCTACCATCGAACCATGAAAGCTGATGTTTTTGTACAATTTGGAACGAAAGGGGGAAAGTGTGTAAATGACTGGTGTGTAAATGAAGGTTTACTTAGTAGCCATTATAATGTCCTGTTTGTAGGAAGGAATTGTGTATTGTTGAATGTCGGAGAATATCAGCACTACGGAAGATATTCTTTACTCTACTTTTGTGAATTTAGGTGGTGACACCGATATACACATTCTCGTTCAGATAATTTTAGAAAGTTTTCTGATGCTGTTAAGGAATTTTGTGTGCCACTGACTGAAGGACTCAAGAATTTCTAAATGAGGTAAGTGGATATTTGTTTTGTGTAGTGCTTAAATGCATAAGATGAATTTCCTTTTTTATGTTATTTTATTGTTTAAAATGTAGTTTATTGAGATTATGTATTTTTTGTTTAGCTCTACAGTAGAATTGGTGCTCCTTTGACTTTTTAAGCGAATATTGATCGATGTTTACATGGACAAAGTAAAGAGAGGAGTGCACAATGCCAAGTTTGTGCAATTCTTTGATATTTTTTTTTCACTGAAAATAGGTTGATGTGCACATGAATAAAGTCAAGAGAATGTGTAATGCTAAGTTTGTATAATTCTCTGATTTTTTTTTAAGTGAAAATAGGTCAAAATGTACAAGGATACCGAGTTTGTGCAACTCTTTGACTTTGTGTATCGGCGATTTATGTTCCGATTATACGAGGGCCATCCAGGAAGTAGATTACGTTTCCGTCTGTGTCCGCTAGGGGCGGGGCTAGCGCGGCCATCTTGGGGTCAGAGCGTTGCGCAGCTCAGTCTGCATCTAGCTGTGCTAGTGAGAGGTTCGTGCTGTGCTCCGTTCAGATACTGTGACGGTTTGAAATGTCTGCGTTAATTGAAAATCCCGCGAGCTGCGAGGTGCGCTCAGTAATAAGGTTTCTGACTGCAAAAAACTGTAAACCGATAGAAATCTATCGGCAGCTTCGTGAAGTGTATGGGGACAACATTATCACTGAAGGTGGAGTGCGTCAGTGGGTCATAAGATTTCAAAATGGCCGAACCAATGTTCACGACGAAGATCGAAGTGGGAGACCCAGCATAGTGACCACCGAACTTCTCGAAAAAGTCGATGCTAAAGTCCGTGAAAATCGAAATTTCACAATAACGGAACTTTCTTTGAGTTTTCCACAAATTTCGCGAAGTTTGTTGCATGAAATCATCAGCGAAAAGCTTGGTTACCACAAGTTTTGTGCAAGATGGATTCCAAAAATCTTGACAGAGGACCACAAAAATCAGCGAATGGCTGCAGCGTTGAACTTTTTGGACGCTTACCATAAGGACGGTGACTCTTTACTCGATCGCATCGTTACTGGTGACGAAACATGGGTGAAACATGTGAACTGTGAAACGAAATTGCAATCAATGCAGTGGGGGCACACAAGTTCTCCCCAAAAACCCAAGAAATGCATGCAAACAATGTCAGCAAGGAAGATGATGGCGACTGTTTTTTGGGACAGAAAAGGTGTAATTTTGGTGGACTTCCTGGAAAGAGGCACTACAATAAACTCTCAAAGGTATTGCCAAACTCTCCAAAAACTCAGAAGAGCAATTCAAAACAAGCGCAGAGGAATGTTGAGCTCTAAGATCTTGTTGATTCACGACAACGCCCGGCCCCACACGGCAAATGTCACTCGTAAAGTTCTTGAATCTTTTAAGTGGGAGTTGTTTCCTCATCCGCCGTACAGTCCCGACCTGGCACCGAGCGACTTCCACCTATTCCCAGCAATGAAGAAGTGGCTGGCTATGCAGCGTTTTGATGACGACGCACAGCTGCAAGAAGAGGTAACGAAGTGGTTGAAGGCGCAGGCGGCCGAATTTTTCGACGAAGGAATTTCCAAGCTCGTACATCGCTACGATAAATGCCTTAATTTGTATGGTGACTATGTACAAAAGTAGTATTTGAGTGTGGCTTTCATCTGTATATAATAAAATTTGTTTCCTATACTTTGTTTATTTTTTTATTCCAAAACGTAATCTACTTTCTGGATAGCCCTCGTAGATTGGCGCTAAATCGCACTACTTGGCACGAGTTTCGAGGTCGATGCACATTTAATTAATTAGATTAAATTTAATTACATTATTTAATTACATTAAATTACATTAAATTTTTAACATTTTTTAACAGATTAGAAAGGAATAAAATACAATGAAAGTTTTGATAAAAGTGGAGTTAAAAAAAGAATTCAAAGTTTTCATAAAATATTTAGAATAAAGTATCTGCTATGTAAATATTAAATTGGTAAAACTGTGTGAGTATTGCAGCAGCTCAGAAAATTTATTCTTTACCATTGATATGACAGTTTATCTTTCTCAATTTGTCAACAAAAAAGTGTTGAGCAGTTTTATAAATACAGATCTACTTTAACAAACTGGATAGCAATGGATGAGATTTATATATTTAAAATATGCCAAACGTCTGAAGGATCAATCAGTATCTGGAATTTAAAAAATACGCATTAAAAGATTTCTCTTCTTTCAATAGCACAAATATGAAATTTTTACATAAATAAGCAGAATGTGAGTTCGCTTAAGGCAGTTAAACACTTTTTGTCTTTTCATGGTATTTCTCAAAAATATCAATGCAATAAAATACCAGTGCGATAAATATATGTTACGGTTTTTGTATTGATTCAGCTAAAATTGTTTTATTTCCTCGTGCAATGCTGTGTAATTAATTTAATTACATTAAATTTTTAACAATTAGGCATTTTTATATGGTTTTTTTTTTTTTTTTTATTTCACAGATTCGCCATAATTTCACTGTATTTTTGCCAAAAATTCTTTTAATTCATGGTTATGTTTATATAAATGTCACATATACAAATTTATCCTAGAGAAAACAGATTTCAGAACATATTTGTTCCATTATTTCAGCAAAAACCTCAATAACAATTTCAGCTATCAAGCAATCTAGGAGAAGTATACTTTGGCTCAGAATCAAAACAGAAAAAATACTATCTTACAAACGACGCTCCCCCACCCCAAATAAAGTGGTTTTTTTTTTTTCCATAATTTCAGCCAAAATTTCTATCTCTGTTTCGGAAAACAGGCATTAAAAAGGTGCTACTTTGGTAGACGGTTGCACGGATTTTGGCGATTTTTCTTTTGGCGAGTAATACGACTTATGATAAACCCACTGCTGGATAAGTTATTTATGGTAACCGATACTTTGTTGTCATTTTATTTAAAAAATAATGCATTTTATTATGCATAAATTCCGTGTTTTAAATATTATTTAATGGCTTCTAAATATTAAAAATCAATTTAATTCTGCATTTTTTTTTAATAAAAATTTTATTGATTATATTTTATGAATTTTATATTGTGGATGATGTAATCAATGACGTCACCTTACTTTAAAAGTAATTAGTTTTAATATCTATAAATTTAATCTAATGTTTTAAACATTATTTATGGTTGTTAAATATTAAAGTACAGTTTAATTTTGCGTTTTTTTTTAAAAAATAATTTTATTATGTATGATTATTTAAATAATTTTAATTCTAGGCATGATGTAATCAGCTCTCTGATTGGTTATAGAATATTTGTGCATTAACGAGCTGTAATCAGCTCCCTGATTGGTTACTGAAAATTTGTGCATTACCGTGCCATTTTAAAATTTAATTCATATCTTCGAATTCCTTCAAAGATGAATGTTGTTATTGGTTAAGTACCAAGAATTATTGGTATCGGAATAAAAAATTGTCCTTTGTACTTCAGGGAGGGGCGGTTAAAGTTTCTTCGAAATCTTAAAAACAATACCTATTATAGGAGTTTTTTTTTTTTTTTTTTTTTTTTTTTTTTTCCAAATTTTTTTGTTACTTTTTAATTTTTATGATCCATTAATTTGGCTCTAAATTGCTTTATCTATTTATAATTTTTTTTTTAATTTTTTTTATTCTTGCCCTTGATATTACATTTTTTAAATTTTTTGCATTGATATCTAAATTATGATTCAGATTTTTTTTGTGGTACTTATCAATAAATCACAGGTTAAATTACTCAAAAAAATGTAAGTACATATTTTTCTTTTACTTTATAACTGTATACTTCAATTTTTGTTAAAAAAATTAATACACTATTTTCAAAAATTTCTGAGATAATTATTGTCACATATGTTTTAATGTTAATTATATTCCATATAACATATTTTAAAGTACTTGAATTTAGTAATATTTTAATTCTTTTAAATGTTGGTATAAGGTTTTTAATTCGATATTCAATTTAAGTAATATTTTAATCTAATTAAACACTGGCACAATGTTTTTATAATGGTGTTTTTATTCTCTTCTTTGCTATATGAAAGTAATAATAACCTTACTTTAGTATTTTATACTCAAAGTAAATGTATTTATTTACACTTGCCTGCCATCTTAAAAAACGACATTTTCAACAAAAAATTAATCCATTACTTTTAACGATATTTTTTTTTTTTTTTTTTTAAATTTCAAATACTTTACTATGCGTAAAAACAGCATTTTTCAAGATGGCTGATGATTGTAAAAACTGTGCCAACGTAAATCGCTAAAAATCCGTGCAACCGTCTATCAAAGTAGCACCATTAAAAAACATATAGCATGTATTTTCCATTCCTTTTACAAAGCTAAACCATTTCTGTTCTGCTAAAACAATAAGAAAATAAAAAGATTTTAGTGGAAATGTAATATGGCAAACAATCAAACTGAGAGAGATGGCGGCTAATCTTTGGAATATGGTAACAGGTAGTTTGGCGACATTTTCGTAAGGCGATAAAGGTTACTAGCTAGAACTTTAGGAGTGTACATGGATAAAGTCAAGAGTGTGCGCAATGCCATTTTTGCGCAATTCTGGGATTTTTTTTAAGTGTAAATAGGTTGGCCTGTACATGGATACTGTGTATGTGCAATTCTTAAAAACGCGGCAAGCAATTTGCGATTCTGCACTTTCTCCCAATTTCACACCTAATCTTCGTCATGATTAAGCACTTTTGTTCCATAAAAGTTCTAGCTTAAGCGTTATTCGGCTAGCAGATTGTTGCAAAAAAATGTTGAGTTAAAAAAAAAAAACTTTACTTCGTGAAAACAAATTGGCGTCCAAACAAAAACTAGCAGGTTGCTGTAGCAGAGTTGGTCGCTAAATTTTCGCCAAGTTACCATAATCCAAAGATTAACTGAGATGGCATTAAAAAAAAGAATGGGTTAATGTTGGAATGAGGCTTCTCGGTTTTTGCTAAGTTATCATAAACCAAACATGAACAAACAAAGTCACAGAAAGTTTTTTGTGAAACACAGAAACAAGCTAATCACAATGCAAAATTCAAAATATGGACATCCAATATTTGGAATGATCCAATATCCAGATTTAAGATTTATATATTTTTGAGCTGGCAGAAGAGACTGCCAGATCAAAAATATATGGCTGATCTTTAGAATATGGTAACTGGTAGTTTGGCAACATTTTGGAGGCGATAAAGGTTACTATCTGGGACTTTGGTAATAATGTGAGCAGTACTCAGTTCCGATTACGCATTATTTTGTGTGAGGGAAATGAGAGATCATGGGATATGTCATGTGATATTAATGGACGAATTACGGTTCTTTAATCGGAGAAGGGGGGAAATCTGGAAATTTTGTATTTAGCTTTATTCTGTGTTGTGTGAAACAGTGTTGGTTAATTTTTGGATCCCATGGCCCTAACTAAAGTGAATTCGAAATGGATATTTAGTGGGATTGAAAGGGGTAGTAATAAGTGTTTTTTTAAGGTTGTGCGATATAGAAGTAAACATGTTTTATTAAGTTATTTATTTTACCTGGTAACTTGCTGTGAACAACTATAAGTATGATTTTAAAGATCCTGAAACAGGCGCACATACGCTTGCTTTTTATTTAGCAGAAGAAATAGGGTTGATCTTTACATTATGGTAACTTAACGTTTTTTTGGCGAAAATTTGGCGACCAACTCTCCTACAGCAACCCTCTATTTTTTTTTTTCCTGCCGCCATTTTGTCTTCACGAAGTAAAGACATGTTTCTTTTCTTTTTATCTACTGAACACTCCTTCCAACAATCTACTAGCCGAATTACACTTATGCTAGAAATTTTATCTAACAAAACTGCTTAATCATGACAAATATTCACTGCAAAATTGGGAAAAAGTGCACAATACCATACTCCTTACGCGTTTTTCAAAATAACACATACACATAAACCATGTACACGCCAACTTATTTTTACTTAAAAAAACATCCCAGAATTGCACAAAAATGGCATTGCGCACACTCTTCACTATATCCATGTACACTGCTTTTTTCTCATAAATTAGAAAAATTTCATGAAAATACATGACAATTTTCTCAATCTTTAAACCCGGTAAAAAGAACATATATGAAATGACCTGATCGCAAAAAAGTATTTACCCTTTCCAAATATGAACATTTCCACATATAAAATAAATAAAATATCCAAAAACTTTTACCTCTAAATCATCTATTACATTATACACGTCACCAATGAATTCATACCGCAAGCATTACGAATACTTAGTATCAAATATTTAAATTATTTCCATGCACGTTTATTTCAACTTAAACGTATACCAAATTCCTACAAACATAAAATTCACAAAATAACTATCATTTAATTAAAATATCACTAAACCATGTACACGCCGACTTATTTTTACTTAAAAAAACATCCCAGAATTGCACAAAAATGGCATTGCGCACACTCTTCACTATATCCATGTACACTGCTTTTTTCTCATAAATTAGAAAAATTTCACGAAAACACATGACAATTTTCTCAATCTTTAAACCCGGTAAAAAGAACATATATGAAATTACCTGATCGCGAAAAAGTAATGAACATTTCCACATATAAAATAAATAAAATATCCAAAAACTTACCTCTAAATCATCTATTACATTATACACGTCACCAACGAATTCATACCGCAACCATTACAAATACTTATTTTCAGATATTTAAATTATTTCCATGCACGTTTACTTCAACTAAAACTTATACCAAATTCCTACAAACATAAAATTCACAAAATAACTATCATTTAATTAAAATATAATTAAATTCAAAAACACTACTTAAAATATAAATGAGCACATACATTAAATTAATACATACATAAAAACCCATTTCGAATTCACTTTAGTTACGGCCATGGGATCCAAAAATTCACGAACACTGTTTCACACAACACAGAATAAAGCCAAATACAAAATTTCCAGATTTTTTCTCGATTTCCCCCCTTTTCCGATTAAAGAACCGTAATTCGTCCATTAATATCACATGACATATCCCATGATCTCTCATTTCCCTCACACAAAATAATGCGTAATCGGAACTGAGTACTGCTCACATTATTACCAAAGTGCCAGGTAGTAACTTTTATCGCCTTCAAAATGTCGCCAAACTACCAGTTACCATATTGTAAAGATCAACCGAAATAAGAAAAGTTTATCAGCCACGTAATCAAGATCCTGAAAAAGATTAGGTAAGTTAGTATTTTTAATTATTTGACGATATTATTTTTATGGTATTATTGGAAAATTGTTATTAGCAATGATTTAGTTTAAAGTAATTAGGATTGTAAGCTAATTTTTATTAATTTAATGTATGTGCTTATTTATATTTAAGTAGTGTTTTTGAATTTAATTATATTTTAATTAAATGATAGTTATTTTGTGAATTATATGTTTGTAGGAATTTGGTATGCGTTTCAGTGGAAGTAAAGGTGCATGGAAATAATTTAAATATTTGACACTAAGTATTTGTAACCATTTGTAATGTTTGAGGTATGAATTCGTTGGTGACGTTTATAATATAATAGATAATTTAGAGGTAAAAGTTTTTGGATATTTTATTTATTTTATACCTGGAAATGTTCATATTTGGAAAGGGTATATACTTTTTCATTATTAGGTAATTTCATATATGTTCTTTTTAACGGGTTTAAGGATTCAGAAAATTGTCATGCATTTTCGTGAAATTTTTCTAATTTATGAGAAAAAAGCAGTGTACATGGATATGGTGAAGAGTGTGCGCAATGCCATTTTTGTGCAATTCTGGGATGTTTTTTTAAGTAAAAATAAGTCGACGTGTACATGGTTTAGTGATATTTTAATGTAATGATAGTTATTTTGTGAATTTTATGTTTGTAGGAATTTGGTATATGTTTTAGTTGAAGTAAACGTGCATGGAAATAATTTAAATATTTGACACTAAGTATTTGTAATGCTTGCGGTATGAATTCGTTCGTGACGTTTATAATATAATAGATAATTTAGAGGTAAAAGTTTTTGGATATTTTATTCATTTTATATGTGGAAATGTTCATATTTCGAAAGGGTATATACTTTTTCGGGATCAGGTAATTTCATATATGTTCTTTTTACCGGGTTTAAAGATTCAGAAAATTGTCATGTATTTTCATGAAATTTTTCTAATTTATGAGAAAAAAGCAGTGTACATGGATATAGTGAAGAGTGTGCGCAATGCCATTTTTGTGTAATTCTGAGATGTTTTTTAAGTAAAAATAAGTCGACGTGTACATGGTTTATGTGTATGTGTTATTTTGAAAAACACGTAAGGAGTATGGTATTGTGCACTTTTTCCCAATTTTGCAGTGAATATTTGTCATGATTAAGCAGTTTTGTTAGATAAAATTTCTAGCATAAGTGTAATTCGGCTAGTAGATTGTTGGAAGAAGTGTTCAGTAGATAAAAAAAAAAAAAAAAAACATGTCTTTACTTCGTGAAGACAAAATGGCGGCGGGAAAAAAAAAATAGAGGGTTGCTGTAGGAGAGTTGGTCGCCAAATTTTCGCCAAAAAATCGCCAAGTTACCATAATGTAAAAATCAACCAAAATTTCCTCAAACCCTTATAAATACAAAATTGGAGAATACAATACACAATAAAAAGAAAAAGAATTGCTATAAATATTATTTTTCTCTCAAAAGATTCCGGTATGTCACTTTCAAACACCTACTTGCTACTGAGTCTCACCTTAGCCAATAAGAATACATTGAATGGAGTTGTATTAATCTTGGCCAGGATTGCACTTTCTACCCTTGGGCAGCAGAGCTGGCACTGCCACCCTGTGTAGTATCTGAGGGTCCTAAATATTGCTGCCCAATATTTCTCCTAAATTCTACAAATTCTGCGATCTAAATATTTCCTGCTTCCACACTCCTCTAAATTCTAAAACTTTTGCCACCTCTGAAATCTGCCTCTCAGTAGGAATGTACTGGTCCTTCTAGAGGTTTAGTATTTTTCTATCTGACATAAATGGCAAGCAAAGCCTTAATGACACGCCTGTATGTTATGTTACTACATATAAACCAGTGGTTTAAAAATAAGAAATTTTCAAACTATGAAATTGCTGAAGTTCCATGAATTCCGGGTCTGTACTGTATTCTCATAATAATCCCTACTAGAATGAAAAAATTTTACATTATTGCTTTAACAATGACACTATGTTTGGGTAGTACATACAGTCAAAAGTTTTGAATTCGGACACCCATAATCCAGAATGATCTATAATCCGGACCTCAAAGCTACAAACTTTCTACGCATGCGTCGCATTGACGCACGCTCGTAAGACCTTTATGGCTGTGAATATGCATGTGCACATGCGCATAACACGTTTACACATGCCCGTTTAATGTATAACGGACAGTATAAGCTAGGCTAAAATTATCTAATTCAGTTAATGTTGCAGATTGCGTTGTTTCTTAATCTTCGAATTGGATCCAGCTTATGGATCCAATTCGAAGGATTATTTTTTGCAGACTGTTAGAGCAATTTTTTAAAAGTAAACTTGAACTTTCGATTATGTCAAATAGAATTTCCGATATATATTTACTAATATGTAAAGGATCTACAAAGCGAAAGTATGTTTCGAAGTCCATTAAACAAAAGTGGAATTGCTGCAAAAAAATGACCTAACCATTCCAAAATCTGTTTATCAATTTCACGCTGGTCTGCGTGGGGGGGGGGGGATGCCGCGGCGCACAACGAATTGGAAGTTGATCTGTCAGCACTATCCTTATCTTCAGGGCAGATGTTTTCGTTTTATTTGGCTTATAATTCCTTACTAAATGTAGTATTTCATCTCGATGGATTCCGTCTTTGATATGATTTAAATCAAATTCCTCGTCATTATAATTCGCTTCCGATAGCGAAGAAAGTGACAGAGGTTATTGAAAACGAAAAAATTTCGATTGACAAATTAGTCGGTATTTTCGACACAGCAATTACGGGACTTGAACAGCGGAACTTTGTAACTGAACAGGGAATTATGTCTGTTTATGGAATTAAAGAGAAAGTATTATCACATAAAACGAAGCAACTTAAACAACTTACATTGAAAGAAATGTTTAATAAAGTAAACAAATAAATATTAAGCTTTTTTTTGTAAATTTTGATACCTTTTAGATCATAATTGTTCTTTATTTCATAAATTACGGTTTCATATTTTTATAATTTCTGCATGCCATCTTACCAGATTTAAACTGATGATCTATATAATCCGGAATCGCCGAAGTCCCGACGAGTCCAGATTAACGTCTTTTGACTGTATTTTATTATTTTTTAATATTCATAATGTCTTACTGTGTCAAATTTATCACTTAAACTGTATTGTACTGGATAACTTGTTTCACATAGTATTGATTGTTATTTGCGATATGTCCAGGGGCGTAGCTAGTTTCCAGCGGCCGGGGACAATTGAAGAATTTGCGCCCCTTTCTCTGTGTGCTAAGAATAGAAAACATCTCATTAAAAAATTCCGTAGCATGAATATGACACCCCTTAGTTGCTGCGCCCGGGGACTGAAGTGCCCTCTTGCTCCACCCTAGCTACGTCCTGGAACAAATTACAAGGTACAATGGACATACTACTATAACTCTTCATGTCTTTGATAATAACACTCAGAATCAGACTTTCAGCTTCGAATGATCCTTCCTGTTTTCTCTTTAAACTAAGGTTGATGTTCCCTTTCTAGTTTGAAGAAAAATTTTCAAAAACAAAAGTATTTTACATTTTTTTGCCTTTTTAAAAAATAATTATAAATTTTTCAAAGAAACGGAAATGGAATTAATGTGAGCACTAGGAAATAAAGCTCAAAATGATGAGAGAGCAATTCATTTGATGAGAATATATAATTTAGCAATCACTTAGGTGGATAGCCCTAACGCAATTTGGCACAATCCGTCTACCAATACAGGCAAATTTAGCAATTTATGTAGAAAAAGACAGCATCATATACACGATATTTCAAGATGCCTACTTATTTAATGTTAACTTCTGAGGACTTCTCACATCCATTGTGTTCTTACCCATTAATTGCTTCCTCTAGTGTTGAAAAAATTCATGAAGCAGTCTGATACATTTATTCTTAAATGCTCTTGACAGTTTCACCGGAAAACCCACTCATACCACCTCTGCTGTAAATGCTGCTGTAAACCAAGGATACATGCAAAACTATAGCACTTCTGATCCGGATTTTATTTCATACCAAATAAGCGGGATAAAGTTCAAACCACAGCAGCAAATTACAGTTAATGAATCGCATCAATCATTTATTAAATGAAATATTGCAAGACTTAGGAACTCGCATGTGATAAAGCAAAACCTATACCATATAGAGAGAAATACGCATAAACAAAAACATAATCAATCCAACACACAATTTAAAACATAAAAACACGCTCACTTAAATAATAAGCTCACCTTTTCACAAAATGTAAAAAATTTCTAACGCAGATACTCGAATAAACTCTTTGCTAGTTCCGTATGCAGCACTTTCCACTCGCAAATCAACCGGACCAAGGCCAACTTATACTCAAGGCCTGCCAGACTGAACGAAATTCCGGTTCCCAGTTTTCAGTGGCTTTCGCGAAATCCACCACTAGGTGGCGCTCACATTCTGCTACAATTTTGCTATACGCTCATTGTTTGTAACGTGGCTCGTTATTAACAAAAAGTGTATTTTATGTCTAGCTGCTGTATATTTAAGGACTATACTTATCAAGCTTGGTTTTTTTTGCGTAACTTTATATGCATATAGGTTTAAAATTGTGTATATACCTTATTGAACTCAGTTCTGAAATTCCTCATTCTGCTTATTTAATTCTGAAATCTTTGTGCATCTAATGCTGTTATTTTCAAAACTTTGTAACTTCTGATTAATCTGGAATGGGAATGGTACACATGGATTTATGTCAGGTAGTTACATGTAGGTAATGTATCAAGATGGCACTCATGTGTGTTTAATAGTGATAATATTGTTTTGTGAAATTCAGTAATTTTATTTCATGTATACATTATTCTTGATAATGAACTATATCAGTATCTCACGCTGCCAGCCATAAAATTTTGTACACATGTCATTCTGATTAATGTTGCATATGTGTAAAAAATATCTAGCTGCTGTATATTTAAGGGTTATACTTAATAAGCTTGTTTTTCTTTGCCTAACTTTATATGCATATAGGTTTAAAATTGTGTATATACTTCATTGAACTCAGTTCTGAAATTCTTCATTCTGCTTATTTAATTCTGAAATCTTTGTGCATCTAATGCTGTTACTTTCAAAACTTTGTGTGGAACTTTCTTCTGATTAATCTGTAATTTATGTCATGTAGGTAATGTATCAAGATGGCACTCATGTGTGTGTGTGCTTAATAGTAATAATATTGTTTTGTGAAATTCAGTAATTTTATTTCATGTATACATTATTCTTGATAATGAACTATATCAGTATCTCACGCTGCCAGCCATAAAATTTTGTACACATGTCATTCTGATAAATGTTGTATGTGTGTAAAAATGTCTACCTGCTGTATATTTAAGTGATGCATTTAATAAGCTTGTTTTTTCTTTTGGCCTAACTTTAAATGCATATATATCTAAAATTGTATATATACCTCATTCTATTTAGCATTATGGGCATGTATGAGGGATATATTATTTATATTCAGCCATTGCAAGTTTTCAAATTTTATCCTTGATATACAGAACTGAACGTTTTCTTAAGTATATATTGTGATTATGAGAGTTATTATTTTTTTGTGTGCTGTTAAAATATATTTTATGATGTCTGTGTCTCTTTTATTTATAACAAACAGATTGATTTGGTCAATAACTTTATCAAAAATTTCATTATTTTCATTTGAAAAACTGAAGTTTCTCTAACACTGAAAATGTGAATTGCTGCAATGCACTTAATTCAATTACTAGTTTCTTAATGTTAACATCAATGAAATTTAGAATACAAATGAAAGTGAAGAAAAACACACCTGTGTAATATTAAAATTAGTCAAAAAAAGCAACTTTAGGTTTGAGTTCAAAATCTATGCCACAGTAAGTCTTTTTTTTTTTTTTTTTTTTTTTGCCTAATAATTTTAGAATATCATCTGCAATGCAAATACTGCACAGAGATCAAAATCTGCATTATTTAAACTTTTATTGTTTAAGATTTCCTAGAAACAGTTATTTAATAATTAAAAAATTCTTCAGTATGTAAAATTTAATCTCTTTAAGTAATATTTTTACTTTAATCTCTTTGAGTAATATTTTTACTCCAATGCAGTGGAAACAGATATACAAATTTTAGAACACGGTGTATTAATATGTTGATTACATCTTTGATAGGGGAATACTAAATTATTTTTTGGCTCAGTACAGCCGATAGAAATATTTTGAAAATTTTTCACTGAAATAGTACATGATCTGAAGCTATCTGTTAACTTCTTACTATATAAATAATTAAAAAATAAGGTGTATACTCTGAATTACCTTTAAATTAGAATAAATAGTTATAATGCGTACAATTCAGAATAGCGAATGTCTAAAAGAAAGCAGGAATTAAAATCGAGATCAAATAGCTGGTGTTTACGTGTGAAAAAAAAAAGGTGAGATAGCTTGAAATTCCATGCTTTCCTTCTAATTAAAATATTTTTACTAATAAGAAATCAACAATTTCTGACTACTATGGATTAATCGTTTTTCAACTTTGCATATAACAAGACAGAATTCGTTTTTGGTACTTTCCCGATTTTTGTAAACATCGCAAAGTGTAGCAGAATTGTAGCGCCATCTTGCGGTCAGTAGGAATATCACGCAGGCAACCGAAAACACAAAAGAATATTTTCACACAGGCAGGCCTTGAGTATAAGTTGGCCTTGACCGGACAAAACGGTAAATAATAATAATTAGAGCTGGAGCAAACCGCATGTATTCGTTACTGAGTAACGGGTACATGGGTTGACTCGAAGTACCGATTCGGTACTCACAAATTCATTTCGTTACTCGCATCTGTTCGTTACTCGCGATGCGGTTTATTCGAGTACGAATGATGCGGTTGCTATGCGAATACGAATGATGCGGTTTCTATGCGAATGCGAATGATGCGGTTGCTATGCGAATACGAATGATACAGTTGCGTCACAATGCGCTCATATTTTTCATAGATAATTTTTTAATTTTGGGGGGCATCGGGCAAACTCTTGTTTACATTATGTGTTTTAGTTGAAATATTATTTAGTTGTTGATATTTAATAAGATGAGCAATTTTGATAGCGTGAAGCGTTATTTTGTATTTGCTTTTTACATTAAGATTTATGTTTGTAATTTGAAAATTTAGATGATTATTTGTTTTTTTTTTTTTCTTCTTGAGCGTGCCATAGTGAGATTTTATTGATTCGAAATATTTATATACTGCACTTAGGTATTCTTTATATAAGAATATGTAGGTTAATATAGGTTCTTTACTTCCTTGTACGAAATGAAAAGGTAGTAAGTATTGTAATCGAGAAAACTTTTGGGTATCATATTTTAACGGAAATATCCATTTTTGACGATTACGGAATGCATGTGAATTATATTTTTGGCTGACATGACTCTAAGTTGATACTTGAAAGGGATGTTTTCGTGATGTATAAGTATGTATGCATGCATTTCGTATAACTCAAAAACGATTAGTTGGATTAGTTGTAGAACGTTGAAATTTTGTATATGGGTCCGTTATAACATCTAGATGTGCACCTCTCTTTTTATTGCAATCGGTAATACTACCAAACGTAAATATGTATATATATATATATTAAATAAATTATAATTAAATGTAAAGTACATATATTAAATAAATTATAATTAAATGTAAAGTACATATATATATATATATATATTAAATAAATTATAATTAAATGTAGTCAGGACTTAATTTTTAAAATTAGAAGTGCTGGAGCTCTATGGAAGGCCATCAGGAAAGATGAATGAATAAATAAATAAATAAAAATAAAAAATAAATAAAATAACTATTAGAATAATAAAATAATTAGCAACTAGAATATTAAATTACTATTATTATAATTCAATAAAAATTTAAAGACAAATGAAAATTTAATTAATTCTTAAATTAATGATGAATAACTAAGTAATGAAATAAAATACCAGACATCGTCTTGTTTGGGGGCTGTGGCTGAAATTTCCTGAAAGGTGGCAAGCATTAGCTAAATGTAGGCTTTTGATGAGCAAATAATGTACTGTTTACCAGAGTATGGATAGAAATTTGGTTATGTAGCCCATTCTTCTAAAACGACGTTTCGTCGGTGCCTTCCACCATCAATTCCGTTTTTTTTTTTTTTTCTTTTTTTTCTTTTTTTTTTTTTTTTCGGTTTATTCGGTTACGGCAAAGCACACTAGGGCTATTGCCCTACGGGGAGGGTTGCCTTCGTGGAGGATTTTTTAAAGGAAACTGACTCATATACAAGTTACACATGGGGAAAACCACGAAAACGCCCGTGCAGCCAGCCGTTAGCCGGGAATTGAACCCCGGATCGAACTATTAGTGTTCAGCGACTTTACCGCTCGAGCTCTGGTGGGCTCTTTTTTCGTTTCATTCGCTGTTTGAAAAACAAGTGTTCACTTTGCGATAAAGCAAGCACCTGTTTACTTCAATTAAAATGGGTTAGACGATATGACTCTTACTACTTTACTCTCACTTAGCTTTTGATTTCTATTATTGATTCATATTTTCTGTAGACAAAGTATTCTTATTAGAATAACGGATTTCAAACATGTTCAAAAGTATCATGTTGTGTATCTGAATATAATTAGGTTTTTATAACATAGGGTCCATTTTATTAGTTTCACATATTTCTAAAGCAAATGAACCACAGTATCGCTGTTTTGAAAGAAAGTAAAAATGTGACAAATGTATAATGAACATTAATATACATTAATATACATGAATATTAAAAGTAGTCAGCCTTTTTAAACGTGACCGTCTATGCTATTAGAGGATTTTGGAGCTCTGTGCATTTGCTCTGGCATCTTTTAAAGTGATGTTCAATATCAACGTATGTTTATGTTCTCAAAAATACAGGTCTCTTTCAAAGAGCGACCACTTAGAAGTCATCAATAAATGGTTCAGTGTAGTTATTTTCTAATAGATAATAGAATAAATTTATTTTAACGTCAATTTAAAAATGGCTGCTTGTACTAAGAGTTAAGAGCAATAAGACTCTGATTTTTATTTCGCAATTAGCTGTTATGCCAGCTGAATTGTTTTCTGCATAATCTTTATTGTGTATAATTGAAATATTTAGCTACGCATTCAACAAATATACAATAAATGTAAGACCAAGCATTTAAAAAATCAAAATTTCAAACATTAATAATAATTTTTCTGTTATACATAAAATATTATTAATGAATGATGAATTTATATCATATTATATTTAAATCAAAATTTAAACTCCTATTCCTTTACAATAAATTGAAGAAAAGCTATAAAGTGAATTAATTTTTAAAAACAAAACGAAAATTAAAAAAAAATTGTTATATACCTAGAATCTAAAAATGACGAATACTGAATTTTACGACTCATATAATAATAGATGCATATTCATATTGTAACAGAAATTTTGTTAGAAGTCTAGCATATGTATAGTTATTTGTAATCTTTTAAAACTGTCGTAACATAATGCATATTAATGTCGTAACATATCGTGACCCAAAACAGCATGCTTTACATCCTTACAAATATACGTGATATATTTTAATATTTATTTCTGCATATACTTACGTTTCCCAAAGACACGAAAGCAAGTTAAGCAGATTTTTGTTGTATTAAACAGACTTAAGTTCTCTGTTAGCTAGTGTAACATAATTTCGGATTTTATAAGCCTTCCAGAATTATTAGCAAAATAGTGGAAATGTCTTTACAAAGTGTTTTTGTAAGTAAACAGCAGATGTACACTGAGCAGTGATCAACTGATATATTTCTTAAATGATTTGGTTTAGTTGATTATGCCAAAACACACCGGGCCTATGTGCCTAAGAAGAAGAATGCCTTCGTAGAGCACTTTCTTAGGAAAGCTGGCTCGTATGGTACGTGGTAAGCTGTCTTGTAAGCTGGCACGTGGAAAAAACCACGAAAACGTCCATGAAGCCAGCCCGTTCGCCTGAGATTGAACTCAGGTTGGAACTACCAGTGTTCAGCGATTTTACCGTTCGACCGCTGGTGGGCCATTTCTTAAATGAATAAAGCTATACTCATAATATTATGAAATAACACTGATTGAAATATTTACTGCTTCACTATTATCTCTAATAAAGTAACATATAAATTTCTAAATTTCTTTCAAGTTCTTTCTTAATTCGTACTTAACCTATACGTGTGCTGATGTTTTTATCGATCATATTGTTAAGTGTAAAAAAGCAAGTTGACATTTATAATATAGCATTCCTTGTATTAACAAATAACACTCTCAACAAGGAGTTTTTGGAAAGGGGATGAATCGGGCAAAATTCACCCTGGGGGGAAGCAGCGAACGAAATAACAAATAACGGACAAATAACGAAAGCTAATCTTTAATGCGGTCTCACAGTTTCTGTATTTGTATTTGGCAAAGTTTTATGGTTATTATGAAAAAGTGAAAATTTGATATGGATACCACATGACTTCCTTCTACGACTATTTAAATTACGCTTATTTTTGCTGCACTTCATTTAATCTTATTTCCCCGAATTATTCTAACTTAATTAAGCGATACCCGAAGGCAAGTTACAAATGACATCAAACATTGCAAATTTTGAAACTAAATTTCCCGGTCAATGTCAATCTTGTCCTACGGGACACAAACTTCTTGTATTTTTATTTTTTCATAACGAGTATAAAACTTTGCCAGCTATAAATATAGGAACCAGAAGACAACATTAAAAGTTGGATTTCATAATTTGTCCAAAATTAATTCTTTTTAAAATTTGACATTGACAAAATATGAATATTTTCGTCATTTAAAATACTTCTGTATTTTTGTTGCACCGTATTTAAACTTGCTTCTTCTAGTTATTGACATTAAATTACATTAATTCCGTTATCTACTAGAAAATAATTATAGCAAATCATCTAATTACGACATCTCTAAGAGGTCACTTTCTAAGAGATCTGTATTTGTGAGAACATAAACAAACATTGGTAGTGAACATCACCTTTTTAAGACCACGACATGTAAAATCCTCTAAAAAGCATGAATGGTTGCATTTAAAGAGGACCCATTACTTTTAATAAAGAATGTAACATTAATGTTAATTATACATGTTTTTTGGTGTGCGTGTGCCAAAATAGTGATACCGTGGTTCTGTTGCTTTAGAAATGTGTGAAATTAAAAAAATGGATACTACATAAGAAAAATATTATTATATTCAGATACAACACCTTCTGAACACGTCTGAAATTCATTCTTCTGCTCAGCATAATTCGTCTGCATAAAATAATAAATAGTATTAGAAATCAAAAGCTAAGTCGAAGTAGAAACAGTCATCTCTTCTAAAGCATTTTAATTGAAGCAAACAGACGTTCGTCTTATCCTAAAGTAAACACCTATTTTTCAAACAGCGGATAAAACGGGAAAGAGGGAATTGGTGGGGGAAGGCAGCGAACGAAATGACATTTTTGGAGCTCGGATGAAATGAGAAAGGACGAAAAGTTACTAAGCCAATAAGACAAGGTCTGGTATTTTACTTTATAATTTAACTGTTCATCATAAATTTAAGAATTATTTTAATTTTTATTTGTCTTTACATTTTTGTTAAATTTTACTTATAAGTATTTTATATTTCAGTTGCTAATTATTATGTTACTTTAATTATTCATTATTTTAATCACTATTTTTTATTATTAAGTTTTTTAATAACTAATTTTTTATTATTTTAATTACTAATTAATGTTATTATTATAATATTTATTTTATTTTTTTATTTATTTTTTATTTTATTTTTTCCTATTTTCCTGACGGCCTTTCGTAGGCGCTTCTGACTTCTGACTTTTGTGACACCACAAAAGGAGGTGAATTATTTCTATCCAAAAATACGACGCAAAACTCCCTATCGCATAGGGCCGTATACTGATCCCTAGGGCGGCATCGCTAGGGCCGTATACCGATAAAATAGGTTCAGGATACGAATACCGATCGATTTTACCGAAAGTAACGAGTAACGATACGATAGTAACGAGTACTGGTTCACTGAGTAACGAATACATACGGGTACACAATTTCTCGTTACTTCTACAGCACTAATAATAATACACAACACGTGTTTTTGTAAAGTTTTGTTGCCAAAAAATGTCGAAAATTTGGTGGTATACGGAAAAATTATAAAAATGTTTATCAGGGCGGGCGGCTAAAACCCGATGGGAACTTAAGAAATTCGACCAATCAGAATAAGCCACCGCCAGAGACTGCTTTTGGTGACCAATTTTTATGCAAAGGACTACCCCACGAAGTATAAATTCCGTGGATTATACTCCGTGGACTACCCATAGACACAAGAAGCTAGACTCCGCGCTGTACCCTCATGTAGCTAGCCAATTAAATTAGACTTCTCGATGACATCAGATTGGGGCGTGGTCTTCTGTTACGTGACGCAAGGGTCCATTTTAACTATTGACTATCTATCTGATAGTTGTATGTTTTGGTAGTGACTGAATGCGTACGGCATGTCTTCGGAAGAGTGTGTGCTTTGCATGTACTGCCAAAAAAGTTAAAAAATAGGTTGCAACTACGGAGTATACTTTAATACTCCGTGGGTGCAACTTAGAAAACATTTACGCAACGTACACAAATTTTGAAGTGAGCTGAATCACATTAAATGCGGAGAAGAAAGTTGTTTCGAAGCTTCTCTACAATAATGAATTATAGAGAACAATCTGCAAAATATAGAATCTGCAAAAGTATGAAATTATAAGTAAAAGTTTAGATCTATCATTCCCATCAAGACAAGGTTTGTTACACCGTACATTTATTTGAGTACGCAGTAGATGTATTACTTTAATTTTTTTCTCTCATTTTAAGGAAAATAAAATTATTGAAAAAGTGCTATTTTCTTCTTTTCTATGCTTGAATTAATCGTTGTTAAACTTTTTCGGATCTTAACGATGTGAGAAATATTATAAATCTTGCTCTTTATCTTTTATTATCTGTAATACCGAAAGACTTACCGACATTCCACTTGCAAATTACAAAATTATTGAAACATTAACGTACCACTTAGTCTTTTCGCATCTCTTGCATATTTATGCTCCTTGAAAACTACGTTTATGACATAAATTCATCACTCAATACATAAATTTTAATAACACTGTATATTTTTCAGTTTCGTTGTCTTAGTTTTTAAAAATTGGGTGCTCCTCTATAATTGGGATCAGATTCAGAAAGGCACATACATACATACATTTCTGAATCTGATCCCAATTATAGAGGAGTACCCAATTTTTAAAAACTAAGACAATAAAACTGAAACATATACTGATAAATATACATACTGTATATACAATATATACAGTTATTAAAATTTATGTATTGAGTGATGAATTTATACCACACACATACAGTCGGTCACAAAAGTATTCGAACACCGGTACCCTATCAGAAAATGACAAGATGGCGTTTTTTTTTCTCTTTCTCTCTGTGTGTCGTGTTATTCCGTCCTAGGTTTTCTTCTCCCCCCATCTTGGAAAAAACTGGAAAAAAAAATGGTCACGATCTCTTTTTGAATGGGGAGATGCCATTTTGAGAAAACGCTGACGACCCCATCTTGGAGAATGAACATGACCGCTCTACACACCCTTTCACTCTCTCTCTCTCTTTGAATTGGGAAGCCATTTTGGGAAAAAGCAGACGACCCTATCTTGGAGAACGGAAATGAACGCCTCTCCCTCTCTCTTTGAAATGGGAAGCCATTTTGGGACCCTCTATTCTTGGGGAGGGAGAAAACTGAAGTCTGCACCCTGCTGTCTCTGAATGCGGAAAGCCATTTTTGGGAAAAGCGGACCCTCTTCTTCTGATCTTGGAGATCTGGAAATGAACGCTCTACACGATCTCTCTTTGAATTCAGAAGGTATTTTGGGACCTTCTAATGTTGGAAAACTGAAATGAACGCTCTACGCCTTTTTTCTCTCTCTTTGAGATGAGTAGCCATTTTGGAGGATTCTCCACCACCATCCTAACCTTGGAAAACTGAAATGAACGCTCTACACCTTCTCTCTCTTTCTCTGAAATGGGTAGCCATTTGAAAACTCCCTACCTTTGGAAAAAACAGAAATGAACGTTATACACCATCTCTCTTTGAAAATGGGGGGTGCCATTTTGAGACCTCCCTCCCCTAAACTTGAAAAAAAAACTTAAATGAACGCTCTACACTCTCTCTCTTTGGACATGGGTAGCCCTTTGGAAACCCTCTCCTCTTGGTAGAAAAAAAGAACTGAAGTGAAGGCTCTACACAATCTCTCTTGCAATGGGATCCATATTTCGGGAAACGTGGAGCACCTCATGCTGGAAAACTGAAGTGAACCACCAAGATTGGATCCTATATAATATTTTTTTTATTGACATCATGACCCTCCTCAAATTTGTTCTTAAAAAAATTGTTCTTTTGTTTTGGTTTTTATCCCATTTCCGATGTGATTTCAGAAATGCAATTCCATAACAGTTCAATTTCATTCGAGGTTAACTGATCTAAACAATCTTTGACCCACCCATCCGTATGATTATTTTCTTCTTCTTCCTGTTCCATCAAATTTTGTAAGTCCATATAATCATTCCTTACGGGAAGGGCTGGATCCTCACAAGGCTGTCTTGAAACACTTGGAGTCTCTTTGGGATGAGTGGAGGGATCTAGGATGTCTGGACCCGGCTGCGATTCTGCCTCCATGATGATTCTGGACCCGTTGGAACTTGTGGACCCGGCTGAAATCCTACCTCTACGATTTCTGGACCCGTTGGAACATGTGAACCCGGCTGTGATTCTACCTCTACGATTTCTGGACCCGTTGGAACTTGTGAACCCGGCTGTGATTCTGCCTCCATGATTTCTGGACCCGTTGGAACTCGTGGACCGGGCTGTGATTCTGCCTCCATGATTTCTGGACCCGTTGGAACTTGTGGACCCGTCTGACATTCTACCTCTACGATGTCGGGACAGGTTGGAGGAGAAGAAGAAGAAGAGGATACTGGAAGAGGTTCTGTCTGTGAGGAGTCCGAAAGAGGCTGCCTGTTTGAACAAGTCGGCGAAGAAGAAGAAGAAGAAGCTTCTGGGTTTTGAAGCGGATCTTGCAAGCCAGGTAGGTTCCGGTAAGTCGACCGTTTTTTAAGAGGTAATTTTTTTTCTTCCTCCTCATCTTCAATCGTGATGACTTCAATTTCATTCCGTTGCCGGGTCGATTTTGTTTCGGGCCATGACGGTTTGGTCCAGCTCCTCTTATCATCTAAGGAAGGGATGGGTAAAGGTGGCGGGGGTTTTCTTCTTCTTCTTCTTCTTGAAACACCATCGGCGATTGGAAAGAAATCTCCTTTTTCAATTGTTTCCAAAGCGTCCACGAGCACCGATCGACGAGAAAGAGACTCTTCTGGGTCGTGACGATGAGATATTGCGTTTTCGGGGGAACGACATAGTTTTGAAAAGGTCTTAGAATATATTTCTTATATTTCATCCTGTCGCTGACTTTAAAACTTCTTTCCTTCAGATTGGGGGACGATGATTCGTAATAGGCGAGAGGAGCGGCTGTGGTTTGAACAATATGAACTTCGTCCTCAGCCGTCGTTCTCACTCCAAACGTAAAGTATCGTTTCGTGAGAAAAATATTCTTCCACCGAAAACTCGTGCGCGGATCCTTATATCGCCGGTCTGTTTGAATGGGCCGTCACAAAGCTCGATCCATCCGATTCCAAGAGAAGGGAGATTCCTCTTTCGTTTGTTGCGATTCGAATAAATTTCTGTATATATTCTGAAAGAGCAGGTTGGAGGATTCGACATCTTGGTTTAAAGAAACGATCGCTTGATGAGGTGGTAAATGCGGAATAAATGTCGCACAATGACACGCCAAAAAGATTTTCAAGTTGGAGATTTGCTTTAGCGTCTTCAAATCCTCCCCGTTCGAAATCCGTTGAGTTGGAAAAACGTCTAACAGCGACATGGCTCCCAATGGAAAAGAACTCTCGCCTTTTTATATATAGACACACACAGACACACATAGAGGCTCTATGACGTCCGTTTTATTTGTTTTTTTTTTGTTTCTCTCTCTCTCTCTCTCTCTCTTCTTTCCAAGAAATCTTATCTCCATGACCTCTTTTTCTTTCCTTAAAAGATGAATGTGTGTGGGAATGAGGAAGTGAAAGTAATAATTTAATAAACAAAAAATTATCCAATCATGACCTTCTTTTTATAAAGTCACCCTTTCCATCCCAAGGACGTCCAGAGATAGAGGAAGCAGGGAGAGGAGGAGGGAAGGGAAGGTCACACTCTCTTTCCCTCTATAAATAAAAGGGGAGAGTCCCAAAGTCGTATTTTTGTCCAAGTGGATCATGAGGAGGCATCCCCAGCTCACCACGTGTATTCCTTTCAAATGTAAATATGTTGATCTTTCCTTTTATATCATCCAAGGAGTCGTTTACTTGAAAGCCTCCGATTTTTCAAAATGTGCGGGTTATCATACCGTGGGGAGTTGTCAAAAGATGCGGGACGAATTTTTGTCCGACGAAAACGTGTTGATGGCTCGTGACATTCAAGCTTTGGATGCACAAATTTTGTTAATGAAACGAGCCAAATATGTTTACACGTCCACTTTCTAACCGTCTCGCAAATGAATAGGATTATGGATCGTCTTGAGAAGACAAAAGGGATTCTCGTTCATTTTAGTGAATGGTTGAACAAATGTCTGCACGAACCTCTCTCGATCGAGAAGACTGGGAAGAATACCTATTATATTCTTCTCGAGGACTCTCCTCCTTCGTCTCATCTTAAGGAGGCCACGACTTTTGAAAAAATCCTCGAGCAAGAAAAAATAGAATGGTGGAACAACTACCCCATCCCTCTCCCCGAGCATCAAGAGGAGCCTGTTCAGAAGAAAAAGAAGAAACCTTTCCAAAAGCCTATCCTCATCCTCCTCGATAATGATGGGGATGAGGAGAAGCCTGTTCAGATTCCTCTCCGTTTGTCAAAACCGTCGAGGATGAAAAACCTCTCCCTTTCTCAAGACCCCTCGAGGAGGTCGAGAAGGAGAGATCTCTCCCATTGTCAAACCTCCTCGAAGATGAAAAACCTCTCCCTTTCTCAAGACCCCTCGAGAAGGAGGGACATCTTCCTTTATCAAACCTCCTCGAAGATGAAAAACCTCTCCATTTATCAAGACCCCTCGAAAATGAGGGACCTCTCGATTTGTCAAGAACCCTCGAAAATGAGGGACCTCTCGATTTGTCAAGACCCCTCGAGGCTAAAGGAACCAAAACTCCTCTCTCTTTCTCAAGACTCCTCGAAGAGCAGAGATCTCTCCCTTTCGAAGAGGAGGGACCTCTCAATTTGTCAAGACCCCTCGAGAATAAGGGAACCGAAACTCCTCTCCATTTCTCAAGACTTCTCGAGCAGGAGGGGAGGAGAGACCGCTCCATGTCTCAAGACAGGACCCCCCTCTATCTCTTGAGGATCCGAGGGAAACCATTCCTATTGAAAAACCATCTATCGACGATCCTCAGAAAAGATCTTCGGAGGAGACTAGACTTCCATGCAGAAACCGAATCTGCCACAATAATAATAATAATAATAATAATAATAATAATAATAATAATAATAATAATAATATACCCACCCCCTCTCAACAACAGAATCCTACAACATTTGCAGATAAATGCATTCAAACCAATCCCTTTATAGTAAACCTTTTGATTGGAGAACCCGTGCATTAGCCTCAAAAAAAATGAGATTCAAGACTGTTTCTATGACCAGAATATTAAGCCAATAGATAGGTCTAGCTCAGAATTTTTCTTTTTAAAAGAAAATAAATAAATAATCCAAAGACTATTCGTAAATATAAATGGTAAAGTCTCGAGTCGGCTGGAAAAATATTTTCAGAGCTGAGAAAAAATTCTCCAACTCAAAAAAAAAAAAAAACTTTTTGTTAATTTTTATCATGTCTAAGATATGATAAAAATTAACAAAAAGTTGTCTAAGACATGATAAAAATTAACGACCCCCTTCCCTTTTCGTCTGGGAATGTTGTCTCACTCTTTTGAAAAACAAATCGTGATTCATTCATGGAATGATTGCCATTAGAGAAAGGATGAGTCATGGTCTATTCTTAGAAAGGGTGAGACATCCTTCCCAGACAAAAAGGGAGGTTCATTAATTTTTATCATGTCTAAGACATGATAAAAATTAACCAAATGTTTTTCTTTTCTTTTTTTTTTTTTTCGAGTTAGAGAATTTTATCTCAGCTCTGAGAAATTTTTTTTATCCCAGCCGATTCGAGACTTTACCATTTTTTTAAGAATGATTTCTCCCTGACCTATTATTTCAAAATTCCAAGTTTCGCTTCAGAACCATCTGTGCTGTTGAAGAAGTAACGTGATATATGTATCTTTTTAATGAGTTCTGTCAAGATTGAATTGTGCAGGATCGACCTTGCGAATTTCTTCTCTGTGTCTTTAAATAATAATGATACCGAACCGCTTTTTGTAGAGCGCAATGGAAAAAACCTTTTGTATGGTTAGGACAATTCATGTGTTCGATCCCATTGTATTTGAGAATCTCTTGCGTCGATCCCGAAATGCAATAAATGGATCTTTGCAACCATTTCTCTAAGAACCGCCGTTTCATTTCTCCTCGCACCCAAATCATGGAAAAGGTTACCGTCAACATCGTTAACACCCATGGAAAATAACTGTACGGAATTTCTCCTTCGTACCACGACAAGCCGTGATAATAATCACTCGCCCACACAGCGGTTCGTTTTTCTTTTTCGGTGAGCATTTTCCATGGAAACGGGGGTTTAAAAACAAATACCCCTCGAGAAGTACCGTCCAATGTGACGTAAGCCAATTCTTTCACAATAAAGGCTCCTTGAGAATCGTAGAAACCTTCAAAGTCGAGCACGAGTTCCATGTTTTTTATTTCTTTTTCTTTCCAAGGTGACCTTTATTATTATTATGATGGATGTGTATTGAGATGCGCACGATATTATTCAAAAAAATATATATACGAATGTGACCTTTCCCAGAATCCATACGACCTATCACGTGCAACCTTCTCTCTCTATAAAAGAGGAGATGGCGAGAGAACGCTATCCATTTTTTCCTTCAGGACACACGCAGCGAGAGAGAGAGAGAGAGAATTTTGTTTTTTTTCTATATTGAAGAAGATGGACATTTTGAGTGCCAAACCTCTCAAAGATTCCTACATTGTTCTGGACATGGAATACTTTCACTGTCATGATACAAAGACGGGAGATATATGTTTCATCTTGAAAGAACTGGGCTACATCACTTGCGATTTAACCTTATGCGGATCCATGATTTTTCTCCCTCCTGTCCATTACGATGACTTATCGTCCCGCAATCAAGCTGTGGTCAACCAGACTACAAATAACCGACACGGCCTGTAATGGACCGAGGGTCGTCTTTCCTACGAGAATCTTCCTACGATCCTGAAAATGCTGACCGAAAATGTGGAGGCGATCTACGTCAATGGATACGATAAAGCCGAATTTTTTAGCATGCTCTGCCAGCGATCCGTTTACGAGTTTTACATCCCAGGGAAAACCGAGTGGCGGAACAAGTCGAAATGTACGCGACACCAATATTTCCAAAAGATGATTCATTGTGCCGAGAACAAGGTGAGAAATTTTCGATACCATTTGATGGAGGGTAGTTACGTTTTCCGGAAATTACATTGTTACCCCTCCGAGAGCAAAGCCGTCTAAGACGAAGAGGAGGCGGAAGAATCTCCCCAGGAGAACTCGTGCGACGATGAGGAGGAGGAGGAGGATGAACTTTCTAAAAATAATATTAAATGTTTAAGTTGGGATGCTTTAGAAAGCCAAGAATATTGGTCTCAACACTTATCTCACCTAGACCAGAAAGAGGATCCTCAAGTGTACTCTTTGTGGTCCTCTTCTAAAATTTGGTCTTCGAGAGATCCCTTGAATGTTCATGAATGGAATGGTATGTAAATCCCTAGAGAAAAAAATAAAAAAATTTCCTTTTTTTTTGTAATGTGTTGGTTTCTTTCCAATCCCATTTCTTTTCCATAACTCCACCCCAATCGACGAGAAGAAGAAGAATCTTCCAAGTTACACAAGACGAATCTTCCAAGTTACACAAGACGTAGAAAGATTTCACAACGATTTATGAATCACACTCTCCCACATGATATATGTATAGAGAGAAAAAGACCCTCTGTTCTCTAGCCAATACGTCAAGACTTCCCTAAGAGAGACCATGTGTACCGAGGAAACCTTAGCAGAGCAAGTGGAAAGACTTCCAAAGAGATTAGAAGAGTTAAGACGGGATAGATTTACAGTTCCGCCGACTAAAGAGGAAATTATCATCGATTTCAACAAACCGCTGTACTTTCATCCCCTACCCCAAAGAACGAGACGAGTGGACTCGCCGTTGAACAGTTCCAATGAGAAACAAAACGTCACTTATTTGAATAGCCAATTTCAACACATGAATATTTCATAAGTATTTTTTTTGTTTTTTTTCCCTAAAGCGTAGGGAAAGCGAATCAGTAGTTTTTCCCTTTCCATCGTCGAAAAAGATTGGGAGGAAAAATCTTTCTCAGCTCTCTCAGAAAAATTTTCCAGCTTTAAAAAAAAAAAAACTTTTTGTTAATTTTTATCATGTCTTAGACATGATAAAAATTAACTCTACCCCCTTTTGTCTGGGAATGTTGTCTCACACTTTCTAAAAATAGACCATCACTCCTCCTTTCCTAAAGAATAGAATTCCAAGAATGGTATCTGGTCTATTTTCAGAAACGGTGAGACTCCATTCCCAGACAAAAGGCGGGTAGAGTTAATTTTTATCATGTCTAAAGTTCAGGGTCCATCCATCTTCTTATGTAAAACGGTGACCCTGACGAGATCGAGATAAACAAGTCCTGTGAGTTGTTTTGTAATCTTAAGGCGATCCAAGAAAGACTTTTTTTTTTTTGAAATAGGCGGGGAGAGAGACAAAATGTTCTCACGACCCTCAGATATCTTTTCATAAATATATTTTTTATCAAAGTGTTTCTTTCATCCTGATCCTTTTAAGAAAGAGGTTGGATTGACCCTGACATTTAGATGGGGTCGCCGTCCCCACACATGTCGCGCGAGTATAAAAGTGTGTGTCCTCCGCGAGATTTCTTCAGAGAACAGAAGAAGACGTGAACTGAGCTGGTAAGTCCCTTTGGTCCTATGAATATGGTTATCTATAAAATTGATTTGATTCTTTGCTTCTTTTTTAATAATCATAATAATAATAACTTCATTTAAAAAGAACTCTCTTCTTAACCGTTTGAAAAGAAAATGTCTCTTTCAAGACGATGACTCTAAAACGTTTTATTGTTTTTTTTTCCTTTCTAGATCTTCCCTGTTATATAGATACTTTTTCGATTCTTTTTTTTTTTCCTGTTTGTGGGAGACATCACCGTATTCATCGCCATGGCGTGTTCAGAAAACTTTATCGTGCTCGATCTAGAGGGTTTCCAGTCCTACAACCACAAGAAGGGTGAATTTACCTACGTTTTAAAAGAATTGGGCTATGCGACAAAAGATTTTTTGACCGTGGGATCGTTGACGTTTGCTCCTCATCATCCCTTCCACCAACTGAGTGACAAAAACCAAAAGACGAATGCCTGGCTGACGAGAAACCGGCACGGGCTTCGTTGGAACGAGGGCCATATTCCGTACAACCATTTAGGACGCATTCTTCAATCGCTCACTCACAGCTTTTCCTCGATTTATGTGGTGGGATGCCAGAAAGCTAAATTCTTTGCTAAAGCCTTGGATTATCAAAAACCCGTGGCGGAAATTTATGTGCCAGATGGAATCATTTGGAAGTATCGGGGAAAAGGTGCCCGACATCATCAAAGGAGGAAATATTTCCATTGTGCCGAAAACAAAGTGCGCAACTATCGGTGGCATATTACGGAAGGAGATTTTCATATCAATCACGTCTATCCAGACGGAACGGAGAAAGAGGAGAGGATCAAGGAGGAAGCAGACAATCCTCTGCAAGCTTTTGATAAGGCCTACGATCAGTTAGAGAAGGATCCGTCCCCGAAAGCGTACGATGACCTCCTCCAGAAATGGGATAATCTGTCCTGTTTCCAAGTGATGGAACATCCGGATGAGCATACGCCTTTCCACTTGATGGGCTCTTCTTCTTCTTCTTTGTCGTCGACTTCCTCCAATAACTCGAGGAAGACGGAGGGTTGGGGAGACATACCTGAAAATATTCCCCATTACGATCCAGCAGCCTGTTAGGACGAACCTTCCAAAGAATCTCCTGAGACCCCCAAAATATCTTCAGAGGATCCAAAGACAAAATCCACTGAGACTATGTCCACTGAGTGTTGGGACGATGAACGGACGACTCATGCTCCAAAATCCACTAAGACTATGTCCACTGAGTGTTGGGACGATGAACGGACGACCCATGCTCCAAAATCTATTGAGACTATGTCCACTGAGTGTTGGGACAATGAACGGACGATCCATGCTCCAAAATCTATTGAGACTATGTGAGAGTGTTGGGACGATGAACTGACGACCCATGCTCCAAAATCTACTGAGACTATGTCAGAGTGTTGGGACAATGAAACCGAAAAGATGACAGAGAATTGGGATGACCGTTCTCAAAAGTATTTGAATTGATATATACATAAACTCAGGAGAAAAAAGAAAATATTTTTAGAAATAAGTAGGGAAAGGTTCTCCGCTTTCCCTATATTTATGGAAATGGACTAAAAAGAGAGAGAGACGAATCAGGAGACCAAAAAAATGGGTCTTGGAAGGAATGAGTGCAAATGCATTCTATTCCTTCCGAGACCCATTTTTTGGGGGTTCCTCTCTCATCCAATCTTGGAAAAGAACTTTGTCCTATTTTGCTAGGTCCATTCAAAAACAAATGACTCTATCCATAAATTTTCTTAAAAAAAACAAAAAGATCCTTTACCTCTTGACGGCCCAAAGTCGGGAATCTTTGAAAAAGTCATCCACTCTCCATCCAGTCAAGCTTCTCTGTAGAAAATCTAGTAGATGCATCTGCATTATTGAACACCCGGCAGTTATTATTGGACGCGAAACGTCGAATGCTGAAATAGTTAACAGTGAGCCCATTCTTAAAGAAACGGGGACGTTTTATTCATCCAGTCGAGTGGGAAAAAATTTTTGAGAGCCGGAAAAAAATTTCTCTGGCTGAAAAAAAAAATACCCCCTTTTAGTCTGAAAATTGATGACTTCAATTTTTCAAAATTGATGTCTTCAATTTTTCAAAAATTGAAGACATCAATTTTCAGACTAAAAGGGGGGGGGTAATTTATTTTTCTAATTGCATCCAATGTAAGATAGAGTCACGGTTTGTGTTTTCAAAAAATTTGAGACATCAATTTTCAGACTAAAAGGGAGGTATTTTTTTTTCACAATGTATTAACATTTTTCATCTTTGAATATCGTGAATGTTCTAGATGTGACTTGTAAGCGCTCCGTTTAATTACAAGATGGAACTAGAGAGTGACTAAAATTTTCCGAATATCCTTTACCATTTCATTTATACTTCTGTGTGCATCAACAAGGTAAACATTTTTTTCTTTAAGTAAAGTTTTTTTATTGATTTTTTAATTTGGTGAGATATTCTAATGTAATATTACGTTCCTCGGATTTATCTCTCCCCTTTATTCGTTTGTATGCCTCCAAGCTATCGACTTGTAAATAAATATAATAATCCACATCGTACGTCAGGGATTTATATAACTCATCGTAAATATCCATGGTCGGTTTATCTAATATCAATTCGCTAAAGACGTGTCTCGATGTCCAGGGACCACGTTCAACAATGATAAGACCAGGTATATCTTTAAAGTTTTCTTTCTGATCAAACTGAGATAATAAAACTTGAAATTGAAAAGCCTTCTGGTATTTTTGAGGTTCATCATAGAAATGAGATAAAAGCGTAAATTTTTCAATTGGTTCTTCAAAACAGAGATAGTTGTTTTTTAAACGTTTCATGATACTGGATTTAGCAGCTCCAATTAAACCATCTATACATACAATCATCTGCTTCATATTTTTATTTTTTGGGGAGTACGGGTAAATCTCATGAAAAGCCAGAATACCCTTGTTGCTACTAAATGTAAAAGTTTGGCTTACCTATTCCAATAGTAGAGGATTTAAATAGGCAGACGAGAGTCCATTCCAGAAAGAATTAAATCCTATCTTGTCCATTGAGTTGGCTGGGAAAAAACTCTGAGGGCCGGAAGAAAATTTCCTAAAAAAAAAAAAAAAAAAAAAAAAAAAAAAAAAAAAAAAAAAATACCCCCCTTTTTAGTCTGAAAATTGATGTCTTCAATTTTTCAAAAATTGAAGACATCAATTGCATCCAATGTAAGATAGAGTCACGGTTTGTGTTTTCAAAAAATTTGAGACATCAATTTTCAGACTAAAAGGGTTTTTTTTTTTTTATCTAACTTTGAGCCACAGAAATTTTTTCCGGCTCTAAGAAACTTTTCCCAGCCGACTCGATGTGAATAAAACTTTACTGTTTTTTAAGAATGTTATTTAATGTATCGATTTCAACCTATCGAGTTTCGCTTGAGTTCCGGCCGTGCTGTGGGCCCACCTGGATACAAGTTTTCCCCTTTTGGAATAGAATTTCCGTCAAGGTAGGCTCGTTTTCCTCTTTTTGCATTTTTCATGTCATTTCATTTGTATTACAATATACTGAAAACGGGCGTTCGAACTGATTTCTAGGCTATTTCTATACAAATGGAGCTCGATCCAAGAAAGAAATGATGTCTTTTTTTTATTTTGTGGACTGCCAATTTGTATTGGAATATACTGAAAACGGGTGTTTGAGTCGGTTTTCAATATATTTCAATACAAATGGAGCTCGATCCAAGAAAGAAATGATGTCTTTTTTTTATTTTGTGGACTGCCCTATTTGTATTGGAATATACTGAAAACGGGCGTTCACGTCGGTTTTCAGTATATTTCAATACAAATGAAGCTCGATCCAAGAAAAAAAAAACGATTTCTTTTTTTTATTTTGTGGACTGCCCTATTTGTATTCGAATATACTGAAAACGGGCGTTCACGTCGGTTTTCAGTATATTCCAATACAATTTGAGCTCGTGAGTGGAGTGTGTGTGTGGAGCTCGATCCAAGAAAAAAATGATGTCTTTTTTATTTTGTGGACTGCCCTATTTTGTATTGGAATATACTGAAAACGGGCTTTCGAGTCGGTTTTCAGTATATTCTAATACAAATGGAGCTCCATCCAAGAAAAAAATGATGTCTTTTTTTTATGTTGTGGACAGCCAATTTTGTATTGGAATATACTGAAAACGGGCGTTCGAGTCCTTTTTCAGACTATTTCTATACACATTCCACTATATCAAAATGACGTCATCGTTGAGTCCAAACAGAGTCGTCCCCGGACAAAGTCGTCCCCGGACAATTTTATACCGAATTTGTATAGAAATATACTGAAAATGGGCTTGAGAGCCGCTTTCTAGTATATTCCTATATACATTCGGTTGCATTCAGAAACAAAAAGAATGTCTTTTTGAATGGACAGGATGACTATGGAAACCGGATCTCTCTCTCCCAAGATTGGATGAGAGAGTGATTGAAGACATCAATTTCAGACGAAAAGGGTTTTTTATTAATTAGTAACACTGAAACATCAATTTTTAAACAACTCTTTCACTATTCTGTATCTTTTTCGTTTGTCTTCCCATCCTTACCTTTATCTATTATTACAAACTCGGGAATTTCTGATTTATATTCTTGTAAACGATGAAAATAAACCAAAGCTTCCTGAAAAGCACAATATTTTGTTCGGCCTAAATGTTTAGAACAGAACGATGTGTATGTATCTGTACAAGATACACTCGTTAAATCGCATAAATTTTCCTTTGAATCAGATAAATTTTCCCTCTCTGATCGAAAATTCACTATAACTGGACGAGCGAGAGTCTCAGATAAAAGATTAATCTTCCAATAATCAGGACAATAAATGGTTTTATATCCTCTAGTTAATGAAATAAGGAATGCTTGTATTTCATCATATGGTAAATGTCCTTCGTTCCACGAAAAGCCATGCGTGCTGTCAGCTAAAGGTAAGTAAATGGAAGTGAAACATTTTTGAGTAGAAGATAATTGTGTCCATGGTATAGGTGGTTCTACATAAATGATTCCTTTCGACTGGTCACTTGTTATATAAGCCAGTTCTTTTATTATGTATTTGGGAAGCTCATTGCTGCAAGACATGTGCAACTCTTTGAGAGTTTTTTCATTTTCAATTTCAAAACCTTCGTAATTAAGAATAATATACGATTCCATATTTTTGCTATATATATCTTGATTATTAAAAAAAAACTTAAATTTGAATACATCATTTTTAGACAAAACGTTTTTATGTATTCTTTCGGTAAGATGTAATTTTCATGGATCTCATAATCATAGTATAAGGATTTAAATTTCGATTAGGAAAAAATGTAATTCAATTTTCGTTTTTATTGGGACAGAAATGTCATGCGTGTTTTGGGGAAAATGAGACCACCTGGAATTGACGCTAAATATTCGTACAGGTACCGATTTTTTTTAAATCTGATCTAGAGATCTTTCTTCCGGCCCTAGAATTTTTTCCCAGCTAACTCGATGGACAAGATAGGATTCAATTCTTTCTAGAATGGACTCTCGCTTACCCATTTAAACCCTTCAAGTTTCGCTTCAAATCCCTCTCTGTTGTGGAAACAGTTAGTAAATGATTCATTTCTCAAGTCATTGCCCCTCAGTTCGCTTTTTATGGGGGTTGGGGATCTATCCAAAAGATTTTGTGTAGGAAATTTGGATTCTTAAAGATTTAGCTATCTATATATAACATTATGTTTTCTTTTCAGAAAAAAAAAATCCAGTCTTGATCGAAATGGACTTTACGCACAATTTATTGTGTCCCCCCTTTCCAAGATTGGCTTGAAGAAGTGATAAAAAAAAATGGGTCTGTAAGGAAAAGAGTGCATTTCGAGAAAAAAACAAGAGGACCCTCTTTTTCTCGCAATGCACCCGTTTCCTTCCAGACCCATTTCTTTTGCCTCCTCAGAACTCTCTTTCTTTTCTCCTCCCTCTCTCTCTTAAGAGGGATTGAAAGAAAGAGGCTAGATGGAAAAGTTTCTTTTTTTTCTTTCGAGAAGATAAAAAAAAATTTGGAGGAGGAGCAAATTTTTTTGGGGGTGGTGGTGGTGGTTTTTTTAGAAGGTGATGACTTTAGTGACATTTAAAGAGACCACCAGAGGATCCGTTTGAGTCTCGGCGACCTTTACTTGACGGGGGTCTGTCTGGCAATAAGCGCTGGCATATTGTTTAGGGTAAGTAGAAGAGTCCGTCATGCCTGGATGCGGCGGTATGTAGCGCACTCCCAGATTAAAGAGGGTGATGAAGGGAAATCTCTCCCCCGGATAGAGCAGTCGGTAAACGGGTTGATTGGGTACAACTCGAACCAGCGGCTGAGTTAAAATGCTATACACCCAGGCCAGAAGCTGATTATTTTTAGGATTCTTTTCGGCCAGATGTAACATTTCTTCGCTGGAGAGGACATATCCCTCTTGAGAACTGCCGAGACTCTCGAGATCTTTTATTTTCCTGAAGACGTGGTGTTCGTCGAAAAACACGGAGAGAATGTCCCAGGTTCTTTTGCTGGAAGTATGAATCAGAGGCAAAATGTCCGTAGCGTTCCAAAACAATCTTCCGTCATCCAGATAACAGCGAATGCTCACAAACTCATTATATAAGACGCAGATTATCATCTTAAGTAGAAATACGGTTACGCACAGCAGTCTCTCTCTGGGAAATAGAGTCTGTCTTCCACTCGCCTCTCTATATATACGAGAAGACCACGTGATGGGCGACGTGACGGTTGACTTCTAGAAAAAAGAAATCAACTTTGTCTACCTCTCTCTCTCTATGACCTTCTATTTTTTTTTCCTAAAGGACACCCCGTCACCTTTTCAAAGGTCATGGGACTGAGAGGAACGAAAAAAACAACCATCCTTTGTATACTACCTATGACCTTCTTCTAGAGACCCCTGTCATTTTCTTCTCGAAAGCTACGTGATGACAGCTTTTTTTTTATTCTAGAGTTTATCAACTTTGTAGACACATGACCCCGTCACCTTCTCAAAGGCCATGTCGTATGGAATGGGACCCTTTTGGTTTTTTTCTTTTGAGGAAATAAAAAATAAAACAATCATCTCTCTATGACCTTCACAAACACTCATGTTTTATCATTTTTTTTATTTTAGGATTCATCAACCTTGTTCCTCCTCCCTCTCTCCCTCTCTCTCTGAGGAGTCTATATAAACGGATCGCCAGCGAGCTCTTGTTCATATCAGACGAGTGTTTCGCCTTGAGAACGGAAAAAACAAAAGCCATGCTGCTCAAACTGGAATATAACGATGACTATTCCGTGCACGCGTATGTGGATCTAGGATTCCTGTACTGGAATGCCAAAGATATCTTGACTCTCTTGCCTACGAACGTCTCGCATACGACGAGTGTTCTCCAAGTCTTTTTCCCCAATCGACACCATTTTCTTCGACTAGGCGATTTGGACAACTACTCCAAAGAATGGGGTCATCCGAACCAGATTGTCCTCACTTCGAATGAAGCGGCCTTCGTCGCTTCGAAATCCCTGCATAACAAGTCGCTCTTCCCTTGGATGTGTAAAATATTCATGAGACCTCTGACGAAAATTGAGGAGGACGGGGAAACGTATATCACCCTCCGAGAGACTGTGCAAGTCGAACAAGAAAAGAAAAAGAGTCCTCTCTTTTTCATCACTCAATTCGGGATCCATCACCTCCCCAAAATCATCCAGAGACATCAAGCCTTCGTTGAAAAGTATGAGAAAGAGGATGATGATGATGCGCTATGGTCTCCAGTCGCTTAAGAAAGAGGAAACGTTCTCCGCTTTCCCTATTCCATAGGCTGGAGAGTTGAATCAGGAGACCAAAAAAATGGGTCTTGGAAGGAATGAATGCATTTCAAGATGCATTCGATTCCTTCCGAGACCCATTCTTTGGGCCACTCTCTCCTCCAATATTGGGAGACAGAGAAAAGAAATTTATCATCTCCTGTCCACCCAAAAAGAAATTATGTATTTTTGTTTTTCTGGATGCGGCCGAATTTGTAGAGGAATCGTCCAGAAACCGGCCCTCAAGCCCATTTTCAGACTATTTCTATAGATATTCGGTCATCAAGATGGTCCGGGGACGACTTTGTTTGGACTCAACGATGACATCGTTTCTATATAGATGGTGGAATTTGTATAGGAAAAGTCTAGAAACCGACTCGAACGCCTGTTTTCAGTATATTGCAATACAAATAGGGCTGTCCACACAATAAAAAAGACATCATTTTTTTCGTAAATAGAGCTCCATTTGTATAGAAATAGTCTAGAAACTGACTCGAAAGCCCGTTTTCAGCATATTGCAATACAAATAGGGGCCGCTCTCTCATCCAATCTTGGGAGAGAGAGAGAGAGATCCGGTTTCCATAGTCATCCTGTCCATTCAAAAAGACATTCTTTTTGTTTCTGAATGCAACCGAATGTATATAGGAATATACTAGAAAGCGGCCCTCAAGCCCATTTTCAGTATATTTCTATACAAATTCGGTATAAAATTGTCCGGGGACGACCCTGTTTGGACTCAACGATGACGTCATTTTGGTATAGTGGAATGTGTATAGAAATAGTCTGAAAAAGGACTCGAACGCCCGTTTCCAGTATATTCCAATACAAAATTGTCCACAACATAAAAAAAGACATCATTTTTTTTCTTGGATGGAGCTCCATTTGTATTAGAATATACTGAAAACCGACTCGAACGCCCGTTTTCAGTATATTCCAATACAAAATAGGGCAGTCCACAACATAAAAAAAGACATAATTTTTTCTTGGATGGAGCTCCATTTGTATTAGAATATACTAAAAACCGACGTGAACGCCCGTTTTCAGTATATTCCAATACAAAATTGGTTGTCCACAAAATAAAAGAGACATAATTTTTTTCTTGGATCGAGCTCCACTTGCATTGGAATATACTGAAAACCGACGTGAACGCCCGTTTTCAGTATATTCCAATACAAATAGGGCAGTCCAGAAAATAAAAAAAAGACATCATTTTTTTTTCTTGGATCGAGCTTCATTTGTATTGAAATATACTGAAAACCGACGTAAACGCCCGTTTTCAGTATATTCCAATACAAATAGGGCAGTCCACAAAATAAAAAAAGACATCATTTCTTTCTTGGATCGAGCTCCATTTGTATTGAAATATACTGAAAACCGACGTGAATGCCCATTTTCAGTATATTCCAATACAAATAGGGCAGTCCACAAAATAAAAAAAAGACATAATTTTTTTTTTCTTGGATCGAGCTTCATTTGTATTGAAATATACTGAAAACCGACGTGAACGCCCGTTTTCAGTATATTCCAATACAAATAGGGCAGTCCACAAAATAAAAAAAGACATCATTTCTTTCTTGGATCGAGCTCCATTTGTATTGAAATATACTGAAAACCGACTCAAACACCCGTTTTCAGTATATTCCAATATAAATTGGCAGTCCACAAAATAAAAAAAGACATCATTTCTTTCTTGGATCGAGCTCCATTTGTATAGAAATAGCCTAGAAATCAGTTCGAACGCCCGTTTTCAGTATATTGTAATACAAATGAAATGACATGAAAAATGCAAAAAGAGGAAAAGGAGCCTACCTTGACGGAAATTCTATTCCAAAAAGGGAAAACTTGTATCCAGGTGGGCCCACAGCACGGCCGGAACTCAAGCGAAACTCGATAGGTTGAAATCGATCCTTTAAATAACATTCTTAAAAAACAGTGAAGTTTTATTCACATCGAGTCGGCTGGGAAAAGTTTCTGAGAGCCGAAAAAAATTTCTGTGGCTCAAAGTTAGATAAAAAAAAAAAAAAAAAACCTTTTAGTCTGAAAATTGATGTCTCAAATTTTTTGAAAACACAAACCGTGACTCTATCTTACATTGGATGCAATTAGAAAAATAAAGTACCCCCTTTTAGTCTGAAAATTGATGTTTGAAAATTGATTGAAATTTCCTTCCGGCCCTCAGAGTTTTTTCCCAGCCAACTCGATGGACAAGATAGGATTTAATTCTTTCTGGAATGGACTCTCGTCTGCCTATTTAAATCCTCTACTATTGGAATAGGTAAGCCAAACTTTTACATTTAGTAGCAAGAAGGGTACTCTCGCTTTTCATGAGATTTACCCGCACTCCCCAAAAAATAAAAATATGAAGCAGATGATTGTATGTATAGATGGTTTAATTGGAGCTGCTAAATCCAGTATCATGAAACGTTTAAAAAACAACTATCTCTGTTTTGAAGAACCAATTGAAAAATTTACGCTTTTATCTCATTTCTATGATGAACCTCAAAAATACCAGAAGGCTTTTCAATTTCAAGTTTTATTATCTCAGTTTGATCAGAAAGAAAAGTTTAAAGATATACCTGGTCTTATCATTGTTGAACGTGGTCCCTGAACATCGAGACACGTCTTTAGCGAATTGATATTAGATAAACCGACCATGGATATTTACGATGAGTTATATAAATCTCTGACGTACGATGTGGATTATTATATTTATTTACAAGTCGATAGCTTGGAGGCATACAAACGAATAAAGGTGAGAGATAAATCCGGGGAACGTAATATTACATTAGAATATCTCACCAAATTAAAAAATCAATAAAAAAACTTTACTTAAAGAAAAAAATGTTTACCTTGTTGGTGCACACAGAAGTATAAATGAAATGGTAAAGGATATTCGGAAAATTTTACAGTCACTCTCTAGTTCCATCTTGTAATTAAACGGAGCGCTTACAAGTCACATCTAGAACATTCACGATATTCCAAGATGAAAAATGTTAATACATTGTGAAAAAAAAATACCTCCCTTTTAGTCTGAAAATTGATGTCTCAAATTTTTTGAAAACACAAACCGTGACTCTATCTTACATTGGATGCAATTAGAAAAATAAATTACCCCCCCCTTTTAGTCTGAAAATTGATGTTTTCAATTTTTGAAAAATTGAAGACATCAATTTTGAAAAATTGAAGTCATCAATTTTCAGACTAAAAGGGGGGTATTTTTTTTTTCAGCCAGAGAAATTTTTTTCCGGCTCTCAAAAATTTTTTCCCACTCGACTGGATGAATAAAACGTCCCCGTTTCTTTAAGAATGGGCTCACTGTTAACTATTTCAGCATTCGACGTTTCGCGTCCAATAATAACTGCCGGGTGTTCAATAATGCAGATGCATCTACTAGATTTTCTACAGAGAAGCTTGACTGGATGGAGAGTGGATGACTTTTTCAAAGATTCCCGACTTTGGGCCGTCAAGAGGTAAAGGATCTTTTTGTTTTTTTTTAAGAAAATTTATGGATAGAGTCATTTGTTTTTGAATGGACCTAGCAAAATAGGACAAAGTTCTTTTCCAAGATTGGATGAGAGAGGAACCCCCAAAAAATGGGTCTCGGAAGGAATAGAATGCATTTGCACTCATTCCTTCCAAGACCCATTTTTTTTGGTCTCCTGATTCGTCTCTCTCTCTTTTTAGTCCATTTCCATAAATATAGGGAAAGCGGATAACCTTTCCCTACTTATTTCTAAAAATATTTTCTTTTTTCTCCTGAGTTTATGTATATATCAATTCAAATACTTTTGAGAACGGTCATCCCAATTCTCTGTCATCTTTTCGGTTTCATTGTCCCAACACTCTGACATAGTCTCAGTAGATTTTGGAGCATGGGTCGTCAGTTCATCGTCCCAACACTCTCACATAGTCTCAATAGATTTTGGAGCATGGATCGTCCGTTCATTGTCCCAACACTCAGTGGACATAGTCTCAATAGATTTTGGAGCATGGGTCGTCCGTTCATCGTCCCAACACTCAGTGGACATAGTCTTAGTGGATTTTGGAGCATGAGTCGTCCGTTCATCGTCCCAACACTCAGTGGACATAGTCTCAGTGGATTTTGTCTTTGGATCCTCTGAAGATATTTTGGGGGTCTCAGGAGATTCTTTGGAAGGTTCGTCCTAACAGGCTGCTGGATCGTAATGGGGAATATTTTCAGGTATGTCTCCCCAACCCTCCGTCTTCCTCGAGTTATTGGAGGAAGTCGACGACAAAGAAGAAGAAGAAGAGCCCATCAAGTGGAAAGGCGTATGCTCATCCGGATGTTCCATCACTTGGAAACAGGACAGATTATCCCATTTCTGGAGGAGGTCATCGTATGCTTTCGGGGACGGATCCTTCTCTAACTGATCGTAGGCCTTATCGAAAGCTTGCAGAGGATTGTCTGCTTCCTCCTGGATCCTCTCCTCTTTCTCCGTTCCGTCTGGATAGACGTGATTGATATGAAAATCTCCTTCCGTAATATGCCACCGATAGTTGCGCACTTTGTTTTCGGCACAATGGAAATATTTCCTCCTTTGATGATGTCGGGCACCTTTTCCCCGATACTTCCAAATGATTCCATCTGGCACATAAATTTCCGCCACGGGTTTTTGATAATCCAAGGCTTTAGCAAAGAATTTAGCTTTCTGGCATCCCACCACATAAATCGTGGAGAAGCTGTGAGTGAGCGATTGGAGAATGCGTCCTAAATGGTTGTACGGAATATGGCCCTCGTTCCAACGAAGCCCGTGCCGGTTTCTCGTCAGCCAGGCATTCGTCTTTTGGTTTTTGTCACTCAGTTGGTGGAAGGGTTGATGAGGAGCAAACGTCAACGATCCCACGGTCAAAAAATCTTTTGTCGCATAGCCCAATTCTTTTAAAACGTAGGTAAATTCACCCTTCTTGTGGTTGTAGGACTGGAAACCCTCTAGATCGAGCACGATAAAGTTTTCTGAACACGCCATGGCGATGAATACGGTGATGTCTCCCACAAACAGGAAAAAAAAAAAGAATCGAAAAAGTATCTATATAACAGGGAAGATCTAGAAAGGAAAAAAAAAACAATAAAACGTTTTAGAGTCATCGTCTTGAAAGAGACATTTTCTTTTCAAACGGTTAAGAAGAGAGTTCTTTTTAAATGAAGTTATTATTATTATGATTATTAAAAAAAGAAGCAAAGAATCAAATGAATTTTATAGATAACCATATTCATAGGACCAAAGGGACTTACCAGCTCAGTTCACGTCTTCTTCTGTTCTCTGAAGAAATCTCGCGAAGGACACACACTTTTATACTCGCGCGACATGTGTCGGGATCGCGACCCCATCTAAATGTCAGGGTCAATCCAACCTCTTTCTTAAAAGGATCGGGATGAAAGAAACACTTTGATAAAAAATATATTTATGAAAAGATATCTGAGGGTCGTGAGAACATTTTGTCTCTCTCCCCGCCTATTTCAAAAAAAAAAAAAAGTCTTTCTTGGATCGCGTCAAGATTACAAAACAACTCACAGGACTTGTTTATCTCGATCTCGTCAGGGTCACCGTTTCACATAAGAAGATGGATGGACCCTGAACTTTAGACATGATAAAAATTAACTCTACCCGCCTTTTGTCTGGGAATGGAGTCTCACCGTTTCTGAAAATAGACCAGATACCATTCTTGGAATTCTATTCTTTAGGAAAGGAGGAGTGATGGTCTATTTTTAGAAAGTGTGAGACAACATTCCCAGACAAAAGGGGGTAGAGTTAATTTTTATCATGTCTAAGACATGATAAAAATTAACAAAAAGTTTTTTTTTTTTTTTTTTAAAGCTGGAAAATTTTTCTGAGAGAGCACAGAAAGATTTTTCCTCCCAATCTTTTTCAACGATCTACGCTTTACGGGAAAAAAACAAAAAAATACTTATGAAATATTCATGTGTTGAAATTGGCTATTCAAATAAGTGACGTTTTGTTTCTCATTGGAACTGTTCAATGGCGAGTCCACTCGTCTCGTTCTTTGGGGTAGGGGATGAAAGTACAGCGGTTTGTTGAAATCGATGATAATTTCCTCTTTAGTCGGCGGAACTGTAAATCTATCCCGTCTTAACTCTTCTAATCTCTTTGGAAGTCTTTCCACTTGCTCTGCTAAGGTTTCCTCGGTACACATGGTCTCTCTTAGGGAAGTCTTGACGTATTGGCTAGAGAACAGAGGGTCTTTTTCTCTCTATACATATATCATGTGGGAGAGTGTGATTCATAAATCGTTGTGAAATCTTTCTACGTCTTGTGTAACTTGGAAGATTCGTCTTGTGTAACTTGGAAGATTCTTCTTCTTCTCGTCGATTGGGGTGGAGTTATGGAAAAGAAATGGGATTGGAAAGAAATGAACACATTACAAAAAAGGAACTTTTTTTATTTTTTTCTCTAGGGATTTACATACCATTCCATTCATGAGCATTTAAGGGATCTCTCCAAGACCAAATTTTAGAAGAGGACCACAAAGAGTACACTTGAGGATCCTCTTTCAGGTCTAGGTGAGATAAGGGTTGAGACTAATATTCTTGGGTCTCTAAAGCATCCCAACTTAAACATTTATTATTATTATTAGAAAGTTCATCCTCCTCCTCCTCCTCATCGTCGCACGAGTTCTCCTGGGGAGATTCTTCCGCCTCCTCTTCGTCTTCGACGGCTTTGCTCTCGGAGGGGTAACAATGTAATTTCCGTAAAACGTAACTACCCTCCATCAAATGGTATCGAAAATTTCTCACCTTGTTCTCGGCACAATGAATCATCTTTTGGAAATATTGGTGTCGTGTACATTTCGACTTGTTCCGCCACTCGGTTTTCCCTGGGATGTAAAACTCGTAAACGGATCGCTGGCAGAGCATGCTGAAAAATTCGGCTTTATCGTATCCATTGACGTAGATCGCCTCCACATTTTCGGGCAACATTTTCAGGATCGTAGGAAGATGCTCGTAGGAAAGACGACCCTCGGTCCATTGCAGGCCGTGTCAGTTATTTGTAGTCTGGTTGACCACAGCTTGATTGCGGGACGATAAGTCATCGTAATGGACAGGAGGGAGAAAATTCATGCATCCGCATAAGGTTAAATCGCAAATGATGTAGCCCAGTTCTTTCAAGATGATAGATATATCTCCCGTCTTTTGATCATGACAGTGAAAGTATTCCATGTTCAGAACAATGTAGGAATCTTTGAGAGGTTTGGCACTCAAAATATCCATCTTCTTCAATTGAGAAAAAAAAACAAAATTCTCTCTCTCTCTCTCGCTGTGTGTGTCCTGAAGGAAAAAATGGATAGCGTTCTCTCGCCATCTCCTCTTTTATAGAGAGAGAAGGTTGCACGTGACAGGTCGTATGAATTCTGGGAAAGGTCACATTCGTATATATATTTTTTTGAATAATATTGTGCGCATCTCAATACACATCCATCATAATAATAATAAAGGTCACCTTGGAAAGAAAAAGAAATAAAAAACATGGAAGTCGTGCTCGACTTTGAAGGTTTCTACGATTCTCAAGGAGCCTTTATTGTGAAAGAATTGGCTTACGTCACATTGGACGGTACTTCTCGAGGGGTATTTGTTTTTAAACCCCCGTTTCCATGGAAAATGCTCACCGAAAAAGAAAAACGAACCGCTATGTGGGCGAGTGATTATTATCACGACTTCTCGTGGTACGAAGGAGAAATTCCGTACAGTTATTTTCCATGGGTGTTAACGATGTTGACGGAACACTTTTCCGTGATTTGGGTGCGAGGAGAAATGAAACGGCGGTTTTTAGAGAAATGGTTGCAAAGATCCATTTATTGCATTTCGGGATCGACGCAAGAGATTCTCAAATACAATGGGATCGAACACATGAATTGTCCTAACCATACAAAAGGTTTTTTCCATTGCGCTCTACAAAAAGCGGTTCGGTATCATTATTATTTAAAGACACAGAGAAGAAATTCGCAAGGTCGATCCTGCACAATTCAATCTTGACAGAACTCATTAAAAAGATACATATATCACGTTACTTCTTCAACAGCACAGATGGTTCTGAAGCGAAACTTGGAATTTTGAAATAATAGGTCAGGGAGAAATCATTCTTAAAAAAATGGTAAAGTCTCGAATCGGCTGGGATAAAAAAAATTTCTCAGAGCTGAGATAAAATTCTCTAACTCAAAAAAAAAAAAAAAAAAGAAAAAAAAAACATTTGGTTAATTTTTATCATGTCTTAGACATGATAAAAATTAATGAACCTCCCTTTTTGTCTGGGAAGGATGTCTCACCCTTTCTAAGAATAGACCATGACTCATCCTTTCTCTAATGGCAATCATTCCATGAATGAATCACGATTTGTTTTTCAAAAGAGTGAGACAACATTCCCAGACGAAAAGGGAAGGGGGTCGTTAATTTTTATCATGTCTTAGACAACTTTTTGTTAATTTTTATCATATCTTAGACATGATAAAAATTAACAAAAAGTTTTTTTTTTTTTTGAGTTGGAGAATTTTTTCTCAGCTCTGAAAATATTTTTCCAGCCGACTCGAGACTTTACCATTTATATTTACGAATAGTCTTTGGATTATTTATTTATTTTCTTTTAAAAAGAAAAATTCTGAGCTAGACCTATCTATTGGCTTAATATTCTGGTCATAGAAACAGTCTTGAATCTCATTTTTTTCGAGGCTAATGCACGGTTTCTCCAATCAAAAGGGTTACTATAAAGGGATTGGTTTGAATGCATTTATCTGCAAATGTTGTAGGATTCTGTTGTTGAGAGGGGGTGGATATATTATTATTATTATTATTATTATTATTATTATTATTATTATTATTATGATTGTGGCAGATTCGTTTTCTACATGGAAATCTAGTCTCCTCCGAAGACCTTTTGTGAGGATCGTCGATAGATGGTTTTTCAATAGGAATGGTTTCCCTCGGATCCTCAAGAGATAGAGGGGGGTCCTGTCTTGAGACATGGAGCGGTCTCTCCTCCTCCTCCTCCTCCTCGAGGAGTCTTGAGAAAGAGAGAGAAGTTTTGGTTCCCTTATCCTCGAGGGGTCTTGACAAATCGAGAGGTCCCTCATTTTCGAGGGGTCTTGATAAATGGAGAGGTTTTTCATCTTCGAGGAGGTTTGATAAAGGAAGAGGTCCCTCCTTCTCGAGGGGTCTTGAGAAAGGGAGAGGTTTTTCATCTTCGAGGAGGTTTGACAATGGGAGAGATCTCTCCTTCTCGAGGAATCTCTCCTCCTCTAGGGGTCTTGAGAAAGGGAGAGGTTTCTCCTTCTCGAGGGGTCTATCTTCCTCAAGGGGTCTTGAGAAAGGGAGAGGTTTTTCATCTTCGTTGGGTTTAGACAAACGGAGAGGAATCTGAACAGGCTTCTCCTCATCCCCATTATTATCGAGGAGGATGAGGATAGGCTTTTGGAAAGGTTTCTTCTTTTTCTTCTGAACAGGCTCCTCCTGATGCTCGGGGAGAGGGATGGGGTAGTTGTTCCACCATTCTATTTTTTCTTGCTCGAGTATTTTTTTCAAAAGTCGTGGCCTCCTTAAGATGAGACGAAGGAGGGGAGTCCTCGAGAAGAATATAATAGGTATTCTTCTCAGTGTTCTCGATCGAGAGAGGTTCGAGCAGACATTTGTTCAACCATTCACTAAAATGAACGAGAATCCCTTTTGTCTTCTCAAGACGATCCATAATCCTATTCATTTGCGAGACGGTTAGAAAGTGGGACGTGTAAAAATATTTGGCTCGTTTCATTAACAAAATTTGTGCATCGAAAGGTGGAATGTCACGAGCCATCAACACGTTTTCGTCGGACAAAAATTCGTCCCGCATCTTTTGACAACTCCCCACGGTATGATAACCCGCACATTTTGAAAAATCGGAGGCTTTCAAGTAAACGACTCCTTGGATGATATAAAAGGAAAGATCAACATATTTATATTTAAAAGGAATACACGTGGTGAGCTGGGGATGCCTCCTCATGATCCACTTGGACAAAAATACGACTTTGGGACTCTCCCCTTTTATTTATAGAGAGAAAGAGAGTGTGACCTTCCCTTCCCTCCTCCTCTCCCTGCTTCCTCTATCTCTGGAAGTCCTTGGGATGGAAAGGGTGACTTTAAAAAAAGAAGGTCATGGTTGGATAATTTTTTGTTTATTAAATTACTACTGTCACTTCCTCATTCCCGCACACATTCATCTTTTAAGAAAAGAAAAAGAGGTCATGGAGATAAGATTTCTTGGAAAGAAGAGAGAAAAAAAAATAAATAAAACGGCCGTCATAGAGCCTCTATGTGTGTCTGTGTGTGTCTATATATAAAAAGGCGAGAGTACTGGGCGAGATCATTTCTTTTCCATTGGGAGCCATGTTGCTGTTAGACGTTTTTCCAACTCAACGGATTTCGAACGGGGAGGATTTGAAGACGCTAAAGCAAATCTCCAACTTAAAAATCTTTTTGGCGTGTCATTGTGCGACATTTATTCCGCATTTACCACCTCATCAAGCGATCGTTTCTTTAAACCAAGATGTCGAATCCTCCAACCTGCTCGTTCAGAATATATACAGAAATTTATTCGAATCGCAACAAACGAAAGAGGAATCTCCCTTCTCTTGGAATCGGATGGATCGAGCTTTGTGACGGCCCATTCAAACAGACCGGCGATATAAGGATCCGCGCACGAATTTTCGGTGGAAGAATATTTTTCTCACGAAACGATACTTTACGTTTGGAGTGAGAACGACGGCTGAGGACGAAGTTCATATTGTTCAGACCACAGCCGCTCCTCTCGCCTATTACGAATCATCGTCCCCCAATCTGAAGGAAAGAAGTTTTAAAGTCACCGACAGGATGAAATATAAGAAATATATTCTAAGACCTTTTCAAAACTATGTCGTTCCCCCGAAAACGCAATATCTCATCGTCACGACCCAGAAGAGTCTCTTTCTCGTCGATCGGTGCTCGTGGACGCTTTGGAAACAATTGAAAAAGGAGATTTCTTTCCAATCGCCGATGGTGTTTCAAGACGAAGAAGAGAACCCTCCGCCACCTTTACCCATCCCTTCCTTAGATGATAAGAGGAGCTGGAGCAAACCGTCATGGCCCTAAACAAAATCGACCCGGCAACGGAATGAAATTGAAGTCATCACGATTGAAGATGAGGAGGAAGAAAAAAAATTACCTCTTAAAAAACGGTCGACTTACCGGAACCTACCTGGCGTGCAAGATCCGCTTCAGAACCGAGAAGCTTCTTCTTCTTCCCCGACTTGTTCAAACAGGCAGCCTTTTTCGGACTCCTCACAGACAGAACCTCTTCCAGTATCCTCTTCTTCTTCTTCTCCTCCAACCTGTCCCGACATCGTAGAGGTAGAATGTCAGACGGGTCCACAAGGTTCAACGAGTCCCGACATCGTAGAGGTAGAATGTCAGCCCGGTCCACAAGTTCCAACGGGTCCAGAAATCATGGAGGCAGAATCACAGCCCGGTCCACAAGTTGCAACGGGTCCAGAAATCATGGAGGCAGAATCACAGCCCGGTCCAGACATCCTAGATCCCTCCACTCATCCCAAAGAGACTCCAAGTGTTTCAAGACAGCCTTGTGATGATCCAGCCCTTCCCGTATGGAATGATTATATGGACTTACAAAATTTGATGGAACAGGAAGAAGAAGAAAATAATCATACGGATGGGTGGGTCAAATACTGTTTAGATCAGTTAACCTCGAATGAAATTGAACTGTTATGGAATTGCATTTCTGAAATCACATCGGAAATGAGGTAAAAACCAAAACAAAAAAAAACAATTTTTTTTAACAACAATTTGGAGGAGGGTCATGATATCAATAAAAAAAATTATATAGAGTCCAATCTTGGTGGTTCACTTCAGTTTTCCATCATGAGGTGCTCCACGTTTCCCGAAATATGGATCCCATTCCAAGAGAGATTGTGTAGAGCCTTCACTTCAGTTCTTTTTTTTCTACCAAGAGGAGAGGGTCCCCAAAGGGCTACCCATGTCCAAAGAGAGAGAGTGTAGAGCGTTCATTTCAGCTTTTTTCCAAGTTTAGGGGAGGGAGGTGTCAAAATGGCACCCCCCATTTTCAAAGAGACATCGTGTAGAGCGTTCATTTCTGTTTTTTCCAAAGTTAGGGAGTTTTCAAATGGCTACCCATTTCAGAGAAAGAGAGAGAAGGTGTAGAGCGTTCATTTCAGATTTCCAAGGTTAGGATGGTGGTGGAGAATCCTCCAAAATGGCTACTCATCTCAAAGAGAGAGAAAAAAGGCGTAGAGCGTTCATTTCAGTTTTCCAACATTAGAAGGTCCCAAAATACCTTCTGAATTCAAAGAGAGATCGTGTAGAGCGTTCATTTCCAGTTCTCCAAGATCAGAAGAAGAGGGTCCGCTTTTCCCAAAATGGCTTTCCGCATTCAGAGACAGCAGGGTGCAGTCTTCAGTTTTCTCCCTCCCCAAGAATAGAGGGTCCCAAAATGGCTTCCCATTTCAAAGAGAGAGGGAGAGGCGTTCATTTCCGTTCTCCAAGATAGGGTCGTCTGCTTTTTCCCAAAATGGCTTCCCAATTCAAAGAGAGAGAGAGTGAAAGGGTGTGTAGAGCGGTCATGTTCATTCTCCAAGACGGGGTCGTCAGCTTTTTCTCAAAATGGCATCTCCCCATTCAAAAAGAGATCGTGACCAATTTTTTCCAGTTTTTTCCAAGATGGGGGGAGAAGAAAACCTAGGACGGAATAACACGACACACAGAGAGAAAGAGAAAAAAAAAAGCCATCTTGTCATTTTCTGATAGGGTACCGGTGTTCGAATACTTTTGTGACCGACTGTACATACATATGCACATGAACACATGCATGCATAGATACATACATTTCTGAATCTGGTCCCAATAACCGAAGAGCACCAAAAACTGGTATCGATGCATTAAATTTCCCTGCTAGACATGATGCAGGGAGATTTAATTGTATTAATTCTTTTTTTGCTTTCATTCACTAAAATGTACATACCATTTTACATTGCTTCACAATTTTCTTATCTCATATATGTTGCTTTCTTTTAGATTGTTTACTTATTTTGAATACCTAAAGCTGATCATACTTAGACTTTTGTCATCTGCATTAAATATTTTTCAGTATATTTACCTTTCAGTTTACATAACATGTGGATTTTAAAGAATCAAACTGAATAGATATTTTCAAAAACCATTTATAGGAAATTGGAAAAATGGTCCTTTTATAATACATGCTTTTTTCCTTTTATTATTACAAATGTGAAGTTAGTGGACTAAAGAACTTACTGTCTAACAAACTTTCCCCCCTTCATATTTGTAATTAAAAACTGAGTTTTAAGTAATCTTAATCTTTAGCATATTTCTAAAATAATCTTTAATGAAAGAAAAATGAATGCTTAAGTTTTCTTTCAAAGCATTCTTCCCATTTCCTTATTATTATAGTAAACACACTGAGAACACAAATTTGCTTATATGCATTATCTTAATTGTATCAATTTAATTTGTCCAATGTGAGAATTCCAATTACATGCAGCATGTTGCGGAATATTGGCAGCATTGCAATAGTTTTCTTTAATGATTGGTTTGAAAATCCATTCATTAAAAAGGCAGATATTACATAGAATAACAAAACCTGAACTGTGATGTTCTCCTCTCTTCACCAAACTCAACTCCCTTAATCCAAACAATGGATCAAGGAATTATAACAACATTCAAAGCGTGTTACATCAGGCACGTTTACATCTTTTCAAATAAAGTACTAGACGAAAGAAAGCACACTAATGGCATTTTTGGAAGGAATTCAACATAAGTGTGTGTGTGTGATTATGGAAAAACCTCGAGGGCTAAATGCCTAAGGGGAGGGTTTTTTAAGGGAAACTGGCTCGTATACAGGTTACACATGGGGAAAACCATGAAAACGCCCATGCAGCGAGCCCGTTCGCGGGATTCGAACCTCGGAACGAATTACCAGTGTTCAGCGACTTTACCGCTCGGCTGCTGGTGGGCGAATTCAACATAAGACACTGCATAGAAATGATTGAAGACCCATGGGAATATGTGAATTCATCAACCATGATTGTTTTCTGGCTTTTGCTCTGGCCAATGAACAATTTTAAAAGATTTCCATCGAGTGGAAATGAAGCCAAGGAAATCATACAAACTGCAAAAGGAATATTCATATATGGAAGGAGAAATAGAAAAATTAGTCAAGAATGAGAATTCTGAAATAACAAATTAAGAACTGAATGATTTTACTTCGTTATTGACTGAACATCAGTTGAACTGTGAAAGCAGCAATAGAGGGGAAGATGAAATGCTTTTAATGTACAAGAAGTTAAACAAATTGTTAAAAAAAGACACAGGAAATGTCCGATTTTGGAATACAGATTGACCGAAGTGAAGAAAGAAAAAAACACTTTGAGAGGAATTCAAAAACTACACTCCTTACCACAATATGTTTAATAAGTTGCATCAAGTATTGTCCCAAACAAAAAATCAAAAGCTATTTCAAAAAATAATTGTATCATGTATCTACTTATTAAGCAGTAATAGAAATTATTTCAATTACCATTTGTTTCATCTTTGCCTTTTAATTACAATAATATTAAGGTTTGTATTAAGTATTCATGCTTTCTTAATCTGAAATATACCTAACCCGTTTTTTTCCATAAAAAGTTGGTCTTTGCGGAATGTAATTTTGCTGTATGTGCAGTATGTTAATGACATAACCCCTGTCTTTGGCAAAGCTTTAAAGTATACATATACAATGAACCCTCTGGAAAATTACCACCCATGGTCCCAGATAATTTTTTCTTCTGTGTAGTTGTCTGAAAGAAACAATGTTAAATATAGATATTGCCCTCAGAAATATTCAAAAATCATTTTTCAGGATTGATCAGATAATGATAAAGCACATTAGGACTATCTGATAAAGGACAGAGATATAATAATGGGGGCCTCTTAAGGGAAGCTGGTTGTATTCATATTACACATTTAGAAAATTACATGAACAACTGTGCAGTTAGCAATTTTGCAGGGATTTGAACTGGATCAAACTACCAGTGGCTACTTGGATTTATAAATAGAGAAAAGTTCTTACTGTTGAGTGATAACTACTACCTACATGCCTCTTGAAACACATAACAAAAAATCAGGATACTTGTTTTGCATGTTCTGGTTCATCTGCCTTACATCTTAGACAATAACATTGCATTAAAATTTATTTCAGTACTTCTAACATTTCTTCTGTGTACATAACATTCTTCTGTGAAATATTTTGAAACATGTTAAACAGTATATTGAACAATATTTGGCTTCTAAGTCACCTATAAGCTGATTTCCAGATGAGAAAATGTGAGAATGATAGCGATTACATAAGTGATCCATTGTTGGTGCTTTCTAAGTAATTTTAAATTCAGCCACTAAAAATGACAGAATTTTTTAAATGATCCACTATGTTAAAAACAACTATAGACTTCCTATTCTTTTTTAACATATACAGGTTAAAATTGGTTTTCATAATACTACATATATTTAACAAGATGTTGATTCAAAATTACAATATATGTTTATTACATATTATGAAATTAACATATTGTTATTAGATAAATTTTTACTGTCTAAAATTTTGTAGAAATAATGGATTATAAATTGCTTTTAATTTTTTATAGAGCTTTTAATGAATGGTTACATGATGAGGAAAGAAATACCAGAACATCCTTTGTAATAAATAGCTCATTGGGGAAAAAATTCAAAATCCATTCTTCTCTAACTATGACAGGTAGCCGAATCTGAAGGTTATAAATCTGAAGGGAAAAGAATATGGCAACTAAAAGTTCAAGGTTTAAAAAGTGTGGACAGACATGTACAGCTAGCATAAATATTAAAATTTACGAAAATAAAATTTCAATACAGTACTACAACACATACTACAAGCACAATTTTAATTTAGGTCATATTCTTATTCCATCACCTTGTAAAGTTGCGCGCTTCCAACCTGCACACAACAAGAGTGGTGACTACTGAGAACTCGCCCTACAAGGAGGGGGGAAGAAAATCTAACAAGGGTCGTTTTCAGGACAATTTTGGTTCACTCTAAATGAAAAAAAAAATTGTAAACATGGTTAATTTTTACTGCAGTTTTCGAGACGTAAATAGATTTGAATGCGAGCCGCCCGGTGGGTTAATACGTTATACAATACACATATATTTTTTATTTGGTATCTATTTTCATCATTGGTTTGGTTATTTATTTAATTACGGCAAAGCACACAAGGGCTACTGCGTAAATGGAGGGATGCTTTCGTTAAGGACTTTCTAAGTGAAACTGGCTTGTACCAGGCTGTACATAGGAAAAATCATAAAATCACTCATACAACCCAAAATACCATTCGCTGCTATTCGAACCCGGGTGGAATTACCAGTGATCAGTGATAACAGATGGCCCACCAGCACCGCACGGTCGTCGGTGAGCTAATCTGCTAACATGTAACGTGGTTTGTATTCGAAAATGGATTGTTAAAGACGCCGGCAAATATTCAAAGCATTTCAACATTGGAAACCATCTCTGAACTTCAATATAAATCAGAAAAATTCGTAATTTTTTTAATTTATGATGTAAAATTAAGAAAAATCCTTAAAATTTGCGGAAATTCGCTCAGTAATAAAGTGAGTCTTGCGGAAGAATTCAAACAACGGGTAATAACTTTGCGGGTATTTTGTCTGCTTTATCAGCTCTTTGATTGCAAATCATCAAATAATAATTAATGGTAAAGCAGATGAAAGGTCTTTACCTAGGTAAGCATAGTTACCTAAATTTCAATGATTATTTCGACTTGTCTCTGTATTTATTAGATTTAGATATGCGTGAACAGTATTTTCCTATATTATCATCACTTTTTTAAGATATTGTTGCGTTCTACGACTTCGTGGATTTGGAGTGACTGATGATGACTTGATGAAGGATGAAAAATGTATATAAAATATATGGTGGTATAATAACAAAAAGCTAACAGGAGTAATTTGTAATAGTTTCAGAATAATTGTTTAAACTTTCTTAATGTTATTCCAAATAAAACCCTGGCATTTTTAATTGAAACTGTTTCTTCTTCTGTTTGTAGTTTTTAAACATACGAAAGCTGTTTGCCTAAAGAAAGAAATGCCTTCCTTCGAGGCTTTTTAAATGGAACTGGTTCGCATCCACATTACGCATGCGGAAAAATCATGAATACTCCCATGTAGGAATATTTAAGGATTTGAACAATGGTCGATCTAGCAATTTTCAGCTATTTTGCCGTTTGGCCGCGAATGGGTCTTAAGACTTGTTTTAATTATTAAACAAATTCCAGTTGCAATTGAAAAATTGACCATCAGGTCATTAGGCGACGAGCTCTCCAATACTTTTAACAATGCAATCAGAATTATTTAGTGCACAACACTCGCCCAGATAAGCATCAGTCACGCCTTTTCTGGAGTCATACATCACATATCCAGGGGAATTATTCAGTTAAAATCGAAATAAATAGGTACTAAGATAATCAAATCCGGTCTAAAGTCCAGAGTGGTCCCCAGCGGCAGATCCGGAACACTATAAGTACTACAAAGCACATCCCAGGGCCACCAGCAGCGATCGCCGGTTGCAATACGATAATGAAGCGAGTATAAAAAAGTGGAAACTGATTTCAGAGTTCAAATCCAAGGTTATTTTCCTTCTGTATGCTACGCAGATATTCATGCATAAATAGGTATTCAATCTGTAATACCTATTTATGCATGTTAGCCACCAGGTGTGTCCGCCCTTCATTACTTGTCACATGTAAACTCCGCATATTCTAAATTTAATAATTGAAAGTTAATTTAAGCATACAACCACGTTACAAAAAAAGGGGAGGGGTAGAAAGAAGGAAGAAAAAAGGTGGAGATAAAACTGTAATCCTTGAACGAATAACAAATGGAAATTATATATGTATAAAAAAAATTACACGAAACTGTAATAGGTTTGTGTCAGGTGTAATTTTATTGTTTGCTTCTCATCTAGTGTGCTCGCAAAAATGAAAAGAACTGTATAAAAGCGCTTTCTGTAGGTCAGTTCTTATTTCATGGAAGAAAATACTTTCCTCTCTATGGTTTAGATACCTTACACAGCTGTAAAAATTATATCAATTGTCAATCTATTACTCCTTTTGGAAGAGGAGGAAAGGGCAAACAAAGCAGCTTTTTCGGTAAGCGAAAGTGTTTTTGCTTATCTCTAAATGCCCCGTAGGTACCCCATGGAGGTAAGAATGAAAGGAGGGGCCAGCCCCGCACTGCGAGTGAAGCATTGCTCCCAGGCTTTTGTCACCAAATTTTTTGTTTACAACTAGAGCTTCCCTAACAGCGCTTTGTTAGTATTTCCACACGCCACAGTTCCGTACAAATCAAATTTTAAACTGGGTAAAATCGCCAAAATATATTTACTAGAGAATTTGAATTTGATAATGAATATATCCTGAAACGTGTTTTAAATCAAAAGTTTGAAACTTGATGTCTAGATGTAAATATAAAATTAACCATGTTAAACTATTTGTAATTAAGCACATAGGTCAGTAACATAAGTCAGCCACATAGGTAAGTTTTTTATTAAATAGGGTAAGGCATGCAAAGGCTGTCTGCCTAAAGGGGGGAGAGATGCCAACGTGGAGGAATTTCAAAGGAAAATTAATTTTGAGTTGGTATTAAAAATAATGCATGTAATTTTCATTGAAATTATGTTTATGCATATTTCTTATGTAAATATTTCTGATATATGCTAAATTATTGTAAATTACTTTACTCGAAAAAGATTGTAAATGCGCAGAAATTAAAGATTTGTCCATGCCGAAAATGAAAAATGTTAAATATATATGGGTATTTATGCATATGCTTGCAAAAAGCATGTATCGTATGCCTTTAACAAAATACGTAAATTTTCATTAAATTATTTATAAATATATTTGGAAATGAAGGATTTATTTATGCATAAACTCCTGTAAAAGTTACTGTGAAGAATTTAGTTATTAAATACATCTAAATTTATAATGATTATAAATATTATCTAAATCTATAATAAATTTAACATGTAATTGTAAGCATAAATTGAAATTCTGTTGACAAATAAGTTTGTGAAACTATTTAAGAAAGAATTGTTCGTACTGGAAAGCAATCTGTTAAAAGGTATTGTAAAGTAAATTCTATGAGATGCGTACTTAAGGAAAAAGTAAAAAAGAGTTTTTAGAATATGTAGTGTTGAAATTAAGGGTAAAAAAGGGATAAGTATTAAAAGAATTATTTCTTTACATTTTATAATAACTCAGTTACATACTCAGTTTGATAAAGATACAGATGTTCGTTTTATAGATGAATAAAATGCCTTCCACCCATTAACGTTAGTTTAAATTACACATTCATTTGGTTTATAATTCAATTCTAGTATATGTATGTGCAGTTGTAGAAGTAGTTCCGCTGAACTAAAGGCGCATTCTGAGTACTGATTATAACGTCATCAGCATATACTGTGAATGTGAATTTGTGAGTATGCCGTATGTCCTTCGAATAATAAGTGAATAGAACATGACTTAATAAGACCTAAGAGGAATGCGGTCAGAACTGTTAATTAATTTATTATAAGGGTTGAAAATAATATCCCGTGGTGAGATTGCTTTGCAATCCATTAGATATGAGTTCAGGTTGGTTGGCTTGATTAAAACATGTTTAGTGCTAATATTTAAGTTTCTTGATTTCCTAGAGAATTTTGAAAACTTTATCTACTAGATAAAACTACTTTTATAAAGATAAAACTATTTTTATAATTCACAATAGATAAATAAAAAGATCTTGCGATGTTCTAAATGCAATTTCAAGTAACAGTATGGGAAGACAAACTTTTGCTCTGCTTTCTTTCCGCTAGACTTTGCCATTCTGAGAGGACTCATTGTCATAAGCTAAGAAAGAACATTTTGCTTCAGAAACTGACACAAGTTTATACCAGGCCCGCGCCGACAATAGGTGCAGGGTCGTGCTGCGCACGACGGCGCCATATCGAAAAGGTGCCGGGCAATTATTAAAACAAGCAGAACGTTTTGATGTCTGTCAGGACAAGAAAATTCTAGCCTTTTGTTGACCTAATCCGACAAAAGCCGCTGGTAACCAGATTCGCCTGGGCTAACTATGTTCGGATGACCACCCCTGGGGGTCGACTGGGACTGGCAATCCCAGCGTACTGGCTAGATGAATATCTAGACAGCTTCGACTTTTGGGGTAAATAAACTGTCTTCACAGTGACTAGAACCATCGTTTATTTGTTGTCGCATTATTTTTTGATTAAATTAAGTTCAGGCTCGGCAGGGACCGTACTGGTACTGTCTTCTATGTCCTTTGGCTGTGAGGGCGTTACATGGTAAGATATCGAAGGTTGCCTTTGAGGATTGGCTCCCGTTGGTCAAAACTAAGCGATGGTTGATGTCCAACTATGACCATGTTCTATGTGAAACATTTAAATCCCCATGCGTAAACCGGGGGGAATGGCGCCTCTTCAGATGGTCTGCAGAGGCTGGGGCGATTTAACCGTGTAAAGGCTGCCTTATGCATGCCAGGTCTGGATTCTCCTTCCTTCTGGTGCACTGTCTTATTTAAACGTCTCCCCAGGGGGTCGACTCAGGTAAAAGCTGGTATGCTACTGGTTATAATCTGTACCTAGGCAATCACGGCCTTCAGGGGTATAAAATCAGTCTTCACAGGTCTAGAGTCATCGCTGGCGATGGCTAGTTCAGGCTCGGCAGGGACCATATGGGACTGTCTTGTCAGTTCCGTTATTTGTGGTGGAGCTATATAGTCAGATATTCATTGTTGTCCGGAGGAAAACACTCCCGTCGGTGGAGTGGTTCAGCGAACCTTTAGACTGTTTGAGGTTTTCAGGGGCGCCTGGAGCCTCAAACCTGCATATTTATATTCTTCCTTGGTTCCCCCTTGGGGGCGTCAATATACTATGACGTAGTGTTAGCTGGCCGGATTGGTGGCCCGGTCTGTCTAATAGTGTTTAAGTGACTTCGTTTTGTTGTTCGGCGTTGGGGACCCTGTTGATGGCAGATGTTTTTACTTTCCCTCCAGAACGGGGACATGGAATGTGAGGTGCTGAGTATTCTTGTCGATTCGGCTTAGTCCTGGTACTTCGACTCGATCGATAGGTTAGTGACCCTTGGATCTCCTTTAGGTGTTGGGACGTTTAACTACGTTAAGGCAGCTTCGAGCTTGCCAGGTCTCGATGCCCCTTCCTCCTAGCGCACTCTCTTATTTGAACGAAAGGTAATAACCAGGGCAGAAGTTCGTCTGTGGTGTTCTTTTATGTCTTAAAAATACAACATGAAGATTTACTACTGGTTAAGCATGATAATGGGAATAAAATGATTTGTCAAATATTTAAATTAATACTTAACTTCTTCAAAATACCTAAAAAATACAGAATATATTTATCTTACTATAAAGAAAAATCAAAATCATTTATAATTTAGATCATACTATCCAGTTTTTAACTTTGGCGCCAAATAACAGATTTGGCGACAATACATCAGAATCAAAACATAGAATGCTACTTTAAATCACCAATCGTACAGTAGAATTAAATAAAAAAAGAACATCACTTTCCTATGTGCTGTTTACAAAAATAACAATTTTACAAACAGTATAAACTATTCATGATAATAAAAGGAACAATAACATCACAAACAGTATTAGAAATATTTTACTGCACAAACAGACACATTCCATTATTGATTTTGTATTTATAAAAATCAGATGATCGTCAATACGTGGCAGTTAAACGGGTGAATCTTTACATTATGGTAACTTGGCAATTTTTGGGCGAAAATTTGGTGACCAACCCTGCTAGTTTTGTTTTGGACGCCATTTTGTTTTCACGAACTAAAGGCATGTTTTTTTTAACTCAACATTTTTACTAACAATCTGCTAGCCGAAATACGCTTATTATAATGTTACGTAAGGCGTTACGTTCGAACAATGGTTAGCTCAGAAGGGATTCATAAGTCATCTACCCGATGAATTAACAGCTATCTTGTCATAAAAGGAGCACTTCAAAACATTTAAACTTAAGCAAAAAGGTTTATTTACACATAGGTACAAGTTAAATGAATAAGAAATATTTATCTAGCTACAATATCTATCTAACTACATCATGCAAACATCGTCCTTAGCTATCTAAACCGCAACTATTCGTTTTTCTCTGGCGTCCCATGACGTCAGTCTCTCTCTAGCCTTTGATTCGCTGGCGTAGTGATGCCATTCCCAACGTCCTCCCCCCTTTGAGTTGCTGGATAGATACTCAAAACATTCAAATTTATCAAGCTCAATCTAAGTGACATCTTAACAGTTCTACCAGATCTTGTCTTTGTTGTCTTAAAACTGTCACATACATCGGAAACATCAGTGGGGTCCGGAGATCGGGGTGACCCAGAAATTTCTGAATAATGAGAGGTACGCAAGTCGTCTCCACGATGAGAAACTGAACACTTTACAACAGATTGATGTTTATGAGGATCACTTGGATGACATGAACCTGACAAATCATCATCTTGGATTTCTAGAAGAAACACTCGTTGTATCGGACGTACTAAATTGCTAGTTTGCGTTCTTAATCTAATTGTTCTCACTTTACCATCTTTTCCTGGAATCAGTTCCGTAACCCTGGCTAAAGGCCAATTCAATTTCTTTTTGATATCATCTCCTATCAACACAACGTCATTCACTCGAATATTTGGAAATTGTGAGTTTTGCTGTCGTTTCTGAATAAGTAGTCTTAAATATTCCTTTCGAAAACGTACTCGGAGATCTCCCATTACTTTTGCACGAAATCTGATTCTTTTCCTGAGATGATTGGTGTCTACTGTGTTTATATCAGTTACATCTAAATTGGATCTATCGGTCAAAAACATGGCAGGTGTAAGTGGAACTAAGTCTTCTGTATCTTCGGACAAATATATCAAGGGTCGCGAATTTACTACCATTTCACATTCGCACATAACTGTTTCCAGTTCTTCATAGGTAAGAACAGCTCTGTCCAATGTTCTCCTAAGGAGTTCTTTGACTACTCGAACAAGTCTTTCCCACCATCCGCCCCACCAGGCAGCAGTGGGGGGGAGGAATTTCCATTCGATCTTCTGTATTTCTGTTTGTCGAGTTACTTTACTCCAATCAATTTCTAACAAATTATTATAAGCTCCCCTAAAGTTTGTACCGTTGTTTGTATAAACCACTCTAGGCCTTGCTCTTCTAGCAACAAAACGTCTAAATGATAACAGAAAAGCATCAGTGGAAAGCGATGTTATTAACTCTCAATGAATTGCTCTATAAAGAGCACACGTGTAGAGAACCATCCATACTTAGTCTCCACGTTTTACAAATAGGGGACCAGCCAAGTCAATACCAACTACTTCGAAAGCTGCTGTATTTTCCACTCTATCAGCAGGTAAAGAAACTGGTTCAGTGATGAGAGATTTAGTTTTATATCGTCGGCATTTAATACAGTCCTTCAGAACACTACGTATCGCTCTTCTTCCTCTTGTAATCCAGTATTTTTCACGCAATATACTTAGTAATATCTGGGTTCCAGCATGACAGTTTTCTCGGTGAAAATATTCAATCAGTCTTTGAGTAAAAATACTTTTATCAGGAAGAAGAATAGGTCAAATGAAGAAAGGCTTATCTATGCGTTCAGTAATTCGAATTTTAACTTTGATAATTCCGTTCACATCTTTGAAAACACACAAGTTCCGAATAGAGGTTTCACTAGGAAAAAAATGAGCTTGCACATTACGAATAAGCAGAATTTCAGCATTTTGAATCTCCTGCATTAGAAGTTCTCCCCCCCCCGTCTAGTATCATGGCATGATCTTACATTACTGATAAATCTGAATATCCATGCAACCATTCTAACTATTGAATGGAAATCTGAGAATTTAATGGCATACCTCGGGACTTTCTCTTCCGACAAATTAATATTATATAACCTAACCTTTCTCCTTTCAAGTGTTATATTTCGGGTGTTTCTGTTGTCAATATCTCGGTATCAGGCCAGTTGTCTGTTATTTGCAACAACCATGCCGGGCCTATCCACCAGCAGGATTCTAACAATTTCTTAGGGGAACACCCTCGCGAGATCAGATCAGCGGGATTCATTTTCCCTGGCGCATGTCGCCATTCATTATTAGGAAACAGATTATTTATTTCTTTTACTCTGTTCGAGACAAAAACTGTCCAATCACCCTGTTCTTTTAACCAGTATAAAGCTACCCTAGAGTCGTTCCAAAATATTGTTTTAATATCATGGGCGTTTAATGCTTGCTTCACTGAATATGCCAACCTGGCACCAATGCGACAAGCCATAAACTCTAACCTAGTGATCGTTACTTTCTTCAAAGGTGCAACTCTGGTTTTTGCTCTAACAAAGTAAATTTTTACCCCTTGAGAGGTTCTCGTTCTAAAAAAAATACAGGTGGCATATGCCTCTTTGCACTCATCTACGAAAACATGCATCTCAGTGGAATCATTTCTTTCAACATAACGTGAGATTTCTATATCTCTTAATGCGTCTATTTCTCTAAACCATCTTTTAAAATACCGGGTGGCCATAATTAAACTGACAGTGCTCACAGTGTTCTGTAGCGCGATCTATTTGCGAGAATGACGCCACATTTTGTAGGAAGATTAAACAAGACGGGGGACGAAGGATTCCGCGAAAAAACAAATTAGTTCCAAAAGTCACCGCTAGGGGAATATTTGGCGCTGTGTAATAGAAAATAGAGTGTTAACAAATGCAAATCAATACGGAAATTACCTTTTATTTTGCATTCAAATGAGGTTCAATGTGGCTGCCGTTGTAGTGGACCACATATTGCATTCTGTGCACAGTATGCACCACAGCAGAAAGTAAGAATCTCCCGTACAGTCCGTGATATGTTATCCTTCAACGTAGCCAGGTCCTGGACCACTCCTTGATAGACCTTAGATTTAAGGTAACCCCATAGCCAGAAGTCGCATGGTGTAAGATCAGGCGACCGAGGTGGCCATGCAGTTGGAAATTAGCGGCTAATGACTCTTTCTGTTGTGAATTTCTGTCGTAGCATCTGTTGCACCCGTACAGCAACGTGTAGAGGGGCTCCATCTGGCATGAAAATGATTTCCCCCAGGCATTGTCTTTGCTGAAGTGCCGGAATGGCAAAGCTGTCTCCGGTAACAGAACATGTTTCCGGTCCTGTCGGGGTAATCATCAAACAGTTACCTTTGGTGAATGTAAGGGAATTGCTGTGACTGCATGTGGTGGTTTGTCATCCCAAATTCGGCAGTTCTGGGTATTCACAGTTCCATTCAGGTAAAAGTGGGCCTCGTCTCCCCATAAAATTTTCCACGGCCAAGCATCATCCACCTCCATTCTGGCAAGAAAGGTGAGAGCAAAAGTCAATCGCTTATCATGGTCGGGGTACAATAACTCCTGTACACGGCTGATCTTGTACGGATAGAAGTTCATAATCATTCGTAAGATTTTCCATACTGTACTGTAAAGCATATCCATATTGCGAGCTACTCCACGAGCGCTAGAGGTGGCAGCAATATTATCTGGTCCTCTGTCGACATTCGCCGTGGCAACTACTTCGATTGTATCCTGTGGTACAGGTTTTCGTCCTCTGCCTGACTGAACGTTCAGAGAATCTGTTATCTCAAATGTCGCAACCATTGCTTTTAGCCTATTAACTGACACAGGACCGTTACCTTTACGCTTTTTTTGTGTGTTCTAAAAGCACGAAGAGCGGCTGACGCGTTGCACTGGTTGAGATAAAAGAATTAATTTGACCAGTAACGCACGCTCGACTAAAGAAGGAGACATTGCACATAAACTTTCAATCCGATTGATTCGAACCGGAACACATTGCCTTTTAAAAGTAACACATTAAACGTAACACATTTCCTTTTAAATCGGTGTTTATGTAGATTTTTACTCTTTTTTAAAAGTGTTGCCATATTGCACTTGAACTAAATCAGAAAATGTGCCTAATAAAAGGTAATTTTATTCCGTATTAATTCGCATTTGTTAACACTCTATTTTCTATTACACAGCGCCAAATATTCCTCTAACGGTGACTTTTGGAACTAATTTGTTTTTTCGTGGAATCCTTCGTCCCCCGTCTTGTTTAATCTTCCTACAAAATGTGGCGTCATTCTCGCAAATAGCTCGCGCTACAGAACACTGTGAGCACTGTCAGTTTAATTATGGCCACCCGTTACATTTGAATATCATCTGGTAAGGGAGTATCCCACTTTAGATTTAAATTTCACGTTTCCTGCAATAAAAGCTTAGGTGGTAAGATTGCAGGACTCAACAGACCTATTGGATCAAATATTTTCTGAACTGTAGCTAAAATGATTCTCTTAGTAAAATTCTGATCTTCACTTACAAGGTCAAAGTTTAAATTACACTTAAGAGTGTCCTTATCAAGATCCCACAAAATTCCCAATACTTTCGTGACACCAGTACTATTAGAAACGTATTTACATTTTACATTACTCTCCCAGTTTCTTAAGTTAAAGCAACCCCGTGACAAAATATCTTTTGCATTTACAATAAAATTTTCTTCCTCCTCAATATTTGCAACACCAGAAACACAATTGTCTACGTAAAAAGAATGTTTCAGATTTTGTGCTATAGCATCAAATTCAGATGGTACATTATCTAATAAATGTGTAATTGAGGCTGCTAATAAAAATGGACTCTAACCCAAATACTACTCTGCGATGTCGGTAAACAATCTGTTCACTCTCGGACGGATAAAAAAACCGCAAGAAATCCCTATGTTGAGGGGCTATACTTAGCATCAGAAATGCTTTCTCAATATCTGAAGATAATCCTATTGGATGAATTCGAAACCTATCAAGTATGTCTGGAATTATTTCTAGTAAGTTCGGACCCTTATACAAAAGGTCGTTCAAAGAGCATTTACCACTTTCTCGGGTTGACGTGTCAAAGACAGGTCTGATTTTTGTAGTGGTACTGTCTTTAATTACTGGCCGATGAGGTAAAAAATGTCCCGTCTTAATATTATCAGTTAGCTTTTCAATTATATTCAATTTTTCCCATTCCCGGAAAATCGTTGTATATTCTTCTAAAAATGCTTTATCTTGTGCTCGCTGGCACATCCTTTTATGCCGCTTCTAAGTAAAATCTTTATTTGTCTGCAAATCGGCCACATCAAATTTAAAAGGTAAACAAAGTTCATGTCTACCGTTCGAAAGAATTTTCACATTATTTTTAAACTCTTCCAAAACTCTAGTGTTGTATCTCTCAATAGAATTCTAAAAAGGTAAAAAAAGATCTCTTACCTTTTCTTTCTCCCGGAAGTCGAGCTTGTTCCATTCCAAATTCTTATGACTGACACTTCTGTATAAATAAAGATATTATATTTAGATATATTTATACATTTTATATACAATTATTAGGTTACATAAAAATTATCCGTTCTCCAGCTAACAGTCATTCGAGTTCGGGTTCAGAGTTCTAACTACGTTCTTACGTAGGATTCTTCTCGAGTGGTAGTTTAGATATGGTAGCGCTGATAGTCCGGAGTTTAGATGTAACATCACCTCCCACCATTGAGATCCGACGATGCGGAGGAACTCAATACACACAGGTCCAGTCGATGAGGAGGCCGAACAACTCGTCCAGCTCTGGTCATCACTCGAGGACTTGAAGCAGGTTCTGGAATACTAGCAGCCTGATCAGCCTGACCAGTTGCATGGTCGTTTCTATTTCGAGGTGCTCTGTCGGGGAACGGAGGGCCAACGGATTTGGAAGTAGAGATCTCCAACGGGAAAAGCCGGGGCACTGGACGAAGCAGAGTTCCATTTCTTGTCTTGACCCTCGCTAGTCTAACTATCCCGTCTTTACTGGGTAAAAGCTCGACTATCTTGGCTAAAGGCCAATGTATGCGTCGTCTCTGGCTGTCTTCCAACAGAACGACATCGCCTACTTGCAACTGTTGAAATTTTCCCTTCTTTATTGCCTCTTGTCTCAACTGACCAAGATATTCATTACGAAATCTGTTTCGTATATCATGTCTTATTCTCTGTCGGTACTTGGCTCGGCGGTTTAGTTCATTGGAATATACGTAGTCCATATCAGGAACTCCTGATGACGGCAATTCTTACAGGAACATCATACGGGTCAGTGGTGATGGATCTTGATTATCCTTTGATACGTATGTGATAGGTCGCGAATTAATCACTTGTTCACAGTCACATACTATAGTATATAATTCTTCATAATTTAAGGACGTTCGACCTAATACTCTTCTTAAATTTTCTTTCACCATTTGCACAAGCCTCTCCCACCAACCTCCGCACTAGGCGGCTGTCAGAGGGTTGAACTTCCATCGTATCCTTTGGATAGAAGCAGCTGAACATATGGCGTTCCAATTAACGTTTTTAAGAACACTGTTAGTCCCTACAAAATTAGTTCCGTTGTCGGAATATATCACATAAGGTCTACCTCTTCTGGCAATGAATCTACGTAAAGATTGGATGAAAGTTTTCGTAGATAGAGAAGTAACTAGTTCGAGGTGAATGGCTCTATAAATAGCACACGTATACAAGACTATCCACGCTTTAGACCCCTCACGGAGATAGAGAGGACCCGCTAGATCTACACCGACGACTTCAAAAGTCACCCCTTCTCTGACTCGGTCTTCGAGTGGAAATCCTGGCTCGACTTCCACTCTTTGTGTAACAAATGTTTTACATCTTACATATTTTCTGATAATATTTCGAATACTTTTCCTGGATTTTAATATCCAAAAGTTTTCTCTAAGATTTGTCATTAAAGTGCTGACACCAGCATGCTGAAGTTCTAGGTGTTTCTCGTAAATTAGTCTCTCAACAAGAAGGTGTTTTGAAGGTAAAATGATAGAATATCGGAAATTTTCATTATCTTGACGCTGTAGGACGTTCGTTTTTAAAATTCCCTTTCGGTCTGCGATTCGTCTCAGCGCACGAATAGCAGGATCTTTTATGCCTGTAAATGATTCTTTCTGTACCAATCTACAAAGTGCCTTTTCAGCATTCTCCAATTCATCAACTGAGACATCAGGAGTGAGGTTTTTATCTTTGTTCTTTAAATCGTGATAAAACCTGAAAATCCAAGCGATCATTCTCACGGTTTTTCTATATGAAGAGAAGTATTTGTAGTACCAGTCCAAATTGTCTTCATGATCTAGAAGAGTCAGAATGGTTTTCCTTTTTTCTTTGTTTATAAGTTCTTCATCAGGCGTTTCTTCCACATGGGGCCACTCGTCTGCTGGTAAGTAAAGCCACGAGGGACCCTCCCACCATGCCGATTTCTGTAATTGCTCAATAGTACATCCTCTCGATGGGAGATCCGCTGGATTTAAACTTCCAGGTACATGCCTCCAGTCAGATATTCTGGTAAGCGATCTTATTTCTTGTACTCGATTATGAACAAACGTACCCCATGCTTGATCTCTTCTTATCCACCCCAAAGCTGTAGAAGAATCACTCCAGAACACTGTTCTACAATTCTTAAGTTTCAAAATCTGACAGAATTGTTTTGGCAAGCCTGGCACCTATCAGACAGGAAAGAAGTTCAAGACGTGAAAACGTAAGTTCTTTAATTGGGGCTATTCGACTTCTTGCGCTTACTAACTGAACCTTTACACCTTCGATGGTTTCAGCTCTTAAAAATGCACATGTGGCATAGGCTCTTTAACTAGCATCCGAAAAAACGTGGAGCACTACGGTATCTTCGTTTTCGTAATCAATATTTAACCAACGAGGAATTTCAATCTGAGATAGCAGAAGCAATTGGTTCAACCAAGTCCCAAACTGCTCACTTAGGGGAAGAGGAAGATCTTCATCCAACTTAATCTTCTGGTTCCAGGTTTCTTGCAAAATTAGTTTAGGAATTACAGTTATCGGTGCAGTAAAGCCAATGGGATCAAAAATTTTCTGAGTAATTGACAAAACGTTTCTTTTGATAATAGGTTCCCTCAAGTTAAATGCTTCTTCGATCTTGCAAATCAAACTATCTTTTTCTAAATCCCATAATAATCCTAATACTGGGACAACTTTCGTCTTGCTCTCTATATCATCGATCGTGTCAATGCGAAAATTTGATCGCCAACATCTTAAATTGAAATGCCCTGAAGCCAAAATCAATCTCGCTTCTTGAACGAAATTTTCGGCTTCATCTACGTGATTTAAGCTAATTAACGAAGTATCGAGGTAAAATAAATCCTTCAAAATATTAGAAGTTTCTACAAACTTTGCTGGGACCGTAATCATAAGGTGACTAAGTGTAGCGGTTAGCAGAAACGGACTTAATGTGAGTTCAAAAACAATTCGGTTATTTCTGTAAATTTTAAACTTATGTTGATTATCGAACCATAGAAACCTTAAAAATTCTCTATCCTTTTCTGCTATTTTGATTTGACAAAAGGCCTTTTCGATGTCAGATGACACTCCTATGCGATATTTTCGAAAGCGATTCAATATACGTGGAATAATTTCTATTAAGTTTGGTCCTTTACTCAAGCAATCATTGAGAGAGGGTGAATTCTTAGAACGTGCAGATGCATTGAAAACAGGCCGCATCTTTGTAGTTTCGCTAGACTCCTTTATTACAGGTCTGTGTGACAAGTAGTGCACTCCTTCCTCTTTTTCCTCATTTACTACCTCAATAATGTCCTTCGCTTCCTACTCATCAAATATTTCTTCGTAATCTTTTCTTCTGCGCGTGTTAATTAGTTTACTTTCGGTTTTGACGAGGTGTCTTTCTGCCATAGTACGGTTACTGGATAAGACGGATTTATCTAAAATAAAGGGTAAAGTTACTTCATATCTCCCTGAGCTATCTCGTTTTACACTTTTTAAGAAATGTTGAGTTTCTTCTTCCAAGACACTTTTCGTTTTGTTTTCCTTACTTGAAATCCCCAAGGTGTCTAAACGCCAAAGAGTGGACAAATTTGTATTGGAAACATGTAAGGATAAAGAAAAAAACGGACAGGGAACTCGAAGTATTCGCATTCTCTTTAATCTTGCCCATTAAAGTCCAGCCTAACTTGGTCTCAAAAGCTACGTATTCCCCCGCAAAACGTTCAGTTCTTTCAGTGAACAACTGTGCTGCGGTGTCCACTCCTAACAATGAATGATGAATCGCTTCCGGATTTTCTTGAAACAGACAGAGATTTCCATTCTTATGATTGTCGTTGATAAGGATTCCTCTTTTTTCCATTACTTTAATCAACTTTTCGTCTTTGATCTAAGGTAGTGACGAACAAATTTTCCTCTGGTCTAGTGCTTCGATTTTACACCTGTACTTTCCATCCAAACTAGTTAAATCTATTTGATAACGATTATGATCTTCCGAAACTTCTACACCCCCAAATAACCCATGTTTAATTCTTTCAGGTCCTATCTTTTCTAATTTCAACGTTTTAGCAGCATATTGACTTATGTACGTGTTCTGACTTCCGGTGCCTATTAGCAGTCTTAAATAACCCTTTAAGGTTTTCCCAGCTACTCCTACGACCAAAGTTTGTAAATAAACTCCAGAACGGTTACTTTGATTCGAAAGTACTTTATTTTCAACTTCCTGGACAGTTTTGATCGCTCCCTTTTTACTCTCGGAATTAATTCTGTTACACATAATCGTAGAATGTTTAGAGTGACAATGGGAGCAAAAAATGTTAGAATCACAAAATTTGCTGATGTGACCCTTATTTTGTAAACACCTAAAACAAATGCCATTTTTGCGTAGTATTTCAACCTTTTCGTCATTCATTAGTTTCTGGGCAATACGACATTTATGGCTTGAATAGGAAAAATCTCCGCAAAAAACACATGCCTTAATCAATTTTTCTTTAATATCCGTAGACACTAAATCAGAAGCAGAAGAAGCTTTCGTTTGTAATTTATTGCTCTTTCCATCGCTGAAATGACGAGTGTTTATTTTCTGGCCTGCATACGCAGACTGACGGCGCCCACTATTCGCTGTAGAATGCTCAGAATTCTTATTTATGACTTCCGCCCTTTCGCGTGAATCTAAACATTGAGCTATAATCAAGCACAGGCTTTTAAATTACAATACGCACTTCCATTACTCATTCTGTTAATCTAAAGCAAAATATCTTGGGGAAGTGATTTCAGAATTATTGGACATAACACACTTGATAAATTTTCGAGGGACTGACCCAAATTTTCTAAACACCTTAATTCGATAGAAATATTATCATAAAATTTTCTAAAGCCCCGAACATCATTCGAGACTTTCAACGGTTTAGTGTTCAAAATATTATTTATGTGAGTGTAAATGAGCACATCTGTTTTCGCAAATCTTTCTTTTAGAAGATCAATTGCGGAATCGTAATTAGCAGCAGTAATCGGTAATCCTTCGACTGTATTTAAAGCAGAACCACCTAAAGGAGCTTTCAAATAATTAAATTTGTCTATTTTATCTAATGAATCATTTTTATGAATAGCAGACTCGAAACTGTTCCAAAAGGTTAGCCAGTTGTTTATATCTCCGTAGAATTTCGTTAAAGTTAACTTAGGTAATTTAATTCGAACAGACTCGTTATGTTTTGTTTCGTTTTGACTGTCAGTACTGAACTGGTTATTTACTACCGTTTCAGTAGATTTGCGTTTTAATTCGTCGATTCTTTTTGAGGTACGGAAACTGCATTTAACGACCTTTTGACGATATTCTTCACATTTTTGGAATTCAGCATCAAATTCTTCGACTTTAAAAAGAGGTTCTAATTCTGTATCGACACTTTTAAGCGATTCGAAATTATTCTTTAATATTTCTAAATTTTCTTCCAAATCATGATTTTTCGGATCAATTTCCGAAAGCTGCGATTCCAAATCTTTAAGCGATTTCGTTACTGATGTTCGGAGAGCTGCACGCTTCTTTTTTAACTTATTTAAGACCTCTTCAGACATGTTCTTAACAGTTCAAAAATTCAAAAAGTAATCAATAATTGTATTCTTAATCTTTATTGTCTAATTTAAATTCTTATTCTTAGCTCGGGCATCCCGGCAGGGATGCCAAAAAATTGTTGTATCTCTCAATAGAATTCTAAAAGGTAAAAAAAGATCTCTTACCTTTTCTTTCACCCGGGAGCCGAGCTTGTTCCATTCCAAATTCTTATTCGATGAAATATCTAAATAATTCCAAGCTTTTGACTTAATGACTGACACTTCGGTATAAATAAAGATATATTTAGATACATTTATAGATTTTATATACAATTATTAGGTTACATAAAAATTACGCGTTCTCCAGCTAACTGTCATTCGAGTTCGGGTTCAGAGTTCTAACTACGTTCTTACGTAGGATTCTTCTCGATTTTAGATGTAATGGGGCTGATAGTTCGGAGTTTAGATGTGGTAGCGCTGATAGTCCGGAGTTTAGATGTAACATCTAGAATGTTCTAAATTCTTTCTATTATTTTCAATGGGATCTGAAATACCTATGGATTCTAAAGACCATAAATCTTTTATCGAATAATTACTAACATACAACAAAATTGCATTCAAAACACTGCTATCTCCAAATGACTCATGCTTCCCAGTTAATACATGTCCCAAACAAGTGTCAATCAAAAATAACCCTGATTCCAACCGAACAGATTTATTAGTAAATAAAGCGCCGACAATATCCGCTCCCAAAAGCAGATCAATCTCACGATCAGAAGAACCTAAATCAGACAAACTGACGCCTCTATATTTCAGTTCATTAAGAATTTCACTATCATTCACTTTTGGCACTGTGCCACAAATTTTGTTCTTCGATAGTGCTTCGATTTGAAAGGAGAAAGTTTCATCTAATGCCGAAATCAACAAATTATAAACATCGTGAATTTGCGTTCGCGTTTCTCTTTCCCCGAATAACGAATGCTTCAATTTAATTTGCCTTAATGGTTTTAAATTTAAATTCTCTACTAATTTTTTACTGACATACGAATGCTGAGAACCTGTATCCAGTAATGTGCGTACTTTAAGCTCAACATTCTTAAATTTAATTTTAACTATTAGAATCATTAAATAAACATTTTCTATTTTACAGTTATTAGTTAATGTACTGGTTTCAGTTACGTCTTTTCTAGACTTTTTTTCTTGGCGATAGGGACACGTTAAAGAATGGTGATTTTTATTACTGTACATGCAAGAATTTTTTACTCGACATGTTTTACAAGTGTGTCCCAGTCTGAAACATCTAAAACAGGCCCCTTTTTTAATTAATATATTTTTCTTAGCTTCTAATGTCATATTTCTAGCAGAAAAACATTCTTTAGTTGGGTGCCGTTTTTCACAAAAGAGACAGTTAAAATTTCGCTTACCTAGGCTCTCTGAATTTGATGTACTTACTAACGCGGCTGCGGTGGCGGATTCTAGATTTTTATTTAGTGTATCCTTTTTCTTAGAAATATGATTAGAACCAAACCCAGTGCGGGCTAACACGACCATTTCTTCTCCTTTTACTTCTTGTTTCAGAAAATTCATCAAATTTTCAAGGCATTGGTCATCAGGCTGAGGTGCTTCTTTTAAATTTCTGTTTCTCTCCCAAGCAATTAATACTTCTTCGGGCAGGCAGGATTCAACTAAAGGCTTTAAGAAATCACCATATTTCTCTTGCGTTCTTCCAAGACTTTCTAAAGCTCTAATCTTGGTTTCTAAATCATCCTAGAGAGTGGGAAGATCCGTCTTCACATGTCCACTGCTTGCATTACGCATAACCATGCTTAGAAGATCTCTGACGTATATCTGTACAAGTAAGTCTTCTCTTCCAAACCTCTCTCGAAGCTGGGCGACTGCTTTCGGATAATTCGACGCCGTTGCCGGAAAACTCTCCACTACCCGTGCGGCTTTGGACTGAGGAACAACTGCTTGCAGGAGGTACTGGAATTTATCTTCATCTGGAATCGTCGGATCTTCATGGATCTTCGAAAACTGGCTCCAAAACGTCAAAAATTCTTTTGCTTCGCTGTTGAATTTCTTTAGTTCGATCTTCGGCAGTTTAAATTTGCGCTTCTCTGGTAATTCAGTAGGTAAAGGATTCTTCAACAGCTTTTCGAATGAGAACACAGTTCAAAATATTTATCTCTATAAGGCTCAGACGAAATAAAATCTTCTTCATAGAGCTTTTCAGCTTCTTTAGATTGTAGAATTAGCGACGTTACTTCTTTTTAGCAAATTTCAAGTCGATTAAACTTGCCTCTAAGCTGTTGTTCCAGAATCGAAAGTAGCTTCAAATCGTGAATATCTGATTTCAGTTCTGCATCAATTTTGTTTGCTCATGTGGTAAAAGATGTTCTTAGACATTTTCGTTCAGTTTTCAGCTGTGTAAGCTCCATTTTCAATTTATTTTAGCTGTTATCGCGCCCCACGTCTTGGCACCACAAATGTTTTGTTACATAAGGCGTTACGTTCGAACAATGGCTAGCTCAGAAGGGATTCATAAGTCATCTACCCGATGAATTAACAGCTATCTTGTCATAAAAGGAGCACTTCAAAACATTTAAACTTAAGCCAAAAGGTTTATTTACACATAGGTACAAGTTAAATGAATAAGAAATATTTATCTAGCTACAATATCTATCTAACTACATCATGCAAACATCGTCCTTAGCGATCTAAAACGCAACTGCTCGTTTTTCTTTGGCGTCCCATGATGTCAGTCTCTCTCTAGCCTTTGATTCGCTGGCGTACTGATGCCATTCCCAACACTTATGCTAGAACTATTATGGAACAAAAGTGCTTAGTCATGACGGAGATTAGGTGCGAAATTGAGAGAAAGTGCAAAATCGCGAACTGCTTGCCGCGTTTTTAAGAATTGCACATATACGGTATCCATGTACACATCGGCCTATTTTTACTTTAAAAAACATCCCATAATTGCACAAAAATGGCATTGCGCACACTTTTGACTATGTACACATCGACCTATTTTCACTTAAAAATCACAGAAAATTGACAAAAGTGCAATTCTTTTTGCTCTTGCAAAAAGCGCCAAACAAATAAGTGGGCGATTCTGCACTTTAGCAGCGAAATTGTTTCTAAGTGCTTATTAGCTAAAATCACGGTCGAATTTTCTGGAAAATGTCACATTACATGTCTCATGATGTCTCATTTCTCTAAGACAAAATAATCTGTGATTCGAACTGTGTACTTCTCAGATTATTGCTAAAGTCCTAGCTAGTAACCTTTATCGCCTTACCAAAATGTCGTCAAACTACCTGCTACCATATTCTAAAGATTAGCCGTTAAATGAAAACATACATTTTGAAGAAATACGAATAGTAATTTTTCTAACATTCTATGGAAAAATACGAAGCTGAACTCACCTCACAAATATACGCTCCTGGATCGGGAATCCATTGATCTCGACAAGAATTAATTATCCATTTTCTTCGTCTTTCTTCATTTCTCGGAAAAAGAAATATCCTTACGTTATTTTTAGATGACTGGAACAATTTGGTGCAGCACATTCACCTATGTTTCTCAAAATTAGGTCGAAATCAACATAACAATGCTGATCCAATGGCTGATAGCAACAAGTATGCTATCATTATTTAAATTTTTGTAGCCTAATTTGTTGGCTACAAAATGGACTATGAGTCAGCGCCCTTTATAGAAGCCTCGTACTTTATAGTGTTGGGCTGTACATCAACATTCTGTGATGATGTAGGCAACGAAACCTTGATTTATGTATACCACTGTATTTTCCACAGAGTTCCTTGCTACTGCATGCTTTTGATTATAATTTTCTGCTATAGTATATGAAGAGGGATTTATATGTATGGTGTCAAAAGTCAAAGTTCCAACGAATAATCTGTATCACTTGAAATACTAAAAAATAAATATATGGAAATAAAAATTCCTTGTACAGGTGGGGAAATCTCATACCAGATTTCAAGAAGAAAAAAAAATTCACCCATTACATTGCAAAATCGTTTTAAACTCATTAATCTGAAAGAAAAAATGCATAATTTTTAAGTACAACAATTTGAAACATGGAAGATAAAAGTCTATAAAGGAATTGTCTTTTATCTGCATTTATTGAGAACACACAATTTCGTTACTTGCATGTGTATCTAAATGCATATAAATTAGGTACATTTCATGTTTAATAAAATTTAGTAATCTATTTCTTTCACATTCTACCAATATTTTAATTACTGCTTACTGAAAAAAAGGGTATGGGTAACTACTATAGAACTAAAAATGAAATCATACTTTTATTAACATATATCCACTCGCCTGTTGATACTGATAATATAATACTTAGTATAATATACTGTATAAGAATACTAGCACATAAAAATTCTATTTATTTATTATTTCTATAACAGGATATAAATAATCCATCTATAATCTGAAAGAATAATATTATAACAATAATATTAAATACATTCTAAATGCAGACAAAATTAATCAAAACTTGCTATAGACAGAAAAATTGGTACTCTGTTGTCGGGACTGGATTAAGGAATGTATATATGTACGCATGTGTGTATGTGCATATATGTGTACACATTTATATATGTATGTACATATAATATACATATACACTCATTTCTGAATTGAGTTTCGATAACAGAAGAGTACCAAAAAATCTTATTTCAGGATTACAAAAATTGAGGACGTATTGATAACTGACATTCAGTTTCTTCCCCTGTCCCTGAAAAATGCTTATTTGTGCTTCATTTAATTTCTCAGAATACAAATATGTTTGACAAAATGTGCTTATTTCCTTCCTTAAATAATTTTATTATAAAATTTTGGACACGTATCTATAAGCCAATAGTTTGTCCCTCCCTGCAGTGCCAAGAAGTTATGAACTGCACTCTGTCTCCATAGGAACGTGTCATGAACACACGAACATTTTGCATTTATTGCCAAGATCTTCATATTATGATCAGAAACCTGCAAAATATTACTGTTGTACATAAAGATCTTATCTAAAGGCTTAAACAAGAATAAAGGAAATATATGCTATCAATAACAGGAAATATAATGTTTATCAGGATTTTAGAAATACGCATGTTTGATAACTTTTAAATGTTTTGAAACTTATTAGCTAAATGATAATAATCTACTTAATATGAAACAATATTCTACAATACAAAATTATCGAGGAGTGTTAATTAAAATCCTTGGGTTTACTAAGAAAATAAATTACATAAGCATTATACAAATCTCATTTCAAATTTATGGAAAGATACATGTTTATAACATAATGAAAGCTGAGTTATTATTAAAAACTAATCCTACTTCAGAAAATTCTCAATACACAGTTTTATAGTTTTACATATATGTAACAATTACAAGTACAATCTCATAAAAATATATTAACATATCCTTCTCATTTGTGGTGTCAAAAATCAAGATTCGAAAGAGATTAAAATGTAACAACTACTGATTGTTTTTATAAACTGTATTAATCTATCACATGAGAAACTTGTAATATTTTCACATGATGCTTTTAAAATAGCATAATAATATACTGGTAAAGTAAAATGGAGAAAAGAATACTCTATTTTCAAACAATTTCATAACAACATATCCTTCATAAGAAGAAACAGGGTATTTTACATCAACAGGTAAAAAAATTCAATCCCTTTTCACATGAATTTTTAAGCACTATAATTAGATAAAATATTAACAGATGACTTCAAGAATAATATCAAAATCTAAAATCCCAACAAACACTGTAATTCGTTTCTAAATAATACTGCAAATGAATTCAACTAGTTATCTTTTTCAGATCCTGATTTTTGACAACAAAACATAAATGAGAATGTTATGTACCAAAGATGTAATTTATTATGAAAACCAGAGATAAATTTAACTAACATATTCTTCTCTGTTTACTATTATATAATTCGGAAATTTCCAATTAAAATTTTCGAATGTTTCAGGTGATACATAAAAAATACTAAGCAGAAAATTATTCGAAAAGTATAGACGAATTCATAAAAAATGTTTCTACAACTGAAATTGATCGGAAAAACAAAAATCATGACACATGTAGAATATATAAATATAAATTATAGAATAATTGATTAAGTTATTTACAATTTTAGACTGAAATTTCCACAATTCAAATAAGTAACTTACTCTTAGCTCAGGCGGCAATCCAGTAAAAGGTAAGAGTCTTGGAACAAAAGCTGTTAGTTCAGAACAGAATTCAACTGTTTATCTTCCCTAAATAACTTTATAAACTGCTTAACAGATAATGCAAACGCATCCAGTCTGCTTCGGAACATTCTTCTTTGAATTGAATTACGATGATGTATTCAGTTTAAAAGACATATCGCTAAACATTTAGCCGACGCCATTACTTTTCGATCGCATGATTTTTTTAAACGGTTGCACATAAGCAGCCGAAAACCAGACGATCGCTACGCCTCACGAAATGGTTTCGATCGGGGCTCGAGGATTGCAAATTGTCGCTCCGCACGAAAAACCCGTCATATGTGACGTCACTCTCGTATCGAGATCTCGTCGCACGCAAAGAGGATACGGCCCTAGGGCCCCTATTGGTTCAGAATTACCTTTAATTGTCGCTGTGACTTGTGCAAGGAAGTCTGTAATTGCGACATTTTTTTTCATTTCTTTTTTGAAGCATGTCAGCTTGTGTTGCATATGGATGCACAAATAGATTTTCGGAAAAGATTTCTGGGATTACTTTTCACGCGTAAGTATTGATTTCCTTTTTTTATGTAATTTGATAAATACGTTATAAAATATCACAGTGTCATGTTGTTTTCTTTCCAGATTTGAAAAAAGAAAAAGGACTTCATAATAATCCAAATATGTTAAATACATTTTAATGTTTCTGTTTATAGCTGGTATCTTCGTTCCTTAACATACAATGATATATGCTAGGATTTAAATTGTATAATTTTAACGTTTTAGGTAATTTGTTTTATAATTTTCATGGAAAGTAAGAAATCAATTGTTACTATTTTTATGAATTGTAAAGGTGTTAAATAAAGTAATACTTTTATTTACGTATTAATTATTATTCATTTTTAAGTTTCGTGAATTGTTATGAATATAATTTGTGCATTTGATGAAGATAAACTGTTCTGTTGTTAAAAATTGTTTGCATAAATTTCTGGGCAGTATAGCGATAAAAGTAAGTAAAATATTAGCACAATTGAACATGTGGAAAGACGTATCCAAGAATTTATAGAGGTATATTTTCTGTAATTCAGCTTAATTCAAGGCAATTTCTATGAGATTCATAATTATGAAACACGGATAAACTGATATCATTAAATTCACATAAATCTGTTTTATTTTATTAATAATTATTTTCTTGTTGTTGGCTCTGACAAGGATATATTTAAAACTTTCATTATAAGAAAATGCAACCTGTGACTATTTTTTAGATAATTACTGCTTAAATATGTGAATTTCTGTTTTAGTGTATTTCAGCTTATATCTGAAGTATTTAAGCATACTAAAATAAAATAACTTTCTTTTCTATCTCTTAAACTGTATATGAAATAATTCTTTAATAAATTATGCTAATATTGTGAATAAATCAGAAATATCACTTCTTAAAGGAAAAACGAAAAAAGTACACCCAACAGGTTGCTAATAAAACCTAAACAAATCCTTGAAATATGCAGAAACATAATTTTTAAAGGATTTAATGTTATACATATGCATTTAGATTTCGAACTATTTCTTAATAATTTTCTGTTCATAGTAAATTATGGATATCATCTTTATTACTTTAAAACAAAAGTTTAACAATAGCAAAGCATTTCATTATAAATTTAACATATTTTTACTGGAAAATCACATGCACGGAACAGCTTAGAAACATGTACGTTTCACTGCCGTAATGCAATGTTTTGAAGTTACAAACATGGACGCTGCTTGTTCGGTGGAGTTTCTGAAACTGCGAACCCATCCTCATTCTATTCTAACCTCCTTGAGTATATCAAACATTAATGCTCCTATAGGTTTAGACATGGAGGTAGGAAAGGGAGGAGGGGCCAACCCGCGCTAAAAGTGAAGCACTGCTTTGAAGCTTGGGTCACCAGATGGGGTGTTCTTTGTTTACATTCAGAAGCTCGCTTGACAAGATTCTGATAGTATTTCGACACACGACAGTTCCATAGAAATCGAAAAAGGGACACTTTCGCATGAAAGAAACATTCATAGTGTGATAGATAAGAGCAATTTGTATAGTTTAGTGACATTTACGCAAAAATCACATCTTGGTTATTTTTCGATAACTAACAACAGCGATTTTGATTATGAATTTGTTTTATAAAATTCTAAGCTGTTGCACTACAAAAATATAGATTTTAAGAAAAATGTTATGCTTAAAGAATGAAAAATACCTCACGGCACATTTAAAATTGTATGCGTCTTTCGATACCCTTGATAGAGTATTCGCTACTTTTATTTTATTTTCCAAACGTCAAAATGTTTTAAATAAAACAAATTTTTTTCACATCCATATATTATTGTAACATGTACCTTTCAAAATTTCTTAGAGGAGAGGCTTTACTGCTGCTCATTTTAAACCCATCGTTTTAATTTTATGTATATGAAAAATAATCACTTTGGGCTTACACGTTTTATAAATATAAAATAATGTATGTTAAAATTTTTGTAATTAGGCACATAGGTCAGATTAAGTTTTTATTAAATAGAGTAACGCATGCAAGGGCTATCTGCCTAAAGAGAGAGATGCCATCGTCGAGGAATTTTGAAGAAAAACTGACCTTTGAGTGGGTATTAAAAATAATACTTATAATTTTCATTCAAATTATATTCATATATATTTTTTATGTAAAACTTTCGGGTGTATGCTAAATTAGTGTAAATTACTTTACACGAAAAATATAGTGAATGCACAGAAATTAGATTTGCACATGCCGGAAATGAAAAATAGGAAATATGTATGGGTATTTATGCATGTGCTTGCAAAAAGCATGTATCTGCCTTTGACAAAATACTTAAATATTCATTAAATTATTTATAAATGTATTTGAAATGAAGAATTTATTCACTTATAAACAAATGTGAAAGTGCTGTGAAGAAATCTAATTATTAAAGGTATCTAATTTATAATGATTATAAATGTTATCTAAATATATAATAACCTTAATATTGAATTGTAAACATAAATTGAAATCCTGTTGACAAATACGTTATAAAAGTATTTAAGCAAGAATTTTTTGTATTGGAAAGCAATGTGTTAAAAGGTATTGTAAAGCAAATGCTATGAGATGCGCACTTAAAGAACGTTTTGGAATATGTATTGTTGAAATGAAGGGTAAAAAAAAATCTGATAAGTATAATTAAAAGAATTAATCCCCTTACATTTTATAATAACTCAGTTACAAGTTTTAAATAATACTTAAAAAAAAACTTATTTCATTCCCTTTCAGAAATGTTCAGACAAAGTCAAGTACTATTTAATACCTATTTAATTATTAGGAATTAGCGAAATACTTATTTAAAATATTTCGCTAATTCCTAATAATTCTCTAATTTAAAATGAACCGAATAGAGCATTAATTATAAATTGACTTACATTTTTCGATTTAAAAGATGCCTCAAAAGCCAAAAAATCATGTCATATTTAAGAAAGTATTTTAGGAAGAAGCTCTATAAATAGAAAGAAATAATGCATGATTTTAATATTAATAATACAATAAACTTTGATCTTAATTTTTGTACCTTAACCGAATAAAATCGAATTACCTTAATTTTTTTTCTAATATAATTAACGAAAACTTGTGAAAATATTTCCTTCAAATTAAACCATTCTGAGAAAAATGTCCTGTGAAAAATATAGCATTTAATTCCGTTCAGAATGAAATGTTGTTTAAAAATATGTTGTTTTCACATACTTAGGACTCTGAAGTGTTGTAGAAAAAGAAAATATATACATTTATATGTATATTTACGACGTAATTACAAAATATATACATTCGAACGCGTCAAATCCCATAGAACTCAATGGTAAATGACCCAATGTTTTGGTCACCACGTAGGGATCGCCGGTGCTTCAGAGCTGGGTACGGGAAAAACTTGTTTAGGGCGACTCCATCTTACTTCCTACCTCTATGGGTTTAGAGGAGCCTTATCAAACATCGCAAGGAGGTTAGAATAGAAGGAGGGAGGGTTCGTAGTTTCCTCCACTATCGGGGAATGAAACTCCGCCGAACAAGCGGCGTCCATGTTTGTGACTTCAAAACATTGCATTACGGCAGTGACATGTACGTGTTTCTAAGCTGTTCCGTGCATTTATTTTCCAGTAAAAATATGTTAAATTTATAATGAAATCCCTCGCTATTGTTGAATTTTTGTTTTAAAGTAATAAAGATGATATCCATAATTTACTATATACAGCAAATTATTAAGAAATAGTTCGAAATCTAAATGCATGCGCATAACATTAAAGCCTTTAAAAAATTATGTTTCTGCATATTTCACGGATTTGCTTAGGTTAGAAAATAAATCTTAATAAAATAAAACAGATTTATGTGAATTCATTGATTTCAGTTTATGCGCATTTCATATTTATTAATCTCAAAGAAACTGCCTTTAATTAAGTTGAATTACAGAAATACGCCTATATAAGTTTTTGGATACATCTTTCCACATGTTCAATTGTGTAAATATTTTACTTAATTTTATCACTATTCTGCCCAGAAATTTGTAAGTTTATGCAAAAATTTTTAACAACAGAACAATTTATGTTAACTTAAAAAAATGAATAATAATTAATATTTAAAGAAAAGCATTGCTTTATTTAACACCTTTACAATTAATAAAAATAGTAACAATTGATTTCTTACTTTTCATGAAAGTTATAAAACGAATTAACTAAAACGTTCAAATTATACAATTTAAATCCTACCATATAGCATTGTATCTTAAGGAACGAAGATACCAGCTGTAAACAGAAACATTCAAATGTATTTAATATATTTTAATTATAGTTATATTAAATAACCTATTTTAAGTCCTTTTGTATTCATATCTGGAAAGAAAACCACATGACATTGTGATATTTTTTTATATAGTTGTCATATTACATAAAAAAGAAAATTGATACTTACGTGTGAAAAATAATGCCCGGAATTTTTTTCGAGAATCTATTTGTGCATCCATATGCAATACAAGCTGACATGCTTCAAAAAGAAAAGAAAAAATGTTGCAATGACAGATTTCCTTGCACAAGTCACGGTGATAACAAGAAGATGGCCGCCAAGCTTCACCGTTTGAGCTGAACCTTCCCTCCTTCTATTATAACCTCCTTGAAACATCGTTCCACAAGAAGATATGCAATGCGGTTTCTTCTTCTCCCCATCATCCTATCACAGGAACAATTTTTAAACAAATTTTTGCATTTATCACCAAAAATTATGTAGTTTAAAATGAGAAATATATTAGGCTGTTGTATGGATAATGATAATATTTGTTTTTTATTCATAGAAGTAGTAGCTATCCCGCCCGGCTTGTACCAAAATATTAACTCATACTTTTAAAGTTTTGTAGAAGCCAATGAGAATAACGGTGTAGAGAGTGTGACCAGTGTGATTTTTGGTAGAACATTGCGCCAAAATTCGTTGTTCTGTGAATATCAGGTTTCTTTTTAGTGTTTCTGTAAAATTGAAATTTTAATTTTTTGCGTTATTCATAGCGAAGTTTTAAATCGTTTCTGTGATTTGTAGTAAGACTTTTGCTCTTTGTCTGCTGATACCTGCACGTGGATGTTGTGTTGTTATTGTTTCAGTTTTAGGTAGTACAAGAAAGATGCCAAAAATTTCAAATTCAGAACTTCGCCGCACTATTTCAGGTAAATATAGCAATATCTCTTAAGTTCCCTTAATTATTTTTACAAATGGATTAAACCATGATTTATGACAGCTGTTTTTGTTTCCTTTTTAGATATAATGCGAGGTGCTGATCTCTCTACGTTGTCCTCGAAAAAGATACGTGTTTTATGTGAGAAGAAGTTCGGTGTTGACTTAACATCGAGGTATGCACTCAAAAATTTTTTGTAAAAACACCTCGTAAAGGCATTATACGTAGGATTTGCTTAAAAATGTTATGCGTGTTTTTACCGTCTTTATTTAACATATGATAGTTTGATATAAATTTCTCTTTCATAAACAAATTAAAATTTGAGTCTTAGTTTGCGTAAAGGAAAACTATTTATGGTGATCTTAACTAATTTATGATTCGTTCACCTGACAGTTATGCAGTGAATATAATGTAAAAATTGTCTGAATTTTGAATCATTTTATATTATATTCAAATTAATTTTACGTAAAATTTTTGTGATAATCATTATTACTTTATTCTTAAATTCATTCTTACTGGACTCTCAAAAATATTTTGTCAAACAGAAGATTCATAATCACTATCAACTACTGTAACATTTAACTGTATATTTGTCATACACTTTTAACAAGGTATTCCTAGTGTAAGTTTCTGAATTTCTGGAAAGAGAGTGAGGATTATTTATTTTAACATCATATTTAGAGTAAGTTATCTTTGGTTATATTCAGCATCCGAAAGAATATTCCTGATGTATGTTTAAATTTTTTGTGTAGGAGCTACAGACAAATTGAAGATTTACTTACTTCCAACTTAGTATAATAATTGGAAAAATATATTTCAGGGTACTCCTTACTGAAATCTGGCGGTTTTTTGGGTACTATTCTTGTTTATTTGCAACACCCTCCCAAGCAAAATGTCGTCCAACGTGTTTTGCAGTAAAACATAAAAAAATTACAGTCTTAATAAACTTTATTTTAAATCAAAATAAAACTTGGAAATAACTAAAATGGAAATACATGATATCTAATCTTCGCAGTACTAAAAGAAAATATCAGCTTACCTTATTTATAAATTTCTGTGCCTTCAGTCCCAGAAAACTGCTTAAAATTATTTGAACTAGAATCTGCATATTGCTGTCGCCACATGAATTCACAAAAATAAGAATAAAAAATATCCTTCGTAGTGTCATACTGTCGGTGGCATTCCTTTCAAAAATCCCTTTTTATTGCACCTTTAATAGTGTTGATAGGAGCTGTGGTTTCCGGATCCTTAACCAGCATGTGCGCGTGCTGCGTCCAATGGACCCGGCTGATTAAAGAAACCTTTCTGAAAACACCCCTATTTTTCCTAAGTGGTTGTGGTTCAGTGTAGTCTCCAAGGCCATCCTCTTTATGTTTCCGAAGTTTTTCACTGGAAATTTGATTCGAAGTTTTGTTTTGATCGGATGGGGGTCTTTCAGACCTAGCACGTCTGTTCACATTGCTGTAACATAGTTCATTTGTGGTAGTACAGAAAGCTGCAAACATCTTGTAATTTATCCTATAAGGGAGAAATGTTACATTTGCAAAAATTATTAGAAGATGTATCAAATGTTGAACATGCCATTAAAGAAACTGATGATGAAATTTATAATGAAGTTTTGAAGATTTTATGAATAATTATCAGAAATATTACGCTGTGGGTGAGTCATGTTAGTGTGTCAATATTACAATTGATGAAAAATTTGAAGCTTTCCGAGGAAGATATTCTTTCAGGCAGTATATTCCTAATAAACCTGAATAATAATTCCGGCTAATCTTTGGAATATGGTAACAGGCAGTTTGGCGACATTTTGGTAAGGTGATAAAGGTTACTAGCTAGAACTTTAGCAGTGTACATGGATAAAGTCGAGTGTGCGCAATGTCATTTTTGTGCAATTCTGGGATATTTTTTAAGTGAAAGTAGGTCGACGTGTACATGAATACCATGTATGTGCAATTCTTAAAAACGCGGCAAGCAGTTCGCGATTCTGCACTTTCTCTCAATTTCAACCATTCTACAGTCTAAACAATCAAACCAACACACACCACAAAAACGTTTACAAAACATCCCATGATTCAAAATTTCCCAAAATTATGCACCCGATTACGTCACAATAGGGTTTCCATAACATTCAACTACTCAGACTACCATAAGTAAGTGAAACAACAACTTCGCCATAATACAAGGGGTACCTTAAAGTCTACTCTAACCCATTTTATTTCATAAAAAATATTATAGAAATTTAAATTAAAATGTTAATTTCTTTAATTTGCATATTTTTTAAGTTTGATCGTAATATTTTGGTATAAATTTAACACTTTTACCTGAAGAGTAACATTTTTTTCTTCGAAAAACACGAGCTGGGTCTTTTGGACTCGGGGCGCGCATTCATGCGACTCAAAAGAGCGCAAGTGCTCCCGGGTTAAATGTCAGTATGTGATTTACTCAGAGGTAAACAAAGCCATTATCAGAAAGACACTCATACGACTTCCGGTAATCGGATAAGATTGTTGTCCCAGGTAAGATATTCCGCTGAATTACATCCAACAAAGTTTCTTTTCTTCTGTCATCAACCATTTAAAAGAAAACAGCCTTCCGTTCCCTTGTTCTTGTAAAGCACAAAAAAAGCAATGTACTTCTCAATCAACATCCAATGCAGAAATAAACCCTGAGCAATGTTCTCCCAACAATCAAAATTCAGCACCATCACGCCTTACAACTAATAACGTCATGATAGAGTTTCCAAAACATGCACTGTAAAGTACTTAGATTACCATAAATTGAACATTAACTTGGCGATAATCTAAAGGGTACCCCCAAAAATAGATTACCCTGTTAATCATTTAATTATATTGAATTCTCATTGGTGCTAAATAGTAATGCTTGACTAAATTATGCATGGGAATTGTTCTTTGTAATTGTAATCCACACCATAGAAAATAAATTTTTAAACAGCAGGCATGCAGAAGAGGTACAAAATTAGCAGATCATGTTAGATGTTTCATGAAGGGATGCACTCATATTACTCATTATTAGATACACTTCGAGAGAGATGTCAAAATATGCATCTGCTTATTACCTGTAGATGAAATTTGTGTTTAACATTTATTTTCAGTGAGTGATAGTTACATTTCTACTGTTTTCAGTATTTAAAAGTTGTACTAGATTGCAATTGACTGTCATGTGATATCAGATTTTTAATACTACAATTCCTTTATCTGCCCGTTATATCATAAACCATAAAAACAAATTTTATATAATACCCTATATCAATTCATAATATGACAACGAGGAAAATAAATTTAATTATAAAAAGGGTAGAAAGGGTATTGTTTATGTTGGTTAGTGTATATTTCAGGTGGAAATTATTTGCCCATTGCCTTTGTAATGGAATCTTAATTGTAGATACACTTGTCAGACGTCCCGGTTTGACCAGGGCAGTCCCAGTTTTCAGACAAAATCCTAGTGTCTCAGCTGGTTTACTTGAAGTCTTGGTAATAATTAAATTTGATTTTATAGATGAGCAAAAAGGTCTAAAAATAATTAACTGTGAAGGTTTATTAGGTCATTTATTTCTGTACTGTATGAAAAGTGAAATAAATAATATTGTCATCGTATTGTCTTGGGGTTTTCTTCTGCAGCGGATCCGTTAGCGCCGGTGCGTATTTATTCGCCAGCGGCTAATCGGCCATGATTTTAGCGGTGTATAGTTACGTTGCAAGATATTTAACATATGGAAGCGATGATTTTAGCGGTGTACAGTAAAGTTATAAGATATATAGCATATAGAAGTAAAATAAATAGGTTAACCATGACGACGGGCGCTGCATTATGTGACGCGAGAACGCGCGTCGCAATTAAATGACGTACAAATGTAGTAATGTAAAATTATGCATTCTATATTAATTACAACATTTATTATAGAATCTTGCTTAAAAATAATGTTAATTTTAAAATTAATAACAAATAAATCAAAAGTATTTAACGTTTTCTTTATATGACTAGGAATCATTGATTTCTATGAGAAATTTGTGTTTTTTATTTTTGAATGCAATTATAATCCAAATTATGCAGAATTATTACATGGACAATGAGTTATATAATTAATTTTCAAATCAATTAGGCTCAAGAAGAAGAATATATTTTGTAGTTCAAATGAAGCTTCTATTTCACAGTGTTCTTGACATATATTTTTTCACACATATAGTTTCCGATTTTCTGTCTTTTTCCCTTGAGCACATGTAACATCTCCAGTAACATAATTTTCTTTTCGAATCTTCAAGAGAATCTTCGTTGTATTTCTTCTGTTTCTGTCGTGATTTTAAATGAGGATCTAAAAATGCAAAGGACAAATCAGAAGTGCCTCCTGTTCCTGAACTTCTCTGGTGGAGTTTTAGTAGATAAAAGCAAGATCTTTGAATTTATCCCGGCAATATTTAAAAGCGAAAAAAATATGCCCATAGGCCATCGGTTTGATATTCTGGCCACAGAATAAGTGCCACCCATTTCATCGACTATATCAACTGCTCCTTTCGTCATGTTATAAAATGTAATTATTTCAGATTTTTTTACAAATCTCTGTAAAAAGCAATATAAGAAAGTAGCATTATATCCTTTTGAAACCCGAAGAAGATTGAATGCTGTTCTCTATTCTTATTCGACACAAATTCACATGAGATAATCTTCTTATCCTTGCATATTGTTCCAACGATAGAAATTTTATTTTTCTGTAAGAAATTGGCCAATTTATAAACTGGTATATCAACTGTCTGTGGTAATGTTTCTTCCAGAATTGTATAATGGAGCTACGATGTGCTTTGCTTCTGCTGACCTGAGTAAATTTCCATGTTGAAAGTATAGAAGGTTCTAAAATCAACTACAGTAAATATCTTTGTACCATGTATTACAGGTTTCTTAGGCATGTACTTAAGAAAGGAGCATCGTCCTTGAAAAGGTTCAAGCTTTTCATCCAAAGACACATATTCCCCTACATGATATAATTTCTGACAATTCTTCGACAAAATTTTGAAACAAATCTCTTATTGGAGCTAATTTATCACTCTTTCTTCTGCCATCCCGTGTTCCAACATCATAAGGCATGAATGAAAAGAAAACGCTTATAGTTCATTGTTTTACGAAAAATATCCAATCCTGTTCCATCAGTCGCCCATAATTCTTTAACATTTACGTGGGAGGATAGATAGTGGGAATGGGATTTACATAAGAGTCCTAAAAAAGCAAGAAACACTTCTTTCTCCATAGGTTTTGCATCTCTTTAAAATTTCCCGAAATATTTTTTACATAAATAGTAGAGCATTCCACAATCATTGTGTCATCAAATATTAGCTTCCATGCATTGATGAGTGAAGCCACATCTTTAGGTATATGTGTATTGCCAAGCAATTTTTTTGATATTATGGGAAGCCATGCATCTTTGAATTTGAAAGGGTTCTTTCTTCCATTTTGTTGTTTTATTTTTTCCTACAAAATAGTCACTTTGATCACAAGGAATGTCTTCTGAAGAGTCACACTGTTTTTTGGATTCAGACTGATGATCACTAAATATTATATGTCTTCATTATCTGAATCTTGTAAGAAAGCTCAGTTTTGAAAAGATGTTTGGAAGCTTATAAGAAATGATGTTCCGCAAATTTACCTTAAAATGGACGTAATCCAATGCTTTATACATTAGTGAAATTTAGAATATCCAAAGTTAGAATGGAAAAAGCAATATTCTCATTTCCATTAATGAAATAACCAATGCCATTAATGAAATAACCAATATGTACCGTAGGATAATTCCAGTTCCAGGATATCATTGAAATTATTTCTTCTTATAAATAAGATGTGGGAAAAACCAGCAGTTCCAGTATTTTAGACTTATTAAAAACCAGCAGTTCCAGTATTTTATTCTGCAAGAAAAATGATGAAATTAAACATGACAACATCATTTTCTTCTGAATGATGCAGCCATACGTATGAAAAAGACAGATGAAACACTTCTCAAAATGTTGTATCTGAAATGAGTCGTAAATGCTTTGCGTGAAAAGTTCATGAATTGTTGCCAGACGTCGACAAACCTATTTGTATTCTAAGAAAGATCTTTTTAAATCTCTGTTATAGTGAGAGTCTTTGGAGAGACTGCAGCTGATATATTAACTTTGACAAAGTGAGTAACATGGTAAAGTGAGATTGTTATTATGCCAAGCAGTAATAACTTTAGGGGGCATGACAGTGTGATGGCTCAAGATACTGAATACTGAAGATTCAGACTTGGGCCAATTTACCAGTATTCAGCAATTGTATTGCTCAATTGCTTGTAAACTTGAACAAAACTATGAATATCTTGTTAGTGAAACTCATGATGTAAGAAAATCGTGAAAATTTATAAAGTTTCCAAGGTTAAAACATGGTCGATTTTGTTATGAATCCCATGGTTCTGACATGTTTTAAATATACTCCTGCCACACGGATAGAAGCTGAATGATCATTGTCCTGCTTATAACAGTTATAACATGTCAGTGTGGAATCTGAAGGAAAGTTTATGTTATTCAAGTATGGCAAAGAATACCGGCTATCGATCTGAAGAAGGATGCCTTTTTGAACAACTTTTTAAGGGAAACTGGCTTGTATTTGCATTACATATGAGGAAAACTGCAAAAATCAACCATGCAGCCAGCCGTTTAACCATGATATGAAACAAGATCAAACTACCAGTATTCAATGGTCTTAACCAGTTACAGGAAGAATCTGAAGAAAATGCTTGCAATATCATGTAATCAGACATTAACTATGTGTTGCACAGCAGGATTACTTTTTCAGGTGTCAAGGTAAAGAATACTTTTTTTGTTTCTTTTTTTTTATATAGGTATTTGGCCATGGTATTCATTACACATATTCTCTGTCATTCATACAGAATACTAATATTTTTAGTAAAAAGTCTTTTTCATTAAGTGCTTTGCTAGTCAATATTCTGAAAATTATTTTTAATAATTAGTGCTACTGTACATATAATTGATTAATGGATTCATTACTAAATAATACATTTAAAACATTCATTTTACACAAGCAATTTTTCACAACTTGTTTTTTGAAATTCTTGTTGATAGCTTAAAATATTTTATTTTGAAACAATTGCCTTTTTCATAATAAATTTGACAATGCCAAGAATCTTCAATAATATTCAAATCCTTTAAAGTAGCATTGTAAATAATACTAGAAGAAACATTATACATCTTGTTATCTTTCAAGATCCATTCAAACTTTGATTAATTACTCAAAGCAGTGGTTTACTAACTTTGATGACTCTGGGAATACATCAAAGTATTTTGTCATCTCAGAGAACCAATAATAATTTTTATTTCATTTTAATCATCTATTGTATATAAACACCTAGCATCCTCTGAAAAGTAATTGTTAAAATTCATTAAAAATATATCAAATTTTTAGGCATGAAAACTAATTTAATTCTTATTATTTTAGGTAAAAATAACAGTAATAAAAATAAAAACTTAATTATTAAAAACGTATATTATTGTGGCCCACGTTAATTATAATATTTTAGGAGCCTTATGGTTCTGCGTGTTTAAAGTCTTAAAAATTATGTAAGAACACAGCCATACTAGTCTAAACAGCTGTGTTATAAATTATCATTCACCCCCCACCGATTTTCACCACCTCATCCGGTAGTGACGCACCGCTAGCCAGCTGCAAAACGGAGCCCCGAACAGATGAAAAATATTCTTTGTTTATGCCAAGCGCTTGTAGAACCAGGTTGCTACCTCTGACAAACCAATTTGCTGGGTTACCAGCTTTGAACTTTTATCGCCATTTTTAGCAATGTTTACATTTAACGGATCCTTTGCGGAAGTGCTTTCTTGTCTTGTCTCGCAAATTGTGACCATATGAGAGGCTCTCCGGGTGAGTCCAGTATCGAGTACTAAGGGGTGTAGCTTTAGCACCAGAAGAGATTTCGCTGCACGCTACACCCTCTCATGTGCAATAACATTGGACTCGCGCACTTCGGCACTAGCCACTTGCGATAGAGATAAGAAAACTCGGGTCAGTTGTCAGTCAATGTCGGCGATGCCTGTTGTGTTAATGAGCTAGGGTTGTTTTATTTGTTTTAAGCATAAAAGTATATTTATGGGTACCCCTTGGCGAAAATTGGCAGTACATGGATACTGAGTTTGTGCAATTCTTTGACTTGTTATTTTGGCTTTGTGTAGTGTCAATTTTAGCGCCAAAAATCTCCGCCACACAAAGACAAAATAACAAGTGAAAGAATTGCACGAACTCGATATCCATGTACACATTGACCTATTGTCACTTAAAAGAACAATCTCAGAATTGCACAAACTAGGCATTGCACACTCCCTTGACTTGATCCATATACCTGTCGACATATTTTTGCTTAAAAGAAATTAGAGAATTGCACAAACTTGGCATTGTGCACTCTTTTGACTTAGCACCCAATTCTAGGTAAAAGTATATTTATGGAACATTCAACTACTTGGGTTACCATAAATTAAACAACAACTTGGCGATAAATGAAACAACTTCGCGATAAATAAAACGACAACTTCGCTATAAATGAAACAACAACTTTGCGATAATACAAGGGGTACCCTTAAGTCTACTCTAACCGTTTTAAGTTTGTGCATTCTCTGTTAAAATTGTGTTATAAATTCACTGAGGATATACAGAATGAATTCCTTTTTTGAAGAAGGTATATACTGGTACTTGTAATCAAAATCAAGACAATAAAGTTAAATGTTCACATAGTAATTCTTGAGTTTCTGGTGACTCACGGTGGTTGATCTGATATAAAAGATCATTTGCAGTGGAGTAAACACAAAAAGAGTGTAGCATGTGCTGCTAGCTCATCAAAACTGACCAGTATTTTTAAAGACCTGCGGCTTCTAATGACAGAAGAGGTGAGCTTTGCTTACCACCAGCAAACTATAGCTAAGTTTCACTTTCTTCTTAATCATTCTTGTTGAGTTCTTGTTAATCAAAACTGATTTCTAAATTTTTTTAACCTCGGAAAAACTTAAGTGTGATGCAATAGTTTTAAATGTCATAGCTCCTTTAGCTCAAGAAGAGCTTAAAGAAGACTTGACCAAGTCGAACTACGTATCTTTAAGTATGTTAGTATGTTGTACAGGATGTGGCAAAAAGAACTCCCCAGTTGTGGAAGCTAATCAAATCCGAACCATATAAGATATAAAAACTTTCTTTTTGCTCTTTGCAGATACACATAATGCCATTTTTAAATCAATAAGATTTTTTATGCTTTAAACAAAGCATCGTTATAGTCTTCATTGTTTATGCACTGATTCATTCTTTTTTTTTATAGTTATCCAGGGTTTTGAGAGTTATTTCATCAGTAACAGCAGTAACTTCCTGTTGTATTGCCTCCTTCAGAGCTTTTTAAAGTTGCATACCCACGTCAAAAATCTTTCTTCTCAGAACAGGTTCCCTTTAACTGCGTGCAGAGTGTCTGCAAGAATCATGCTGCATTGCTATCAGTGACCCGCCTTTGCAAATAAACTGCTATTCAGCAAAAACACGATGTTCTGCTGAACATGCTATGGCCTGCTCTGAAACAACACTTTTGTTAGTCTACTATGCACTTCCCATCACTCTAGCCCCCCCTCCAAAACTGTAGCTATGCTCCTCCCAGACCAGAGAATTCTTTCTGTGGCACCCTGTATAAGCAGCATACAAGCAATACTAAAACATTATGGGCAATTTTAAATGATTGGTATGGATATAATATAGATCTAACAGGAAGCATAAGTTAGCCGGTTTTATAAGCTGTATGTTAGTTTAGCACCATTCTGTATAGCAATGTGAACTGCACAGCTGTACATGTAGCTGACCAACTAATGACTGACTGAAGGAAAGCATGTATTTGAAGTACCAATTGAATAAAAAGAAAACTGAACATCAGAACGTTGGAACCCTACCAATTGTCAACTGGTGAATTAAATTTACTAATTGTACTGACGCTTGAAGCTCTTGCCCTTTAACCTAATTATGTGGCCTGTCATACAGTGATTTGTACTGTGTATTTATTCTGTTTCTTTCAGCAGCAGTCGTGCGTATGAACACGGTCTATATCTCTGTATCTCTAAAACTATAAACAAAGTATTTACATCAAATACATAATTGGAATATATTTGTGGGCTGTGTAAAATTGTTTTGGAAATCAGATGCAACCTACAGGCGGCCAGTTTGAGATTGCTCGTATTAATACTTTCTATACTATCATTAGATCATATCAAGAAAGGAAATTAGCTGTTTTGTCAATTACATGTTTTATTTAAGGTCTTAAGGTAAAGTCAGCTATTTTGGGATAAATTTAGTCCTTTAAATGTGATAAACATTGACGCAAATGCACTGAACTTGAAGAAATCATTATTATATGATGTTAACGTAATGTTGTAACATTTGTATTGGGCTATAACTACTGGCACTTTTAAATCTACCCTTCCATGCTACATAGAAACTAGGATGCAAGTTTACACCATTAGCTTAATTAAATGGAAAACACACAAACACAAATAGATAAGTTTATTCTACCTAATCATTCTTGAATAACAAATTAAAATATTACAAAAATAAAATTACCAGTTCTCTGGACTAGACAGTAAAAAAATTTGGTACTTAGCAGTCTCTTTATTTACCAGTCTTAAGTACTGTCTGATAAAGGCTACAGCCTGTAAGTTGGCAACTATAAACTAGATCAAATTTAATTTTGTCACATTTATCTTGAGATTCTGATTCCTTCTCAAGTAGCAATAGGCAAGCGCTAATAGGCTACCATGACGAGCATGCAGCCAAATTTTGGTCCAGTATACTCATATGGTTATGGACTCTTCCTCGGACTTGAGATTAAACAGCTTGCATTTGGATCTGCAAAATTCTCTGGAATGAGCAAGTTTCTGACAAAATGAAGCATGCGGAAAAGATGTAAATTAAACTTAAATTTGTTAATGAGACTCGGCTATAAAGCCACAGTGTTTTATCTAACCAGTGTTTTTTGTTTTATTTACTAAATGAATTAGTGATTGCCACTTATAAATACTGTCAGTACTGTAGCTAGTGTGGCTATTAGAAACTGGGCAGTATTATTTTATTTTTACAGTATTTATTTTATTTAAACAGTATTTATTTTTATTTTGTGCTATAGAAGTGTCTCATATCTGATATTATTTACTTTATTTTATTTTGCTAATTTTATCGTTGATTCTTACGTATCACTAAAATAAAAAAAAAAAGGCAATTCTTTTTACTTTATAATATATTGTTTTTATGCATACAGGTTCGTAATAGATTGAATGCACACAGAGTTGACGAGAGCTTGATAAAATTAATTTTACCAAAAGAAACACTTCACAATTTTGGAACTTTCCACAGAAGTTCACAGTGTCACAGAGTATACGGGTTCACAGTATTAATAGTTATACGTCAAACGACTAAGAACGCTAAACACAATGCAATGCAGAATGCATCTAAAGAGCAAAGCTAACCTGGAGATGTATGAGGCTTAAAGACGTATGAGAGCCTGTTACAGTTATGCAGAATATCAATTACAGTTATATAAGGACCAGACCAAAATGTCGCCACGTTTGGCAATTTCATGCCAAATTTGGTGACAAAAATTAATTGCCAGAACCATTGCCAACTTGGCGTTATCTCACCAAATTAGCTAGATAGCCATTCACTCATTGTTAAATAGACTTGTCCTTATATTCTTATTTTTCCTGGAGAGGATCGTTTCTTTAGATTTTCATGTTACATTATACAGAAAAAAATACAATTTCACATATTAATTTCGCCCATATTATATATATGTGTGTAACAGTATTTTGTATGTTCAGTACTAGTCTTTTAGGCTCGATAACTTGATCTCTGTGAAATAAGTAAATCTTCATCAGATAAATATTTTCATATTTGGAATTAATTTTGAACCCCCCCTGAAAAAATAACATCATCTTTGAAAGTGAATTCTTTTTCCTGACAACATAAGATGAAAAGTCAGGAAAGGGATAGTGATCAAATGAAAAAATAATCAAATTGTCCATCCCATTTTATTTCTCATGAAATATTGTATTACTATATGCATATTGTAGGAAAACGGCATGAAAATTAGCTTTAGTAATGGTTAAGAACAGGCCTTTTTCTTTTTATACCATGATAAAAATGTGGAAATCAGTTTTAATCTTAAAGTACAAATATCAGTTAATCAAGGTTTATTAATCAAATTCATGACAGGGCAACATTTTAAAGCAGAAAAGGGGGAGCAACATTTTAAAGAAAACACAATTTTTCTGTTTCTAATAACATTTAACTTCAGAACAGAGGATACTGGTTAACATTTATGTAAAACTGAGGTCACTCTGGGCTTTGCTCAGAAAAGAAAATTTGATCTTACCTTTAGGGTAATATGATGGTAAAATTCTTCTGGACATAAGAAATACATCTCTTAGGTTGGTTATTTCAGTTAATGAAGAGCTAAAACAAAATGATACTTCTTTAACACGTTGAGCGCTACGTCAGCCATCTGTGGCTGACACTAGGTTTTCCGTTTAGGCCGCGTGAGCCATCTGTGGCTGACACTAGATTTTCCGTTTAGGCCGCGTGAGGCATCTGTGGCTGACACTAGATTTTCCGTTTAGGCCGCGTCAGACATCCGTGGCTGAAACTAGATTTTCCGTTTAGGCCGCATCAGCTATCCTTGTCTGACACAAGATTTTCCGTTTAGGCCGCGTCAGCCAACTGTGACTGCACTAAACTTTCCGTTTAGGTCGCGTCAGCCAACTGTGACTGCACTAAACTTTCCGTTTAGGTCGCATCAGCCATTTGTGGCTGACACCAGACCTTTTCGTTTAGGTCGATACTGGCTGACAGCGTGTAACATGATATATAACTATAAAATTTACACTGTTTTATGAAATTACACAAAATTTATTTAAAATTTACTTAATTTTGATTCATTGGATTTCATTGAAACACGGTAAACATAAAAACGGTTCTCCATTACAGCTATTACAAAATGTGACAACACTCTTTTAGTCTTTTTTCTGGCCATTTTTCTACCAGTTTCTGTTGCATTTTTATCATAACATAATTTACAATATTTTCGTACTTCAGAGGCTTTTCCCGGTTTTTTTCTTGTTGTCGTTTTCTAGATATTCTTGCATTTTTGTTTGACAGAATGTCTTCTTTTTCACAACTTGTTGCTATCTTTTACCGTGATACGAATCACTGGCCCTACAATACCAGCGCTTTTAAGCGAAGTGTGTGGCCTGAACGAGATTGCCTAAAACATACGCGTGCCGGGCGCTGAACGTGTTAATCCAGCATTTATTTTGCAAACAGTAAAACTGTTGTAAACGATTAAAAACATTTAATTTTGAAGGGTGATCAGTAGACAGTAACATCAGCTGAGATCTGTTTAAATGGGTTTTATCTTTATTCTGACAACTTCATGTGATTTTACAAAAATAATAGTATGACTGTCACTAGAAGTGTCAAGAAAGTGTGGGTCTTTTTGATAGAAAATTGTTTGGTGCATGTTCTCTTTAATGATGGGGGAAGTACAATATAAACTTTTTTCGAAAGTTTCCACATTTAATGTACTTTATATCAGTGAAAAGGGGAGCAAAACAAAGTTTTTTTAAAGTCAGTCTTAAAAAGGCCATTTGTTCTCACAGTTTGCAAGGAAATAATAAAAAGCATGGAATTCTTTTAGATGTTTTAATTCTTTTAATTAGGAATTTGTATGCAATTAAATTTTTAGAAGAAGAGAATTGATACTTGCTAATTTCCTATCGACCGTGAAAATTGGCAGAGATTGTGGCGAAATGGCCTCAGAAAATAAAAATTCACTTCACCGGGTTTAAAATACTACAGTGTTTATTTTTACGCAATGAATACGAAAATGCAGTTAGAACAGACTCAAATCTTTATTAACATTTTTTAAACTCAACTGACAGGTAGAATATTCTAAGTAAACAATATACCATATTTGACGGCATGTAAGACACACTGGCATATAAGACGCACCCTTATTTAGAAGGCCACACACATGTAGAAAAAGTTATGTGTGTCTAGACCTTTATCCGAGCTAAAAATAGCATTCAGTATTGAAAGTTAACCTGTGGCCTTCACGTATAAGACACAGGTAACTTTTTTGAGACCAAATTTAGGAAAAAAAAGTGCGTCTTATATGCCGTCAAATACCGTAATTTCTTTTGCCATTCCAAAAAGGTAAATGTAAAACGATATAACTGCATTCATTTCCAACATTCTCCCCACTTCGCAAAAGGGGGATTTTGCAACATCAAAATAACTTAAAGTTATAAACTAAAATTAAAAAGAATCCAAAAAATCAATAAAGTTCATATAGTTCCAGATTCTCGATTTCATAAGTCCAATTTTTGTGGAGGATGTACTCTCTGCCAAGACGAGTTTTTCTAAAACATCTTGGATGACTTTGATAGGTGTATATTCCAACAAATCTGAAAAATCTAAAAACTCGAGATTTCATTCTTAAAATTCCATTTTCATCAACAAAAATCTGAAGATTTTTCAGATCAGACTTTTTTTGTTCTTCTTCAAAAGCATCCTTTTGTATAAGAAAAAATAAAGTTTTTTCGGCTTTCTTGAATTCTTCTGCGGATATATTAGCCAAACGATTTTCATTTTTCATATAAGTGGGTCGGAATCCTAACATCTTTATTAACATTTTTAAACTCAACTGACAGATAGAATATTCTAAGTAAACAATATAATTTTTGTTGCCATTCCAAAAAGGTAAATATAAAACTATATAACCGTATTCATTTCCAACATTCTTCCTACCTTGCAAAATGGGGATTTTGCAACATCAATATAATTTAAAGTTCTAAACTAAAATTTTAAAAGGATTTTGAAAATCAATAAATTTCATCTAGTTCTAGTTCCAAATTCTCAATAAATTCATTAGAAGTTTTTGTGTTCCAGCACGTTTATGTTCTAAGTGTAGTTGCTCAATCATTCTTTCTACAATTACATTTTTGGAAGGTAGCAATATAAGGAATGTATATTCCAGCAAATCTGAAGAATCTAAAACTCGAGATTTCATTCTTAAAATTCCATTTTCATCAGCGAAAATCTGAAGATTTTTCAAATCAGACTTTCTTCATTCTTCAAAAGCATCCTTGTATAAGAAAAGTAAAGCTTTTTCGGCTTTCTCGAATTCTTCAGTGTATATATCAGCCAAACGATTTTCATTTTTCATATAAGCGAGTCGGAATCTTAACATCCAAGCAATAGTTCGTACAATCATAGAATATTTCGAAAATCTGGACGCAAGTTTAACTAGAATAGTTTCAACTGTTGAATTCTTCACCGAAATGACAGTTCGACGTCGTTCTTTATCGATTTCTTTCATATCAAAATCAGGATCATTTGAAGGCCAAGTTTCTGGAGGTTTCTTCAGAAATTCAGGTCCTGTCCACCATTGGGATTTTAGGAGTTGTAATGGATAGCATCCTCTTGCTATCCATTACAACTAATTTTATCTCTTGCTATCCATTACAATAAATCAGCAGGGTTTAAGATTCCTCGTATATGTTTCCAACATCCTTCTTTGCAGTAATTTTGAATCTCTTTAACTCGGTTTTCTACAAAAACAGACCAATTATTTCGCTTCTTTAGCCATGCTAAAACCACTGAAGAGTCTAACCAAAAATAAGCCTTCGTGTTTAAAAATTCAAGCTTTTAATATCCAATTGATATAATCTTACACAGAAGTGCGGCCATTAATTCCAACCGCGGTAAAGTGATCTCTTTCAATGGGGTAGGTCAGGATTTTGCTAGGATAAGACTCAAGTGAACTTCTTCCTGTTCTTCTATTCTTAAAAATATACAGGCACCATAAGCTAGTTTACTTGCATCGCAGAAGACGTGTAAAGAGCTTGTTGAATTAACGAAAACTCTTCTTGGGATTCGGCAGTCATTCAAAAAATGTATTTCTGTAGACCATTTACTGAATTTTTTCTGAATGTCTTCTGGTAGTTCCTCGTCCCAGTCAGTCTTTAATTTCCAAGTCTTCTGCAAAATAATCTTTGGATTAAGAAGAGCTGGTGAAGAAACTCCTATAGGATCAAAAACTTTCTGAATGCATGAAAGAAGATTAGTCTTGTGGGAGCTTCAGACCAAGGTACTACTCGGCATCCCAATTCATCTGATGAGCGGTACCACTGAAGACCCAAGAACATTTTCTGGACTCTCATTCAAATCTAAACTACTTTTCCAACCTCTAAGGTTGAACCCAGCTGTAGACATAAGTTCTGTAGCTTCAGTAATGTGTGATTTGATTTCTTAATCTTTTTCCTCCTGTGTAGTTCTTTCAACAGGATCTGAAATGCCTAGTGTTTCTGACTTCCAAAATTTCGATGTTTCAATAGAGCATTTCACTGAAATAAGTAAACAAGAAAAAATAGATGTTTGGTCGTAACTACTACCTAAAAGTTCCCAACCTAAAGTGGTTTTGACAGCCACTAAATTCTTTTCAACAGAAACCACCTCGGGTGTTACAATTTTCACCCAAGCGTCTGCGCTTAATAATACCTGGATATCTTCCGAATAATGATTATCTTTTAAATAATCACTTATCTCAATTTTATCACTTTTAAGGATTTGATAAACCTTTTCATTTTTAAATCTCCGTACGTTAGTACAAATTTGATCAGATCCAATAACATCAACTTCAAAAACAGTTTGAGAATCAAGGCTTGATAACTTAGTTTTGTACATATCATGTGTCGAGAACGGAATCCTCTTACCACCGAACAATGCTTGCGATAAAGTTGCCTTGCCCTGTGGTATCAAATTAAATTCTTTTGCAATCAAATTCTTAATATAACTTTTCTGAGAGCCGGAATCACATAATACTCTCACTGGATATGTTTTATTATCAACAACAATATGTGCAATCAGAGTTTGTAAATATGAAACAGAATACTTTGATGAAATAGATAAAGTTTTAACTATTTCTGATTCATTTTCATTCTGAGACATTTTATCATTTTCATAGTTTCTAATTTTGGAACATTATTAAATAATGCTGACCTTTACATAACACACATCTTACAAAATCCCGACATTTTGAACTTATATGACCCGTTCTTAAACATTTAAAACAAACACCTTTATTCTTCAGTATTTTATTACGTTCATCAATTGAAGAATCAGCAGCTGTAGCGCAATCTTCGGAATTATGACCTTTTCTATCACAAAAAGTGCAAACTCTTTCTTTAATTCGAGAATTCTCTGTTGAACCTAAGGCAGCAGCCGTATGAATATTTTTATTTCTGTTAATTCTCGAAGTACCTTTTGTTTCGCTATTAAAAGGAAATTTTCTTTTATCATTGAAAGAACCATTTCTAAATTTTAATCTTTCCTCACCTTCTACTTCTATTTTTTAAAAGTCCAATAACTCGCATAAACAGTCATTAGGATTTTTAGTCGAAGCCTTTTTACTTGTAGTTACCTGGTGTCTTTCCCAGATCTTGAAAATGTTTTCTGGAATAGCTGACTCAACCAACGGGAAAAGCATCGCTGCATATTTTTCTTTAGTTACGCCTAAAGATTCTAAAGCACGTAACTGTGTTTTTTAGTTTGTCATAGAGTTGCGAAATTGGAATATTTTCCCCTTTTAGTAGAACTAGAGACAATAATTCACGAACATAGAATTCTATTAAAAAATTCTTCCTTCGCATATCTGGATTTTAAAAGCTCTAAAGCTTTCTCATAATTTTTTTTTGATGGTGGGAAACCTTCGATTAGTTTTTACACTGGTGACCCAGGTTTTATACTAAGTCTCAAATATTCAAATTTAATCTTCATCTGATAAAGAATGTTCATTATGAATTTTAGTAAACTGTCCCCAGTAACCAATTCAGTTTCTTAAATCTCCATCAAATTTTGTTAATTCTATCTTAGGTAATTTTATCTGAGTTTTGAATCCAGTCTGACATATAGCTTCAACATCTGAGAGTACTGTTTCAGTAAAAATTGTTTCTTTAATTTTAAGAAATCTTAATTTGTACTCACTGCATTTTGCTATTTCCTCTTCCACTTTATTTTCTGTCACATTTTTATCTTTCAGAAGTTCTTCTAAATGAGTGGAATTTAGAGCATTAATCCTTTCATATTTTATTTTTAATGCTTCAAATCTTGCTTTCAGTTCTGTTTTATCCCCTTTACTGGAGATAAGTTCTTCTAAATTATTTGCTTCTACTGTGAACAATCTCCGAAGAACTCTTCGTTCTTTCGTATTGTACATAGTCGTATCTCCGTCAAATAAACAAGACCTGTTCTAGACTAAATATTTATCTTTATATACAACTATGTACAGATTACAATTTAGAAATACTTTAAAATACATTTTCACTTCAGTAGAGCGTGCAAGCCAGCATCCGCTCTTTTCTCTTTCACATCTTAATCTCCTCTTACTCCCACCTGTGACCAGGGGGGGGGGAAGGAAGACAGAGGGTTCTCTGTCCCTTCTTTTAGGGTGGGTGACCAAGTGGTCTTCAGAGAATGGAAACGTTCCACTCCTTCCCCCTTCGAAGAAACATTTTGTTCATCAAACTGTTTAACTATATTTGAGATAAAGAGTTAGTTACACACATACATAAGAAAAAAATCACATAGAAGTACAGTGATATTACATCAAGGCCAGTGACACAATTAAAATACATAAAATTCACAAAAGAATACAGAGATAAATACAAGTTAAAGTAAAGTATTTTTTTTTTTAAGTTGCAGACCTGCTTAGACTGTCAGCATTTTTATGGCTCTTCCCAGCTCGATGAATAACTTGGAAATTATACGGCTGCAGGGCTAATGCCCACCGCATTAGCCTGGGATTAAAGCCTGCGTTAGTTTTTAACCAAACTAAGGGGTTGTGGTCAGTAATTATAGTAAATTTTGGACCGTCCAAATAATAATGCAATTTTTTTACAGCAAAAACTATACATGCGCATTCTTTTTCAGTTGTGCTGTACTTAGCTTCCGTCACTGAAAACTTCTTGCTTAAGTACAAGATGGGATGTTTGGTGTTCTCATCCATTTGTGTTAATACTACTCCCATCTCTAAATTGGAAGCATCTGTTTGCACCATAAATTCTCTATTAAAATCTAGTGCGTGTAGCACAGGTTCCTTTGTTAATTTTTCCTTCAATTGAATAAATGAGTCTTCACATTCCTTTGTCCAAAGAATTCCCCCCTTCTTTGCTTTCCTTTTTAAGGCATTCATCAGTGGAGAAGCTATAACCGAAAACATGGGAATATACCTGCTGTAATAACCTGCCAACCTAAAATATGCCCTTATTTGAGTTTTTGTTTTCGGAGTGGGATAATCAGCCACTGCTTTAACCTTTGCCTCAGCTGGTCATCTGATTCCCTGTCCTACGATGTGCCCCAGATACATTACATGGTTTTGAGCAAAACGACATTTTGACGGCTTAATCGTCAAATTTGCCGCAGTTATTTTTCCCAAAACGCAATTTAAATGCTTTATATGATCTTCCCAAGTATTGGAAAAAATAGCAACATCGTCCAAATATGGGACAGCAAAGCCTTCACACCCTTTTAATAACTAAGCCATCAACTTACTGAAAAAGTAGGGAGCGTTTTTCAACCCAAATGGCATATGCAGTGGTCTGTATGTCCCAAATGTCGTGACAAAAGCGGCCAATCTTTGGGCCTGTGGACTTAGAGGAATTTGTCAGTATCCATTTGCCAAATCTAGAATTGTTATATACCTGGCAGACGAAACTCCACTCTTTCCTCTATATTTGGCAGGGGGAAGAACTCAGTGCATATTACGTCATTTAGGCACTGGTAATCTATACACGGTCTCGGGTCTTTCCCAGGCGCCTCCAGTAGAATCATAGGCAAAATGTAGTCCGATTCCCCTACCTTGATTATGTGCAAATCTAACATCCTCTGAATCTCCGTTTTCAAAATTTCCATTTGCCTTAGGGATGCTTTATAGGGTCTAGATCTGACTGGTTTGTCGCTTATTAATTCAATGTCATGCACTACTAATTCCGTTATTCCCGGCTCTTTGGAGAAATTCTTAGTAAATCTCGTAATTGATCTACATGGCGAGGTTCCAACCGATCTTCTAAGCTGCTAGATTGGATGATGTCTTCTGAATCGTAAATGTTAGGATTTGGATCTGGATATGGAAAATCTACCTCTTCATCCACACCTTCTTCATTCTTACTTTCAGATGATAAAGCATCAATTTCCTCAGGTCTTTTATAATAGGGTTTTAACATATTTACATGATAAATATGAGACTTCTTTCCAGACATTTTTACAATGTAATTTGTATCCGATGTTTTATTTTCGATAACTCCCGGCCCCAACCACTGGACTGCCAGCTTATTCGGTTTCGATGTAGCGAAAACCAACACTAAATCCCCTTTTAAATTCACGCTTCACGGCGTTTTTGTCATACCATAGTTTAAGTTTAATTTGCAGTTCTTCCATTCTTTGCACTGCGATCTCCTGACACTGTTTTAATTTATTAATCAATTCGAAAACATATTCAGTTACTGGATTTTCTTCATTCTGCTTCTCCGTCCAATGCTCAAATAATAAGGTCTCGGGTGTCCTTAAATTCCTACCATGCACTAATTCGGCAGGTGAAAACACGGTGCTTTCATGGGTTACAGTTCTTAAGGCAAACAACGCTGAGGGAAAGTGTTTTCCCAATCTGTTCCAGCTTCTAGACATAGAGCTCGTAAGAGCCGTTTGATTGTTCTATGGAAATGTTCGATCGGATTCGATTGGGGGTGGTTAACCGAACTATGACTAACCTTAATCCCAAACCGATTGAAAAATTCCGTAGTTAGTGCACTTGCGAAAGACGTTCTGAGATCACATTGGATTTCTTTCGGAAAACCCATATGACTAAAAATACTAATCAGGGCATCCGTCACAGAAACTGAACTTGCATCACTTACTGGAATAGCATCAGGGTATTTAGACGACAAGCATATGGCTGTTATTAGGTAACGTTTTCCCGTTGAACTGACCGGCAGGGGGCCTACTGCATCAATGTTTAATTTAGAAAAAAATTCTCGAATGACGGGTACTACTTTAAGAGGGGCTTTTTTAATTTCATTTGGTCTTCCGGCTCGTTGACATTTGTCACAGGAATGAACGTAATCTTCAATTTCCTTATAACAACCAGGCCAAAAAAAATATTGTAAAAGCCTATCCTTCGATTTTGTAACCCTCAAATGAGCCGAAGTTTCTTCGTGCCATAATGCTTGGATTTTCTTCCGAAATTCTATTGGCACTACCAGCATTTTTTTTCTCATTTCCATAACGATCTCTTTGAACTCGAAACAAAAGATCGTTCTCAATACGGTAAGTAAGTTTCAATGATTGATTTCCATTTCTTGAACTAATAGAGTCGTAAATCGCTTTTAACTTTTCACACCTTTTGTGGGAGTCACTAAATGTCCTTCGGTCAGTCTTTATTACAGCAATTTCTCCCCCACTGTTCTCTGCTTGCAGTAACAAAATCTCCGTTCCCATGGTAGGGTCGATTGAAGTGGGGGACTCACTGACCCCGTCTTCCCGAAAAGTCGCTTTTCTCGAAACCCGATCCGCCACTTCCTGTGTTTTTTTATTTTTCTTTCGGGCCATAGCCTGCTTTTCTACGGCGCTTATGGAATTTGGAACTAGTAATTGCAATCTTCCTGTGGTTTGATTTCCCAGAATATACATACCTCTGTCTAAATCCTCTCCAACGATTGCGGCTTGAGTTTGGATGAGCCCAGTTTCATTCATCTCAAGCTCTACACATGCTAATGGTAGACATTTTGCTTCCATATCCAAAGAACTTCTCACCCATACTGTTTCTCCCGTAAACATTTCTGAAGTGATATAGTTACGACTCGCCAAATCGAGGCTTGCTCTGGTGTCCCGCAGCACTTTAATAGGATTACCATTTACTTGTGCGTCCGTGATAAACGGAGACAACAATTCCTCTGCGCTTTTATATTGGTATACGTTGTTTAACATGGCTGGTGATTTATCCTTTATGAGTTTTGGGCAATGGGGGCCTAAAGTGATTTTCTGAGTCGCATTCGAAACACTTAGAAGACTTTCTTTTTTCAAATGCTATGTTTCAGCTGGTCTTCGTTTGTTCTGCCCTAGATGAAACATTTTTTTTTTCTCGTCATCCCCCTGTTTATCTTTAGGATCAGTTAAATTCCTATCATTCTTCCATCGCTCTTGATACCCCGGATGAGCTGATTTCTTCCGAATTCCTCTGACAGCTTCGTAGTCATCTAACATATATGCCAACTTAGCTGCCGAAGTAACTTTTACCCAGTTGTCCGAGAGATGATCCGAATCAAATTTTTGAATAGTTTTTTGTATCTCACGATGAAACTGCTTATTACTCGATTTTGAATTTTCCGATACCACAGGCGACGATCTACCCATTGCCTCGATCCTTAGCCTTTCTAATTCAAATTGTCTTATCTCCCTAGCTCTGCAATCCTCTCTCTTGTTCTTTAAGCCTCTCTTCTCTCTCTTTTTCTCGAAGTCTCTCCTCCTCCAACCTATCATTTACTATTCCCTCGAAAGCACCCTTAACAAACTCTTTGTCATACGTTACACCTTTTTGAATCAGAGATTTTAGCTCCTCAATTTTTAGACTCATTGTAGCCTCCTCTCCTAAATCTATCGCTAGGTTATATAAGTCGATCTTTTTTCCCTTTTCCAAGAAAGCCATTTTAACCAAAGTCTTTGAGCTTTGTGCCACACTCAATTTCTGTACTTAGAATTATCACACACTAATCAAAAATACAATGCTACTGAAATTATCATTATTAATAGTAAGCATTAATGCACAGTGATTTTACAAACATCGTAAATGATCTGAATATTAATATAACAAGAATTCAGTATACTCAGTACTACAATTTTCAAAACGCTTGAAATTCATTAATATTATTAAAATCTAATACACACTATGGCAACATTTACAGAATTAATGAATTGAGTTTTAGTAAGTTTTTACCTGAGTACATACTAATAAAAACAGTAAGTAATTCAATCACAACTTCAATAACAATTAGTACACAATAAACCCAACATTAATAACAATCCAATAAAATAAATTTCAACTGTACTTAATTTAGTAAATCTCAGTTTTCACAACTACAGTAGTGCTGATGTGTTTTCTGATACATTAAAAAAAAATATATATATATATATATATATAAAATTGTCAATAATTCTTATACTGTTAAATAGCAATAAAACCAATATACATTAATTCCAAACATAGTTAATTTTTGTTGGATCTTACATTCAAAAATGTTAAAACAGGACAAATGAATAACAACAGTAAAAAGACTTTCAGTATTTTCTATGCTACTGAATTTCTACCTTATTATTTCAAAAATTATGCAAATTGTTATGAGAAATCTGTACTTATCAAGTTGATTCAAAGGGAATGGTCAGTAGAAGGGGAGAAATACGAATGATCAATGAAGTTCTATGAAGACATAGCACTATTAAGGGTGTGAACTCGGCTCATGTGTGGAGACTGCACTGATGATTTTAAGTGTCGTATAGTGTTACCTGATCATCCAATTGTTCAACTTTCATTGAGTATACACATAGGTCATTAAGTTATGATGGAGTGCAGACAATCTTATTGTAGCTGAGAGAAAGGTTTTGGATACCTATTGGGTGAAGGATTATATGGGGGGTTATATCTGGCTGCATTTCATGTAGGAAGTTACACATGGTACCATAGTTACACAGAGAGCTCTCCTTCCACCTGGAAGATTTCAGTTTTTCGAGCTGCCCTTTTCAAGTAGCATGTGTGGGTTTAACCAGTCCCAGTTTTCTTAGGGAAGGGGTGACGGCCTGGATTGTCCTATTCACCTGTGCTGTGTTGTACCGTGTGATACATTTAAAGTTAATAACTGCATTGACCATAGAAGCTTTTATTCAATCTTTGTAAGATTCATTGCTAGAAGTGGCAAGAGTTTTAGTCATCTACACTGATAATGGAACAAACTTCGTTGGCACATCAAAGGCTGTTCAAACAATAGACTGGAATGTCATTCAAGAAGACAGTGCACTAAAGAAGATAAAATGGAGTTTTAACCCACCAAGTGCACCATGGTACAGTCAATGGCGGAAGTGTGTGATACACAGTATGAAAGATATACTGATAAGAATTCTTGGCAGAGCTAGTGTAAATTATGAAGAAATGTCAAAGGTTTTATGTGATTGTGAGACTACAATTAATAACAGACCTTTAACTTATCTGTCAGATAATCCAGATAAACTATTACTGTGAATAAAGGCATATTTCCTACATGAAACTCCAAATTCTACGAATTGTGATACTCTTCATTTTGACACAATCGATGGAGGTCATTTGAAGAAAAGGATACGATATTTGCAAAGTGTTTGCAAAGATTGTTTTTGAAAGCAATTCCAAAAAGAATGTCTGTACTTGTAAGGAATCCGACGCTTAAGGCAAGAGGTAATATTCAAGTTGGAGATGATGTGTTTGTGGGATATGATAGCACCAAAAGAATTATTTGGCATTTAGCCAAAGTTATTGAACAATTTACAGGACGAAATGAGAAACGGCGAGCAAATATAGAAACTATTATGCATTGACTGAAACCGGCAAATGTAGAAATTATACGTCCCCTTCAGCGGTTTATATCCTTTAGAGATTACGTTGTCAGATTCAACACTTCAAAAAAAAAAAAAAAAAGTTGGAAGCTCAAGGCCCAGATAATGTCCTAAAAAGAAAGGATGAAATTCGTTACCCAGTTCTGATTATTCAAAATCTCATCTTTCAGACTTGGCATTACACAGTGATAGAATTGTTTCAGGTTCTGAATCAATATATACTAAAAGTAGGCGACAGGTAAAGTAACCCAAAAGGCTGAATTTGTACTCTACCTTTATGAACATTGACTAAAATGTCTATGTTAGATTACAGTTTTTAAGGAGTACATCTGTTTTGTCTCGATATTAATTGTTATTAGTTTTAGAATTGAGTTTTTATTTTGTATGTATCCATGACAACGAGACATACTATAATCTAGAGAAAATGTTTTGTGAGTAACTTTTCTAAGGCTTCTAAGTTAGTAAAAGTGTCTTAGTACAAAATAAAATATTTAGTTTACAAGAATCTTCTGTGTTCCATTTCTTGGAGTCGCGACAGGAAGCGTCTTAACATGATGGAGGAAATCTTGAACAGCTCGAGCTGTATGCGGACGAGTATTATTGTGCTGGAAAATCACCCCTGGAAGACCAATTAGGGAGGGTCCTGTATGGGGTTGAAGAATGTCTTCAACATAACACTGGCTGGTTCAATTAGTGTGGGCTGGCTGTCATAGGCTATGGTCCCCTGGACCATTACACCTATTGTGCAAGTAGTCTGTTGCATCACAGCACACATGGAATAGTACCATTTATAACATGATGTTTTGCCATTTTGTGGCATTCCACATGGCTACGGGCTTGGGACAACTGTAGATGGAGTCACCACTGTTTTGGTGTTAAAAGCAGTACACAAAAAGGGTGCCTGTATTGCAGATTTGCTTCTGCTAGGTATCTAAAAGTACTTTATAGAATAACTGGCACTCCTACATCTATTTGTATTGTTAAATGAGTCACTGTGGGATTCATGAGCACTTCCCATGTGATTTCTTTATCCTCTTGCCTCGTTGCCTTTTTGGTCGCTCCAGACCCAGTTCTCGGCACTTGGGTACCATCTTGTGTCCACTGCAGTAGAATGTATTCTGACGTCACACTCTGAACAATTGAACTTGCAAGCAACATGGCATATTGACCGTCTTGCGGTTTTCATGCCGATGATCAGACCTCTCTTAAATTTGACCGAGAAATGCTTTCTCCAGACGTCTACATGGCATCCTTCGCTTAAGTCTTTTTAGAATGTGATCATTATATTTATATGAGTCTTCATCTATGCGGCATTTTGTATAGGGCCCACTTCCTGATTACAGTGCTACTGCAGGGTGTATGGTCATGTGCACTGGTACAAACTTGGATCATATGCATTTTGAATCTCATTGTACTTATTTGCAAAGTTTTGCGATTGTACCTTTCTGCTTCGTGCACTATTTTCAGTGTTCCTGAGTGTATAAGGTAATGACTAATATAATTTAGTAAAATTTGGGCAGGAATTTATGACTTTTGTATTTATATTTACGGACGGTTAAGGTTGCTAAATTTTCAGTCTTGAATATGCAGGGAAAACTTGCAGTGTACCCTGTGGTGGAAAAAAAGGGTACTGATTTCTTCCTTCCCCTTTTTTTGATGGTTTACTATGCACTTTCTTTATATTAAATATATTAGAAGAATGTTTTAAATATTCTTACTATCTGATTTTTTTATTTATGAAGGAAAAATTTTGATTAAATTTTTGTTACTGATATTATTTTTAATTATTCTATTTTGTTCTGTTTTGTAGAAGGAAGGAAGTCGATGAAATTGTCATGTCTTTTGTAGAAAATGAAGAAAGTAGTGATGAAAATAATAGTGAGAAAAGTATAAATGAAACACCTGACAGTTCAGATTCTGAAGAATCATCACATTCTGGAAGCTCATCAGTTGCAGATTCAGAAAGTTCCTCAGATGGAGCTGCTAGTCTAAAAGACGATGTGAGTAACATTTAAAAAATTGGAATTTGAATTAATTTTTTATATTATTTCACATATATTTTTAAATCCATAACTTCAAAGTCAGCTGTCAGCTGCAAAGTTAAATCATAATGACCAAACTCCTCAAAAAGCAGAATTTTAGAGAATGTTTTGTTTGTTGCAATTGAAATTCTTGCTGAATTGTTTTACAGCAGGGTTTCTTAAAATGTTTGATATTGGGATCCCCTAATATTTATGAAAATTTTGTTTGACCTCGTAAGTATTGCGCAAATCCGACACACGCATGGGTGAAACTATCAGTTTCTTCTCTTGTGCTGTAATATACTATTGCAGTTTTAGGTTATTGATTATAATTTTTAAAGTAAAATGAAATTTTCTATTATAAAAAAAAAGTGCATCGAAATGTTTTGTTTTTCTTTGTATTGTCTTAATCTATTTTCAGATAAATTATGTAAAAATATTTTGTAACTGTGAAATTATTATAGTAAGTTAGAGAAATATCAAAATTGCTAAATTTTTGGTGACCTACAGTTAAAGAAACTGTTTCACAGAACTACCAATTTTGATTTGTTGAATTGCTTGTAAAATTCTGTAGTTTCACCCAGCTAACTTTATAAATTACATGGCAGAAATAAGAACCCTAACATGTTTCCTGTCATGCTCGTATGTAGCCGTTTTTTTTTTCAGCATTTTTAGCACTTACTTCATCTTATCGGATAGATTTATTTAAATTAGTTGACCAGGTGTTTGTACTTTTGGTGATATATAGCTGAATTTTGAGATCAGTTTTAAATTTGTCTTTTGTATGGGTTTTTAATTTTGACTGAATGTTTGCTGCAAAATCTTATAAATAACTAACGCTTGTACATAGATCAGCTTATACTCATGGCATTTGGTCTATTAAATTGTTTCAGTAGTGGTTATAAATCAAAACGTCTCGTATAGAGTAACATAGGAAAGGTTTTAATGACTGGCACAAGCTTTGTGTCATATTTAAATTTGTAAAAGAGGTTCAAGGTATAGAAAATGGGTGAGTTAATGAACAGTTTTAAGGAGGAAAACAGAAAGTGAAGAAGTTGAAAACTTAGAAAAGCAAACCTAAAATAAATATAAATGATTTCTCAAAAGTGGAAAGGTTCCAGTATTTTCAAGATTATAAATAAAAGAATTGCAAAGTGTTTAAAATAATTTTGTGTAATACAGGAGTAAATGGAGGAATATAGAGATATAAAAAGAGAGAAAAATCTTGTTTTTAATTTTCTCTTTATTTGCAATTTATTAAAAATGCAATATCTGTCTCAGCAGTTTAGGCATTTGCTGTGTATTTCAAGGTTGGTCTTAGTCATCATTTTTATAAAATCCTATATAATATAGTGCTGTAATTCGGTAGTCTCGGAGTGTGTGCAGGCTGAATGCACAATCTAAAAACAGCTGAAAAGGCAGATTTTTTTTTGGGCTGGAAAAAATTTTCAGAAATCTTTTTTTTTAACAAAAGGGGGGAAAAATTAACAAAATAAAAAATATTAAACCCTTATGGTACGGGTTTATTTGAAAAAAATTCTGTTGACTTTTCACAAACAACATTCACTAAAATACTGGATGTAACTTACTCTTATAACTGATAACAATCACTTTTGCCATGAACAAGAATGTACAATGCTTGCCACCGTAAATGCAACATTCTGAAGGTTAGGTTTATTTAATTATGGCAAAGCACACTAGGGCTATCTGCCTAAGGGGAGGGATGTCTTCGTGGAGGACTTTCTAAGAGAAACTGGCTCGTATCCACGTTACACATGGAAAAAACCACGAAAACGCCAATGCAGCCAGCCCGTTAGCGGGATTCAAACCTCAGACCGAACTACCAGTGTTCAGCGACTTTACCGCTCGGCCGCTGGTGAGCCCAACACCCTGAGGGAAGAATGCAAATAACATGAAATTTACAACATGCATTAGCAGAGGTGAAATATGCAAATGATTAGAATTTCATTGCAGACGTACATCACACACGCCTGTGGTGCCACTTTAAAGCGCTATTTAAGGCTTGGAATTTTCGACGATTTCAAGTTCGGCAATTGTGTTTTTCTTGTGTTTTTTTCAAAAAAATTATCAATTATGGATCGTAGTAAACAGCGATCATCATTTGATCAAGTATCCGAATTCGACAGAGAAAGGATAGTGGCATACCAAGAGTGTGGATTATCTTTCAGGGAAATCGGTAGTTGTGTTGGATGAAACCAAATAACTGTAATGCGGATATGTGACCGTTGGATGCAGGATGGTACGACGGACCGACATGTTCGATCGCATCCACCTCAGTGCACCACTTCACGTGATGACAGGAACATTATGCGTATGGCAGTGACGGATTGCTCAGTGACATCACAAACCATAGCACAGCACAGCACATTCAGTCTGTAACGCATCTTCCAGTGTCTGTGCATACCATTCGATGCCGTTTACAGCAGAGTGGCCGGTTCGCAAGTGTCCATTGCTTCGTCTACTCGACGCAGAACCACAGACATCTCCGCCGCCAATGGTGCGATGAAAGAAGGATGTGGACAGTAGAATGGAATGAAATTGTCTTTACTGATGAGTCACGCTTCTGTCTGCAACACCACGATGGTCGGATTCGAGTCTGGAGACACCGTAGAGAGAGGATGCTGAACAGCTGCATTATGCACCGTCACACTGGTCCTGCACCGGGTATTATGATATGGGAAGTATTGGATATCACTCTCGCACTCCTCTAGTACACATTACCGGTACTTTAAACAGCCAGCTCCACATCTCCGAAGTATTGGAGCCAGTTGTCCTTCCTTACCTTCAGGGCTTGCCACAGCCATATTTCAACAGGATAATGCGCGACCACACGTGGCACGCATTGTCCAAGTGTTCTTCTCCAGATTGAATTGCTTCTCTGGCCGGCTCGCTCTCTGGATCTTTCGCCAATAGAAAACGTGGTCTATGGTTTCTGAACAATTGACCCAGATTACGTCCCAAGCTGCTGCACCAGATCAACTTTGGCAACATGTAGAAGCTGCTTGGTCTGCTGTACCCCATGAACACATCCAAAGTCTCTGAATCAATGCCGAGGTATGTGGCAGCAGTGATCTCCAACAATGGGCGGCTGCTCTGGCCACTGATTCTGGAAGGAACCACACTTCACAGAAGTCTATAAATTTAATCATTTGATACTAGGTCAACATGTTATCTACTAAATAAATTTTGTTGTGGTATCTCTTTCTTGGTGTTGCAATTTGGGTGGCCAGCAGCATTCATGTTTAATTTTGTCCTAGTTTAAATGACAATTAAGATTGATTATCCATAACTTAGGCAAAACAAGTGCATTATAAGTCTAAGTCGTCAAATGTACCCAAAGGTAAATTTAAAAAAAATTGCTCACTAAATAGTTATCAAAACATTCATAAACAATAATAATATCACAAAGGGAAAAAAAACAAATTTATATTGTATTTTTGATTCGAAATCTGAAGTTTGATACTAGCAAGACATTTTTGTTAGTTACATATTGTAAGTCGAATGTATCGACAGCTAGATATTAAATTCTAAGGTTGACATTTCTTTCAAATTAGTCTTAACACATTTAATTAATCATTAAATAACTTACTTTAAAATAAATAAATTATGAAAACTTCAGTTTTCAGAGAAAATTTACCAAGTGTGACAAAACACAATAACAAGTTTCCTTCTCTTATTTATTAATTTTTTTCTTTTTAATTTTTAACTGTGAAAAATATTCTGTTTCCATGTAAATGCCTTCCCAAACAAAGCGATTATTCAACTGCAGAAATTTACAAATGAGTATATTTTGTGAAGTATGATGAAAGTTAGTAAAATCTCTATGTCTTTGAATAAGTTTTTATTAGCTCCATTTATAGATTTTCTAGTGATTATTCATGTTTGTTTTTAACAGAAGTGAAAATAATACAAACTCAAACTTCAGATAGTTGAAATTTAATAAACTCTGCAACTCCTTATTTGCAACAAATACATAATTAAATTTTCTTTGTGGACCACAAGAAACTGCTTTGAGAGCCACATGCAGCCTGCAAGCTGCCAGTTTGAGATCATTGCTCTAATTCATTAAATTTCTTACATTTTTGCCTAGATGTTGGCTAAAGTTCTGTAAAATGCCAATTCATTTGTAATTATGTTCACAATTTACCAGAGACATCTTATTTTGTTTAAGATTTATTTCTTAATGCTAATCAGCTAATAATGGTATGCTAATCAGCCAGGTTTGGTGAGGTCTCCATTACTGCACCTGTGGTGATGTTGCAAGCATTAAGTGAAAGCATCATAAACCAGCCTGTAGTTGCTGCCTCTTGAATGTTAAAACAATAGCTGACACAAGCTACAGTTTAGAGTGAGAAGGATGTAAGGTATCTGTTAAAGGTATCAGTTTATGCAATTCATGACCCTTACACTGGACAAAAACTCAGTTAATATCCCAGTTTTCTCCTTAACTCATCCTCCCTAGTGCTTAATATCACAGCCCAGTATATCTTTAAGACATCCTGTCTAGGTCCCATTGACAGCATATGGGATGTTATCAGGATTCGAAGTACTAGTTACTATATCCTGGATTATCCCGTTAATCTCCTAAACATATACTCCTGACTGCTTAATGTATCTTCAGTGGTTTTGTTTATTCCAGGCTCCTGTTTTATTGTGCATATCTGGGATATTTGTGAAACAAAATTCCTCAAAATGGGAAGAAATAGAAGTAAATCTCAATCAAAATCTTAATAAAGTCCATGTGTTGACGACCTTGGTGAATTCATGAAAAGGAAAGGTGGCTCAGTATGCTATTAGAGGAATTTTTAGAGTTAAAATAATATATTTGTATGTTTAAGTACTTTTTGACCATCATTTTCTCATTTGTATATGAAAAGTGTAAAATTTTATATTTGTTTTAAATTAATTTTGAGGTTTTCGATTCAGCTTCAAGGTATCATATGATAAAAGTATATTTTATAAATTACATATTTAGTAATTCTTTCAAAAAAATACTGCTTGTTCTGCTTGAATACTTTTTTTGACTCCCTGTAAATCATTATACTTGAAATTGAATTAGAGGTTTAAATTTTTTTTTTATCATATAAATTTTTTCTTCCTAAAACTTTTCATGGCTATTCTTATTATATAATTCTAATGGGGGTACTTTTTAATGCAAGCTTAAAAGTTCACTCTTAAAACTTTTATTCAGATAGCAATTGTTTTATAATATTAAGCAGCTGAATACACTTGTTTTCCGTTAATTTTGTAACTATTTATCGTAGTATAACCAATTATTTTTTCAAATTTTCTTATTCATTGCATATAGGATACAAGTGTGCAAAGGAAAAGTCCAAAAAAAGTGCTAGCAAAAGGAAAATTGGTAAGTTTTATGTATTCATGTAAATAATATATATACAGCAACTGCAGTGATATTAGAAATGTATATAGTCAAATTATTCTGAGTATTTGGGTTACAGTAAGCTGCTGCATGTTTATTATCCTTACAGTAGGATAAAATTTGGCACTGGGTGAGACAAATTTAAAATTTAAAAATTAAATTTAAAAGACATTTTAAAATTCAACTTCCATGTGAGCTTCCAAATAACCATTTCTCAGAATGTTATTGTTTGATGTTCCACAAGATCTTTATCCTTCAAATATTAATAGTATTAATAGTAAGTGCTTAACAAACTGGATAATTTAAAAGTAATCAATGTGCCTCATAATAAATTATATTTTTAATAATGCTTCTAACTAATATCATTTAAAGTATATTACATTTCTAATGTATTCATTTGGTAATTTTTATGAACTTTTGCATTATTATATCATCTCAAACATCATTTATTACATGTCTTTCAGTATGGAATTTTTTTTTTTTTTTTGTCTTGTCCTAAAGTTTTGTATTTATAATTCCACAAACTTTGTATTATATTTTTAGATGCTTTCTAAAAATGATGTACAGTTTTGAAATTTTGAATGAATGGTTTCATTCATATATATTTTGGAGCTTCTAGTTAAAATTTAGATCAACATGTTCAATATAGGTGGCCTCAGGCCTTATGCTAGATATGTGCTTTCAGAATGTCTTAAACTTAGGTAGAACATTTTAATGAAAACAGTTCCACCACTAGGGGTAGGTGACTTCTGTTCAATAAATGAAATGCTCATAAAAAAGTTCTGTATTTCTGCATGTAAAATTTTTTGGTACATAAAAAAATTAGTTAACTGAGTTTTTTCTACACCCACTCTTAAATTTGTTGTAAAATTTTGTGTTTTGAAAAGCTTTGTAGTTCAAAACTTATTGAAGAAGATAAAACTGATAGCTTTTACATCCAAATACCCAGCATATAAGCTGAAATTCCAAATTTTTAACTTAGACTTACAAATACTTTTTGACTTCAAGTATTCATTTATATATAGTTATTCTGTTGCTATAACTTTTATAAGAACTAAAAAGGAATTTAGTATTGGCATATGCCAGGAAACAGGCGGCATACGTTATATTCTTCCAAAGTGTTGCGTCACAAACATCCTTATCTGGCCTTTACTTTCATAACTGTTGGTCATAGTCAAATACTTCCTCTTAAAATTATGTAAATGTTTATGTTTTAAAATTTTCGATATTAAAAGCAATCAGTTTTTATAAAATTTACATACTTTAACTTTTCATATGCTCAGCTGATTTCTGTATTAATATTTAGGAAAGTTTTATACTCATTATAAAAAATAAAACACAATAAGTTTGACTATCATACGTTAAAAATTGACTGAGGTATTTAATTTAAAAATTCTGGGTTTTGATGTAATTTTCAGCTTGTTTTAAATACTTGCTTTGTAAATTAGAGTAATGCCATTGAGTGATATACTTTAGTAATAACTAGTGTAACATCTGTAAGTTAAAATTTTGTTACAAATAGTACTTCAAAGCAATTTTCACACAAGTAATTTTCAATATAATTTATAAGCTTTCAAATCCTCAGACTGCATTATTAATACAGTCAAAAGTCTTTAATCTGGACTCGTGGAGACTTTGGCCATTGTGGTTATCGGTTTTTCTGGATTATAGATCATCAGTTTAAATTTGGTAAGATAGCATGCAGAAATTATAAAATTAAAAATATGAAACTGTAATTTATGAAATAAAGAGCAATTATGATCTAAAGGGTATCAAAATGTACATATTTATTTGTTTACTTTCAATGTGCGCGAGCGTAAAGCATACATTATGTATAGTCGAAATTAAAAAATTACAACCAGAAAACTATTTGATGTGTATTCGTGATATTTATAATGACGAGGAATTTGGTTTAAATCATATCAAAGACGGAGTACATCGAGATAACATTTAGTAAGGAATTATAAGCCGAATAAAATGAAAACATCTGCCCTGAATATAAGGATAGTGCTGACGGATGAACTTCCAGTTCATTGCGCGCAGCGACGTCCCCCGCCCCCGCAGAGCAGCAGCGTGAAATTGATAAACAGATTTCGGAATGGTTAGAGAAACAAAGGACATATGCCTTTATCCATTTTTGCAGCAATTCCACTTTTTGTTTGATGGACATCGAAACATGCTTTCACTTTGTAGATCCTGTGGCAGCTCCAGAATCGGAAATTCTTTTTGACATAATCGAAAATTCAAGCTTACTTTTATAGCATTGTTCTAATTAACAGTCTGCAAAAAATAATAAGCCAGATCAAGATAGAAGATTAAGGAACAACACAATTTCCAACATTAACTGAAATAGATAATTTTAGGTTAGCTTATAGCGTCCGTTATACATTAAACGTGCATGCGTAAAGGTATAAACACATGTGCATGCGTAAAGCGTTTACATATGCGCAGAAAGTTTGTAGCTTTTGAGGTCCGGATTATAGATCATTCCGGATTATGGATGTCTGGATTAAAGACTTTTGACTGTATTCTCATGAAATTTTTAATCTGCAAGTAATACGAGTTGGCTATGTGCTAACACAAAAATGTTTTATTATGACATTTAAAACATTTTTGAATTCCAGTGTTTTCTAGAGCATGAACTTTGTGACATTCAGTGGTTAAGATCCCCCCCCCCAAAAAAAATGTTGGTCAATATTTTTAATGATAGTCTGCATAGAAATAGTCGTCACTTAATCTAAGAATATTGGAAAGCCCCACCAAACTGTTATTTGTTTTTATCCATGTAAAAGTGGTAGTATTTCATTCTTCAATTTGTGTATGGCCCCTGAGCATGATTTCCAAATTTAAATGAAATAATTTGCCATATCGGAATAATTTTTTTAAAAAAATTTTACAATAAGTTATTTAAATATACATATAATAAAACCTTGCACATTTTATAAAATGACAGACTTTTGTAATGTTTGCAAAATTAATTTTTAAAATTTTAAAATGATGAAACATGTACATTTGTATCATTTAAAACGTTTTTGTAATTTTACATCTGTGACCAAATATTGCAAAAATAAAGGCCAGTTAAAGTGACTTTTGACTTTTTGTGGACATCCTTTGACTTTTGACTTTGTGTGGACATGCTTTACATAGCCAGGTTGTTTCAATAAAGCATATATAAGCTTCTGCGTGGGGTAGATTGCTCAATGGTGATTAGCTGTCCTATAGCTATGTAGGGTCAAAATCACCATTAACACATGCTAGTATGTGGAGACTATGAGAAATGAAAGATCATTTAAATGAATATATTTTATTAATAATATAAGCAAAATGCACGTATTATTTATTAATAATATATGCATTTTGCTTACATTTTGCTTAAAATGCACATTTTGCTTATTAAGCTCAAAAGTTTTTCCTAGTAGTATCTAGAAGCTGCAATTTGTGGCCTCCATCATTGGTGCCTAGAACCATGAAAATTCTAGGAAAATGTGGGCATAGTGTGATCAAACACAACAGCTATGCAGATGCACAGATCTTCAGCTCTGTCTACAGGGGTATCATACTGCAGAACTTTAATTTACCGTAATGGATGTTATCAAGGTAATGATAGGTTAGGAGATCATACTGGCCACAACCACATCTAGTCCACTGCTGTCCAGATGTCATGTTTAAGTGTGCTGACAGTCATCATTTGCTGAAATGGCCGGGGTCTTGCATAGACTCGAACTACTAGTCTTGGTAGTTTTAGAGTAGCCAGTTATAGATCTACAAATTCCAATCATTTAAACTTTTGAATGAAGTACTCTGTAGGTTGTTTGGCTTACTTCATTTCAGTTGTGATGACAACTGTAGCTCATTCATCTTGCAAGTTGTGATTTAACTGGAAGTTTTTATAAGTTTTTGAAGAATGCCCCCTCAAGATAAAAAGGCTAATTGTTGAGCCAGAAATACAGACTCCATATTGTTCAAGGTTTCCATACATTAAGGCAACTATTGCAAATTATTCATGTGGTACTGTATGAATAAGGACTTTTCATTTGCACACGGCAGGAAAGATGACTGTAAGTGGTATGCATTTTCTGCAAGGCTGAAGAAATTATTGTAATGTAACCAAAAAGAATTTCTTCATAAAAAACCGTGAATTGGATATGATATAAGTAGAATACTATTTTGTTCAATCCTTTTTTAATCGATTAAAGCATTTTAGTTTCACTTTCTGGCCATTCAAAGCAACTTTTTAATGTTACTTAAGTTTGCCATAGGGGGCACACCTGAAGTGCTGTAATTGTGAAAATGTTTGCAGAAGAAAACTTGCCAACATTTGCAGGATCATCATTTATTTTCTCTAAGTACCATAAACAAATGAACAAATATTTGTGTCACTGAAAGTAATATTAACAAACTGAAGCCTGCAGTTGTAACATAGAATATGAAGGGAGTAAAAATTTCTTCATTGATATCTGAGAAGGTAATTTTAATTCTATAAATGAATATTTCATAAGCAAAGATTTAGAATGAAAAAATTGGCCATCAGGTTCCTCAGCCAAGGTTGATGGAAAAATTTAAGGGCATAGCAACATTTCATCAAAATGCATGACCAACTGTAATCATACAAAATTGTCAAGCCACCTCTTGCATAAATGCGAGAAAAGCTACTGAAAAATTATTGGCTTAGTAATAGAAATGTAAACAGATGTGTTTTCATTTAGAGATAAGTTCAAGAAGGAATCTAATCTTCAAACTTGAACAGCAAATTTGAGGACAAAGTTTCAAAATATTGAAATACTGCAGTCCAAGATGGCTTTCTCTTATAGAGATTATAACAAGAATTTTGGATCAGTAAGATGCTCTGATGACCTTTTTTGTTACTCAATCAGATAATAATGAGATCTATGTAAAGAAATTGCAAAAGATTAAAGTTACAGTAACATACCAGCAAATTATATATATTATTTTTGAAGCCTGTTTTTGTTTATAACAGTAAATATTTTGCCATAACAATACATAAATTGGAGTGGGAACTTGTTTGAACTTTTAATGAATATACTTGTTAGCTTTATAAAACCATCAGTAATTTGTGGAGAACATGCAGAAGTGAATCTGGCATCTATTCCTTTTCAAAAATGGAACAAAATTTAAAGAAAATGGAAACAAATGAATTCATTTGCAGTAAGAAAAGGAGAACTTAATGATTTGTGGAGAAACAAAATAATATTTTTTTGATGCCTTATTGAAAGGTGAAGTGAAATTACTTCTTAATTCAATACAGGCTCCTTTTTTCTTTATTTGTTAACTGCATGGGCATGTATAACAGATAAATTGCCTCTGAATGATCCATTTTTAAAACGCGGCTGAAGTTGTTGATATCAGCTTTCGAACCAAAATTTCATTTTTGTTCATAAATTTCTTGGTGAATACTTGTTTATCTGTTATTCCATTAGTGATAATAATAATAATAATAATAATAATAATAATAAAACTGAGGTTTCCATGCCTTAAGTTGATAATTTAAATGAAATAACAGATTTGCATATTGATATAGCAGGGGCTGAAACTGCAATATTAAGAGACATAGATGAGTGCAATGAATACAAATATTGCCTATAGTGATGTTTGCAGCTTTAATATTTCATTCAGGTGTAACCTGTGAATGTCTCCAACCATGTCAGACCAAACATTTGCATGAAATGTAAATGATGGTTTTTTGAGGTGATGCTTTCCAGTTTCATGCCTACCCATATAACAATAACTAACATGTTGAAATGATTCCGATTCATCTTCGAATACCTTGCCTCTTCATGCTGTACTGAAAGACCCTGTGTGTGAGTGTATACACACCTAAATATATTTATATTCAGGTATATCTCTGTTGTGGTATTCAGGTATATGTCTGTCTATCGCCATTTAATTCAGTTTATCAGCTGGGAGTACCACATTTGACTTTTTAGATAGAACGTTTAATTAGTTTTTTTTGTTGTCGCTAGATGTAGCTGTATGCCTGTTATGGAGAAATATATCGAATGTTAAATATGTTTATCTTCATTCCTATGCGATGATTTTTATTTTTGGTATTTTGTTTCGGAAGGAGAGTGAGATTCGTGGGTGGGTGTTGAGCAATGTAATGTTTCTTTAACTGCGTCATTTGATATAAACAAATGCATGTGCTCTCATTGCATTGAGGTACTTTTTATTTTTGTGATATAGTGGGATAGACGTTCTATCATTAGAGATTTTTTTATTACTCTTAGATTTTTTGTGCTTTGAGATGAATATTTTTAATTGTCAAGCAGTATCTAAACGTAGAATATACGCAATCGCTAATTCGTTAGTGTTGAGTAATGTAGTGGCTCTTACTGCGTCATTTTATATAAACAAATGAACATGTTCTTGATGCTCTGGAATACTTTTAATTTAGTTTATTAGTTTTACTTATTTTTATTTTATTTTTTATCGGTTATAATGGAGTAAGATGTTCTATCATTAGAGACTTTTTTATTACTCTGAGTTTTCCGGCATTGAGACGAATATTTTGTATCGCTTAGCGAAAGTTTTTTAAATTTTAAATGGCAAAAAGAAAGCACTATCTGACCATAGAACATATACAAATGCTAAATGAGTCAAATTTGCTGAGTAAAATAGCAGCAGATGTTATATTCCTGTGACTAATGCGATATTGAACTTTGCCTACACCAATGTTTCAAAGAATATCATACACTGTCTCATTTTGAAATATTGCTTACTTTTCGTTGTTTGCTCATTGAATTTTTATGAAAGACAGTTTTGATATGTTTTAGTTTTAATTGTGTGTTGTGTTAAATAAAATCTGTGGTGATTTGGATATTTTTCCATATATATTTATTTGTGGGATAAGGGGAAAATTATATTCTAGAATGAATATTTTATTAAATTTGTAAGGAAAATATAATAATAAAGGCTTAAAATTAATTCTAATGACTACCTGAATGTTCTTCTCGTAATGTACCCCATTTTGGAAAAAGTGGATGACAAATTTCATTTATACGAATTTTTTTCCAAAATTAGGCTTAGCAAGGTAAATTGCCCATCCCCACAGGACGTCACATCCGGTTAAAGCGCAGTCCCAAGAGAACGCTTTGGTAACAGAGGTGCTTGTTGTGAACAGGGATGTAGCTACAGTTGTAAAGATGACTTATAAAAAAACGAATTGTTGCATGATATTAAACTGCATGAAACTAAGAAAACCATTGCATAAGATTTCGTGTCTCGATGCCGAATCATATGCACTAGCTTAGAATAAAATCGCGTTATTGTTTTTTCTGATTTAACTATGTACGGTGCAGCATAGCTTAAAAAGAGCATTATGTCATATTGTATGCCGATTTGATCATAAATGTGTAGTGATTTTTGAAGCAACTGACAATTGTAGAGCATGTCACTTTTTTGAGTTCGTTGACATAAGTAAAAATATCTTGCCATCTAAATCTGTATCCAGAGTAACAGTTATCACACTGCATTCATGATGACTGTCGGCATCACTCGTTTCCATCATTTGAACGAATTTTTTTTTTTCCCCGTTTACTGTTTCTCCATTGTTTCTTAGAAAAAGTTTGTTTTTGGAGCATTAATTTGTCAGATATCATTTGATCTCTATGTTTTTCTATAGATTGACAAAAATCTAAGGCTATTCAGTTTTTCCAGAGAAATTTCTAAAGTTAGGGATGCAAAAGCATCACATAATTCTTTATAAAAGGTTTTCTTTTTTTCAGATACTATTAAAGAAGTTAACATGAGTGAAAGTTAGAGATGCTTTTTTTGGCCAGTTCAGCTGCTTGTTTCTGCATATCTCATCCCATTAGCTGCATAATAATAAATCTTTTTTTAGCTACATCTTATTTTTCATATGGTTTACAAATGAAATAACAGAAGCAATCTTGCATAAACGGCAACGTTTGGAAGCTTTTATTTGGACGTTTTCAAAATACAGCATTACTTTCCTTTTTGACTGGCAACAATGATTTTTTTATTTACTTCCCAGCCAAAAATTCCTGCCTGAAAAGATTTGGCTTAGTCTTGTGAGATGAATCAGCGTTACTAAGAACTGGTCTTGACTTGAGCCCTTCTCCATTGGAATGGATGCTCTTATTATCTGATTCCATGAAACAAACCTTATAGTCTACTGGCAAGCGGGAAGGTGTTCGAATCTCATGATTTCAGATGATTCCACTCATGGTAATTATGGCTACTAACTCAACTAATTATGGCTGCCATATTCGGTGCTGTTAGCCTATTTTTAGTGTGAAATTGTACTTGGAAATTGATGACACATCTAATGCCTAAGGGCCACTTGTTATAACACTGAAAGGTTACGAAACCTTTTTATGTGAGTTTGTAATTCCAGGAATGTGTCTGTGGAATAGCTTTTTCCCATCTGCATGTAATCTTATGGAATTGAATATGCACAATAACTTTTACAGACCTAAGAAATGCTGGTGTAGACAAATGTTTAGAAGTGATACTCGTACCTTGGGAAAAAAGCCTGTTGTGATAGCTAAAATTAACAGACTACGCAATCATGCATGTAATCTTATGCAATTGAAAATGCACAATAACTCTTACAGACCTAAGAATTGCTGGTATAGACAAATTTTTAGAAGTGTTACTCATACCTTGTGAAAAAAGCCTGTTATGATAGATAAAATTAACAGACTACACAATCAGCTTCCTTTGGATAAAATATGCCAGGCTTCTAAAAATTAATTCAGAGGAGTTTAGACAATGTTGTTTCAAGGGTAACTTTATTTTTCAGTTTGTTTATTAGAATATTCATCAAAGCACTCTGAAATGCTCTAAAGACTTTAATAATGCTTTAAAAGAGGGGAGTTTAAAAAAATGCATGTGTCATCAAAGGGAATTTTTGTATTACATTAAATATACACTACTGGCCATTAAAACTGCAACACCAGGAAGGAACGATCTGACAAACATCAAAATTACATGAAAGGAAGAAGTTGGTATATGCAAATGATTAGTATTTCAGTGCATTTAGACAATGCAGGAGAGAGAAACGACATCTGAAGTACTGCATAAAAGAAAAGTTGCGTAGTGGGCTTTTAATTCGGAAAGTGCTTTGTGAGGTTGGAGTTTGCTCAGAATATTGTGTTATGCCTTCAATAAGAAGATGAAATGCTTACCAGCAAGTTTCAAAATTTGATATAGGCAGGATAGTTAGTTGCCTATTGAAAAGTGTAGATTATCATGCTGTGATGTCACCGATCACACTGGTCGACTTTCAACCATTGTCATGCGAATATGGAATCGATGGATTTTGAGGGTCATACTGAATGACATGCAGGATCGCAACGACCTCCCATGACGAACACCAGATAGGACAGACATATTGTTAAGTCAGCCCTGCAAAACCATCCGATCAAATTAAGGACCATTAGGTAGGAAGTGGGCATGTTTGGAGCATGTCCGGTATCAGTTCGTAAGGTGTGTTGACGTTTTAGTCTACTGGTCTAAAAGCGAAGCAGCATGAACTATCAGCAGGGTGACCATTACTTCGTCTTCCCTTGACAATGCAGCATACAGAGAGACAGCGACTCTAGTGTATCAAATGACAAAGCTGGGTACATGTGTGGCACAATGTAGCGTCTTTAAACGAGTCCCAGTTCTACGTGCAGCATTCTGATGGCCGTGTACGTGTCTGGACTGTCCGAGGAGACCACACATAGCCTGCCGGCATTCAACATTGGCATAGGGGCCATGCATCTGGTGTGATGGTTTGGGCAGCCATTGGACACACAGGCGTGAAAGTTTTCCACGCTTTCGCGGAATTCCACTTTTTTGAACGTCACCCGGGCTGTTTCTGAAATTGATGCAGAACTGTTGAAAAATTGCGACCGGCAAGTGTGCGTGGGTGGGGGGTAAATGGAGAACATACTCTCCTCTCTCTTTTCCTCTTCTTTGTAAAAAAACTTTACATCATGCCAGAGATCGTGAAATGCTTTGTTTCACTTCAAGGCGAAGTGGGTGGGGCTTATGTGGAAAGGCAGAACTAAATGTGTATGAATATCGAATCAAAGAAGAGCAAGCAACCGTGAAACGAGACCTGATTTCAATAATTTCAGCGATCGGTGCTGGCGCCATCTGTTGGACGTACAGATACCCTACTGATGTTATCCAGAGCAAAGCTGTATGTAACAGCAGCTTTGATCCAGAGCATGTGCGAGTTTTAGCGTGTGTAAAGTGGCATACTGTAATTTGGAGTGTAGATTGTTATGTTATTTCCTTTTTGTTGCTGTAAGTTTTTCAGTATGAATATCTTAAATCCGAATCATGAGCACAAAGCTCGGCATATAGATAGTGAAGAAAAAAATAAGTTCAGATTTGCATGGCTGAAAAACATCATAAAAATTCATGTGAATGGACAAGAAATGGAAGTTGTCGTTGGCAGTTGCATTCAGAAAGTGGATATCAGTGGAAAAGTGAAGTGTGCATTGTGTTCTGGTCTAATATATTATGGAAAAAGGGGATATGTTTCTATTAGCAGCCATATCAAAAGCAAAAAACATTGTGGGAGAGAAGTAGTGAAAAGAGATAATTACAGGATGCCATCATAATATTCATCTTTGACAGACACAAATGTGCAGGAGAGAAAAATAGAAGAAAAATTAGCAGATCCATGTATTCCAATTTGTGATCGAGTTTCCAGCTTAGAGGGTCAACTGCTTGGAGTTATGGCTGAAAATAATTTGCCTTATACTGTAGCACCTGTGATAATTGATTTGGCCAAAGCAATGGCATCTGATAAGAAGGCACTATCACAGCTCTCAATGGCTCGCACTACTGCTTCATATAAAATGAGATTAGGCCTCAATTTAACAACCTCTCAAAAACATTTTTCAATGAAACTGTGAACAATTTAAAAAAGTTTAAATTTTCATTAAATATTGATGAAGCTACAAGTAGTCATCGAATGAGAGTTTTGTGCATATTAGCCAGCTACTTTTCTACAAAACACAATAAAGTAGTGGTTGAGCATTTAATATCTGTTAATGTTTTTAATGTGTCTGCTGATCAACTATTTAAAAAAATTGTGTCTTTTTGACAAAAATCAGCTGCCATTTGAGAATCTCATGTCTGTTTTGATGGATTCTTGCAATATAATGAGAGGATCAAAGTCTGGATTAGAGGTGAGACTTCATAATGAGAAGGCTCCTCATTTGTTAGATATTGATGGAGATTCTTGCCATCATATACATAATGCATCCAAGGTATTTTCTAAACCAATTGGTGGGTGGGTAGAAGATTACCTGCAAGATACATATAATGACTTTAACTGGTCTGTTGATTTAAAAGAAAAATTAGAGGAAATACGTGTGATTTCAAATGTCAAATATACTGCTATTGAACATTTTATTAAACACTGCTGGATGTCCATATATGATGTTACGTTGAGTAATTTATCCATGTTTAATTGTTAAACTATTTTTTGTTATGGATTTTTAAATCAGCACGACAGATTATTATATTTTAATATTTGTTGCAGTATCTATAAACAAAGAAATCTGAGCAATGAAAGCAGAGAACGTATTAAGGATATCCACAGGTATTAACAGCAAAAGCATTTGATAAGTGATGGTAGGAAACAAAAAGAAAGAATAATTTCAAAATTATTTTATGACAGGAAAAACTGCAATTAATTATGCATTTTATGTGTCTGGATTGCCATTATTAAAAAAGTATGTCTGTCTATTTCAAATGAAAGAGCCTTTAATACATAAATTGCATGATGAGCAGAAGCAGCTACTTATTGATTTTTAGCACTGTTTATTAAGTCAGAATTTCTCCATAAAATAAATCTATCTCAGAAATTTTGACTTCAGACATTGCAGATGAATCTCATCTTTTATCCCCAAAGAATATGTATTTAGGAGCAGCTACAATTGCAATTATTTCAAAAAGATTTAGTGAAACATATTTTAAAGAAGTTTTTAAAAATTTCACTGAAGCTTTCATCAGCTGTGCAAAATATTTGCAGAAGACTTTGCCATGGAACAACCCATTATTAAAAAGCATATCAGGAATTCATCCTACAGTCAGAGGTCACCATAGTACCTTACTTAAATTAAAAAGATTGCCTGAATTAATCCAGAATGTTTTGACACAAGAACACAAAATTTCATATAATTTAGAAGTGCATAAATACCAAATTGATAAAAAATTAGCTTCACCATTAGATATAGATGGAAAAATAATGAGACTTGAGGAGTGGTGGGCCAAAGTATTTGCAGATGGCAGTTATACGGCTTTATCCAAAATGGTAAAAGCTATTTTAAGTTGTTTCCACAGGCCACAAGTTGAGAGTGCTTTTAGTTCTATGAGCAGTGTGTTAGACAAGGAGTGTGGCCGCATAAGTATAGACACATTGTCTGCTACACAAACAGTAAAACACAAATTTTTGAGTTGCGATAAGTCAGCTCCGGAATTTTTTAAAAGAGAATTCTCCAGTACACAAAACTCTATATAAAAATTTAAAGAATGCTCAAACTGTACAAAGAAGAGCTAGAGATAAAAAAGAAGGAGCGAGAATCTAAAAAAGGCAATTACCGTATTTGATGGCATATAAGACACACCCTTATTTAGAAGGCCACACACAAGGAAAAAAAAGTTTCAATAGTCCGCGCAATAACGCAGTACCACAATAACTTAAAATGTGTTTTCTTTTAGTTCTCGCGTTTTGTAAAAGCCAAATAAACAATCATTGAATGCAATTACCAAACACATTTTTATTAAGGAAAATTAACAAACGGCAAGCTGTTTTAAACATGACATGTAAATTTCAATAATGAATAAATGAATGAACCGCAAGCAATCAAACATAATACAAAAAAAAAAAAAAAAAAAAAAGCAGATTCAAGGAAAACGTTGCCTATCATGAAATTAGACTTTAAACACTTTCAAAACCATAAAAATCCTTTTCACTATCATCATCATCGAAAACGAGAATATCATCATCACTACTGTTTCCGTCATCGCTAGTATCACCTTCTTTGAATAATGCGTCGTCTTCTGTTCCCTCAAGAGTATTACTGATTCTGCACTTCGTAAAGGACTTAAACTGTTTGACCGAGCTCAAAAGAAGTTTTCTTGCATGCATTTATAACAAAACCTATGAAATGCTAGTATTTTTCTTCATAATCTGCTGGCATTTTCTGTGCAATAGTTGTTTTTTTGCGCATTGATAAGCCTTGCCTTTTCATGAACCTGTAGCACCAGCCCTCAGACCCTGAAAAGTTCTGATTCCCATGTTTTTCTGCAAATCCTTTGGCCTCATTGATTATCATTTTGGTTGAAACACTTATCCCAAATTTCCTCTTATCTATCACCCACATTTTTACTTCATTTTCAAGTTCAGGCCAAGATGGAGCTGGGCATCGAAGGTATGTTTTTGTTTTTTATCAGTCTTCAGTAGATCTTCCTGCAGTCACCAAGTATGTATCATTTTTTCGGTAGGTGGTGGACTGAAATGCCTTGCTGCTGCTCTGTTTCCATGCACTTTGGCGTAGTTTAACACTCCTAGTTTATACTGAATTGTATAGCTTAATCTCTTGTGTCCTGTAGTCATATTTTCCAGGGTATTTTTTAAAACAGTTTTAAGCACCGATACCGACACATTTATACAGAGTAGCACCGATACCAACACGTGTGTCGCCTGAGTCAAAGAAAGTCTATGTAAAGAAGGAAAGGCTAATAAAGAAAAAAAAAAAAAGTATCAATGGATTGTATAAAAGCTGCTGAAAAGAAATTGAGACTAGCTCGCATATGGAAATTGGAAAAGTTGGCTGCAGAAGTAGCAAAAAAGAAAAAGCTTTTTCTCTAAAAATTTTTAATCAGGATCGAGTGAGGCTGAGACAGAATAGTTATTTTTTATATTCCTCCTTTAATTATATGTTATTTTGTAACTATATTATCTCATATGTCTACTTTTTCTGGTGTTATATAAAGTACTGTTTATTGAACTAAAAGTGAAGATAATTGAAAGCTATAGTAACAGTTATATATATATATATACAGTCAAAAGTCTTTAATCCGGACTCGTAGGGACTTTGGCGATTCCGGATTATCGTTTTTTTCGGATTATAGATCATCAGTTTAAATCTGGTAAGATGGCATGCAGAAATTATAAAATTAAAAATATGAAACCGTAATTTATGAAATAAAGAGCAATTATGATCTAAAGGGTATCAAAATATACAAAAAAAAAAAAAAGCTTTGTATTTATATGTTTACTTTATTAAATATTTCTTTCAACGCGCACATGCGTAAAGCATACATTACGCATAGTCGAAATTAGAAAATTGCAACCAAAAAACTATTTGATGTGTATTTGTGATATTTATAATGACGTGGAAGTTGATTTAAATCATGTCAAATACGGAGTACATCGAGATGAAATACAATATTTAGTAAGGAATTATAAGCTGAATAAAATAAAAACATCTGCCCTGAAGATAAGGATAGTGCTTACAGATCAACTTCCAGTACATTGCGTGCCACATCCCCCCCCCAAGCAGCATGAAATTGATAAACATATTTCGGAATGGTTAGAGAATCAAAGAATATGCCTTTATCCATTTTTTGCAGCAATTCCACTTTTTGTTTGATGGACATCGAAACATGCTTTCGCTTTGTAGATCCTTTGGTAGCTCCAGAATTGGAAATTCTTTTTGACATAATCGAAAGTTCAAGCTTACTTTTATAAAATTGCTCTAAGAGTCTGCAAAAAATAATAAGCCGGATCCAATTAAAAGATTAAGGAACAACGCAATCTGCAACATTAACTGAATTAGATAATTTTAGCTTAGCTTATACCGTCTGCTATGCATTAAACGCGCATACGTAAACGTATCATGCGCATGCGTAGATGCATATGCGCATGCGTAAAGGTATTAGGCGCATGCGTTAACGCATAATGCATTGACGCATGCGCAGAAAGTTTGTAGCTTTGAGGTCCGGATTATAGATCGTTCCAGATTATGGACGTCTGGATTAAAGACTTTTGACTGTATATTTTATCTCTAAAATTTGTCATTGCCTGTAAATGGGCAGTAATATATAACATAAATATGTATATTAGTGTGTTGTAATGTTGTGTACAGTATTCATGTATCAACTGTTAAATTAAGTTACATAAAGAGCATCTTAAAGAAGGTTAATTCATTACAATCTCTTGGTGATTTACTGATTTTTGTTTTTTACAAGTGGAAGATAAAATTAATAGCAAAATAGTAAGTAAAAGTATTATTTTAGTTTAATTATATGTTTAGTCCATTAACTGCCAAATTTTTATTTCATCAGTTTTTATTTTATTCCTGTTAGTTTACATCTAAATAATAAGCAAAACATGTTTTTCTCATAAATGCGTCAATTTTTTTTCAGAAATTTTAAATTTAAGTCCGATCCCCAAATGGGGATCATGGCTGATACTATCTACTTTTAATGCCAGTGTTCAAAACAGACTACGTGTAATCCAACATTACACTTTCCACGTTGTTTTCTTGCATTTGTTGTGCACACTGCACATTTTCTTTGTTTACCATTTTTGGTCTGTTCAATATAATGATTACCAGATGTTCTGATAACAGAAGGAACACGATTAATTGATGCTTTAGTGAAAGAATTCCTTCCACCCTTTTTTGCATCTGAGAGGTCTGAAGATAAAGCAAGATATCCTCTAGCAACCATCCTCCTAAAATGTAGCAATGGAATTTTTATCATTTGAAATACAATACAATGCATGGGCGTTAACCAGTGTTACGTCGATGGCATTAGTAAGCAAAGGAAAATACCATTTCCCCCTCCTTATTCTGATTCTGTATTTTTGAACATTTCAATCCATCTTGTCTACTCCACCCATGTATTTGTTATATTCTGATATCAGTTTGGGTTGTGGTACTTGAATATCTTTCCTCTCTGTTCTACTCCATGGCTTCACCTCTGATATTGGTTCGATAGTTTCATGATTAGACAGAAGCCTTACACAACTTTTGTCATTCCACGTGACAGCTAAAATCAAATCTGTAGTCATATGCCCCACATTCTTTTTTCCTTATCTCTTTGTTGCAATAGGGCATTTGTTCATTTTGTTGAATCGAACAGTTCCTGTTGCTCTAACGTCAGTGTCCTGCAAATGTTTCATCAGAGAAAATCATGTGAAAAAATTGTCGATGTAAACTTTATGAGAATTTGGTGTCTGAAGAATAGATACTTTCTGAAGGACAACAGATGTCCCAAGCCTACTGATTCTTTCATCATCTCCTGATTTGTTTGATTTGCCTTCATACACTTGAGTCTGATAACAATATCCAGTCTGTGAACAACAGATAGCCCATTGTTTGAACCCAAACCTCACTGGCTTACCACGTATAAATTGTTTGAGTTAGTGATGTCCATAGTAATGAACCATTTGTTCATCAATGCCCAGACTTTCAGAAAACATCCCAAATTGTTGAAATTTGTCATTCAGCTTGTCAATCAATGGGCGAATCTTGAAGAGGTTATCACGTTCACCTAGTGGAATCCTTTCTAAATCGGAGTTGTCACTGATATGTAGGTACCGTTTAATTTCCAGATACCTATTCTGACTCATGCATGCTCTAACACACAGAATGTTCATGTCTTCATCTTCACACTAATATAATTGTTCTTGCGAAAGTGAATGATAGCCAGTGAAAAGAAGTATTCCAATAATTTTTAGGCAGTTATTAGAAAGCTGAAATTGATGATTGTTTTTCTGTCTGGTGTATGTTACAGACCACTGGACAATAAAGGTGACAGTTTCATTATCAAAAAGTAATTTCAAAATGCTCTCCTGGGATTTTCCCCTGAGTTTTCTGATGACATCATTTTGCCTTGTCTCTATAATGTCAGAATTTTCATATAATTCCGAGTACTTAGGTTGCTTTTTCCAATTGGAAGTCAATACTTCTTTTCTCTTTTTAGCAGGTGGTAAGCTGGTACCTTTTGTTACTTCATTTGCTGAAGATTCAGTTGCATTTACTAAAACATTTTCCTAAAATCCTGCCACACGGTGAATTTCAACACACACGGAAACATCAATTGGTTCTTCATCATCAATTACGTTGTCATCCATGTCCTCATTATCTGAAATCTCATCAACCCGCTCTGGTGGAATTTCAACAATATCTATATCAACAATTCTATCAATAATATATATATATATCGTCGTCATCGTCAGATGGAAAAAAAAAAAAAATCATAATTTACAATTCTTCTATTTCTTTTAAAGAAAGTTATCTTTTACGTGACATTTGCTGAAAAAAAAAAGAAAAACAGTTTTTTTACAATTTTAGTCAGTATCAGCCATGATTCCCAAATGGGGATCGATATATCTAGGTTCATTGTACCCATCCAAATTAGAGTATGAGGATAAATAATATATAAATATATTATTTACTTACCAATGATCAAGGGAAATTCAGTACAACAAAAATAATTGTTCCTGAGTAACTTTTTTTGTGCTTTGAAAATAATTGTATTATTTTCCTCGTGAAAAGTAATGAGAGAGCAAGAAAAATAAACTCGTGAGCTCAACTAACTGAGTCCACGTGTTCGTTTAAGATTTCTACCCTTAGTTACAATCTTCAGGAAAGCATGATCACCCATAAGGGACCACCCAGGTGCAGCATGACGTCACAATGTATACAAATATGGGGATCATGGCAGGGAATGGGTTAATACTTTTTATATTAAAAGGTTGATATTTTATTAAAATACGTTTTTTTTTTTTTTTTGAGGTTGTGCGTGCACATTTAGTTTTTTGTGTCCGTGCGTTGTTTAGCTTTTTTTTGCCAACTTGCACTTTCATGCCTGGGTACACGATATGCACATTTCTAGTTCGGATTAAGGGTAATTTGAATGCAGATGTGTACATTTCTGTCATTTTATGTCCAGTGGTTGTGCCCTATCTTCAAGGTCCCGAAACACCATGTTCCAACAAAATAATGCAAGACCACATGTTGCATGTCGTATTCTGACCTTCCTCGATACACAGGGTATTCGATTTGTGCTCAGACCTATACGGTCTCCAGATCTGTCACTCATTGAAAATATATGGCCATGAGTTGCTGACAGACTGGCCTGCCACCCCTCTCCAGCTAATACAGTTCATGAAGTTTGGCATAGACGTGAAGCAGCATGGAATGAGTTACCCATTGCTGTCATCCAAGCCTAGTTTGAATACATGCCGAATGTGGTAAGGGCCATTTTAGCTGGTATGGGTGGCAGCTGTTTCTTACTAATTTTGCATCCCTATAAACCTCCAAAATGCTTACAAATTTAATCATTTTGTCTTCATGCCGTTCTGTTTTTACGTGCAATAAATATCTTCTCTGTATTTGCTTTCCTGTATGGTATTGCAATTTTAATGGGCCAGCAGTGTATTTTTTTTGTATAGTGTTAATCTGCAATATGAATCATATTCCCATTGAAGGGGATTTTTGGAGCATTGCTAACTTCTGGCTACTTTTTTCAAACCTTAAATTTCTTCTTTGCTTCCTCAGTTTGTATTAATTAAAAGAGATAAGTCTTACAGGAAATGTAAAAGTGAAGAAATATTGACTGAAAACAAATATAATGCTGATGTAACCATTAAACGAAATGTAAATGAATAAAACCCATGCATGAACAAAAGCTTGGAAATTACAGTTCTCTCTCCACATATGTATATCTGTTTGTTATTTTTGTTACGTATTCTGAGATTTGATGATCTGAGGATTTGAAAGATAGAATTTTTGAATTTCTGTAAAACTGGCGAATCATCGTCTCCAAACATCAGTATAATACTCGTAGCTCCAAATATCAGCATTTTTTAAAACTTATATAAGTCATTTTAGTAACTAATTTTCTGTCACTGTGTAATTTGAGATAAGCATATTCTGTCAAAAATATTGAGAGTTGAAGGCTGTTATATCTTTTTTATTAGTATACACATCTATAATGTATGTCGAAATACTCATAAGTGCTCTATGCAGAATAAGTATGGCCATTTTTGCACAGAACGGTGCAGTTTTAAAAAAGTGCCATTTAAAATTAGATTTAAAGTAGTATGCACAGTTCTCTGTAACTTACTTTTTTTTAACAAAATTATGTTGTCACTTCACTTTATTTCGATGTTTTAAGCTTTACTTACATTGGCAGTTTGTACTATCCTAGGATAAGGGTGTTGTTTTTATCTAGAATGTATAGTAATACATCTTATTTTAGGAGGTGCTACAGAAATTAATAACCATATTTAATAACTGGAAGTTTCACGAAATATGAAAGATACATAATAAAAATGCACTTGCTGTTACTGTAATTCAAATTTTATCACTATATCTCTTTTAATGATACGGTTTTGCTTAAATCCATAGTAGCATATATGCTTAATGCTTTTAAATTCCTAAAAACATAAAGCAAGAAATTTGATTTTTTAAATACTTTTTTTTTGTTTTTTTCCAGAATGCATCTACAAAAAGTACACAATCAAAATCAAAGGTGAGTTCCCCTCTCACCTCATTTTACCTTGCTAGAGTAATTTGAGTTAATAGTAATGAAGTTAGGAATCTGATATCACAGTTGAGTTGCATTAAATTTTTGATAAAGTTCGTTGAGTTTTTTTATGCAGCTGTTTTTTTATAGCTAAACTGGTGTTTTTATAATTAATATATGCAATTCATTAAATTGATAAATCAGTTGCACTTTGAAGGATTAACATTTCCTGAACTGTACAGGGCATTTATAACTGAATGGTGTGGTTTTAAGAATTTTAATAAATCTATGTATTACTTTATATCTGCAAGCCTTCCATCATGAACTGCAGTAACTATCCCAGTTTTTTATGCTGTAATCTTAACCCTTTATTTTGTGCAACCTTGGGCACATGACACACATCTACACAATAAATCAAATTCTTTCCATGCTTGATGTGGTACATCTGCTGTGACGGCACTTTATCTGATCACAAACTTCCTCAAGGTACGCACGCAGGCTTGGGCGGTACATAAACTCAGTATTTAACAAACCCCTAAAGAAAGAAATCTCGTGATGTTAAATCCGGCGAACGGGGTTGTCTGCTATTGCAGTACATCCAATTCAGCATTGGTAAGGAACATGGCTAGGGAAGAAGGTTGTTGTCTGCTGTTACAGCATATCCAATTCAGCGTTGGTAACAAACATGACTAAGAAACTTTCATATGTTCATGTGAAAATGGGGTAGAGCACTGTCCAGTTGCAAAATGTAGTCATCATAATTGTTGTTCATCTGGAGTAACAACCAGGTTTTCAACATGTCTACTAATGAGTCACCGATAACACTTTCTTGTTCAAAGAAAAATGAACGAGCTGTACACTTTCTTGCAAGACACCACACAGAAATTGTGCACAAAACTTGTATTACACTGAAACCTTAGATCTGAAGTTTAATTATAACCACCTTGTATAATATTGGGTCTTCCATTTCTAGAAATGAATCTTCTGAGAGTTAGGAAAAATAATTTAGTGGATATAGCTGTCGCCAGCTCTGAATGGACTGTTTGGTATGTCAGCACATATGAACAAACATATCCACACTATAATTTCCCCTTTTAAAAGCAAGCGATCAGCCATGACTGTTCCTACGACTTCAAACACAGCTGAATCATGTATTCATTTTCTATAAGTGGAGTTGTAGGGTCTATTCAAATGATCTCTTGTGTCTTTTACAGATATTATTTTGTGAGGTCACTCATCCAATAATTTCTCTGCCGTTGATTACTCAATAATATTCTCTTAAGGTTTTTAACAAAATTTGCATAGCAACATGAGTGTTTCTTTTATGTTCTATTAGAGTCTCTCAATGACTGAATCGTGCAAAGGCAAAAGGACAGATATTCTAAAATCTTGAGTGTACTTATGATGTACCAATTTTGTGCTTAAATTCCTTGCTATTTCTGCACATATTCAGTGGTTTTAATTTTTTTGTTTGTATCACAAGTAAACGTTTTATCATGTACAAGCATAATTATTTTCTTCTCAGCTTCACAGTGTTCGTCATAAGTTAGTTCTTTGATTTTTCTATTAGTACTCCGGTTTCACAGTTAAAAATGAATCTTCTAATCCAGGCGATTTTTCAAACTAATTTTGGCATTGCATGAGAGGTAACTGTAGTATCACTTTCTTCCATGAAATACACAATAGTTATTGTCTTCTAGGGAAGAATAACAGACAGAGGTCTGATTCGAAAAACGGGATTGAAGTAACTTTGATTTTCCTTGCAATACAGCTTTCGTAAGTCAAATAACTGGAAATTGGATTATCTTTCAGCCATGAAGAACCCTTCAGGTGTTGTCAGATTTCCGATTTCTTTCTCATGATTGCTCACAAATATCAACCATAATTTTTCATTTCTAAGTTAAGACTGTTGCCTTTGATCAGAATAATTGAGTCCTTTACTACAGAAACACGCTGTGTTGCTCCAGAACATGCTGTAATCAACTTTAAACCTAGTATGATAATAGCATTTGGTGGACGTACTCGAGATCTTGCCACTAAAAGACTAACTTCTACTGTATGCACCGTTTCCACTCTTATGAATACACCAGCAGCATACACATGCTGGCTAGCATAAAAAAGTATGAATACTAATGTCTTCTTTTCTTTGGAAGGAATGTTAAACCAATATGATATGCTAATCTTTTCCAATAGAAGCAAGTATCAACTGACACTTGGATTCATTTTCAGTGTCAGGGTCTACATTTTAATCCCAAAACATTCACTGTTTGCATATTTTCTGGAATAGGGAGTAACAAAACGGAAGAGACAAATCGTACAGAATCAAAAAAATTGTGTAACTTGGTGTTTTAGTGATGTCACTCAACTGGAAATGCTTTAGCGATTCTAATTTTAAAGAGTCTGCCTTCTTTTCAGTTCCAAAGCTATTCTCAACACTGTTGATGGCAGGATATCCTTTTGTAATGTATACTGCCAATCTCTTAAAATTTAATTCCTGTTCTGCCATAATTGTATGAACTGTAAAAGTTCCTTTTCATTGTCAAAACTTGCTAAAAACACAACATAAAATTTTTTTCTCTGTTTATGAGAGAGTTCAGATTTTTGAATATTTTCTCTGATGAAAACAGAAGAGAAACATAGCACATAAAGCATAAAATTAATAATGCAACAACATTGAGTTTGGTGTAGATTTTGTCAACTAATTTTATATTTTATCAAGTGGAAATTTGACTGTTCCTAACAAGTATGGACTGCTCAGTACACCAAAAACCACTCTAGTATAACAAAATAGTCTTTAATTACCATTCTTAATCCACCATGGGAAATGCAAGAAATTTCTATCAAGCTTTCAAACACTGTTCTGCAGAAAGGCCTTCAGCAGAAAATTCATATTTTCTGTCTCTAAATATGAAGAGAAGATTTAGGATAAGCTTGAAAAGATTTGGACCCTGATTCAAGCAATGACTTCTTCCTTGCAGAAGCATCAAAGAAAGGTCTAATTTTCGTTATTCCATATTGTTTCACCACAGGTCTCTAAGGTAACAACATATGACTTCAATATCTTCAGGTGACACATCTTCAGTTATCCCTATATAAAGTCACTCTTCTAGCATTTTGTCATATTTCTTATACAGTACAAAGTCTGCAATATGGAATGATCTATAATCCGGACCTCAAAGCCACAAACTTTTTTTTTTTGTATGCTTTACGCATGTGCGTTTAATGTATAATGGACGGTATAAGCTATGCTAAAACTATCTTTACTGACTCTAAGGCATTTCGGTTAATGTTGCAGATTGCTCTGTTTCTTAATCTTCTAATTGGATCCGGTTAATTATTTTTTGCAAACTGTTAGAGCAATTTAAAAAAAAAATTAAGCTTGAACTTTCGATTATGTCAAAGAGAGTTTCCAATTCTGGAGCTGCCAAAGGATCTACAAAGCGAAAGCGTGTTTTGATGTACAGCTTCCGGTAGTCAGGAAAGTGACAGAGAGGTTATTGAAAACGAAAAAATTTCGATTGACAAGTTGGTCGGTATTCTCGACACAGCAATTACAGGACTTGGAACAGTGGAACTTTGTAACTGAACAAGAAATTATGTCTGTTTATAGAATTAAAGAGAAAGTATTAGCACAAAAAAGAAGCAACTTAAACAACTTACATTGAAAGAAATGTTTAATAAAGTAAATAAATATTAAGCTTTTTTTTTTTTTGTAAATTTTGATACACTTTAGATCATAATTGCTCTTAATTTCATAAATTACAGTTTCATATTTTTAATTGTATAATTTTTGCATGCCATCTTGCCAGATTTAAAATGATGATTTATAATCTGGAAAAACCCCTAATCCGGAATCGCCGAAGTCTCGACGAGTACTACGTAGGGTCTTTTAGGATTACCATGTGGGATTCTGTTCAGTGACTTTACTACTTGGCCACTGGTGAACTCTGCCATCTGACAGAAATATCGTAAAATAAAGGTTGGTTTTACTGTATAACATTATAGATTTTGGCCTTTTCTTACCCAGTAGAAGCAGGCTTTAGTTATGTTAATAATTTACTATGTAAAACAGAAAGCATGCTGAGTACTTTTAATTGAAATGATAATAATAATTATGTTAAGCAGGTGTTGCCAAATATTAAAAAAATTGCATCATTACATCAAGTGCAGCCATCAGAATTAAATTTGAACTTTTGTGCAATTGGAATCTGTGATTTTGTTTCTGAAAATTTGTTTATGATTGTAAAGTTAAAAACTAATAGAAATATGAAACAGATTAAAGTGTAAATCAAGTAAATCATTTTTCACAAAAATGTTTTTCATATTCTTAATCTAATTGTTATCTTTAAGTTATTTATATGCAATTTTTGTGTTGTACAGTACAAAGTCCGTAATCCGGACTCTTCGGGACTTCGGCGATTCCGGATTAGGGGTTTTCCGGATTATAGATCATCAATTTAAATCTGGTAAGATGGCATGCAGAAATTATACAATTAAAAATATGAAACCGTAATTTATGAAATAAAGAGCAATTATGATCTAAAGGGTATCAAAATTTACAAAAAAAAGCTTAATATTTATTTGTTTACTTTAGTAAACATTTCTATCAATGGAAGTTTGTTTAAGTTGCTTCGCTTTTTGTGCTAATACTTTCTCTTTAATTCTATAAACAGACATAACTTCTTGTTCAGTTACAAAGTTCCACAGTTCAAGTCCTGTAATTGCTGTGTCGAGAATACCGACTAACTTGTTAATCGAAATTTTTTCGTTTACAATAACGTTCTATGTTACTTTACGCGCATGCGTAGCAGATGCGCGCATCAAATGTGCATGCATAAGTTTGTGGCTTTGAGGTCTGGATTAGAGACTTTGTACTGTATATTGTGTATGCAATTATTTTTGCAATATTGTGTGCTGTATATCAGAAGAAAATGGGAGGGGAGCGTCATTTGAGAGAAGTGTTCTTCTAAAAGAGGTTGATGGAAAAAAAACAAAAAACTAGGGAACTCCTGGTATAACCTTTTCGTCGTCCTCTCCTGTCCGTGAAAATTTCCCTTCCAGCGGCTGTGTGTTTTTTTGTAACATGTAATGTTGTTTTCTCTGTACATCATAACTTTCCATACATGACTTTTGTAGTGGATGAATGTCAATGAATATTAAATAAAATTATAAGGAAATAAAGCATAACTGAAAAATAATATCTCTGCTTATTTCAAACAGCAGGATAATTTGATAACATCTGATCTAGGCAGTCTACTACTCCTCCCATTTTGTTGTTAAAATCTTTTACAATTATTGGTTTTTTTACAGTTCCGTTCTGTGTTCCAGCATCAATCATCGAGTTATTATGGACTGTACTTATCAAGCGTATATCCTTCTTGTCTTTCCAATTCACAACCTCATTTTTTCTCTTTTTCTGCTGAGTAGATGTTGAAGCCATCTCTCACTGTCTTGTATGTTATGTAAAATGGCATGAATATTCCTAAAACCAGGGGCAGATTCAATTGGAAATAGAATGCCTCATTAGTGCTACCCTCTAGGATGTATTAGAACAAACAAAAATAAAAACTCAAACAAGTAAACATTTAAAAAGTGTTTTAAAATGTAGAAGAACATTTGAGGTGCGTTACGGCTGCCCTGCAGAAGTTTCACTTGAACGTGCTAGACTCGTTTCGGACAACGAAGAGGTTAAAAAGAAAGTACATATATATGTAAAATAAAACATACCTAAACCAAAATTCTAACATAAATTTACAGTAGGCTTTTCATTGTTCATTTTAATTTGCATATTTTCACTTTTTGTTTTAAAAATAGTGATTGCTTATAGTAAACAACCTCTCCAGGCTGTGCCATTTCTAGATTATCCATATTGGATAATTTTTAAATGATGCTTTGATGCAGATAACTTACGTAAGCCTACAGCCAGTAATAGTTTTAGGGTTTTATTAATTAGCCAATAAAAGTGTTTCAAAACTAACTCACTCTAAATTAAGATTTTGTGCTGAATGCATTGCATTTCTCTTCTGCTTCTCTTGCTGACAAGGCATGTTAATTCATGCTCTTTTCAAAGTAATATTTTTGAAATGTTACAGCATTGATTTAATTCTCTAAAAACTGTAATAGCAACATAAATAACTTGGTTATGGTGCCCAATTATTTGTATTATTTACTTTAAAAAAAAAGGAATATCTAAATCTGCCTTTGCTACATATTTGTTCTACATTCTCAACATATCTTTATTATTATCTACCTTTAACGGATCTACATTTTTACAAACGTGTGTGTGTGTATATATAATTTTTCAAACTAAGGTCTTGTGCACCATTACTCCAGTACTACTAAATTGGAGCTTCTCAAACTTGTCACATGTATGTATGTATGTATGTATATATATATATAAAGTAAGCTTTTTTAAAAATTATGAAAATTTTATTTTCTGTTAAATATAGTGTTCTTGTATAAGTTTAAAATTTATTTTTGCTGCAGAAAAAACAGGAGTTGCCAAACAATTCAAATGAAAAGGCAAGCCTTTCTGGGAAGTCTTCTGTAAGTATAAAAATATTACACATGGAAGTTTGGATATATTGATATGCAAAAAATAAGCTAGCTTAAGATGAAACTTTTTACTTTTGAAAAAGTTTGAAATAAACAGTAGAGTTATTTAATATTTTAATTATATAAATTCATAGATTAGTGATGTGTTTATCTAGAAGATTGGCATAACTATATTCTTGAAAATATGAAAGGTTCTCATGGTTTTAATTTATTAAGGTTTAGATTTTTACTGCCATGGTTATATTTAAAATAAACGAATTTTGCTAGATTTTAGTACAGTTCACATTTTTGTTTATGAGAGGGGGGTATTTTCTGATGTGTAACATGCATCTATAATGTCAAGTTGCACTTTTTAATTTTTAGGTATATTCACCGTATAACGTGCACCCTGTTTCTTCATGAAGAAGCGTAAGAGATACATGTGCTCTCTATTGTTTGAGGTCACTTAATCTACCATTTGTCCTAGCCTCTCGAACATTGGTAAACCGCGCTGACAAGTGATAAGGGGATATGTGTGAGGGGTTAAATGCTTGAGGGAGTAAATGTTCTAGTAAAGAGGGTGGATTCTTTTTCAGTGCAGATGTCCAAAAGTATGCTAATGTAGCACTTCCAACCTGAATGAATTTGTGGAACCATGCCTTGAAGAATGAAAGGTAATGCCTCCAGCCATGATATTGATTCCAGCATGTGAAATTTTAGGCTTGCTTTTAAAGTTCTGTGCTGTCTTTCGACCAAGCCATTTGCCTGCGAATTATACACAGTTGTAGCATTTGTATAAAAACCAAGATATTTTCCAAAGACTTAAAAAGTTAGCTATCAATCAATGGCTACTGATCTTGGTCAAATGTTATGCGATTTGGAATTCTAAGTGTGGAAACAGTTATAAACCAAAGCTTTAGCGGCTGATTCTACTGATTGATCTTCTAATGACACTGCTTCAATCCATTGTATATAATGATGGATGATAGAAGCTATTTAAATCCTTTGCAAATAGGTATCGGATCAATCAAACCTATGTTTAAATGCTGCAGTCTGTGTGGAGATACTTCGAATACTCCCAAAGCTGACTGTATATCTCTATGGACTTAAGACTGTTGAGATGATAAACATGCTCAGGTCCATAGTTGGCAAACTTTATTCATGCTGGGCCGTATGAAACAGTTTATTATGAACTTGATTGCTGATCTTGCTAATCTTATCTGGCCCCCTAAGATCTATGCAGGAAAACCTGTAAAGCAACTGGCTAGGATCTGTACGTATGAAGTCTTGATCACAGGGGCATAAAATCAGGCTTCATTGGACAAAAACCTCATTTATTCAGGGGATGGTTCAGGCTTGGCAGGAACTATATGCTACTGTCTTGTCTGTCCTAAGCTTGTGTTGGAGCTATATGGTTTGATATTACTAGCTGTCCAGTGAGAAACGTTGGTGGAGACGGAGACTGTGAGGGGCCTTGAAGATTGCTTGAGGTGGCCAATGGGCACCTGATGCCTTGATACTTTATTGTTTTTATCTTTCCTTGTTGTCCCTTCTTGGGGGCCCCTGGATGATTTTGCATTGATTTCATTTTGACAGCCAGTTTGGTGGCTTGGTTTGTCAGACTTCTGAGCTTCTATGTACTTTGTTCTGCTGTCAGGGGTTGGAGCCACCTCATTGATAATGGATTCTTTGCTGTTCACTCCAGGGACACGGATGTAGAATGCGAGTTACTCAGCATACTTGTCATACAGCATGGCTTTGTTCTGGCTCATTGAGTCGACCTATAGGTTAGCGACCCCTTGGATCGTATACAGCAAGGAGTATTAATAATGTAAGAGGATGATCTGGGTCTCAGCTTCTCTACTGGTTAACTGTTGATCTTATTCCAGTTTAAGTTTTGAAATGATGAAAATATTTTCTGCCCGAATTCTGCAGGTATGTATGAATGATTATAATTTGTAGAAATATTGCAGTAGATTTTCACGTTGTTCTCAGGTATAGGGATTTGTAAGATTTTTAAGTTTGGGTTGCTTCTCAGTACAGTCAAAAGTCGTTAATTCGGACACCCATAATCCGGAATGATTTATAATCCGGACCTCAAAGCTAAAAACTTTCTGCGCATGCGCTGCGCGTAAGACCTTGACTACTGCGCATATGCGTGTGCGCAAGTGCAGAATATGTTTTCGCCTGCGTGTTTAATGTATAGTGGACGGTGTAAGCTAAAATTATCTAATTATATATTTCAGTTAATGTTAATAATTGTGTTGTTCCTTAAACTTCGAATTGGATCCCGCTTATTATTTTTTGCAGACTGTTAGAGCAATTTTATAAAAGTAAGCTTGAACTTTCGATTATGTCAAATAGAATTTCCGATGCTGGAACTTCCAAAGGATCTACAAAACGAAAGTATGTTTCGATGGCCAACAAACAAAAAGTGGAATTGCTGCAAAAAATGGATAAAGACATGAAGAATGTGACAGAGAAGTTATTGACAAGTTAGTCGGTATTCTCGGCACAGCAATTAACGAGACTTGAACTGCGGAACTTTGTAACTGAACAAGAAATTATGTCTGTTTATAGAATTAAAGAGAAAGTATTATCACATAAAACGAAGCAACTTAAACAACTTACATTGAAAGAAATGTTTAATAAAGTAAACAAATAAATATTAAGCTTTTTTTTTTTGTAAATTTTGATACCCTTTAGATCATAATTGCTCATTATTTTATAAATTACGGTTTCATATTTTTAATTTTAGAATTTCTGCATGCCATCTTACGAGATTTAAACTGATGATCTATAATCCGGAAAAATCGATAATCCAGAATCGCTGAAGTCCCGACGAGTCCGGATTAACGACTTTTGACTGTATCTCCAAATATTCATCTTGCTAGTCTGCTGTAGTTTGCCAGTCTGTTGTAGATGCATAGAAATGGTTCTATAGGAAGAGTGTCAGCAACAATATTTTCTTCCCTTTGGATGAATTGGATATCATTTGAGAACTGGCCATTGTATGACAGTTGACTAACATGCCTTGCTGAGGCTTTTCCAAAATCTTGTTGGAAAGCAGATGTTATTAATTTAAGATTCAGTGTATATTGTAAAAGATTGACTCTATAACACGTGTTTGAAATATTTTACTATGGTATAAATTTGGCTAATAGTTCTATACGCGGTATATTTTCGTTAGTTTGGTTCCAATGTTTGGGGAAAGAAACTCAAGAGTTTTTAATTGTCCACAATCTGTTTGTTGTAAAACAGCTCCAATGGCTGTGCCAGAGGCATCAGTTGTCAATGATATTTTGGTCTTTACGGAAGGGTGACTTAAATTGGTGCATAACTATAAGTGCATCTTTTAAACCGCAGAAGCCTTGTCTGGTTTCTTCCATCCACAGTATTTGTTTTCTGCAGTTCTTTTTGGTACCACTGAGCTATGTTGTTAAAGGTTTTTGCAATTTCTTACAATTTGGTATCAATCTGTGATAAAAATTCATCATACGTAAAAATCATCTGTAACAACTAATGCATGACTTTGGTTCTGGGAAAATATTGATTGCATCGACTTTCTTTGAATGAGGTTTAATTTCTTAAGCTGACACTTCGTATTCCAGGAATTTCAAGTTTAGTTTGACCAAATTTACACTTTGCTGCATTAATGCACATTCCCTATTCATTTAGTCTCTCAAGGATTGCCTGTAAATGTTGCCAATCACTTTCTTCATCTGGAGAGGTTATTAGGATGTGATCCAAATAGCAAAATACAAAATCTAGTGCATTCAGCTCCTTGTTCTTTAAATGTCAGAATGCATTGCATAGGACACACTTCATGAATGAGAACTCTAATGAATCAAAAAGGTGTGAGAATTGCTGTTTTTTGGTATATCTTCCTCATGAACTGGAATTCGTTGGTGAGCTCTAACGAGGTCTATGGATGAGAAAACTGTTGTTTTGGCTAAAATATAAGTGCAGTATGTTAAAAATAGAAAATGGTATCTATCAGAAATCAGGATGATGTTTAATACGTGACAGTCCCCACTAAGTCTGCAGTCGCATGCTTTTTTCTTTGTAAGATATAGTGGGCTCGACCAGTTACTTTTGGACCATATACCATATACTTACATATACTGCATTTAAAATTGAAATATTGCTATTAATTTGAAAACAAGAAGTTCCAATAATTGTTAATAATGTAGTGCCATCAATCAACTTGCGTTTTTGGGAATGTACCAAAAGGTTAAAATTTGCAAGAAAATCCGTACTGATTAGCGTCCTGTTCACTTCTTCAGTTACGAAGGAACAGTTGAACTATCATCAGAGTCCAAGATCAAACTTCATAAGTTTGGGGTCATACGATTTGATTTTAATACTGAAAAGTTTAATACTTTGCAGTACACAATTCTAATTTTGAGACTGTAGAGCTTAATGTGAATGTGGTTTATAAGAGTGTTTAGTAATTATGGCTCAAAGGCATCATTTAGGTGAAGGTAAGAAATGGTAAATAATTGGTAGAATCAAAGGTCAAACACAAATGGAGGTCGCCGAAGATTTGAATACCCCCAAAATGTCGTATCAAGAATTTGCAGCTGGTTTTTAAGCATTGGATCAGTTGTTAGACAGCCTGGTCAAGAGTGACCAAGAGCAACAACTGCATCAGAAGACCATTTTCTGTCATTGTCAGCTCGAGCAAACTGCGAAGTGACTACAAGAGATTTGGGTTTAGACCTCCGGGCTGACACGGGAACTCGGCCATTCTTCTGCTGCACGAAGGCTTAAATGAGGTTGGACGATAAAAGCAATGGTTTGTGTCCCACTCATTTCAGTTTCAGATGGGCTCATTTAAACTGGTGCCATTGTCATGTTCAGTGGAACATAGATGATTTGAGATCTTTAATTTATATCAGTGGATTAACAGTCTAAATAAGAAAGAAAATTGTTTAGTTCGAGGAAATGGACATGCAAATTAAGGTTACATTTACATATATTTCTTTCCCTTTGTTTATTGTGCGTGTATGATGTGAGGTGGTTTTTCTGTGTAGCTGTAAATTTTCAGTATCACTTGAGCAGCATATTAAAAGTTTTATATTTATTTATTAACTTTAGGTTTTAGATGATGCTGCAGTAGCACGGAAATTGCAGGCTGAAGAATGGAATTTCCGAAGAAGAGCTGTTAAGAGAGTTGTGAGTTTCATGTTTGATTAAATATGTAACTTGAGTGTTTGTGATTATGATTTGCTACTATAATCCAAGGTTTTGTTGCTGAGGTAGGAATGGAATCTAATACCCTTTCTCAGTTTGCATTGTGGTAGGTTTATATATGTGTTTAAAGTAAAATTTGTAATACTTCCTAAATGTGACATGTGTAGCTGTAACATAATACATAATATAACAATAACTGTAGTTCAAAACATTAGAGTGTATAGTAAATGAGGTTTAGCTGATCTTGTAATTGTTTCCACCCACCGGTCACTTATGAATAACCTTGAAGATATATTCAGTGTTGATATATGAATGCAAGTTGTTTACAATGAAATTGAAACTTGGAATCATTGGTAAGTGCTTTGTTTATTTTCATTTGAAGTGGCCAAAATTATATGTGTATATAGACTAAATATGTGTGGATTAAATCCACCTAACAATCTTAAGGTTTAAAAATGAAAAATAAAGAAGTTTTGAAGGTAATAAATGAAAATTAGAAGAATTCGAAACAGAAGTTCAAGATTTTGAATGTTGTGGTAATACTATTAAATGCAATGGTAATACAGTCAAAAGTCGTTAATTCGGACACCCATAATCCGGACCTCAAAGCTACAAACTTTCTGCGCATACGGCCTTGCGAATTTGCGCATGTGTAAAATACGTTTACGAATGCGCGTTTAATGTATAACGGATGGTGTAAGCTAAGCTAAAATTATCTAATTATCTATTTCAGTTAATGTTGCAGATTGTGTTGTTCCTTAATCTTCGAATTGGATCCGGCTTATTATTTTTTGCATACTGTTAGAGCAATTTTATAAAAGTTAGCTTGAACTTTCGATTATGTAAAATAGAATTTCCGATTTATATTTACTAATATGTAACGGATCTACAAAGCAAAAGAATGTTTCGGAGGCCATTAAACAAAAAGTGGAGTTGCAGCAAAAAATGAATAAAGGCATCTATACTTTAACGTTTGTTTATCTTTAACGCCGCGGCGCACGCAATGAATTGGAAGTTGATCTGTCAGCACTATCCTTATCTTCAGGGTAGATATTTTTATTTTATTTGGCTTATAATTGCTTACTAAATGTAGTATTTCATTTCGATGTACTCCGTCTTTGATATGATTTAAATCAAATGCCTCGTCGTTATAATTCGCTTCCGATAGCGAAGAAAGTAACAGAGGTTATTGAAAACGAAAAAAATTCGATTGACAAATTAGTCGGTATTCTCGACACAGCAATTATAGGACTTGAACAGCGGAACTTTGTAACTGAACAAGAAATTATGTCTGTTTATAGAATTAAAGAGAATGTATTATCACGTAAAAAACGAAGCAACTTGAACAACTTACATTGAAAGAAATGTTTAGTAAAATAAACAAATAAATATTAAGCTTTTTTTTTTTTTTTTTTTTTTTTGTAAATTTTGATACACTTTAGATCATAATTGTTCTTTATTTCGTAAATTATGGTTTCATATTTTTAATTTTATAATTTCTGCATGCCATTTTACCAGATTTAAACTGATGATCTATAATCCGGAAAAATCGATAATCCGGAATTGCCGAAGTCCCGACGAGTCCGAATTAACAACTTTTGACTGTACTATTAAATCCTCCGAAACTAAAGCAGCTATTTCATTGTGTGTTATTGGTGCAAAAGGTGCTTGAAAAGTTTAATATCTTTTATTTAAGTAAAGAAGATAATAAATGTGTTGGCAAAGTAACTGAAGCTTTCGAAAATGTCCTATACCAATAGCAAACAAAAGTTTTGATCAGTATATATTTTTCTTCTGAATACAACACATAAATGATTCGTTTGATGACTTTTTAAAAGAGTTAATTTAGTTATTGGATTTGCAAAATGAAAAGATAATTTAGACATAGAATTATAAGTGGAAGATTAATTAAAAATCTTAAATCGTGGGAAGGTCAGTTAACATTGGTGGAGAAATGTATTAAAATGTGCAGAGTAACTGAATTAACAGAACTTTAGCTGAAAACTGAAGAAAATGAAGTAGAAGTGATAAAATGGAATAAAATTTCACCTTCAGAAGAAAAAAGCCAGTTGTCTAAGAGAAAATACCATGTAAAACAAAAGCAACAAAATACTGAATCACGTACAAATTGTCAAGTAAACAAGCTCAATAGTTCAAAATCATTTAAAAAGTGGCGAACTCACAAGTTATGCAACTGTCCTGCTATAATTATGTATACTGTAAAAAAAATCCCTTTTGGCCACTAATAAAAGTGTCAATATTTTACAAAATAATTTAGAGCATGAGTCATATTATAATGATGATAAATATATTTTATGATCAGTAGATGACAAAAACCTATGTTCTAAAAATAGAATGCAGGGGTTTTGAAAACTAAAAACAAACATGCCTACTTATTTGGTTAAATTGGATATTGCTGATGAATGTAATGTGTTGTCATTTAAACAATTAAATCTAAGATATAAATGTGTCACTGAATCAGAAGTCCCTTTAAATAATTAGAATGGTTTTAAATTTGATGTAGTTGGAAAATGTAAGCCATGTCAGACATCTAAAGAGGATAAATATAAAGTAGAATTTTAAGTAGAAGCATGTGATAAAACTGTTTGAGCTGTTTTAACATTACAAAAGTTAAATCTGGTACAAAGGATATGTACAGTAAATCCTGAATCAAATGAAAAGTTATTAGAATCTTTAAATGTATATTGAGATTGATTTAAAGGAATCTGGAATTTAATTGGTTATGCCTATTGCGTTAACTGTTTGAAAAACTGAAATCTTTGCTAATTGTATGCTTGAAATACTAAAGTGCCCAAAATGCCTTTCGAGAATTCACAGCAGTTTTTTCCCCTCCCCATTCATTAATTCACAGAGAGGTAATTGAATCCTTTCTGCTTCCTAACAACTAAAGATAAGAAACCACAAATAAACCCTTTTAGGACAAGCTGTCTGCTATAAAGGGGAGTGAAGAAAGGAACATCAGAATTTTTGCGGTTTGGAGTGGCTATAGTCGTTTGAATGAACGGCTGTCTGGGGCATTATGGTCTTCAAAGCTTTAAATTAAAACCAAAAGCTTTCCTGTAGCCCTGTAGAACCTCACTAAAAGTGTAGGCAAACCTCAATCCATTAAGAAGGAATAGAAAAAGATGGTACAATACAAAGTCCAAGATCTGGACTCGTTGGGACTTTGGCAATTCCAGATTTGGAATTTTTCCAGGTATTAGGTAAACAATTTAGATGTCAAAGAACAAAAGCCAGCGTTATATTTTCAAATTTTCACAAGTTTTGATGGTTTTACCAAACCATCATCCTCAGCTGCAAAAGCGCAAATGAACGAGATAAGATATAATGATTAGATAAGATAAAGCCTGGCCAGGAGATAAGCTACTGATGCCATCTGTTGATGAAACCAGAACTAAAACATAATTTCTTTAAAGGCTGAAGCAAATATGGATTGGAATTAGGGTCGTTAACTAGAACAGAAAGATTTTTTTTTTTTAATGTGTAATAGCTCTAGAAAATTCAGTTCACCAATGAAAAATGCTTTTTGAATAATTTTGACAGCAGAAAAATTGAAAGTGTGATTTTCGGACCGACAATGTTGGGCTACAGAAGACTTCTGTGTTTCCTTTTTTCTAACATATGCCTCATGTTCCTTAATGTGAAATTTTAAGGCTGTCTTAATTTGGCCAATGTAAATTAAGCCACACTGGCAAGGAATCCTGTAAATACCCCAGGAATTCATATCCGGAATGGGGTCCTTGAGTATGGAACTCGGAATTTTATTGATGGGAGAATAAATGACCCAAAAGTTAAATTTCTGCAAAATGCGTGCAACTTTATAGCTAATTGATGGAAAGAAGGGAATGGTAACTGAATTTTTATAATCTCCTAAAACAAGAGCATGCGTTTTGGTGTGTTGAGATGAAAATTTTTTTAACTGCTTGATTAATAATGTTGGGTGAAAAGCCCCTGTCAATAGCTATTGCTTTTAAATAATTTAGTTCTTCATCAAGGGATAGTTTGAAGGAGCAAACTTGAAGAGCATGGAAAACATGGGAATAAAATGAAGCTAACTTCAGTGTCAGCTGAAGCTATTTCATCTGAAATTTTTAATTGCCTTATACCATTGAGATTTTAAAATTTTGTTAACCATCTTGTCCAATATGTGTACCCAACTTCTAAGTTCATTTCTTCATGAAATATTTTGGCTTGAGCCAATATTGTTGGACCTGTCAATGACACGCTCTCGCTGCAACACTATGTGAACCATTCAGTTCATCACTTTGTCATGATCATCACGTTTAGCATAATGAATAATTTTTATGTTATTCATTGCAAGTGGGGTGTCCGAATCCACAAGAAATTCAGAAAGTTTCATTTTCTGTTTTCTTATATCTGTATATCATATTATTTCTCTTCAACATTAACTTTTCAATGGCATTCCTCTTGTAATTTTGAGACGGGTGTACCTTTATCCATTTCTTGCAGCAATTACATTTTTTGTTTAATGGACATCAAAACATGCTTTTGCTTTGTAGATTCTGTTGCAGATCTAGAATTAGAAACTCTTTTCTACATAACTGAAAATTCAAACTTTAATTTTCATAAAATTGCTGTGATAATAACAGCCTGCAAAAAATAATAAGCTGGATCAAATCAGAAAATTAAGGAATGGGGTAATCAGCTATATTAACTGAAATTCCTTGGAATCAGTAAAGTATAATTTTAGCCTAGCTTAACAGCGTCCTTTATACATTATTGGGTTGACTAAAGACAAGTTGTTCTCCTAAATTTTGTCTTGCTTCTTGCCTCAGTTTGTCAGACAATTAAGCCTCAGTTTTATTACTTAAGGCTTATCTGATTCCCGAATAAATTCTACATATACTTAAGGCTTATCAAGGGCCATCGCTTAATCTTACCGCCTAATGCAATCTCGGCGGGTCTTAAATTCTGCTACCATGTTCTATATTTTTGCCGCCACTAAATTTTGGGTCCCAGTGCTTTCCCTAAATTCTAAAAATTTTGTCATCCTTTAATTTTGTTGCTGACTCCTTCCTTAGATTCCTATGAGTCGAACAGTGGGGAATGTGCCACTCATAACACAGTAATGGTTGATGTCAAAGCTGCTACAAAGACAGTCTGGCGTAGAAACAAACTGGTTTAGACAACAGAGGAAATGGAAAAATTCACATACAATGATGATTTCAAGCAGGGCACTGACCAGGCACCTGAAAATAATCTGGAAATTTGTCTTAATGTGCTCAATAATGTAGCATAATAAAAAATTGAATAATATTATATGGTATTGAAGACAACTATCGTGTAACTTTTTTCCCCCTGCAGTTTTTCAGAAACAATACATAACACTTCCCTTAACCTCTTAAGGACCAGTGTGCGGAGAATGCCACGGGACCGAAGCCGCCGAAATGGATTGTCGCCACCAGCCAACGCATTTTCAGCAATTAAGCCTAATTTTACAAAAAAAAAAAAAAAACTTATAAAATCACTGTTTTGATATAATGACTTCAATTTTTGAAGTTGCAGATATATAATGTACTTGATTTTAATATGTATTAATATAAAGAATATCACATTAATAGAAATAAATTAGAGGCAAACTTCTAAAGTCCATAACTATACACACAGAAATAAATACTATAAACATGAAAACAAAATTACAAATACAAAATTACAAAAAGAAAACTAAGCAAGAATTACCTGTAGGTAATTAAATTACAATTTAAAAATTCTGCTGTGTGTGGAATAATTCAAAACAAGAATCACATCAGTCCTACAATACATATTTTGCACTCAAAATATGCTGTTTGTTTTCGCTTTTCCTTGTTTTTAGTGCATACAAAGCATCTTCTACCTTTATTACCTTTTTCATCAATGTAAATTTTAGGAAAATGACTTCCAGTTAGATGGTATCTCGGTCTCTTAGCCATGGCTAATAGAATGAAACTGAATATAACCCCAACACATGTCCAAAACTTCTTCAAAAGACACCCAGAAATATTTTATCTTCAAGCCCTGTGTGACATTAGGTTAATATTAGAATACTTACTGTTTTTCTCAGTGTCTGCCACGATGACTGGAAAGTGATCAAGGAAGGGCCCTTACTGTGCCTTTAATTTATTCCTTTTACAATTGAAATTTTGTTCTTTATGATGATTTAATTCCAGTCCCCATTAAAACATTATTAACATTTTACTTTCAAGTTACTTCAAAACATCTCTCAAAATATAACTTACTAGTATAGATTCTCTCTTTTAAGATAATTCTACTTTAATTAAACTTAGGAGATAATATAATCAATTAATCAATATTATTTAGTAAATAATATATATATATATATACATTATTTATAATTACATTAAATGTAAACTAAATCTATTGTATAGCATAACATAATGCTTGTGTCATTATACATGTAATGTTTAAATAACTGAATGAAGACAATTATATGGGATGTATATTTTCTAAAGATGGTTTAAAATCAGATGAAGACAAAATTAAGGCTATTATAAATACATACATTTCATATTGAATGGGATAAAAAGAAAGGATACCTGTGAGTACTGTAATTACTTTACTTTGATAAATCAAACTCACAGTAAAACTATAGTTCTTGTTTCTGTACATGTTCTATGTGTGCCCCTCCGGTGACACTCCAATATCTATGGGATATTCCAGTTCCTGCCTCACTCATGATAGAATTTCCTTTGGCAATGATTTGAGCATCTCAAATCTACTGCTTAAATTGCTGTAAGTCATAGGGAAGTAGAGACACAAACACTTTGTCTTTAGCAAAACTCCGTAGGAAAAAAAAAATGGGCCCACCAGCGGCCGAGCGGTAACGTTGCTGAACACTGGTAGTTCGGTCCGAGGTTCGAATCCCGCGAACGGGCTGGCTGCATGGGTGTTTTCGTGGTTTTCCCCATGTGTAACGTGTATACGAGCCAGTTTCCCTTAGAAAGTCCTCCACGAAGGCATCCCTCCCCTTAGGCAGATAGCCCTCGTGTGCTTTGCGATAATTAAATATACCAACACCAACCTTAGGAAAAAATTGCAAGGGGTTAATATGTGAGGTGTTTTTTTAAGCATTACCAATAATCAATGACATGAAAAATCTGTCTTGAAAATACTCCTGAAACAATTCAAATGTCTAACAGTGTGGAATTAGTGGCAGCACACTGAATAGAGTTGCTGCTTTAATTAAATCTGGGTATCTCGATGGCCAACAAAGCAGTGGCATTTCAAATGACTCAGTTTGGCCAATCCAGCGATGTGGTAGTCTTTGGTTCATGTGCTGGTGTTTACGACATTGTGGTGTAGCACCATCTTGCTCTTGCTTCAGATTGTAGCCAGGAATCGCGTCCTCCAACTTAGGAACAACCACTCTGATAGCACATCTTGGTAAATGCACCCCATTGATAATTTTTTCCATGAAGAAAAAAATTAACAAAAACAAAACTGTTGGAAATACTACAGAAAATGTTCACTTTCGGAGAAATACGCTCATGTTCTATTACACCATGTGGATTTTCCTTTCCCCAGAATTGTAAATTATGGCAGTTTGCTAGAAACATGAAAAATGGCTTTGTGTATGAACACAGATCTGTTCGCGAGACCATATACCTCCAGCTTATGTTGAAAATTTTCACAAAAAGCTTTATGCAATGGTTTATTGGAAGGTTTTAATGCCTGCATGATCTGAAAGGTGTGCGGCCAGAGTTATAGATGGTTTCGTAAGACACACCACACTATTACATGAGAAATGTTCAGAACTCACAAGACGCATTGATTTTGTGGGACTTCGTAAAAACGTTTTATAATACTTTTCAACCATTTGCTTTGGGCTGGTTTTCTTATGGAAGCAGTCCGTGTCCTAAAATTGCTTCACCCTCCATACGATGAGTCTTTGAACTCACATAGATAAGTACCAAAATACATTTGCACCAAAAGAGTGACTATCTTATCGATCTCTTTCTTGCTTTCTTTCCTTTTACCTTAGTGTGTGCTTTTCTGAACCATTTCATATTTAACAGCGAAGATGAGGAGGTTATTGCATTAATTTGCAAAGGTACTCCGTAACATAATGCCTTGGTCTATACGATGTTGTGACAATGCAGTGGTTAACAAATTTCGTACGAAAATGTTTTTGAATGATTATAAATGGTGATGTTTTGACATATTCCAAAACACAGTACTCTTTCTGTTACATGAATGGTGTCATTTTCATTAATACTGTTTCTAGCAGCAATTTTATAACCGGCAGATTTTTTGCTGTTGCCAGATAAAACTTGTAGTTTCAGAATTTATTGGTTTCGTCTTAATGAATCAATTACAGGATTTATATTATGTTATTCTTTTTGTCTTATTTGATGTGACATATACCGTGTAAAGGCACCAGAAAAGTTAAGGAATTAGAAACTTTCCTAGGAATGATTACATAGGCTTCTAGATTTATACCTATTGTATCAGAGCTGACATCCTGTTTAACCCCTTCGAGCCGGGTAGCGAAAACGCGCGCTTATAGCGGAGGCCGGCAGTGTCTTCCGCGAGCGTCTCTCCAGGGCTGGGGGCTTTTTTGCCATTAAGCCTAAATCCATGAAATTTCCGAAGTATCAACGCATTGTTTAATAATGCTCTATAGAGTATTTAAACGGCTTATGCTTTATAAATATTTATATATATATACTTTAATTACCTTATTTCTTGTTTAAATGCATATTTTACACATTTTATTTTAATTACTCACCATTTTATGACTTTTAACATTATACATCTGAAAACTAAATATATTACTTAAAATTCTCTTTTCGTATGAAAAATTTTAAAACAGGGATCTACACACAGTCCTACGTTACATTCCTTGAACTCGTAATAACGCATTTGCCGTTTTGGAGGATTTTTCCGGGAATGTGAACAAACGAAGCACCGTCGTCTCATTTTCTTATCAGTCTCTTCTGAACAAAGTTTTGGAAAATGTCTTTCAGTTAATCTTTCAGAATCAATATCTGAAATATTTTGCATCATTTCTGCCATTTCATGCTCTGTTAAACATTTTCGACGCTTCGACATTGAAATGGTAAAAACAGAAAGAATTCACATCTAACAAGATCTAATTATTTTCTAAAAACTGAACTGTGAACCGAAATACTCAACGCTTTAGCGCATATAAAACTTCTACTTACAATAAACAACTACCACGTGCGAATAAAGTGCGCTTTAAAGAGACGTCATAAATCATGCCATTCGGAAACATTTAGTTCTCCGTTTGTTTATATAATCAAAAACACGTGTATGTGAGTCATGCTTCTCTCATTTCGAGTAGAAGGTCTAATGTACATGTATCGGAAACCATATGGGCATACAGTGCTGTCTTGTGGCAGAAATTATAGTTTGAAAAACGTTCCAAGGTACTGGCACAAATACGTGACATTCGGTAGAAAATGCAACAATGCTCTGGCACGCCTGCAATTCAGCCGGTAGATAAGTGTGTTCGTTGCTGGCACGTATACGTGACAGTCGGCACAAAGGGGTTAAGAGATTTGTTGAAAAAACAGGTTGTCTGGAACTGGAGTACAGTACATGACAAGGTATTTAGAAGACTAAAAAATATAAAGAAGACTAATTAATAAACCAGTTTTACAGTATTTAAGGTGTAAACATGCCAGTATTTTTATCTGAAGATGCATCTAAAGAAGGACTAAGAGCAGTCTTACAGTAGAATAGCGTACTAGTGGCATATGCATCTAGGGCATTAACAGATTCACAGAAGAATTATACTGAAAGTGAAAAAAGAAACCTTATCTGTTGTATTTGCATGTGAGAAATTTGACAGATATATATTTGGTAAGTATTTTACAATTGAAAATGACTATAGTCCCATTATAGTCTGTAGTTGAAAATGACCATTAAATAGATGTCCAGTAAGATTTCGGAGAATGCATATGATATTGCAACTACTTCAGGTTAATGTGAAATACAAACCAAGAACTTTTTATGCCTGATGCATTATCATTTACTGAAAAAAGATCTGATTTCTCTATGATATGAAGGAGACATAGAACTCCATGTTGGAATGGTTGTAGAAAGTGTTACAATATTTAAAGACAAAATAGAAAATTTTCAACTGGAAACAAATAACAATATATATATATATATTATAATAATAAAAATAAAATAAATAATTAAAAAAAGAACTACAAGTTTTAAGAAATTTAAAACCAGATGGCGAGATACAAAATGTATGGTTCCAGAACTGGCAAAACCATATTTTCACTTTAGAGAAGAACTGTCTGAAGCAAATAGATTAATATTTAAGGATTCGTGTGTTGTACCTAGAAGTTTATGAATAGATATGTTAAGCGGAGTAGAAAAATACAAGAACAAAGCAAAAGAAATATTGTATTGGCCAGAAACGTTGAAAGAAATGGAAGATTTTGTTCTGAATTGTCTAATATGTCTTGGTTTACAAAAAGCTAACAGTGAACAACCAATATCTAAAGAAATACCTAATGGCCCATGGGAAGTGCTGGGAACAAATCTTTTTTAATTTCAAGGCAGACATCATCTAATAGTTATAGACTGTTTTAGAAAATGTGTTGAAATTGGACATTTGGAAGACTTGGCGTGTAGCAGTGATAAAAGTTAAAATAATTATTGGCTAAAATAGTATACAGTCAAAAGTCGTTAAGTCGGACACCCATAATCCGGACCTCAAAGCTAAAAACTTTTTGCGCATGCGCCGCGTTCACACATGCGCATAGGTGTTCATGCGTGCGCGTAAGACCTTTATGACTGCGCATATGCGTGCGCGCAAGCGCAGAATACGTTTTCGCGTGCGCGCTTGATGTATAACTGACAGTATAAGCTAAAATTATCTATTTCAGTTAAAGTTGATGATTGAGTTGTTCCTTAATCTTCGATTTGGATGCGGCTTATTATTTTTTGCAGACTGTAAGAGCAATTTTATAAAAGTAAACTTGAACGTTCGATTATGTCAAATAGAATTTCCGATGCTGGAGCTCCCAAAGGATCTACAAAACGAAAGTACGTTTCGATGTCTGTCAAACAAAAAGTGGAATTGCTGCAAAAAAATGGATAAAGACATGAAGAAGGTGACAGAGAGGTTAGTGAAAACGAAAAAATTTCGATTGACAAGTTAGTCTGTATTCTCGGCACAGCAATTAAGGGACTTGAACAGCGGAACTTTGTAACTGAACAGGGAATTATGTCTGTTTGTGGAATTAAAGAGAAAGTATTATCACATAAAACGAAGCAACTTAAACAACTTACATTGAAAGAAATGTTTAATAAAGTAAACAAATATTAAGCTTCTTTTTTTGTAATTTTGATACCCTTTAGATCATAATTGTTCTTTATTTCATAAATTATGGTTTCATATTTTTAATTTTATAATTTCTGCATGCCATTTTACCAGATTTAAACTGATGATCTATAATCCGGAAAAATCGATAATCCGGAATTGCCGAAGTCCCGACGAGTCCGGATTAACGACTTTTGACTGTATTCCACACAATAATGGTCCAGAATATAGTTGGAAGCAATTTAAAGAATTTGCAAGGAGATGGAATTTTGAAACCAGAACTTCAAATCATCCACAATCAAATGGAATGGTTGAAAGACATATTCATACTGACAAGCAAATGTCAGACAAAGCTGTAGTGAATGGCTTGATGCCTATAAAAGAGAATTTCATTCAAACTAATGCAGACCATTATAATTTATGCAGGTAATCAGTGCATATATTTAAATGAGAAAGGGGAAAAAACTTTTAAGTGGAAAAATTGTAGAAGACTATGTTCGTAGAAGATTATAAGAACAGAAGGAAGAATTGTAGAAAGAAGCAGAAAACAAATTCTTAAAATATTTTAATTTAAAATAACCAAACAAAATAATTTCACAATGCAAAAGAGTTATGAGAATTAAAGACGAAGATGTGAATGAACATGAGTTTATTAGTATTACTTCATATTTAGATGTGACTAAATTCCCCTGCGTGTAATATGCCACCTAATTTTGAAAGAGGTGTTGTGTCACTAAATTTTGTAAATGGACATAAATATGACAATCTGGTAGGACTGTTAAAAAAACTTATTTAATAAAGTATGTAAAATCTTTTTATTTCTGTTAAAAAGGAGGATGTCAAATATTGATCTAGGCAAATTTCATCAATCTTATAATATTATACTAAAGATTGCTTTTTCTCTTAATAGTAAAGATACTTCACCTTTCCTAATTTAATATTTATAGCATAATTTGATGTTTGTTGTCCCCGTCCAGCTAACACGTACACTGATGAGGCAGAAGTTTATGACCATCCCTACATTTTTAAGTGAACTCATCTGGATGGCGTGGAAGGCATGTGGTTAAGTGCAAATGGTATTTAATTGCTATGGAAATGGTAAGAAATCATTTTTGCACTTATTTTTACGAGTGATCGGAAAGGCTGCTGATCTAAGTGAATTTCATAGAGTGGCCCGAAGATTCGGAAACAAGTATCCCCAAAATTGCATGACTGGTAGGTTAGTATTTCTGCATAGTGGATAAATGATGCTGAAACCAGCAGTAGATGGCAACGTGTTGGACGTTCAAGCATCATCAAAGAAAAAATGAAGTCCCAGACTCCCCCTTACCACAGCAAAATCGGCACCAGACAGTGGCTCAACTGACAGTCCAGTACAGTGCAGGTCCAAGTGTATTTCGGAACACACAGTTCAGCAGGGGTCCCACTCGTATGCCTGTGTTTACCCAGAGTTATTTTCAACTATGCCTCGAGTGGGCCTGGGAACTTTGAGACTGGAGCATGGATAAGTGGAAGACAGTTGCCTGGTTGAATGAATCACGATTTCTTATTCAACATGTTAATGGTTCTTTAAATATGCAGTCTTTCAGGTAAACAGTTGCTGTCCTCTCTACAGCGGGTCCAACACAGGCTGGTGGTGGCATTTTTATGCATTGGGGAACGTTCTCATGAGCATCTCCGGTACCCATTGTTGTGGTAGAATGGACCATAAAAGCTGCAGACTATCTGAACATAATTGTGGATCAGTTGCACGCTGACATGGCATCTGTCTTCCCATCTGGAAATGGAATCTTCCAGGACAGTACCTCATGTCACAAGGCTCAAATTATATTGGAGTGGTTTGAGGAGCAGAAGGATTAATTCCAATTAATGTCCCGGCTACTTAAATCGTTGGATCTTAACCTGATAGAGCACATTTAGGGGGTCATGGAGTGACAGCTTAGAGCTCAAACACCGCCATGTTGAACTTTGTGTGATCGCTGCTGAGACATTGGGTACAACCTGCCTCCAATCATCTACCAAGAACTTGTGGCATATATGCGAAGGCGAGTTGCTGCTGTTTTGGAGGCCAAAGGGCTCACAATATGTTATTGAGTAAGTGGTCATAATGTTTTGGCTCTTCGGTGTAGATTGCCACTCCTCTTTATGGCCATTAGTGATGCCATAAATATGTAAAAGGTACTTCTATAATTATTTATCTGTGAATGCCTCCATCATGGTTCTTGGATTACCACATTATATTTTTATTATATTGTGAATTATTTTTACATTGATAAAGTGCTGTGGGAACGCCATTAAATAAAGCCATCCAGCCCTAGCTTCTGCAGCAGTTAACCAAAAAATTTTATGTACATGTATATGTGTATAGGAATATCTAAGTATGTATGTGTTTTGCACTGTTGCAAAAAATTATCTATAATTTTTAATGATTTGTCATTTTGTTAGGATATTTATATGTTATGTCTAATAAGCATAGTTCCTGCAGTCATGGAAAAGAATTTTGAACCATCAACATTAAATTGTTCCAGCCTAGAAATAGTACCTTTTATCTAAGCATAAGGATATACAGTTGGTTTATTACATCACCTACATTATTTTTATAAATGGTGCAACCCTACTTTTCAGCTTTTTTTAAAGAGAAAAAAAATAAAATATTAAGTATAATGTAAATATTTATGTATTTATTTTATGTCTAGTAAGTATAATGTATTAATGAAATTAAAATCAGCATAAAGAAATTGCTGTATATATGTTGTATACAAATTTTTCTTTCAATATTAGCTGTTCTTCTGAACATCATGCCCGAGTTTCCCAATCAATTAAGCAGTCTTGATTATACTTTAAAAATAAAATTACTTTTTACCTTATGGGTACAGTGCTAAAAAATAGTAAGATTTTTTACATTTTCCCTTTCAGCCTAGGAAAGTTTCGAAGAAAAAGGATGATAAAAATGGTCAACCAAAAAAGAAAAAAGGTGGAGTGAAATTTTGAATCTGTTATTCAATTTGAAAATAAACTTAGGGGAAAAAAAAAGAAGATTAAGAGAAATTTTTATTAGAACTTTCTGTTATAATCGAAGTTTTATGAGTAAAAATATAATCAACACTTATAAAAATTTGTCTATTTATTTAGCTAGCACCTATACTCGAAAGTGTATGCTGTCTCCACAACTGGCTGAAGTTATGCAAACTACTCAGGTTTGTAGCTCTGTTATAATTTTAAATTTACCTTCATGTAAGTGATTTAAATGTTTAACATGCTTATAATGATTTGAAATTTTTTCAGTGGAAAACAGTTATAAAAAAACAATGAATATAACCATCTCTGCCAAAATAATTAATTACAAATTTAAGCTTGGAAACTTGAGCTATAAAAGCACAGTTTATGAAACAGTTCTTAGCAAAAGCAAAATAGCTATTTAATTAATTAAAAATGTCTTTATTTTTTTTTTTTTTGGTAAGAGTTTCCCCATGTAATTGTCTCAGAATATGCATGTTTTCTCTATAAAATTGATTTGATGCTTTTTCTTCTGATTTTTTTTTCAAACTATTTGTGGATTTTTGCTGTTACAGAATTGGTACGGGTAATTTTTCTTTAGAATTTTAAACATTGCAGCTTGGAAAGGATTTGAAAGTAAGATTTATAGACCCATGCTTCTAGCATATTCCATAAAAATGTGACAAAATGAAAAATGTCTCCATGGTATGAGCACATAATGGATGTGTTTTACAGAAAGTTTGCGATGTATTTATTACTTTTTGGAGAAGTCTGGAAAAATAATGAAAACATAATATTTGAATGTTTCACTTGTGATACTAGAATCTTTTTCTTAACATATTTATCTTACCTTTATTTTCTCTACTTTTCATTAGACACAAGCATGGAAAATATCAAAAATTCTTATAATCTTAACGTATGGACAGGCATTATAGAAAGGAATTTTTTATTAATAAAGAAATTGAAAACTAACAATTTAAAAGATTCATCTAATATGTCTTAATGCATCATACACATGGGTGTACTAGGCATTTTCCCACCTGGTGCAATCTCTGTGGATCCTAAATTCAGCTACTTAGTGCCTTTCTGAATTCCGCTTCCAATACCTGCTCCAAATTCTAAAAGTTTTGCCATTTCTAGATTTTTGTTGCTCGGTGTGTCACTAAATTCTACAAATTCTGCCACACCTGCTCTGTAACCGGCCCTTACCATATATATTTCATATTTCTTCTCAATGTTCATATTACTAAAGAAATGAAATTAACAGCTTTTTCTCTATCCGTTCCAAATGCAATTAGTTTTTCTAGAATATCAGAAATCTTTAATTAAATCCAAAAATTCTGAAAGGAAAAGGAAATGTGTTGAAGAAAGAAACTGAATTCATAGAGAAAAAAAAAATTATTCTTCAAAGATATGTACAGTTATTATTATGTAAATTACCCAGTTGTTTTAATTTCAACCTTTACTATAATTTCCGATTCCTAAACCAGAATGCAAACCACCTAGACATTTTTTAAACTGAGGTTTTGGGAGTGTATGGAACCTTAATGTACATTAACCACTTGTGCTAAAAAGACATGCCACGCATGTCGAGATGCATTGTCTGAAACCGCGCCCAAAAATGAAAATAACGTGGTGCACACATTGCCTAACGAGATTGTTTATTTCTAGAGTTATAGCTCTGGATTGCACTCGCAGACGCAGAGCGGCGTAAATGAGACACTTTACCACTTGTTATATTGTAGCACTTGGCACCGTGACCGTGAAGTTTAGTCATAGCGCAAGTGGTTAACTGGGTTACAATCTCTGGAACTCTAAATGAAGCTACAACACTAACTGCTTTAGACAAAGCCCAATTAACTTTGAAAACATGCCTACATCAGGCCTTTCAGGGTTGTTCTGGTCAGCAGGTCTCTAGGCAAGCAGCAATGGTAACAACATACAGTCTTTTGTTATGAATCTTCACGGTTATTACTTCTCATTTTAACCTGTGCTGCTTGACATAAAATCTACCTGCGATTTACTGAACCTCTAGACTAAAAAAGACAAAAAGTAAGACATTTAAAAAAAAAAAATCGACATAAAGCTAACTGTTAGTAAAAGTGAAGATAGTGTCACTTATCTTCTTTGAAATATGTGCAACTATTATAAGTGTAAATTATTTAATGCTACTTGATAAATTTCATAGTTTTATTCTCAAACTTATTAGTAAATAATTATGTTAAGTTATGCTTATAATAATGCATCCTTCTTACGGACCTATTTTATATTTAGGATGGTATTACAAAAGTGAAGTTCAATCATAGATATTTTAACTGAATTTATTCAGTTTCCATTTGCTCATAGACCCTTAATTATTTCATTAATGGTCCTTAAAAGTACTTAATTTCTATGTACAGAAACATGTAGAAACCTTGTTACTGCAAAGTTAAGCCGACTATACAGGCTGTTTCATAGATCATGGGACGAACTTGGAGGGGTGATGGAGCATACTAAAACATGCATTTTTTTTAGGAATGTAGGGTCTAAAGTGACGGGTTAAGGCAGGAACGCAAAAAAACAACACGAGAGAAAAGTGTGTTTATGTACAAAATGCAGGTAAGAGGTATGGGCCTATGAGGTAGGCGTTAACAATACCCGCCCACACATTCACGGAGAAGCGGGTTTGGAATGCCATGTGGACATGTGTTGTGTGGATTATGAGTTGCCAACACGTGCATGTTGTGGCTATTGAAGATGCCATTCTGTGTGGGGAAGTTGCCTCGTCCGTGAATAGCACATTCGATGGGAAATCCGCCTGCGCCGCACACTGCTGCTAGAACCAATGACAGAAATGAACTTGAAGAGGGTAATCTGTCTGTTGCAAGGCTTGGACTGTGCAAATGGTATGGGTACAAACCATTTTCATGCAGTACTCTCCAAACGATGGAATAATTCAGCTGCAGACGACATGTAGTAGCTGTTGTACTTGTCTGAGGTAATTCATGCACAATGTTCAAGATGGATTCTTCAATGCGAGGTTGTTGTGCACTTCTTGTCCCACTCCTAGCGTCAGAGGTGGCTTCAAATGACCTGTTTTCACACAGAGACCGATGCAACCTCTCGAACATTGTGTGCTTCGGCATTGATAGAGGTGTCTCCAGGCTTATTCCTGGTATACAAGTTTTATTTCCTTACGACTTTGAATGTTGTCAGAACTGATTTCACTCCTTTAGAGAATGTTCTCCAGTGAGCCCTGAGCATGCTAACGAAACATTAGATAAAAATAGCACAATAGTAAGTACAGATAAATTCTTGTTTCAAATTTTTGTGATGTGCTTCCCAGACGGTATAGGGGTTAGGGGAGCCTGACTGCATACAAAAGGGCTTGGGTTCAAATCCCAGAGAAGACATGGTTGTAACTGTCCGTCCCTTCAAAGGAGGCAATGGTGGCCCACCTATTAGGTGCCTGCATAATAAGGAGACCACCACATATGGCCATAGTATAGATTAATGTACTCTGTTACAAAACTGTAACTCTTCACAGTCTGCCATTGGGGGGGGGGAATTGTGACGTTGGGCAAAGGAGTTCAGAACTCTTAAAGCAGTTACACATCCCTTTGTTTCAAATAATTTTCTGTAGAATTCAGTATTGAAAGAAAGATGCGACCTTTTTCGCTTTTGAAAAAATTTGATTATTCATATTTCAGTCAATTAGCTGTCTGAATCAGAACTTAATCTTTGTGGCTTATGGAGGATGTTTTTCTTTATATGGTTTAAATGTTTGGGATCCACAGAGGATTCTTTTTTTTAATCGCATGACAAAGGAAAAGTTCCCTCCTTAATATTTTCTTGCATACAGTAAAGGCATGACTGTCTTGGTAAGCTTGGGAAATGCCAAATTCTGGATAGTTGAACATGTAAAAAAATGAAATTTATGTTGAAAAAAGCCAAATGTATGGGAAAAATTTCCAATATAAAATTATAAAAACGGTAATTTTGTTTGTTACTAGCTTGAATAGCAAGAGTCTACATTTAAATTTTTGTATGATTTCAAATGGGGGAAAGCATTTTAGTCATAAAAGTCAACATATTTTGGTTGTTATGAAATCCTGCCAAACATGAAAGTTGATGTTCACCAGCCATTCTGGTAGAATGAACAGATTGATCTTTATTTGGTTAGATAATAAAGAGATTCAAATTACAGGTAGAGCATGTTAGAAAACTCAAATTGGTTGTACCATAATTTTTCACATTACATTACCATTGTTTATCTGTTTTCAAAGTTGCATGTTGTGGCTTTTTCTTGATGCCTGGATCCTATAAATTTGAAAATATTCCACTTAATGCAATTCTAAATATTACTCATTTTTTCAAAGTATGAGGAAAAAATAGAAATGTCCTCTCTTTCAAAAATTAAAGCAGCTCATCAAGAAGTAATGGAATTAACATTAAATGAAGACAAAATTCATATGATTTTGTTGTCACATCATGCTTATCCATTATTGGTGTTAAATCACACTGTTTGCTGACAATGTATAGACTTTCAAAATATTGATAGCTTTATAATGTCATTACAAATCTGTTATGAAAATATTGGGAGGGGGTAATTTTTTTGAAAGTTAAATTATCTGGTTACTTGAGCTTTCTAGGTAGTTTAATGCTGGATAATTCTGCCTTTACTGTAATAACAGCTCTGAAGAAAATTCTGAGATGAGAAGAAAGGAAGTTTCCTAACCAGCAGTTTGTGAATAAAACCCAGAGATTTTTTTTCCCTTCAGCAATTTAATAATTATGAGATACCTATACCTTGAAACTCTGTGATTCTCAACCTTTTTTGTCCAGTGCGTACCTTTCACCATTGCTAGATGATCATTTTCCCTTTCCAAAACTTGAAAAACATGCAAATTTATTTAAAATTAGAGTTTTTAAATGCTTTATAAATTAAACAGGAAAAGTATAGAAAATATTGATAAATATGAAAATTTGAATAAAAGTAGTTTTTTATTTTTGTAAACTAAATACTTAATATAGGTAAGGCTGACCACATACCCTTTGCTAAAACTGTTGAAGGGTGGTTACCATTGAAGGAGGTTGCGATTAAAAGTGCTGTTGGTTTATCTGACTCATGGATATGAATGAAACAGCATTTGATATAAAATATATTTTATTATATATGCAGGAATGAGGCTTATACTGGGAGCATTGCATAGGGGTCCTTTTCCTCCAGCAACGCCTGCCAAAAGAGGCTGCGAGACAGGAGTGTCTCTTTTGGTTACAGCCTCTTTGCTAGTTACAGATGTGATGCAAACAGAACAGGTGATGTTCTCTTGCTGATTGGCTGATTGAAGCACATCTCGCTAACACGAAATGCTACAGAGTATGTCCCCAGTGACGAAGTCATGATTACAAATTGTAATATTTACAATATATACAAAAAAGATGACATAATGCTATAATAGTGAAATATAGAATATGAAGTACAATATAATAAAAATATACTATTCATGTTTATAGATGAAGTGCGAAAATATGCATAATAGAAAACGTTAATATAGTATGTTTCTACTCAAGGAACGTAGTCCGTGACTAAATGCGATAAAAAAAGCTGGAAAATGACTAGTTTCTGATAGTCAGTTCCACGTATCATTTTGATCATGATTTTAAAGCATTTAAAAACTCTAATTTTAAATAAATTTGCATGTTTTTCAAGTTTTGGAAAGGGAAAATGATCATCTAGCAATGGTGAAAGGTACGCACTGGACAAAAAAGGTTGAGAATCACCGAGTTACAAGGTATAGGTATCTCATAATTATTAAATTGCTGAAGGGAAAAAAAATCTCTGGGTTTTATTCACAAACTGCTAGTTAGGAAACTAGTAAAGAAAGAGTGAAAGTATCTTTACTGGCCCTAGTTTTAAAGATAGCAATAGATCACATAAACTGAATTGAGAAATGTTCTTATGCTGGTGTTCCACTTAGAATTCATGGCTAAAAACTTTCAGCAATGAGTAAGAGTTTGTACTTCTGTCTTTAAAGAAATGAAGTAGAGCTTTTCACGAAGTGAATTTTGTTCGGAGATGTTAAAAATATGCTTTGGTTAAGTCCACTAGAGAAGCCATGTGTCTCAGAAAACCATGAGTGCGGTGAAAGAGGGTTTTTGCTGTGCATATGTGGGAGGGGAATATGGAAAGTTTGGAAAGAAATACAGAAAGAATTTTAAGGAAGATTTTTAAAAGGAACTATTCAAATTTGAAAGTTTTTGCAGAGACAATTATGAATATTATATATACGAACTAAGATAGATTTGGAATTCAGTACTGAGATTCAGATTTTGGACTTTTTATGTTTTTCCCCCTCTTATATATATATATATATATTCTGACATGTCCCATTTTTTTATCATACGCCTAGCTAGGAGGATCAGGGCTGTGCCCTTATAATAATAATAATGGAAAATTTGGTTCATTTTGAGCAGTTAGAAAATAATAAAATCATTAATGCAGACATCTGTTGTTGCCAGTTATGCCATCAAAGAGCAGTTTTTTTTGGAGGACTATTAAAAATTCAAAAATATAATATGTAGTCTTTTTTTTATTTTATTTTAAAAGCAAATAAAAATAAATGCTGGAATTAAAGTTTAAATGAGATTATTGGTTTAAAATTATGAAGTGAAAAATATGAGAAATGAGCATTTTTAAAGACGTAAGTACAGAAGAGACGGAGAGTAATATATAAGAGATGGAGAGTAAACAAAAGTCCAAATATTGCATAATATTCAAAAATATTGCAGTCTGATTTTCAGTGAGATATTTGCCATTGTTCCTTGGAAAATAGTTTTTCACCATCTGCTGGTATTCAAGAGATAGCCACTTAAAAAAGAATTTTCTTAGTCATGCATCATCAAGCCTGATTCATTGATCACTTTTATATTTTCTATTTTTGAAAACAGTTGCTTACAATAATATTTGCTATCAAATGAGCTTAATATCTGCCTAGCATGATTAACCAACAAAGTAATTCTTTTAAATGAAAAATAATTCTTGCAAAAATTTGATACTTTTACTACAATAATATATATTTTGAAACTTATTTCTGAATTCAGAAATAATTTATTCCATTTGAAAAACCGATACTTTTTTAGCATTAAAAGTAAGCATATTGAAAAATTACCAGTATTAATTTTAAAATGAAAACCAAATTCCCATTAAAGCCTTTGAATTTCATTTGCATTTTGTTCCATGTCATAGGATTTTTCTTTTTAATTGAATTCTGTGTCATATTGTTGGATTCAAGTTGACCTTTTCAAATTTTCGATTTACTTTCAAAAGCTATTATTGTTTGTAACATCTCATAAATTTGATCTTTAAAGACATAGTTAATTTATTCAAATATTCAGTGTTATTGGTATGAAATGTGAAGATGCACTTAATTTTCATCAGCTTGAGACCTTGTAAAGGGATATTTTTTCATACCCAGGACAAATTTAATTTTCTTTTTTAACGTGTATAGGTTTTAACATTTTACTGTAGCTTCCTTTGTGTTAAAAACAAGCTTATCATACATGCTTTCCATTTTTAAAATTTATGAAATGTTTTATGATTCTGCATGTTAGATTCAATGAAATTGACATGCATTCTGTTTTCTTGGACAGCACCTGACATTTTCAAAACCTTCTCTTTGTCCAAAATGCCGTGAAAAGTGATGATTTGATATCCGAAAGACGTCTTTGTATCCCTGGTTAGACTTATGAAACAAATATTCATTTTAGACGTGGCCAGCACTCCATTTTTTGCTATTCTGATGATATTTTGAGTTTGAATATTTAATTATCACAAAATAGTTTCCAATTCCTGATGTCTTCTTTTGTAATAGTCCCTTGTAATGGAACTAAGGACTCATTCTAAGGAACTCTTCAGTAATATTCATTCTGAAATCCATACATCTTTAAAAGACAGCAAGACACACTTTACTGTTAATACCATAATTTTCATCTGCAATTAGTCCATTCTGTACATAAGTTGCTCTTTCAAAATATTTTCAGTGTTTTTTCAAAGGTCATTCATTTTTCAGGTTGTTTCATTAGCATATTTTCACTGTCATATTTTTTATCTGGAAAATCATTCTCTTTTATGGGTTGTAAAATTTTTTTTTAATTCTTTGGTCTTCAAGATAACGATTTCTTTATTTGTGCCCAAATTTGATTTACAATGTAGCTCTCAAACTGTTGTTTTTAAAGAAGCTCCTCTAAACGTGTTGCTAATAGCTGAGACTTCTTTAGATATGATCTCCTTTACCATTATCTGACTTTTAAAAAGTGTTTGGTTCCATAATGCTTTACAATATATATTTTCTTAAAGAACTTATATTTTTTTTAAAGCAAGCATACCATGCAGATAGCTGTATCCTTTACAAAAGTTTAAATAATAATCTACCCATTTACTGTTGCATAAACTTCGTGAATACAATACATGTATTACTTTGACGTATTGTATTTGAGAAGATTTACTATATTGATGAAATGAGAAATTAATAAACATTGGAAAAAAGGCTGGAAATCATCTGAAAAGATCAATGACTACGTGAGAAATATTGAGATTAATAAGATGTGAATATGGCATAATATTGACAGAAATAAGATTCTTACTGGCCATGGATGATTCCCAGCTTATTTATTTAAACTTTAAGAAAATGAAAAAAGTAAATTTCATAAGATTATGGACAGTTGTGTTCACTTTGTTAAGATCTGTCTAGCAACTAAGAATATTCTGCGAAATCATCAATTCGACCTGGAAACTGATTTTAAAAATTACACAAAATTAAAGGCAGTGGCAGAGAAAATTATTAGGAAGATAAATAGCAGAAAGACTGAATTTGGAATCTTGGTTTGAGTTATTATTGTCATTCTTTTTTGTAGATATTACATCTGATGAGTTTATAATCATCAGTCATCTTTTTAAGTTTGTACTGTTTTGTTTTAATTTTTTTAAATCTCGTGGTCCGGCTAGGCAAGCCACTGGGAACCTTATGTCTGTACATAGTTTCAGCTAGTTGGATGGCGGCTGTGTCCCTATTACCAATTACCATTTATTGTTAAGTTGACACTTTTTAATGTATAACCCTGTGTTTTTCAATTTTAAACTCGTGATGAAAAATGATTTTTTACAGTGACTGGATGAGAATATGATGGAGTTAAAATGAGAACCTCTGTAGTAACAATGAAATGTTTTTGACCAGTTTGAGGACTGTACGGGAATCTTCTGCATGTTTTTGCAAGATTTAAAAGTTCGAATTTTAGGAAAGCTTCACAGTACTGAGGTTTTGATTATGGTATCGCTGAGCATGTGCAAATTAGTTTAGGGTTAGATATCCATACATTTCAATTTGCTACTGTTTTGCAATCTACACTTATAGAAGTTAACTATTCATCAGTGGCTGGCGTGTTGCTCATTACCGAATGTTTAATATGGATTTTACCATGAGGCAAATTGCCATTACTCAACAGATGTGATGCGACTTTTCAGTAGGAAAACTTAAATCCTTACTGCTAGAATGACAGGAGCTAGATAATGGGATTCACACTCATTTGCCTGAAGTCTAGAGTTTATTGCCTCCTGTTATTACCTGTTTAGGTCAATCCAGCAGGTTTGTTGTCAAAAATTTTCATAGTGAACAGAAGGTCAGACATGTAATAAATGATCATTTTAATGCATAACCAAAAGAATTGTTAGAAAAGGAGGCCATAAAAAATTTACCTGAAACATGGGCAGACGTCATTGATTTTTGTCTTGTCATATCAAGCTACTTCTCTGAATCTTGCATTACATTTCAGTCAGTCTGATAATACTGCATCTTTTTTCTTTTTTACTAAGATTTAATAATGCTAGCAGTTGTAAAAAAAAGCATTAAAATTTTCTTGTGCTGTTTTAAATGTGCAAAATCACTCATGCCAACAACCGGTGTGTGTAGTGATGTAATAGCTTGCTGGGCTGTTTGGCAGGTTGAGAGTTCATTCACACTGGAAGTACCTTGTTATGTGTTGTGTGCTTTTAAATAATAAGTTTTCTTATAAATGTTATAACTGTATACCAAACTTTCATTCCCCCCCCTTAATTTTAGATAGCATTTAAAAATTAAACAAATTATTCATTCAGCATTATTAATTTCATTACCTTTAATGGTAACAAAAATATTCATCTCTTATTTTTAATGCCTTGCAGATGGCTCGCCCTGATGTTGTGAAAAAAATGTGGGGTATTGTAAAAGAAAGAAATTTGTTCGTAAGTTTTTAAATAAATATATATATAATAATTCAGCTGAATCTTGTGCGCTTTCATAATTTTGCTTCTATTTTTTTATGCAGGATCCATCTAATAAGAGGTATGCAATCTGTGATGAACAATTGTTGAAAGTATTTGGTAAGTATATGAATTTTTAATCGTTTTAATGCTGTATGGTGTTTCTTGATAAAAGAAAAGCATTTCTGATTCGTATGGCATTTCATGGCCTGTTACTGATTGTGCAAAAATAGTGTCTTATTATATCTATAATACATCTTTTAAACAATATCGTCTAAAAAGTGGTTTTCTAAGGATTTTAGTCACATAGGAGTCAGTTATGCGTGCAAAGTTTTGCTTCCCAATTTCCTGCCATATATAACATTTTGCAAGGAGCTACAGTGATGTGCAATTGTGTTTGAAATCAGTATAATGCATATCAGATTATCAAGATTTAAGACTGTAGGAAGGGTTAACAAGCCTGATGAAGAAATTATCAATGGGATGCAAATATAGGTTAGTAAATTAAACCGGTTATTTCAATACTTTTCCTTTATCAATATTTTTACGGGCTCTTCAGTAGAGCGGTAAAGGTGGCTTAACACTTGTAGCTCGCTTGGGTTTGAATCCCGGCTAAATAGTTGGATTCATGGTTTTTGTGTAACGTAAATGCAAGCCAGCTTCTCTTAGAAAGTCCTCCGCGAAGGCATAACTCCCTGTATACAGGTAATTGTTGTGTGCTTTGATGTAATTCAATAAGCGAACAAAATTAATCCAATCAAACCCGAAGAACGGGTTGATTACATGTGGAGTTTTCCAACAGGGACGTAAATGCGAGCAATTTTCTCTTAAAAAGGTTTACACGAAGGCATCCATCCCCTTAAGCAGATAGCGTTCGCGTGCTTTTCCGTAATCCAATCCTAATTTCATACATTTAATAGTAAATTGGCATACACCTTATTACAGACAAAATAACAACCTTTTTTAAAGATATTTTTTTATTAACTTGTCTGAATTCCCTTTATCTCTTGAGGAGTATAAGAATTTCAGCAAATAAAACTGGCCGAAATTTTATACAATGTAACTGATGTTTTGATTCAATTTAGAAGTAACGTGAGCTTTACTGATATTTAAATACTTTTTGGCAGATCTCATCCTAAAAGAGGGTTTAAAGATAAATTGATTTTATTTAATTTACAATCAATGAAAATCATTGAAAGCAATCACTGAATGAATGAAAATCACAAAAACTATTATGCATACAATTGTCTCTTATTTATCTTCTGATAAATCAGACAAAATTGCCTACATAATAGAAGCACTTTGAAAGAGTTAACAGTTCTTAAGGGTTTTATGCACTCCACAAAAAAATGTCAAAATAAAATCTTATTATTCATAAGTATGAAAAGGAAGTAAACGAAAAAAGCGGTTATACCTATTTTCTAGAAGGGCATTAAATCTAAAATATTAATCTATTCTTATTTCCTATGATTAAAAAACATTAAATATGCTAAGCTTAAAGAGCGTGCAAAATCGCTGACGTTTTAATCATAGCAAAAGTCAGTACTAAAAAATTTAGCATTAAATTAGCATTTATGAGACAGATTGAGAGAGAGATGGCCTCTATTTGATTTTCAAGTATATTGGCACGAGACGAAACCTGCGGTTTTTGCCAAAATGTAGCCAAACTGATAAGAAGAGGGAAATAATGCGTAGCCAGCGGCTACTCTGAGCAGCGACAATGGACCACCCAGAGATCTACAGATAGGCGATTCTCTAAAATAGGAAGGGCATGGATGGTACGACAGTTGTACCAATGCTGGCGTCTGAGAAAGTCATTCTCCTGGTACAACTGCTGTACCAGCCAGCTTCAGAAAGTTAAACATTTCTTTCAGTGTAAGTTGTTTAAGTTGCTTTTTTGTGCCAATATTTTCTCTTTAATTCTGTAGACAGACATAATTTCTTGTTCAGTTACAAAGTTCGATTGTTCAAGTCCTGTAATTGCTGTGTGGAGAATTCCGACTAACTTGTCAAATTAAATTTTTTCGTTTTCAATAACCTCTGTTCCTTTCTTCACTATCGGTAGCGGTATTTTCTGGATCCATAACAATACTACAGATTTCGCCATCCATTAATTGATGAGTGAAGCATTGTCATCGCAATGAAAATTTCTGTTATATCATCCTCATTTATTACCACTCTTAAACATTTCTGTACAAAATCCATTAATTGAAAAATTTCTCTTTTGGTCTGCAATATCCGAAAACCTTCTCATTCATGGCTATAATATTTATCATCTTCACCACGAAATATGACAGCTGGCCATAAATTATGCCAATCATTTTTTAAAGTATCTGGAGACACGCCCTCCCACAATCTTGCGATGCTCTACAAAGCAGATTTTATGCTAAAATATTTTTTAAATTCTTGAATAGTGCACATCCATAGGCTTTAGATCTAAATTGCAAGACTGAATTTGCTCTCATTCTTAAAGAAACTAAGTGTTTTCATGCGCTATAGAAAATGTCATCTCCGATGGGTGGGTGTCAGTGGTGCAAAGTTTTTTAAATAAAAGGGGGAAGAAACCTGTTGGCTGTGTGATATTTGTTACCCACTAATAGTACATTTCATGTACTTTCCAATTTATGCCGAGTCTCAGCTGACCAATAAAATAGGCTGTCATAGTGGTCTCAGATGAGTTGTGAGTGGAATGCACAATCTAAAGACAGTTGATGGTCCAGATTTTTTTTTTACGATATAAATTTTATTGCTAAAATTAAAAAAAAATCTTAAATTTAGCTTACTAAATATTTATCAAAACATGCTTAAACAATAATAATAATACTGCAGTAGGGAAAGAAAATCAAATTTATAGACTGACATTTCTTTCAAATAATTCTAGCAGGCTTAATTAATCATCATGTAATGTACTTTAAATTAAAAATAAACGAAACAATAAAACATAAGCGATTTCTATGAAAACTTTCTAAATTTTCATAGAAAAATTGATCAGATGGGATAAGTTAATCGAATATGTATCTTTGAATAAGACTTATATCATATTGTGAATTACTTAGCTTCATTTATTGATTTTCTTCTGCATTATTCATGTTAATTTTTAATGAAAATGAATATAATATAAACTCGGACTTCAAATAACTAATATTTTGAAATCTTTTCAACAACTTACAACAAATATGTAATTGAAATGCTTCTGCAGGCTGCAAATTTGAGACCACTGGTATAAGGTACAGATCATCTGTTGCTGTGGCTGTAAATAAACAGCCACTACTAAATCTTGCTAAATCTTGCCACTACTATAGCTATGCTGAATGACGTTTTGTCAAATTAAAAATTTTTGACTGTTATTTCTGTCGTTCATAATGTTCACATTTATAATGCAGCGCTGTGTGCAACATTTAAAATCCTCAGTGATGCTCATCACATTTTGACCATCCTTTATCTTTCCAATGGTTCAACCTTGGAGAAAGCTGTCCTGGTGATGTCTAGAGTATTTCTATAACATAATCAGTCACACTGCAGCAACAACTAAATATACCTCAGACTTATGTGCTCTGCAGGAGTTTTGAAATGTTGAACTTATGCCATCGTTATGCTTTGTGCTCTTTCAATGCATTTACCACGTCATGCTGTGCATGTGCACATCCTATTCTAATGGACCTTAGAAAATATCCTAAGTGATATTTTTATGAATTCTGCATGTTCATCCTTGATTTTGCACACCAGTATAGATACTGTTTTCTGCTGAATGCTGCTTTAATTTTTAAGGACTTTTTTGACATATTATCAGCAGCAATAAAACTGATGAGGCTCTTTAATTTTGATGGGGGGGATGGAGCAGAGAAAGAAACATAAACTTATTTTCCATGTGGATAATTTATATATTTTCTGATGCATAAGTTTATTTACTTTTACATGAGCTTTCATAGTTACGCGTAAAACACTACCTATGCATTTGTAATGCGGTGCATATTTACTTGACATGTTGAGAGTTTGCTTCTAATTTCAGGGTTCGTACAATGCTTAAAAGTCCTCGATTTCTGCCCAAATTGTTAAAAGATACATACTTTTATTCATCTGACGTTTTTCTCTGTTTTTTGTAATTGCCATTTTGAAGGTTAATTAACAATGTTTTTTGATTCATTAACAAATATATATTTGGTTATCATTTGAATTATTTTCTACTTAATTCGGCACAAGGCCCCTACCTTTATTAAAACATTTCAAAATTATTAATTTTTTTAGAATTTTAGTAAATTATTACATCAAAAACTCCTTTCCCTTTTTTAGATATGATTTCTTTTCATATGCAGTACTACATTTGAAGATTTCAATACCAATTTCCATTCAAAATTTTTTATCCGGATATTTTCAAATTTTTGACTTTTTTTTACAAGTGTAACAAAATTGTTAAATATTGTTATAATAGTAATATATTAAAATTGTAATTAAGAAATAGCATTAAAATAAAACATTTTTTTATTTTCCCGTGTCGTATTTTTAAATGACATTACTTTCCATTTTGGTGACTTCAGAATATTTTGACTCTGAAAATTCTGTGCATGAGTTTTCTCTTAAAAATTCCCTTTACACTTTTCTTTTCTGACTTTTTTATTCAGAAGCTGTCTGGGTAGTAGTAAGAGCTTTTACAGAGTTGGCAGTGATAATTGTTAGACCTTGCATCTCGGAAGATCTAGAAGGATTTGAAAGCATGATTTACAGACCTGTGATTCTAGAAAAATGTGACCCAATAAAGATGTTTTCATGGTATTAACACATAATGAATGTGTGTTATAGGAAATCTCTGATGAGTTTATTTTATGGGAAATTTTTTGAAGTATGGTAGAAACAAAGTTATTTGAATTTTGTGCTTTTGTCGAAGAAGTCTTACTCTTTTTTGTTTTCTCATCTTTTCACTAGACACAAGAATGGAAGATTGCAAATATAGTTCTAGTCTTATCACATGGACTGTCATCTGTAGAAAGGAATTTTTTTGTGCATAAATAAATTGAAAACTGACAGTTTAGAAAATTCGTCTTGCATGTCTTTCTGGACCATACAAAAGGACATTTTGCCACCTGCTGTGCTCTCTATGGATCCTAAATTCTTCTGCCCAGTGTATGTCCTAAATTCTGAAAATTTTGCAGTCCTAAATTGTGTTACCCATTGCTTCACTAATTTCTAAAATTTATGATGCCATATTCTCGAATGCTCGCCCAGATCTTGTATTATTTCATATACATTTGTGGTACTATTTATAACATACTATAATTTCAATACTATTAATCAAGTTATTGAAGAAACAAAATTAACATGAAATATACATTCTAAATATGTGCTGTTCTTTAGAATAATAAAAATGTGTTAATTATGAAATATTGAGAAAACTTTAGAGAAAGAAATTAATTACATAAAGAGAAAGAAAATTATTCTTCAAAAGTATACTCTGAAACATTAACAAATTAGGAGATGAAGCAGAGACTAATGGGAATATTGATTGGTTTATTGAAGCAAAAAAGACAAAGAGAAGAAAATTATGCAAATTTGCTAAAGTATCTTGAAAATTTTCAAATTGGGAAGATACATAAATTTGTGTGCTGTTATATGAAACTTGCATATTTTGTGCTTTTTCTACATAATTATCCTAATATTTTAGAATTAATATCATAAATTACATGCATAATTATCTGTATTTTAAACTGTAAAATGTTCTTAGATTATGATTTGAATAGTGCTTTTTAAGAGATATTTTTGAGAAATAGGAAAAACAAAAGTTGTGACCAGGTAAATCTCTAATGACTCGGCTATCTACTTACATATATAAGTATTTGTAACTACTTGTTCACTCTTAGAAGTTATCTGTATGCATTAAAGTGAGTTATGGTCTTTCCTTAATCCTTGCTATGGACATAAAATATACAAAACAAAATTTTAAAAACTAACATAAAACTTTATTCCTTAAATGATTGCTTAATTAATTAGCTAAAACCCAACTTTTATCTCTTAGTTAATTAATATAAAACAATGTATGAACTCTGGTGCTTCAGTGGCTTATTGGAATTTTATATTAAATACTGTACACTAATTGGATTGTAACTCCAGCAACTGTGTGTGAAGCTATGATATTAACTGGGGCAGACAAAGTGCAACTAACTTTCAACAGATAGCAATCTTGCTAGTGTCAAGCATTCATGTCTGATTGGTGTTTCTCTGAATTAGTTAGCAGCAGTAGTGGCAACTAGCTTCTGTTATGAATCATGCTGGTTTTATTATTTTTACTTCTCTTTTTAACCCTCCGAGAGTTACAGTTTAGCCCTGAAATTTCAAAGTTCCTCAAAATGTCATGAATAAGTGATATTTTCTTGATTTTAATTAAAAAACTACTCTTTCATTTTGTACCTTGATTCCTTTTCTTCCAATATACATCCAAACTGAAATCAGATACATTAAAAGCTAGCAGAAATTTTCATGTATAATGAATGTAGAAGGCAACCTTCTATACGGAATTTTCCGGCCGTAACGCTGAGAGGGTTAATCTCTGCCACTTGACACTAAATTTGCAAAAACGTCTGGACTGAGCAAGTGCATGATGAAACAAGGCATATAAGAAAGAATCAGCATAAGTGTAAAATAAATATTATATAAATTTTAGAGGAATTTTGTAATTCAGTGCTAAATTAGCTGATAAATTTTACAAAGTTAATTATATTTTTGAATTTAATTTATAGTTAAGTATTCAGTTATGTTTAATAATAATATATCTTACTTAGATTTATTTTATTATAAGATTGGCATTAAAAAAGTGAAGTTTGGGTATAGATAATTGCTTTGGTTTATACAATTCCCTTTGCTGAGAAAGGACCTTATTTTTTTTCTTGTTTTGTTAATAATCCTTAAATACTTAATTTAAATGCATAGAAATGTGTACAAACTCTGTAATTTGTAGCTGTACTTTATGCATCTTTTGTTAAAACTGTGTGTGTTTATTTTATGCAATTTTCTAATATAGTTGGGTATCAGGATACCAGGCTTCATTTGCTTCCATGAGCAGCTTCCATAGCATATTGTGTATTGAGATTTTGTCTGAATGTGCAGGGTGGTGAAAATTTTTTTAGGTGATGATGCAAAATTAGTATATTAAATTTTATTGTGAGTTTGCGAAAATACTGAGGAAACTTATTTGTTTAGGAAAAATATTTTAACGACAAATAAATTGCAATTGTTTCAAAAATAATAATTATTTTTAACCTCTTTGTACCATCAAAGTACTAGAGAATATTAAAAAAGCTGTGTGATAGTATCTGCAAGACTGCTATTGGCATATTTTATTGAACATGTAGAATATAAATAATTATTGCCACTAAGCATCGTTTGGAAATTTACTAGGACAGGGTTGCCACGCTACCGGGAGAACCGGGAAAAGTCAGGGAATTCGAAAATTGACCAAAATATTCAGGGAAAAGTCAGGGAATTTAAGTATTTTTGTCAAAATCTGGAAAAGTCAGGGAAGTTCATACAACGATCCCGCCAAAAAAAGCGATTTTTTCCCCGACGTCGGAAGAGATAACTTTTTTGGCGAATTATGTATCACGTGAGTGTCATTCGGGTAGCTGGCATAGAGCCAATTTTCACAGCTTCAATTTGATTGTCTTTTAGAAAGGCAAAGCAACTTTCCCGCAACTTTTGGTTTCCAGTATTCTCGAGAATCGCATGTGCAGTGCATGAACTAAAGAAAGTACCTGTTCTCGTATAAAACAAAATGGGTTTAATACTAGTATACGGTACCATGGAGGTTAGAATCAAAGAATATGTATTGTAAAGAAACAAAACCTCTCTGCAACAGATGTGGCTCCGTTCCATCATAGAGGGAAACAGCTGTGCATGTCTGATATCTGTTGCCAAAGCTCGAAACCGGTGTCGAAGTTCGAAGGTCATGTTATCAAGAGTTCATAAAATGAATATCGTTTAAAATTTCTTTAACGACTTGCGCTAAAAAGACGTGCCACGCACGTCGAGATGCTTTTGTCTCAAACCGTGAGCGACGTGAACACCACATCGATAAGCATTTATTGCAAAAATGAAAATAACGTGGTGCACACGTCGCCTAACAACGAGATTGTTTATTTCTCGAGTTACAGCTCTGGATTGCACTCGCAGATGCGGAGCGGCGTAAATGAGACTACTGCTTGTTATATTGTAGCGCACGGCACCGTAACCGTGAAGTTTAGTCTTAGCGCAAGTGGTTAAACTCTAAAGGAAAAGAAAATATTTTTTGGCGCAAGTAAATTAATTCATGGATTAGTTATTTTCAGGGTAAAAAAAATTTCTTTTTGTCAAAGAGCGTGTAATAGCATTTTACTTGTATGGAACGTTTTCTTCTTTACATAGACGTTCTTTGGTTAGAATAATAATGGGATTTGGCGACATCATGATGCGCAGTAAACGGGTCATTTTGGTCTTGGCGACAATTTTCAAAATCGTGCCAAAGCCTTACCGTATACTAGAATTTTACCGCAAAATCTTTTTAAACCTTTTTTTTTCTTTTTAATAAATACCTTGCCATTTTGCAGTAAAATAAAAAAATAGTAATCAGTCATCTAGGCTAGCCATGTAATATAACTATATTCGCCTAAATATCGTTGATTATTCTAATTCAATTTTTAAGTAATTATTTGTATGTTATTCATATAATTTAATGTTGCTTCTTCCCTCTAAATTTATTTATTATTAGTAAATAATATTTCAAAATTTCAGGAAATTTTCTCTGGCATAATCCTGAAATTAATTATAGCAGTATGATGACATACCATCACGAAATTTAATGCACATATTTTTTCCTTATGTATGCTGCGAAATAAATATAAAATACCTCAATTTATTAAAATAGATTTCTTTCTTTCGTTTAGCTGCAGAATGTCTGCAAAAAAAGCCTTATTTTATTCCAGATCGGGAAGATTCTAATCTCAATCTTCAGTGGAGAAAACAACAACTATTATAATTATATTTGTGTTTTCAAGTGTTAAGGTGCCTTTTAAGAACATACCTCACGCAAATTAAATTTACCTAAAATCTAACCTAACTATTTAGCATTGCGTTGTGATTTATAAGGACCGGATTAGCCTCATGTTGAACTGGTGATGATCATGAGTAATAATTAAATAAAACATACATTTGTTATCCAATGTATATATCTTAAATTTTATTAAGTGGAAAACTAAACAAAATTATCAAACAAAGTATACCAAGAATAATTAAGAATAAATGTCCTCTGGGATTTGTTGAATAATTAAGTGAATTTGCTACACAATACAAGTAATACCATAATTAATTTACCTCTTAGCACAGCCAACGTACATTACGCGGATAGACTGGAATTTTCTTGAAACTCACCTGGAAAACCTGGAAAAGTCAGGGAATTTCATTCTCCTGTTTGAGTGGCAACCCTGCTAGGAGTTTCAAATGTATAAGAATTGGTTTTGCATGTAACACAAAAGTTAAAAATAATCATTCCAGTGGAAATCTCAAGTCACAGTGATCAAAGACAGTTCATCATTGAAAGTGAAAAAGGAATTATCAATGAAAAAGTTACATAATGCCAGTGTTCCTGGACTTCTTTTACTCTGAGGAAATTGACTAGTAAACCCTCCTCCTGACTGGGTTCAGATCAATACCAAGTTCCAGACATTGACAGCTATAGGACAGAACATGTAGAAAAAATATCACATATTTTAGCATGTATTCAGTTTGAGCCCTTAGTCATGGCAGCATGTCTGCTTACACTGTACTGCACTGCTTGTGCAGTTTCTGCTTTTCTGTCACGATAGGTATTATTTATTTATTCTCCTCTGTATGTAATGTTAAAGGAAAATCTTTAGCATTATAATAATCAGGTGTTACTTGTTATGGTAACTGAAGGTAACGTATAGTGGGTATTTCAGTAATGTAAATGGGACTAATAGGTGAGTGCATTCTTTCTATTTGGAGAACATTTCGAAGGTTGTAGAATGTGGGATGTAAACTAGTATTATTTTCAAAATGGGGTTTCTTGAATTTTTGAATAGCATTATGAACAAACTTCGTTTATAAGAGAGAGAATGAATATTTGTTTTGATATTATTTGGGAGGGTGTATAAATACTGTAATTCTTGAATATATTATCCCTTGGTTTTCATGTATTCCATCTATACTGAATTTATTAATAGAACATTATATTGGTAACTGCAAGAAGGATTGTTTTATTTATGCAAATAGATAATTTATGAATGTTATGTATTTAATACTTTCCATTACAGTTTCTACTAAACAATTTTGCGATTGATATTAAAGTATAGTTGCCAACTAGCTGTCCTGATTTTTCATAAAATCTCCCAGTTTTTAATTTTTAGCCTTTAACCAATTCACCATTTGCCCCGTGAGAGATGTGTTGACAGGAAATGCATCAGCATCTGTAAGTAATGGCAGACTCTCGTTGGGGTAAAATGTGGGCTAAACTGTAACCCCTAAGGCTGCTATCACACGTCGGTTTGTTTCGGAAGAACAACTGTTTGGAACAATTTTTCTGCTTTGTCACAACAGCCAATCACCACAGATCGCTTTGGGGTTAACGCAGGGAAAACTGGTTCCGCATTACAAACAAGCTGATAGCTGATTGGTTGAAAACGAGCAACCTGCAATTTTTGTGGAAAGGAAGGAAAACGTCGTGTGTCTTTCTTTCAATAGTAAACCAGGCAGAAAAATTGTCCGAAACAGTTGTTCATGTGAAACAAATGCCGTGTGATATGGGCCTAAGACACATTCTTCATAGCGTGTTTTTCCAACACTCTAGAATGAATCATAAATAAAGAGGGGTGATTAAGGGGTTATTTAGTCATACTTATCATCTCAGCGATGTTGCATTAGGGTCACAGCAGGGCTCTCTCAGTGAAGTAAAGGATGGGGATCACTTTCGTCAAATGGATACCCCCATACTTCTTACGACATCTACAACACTTCTTATGACATCTACAACAGCTTTCTCCCTTCTATTAATGAAAAAAAGAGATTTGAAGGTGTTAAATGCTATCTTTTCAAGTCTTAACAATTCCCTGAGGATATGATCTGTATATTATTTTCTGAACTACGAATTGCATTGAAATATTATACCTAATATTTGGATTTTATTTTATTACTTTACATAAGCGGATGGAAATATTATCTGCTTTAAATTTCATGATGACTGTTGCGCCAATTATAAATGACATTGTTCAACTGAAATTTTTAAAGTTGCATTTCATTTTTCAAAACTTGAACTATTAATGCTTATTTTACTCTTTAATCAAAACCTTTCTGTTTTTTTTTTTTTTTTTTAATCTCATTAATTGAGAAAGCTACAGCAATAAAAGTTTGGGAATTTTAAAAGAAACAAAAGTAATATGTGAAATTTTGATTGCTGTATTGTTTCTTGTAGTTTCTTCATAAATGTATAATTATATTTTGACAATATGTACTTTTTTTGTTTGAGAATAGTCATTTGCCACAGGGGACACATTTACATATTACTGGAGTAAAGAAATAAGGAGTGTTAAATTTTGCTTGGAAGAGTTAGAAATGGCCAGTAAGATTCTTATAAACTGTCGAATAATTACATGCGGGAGCTATGCGGAATAAATGCACCGCAGAAACTAAAAACTATTTGTAAATAGTGTTATAAACTTTTCCAGGATGAGCATTGAACTAAAAATATATATCTAATGTGATATGAAAGAAATTTCTCGAATTTGAAATTATCATTCCTTTTATTTAAAAAATTGCCTAATTGCAGGTGGTTGTGATAATACCAAGGTACCCGGTAAATATTTTGCCATAAATTCTGCAAAGGACCGAAATGTTCCTGAATTTCATTAAAGTATACAAACAATGCATCCCACTAAATAAAAGATATGTATTATTATTGCCATGTGTGTCATAAATACGAGCCAGTTTCTGTTAGAAAATATTCTACGAAATCGCCTCTCCTCTTGGGCAAACTCTCATATACCCAGTCATATTCGGTAGCCTTAACCTACACCCTCATGATGAATCTATTATTATATTAAAATCTGTGCGTGTCTGTGTGTTTATAACCTCAACTCCTCTGGAACGGCTGGGTCACGGAGAGAAAAGTGCTATGAAATGTTTGAGATTTTCAAAATGGTGAACTGTTTAATAGAGAAAAATTTTTCTAACAACAAAGGAAATTTATTGAATTAATGAAACTTAAATTAGATTTCTCTACTTCTAATTCCATGCAAATTCCATTTCTCTACTTCTAAATTATTTTCATAATAATTTTTCTTATTAAATTTTATTTTATAGATGTATAGATGTATAGATTGTTTTTTTTTTTTTTTTTTTTTTTTTTTTTGTTGTTAATACATTTCATTGATCTTAATATTTATGAGTTATTTTAATCTACTATAAAGATTTCAGGAAGATTTAAATCAATTCATATATGTATTTAATTTTCTTTAATTCAGTATATGGTACATTACTAAGTTTATCTGCACAAATACTATGTGCATGAATTATTACTGTTATTTTATAGCATATAAAAGTATTTTGATATATGAAAGCTTTCCTTCACTATTGAGCACTCTGTTGGAAAAGTAACGTTAAAAAAAAAAAAAAAAAATTAAGAAAATTAAAAAATGAAGTTAGCCAAAGGAACATAATATTTTAACCAGAATTGAGTGGCAAATAGTTCAGTAATTTGAACCATCTATTTTAAAGTGAATTAGAGTTCCTTCAAATTTGTGTTACTGTGCAGTGTGAAAATCTCTTGGTTTCAAGGTAGGCAGCTATGTATTAATTTATGCTGAGTAGAAAGTACATTAAAAACTATTCACTTCTTATTTTAGTAATGCAGTGGGTAGTATTGCTTTCCAAAAACAAAATTTAGAGCTGTTTTATGTACTTTATAATCCATTGTCTAGAAATTGTTCTTCATTTTTATGAAAAATATTCTTTTTATTCTGAATATCCATTTTGTACATATTTTGCATTAATATTGCAAAAATGGGAATAAAAAAAGCCTTTTTCTCAAAGTTATCTACACTAAACTAAACTTAGTGTCGCAACAGCCAACAGTGGGCCACAGCCTGTAGTGCCTTTTTTCTTCTTTCTTGACCTTAAGCTCCGGAGTACATCAGCATAAGCCCTGCACAAGTGGTCAGCTCGTTGCAGGATCCCCGGTGTTTAGTCCCCAAGCAAACTTGGTTTTCATTTTATTGACCTACCCAAGGGATGAAAGGCTGAGTCAACCCTGACCAGCCTGGGGATTAAACCTTGGACTTGTGGTGGAGCTGCGCGTCGTGCTAAACACATCGCATTATTCGCAAACATTATTCGGATGGTCTCCCAAAATTATCACCATCTGCAAATTCTAAGTATATACTTGTAGCAGACATTTGGGCTACAATTTGAATTCTGATCGTGACCAAATAAATCCAGTTTCTCCAAGAAAAGTTTTTGTAAAGTGTATATTAAATAAATAAATAAAAGGTTTTCATTTTGGGAATCAAAATTTTTCTACTGCGCATTTCTAGATTTAGTTTAATCAACTGATTTTAAGTCGTATTTAGCTGCAAAAATTTCAATTTATTGATTTGCATATTTCTTCAGAATTTTTTTAATAATAAAATAATGTAATACTAAAGTAAGGAAAATGTGTTTAATTGGCATAATGTAAAAAAATGCTTAATTTTGTTTTTCAGTTGTATAATTTTAATATTATTTTGAAGTGTGTTCCAGTGTTTGATAGTTTTCCATCAAGTATGGTGACTCTGATCTGCATTACAAAATATCCATGCAAAATATTTTGGGTGTTGTTGTTAAATAGTGTTCATATGCAATACAGTCAAAAGTCGTTAATCCGGACTTGTCGGGACTTCGGCGATTCCGGATTATCGATTTTTCCAGATTATAGATCATCAGTTTAAATCTCGTAAGATGGCATGCAGAAATTCTAAAATTAAAAATATGGAACCGTAATTTATGAAATAAAGAACAATTATGATCTAAAGGGTATCAAAATTTACATAAAAAAAAGCTTAATATTTATTTGTTTACTTTATTAAACATTTCTTTCAATGTAAGTTGTTTAAGTTGCTTCGTTTTATCTGATAATACTTTGTCTTGGTTTAATCCTAATATCTGGTGCACAAGGGATTTGGCGATGATGAGCAGTAAACGGGACATATACGATGAGTAGTTAAACGGGTCATTTTGGTGTTGGCGATAATTTTCAAAATCGCGCTAAGACTGCACCATATACTAGGATTTTACCCTTTCTCTTTAATTCTATAAACAGACATAATTTCTTGTTCAGTTACAAAGTTCCGCTGTTCAAGTCCTGTAATTACTGTGTCGAGAATACCGACTAACTTGTCAATCAAAATTTTTTTGTTTTCACTAACCTCTCTGTCACCTTCTTCATGTCTTTATCCATTTTTTGCAGCAATTCCACTTTTTGTGTGAGGGACATCGAAACATACTTTTGTTTTGTAGATCCTTTGGGAGCTCCAGCATCGGAAATTCTATTTGACATAATCGAAAGTTCAAGTTTACTTTTATAAAATTGCTCTTACAGTCTGCAAAAAATAATAAGCCGGATCCAATTCGAAGATTAAGGAACAACGCAATCATCAACATTAACGGAAATAAATAATTAGATAATTTTAGCTTATACCATCGCTTATACATAAAACGTGCACGCGAAAACGTATTCTGCACTTGCGCTCACGCATATGCGCAGTCATAGAGGTCTTAACGCACACGTAAACGCCTATGTGCATGTGTCAACGCGGCGCATGCGCAGAAAGGTTTTAGCTTTGAGGTCCGGATTATGGGTGTCCGAATTAACGACTTTTGACTGTATTATGAAATTTGTGACTTTATGTCCAAAATTAACGAAATAGTTACTCATTGTTTAAATCAAAATACAAGGATGTTTCTTTATTTTAAAAGAATATGTTTACTCTTTCCTGTATACTGTTGACTGCTTGTAAATTGAAACAGTACTTATTTTTTTAAAGAAATTTTGCTGATACATTACATTCTTTTTATACTGTTACACATTGTGTACCTTCTATAATGTTGATGCATATAATTACAGGTAAAGAGCGAATTCTAATGTTTGGCATGATGAAGTATTTGAAAAATCATATCAAAGACATAAACTGAAATTCATGGGAAAGAGAGTCTAATTTATAGTGGGTTACAAAATTCTGTAATAAAGCAAAGCTCAAGCCTTATGAGGTAAATGTTGGCATCGCTGTTTTCAGAAGATAGCGTTGAAGTAATATAAGAGCCATCTGTATGTTTGTTATTATATTAAAAACTTTTTAACTGAAAAACTTTCTGCAGTATTTATCAACTGCTGTGTGAATCTTAAAACTTTCATCATTTCATTATTACATTTCCAGGTTAACATAAATATTGTACTTCATATTATGTACTTCATTGTTAAAAACAAATTGAATTTCCATATATGTTAATTGCAATGATATATATTTTTAGATATTTTGTTAAACTTATAAAGTTTTAATGTAAGTAAAATTTGATTTTCTTTTCTCTCTCTCTCTCTCTCTCTCTTTTTTTTTTTTTTTTTTTTTTTTTTTTTTTTGTATGTCTGATAAAATAAAGTGTTTCACTGCTCTTTCTCGAAAGTAGACTAACCTTTTTCATTTAGTCTTAAAATTGATGGGATACGAATTTGGTTAGTAGAAATAAATTCTAACATTATTGTATTAATTAAAAGAAAAGAAAATGAAATACTGAATTTGATTTAACTGAAAACAGAAATTATTTTGAAAATAGTTTTTTATAAGTGGATATGTTGTAAATAATGCATAAATAAATCATAAATTGTTAAGAATCAAAATGAGACTCTTGCTTGCCCACTTTGTCAGCTGAAAGTACTTCATCACAAAAATAAAATAGTTTCTGCCGCCATCTGAGTTTTATTCCTTATTTCATGAAATCAACATTAGCTGAATTTACTTTTTCTGTGTATTTTATATTAGTAATTTCATGTTTTTTATTATTTAGGATGTAGTTAAGAAAATATTTTTAACCTCCAGATTTATCGTTTTCATAGTAAATTATTTTAAAAGAGGGAAAAAATTGGGGCTGGTAATATTAGAAGGAAAGAATCTAGATTAGTGATTCTCAACTGGTGGTACAAGCAAAGTATTTTTAAGTATTAAATTCAAAAATTTAATACCCCCTACATCCAGCTTCAGATCTTCTGTCTAACTTCAGATCTTCCTGTTTCTAACTGCAGGTATTTTGTCTTGTTGCTTTGTATTCCTTAATTTTCTATGCGATTTGAGAATATCGTCTGTTTTTGAAGAACTTGCAATATATTGCACATTAAAGTATTTGTGAAATAATAATAAAACACACCTAGATTTTCAAAATGGAAAAATGGCTAGGATTATCCAGGACAATCTACTTAGTGGAAAAATGATGATTTAGTAAATAAAAATGAGTTCTTATAAAAGCATAATAGTATCTCATTAATTCTTTTAGAGTTGATTGATTTATTAGCATGCCTACACTTAATGTCGCCACCATATCCTGCTTTTATTGCTTTATTTTCAATTGGAATCCTTTTGTTGCAATGGTTTGGTGTCTCTAACAGCAAGCATTTTGTTTTCTTGTTGCTTGCCTTACTTTTCTACACGATTTGAGAATATTGTTTGTTTTTGAAGAACTCGTAATATATTATGCATTAAAATATTTCTGAAACAATAATAAAGCACTCTTCAACATGGAAAAATGGCTAGGATTGACCAAGTGGAAAAATGATGATACACAGGTGATGGATTCAGGACAATCTACTAGGACTGAGAATACTGATAAGAAAAGTTGTTTATATGTGAATATAAAATGTTTATTTAGTAAATTATGGTTGGCACATTAAGCATATTTAGCTGATATTTTGAGAAGGTTGAATGAATTAAATTTAGGATTACAAGGACAAAGTGTTAATTTGTTTACCATTAGAGATAAAATAAAGGCAATGATTAAAAAAAAAAAAAAAAAAAACTCAAGCTAATAACCGAAGAATTGGATAATAATATTTTAAGCTTTTAACCACTTTTAGAAAGTTTTCTAACTGAAAATAATTAGAAGGTAAAAGAGTTAGCATCCAACATTAAAAACCATTGATAAATAATTTCAAGTATTTTAACCGAAAATAATATGAAATTACAAAAAATTAGCGTGCAACATTAAAAATCATTGTTTTTCATTAATAAATAATTTCCACATTTATATTTTCCTCAGGATTATGAAAAAGAGATTAGAAATCGGTTTATTCAATTGTACCTGAAATTTTATCTTATGCAGAAAAACAACAATTGATGATAAAAATTTCCTGTGATCGAATTCGTAACTGAAGGCTTCAGAGATAACACACGTTAACCTTTGACTGAACAAAAAAAAAAAGAAAAAAAAAGAAAGAATTTAAAGGCATTTCAAACAAAGCCATTAAATTTTGTCTTTTTGCACAACCTATTAATGTAAACAATAATTTTCTTCTGTGTTATATATGATAAGTAATTACAGGACAAAATTAAAAGTGGATCCCAATTTGGAGTTAAAACTAAGTGAAATAAGACCAGGTATAAAGAAATTGATCTCTCTTTAACAGGTTCAAATTTCGCACAAAATTTTAAAATTAAAGTATTATAACTTAAATTTTGATAATTAAAATGCTAGCCAATTTTTAATCTTAATATTTTTTATGGTGTTCTTTAACAAAAATAACCAATAGGTTGTGCAAATGACAAAATATGTATTTTTTAATATTTCTTTTGAAAAATTCAATAAATAATCATTGTAAAATGTAGTGGTTTTCATTTTTTGTTTACATGGTACTTGTTAATCAAGAGATTGAGAATTGCTGATATAGCTAGATCATTCCTTTTTAAGTGTAAGCTCTGTTGCATCATTAATCCTTCATAATTTTAATAACTATAATTACTGTTTTTCCTGCTGTTTGCATATTACATCAGTTATAGCTTTAAGAAATTAGATTCAAAGTTTTGGATTTTTTATATTTGTTCTATTAGAAACAAACTGTCCTTTTTTGCAAATGTTTAAAAGTACTAGATGTCATATTGGAAAATGTCTTTTTGTAATATTTTGTTTTATGGTTTATACTATATGCAATAAAATAAAGGTTGAAAGAAAATTACGTATGAAAGAGTATTTTATGTAAGGTAATAGAATAATATTTCTGCTTTTCAAGGGAGAATATATTGTTCAATTATTCCTGACTTTGTAATATTACTGGTTGATCATTTTTATGTCCTATAAAATAAAGTTTTGAATTAAAACTTAAGACAATTCTATAGTGTATATTTTAAGGAAGAGACAATATAAATTAATTTAAATGAAGGTTAATGGATAAAAAAATTGTCAGGACATGATGTGTGAAGTGCATTGAAATTTGTAAATTTGTGTGTTACGTATTTCAAATTACTACTACAGTTGCCCATACATCATTACTCAACTCTTTATTGCTATTTTTCCAGTTCAAATAACATATAATTCCATTGAACTTAAAGAAAACATATAGGATATTTGGAATTATTCTGCAATTGCTACTTTATTTTTAAAGAGTGTATGCCTGTGATTTAAACATTCATTACTCCCTGGAAGAGTTTGCTGCATACATGTATTTTCTATTTCAGAAGGCATTAGTTTTATTTCCATGGTGTCATTCTTCCACAATAAGAATGAAAGAATTTAACAGTATTTAAATTTGCAGCTAAGTCTAAAGAACGTGAGTGTTGGTAATTGAGAAATGTAACTTAGGAGAAATTTTATACAGTGAAGATTAACCAAGATAATCACTTACTAAAATTTTATGGCCAGTCTTTAATTTATACAGTCTGGATAAGTTTTTTTGGGGGCTATTTTTGCATACAATAGTCTGGTTGTGGAAAAGTCTGTATGATAATGAAAAACCGAATTTCCTTAAAACCCCCATAAAAATGTTCAGTGTGTTTTTCTTAAAACATGTTACATGTCCAAAATTCCGATGATTTGAAAACTGTTTTTTTTTTTTTTTCGTAACTCGTTTTGCTGTACAGTCAGCCATTTAAAATACATTTGGTTATGCAATCGTTTTTACACATTTTATTATAATCTGAAATTTCATGGATTTTCAGTAAATACACAATTTGTCAGATAGCAACCAGTGTATCCTGAAGTTGGTTTATATACCACTAGGAATTAATCATTTATATTATAAATGTAAGAAGTTGAATATAAGGAAGTATCAAAATTACTCCCTTAAATTTAGATGGATAATACTAACTTTATGTATTGGTAGCCGACTGTGTTTTCATCGAGTTATTGGGAAACTGGCTTGTATGAATATCATAAAATTTCTTGTAGTTAGCATTGATATACAGTGGTAATCAAAATTAAAGAATAATGAGAAAAATTATGCTCACTAAGTTAATGTTACAAGCACTGCCCAATGCTGTAATTATTAATACAGTTGAATACAAAACTACTCTAGACCTTCAGGCTGCCACAGGAACTCAAATTAGCCGTTTTACTGTTGCACAAAGGTCTAAGGAGGTTGGACTGCAAGCGAGAATACCGATGGTTGTATCCCAATCCTTCAAGCTTCCAGAGGGGCCCATTTAAGCTTGTGTCCTCATTATGTTTAGTGGAGCCAAGACAAGTGAGCCTCAGTATTGTTTACTGGTAAGTCCAGATATAGTCTGAACTGTGATTCTAGATGTGTTTTGATCAGGAGAGAGGAAGGAACATGAACTTGCCTTCCCTTGTCCATGAAATATCTCATTTCTGAGACCACGGTTTAATGGTTCGGGGAGGAATAATGAGAAATGGCTGCACAAAGCAGCATATCTTTCAAGGAGGTTCTGTATAACCACTAGATTTGTTGTTGACCTAGAGGTCTTGCTAATAGATGACCATGCTTGGCCTCATTGATCATATATGGTGTCAGTATACTTGGACATTACTCACCTGACTTGAACCTGATTGAGCATGTGTGGGATGCCTTAGGGTGCTGAATTTTAATGTGGCAAATTCCTCCATGCATCCCCAGGAGCTCAAAGTGCACATTTAGAAGTGTGGCATGCAGTTCTACAAATCTTAATCAGCGTTTTGGTAAAAGTCTATGAAATTATGATACGATGTATGCATATTCAAGGTGACCATACACCATATGAAAGAAAAAATTTTCCCTCAAGATGACTTTTCCTATGTATTTTGTTTCAATTTCAATACTTTGTGAATAGTCAACTGCCAAACATTGTAATTTTTGTTAACTAATGCTTTTTGTACAAATTTCTATTAATAGTTTTTCATTAAGTATCAGTTACATGTTATTTCTGTCATTCTTTAATTTTGATGACCGGTGTAAAGTACAATTGTATTACTTAAATATGGATGACATACAAGAGGCAGCTACCTTCGTATATATATATACTGTATTTGATGGCATATAAGACGCACTTTTTTTCCTAAATTTGGTCTCAAAAAAGTTACTTGTGTCTTATACGTTATTCAATAATTGTTTATTTTGCTTTTACGAAACGTGAGAACTAAAAGAAACCATGCTATTGAAACTTTTTTTTCTTGTGCGTGGCCGTCTAAATAAGGGTGCGTCTTATATACCGTCAAATACGGTATATTATAATATTACTGAATTAGTGATAAATTTTTATACTGATTTATGGTTATTATTATGTCAGCTTTTAGGCAAGTAGTGCCTGAAATATGAATTTAATTTTTATTGTAACGTATTGTAAATTTCTGAAGACAAAGTCGAAAATTATTTTCCATTATGTTAGTAATTTAGTGTATATGTTACGGTGAAACACTGAAATCTGGAGAATGGCGACTTTCACCAGTGAATGTCAACATTCATGTAGTCGCTTGGTGCATGTCCGAAATATTTTCCAAATACTCTTATTTCTTTCTGACTTACACCGGTAAATGTCGACATTCACCATGTGCTAACTGTTGAACATATAAGAATATTATATTTTCTTCTCTCTAATTCAGTCTCGAAAAAATGCACTTGAGACTTAAAATGAGAACTTAAGAATATAAGAACTTAAAACGCACAGTACATTCAAAATGAGAAAGAAAATATAAGTTAAAAACTTACCAAATTATGTGATTCAAATCTTATTTATTGCAACAACTTAAACTATTAGGACACTTTGAATTGCACAAGAGGTCCTTGCTTTTACAACTGCATTTATTTGTGGAACACTTCTTTTCGACCTACACCAGAGAATATCTGTGATTGTCGACATACACCGGTGAAGGTCCGAATGTACACGAATGTAATGCAATATTCGATCTTTCACCAACGCATTTGGTGAATGTTGACATTCTCCAATTTGGGTCTTTCACGGTAACATATACATATATAGAGGTTAGTATTTTACTCTTGGAAGGAAATGTATCAATAAGGATATTCCGTGGGAAATCAAGTCTGCGCTGCAAATCAAATTGTTTCTATTGATCAAAAGTTATTTCTAAAATGCTAAGCTCTGGTGGATAAATAATAGTGGCTTAAATAAATTCAAATTCACAAGGAAGCTTATTAAAATTAATGGTGTTAAGCTGCAATTTACTGGATACTATTCTGTTTTTCATTATCATTCAGAAAAAAAGGCTGGCTCAGTGCATATAAACAATTTCAATATGAACTTATATTCTGTAATTTTTTTGCCTACACTTATTGTTGTGATACATACTCATCTTGTGGAAATGTCATAAATAAAGTTTAATTTTTTACCTAATGATTAAATTGACTGGAAAATTTTTATTCTGCTTTAACACTGATGAAAGTTTGGCTGAATAGTAATGGCATATATTTTGCATTTCCTAACTTACATTTGAGATGCTGAGAGGATATTTAATATTGGGTGTTTTCAAGGATAAATAAACAAGCTTAAATAAATGAAATAAACTTTTATTTTAGGAAAATTGAACAGAAACAGTATTAGGTACACGAAATATATACAGAAAAATTCTGAAAGACATCAAGACAAAGAACCACACTTTTGAGTTGACCTGTACACATTCTGAAATAGCTTCCCATTGATCTAACAATTCTAAATTGTATTAACATTGTCTACAGTGACCATATGCTATAATGTTCTGCATTAAAAATTATTACAAAATCACACAAAAGCAGACCAATAAGTAATTTCAAAAATAAATTTAAATTCTTCTATCAGTACAAGTTGCTTAGGTAATGAAAAAAAATAAGATTTTTACTTAAAATTAATTTAAGGATGCTTCAAAATATTTACATTTTATTTAGAAAGACTTACTGATACAGGATTTATTTATTAGTACTATGTTTCATTTAAAATGGTAACCCAAGTACAACATTTTGTTTTTTTTATAAATTTTCTTTCATATGCTAATTTAAATATTACATGAATGTTAATGATGAGGAAATTAAACATCAGATTTAATAATGTAATAAAAATTGTTTTTAGCTGCATAAAATTCTTAAATTTGGGATTCTATCTTGGTTCTGACCCTCAAGATAAAATTAGGATTTTAGATGTGTTTGTTCCTTGACAAAATGATAATTTTTTCCCCTTTCATAATTCATTGATTCTGACTAAACGAAGAAATCTGAGAAGCAACCTCAGATTAAATCAAATAATTGTATTTTAATTAAGAATTCAAAATAACATAAGTGTTAAAACATTTCTACTGTTAAACATTCTAAATAAGCAAGCATTTTATGTGTGGTTGTTGTAGAAGTTTTTTACCATTTTATAAATTTTTAAATAACTATTTTGTTAAAAATGCACATAATTTATTATGCATGCAATGCAATTCATTTTCCCTCCCACCGACCTCTAAGTTGGGAGAAATTGGAGTTGTAAGAGATGTGTTTATGATTTGGGTATTTATGCAGACAGTATAATATTCTTCAAATATTTCTACCCATACTTAACTGATATTTTGATTTCTTAATGTTTTAACCCACCTATCTACATTTAGCTTTATTGCATAATAATTTATATAATTTTTTTTAAGTGGAAAATAACATGTAAACATTTTTACATAAATAATTTGGCAACATATTTTACTTCCAGATTAATAGGCAAACGCAATTTCTTTATCTCAGCCAGTATTAATCGTGAGTGGTCATTTTCCAATTAATGTTTATTGTGCAATTTTAGGAAGGACGTTACTTACGCAGTGTGGTTCTCACTATAAAGCAGTTAAAACAAAAATCCAGGAATGCAGCAGCAAAGATAATGTACTCAAAATTTAAACAAAGTTTAATTATAACTAAATTTAAATAAAGAAGCTTTCATACATTATTGCTTCATTTCTTAAAACTATGCATGAATACTCATATTTGTATATATGATTACCTCGTCGACTAATCAAAATTTATGGGAAAAAAAGCAGCTAAAACATGCATTATCTAGACAATAAATACACAGAAACTACAACTTCCATAACATAATTGAGGTGCAGATCATTCTCATTTATTTTAGGCAAGGTATGAAATTTTGTTTACGTGAGAAACAATAAATTAACATGAAATTTATAGACAGACAAAAAAAGTACATATAAATGAACTGGCCAGCCAACAAGCTATACAAATTAAAACTGGCAGAAACAAGACAAACGTGCACATATATATATTATTTTTCTTGGACATTCATATATCTGTGATTTGAAATATAAAATATGTTTACAACTTGAAATGCTCTTTCAACGTTAAGTTTGTTGCAGGAAAGTAAAGCATTCAACAAAGGTGAAAGAGTTTGAGTACATAAATTGCAGGACAATGTAGATTACAGGCACTATGAAAATTTTTACATCATAATTCATAAAAATACTTCATATCACTAAAATGCTGGTATTTGCTCATATCTTTTTTTCAAAGTAGTTGTTATAAATAAGGTCAAAACATATATGGGTATGGGGGGGAAGTATTCTGGAGAAAAAACTAGGTTTTTAGTACATTTATTCTGGCAATATACATTAAAAGTTTTTACAAAAATATTTGACACTAATATTTTACTTAATAATTCTTATTAAGTAATATAGAAAGTAAATTGCATGCAAAATTAAAAAACTAAACAGTTCGTATAAGAGTAAATTTTTATAAAATGTTTGTGAATATTCTTTTACATGTTAAGAACATTAATCCTAGTTTTTAAAACTGATATATTGATTCTCATTTAAAGGTCAAATATGAACTCATTAAAAATTAATATAGAAACATAATTCATAAGCTGGATTGTTTCCAGTGTTCCTGAAGTACATTAAACTATTCTATTTATGTAATTCGTTATTCCTAATATGAATAAATAATGCTACGAAACAAGAACACTTACATAACATGAATTGGATATGTTACAAACACAAAGGTAAGAATGTGTATTCAATGTCCCCTCCCCGGAAAAAAACTTAAAATTTTAATTTAGATGACTAGTTTCTTCAAGCTTAATAGCTACCTTCTTTATAGACCTAGAGTATACTCATTTAAACATATCTAAGATAAATATCAATCCCCAAGCAATTTAATACTGCCCAGTTTTAAAATATGCTAATTTAATGAAATATTGCTTTTCTTTTGCAAAACTAAAATGTTTATTCAGACATTACATATTATCAAAAACTACACAATTCAACACAAATTATGTAATTCCTTTTACACACATAATAAAACATGCTTCATGAATAGCAGAGATTTGACATTTGCAAAATTATTAAGTAGATACAAAAAAAGGCTTGAATTGCATTCCGACTGACTTGAAAATTCCAATTAGCAAAAAGAAATATATTATGGAGAACTACTGTAAAATTCCATACGATGCAGTGTTTGTAATTTGCATTAAAGCATATTTATCATTATTTTTATTGCACATCATCAAAATTTTATATAAATTGTATGTAAAATGCATGTTTAGCAAAAAAATACATTTAAAGTATCCAGATAAAAAGGATGGTGAATAACAGACAAAAATATTGGTACAATCTAAAACACAAATTCCAAGAAATATTCAGTTTTGACCTTTGAATTACACTGAAGGACTTCTCGAAACATCATTTTAGCATGTTCTATTGCTAAAACAAAGTGATACTGATACTTAGTACCATGAATTTGGGCATACAAAAAGTTATGGCCAGATTATGTAGCAAGCAAAGACTATAATCAGGGCTTTGACACTTAAGATATTGTTTATCTATTATAGCAGAGGTGGCCGAGCTCCTTGATAGTCCGAGCCATTTTTTAAAATTTGAAAATTTTCGTGAGCCACAATTAAATACGTATTTAAAAGGTATTAAAAACATTTTTTACAGAAATTATATTTATTGAAAACATATAAATAAAAGTACAAAATATATGTATTGAATTTAAATATTAAAAATTAAACACATTTATTTTACTTCTCTTGATAATTCTTTAAAATTTGGTGAATAATTGGTGACAGCACTTCTGAGTAATTCTTTGAGATGCTGGTTAGTTAATACTGATCGGTGTTTGGATTTCACGAATTTTAAAGTGGAATAAAATGATTCACATAAGTACGTTGTTCCGAATATTGAAATAATTCGACAAGCAGCCTTTTATAATTCAGGGTACTTCGATTCTGGTACAAATTTTCAAAATTCAATAATTGGGGTCGATTTATATTTTAATTGCAGAGCTTGATCTTCTTGCATCTATTAATTCTAATTCTCCAGATGCTTTTTGGGTCATAATTACATTGGAAATGGAAAACTCACCTTGAATTATGTTAATTTCAAATGGATTCAGAAAAAAAATCAAGAGACGATGGACGGAAATGAAATTTGTTACAACGCTGCGCTTAGTCTTTCATATTTGTTGCCTGTAATTTAAAAGACATTTTGAAATGCATACTGAACGATAATATTTTTTTTAAATATAATAACACAAAAATGAAAAGGGAACTGTGGTACATTTATCGAGAGCCGCAGGTTGGCTACCCCTGATGTATAGTATAGTATTGTTTCCTCAAACGAACCATAACATTGGAAGTTAACAGTAAATATGCACTCAATAACTTCAGAAGTAGCTACTAATGTCAAGAAAGGGAGGAAGAAAAGATGACTTTAGTTTGTTGATCTCTCAAACTTGTGCAAAATGAGATAAGGTACAGTGTTCATGTAGCAATATTGTCCTGGTACAGCAGTAACTGCAACATATGCATTTGAATGACAATGTTCCTCAAAGCACGCTCCTGTTTAACAAAACATTCACTGACTTACTTGCCAGTAAGATCAATAGGTTTTGATATATTCAGAGGTAAACATTTTGTAATTACATTGTAAATATTAATGCATATATTTTCTTTTTCTACAATATTTCAGAGTCCTAAGTATGTGAAAGACTACATTTTAAAAACCATTTCATTCTGAATAAATGAAGGAATGCTATATTTAATATATAATGGAAATGAATGGTATTTTTCCCCATGATTTTGTTAACAATTATAATAATTCAAATTATGCATCACTTCTTTTCTATTCACAGAGCTTCTTTCTGAAATACTTTTTCAAATATGATATGATTTTCAACGTCTGAGGCATATTTTAAATCATGATCAGGCTATAATTAATTCTGTGTTTGGAATTACTAATTTACAAATTAGAGCATCTTTTTATTTTAATAGTTAAAAGGGGAGTTTATTAATATTATTTAAAACTCTGAATTATTACAAAATGTAAAGAAATAATTCTTTTAATAATTACTAATTTTTTTTAACCCTTGATTTCAACAATACATTCTAAAAGTTCTACTTTACTACTTCTTTAAGTACAGATGTCATATATTGTGCTTTACAACACCTTTTAACAGATTGTTTTCCAGTATGGACAACACTTGTTTAAACAGTTTTATAAATACATTTGTCAACATAACTTTAATATATGTTTACAATTAAATGTTAAGGTCTTGTATATTTAGATAATATTAATTTCTCCACAAGTCTGTGCAAATGAATAAATATTTTATTTCCAAGTACATTTAGAATAATAAATATTTATATATTTAATTAAAAACAAATGCATGTTTTTACACGTTCCTTGTTTTTACAAGGATATGCATAAATTGTCATTAATATTCTTCATTTTTGGCATGTGCAAACCTATTTTCCGTGTATTCACTATACTTTTCGAGTAAAGTTAGTTACGGTATCAAAAGTGCAAGTAATTTAATACTGAGAGCAAAATTAGCAGATACTGTGAATATCACAGTAACCCATTCTTTGTCTATGAATGACACCTGCAGATGTTAGGAACTCAGCGTGAATTTTGAATTTTCGAGAAGAGAAAATACGTGTGGGAAAACATTTAAAAATCTTGAAATCAGTGAAGACCTCTTATGATGGAATGAACAAAGATTTGTGTATTGGCCTATTTTCCAAGTTCTTAATAAGCCATTACGATGTGGCACATTCACCTTGACTGCACTTCTGCTGAATTGGCAAGTATTTCTGTATACAATTTTACACAAATATATAAGCTACAAATTATGTAAAAGTTAACTTATAAGCATATTTGTTTATATATTTATTAACTTTCACAAGGATAATATAATTTTGAGGTAATTTCATTTTTCAGTTCAACTATGTAAACCCAGTGATTATTTTTCAATTCTATGAATCTTAAGTGAGTTAATGCTTCTACCCTAAGAATTTTATAAACTCCCTTTAATTTTATGCTAAAAAAATTGATTCAAAACTTTTTTTCTATTCATTTTTTTTTTTTTTTTTTTTTTTTTTTTTTTTAAGAAAATAGAATTTTTAGTGTATTTTATTTTAACTACACATTATTTTTCTATTTTGAAAAAGAAACAGCTAAAAATAACAAATTTTTTATCCAAAATGCTTACATGTAACATGGATGACAAAAAAATGTATTTAAAATATTTTGATATTTGATGCATAAAATAAAAGTAGCAAATATACTATGAAGGTCATCAGAAATACACGCTTACACCAGTCAGTCATAAGAAAATTGAGCTTGTGACATTTCGGAATTGTAAAGGTACCTTATAGTATTTATCATTTTTTATACATAAACATTTTGCCAATCTATATTTTTGTAGTCCAATAGCTTAGAATTTTATAAAACTAATTCATAATCAAATCCACTCTTGCAAATTACCGAAAATAACAAAGATGTGATACGTGCAGTAATGCCACTCAACTATACAAACTATTACGATCCTGCAATGAATGTTGCTTTTGTGCGGAACTGTCATGAGTGGAACTACAGTAGAGTCTTGCAAACGCGACGTAATGTGGACTGAGAGACTGTCGAGTTTTATGGAATGAGGGGTGGAGTTTTACAGTTTCAGAATTCTTAATATTTAACTTTAAATTATTACTCTAGCCATACAATTAAATTAATGTTGATTTTTTTATGTCAAGTTCTAGTACAATAGGTCAGGAACAAATGAGGGTTATCTGCTTGATTTCACTCCAACAATGAGCTATCCGTCCAACATATCTATTTTCTTCAGTTTCTCAATCATATTAAACCCTTCCTCAATGACTAAGACAAGAGATGAAAGAAGTTTATACCTGTATTTTTTCTTCACTGCCTCCAAAATCCTTCATCCATCGGCTAATAGACTGAAGATATGTTAGGAGGGAGAAACATGGCTCTTAGATAGTCTAGCAACTGTTCTGCATCAGGATCGGATGAGGCATTGTCTAGAATAAGAATCACCTTCCTTGGTAGATTTTATGATTTTAAAAACTTTTCCATCGATGGAATAAACTACTGATGAAAGCAAACATTAAATATTGCTCCATTCATCTATGTGTTTGACTGATTCTAGTAGCAAACAGTGAGATCATAGTTGGTTTCGATCCCATTAGCATACTTTTTTATGTTTTTAAATGCCCAAGGATTTTTTTAAATTTGCCTTTAAGTGCTAGTTTGAGCTTATGGCTGCCTGCTAAGATTATGACTCTCTCCTTACTTTTGTAGACAGGTGCCTATTTCATCACAATAATAAATCTGATCTCCAAATATACCCTCCTTTTCAATTAGTTTGTGGAAATTATCCAATTAAAGCAATTTCCAAGTTAGCAGATAACTTTCCCCCATAAACATTTAACTGCCTGATGCCATACCACTTTTTCCTCTGTCGAGCCAGCCAGCACAAGCCGTAAATCCAGGCTCTCCTTCTTGAAATTCATAAAATTTTAAGGCTTTCTCTTGTAAAACTGGTCCTGAAATGGGTGTTCTCTTTTTCCCTTTGCTGCCTGAACCACAAATAAAGCACCTCTCTCACTTTTTCGTATTCACCACCTTTCATACTTTTTCTTTATTTTAAACTATCCATATATGCTCTTTGACCATCAAGACTCGATTTCGGACCTCTTTGTTTTCTACCCAGTCAAAGTAGTTGGTCCAACACCTAAATCCATGGTAATTTTGTTTACACTTTCCCCTTTGTCCAATCTCTTTAAGGCATCTAGTTTCATTTCCATTGTCAGTTTTTTATCTTTTCTTTTTGAACAATATTTTCACTCCACAGAATATCAAAAGTTCCTCAAAATATGTTAAGACTTATTACACCTGGATGTGAACTGAAGAACAATACCTACAATGAACTGGTGTGAGTTTAGTTTGCAATAAAATACAGTCACAAAACTTCAGACAAGTCTCCTAACTTTTCGGAACAATTAGAAAAAAATGTGAGTCAGTAAACAGTCGCTACCTAATAGTCTTCGTATCCTTGAAAGAAGCAAACAGCATTGCTAAGTATTGCATCATATCTTGAAATTTGTTAGGCAGTTGCAAGAATTAATGGCACAATGTGAAAACTGCAAAAATTACAGAAAAAGAACACTCAAATCTTTGAACAGAGCAGGAAAGATATATGCATAACTAATGATTTAGATAGATGTACTGTATGTAATATTTGCTATCTTTGGCCTACAGTTATCTTTAAAAAGCTCCTGAAACGTTGTCGAGATATCAGGAGTTGAGCTTGCAGGACTCTAGTGTACTACTAAACCACAGTCAAGGTAACACACTTTGGATGTACACAAAAGTGCCAAAAGCTTAGCCATACTACAATGCACCAGCCACAGTGGAAGGAGTCTCCTCCAATTCCTTCTTCCGTGGTCATGCCTCATTTGAGAACCATTTTATAATTTCAGGACAAATTACACTGGGAACATTCTGAGTGAAATAGAGTTAAGTGGTGCTCAGACCAAAGAAAAAATATTACATGCATCAGAAAATTTTCGATGGCTTCACAGAAAGAGATTTGAAAGAAACATCTCTTCCACTTTTCTACCTGGTCACTTTTCTTTATACCTTCAATTGTCCTTTATATGGGTATGATAAAATAAAGTTTGCATCTACTTTACCTATTCAATATTATGTTTGTTTTTTATTTTAGATTTAGTGATTTATTTTACTTTTATGAACTTATCATAAAATGTTGCTGTAAAGTTTGCATCTGCATTCATTTGTGGTCCAACAACCAGTTAATCCATTTTACATTAATTTCCACAGAAAAAATAGTTTCACTTTATGTATATTTTGGATAGCATGACTGACGGAAACAAGTTAAATTTTTTATTAGAAATTTCACTTATCTACCTAATTTTCTAACGATAATAAAAGGGGTGCAATATGTTGTACATATGTATGTTATGTTTGCTGCTGAAATTCTAAGACTAACATAAGGGTTCACATGAAGTCTAGAGGATGACATTTTAAATGTTTGAAAATAATTTTCTATGTATTGCATGAAATTTGTTAATTTAAGTAATCAAATTGAGTTGTAGTATACTTTTCTGCTGAGATACCTTATTTTGTAAGCAATGTTCGAGACGTACAAGATGACCAAAAGGTTAGAAGATCAAAATATAAACAGACAAAGAAACCATATTTGGCTAGAGAGGAAGAGGTTGTCAGATAGGCAAAAAATATTTCATGCTACAACAATTTCGGCAGCATCAGTACACCATATTTTAAGAAACGTTTTGTTGTTCAAAGGAAAATAGGTTCCTTATTTTTTGTTGCAACTTTCATTAAAAAAAGTAAAAGATTTGTGTACTGATTACTCTGACAAAATGTGAATTAGGTACTTTGAACCATCCTGCCCATGAACTCAAACATTTTGACATACACAGTCACAGATGAACTGCCAAGGAATCATTAAGGAAATTCTACCTGGAAAAAATTTAACTGCAGGATATTATTGGAAATTTCTGAAAAGCATAAAACTGGTGTATGCAGAAAAATGCAATAAAGTCATAACTTGTTTTGTGCTTACGAATGGACACAGGAAGTCTGTGACAGATCTGTTAACCAAGTACAAGGATTAAGTTATACTTCATTCATCAAAGTCTGTACATAAGTCACCAAATACTTTCCAAGTATGGATTGTGTTTCTGTTTCCTTAAAAAAGCTTCTTCAGTGATTACCCAAACCATTTAAGGATTGGAAAAAAGTAGTTCCCTTTTAAGGAGAAACAAATCTTCTGGGACATAGAAGCACTGCTGCTCATATACAGGGGAGCTATATATAGAAAGGTAGCAAAGAGAAACTGTTTGAAACAGAAGAGCTGACAGTAGGAGAAAATACATTACATATAGTACATTATTATTTAAATTATCTTTGCATTTGTCGTTTGTGCTGTTTGAATGGCCACTGCCTATTTAAAAAATATTATGGTCTTTATAATAATTTTCAGGAATAGAATTGTTTGTCATTTTATTTTTTACTTTGATGAATGGTGCATGATGCCCAGTTTGAAATCAATTAAATTACTACACACATTATGTAATTTGAGGAATTAAATTACTAAGATCAAGAAATGCATCTTTGCATAATTTCTGTTTGAAAGTGCAACTATATTTTAAAAATAAAGCTAATGTTGTTGCACTGAAGGGGGTCAAAAAACTTCATGAGGTTTGAAAGCTGCCTGGTCCAAAGTCTAATCAAAAGATTTGTGGTAAGGGAAGAAGGGTTGAAGACCCTTGGGATATTGTCAATCATAATTGGGACAGAACTTTCCCTTTCTCATGTGTGCAACCTGGGCAATGTTCTTGATAATGAGACAGCTTAAATAACTGATGGGTATTGATCATGCTTGCTGAATGCATAGTATTGTTGTAAAGTTGCAAGTATATAGCTATTTTGAACACGTTTTCACTGTGCCTTGGATGCAAAAACAATCTATATGGATTTTGCTGTATGTATACTGCATAGCTAGATTGCAATGACTAGGAATTACATGATTTGAAAACACTTACTTAACTTCAGATGGCTATTAGGTGGTGATGATAAAAATAAGATCTATTAGGTAAGCAGCAGGAGAAAATAAGAATAATTAAGCTGTCACTCATCCCTTGAAAGCAAACTCTCTGTACTCACGTCTAATATTTTTCTCTGTCACTACGAACAAGGAGATCATGATCATCAAGATATAAAACTGAATGAAGAACAGTTTTTTTTTTTTTTTTAGTAAACATAGATTCCTTACAAAATCCTCTATAGATGGGATTTTTCAATGAATGCATGTTTGAGGATGGTTGCTGGATGCTGATCCTTCTGAACAGTGCCTGAATGCATGTAGAAATTTAAATCAACAAACCTTTTCCTTGTATAGTAATTACATTATAAACTGAATACACTACGTATAAATATTACCTATATCACAAGCAATGTATGTTACATCAGGAATGGAAGCATTTTACAGTTTAGGAGAAATACCTAGCATGAAAGGTTTATCTCCAAAAAAGTGCTTTCTGTAGGCCACTGTGAAGGCAAAAAATCTTAGATGCAGTCATGTCCCCATATCTGCTGATTTAATGTCCAAGGTTTATAAAGGATTACCCCCCTCAAAAAAGAAAATTTTAATGCGAATATAAACATAATGAAATACAGCTACTCAAATCTTCCCAAAAATGTTTTCCCATAGCAGATGTGATTACAAGCATATGTATTCACCCGATTCATGTAAATCAAATATGGAGCAACAGATTTTAATATGTCTTGTGAGGAACTTTTGAGATTCTTCTCAGATTACAAGTCACTCCTCAGATTTCAGCTCACAATATGTAAACAGTACAGCTGTATGGTTCTACCACACACACATGGGCTCTTATTTGCTTGTATGAAGTGAATTCCATTTGGGGTTGTAGCACTGGTACCCACAGTCAAATAGTGTTTAGCTCAATTTTTATATTAAAACATGGAAAGGAATGATTTTTATTTCTATTGTCCTCTGATATTACACTGTCTAATACTGGTACTGTACTTAATCACAGAGTACAAGTCACTGACCACTGGAGCTCAATCCAGCATACAGGCTGGCTGCATGGGTGTCTTCGTGGTTTTCCGCACGAGTAACATGTATAGGAGTCAGTTTCCCTTAGAAAGTCTTTCATGAAGGCATAATTCCCCTTAAGCAGATAGCCTTCAAGTGCTTTGCCATAATCAAATAAACCAAAACCTAAAGCACAAATCTCAACTAGTAGAATAAACGATCTCAGGAGGGGAAGTCATATGAGGGTAAGGCTCAAGTATCTTACTTTCATAAGAATGAGTGAAAGACTACTGTAGTGTTCAATAATTCTTTGCATTACTTTTATTGGCAGTAGAGAGCGTAATGTAGCGTACAGTCAGAGTTGCATTTAGACTTTCAGATCACATTTGGGAGAGGCTTTAAGTTCCAAGAAGCCCTTTAACCATCACTAATTTTTGAAAAAGTAAACATGTCTTAAGGTGAAAACCCCAAATATTAAGGTGAGGGAGGGACTTCAATTGTAAATTGCACTTTTATTGATATCTTACAGTGCATATTATATAAATCACGGGTATTCTTTATTATCTGCAGTTTCAGATATCTGAGTTAAGTCTCAGAACTTACAGATAACCAGAACACTGCCATACATATATAATACTTGTTTGAAGTATCTTACTAATATTTTAAATAAAAATATATAAGTTGCTTTCATTAACAGCTTAGTTACTTACTTTTTAGGAAAATTTATATATATATATTAGACACTGACCGAGAACTGAAAGTTCTACAGCAGGAAAGCTAGGTTTGTTGCTATAATACATTCTTTAAAAGATCACCAAGATTTATTTAAAGACGGGAAAAAATTCATACAGTACACTTCCAATAATGTAACTTTCAAAGGTTCAGATGTAACTTTTTTTTCAGTAATAAATTGAAAGATTTTAAGTTTATATAAAAAGAAACACCTCATGTAAATATACAAACAGGAATTAAACACTGAGAGAAGATTTTTATATACATTTAACGAGCAGTTTATTAGATGAATTTTCCGCTTGTGTTTCAGCTGATGAATTATTATTAATATTTGTCTTTTAGCTGAAGTAATGGTGCACAGGCATATTTATTATATTTCTTCACAATTTCCTTCAGATATTTATTTAAAAAAAAATAAAAAAAGGGGAGACACAGATATCAGTAATTGAAGAAGACACCAAGCAACATGTAGTATATTTTTGGTGGAACGCTTTGCAGGTTATGCGAGTTTCAATCTCCTTCTAACCTAAATAGAAGCATTTTTTAAAATCCTGATTGAATTTTGCTACATTACTTTCATTAGCTTTTAACTGACCTTAATACTATTCATGAAGATAAAAATAAATATGCTTCATAATGTAACAATTTTACTTAGCATGAAGTGGCTTTAAATTTTTATCCATTTTTTTCACTCTAAAATGTAAACAATTACTTATCATTAAAATCTGAATCGGGGGGGAAAAAAATTATTCCGTTTAATGACTAGCAGTTATAATATTCATTTCTTTTCACAGCTTTTCGAAAGATCATATTTAATGTCTTACCTCATGCAAATAACATTTTAAGGGATTTAAAAAATTACCACTGTTTCAGCATACATCATCTCAAAAGTGCATTCTTTATTGTTCCCCTTTAATAACACCCCAGTGACACTACAATATTAAAAACAAATAAATAAAAAGAAAAAAAGTCAACATTTCTTAGATCTTGGAACATTCCAATTATCTAACAGTGAGAGAAATAAAAAAATGTTCCGTAAAAAGTTTGTTCCCTCATGATAGTTAAGACAGAAAACAGCTGTTCCTCTTACAATTTAAGAAGGGATGAAGCCTAATGCAGCATAATCTCATTCACTCATCATATGAGAATATACTGTTAAGATAACAGATATGTGAAATATACAAAAATGCTGAAGCCAGTCACCATCACATTATGGGTTCACACAGGGTCACACACAGGGTTTGTACGGTTCTTAATTTTGGACAAAATATGCAAAAGGTTCTTAATTTTACTCATCTGATATTCCTGTGTTTTTTTACGATTGCCATTTTGAATGCGAATTAACATTTTGGAGAATATTTTTTGGCAATGCATTGATAATTATCTGAATGGGTTAATATTTGAATTCTTTACTATTACTTCAGAAATGGTGGATATTCGAGCTTTAGGCATGAGTTACTGCCTCAACTGAAACAAACATTTCAAAATTATTTTTATTTTGTGAATAAAGAGTTCACAAAATATTACATCCAAAAAATTTCCCTTTTTGAAATATGAATTCTTTTATTATGCGGTGCTGAATTTAGCAACTTATCAAGATTTTGGCGATTTCATGATCAGTTTGTATACAAATTTTTTTACTCACAGATTTGCAAATGTTTTAACTTAGAAAAAACAACATTGATAAATATCATAAAAATAATGCTAATATATTAAAAACATTACTTTCCATTTTTGTGACTTAGGCATATTTTGATTCTGAAAAATGAGCAAAATGTTAAGTACTATATATATATACAGTCAAAAGTCGTTAATTCGGACACCCATAATCCGGACCTCAAATCTACAAACTTTCTGTGCATGCACGTAAGACCTTTACGGTTGTACATATGCGTGTGCGCATGCGCGTTTAATGTATAACATATGGTATAAGCTAAAATTATCTAACTATCTATTTCAGTTAATGTTGCAGATTGCGTTGTTCCTTAATCTTCGAATTGGATCCGGCTTATTATTTTTTGCAGACTGTTAGAGCAATTTTATAAAAGTAAGCTTGAACTTTCGATTATGTCAAATAGAATTTCCGATGCTGGAGCTCCCAAAGGATCTACAAAGCGAAAGTATGTGTCGATGTCCATCAAACAAAAAATGGAATTGCAGCAAAAAATGAATGAAGGCATATCCTTTGTTTATCTTTAACGCCGCGGCGCACGCAATGAATTGGAAGTTGATCTGTCAGAACTATCCTTATCTTCAGGGCAGATGTTTTTATTTTATTTGGCTTATAATTCCTTACTAAATGTAGTATTTCATCTCAATGTAATATTATTACTATAATGTAGTTGTATAATGTAATAGTATTTCACCTCCGTCTTTGATATGATTTAAATCAAATTCCTCGTCATTATAATTCGCTTCCGATAGTGAAGAAAGTGACACAGAGGTTTTTGAAAACGAAAAAATTTCGATTGACAAATTAGTCGGTATTCTCGACACAGCAATTATAGGACTTGAACAGCGGAACTTTGTAACTGAACAAGAAATTATGTCTGTTTATAGAATTAAAGAGAAAGTATTATCACATAAAATGAAGCAACTTACATTGAAAGAAATGTTTAATAAAGTAAACAAATAAATATTAAGCTTTTTTTTTTTTTTTTGTAAATTTTGATACCCTTTAGATCATAATTGTTCTTTATTTCATAAATTATGGTTTCATATTTTTAATTTTATAATTTCTGCATGCCATTGCAGATTAAACTGATGATCTATAACCTGGGAAAATCGATAATCCGGAATCGCCGAAGTACCGACGAGTCCGTATTAACGACTTTTGACTGTATGTATAAAGCACAGTTTCCGAAACACTTTCGAGGGAAGAAAAAGCTACTGTAATTACTTCTAAATTAATTTCGTCTTTTATATTTCTTCATGGTAAGAGTTTTTTGCCACGTAATTGTGTCAGATTATTTAAATGCGTGTTAGTTCTCTCTTCAGAATTCACACTTTTCTCTCCTGAATTTTTTTTTTACAAAAAATCTTCTTGCTTTTTGCTCTTACAGAGTTAGTAATGATCTTACATCTTCAGAACTTTTAGAAGAATTAAAAGTCAAGATTTACAGACCTAAAACTCCAGAAAAATGGCTTTATGGTATTACTATGTGTTTTATAGGAAATTCATGAATTTTTCTTTTGTAGAATTTTTGAAAGAAAGTAAAAACTAAATTATTTGAATTTTCTCTTATTGATCCCAGTTTTTATTTTGCCTTTATTTTTACCTTTCCTCAAGACACAAGCACTGAAGCAAAGCAAAGAAACTGAAAACCAACAGTTTATTAAAAGGTTCATCTTATGGGTCTCGGTGGCTGCTTTAAATTCTAAAAATTTTTGATTTTCTAAAAGTTTCTAGATTTTATAGCTTAATACTTCACTAAATTCTAAAAATTCTGCCATTCTGGCAACAGCAATGACCTTGTATCATTTCATATTTAACCTCAATACTCATATTATTAAAGAAATAAAATTAGCAGTTTCTTCTATAGATTCTAAGTACAACCAGGTCTTTAGAAAAACAGAAATCTTTAATTAAATCTGAAAATTCTAAAATGAAGAGGAAGTTTCTTGAAGAAGAAACTGATTTTTATTAGATAGAAAAATTATTCTTCAAAGGTACTTAGCCGAAAAATTAAGAAATTATGAGATGAAGCAGAGACTAGTGGAAACATTGATTTGTTTATTGAAACAAATAAACTTAGATAAAATGCTTAAAGAGAAGGAAACTGAAGTAAATTATGTAAAATATCTGGAAATTTTTCAAATTAAAGAGGCGCATAAATATGTTGTTGTCCTTACAAAACATGTCTTGCAGCTGAAATTACAATTAATATTAATATTGAAATGTACAATTATACTGTCCTTTTATCATCAATTATAACTGCTGTAAAATGGTCTTAGTGCATGTTTAATAGATACTTTTTAGAAATTAAAAGAATTGTTACTGTAACCATGTAAATCTATTATGACTAAGGATATCCAACTATGTAATTTGTAACTAACCGCTCATCCTTAAAACTTATCTCTACATGTTAAGGTGAGTTATCACCTTTCCTTATTGTGAATGTAAGATACAACAACAACCAAAAAAAATTAAATAAATAACGTAACACTTTATTCTTTACAACTAATGAGACTTATAAAATAAGACAAAATAACCTATCACCTCTGGTGCTTCAGCAGCTGATTGGAACTTTATATTAATTGCTGTACATTAACCCAGTTACAACTCCAGCATATCTACATGAAGCTATGGCAGTAACTGGCTCAGACAAAATACAGCTAACGTTCAGTACTTAACAGCTGTATCAATGTCGGGCATTTATGTCTGTTGAGATCAGTGCCTTTCTGTCTCTAAGTAAGCAACCAAGGAGGCAACAGCCAAGTTTGTGTTATGAGTCATGCCGATTGTTATTTTACTTCTGAATTTAACTTATTCCAAACACAAAATTTGTATAAACCTTTGAACTGAGCAAATATATGGTGAAATGAAGCATAAAAGAAATAAGTATCTGTTAATAAATCACTAATCTTCTTTAAAATATGTGGGGACTGTTATAAGTATAAAATATAAATGTTTCAAGAAATTTGATAATTTAATGCTAATTACTAGAAAAAATCATGAAGCTGATTTTATTCTTGAATTTGTTTTATAATTAAATTAAATATTAAATTATGTTTAATAATAGTGCACCGTACTTGCAGATGTATTTTATTCTTCCAAATTACAAAATGATATTATCAAAATGAAGTTCAAGTATAGATAATTAGCTTATTCCATTCCTATTTGCTGATAGGTCCTTAATTTTTTCATTCATGGTCCTTAAAAGCACTTAATTTCCATGTACACAATTGTCTATGAACACTGTATCAACCACTTCTACTTTTGATCAGTTCTATTCTCATGAACACTACTTATGACTCTGAAAAAAAAAAAGGCATGTATATGTTTGCAAGCTGTTACAGTACATTACTTGCACTGTTGTTATTTTCTTTTTGTATTCACTTTTATTTAAAGCTAAGAACCCATTACTGTTAAATTTGTTAACATTAAAAATTCACAATTAAATTTTAAATTCTATGAGTCACTCCAAGGCATTTCGGTATCCTCATGTTCTATGTACAAAAGTAGCTTATTACCTCTGGAAGCCTTTATTACCAACATTCATGAAGAAGAAATGGCTATTTTGTATTATTTTCTTATCAGATTTTTTAGTCAGCCTTGCTATTTAAAGATTATGACTAATCTAAAAAGCTTAAAAATTTATTTACCCAATAAATAACATTGGCTGTTTTTCTAGATCATTTCCTCCTCATCTAAGAAATACAGTACTTATGTATTAACACAACCACCTTAGGAGAAGTCACCAAGTCTTCAGAATGTGTCATTCTTTCGGCAACAATGCTCATAATAATCCTTCAATCAAGAAATGGTGCCATTTTAGTATGCTCTCTCTCTTTTTTTTTGGGGGGGGTATTCCAAGGTCCTGCAGTTTGTTTAAACAAACTGTGATATTTTTTTAGGGGGGGCTTCAACTTAGTTTTAAAATATAAACCTGAGGAATTTGCCAACAATAGAAGAAACTACGGTGAGATTTCTGCAAGAATACAGAATTTCAATGAAAATTTTCTATAGGGGACAACAAGGATGTGTATTTCCTAGATAGCCCCTGTTGCCAAGGTCTGAACGAAGCTGAGTCTCTGCAGTTCTCAGATTTTTTTTTAAAACAGACATGCGTACCTTGAGAGAAGGTATAGCACAAAAAAATTGCAGAAATATTTGAAGAAGAATGTAGATTTAATGTATCACATAATCATAATAAAATTTGTATTTTACATTGCTAAAGTATGTTTTCTTTTCATACATTGATAATGTTTATCGACTTATGATAAATATCAATAGTTTGCGAATCCTTCTTAACAATAAGGCAGGAAAACCACCAGCTCACACTCAATAACTAAATTCTACTTTTTCATCTGTAAAAAAATCACCAAATTAGGCCAAGGTGCTTGCATTAATATGTAAGTACTGAAATATAGTTCGACCGCCTCATCCGTGACCATGAACGCAAATACGTATGCACCATCTGGACCGAATTATTCTCAAAATAGGGTGGAAGGATGGGGACTTTCTTTCCCTCCAGCATAGCTCTGTCGGGAGAAGAGAAGACCTTTCACGTCGCAGCAAGTTATACCGCCCCTTTTGGACGAGTCTATGTGTTTTGGCAGATTGCCAACCAGGGTTGCGCTTCAGATGGTTGAACTATATCTTGTTTGCCAGTCATTCAAAGGTAGGAAAAAACATATCAGTGAAACAATTTTTAAACTTTCACATTGGCATACAAATTTTTAGTAATTTTAATACAACTTATACCAGAACTCAATAACTGTGGCTAGAAAAGTTTATCTAAGAATCTATACAACTTAGGATCACAATCCCCATTCTGCGACTGCTTCTAGCAAATAAACCTTTTATTTTGTATTTGCATTTATGTGTTTCCTCATCCTTGCTTGAACTTAATAATTTCATTATTTTCTGAGCGTAAAACAGCTTTACGAAAAATTAATCCATTATAAGTTTTTGCAGCTATTGGGAAATTAGAACCTAATAATGAGTGAATTGTGTTTTGTGTTGTACTCCACATATATAATAACACTCTTCCGCAAATAACAGATGAAGGAAGGAGAATTACAAACAATGGCTCATCTTAGTGTGCTGAATTCCCAATCAAGTGGACAGCTGGCATAATTTGTTTTCCTCGATGCACAATGCAGGTGAGTCTCTTTACCTTGAGAATTCTTCATAAAAACAATACCCTCAAAAGAAAGAGCTCTTAAAAGCTTTATTGTGATCCTTAAGATTAATTAAATGAGATACTCATAAAAAATATATTCAAAACTGTAAAAGTTTTAAAGGATACTAAAACGATTTTAGGCATTTTACTGACAAAAACCCAGCTTTGATCATTTGCGCAAATAATTTCACATTACCCATTTTCCTTAAGTTTAACCTTACACAATTTACAATCTCTAATCGCACAACTCAGTTCTTTCAAGCCAAATCTAGCTTTCCTGCCATTATAGATCCTAAATGGCATTCAAAACTAAAATCATTCCATTATTATACACTCACCTGAAAAAGTTACCTAAACCTCCTTGCATCTTCTCAGTCATTTTCTTTCTTCACTACTGACATCATCCATTAATTTGCTCAGCCTGCAGATCACACTTACTGTCAATAATACTGATACAGATAAAAAATAAAAGTAATATAAATTCCCTGCGGTGCTCATTTTTAATTTCACAAATGCCAAAAAACTAACTACTAACTGCTACTTTTAACTTAACACACAGGTCAGTATATTTTCTTGATTATTTAATTTCATGTTTAAAATAAAAGCGTTTAAGAGACTTGTTTATATTCTGGAATTTCATAAATATTTTTTTTTCAAAAACTTTTAAAAAGCTACATAATTAAATTTCAATAATACTCATTCATGGAGGCAATACTATGCAATATTCAATTGTTCTTCAAGAACGAATATTTTGAGCCATAGCAGACATGTGCTGTAGGCATATCAAATAAAACCTACTTGAGTCAATGACTAAAAAATGTTCAAGCCAATGATGCAAGATCCCCGACGGCAGGTCTAACACATCTACAAATATATTTGTAACTTTCTATAACCACATTTTTACATTTGCTTGTAATACTATCAAAACTAACTCTGCCCAATGGAAGAATAGATGCATTTTAGATGCTGATTTCCTTAATATTAATTTTTATAATTTGATTCTAAACTTCTTCCAACATCCACAAGATGCTTAATCTAAATGTACCTATACAAAAAATGCACTTATGTGCTTGTACTACAGTTAGACTATGAATCCATTTCAACTCACTTTTGAACTCCTTCACTTAGTTATTTAAACCTAATCTTACACTGACGTGATATCCCTGTCTAATTTCTTAAAGAAGGTTTCCTACTTACCTCTGTTCAATTTCCTTTGAATAATACATTTTAAGTATTTGAAAAGTACTTGCATATGCATTATATAAGTACTTTTAAAATACTGCTTTTAAAAATTATTCTGGATAGTAAAAGACACGAATACCTATAATTTACAATAATATGTGAAAAGAAATCACTGATGTATAACTTAAATTAATTTGGTAATCAGCTTTAACCCTCATGCACTGCCTTCACAAAAGCGCTCATGTGGCCTTTATTTTTGTGATCACATGTCATAGATATGATGCATATATTAATGCTTACAAGTCATAGATATGGTGCATATATTAATGTTTACACAGTTTTTTTTTTTTTTAATTTTAAACATGAATTTTATGAATACAACATTTATATAGTTTCCCAATGCCTGTAGTTATATTTTGTGAAGTTTATAGTCATTCAAGAAATACAAGTAGAATGCAAAATGTTTGACTCCCAGCTTTGTTTTGGGCAGCAGAATTTAGAGATGGCAAAAAGCCTAGTGCCAGCCCAGCTATTAAAGCATTTAAATATAACATCATAGTTCTTTCTAACTCTACCTATGTGGTTTAAGAGATTGGTCTAGTGGTTAGTGATGTTGGTTGCTGTGTTGTTGGACCTGGTTTCAAATCTTGGAAAACAGATGGACATTTGTAAGTGGGTAATGTTTGCGTGGAATGGTGGCACCTAAAATAGTGGTAAGCTGAGTCTCTTGTGTAGGTTGCTAATAGGTAAAAAGGGTGTGGGAATGTAGTGGACATATCCTCCAGGGGTTCTTCACCAAAAATACAGCACAGCTGAGTTCGTGTGGTAAGACTATACCTGTATAAAAAATGGTGAAATTCTGGTGTTCCATCCACTTCTTTCATGTTCTGCATACTGAGACTACTGTTTCCCATTACAATCAGCATCTGAGACCTTACCTGAGAACTGCTTCCGTCAAATAATATGATACAGTGGTAGGAATTCCGATTTCCATTCTCTCATTACAATATTTAGCTATCCACTAATGAGAAATTGTACATGAACTCTGTTCCTTTTTGGTGTCATTTGAATAGCAAATCAGCTTTGATTAAATACTGCCTGAGAATTTATTAGTGATTTCCATTATAGGAATTAAAATTTATGCAACATCTAAAGATCTAAGTACTTTAGCTCTCAATTAACAGAAATTGATAGATAAATTAACATAAGCTTCATTCCTTTACATCAATTCATTTAGAAAGAAAACTGCCTGAAAATCAGGCAAAACTCTTATTTAATTGAAATTTGATATTTTCAACCCTTTATGAAGTGTGCTTATGCTCAGGAAATGTGCTATTTGATGCCATAAATATCATCAAGCAATTCGTAATGTACCACAAAAACTTTCTTGCCAGTCAGATTTTTATAATGACTATCAAATTTTTTACAGAAGAAAATAATAATGGTACTATGAATCAAATATACCTAAAGCTACAATAAGCCAGAATGATACAAGTTTTTGATTTCCAACGGTGCTATTACAGCAAAAAGAAAAAAGCAAATAATCTTCAAAACTCTCATTTAAAATTATGCAACAGCTCACTGCTCTACAGAAGGAAAGACAGCAACGCATGTATTTTACCTTGAAAGCATTCTATTTTTAGACCAGCAAGGGCAACTCCAGACTTAAAAAGGTTGGGAAATTGCTTTCTTCTATTTAGCTCAATTGTGAAAAAAATTTAAATATGATACCAATGTAGAGAATAATAGGATTATTCTTTTTAAAGATATATTTCAATAAATTTAAAACAAAACTTTGCCTTCATTAATTACACTGGTCATCAAAATTAAAGGATAATGAGAAAATGTACGCTCATTAAGTTAATGTTTCAACCAGTGCCCAATGCTGTAATTATTTATGTTAATTAAATATAATTGAATACAATATTGCACTTCCGTGCATATGTTAGTGCCAGAAGTATGCAAATTTTGTGTTGCTGTAGTGTTGTTTAAAGTGAATATGGTTTCACAGCATGATCAGTATTCAATAGTTATAGCTGAAAGGCATCATTTAAATGAAGGTCAAAAGAGGCAAATTGATAGAAATGAGAAAGGTCAATTAGAAATGGAGGTTGCCAAAGATTTGAATATTCGTTAAAGTGTCATTTCAGGAGCTGGAAGCCACTTTTTAAGCACTGGATCATTTGATAAGACAGCCTAGTCAAGGGCGACCAAAAGCAAAACTGCATCAGATGACCATTTTCTCTCGTCGGCTCGAAGAAACTGCGAAGCCACTATAAGAGTTTTGGCTTTAGACCTTCAGGCTGTCAGAGAAACTCAAAGTAGCCATTTTACTGCTGCACGAAGGCCTAATGAGGTTGGACTGTATGGGAGAAAAACCAATGTTTGTATCCCACTCATTCAAGCTCCCAGAGGGGGCCCATTTATCCTTGTGCTGTCATCATGTTCAATGCAGCCAAGACAATTAGGCCAAAGTATAGTTTACCGACAAGTCCAGATATAGTCTGAACAGAGATTCTACGACGTTTTGATCTAGAGAGCAGAAGAAACATGTGACTTGCCTTGTCAGCGAAATATCCGTTTCTGCGAACACAATTTAATGGTTTGATGAGGAATCATGACAAATGGCCGCACCGAACTGCACACCTTTCAAGGGGGTTTTAGAACTGCTTGGAGATATGTTGATGAGGTACTGGAATTCCAGATTAGACTGCTTAGGGATGCTGTTGGCCCAGAAGTTTTGCTAATGGATGACAATGCTTAGCCTCATCAAGCATAGGCAGTGTCAGAATACTTGTAAACAGAAAATATAACTCGAACGTATTGGCCACCTTACTTACCAGATTGGAACCCAAATGAGCATGTGTGGGATGCCTTTAGAGCACCAAATTTCAGCACGTCTAATTCCTCCCCAGACTCTCCAAATTCTGAAAAGTGCACTTTTAGAAGAGTGGTGTGCCATTCCACAAGACTTGATCAACACTTTGGTAAAGTCTAAGAAATCAAGATGTGAGGTATGCATATCTGTCCAAGGTGACCATACACCATATTATTAAAGAAAAAAATTTTCCACAACAGGCTACTTAATTTTTCCATCATTTTCCAATTTCCATAAATTTGGTTTTAATTTCAATATGTGAATAATCTTCTGCAAAACGTAATTTACACCAACTAATGCTTCTATACAAATTTCTATTGATAATTTTTTATTAAGTATCAGTTACATTTTATTTCTGGCATTAACCTTTACTTTTGATGACCAGTGTAAATATGTATTTGGAAAATAAAAAGGTATGAATATGTAAAATACCATAGCATCTAAACATACATTAAAAAAATTAAATTAAAACCTCAAAATAAGATTCCTTTAGCAAGTTTAGTTACAGTTAATAATTGTGCCATATCTGAACAAAACATACAAAATTATTATTGGTACTTTTTGATTATCTGCACTCCTAGTTTCAACAAGTGGTAGAACATAGGTGCATAAAATTATGGAAAAATTACCTTTACCAGCTGAAGCATCATCCATAACAGGCAAAATAACTTGTCAAAAATTCTGAATGTAGTAGTATTTTTAATGTACAATTCCTTACTGAGTACTGCTCTAAGCTAGTATGGAAACAGAAAAAGCATGTCTATAATAATTACTAATAAATGACTCTGTACAGCATCGTTAGACATTACCACCGATACCAGAAGATTACTGAATAGCATTTCACAACGCACAGAATAGTATTTTTAAAGTAGAAATTTCAATGGTTACTTTGAGTTTTTTATATAAATTTTGTAACAACTCTGCATAATTCCAACTTCTGACAGTGACAGTTAAAAAGAAAATCCATACATTTAGTATTCAATGGCAAAATGCTATCTGACAGACATAACAGAAATTAGAATTTTCAATTAATTTCATACTTTGATTCACTAAATTAGCATACGTAGTAAATTACCTTGGCTTTTGGAATACACTATACCTGCTTATAATAGCATGAACTCTGTATGATGTAACATGTCTGAGATCATTTTTAAGGTCAAATACGCTTTTATTTTCTTCTGGATCCCAAAATTATATCCTTCTGAATAAATGTATTGACAAATTCAGGGCCCTATGTTTTCTTCATAAAATATTAATTTTTATAAGATTCTGAAATAGGTTTTAGACATCAGAAAAGGTTAAATTTTACTGTAAATTGATTTTCTGAAGTTAAAGGGTGTTTTAAACTCAGAAGATATTTTACAGCTAATTTCAGACCTGCAAAATATGCAACTTAAATTCTGCATAAATTCCTTCATTTAACGCATTTAGAATAAATCATGACCAGAGGAAATAATTAAAAACATGAATAAGAAAATAAAGTATTTATCAAGAACTTTAATTGCAGATTAAAGGAAAATTTTGAGAACCAACTAGTTATACTGTGAGGAATAATACACAGAAACTGTTTGTCAACTACTGCAGATAATACATATTCAAATATTTTCAGTCAACACCTAGAAAAAAAATTATAACAAAAAATTCTGTTGTTCTCGCTTTCACTCTTACTGAAATTCCACATATAAGAAGAGCCAGTAAAAATGGAAATTTGTTGTATTGTATGTCAAGACATTTAAAACAATTATCAGCATATCTAGCATTATCCGATATGATGAAATAGAGCCTTTAAAGCAATTAAATGTAATAAAGAAAATCAAAACTCTTACCAACCATAATGAATTAAATCATTCTTTTGTAATGACACAGTACGTCAGTACCTGGACTTTTTCATACTGAATACAAAGTAATGAAAAAAATTTTTTTTCAGGAGATGCTTTCCAATACTAACCTTGACATTAATTTACTCCCAGTCTTTAAGCAAAAAAAGAGCATTTTGAGCTCAAACAGTTACATTAAACCTAAAAAAACAGGAAAGATTACAGAAACCATCTATTAATTGCATGAAATAAATTATTAAACTACTCTGATGATAATAGCAGCACTTAATATTTCAACAAATATTCTACTATGAATCATAGGGACACCATATCATAAGGTATATATTCATACGAACACCTCCCCCCCCACACACATTTAATAAATTTAAAATGTAAAAAGAAGAAAATAAAAATGCGTATTTATTTAGAAATTTTAACACTTTCAAGTTCACATAAAACAATTTCTGAATTACCATTTTACATGTATGTTAATCTTTCTTTTAAAGCTTCCACTCACAGCAATGTATTTTTCTTAGCTCAATATATTAGGTTTGTTTCTTTTCTTTTCTTTTTTTTTTTTTTAATTATATGCTGGCTTTGATAAAGGCCATTTTACTTCCTTGTATGAAGTAAAAAGGAAGTATTGTAATCGCGAAAAATTTCAGGTATCACATTTCAATGGAAATATCCATTTTGACCGCTATCGATTGCAATTTAATGATGTTTTTGCATGACATCCATACATAAGAACAGGACTTTTTTTTCCCCAAAAAACATTATAAAACCGATTTAAAATGAATTCTGAAGATTTTTTTTTGTGGCGTCTGTACGTACGTAACCCACATAACTCAGAAACGAGTAGCCTCAGAATGTTGAAATTTTGTATATAGGACTGCTATAGCATGTAGATGTGCACCTCCCCTTTTGGTTGCAATTGGCCTCACCAAAAGTATACAAATATGTCTACTCTGTTATTAATTAAATCTCTGTTGTAAATTAAGCATTGTTTGCTTTAAAAATGATTGATTTATGTTGTTCTTATTTTCTGGTTAAGGTTTTCATGCCTTTACTTAACCTGCATGCTGTAATTGTGGAATTATCAACAATTTAAGTTTTTTAAGTGTGGCTTATTTTTGTTTAGCATGGCGGCCATATTTGTTTACATTTGAAACACAACATATTAGTGGATTTGTTGTCATTCTAGATAAACTAAGTTTCGCAATACCAAAGTAATGTCTTCTTTTATTATTTCGAGTTAAATTATGCTCAATTCATTCTGGAATTATCATTCAAGTTATTAGCTTGTTTTTGTGCAGAAACTAATTTTAATTGTAAAAATTGTTTCAACTGTACTTGGTACTTTTAACTGTACTGTACTTATGCTTTTCTATATATTTCAATTTTTAATGAAAATATTTTGAATTTTACATATTTTTGACTTGCCACGAAGTGAGAACTGAATTAATTAGAATTGCATACGCATTAGGTAAGTGGCGCTGAATCGTCTGTGAAAAACAGTTTCTTTTTTATTTGCTTAATATCTATTATACATCATTTTAGATTTATTATAGTATTTAAGTAGAATGTGGTAATTCTTCAGATGATATAATTTTTATATACTCTGAGTAATAAAATGAATGAGATGTAATGCTGTTAAGTGAACCTAGCACCGAAGTGTTGCTATGGTAAATAAATATAGTGAACTTTAAAGACTGCATTTATCCTATTGTGGTTTATGTGCTATTGATGAAGTAGATTTAATTCAAAATTCATTAACTATTAATTCAATGTGTTTAAATGAAATGCAGAAAAATTGCGTATAATTTAATTTTCCATACAAGGAAGTCATGTGGTGTACACATCAGATTTTTTCATATAGTAAACACATATTGATTTTTATGCTGGCCTTGAAAAAGCCTTTTTTGCGTAGTAAAGACATGTTTGTGTTTACTCATCAAAACAGCCCTAAGGCACATTGTGCACTAAAGTTTCACACTCTCGTGGACTTTGAATGGAATTTTTCTTATGTCCCATGTCACTTCTCTAAATATGATTTCTAATGACAACTGGTTTTACAATGAAAAGGGGGTATGTTAAAATGGCTTTCACTGTGCTTTCTCTTTAAGTACATATCTGCTAACTCTTATATGATATTCACTTGAAATAATGTAATTTTTTATCTTGTTTGACAGGGGCAGGTAGAAGTAATCTGAATTATATTGACTATGCATAGTCAAGCTGCAACTTCTGGATCCATTACATATGACTTGCACAGTAATCTGAATTATATTGACTATGCATAGTCAAGCTGCAACTTCTGGATCAATTACATATGACTTGCACAGTAACGAGCAGAGACAGGTAAAGATGGGGAGTCACTGGTGCACGATCAAGGTTAGCCCCATCCTGGGTACAATGTGTTGATTGTTTAAACATAGCATTTTCTTAATAGCATATATGTGAGAGATGTAACTTCAAAATATCAGCACCCAATGCAACAGTTTGTAATAATAAATTATAGATGATTAAATAAACATGAACAGATGTTTGTGAGATACAGTAAGTCTGAGTAAAAGCATGGAGAATGATAAAGCAATTATTAGCACAGATAAGCATGTCTGAAAGGTGAGGCAGTGAAGCAACAAGTACGATCGTCAGTGCTCAAATGAACGACATCTGAACTGGAGGTGCAGCTCTTTCGTGAAGACAGCACAGTTTCAGGACCATTAAAAATTTGGAGAGTACGAACTAGCTGTAAGAAAGAGTGCATAATAGATAGCAATCACGGAATTAGTGGATAGGCTAGAAACTCTTTTCATATGCCATGCTTTTAGAAGGGAAAACCGAAAAACAGAGGAAAGGGAATGAGTTAGAAAAATAATTTAAATGCAAGATATAGATAAGTTCCATTAAGAATTAATATCATATACTATACTAGCATAAAGAAATTACAAAAAATGCATTCATATGGGTCCTGGCCGCTTGCGATTGTTAGGTTCTAAATAATCATAATCCATTAATGGGAGTGAATTGTTATTTACATCGATAATATTCTTAAATATCTTTTTGCAATTAATTGAATCTATATTAAGCTCATCATAAATAGCTTGCCTCTTAATGAACCATCTGCATTTACATATTAGCTAAAGAATAATATTTTGAAATCACTGAATTTTACAAATTTGAGTTTTACATTCAAAATCCCAGATGAGACAGGCATAAGTGATGATAGGCCGCAACATGGTCTTGTAAATCATTAACTTATTATCTACAGGGAGAACTGAGTTTGCGCCAATTAAGGGAGTAAGTTTAGATTTCTGAAGCTTTAAATAAATATATGTAATGTGTGGGGATCATGCGAGTCTTTAATCTAAAACTATACGAAGATATTTGACTTGCTTGGCCCACAAGATAACTGTAACAAGCAGTAATCTAAGTTGTATATACAATCATAATTCAAGCCACATACTGCATTATGGCAAGCTCTTTTTTAAATAATAATTTTAACTTCTAAATTAGATTATGCATATGATATATCAAAAATATGCACTAGTCACTCAACTGCAAAGTAATAATTAAAAGGTGACTTTAGTTTCCTAACCTACAGCCATGATACTATTTTTATAAAACATAGAACCTATCAGGACAGGAGCAGGACGTATTCATTGATAAATGTTATGTTAGATGCATACTGATCTTCCTTACAATAAATACATGAATCTCCTTTGCAAATTACAACTATAAATATGCACAGCTGTAATTTGCAATGAAGAAAGAGAAAAACTCATGTCTAACAACATTATACTTCCGGGGCTACATGTGATCCCTTCTTTTCATGTTAGCTACGTGAGGAAAAAACTAAATTTATATTTCTTATGCAAAAGCCTAGTGAAGCATAAGTTTATTTTAAAATAATTTCCAAATCTCAACTGCAATTTTTCCACAGTTAAGGCAGACATTTGTTTTTACTCTTTTCAAAGCAGCGTGCATGAAAGACGGGGGGAAAATGCTTCAGTTTTTCACACCACTGTGTTTCTACTCAGTTCAATGAATAGTGTTTTAAACAGCAGTACACAATCTTTTTCTTTTAATTTACTCCTACTTAAATGAATAGATAGTTACAATCAGAAAAGGAAACAATTGAAAATCAGAGGAAAATGCTTATTATTTTAAAGGAGGAGTCTGGTACAGTATAGAAACGTTTAAAATTTTTAATTACATTACTGTATTTTCAGAATGCAAAAAAATTGGAATAAGACACAAGTTTAAAAATCACCATACTAATTAAAGAATGCAAAAACCTCATTCAATCTGAAATGATTCTTTCCTGTAATGTAAAAACTGTTTTGCTACCTTTAAAATACCAAAGATATAACTGCAGTTCTTAGATGTCTCATAATTCTAACATGAGGCTCTTATTAACATGATGTTTTGCCATTCCTCACATTATTGGCAGTAGTATAAAAAAATAATTACATTATACAGACATTTTTTATGTAGACTTTCTAGCATGCAATATTTATGTCTCTGATTAGACAGATGTACTCCTTCCCCCCTTATATATCATATGCATATGATTACTGTAAATACTGATGGGAAAGCAAGCTCAACTTCTTCTTTATTTCCTTTTTATTCATGCAACTGAACTTATTGAATGATTTTCTTAATAACATAACATACAACCTGCATCGTAAAAATATTGCAATGAACCCGTCATGTTCGCTGTGGTTACACTATGAGATTTCTTGCATTCTCATGCCTTACTAGGCCAAGAAGGTTTAAAATATACAGCAAAATATTGATTTTATGAGACTGCACACAATGCTTTTCAGTTAGAAAACAAGCAATACATATTTACTTCAATCGGGGATAACTTCTTTTGAGTAAATAAGTAGTTACTAATAACTGTGTAAACTACACGTAAGTTTGAGTATTGTCGCTGAGCATTAAAATTTAAGAAACTGTTAGATGAATGAGTTATATAAATTTATAGATAATGAAAGAGTGAATACAAAAACTAATATTTTATGACTTCAACTTCTCAAGATCTACGGGCAAAGAAATTTTATTATTTAAATTTAGCTTTTGAAGGTCACTGGATAATCTTTACAAGTTAAAGGATAAAATTTTCTGCCTGATTTTTTTTTTTATCCTGCCTTTTATTCTGGATACTGGGATCAGTATTTTTTAAGTCTCAAAAGAACATTTAAATTTCATACAAAGCTAAAAAAATACTGATTTATCAATTCAACAATTTTGATTTCAGTTTTTCATTTCTACTGATAAATAGTATGAAGTACAATATGTACAAATGATTTAAATCATAAAACAGAATTAGAAAATAAAAAGGCCTTCCACTTAAGAGGATGATTATTTGACAAAACGCAATCCAATGGTGTAAAACAAGATAACTCTCCCTCCCTAAATTTAAATGTAAGTGAAAAAAAATTTACAATAAAAATTAAGCATTAAAAAATTAAGACAAATAATTAAACAAAATGAACAATTTGACTGCATAAATTTTAGTGAATTTATAATCATTGCAATTATGCTGAATGCATTATGATATGTAATATATGAACAAGCATTTTGGTTTTTAAAATGTTGATGATTTCATAATAAAAATGAAAACATAACATATAGTTTGCTAATATTTTAAAATAAAGAGGTATAATACTTCATAATAAAACATATTTTGGCAGAATAGAACGATTTTGCTTTGTTCTACACCACCACAAATTGAAAGAATGACTGAATTATATCATAAAGATTTAAAAATGATTTAAAATAAAAGTGCTCTTCTATTCACATATAAGCATTTTGTTTCTAATAATTTAATCATAAATTAAAAACTAAATATCCAATGAAATTAAAATGCATTAGTATAACATATACAAATATATATCTTGAAGTAAACATGGCCACTCTCTCACAAATTAATATACCTACATACACATGCATACATACACATACACATGCACACGTACAGTCTTAATGGGCATACACACATCATGTGTGTGTATGGCCACATTAACACAGATGACTGAACATTTATGAATTCATTAATCCCAAATTTAAGTGGTAGAAGATACATATTAGAACAGATATACAATGGATGAAATTCTTTAAATGTTTTCAGTAAATTAATATACATAATATTTAGCTATTTAACTCAGATTTAAAACAGAAATTATATTCAAACATTCATTCAACACACAACTTCATAATCTATAAAATAAAAAGTAAATATAAAAATCCATATATTAAAATAAACTCCTGTTCTTTCACAACGGCTTTAACAAATAAATCTAAATAGCAATTTGAATGAGTATATTTTGAAGACTGAAATTCAAATGCCAAAAGTTACAATTTTAAAATTAATATGGCATATCAGATATATTTCATACTCTTAATTACTCACTTAAAATTGCATATATACATATATACACATGGTGTTTATGCTTGGTTTAGAATTAACATTAAGTGCATGTCCTAGAGGTCATTCCAAAAAAATAAAACATTTTTTAGCATCCTAGCTTGCTCAACATTTTAAATGTGTCCGTTTAAAAATTAAGAGTTACTACCTGAAGATTTTTTTAAAAAAAATACAACTATGGTAGACTTTCAATTAACAAAGGTAATAATGTGAATGACACACATGATTAATGCAATATTACTGTTGATACAAAAGCAGTTAGAATCAAAAGAAGGAATAACCAGTATTATAATTGATAGAAGATATTTAGAATTTACCTGTATCAGTTTAATCTAGAGAATAAGTTCATTTAGTTACATAAGTTACATCAATAGTAAAAAAAGAACCCATTATACATATGAACATGCATGATCAGAAATGATGAAAATAAGTTATGACATTCAAGTACAATATAACAATATTATTAAGTTTAAAATTTGTATAAGAATTCAGTTAGAACGTTTTGCTTTTTGGCAAAGTTTTCTTTCATGACTATCATATTCCCTTTCTAAGTAGGTATGTGATACAGTAAAACCTACACACTGTGCATGAGCTATTTTGTCTTCTGACAGCTCCTCGCTTCTCACTCATTGTCTCTTGATTTCTGCCTTTTGCACAATTCATAATTTATATGTCGGTGAAGATTTCAAATCTGGGCAACTCATAATCATACTGTACCCATTCCAAAATGTTTTTCTTATCCACATTTTTATTGCCAGGCACATTGCTTGTCATCCAGGCAAGATCTGCGAGTAATAATTTTTGTGTCAGCAGAAATTTCTTCCAAGATTTCTTGAGAATGATGGCCTTACCTTTTGCATTCTCAAAGACTGCATGCAAGATTGAAAATGTTTTTTAAAATGTTGCAAGATCTTAGCTTTCTTCAATGAATTTACACAATACTAAAGAGCAGTATTTCTATTTGACTGTTGCAATGACCCCTGTATTACAGCTGTCATATTACGAAGCAAGCATTTTAAAATACATTTCCATCTTTAGATCTTAGTACTAACTCACTTGAATGGCATGATAAATCATCTAACACTGAGACTGCTTTTTCAGGAAGTCTTTTTTAATTACTATTGAAAAATGATTATTTTTTTATCATTTTTTCCTGACAAATAAGGAACAAATAGTTGATTTGCTTTCTTCCTTTTAAAAGACCTCAGTATTTACACCTTTCTGATTTACAACCAGATTCAGTTTATAATTTCCTACCACAATTGTTACAAATGATTAACTGGTCTTGTAATTAAGGAGCATTTTTATCTTTTTCAAACACTAGTGTTTTCGTAGATAAGCATTTTTACAATAAACCAGATTCATCAACATCATGTATTTGTTCTAAAAGCAATTTTTCAACCACACTAACTTATTAAACTTATTTCAGAAATCCTTTCCAGCATTAGTTACTGCTTAGAAATTCAATTTTCACTCTAGAATGCCATGGCACTTTTTGAATCATATGTGGTATTCCAATGATGCACTGAACTCGCCTTCAAATCCTAATTGTTTAGAAAAAAATTCTAATACAAATAATTTTACTATAGGATTTCACTGTGCCTGCGAAACCACTCCAACACAGTTTTATTAAAGTCCTTGCCCATGATTTTTTCCCCCTTCAGTTCCTTAATATAAATCAAACACAGTTTGCTAGTCTACGTTATACAATAAAGATATCAAATCATGCTTGATCTATTCTTCAGTTTAGTAGTTAGTTCAAGTTTTTAATGAATGGAAAGAACTAAAAACTTGTACTTTTTTAATACATTTTTCTTACAAAAGCAAAGCAAAATTACTTGAAATAGTACCACTGATCACAAAAACGTTTTGACAATGAAAAACAAATTATATGTATACGGGGCAGTTACTTGAGAAAAATTTGAAGGAATTATGGAAAATATGTCAGAAATAACAAATCAGGAGTAAGATGAGAGAGATGAAGCCAACAGAAGAGCACCTGCTAAATTTTCTTTCTTGGAGTTTGGTTTGGTTTCTATAACTACGTAGCAAAGCACTCAAAAGCTATCTGCCTAAGAGCAGGCATGCCTTGGTGGAGGACTTTCTAAATGAAATTGGCTTGTATACATGTTGCACAAGGACAAAACCATGGAAAACGGCCATGCAGCTAGTCTTGGATTCGAAGCACAGACTGAACTACCAGTGCTCAGTGTAATATTTAATAATTTGTAAATGGTAACATTTAATATTACCATTTAATATTAACAATTTGTAAATGGTCATTTTGGTATAGAAAAATGTAAGAAAAGAGCTAGAGATGTTTTGTTTTGGCCACTTATGAACAAGCACATAGAAGATAAAATTTCGAAATGTTCTATATGTAATGAATACCAGAACAAAAACATAAGAGAGCCTATGATACCACATGAAATTCCCAATTTACCTTGGTATAAAGTTGCGACAGATTTATTTGAGGTTAACAAAAATGTATATTTATTAATTGTAGATTACTATTCCAACTTTTTTGAAATCTCCAAACTACCAGATACTCGAAGTCAGACAGTGATCAGTTACATGAAATCTCATTTTGCAAGATACAGTATACCATTAATAGTGATATCTGATAATGGACCTCAGTTTGCAAGTAAAGAATTTGCAAACAAATACCAATTTAAACATATAACAAGCAGTCCATACCATCCACAGTCGAACGGATTAGCAGAGCGTTCAGTACAAACGGCGAAGAAATTGTTAAAGAAAGCTCAAGCAGATCATGCTGATCCTTATTTAGCATTGTTAGCTCATAGGAACACTCCAACTAATGAGATGCTAGGATCACCAGCTCAACGACTTATGAGTAGAAGAACAAGAACGATTCTTCCTACATCTGAAGAATTACTTAAGCCTCAACTTGTGAAAAATGTAAAAGAAAAAAATCAACCAAGAAAGAACTAAACAGAAGTCATATTATGATCGTCATACAAAAACATTACCATCGCTAAATAAAGGAGATTGTGTTCGGGTATATCAAGATAATCGCTGGAAACCAGCAGTTGTAGAAGAAGTGCATAAGACACGTAGATCATATATACTTAGATCAGGTGGATCAGTATTGAGAAGAAATAGGAAAGATATTAGAGAAAACAGTTTAGCTGTTAAAGAGAATATCAGAGGAACAGAACAAGGAGTTAATACACAGAAAACAGATGTAAAAGGATATGATTCCAGATATTCTCAAGGGCAAAGTTTAGAAAATCAACTACCAAACTCTGCTAACTCAGAAACAAGGAATGGTGAGCTAAGAACTAGAAGTGGGAGAGTGATTAGAAAGCCGGCCAGGTATTTGGGCTGATGTTAGACTGTTAAAACTTTTGAACTTTTTAAAAAAACAGAAGATGTAATATTTAATAATTTGTCAATGGTAACATTTAATATTTAGTAACTTGTAATTGGCAACACTTTGGATACAGATTTGAAAATAGAACTATGCTGGTATTGCAGTTCTCTGTGATTATACATTCTAAGATTGTAAATAAATAGTTTCTAAAAGCTAAAAGTGTACCCTCATAATAATATACTCAGAGGTTTTATCACTTAGTCATTTCCCTTTTTGGCGAGGGGACATGTACTGCATTTATTTACATTGCTGTTGTACTTCAAAAGGGGTTAACATGAAACACAGTAACATTTTACACCATTTTACAGCTGAGCTGTTTATTAATGGACAATTTAACGATGCTTATATATTTCGGATTATGACCAATTAAGAAAATGGTATATTAATATCACCATCATATTCATTGTTCTTTTCCATGCATTCTTGTTTTTTTCTTTATGATTTTCAAAAACAAAACACTTTTTCACAGGCCTGCAAAAAACGTTTTTCCTAGATTGGGCCCAGTTAATCTGCAATTCAGTTAAGCAGGAGTTTAGTAAGACTTCTCTTACTTAAGAACAAGTAACGTTATAGAAATTTCCATATCCAAAATAAAAAAAAAAAAAAAAAAACCTGTTAAGAAATCGGTAAAAACGTATGTAAATCAAATTCATTCAGTAAAATGTAGCAAAATCTTAAACACTAAGCATGGCTACTTTATAAGGTGCACATAAAGTTTTATATTAATTAAAGATGAATTTAATGTATTTCGTACACAGGCATCTAAGCGAATATCTTTCAATATATTCTACTCATTTTATTATACCTGACTATGTCTATCATTGAGCAACTGCATACTCCCTTGTTCTAGGAAATATCAGTCAGATTTGTTTCCTTTCTTAAAAGAACTTTTTTAAATGGGAATTTGTTAAAAGCCAAATGCAAATATTTTAGTAGCACAGTCAGGCAGAAATTTGTAGCTGCCAACCTTGCAATACATAAAACCGGAAGGTTCTCACGTGAAAAGTTGAAATTTCTATGAAGTTTTTGAATGGCACAGTGATAGTTTTTTCTTTTAGCTAATTTAGTTTTAGAATTTTTTTACACTTTTGTGCTGGGATAATTCTGAGTATATAAGGACTGTTTTTATTTATACCATAGTACTTTTAAATACAATGAAAATAAAATTAATAATTTATGTATACACTATTGTGCTGACAAAATTAGTAGCACACTATGTACAAGTACAGCTAAATTAAATAAAAATTATTAACTCATCAAACATGGGTGGAATCTTCAGAAAAGATTCTACTAATGTCTACAGTAGATTAAGACAATTTAAATTAAGATCAAATAAAATTTAGTAAGAAGAATTATGCTGAAAATAATTAGGATGGAGGAATAGAATATGCACAGTTTAATGTTTCATTGATTCAATAAATTGCATTTATTGATAGGGAGTATTTTCTATTATAGTTTTCCTTAGTAAAAGGCTAAAAATTAAAAACCGGGAAAGTTGGTGATGGGAGACCGGGAGTTGAGAATAAAAACCGGGACAGCTGGAAACTATGCAAATTACTTTCCATGGTCATATGACTCAATGACTTCCAGTAAATGCTGAGAAATCTTAAGAAACCAAACATATGACACCGTATATATATATTTATATATAAATAAAATTTTACATTCATATAATTTACACAATTTAATTTTTTTAAACATATTAAAACAACCATTTAAAATATTACAAAGGAATGTATACGAACAAAATACTTAATATTTATAAATTACCAAATGAAATGGCAATAATTGCACATGTAGGATGATATACCTACTACTTCAATACTTTGGTAGAAAGATCATTTTAAGACCAGATGGCAAAAATATTTATCTTTATGTAAGCAAACAGGACTTGAAATATTAGGTCAGACAAGTTCTGTAAAATTTCAATCATGAATTGTGTTATAAGAATACTTTATAATGCCTAATATCACATATAAAACAAACTTTTAACCAACTGTGAGTAAATGCATGTATTCTAAATTTATTTAGCATTCATTTATACTTTCCACAGCTCAATGACATACTTTACTCCCGTTTAATGGCTCTGATAATTCTTATCATGTAGTAACAACTACATGTATTTCAAGTCCTGTTTCAGACAGCATCTGAGACATTAACAGCAATCATATTGCAAAATAGTCATCATCATTCAATCTAAGAATCAGCAATAGTTGTGCTCCATTTTGTATCCTTTAATCCAAAACATACATTTATCAACAACTGTATTCCTTCCCAATTATGGATCTCAATGAGATATATTTGGTAGAGGTCATAGAACCTTCCATATAATACAACTATCTGGACACAGTCTATTGTGCTAATCAGCGGAGGAGGACAACAAACCTGGCAGTGTTAGATGGCAGTCTGCTCATCCAGTGGATGTCTTTTAGTACTGATGACTACACCACCATCACTTGTTAGACTCTGGATGCTGCTGTGATCATCAGTATCACTTTGGTTACTATTATAACCAATTATGTCTACTTCATCTAAAAATGGAATATGGTTATATATTAAAAGCATTGCAGAACCAGAAAACAAGTCATTTATGCATGATTATAAAGTAAAAGCAATCAAATTGAATTTTTCGAATAATTCATATGAATTTGAAATAAGTAAAAAATCCACTAACACATACAAAAGTTTATAAAAGAACAAAACTAGTATGCATAACTGGGATGAAATGTTTTGAACTTGCAACTCTACTCAAAAAGTAGTTCGAGTTAGACAATTAAATATACAATTGCCATCTTTGAAATCTTAAAAACTGGGAGACTTTTGCAGAAGGTTTCCTTGCTGTGTGGTGACACAATTTCAAAAGAATTTCAAACTGACTTTTATTGACTTTATAATGCACGTTTCAGGTTACTGGGCTATTTGCAATGCAATTCGGATATAAAATATATGAACATTTAATTAAATATTTCAAATTTTATGCTCCCTAGCTAATTTCATTAAAAAATTTTCTTACACTTTTATACAAGAAAATCCAGAGCAATGAAGAAAAGATTTTATATTTATACAAAGTACTCTTAAGTATGATGAAAAATTTAATAATCAATATACATAGTACTTGTGAGGATAAACTTAGTAATGTATCATACACTGAAGTATACATACAAATATTCACTGATTAAATGCTGCTTGAATCTTCATATAAGAATATATTAATGTCTATAGTAGACTAAGGTTATAACTCATATTAAATGAAATCTAGTAAGATCAATAAAATGTATTAAAAATATAATTCAGTTGAAATAAAATTAAATAAGAAAACTTATTTTGAAAATCAACAGAGATGGGGGAAACAAAATTTGCCTAATTCGAGTTTCATCAATTTCAACACATTCATGTATTGCTGTAAAACAGTTTCCTTTGTTAAAGGCTAAAAATTCAAAACCAGGATATTCAGTGATGTACTGGAAGACATGAAGAAAAACTAGGTGAGTTGGAAGCTGTCCTAACATAAATGATATGACATATAACTGACCTTGGAAATTCTGAGGAAATTTCAAGTTGCAGTGCTTCAATGCTTAAATTAGACACAGCATGGGGGAAAAACCATTCTGTACTTCATCTACGAAAACAGAGCATCTGGCAACTAGCTAGCTTAAATTAAGACACCAAAAAAAAAAAAAAAAAAAGTTACCAGCCTAATAGAATTGTTTAAGGAAATTGGCTTGTATTTAATTTATACATTGGGGGAAATGAAAACTGTCAAGCAGTCTGATTTCTAGGATTTGAACTTGGATCAAACTGCCAGCATTCAGCTGTTATTATTCATTTGGCTACTAGTGGGCCTCTGAAAATGATATAATGGAATGAAAATGATATCATGGAAATGTAATCACTACAGCAGTTAAAGATGGCATCATAAGAAACCAACTACAGTCAAAAGTCTTTAATCTGGACGTCCATAATCCGGAATGATCTATAATCCGAACCTCAAAGCTACAAACTTTCTGTGCATGCGTAAATGCATAATACCTTTATGCATGCGCATATGCATTTACACATGCTCATAATACGTTTACGCATGCATGTTTAATGTATAACGGACGGTATAAGCTAAGCTAAAATTATCTAATTATCTACTTCAGTTAATGCTGCAGATTGCATTGTTCCTTAATCTTCGAATTGGATCTGGCTTATTATTTTTTGCAGACTGTTAGAGGAATTTTATAAAAGTAAGCTTGAACTTTCGATTATGTCAAAAAGAATTTCCGATTCTGGAGCTGCCAAAGGATCTACAAAGCGAAAGCATGTTTCGATGTCCATAAAAAAAAAGTGGAATTGCTGCAAAAAATGGATAAAGGCATATCCTTTCTTTCTCTAACCATTCTGAAATCTGTTTATCAATTTTACGCTGCTGCTCTGCGAGGGACGTTGCGGCACGCAATGAACTGGAAGTTGATCTGTCAGCACTATCCTTATCTTCAGGGCAGCTGTTTTTATTTTATTTGGCTTATAATTCCTTACTAACTGTAGCATTTCATCTCGATGCATTCCTTCTTTGATATGATTTAAATCAAATTCCTCATCATTATAAATATCACGAATACACATCAAATAGTTCTCTGGTTGCAATTTTCTAATTTCAACTATGCGTAATGTATACTTTACGCACGCACGCGTTGAAAGAAATGTTTAACAAAGTTAACAAATAAATATTAATTTTTTTGTAAATTTTCATACCCTTTAGATTATAATTGCTATTTATTTCCTAAATTACAGTTTCATATTTTTAATTTTATAATTTCTGCATGCCATCTTACCAGATTTAAACTGATGATCTCTTGGTTAAAGGTCTTGAAAAATGTCCTGATTTAAATTATGTTAAGGGTATTAGAAAAGAAATTGTTGCCGACTATCAAAATAGAAGTCATTTGGCATTATCATTGATTTATATGAACGTAAGCCCTGAACCTGAATATAGGAACTTAATAAGTGAAATAGATGATCCTGTAATTGCATGGGATACACTTGCTAAATGCCAGATTATCGATCTAGACATATGTTCTTGTTTTCAGACATATGTTCTTGTTTTCAGAGTTCTTAAATTGTAAAATTAAGCCAAATGAAAGTATTAGTTTCTTTTCTTCTAGATTAAAACGCATTACTGAACAATTGGCTGATATTAATCAAGCTGTAAGAGATGTCTATATATGTTTTCAGTTTCTTAGGTTTCTTCCAGAAAAATATGATCAGGTAGTTCAGAAAGTTTTGAGGTTGCCAGATGAAAAGTTCATATTTAAAAATGTTGAACTGGAAATACTTGCAGAAGAATCACGTCTTAATTTAAGGGAGATAGATAGGGAAAATTCTAACAAGACTACAGAAGTTCAAAGTACTCACTTTGAACCCAAATTTAAGGAGAATAAATGGTTCAAGTGTCATAAATGTGGCCGTCCAGGTCATATTCAAAAGTACTGTATAGAATGAAAGGTAATTTTTCCAGATCACCCTTGCCTGCTTCTTCTGTTTCCTCAGTTGTATCTAGTAGTAATAAAACATCCCCCAAGCGTAAGTCTAAACCCAAGTTATGTAAAGGTAAAAATAATTCTCATGCTCAGTCCCTTTTTATAGCTCAAGCTAATGTTAACAACTTGGAGGAAAATTATGATAGTTGGATTTTGATACTGATCTCATCATTTTTGTAAAAATCGTGAATTGTATGATAGTTTTTCTCCTGTGAAGAATGAGAATATGCTGGTAGCTGTTGATGGGACAACGTTTCCAATTCATGGGAAAGGTACTGTTAAAATTAAATTTGAGGATAGAATTATTTTGTTTAAAGATGTTTTATACTCACCTGAACTGAGACGAAATTTAATATCTTGACCTAAGGTGGATATCAATGGAGCAAGATTTTATGGTAAAAATGGGCAAATTAAAATTACTAATGATGAAAATGAAACTATTTTCAAGGCTAGATTGATAGGAATTAACTATCATGTATTCCCAAAAATAATGAAAAAAGGGGGCAAATCTGTGAAATTTGAAGCATCCATAGTTCAACATAACAATAGTGAATTACGGCATGGTCGGTTTGGTCATATAAATTATGGTGCTATTGTCAGGACCAGTGAGAGACATTCAGTTCGAGGTCTTCCTGTGTTAAAGAGTGAGTGAGTGAGTGAGAGATTATGGCGCAAAGCCAAAGATGGTTATATTGCGCCAAACACGAGATGGGGTGTGTGCAACTGATGAAATTAATATACAATAAATAAAAACAAGTAGGCAAATGTATCAAATCCAGAGGATGAAGTCATATAAAAACAAGTTAAAACCACACATTTAAAATTCAAGACACAATCTTCAAAACAAATTACATTAGGTGATAAAAGCCAGTCTCTTTTAAATAATAAAATAAATTACAATTGACCTCTCTTCCGATTAAACGGTCGAGAGGTAAGTCACAGCCATTAAAACATTTCTGACGAAGATTATTAAAATACGGACACTCAATTAAAATATGACGGACAGGTAGACAAACATTACAATTTGAACAAACAGGCTCATTCTCAGCTTTTAAAAGGTAGCCATGTGTCACTCTAGTGTGACCAATTCTGAGGCGAGTCAAAAGAACTTCCTCCTTACGATTTTTGGTAGATTCCCAATGCTCAATTATAGGTTTTACTTGTCTTAACTTGTTTTGGAGCTGAACATCCCAAATTTGCTGCCATTTTCTTCGGACCTTTCCCTTGATGACACAGCAGATATCTCTAAAAAGGATAAGGCGACTAGACAGTTCAACAGTAGATTTGGCTGCGATATCTGCAAGCTCATTTCCCTTTATTCGAGCATGTCCAGGAACCCAGCAGTACAGGACTTCATATCCTCGAATCGTTAAGTTTATATGAATTTTGAGAACATCCACTACCACAGGATTCTCAGTGTTGGGAAAAGCTTCCAAAGATTTCAGAGCACTATACGAGTCTGTATAAACTATGAACTTTTTGTGGCAGAGCTTTGAGATGTACAAAAGACCATAATATATTGCAGTTAATTCAGATGTTAGGACTGAGAAAGCATGGTGCAGGCATCTGCCCTCCATGTAATCTTCAAATACAAATGCCATCCCGACATGATCTTTTGACTTTGATCCATCTGTATATATCGGATAATAACTGCTATATTTGTGCCTGTGTTCAGTGAAGAGTTGTCTGTAAACGATCTCGTTAGTGCTTGCCTTCACATGATGTTTGAAAACATCAAGAAGCTGAATCCGTGAATTTTCCCAAGGTGGAATTTCGAAATTCTGTACTGCTTGGGGGCGCATATCAGACGGAATGTTCCTCAATGACAGGGTGAACTCTTAAAGGAAAGGTAGGAACGCAGGATGGACGTGTTTCAAATAAAACGTTACACGCATCATCGAGTAAGCACTGCTTATTGGGATGTTCAGGTTGGGATAGAATATTAAAATATTGCAAGAGGGACAATTGCTCACGCCTCAAATAAAGTGATGGTTCGTTACAGTCAATGTACAGGCTCTGGATGGGAGAGGTCCTGAAAGCTCCTGAACAAATCCACAGAGCTTGATGGTGAACAGGATCAGTTTTAACAATACTGATGGCTGAGCGGATCCATAAACAACTGAGCCATAGTCCAGTTTAGAGCGGACGAGCGCTCTGTAAATGCAAAGCATGGAGCAACGCTCTGCACACCAGAAGGTGTTCGCCAACACTTTTAAAATATTTAGTGTTTTTAGACACTTCTTTCTCAGGTTTAAAACATGAGAAAGGAAGTTCAATTTTCGGTCGAACATCACTCCTAAAAATTTTACTTCAGGCGTAACTGGAATAATTGTACCATTCAGATATAACTCAGGCTTAGGATGGAGACCTCGCTTCCTACAAAAGTGAACACACACATTTTTCTGTTTGGAAAAAGTAAATCCCTGTTTGTTTGACCATTCTTGGATCTTATTCAGAGCCATCTGCATTTGCCTCTGTATGTATCTCATGTCTGCCCCTCGACAGCTAATCTGCAGATCATCAACATATAGAGATCCCAAGATGGTGGGAGGAAGTTCTTTTATTACAGAGTTTATTTTTAAACTAAACAGGGTTATACTGAGCACACAGCCTTGAGGCACACCCTCTTCCTGTTCAAAAACATCTGACAGAACAGAGCCAATTCTTACTTGAAAAGTTCTAGTGTTCAAGAAATTTTGAATGAAAATTGGTAGGTTGCCGCGCAAGCCACTCTCATGAAGATCGCGAAGTATACCGTATCTCCATGCCTTATTATAAGCTTTTTCAATGTCGAAGAATATTGAGACAAGGTGGCTTCTTCTTACAAACGCTTTTCGAATAGATGTCTCTAAGAGGAGCATGTTATCTACAGTTGTTCTTCTCTTTCGAAAACCGCTCTGATAAGGCGATATAATATCATTCTTTTCCAAGAAGTAGACTAGGCGGCTGTTTACCATCTTTTCAAACAGTTTGCATACGCAACTCGTAAGGGCAATTGGCCGATAGTTTGATGGATTCCTTGGATCTTTCCCTGGCTTAGCAATAGGAATTACAACAGCTCTCCTCCACGCACTGGGAAAAATACGCTCCTTCCACACTCTATTGTAAAGAGTGAGGAGGGCAGTCAGTGACTTATAGGACAGATGTTTTAGCATTTCGTAATTCACGCCATCAAGACCCGGAGAAGACCTATGTGTCTGCAATAAAGCTCTCTAATTCCAGCATAATAAATGCTCTATTGTAAGGCTCAGATTTGGACGAGTTGAATGCAATAGGATTTATTTCAGAGTGCTGCTTGATAGAGAGAAATGCAGGTGAATAGTTTCTGCTGGAAGAAACGGCAGCAAATGTCTCACCGATAGTATTCGCAATTTCTTCTATGGAGCTAATCACTCGGCCATCTTTTTCCAAAAAGGAAAGTGAGTGGTCTTTATATATTCCGCATGCTTTTCGAACTCTTTCCCAAACCCACTTACTAGGCGTGGAGGATGTTATTGACGACACATATGAAATCCAGGAATTCCTTTGGCTCTGCCTCCTTACTTTTCATGCATTTGCTTTGGCTCTTTTAAATGCAATGAGGTTTCGCAGTGTAGGATATCTACGAAAAATACCCCATGCTTTTTTCTGTTTTTTCAGTGCTTCATGACAATCGCGATTCCACCACGGTTTCGAATATTTCAGTATTTTTCCTGATGTTCTAGGAATGGAAAGCATAGCTGCCTCAATAATAGTATTTGTAACAGCTTCAACAGCATCATCGATATGCGCATCTTCTACCATTTCATCTGTGAGCTCTGCAATGGAAGAGAAGAGTTCCAAGTCTGCCCTATCGAGTATGAATCGAGGGGATCTCGACATGGGGTTTGCTCCTCTTCGTGCAAGAGATATAAAAATGGGATAGTGAACGCTGTTGTAAAGATCATTTCTCACACTAAAAGTGCAAAATGGCAGCAGAGATGGTGAACAGATGGCAAGGTCGAGAGCGTGGAATGTCCTTGAAGGCTCATGGAAGTAAGTATTCTGCCCATTATTCAGGAGACAAAGGCTATGATCTTCGATCATCTGCTCAATTTGTCTTCCACGGCAATTTGTATCTTTACTACCCCAGAGCGGACTATGGCCATTAAAATCTCCTATTATTATGAAAGGCTCAGGCAGCTGCTCTAAAAGATCATTTAAATCTTGCTGATCAATGTGCTCATTAGGAGGCAAAATAAAGAGAAACGACTGAAACTACAATATGAAAGTTTACTTGTACAGCGACAACTTGGAGAGAAGTCGTCAAAGGAAAGGAACTTGAGGGATAGTCCAGTGAGGTGAGGAGACATACACCTCCACTGGGACGCTCACGTGCAAGGTTATCCTTCCTGACGAGAGAAAATCTCCGAAGTTTTGCATGTTGATCTGGTTTCAGATTAGTCTTTTGTATTGCCAAGCACATGGGATGATAAGCATCTATTATAGATTTGATGTCAAGGAAATTTCGGTGGAAACCGCGACAGTTCCATGAGACGAGGGTGGCCATTATGTTTGATGTTTGTTCTTTCTGTGTTCCTTTTTAGTTTTGCGCGGAAGCAGATGTTCAGGAATTTCCAATCCATCCTCCACTTCCATACTGTCTGAATCTAGAGATTCAGAATTCAAACAATCTACAGAACTATTGCTGCGGCTTCTATTTTTTGTTACTATTATTGGAGGCACAGTTTTGGGTTTGCTCGGGATAGCTATTTCTTTTTTTGTACGATATGTGTTGTATTTTCCTTTGTCTTGTTTGCAGGTTGCTGGGTTTTATTTGGTTGAGTCTGTGTACTTATGGAAGTTTGGGTGGCTATAGTGCGTGTTGATTTAACGGCGCTGGCGTATGATTTGCTTGATTGAGGCTGTGTGCTTTGAACTTGTCTCCTGGCTTCGGCATATGAAATGTTCCTAGAAACTTTTATGGTCTGAACTTCCTTTTCAGATTTCCATTTTGGACAAGAGCGAGAAAATGCTGGGTGATCACCCTTGCAGTTAACACACAATGGTGCAGCGGTGCAATTCTCACTATCGTGGCCAACCAACGAGAATCTGGCGCACGTAAGGATGCCACGACAGGATGTCTTAGAGTGACCAAACCGCTGGCATTGGAAGCATCGCATTGGGTTTGGAATATATGGTCTTACGGGGCAGTTAAGATACCCAGCCTTTATATTCTTCGGCAGATCAGGTGATTTGAAGGTCAGGATCACGTGTTTCGTGTCAATCAACTGGCCTTCCTTTCGCATCTTGATCCGCCTAGCACCACAGACATTTTGGTCAGCTAACTCAGAGACGAACTACACAGAAGGTCGATCTCCGAGATCACGCCTCTACAGGTATTAAGCGTTTTGTGTGCCGACACTGTTATAGCTACTTGTCCAAGTTTGGTTTGACGTAAAAGTGAAGCAGACTGGGTGGCTGAAAGGGTATCAATGAGCAAGTCTCCAGAACGGAGACACTTTATGTTCCTTGGCTCACCTACGCAGGAATGAATGTATTTGCTGACCAGGAAAGGAGACATCTTTTGCAATTCTCCAGAGGCACTGGAAACAAGAACAAAGCGCGGACAATCAGCAGATTCTTTGGCATTTGCATCTGTACGGATCTTCTTTGTAATGGATTTGTCACTAACTTCAATACCTTTGGTATTTTCATCAGCACGGATCTTCTTGTTAATAGATTTGTCGACAATTTCTATATCTTTGTTGGTATCATTTGACTCGGGTTTTTTCAAAATAAAAAGGGAAGCCATGATTGAAAAATATAAGATTCGGGTCCAACGGCCCCGCCCACCACGGAGCCCAACAAGGGAACACAGATTCCTGTGTTAGGGCTAGCTGGACCTATACGAAAGCTGAAGCCCCACAGCCGGCTTTCCCGAAAGCAGGTACTCCCGAGAGCTTGACCCCAAGCCACTGACACAAGGACTAGTCACCAGCCCATTGACACCCGTGAGGACGACTAAGGTGCCTCCCATTTAGCTGAAGCAGAGGCCAAAGTAGTGTGTTGTGGACAGTACCTCGCCCCTCAACTACCAGGACCCTCCTTTCCAGCGACACGGGTCTCCACGCACGGCAAACACGTGGGCAGATTTCTCGCCACTTGAAAACTAAAGACAAAGGCTGCTCCAGTCTCTCGTGACGAGCCCCAAACTCCATAGAGAGAAACCACGAGGGAGAAAGGAAGGGAAAAAGTTTCAGCCAAGAGAAGAGGAGACGGAAAAGAGGATAGATCACTGGGGCTCCAGGATCGTGACACCAGTCTCACCAAGATGATCCCCTGAAGGGCTAGAGTATCTCGGGATTGCCACACCTGTACTCACAAAAGTGAGCCCCCTGAGGGCTCCTGTGTTAAAGAACTCGCCTAATTTGTTTTGTGAGCATTGCCAAATCAATAAGCAAAGACGAATCTCCTATAGACATTTAGAAGGTATTCAAGTGAAGAAACCACTTGAAAGGGTTTTTTCTGATGTGTGGTGACCTATTAACATTCCAGGTAGGAATAGTGAACGTTATTTCATTTCCTTTATTGATGAATATTCTCATATGTGGTAGTATACCCCATTGTAGAGAAAAGCCAGGTGTTTGAAGTCTTTGAAAGGCATATAGCACGTGCTGAAAGATCTCTGAACCTTAAGTTGAAATTGACAATGGACGTGAATATGACAATGAACAATTCAGGACGTATTGTAATAAAAATGGAGTAAAGCACGAATTTACAGATATATATATACTCCAGAACAAAACGGGGTTTGTGAGAGATTCAATCAGACTGCTCTTAACAATGTACGTGCAATTTTACATGATAGTGGTATGAGTCCTGAATTTTGGTCAGATGCAGTGATTGCATATTCATTTAATAGAATTTGTCATAAAGGTCAAGATAGAACCCAATTCGACTTGTATACTAAGCGAAAACCATCAGTGCGTCACCTTAAGGCATTTGGAACAATTGCCTATGTGGGAATTCCATAAGCTAAAAGACATTCTAAGCTTGATCCAAAGGCAACGAAGGGCCGATTGATTGGATACAGTGTAAGAACAAGAGGGTACAAAATTTGGTTGGAAAATGAATAAAAAGTAGTAGAAACCCTAAATGCTACTTTTAAAAAGTCAGTTGGAATGCAGAGAAGTTGCAGTGGAGCTGCACTGGGCACCCTTCCTGATTTGGAATCTGAAGAGGGGTCAAGTTCCAATCTACTGATACACCAGATGGCTACTTCCCTGAAATAGAGGGAAAAATTGATACCAGTGTACCCTCTTCTATACCTAGCACTGACACTCAATCTACATTGAGACAGGTAACTTGGCTTCGTAAACCTGTTCCAAGGCCAGATGGCACTCGTACGGATGCGTACTATTTTGAGAAGAGGTCTAATCAAAGACTATGATCACCAAATGATGTAGAAAAATAGTGCACTCAGAATAATATTCAGTATGATCCTACCTTGTTTGAGTTCAAGGGAAGCAATACTTATAGTGGTGAAATCGACCCAATTGGCACTCCTTCAACATCGTATACCCAAGACAGCTGATTAGAGGTTTCAATTCCGAACCCTTATAACCAGGCAATGAAATCTACTGAAAAGGATAAATGGATAGAGGCGATGGAAGAGGAAATGGCCAACATGCGAAAGCATAAGGTATGGCATCTTGTTCTACTTCCTAAAGACAAGACTCCACTAGGTTGCAGGTGTATTGCAGGTCTACCTCCATTCTGCAGCATGTTCAAGACAACCTGGATGTTTCCATATCAGGCAGAACCATTTGCTATTGATTGTTAGCTAGTGGCCTGCACTCGTGGTGTCTGTTAAGGAGACTGCCATTGACCCCACACAGACACCAAAGTCTGCAATGGTGCATGGCTTGAGTGATGTAGACGACAAAATGGCACAAGGTCGTGTTCTCAGATGAGTCATGCTTTTGTTTCTTCTAATGATAGTCACCACATACAAGTGTAGCGTCCTTGTGGAGACAAATCCAAACAGGCAGCAATTGTGAAATGCCCCACCACGCAACAACACGGCATCATAGATTGGGTGTAATTGTGCACCATTCCAGGTCACCTCTAGTTCATATTCAGGGCACTATGAAGGCCCAACGATACTTGGATGATATGCTGTGGCCAGTGACACTCACCTACCTTCAGGGAGAACCTAGTGCCCTTTATTCAGCAGGATAACGTCTGACCAAACACTGCTTACATCAGCCAACGTACTTTGCAAAGGTGTACAGATGCTTCCCTGTCCACCACTCTCTTCTGATCTCTCACCAATTGAACACACTTCGGATGTGATTGGACACCTTTTGCAGACCCTGCCATTGCAGTGTTCAGAAGGTGAACTGTAGCGAATGCAGAGTCATTCCTAAAGACACAATCCGCCGTCTTATTGATTGCACCTAGACGTGTTGCTTTGCATATTGCCGTTCAAGGTGGTTCTACAACTGACTGAGAGAATGCTGTTCTCGCTGTGTATTATTATGCATATTATTTCGAAATAAAGATCACTTATTGTTCATTGCTGTTTTTCTCTGTTTGATGAGTTTCATCACTTTTTTGCCACTCCTTGGTGTTGTATTTTCAATGTTGGGTAGCATACATATTTACACACACATTGATTCTTTCCAATTAAAATAGAATACAATTTTACATGTAACTTCAATTATCCATCTAATCTTAAAACGGTTTACGAACTATTTTAAAAATATACATCCATAAATTCATTAGGAGGTTGTGGTGTATTTATGAAACAATTTAACCATAATGTACACTAAACATAACTCATTATTTCAACAGCAGATTTTTTCTATCTTAAAATTTTTTATCATTACAAAACACTAATTTTACCTTATGCATCATGCAAATGCTAAAACCGTTTACAGGAATACAAAACATGATCAGTTGAGACAGAGGCACTATATACAAATTAATACCAACACACACCTTTTTTTTAAAGGTCAAGTTAAAGGATGATCAAAGAAACTCAAAATGTTTAAAATTACAGTTAGTTATAAAGAAAGACAGTTAATTTTCATTCTTTAACAAACACTTTTTTTACAAGCAGTTGATTACTTTGTTTTAGTGATTCAAAATCATGCCTTAAAATTCCAATAACTTATTTAAACTTACTTATTTAAATGTAATTACTTTTTACTTATTTAAATGTAATAGTTTTTTTTTTTTTAACTCTCTAGTGAAATACAGTACAAAGTACATAATCTGGTCATCCATTATCCGGAATGATCTATAAACCAGACCTCAAAGCCACAAACCTTACGCATGCGCGTACAGAATGCGCATACATTACGTTGCATGCGTTGAAAGAAATGTTTAATAAAGTACACAAATAAATATTAAGCTTTTTTTTTTGTAAAATTTGATATCCTTTAGATCATAATTGCTCTTTATTTCATATTTTTAATTGTATAATTTCTGCATGCCATCTTACCAGATTTAAACTGATGATCTATAATCCGGAACCGATGTCCCGACGAGTCCGGATTACAGACTTTGTACTGTACTACATAAGTATTTAATAGATTTCATACACAAAATTTTAGCCCTATTAAATTTTATATTTACACAAACTTTATATATTTTTTAGTCTTAACTGATTATCATTCACCTTTTCTCTTAAAAACCTTGATGAGGATTCTTCGCCCCCCCCAAAAAAACAAAATTTTTTATACATCATATTTAATCATTATCAAAACAAAAAAAGTGCTTCTTATTTGTAAATTCTGGTATTCCACGTTTGCAAGTACCTTCCATTTCATGAGCCCAAAATTCCCATACTTTGAAAAAATTTAATAAAAAACATTAAAAAACAAATTTCTGAGTATGACTTACAGAACTGCAGAAAAATTATAAAATGTGCATATAAGTATCTGAGGATTTTGGCAACACATTAGTCGAAAAGACTTACCTTAAGGTATAATAAAAAGAACGAGACAAACTCATGATGATGTAGCTCAGTCAAATTAAATTTTTTTCAAGTATTACACGATAGGCAAATTTTTACTACATATAAAAAAATACAATAATGGGAAAAATCAAACACTTTGAAATCCTGGGAAAATGTGTAACAATATGCGGAAAGTCAACTCCAGATTAGAAATTAAATGACTAAACATTTGCAAGAAGCACAAAATTTCATGTTATGCAAATAATCTAAAAACATAATCAACAAGTTTTTTCATTACTTTAAATGAAATGATAAGCAAGTTTTATGAACACAATCAAATACCAAAATTTAAAAGTACACATAGTAACTGATGTTTCATGAACAGGAAGCCAAGACAGAACGAATATCTGAACACACACTTGTTCTGTCTTCTATGTTTCCTCTTCACCTTAGCTTTAATTTCTGTACATTTTAATTTTTGCAAAATGGCATCACAAAAAGACTGTTCGAAAGAAAAAAAGTCATTGGAATTTAATTTTAAAAAGGTCATTTGATATTTGTTCTAATCTTGTTTTCTTGTTAAAAAAAATTGTTTAAAGAAGTTTGTTCTTTATACTGTATTAATAATACTTTAGACTTTATTTAACGTTTTCACATTGTTACGGCAATTGATAATTCTACACAATTTTCTATGTCAGCAACAGTTCCAAACAATAATCACTTTTATGCATTAAATATACACGATTTACAAACGTTTGACCTATAAACTATAAAAATCTGTGTGGAAAAAAAACTAGCATGTGAAAACTAAAGTGAATTAATCATTTTTAAGAAAATCTTTAAAAAACCCACTAACAAATGACTCACCAGTTTCAGAAGCAGAGGAATTGGTACACATCGAAGTTCCAGAACTACATTCACTGATTTTTCTTTTTTTGTGCGCTGTTATGACATTATAACGACCCAATTCATTTAAGCGACGCCTTAATCTCCTTTGTTGTTCCATGAGAAGTTCTTTTTGTTCTTTATTTTTGCGGTCTTTCTCTTCAAGTGTCTATGAAAAGAGATATCTCCTACTTACTGAAATATTTTACATAATGCTGCATAAAACAGATTAAGTTTTATTCTTTACATATGCAAAAATTTAAGTAAATGTAAATCCAAATTTAAGTTTTCATTTCACATCAAGCAAAACACACATTTAAGTAAGTTACCCAACCAATACGTTAAGCTACATAGGTGTGTAATGCAATCCTATGAAATATGTTGCAAAATAGAAAATATAGAAGCAGCTGAGAAAAGGCTTTTGTTTGTTATTCAGAAAGAATCTTTCAACAAGAATCTACAAAAATCGAAACTGGAAACTCTGCCTTTTCACAAACAAAGATCTAATGAGATTGAAGACAAAAATCCTTCTATGAGAAGATAGTAATTTCGTATGTCCTACACTTTTACCTTCTGATCAACAAGTTGTGAAAAATTATCTTTTATACTGAGGTGATTTGTCTGTTTTATTAGGCGTATTCTCTGCTTTATTTTTACTTAGGCAGATTGCCTACTTTATTTGATTTAGTCAGGACTAGCCCCATTCGGTCCGAGTTATTGAGCTGTTTCAAAGTCAAGATAATTCTGTTAAAGTTGCAAAGGTGAAAACACTTGCAGATGAATGAATCCACATGTACAGTGATTGTATCCTTTAAAAGAGATGAATGATGAGAGCTTGCTTTCATCTAAATAAAAAAACAATTTACTATTCATGCTAGAAAAGACAGTCACTTTAAGGTTCCTGATATCGCAGTTAAAATTAAATGTGGTAGGAGAACTATAAAACCTACATCTTATGACTAGTTTTTGCATAATAGTACTGCATATAGTGTTGTTTAGTCTCCTCATTAAGTACACTATATTTTGATTTATGTTCCACCTACCATAAATCAAAAGTTGGGAGGAGATATGAGCAATTCAATGGGTCTGTAAATATAATTTCTCTTATTTTTCATAGTTTGGCAACATTGCATTTTTGAGTTTATTCAGATACAGTCTGTCTACAAGCACTTATAAATTTTTGCTTTCGAAATAAAATGATTAGTGATAATAAATTATGCAACATTCTGAACATGGCATTGAAAGTAAAATTTAAAAAAGGGCTCTTTAGGGGGCCTCCATAGCTGAACTTGCAAGAGGTTGAAATTCCTTAAACTGGCACTGAGAATATGCATCCACATAAGCATTGTTTTTGTTTGTGCAATGCAGTGATCACTGTACATAGTACATCAAATTGTACTATCAAAATTGTACTATCAAATTGTACATCAAATTGTCACATAGTACATCAAATTGTACTATGTGACCTTAGCCAATGTTGTTTATTGCAGACAAACATCTGAATCGACAAAATACTTTACAACAAAAGAATTTTCTGATGATGATCTATTTCTCAATTAAATCAAGGACTTCAGTCATTCAAACAAGGTTGCCACTCAAATAGAAGAATGAAACTCCCCAACTTTTCCAAGTGTGTTATAAGAAAATTCCAGGCTATCTGCATAGCACATGTCTGGCTGTGCTGAGAGGAAAAATTAATTAAGGTAGCACTTAAAAAACACAAAAATTTGGAAATTACATATGACTATATATATATACATGAGATTAGAATCTGCTCAATCTTGATTAAAAAATGTTTTTTTTTTCAGACATTTTGCGGCTAAATGAAAGAAAGAAATCTATTTAATGACATTTTAACATAAATTCTAGTATTTTATATTTATTTAGCAGCATACATAAGCAAAAAGTATGTGCATTAAATTTTGTGATGGTATGTCATCATACTGCTAGAATTAGTTTCAAGAGTATATCAGAGAAAACTGCTTGAAATTAGAAAGTATTATTAAATAGTAATAAATAAATTTAGAAGAAAGAAGCCACATTAAATTAAATGAATCACATTAAAATAAAATTCATTACTTAACGATGTAAGGATTATGTTAATTTTATTAACAGTTAAATTTTGAGTTAAAGTTTCTTTCCTGTCAAATCTTTAACTTCAACTTACTACTTCTGGCCAGAACGTGGTTTTGGAATCACGTCTGAATACATAATGAGGAAGAACGGTATTTAACCGCGAAGTTCTACTTGCTGAGTTACAGAGAATCAGAGTTTCTGATTTGTGCACATCTGCCTTTTTGGGCTACTCTCTCTCAAAGCTGTTATTAGGTTCGGCCGTACTTAGGCTCTTGATAGCTTAGCAGTCAATTAGCATTAAGAGGCCAACTCGGTTAGAATCTTGATAGCTTCGGCTATATCTCTTAGTCTAGATTAGTTTTAGTTTACTTCTTAGCTTAAGTTCAAGCCCAAGTGTCGGCTTTTATTGTACACTCCAAGGCTGAGTTCTATTAAATCTTATTTGAATAATAAAGTGTTATTTACCCTTCCATCTTGCTGTTTCTTGTCCCACGAACTCAAGTGATTATTCGCTTAACAGTTCTTCAAATTCTTCACGTTCAACAATAACTTAGCATTTACAAAGTGGAGAACTCAACATTTGGCGCCCGAAAGATTTCAACAGACCATGTCGTTAGAATCCACGAAATTTACGTTGACCCCTCCAAACCTTCAGGTCCTTCAGACGTCCACGAATCTAATGAAAGGATTCGGATTTATTTTGGAAGTGATGCGGGCCTCTATGAAACCAGATACAACATTTGACGGCAAAGGATCAGTGATGACCTTTTTGTAGCAATTGGACGTGTATTTTACCTTGCCTTCTGTGAACCAGCTGCAGAAAGTGACAATCGCTACTACAGCTTTAAAAGGTCGAGCTCTCAGCTGGTATAAGAGCATTGGAAAGTTCTTGTTGGAGGACCCAGGTTCAGAATCATACAGCTGGGAACATTTCAAGTCTGCATTATTAAAAGCATTTCCAGTTGTGAAAGACCGTGCGAAACTAGAGTCAGAATTGTTTAGCAAATACCAAAGCAGTTTCAAGGAGTTGACGGAGTTCATTCTAAGGAAAATCCAAATCTTCAACTAACTGTGCGGGAAGAGGCCAGATAAAGAAGTCATTTTACCCCGTTTACTACCGTCAGCTCAAGATTTCCTCGAAGTCCGTAACCTGCAAACGCTAGAAGATCTATTTCAGCTTGCAGTAAAGCTCCAAAGTCGAAGGAACTCGGAGAAAGCACCTGCAAACCAGTTTGGCCAACACTCAATGTTTACTCCTTAAAAGAAACCGCAAGTTCAGGACAATGTGTATCGGCAGACGGGAAAAAATGAAAAGTTCAATAACAAGAGCGCAGATAAACTAAGGGTGGCGGATATAAAAGCCAGTGGAAAGAGGCGGCGGGGAATCGGAATTTAAACGCAAACCAGTAAGAAGGGGCAACCGGTGATTGAGAACAGGGGTTTGATGTTATGAGTGAATTGCTACAGACCTGTTTAGTTAGAAATTTTAATGGCTATGTTTGCCAACAGAAGTTTGTGTTCATCTGAACCACTCCTGCCTGAAGACAGAACTAGGGACCTCTTGGTTCTCCAGCCTGATGCCTTTCCAATAATGCCAAAAACAGCTACATTTGGTGCAAGTGATAACAGGGATGTTTTTTGTGGGATCCACTCACAGTACCCTCACTTGGGCCTCCTTCCAGAACTAGGCAGATAGCCCTTGAATGGTTTCCCATTATTAAATGACCTAAACCTTCCAGCATCTTCATTTTGATAGGTGCGATATTTTGAAAGACAGCACACAGAATGATGTTAGCAAACCTGTTTTGAATGACTGAAAGATCCCGATCTGTTGGCATATTTGATGCCGTCAGGCTGTAGGGTGGAGCATGAGCACTTAGTTGACATTGCTAGGACGCACTTGCTTGGTTAGGCATGGCTGTATGAGTGCGTGGTTGATACTGCTGTCATGCAGTTTGTTTTTGTCTGGATGATAAGGGCAGCAGCAGAGCACCCAATCACATCCTAGGGTTGCCAATGTAGCAGAGGTTAAGTTACTGTTCTCATTAAATCTTGTTAGTGGCTACTTGAGAGTCTTAGAGTATTCTGCGACATTGCTCTGTCTGAAACAGTTTGCAAAGTGACTTAGTCAAGCCCTTTTAATATTTTTGGTTGTATTTTTCATCCTCTGATTCATTACTGTTGAAGATGATGCCAGAGGATCTTAAGGTCATTGATTCTTTGACACCCTGAATACAAGAAACTTTAATCCAGACACAGAGCAGATCCCAACACTGGCCAAGAATTTATAACTCTCATGATGTCAAGTGGAGGCATTACAAGTTATTGCTCTTTGTCAGAGCATGTCATCTCATGCCTTGCAACAGCTTAAAGATTGTGATATGTGAGGGAACTACACACAGAAATGTCTTATGAAATTAATGTCTTGTTAAATAAATGTCTTATTATAAAATTTTGACCAAGAGGCACCTATTCTAGCTGATGGACTTAATGTTACTAAAAAGCACTATTACACATGTTGCTTGGTTTGGTTTATGTGATTATGGAAAAGCCTCGAGGGTCTGTCTAAGGGGAAGGATGCCTTCATGGAGTATTTCCTAAGGGAAACTGGTTCATATACACTATTACTCATGCAGGCAACCTTTCAGCTGCTTAGAAACAAACTTGGATGATATATTGGCATATAGCTGCTTTATCCAATACGACAATGCATTATGAACATTTTCATGCTTTTTAGATGACTAACATTACTTAATTCACAAGTATTCAGCTTAACTAATGAAAATAAACTTACAAAAAGTATATTTATAACTGAAATCAGAAATTAAAAGCAAAGCTATAGTCTCGTACATGACCACTGTATGTTTTCTACCTCATTTTGCCAACATACACATTAAGTCCTGAAGTAGAAAGTGCTAAAAGGTGTAAAATATGTCACAGAACAAATGACTTTGCTACAGATCAACTGAAGCAATTCTTCATCTCATTTTTAAAAAAACATATCATTCATGCTGATTCATTAAAGAATGTACTTCATGGAAGCATGTGTGTTTCACTAGAAATGCATTTTTATACTGAAAAAGAAAAGTTATATTTTATAGAACTAAAAAACATATTATACATACTGTTTATGGAAATCGACAGTTCAATAATAAACAAGAGATATATTGTCTAGAGAACATTTCTGAGCAGTTGAAGGTTTAGGGGTTGAGACTACATATCATTTAATGCTTCTGAGAAGATGCGTAGCATATTCGGAAACTAAGTACCGTTTCATTCTAGCGCCGTTGCAGTGCTGTGGTAGGCGTCCCACACGTGTGCACTAGTCTTTCTTGTTCACTGACTTTCAATTGTCGCCATTTTGGTTGCTCTATGTTGTGTTTTCAGTTTGCTGTGCACATTCAAAATGTTTAAGACATTTAGTTCTCCCGCTGACTGTGAGATTCGTGCCGTGATTAAATTTTTGAACGCGAGGAATGTTAAACCAGCCGAAATTTATCGTCAAGTGACAGAAGTTTACGGTGAATACGCGATAAGTGATGGAATGGTGAGAAAGTGGGTAAGAATATTTAATGCAGTTCGAACAAATGTCCACGCCGAGGCTCGGAGTGGTCGGCCTTCTGTTGTCACCGATGATTTGGTAAGGAAAGTTAATGAAACAATTCATGAGAACAGACGCTTCACAATGACAACTCTTTCAGAGGCATTTCTACAAATTTCACGTACTGTTTTGTTCGAAATTGTGTCTGACCGCTTGAATTATCGCAAACTGTGTTCCCGATGGGTTCCAAAAATACTCACTGATGTTCACAAAACAAAGCGACTTGGTAGTGCCCTGACATTTCTCACATGGTACAGTGATGAGGGAGAAAACTTTTTAAACCAAATTGTGACAGGTGATGAAACTTGGGTGTGTCATTTCACGCCAGATTCGAAACAACAATCGATGGAGTGGAGACACACTCATTCTCCGAAAAAACAAAAGTTCAAAGTGACAATGTCATCACAAAAAATCATGTGCACTGTCTTCTGGGATAGGAAAGGCGTTTTGCTTACTGAATTTCTTCCCAGAGGTGAAACCATTAATGCGGCACGATATTGTGAGACTTTAACAAAACTAAAGCGTGCCATTCAAAACAAACAAAGAGGAATGCTCAGTAAAGGAATTGTGTTGCTCCATGACAATGATCGGCCCCATACTGCTGGTGTCACTCAATCGTTAATTCGACAGTTTCATTGGGAGCAGTTCGATCACCCGCCGTACAGCCCGGACTTGGCACCGTCCGACTATCACTTGTTCCTGCACATGAAGCGCGAGCTTGCTGGCAAGCGCTTTGGATCTGACGATGACACAAAAAATGCTGTGGAGTCGTGGTTATCGAAACTGGCGGGAAGTGTCTTTGACGATGGTATACAAAAACTGGTCACCTGCTATGACAAGTGTTTGATCATTGGCGGAAACTATGTTGAAAAATAGTTTAAGACATGTATTTTCATGTAAAAATAAAATTGGATTCGAAAAAATTGTTTTACTATTTTTTTTTTTTTTTTTTTTTCAAAACGGTACTTAGTTTCCGAATACGCCTCGTATAAAACACTTATATAAATGACATTTAAAATATTGAGAGTTTACAGTATTATACTCAAATATTTTTTTAAATATAAAAGCATTTATACTAAATTCTCTTACCTTAATAAATGCTTTGGCTTTGGTCAAAAGACCTAAGGTGGTATGACGACTGGATTCAGGGCCCAAAGGGACAAGTTCCTTTAATTTTTCTAAGCAGTTCCTTAAATGTGCTCTTCTATGGAATAATTAAAAAAAAAAAAAAAAACCTTACACCTTTCAGATGGCTAGGGTAGTTAAATACAGAAACATTCAAAATTCTCTTCTAAAAATTTTTCTTTTTCTAATAGTCAGTAGATAATTCTCTAATCTTTAAAATTATTATCATTAACAAACATTAAACAGCAATTCTTATTCAGTCCTTACCTGTCAGCTACAGTAACTACTTTACATAACAAAACTCGTACCTTGTGGTTATCTCTGCCCAGCCCTAAAAAAGTCACCAGGCAATGTGTTACGTCGCTAAAATAAGCAACCTAGAATGTTGCAAAAATGTATTTATATGGCAACCCAGGTAAGCATGCACACTTATTACATGAACTTGCATTTCAGTTTTTGAAATTTGATGATCATTTAAATGATGCTTCTTTTTATTTTTTTTCCCCACTGTTAAACTAATAAAATACACATAAAATGGCACACTTTGCTAGCTTTACCTATCTCTGATGTTAGACAATTATAGCAAACGTGCAGCTCAAATGGATCAGTTGTTGTTAGGTGATTGTGTTAATAGCTTCTGCTGAATTTCGGTAACTCTCTGATGTTTCTTTAAGTAAAAACAAGTCAACGTGTACATGGGGAGGAGAAAAAAAAACAACTGTTTTATTATTTTGAATTTTGTTAATTTGTTGCTGCTTTATGCAAGTCTTAGTGCGGCACCATTTTTGAAAATTGCTGTAGTCTTTCATGTTTTAGGTTGGTGAAAAATGAGCCACCAACAACTGGCAACATTTCAGGAAGGCTGGGCGAACAATTACAAAGTACCACAAAACTATCATAGTTCTATTAGGAACAAATACAAATGTATGAGATAAAATATTCATAACCACTAAATGCCTTTAATGCAATACAAAATTTCAGATTGTTTTTATGTTAAACAGATTATCAAAAAAAAAATAACAGATAAATATATTACTAACACTCAAAGACATTAATAAATGAAAACATTTCTTTCAAGTAAGAAGTGTTTTCCTTAAAACTCTAATGAAAATATTAATATAAAAACAAGAAATTCTGCAGCAAAATTCTTCAACCTAAGCATTATATATCTATACATTGGATAATGAAGTTCAAGCAGTACTGTAGACTTATTTTTCCTCCATAATGACAGACAAATTAATTTCCAATAGAAAGTAATCAATATTTTTTATTTGGTTTACTTTATTAAATAATTTGGACTTCTTACTGTATCACATTAAAATTCCAGTTTAGCACCCCCCCTCCCTGCTGCTCTCCTCCAAAATAATGCCACTATACTCTGTTTCTCCAGTTTCATACTACAGATACTTAAAATATTTCCTTTTAAATTATTTTTAACCATATTATCAGCATGTATCAAGCATGACCAAACTTCATGTCAGAAGACATATTCTTTAATTCAGGGAAGTAGAAGAGCAGCAACTTAAAGATTATGTCATTTTCAAAGCAATAAAACAAATTTTCAATACAAAAGAAAACAAAACAATAATAATCCACTTTAGCTGAATCTGCTATTTAGTATAAAGATAATTTTTGTTTCTGCTGCTCTTTATGTAGAAAAATATTTTTCATGGTATAAAAAGTTTAAAACTAAGCACTATTTTTCAGATAGAAAAAGCAAACAGAGTTGACTTTAGGGTATTCTGGTATTATCACAAAGTTCTTGTTTCATTTATCACCAAGTTGTCGTTTCGTTTACTGCCAAGTTGTTGTTTCATTTATGCTAACCTGAGTAGTTGAATGTTATGAAAACTCTATTATGACATAATTGTTTGCATTATTCTGGAAAATTTTGAATCATGGGATGTTTTGTAAGGCTTTTGTGGTGTGTGTGTGGTTAGGAAGTACATTGCTTGTTTCATTCTTTAGATGGTAGAATGTAGTAAGATTAATTTGAAGTTTCTGTACGATTTGGAACGAAAGGTGAAAACTGCATTAATTGACTGTTGTGTAAATGAAAGTTTACTTATTAGCCATTTTCCCGACAGTCTGGAAAATGTAGAATATTTTTTACTCTTATTTTTGTGAATTTATGTGGCAACACTGATAAACGGATTCTAGTTCAGATAATTTTAGGAAGTTTTTGAATGCTGTTAAGGAATTTTGTGTGCCACAGACTGAAGATGAAGGAATTTCTAAGTAAGATATAAGTGGATATTTGCTTTGTGTAGTGCTTAAATGCATAACAGGTGTTTTCTTTTTTATTTTATTTTATTGTTTGGTTTAAAATGTAGTTTATTGAGATTATGTATTTTTTATTGCCTCTTCTGTAGAATTGGGTGCTCCTTTGACTTTTTAACTGAAAACATATCAATGCATACATGGATAAACTCAAGGGAGTGCGCAAAGCCTAGTTTGTGCAAATCTCCGATGATTTTTTTTAAGTGAAAAATAGGTCGATGTGTACATGGATACAGTCAAGGGAGTGCACAATGCCATTTTTGTGCAATTCTGGGAATTTAAGTTAAAATAAGACGATGTGTACATGGATACCGAGTTTGTGCAATTCTTTGTCTTGATATTTTGGCTATGTGTAGTGGCACCAAAAATAACAAGTCAAAGAATTGCACAAACTCGGTATTGATGTACCACCAAAAATCACCAAGGGGTACCCAAAATATACTTTTACCAAAGAAAACACTCCCTCCTCCTCCTCCCTTTTTTTAAAGCTTCTATAAACAGGAGAAAACAGAAAAAGAAAGACAGGGTGATTTTTATAATAAAATTTTAAAAAATTCTGTTCAAGCGAAAAATAATGCAGTGATTTGACACACAGTACAAAGTTATGCTTATTTACTCTTAGCTCTAAAAGAACAGAGAGGAGGCTAAGTGCTTTACTAAGAAACTTAAGTACAACTTTGTTATAGTGGTACACAAACATATTTGATGATTTTAGATTTGTGCCATGATCTCAGCTATAATTTTGCCAAGCTCATAAAAGGTGCATGTAAAAATAAACAACACAATATATAATAATAATACTCACATTTCCTAAGGATATTTTTAAGAATCCTCATCTTTAATTTTATTATTATTTTATCGCACGTAATTGTTCTCGTCAGCAGCAGCACTTTCAAACATATTGAGCTGTTTGTTATACCATTTTCACAGATGTGAACTCCTCGGCCTAAGAATACATAAATCCAATAGCAGTGACGAATGATAATTTGGAGACGTTGAACCTATTTCTAACATGGAGGCCCTACTTAATTTTGCAATTTTTAAGTTAACGACAAAACTATTTGGAGGTCTGTGGTCATTTTTGTATACTCGTTTGTCTAGTAAAAGACCTCTTTCTGGAAAAATTGATATGTCATCCACCTCATTACTTGGTAAATTAAAGATTGTTAACGTCTTATTAAAAAAAATTGCAATGAATAGATTTTTAAATAAACAATGCGAAATCGAAAACTCAAAACATAAAAAATGAGTAATATAGCAACCCTTGTATGAGCAAAAATGCAACATGGTGTTAATATACCATTTCATTGCAAGGTATAAGAACACACAGGTAGTGCTAATATATTATGAAGTGGCAAGGTATAAGAACATGCAGACAGATTTTAGCAAGATATCTTGGTTGACTGTTGATTCAATATCGTGGGCTGCTACAACAAAGTGTTGAATTTAATTGCAAATAAATAATTTTAAACTAGTCATCAAGACTTTTGCATAAAAAGGTACTTACGTGTTAACGCAACCAGGCCAAAATTCGCATAAATCGCCAAATTTGGCGACCCTACGTGTTTAGAGGAAAGTTTATTTGTAAAAAGAAAAAATAACACTGGGCGTGTACTACCACAGCAATGGGTTTTCGGCGGAATTTGCCGAGAAAATAAAGAGACTATTTTGGTTACTGTACCTAACAGAAGTGCCGTTACCCTCATGGAAAAAATTTGCGAAAATATCAAGGAAGGAAGCATCATTTATTCGGATTGCTGGAAAGGATACAATACAAGTGAGTTCGAAAATGCTGGATTTCTGCATGGAACTGTTGATCACAAATATAACTTTGTGGATCCCAACACGGGCGTTCACACACAACATGTAGAGCGCATGTGGGGCTCAGCCAAATGGCGCAACAAAAAACAGAGAGGAACAGCCCGTCATCGTCTTGACTCATACCTTATCGAATTTATATGGCGCCAAGCTCAAGCTGTTAATGGCGAAGACGGTTTTCAATCAGTGCTAAAAGCAATAGCCAAAAGATTCCCACCGAAAAAATAATTCTGCAACTTATTCAAATTCGAAACCGGAAGGGTTTAATTGCTATTTTATATTTTAAAATAATATAAAAAACTGTATTAAAAATTATCTGTAATTAATAAATGTACATTTTCTTTCTATTCATACTTTTTTACTCAAACTTACAAATCGTGCCAACCTGGTTGCGATAATACTTAAGTACCCATAAAAAAATTATGTTTTAGTTTTTTTACACAACTAAGATGCAACATACAGGGATAAAAGCTACATTTTGATTACTAGATTATTTAATTCATTAAATACCAACTGGATCATCAGATATGTTTTGTTTCTTCTACTGCGAGCTGCAATTAAATAAATTCCTCAAGCCATTTGACAAAATTTCAGATACATCATGAGCAAAGTGCTATTTGCATATTTGCCATTTTTTGGCATCATGACAGCCCTCACCTGTTCTAAATGTAGCCCTGCCATAACACTTAATTGCTGTTATGATACAAGGTTTTGCTACATTTGAAACTTTAAAGCAGGGGTTCTCAACCGGTGGTAAATGTACCACAGTTGGTACACAAGCGAAAAATAGGTGGTATGCAAAGAAGCGAAGTATTTTTAACTATTAAAATCCCAACAACCTGATTGAGTTTTTTCCTCCAACACTTGTAAATTTATGCGATCTGAGCTTTGTTCAAGGGTTGGTGGTGGTACTAAAGGTTTTCAGTTTTTGTTTAGATGGTACATGTTAGTCAAAAGGTTGAGAAACGCTGCTTTAGAGCCCAAAAAGGTACAATTTAGCCAAGCCTGGCACATAAATGTTAAACTAATTGATTAAGGCGAAGCAACGCAATGGCTGGGATGCCTATATGGAGGATGTTTTTAAGGAAACTGGCTTGTATTCATATTACACATAGCTGCAGGAAAAAAATCTGGAATAATAAATATGTGTCAGGTATACATACTCAAAATGATTAGTCTATATTTTAGGGTACCTATTGGATTATTGCGAAGTTGTTTCAATTATGGTAACCTGAGTAGTTGAATGTTATGGAAACACCATTATAGCTTGACTGCGGTGAATTTGACTGATGGGAAAATATTTGTAAGGGCTTATTTATATGTTATATGTTGGTTAGGAAGTACATTGGTTATTTTGTGCTGTATACATGAAATGGCTGCTGGTGGTAAGATTTAACTTGAAGTTTCGGTTTGATTTGGAACAAATGGGAAAGAAAACATTGATTGACAGGTGTATAAATGAAGATTTAAATGGCTTCGTTCACCTCACAGTAAATCACGCAGCGAGATTTAAGGATTTGGAAACTGGAGCTCATATTAACACTATGGAAGGTATGTGGGGTGTAATAAAAAGGGATTTTCGAAAGAAATGTCATCGACAGTCCAACAGTATGGAAAATATTTTTCATTTTTACTTTTGAGAATTTATGTGGCGATGGCAGTATACAGATTCTAGTTTAGATAATTTTAAATAGTTTTTTAATGCTGTTAAAGAATTCTATGTGTTTCACATACTGAAGAAATAAAAATTTTTAAATAAGGTAAGTTGATATTTCCTTTTTGTATTGTGTAGATCAGTGCTCCGCAACCGGTGTGCCATGAGTAGGATATAGGTGTGCCGCAATCAAATACATGTATTTGACATTTTGCAATTTTTTATCATGTATTTAATACACAATGACAATTTTTTTTCTTTAATAATGTCTATTTTAAATGTTTTTATATATTTCACTGTTGTGTGGTTGCGTGTGTGATTGTAAGTGTGTCAGCATTTGAATTTTTTCGGCACTTCCTTGATAACTCGGAACTCTTTGGTGTGCCACGAAACTCCAGAAAGATTTTTTGTGCGTCGCAGGTGAGAAAAGGTTGCGGAGCACACTAGATTACATAAATATGTATTTCCATTCTTATGTTATTTACTTGTTTGATTTTAAATGTAGTTTATTGAGATTATATTTTTTGTTCTAATTATGTTTTAGATGCCATTTTACTGGGAAGGGTGTTGGACTAAACAGGAACGGTGCCAAAAAATTACCAATTTTTGCCACGGGGTACCCTGAAATATATTTTTACCAAATGTTTATTTGAAATATTAATTAACCTTTCAAAAATGTAGCAGACCTTTCCAGAAACATTTTTAAAAAAGCACCATGGTAACAATGTCTTTTCCAATAATAATTAAATGTTCTTTTTCAGTAATGAGTCAATTTAATTTAAAATGGATTAGTTGGTTTAAAGGCAAAACATATGAAGGCCACCTGCATAAGAGATAATGCTTTCATGAAGGACTGACTTCTAAGAAAAACTGGCTTGTATTCACATTACAAATAGGGGGAAATATAAAAACACACATACAGCTAACCCATTTTTGAACTTGCAGCATTCAACTATTTTATCCACTCGGCCATTTAACATGTGCAGATCCACATTTGCATAATGGAAATGCTAAAATTGATTACGGGAACTCATTTGAACCACAATGAAATTTATTTATTTAAAACTTTGGTTAATTGATAAAGCCACAGGACATGGAGGCTTATCTACCTATGGCAGAAATGTCTAGCCATTGCTCTTGGAAAGGCAAAACCTATGCCTAGAAATCAATAAAGTTTCATTTAAAGTCTACAACAATCTAAGGTTTTTTTACCTAATTTTAAACTACCTCATATTTATATTACACATGATGAAAATACCATGCAGAAACCCATTCACTTTGATTTAAACTCGAGCTGAACTACCGGTATTTAGCAGTCTTATATCCATTTGGACACTAGTAGGTTTTGTTTAACAGTCAAAAAAAATTTTTTTACTTAAAAAGGAAATTAATCAAAATGTACATCATATTAGAAATTTTCACTTAAAAATTAGCAGAGAAAAATATTCTTACTACATAAATATATGATTAAAAAAGTACTTTTAGTCATATAAATATGTAGTTATAAACATGTTATATTTTATCAAATGAAATTTAAAATATCATTACTGTATTACTGTTGACAGTTACGGAAAACTGGATTTTGAAATTCAGCAAATACTAAGCATATTCTAAGACTTAAGATTTCAAATTTCAGCCATTTATAAGTATATTTAAAATCTCAAGTACCTTTAAAATATTAAAATATGGCAGAACATTTTAAAGCTCTAAATCTTTATAACTAACTTGTTTATGATGCTTGTTTTGATAGCCTTTATACCATATTTGATCTTTTACATCACATTCCAGATATTAAAATATTATAAATAAAATACAAATCTTCATCATCAACATAAAATTATACTATGTACTGTGTGTAGCATTAAACAAATGGCTATTTTGTGCTGATTTTTTTCTTTGAAATCAGAAAAGTAATGTATAATTAAAATGATATACCTTAAAAATAATCAAATTATACTTTGCTGAAATATAATATTTTTTCTATTTTTGAGAATCTAATATTGATAATTTTTTAACATTAAATCAAATATAATTGCAAAATTTTTAAACAAGAAACAAAGTAGTTGGTCTTTAGTTCATACAACTAGACAAAATTTCTCTGAACTGTGATCAATAGTTTCAGAGAAATTGTATGCACAACCAAGAAAATCATTGTTTTGAGAAATTTTAAATAAGTTTGCAAATATGCATTTTTATATACTAACATAGTACTGCATACGTAATTACTATCATTTTAATTGAAATGATAGCAAAGAAGTTCTAAAAGTATATCTCATTATATTCTAAAAATTCTATCAGAAGCACAATAATAGGTTATTTTATATAAATACAGCATTCATACAATTAATCAAAATTTCTCATTCTAACCAGTTAACAAAAAAGTGCATGTACACAGAATTACGAAATCTTAGTTGAAAAAGAGATAGTCTTGTAATCATATTACTTTTTTTAAAAATTAATATACATACATATATATTTAATAATTTAACTTATTGATAATGAGTCATTACATATTTATATAAAATTGTATAGAAAAAAGCAGGGGATTTAACACAGGGAATTTTCAGAAAAACAAATGTAAACAAACTATGGGGATTTAATTCAGGGAATTAGCTGAAAAGCAAATGTAAACAAAATATCAGGGCCTTTAAATGGCAACAGCTCATAACTAAAAAAAACTATCAGGCCCTTTAAATGACAATAGCTATAACTTTAGTTCTTGAGGATATTTTCACATGGAGGTTTTTATTAAATGCTTGTCAGAAAATTGAATTAAAAAAAAATTTTTTTTTTACTTATTTAAAGGTACCCAATCCTTTAGAGAATTTGAGTTTACATAAATTTCATCATTTACTTAACTTTTTTTTTTTTTTTCCCACATTGCTTGTTTACACCTTATATAGCTAGCTATGTTTGCATATTACATTTTAATTTTACTTCTTGAACACTGAAAATTATCCACTCATCTCATTTTACCTAACTAATCAAAATTATCATACTTATTCCCGAACCAGGGAAAATATTACTGAGAAATCGCAATTATTTTTTAAGCACTAAACTACTGAACAGTGAGATTTAAAAATTAATAATGGAACAGGAAGGTAAAAAAATCCTTTAGTAATTATATTGGCATTTTATTATGTTACACTAACCTTTAGATTCCAAAATTAAAAACGCATAAAAATTTCAGAATTTTAGAACAGACAGTTACCTGTTTTTTTCCAACTCATTATGAGTTGATCTGTAAAAGAGAAAAAAATAAATACCACAATATTATGTTAAATAATCATTAAATATTAAAATGAATATATACAAAATAAATTTATCTTTTTCAGTGAGGAATAACGATTTTATAGAAGGATAATGCACAAATCGGTTGCTTTAATATTTATCTGATTCAATGAAAGAAAATAATTTACAACTAAATTTATTAATGCAATGTATAATTACACAGAGAGAGAGAATTCTAACATCTTCGGTAAATTAAATACCAGCCACTAGCCCAGCAACAAATACGTTTCAGGAGTTAGAAGATATATCAAATTTTGACAAGCGATAATTTTTACTGTCAGCTGTCATTATCATGAGTATCTATCATTTATGTTTCATAACATTTTTAATTCTATATAGTTTCTTCAACTGATTTATTAAGTACAAAATTATCAACTTTCCGTTATAAGTAATGATTCTACAAATTTTACGAAAATGATCAACAAATGTTATCTATTTTAAACGTACGTGCCCGAGTTATAGATGATTTGACAGAAGATCGAAGTCAAGCAAAATACCACAAATATAATTTTAAAAAATTCCAAGAGAAATGCAAGTTATGAAGTAAACTTCAAATGTTCAAATAAATAAATTACACATGGGAAGCGCCCTATGTCAGAAGCGTGACACATGTACCTGTTTCCCTGAGATTTTTTGGATTTGGGTTTTCGTCGAGTAATCTCCGTTTGTACTGGCATAGACGATGCATACCCGTGTTCTGCCTCTAAAAGTCAAAAATAAAACATTAAATTGTAGCGATCGTAAAGGTCATGTAATGCATCAAAAACATCAACAACATCCAGGCATGGCTATGTCAAAATCAGCTGATTCGACACTAGACACCATGATGGAAATGAAAACATTGAAAAATTCCTTACTTAGAAGAAAAATAGAAGCATTCATTATGTTCATACCTCTTTCTCTTCTTTCGAGGAATTCAGCTGCTTGTAAAAGAGCAGCAATGCTCATGTTGTTCTAAAACGTTAAATAAAAGCCACACTACGCGCGTTTACAAAAATGGCGATGTTCTATACTCGCATCAACTGTCCTCGCAGACGAGCGTTTGTTTTGTTCGGTTGCTTGCACGTTGCACCCGAAACGCATCCGAACGTCATGAACACAAAATGTTCGGTAAAAGTCGGGAAAAGAGCTGCTATGTTATTGGGCACTACGTATGCCGATCTTTTCCGATTAGCTTCGGGTTTGAACGACGTAACCAATAACAGCTTGTGTTTATTCAAGCTACTAAACTGTACTTCCCACGTGGTTTCCGCGCCCAGGTTCCAGGTGCGTGTAGTTGTGCCTCATCAAACTCAATTGTCAAAATTTTTGACGTTTGTTTCTCCTTACATGACTAGTAAACATTTTTTCTGTCTCTGCAAGAACTATGCAATTAGGATTAAAAATTTCATTCGCAGGGGCGTATTCTGAAATTTCATAAAGGGCATGCTGCTTTTCGTCAATTTTCTTTCTTTTTTTTTAAAGTTATAATAATGTATGGAAGTTAGGATTATACGTATTTAAATGTTAGCTACAGTATTTGCGTATTAATATTGTTAAATACTGAACAGCATATAAAATAATGAAATACAGATAATAGAAATGTAAAATTCACTAGTCTTTAGATTAAATTGGAAATCTTTTCAGTTACGGTTTACAAAAAAATTATATCGAAGAGTCAAATTTCAATTTTGCTTTCAATCAATTAGCTCTAGTAGGATTAATCCGGATTCTGTCAGAATTAGTGAATCACGTGTAAGTTACAAATACTGCTGATGTTTATTTAAAGCATAAATTCAAAAACAAATTTATTTTCTCTGCAGGGAAAAATGCAGAGCATTCAACTCAAATAATTCGTGAGACCAGTAATAACTTTATTTAAAAAAAATTCGGGAAAATTAGAAGAAGGAAATTTCTCTGTATTCAGAAAGCTCGTAAATTCGGACTCATTCTAAGAATAAGAATTTTTTTTCGCATATTTGCAGAGTCGTAGCTAGGGTTTTCAGCGCCCGGGGACAACTGAAGATTTCGCGCCCCCTACTGCTTGCCAAGGATGGAAAACATTTAATTCTAAAATGTCGTAACATCAGTTTGGCGCCCTTTGGATTGTGCGCCCGGGGACAGATGCCTCCCTTGTCCCCTTCTAGCTACGCCCCTGCATATTTGCTTGGACATATTGGAGTTTCACAATACAGTTAAGTGATTTCCCATTTTTTAATACACATTCCGTTTCTGAAAAATTCCTTTTTTCTTTTGTGTTATCTGGCTGTCTTTTGATTGAAACAAACTGATAAATTACAATTTTCTTTTAACGATATTCATACGAATTTTTGACATACAATAAGATCGATATGAAGAATGAGAAATATTCATGCTAAATTGTGCTGATATTTATCTCTCACTTAAATCCATCAATTATGTGTAACTTTATCTGCCTGTTGAATAAGCGGAATAGTCAGGGTTTTTAAATGGCAGCTATTTGTTTTGAAAAAATGTTGTACGTAGTTTATCAATCAATTTAAAATTGTATTGCTTTCTAAAATGCATTTTAATAAGTTTTTACAGATGTTTCGAACTGCTTATAATAAATAAGGAATTATTATAAATAAGGAATTCCTTATAAACAAATAAGGAATTATTAAGATCTTTCTTGATCGCTCGTATGACAAAAGCTCTAAAGTTACACTAATATAAAAGCCTGGGCATAATTTATAAAGTTAGAAATGCTGGATCTCTGTAGAAAGCGGTCAGAAAAGGTGAATAAAAATAAATAAATAAAATAATAATAGACTAAATAATTATTAATTAAAATCGAGTAAAATTTAAAAGAATAAAAATGTTAATGAATTAAGTTAATAAGTAATAATTAATAATTCCTTATTTATAATAATTCATTATTTATTACATTAATTAAATTTATATTAATTCATTATTTATTATAATAATTCCTTAATAATTTATTTCTTATTTATAATAATTCCTTATTTATTAATAAGGAAGCAGCGGATTAAAATATAAAAATGAGAAAAACTGATAAATTTTTAAAAAGTCATACGAATTAAGTGAAATAATAAAAAGCGAAGAGTGAGTAAATTAAAAAAAGAAACTTGATATCGAGAATGAAAGGAAAGCAAATATTTTGATCAATAATTCTTCACACTCAGATCACACTGCATTTTTATTTTGGCAACTAATCCGTTTGTATTTTTCCAATCCGTCCGTCTGTTTTAACCAGATGAGTATAGCTGATAAACATTCCTCTTCCGGATAGGATCGCATTTTGATATCGAGGATTTTTTCCCCTCAGCTGCTTAAGATTTTCCATTTTGCTCATCCAGGGAGAACTGAAGCTTTCATTCAATATCTAGTGCCAATATAATTTTTTAGGTGCTAAAAAATATTATACTGAGAGAATGTTTTATTGATACTGCGATTCATTTATACAACAAAGCACTGCAGCTCCTATTATTTAGAGCGTCGGTGCGCTCCCGCTAGAATTACGATTTTACTCAAAAGTTGAGGTGTACCGTAAACGGGATTTGGCTTAATTTAGGCTGCGATTATGACAAGATTTTTCGTGCCTTAAATAGATGCTGATAATGCACTGAAATTGTGCACACATAAATTCAGAAAAGAAAGGGAAGGGGTTGTAGAGTCATTAGGGTATTTTGAAGCAGAAGACATGAAAAATGAGCAATACCCCCGCCAAGACTCGAACCTGAACCTCTGGAATATGCGCCGAGGGTGCTACCGTTACACCACCGAAGGCATGCAGAAATGAGGGAGAAAATACCTTGTATACTTTCCCTTTTAAAGGATGACTGAGTATTAGGGGACTCGATCGCCAAATCCTGGTGGTGAAGAATCATCATTCACCACCTTTTAGTTCGGGCGCCACTGTAGTGTTATTAGGATTTTTTAAAGCAGGACATATGAAAAATGAGCAATGCCTTCACCGGAACTCGAACCTGAACCTCTCGAATACACGCCGAGTGTATTACTGTTAATACCTTACCGTTACATCATGAAGGCATGTAGAAAGAGGGAGAAAATACTTTACAGGGTGAAGGGGGGGAAAACACGGCATTTTCTGAAGACGTCTTCCCACCCATAAGAGACTTTGAATGGATAAACAGAATTCAGTTGGGTCTTCTTGGATAAGGTTCCTTATACATTGTCCTCCACAAATGTTTAGCCGCTATGCTAAACGTTGTTCCTAATCTCGTCGCTGTGCCTCCAAATGTTTAACCGCTGTGCTGAACATTCTAGACGCTGCGCTAAACTATGTTTCCAGTCTCGTCACTGTGCCTTCTAATGTTTAATGGTCCTAATGTCCAAAGGTTAAATGTTTATTTAATTACAAATTTAAGGAATTCAGATAGTTTCTATTTAATAAAATCCAATCAATGTATAATTCACTTAAAAATGTTTTAAAAAATAATTATAGGTCAGCTAAGTTCTAGCGACCTATAATTATGGCGGCGACAATGCTATATCGTGTTGTTAACAAGATAACTTTGCGTGTGAGTTAACATGCAATACTATATCATATTGCTAACATGGGCATCAAGCGTGATATTAAGCAAGAAGTTTTAATGAATTTCTGCGATATTTTTTCTTTGGCACAATAACCAAATCCCATAACAGAAGTATAATAGTACTCGTTCAGTCCCAAGATAATCACAAAAATAAATACATTTCGATTTTCTTTTTTAAATTAATAATATGACTCTTTGACTATTTTTAAGGTATCATAAATTCTTGAGAAATTAAATGGAGACGACCAGCTCCGGGTTCTAGACGATTTTGGCTTTTCTTGGAGGGGTTACCTTAGTGACTTCAACACAAATGCTTATACTAATCACGTCTTTCAAGAAATGTAGCCAGAAAATGATTACTTGCATTTTGTTTTATGTCTTCAGAAATAACTGGTTTTACTTTGTAACCTACCGCTTAAACGAAGTGCAAAATTTTTTGTTATGATATTTCGATACAACACAAATATCGTAACATTACTGAATCAAATTTAAAAAAATTTCCATTGCTTTAAAAAAGTTATCATCATTAGCAATGAATTCTTTGAAGAATCTCTAAAATTCCGCGTATTATGTATACAACATGTTAAATAAGATGTTGCCAGTACCTTTTACAGATTTATTAGTACACTAGTGATCAAAACTTAAACAACTTTTCTGATTTTGGTCTTAATTCCGCAAAAACTCTGAAGTTTTGAATTTTTCCGCTAAAATCGTTTCCGGTTTTTCCCTGGAAAGTGTTCAGCAGCTGAAATATTGTAATAGACGGAATGAATAGAAGAACTATCTCTTTGTCATGTAAATTTAAAATTAATTACTTTAGCTTAAATTCCATGTTATTGCTAGAAGTTGGCTCTGAAGAAATTAGAATTTAATTTCTTAACGAGGTCGATAAATACCTCTATTGCGTATACTTAAATTCTGGCAAGAAAAAATATAAGGTATTATTTTAGTTCTTTAATCAGTTATCTTATGTTAATGAGCTTTCCCATTCTTCTCATTTCCATTTTCCTGCCAGAATGAAAATTTCTAGATCACGTGATATTCAAATGAAGTAGAAAGAAGACAGTATTTAAAGGAATATTTTAGACGGTAGAATCAAAGCATGTTTCTGCCTGCTGAAGGCCACGTTCTTAATTTGATGCTCTCTTGAGAGGAGTATTCTGCCATGTTGTGTTATTCTCGCCATTAGGCATTTTACGCTGATTTTAGGTAAGAGTCAATTTCCGCGTTACTCCAATTGTGCAGCCGTAGGCTAATTTACTTTTCTTAGTTTTAATTAATTCATTATCTTTGATTTAAGCTATAATTGTTGGCTTCCGTAGTCACGAATGGTGCCGTATTTTAACTTTTATTTCAATCAAATAAAAAGGTCCTTTATACCCTTTCTCTGTCTCCGTGGTAGTTACAAGACATAGTGATAATTCACTACTAAGTCTCTACGACGTCTCGTACATTTTATGCTTGCAAAGAAAACGAAGTGCATAACTTATTAAAAATTTACTTGGCGATTTACTTTAAAATATTTACAAATAAAAGTGCTGTTTAATAAAAATAAAAGTACTCTTTAATAAATACTACTTTGAAGGTCTTAAGAAAATATTTGAGAGGCAGAAACTGCTACTCTGATCCTGAAGGAATTTATGGATAGGCTCACCCTAGAATGTTTTATACAAACCGGGATAATTTCGAGAAAATGCCTACAACACAGAGCAAAACCTACTAGAATATGTTTACTGGGATAGGAGAAAAATATGGAAACTCCGAAATAAGAACATATTGTTGTAACTAATATGGTGTAGGAAAACCGTTGGCATTTAAAACAACTTGTAGTCTTCTCGGAATGGATAAATACAGATCTTGTATGCTTTGCAAGGGAGTCTTGCACCATTCTTTCTGTACAGCGATGGTAAATTCAGTTAACGATGATGGCGGTGGATAGCGCTCATGCAAATTTCTCTCCAAAATAACTCACAAAGGCTCTATAATATCGTTATCAGGGAATGGTAGATGTAAAAGTTCACTCTCATACTCAGAAATCAAGCCCTAGGTGATGTGAGCTGAGCGAACAGGGACTCTGTCGTCTTGTAATACCTCATCACCATAGGGGAACAAAATGTGTACCACAGGATGGACGTGATCAACCAAAATGGTTATATAATCTTTGACAGTAATGTAACCTTGCACAGTAATGATGGGTCCGATGGAATACTACGATATGGCTGCCCAAAACCATGATCAAACCCCCGCTATGTTTCATTCTAGGCAGCAAAATGTCTCTATCACACGCCTAGGATGGCGTTCCCCAGACACAGACTCGTCCAGAAGCAAGTGTCGGAAGCAAGTGTGAAGCAAGACTCCGGCCAAATGATAGTCTTCTATTTCTCTATAATCCAGGTTTTATGGCTTTGGCCCCACTTGTTCCTCTTACAGGCATTTTAGTCACTGATGAGTGGTTTTTGAATCACAGCTCGCCCCAAAATACCCTGCTGGTGAAGCTCCCTTCGTACTGTTTTGGTGCTGGCAGGATTTGCGAATGCGACATTCAGTTCAGGAGACACTTTTGCGGCTGTTGTTCTCTTATTTTTTATCAAAATCCTCTTCAATAATCGTCTGTCAGGATCATTCAATACATATTTTCCTCCGCTCTGTGATTTAGAGGATGCGGTTTTTCCGATTTTCCTGTATGAGTTATAAATCTTAGATACTGTGCCTCTTGAAACACCAAACACTTCAATTACCTTGGTTACTGAAGAACCCACCATACAAGCTCCAACAATTTGCCCACGCTCGAGTTCATTTAGCTCCGACATGGTGCACTCACAACTGCACATACTACTGTCTCGATAGCGAAGGACACTTGCAAAGTATCGAGGATGTTGCACAGGTGCGTTAGTGAGCAAACACATGAGCGTCACCAACAATTTTTGAAAGAATAAACATTTCAGTTCAAGCATATATTTGAGAGGTGTTCTATTTTTGCCCAACCCCTGTATATCAGGGGTGGTCATAGCGCGACTGTCGGAGGGAATTGATACGGCTCTTATGCAAATAAATTATAAATATGAAGTATTGTAATTAAAAACTACTGAATGCCCCAAAAGAAAGGCAAACTGTAGTTGAAAGGCCATTTAAAAATCAGACATTTTTTTTCCCTTTGAAACCTGTTTCACCGCTTTTAAAATGATGTAAATATGACTTATGGCTTTTGGAAAATCAAGTTGCTGCTCTCGAACTTTCTTGAATTTTAGCATTCGGCTCTTAACGACATGAAGTTTGGCACCCTTTGGTATAAATGATCGAAGAATCTAAATAAAGATTGTTAACCAAAAACAACACTGAGTTAAAATAAATTTTTAATAACTCAGCTGAACATATTTTGTTATTAAGATGATATTAGCATTTGTCGCTTGTAATGAACTTTCCGTATGAGCTATATAAAATGTTAAAATTGGCTACCCTTTTTATGGGTAGCGATAAGAATAATTAAGATACGCATGTTATCTGAAATATCGTAAGAAACGCTTCTAAGATAAAGCATGAATATTAAATTCGTTTAATAATTAATGGAAAGGGGAAAATGTTTTATTAGAATGGAGAACAGATGCTTGCTACAGAATATGCTTGAAGCTGAGGGAAAAGGTTATAATAAAGATAATAGATAAAGAATCGGAATTGAAGTCTGCAACTTAAATTCGATGAAAACGTAATATGTGACAGTTTGAATAGACACATAATGACAAGTCATCACAAAATCTGTAGATAAATTCAGAATTAATATATTTTTATGTTTTTGGTTATTACACGCTTTTTTAAGAATTGAAAGTTTTGAATAGCAACTATTCACAATGATAACGTTTGCATTTTTGTCAGGAAGTAAATATGGAAATCTTTTGAAAGGTGGTAGCTAACAGGACATGAGACATGTGTGGGACTGATATCTAACTGAGAGACATGTGCTTAACCAAATATCTACAGCCAAGATTAAAAAAAAAAAAAAAAGTCTAATTATTTAACTTTTTTAATTTAGTTTAAAACATTTTAAAAATAAAAGTACTGTTTAATAACACTATACGTATCCTTTTATAAATACGGCTTTCAGACCTCTTACTGATTTTAAGACCTCTTAAGAAAATGTCTGGAAGATAGAAATTTCTATTTTTGAGTTTGAAAGTGTTTATGGACAGGCCTACCATACTATTTTTTGCTCAAACTGGGACATTCTTTGCTCAAACCGGTGCAATATTGAGAAAATACGACAACACAGAATAAAACCTACTGGGATAAGTATTTATTATCGAAAACTCTAAACAAAGAAATTTTTAGCAAAAAGCAACAAGGAGTTAAATTTCCGATAACTCTAATGAACACATCTTATTATTAAGAGCTTATTGGTATTAATCATTAGTATAACTTTTTCACGTGGACTACAGATATTAATTTTTCATGTTTTTGAGCTATTTATTCAACTATTCAATCAGCAAGCAGCAGAAAAACAAATCGACAGGATCTACCATTTCCTGCTTAGCATTAAGTAGGAAACTTTTGACATCTATAGTACACTAAATTTCTTTGAGCCTTATTTAGTGAAGTGAACAAATTCACTGCAACTTTTCCCTACAGCTTTTCCTTCATCAAAGGGTTACCATTCGACATCTTACTGATATTTCTTCGTCTAAATAACTTCTTCCCTTTCCACTTCGCCTTTCTCATAGATCAGGGATCACCAAAACTTCATAACAGCAGGAACCACATGTTAGAATTCAGGAAAGTTCAGGAGCGGCAAGTCTGTACAACACTGTAGAAAATTTCAGTTCAAAATTGCACCATTTAATAGTTCAAAGAGGTAGCACCAAAACATGGTTCACTTGATTTTGATAGTCCACTTGAGCAATCGCAATCGTACTGTCTATTGTGAACAACCAGCTGGTTTCCTTCGATGAACTTCACCGGTTGTCTTGGGTGACCGGCAAATTTACTTTGACAAAATTAGAGTGCTCAAAGCAGTCGTGACGCCTGAATAATGGTGCATGGAATAATGGAGCAGGACCTTGGTTCTATTTTGTTGGCTTTCGGAATTAAATTTTTCACCATTTTAAGGTAGTATATTGCAGTCAATTAAAGCAAAGCATTAAGCGCATGCCTGATTTTCCCCCTGTTTTGAAAGTTTATTGACGGCTGTTTTCACGTGTTCTCGGATAGTCATGGTGTATTCGATAATTACAAGGTGTGTATATTTTTGGCATGTTTTGATTTATGTATGCGCATTAAAATGTGTATATTAATGAAATGTAAGATACAAAGTGGTTGTTAAAACCCATTCGCAGTAATTTTTTAATGATTTTTGTTGGGGTGAATAGCGCCGGTGCTCAATGCATTCAAGTACGTTTTCACCTTTTGGTTGTTACTATTATATTTTACTTAGCTGAATAGAACTCTAAAAAGGGATTCCGAAGTATTTCTAGGTAAAACAATTGTTTATAGCATAATGTGTAATTCTGTAAATATTATTATATTCATTCTGTAGGAAACACTTTTGCGATGCTTTTTCTACATGGATATAATGCCCTCTAACATAAACACAGAGATCCTTTTTATGGGTAACGACCAGCATATCTGTATAAATTTCTATATTCGCGAATAACGAATATAGAATGTACTGTAAATATACAGCTGGGGACGTAAACAGTGATGGAATTGAAATTATACCCACTCTTGTGACCTTCAGTATATAATGTCTTGATACATTTATTAAATAATTCTTAAAAATCAGGAAATTATATGTATGTATATATGTGTATTTTATGTATATAGTCATCGATTTTAGAGTTAACAGGGAGAGAAAAGAAAAATTTGGGAAAATTTACAATCTTCAGAAAATTTATCCCAAATAATGCCTTTTGTAATGTGTCTTGTAAAGTAATAATAAAACTTTTTATTTTTGTTAATTTAACTTTAAAATGGATTCGATAAGAATGTAAATGATAAAGAGAACCCCTTGTAAATAACCAATACATGTAAGAGTTCTGTCAGCATCAGTATTGGAACATAATTGTTGTTCCAGTGTTTGTAAACATTAGAAATAAGAAACACATTTAGGATCGCATAACTCATCTAAAACGGTTTAAAAAAACATTATTGAAGTAAAAATTTAAGTATTATTGAGTAAAACTAAATTTATGGTTTAATATTTCTCCAGAAGAAAATCTTGGTACAGTGACAATCATCACTGAAAGTGAGAGAAATTTCAGATTATCATCAGCTTATTGAGTATGCTTAATATTCAATTTTTTCTTTCTCTGCAAAAATATGATGAGGATTTCAAAGAATATGCTGATTCTGAAAACTTTCCCTGAGCATTAAATCAAATTAAAGTAATCGATTACCTTTAAAAATCCATTTGGAATATTTTGTTAAGGTACCAAGTTTCTTTTATAGCTTCGTTAAAATTTTATTTATTAAATATTAATGTATAATTAAAGCCTTTCCGAAATATTATCTTCTTTTGAGAAGAATGTTTTGATAAAGATGCATTGAATTTTCGTTATTTAGCCATTTTCTGGAACATTCTATTTGAATGTATAGTTATTTGTCTAAACTTGGTATTTAAAAATTTTCTGTTTTTCTTTCACATGATAATATATATTGAACGTAAACAGTTATCTTTATTATGCCATGATTCCTGAACCAAGCTGCAGCAAAAATGCCAACAATTTACAGCTTTTGTTCTAAATATTGATTCAGCCTAGCATCAAACTGCCGTAAAAGTAGGAATTTTAAGAAATTCTATGTATTTTATCTGCCAAACTGGAAATAAATTTTTGTTTTACTTAACGTATTCATACTTTATTCAAGTCTATGTTTTTGAAAAGTTACACTGTTAATTTGATGAATTTCTCAGGATCTTCTGATTCTGCCAAACTTCCAGTATTTTTCACAGTCAATATTAATCTCTTAACTCCTCTGATATTCCCGTAAAATCAAGCTTCTTCGTAGCTTTAGGTGAAACAAAAATGATTTTAGAGAATGGTTTCTGAATTTGACAAATAACATAATATGTAGCTTTTCCCATAAAGTACAAATTTAGCATGGAAATTTAAGAATTTATTAATTAATACCATGTATTTAAAGTATCAGAAATCAAGAGACATTTCTTTTTCTGAAGGGGTTAAGAGGTGCTATTGGGATTGCTTTTATGTGTGTTTTCTGTAAAAGCTAGACCGACTGCTTAAAAATATAAGTAATTATATCTAACCAATTAATATACAAGATAAATTTTATTTCTTCATACACCATTTTGCTAGTGGTAAACATTTCAGAATATTAAATGATAGGGTAACTAGCAAACATTTTATTCTTTGTTTGGCGTCAGCAATTCGTAGACGCATTAGCTTCTTTCATAATTGGAAAGCATAACACAAAGATTTAATTTAAGTACTATTTTTTTTAATTGTGCACGATAATTTATTGTCGTCAAAGGCAATGAAAATTGCCGTATATAATTGACCTCTTTTAAAAAGCATTATATTAGTTCTTCAGAGAAAAAGGTCTGCTATATAGGAAACAAATCAAGATAGTTGTGCTACACGGTCTCATTATAATTTTCTAACTAGCTATTTTAAGTTAAGTTACTTTCCTATCAAGCCTCGTTTCATTTCCCTGCCAGAATTATAAATTCAAAGCGCATGCGATATTCGAATTAGGTAGAATGAAGGAAGTACTTAAAGGAAGGTTTTGTAGGGAGAAAACAGAGTATATTTTCTGCCTGCTTGAAGGCTATGTTTGCTAACTTTTGATTCTCTTGATTAAAATTCTGCGGTGTTTCTTGCCCTTATTCGTTGCTCCAGAAAACTCGTTTTCACTACTCTACAGTCCACTGTCGACGTGCTTTGCACCACATTAACCGAGCAACACGATTGGAATTTATGATCAAAGGCTTATGTGTGGCACGACCATGAAAACCAAGCAGATATGCTTCCTTACGCATGGTATTCATCTAAACAGCACTCCCGGATCCCTGTTGAAACTCCTGGAATATGTGGGCCATCGGTTGAGTGTGATTCTTCCAAATTTCTCTACTTCTGAATGACACAGACCACCATCGATTTTGGGTATTTCAGCTCGTTAGATATGCCCCTTAAGAATCATTCATTTCTGTGATACTTGACGATTACGCATTTCTCGAAGTCAGATAACTCTGCTCTTTGTGGCATCTTGCATGCGGATAATGTTAATGTTGTTTCCTGCACGATATTTAACGGAGGAGGGTGTGACGTACATCAGTACATCAGGGCCGCAGATATCGGCGTTTGCATGGGCGTCCAAATACTTATATTGGTAGATAGTGTATATTCCTAGTTCATGTTTAACATATTACCAATTTATGGTTTAATTTATAGTTCAACATTCCCCATTCATGGTTCAATGTATTGCCAATTCATGGTTCAACATATTACCAAATAACGCTTCAATGTTTCACCATCTTTTGGGTGCAACTTTTCAGTTCATAATTTGGTGAAACTTTGAACCAAATTTTTAACAGGGTACCTCACTGTATTTTCATGACCGATGGTAATGTCCTGGTGTCTCTGTTCAAGTATACATACATACAAGGCTTAATTTCTAAGATTAGAAGTGCCGGAGCCCTATGGAAGACCGTCAGCAAAGAGGAAGGAGAGTAAATAAATAAATAAAATGACTATTAAACTCATTAATAATTTTTTAAAAAGTAATTATTATCAAATTAATTAATAGCTATTTAATTAATGTTTATAAATTCTTATTTAATCAAATTATTATATAATTAATTAATTATTTAATTGATGATTATTAAATAATTAATTATTATTTATTGAAATAATTAAAGATTGAAGTAATTTAATAATTAAAATTAAATAAAATGTAAAGATATAAATAGAAATTTAATAAGCGATTTTTAATATAATTTTGTTGTTAAAATAAAATTTTCGAGATAAAAGTTGAATTGATGTAAATACATAGATAAGCTGAAATTGTTATTCAATTACATAAAAGAAGTGCCGCAGCCTTCTTATTCAGGGCTCCGGTGTGTTCCGGCTAGAATTATGATTTATTACAAAACCTGAGAAGCACCGGAACCGAGATCCGGTGGGCTCCGGCCCAATTTAAGCTCTGATCGTAAGGGGGGGGAGTTCTTTTATCATCACAAAAATTAAATATACTTAAAGTATAGCTGAAAATTCCAGGGCGAAACAGAATGAGGGTGTGAGTGGGTGGAAACTAAAAATGAGGAGAATCTTGGTGATAAGAGAGAACGTTTTCTTTCACCGCGGCTCTCTGCTGATATAATTATAGCCATCAAGCAGATGTATATAAAAGTTGTATTATAAAAAGAAGGACCGGAGCTCATCTTATTTAGAGCTCCGGTGCGCTCTGACCAAAATTGTAACTTATCTTAAAAATTGAGAAGGACCGGAGCCGGGCTCCGGTGGGCTCCGGCGCAATTTAAGCATTGCCTACGTACCACGTGCAGGTCACCAATCTTTGTGATATATAATTCCAAGAAACGCTGCATAAAATTCTGAACACCTCAGTTTACACTTTCCATAAACACTTTCTTAGTTATACACGTCGCCCTTTTCGAGTATCGGCTAATAAGCAATGAAGGCAATCGAGCACAGAAATGGTCATCTATAAGTGAATATGCTTCTTTGCTATATGATATTTATTAAAAAAAATTAAACCTGATATCACTGATGAAAATTCTTATTTTCGACGTTAACATCAGTATTGTACTAAAAATTTTAATGCTATTTAAAGTTATTAATGCTAATTAGTGTTTCATTCCTGGATTAATAGCCTGGATTGTGCAATTTAATATTTTCAGTGCATTTAAATTTTTATGCAGTTTTTCTTTAAGATTAGACAGCTGTTCCACTATCAGAAGATAAAAATTTCATGTGAATGTATGTGTGTATTTACATAAATTAATATTGTACTTAACTAATAACTTGTAACTAAGAAACTTGTAAAACGGCAAAAGAATAGCTCTCCATGAAATATTCCTAACATGAATCTCCTTAAGTTCTGTTGACATCTGAGCAAAATGTAAAGAAAATATTAAATTAACAAAATAAAACAAGCTCTAAATAGCAAAATCTGTCCTTAAATAATAATAATCTTATTTATATACAATAATAAATTTCAGGAAATCATATACTGCAATGAAAAGGACAGTGTACTCATAAAGTTGCACATGATGGCAAGCAAGCCAAAGTCTTGGCAAATTACTTTTTACAGCAAGGGAAAAAAAAATTGCGTGACTATGACGTTGTGGTTATTTGTACGTGATCTTGCTTTGGGAGCAGTTTCAAAACGCAGGTCACTTTATTTCGTTGAAAATAAAAATTCCTCTCGTTTAAATGGTTTACAGCCGATTCATCCTTTGCTCAAAATCGTGCCGATTCATGTATATGATTTACCTTTCAATATTAGCGCTGGATGCATATTTTGGTTTCAATAAGCTCATGCTTGCGTTATAAACTGACATGCATGAAAATATCAGGAGGCAAATTTAGGATAATGACACGTGACTGAAAACAGAACTGCATTCCCCGATTGTGCACCGTTCTAAAATTACTTTATCACAATTATCATATTAATTCTTAGACTGATTCTTCAGATTCTTAATTGTAACGAGCCAAGAGTATTTTTCGCGTAACATTCTCCGTCTTATCAACGACTTTTTTAAAAAGAAGATGAAACGGGAAGATTCTTTTAGTTGGGATTATTGATGAAAGCAGATGTCTCACATGGTTTTGATCGCAGAATAAAACAGGAAAGGACATATTGGAAAATCACCGTTTAAATCATAATATCGTCTATAGGAGAATATGTAGAAACTCGCCGAACTGATATTTTTAAATTATTCTCGTTTTAAAAGATGATGAAGAGCGTACTTCTATAATCTATATATCTACTATACAATCTATGAAAATCTCAAAACATGTTACATGTTTGGATGTCTCAGGTACATGTTTGGATGTTGAAATTTTTAAAGCTACGGACGTGAAAAAAAAAATTATAGAAATTGCTTCTTTTTCTATACCAAAAAATTCATGACGGAACCCTGCAAAAAACATTTCCAAAGATTTTAACAAATCAGCTCTTTTAAATAGGTTGCAGTTAGTTGATTGTAGGGATTTGCTGGTGGCACTGATTCTCTGTAAAATGATGTTCCAAATTACTTTCATGAGTATCCTTTCATATCTGCTCCTTTTTTTTAAATAAAGATGTGTCTCCACTACAGTTACTATGTTTTCTGAACTTGAAGCACAGATGTCAGGTAAGGCTTCTTTTACATGAATGTGACCCATTTTTATGCCAATACGGCATACGGCATCTGCTGCTGTCGACCATCTATCAGATAATTTTTTTACCGTTAAATTATTTTGGCACATCCTCAGCTTTCTTTTCAAAATCTGCCAGCGATGAGGAGATGGAAAAAAAAAAAAAAAAAGAGAGAGAGAGAGAGAGAGAGTCGAACACCGCTGGAGATCGGGTAGTAAATTAGATATTCAGAGTAAACTTCATTTGACAGCTTTTTTTTTTTTTTTTTTTTTTCTTTTTTTCTTCTATAAGGTATTTTTCCCGCCTTCTTAGCGTGCCTTCGTAGTGTATCGTCGTAGTTGGGTGCGTATTCCAGAGGTCCGTCATCAGTGCTTAAATTGCGCCGGAACCCGGCTCCGGTACTTCTCAATTTTTAAGATAAATTACAATTTTAGCCGGAGCGCACCGGAGCCCTAAATAAGATGAGCTCCGGTACTTCTTTTTATAAAACTGAACCACAATTTAAAGGGGAAAAAATTAGAATTCCTAACGATTTAGTTTAACAATAAGTAGACCTTGCAATACTCTATTTGCCTAGAAATACGAACTCATGAGAACATGAGACGTTCAAGTAAAGTCTCCTCACTCACATGCGGAAACCTTTCCCTTTAAGAAGGGCAATAAATTTGGGGAAGTTTGCTTAGGAACGCTTAAATTTCTCGCCATGCCATCGTATCTAGTGTATTGTTATCGATGCTTATAGTTGGTTATCCTCGCAGGAAGGAAAATTTGTGTTCTTAAATGTGGGTTAAGTGGCAGCGAGTACAATAAGAGTGAAATACTGAGATAAACTGCTCAAGCACGTCCTATACATCGTCTTCCCACAGTATTCTCTAATGTGGGGGAAAGCGTAAACAGCAACTTTACATTCATCCTTAGGAGTCAGATTCAGGGCTCATTTTACCCCTGACATACATCTGCTTGATGGCTATAATTATATCAGCAGAGAGCCGCGGTCAAAGAGAACGTTCTCTCTCACCAAGATTCCCTTCATTTTTTGTTTCCACCCACTCATACCCTCATTCTATTTCGCCCTGGAATTTTCATCAGCTATTTTTTAAGTATACTTAATTTTGGGGATGATAAAAGAACTCCCCCCCCCCTACGATCAGAGCTTAAATTGGGCCAGAGCCCACCGGATCTCGGCTCTGGTACTTCTTAGTTTTTGTAATAAATCATAATTCTAGCCGGAACGTACCGGAGCCCTGAATAAGAAGGCTGCGGCACTTCTTTTATGTAATTGAATAACAATTTCAGTAGAAATTTTATCTCGAAAATTTTATTTTAACAATAAAATTATATTAAAAATCGTTTATTAAATTTCAATTTATCTCTTTACATTTTATTTAATTTTAATTATTTAATTATTTCAATAAATAATAATTAATAATCTAATAATTTTCAATTAAATTATAATAAATTTCTTATATAATATCTACCAATTAAATTATAATTAATTAATTATACAATAAATATTGATTTAATAACAATTTGTAAACATTAATTAAATAGCTAGTAATTAATTAAATAATAATTAACTATTTAATTTAAAAATTATTAATGAGTTTAATAGTCATTTTATTTATTTATTTACTCTTGTTCCTCTTTGCTGACGGTCTTCCATAGGGCTCCGGCACTTCTAATTTAGAAATTAAGCCCTGTACGTAGGCCTTGAAAATCAATGCAATATAAGTACTTCGATGTTTAAAATGATTTAAAATGATCTCCGCATGGTTTTGTGGAGCAATTAAAATTTGAATGTCTGATAAGTAGCCTACTCTTTATTTCTTAACAGCTGCAAGTATTAGAACTGAATTGCGATTTGGTTTGGTTTGTTGGATTAAGGCAAAGCACGAGAGGGCTATCTGCCTAAGGGAAGTTCCCTTAGGCAGATAGCCTCTCGTGCCTTCGTGGAGAGCTTTCTAAGGAAATTTGAATCGTACTCATGATCCACATGGAAAAATCATGAAAACGTCCATATAGCCAGCCAGTTCACCAGGCTTTGAAGCCGTGTCCAACGCTCAGTGTTGAACGAGATCTGAATCGAGAATCGTTTTTCAGTTTGATTTATTTGATTATGCTTGCCAATCCGTATAGTGGTTGGGCGGATGGGCCCGGAGTCTAATCCCGGAAGAGGCATGAATGTTTGTAAGCGGGTGTAAAGTAACAGGCCTTCTTGCTGTGAACCCTGGGGAACGTTAAATCTCGTACAACGACTGCCGCCCTCTTCTTTCGCCTATGACAGCGTATTTTCTGCCTAGGGATAAAGATGCCTTCGTGAAGGGCTTTCAATGGAAAATTGACTCGTATTCAGGTTAGACATGGAGAAAACCACAGAAACCAACCATGCAGCTAGCCATTCACCTAGACTTGAATCCAGGTAGAACTACCAATATTTAGTCGTGTCAACCACTCGGCCACCGGTGGGAAGAGAAAACTATTAAGCATTATATTGTTCGACAACATGGCACAGTCGGGTGAACAACCGCTTGCTGTTGAAAAACTTAAAGAAAGTCAAGCTGACGTCAAGCAATTCATAGCAAAGTTAATTTAAAAATAGAGAATATGTTGAAAACTTTTAACTGATACATACACACAAAGTGTAAAAGTTGAAGAACTACGATCTTAGTAGTAAATTTAAGGAAAATCTCAATTCATTAAAGTTTTAGATTCTGAAACTAAGAATCGTTTTGATTTAAATGAATTAGAGCGGAAAAATTATTGCTTGCGAAGATTATTAAGAAGAAACCCCAAAATGGTTAGGCGGCTTAGAATGGAATTTAAGGCCGTATTCTAATAATGTAAAAAGAATAAATCTACTTTTCGGCCAAATCAGTGGTCGTGTGGTTAAGATCACTGATACTGGTAGTTGGACACCAATTCCAACCTAGGCAAACAGGGTGGTTATATTTATGATTGCATGGTTATATTTATGCGTTTCCCGGTATGTAAAGTAAATTCGAGCCAGTTTTCCCTTAGAAAGCTCTCCACGAAAGATTCCTTTCCCCTATGCAGGTAGATTTTGTATGTTTTGACACATTCAAGTAACATAATTTCTATTTCACAAATTGTAATTTCAGACATTTTAAATATTAGTAATCAAAATAGTAAAAGTACCAGAAATATTTTCAGACTACTTAAATTAAAAAAATTTAAATTTTACCATAAACACAGTACATGGCTAGAATTCTTGAATCAGTTGGAAGTAGTGATATCTCATAATGAAACTTTGATGAAGACTGAGAAATTTAGTTATTCAAAATCTTAGCATGAAATATTTTGACTGCCATAACAAGAACTATCACTCTTGCATAGCGTTACGAAGGTTATATGAAGAATGTGGAATGGAAAATCGAAGTTTACACTCACATAATGCTGTAGCATGTAGTTTCAGGAAATTTCGGGTCCTATAATTTAGCAAAAATTGCCAGAAGAGCTGAATTTGGACCACAAGAGAAAATGGGAATCACTTTAAGAACGCCCACCAGCGGCCGAGCTGTAAAGTCGCTGAACACTAGTAGTTCGGTCCGAGGTTCGAATCTCGCGAACGGGCTGGCTGCATGGGCGTTTTCACGTTTTTCTCCATGTGTAACGTGTATACGAGCCCGTTTCCCTTAGAAAGTCCTGCATGAAGGCATCCCTTTCCTTAGGAAGATAGCCCTCGAGGCTTTGCCATAATCACACACACACTCACACCTTAAGAACTTGACAAGCGAATTAGTAGCATTTCTAAGAAGACTATTAGACTAACACGGCGTTCTGATCACAGTAGAAGCTTTTACAAAGAAAATTACAAAATAGACAAATAGGGCTTGAGGTATTCTTTTCTCAGCAGATTGACTGTTATTAATCATCAAAGCTACTTGGACTAACCTGCTTCGAAATTTTAAACATTTCCGACTTGGGGTAGGGCTTAGTAGCCCGGGTGTTTAACACCATTATACAATAAATCGACATGGACATACAGCCTTTCCAGAGAATGCATTAAGTTGTAAGTGCCCAGCCATTTGAAAACAACAGAACGAATGACGTTCATTAAGGGCTTTGAATAACGGGCACTAAAACACATTCAGGTATTTATGTTTTAAAAGAAACGATTTCTGTTGTGAGATTTTATACGAAAGACCTGCGAGATTGAGAAGGTGATTAATTGCTAAAGCCGATAGTGTTTCCGGCTTTATATTTCGAAGAAGATATCTACGAGTCAAGCTTCTCTACGGTATGTGTAAACTGGAAAAGAGTGCATTTCTTAGCAAGTAATATCCTTATTAGTTGCGGGAGGTATAAAGTCATTGGGATCAAAGCTGAAGTTGAAAGCAAACAATGCAATGAGGATACAAGCAGTAGAGTTATTGGGTTATTTTTGAAGAAGTGAAAAATGTGCAGTGCCCTCGCTGGGACTCGAACCTGAACCTCTCGAATACGCACCGAGGGTGCTACCGTTACACCACAAAGACATGCTGGAAGTAGGGAGAAAATGACTTATAAAGTATACTTGTATATACTTGTATACCTACAATGCTATGGATTTGTTCGAGTGTAATACGGCTCATAAACGAAAGAAAAAACAATATGAAACAAAATTTCTTTGGAAGATGCATCCTAAATTTTTAATGATTATAATTAGTGTATTCGGTGGATCAAATCTGAGACTGAAAGTAATTAACGTAAAGAAGATTGCGTGGACTTGTTATTCACCGTTAAATTACGCATTGTTTGCAATGCATCCTCTAAGCGTAAAAGTGAATGTCCCGTAATAATGCTATTGATCCGGGAATTGATATTCTGCCAGATTTGCTTATAGATTTTCTTAAATTTAAGATTGAATTTGTAGCTGATTTTCAAAATTTTTTTTTCAACTAGGGATAAGCGCAGAAGACAATATCTTCTTAGATTCCTGTGGTTTAAGAATAAACAATTAATTTGTGAAGAGAATGACGTTAAAATATTTAAATTTACAAGAGTTGCGCTTGGGAACTTTTGGCGTCCATTTCTACCACCGTTAGACTATATTTATAGGAATATGAAGGAATTAAAAGTGAAGCTTATTAAATGCTTCAAAAATGTCGGTGATCAATCTATGAAGCGGATGCTATTGAAAATCCTTGATCCTTGACCTTTCCTGCTCAGGAAATAATTGCGGAAGCCAGAAAAATTCCCGGATCAAGACCGTCATTAAGGGACACTTGGCTTTTACTCTTAAAAATTGCACAATAAAACAGTGCTTAATTTAATTATGGATAACAAGTCCATACATTCCTTATTAGATTATTTACGTTCAGCCTCAGAACTGATCCATCTTTGAACTATTTTAATGCCCAGACAAAGATGTCACAATTTAGCAACATCATAATTATGATTTAAAACTTTAAGATATTCTTTCCAAAAAATTTGTGTTTCATATTTATTTATTTATTTTTGTTCATAATCCGAGCTACATTAGAATAAGGTCGTAATACTTGCATCCTCATTGCTTACTTTCATCTTTAAGCTTTGAACCCAAATACTTATAAAGTTTACAACCACCCGCTTTATAATTTTAACGGTATGCTGCTGAAAGTGATGAAATGGTAGAAATAACCTGGAACATATTCCAAAAAATTGGTTTGTCTAGCTTCTTTAAGGGAAAATGAGCACTTTGGAGAGATGCAAGCTGAGAAACGTACCCTGCTGAGGACTTGGGGATGGTTCTTTACTTTCTGTTAAATTCGTGACGTTTTGTTCGCTTCCGTCCCTCTGATCCGTTTCCCTCTGATCTAATTCCCTCTGATCCGTTTCACCCTAGCCTGGAAAACACACTCTTTGAGATAGTAAGCATTGGCTTTTATCAGTTAAAACGTGGGTCTAAGACTGCTTTGTAAAAGTTATTAAAAATATATTTCTAATGAACAGGGTTCACTTTCCTTTTTTTCATATTTCACAAGAGCAATGCTTGAACTGCATTTCAGTTCATTAAAATTTTCGTTAGAAAAGTAAGACTCCTGCCGAACTGGCTGGCTACATGAACGTTTTCGTACTTTTCTGCATGTCTAACAATAATAGGAGCCAGTTTTCTTAAAAGATTCTCTTCTAATGTATAGGGACACTTTAGGCAAGTTGTCCCAAAGACGTCAAGGACATTTTAGGCAAGTTGTCCTTGAGCGGTTCGGCATAACCTATTAAACAACCAAAATGAAAATGTGAAGCACTGTTAAGATTTTTTTTACAATTTGCTACAATGTTGATCGGACATTTTACAATTCATGATAATTTGCTCCAGTAAACTGACTCTTTCTCTTAAATACGGCTTGCTTCGTAATGAGCAATAGTTTTATTTTAGAAACATAGCTAAAATCTGAGAAAATAGTTCCATGCTATCGCTCTTATTTATATGGATCACTAACTTTAATGTTTTAAATAACAGTATCCATGCATAAGAATTTGAAAATGCGTTAAATCATCGAAGTATTAAACGAAAGCCAAACAGTTCCGTTCCTGAACTTACTACTTTGGAGAAGCTGTTTTTAGAATAGATATAGACTATTGATACAGCATCAAAAGACATATATTCAGAATATACTGTCTCAATATATCTTACAGAATGGCAACATAAATATGTACAGTTAGAGCTTGCAGTGAGAAAAGCAAAGTTTATATCATAATCGAGATTTTGTATGTAGTGTATTAATTAATTGATCTAGGATCTGTTTCTCTATATATTGATCAGTTTAGTAGTTCTATGTGCAAAGCTGATTGTATAGTTGATTGATTTTTACGTTCATCTACCATAAGCTGACAGCACTTAAAACATATTTACGGAAACTAATTTTCTGTTTAACTTTGTAGAGACATTAGGTATGTTTTGGAAGCAGGCAAGAAGATAAATGAGCAATCGCCTTCGCCGGGAATCGAACCACGGACCTCTGGAATACCGGCTCAGGGTGCAGAACCACTACACCCCGAAGGCACTCTGGGAAGGCGGGAGAAATACCTTATAACTTCACCGTGCGCTGTTCATCTCAACCTTGTTTTTATTCTGTCCTTTAAAGGGCGTACGGATTGGGGGATAAAAAAAAAAGGTCTCCTTTTCAAAATGCGACAAATTCTTTACTTTGATTTAAAGCTCTTTTCATACTATTCTTAAGACTATAACATTTCTTTTCAAATTCTCTTTACTCCTTTTGAAGTCAGTCGTCAATTATGCTATCATTACCAAACAAACAAAAAAAAAAAAAAAAAAAAAAAAAAAAAAAAAAAAAAAAGAGGAGGTTGTGAGGAATTTATTAAAATACTTGATTTCCTTGCCGAAAACATTTTTTTCAGCCCAGAGTAGACAAGCGTAAAATTTGTGTAGCGTTGGAATAATACTTCTCTCAATGCAGAACAACATCAATAAGAATTATTTATTTATGTTTACTACATTATTTAAAACTGTGAAATCATTGTTAGTTTAATTGGAATGTTTCTTTCAAATCGCAAATTCATTTTGATTTTAAAATCATACAAGTATCTAAGTGCGGATCTTTGAAAATCTAACTGCTCTCTCTTGAATACTTCTGAATTCTTTTGTGCCTCCTACTGGCACAAAATTTGGCCAGCCTTGATGTATGCTGTTAAGGGTTTATAACTATCCAAAATAGATATCCCGAGCTACACTTAGTAATAACTGTCTTTAGAAAAACATTACGATGGCTACATGCCGATTCTTTCTCTTAGAATTACTTTCAAGTTGAACATATTATTGGCTGAAGCAACGAAACTCTACTAGTTCGTTCCAGATTAGGGAATAAAAAAATTCCCAAATTGTGATTTCGTCGTATTGGTTATCATATGACTGACAAGATACCTTAATTAAAATTTTAATAAAAATTTGGATGTAAAATATTCTGTCCTTAAGCTGGTTTTTTTCCTTCAACTCTCCTTTCTCATCTTTTATAGTATTCATTTTCATACAATAATTTTAAAAATATGAATACTAGGAATAATGTAATTTTGTCGGTCGTACACACTCATACATTCAGGCACTGATCAAAAGAGTGAAAGTAACTGCCATGACATCTTACTTATTTTTAATATCTGTATTTAGCTTTCATCCTTATAATAATGGAAAGCCATTAAGCTTTTCAGCTAAAAGTATATTGGAAAGTATTTTTATCAAGTTGCACGAGCAGTGTCTAATAAATTTGATAATGAACTTAGCTTAAGACCTAACTTATGTCTGTGTGACGAGTCTAAATTGCAAGAAATATGAGCTTAAATAAAAATAACGGATGTTCGACAATGGAAGAAAAGTTATTCTTAAAAATATTCTAGTATACAAATTAAAACGAAATGGTAGGAGAAATTATTTCTGCCTATTACTCTGATGAGACAGCAATCAAACAGTATATATCTATTGAAGAAATAAAAAGATTTAAAATTATGCATTGTAGAGACATTAGGTTATTTCGAAGCAGGAGAGATGAAAATGAGCAATGCCCTCGCCGGGACTCGGACCTTGGACCTCTCGAATACGCGCTGAGCGTGCTGACCATTATACCGCGAAGGCATACTAAGAAGGCGGGAGAAATACCTTATAATATAACGTCAAATAAATAAAAGAATTAACTTGTCTTTTAGAGAGTCTAAAAAAGTATTAACTGGCTTAATTAGTCTCTCCGCCCAAGGGAAAGAATACTTCCATGCAGAATTTTTTAGACAAAACTAGTTTGTATGTTACATATGGGTACACCTTCGCAGCGAGCCTTCTTCAGCATTGGGAATCAAACCTGGAGCGGAATTATAAAAGAAGGCCATCTTCATGGGAGATGATAATCAAAATGGCCTTGTTATAGCATTGGGAATCAAACCTGGAGCAGAATTTTGATGGGAGGTGATCAAGATGGCCTTGCTATAAGGCCCCGTTCACATGCAAGATTCTTTCGCGCAGCCATACCGTTTATATTAGGGAAAAACTGAGACATGAAGCAGTTTGGCCTTCAGGACCGGTTCAAATGCACATCGTCTTCCATCCCTCAACCCGTAAGCCACTGCGAGCAGTGAATGATGTCACAAACGCGGATCAGATTGGCGGATTTCTAACGTTTGTTCACATCTTTACTATTGCTATAGAAAGCCATCGGAGTTTAACTCTTTAATTAACTAAAATACACCTAAATTAATTTAAAATGCAATTTATATACGAGACCAAATGGTTAAAGGAAGAAAAGAAATCACTTATATTGCTGCACGGTTTTAAATAAAATGTTTTCTGGCTGTTAAAATTTCAAACTTTGCTTTTTGAAAAAATGAATAAAACGACAAATCAATATTATTTACATTAATTATAAACGTTTTAATATTGATTATAAGCGTTTTAGAAAACCTATTATAATTAATTCATGCATTAAAATTGTTTTGAACCTGTTTTACGAAGATTTTAAATAAAAGCTTGTAATTTATGTTTATATTAACCAACTGAATAGCACTAGGTTTTATATTATATATATATATATCTTGAAATTCAGTAATAACATTTTTAAGAAATTTGAAATGATTTAATAACGATTTAGGCCGTTTATATTCTTTTAAGCGCGTTTTCTCAGTTTGCATTTTTTTGATAAATCCTTTTATTTAATGTTCTAAAACTTATATAGATATAGCATAAATTATTTAATATTTTTACAGCTTATTTAAAATTATATACTTTATAGAAACAAGGATGGGTTTTGCAAAATACTGAAAAGAAAATTTATTTGAAGTGAAAATGTGAATGAGATATTTGTTTCAAAGTTTTTACATAAAAATATGTTTTTATTTTTCTTAGAAACTAATTCATTAATTGCAAAATCGATCATTAAAATTATTAAGAACTCTCTAATAAATACAATGAGAAAATTTGGGAAAAAACATTGAAAACTGTGGGAGAAGAATGACATTTTAATTGCTAAACTTTTCTTCAAAAAATTTAAATTAAAAAAATTACTAGCCAAAAAAAGTATTAAAAAAATTTGAAAAGTTTTTCAGATTTTAAATTATGTCCAAACTTTTTTTAACGTTTTGTGTGTTACCTTTAGTTATTAAATATCATGTTCTACGTACTCAAACCATAAAATTAAGTTCAACAGCAGTACCGCAAAATAATTTTAAAACGAGCATATATTTAGAATTTTCGATACAGAGTCTCGCGCGCAGGAGATAAAAAAGTATTTTTTCCCCCTCCCGTGAAGTTTTGTCATTGCTCACTTTGAAATCTTTGAGTTAGTTTATAAAAAAAAATTGCTGAAAGTTTTACAAAATATGAAATAGTTAATAAAAGAAATTCCAAATTTGGGCTTCCAGATGCCCGTACTGGGGTGGAAACGCACGTTATTTAAAATTAGATGGCTCTAGGTACAGAAAGAGGCGCAGCCCCCCCCATCCACCTAATCGATTTGATTTTATGACTTTCCAGGGGGGTGCCAAGTTAAAAACCACATAATAAAATACGCCCATTAGGATATAACCTAATGGATCTTAACGGCACAATAATAATTAAAATAAATAGAATCAATGGTTAGAAACTAACTAAACAAAAGGACAAAACACAAGACACAGACCATGCTCTATCATAAAAACACTAAACACATGTTAAATCAAAATTCCGACATTAACACGATTATTATTAATAAAATTCATTAATTCCCTAGCAAATTCAAATTCAGTGTTTTTTCCAGTAAATGTATTAATATGTCCAAACTTTTTTCTTATATCATAAGTTAAATCACATTCATTTACAAAATGTTTAACTGAACCCGTAACTCCACAATTATAACATAACTCATTTTCTTGTAGACCGAATCTCTTTAGGTACTCCGGGAAGCGTCCATGTCCTGTGATAATTTGATTAAGATCCAGGCAGCATGAAATACATTTATTATATGTAGGGATCAAATTATAGCTGTAATCCTTTTTTCTATCAGACTCATTCCAATCCTTTTTCCACATATCAATATAAAATTGTTTTATTTTATTTACAAGAATTTTTCTGGATGGTTGGACAATGGAACACTCCCCGGATTCGCCCAAAACTGCCTTCCTTGGCCAACACATCGGCCCTTTCGTTACCCAAAATCCCAACATGGGACTTAACCCATTTAAATTTCACAACATGAATTTTGGTGATTTCTTCATAGAGACATTTAATATCAACAATTAATGAGTTTTTACATTCGTAATTTTTTAAGGCCTGGAGACCAGACAGACAATCACAATAAATTGATATTTTATAATGTATAAATAAGTTACCCTTTATCCATCTCAAAGCATAAAAAATAGCTGTCAATTCTGCCTGGAACACTGAATTAAAATTTTCCAATTTAATTTTATCATTGTAAATTTCAGTGCCATAGTAATATACAACATAAGAAAAACCTATCTTACCATCGATTCCAGAACCATCTGTAAATATGTCAATTTCAACAAATTCAACAAAATGAAATTCATAATCAATAATAACTCTTTTAGCAGGGTGTATACAATAAGGATCCAAGTTATAAAAAGCAGTACAACAAGCAGAAAATTCCTCATAATGAATAAAATCAATCTTATTAGTAGATAATAAAAATTTATCCTAATAATACCTATAAAATATAGAAAGAGGCTGTGTGCCGGCCAAGATGCAGAGAATTTCGGATGGAGTAGTTTTGAAACACCTAGTCAGTGACAGAAGCCAGGGCCGCTGAATTGTTAATAACTTATTCCTTATTCTTTGGAGTTCCGCCGCCCTAGAGCCCCAACTACCTATTCCATACATTATTATAGGTATGATAACAGCATTATAAATCATTCTGAGTATATTTCTTTTAGTAATAAATATTTTTTTTGGAAAATTTCTTTTATAAAATAATAAAATTGCATCAGATTTCTTCTGAATTTCTTTAAAATGAAGTTCGAAATTCAATTTATCATCTATAATTATACCTAAATATTTCATGTGATCTACTCTTTTCAACAGGGTACCATAAAATCTTAGCCTGGGTGGTCTAGTATTTTTGCCGGCCTTAGGGAAAAACATATATGAAGTCTTTCGCAAATTAAAAATCAACTTCTCATCCTCGGCCCAGTTCTTTAGAATATCACTCACCAGTTGAAAACGCTGTTCTAATTTTTCTAAAGATACATCATATATTACATATAAAATATCGTCTGCATAGCAGATCACATTTACGTATTCAGGAAGAGAAACATTTAATAACTTAAAAATAACGGCGCTCCAGAGCAGCGGAGCACTAGGCGAGCCCTGAGGGCATCCTTTATACACAATTTTAAAAATTTTTAAATCAGCATCATAAGAAAATACAACTTTTCTGTTTTTAAAATAATTAAACAAAATTGCAAAAATATTTTTAGGTATTTTAAAATTCTCAAGGGTGGAGAGCAATGAATTCCATATAACAGAATCAAAAGCCTTTGAAACGTCGAAAGAAACAATTATCACATGAAAATCTTTCTTCTTTTGAACTATAGTGTTTGTTAAATCATAAAGTGCATCATTTGTTGACCTTCCCGAAACAAAACCGAACTGTCTATTTGAAATAAAATTATTCTCTAAGAAAAAATGATATAACCTATTGGTAAGCAATTTGTCCAGAACTTTTACAAAGATTTTCAATAAACAAATAGGTCTAACTGCCTGGTCACCCTTTGGAATGAATATTACTCTTGAGATCTGCCACACTCCCGGAAAAATCGACAAACTAAAACATTTATTATAAAGTAGAACGAAAAATTTTCTCAAAATTTTTAAATAAACATTTAACCATAACAGCATGTATACAGTCAATTCCAGGAGCACTTTTATTTCTCAATTTTCCCACAACATAACGAATCTCATCTATAGAAAATAAAACATCATCAACACCACAGTTTGGAGATGTTAAAAGTTCATCTTTAACAATACCATCCTCAGGATTTCCACAATCAAAGTTTTCCATAAAATAATCTTTAATAACATCAGAAAATTCATCAATACTCTGCTCATCTTTCCTTACAATCATTTGGGAAGGTCTAGATTTACGTGTTGCCAATCGAAAGTAGCAATCATAGTAGTCTTTATTATCCAAAAAATGCTTCATCTTATATTCATATTTTGTCTTTTTAATCTTTTTTCGATAGAGAGCCATTTCCTTTTTATATAATATTTTTCTTTCTCTTCGAGTGTCTTCATCAATTTATCTAACTTGATAATGTTTTCTTAAAGCCCTTATTCTTCGTTTACATCTCTGTAAATCAGGGTTCCACCAATATGTCATCTCTACTTTCCTTTTACGTAAAATTAGATGTTTCTTAGCATTCTTTACTATTAAGTTTTCAAATTGCTCAACAAATTCATCAAGGATAACAGGATCATAAATTCCATCCAATCTTTTTCTCATCTGATCTATATTTGGTCTTAGTTTTCTGCAAAATTTATTCAGTCTATAAATATTCTTTGTGAACACAATATTTTTATAATATATTGGCTGGACATCACAGATTTCAAAGGAGACATACCGGTGATCGCTTAAACTTTCCTCTTCATAAATCTTCAGTTCGGTATTAAATGTCAATAATGAGGAAGAACCTAGGATTCTGTCCAACCCTCCCCGACAGCAGATACAAAAGTTGGTAAAGCGTCCATTTGATTAAATAAAATCATATCATTCTGTATTATAAAATCCATAGTTAAAGATCCCCGATTATCAACTATTCTTGCCCCCCCCCAATTAAAATTTTTGGAATTAAAATCACCAATAATAATAAAATACTTATACATTTCCAAAACTTGTTCCAACCTTGTTAAATGTAAATGTAAATTTTCTGCAGAGAAGAAATAAACGGACACAATTCCTAAAACAAATTGATCCATCCTTAAAGAAATGGCTATAATTTCATTCATTTTACAATCGACAATAAATTCACTTTCATCATTTGTGACAATAATGGCTGATCTGCCTTTCTCATCATATACCGCTCTCCACCCTTTATTTAAATATGGCATCTTATCATTTATAAAATAAGGCTCTTGCACTGTAATTAAATCAAAATTTTTATCTAAAATATTTTCAACCGCGGCCAACTGGCAAGCTGCCACCGCACAATGATTCAGATTAATATTTAATATTTTCATATCCAAGGGAATAATAAAAAATAAAACAATTAGAAATATAAAATTACATGCCATAAAAACAGATAAAGCAGTTAAAATAATGACAAGCACAGAAAAAACAGCCCAATCGCAGTTATACTTAATTAAAATCCAAAACAATACTATTCCAATATACGCAAATGTTCAGAAATAAATTTAATCTCACGCCTATAAAGTTCACAATCCTTTGCCAAAACATGAGGATTCACATCAAAACGAGTACCATATTTCAAATTCGAATCCTTACAGTTAGCACATATTTCCTTTTCTTTAATACAATTTCTAACTACATGAGATTCTGAGCACTTGATACAAGTAACATCATTTTTACAATGTTTAGTGGTGTGTCCAAATTTGAAGCAACGTAAACATCTCTTTGGCCTAAGATAAAGTTTTGCTACATAGGCCTTCCATCCAACACGAACTCTGTTATCCTCTAAAATTGAGGATTGACACTGGAGATCTACACGAAAAACTCTATGAGTAACTTCCCTTGATTCTTTACATTTTATCCTAAATAATGGACGCACACAGTCGCCGGAACAACCACACTCACTCCTCATTTTATCAGCAATTTCATCATCTTCTACATAGTTGCACACATTATATACAATAAGTTTTGGCTGTATAAATCTTTTTTTTTTTTTTGATGGCTCTAGGTATCATTGTTTTATCACAATGCGAGAAACATACATATATTTATGCAGATTCCCCATTATTTAATTTACACTCATGTCCATAAATTAAGGATAATTCGGATTCACGCGGAAATCGAACTCTAAAATAAATATATCGCCTGTAAAATCACTACACACATCTTCAAGAATCATATGCAAATTTCAGGAAGTAATCAAATGACACCGATGGTACGTCACATTGACGAGAGTGTAAGAGAGTGATATATAAGGAATACAAGCAAAGAAGTAAAATTGTTCGCAGGCGCTTTGTAAGCATTTCAGTGCAATAACCGAATAGTTATGACACAAAGTACGCATTTGGATGATTTTTTATGTGGTAGAATTATCGGCCGTCTGGAATGTGGGCGTACCCAGCTGGAAGTATCAGACGAACTTGGAATTGCCCAGAGTGTCATCTCCAGGCTTTGGCAATGATTCCAAGATGATGGTAATGTGAGTAGACGTTACAGCACAGGTCGCCCCAGAGTTACATCGCCGAATGAGGACCGGTATTTGGCAGTTACTGCCAAACGAAACAGGCGGAGCACAGCCTCAGACCTGTCTCGTCAGCTCTCTTCAGCCACTGGTACGACAATTTCAAGGCAGACCGTGTACAGACGCTTAGGGCAGATTGGTCTATATGCTCGTAGACTTGTCAGATGCGTTCCACTTACTGCAACTTACTGTCGCCTGCGATTAGCCTGGAGTAGAGAGCATGCATTGTGGACACCGCAACAGTGGGCTTGTGTGATGTTTTCCGACGAGTCCAGGCTTAGCTTACAGTCTGCTTCTCGCCGGACTTTCATATGAAGAGTCCAGATACCCGTTACCACCAAGAAAACATCATTGAACGACACGTTACGGTGGTGCAGAGTGCTCGTTTGGAGTGGATTTATTCTGGGTTCCAGTACTGACCTGCATGTTAAAATTGGAACCATGACAAGGCAAATCTATCGGGACGTCATTCTGGAACAACATGTACGTTTGTTTCGGAGCGCCATGGGCGCACAATTTGTGTTTATGGATGACAACGCCTGTCCTCACCGTGCAAACATCGTAAGCGAATGCCTTCAATCGGAGGATATCACCCGTATGGACTGGCCAGCATTCTCACCGGACTTGAATCCAGTAGAGCACGTGTGGGACATGCTTGGCCGACGAGTTGCAGCCCGTCAACCTCCTCCTACATGTCTGCCGGAACTTCGGAGAGCATTGCTTTTTGAGTGGTGAAATATCCCCCAAGATCATATCGATAATTTGATACTCAGCATGCCTAGGCGTTGTACGGACTATATTGCATCGTCTGGGAGACATACAATGCATTAACAATCATACCAACCATGTAATATTGGTTTTTTGTAAAAAGATGTTTTTTATAATTTGCTCCAGGGAGAAAAATTCGCTATTTTTTTTTACTAATATCAAATATATAGCATCTGTTTTTGCTTTTTACCTTTTGTTTAATAAATAAGCTTTACAAATAAGTCAAATTTGTTTTGCTTCTAACTCTTCCTTTGCCTGATTTTGCATTATCCTTAATTTATGGACATGAGTGTATTTAAATGTAATACAGAGCGATAATATTTGGTGGCAACAATTTGAAAAGGGATTCGCCGTTTAGTTTTCAACGCAAAATGTCAAAACGAAATAAATAGTCCTTCAGGGTAAACTGTCTCTTTGGACTAAAAATTTTCTTTCAGCTTAAAATTATCTTGTCTTACAAAACTATTTAACAATATTAAAAAAAAGCAGATGAAGTTCTTAAATTAAAAAAAAAATCATTCAAAAGGTACCGAGTCCACATGTTTCGTTGAAGACGATATCCACGTTTTAATTTTAATTTGAACGGTATTTCTGAAATACCCAGCATCAAATAACCTTGTCTATACTAGTTTACAAATTTCCGTATTTCGTACGGTTCCATCTAATTTTTTGAACGATATCGCATCCCCAGATATTTATCAACGCGGTTGTTCCGCTGACAGTCCAGCGAGCAGTCAGTTGCACGTCAGCCATGTTGTTTGTTAAAATTAGTGAACGGCGCAATCGCGCAGTAGAGTATGGAAAATCTCCCCATTTGCCCTGCTCCAAAAAAGAAGTAGGAACATTCAACCAAGTTTTCTACCTCCAATTCGGCGAGGCAGTTAATGCTTGTTCGCCATGTGAATGGGACAAGTTGGAAGAACCAGTTTTCGCTACCGTTCGAATCTGCTCTTGTGAACGGGGCTTAAGTATTTTACGGTTTTATTCACTCAATATTAGGACGCTCCCCAAGGAAGTAAATCCATCTGGCGAGGCGATTCCCCGAGTCCGAATTTAGGAGACGTGACAGATTTTATCCTTAATTTTTGTGGTTTTTCTCACCTGTAACATGAATACGACCTAATTTCCTTAGAACGTCCTCCACGTAGGCATTCTTTCTCCTGGCAGACCTTGTGTGCTTTGCCACTTTCAAATAAACAAACCAAACCATTTAGGAGAGAGGGAACATATAATCGTAGTATCCCTCTCTGAAAAACGTTATTCCCGCATGTACCCCAATGTGTCTATCGTGAATGATTGTACCACTGTAACCTCATTTACCAGTACCCCCATAACGATTCGAATTCTCTTCTTGAAATCATCGTTTCTAAATCCTCTGCACAGTCGACGAATATTAGTGTATTTCATCTGCCAAAAGATAGTAGAACAGCAAGAACCAGATTTAGCCTTGATAAGGCACTAAGCTATTTGAGATATGGGGTCCTATATAAGTCTGTTATAATATATTTTAATACTATTTGTACTATATTTTAATTTTTGGGGGGCCCCAAGAATGCGGGGGCCCCAAGCTATACTTGTGTAACATATATGTAAATCCGGCCCTGATAACAGCTAGCAACACGCAAGCCTAAAATTGGTATAAAGTATCAGTTTAATGAATTCTTCAGCAGCGTCTGTATTCCTTTAATTCAGCATTCATTCTGAATAGAAAAACGGTTCAAAGAGTGAATTCCCGGGAGGCGGGAGAACATAGCAAATATATGCTTACCTTCTTTTAGTTCCCTTTTGTCTCGCTAATCACGCGACCAACTTGAATTTTAGATTATTTGCATGGATTGTAAAGTTAGATATTTTTTATATTTGCATAATCTACGACAAAATCTTCATGCTGTTCTATAGTCTATGTCAAATAGTCAACTTTTTAAGTCTGATTTTAATCTACCGATCTTGAAGTTTCTTTTAATACTATTATCTTCCACTGGTTCACAGTAGAACAATGCGAATAATTAGGGATCAATGGCGTAGCTAGGAGGGAGCAAAGGAAACATCTGTCTGTTCGCGCAACTCCAAGGGCCATTTTCTATCCCTTCCCCATTGCATTTTGTCAAACAGGAGGGAACGAGAAATCTTCAGCTATCCCCGGGTCCTTGAAACCTTAGCTACGCCTTTGTTAAGGAAATGAAGAAGAAAAGAAATAGTTAGAAGAAGCTTTGTTAGCAAATCAGTCAGAGGTTTCGATTAAAAATTAAGTAATAATAACATGCATCTTTATTGAAATGGCGCGGTGGTTTGTGAAAAAAAATTATCTAGATGGCAAACTCGGGGTGAGACCGATGCTTGTCACTACCCTGCATTTCCAGTATGGTGCAGGGACATCTGCAGAACGGGAACGAATTGGGACTATGAGAAGCGTGCCTCTAATGGGGAAATGTTTAAAGTGGTTTGAGGAAGGGAGTATAAGTGGCATAACAAACGGTTACCCATCGAAAGGAGAGGGAGAATTTAGGAAGGGGGATAAAATATGATTTTGGGTGGAATGACATTGCAGCCGGCTTTTTATTTCTTTTAAAACAATTGGATCGTTTTAAAGAATTTGATTTCTTATTTTTTTCTATCATTTCTTCTTTTTTCTATCACGAATTTTTATTTAAAAATTTTTAATTAAATCCTCGACTCATAATTAATGTGGATAACTGATCCACCAGTGTTGGAGTGGATAAGAAGCTAAGCGCTAGTAGTCCGGCTCGAGTTCGAATCCCGGTGAACGTATGAGCATTTTCGTAGTTTTCTCCCTGTGTGTAAGGCGGATACGAGGTAGTTTCTGTTAGAGAGTTCTCTATGGAGGTATCAGTCTCTTTAAGTTTATACCCTTGACAGCTTTAATATAATGAATTAAATAAATATACATAATAGTTAGTGAGGCACCAGCCGTGATGAAACAAAACTCCAAAATCAGCATTTTGAATTCAAAAGATAGATTTGAAAAATTAAAATATAATTAAAAAAGCTGTCTGTTTCTGAATTTTTTCTACAACTTCGTCGAATGAAATATTTCTCCATAACTATTCGGGAAAATAACATTATTTTATATGTAATGCTACGCATTTATTTTATTGTTTTTAAACTAAAAAGCACGCAAGGATTTTTTTTTTAAATTATTTGATAACTACTTCCTTATTTACAATTTTTCTTTTGTTATTAATTAGTACATGTACGTATACGTTATAAATAAATGTAAAATAAATTAGAAAATGAGCCTAGCAGTAAAGCGAAATATGTGTTTAACTGATTTGTGAGTAACCTAAAAAGTATATTGTAATAATGAATAATTTAAAAGTATAGAAAAAGTAGTTTTCCGTTGATGTAAAAGGTCCAACTGATATTCTTACAGATAAGTCGTTTTGAACTTATGCTTCTGATGAAGGGTAATCCTGATCAGATTTTTCCATGGTGCGGTTGGCTAATTTTTCAAATCATTTCTGGATGATTCACGATGCGGATGTTTCAATTGTAAGGCAAATTTTAATAATGGTTTTATGCACCACGTCATAAGCTATGATTTGAATTTATTACATAACCATGCACATATTATATTGACTTTTAATTATTAACTTAAAATGATTCGATTTCATTGGATTACTCGATCACGAAACACCTAATATTATCGATGCAAAAGAACAGATACTCTCGTGAAGAAGTTTCTAAGGAAAAATGGCTTGTGGTGTAGCCAGAGCTGAAGTTTGCCGCCCTCTCGACACAAAAGCAATGAGCTAAAATGTGTCGAAATGACATGTAGGGAAATGAATCCACACTTTCTGTTATTCCTGCGTTTGAAGTAAAAGTTTCATTCCAACATTGTAAAAATGTATTATTATTTTGCTAGTTTTTTTCCTTCGTAAAATCATAGATGATAGTGTAGAGGTCTGTTTCATTGCTCCAGTTGCTGTTATGTTAATACAGTACAAAGATTTCTTAAATGCAAAATGCTTAATGCAAATAAATTTATACTCTGAAATGCAAGATTTGTAAATCCTAAATACTTCTTAAATGTTTTTTTTTTTTTTTTGTTTGTTTTTTTTTTTTTTTTTTTTTTTTTTTTTTTTTTTGTTTGTTTGTTTAAGAAGTTCTTTCCATAACTAATAGCACTTGCTGTAATTATCAGGAAAGTTCACCGTAGTATTTAAATATTTAGAATATTTAGTATATTTATTTCTGAAGTTGGTATTAAAAAAAAAAAAAAACTTCAAAAGTTTAAAAGAACTAGCTTCAAAGTCTCTATTTCATTTCCCTTAGCTATAATGGAATAAAATTCTGAAATACTTTTTCTTACAAAGAAATGTTTCCCTCGTTAATGTTTTTGTGAGTTCAGTTGAGTTGAATTGAGTTGAGAGCAGAATCTGGACACCCGTGCGGCTTACTAAGGCTATTCGGGTCTAGTCCAGGTTCCGCTACTATCCGGGGCAACACCTCGTGGGGCCTATAAGGGCATACATTGGTCCTGTATACATGCTTACATAGTTCTATAACATATGCTTATAGAGTTACATAGTTCATAATATATGCTTATATAGTTACATAGTTCATAGTACATGCTTATATACAAGTAGTTCATAATACATAGATCTTTCATAATACTTGCTTACATAGTTCATACATATACATGCGTACATAGTTCATACTTGCTTACATAGTTCATAATATATTGAGCCTGTTACATAATACATACATAGTTCATAATAATTTTCATTGGCCATAATACATACATGTTTCAAAATATATACAGTGGGCCGTAATACATATAAACAGTAAAAAAAAAAAAAAAAAAAAAAAAAAAAAGAAGAGAAAGAGAGAGAGAGAAGAGAGATTGACAGGGAACTATTCCACTGTCCCCAATTCCTCCAGTTTCTGCATTATCTTGCATATTTTGATGCGAAATGCTGGCTGTTTGATCAGATAACGCTTATGAGAAATTGCCTGTTCCGGAAGCTGCACATGCCACTGTGCGGTTAGAGGGCATTGGGTCAAGTAATGGTCTGGTTTACCAATGCCTCCACAGACACAACTTTCGGTATTTGCAATTCCTCTCTCATAGTAATAGGAGGAGAAAGGCCCGTGCCCCGTCACAAATCTCGTTATTTGTGGGGATGACTTGAGACGATCGAGCGAAACTTTATGGTAATATTCATAGGTCTTCCTGCTTTGTTCGGTAGAGTCCCATTCCCATTGCCACTGGCGCTGAGCTGCTGTCCTTGTCACGTTTTTTAAGGTGAGACCACAGGAGTTTGGTAATTACGCATTGTGCATTCATATTGTGAGCTGCTTCTTTTGCTAGCCTGTCGGCTTCCTCATTACCTTGAATGCCGGCATGCGTCTTTATCCAAGATATGAGGATATTCATTGTCGACGAACGCTCCTTCAGCGTGTCCTGAATCTCCGCAAATGTTTTTGTGAGCATAATTTATTGATAGTTGAATTTTTCATTAAAAGTTTCCACGGTGTAAAGTATAAAAGGTATAAAACAGAAGGTACAGAAGGTATAAAAAGAACACGGGGCCCACCAGCGGCCGAGCGCTAAAGTCGCTGAACACTGGTAGTTCGGTCCGAGGTTCGAATCCCGCGAGCGGGCTGGCTGCATGGGGTTTTTCGTGGTTTTCCCCATGTGTAATGTGTATACGAGCCAGTTTCCCTTAGAAAGTCTTCCACGAAGGCATCCCTCCTCTTAGGCAGGTAGCCCTAGTGTGCTTTGCCATAATTAAATAAACCAAACCAAACCATAAAAAGAACACGTGGCTGTTGAAATCTGACAGTGATTTCTTTAAACACTTTAATTACAGAGAAAATCTGATTATAAATTTGGGCAGTAATAGTTTTTTTATTAGAGTGCCGAAGTTATCAAATATTAACAATAATTATAAATTAAGCTCTACCTGAGTTGTATCCATAATAACCCCAATTATAAATACAGATAATTTAATTACTTACCCTATTACATAGTGCCAAAAAAACGAAAGCGTTCATGTGTGAATCAGTTTTTATTTGCTAATTATAATTGTATTAACTGGTACTCATCATAAGATCAAAACAAGAGCTGGCTGTTAATCCCACATCACATGAAAGGTTCTTGCGAATTCATCGCTCTGAATCATAATACATGAAACAACTGGTTATCTGAATGCATCCTCGTAAACTATTATCTTTCGGACACTTGGCTTAAGGACATTTCAACTAGAATTTAATAAGGTTCAATAATAACTAAATAGTATTTTGCCGAATCTCTCCGCACAGTCAAAAGAAAGCCAGTTCCCTGCCTCGTGTCTCGACGTCAAGACGAAAAGGGCGCGACAATGCATTCCTTCCTTCTTGAAGACTCTAAAGTTTATAATTCATAGTGATATCTCTAATAGTAGACTGCAGTTTCATGAAGGACTGATTTTTTACAGATATCAACTTGCAGAGGTATAACGAATTCCTTTCATGAAGAAAAGTACAAAAAAAATGAAGACCTTTCTTCTGAAACCGCTGTAACGTTAAGATTATTCGTGATGGATGAATAAACAGACCAGAGATCTTTCAAATATTTATTTTAAAACTTAATAAAGATTTCTTGACCAATAAAAAGTAAATCATCAACACAGTACAGACATAATATACAAAACTTCCGTTTGATGCGGCTCTCAACAGTCGCGTGGCGTGACTTACCTGCAGCATCTAAGTATAATTCTCACAAAGAACCTCTTCCATTCGTTTTACGTCATTGTCGCAAGGAAACCACACAGGGAAGGTGTCCTTACGACTTCCTTTGTAGAGATATTAGGTATTTTGTTGGAAGCAGGGAAGATGAAAAATTAGCAACGCCTTCGCCGGGAATCGAACCACGGACCTCTGAAATACCGGCTCAGTGTGCTGACTACTACACCACGATGGCACGCTAGGAAGGCAGGAGGAATACCTTATACCAGGGCTGTCCAACTGGCGGCCCGCCAAATTATTTTTACGGCCCGCGAGTACATTTTACTATGAATAAATTTATGTTACTAAATTATTATTATTAATATTAAAATTATTTTACTATGTGAAAATTTAAATGTAATTTGAATTTAAAGTAGGTGCTATTTAGTTTGCGTAATTTCACTTAACCTGGCTGAATACAGCAGCAATCCGTTTAACGTCTGATGATGGTTGGCTCAACGTTGGCGCCACATATTATATTTGTGGTTGGTTATTGTTTATCTATGGTTGGCGAGATTAGCATGCATGTCACTAATAAATTAGAAAACCTAATCAATAGTTGCTGCTATTTTTCGATAGCATTGGATGAAAGCACAGACAATTCCGATACAAGACAAATGCTTATCTTTATAAGAACTGTAAATGAAAACTATAATTATTCAGAAGAACATTTAAAATTACAATCATTACACGGAACAGCAAAAGGTGAAGATATTTACAAACAATTAAAATGTTCAGTAGAGCAGTATGGTGGTTTTGACAAGTGCACTGCTATTGCAACCGACGGTGCTAGAGCTATGACGGGCAAAAATATTGGGCTCGCGGGACTTTTGCAAAATGAAGGAATAACATGTCATATGTTACATTGTATTATCCATTAGGAGGCATTATGTGGTTTATCCCTACAATTAAAAGAGATAATGGACAAGATTTGCAAAATTACTAATTTAATTCTCGGCGGAAATCGTTCTCTTACACACCGAAAATTTAAAACATTTTTGGATGAATTGGAAACTGAGTATGGAGATCTGCTTTTACATAGTAACGTTCGTTGGTTTAGTGCTGGAAAGTGCTTGAGGAGATTCTTTACACTTCGAAAAGAAGTTCATCTTTTTCTCACAGAAATTGCCGTCGATGAAAATTTGACAGCAAATTTAGTTGATAAATTTTTATTTATTCACTTACTTTCATAAAGAACATTACAAATTATTTAAATATTTTGAATAAATCCTTGCAAGATCAAAATGTGTGTTGCCTTTATAAATATGTTACTGGATTTAGAAACAAATTTAAATTGTTAAGGTTTAATTTGGAGCAAAATAATTTATTTCATTTTGAATCTTGCAAAGAGATCTATGAAGAAATGTAATATAGAAGCGAATTTTAAAATATTTCTACCAAAATTGGATATGCTAATTACAGATTTCAATGAAATATTTTCTCAATTTGATGATCTTAAACCGTCTATTGATTTATTTTGTGATCCAATTAATATTGATATCAATTCCATTGATCTTAAATATCAAATAGAATTATGCGACCTGCAGGCTGACCCATTTTTTACATCTTGCGGAGTAGGTGGAATAGAAATATTCAAGTTTTTAGATTAAGAGAAGAACTTCAAATTGTAGCAATGTTCGGAAGTACATATATCTGCGAGCGTGCATACTCCGATATGAAATATATAAAGTCAAAATATAGAAACAGTTTGAAAGATTCCACTCTTGAAGATATAATTAGACTTGCCACAACAAATACTGATGTGGACATAAAAAGGTATTGTTACTAAACAATTACGGCCTCAATGTTCTCATTAATATTACGAATATTTTTTAAAGTTTTCTTTTTAGTATAAATAAATATTTTTTTAATTAACATAAACTGACTTTTCATTTATCAACCTTCTTGGCCCCCGAAATGTTTGGTGAAGAAAATATCGCCCGCGGGCTATGATGAGTTGGACAGCGCTGCTGCAAGTATTAATTAATCTTTCACAAACTTTATTCGTGCTTCTAATTTATCCAATTCTTAAACTGCTCCGGACAACAATGCAGCTTCGTTACTTCTCAGATTTTGAGATAAAAGGAAATCCTACCTGGAACGCACTGGATCATGGATCATTACATAAAATGAGCTGCGCAACGTTTTTTTTTTTTTTTTTTTTTTTTTTTTTTTTTTGTAAAATTGAGCAATTATGTCAACAGAAAATCCTAGGCAACATTTTATTTTAATAACAAATAAAACTTGGAAAGATACTTACAGCTATTCAAGTAAGACCCGATCGAAGGAACTACAATTCATTTAATGAGCCATTTGCGGTGTCGCCTTATTACGGCATGCACTTAGACTTGCTTGGCTTAATCTTTGACACAAGGATATGACTACTGGGAGGATCAAAACTTCTAAATACATGTCAGTGTTTCCCTGGGAAACAGACTCTTGGATAGAAGTTAAGATATTTAAGACAAGTAAACCTCCACATGTCGAAATCTTACCCTGCAAAAAGTATAATAAATTAAAAAGCTTATTTAGAAACAGGTGGTTTTTCTGTTTCTCGAAAGTCCTGGTGATGATCACCCTGGTCATAATGTCTTATTCACTGACTCGATATTCAGTTGCTCATAAACTGCCACTGGAAGGTGAGCCATTATTTATGCTATTGAAGAGACAACGGGCATATATAGTGAAATGCTAAGATACATCTTATACTAATGACTTCCTCCGGATAAGAGCAACTGCGGACCTTTCGGAGCAATGTAACCAAAAATGGGGGAAGATGATGAAAATGATCTGAATACTAATACGTACCAATACATAATAAAATACTGAACATTAAGTTTATTGTCAGCTTAAAGATCAGTCTTCGGATTCGGGGCATCCTCATTCCTCTCGCCACACAACATATTTGACATTCGTGGTCGTATATAATTATTCGTGGTCAAAAACTATTTGATGGCTTTTATTTGTTTTCATACCTACATATCACTGTTAATTTTTTTTCCCATGCTCTCATATTGTTTCGAGCATTCTTTCTATTCTCATCAGTGATGCCTTTAACTTTCTTTCATTGGTGTGCTGGAAAAAAAATGCGATATTTTTTTCCGTTATCCTTTGAAGCAGAATATTGTACTGTGCATTCAGGGTTTAAATTCAATTAGTTCCTGTTTTCACTAATTTTTGGTTTTGAGTAAAACTGTAACATCAGCCGGAAAGCCAAATAAGATAACATCCGGTATTTTAAATTATAATTTAAAACTTGTTTTTTTTAATTTAAATTAATTTATTCAACTTATATTTATCTCTTTATATTTTATAGAATATGAATTATTAATTGTTTCATCTGTGCTTTTTCTCCTTATCTTACCTGAAGGCTTTCTATAGAGCTCCGACACTTCTATTTTCAGAAATTAAACCCTGACTTTATGCCGCAATCATGAACAGATTTACGTTTAGTTTTGAAATTCAAACTGCATAAAAGCACATAATTTCAAGTATTATACTTTTAGTCTGTTCGTTAAAAGGAATCCAAGCAGCTTTTCTTTCGGAAAGCAAGGTTTAATTTCTAAAATTAGAAATGTGGGAACTCTAAAAGAAGGCCATTTAGACCGTTTAGCAAAAATAAATGTATTAAATAATAGCAATAAATAAAAGTATATGTAAGCAGAATGTAGAGAAATTAAAAATTTGAATTAAATTAAATGAATAATTAATACATAAATAACAAATTAAGTTAAAATAAATGTATTATAAAAATTAAATGAAATAATAAAACAAATAAAAAATGAGAATATGAATAACAAGTCATGTTACCATGGGTAAAAAAATTAAACATTTTGAATAGGATTCTACATAGCGAGACTAAATTTCACATTTATTTTGGTTTCTAATCTATTAAAAACCTTCTTGACAGAATGAATACAGGCAATAAATATTCCATTTCTTAAAAATATCGTATTTCGGCGTAAAATATTTATTCTCTAAGAGATTTAGGTTTTCTGCGTGTTTTGATCTCAACAGGGCAAATGAGGCTTACATTTACGAACTACAGAGACTGAACAATGAAACACCTACATCTGAATTATAATGTTTTGTTAATATCAAAGGCCTCTTTTGAAGGCAAATACTGCAGTGTTTTTTTTTTTTTTTTTTCTCTTGGAAATAATTCTTTCGTGCTTAAACATGAATAGTTATATACTATACCTGTTTTAATTTTTAGGCATGATCATGAGAAATATCAGAGCAGTAAAATAATGTTAAAAAAGCATTTACTTTGGTGTTTTTAGTTACGTTACTTTAATGACAAAGGTCAAAGGAAAGCAAATTCTATGGAAGAGAATTTTTGACAAGCGTTTTAAATGTAAAATATAGTCCTCAAGCATACTAACAAATATTTCAAGGATTATAAGCTCCACAATACATTTTTGTTTAAAGTGGAACAACGTTCTTTTTTTTATAATTATTAACATAAAGATAATTGCATTAATTTTGATTTGGTATAAGATTATAATTTTTTTTAAAATTTTGCTAATAACATTTATCTAAATTACAATGTATTTATTTTTGATTACTACATTGATATACGATTACTTTTAGTAAAATGCATAATAAATTTTATATCTGCTATATGTACATAATATATGTATTCAAAACTTTAACGCCTTTATTTCAATCTTTGAGGCGACTCGTAGTTAAAATTAGTGGGGTTGTTACTTCAGAAAATTTTTAGCAGTTGTTTTATAACTGTGTAAAAAAGAAATTTACACATAAGCTTGATAGAAACCTAAACAAAAAAGAAAACTTATTTACTACTAACCTAAACTGTTACAGTTCCACCTTAATCCACTCATTTAAAAACAAAATCCGTTCTTTTCGTGTTACTGAACGTATTTCCTCCTTGATTTCTGAAGAAATGTTTCCCCACTGAAAATATTGGAAAACCATTTAACCTTTCAGGCTTCATGGTGATTCTTAATAAAGTTTTTATTTATTTTTTTTTCAGCTTTAAATAGCAGAATTCTGTCTCTGATGTAGTCATGGGAATTTGCAAAACGAATTTTATCAGATGATAATTTCTCTAAGAACTTCAAAGATAAATTTCAGCCGCCCTAGTAATTTGCAACATTCATGCATATCGGATCTACAATAGAATACGTTTAGTATAATTTCAAACTTTCCTTTGTCAATCATGGGATATGCTTCGGTGATCTGTATTATCTCTTCTGTACGCAGTTCGTTTCTAAACCTAGAGATGCTATTTTTTTTTTATTTTTTTTTGGTTGAGTAATTTAGCAGCTACTAAGTGTTTAGTGGAAGAAATATCTGTCATTATATTAATACATGATGTACAGTCACACACTTCCTTTGAAAGATTCTTGCAGTCCTTCGAGTTTCGTATTTCTAAAACAGCAGTGTTTCGAAATCTGTTATATTGCCTTTAAATACAATAGTACTTGGAGACTGCATTTGGTTATAAATGATTTCAACATGAGGCATAAACTGATGAGAAAGCTCTAACCAACATATGAAATTATGAGCAATCAGTTATTTTAAAATTCCGTTTGCTTCTGTGATGGTTTGATATACATGTGATATTGCTGAATTTCTGTAAGGCAACTTTTTAAAGGGTGCAGATTTTCATGAATTCTGTTTATGGAGTTAGAGTTCAATCTTCTAGAGGATAAACATGGAATGCTGACGTCCATATGCTTCTTGAGAATGGATTCACGATGCAGTGATATTGAGAAGAAAGTTTCAATAGCCAAAATGTTACAGAAAAATAATTTTGTGTTCCATAATATTTGCTGTATTAATCACTATTAAATTAAAATGATGTATATAGCAATGAAGGAAATGTGCACTAATAAACAGCTTTCATTTTTGCCTGAATTCCTGTTTTTTTCGCCCTTTTCATGATTACACCATCAACTGCCTGCACTATCGGTTTTCATTCATTTCTTTGAAGGACTGTGTCTAATTGTTCTAGAATACGTTTCGATATGCCATCTGTAGTTTGAGTTTCTGTTATAAATAATCCTCCAAAACGCTCAAATATTTCTCCATTCAACACGTACAGTGGAACAATGACCATCTGAGTGTGTTCCGCGTTTCGAAACATCTGATGTGTCATCAGCTATGATAGCTACAAAAGCAGCTTCTTTAATTTCTATCCGTATCTCCTCATAGCAGACAGTCAGTATTTTACTCTGAATTGCCTAAGAAACATTTTTGAACACCGTACTGATGTCTAAGTGATTCTTTAAATCTGTATATATTTAAATGAAATATTTATTATTCCTCTAAATAACTCTAAATTTAGTTAACTGTCTTTTTTATCCCATCCACATAAGAGAATTTCAAAAGTTTCACAAAAGAAAATACAGTCCTTTTATTCTGGGGGAAAAAATTCGTGATTTTTTTTAACTTCATAGTTGCGTTCAGTCATTAAATTGTCTATATATATATATATATATCTCTTTAATATTTATGTTTCCTAGATGCGACGGTGAAACCAAATTTTAAAGTTCTTCTTTGATTTCTCAGGTTTTTCAGGTTTCTCTTTCATTTCTAAAACCGTCTTTCGTCTACGTTACAGCAAGTTTATCTTGTTACAAATACAAGAAGCAAAACACTGTATTTTTTCCCTCACCTCCGCAAAGCCAACTTTTCTGTTGGTATCATTCAGAATTAATGTTACGAATAACGTAATTCCCCTCCACTTCCTTTACTAATTTTATCGTCCGAAAATCAAGAGGGGGAAAATTTGCGAGTAATTATTTAATTTCTGATGGACGCGGCTATTGCAAGAACGTAACAAATGAAAAGTAGTCATGGACAAATTAATGGTAACTATCCTAATACCATTTTTAAAAGAAATCTACATTCCAATTAGAATATATAGGTATATTAACATTTCAAAATCTAATAAGATATCATCATTTCTACGTCCCTGTAGCATGAATCTCTTCCGTTACTACTATTGCCCACTGCTACTTGCTAGACTCAAATCATTCAGTGTTGCTGAAACTGCTGTCTGCGTCGTCAGCTGCAGCTTGCAAGTCATCACCATCGTCATCGTCTTCACCGTCGTCAAGTCCGTCTTTCCACTCTTTTGAACCATCGGGAACATTATGTATCCCCGTTTTCTTGAAGATCTTCACTATTACTGCTTTATCAATCAGAGTCCATACATCCAAAATCCACGAGCAAATCAGTTCAATGAATGGTCCCTGAATTTTTCCGTTTGTTGTAAAGTTGTGCGACCCTGCTGATATTCACTCCTTATGAAACTTTTTCTCCCTCCTTCCAGCATGCCTTCGTGGTGTAACGGTTAGCACATTCGGCGTGTATTCGAGAGGTCCAGGTTCGAGTCACGGCAGGGGCACTGCACATGTTTCACATCTCCTCTTCCAAAAAATTCTAATGACTCTGCACTGGCCCCCGAACTAAAAGGTAGCGAATGATGATTCTTCACCACCAGGATTTGACGACTGGGTCCTAATCCCCAAGGGTATTTTCAGCCTCCTTCCAGCATGCCTTCGTGGTGTGTAACCGTTAGCGGTGTGCGAAAAAAAAGTCACCCGGAAAAAAGGGACACGGAAAGAAAGTCCCCGAAAAAAGGAACTCTAAAATCTCGCCAAATAATGTCGCCAATCCGAATTGTGGAAAAGAGCCAAATTCTCATTTAACCAGGAGGGTTATAGAAGGCTGTCTTGAGGGAGGTGTTAAGTGTAAGACGCTGAGCTAGCTGCAGCTTACCAAGGTCGCTTCGAAAAAAGGATTTTTTAAGATGGGATTATGGGAAGATCTCAGTTCTCCCCCACTTGTTCTAAAACATCTTTGTTTCGCACCGTTCTGGAAAGAGATCCAGTTTCAGGGTAGCTCCCCGGAAGAAAAGAATTAATGGGGGAACAATTTTGCTGCTCTAATGTATTATTGATTATTGTCTGTGGAGCTAAACGATTTCATCTGTCCCTGACTGAAAACTAACAGTTTGTTCACAACAGCTCGATTTAGTCCCTAATTTATGTTGCCGTTATAGCCCTGGAATTCTGTTTCATAAAATAACTGTATTTCACAAATTACCTTTATGAATAAGTATGTAAAATTATTGGATTCTGCGATATAACTAGTTATTTTATAGAATAACGATGGTCTAATCGTTATAAAGTATTAGTAAATACCTTCGTAATTGTATTAGAAAATGGCTGATCGTTAGAAAAGATGGCACGCGAAAGCTGCTTTATTGAAAGTAGGACTAAGTAGCCAAATTATTTTTATAAGTTGTAAAAATATAAATATAACAATTGGTGCAGCATAGGCTGCTATTTTTTTATTGCTTTTTAATTAATCTAGCAACAGTGTTTATTATTAGTCCAAAGGGGCTTTGTCCCCGAGGGACTATTCTTTTCGTTTTGCAATTTTGCGTCGAATCACTCTGAATGTCCGTTTCACTTTTCAAACTGTTGCCACCAAATATTATCGCCCTGTATTATATTTGAAGAAATTAAATAATGAAGAACCTGCATATATGTATATTTCTCACACTGTGATAAAGCAACGGTACCTAGAGCCATCTAATTTGGAATGACGTAATCCTACTGCGAATATGGTCATATGGACGCCCAAATTTGAAATTTGGAATTTATTTTATTATCGATTTCATATTTTGAAAAAAAAAATTATCTCCAGCGCGTAAGACAGTGTATCGGAAATTCTAAAGGTATACTCAATTTAAAATTAGTTTGCGATATTGCTCTTGAACTAAATTTTATGGTTTAAGTGCGAAGAACCAAAGTAGGCAGTTTGAGTATCGAAGAACATGATATTTAATAAATAAAGGTAACACTCAAAATGCTAAAAAAAACCCTTTGGACGTAATTTAAAATCTGAAACCTTTCAGATTTTCTTTTTATGTATTCTGTTTTATTTTATTATTTATCAGTTAATCTGCCCGTAATATGAAATGTATTTTTCGAGAGACTAATGAATTATCATCAGTTGTTTTATAAAAGTGTAAGGTACTTCTCTCGCCTTCTGAGCGAGCCTTCGTGGGTGGTGATCTGCACGCCGGGCGCGTATTCCAGAGGTCTGTGTTTCGATTTTCAGCGAAGGCGTTGCCTATTTTTTATCTCTCCGGCCTCGAAATAACTTAATGTCTCTATAGTAGCGCCCGAACTAAAAGGGGTAGTGGGTGATGATTCTCCCCACCCAGGATTTGGCGACTGGGTCCCTAAAATCCCCAGTCGCCGATTAAAAGGGGGAGTATATAAGGTATTTCTTCCGCCTTCTTAACGTGCCTTCGTGGTGTATAGGAAGAACAACGACGGGGGGAAATATACCTTAGTTTTGATTTTTTATAACATTTAATAGATTTTTTAAATTTTTAGATTTTTAATGTAATTTTTTTGTCATGTCATTTAATTGTCCTATTTTTAGTGTCATATTGTCCATTTATATATGTATGTACATATATTTTCTAATAAAAAGTTTTTCATGCATTGCTTGTTTTCATTTATATTTAAATTACTTTGTTCATGGAAATTATTATAATTCTGCAGTTATGTTAATGATTCCTACTCAGATTTTTTCAATAAATAAAATACATAAGACTTTTCGGCAGAATTATGAAATTGAATTTTTATCTTACAGAAGTGTAATCCATATTATTTCACTTTAAAATTTACTTTATTCTTTGCATATGAGACTTGGAATTAGAATTAGCATATATAAAAATAAGTTATAGTTTAAAATATATGTACACATTTTTATTCACCTGTAATGATTAATGTATAGGAATTTGTATGCATATAACTTCTCAAAAGTAAAAACCGTTAGCTAGTATAAGCTAACTGAAGATTTAAAGCTTTATTCATAATTTGGGGTAATAGGTTAATTAATTTTAAGCTTTTCATAATTTTGTAATACGAAATAGAAACATTTCCTTCGCAACATTTTGTGCAATATATGAAGTTAAAAATAATAGCATGAGAGTATTATATGGTTAGTTATTTTCTAAATCTCTTACATTGCAAATAAAGCAGAATATTTGTTGTGTAAGAGAAAATAATTTCACATTTTTTTTCTTATTTCAATGTATATTAAAATTTATTATTCGATTTTTTATGCATATTATGCTCAAGTAGACATACTACCAGTAACATCAATTCAGAAATTATATTAAAATGTTCATTTACAAGTAGAATTTTAAGAAGTTAAATCTAGCATATTATGATACAGGTTTACTGAGACATATATATATGATCAGCTGTTTTAACACATTCAAATTTTCATGATTATAAAATTTTTCAAGAAATATTTCTAATAAATTAATTTTCCGACTTTTATGATTATTTAATGGAAAATTTAGCTTCTTACATGATTACGTGTTCTAATCTTGTGAATGAAAGCTATGAATAAGTATAATTTGTTTTGTAAAATAAAAATATGTATACAAAATTCAGAATGTATATCACTATATATATATATATATATATATGATTTTTTAAATTTCATTTGTGAAACTAAGCATTTTTGATGTCTCAAATCAAATTTTGAAACTTTCTGAAATATTTATTCAAAGTTTTAAGTACCTGAAAGACCTTATTTTTTATGCAAAAACCAAGTTTTCAGTCCGAATTTCTTGCTATTCCAGTTTTTATGTATAAGTTACATTGATTTCCTTATTTTTATTACTTACTACACATAGATAAAGGCAAAACCCATGTTTCTGGAAAATAAAGTGATAGTGTTAAGTATTTCAGAATGTTAAATATTGTAACATGACACCCAATTTTCAATATTTTAATGTGGATGTAATTTTTTGAAATATATATTTCGTTAGATTTGGAAAGAAAAACTATATGCCCAAACAATGAAGATATAATTGTCCTAGAGCAGTCTTTTTATTTCCGTGATGGTCTACTTTGATTCATAATCTTCATCATCTATAAATGTTTTTGTAAGTACATAGGTAGCAAATCTAAAACAGATGTGTATGTCAGATATTTAAAATCACAATAGCACGTTAAAAAGTAGTGTAAAACATTTTTTCAAGACATAATATTAACCAGAAATCTAAAACTTTATCTCAGTCATAAACGTTACATACAGCAAATATCAATTTTCAGTTTCAAATAAAATAAATATAAAATAAGTATATAAAAATCGCACCATCACGGAGTGAGCAGACTATTATAACTCCTTGTAATGTGTGTGGTTTCACCCGAATATCGGGCGATATCTCGCAATCGAGAAGAGCGAACGCAAAAAGGGTCGCTCCTTTTTTGTGTGAGAAGGAACCGCTTTTTACTAGAGCGAAAAATAGCTCCTTCGAGGTTGGTGCCATTTTGGCATTAGAGGGAGGTGGGATGTCACTCCTTTGGAGTTGGATACGACTCTTTCGAATTTAGAGTGATAGCTTTTTATGAAGCAAGAGAAATGAAAAATGAGCAATGCTCTCGCCGGGACTCGAACCCGGACCTCTCGAATACGCCTCGAGTGATCTACCGCATTACACCACGAAGGCGTGCAGAAAGGAGGGAGAAAATACCTTATAGCATTAGATAAATATTTGACTAAAGATACAACTTAAACTAAGTGCGTGCAAGGCTCATAAATCAAAAGTATTAAATAATACATGTTGATTCATATAAATTGTAAGTAAAAGAGGAGGTCCAAAAATTAATCAAATTTCGAGTTATTCTGAAAATGTTTTCGACAAAGATATATAGGGTGGTTAAAAACTATATGTCAAAAATTTAAAGGCAGGTAGAGGGGACCTAAATAAGCAGATTTCTTATAGGAATGTGTGGGCGGTAATGCCGCAGAGAGCATTGATGAGTGCTACGTATAAAAGCTAGCGCGGCTAGCTGGATTCTTTATTTCCAGCAGAGATTTTGAGCATCGTGCATCGTTACACCAATGCGGAGCTTGCCGACGTACATTTCATGTTTGGGGCTGCACAATGAGATAGATTAGCTATTCAAAGGATGTACAGGGAGCGATTCCCGGAGAGTAATCAGCCGGATAGTAGAACATTCAAGAGTCTTCATCGAGAGTTAAGCACAGGTGGATTGTCTTATGCTTCCAGGCGTTATACTGGCATTGGAAGATATATCTCAGAATTCCTGCAGTGGAAGAAAGAATACAAAAGTCAAAAGGGGATAATCCTTAGTTAAGCTCGAAAGCTGTAGGAAGTGCGCTGGGTGTAAAGCCATGCAACTGTTTCGAGGACTTTACATGAAGACGAAATACATCCGTTATCATTTACAGAGTGTGCAAGCAATGACCCCTGACGATTATCTTCCAAGTCTCAACTTTGTTCCTTGTTACCTATAGCAGTCGGCAGGCAATCAAACTTTCCCTGCTGCAGATACTTTATTCACTGAGGAGGCTATGTTTACGCGGTCAGGTGCTTTTAATATTCATAATCCTCACCTGTATGCTCATGATAACCCACAGGGTACAATAATACACGCCTACCAAGAAAGGCTTTCCATTAATGTTTGGGTAGGCATTGCTCACAACTTAATACGACCGTACATTCTACCCAGTCATTTAACTGGACATACGTACAGCATTTTCCTACAGGAGGTCTTACCTGAATTTTTTGTCGATGTTCCTCCAGCTGTTCGCGAACGATTGTGGTTCCAGCACTATGGAGCTCCAGCTCACTTCAGCCGGAACATCAGGAATCATCTAGACGTGTCTACGGCCAGAATTGGATAGGACGGGGAGGACCAGCTCCCTGGCCACCACGTTCTACTGATTTAACCCGCTTGGATTTCTGCTTTTGGGGTCATATTAAAAACCTCGTGTACGAGAGTCCAGTCACATCTACAGAAAATCTTGTTGCTCACTTGTCTGTTGCTGCTGGACATGTACTCTACATGCTTGACGTCTTTTCTAATGTACGCCGCTGTGAATCTTATATCGCTGTTGGTGGCCGCTCTTTCGAGCACCTATTGTAAACTGTTAATATTTTTACTTCCTTGTACAAAGTAAAAAGGAAGTATTCGCGAAAAGCTTCAGGCAGCATATTTCAACGAAAATATCCACTTTGACCGCTTTCGACTGCAATTTAACGATGTTTTTGCGTGATATCTGTACGTAAGGACAGAATAAAAGACGCTTTTCCTCCAAAAAAACTAAAAAACTGCTTTAAAATGAATTCTGAAGAGAATTTTTCGTAGCGTCTGTAGGAACGTATGTACGTACGTGCGTACGAACGTACGTATCTCGCATATTTCAAAAACGAGTAGCCTCAGAATGTTGAAATTTTGTATATAAGACTACTATAACATGTAGATGTGCACCTCGTATTTTGGTTTCAATCGCCCGCGCCAAACGTATATAAATATATTTATAAATATATCCCCTCTGTTACCCGGCTCAGTGATCTCAGTTTCTTTACTCTTATATGTTTGTAAATTGTACATTTTTTGCTTTAAAAATGATTGAATTATGTTGTTTTTATCTTCCGGTTAAGGTTTTTATGCCTTTAGTAAATCTGTATGCAATATTTTTAGAATTATCAACAATTTAAAACTTGTTTAAGTGCCGCTAAGCCTATTTTGATGGCGGCCATTGCTTGTTTACATTTGAAACAGCTGAGTAGTGAATTTGTTGCCAATCTAGAGAAACGTAGCTTCGCAACAACAAAGATAAACGCCTTCATTTATTATTGCGATTTAAATCATGCTTAATCCTTTCTGGAATTTTTTCGAGGAAATAAGTGTTTAAGATTTACTTAATTTTTAATAATTTAATTTTTAATAATTAGTAATTTAATTTTTAATAATTAGTAATTTAATTTTTAATAATTAGTAATTTTTAGTAGAGATATTTTGAGGTTTTATGTATTTTTGCCTTGTCTCGAAGTGAGAACTGAATTAATTGAATGAGAAATACTCAATCGTCTGTGAAAAACTGTTTCTTTTTTGTTTTGTTTGCTTAATTTCTTTTATACATCGTTCTAGCTTTATTATAGTACTTGAATAGAACATGTGGCAACGATTAGATAATTCTTTAAATGATACAAATTTTGTGCATTCTGAGTTATAATATGAACGAAATATAATACTGTTAAGTGAACCAAGCGTCAGAGTGTCGCTATGGTAAAAAAATAGAGTGAATTTTAAAGAATGCACTTATTCTATTGTGGTTTATGCGCTGTCGGCGAAGTAGATATAATTAAATCCAATAAATTTAAACAAAATGCAAGAAAAAATGCGTATAATTTAATATTCCGTACAAGGAAGTCATGTGGTGTACACATCAGATATTTTTTCTTTTGTCTTTACTTACCTTTTCAGTTTCCTGTGATTCATACTGCTTTATGTGCTAGCGCTTTAATGCTTCATTGCCGCACACACATTTCTATACGAAATCCGCTTATTGAGGTTCATTCTACCTGCCTTTACATTTTTGACATATAGTTTTGAACCATCCTATATGCTAGGTAGAGCCATCTCATGAATTTGGCTTATTATTAATAACTCATCATTTTGAGGAAGTGGATTAAAATTTTACGTTTCTTTTCCATCGATATCATTCTGGTGTTCAACTTATGTCATGTGGTGATTATAATAGTATTTAGTCTGAGGACATTAAAACAATTTATTAGACCAAGCTGTTTTGACCTTTCGGTAGATATGTAGAGGTATTGTTTTTTTTTTTTTTTTTTTTTTTTTTTGAAAGCCAGGAGAGATGAAAAATGAGCAATATTCTCGCCGGACTCGAACCACTGACCTCTCGAATACGCACCGAGTGTGCCGACCACTACAACACGAAGGCATGCTAAGAAGACGGGAGAAATATCTTATAGATATTCACAGAATGTCATAAAACTTGGGCAGGAGAACAGGAGATCACTAGAACAAAAAGGGAAGAAAAAAAGCAATAGAAAACGTCTTAGTGGTAAAAAAAATTATGGCTACACCCCTTAGAATAATTAGAACTATTTCTATGGTCCCTCATTCTTCAATGTTCAACAGTATAATTTTTTTAATATAAATGATGAGCAGCGTAAGAGATAAATAATAATTTTAGAAAAGCATTCTTAAATATTCGATACTTGTATAGGACGACTGTATTAATAAAATTTTAGTGTAATTGTTTTTTTTTAATTTTTAAAAAATTTTTTAGCCAAGTCATAAATGGTTTTTTAAAGACATTCTACTTCAGCAGTAGTGATATTTTTAACCCTTAGAATAATTCGTATAGAATAATTCTTAAAATAGTTTCAAAGTTCCCCCCCCCGCCAGTAATTTATTGTGTTTCGCAGATTTTATGCTTTTTCTTTCTTTTTATTTTGTACTGCAGATACTGTATTCTTTTACAATCCAGCAAAGTGCAACGACGATATTTTGTCAATAAGCACTGCTTGTTTCATGTCTCCGAGTCCCATCGCATTTGCGCTTTTTCATACTTTATGTTTTGAAAATGTGTATGTTAGAGCATTTCAGGCTCTCTTTATGATGATCATGAAATTAATTCAATTAATAATCTTACGAATATAATATTTAGCAATCATACGTATAATTTGCAATTCCGATTTTCCAAAACGTCACAAAGTCTACAAGATTTTGCAAGAGAATATATGATTTAGTACTTTACAGCTTAGTCACACTTGATCAAACAAATTATAGACTTGTAAACAATCGTTCAGGAGTAATTTAGTCAAGTAATTTTTTTTAATATTAGCATGCAAAATGTAGTATTGATGTTCAATAACGCATAAATTTTAGACTTTATTTCATTTTAATTATGTAAGTAAAGAAGTTTTGACTTAATATACATTTACCTTTTTATATCTCACGAATTTTACAGGCGAAAAGTTTTACATTAAGCTGGAAATAAGGTTTATGTATTCTGCAGTAAAGATTTACATTTATTCATATAATGATTTATGTGTATTGCAAACTGTTTTTTTCATTTTATTGAAAATTTATGCGCCAAAAGTGAATTTAGAAATTTTCTGCATTGGTTACAATTTTCACCCTTCTGCAGAGATTGGTATATAAGCGAAACACATTTTGTCGAATGTCGAATTACAGCATTGGCGTAGAACAGCGTTTGTTTATTTAAATGACGTTCCCATCATTAACTTTCGCTAACTTTTTTTAGGATCCTAACGTGTTCAAAAATTCAAAAGTTCACTGTACTATTACGTAAATTATATCCTTATATGTTACGTGGATGTGATTAATTAAATACATACTAAACCAAAATACTTACATGTCTTTTTACTAATATTTCTAGTAATTTTATTTTTATGAGAAACGGTACCAGGCTTTGATGATATAAGAGGACTGAAGGTCATTTGTGCTCTAAATTCATAAAGCATGATACATAATGCAGCCCATTAGTGCTACAGCGGTAAGATCGCTTACCACTGATCCTTCGAAAGGGGTTCAAATCACAGCGAACAAGTTGGTTCCAAGAGAAATTTCGTGATTTTCTTCATGTATAAAGTAAATGAGAGCCAGTTTCCCTTAAAAGTCCTCCACGAAAACATCCCTTCTCTTAGACAGATAGACCACACGTGTTTTATCATGATACAAGTAATCTAAGAAGAAATTAGGGAAAAATGCAGTAGATATTTTTACCTGGTCAAGGGATAGAACAATTATTAACAGATGTAGCAGAAAATTTTTGAAATCATTTCTTGAGTACAAATGTCCGGGATTTCTAAATCTCCGAAAGTTCTTAAATGTTAAATATTTTCAGTGCCTTTATTAAATCTTAAAATTGGGTTGATTGAGTTGGATTTATTGAATCTTAAAATTTGCAATTTGCTAGGAAAGACGAACCATCTATAGTAGTACTTACAACAATTCTGAAAATTTTAAATTAGCGAATCCATGTGCGACATGCATGATTAATTACATCAAACGCTTCTAATAATTAACGTAAAAACTCTAAAATTGGGGCGGGACCGTAAAAAATCTATAGATGTTAAGAAATACAAGAAGATTTGACAGTTGAGGAAAATTGAAAATATACTGATTGTCATAAAAGATGAAAAATAATAATTATAATGCATAAATATTTTTCCTTTCTTTTTGTTCATTTTCACAAATTTTAAAAAGTGATATAAATCTAAAATGTTGTTACTTAGGGAACTGCTATTAATTAAGCGTATAACAAATCAGTGTGAGAATGGTTTTGCATACGAAACTGAGACTGCAACACGTTTCAACCAGTTTTAACCAGCTTCAGACATTAAAAAGCTCCATAATTATGTTTTTCTCATTGCGAATGCACAAATTTTAAATCTGTCATTAAATAACTTGGCATTTACAGCCCGAATATTGAAAATTATCATAAATAAGGATTTTGAATTTTTGAAATAATATACGTACAAAATAAGGATAAACAATTGATTCAAGGCTATACAGTAATGCGAATGGAATGTAAAAGATTATTACTATTCTAATTTATATTGAAAGTTGTTATACGACCTTGAAAAATCAATATTATAATTTATAAGGCAGACATGTTAAATAAACTGAAATTATTAAATGCCACAAAAATGCAAATATCATGAGACTTTTCTAATGCGACCACTAAAGGTTTCATGCGATTTGAGGCACTGATGGTTGCACTACAGTGGCAAATGTATAAAAGCCTGTTTATTTATGTTGTAGGAAACACTTTTAGAGTTCGTCGCCATGAGATTCTCTGTACTTATATGTAAAACGGTTACAAATAATATGTCTTACTAAAACAATCAGACATATTTAGTCTTCTAAAATAATGTCAAAAATTTTAAAAAAGGAAATCTAACAGAAAAGTTGCTGAAATGGTTAGTTTAAAGTACTTAACACAGTTTATGATAAATAAAACATTAATTAAAGCATCACAAGCTTCAGTATGAAAGTAGATTATGTAGGTTATTTAGGTTATGTCAAACTACCCTAAGATTAACTGCCGAGAGGATATGGATGCCTTCAAGAAGGACTCTTTATAGTGTTGAGTTGATGCAAAAATTATTTCATACGTCTGATAGAAATTGACTCGTATTTATGTTACACATGGAGAAAAACCACAAAAATTTCCTTGAAAGTTTCCTTGTAAGCAGCCCGTCCGCCATGGTTTGAACCCCAGTCGGACTACCAATATTCAACGATTTTTACCTCTCGATTGCTAGTGGTCGAAGGTCATCAAAGTTATTCTCTGAATTTCAAAGTTATCGATCTATGTTTTATCACATGATTATTCATGCCCAGATTTTTGGAAACTAGGGATAAATTAAAAATTGGAATTCTGCTTAACCAAGTTAAATAATTAAATTTATTTAAGTTTCTGTTCTCATACGTTTTATATTCTGAATACGAAAAGCTCCCACGTAAGATTTATTTGGGGCGTAATTTAGAGAGTAAAATGAATAAGTTTCTTTAATTTGGTTTGAATTATAACAAAGCGCACGAAAGCTATCTGCCTAAGAGAAGAGTTGTCTTCGTGGAGAGCTAACTCGCTAGTAATCACGTTATATGTGGGAAAAAACACGAAAAGCTGCTTTGCTAGGAATCGAACCGAGGTCTAACTACCAGTATTCAGCAACTTAACAGCTCGGCAGCTTATAAGTTTCTTTAAGCTTTACACGTAATTGTAACGAATGTAACTACTATGAGTAAACATCTTTCTAAGATATTCATCCATGTTTCTAGTTGATTTTGGAATTCTGTGGAGGTGATCACCTCAGAAAGATGATGTTTAGTGCAGGTGTTTATTTATACGTTTAGAAATGCTGGTAACTTTTCGAAGTGATCATCTTAGGGAGGTGGTCGCCAGTCGTTTATGGGCTACTAGATAGTCCGGATCTAGGTGGATCACGCACTGGTGCATTGTAAAAGTATATTAAATTCTCTGTTAGACGATCATCCACATTTCCAATTATTTTGGTCTTCGGTGGAGGTGGTCATCTTAGAGAGATAATGCTCAGTACAAGCGTTTATTTCTACTCTGGGAAAATCTTTTGGAAGAGGTCGCCACAAGAGGGTTTATTGTATATTAAATGTTTAAAACCAGATCACATGGTTATAGGATCAATTTTAATTAGATTTTAAAATGCTAATATAATTTTGAAATAAACCTCTTAATTTTTAATAACTATGATTTTCTTGTTTTCCTATTCAGCCTTAAATGCAAAATTAAACAATTGTTTCCTGTGCAAATACGTTACTTTTAATGAAAACAAATTAGGAAAAAAAAATATGCGACAATTAATTAGCTAAAAAATTGAGTACTATTCTTGTCGCAAACCGTGACTTGCATGTACAACTGTTTGTTATAATACTGTTTTATATAGCAAAGCTCAGATGAATTCGTTTTCAATTATGCGACAATCAGTGTTTCACTAAACCACAGCTTAAGGCTATAATTACGTGGGGTGCGAGAAAAGTAATTACTAATGACCTGACAATGACACCCGCCTTCTCCCGCTGGACAAACTCTATTTTCACCATAAGGGAGAAACAGCAGCTCGCACATCTTCTTGCAATCAATTCTCAGAAGTTTCCGGTTAACCGAAGCTATGGTTGCTGTGATAAAACTTTTATCTCCCAGCTTGGCGATCTTTCTAAACATGCCTTATACATTTCCCATTGCAGACGAAGGGTGACTTATTTTCCGTTTCCTTATTTTCCGGTGCCCTTCTTTCCGTTCCTTTTTTCCCGGGTAACATTTTTTCCTACAACCCGGTTTGCACACTCGGCGCGTATTCGAGAGGTGCAGGTTCGAGTCCCGGCAATGACATTGCACATTTTTCACGGCTCCTGCCTCTCAAATATCCTAGTTTAATTATTAAATTGTATTTTTGTAATTTTAAGGCCCATCTGATTAACAGCGGAGACAAATTTTTCCCGAAGTATAATCGACCTTGTAAGAAATTTTATGTGGAATTATATTTTAATCGCCAAAGAGGGCGTAAATCTTTCATGTTATACTTCTTGTTCTTGAATCTGGCAGAGCCAGTTGAATGTGTGTGAGACGTGAATAAACATGGCAGTGTTGAAACCTGATTCGTAATGTTCTTTTACCTTGATGATTTCTGTAATTTGAATTAGTGTTTTTTGAACCAGGGTAACTTGAAATCTCGACAGTTATTATAATATTTTATATTTTTGGCGCCCAACTTGGGGCACGAACAGTTTTTGATTTAGAATGTGGTGTTTTTTCGTGTTAGTGAAAATTTATTCCTCGGCACTGAACGTGGCAAGAAAAACGTTCAGAATACTTGTGAATGTGCTTTTCACCAGTAAAGTGAGTTCGTAAATTACGATTATACCATTTGAAGCCTGCACCAGGTAAGAGAATAAAATTACTTTTCGTGTTATTATGGCAGACGATATTATTAAATTGAAAGCTTCTAGAAAAATTATGAGACAAGCTATTTCTAAAATAATAAATGTTCTAGAACCTGAAATTAAAAAAGACATTTGGGACAAGAATATGGTAGAAGAAAATGTGTTTTTACTTACTTCTAAACAGTCTGCGTTGAAAGAAATTAATGAAAAAAATACTAGATTGTTTTAAAGTAGATTAGTCTGAAAAATTGAGAAAGAATGTAATACTGTGTTAGAGTATGATGAAAAAATGAGTTTATGTATTTTTAGGGCTAAAAAGAAACTTAATTCTCAGATAGTGAGCATTGAAAATGATTCGCCTGGTAACCCTACTGCTGCCGTAAAGGTCGAAAACAAAACTAACATTCGGTTACCTAAAATTTCAATTCCTAAATATTATGGTGATCCTAGTTTATTTTTGGAATTTTATAATTCCTTTGAAAATGCTATTGGTAATAATAATGAGTTAACAAAGGTCGAGAAGTTTACCTATCTTAAATCCTTACTCGCAGGACCTGCTTCAAGTGCAGTATCTGGGTTTGCACTATCTAATGAAAATTATGACGCTTCTATAAGTATAATTAAAGAACGATTTGGACGAACAGATTTGGTAATGAATTGGCACATGAATAAACTCTTGAATTTTGAACCGCTTAAAAGTTCGTCCAATGTGAAAGCACTAAGAACACTATACGATTCTTGTGAAATCAATATAAGAAGTTTAAATTCATTAGGTATTATGTCGGAAGCTTACGGAACCCTTTTAGGACCTGTTATTTTAAAGCTTTTACCAGACGATATGAATCTGGAGTTTAATAGAAAAAGAAACTCTAAACTGCAATATAGCCTAACGGAACTTCTCGAATTCATTAGATTGGAAGTTGAGAGACGGGAAGCTTCTAATTTAATAATAAACTCAAAGAAACGGGTCTCAAATTACGGAGTTAAGCAGAATAAATATTAGTACTTAAAAGGGGCAAGCGTTCCTACTGCTTCGGCGTTAGCCACAGTGACTAAGCCATATTGTTTCTATTGTAATAAAAATACACATGATGTAGGAAAATGTGAGAAAACAAATGAGCAAAAAAGAGCGATATTAAAATACCATGGACGTTGTTAATATAAATATCGTCCCTGAAGTGGAAGCAGTTTCAGATGTTAAACAGAAAGTAGTAACAGTATAAGATTCTAAGCAGAATGTAGTTGCATCCTTGTCGTTTAAGTCTGAAAAGTTTAAGTTTAAGTTTCTGAAACTGCTGATAAAGGTGTATACTTACAAACTTGCACTGTTTACGCTTCAGATACAGATAATACTAGAAGCCAAATAGTAAAAATCTTAATTGATGGTGGATCACAGAGGTCATTTATTAGAGGTGTATTACGGTTTTTATGCTTTAATAATAATTACAATTTGAAACATTATAGAATGACTCGCGTTCCTTTCGGTGTGTCATGTAGCCCTTTCATTCTGGTATGCACTATTAAAAAACATATAAAGAAAATAGAGTTAGAAAATCCAGATATTTTTGAGATGTTGAACTGTTCGATCTAGGTAGACGATGTTTCCTATGGTGTAGATTCTGTGGAACAGGCTTTTAAGTACTGGAGCCTATTAAGAGAGGCCATGTATCTTCCAGATGTAAAATGAAACTTCAGCCTTGTGAGTTGTGTAATGGCTTAAATCATAATAAGTTATTTTGTAAAAATATCGTCCCTGAAGTGGAAGCAGTTTCAGATGTTAAACAGAAAGTAGTAACAGTATAAGATTCTAAGCAGAATGTAGTTGCATCCTTGTCGTTTAAGTCTGAGACTGTTTCTGAAACTGCTGATAAAGGTGTATACTTACAAACTTGCACTGTTTACGCTTCAGATACAGATAATACTAGAAGCCAAATAGTAAAAATCTTAATTGATGGTGGATCACAGAGGTCATTTATTAGATCTGATTTAGCTAAAGAACTAAAATTAAGGACTTTAAGGAAAGAAAGGTTATATATTTATTCATTTGGGTAGGCTAATGGACCATTCCAGGGTAGGCTAATGGAATATAATGTTGTTCAAATTACCCTGAAAAGTATACATTGCCCTAATGAATCAATCACTGTTGAAGCTCTTGTTACAGATACAGTTTCTGAAGCGATCATAAAAATTCTCTCCAAAAACATTTTAGAAATACTGAAATCAGAAAATCTAAATTTAGCCGATAATGGTGAAGCAGCTGAAATAAATATATTGTTAGGATCTGTTTCATGTTCGGAAGTGCAAACAGGCGAAAGGAAAAAAATAAGTAATAAATTATTTGCGGTGTCTTCTATATTTGGTTGGTCCTTGGTTGGATCTTTGGAAGGTGATCAGTCTAGTGCCTGTATTTTTACAACTGGTGCTTCTCACTACTTGAAGGAAGATAATAATTCAGTTAATGGCTGTTTGCGAAGGTTTTGGACTTTGGACCACTTGGGTTTAGAGGAGAACGAGAATCCTGATGATAAATCAGTCATTGAGAAATTTGAAAAAGAATTGCATTTTACTAATGGTAGATATGTTGCTCGTTTGTTATGGAAATCACATCATGCAAACTTGGGTAATAATTTAGAAAATGCCAAGCGACGTCTAGTATCTTTGGTTAATAAACTAAAAAATGATGAATGGCTTAGAGCGAATTATGATAGCATAATAAACGAACAGTTAAAAAATGAAATAATTGAAGAGTGCAAAATTGAAAGTTGTGACAGTAGTAAAATGTATTATAGGCCACATTCTCTAGTCGTAAGAAAAAATGTATCAAAAACTAAAGTCCGTACCGTGTTTGACGCATCTTCGGAGTGTAATGGGGTATATCTGAACAATTGTTTGATGCTTGGCCCAAATTTGAATCCTTCTGTTTTGGACTTGATATTGTGGTTAAGACAATACAAACATGTGTTCTCAGCAGACATTGAAAAGGTCTTTTTCCAGATTGGAATCTTTGAAATTGATAGAGGTGTATTACGGTTTTTATGCTTTAATAATAATTACAATTTGAAACATTATAGAATGACTCGCGTTCCTTTCGGTGTGTCATGTAGCCCTTTCATTCTGGTATGCACTATTAAAAAACATATAAAGAAAATAGAGTTAGAAAATCCAGATATTTTTGAGATGTTGAACTGTTCGATCTAGGTAGACGATGTTTCCTATGGTGTAGATTCTGTGGAACAGACTTTTAAGTACTGGAGCCTATTGCGTGCTTAAAGATGCCGGAATGAATTTGCGTCAGTTTAATACAAATTCAGAGAAACTCAAAAAACTTTGGATGATTGTGGAATAATTAATACAGAAAATGAACTAAACAGCTCTTTAAAAGTATTAGGGCTTAACTGGTGTACGAGTAAAGATGTAATTTCCTTGAACATAGATAACTTAGGCGAAACATTAAGTAGTTGTAGAAAAACCACAAAAAGAAATATATTAAAGGTGATTGCTACTATTTTCGATCCAGTAGGTTTCTTGGCGCCATTTGTATTACGTGCAAAATTGATAATGCAAAACCTTTGGCAGTTGGGTTTAGAATTTGATGATGAAGTTCCAACTGATTGTAAGCAGTTGTGGTCTGAGTAGGGCGGGGAAATCGAAAAGTTAAAGAAATTTGAAATTTCTCGAGAATATTTTCCCGGCAAATTGAATCAAAATAAAGACAGCGAACTGCATTTATTTTGTGCTGCGTCTATTAAAGCGTACGGTTCAGTTGCATATTTTAGATTGGTTGAAGAAGGGCAGGTAGCATTCATTATGGCAAAATCTAGAATTGCACCAATAAAACAAAAACTCACACTTCCAAGGTTAGAGTTGTTAGGAGCATTAACATCGGCAAGACTTGCTAAAAATTTAAAAGAGCTGTTTTCAATTCATGAAGAAAATATTTATCTGTGGACTGACAGTATGATAGTGGTTTACTGGATTCATAGTGCACCTGAACGATGGAAAATGTTTGTTTTTTTACAAAATCGAGTATCTGAAATACAATCATTAACTTGCCCAAATAACAGGAGACATTGTAATGGGAAGTCCAATCCAGCGGACATTTTATCTCGAGGATGTTCAGCCGAATATTTGTTGTCTTCAGGATTATGGCAATCTGGACCAGACTGGTTAGTTGAATCAGTGAGTGCTTGACCTAGTAAATTTATTGCAACAACGGAGTTTTCTGATGCTGAATTAGAGCGGAAAAGATGTATAAATAATACCACAATACTGCCGTCTATTGCAGAAAAATCTAATTCCCTGTTGAATCTTGAAAATTATAGTAAATTAATTAAAGCTATTAGAGCGACTGCATGGATATTTAGATTTATTCACAATCTGAAAAATAAAACTGACAAGAAAACAGACCCTTAATAGCAGAAGAACTCTTTGCCGCAGAATTATATTTGATAAAAGAAGTTCGATATGAACATTTTTCTGATGAAATTAATAGTTTAAAGCCTGGACAGTTGATTTCAAAAAACTCAAACATTTATGAACTAAATCCCTTTCTAAGTGAGGAAAGAGTTTTGTTAGTAGGGGGAAGACTACAAAAATCAACTTTAAGTTTTCACGAAAAAGCATCCTATAATTATTTTTTCAAAAACTCATTTTACAGATTTTCTGGTACGTGATGCACATGAACGAGTTCTTCATTACAGGTGTATCTAGTACTCTCATGTTCTTCCGTGAAAAATACTGGATGATTAGATCCAGAAAAAATGTTAAACGTGTTATAAGAAACTGTGTACAGTGTCAGCGTTATAACTCCCGACCAATGCGACAAGTCGTAGCACATATTACCTCCATCTAGAGTTAAAAGAATTAATATTGTATGATAGTATGTTTCTTACTGAAAATGTCATTTTAATGCTATTTAAAGTATTGTATATTAAAAAAAATGTATATATCAGAAAATTTTAAGGTTGTAGAAATGTATAAGTGTATTTAAAATTTAATTTAATTCTGAAGGAAAAAAATACAGATTTTTGTAATATTTCTATTATTTTAGTTGAATTATGGTAATCTTGATTTTGAAATCATTTGTTTAATATTATCTTGAGTTATATAAAGCCCTGATTTAAATCATGATGCTTGAACAGAAATGTTATGAAAATAATTCTTGATGCATGAAAATTTACTTGATATTCTTGAAAGATATGGTAAGCTTTACATGTTCTTGATGCTTATGTGACATTTCTTGATCACAAAAACTTGAATTTGTATTGAAATGCATAATGATTCTAGAAAATAATTCTTGAAAATGTTCATGTAACACTGGTAATCTTGATTGTTCTGAACTACAGTTCAACCGGGCCCAGTGTGTAAGAAATTTTATGTGGAAATATATTTTAATCGCCAGAGAGGGCGTAAATCTTTCATGATGTTATACTTTTTGTTCTTGGATTTGGAAGAGCCAGCTGAATGTGTGTGAGACGTGAATAAACATGGCAGTGTTGAAACCTAATTCGTAATGTTCTTTTACCTTGGTGATTTCTGTAATTTGAATTAGTGTTTCTTGAACCAGAGTAACTTGAAATCTTGACGGTTATTATAATATTTTACAGACCTACAGCAATATGATCCGAATATACAGTTATCGGTGGCTTGCCGAAATATACTCTGAACTTCTGCGCCTCTAAAAGTATAGATAATGTTTCTCTCTCTATATAGCCGTGTAATCACGTTGTGTTTGACTGAAAGTTTTGGAAAAATAGGTCACGGGCTTATTATTGTGCATCAAAACAACGCCTACAGTGTAATCTCAGGCGTCTGACGAAATTTCAAGGTTTCTGTACCCCTCCGGAAATTGTAAAACCGGTACTTGTATTAATGCAGTTCTACTCTCAGTGGAACAGGAAAACCATGCTTTCTTTGCTTTAATTGTAACAGCGGTTCAGCTATCTATGTAAAGTCCTTTATGAATGTTCGATAGTAAGAATACATGTCCAAGAATGAGGCTAGTTTTTTCGCTATCTTTGGCGGCGGGTAGCTCTTTATTGCAATTATTTTCTAACATTTCGTTTATATGGCCCTGTGAGAAATTTTAGAGCCTAGGTACCTAAGCTATTTTGCCGCAGATTTACATTTGACCCCATTCACTTTTAAGCCTGCTTCTCTTAATAATTTGAAAACTTCGTTTAAATCTTTAATATGTTTGTCAATATTTTCACTAGTTACTATTATGTCTTCGAGGTTAATAAAGTTGAATTTTCCGAGGACATGTAATATCCATGGCGCGCTGGAAGGTCGCCGGGTGTCCACACAAGCCGAAAGGCATTTTGAGAAGGGATTAAGTACCTGATTTTGTTATAAAGGTAGTTTTGTGCATATCTTCGGGTTTCATAGCTATCTGAAAGCACCCTGAGGTGAGAACCAGCGTGCTCATAAATTTAGTTGATTTAATCTTTATTATTTCTTCGATTATAGGCAGTGGATAAACGAGGTATTTAGTTTTCTACGGTCAATAGCAAATCGACACGATTTGAAATTCGTAGGAGGCAAACCATTCTTTTTTCGACATAGCACTACCGGACTAACATAGGGACTATTGATAGGGATAATTATTTTGTTCTAAGCATGTTCTGAATATGTTGTTCAGATATGTTTTCTTTTACCCCGTCATACCTATAAGTTTGGTTTTAACCGGTTTGTTATTCTTTAGTCCTAATTCATGTTGAATAACAAGAGAAAGTTAGATAATCGCCCCACTATTTCCCTACAAATCTGAAGAGATTATCCCATTGGACGTAGTCTGATACCAGATACAGCTATGAAATGGGGAGGATGCAATCGGCTGAACGCAAAAGAGCAGTTTTCTTAAAAATTAATCACAAAAAGTTTGACTCTCGTACGACAAAAATTGACAGAGATACTTCATATTTAAATAGACAAACCTACTCAGGGGCCGTATACAAATAGAGCTGTGAAATGTTTGCATTTGTACAAAAGTAGAAATAAAATATCGTTTCGAAAATGGGAGAATGTAATCGGCTGAAGCAAAAGAGCAGTTTTCATAAAAAATGAATCAAAAAAAGTTTGATAAAAATTGACAGATATATTTAATTTTGAAGTGAACAATCCTATTCAGGGGCCATATACAAATAAAACTGCAAAATGTTTGCACTTGTACGTAAGTAGAAATAAAATACCGTTTCTAAAAAGGATTTTTTGTGATCACGTGAAGAGCATTTATATGCAGATTATTATGAAAAATACTGATCAAAGTTATTTTTTTTTTTTTCAAAATGGAGATCCTATTCACAGAATCTTGCAGAATTCGTGTTCTAGGAAACTTTGCAAGGCTGCAAGGTTTCCTAGATTGCAACACGTAGCCAACTAGAAATATTATTTGCATCAATTAAATTTGAAAAATATTTGTCAATTAATAAAGTTTTGCATGATTATCAGATTATGATTCTAAAGTAATATAACTTCATGTATTAATAACTACTTTTTAGACTTATGAGTATTAATAACTACTTTTTAGACTTATGAATTACCTATGTGAAAATTCCAAAAGTTCTCACTGAATGGCATTTCGGGGGGGGGGGCAGAAGTCAACCTCGAATTATTCTAATTTATTTATTAATGACCTCTCAATGCAAATTCATAGTCATAAATCTCAATTTTAAAATTAAATATCTCGGTCAATTTTTATGATACTGGAATACTGGAGCAAACCTTTTGTTTTATTTTTTATAACAGGAAAAAAATTCCTGAACATAAGTATAGAAACCGGAGAAACGTAAAAAAAGTTAGGTTTAGTATTTTATAAATTTTTCTTCTTCTTTTTTTTTTTTTTTTTTTTTTTTTTTTAAACACGAATCTTTGCGTTACTTGAAACAGTTTTGTAACTATCACCAACGGCTGCGAAAATAAAGGAGGAATAGAAGTTTTTGCAAACAATGATGTATAATAAGTATAAAGAAAGAATTAAATAAATAAAAAAAAGACTCATATATTGGGATTCTATCTATAATACTGATTGCATTATAAGTTTCCCTATACTTACGTTGTACTTACGCAGCGCCTATACACAAGCCTCCACTATCTGATCTGTCAGTGGTAATTAGTTATAACCTTTTGCATGCCAATCAATAATTATTTCTTTAAAGCCATTTCAGTCGTTACTTTTATTTGAACTTTGATCGTCGTTACTTTTATTTGATGTTTGCAAAGATTTCTAGTTCAAAAATTTTGTGAGTGTAACAATTATAAACTAATCATTTTCTGGGGTTATGTGATTTCAAATTTGGCGATTAAATTGTAGAGACTATTGCCCTTGTCGAAGCTAACATGTGCCAGAAATCATTTGTACTTCCTCTCCGAGACTCGAACCACAGATCTTTCAATTTCTAGTTGATGTTTTAACCATTTACGCCTGAAGAGCACGTATACCGGGATGAGATAATTCCTTATATTTACTCTCTTCCTCCTCTCACTTACAGCGCGATTGTGGAGAGATACGAGACCCATTTGATGAAATCACTTCAGTGATGCTTTATCATCCTTCAATGCTTAATTGGGGCGCCCGAGGCTATTAGATTTTTCGAAGCCAGGAAATATAAAAAACTATACCTTCGCTGGGATTCGAATCGCTGATCTCTCAATTAATAGCTGGAAAATGCAGGCGTAGAAAAATGCGATAACGCTTCATAAAATAAAGTTAACATTTAGCGGTCTTAATGAACTGCAGTATTGTAAGCCTTCTGTTGAACCATAAGATATCCCAGATGGGAACTGAGCTTTATAAGTTATGCCAGCATAAGAAAGTCGTTCTAGAATTTTAGATGTCAGAAGACGGATGCAAAGGCTGTAAACTCCAACAAATAGCCGGGTACTAAACAATTTTATCATCTTCCGAAGGTGGTGTATTTAATTATGGCAAAGCACACTAGAGCTATCTGCCTAAGGGAAGGGATGCCTTCGCGGAGGACTTTCCAAGGGAAACTGGCTCGTATACACGTTACACATGGGGAAAACCACGAAAACACCCATGCAGCCAGCCCGTTCGCGGGATTCGAACCTCAGACCGAATTACCAGCGTTCAGCGACACCGCTCGGCCGCTGGTGGGCTTCATCTTTCGAAGGAGAATTTCCACTAGCATAAAAATTAAAGGATAACTTAGCAATTCCAGCATTACCAAAAGGACGTACCAAAAAGGAACATTCTGCATTTTTACAAGAATTTATTAACATCTGATTACACATGAGACAAATCATGTTATCTTCGTTAATCTGGACAGAAATACATTATGATACTTAGTCACCATTGACTGACTGACTGTCTGTGTCTTCCCGTGAAATTAAATTTTGTAAGCTTCATACCCACTTTTCTAGGACCGATCTGTTCTTCTCAAGGTTACGGGGGTAAATTTGTGCCCTGAAACATCGAAACCATATTCAAGAACTGAGTTGCAGAATGCATGCTGGAAAATCAAGTCAATAGATATTTGTATTATGTCCATTACACCAACCGTGGCGGCCGAAATTCTCTGCACCTGACGATTTAGGGGTTGTCTGATTTATCATGCCTTTGGATTCGGATGCGAATGCCAGGTAATGAAGGGACGTTTTGTGACTGTAGTGTCTTCGCAGCATGGATAGCACTTAAAAACGCCAGACGAGATAAAAGTTCTTTCCGGGGTTTGGGGTAGAGGAAGGGGAATAATAGACTGTCGGATTCCATTTACCGGGGCTCCTTCAAAGACTAGCAATGCGAGTTTACTATTGGATTCTTAATCCAGCACTTACTGAAGGATTTACTCACCAAATTAATCTTTTTCATGAGGCTGAAACATATATGTCCCGCACGTTTACTGCTTTAAATGAGCTTCAAGAAATTTCAGTAAATTATGGAGATTTAAAATTTACTTTTTAATATGGCGTAGGAAGTGTATTGTTGATTTGTTTTCCTCCTCCTTCCTGTAAAAGTAACTGACTAAATGGCCATAATGTATAAAACATTGGCCCCTGTAGCACACGGGAAAGGTTAAGCATAATTTGCAGGCTCGTCTACTAATCTACTAATCTTTTATATCTAATTTATTGATAAAAAATTGTACACTTTACACATTATGGTGGCTAGATATATGTGGTCTATATCAATTGGTCGACCCAAATTCCATAAATAGATGGACACAAATTACTACAGACTATTTTGTGCTAGCCAGAAACATTGAAAAGAGCTATCTTCAAGCGTCCAATCATGGAACTGTACTGTGGAACATTATAGCTAACGCAGCATTTACATAGTTTAAATGCAAGGGATGATTTAGTCACCATAATTAAGGATAATCTGCAAACTCGTCTACGCGTCTGTGTCATATCTATTGATATAAAGTTGCACAGTTGACACTCTGTGGTGGCTACATATATTATATGGCTTACCTCATTTGGCCAACCCAAATTCCAGAGAGTAGGAGACACAAATTCCTATAGACTATTTAATACTAACCAAAAACATTGAAAGAAGATATCCCCAAGGATCCAGTAATGGGTCTGTATTGTGGAACATTGTAGCAAATACAGCATTTATAGAATTTAGATATAATGACAACACACATGAATGATTTTTGTGATTATCGTGAGTAATACTGCGCTACAAAAGCTAGAGTATAAAAAAGCTAGAGACTTTTTTTTTTTTCTTTTTTCAAACGGCAGATTGTGAACAATTACAAATGTAACCCAGTCCATTAATCTATATAAGGCCGGATGTGGTGGACTCTTTGTTATGGAGGCACCTAATAGGTGTGCCACCATTGCCTTTCCTATGAGGGGACGGACAGTTACAACCATGCCTTCTCCGGGATTCGAACCCAGGCCCTTCGGCATCGCAGTCAGCTTCCCTGACCACGATACCGACTGGCCGCTATACATTGTCTAAACAATTTCACCAACTAGGTGGTTAGTGGTAAGTTGAATATTTCGGCTAGTAAAACATTGCCCTTGAATTTAAAAAGAATGGTTTATTTTTTGCTCTTTGTTTTACAATAGCTATTCTGACTCGATGTATTTGCCTCTTCCCCAACAATCTGTCCATTTTCTCAGAACCTTATCGAAAATGCTAAACTGTTACCAACTCCTCGCAGTATTATATCTATCAGTCTGACACTCTGTGATTATCATCTTCTGTCTAGGTTTTTTGAGTTTACGTACTACATACTTAAAGCATTAGGTGGACCACAGAATTTCAAAATAATTTTTAAACAGTTAGAAAAGGTAGTCTTGATCCTAATTTTTTAATAAGCAGCAATAATTGCATCTTAATTGACAAAAAGTTGCATTGTTGTTATCATTTTCAAGAAGTATAATTATGATAATAAATGTAAAACTGAACCGTTACCAGTAACAATCTGATAATTATTTCGTGGTTATTTAAAGATGTTTTCTTCTACGCTTTAAAAGTTACATGGAAATAGAAAAGACTAATATTTTTATATGTGGAAAGGATCAGGATTATCGTCTCAGCGCATGCGATGCATATTTCATATATATATAAATTTAAAATTGAAATAAAATAATTATAGTTTTTCAAGTCATTCATTTAGTAAAATCCTTATTAATTGCGTTTAATTTGTAGTTCTTCACTGAATCATCGATCTTACAATCGGAAATGAAATGAGATGCGTTTTACCGTCTTATATTTTTCTCTGCCCATTATCCGCTATAGACACAGGTAAAGGTAGAAATAAAAAGGACATATGAATTTGACCATCGGTCGTACAAGTATCGTCCCACTGCATCAACTGTGCAGCTTCGCCCAGTTTTGATGAAGAACGCTCCAGGGAACGGATTCAAACTGGTCCCACTCCTCTACATTTTCCAGCAAACCACCCGAGAGGACTTTTGGCTCGCCAGTATTTTAAGTTCCGCAATGCCGCGCAGACAGTATGCACTTACAAAATTCCATGCCGTCTGTGTGATTCGAACACGAGGCCAGAGATATTGCACCCAGTATTAGTAACTACAATACTTTCAAGGCGTCCGTTCTCCTCTATAAAAAGGACAGGACATACTGAAGAATATACATAATTAAGTCGAAGAAACACGGGCAAACAAGTTGGTTTAGTTTATCTGATGATGGCAAAGCATTCGAAGGCTATCTGCCTAAAGATAAGTGCTTTCGTGGATGACTTTCTAAGGAAAACTGGCTCGTATACACGTTACACATGGGGAAAATCAAGAAAACGCCCATGCAAGCAGCCCGTTCGCCGGGGTTTCAATCCCGGACAGAACGACCAGTGTTCAGCGACTTTACCGCTTGCCCACTGGTGGCCTGGACAAAGACGATTTCTCCCTTTCTGTTCTTAAATGTCACAATGCGAGAGAGTTGCCGAATTGCATGCTGGTAAGGAGAGGATATTTATTGTTTGCTAAGCAATTTAGTGCAACTTATTAGTATTTCGTAGTGCGCTAATAGTAATTTTACTGCTTGGAGCGTTATATTGTATTATATTATATTTAATTTAAGGCTGACTAATCCTTATTTCTGAACACCTTTTAAAGTTCTATATCACAAAGTATTTTAGCTATAGGACTTAATATCTTTTTTAGAAATTTGAAGTTGGGCTGGCAATGAAACTGAGATGCTCTTAAAGGACATAATTTAAAAGATATTTAGCTTTTGAAATTTCTCTCTTTCTGTGTGTGTGTGGAGAGAGTATTAAAAATGACATATCTTTCTCTTTAACGGGTACGTGCAATAAATATAAAAAATGGAGCAGAAGACTTTTTCAAACTGCATTTAAAAATAGCCGTTTAATATTTTATAATGTTAAAGAAAGGTTTTTGCTTTGATTCTTTTCAGTTTTTTGATAGTGACAGAATCAGTGAAAAGGATGAAATAAGCAACTTTATTCTGCTATTAATACCAAATTTCAATCAAGTAAAGTTTCGCTGTTATACATTACAGCTTACAGCAAGTTTACAGCTTTCCACATATGAGCGATCTATAAAAGATCTACATTTGAATGAATAAACTGAAATACCTGCAAAGCCATATAAAGAAGCAATAATAAATGTAATGAAAGTTTAAATCGACCTCTAAATTATAAAATTTCTTTGGAAAACGAAAGTTGTTGCTCAGAGATTTTCATTTGTTTGCTGATACGACAACCAAGTAAAATTACGTAAGACTGTTAAATCTAAATAAGATAAGGAAAAGTAAACAGAGTTATCTGAGGATATTTCATATTGTTTCAAATAATATAAACTGCATTTTAAAAGTTTGTGTGAGTACTACAGAAACAAAACAGCTATTTTTTAGCTTGTTCTAATCAAAAAGCATACTCAGTACACAACACTGAAAGGCTGTTTTTTCTAAAAGAAAGAGAAAGTGCATTCAGAAATGTGAACTCAGGTACGTGTGTTGAGAAATTATGAAATAACCAGACTGAAATGCGAAAGGATTGGTTCCTACCATAAAGTAGAATCGTAAGCTTTCTAAATGAAAAGAAAATTTCTTCTTCAAGCCTAATTTTCCCGAAATGCTTTTGATAATATTTAGGGAAAAAAAAAAAAAAAAAAAACTGGATATTGAACAATTATAAAATAAACCTAGCATTAGTCCGTGCTACAAAGTATTTGAATTGGAGTGTTCTTTAGGTTTTCCTTCAGGTAGAAAATGAACTTGTGCATGAATTAATACCATATATAATCAGCAGCCATATTCTAAAGATTATGAGTGAAACGCTTACTTCACTAATTCTGTCAGTATCAGCATCAACTGTGCCACTGGAATAACCATCAGGAGCTGAATAATATAATTGGCTAATTAATTATATTTAGACGTATAATAAAAAGCGGTTTTCGTAAACCAAGCAAAACTGAACTGTGATTACGGTATATGCGTTTAACAATGTTGCCTATTTAAAAGAATTTATAAAATTTTCCACTTCAGTCCTCAAAACCAGTGAATTTTAAACTTTTATCATGTGTATTTAATTATTTTATATGCTATGCAGGATTCAGCGAAGTTAATGCGCGTATAATACAGCCAACGTTGAAAAATAAATACGCTAACTCCCACGCATTGGTAAAATTTTTAAAAATTTGGTGTTAAGCAGCATGCTCTTTGTGGAAATTCAGGATACGATCCAGTTAAATTTAATTGGAACTGATCGATTTATAAATTAGGAAGCTTTTCTCTAATTAAGACAACAATAACACGCCGAATAAATACTAATTCAGAAGTCAAACAACAAAAATCAGCGTTAATTTACAAAACTTTCACAGGACTAGTTTCGATGGTTTTACCGAACCATCATCTTCAGCTGCAAAACCGCAAATGAACAAGATAGGAAATGATTTCCTATCTTGTTCATTTGCGGTTTTGCAGCTGAAGATGATGGTTCGGTAAAACCATCGAAACTAGTCCTGTGAAAGTTTTGTAAATTAACGCTGATTTTTGTTGTTTGACTTCTGAATTAAGCTTTTCTCTGTTATTTTTCAGGTTGTTTAAATCCAATGCCAGTCCTCAAGGCTGTTTTCAAAGATTTTCGCCGCCACTTTCGCTCTATTCACCAAAATTAACACCGTAGCGCACATTTGTAATTTTTAGCGGAATAATTTTTTTTTTTTTTTTTTTTCTGCTCCCTCAGTTCTAACCCTATAAACGGTCATTTCTTCTTTACGTTAATAAATTACGTCCTAGAGACCCCACAAAATCTGAAGACGAAAAGGTTCTGCTCATCCAACCTTGAACCTTCTGACCTTGACTGAGAAAACAGACGGAACTTTGCTACCTACCACGCGTATCTCGAATGTGAAGGCAGAATAGATTCTTTGGCAGCATAACTCGATGCTCAAGTTCTTCCCTAACGAGTTCTTCGACCCTCGATTAAACTGAGGTCACTCGCAGAAAACACTCCGAACGCGCGAAATTTCCTAACCGAACTCGTCTTAACTGTTTTGTTCGAAAGAAATAAGATAATGCAGTTTGGAATAAATGCACTTTTGACATGCGGTTTTTTTTTTTTTTTTTTTTTTTTCCCTTTTTTTCTTTTAATCGTAGCTGAAAAACTTCCTTTACGATAGAAAAAATTTTCAAAGCATAATTTTTTTCTTCTGTTAGTTTTGTTTATTGTTAAGATTTCTCAGAATAGAAACTTTGCATTTACGCGCAGGAATAGATTTAATAATGAAATCGCAAAAATTTCTGGAAATAAGTTCTTTCGAAAAAGCTCTTTTATCCCCTTCCATATTTATAAAAGGATTTACACTTTCGAAAATAAGTTCAACAGCAGCCGAGCGGTAAAATCGCTGAACATGGTTGTTCGGTCCAGGGTTCGAATTGCAGCAAACAGCCTGGCTGTATGTGCGTTTTTGTGGTTTTTCCGATGTGTAACATGTATAAGAACATGTTTCCCTTAAGAGACTCCAGAGGCCGAGCGGTACAGTTAGATTACTGGTAGTTCGGTCCGGGGGTACAAATTTCAGCGAACGGGCTGGCGTTTTCGTGGTTTTTCCCCATGTGTAACGTATATACGAGCCAATTTCCTTTACTAAGTCCTTCACGAAGGCATCCCTCCATTTAGGCGGATACCCATCGAGTGCTTTGCCATAATCTAATAAGCCTAACCCTTAGAGAGTCCTCCGCGAAGGCATCACTTAGGCAGATAGTCCTTGAGCTCTTTGCCATAATTAAAATAAACCAAACCAACCCCTTTCGAAAATTATTTATTAGGATTCGGTTCGGTTTGTTACAAAAATTGAAGAAATTCGCAATGGATAGCTGTTATAATATAGTATAGACTAGTTTAAGTTTCGCGTATTTGATAGGAAGTTAGAAATATTTTTCACAGTGATACTGAATTTTTGTAAAATGCCTGAAAGTAATATTTACAAAAGGAAATGCATTTTCTTTCATCGTTATGTTTGTTGCAACATTAATTTTATTAAGAACTACAGTTCATGAAGGAATGGAATTTTTCTAAATTGGTTTGGTTTATTGAGAATACGGCAAAGCACACTAGGGCTATCTGCCTAAGGGAAGGGATGCCTTCGTGGAGGACTTTCTAAGGGAAACTGGCTCGTATACACGGGAAGTTTTCTAAATTAAAGGCACTAATGAATATAAAATTCCTTTATAGTTAACCTGAGCATTATTAACAGTTTGTGATGATTATTTATACATATATGTACGTGCAATATGTTTCGTGGATGATATTAAAATATGCTCGTAATAATTTAATTGTTTAAAGTTACGAAGATAAAATAAAATTTTTGAATACCAACGCAAAAATTAAAACAGGGGTGGGGAAGCAAAAATTAAAAGTAGTTTAATTTCATATGATGTCTTATCAAATCTTATCCCCCTCGGAAGTCGAGGCAGGAAAGCCGGTGAAGTTACTGGTTAGGATCTGTACCTAGGCAGTCTCGGCCACTGGTGTAATCTCACGGGGCGAAGGCCACATTCCACCTAGCCGAAGAATCTCTGCTGTATGACTTTAAATGGGACTTGCCCATCCAACAACATCGGGCCAATGTTGGGCCTGGCGGTTCCCCCTAACCTGTGAGTGTTAGCAGGTGTTCTGACCACGTTTATTCGAGTGGCCCATAGGCCACTGTGGTTTAAGCCCTGTTGCAAGATCAGTGCGGCGTCCCGCGTAGTACTTGCAGGTAGCATTTTGACGAGCAGTCAAATCTCCATGCTTATAGAGCCACTTCTCGGGGTGGTCTCTGGTTGCCGGGAGTGTTGATTCAGGTCGAGCAGTTCAGCTATGGGTAAGAGAGTTCAATTAGAGTCCGTTACCTGTAAGGTTAGGTTAGGTTAGGTTATTTAATTACGGCAAAGCCTCGAGGGCTATCTGCCTAAGGGGAGGGATGCCTTCGTGGAGGACTTTCTAGGGAAAACTGGCTCGTATACACGTTATACATGGGGAAAAACCACTAAAACACTCATGCAGCCAGCCCGTTCGCGGGATTCGAACTTTGGATTGAACTACCAGTGTTCAGCATCTTTACCGCTCGGCCGCTAGTGGGCCCTGTTGCCTGTAAAGTGTGGGCTGGGCGGCAGCAGAGTGAATTATCTTGCGCTCTCTTTGTAGAAGAAATCTTGCCTGACGGACCCACCCCCTGCTTTAATGTAGATGTCTTAAGTTGGGGCTGGGCCCGGTTGTTGTGACTACCTGAGATCGCGGTACCGGTTAATAACAAACTAGTTATCAAAACTTATATGATTATATCATTTTTAATCAATCATCCTATTTCTTGTTTTTGAAGCAAAATATACACATTTTGCTGTTTATATGACTGTAAGTAGATCTATAAATGCGTTATACATAAATTGTTTTGGAAAGAAATTATGGTGATTCCTATCATGTTGTTACCTATATGTTTTACCACCAATCCTCGCACTCCATATCACAGATTATGTTCTTACTACATTAATACAAATATTAACTAGACATAGTGCACAATAAAACTTAAGCTTTATTTCGGAACTTCGTCCATACTCCCCCGACAGCCGGTCTGATTCGCTCTGCTCGCTACTTGTAAAAAAAACTTCTCCTCTAGGGTTGCCACTTTTATCGGAGGGCGCAAGGCGCGCTCCTTATCGCCATCACCACAGAGTTTCCCCGCAGTTCCTTCATGGAGGTAGGAAAGGGAGGAGGGGTTATTCCGCGCTAGAACTGAAGCACTGCTTTGAAGCTTGGGTCACTAGACGGGATGTTATTTGTTTACATTCAGAAGCTCGCTTGACAAGATTCTGATAGTATTTCGACACACGACAGTTCCATAGAAATCGAAAAAGGGACACTCTCGCACGAAAGAAACATTCATAGTGTGATGGATAATAGCAATTTGTATAGTTTAGTGACATTTACGCAAAAATCACATCTTGGTTATTTTTCGATAACTAACAACAGCGATTTTGATTATGAATTTGTTTTATAAAATTCTAAGCTGTTGCACTACAAAAATATAGATTTTTAAGAAAATTGCTAAAAGAGATCTGCCAAAATTTATTTTCTAGAAGATTTGAAAAGTTTGAAACTTGATGGCTAAATGTAAATATAAAATTATGTATGTTAAAATTTTTGTATTGGAAAGCAATGTGTTAAAAGGTATTGTAAAGCAAATGCTATGAGATGCGCATTTAAAGAACGTTTTGGAATATGTATTGTTGAAATGAAGGGTAAAAAAAAATCTGATAAGTATAATTAAAAGAATTATTCCCCTTACATTTTATAATAACTCAGTTACAAGTTTTAAATAATACTTAAAAAAAAAAAACTTATTTTATTCCCTTTCAGAAATGTTCAGAGAAAGTCAAATACTATTTAATACCTATTTAATTATTAGGAATTAGCGAAATACTTATTTAAAGTATTTCGCTAATTCCTAATAATTCTCTAATTTAAAATGAACCGAATAGAGCATTAATTATAAATTGACTTACATTTTTCGATTTAAAAGAAGCCAAAAAATCATGTCATATTTAAGAAAGTATTTTAGGAAGAAGCTCTATAAATAGAAAAGAAATAATGCATAATTTTAATATTAATAATACAATAAACTTTGATCTTAATTTTTGTACCTTAACCGAATAAAATCGAATTACCTTAATTTTTTTTTCATATGTAATTAACGAAAACTTGTGAAAATATTTCATTCAAATTAAACCATTCTGAGAAAACTGTCCTGTGAAAAGTATAGCATTTAATTCCGTTCAGAATGAAATGTTGTTTAAAAATATGTTGTTTTCACATACTTAGGACTCTGAAGTGTTGTAGAAAAAGAAAATATATACATTTATATGTATATTTGCGACGTAATTACAAAATATTTACACCCGAACGCGTCAAATCCCATAGAACTCAATGGTAAATGACCCAATGTTTTGGTCACCACGTAGGGATCGCCGGTGCTTCAGAGCAGGGTACGGAGAAACTTGTTTAGGGCGACTCCTTCTTACTTCCTACCTCCATGAGTTCCTTTGAGGGCTATTCAAAGGAACGACATCAGGTTATGAAAGTATTTCAGAGATCCGTACTGTCGGGTATTTTTTTCATAATTACAAAATTAGAATATAAAATTAGAAAAGATCAAAATGCAATTCAATATATAACAAGGTAATGACATATATAATAAACATGAAATAACAAAAAATATGTTACTATATGAATTAAAAAAAAAAAAAAAGGTTTTAAATTGTTATGTATGAAGCAAGTTTCTTAGGGAAGTGAACATGTCTTCCCGATCTGGTGACAGTTTGTGTCTTAGAGGGTTCGTTTGCAGATTTATTCTGCTGAACTGTCTTTAAGTCTTTATTTGTTTTCAGTTCAGGCAAATTAGATTCCGAAAGCAAATAGGCTGGTTTCACACGGTCTATAGACACAGTAGATTTCAGCTCGTTAATATCAATTATGAAAGTTTTGTTCGTTCTAGAAAGGACTTTATGCGGACCTGTATATGGTTGGCACAGAGGTGGCTTTACTCGATCGACACGTAAGTATACATGCGTACACGACTTTAAGGTAGCACTTACGTAACACTTTTCTTGGCAATGTGCAGATTTTGCTATTGGATTTGATTGTTGCATTCTATGCCGGAGATTCGTGATAAATTGAGTGTCATACGGAGATATCTTAGATGACGTTATCATATCACTAGGCAGCTTGAGAGTTGTGCTGTACACCAGTTCAGCACAAGATGACTGTAGATCCTCCTTTACGGCTGTCCGAATACCAAGCCTAACAACTGGTAGTGTTTCAGTCCAGTTATTGGTCTCGTGAGCCTTGAGAGAAGATTTTAAATGTCGAGGAAATCGTTCAACAATACCGTTGGACATTGGATGTTAGGCTGTTGTTGTGATTCTGTTCGTACAAAAAATGCGCGTAAATTCTGCAAAAATTGCGGATCTCATTTGAGAACCTTAGTCTGTTGTTACGATGGATGGGCAGGCAAAACGAGATATCCAACAGTTGAAGAAGGCTCTGCAAATGGTTTCCATTTTCATATCCGGGATGGGAATGGCTTCAGGCCATCTGGAGGATCTATAGAGTCAAAAGGTACACGTTTCCTTCTGATGGAGGTAACGGTCCCCCGATATCCATATGGATTTCTGAAAAACTTGCATCAGGAAGAGAGAATGTGCCCAGTGCTGATTTAATATGCCTAGTAATTTTCGATTTTTGGCAAGATTCACAGGATTTCACCCAATTTTTGATATGACGTTTCATATCGGGCCATACATAGCGAGAACAAATAAGCTTCGTAGTAGCTGCAATTCCTAGATGTGACAGATTATGCAGATGATTAAAGATGAGTCTGCGAAAGGAATTCGGAACAAATGGACGAGGCATGTCCGTTGATATGTCACAAAGAATATTACCATCAGAATATTGGCACGATTTAAATTCCAGTTTCAAAGATTATGTATTGTTTTTGAGAAGGTCTTGTACCTCCGGATCATGGTGTTGAGCTTCCGAAAAATTTTAAAATCCAAAAATGGATATTTTGTATGGAATCAATTTCGAGTCTTGAAAGAGCGTTAGCAACGACGTGTTTTGAACCTTGCACATGCCTAATATCAGTAGAGTACTGAGAAACAAAATCTAAATGGCGCAATTGTCGAGGTGAACATTTATGAGGGTTCTGTTTAAAAGCGTATATTAACGGTTTTTGATCCGTATAAATGATAAAATTTCTGCCCTCTAACATGTGTCGGAATTTCTGAATTGCAGAATAAATTGAAAATAATTCCCTATCGTACGCGGACCATTTCTGTTGAGTTTTATTGAGTTTCATAGAGAAAAATGCTATAGGTTCCCATGTTTGTTGAGATAACTGCATAAGTGTGCCGCGTATTGCGACGTCTGAGGCATCTACCCAGATGCTTAGCTGGGCTTCGGGAATAGGGTGTCTCAAAAAGGTAGCCTGAGCAATGGCATTTTTGGCAGCAGTAAAGGCTTGTTCAGCATTTTCGTTCCAATTTAATTGTGGGGAGGAATCCTGAACACGAGAACGAGATTTCTTTTTATTAATATAGCCTTCTAACAATTTTATTAAAGGAGAAAGAATATGTGCTGCTTTAGGTATGAAACGTCTGTAAAAGTTAAACAGGACTAAAAATCGGCGAAGCTGAGTAAGAGTGGTAGGTTGAGGAAAATCTAAAATGCATTTGACTTTGTCAGGAAGATGTTCAACTTCGTTTTCACTAAGGTGAAAAACCTAAGAAATCAATAGACGTTTGACCAATGGTACATTTTGAAACATTTATGCAAAGTCCATATTCCTGAAGTTTGGAAAATAAAGCTTTCAAATGCCTGCAATATTCCTCAGAATCTTTAGAGGCTATGAGCAAGTCATCGACGAAAGCATAAACACCTTCTAAATCCCGCGTGACTTCATCTATAAAACGTTGAGAAGTCGCGGATGCATTGCATAAGCCGAATTGCATACGGGTACTTTCGAAAAAACCGAATGGTGTGCATATGGCGGTTTTTTTTTTTTTTTGATGTCGGCTGGGTTAATTGGTATTTGATGGTATACCTTAATCAGGTCGACATGACTAAAAATTTTAGTACCGTGCAATGCAGCAGTAAAATCGGCTAAGCATGGAATAGGGTATTTGGCTTTTATTGTTTGAGCGTTCAATGCTCGATAATCTCCCACAGGTCTCCATTTCAGACTTCCCTTTTTTGGAACCATGTGAAGTGGGGATGCATAACTGTTGCTCGAAGGTCTCAAATGCCCCAATTGCATCATAGTTTGAAATTCTTGTTTTGCTATTTTTAAGCGATCTGGAGCTAACCGACGAGGTTTCGCAACCACAGGTGGACCTTTAGTTATGATATAATGAACGGTGTTGTGTTTAACAGGTTGGTTAGGATCTGGTAATTTAGTAATTGAAGGAAATTCTTTTAAAATTTTGTGATATGGTGTATCACTAAACACAGTTTTTACTGAATAAATGCCTGCATTTTTCACGCAGCCGACGGTTTTAAACTGCGTTTTTAAATCTTTGAGACATTTGTTTCTGAGATCAAGCACCAATTCAAAGACATGGAGAAAATCTGCTCCAAGAATGAGTGTACTAACATTTGCTATAAGAAAAGTCAATGTAAACTGTCGTCTTAATTTGAAATCCAAAGAAAGTGGTTTTTGACCATAAACATGAATAGTGATGAATTAGCAGCGAAAAGTGTTTGTTGGGGAGAATTCCGTTTTCCAGAATTATTTACTGGAAGTAAGGACACGTCAGAGCCGGTATCGACCAAGAATGAAAGGTTTGTTCTACGGTCACGAACGAACAGGGGACGTGAAACTTGAAGCAAAGAATAAGTCGCCTCTATTCTTTGCTGGTTTCGTTTCCCTGCCATGAACAAGGTTTTGTACTACATTTGTCTTCTCTACACTTTTCCCCAAAACGTCTATGATACCAGCAAACAGAATAATCTCTCCTTTTGGAATTGCTTCTTTCGTGATTGCGATCTCCGCGAATTGGCGAGCGACCACGAGAAAGAGAAATGCGATCAATACGTTTGTTTAATTTTTCTATTTCTTTAAATAATTTATCCTCAAAAGACTAATCGACTGTGCGAGAAACGGCACAAGTCCCTGGAGTTGGATTTACTTCCAAAATTCTGTCGGCAATTTCTGCAGCTTTATCTACAGTTAAATTGGAAACCGCTGCCAAAATAGATTGAACATTCGAAGGCAAAATGTTGAAGGAATAATTCTAACATTAAGTTATCAGGAACAGTTAAAGATTCTGCTCGACGTTTCCTATTTCTAAGCAAATCGGAAGGTTTTCGAGAATCTAATTCCTCTCCAGATAATAATTGGCGAATTTCTTGCTGAGAAGATTCTCCTCATCGATTTATTAATTCAGTTTTGAGCTTTGTATATGGATCAATAGGGTCTGGTTTCATAAGTAAATTCCGTACTAGTGATCCAATATCTAGAGGAAGATGAGCAACTACATAATTATATTTAGTAATGGATTCTGTGATAGGTTTGGGGTGGCAAGACCAAAGTTACTTTCACACGTAATAAACCATAAAGATGGGTTTGATCGGTTATAAACCGGAATTTGGACGGCATGAACATCAGACATTGTGCAAGGTTTTTAAGCCAAAATAAAAGCAAAAATTTAACTAAAGAAAATGAAATTAAATGATAAGTAGAAAACAGAATTATAAAATGATCTATAATTACTACTCATCTGTGATCCGGAGGATGAAAACCGGTGTAATCCATTACTTATGGTTTGAAGATCTTGAGTGATGGCTTGTAGTCAAAACCGAAAGTGCTTGAGAACTGTTCATACGGCCTGATTTAACACAGTCCGGGTCACCATTATGGTGGTTCCTATCATGTTGTTACCTATATGTTTTAACACCAATCCTAGCACTCCATATCACAGATTATGTTCTTACTGCATTAATACAAATATTAACTAGACATAGCGCACAATAAAAATTAAGCTTTATTTCGGAACTTCGTCCATACTCCCCGAGAGCCGGCCTCTAGAGATTCGCTTTGCTTGCTACTCGTAAAAAAAACTCCTCTAGGGTTGCCACTTTTATCGTAGGGCGCAAGGCGCGCTTCTTATCGCCATCACCACAAAATTGTTATGTTGGTTCTATTACTTTCGTTTGTATAATTTTTCTGTGCTTGTCAAAGACTTATGGATCATCGTGTAAAACCTGGTACCTCTACGTCAGATTTTAACGCAGTTAAACAGTTAAACTAACGACTTCCAGTGAATAAAAGCAAACACCAAAATGAAATTCTCGTGACTCGCCAAATGAAGGCAAGGAACAAAGTAACATATTCCTTCCTTTCTCCAAGTTCCCAAAACCACCACCACGACTGATGAGGTATACATAATTTTTCGCTAAAATATGCAAGAAGAATTAAGGAATCTTGATCGCTAATTTCAACATTATACTTACACAGTACAGAGCGTAATTAATTTCTTCAGATAACTAACTATAGGATGAGGACGAATACTGCTTTGAAACAGTCATAGGTAAGATTAGCCAGATATACCATACATTTCGCGTTACCTGATATGTAAAAGTTAAACTGCACGTTCATGGTAGATAATAAATTGGCAGCTAGCATGTCATGAAATTGTCCATCACTTTTGAAACGGAACTATTTAGAAAAATACGTCGTGGTCATAAAAAAAACTTCCCCGATACATGAACCCCTAGCGGTCTACCCTCTCAACTAATCGAAGTGCAATTTCAGATATTGTTAGTTGAGGGCATGCGCTCGGGACTGTGATGATTTAAAACAATAGGTTCTCACGTTTACGGTTACAGAAGCAGTCGACCAACTAGCAAGAAATGGTGCAAGTAGACAACTTGCCCCAGCCATCTGTCTGCAAATTCTATTATCACATCTTAAATCAAGGCTGGAACGGGACCTTATGTCCCTGTGGAAAACTAACTGGATACAAGATCTAACAGGCAGGACGACATTTAACTTCCTCCCAGTACCTTCAAGGGAATTAAACACTACAGGCAGAGCAATGACATATTTCCTGACGGCGCATGGCCATTTTGCAGCCTATCTGTTTCGCTTCAGATTGCACCACATAGATTCATGCATATGCGGTTCAACGGGTACCCTCGGTCACTATATGCTCCAGTCCGAAATCACCAAAGACCTACACTTCCGGCCGTACAGAGCTGAAAATGCCCAGGTATGGCTGAAACAACTCCAAAAGAGTAAGCTACTACGAAACAAACTTAAAACTCTCATAGACTACTTGGCAATGAACTGCGAAAATCTAAAACAATCTAAAAAATAAAAATAATAATAATAATTTAGCGCAGTCAAAGTCTTGACAGGGTCTCTTTAATAACCACAGGTCACAAATACCCATCTTCCGAAGTAACTTTATAAATTCCGCTACAATATTCTATAGAGATTTTTGGGTAGGCCTAGCGACAATAGAATGCTCCACCAACTGAGTACAAATGCTGATAGTCATATAACAGGCGGTACAGCAACTCAGCTGGTGGTATGTAACTAAGGTTACGGTTACATCGAAAACCTTTTGAAATTTTAGAATAGAAACACCCACCTTTCTTCTGCGAAAATAGATTAGCTCATTGAAAAGCCATAAATGGCACAGAAACGATACATCCATGACGAAAATTGCAGTCATAAAACATTTGCAAAGAAGAGCATTTTAAAGGGCCAGTGACAAAAGGGCAGGAAAAAAAGGCGGGATGTTGCCATTCGAAAATTTCAAAACTTTTTCACACCAACCGTAACCATGAGAATTCTACTGTTTAAAATCATCACAATCTTGAGTGCATACCTTCAAATAAAAATATCTGAAATTTCTTCTGAATTAGTATCTGAAATTTCGTTTCAATCGGCTGAGCGGATAGACTGCTAGGGATTCATTTACCAGGGAAATTTTTTTTTATTATTATTATCTGAAGAAATAAATAAGCCTAAATAGATTGTAATATCAATGAACATTTTTAATGACAGAGATTATCTTAAACATAGTTGCATACAGCAGAGAAAAAGGCGAAGAAGTAAGAATGGTATACATATACATACATACGTAATAAACAGTTACGTCATCATTCATCACCGCGCGGATAAACGCGAACGGCGCATGCGTCAGGAGAAGCTCTCTTAAGCTAAACGTCGTATTATAATTTATGATACAACAATCCCCCTTTCGACGTTTGGCGGCTGAAAAAAAAAATGAACATTAATCATTTACAGTTATTCCAATTAATTTACAGCACTTAGAATGTTTCGAAGCAGTCAATGTTTTTGTCAGTACATCAGCAGGCATTTTCTCTGTTGGCACATATTTAACGTCTATTTCATTTCTTTCATAAATTTTACGAATGAAATGATGTCTAATATCTATGTGTTTAGTGCGTGAGTGATAAACAGCATTTTTCATAAGCTTCTGTGCACCTTGATTATCACAATATATAATGGTTGGATAATCAGCAGTAAAATTTAATTCTTTAAGAAAACGACGTAAATAAACTGCTTCTTTGGCACTTTCTGAAAGACTGATGTACTCTGCTTCAGTACTTGATAATGCAACAGTTTGTTGCTTTCGTGATTCCCATGTTATCGGATTTCCAGCTAAGCTTGAATAGGTAACCTGTATACGATTTTCTAGTATTAACATCAGACGCCCAGTCGGCATCGGTATATCCAATAAGTGCTTTTCCAGTCTTTCGAAATTTTAAACAATAATTTTTAGTTCCTTTTAAGTATCGAAGAACGCGCTTTGCAGCCAACCAGTGTAATTTTCCAGGATTGTTATTAAATTGGCTCAGGTGACTGACGGCATATGTAATATCCGGCCTAGTAAACACAGAAAGATACATAAGCGAACCAATTAGACGGCGATAAGGTACATTGTTCACTTCTTCCTTTTCGGTTTCAGAAGGACACATTTCTTTACTTAATTTTACACTAGGATCTAAAGGAGTTGCTACTGGTTTTGCATCTTGCATATTAAACCTTCGTAGAATATTATCAACATATTTCTGCTGAGATAAACTAATAGAATTATTATTTACATCTTGATTAAATTCTATTCCAAGACAATAATGAAGTTTGCCTAAATCTTTAACATGAAATTCTTTAGAAAGATAACCTTTAAGTTCAGCATATAAATCACAGCTATTTGTTGCTATTATTAAGTCATCAACATATAAAATTAGAATTAACTCACCTTGAGATGTTTTCATCCTGTATACACACTTATCTGATTGTAATGGTTGTAATCCAAAGTTTTTGAGTTTTTTGTCTAATTTTTCATACCACTGTCTTCCACTTTGTTTCAAACCATAAAGAGACTTTTGCAAAGCATAAACATAATCAGGATTATTTTGGTCTTCAAAACCTTTAGCTTGTTCCATGAAAATTTCTTCTTTTAAATCTCCGTTAACATAAGCCATAACAAAATCTAGTTGATATAACATAAGGTCTTGTTCAGCACTGTATGCAATCACAGTTCTTATAGAGCTTGCTCTGGCTACTGGAGCAAATGTTTCATTAAAATCAATTCCAGGTTCCTGTGCAAATCCTCTAGCAACCAATCGAGCTTTTCTCTTTTGAACTGTTCCATCTGCATTATATTTCGTTCTAAGAACCCAGCGACATCCTATTACCTTTTTGTTGTGTGGTCGCTTTACTAATTTCCATGCACCATTTTTAACAAGTGCTTCATACTCACTTTGCATAGCCTTATGCCATTCTTCAGCATAACTTCCATTTAATGCTTCTTCTAATGTCGGATTTGTATCTTCTTCAGCAATTTGTGCTTCTTCCTTTTCTATGTTTATATTGTGGTACTCCTTTTTTGGTCTTCCTGGCTTCCCAGTCTTGACTTTTTTTGGACGACCTGCCCCCCTTTTAATCTGCATTTCAGGTAGTGCTTCGGAATCAGAATCTTCATTATCAGATGGTTCAGCAGATGCTTCTGCCATATTTGAGGGGTCTTCTGTTATTTCATCAGCCGATATTTGCTTTACATTCAGAGGTTCTTCCCTCTTTTTATCAGGAATATTTTCGAGAAATAAAACTTCTAAATCTTTATCATAATTAGTCGAGTTTTCAAATTCATCAATGAATCTAACATCTCGGCTTATAACGATTTTTCTGGAATTTTTATTCCACAGCCTGTATGCTTTCGATTCATTTGAGTATCCTACAAATATATGTTCTTCTGAACGAGGATCGAATTTCCCTTTAGACCTTTTATTAAGTACAAAACATTTTTGTCCGAATACTTTGAAGTGAGATACAGTTGGCTTGATGCCAAAAAATAATTCATAAGGTGTTTTGTTTACTCCCAGGCTTCGATTCGGGCAACGATTACGAATATAAACAGCACAGTTCAACGCTTCATCCCAAAAGGATTCGGAAAGATTACTTTGTAGTAACAAACATCTGGCCATTTCAGTTAAAGTGCGGTTCATGCGTTCAGCTCTCGAATTCTGTTGAGGAGTCATTGGTGTAGAGAATTCTCGTTTAATCCCGCATTCTTGAATATATTTATTAAATTCTTCTCCGCGATATTCAAGACCGTTATCAGTCCGAAGGATTTTTATTTTCTTTCCTAGACGATTTTCGACCGCAGCTTTGTATTTAATGAATGCATTTTTGACTTCATCTTTAGTTTTAAGAAAACTGACTTCGACATAACGCGATTTGTCGTCTATGAAAGTAACAAAATAACGCGAACCAGCATGGGATGGGACTCTCATAGGTCCACACAAATCTGAGTGAATCAAGTTCAGTAATTCATTACTTTGAAATTTTGATTCTTTTTGAAAAGGTTGCACAGTTTGTTTACCTCTGATACAGACTTTGCAGTCTTTTAGAGATTCAGTGTTATTAAAATTTAAATTTCTAACCATGTTATCAGACTTAAGTCTTTTCAAATCAGACTCATTTAAATGACCTAATTTAAGATGCCACTTTACAAAATCACTTACCTGTGCTATTGCAGCTGTTTCAGTGCTTGGATGTATATAATAAAGATCACCATGACGAATAGCCTGCACTAGTATAGATCCATTTGGTTCTATTATTCTAGCATGTCGTTCTGTAAAAATCACTGAACGATTATTTGCAGTAGCTTTAGATGTTGACAGCAAATTACATTTTAATTCCTGAACACATAACACATTTTTGAGCGTAAGTTTAATTGTCTTATTTCCGTTAGGTACTGTGATAAGGACAGTTCCAATTCCTGTAATTTTTGATGTTTTGTCAACTGCTAACTTTATGGTTGAATTCGTTCGAGGGTGAAATTCTGAAAATAACCTTCTGTCATTGCACATGTGAGATGTACAGCCACTATCTAAGCACCATGAGGAGGTCTTCTGATAAGCATTGTTTACTGCTAAACTAATCTGCTCTTCATAATTAGAAGCCATCATAGAACCTTGATTTCCCTTATTTGATTGCGCATATTTTCTATCAGCTATTTTCTTTCTGCATTCAGATGCCTTGTGCCCAATTTTCGAGCAGCAATTACACTTCAAATTTCGAAAATTTCTTTCAGCTGGAAAATTTTTGTTTGAATTTACCTTCCATTTTTCATTTTTCTTCTGTTCTTGATTTCTTCTTTTATAATCAGTATAGTATGCATTCTGTGAATCTTGAGACGTTTTCCCTTTTCTTGCTTCCCATTCTTCTAACATTTTGATTTTCAAAGATTCGGGACTAGGTAACTGATCTCTTGATTCGATGGCGCATCTAAAATTTTCAAAATTTTCTGGAATACTGTAGAGCAGAAGAATCGATAATAAATCATCAGCTATGTCAATTTCCATTTGTTTAAGCTTATCAACTATTTCGAAGAAATTATTCAAATGTTCAGACATCGTTTCGCTTTCCACCATTTTTCTAAATAAAAGCTGTTTTAATAATGTAGCCTTCTTCGCAGGTCCTTTCGATTCATATACGGCTTTGAGTTTATTCCACACAGCATTTGATGTCACACAATGCTTTATATGACACAGTTCACTAGGATTAATTGCAAGAATTATATCTGCGCGAGCTTTTTGATCAGCTTGGAGCCATTTCTTTTCGTCTTCGGTTCCTTCAGCAGGTTTTAGCACTTTACCGGTTACATAATCCCAATGGTCGTTTTTAATCAATACTGCTTCTATTTGTAATTTCCAACTGTCAAAATTATCTTTTCCGAGCTTTTCTATAGTAGTCAAATGCGACATAATGTAATACAGTCTCTCACAGCCAAAAACCAAGATTGAGCGCTATAAAAATAGGCTTAACTGAACGCTGATCAGTTCTTACCGTTGATTAGACGTAACAGTTCTTGCACTGAATTAGGCTTAAGAGTTCAATGCTCGAAAACTTCAAAATGTTCATTTTAAAATAGGTATTTTGCTAATTAAGCACAGTTGACACGTTCCTGGGCCCATAACCATTGAAGAAATAAATAAGCCTAAATAGATTGTAATATCAATGAACATTTTTAATGACAGAGATTATCTTAAACATAGTTGCATACAGCAGAGAAAAAGGCGAAGAAGTAAGAATGGTATACATATACATACATACGTAATAAACAGTTACGTCATCATTCATCACCGCGCGGATAAACGCGAACGGCGCATGCGTCAGGAGAAGCTCTCTTAAGCTAAACGTCGTATTATAATTTATGATACAACATTATCAGCCTGTATTTGTAAGAATGTGAAGCAAATTTTATTTTGTTTCAGGACTGAATATGTAGTGATAAATATGCATCATACTATTACAGTTTTTAAAGATTACAAACAGCTACACGTATAGCAGGCTTCTAATAAAATTTTGTAACTTATGAATATATATACTTAATAGTCGTACGAGTCATAATATTCCAAGTTCCTGGTTTTCAGATTCTATGTATACATAATATCATATAAATTCATCATTTATTAATAGTATTATGTATAATAATTTCCAAATTTTAATTTTTTAGTAATTTGTCTTGCATTCGTTGTATATTTGTTTAATGCTCATGAATATTTATCAGTTATATACACTGAAAAATATACAGAAAAAAACAATTAAATCTGTATAACATCTGATTGCGACAGAAAAATTGCTATTATATTGCTCTTACATCTCTCTTAGCGTAAAGATCTGGTCTATCTGTCTATATGTTACAATATATCAAATTAATTCCATTATCTATTAGAAAATAATTATAGTGAATCCTTTATTGGCGAAATTTCTAAGAGGTCATCTCCTGAAAGAAACCTGTATTTTTGAGAACATAAACAAATACTGGCAATGAACATCAATCACCTTTCTGAGACCTTGACAGTCACAGAGCTCCAAAATCCTATAAAATCGTGGTTGGCAGCGTGTAATGAGACCTCACTGTATTTTTAATAAAAGCATATACATTAATCTTAACTATACATTTGTTACATTTTCATTTTCTTTCAAAGCAGTGTAACCGTGTTTCTATCGCTTTAGAAGTATGTGAAATTAAAAAAATGGACATTGTATAACAGAAAATGTGACTAGATTCAGATGCACATCTTTTGAATTTGCTTGAAATTCATTATTTTACTCATAATAATTTGACTAAAGGAAATATTTAGTAAATAAAGCAAAAGTTACGTCAGGTCAAAGTAGTAAGAACCATCTCGTCTAAGCCGTTTCAGTTGACGAAAACAGGTGCTTTCTTTATCGTAAAATGATTTCTTGAACAGCGGACGAAGCGATACTATTTTGAACAGGGGATGAAACAGAAACGACGAAACGGCGCTATCTCCCCTTATGACCTCTATTGCACCCGTTTACTTTTCCTTAGTAATTAACTTCATTCTCCTCTTCTTGACCGCATTTGTAACGATACCCATGTTTCAGGAGAAAAATGCCCACCCCCGAAAAAAGTAGGCCACCTGGGACCGACCTTCCCCTTCTAGCTACGCCACTGAGGGTGGGGTAGGACATCTCTGTTATTTTCTTTCATTAAAATAAAATTAATCAAATATTTGAGCTTCTCATCCTGAAAATGTGTCATTAAATGCAATTTCGAAATTTGTTACCTTAAATATAGACTACAAACCTTGTTATATTGTGAATGAATGAAGGTTTTTAATTTGAAAAATCTTGTAATATCAGAACTGGTGAGAAAAAAGTAACTCTATCAGAAAGAAAAATCAAAGGCAATTTGGGAAGCCTTATTAGTTTTATGTTTAAGAAGAGAATTTTATTTATGGTTGTAGCGTTATACATTTTCCTATTTTTCGCATTCCACTTTACTTCGCCAAAGGTTGTTTATTATATCCAGGCGCGTAGCCAGGGGGGTTGCCCTGGGCGCCCGGCACCCTCCCGCTTCATCACTACCTATACTTAAAAAAAAAGTACTAATTAATTTTCAAATATATAAGATTTAAACTTTTAAAATATTGCTTTCCAGCTTCCCAAAAACATTCATGTGATTAACAAAGAATGAAAGGAAAGTTTCTGATTTTCAGTTTAGAAGTAAGATCTGGAAAAGTCAACCTTCCTCACCAAACAAGCGGCGGGAAAATGCTTCAAAGGGTTAGGTGACACTTTCAAGTCATAAAGTTTTTGTTCTTTTACAGTTTTGAATAGCCTTCCGTATCCTGTCTCACTTTCCCTCTAGCTGTTAAGCTTATGTCACTAAAGAACCAAAAACCCTTTCGTTTCGGACAAAAAAAAAAAAAAAAAAAAAAAAAAAAAAAAGATAAGTTAATGGTATTTCATTTTGAGATTTGCTACTTATTATGTAAATATAATATAATAATACCTAAATATTGCACGAAAGAGGGAAGGAAAGATAGTAAAATTATTTTGAGTGATTGTTTTTTACATTAATTTCGAAATTCAGTTAAGTCAATAAGTATAGCATAAATATTAAACTTTTTTTTTGAATAATGTAGAGAGCATGTCAACTTCGTTGAATTCAGTGCAATGAATTTTATTTTATTAGTCATCTAGCAATTTAAATTATTGTTATTTAAAATGATTTAATAGGGTAGCTGTTAAATATGCAGATAGGTGCTCCACTGCCAAGTAATTAATTTTATTTTATTATTAGCCCAAAAGGGCAAATTTCCCAGAAGGGCTATTAATTTCGTTTTAGTATTTTGCGTTTGTTTAGTATAAACGTCGTTTCGCTTTTAAAACTGTTGCCAGCAAATATTAGAGCCCCGCATTATACTTAAAGAAATTAAATAATGAAGAATCTGAATGAATGTATGCATGTTTGCCGCATTGTGAAAAAACAACGGTACCTAGAGGCATCAAATTTTGAATAACATAGTCCTTCACTCGAATATGAGCATCTGGAAGCTCAAAATTGGAATTTGTTTTATTATCTATTTCCTATTTTGTAAAACTTTAAAGAATTTTCGATTAACAAACTAATCCATTTTCAAAACGAGCAATGGCAAGTACTGTACGGGGAGGGGATAATCTCCAGCGCGAGAGACTGTGCATCAGAAATTCGAAAGATATGCTCTTTTTAGTTTATTTGAGGTATTGTTGTTGAATTAAATTTTATGGTTTAAGTGCGAAGAACATGATATTTAATAAATAAAGGTAACACACAAAACATTAAAAAAAAAAAAAAAAAAAATGCCTCTTTGGGCGTAATATAAAATCTGAAAGCTTTCAAATTTATTTTGTGTGCAGCTGCGTTTGGGACAAATAATCAGATAAATACCGATTAAAATGAAGTATAAAATAAGAGAATTGAAACAGAATGAAAAATGTACACAGCCCATTAGTGTGCAAAATGTATAAGATTGCTGAAGAGTGCTAGTTCGACATAGGTTAGAATATCAGGAACGAGCTTTTATTGTTTTTCTTGTGTATAAGGTAAATACAATCCTGTTTCCCTTAGAAAGTCCTCTACAAATGGGATGGCATCCTTTTCCACAGACAGATAACCTTTACATGCTTTTCCGTACTGATTTCTAGACTGTAATCTATCTCTTTTTACCTAAGCTAGAAGTTTTTACAAATGACTAATTGCATTGCTACCATTTTTCTGGCGCAGATAAACTTGACAGGTTTTCTGCCAAATTACAATAATCCAATCCCATCCAATCCGTACTGATTTCAACTTACAGTAGCAAGCATATATGAAATACTAATTATAATGATAAAAATTTGATGTAATTTTAAAATCATATACATCGTCGACATCAAGCCGAAACAATGAATCAACAACATCCCTTTTCGAGGGAAATAATTTTATTGGCATGGGCTTTATTTTTCAAAAATCTATGTTCTACACTATAGTTCTAACATATTTATGAAAAACAAATGCATTTTACTTTTTGATCATAATGCAAAAGGGAAAAATAACGTAAAAAATTAAATATTAATATTAAAGGGTATCACAGTTGTCCTCGAAAGGGAATGCGAAAGTATGGTTCATTTACATCACATAATTAGATTCATGGCCTAAAACTTTATAACGATAGTTATTAATTTTTAAATTCTATAGTGTAGAACATCGATTTTTGCAAAACTCTTAAAACTGTTTATTTTTTTATCAGTTCTAAAGCTTGTAAGGATTATGTTAATTTTATTAACAGTTAAATTTTGAGTTAAACTTCTTTTCCTATCAATTCTTAACTTCAACTTACCACTTCCGGCCAGAACGTAGTTTTAGAATCACGTCTGAATACATAATGAGGAAGAGCGGTATTTAACCGCGAAGTTCTTCGGTCTTAGAGATACCAGGTATTCTGGATAGCACGCGTCCGCCTTTCTAGGCTACTCTCTCGTAAGCTGTTATTACGCTCGGCCGTACTTTAGGCCCTTGATACCTTCGCAGTCTATTAACGTTAAGGGGCCAACTCTGTTAGAATCTTGATAGCTTCGGCTATATCTCTTTAGTTAATATTAGTTTAGTTCAATTCTTAGTTTCTTAAGTTCAAGCCCAAGTGTCGGCTTTATTGTACTACTCCAAGACGGAGTTTTGTTAAACTTTAGTTGAAATAATAAAAGGTTATTTTACCCTTCTATATTGTTGTTTCCTGTCACAATAACTCAAGCGATTATTCGCTTATCAGTTCTTAAGGTTCTTCACTTCCAACAGCAACTTAGAATTACACTGTGAGGATTTCTACAAGCTACGCGTGTCGACGAATATAACCGAGGCATTTTACTAAATTGCGGAAATCACTATACGAGGGCGCCCACCAGCGGCCGAGCGGTAAAGTCGCTAAACACTGGTAGTTCGGTCCGAATCCCGCGAACGGGCTGGCTGCATAGGTGTTTTCGTGGTTTTCCCCATGTGTAACGTGTATACGAGCCAGTTTTCTTTAGAAATTCTCCACGAAGGCATCCCTCCCCTTAGGCAGATAGCCCTAGTGTGCTTTGCCATAATTAAATACACACACACACACACTATACGAGGTCCAATCAGCCCTTGGTAGGCTATGAGGTATCCTGCTAATTTGTTCATGAGAAAGTGAAAAGTGACGAATCAGATCTAAAGTCTATATTTTTCCTGCAAATTTCGCTGTGTGTTTTGTTACCAGAAATAATGCTTTAACTTGTATTGAGTTAATACAAATCCATTTAAAAATGCTGATTAAAAATCCCATTTAAAAATAAATTTTTAATGCATTCAAAATTGCATGCAGTGTGTGCTATTGTGTATTTAAATGTATAAGTGGTAAAATTTTTCAATTTTTAATTACCTGCCACGCATCATTCGAAAGCAAATCTATCGATATAATGCTTATTGTGATTCTGTGTTTAATTATCATAAAACTATTTTAGCAATACCTTTACTTCACCATCTCAATTTCCATTTAAAATCTCAATTTTCAAGTTTAGAAAAGACTGCATCATCCCTGTTTTGCATACAGCCATCAGTTTGCGCCGATCTTGTAAATGAAATTGCAGTAAATGAGTTGAAGATTGTAGAGTCATCAGGGTTTTTTTATGCATTTTATCACATTTTTAATGTGATAAAGGAGCAATGCCCTCGCCGGGACTCGAACCACTGACCTCTCGAATTCGCGTCGAGCGTGCTGACCATTACACCGCGAAGGCTCGCTAAGAAGGCGGGAGAAATACCCTATATACTCCTCCTTTTAAAGGGCGACTGAGGTTTTGGGGACCCAGTCGCCAAATCCTGGTAGTGAAGAATCATCATTCACTATCTTTCAGTTCAGGCACCACTATAGAGACATTAGGTTATTTTTTTAAAGCAGGAGAGATAAAAAGTGAGCCACGCCTTCGCCGGGACTCGAATCACTGTCCTCTTGAATACGCGCCGAGCGTGCTGACCATTGCACCACGAAGGCATGCTTAGAAGACGGAAGAAAGGTGATATATAAAGATGATTTACCGTATGATGATTTACCGGAACTTCTAAAAGAAGAAACGAATCATTGGCAACAACATTTTTTATGTCTATTCCCAAAGCAAAGCTCCCAGGCACACCAGTTTTGGTTTTAAAAGCTTCGAATAAAATCTTTTTACCAAATACTAATGTGCTTTTACACATAGCAGCTACACTGCCGATAATATCTTGTGAATGTTAACGTTCCGCACGTGCTTTGAAAAGGTTAGAAAATTATAATAGAGGTGCTATGACGGAAGAGCGCAGAAATTCTTTGGTACTAAGGAACATTAATTATACCAAAGGAGTATTAATTGACAAAATTATTGATATATTTGCCAGTTTACAGCCACGGAAAGTGGAATTCGGGAATATTTTAAATGCCGATCCAAAATGAAAGGCCAGAAAAATGTTTGCCTTTTTTTTCTTTTCTTTTTTTTTTTTTAAATTTTTATCTGCAATTTAATTTTATGTCTCAAATAAATGATGTATTTACAACTTTTATGTATTTAATTCAATATCTTTATTATATATAACAGAAATATGGATTTTATACATTTATTTATCTTTATAATTGTATTATGTAACCTAAATAAAATGAATTTCATAATTCTTTTAATATTTTAATAATAATATTTAATTAATTTAAAAACAGAAATATTGAGTTATCCATTTAATATGATTCTAAGGTAATAATTATAAATACAATAATTAAATGAAATATATCCATAATTATGTTACATAATTTTATTAATAAATTTCATAATATAATTATTATTTATATTAAGATAACTGCCATTAACACAATATATTCCTCACGTAAGAATTCCTATACACTTGAAGATGCTGTAATAGGTAGAACAGTATAGCCATAGGGTACCCCTCCCCCCGCAATTTGAGCTGGCTACGCCCCATGATATTTAATACTTCAGTCTTACGAAATCAACCGTGTTTCGCGTACGCTTTGATATGTCAATCAACTGGAGAATCGTGGCGCCATCTAACGTAATTTATATAAATAATATCTTGAAATTTTAGAATGGTTTCCAGGTACAAAATTGTTATCTCTTTCTAAAATTTGTTTTCATCGTGATAATTCCTAACGTCTTCAACAGGATATTTGAAAATAAGTAAAAAAAATTCCACCTCTTTGTTTAGTCAAGAATCAGAAAAAAAAAAAAAAAAAACCATCTACATTTCTGTATGCAAATAATGTTCTCGTATCGCTGGAATTTTTAAGAAATTCAGTTCTTAATTTTTAAATACGGTTTAAAATAATAACTGAAATTTCAAGATTGTGGCTGTATTTTTGCTAATCAGAGGTTATCAAATCTACATCAAACTAAGAGTGTTGCAAAATTTGTCCAATACATTCAGATCGGACTAGAAGATCTATGCCAAGAAGGATGCAACTTCAATAGACTTCGTTAACTAAAATATCTTGAGCGTTCATCAATGCAAGGGAAACTATAAAGTAATTTATTTTAAAAGAGAACTAATAAATGAGGGAATTGCCAAAAAGGAATACATCAAAGGAAAAATAATTCAAAAATTAAAATTCATGTTGAGTTCGTCTGATAGATTTAAACTTGTGAGATAAAGAAGGTTAGTAACTTTTCTTTATTTTATGTTTAACCAGCTTTAATTATTGGAAGTTTATTATATCTAAACACTTATTTACGAGCACGCATAAGAGAATCAATCAGTTTCCTTTCAGTTTTATAAGAAGAACAGAAACTAAGAAGAAATTTGATAAAGATTAACCCCAAACAACACCCACTAGATAAGTTTAGTTCTAGGAGGTGTTGCTCCAAATCGAGCCTAGGCGTGATTTTAGAGAGATCTCCATACAGTGGTTAGTGCCTACGGAACTCCTGAGTCATTGTGTGATAAGAGCACTTTCTCTCGGCTCTGCTTCCCTAATTTTCTGCCTAATCTTCTTAAAGTGAAAGGCTTTACGAATTCAGCTTTTTGTTATTAAAATAAGGAAAATAAAAAAGATTCGTGTAAAGAAATGAATATAAAGAGTTTTTTGGAAAATTATGAATACATGTATTCATAATTTTTTAATATAATTAAATTATGAATACATGTCATGGAAAATTATGAATACATGTATTCTTTTTGCTTAACTTCACCAAAAATCGTTATTCGGTGTGTTTCCTGTTCATACCTATATTCATAATGTTCCTTAAATTATATTATAAAAAAATGTTTAAAATGACTTCATGATTTTTTTAATGATGAAAAGCGAAACTCACTCAACTCTATTTCATCAAAAGAAATAGTTTTTTTCTTTTATTTCTCTAAAAAATAATATTGATAGACATGCATGTTTCAAAGAAGAAAACAAGAAACACTTGTTTTTACAAATGTATTCACATAATTTTAATCTTTATTTTAGCTTTTCTTTTAATAGTAGCCTTAAACTGCGAAACTACTGGCTTCGTAATTATGTAAATTTATAAATATTACATAACACATTAGACAAACAAATACGAATTAGCTGATGCCGATAATAACCTATTGAAGCCAAACATACGTCCTGAGTGCATATGGTTTTCCACCTACGTATCGTTAGAGCAAGATGACATTATACAAATTGAAATCCATCAGTCAGAATTTGAATGGATCACTTCAGAAATCCCTAGCTGATTTTGAAGAGGATGTTTATGTACTTAAGTTTGAGTTGTAATATCAATATTTCTGGTAAAGGTTTTTCCCTCTAGCAGTTTTATAATAAGCAAAATATAAGAGGGGAATGAACGCTTGATCTTCAAAAATTTGTAACAACATTTTTAAATCATGCAACGCAACTGATTAGTAAATTAAGTTTGCATTTACATGAAGGTTGCACAGTCAATAATAATCGAAAAACAAATCTAAAAACTCATTAATGTCTAATATTAGTAGTGGAAAAGAGATAATATTCCTAAACATCTAAGAGCTATTATAAATGATGAATTTCCAAAAAAATTCGTGAAATGCTATAAAATGTCAATTACTTCTAAAGTTATAAACTTTACGAAACTAAGATCTATTTAAATTTGTTTTTTAAGATTTTTTATTTAAGAGTGAAAATAAGTAATAAATAGTTAAATATGGGTAATCTGCACTTTTCGAAATTATTTTTCGAAGTTTTCTCAAAAGATACAGAATACACATCTCATCTTTCAAAAATATAAAAGTTATTGAAAGTGAAAAGATTTAAACTACATAGGAAATCTAGTACACTGTTACAAAACAAAATATTTTAAATTTTTTATTAAAACTAGGAAAATACTCGGTTATTACAAAATTTTGTGATATTTGTGACTTTAATTTTAGTACATATAGGCTTTATGTATTAAGCATGACTATTTTTGTTTTCTGTTTTCTCCCTTCTCTTATGCGTAATTAACTAAATTTTATATATTATATCAGTTTTATTCAAATCCTATTTAACTGAAATTTATCCTTTCATTTTTAATTTCTTCCATCTGCTATGCGTACAGTAGTGTTTCCTTATTTCGTTGACCGAGTATCCACTGTTTCATTTGTCTGCAAGTCAGAGCAGCAGAAGATAAGTCAGAGCAGCGGAAGGTAGAAGCTCAAACACATTCAACACTGCGTTCTCACATGCCTTGAGGCACCGTTTTTTCGAGCCGATGTAATAAAATATGGGGTTGGAAACTGCTGATTGTAGAACCTTAGATATGTTATCAAGCTCAGGAAATCATTCTGAATTCGCACCCCAACTAGATGTTCACAGAAAATTGTTATAGGGATACTTGGATACTTATGTGTTTAACACAGGCATTCTACTACATTAGAGGGAATCCAGACATCAACGAGTATATGATTTAATCTTTGTTTCCATATTCCCGCTTTGTATTCTTAAATTTTCTATCAGTATTGTTTTTTGAATTTCTTAAATTCTCATTAATAATATGGATGTCACCTTGAATATCTTCATCTCAAATTTCTTAGTTACCACAGAAACAATTCCAAAAAGTAAGAATAATTATGCTGCTAATATAAGTACCTGGAAATTATGAGTTTACTATTGGTGTTAGGAAAATAAATGATACTTGTTTCTACCATGCTTTGAGACAGTATGTTTATGTTGTACAATAAAAGATGTGCATTTCTTCATTTTTCATTTGTCTCGAATTCAGTTACAATGCCGAAATTCTTTACTTGAAAGATATGACAGAAAAAGTATTCTCCCTGTAGTGTGTAATATACTTTATATTACATTATTAGTCGTCCAATGTATAATGTATTATAGGGCGGAGAATTCTTTTTTTATTATTTTACTGAATGCTTGCAATGTCTTACTTGCATAATTCGTCAATTAAATTTGAACGAAATTATGTATGGTTCACGAACACCTAATTTTATGCAGCGTTTCCTATTATTTGTAGTTCAACGTGTCCACAGTGAACTAGTCGCGGGTATAGAGGCTGTGTTGTTCTGCATATTTTAACGAATAATCCAGCGTATTTTTTAGTTAGTTATTTAAAGTGTAACCATTTTTTTTTCCCGAATTAAGTTAGTTTCATAAACAGATTAATTTGTTTTCAAGCTGAATAATGTATCTTTCTCTCTTTTTTCTTTTTATCTGGTGGTGTCAGTGCTTTCAATCAGTTCAAACATACTTAAGAGTTTTCAAAGCACTCCTTCTCATGATCAGAGTAGTTTTAGCTTCATTTTTCATTCTGATAAAAAAATTAACGTCTATTCCTAAGTACTTAAGTTACTGGAACAAAGCTAACAATTTCTAAATTCTTTTCTTTAAATAAGAATAGTATTTTCAAGTCATCTAACTATGTACATTTACCAACAGCGTATTAGAACAACATATTTAAGTGACAAAGCACATGGACTTCTTTCGTTTATGACACATTATTCATTGCACATTAGGTTATATGGACAATTAGGTTACATGTCGCTTCTCTTTCATCGTATCTATCTCTAGCACATTTTTATAGAATACAATCTGGGCTCTCTTTCTAACCCCCCTTTTTATGTGTCTATTAAAAATTTCACATGAGATGTTACGAAATTATTTTTAACTCTTAAACAAAATTACTCTTTATCTAATTGCCTTTCCTTCGCACCCATGCTTGATTTATCGCCCTGGTGCTAAATAATATATCTAACTACTTTGTTTATAAATTTGTCCGCAGAATTTGCACACCGTGTTAAGAGTTTTATTACCAAAATCCAACAGTTCTTTGCTAATACTCCATACTGGTTACAAAATATACTTCAGAGCAAGACTCGCATAAAAATGCGATACTATTAGGCATTCTATCGAAAACACTAAGAACTTAACATTGATATGCTGTGCCGGGCTCTAGGGTTTTTGCCGCCCTGTGCAAACTCTAAAATTATGCCGGCTTATTCCTCAATTCTAAAATTGGCCGCCCCTAAATTCTGTCACCCGGTTCGACTACACCGGTTGCACCGTTTCCGGCCGTCAATATGATGCTCTTCACGTATCTAAACGTATCTAAGGTTTCGCAGAGCTACGCCGTCATATTTTATTGTGCGAGTAGCAGTGCGAACTGCTTTCAGGATATAAGCATTTTGATTTTTTTCTTTTACCTTAAAACACATAATAAAATTCACACATTTTTTTTATATACTGGACCTTACTATGTATCTTTTGTACTTGCAGTCTGTTTCTTCCGCATGTGTCAAAGTGCATTTTTGAATATTTGTCACATTTGTTAGAAATAACATCAATATTTTCCAGATATATTCTAAAATTACAAACCATTTCCCTTTTTCTTTAACACAGTTTTCAAAGCTTTCAGAAGAAATTAACTTGTCAGTCTTTTTCAGAAAGATGATATTTACTGTTATTTCCAACCGATGCTATTTTTCTGAAATGTGCACAAAGGAGAGCACCTTTTTTTCAAAATCAGAAAATCGTTTATTAGTGCTGCCATCTATCTCCAAAGAGTATGACTATAATCTTCTTAACTTGCTTTAAAGCCGTAGCTAAAGTTGCATTAAAAGCATAACTGCTTCTGTAACTGCTTTCCACAATTTTTAATTTTAAAATTATAAATACCAGAACATTTCGTCTTCTCCGAAATATATTATATACCTACGTAAAAATGATTTCCCATTAATTGTTTCCGCATTCTTCTGTTTCACATTTATCATGAGTGAAAATGCTATGCTTTCACAAATTTCTAATTTTAATATGTCTGCTTCAAGTCTGAATGAGCATTTGATAATAGCTCCTACTAAAAATATTAGTGTAACAGTAAATTCTGAGTAAAAGAGAATGCCTAATGCTCATTTAGATTTCAGAAGACTGCTTGTGTATTATTTTGTTAGATGAAGCAGCAGTGACCTTATTGGCGAAACATTCTAACCAACTTTAAGTAGCTAATGTCGTAATCTTGTATAGCAGTTCCCTTTCATTTTTTTTTCGTCTGGAAAATTTATATTAAATGTTACTTTATTTAATTATGTTATGTCACATGAACATGCACATATTTACATGTATGAGAAAGCTCACTTTTCAACAGTTTAAAGCATTCGTGCAATGGTATCTGACCATTTCAAATTCTTCACTTTATGCCATAAATACTTTGCAACTCTTCAAAGGCGTAGCTAGGGTTTTCAGCGCCCGGGGACAACTGAAGACTTTGCGCCCCTTTCTCTGTGCCAAGAACGGAAAACATTTCATTCTAAAATTTCGTAACATCAATTTGGCGCTCCCTGAATGCTGCGCCCGGGAACAGATGTCCTCCCTTGCCCCACCCTAGCTACGCCACTGCAACTCTTCCAGCTATATTCTAATTATTAACCAAGAAAGTTACAAATACGTTTTAGAGCAAAGAAGCTCATATGATTGTTGAGTAATGGCAACTAATATAAGATTTTACGGTAAATTTACATCTTCTGAGCTACTCTAGATAATAAAAGTTTGAAAGAAACAGCAATTTTTTGCGCATGAGCGGAACGAATACCTATTCTCCGAAGGATATAACAAATTTATTATCTCAACAAACGTAAAGAATCGGCAAGTACATTTTTGAATCCTTATAATACATCATAAATTGAGAAAGAATAGAAAATATCTCATTGGTTTGATGATGAGAGTTTGGCTTGGGTGCGATCCCAGGCGGACGGACTGACTGCATGGTTGCTTTCATCGTTTCCCTATGTTTTAAGGGAATACCAGCCAGATTACTTTAGAAAGTCCTCCATGAAGGCATCACTTCTCTTAGAAAGACAGCCCTCAAGTGATTTACAATATATAAATAACCAAGCATATCCTCAAAACTCATTGATAAACTGTAAACAGAGGAAATATACAACTATATCATATACAACTATTAAGTTATAAAATTTGAACGAAATGTGTCTTACTGCTAGTATAGTAGCTTCTAACAACATTCTTCTCTAAAGAACTTCTACTAAGAGTGCACTCTTCAAAGCTATAGTGAAACATAACGCCATCATAACTAATCACAAATTCATTAAGTTCAAGGAGTTTGAATTAAAAAAAAAAAAAAAAAATCTCTGCCCGAAGATAATGGTGCTACACTGGAAAAGAAACACGAAAGGATTTTATATGAGTGTTCATGCAAATGATTGCAAATATGAAGCACTGATAAGTAAATTTTCTGAAAGGAAGTGGAAAGTTAAAATCAGTAAATATTTTAAGTATTTTCCAAAGAAACAAACTTTGTAGGTAAACTAATGAATTGCAAATGATGTAAAAATATAACAAATGCATGAACAGAATGCGGAATACCTTGAAAATAAGCTCTGAATATTTCCTTTAGAGAAGAATGTTGTTAGAAGCTACCATACTAGCAGTAAGACACATTTGGTTCAAATTTTAAAATTCCATTGGAAACGTAGAAAACAGAGTTGCTCATTATAGCAGTGTAATTGATTAATAAGTGAATTACAATATAATTACAAGTAATTCAGTTAAAATGCAATGGCAGCGTAATTGCGGCTACAATTGCAATGTCATTTGCAAATGCAATATAATTGGGGGCACATTCTAATTGCTATTGCAATGTAATAACAGGCACCAATACAATCAAATTGCGATTACAATTGATGAAACTGTAATTAGAAATCGGGCAATTACAATGCAGTTCTAATTATAAATTGTGCAATTATAATATAAGTCCAGGTACAATTAACTGAATTACAATATAATAGTAATTACATTAATTCAATTACAAAATCATTGTGATTTCGTGATTTATAAGCATAATTACTTTATCATTACAACTATATTCAAACTATAGCTTCAATTATAATTATATTAGAAGCGTATTAACTTCAGTTCTTATGTAATTGTAACTAAATTTATTAACTTTAAAGAAGCTGCACTGTTTTTACTACTTATTATTAAAAATTTTATCCTCGGAAAACAAAATCCACAGGCACGATATTATCTCGGAAACTGGCGGACGGAAAGAAGAAAAAAATGATGTAGAATTAGTTCTTGACAAATGTTGCTTGTCATTGCAGGAGAAATTAAATTTTAATTTACCTCTTCTCAATTCTCAGAATATTGTCTTTCGATAATTAGGAAGACTTTAAATTTATCTTTGAAATTGAAACAATCTGATACTGGTTGAACAGAGTTAGTAAATTACACTGTAATTACTTCGCAGTATAAAACTACAATTAATACAAGTATAGTTACACAATTGCTATTGTAAATGTAATGTGTAGTAAATGCAATTGTTATTTCATTTATAAAACAGAGGCAATTACATTTGTTAGATTTACATTATGACCCAAAAAAGCAATTAAATTTTGTCTCAACAGAGTCGAGTAGATAAATGGTAGTTTGATTCGGATTCGAATTCCGGCGGATAATCTGGGTGTTTAGGTATCTTCGTGGTTTCCTCCTGTGTAACCTGAATGCCATCCAGATTTTCTCTGAAAGTCCTTCACAGAGGCATTCTTCTTTTTAGATGCTGTAGATTGGCAAATAAAAAATTTGTAAATTATAACATTATTTGACGATGTCTCGCTATTTTAGGATTTTCCAGAATTTTGATATGCTACTTTCCGAGGCCTCACATGATAAAGTTTCGGAAAGATAATAAAAGAACAGATCACTCAGAATCTTAATATTTATGAAATTTATAAGTTTCGCATATCAATTATGTTAGCAACATATTTAATTTCAGTTAGTGTTTGCTTCCAGTTTTACCACAGTTCATGCAAGAAGATACATGTTCTTTTCGTCAGTATGAATTAATAAGGTTTAGCAAATGAGGAATTTATAGTTTGGAATATGCTGGAAAGATATCACGTCTCATATGAAAATCAATACGCATATTAGGGAATAAATATTTAGTACAAATGAGGTATAATGAAGAAATGAACAAAGTAATAGCATATTTTAGAAAAATTACATACACTAAATTGAATAAAAATATCAAACTGAGAATTGTAAACAACTGCAGCTTACGTACAAAATTCAAATATTGCAGCAGTTTGCTTTTATGTAAATATCTCTAAGCAAAGAAGTCACTAAACTAAGTAAAGCGTAAATAATTTAATGAAATTATTTCAAAAGGTAGATTATATATTTGGTGAAACGACGAGGAAGTGTTTTTGAAAAATAGGCATATTACTATTTGCATCAAGTAGTACACTATATGGATCAATACATCAGCAATACACAAAAATTTGCAAACGACTATCTCCATTTGGAAGCAAGCAATGCAATGTTAAAAAAAATTAACTGCAAAAAAGATGTAAACTCAAGGTTTAAGACATGTCCATATTGAAGCAAGGCTGACACCGGTGCTTTTAAGTAGGTATCATTCGGTATCGGTGGGCTTTGCTAACTGCTAGGTTTCAGCCCCGGAAGGAACTTGGAGGAAGAACATTCCGAAATGCGGTCCGAGAGTCTCCCACCCTCTTTCCCTAACACCAGCCTTTCCACGTGATTTCGGCTCGTCGTGTGTTTTGAGGGCCCCAATTGTCGTACAGACACTATACGCTTACAAACATCCACGCCTTCTCCGGGTCCTTCGCTACGGCTGTTAGAGACACTAACCACCATCCCGTCTGGGCGCAAGAATATGCACACAGGGTGATTAAAAAATATTAGGCATAAATGTAAAAGTAGGTAGTGGGGACCGAAAAAAAGCAGATTTTGAAAGGGAATGTGTGTGCCAAAAAAACGTTGACGTGCTACAGGGACTGCTGACGGTAGGTAAAATAAATGATAATGATAAAATGTATGAAATAAATAACGAAGATTAACTTATTTCAATGAGAATATGTGACACCATAGCAAAATTAGAGAAATAATTTTTTCTCTATTTCTGACCAACGGCCAAAACTAATCGTTATATAAAGGACTTCTACTCTAAGTGTAAATTTATAATATAGATTAATTCTTCTACCATACTTAAATGATCATTAATTACAAAAGCATTCTTCGATTTAATTTCAGTACTTGCGATCTAATTGAACACTCTCTAAAGAATGTGAATTTACGATCGCTACACTAAATTACCAAAATTTTCCGCAATTACAATCTCCGGGTAAAATACTGGGTCATAATATTCATTTACTGCAATCCGAATTATGAAAAACATTATAAGTATTTGGAAATGAATTTAACATATCTGATAAAAAGTATCGCTAACAAGGAAAGCAATCGAACTTCCTGACAAGAATCTCCACGAAATATTCAGAGATGCTTAAGCATCTGAAAGAAACAACAGGTTCAAAGCATGGAATTTCGCAATCGCCTGTAACCTCTAAAACAAGGCGTATAAATTTGCATGTGCATCCGTAGTATGTGCAGCTACGGGCTAGAAAGCATGATGTATCTAAATTACGAGACGGTTGTGGGGTACCCGCAATCTGGTATATGGCGCACATGTTGTTCGACGGTGACCATTTGTTTCAGTAGTGCAATAAGAGCAGAGGCATAAGCGCCATTAGCAAGAAATGTTGAGTAATAAATATACTGTATGATTATCCAAATACCTTGTAATCTTTTTATTGTGGTACAAATATCCGTGACGGGAGTAACGCAAAAGTGCCCAATAGACGACAAAGTTCCCACGTACAAAACCAAGAGAAGCACTCTTTGTTTGTTTATTCTATCGGAATAACTAAAGTTCTTAAGAGTAATTGCCTCAAAATATTAAGACAGCACATAACAAAGTGTGGAAATTGTCACGGCTTTTGGGGCAGGTGGAATAATGGAGTACAAATTGGCAAGAATTTGTTAGCATATGCACACCAAATTCATGACGGTGCATAACATAGGAATCACCTCGCAGTTAATTACTGGCATTTACTGAAGAGAGCTAAAGAAGCTGCTATCCGAGTTTTATGCTTAACGTACACTGCTCAAAAAAAAAAAAAAAAAAAAAAAAAAAAAAAAAAAAAAAAAAATGGGACAGTCCTATATCTCCCGATCTACTGGGCCGATTGACAAAATTCAAATTGCGTTCTTCATGTCTCGAAAGCGCGACTTAGGATATATATTAGATTTATATATAGCACTATTCTAACATAGGTATTTTGACACAAAATCGGACTTTTTCTGAAATAACATACCAATTTTTTTACATATTTCGATTCTACGACTCAAATTACGCCTAAATATGAAATTTTGTAAAATTTCGAGCGAAATTTACGGAGAAATTCACAAATTTATGTTGGCACTTTTTTGTCAGTTTGCGCCAAGAATACTTCACTTGGCGAACTTCTTAATATATGGCAACCTAGTTTCCTTAGGAAAAAAAGTCACCATCGTTCCTTTTTTCCAAATAATATTCTTTATATTATATTTTTAATTATAACTTATTATTTTAAGTAATTTTTTCTTTTCCGAATTTCATTTTAATTGTTTAAGTTGCATGCTTTTTTTTTTTTTTTTTCGAATAACTGTTTTAAAAATTTCTATTTACCTATTCGAACTGCGTAAATAAAGGTGCAGCGTTTATTTTTTTTTCAAATAGTTTTCTTTATATATATTTTTCGTCATAGCTATTATTTTAGGTCATTTTTAAATTTTTATACTTTTATTTTAATTGTTTGTGTTGCATTGTCTCTTCAGATAATTGTTTTAAAATTTTCTATTTATTCCTTCGAACTGAGCATTTTAAATATATTTATTAATCAATTTTCCAGAATTTGATTTTATTTATTTGAATTACGTTTTTTTCGGAAGAATACTTTGTAACCCAGACTACGATGCGTTTGAAAACTGCATACTATATTAAAAGAGAAAATACAGTAAAGCACAGTTTTACACGCCTTTCAATGTTCCGTTCGGAAAAAATATATATATAAATAAGAGAGATGTATAACTGATATTTTAACTTAGGATGACTTGCATACACTGCTTTAAACAGTTTTATCATTGTACCCATTGCTTTACACAATTTTATCCTACATTTGGTTTCTTAAAATGTTATTCATATTTTAGTCAAATATTTTATTTTTGAAATCGCAAGAATCAAATATCATAAGATTGAAAAGTTTTAAATTTAAAAAAATACGAATACTAAATTTTACGAAAAAATTTATTTTTCTTCTCTGTTTCTTTAAGCATTCTGAAAGTATATTGAAAAGTATACAACTTTTCGAAACATTTTGGTATTTTTGACAATCATTTTAAATAAAGTTATCGCCTTCCATTTCATAAAGGCGCACAAACGGCCGAGCGGTAAAGTTGCTGAACACTGGTAGTTCACTCCGGGGTTCGAACCCCGGTAAACGGGCTGGTTGCATGGGCTTTTTCCGTGGATTTTCTCATGTGTACCGCGTATGACAGCTGGTTTCCCTTAGAAAGTTTTTCACGAAGTATTTCGTCAGAGCCTTTATCAGTCTTTAGAGGCTAAACATTTTGAAGCTATGAGATGAAAGGAAAGACTGGTTTCATCAAAAGGTTTTGGTTTATTTTATTATGACAAAGCACACTAAGGCTATCTGCCTAAGGTAAGGGATGCCTTCCTGGAGGACTTTCTAAGGGAAACTGGCTCGCATACACGTTACACATGGGGAAAACCACGAAAACGCCCATGCAGCCAGCCCGTTCGCGGGATTCGAACCTCGGACCGAACTACCAGTGTTCAGCAACTTTACCGCTCGGCCGCTGTTTCATCAGGAAGGGAAAAAAACATCTTTAAGTGACATCCACATACATCACTGGATAAACTCCTGAATCTTCAAATAATTCGACTGAGGAAATCATGGGATTCACCATTTATGATACGATATGATGTTCTATAACGTAATTTACACAACCATATAGTTTAAAACCAGTCGCTCTTCACTTTAATCTGCAATGATATCGTTTTGTCTTTTCTGTTAACACAAGCTCAATTGATGGTATTTGCTGGTGTACTCGTCCAAGTGTTTTCTCTTTGAACACCTACATTCTTTGAAGTATCCTGAAAGTATATTCGAAAGCGTCCAACTTTTTGAACATCTTGGTACGTCTGACAGCCAAATTTCCCTGCAAATTTTTGCTTACTTTTCTCTCTACTTTTCTTCTTTCCTTCTACAGTTATTTTCAGTGCTCACACAAGAAAATTAGGATTTTTCGACTGCTAGACTTCCATACATTTTGCATTCTTGTAAATTTTTTAAAATATCAATTATATGAATTGCGTTTCAGCTAAAGACAGCTTTTCATTTTCTAGTCATTTTAGCTATAAATAAAGTTTAAAGCGAAGTCCAAAGGATAAATATTTTAATTAAAAGATTTTTGCTAAATGACAAAGAAATAAAACAGTCCAGCAGGGTTTATTCTGTACCACAGAGTAACCCGATTCTTATATCGGCTGAAACAATCTAAATCATATTAAAGATCATGTTTTTTTATACAATCTATAACGCGAGAGAAAAATTAGCTTCTTAAAACATGCTTTCTAAGAGAATTAATATAACAATTTATATTTATATATATATTTTTTAAAGTTGGGACTTGAACCAAACTGTCAGACTTTTAAAGCTTATTTTACATGGTGGTTATTATTAAAGTTCCACTTTGAAATGGTCATAAAAGGAAAACTACCGAACCAAATGTTATCAAACTTGGGAATCGTGTAAAGGAGGTTATGAGAATTTATTTTCGGCGGGAAAAAAAGAGTTAAAAAACTTACCATCAGGAGAAAAATGGCGCTGTATACAATATTGTTAAATGAAATAAGACACAAAAACATCTGTTTAAAATGTGTTTAATATTTTCCGAAACTTGTTACAAAGCATGTTCAATGTAGCGTCCACCATTTTCCGAAAGCAAGTTAAATCATGTTACTGCATTCTCAACAGCAGCTCTTAGCATATCAGGTTTGGTTTTGGTTTGGTTTATTAGATTACGGCAAAGCAGTCGAGGGCTATCTGCCTTAAGGGAGGGATGCCTTCGTGGAGGACGTTTTAAGGGAAACTGGCTCGTATACACGTTACACATAGCATATCAGGAGAAATGTTATCAGTGTATCACATTTTTCATTTCTGCCAAATTGTTTAGATTATCACCATAAACAGTGCTTTTGAGATAACCTCATAGACAAAAGTCACAGAGGTTGAGGTCTGGTGGGAAGAGGGGAAGTGTTGGCCTATAAGACGTTCATTCGTGAAATGTTGCCTAAGTAACTATGCGACACTCTTGAGGTGGTGCCCAGCCCTGCATAAAAATTGTAGTATCTAAAATGCCACGTTACTGCAGTTCATGTATCACGAAACATTTTAATATTGGCTCTAAGTGAGCTGCAATCGCAGTGGTCCAGCTGTCGACTGCTCTTCAGAAAAAAATGGTTCAGCTATAAAACTAGCTGTCATTCAACAGTAAACGGTGTGAAATGACTGTTATACAATCGAATGCAGTAGGAGAATGCAATGGAACTAGATAGATAACAGGAGAGATTTCTTTGGCCCAAATCGATTAAAACCGTTTTGAATCAGCATCTTCATGTTTTAGTGCCGAATTCAGGCTTAAAAAATTACAAATTAGCGATCTGTAAGAAAACGATTTCCAGATTGTACGCACTTGTGAGAGTGATTTGCGATCTCACATTTTCTAATCGCTAATTCGTGGTTTTCACGGATGAAATTCTCACTTACAGGGATGGTGCACTCGACATTTATCGAATTTAACGTCTTTAAATAATAATTTGCCTACTTCAAAGTTTCTTAAGGGTATACAACATATTAAACCCGTTTAACAAAAGGTTAAGTTAGATTCCGACCCATATTTCGTTTAACAATATTGCATACAGCGCCATTCCCCCCCTGGTGGTGAGGTTTCGAACTTCCTTTTTTTCGCGGAAAATAAATTCCCATGACCTCCTTTACACGATTTCCAAGTTTGATAACATTTGATCCAGTAGTTTTCCTTTTATGATCGTTTCAATGTGGAACTTTAATTATAACCACTCTGTATATTATTAAATTTTAATTTGAAGCTATGCGTTATATGTATACCATGCGTAAAATTTTCGCTTTTATGGAAAAATAAAAAATCGAAGCAAATATACTTAGTATAATGGGCCAAAACTGAAAACATTTCCCCTCCCTCCGAAAATAAAATATTGAAATTTCGAACTTGAATTTACTGGGTTATCGAAATATTTAATTTGACTTATCTTCTAAGTCCTAGTTCCGACAACAATTCCGTCAAAAATTCCGAATTACTTAAGCTAAAGTTAAAGATTTAGTATATATTCACTGTATGTTAATAAAGTAATCAGAGTGTAATAAAAATAGATTATAGAATTTACGCTGATGTAATTTTTTGTCTGACTGCACAACATGTAATGGAAGAGAAGGTTTGTAGAGATCTGTTTTTCACATGCCTCTAAAAGTAGATGTCATATTAATTTTGTCTCTTCAATGTCAAAAAACTTTCCTTTGAGAGGCAACTTTAGTTTTTGAGAAAGAAAAAAAATCACAAGAAGACAAATTTGAAGAACATGCAGGACGATTGAATATACATACTTATTTTCCGAACACAAGCGGTTCTCCGACTGGTTATTGAATAATGAAAAGATGCATTGTCATGCAATACAAAACATTTGGAATACGTTTTCTGGCTGAATAACGTACGATTAAAAGTCATCTGCTTAATTCACATACATTTACAAGTCAACTACTCGGGCAATTGCAGAATCGTTTTGATCCTGAGCTTGTAAGACAAACCTAATATCACTGGATTTAAACACTTCTTTAATCTTCCGAGAACGTTCCTTCTTTAGCTCATATTCCAAGAATATTAAGTGAATACAATTATTGCCAAAGAAATTGAATACTCATTTGCACTACGGCTTGGTAGTTTACTAACGAGTTAACAAAACTTAAATTCTGCTTTTTGTGTCAAAGAATACAACAATATTTTAAATATTTACAAATAAAATATTGAATTGGAGATTTAATTGGAGCCTCATCAGTTGCCTTGCTTTTGAAAAAGAAAAGATTGTTAAATACTAATTGTTTGCTGCTCAGTCTAACCCAGGCTGCATGGTTGGTTTTCGTAGTTTTTTAGGTTCTCTTTACAAAGATTCTCTATGAAAGCATCTTAATCAAATAGCTCCCATGTTCTTTCTATGTTCAAATAACCAACTAACCTAATTTAAGCGCGATTTCCAAGTGAAGTTACTAGTAAAATCCGAATACTCATTAAAAATCATGTAGCTAGCCAATCGGGAGTAACATGAAAGATACGGAACCAATAATTGAAATGTTGTTACGGTACGCTGTTTCTTAACTTAGATGGTCATTCCTTAATTAAATAGCCCACCAACAGCCGAGCGGTAAAGACGCTGAACACTGGTAGTTCGGTTCGAGTTTCGAATCCCGCGAACGGGCTGGCCACATGGGCGGTTTCGTGGTTTTCCCCAGGTGTAGCGTGTATACCAGCCAGTTTCCCTTAGAAAGTCCTCCACGAAGGCATCCCTCCCTTTAGGCAGATAGCCCTCGTGTGCTTTGCCATAATTAAATAATCCAATTCAATCCTTAATTAAATATAATTGATTTGTAAATTCTACTAGAACTGACGGTAAGAATTGAAGTGGAAATAAGTAATATGGTGTGCAATCTTGATTAATATAAAATTAAAAATATTTGCATAGAAAAATGTTTGGATTCAGACAGAAAGTTTTTTGAAATATTTGCAATTACTTTATAAGAAGGATTTATTAATAACAGTAATAATTACTTATTATATTACTGATGATTAGGATTCAGTTCTTGACAATTACATTCTAAAGTAGAATTTTAAGGATATAATGAAAATACGCTACGCACAAAAATACATTTTAGGGAAAAAATGAGTTGATTTTTTATGTTTTAAAACTTCTTAAATTCATTTAGTAAACATCGTATCCTCGTTGTTTATTGAATCCAGAATGTTGGTGTCGTTTATATAATTATTCTTACTTGTCCACAGAATCTGCTGACTTATCCAGCCATTAAGTAGCTGCAGATCATTTCTACATAACCATTGAACTTCCATTAATTCAGTCTCTAGAGGGTTGTATGTTTATATCATAATTTGACTTTTATAAAAAATGATTATTCTAAATATTATGTTTCTATAAAAATATATTGTGCTTTAAAAATATGGATGATAGTATCAGCCGCTCTTTCAGCCACTTCAAAAGCAACAGTTTGTTTAGAAATAAATTATGCAGTTAATGTCATAAAATTCAAATAAATATCAAACGAAAATTCTCAGTTTTAGACAATTCGATTTAAACGAAGTAAAGTAGCAGACGATAAAACGCCGAAGGTAAAAATTTACTCTTACAAAAACTTACTCTTAAATTTTTTAAAAAAAGAAAAGATACGAGAGAAATTAAAAAAAAAATAGTTAAAAATTTGAATAATATCATCTATAATTTAAAAAAATAGCCTTTCATATAGTATTAATAAATATTTATTACGCATCATTGAGGGAAAAAATGTCATATAATTAATTCTCCGTAAAATTTTACTTGAAGTTTAAGGTTAAAAATAGCTGTGGCAATTCAGTGTAACAAAAATCCATAAACCACATTTGGCGTTATTATCGCTCAAAAAAAAGGTGCCAAATTTCAAAACGCGAAATTATGTAAATTCGTGTATATCTTAGAAAATTTTGAGTAAAAAAGTCTAATTTTTTGCAGATATGCTTAAAAATACACCTACTTTAAGATGATGGTAAAAATTTTATAGGTTATAATTCAAAATTTTTTTCGAAAAATCTATAGAAATTATTTAAAAATAAAAATTTAAAAAATAAAACGTAAAAAATGGGTAAATTTTATTTGGAATGAACCAAAATTTTGAAATGTGAGAGAAAAAATCAAAAAAGTTTAATAAAAAAAGAGATATTAATAAATATTTGCCAAATTCAATTAACATTGAGGAGCTAAAATTTTGAGAGCTAATATTTTAAAAACTATTCGTACGATTTTTACAAAACTTGGTATTCTGGCATAATTTGAGTCGTAGAATCGAAATATGTAAAAAAATTGGTATGTTATTTCAGAAAAAGTCCGATTTTGTGTCAAAATACCTATGTTAGAATAGTACTATATATAAATCTAATATAATCCTAAGTCGCGCTTTCGAGACATGAAAAACGTAGTTTGAATTTTGTCAATCGCCCCAGTAGAACGGGAGATATAGCACTGTCCCATTTTTTTTTTGAGCAGTGTACATTTGAGCAGTATTTCCTTTACTGCCTCAAACATCACTTCCGTATAAAACTTCATTGTGTGTGATATACCTGTTTGTGATTCTAGTGTCGTCATTACAAAGTATCAACTTTGCTCGGAGGATTGCCTTCTTAAACCACATTATTATGCAGTATGTGGAACTTTGTGATCTCTGTTGAGAACTGAATTTGGGAAACCTCACAGGTATACTACTTTATGGCTACAAATGCTACAGGTGCGCTTCACTTTATAGGGTTTGGTTTGAGGTTTGCGGCCGACTGCGAAATGTTATCGCCTCACTTATTATCTGTTGTTTTGTTCACATGCTTGATCACTCATTGATAAAATGTTTCACAGTGACTGTCGCGCTGATTAAGAATGTTGATTTCAGACTCTACTAGTAAACGTTATTATGGTCTATGTTATCCCAAATGAGAATTTTTAATTCCAGTAATTCTGAGATGAGCACGCAAGTATTATTTTATTACGTAAGACTGCGTGAAACATGTTTACCTGTGTGCGAAATGCATTCTTAGAACACATTCTAAAGGAAATTTATTCATTTTTACTTGAGGATGAAATTTTTATAAAAGCATGAAATCTGCTATACAGTAGCTTGCCCGTGGGAAATCGAACACCAGGCTGAGCCTCAGCGATTTTATCCATGCAGCCACACTTGGAGAAGCTGGAAACTGTAGGATTGGAACGTTCCTTTTATTTGTCGAAAGCCATAAAATCTACATTTCCAACAAGCAATTAAGTTCATTCTAATACAGCATAACTGTTCAGCTTTAAACAATGATCTAAACAACTGCTTAATGCTAAACATGTGTTTATGACCTATGTTTGTTACACGCTTGTGATCTGTGAAAATAAAATTTAATAATAATATATTATAAATTTACTTTTGGTTAGCTCTGACAGCATTATTAAAAGCATTCATTACAAATACTTTTGCATATAAAATTCTCTTATTTCATAGCATAGTTAGCACTTTTGTTAATGAAAGAAAAGTACTAAGTTGTTAAGTATTTCATTCTTTTAATGAATTAAATTTTCTAAACTTAGCAGCCCAAAAGCATGTTCATAAACATTCAGGCAAATAATGAATAAAGAGCAAATGCGTTTTTATGGATGAAAACAGGAAGGAAACATCATCAAAAGGCGAAACAATTGAGCAACAGAAATGCGGTATTTTCCACTTTCCTGAAAACAGAATTATACTTTCAGATAAGATAACCATCTGGAAGCAAATCGTTTCCCAAAATATTAATATGGAAGCATGTCAAGTCTAACAGATATATATTCTCGTAATTGCTCGATAAGTAATTAATGGCGCGATTGGTGTTATTGCTCGAATGAGACGAAATTGAGGCAAGAGCTTAGCGGAAGTATTATTGTCTTTGGAAGCGCTGTCAGGTAGCAGAATTTCTAGTAAAAGGATATGTGCAAAGGAAGTGATCAGGCGTTATCACCTGGGCCAGGCTGCCTCCTGCAACTGCAGATAGACAGGTTTCTTTCCTCCATTATTTCCCAGAACTATCGCATACAGATTTATTAGTCTTCACTAATTTTAAAGGAAGACATCTGGCCTTTAGCTTTCAAATGTTATGCAAATATATGTATTTTGATTTAAAATGGTGTTACGAATTTTTCCATCATGTAGACAGTAATTTTACAAGAAAGAGATTTGAAAATCTGTCATAAAGAGCTATTTTGATTCCTAAATTAAATTAAACTCATACATTCTGTTATGAACAATGCTTGCAATATAATATGATATTTTGAAACTAAATTGTCAAGAATTCTAAATCATTTTAAATAGGTTTTAATATCCTGCAACACGAACTTTTTAGTGCATGTTGCTTTTGCGAAAAAATGATCAAAAGTAGTTATGAAGAAAATTAATTTTATTTTGCATATAAGCTCTCAAATAGCTTTATGAAGGTAAGCATATTGAGCAGCATCTGTATTTTCGATATTGCTCTTGAATATGGCAGCCATTTTCTGACCTTAAATACAATAGGATTCCTGTAATTATAGGTTGAATTTTATGCTAATATAAAATGCTACAGAACGACTTATTCTATGGAATAAATCTGTAAAGAAATATGATTTAATTTTATGTGTGCTGTGTGAAATTTTATAACTATCTTATAGTGTGAAACTTTATAGCATTGTATAAAAATTGAAGCTTTTATTATATATCCGAAACATCGAGACTAAGGATGTAAAATCAAGTGCATAGTTGTACACAGATTCATGACTGCATACAGTCAAATTTATAATTCAAAGAAAGAAAGAACAAAAAGGAAATATTGTTACGAAGCATGAATCTATTATTACGAGTTTTACTCCATTTTTAATGAAAATATAGTCAAAACTATATCAGGTATTTCTCCCACTTCCCTAGCGTGCCTTCGGGGTGTAACGGTATTCCAGAGGTACGTGGTTCGATTCCCGGGGAAGGCGGTTGCATATTTTTCACCTTTTCCGCTTCCAATTAACCTAATGTCTCTACAAGTGGCGCCCGAACTAAAAAAGGGTTGTGAATGATGATTCTCCGCACCCAGGATTTGGCGACTAGGTCCCCTAAAACCCTAGTCGTTCTTTAAAAAGGGGAGTATATAAGGTTTTTCTCCCACTTCCCTAGCGTGCCTTTGTGGTGTAACGGTAGTACGCTGGGCTGGTATTCCAGAGGTCCGTGGTTCGATTCCCAACGAAGGCGGTTGCATATTTTTCATCTTTTCTGCTTCCAATTAACCTAATGACTCTACAAACTGCTCAGTTAATAAAAAAACAGAGTTTTATGACAGTTTTTATTTATGCAACATGCATAATTTTGGCCGTTGTTCCTTAATTATTGTATCCATGTTCCAGTTAACATGTGCATTTTTAGAAGCATTTAGCTTAAATAACAGTTTTATTATACGCAGAAACCTAGTTGCAATAAAATAATTTAAAAGATAATATCTGCATTATATATATATATATAGTTAAAAAGTATAGTGACTTTGCAATAAGCTACCTTAGTCGGGCAATGCCCATTTGCAAAAAAAAGGGGGGGAGGCCGGAAGGAGCCGAGTCTAGCTGCTCGAAATTATATTTGATCATTGCGGATGGAATAACCAGATCCAATACTAGAATTTAACCTCCAGTTGCTGCATTCATACTTTGATTTTAGTCCCCAATTCAGTTCTTATTCTCATCTTTTAACTCTGCTTATTTTGGAAGATAGCTATCACATTGAAAAAAATGGTTAGGTTTTTACTGACTTCCATATAACAAACAGAACATTTTATTACGAGATTGCCATATTTACTGCGTATAATAATGTGTAGTGTAATTCACAGTTCCGTAACTGAAATTAAACCTGCAAGAAAAATTAATTTATTGCTTTGCAACAGAGTTAAGCTATTTCTTCCAAACTTCTAAAAATTTCGTCACTTTAAAATTCTACTGTGCAGGTTACACCGACTCTGGCGCTGTCCCTGCAGTTAACTTAATTTCATCTGTAAAGTTTTATTTTCAACAAAAGCAACTATTTTAAATCATTGATACTCTAAAACTCTTATGTTATTTTTAATCGTAGCTTTATATGCTTAGAAAGATAATGAAAATAACGATTTATTTTTTAAGTGAAAAAAAAAAGTGAAAAGAATAGTTTTTGTTAAATGACAAATAACACTGAGATGAAAAATAATACTAAAACAGTAGTAAATTAACAAAAAAAAAAAAAAAAAAAAAAAAAAAAAATGCAGCGCTGCACGCTTTTATTTATAATTACATTTTCCTTGTTTTTAACAAAACAGAATCAAAAATAATTTATAATTTTTTTTTTGTAAATTGGCTTGATTACGTAAGACATGTTTGAAAAACTGTTCTTGAACAATTGAAGGTCTTACATAATTAGTCCAAAGGGGCAATTTGCCCTGACGAACTATTATTTTTGTTTTAGCATTTTGCGTTGAAATCTTTAAAAAGCTGTATGACTTTTCGAATTGTTGCCACCAAATATTATCGCACTGTATTATATTTAAAGAAATAAATAATGAAGAATCTGCATAAATGTATGCATGTTTCTCGCATTGTGATAAAACATCGGCACCTAGAGCCATTCAGTTTTGAATGATGTAATCCTACTGCGAATATGGGCATCTGGAAGCTCAAATTTAAAATTTGGAATTTGTTTTATTATCAATTTCATATTTTGTAAAACTTAACGAATTTTTGATTAACAAACTCAAGGATTTCAAACCGAGCAATGGCAACGTTGCACAAACAAACAAACCAAAAAAAAAAAAAAAAAAAAAAAACCTTCAGCGCGTGAGACTGTGTATCGGAAATTTTAAAGATATGCTCAGTTTAAAATTATTTTTGCGATATTGCTCTTGAACTGATTTTATGATTTAAATGCGAAGAACAGGATATTTAATAAATAAATGTAACACACAAAATGTAAAAAAAAAAAAAAAAAAAAAAAAAAAAAAAACCGCCCCTTTGGACGTAATTTAAAATCTGAAACCTTTCAGATTTTCTTTTCTTTCTTTCATTCTTTCTTTTTTTAATTTTTAATTTGCTGAAGCTTTTATCACCAAAAAGAACAGTAAATGGCAACCTTCAAATTTTGTAAGGCGGCTACTAAGTTCCAGCGCTCTTGAACTAAACTGTATTCGTGAATAATTTAAAAAAATCTAATCTTGCTATAGTTTTGAGTTATTCAAATTGCGCGGTTTTAAAACTTGTAACTTGGATGAAATTCGTATCATTGGGATATTTAAGTGCAAAGCTGTTTTTGTTAATGGTTAAATTCTAATGGTATTAATATTTCACCATTCAGAAAATAGAAATAGAAAGACATTTGGTTTAATTTTTCAAATTTTCATTGTGTTTCAAATTTTCATGTGCGTGTGTTAAGAATAAAACAAAATCTCTCACCTTAAATAGTCTTAATTCATTTACATCCTGACGTGGGTAAGGAAAAGAAGAAAAAATAATACAGATTCAAATCATAAAAATTGGTTAAGTAACATAAAGTCCTTATACAGTTAAACGGAATACTAACAAAGTTAATGTTAGATAGTGGTAATGAGAGTAGCTTTCCTCGGCTAATTGTTTTCTAGCATTTTAGGAGATATCTGTTGTTCTAAATACGAGGAGCAATCTCAAGGAGGGCAATGTACGATTCTATAAGTTTTGAATGAGTTGTAAATGAAAGCTATTCTGGGGGTCGATTTCTTGCAGCAAGTCAGATCAGTCAGTCTTTAAGGACCCGGTTAGACTTTAAAGAAAAAAATAGAAATGGGGGAGATGGTTAAGGGGCCTGTATTCCAGCCAAGCATTCAGTTAGAACAGATTCCGGAGGGGGAAAAGGAAAAAATTCTAGACGTCATAAGGAAGTTAACATGCTTATTTAGTGATAAGCCGGTTTAACGGACGTAGTGAGGTATGAAATCAATATAGGAGAAAAACCGTCATGTAAATCAAAGCCTTAGAGGTATGGTGCGGTTAACAAGAAAGTAATAGTGAAAATCATCAAGGAGATGTTGGGAAAATAAGATTATAATACAGATGGTAAGTGGCTATGCAAGTCCGGTAGTGTTTTGTAGAAAAAAAAAATATTATTCGGTAACGCATTGCATATCATGGAGGTTCGCAGTCAATTACAGAAAGCAATAAAATTACAAAATACTTGTTTGCTCCCTACATATTTTTGAAGAAATTACCAGGAAGGTCAAAAGTACACAATATATGACAACATCGGATTGAACTTCGGGATATTTTAAGTCAACTGTAAGCCAATAAGATTGAACAAAACCGCCTTTATAAAGAAATCGGGAACGTATATTTTGCTATGATTACCGTCTAGGCTGTGCGGTAGCCCGGCGACATTTTAGCCAGCCATAGATATCATCCAGCGACTGGTGCTAGAGAAAAGTTGTTTTATATATCTTAACGATATAATATTTATACGTCAGAATCAATAGACAAGCACGTAGATGACCCACCGGGAAGTATTCTTATTGTTAAAGGACGCAGGAGTGCACTTAAATAATTAAGGTACTAATAATTAAGGCTTTAAGACTACGCAAGAGGGAATTGTGACCAATAAGTCGAAAATCAGGGCAGGGAAAAATTTTCCCATCTTTAAGATGGCAAAAAGATTTGCTTTATTCTTGGGGCAATACTCATATTACCACAATTTTTAAGAAACATTGCAGAACCTCTTTAAGAATTGAAGAGGAAGAGAGTAGAGATTTAAATGGTCAGAGGAACCAAACAAGGCCTATGAAGCGTTATAGCAACCTTTAGTAACCGCTGCAGGTGTCAGATATGGAAAGGCCGTTACAAATTTACACGGACGCCTTAGTTTATTCCATAGAAGTAGTTTTAATGTAAGATGGTCATGCAATAGCGTATTTTAGTAGCACAATGAAGCCTGCAGAACGGAACTGTTCCATAACCGAACGGGAGGCGTTCGCGTGTGCCAGCGAGGCGAAGGATTTCCGGGAGTATTTTTGGCGGTAAAAAACCGATGAAAGGTTTCACATTTCGCTCCGCTCTCACACTGGTACGGAAACAAATTTGAGTCCGAGAATGATTAGGTGGACTCTAAAGCTGCAAAAAAATAATTCAAAATTCAAACATTATCTGGGGAAAGAAAATAGGGTTGTTGATGCGTTAACGAGAATTAGGATTGACGAGGGAACGATATTAGATTCTAGGGCAACACTCATCAGAAAGTTGTAGAAGGATCCAAATTTAGGAAACATTTATGCGTACCAAAAGGATTCAGAGAGTTTTGAGAAAGTAGATTAGGAGACAATTATGGGAAGGGCCGAACATTATGAATTTATTGATGGTTCTGTTTTATAAAGGAAACCCGAGTGATGATACAGAATCAGAAGTATTCCAGCTGTTTTGAGATTAGAGGTATTGTTTGAGTTAAAGCCCAATTTAGGCGCACAAGGAAAGTGGAAAACAATACAAAAAGATTGGGAAGCTATTTCTTTCTCTAAATTAAAGCAAATTATTCTTGAGTATATCCAGATATATGTCACATACAAGAAGTGTAAATATATAAATTTTCGCTGGCTGGCCAGCTAGTTAATGAGTATAAGATATAGATTCCCAAATGAGATTCTTATAACAGATTTGTTAAACATTTACCTTAGAAGCCAGGTTAATAAAGCAGGTTTTCTGCTAGCAATCATGTATACTTTTCAAAATGATATGAATTAATACCGTTACGTAGCGTATAGGAAAACGCAATCGGGAACATGATTTAAATGGCTACATTTTTATATTCTGAGCCTCACTGGAAATCATATGAGTAATGAATCGCAGTTAGTTCGGCTAGAAATATAATGCAGATAATTCTTTGCAAAAAGTGTCATAAGAGTTGGGATGCGCATATCGAACAGTTAGCATATGCGATGTGGTCAGCAAAACCGAGACTGCTTACGAAATGTTAGAAGAATTGTTTTTAACTCGAAAAATCATGACACCCCTAAATAAGTTATTTCATTTGCAGGGCACATGTGAACAAGGCAGAATTTAAACAGAAAAATGTTCGAACATTAATTGATGAGGCACTGAAAACTTCAGAAAAGGCTAGAGAAAAACAAAAGCTTTATTATGATAAAAGACACAGAAAGGCCAATCTTAAAATCGAGAATATGTGTTAAAAGGGAAACATATACTTTCTTCAGAGGATAAGTAAATTCAGCAAGCAAATTCGGTTATAGATATTTCAGGAATTTATATCTTGTAGTCAAGTATAAAAATTAACGTCGTATACAGTTGTGAATATTCAGGGAAAGGTGATGATTTTATTTCACAGCAAAGTTGGAAGCAGACGATTTCTACGAAAGGTAGACCAGCTGAAGAGTTTTTGTAATAGAAGTGACATGCTCCTTTTGAAGCAGATGGGACTTCAGGCAGAATAAGCGCCCCGAATCCAAGCAAATGCTCCCTGGAAGGATGAAAAAGAAGGCCTGTTAAGGAATTTGAGGAAGAGTTAAGGAATTTGATCCTGCTAGTGTGGATAAGAAAGGCAAGGGATTAATAAACATTTTTCCAGTTGCGAACGGCAGAAGAGAATAGGGGTGGATGATTAGAGTCTAGGTCGACTTAAATAACGGATAGATTGCGGCGGAAAGGCATTGTCAATAATAATTCGCTCAGATGAGAAACTAGAAATAAAGACAAGATGATTATAAGGTATGAAAGTATTACACGGAAGTAAAGAAACCGGGAATGGGACGTGGACAGAAAAATAGCATAAGCTGCCTGAAGCTGAAGAAGAAAGTTCTATATGAAACCTTCGAAACTACATTGTTAAAAATTTGGCACAAGGTTTCATCCTATTACGATATTAAAAAAGCTGTAACCCAAAGATGGAGAAATCTTGTTCAATTTTTTTGTGTTTTGGTTGAACCATTATTTTTTTAACACGTTAGGCAGTGAATTGGAAATTTGTTGAACCTTGAATGGAGAATGATGAACCATGAACTGGGAATACCTCAGACCGTTAATTATAATAATGTTTACTATTAATTGTAACTCTTTTAAACCATTAATTGAAAGGTATAGGAAGTTAGCTGAGAGTTCAGGCATCAACTTTCATATTAGCCATTTTCGGCTGATCCTTTTCCTGGTAATTTTTTGTTCAGTTATTGCTATGGGTATAAACATATCTAAAGCAATAATTATTGGCAGTCTGGTCACGGCGGCAATCTGTCTTATTTGGAAAAGATTATGATTTAATTCTGAGAGAAGGAAAGTATATCATATGTACTATTAAAATATATGGCTGAGATATATTAGCATGCATAAAATTTTTTTAAATTAATTTTAAATATTAAATTCCTAACGCACCAGCACAAATAAACTGAAATATCACTGCCCATTGCAACAATTGAATAAAATTTTCAGGAGATATGTGAAATGAAAGGATAATAAAAGTCGATGCACAATTATACTTAAATTGATATGAAATTAAATAAAAATTCATTTCTATATGTACCTTTACTAGTAAATTAAATTGCATTAATTGTTATTATTGCTTTTGTTGTTTAATTTCCTCTAAACATACCCAGCATGTATTAGAAAAAGCAGATCTAACATATTGCATGAAAAGTCCTTGAATCATTTTCATACAATTTTCTTGGCTTATTTTGCATCATCACGCGGAAACCTGTAAAAAAGCAACCTTCTTGTTTAATTTTAAGTAATTCTTAATTTTAGTGTTACATAATTTTATGCATTATATCACTAAACTCTGATTTATTATATTTTGTCTTGGCTATAAACTTTAAAAAGTACAACTAAATGAGAGCTTTTATTTCATACTGATTTATTAGTCTACACATGTACTCGTACATAGCCTCGAGAACCGATTTGAGCTCTCCAGTATTTAAGCCCAAACGAGAAATTGCTTTCACAGAATAAAATTGAAATTATATTTTGTTTGTAATATCTAATTATTCTATATCTATCTCATTACAGTTAGATATAAGAAGCATTTGCAAGGATCTATGAAGTTTCCCTTGTCCCCTCCCCACACAAAAACAGGTTTTACTCGAACATTTTTTTCTCAGCACAAGCCTGTAAACCATAGAGATTTATTAACTTTTCATTTATGGCAATTTTTTTATTTACGATTCTTTAAAATGAATTATGAAGCATGCTTAAATGTAATTTGTACATACGTACGAAACAAACAAAATTTTACAACTATATTCAAATGCAAATATAATTTTTCTACAGACTAAATGTATCTTTTGGTAACATGCTATGTTGAAATGTAAACATTTAGTATAAAATCAGTTGTTGAAAAAACGTAAACCTAAAATTATGACTGCAAAAAATTAATGAAGCAACAAGCTTGGGCAAGTTTTGTGCAACTGCTACATAAGAAAATGAAAGACTAAAGAAATATTTTATACTGAATGTTATATAGACATGCATGTCATCATACCTTAAAAAATTATATCCCTTGTATTCTGCTTATGAATTGACTTTATTAACACGAAGATACTCATATAATCTGAAAAATGATTGTGTAAATTTTATGCATATTTTAATCATTATTTTTCAGAGTTAAATAAAATATAATTCTGAATAATTAGCGAACATTATTATGCTTATACAAAAACACAGTATATGCCTCAATAAAATTTTGAAAGTTTACAATATTTACAAACTTGAGCCAATTTAAAACCTTTCATTGTGTGAAATAAATAGATAACGAAATGTAAGATAAATTTACTTGTAAAGCAAGTATGATATTTATAATTACTTATATTCTGTTAATAATATTTACTGCCCTGTAGAAATGTTTCTGAAATTTCTACAGGGCAGTTAACGGATCATGAAACCCAAATTTAGAATTTCTTATTTAATAGTTTAATTGTGTAGTGTTAGATAGGTAGCCCGTGCTTGCTGTTCGTGATTGTTAAAAACTGGCAGACATACAGCGCATGGTACTTAGCATTAGGACTCGAAGTAATCTCCATCAGCATTTCGCACCCATTGTTAATGCCTTAGCAATAAACCTTTTAAGATCTCAGATGCAGAAAATTCCATGAGTGTATGCCACCTCACTATTGACGGATTTCTCACAGAAGCCAATGTCCAGGGAATGGAACAGGTGGCAATTTGTGGGCATTATGTCTTCCAAACACAGTGCCTCCCCGCCAAGTTGCTGAATGGTATGCGTAGTCTTTCTTGTATGCGTGGTTGCATTGCCGTGAAATTAGAGCACACTGCCGTGAAATTAGAGCTATTAACTGATGCTAGTTTCTGATGAAATGCATGTCGCATCCGTTGCAAATACAGGTACTCAGTGATTGTGTGGCCTGGTGATAGTAGTTCATAATGCACCACATAGTGACTAGACCATCTAACATACGGCATGATCTTGTATAGATGCAGAGAGTAGTCTTGATGTATGAGGTACAGTGTCAGGTGGTTACAGCCAAAGTTTGGCACTCTTGGAAATGTTATACTGGGTCCATTTCTTTTATATACTGCTTGTAGTTCTATTTCAATATCACAGTGAACCTAAAAAAAGAGGACACTAATACACACTACGTAATATTATGCATAATCTAACATATTATTTTTCTGCTTTTTTTTATCACGATTCATGTTACCATTATAACTTATGATAATAAATATGTGATATTATTAAAATTATAGACCACAAAAATAACAAGAACATCATAATATATTAAATTTAATTAACAAAACATTATATATTCATTTTGATTGGTTATTTGGATACGGCAAGTACCTGAGGCTATCAGGTTAAGGATATGGATGCGTTCATGGGGAATTTTCTAAGGGAACCTGTTTTACATTCATATTCCACATGAGAAAAACTACGAAAAGCAAGCAGCCAACCCTTTTACATGGGTTTAAATCCAGGTCGAACTACCAGTATTATTCAGTCATCACATCATTACTGGTAGTGTTATATTCATTTTACTATCTTATAAATAACTGTGGATGTAGTAATAAATTCATAATGAAAAAGGAAGATACACTGAAGAACAATTTTGGTCTAATACTGGAGCCGAATATAAATTTATTTGATACATTCAAGGTTTTATTTAAAAAACATACTATTTCCTGATTGTTTCCCGAAACATGGTATTCCCACTGAAAAAGCGCAAAAAAGTAAGAGCCATGCGCCTTGTTGCCAAAAAGTATTTAAGTGGACACTTAGATATGCACATAGCATCCCTTCAAATGGCTCTTCACTCCTCCACACATTTTCACCAGTGGCGACTGTAGATTATGATCCCTCCTATGGGAATTTAAACGTTTTAGCGTGGCCGGTGAACTGCATACTGCAATTTTCATTGCTTTCGGGGAAATCTAGATTTATCTGCACACATACAGCGTATTGTGGCTTATTTAAAGGCATCATGTGCTTCTTCTCCATTTTTTTTGGGTGTCATTTTAGGATTTTGTTGACATGTTTGTGCAAGATACCGAGTTTGTGGAATTCTCCGCTGTTTTTTCCAGCGAAAGAAGATCGCTGTATACATGGAGAGAACAGCAGTACAAGAAACCGAGAAGAATGCGTGAAAAAGAAAACTAGAAAAGGCAAAAGTGTAGAAAAATAGGCAGCACAGACTGCATCTTTGAAACAGACGTAAAGATGCAGAAGGAAACGTTTCTCTCCAAAGTCGGCAAGCAATGACCGAGTTTTCGGTGGGGGTGCCAATAATCAGCAAGCACCAAAAAAAGTTATTAACATTAAGAATTTATTATTTAGTTATTAACTTAACTAACATTAAGTTTAAAAATAGAAATTATATAGTTTAATGAAGCTAAAAAAAGAGGATCTAGTTCTTGGAAAATTTTGCTTATCACACAGAGCAATGTGACTGCGAAAAGCACTTTTAGCTAAGTAAAAGAAATAACACATTTTCAAAATTGCAACAGTTTGTCAACAGTTTGTGGCAACACATTTTAAATATGTAACAGTTATGTGTTTTAAATATGTAACTGGAAGAGTACATTTTTAATATTGCAGCACTCTGAAGAAATAAAATAATAATAAAAAAAATAAACTGGAGCTATTTGTTACTAACAGTTACTAATACAAATCAAAAACTGATATTCTGAGAACTTAAAAACTGAATTTTTTTAGCTTTATTCCGGTTAACTTGAATGAGTATTAACATTTACATTGAAGTAACTATAAACATAATAGAAATATTTTAATTCAAATTTATTATACATTCAATACAACTTTTTTGTTGTATTCATGTATAGGCACAGGTTACATAAAATAATTCCAAAGTAGCTAAAGCCCAAATAGTCGTCTACTCGTTATTTGCATTAAAAAACTGATGTCTCGAAAACAGAATGTTGTTTTCGATGACTTCTTAAGTAAAATTAATAAACTAGAAATTCCAGAGTCTCTGCTTTGCACATTTATCTCGATTTCTTTCTTTTTTTTTTCTTTGTGTGTGTAGCATGCCTTTTTCTCTGAATCACCAATATAATGCTTTTTAAGAGTTAACCATATATGTCAATTTTCGTTGCCCTTGACCACAATAAAATTTACTGCAATATTAACAAAAGTATCCTAATAAAAACCTTTTATACTAATAAAATGCTGTACGAAAAAATAAAATTTAGCTTATATTTTAATTGATTAGTAATAATTTCTTATTTTTTTAAGCAGTCGAACTGTCTTTTGCAGAAAATTAAACCGATAAAAAAATAGTCCCAATTACACCTCTTAACTCCTTCAGAAAATACTTTAACCCTTTCCGGCACGCTACCTTTTAAAGTCGGAGTTTTGATAAAAAAAAAGTAGGCAGTCTAATTATGCCTAGAGGAGTACACAAGTAAAATTTTGTGAAGATAGCACTTATCGTTTTAATTCTGTGGGTGTGCCCAAAGTGGCACACTGATTGAATAGAACTTCGAAAAGAGTGCTGAAACGAACATTGTTGTGAATGAACTGAAGATGAGATGCGGAGAAACAAAGAATACAGACTCTCAGTTGTCTTAGATTATCGGTGAAACCGGTCTGGGCACACCTAGTGTTCGCCGTTTGATTTTAGACAAGATTTCAAGGTAAAAATTTTAAACTTATATAGAATAAGGAGATTAGCATACATTAAAAAAAAGCATAGAAATTTCTTTTCAAACAATTTCTTTTATACCCCCAAAAATCTGGAAGATTTCTTTGAAAAATGAGGGTCTTAAAAAACTAAACATGGCTAAAATATATGGACTGCTTTGTGTTGAGCTGCCATCTACTATAAATAAAGAATGTTCAGAGTAACCTATAGTAACCCATAAATCCTTTTTCATTCAATTTTTCTGAGCGTACAGAAGGAAATTTTTAGGTGTGTCTAGAACGGACACACTGTGCCGCAAAGGGTTAAATACGTGGTATTTATTAACAAATTCCATGCAAAGTTCATACTTTATGGGAAATACTATACATTACGTTACTTCTTAAAATCAGAAACCGTTCAGAAACCGTGAAAGTCATTTCTGTTCCATCTAAAACTTTGAAGAGACATGATTTATGAGGAGTATTGAAGGGGTTAAGAGTTCAATATGTTTGTCATTTCTGCCATGAAAAATACTACCAGTGTGGCAAATCAAAGATTTTAAACGATAGAAATTCAACAAGCTAACACTGCGTCTTTGCAGAACACAGATTGGGACAAAATGGGAATATGATGAGTTAAAAGAATTTATTCCCAGTTTTAGCAGAGAAAAGGTACATAATTTTTTAAATTCTAACTTTTGCTGCAGTTTGATGCTCAGCTGAATCAGCATTTAGTGCAATACCTCTAATTTTATAGCACTTTAGTAGCAATTTAACAGAGTATATAATGGAACAGGAATCATAACAGAGTGTATAATAAACATAACTGTTCAAGTTCAATATATATTATTATGTAAAATAACGAAAAGCAGAAAGTTTTTAAACACCAAATTTCGCCAAATAAACATACATTGAAACACAATATTTTACAGCATGGCTAAATAAAGAAAATTCAATGAATCTTCATCAAAAAATATTTCTTGTAAAAAGGAAAGCTCTGGTAGTATTTCAGAAAGGTTTTATTCAAACAACGCGATTTAACAAAGAAAAGTTTTAACAAAGCAACAAGAAAACTTACTAATTTAGCAAAATATTCCAAATGCGTTTTTTAAGGTAAAATTAAGGTAAATAACCTTAATTTTGCTCTTCTCCTCAGGAAAAATTTTTAAATCATCATTTATTCTTTAAAATCATCATCGCATTTTGCAGCGAACTTGGATATTAGGTGTACTTAATAAAAGTTAGCTGATGATAATTTGAAATTTCTCTCTTTTAATGATGATTTATAATGTACCGAAATTTTCTTCTAGGAAAACATTAAATCATGAATTTAATTTTACCAAATGTATTATGCGTGAATATAAATATTTTTACAGATATGCTGAATGCCACTCTGAAAAAGGATCTCTGTATATATTCTAGGGTCATTATACCCATGTAAAAAAAGGGATCCCCAAAGTGCTTATAGAAAGCATACAATATTGTATTTATGTTTACAGAAATACACATTAAGTTTTTCCTTAGGAATACTAGGGAATATCCTTTCAGAGTTCTGTTCAGCTGTATTAAATATAGTAGTAACAATAAAATGGTGATTTAGCATACTGCTTTGCTCGTTAAAAAATTATTGTGAACGGGTTTTAAGAACGGGTTTGTATGTTACATTTTATAAATACGCAAATTTTAATGCACGCACGTAAATAAAAGCAAATTTATGAAGAAGAATACACATACCTTACAACTATCAAACACTCTGTCGAACACATGCAAACCGCCGTCATTAAACTTCCAAAGCGTGGGAAAAATCAGACATGCGCTTAATGCTTTGCTTTGATTGGATACAACATATTACCTACAAATAATGAAAATTTGAACCATTGCCGAGGTTTTACTATAAGTAAAACTCTTAAAATTAAAATGAATAATACTTCGTACTTCTAACTTTGAACAATTTTAATGGTGTGTAAATATTATGTTAATTTTATGAACAGTTAAATTTTGAGTTAAAGTTCCTTTCCTATCAATTCTTAACTTGAACTTACACTTCCGGCCAGAACGTAGTTTTAGAATCACATCTGAATACATAATGAGGAAGAGCGGTATTTAGGTAAGAGCGGTAAGTTCTTCGTCTTGGGAGAGAGATACCAGGTATTCTGGCTGCACGCCTCCGCCTTTTTAGGCTACTCTCTCGTAAGCTATTATTACGTTCCGCCGTACTAGTCCTCATTTTACTAGCATTAATTATCTGTTGTTACTTAGTTACAAGTCTACTTATTAATTCTTGTGTTACATATATTTCGTTTCCTTATTTTTTGCATTTATCGTGTTTACTAGTAATTATACTTGTAATAACTTTCATGTACGAGTTTCTTTAAATTAGTATAAAATTACTTCTTAAATTTCATTGATAACTGATATAATCAACAACGCCTTGAAAGATTAAAATACTTTATAAAAATACAGTATAGATTCAAACTGCAAGAATGTGCCTGAAAATGAGGGTAAAACATATTAGTAATGAAGACATACAAGAAGAATCAGAATTTAACTCTGCCCTTGCAATTCGACGAAGACAAGTGAGACAATAATTGTCATGATGAATCAACTAATGTTAATTATCATGATGAATCAACCCAAATAAATGTAGAATTAATATATTTTCTATGGTTTTAGACAACAGGTATATTCCGTTAAATGAAATTTTTAAATGACTAAAACTAGACAGTGATAAATATGATTATTTAACGGTATGTTGGAATAAATAATGATAGTTCGCAAAAAATATTGCGTTTTTAATAATATGTTGGAAAAGGGTAGAAAGCGTTCTCATATAATGAAGTCAGACAGTAATAAATTTGTTTATTTCAAAATGTAAAATAAATAATGAAGATTTGGCAAAAAATGTTACATTTTTATTAATTTATTGAACAAGAGTAGAAAAGATATCCATAATATTGAAGTCCATCATGAGGCATGTGATCAGAGGGATAAGCTGCAACAAGAATAAATTAAACTCGAAATGCAATGTTCATAATCAAAAGTCAACTTGTACGTATGATCATGACACAACATAACATGTAAATCTTGCCTGACAAAAGAATTAAAATTCTACATGTGATCATAGAGACGTAAAAAATAAATAAATAAATTCCACAAAAATTACATAAGAGGTTTGCTTAAGTATAATTTTATTTCCTGTATATTATCTCAGAATCTCTTTTAACAGGGAAAAAAGTAAAAATTATAAACTACTGGAAACTTCTTTTTCGAATTCACAGGCCGACTCCGGAAACCATAGCGGCAGCCATGATCTCCAGAATTATAAAAGTGCGTTCGTTACTCATCAGTGCAAGAAATAAGTGAATCAATTGAAAACTATTTATTTGTATTTCTGAACAAAATATTGCAACAAATATATTTGTTTAGAGATATAAGCAGAGATATGTTTTAATGCCAATTACTTCTAATGCCTTATATAAAAATCTTTATTTATCGATTTCAAAATTTCTAATTCCAATTCTTTTGCATGTTAGCATCTGCATCCAGAATTAAATTTAAAGGTAACGATAAAATTTTGCGGCAACATATATACTTCAAGCTTGTCAATTTGATCAACCATCTGGAATCGGAAAATTTCCACTTTTTTTAAATTCGCTTTACCTGATAGAGAAACAATTAATCTATCACTAGTTCAGTTAACATCTGCCCTATCTTAAAACTCTCTGGTCTATAAACGTGTTAAATATTTTTAGTTAAGAATCACCTGGACTTAAGATAATATATAAAAAAGCAAATACATTGAAACACAACAAAACAGAATGAGAGTGACCTGTGGTCATTCTCCACTTGATAATATAAGAAATGTGACAACACATATTTTTATCATGATGTTCCACTCTTGCAGTAGGCGAGTATATGCTGCATTAATTTATTTGATATTTGATTTGCTCAAAACTATCGGAAATATAATATCAAACTTTATTAAAGACAAGATCTTGGTTTCAAGATATGCTTTCCGGTAACTCCACTCTATTTGTTTAATAAAATGATTTGGCCTTAGGCGAAATTAGAATTTAAGGATAAAATTAAATTTCTGTTACTTGAAATGATATAACAAATTAAATTTATAGTATAATAGATATGTTACCGTGAAAGACCGAAATTGGAGAATGTCGACTTTCACCGGAGAATGTCAACATTCACCAAATACGTCGGTGAAAGATCGAATATTTCTTTACATTCTTGTACATTCGGACCCTCACCGGTGTATGTCGACAATCACAGATATGCTCTGGTGTAGGTCGAAAAGAGAGGAGTATATGTACACGCTGCCATTCCAAAAGGAAGTGTTCCACAAATAAATGCAGTTGTAAAAGCAAGGGCCTCTTGTGCAATTCAAAGTGGCATAATAGTTTAAGTTGTTGCAATAAATAAGATTTGAATCACATAATTTGGTAAGTTTATAACTTATATTACTTTCGTTTCTCATTTTGAATGTACTGTGTGTTTTAAGTTCTTATGTTCTTAAGTTCTTATTCTGAGTCTCAAGTGCGTTTTTTCGCGAATGAATTACGGAGAAGGAAATATAATATTCTTATATGTTCAACATTCACCCATTAGTACATGGTGAATGTCGACATTTACCGGTATAAGTCAGAAATAAGAGTATTTGGAAAATATTTCGGACATACACCAAGCGACTATGCGAATGTTGACATTCACCGGTGAAAGTCGACATTCTCCAGATTTCAGCGTTTCACCGTAACAGATGTTATAAATAAAATTAAATTAGATAATTATTTAAATAACTATCTAATTTTCATTTTCCTGTGTTAGAGATATGAAAAAATTGAGAAATGAAAAGACAGAGTCAGTTAAAAATATAACAGCTTAATTAAACTTAAAACAAAATGAACGGTTAAAACAAAAGTACGGTACGTACTTTAAAAATGTTGCATTCTGAACATACCTCCTAATAGTTCAGACTCCTAACATGGAAACATGTGAAAAAATTTGACCCCCCCCCAAAAAAAACATTGTCATTTTTAATGATTTAAAATAGATATCTTAATACTTCTCTAATTTAATATTTAAAATATGTAATACTAATTAAAAGAGTTTTAAAATAGAATTTAAAATGAATTTCATTATTTATTCTGATGGAGTTTAATTAAAATATCTGCCTATGACACCTAAATTTAATTTATTATATCATTTCAAGTAACAGAAATTTAATTTTATCCTTAAATTCTAATTTCGCCTAAGGCCAAATCATTTGATTAAATAAACAGAGTGGAGTTACCGGAAAGCATATCTTGAAACCAAGATCTTGTCTTAATAAAGTTTGATATTATATTTCCGATAGTTTTGAGCAAATCAAATGTCAAATAAATTAATGCAGCATATACTCACCTACTGCAAGAGTGAAACATCATGATAAAAATATGTGTTGTCATATTTCTTATATTACCAAGTGGAGAATGACCACAGGTCACTCTCATTCTGTTTTGTTGTATTTCAATGTATTTGCATTTTTATATATTATCTTAAGTCCAGGTGATTCTTAACTAAAAATATTTAACACGTTTATAGGAAAGGAAGAAGCTTCAGAGTCTAGCCAATGAATGAGAATCGTGAAATGACAGCCGCGGCAGAAGAGGGAGGGATAAGGTTATCGTATTTCCTGTCAACACGTCAGAACACTGGGTAAACGACGGCACACATTTAAAGTGAACCTCACTACCCATCACGACGGAGTGATAATGTGGACAGTTATTGTTAGCATAACCGGTGAGCCCTTTTTCTTTTTTGAACCTAATCGAGAGTAAATAAATAAATAAATAAATCATGCCGTAAATGTAGTACCATCGGTAATTAAAAAATTATGCTTGATTCCATCTAGTACATGTAATGAATATGAAAAATATGGAATGATGAACAAAATAATTTTCCGTAAATTAACCTTTCTGTTTACCTCGCAAAAAATATATATATATATATATATATATATATATATATATATATATTACTGGTTTTTTTTTTCGCTTTGAGCATATTATTTAGTATATTATTTGGGTTTAAATTTCTATGTGTTGCTTTCTTGTTTTCCCATTTATGAAGCTTTTCATTCAAGAAATAAAGCTCTTAATAATGAATCATTTGTAAACAGTAATTTTAATACCTTAGAGAGACACAGTTTCAAATAAGTATGCAAAACTTATATTTTTATTTCAGACTGATCATGTACATATATCTCCTAATTAAACTAATCTCGTGGTTTCTTCATTAAAGTATGTTAAACTTCTAAAAGGAATTCTCAGACATATAAGATCTTAAAACCTACAAAATTTCAAAATATTATGAAAAACCAATTAAGTATACAGAAATTCCAGAAAATCTGACAAAAGTATTTAATTGTAACAGCTCTCATTGAAAGATACCAGTTTGATTGAAATCAGTGACTTCTAGGAAACTTCAAATCAGTGGCTTCTTGCAATTTGTATTGCATACATACTTTTTATATATTTACAATTTAGACATAATATAGGGAATATGCTAAACATATGTCTTTCGAAGCCCGAAATGAACCATGAAATGAACTGAGGTAAAGAAAGCAATTTATTCCGAGGAAACGTGACTGTAGTTCTGCTTAAAATATTTGTAAATTAATCAGTAGTCTTAAAATTTAGTCTGCATACTAAACAATATTTTATAAAGCACTAGAAATATCAGTTACAAAATTTTAATGAAATACATGGGAGAAAGACTCACAAACATATTTCTGCAATTTATATGAGAACAAATTTTTTTTAACAATTTGTGATAGTTTTAGCTAATTTGAAGCATGGTAATCTTTTATGTTGAGATGCGCTTCAAGACTTTCAGTGAAATCTGAGGTCTCTATTTTAGGCCATTTTTGCTTTTCAATGAATTTGAATATTTGAAAATATTAATTTGACGTTTAAAATCCTTGAAAGTAATATATTTCTCATTTTTACAGCTTTCGCATTTGGTTTTTCGTAAACTCACACCTGGCTGTAATTTGGTTGGTTTACGTACAATGATTCCGAAACAGATCACCGCGTCTAACCCAGAAAGTAATGAAATAGAAAAGCTGAAAGCTGTTGTTGAAAGAACAGTGGAGACATTTTCCACCGGTAAAGACAAGCAAGATGTGGATAGAGCTAGTTCCTCTTTTATGATTGATGATATTTTAGGGATTAAAAAGACCAAATCATATTCCTCTAAACTTTCTGATAACGCCAACTTAACAAAAGGCTGCCGCTTGGTGTCTTCCACTTCAGAATTTCAAGACATTTACCCTCATCATAAAGATGAGCAGCCTGTCCTCTCTTATAATCAGCTATCAGTCAGACCACCTATAAAGCCTACTCCTATGCTTCTTTCACCATTGCAAGTTATGAGGTTTGGCTTTTATTCGCCTACTGACATGTCACCTTCTCCTTCATGCTCCAGCCACAGTCAGAATGTTTTTACATTCCCCGGAAATGAACTCGGGGACCACACGGACGCTTTTAGCATAAGGAATGAGCAACTGCTTCGCTCAAGCATGTTCCGTCCACCAAATCTTTTAGAGTTCCCGAATCACGCTCCAAAATCATCAAATGCTTGCATTTCCCAAGCGTCAATTGTAACATTGTCTGTTCCTAATGTAGGTAAGTAGAAATTTCGATTTCTGTATAACAAATTATTTGCCGGTGTTTTCTTAGCTTTTACAAAAATTAATATAACATTTTCCTACTAATGTACTAAATATTTTATGAAAGGTAATATTCTTTAAGAAGGCGTACATTATTCCTAGTTGCTAACCTTGGAAATGTCTCTAATTTTTTAAACAGAGACATAAACTCTGAAACTCCTTAATTGCGAGAATGCCTTTGGAAGATAATTTTTGGCATGCTGTCATTTACCTTAAGTTCAGGTAATCTAGTTCTCAAACCGAATGAATCTGAAATGCCGTTTTGTATAAGTCTGATAAAATGCAATCTGTTCTTGGAAAGAATAGTTCTGGTAGCAGATGACAGGATTAGAAATTAATGAGGGAAAAAAAAAAAAAAAAAAAAAAAGATAGAAAACTAGAACAAGAGAAATAATTTTGAGAAAATAGCTCAAACTTTTATGAGGGTTCTTCTCGGAATTGAAAATCTAAGTACATTAAAAGCGATTTTTCCTCTGATGAGTTCTATGCTCTGTTTCGTGAAGCTAAATAATTTTTTCCCACGATTGTTTATAAAAGATATGAATCAAAAAGGAAACTTTTAACTCACATATATTTTAAGTATATGCTGCGGTAGTTGAGCTACGTAACCTTGAATTAAACAAAGATTTTCGTTTAACCACGCAATGCAAACAAAAATATTTAAATATAAGGAAATCCTGACGTGAATAAATATAAAGCTGCCTTTCAAAAAACCATTTTTTGAAATAAAATTCTTTCTAACTTATTAAAAAAGTAAAAAAAAGCAAGCTCTTTAGAAATTTTATTGATGTAAATTGAATGTAGATATCATAGAATAATTATAGTTTAATTAAACAAGTTTTGACAGCAAAAGAATATGCCATATTTTCAGAATGATCCAAATTCACCAAACTTTTTAAACATTTGCATGTCAGAAACTTTAAATGTATAGTAATACAATTAAGTAATAAACTTACGGGAATTATGTAGAAATGTATAAAATTATGGGTTTATTTTAAGGAATTTACTACGCAGGTTTTTTTAATGCAGGTTTTTTTCAATTACAATTATGTTCCTCGGCCTGGGCTTCATCTATATAAGAACGAAAAATACCTCGTAACAAATGATGAATATAACGGCCTTCATTATTGAACACTGCCTGAAAACGAGCTAAGACATATGGAAAGTAGATACAGCATTTTTTTTTAGTATTCGTTTATATATGACGACATAGAGCATCTTTCCCCACTGCTAACGACTTTAGGGAATCTCTGTAGACACGGGACTTCAAGTAGCTCCATAATAAAAAAGACACGATTTGATATATGATTCTGTGAAGCATCATTCATTCTGACAGTAATGGCCCAATATCCGTTTTAGCTAGAAGTTCAGAAAAAAGTTAAACAATATGGAGTAAAAAAGTTAAACAATATGGAGTAAAAAAGTTAAACAATATGGAGTAAAAAAGTTAAACAATATGAGAATAAAAGTTAAGTAATATGGAAGAGTAACGCAAAACACAGTGATTGTCTTTCCTCCAAAATAAGAATAAAGTTGTTTTGTAGCTAGGTCAGCATAATCCACGCTTTTGATACGGAAAGTTCAAAATGAAACAGTATATCCAGGTATTAAAACAAAATGTTGAATATTTTCTTCTGCTGCTTGAGAAAGGGCAAAGAATTTTTACCTATTTGTTTTGATTGTATTATTTTTATTATGTTATTTTTACTGAAAATTTTTTCTGTTCCAGTTTTGATGTATGTGCTTTCTGTTAGAGCACTGATAACCAAAATTTTGATTTAATTATTTAATTATTATAACTTTGGTTATTTAATTAATTTCGCAGCATACTGTATGAATTTAAAAAAGCATCTAAAGGAGATTTTATGAGCCTTCATTATGTCAAGGTATACTCCGACTAAATCAGTGAGAAAATATCGTTATTTAAATATACATTAATATTAGGAATTACCAAACGAGGTTTATTAACTTGCCAATCAAAGTGCCTATTATATTGATACTATTTTTATTTTTAAAATTAATGCAAATAATATTGCAAATGATGTTGAAACTGGTTAAGTTATACAGAATATTCCTAAGTGCAGCTTTGAGAGAAGAATTTTAGTTATGATATTATTATAATAGTAAGCTACAAGACATTTCTTTTCATTACTGTATATGATATATAAAAATTATTTAATTTTCCTAAATCTTACCTTCGACTTCGCACATAAAAAATTACTGAATTAATCACGCTATTTTTAATAAAAAAAAAGGTTTCTTGATTTTGAAGTTTAATAAAATGAATACTAGTACTAATACTACTACTGATAATAAGGATAATAACACTTTCATAATGATACGAAAAATGAGGAGGAATCATGGTAAGATATTTTATCATACTTGTGCTCAGCATCTAATGAACGGTAGAAAGTTTTAAAGTCTCAGAATTGCAATGCTTAAAATATTAAAGTAAGATTTCTCTGAAAGAAACATCATATCGTAATTGAGCATACGTCGTATTTTGAAGAAAAGTAATGTTGATGCTAGGTTTGGATTAGTATCTCAAGAAGAATCACAAAGCTGAATTAGGTGAGAATAATTTATGACTTTTGGCCTGATAAATTAGTTTTATGCAAACATAAATAGAAGTGCAAAATAAAATGGTTTAACATTTTGCTGTACTGTAGCTCGTGAAATAAATTAATTTTAAGAAGCTTAAAATTACATATTTAATGCTAATAAATCTAAGTAAGTTTTTAAAAGGAAAGTCGTAAATGTCTGGATATGTCCTTTTAGAATTTCAGAATGTATTATGCACGTCGTTTTCTTGTACGTGATAAAATACGAATGTATATTCGCATTTACTCAGTCTCGTATGAGATGAAACTAAGCGGAATTGATTTTTTTTCCTAAACAGGTGATTCACAATAACGTCCACAAGGCTAGAAATTATTTCTGAATTTTGCAGTAACTGATCATTTTAAGATTCTTTTAATATAATTGAGCTATTCAGTATCAGATACATTTTCCACCTTCCAACTTGTATAAGGTAAAAGAGGTAATGTTTTCTGTCCTATATCTCGATAATGAGTTTTCAATGAAAAAAACACGAATTAGGAGGCCAACAACGCGTTTTTGCTGTTTTTACGATGATATCTGTGTGTCTGTATGTGTGTCGTCCACGATAACTCTTAAATCAAGCTCTCCAAAAGTCCCATTTTTCGTATATAAGCTTTTTGCATTAATACGAAGAGCCAGTTAGACTCTGTGTAAAACTGGATAACCGGAAGTTGTACTTTACTCGAAGACCATAAAGGTCTGTTTACACAAGCTGGTCTTTGATCCCAAGAACCGTGCATAAACTTGATGGCGCTAAAAAAAAAAAAAAAAAAAAAATCGATGTAGCTAGCACATAACCTTCCGCCAATTCCAAGTTTTAAATAACAACGAGCTTTAAGTAAAGTGTTTATTTAAAGCTTGTCGCTATTAAAACATGGAATGGGTTGATCCTTTGTAAATAAAACCTAAAATGTTTACTGTTGTTTGGTTTTTGGTGTTCTAAAGAGTAATACGTAGTAAAAAATGTGCTTGCTTACCAAAGGAACGTACTTGAACTAACTGAAACGTATGTTTTAATGGTATTTTCCATGAGATTAACAAAAGAGATGAAGAGGGCATACCAATCTATGACATGTGAGAAAATGTAAGATGGTTAAGAGATGATTAATTTGACTGGAATAAACTGCTGCGTTATGTCAGTAGAGCTTACTTAGCCATTACATTAGGTCGGCAGGTACTTGGCTGCAAGAATTTCATACCTAACTTCATAGTAAATTCTATGGATACTAATTATAATGACTCCCGTTTTGGCCTTCGGCAGCTACATTTCATGCCAAAGTTCCATGCTTCAAATCGCCGCACCACGCGGGCGAGAATGACAGCTACTTGTCACGTCGATAAGCAGCACGATACACACACAGCGCGATTATATATAGCACTGGGCTTTTCATCTATTCGGCACTGCACAAACCAAAGAAGGAATGCAAATTTCCCAAATTTTTCTGCAAGCAAAGTTAAAAAAAAAAAAAAAAAAATCCTCTTAATTTCATTTTAAAATAATTCCTAATAATTTTTCGGGTAAACCACAATAAGCAATTATGTCTATGATTTAAGAATAATGAAGAAATTTTGAGGTGGCCAGCACATTTCCATGTTAAGATATGGATGGTTTATTTTATTTGATTATGGCAAAACACATGAGGGAGGTATGTCCTCATGGAGGGTTTTCTAAAGGAAATTGACTCACGCTATCATCCCACATAGGAAAACCCCGAAAAAACCCATGCAGCCAATCGTTTCGCTTAGAATGGATACCATGTCGAGCTACCACGTCTCAGCGACGTGACCTCTCGGCTACTAGCGGTTTGGTTTCGTTTATTTAATTATGGCAAAGTACACTAGGGCTATCTGCCTAAGGGGAATGACTTCGTAGAGGATTTTCTGAGGGATACTGACTCGTATACATGTTACACAAGAGGAAAACCATGAAAACGCTCTTGTAGCCAGTCCGTTTGCCTGGATTCGAACCCTGGACCGAAATACCAGTGTTGTGCAGCGACTACCGCTCGGCCGCTGGTGGGCAAGGCTAGTGGTGGGCTGTTAAGACATGGAACTATCAGTATAACAACGAGCTTCAAGTAAACTATGCGTTCCGATTCATTGTTTGTAAATATAATCTAATTTGTTTATAAATGCTATGGCTCAATACTAATTACAAACATTACCCTTTTTTTTATCACTATGTTTTTCCATACAGTGGAAAATAATACCTATATGAGTTCAGGTACACATTCGCTCTCATGCTTATGTTTGAAAATGTCGCATTGAGAAATAAACAATTCTCTAGTATATCATCTGTATGTATAGTGTTTCGGATTGACAAATCAAATGATTTAACAATCACAAAATTTTTTATAGCAGCATACATTTAGAATTCCCGATAGAATTCCAGTCTTTTCTCAGTTCATGATACCCAAGATCAGTTTCCTTAATAAGATGATTTTTTAATTTAACTTAATTTATTAAAGATCACATTCTTTGCGCTTTAGCCGTATAAAACGTAACAGTAAAATCACAAAAGTCTTTAAAATCAGCATATCTTTAGTATTCTAAATAGAGTGTTAAGTTTTGCCATACATTTTTTTATATTCGCTATACTATTCATATTTGCTGTATGATTTCTTTAAAAATAATGCATAGCGATAACATTTGGTGGCAGCATCCTTTTATTTGAAAAGTGATTCGGCACAAGAGTAAAACGAGGTTTGAATTTGAGAATGAAAAAAATTTGAGGTTTGAGGCTAATTAATTGCTTCATAAAGAGACCTCGTCTTCATAATGAGCTTGTTCTCGTTGCATTTGGCCTAATTCCAAGAATACATTTAAAGCTTATAAATGCAAATTGTTTTGAACCCCATATCAACCACAAGAGTTCATATCTAAAACGGTTTTTATCTTATTAAGAATACTGAATACTGATATCATAAACTGAGAAAAGACTAAAAAAGAAAAATATAGTAACACTTAATACTGTGTCGAAAATTCCAAAGATATGCTGCTTTAAAACATTTTGTGATTGTAAAGTCATTGATTTGTGAATCCGAAACACTATATTTCGATCAATTTGACATTTTCAAATGAAAGCATGAGAACGGATGTGTACATGAGCATATAATAATTATTGGTGTCCACTGTGTCGGAGAATAGAATAATAAGAAACAGAGCAGATTTTATAATTAATATTGAGCCATAGATTTTATAAAAAAATTACACTCTATTTACAAACTATTAATCGGAAGTTTACTTAAAGCTCGTCGCTGTATAACCAATTTCATGTCTTGAAAGCCCGCCAGTGGCAGAGAGATAAAATCGTTGAGCCCTGGTAGCTTGACTTGGGATCGATTCTAAGTGAACGTTCTGGCTGCATAGTTTTCGTGGCTCTGCCTATGTGTAACGTGGGCACAAGTTAGTTTCCTTTAGAAAATCCTCCATGAAGGCATACCGCCCGTCAGACAAATAGCCCTAGTGTGCTTTGCCATAATCAAGTAAACCAAACGATCTCTGTTTTAATATGGATTGGTGGGAGGTTATATGCTGGCCAGCTCAGAATTTCTTCATTTCTAATAACTATACTTAATAACGAGAAATTCTTAAATCATAAACATGGTTGCTTCTTCAGGCTTGCCAGAAAGACGAGTGGGAATTTATTCTATATGAAATTGAATGAATTTTTTACCTTTGCTTGCAGTATGGTATGAGTTAATGCGAGTAAAATTAAAGATATGCTCTTTTCACGCGGCTTTAAAACAGCATAATTTATAACTCCAATCTGTTTAATTTCTGATCCAATCCGTGGCTGAGTGGTTGACACCACTCAATGCTGAGTTCGATCCCAGGCGAACGGACTGGCTGCAAGGCTGAATTCCATGGCTTTCCGTATGTGTGACACGAATGCAAACGAATTTCCCCTAAAATTTTCTCCTAACAGATTTTCCACGAAGGCATCCCTCCTCTTAAGCAGACATCTCTCATGTGCTTTACTGTATGCAAAATTTCAGACTTCACTTTAAACAGAAAATTATTTGTAAAATAAACTAGACTTAATTTTCGCATAAATAAACTGCGATTTTATGCTTGAAGGTTTCACTTGAATTCAACTTGCTAGCATAAAATGTGAAACATTTTACTTACTCTTGTATTTGTCAAATCTAAAATTTTCAGACATATGGAGGGCGCGGAGTGTTGTGTTCATGTCCGAAATAAACAATTCGCTCTTGGAATCGTGAAAATATTTAGTTCTCAAAGGAAAGTACTATTTAAAGTTTTGAAACGATAATGGGCAATTCAAATTATTACTTTGTACTCCAAAATCCAATCCCAAAGTAAAACAATCCATGTTATTAGTTTTTAATGCATCTGAGTTTGTACTAATGCATTATAATTTTTATTTATACCATTTTAAGTACGCATTAGTATAGACTCAGAAATCAGAGCCATATGAAGAGGCGTTGAATTCCCGTGCATTGATGACAAGGAAGTGAACGACAACTTTCAGCGTAGAATACGCGAGAGTTTCGGAAGGAAAGAGACTGACGACTAACGGAAGCCATTCTTGTCCAGAAGAATATACGCGCTTTCGTCAGTTCCGCGAACGGAAAGCTCTTTTTCAGTTCCTATTACCCTTATCCGAAAGATTTGCGTGAGCCGGCTGAAACAACCAGCACGTGAGGAATCAAGAAAGGTCTTCAGCCAGTCGAAAGGGCTTAAGCATGCCCTTTGACCTAATGTCGGTTTTCAGCGCCTTAGCACTTTTAGATTATATAAAGCACTGAAAGTGAAAAAAGAGGCTTATATTGAGTTTATTAAAAACTGCTTTTGTAATGTAGCTCTGCATTCTTCAAAGGTAGTCTCAAGGAGTTGTTTTTTGTATCCAAATTGCGGATAAAATAAAGGTCTAAGACAGACGAATATGTGAATTTGATTGAAAATATAAATTAGCATCTATATAGACCAAAAGTGTCATTCCCTTGATCTGATGCAATCAGCTTGTACTTTGTTTGTAGTAAGCATAAAAAATTTGAGTAAAGATGGTGCTACTTAAACTGAGAAGAGTGAGGTTGTTTAAAACACAATGGGCCTAAATAATATCTAAAACACAAGAACATGAATATCTAAAACATATAAATATTTAAACATACAACGGGAAATTCAAATTATTTTGAAAGTGGTTTTAACTTAGTTAAAAACTGGGCTTTGCAATTTAAAATATTCAAAGAGATAGTATATTTTTATTTAATTTCAAATATCATAGTCTGAGCGGATATGTCAACGCATGCTCAGAATCAGCCTGCAAATCTCCTACTTCTAGCTCTCACTGATACGGCAATCGATTTTGGGTATCATGCAAGTGAGTAATGGTATCTAATTCAACTGCGGTGCAGTGAGTAGAGCTAAAGCACTATCTTAAAATACTCTTCCGAAATTTAGTAAAGTTTGTCTTAATTTTAAAGGTAAAACCCACAATTCTGTGATATTCAATAGGCTCTACATGTACGCGGTTACAAATAATGTTTTGATCAAATATCAAATATAGACTAAGGATATTAATAACTGCGACTTAAATTATTTTCACTGTCCTCCTTTTCCGTTCTCTAATAGTCTTTTATGCTTTCTGTATGAATAATAAATTTATTTCTATTAATATTTCTGATTAAACTGCTGTACTATATAACAATAATATTTCATACTATTCAACGGATTTTTCAGAATGTATTTTTTTAACTCTGATTAATTTGTTTGAATACATCCAGAGGAATACGCCCTTCTCCATATGAAATTTTCCTTACGAATGCCTCATTTTGGCTTACCGCCAATTCGAAGCTAGACATGCGGTGAAGATGACTTCAGTGAAAGTTTTAGTTTTTGCGCTTTTTCTCCGTTGCAGAAGCAGTTAACTTCCTATAATACACCTGAGGAGCGTTTCTAGTGACGAGAGAAATGAATTAGCGTTGGGTTGCTCCATGAATCTCCGGGAAATACGTAATCGGCAGATGTATCCCTTCGTTTAAGAAAAGTAAGGAACAGAGAAAGAATTCTAACAATCAAGCAAAGTATTTAATTCAAGGTTTTAAACAAAGTACTTACTGCAGGAGGGGTGGTTCTATAAATAAGGTCATCCAAATCAAATCTCCGTACTTTTAGTAACAACCGAGAAAGAATTTAAGACATTTTTATGTGCATGCAGTTGCAACTCGAAGTATCTCCTTCTGCATCAATTAACGCTCAAATTTATTATTAACAGGTAGTTTAAATTTGGTTTTTATCTTCTACCCAGGGCTGTACGAAAAATATGCTAGTCACATGGACTTGTATCTTTAAGATATGGCGGATTCATACCCTTAGATTTGCACTCTGCTGAGCTTTTCACTACCATAAAAGAATCAGATAGTGTATTTTAAATCTCCTTGCCAGTCTGTTCCAGTCTGCCAGTGGTACAACAGTCTGTTCAGGAAATCCAATATCTTTCATGATTTAAAGTTTCGTTTGGCTCTAAAACTCATAATGAAATTTTCCTTAGTTATCCATGGTTAGTAGTAGCATGAACTTGAATCTACGTTTGTTTACCTGTGGAATGGATGGCCTTTTCTCCCTTTGTTCAGGTCTTAATTTTGTTTGATCTTTTTCTGGTGGTCGGTCTGTGTTTCAGAGAAAGTTATTGTATGTAACTGTCTCTTCAGAAATCCCCAAGTATAGCTATTTGATTTGGAATTAATTTGTGAAAGACCCATTTTGCATTCTTCTTAACCATTTTCAGGTTTTCATTACAATAGTAACGGAATCTAGGGATTCCATTAAGAGACGACAAAGGCATCATAGGCCAAAGTCTGATTCCTTTTTTCGAATGGATAGATATTTTTTGCTTCTGTCCATTTTTTTTACTTTCAAATTCAGATTTGTGTTCTTCTCCTCAATGCTCAGCCAAATGTTATTTTTCTCTTTGGAAGTACGGAACTGGTCATATATGGTGACATAAATAAGGCCTTCAAGACCATAACTTTAACCATAAATGTTTTCTAGCTACAGAAATTATTTCAATAATTAAAGTTTGATTATGTCACCGTGCTGACGCTGAGGGAATTTTTATTTTAAATTCGCATGAGTATCTGCAACAGAAGAAATAAAAAGTGGACAGATATCTAATAATATGAATAGCCAACTGACCTTGAAACATAAGATCATAGCATTCTCACGCTGTATATAAATTTTAAAGACTGGCTGGTTTAATGCAGATGGCATAATACCCAACCGTTTTAAAATATCCGGAAGAGGAAAATAAAATATTGTAAAAGAATTGTTTGCTAATCTTGTGTATAAGAAAACTAATGAGTCATCTGTCTAGCCCCATCAGTTTTCTGGTATCAGAAAAGTGCCTTAGAATCAAAATTCTAGGCTTATGCTATCAAAACGTAGCAATAAAGATTAATAAAAAAGTAAAGCTTAGTTTAATGTTGAACTCTCTTAATACAAATTCGAAAGTTATTACTGAAAGTTTAGTCAGATATCTTAATGCAGCAAGAACTGCAGCTCATGACTAAAACATTTTGCTTATATATGTTAAAATATAATTTAATTCACATGTCATAAAATAACAGAAAGAAGTGCGGTTTTTTAATCTTCTATGGTAATGCACATATAATTTAATACTAGGGTATTAAAAGAATTTAGTTTCTGTTTTGCGTAATGAAATTCGGAAACCTCGATCAGTCGCGGGCCAAAAGGTGTAAAACTGGTGAGAGAGGATTAATTGTGAGAGATTTAGTTATTTAATCATTTCAGCCATTCTACCTTCCATCTTTACGAAACGATCCTGCAGCAAGAACGTCCCTTAACAGTTTAAACTGACAATACTTTCTAAGAGAACTGAATTAATGAATGTAAGTCTTTTTTCAACATTTGAATTAATAATTCAATTATAAATGTTTCTGAAATTTTCGATTTTTTTTTTTGCCCCGCTCAGGAGGAGTTTTAATTTTTGCTCATTAAAGAAAGATTTTATGGCTTTTTTAACTTGTGATTCCTTTTTATAATTAAGGTAGAGGATTTTTTAGTCAAACGCCTTACTAGATTTTTTTTTTAACATTTAATGCGCATATATCAAAAGACTGCACTTAAAGTCGTTTTTAAATATACGTGGGCACATCTATCGTAAAGTGTAACTGGATGAGGAGTAAAATGTTCTGATTTATTATATGCTTAGTGTGAAAGCTGCTTAGACCTGAGAAAAAGATACGAACATTTTCTTCTCTTTGGATAAGTGCATACATTAGTTTTCTGTTTGTCGCAATGCGAACATAGTAAAACCATTTTTTTTCCATAAAATGGGCAAGCAAAAGCACTTTGACTCCACCCCCCCCCTAATAGCATCGTAATAGGTTAAATTTTTTTTAGCGGCAGGAAATTGCCACTTCCTGCGAAAAGAAGCATCTAATGTGTTGATCTCCGTTACCAATCAAAAACTTTAACTCTACAAAATCGAAAGCTTTCTCCCTCATTTCTCTTTTCAACAAATATTTACGTCTAGATAAACGTGCTGCTTTTTAGATAAGTTGCTCCCTAAGGAGTACGGATTTTTGCCACTGAAACGTTGTGAGTCAACTTTGTAATCTTCTCCCAATATACACTCTTGCATCAAATTAATGAGAACAGATGGGCGGCAGTTCATTTCGATATCGTTGGGAGTTTTTCGAGCACTTTGGCACGGATGACATTGATGTGCCACTTTATCGACGGACATCATTTGGTATAAAGTGTAGGTATTGTACAAGAATAAATTTTACTTTTATATAAAGCGTTTTAAATAGATTACTTTGGGGCCTTTCGGGAGAAAAAAATCCGAAGATTATCACATTGGATTTTGGGGGAAGGAATAGTAAATAATTAAGGAATTAAACACAGTAAAAATAGGCATTAATTTTCATTTCCACCATGGGTTGAATTTCGGATCTATCGAGTTACCATTCGAGTTGACGAAGGTTATTATCATTGCCTCTAGGTTTCTTCCTGATTGCACTACACTGAATGTTCTCACAAAAACGTGTTTTTCAATTAATGATGAAAGTAAAATATGATGTCGAAATTTTTATCCACATCAATGAGAACAAGAAGTTTAGATGTGTACAGTATATTAGATTTTAGGAAAAGAAAACATGAAAAATCCGGATGTGCTACCACTTACTTCACGAAGGCGCAGAGTGAAGGCAAAAATTTACTAAGAATTCGAAATATGAACGCTATTTATAATTTTTTTGCAGGATAGAATGCTGTAATTATAAAGTATTTGAGTACTTGCCTTCGAACGGGGTTCTGAATCCTTTTTTGCACATCATATAAATCAGTGCTTAGTTGTACTTCTGACCGAAATATTGAACGGAGATTTATTTTCTTCTACCGTAACCTCTTGTCATGGATATGCAGGGTTAAAGCTGTAAGGTTAAATGTAATTGACTCTTAAAACTACACTTTGTTTAACCTACCTATGATACACAGTGTCTTCCTGGTCGGTGCACATGTTAGTGACTCTGGCTGCCGTACCGATGTGCATCCTGGAAAAGGCAAGAATGTTTGTAAACATACAATATCTGAGAGGCATGAGACACTTAAAATACTGATAGCCGATATTCTTTTCGAGTGGCTTGGTATTAGGAGAAGAAGGGTGGGAGACTCTCGGACCATCCCACGGGGTGTTTTCCATCAAAGTTGGGGAGAAGTTGCACAGTTAATGCGGTGGGAAAATACCTGTATGACCAATGGTGAAATTCTGGTGTTTCGTTCACTAGTACCTGTACTTGTGGTATGGATTACTTATTGCATTCTCATTTTATCTTGAGGTCTAGTAATCTAAGAATCACGAGCAATGAATAAAAATTTATCAACACTGTGACTCGAAATAGCACAACTAAAACATAACAAAATTTATCCGCTGCTATTTTAGGGGGGTCTTGTCCAAATACAAACAATTACGAATTCGAGAGTTCACCGAAATCAGCTCGACAAAATGGTGAGGGACTTACGGAATAAATAGGTTTCCACAAAGCTTTTTAAATTCCGCATTCGTCCGCTATTTAAATATCACATTATTTTCATTCCAGTGCCGTAAGAAAGAAAAGTAACAGGAAAAGATTAACATAAAAATGGAGTGTTGCTTAAAATAAGGCATCCAAAGCTACTTTTAATCATAAATACGTAATACTTTAGATATGAAGTTTTTACAGATGAAACTGCTTGAATCATTTTCACCGATAGTTGCGGCTAACACCTAATATACATCTGCACGCATTGATTGTTCTTACTTACAGCAGGTGAAACATATCCAGTTGAGAACAGCGCAAGAAATAGAAGACATAAAGAACAAATGTATTACAGCAGACTGTAGTATATACCAGAGATAGGGGAAGCAAAGGCACGCACGCGACAAAAAAATTTGGGCACGGCATTATTTGATGAATTTAGGTACTTGCCACTAACGCCAGTCGATGCCTGACTACTGTAAAAACTGTTACTCTCACGAGCAGCGATTGTGGTTAGTCCTGCCTTTTTGTCTCATGTGTGGAGGTGGGAAACTCAATGCTTGTCCGAACGGGAATGAGCGTACGCGGACGGCGTAAATTCGTGAGAAACTAGTTATTCACTTTTTCTTTTTGTTTGGTGTGTGCGTATGTCGGCTGTGATTTTGCATAGCTTTTATCGTTTTTAAAATAATTTTCTTAACATAATTTCTTGCTTAATTTTGTGTGAATTGTACTTAAAATTTTAAGTATTGTTCAACATGGCCACTGATTTGACCCCCCCCCAGAAAAAGCAAATATATATAATAGAGAATTTAAAACTTAATTGATAAAGGAAATGGCATGATTAATGAAGGCGATAAAGCGGTAATATATATAATAGAGAATTTAAAACTTAATTGATAAAGGAAATGGCATGATTAATGAAGGCGATAAAGCGGTGTGCGTTCAATGGTCTGGAAGAGAAGTATGTAGATAGTCATCTGTAAAACAGCATTAAGAAGAATGCCGAATAAGTTCTCAAGAGAATCAAATTAGCAACGTGGGCGGACAGAAAAGCACATTAACATAAAATGACTGGTTATTGAAACCAAAGAAACTTTATAAGCTTCAAGGAGAAAACAAAACAGTTATCTCATTCACGCTTTTGTGGTGAAACTGCAAATTTTCAGTAAAGGTATTGCTTCCAAAAATTACAAATATTTTCCAAACTTGAAAAAAAAAAAAAAAAAATTACCTACAGTTTGGATTTACAAAAAAAAAAAAAAAAAAAAAAAAAAAAAAAAAAAAAAAAAAAAAAAAAAAAGACCAAGCAGAAGTCACTGAAGAGTTTTTGGTAATAATTTCTTCAGTCAAAGAATTTTCATTGAGGATTTTAGAGTTTAAGGAGCTATCGGAAATACTCAAATTTATAATGTATATTAATGTAACTCCACTTAGTAAATTTAATTTCTCCAAGTTTAATTGGTTGGAAATTGAAGGCATTGAAATGCTGCTAATTGATTTAAATATATGGACAAAAACTTATGACAATAAGGGAAAAATTAGAAGTAATCGAATTAGAAAGATTATCAGGCAATATGAGCAATAAGCAAAAATGCTAATACTAAAATCACAGAAACGTGAAAATCAATTCCAGACACATATTGCTGTCTGAAGGAACTGGCGTTTTCGATTTTGACAATATTTTCATCTACCTAAGCCTGTGAATCGTTACTTTCAGAAATGAATAACATTAAAGATCCGCTTAGAAACCGTTTGTCACATGACTCCGATTCAGCTTGCATTCGGCTAAAAGTAACAAGGTACGAATCTAATATAAATTATTTGATACCTTATATGCAACAGCAGAAGTCGTACTATTTTTTTTTTTGTTAAATAAACATAAAAACTATTAATGTTATGATTGGTGTATAAATGTCTGTTTCTGGTTGCAGATAAAGAGTATTAATGTAGAAGTTTTTAATTCTAATTTTTTCCTCACTAATCTTTAAGTTAACATTGTATGTTGGCACTTCATTGCCAAATTAAGTATTTCTTTCAAAACACTTTCACGTAGATGTGTAAAGGTTCACCATCCCGAGTGTATACCTTTACGCGAAAATATAATATGCTGTCTGCATTTGCTTCAGGAAGATGCGTTAGCGAGTACAGTAGAACCCAGAGGAGAAGTTCTGTAAAACGATTTTCCCGGTAAAATGCTTGATTTTTAAAGTTTATAAATAAAGGTTAAAAAGTGTATCCAACTTTTTCCTGAATTATACAGTTTTTCTTTTTAAGTTTCCTTTCCTAACAAGTCTAATTTCATAATGAGAATAATGCGTATTTTATGAAGTTTGATTAATGTAGTAAGATTTTAAGACATGCATCCAAATTCAAATTTTATCCAGTTGATCGATGCCTTTTTGTCTGCCTTCCGAGCTATCGATATATTCTACGATGCGAACAGGCAGTACTCATGTGAGACGAAAATTTTACAATTCCCGCAATTATCAGTTTAAAAGTCGACACGGCTTGGAGAGTGGATTTCATCATTTAATTAGCAGATAAAATTAATCAATGCATTCCTGTTAGTGTGTAGTATGGAGTTTTCAATTATCTACTGAAAAATTATTCCCTTTCTTTCTACTGAAAAATTATTCTTAGAAAACTGCTGCGATTTGAGAAAGTTATATGCACTACGTTTAATGCGGCTTCTTCCTCCAGGAGATAGTTTCACCAAAAACAAAAATATTGACTTACTTATTAAATTCACTACAGATTATTGTAAAAATATGTAAGTTGTCTCTCTTGACTCTCTTAATGGTTTCAACTTTGTTCACTACGTATTCAATTTCTTTCGAAAAGCCGCGCACGAGTGATCGAGTGGTAAAATAACTGAAAATTGATAGTTCAATTCGAGTTTAAGTCAGGGTGAACGGCTGGCTGCATTTGTCATAATCCAAATAATCCAACTTAGTTATTTTAATAAGCTTTCTCGCTTGAGGAACTTCTAAGCACCTGGCCCTTAGGAAATATTTTAACAGGATTCTATTATATTTGAATTTCCAAAATTTTATCTTAAAGGATTTCCTGCCGCATTATTTTAATCAAATTTAGAAGTTTCGTAAAGCTCTAATTATGATAAAACGAAACCCCACGATAAATTGAGCTCGGCCATTAGCTAGCAAGAGTATAACTCCGGTTTCATATCAGTCCATGTCCAGGCGTTATTATTTAACTGAGAGTTATTACCTCCCAAAAATCTATATACATAGGTAAGACAGGTAATGCTTCCTGTCCAAAAATTCGATAATAAGTTTTCAGTGAATAACCACGAGTTAGGGTCCCCACAGTATGTTTCTACTATTTTTAGAATGCTGTCTATCTGTGTGTATGTGTGTGACGATTTTTCGTTCATGATAAAACTTATATGAAATTTTCAAAATTTCATTTTCCGTATTTAAGTTTTTGCATTGAAATAATTTGGGGTAAAATTAGACAACCGGAAGTGATAGTTAAAATAAAGCCCGTAATAGTTTTTAAGAAAAATGATATTAAAATATAATCCAACATTTTCAAATTTTAGCATTTAAGACATTTATATCGATTAAAACAACAGATTTGCTCTTAACTGATAAAATAGAAGTGATACTTTACTTGAAGTTCTGACGAGAATTACGTGAAAAAAATATATTATGAGATATTCCAAAACCTCTAAGATTTGGTATTTGAAACATGTATGTGATTGAAAACTATATATTACATTAATAAGCATCAAATGTATTCTTGGAATTATGCGAAATTACAAGAAAAGTGAGTTTCATGAGAATAAATTTCTGAAAAATTTCGAAATAACAGAATTATTTATTTTTGGAAGTGCCTTAAAGATCTTCAAACAAGCCTCAGTATTAAAAGAATTTAAAATTTTAATTACTAAAAAGGATTTTAAAACTTCAACTCTTTAAAAATTTAATAAAATAATTCTTACATTATATAAGACCATTTTTAAACCTGTTACAAAGAACAAAATTCATATTACGTTTGAAAGTTTACCAGAGAGAGTATAAAAATACGTTTTAAATATACATACCTAAATAATTTTTTTTAAGGACCTGTTAAAAATAAAAATCTGAACTATTCCCTGCATTCCTGGAGCAAACAATCAGTTTCATTATAATGTGCTCGCTCATTTTAGAATACAAAAATTTGGGCTCAGAATAGAATTGCGTCGTTCAGTTTTCAATGTACAAAAATCTATTAAATTCTTTTGAATTCAACTATATACAAGTTATAAAATGTAACATGTTAATGTATTCAGTATCAACAACACAAATCTTAAGTTATATTCAGAACTGCTTAAAATATGTGTCCATAAATCAATTTTACTTTAATTGCAGCAAACTTTTAATTAAGTAGCAATGTTCTATACACTTCAGTGAAAATTAAATAAAGTTTTCTTTTATCTTATGATGTTAGAGCATCAAGTCATCATATAAAATTCTATGAAATGAAAAATAAATGGAATAAATTTTCTACATATATACGTGTATATACGTACATATTCATATGTGTTCTAATGCACAATTATCTGTGTCATGAGATAATAAAAATACAAAAATGAAGGAAACTTAATTTTTATTTCCTTGTACGAAGTAAAAAGGAAGTATTGTAATCGGGAAAAGTTTCAGGCAGCATATTTCAACGCAAATATCCATTTTCACCGCTATCGAATGCAATTTAACGATGCTTTGCTTGACATCTGCTCGTAAGGACAGAATAAAGGACTCTTTTAACCACCAAAAATCGTCAAACTAATTTAAAATGAATTCTGAAGAGAATTTTTCGTGACGTCTGTGCGTACCTACGTATGTATCTCGCATAACTCAAAACGAGTAGCCTCAGAACGTTGAACTTTTGTATATAGGGTGCTATAACATGCAGATGTACACCTCGTATTTTGGTTGCAATCGGCAGCACCAAATATATATATATATATATATATATATATATATCCACTTTGTTACTCGGCTCAGTGATCTCAGTTTTTTTTATTCTTATATGTTTGTAAATTGTGCATTTTTTGTTTTAAAAATGATTCAATTAGGCTGTTCTTATCTTCCGGTTAAGGTTTCTATGCCTTTAGTAAATCTATATGCAATATTTTTAAAATTATCATAAATTTAAAAGTTGTTTAAATGCCGCTAAGCCTAATAATCTTTTCCATGTCGGCCATTGCTTGTTTACATTTGAAACAAGAGAATAGTAGATTTGTTGCCAATCTAGAGAAAGTAAGCTTCGCAATAACAAAGATAACGCCTTTTATTATTGCAAATTAAATCATGCTTAATACATTCTGGAATTTATTCGAGCAAATAAGTGTTTAAGATTTACTTCATAATTTTCAATACAGACATTTTGAGATTTTACGTATTTTTGCCTTGCCGCGAAGTGAGAACTGAATTAATTGAATGATAAATGCTGAATCGTCTGTGAAAAACTGTTTCTTCCTTTTTTTTTTTTCTTTCGGTTTTTGTTGTTGTTCTTTGCTTAATTTCTTTTATACATCGTTTTAGATTTATTATCATATTTGAATAGAACATGTGCGAACGATTAGATAATTCTTAAAATGATATAAATTTTGTGCATTCTGAGTTAAAAAATGATTGCGATGTAGCACTATTAAGTGAACCTAGGGCCAGAGTGTCGCTATGGTAAACAAATATAGTGAATTTGCATTTATTCTATTGTGGTTTATGCGCTATCGACGAAGTAGATTTGATTCAATCCAATAAGTTTAAATGAAATGCAAGAAAAAAATGGGTATAATTTAATATTCCGTACAAGGAAGTCATGTGGTGCACACATCAGAGTATTTATAGAAGAAATATCAGTCGTATTTATGAATTATATAAATGAATTTGTAGGTGTTATTTTAATTTCCTAGTAGTTATTTTTTTATTTTGAACATCTTTCCTTTATTCTCTTGCTTCTCCGCCAGAATGAGTTTTCAGGATCACGCTTCATGTAAATGAGGTAGAACCAGTATTTAAGGGGAAGTCTTGGTCACTTCCGTAAAAGAGCTTAAAAGTTGTTAGTAGACCGTGTTCCGCCTTCTGACCATGCCGTTGCTTTAAGTCAAATCTTACTACATTCGGTCGTATTGTTACGTGCCTGGTAGTATTAGCCTGTGAGCTTAAAATAAGGGCCAACTCTGTTAGTTATTTCTGTGCAACTTCGAATAGTTTTTAGTTAGCATTAGACTAGTTTCTTATTTCCTGTCTTAAGCCCAAGCGGAGGCTTCCTGTAAGCCTGAGAGGGGTCAATTGCAAATATTCTGAGTCAAATAAAAGGGAAATTTAACCTTTTCCTGGACTTGTTCTTACAGCTTTAAGAAGTAAACGATTAGTCGCTACACACTTCCAAAGTATTCTAGTTGCTAAAGACAACCAATTTAGCTAGAATGTTATAAATTATTTAAGTCCTTTTAAAACAATATCTTTTCCTTTTGATATATTTTTAAATCTTTCTCCATAAAAAATCACTCTTCTTTAATATTATCTGTATTCTTCCACAAAAATAAATAATAATAATTAAAAAAAAACTCAACCTTAATCACATTCGTTGCAAGTTCATAAAGTGTAATTAGAAACACATTTTAATTATTATAATAAGGCTACAATTATTCATAATTACCTACTAAATGCATTATTTACAATATAAATTAATTTTAATTTCGTTAATTAAATGTGATATTAAAATAAAAACAAAATTTTATTAACATGAAGCATTGCTAACATTAATACTGAATTATAAATTTTTATAATACATAGGATGTGTATAATTAACTAAATATCCAGAAATGTCTGTAATTAGCTGCGAATGCTAATCTCAATTTGATATTTTGTAAATTAAACACGTACTGAATTATATAAATTAGCTTTGTACTTAAAAATAAAAAGCACAAAGAATTACAACATTTAAATCACTTAGACATTTAGGCAATTATAGTGCGACTAAATTTGTAAAATAAATTAAAGATTCTATGCACTGACAACTGACAACAGTTTGAGCGAGTCTTATTCGCGAGGTCATCGTGTAAATTAAAGTTCTTATGCTTCCTGGCTCTTATGTTGCATTTAAAGTATAAGTATAGCAATGACAACATTTACCAATGACGCGTGCATTATGAATCAAACTGAAGAATAAAACCAACTTTATCAGACTGCAAGAGATTTTATGAATTAAAATTTTCAACCAGACGTTTAAATAGTTTACTAAGAGAAAAATGCCGTCCAACCGGTATAGTGGTTAGCGTCGCAGACTGCCGTGTCGAAGGGCCCGGGTTCGAATCCAGGAGAAGGCATGGATATTTGTAAATGTATAGTATCTTTGCGGCATGGGGGCACTCTAAACATGCAGCAAGCCGAAAGTCCTCTCGAGAGGTTGTTGTAGAGGAAGAGGGAGAACCTCGGACCCCCCCGGCCTGCTCTCCGTCAAAATTGAGGGCAGAATTGAACTAAATCGCACTGTCACCTGTAAGGTGCTCAAGGCTGTTGCCAACGACAAGCGTAAACTTGGGCTCCTTGCCACGAGGAAGGAATTTTATGGGCTTGGGCTGACTATTGATTAGACAAGTGAGCATTAGCAACAGCAACGAAAAAAATGAAGTCACATTGGTTACATTCTTAATACATATGCCTCTAGCAGTGTAATAACTACATCTACCGAAAGATTCACAGCCAATTTCAGTGTAAATACTTCTCTAAAGGTGTACCATGAACTTCATTCCATACTACTCGCATTAGCACTAGTTCCAGGTACATATAAATAAAACAATCCCCAACTATATAAACTATTTACAATATAGGGATAATGTATAAAACGTTCTACGTATCACATAATGGGAAAATTAAAATATATATTTTTTAGACATTATAAAACTAGCAGTTATTTTCCCATATGCTCTGAAATTATACATGCCAAAAACAATTAAAATGTAGATTATTTTGATAAACAATATATTAAGTTTTAAAGAGAATATACACAGTTTATCAGATAAAGTGATACACTTCTAGAAGACACCTGAAATTCTACACTGGCAACTGAAATTGGGAATTATCTTCCTTTAATATATTTATGCCACACATGGTATATGTTTTCATGGTTATGGGAAAGATCAGTTAATCTTTATAGTCAGCTGCTTAATAATTGCAAACACAAATTAATATTTTAAATACAGCTGAACATTGGTAAACCAAATAAACATAGTTGCATTTCAGTCAAAATAAAAGTGATGATAAAGGAAAAAAATCGATTAATCAAAATTTTGTTAACACGAAGAAAGATTAAACATTAATTTTGAATTCTAAATTTTGATATTCAGAAAGTATATTTCTAAATGACACTTCTCAAATATTTTATGGGCTCTGAAAATCACAGATCTGAGCAAAATTATTACACGAGTCGTATAAGATCATTAACCTATCAATCATATAGTATCTGCAGAAATTAAAGCATAGGATTGACATTAAAAATAATGAGTTAAGAAATTAAAAAACGAAGATAATGAAAATACATTATAATAATGAAATAAAATATACATTATTATATTATAAGATAATGAAAGCCCTAACTATTTACAGAATATTTTCATCATACAGATAGGCAGGCATAAAATCCTAACACATAATTTTGATACACCAAGATCTTAAAACTTGACTTTTATTAATAATGAAAAATATTTTCCATAAAATGTTTAAAAAATTTCTTTTTACAAAATTATAAATTTATTAAAAACTTAGCATTTGAAAACATGAGATTTATTCTATCAATACCTAAACATGAGGTATACTTCAATTAAGTTACTTTAAAATAATTATGACAAACATACTCACCAAGCATATTTCGGATACAGAATATAGACTCAATAACTATATTATTTGAACAGTATGTATTTCAAATAAAACTTAAATTATGTACATATCTTTGGAAAATTAACAGTCAATTATTCAATAATATTATTGTAAAAGATATGTATTTTATAGTTATGCATCAGAGAACTATTATCTATAGAACTTTTTATTATTCAGTTAAATAAATCATAGACTTCTTAATTATTTTTAACTAAGAACTGACTATAAATACTTTGCAGAAAAAAATTCATGCGACGTAATTCATAGTTAATATAAATACTCCTATTTATATTATAAGAAATTTAAAAAAGTAGTTTATGATAGAAATGTAAACCCTCGGGTTTAAAGCTACTGATGTAAGAGAAACAAAATTAACTAATAATAATTATTATACTTATTAATATATATTCTTATTAATATATATTAATATATATAACATATATTATTAATATATATTCACGTAATATTTTATTATAGAAAATTGAAACAAAATAAAAATACACATTGAGTGGATATAAATCAAAATTAGTGCTCAAATTTCAACTTAGAACTTTTAAAAATGATTGGCATAATTGTTCAAAACTAATAAAAATTTCACCTTTTGTATAATCCTTCACTGAAGAGTAAAACGTTTTAAATATTTTTTTCATACTCGTTTATTGGCTTACCAGTAGTTCTCCAACAAATCAAGAACATTCGCAGTTTGTCCTAAGTTTTTATTTCAGACAGGCTGAATGCTTGGAGTTTTATCCATGTGTGGGGTCAATATGGCCTATTTTCCTTAAAAAATCGTCCCTAGTTTTGTTATAACTAGTTTGTAAAAGCGCAGATAGTTGATATTAACACACATACTTTCGTCACATAGTTTATATGCTAGGCCTTTAGCAATTACTGTGAAGTCTTTAATTGATATTACGTTCGACTATCTATTATTAGTAGATACACAATACATAAATCTATTATTAGTAGATACACAATACATAAATCTATTATTAGTAGATACACAATACATAAATCTATTATTAGTAGATAGCTATTATTAGTAGATATTTATTATTAGTAGATACACAATAAATATTAAACTGAGTAAAATACATCCTAACTAGTATTAACAAAGTATAAACACGAAATGAATTTAATGTTTTGTTTTACTTGATCATGGGAAAGCACTCGAGGGCTATTTGCCTAAGGGAAGGGACGTTTTTGCGGAAGACCTCCTAAAGGAAACTGGCTGATATGCATGTTATACATATGAAAAACCCTGAGAACGCCCATGCTGTCATCCCGTTTGCTTGAATCGAACCCAGGTCGTTGTTCAGCGATTTTAAAGGCTCGGCCGCTGGTGGCCCTGAATTTAATGAACGTGTATTTGCAGAAGTACTGATTTAAAAAATAAATTATTCTTAATTAGGAATGCAGTATAACTATGGCTTTAGAAATATATTTTATTAATCATAACAGTGTTGTAAATTTTTCCAGAAATGATCTATTGGATATATTACAAATAATGTCAATTAAAGGTATTGCTAAAAAGTAAACGAGTCATCTTGCGTTTTTTTCTTGAATTTATAATTACTTTCTTATTATTGTATACGCAGAACGCTTTCTACATAAGGGTTAATAATTCAGTGCAACTCTGGACTGCAGTTTTGCTTAAAAAATGCAAGTATTTTCAGATATAGATTAGATGTAAACAATACAGCTATTATTTATTACAAAAAAGAATTACTTCAAACATTCTGAAATCTTTGTAATGATGATTATCCATTATAATTATTATATTATTATAATTATACATAAAATTTATGGAAAAATAAAATGTTTATATCTTTCATTTATTAGGTACTCATGGTATATTTAAACTGAGTTTAACTATTTTAAAAGCTGCTGTTTTAGAAATGATAAAATGAAGTTACATCCAGATAGGGTTTAAAATTAATATTTCATGCAATTATGATTTAAGTGTGCATCGAAAACCTGATTAAATTTGTTGAGAAAAATGATTTTATGTGATAATTTAAAAATCCAAAACTTAGTACTTATGTTTTTCGTTTATTCCAATATTTTTTTAAAAAAGCTTGCTTAACTATTTTACATTTGTTGCAGTAACAACTGCCTAAACCTATATGGAATTCGAAAAATAGAATATTGAGGGCAAGATATAAATATGAAACTTTGAAACGGTGAAATCTAATTAAAATCCTACGTTCAGTCAATGGAAAACTCCCTGACGTATTTTAAAATGGAGGCTCCTAAAAGCTGGATACAGGAAATGGATACCATATTCAACATTACCACATCTTTCTTTATATACACACCTCTAGCTTTAAAATCTACTGATACAGGATTTTAAAAATAATAAAGTTATCATATTTTTGAAGAATATTATTTTAGTCATTAAAGATTTGAGCTAAGAAAAATTGATCGAAATTCAATACTAATGCGGTTATATTTTTAAAACAAAAGCAAAAATTTAGAAATTACGTAAAGTTGCATCGTACCTTGCACCCCTGAAAACTTTTACCTATTAATTGTAAATAAACGAAAAACTTAAAACTATTAAAGAAAATTAATTCAATTTTTTATAAAAACTATCCCTTGCTTTATATGATATATTATGTGATTTACCTGGAAATCTTTCATTTTCTTCTGTTGTAGGGAACTCTATTCAAATATTATGCTCAAACTTTCTGATTAGTTTATTGTTCTTCTTTCATAATGTCCTTGAATTAACAGCACTGTCAGCTGTGGCTCAAAGACAAAGGAAAGGTATGGAAAATTTAGTGATGCATTGCTACCGATTTGTTTTCAGACACATCAGCATAGTCAATGAAGGCGTAAATTAAAATCGTGTAGCCAAATATGGCTATTATAAATAGTGGTAGCATGTCTTTACATTTATATATAGTCTTTACATTTATATATATTTATATATAGATATAGTCTATATACATTTATATATAGAAAGTAATAACCTATCTTGTTTACTTAGAATTTAAATGGCGTGTCCGTTATTCTCTGTGTCTTTATACAAACTCAAACTGGCATCAGGTCTAGGGAAACAGTTCTTTCAAAATGTACTGAGCTTTTCTCATACACCAATATCAATCTTATATTATACTTTATCTAATTTTAAAAAACACATATTACAAAATATATTACATATTACATAAACATGTTACTTTCATATGAAAGAGAGGGTTGCTATGTATCCCCTTATCAAAACAGTGAAAAAGCAAAAGAAATTGTTATAAATATTTTTAAATGATAAGAAAACGTAACTGCACACTGGATTAATCCTGATTGAATATATGCTGCAAGTTATTGAACAATATTGCAAGTTATTGACTTCATATTTCTGATTTTTAATCATGCTTAAGGTAATTTGATAGGTCCTTTTTTTGAAACATTTTTTAGACTTTTGCGGTTTTTATAGCGATTTAATAGTTATATTAATAAAATAAAACACCTTGAAATTTAAAGGATGAAAGTATACTTTAACTGCGATGAACATATTTCAGAATTTTAGAATCTTAGCATTTGTAATTATATAATTTTAAATAGACAGAAAAATTAGTGCTGTCCATCTGAAATGGAATCTATGGAACAATTAAAATGCCTTTATGGATTTAAATGATCAAAAACTTTATCTTTTTACATTGATGTTATCTAACTCGAATGTCTTTAAAGTATCAAATTTGATATCTCCAAATATTTCTACTAAAGATCTAATACATTTTTATATCGATGAAAAGTACTCAGTAAGTTCTTTACTTTAGATATATTTTTAATCCAAAAAATTACTTTGTACGCCAACCGTAAATGTTATTATCAGAGCACAAATAAATACAGCTTTCAATGTCTGTTGCATTGAACAGACTTTAAACTTTCTAAGAATGTTTCTAATGCATTGCTAAAGAATATAAAAAACTCTAATATGCATTTGAATAACAAAAGTGTTGCTTTTGCCTCTGGCTCATTCAGTCTGATAAAGCATAATCTGTCACAGCCTTCTACGTGTCTATTCTTCTATTCTATCCTTCTACGGGTCTATAACACTTTAGAAATATAGGAATTATAATACTATGTATGCTTGATTGAGACCATCCTGATTTCGAGAAGCGAAAGTAAAGGAAAAGATTGCCCATGTTAACTCCAAAATTTTGATTTTCAAATTTTGTATTTTTTTTGCGTAAGTGTATTTTTGGATGTAGTTTTGTATAAAAAATAATTGCTATAAAAACCTCTCTAAATACGAGTGTTTTTTGGTCATTTTGAAGGAAAGAACTCAAAATTGCATATATATTCGTGGAAGAATTTTTTTATTCTTCATAAAGCATTTAATTATTGGTACATTTGTAGAGACATTAGGATTATTTTGGAAACAGAAGAGATAAAAAATTAGCAAACGCCTTCGCGGGGAATCGAACTACGGACCTCTGAAATACCAGCTCAGTGTGCTGGCCACTGCACCACGAAGGCACGCTGGGAAGGCGGGAGAAATACCTTATATATTTCCCTTTTTAAAGGGCGACTGGGGTTTTTAGGGGACCCAATCGACAAATCCTGGGTGTGGAGAGTCGTCATCCACAACCCTTTTAGTTCGGGCGCCACTGTAGAGACATTAGAATTTTACGAAGCAGGCAAGATGAAAAACCAGCAATCGCCTTCGCCGTGAATCGAACTACGGACCTCTGAAAAACCGGCTCAGTGTGCTGAACACTACACCACGAAGGTACGCTAGGAAGGCGGATACATTAACTTGGTTTTATTTTAAACAGACCGAACATTTGCGTTCAAAGTGTTTGTATAAAAAAGTATAGACGTTGATTTTGAAAAACGTCTACACTTTTACATGAGCGTATACAGTGGCTCTAGATTATAATAACAAATGCTTAATATACAAGCTGTGCAGTAAAAGCAGTTCGAATGTATTTTAACTGCCGAATATAAACCTTACTAGAACACTTTTTTGCTGCTAATTTATAAAAGATTTTAAACCTAGAATTCTCTCTGAGCACCATTTCAGAACGCTAGCTTATGTATTCTTTATAGTTATAATTAAACTATAAAAACTTTAAAAATTTTTTTAAAGATGGTGGTAGGAATAAATACAATTTTAATTTAGAAAAAGAGGAGAAATTAGTCTGATTTTCCTGCCGATTTGCATTTAGGTGAAAATTCGTAAAATTCGTAATCTACGAAGTCACATCAAAAAGGATTGGAAATCTGCAAACCTTAAGATCAATGTATAAGTCTGAGGATCATATATCCAACAGAGGTGTTTCACGTGATAATTTTTCCCATTTAAATAAACAAGCGAATTAAAGGAGAGAGAAACTACCTCGTATTTTACGAAACGAACAAGTGTATATTTTGCTACCCCTGGAGTATTTTCTACATAGAAATCAGGCTGAAAATTTATAACGATATAACTGCAACTTTATTCGGCCATTAGCTCTCAAAAGAATATAGGACATCTGAGTGTATTTTATATCAAAAAATTTTCAATTTTATATAAAATGGATACAGATTTATTGCAGCAGAGAGAGCATGAAGAAAATTATTGAAAAGAATAATTTCAACCGTAAAATAACTGTATTGATTAGTATTAATATTTAGAATTCATGATGAAGGTAAAGATTTGAGTTGGAAAATAAGTTACTTAAAATGCTTGGAATACTCAAGTTAATATTAAAACTACATTTGTAGAGATCGTTATTGAAACTACATTTGTAGATATATCGAATCAAGAAACTTTAAAATTTAGTTGTACTTTCGCTGGGATTCGAACTTCAGATCTTCCAGTTGTTTGCTGGATGTTCTAATTACTTACATCACAAGAGTATGTAGAGGGCAACCCAATAACTTTTTTATATTTTCACAGAACTACAGTAATATTAAATATTTGTCACATAGTATTTGCGATGAGTTTACAAGCATCATTAGCAGATATTTAACAGTACTTGCAATGGAAAAAATTAAATCTTCAAAAACTACAATCTTACACTGTATCTGAGGTATTTGGTACGTGGTATCTCTACACCAAGTACTTTACATACGCATATTCTCATATATGCAATAAGGTACAATATCATCGCATTTGGAACGGAAAATATTGCTCATCTGAACCAAATTTAAAATTCATATTAAAACTTATTTAGGTTAACATATGAAAAAGCTGGAAGTATTCATAAAAGTATTTATGATTACAAGTTTGTACTAAACATTGCATCCTGAATGCGATCTGCATATCTTGCGCTATTCATTCTTTGAATTTAGTAGTTAGTTCTGCTGCAGAAAACTGGAGAGCTAATCCTCAGAAACTGATGAAACTGATTCGACAGTTACTTATCCTGCTTTTTTTTTTTTCTTTTCTGCGTCCACCCATGTGAAAAATTTTGTGTTGAAAGTTGAACTAAGAAAATACTTTGACAACAAAACTTATACTAGGTAGCAAGTACTGTAATGGCACTAAAATTCGGTCACAACCATATAAAATGGGTCTTATTCCAAACCTGCGCTTCAGGTTCGGGAAGAGAATAACTGTAGTGGCAGCTACATCTTTGTTAATGGAAACGATCAAATATCAAACATCACTTATTGGAACCATACTTAATGGAAACTAAATAACACCAACAAACTATATCTCATTAAAAATCAATTTATTAAAATTATTGTAAAATTTCCTTACCCGGTTTCATCATAAAGTTTTTAATCAGAAAAGAAGCAATTCTATAACACATTTAGCAACTGAAGAACAGAATCAAATAAACTCAGGCGATGAAAAGAAGAAAAGCTCCGTTTGATAAAAGCAACGAAGAAACTAAATCGGTTTCACCACAAGAACATTTTATTTCAAAATCCTTTAATATCATTTATGGAAGAACGGGTTCGTATAAACAAATTATATAAAAATAATATAAAAAGTTAAGAAATATTCTTAGATTTAAAGTTGTCTAACCCAGGAAAATGTGTCCCAAGAAAATTTAAAAGAAGATCTACAAAAAACGATGTAGCTATTGCTATTTTGATGACAAACTTGAATAGATTTTATACTTTTAAAATAAGATAAAGACATATTTCGTTCTATCACACGAATATACTAAGCTGAAAGAAAACTGTTGTTAGTGTTTCTAAACGCAGAAATAGTTTTATCAGTATTTTGACGACTCCAGTTTTCATTTCATTCGTAGAAAAACCTTTTTCTGTCTTAAGATTTAAAAAGTATTACCTAATATGTGCGATGTGAGAAGAAAGGTTAAACCGTATGTCACTATTATATATGGAACAACAAATATGAAATAATAACACTGAAAATTATTGATGAAATTTCTAGAGAGAAATCGAGAAAAAATATTTTAAAGCTTTCTGCTTAATATCAAACTAAGTTAACTACTAATAGTTCCTACTTAAATATTGCAGGGTTTTACTTTAAGTTTTCTAGTAGTTATTTTTATTTTGGAACAAGCCTTTTCTATACATTTTAAATTTTCACCTACGTTTTCCTGCCAGAATGAACCTTTTCAGGATTACGATTTATGCAAATGAAATAGAAAGGAGTATTTAAGCTGAATCACTCCAGTAGGAGAGCATGTTCATCCTTTCGGCCACGTTGCTGTTAGTCTAAGCTCACTGCGTGTACTTCGTTCGTTCTGTACTTCTACGTGCCTGCTAGTATACGCATATGATCTTTAAATAAAGGCCAACTCTGTGAGTTGATTCTATGCAGCTTCGTCTGGTTACATTTTATTTAGTATTAGATTAGTTTTATATTTTCTAATTTGAATTAAAGCCAAGTGGAGACTTATTGTACGCCGGAGAAGGTGCCATCTGTTAATTTATTTCGAGTTGAAACTGAAGGTTAATTTAACCCTTCTTTGGACTTGCTACTTACAAGGTCTCAGAGAATAGTCGCTACACAGTTCTTCAACATTTTAGCTTACAGGGAACTCTAATTTAGCTAGGATATTACAAGATATACAATGTTTCAGCATTTAGTTTTCTTTCCATGAAATATTTTACTTTTTGGTATAATTTTAATTTTTATGTAACTTATGTTTCCCGCTATTGAAAAAAAGGATATAACAAAGTTACTATTAAATAAAAACATTCATATTCAACAATTAACAGTACTACTTATTTTTGTATTATGCTTCTGAATCGTAATTCTGTTTCTAGTATATAGACACAGGGGGGGGGCGGAAAAAATGTAATTCATTTGTTTTGTTTATTACATATTTATCATCGAAGTGTTACAAAATGAATGCATAGTTAATTGCCCAAGCACTGAAAAGGAGTTTAGTGCAGAACAATTTCAATGTATTCAGCATTTTGCTTCATAACCTCTTGCAAGCGAACCTTTGCATTCGTAGCAACCCTTCAGCATGCATTTTTTGCACGATTTGCACGGCACAACTGCACAATAACAGCCAATAATAGCCTTGAGCTGCGCTGCATTTTCAGGCTTCTTTGCTAATTATATACTATTGATAAAAAAGTAAGAATTTAAAAGACTATGAAATATTAACTTGAAATATACATGTACGCATGCATTGAATTTAGTAAGGTAAATAACTGATGATACATAGATTAACATAGTGACGGCTGATTTTTAAGCAGTTCAAAACATTACTGTAAAAATCATTCATTATATTCTTAAATTATTATATTCCGATATATTTATGAACTTAACAGTATTCTGAGTAGTTTTAGTAATAAAACGCTGATCTAACTGCTGGTTTGTAGATATTTCATCCCATACTTAACACAAATAAGTGCTGGTTTCTTACAGAGAGTCAGTTGTCAAGAAAACAAACGTAGTCGAAATTATTAAAGGCAGACAAAACATAGTAAAGTAAAATTGATACATAAAAATCTCAGTCAAAATATCAAAAATAATGGTATGGATTCAATAAATTAACAACAAATACTGAATTAAGAAGTATCAAATGTCAGAAGGAGAGAAAAAAATTGGCATGATCGGACGAGACCGTGAATGTGATTCTAAAATTACGGATGAAAGCAGTGAATTCATTCTAAAACTTAAAAAGCGAGAATATCTCCAATTAGTTATTCAAAATTTGGGGCTTGAAACTAAACATCATGCCAAGAAAAGTTAAAGCAGTGGAAGAAAATTTAAGCTCTAAATGATTCAAATAATATCACATGGATAATCATTTACGCTCAGAAAATACAACCCATAAAGTAAAAATTATAAGAAAATGTCGGAATATGCAGGAAATTATAAAGACTTAAAATGTTAAATAATAGCGTTTAAAAGGGAATAAAATGTAAGAATTATTAATGGCAAGTCTGTGGGAAGTATTACAAATGAAAAATGTATAATATGTAAATTAAAACTATGAAATATAGGCAAAATAACTATTAAATGAGAAGCATATGGGTAGTAGTTGAGGTTACAAGTAGAAAATGAAAGATTTAATTAAAAAATATTGCACATCGTAAGGAAGTTATTGTTAAACATGTGAAAGACTTAGAAAGCTCTACATAAAGTAAGTAATAAAACAGTTAAAGTACTTTAAATATTGAGATTATGATGATGACTATACTCTTATGAAAAATGCGAAAAATGAATTAAAAGTACATAGAGAATAAGAAAATACAGAATTGCGAGTGAAACTAAAATACAGACCTAAAATTAAAAATGATAACAAATATCATGTATGGTCCAAACACATAAAAACTATGTTAAAATTCGGAAAATCTTGATTCAAAAGTACAAACAAATTAAAAATAGCAACAAAAATAAAGCAATTAAAAGTCATACGAGTGAGAAATCTAAGTCGGAAATAACACCACAAAGGAAATTGTAATGTAATGTGCGGATATAAATGAGAATTAACAATTTACCGAAAAAAAAAGTCGGAATATCAAGAAAAATACATATTACAGATACTAAAAGTTGTGTTAATTCATTAAGATAATCATTAAAAGAATTATCGCAGAAAAATGCGTAAAAGATTTTCTAAGCCCTAACCCAAGTAACCAACTTCTCAAGAAATGTCACTGAGATAAGGAGTTACAACAAATTCGAGAAGTGAAGGGAAAGTCTATACACTCTGTAATTGCAAAAAGAAGTGTTCCACGAACTAAATGCAGTTGTAAAAGCAAGGGATTCTTGTGCAATTTAAAGTGTCATAATAGTTTAAGTTGTAATAAATAAGACTGTATAATGGCAATCACGTGATTTATGTGTAAGTTCATTATTGGTAATATTATCATTATTCTTTTGATTTAGAATGTACTGTCTTTTTTAGGTTCAACAGTTTATTTACATGTGCTATTAATTAAGCTTTGTCCTATTTTGATATATATCATAATATGTTATAACGAAGTAAGATTTAAAAAATTGCACTTTTGTTTTAGCGTAACAAAAATATTTTTATTCAACATTCACCATCAGTGCATGCTGAATGTCGACATTTGCTGGTATAAGTGAGAAATAGTGATAATTAGCAAATATTTCGGACATCCACCAAGTGACTATTTAAATGCTGACATTCACGGAGGAATTCCAACATTTGCCAGATATCAGTCTTTCGCAGTAACACACACATATATATATGATGCTAGCGCAATGTTATTTACATTAGTTACATTGCAATTTATACTTATTCAGTGTTAATTCCCATTTATTAAAAAGGAAGTTTTTAATGCATTTCACTTCAAAACTGTAAATTACTATAAAAGTACCCTTTTTTGAATACGTAATACAATGATTAAATATTTTTAGAAAGGCTATGGTGCTATGATTTGAAATAACTTTAATTAGTACAAAAACGTACAGATAAAGTTTAGTTGCACTGTGTGCGTTGTATATACAATAAATACTTCTTTTTCTCCCTCATATAACGGGGCGCATTTATCTCTCCGCCTCAGGTGAAAAATATTTAGGCTTCCCCACTTGTATTTGGTCACCTGGATCTCGTCATTTTCCCATTTTCTCTTTGAGGGAGAGAGTATAAGTAATTTTCCCATTCACTCATTCATGCTTTTGTGATGTAGCTGGTAACAGGTCCAGCCGGAAAATTGAAGATCCCCAATTCGAATCCTGATAGGGCACAGTTGATGTGTCGTATTCGCTGCTTCGTAAAACTTAGTGTCTCATCTATCTACCTCGCTTATGTTTGCTTTCCCTATTGATCAAGGACTGCTTTAAAATTTATTCTTCAGTGCTCAACAAATAGTATCTGTAATATTAGAGCTAAAAAATATCGATGTTAATATGGTTTATGTGAAAGAACATCCAGTGTGCTAAAATATTTCAGAATTTCACATCTTTTCTTGCATCCCAAGACAGGAAAAAAAAAAAAAAAAAAAAAAAAAAAAACTTGTTCTTTTTAGCTCTCATAAAGTTGTAAAGTTCCTTCTTCTTAAAGTAAAGGTCGAGGAACCTAATAAATTGTTCAGCGAATTATCACTTAGTTCAAATAACAGAAATCTTTAACTTTAGAAGGGTTAACTACCCTTTATTTCCCTCAGATAAGATGAACAGTCGGTCCCTTTCTTCGGGCTTACAACAAAGCCTCCACTTGGGCTTAAACTCAAAAATAAGAACTAAGAACTAACTATCACTAACTAACAGACTTAGTCGAAGCTAACGCAAATTTAACGTAGTTGGCCCTTAAATTTAAATTAGCCGGCGACTATCTAAAAGGCACGTAATGTACGGCCGAGAGTAACAGCTTAGCCCGAAGGCAAACACGTGCTACTCAGGATTCCTAGCTCTCCCTCTCGAAGTAAGTTGAACCTTCCTTTAATACGGCTTCTTCCTCATTTGCGTTCAACGCGATTCTAAAAACTCATTCTGGCAGGGATTTGTAAGTTGAAAAGAGGAAACAAAGGAAAGCACAATTATATTAAAAATAGCCGTTATAAAATTAAAATATACCTTACAAGGTCGTTTCAAGGTTTATGTATTCAATAATGCCAAGCGTGGACGTTAACCCTTTCCGGCACGCTACCTTTTAAAGTCGGAGTTTTGATTAAAAAAAAAATTAAAAAGGTAGGCAGTCTAATTAGGCCTAGAGGTAAATTTTGTGAAGATAGCACTTATCGTTTTAATTCTGTGGGCGTGCCCAAAGTGGCACACTGATTGAATAGAACTTCGAAAAGAGGGCTGAAACGAGCATTGTTGTCAATGAACTGACCGATGAGATGCGGAGAAACAAAGAATACAGACTCTCAGTTGTCCTGGATTATCGGTGAGCCCGGTCTGGGCACACCTAGGATTCGCCATCTGATTTTAGACAAGATTTCAACGTAAAAATTTAAAACTAATATAGAATAAGGAGATTAGCATACAGCCAAAAAATAATATAGAATTTTCTTTTCAAACAATTCCTTCTATACCCTAAAAAAGAATCTGGAAGATTTCTTTGAAAAATGAGGGTCTTAAAAAACTAAACATGGCTAAAATATATGGACTGTTTTGTGTTGAGCTGCCATCTACTATAAATAAAGAAGGTTCAGAGTAACCTATAGTAACTTATAGATCTTTTTTCATTCAACTTTTCTGTGCGTACAGAAGGAAATTTTTAGGTGTGTCCAGACCGGACACACTGTGCCGCAAAGGGTTAATAAGAATTCTTCTGTGTATCACATAAAAGTTTTAAAGAAAGGTAGTAGTCAAATGACGAAATAAAATATTCAGAACTTCTTTAGATTCTTAACGAAATTTTCCTTACTTATTTAAAATAAATTTAGCTCAATTGATGTCTATTTTATTAACACTAGGGTTCAATGATTTTATAACCTTAATCAACTGATTTATGCAATGTTTCCCAGATAAAGTAAAGAAACTCCTTTATATACCGGTGTGACAGTTACAAAATTATGTGCTAATATATGCAATAAACAATGTATTTTAATATTATTTTTCTGCACTTTATTTGGTTTCTTTCCATTTAACACTCGAATTTTTCTCTTAGAGTGTATTACGTATTGCAGATTGTTCGAGTAACAGACCGATTATTTGGAAACATGTTCTGCACAGGAATACACCAAAAAGAAAAGGTGGGCAAATTCGTTTTACGAACGATCAAACAGGTAAACTGGAGAAAACATTTACAGATCAAAAGTATCTATCTCCAACAGAAAGGAAAAGACTGGCATCTGCTTTGCGATTAACGGAGCGACAGGTGAGATTTCTTTTTGAGAAATAAAATAAAATAATAAAAAGAAACCCCGCTTATTGAGAAAAATGCTTTGCTCATTTGATTTATCAGTAGCCCAAATAAAAGAATGCAAATCTATCATTAGACATGACAGTATGTATTTCAGATCTACTTAGAGATAAAATATAAATTTTAGAAACAAAAACTCCTATTTTGATCAGAAATATTTTCTGAAGGTGGAACTTCTGACTTCGGTTTAGCAGCTACTTTACAAGAATCAGTAATGCGGGATACAAGTTTAAATATTTGCCTAATTCTTGTATTTTTGTAGCCTAACCGAGGCCTATTATTTCGGAACATAGTACACATTAGCTTCCAGTTTCAGTAAAAACCAGATTCACATCAATGTATATTATTTATAATGTGATTTTCAGTAACATTTGACAGAGACTTTCTAAAGGTTCTTTTCAGTCATAGAGAACTTTTATTTGTCGTATGACTAACTGGTACTCGGTGATGAAATTTTACGGTAAGTAAAATTTTTTTCAACTCGTGGCAAGACCATACGAAATCTAATTCCCAGACATAAACTTTATAAATGATGTCAATATATGAAAGACAAGAGAGTGACTCCGTGATAAGGAAATAATGTTTAACTCTAAATGTTAAGCTTTACAAATAATGTAAGAATACGGACCTTAAGCTCGTGCGCAAAATTAAGAGAATTGTCGAATTTCGAAAAAAGCTAATGGACAGAATTTATTGAAATAAGATGTAAACATACATTTATAACAGAAAAAGAGATGTAACATTCAAAAGTCGTTTTATGGACGCACGATCATCAGTGAAGCTCGTGTACGGATGTTCAAAATCCATGTTGTGATATCGATATTAGCCCACCAAACTTTTTTTATGGTTTCCTCTGTGTTGTAATGACACTACGTGCCAGTTCATTAAAAAAATTCTCAACAAAGGTATTCCTCAAGACAGATAGCCTTGCTTTCTTTTTAACCCTTTAACTGTCAAGTTATTTTGATGATTTGGGTACACAAATTGTCAAATTTTTTTATTGCAAAAACCAAATGTTTAGTACAAAATAAAATATACTTAAGTAGTTAAAAATTGATATTTTGACGTACATGGGTAAAATTTTTAAAGTTTTGTAGCCACTGCATATTTTCTTTGAGGCAGCTGTCACTCAACATGGCAGTTGCAAAGTTCGCTTCTAGTGGAGCATTATTTTCTAAAAATGAAAAAAATTAACTATTTTCTAAAACATAAATAAATATAAGTGAATACCTATTAGTAGTTCAGTAATTCAGTCTTATGTGGTACAACTGGAAACACTTTTCCAAGCACAAACCAACTCCACAATCACTACACCAGAATCGTGATTCCTTCCTTATCTTTTCCCCATTTTTATCCTTTTTCGAACAACACACTTTGCACTATCTTGTAGGCCCACGTTTCGCAGGAATAGGAGGAAAATGGGATATAAAATGTCGTTCAGTAAGACGGGCAGGGTTATCTATTGTAGGTGGTCTGCCAACATTCTTTTGTCCAGAAGCTGCATCATCATATTTATGTAAAAGCTCTTCTACAACTTGGATTCGAAATTCTAAAAATGTAATACGTTTCCCAACTACATTTTTATAGAGCAAATATGAGTTCCAGAGTACCTTGTCTAGTAAATGTAAAAGTATCTTTTTATAACATTTTATCTGACGTTTTCGAATTGTTGGATGAAAGGATATTTCCTGGTCACAGCGATCTACACCACCCATAGTTAGACCGTAATTAGAAACAATCTTCGGCTTGAGTATATCTCCATTTTTTATTTTTGAGGCTGACCATGGAAGTATCATGAATACTGCTCATCAAACACACATCCTTCATCTTCGGTTGAAGAATCTAAATCATCTATATAACGTTTCAAAGAACTGGACGCTATTTTACAACAAAAAGATCCCATGCACCTTGAACCAAATAACCTCTAACCTTTGAAATCTTCAGTAAAGTGCTGTCATCTATTGAACTGAGCGCACATTAACTTTTCCCGAGATACAGTCGGGTTTGACAAAGAGATGAAGCCGAGAAATAAACGTCTCCCGATATATATTCGGGTATAACAATATTTCTCGATATATATTCGGGTATAACAAAAAAAAAAAAAAAAAAAAAAAAAAAAAAAAAAATTACCCCGAGTAACACTCGGGCGTGACATTTTCGAACACTAGTGCTGTGCCTGAGATTATTTCGGGCATGACAGTTAAAAGGTTAATAACCTGCTAACTAATTCAGTATCAGTAATATGAATAACGTTTTGAAAGAATACATACTGTGGAAGAAACTACATCAAAAATATTGTTACGAATTTTGTATTTAGATAGATAATTTTAGTAGAATTGTAATTAAAATTATTGTATTTCTCCGTGCAATGCAGCAGCGCGAGACAAATTTTAAAATAAAGCTATGCCGAAAAAAAAAAAAAAAAAAAAAAAAAAAAAAAAAAGGAGCACGTGCATTTTAACATTGAATAAATGAGTATCTCGTTAATTTGTATCGAAATTAAATAAATGCAATTGACCACTATGTAAGCTGTAACCGTAATTACATCCTCTTATTACTTTCCAGAAATTTAGGGAAGCAGAAATTACTAGAAATTTCTCGCCACCGCTTGAAAACTATAAAAGGCCGAAGAGATAGCGTCTAGGTTTCAGTTGCTTAGAGTTGCTGCGAGTGTTTCTTAGTTTTGAGTGAACTGAGATATCTGAATTAGCTTTCTCTTTAGATACACTTTGCGTAACGTTGTATTTAAACGTTTTTAGTAGTTTGAAGTATAACTGCTGATTATACGGCGTGTTAATGGGAACACTTGTATGAATATCTCCGAGGAAAATCCCAGCGTTCTGATATATTTCTTTTAATAAGAATAAATTTTATTAACCTAGTATCGGACTTGTGCATTCAATCTATTAGGAACTCGTACGTACGCAACAATATAATCAGTATAGGCATTTTATTCTGTCTAAAGTAGGAAGATTTTCTTAAAAAGCCAGTTTTTCTCGAAGAGCACTTTCCAAAGGCATCCACTGTTTCAGGAAATAACTCTCAAGTGTTTCTCCATAGTCTAAATAATCCGGTCTCAAGCAGATTTATTTCCATGAGATGTGTTAAAACAGAATTACAAATTGAAAATATATTTCCATATCCTAATTTTATGAGATGACATTTAAGTTGATAATAAATGTGTTATTTTATTTAATTTAAAATTTCATTTGACTATGGACTTTGTTCAATTGACATTTTAATAACGCTTTGAATTTTATAGGTTAAAACATGGTTTCAAAATAGGAGAGCGAAATGGCGCAGGCTTAAACAGGTAAAATATATTGTTACTTTCATCTTAAATACTTGAACTGATTTAAAAGTTACTAAATCAATAATATCGTATTTTGCAATGCGGGTACATTTTGTGTGTTTGAAACAAATTATAAAGTGAAGTTTTGAAAATATTATACAAATAAGAAGAAGTCTCTAGAAATCATTAATTTTTTTCGATACGGTAAGAACGAAAAATCAAGTCTGCTCTCATCGAGATCCCTAACCACAGATTTTCTATTCGTGAACTGGACATGATATTCCCTTACGCCTCAAGAAACACATACAAGGAATGAGATAGTTCCTACGACGAAGGATTTCTGGAAACGTATCTGAAGAAATAAACTTTAATGCGTTATGTAATATTCCCATTGCAATTCCTTTAATACTCTTGGATTGAAATTCATTCGATATCGTTATTTCAGACATCATATTCCAGCTAACGTATGGAGGTGAATAAGGGGATTTAGAAAAAATTTCTGACGGATTACTATTCTCTCTGTAAGCGACTTTTTTTTTTGATAAGATTGATTCATTTAATTACGGCAAAGCGTCGAAAGCTATCTGCCTAAAGGGAGGGATGCCTTCGTGAAGGACTTTCTAAGGGAAACTGGCTCGTATACACTTTACGCATGGGAAAAACCACGAAAACACCTATGCAGACAGCCCGTTCGCGGAATTCAAACCTCGGACTGAACCGCCAGAGTTCAGCGATTTTACCGCTTGGCCGCCGGTTGGGCGCTCTTGTTGATAATATTGGATACCGTGTTTCCTTTCCGTTCTCCAGATCATGACACGACTTGAGTCACAGCTTGGAAAGTATCAATTTGCATATGAGTATCATTGAGCTTCTTTGTTTTCTGCTCCCTGACATATTTCAACTCAGTCTATAGTCGAGCTGCTCTGTGTAAGAAGTCAATGGAATACAGAAGAGCTTACTTCTTAACAATAAAAACAGGTATAGTTCGACCAGTACAACAGCGACCATGAAAGCAAACACGCATGCATATTACGAACGGATTTATTCAAAAAATAGAGAGAAAAGATGTAATAAGGATTTTCCCGTTGTTGTTTTTTCCTTATTTATTTCGACAGTGTTCAAACAGCACAGAATAGCAAGGATGCAGAAAAGTGCTCTTTTTTTTTACCTAAGTTGATATACCGAACATGATTTGTTATTAACTACTTGATTACATCGTAGTTAATTTTTCACTTTTTATTTATATATGTATCATTATGTATTATTTAAAAATATGAGAATTCTCAAAATCTAATTTGTCTGTGCATATATAATTTTTAGATAAAGTGTATTAAATAATTATTATTGTACTGCAATATATAACTGGTATAATAATTATTTAATTATTTTATTTTATGATATAATTTTTATTATCTTATTATCATTACAATGATAATAATCGTATAATTATAATAACATAATTATTATAATTATACAACTGTAAATAATTATTACAATTACGCTTTAATTAATAATCATTATACCGCTTTTACAATTTTCAGTATTAAAGCTTACATGCGTTAAAACACACCAAAAAAAAAGCATTTCTTAGTAACTAATTATAATAACTATAATCTTTTAGTTATTATAATTAGTTACTAGTTTATAGGATTATAAATTATTATTATAGTTAATTTTATTAATTATAATAATTATACTATAATATGTAATTACTACATCTCTTTTTGAATTTTTCGCTAAAATCTACATGCACTGATACACGTACTGAGGGAAAAATGGTCAAAGAATAGAATGCACTGATTTTAGTGGTATTATGTTTAAAAATAAGCGAATACTCTTCATATGATTTTTTTTAACAATGCCTTGGTTTTCAGGCTTAGGTTCAATTCTTGGTTCTCAGGCTGCAAATGAATAAGAAAACGAATTTATTTTCTGCGAAAATGAACCAGAAGTGCAAAAGATAATTTAGGACAAAATGATCATGGGTAGAAAATTTCCTCTTTCTAGCGAAGAAAGGATCTAGTGTGACCTCTCATTTCTTTTTGGACTACTTTTGGTCACGAAGTAATTATCACTACTTTTGGACGACTCGAAAGTTTTAGAAGCAATGCCAGCCAAAGTTACGTTTGCTGTTGATCGAACTATGTAGTACATTCTCCTTCTTTTACAAATTGACTTAATATAAGCCGAGACGAGGTTGTGGCTCTTCTTCTAGTCGAAGACTCCAAAAAGTTATGATCGGAAGGGAATGCAACTTCGTGAATGACCTGGATCTGTAGTATTTCAAACTGTGGATTTTTATTCAGAAACTGATAGAAATATGACAGTCATATCATTAACATTTAACCATCTTCAGGAGCTCATTTTCGTCCGTTCTATATCCTATAAAATCATTTAAACTACATTTCCCAGATATCTTACGTGATATTTTAAACATTTTGTTTCAAAATATAGTGAGGATTTGTCCAGAATCAAAGCGTTTACCTATATAAACCTTATGGAGGCTTGACTGTATTAAAAATGGGTGTCTACTGCGCAGAAAGTTAGTGGTAGCTTACAGTTAAGTAAATATTTTTCGAACTTTGAATCTTTATCCTTCACTGTTACATTACCATCAACTCATTATCATGCTTTTACATTCAGTTTCGAACTGTAAAAGAGCTGTTTGTTATATAATATTCTGGAGTCATTAGGATTTTTTGAAGCAGGAGATGTGACAAATGAGCAATGCCCTCGCCAGGACTCGAACCTCGGACCTCTCGATATGCGCCCAGTGTGCTCACCATTACATCAGGAAGGCATGCTAAAAAGGGAGAAATACTATATATACTCCCCCTTTTAAAGGGCGACTGGGGATTAGGGAATACAATTGCCAAATCCTGGTGGTGAATAATAAACATTCACCACCATCTGTCTAAGCTATAAACATCCGTTCGAATTTTCCTCCGAGTTGGCATTACTCCGCTTGTTTTGTCCTTAGAACGGAGACCTTTTCAGAGGGTTTACTCTTTACCATCTTTAGTTCGGGCGCCACTGTAGAGACATTAGTTTTTTTTTTTTGAGGCAGAAGACATGAAAAATGAGCAATGCCCTCACCGGGACTCAAACACACGCCGAGTGTACTGACCATTACACCACGAAGGCATGCTAAGAAGGTCTGAGAAGTACCTTATAACATTTGGAAAGCAATGTACCTGATATGGGAAATAAAAAATTTCAAGTTTATGTTTTTAATGCAGTAGACTGCGCTAGAAAAATGTCCTGAAATATTTTGTAAATAACAAATATAATGATAATATAATTTTTTATAGGGAGAAGGAGAGAAATTTAAAACTAAAATGGTTACTCCAAATTGCACCTTTTAACATAAAATTATCTTAAAATTGTTGAAATACTTATTTATTTATTCATTTTTTAGGAAAATTCTAGTCATCTAGCAAGCACAAATCCAGATGAAGTCCTCGGAGTTCATCAGTCCATGCGGCCAAACATCAGGAAATTTTCGGGCAAAGATGAATGTATTTCTTCTAGTCATTGATACAAATAAATATCAAAATTTGCTTGCAAATTGATTTTGCAAATCGTTTTAGTATTTTAAACTTTTTAAATTGTATATTTGATTATATTTGCAATATATATTATATTTGTTTAAAATTCTAATGAGTCACTAATGTGATAAATAAAGTAATTTTATACTAACTGTTATTTCTAATATGCATATGCTTCCTTCATTATATAAAAATTACACGAAATTCTTTTCACTTATGGTTTTGAAATATTCAAATATTTTTAACTCGTATTTAATCAAAACGCGTATATACACATGCATGCAGGTATACATTGTTTCCCTTTTCAATTTTAACACTCCCCCCCCTAGGTAAAGTGGCGTGGTAAAATTAGGATAGTTTTTGAGATAATACTCTAGTATTACTTGAAATTAAACAGTTTTTAACTCAGATTATGTCTGGGAGATACCTTTCAAGTGAACATCAAAATGTGCGATTATTTAGGTACCGTTCATAAGGGTTGTTTAAAACGGTCTTGAAAAATCTATCGTTCTAAATAACTGCTTTCACCAGAAGAAGCATCTTCAAAAGCTGGACTCAAAAGAGGTATTTCTTTTACTCTACCTCGAAAGCAGAGCGAAAGACAGATTCTTGTCCATCGTTCTACACAGAACTACTTGCTTTTCGCTTTTTCACCGAAATATGAGTGAATTCAGAAATCTTCCAACCAAATTAGTTTTTGTGATATCCTTATTTTAACAATGATTTCTAGCAAAGCGTATTAGGACTGGCTAAAACGTACAGCCATGGGAATTCGCAAAATTCATGGCAATTGGAAACACAAGGTCATCAAAAAAATCCAATGCACCAGGAACAGAATTTGGGCATTTTGCTGACCCCGCTTTCAGTAGTTTTATAAATTTACTAATAACGCTTATCACTGACAGATTCAGACATGTGTGATGCAAGAATAAAACAGGAAGCAAATGTTTTTCTTTAAAATCATCTGAACTTGAAAACCAAATCGTTAGTTATTCATACATATTTGAACCTACAACCCGTTATCGAATTCTTCACGGACAAACCGCTGAGTTACATTAATTGCAAGTAAGTTGAAAAATCAAAATATTTGCTTGATGTTAAAGCAAGGCATCGGAATTTATAAGTGAAGAGAAGACTTCATGATTTAATATGAATGGAAGTCAAAGATTGTAAGTTGATTCTTTGGAAAAGGTTAAAGATAGAGGAAAAGGAAAAGAATGGCATATGGTTTTTTGGGGGACTTCTTGGGAGGATAAAGCAAATTCTTCAGATTTCTGGATGATTTCCGAGTAAATGTGTTTACCCTAAATTGACTAAATCTTTTCAAAAGCTGGCACATAAGACAGTTTAGGCGACTGGGAAAAATTATATGGAGAATAATAATCTTATTATTTCAAATAACTAATTATTTTAGATTGTTTTTATTCCCTCCGTTATTTACATGTATCATCCAAACATATCTCAGGATTCCAAACGATTTCAGTTTATTGTGAAAGAAGTTGTCTTAAAGAAAATGCTTATTGGCCAGATTCAAATACCATTGTTTATTTATGTTTTTAGAACTACTGGTACTTTTAGAGATGGTCGTAAATATGAAGTCTCCGTATACGTATTGCACTTACTATCGAAATAAATACTTTATTGCTGGAATTGTTCTCAGGAAGCGGAGTTCAATTTTTAGCATACGGTTTTGAAAGAAACATGATTTTTCCCATTATGTGGCAACTTTCGCTTCTTTAAATCAGTTTCATTTTCACACTCGAAAAATTGTTTCAATTTTATTGCTATTTGATATCAATCTAAATAAAATGTTTCAATGAATAATTTGTTATCAAATATTCTTCCTTAAAATATTTTCTTTCGGAAATTAAACTCTTGCCCGCGGGTTCACGTTCTCCGATATTTTCAAAATGTGATTAATTAAAAATTCTTCATTTGCTTAAATTTCACTCTCCATTTTTTAAATACAAAACGCAGCTGGAACGGAAGCCCAGAAATTATTGTGAAATCAATATTTTTATGGATCTTACGAATTCCCTAAATCGTATATTTAAATATCTAGTACGATATCTACATATACATCTGTCTATTCAATATATCCAGGAAAAACATGCTCGTGACCGTATGGAGACACTAAAAAACTCATGCCAACGTAATGCGGTAATATTTGAAACTGCAGGATCCTTTCCAGGCAATACCCTAAAGAGTTACTGTCCCAAACAGGACTTCACTTTAATTTATACAGTAATGTACCTCATTATCCAGTCATTAGATTCAAGCCTTACGTAACCCCAAAAGTTAAATAAAGTGTCTCAAAAATGGGAAATTTTGAAATGGAGATCTAGAGAAAACAAAAAATAATTCAAGAAGATTTAATTAGTATTGAGAACATTGCACTCATGTTGATGAAAGATGGGTCAAATTGTGATCTTGAAGATGTTGTAAAATAGATTAACTACCATTTCTATAGCAACATTACTATAGTTTTGATAGCCTGCATAATTTGACGTAATATCATCACATCAGTTTGGACTATTTCATCAAGGATTTTTTTACTTCATTTCCTCAATTGTAGCAGGTCGAGGATGATACAGTTTGCCCTTAAGATTATCTTGAATTTGAAAATCACAGCGATAGATCAAGTCTGGGGGATGGGGAGACTGGCCAAACAGGTGTCGTAGAACTGCTTATGGGAATTTGCCAATCGACCTGCTATACAAAGGAAGAACTAAAAGAAAGTACTGCTCTATTTGCATAGAAATATAACTGAATATTAGCTTTAAAACATACATCTACAGTATGTACGTATGTACGTATGTAATGGCATTCTTTGTATTATTTATTGCTATCTTTCAACTATTTATTCTTTTTATATGTAGCTCTGTTTCAGAATTTTGGAGATACTTATAAAGATTTATTTTCTTTATTAAATTTTCTAGTTTTTAAGAAATTTAATGACAATTTTTAGGAATGTATTAAAGTCCTCTGCACATCATTAGTTCCTAAAGTATAATGTGAGTTCAAAACAAATGGTCATATAAAAAAAAGAAAGTAAATTAAGAAATTCACCGTCTAAGAACTTGTAGTCATTCATGCTGCTATCGTAAAAAATGAATTGGATGTCGAAGCAATTACTAATATATTTACGCAATCATAATGAATGCAACAATTGTTCCTAATATAGTGCACAATGCACAGCACGTGTATATATATATATATATATATAAGGTAACAAAAATATGTACATCAGAATTCTAACTTTAATTTGCAATAGCTCATAAATTCTCTTTATTAACATAATTATACTCCCTTTTGTATTAAAAATAGTAATTGCTTATACTAAATCGCTTTTAATGGCGCCATTCAAAATTAATCCATGGCATATGATTCTTGCATAACGATAATGACGTATGCACTTGCGTAACACTTCAGCCAATAATAATTCCAAATTTGCAACCCGAAAATTAAAATTAATCGATCAAAATATAGCTTGACAGAAACTAAATCATTCTGAGCTGAGCTTTCATCTTGGACATGTAGTTTCTCTTTGCCGCTTCTGTGTTATCAACTGGTTTCTTGCCTGATGCTCTTTGTTCATAGAAATTAATTGTTATAAAAATGTAGAAAAGACAATAACTTGATCAGGAACAAGCACGCAAAGTGCACCCATTATGGTGTGAAATTCATATTTAGAATGTGCTTATGAAGTAAAAAAAATGCTGAATTCGCCTTGACTTTTATGGACTTGACTTTACGTATCGACAAGCCAACATCATCCACATTACTTCCTGCAGAAAAAGCCTTTATTTGAGCTTTTTTTTTGGGGGGGGGGAATTTATTTGAATTCTCTTGTAAACATCTGCATTTACATTTAATATGTAGCAGATGTGACTAGTAATATGTACAATATACACTTTATAACTTAAAAAGCGACACATTAAGAAGGAGTGATCCGAATGGGACGAAGATTGGTACATATTATGTACATGTATTAGTAACGAAACTATAAGAGTATTGTAAGAATTGAATGCTTTATTGAGGAAGTACAGTTGCAAGAGAAAAAAAAATCTATAACGCTTCGGCCCACCTCTGGCCCATATGCCAGCTGTTATCCGGCTCAGCATTAACGGGTAGATTTTGGTGGTTGTTGTCCTCCTGCGAGACTGCTTGACCAATATACATTCCAATTAGCTAGTTAAGTCAGCGCAATCTCCGGGACGGTCGGAGAGGCCTGCTCATCAGAGCCCAAGTGTGATCCATTGAGGAAAGATCTGACTGTCGTGCTGGCCAGGGAAGTTCTGGAGAAGCACGAAAACAAGCAATATAATGGCGTGTCGTATGAGGCCGGACATTATCCTGTTGAAAGAAATTGAGTCCAGGTACCCGCGAAAGGAAGAACAACATTAGTGGTGTAGAATCCCGTTCACGTACTGCCATGCTCCAAGGGTGTCACAGATGACAACCAAATGGATCCGGCTATCAAATGAAATGCCACTCCCTACTATAACTCTAGGTTGTTGGACTTGTGGCAGACAACAGTTAAGTGAGTGTCCCACCGCTGTCCTGGACGTCTCCTGACGCGTCTACGTTGATTACCGAGGCTTAGTTCGAAGCGGAACTCACAGCTGAGAAGGATTCTACTTCAGCCTGAGAGATCCCCAGTCTGTGAGGTCGCAGGTCGAATGTCTCCGACACCATTGCAGACGTGCCTGATGATGCTCAACGGTGAGGGGCAATCACCGCAATGGCTTCCATGACCACAGCCCCACCCCCGTTCTCTGAATGGAGTATCAATACTTCTTGTAGTTACTGGTGTGCCCGTTACACTTTGGATCGCTAATAAGGACGATTCAGGGGCTGTGAGTACTGATAGGACGATCATTCTGTCCTCGCATTTTATGGTCGCTCTCAGTTGACCGTCACCTTCTTAATGCTCTTTACGGGCATGGTTAATCCATTCCTGCGAACATCGTTGAATGGTAGCATAGGTTGGAGCATTTTTAGTCCAAATGCACGTCCATTCTTAAATAGTGACATCTGCTCATACAAAACGAAATTACATTCAATGGAAGTTATGCCTTAATATTAGAATGTGCTCTGTTTTATATACCCTCTGGATGTTCCGTTTGAATGCGCTGGAGTTCCAGCTAGTCAGTCATAGCCGCAAAGGTTAATAATTTTCATATTTTGCCGTAAGTTATGGGCATACGCAATTTCTTCCCGTTCGGATAACTCCTTCTTAGTGCGTCGCTTTTTATGTTATAGAGTATATGTAATAAATAAAGCTTATTTCGAAAACATTCTAATAGTACCAATTTTCACTTACGCATATTTTGAAAATTTTATTAATTTCTTATAGTATTAAATGATAGCCTTATAACTGAGGGTGGGTGTCTGTCTCCTGCGACAAATACTTTTAGCATTTCATTGCCTTATGAAAAGATAAAAGTAAGAGACCATAATTAGGAGAAAAATGAAAGAGTAATTCATAAAGAGATCTGGAGACACCTCGCAACAACGCTTATCAATTCTAGATCCGCAATGCAATAAACTTTTCTATTTACTTGTACTTGAATTACCAAACCGTGCAATAACTGGCATTAATATGCAGTGGCGACATCTTTGAATAACGAGTTTAACTAGAAGTTTTCCTTCTTTCTCACCTTAATTGCTGGAAATACTTCAGATACCATGATTGTAAAACGAATTTTCTTTCAGTTTTAAAACTTGAAATAATGTACAACGTGTGAAGAAGATTCGTTAATTTAGAAATGAGTTATTTGATAAACTTATTTTGCATTTTCAGCCGTACATTCACCCATGCTTTGTTAAATGATGGAAAACTGTCATCTGAACCTTTCGCCTGTTTCAGTTGAAATTTATAGTTTTAGTCAGAAACTACCAATATCCTAGCCAAAAATTTCAAACGGGAAACAGTATTCGTAATGAAAACAAAATAAAGAAGAGAAACTTGTAAAATATCCGAAGACATATTAATAAATGAAAATCAATTTCAGAAACTGTGTACATATTAAAAGGAACAATGAAAAAATAAAGAAAGCTCAAGTGTTAAGTTTCTAGGTTTTTTTTTTTTTTTTCGTCTAAATTACCATTATCTTGTACTTAACGATTTTCTTGTACTCATCTTAATCATATATGAAAGAAATCTGAAATTTAAATTCAGTTTTCCTTTAAGAAATGTAGTGCCTTCTCGCTCTACAACGATTAGTTTTCTCCTAGCAATACGTAGATATATAACAGCCGGTGAACTATCTGAACTAATATCATGTGGTGCCATCTGTCGGTGAATATCGAATATGAAAACAAGAACCTGTTCTTGTCCATTTTTTATATTCAGTATTAATAATTATCAAAATATGCAAGTTGATATAGCGAAATTTAGCTTTGTCAATATATTACCAGTGACGTCAAAAAATTCAAACCGCTTGCTGTCGATTTAATTTCAACGCATTAAAATTACGTGTAGTTTTAATACCAAGAAATTAGTTTCAACTTGCTGAAAAATTTCAAGCTTAAAAAAGCATTTCAGGATAATAGAATTTGTAATATAATTTCTTTCAAACTTCCTACGATCACAAGAAAGTTTTATTTCATGGCCAAAGAATAAAATCTGCATTACGTTATATGTTTTCATATAAATAATATGATATTTTTGTATATGTTACGGTTAAAGCTCAATGACTGACCAAATTGAGAAATGGCCAGCCACTTCTAGAATTGGTCATTATATGATCAAAGTCCGACACAGACAATAATTTACCATTATTTCAGGCTTTGGTAATTCCAGGTGCAGGTTTATGAGTAAGAAACTGACCAAAGTTAGAAAATAATAATTATTTTAATAATTTTCAGGGAATTCATATTCTTAGCCTTAAAGGTATATTAACAATTAATGACACCAACGATAAAAGTTACCTCTCCTCCTTAGTACACCATCACTAGTCCAAATGATTGATCACAAGCAGCTTATGAAAGGAGTAAAAGTCACATAAAATGGATGAACAAATCATGATTTAAGGACTCTGATCTGTTTTGTAATTCATGTCGTAGCTATCAAAAGCTAGATTTTATCATTAGCGAAATCATTATTTATTTTTAGAATGTAATTAGAAATAAACATGAAATATTTCCTGCATTACACGGAGGTACAAAAAAAAAAAAAAAAAAAAAAAAAAAAAAATATAAATTACGTAATTATAAACTTTTCTCAGAGCTATAAAAATTACATTGATCGCCTGTGATAATAACATGTTTACTAGTTCTAATCTGCCCAAGTAAGTAAAAAACGCAGATTACAGTGTTAAAATTATCACTTATTTGTTTTATTCAGTTATTACGTTTTTGAGAAAATATTTAATTATTTTTATTTATTTCATATTTATTTACTTTTGCTGCGAGGATGTTTTTAACAGTTTATTTGTTTTGTTTTCTTTAGTCGAATACGGCAAAACACGTGAGAAATAAAAGAAAAAAATCTTTAGAGGAAATATAAAGGTGAAGACCTTTTAGAGAAACTGTTTCCTATTAATGTTATACTAGGAAAAAACTGATCCACTAATGACCAAGTGGCTGAGACCTCTAAAACTGGTATAGCTGCTCTGGCTCGACTTCTTGTTTCCCATGTGTAACATCAAAATGAGTCAGATTCCTTTGAAGTCTTCCATGAAGGCATCGCTTCCTTTAAGCAGATAGCAGCTGTGCGATTTCCTGCTTTCAAATAAACTGATCAACACGTGGAAACTAAGAGAGCATTCGTATAGCATCCCATTCGCCATGTCTAGAACGCGAGTCGAATAATAAGTATTTAGTGGTAATACCCATTCACCCAGATGAGTCAGTCTCCATAGATATTTCTAACTGTGTGTGTTAAAATAATGGCGCTAGTGAAGAAAATTCATTGTTTAACAGTTATGTCATGAAACTGTAAACAGACCTTTTTTTTGATACAAGAAAATGAAAATACAAAACAGATCAAATATTAAATTCACAATTTCTTTATCAATTTTTATATGATTTTTATGCCTTTATGAAACTCCTTACAGCAGCATGTCTATTCATTTATCTTTATTTTTTTTCGGAGCATGTAAATCTTCACAGAGATTTCTAACTGTGCAGTAATGATAATATTAATGATAAAGTGAAGCTTTTAACTATTATACTATTAAATAACAAATATTCCTTTCATCTGATGCAGTGCAACTTCTAAGATTCTAGAAGTTGAAATGAGTCTAGTTCTATGTTCTGCCAGCTTCTAGTCAAACATAGAAATGGCTATGTAAAGCGCAAAAAAAATTACAAATTTTGCCTGTTTAAGGCTTTCACTACATAACGCGACCAGTGCTAGAAGTGGCAAAATCTATCTATCTACACTCGTGTGCAGAATTAAGAGAATTTGCAAATGATGCCTATTTTAACGAAAAATTTTGAACCAAAGATACTAATTACGCCGCCAAAGGATTATGAAAATATTCAGAATTGAATATGTAAACGTACAAGTGCGTATCTGCGAAGCTGTGATTGTGGAGGTGATATAAACGCAAGAGGGTTTTTCGCTGATTTGTGTGCTCGTACTCCTTCATGATATTCGCTATAATTCTTGTTGGGTATTCTAGAGTTGGGTAAATTTATAAGGTGTCAGATAAAATGAGTAGGCACGAGCGTATGCATGACGGAATGAGATGATGAATTTTCAGCAGATTGGAGGCAGTCCAGTTACAAGCACAGGCGGCTACAGAGCTCAATGTAAGGCCCAGGATCATCTGCAATTTGTGGAAATAGTCTAAGGACACTGGATCCATATCGAGAAGACCTCAGCAAGGTAGACCAAGAACCAGAACGACGAATGGGAATCGTTATTTGTCATTCTCAGCTTGGCGCCGCAGGATTTATACAGCTTCATAGCTCTCACATGAGCCGTATGTTGCCACTTGGAGCCCAATTTCACGGTCTACGGTTTCACGAAGGCTTAACGAGTAGGGCTGTATGCTAAAAGACCCGATGTTTGTGTTTCGTTTGCCTATAGTACTATGATGGAAACAACTTGAGCCTTAGACCAGACTTCAGTGAAGCACCGTGCATTTTACAGATGAGTCGAGATTCAGCCTAGACATTGATTCTCGGCGTACCAGTATCTGGAAAAAGCCCGAAGCACGATACCATCACTCCCTCATCGGGAAAAACGATTATTACGGTGGTGGAGGTGTAATGGTGTAGGCAGGCATTAAGGTGATCGGGTTGCATACCTCTGTGTTACAGAAAAATCTTCACGACTACTATGAGGTATACAAAGGAGATCTTAGAGCCCTATGGTCGACTATATAGGACACAGATGGCCTTCAGTAGCTGCTAATGGATGACAGAGCTCTTCCACATAAGGCTCAGCTGGTCAACGATTACATGGAAAGCGAGGATATTCCTCCAACGGATTAGCAAACTACATCTCCTGAAGCAACGTGTAGAGTATGTTTGCGACAATCTAGAGTGAGTATTTTCATATCCCCGTACCCATCCGAGAAGCATCCCGAAGCTGCCTTCCTGCAACAACGTGATCGACCGCCTCCTATCCAGTATACCGTCACGCTGCGCGACCTTTCTGGCTGTGAGAGAGGACCATGCTCCACATCAGATTCATTTTCAGTTCGATATCACAACATGGATTTTAAACATCCGTTTACTAAGAGCTTTAATGGTAATCATGTGTACATAAAATGACTTTTGAATGGCACAACTCTTTTTCTACTATAAATGTAAATTCATTTAAAATTTCAATAAAAATCTGTCGACTAGTTTTTCAGAAATTCGACATAATAGCAAATTCTATTACTCGTACTATATACTTCTATACAATATACTATATATATAGATACAGAGAAAAACATAGTAATATATGAAAACAAAAACAAAATCAAAATTTAAACCTGTCCTGCTCTATAGCTGCTGGATTCAAGTAAATTAAACTCAAAGCAATTAAAATTAAATTGGAATTAAAACAAGGCAATTCCCTAATTATTAATACTTCCAACCGCGGAAAAGGTCTCACATTGTAGCTAAACATAATCAAATTAATAAAAGACTCATGATTAGCATAAACCGGAAAATAAAGATGCAAATGGTAAAGCAATAAAAATGAAATTAAAAATTAAAAATTAATTTCCTTTGTCTGAAATCCTAATTCTGAACTCATCAGGGAAAAAGGAATTCAAGTTTCAGAAAAGTTCATTTCTGAAATTCATTTCAATAATTCAAAGTTTAACAGGATAGGACATTTTGAACACATATAAATGTACTGTTTTCTCCCATTGGACACTTAGTCCCGTATCTCATACTATTTCAAAGAAGTTCAACTTTTTTAAGTCTCCAAAGTAGCTTTGAATTTAACTATTTTTTGCAAGAGTCCACAGTTTGGAAAACGATGGGCTTTTTTAAGAAATTCAGTACGTTCAATAATTCTGTTTTCTAATGGATTTACAGTTTTTTTAGCCAAGCTAAAAAAAGCCAAGCTAAAAGCCTTTTTTTTGGCCAAGCTAAAACCTTTTTTCGGGTTACAATTTTATGTTATTTATAGAAATTATTTTTTGGAAAGTTTTTCATTTTCTTAGTATTAAAAGTTTACAATCGCATGATTGGGGGACCACCCATTTTTAAGTTTTATTTACATGATAATTTGATTTAAAAGTGAATTCTTTCTATTCATTAATTTGTAACTGCTTTTGAAAGTACGATTTGCATGTAATGTATCTTTGGATTTTTGTTTTTTTAGTGAAGTCATTTTTGCATAATATAGTAGTTTATTCAATTTCCCCTTTTTTTATTAATTTTTTCTTTTTTCCCAGTGATCGAATGTGTGTAGGTAAAATTCTGGGCATATTTGAGACTTGATTTTTCGGTTTTAAAGTATTTATTGAAAATTTAATTGAATCTTTTATCAGTTTTGTTTTAAATCTCAAATGACTCAGAAGAACGGAACAAGTATTCGAGACACATTAATCGACTTTTCTGAAACTTAAATTCATTTTCCCCTGATGAGTTTTAAATTAGAGTTTTAGACAAAGGAGATTAATTTTTAATTTTTATTTTCATTCTCATTTTTATTACTTTACCATTTTCATTTTTATTTTTCGGTTTTATTCTAATGATAATTTTTTTATTAATTGGATTATGTTTAGCTATTATGTGAGATCTTTTTTTAGGGAATTGCTTATTTTGATTTCAATTTAATTTTAATTTTAATTTTGATTACTTTCAATGTTTTCGTTGAAAGTCAGCTAGGAAAGCTCCTTTTTACAGATACTACCATGCATGCGTTGGCAAATAATCGTAATTTGTCAGGACGCGACCTCTGCAAATGCGATCTTCTTCACGTAGCGAGGACAGTAACCCTTAAAGCTAAAATAATTTTCACATCTTACTGCTGCATATCTTATAATAGTCATGGGTTTAATTTTCATATTGTTGTAAAAATCAAGTTTAATGTTTGGTTCATGTTCAAAATCAGATTTGGTTTCCCTCTGCTTCTACTTAAAATAATAAACATTAGTTATTCCTCTGTTTCCTATCATTCATGAATAACTCTCAGTATCAGACAACCAGGTACTTATGCATATTAAGAAAAATTACTAAACATATTCAGGCATATAGAACAGGATATGTAAAAGTAATTTGAAGTCATTCATCAAGAATAAACTGCATTCACCTTACGAGACCTCGTTATTTATTTTATAATGATTCATTCATGGAGTGCCATTATCGACACCAGTGCATTAAAAGACGCCGATCAACAGACGAGCGGTGACGCCGCTGAATTCTGGTAGCTCTGTCCAGAGTTCGAACACCGGGGGAGGGGCTGGCTGTATGGGCGTTTTCGTGGTTTTCATGTATAATGTGTATACGAGCAAGTTTCCGTTAGAAAATACTCCACGAAGACATCCCCTCCTTCTTAGACAGACAGTCCTCGAGTGCTTTGTCATAATTAAACATACCATAGAGAAGTGAAGGTCCGTCGTTGTCTTATTGTAATAAATTTTAAAAAATTCATACAGTATTAGAGTTTCGATTCATTGCTAAGAGTTAATATTTTTAAATATATGTGCTACATTTTTGCTTTATGATACAGATATTTTTTGGTTGAATTGAATTGGGTAGTGCATATCAATAAATATTTTTTGTCAGTTATGGAGCTCTGGAAGTTGAATTTTTACTTCTTTGTACGAAGTAAAAAGGAAGTATTGTAATCGCGAAAAGTTTCAGGCAGCATATTTCAACGAAAATATGCATTTTGACCGCTATCGAATGCAATTTAACGATGTTTTTGCGTGATATCTGCACGTAAGGACAGAATAAAAGACTCTTTTCTCCAAAAAATTTATAAAACTGCTTTAAAATGAATTCTGAAGTGAATGTTTCATGGCTTCTGTACGAACGTACGTAAGTATCTCGCATAACTCGAAAACGAGTAGCCTCAGAACGTTGAAATTTTGTATATAGGACTGCTGTAACATGTAGATGTGCACCTCGTATTTTGGTTGCAATCGGCCGCACAAAAAGTATATAAATATATATATATATCCACTCTGTTACTCGACTCAGTGATTCAGTTTCTTTATTTTTATATGTTTGTAAATTGTGCATTTTTTGTTTTAAAAATGATTGAATTATGCTGTTCTTATCTTCCGGTTAAGGTTTCTATGCCTTTAGTAAATCTATATGCAATATTTTTAGAATTATCATAAATTTAAAAGCTGTTTAGGTGCCGCTAAGCCTAATAATTTTTTTGATGGCGGCCATTGCTTGTTCACATTTAAAACAGCAGAATAGTGGATTCGTTGCTAATCTGGAGAAACTTAGCTTCGGAACAACAAAGATAACGCCTTAATTTATTATTGCGAATTAAATCATGCTTAATCCTTTCTGGAATTTTTTCGAGGAGATAAGTGTTTATTTACTTCATAAATTTTAATACAGATATTTTGATTTCTTATGTATTTTTGCCTTGTCGCGAAGTGAGAACTGAATTAATTAAATGAGAAATACTCAATCGTTTGTGAAAAACGGTTTCTTTTTTGTTTTGTTTACTTAATTTCTTTTATACATGATTCTATCTTTATTATAGTATTTGAATAGAACATGTGGCAACGATTAGATAATTCTTTAAATGATATAAATTTTGGGCATTCTGAGTTGTAATATGAACGAAATACAATACTGTTAAGTGAACCTAGCGCCAGAGTGTCGCTATGGTAAACAAATAGAGTGAATTTTAAAGAATGCATTTATTCTATTGTGGTTTATGCGCTGTCGGCGAAGTAGATTTAATTCAATCCAATAAGTTTAAATGAAATGCAAGAAAAAATGCGTATAATTTAATATTCCGTACAAGGAAGTCATGTGGTGTACACATCAGATTTTTTGTTCTCATAATAGTTTTCTTCCCTATTAAGATAAATAAGTTTACCGTCAATTAGAAGCTTGTTTAAGAAACATTAAGGGGGCAGAACTCCTATTTGTTTTAAACATCTTCATTGCGTGATAGTTATAGAAATAATATATTGTTTTTGTTTATTGTTTAATTTATTATATGCTTGCCTCTTTTATTACTGGTGAATAAGAAAAGGAAATATTAACTCAGTTTTTGCCACTTACATATGTTTGAAACTGGAGACGATTATACTTAGACGATTTAGAAGGAAAAAAAATAGTACGATGAATCGACCCAATTAATTTCTTAATGAGGGCATTTGAAATTCAAAATTAGCTTTTTATTTTTGAGTTTATCAAAAAAAAAAATGTGCAAACAATAAAACAGTTTAAATGAATTATAAGGCGTACGATAAAAGTGGTAGTACGGTACAATAAATGCGGTATTTGAGGTACCATAAATACGGATAAATGTGCTGCACTATGAATTTAAAAAGTTCGCTGTACGCGGACCTTTTTAAATTTCTGAGATTCTAAATCGGCATGCAGTTGACACTAGTGCATTAAAAATTACATATTTTAAGTGCTGCTGGACTACAAATATTCATGACTTTCTTAATGTTTCTTGTCTGCCGCGTACATTAATTTCTTGCCTGCTGCATACCTGATATATCCGTTCCGTACTAATATGAGCTAAAGAAATTTATGATACCTAAGAATTGAAAGTTCAGAACTTATTAATTTTATTAATCACAAATATCCTTATTTATTTCTGACTCTTTATTTCATATTTAAAAATAGCAGCTTCACAGTTTTTATTCTCTTTTTGTTCCCAAACTGTCAGATGCATCTCTTCAGTTTTTAATTTTAATTTTTTTTTTTTTTTTTTTTTTTTTTTTTGTAATTGCAATAAGGCGAAGCGCATGAGGACGATCTGCCTAAGGAGAAGGATCCTTCGCTGAGGGCTTTCTCAGAAGAAATTTCCGTTATTCCTGGAAAAAATCTCGAAAACACCTATGCAGTAGACCTGTTTTCCGAGATTCTAACTCCCCTATGCACTACTTACCTTCCAGTGATATTATAAATTATCCCTATCTTTCGTGAGCACATTCCCTGAGCATTATTTAATTTAATTTTATCTTATCGTGCCTGATATTGACGTAACTTTTCTTAATTGGTCAAATTCTTTTAATCTTTTCGTAATTGACCCAACTTATTGGTTATTTAACCGCCGATTTCTTTGTTAAAAAGGGAAAGCTGTGGTTCTCATCCATTTGGGGAAAATAAAATTAAAAAAAGCGGTAATATGTATAGGGCTTATTGCTTATGACTTTCACCATTCTGCTCTCATTTCTAATGCTTATCATGGCCCAAATACGAAACAGGACTACATAAATATACTCATCGTTAAAAAAAGGTGTCCCATTCGTAATTAATGTCTGATTGAAATGCTATTTGGATGGAAGTTAGTAGCCGCCAGCAACAATAAATGATTAAAAATTGAGAGCGGTATAAAAATATTTACTGCACAACTTACAAAAACGTTATAACTTTTAAAGGATTGTTGCAAAATCATTGTTTTCAATGCACTTTAACACACTTCGCGGCATTGAATTACAGAGATCCCTAACGTAGCATTAACTCCTCTCATGCAGATTTATGGCATCTTATAATTTTTAATTACTATTTGATTAGATTTTAATTACTATTTGAAGTCCGAGTTAGCATTAGATTCCTCACCATTAAAAACGAACCAAAATATTGCACCATAAAATCTATAAATGAAGCTACTTAATTTACAGTATGATACAAATTTTATTCAAATCTTTGAGTGTCCAGATTTTACGACCTTTCATTTATATTTGTCAGGAAATTAGTACCTTCAGTTACAAATATTTGCACTTTAAGCACAATCGTTTTGTTTGGGAATACATTTATATGTAAACATTATTTTTATTTCTATTCTTTTTACAGTTGAAAACTGATAAGAAATAAAACCCATATTAGCCAATGAGCATCTACAATCCACGATGAAGATAACATCTAGTAGTTTCTTTCCAAGGCTGGAAATTATATCAGAATCGAAACACCTCCAAATGTCCAGTTGTAGTAAAAAATAAAGAAGTTTGTAATTATTTGCATACAAATATGCGTATTTTTGTTCAAGTATCAAAGAAAAGTTTAATAAATAAGAGAGACTAGCTTGTCATTATTTATTCTGAAGTTTCGTACATCTTGAGAAGTTTTCTCTGAAAGAAAGTTTTTATAATTGCTTTATTTTTAGCTTAAATTAAAGAAAGTTTTAAAATAGTTAATTAAACATGTTAGAATCATTTGAAATAAATATGTCTGAAAATGTAATAGTTAACTGTCATTATGCTAATTAAGACACAATAACACGCCGAATAAATACTAATTCAGAAGTCAAACAACAAATATCAGCGTTATATTTTCAAAATTTTCACAGGACTTCTGAATTAGTGTCATTATGCTATTTGAATTACAAAGTGTTGGTTTAGTTGATCATGGCAAAGCACACTAAGGCTACCTGCCTAAAAGGAGCGCTACCTTCGCCTTCGTAGAGGACTTTCTAAGGAAAACTTTGGGGTGGTAATACGTTACGCATGGGAAAAATCAAGAAAGCGCTCATGCAGCAAGCTCGTTCGTCTGGAATGAAACCCAGGTCAGAACTACCAGTGTTTAGCCATTTTATTGCTCGGCCGTTGGTGAGCCGAATTATAAAGCGTAGCGAACAAAAATATCTAACCGATGCCAAGCTTTAAATTTTGAGCAGAAAATAAATTTAACTTTCATTTTTTTTTTCATTGGACATTAATATCATTGTTGTTTATGCATATTTTGATAAATGTTTAGTTAGAAAGGTTTTAAATTTATTTCAGACATTTTTATTTTGTTAATTAAAACTTTCATCTTGTTAAGAAAAGGCCGTTAGCTGTTTTCAGATCAGGCATTCGGCCCGCATGCAGTTTTAGTCGGAGACCATTGTTGCATATCATTAATATTAATTTTATTGTGAGCTGATGAATAAAGAAACACTAAACTGTTAACCATTAATACAAGAAAGCGGTCTTGAAATCCTTTATAAATCTCTTTGATTCGTATAGAAAATATTTTTATATGTAAACAGAAGTATAATAACAGTTTAGTTATTCGAAATGTTTTTCAGAGATTGAATTCCTTAACTTTTTGAAATACATACATAAATGTATGACAAAAAGTTCATTTCATTCACTTCAAAAATGATATTTCATAAATCAATAACTTTTTTTTTCCTTTTATCTACTGCCCCTGTCAGCAAATGCTTTCTACACGATTTAATGAGAAAAATATCTATTCACAAACCAATTTCAGTTGAAGAAACATACACAAAAGCTGTTCAATGAATTAACTGAATTTTTACCTATTCCGAAGCCCACTTTACTTTATAAATGCGTATCTTATCCAAGCGATATCAAAGCTCATCAATTAGTGAGGAGGCGTCAGGTACTGTAAGTGAGCTAACAGGAAGACACCGTTTATCAAAAACATATGTTGAGAGAAGAAAGAAAAATGCAATTTAATAGGACGCGTATTCCATCATCCATCCTTTGGAAACTTCTGATTTGCATTGTTATAAAGTTGTCTTCCGAATTTGACAACACAACAAAAGCAAGCATTCCTTTTATGTTTGCCGCTATTTCGTGTTTCGCCTAAGAGGCAAATTACCGAACATTTTACAGCATCGAAACGAATCTAATTAGCTTTCGGAATGTGTGAAACCAATCAATAAGCGATCAAAGAAACATCCCTTCTTCATGACCTATTACCTTAATTAACTTTCCCAAATTAGCAATTAGATTGCAACGCATTACAAGTGCACTGACTCCCGATTTCTATTGACTGACAACGAGGGTTACCATAGCCATCGTATCTCGCCACAAGAGTTAAGATGCGTTGGCGAGGTAAAGCGCTCTTTAACGACACGAAGGAGTTTCCGCATTTTTGAATCTCTTGTAATAAATAACTTCTTTGTTTGAAGATATAAGATATATGTTTAGATATTTGGTACTCGCTCTTAACTATTGCTAAAATTTCTTTTACTTGGGTTCAAATAGCCAATATCAGTTGAATTCCTTAACATTTCCTCATGCAAACATTCTGATTTACAGAAGCAGCAGCTGTGTTTTCTCTCATGTTTCATACATGTTTCTTCTCTCGAAAGCGCTCCCCTAGTAGTCGAAGGTCTTTAAGTTGCAAACTACTGATAGCTAGTTTTCTTTGCATTTGACTTACGGATTCTGCATCGAGTTGTTACATCATTCCCGAGCATATAGCGAACTAATATGCCTTAGAAAGTTCTCCATGAACACAGCTATCTTCTTAGGCAGATTGGCCTTAGACGTTTTGTCATAACTAATTAATCTATTATTAAGATTTTGGAACTAAATAAATGGTAAATATGTGGGGAATGGAAATGCGTAACTGTATACGATTTTAGGTTGAATGGATTAATTAGTTATGACAAAACGTCTAAGGCCAATCCATTTATTTAGCTCCGAAATCTTAATAACCGAAAGTTATAATTTGAAATCTTTTACGATCATTTTCGATTATTAATTTGCTCTGCAGATCTTGCAGTTAAAAGATCTTATAAGTCCGTGGTTAAAGTGTGCATGGGGTGCTTCAAAGTATTATTCATTGTTGACAAGATATTTCATGCATTTTAAATTCTCTAATCTACAATAAAAATGATATTAAGTGGCAAGTAATATATCTATATCTATATCTATATATAGAGAGAGTATATGAAAAAATACGAAGTAAAAAGAGTTCAAAACCTAATCTAGTCGCTCGATGAAAGCAGCAACAAGTGGCGGTAATATGGCAAAATAGATTTCAGTAAATAATACGTTAAAATTCATCCCATATTCAATTCGGAATAAATCATATGAAAAAAAAAAAAAAAAAAAAAAAAAAAAGAAGAAGAAGAAGAAGAAGAAAAGAAACAGAAGCACAGTGGCAAACTGCAAGAAAAAGGGAGCAAGACATACAGAAACCAAAAATGGAAATAAGAAATTTAAATTTTTTGTTGCAAAGTCATCAAGGGGTCGGTTGCGACAAAAGAAGTAAATAAATATCTGCACTTGACATTTTTTAAAATAACAACTCCTCTAACTGTAAAATTTGCAATGGTCTGGGTAATGATCTCATTAAATACAGAATCCCTAAATATAAAACTAATAGTAACTACTTCAAAATTGATTTCATACATCCTATCTTTATTGAATATAGTAAAATACTCAAAACAATACAAAGAATATTTCTCAGTTAATGACTCTAACATCCAAATCTGCTTTAAATAGAACAAAAATGAAGTAGTATCATTACCAGTCACAACAGTGAACTAATTATTGACGCGGCTTATTTCTTTCACGAATCGAGCTTTTAAGACTATACTGAGCAATATCAAAACCCGAGATCTTAATATTGTTAAGAACCAACAACTTGTGACATTATGCATCAAGTTAAAAATTAACTACAATCATAGTAAGAATATTTGTCTTAAAAAGATTAAACACAATCTTGACCAATTTATGATTACGATCAGCTACAAATATAACTAGCTATTTGTACAGCTTCTTTGAAAAATAGAAACATGATGTTTACAATGGCATTTAAAATAATATTAGTAAACTTCAAGTCAATAATGCAAACAGCAGTAATTTTAGCCTCAAAAAACTTAGGAAAATTACTGAAGAGCTTAAAACCCAATTGATGAATTAATCAATTGACAAAATAAGATGATTGCTCGAAGGGCGCTGAAGGTAGACTGAATCCGAACCGTAAGTCTAAGAGGGCAGGAGCTGATGGCATGAAAATTACCCATAAATTACACTATTATAAATTCTCTAGTTTGTATACACTTCCAAAATTTCATAAAAATCCAGTCAAACTCAGACTTACGGAGTAAGTAATTACAAAAGAAATGGATCAATATTTATTTCACTAAAATTCTCAAAAAAATTTGTATTAAGGTCCAGAACAAATTAATATTGAACTACATTGGATTATCAATACTTATCAGAAAATTATTAAAACTGTTAACAAACAACAAATTTACAATACCAGCTATTACGATTTTGAGAACTTACACACCATTGTGCCATTTAATGAAATTTACAATAGTTTAATTGAGCTCTATCACCAGTTTCCCAGCATTAAAAATTTAACTGATTTCGATAAATGGAACTCTTATCATAAATTCTACTCTTTCTGACAATTTATTAAATATTAAAGAAAAATTTTCTACAAATTAATGGTATTCTTATGGGAACCAATTATTCAACTGCCGTATGTAACTATTCCTCTTCGTTAAGGAATATAATTTTATTAACAATTATTACAAACCAGAACTTTTTTAAATTTAGCTGCAGGTACTTTGATGACAACATTGTCATTAATAATTACAATGAAATTGAAAAAAAAAAAGATATCTATCTTAAATAATATTTAATAAATCTAACAAAGATGACACCGAAGCAGCTTGCTTACAAATTTATAATCCCAACAATATTACTTTATTTGATAAAAGAAGAGTTTTCAATTTCACAACAATTAAACTAATAATTGGAAATGTAATATCTCCAGAAAAATATTGCTAACGTTATTACTAATGAAGCAAAAAGAATAAAAATATTTGTAACGACAGCAAAGGTTTTACAGAGAGTTTAGTGTATTAATTAAAATGTTAAATGATAGTATTAAAATTCCATATAATTTCAGCAAAAAACAGCTAGCTCAACCGCAGTTGTCAATCTAAAAATTACATTCGTTCCCATACTGCTGTTCATGAAAGGCTGTACTTAAACCATTATGGTTCAAGTATAGCCTTAGTATATTTAGGTAGTAATCATTAGGGTTTAGGTATAACCTTAGTATAATAACCTTAGTAAATTTTTTATAGTATAGTTTGGATGTTCTCAACACAGTTGAATTAGGCATTCTTGTCAAAATTTCTTACCATCGTTTCAATTTAGATCAGACTATCTTATAGTTATCTACCTCTTTTAATAACGAAATGGGCCTATTTAGTTTCCAAGTCTCAAGAAAGCTCGCTTGAATCAGTTTAATATTCTGTAATCTTTCCCAACTTTATTTATTTTCTGCCTTTATTCTCTTTTAGGTTACTTTATAACATTTTTGCTAAATTCCTCTTATGTATTTTCTAAGACATTGCTCACAGTTTATTTAACACTGCCTTAACTTCATCACAATTATTTAGCTTCTTCGAAGTTATCTATTTATTCTCCATAATTTTTTTAACGTTTTCAAATACTTTGATATTAAACACTACAACTCATCCCAATCGTTGAGCTAAACACAGAAACTTATACCATTCATTGAACTAATACATAATTTAATTTTTTGGTGGTTACTGTTGAATTTCTTTTAGAATTTATAATTCAGCTAATTAGGTGGTTTTTTTTTTCTTTTTTCTCCTTTTACAAATTATTCATTTTTACTACATCAAATTTACTGTTATAACGGAAGTTTTTCTAATTGTTTTTTTAACATTAATCAGTTTAAAATTCGTAATTTATCTAAATTCAGTACTTAGCACATTTTAGGTTTAGCAACAGTATTTTGCTACTAAACAGGATGAATATATCTTTTCATTTAAAAGCTTTTGTTACTCTGATGTTACAGGTTTTAAGAATTACCTCCTCTTTTTGGTTTTCATTTTTAATTTTTATTTTATTACTTTTTAGATCAAATTTAATTTATTATTTTTTATATGTTGGACTGCTTCTGTTTTACATACTTTTTGGACTCCGTCCACTTAAACTGAAAATGATTAGACTTTTAAGCTTTTTTTTTTTTTTTTTTTTTTTTTTTTTTTTTGCTTGTTTATGATTTTTATGCTAGAATTATTTTTTTAAAAATTGAAACGGCTTATATAGTTTCAAAATTTATATATTTTTCTTTTATTTATTGGATTGCTTACCTTTGCATGGTTTCTTTTTTTGACTCGGTCTGCTCAAAATAATAATTTATGCTTTTTTAAATTTATTTATGTTTTTAATGCTATATTTTGCAATTGCTACACTACTTCGGCCTTCAGGGGGTGGACTAATATACACGGATTACTCTGATTGTTTTTCTGAGATTATTTTAAGCTTTGAACTTTTATTTGTGTCTTTACTGGTTCAGAAACAGGATGATTTGTTTATTTCTTTCGTTTCACCAATCCTTGATCATGATGCAGCGAAAGAAGCAAGTTTCTTATTTCATTTTTGGTTTTGGCATGTTTTGCCAACTTTTTCTTACAGTTTACCACTGTGTTTCTGGTTTTTGCGCATGGTTTATTCCGAAAAGAATATAGGATGAATTTTAAACGTATTATTTATTTGAATTTATTTTGCATTATATATATATCTATGTATACACTTACATATACACATCAGAATATGTTACAGAAAGATAAAACCATTTACAATTGAATTAATAAATTGAGTTTCATACGGAATTGAATTCTAATGACATAAATTTGAAATTAAAATTAATTCTTGTATTGTATGTAAATAAATTCGACTAAATTTCATAACACTAAAAATAAAAATAAAAAATAAATTGTTTGGATCATTGTTCCAGAATGATAGAACCATCTGAGTAAACTATCCGTATTATGAAAATTTCTGTACCACCAGGCAATTTCATCATCAGGCATGAGACCAGATATAAAGATACTACGATTTGTTTTGTAAAACTTTAACTGTGAAGCTTCCTAGGCTTTAGTGTTATTCAGTATAAAACGTACAAAGTATTAGTGACGAAGGAGCAAGCAAATCTAAATTAATTATATCGGGTAGATTTATACTGCTTTGATAAATTTGACTATGGCGAAGCAAATATAAATTTGACTGTAGCAGATTCAGGGCTATCTGCCTAAGGGAAAGAATTCCTAAGAGGAAGAACTGTGCAGGACTTTTTAAGGGAAACTTGTTCGTATCTATGCTATACACAGAATTGTGGAGAAGAAACTCTACCTGAAGGGAGGAATTTTGAAGGACTTCCTAGGGAAAACTGGCTACACGCAGGGAAAGCCGTGAAAACATCCATGCAGCCGGCTTTTTAGCTTGGAATGGAACCCAAGTCAAACTACCAGTGCTCAGCGACTTTACTGCTCCGCTTCTGGTTGGCCGTAAATTAATTATTTCAGCAATTCTCAAGTTCATTAATCGTTCTTGCTATACTGTTTCCTAGTTTGGATTGTATATCAAGCAACAACTATACTGCCCTTCTTTCATTCTCTCCTAATGAATATGACATTCGAATATGAAACGAATAACACCTTCACTAGCCATAACGGTTTCGGAATTTCATACTGTATTGCATCTGATAAACTGTAAACTATTTTGTAATAGAAAATGGAATGTCGCTTTTGTTTGAATATCATTACAAATTTTCCTTGCCTGAAATTGGACCAAATAATTCCAGTCACCCGGATCATCTAAACATAACATCTGACCGCTCAAGGCAAATTGGTCCCATTTCTGACAAGATAGATACTTCACTTTCTAATTAAAGACATTTTTAGTCTTTCAAATGCTGAATACGAACCAGTTCCATTAGAATGTTCTTCCCAAAAATCTCTCCCTTTTTGTTATACATATTCTGTCAGTCAAACGGTCTTTCAAAACTGAATGGTCTGTTTCAGACTTGTAAGCCGATAGAGAAGATTGACCATGAAACTGAATATTTGGCAAAACTAGAATTAAATGGAATACTCTTTTTTGGGAAAAAATTCCATTCAGTTTTAAGTACCTAGAAAATAGCATAATAGGTATTATTAATGAACCTAGAAATTCTTTGTGTCGACAGTTTATTTCCACTTAACAGTCTGTTCTTGTGTCATTAATAATTTCTAATGCCCATTGCTGAATCAAATTTAAATTTAAATATAGGAAAGGTTAGATAAGAACATGATGACCTAAAATAAGGCCTTAAACTCTTAAAATATTTTTGGCACCCCCATACATGTTTACTCCAGTTTTTTCTTCATTCCTCCTCTCTCTAGGTTTTGTTACCATGCATTCCGTGGTAAAACCGGCAATTGGAAATTTTTTAGTGCCCACTTTTCTGAATATCTAAGAACATTCTTGTGGTGCCTCCTCTCTCTGATACCCTAAGGTCGTGCTTATATTGCTTAATGGTTAATCCATCCCTTGAGAGAGGCCCTTATTAAGAATTCTAAGGAAACCTAACATTTATTCACTTTTAAGGAAGCAAATTATGTATACAAATTTCAGCAAAAAAAGTTAGATTTCTTTTATTTCAGGCCTTCTAGTATTTTCATCAGTGATCTTCTAGTCCAATGTTGGCCTACGACCCTTGGTTTGGACACTCACATATGAAGGTTTTTTAAATGACCCACGCTTTGAATTTTATAAACTTATCTTTTATATCATGAAACAGAGAACAGACAATCGAAAATATTAATAAATTAAAGTACAATATCTAATGTCGAATTAATACTATATTAAAAAAAATCCCATGCGGACACTGGCTAACTGATTTTCTATCATTTGACTGCAGCTATGTATGACTCGTGACAATCGGTTATAAACTTGACTTACATATTCGTTGCATCGTAGAACGGGAATGACCAGCTCGCAGTCATGAAATAATTGGCAGCTTTGGCGTACGCATAAGTGCTTAATGAATCAGTTTTATCATTATTTATTATTGTTAAATTTTCTCGTCTAAAGATGTATGTATATCGAGGACATTAATAAAAAATTTCTTCTAAAATTGTTATATTCTAATCACATTTTTTTGGTAGCGCTGTACCAAGTCGGCGGTCAAAAAATAAAAATAAATGACACTTCCAGACTATATTAAATAGAATGTTTTGATAAGTGTAGTCTGACTGAAAAAAACATGAAACGATTGCATGTGTAATTTGTAACGGAAAAGTCACTTTACGTCCATACACTGTAAAAAGACATTTTAGAAAGTTGCATCCAAATCTTGGCTTTTCAACACAGAAAATATTTTTAACAAAAGAAAAGGGCAGAATAATTCACAAACCCGTTTTTAAAAACTTCTTTGATCCCCCCCCCCAAAAAAAATAAATAACATTACAGCTATCGGTTTTTAAATAGCCCATTATATTTTTCATCTTGGGAAACCTCTTTCAAAAGAAGATTTTGTAAAACAAGAGTTTTAGAATGTAAAACTATTTTTCTTGAATACTTTAAAGGAAAAGATTGATTGTAAGGCATATAAATTAGTTACCATTGAGTCGCAATACAATTAAAGAGTTAGCAGTTGAATTAGAAAGGATTATATCTTCGCATATACATAACGACTTGAAGCATGCAGGAATATATTCAGTTGCTTTAGATGAGGGCATATATGCAAATGGTTATGCATAACCGATAGTTTTTTCTCGATCAGTATTTTTAAAGAATCTGATATTGCATTTAAAGAAATAGACACTGACCTACATAAAATTGTTTCTGTAATAACAGATAGTGCATCTAATATCGTAAGAAAAAAATAATTTTATTCAGCACCATAAGCAAAATATTAAACATTCTTTGATTGACTTTCATTGTATAATACATCAGCAAGTTCTATTTGAAGCAAGATTTAAAAACATTTTCCAAAATAGTACCGGTTGAAATAAAAGTTAAGAACTTAAGATAAAACTTAAGAGGTTTTAATAAACGAAAATTTGCACAACACGAAATTGAGTGCCAATATTCTGATTTTCTGACATACAATAATGTTCGACGGCTTATTTACGGTCCAGCTTACAATCGGTTTGTCAATGTATTAGAAGAAATAGAGCTCGTTTTGAATAAAAAACATTAATTATGACCAGTTTTCAAATATACATAGGTTAAATGATTTAATGTTCTTATGTGACATAATTCAGCATTTGAATGAACTGATTGATGATGTGAAAGTTGTATTAATGATGTCTGAAAATATGTTGTTATTATTGTTGTTACTTATCTTAACTGGTTAGCCATTAGGCTAGAGCAGATCCATGAGTCCAAGAACTGTCAATAAATCCAAAACGAAAGTAGGTCTTTTCAATAGGTCTACTTTTACAAGTCCCAAACAGGTGAGAAAATATTCAGGCGTGAAATGATCAGTATCATTATATTTCCTACAGATGGGGTAGGTTTTATTCCCCCGATCAAATTTAAGGCATTTCAGGTGTCCACTTAGGAGCCTCGTCAAAGCACTCTGCTAAGCCCGACTATCCCAAAAGCAATAGCACTTCTCGGCTGCCTGCCATAGTACCACTCATATGTCATGTTTGAAAATATTAAAATATTTATGATTAAACTTGATAACTTCATTCAAAATTTGGAAATGAAAGTCATGAAATATTTTCCTCAATTACAAAAACATTTTCAAAACATAGTATTATCAGGACTTGTATTCCTCTTCACTTGCTTTGGAAACATGAACTGTCCTGACTCGGAACAGGGAACTTACTCAAGCTATGTTCAATAAATTGTGAAGTAGACAATACACACAGGAAGGGTATACGAAACACTTTATTTTTCTATCTTTACAGAGATTTCCGGAACTTCGGAATACAGAGACCAACCACTTGTGGTCTGAACGTAAGAATATAAAACTACTAACTAAAACTAACTTTGGGTTAATATACAAGTGCCTAGTTTTAAGATTGGCCGTTATTTAACAAAATCCGTATGTAGTACAGAGAGCTGCTAAAACTACGATACGTTTAAAATTATCAAGAGGACTAAACCTCTGGCCTTGAAGGCAACCAGCAACCGAGTAAAACTACTATGGCAAGCGGCTTGCAATAACTCTTTCCTCTCTCTTGCTTGGCAAAAAGCCACAACTTAAGTACTTGGCGTTACCAAGACAAATTTGCATAAATAAGTTAAAGCTTTTAATTCTGGCCGGAAGTAGAAAATAAGAAGTGATAGTAAAGATTTAAAACAAAATAAACGTTAGTAAAACTTAGGATCCTTACAGTATTTTTTGAAAATACGCTTGACATTTAAGAAAATGCAAATAACAAATATTTAGTTATTATACAAGAAATAAAATAAGGTTTTCAGGAGAGATTTAATCAATTTAAATGTTTCGTAAATACACTCGTGCTGAAAAAAACAGCAACAAAAATGTTAAAAGAAAAAGTACGAATGTAAAAAATGAATTAATACATACAACTTGCATATGAGGTAAAGGCTGCATCTCCGAATGCATAAGTGAACCAAAATTAGCATAACACGCAATCCAGCAGTTCACACCATAACGCTTTAAAAGGGGCATGCTGGATTTATGCATCAATTAGCAAGCAGAGGTATTTCTGTGTAATCCGAGATAGCCAAAGCAAAAATTATGAGCTGTAAACACCATTTGCATGATGAAATGAGTTGGAGGGTTTTCGGGATGTTGCAGGCTGGGGCAAGAGAATCCACTGTTGCGGAGAGAGCTGAATGTTCATCCTAGTGTCATCTATAGGTTGTGGAACCATTACCAAACAAATCAAAAACCATGTAGAGGCATCTGGACGGTGGAGGATTACCATAACGGCAGACGATCACTTCATGTTGTTATGTGCAAGACGCCGTAGATAAACTAGCAGCACGACAGCTGTCGTCGCACCTCTCTGCTGCTGCAGAACGGTCCATATCCTGCCAAACTGTGTTGCACCGATTGTATGAAGGTGGGCTGTACTCTCGACGACCTGTGGTTTGCATTCATTTGTCCCCATCGCATGTCAGAGCGTGGTTGAATTAGGCCCGGGAACATCGCAGTTGGATACCAGAGCAGTGGAGCCATTTACTTTTTACGAATGAGTCTCAATTTAACATCCAGAACGATTCATGAAGGGCAATGATATAAAGAGAGAGCCAGGGACATGTTATCGAGGGCCAGACATCGTAGAAAGAGTCCATTACAGAGGAACAGCCTTACTTCTATAGGCTGGGATAGCAACGAACGGCAGCACCGACCTCTACGTGATTCCGTCACAGCCGTCCAATATGGTGACAAATTGTGCACCCCTTATGCTTTCTTCCATCGCTGCAATGGGTACCGACGCGATATTTATGGACGATAATTCCCTTCTGCATAGAGATCAAATGGTGAGGAGTTCTCTGGAGAATGAAACCATTATACACCTGCCTTGACCAGCTGGATCGCCGGACCTGAATCCCATGGAGTAGCGGTTCTCAATCTTTTGACTAACGCGTATCATCTAAACAAAAATTGAAAAACTTTAGCTCCACCACTACATTTTACAATGATTATTTTTCAGTTTCTGAACAGAAATATTAAAAATATTATATTTTTCCATTTACATAACCTATTGGCTATTTGTATTAAATACGCACCTATAAAAATATTAGATTATAAGTTGGTTACCCTTTTAATTATCAAAATTTAAGGTATAGTACTTTAATTCTAAAATTTAGTGAGAAATTTGGGCCCATTTAAGAGAGATCTATTTCTTTATGTCTGGTCTTATTTCTTATTAATTTTAACCATAAATTAGAATCCACTTTAAATTTTTTCTGTAATTATTTTCACATATAACACGAAAGAAAATCCTTGTGCACACAATAGGTTGTGCAAAAAGGCAATAAAAATTTAATAGCTTTATTCGAAATGCCTTTAAGTTCTTTTTTGGGGGGTTCAGCATATTGTATTATTTTTGAAATCTTCAGCTGAAGTTCGATTACAGAAAATTTCTATCAATTGTTGTTTTCCTTCGCGAGATTTTTGAATTTGATAGTTAAAAATACTTTGCTTCTTTGCATACCACCTATTTTTCTTCTTCGTACCACCAGTGGTACGCTTACCACCGGTTGAAAATCGCTTCCATAAAGCATGTGTGGGATATGTTAGGACTATGGATAGCAGGTCGCAGAGTGTCCCTAGGCACCCTCCATGATTCTTACAAGCATACCCTCCACGCATTGCTACTGGAATGTGCGCTACTGCCACATCAAGCGATTAACGACACTATTGCCAGCTTGCCTTGCCGTTGTTAAGTATGCATTTCAGCTAGAGGGTATCATACTCATTATTAGCCTGATGTTCCACATTGCACGTTCTTGTGACCCATTTGATCTTTCGCGATGCGATATGATGGTCGTAAAAGATGAGTTTTTATATGTCTTTGCTTTATGGCTTGCTATGTGGCCTAGTAATGCTGCACCAACCTCTTGAGCATATGTATATATGTATAGAAACAGAAAGAGAGCCTGAGAAGTGGCAAAATATAATTTTAATTTTTAATGAATTTAATTAATATTAATTTGTATGCAAAAAGATTTAAATACATTCCAGTACTTCATACTCTATTTCGAATGCTCCAAATAAATAATGTATTACATTTCCAATGTTCAATCAAATTCTTAAACTATTGGTAAATTTATTTCAGAACGTTCAAAGATTTACATAAAAAATTACTTTATTACTTTTTTATAGAAGCAACCGAAAAAACGCATCTTTTTTTTTTTTCAATTTTATAGAGAAAAATTAAGCTTTATCGTTTTCTTTTAGTATAATAACCAAAAGTGCCATCATCATTTATAGTTTCCAGAATAATGAACCGCAAAATTTCTATTTATTTTTGTTACTTCTTTGGTGCTCGAAAAAAACTGTTATTCTAGAGTATTTCCATAATATTTTTAATTCTAGGAATATTCTAATATAATACTGCAGAAATTCCTTATATGAAATTTTAAATCGTTGATTAAAATACCTGAAATTTATCGTGTTTGATATCGATTGTTCGAAGTCAGCCGTTTCGTACTAAGGAGATGCAGTTTGAGGTGTAATTATAACATCTGAAAATTTTCCTATTTCCTTCAAAAAATTTAAAAAATCCTTACAAAGCTGCACATTTAAGAAACATACAAATTTAAAATGGACTGTTTACTTACTTTTTGCTACATTTATCTCAAATATTTTGGAACTATTTATATGATACTTTTTGCATCGAAAGCATTAGCTTAAAATACAAAAATACTAACAAAGAAAGTTTTAGAGCTTCATCTTGTTAGTATTCAAATGGTAGAAGTGTTACATACTTTTGAATTATGCAAGTATGTAAAACGGCTGTCCATCAGATCTTGATTATTTGAAGCTTTATGAAATGGATTCAAACAATGTACAGCATCATGAACTGCATGTTTTTCTCTATGTTCTTCTCATCTGCATTTGAAATTATCAATATCATTTTAATACTAATTGAAAAAAGAGCCCATCGGATATATGTCTAAGCTCCTTATCATTGCAAATATTCATACTGCGACTGAACTCCTGCAACTACTAAATTTGCCTTTGTGAAGGAAATTTCGTGTGATGCAATTAAGTATGAAGGAAACTGATAAGAAAAGGAATGTTAAAAAAAAGAGCAAAAATTTTTAGGTAGGAAATTTGCGAATTTGGAATTAATCCAATACATTATGTAACAAACCGTAATTATTAATTATTCAAGCTAAAGAAAAGTTAATTTCATACAATTAGTTTTAACTCGAAGTTTCCATAAAATTTCCTCTTGTTTGCTTTAAAAAATAATAGCGAAAAAATTTCCTTGCTTTCCTCTACAATTTTGAGAGTGAGCTTATTTACGAATTTAATACCTAATATACATTTGTACATGTATAATTCTCTCTACAGTAGAAGCATTTTAAATTTTTGATTAAAGGGTATTCTAATAAATCAATGCGATTTAATTACTTCGAAAGAATATTAAAAATGAAAATTTTAGAAAAAACAGTTTCTAAGAAAAATGTTCTCGTGCTAAGATTATGCATTCAAAAACTTAAGAATGTTTATGAATGCATGTAATGCGACCCTTATAAATTTTAAGTACATTTTATTCCTTGTATTAACTTTCTGAACGCAGTTTATCTGCTTAACATTGAGTAGTTGTGCTGTTTTTAGTAAGGCCATCTAAAGACTAGGTTTATTATATTAAAAACAAGGAAAAATTTAACTTATCTGTTTCCCTCTCTTTCATGTATGTACTTTCTAAAGTAACGATGCAACGAGTAGAATTTATAGTTGCTTAAAAAGTCTCGCATTTAATAATAAAAACACAACTCAAGTAAGACACGATACAATTACATCTTGTAATTGAATTTCGTTTTAAATACTTGCCGATATTTAAATATGCACTGTTCAACATTAAAACAGCAACACCAAGAAGGAAAGGTCACAGAAATTTGAAATTCACAGGATCGCCAGATTTGTTAATCACATGCAAATGATACAAATGATAAAAAATTGGAAACAAAATATTTTACCATCTTGATTTATTCAGTATAGAACATGATTGCATTGCGCAAAATACACGCACTTAGACGTCTTGGTATGCTGTCAGTGAGGTCATTAATCATCGAGGAATATTTCGCCACAGCGCAATTACCTGAGCAAGTTGAGCATTAAGAGTGGGAGCTGGCTTTTCCTTTTGTAAAAATAGGTGAGCAAGGTTGTCCCATATGTACTCGATGGGATATAAATTTGGCCTATTACTAGCTTCGTCAATAAATTAACGCGTCATTCACTTGTCAGCGAACCAGGAAGTAAGGTTTACAATATGCCACCCTGAGACCGTTATTCCAGGATTAGGACCGCTACGATGCTCTTTGATAAAGACTTGTTAATGTTGTCTTCAGACCATCCTCTGACCATCACACCTTCTAAGAAAGATGCGAGATTCATTGCTAAAGATGATAGTCTTCTATTATAAACTTCATTGTCAACTGGATGTATGCTATGGTAGCCTTTAAAAGCAGCGGTCAATGGAACACCAATCTCTGGTCGTCTGGTGCGCAGTCCATTGCTATGTAAGAGCCGTTTATGTACCGCTTTGGTCATACTGAGTTTCATTCTGACGTCCAAGTACACATTCGCAGGACAGTAAGAATCACTATGCGCTTTCTTGTAATACGTGTGATTAGAAGTTCGCCTCTCGCAGATACGAGTTCTTCGTAGTTCTCGCAACCATTGGGATTCACAATCTTGAAATGTACTGGCATTTTGGCTTAAACGTGCAATCGAATTCGATGATCTGTCGAAGATCTAAACGTTTGTCAATGACCTGTCGAAGTAATAAATCAACATATAAGTTCAAGGCTTACGTTCCTTTACATTCGCAATAGGACAATAGGTGGAATGTCATCAACTTGAGGCACTTCACTATCAAACACAAGACTTAATCTAACGTTTGAACTCTTGGAATAATAACGCAGGAAAAAAAAATAATAAATAAATTGTGCTCTGTCAGGGCTTTATCCCATTTTAAGCTCCTCCCACATATCGCTGGCTGAAGCTAGACACTCACACTTTATCATTCGTGTATCTTAACTGCACCTACAATGCTTTTTCTTCTTAGTGCTGCATTTTCAGTATTGAGAGTGTTTGCGCGTGCTGCTAATGTCTAAGTGACTATTACTATTTATTCGAGACAAATATTCACATACTGGGAAGAATAATAAAGATAAGTAGCAAAATCACAGGTAGAGTTGAAAATTTACAAATTTTACGCAAAGACTTTTATTTCTTTAAGTTAATATAAATGGCATAAAATGATAATAAATAATGACGTAAAAATGAACTTAAAGTATATGAAGTGGAAAATGTAGTTGTTTTGTCTATGATCTTTTTGAGTTATTCATGGAAAACATTTCAATAAATACGAATTGTTATGAAACCCAGGTCGGAACAACCAGTTTTCGGCGATTTTACCGCTCGGACAGTGGTGTATCTAAAAAGATAATGAGTGGTATTAATCTTGCATTAAATGCATAACAACACTAAAAGTTTCATGAGTGTAACTGTATTCTATTGTTTTAAGCAATATGATTCTTAAGGGGCCTCATACACCTTAAACCACTTATGATCTTCGAATATGTGACTGTTGCAAGAATTGGGATATTTTATTTATTTTAAAAGCAATTACTTCCAACATTTTACAGCTAACTATATAACATAGCTGCTTTGGGAATTAGTAACCAGAAAGCTTGTGTTGCCCCAAATATTTTTGTAATTTAATTCGCTTTGTGATAAAATGTTTCGTCATGTTTCCACCTTGCGCGCATGATATTTTAAAAATGGCTAATATCACATCCTTGAAATTTGATGAAATTCTTTATATGGACACTATTTTCTAACTGAACCAAAAGTCTGATGAATATTTTAATATTAAAAAATTTTATGCACGAAAACATTACAGATTTTTTTAATAAAATACATTTTACAAACTCAACTCCAAAGAAAATAAAAATTTAACATGAAATTCTTAGAAGTTTTGGTTCACAGCAGTTTCCAAATGTTATAAAAGCTGTATATTAAATATGGAATTAAATTATTCAAAAGAATGTTTTAAACTGTGCGCGCAAGGTAGAAACATGACGAAAACGTTTGCCATAAAGCGGATTAAATTATAAAAATATTTGTGGCAACACAGACTTTCTGATTACTATTTCAGAAAGCAGCTATATTATATAATCAGCTGTAAAAAGTTGGAAGTAATTGCTTTTAAAATAAGTAAGTTATCCCAATTCTTGTAACAATCACATATCGAAGATCTTATGGGCTCTAAGGTGTACGAATTCCCTTAATGATTCGGTTTTAGAAGTCATAATAAGTGAAACAAATAAAGAGTTTAAACTAGTTTTCCTTATCATATATAGAAATTTTTTAAGAAAAAATAATATTTTGAACTGAAGAAGTTTGTTATGGCATGTAACTCACTCCCCCCAACCTTTTTAAATAAGGTTAAGGACTTATCCATTTGTAAGACGCAAAATCTAATCTAAGAGTTTATCTCTGGACTTGAGAAACTATGATGTAGATGAAATATGAACAAATCCTTTTCCCTCTGACACAGTGCAAATGATTATCATGTTTAGTTCAAAATGTAATGATTTACATCCTTCAGCTCATTTATATCGAAACTGGTTTTCAGGGACTTAAGGAAGACAACTCTTTCAAGCTGAATGGTTCGCTTGAATATGTTTCCCTATTAAAATATTCACTTCAGGTATACTTTTATCACATACGATTGTGCTGATTAATCCCTCTTATCCGAAGAAATCTCTTGTAGCATTTTGAAAAACGGTAATTATCGATACTTCTTTGTTGTTGTAAAATCCTCCAGAAGTGATAAACCGCAGAAAATGGAAACCTTTTTCGACCCCCCCCCTTTAAAAAAAAAAAAAAAAAAAAAAAACCAAAGGTAAATACAACCTGTTCACCTCGATGGCTAATGGGAAAGCTCGGTGGCTGACACTTCGATTCACCAGTAATTACGATAGTAAATCAGTAGCCGTATTTGACTGATGGTACGTTAATTTGTTTTAATTTGCTGCTCGTAAACGGGTTTGACATGTCATTTCACGCTGTACCAAAACTCGATTGAGATGTATTGTTTCCAACTGCTGTGTGCCTAACAAATTCTAAAGGGTTCTCATTAATTTGATAGTTTTCTCTTCATTCGGGCTTCTTTTGCCTTAGTTTGAAAAAGCATATCTTTTCTTCATATCATTTTTGATATTTTGCAATGCTGCAGCAAAACTTGTTTTCTTTTGTAATTATCGTTTCTTTGTCGGCTATATCAATGTCAGCGTTAGGAGAAATTATTAAAGAATCAAAATTCAGCATCGCTTATTATCTGGCTATTTATTCACTTTAGTTAATTTTCAGTATGTAATTACTAAATCGCACGCAATTTTATTTAAGTAATACGTTAAGTATTAGATTTACTGTAACTGCTTAGTGAGATAATTCAAGTAGGTTTCCAGCCCATTGCCTTCTATTGTTATTTTTAAATACGCAATATTGCATTATCTTAAACTATTTAAAACATGCACTGAAATGGGTATTTTTATTTTAGACTTTAAAACAAGAAACAAGCTAAATTTCGGTTATTGCTCAGTCGGCATAACTATCCTATGTGAAAAGAATTTGTTCAATAAAAAAATCAAAATATGGAATTTAATTTATTACCACAGACAAACTCAACAGATTAGAAGGCTAAAGTTTTTAGAATATATCCTCCTTTACAAACCATATTCTTTCAAATGCTTTGTATTATATCAGATTTTGTGAGCTTAGATTTGAAATAAAGGTATCGTATGTGTAAAAAGCTTTATTTCAGGTTGTGATATCGCATCCTTTTTTGCTAACATTTAAAGATACGATCTATTACAAAGTCAGGCGACTTCTCGCACAGGTGTGAAGAAATAGCACACAGAGGAAGGGGTTTAAATGGCCCTTTTATTTGATAAAACTCTTCAATAAAAATACATGTACTTTGTGCTCACAATAACACCGAATACTTGCAGTGGGAACTTAAGAATAATTTAACAATAAATTAAAATAATAGAGTAGTGCTAGACTACTTAAAACTAACAGGCTGACTCAGCAACTTACACCGGCGATAAATTTAACTAAAAGGCCAGAAGGCGTATCAGCAACTTTGAGTAACAGCAGGAAGGACAGAATACCAGCGTGAGCTAGGCTAGCGGAATCACGCTCTGATTAACTTTCTCATTTCGCGCATTGAAATACTCTTCTTCAGTTTAACTTTATTTGCATCCTGGCGAGAAAATGCGAGGGAAAATTTAGGAGTTCAGAAAAGGTAACAGTAAGTTAGAGTAATTGGTTATTCGAACCTTATAAGATGTCATTGATTTTAAAGACAAAAAGAAAAATTGAACACAAATGAGTTTATGCAAATAAACACGCCTTTGCTCTTGTGACATTTTTGAAGTTCTGAATCACAGTAAGCTTCAAAAATGCCCCAAAAGTCTTTCTCGGGTATACTATAGTAGGTATTATGCTTTTCTTTTTCACCATCTTTAGTAGCATTGTGGTCAAACTCAAGATTTAAAAAAAAATTGATATGTGCTATAGGATTCATTGGCTCATTTCAGTTATAATATTTTCATGTAACATTTATTCTTTAAGAGTTAAACTATTTCATGTTCTAATACGTCTAATATCCGTAGAGTTTGATGAAGACAAGTGACGATTTTTCGATAAAAAGAGATGAATCATAGAAAGGGACAAATTTTTGAGTCTTTTCTGTAATGCTATCTCTTAAATTTCTGTATTCACTACCAGTGAGTTGAAAATATTCTTAAATCATCTCACCGAGACTCGAACTTCGGATCTCTCGATACAAGATGAGTGTGCTGACCATTACACCACGAAGGCATGCTAAGAAGGTGGGAGAAATACCTTATATAATCCACCTTTTAAAGGGCGACTGGGGATTAGGGGACCCTGTCGCCAAATCCTGGAAATTCATCATCCACCACCTTTTTTATTTCGGGTGCCACTGTAGAGACATTAGGTTATTTCGAAGCGGGAGACATGAAAAATGTGCAGTGCTTTCGCCGGGAATCGAACCTCGGACCTCTCGATACGCGCCGAGCGTGCTGACCATTATACCACGAAGATATGCTAAGAAGGTGGGAGAAATACCTTATAAGATACCAGATTTATGCTAGAAAGATCCAAGCCGTCTCGGTTTTGGTAGACATCCGGAACCAAGATCGTCATTTTTTTTAACCAAATATCCTTAAGCGTCAGAAAAACCAAAGGGCAATATAGAACAATTTTTGAAATCTCACAGATACTGAATTTAGTGCATAAAAATTGGTGTTTTTTGCATGAAGTTATAGAAAAACCACAGTGCAAACTTAAAGAATAACAAATTATTTCAAAGGAAAAAAATTACAATTTGTCATTACGCGAAGTCGGGTCTTTTTTTAGAGTATCAAATTTTCTTCTTTTATATAGATAAGTATTAGTTTAGAATATATAATATTACAGTTATCTAATTTTAATGCAAAAGCAAGAATTTATAGTATCTGTGAGTTTAATATTAAAGCCTATCTCGGTGTAGAATATGATTTCTTATATTATGTCCTGCTTATAAGAATCTAATTTAAAGGGAAAAACGTAAAATAATAAACAGCTTGTCTCTAATGTAATTAATAAATCACACTTAAGAGAGGGGACATGTTTAATGCAGCTATATTTGTACCCAGCGGAGAGTAAGAAAAATTATATACATAAATGGAAGTACAGGTCTCAAATAAATATATATTCTAAATTATTTATCTACAATCTATTTTATTGTCTACAATAATAAAACTATATACAGCACAGCACGAACAGAACTTACAGAAAAGTGCAGAAGAGTAAATTCTTCTTAACGATTCAGTAAGAAACATGAAAAGTGTTCTACATCAGAATATGAAATTACAGAAAAAGTAATAAAATGCTTTAAAATACGTCTCACATCAGCTAAACGATGTTAGCTAAATCCGATGATAGCTATAGATGATAACGAAAACTAGCAGACTGGCCAGTTTGTTGCTTATCAAGCAGAAGTAAGAAACATCAAAAGATAATGGAGGAACCACATTTTCAAATGTCGTGAAATTATTAGTCAAAGACAAATTAATATCGGTCACAAAAATACAAATAGTGAGTTAAAGAATACCAAGTTTTTTAACTAAATAATAACTATATAATCTTTCACCATATACTGTATGTTCCTTCCATAAATAATGCGATTTTTTAGAGTAAATAACAGGACATCCATCTTTAATTGAAATTTCATTTATTACAATTATTCACAATATTTTCCCATTTGGGTTTTGAATTTTCGTCTTCTGGCCATTACAACTCTCGTGTTTTAATTCAAAGAATAAATCAAGCTCAACTCTTTCGACGATATACAGCGAATTAAAAATTTGTCTATAAAGATGCTTGTAAACGATTAAAAAAGGAGGATGATCCGATGGTGCCAGATCAGAAGAAAGATGAGTGATAATTTACCGTTAATAAGCTTATTTCGCGCTGTGTGAGATTGTATGCGGCCACGATAAAAAAATACGTCTTGTCTGTTAACTATTGCTAATCGTTTTTCATCAACAGTCAGCTGCTGCACAATATAACTCTTCGGTGAGTGTTTCTCAGCTCATAGTAGCTCATAGTAGATAATTCCACTGCCTATCAATCACATATCTTCATTGGATGAAGCTTCCTTTTGGTGGTGTCTTGTCTTAAACAAGATATTTCCTTTTTCTAACGTGTCGTTATAGACGGCGTGATGGTTAACGAAACTATATCGTTGTGTTCGGAGCTAAATTTCCGAAAAGGCGTGATGCTTTTAATAAATGTATTATGTTTTTTCAGCATTGGGACACTTAACAATCCATTCATCCGAACATCTTTTCGAGAGGCTGATGGGAGAGGAAGACATCCTTGCCATCACAAACTGGATGCTTTAAATAAAAAATGTTATGGAGCTGGGCAAAGTCGTTCTACCTCCAAACTCAGCCCAAAGATTTAGGCTAATGACATGTCTATTCGATCCCTTTCTGCCATATCATTATTTTTGAGGTGCTTCTGGGAGTTGTATATCAGGATGGTATCCTTTACCAGCTACACGATTTTAATTAGGGGAGACCAACTGCACCAGACTTCATCCCCACAGACGTAGGAAATCCAATAAAGAAGCTGTTCGAGAAACTATGAACTGCCTGAATTTTTCAAGAATAACGTGGTTGCTACAAAATATAATTTATTTTTATAAAATGGAACACTAAATAGAGATTACGAATCACTATTTTCGTCTTTCAAATATTGTGAAAATTTTGCGTACAAAATAAATATTAAATGACAGTTTGATATATTATTACTTTTAAAGCTTTTATTATTCACAAATTAATTAACACGCGTTTTAATAATTTAAGTATTTATTTGATTTTTGAATTGCTTCTCTTGTTGATACAATTTGAAATTTATAAGGTATTTCTCCCGCATTCTTGGCATGCCTTCGTGGTGTAGCGGTTTGCAAGCTGGGCGCGTATTCCAGAGGTCCTCGGTTCGATTCCGAAGAAGGCGGTTACTCATTTTTCATCTTTCCTGCTTACTAATAATTATAAATATCTGCAGCATTACGACTATAGCGTCACGTTTGCTTGGCTCATAAACTGAGCTCGACTTTAGAAGACTGATTAGAGAATAATTCCTAAGTCAGGAGAAGGGTGTAAATAACCTAATTCAAAGTTCACAAATGGCACCAACTCGGGCTTACAAAAGGCAAAACTTTTGGATTAACTCAGAAGAGGTAATGAATAACTTAATTTATACGAAATATTTCCATGTATTATTTATCGAGTGCAAGTGGGTGGATTTCGAGGTTTTTTTTCTTAAAATGATTCTCAAACTATCAATATTGCCCACCAGCGGCCGAGCGGTAAAAGCCGCTGAACACTGGTAGTTCGGTTCGAGGTTCGAGTCTCGGCGAACGGGCTGGCTGCATGGGCGTTTTCGTGGTTTTCCCCATGTGTAACGTGGATACGAGCCAGTTTCCTTTAAAAAGACCTACACGGGGCATCCCTCTCTTTCCATGTAGTGCCTTTGTAATAAGAGAAAAAAAAACTATCAATATTTATCATAAGTCGATAAACATTATCAACATATGAAAAGGAAACATGCTTTAGCTATTTAAAATACAAATCTGAATTATTAAATAAAGATTACATGATATGTTAAAAATTTAAACACTCATTCTTCAAATCTTTCTATAATTTTTTTTTTCACTATTCTTCTACCGAGATACATATTCGATTAAAAAAAGTATCAGAGAATTACGGAGACGTGTAATCCTCGGCAACCAGTGGCTATAGATGAGGCGCATTTTCTCGTTGTTTCCTTAAGAAAAACTTCAGCAAAATTCTGAATTCTTGCAGAAATTTTACCGCAGTTTCTTCCACTGTTGGCAAATTCTACAAGCTCAACTGAGTTTAAGACAGAAATTGTCACGATTTGTTTATAAAAACCGCTGGACCTTGGAATACAACAAAAAAGAACGTATACGAAAATGGCGGCGTTGCTTGACTGTAGGATTGTGATGGGAATGGTTGCCGTAAAAATGCTTATGCGCATGTTTGCCAGAGTTTGGCCCATTCTGAAAATTTGGCGACTTCTACTAAGGTGGTGCGTTAATACGTAAGTACCCATTCAACCCTGTAAGCTCCTCCATGCGTTACAATGGTCTAAACTTCAGCATATTTTATCTTTACTGAAAGCTGACGAGATGCCGGAGAGAAGCAATTTTTTTTTTTCGAAATAAGCATGCCTTTTTGTATTAGGTAATAATTGACTTACACCGAGAATAGCGAATGGCTAATATTTCGCTGAGTATTTACGGTGGTTTAAGAACAATTAACTATGCAATGCAAAGTGTTATATAAACAGGAAAGGAAGTAGTGTTATGATGAGCAAAGAGAAAAGTTTGGTTGTTCATTTTAAATGAATTGTTAATTCAATCACATATTTTAAATTTTGTTTTAAATATTCTTTATTGAAGTAGAAAGAGATTGTGTGTTTAGACATATGAAATAAAATTTCATTGTTCAGTTTTATTTAAAAAGAGTACGTTCTGCACTTTTTATTTAATTTTACAGAAATGGGAATGATTTTTAACACATTATCTTTGCTGAAATATTTGGTAAACAAAACGAACAAACAAACAAACTGAAAGAAAGAAGATGAAGAGTGATTCAGTCATTTTCGTTCAAGAGATTGCATGATCTACTTATTACATGTATTATTTGACAGTTTTGAAGATTTTTGTTCATTTATGCATGGATCTTTATTTCTGTTAATTTGCACAATTACATACTTGATATATTTTTCACTAAAATCTCTTCGGATGAACCTTCGTCAAAATTTAAGGGAGAGAATTAAACAGCATGACATCAGCCACAAACATATTGAAAGATGAGAAGGCCTCATAAATATAATGTAAACGTATGAACCAGAAAATGTTAACAATATATTAAAGTGTAAGCAAAGAAAGGTTTTGACTAAGCAACATAAAAGTTAGGTAAAAGAATCTCAAAATTTAAGAAAAGCTACTTATTGATGTCATATACATAAAATTTAATAAAAGATTTCAAAGCAATAAAAGCAAACTTTTAGGTATTGTATTAGTTGGGATAATTTAACTTTATTTATCCTCTCGATTTAATAAATACTATTTAGATGCTGAGAAAACACAGAAAGGTAGTTCACATGTCTTCAGAATTAATGTTTCGCGTGCAAAATTTACTTTATATTCTCTATGCGTATTCAGATATAAAATTTCTGAGCATCTTAAAACAATGTTTTTGGTGAGTAAAATTTAATGCATGAATATCTCCTAACTGAAACTTTTTCTTTAATGCTCTTTGCCTAAAATTTGGCTTCAGAAAATTAATAACCCCTCAGTTTTTTGAAAAGAGAAAACTTTGTCTGATTCGGAATGTGCGAAGACCCCTGAGATGTCAAAGTGGGAAGAAAAGCAATATTCGTGCAAATGCAATTGTCATAAAAAGGTCATAAAATGCAATTACCATGTTTTTTCCCCTTTTTCGTGTAACCGAACAACACTTAAACTTTGTCATCCTGGAAACTTGGTCATCCTGGTCATCAGGGAAAGCACTATATATTGCATACCAGAAGAGAAGAAAAACTTTGGAGTCTGGATATGTTAGAGAAGAGGGAAAGACGCAAAATTTGAACACTGTATTTGCGTTTGTGCGTTTAAAAGGAAGATTTGAATTAGTAAGAAAATTTAAAAAAAATGTTTCTAGATTCTCGCCATGGGAAATAAATAAAAAAAAAATATTCGCAATGCAATTCATATGTCGGTTTGTGCTACTTTAAAGGTTACGATGCAAGTTATTAGCAAAATTTCAGTTACAGAAAGAAATTAATGCATTAACTTCTAAATGTAAGTATTTTCAAATGAATATCAGTTTAGCTATGTGGTTCTTCAGTTAATCGAATAATCGAAATAATAGCTTATGATTTGAGTTAACAGTTTATTACGAATATTAAAAAACTCAGATGAAATTTAGAGCTAACAATAAAGTTAAGTGAATTATATTATACATTATAAGAGTATGAATGAGCATATCTATAATATACTTCGAGTGTAATTTCTTTTCAAAACTTACAACTACCACCTGATAAACTCCTTTTCTTAGGATCTTCTTTCTTGCAAGGATTTTACAAGCCAATACAATATCATACTATTAATCAATTCAGTATGCTACTGAAGGATATCTACCCAAAAGCGTGATTAAACATGACATGATGCATGATAAAAGAACATAAAACTAGAACGGCGATTTAATAAATTAACTGCGATTTAAAATTAGATAAAGTGATATTTTGTCTAATTTTAAATTTTATACCGGCGTGATCTTGTTCAATTTGATATTTTATTAACAGAAGAGAACTAGAGAAAAAAGAACTACAGAACTAGAGAAATTTCTCTTAATTTCGTTCATTTGTCTCCATGATCCATTAAATTTTTTTTTCTTTTCCTTTTTAATTAAGATAATTTAATTTTGCAGAGGTATGCTCTTCTGAAGGATGGTATAGGAGGCACTGACCTTTATTTGCGTTATGCGTTTATAAATTGAGGAAATGACTTAAATTACACGGAGTCAGTACCGCTACTAGTTGTCAAATTTGTGATAAAATAGCAATATTCAACAGCTTCAAGCAGTCAATTGGTGAAAACGTATAGCGTATCAGTAAATTACTGCAGGAACTGATTATTGTAAACAGCTCTGTACCGCATGCACTGCTTCGTTCTACAGCACAATGTTTACTGTTTTTGCATCAACCCATACAAAAGTCAGTCTGTAGAAGTCACAAAAAGGCAGTAATCAAAGGGTTCTGGATCACGTGACACCCGGACATCATCGGCACTATTTTGAATTTTCCCGGAAGTAACGTAGACGTCTTTCATTGACGTCATGCATGATAGTTTTATTTGGGGGGGGGGACAACTACTTCTTGAACCACATGTTTGGGATAGCATTTATTTTAATTAGTCTTCCTTTAGTGTTTTTAATTATTTGATATGTACTTATTTTTAATTGATCAACTAATTACCTAATATTTATTCATTTTTTAGTTGAATTCATTATTTATCTTATTCTAATAACAATATCTTTTCCATAAATTTTCAAATGTTGGGATTCGAACCCGCAACTGCTCACATAGGAGACGCACACTTAACTTCAGAGTCATCCATATGTCCCTTCAAAGCTGTTTTTTGACTTCACATCCAAGAGCTAAAATAACCATGACACCTTTAGCCTAGAAGCATAGACCTTATAAGAAATAAGTCTCTTATAAGGTCCATGCCTAGAAGGAATGTTCATGCGCAAGCCTGTTTCAACGTGCCCACGTCGTTTCACGCCTTTGTGCATCCGCGATAGTGAAAGAACACAATCTTAAGGATCAATCAGCATCTTCCTAAGAAAAACAGAAATACTTCAACCAATCGACGAGTTTGCTTCTTGAATTCTATTGGAACATACAGGGGTTGGACAAAAATATGGAAACACCTTTAAAAAAACATGTTTCTTTGCTTAATATGGTGTAGGAAACCCGTTGGCATCCCAAACAGCTTGCAGTCTTCTCGGAATGGATAAATACAGTTCCTGTATGTTTGCCAAGGGAATATTATACCATTCTTCCTGCAAAACGGTGGCAAGTTCAGATAACGATGTTGGCGGTGGATAACGAGAACGCACATTTCGTTCCAATGTAGACCACAAAGGTTCGATAATATTCAGGTCTGGTGACTGTGGTGGCCAGGGGAGATGTGACAACTCATCCTCGTGCTCAGAAAACCAGTCCTGGACAATGTGAGCTGTGTGAACAGGGGCTTTGTCGTCTTGGAAGTCACCATCACCATCGGGGAACAAAGTTTGTACCTTGGAATGAACTTGATCGGCCAAAATGTTCACATAAGTCTTGGCAGTCATGTGCCCTGACACAGTTATCATGGGGCTAGCAGAGAAGCACGATATGGCTGCCCAAACCATAACAGAACCTCCGCCATGTTTCACTCTTGGCAAAAAGCAGTCTGTATTATAGACTTGAGATGGCGTTCTCCAGACGTAAACTCGGCCAGAAGTGGGAAAAAATGTGAAAGAAGACTCGTCAGACCATATTTACTCGCTTCCACTTCTCTATAGTCCAGGCTTTATGACTTAAACACCACCTTTTCCTGTCACGGGCATTAGCATCACTGATGAGTGGCTTCTGAATTGCAGCACGGCTAGCAATTACCTGTTTATGAAGCTCCCTTCTAATTGTTTTGGTACTCACAGGGTTCGGTAACACAACATTCATTTCAGCAGTAATTTTTGCAGCTGTGGTCATCTTATTTTTCGTCACAATTGCCCTTAATGATCGTCTGTCAGGATCACTCAGTACACACTTTCGTCCGCGCTGTGATTTAGCAGATGATGTTTTTCCGCTTTTCAAATATGCGGAATAAATCTTCGATACAGTACCTCTTGAAACACTAAACACCTCGGCTACCTTGCTTACGGAAGCACCTACCATACGTGCTCCAACAATTTGCCCACGTTCGAAGTCTGTTAACTCTGACATAATGCAATGACAACCTCACATAACAGTACTCCGACAACAACTGAACTGTTTAACACATTTACGAAGTTGTATAGGTGGCGTCAGTAGTCAAAAACGCCAGCGCCACCTACATATTTCATTAAAATCAATCTTTCTTTTCAAACATGCATTTCACAAGGTGTTTCCATATTTTTGTCCATCCACTGTATATTCTTAATTCATTATTTAAAATTTAGTTTCTGTTGTTTTAATTGCAAATTTTTAGTTTTCCACATTTTCTTTTCTCATTTCTTTATGTTACAAACCTTATTTTTCAAAAAATTTTCTTTCCCTTCTCGCCTTTTACTAAATTACACTTATTATTTTTCACTCCAATATTTTTTGTTTTACGAAACCAGGAACTTTACTTTTACACTTATTTCCACTTTTCTATTTCACAAAAGTAATTATTTTTTTTTTTTTTTTTTTTTTTTTTTTTTTTTTACGAGCTTAACATTTTCTTTTCACTATTTTACTTTCAAAAAAAAATTTTTTTTTTTGCTTTTAACATTTTTTTTTTAATTTCACAAAAGTAATATTTATTTTTACAAGTTTAATTTTTTCTATTCGTTTTTTATTTGAGAAAAGTTGTATTTACATTTTTATTTTATTTAGTTTACAAAAGTAAAGATTATTTCCATAAGTTTAATTTTTTTCGCTAAAGTTGAATTACTTTTAACTATAGAGAAGAAAATTTCCTCATTGTAGCATATTATTTAAATTCGAATTATAGTCAGATCTGTGAGGGAGAACTAAAAATAAAGTCTAAAAGTACATATGGAATTAATGTTCAGGCATGGAAATGAAAGCCTCTCTCCTTTTCCAAATTTTGAATAATTTTTTTCAGCCTGTATCATCATTATTTTTATGAATCTCAAAGCTTTATAACATGTGCATTTTAACTTAAGCTAAAAGATTTGCATCTCACATTGACATTTTTTTATTTGAAACTGAGTTCTTACAGCCTTTTGAGAATATTTGACATTTAATTTATCCCACTTAGCAAATAAAATCTTGCATAAGCACCATACATAACAGGAGTTATCGACATAAATTCCAGATAATAATCCAGTAAACTTAAAGGTTTTAACACATTCATTGTAACTTAAGATACGCATTTAATTGACATTACTTAATATTAAACTTTTATAGCATTTGTGAGAACATTTGGCATTTAATTTACCATCGTTTGATACCAGCAGATTATGCACCACTCGCCGAGTTTGCACTTTGGTTTTTGCAACAGCTAGCAGCGCAGCCTGATTTCATTACACATGTGTGAATGCACTTTTACTCGTGAAGGCATTTCTAATATGCATCTTTATCACCATTTCAATTTTTACCCATGGGTTTCGAAATACCCTGTATATATATATAAGTATATGTACCTATAGTCTAAAAAAAGTTTAAAATATTGCTGAAAATAATAATAATAATAATAATAATAATAATAATAAAACGCTTGCTTTCTTTGTGATGGTCTCTGAACACATACGTTTACGTTTTACTACATACCGAATTTTAATTTAGTGTTCCTTCCCTCACTATTGTAGGGTTACTATTATTTTGCATAATCAGTTATTTTATGATTTAGGTCCTTGCTATCATTTTTCCTTTCCGTTTCCTCATCAGAATGTTAATGAGGCTAGCTAGTATTTAAACGGAGGTTTGGAAGACAGATCAAGTTTCTGCCTCTTGAGGCCACGATACTAGGTTTCGCTAGTTATGATAAGATTGTAATTCTTCGGCTTTGCGTTATTGCTGCCGACCTTTCATTGTTATGCGGGTAAGAAGTTTTGAACTAACTTCGCGTTAAATCAAATGTGTAGTCTTTAACTACTAGGTTCAGTTTTAAATTTGTATTTGACTGTTAATTTAAGTTTCATCGCCAATAATGGTGGTTGTTATGTTAAGCAAGAGTCGTGCATTTATGTTAAAGTTCTGATTTAATAAAAATGTTTTTTTAAGCCCCTTCAAAACTCTGTAGTCCTTTTCAGACGAAGCAGACATGAAGCAATTATAGTCAGATCTAACAGACATTTCGCTTCATGTCTGTTAGGAATCTGATGCTGGTTTATGCTTCCAAAAGAAAAACAAACTATAAAGGGTTTCTTTTTAATCCCTTTTGTATGAGAAATAATCATGATACTTGAAACATAAAAATCGAAATTTTAAATGAAGAGTATGAAATTAAAAGCCCAGTTTAAATAAAAACTTTACTCTTATAAAATATTTTCTCCCTTCTTTCAACAGAAACGGTCTTTGTGGTGTAATTGAAAGCATACTCGATACGTATTTGGGAAGTCCAGAATTAGAATCCCGGCGACGGTATTGCATATTTTTCACGTCTCCAGCTAATGACTCTATACTCTGTTTTATCTATTTTTTAAAATGCTAAAGATCAATATGAAATTGTATAATAGGCAATTTTTGAGGAATTCTTTCCAGATCGCATTTAATACAAAGTGACAAAGCTAGAAATTGTATTATTCTTGATTGCCAGAACACTTCTTGTACAACTGGAGTATTTTCGTCATCATGTGCTTCATACATGCATTCACGTTTTGTTTTGAACTAAAGCCACGCAAAACAGTTTTTATATTACTTTTGATGAATTTAAAAATGATTTTCTTAAATTTAACCACAACTGCACTGAAAAAAAATTCTCCGATATAACAGATATGTAATAGATTTCTTTTAAAAATTCTTTTGACAAAAAGAGTCTCATCAGATACTTTCTGCGCATTTCAAAAGATTTGTATCCTTTTGTGTAGTAGCATTGACTTTAACAATATTTTCATTCTATTTAAATTTAATAAAGAACAAAGGCCATTCTTACAAAAACTTCCCGTTAGAAACAAAACATATATAGAAATGGGAAGACTCTATTTAGTCTTAGTAAGGATCAGTATCGTTTTAAATGCAACACATTTATTTACACCGGAAAGCTGAAAAGAAAAGTCACTGGCACTTTCTAATCAAAGATTCCTGAGGAAATTCATTTCCAAGACGTGCCCTTTAGCAAGTTTCTTGATTGCCATTGACGTCTCAGGGTGGAGCAAAGTTCAGACAACTTTTTTTATGGCATAATTAGGATAGGTTTTTACCGCAAAGGAAGTTACCTTAGTAAGCAGTCATGCCGTGAGAGGCTGGAGAATCTTAATTATCTTATTATGATAATGATATGAAAAGACCAGTTTTTAACTAATGGGCAGATCTAACCGTGACTTAATAGCCTTCATATTTCGCTAATAGGGCCGTGGGTAATTTATTAATTTGTATCAAGAGTGCGTTGAAGATTTTTAGGTTTGCGTATCATAAATGTATTGTAATTTACAATTAAATTCGAAGATGATTTTCTGTAGTTATTTAAGTTTAGAACTAATGCTGAAAATTCGATTATAGAATCTGCAAACCATATGTCAAGATATTTATTTTATTCCTATTCGTCTTCTTACATAATTTTTGTTTAATTTTAACATGTTTTTACTTCAGGCTATAAGGTATTTCTCCCGCCTTCTTAGCATGCCTTCGTGGTGTAGCGGTCAGCACACTCGGCGCGCATTCGAGAGGTCCGGGGTTCGAGTTCCGGTGAGGATATTGCTCATTTTTCACGTCTTTCAGCATCAAAAATCCTAATATCTCTACAAGGCTTCTTACGATCAATTTATTTGTGGGAGTGCATTTTTGAGTCTACGGAGAGAAATTCATTCAGGTAAATCTAAATTTTTCAGAATTCATTCAAAAGTACGAAAAATTGCCTGAAAATGCTTTCTGGATTTGTTAGGCACGCTAAGCCGTACAGAAAACTATTGCCACGTTATTTAATGTTAAAAGACTGTTCGTTATAACTTTATTGAACATCTTTTAACGTTACGCGTCGTTGTATTACTCTTTTTATACTGCGATACCAAGCTATAAATTGAATACGCGTTTTTTATTGTGATAAAAAGTACATTTCATATTTATGTTTCTGAAAACTGCTGCTTTGAAAACCTGATGAAAACGCATTGATAGTCCTATGAAGTATTCTGTTAGTATTATTTTCTTCGCAGTATAAAATTCGGTTTGATCATAATTGGCATTGACTAAGTATCTCACTCTAGAAGGATATTTAAATAAGGATGCATTAATGAAAATGAACCAGTGCATTATCAGAAACTCTTTTTTAGCAATTTTTTTAAAAATATCTTTCGAAAATAACGCCTTTCCCTTTCCTTTCTAATTTTCTAGAATCTATCTTAAATTGAGACGTTAAAATCTTTATGTGTTAAATGGAACTGCATCTTTGACTCGAAATCATTCATTTTAATTATCATTTTGGATTATAAAGCATTGAACTCAGATCAGTCTGACATAGTAATGAATAACTAGAAATTTTTATCAAACACATGCTAAATGAAATGCATTCCGTAACTTATAAATAAATTTGGTCAAGGGTAAGATCGGGCCACCAGGTGTCTCCCTAAAGTATCCCAACACGTTCAATGGGATTAAAATCATAGAAGCATGCTGTTCAATCCATTCTGTGGATACATTCACTTTCCAGAAGCTCCTCAACAGCTTAAGTCTTGTATGACCGTATATTAACATCCATAAAAATAAAGTCGGGACCAATGTCACCTCGAAAAGATTCGTAAGAGGCAGGATAATTTCGTCATAGTAACGATTTCCGGTAAGTGAGCTTCCATAAAAAATGTGGAGTTCCGTCCATCTGTTCATGATAATGCTTTCTCATGTAAGTACGCAGGACCATCCCAACGATCTCTTTCTCTGATGCCATTGGGTTGAAATCGTGTTCCGACCTCTCACCCCTTCAGCTTCCCAACCAGCTGGCGACAAGAATCACTTTTTAAACTCAAACGACTCTCATCGGCAAAAATGACGTGACTACATTGATGTGGTGACCAGTCATTGTGTTCCTAAGCCACTGTAATCGGTGCCGCAGATTTCTTGTTGTCAGTGTATGCAACGTTTAAAACGGAGAGTGATTAGGCCACCTTTATGAAGTCGGCTGGATACAGTAAACCGGGAAACTTGTAGTCCGGTTGCCCTGTTCAAGAGCTGAGCAATGTTGCCCTCTGTCTGGTTTCGATCTTTTTTTCGCCTAAAAGATGATATATCGGTCATTCGTCATGATTGATTTCCTTGGATGACCACCACCAACCTTTCTTATAGCTGTACCTGTAGTTTGGAAGGCTTTTCAAGCTCCACGAACACTTTTATCATTTCCAAACTCTAGGACGACAGACATCCAACTACATCCCTCCTCAAGCTTGCCAATAATTCTATTAGCTGTAAAGACATCCTGATGCTTTATTATAGCCATATTGCATTTGTGAACTCACTTTTCGCGCAGAAGGATGCCTAGGCATGCGGCTTGCTTTCCTCTTCTTAAACCTTTTCGGCCATATGTCTGCCCTTAGCCACCAAAGCTTTTTACCATTCTAGTCATTTGTCTGCTCTCAGCCACTGCAGCAAAGAACTGTAAGCTTATTAATTTTTCATATTATGTATTATTGTTCTTTCAATGAAAATTAATTCCAACAGTCTTGAAACCTATGTCCAATACGACCGCTGTGAGTTTAGTTGCCTTTCACTGCACTCCCTGACCCCTCACGTTCGGCGTTCCCTGACGTACCATCTGACGTGGTGGTGTCTTATATACTGAACTGGCTTTTCATTGCACTGATCGCAAAAAGAACTTTTCAAAAATGTCATTGTTGTATGTTGAAAAATTAATTTTCTGCTTAAGTTTTGCATATTGCCTTTATTTCTTGGGCATATTTCAGGATGTGCCTATATATTACTTTCTTAAAGACGTCACGAAACATATTCTAGGCTGTATATATACGACCTTGTCGGTCACGTGTAGGAATATTTACTAGATGCAATTATGATCAATGGCTCAATAAGTTTATATATAAAGTTATAACTGATATTAGTCTATATATCAGTGATTAATTTACATAGTTCAAAGAAATTTGGGATATTTGATTGTCAAGTTGCATACATTTTTGTGTTGGCCGAAAGTAGCTAGAGATACGCTCAAACGTTAAGACCATAGCTAACTTGTACTCATGCGTAAGTTTGTTCAACATATCGTAACTGTTGTTTTCTTTTAATGTCTTCAATTTAAGCGATGTATTTTCAACAAAATAAAGGGGAATATTTTTGTTCCTAGAAAAGTTAGGAATCAGTGTGTTACCTCATAAAATGTATAGAACGTTTTAACACTCACGCTAAACTTAAGTTAGATTTTGTTACTATCAAAATTTACGAATAGTTCTGCGAGTGAAATTCTGCTGATCACTAATGGTTCAAAAAAAAATTTCCGTCACTTAAATGTCTCTCATTTACTAATCTAAAACTTGCGCTAAGAAAAATATCCCACTTTGCTAGCTGTCACATATTTTTTTAACTCATCAAAAGAAATAAATTAAGTTACAATGAAAGCGAAATTATGATGGTTTAATATAAAAATCCTAAAGAAGTAACAATGGAAGCTTACTTAATAAGTGGTATCTTAGGGAGGAATAGGAATGTGAATTTTTTAGTATTATATTTAATTTAGAAGGACATGTGTTTGCCATTATTCTAAGAAGCCAAGCCATGTTGTTTCCAGCATTCCGAAAACGTTTAAAGTTTTTATGTTTTTGTTTGTTTGGAAACTTGGGAATTCTCCGTTTGTTATTTCCTCAGTTTATACAATTTGTAAGTTTTCTAAAGCGAAATTCAGAGAGCAAGGCTGAAGTTAAGTTTTTATTTTAGGCAGTTCTAGATGGAGGTTAGAGAAGTTCTCTCATTGAAAAGAACTAGTATAGTAGATATAGATTTAGCATATTAAACATATTAATTAAATAAAATGATACAAGGATACAAGTTATACTTAGCTCTTATCGATTTTTTTAAATCTTGTTGTTACTGAGATGACTTTGTCTGAATTAAAAAATTATATTCACTTCAAAACGAAAATCACATATAACTGATAACTGACCCTTATTTACACAAGAATTAGAGATATTAGTATTTAAAATGAGAGCAACATATTTATGCTAGAAATAGAAATAACATTACTTAAGTGAATTCTAGAATTATTTGCTTAAATTTGGAATAATTATAAAAAATGTAGAGTCTCTAGGTTTTTTTGATGCTGGAGACGCAAAAACTGAGCAATTCCATCGCTAGGAATACCTTATATACTTCCCCTTTTAAAGAGCGATTGGGGTATTAGGAGACCCAGCCGCCAAATCCTGATGGTGACGAATTATTGTCCACCACCTTTTAGTTCGGGAGCCACTGTAGAGTCATTAGTTTTTTTTTGGGGGGGGCAGAAGCATAAACATGAAAAATAAGCAATGTGTTAGCCGGGACTTGGACCTTATGTTATTTTTTAATCTTTACTGTTCAATTTAGTTAATGTGTTCTTGTGCGTGTGTTTAAGCTTCTTAAGTTGACAGAGGTCTTCAGTTTAAGAGGAAGCTTTAGGAAGCCATTGCTGACCGTCTTGATGCTATTTTCTTCCAGCTTCTGAACTTATCTGAATACCAGTTAGTCATATTTGTTCGCGTGAGTTGAGGGCCTCAGCCAAAACTCTTAGGCTCGTTTTGTTGTATAAATCTCTCATTTTAATTACTTAAAACTTACCTTTTATTCGCTGTTAATCCCACAAGTATCGGAGACGGTTTCTATTATTAAACAGGTTGTATAAGTTTTTAAGTTGAAGAACTATTAAAAAAAGTAAAAATAAAAGTAAAATTGAAAATACGCCATGTTCTGAGTTTGTGTTATTTCACTTGAAGATTGAGACAGGGTGATAAGTAGCCCCAGTGACTGCAAGGAGCTAGGGTTAGGAAGACAACATGAGATGATTGGAAAACTAATGATCATTGAAACGAATCTTTAATGGAAGAAAAAACGTTTGCTAAAGATTGACCAAATTAGTTGCATGTCCAACACAATGATATGGTAGTCAAATAAAAGATAAGTAAGTAGAGACCTAGAAGCATCAGGTCATTTCATATATTATATCAAACTTAAAAACTACCTTTTTGTTCTTTCTTTGAAGCGGTTGTTTACTAGTTCCTGTAATAAAATTTGAGTACTTTCTTTTACAACAAAAGAGGAATTACGATTCTTTTTCAGCCAGCTGAAGAAAAAAATTTACTCTTCATAAGGCAGAAAATGCGTTAAAAACATGACTGAAAAAATATGATTTTTAAAGTTAGGAGATTATCTTGGTGCTGCGACTGAATAATAAACGCAACGAAATGTCTCCTCATTTAATTATAAGTTAATTAAATTATGCGGCTTTGTTTAAATCTAAAAACAAAAAGAAAGAGCATAGTAATGTGTTAAGAAATGGCGAAGAACTTTGAATACGTACTGAGAAAGCTTCATTTTTCTCTTCTTAACATTTTTTCCTCTTATTTTAATTCCTTTCCGATATGCCATGTATGCATTCAAATTTGAGCCTTTAAATTCTCCACTACTTTAAAAACTAAACTTGAGAAAAAAAAAAAAAAAAAAAAATCTTGCTTTACACTTCGTCTTTCATGCGAAACAGTTGGATTCACAGTAATTTCTCTGAATGTTTATGTTCAGCTGACAACTAAACATAAATAGTTTAGTTAACATTTAGATAACCAAACCATTTTGGTCTTAACACTGGAGTTGCAGTATTCGTACTTATAACAATAATTTCTTGCCTGAAATTTGTTTAAATGCCATATTTTAGTAGGCCAGTATTAAAAGTGAATGCGAGATGCATGGAATATAAGCCAAACAGAAAAAGAAATTGATTTATTCGTATTATGTACACAGTGTGTTCCACATTAAAATCGCCATCTGTCGGAAGTGCATTCAATGGCCGAAGATAAACAAAAAATATTGAGAATAATTTTTTGGTTCTCTTACATCGATAGTTCTTGATGTCATGTTGAATTCAAACAAACACACTTAATTTTCTTCTGACATTGCTTTCTGAATCAAAGTATGTTTACAAATATTTGCAAAATTGTTTAGAATTATATTATGCCTCTTTTAACTCTTTCTTGTTCCACCTATCAGCAACCACACCTTTTCACTCTCCTACACTCTCTTAGAATTGAAACGTTTTATTAATGGAATACAAATAGCGCAGAACACTCTAGAACCTTTTTCACAGCTCTCCCAATTTATACTCTTATTGAAGAGTACACAAATTTGCATAAAAACAATCAGAATGTGAGAAATCAATACCTTTTGCATAGCTGCGATAATTTAATAGCAACATGAACCTTAGAGTAATAAACATAAATAAAATAATATTCACTAATTAAATTTGATAAACAGGCACAACTGACTTTATTAATGAAATAGAACAATAAATTGACTATCATTATTAACAACAACAAACACAAAAATGTGATAGCATTAAATAAAGAAATGCAATAAATGAATATAATTCAATCTAATATGTCTTAAAGTTCAGATTTCAGAAGGATATAAAAGATGAATAGATTTTCTAAATTGTCCTTTTGGTATAAGAACAATGCATGCTCTCATATGTCTAGCTCTTTTGCCTGTTGGCACGTCTTCAACGATACCCATGTCCCAGAGTAGTTTGCTTTTGGTTGATCTCTCTACAAGAATAACGTCTCATTTTTCAAGGTTCTGCTCAGAAGAAGGATTTAAAAAGTGCTAAGCTTTCCTCATTTGCAGTAAATATTGTTCATTCTATCTAGAGACCACAACTGCTTGAGAAGCCTCAACTGAGAGAGTTCCCTTCTTGTTAGAGTCTCTCTGGGAAGGTTTGTTGAAAAGTTCTGTAAAGTGCAAAGATTGATATCCTCACGTCCTGGAAGTAAGAATGCAATGTTGTGAAAGGGTGAGGTTCACCCAACTCATTATCATGGTAAGTTGATGGTCTATTTAAAAGGGTTGCCGATTAGTGCCGTTTTAAATATAAAAAATCCTAATTCTTTTACATTTAAATTAAATACTGATTAACTATTTCATTAAAAACTATTTCGTATAGTCGTTAGTACAACTGTATCAATATAAATATAACTGAATTTAACCTAAAAATATTCGAACAGCCCGTTAGTGGAATTTCGAAATAAATAACATATCTAACTGGTTTAATCTTCATTTAGTTTCTTCATTTTAGTAATACAAAAAAGGGATTGTTATTTGTTTTAGATATCCGGAATAACTTATCGATTAAACACAATCGTTTAAAAGGAAAGAGTAAGAATAAAAACAACAACAACAAAAAAAAAAGTATAAAAACAATGCATTCACTGCGCGCATAACTGCACATATAAATAGAATAATGTATACTTTTTAACGCTTGTCTCTCAGATTTAAAGGTAATTACTCCAACGAAATCAGTCCTAACAATGTGAAAGGGGAACTTTCAACTGCACGATCTCTTAGCAATTGCCCTGCTAGTTGTCTGGCGAGTTTCACTGCATATTTCTTACAGATAAAGCAGGTAGCAATAACTTTCTTTACTGTATGCCTCTAGGGATCCAAAATTTATTCTGACTTTGGACAATTTTGTCATAGCTCCTGAACGGAATGATTTTACATGTTCACTAGATGTCATTAGTCCTGTGAACTTTTATTTTATAAATATAATACGATATTTTTCATCTATTCATTCTGCTTTTTCCATACGGCCTTTGAAACGCAAAATATCTCTGCTATCCAGATATGGCGCTAAACTCTAAAACTTCGAATCAGATGCTTATTGGATTATTTCTCTCTAGCTGTTGAATCTCAGAAGAATAATTCTCTCTCTGCACTTGTTTTTTCCAGTAATCCTCCGCTTCATCCAAGCTGTGACTCTCTCAATGTTAGAACTTTTCATAGTATAGAGGGCGCTGTTGCGCCAAAAGAATTCTGTGTTTTTAACATTATGTAACTGTGGTTCGCCATTGCGATGTGTGTGTATTACTGAGATATATTTTGGTGTTTTCATTAAATATAAATGAAAGATATCGTCATGAATATTTTGTATCCAAATCAAGATCAAATTTACCACTGATGCAAACTCTTTTAAACAAAATATAGTTCGAACAAGAATAGTCAAGTTATTACTAGCCTTTCGAACTACGCATTAGTATCGTTATTCGCTTCGTAACATGTGGTGCATCGGCCGGGAATTATCGTAATGGTGGGGTGAGTAAATAGTTTTGTTGAAAATTTGGTTGAATAGAATATTTTGTAATTGTTGAAGTAGTAGGGTTGTTTGATGTTGCTGATCTTGTTTGGTAAAAATTTACAACTTTAGGTTTCACATTTACTGAATATTTGCATTGGTATTTGAAAATAAGAAAATGTTGTACTTTCTTAGAATTAGAATTTGTTGTTAATGCTTGAAGTGTGATTTGTTGTTGAAAATTACAGTTTGTTTTCTTAGAATTCTAGAATTAGAATTTATTGTTAAAGTATTTGAGGGGTAAAATTTGTTGCTAGAAACTGTGAAAATGGCTAAATTGTTAAAGCTTCGAACTAAGCGTGACACACATCGTGAACAAACATTAAAGTTAGTAGAAAAAATAAACATATATTTGAATGAATCAGATATTGACATAGATGTATGTGATTCATATTTAGAACAGTTGAATAGTAAAATTGAAATTATTAACATACTAAATAGTGACATTGATGAATTGTTGAAAGAAGAACAAGAAATTAAGGATGAAATTAACACAGTAGATGAATATAACGAAAAAATAATACCAGTTAAAGTAAAGTTGCAAAACAAAAGTAAATCAATTGGAAAAGTTCCATATCAGTCAGGTGAACAAACAGTAAATCCAGAAAATGTTCACGTAGAAAATAAAACTTTAGGAAACAGAACTAAACTTCCTAAACTTTCGCTTCCTCGATTCTATGGTGAGCCTTCAGAATATTTAGATTTTTGGAATCAGTTTGAGAATTCTGTGCATAATAATTTTAATTTAACTGAGGTTGACAAATTTTGCTATTTAAAGTCGTTATTAGGTGGTAAAGCCCTAGCTAGCATCAAAGGATTCTCAATTACTCCAGAGAATTATAAACAGGCTGTTAAATTAATTTCGGAAACATTTGGCCAAAGAGACATTTTAATAAATGCTCACTTGTCAAATTTATTAAATCTGGCACCTGTAAAAAATGCTTCTAACATTCAGGCCCTTCGTAACCTTTATTTTGAAGCCCAAACTCAAATTAGATGTTTAGAGGAATTAAATGTCAAATCGGAAACATACACAACTATACTGACTAACATAATACTAAAAAATCTGCCAGGAGAATTGACTCTTGAATTTTCGAAGCAAAATATAAATAATTGTCATGATTTACAGGAATTGATGAAGTTTTTACACAATGCTATTAGTGCAAGAGAAAAGGCATTCCGTATTAATTCTAATAATGTATCTTCATATAATAATTTTCATTCTAACCAACACAAACAAAACAATTTTCGAAATCAGAAACGAAACTTTCATCCGAGTCTCAATAATCAACACGCGTCAGTAACAGAATTTATGGCGAAAACTTCCGAAGTTTGTTTATTCTGTGGTCAAGGTCACTGTAAGACTGAATGTGAGAACATGACTGTACAGCAAAAAAGGGATAAATTAATTAAGGAAAGGAGATGTCTGTTATGTTGTAACACAAACTGTTTTGTGAAAAAATGTAATGCTAAACAGTGTTCATTCTGCTTTGGTAGACACGCCAAAGCTATTTGTTTTAAATTTGAAAATTCTAGCAAGTGTAAATCTAATTCAAAACCGGAAGAAGAAAAACCAAAGGAATTGGAAATTCAGCCTACTATTTCGAATTCAGTTGTAAATGATAGGAATGGGATTTTATTGCAGTGTGTTAGGACAGAAATTGTTGATCGTAAATCGTCAGGTACAGTTATTGCAATGTTTGATAACGGTAGTGAGAAGAGTTTTATTAAAAGAAATGTATCTATGAAGTTGGGATTAAAATGTCTAGGGTCAGAAACATTAAAGATTTATTCATTTGGAGCAAAGGATCCTAGGTTGCAAACATGTCGCAGAGTTGAAGTGAGATTGCGAAATATTTTAGATGGAAATGAAGTCGTAATACAGGCGTTGGAAACAGATGAAATTTCGAGGGCGGCGATTAATTTGCCGAATGAGCGTACAAGAGCTGAAATGGAAGCCAAGGGATTAACTTTAACGTGGGGTTATAATCAAGCGTCAGATGATAATGAAATTTCCTTGTTAATAGGTATAGATTTTTATTGGAAGTTGACAAAAGGTTTTGAAAGGTTAAATACGTCTTTGGTAGCTGTAAACACAGAACTTGGATGGTCCTTGCAGGGAAATTGTGGTGATATGAGTAAAACGGCTGCTGTGAACTTAGTTTTAGGTGATCAAAGCACTGTATCAGCTGAACTCAGGCGTTTCTGGGAACTGGAAAGTTTAGGTATTGAAAACAAGGAAGCGGAGTGTTTGACTTTAGTGGAACAGGAGATACTTGATGAATTTAATAATTCTGTTGGGTTCGTAGATGGAAGATATTGTATAAAGTTGCCGTGGAAACCAGGTATGCAGGAGAAATTAGCAAATAATAGAGAAGTGGCTCGGAAACGTTTCGATGGTCTGGTTAGGAGATTTAGAAATGATACAGCTTTTTATGAGGATTATAAAAAGGTAATTGATGATTATCGTAGGGAAGGTATCATTGAGAATTCGTCGTCAGATACTGAAGTGTCATATTCTGAGCAGTCATTCTACTTACCCCACCACGCTGTCATTCGCGAGGACAAATCTACTAGTCGACTTCGAATCGTGTTTGATGGTTCTTCTCATGAAGGAGGACAACTTTCAATTAATGACTGTTTATTTAAAGGACTAAACTTGTATCCAAATCTATTTGAAATGATTTTAAAGTTTCGACAAAATACAATCGCCTTCACAGCGGATATAAAGCAAGCGTATCTACAAATTTTGATCGATCCTAGTGATAGAAAATTTACTAGATTCTTCTGGACTGATGATATCGGTTCTAATTCATATCAAGAAATGAACTTTAGTAGAGTTTTATTTGGACTAAAACCAAGTCCATATTTGTTAGCTGCAACTCTGAAATATCATTTTGATAAATGTAAAGAAGAATTTCCTGATACTTGCAAATTACTGTCAGAATGGTTTTATGTCGACGATTTGATTGGAGGCGAAGAAGACTTGCAAGCGGCTTTGAAAATTACGACTGAAAGTGTAGAAATTCTCAAAAGATGTGGCATGATATTACGAAAATGGAAAACCAATTCCATGGAACTGCGTAAGCTGTGGAAAGATGCTGAGTTCGACATCGATGAGGAAAAGAGCTCAAGTACGGGACTTGACTCACCATCCAAGGTGTTGGGTCTAGTTTGGGATCCAGATGCGGACAGTATATCTTTTAACGTGAAAGAATTATCAAAGTTTGTCAAGAACGGAACTGCTTCGAAAAGGTTTATTCTTCGAGTAGTGGGTCGTATTTATGATCCTATCGGATTTCTTGGGCCTTTCATCATAAAGCTGAAGTGCATTCTACAAGAACTGTGGAGTCATGACATAGACTGGGATGATAAACTTCCATCGTCACTGGATCACAAGTGGCAGTTGTGGTGCAGTGAAATCGAACACTTAGAAGATCTCCAGATTCATAGATGTTATTTTTCAAATTTGAACTGTAAATTTATTTCATTTGAAATTCATTCTTTTTCAGATTCATCTCTTTTAGCCTATGGAACTGTATTGTATTTAAGAGCTATATCTGAATATGGGAGGATAAGTATCAGTTTTATTTGTTCTAAAAGTCGTGTAGCTCCTCTGAAAGGTCTTACATTACCAAGACTGGAATTAATGGGAGCTTTATTGTCCGCAAGATTAGTCCATCAAGTAAGTAAATGTCTTAAATTTAATACTTCTAGTTATTTTTGGACCGACTTGATGATTACATTATGTTGGATTAAGGGACAAGCTAGTAAATACAAAACTTTCGTAAAAAATAGAATACAAGAAATTCAATCTTTATCAGATACCAATAATTGGGCTCATTGCCCTGGTAAGGATAACCCTGCAGATATCTTGTCCAGAGGAATTTCTGCAGCAAATTTAGCTACAAACCATCTTTGGTGGCACGGTCCACCGTGGCTAAGCCAATCACCTGAATACTGGCCTACTGAAAGAGAGAACTTAAAATCTACAGACGTAGACTTAGAGCTAAAAAAAGAATTTGAAAGTACAGTGCAAAATAACTGTTTGGTAGAAAATTCGAAATTTATTTTAGATTTAAGGAAACATAGTTGTTTGTTAAAAGTACTAAGAGTAACTGCACTAGTTAAACGGTTTGTTAATAAACTTCAAAAGCGACAAACGATTGCAGGTCCCCTCACAGCAGAACTTCAAAATGCTGAAATAGACTGGATAAAACATGAGCAAAACATAGAGTTCAACTTAGAATTACAGAACCTTAAAAATGGTAAATCGATTCCTAAAAACTCACCACTTTCGAATTTAGCCCCATTTCTCGACAGTTATGGTGTATTGCGCATAAAAGGAAGGTTAGAACAAGGAGCGTTTACAAAGGAGGAAGCTCATCCTATACTACTTCCTAAGCAGTCTAAATTTACAGAGTTAATTATTATTCGAGAACATAATAAAATTTTTCATGGTGGAGTTACATTTACGCTAGCCAAAATTAGGTCTAGATTTTGGATTCCACGAGGTAGACAAATTATAGAAAGAGTATTAGGTAACTGCCTAATTTGTCGAAAGTATAAGTTGAAACCAGCTAAACAAATAACTAGTCAACTACCTAAATGTAGAATTACTGAAAACCCTCCTTTTACTGTAACTGGCATAGATTTCACTGGCCCAGTTTTAATAAAATCAGGAAAGGATACGCCTCAAAAGGCTTACATAACATTATTTACATGCAGTGTTACTAGAGCTGTGCACATAGAATTAATCACAAATATGTCAACAAAAAATTTTATTTTGTCATTAAGGAGATTTTTAGCTAGGAGAGGAAATTGTAAAGTTATCATTTCCGACAATGCTAAGAGCTTTAGAGCCACTAATGAAATTCTTAAAGAATTTGCAAAAATTATAATAGATTCAAAATTAAAAGATTTCATATCAATAAACGGCATAACTTGGCAATATATTGCGCCTCACGCGCCTTGGTGGGGTGGTTTTTATGAAAGGCTTATGAAAAGTATCAAAGATCCTTTGAGAAAGGTTCTCGGAAGGGCTCTTCTTAACTTTGAGGAAATGATGACTATTCTATCAGAAATTGAGTTGGTTTTCAATCATAGACCTCTTACTTATGTCCATAATGAAATAAAAGAGCCAGAAGCTCTTACACCTGCACATTTCTTGTTTCCAGGGCAAGAAAATATTTCTTATCCTGTACATTTCGCCGACGTTTTCAGGAATGAACCATTGAACAGGCAGACTTTGACTAGGAGAAAACTGTATCAAACTAATCTTTTGAAACAAATTTGGAAAAAGTGGAAGGAGAATTATCTCCTCGAATTACGGTCTGCGCATACTTTTCTAAATCCATCTCCTGAAAGGAATCTTAAAAAGGGTGAGGTTGTATTGCTGGAGGGGTCGACGAAATCAAAATTTTTATGGCCTATTGGAATTATAGAAGAAGTTTATAAAGGTAGGGATGGGTATGTGCGTTCATGTTTGATTCGTACTTCTCAAGGACTTTATCGAAGACCCGTCCAATTAATCTATCCTTTTGAAGTTTAAAGTTATATATATATGTTTGTTTCATGTATTGTATTTAATTTGCAATGTAGTTTTCAGTATTAATTTGTGCATATTGATTTTGATTATATCTAAATATATTATTGATATGTAAATTTAATGTGCGCTTAAAAGAGCACAGGTGGGGTGTGTTAGAACTTTTCATAGGATAGAGGGCGCTGTTGCGCCAAAGGAATTCTGTTTTTTTTTTTTTTTTTTTTTTTTTACATTATGTAACTGTGATTCGCCATTGCGATGTATGTATATTACTGAGATATATTTGGTGTTTTCATTAAATATATAAAAGATATCGTCATGAATATTTTGTATCCAAATCAAGATCAAATTTACCACTGATGCAAACTCGTTTAAACAAAATATAGTTCGAACAAGAATAGTCAAGGTATTACTAGCCTTGCAAACTACGCATTAGTATCGTTATTCGCTTCGTAACAAGCACAGTTTGCAACAAGGAAATGGGACTATGCGATTACATCCTATTCTTAAAGATCAGCTTCTATCTTGAAATCGGAAAAGAGAAATCGACATATCTGTCGTTAGGCCGAGCTTGACATCATCGTCAACTTTGGCAAAAGCCAGTAAAAACGACATTCTGACTCTCCACAGGCTGCACAACAAGATCCTAAGGATAATAACAGGAGCCTCCTACTAGGCAAGAAATAAAAGTATTCACTTAGATATGGAAATTAAGCAGATTGCGGATTATCTTCAACGAACTAATCAATCGTTCTACGAAAATGCCTCACATAGTAAATCTGTGGGATTTGCAAAAGTTCTTGCCTACGAGGTCTTAGATGAAAAAAAAACATCAGGCCCTTTGCAGCATTCTACTTAAAAAATAAAAAATGCAAACCCACAGCTGCAAGATGTTCCGTGAGTCGACAGCTAATCATCAAACTGCATTTCATACTAAGAAGCCAAAATTTCGAACCGTGCTTTTATAAACTATTATGTCTCAATGAAACCTGATTTCAATAAACTTAAACTGGATTTAATTAAATCATTTGGATTTATTTTACTATGTCTTGAATATGCTAGACTTTGAAATTGAAATATCAGTGAAAATTGTATGTATATTTTTTCTGCACTATTTTGATCCATCGGATATGCATTAGTTTAAATATTGCACATAATTTACTGAACTCAACAGTGAAATTACAGTACTACTGACGTTTTGTGATCATAAAGAAGCTTCGGATTTCACACAGACTTTGATAGCCAGTTTTCTATACTCTCACACAGCAGTGAGTACAGGCAAAGTGTCTCGCGTCAGTGTGAAGCCCAAGTGGTTAGTTTTAAGCACTGGCCCCCAACCCACCTAGCAGGCGAAACCTGCCATATGGCTATGAGGGGACAGGCCAAGCTACAAAGCATAACAAAAAGGAAAAAAAAAAAAAGGTTAACACAACGGAAAATAACAAACTTAATAAACATCTGGTATTAAACTGGTATCTGGTATATCTTAATAAACAGTTCAAATCATACAATCGCACAAAACGAACATAAAAGCTAAAAATAAATAAATAAATAAATAAAGAGTTATTTAAAAAAAACTTAAAGCAGATATATACATTCCAAACACTCTCAGTGAACTAGTATATAAATAGTATATAGATGTGTCGTTTTCATTTCTGTGATTTTCCTAAGTTTAAAATCTTTATAAGTTTTACTTTCAATTAGTTATTATTATTCAAATCTTCTTTATATTATCAAAACTCATCTTAAATTTCTAAGTTACTTCAATTATTTCTGTTTTCACTATGATTTTCTGCTTTGTTATATTCTCGATACCAATATTCTTCTTATTCTCATTTACAGTTTGCATGATATCTCTTGCAAATTTTCTAAACAATTTACAGTTACTAAATAAATCCTCAAACTTCGCAAATTTATATTTACCTCTCACACTTCCAGTCAGGCAACAGTCCTCGATGAAATGCTTTGAATCGCCGAATTTATAACAAACTTTACGTATATAATTTTACTGGAGGTGGAACCTTTTTAAATAAGCAGGGAACCTTCCATGTGCAGTGAGAATTTGATTGCCATCTACATCTCCTAAAATTCGCATTTTTTTTGCTAATTTTTAAACATTTTAGACAGTTTTTGTTTCTTTCAGAGAGATCCTACAAATTTTTCCAGCCTCTAATAAGCTTGTCATATGTTATAGTACATGTCTTCTTTTTCGAATCTTGAATAGACACCTTTTCGATCCCAACCCCCAGGATGGCATCTTTCGGTAGAGCATCCACTCTCTCATTCCCATAATGACCAGCGTGAGCTTTGATCCAATGTAAATTCAAAATATTCTTCTTTCGTAGTTCTAAATATATAAATGTTTAATTTCATTAACAATATTATTCTTTTGTGGTATACATTGATCAGGTAAAAGCAGGGTAATTCCCTGCTATAGACCAGAATAAACAACCAAAGCATCAAAGCATTACTGTGCAGTTTGGCTTGGACATTACCGAAACACTCTTATCAATAGGAGCATAGTGTCTAATAAGCAGCGCTACTTATTTAGTAATAGTATTTAAGTCTCATTTCATTAGTTTTCAGATTTGAGTTTCTTTTAGTATTTCCTCTCAGTTTTGACTTATTGATGTGATCTATCATGCCTTTCTACTCATAAAATAATTTGCTAGCTTACTTGCCTATTTGGATATGGTAAATCATAACAGAGCTATGTGCTTGATTAAATACATGCCGCCTTCGTCGAGGACATAAGGAAAATCGATTAGCCTCTACGTTACACACGAGGAAAACCTCAGGAACACCTATGAAGCCAATATAACCTCTGGTATTAGAATTTAAGCTGATTTAGAAGTGTTCGGGAATTTTATCTATTAGGCAGTGGTAAGCTTACAAATAATTTACCAAACAGGATAATCAGTAACGTACTGGAATGCTAGTGATATTTAACCATTTAAAGATAAAAATAAATATTTTGTAAACTAGTCATTTTTTAGACTCTGACTAATGCTTTGCCGCAACTGCGTGAACAGTATCCAGATCTGCCTGATGTTGCACCGATTAACTCAGAAAAGATGAAAGGAACTGACAACTCAACGCAGAGTAAAAAATATGACTATATGGATATTAAAGAAATCCGAAATAAATGACCTCGCAGTCCGACATCTGACAATTCCCAAAACAACGGTTCGCAATTCTATCAGATGAATATGATGCTACTCCACTTTCGAGATATGAAGTTCCATTTCTGTCTTGGAAGACCAGCTTTAAAAGAAACTGAATAAATCAGACTCAAATCAGCAAACCTAAAAAATGCTGTTGATCCCGCATGATATCTTATCTGTGGGTATCAAAAAGGTGTCTAAAAAATCTGCAGGAAAGTATCCCTCAGTTCTAGCTCCAATCCTCCCAGCACGAAGAAGCAACCAACGAGGAAGCTCCGGGTAAATCTCAGAATGCAGTATACTAATATCCAAGAAAGAGCGCTTAACTCCCTCCGCTCGAAATTAAATACTCTGATTACACTTAAAAAAACTGAATGAACTCAGTGGCGTAGTGAGCATAGCTGGCGCCCGGGGCAAAATATCTTTTTTGGCGCCCCCCAAAATAAAACACTTACAGTAATATAATGTATAGAATATATTCGTAATAAGAAAACAATGCAAATAATAATAAAATGCTGAATCTGTTCTAAAATACTCTAAAATGTATTAAGAACAGTCACTACCTAACTACACTAGCATTGGATTCGAAAATGTATCTGTGTCGGCGGAAAAATCAGACATACGATGATCTAGAATTAGTTAAAAAGGTATTACTTATTTTACTTATTTATATAACTGTTTTTAAAAAGTACAGTTTTTAAACAATTAAAAATTTAATATATATTATAGATAAGTAGATATATTTATAATAACAATATAGTATTATAATACATTAATATAATTAATTACTATGTATACATTTTTCTTGTCTTGGATAAAGCAAATTTATCAATCACCTCATCAAAGTCGGTCATTTAAAATTTTTCTCTTTCCACATTTGAAAATGCTAGATGGCTTAGGGGATCTTGTCCTATTGTTGATTGTAAATATGTCAAAATTTATTTTAATTTGCTGAAAGAACGTTCATAGCTAGCATTTGATAATGAAATAGTAAGGAGTATTTGAAGTGCTACTCTTTGGTTTGGAAAAACATTTTCTCCATAGATCTATAGTGGAGTTTTAGGTTCAATTTTTGACATCTTGCAGACATTCAATGCTCAAAAGAATTAGTGGACATTGCGAGTTCGGTATTAAATAACCATATAATCGACAACCTTTTTAACAAAAGGAAATAGAAGAGATTATAAAGGAAAATTATAACGTTTACAAAGTTGGGAATGCAAATTTAGTCTGTGACGTCGGAAACTATGCGTTTCAGATAAAGAGTAAGGAGCGACCTGCAGCATTCCTTTTTAGTAGGAGACTAAAAACAACTGACACGCGTTGAATGCTTTGTAGCAGTGAATATCTCAGCAAGATGACTTAGTTAAATCGGTAACCAGGAAGGCCATCAGTCGTTTACAGGATAGTCAAACGGAATCCATTGTAGAGGAAGCGTTACGAGTTTCCCAAAATATCATTTCCAGACTATGGAATCGGTTTTTGGAAACTGGATAAGTTTGAAAAATGCGGGACAAAGTCGCGTTATCGTTTTAAAATAAAAAACGGGAGTTATACGTACATTTTGTTAAAAAAAATAAAAATATATCTCTGTTTTAGAGAAATAAAGTGGTCAGAAAGAACGTTTTGTATGCGGAGAGTTTTGGTTGATGTACTGCAAACGTTTTATTACATTTTATCAGACAAATCAAGAAAATAAGAAATTAATTATATTAGAATAATTATTAATTTTAAATATATTTTCCAGAAATCGATCGAAATAAAAACTGAAATTTTCTGAAAAATCTTGTTTGAAGACCATTTGGCGCCCCTCTGTGAGCGGAGCGCCGGGGCATCATACACCCCCTTGCCACCCCTTCGCTACGCCATTGAATGAACTACTAAAAGATTCGGGTATTTCAGACATCAAAGTACGAATAAAAACAGACAAGCAGATTCACATCAAACTATTCAATACTGATGCTCAAAGCAAAGCATGAAGTTATTCTGCTGCTGGACAGCAAGATTATCGAGTTTCATTCATACAAGTTTCATATATACAGTGTAATAAAGACTTAAAGTCGTATTTAGAAGTCTTCCAAGCTCCACTATTGTAGATGAAATTCAGGAAGCAATAACTACGAAAGGATTTCGGATAACTATGGGAGTTCAAATAACTCGAAAAAGTTCGCATATTGCTCTGTTTTCTGGCCTTCCTGAACAAAAGACAAATTTCCAGCCTGCATTATCGAGTGCAACTAAGTATCTCAGCGGAATTGTACAAAGGCCAAAGAGTTGTTACACGATGTTTCAGATGTCAAGCATTTTTTCATGCTGATGCTCAGTGTAGAAATGCAGTGGTGACCATGAATCGAAATCATGCGATAAAAAAAAAACATGCCCCTCACTGTGTGCCATTTTCCTGCTGAAAACTGACACGCGTTGAATGCTTTGTAGCAGTGAATATCTCAGTAAGATGACTTAGTTAAATCGGTAACCAGGAAGGCCAGTCGTTTACAGATAGTCAAACGGAATCCATTGTAGAGGAAGCGTTACGAGTTTCCCAAAATATCATTTCCACACTATGAAATCGGTTTTTGGAAACTGGATAAGTTTGAAAAATGCGGGACAAGGTCGCGTTATCGTTTTAAAATAAAAAAAAGGGAGTTATACGTACATTTCATTTAAAAAAATAAAAATATATCTCTGTTTTAGAGAAATAAAGTGGTCAGAAAGAACGTTTTGTATGCGGAGAGTTTTGGTTGATGTACTGCAAACGTTTTATTACATTTTATCAGACAAATCAAGAAACCCGCAAACATCATTTTTTACAAAATAAAGTTATCTTTGGGCAGAGAGAAACACATAAAGCCCAAAAAGTGAACGCACTGAATTATAGAAAGTTATGAAATGTTGCAGATCTTGTGTTTAAAGAGAATAATAAGAATCCAAAATTTTTTGAAGCTTTGTGTTAGGCTAGATTATTTGAATACGGAAAAACGTATGACGGCTATCTATCTAAAAGAAAGAATGCCTTTTGGAGGGCCTTTATAAGGAAAACTGGCTCATATTATGTTAGAACATTGGGAATATTATAAGTTATTTAATACGTTTAAACATAGTTTCAATATCTAAGGTTTCCGTTAGGTCTCATTGCATCCCTTAATTTATTCAACATTACTTGTGACCAAAGGTTGTGTTATCCTAAATAATGTTTAGCCGTCGTGAAAAATGGTGAAACCTACGCGGATCGCGTATTAATAATAGCAAAGTAATCACCATACATACAGCCACCCAGGTTGAGGAAATGTCCCGAAAGTTTGAGAAAGCAAAAATAGTCGTTGGAAAAACTCAGAGCAGCCTTGGAAATTTTAAATGGCTTTGTCAAAACTCTGCACAAGCCGCAGATCAATCATATCCAATCACACTTCAGTAAGTATCTGGCTACATCATGCATGCGGACATTAATGAATCTTGGATCTCAAAATCTAATTATCATCAATTTATAGATCATATTTCTGTCATTATTTTTAGGACATAAGTCTTTTAGTATCGTCTGTATATAATTTGAACTTATTAGTTCAAAATTTCTCAGAGTGGTTTTCCATTTAAAGCCATCGGATTCCTGATTCATCGATAGAATTCACTAAAGTCGTATTGGGTGACCATGTCTCCCAATATGGCTCCGTCACTTTCTAGCCTCCCAAGACTTCTGCCAGCGTTTCCAGTTCAGTCCATCAAGTATCTCGGATCTGTAGCTGCACTGCCCACAGTTTGCTGATTTCAGATATTAAAGCGCCTCAAATCAATCTTCTTCCGTCGTCAGTTCCCTCGTTGTGTACCTCAGATGAATATTTTCCAAAAGTCAGGCTCTAAATGAGACTCTTTCAGAATCTGGTAAGAGCAAGTCTATTTTCCTGCTGAAAACGAGAGTAACCCGCAAAACATAATTTTTTACAAAGTAAAGTTATCTTTGGGCAAAGAGAAACACATAAAGCCCAAAAAGGGAACGCAGTGAATTATAGAAAGTTATGAAATATTGCATATCTTATGTTTAAAGAGAATAATAAGAATCCAAAAATTTTTGAAGCTTTGTGTTAGGCTAGATTATTTGAATACGGCAAAACGTATGACGACTATCTGTCTAAAAGGAATGCCTTTTTGGAGGACCTTTATAAGGAAAACTGGCTCACATTGTGTTAGAACATTGGGGATATTATAAGTTATTTAATACATTTAAACATAGTTTCAATATCTAAGGTTTCCATTAGGTCTCATTGCATCCCTTAATTTATTCAATATTAATTTTATAACAGTTCAGCAAAATAAAGTCTCTCTTTTCGGCTGTGCTGCGATAAATTTTGCCTTTTGTTTACTTTTGTTGGAAGATTTAGCTGCACGTAATTTAGCTGTTGTAAAATTGAGCAGAACAGAAAAGAACTGAATTTTAGAACTTCCGATGCAGCAATAGTAGGTAATTCTGTAGGAAGTTGAAGGAGAGAAAGATGAATGTAGTACTTTGATCGGCGAAATTTTTGAAAAATGGGGTAAGGGGAAAAATTTCGTGCAATGATAACATCCTTATAAAACAGCAATAAGCTGCAGCATAAGCATTTTTAATGATAATACCATGTCAGCTTAGAAACACTTTTAAAAGTAAACAATTATAAATTAGACTGAATGAAGCCCCAGGCACTCTTAAGTTGAGTCGAATAGCAGTAAAAGAGAAGGAAAAGATGGAATAAGCTACTTGACGATTTTATGGAAGAGCACTTCTCATGCAAACAGTAACATGTCTTTCTCACCACTTTTCAATTAGGTACACACCACTCTCTTTCGTGCAGTAAAATTAAATCAAATTTCTATATATTTTACCTGTTTAATATCGTGATTGTCTTTTTTGTTTCAGATCTAGTGGGTTTCATTTTTTTTTTTTTTTTTTTTTTTTTTTTTTTTTTTTTTTTTTTGTGTGTGTGTGTGTGTGTGTGTGTGTTATGAACCTGTGCACAAAGTATTGTGGTAAAGTTTAAATAATCAATTACTTTTAATTTAGAAAAGGAGTGTTCCATTTTACATTAATTCCTTCAGCGAAAATAGTTTCGGCTGACGAGCTATTATCATAATTTCAACTATTATTCTTCATTTCGGATGAAGAACAGCCTTAGAAACGAATTAAACTCGTGGTCCGAGGTTTCCCATACATAAAAGTTAAGAAAATTTTTAAATAAAAAATGAGGAAAAGAAAATGGCAGACCTCAAGTCAAATGAACTGCTATATTTGTAATGCATAAACTTCATGGCTTTTATGCATATCAGCAACAACAATGGTAACTTTCCGTTCGAGCACTTTCACTAATCACTGACTGCAAAAGTAAAATGGGAAAAAAAAAATCTTCAGTTTCAGTTATAGAGTCAATTAGGCTTATCTTGGAAAAGGAAAAAAGAAAAGACATCAGTGTTTTAGCCATAATTCGAACTCCCGACCTTACGATTGCGAGCTCGTGCTTTCACGTTATACCACGAAAGTACACGATAAGAAAAGAGAAAATTCCCTGCAGAATGACTTGAAGTTTAAAAAGCAAAGTGATAAAATTATGAAAGGAAACGTATACTCGAATATTTTATTATGCATGTTTATAAGGTACTTCTCCCGCCTTCTTGGCGTGACTTCGTGGTGCGGTGGTCTGCACGCTGGGCGCGTATTCCAGGGGTTCGTGGTTCGATTCCCTGAGAAGACGTTGCTCATTGTTCATATCTCCGGCTCCAAAAAAAATAACTAATGTCTCTACATGTTGCTGGATTTTATGTACTGAAATAAAATAGTCAGCATCTTAAAGGATTTATTGCAACGGAATAGAAACTAGGATTTCATATTAATTATGATAAAATATAGTGTGTAGTTTCGTTCACTCTTTCTTTTTCTGCTTGAAATAGGAAATTCTTTCTTGTAATATTGTGACAAATTAAGATATTGTCACCTTTGTAGTTCGTAAAGGCGATCGGATAAATTCTTTCTAAAATATATGCTTCAATATCGTAAGATATGAATGAAAGTTAAGCACAATCGGTTAGTCTCTTAAACGCATTTATTGCTTTGGTAGTTTTATCAAATGACAATGGAGATTTGTGAAAGTCTCATAAATTCAATATCTATTATATTTACGAGCAATTAGAAAAGGATTCTGACGGCAAAAGAGAGTAACAGGTTGGATGCACGAAAGGAAACCGTTGAAAATATTTACCTAAGAAATAGAATAAAAAGCTTAACGCACGAAAGGAAATCGTTCATAAAAGAGGTACATACCGTAAAAGAGAACAACAAAATATCACAGCGCAGCGGAAATATTGCAAACAATTTATTGAAATGACAGTATGAAAACTGATTCCAGGAAAATAAGCCATTTAGCTCGAGTTATTTGTGGCTAAACTAATGAAGCAAATTGGTGTAGCTAACTGAAAGAAGCCACTGTTATTATTTAGAGAACGAAGAACAGTTTTAGACTTAAAACTTTAATGAGGAGGGGGGGGGAAGAAAGACAAATAAGTCATTTAAATTATTTGCAATAAAAAGAAAGCATAGAGCAATCGAAAAATTCTCAGAGCATTTCATGCTGTTTTATAAAAAACTTTGCTTATGTAAGGAGAAGCATGTCTTCTGGGACGCTGGATTAATAGTAGGATTAGCGGAGGGAAGGAAAGCAAATGAGCTGAAAACTAATTTTAAAACTGTGTGTAAATCTTGACATTAATATTATTAAGCGGGCTGCCCAGACGGTATAGTGATTAGGGAAGCCTGACTGCGGTACCGAAGGCCCTGGGTTCGAATCCCGAAGAAGGCATGGTTGTAACTGTCCGTCCCTTCATAGGAGGCAATGGTGGCCCACCTATTAGGTGCCTCCATTATAAAGAGACCACCACACCTGGCCTTAGTATAGATTAATGGACTTTGTTACAAAACTGTAACTATTCACAATCTGCCATTGAGAAAAAAAAAATTATTAAGTGGTGCACTATTCTTAATGTAAGTACTATGAAATAAGATTAACATATATATTACTATCCATTAAAAGGCGCCAGAGACATGTACTGCCTGAGAAATGAAAAATTTCTTTGTGAGACACCGGCTCTTACACGAAAGCGTAATACGAACAAGTGTTGAGAGTTTTGCTAATCTAACCTACGTTAAAGTCTCTTTTTAAAAACTTTGATTTCAGTAAATTATTTTGAGAATAACAAAGGAATAATGAGCCCACCAGCGGCCGAGCGGTAACGTCGCTGAACACTGGTAGTTCGGTCCGAGGTTCGAATGCCGCGAACGAGCTGGCTGCATGGGTGTTTTCGGGGTTTTCCCCATGTGTAAAGTGTATACGAGCCAGTTCGCTTAAAAAGTCCTCCACAAAGGCATCCCTCCCTCAAGGCAGATGGCCCTCGAGGGCTTTGCCGTAATCTAATAAACCAAACCAAACCAAACAAAGGAATAATTTATTCTTTCAGCCCTAGAAATCTGATTGGTTGCAAGAAAAAGAAGTTTTGTTTTCTGGAATTAGCAAATGAAAACTTGCTTATTGGGAGAATGACACACGCAGAAATAATGAAATTAAAGCATAAGCATAATTTAAATCAACTCTAGTAGGTTTAGAATATTTGCCTAAGGGGAGGGATGCCTTCGTGGAGAACTTTCTAAGGGAAACTGTCTCGTTTACACGTTACACATGGGGAAACCACGAAAACGCCCATGCAGCCAGCCCGTTCGCGGGATTCGAACCTCGGACCGAGCTACCAGTGTTCAGTGACTTTACCACTCGGCCGCTGGTGGGCAAATTTAGAATAGAAGAGAAACACGCCAATGTGACAATCAAAATCGCAATAACAACCTTGTATTTATGTACGCTAAATCTTATATTTAGCGTATTGTATTTATGTACGCTAAATCTTATATTTAGCGTACATAAATACAAGGTTGTTATTGCGATTTTGATCTGGTAGGTTTGTTTAGGTGGATATGGCAAAACTCATCAGAACTAGCTGCCTAAGGGAAGCGATGCCCTGGAGGAGGACTTTCTAAAGGAAACTTGCTCTCATTCATGTTGCACATAGGGAAAAATACGAAAACTAACGTACAACCGGCCAGTTCGCTTGGTATTGAACCCGGGTCGAACTCCCAGCATTCTTAACCACTGTGCCATTGGTGGGGTAACTCTTTGTCTTTTAAGCATGAGACAGAATAGAAAGCTCTCTGACCACCTGTATTCTTAACTTTTTGACAACTTTTGAAGTTTCTTAAGAATCACACGCCAATTACCATTTTCACTTTTTTTTATATATTGATTATATATCATATGTCAATGCAGTCTTGATAATTATAAAAGTTTGCTTGTTTTAGTTATATTGCTTCCAATTTATAAAATCGAACGAGATTTTTTTATTCCTCTTCCCCAGAGTTATCCTCAATTTTTTTAGTCATCACATATTTCAGATATGGGAGAAGGAGAACGGAACTTTGTAGGGATTAGTTGAAATTTCTCAATTTTAAATAGGCATTCAGAGTTTTATAATGCTTTACTTTCACTGAAGTCATACACTAGAACCCCCCCCCCCCGAAAAAAAAAAAAAAGAATTGTCTCATCACCGTAAGCACTCTGAAAGCTTCGATCTCGTAATTGGACACTTCATACAGAAAGCCTAAGAAAAACTTCGGGAGTACGTGCCCTCACAAGAGTCCCCTTTTCTCTGATTAATCACTACTCTAATGAAGAAAAGAAAACAAACCCGTAAACCTAAGCACGAATCGTTTTCCGTAATAGCTCTTCTAATGAGCGAAAGTGATCCCGGTCATATCAGCAAAACAGGCAGGGGGAAGCATATCCTCCCACGGCCCCTTCATACACATTTCCTTGCCAACTGACAAACGTCAGTAACGCCCACATTTTTTTCCTCTTGGAAAAAGTTTGCCATAGTAGGCGTCTTATCTATTTTTTTGAAAAGAATTCTTTTAAAAATCAGGATTTTCATATGTATTTCTTCGCATTGCTATAGTTAAGTTTTTTTTTTTTTTTTTATTTTTTTTATTATAATTTTTACAGTCTTTTCAGTAATCAAATGCAAGCCAATAAAACAAAAGACGATCAGTTAACAGTTCTTTTAATAGTTCTTAAAATTATCACATAAAGCGAAGTGGTAGTTATCAATTTGTGAAATGACTTTTTTCATAAAGGTAAATAATTCACAAACTTACCCATTATTTCCTATTTAATAATTTTTTCCTTGTTCCTCGGAGTTAAAAATTCCTTTCCAATCTACGAAGTTCATCCTTTCTTCAGTTAAGACCTATATGAAAAAAAGAGCCAAAATACGAAAGGAATACTGCTATTAACCCTCAAGTTAAATATGCGTCATAAGCTCACGTTCCTGATAAATGAAAAAATTAGATAAAAAAAAATTACAGATGTCCCTCCCCTAATTATAATATTGCCAGAAAATCAACTTAATAGATTTATAAGATGATATATCCTTTGCATATCTCATACATTTTACAAAATAAAATTTATGCACATTTATACATGCAAAGAACATAAAACTTTTCTTTTGTTTTAAGATGCTTCAGCATGCTTTACAAATCTGAAAAATATTGGCTAATTGATGCATTTCGTATCATACCCTGAAGCCAGAAGCGCGTAAAATTATGTTCATTTTAAAATCTAAAAAGCTATCAATTTCTGATATATTTGAAGCAAGAAAATATTTAAGAAAATGCCACTTAAATTATTTTTATGTTTATAGATTATGTTTAGTGTGTATACACCTAAAATTTATGGCAATTACATGCTTATGTCCTTGGATATTTCTATCTCCGTTTATTCAATAACAAAGGAGAGAATAACAAATGCTTATTTGATTTTTCTATTATCTGTACATCTAGAACATTTAAGTAAGGCATTTTTCCCCCATATGATAAATTAAGCAATATTTAAAAATATTCATAAAACGCTCACTTAGCTACAACATTTATATGTTTTGAAAAAAAAAAAAAAAAAAAAAAAAAAAAATCAATCTTGAAGCGATCTCCTTTCGTAAAAATGCCCACCGGAGTTTTAGTCTTCTACGAAAATAAAGTTTTAGGGATACTTTTCCGTTTCGCCGGCGCAAATCTCGCCAAACAGACTTTATTGGCGACTACATACAGTATACACATAGTATGTGTGTATTTAATTATGGCAAAGCACATGAGGGCTATCTGCCTAAGGGAAGGGATGCCTTCGTGCAGGACTTTTTTTCGTGGGCTCGTATACACGTTACACATGGGGAAAACCACGAAAGCACCCATGCAGCCAGCCCGTTCGCGGGATTCGAACCTCGGACCGAACTACCAGTGTTCAGCGACTTTACCGCTCGGCCGCTTGTGGGCCCCAGTATACACATAGAAAATGTTAACAAATGTTAGTTCTAAGAATTTTTTATTTTGAAGGCATAAACATTTTAATACCGTTTCAAATTTTGTAAAAAGCCAATAAGTAAAGACAATAAATTTGTAATAGGATATTAATTTAACAACTTACTACGCTGTCATGGTTCAACATCCTGATTCACCGGTTCGTATCACGTGACCCCAAGTGATCTCATCTCACGCTACAAAAATAAACAAACTACGCTACAAAAATCTAATTCTCTCAGTAATTTCTACATTAATTTCAAGTTAAATCTTAATTTGGAATACAAGTTTAAATTTAAGAATTATTTCTGTTTGTACGAATAGCTTACTCAGAAATTATGTAAAACCGCAGTCCTTTACTTCGCTAGTGCATTCTCATTAGAATTGATGCATTTAATCCTTAACTTTGCCTTTTCTATATTTTCACCTTCGGGTGAGCATCCTAATTGACTTATTTACCGCGAATGGCCTTAGGGCATGCAATTGAACTATCTGGTAAAAATTCTATGTAATTGTATTCTATGTATTGTATTGAAAGAAACAATCAATCTGATAAGAGACGGTCGCTACTTGTTTTGAAAATGAGACGTAAAAGGTTACAAGCGAGGATATTCCGTTTGGCACCAGTTGTACCATTTACTGGCGACTTTATCGCCTGCGCCGGCAAAACGGAAAAGTACCGTTTTAGGTTATAATAACCTCTCAGTTACCATAAATGCCTTTCCTCGATACTCATAATCAGGCTAATTTAAATCAATAGACTGCAAGCTGTTCATAAATAAACTTCTATGCATTTAACTATGATAAAGATCTCTTAATAGATTGCAGAAATAACTCGAAATGATCATGCGTGGTATGCGTGGATATGCATACTTTATGACTTGCATTAGCATGAAATTAATACAGAAGGTAATGCAACCGTAAACATGCACCGTAAACAAATTACCTAATTAAAATTTTACTTCTGCTTGCCGTGAATATACCTCATAATACTCGATAATATTGTAAAAAGAGCTTTAACAATCCTGAAGATCAGAAGTAAAATCCTGTAATGCATGTATAAAAGATTTCCTTTTTAGCATTATGCAGTTATTTAAAAATGATTATTGTGGCTGATCTTGAAAATTTCTCATCAAACTGAAACACTGCTGAACTGAAAACTGGTTCTTTTATTGAGTCAACTTTTTATTATTTTCAAACTTAACATGATATTCCACAACTATTGTCAGTAATATTATTGGCAATAACAAAAATTTATTTAAAAATCAGGGAAAATTTAGTGAAATGAAAAATTAAGCTAAATGTATGAAACTATTTGACCGATTTTGGTATTTGAATTTTCCAGCTTGATTAAAATTTTTTCCATGATAAATGTGTGAACAAACGAACTAACATCTTGCGATCTTGTGCCAACTCGAGTTATTTATGAAAATTTCAAGGGGAGAGTTCGAAAATTTTGTACAGTATTTTCCACTTAAGGCAGAGTTTATTATACTCTGCTTAACTTTCAGCTTTTTATTACATACCATCAATATACTAAAAGTTTTACGACAATATTTACATACTTAGCAAGCTAGAGAAAAGTATTACTAAATATCTAAATCAGAATATTATAGCTTTATGCAGGTTTAAATACTATCTAATTCATTAAATTCTTAAAAATGAAAAGAAAAAAAGTTCTATTTATTAAACTGGTGATATTTAAAAAAGTGCCTAGACGTACCCTCCAGTGCATTCCTACTCTATGATCTAAATTCCCGACTGTTTTCAGAGATCCAGCAGATTTGGCGACTATTAATTCTTTTTCAAATGGCAACCCTTCGTCCCTTGAAACGGAAGCGGAGATACAATTTTCTCGCTTAAGCACGCTCAGTCGATCATAAAGTACCAACTGTGAAAACATAGCACTTCTACAAATATCAACACATAGTTAACCGCCTGTCAAAACTCCGTGTCAACTTTGACATCGCCTTGCGCGCATCAATCTGCTTGTCAGAAATGCCATTTAGGGGATCTTACTTTTTTTTTTTTTTTTTGCTGCCATTAATATTTACTGTAATAGAAAACCAAGAAATAAATTATTTTCAATGAAATGGCTGCAACAGATAATTTGAAGAAGGTGAATATTTACACTTCAAGCTATAGTACCAAGTGACATTATGTAGTCAATCATAACGTCCGTAAAAATTTTGCACATACAGGGAGTTAATTTCATTGTCTCTATTGAATAGCAAAAATCTATTTAATTTACAAGACCTTGTCGATAATTTATAACCTTGAACATTTTAAAATTTTTAATGACATGAACATTTGTTGAAGACGAACATTTAAAAAGGACATGTTATTTTAAGCTCAGCAGTACTCCTAGCAAGAAGACATTTTATATTCCTCGCAAGAAATACAAAATGTCTTTTTGCAGGGATCCTGTTATATTTAAAGTATCATATTCTTTTAAATACTGACCACAGAGATAGAATTTTGATGCGTTTTTATTATTTAACATTTTACATGTTCAAGATTTAGGATTTATGCGATGCGAAAATAAAGATAATTAAATGAAGGTTCAGTCTGCTTCCTTAAGTCTTCGGATAGAGGAAAGATTTAAAAAAGTGTGGTACGAGAAATAAGAATACCCATGGACAATACGTAAAGCAATATTAGAGTAGCACGATCAAAAAACAAGAAACCATACGCATTTAGAAAGTAAGAAATCCCTTGTCCATTTGAGGCTATAATTTCGAAACCGACTGTAAATTATACCTCGATGATTGGAATTCTATACGGTAATTTGTGATTTCATTGTCAAAAGTTAAATTTTGTATGTTCAATCTTTCGTTATATTAGAGAGTAAAAGGATTACCAGTTTAATTGTAGCACTGCATATGCTATAATATACGGATATTCCTTTTTTAACTGTCCGATAGCTAAAACTAAAATTTGAATTTATTACAGTAATGGCGGAAGTATCGATGCCAGTTAAGTTAGATTGAGAGTAATGTAATATTTTACTCATGATATCATTTGGAAATTCGTATAATAGCATATTGCATGTCATAAGGAATATGATGCGTCATTGTAATAAAAATGCCAAAGAAACAAAGTAATATTTGATACATGTACTACAACTGACTACGTAATCATAGAATCATATGGTATATGGAATGACTTATGGAATATATGGCATATGACATATGGAATTACCATTTGGGTCAGCAAAAATAAAAACAAATGCATCATTATTTTGAGCAAAAAATACGAAAATAGTCATACATTTTCCAGTGAGATGCGATATGGAACCCACATAAAAATTTCGATAATTCTCTCATGTTATATCAGCAACAATGGCAAGCAGCCATTGTTGTTGATATATCCCTGTTGCCATTATTGCTGATATCAGCACTGTTGCCACTCAGAAAACTCAGAAAAATGAGGGTGAAAATTAGCGTTTTAAGCGTTTATAAGTAATATATCTGATTTTAGCTATTTTTAGGGGGGGGGAGTGGGCGTCAATCTTTTTCAGGATTCAGAAAAGAATTATAGAAAGTTTGGTGGTGATAGCTATAGTAGTGACTGAATTAATAGCGAACAAGCACACAGATTTTCTTCTTTATATATATACATTATCTTGGGGTTGGGAAGTTGTTCTCTTAAATAATGTCTGGGAATTTCCATTTTTGGTTTCATTCTGAGCAATTTTGCATATTATGTTGTTTTACTAATTTTATAGGCTATAATGGAGAAACTGCTGTTGTAATTGAGAAATACCCATGTTACATACTAAAATTTAGATAACTGATAGTACTAAAACATATAAGATTTATTTATCACAAGTTTTTTGAAGGAAATTTAAAGCGTTTTTTTTTATATGCATTGAAAATCAGAAAATCTCGCTCATTCACCTAACCCGATTTGCTAAAAGTTGAGTAGTTGGCAAAAGTATTATCGTTTGGTAGTTAAAACTTTCCTAATATTAATAGTCTATTTAAATGAAAGATTAATATTTACTGTTGCGCTCTTTCTTGAGCAGTCGCTTAGCATAAAGTAAAACATAAATAATATTTTATTTTAACTTCATTCCTAACTATGTTAATTATATATCAAATGGTAATTAACACAAACATTTATTTGACATTTGATCTTTTACTGATTTATTTTTAAGTTGAATTTGGCTATTGTCTCCATGCAACATGAGAGTATATCTTTCCAAAACCGTCAATTATTATGCGATACGTAACTCATGGAATAATGAATATTTTCTAATGTTCCAAGTGATTCGTATCTTCGTCTGTAAAGTATCATACACAGAAATCATTTTAACAATTGCTTATTAAATTCGGTATAAGTTTTTCGAACTCTTCATCGCTCGTGTTATAGTTATTTGAAAATCTTTCAAAATATGTTTCCAGATTTCAAATCTTTGATGCATTGCTACTACAAGTCGTTTGGAAATTATAATCTGAAAATTTATTACAAAATATTGTCGCTCTATTAAAATATTAATTGTTTCCTTAAACAATTATTTTCATTTTCTTATTCATCCTTCATTATAACTATGACTTTTTTCATAAAAAATTTGCTACTATTTCATTACCTCCGAAATTACTGCTTCTATATCAGTTATAAATTTTGAAAAAAACTTTAAACCTTTCATAACCTGTAATTTATTTGCTTTAAAATTTGGTATTTGCCAGTCAAAAATTTGTGGTAACTATTTCTAACGAAGCTTGCCGGTTTGATATCCCTACGCTTCGGAGATACCAACGGTTTCAGTCTGTCAATTTTTTGTTTTTTGTTTTTCCTGGTCCTGGATGTTTTGATTAATAATTTGTAATCATTAGTATACGTCTGATTAATGTACAGGTTTTTGATTTAATTTTCTTTTACTTTAGATTTGTGTTATTAACTGCATTGTGATATTAGTGTTTTAGAAATTAGAGCTCTGTACAACACTGTATATTTTAAAATTTTTATACGCATACTTGTGTTGTGCATAGTTTGATTTTACTGCTTGACCCTGTCTGTCGCTAGTGTGGTGTTTTACACTTCTATCATTCTAGTATTTCATTTGCTTCGTGGTAGCATGTTTGGAATATTACTCCTGAAACTACTTCTCACATTCATCAGTGCCATTGGGACAAATGGCTCCATTCTACTTTCACCTTCTTTTCTTTAGAGTATTCACTTCATCGAATGTCAGAGAATTTAGGAATTTTTAGGCAAATCTTTACTGAACAAGTGACTGCTCAATCGGACCGTATGCTTACACATTTATGATAAATCTGTATCCCTATCTCCCATTTCTTCATTGTGCTAGTTTTTTGTAGTGTTTCAGAGACAGATAACTTATAGTTTCACATATTTTGTGATGCAAGCAAAGTAGCTTATACAGCATTTACGTGCGTAAAGATATAGAAGTAGTGAAAACTGTGATGTTTCATGGCTGCTATGTGCCGAATTACACTTGTGAAGAAATTGGGTTTACTTACATTAAAGTTAACGAGATTTTTAATTGGATGAAGATGATTTTTAATTGGATGGAATTAAACATTTTAAGAAATACATTTGATTTCGATAACAAGTACATTCTATGGACTAATGTCTCTACAGAAACGATTTCAAAACTTTTTTTTAACGTACCTCTTAATAAGACGTATAGAGTTACAAAGTACGCGTAACTTTTCCTTCAAAATATGTGACCCCCTCCACACTCCTCTAATACTTTGTAAAGTATATCTTATGTTGTTTTGTTTTAACATCATAAAGTTAATAAAGTACGATGAATAAGAACAGAAAAAATATTACATCATTTATTTTAAATATTATTTTAAATATTTTATTTTAAATTATGATAGTACATTTAAGACAAAAACTCGATCTATGAGAAAAGTATTAATAGTCATTGTACTTGAACACAAGCAGAATAAAACAGCGTCATACTGAATACTTAAAAATTAATAAAACTTTAAACAACATCCTTAAGAAAATAGACTGAAATTGTTGTTCAAGTCTCATTATTTATGTAATCCTTGAGTCTGCTTCGTTCAGCTTAACTATTTGAAGTCACGAAACAACATCTAGTTTATTACGGTGGTTGTTTTAGTATAAGTTTAAGATGAGAATACTCTTTCACACAAGTGCTTTTAAACGGTAACTAACATTTTAATGAATTGTAAAGTATTTCTTCATGTTTTTCTCTTGTTGGAATCCAAAAAGAAGTAATTACTCTTTTTTAAAAATGATCTTCAAGGAGGAGGCATTCGAAAGCTCTATAAATTATTCTTCCCCAGAAAATAATTTTGAGGTTGCATTAAAGAAACCTTCATTGAAAGGATGTAATTTCCAGCTATCCCGCATTGAGTTCAGTGAAATTAATAACTTTCACAGATTCGACTTTTCCTATCAACTATGAGAAGGTTTTAGAAATTAGCTTTTGCTTATGGATGCAGCATTAACTTACGGGGAGGGGGAATTTCTTTGATGCAGCCTCGCATACCTGTGTAACATCCTACCAGAGACTATCACAATCTTTCAATGAAGATTTCAATGAAGAAACAATACAGCAATAGCAACAATTAATATTCTTTTCTCAAAAATAATCTAAGAACCTTTTTTCAGATTTCGGAAACTGGCTCGTATATACATTTACACATGGAGAAAACCACAAAAACGCTCATAAAGCCAGACCGTTCGCCGGGTTTGAAACCCGAACCGAATTACCACTGTTCAGTGATTTTACCGCTAGGCCTCTAGTTTCTGTTAGAAAGTCCTCCGTGAAGGCGTCCTCTTAGGCAGATAGCCCTCGAGTGCTTTATCGTAATTAAATGTTCCCCTCGGCCAATGCAAAGGGACGGCGATGTCAATCTTGTGAGTTTGTTTTTCGGTGGATGCTTGCCGTCCACTACTGTACTTTAGAGTTTTATATAAGCATGCCATGTGTAACATTAAAATCACTCTGGGCTGACCGGGGTTAGTGGCGCCCCCTCGGATAGCCTTTGGAGGTTGGGGCAATAATAAACACATGTTAAGGCGGCTTTGTGCTTGCCAGGTCTCGGAGCCCTCTCCTTTGGTGTTCTGCCATAATTAAATAAGAAAAACAAAAAATAATCATTGATTGCATTAAAATGTCCTTTCCTGAGCAACTTCCTGTGAAAAGACAGCTCAATAAGAAATAGTTCTCTGAATTTACTATTTACATAGCTTTCAATGAAAACAAGATTGAAAGCTTCGATACATCTGTGCTTTTGTCAACCTGTAAAGAGAAGAATGGACTATTTTTTTTTCTCAATTACTGTCGATTCTGCAATATTAGATATCTCCTTGATTCTTTGAAATGCATCGTTCCAAATTTTGGAACACATTAATTTCCAAACATGCACTGAACACTATCTTAACCACAAGGAGTTGTCAAAACTTCAGCAATTATATAATTTTTACCACATTTTAGCAGTACAGTACCTTATTCTATACCAGAACGCTTCAAGCACAAGTTCATTATCTAAGTATGCTGACAATGGATACGTTTATACATTATGCATTTTAGATAGTCTTTAAAAAAAAAGGTAATTTCATTTCGTTTATAATGAGCACACTCAGTTTTTTAAATGACGAAACAGTAAGTTACATGCTTCCATTTGATTAAACTTCCCCGCATATACTGGGAAGATTAGGGTTGTTCTCATGTCTTATGAGTTAATCCATAGGACTGTTATTCGGAATTTTCTTACTACTGATCGGACTAATTTTTATCAGAACAATATGTTCATCCAAGCCTTCAAATCTTAGACTCACAGATTTCTTGAAAATATTTGTTGCAAACCCCAAATCAGAGTTATTATCAACGATATTTCGTTTCAGTGCAAAAATCTGTTTTTCGACCAGTCATTCATTTTTATATAAACAGCACTTTATAATTAGAAACTCTAAAAGGAAAAGAAATCTTTAAAACAAACTCTCCGCTCTATCGGTTTAAATTCCACAGTTGCAAAGAAAGAGAACTGCATAACTCATTACTGAATATATGTCGGCTGCCAGTCGTTTTACAAAAAGCGTTGGCAATGGGGTCAATAATGACACTATGGCGGTTGATAAAATTTTAAAGGGGATAAGCGAGGATCAAAGGATCGACTAGGGTTCGAAAGACGAACATATACAGGCAACTGATCAGCATAATCAAGATCCCACCAATTAACAACAAAATTACTAATAAAATGTATAATTGATTGTTTATTAATTTAAAGCTATATCATATAGTAACGAAGAAATCATATAAAATAAATATACAAAATTATTTAATACATTAAAAAAATTAATAATATTTTTTTAAGTATATAATTTTTCTTGCAATAAGTACATTATAAAAAAGTAAAACGCGCGAACACAAGCAAACACAACTAAGAAAAGTACGAAGAATTTAAAACTAACAGCAAAATCTAAGATAATTCTTTCACCCATGCCCTACGGTGAAACTTGCTAGGGAAGTTCTAGTCAAATGGCCGTCATCAATATGTAAATGAATATTTGCCTTTGACAAAAACTCTACAAGCTAACTGCTGCGTATTTTTTTTTTTTTTTTTTTTCAGGGGAAGAAATCTTTGTACCGTGCTACCACCTCTTATTGAGGAAACCGTTACTCGGAGGGTAGGGAGAAGAATACACAGTAGAAGAGATACCAGCTATCTTAGAATAGCGACAGAATCATATTGTAGTTCTCGGTTTTGCAATACAAAACTTGCACGCTCTTGTAAAATGGGTAAGTCAGTTTCTGTAATTCCATTTTTATATTTCGACATTTAAGTTTATGAATTCTCAGAAATTTACGATTTCGCATGAAATAAGTAAATGCCGACAGTATTCTGAAGAATATTTAGTGAGAGGCTTTATTTTGTCATCCGGAAACGTAAACATTACCTTTATGTCTCATTTGTGAAAACTTTCAACAACGATGCAATGAAACAGCCAAAAATGAGAGAACATTTAAAAAGAATGCATGCAGATAAAAGGGAAACGATTTGGAGTAATTTAAAAAGTATCAATGATAAAATTTTTGTTGCGTCAAAGAGAGGAATTAAACCATTTTTGAAACCATTGACATCAAAGAACTATGTAAAAGGACGCGAAGCTTCATACAACACTTCCTATTTAGTTGCGAAGGAAGGATACCCACACAGTTGGTGAAAATTACGACAAGTAGTAGTTTCAGAAGTAATAATTACACTTGTAAAAATGAAACCGAATCCAATTTCTCCGGCGTCTGCCGCTCAGTAACAATACAGTTCACCATTGTGTAGATGAAATGATCGAAATACTTGAACAGCTGAAATACCCTCATATGCGGTCAGGTCGTAAATTTAGAATCCTTTTTTTCACGGGGGGAGGCTGAAAAGCAGGGGATAATCTTGCTCCTGCTCTTGAATAAATGTGGGGGTCGTTAAAACATCTAACTTCTCTACATTCAGTTTTATACAGAGGAAAATACAAATTGAATTCTTCGAATGAATGCAATTTTGTACAATGAAAATGTATTACTTAACGATAAACTGTAAGATAAATAGCATCTTTTTTTTAAAGCCATAGGTGTAGAAAGACAGATATTTGTTACACGAATGAATTTGTAGTAAATATTGAGTTTTTCATTTCGAATGCTATGTTCCATGTATGCGAAGTAGCTGAGTATGTGAGATAATAGTCATAACCGAATGGCTTTCAATCTTTTCACGGTTAAGGACTATTTCTCAATTACATTGTGGTCTCTGCTTTTTGGTTAATTTTCTAATTTTTTTTTTGGTTAACGCAAACTAGACTGCAGAAAATTCTTAAGAATGAAGTTAAATAATACTGAAAAATACATTATTGATGCACTTTTGTGTTTTATATATAGTAGTATTAACTACTCCTATAATCCTTAAATGGAATCCTTAAATTATATATATCTATGTATAGGTATATATAAATGGAAGCAAATATAGAACAAGGTATAAAATATCTTTATTATACAATGTTCATTACCATACGTATATTTACGTAATATCAATATAAATAGTTAGTTAGGTTTCGTACATATATAATAGTTTTTATATTTTGTATTTTTTGTATTAGATTCAGGTATTGTATACGTATTTGAAATTTAATTTATTCTCTTTTTGGGTTACGACTTTAAGTGAGAAAGAATTGTTAGGGCCTTCATAGGGATTACATTATATACAATCATTTATGATGCGACTTTTCCTTTCTTTTAATCAATATATATATTGAAATACTACTTGATAATTATACATAAAATATAGCAGTTTTTTAAGCTACTTATTTTTATATCTATTGTTTGGTCTGGTTTGTTTGATTATAGCAAAGCATTCGATTATTTGCCTAAGGGTAAGGGTGCCTCGTGGAGAACTTTCTAAGCAAAACTGACTCTTATGCACGTTACACGTGGGGAAAACCTCGAAAACGCTAATACAGCCATCCCTGTCGATCCGGATTCGAACCCCGGATCGACCTGTCACAGTTCAACGACTTTACAACTCAGCCGCTAGTGAGCCACACACACACACATACATCCACACATACACATTAAATAGTATTTACATGTCGTTTATAAAGTATAATTGAGTGAAATTTAATCATAAAGAGCTAGAAAATATTCTACGGAATTACTTCACTTCGTAGACTTTTTGTTAAGCTTCACCATATTTCTTAAAGAGAATCTCAATGCTAGTTCCATTTCCAAGCTGTTTATGTACCTTATTTTTCATGCTTTGAATTATATTTAGAAAATTTTTTCACTTGGTTATAGCTGAAAATGCATTTTTTTTATTGAAGAATTTAAGGGTAAGAAGAGAATTATGCCCTTTTCTAATTATTCTTGAAGCATTTAATTTTTTTTTTAAAAAAGCGCACATTAATACAGATCACTGAACTAAAGTGCTCGATACAGGACAAATTAATTAGCTACTAAATTTTGATTTTCATTGAGTAAAAATGAATTCATCTGCATTCTATAAGAAAGTAAATATTCAAAAAATGTTTTTTTTTCCTATTCTCGCAGTCATAATATTTTTCTTAAATATTCAGCTAATTCATATTCAAATATTCCAATCCATTACAATAAGTAATAAATTGATACAGTAAATAAATTGCCCTATTGCATACATTAGAAATACTTATTCTCGTAATAACAGATACGTATGTGTTATTCTCTTCGTAATTTTCAGTATATATATTTATATTTATAATTAAGAAATCTTTTGAAGCAGCGTCAAACAGCTGTCAAAATTATATTTTAAAATTATTATTTAGAAATGCGCTTATAATGGTTTTTATATTTACGAAAGATACTTCCCGTTTACTCAGGCTCACTGTATTCAAGTCGATAGGACCAATTGAATGGAAAGATCGATTTGTTAATTCATTTCCAAGTTTCGAATCGGATGAACGGACTTGCGAATAAAATAGCACATTAAAATACGGTCACTGAACTACAGTGAGCAATGAAAATTTTAACAAAGGTTTCGTACTTTATCTTATGAAAACAAAATATCAGAATCTAATTAAATGTTTCACTTATTAGAAAAATAGAAAATATAAATATTTGTGAATAAAAAGAAATTATCTTTAAAAAAAATAAAATTTAAATGAAAAAATAAAAGAATTACAAAATATTGCAGAAATTACATAAAATAGCGAATAAACTTATTCGGCACAAGCTCGCTAAATGTAAAACAGATTGTACAGTCAGAAAGCTCGCCTTGTCACAGAAATATACTGTTCATCGGGTTTAAAGGTTATTCAGACTAACGTGCGAAGTTCAATGAGTAACTTGTATTTTCCTTTGAATGTATAAACTAGCCAAAAAAATTGAGCACTTGACAATTAGATGAAAATTTAACAGATGGGAGCACTTGACAATTAGATGCAAATTTAACAGATGGATTGAAGAAATCCTACTACAACGTACCACTTTGTGTAAGCATTTTCGTGGATTTCCTTAAGGTATGTAAATATGAGCCCATTTTCCTTAGAAAATTCTCCATGAAATCATGTCTAGCCAACCCTCATATTTTTGCCATATTCAACACAAAATCATTCTTAAGATGATTAATTAATTAATTTTATGTTAGATGATACGAAGCTTTTCAAAAACTAGGATGCTTTCCGTAAACAATTAGTATTAATAAGCGCTGTTCAACTGGAATTGGGTTGGATTATTTGTTTATAGCAGTGCTTTTCAGCCGACTTACATGTACCTGTATGTATTGCTCAGAGGGGGTGGAAGGAAATTCCTGAACGAAAACAATGTAATAATGAAATGTTAATAAACAAATAAATATAACTTTTCGTATCTTATGTAATTTGTCTCCATTCTGATACCATGTGCATCATTTATTTCTGATATACTGATACTGAATGAGACCTAAAAACACTTTTTTTTAAATATATCTTCCCTTATGATCACTGACACAGCCGTTTACTTTCCCCTTCCGTAATTAACGTCAGTCTCCTGCTCTTGACCGCATTTGCCAAGCCACCGAACAACTTATGTCTGAATTAGGGGTCGATAAATTTGCTGCACAGCCGAACAGCACACTTTTGGTAAGAACTGCATTTTAAATGATCTATGTGCGTAATTATATGTACTTATACTGAAGGGAAAAAATAAAGGAATTATTTTGCACAAAGCCTTTCGAAATATAAAAAAGAATACAAGATATATTTCATTGCTTTGGAAACATTTTTCTGCAATATGATATTTTCCTGCCCAACACTGCTGCAGCTTTTTGTGACGGTGCACCAGTGATTACTGGAAAACATTGAGGCTTTTTAACTTATCTAAAAAGTAGGATGCCTGACATTTGGACTGTTCAGGATTTTTTCTATAGACAATATTTATTTTCGAAAAATATTCAGGAAGAGATTCATACTGTTTTAAAGATATGCATCAAAGCAACAAATACTATCAAAACTAAAGCTCTGAATGACTGCCTTTTTAGACAGCTCTATGACCATAGCGATGAAAGTTACAATAATTTGCTTCTTCACGCGGAGGTACTACGTTAAACATGGCAGAGCACACAATGGCTATCTGCTGAAGAGAAAAGATGCCTTTGTAGAGAATTTTATAAGAGAAACTTACTCATATTTACGTATTTACATACGTGAAAAGCCTGTCGTGCAGCCAGTCCGTTCGTCTGGGATCGAATCCAGGTCAAGCTTCCCATATTCAGCGGTCTTAACCACTCAGCTACTGGTGAAGATCACGCGGAGATTCGCTGACACTTTAAGAGTTTGCAGCGTTTTATAGGCATTTTTAATACCGTGATAGAATTTTTCCTTGAAATTGACAACCCCATAATCACACGGTTAATAAAATTTAAAAATTATATATTCTACTTAGCTAATATATATTCATTGCTCAACACCACGTAAACTCCAATGAAGAGACATCAATCTTATTGAAGCTAGAACTATTATCTTCAATTTTATCATAATTGATTCATTTATATCTACACTGATTCAAAAATAATTTCATTACTTTGATAACTTCATGGAACTGCCTGTTATGGAAAATGATTGTATTTCCTCAGGAGATATATCATTATATACAAGCCACTTGCAAAATTAAAAAGATTCTGATGTTCGCATCTAAGGCATTGATAATTTGAATGTGTCAACATGACTCATAGAAACGCTGAACTGCTATATATTTGATCTTAATACTGTAATACAAAAAGAGCTGATTGGTTTGAAGGAGAACATTAAACCACAAGTCTTATTCAAAACACGTGGAGATGCTAAGTTTCGGAATTTGAAATTCATCTGAGAGAAATATCTCAAAATAAAAATTGTTACGAAACCTGCATTAGTGACTTCCCCCCTTTCTTATTTAGTGGAAAATGTTTCTAGTCAAGTCAAGGGAAACAAGAAATAGGTTCAATATTTTTAAACGAGATTATATAATAATTAAGTTAAGCAATTCTCTACCAAATAATGAAAAAGAATTGCAATAATCTTTGATTTTATTTCTGAAAACTTGTTTATATCTGTAAAAATAAAAGCAATAATAATACAAAACATAATTAAATATAAATCTACAGAGGGTTTTCACACGTTTTTAGAACGTTTTCGATAAAGAATTAAGAGAAAGGCAAATGTTTTTGAGATAAAAATTTCTTGCCACAGCTTATTATTTGAAATGAGAAATATGGTTTGCAACTTTAAAATCTATTATTATTTTTTCTAAATATCGCAAATAAATAAGCTATGAAACGAAGGATATGTTTTTGTGCTTTGCGAAGGGACATATTCCTATTTCGTAATTAAAAAACTTTGTGAAATGGATCGTATTAACATTTCTCAGTGTAAATATCAACATTGTTAATCGGAAAGGTAAAAACCGTCGATTATTACTTCTGCATGGAAAGAAGACTCAAACGAATACCCAAAAAAGGCACTTAACTATTTCTAATGTTTCGTAAGTTAAATTATTAGTAAAAGTGAGAAAATCCGCCTACTCAGAAATAAATTGCAAAGTCTTTAAATACACTTGTGACAACAATAAATAAAATAATAACCAAGATTTACAGCTTAGAAAAACTAAGAAACATGATGTTCACCAGTTGTTGCCGAGGCATGTGACTCAACGCAGAACAATTTGTGGTACCCTGTATGAAGTTATTTAATAGGAGCTAAATGGAAATACATAGTGATCCCTGATGAAGCAGGGTTTACCTAAATAGCTCCAATGAGAAAGGTATATTTGTTATTGAGAACAAAGAGAAAAAGTAAACAGACTTGTTTTTGTGAATGCAAAGAAAGTTTCAGTAAGGAGTTTATGATTGTCGCAGGATTCTTTTAAAGTGGGGCATTAAAAATAGAATGGAATAAAATATTAAAATCAACTCAACGTACTATCAAGAGAACGTTTTTTAATATTTACGGCAGAAATTTCATTTCTTTATCCCAATGACTTTTAGAGAGTGAAACTTTATCGAAATGAAGTAACAAGCCATCTTTAGTACCAATGCAATCCTTGAAAAAATGAAGATTGATACAGGTATTGAATGTACACATTTTCAAAATATTCCTGCGGAGTCTAATGTTTCACCTATAGACAACTGTGACTTCGGTCCCTTGAAACCAGCTCTTTCTAAGGGCAAGCACACAACGATTGATGGACTCCGGAATGTAGTGGAAATCAATACAACTGGAAATTTTACGCAAAGCCCTTCTTTCATGGAAATCACTATAAGAATTTACAGTCAGAAAAAGTCTATAGGATCGAACATTTTAAAAAGTACTCTTTACATTTTAAACATTAATTAAACGGCCCCGAAATCGTTCTAAAAATGGGTAAAAAAAAAAAACAACTCTGTAATAAACCATTTTTAGCCCAAAAGGGAGTTAGCTTAGAAGGGCTATTAATTTCGTTTTGGCATTTTGTAGCGTTTCACAATATACGGCGTTTTACTTTTTAAAATGTTGCCACCAAATATTAAAGCCCTGCATTATATTTAAAGAAATTAAATAATGAAGAATCTGCAGGAATGTATGAATGTTTCTCATACGGTGAGAAAACAACGGTACCTAGAAACAACAGATTTTGAATAACATAGTTCTCCATTCGAATATGGGCATCTGGAACCCCTAATTTGGAAACTGGAATTTGTTTTATTATCTGTTTTATATTTTGTAAAACATTAAAGAATTCTTAATTAACAAATTCAGCAATTTCAAAGCGAGCAATGGCAACACTGTACGGGAGAAAAAAAAAACAGCGCGCGAGACTGTGCATTCTCCAGCGCACGAGACTGTGCATCGGAGATTCTAAAGATATGCTCTTTGGAATAATCGTTTTCGTTTTGGCATTTTGCCTTGGTTCACTATAAACGGCGAATCACTTTTTAAATTATTGCCACCAAACATTAGAGTCATGTATTAATTTAAAGAAATTAAATAAAGAAGAATCTGCCTAAATGTATGTATGTTTCACGCATTAAGATAAAACAACGGTACCTAGAGCCATCAAATTTTGTATAACGTACGTCTCCACCCGAAAATGGGCATCTGGGAACCCAAATTTGGAACTTTGAATTTGTTTCGTTATCTATTTCAGATTTTGTAAAGCATTTATGAGTTTTTGATTAAGAAACTCAACTATTTCAAAGTAAGCAATGGCAACACTGTACGGGGGGAAAAAATTATCTCCAGCACGCGACGAGACTGTATATCGGAAATTCTAAACATATGTTGTTTTAAATATTTTGTGATATTGCTGTTGAATTGAATTTTATGGCTTAAGTACGAAGAACATGATATTTAATCAGTAAAGCACACAAAACGTTAAAAAAATGCCACCCTGCGGGCGTAATATAAAATCTAAAAGCTTTCAGATTTTTCCATTTCTTTACTTCCTTTTTTTTGTGTGATTGCTGTTGAATTGAATTTCAAGTGCGAAGAACATGATATTTAATAAATAAAGGTAATACACAAAACGTTAAAAAAAAAACACCTCTTTGGGCGTAATATAAAATCTGAAATCTTTCAGATTTTTCTTATGTTTAAATCTAATGTTATCTTTTTCATATTCTTATCTAATTTTTATTTTTAAGTTTTTTATGTGCAGCTATTTATAATATGATTATGTTGTGTTGTATATTATAAAGTGTAAGGGAATAGATGCAAGAAAAAGGTTGGAAATCCCTGTTTTATACTATACGCACGGACAAAGCGAAGGAGAGGGTAATTACATTCGATGCATAAGAAACAGAGCAATTTGATTGTTGTGGCGGGGCTCATTACAACTAATTGCATTACTTTGTGTTCACATTTCAATCAGTAACGGTCACAACGGAAGTTCTCGCAATTACTTGCCCTTTTATTCAATGACAAATTTGAACTTTCAGAATATTTTGCTTTTTATCAGAATTTATTATAACAGTCTATTATTTTCTTCCCCCTATTATTTACTTTTAATTTATCCCTCGCATTTTTTTCGCCTCCCAGGGTAGGCGTACCATAGGTCGGGAGTCACCGCTGCACAGTATTATGTTAGATAATGAATAATGCGAAACAACGGAAGCCTTTTGTAAGTAATATGTTAAAAGGAACTTAAAGCTTATCATATCCAGAGAGCTGAAGACATTGTAAAGAAATTCATAATCTGCAGTTATTTTTCTCAAAAAGATGTTTGGCTGAAAAGACAGAAATAGTTCAGAAGACCAATTCACGTTGTTTTGCATAAGGAAGAATGGCTGAATAATAAAATTAAAGCCAGCAGTAACACGAAAGCTAAAGCTGTAAAGACTTTATTTTGTTCTAACCAATTATTTGTATTTTAAGAAACTTTCCTTTCCCTCCTAATTTCAAATTCCTACCAGAAGGCAAATTTAAGTGACGTATATGCAGATCTAAATGAGTTCGGAAATAGTACTTAAGTAGCAGAATTTAAGAGTTCGCAGTACGAGAGTTAATTCCGAGTTTATGCCGCGTGTTTGAGTAGCTTTGCAGCTGAATATTTTTATGCTAGCCCCTTACTTAAGATTAAACTACCGAAAGTACCCGATGCCAGTTGAGTTAGATTGAGAGTAATGTATTACTCATGGCATCATTTGAAAATTCGTATAATAGCATATTACACGTCATAAGGAATATGATGCGTCATTGTAATGCATAAAAAATGCCAAAGAAACAAAGTAATATTCAATACATGTACCTCGTAATCATAGAACCATTTGTTATATATACCCATATGACATATGGAATTGCCATTTGGGTCAACAAAAATAAAAACAAATACATCATTATTTTGAGAAAAATGAACTATTTTGAGCGATATGGTACCCACATAAAAATTTCGATAGGAAACTCTCATTATATCAGCAACAATGGCACAACGATTTTTTACATCGATGTGTTTAGTGCAACTGCTCCCTTTTTCTTTCCTAGATAGATTTATGCAGGATATGTTGTCTTCGAATAAAATGTTACCTTTCTGTTGAAGGACACCTAAGTCTTCCATTAGTTATCTCATCCATTGTAGCTCATGCAAAGTTACAGTTAGAGCGATGCACTCGGCTTCTGTCGAAGATAAGGCAACACAGTTTTGTTTCTTTCTTATCCATGATGATGTTCTCTTTCCTGTTTAAAATATGTATCCTGATGTAGATCTCTCCTGCTAGTCTCTAAAAAGTTATATCAGAGAGAATTTCTTTAGGGTTAAGTCTATGTCTCTCAGTTAAGGGGGTGAAGTTAACGTCGGATGGGCAGCTTCTTCACTTCTTCGTCTTGTGGCGATTCTACTGTAAAGATTTTTGTGTGTTAGAAAAAGTCGACTTCAAATTACGCAGATAGAGGAGTAAACATGACTTTTTTATATATATTCCCTAGGTATATAATAAAATAAGTTAAAATATAACCTAGTCCATCAGTCAAGAACACTGGTAATGTATGGTTAATAGTTCGTTTCGGATGTGATCAAGAAGTCCTTTTTTAGTCAAAGAGAAAAAAACTTACAAAATAATGATTCTTATTCCCCTGGTAATTTAAATTAATATAAAGTTGAATTTTTTATGAAGATACTGTACTTCCTTAGATATAATTCTTATGAAGTTAGCCCAAAATATTTCTTAATTTCTTTGACACTGTAAGTAAGTGATCGTGTTAACTCAAAAGATTTAAAGTCCATATGAAGTGGGCTTAAAGTCTCCGTAGCCCTCACACGATAACATCAGTCTCAGAAAAATTTAATGTATCGCAGTAGTACACTATATAAATTACATTCAAGGTGAAGCTTCTAAACATGCAAAAAGTTATTAAATCAACCAGTGTATTAGTTTAATAAAATTTGTTCCCTGTGCCTTAGTAGACAATGTTAAAAAAGATAAGGAGTCAAAAAAAAAAAAAAAATAACGGAAAACTTGATGATTAGCAGTGATAGCAATATAAAAAGACATAACTTATTCTAAGTATGCAAAAGTTATCGATAAAGAGTTTCATAAAAATAATCTTTTTTGAAAACATAATAATATTGCAGTCAATCGCAAATAAAATCCTTGGAAACTGAAAATTTTAAGATCTTAAGCTCGAAAATTTAGCCATGATATAGGAAAAGAAACATTAAAGGATTAAAAATGAGGGTGTTCATGTAAACTTTCCAAAATTAAACTTACAGAATTTTCAGGAACAGTGGCGTAGCAAGGGTGGGGCAAGGAGGGGCATCTGTCCCCGGGCGCAGCATCCAGGGGCGCCAAACTGATGTTACGAAATTTTAGAATGAAACTTTTTTCGTTATTGGCACATAGAAAGGGGCGCAAGATCTTCAGCTGTCCCCAGGCGCTTAAAAAAAGCTACGCGTCTGTTCAGGAAATATTCACTTAACTTTCTAACTTGCTTGCAATTTTGTCAAGTTGTAATGAGCATATTTAAAATACAAAAATGTATTTGAAAGAGAAAATTAGCAATATTTTTTACTGTTTGACAAAGAATTAAATTTCACTAGAAATGAAATGGTCTGAAAATGACCGAAAAGTAGAAAAATGTCCATGTGGGATATCTTGATTGCAGTGTTTGTATGGGTTTATTATGAATAGCGACTCAAACTAATAATAAAGCATTGAATACGGTTAGTTTTGATTGAAAACGCAATAAAGAGTTTTTCTTACTGGTATAATATTACTTAAATTCTCTAGCAGTGTGAAACAGGATTTCATTCAGGCACTTGCATGATATGTAATACAAATTAAGAGAAAGACCAACAGCTGTTAGATCAATGCAAGGTTATTATATATTCACTCTTTTACATCAAAGGTACTCAAGAAATAATGCTTGAGTCAAAATAAATAGGGACATATTTCAAAAATATTCTTTTCTTCTTTCAATACTGTTAAATGAGAAATACGCTAAAATTGAATAAATAAGTAGGTATTTCTTATAAAGTATGTATGTTAAGTCGAAATGTTTCCCAAAAAATCTATGCAATGAAGACAGTGATCATAATACATTTTGAAAATGTTTCTGGTGCATTATAATTTTACTACCTATCTGCGAAATTATAAAAATAGCGAAAAAAATAATGAATCACATTTATTTGTTTCTGTTATATTCCATTGTTTCTGGACGGAGTGTTCCTGGGAGAAATGAGAGAAGTACTTTGGGAATGTATACTCCTGATAGGGCCACCCAAGGCGTGAAGGCCATTCCATTATGCCCAGCTAAAAGCACTGCAGGCAGAGGCTAAGTCAGACTTCAAACTTTTGGTGTCACATGAAGCTGTACATTATACCCATCTTCATGACTCGTTGATTTGGAAATTCTGAAGATACCGCCACGTCCGTCGCACAGAATTTGGTTGCCAGAGGAGTCAATTGCTCATCTGTTCTGGAGTTGTTCTTAGGGCTAAGTCCACAGATTCATGGACCTGACCTGATGGTACTGTCGATCGGGTGAGATGAGCCACAAACAAGCACAAACATATTCCTTTGTTGTTCAAAGCCTTTTTGCCTTTAAGTTTTAATATTTCTGAAACTAAATGTTCAGAAAACGGAGTCACTGTAGTTTATCAACTTGCGCAATGTTCAGTTACTTTCACCGCACCCGCTGGTAAGAACTGATTTCTTAATTATATGTTTCCTTTATTATAAGCTTCCTTAATTATTTTAAGGAATATTAAAATTTCTTAATTTCTTCTTAATTTTAGTTTTAATTATAAATTTTCAATTTCAAAACAAATGAAAAATTACTTGTTTTAACGTTGAAAACATCTTTGGCAAAAATCTAAGATTTTTGGGCCATTGCATTACAGTGCCATTTATTGTCCATTTCGCTTAATAACTGTAGCCGTAACACCAGTCTTAAGAAATTTAATTTATATTCCACGTGGTGTGGTAAACAGCCAATTTTCCAAGATCTGCATTTCATATCCATTAAGATCTGTAGTTAATTTTTCAATTAAAATTGTTTAACAAACACAGCGATTTAAAATTAACAAACGCGCTTCTCATTAATTTAAATTCCATTTTTAAATAACATTTCTAACTGATATAATTAAAAATGCATTCAATTTAAAACCCAATTCATTTTTATAAATGTTAGTAGCATTTCTTAAATTTATGAAAGATGTATCTAACGCCTCTGAAAATTTAGTTTTCAACTTTTTGTTTTCATTTTCAACTAATGTAAGGGAGTTCATAAAAATAATAACAAGCTTACAGTATGTTAATAATTAATTTGCAATACATGCGAACACGAATACGACTTAAAATTTCCAAGCACTAAGAAAAGTATCAAATTTCAAATGATTTTTTTTTAAGTATAAAAAGAAATGTAAAAATAGACTAAAGTTTAGAATTAAAAAAAGTTAAACCCGTCTTGCGCTATAGCTGCAGGATTGAAGTAGAATAAACGTAAAGCATCTAAATTTATTATTAAATTCGAATAATATTTTTAGATATTCGAATCTCTATAATATATATTCGAATATATATTAGAGAGGAAATGCCTTGTTGTTATTCCAATTTAATAATAAATTTAGATGCTTTAAATATTTTTAAAGGATATAAAGCAACAGGTAAAGCAAACAATTTTAAAGGATATAAAGCAATATCTTTCATTAAGTGGGTCTTTATTAAATGTTACCGTTCTTTTTCTTTTCTTGTTTTCTACGCTAAATATTTCAAAAAATATTTCGTCTCCTTTTTGTTTTTTAAATTTTTTTGAAGACTTTCTTATTATCGTTCATCTCAGGCCCGCGATGTGTAATGTATACCAGATTTTACAATGCGAAAGCTCAGATTTCCTTTTCCCACGCTCCTATTAGAATTTTTCTTTTATCCAACACTTTCTGCACCAATTTTTCAGAGGTTGAGTCTGAAGTGAATGTAATCAAAGGCAAGTACAGTGCTGACACATTCCGAGCAAATCCGAATAAATATTCATAGATCGTTTAAAGAGCAAACCCACCTTGACCTATCTGGCGTAGTCATTCGTCAAACGACAGAAACAGAGGATGATTAATCGTAAGCTATCGCAGAGGCTCGCCGAGATACCATCCATTCCTATTCAGAAGACCGCACAAGCTTTGCCCGCGCCGCCATGGCGACAGGTCTCGGCATATTACGACGAAACAGCAACGGTATGATATGAGGGGGGCTGTAGCCCCCTGTGGGGTCTCAGAAAATATTATGTTATTCTGTACTAAAGTGTGACGTTTATTTCTTTGAGACTACTTTGCTTGAGAGAGTTTTTACTTTCCTTTTCAGATTCAAGTTCCTTTCAGAAGGTTGCAGGAATTTTTGACTTAGAGATAGGAGTTGAAAAAGAATTTATAGTAAGACTCTAGAACATTCTTAATTGCTTTTAATAAACGAGAAAATTTATGCTATTGACAGAAATAAAGTAGAAATTAGCTTTGACAATTTTAATCAACGAATTTATTAACTCAAATTCGAATTTTAAAGAGGAAAGTAATGTTATACTTTTGAAGCATTATAAACTCTTTATACTTTATTTAACGTTTTCTCAAATTTATATTATTTTTATAAAAAAATGATGCACGAAAAATAAATTAGGTTAATTCTCTGCAATGAAGTGCATGGCTTTTAAAAATGACTTCTTAGTGAATGACTTTTAAACGTTCAAGTTTGTATTTCTACAGGGTGTTTATAAAGTCCCGGACCCATTTTGATGTTGAATAATTCATAAAATAATGAAGATATAATCAAACTTATGGTATTTATTGATGGAATAACTTATATATTTTCCTTTTAAGGTTTAAATATCTTTACTTTTGTAAATATCGTCTGCGCGTGTGGTTAATTTCAGATAATTTCATTTTCCAGTCTAAATATCTGTACTTTTCTAAATATCGTCTGCTTATTAATTGCATCTTTCTCTCTTTTGTTTTTGGCAACTATTGCAATGTCATGGACTTTTTCCTTTGGAGTTGTGTAAAGGACAACGTTTACAGGAGAAGAGTGTCGAACGTTGATGACCTAAAAGCCAGAATTACAACCGCAATAGTCTCTGTGGATGCCGACATGCTTGCCGGTACCTGGCGTGAAATTGAATATCGACTTGATATTCTCCGCGCGACGAAGGGGGCACACGTGGAAGTTCATTGACAAGGGTCATGAAAATTTTTGAGTCTATCTAACCATTTATGTTATTAATTTTAATCTATCTTTATTATTTTATGAGTTATTAAACATCAAAATGGGTCCGGGACTTTATAAACACCCTGTATAACATAAACAGCAGCATTCAGGAATTAAATTTGCAATTTTAAGAAAGAAAAGCTAATTTTAGCCATAAAATTACTGAATGAGTATTGTTTTTAATTCAGAAGCTTTAATAACATGTTGTAGAATAAAATTATGTAAAGGATGACGTTAAAATTTGTACATGTAATTAACACTACATCATATCACCTGAAAAAATAAATAAAATATTTCATCTTTGTAATTAAACTTTTTATTATGCAAAGATTACAAGTCTTTCCTTACTTGCGTTGTAGTTAATCTGGTGAGGTTGCAAGAATTTTACATCACTGATTTTGCGCTTTATCTATATTAAGGCAAACTTTTCATTAGACGGGTCTTTGAATAATTTTCTATGCGAAGAATTACATTTATTTTTATGCGTGATATGCCCTACAATTCCATGCATTAATCTTTTTAGTGATGTTTCTAGGAAATCGAATGAAATTACTTGCTTTGAGTGATTTTAAGTTTCGTACCAGTATTCGTGAATTTAAAACTACAGTTTCCTGGTAACTGATATTTGTCTTAATAGCAACACATGTTGGATTTTTCAAAACCTAATACGATAACTATTTTTTAGTCCGTAATCCACGAGATTTACCTATTCCATATTTTAAGAAAATTTTATAAAAGTATTTAAAATTAAGAGCCTTAAACCAATTAAGACACAATAACACGCCGAATAAATACTAATTCAGAAGTCAAACAACAAAAATCAGCGTTATATTTACCAAATTTTCACAGGACTAGTTTCGATGGTTTTACCGAACCACCATCTTCAGCTGCAAAACTTCATCTTATCTAATCATTATTTCCTATCTGGTTCATTTGCGGTTTTGCAGCTGAAGATGGTGGTTCGGTAAAACCATCGAAACTAGTCCTGTGAAAATTTGGTAAATATAACGCTGATTTTTGTTGTTTGACTTCTGAATTAGCCTTAAACCAGTTTCAATTTAATTTTGTAATTTAATTTTTGTCAAATCAGCAGTAAGATGATTTTATTCTGCTGCTTACCGAATTCTATGTTAACACTTACTCATCTGTGGCCTAAATGATAAGGCTACTGAACCTGATAATTCGACGAAATTCAAAGGATAAATTGGAATAGTGTTTTTGTGGTTTTCCCTTTCCCCTTAGGCAGATAGATGCCATGTGCTTTTCCATGTTCATTTAAACAAGAACTTAAGATTTTAAAATTAAAGCCTCAATCAGCATATCAACAGCAATAAATTTAAATAATATTATATCGGTAGCTAACTTTCCGCACTATTTGGACTTGATATTTTACTTCAAATTGGGTATCATCATCAGTGGATAATTTTACTGTCATCTATTTACTTACGTAACTTAGACTGATAGAGGTGACATGTCGTCAACCTTCTCAGAGCTTTAAAGAAGGAAGAAAATGAAAAGAAACGTGTGAGCCAATTATAAATATATTTTGAAGTAATTATTGTTATGAGGGATTATTGCCTTTTTCCGTGCATGCTCCGGTGGCTGGCACGTTTGGCTGGGACATATTCATTGGGATGTAAAAAATCCCAATGAGTGCATAGATTTTGTTTCTTTCGTACTTCTGGCTTCGAGAAAAGAAAGGACCTAATAACTCTGAAAAGTCGGATATCAGATTTGATTTTTACGATCATTAAAGCTGTGATTAATCATCCATTAAGGCCAGAATTGAATAAGAATGGCTGTACCAAGTCATCCTTATTCAGCTATTCCAGGCACAATGAACTTCAATTTCAACACCAGTGCATTTAGTACGAACTTTCATACTAAGATAAAGCGATACAATCGTACATTTGAGAGAGATATTAGTACAAAACAGGAAAGAAAGTTTAACAAAGAGATAAATTGAGGAAACTAAGGTTCTGGAAAATTTGATGGTTGCAGTTCGGTTTGGCTTGAAATACTTTTACAACTCGTACTTTTTTTTTATCGGTCAGTTTTAAAAAACCCCAGACCAGCGTGGCTATTAGTCGATTAAAACAGCTACAAAAAATGAAAGAAAACAAAATTCTGTGTTTTCACCTCTAGGCTCGGAAGCAAGCAGTTATATAAGCTGAGAGAAAACAATTTTCAAATAGTATCCTATACATAGTAGCAGTTATTGTCTAGCTGCCTATTTTTTGCTAGACAATTAGTAAAGATTCGAGGATGAGCATAGGCAGCATTCTTTCCAGTCACATGCTTTATCAGGAACAGGTCGATCATTCAGTTTATCTGGAAGGGCATGTGTGTTGAAAAGCTGGTGTTGGGAGAGCCTCTTTTGGAAATTAACTTGTTCAGATATGGCTTGGAAGTGCTGTTGCAAGAACGGCAATTCAGCTGGCAAAATATGCCGATGAAGGGATATGCTATACCCTGAAGGTGATTTCGATTTGAAGAGAGGATATCAGGGTGTAGCTAAACATATTTCAGAGATGCTAACAACCGGTGTGAAAAATGCGCATCACTTCAAAATAAAAACAGATTTCCTGTGATGGCACAAGTCTCCAGACTCCAGGTCACTGGCCTCTAGAGTGAACCATGTCTTATCTGCGAAGGCCAAAAGGCTCTCTGAACGCTAACCCATGATGATCAAGGCAGACTTCTCTGCAAATGGCATCGTCATTACCCTGTGGTAGTGGTGTCGCGGGTGAGGGAAAGACTTCCTGTTTGAATGTGGAGAATTTACAAAGGCCACTTGTAGCTGTTTGGAGTAGCGTATCTCCACTTGTAGTGTATCTGCATTTGCAGACAGTGTCATATGCAATAGCGTCGGCAGCAGGCAAATTCATCAGTTTTTCGATGTGCAGATTTCACAAGCACTCTGTCGTGGCGTTCTGATGAAGGCTTGGTCATTTAATGAGAGTATATCTCTGTATTGTGATCTTCCACGAGCTACAAGTAACAAAATCGCTGCATTCTTTCACCTGTTGTTCTCCTTTGCTGGGCAACAAGGTTGAGTGGAACAACTAGCTTCCTTCAAACCTTCAGAATATCCAAGTGATATGCCAACCTCTCTTATCCGTTCGGAAAAGTTCAAATCTGTTGACATCAAATGATTTCTACAATTCGGAAGAGTTCAGACAGTCGCATTTATGCAAAGCAAATACCTTCAACCTTCCAAAGGTTCCATACGCTATGTTTGAGAAATGTGAATCGAGAAGTTCTCCGGCGAGTGGATTATGCGTGTTGAAAAAGTTTTAATTTCTTAAATCCTGGTCCTATGAATCAACAACTCTTTTTTTTTTTTTAAGCAAATATAGTGATATAGGCCAGTGGTGTCAAACTCCGATTGCATGCTAGGTGCATGCATGATCTGAGAACAACTGAGCGGCTAATTTTTTTTCTAAGGAAATAAAAAAAAAAAATAGTGGTACGGATTTGGTATTCAAATAGCTAATGTTAGTTGAATTATAAATTAAATTGTTTTAATCTCCGTGCAGTGCAGCGCGTGATGAATATTAAAGGAAAACTAAGCCGGAAAATTAAAACTACAAGAGCACGTGCATTTAACATTTAATAAATAAATATCTCTTTTTGATTTCGAGAAAGTTCCAGAAAATTCTCGCGCGCGGTTTAAAATCTTATAAAAGGAGAAAAGCCTCTCAGTTCGTTGTTATTTTAGTTAATTTGTTGTCGTTTTAAGAGTTTGTTTAGAAAACTGCTCTTGTTGACTGCAGCGAATTCGCGGATTAGCTTTCTTTAGCTGTTTTTAATTAAGTTCTCTTGAACGTTTGAGTAGTTAAAAGATAACTACTGTGAGATATTGTAATATTGTACGAATATCTGAGAAAATTGAAGTATTGTGTTTTATTTATTTGTGATAATAATAAATCTTATTCATTTTTCATCGGACTTGTGCATTCAATTCCAAACGAACCCGTACTCCCCAACAATATTAATGAAATAGAAATATTTTAAACAAAATGTAATTTCCTCTACTAAATATTTATGAAAACGTCATATAAACAGTAATAATAATATCATAAAGAAAAAACTCAAATTTCTATTTATTTTCTATCTGAAATGCTTAGTATTTGCAAGAGGTATTTGTTGGTGCATTTTTTTATTCAAAGATACAGACAGCTAAATACTAAATTATTAAATTAACATTCCTTTCAAATAATTCTAACATGTTTAATTAATCATTAAATAATTTACTTAAATTTAAATTAAAAATAAACACAGTATGAAAAATTTCTAAACTTTCAAAGAAACTTTTCTAAGGGTAATAAAACTTGAGAATAAATAATGGCAACCTAATTTCTTTCTTTTATATATTAAATTTTCCTTCGGCAGATAAAAAATACTTGTGTTTATATGCAAATAACTTTAAATCTTTATTTTTTACTACAGATTAACAATTGATGTCATTATATTCTGATACATTTTGCAGCCTTGCAAAGAAATAACTGAAAATTATCTTCATCGCGGATTGTAGACACTCATCGCGATCTTCTGTTATCAATTTTTATCCTAGTCAGGTTCTTCTGCTATCAGTTTTCATCCGTGAGATAAAGCTTTTTGCATATAGATGTATTACCAAACAAAACGATTATTCTTAGTGCAAAATTTTGTAATTGAGCTTATTTAATTTTGACAAGCACGAATAAAAGTTAATAAAATCTATATCATGAAACCTTTGAATAAGATTTTTATCACACTGTAAGTTAACTAACTAGATTTTCTAACGCGTTCTTCACGTTCATTTTTAATGGAAATGAATCTAATACAAACTTCAACTTCAAATAGCTAAAATTTTGAATTCTTTATAACACCGTAATTGCAAACAAGTATACATACCGTATATTGCGGGGTATAATGAGCACCTTTAATACAAAATATAAGATCGAAATTTAATTACATGGCGTATTACATGTCCGATATAAAAATTATAGTTTTAGAAATAAGGAGGAAAAGACGAGCATACAAAAATTATATTTCTACATGTACCTAAATACTGTTTGCTTAAAACAAATGACATTCTTTATGAACTTCAAAAATTTCCTTATCTGATAACAAGAAAATTCTTCGTATTCGTCTTCCCTTATATCTTCAGGTACATCATCGAATTTTGTTCCATTTTAACCCTCACTCTTATCCTGATTTATAAATAAGTAATCATCCTCCATTCCATACGAGATTGTTAGATATACTGCATTTTAATGACTTTTGAATTATGTCGGGTTTAATTTTATTCCATACTTTTATTATAAACTCATACAATATTTCTAGACTGATATAAAATGACGCATTCGGCCTCTTTTCCCTTTCTTTGGATGTTCTCTTCAAAATCACGGCTTTATATGTCTACGAAAAGAGCTAACATCTAACTTCTAATTCTGTGAATTCATGCAGAATTATTTAGTCCCTGAAGCATTCCCCGTCCCACACACGTGTTGTTCCCTTTACATACTTTCAATTCAGTATATCACAGTTCGGAAGCCAAAAATCTTCGAATGAATGACTTCAAAAGATAAGAACATCGCATATGTATCTTTCAGGTTTCTTCGTAAAGAAAAAAGTGCGCATTATACGGGGAATATAGCTGAAAACTAAAAAATGTAGTTTGAATTTAAAGGTACGCGTATACGCCGGAGCGCCGACATATACGGTAATTAATTATTATTCGTCGACATGTACGGTAATTAAAATTTCTTCACGGGCCGGCAGTTTGACACCCTTTGCATAGGTCATTTCTCTATGCATGGTCTTTTCTCCTCGCATGGTCATTTCTTTATCAAACAACTGTCAACGATTCGAATCAAGAAGTTGAAAACAAAATTTGGAAGAAACTATAAAACAAAGCTGCTTTTGTTTTTACAAACATTTGTTTTGTCTTAGATAAAACAGCATTCTTCATTAAATTTCTTGATGGCGCTTTGAAATGTTCATTAAGCCTTTCTCGGTGAACTGTGCATGTAAAATTATGGAAATTTTTGTAGCTTACAAGCGTGAATATTTTACTACTTGAAACTCAAAGACTTGTAAAGTCATTAGGTTATTTTATGGTCATTAAGTTGTTAATTAGGTCATTAAATGTGCAATGCCCTCGCCGGGACTCGAACCCTGGAGCACTCGATACTCGCCGAGTGTGCTACCGTTACTCCGTGAAGGTATGCTGGAAGGAGGGAGTAAATACCTTATATAATCCCTCTTTTAACTGGCGACTGGCGTTTAGGGGACTTAATCGCCAAATCTGGGGTGATTGAAATTGAATTGAAATCTGGGGGTATCGTCCACCACCTTTTAGTTCGGCCACCACTGCAGGGTCATTAGGTAATTTTGAAGCAGGTGACATGAAAAATGAGCAATGGTCTAGCCGGAACTCGAACCTGGACGTATCGAATACATGCCGAGTGTGCTACCGTTACACCAGGAAGGCCTTGCGGAAAAAGAAACTGGATTTTATTTTCTGGTCCATTACAGCTTCAGAGTTTTAAAAAAATTTACTTCTTATTTTAGACGAAATAAGAGTAAGTTTAACTAAGAAAAACCTCAGGTAAATGAACACGATAGTATATCTCCTTATATTTATTAAGAATATAAAAAAAACTGCTGAGTAGGGAAGACTTTTATAGAAACGTGTTGAGCCTAACTATTGAGACTTAGAATTCGTCACTGTGACCGAAGCTGTGAGAAATTAGCTGTAAATAACAGCAGTTTATATTGAAAACATAAAATACGATTTACTGGGAAAGGATTGAACAGAATAGCCTAGTAATGTTCATATTTGCTAATTATTATCGTATGCTATACAACTGAAACACAACGAGATTAGTAGCCTATAAAGCAGTTATAATACACAAGCTATTTAGACGAACGAACTTAGAAAAATTTTCCTTTCGGTTTTACCGTTAAGAAGGACTCGCTCATTTTATTTCCATTCTCATTCATTTCCATTACAACTTGCACATTTTCTAAAAATCAGTTATTAGTACCGAGGCATTGTTTACGATCATAATGAAAGGCATAGTAACTCAAAAGATAAAACTAATTTTTCTGTACCCCGACTACAGTAGTAAAATGAAAATATTGTATCAACCTATTAGTTCTCTCAAATTTTCTTAGTGTGCAGTATTATTAGCTTAAAACAACTTGTCCAATTTCAATATGAGCAGTGTTATGGTAAAGTGTAACTGGAATGAAACGGTATCATATGTACTCGCATATTTCCCGAACATTTATGGCTAATTTTACTGCTTGAAAACTGGAACAGGGTAAGTACGGGGTGTATACTTCCTGAAGAGATGGCTTAAATAATAAACATAGCATGTTAAAAAGTACAAATAAAGACTCACTAATATTATTAGTTTACGTATTTCAAAAGAATTATCAATTTCAATAATATTCTTTTTTATTTGCACAAAGTAGGTCACAAATTCTACATAGTTATTATAAATCAGAAGTTTCCAAATCATATGCTGAAAACATTAGGGGAGTAATTACGCAGGAAAAAAAATTGCGAGTAAATACGGTAACTAAGATAGTTAGACATGAAATCATGGGCACAAATGGAATTTCTGCAGAGGTTCATCTGTGAGGAGACTACTACCCAGAAGTGCTACGATCTATCGTAATCAACAAACTATTAGCTGCAATGTCGATCAATACTCAAAGATTATTGTAGCATCACAGTCGGACTACAGAGCACAAGAGTGGAATAATATACAGCAACATATATTATCGCATAAAAGATATTCAAAATAGAGGGTGAGCCACTTTTAGATATCAGATAAAAAAAGTGTGATTAATTTAATTTATCGAGCTTTCGGTAACACAATTAATGGATTCAAGAATTTATTTTTTTAAAAATAATATCTTTGAGATGTCTACCTTCATGTCTTTCGGATTCTTGCAGCCAAGCACGTGGATACTGAAAAACATGTTGACACAAGGCGCACGGAGTTGCATTCCGAAAATTTCATTCTAATTGGATTACTCTTGTCAGTTTAATTTTCATATACCAGACTTTTAAAAATACTCCTATAAAATAGTCGGTGGTAATAATATCCAGATTTCTTAGGGGCCACTGGACGAGAGACCATCTAACGGCATATGTCATCCTCTTATAATATCCAGAACCTCTTTACAGCCTACAAATTCTTTCAACTATGTATAACATCTAATGGCTTCCGCATTTTCTTACCATTGCAGAGGGTGTAGCCATCCTACTTGCTTCATATTTATAAAGGAAATAGTTTACTCAAACTTCCTCACTCATTATTTATTTAATTAGGACTAAGGGTATCCTTTCCCTTAGGCGAATAACCTTCGTTATTTTATCATATTTATTTAAATAGGAAAACAAACATATGAACCCCAAACATGTGTCTGATTTGGCCAGCTGCTATAAAGAAGAAATGGTATCAGAATCTATTTGTGATTCCAGAACTTCCCAAAAAATCTTTCCACATAATTAGAAAATTTGCAGCAGCAAAGGGCAGTCGGATATCCTATTAGAGTTTGATTAAAAAACTGCCTTCTCAAATGTCCCAATATTTCTAGCAAAGTTATGTACCTAAATTACGAAATTTTCCCAATTTGAATTAAATTCTCAAAGAAATTTTTTTTCCTTTGTATATTATACCGTTTGTCCTTATCAAAAACCCGTCTGTCTTGAATTTAGCTGAGCCTATATCTGTGGCTGTATTCTATTTTGTTAACATGGGTATTCTGCTTTTCTTTACAAAATACCATATTTGATAATGATATATTCTACTAGAAAACCCGTAAAAATAAGTATATAAGTATTCCTGTGTTTAAAGGAGGCACTAAAAGCTATGTCAAATGTTTGTTTAAAACAAGCACTTTCAGTGTTTTTTAGATAGATTAATACTGAGTCATTCGTAAAGTTCTGCGTTTTTCTGAAGATAAAGTAAAAAGAAGCAGTACAAAAAAACGTAAGCAAAGTTCATTGAAGCACATTAAACACTATTTTGTTCTATGACTTTTGTCATCTTTTTGACAGCTAGAAAATTCCTTTTTTTAAAAAAAATGTTGTTAAGTTCTTATTTGTAAAGGAGTTATCGAGGAGCTGTTTAATACTCTTCAAAGAAGTGAACACCAGACCGTTCAGAGAATTTTGAAGTGACCCGAAAAGATGAAAATCTGACAGGGCAAGGTCTATTGAATATGAAAGGTGACAGAAAACATCTCAGATATACTGAGTAAGTTTTTGTCTGGCATTCATCGAAATGTGGCCCGAGCAGTGTCTTATTGGTTGAGAGCGGCTCGAAAATTAATCACTTCTGAGGGCTTTGCTTTGATTTCTGCTTTTAAAACTGCCATTTGTAAACAGTATTTTTAGAAACTTATTGACTAATTTGGTTTGTACAGTAATGAGACGGAGCAGCACCTGTGTGAGCATATGCAAAGTTCTGGTGCTCCGTCCACTTATCCCTGTCTAATTTGATTAAGTGCCCGTAGTATGTAGAGCTATGCTTTGAGCCACAGGTAGTATAATAACTACAACTGTAGTACTACAACGTAATATATTAAAGAGCATAGAATGTAAATAGTATAGTGTGTATGGCAAGAACAGTATATAATGTAGCTAGTGCATGTAGAGCTGCGTGATGAAAGATATTGAGCAAAACAATTATGAATACATTCTGTATGAAATGTACTGTGCTTCATGTATAGAATGCTGTGGATTGCCAAACAAGACGCCTTTACTTTGTATGTTATATTCACAGCAATAAGTAGCGACTTCATGTTTTCGCATTCTATAATTTTTTTTCCTCAGTGTGTATTTTTAACAATTTGTTAATGCTCTCTGTATTAAGAATAATGTTGTACATAATCAAGAGTTATAAATCTATGCTTTGGTTTAGTGTCTATGTTATATAATCAAGAGTTAAATGTAATACGTAGCTGATACTCATAGCGTATTGAGTGTAGAAATGAGTTTTGTAAGGTGTCTTAAATATAGTATAGTGTTCAATGTGATATAAAAATTATAGTGTATTGAGTGTTTTACATATAGTACTGTGTTAATGTGCAATGTGACCAGGAGAATGTGTAGAGTCATTAGGTTAATTGGAAGCAGAGAAGATGCAAAATATGCAACCACCTTCGCCGGGAATCGAACCACGGACCTATGAAATACCGGCTCAGTGTGCAGAACCACTACACCACGGAGGCACGCTAGGGAAGTGGGAGAAATACCTTATAAATGTTTAATTAAAAAATTATTTTTGGTATGTTTTAAATTGTTAAAAATGTTTTACGGGAACTTGAATTAAATCATGAATAACGAAATTTCAGTTGGAAAAAGGAATTAAATTAAAAGCAAGTAATTATTGCCATTGATCGGAAATTAGTTGTCAAGGGGAACAAACCAACTTCCGTTCAATGAACAATAATTAATAAATAAATACAAAGGTGTTTCGTCTTTTACTCAAGTAATAAGGTGATGCCAAACTGGCAAATTAAGTTAGGCCAAATATTTCCGTGAAGTGAAGGGATTTAGAACAAAGTAGAGTACCAAAGAACACATTCTTATTAAGCATTTTCGCTAATACAATTTTGAGTGAAAAGCAATTTATGTAGTAAAATTGATAAAATACTTGAGTAATTGTTCCCCGACACCCTCGTTTTTATGCATTTTAATTCAAAACTATTTGTAAAAAATTAAACATTGGAAATTGGAATTATGAAATAGAACTCAAAGTAATTGAAATAAACATGAGAAAATTAAGAAATATAATGCAATCTTTGCAAAAACAAATCAAATAATAAAAATTGAAAATTAATATATATATAATAAGAAAAGGGAATGTACATGAAGATATAAAAGGCCAGAAAAAGCATTAATTAACTTATGTTCTTTCTAGTGGGATGTGGGCAAAGTGTTTTCTTCGGCGTCTTACTCAGAAGGGTTGTGTGTCCGAAATTCTTTATCGGCAGCGGGGGCTTTGAATTATTTCAGGCGGTGAAACTTGTGAGAAGTAATTTATGGGATAAGGAGGGACTAGGAATGCTTGAGGGACGTTTGTTGCGGAGTTTTTATGTGAGTGAAAACGTCTGTTAAAATTTTGAATGTACTAGTGAATGGAAAATAACTGATTTCTGGCTAATTGTCGTGTCGGAACGAGGAAGAAATTAAGAAAAGGAAAAAAGTAATTTTCACTGTCAAATAGCTATTTGACAGACTAAAGATTATGAAATAGGCCCATTTTTTTAGTACAGCATAAGAAAAGTCTGAAAACAATTCTTTTTCCAATTGAAATTTTGTTATTCATGATTTAGTTCAAGTCCCCGTAAAACATTTTTAACAATTTACATTCAAGTTACTTTAAAACAATTTTCGGAATTAAACTTCCTACCTATGGGTTCACTCTTTTTAGATACTTCTACTAAAATTAATATTAGGAGATAATATAATCAATATTTCTTTAGCAAATAAATTATTATTATCTTACTTTGCAGCTATTGCGAAGAATAACTTGTTTTCGAATTAAGTGAATTTAAGATCATACAACATTATATATATATATATATATATACACACGTGTGTGTGTATGTATAGTTAAAAAGCTGAAGTATTATAATTTAATAAATAAGGCTATTAATAATGTGTTCAGGTGTATAATACGCGTAAGTAGAGAAGTTATGAGAAAAAGAATTATTGCAATTCGATACAGTCATTAAGTTTGCCCGAAAAAATCCTGAACTTTCGACCAATAAATAAACAATCCAGAGAATCTTTGACTCTTATTCTGACGGTAAACTAAGGAAATATGCAACATGTATAGTGCCTTAGGCTACCTGAGTATTTTCTTCTTAGCATTGCATTGCATACCTCAGCTATCATATACCACCTAAATATATTTCGTGTATTTTTATAGCAGAGTCGATGAGACCCGTGCCATATTTTCAGAGCGGTCACACATAAAAGCTTGGCACATCATGTGATTTGTTGAATCTTTAGCTTCCACTTTATGGTTTAGAGATTCTTGACTTCCGGGAATAAATTATGGACCCGCCATACTAATGACGTTCAGACGTCAACTAAACATCCTCTACCGCCGAGACAAAGATAAAATCACATAGACCACACGCAACTTTTCTTTTTGAGTAATCATGTTTTTAGCCATTGCCTCTTGTCCGCTAGCATGCAGACTATTGTATTTGGAGCTTTGCTATACTTAAGAACACAAAATAATATTTTCATCATCTTTTTACAGATGTAACTATTCTTATTTTGAAGTGTAAATAAAAAAATTCATGCGTTACTCATATTTATATATATATGAACTGCATTCAGTTAAAAAGAAAAGTTTTGAAACGTTTTGGGTTCCATAAGAGATATTACTGAAAACAATATTGTGTAAAGTCTACCATAAAGTTAGCATTAGTACTCTTATTATTTTAAAGCACAAGTAAAACCTCTTGGCAAAGTGGTTTTTATATCATCTTCCCCTCATCAGTCCATACACGGTTTTAAATTCTTTGAATATTTTATATGAACACAAACATACAGACATATATTTGACACACACATATAAAGCTGAACATCCCTGCGTTCAAAAAAGCTCACAGAAAAGTCATGTCATGTGCATGAAAGTTTTAACACTTGAATTTGGGAGACGCTTTCATAACGGTGCCCTGGCATTGGTGCCGTACAACTCCTGCAAGTTAGCTGTTGTTCGAAAGGGCATAAATTTTCATAACGGTGGGTGGAATTAGGGAGCGTGTACAAACTGAACATTAGTTTCTTGCTTGAAACCAATTGTCGACACCCTTATAGGAATACTGTTTTTTTTTTTCTTTTTTTTTAATTAAGATTCACTCACCCTTGCGCAAGTCCGATTTTGATTTCAATTACTGATTACTTAATGAAGCAGGTGATGAAATAAACTTTCGTCACGTTTATTAAAAATACTGAATTCTTATAAAACTGCTCGCACCTTTAAAATAACCACTGGATTGTCATGAAGATGTCCTTGACATTTTTATGAGAAACAGCGGATTGGCTTAAAGTTGTCGAAGTTTTCGTCAATGGGAGCAATTTTTTAGGCTGTGCTTCTCGGAAGAGGACCCGGGTATTTCAATAAATTAAACTTTTATTTTCGCTAAAATGACAAACTGCTACTCATGTAAGGAGAGAAAAGAATGTATGTGTTATTTCCTTAATCTAAGATATATGTAAATATATGCTTAATCTTTCTTCTTTTGGATAGGAATAAATATAGTCCATAAATTTAATAAAAGTGTATAACATAAAATCTTCAGTATTCTATCAAATTCAGTTTTTCACACGTTCTGTCTAATAGTTTAAGTATCCTATCTATTTTTTTCGGCTATCAACGTATATGTCGATTCTAAAAATATAAGTAATAATAATAATAATAATAATAATAAAAATCTGAGAGCTTTTAGATTTTATATCACGCCCAAAGAGGCGTTTTTTTAACGTTTTGTGTGTTACCTTTATTTATTAAATATCATATTCTTCGCCCTTACATCATAAAATTAAATTCAACAGCAATATCAAAAAATATTTAAAAAGAAAATAGCTTTAGAATTTCCGATACACAGTCTTGCAAGCTGGAGACTTTTTTTCCCTTAACAGTGTTGCCATTGCTCGCCCGGCGAAGGCTTTGTTCAGGTTTCATCTCTCCTGCTTTCAAAAATACCTAATGTCTTTACAGTGGCGCTCGAACTAAAAAGGGTGGTGGATGATGATTCTTCACACCCAGGATTTGGCGATTGGGGTCCCCTAAACCCCAGTCGGGAGGTATATAAGGTATTTCTCCCGCCTTCTTAGCAGGCCTTCGTAGTGTAGGGTCAGCACACTCGGCGAGTATTTCAGAGGTCTGTGGTTCGATTCTCGGCGAAGGCGTTGTTCATTTTTCATCTCTCCTTCTTTCAAGAATACCTAAAGTCTCTATAAAACAAAAAGGCAATGGGAACTCAACATAAAATTGCATCGGGGTGACAGTATCTCTAAATTCAGCAATAGATGCTAACCATAGACCTTAAGCGCTTGTCAAAGACCTAATTCCTAGATGCAGACCAAAGCGCTGGTATACAAGAAAATTTGTATCTCAGCTTTGATTAAGAAAACCCTTCAATCGTTGGATGGCTAGCTGGTAGCTGACCTAATTCTTCGTATTCACAGCAGCATATCCGTTCGCGGAGAAGATCATGTAATTATCGAACCAACACACAGCCAGAATGAAAAGGCAGACGGCACTAATTGCTTTACTAATATACAAAATATGCTTACGGACGAGTTCACACTGCTTGGTTTTGCTATAGATTATTCATTGCAAAAAATTATCCTCAGACTTGATTCTAATGTATAATATAAAATGAAATTTATGATAAGGTAGAACTTGTTCGGGAAACTGTTCTAACAATATGAGGTGATTTAAGAACATAGTGTTAAGAAGTCAGTTGCTAGTAATACCATAATATACACAATGAACGGCAAACTGAGCATTATATGGAATATTTATACAAAAACCTGTAGAGATGCGTAATCACTCACCTAATCCCGAAATACAAGAAAAGGTAATAGCCGTAGCAAACTAATTAATAAACTACAACAGCAAACAATAGTTATATGAGACATCGGCCATAGTCTATCCCACAAGTGACAACAATGATTTAAAAAAATTATAAAATACACTGACAATTATATAGTTTCAGAACAGATGCTGTATGACAGAATACAGTAATCCAGCTCTACTATAATTATACAATAAATTAAAAAAGGCATTAGATACAGTGATTAAAACAGTAATTACAGACATTTAGTTTTCGAAAACGATTACTACATTTAAATACAGTGAAAAGCTAAATATCATATATGCAATTTAGTGGATCAGAGAAGTTTCTAATTTATCAGATGCAAAGATCAGAGAAAATAATTCAAAGAAAATTAACGTATGAATGACACATGAATATTAAACTGTGAACAACAACTTGAGTATAGTATGAGAAGAACAAGACTACTCAAATTCAAAAATTTGTATTAAAGTTTATTTGCATGTATATTGTTAATATTTAAATAGTTTTTAATGAAGATTGCATGGTGTTGCAACTGATTTCATGTCGAGAATTTTTTATTTGTCAGGGTGGTTGCGTTGTACAGGTCTTCTTCTAAGCGCGGATTTGAGAATGTTTTTGATACCGGTGTTTCAGCTAATGGAGCCTCCGTAAGTGATACTATCATATGAGAAACCAAACATTTAACGATTCAAATCTGTAACCTGCTCAGAAGTATATTTCTACTTCTGAGTCGGAAACGATAATGACACGAACAGCCTGTGCACCATAAAATTTGATTCAGTCTCGGTCCGAAAATAAGAAGTTATTTTGGAACATGAAGCAAGAGGACGTAAATCCTTCGGCTAGTGTTATTAGTGCTTTATTTTTACTGCTATTTTACGCTAGGAGGAACGTGAGTGTCAACCTTTTAAATAACGATTTTAGATCAAATTATTTATATATGGAATACTATTGCTTCTGGTAGACTTTTGACTAGGCTATCAAAAGTCTTATTCTCAACTATGACATTTAAGATATTATTTAGAATAAATAAAGTCTGAAAACATCCTATCACTGAGCAAGAGACGCATAGCCCATAAAATAGAAGGCTTTCTAAGTTTATGCCTTGGGTTACATCTAAGTTTGAGTCTGAGAGTCACCATGCGTTGTTAAGGCATTGGCTACGCTCCTGGCATATTTAACTGCTATAAAATAATAGGATGTCATTTGTATTAAAAATGTATACCATGTTAATAGTACATGCTAATTGTGTTCTACAACAAACAGAAACTATAGCCAGTATAACATTATGCGCATATTTCCTTTTAAACTATTCGTATAAATGAAAATTTCTGTCTGTTCCCAAGAAGGAAGTTTGTTTATGTTACATATTGAGATATAGTGGCTCCTAATCAAGCGTCAAAATTCGAGTCCCGAAATCGTTGACAGCAAACATTTTGCATTTCTAAAGTGTGCTGAAGCTTAAGTATGTGTTCAAACACAAATTTAGGTTTCACTGGAACTAAGTTCCTGGAGGGTTCTGGGAAGGAGAAGGAGAGTAGCAATATTCCTCCCAAGCGCATTTCAGACATGTTGTATAAAGCTTAAGTCTGGAGATCTACCTAGCCAATCCAACTAGTCAATATCCTCACTTTCAAGAACATCATATACGAGATTAAACCAACGTCAATGAGGAATGGAGGCCATAAAAATGAAGTGACTACCAGCTGCACATTTGAAAAGGCGAACATAGGGTTTTAAGATCTTGTTTGTTTTCTAGACCTTCTATTTGTCTCTCGTTTACTTCTTCGAAAAGTGAGCCCATTTAGCGGTGGTGTACAGAACATCGAGTTTGGACTAAGCATCAATGGTAGGCCTTTCCCTTCACAGATGAGTCCCGCTTCAGCCTAGACACTTATATTCAATGTACCTTCATCCGTAGTGAATAGGAGCCCTCTACCTGTCCTGCAGTATCCGAGAAAGGGATCATTATGACAGCGGAGGTTTGACGGTCTGAGCAAAGTTGATTCTCTTCGGTGCCCCCACAAGTGAGTATTCTTCATCACATGAATATCATGACGCTATATGCAGAACCGGAATTTGTCTGAAAAGAAGATGTAGCGCCTTGCCTTTGTCCAGCATTGTCATTCGCCTCACCACTGTAGGAATGCTTGGCTTGCCTTTGCTGTAGCGTCAAGAGAAGCCGCAACAATGGTCACCGGGCTGAGCCCCCCGCGTAATGTTGTATATGTCGCAATACTGTCCATGAGGATACTTGTAGTTTTGCACATGAGCTAAGTTCCTGATTCTGTGGCTGTATGATTCCGAAAGGCCGAGAGAAGAACATGCCTGTCCTCTAGGGCTTTAGTGGCCCGGGACCGCTCAGATTCCATTATGTATTTCTAGTAGTTTCACTTTCTTATACAGGGCACAACACGCCGTTTACACAAACAAATAACGCTCAAATTCTATTTTTAAATGAGAAAAACCTCTGCACAGACTTCCCATTTATGCCAACGTGTATGGCATTACTCATTATGCGCATATTACTGCATTATGCGCATGCGCTGTAATGTTAATCATTTGCGTTTCCCAGCATATAGCATCTTTCATGCAAATATGAAGTTTGGGGCCTGCCGCCTTCATTTTGAAGCAATTTTAATAGCCAGCAGTTTAGTTCCTTCCAACATCAATGCACTTTAGTAGGCGAATTTTCCAAAAATTAAATGCTTCCAGGCATCTATTTCTTGGAGTTGAAAAATATAGTTTTAAAGCTCCATCCATCTATTCTTTGGAATAAAAACGACGGCCACTAAATTTTGATTTAGATTAAAAAATAGCCGCACAGGAATAGTCACACAGGAAAATTAATAGAATAGGGTAGATATTCCAAGACTTCAGCACGTTTTTAGTCAAAAAATTCAATTGTGAATTTTGACGAATGAGAAGATGGATTATCATGATCAGCACTGATCGTCTAATATTCACTTCTTAATAAATTTCTGTAAGACACTTAGTGGAGGAATTAGCTACAACTACATTTTATCCTTCTAACTTGATAGCTTTGATAAGTTCTGTACTTCTTAAGGAAATGGCATTCTAATAGTTTTTGAGACCTACCAGTGGCCCAGTGATTAAGGCAATTAGTAATTCAACCAGAGCTCAATTTCTGACGAACGAGTTGGTTACACGGTTATCCTTATGCGTAATGCAGATATGGAGGAAACTCTGAATTTTCAATGCTTGTTGTGTTTTCAATGTTGTTGATTTGCGGTCAAATTCAAGGACCAATACTTTACTTTCTTGACGTGTTGGAACGTTAAAAAACGGTAAATAGGTTTCATCACCAAATATGATTTTAGAAATAATGCCATGACCACCATCATTAAATAAATTCTGGGTTTCTTTACTCATTCTGGAATGTTCCTCATTTTGGTGCAGTGCTAACGTATGGTGGACCCAACGACAAACTAATTTTTTCACTCAAAAATTCTTTACGAATAATTTCATTTATAGCTGTTAAGTTCACTTGGTGGGTAGAACGATTATTTTTTATAAACATTTTTCATATGACCGGCACATTTTCTGAGACTACAGCTGACAAAGATCGTCCTGTGTGTTGTTCCAGGAGAGAATTTCGTCCTACACGAAATTCATCCTATACGAAATTCTGTAAACCATCTGAATAGAGTGGCACGAGTTAGAGCTTCATTTCAGTATGCTAATTCTAAACGTTGAAGGAATTATTCTGGATTTAGTTAAAATTTAAAATCCTAGACATTATAGCTCAGGAGTGCTTTCGCCTGAGCTCTATTTTCCTTTCTGTCAAAATATATTATAAATATATTATAAAATACATTATAAAAACAATTAAAAATGACATTATAAACAATTAAATTAGGAAATATATTATAAAAGCGATAGATAAACTGCAGTTGTCATAAATTAAAATCTGCCTAGAGATTAAAGAGTTCAGATTCGCACCTTTAAAAATAATTTCTTCTCAGCGAATATTGTCTACTCCTGTCTAAAAAAATTCAGAGTTTCCTCCATATCTGCATTACGCATAAGAATAACCGTGAAACCAACTCGTTCGTCAGGAATTAAGCTCTGGTTGAATTACTAATTGCCTTAATCACTCGGCCACTGGTAGGTCTCAAAAACTATTAGGATTTTAATTTCAAATTATATTATGGTAAAATTCCAAAAACTTCAGTTTTCAATTTGCTCGATTATTGAGGTAATGCTGGAAAATCAGGCTGTGTATTTGATCATGTCAGAATAAAAACATAATAGCATGTAATTATTTTCTATTTACATTTTTATATAAGCTAGCACACTTTTTCTATACTCAAATTGATACTTACGAAAGATTTTGTCCGTACATCGGAGGACCATAGCTAAATACACTCTAAGACAAAAAATACACTCTAAGATGCACCAAAGATGGAATCATCCGATTGCGTTGAAATTTTGTATGCGTAAATGTTTTGACCAAATATGCAAATGATTAAAATTTGGTGTCCAATGAATGAATATTGCGATCTCCAACGCATCGGAATTGCGTATCCAGCCGATGTATATAAGAAGCTGTTCTTGAACTGTTGTTAAAAATTTCTGTTGCATTGTGATTTAGGATACCTTTCAACGACTGAAAAAATGCCTCGCCGCAAGATGCGAGCTCATTACGAGCAACTATCAGAGTCTGAAAGAGGTCGTATGATTAGATATAAAGAGGCAGGTTGGGCAAACTGGAGAATCGCTCGTCATATAAGTCGAAGCGATCCGGCGATTAGAAGATGCTGGCAAAAATGAGTGGACTATGGTAGATTTCAGCGTCATGATGGTAGCGATCGACCTGGGGCCACAACAGATCATCAGGACAGAGTGATTGTCAGATCAGCTGTCAAAGCGCTTGATTCATCGCTATCAACCGTCAGACGTGCGACCCGCACACGGGTGTCCATCATGGCCATACGCAGACGGCTAATAGAGTGAAATTTATGACCATTACGCCACCTGCCACTCCCACCTGTACACTGTCGAGACAGATTGCAGTGGTGTTCGGCTCGATAAGGTTGGAATGATGCTGACTGGGGACGTATAGCTTTAGCGACGAATTCCGCTTCCAACTGTGTCGTGACTATCATCGAAGACTTGCCTAGAGACGCCCAGAGCAGTGTGCCGATCCTGCTTTCACTATTGCACGTTACACAGGCCCTCACCCAGGAGTTAAGGTATGGGGTGCTATTTCCCTTGATAGCCGGACCCCTTTGGTCGTCATTAGAAGCACACTTACAGCACAGCTGTACGTCGACGACATTCTAAGACCTGTTTTGCTACCATTCTTTTTGCAGTATACTGGCCTTATTTTTCAGCAAGATAATGCCAGACCACATACGGCACGTGTTGCTATGAAATGTCTTACAGCTTGCCAAACACTTCCTTGACCAGTCAGATCGCCAGAGCTCTCTCCCATCGAGCACGTCTGGGATATGATGGGAAGGCGACTGCATCTACCAGGGAATGTTGATGACCTAGCCCGACAATTGGAGCAAATTTGGCGAGAAATACCTCAGGAAATCATCCCGGAGATTTACAATCTGTGTCACTCCGTGTGGCAGCTTGCATCCACGCTAGAGGTGGGTCAACACCTTAGTGAGCTCCTTACTTCGTAACTATATAACTCTGAAATAAATCATTATGCTTTTCTGAAATTTTAACCATTTTCTATTCTGTACACAATCTTCCTATTCACCAGTTTGTGTCTCCATCGGAAAACTCCTCTTGGTGAGTCGATTTTTTTTTTTTTTTTTGTTATAGAGTGTATTATAATTTTTTCTTAACACTAGATATGCCGGCTGTATATCCTATTGATTTCCTGGTTCTCCCCTGCGTATACTATATTCGCTATCCTTTCCGAAGGCTTCCCTCCACTTAGGTAGATACTCTTCATGTGCTTTGACTTAATAAATTAAAAGCAACAAAACAAGAAAAAAAGTAAAGAGCGAACAATTCAATTAAAAATCTGGTTTTCTTTATCTCTTCGGAAAAAAGATACGTATAATAAAGATGCAACACACACACACACACACAAAAAAAAAAAAAAAAAAAAAAAAAAAAAACTTAGGAGGATTTTTTAACTGACGTAAATATGATGTTCTTTATTTCTTTTTCTATTCTTTTTATTCTCTCTTCTTCCTTACACTAAGAGGCATATCTTTCAAAAATATCTAAGACTGCTCTTCTGTTTAATCAAAAACGTAAATATACATTTGCAAAATAAATTCTTTGTGTCCGCAATCATAAAAAATTAACAGGACGTTTTAAACTGAAGTCTAAAGTAACGAATGTCTTTAAAAAAATCAATTCAAATGAAAGACTGAATTTCTAAGATTCATTAAGATTCTGAATAATCATTTTATGCCAATTTAAAAAATTAAGACCAGTTATAAGTAATCGCCAAAACGAGGAAAAAAAAAAAAAAAAAAAAAAAAAAAAAGGGGGGGGGAGGGGCGAAGAGGAAAAAAGTTTTAAAGAATGCTAATTAATTTCAAGTGTGTGACATTGGCGTATTTAGAAATAGCAAATCAGGTATTTGGTGCGATGTGGAACACGAAACCGTAAACTGGCCATAAGCCTCTTTCCTCATGCATGCTAATTTATATATTTTTTCCCTACACATTTTATTATTTTTCAGTCCTACAACTAACAATGTCGATCTTCGAGGATCAAATGCAACGATAAGAAAGTACACAAAAGACAAAGTTCTTTAGCTAAGTGATTAACTTCATCTTTTGAGCACTTAATTCGGTAGTTACCTCGTTAGTAAATGCCCCAATACGTCTTTGTCAAAAAGCACTTTGGACTACCTTAACTTTATCTGCCATTTTGTTCCGACTCCTCCGGTGGTCAACTGGTCTCACTGGAGGGTTTTCTGTCCCCCGGAACAAGATCTATGAGATTTTCGTTGAGGGTAAAGTGGAGCCAAATTTACTCGCAGTAGTAATAATTTGTTTTCGAGTCATAGAAGGTCAAGGAGAAATTACACCTTCTGCAACACTTGAAAACTATTGTTTCGTATTGTTCCGTGTTGTTTCTCATAGGTAACATTATGAGAGGACTTCGATTTTTATTTTACTTGTTACTTAGTGGTTTGAAAACTAAACACAAACACGCACAAGGAAAGGGGTGGGAAGAAAAAAAAAGTTTTGAATGTGTTTGACATAATTAACCCACAGATTTAGAAACTTAGCTATGAACGCTCAGTTTTTCATTAGTTAAAGTTGCAGGCTATTAACACCTTCAAGCTTCAGATGCTTTTAAAATTAAATCTATCTTTCCAGGAGATTTAAAAATGAAAAGGAAAAATAATTGTACCATAATCTCCTGCTAGAATTTAATACGGTATAAATATAATTATAAAAATAAAGTTCAGAACTGATTTGAATTCTTCAAAACAGCGTATTTACTCATTATAATTATGGAATAGGAACTATAATTCATGAAATTTTAGCTCTTTTATTTGCATTAACCTTGAAGTAAATTCATGTTTAGTTGTCAATAGCAAAGATACCTTTCTCTGTGATTGAATTTTAAACAAAAATTTAATTATTCTCTCACTTACTTCGTTCTCACGTGCGAAGAGGAATATTTCTGACAGCCAACTTTAAAATGTGAGTACATTCTAAACACGCAGCATTGTTTCCAGCATAATTCTTTATTGAAATGAATAATCTTAAAGTGATAATCTTAATAAAATTATCTTTTAAAATTTCATACATGTTATTCGAACAGTGCTGAAAAGTTAAAGTTTCTAAATTTTAAGCAAAATAACTACTAAATGAAAAATCCTATCCTTATTTCATCAAATTACTTACCTACATGTAATCAGAAATATTTTCAAGGTATTTCATTATTAATTAAAACAGCAAATTGTAATCTGGCCATACTCAGCTATAATCTTCACTTTTATAACAGAGGGCTGTGTGAACTACTCGATTACTAAAGCGCTTTACTAAAGCTGGAAATCATCTCCAGATTATCAGAATACCTTAATAAGTAGCTCTTCTTTCTCTTTACGTAAGAAAGAAACTTACTGAAGTCGAAAAGATAGCTGAATGTACAGATGGTTTTCGAGTCAAACGATAATTAATGCATCTAAAACTATAAGGAAAAAATATCTTTCAAAGCATACCAGGATAAAAATTCTGAAAAGACGTTGGTATAGCTTTTAATGTATGGAACGGCAATGTGGAAGTCTAAATTCGTTTCCCAGCAAAGATAACGTGCTCTGTTTTATGTCAGTTTGGATAGCTAAGATTATAAATTCAGTTTCTCATCTTATTTAGTTGAGTGATTACTGTAGGCAGTTATCCAAAATAGCGTGAATTATTGGAATAAATATTAAAAAAAAACACTGAATAAAAGGGGAAAAAGATTTTCAGGGCTTTCCACATCAGTTATACTATGTCTAAAAAAATGATAATTTAAAATGTGTGATTTTCTTCCGAAGGAAAAAAAGAAAAAAAGGATTCCTTTCTCCGGCTTAAACTGCAAGTTACAAAAGCTGAAAGAAAAAATAAATGAAAATACATGAATTATCCACATACATGAATTATCTGCAAAAATCTGCAATAAAAATTTGTTGAAAGGAATTTTAATAAAAGTAAAACTGGAATCAATTTCAAACACTAAATAACACCGACTATTATTTAAAACTTTTTTTCATCTATGTCATTTTGAACATTCAGTGTAGAAATTTTCTCAGAGATTTTCTTTTAAATAGAGAGATATATTCAGCATTCCTAATTACGCTAAAGGCAAGAGAGCAAAGCTGATTGAAGTAAATTTTATTACAATTCATTGACATAGATTTTATTGTATTCAGTTTTATTCCACATGTCACTCTTCAATATTTTCCCAACCCCACTCTTAATTTAAGCGTATATCTTTGAAAGGACCAAATGAGTTTTGTATTAGCTTTCAGAAACCTTACAGCACTTAGAAAATATATAAATTTAAGAATGTAATGACTTACAGTACTTTTTCTTTCTTTACTTATTCTTTTTTCGAGTTATCTCACGAAAGGGTGGTATGCAAGATTGAATTAAAAGAAAACTGGGCAAAGCCAATCAAAATTTGAAATCATGTTTGAATGCTGTTTGATTTGTATTCCTCTTGAAGCTGCTGCCTTCTGAATTTATACACTGATCTCATCGTTTGTAGCATTGTAGAGTCATTAAGTTAATTGGAAGTAGAAAAGATGAAAAATAGCTAACGCCTTCGCCGGGAATCGAACCACGGACCTCTGGAATACCGGCCCAGCGTGCTACCGTTACACCACGAAGGCACGCTAGGGAAGGGGGAGAAATACCTTATATACTCACTTTTTTAAAGAGCGACTAGGGTTTTAGGGGACCTAGTCGCCAAATCTTCGATGTGGAGAATCATTATCCACAAACCTTTTAGTTCGGGCGCCACTTGTAGAGTCATTAGGTTAATTGGAAGCAGAAAAGATGAAAAATAGCAAACGCCTTCGCCGGGAATCGAACCACGGACCTCTGGAATATCGGCCCAGCGTGCTACCGTTACACCACGAAGGCACGCTAGGGAAGTGGGAGAAATACCTTATAACATGACTAAAAGCCTTTAACTAAGTATATCTAGCATTCTCTCTGATTCAGCCTGAATGAACTTTATGATCAACACAGGGAACGAGAGTTTGCTTTATAATTAATATCCTGAATTTCATAATGAAGGTCTCATAATAAAAGACAATAAATTTCTCAAACCCAGGAAAAACAAAAAAAAAAAAAAAAAAAAAAAAAAAAAAAAAAAAAAAAAAAGTTTTGGTAGCGCACTGCATCGAAATCACATTTCCTCTTGTCAGGTGGTTAGTTTAAACGTACCAACAATGAGTCAGTTAAAACCATTCGATCAATTGTTATTGAAATTTTAGACAGTTTCAGTATACATATTTTTAGTAATATTTAAATACTTATTTATCATAACTATTAAATCAACTCACAAACAAAATTAAAAATTGTTTAAAGAAAAGAATAACCTCTTTACGTTTCAGCAGTAAGAGTATCAAATTTCTTATGTAGCTAATGCGGGCCCACCTAAAATGCACAGCTCAAATATATATGAATTGAAAACCTAAAAATGTATTTTGCCCTATACATTGTCATTAATGTAATTGCTAAAATATATTTGCATTTAGTACTCTATCGGAAAAGCGATGTTTAATAATGAAGTTAAAGATGATGAAGTTAATAATGAATAATGAATTAGTAATGAAGTTGCGCTGCTGCTGAGCTCGCAGTTTATCAGTCTGCTCTTGGTCTCATTTATACTATCATAAAGTTTATTATTAAACATCGCTTTCCTATTGGCGTGTTAAATGTTGCCATGTATATATTATATATATATAAAACAAATATTCTCTATTCGTATAAAGCTAATATATATATAACTAATTAAAGTAAAAAGAACAAACGATTAATATTATTTCTTTAAAAGTAATACATGATGATAACATTAAGTGGCAACATCTTTTTAGTTGAAAAGTGATACGGTCAAAACTAATATCACTGAGAGTCAAGACTAATAGCACTTCTTTAAAAACGCTTGTTTCTCTGTCTGACTCTCGGGTTTTTTTTTTCCCTCTCTCTCTTTTTTTCCCTTCCTGTGTTGCTGTGAGGGGGGGCGGGGGATATCATTATTCTATCGTGTTTGTATCTATCGTCTTGTGATTAGCTCCAGAAAGGTAAGAGTTTTAATATCATTTTTCCTTACTCATGGCAACAACGTTCAAATAGTATCCGAACTCACTAAGTTTGTCTTCAACAGCTATCACATTTGTAAAAATAAGAAGTTCAACGCCGGGTAAGTTCTACTAAATCTACTTACCAAGAGAATGCAATCAAATGTGGCTCAAGTTCGGTGGCCGCGTTGCTGTTAAAAAAAGTAAAATTACAATTTTCATCAACACCTGCAGTGGCAAGAACAGTTTTTATTATTACTTCCTCATAATTCTTCTATATTTAAGGTTGAAAATTAAAGCATTTTTATGACATTTGAAAAACGTATGGATTACTTGAAGAATTTTCAAGTCTGTTGCATTTTAAGTAAGTGCTACGCTCTAAAACCGAATTATTCATACTTTCTGTGACTCTCCTTTTCTGGTTGTAGTTAAATTTTGGCTTACCCGCATTCTGATATCAAAATGACTTTCTGAAAATATCTCAGAATATTATTTTTTCTTGAAAGTTATGTCCTTTTAAGGATGTCACTTGAAATTATTTTGTCAATTATATATGTATAACTATGTGTAAATGATTCCTCTGAAAGAGGAAACCCAGGATTTGTTGTAGTTTTGATCTACAAGCAGTATTAATCGGTACGTTTAAAAGCAAAATACATGGGCCTTTGTGCACCTAATTATTCTTCTACAGTTTCTTTCTCAAAATTGTTCTGGTAATGTTTTATTGATTAGTTACTGAGTTGACACTATCATCTTCCTAAGTTTCTATTATTGCTTTAAAAAATATTCAGCTATATAATTTTATCAGGATTTAATTTCTAAAATAGAATATTAGCAATATATCAGCAACAATAGCTGCGTGCTATTGTTGCTGACATAATGAGCTAGAATTATCGATTTGTTGCGATTTCATCAAAACACATAAAATAAAAAACTCATTCGAATTTTGAAAGATATCGTTTCGAAGTGCACTGGTCAAATCCTAGTGGTGAAGAATCGTCATCCATCACCTTTTAGTTCGGGCGCCACTGAACATTCATTAAGTTATATTGAAGCAGGAAACGTGAAAAACGAGCAATGCCTTCGGTGAGACTTAAACCTGAAACTCTCGAAAATACGCCCCCAGTGTGTTACCGTTACAGCACGAAGGCATGCAGAAAAGAGGAAAAAAATACCTTATAAACTAATAACTAATGCAGCAGAGCTGGGTAATAATAGTATTACCTAGAGCGTCACTGCCAAAAGCTGTCTGTCTGAAACTTCCAAAAACTCCAACTCCTTACTCATTTATATGCTGATGAGAGCTAACGAAATATAGATGTGATAGTAAAGTTATATTGAAGCAGGAAACGTGAAAAACGAGCAATGCCTTCGGTGAGACTTAAACCTGAAACTCTCGAAAATACGCCCCCAGTGTGTTACCGTTACAGCACGAAGGCATGCAGAAAAGAGGAAAAAAATACCTTATAAACTAATAACTAATGCAGCAGAGCTGGGTGATAATAGTATTACCTAGAGCGTCACTGCCAAAAGCTGTCTGTCTGAAACTTCCAAAAACTCCAACTCCTTACTCATTTATATGCTGATGAGAGCTAACGAAATGTGATAGTAAAGTTATATTGAAGCAGGAAACGTGAAAAACGAGCAATGCCTTCGGTGAGACTTAAACCTGAAACTCTCGAAAATACGCGCCCAGTGTGTTACCGTTACAGCACGAAGGCATGCAGAAAAGAGGAAAAAAATACTTTATAAACTAATAACTAATGCAGCAGAGCTGGGTGATAATAGTATTACCGAGAGCGTCACTGCCAAAAGCTGTCTGTCTGAAACTTCCAAAAACTCCAACTCCTTACTCATTTATATGCTGATGAGAGCTAACGAAATGTGATAGTAAAGTTATATTGAAGCAGGAAACGTGAAAAACGAGCAATGCCTTCGGTGAGACTTAAACCTGAAACTCTCGAAAATACGCCCCCAGTGTGTTACCGTTACAGCACGAAGGCATGCAGAAAAAAGGAAAAAAATACCTTATAAACTAATAACTAATGCAGCAGAGCTGGGTGATAATAGTATTACCGAGAGCGTCACTGCTAAAAGCTGTCTGTCTGAAACTTCCAAAAACCCCAACTCCTTACTCATTTATATGCTGATGAGAGCTAACGAAATATAGATGTGATAGTAAAGCTCCATAAGAAAATGTCCTAATTAGTATAAAATATACTTTACACTCTTAGTATTTTGCTTCGATAAATTGCTATAGTTGGTATAATTGTTTCTTAACTAGTTATTATGAGTAAAACTGAGTCAAAAATGCTAAGCTTTTCCAGAACAGTTGTTGATAAGTAATATGCGAATACCTAGTCAAAAATGCTTCCGAAACATGTGAACAGCTTATTATGTCTACGCACTGTCGCCTAAACCCTAAAATTTCTTTTTAAAGTTCTTCAAAAAGTACAACTTCTCTAATATCAAATCTTTAAATGAAAATTACTTGATATAGTTTTCTGCCTCACTTCAGTGTTAACTATTTCAAAAAATTCATCACTTATTGGTGTTTTAGACAAATAGTTTTTTTGTATATCTTCTTTTATTGTTATTGTAGCTAAAGTGTTAGCTGCTTTGTATTCTTACGAATTCTTCAAAAAAAAAAAAAAAAAAAAAAAAAAAAAAAAGTGCAAAATACACTATTTTTATCAAAACCTCGTTTTGTTAAGTATATCAGTTAATGAAATAATAAGTTGAATAGAATTTATAAGTGTTCTAAGATGAACCTGTTATAATTCAGGCAACGTAGCGTAGGAGGGAAGGGAGCTTCAAGAAAATATCCGTTAACGGCGACTTCTGACCCCTAATAGGCCATATTTTCTCTCTGTTTCTCATGAACACATCTTTTGCAGCAATTCTTAGTCTTTCTAAGAGCTATAAAATACGTCACAATGTCAGCCACTAGCGAATCTCCAAAATTACGACTTCGAAAAGTATTTCGAAAACAATCGAATATAATTTTACGTATAAGACTCTATCTGCAAGGGGCGGCAATAAAGAAGATCGTGTGCGTGAAGTGTTAACAATGGGCACACCGAGCACAATCATTACTCCAATCGTTCACTAGGTCGTGCTCACCACGCCCCTTTTATGTTTGTGGGGTCGGCTGGTAAGGGATATTCCTTCCCCCCTGCTTTAACGAGGTTCAGAGAGCTATGCATAACTTCAACCATTCTTCCAAGAGCTCGTTGATGACCTGGCAGTGGTCTGTTGGTCACGATAAATATCGGAAACGTGTGGAGCGGCACGAAAGAGCGTCAAAGACAAAATTCCTTAAGCTTAAGTATATTTTCAGGAGTGGTTAGCAAAATTTATAAATCTCTAGTTTCCACAGGATGTTCCGAAGCTGAAATATCTATTATTACCATAAGTAATTATTGCCATAGCCCACTAATTAAGGAGTACCCTGGCGTACGCCTTAATGTGAAGGATGGGGATAAAGAAGTCGGTAAATTTCTCTTTAGATGGAAATTGTACTACATTATATCACTGCAAATAGAAAAACAGGATATGTAAAACTGGATTTTGCAGCCGTTCCTGCTATTGCATTGCATTAGTGCTGTATTTGAAGCTCCATCTTCACTGCTTTTGTAACAATTTCAATTACGTACATTAGCAACTATTTGAGTTATATATATATATATATTCATAGAAGTGATATTTTATGCCAATATTTGGGAATGAGAAAATTTTGTGTAAGGTAACATTTATTTACCAGCAATTTGAAGAGAGAAAAAGTGCTACTAAATCTCTTCATTCAGAAGCTAGAAAATGTTATATCAGAGTGTTAAATAAAATGCTTAAATATTCTAGATTATTAACTAAAACTGGAATATTAAGGCAATTTTGTTGGCGACTGAAATTAAAAAAAAATATTACACAATGAGTTGATACATATTGTCACTGATGTTCTGATTTTATTGTCATAAACTGCAGGATTATAATAGCTAGCAGTAATTGGAGGTAGCTAGTTTTCGACACACTGATTTAAAGTTACTTTTCTTCACTATTTGGGTTAAGACAAGGGGGATTTTGTTTTATAAAACTATCTTGCGAAAGATATAAGTTCGTTGTTTTAAGGCAGAGAGCTTTTGTTTGCTTTGCGTTTTTATATATAAGTGTATTCTAAGTTCTAAAATAGAAGAATTTTGAAGTGAGATTATTTCCTTCTCTTTTTTACATTTACACTCACTTTTTAGCTAAATCGGAAAAATAGTAGAAATTTTTCAGTTATCACAGAAGCTAAGACATTTATTTACTATGTATACTGCCAGAAATGAATCGTATATGTCACAAATCAATCTGAATATTTCACTGAAAATTATTCTATTTCGAAGGTTCACAAATAACAAAATTTTTTATTATACTCCGTTTTTGTATTTTTGAATAATATAGAATTTAATTTTGCAGCTTCATGTTGAATGATTTTGCTCAGTTGGTTATGTAAAGCATTCGAGGGCTATCATCCATAGATAAAGATGTCTTCGCAGAGTATTGCTTGAAGGAAAATGGCTCGTATTTATATTATACTCAAACAAAACAGCAAAAACACCGTTTTAGAGCTCGAACAGGTAGGCCGTTCACAGGCGCAAGGAAATTGTGTTATTTAAGGTATATAAATTTTCTCGTCTTATTATACTTTATTAAAAGAAGGATACACTTATAAAAATGTTTGGTAGAAATTTACCATTCTCTAAATGTTAAGTAGGACCCTCTTCTCCAAATGGCCGGACATTCGAATTTTAAGACTTCGCCGGGAATGGCCGAAAGCATTGGTTATCTAATCGTTTCATCACCGACAGCGTTGCCCTGGGTACACCACAGGAGGAAGAGCATAATTACACCTTTCCAGAGCAGAAAGACACAGACTACCAAGACTCGCCTAACGATCATGCAGTCTTGTACTTCGAACTAGTTGACTTTGCTAACCATTCCAAGCCCCAAACGACTTAATAGTGCATCATTTTGCGTGAAACTTTTTTTCATCAAATTTTTTTCAAAGCGGTTTAAAGTTATTTAAAATAAGAAATATTTTGTCTATATTAATTCCAATCAACGCTGACAGAGATTATTTAATTCTTCTTTTAGAAAATGTTTTCAATGGATGCAAAACATTTTCAGACGGAGAAAATTGAAAAATAAATAAATAAATAAAATAATATGAATAAGAATAAGCATTTATAAATTTTTACAAAAATATCATCTAATTTTTCTGTAAAGTTATAAATTTTTTTGTATTGAAAACATTTTTATCTTAATTTTATGGTCACAGAAAAAAAAAAAGGGGGAGGGGAGGTAGTTAAAGCTTATTTGCATGATCTATTTCTCAGGCCAAGGAAAGACTACGATGATTTAATCGCACTTGACACTGAAAAAAAAATTCAGATTTAAACGAAAAGGCTGAAGATAAAAACAGTATTTTGAGGTCCCCTAAGCGTCACTCTTTACTTCAGCATTTGTAGGTCATTTTTTTATACTTTGGGTCAAGACATGGATGTTATTTTCTTGATGCTATGATAAGGGAGCATATATTACAATACAAAACTTAAAATATTAAGTGCCTATTTTACGAATAACACTGTTAAAATACATAAAATACACTGTTAAATTCATTAAGATTAGTACTGAAAAATCAAGCATTAATTTGTCGATTAGAGGTAAACAGACGGTAAACAGAAGTAAGATACTAAATATTTAATTTCTAATGAGTAGTTCATTTTAAAATCTGTTTAAAATACTATATAGTTATTTTCAGATGTATATATAGTTATTTTCAGAATTTAATTCTGCTTATGTCCGTAAACAATTAAAATTTAAAATGCATATTTCAAATTGATGTATGTGCTCAGGTATCCGATAATGATTGAAAGAATATCCACAAATAAATTTAGGTAATGTGTTAGGGAGAAATGTTGTAAAGCTTTAAAAACATTTACAAACTAAAAATATTAAATGTATAATGATATATACGTAAAATAAGAAATTAGAAAGCCTATAATATGCCAATAAAAATAATTCTGACGTCAGAGGATACGTTTGTATATTTTCAGTTTCAGAGAAATAATTTTCTATTGAAAGGTAAATCAGGATGTATACCACTACCATCCCTGTTATCAATCTACACCAGTGTCCTCTTAAAACATCAATGCAGGAGAGAATTTTAAAAAGGGGATCTAGACTGCAAGGAGAAAGGTTGTTATAAAAGTTCAATCTCGATCTAAAGAGAATGCAAATACAAAGGAAATTAATATATAAGGTAAAAAGTTAATCTATACATCTGACGAGAAAAAAATAAAATCGAATAAATTCATTAATACCGAATTTTGGAATATAAATTATTTTTAATCACCAAAACAGGAGCAGTGGGAATACGATGGAGTTTGCATTCCAAACGCTTTGTGTTAAAATGTATGCAGGAACTGTTGATAAAATGTCACGGATTGATAAACATCTTAAAGTAATATTTTGTCGACAAAATAGCGTTTGAGTGTGTTTTTTCTCATAATAAGTTATCACATCATTGTGATTTGCGTACAAATTGTGAAGGATGATACTCCAATTAGAAAAAAAAAAAAAAAAATGAAACAGATCGTGTATACCTCAATATTCAAGATTAGTATGCAACAAATGAATCAACCTGTCTGAGCTGAACTCATTCCACTCACAAAATATAAAAAAGGGAAAATCGTCGACGAAGGAAGTACTGCATTTGACTTGATCAGCATAAAATCTTAATTTTTCTTTTTCCTCGAAAGTTTGCGTGTCTCAAAAAATAATTTAAATAAGTGTTACAAGTTATCCATTTGCTTTTGCGTAAAATTAAAGTGCATCGTTTAACATGGGAAGTTTCATTTTCATTTTTAAATGAAGGAGCCGAATATCATTGTTCTTGATTTTTCTTGGCCTAGTACCTCGCGAACGAAAACGTGTACCAAGCTGTCATAAAACATCAGATTATTCAGCCTATTTACATTGATAATTTTAATTTCTAGATTATTTTATATCTTTTAATACTCATATTGTTACAAAATCAGAAATATTCACCCTGCTGCATAGTGATTTTTATATATTTTAAAAAAAATAGCTGATAAACGTGCTAAATATTGTTCTTAAAATTTGAATGATATTGCGAATACGAGAACTGCTGATAAAAGGCTCACATGTGAATCATTCATTTGCAATAGATAGGTAATTATCAACTACCGATTAGCTGTGGTTTATTAAACGGGCCTTGTCTGAAAAAAGCTAAGTTTGTTTATTGCAGAAGTTGGAACTATTGTTATCACGAATAATCAAAATAAAGCAATTTTGTTGCAACGCAGAAATGAGAAGAAAATGCTTGATATAACAGCAGTGATAACAGATGATGTCACAGTATTTAGGAATTGTTTTTATTCACAACGATACGTAGTATAATCTGGAATATATAAGTATTGTTAAATCATCTATGAAATATAAAACTGCTAAATCTCAAAAATGAATTAACTGTACATCTATTAATCTTTTATTTCCCATACACTAGTTGTCCTGTTTTGAAGAATACTGTTCTTGTTTTTAATGTCAACTTTATTTACTCAGTCAAGTGAATTTATTCTCCAACTGCTGTGGGATTAACAGAGATTTTGAGTTAACCGTGGACTTCGTCTTTGATATTACTCCAGTTAAACAGGAGTTTAGAGTACGTATTTGTGTTGTTTACAGTCGAAGCTTTAAACGTCATTTAATAATTTTTTCAAGGTATGATGTTTTCTGTTATTTATACAAACTCTTTTTATTGGTTTAGTGCCTTTCCTGTTTCATCCCCAGTTCGAAATAGTGCCATTTCATCTGCTGCTTTCCGTTACTGTTTATCTCCCCACTTATTCACTGATCCGCTGTTCGAAAAGTCACTTTAAGATAAAGCGAACACCCGTTTCCGTCAATTAAAATGATTTAAACGAGATAATCCTTGCTACTTTGAGCCGACTGAGCTTTTGATTTCCAATAGTTATTAAATATTTCCTTTAGACAAATTATTTTGAGTAGAATAATGACTTTATCTGAATCTAGTTGTTGTTGCGTCTAAATCAGTAGAACCACAATTCCACTGCTTTGAAGTAAAATAAAAATTTAGCAAATGTATAATTAAAATTAATGTACATGCTTTAATAAAAGTACGGGGAGCCCTCGTTAAACGCGAAGTCTTAGAGAAGTGATGTTTACTGTCGGTGTTTGTTTATGTCCTCAAAAAAGACAGGTCTCTTTCAGAAGATGATCTCTTAAAGATTTTGTCAAAAAAAAAAAAAATTCATTATTATTTTTTTATAATACAAAAAGAAATTTAATCTAACATCGATTTAAAGAATGGCTCTTTATTACTGTATGGATTTATTTATTTTGTGCTCAATACCTTTACTGTTATTCTTGCTCTCCGTTTTCTCGCCAGATTGCAAATTTTATTTCACGAGTATTCAAATGAGGTAGAAAGAGATAGTATTTAAAATAAGGTTTTAGATTGTTGAATTAGAGCGTTTTCCTTCTGTTGAAGGCTACTTTGTTATCTGAAATTCTTCGATAGCTGTCTGTCTGCAGTGTTGCGTTATTCTTGCCATTAGAGCTTGTCACGCCGGCATTAGTTTAAGCCAACTAGCGAGTTATTTTTTCTGTGTAGCCCTTGCCTAACGTACGACTTAACTTGGTTTTAATTTGAATACATTACTTCTTTTGAGTTAGGCCGCAAATGTTGGCTGGTTCTATAAGCACAAGAAGTGCTTTCTGTTAACTTACTGGGTTCTAATAAAAGTGTCTTTTACACCCTTCTTACGTTCTCTGTCTGATTACTGACCATAGCAATAATTCGCTTAGATTCAACCTGAGTCTCGAGTTAGTTTATCCTTCCAAAGAAGGTGAGAGTAAACAATTTTAAGATAGATTTAAGAGCAATATAAAAGTAATTTTTTTTCCAGTCAACTGTTACATAAGTTTAACTATTTTCTGTATATTTTTCATTGTTTATAACTGATACATGCCCATGGGCATTCAACAAATATACAACAAATGCAAGATAAATTATTAATTCCCCCCTCAATGGCGAACACTAGCCGTTATAGGCATTGGCCATTACTAAGGCTGCAAGCGGTGGTTACTTCATTATGGAGGCATCTAACAGGTGGGCCACCGTTACTCCTTATGAAGGGAGAGACAATTTACATCCATGCCTTCTCTGGGATTCAAACTCGGGCCCTTCAGTACGGCAATCAGAGCCACTAACTACTTTCCCGTCTGGAAAGCACTAATATGAATAAATTGTGAAGGATTTAACACTTGGATTGATACTGATCAAAACCCTAAGCTATAAATTCAATGACAGAGATATCTATCTGACTCTTTTGGAAATGAATGCAAGTGCATCATGCGATAAACATTCTGGAGAAGAAGATAGCGAAGTCGGCGAGTTTCTAACATATGTTGAGATGAGGGATGTCCTGCGATTATTTAGATCACAGCATCGATCAAGTAATACCTAGAAACATTACTAACAATTCAAAAACTAAACATTTGTGCAAGAATTCTGGGTAATGAATTGCTAATAATTTTTTTCCCTAATTAAAAGGCTGTAAGAGTAAGTATGTATACGCTTCCAGTTATATTTATATGAAATTGTTAAATTCCATCGATATAACTTCTTAATATCGGTTCTTGTATAACATGGATACATGCAAATTTCCTTTACAGAGTCTCTAGAGGAGGCATCCCACCCCTCAGGCAGATAGGCCTCGTTTGCTTTTCCGTAATCATATAAACCAAAGGAACTAAAAATGTACTATATGTCCTACCTTCGAATATTGTAAATGGATGACCAAGTCTAGTTGAAATAAATTTAGGTCTCGATAAACTCATGAAAGCATTTTAAACAGACATGATTGAAAATATTAAGACATAAATTCGGAATAATCACATATGATTGAAAAAAGAACTGCGTTTCACGCCTGTGCTCCGTTCTGAAATTACTTCACACCAGTTGGTGTACTGATCAGATTGTTAAATGTAATAAGCCAGTTGCCTTTTATCACGTAATGTTTCCTGTTTCAAAACATGACTCTTTCAATTACGTCTTTCAGAAAAGGGAATGAATCCAGGCAAATTCAGATTTTCATCAGTTCCATCAGTAAGGGTACTGATGAGGAGAATGGGGGAAGAGCAGTGGATGAAAAGGCACGATTTTCACCACAGGTTGAAACACGAAAGTACGAAATGGGAAATCCTCCTATTAACTGACTTAAAATTATTTAATAATTTTTAAGGGCTTAAAGTGTATAAAATTCTAAATAAAAGACTTCGTGATTGAATTTCATGAAACTAGGAATAATTTAGTTGCTCATGGGTTTCATATATCGGTGGTTCTTCCATGAGTTATCTCCGTAATCTTGCTCTCAGATTTCTCACAGCTGAGCAATATAAATTTTTAATTTACAAAATGAAATGAAGATCTAATAGAACATCGAAATGGCAACACCGCTGAATCTGGTAATTAATATGCCGTATGGAAGATATATGCCCTAGTAGCATAATATAATGAAACGGGTCACGAAAAATGGAAAGGTTAAATTGCAATTGGCAGTCTTCATAAACGTAACAACTGGGTATCGGTATAAAGTCATTCCTTCACAAGAAAATAAACTTCGATATTGGTTAGAGTATATATGTTACGGTGAAACACCGAAATCTGGAGAATGTCGACTTTCACCGGTGAATGTTAATATTCACATAGTCGCTTGGTGTATGTCCGAAATATTTTCCAAATACTCTTATTTCTGACTTACACCGGTAAATGTCGGCATTCACCATGTACTAATGGTGAATGTTGAACATATAAGAATATTATATTTTCTTCTCCGTAATTCAGTCGCGAAAAAACGCACTTGAAACTTAAAATAAGAGCATAAGAACTTAAAACACACAGTACATTCAAAATGAGAAAGGAAAATAATAGAAGTTAAGAACTTAGTAAATTATGTGATTCACATCTTATTTATTGCAACAACTTAAACTATTATGACACTTGCACAAGAGGCTCTTGCTTTTACAACTGCATTTATTTGTGGAACACTTTCTTTCGCAATGACAGCGTGTACATATGCTCCTCTCTTTTCGACCTACACCAGAGCATATCAGTAATTGTCGACATACACTGGTGAGGGTCCGAATGTACAAGAATGTAATGCAATATTCGATCTTTCACCGACGTATTTGGTGAATGTTGACATTCTCCGGTGAAAGTCGACATTCTTCAATTTCGGTCTTTCACGGTAACATATAAGCTGTAACTAATTAGTTTAGAGCGTATATTTTGTAGATAATTTTTAATTAAAACTGTCACACTTTAAAATGCGGGGTAAGTTTTGGTTGACACTTTTATTGTCATGCTTAGGAATTTAATTTCACATTTTCTTTAGATATGTAACAATTCATGTTGCTCGAAATTTAATTTCAAAATGTTTTTATAGCATTGAGCTTGTTTTCCAAACGAATATATGAGAAATTTCTTTATCACATGTTATATATATAAAAAAAAACAACGAAGAAATACTTAAACACATAAATCTAAATGCTTAAGGGCCCACCAGCGGCCGAGCGGTAAAGTCGCTGAACACTGGTAGTTCGGTCCGAGGTTCGAATCCCGCAAACGGGCTGGCTGCATGAGTGTTTTCGTGGTTTTCCTCATGTGTAACGCGTATACGAGCCAGTTTCCCTTAGAAAGTCCTCCACGAAGGCATCCCTCCTCTTAGGCAGATAGCCCTCGAGGCTTTGCCGTAATTAAATAACCTAACCTAAATGCTTAAGATTTACAAGAAGATAAGAGAGGAAAGCTTGCTTTCTAAGCTGCCCGAAAATTTATAATTGTAACGATCTCTATACAGTTTATTAATTATACCTGTAGAATTAAAATTTTCCCCTAACATTTTTCTCAAATTTTCCTATAAGCTGGAGTTCAGAAGCCTAGAATTTTCCCACATATTTGAAATCAGATGTTTCTTTTTATTGTATAAAAAGTGACCGTAGCTGTATGAGAATTATGTACGTTGCAACCAGCTAAAAATTAACTTGTCATATTCCAGGGGGTGCGGATTTTAAAAAAAGAGCATAAAATGCTTGATTTATAATTCAGGTAAAGGGAAAGAAAACCTATTATACATGAGATTCAGCAGAAAAGATGGAATATTATTAAAAAATATGTTCTTTTAAAAGATTAATTACTGCTCATAACCGATTTAGGAATAAAAATGTGATTGGTATCGTTCAAGATTGACTACTGATGTAATTGACTCATTAAATTTAATATTAAATTATTACATTTTAACAATCTGTAAGATTTTGAAAAGATTATATTTAAAAACTTGTTTTTTATTAGCTTAAACGAACTTGAAATTCTGGACATGGGACTCTTCCCGTATTCAAAAAGATTTTATGTACTAATGTTAATTACCTATGAATTTAGAATGCTTAACACATTAATTATAGTTATACCTAACTATTAAAGTTGGTTATATCAACTATTCATCCTTGAAAGCTGGTTATATTTAGTTCTTTTTGTTCACAAGAATACTTACTAGAACAATACCGTGGGAATTAGTATTCAATAAAATGAAAAAAAATTCTAACACGCAGTCTCTAGATTGTTCGCTTTATAATCTCAATGAAATCTTACTTTAACTGATTGTAGTATTTTAAAAACCATTAGGGTTCTTAATTTTTTTTTTTTTTTTTTTTTTTTTTTGTAAACCAGAAAGAAGGAAAAAGTTAAGTCATTTATAAAAGGAAATATGAGAAAACTTTACCTTTCAAAATTTCCTTTATGCAAATTCTGATATAAATGTTGATGATAGCTATTTACAGTCATGATTTTGTGGAGAACTGCCATCAAAAACACGAATTCGTGGAGGACTTTTAAGAGAAACTACCTCACATCAGGTTTCATACATGAAAAAGAAATCTTTTGTGGTCAGTCCATTAACCGGGATTCACACCCTAGTGAAACTACCATTCTGCTGGGTTCTTATGCATTTGGCGACTATTTGGCCCTATATAGATGGTGGTGTGTGTGTATTTAATTATGGCAAAGCACACTAGGGCTATCTGCCTAAGAGGAGGGATGCCTTCGTGGAGGACTTTCCATGGGAAACTGGCTCGTATACACGTTACACATGGGGAAAACCACGAAAACACCCATGCAGCCAGCCCGTTCGCGGGATTCGAACCTCAGACCGAACTACCAGTGTTCAGCGACTTTACCGCTCGGCCGCTGGTGGGTTGGCCCTATATAGAAAAGTTTAACATGCAGTTTATTTCAAACACGGGAAATAATGTTAGTTATAATTATACTATAAAAAACCTTAATTAATTAGACGGTTTTAAATTTATTCTTGCATTTTATTTCCTGCAAGTAATATTAAAAAGGAGATAATGGGAGCTGTTTTATTAATTATATCAAAACGTCAGATATTTATCTTTGTTTGAAGGGGGCCTCACCAGTGACTGAATGCTGTTAATTCGACACGGGTTCAACCAGAACAACAGCTGGCTGCATGAGAGTTTTTCGTGGTTTTCCCCTCGTGTAATGTGAATAAGATCCAGTTTTCTTTCAGAAAGACGCCCAGGAAGGCAGCTAGCCCTAGTGAGTCTTGTCATATCCAAATAAACTGAAATAACACGCCTTTGAGAGGATGCTTTAGCGTACGATTTTCAAAGGAAATGTTACCGTGCAGCTAATTTGCATATTTAGCCAGTTCAGAGTCTGCAACGAACCACCAGTGTTGCATTGCATAAGTAGAAAAGGTTTAAAAGAGCGAAATAAAGACAATAAAAGGATAAGAAATTGTACCCAAGTTTTAATAAAAAAAACCTGCAAATAATTAGACTTTAGTAAATGTTATAAAAAAATTCACAATATGTCTCTCATTTCTTCCAGCATTATAATCACTATGAAAACCAAAACTGTATAAAGATATTCTGTTCAATTTTCACATTAAGCTCTGACGCATGAAACTTCCGATGTAAAGAGGGTAGAAAGAAGTGGCAAAATGTATTGCTAAAAAGAAATATGCGAAGATAGTTAACAATTACTCCTGCTTTATAATGAAAACTGTAACGGAATTTTTAAATTTATCGATTATTTTTCCTCTGTCTTCTTTTGATTACTTATTAAACGGCCTAAGCGAATAAAACCCTGAGCTGTAATGAAGGCGTTGAAAATCTAGGGAATGGTTCAATCTGACAACTGACAGCAAAGAATTTCAGAAACGAACAATAGTAACCGCCGGCTAAGAGCTTGCAAACAAACCCAGTGGCAAAGACGATTGCAGCAAATTATCGAGAAGATTCACTTGGCGCGAGGGATCGAATGTACAAAAGCGGGGGATACGGGGTAAATAGAGTCGCAGTTTTGACAGTTGTAAATAAGTGATGTCTTTTGTGAGCGTTCCGCTGGCCTACTCGGTATTCTAGACGCAATGCTAGACGCCCAAGCTTGGCTCTTTCTCCGATTAACCACGCAGCGCTCTCTCACACACGCAGACGAACATACCCAACTGGTTGTGTCAATGTCAGTTGCTTGTAAAAGGAAGATTAAATCTAGATGGATTATTGTCCACAGGCTGATTAGCTAACTTCTACTTGTAGACGGACGGGTCACTGCCTTCCATAGGTTTGGCTTGATTTTTGGCTCTTTATCGCTCAATGGTAAACTTTCTTCTCTCTAAGCGAGAAAAACGTTATTTTGTAACGACTTTCAGCTACAATGTGTATTATTAAATGTTTTCAAAATTAAGCACTGCAGCTAATGTGATTTAAATCTGCTGTATTATATCTCTATAATAATTTTAATTTAAATAAGTTTAACATTTTATCTATAATATTTTAAATCTAAATTAAATTTTAATTCAATCATACATTTCAGTAAAAGATTTTCTTTGCTATTCTTCATTGTCTTTGCTTCGTTTTTCATTGTAAAGCAGATTACTATAAACATATGACAGTCAATGTGTGTTTCAGTACGATTTATCAGTGATATTTGGAAATGTTTTTTTAATGACTCTATACAGCAATTTTAAAAAAGTGCATTGTTGAATCATAAAGTCAAATAAATAAATAAATTAAATTAAGTAATCACAATTGCAAAAAGTACATAATTTATTCCCGTTTGTCTAAATTTCTCTAAAAAGGTTCGTTTATATTGTAGTAAACTTCTAAAAACCTTGTTTCATTTCTCATCTATTCAACAGTGGAAATTCGACATTCTAATTCGTCATTAGGTAAATTTATTAAGGCCAAACGCATGACTTAAAGGGAGAGGAAAGGAACGTCTTCTCGGAAAACTTATTAAACTGGCTTGCAATTCACTTTACACACGGAAACCGAACTACCAGCGTTCAGCGACTTTACCGCTCGGCCGCTGGTCAGTAAACTGAAAGCAAAAGCCCTAAACCAAACAGATTCTCACAACTGTGCATGAATATGCAGATATTCCATTGTTTTTATACAAATTTGATATTCTCAATTTGAGAATATACTTAAAAATACCAATAAATTACCCTTAATTATTAAAGTTCAGTTAAGTCACCGTCGATTTTTATAAGGATCTAGGAAATCGATTAAAATATATTGTGCTGGATATACTCGTACTTAAATTGCAGATTAATGAAGTTAAAATGAGGTCTTATAAAGAAATCTATATTTATGTAAGAACTTAAGATATCATCGAAAGGCAAATCTTTTGTCCAAACTGCTAACATTATAAAAGGAAGTAATATTTGTACCCAGAAAATCCATGAGAAATATACATGGGCAAACCTAATTGAAACTAAAGATGGGATATGAAGAAAAGTAATATTGAGTGCAGATGCAATATGGAAAATAATAAGGGAAGCGAAATTTCATCCAACATAATGTTGAAACTTACTAAAAAAAAATTGAAATCATAACTAAAGTATACTTGTGAGGGATGTCATCCGAGAGGCTAATTACAATGGTAGAATTATAAAGGCAGCTGTTACAAGAAAGAAATCATGCATCAGCTTGTACAACAGTGACAGGCATTTAGAGCTTTCCGAGACCCACTTATTAAAGGCAAAACATTGACATAAAGACATAATCTTAATATTTTTTATTGTAGTGATTTAGAGGATACCGCACGGTGATTCTAATCCTTTAATCCCAACAGTCAAAGATGAAGCTCGATCAGTGACAGATAGGGGCTGTGTGACCACAAGCAGAATCAAGGAGGTTGTATTAATTTATAGTATTATGGTCAACATTGCTTCTTTAAATATACAGGAAAAAAAAAGGGAGAAGAAGGAGAAAACTTGACGTTAAGTTGAGCTTGAGCAGAAATTGAATACTCCAACAATGAACCGAATCCTATGGCATTTATAATGCATAAAACCTCACTGTACGCCTTACCACTATAAACGTAAAATACACGTTCTTCAAAACAGAAGAGAAACACTCCAAAGTGAAACATAAAATTAGCAAAGCGACAATCTTGTGTTTGGCGTAGATTTAGTGAAGAAATCAATCTATTGAGTTCTTCACTAAATCTATTTCGAGGGCAAAAGGTGCAGGGTCCCTCTTCATCAGGAGCAAAGAAATCTGCAAGACTTAATCCCGTTGCCTTCCAGACTTACAGATTCCTTTGCTCTTGATCAAGAGGGAGCTGTATTCGTTTGCTCTCAATCGACTGAGCTCTTGACTAAATCTACGCCAAATACAAGTTGTTGCTTTGCTAATTTTATGATACACATCCTTGCTTGGCTTCAGCATCAGTATCATTCAGCTTTTGTGTCTAGACTGAAACAGGTGCATATATATATATATAATAAAGAGAAAATTAAAATATTTAAATAAGTTTTACAAGATGAATGGGATAAAATATTATTCGAACATAATTCGAAACTTGGTACAGTCAGTTTTAAGATACTTGGGAGCTATTCCAAAGGTTAAATGTCATGCAAGCATTTATTAACATTTCATTTTATAGGTTTGAAATATTAGTAAGGCTTCCAACATTCTGAATTTTCTGAGTGAAAAAAATCTGCAGATGTTCATTTACAATGTTTCTCTTGTTTTCAGTTTAAATTTGCTAATTGCAGCTTACCATATAACTTTTTTAAATAGAATTATGTAAAAGATCTATAAAAATAATTATTATTAATTCAGAAAACATTATTCGCTTAAAGCCTAATTTACCTAGAAACATTTTGGCAAACTCATTTTCTGTATCTGCTGTACATAGCAAAACAGTCTTTCACTGGAGATATTTAAGTTACAACTTTTTTAATAGAAATTTTTGTATTACTCTTTTCTCAAAACTTGCATTTTTTGAGTTGTTTGTTTTTCAAGGAGCTATATCCTAATCTCCTTTCAATTATTAAAGTGCCAACATCTCTTTTTAACGCAAACAACGTTTGATCAATGTGTCAAAAATTAATACATTATTAATAATTTTCAATTTTGTGCTGCTTTTTATCTTAGAAGCATACACATTTCTGTTCAATTTTAAATTCACACCTAATAGCTTTTTAATTAAAAAATATATGTCATAATAAGAATTCTCAACAATTACACTGGTTGCGTTAAAAGGTGGAATTAATTATCTGTATATTTTACTTCTGCTTTATAAAGCAATTTTACGTTTGTTTAAAATAATAGTACATTTATAATTAAATATAAAAAAATCTAATATTAATGTTTTTATAAAAATTAAATCCACAAATGAATGCATAGCAAAAGCAATGTAAAATCCTTGCTACTTTTATTAATAACATTATGCTATGATGAAAGGAGTTAATCAATTTTACTTAGTTTTAGCTTAGAAACGTCCTTTTTGCAAAATTTTTGATAAATTTTATATCTTCCGTATTTCTGTCCTGTTTTATAGTCCCTTTCCAGTTGCATACTTTCTTATAAGGAAAGGCTAAGGAAAACTATGTTTCTTAAATACTATAAGGTATTTTCTCCCTCCTTTCTGCCTACCTTCGTGGTGTACCGGCAGCACACTCGGCACGTATTCGAGAGGTCCGGGCTCTGGTCCCAGATAGGGCATTGCACATTTTTTCATGGCTCCTACTTCAAAAATCCGTAATGTCTCTACAATACTTAATACTTAATTTTTAAAAATAACTAACTACTTTAAAGGTCTGATTTTTTAACCAACCATGCTGACTGTATGAGAGTTTCCGGAGCTTTCCTGGGGGTTACATAAATACAAATCAGCTTACTTTAGAAAGTACTCCTTAAAAGCACCTCTACTTGGGTGGATAACTATGCTCTATTCTGCAATAAGAGAATTCCGATAGTTATTATTAGAATACTTATAACACATTTACTTGCTTTATAATTTAAAAAAAATAATGCAATTTATAATTCATATTATTTTGCATTTTATCTGTCATAGTCTATATTACGGAACAATTTCTATGGAAATGCTGGTAATTTTCTTTCTTATAAGCCACAAATCGATATGCATTATAAATATTACCGATAATGTGCAGTAAATATGGACCTTTGGACCTTTGCACCTTTGGACGCTTCACTGATTTTCTTATTTCCCGTTTTTTATTGGGGAGTTTTGCGATTTGTTGACTGAAGCGTAGGAAAAGGTCTCTTAAAAACGTTTCATATCACAGATTTCTTTATTTTTTACGCTTGGCGACAAATGTTTAATCGCCAACCGCTCTATAAAACACTGCAGGAAGAGCAACCCTACAACGAAGAAATCTCTGTTTTTTTATGCCCGTGGAGTCTTTTCCTCTTGTCGGCGTTTTTTTCATCTCTTCGTGATTTACAAAAGAAGTCAATATGATAAATCTCGCCGCTTTAAGTCCGCGAATTTAGCGTTATTATTCAAAGCCGTGAAATTGAAAAATGAAACGTAATGCGATTGCAAATGGCAACTTCAGCAAGTAGAAAGTCGCCGGAATCTAATCTGAAATAGACAGATAACTTTTAAGCTATCCTACATATTTTCTCAACAGATGAATATACAAGAAAGTACTAAAATGACTTCGTCGCAAGACCATTGCAATCAAGAATGCGCACAGTAAAGCGGATGTCGAATTAAAAAAAAAGAAAGCGGGTTCAAACAACTTAGTCAACTTTAAGAAAAGGCTCATTTGTTATCAATTATGGCCATTTACTGAGAAAGCAATAGAGGCAAGAAAGTTTTTATACTCTTGTTTCCTTTTGAAAGAGACTCACATTGAAGCTAAAAATCTTCACTACAGTCTAACACATGCTTTAAAAAAAAAAAAAAAAAAAAACGAACTACTGTTTCCAGTTGTTTATTGGAAGCAAGCGATGGAACTTTCAATACATGTTCTATATGCTTTATTTACCATGTTACTGGAATACTTTGCACCACGACGAAGCTCTACGAGCTAATTCCAAATTTTCATATCACTTCTTTCGTGGAATCAGTATTTTGTCAGTACATTTCATGTCTTTTTCTTCTTTCGTAAGGTAGTAAGTATGAAATTCGTGGTTTTGGAAATCAAAGAGTCAGAGCCGGAGCAAGGATGAGGCAAATGCATCTCGTAAAAAAAAAGGATGTATCTAAGTGTTTCCCAGCCCTCTTCCCCTGCCACCAAACCACTCGAGAGGACTTTCGACTCGCCGTGCATTTTGAGTATCTCCATGCAGCATAGACACTATACATTTACAAATATCCATGTTTTCTCTCGGATTCGAACCCAGGCCTAATGATTCGGCACTCAGTATCACTAATCGTTAGACCTTATGGTCGGTGGAATGCAATTTAATTAAATCATATCCGAATTCGGAAATTACGTGAAGAATTAGTTTTAAGGTTGTGAGTTACTATTATTATTATTAAAAAGCCTTTAAACAGGCTTAAAATAATAAAAATGCTTAGGAAACCACTTTAATATTTAAAAAAAAAGTAAAGTAAAAAGTAAGTAAAAAAAGTAATAAAGATTAAAAAAAAATTGAAATGTTTCAGATTTTAAATTACGTCCATAGGGGAGTTTTTTTTTTAACATTTTGTGTGTTACATTTATTTATTAAATATCACGTTTTTCGGACTTAAACCATAAAATTCAGTTCAACAGCAATATCGCAAAATAGTTTTAAAATGAGCATACCTTTAGAATTTTCGATACAGAGACTCACGCGCTGGAGATAAAAATGCTTTCTCTGTACAATCTTGCCATTGCTCGCTTTGAAATCCTTGAGTTTGTTAATCAAAAATTCGTTAAAGTTTTATAAAAGAGGAAATCGATAATAAAACAAATTCCAAATTTCAAATTTGGTCTTCCACATGCCCATATTCGTAGGAGGATTACGTCATTCAAAATTCGATGAATTTACCGTTGTTTTATCACAAAGCGAGAAATATACATACATTTATAAAGATTTTTTTCATTATTTAATTTCTTTAAATATAACACACGGCGATAATACTTTGTGGCAACAGTTTGAAAAGTGATTCACCGTTTGTAGTGAATCGACGCAAAATCTCAAAACGAAAACAATAGTCTTTCAGGGACAAAGCCCCTTTGGACTAAAAATAAAGTATGCTTTCAAACATCCATATTATCTCTATAGAACATACAGTATAATTGCCTTTAACTGGGAAAATGGGACCTTTAACAATTGTTTTATTTTGTCATCATTCTTAGAGTGAGACGAAAACAGAATTGTCAACATCTACCCAAGTTTTCTCCTCCTCTCCACTAACTAATCTTCTTCGAACATAGAACTAAATTCAAGATTTCGGCCCCCAACGCAGGACGTGTTTTAAAACCAATAGAATTTTCAAAAAAGATTAGTAACCTATAAACTTGATCATATGACATATGCGAAGTGAAGCAATGTTCTTTATGTCTGTCCAAGCAAAACACAAAGAAAAATCTGGTGTCAGTGAGAGTTGCTTCAGAAAACCATGAACACACTTTCAAAGTTCCTGTATGGACCCATAAAAAGGGGTCGGTAATTCACATTTTTATTCCGGGTAATTCTTTGGTCGACTGGCTAGATAAGTAAGTCCTTAATAAACCACTTGGACTGTTAATATTGACATAATCATCCTGAATCAATATAATTACCATTATGTTGTAATACCATTATGTAGGTAATTATATTATCAATGTAATGTTAATATATTTTTAATTAAAAAGCTATCAATGTATGTTGTAATACCATTATGTAGGTAATTATAGTATCAATATAATTACCATGAATCAATTAATTATCAATGTAATATGACATAATCATCATTAATCAATATAACTCAGTTACTCTCGAATAGTTTAAGCTGCTTAACACATCATTTCGGATACATCTAACTGGGTAATGTATTTCTCAGCATTGATTATTTCACTGCATTTTGTGTAACAGCTGTACACCAAGAAATGGTCACCTTTATCTTCCTCATGAAAATGTTAAGTTTCGGCGTGCATTTGGGGCCTCAAAGGCATCTAGCCATAAGCAAATCGGCATCGACTACCGTATGAAATCCATTTTTTCTCACATGTCATTATTCTGATTAAAAACTTACCCTTTATGTCTTGTGAAAATAAATTATTGCAGGTCTAGGGAAATTAAGGTCAAATTTAAGGAAAAAAAAAATACCTGTTTTTGCTTAATCTTCATATTTTGTACAGCTGATTATACGCCACTCAAGGCTCAATTGATTCCATGAATAAGATAAAGGATGTTTAAAATTTAACATCCATTATACCAGGAATGGTCAAAAGCCGTCTCGCGAATCGAATGCGGCCTTTCTGATTGCTTATTTCGTCCCGTTATGAAATCCTATGCAACATTTTCATCAAAATCGGATAAGAAAATGATAACATTTTCATCACTTTCCTACCCCAATTTGATTGCAGACTACTGAAATCAGGGGCACGATTGCACCATAATGTATATAGTATAATAACGATCAACCTAAAGCTGAGAATAGATATGCTAAAAAGCCTTTCTATCGGTCGAAGAATGTAGTCCTATCATTTCGAGCAGCTTTCGTTTAGAAATTAATGACATATGAATGTTGAGGAGATAAAAAAAAAGACTAATCAGGGAAAAAAAAAAGAATAAGGCTTAGGGAAAGAAGTTTTTCCCTCAAAATTTTTATTTGGGATGAAACTATGTACCTGCCAATCATTTGATGACCAATACGGACAGATTTTGTTTCCTTTTGGTGTATTTGAAATTTTTGTAAAATATTATAATTTTTTTAAATTTTAATTGCTTGAAAATTTCTGTTAGAAAGGGATGTCTTCCCCTACTTCGCCCCCATCGTGTTCTGCAAGTAATAGGGCCACCGTATACATCATCATGTCTCTGATCGTATGATGCACTAAGAAAGACCATTTTGGCCCGCGGTTAAAAAGCATTTGCCTACACCCTGCACTGCACTGTACAATCTGGTAATACTTCATTGTATAAAAAACGTTTCACCCCCAAATCCGGTATTTTATATGAACAACTTAATATTCTATTGCGGAGTCTTGGTTTTCTGCACTATGAAGTAAATTTCCGTGGATGCTGCGACAGCAAGGTGTTGCAAACTCGGCATGTTAATTAGTGCTTTTACAAGAATGCTAACTATACCAGGAAGTATAAATTATATAATATCTCTTTTCTTCATTGGAGAAAAATATGACATATTTTTTCAAATCCGATGTAAACGGCTTACATCTGTAAATAATAACGCAGCTACTATCACTTCAGCTTTAAATTTAATAACGATGCTGATTAGTTATGTTCCTAGTTATGCAGCTCAAATTAATTCAAATATTACCTTGATGAGGAATAGCTTATTTTTGTACTATAACGAAAGATGAGCATAAAATTGAAAAGCTTGATTTATTAATTAAAAAATGTTTGTTTTAAACTAAACATTTTATATGAATACATGAAGAAAGTTTTTAAATTTATACTATTGCTCTGTGTGTAAATGAATCTCCATATGCTGCGTTTCAGTCTGATGTTCAGTTTAACGAGACAGAAATTTAACTTGCATAAGGCCGTTAGGCTTACGGGAATATAATTTTCCTTAAACATTCATTTTTTCTTCATAATCATGATCTTTCTTTTTTCTTCATGATTTTACTTAATCAGATCAATAGTTTCTTATTTTTACTTTCAAACGGTTTTCATTAGGTAGGTTTTTTTCCTGCAAATTTAATGCTCATCACTTTATAAGACTACTGAATATTAGCATTTCGACCTGTGTTTAAAACCCTGGCATATAGACTAGCTGTGTATATGGCCTTTTTTTTTGGCGGGGGGGGTCTTCATGTATAATGAGAATACGAGCCAGTTTCTCTTGCGAAGTCCTACACCAAGCCATCCCTTCCTTACCAGATAGTCCTTTCGTGTTTTGCATTACTTAAAATCAACTAATTTTCAAATTCATTCATCACAAAAGAATACAAAAGGGTATTAGATATGCTCTTGTTATCAAGCTTGGACAATCTGAGTTAAAACTCAAAAATTTGTAACGGCAGATTTATAGCTGCCTTGTATTTATGTTAAATAAAAAAGCACCACGGAAAAAACATACAGCGGTAGCCTTTTTGCAGCTGCGACCGAAAATTAAGCTCATCGCAAGTATACATGAGAATTGAAACAGTGAGAATAATTCTGAGAAGCTAGATAAATAGGCATGAATTTTTTTTCTTCTGTTAGTCATATTGTAAGGATCTTAAGTTTTACTAACGTTTATTTTATTTTAAATCTTTACTATCACTTCTTATTTTCTACTTCCGGCCAGAATTATAAGCGTGAAAGAGTTTATGCAAAGTTGTCTGGCGAACGCCAAGTATTTAAGTGTGGCCTTTTTGCCAAGCAGAAGAGAGGAAGCCGTGAGTTCGAAGCAGGCCGCTTACCTTAGAAGTTACGCAGTTGCTACTTTGCCTTCCAGGCCAGAGGTTTTAATCCTCTTGATAAATTAAACGTATTGTAGTGTTCACAGTCTCTGTGCTACATACGCTTCCTGTTATTATAAGGCCAATCTTATTCTAAAGTTAAATTAGAGTTTAGTTTTATTTTGATATCTTTTAAGTTAGACCCCGAGTGGAGGGTCATTGTATTCCGAAGTACGGAAGTCATTGTATATAAAGAAAAAAATAAAGGGTTTTGTATACCCTTCGTCTGTATCCTGTCTACTTACTACAATTAGTGAACATAGCTTTAGTAAGCTCTCTGTTCTAGTCAGGTCATTGTATGTTTCCGAAGAAGGTTAGAAGAAACATTGAACCTGATAGTGGCGCCCGACGAAGAATAACCATGGCCGAGTTTCAAGAAGAACCTGTGCTGCCTGCAGAAACAGCTCAGAATCCAGAAATGCCAGCTGCCGCCCTGGAAGGATTTGGGTATATTGTCCAGACCATGCGCGCTTCGATGAAACCAGAAGCAACGTTTAATGGAAACTCACAGGTAACCAGTTTTTTGGAAAAATTGGATGACCACTTCATGCTCTACCCCGTGCACGAGTTTCAAAAAGTTACCTTAGCTACCAGCGCTTTGAGGGGCCAAGCGCTTAACTGGTTCAAATGTATCGGCAGAAGTCTCTTGGGTCAAGCAGGAAGTCCCACGTATACCTACGAAAATTTCAAGACTGCCCTACTAAAAGCCTTCCCTGTTGTAAGGGATCGTGCGAAATTAGAAACAGAACTTTTCAGTATATATCAACAAAGAATGGAAAAACCTCTCGAGCTTTATTTTAAGAAAAATTCACGTTTTCAAGCTCTTGTATGGAAACCGTCCGGATCCTGAAATAATTCAAGTGATTTTGCCGAGGTTACTACCCCAAGTGCAAGACTTTATTGAATTACGAAATCCGACTACACTGGAAAAGTTATTTGAGCTAGCAATCCAGTTTGAAAGTAGAAGAACGGCGGACGTCGAAAGAAGACGCCAATATCAACAGCGAAACCAATTTGGTACGCCAAGACTACAGCAAACTCAAGCACATGGCTACGGAGAAAAAGCGAATCAGTGGGCAAGGAAACCCGAGCATTCAAAAACAGCCGGCGAACGTCGACAGTTCAATAGCAACCCAGGAAAAAAGTCTCAAGGCCAGTGGAGAAAGAAGGAAAGCACCGAAAGAAAAAATAATTTAAACTAAAACGGATTTCTGCTGACGAGAGGGTGCGGAAATCCGAAGGCCACGAAAACCCCTCTTCCTACAAGTTAAATACAGTAATGGTGAAAAATTTAACTCTTCCGAAGATTGAAGTCTTGGTAAATAATATCCCGGCCACCGCACTCCTGGATACCGGCGCGCAGTGTTCCTGTGTGGCAGAAGTCTTTTAGAAAGTATTTTCGCAAATACCGCATATATAATGCGGATAATACAACAGTATTAGCGGCGCAAGGAGAACAATGTAAGTGCGTAGGTAAAGTACCTTTGTACATCCGTATCAAGGACGAACAAGTAAAGGTGATGTTTTTTATAGTAAAGAATTTGCAAGCACACTTAATACTAGGAATAGACTTTCTTTCAGACGCACAAGCTACACTGGATTTTAATGAAGCGTCTCTTAAGCTGACGATGAAACCAGTGCGTGTAGAAAAGGTTGAACCGCCGAGGTTAAATCTTGACCACCTGCCTAATGACGAGCAAGATAGAATCCGACAAGTGGTAAGTGAATTTGCTTCCTTATTTAGTGATATTCCAGGATTTACCCAGGTTACTAACCATAGTATTGACACCGGAGATGCATTGCCGGTTCGTCAAAAACCATACCGGTATGATAAGAATAAGGAAAAAATTATAGAATGGCATATTACCGATATGCTACGTAAAAAGATCGTAACGCCTATCTCAAGTAGTTATGCTAGTCCGGTGGTTTTATGTAAGAAAAATAATGATTATCCTTTGGAGCATCCAAAAAGGTGGAGATTCGCTATTGATTACCGTAAATTAAATTCCATAACGAAATATCCGGTATATCCGTTACCGATCATAGAAGAAATTTTAAGGAACATAAAATCAACCAAATTTATGACGACTTTAGACTTAACGACTGGTTATTTTCAAATAGGGGTCAGGCCTGAGGACGTGCCTAAGACTGCTTTTATAACCAAGTCTGGCACTTATGCATTTTTGCGTATGCCGTTTGGCCTTTCAGGCGCCCCAGCAACATTTCAGCGATGCATGGACATTGTGTTAAGACCTGTTCTTGGAAAGTCCACATTTATCTATTTAGACGATATCATTATTACTAGTGATAATCTCGACCAACATATACAGGATTTAAGACAGGTGTTTTCTTTATTAAATGAGGCCGGTCTAAAAGTTAATGTCGAAAAGTGCAAATTTGCAGCCCCTGAATTAAAATATTTAGGTTACAAAATATCGCAAAAAGGGATCGAGACAGATGAATCAAAAATAATCGCTGTACAAAAGTATCCGACTCCAAACACGGCAAAGAAGCTCTCTTCTTTTCTAGGACTTTGTTCATATTATAGGTCCTTTATAAAAGATTTTGCGGCTATCGCTGAGCCATTGTTAAAATTAAAAAGGAAAAAGGCAAGATTCTCGTGGACGGCCGAAGCCAATAGTGCTTTCGAAAAATTAAAACAAGCATTAACGCAAGCCCCTGTGTTGAAATTTCCTGAAAAGGACGAAAATTTAGAAATTTCAGCGGATGCTTCGGATTATGCGGTAGGAGCGGTACTTTCGCAAAATCAGCAGCCAGTGGCATTTTTTAGCCGAACTTTAAATCAAACACAAAGAAACTATTCCGCGACCGAGAGAGAGGCACTTGCAGTTCTGTTAGCAGTGCAAAAGTTTCGAGTCTATTTTGGAAAGGCGCCGATAACAGTATATTCTGATCATGCGGCGGTAACTAGATTGTACTCTGGAAAAAATTTATCCCCAAGGTTAATAAGATGGGCACTCAAGCTGCAAGAATATAATCTGGTAATCAAGCATACCCCCGGAAAGGAAAATATCGTAGCAGATGCCCTGTCACGAATTAAATTAGACGAACAGGGTAATACCGTAAAAGTTGCAATGCTGACAGCGTGTACAATAAATTCCCGAGAAACTGTAATAACCGAACTGGGTAAGGATCCTGAGTTTGGAAGTATTTATGAGTATTTGAAGGATTCTGAAAATTTTAGCCACCAAGATATTGTGGCGATAAGAAATAGGGCGGCCCATTACGAACTAATAGATGGTCTATTATTTTATACAAAAACTACGAATTCCAACAACGAATTTCGACCTGTTATCCCAGCTAGTCTTAGATTAAATATCCTGCAAGAGCTCCATGACAGCCCTTTAGCTTCTCATGCTGGTATTCGAAAAACTACTCAACGCGTACGCGAGGCAGTCTACTTTCCTGAACTGCAAAAGTTAACAAGGGCGTATGTCCAGTCCTGCCCAACATGTCAAGCCGTTAATTATATTAATTTCCGCCCGGCCGGGTTTCTAAATAGTATTAAATCCGAATTTCCAAATGAAATAATCGGCATCGATTTATTGGGCCCTTTCCCAAAAAGTCAGTTAAACAAAAGTCGCTATCTCCTTGTTATAGTTGATCATTTTAGTAAATGGACCGAAATTGTTCCCTTAAAACGAGCCTCCGCGAAATTAGTTACCGATTCTATTTTAAATAAATATATTTTAAAATACGGGGCGCCCCTAAAAGTTATATCGGATAATGGTCCTCAATTTGTAAGTAATATATTTGAAGACATGTGCCAAAAACTGGGCATACGTCATTTAAAAATGGTCCCGTATCGGCCGCAATCAAATATAGCGGAACGGGTCAACAGAAATATAGTGAAAATTATCCGTAGTTATGTTAAAAATTTTCATAAAAGCTGGGATAACTATGTCAATGAATTTGCTTTCGCCCTTAGGACCGCAAAACATGATACAACGGGCAAAACTCCTGCTGAGTTATTTCTAGGCAGAAAGGTTATAACACCGTTAGATAAACTATTTTATGTGCAACAAAGAGCCCCAGAATTTAAAATGGGTGATATAGAAAAACTAATAAAAGAAGCAAAAAAGAATACGGAAGTAGCACAAAGAAAACAAAAATTGTATTATGACTTGAAACGACGGGGAGTAACTTATAAAGTAGGGGATGAAGTACTAAAAATTAAGCATTCACTTTCTTCAGCACCAGAAGATAAAACTGCCAAATTTTTTCCACGCTTTGAAGGACCATATGTTATAGAAAAAATAACTCACGCTGTTGTAGTGTTAAAGGCAAGAAATGGTGAAACCTGTTCCGCAAATATGGATCAAATCAAGCCCTACTTCGATCGTAATAAAATGCAAATCTTTTCAGATCTTTTGCAGGATCCGGTACGGCAGACACCGCAGGTACAAGTTCCAGAGGTGGGAAAACGGCAAGTACAAGGGCAAGCCAATGAGAGACAGAAGCAAGTGAAAAGAAAATTGCCCCGCGGAAAAATTAAAGGTACAAAGAAAAAGAAGCCGTTCCACCGTCCAAAAAACAGAGTTCACGAACACCCCCAGAATGAAGAAGGGAGAAGGACGACGTATGTGGAAAAGACCGGGAGAAAGGACGGCAACTATAACCCGGCTGTGAAACGGAAGATTGACTCATCCGACAGAACTCTCCGCAGCAAAAGTCGCCGAACTGCGGAAGGACCATCAGCGGCGGAGGAAAAAGTACAAGAAAAATTTGAACGGCCAACAACGAGGTCCAAGCAGGATCACGACAGAAGTTTCCCGGTTCCACCAAGACCAGCTGCCTTCAAACGGCCAAGACCACAAGCAGAGGACAGAAGGAAGATGTTCAAGGGTGGCCGTAGTGGTGAAAAACGGAAGCTTCCAGAGGAAAGCACTGAAGGGCGAGCCCGTACAAGAAGGAGGATAAACCAAGCTACGGTCTGCAGCACCTTTAAAGACTGGGCCCAGAAAAGGATGTCTGAATATTACAAAGATAAGTAAAATTTTATGTTACTTTACAAACTTAAGTTAATCTTTCATTCTTACTGCAAGTGGCAGATTTCAAGAAGTTTTACCTCATGCGAGGTCTACCTTTATCGCCAAAAGGGCGAGAAATGAGTTGTGACCGATTTTCTTATTATGTTTTTCAATTACTCGTGCGTAAAACTAAAGTTGATGTATAATAGCGTTGTATAAAGACTTAAATATTGTAAAAAGTTATTGTATAAATTTTATTTAAAACATTCTAACAAGAAAGAAGTTTTAGTCTGAAAGACTTTTTGAAATGTAGTATTATTTCAATGTAGACAGAATTGGCACTTGCTTTGAAAAGAATAGAAGTTAACAATGTACTACTAATGTATGTTTTCAAATGTGTAAAATTAACGGCATCTTGATATGTTCTTGTATACATGTGAACTGTTATTTTGAATGTTTAGAAATACCGTGATATGGTAAAAGTGAAAGTAATGTTAAAAATTTGTTATTCGTGTGACTGTAAAGATTAAATCATGGTGAATATGTGTTAAAGGTTGAATGATGTAGTTAGGCTCTCTGACGCTACACTTTAGAGTTAGCCACTTTCAGAATAGTACCTCAGTGTCTAGAGTTGAAATTAGGGTGTGTTAAGAGGTCTCGTATGTTGAATTTTAACACGTTAGTGTTTTGATTGTAGGAGGAAGTGTTGAACACATAGACAGAAACACATTCGTGTTTGGTGTTTTTACAACACATGTCAGAGAGCACGGGGAGAGATAATTAAAATAGTCATGAATGAAATAAGAATGTTAAGAAAAGTATATTCTATATGTTATTTGCAATGTCATTCTGTAACATTTCATTAAACTAGTTTTCCTTCCAGATCTCTGGAAGGAACCAGAATTGAATAAAGCTCCTGTTTAGATGCAGTACAGATGAAAAAGAAAAAAGATTGTTGTATATTCCGGGAGCTGCTATTGTAACAAATTTCTTTCTTTTAAATTTTCTAGTTTCTAGCTAAGTTATGATTGTAAAAGGTTGGCCTCGCGTTAGTTTCTAGAGCTAAAAGTTTTCAACAAGGTCGTTTTAGACCTCAGTTTCAAACTAATTAACTCTGGCGGGAAGTATGTAAGGATCTTAAGTTTTACTAACGTTTATTTTATTTTAAATCTTTACTATCACTTCTTATTTTCTACTTCCGGCCAGAATTATAAGCGTGAAAGAGTTTATGCAAAGTTGTCTGGCGAACGCCAAGTATTTAAGTGTGGCCTTTTTGCCAAGCAGAAGAGAGGAAGCCGTGAGTTCGAAGCAGGCCGCTTACCTTAGAAGTTACGCAGTTGCTACTTTGCCTTCCAGGCCAGAGGTTTTAATCCTCTTGATAAATTAAACGTATTGTAGTGTTCACAGTCTCTGTGCTACATACGCTTCCTGTTATTATAAGGCCAATCTTATTCTAAAGTTAAATTAGAGTTTAGTTTTATTTTGATATCTTTTAAGTTAGACCCCGAGTGGAGGGTCATTGTATTCCGAGGTACGGAAGTCATTGTATATAAAGAAAAAAATAAAGGGTTTTGTATACCCTTCGTCTGTATCCTGTCTACTTACTACAATTAGTGAACATAGCTTTAGTAAGCTCTCTGTTCTAGTCAGGTCATTGTATGTTTCCGAAGAAGGTTAGAAGAAACATTGAACCTGATAATATGAACGAGAAAAATGACATTAATGTTAATATTTGAGATAAAATTTCTAATTTTTGAAGCTACTCGAATAGAAAATAAGAGAATGAACTACGTTTTTAGTTAAAATCTTAAATGTTATGTCTTACAAAAAATATTTTATTTACTTTATAAATCAATATAATCACAAGTTTAAAATCAAAGACATTAAAATCGAAATTTTCTAGTGTTCTTTCTGTCCTGTACTGTCATTAGATAGTCCGAGTTAGTTTTCTCAAATCAAATATTTAATGAGCAGAAATATTAAACGAAATAAAATCTTGCAGCAATTTTAAAGTAATTTTGTTACTTACTATATCGTCGATTGTGAAATTTGGTGAGCTCTGAAGAAACTGATCCTCTTTATTTAATAAACAACTGGCATTCAAGCCTCTTTCTTTTCGCTTCGCAAAAAGGCTTTCGAGGATTTCTACTATTTTCTTAGCCTTCTGATTTTACTGGAAGCTCTGCTTAGAAGGCTATGGGTATGCAAATTTCCCGCAAGCTCCCATCTATGAGTCTTTTGCTAGCCACATTCAGCCATATCGTGCCTACTAATATACATTTTGTAATGGTAGGATCCTTGTAACTATGAAAATAATCCACTGCTGGCTTTTCTGTGTAAAACAGGTTCCAAATCTGAATCATTTATTTCAAAAGCAAGAAAAAATAATTGTTCATAAAAACAAAAATTTTTTGTAACGGGAATCAGTCAAGGTTGCACCACATGAAAGTTCAGATATAAGTATGTTATTATATCCCGCTTATCTAAAATTGGCGCTAAATGGCGCTGATACGCGATAGTTTCACGGTCAACGGGATGATATGTAAGTACTCTAAATTTCCGCTTTGCAGATTGAAAAGGCAATAACTCAGCCACGACAAATTCGCCATTATCACATACTTCTTTCTTAGTTATTACTCGGGTCTTTCAATAATGATTTGGACCAAGATGCGTAAAGTGACAAAACATAAATTAATTGTCGGAATACATACATGAATTCCCCCGCCAACTGGATGCAACGTTCTCAGTTGTAAGGAAGCTTTTGATTTCAAAAAATATTTTTACGAGAACTGAGGACCCACTCATGGATAGCCGGTTTCCGGAATGGTCTTATTTTCCGAGCCCTGGGGTGTTCTACAGTTCCTTAGTATGTGGCCTTCACCACCGCAGTTAAAATACTTTAGAATCGGCTTTTTGTTTCTCCTTCTCCTTATCAAGGCACTAACTTGTCTGGTTAAACCGTCTAGACGGGCAGTCACTTTATCCACTGGTTCCTGGACTTGAGCAGTTCTGAATGGGTGGCGGTCTCTACGAATTTCTTGCTGGGCTGCTTCGAAATTCATGGCGGACACCAGAGGGCTTTTTAAGTCCTTGCCATTCGCCATTCGTAGAAATTTCTGTATCTCAGGATCACGGATGCCATCGATGAAGTAGTGCATGGACAGGATTTCTGTTGTTTCTGTCGGGCACTCCTAAAAGGCGAGATGAAACAGCCTTTCAACACCTGTGGCGAGCTTCTGGAATGTTATCGTCTGTTGACGGGATTTTAACTGTAGTTTTTTTTTTAAGTCTGTTGTAGTTTTTTTAAAGATTCCTCCCCAAAGTAAGCTCCAACGCGCTGAATTCGCTTTCGAAATCTAGCCTCTGAGTTTCGGGAAGAGTCTGAAGGATATCTCCTGCTTCTGCTATCACAGAAGCGGCTAGATGACAGGACTTAGCTTGGGAATCCCATCCATTAGCTTCTGTCACTGTAGAACTTATAGTCTTATATACTTGCCAAGAGGTCTTCCTATCGTATGCGTATAACTTCAGAGAGGGACGAGCAAACATAGATAAAAATTTAAAAAACGGCAGCGGAAACCCTATCATCAATTGTTGGTGGACGGCAGGAAATTTTCCTTCGATTCGTTGCTCCATGACAGAAACTCTCTCTTCTGTTTGTTCTTTGACAGAAGAAACTCTTTCTTCAGTATGTCCAATTATATTTTCAACAGGAACAGCATCTGTTCTGCCTTCAATAACCTCAAATTTCTTTTCTATTACTCCGGTAATTTCTCTTTTCATTTCTTCTTGACCTGCTCCAATTTTTTCTTGACCAGCTCAGTTTTCACCTCGTTTTTAAGTGATTCTTAACCAGCTTCTATCTTTTCTTGAAACGCAGCAAAGGCTGCCCCCAACTGCCTTAATTGTTCCTCCATCGCTCTTGTCAGCTGGCATTCAGACCCACTCTTGACACCAAAAAGTGTTGCGTACGTACGGGTTCGTAATATATTAAATGCACAAGTCCGATTATAGGTTAATAAAATTTATTCTCATCAAAAGAAATGTATCAGAACTCTGGAATTTTTCTCAGAGATATTCGTACAAGTGTTCACAATATCACGCAGTAATAATCAGTAGTTATACTTCAAACTACTAAAAACGTTAAATAGGAGGCAATGCACAGCGCATTTAAAGAGAAGGCAAATCCGATCTCACTTCTAATTCGCTACAATAACAACAGCAGCTGACTGAACAACTGAGCTGAGATGCTCTCTTTCTGGCTTTTTATAGATTTTAACCGGCCGCGTGAGATATTTCTAATACTTTCACTTCTCGAGATTTCTGGAAAGCAAAAAGAGGGTGGAAATACGGTTACAACTAACATAGTGGTCAATTACATTTATTCAATTTAAATACAAATTACTGAAATATCCATTTACTCAATGTTAAATTGCCCGTGCTCCTGTATTTTTTATTTACCGGCATAGCTTTCTCTTAAAATTTGTCTCGCGCTGCTTTGCATGGGAAAATAGAACAACTTTAGTTACATTTCTGCTAAAATTAGCTGTCTAAATACAAAATTCGTAACAATATCAACGTTAATTACTCAATTCCTAAATTTTTTAACGTACTTTAATAATGAAGTTGATTAATCAATTTTTTAAAAATTTTTTAATATAGCTTAATACTTATAAACTTTTAATAATGGAAATTTTATTAATTCTAAAATCCCCGACTATCTGTTTCATTTTTTTATGGCACAGTATTTCCATAATTACTTCTAAGTGGCGAAGTTTATTTCCACTTTGGGACGAAACAAATGCATCATCCTTTAAAAGAAAAAAGAAAAAAAAAAAAAAAAATCCAATATATATTGAGGTATTTTTTCTGAAGCTTTTATTTATCTAACTATTACAAATTTCTAAAACATTCGTTGTTCTATGGTGTTCTATGGTGTTCAACCAATGAAGTCATTTTATAACCATTGTCCGACAATGTAATCGTTGAAATATCTTTTTCTTCCCTTTCGGGAGATCTTTCTTTTATACTTAACCATCCATCGTCTGTTGCTTCTAATGGAATGTGAACTTGTGCAAAATACATCGGAATCTGAGACTTAACTTAGTAGTTTACTAAACCTAAATTTCGACTTTTCCTTCACAAGCTTTGGTTGTAATGGATGCTGCAACCCTTTTGCTCAAAAAAGGGGAAAATTATCTTTTTTTTTTAAATACTGCTTTTCTTTTCTTTCTTACTTTTGTTGTTGTTGTTGTTGTTGTTGTTGACAGTAATAATGAGAGATAATACAAAATCAGTACTAGAGTCCTATGCAATTTTTATCTATTGATGATTTTGTTTTGTACATTAGTAACGAAATCTTAACTGTTATCTAAAGTACGAGCAAAGATTTCTTTATATATAGTAAGAATCGCTGTTAATGCTTCCTGAAATCGCCTGCCTCTGCTTATTTCCACTTTAATACGCGTATTTCAGAATGAAAGACCCATCTTAATAAACTAAGACCTGGCTCATCTAAGAGTTGATATATTCCATTTTGTAAGACCTTTTTAAGAAACTCCTAATGTGATCATTGAAGTGTAGTGCTATAAGCTAACAAAATAAAAAAATACCCCCCCCCAAAAAAAAACCTGATTCAGATTTTATATTATGCCCAAAGGGGCGCTTTTTCTAGTTACATATACATATGTTGGGATTTGGGCATTTGAGCTAAAAGTATTTAAAAAGAGCATAGCTTTAGAATTTCCGGATAGACAGTCTTGCGCGCTGGAGATATAATTGTTTTATTCCCTACAGAGTATTGCCACTGCTTGCTTTAAAATCGTTGAGTTTCTTAATCAAAAATTCGCTGAAGTATAAAAAATATGAAATAGATAAGGAAGCAGATTCGAAGTTCAAAATTTTTGCTTCCAGATGCCCATATTGGAATGCAGGACTACGTTAGTCAAAATTTGCTGGCTCTAGGCATCGTTGTTTTTTCACAATGCGAGAAACATACGTACATTCATGGACATTCTTCGTTATTTAATTTCTGTAAATATAATACAGGGCGACAATATTTGGTGGCAACAATTTGAAAGGTGATAGAGCAGTTTATGGTCATCCGACGCAAAATGCCGTTTCGAGATAAATAGCCCTTCCTTGCTAACACTCCTTTGGGCTAAAAAAAAAAAAAAAAAACTGCTAGACATTAGAACTTAATAAAATTTAAATGCGAAAATGGGTGCAATGCGAACCATGCTGTCTTGAAATAACGATTCATAAACTTACCCTCCTTTACGTTTTTGCGAGCGATTGGCAAACAGTTGCTGAAGTAGAATAAAAGTCTCGCTTGGGAAAAAAGTCTCATTATTATTGGGGGAAGTTTAAAGATTGCAACTCTCCCTTTTGGTTGCGCATTATACAAGATAATTAAAAGATTTCTGGCAAAAATGTAAAGGCGGGTAGAGGTGCTCAAAATAAGCAGATTTTTTAATGTAATATGTGCGCGAAAATTAGTGTTAAAGTAATTGATGCGCATTGAGTGGTACTCCTTGAAATTCTTCCCTGATTCTCCTGATTCACCAGAAGAAAGCTTTTACTAGCTAGCTTTATCAGGACCATTTCTTTTCCTTTCTTTTCCGCTATCGACAGAACAGCTGGTCCACTGGGTCTGGTGCGCACCAGCCTGTTGGATTTCCGTTGATGGAATAAAAATACTATAGCATAATGCAGCATCTTCCGAGAATTGCCTGGGGAATATTGAAACAAGGACAGGAACAAAAGGGGAGAAAGTACTTATGCTGTACTACTACTATTACAGTATTACAGCATTAGTTGGGCATACAAACGTAATAAGGCTAGGGTATAAGTACAAGTGCAGATATATAGATGTAACGAGTACAAATATTTAAACATTATATATAAAAAAAGAAAAAGTATATAATTAAGTTAACAAGAAAACACAGGAATAAATAGAATTGCTAGATAGAGCTGAAGATGATGCTCTACTATTCACAAAGCATTACAGTGTGGCTAGCGGTATTAACCGATCAATCTTATCTCCTTGTAAAGGTGAGAGCAAGGGAAGTGCAAGCCTTAATGCAGAATATTACACGCTTGTTTTCGCAGGTGTTAACTGTCCACGCTCAACTTTCAGCTGCTGACTTTCAGCGATGATAGAGGTAACTGGGCAATTAAATACATAGTGGTCAAAGTCGGCAATCTCACAAGATATGCAAAGAACTTTGGACTCCATGAAACCAAACCAATTGAGGTAGCTCATAAATGATCAAGGCCCAGTGAAGAATTGTGTGAACTTTAGAATGCCACTTTCAAGAACTGCAGGAAATTTCGGACTGAAATTGAATACACTTCTGGCTGTAAATTCATTGTTCCGGTCTAGCTGTTATTTAATATAAAGAAGTTGATGTACTGAAGATTTCAAACGAGATACTGGGAGTTTTATACTGAGGGTGCTAACATTAATGTCTACTGCCACTATTTTGTCCATCTGGTCAGCTATGTCATTCCCAAATGTTCCAATATAAGCAAACCTGTACTGTTAACTTCGGTCTTGGGTTATTGATGAAACAGAGAAGTTTTGGAATATTTCGAAGTCTTGCGATGGAATTTATGCATTGATTTATCCGTACAGATGTTCAAATAGGATCGATTAAAGATACAGAAGCTAGTTCAACTTGAAAGATAGAGTTATTGTCGTTTTGTTTTATGGGCCATGTGCTTACTGCTCATGTTTATGCCATTGAGGAAATGATTCCTACCTTCCCTTTAGAAAAATCTCTGTAGATGCCCTCCCTTAATGTGGGGGTTGTAGGGACTGCCCATTCTATTAAAATATGAAATTCTGCAGACCTGGAAGTGTTTTTTTTCCCGGTTTGATCTATTGATCTATAAGAATCTACAATCCGTGATCAAAATGGTTTCCGTTAATTTTTCTCCAAGGCCAGAAATGTTATCAGACTCGAAATGCTATCAAGTGTTAAGTTGTAGTAAAAAATATTACAAACTGATATAATTATATACTTGCAAACATATGTATTGTTTCTGCACGTGTCGATAGAAATGCATAAAACAAACAGAATAAGTTGTCGTTATTTGTTTTAAATTTTTTTTCTGAAAATTTGGTAAGTTTTCGTAATTCGTTTATTAATTTATGTTAAAAGTAAGCTATTTAGTGGTTAATTTATCTGCTAGTACATTTGAATTACAAATTGTAACCAACAGACATTTGCTACAGATAAAAAATAAGAACGATAGATTCGAATTTTTTCCTTTGAGTTATATTATTATTGTTTATGTATGTTTTGATAAGTGAAATTTGAAAGGAAGTAAAAATTTAGTTAAGTGTTTGAAATTTTATTAAAAAAAATCCGGCCCTCAGTTCCTTTCAGGTCGTGCATGCGGCTCAGAACTGCTATTAGGCTGTGCATGTGGCGCGCATGCAATTTGAGTTTGATACAACTAATATATAGTATTAATGCTTTTAAAATGCTGGCGAAGTATTTAGTGCATTGCTGCCTTCTTCAAGCGTCGTAATTCTGCTTAGCAGCAGACTTCGTAACTTCGTTTTTATTTGAGGCACCTGCCGCAGTTTGAAGATTCTATCGTACACATTTCCGCTGCGTGAGCTTTAACATGCTGTTGGATCTTCACATTACGCCTAAAGTGCCCCAAACATTTTCAATTGAAACACTTTGTTACACTATGGTATATTCTAACAGTACAGGTATCAAAACCCAATTGCACTCTGCGCAAATGCTTGACTTGTTCGAAAAGGTGCTGCTGGATATCAACTATCCAAAGAATATGCCCTACTCTAGAAGGAAGAGGTGCTCTTGGGACTTGGAGAAGCAGAAGGTACAAGATCTAAAAATGCTTGTCGGATATTGTTCCCTGTAGGTGAGTAAATCACTCCAAAAACCATAACTGAAGTTTTTTGTTGGTAAGGCTCTCCAACTGACATTGTGTTATATATAGAGAGGAATTATCCTGTATAGCTTTTCTCGAATCTTTGAGATGGTGCCTCTCCTTGCACCGAATGAGCAGCTGTCGGGATCTGGTTTCGTAGACCTCCTTGATAGAAATGCCCAACTTCTTAATGTAGAGGAGCTAGTCCGTCACTTCCTGTACTGTGCGCTCGGTATTGCTTGGCTTAAGCAATATCACGTGGTCGAATTAAATCTTGGAGGAGTCTTCCTTTCCTTTCTTCTTCGAACTTAAAGGGTTGTTCGTCAGCTTTGGCAGATGGCGACACGTCGACAGGTGGCACTTCCGAGGATCTTGAGGAAAGTGACGGAGTCTCTACAATGTCCGAACGGAATTCTTTACGTTGTTCTTGGAACGCCAGGTTCTGCACTTGTAGCTGTGAATAATAAAAAGCTTATTCTGTTAGTGTATTACTTGCTGTGATGATGAAAGTGTTAAAAAACTTTCTATCAAACGCTTTTAATTTCTTATTGTCTTTTGAATTGATATTAAATATAGGAAACAGATCACAAACATTATTAAAATTCACGATTTTAGGTGTTGGCAAGGTAATCTTTGGTGCACAGTCTGTGGAAAAGCTGCCTTGAACAGAATTAGCAGATTTTACTGTTTTAAGTGAAGAATTCGGAGTTGAAGAGGGAATACTTAATGTAAAATAATATTACAATTAGTATAAAGTCTGCAGAATAAAAGGAAACAACAGGGATGAAAAAATGCACTAAAGACTTGAAGCACGAATAAGACTTGATTATCGGCCTGTACCACCTCAACGCACCTTTTCGCACATGCACTCCTTTGCAAAATCTACTCATTTTGGTCTCCTCAATCTGTCTTTACACTTTTAGCCCAAAGGGTCAATTTGCCCAGATGGGCTATTAATTTCTTTTTGGCATTTTGCGTCGCCCACTATAAACGGCGTTTCACTTATCAAATTGTTGTCACCAAATATTAGAACCCTGCATTATATTTAAAGAAATTAAACAATGAAGAATCTGCATGAATGTATGTATGTTGCTCGCATTATGAAACCGAAACGGTACCTAGAGACAAGTTTGAATAATGTAGTCCTTCACTTGAATATGGGTATCTGGAATTTTTTTATTATCTATTTCATATTTTGTAAACATTGAACAAATTTTTGATTAACAAATTCAACGATTTCAAAGCGAGCAATGGCAAAACTGTACGAAAAAAAATATATCTCGTGCGCGCGAGACTGTGTATAGGAAATTCTAAAGATATGCTCTTTTTAAATATTTTGTGATATTACTATTGAATTGAATTTTATGGCTTTAGTGAGAAGAACATGATATTTAATAAATAATGGTAGCACACAAAACGTAAAAAAAAGCCCCTTTTAATATAAAAATCCAAAAGCTTTCAGATTTTTTTTTTTTTTTTTTTTTTTTGTCAAATATTTTTTAAACAACTTGTTCCTCACTTTGTAAATGCTAAGTTATTGTTGAACGTGAAGAATCTTAAGAAATAATAAGCGAATAATCGCTTGAGTTCGTGTGACAAGAAACAACAAGATAGAAGAGTAAATAACCCTTTATTATTCAAATAAGATTTAAGAGAACTCCGTCTTGGAGTGTACAATAAAAGCCGACACTTAGGCTTGAACTTAAGAGGCTAAGAAGTAAACTATAACTAATCTAAACTAAATAGATATAGCCAAAGCTAATCAAAGTTTTAATGAGTTGGCCGCTTAAACACGAGATGACTGCGAAGCTATCAAGTTCCTGAGTATGGCCGAGCGTAATAACAACTTTGAGAGAGAGTAGCCAAAAAGGCGGACGCGCGCTAATCAGAAACTCTGATTCTCTCTAACTCAGCAAGTAGAACTTCGCGGTTAAATACCGCTCCTCCTCATTATGTATTCAGACGTGATTCTAAAACTACGTTCTGGCCGGAAGTAGTAAGTTGAAGTTAAGAATTTGACAGGAAAGAAGTTTAGCTCAAAATTTAACTGTTAATAAAATTAACATAATCCTTACAACCTTATATATCTCTTATTAATGTGCAATAACATTTAAAAGAAAATTCTAGATTTTTAGCCATTTACTAAATTCCTGACCTTAACTGATTATATTAGTCACTGAAAGGGGAATACGACAATAATTTTGTTTTTGCTGAAAATGATGTTCTGCGCTGTATCAACTAATAATTAGTTGATTGTAGAGTGAGAAGTTTCTTCAGAGATTACGTTGTAAAAAATGATAGATTATCTAAACGTGCCACGATAAATATGTAAAAACGTGCAATAATTAAATAATTTTATACATCACTGTCGAAAATCTCATTATATTTATTAGCATATACATAATGGAATGAATCTAAGCTGTGTTTTTAAGCTGGAATAAATACTGTAAGTATACGCTCAGTAATGTCATAAAGCTGTTGGAAGTATTCTCAGTAATGCATCAAAAACGCGAGTTAAAATATTACTTATACCACGCATCATATGCTAATTATAGCATACCCATGGTAAAATAATTCTAAAATACTTGCATCGAAAGAAACAAATTTGTTTCTACTCAGTTGTAATTTCCGTCATTCGGCTCCATCGGTTTTATCAAATAGACGAGCCGAAAACGGCAAAGTAATTTACTTTGAAAAGCAGCCGAAGTGAAACAAAGTACTAAAGTTGCGTTAACTGTTTTATTTTTGCTTACTCAAGCTTGCAAAGAGTTGTAAAGGAAAATAAAATGGATTTCTAATTAACATTCAGATGAACTCGTCAAACAGGGTCTACCCAACACAGTGGTCGTTGGTAATATGCGTTACCTTTTGATTTCTATCAGGGAATTAATGGACACTGACAAAATTACTTTTTTCAGGCTCATTTCCTCAGGATTAAAACAGTTTGAAATGTACAAGCCAAGACTAAATGCATTCATATTCGTTTTTAAATTGATTTTGTTATTTTAACTCAGAAGAAATTTTCTTTATTAAACGACTTAACATGTTTCAAGTCTGCTGAGGATGCTTCTTACTCCCTAATATCAGCGAGACTCAAAATCATTGGCAGCTACGGAACAAAACAGGAAATAATAGCATGAGAAAATAGGAAAATATATTTAAAATTTCTAATTAAAAAGGAAATTTTTATTCTTTGTTTTTGAAGAATTAATTAAAAACTGTTCTTAAAGAGTCATTCATTCTGGAAAAATGAGACTAGTAAATTTGAGTAAATCTCAGAAATCAAACTTTAACATTTGTTGAAAATTATTTCAAATTAAGGGCAGTCACTGAACTTTAACTTTTAGAGAAACAACACAGAAATAACAGGCCAACTTATGAAAGTTAAAAAGAAATGAATATCTTTTTAACTTTTTAACCCCGAATTGTCCTGTAAAGCTAAAAGCATAGTCGTGCATTCAGAACAACATAAATTTAAAATTTAAAGCAAACGGAATTTCATCTGCTGTATGGACTTGAAATATTTAAATTGAAAAAGCCTAAAAAAAAAAAAAAAAAAAAAAAAAAAAAAAAAAAACATGACTGATAAAATGAGAAACCTTCAAAAGAAGTAAAATATGCTTTATAAAACTAATGCAGAGTGCTCGAGCCGAATAAAGAAAATGAGAAACAAAAGATTCATGATAAATTTTAAATTAATTACATTCAGAAACAAATGCATACTAAGAATAGATAGTCATTTCTGTTTACTAATTTTGGCATTGTATTTTACAACATACTTTAAGGAGCAATTCATATTTTAATTTTCCACTCATTCTTCATTTTACATATATGTGAGTACATATAATGTGCAAAGGTATAAGAGCAAAGTAACCTTCTTCCTTCTTTACGATTATACAAAGAATAATTAGGAATTTATTTCATTTTAAATAAGAATATATTTACTCCTTTAATTTAATTACACTAAAACAATTTGCTCTGAAATGTCATTATACATGATGTCTTGCATGAAATCATTTTTTTCACAGCTTTATCTGTTTCTGTCGCTGTCTGTAACTAATTTTACTAACGTTGTAGAGACATTAGGTATTTTTGGAAGCAGGCAAGATGAAAAATGAGTAACGCCTTCGCCGGGAATCGAACCACGGACCTCTGGAATACGCGCCCAGCGCGCAGACCACCACACCACGAAGGCACACTAAGAAGGCAGGAGAAATAAATTATATATTCACCCTTTTAAAGGGCGACTGTAGTTTTAGGTGACCCATTCGCCAAATCCTGGGTGTGGAGAATCACCCCTTTAGTTCGGACGCCACTTGTAGACACATCAGGTATTTTTGGAAGCAGGAAAAATGAATAATGAGCAACCCCTTTTCCGGGAATCGAACCACGGACCTCTGGAATACGCGCCCAGCATGCAGACCACCACACCACGAAGGCACGCTAAGAAAGCGGGAGAGATACCTTATAACGTGTCCTCCGAATATTTTCCCAAACTTGTATTTTCCCTCAAAGTGTACCTCCTTATTTAACTCGAAACGTTTCAAGCTGTTTCGCTGCAGAATTTCAGAAGTCTTCACAGTTATACTAATATAATAATACACAGTTATACTATACTTCACATATTATACTAATATTTATTATCTCGTCTGTAATAATAAATATTATTTAAAATTAAGCATAAATCCCACGGAGGAAGGAATAGAAGGAGAGGCTTTTATACTCCGCGACTGACGTAGTGCTTTCGAACTTTTGATAGTCTAAAAGGGGTGTAGCACTTTAGTTTACATCCAGCGCTCGTTACTTTGACAGCTTCTTTGGAACTTAAATGGAATCAAATATTTTTGCACCTATACATGAAATATATGAATAATTAGTTTATATATCTGTTAACGTGCAACTTAAAAATGTAGGAGCAAATTGGAAGAAAATTTAACAAAAAATAAATACCAGAAAATTACAAATGGAACATAACGAAAAATTATTGCTAATGCAAACTGACTTTTGCTACGTGGATTATTTACCGAATTTAAATAGTTTTCAAGGATACTAAAGAAACAAATGCATGTAATGCATTCAGGTAATTGAAGAAACTTTAGAATTTTTTTTTTTTGTTGTTGTTTATGAAAAAATTGTTTTATTGATGTTTATGAATAAATTGTTTTATTGATGTTTATGAATAAATTGTTTTATTGTTTATGAATAAAAGAAAAATCATGACGCTAATATTTTTAGATATACAAGAACAAATTTAGGAAGTGGTACAGAATATTTCAGACATTGCGTAATTATTTTCGTTTAAATAAATATCACTAGTGAAATGATATTTAATGTCACGAAATTCGCATATGTTTCCCAACAATATAGAATATCTGAAAATTTTTACGCTATTTTCAACGAAGAAAGATAAAGTAGAGGTGTATTTGACTTTTTACATAAAATACGGCATTCTCAAACTTATAGAATGATGTGCACTTTAGCAGGTAAGTCATAGTGAAGGAAACGGAATCCTTTATTTCAGGAATAAAAAATTTACTTTTTATCTAGAAATAAATTCCATATGAAATTATTTATACTACACTAGGGGAACCCCTCCCCCCCCCCCAAAAAAAAAGAGAGAGACGAATGCTTCGGAAATAAAACAGGTCATCTACGATAGCCTATGGAAAAAGCACTGCATCCGCTATTGTTAATGAAAAGTGGTTTAATAGGTTAAATGTTTAAAGTTGACGAAAATGGCATTAACAGCAAACTGCACTCAAGAAGTCAGAAAGATGGTTTGCTTATTTGAGTATAGCAAAGCACAAGTGGGCTATTCGCCTAAGAGAAGGGATGTTTTCGCGGAGGAATTTTGAGTGAAATTTACTTTTATTCATGTTACACTTGGGAAAAACCACGAAAATCAGTCATACAGCCAGCCCATTCACTTGCGTTTAAAAATTAGATAAACTACACACATTCAACAGACTAAATGTTTGAAATCTACAAGTCTTTGTAATCCTTAACCCCCCCAAAAAAAATACTTTTCGAAAACATTTCATTCAAATTAAAACTGTTCTAAAGACAGTAAAAATAATAGCATGAAATGAAATATTGTTTTAAAAAAGTAATTTTTCAAATAGTTAGGACTTTGAAATATCATAGAAACATAAAATATATTCATTTATATTTGTATTTATGACGTAATTGCAGAATGTTTACCGCCGAATGTGTGAAAAACCCATTGGTCATAACGTTTGCCGTTAAGACCAATGGGTTTTTCGTGAATACTTTGATAAACGCATGGAGCTAGGAAGTAAGCATACTATTTTTGCTAAAATATACATTTTTGTGGTCCAAAAGCTTAGAATTTTATAAATCAAATTCATAATCAAAATCACTGTTATAAGTTATCGAAAAGTTAATAACCAAGATGAGATTTTTGTGTAAATGTCACCAAACTATACAAGTTGCTATTATCCATCACAACAAAGACTATTTCTTTTATGCGGAAGTGCCCCGCCTTTCAATTTGTATGAAATTATCGTGTGTGGAAATACTATCAAAGCGCTGTCAAGGCAGCTTCTGGATGTAAACAAAAAACACCCTACTTGGAGACCAAAGCCTGGGAGCACTGCTTCACTCATAGTGCGCAGATCGTAGATCGTCTTTTGCATTTGGCTCCCAACTGCAACGAAGAAAGATAAAGTGTCTTTTGTCAATCAGTTTTATTTGGCATGGACCTTTTTGAGTTATTTCAAATTTTAGATGTACACCGCGAGGAAGGGGAATTAGGATAGTTCTGCATCTCCCGTTCTACTTTGCCGATTGACAAAATTCAAATTGCGTTTTTCATGTCTCGAAAGCGGGACTTAGGATAGATGTTAGATATATATATTTATATACATAGCATTATTCTAGCATAGGTATTTTGACACAAAACATTTTTTCTGAAATAACATACCATTTTTTTTCCATATTTTGATTCTACGACTCAAATTATTCCCTGATATTAAATTTTGTAAAATATGGTGCGAAATTTAAAGAGAAATTCAAAAATTTATGTTGGCGAAATTTTTGCAGTTTGGCCAAGAATAATTCACTTGGCAAACTTCTTAATGTATGGAAACCTTTCCCTTCCATTATGCCAAAGCGGGAAAAAAAAAAAAAAAAAAAAAAAAAAAAAAAAAAAAAAACGCACCTCGTTCTTGCCTTTTTACATTGTGTATGAGTGGATAAAAAGTCCCATCGTTCCTACTTTCAAATAATTTTAACAAAGTGCGTAAACCACATTTTCGTTATTATCGCTTTCAACAAATATGCCAAATTTCAAAACGTGCCAATATATAAATTCACGTATATCTCCGGAAATTTTGAATAAAAAATTCAAATTTTTTTGTAGGTATGCTTATAAATATGACTACTTTAAGAAGACGGTAAAAATTTTATAGATTATAATTCAAATTTTTTTTTGAAAAATTTATAAAAATTATTTTAAAATACAAATTTTAAAAATAAATCCTAAAAAATAGATGAATTTTATGTGGAATGAGCCTGAATTTTGAAATTTGAAAGGAAGAAATAAATAAGCTCAATAAAAAAAGAGAGATTAATAAATATATACCAAGTTCAATTAACATTGAGGAGCTAAAATTTTGAAAGCTAATGTTTTAAATACTACTCGGGCGATTTTTACGAAACTTGGTACTTTGGCGTAATTTTAGTCGTAGAATTGAAATATGAAAACAATTGTATGTTATTTCAGAAAAAGTCCGATTTTTGTGTCAAAATACCGATATTGGAACAATGCTATGTATAAATTTGATACATATCATAAGTCGCGCTTTCGAGACATTAAAAACGCAATTTGAATTTCGGCTATCGGCTCAGTAGAACCGGAGATGTAGAACTGCCCCCCCCCCCCGCGTTTTTTTGTTCGTTTGTACATCTTTCACCCGGAGGCGTGGATCGTGGAGGTGGCTAAAGTCATGCATTTGAGATAAAGTTTGAACATTGCAATTATTGTTAATAACTTAGCATATCTTTTAGGTCGTATCCAGTCATTTAAAATATTTAAAACAGTTCAGCTTGAGATTTGAGTTAAAATCTTTTCAAAGTTCGATGTTCGTAAAAGAGAGAACTTTCGGTCACGTAATAATGCGTAATTCGAATTTTCATACATTTCTTCTAATTAATGCGGTAATTTTCTCTTGACATCACTTTTCGTTCACGCTAACTTTCCTCAAAAACACAAAGTACAGCAGAGTAAAGAAAATTTCATTTAAAATTAAAATTTCTGTTGAATAAACTGAATATTTTTCAGTTGCGATTTTCCGAACATGTGATACAGTGGAACAAATCAGGACTGTTTCGGATAAATTATGTTAATGCAGGTTAAATATTCAGATGTTAAGTTTTTGATTACTTTTGTAGTCAAATTTGTGTAGTGCTCGTAGTGCGGGGTTGGCCCCTCCTTTCATTCTTACCTCCATGGATAAACGAGGGGGGGGAAGAAGATGTCACTGCTTCACACCAGTTGAATGGGAGTAACCAGTCAGGGCCTCTTCTATTTTTTTTCTCTGTGAGAAATTCCTTGTTTTGGTCATTTACATCCTAATCATAGTGATTAGCAATGCTGTCTGCCGTATGGTTGGGTTCGAGTTTGAATCTCTGAGAAAGCATGTATCTTATAGTATCTATGTGGCATGGAGGGATTTAGAATGCTGGCAAGCCGAAAGTCCTGTTGATATGTTTGTGGTAGGAGACCTTGGGATCTGTCTTCCGGGTTATTCTTCATTAATCTGGGGTAGAGCTGCTGTCCGTGGACAGCAGCTCCACCCCAGATTATCTGCTTGTTTGATTTACAAGAAGCTAAGAACACAGATATTTACCTTTTTAATGTTCAATAAAATATCAAAAATGTATCTATTTAGTTGATATCACATAGTAAGCGCATTTTATTCGTGAAGAGAATGACAAGCTGAAAATTTTAACAGAATGTTTTACTCTGCACTGTTCAGAGAAACTATGATAGGAGTCGATATTCTTGAGGCAACAAAAGCAACCCCGAAAAAATATCAGTTCAGCATTAAAAACCTTGTAGAAGACACATGAAAATCTGAGTATAGTCGACAATAATTTTAGATATCTCGTGCTTTTGAGACAGAACAAAGGGTCCGGATTTTACTAATTACCATTACATAATTCATTAGAAGAATCTATTGCAAATCCTTCTCGCTCAATAATATAACAGAATTTGTCACTGATATTGTAAAACTCATTTCGATCATAGGTTTGAATCGTTAATTGTTTCAAAGTTCTCCGTAAAGAGAGTACCTTAAGGATCATAGAGATGTCTTCTGGTTTTATGTTGTACTCAAGTCACATTAAAATATTTCGAAATGAACGATTTTTGACTTTATAAAACAAACGGCAAAACGATATACGAGTTTCGATGATCGAATGAGTGATTGATTTGCTTCCTTGTGGGTATATCTTCTTACCTGAACGAACTTGAAACTTCAATTGAGAAAATCAACTGAAGTTTACAAACCATGGCGACTATTCTCCTTGTTACGTTTCTTCAATTCTTTAATTGGAGGCTGGACTTTAAGACAGATTCTAGGAATTCGATACTCAAACGAAGAACGTGCAAATAATGTTCAACACATTATCTATGGATATGGCTGAAGTTCCGAAAGATCTTTAGAAAGCACTTATAAAATTCCAGATAGATTCAGAATATAAAGTACGACATTTTGAACTATATACAAATATCTTAGAATTTTATCAAAATATGTAGCAAAAGAATTTTAGAGACTCCCGTTTTTTTAATATGGATGAGATTACCAGTTAAGTGCAGGGATGAAATAACCAGGAAATGCTATATGAGACATGCTTATCTTGAGAAGAATTAGTGTGTTAGAAATTGAAAATTAGTATACAAACTGGAGAACCTCCATTAATACAACCAACTCCAAGTTTCTGCCAATACGCAGAAAGAACGTGCAAAATATCATTATAAATTAATTTTTATGTTTGGTGTGCAAGTACTGACAGCAACAAAAATCACACATCTAAAGGTGATTTTGAATCATTATTGAACACGGAAAAAACACATTAATTATGTTGCCAGCAAGTCAAGAGGGGTAGCTAACCACCCCCTTTTGGGGCACAGTTTTGGACTTCAGAGAAAACGATAGATGCTGAAACATATAGTGTGGAAGAAAGAAGACTCTGTTGCAGCATACATGAAACGGCTAATGTTCTAAACTTTTCTTATGTAACAGTTCCTCGGATGTTTATATTGTAACAGTTGAGCAAAAACATTTTAGACAAAAAGGACAATTTTGGTCATTCATACAAAAAGGACAAAAAGGACAATTTAGTGTTGGTAAACGAAAGAAACGAATGGCGGCTAACACAAATCGTCCGCAGCAACAGAAACATATCAACAAGGCAAATAGCATCTAAATATAGTTCGAGTATACCACAGAGCAGTGTTTCTTAAACTGTGGTTCGCGACTCCCATGGGGGTCGCCAAAAATTTAGCAATTTTGATATTTCTTTAACTTAATATAATAATTTTACAATTATCAAATATTTTTACGCAATGTACCTGAAAATAGAGTGAGTGAGTGAGAGTGACGGAGGACGTGGCCACCACCCCTTTACTATTAAGTTAATTAACATATAGGGCCCCGTCCGCCCTTATACTGAGTAAAGCCAGAGATGCCACATGGGAGGCTTGCACAAGGCGCCCAAACCCAACGCCTGGACCATCCGGTTGTCAGTTCCGCGAACCAAATGCCCCCGGGTAGACACCCGTCCAAAGTGCCCGGATCCAGTGATTTTGAATCTTCAAGAATAGCATTGTACATGGCTAAACAAGGGCAGATATACATTAGTAATTATTTACATGCTTCTGTTAATACATATTTGCTGACATGCAATCCAGCACTGTTACATACATATACTTTCTAAATACCTACATGACATTACCTTAATTTGCTTTGGAATAATAAGACAGAGCTAGTGTATACACCTAGTGTATACACCTGAAAATAGATAAAGATAAGACAATACAGACAAAAAAAGGGGGGAAAACGTTTCGACGCATTCTTTTTATAATAGAAACGTTCATTTCACTTGCTTTGCACGTGACGCTGTCATTTCGTCTGTTACTTATTTACAATTTTCACATTGTTCTATGTCTTTAAATTAGAAATTAAAGTTAATGACCTAAAACTGTAATAGTCTATTACAGTACAAGTGAAAAAATTGACAGTTTCACACACGCGTGTGTCGGATTTGAGCAATGTTTATGGGGTCCCATAAAATTTTGGTAAATATTATGGAGTCCTGGAGGTCGCGAAAGAATCTCAATGATAAAAAGGGGTCGCGACTGAAAAAAGTTTAAGAAACCCTGCCATAGAGCAAACACGCAACCTAATGGACTTTACAATGGGAAAATTTTAACAGCAGAAGATGCCTGTGCTATCACTGAAAACACAAAATTTCACAGTTACTGCGAGTTCAGAAAGAAACCTGGACTACTGACTATTGAAAAAAACGTTGCTTGGTGCCTATGTTTCTTGTTCCGTCACGCAGATAGAAGTAGAATAGAGAGAAACAAAAATAATTACTGGTATCATCTTCCCTAATGACAACTCTTCAAATGGGTTTTAGAGAAATTATGATCTAAGCAAAATTTTCTGGAGCGTAATCGAGCCCTTGTTATCTCTCGAAACAACTTTCAACACTATAACTTACCGCAGCGTTGTTTCTGATCACGTACCGTTATTTATGGTTGCGATGTTCCCTGATGCAGATGATCCCTTTCACAGGACAATGCATCTTGTCACCGTAACACGACTGATCTCAAATTAGTTTGAAGCTTGATGCTGAGTTCAAATTGTTTCATCGGTCAGCTTTTTCCCTTGACTTCAAAGTTATTGAACAGCTTATTAGAAAAAGCCCCCCAGACAGTACAGTGGTTAGGGAAGGTAAACCGCTGAGTTGGCTTCCGACCCAGGTATAGATATATCCATGCAGAATTGGTTACCAACTCGGCGGGAGTCAACCACTAGCTACCAGGCCGCAGCCCTGGGCCTGGGCCTGAGCAGACGACATTTATAAAATGCAAAAAAAAAAATATATCTATGCATACAAGGCACTTGAAGAAGAGTACAACAATGTACAAAGAAATATATACATGTTCATACAAGGCACTTCACGAAGAGTACAACAATGTACAAAGAAATATATACATGTACATACAAGGCACTTGAAGAAGAGTACAATCAAAGTATATGTATATACATATAAATACAAACTCATATAGAGATATATAGTACACACTTACATAAATAGACGGTATAGTGGTTAGGGAAGCCGACTGCGGTACCGAAGGGTCCGGGTTCGAATCCCAGAGAAGGCATGAATGTAAATTGCTTGTCCTCTCATAGGAGGTAACGGTAGATGCCTGTTAGGTGCCTCCATAATAAAATGACCACTACTTCTGGCCTTAGTAGTGGCAAAAGCCTAAAAATGGCTAGTGCTTGTCATTAAAAAAAAAACTAAGGATAAACTGGAAAAAATATTCCGGTGTTTAGAAATACTATAATCTAATCTAAGTGGACTTGGAGCTGCTAATTTATCAGCGTGGGCTAATATTTCTCAGGAAAAATTTCAGCATCTTATTGAAACTGTGCCCAGAAAAGTGATGAAAGCTAATGGTTTCATCACAATTATTACCGAATTATTGAGCGGGCTATTTCCATTATTTTGGGTACTCGGCGTGAGTCATTGTAAAAAAAAACAAAGCTAATGTCCGAATGTCGTACTTCTGCATACATCTTCATTCATAATAAAATATGCATCTTTATTTTATCTACATATATCCTTTCAAATCTGACTGAAACGAGCTTTATTTATTAAACCTCTTAAAAATTGTGATACACCTTAGTAATTACAGGACAATATTTCAGTTTATGCATATGAAATCCTGGAAAACGAGCTAAATTTTTTTAAACAAAATTTTTGCTCTCTCTCTCGCTGTTTTCTTAATAAGTAACAGTAGTTAACACTTGAATTCCCCATTCTGTTAGCATAAAATGAAAGGTCATCGAATTTTTAACCGTAGATCATGAACGTTTCAATTATTTTCCTTAATAGAGCGCATAATTATGCAAGAGGCATATTTTTCATTTAAATACAATATATATATACTCTACTCCTTGAGGACTAACAACAACTAATCATAATCGCTGCATCTCATTTTTATTACATACATTAATCATTTGAGGTATGTTCTATTATATATATATTTGCTTTAGTTTGTCATTTAGGCTTGCTTTCTGTGAGATGTAAAAAATTTAGCAAGTATGTTAACAAATGTTTGCTTACTTATTTACAATTTTATAGCAGCAATTAGATCGTAATTAATTTAATTGATTTCTTTTCTCCCTGATAATAAAAATAAGCTACAGAAGTTTACAAAACCCTACAGATGATACATGAAATCATTTAGAATTTAAAATAATTTTCAAATTAAAATATATCATTGCGAAATTAAATTTTGAATTATGTTATATAAATTTTTTCATGCTCTTTATTTTATACATGTGTGTAATTATAAAATATATTCTAACTGTATGTTCTTTTCATTTTTAATGGCGACGTTCTCTTATTTGAAAGTACATGGAATTAAATCTACAGCCCTGTAGTCAAGTTGTTTTTCCCGCCTTTTTACAGGTACAGTTATAGAATGTTCTGGATGTATTTAAAGCGAATTGGAATGGATGACGAGGCTGACGTCTTCTTGGAAGCTCCGCCTTTCCAGAGGCTATAAAAAGACTCGCAAAGGAATATCGGGGGCTTTTTCTTAAATGTCACGATGCAGTAAACTTCATACAAAAAGTTATTAGTAATTCTTTTTATTTACTCCGGATATCTGATTTTGTAACTGCTATTTCTCCTGAATAATAATAAATGGATCCTGTTTTCTAAACTTATCGCCTGATAATTTAAGCTACGACTACATTTGTATTTATTCAGCAATCTATTTATTTAGGACAAAAGCTGGTACATCACATGTATGCATAGCATTCGCAATTAAAATCGTAGATCTGAAATACTCTAAAATGATTAAACTCATTTGTTTAAATTTCAGAAGTAAGTTTCTAAGTATGGCCTTCTAATTTTTGCTGAATTCGAAAGAATCTGCAGCGAAGTTAAATAACGAAATATCATCTCATAAGTCCAGTGCTCGACCAGTCTCACTAAAAAACAATGAGCTTATTTTCCCATGCATACCATATGTTCCTTTTTCTTAATAACATACTGCAAATAAAATGTGTTATAAACATTTTCTTACTAGACATCTGACTGTGGTACATAAGACGTTTCAGGGAAGAAAATAGCTACTGAATTATAAAAACAAAATTAATGAAAAATGCTTAATACCCTTGCTTAATATTTGTGAATGTTTTGTTTTCCACACTTTCGAAAGTTTCCGATATCTTTTACTTTTTTCTATTAACCATATCTTCCTCCACCTGCTATAATATTTACTCTCGGTAGATTTACGCCTCAAATTATTTTTTCTTAAAAAAGATGAACTATATAAGAAAAATTCTATATTAAGATAACATTATACATTAAAAAGGAGATAGACGATATATAAGTTTGAAAAGACTCAACTTTTAAACACTGAACCCATTAATCTCTTAAAGATATCTTTCCTCAGAGAAATAACTTCAATTATATGATCAGCCAAGGACCCCATGCCACGCTAACCGGTTTGGAGCCACAACAGAAATTTATTTTCTTTTGCAGCAAAAAATATTGTTTCTTCCAACGCATTAAGATGCTCATAAAACTACTTATACTTGAGAAAAGATCTCATTTTTTATTTATATTACTAAGAGGACATAATGCACTTAATGCCTGATGCTTTAAAACTACTCAGGAGGAAAATTTTTGCATAGTTATTGAAATAAATATCTTACAAAATATTCAGATCTGCTACAGATGCACTAATGTCACCTTTATTAGCATAATCTGCATATTTGTATTGCATAAATTGTATTGTTTATATGTCTTCACTGTTTATTCGTTTCGTTCACTAGAATACTTACAGATAACGCTTAGTTTTTTTTTTCATTGGAATTGATAGTCCACTTAGTTTTATTCACTAGATAGTTTTTCACTATTAGTTTTACTTAGTTTTAGTCACTAAAATTTGTAGTTAATTTCATTCACTAAAATTTATACTTCACTTAGTTTAGTTCACTAGAATAGCTACGGTTAATACGGTCAGTAAATTATCCAAACATCTACAGCAAATAATGCTCAAAATACTGGCGAACGTCCAGGAAAAATTTTCGGCAAACGTGAGATATACTTTCTGAAAAATATAAGATTTCATATTATTTAGTTATTATTATTATTATTATTATATTTTTTGCTAAGAAATGGTTCGGCATTTTCTCGGAAGCATTCGTTAGGAATGGCCATCTTATCACCCAGAACACTGGGTAGGATGCACCTAGGAACCAATATACCATAAAAAACGCCATTTTGAGGACTACCATTATTTCTGTCATGTTGCATTAATATTGGATATAACTGGTATTATAACTGTTATTTGTTCCAATATGAATATATAAATTTCTTCTAAAATTTAACACAACTTGTTTTGAATGGCTGAAATCTTACAGCTAACTTAACGCTTCTAATTTTCTAACTCAAATTTCCTCTCTCTGTTTTTCCTATTAATTAAAGAAAAGTAGTGTAAATATCCGAACTTTTCGAAGAGCTTTTGAAGATTCAAAAACTTTCACAAAAAGTTAATAAAAGGTGTTTTCATAGTGTGGAAATATATCTTCTGTTACATTTACTTAATTTTAAATCTGAATAGTTAGTTTGCACTTACACATAGTAAGTGAAAGATTGATATTCAGTTAAACAGAAGATGAAAGAAAATTTGGAAAAAATATAAAATATAGTCGACTAGAATTGTACCACGTATTTTAAAAAGTTTGAAAAATATTTTAAACTTAGAAACATTTCCTAAGCAATAGCAATTTCTTTTGAGTGTCGAATCCGGCTGGGACAGAGTTCGATGCATGATACAAGATTTTTCCAATTTCCAATTTTTTTTACAAGATTTTTCCTATCATGCATTGAATATGGCGAACGATTCTGATGGCCGGAGCCGCAAGGGATTTTCAGAAATTTCCCTCGGTAAAATGAGCAAGTTTCTTTCAGAAATCCTCTTTTGAATGCATTTTTTCCAACACTCGTAACCACTTAATCACATTCTCTTTACTCTTCTTATAATCACTTAAACGTTTCAGAGTATTAAACTTCTAAATCGAGAAGGAATAAAAGTAAGTAACTTTCAGCCAAATTCAATACATTTTCCCGTGCGTAGAACCTCTTCTCAAAGTGTAAAACGAATAATAAAAAAAGAGAAAATCTGAAAAAATTTATATTCTGAGATATTAAAGAAATTTGTAGCGGACTTGATTCTTGCTTTCATATATTATTAGAATAATGTTACAGTATCTGACCAAGTTTTTACCTTTAAATCGTTTGCATTTTAATTTCGTTATTGCACGCACATTTATAGGTTCAGTCTACTTTTTGTTCTTACATTATTATTTTTTATTTTTATTTATCAAATGCCTGGCCATTGACCATCAGGTCATTAGGCATTGGGCTCTCCAATACTTCTTTACAATGCAGTCCAAACTCTTTAAGTGCAGAGCACACGTTCAGATGAGCAGCGTCAATGACTTGTCCAGAATCACACAAAGCACATGAAGGTGAGACAGTCATATTAAAACGGAACAAATGAGCACCAAAGCAGTCTTGCCCAGTCAGTAGTCTAAAATCAGCCACAGCAGTAGCACGAGGAGAGTCTGAGACACAGTCGGCTTTTAATAGCACCCTCCATGACTTATTTTCAATAACACTAACAGCGCCATTACGAAAAGATTTTTATAAATCCTATTGATTTCAAGTTTAGTAGAGGGAAGAGATAGGTCTCTGGAAGACCTGTGAAGAATATCCGTATATTTTTTTGCTAAAAGGTCCGCCATCTCATTTCCCCAAAGGCCACAATGTGATGGCACCCACTAGAAATCAACCCTTTGTCTGAATTCTGCTCAACAGATCCCTGCAGCTTGGACACGAGTACTTTGTTTTCCTATTTTGTTCTTACATTTTCTTTAACGTTTCCCTATTTTGTTAACTCCTGTTGAGCTACACTTACCTTTGAGCTATAAGTTTCGTTTGAGACTCTGAATGCTTTAGAATATTCTATGTTATCAAATCAATTGTAGCGAATTTTTATAGATTTCTTGGAGTTAGAAAAGTGAGGTATGAATGCTGCCCTCGCGGAGATATGGATCTTCCAATTGGTGGCTGAGCATACTAACTACTTAGGCCATGTAAGGATGCGCGGAGGACCACGATAGTTCCAACAACTTGACACAATTAATTGCTTGATGTAAATTTTCACGTTTATAATTAGAAATATGACTTGTAATCTTAAGCTGAATAATTCGACAACTACATATCCAAATGTCTGGAAGCATAATAGTTCATTTTACTTGTGAACTTCTAACGGCATATTCCTAAGCCAATAAAAAGACCAAAAGTTAAGACCCATTTCAAAGCTTCTTAATTTAATTTTAGGATGTACTAGAAGCAGCAACATATATATATTTTTAAATAATAAGTTTTCAAGCTGCTAACTGAGTACAAGGAAAGCATTTAGGTTTTCCTAGGTCCAGCATGTCTATGTTTAATGAAGGAGTATTACGAAATGATGCTTCACAGCTGTCAAAGGATCGAATTTTTATATTCAGGAATAAAGTGAAAGAATAAAAAACCAGAATTTCTGGCATAACACAAAGGAGATATGAAGAGTTTGATAAATTAAAAATGATGAATAAATAACTAAAAATGATAAATCAGTAAACGTTGTTTATCGCATGATTTTTTTTAACAAAGTATGTTTATTGTGATTCTATAATAATAATTAAAAAAAAGATGTAATGAAAGACTTTATAATGTGTACATTCATGCACACATATATCAAAATCTATATAGAGTTGTTTGTATCTATCCGTATCTCTATTGCTATATGACATTACATAATTTTACAAAGCTTTACTAAAATAATATTTTCTCTAAGTCATGATTTACATGCCTTTATTGTGTTATAAATACTTTTAAATGTAAGATACATATATTTTTAGTCAAATGCCCTTTAAACACGTAATGTCTGCAAGTTGATTGTTGTTTACTTGCCATTTTACATTTTTTAAGTGCTTCTTCTTTAAACTTGCTGCATTTTTAGTATTAAATTCAGCTATTTTTTAAGCTTTAATATCGAAGTGGCAGATACAGTAATCAAAAAGGTAAAAATAAATCACCTTTACCTTTCTACTGATAAATATTTCTGCAAGGATATTTTAACCGCTATCCATTCACGCCTTAATGAAATTATTTGTTATTCACTTATTGTATTAAGTGAAGACAATCAAAAATATGTGATCATTTACCTGAAGCGACTGTGACGGACGAGATCCTTTCGTAGTCCAAAACAGAATATGCAGCCCACAAATCAAGAACTTTTGCAACAAAATTAAGAAAAATTTTAAATTAAAAATACCTTCTCTTCTGTGGTCCAGCGAGAGATTTACTCGAACGCCCAAAAATGGTTCCTGTTTAAATTCAAATGGAAATGTACGCTAACTTAAATTTTCGATATTGATTATTAAAATTTAATGCATATTTTTATTCTGAAGATCTATTGATCTTATCACTTCGATTACAATAGTATACAATTGATGTGCATAACTTATTACATAATTTTAGCAAACTTTGCCTTACGTTGTAATTTATATAAAGAAGAGAATTCTATCAACAAAATTTTTTTCAAGACTTACCTTTAACTCGAACATTCTTCCTCAGACTGCTGGACTATAAATATAAATTAAAGTTAATTAAAATTCTTTTCTCAAAAGTAACTTTGTGCCTGAATTTATCTGTTGCGTTTTTAGAAGAAATGTTGTTGTATAAAGCGATGTAATGTTAAAAAATTATTTAAATTATGATAATGAGGGTTTTAATTATAAATGCTTTCGAAAGTTAGCAAAATAATTTTTGCCCGTAAGGTGCATTTCATATTTAAAATGGCCACCGGAAAACTTTCATGAAAAGCCTGAAAAACATTTGTGCTGATTAAATTACTACTATTTCAATAAAACTAACTATTTCGTACTAACTATTTCAATAAAAATTTAGAAGATTTGAAAGTTAGTTTTAAATTTATTTGGCTCTATTTTAAGGCAAAAAAATTGTTAAAACACCATTTTATATTTATCCAGACAGAATGTTTTCTTTTGCCAGAAATATGAAGTTATATTTCAAACAGAACATAACTCGCAGTTTAATCGGAATCTCATTTGGGATTCTACGCCCAATTTTTTAATCTTAATTAGATTTTAGTTTAAAATTAGGAAAACATTTGTATAAATCTTTCAAGAACGTCTGAGAAATCCCTTTGAAGTGGTTTTCAAAACTAGAGTCTAATAACTTTTTATGAAATACCCTGTAATGCACAAAGTAAGCTCAGAGAAATACATCTCGATATGAAAAATGTACAATAAACTAAGCGATCAAAAATAGACAATCATACCTGCATAAAAAGTAGAATTTGAAGCTTCTTTACTCAAAACAAATCGTGTGACTACCCCCTTGTATTAAAACATTTGCTATATACATTATATCATTATATTTTTTCAGAAGCCAGCTCTTACTAAAGTGGATCAATCTGCTCGTATAAACTGGCTCTTGATTAAGAGAACGGGGTAAACTGACAGATAGATACTGCATTTACTGACTAAAAGCTAAAACTGGATGTGCTAGATGATTTGTTTTAAGATTAGTATGAACTGAGGACGTAACAAAACGTGAAATTTACTTGTCGTTTATAAAAGAAGTTTCATTCTTTGAACTATCTCCATTAAAACGAAATTACAAACAAATTACGAATTTAATGCATAGGGATATTGTAAAGAAATTTTTCCTAAATGATGGTCCAAAATAAGCGCACTCACTGACATATTTTAACAAGATAATCTGCTCCTGCTGTGAATTGATTTCATTCTCCCCATGTACTTAGGGTAAAGTGGGCCACTGCAAAGCCACATCTGAATCCTATAGAAGATTTTGGGGAAGAATTTCTGAAGTGACGTGCATTCAAGGTATTCAGTATACCTCAGTAAAGGACTTAAGAGCTCTAGTTTTCGTGCCTGTGCCTGTGCTTTGAGAATTTGAATCGATTTTAGGCTTAATAGAACGTTTTAAGCTTAATAGGCGAATATTTCAATATTTCATCTAAAAACATCCGTTATAGACCAATGGTCGCAAATGTGCTGGTAACTAGAATTTAATTTTGTCCAAAAAGAGATGAAATGAGAAATTTGTGCTCAAAAGAAAAGAAAAAAAGAAAAAAAAAAAAAAAAAAAAAAAAGAGAGAGAGAGAATTATTTCAAAAATTTAGCTGAATACTTGCACTTCTTGACGCCAACTTTTTTAATTACGCATAAAATTAATACACTAGTTGCCATATTTATTCAATTTTTTTCATATAAATGAATTTAAAATTTCTGAAGTTTCCACGAAAAATCTGAAATGCACCCTAATCAAATAATTATAAGACTCATACTGTTACTTCGAGTAACACATGCTCACATCTAAAAATATAGTTGCTATTAATTAAAAACTGATGTTAGTATGTTTACAAAAATAAATATGCAAATATGTCTTGAAATTCTTTCATTTTTACAAAGATTATTGTTTTCGATAAGTAACGTTTGATGCCTTGAGCATTATTGATGACTGAGAAACAGAGAGTCAAGTTAAAACAACATCCTCGAGAAAACAATTTAATTCAGAAATGCCTACACTCGTAAAACATTTACAAGGATTACATGAAGTTACTCTTCCAGCATCTAAAAACAACATCTTTAAAAGCAATATCATCATTAAGAGGTTTATCAACGTAAATATTATCTGTGTAATGAAATTACTTTTGTTACATTTTTACTGAGATAAATTATTCCTCATTGGAAATGTTTTCTTGCCTTTCAGTATATTTCAGAAGAAACAAACTCTTTGTTGAAATAACAGTTAAATATATTCTTCATTGAAATTAACGTCACTAGCATGTTTTAGGCATAAAAGTTATTTCTATGCTATGCATTTTTGTTTTTGAGGTAATAATTTACTTACATTGTTCTGTCCAAAAATCCATTTGCACTGAAAGAAGAACTGATGTGAATAACTACCTCAAACAAAGAATCTTCCAAAATCTTTGACATACGTATACACCTTAGTACTCACCTTTATAATTTGCTGATGTTAAAATAGTTTCGAAACTCGTTTTAGCAAACAAGTAAGTTTTCTTTTAATTCTCTTAACTCCGCTATTCTAGAATCTTTTCAGAATCAAAACAGTAAACTCATAAAAAGTAAAATTATGTTATGAACATTGGACTGCACATGCTGACATTTTGAACATTTATAGCTTTATTTATTTATTCATTTAGATTTGTAAACAGTTTTGAATATCTCCGCAGGAGAACTACAATTGCAATATGCAAAATTATTGTTTTGAAAGACTTGAGGTGATTTCAGGAAACTTATTCCTTTTCCCTTGCATATCATTTGCTCCAGTTCACACTTTAAATACTGGAAAGTCTAATCTGTTTAATATACACGTAAATCTTCTGAAGCACGAAAAACTTCTGAAGTATGAAGATCTATTCCTAGTAAGCAGTGAAATACTGTATCTCACAGCACAGTACAAATCAGTTTAATTTGGCATCACGTCACCTGGGACAGAGTGTTAGTGATGTCATTTGAGCAGAAGAAGGTATACAGTATGGTTGGATTAGAGCTGATCCAGGTATTTTACCATACGCTCCTACACCTGAAACCATCGGTGAGAAGAAAGCATTTGCAACCGCAGATGGTAAGCCTGCAAGTGCTCCGCCGTGCTGGAGTTGCAAAGGTGACTGCAAAGTAGGATAAGGTCTAGAAGCCATACGTAGTTTTTCAATTTCTGCCTCTTTTAATCTCTTTTCTTTAGCTCTTCTATTTTGGAACCAAATCTTGACCTGAGTCTCTGTCAAGCTCAGTGACGAAGAAAATTCAGCTCTCTCGGCGATAGAAAGGTATTGTTTTGACCGAAATTTTCTTTCAAGAGCAAGAAGCTGCTGAGTAGTGAACGGAGTCCGTGGTTTCCTGTTGCTTTTATGTCGCCGAAGGTGACACGTTAAAGGCGCAGGTTTGGGGGATGTACCTTCGGAACCTGTAAATAAATAAATAAATAAATAAAAATAGAAAAAGAGAGTCAATTTTTAGATATTTAAGAATATGTTCTGTATAACATATAGAATATTTCATTCTATTTTCCATATTCTTACATAATGCTCAATTTCATTTCACGAATATGTCCTTTTTATTCAATTCATAAAAATATTCATTTGCACCATACGTAGATATTTAATTGTTATTTATTCTCAAAGTATATTTAAAAAAATTTAATTTATTTGACTTTAGTATTAAAATTATCAGAAAGGGATTGAATAATGTTTAACATTTCCTATTGTTTTTATATAATATATAGAGTATAATGATAAAAATTAAGAGAAGACTTACTGGTGTTTTATTGAAAAGATAGTCAGTGCATTAAACAGTAATTAACTATACCATACTTGGGATACTTCCACCAGTTAGGAATCTTAATTTTCTGTTTCAAGGATTTAATGGTAAAATATTTTGTTTGAATGTTACTACGACACCTACACTGACTAGAGTTTTTGTCACAGTTAATTCAAAATGCAGGGAATTAAGAAACAAAGGGAGAAATATACAACCAGTAGGGAGAATATTGCTTCAAAAAACAAAACGTTAAGCACTTAAAAAATTTTTTCTTCGTTACATCTTAACGCAGAAGGTCTAAGAGGTATTAAAAATCGCTAATAAAGGTGATGATTTCACAGTTTATTAAATAACTTGATCTGAGTAACTGGTTCTTACAAGTTTGTCTTTTCTTATTTATTAGGAAGTGAAAATTACGAGAATAACTTTAAACGTGTATTCACTCTGAAGACTTTTGAAGATAATCTGATTTGAAATTACCATTTACGAATTGAAACATAAGGTAACCACAGTGAGAGCAGCAGCATATTTATCCAGTTAATAAATCAGACAATTTTGCATGCAAGGTTTTAAAATTAATTATTTACAGGTGATCATTGGAGATCATTTTTTAATGGTACTCCCTATTTTAAGACCAATATTTTTGTGTTAAATTAGACTGCTTAATAACGGTAAAACACACTACGGGAGTTTGCAGCGATGACTGTCGTGGAAAGGCTAAGGGAAACGAACCTTCATATTTATGTTACAAGCAGACCTTTTATTCGGAGGAAAGGCACTTCCAGGGAACTTGCCAGGGAACTTTTCTTGCAAATTGTTAGCTTACTTCCTCAAAAAATATTATTCATGTAGTTTCACGAAAGCACATTTTTTGCTTCTATGAGACGAATAACTTTAATAATCCCTCTTTAGCCTGTCGTCCAGAAAGATTTAAACATGAAACATATTGATGGTCTTTTCTTTCCAAAACAGCATTCTGAGCGTGCCTCGTCTCTATTTCTCAATGGCCAACATTAAGAGTAATTCCCGCTGATGAATGTTACCGACCCACGGAAACAAAGGGATTCTCTTTCTACTGCAGATGGATCTTTAGCACGAAATCTGCAGGTTTTCGTTGCAAAGTGATTCGGCACATGCAACTATTTTCAATATCTTTTGCTAACGGGGCAGTGTTGTCCGTTGTGGTTTGTTTTGTAATAAATATGTCTGCTTTAAATAACTGTGCGAAATTTCCGGCTGAAGTCTTTTTTGGAGCTCAGATAAATAAATGAGATCCAAACAATGCATTAACTGCGGTAGACCTTTGTAAGAGAATTAGGAAGGCCCTAATTTCATCATGATATATACATAAATTTTTATGCTACTTTCGCTCTCTCCAAATAGTGTTAACACGTTGCGTAATACAAGTAAGCTTTCTACCGAAATATTGATTAAAATATGCAGTTTGGGGTCTGAATTTCAAAATGCTTCAGACCCATTAAATGCTTTGTTATTTTTTAAGATCTCGAGAAGCGCAATCGCATGTTTTAAATACTGAAATACTACTAATCTACTTGTGAGGGCCATTATATCGTTTAAAGATACTAGGCATATCCGACTTCACCGTAATAATAATAATAATAAAGCCCACACTTTTTCAAGAATCATATGGCTCTTGGAAATCAACACCAGTGCAATCAAAACTAACATATTGGCTTAAGATTTTCCTAATTATCTGAGAAAATAAATCCTTATAAATCTAACGAAATACGAAGGATGGGCAAAAAGTTAGCAGAAGGGAAGGTAAAAGGGATTTGGATGGAATTTTTACAGGCTTTACAGACCTCTTAATAAGGCTTAATGACAAATTTAAAAACTACAGATTATTTTTTTCTTTTTTTTAAATAATAATAAAAATTAAGTCTGTAATATGAGAGAAAATAATTCCATCGTTTGTTCCTTATGTAGTTCGAGTAGTGTAAAGTATTTATAAAGAACAGGTAGACGCAGGATATTAGTAAAGATATATATGAGACGTTAAAGAAATACTGCTCCAGCTTGCTTCACATTTGCCAAATAGACAGCATAATGTTATCGTGAAATAATTTCTTGGGAAGATGATCAACTCTTTTCTCGCTTATCTACGTCATTAAGAAATGAAATCATTTAAAAATGGAGATATTAGTGATGAAAGATATGCAAGTGACTTTTAGGGATGTAGTCACTTGTATATCTGGGAGCATTTCATTTGGTAGCATAAATCGGTTTCAAGAAATAAAGCCTATAAGCTCAATGGGTTTTTCATTCTCAAGGTAAAACAGGTCTAGAAGCTTCAACATATATGTCTATCACTATGCTTGTCGCTATTATTTAATCTGCATGGGTTCATTTGTGCCAACTTTTGGGAACTTCAGTACATATTGGTACATGATAACTACATACAGATGGGTAAGTAGTATATGTAAATATACATTTAATTAACAACTGATGCAATCAAGATGCACCTGCTTAAATTTTAGAATAAAAGAAAGTTTCAGGTTAAACTTATGATACCGATTATCAGACAAATGAATATTTGCTTCCAGGGAGCAGGTATCATTGACAATATTTGCAATTGCTTTAAATCACTTTTTTATCTTATTTTCTTTAAGAGCAGTTATTTAAAAATAAGCAACGAAGACTAAAAGAAGCAACAAAATGGATCGGAAATCACGGTCTCTTTTACTACTTTGTTTCTTCCCTATTGGACATTTCCACGTATTTTTAAGTTGCTTGTGACTATTAAGTTCCTGAAACATTACAAAAGTCATCGTACATTTTTTACATACATTTACGTCATACATCGTGCATTATTTTATGCAACAATACAGTAGAAATTCATGATCAACATAACGGATTTATTTCATCTTAACTTGCGAAATTTTGAGATTCTGAAAATTATCAAGATTTCAGTTACTTTTGACTCAGAAACATATTTTTCCAGATAGAAAAAGCGGTTCAGAGTTCCCTGCATCAGATCGCATGATATTTAGGTGCTATTTAGAGCATTATTTTGAAATCTAGGTTTGATTTTCTTGTGTCCATACAGTGTATTTTATATTAAAAAACGATAAATGCTTTCATCCAAAAGATTATTATATATAAAAAACTGATGAAAATGTTTTATTTGATTGGTGATGTATAGTTGAGTAATTCATGATTTCAGATACGCACTTATTAATCTTTATTCTGGACGAATAGAAAGAAAATGCAATTCTTAATTGTAATTGAGATGTAAGAATTAAATTCTGCAACACGGTTAATAGGCATTTCTGAATATCTTCATGTTTACTAGCATTGTAAAAAAGTGAAACTTTCCTATTTACAGAAGCAAAATATATGCGCTTCTGAAATCTGTTTTGTCATTATGTCCAAGATAAAGCAATGCTATTCATTTTGCTTATCAAGTATATATTAGGGGGACCGGAAAGTAATGTCGCTTTCTTACATTAAATTCAAACGAATACATTTTAACACGTTTTTATTTTTAATCAATAATATAATCACCCTCGTTATCAACAACCTTTTGCCATCTAATGTGCAGATTTTCAATCTCGGACCGATAAAAATTAATTGGTTTTGGAGTAAAATATTTCGAGAGGACATTTTGGACATCATCCAAATTTTCAAATTTTTTTGCCACTAAGAAAATGTTGTAGGGATCCGAATAAGTGGAAATCCAATGCTGCGATATCGGCCAAGTATGGTAGGTAAGTATGGTAGTACCTCCCACCCCAATACATTAATTTTTCCCAGTGTTCGTCTTGCACAGTGCGGTCTTGCATTGTCGTGTTGCAGAATGACGCCTTTTCTGTTGACAATTGATATTTTTCGATTAAAGATTGGCTCATTCAATGCAATGTTCACACTAAAGGTCTGCATTAACAGTTTATCCAGGTTTCAGCAATTCAAAATGAACAATTCCGCGAATATTCGACCAAACGCACAGAAGCACCTTTTCGGTGCTTCTGTGTAAACCCGTTCATTTGCAGAGAGCTACTGCCTTTTGCGTTTTGGATTATCATATAGGACCCATTTTTCGTCTCCAGTAATCGAAAGATCAAAAAACGGTTCTGTATGGTTCCATTGCATATGATGGATCAGTTGGCTTTGTTCTGTTCAGACAGATTATAGGGGACCCAAACATCTGCTTTGCTTATTTTTCCAATCTGCTTTAAATGTTCTTGGATGGAGGACCAAGGTAGATTAAGGGTGTTTGACATGGATTTGCTTCCACTTCTGCCCTTAGCATATCGTTCTCTAATGTTGTTGGTCTTCCTGATCGATAGGAGTCAGAGAGATCAAAATTACAGAATTTGAACTTGGAAAACCATCTTTGGCATTTACGAACGTCTAATGTACATCGATAAACATAGCAAATGCTTTACGTCGCAACTATTGCGTTACTACCCTTGCGAAACTTAAAAAGCATGCAATGCCGGATACGCTCTTGGCTGGTCACTTCACCCAAAATTGGAAAAAAAAAAAAAAGTTTAATATTGAATTATTTAGAAGTGAGCAAGTCACAATAACCTTAAAATGACTTTGGCATGCCTTCGAGGACATGTGCAGAAACGACATTACTTTCCGGTCCCCCTAATACTTCAAATTTGATACAAAGTAATAAATGAGCTCATGACCCGAAACATGACATTTAAATTTGTTAAAAATTAATCATGCAAGTAATTCCTTATCAATTTACAGATTAAAAAAATTTTAACATTGAATGGAAGAGGGGACTGCATTAAAAGGTCCAAAAAAAATTTAAAATATGAAACAAACAATTTTATAACAATATCTTAAAATTTTATTTATGGCGTAATAATAAAATATGTGCGAAGTATTCACGAACAATCAGAATAAAGCAGTTAAAATTAATTTTTTCTCAAAGCACGATAACGAATTCGAAGTCGTATTTCCCTGTGAATTATGTAAGCACATGCTGTTTAATTAATAACCATAAAATATTGATGCATCAAATTAAAGTGTGAAATACTTGAATACCTTAACTGCAGACTGCATCAACTCACAAATTCTGCAACCATTTTAATGATCTGTTGAGATTTTATAAAAAATTAAAAGAATACGTGTTTATTACTAATAAGAAAATGTTTTAAGGATTAGTCAATCACTATCTGTGCTTCGGTTCAAACAAATTTTGAAGAGCAATGATAAAGTGAGTGCGATATTGGAGGGGTTTCTTTTGCTTTTCTTTTTTTTTTTTTTTTTTGTTTTGTTTATTCTTATTGATGTATAATATATGTATTTTATTTTTATATAATCTGACATGTACAAGGTGATTCGTTTAAGCGTGTACAAACTTCAAGGAAGGGTGGACGATTTGGAAATGCATAGCAATGTGGAGATAGGAGCGCATTCGTAGAGCTCTAAAGTGCGTTGATCCGGAACAGGTAAAACCTCCGCTAACGACTTTCGGCATTCGACAGTCAACCGCAGAGGAAGCAGGATGGAAGGTTTCAGTAACTCCGAGATATGCATCTAACATACAGAGCGGTCGAATGTAATGGACGAGCTGTATAGGGAGCGGTAGCCGAATAGGTGGCTCCGAATCACCAGATGTTTGCACGGCAGCATCAAAGATTCTGCGATACGGAATCTTTCCAGACAAATCAAAGGAATCGGGAACGAGCGAGATGAACACGTGGAATAGAAGAGATGGTGCTTCGTTTATGCAGAAAGGAATCCACATGTTAGTACATGAGAAATCACTACAAACCTCGCTGTTTCTCAAACCATTGACAGAAGAATCCTGCACTCGAACCATTTGTATCCATACCATGTACGTATCGCTAGTTGTGTTTGATGAATGGTACAAGCAGAAAGGTGCGACGGAACCCCATTTTTCGACATTCACTGATGAGGCATACTTTAGCAGAAAGGACTGCTACAATGCGCCTAACACACATTATGCGCAGTGAACAACCCCTAGAGTACCAGAACACGTGCAGCACAATAACGGTTTTGCATCAATATATGAGCGGACATTGTTGGCGACCACCTAAAACGACCACATCTCATGCTTTTTCGTTTGGATTGATGGTCTCATAAGATTTTCTTGGAAGAAATTTTACCCAGATTGTTAGATGAGCAAGGAATCCAGAAGCCACGGAGCAACGATATGTGGTTCCAGTATAACCCCAGCCTATTCTACTCTTTCCGTTTGGGAACACTCAAATTTGACACTTGGTCAAACGTGGATTGGTCGGTTTATTGACTGGTGGTGGTCCTGCTTATTAACTTGCACGTTCCCTGAACTTGTCCTGCCTATATTTCTTTCTCTGGAGTTACTTGAAAAGCTTGGTATAAGATACAATCGTGGCCAATGTGGAGGATATTGTCGCGAGCATTAGCGAATCTAGTGCGATCATCTGTGAGAGTCTCGATATATTTTAAAAAGTCCGTGACTGTTAAACCGATAGATTCGGATTCGAATCCAGGAGAATGCACGGATGTTTGTAAGTATATAGTGTCTCTGCGGCAAGAGAGCACTCAAAATACACGGCCAGCTGAAAGTCCTCTCGAGTGGTTGTGGTAAAGCAAGAGGGGGGTAGGAGATACTCGGATCGCCCCCGTGGTGTTCTCCCTTAACACTGGGTAGGAGCTGCACAGTTAGTGCCGTGAGACTATACTTGTACAACTTGTTGTGAAGTGCTGGTGCCCCACCCACTTATAACTGTACCTGTAATTTCGAACACTTACGTAACTCTAAATATCGTGATTGTAACGATTTGCTGATTAAAATATTATTATTCAGATCATTCTGTCTTTCATTTCTTTTGTTTTCTTTTCTGAATACTGTAGCACATGAGGACTGCATTTCCACCCGTACATTGATATGTAATTCCGAATCGTCTTTGAGTAACCTATTCTTCCGTGAAGTTGGTACACGCTCAAGCAAATCATCCTGTATATAAATAATAAATTGGTGAGTATTTTGAAATCTAGTACATGACTGATAAATGCATGAATAAAAAACGAAAGATAATTAAATTCTGATCGCTCGAATTTTTTTTTCTTCAGATTTCATTTTTGTTCTTTTAAATATGCTATTATTCCGCTGTTAAATTTAGCCTGACTCCTGAAATTGAACTTTTAAAACACTTTTAAAATAATTTGTAGAATAAATATTAGAGTGATTTTTTATGAATATTTTCACGGCTTTAAATTACTTTGCACAGCTTCTTATTGTATAAAGATTTCATTACGTATTATCATTTATTTCTGATCAATTTATATTCTTAAGAGATATGACATTCTTGTATTTTCAAATCAATCCTATAAATTGGACGAAGCAATAAAAAATTTCGAAAGACCTAAATTTCTGGAGAATAGTAAACAAAAAATATATGGAATATGACCAAACATATGTAAAGGTAATAATTGCATTTTAATAATTCCTTTGCTCAAAATAAAGTGTTGGTAATGGAAATTAAAATTAACCTTTCGTACTGAAAATTAGCACAAGGTACCACCAGCTTAAAAAGGAAAAAGGGATCAAAGCCTAACGTATAGTGGAAAACGTTGAATTACGAGCTGAAATCTATATGGCCTGCATATATTTTCGATGCTAAAAAGACACAAATAATGCCATGAGACTCAATGAAAATTATATATCATAATATATATGGGATTTCCAAGAAAATGCTTCTTTTGCCCCCCATTTTAAAATTTTTCTAATTGAATATCGAAGAGAGAAAACAAAGCGAAGTTTTTCAAAATGTACTTTCTGTTACAAGAAAATCGAACTTTTTTCGAAGATAGGACTATACCAGTATTTATTTTTATAGAAAAGATTAAAATAAATATTAATATAGCTTCACCTTCAAAAACGAATTCTTAAAATGATCTTTCTTCAAAGGTAGAGGCTATGCTAGCCTTTGTTATTTGTGTCTATTAATAAGGGATTTATCAGAAGTCAAGATTTTTGAAAAGGATTTAATATTTAAAAATAAATGCATGTTCCGAACAATTTGAAAGTGATTTGAGTAAAAAGGATGTAAATAGCCAAATTTGCCAAATGCGTTTTGAAAAGAAAATAAAATTCGATTTAACGATTTACATCATCTACATCTTGTCAGATTATATCAGAATCATCCAAGATGTCGGAGATCTCGGTTTTCTTAAAACCTCTTCTCAGTTACTATCAGTGAAATTAATTTACACGTCTCGGTAATCTATTCACACATCTTTCAAACTTAGTCCTGTAATTTACAAAAGGGTGTCGAACTGACGTCGGCCTCTAGACATCCTCTGTGCGAAAATTTTGGATTCATTACTAATAAGATTGTATTTCAAATCTGACCAACGAAAATCAATAGTTAACTGACGCTGCGCTGTACGAAGATATTTTTGCAATAAATATGTTTCAAAACCTTTCTAAGATTTGAGACAGTTTTAAAAACTCCGAGACAGAGCGAAGGATCTAAAAACAGCGAAACAATAAGGTTTTATGTTATTACGGCAAAGCCTCGAGGGCTATCTGCCTAAGGAAAAGGATGCCTTCGTGGATGATTTTCGAAGGGAAATAGGCTAATATACAATTTACACATGGAGAACACAACGAAAGCAACCAGCCTGTTCGCAATATTCGAACCCCGGACTGAAACTACCAGTATTCAGCGACTTATACCTCTCAGCCGCTGGTGGGCCTCGAAACAATAGGGAAAATGATGAGTATGCCTTGAATATTTTAAGGTATGTTTAGATAAAAATCAGTTTTATCATTAATAAATGTGCAATACGTAGATTTTATTTTTCTGTTATGCAGGTTTGAGAAGAACGTTTTCGTTTTTACCTCGCGCTTGTAATGCGCAAATAAAGCATGTACGTTTTGTGCATCAGTAAACTGTAAAGAGCTTCCTTTTCCATGTTACTTTTAGCAATATCTAGCTCACTTTCTTATATGAATACTCTATATTTGGGATCAAATCGTTTCCAGACTCTCCGAGTTATTCAGAAGCGGGGTATATTCAAAAACCTTGCATAAAACATTTTATGTATTTTGGTAATATAGTTGTTCCCATATTACTATATACTTAACATGATGTCTGAGTTAATAGAATTTAACAATATAAAAGTTACTCTAGCATCAAATATGATGTAAATTAGAAATAAAATTAGGATAGTAACTATTATGTTGAAAGACTGACAGAAAAAGATAAAAAATTTAAAAAGGATCTCTAAACTTCAAACTAAATTCTTAACACCTCGAAAAAATACTGAAATTTACAAATTGCAAAAAATAAAAAAGTGCAAAAGATTGTAAAGATAAACAAAATAAAAAAGTACAATCGAATCTTTGTATTCAGATTACAGTTTAATACTTAAAAGAAATTTAAGCTATTGAGATACGAATGGCCTTGTAGCTGAAGTATTACGAAAATCAGACAAATAATTAGAATAGTTTTCTGGCTACGCGTAACGTGCAAAATCAGTGATACTTAATTGCCTCGCTACAATTTTATATTCAACAGGCGCCCTCATATTTGTTTAATAACTTTTTTCCTTTTTTAATGCTGTATGCAGAGTGTGAATAACAGGAGTAAAAATGCATTGAAATGTAGAACTTACTTATTGCGGTTTTGTGTGATAGAAAAACAAAACATCGAGTTTATAGTATGTTTCCCCGATCTGTTTAGTAAACAAAGAACAAAAGCTACTCTTTTAAATATTAAGGCATTGAACTTTTCTCTCGGAAACAAAACTTTTTTTTACTTTTCTAAATTATTTATTTCTTATTCGGATAACTAAGAAAGGATTCGCAATTATGTGGTCGCGAATAATTATTCTAAATCAAAGCATGTAATATATGTCGAAAGAAAAGATTTTGTCAATTAGAATAATAATACCAATGTTTATAAAATTTTGCAAGTGTATATAGTAATGGATGCATTATAAAGTGCACAACAACATCTATTACTACAAAAATAAAGTTCTAAATTCTTGTGAAATGTGCAATGTTATAAAGTCGCTCAATTAGCTAACTAATTAGCTATAAATCAATTAGCTATAAAGTTGAACATATTTTGCAGAAATTTAACTTTCGGGTCGTTGATTCTCCCATCAATAAAATTCCGAGTTCCATACTCAAGGACCCCATTCCGGATATGAATTCCTGGCGTATTTATAGGATTCCTTGCCAGTGTGGTTTAATTTACATTGGCCAAACTAATAGAGCCTTAAAATTTCGCGTCAAGGAACATGAGGCATATGTTAGGATAAAGGAAACACAGAAGTCTTCTGTTGTCCAACATTGTTGGTCCGAAAATCACACTTTCAATTTTTCTGCTGCCAAAATTATTCAAAAAGCATCTTCCATTAGAGAACTGGATTTTCTAGAGGCATTTCACATTCAAAAAAATCTTTCTGTTCTAGTTAACGATCCTAATTCCAATCCATCTTTGCCTTCGGCCTTTAAAGAAATTATGTTTAAGTTCTGGTTTTATCAATAGATGGCACCACTAGCTTATTTTCTGTCCAGGCTTTCTTATCTTATCTGATCATTATATCCTATCTCGTTCATTTGCGCTTTCGCAGCTGACGATGGTGGTTCGGTAAAACCATCGAAACTAGTATTGTCAAAATTTGAAAATATAACGCTGATTTTTGTTGTTTGACTTCTGAATTAGTATTTATTCGGCGTGTTATTGTGTCTTAAGAATCAGTGTGTTTATAGTACCTTGAAAATCTCTGTACAAGTTAAAGAGAAAAGGCTTGTGGTTGTTTACGGCAATGTACAAAAAGTTGAAATTGTTTATGTATGTCATATATGTAGTTATGTCTTATATATTTTTTAATACAGTACTGATGCGAAAACATGACTGTTCAATAAGAACCTCAGATAATAAAAATTGCTTCTATTAAACATTTTGCGATCTTGAACAAAACAGTAGTTCTAACCTTTGTTGGATTTAACGTAAAAATAGCTATATTATATTAAAATATTTTGTAGCAATCGGGAAATACCAAATAGGCTTGCAAAATACACTTGCTTAAAAATACTTTTTGAATAGAATTTTGAATATATTCAAAACAAATACATAAGTAGAATTACAAAACAAATACATAAGTCAAATTATGTTATAAGTCATTGTAACACAACTTGAGAATAAACTATAATCTCTAGACTCACTCATATAAGATTTCAATGCATTAAAGAGGTTCACGTTTACATAAACATCATTTTAGTCACTTACGAATTAAACTCGCACATAAACCGTACTACCATTTTGACTGCAGTTGTCTTATAGTATTTCCTATTCGATTTTGCATGAGAGTGTAAGTTCTTAGAGAGAAAATGTTGTTTCAGCTTTCTACTTGTTGCTTAAGCATGCGTTATGTCATGTTTTCATGCATCAAACATGTTGTTTAAGCATGCTACCACAATTTTTCAACTTTTATGTCTTAGTTAAGTTATTACTTTCAGTGTATCGCAGAGGCGATGCAGCAATCTGACGTTTTCATAAACTCAGTCAGTGTTGCCACCGTCCAAGTGTCATTAAAAGAAGCCATCACAAAACATTCTAGACTAAATTCTTAATTTAGATTACAAGCATTTACACAATAAAAAAAGTAAATTTATTTTACTTGAAATTTAAATTACAATTATTATTTACTTGTAGCAGTGTATCAACTGTTCAGGATTCACTTAAGCCATTAACAAGTTTTCGCGCTGATATGTGCTTAAAAATTATATTTAGATTGGTGGCTTGATTTGTTCTATGTATCACAAAACTAACACAAATGCTTTTGTAAACTTTAAAATAAGGTGTCAACTTCTAAGTTCATTTCAAATATATTTTTAAACTCTAAATAATACATATTTTGGTAATTGTTTTAAAACCATTGTGTGCCGCCCTTTTCATAAGTTGAAATTTGCGTTTACAAGAATGCAGCATATTAAAACTGCATTTGAGTGAAGCTATTGGAATATTTATGGACTGCCAAATGTACAACGAATAACAAATTACTCGAATAAGAATATAAGTATGATGGATAGATATTATTTTTTTCGATGAAAGTTCTACCACAAGATAATAATTGTGCTTCAGGTTTTCAGCCTACGTGAAACAAATAAACAGATAGAATAAAAATGTAATTAAACTTCATCGATTCGTGAAAAATGCGTGTCCTTCATATCCGTAGGCATGCCACTTGCGCCTTCATCATCAAAGAAGATAACAAACAGAAGTGGAAGTCGTTAGAGTAATTTGTTAGAGAATTATTAAGGTGAGAGCCGCTTATTAAAAACGCCCAGACGTCGCTGAATATGATCTGCAAAAACACAGTTTCGTTTTCTGTCATTGAGAATTAATACGAATTTTGAATATTATCTTACTGTTTGGCTAGCATTTTGTTGACAATTCGCTTCGCCATTTATCCGCAAATTCATTAAAAAAAAAAAAAAACATTTATTACTTTTGCCGTCTTGCTTATAGATTTGACAGAATAACGGATTGGTCTCTAACACGCAACAGAAGATTAGGCCAATTCTTTTTCTTCTACTGCTTTGTATTTGGCACGCCCATTACGAAGCTCGAAATTTAGGAATGGAAAATTGGTTTTTAGTGGCCAGTAAAAGGTCGAAAACACTCAGATGGTAAAACAGATAAGGAATGAATGAAAATACTGCCTTCTGTATGCTGTTTCTTCGCACCTTTTCTCCTCTAAATTAATTTTTATCTCAGCAAGATCAAGAGAAACACTCTGGCGCCGTTATCAGCCAAATCTATTCGATTCGTTTCTTCCGGGCGTGACTGTTCTTTGAGATCTAAGAAAGAAGCGCCATTTCTTACAAATGAGTTTCATTTTTTTAGTTCTTCAATCTCTGCTTTGGGACTACTTGAATCATATACTCTTAAAAAACGTGATATTTTGTAAAATGTTTTTCTGTAAAGACCTTCAATTCCTTAAAAGTCTTCTTTGAGTTAGTGTTAGCGATTCTGCCCTTCCTGCAGCCACTTGGTAAAGAATGCTCAAATAATATTATTATATGTATTTTAAAGCATTAAACTGCAAGCTTCGAAATCTAGATTTTTTTAGTCCAAAGGAGCTTTGTCTCTGAAGGACTATTGTTTTCCTTTTGCGATTTTGTGTTGAAAACTTTAAAAGGCTATATCACTTTTCAAACTGTTGCCACCAAATGTTAGCTTCCTGCATTATATTTGGAAAAATTAAATAATGAAAAATCTGCATATATGTATGCATATTTCTCGCATTGTGATAAAACAACGGAACATAGAGCCATCGAATTTTAATTGACGTAATCCTCCTACGAATGTGGGCATGTGGAAGACCAAATTTGAAATTTGGAATTTGTTTTATTATCGATTTCATATTTTGTAAAACTTTAACGAATTTCTTCTTATTAACAAACTCACCGATTTAAAAGCGAGCAATGGCAATACTCTACGGGGGGGGCGGGAATAAAATTTTTATCTCCAGCGCGCGGGATTGTATTGGAAATTCTAAAGATATGCTCATTTTAAAATTATTTTGCGACATTGCTGGTGAACTGAATTTTATGGTTTAAGTTCAAAGAACATGATATTTAATAAATAAAGGTAACACATAAAATGTTAAAAAAAAAAAAAAAAACGCTCCTTTGGATGGACGTAATTTAAAATCTGAAACCTTTCAGATTTTTTCCCCCTCTTTTGTCTCACTACCTTTGGAGCAAACAAACTGAATCCAATTTTACATTTAAAAAAAAAAAAAAAAAAAAAAAAAAAAAAAAAAAATTCTTTATGTTTATCAGATCTTCAAAACAATCGAAACCTACATATCAAAATCATAAAGCTCAAAGTTTCTGTGTAATTTGCGTAATTAAACGACATATTATAACATAGCTGTTCCAGATTTGTTTAAAAATATTTCATGATCGAAGTGTGGTATAAATCCGCAAATGAAACGCAATGTTAGTCATAAATAAGTCATTTGTACAATTTTGAGGAAATATGAAACAATATCGTTATAGGAGAATACGCTTCAAATTATACTTCCCAAAAATCTGTGCTCCATAGACTATAAGTAGTCCTCGAAGCCTGTCCTTGTAGTTCTCAGAGATTTCCGCACACGACAAAACATAAAATTCAGATTAACTGCGTATACCTCAATAAAGATGAAAATCTCATAGTTTAGAAACACGCAATCGTCCATCACTTTGCCTCTTTCCAATAATGACATTTTATGAAATGTATTACCAGTTACGCTCTCAACGGACTTTCCTTTCTAGGCTTAGCAACGCAAGAGGAACATAAAGCTCTGTGACCCGTAATGCCCCTTAACAGCGTCCTCTAGACCTTCAGCAGGCTTATCCATCTCATTAATGCGAAAATCAGCATTTATTTATTTATTTATTTATTTATTTTTTGTTAATAAGGTAAAGATTATCCAAACTCTAATAGCCTTCCATTATTGAAAACAAATATAAAATTTTTCTGTTAACTTAATACTAATATATAAATAAGTAATGTAAATAGCTATATTTTAAAAATATAAGTGTTATGTTTAAAAAAAATAGTTCTATCCCAGAATCAATATTGTTTATTTACATAACGTTTCAGTGCCATTTTAGCATCAATATTATTTATTTATTAAAATGTTCCAAAGTTGTATTTCAGCATGAATATTATTTATTAAAAACATTTCGAAATAAAATTGCCGGTAATCATTTTTTTAAAACATTTTATAAGTAAAATGCTGAAATACATATATTGTATTTCTAAAATCGTTTAAATTGAATTTTTATTGTATTTGCTTTCGAAGGGAACAAGAGTTCAGCGGTCCTACTAAAAAAAAAAAAAAAAAAAAAAAAAAAAAAAAAAAAAAAAGAAGAAGAAAAAGGGGGAAAAAAAAAACTTTGAAGTTTTGAAGATTTTTCTTTCTTTTTTTCTTTTCTTTTTTTTTTTTTTTTTTTGTAAACGAGAACTCTGTTATAAGAATAAGAGCACTTTTAAGTTAACGGAGGTCACTAAGCAATTTTGGCCCACATATTTTCAGCGGAAAATCCTTTGACGTGCGTTGTTCTAATAGCGAAAAAGATCCGAAATTTTTGTTTCATTTACCTTAATATAAGGTCACCCAGTGATCGAGAGGGTAAGTTCGAACGCTGGTAGTTCGATATTGACTCGTATTCTGGGAACGTACCGGCGCATGGAAGTTTTCGTATTTTTCTCCATGTGTAACGTGGATCTAGTGTAGTATTCACTCGTTAAAGTTTTACGATCATAAATAGATTCTCGTGTTTTACTTTCGGTATATTTTTTATTCATAAAATATTTCTATTCATGTTGAATGCTCCTCAAAAACTTAATTAATCTCATTATAAATGTTACTGATTTTTTTACAGAGTTCACATGGATAAAAATATAAACATGTAACAAATATAATCACGTTTTAGCGTAATGGCGAATCATTCGGTCTCAGTTAATATCGCTGTAGTTAATGAATATATAAGCATTCTCTTTCTATATTTATAGAGTTGGAAATAAAAATATTTTTTATTTGCAGAGAAGGGTATGTAGAAATATCAGTATTGCATTTTTACACCAATTTTCTTGTCTCTCACTTGTACAGAATACTGTGCATACCAACATGAAAGCTTTTATGACTTTCTGGGAAATGCCGCAATGGATTACCACAAATCGTTAACTATCTATGTACACAAAGAGACTTAGTTCCTGCCGTGAGGATTTTAAAAATGAGAGAAAATGAGACAGGCTCTGACTCTGTTGGCAGTATTAATAATCTGTTTCTAGTGTCTGCAATCAGACTAAAGTATTCACACAGTATCTGTGCGATAAATATTTCAAAACTATAGTTATAAGAAAATGTAACCCCAATTAGTTTATGGAAAATAAAATGAACGACTCGTTTTTAATGAAGTATTTATTTCTAAAACTTCAAAAACGAAATAGGAAATAAACTTACAATAAGAGAAAAGAAGATGAATAATCTTTCAAACAAGACTCAAATAAAGGTAGGTTAAACTAAGCCTTGTATACCAAGCAAATGAAGTTACGTCACTTAAAAGAATGCTATTTAAGTGATTTGAAGGCCAGTCAAGCTAGGTAAAAGTTCGTGGTTTTATAATAAACGATATATAGAAAGCCCGGTAATAAACGATAAAAGGAAAAAGGCATCCACAAACTGAGTTCGTTATTCCCCATTGATGAGGATGTCATGTTTTTGAAAGTAATATTTCATTGAAAGAGTGCGTAACTCACTAAGTAGTGGCTTTGGAATTTGTCACGAAATCTGCACTTCGACGAGGAAAGTTTCCCCAGTGCGGGCCTTTTTATATTCAGCATGGCTCTCGAATTAGACACCAGACTTTGAAAAATGGCAATCTGATGAGGTTCCTTGTCGTAGGCCTGGGCGTTTCCGTGTTTTGATTATTTCTTCCGACTTCTCATCGAAGGTAATTTATGAACTTCGTCACAGCTTTGACGATGTTTCAGCATAAAGCGGAGCAAAAGGACATCTGGTATTGCGCATGTCTAATGGATAAATTCAAAAGCAGAATTGGGTTTTCAATGTCTTCTGTTTTTTATTTATTTGTTTATTTTTAGGGAAAAGATTTTTATGCATTGTTTGGATAAATAAAATGATTTAAATTTAATGCATGAGCTCTGAAACATAAATGACAAAATCATAATGAAAAAGTGCTGCCGTGTTTTATTATCGCTTAACCTCGTAAATGAAGGAGAAAAGCTGTCATTTTTAAAGTTTTAAACTATAAAAGTTTGTTAGCGCTATGGGGAGTTTCTTTACACAGTGTGTTGAAGTGCAGAATTATTAAACCAAATACTGCTTTTATCACAAATTTAGTTTTATTAAGTGCTGCTACATTCTCTGAAAATATACCTATGAGCATATTTATAGGAAACATTACACACTCACACATTTAACATTTTAAGATAACTTAACCTTAGAATCAAAATTATCAAATAAAAATTCAGATTTCACATTACAAATTTTTTTCAGATGTCAACTTATTTTATTGCGGATGATGTTAAAATGTAGCATTTATGGTTTTATGGGATGATATTAAAAATTATATTGAACTCTTTGACGAAAACCGTAAGATTCCTTTAATCTGCTTTTAGATTTTTAATTGTTTTCTAGTTAGACAGGCTTACCCCTGTGGCCAAGAGGTTGAATGCTGGTAGTTCGCCTCGGGCTCGGTACTTGGGCCTCTTTACAGTTTTCAAAATATATGTTATAAACATGAGCAAGTCTCTCAGAAAGTCCTCTCCAAAGGCATTCTTTCCTTTTGATAGGAAGTTCATCAAGTTTAATATTTTTTTTTAAATGATTGGATTTAAGAATTCATGCGAGACTTTGAACGCATGTCTAAAGAATAAATATCCTACGAATCAAATCCTATATATCCTATATATAACAAGAAACAAGAACAATATAAGTTTCTGTATTGCACCACGGGCCACATCATGTTTTGTTTTACTATTAGAAGAAATTTAAAATGTAGTTTTGAACTAAAGTTAACACAAAATCTTTGCGCCCTTAAATTTCAAGGATTAAAATATATTGTGAGTAATTGATTATAAAGAAGATAAAGAGTATAAAAACGCATTTCTCTCCCTACCTCCCCCCCCCGAAAAAAGGTCAGCTATAAAGAAGTGATTTAAACTGAATGAAAATTAAGCAATTCGTTAAGTCAGCAGAGGCCCAGAATAATTATATATTAGTACATACAGTCGATTCTGGTAACAATACTTAGGGATATATGATCTGAGATTGGGATATGGACTCATACGAACGTCAAATGCTTTTCTGCGAAATTTGTTTCGAGTTATTCTTTATTTGCTCTGCACATTCACGCAGGAGAGGTACTTTTAATGAGCGTCATAATAAGGCCCAGATGGTTTCCACCGAGCAGAAATCTGAAGATCTAAGGAAAAGGAGAGTAGAAACATCATTCTGATATATACTAATAAAAATAGTCTATAGGTAGATTCTTAGATGGGATTGCTGTAAAGCAGTCAAACCTGTATCATTACTCTTGAAATTGGACTTCGTGACATTACGTGTTCCAGGAGACGTGTGTAGATGATTTTCAGTGGCACATGCTGAAGCTGTCCTGTGCTTATTGCAGATCTAATTATCACATGCCCCTGAGAAGTTTTCATCCTACCCCTATCATTGCCCCGTGACTTTTATGGGCATCATCAGAAACAATCGTGTGACTATGTCACAATTCCTACTGTTCAGCATACATCGTCTTCGATACTATCAGCTCACTACTTCGAAGGTGATGATGTGACTGTCAAAATAACTTAGCTGACTATGTTATCGTCGGAAGCGTCTTCGAGGCATTCTCATTTGCTAACATAAGTAGCACCATCCCATAAGCTGTCTGAACTTTCACAACTGCAAAAATATAACTTTTATATGCTTTGGGACGTGCTTTTCTCGTGCGCTTAGGAAATGCTTTATGCAATCTACAGACTATGCATTTTCTATCAGTTGCACGTTTGGCTGAGAGGTATTTGCATGTTAAGTTTCAAGATTGACGGATAAATATTTTTTTACGCTTGTGAATTTTTTTGACAAAAATTGCGCAAGAATGCAAAGAATCTGCATCAGTAAGTAATAATGAGAATAGCCTATTCTAATACTGCTATGATCTGCGAAAAAAATATATCTAGGCTGCTTGCTTAACAGTAGAGGACTGGGTTCTGTTGGATTATTTAAATGAAAGTAAAGGAGAGCTATCTAAGGGGACGGGTGACTTCGCGGAGGACTTTTCAAAGTAAAATGGCTCACAATCATGTTTCATATGGAGAAAACCACGGAAGCTCTCATAAAACAGCCAAAGTTCAAAGACTTTGATGCCCTAGGATTTTAATCTTGCATCGAAATATCATTCTTGGGTGATCTTATCACTAGGCCTCTGCCCAAACTGTACACGGCAAAGAATACGAATCTTATTTTCCTAATGTAGATAGAAGAACTCTCAACCCTTTGTGTACGACAATTTAACATTTCAATGAAAGAGCTCATGAATCAAACTCGTCAAATAAATTTTTATATGAATGCGCGTAGTTAGTATGTCTCCAATAAAAAAAAATAAAATCGCCATTTAAAGTCGAAATAGAGAAAGATTATCGTCAAATAATAGAGATATGTAGCCCAGTAAGGGATTATGTCGATAAGCATCTTGATTTTGATTTCAAACAGCATCAAAGTATTTGAACCGCATCTCAGGAAAGACAGTAAAGATGTGGTTTAAGCATGCCAATTTTTTAATAAATAATAAAATAAAAGAAGATGAAAAATTAAAAATGTCTCCAACTAACATGATTCCCCCCAGTGGCGGGCTCTAGCCGTTTATAGGAATTAGTCACTATTAGGCCGAACCGGTGGCCTATTTATTATGCAGGCACCTAATAGGTGGGCAACCGTTTCCTCTTATGAAGGGATGGACATACAGGGGTTGGACAAAAATATGGAAACACCTTTAAAAAAACATGTTTCTTTGCTTAATGTGGTGTAGGAAACCCGTTGGCATCCAAAACAGCTTGCAATCTTCTCGGAAAGGATAAATACAGTTCCTGTATGTTTGCCAAAACAATATTATACCATTCTTCTTGCAAAACGGTGGCAAGTTCAGATAACGATGTTGGCGGTGGATAACGAGAACGCACTTTCCATTCCAATGTAGACCACAAAGGTTCGATAATATTCAGGTCTGGTGACTGTGGTGGCCAGGGGAGATGGGACAACTCATCCTCGTGCTCAGAAAACCAGTCCTGGACAATGTGAGCTGTGTGAACAGGGGATTTGTCGTCTTGGAAGACACCATCACCATCGGGGAAAAAAGTTTGTACCATGGGATGAACTTGATCGGCCAAAATGTTCACATAAGTCTTGGCAGTCATGTTCCCTGACACAGTTATCATGGGGCTAGCAGAGAACCACGATATGGCTTCCCAAACCATAACAGAACCCCCGCCATGTTTCACTCTTGGCAACAAGCAGTCTGTATTATAGGCTTGAGATGGCGTTCTGCAGACGTAAACTCGGCCAGAAGTGGGAAACAATGTGAAAGAAGACTCGTCAGACCATATTACTCGCTTCCACTGCTCTATAGTCCAGGCTTTATGACTTAAACACCACCTTTTCCTGTTACGGGCATTAGCATCACTGATGAGTGGCTTCTCAATTGCAGCACGGCCAGCAATTTCCTGTTTATGAAGCTCCCTTCTAATTGTTTTGGTACTCACAGGGTTCGGTAACACAACATTCATTTCAGCAGTAACTTTTGCAGCTGTGGTCTTCTTATTTTTCGTCACAATTGCCCTTAATGATCGTCTGTCACGATCACTCAGGACACACTTTCGTCCGCGCTGTGATTTAGCAGATGATGTTTTCCGCTTTTCAAATATGCGGAATAAATCTTCGATACAGTACCTCTTGAAACACTAAACACCTCGGCTACCTTGCTTACGGAAGCACCTACCATACGTGCTCCAACAATTTGCCCACGTTCGAAGTCTGTTAACTCTGACATAATGCAATGACAACCTCACATAACAGTACTCCGACAACAACTGAACTGTTTAGCACATTTACGAAGTTGTATAGGTGGCGTCAGTAGTCAAAAATGTCAGCGCCACCTACATATTTCATTAAAATCAATCTTTCTTTTCAAACATGCATTTCACAAGGTGTTTCCATATTTTTGTCCATCCACTGTATTACAACCATGCCTTCTCGAGGATTGGAACCCGGGCCCTTCTGTACGGCAGTCAGAGCCATTAACCACTTTCCCGTCTGGGAAGCACTGATATTAATAAATTGTGAAAGATTTAACACTTGTATGGATACTGATGAAAAATCTTAAGCTATAAATTCAATGACAGAATATATCTATTTGATGCTTTGGAAATGAATGCAAGCGTATCATGCAATAAACATTCTGCTGAGATGAACATTCTAACATAATTCCAACATATGCTGAGATGAGGAATGTCTTATTATTATTAAGATCAGGTCACAGAATCTATCAAATAATTTCTAGAAACTTTATTAACAGTTCAAAAACCAAACTTTTTTGTAAGAATTCTAGACAATGAACTGCTAATAAGTGTTTTCCTAATTAAAATGCTGTGAGAGTAAGTAGTTATATGTTTCTATTTATATTTATATAAAACTTGTTAAAGTCCATCGATATTTCGAGAAGTATTTTTCTCATTGCTCAATCTTATCAAAATAGTCATGGACAAACATAATCGCAGTAAGCAACGCCTATTGAAATCTGCATTCTTTTTACGTATAGCGGAAGCCGGAAAAATCATACGCATCTATAACGTCGGGAGCCGAATCTGGACAGATCTACCACGTTTTAAGATTATTCGCCCAAGTGATGCCTGCGCGGAGGACTTTCTATGGAGACAATGGTGATATTTATATTACCCATCAGCGGCCGAGCAACAAGCTCACCGAACATTGGTAGTTGGACTGAGGTTCAAATCCGGACGAAAAGGTTGTCTCCATAGGGTTTGCATGCTATTCCATATGTGCGACTTGAATATGAGCCAGACAGAGAGGTTTAAACCTCTCTTTAAAGGCATCCTTACTCATGGTCACATAAGCCTCGAACTGCTTTGCCATTATCAGTTAAACATAACCGTAATAACCGTATTTACGTTATACAGGGGGAAAAACTCGAAATGTCCATACAATCAAGCTTATGGAGGTATGATTTGATCATCTGAGTATGGCAAAGCACACAAGGGCTGTCCACCTAAGGGGAGGGATGCCTTACTGTGAGACTTTCTACGAGAAAGTTACTCATATTCAAGTTAAGCGTGGGGAAAACTAAGGAACACACCATGCAGTCAGCCCATTTGCTTGGGCTCGAACCCGGCACAAACTAGCGGGATCAGGAGTCTTTAATCACTCGGTACTGTTAGGGCCGTATATAGATATGAGCCCGAGTTAAATTACTAGGTGTTTAACGGTCTCAGTTACTCGGCGGCTGGTAGGTCTGATTCATAAAATTTAAATTTTCAGAATTCTTTACATGTAAATTTTCAAGACAATCAAAACACAAAGGTATTAAGTGTTTCAAATAACTAAAAGAAATGTTTTGCTTATAATTACCTTTCATGTTGAAATTATAAACAGATGAAATGAGCATAGTACGTGGTCTTCACTGTGATTTCCACTAATTTTACATTGACTAAAATTAAAGTAACCTGAGAAGGAGAGTTTTACTTGTGTATCACTTAGGGATATTATATACTATTTTTTATAAAAATTGAAAACAAAAACGTAAAAAAGTCCTGCAGATAAATTGAAACTTGTAGGGAATGCACAGGAGAGTATGATATGCATGCATATCATCATCCTAATCAATTACAATTGATTAGGATTTCAGGATGGCAGCGCATGAGTGAGCTGAGGTACTCGCTCTAAATTGCCGTGTTAGTTGTATAAATAGAGGTTCGTTATCTCCCAACTGTAACTGTTTTATGTCACACACCTCATCGACGGCAGAGTGCAAGTAAGTTACGCTACTTAAAGGGAAGCGAGTGCTTCAGATATGATATATTAGAAAGTTTCCAAAATTTGAAAAATCCAAAATCAATGCTGAAATGTCTTGGCTGAGGCATAAACATTTAATGAATTTAAAATTTAATAAATACTTATTTGTGCGTTTAAGTACCTTTCCCAACAAATGCTACGCAGATTTAGGAGAGTGTTAATTTGCATAGTAATTTTGTTATGACAGTTCAATTACGATAAATTTGAAATTTTTGCTTAAATTAAATTCATTATGTTTATTAGTTCAGAGTTAATCTTGAAATAATTTGATTATGGCATAAATGTATAAAAACCTTGAAAATTAATTAACGCATTTTCTTTCTTCGTTGAAGGGCCTTTCACAAGTAATGGTACGCGGAATTAGGGGAGTACAGAGTAGTTGCCTGGAAGAAGATTATGATCAAGTGACATCATACATTTAGTGGTTTGTCTTTAGACAAATTTTTTGTCGAGACGAACATACCTTGCAGTACAGTAAATAATCTTACTTTCATCCTTTCTTCACCGTATCAGGTGATAGCACCTTCTGCTAGGTAAGCTCATAATATGTATGACTACAACCTTGCTCAAGAATGCTCATCGATTGCGTTTTGTTAAATTCGTTTGGGAAAAGTAAATTGAAATTACACTTGATTATAAAGGCTAGTTGAAAAGGGGAAAACTCATCACATTTTTAAGACTTCTTTGACGGCTCATCAAAACAAATGTCCGGGTGAATTTTCATCACCTGCAGCGACAAATATCTTTCAAATAAAATTTTAGGTGCCCTGTCATCATCCTCTTGCGTAATTTCATTGAGCGCAACACAGTAACTTCACTATAAAAAGCTTTATGCAAGAACACGTAAGTTCCTTCTGCTGTCACAAATGGCGTACACATGTAATGCAAAACGTATGACATTTCTACGAAACAAAAGCAAAATATATCGGAAAAAAAGGCGAGGAAGACAAGAACATTCATAAAACAAATAATGACAAGAAATTCCCTTTTTAAGAGTTTAAGTTCTAGAGCCATTATTATTATTATTTATTATAATTATTATTGTTGTTGTTATTATTATTATTATTACTATTACTATTACTATTACTATTATTATTATTATTATTATTTTTATGCTGGAGACGTGAAAAATGTGAGTGCCCTCACCAGGATTAGAACTCCGAATCTTCCGAATACTCGTTTAGTGTGTTTCCAGTTACACTACGAAAGCAGCATGCGGAAAGAAGGGAGAAAATAGAAAATATATACGTACTTGTAGTTATATACGTACTTCCAATTTAAATGGCGAATAGGAATTAGGAGACCCAATCGCCAAATCCTGATGGTGACGAATTAATGACCAGGTGTAGTACACCTAGTCATTACTAGTAAACCTGGTCATACTAGTTATGGCACACCTGGTCATTAACCAAATAGCTACTAAATCTTGACGCATTCCTTACAGTTGCAAGTTGCTCAGGAACAATGAAACAGCCAAGCAAAATATACACATGATCAGCGACAAGAAACTTTTTATAAGAACGCCGAAGCACTAACAGTTTTTATGTTATGAATGACGGACACTTGCCTGTTCAGTATTGGCCACTCCTCAGACCAGAAGTGGTGGCCATTTTATTGTGGAGGCAATTAATAGGCGGCCACTGTTGCCTCCTATGAAGGGACGGACTCTTAAACCATGCCTTCTCTGGGATCAGAACTCGGGCACTTCGGTACCGCAGTAGGCTCCCTTAACCACTATACAGCCTTAGCGGCAACTACAGTAAAATAATATTTAGTATTATAATAGTAAGTAAAATGAACAATAAGTTTAGCTATAGTAAATGGTGTTGGGAATAGAATTATGCATAAGTCAAACCGACATAACAATTAAAGAACATACGCCAATCGAAATTAAAATTCTGTTTCCAAAGTATAATATTTTATTTGTAGACGAGAAAGGAAAAATATATAAATAAAATAATGCAATGGTACGTATCTTAATAGAAACGTAATCCATCAGTTAGTGACTTGTCCTGGATTTAGTATGTTGGGATTAAACCTGCTTACTACTGTGCATTTTCATGCTTCTATTTATCTGTTTGTCAATTAAACAGGTTTTTTTTTAATACTGAAATTACTTGGGTTATGTCATTTAATTATGCCAAAGCATTCAAGGAATTTTAGTCTAATGAGCGTTAAGATGTCTTTATGGAGGATATTTAAAGGAAATTGGATTCGCTTTACCGCATACGTAAGAAAGCTCGCAAAAAATGAACGCAACGAAATTCTCTTTGCTCCCGGGAATTGAACAAATGATGGAACTACTGGCTTTATGCGAGGCTCACTAGCGAATGAGAGGTCAAGTCGCTGAGCATTGATAGCTCGACCTGCGTTCAATTCCAGCCGAACGGTTGGCTGTACTGGGGCTTTTATGGTTTTCTGTGAAATGGATACGAGCCAGTTTTCTTTAGAAATTCTTCTACGAAGCTATCCCTCCCGTTAGGCAGATAGCTCTCGCTTGCTTGGCTATAATCAAATAAAACCGAACCAAGCCAACGTTCCGCTGCTTTATAGCCCTGCGGCCACGGTGCATAAAAATCGACATTTTAACACTGCCTTTTAAATGCAAGGCGTTATATTTTCATGTGATTTAAAACTCGATAAGAATAGTTTATAGAATTTGTGTAAACCCTATTAAAAATTAGGATAATTGATACATCTTTTTATTAAAGATGATGTGAACTGTCTTGCCTGTAAGTAGTTTGCCACGTTCAGCAAAAATTCAATTATTCATCCGCTTCTGAAAAAGCAGAATTATGTTTCAAGCCAAAGACTATTAAAGGGAAGGGAGATCAACCTCTTGGGATTTCTTTAAAGTGAAGTATGGGAATTTATGGGTAGCAGAATGTTTTTTGATTAAGAACAACGTTCAAGTAGTCATTATAACTTAATTGAAGGCGTAAGAAAGTATAATTAATTGTCCTTTCTAAAAGCTCACAACTTCAAATATCGACTACAAAATATGATCATTCTCGGGGTATTAAAAATCACATCACGCAGCGATTCAGATTCAGTTATAAAAAATGAAACTGCCTTTATTCCAACATCGAAAGTCATTTTTCACATCGATGACTGAGTTTTACGACGCACTTGAATAGAGCTGATTGATTTAACGGGATACATTATTTTTCTGCTTCTCTTTCGCTACCTCCCTCAAAAATCTACCTCAAATAAATCGTACGAAATGACGAAGTCAAAGAGAATTTCATCCGAAATTTGCCCTTTTCCCCTCTGGGTGAAGAAACGAGGACTGTGACAAATGGATGCGCTCGAGGCCCACTGTCAGTCACATAGAGATGACAGGTACTGACTTTGCTTAGAAAAAAATAAAAATAAAAGTAAAAAATAATAACAAAGACTCGCTCTCGGCAATTGTAGTAAGGATAGACTGACTCCAAGCTTGATGTTCTGGCAGATGTTCGTAGTACCGTTTTACTAATACCTTTAGTAGTACTGGTAATTTTACGATTTGCTGTAGAATAAATGCCTGAATTTTGAAATGTTCCTCAAACTTACAAGTTAGCGATAATTTATGTACTCGAGAATTTTATGTATGGGCTGTCTTTTATAAAATTTCTGGTACAGCACACTTCAGTTCTCGGCAGTTATTTTTTAATAAAAGAGTGCCTCTCTATTCCTTGAACATTAAATTTCTTTCGATTTTCTCAAGCTGTTGAAAAGAGAGAGAATTTTACTTTGAATGCATATAATTTACTTTTTTTTAGTTGAAACGAATAGTTATCGAACAATGGCAATAATGGCAACAAACGAATAGTTATAGCAACAATGCAAGAATACATTTTATAAGTAAATGATGCTTGCATGACGATTCTTACGCTGGTGAGGATACAAAATTTCGAAACATTTTCCTTTCCTTACATCTGGAATTCTAAGTGCCTTAACAAAAAACGAACGAAAGAAAGCTATTGTCATACGAAATTTACGCTAAAGAAAATAATTATAACATAAGAACTTAAGATTATAGTCTAAAACTTTAAAATGTAATTTAAAGAATCTCCAAAATTGGAAAACAAGTATTTAAAAAATTTTAAATGCTACAAAAGTAAAAAAATTCTCTATCAGCTACGTAAAATAAGGTATTAGAAACTTTTTCTATTAACTAAACAAACAGAAAATGTTTATAATTAGCAGTTGAATATATTATGAATCATTTGCATTTTAATTTACATGAAGCATTGCAAACATCATTGAAAAGGTTAAATACAGATTTAAATTACTATGAAGCGCTTTTACTGCTTTTAAAACGCTCTGTTCGGTAATATACATTATCTAAAAGAAGTCAAATTAAAATCTTGCTTTGCCGAAAGGAATTTTGGAATATTTTGAGAATTGGCACAGAGTTTATAAATAAAAGTCTTGCATTTCAAATAGTGGGAATATTTGCTCCAAAAGCTGCTTCTAACTGCTTCAAATTTTTTTAAACACAGAAAGGAGAGAATGGGGGAGTTTTTTTCTTTATCTATTCGATTATGACAAAGCAAACGAGGGGTATTTGACTAATGTGAGGATTGTTACCGTGAAGGATTTTCTAAAGGAAACTGACTCTGATACAGGTTAAGCATTTGAAAAGTCATAAAAAAAAACCCCTATGAAACCAGACCGTTCACAAAAATTCGTATCCGAACGGAGCTTCCAGTATCCAGCGATATTATGCATTCTGCGCTGGTGATTACCACGAAACAGGGATTACTTGGGTTACAGATAAAGCATGCGAGATGTCTCTGCCTAAGAGGCAGAACTTTCTAAGGAAAACTGGCTCATATTCACGTTAAACTCTTATCACATCTACTATTTTCCTTCAAGAGATGGCCGAAGGAAACATTTGCCGGAGTTTTAGCTTTCCGGATATCTAATTTCTAAAATTTCTTTGGGGAAACCTATGAGAGACAAAGCTTCAAGCGAAATATCTTCATCTGTAATTCTAAATGTTCTGCATAGCTAGCCGAGACATCGGTTACAAAGAAACGGTTTCAGCTGGGAACCCCCTAATTGTAAGGAGATGGAGATGATCGGTTCTCGAAAACGTTTCTCATGGCTAACGCATTGTTTCATGTGATAACTGCATCACACCTGGAACTGCACGAAATCTCCAACATAGCTAGCTTCGAATTTGTTCTCTGGGAATCGAAACTCGGGTCGAACTACTCGTGCTCAACAATTTAAACGCTCGGCTGCTATCACAAAAAAAAAAAAAAAAAAAAAAAAAAAAAAAAAAAAAAAAAGATTGATTGGTAATCCTGAAGTGTAAATAAATATGTGGAACAATTGCACGGTAAGCATAATAAATTTTGAATTTGAGGGTAAGAGTGAAGATCTATCTACTAAAAAAAAATTAGTTGAACCCTTTTGCTCAAAATTTTGAAAAATAAAATGCCTTTTAGGATGTTTAGTTATATCTTCTGAGACGTAAAATATCCTTTAAGATATGGGTGTGCATATTTCGTTCCGGATTTTGTTCTCTTGGACTGGGTTTCTGCAGGTTTTCGTGGTTTTACCATGTGTAGTGGGAATATAAACAGATTTCCATAGAAAAATCGACCAAGAAAGCATTGCTTCTGAACGCTGATAGCCTTTGAAGCCTTTTCCACAATCAAATAAATAACCAATTGTCAAATATATCTAGGCAGGAAGAGGTGAGTTTCCGCTTCTAAATAGAGAAAGTATCTTTCAAGCAATTACTATGCTGAGGCATTAGGTTATTTTGATGCTGGAGACGTGAGAAATAAGCAGTGTCCTCAACAAAACTCGAACCTGGACCTCTCGAATACCCGCCGAGTGTGCTACCGTTACAACACGAAGGCATGCAGAAAGGAGGAAGAAAATGCCTTATAACTATTAATTGTGTAAATGTACCAGCGCAATTTGTTACTATTTCTTCAAATTGTAGTTTCCGTAGTTAAATTACTAAGTTATTTAGAAAGAGCAGTAACTGCTCATAAAAATAGCAAGTGAAGATATTCTGCCATCACTACAGATGACTACGGCCAACAATTTTTCTTTAGATTTCAACAGGACACTTCATCATCAATAGATGTAATTACATACCCTTCAGATAGTGGTTTCTGTAGTTATATTCCACACTGTAAACCTCTGCAATGTTTAAAATTTAACCGGAGTGAGAATTTTTTGTATGTATGCAAAAATATGTGATTCTTTCTTAAATACTTCGTCTCAGTGGGGGAGGTGATAATATTTGTTCGATGATTTTCTTTACAATGAAGTAAAAATTTTATGGACGAAAAGTATTTCCTAAGTTGATCTTACCTGAAGACAACCAAATTTGTGTTCTTTCATTCTGTCAAGTATTTTGTATAATAGCAAAAGTCTATATTTTCTTAGAAATATTTCACAAAATTATTATCTATACAATTACACGTTTCGATGCAATTATAGTTTTAGCTAAAGCAGTTTAAAGTAAAATCCGTTTTATATTTTCGGGAAAAAAAAGAAAAACACTACATTCATAAAATACCATACTGGACGAAGAATTAAAGCTATCAACTAAATTTAAGAACCTGTAACAAATTTATAAAGGAATGTACCAAACTCATAAAATGCGAACACTTCGCGTTTTGAGATACTATACAATCAGTTTCAGATGGTAATTTGTACATATAGTATATATAAAGAAGTCCGGTGGCGCAGTAGCTAGCGCCTTTCGCAACAGCACCAGAGGTCCGGGGTTCGATCCCCGGCCTGGGCAAGGTCGACTCAGCCTTTCATCCTTTGAGTGGGTCGATAAAATGAGTACCAAGTTCACTTGGGGACTAAACACTGGGGGTCCTGCCACAAACTGACCACTTGTCCGGGACATATGCTCATGCACTCCGGGGCCCATGGTTAAGAAAGCAGATATCGGGCACTGCAGGCCTTGGCCCACTAGGGCTGTTGCGCCACTGAGTTTAGTACTTTAGTATATATAAAATTATACTTTATTTTAATATCTGTTATTGGTTTGAATATTATAACTTTTCGTATTATAAGTTAAGTATAATCCTCTGAATAAACCCAGGCTTTCGGAAACTTTTGTCAAGGGAGGATGAGTGTTTTGTGAAGTGTTAACTCAATGATACCATAAACACACGAGAATCCGGTACTCTTCGCACCTTCGAAATGCTAGATTATTACATATGCCTCATTATAGGTTTGGTGTAGCTTATTTGATTATGGCAGAGACCTCGAGGACTGTCAGCCTAAGGAGAGGGCTGACCTTCGGGGAGGACTTTCTAAACTTTGGTTAGTTTAGTTTATTGAGAGTATGACAAAGCCCACTAAGGCTATCTGGCTAAGGGGAGGGATGTTTTCGTGGAGGACTTTCTGAGAGAAAATGGCATGTATACATGTTACATACAAGGAAAATCACGAAAACGCCCATGCAGCCAACCCGTTCACGGGATTCGAACCTTGAATCAAATTACTGGTGTTCAACTACTTAACCGCTCGGCCGCTGGTGGCTTGCCTCATTGTAGGATTACATCTGTTAAAGAGCCTAAAAGCGGTTCTGAAGACCTTGAACGTATTGCTTTAACATATTTTTAAATAAGTCCTTCCAGCTATTCTACACATGCATTACTTGTTTTATAAACTCCTCTTCTTAAATAAATCAATCAGTAAAGGGATATTATTACGGAGAAGATAAAAATTTATTACTTATCTAATGTTACAGTATTATTATGACTTCATTAGAGTGGATTATTTAGATTATGATAAGGCATATTATTTGCCTAAGGAAAGAGTTTCCTTAGTACCGCGCATGAGAAGAAACGGGAAACTTCCCATACAATCAGCCTGCTGGCTAGGATTTGAGCCCAAATCGACTTACAAGTGGACAGCAATTTTAAAACTTGACCATTGGTAGGGCTTTCTTAAGCGAAGTAATATCAGAATGCGTTTTTCTTGGTACATACAATTTTCGATATAATTATATTTCCACATTCGGTTCATCTCTATCATCTTCAATCCAATCAATATGTTCGTCTTCCGGAAAATGGTTAATGTCCTGTTTAAAATTTTAGAGTGGCTTATCCAAGTCCATTAATATGGCAAGACGAACAGTGTCGGTGAGAAGCCACTAGACAGCGCATCTGAATATTGTCTAACGGCACGCGTATACCACTCTCAAGTGCGAGGAATTTCGCCATACAAGTGCCTCACAATTCGACTGCCTCGAACATTAAGATTCCGACTTTCCCGACAAGCAGAATTTTCTCTAGGAAGACAATTAATAAGTATAATTCTGATTTTTCACACATTAATATCGTATTTTTATAACATTATTACAACACATTATAATTACATTATTACACATTATTTAAATTGCGCTTTTTTCCAACTATAACATTAAAATGCGTTTAAGATTTCCTGTATGTTTGCAGAAGGATTTTGTAGTGCTGAATCACATGGTTTTCTGTCAAACAGAAGCGTAACTCTGTCTTCATTATCCATACAGATCATTTTATCTTTTCATTTCAGGATAATCAGGGTAATTTTAATTTAAAGTTGCGTCACGTAAGCATAGCCTGGGGCAGAGCAGGTGTTACAACAAGCACGTACGTACTTACAGTAAAGAGAGATTTGTATTAATATTTATTGATTAAAATGCTTTCGAGAATTAAAAAATTGCTCCGAATCACAGATGCTTTTTTCATTGCTTCAAAAATAAATACATAAATAAATAAATAAATAAATAAATAAAAAGCGGAAGTGAAAGAACACAGTATTAAACGAAGAGAAATAATACCATAAAATTTCCTTCTTGAAACTTAATTAAATTTTCTTTTGATGTTCTTTTTACTTTATTCTTCGTTAAAATTTTTTAAAACAGAATGAGCTTCGCTTGGCTCCTTAACGGAGAAAACGTTTTCAGATAATTACACTGCTCTAAAATTCTTATCTTTTAGTGAATTATGCGTTTTTCGAAATATGAATTTATAAATCTTCATCATTTGTTTGATAAAAAGAAATTCACTTAAGAAGTCTTTCACTCATACAGATAACAATTATCAAAGATCAAAAATCAGAGGTTACGAGGCTTTTAATAATTGGCATCTCTTCCTATGTACTACATAGGGTGAAGAAAAAAGTACGCTTTAAGTCCACAAACGGTTTACAGTTAACATTCATTTAAATTTGGTTTGTTCTGGTTTATGTGACTACGGCAAAATCTTGACGTATATCTGCCTAAGGGAAGGGATGCCTTCATGGAAGACTTTCTAAGGAAAGCTGGCTCGTATGCACGTTACACATAGGGAAAACCGCGAAAACGCTCATGCAGCCAGCCTGTTCGCAGTATTCGAACCCCCGGACCGAACTACCAGTGTTCAGCGACTTTACCGCTCGGCCTCTGGTGGGCCTCATTTAAATTAGATTTGCTGAAATGCCCATTCCAGGAACAGCAGGTCCTTTTTGTAAACTCTTAAGCAGTTAAATGTAAGGTACCTTAATTTTTAACCTAAAAATTTTAAAAACTGCTTGCGAACGACATAAACTCTGGTTTTGCTAAATGCTGAGAAATCCAAAAAACACTCGAATTTACCTTCTTGATTCACAGTCTGATACTAGTTAGATGTTAAGAACTGAAATTCGTAGCTGCTGCGTGTCTTATTAATAATCACCCAGGCTTTAATTCGAAATCATGATTATGCAATTAACATTTTCAATGTATGATTGCAATGTCTTCATATGTATGTTTTTCTGTGTCCAACTCACCTTATAGCTAAAAAATTGAAATTTTTACCTAGAAATAGAGAACCGAATAATAAAGTGATAGCCAAATAGTACTCAGTCTAGATGTTTAGGTCTCGCTTTTATGTATAATTGTATTTATTTACGTTGACTGTTTCCCTTCCAGTTATAGAACTCGGTTTATGAACTTTTTATTACTTTTTAACCAACGTACTCTTAATTTTATCTTATTTCTTATATTTTCTGATCAAATACATGATTTTACTTAATTTTTAATTTCATCACAATGTACATTTAACATAACGTGGTATTGTACATTTAACATAACATGGTAATGTACATTTGACATAACGTGGTAAATGTACATTTTAACGTTTGCTGTTTTTAACATGCCCTAAATTTTTAATTAATTTGCTATATTTTCTGAGCATAGAAACTTTTTTTAACTTTGCACTTTTTATCTCTTTTTGTACTCCTCAACTTTTGTAATTTTCAACATATTCTATTTTAAAATTATTTGTTATATTTTACGAGCGTAATTATTTAAATGCCTGCTTTTTAATTTAGCATATCATTTAATTTTAAACATTATTCTTAACCTTTTGATACTTTTTATCTTTCTGATTTCCAAGATACTCTGAATTTTAACTCAATTCTTGTAACTTTTTATCATAGTAACACTTTTCATGTTCCTTTTTTACTATTTCACTTAATTTTACCTGATTTTTCACGTTTAACTTTTCTAAATATACTGATAATTTTCAATTAAGCATTTGTTTTATAATCGTTAACTACTATTCATATGCAGTTCATCGAATAGCCCTTATTTATTTTACATTTTATAGTTACATTTTAATATACGTGTTATAGATTTCTCGTTCTGTAACAATATTACTAACTCTTACTAACCATTGCTAACTCTACTATCTTACTCCATTTAGGTACTGCTATTAACTTCCTTCGCATTTCCAACCTTTATTATTTCGTACATAATCATATATTTTCTCATATTTTTAATATCATTTATATATAAATGCATGTTTTCAAGCTTTTTAATGTTACCAATATTTAGTTTCGAGCCCCATTAATTTTCATAACGAATTAATGTAATCCGAATTTTTAGAATAAAATTTCATATGCAAATTTACGAGCATATTCACTGTTTCGTCCATTCGTATAGAAATCTTTCTTGCTACTTTTAGCATTTAATTCAAGATTTTTTGCTAATTGATTGAATCCATTCGTTTATTTTTATACTTCCCTGACTATGCAAATTCTACTTTATTACCTTTTCCTGCGTTAATTATGGCTATTTTTGCTTTCATGGACAACTTTCAAGAGAAACTAACAATTACTGACATCACACGTACAAAGGAATTTCTAAGATCAACATTTCCGTTATCGAATCAGAAGTGAATAACCCAGTATTCAACAATTTTACCCATCGGTTACCATTCCATCTCTTGAAATTTTATTTAGTTGATTTATTTTTATTTCTAGCACATAACATTAACACTTTTATTCGAACTTAATTCGGTTCCAACCCAATTCACTAGCTAACTTCATTTATATTCCATTTTATAATTTATTATATTAGGACTTTCTTTCATGAATGTTAGTTTTCAATAACTTAAGTATTGCAAATTCATTTCATTACGAACGAAAGCTTGTTAAAGACTATTATACATTGTAGAATTTTTTAGAATCTTTCGATGTCAGGGAACTGAAGAAATGTGCAGTACTCTCAACGGGACTCGAACTCCAGAATATTTGTCGGACGTGCTTCCAGTTATGATATGAAGGCACGCGGAAAGGAGGCAGAAAATACACACACTGGGCCAATGAATTAGAAACCTTTGAGATTTTCATTTGAATGCGTGCTAGGGTTGAAGTATGAAAATATTTGTTATGACGTGGTTAGAATGCTACAATAAGTAAGGTGTAAGAGTTCTTTTGACGACGAATGAAGTAAAATGGGTAAAACGACAGATATTTCACCATTTGAAAAATGGCTTATTGTTGGTGTCTGTTTAGCAAGAGCCTCGATTTCCAAGACAGCAAATCTCACTGGATTCTCAAAAGCAGTCATATCAAAGGTTTTCAAAAGTTGGAATCAGAACCCACAGTTCATCTCTAGAACATGTAACTGCGGTTCGAGCACAGTTTTCCAAGTGATCGGCGTCGTTTCCGACGAATTGTACTGCAGAACAGGGGCTTTACTATGCTTCAACTGACACAGATCGTCAACCAAGCCTCTTTCCAACAGTTTTCAGCTCAAGCCATACACAGAGAATTGCAGAGGATAGGAATGCAAAGTCGGGTGCTTGTGAGAAAACCACTCATTTCTGTCCGACTTGCTAGAATTCGTTTGCAGTAGTGTCGGAAAAGAAGACACTGGACATCTGAGGATTGGAAACGGGTAATGTGATCGGATGAATCACGCTACACCTTATTTTGCAGTGATGGAAGACGTCGAATTTGGCGAGAACGCCATGAAACTGAGAATATATCTTGCCTTAGTCGCACTGTGTAAGAGTCTTGTACGAGTATCATGATATGGGGCAAGCTCTGCTGGCATGGAAGTGGTGCCCGGGTGTTCCTTGAGGGTAAAAAAACAGCCATGAGATACCTAGATATACTGGCAGATCAAGTGCACCCTGCAGTGTTGCATTTTTACCCTGATGGCAACAGATACTTCATGGACGATAATGCAAGTGTATATCATGCCAGAAGAGTTCAAAATTGGTTCGCTGAACATCAGTCTGACTTCCAGCACCTTCCCTGGCCACTGCATACAGCGAATCTTAACCACATAGAAAATGTGTGGGATATGGTGGAAAGACTCATTCGACAGCACTCTCCTCTTCCATCTAAATTACAAGATCTAAAAAGTTGCATAGCCGATGGCATTCTCTGAACGTAAATTGCACTCCAGAAGCATGTAGATTCGATGACCAAATGAATCAGAGCAGTTATCTGTGCAAAAGGTGGAATAATAATAATCTTGGGTTTCTAATTCATTGGCTAGTGTGTACCTTATAGCCTTTACACCAACATATCATTACCAATATACATATATTTATAGAAGGAACCAAAGAATTAAACAGATATTTTACCAAAATCTACGCTATATTTTCGAATAATTTAACTTTCATTCATTCTGAATACAGAATGTTCTTTATAAAGTAATAGTCATATCACCTAATATTCCTTAATAATACCGGTTTCACGAATGTAATGCCTTTTCAGTAAAACATTTCGCACATATAATGTTAAAGATTTTCATAATTGCAGATGTAAGCGCATAGCATAGAACATTCTACGCAATTTCGAGGACTAAAATTTATTTAATGAAGCTAAATGTTATCTTTTTTAAGACGCAAAATCCTAAAAACTATGAAATTCATTAAAATTTTACCTAATTGCATGCTGTCTTAGTACAGAATACACATCTTATTTTTCTTAACATAATATTGAGAACTAAATACAAAACAAGAATGCTTCACTGTAGAATATTTCCTGCGTTACCTAAATCGGTGTTGAACCTTTACCGAATTTAAGTTATTCACCCAGAATTCCCAACAAGTTTTAGAAAATGTGCTACAGAAAGCCTTTACATTTACCTAAAAATGAGTCTTATCTCCTGTAAATTTACTATGAATTAAAACCTGGTTGGTGTTCACCTTAGTCAACTTTATCAGTATGCACACAAAAATCATGAATCATTTTGTAGCATAAATCAGCAGTTCTCATGCATTTAGTACTAATTCAACTAACTTCAATTAACTTTCAATTAGGATTTTTAAAAGACAAATGTATTTATACTGCATATTATAAGATTAACCCCAAGCGTTATGCGATTAAATATCCAGTACTCACATTAAGAAATCTCACTCATTACGAAAAGTAAAACTTTGCCCAATTTTCAACGAAACGTAAAATCTCGTAATACATTTATACCTGAGTAAGATATCATTTTACAGTACACGGTAAAAAAAGCGTTTTCTCATGCTAACTTATCAACCCTCAGGAACTAAGAGTAAGGTAATGAATCAGTGTTTTTAGAAAATTTCCATTCTTTTCTAAATATACCTTTTAACCCTTCCTTATATATAATTTTTGACATGCTTTCACTGAAAAGGAAAAATAAATAATTAAAAAATAAAGTTTATCCCTAGCAAATGACCTTGGTTTGGTTTATTCGATTGTGACAAAGCACTCGAAAGCTATCTGCCTAGGGGAGCGATGCCTTCGTGGAGGATTTTTCTAAGGAAAATTTGCTCGTACACATGTTAAAACACATGGGGAAAACACGAAAACGCCCATGAAGCGAGCCTATTCGCAGAATTCGAACCTCGGACCGAACTACCAGTATTCAGCGATTTTACCGCTCGGGTGCCGGTACGTTCAATAAAGAATTTTGAAAAACTCACGATCATGTACGCATTTATTACTCAATAGTTCAGTGTCAAACCAAAATTCGATATTTTTAATGATATATACATCGATTTTCATCTCCGAGTTAAACTTTATATGTCTATTATAGATATTTCAATGCAAAAGACTTCTAGTTTTGACTATTTTAATTTAAATTATTGAGAAATATATTGACCATTGTCAGAGAAATTCATTTCAATATTAATTTTTACCATCCTGAAAGATTTGAGTAAAACTCTCTCTACCATAATCACAACGAAATACTACAATATTACTTATAAAACATGAATATTCTTTCTGTTTTCTCTTCTATAGATATGAATAAATTGCACTTTAGACAGAAGATTTAATTCATATTACAAAACTTAGATACTATTTGCAAGGAGAAACATTGCACATGTTTACATAACATCATATCATCGCACATATTTATATAGTTCTGAAATTAAAGATGAGACTTTATTTTAAAAAATTCGAAATATATGAAGTTCGTTATTATAATTAATTGGCGCTCTAAACTAAATACTGGTAACACCAAAGAAATACTGGTAACATTGAAAATATCAATGTGTTTATGAAAATTAAACATGCGAAAAATAGTGTAAAATAAAGTGAAAGAGCAACGCCAAAAGCGATCGAAAATTATAAAAAATGAGTTCAAATTCGGAGTCTATTGGAAACTACCATGTCGGTACTTTTCTGTTTCGCCGGCGCAAATCTCGCCAAGCAGACTTTATTGGCGACAACATACAGTATACACATAAAAAATGTTAGTAAATGTTAGTTCTAAGAATTTTTTATTTTGAAGGCACAAATATTTTAATATCCTTTAAAATTTTGTAAAAAGCCAATAAATAGAGACAATAAATTTGTAAAAAGACATTAATTTAAGAATTTACTATGCTTTCATGGTTCAACATCCCGATTCGCCGGTTCATATCACGTGACCCCGAGTGATCTCATCTCACGCAAACTACGCTACAAAAATCTAATTCTCTCAGTAATTATCTGCATTAATTTCTTAATTAACTCTTAATTTGGAATACAAGTTTAAATGCAAGAATTACTTCAATTCGTACGAATAGCTTACTCAGAAGTTATATAAAACCGCAGTGCTTTACTTCGCTGGTGCATTCTCAATTAGAATTGACGAATTTAACTCTGGACTTTGTCTTTTCTATATTTTCGTCTTCGGGTGAGCGTGGTGATTGCAATTCTAATTGACTTAATCACCGAGAATGGTCTTAGGGCATAAAATTGAACTATCTGGTAAAATTTCTACGTAATTGTGTGCCAATATTGAAAGAAACAATCAATCTGATAAGAAATGGTTGCGACTTGTTTTGAAAATGAGGCGTTAAAGGTTACCATCGAGGATATTCCGTTTGGCATCCGTTGTACCATCATTGGCGAGTTTATCGCCTGCGCCGGCAAAACGGAAAAGTACCAAAATATCAAAGTAAGAAATAACGTTTAAAATTAACAAATTAATTAAAAATTTAGGACATGTTTAAAATTGCGAACGTTTAAAAAGTGATCAGAAAATGTGAGAAATAGGATAAACTAAGAATATATGGATTAAAAGGCATGAAAAAAAAGTCTGAGTTATTAAATAAACAAAAAAAAAAAAAAAGTAGTAATGCATTTAAGATTACAGAAAATATTTATGTTGTTATGAACTGAAAATATGAGTTAAATTAAGAGTGCATAGGAAATTATACAGCTTAAAATATACAGTAGAAATTAAAAATGTACACCTAAATTTAAGTAAAGCTCTTGCGGATAAGCAATGAATGTTAAAAGTAAGAGCGGAAATTGTTAAGGGTACATAGGAGTTAACCATTATGTACATAGTAAAATAACTGTAATATATAGAAAAATGCAAGGTCTTGACAGGTAAAAATTTAAGTCAAAGGAAATTACAGCTGGAAAATCAATAAAAAATAATCTGTTATCAAAAAGTCTCTCTTATCTTGGTCCTCCCCCCCCCCCTCCGCTCATCAGCTGCCTGCCTCATATTGCAGTGCACGTCGCCTGCCGACTTGCTGCGTACTCCCCGTCCTCTCGCTGAACCGGCTCTTTCATGCTATTAATGTGATTATTTACTGACCTTACGCTGTATGACGAAAAGGGGGAAAATGATCTCATAAAGCCCAACAGGCACAAACATTAAAAGATTTTAAAAATCGAGTTAGAAGATATATTCTGCAGGCTACGTCTTTTTTTGAAGACCTAGTTGTACTTCGCGATTCTACTGCGATTTATGCTCTCAGTTTAATGATTCAGGAGGAAGATTTTTTTAATGATTCAGGAGGAAGTTTAATGATTCAGGAAGGATTTGCCTGTTCCAGCAGTCTTGCCTGGCTAAAACCTTATGGAAAATTTGAAGAAGGGCAACATTAGCTCTTTCGAAAATGTATATCCAAAAATGGACAAGAAGTGATATTCACTTCTAGAAAAACGAAAGTTGCTCTATTTTTTGCATGATTTTGTTTTATACATGTAAAATAACTGCATTCAAATTATGCGGAAAATGCTTAGTGAAATATTGTGTTGAATTATTTTCCTTTTATAAAAGCATAAATTTGCAAATAGCGACGGTACATCCCCTCTTTATGTTCCACTGAAGTTAAAGCACAGGGGTGGAAAAAAGATGATAACAAAAACTAATAAACACAAAAATCTGTAAAAATCCAATGAGCCCGTGCAATGAACTCATTTCAAGTAGTTTCATTAATTGTTGTGCCAAAACAAAAGGTTGGTTAGTTAATTACTTACTGCAAAGCATGCGAATGCTATTTGCCTTAGGAGAGATGCCATCGTGAAGGAATTTCTAAAAAAAAAAAAAAAAAAAAAAAAAAAAAAATTCAGTGAGAAAGGCATTGAGAAGGAAAACTATTGAACTTCTCGAAACCAATTGGTCACAAAACTTTCAGAAGGGGGCAATCATATGAAAAAAACGACAGATGTAACTCATGGAATTTCGCATTCATTCCGCAAAACTCAAAGCTAGACGAAGTGCCCGTTTGTAGCATTTAACAATAATATATTCTGCAGGCTACATCTTTTATTTAAGTTATTATTAAAATTATTATTAAATTAGACTTGCAAAAATTATGTATAGGTCAGTCACCAGCATACCATTTTATAAGAAGGTGCTTGCCTGGCAAGTACTGTGCATATTATGCTGCAGTAAGTGTTTTTTTTTTTTTTTTTTTTTTTTTTTTTCGTGTAATGTGATGAGAGTGTTGGCCTTTTCAACAAATAACTTTGAATTATTGGGACTAATAAGCGGGTCATGCGATTAGCCAAATGGCTTGTAAATCACTAATGTTGTACAAATGATGGTGATTAAGGGAAATAAAGGCGAAACTACCTCTAACATACGGCACAGCTCCAGGATGAACTGAGAAGTATTGCTGAAAGTTGTTTAGTGTGTCGATGCAACATGTCGAAGGAGGTACTGTTAAGTGAATTGGCTTTGGTTTATCTGATTATGCCAAAGCCTCGAAGGCTATCTGCCTAAGAAGAGGAACGCCTTCGTAGAGGACTTTCTGAGGGAAACTGGTTACTATACACATTACACATGGAAAAAACCTCGAAAACGCCCATGCAGCCAGCCCGTTCGTCGGATTCGAACCTCGGACCGAACTACCAGTATTCAGCAATATTACCGCTGTGGGCTGCTGTTAAATGGAAAGGGTAGACATTTTGGCGTGGCAATAAAAATGAATATATCGATGATAGCAAGCGTTGATCGATAGTCACTAGAGTTGCTTGTTAGAGGCATTTCCAACTAGTAAGCAGAAAATTTTGGAGCAAATGGCACGGTTTCACGTATGTAATCATCTTTACTTTATGACAGATATTTTTGTTCTATTGTAGAGACACTAGATATTTTTTGAAAGCAGGAGAGATGAAAAATGAGGAATGCCTTCGCCGGGACTCGAACCACGGACCTCTCGAATACGCACCGAGCGCGCTGACCACTACAACACGAAGGCATGCTAAGAAGGCGGAAGAAATAGCTTACATACTCCCCCTTTTAAAGGGCGACTGGGAATTAGAGGACCCAATCACCCAATCCTGGAAGTGGAGATTCATCATTCACCACCTTTTTTAGTTCGGGCGCCACTGTAGAGACATTAGGTATTTTTTGAAAGTAGAAGAGATGAAAAATGTGCAATGCCCTCGCAGGGACTCGAACCACGGACCTCTCGAATACGCGTCGAGCGTGCTGACCACTACAACACGAGAAATACCTTACAGTATGACAGAGGAAAGGAAATGCGGAAGAGCAAAGTCGTTTAAACATGTAAAACTTTGGAAATGGAATGAAAATCACCGCTTCTGTTACTTCCAAAATTCAGTTTTATAAGTAGTATATATCGTTTAGCACCTAAGAAGAAATGGGAAACGAGTCTTGCTGAAAATTTAGAGATAGGTACCATTAGAGACAGGGGATGCTCCCTTGATTTGCATATCATATGGCTATATTTTTCATTTTTTTCTCGAGTTTCACTTCTTGTAGAATTAACTAAGGTTACAATAGGCGAGATTTCGATACATATGCAAAATGATGGAATTTCTGTAATCGACAGTCCTTTATATCCCTTACTGACGAGTAGTTTAGACGACAGAAATTGGTTGTAAACAATCTAATTGAAAAGCAACATAAGTTTTTCGCAGTTTCGGCAAATACGAACCAGTTTTCTTCAGAAAATCCCCTCGAATATTTTCCTCCTAAGAAAAACAGTCCTCGAATACTCTGCCAGAAAAACAATATTATCTAACTTTTAAGTTTTTTAAAAGTCGATAACAACAAAAGGAGGTTTCGTTCATTTTCATATGATTTTGTTAGTAGAGTAAAATGTAAACCACTAAAACATCAAATCCTAGTGTTAGTCCAATACTTTACACTAGCTGAGCAACTGAATATGTTATGATTTAGTAATGATGAACCTGTAATAATCCAATCTTCATTGCTTGCCATAATCTTCTCGAATTCATATTTATTCCCATATAAAGCAGGCTAATATCCCTTTGACTGATAACATTAAGATAAAAATTTTTACATTTTGTTTGTCACATGAGCCAAAATATGTGAATTTAGCAGATTTTTTATTTAAATTATTATTAAAATTATTATTAAATTAATCTTTCACTGGTGTAAGATAGTCAGGGAGGAAGTTTAACTGTTAGTGTGAGGGAAAAAAGGAAGTTTAAAAGAAGTGCTGCGGTTTTATTAGGCTAAAACGAATCATCTATTATTTTTAGTACATACTCATATCCGGTTGGAACGCTGTAAGCTAAATGTAAACTTTGCCGAAACTCAAAACTAAACGTAAAGAAAATTTTGCAAACGCTCTTAAAAGAACGCTATGCAACATTTTTAAGTGGTTTCAACTGTTAACAAAATTTCTGATCCAAGAATAATTTCCTAATTTATAATCCCATAAAAATGACTTTGATTTTGCAGTCACTTATATATCGAAAATTACCTTCAAGGTATTGGAATCCTAGCCATTAGGTTCATTGCCTTAGTGAAGTTCTGAATAAATTTTTGCTTAATGTTTAGCGAAAAGTGATAATATTTCCAGGATCTATAACTGCTCTGCTGATGATGTGAAACTTTTCTGAGGCTACGGTGCATCTTTTCGTTAGTGTTTTCGAATGTAATGATTTAATCTATCGCTTTTACACCTTTCAAAAAGAAAGCAATAGCATTTTTTACAGCGCAGCTGAAGTTAAAAAGAATAACGATTATTTAAAATTTATTACAAAACATATTGGTAAACCTTTAGTAGAAGCAATTTTAAACTTCCAAACGTTTCTTATATTGACAGCGTGAACTAATGGTGCTATCGGATTTAGTTTACGTTTTTTAGAAGTGAAATTTTGTTTGGAATCGCAATTAATTTAAAATTGGAAGATCAGCTTAAAACTGGTAATAAAGCATGAAAATGGCTCACAAATAGAAATATAAACATTTATCTAATTTCAGTATTTTATATAAATTTCCACACGAAGACACATTGTTAGAGAGTAACTGTCTAAGAGTACACTACCAAGTGATGTTAATAAAATGATAAACTCACAAACAATGTGTAACAGTCTGTTACATTTACTTTTTGTTGACCATTGTAATAATACACGGGATGCTTTGGATATCGATAGTGTTTGAAACAAGCCAAAACTTGGCATAACACCTTCGAAGCTAAATATATGCTAATTTGTTAGAAGAATGAAACCTACAAACATATACGTACTCGAAATTTGTAAGGATTTATTTTATTCTAACCAATTATTGTTATTTTTCTTTCCTTTCCCTCCTGATTTCAGTTTCCTGCCGGAATATAAATTTTGTATGACGCAGATGAAAATACTAAACGTGATTCAGAAGCAGTGAAGCCCACCAGCGGCCGAGCGGTAAAATCGCTGAACACTGGTAGTTCGGTCCGAGGTTCGAATCCCGCGAACGGGCTGGCTGCATGGGCGTTTTCGTGGTTTTCCCCATGTGTAACGTGTATACGAGCCAGTTTCCCTTAGAAAGTCCTCCACGAAAGGCATCCCTCCCCTTAGGCAGATAGCCCTAGTGTGCTTTGCCTTATTCTCAATACACCACCAGAAGCAGTGTTTAAGCTGCCTTTCAGGAGTTCAAAAGAATAGTAGTAGCGGACTTAGTTCCGATGTTTATGCTGCGAGTTTGAAATTAGCTCTCTGGTTCGGTGTTTGACACCTTTCAGTTTATACTAATATTCCTCGGCTCGGCTTTGCAGTGCGCAGCTGATTTAGCATTAGTTAAGCTAAGAAGCCAGTCATTAGATATCTTAATTTACTAGTGATTGTTACATACTTATTTTTTTATTAATTTACGTAGCCACAAGTGGTGGTGTTTTGTGAGCACGAAGTGCGTGCATATGTTCATTTTAGTTTAAAATAAAAGGTTATTTTAACCTTTATTTAATTAAGGTTATTTTAAACCTTCTTCTGCAGTTTACTTTTCAAAAGACATACCGAGAATTCGCTACTTCGTCTTCCACATAGGGTTAAAGGTATATGTTTCCTAAAAGAGCACGTAGAATCTATAAGTTTATGATAAATCTCACATATAAAATCTTAATGAAGTATAAATATTTCATTAAGATTAATTAATCATTATGATAAATATTTCATCACGAAGATGTGCTTTTACCATGACTGCTTTTTCAAAATGTATCTTGATTTGATGTAAAAATTAAACTAAAATCACCTTATTTTCCTCACTAAAATTAGCCCTGATGATTCCGAAAAGAAATTTTTTCATGTTAGAGAAAATCTTAAAAACCTTTCTGCATAAAATTGAAGTTGATGCCGTTTGAGCACAGAAATAAAGGAAATGCGTTGGATGACTAGACCTTTATTCGTCAATTACGCGTGTGGAAAAGATTCATGTTTCATGACAAGTAATAAAAAAAGTATTATTCGTAAGTAATTTTCATCTATTTATATATATCTTTATATTTCTTAATAATTAATTTGTTCTTCAGCCATGAGCTCTAACCGGCCTGACTGCAGAAAAAGAAAAACTGATGATGATGTTACTAAAGTCAAAATTTTTATATTTTATATTTCTGATTTAGATGCTCACTGTCTTATAACGGCAGCACGGAATGAACGACGTTTCGATGAATAAATTGATAAAAAGTACTTTGTTTATGTTCAGCTGGAACTGAAGAAATAAATTCCATACTGTATAAAGGCTCAAGTTTTCTTCAAGTCTGTAGCACCTAAAATTCCTCCAAAAATCTATCATGAATCTTTCTGCTTATATTAATATCTTAAATCCACAGAAAAGGAAGGAAAACCGAATAACGAATGAAGGACCTCACCATGAAGAAATTGGAGCGCATGTGAAAAACTCTCAGTAATCACAATAAAAGAAGGCAGGAAGGTATTAAATTGCTTTTTAAGAAAAGCACTTGTGGTTACCCAGCTAGTAAGTTCGTAAGTAGTAATAGAAAAGTGGTACTATTGGGAAAGCTTTCGAAGAAAAGTAAAATGTGCTCAAATTAGGGAGGAGAAAACACCAAAAATATTAAGAGGACAGAAGGTTCAACTCTCAGGAATCGAATCCGAGATGATATAACTGCTTTTCGGTCGTTAAACCAGACAGCCAGTACTAAACCATTTCCTCAAATAATTTGAGGAGCAGGAATGTTTTCACATGAAGATTATCTCAGCGAAACTGGCCTCTACTTACGTTATACTTGTAGAAAACCAGAAAACTCCTATAAAGGCAACTCGTTTGCTAGGCACTGAGCAAGGGAAGGAATTCTAGTGTTCAGCGGTCTTACCAACTCAACTTTTGGTATAAATATGGACGACATACAGTGGGTACAAAAAGTATTTGCACACATACATTTTTGTTCACAATTTATAAGAAAATGCATTAAGAAATACAAAAATTGGCATTTAAAAAATAGAATAAGCCTATTCATTTAAATTAATTACAAAAAATACAATAATATTAATAAAAAACATTTTCTGCAACAATATTAAAATAGCTTATGTCAAAAAAAGTATTTGCACACTCAACTCAACTCTAGCAAATTTGCATTTTATGCTATTATTTGACAGTCATCCCGCAGTAAATAACATATGTAAGACGACTATAAAAGGAGGTGTTGTCGAAATGTTATCAGTTGATTGCCGATTCAAATTGTAATGGCAACTAAGAAATCTGAATTGCCGATTTCATTGCGAGAAAAATTTTTTTCTCTACGTGAAAATGGCCTAAGTCATCAAGAAATAGGTAAAAAAGTAAATGTTTGCTTCTCTACTATTTGGTATGTTATAAAGAAAGAGGATCTACATCAAATAACTTGCGCTCTGGACGCCCAAAGAAACTTTCACTGCTAATGAAGCGAAAAATCATAAGAGAAGCATAAAAAAATCCATTTGTTAGTGCAATTACTTTAGCCAATGATGTCGCTTCAACATCTGGAGTTCAAATCTGTGCCCAAAGTGTTCGAAATGTCCTGCACGATGCACACATTTATGTGAGATCACCAAGGAAAAAACCTCTCCTAACTGAACGAAACAGACTGAAGAGACTTGCATTCGCTAAGGAATATATCAATAAGCCAATCGATTTCTGGAAAAATGTCATATTCTCCGACGAGAGTGAGTTCAATATCTTTAAATCAGATGGCAGAAAATTAGTTTGGAGAAAACCTTGTACTGCTTTTTATTCCAAAAATGTGTTACCTACAGTTAAACATGGAGGAGGTTCTGTTATGATTTGGGGGTGCATGGCTAGCAAAGGAATTGGTAATTTGTGTTTCATTGATGGGAATATGACAGCTCGAACCTATATTGATGTGTTGCGAGATAACTTGCCACAAAGTGCAATAAAATTGGGTATCAGTAATTCGTACTATTTTCAGCAAGACAATGATCCCAAGCACACTGCCGGTATAACTCGTATGTGGTTGCTTTATAATGTACCCAGAAAACTTGCCGCCCCACCACAATCACCAGACTTAAATCCTTTGGAAAATCTGTGGAATTCTTTGGATTTAAAAATAAGAAAAAGGAAGATTTCAAGCAAATCTGCCCTTAAGCCCTTATTGAAGGTTGACTGAATACTGAGCCTACTGTTACAGAAAATTTAATTAAATCAATGCCAGCAAGATTACAAGCAGTAATAGATGCTAAAGGCATGCATACTAAATATTAGTTATTTGAAATTTGCTTATATATTTTATTTTTGTATTCATGCAGGTGTGCAAATACTTTTTTGATACGAGATATTTTAATTTTGTTACAAGAAAGCATTGTTATTTGTATTATTGTAATTTTTCTGTTTGTTTTGGATGATTAAACTTATTTTGATTTGGCAATACCAATTTTTTTATTTCTTAATGCTTCTTTTTATGAATTGCAAACAAAAGTGTAGGTGTGCAAATACTTTTTTTACCCACTGTAATACTAATGCCACTGAACTCATCTATCAAAAAGGAATTTTCCTTTTCCCAGCGAAATTGTGAAAGTCGGAAGAATCGGTCGGTTGAAATGCTTCATTCATTAAAAACAAATTTAAAATCTGAAAATGAAGACACTATTATAAAATAAACTGTATAATTATAGAATTAGTATTTTAGAAATAATTTTAAAGTTATCAACTGTTCATTAGTAATGATTAGTAAATCACATCTGAATGATATTCCTGTACAAATTTAATTCCATTTTTTCGATTACTTGTTATTATAAACCAATTTTAAAACACAGCATTTAAAGTTAAAATACTATGTTAAAGTTAAAGCACGTTGAGTGATTTGCCGTATAATCAAATAAACCTGTACCAAATGGACTCGCAATATACATACTTTGGTAAAATCCTAGTATACGGTGCAGCCTTGGCGCGACTTTGAAAATTATCGCCAACACCAAAAATGATCCAAAGAACGTCTATATATATATACTATACACTATATACTATGTGTGTATATAACATAGCATATATACTATATACATAGTATATACTATGTTTAACTATATATTTTCTTTGAATGACCCGTTAACTACTCATCGCAATGTCCGGTTTTTACTGCTCATCATAAAGTCTCCAAAAGTAGCCAAATCCCGTGTGCACCGGATACTAGGATTAAACCCATACTTTGAGCAAGTAATCAGAGAAATTATTTATACATTTAATAAATAAAAACCTCGCAACTAAAAATTAAGTTATTTTTCGATGAATAGGTAACACATCTGGCTACATTATTAATGCAATAAAAAACACACAGTTGTGAAGATTTACATTAGATTTATAATATTAGAAGAGAAAACTATAGCTAGAAATTTTCCATTTTCTACATTAAATTTAATGTTCAAAATCATCTTTTCCCAAAGTTTCGCAGCTGAGGTCATCCACTTTCCATGTTTTTTTATAATATTATTTGGTAAAATTAGCAATATAAATCGAATACTACAAAACATACTTTCCTTTCTGTTATAACTTGGCCAACCAGCGGCCGAGCGGTAAAGTCGCTGAACACTGGTTGTTCGGTCCGAGGTTCGAATCCCGCGAACGGGCTGGCTGCATGGGCGTTTTCGTGGTTTTCCCCACGTGTAACGTGTATACGATCCAGTTTTCCTTAGAAAGTCCTCCACGAAGGCATCCCTCCCCTTAGGCAGGTAGCCCTCGTGTGCTTTACGATAATTATATACACACATAATCTTTTATAACTTGAGAAGGCAGTATGATTTTACTGGAAGATAGTGTGTAGAGCTAGCTCTGTATTTCTTTTGCTTTTAGGCAATTTTAATCGGATAATCGGATCCACGAGTGTTCGAGAAGCTAAAGTTGAGCTACACTGGTAGGTCCTAGGTTGTTTTTTCCGTAAGCGAATTGATTGCTTGCATGCATACACTTTTCTAAGGTCTGTTGCTTTACAGAGATAACACTCCTAATGTAGATAGCTCTTAGTACTTCGCAATGATTAATTGAACAACCAATTAATTCATTCATTCATCAGATAATTTTATTAGCCGTGATCAAGGGATACTACTAGCACTGAGTTGGAATAGTATGCAATTTCTAACAGCAGGTCTCTGACATATTAAATAGAGTTTTCAAAAATAGTAAGGGTAATAATTTTCAAGGAACAACTAAAATACTTCTCTTCGCCTCAGGTATTCCATACGTGTCAATTCAAACCAATAAATACTTATAAAAGCAATAAGAGTTAACCAATTGTTTGATTGGCTAATCTTTGGAATATGGTAACAGGTAGTTTGGCGACATTTTGGTAAGGCGATAAAGGTTATTAGCTAGGACTTTAGCAGTGTACATGGATAAAGTTAAGAGTGTGCGCAATGCCATTTTGTGCAATTCTGGGATGTTTTTTTAAGTGAAAATAGGTCGACGTGTACATGGATTCCGTGTATGTGTAATTCTTAAAAACGCGGTAAGCAGTTTGCGATTCTGCACTTTCTCCCAATTTCTACCTAATTTTGGTCATGATTAAGCACTTTTGTTCCATAAAAGTTCTAGCATAAGCGTAATTCAGCAAGCAGATTGTTGGAAAAAAAAAAAAATGTTGAGTAAAAAAAAAAAATAAATAAAAAAATTGCCTTTACTTCGTAAAAACAAAATGGCGTCCAAACAAAAACTAGCAGGTTGTTGTAGCAGGGTTGGTCGCCAAATTTTCGCCAAAAAATCGCCAAGTTACCATAATCCAAAGATTAAACGTTTGATTAATAAGGTGTCACTGGTGCCATATAAACTTTGTTAATGTTGTAATTAAACTTATTCTGAGAAAGCATTTTTAAATGCTGCAATTGCTTGCACATTTGAAATAGAAAAGGCAGGTACTTTTTCGTTTCACCGGCGCAAATCTCGCCAATCAGACTTTATTGGCGACAACATACAGTATATACATAAAAAATGCTAACAAATGTTAGTTCTAAGAATTTTGTATTATGAAGGCATAAACATTTTAGTATCGTTTAAAATTTTGTAAAAAGCCAATAAATAAAGACAATAAATTTGTAAAAAGTCATTAATTTAAGAATTTACTATGCTTTCACGGTTCAATATCCTGATTCGCCGGTTCATATCACGTGATTCCAAGTGATCTCATCTCACGTAAACTACGCTCCAAAAATCTAATTTTCTCAGTAATTATCTACATTAATTTTAAGTTTAATCTTAATTTGGAATACAAGTTTAAATGCAAGAATTATTTCAATTCGTACGAATAGCTTACTCAGAAGTTATGTAGAACCGCGGTGCTTTACTTCGCTAGTGCATTCTCATTAGAACTGATGACCCTTGACTTTGCCTTTTCTATATTTTGCCTTCGGGTGAGCCGTGTGATTGCATCCTAGTTGATTTAATTACCGCGAATGGCCTTAGGGCATAAAATTGAACTATCTGGTAAAAATTCTATGTAATTGTATGCCAGTATTGAAAGAAACAAGCAATCTGATAAGAAATGGCTGCGACTTATTTTGAAAATGAGGCGTAAAAGGTTACCAGCGAGGTTATTCCGTTTGGCATCAGTTGTAGCACTATTGGCGACTTTATCGCCTGCGCCGGCAAAACGGAAAAGTACCAAAAGGCATTTTACAAACATGGTTAACGAATGGAGTTTTTAATGCCTATACCTCACCGGCTACTCTAGAGGAAGTGCTTATTTTTCAGAGTAATAAAATTTCCTATTAAATGATGTAATATGATTAATGAAGGTTATATATATATATTACCGTCATTTAGCTTAAATGTGGATGTGCATGGTAACCCTGGCTTATTTTCTCACAAATATCAAAGCCTTTGAGTTCTCAATTTTCGTTCCGAATTAATTTGGTTTTATTGAATTAAGCTGGAGCTAACTTAAATACCATCCGTTTAGCCGCTCTTTGTTACTGTCATTCAGAAATTCTGCTTTGGATACACGTTAACTTGGACTGTAGTAAGCTATGGTCGCCTTAAATAGCTGACAATAAAAGTAAACTGTAATTTAAAACTCCATTGATATTTCAAACAGTCAAAAGTACATATATGTGCAGTCAAAAATATACTTCTGAATTTAGTACTTATATAGTTTTGAGGCCCACCAGCGACCGAGCGGTAAAGACGCTGAGCACTGGTAGTTCGGTCCGAGGTTCGAATCCCGCGAACGGGCTGGCTGCATGTGCGTTTTCGTAGTTTTCCCCATGTGTAACGTGTATACGAGCCAGTTTCCCTTAGAAAGTCCTCCACGAAGGCATCCCTCCCTTTAGCAGATAGCTCTCGTGTGCTTTGCCATAATTGAATAATCCTAATCCTACATAGTTTCGATTATCATCAATAGATTTTTAAAATGTCTGAAGCAGAGAATTTTCTTTCTAAATTCGTTACAAGCTCTTATCTTGAAGAAAATATAATGTTCAGTAGAATGAAGGATGAAGTCGCATTGAAGTCTGACTTTCGGAAGTAATTCGAAATTGATACTTCTCGTTTTGAAAGTACCCTTTTAAGTACTTTTGATGAGGAAATTTTACTTATATCTAATGGATATTTTCCCAAGCGAATGGTTTATTAATCATTCTAGATAAAAAACTGGTTAGCCTTTTAACACTGCGGTAAATCTCAGCGGGATTTCGAATAAAAAAAAAAGGCGTTATTTTGAAAGCCACTGTTTTCTTAAACGGGTTTATGACAACAAGAAAATTCAACTTTAGAAACACTTCATATATCATTTTTATGGAAATGAAGTTAAAAGAAAGTATAATAACCGCAAGTATATATGAAAGAGCGTCATTATTCAGTAAGCTTAGTCATTATCAGTGATTCTTGACATTCGCTATTTTATAAACAGACAGTTAATTTAGGATCCAACTCTTCCTTTAGGAGTAAAAGTTAGATTTCCGCTTTATTAACAAAGAACTATAAAGATAAATTTCTTTTTAATCCGTTTTTCAACAGCAAAAGGTACTCAAGAGACACTTATGCTTTTAATTATTAACTTTTGTTAATATAAATTCTTAAAGTCGCAAATGCTAGTTTTGGGTGAGAGAAATGCCTTCCTTTTTTTTAATTTAAAATAAATATTCAGAAATTTGCCCTTAAGCTGAATTTACAACCTTCTGCCATTAGTTGGACGGAATGAAATAAAGTAGGTTCATATAACTAAAATTAGAACTTGGAGATTAAAATATTTCTGATAAACTTCAAATGGAATTTTACTTGGAAACTTTTTGACTCTCCAATGTACCTAGAAAAACAAGGTCGAATTTTAAGTACTTTCGGCTAAAAACACCTTAATTGCATTGATTAAGCAACAGTTAAATTAAACCGGGGTGATGGCGACCTTATTTAAAAAATCCTGAAAATTAACGTAGAGTGAAAATCCGACAAAATTTTAGGTTATTCAGCATAAACAATTTCATTAGAAAGCAAAAAGTATAATTTTTAATGTATTAAAAGTAATTTATGTTTCGCAACATCACTGTAATAGGAATTGCTGCGTTAATACCTTTCTCTGCAAACAAATAAAAGTTCAGTATGATCAGCAAGACATTTTGAAATTTTGGCTTTTTACTTAAGAAATAAATTAGAACTTGAAGTATGCAGCCTGCCTTCGTGGAGGATTTTCTGAGGAAAACTAGCTCATGTTCGCGAATAAGTAGAAAAAAAAACAGCAGAAAGCATCTTTGGAGCCAGCTTGTTCACCTAGAATCAAACCTGGTTCGAGCTATCAGTATTCAAGGGTCTTAAGCACATGACTACTGGGAAAGAAGGCTTCCTCCAGTAATTCAATAAAATTGTCTGTACAAGCAGCGGACGGTTTTATATAGGGAAGGAGGCGAATGGTAGTTTTACTTTCATGAAAGCCGTTTAATTTAAAAGTAGTATACATGGGCATTACTCATGAAACCAGTTGTCACTAACATTAATTATTAAGCAATGTATAAGCATTTATAATAAGCTATAAACTGAAGCTTAGATTGAACAGAAGAGTAAGAGTGTAAATGGAAGAATACTGTTCATTAAGTTATATAAAAATTGCGTTTAATAATTATATGATTCTAGTGTTTATTTATATTATTTTATTTATATAATTATTATTTTATAACTTTACCAACAAATATTTGCTTTAAAAGTATTAACGAAACTGGTCAAAAGTCAACAGACTGCTGTATTTGAAAACTAATTAGTCTGGAATCTTATTACAAGCTATAGTAAATCAAAATGAATTATTAGGTATCCACCGCTGGTGAATAATAATTCACCCCGAGTTCCGATTCCAGGATGGTTTGGTTTATGTGATTACAGCAAAGCCTGGAGGGCTATTTGCCTAAGGGAAGGGATGTCTTTGTGGAGGACTTTCTAAGGGAAACTGGCTCGTATGTACGTTACACATGGGGAGAAACTACGAAAACGCCTATGAACCAGCCTGTTAGCTTGGTGGGATTGCAGGAAAGTGGCTAAATATTTGAAGCTTCTGAGTTTTGCCTTATTGTGTAACAGAACAGTTTTTCTCATGAGACAGATATCCCCTAGCTTTGTCATAGTCAGTTAATCAACCAATTAATCCAGATACTTAAAAAAAAAAAGAGTTGCTTTTTTATTTCAATAATGTTATGTACATGGATTTTGAAAAAACTTATGATCTCAGTTGTTTTTGATGCTGGCTCAGAATTGGAAAGAATGACTCATTTCTACAACTACAAGTAGAAAGAGCTTATCTTTAATTTATTTTCCATTATTTCTTTCACAAATTGTAACTTGATTGTAAGTGCATTCAACTAACATTCACCTAAACATTAGTTTAATTGGTAGATTAATAATCCTATCCTTTACACAAAACGGTAAATGAAATCCAACTCTTATTTATTCAATTCCTAAAGCTCCAATATTTGAGGTAAAATGCAATGTTTGAAGGTCTTGTTAAGTTTCAGTTCAGCATGTAGAATTATGATGCTTTTAAGGAAAAATATTGCATTTCCTTAAATTTTGTTAATAAAAATATCCCTTAGCTGCAAATAATAACATTTACATATGCTAGTGTACTGCTGCTTCATTCTGATAGAAGAAAAGCTTTCCATTTGCAGTTGTAGAATTTTTTTTAAAAAATTGAGCACAGGTATTTACGAAGCGTGAAATGATGCAAATTAAAGGCATATTTTTTAACAGGAGCTCTATTATTTTTTTCCCCATGAAAGTTAATTAAAGTTAAAAATCTGCTTCTCAAACCACAAGGAAAAATGATATTTTAACTCGGTCTGAAACCGATGTCTTCTGAATGAAGGGTGATAGAGCTAACCCCATAACTGTTGAGTTTATTTCAGCTTTTAAAATGTTCTTTCTTAAAAATATCAAATTTTCTCCCTTACTTTATTAAAGAATGTTCTAGAATTAATTTCCATTTCTTTACAGCGTCCGGGATTCCGTTGTTTTAATTATGGAAATGATAGGAACGTAGTTCTGTTTACCAGTTAGTTGGTTCTTACCTAAGCACGTTTCTCTTTATTTCTGCATTTTATTTTTTCGAAATGATCCATTTATCAGTAGGAAATTCTGGATTGATATATAAATTTATTCCTACAATTTGCTACTTCATCTGCATAAAATATTTTCTAGACTATTAAACAATTATTTAACTCAGCTTTTGTGCTCACATGAGTAAGCTAACTGTATTAAATTCATAGCAAATGCCGCTAACATATCCAAAAGGTGGAAGAGAAAAATCTTAAATAAGCAAAATTTTCTAGTTTTTTATTGCCGTTAAATCACTAAAAAACATGATTTATTAAAAGTTAAGTGGAATATCTTCTAAGATGTTAAAGCCATAGTGGTATAAGCAAGGCTTAATTTCTAAAAGTAGAAGTGCCGGAGCCCTATGAAAGACCATCACGAAAGAGAAACAAGAGTAAATAAATAAACAAAATGACTATTAAAACCATTAATAATTTAAAAATTAAATAGTTAATGAGTATCAAATTAATTAATAATTATTTAATTGATATTAATAATTAATATTTATTAATTATTATTTAACTAGTAATTATTGTTTAATTAATTCACAATTTATTATTATTTGTTAAAATAATTAAAGTTAAGGTAATTAAATAAAATGTAAAGAGATAATTTAAAATTTAATAAGTAATTTTTTATATAATTTTATTGCTAAAAATAAAATTTTCTAGATAAAATTTTTACTAAAATAAGTGTTCCGTTACATAAATAAGTGCTGGAGACTTCTTATTTAGGGCTCCGGTGCGCTTCAGCTAGAATTAGAATATATCCCAAAAACTAAGAAGTACCGTATGAGTCAGTGGTTACTTTGAGCAACAAAGTCACTACAAACAAACTAATTTTGATAATCTCGATTTCTTTTCCATTGTAGCTTTGGCATGTCACAGCTCCAGCTAAGGCTACATTCTGGAGAAATATCACTAAATTAGAATTTATATGCTAGCAAATAAGACGAGACATTCAATATTTTAGCTTAGTCCTAGTCTCAAGCCCTAGCTTTGCATAGTTACCGAAGTTCCATTTATATTTGCATGTCGCAATCCCAAATAAATATTATTAATCGTGCACAAGTATGTCATCGGATTACTTGCTGTTTCTCAGTATTCGCTCCTTTTATTCTCTCGCTTAAACGCTTAATATGTGAACAGAAGAGCTCAGGTTTTAAATGAAGCCGTATGTCAATTTTAGATTATTGTAAATGTTTTCCAATAGTATTTAGAAGGCATTCATTAGGAAAAAATAAATTTATCAGACGTATATCCTTTTCATCACTGAGAAAGCTGCGTGGGTTGTACTACGAGGGTAGACCGGTACCGCACCCGCTAGAAGTGGGAAAGGACCTACAAGCACAACCAAGCCTTACGCGGTGGTCTATCCCACACCCTATAGTTCGGACTAGCAAAAAGCCTCCTCTAATCACCCTACTGTCCAATTTAACATTTAAAATTTTCAGTTTTGTAAACTTGTAACTAAGCATCAAAGCCTTAAAACTATAAATTTTTATAGGGATGTTTTAAATATATCAGTTTATATTGTTTAAATTGTATATTTCTCAAATTCAAAAATTATTTCAAAAGCTTCTAAATTAAACTGATAATTTAAAAATATGAGTTGTTGATGCTACACATTAAAATCTATGAACATTCAATCAGAAGTTGCCTGCTCGTTAGCATAGAGTTTTGTGAAATTTCTTTTACTTCTACCTAAATGAAAAAATATTTATTAATGGAAAAAATTGACAATTACATTTTTAGTGATACTGAGAACTGTGCGCTTAATTAAACGCAATATACATAAAATGAACAGTTCATAAATGAGAGACGCTACTATCGTAATGCAAGTTCATACTTGTTTAGTTTACAATTCTCTAGTGAGTTAGAATGCTTGAATATGGATTCATATAATTACACATAACTTCCATGAAAACACGGCCAGCTTTATTTTTACATGGAAAAGAGAGAGGCTTTTTGAACTAACTAAAGCTGAAGAAAAATTTCTTTGGTGTCAGTTTCGTTCCATTACGCGTGTAGAAGAGACAAAGAAAGCTCCAGTTTAATGCTTTAAAAAACAATAAGTACTGCTTAATAATTGTATTTCTCTTCATTTTGGACGGTATAAGAGGGAAGTTGACTTTCTAAAATAGGTTAGTTAGCAAACACAGTTACTTTTAATTTAGGGAATAACAAAGCCGTTGCTAACTGACAAATGACTTTTTTATTCCTAAGGTAAGTTTTGGACAATTTTTTAGACAATTTTCATTTGAAGGGAAGCAGGAGGCATGCGAAATTAATTTTACACTTTTAGGTTTCAGCAGTGAAGGATATCTTTAAAGGAAGACGTAAATTTATTTCTCATGCGTGCTTTAAATCACATGTCAAATACCTAACAGATTTAACGAAGTAAGACGAACTAGTTGCCCTTAGAAAATCCTGCATGAAGCCACCCCTGCTTTAAAGCAGATAACTCGCATATGCTTTTCCTTAATTGACTGAACAAACAATACAGAAAGTTTTGTTTTACTTAACCTAATAGCACTTTTTTAAGTTTTTGTGAAATATTTTAAAAGATTTAAAAGGTAGAAAAAATCTGAAAAGAGAGCCGATTTCACTTTAAGATTTATTGCAATACAAGTGAAGTTTATTCTTACTGTATGAAAATTTACTGTGACGACATTTGCTTAAGTATTTCCCAATTTGATGTGTATCAAGATGAATTCCGAATTAGTCAATAATAAACTTAATTCAAAATCATAAGTTTTTGTATTACCAACGTCTGGATTAAAGCGATAACGATATTTAAACATACTTCTACTAAAAGAATTCATTGTCAATACTTTACACACTCAGATTTATTAAGAATATACCCAGAAACCGAAGTGTAAAATTCATTAACGCAATCAACTAGCCTGTTGAATAGTCTCAGAAGTCGGGCACTCGGTCTTCAAGCATTGATCGGGATTGGCCGATCACATTTGAGTTGAAAAATTTATGAAACAAAAGGTAAAGTATTGAAAGAATCACAAAAAGCTGGCAAACTTTTAAATCTTAACCAGATGAGTTTGGAATATTGGTCTATTGAGTAGTGGTTGTTTGTGACAAAGTGAATGAAGTTTTTCATACCGTAATGCTCAGACTATTTTGAATAAAAAAAGGTGACTGAAATTTTCAGTATCAAAATCCGCAAACATTTTATACTGAAGAAATTATTATAATATTCTGTATCAAATTTTGTCAAACTCTTTTTAATAGAGAAATAAATTTAATGCTTTACATTTCTTGAATATTTCGTCATTTTTTACTTTCCTAAAGCTACCAAAAATTACCTGTCATGTTTTACTTCAAAATGCTTACAAAATTTTAATTAAATATAAAGTCATAAGACTTTTAAATGCTACACAAATAATTTTTGACTTCATTTAAAAAACTGTTTTATATTCAATGATTTAAATTTAAGAGCTATTCTTAAGGATTTAAGATCTAGCCTGCTTTTGTTGGTTTATCGACTTTGTCGGATTGACCGCAGAATACAAAACAACATTGAGGTATTTCCGTATTAAACTTAACCTAATAGCACTTTTTTAAGTTTTTGTGAAATATTTTAAATGTGATGTGATGCTATTTCTCTTTAAGTATCGGAATGAATAATATAAAAAAGGGGTAATCTTTTATTTTATCTATATAATTTAAAGACTTCTAGTTCACATGTTTAAATGTTTTTAACAAATGTTTGTGAGCATGTAGGATTTCTTACTTGCACTTACCAGGACTGATGTAACTGGAGTATTTTGGCATAATTTCTTGATGCAGGTATGCTTCCTCTTAAAATCAGTTTTACAATACAACTTTTATTCGCTTATTTACTCAGAAAACCTAATTCAGAAACAATCTATATATTCAATTGTTAAAGTTGGAAAGAAAATTGACGTGTCAGAAAATATAAGGTACTATTTTGTGGAAACATTCTAAGAGCATAGTAGTATTCGTACATCCTAGTTATGCTCGTAAGATAGTAATAAAATCATAGTTTATGCTTGTGTAGGCAATCTGGAGCAAATAGTTTATCCACAACGAACATCAAGGGTCGAATAAGAAAAACAAATCCCAATGAAAATGTAACAGAAAAGAATTTAACACGTATGTGGAAAATGTGTATTGAAATAGGAAATAATAATACTATTTGAAATATATAATTCAGGATACTCTTTAAACAGAATGTATCTTGATGAGCCCATTGACACCGTTGAGCCTAAAGTTCCACGCATCATGCTTTAAGAAACGCTCTTTGACCTTAAAAGCTTGCTTTATGTTTGCATTTGTCACAGACTGGTAAATTCTAGCTTAAAGTCTTAAAATCCATTTTTGGTCCCATTTCATTTTTATAACTGACTTCTTCACTATTTTAAGTAACTCACTGCACGTAAAATTATCAATATTTTCGCTAAAATATGTTACATAGAAGAGAATTATCAACGCAGAGTGTGTTTGGCATGCCCCTTTTTCTCTTTCCCTTTCTATTTATATCTATATCTACTTATATGCAACAGACATATAAGTAATTGAAACAGATAACTGAAATTTAGGTTAAAATAACACGCCGTACAAAGATTAATTTAGAATTCAAATAATACAAATCAGCGTTACATTTTCACATTTTCCAGGACTAGTTTTCTGGAAAATGTGCAAATATAACGCTGATTTTTGTTCTTTGACTTCTAAATTAATAGATAACTGAAATTTCAGTGTAATCCAACAAACTCAATAATGCTTAGATATAATATAAGACACTAAGATTTTTTTCATTATGTACGGTTGAAATATTTCTTACGATATTTTCATTAATGCAAGTTTTAAATTCGTTATTGTTAAAAATGTGTTTATGCATTATTAAATAAAAGAAAAAGATATCAAAATAGAGCAAAAAGTACGAAAACCATTTTGGATTATTTTATACTGTTTCGTACGTTGATAAGACACAAAAGGTAATAATCTTTTATTACCTGCAATAAAGAAAATGAATTTTTATTCCCTGACTACCAAATCGCGTTTCAATATTTATAACGGTACAAAATATTTCTGGTGACTTAAAATCATTTTCCCGAGTGTGAAAATTGCATTCAGAAAAGTTAAAAATTAAAATACTGACAAAACTATTATAGCAATACACTTTTTGGGTTAAAATATGAGTGTATGTACAGAGAAGGCATGCTTTGTGAATTTCATCGTATCCGCTCTCTTTGAAAAATGCAATTATTTAATGTTTTTTGACGGATTTCAGCTAAGGAAACAACACAGTTACCGCTCTTGACATGCAAAGAAAAATATCTGTGTTACGTCTTAGCCGCCCTAAACTCAAATAAATCACTAAAGCGCATTTTCAGCTGCTACATAATTATCTGCTTATACTCAAGCAAATAGAAAGAGTGTGAAGATGCAGAACACATGCCCGAGATGCTAAACAGAAAGATACCGCAAATGAAGTACTACTTACGAAGATGAAAGAGGTACAAATTGTATGGATGTGTTTTTCGTTTAGTAACCCGCTTATTTCTGTCTAAATCTGCTTCTCAAAATAAAAATAAATATTTTCAGCAGCTACAATAAATGATTAACGTTTTGGATGATATAAAATGTGTTAACATGAAAAGTGAGAAGACAAGGACAATTTGTTTTCTGAATAATTGAGTAACTTGAATTACAGAGCATTGATTTAAAGAGAGTTTCTTAAGCGTATCGATATTGATATCCAGAACACAGTTTAAAATCTGCTGTAGTAAAAGCTATAAAATTAGTTCAAATAAAATAAAATGAATTATATTTAGATTTTTAATTAAATACACTTCTTACTAAGGTTAAGGACATAGGCACAGATGTATCGTCCGTTTATCAATTTTCTTGTCAGTATTTAATTACGTATAGATGGAATCATTTCTGATATCACGCTAAATTAATGAATAAGTTTTTGCTGTTGTTGTTGAACAATAAAAAACTCAGCGTAAAAGTAGTTTTTAGGTTTCCTCATCAGACTACAGTGCGTCGGGAAAAATTCAGTTATTTCGCTTTAGAGTAAATTACTTATCGTGTGATAATTGTGATAATTTTTATTGCAATGTAAAGACTATGTGTTCATAAATAATAATCAAAATGATGTTTAAACGCATTTAACTTCTACGAAATAACCTATAAGGTACAAAATTGACTAGGCGGACGGATAAAAAGTTAGACGAATGATAGTATTTTTTTGTTTTAATAATGGATAATGAATTAATGAATACATTATTCTGAATGATCTTCAGGTATGAAACTGAAAGGGGATTCCCCATTTAGTTTATTTCGTTATAAATTAATATCCTATTATCCAGGAACAATCCTATTCGAATTCATTATAAATTTTGTATACTTTCACATGTAATTTAAATTCTCTACCATTGAATAACAAAATTTCAGATCAATTAATGTGTTTTGTTTAGCTTTCAGATTGTTTAAGAATGTTTTCTGTTTCAGTTTAAGATTATAAGAAACCTGTAGGATTTAAAATTTAAGGCAAATTATGCATCTAAATACATTTTGTTTTGTTTCAGAAACCACGCTGATAATGCATTGGAAGCTTTTGTTTTATGGAAAGAAACTTCATCATGCTTAACCGTTGAAACGCAAAAATTAATCAAGTATTCATCCTGATTCATTATTTTCTATAAATAGACTTTAGTGGATTCCAATTTTGAAAATAAACTTCCAGTTTCAGCCGTATAAAATGTACGAGTGTTGTTAAGAAATTTAAAATTTGATAGTCTTTTACAGGTGCTAAACTTTTTGCCGCTCAATGCAGTCTCTGTGGCTCTTAAATTCTACCGGCCATGTCTTTATATTACATTCTAAATAGTTTCCGCCTTTAACTTCTGCCACCCGTTCCAACTGCACCGGTGGCACCGGATCTGGCGCTAGCTCTGGTTAAGAAACAGCTGCATAGATTTAACAAAATTATCTGACAGTTCTTATACATTACAGATCTTTAGAACTCATATTTCACATTAGCTTAGCAACAAACAAGACGTATTAAAAATGAAAGAGCCATGAGACTCATTTTTCATTTGATTTTAATTTAAGTTTTGGATTAAAAATTTCAGAGGAATTGTTCTACACTAGAAATCTGACTTAGACTGGCGAAAGAAATTATTCTCAATTTTTTATTTTTATTGCAAGTTTTAATGAAAACCGAGAGTTAAAAACTCTAAACAGAAATAATAGGAATAAGCTATATATGAAATATACATTTAAAGACGACTTTCTAAGTTGTTGAAATATTCGCAGTTGCTTGTTGGCTAAATTAGATTTCTCTGAAGAGAGAAGATTCTGGATTTATTGCAATTACACAGAATTAAATTTGATTTAAAACTAAACTGAAGACTAAAAGTAATCAAACTGCAAAAATAAGATTTTTCTTGCTCAATCTTATTTTTCTGCTCACAATATGCAAACTCAGACTTTTATGTGCTTTATGTGACTTCTGGCACGAAAACCGTTTTATTGCATTTGTCTTAATTTCTTATAAATTTCTGAATTGCAATAAAGCAATTTATAAACTTTTTGTTTAATTTTTAGTTTCAAACTGTTATTTAAAATTCATTGTGAGACATAAGTTGTTTAGTTTTATTGGAAGGAAAAAACTGTAAAAAAAAAAAAAAAAAAAAAAAAAAACCTAAAGAATAAAATGCATTTTGAAGAAAAGTGAATTCTTAATAGTATTTTAAAAACTTCAAAATTTATAATTACTTGAGTTTAGTTTTCTAATATGCGACAACTTAAGCTGCTAGAATCCTGTTTATATTATAAATAATCCTATTATATTTAAGTTATGCAGTGTCTGCCTTAAATTTGTTTTAAATTTGGTATATATATATACTATAAATTTGGTATATATTTAATTTTTAAATTTTAGTTTCTAGCCTTTTTCTTTCTAGGCTTGCTAACAATGAAAGAAAGAATTTTTTTTAATTAATTATTTGATACGCATATATGTACGTATATACAAAAAATTTTAACTTTAATCTTTAAAACTAACATTCCTTAGAGGATTTTTATCATGCATTCCTAAAGCAAATAATTTGCGCATTTAACCAAAAATAATTTAGCTTTCAAATTTATGTTATGCGTCATTTTCTTATTAATTGCTTTCATCGATTATTTATGTAATGTCTGATGTTGTTAACAGTTATATAAGACTGGAAAAAGTGATCAATTCCTGTGGAAATTTTTCTCGTTTGAATTTTTAGTCCAATAAAATTAATGCTATTACATCCTCATCTGTAACCAAAAAAAAATGCAAATTAACCATAAGTAAGTCAGCTTCCTCTTTCTCTTTCTGCCTTAACAACCGCTTTCTCTTTCTACCCCTTTAAAAATATCTCTTACTATATGTTAGTTTTCTTATGGATGGATCAAGATCAGCAAATTAAATATCCCAATAATGTCTAGAGACATTGGCTATACTATGAAAAGTAAGAAACGAACATATATATGACCCGACTCTGTCTTCTGCTTCAGGAAAATTCGAAAACATTTAAGCATAATGCATAATCTTTCAGAACTACTACATTTTTTGAAAGGAGAGAATGCCCCGAACGCTCTACTGTGATTTATGAAATCGCAATTTATGTACAATGCATCTAAATCCAAACAGAAATTTTTAAAAAAAATCGTTCAATCATAGAAATAATCTAGCTAGATGTTAATCAGCAAATGCAGTTCTCTTTCGAGCTTTCTAAATTTTAAAGCTTCCCTTTAAAATTCAACGTTAGAGATACCGAGAAAATATTTCCTTTAAATTAGATTATAGTAAATGCCAATTCAAAAAATGAAGTAAGTAAAAATAAGTACGAAGTAGAGAAGAGATTCTGTAAAAGACCCGAGATTCGAAATCCGAATGTTCAGGTCATTCGAAGCTTTCAGACCCGAACCTTAAACTGTTAAACGTTTTAGCTCAAAACTATAAGATTAATTTCATTAAGTTTAATGGCAGGTACGTTAAGAAAGTACACAAATAATGCAATTTCAGTGGACCTGGATCTCCAACATCACCTCGTGTAAACATCGTAAGTGCTACTGAAGAGAATTTAATATTCCATATTTCGCGTTTACTTATGTTAATTTTTGAAAGGATTTTCTTCCCTCTACAATATTTTTAATTTAAGAAAAACTAGTTATAAATTAAAGAATGCCAGCCGTTACTCATATATTTTTGGCCAAATTATATTGAGAAAATGAGCCTCAAGTTTTACAGATTTAGTTATGTAATTCATTTGTTAATTTTTTTTATCTTTCAAATAAATATAAATGGATTTAATATTAGGCTAAAAAAATACAGCACTCTTGTTTTACTATCCAGAATATTTTTTCCTCCTGAAGAAAAGTGATTTGTTTGAAATAGCTCTCGAAATTGATTCAATAGAGTTTTATTCAAAATCTGAGCATCAAACTAAACTGCTTTTTTGCCCGACTTTAAATTTCACATTGACGTGTTTCTCTTCTTTTTAACGTAAATGTATCTTTAAAAATCTGTCTTAAACTTGCTAACTTAAAAGCCAGATTTCAAATTTGCTTCAATTTAAAAGTGCCCGCCCCCTTCTTATTATTATTCTTATAGAAAAAGTTTAAGAAATTCGAAAATCATATAGCATTCGAATTCGAGAGAATTTTAGATTTGTCCCATCTCTAGCATGAAGTCGCGAATAAAAATAATTGTGAGACGTGAATTTTGATCTCCCACTCTATAAAGATAGAAATGTTAATAGGAAAATATATCAAATTACGAATGAAAATGAAATCAACATGTTTAAGGTAGCTTCTATAGATATACGCAAAATTTAAGTCTCTAATGAAATTATAATTATCTTAATAGTTTTTCAGAAAGCTATTCACACATAATTTTAATTATAGACAAGATTCTGGCGATATGAAAAAGCAAATCCGATTGAAAAGGGTGCTCAGGCTTTACCAACTTTCAAATATTTGAGCAAACTCAACAAAAGACACACTTTTTTTTTCGACAGGAATAAAAACTGCACGTAGCACTAATCTATATTAAAAAAAAGTGCAAATTACACCGGTTACAAATTACCCGAAATTTCCTCTTTACATTCATAATTAATCATACCAGATGGATATTATATCTAGACGTAAGTTAGTTACATTTTCCTTTTACCTTTTGACTCTGGAAAATTTGTCAAAAGGAGATATTTTAAAAAATAAGAGATACGTTCAATAAAGAAATGTAACTGCGTATTTGCATATCATGTGTGTTAACTTATCAGAGGAAACTGAAGAGTGCTTTTCGGATTTTTGTTCAAAACTTACTTAATTTTCCAAAATTTATAAAAATGAGGTCTCAAAAGTTAAATGTTCTATTCTATCTGCTGAATATTAAGCACTATGTAATATTACATTATAAAATTACATTAAGAAATTCAAATTTTATGCTAGATTAAAACTTGATTAAAAAGATAAATTTGATTAAAAAGATAAACTTTATAAGGTATTTCTCCCGCCTTCCTAGCGGGCCTTCGTGGTGTAGTGGTTCTGCACGCTGGGCCGGTACTCCAGAGGTCCGTAGTTCGATTCCTGGCGAAGGCGTTGCTCATTTTTCACTTCTCTTGCTTCCTAAAAAAATCCTAATGTCTCTACAGAAGCGCCCGAACTAAAAGGGTTGTGAATGATGACTCTCCACACCCAGGATTTGGCGATTGGGTACCCCTATAAACCCCAGTCCACCTTTAAAAGGGAGAGTATGTAAGGTATTTCTCCTGCCTTCCTAGCGTGCCTTCGTGGTGTAGTGGTCAGCACACTGAGCCGGTATTTCAGAGGTCCGTGGTTCGATTCCTGGCTAAGGCGTTGCTACTTTTTCTTCTCTCCGGCTTCTAAAAAAAAAAAAAAAAAAAAAAAAAAAATCCTAATGTCTCTACAACTTGATTAAAAAGGTAAACTTGAATGCATCCATGAAAACGGAGATGATAATTAAATGTATGATTTTATCCCGAGTCTTCTTATTTTTAGGTCTCTCTCTAATCATCAACTTATAATTTTTTTTTTTTTTTTTTTTCCAAAAGCACGCGTGGCTTTCAGTGCAAACTCTGTAAACAGCAAACTAAACAATAATAATTGAAAACCCATAAAATGTAGCTGCTGTTGTGAAAGATAACTTTTGGATTTTGTTTTGCATTTGAAACACTGTATTTAAGAACCCTTACATGTTAATCTGTATAAGACCTGGTAAATATATTAATCTTAATATTTAGTATTTATTAAATTAAAATTTTACTCTAGCATTACGCAATTTATTTCAAACCAGGGAAAAACCTAACGGCAGTTCCTAAGTTCACAAATAGTAAATAATTTCTACATAATATTAACTTTCAATTACGTAGAGTATATTTACATGGCTTCCGCAGATCTACCCCAAGAGTGAATACTAGGTATTAAGCATTTGTTCCAGATAATTTTAAAATACAGTTGAATCTCAATTAAAGGATTCTTTAATTTCGAAAACATTTCCCATCAACGGACAATTCCTGAATCCTGAAATTTTGAAATACAGTCGAATTTCAATTAACGGATTCTTTAATTTCGAAAACATTTCCCATCAACGGACAATTCCTGAATCCTGAAATCTTGAAATAAGAAAGACAGAGTTCTCTCATTTAGAGGATACTTTCTAGTATCGGATAAAAGCGTTGGCCCCGTGAGTGTCAGCAAATAGGAAGTTCGACTGCATACGAATAAACTCCTTAAAATATGTCACATATAGTATAGTAAAATCAGTTGATCAGATATAAAAGCTTTCATGACGTGTATACGTAATGACCCAATTACAGCACTGTACCTACTATCTGTCCCCTTTATGTGGCGTTGGTTTATTACAAATTAGCAATATTTATAAATTAAAAAAATACTAAAATTTAATTTTTAATTTCATATTTATCGATTAGTTTTGACTAATATCTCACCGGCAGTTTTAGATGCATAAATATTCAATATACTTTTATTAAAATAATGTTAAAGGCATTAGTTACTAACTAAACAGATAAAAATGCATTTCAATTTAATTAACCATTTTGTAAAGTACAGTAACGATGTTTATCTAAAGTTTTTACTGATTTTATGGTGAACAATTCTCATGAAGTAAAATTCCCACTTTCACTGCCGAATCTAAATTTTATATCTGAATATTAGGTTTTAAATTTTGGGAATGAAGAATTTAGGAATAGAATGCAAACGAGTAACTAAATTAATGCTGATGACATATTACATCAGTAGTTCTAAGGTATATGGAATAAATAAATAAATAACAAATAAACTTATTTGAATTTTCTTCCCATCAGAGTCCAGTTTTCTGAATATTAAAACATAATTCTCTAAAAATAAACAATCAATATTATTTTGATGGGCTAAAGTTGTAGTTTTGCTTAAGTTGCAAGTTATTTAACTTTTAAGAAATGATTCAACTATGTTAAAATGCACCAACGAACAATATGATTGTAAACAGAGGAGGGGAAGGAATTTAATAAACAAAGTTTAATGTACTAGTGAAATTTTGAAGTTTTGTAGAATTATTTTAGAATGGCTGTGTCCTAAGTCTATACAGTAATAAGACATCTCTTCAATACACAGAGAAATCAGAGATAAAACATTATCTTATCATAGTACACATAATAGTATAAAATAAATTTTCATCTGAGTATAAGATACTGAACCATTACATGAAAGTGACATCAACAGAAAATATTTTAACGAATATGTGAATAGAATAATATATCCAGGCTGCTTCTTAATTTCTTTGTAAACTGGAAAATGTAGACGTCAATGAACATGCCAATGAAAGCTACTTCCCTCTCAATTATGAAGCTAAAGTATTACGAAAAATGAATCCTGATCATCATTATTCGAAAAGGTAATGAATATGTAATACTACTAAGAGATTTCTGACATTAATAAAAGTTAATATTTTTCATAAATCTTTTCCGGAATTGTCTTAGTTTTATATTTTAAATAAAATAATTTAGATTTTAAACAATTGTACTATTATGGGTTTGGTGAAAGTTTTTCGAATCATCGATACATCTGATTAAATTTTCATACCTATGACGTATTCATCTCTCAGATTTTAATATACATTTCTCTAGTTTATTATTTTTAGGATTCTGTTTTATTTCTCTTACTCTACCCTTACTAGTTTAAAATAAGTATAGTCATTTCCTAGATTATGATGGGAACCCACTTCTTCTCATTCCTTTTCGTATAAGTACATTTTTATTTTAAGGGTTAAATGCATTGCATTGATATTTACTGGGTTTAGATTAAAAAAAAAAAAAGTTTTCACACAATTTGATTGGAAATGTCATCGAATTATACTACTGTCAAAAACTTTACAGCTGATCTTGAACCCTAGTACTTCAGGCATATGAGATATTAATAACAATAACTCTTTAAATGATTTTTAAATACCATTATTAACTAAACGTAATCAAAACACTTCGCTAATAAAAAGCTTAATGAGAATAAACTAATTCTGAGTTCAGAATAAATACTGAGTACAAAAGAAATTTCAATTTAAAATGTAATTTGCTTCGTAATGGGTATGATAAGCAGTGAGAGAACATGTCTCTTATTCAATCACATTTTTAGTCATTGAATTAGAATTACATTCAGATTAAAATTCTAGTTTGTTGACAATTTACAGAATATATTAAAGCAGCTAGTTTAATAATGCAGACTAAATGTTCATAAATTTAGACTAACAATTTGTGTTGTAACTTTCATATCTGAACTCTGATTAGAGTGTAGGCAATAAAAACAGGAAAATTATGTATATCAAATATTACTTGATAAATATTTACAAGAAGAACCTCTCCATAGTTGCTGAAATATAAAGTTGAGTGTTATATAAGAACACATCCAACACACGATGTTTTGCAAAGGTAAATTTTGTTCAGCTCCATATCATCAACTAGTAGTGCGAGTATTTTTCGAGATTTTTTTTAAATAATAAAATACACTAATTTATTGAAATATATTTAGAAAATTAATTATAATAAGGTACCTAAAAAAGCAATCAAATTCAGCTATGTTTTGATTTATTACATGAATGATATTCTTAAAAATAGAGGAATCAAAATGAGTTGATAAATTTGTAAATGTGATTGAGGTAAATACGCTTAGATAAACTGTTGTGGAAGCGTTATACTACGAAAAGATATGAAAGATTATCATTTGATCACATAGTTACGAAAATTTAGGCCTTTTAAGAGGGAATAAAGCAAAACTTAATAAAGTATTTTAACAAGCTATTCTCAGTTAAATTACTTTATTAAAATTTCCTTTGAGAAATTTTGATTTCTGAAAATATTTAACACGGAATTTCCTGAATTTTAGAATATTTTTTTTCTTTATATCAAGTAATTTGTAATATTCAAAAAAGTTCAAAAGGCTAATTTACTAATAACAGATTTTGCTGCATGATTGTTGAATTTCATGATAAAGTAAATTACATTAAAACTTGCCTATTAAATACTCCAGGTTTCTGTTGATTTACTTTTGTTGTTTTTTCCAATATGAAAGCAAATATCGGTATTTCATTATTGTTGGAGAATATGATGTGAAAAGACAAATATAGTATATTATAAAAATTTTAAAACATTGTAGTAGTTTGAATTATTTTAGTAAAAAAGATTGTCAGAGCCAGCTTACTTGTTCCTACATATTAACATATTTCTTAAAATATGTCACTATCGTGTTGTTTAAGTATTTACTGCCTTTCTTCAAATGAGCAATGCTATAAACGAAGTAATAAATATTTTATATATAAAAGTGATAACAGTGCAATCTTAAACTACAGCACACATAGATAAACTAATTTATTTATTTCATTTTATAACTGCTATAATGTTAGTTGATTATGAAATCATTTTACTTTATTTACTTCCGGCGTTGGTCTTTATCCTGATGATATTTATTCAGATTTTGAAACCAGCAAAATTTAGCCCACTAATTGAGTATGTGTGCAGGGGGAGGGGGCAGAAATCAGGGCATTTTTTAGGAGTGATCTAGCTCAGTTTTCCCTTCTTGAAAAAGCAATGACACGCTTCCGAAACATTACTTCTGCACAGAGCTCCCTGTAAAGTCAGCATTATCTAATGAATTAAATCTTATCTCTTAATTTGTCTTGATCTTGTGATATCTATTGTTTAATCAGCCCGTTCTTTTTGGATCGAGCTGGCGATAATTCATTTGCATTTATTTTATTGCAGTATTTAGATTTCCAAGTTTAATTTCGTCAGCTTTCTAATATAAAAGAATATCTTTTTAATTTCATAGAAGAATCTTTTTCTTTGCAGTATCTATAACATCTCTTGTTTGCATTTAGAGAACGTGTACAATGTTGCTACACTTTACGTAATCCAATTAAACTATTACATTTTAAGAAAACGTACTTCTGAATGAGTTTCCTTAATTGTTCTTGAAACTGATTTATTTATTCTTTCTTCTGAAAGAGAGGGCAAAGTTCCATGCAAAAAATTTTATTCAAAAACGCTACTTACAGACTCAATGTGGCATCAAACTATTTGACTCAATGACTTTTATGAATACTTCTTACAATATATTTGAGCTATATAGATTAGGAAATTTCACGTTATAGGCCCAAAAATTTTTAATTATATGTTCTTAATTAAGTAAAAAGTATACAGAATATACCTAAAGCAAAATAGTTTTCTCTTGGACATACATGTATTTTATGAAACATATACAGTATAGAGAAAATATGTAAATTAACATATGCTTCTCCCACGTGGAATAAATAAAATATACTTTGTACTTACCTCGGGCACCAGCGGCCTGAAGTGAAATGGCAGCAGCCCACTGAGATCCAGTAGCTGGTGAACCTTGAACGAGAGGCCTCTGACCGACCACGTGGGGTCCAGCTGCAGTCCATACGGGCTGAATTTGTTGAGGAAGCCTCGAATGATGTGGATTTAGGAACCGGGAGTGTGGAGCGTGTGATCTCGGTCTGGCATCTAAAATCCTGTCCATCAGGTACAAATCGGAACCGTTAATCGGCATCAACGTATCGCCACAGTCATATGGTTTAAGACTTGGACTCAAATTGGAGTCATGTCCGGACAGTACGTTAGACGGGTCCTGTAGAGCATTTGCATAGAAATCGGTTGGTGTCCATAATGTTGGTCTTGGTGAACTTGTTTTAGTTCCTGCGAGTAAAGACGCAACAGAAAAATTGGATATGAGCTCTGTCGTTTCTCTTTTAGTTGCCAACAGTTCGGTTTTGCGATCGATATCATTCAATTTAATACTCTTCACGTTTGCTCCTTTTAACAGAGTTGACATTTCCGATTTCTTCTCCTGATCCGGCGTCGGAATTCTAGAGTTTTCAGTTTCCATGCGTCGTACCGAATATGACACGAAATATTAAATTGAAGGTGAGTAGAAAGCTCCTGATATTTAAGACACAATACACTGCCTTATAAAATCTACAGAATCAAAAGTAAAGTCATGAAGCTTTCTTGAATTTCACAAACAGAAAATAGAATATAACTATTCCATATGCAGCTAATGATATACATTTCGTAAGCGAATTGAGTGTTTTAGCCTCCTCATCGCATTGTCACTTGATTAAAGAATACTCGCTCTCTTTAGAATATTTCTGTTCTTAAAAAATTATTTTTAATAGTTCCAAGAACCACATATTTGAATTTCATATTGATTCCGATAATCAGTCAACTGTAAAAATCTATTTGTCTATCCAGCCAAAAGCGAAATAAAAGTTGCCACTCTTACCACGTTTCTTGCCATTCTACTGATGAGTGCGCCGCAAAACAGACTGAAGACCGTGTCTGCCTATTCCTTGCTTCGCTGCAGTCTCGGGCTTCGGCGCGCGCGGGACAGACGAGAGAAAACAAACAAAACCTCCCTTGCTCGAAACGTCTGAAGAATTCTGGCTACTGCTTCTCTTCGCCCATCCCGCTATCGGTGGTTCGTTCTTCGCAAATGATCCTTAATTAATTGGAGACGTCGAGTGACCGCCCTGAACTAGATGAGGCGCTGTGCTCCGTAACCAGTTCGGTGCCTCCTTGAATGGGCGTGGTCACAGCTTGTTATGTCGACTCCCATTGGGTAACTGTCGGTCCCCGTTCAAATCGTCATTTCCGCCCTCTAGTTGCTCTGAGAAAATGAAAACGAGTGATCGAAGCGATGAAACGAATCAGGCACGTTTCGACTCTGTTATTGGACAGTCAAATTAAATACCGAATCGAAACTCATCGATTCAAAGGGTGAGCGTGAAGAGGAAAATCGTATCCTAATTTGTATGACCATTGCCCCCTTTCACGCTTCCCATCTCCCTTTTGCCTAATAGAGTTCATAAGCGCTGTCGACTTTTATTTCCCCCCCCCCCCAGGGAATAAAAATCACTTTACATTATATCAATATGTAATTTCTGGAAGTACGTCCCGGACACAAAGATGCGTTTTATTCATCGATAGTTTAGCAGAAGAATGAAGTGTGTCTAAGTATGCTTATTTACAAATTCATGAAGCATGCATAAATAATTTCATTAATGGATCAACAACGCTTTTATTAATCAGAAATATTAAAAGTTCGAAGTATATTATTTTTGTTTCTAAGAAATATAAGCGGTAATCTCCAAAATATTGTTATTGCCTCTGCATTTCTTTTCACTGCTGTCTGTTAAACGTATTACGGTTGAAGAAATTTCTTTAATAAGTAAATAAATAAGAATAAAAAATACGGTATCAGAAGTAGTTCGAAATTAATTTTCGCAGAGCTGCAGTTGAAAATAAAAATAATAAGAAACTGCTTTTTTATTCGATGCAGCAGCACCTGCTTTTAATTCCTATTGCAGCAATTTTTGTCACTTGTGAAGGAGATAAGATATGCTTTAAAATAACCGGTAATGTAGTTTATAACAAAGCATAAAAATGGAGAACTTTTAAACATATTTAAAAAGCATATAAATGTCCGTCAGCCTATATTTTGAAATATATTAAGATAATTGGGGGAGGGGGGAATGCCTTTTTTATTTTTTTATGCTAAAGCTAAAATGCTAGTAAATAAAAAGACCCGTCTTTAAAGCTTTTTATCGAATAACTTTTTATCGTTTCACTTATATTGCCTTTCCTGGTTTATACATTTACCTTTCTCATAGTTTTTCAATTCGTCAGTAAAATATCACTTTGTGGTATTGAAATAGTTTGTTTAGAATCCTCCTTTTTACTTTTAAGTAACTTACAAATAATGCAGAATTACCAATATTAATATACTACTTAGTCAAACTTTTATGGTGATAATTTATTTTGCTTTGTGTTAGGGACACACTGTGTGCTCTATATCTGATTTGACAGGCTTATTGTAAAAGTTCCTAGGGTATATGTTACATGTCGATAGTTAGAAAGCATATAAGCAAATTTCTCTTTGAAACAGAAACTATGGAAATTTGAGGGAAGCTCAAAGTTTGGTCTCGGTCTTAGAGTTTGTTAATTGGCTTAACTGAGAATACATTTAACTGTCTTTATATATGATTTTTACGTCTGTGTAACTGCTCTCGCGAATTTACTTAAGGCTCATGAAGCATACTTATGAAGCTCATTATTTTCTTTTTAAACTTATTTATTAGCATTAAATGACTGAATTGTCAAACTGATAAATTTTGCAGCTAAATAGAAAGTTACAGCATTAGAAAATCAATAAACTAGAAGAAAAGGCTTTTTGTAGCTAAGAAATTACCTTTCAACGAAAAGAAATGTTCTGAAAGGTGTGTTTCTTTTGTTTATTTAATTACTTCCCAGGAAATGAAATTGTAACACTAGTGCCAAATTAAAACGATAGCGAAATACATATATAAATTTTGTCTTTTTATTAGGAATATAAAAAAATATTTAATAAAGCATTAAAAATGATAAACACAAATTCAATTGGATATAAAAGTATTTACTATTTATAGAATAGAAAACGCTCCAAAATTCTAGTAGATCGTTTGGGATTTCATGCTGAGGATGTGAATTTGGATGCTTTTCCAATATGCAACCTAAAAAAGGCCATTTCCTCTCAGAAAATCCTAGAAAAACATGTTCCTGTGAAAGCAAACGGTTCTCGGGTGCTTTACTACAATTATTAATCGTCTATTAGAATGCAAAAGTTCTAAAGATATTACTCTAAATGTTGTGGACAAAGCCCATTAATAATCTAAACATTTAAATACAGACGCATTTTAAGCAAGATTTAGAAAGATAGAAAACATATCAGGATTAGGTAACATTGGGATACTGATAGTGGTAATGCATTGTAATGATCTTGTTTATGAATGAAAGCTTAATATGTTATTCAGGCTACTGTGTGTTACAGAAATTTTCTCGGTACGAACGAAAATATTAGTGATTGCTTAGAGAAGGGTAGCTACGATGATTCGGGAGGGGAAAAAATCGGAAGGTATTCTTTTCATGAGTTGATTGAAATAATTAAGCATAATACTCACTTTTCCGCTTTTAATATAATGATCCAGTGTAGAAAAATTATTATTATAGAATCTTCTTGTTTTGTATTTTTTAATAATTTAAAAATACCAGCGTTTAGCAACAATTTCGTGAATATTTTCATATTATTTACGAAATATCCTAAACCTTATTCTATTCTAAACTTCCATTCTTCCATTCCCTTCTGAGGTTTACCAGAGGCCCGGCTGAAATCCCAGGCAAAGTGCTTACCTGCAATGTTTTTTTTTTTTTTTTTTTTTTTTTTTTTGTTTTGTTTTGTTTTTGTTTTTTGTTTTCCTCAGCATAACGTAAATCGAGTAACTTTTTCTTAAAGAATCCTCCATGAAAGCATCCCTCTCCTTAAGCAAACAGCCCTTGCTTGTTTTGCAGTAGCCTATGCCAAACCTTTCTGACGATAGAAAAATAATACCGAGGTTTTTGAAAGGAGTACAATAATACATTTAAAAGAGGTAAGCCCATTAACATTTGGACAGGAGTATGATTTTTTGAAAATTACAGTTATCATTATTGGACTGTTTTATCTTTGTGTATTTTATTTGTATTATATGACATTAACAGCCTGAAATTTTTTTCTATTAGATGCTGCTTGCAGTTGCTTAGTTACTCTACACTTTTATTTATTTATTTATTGTTCCATTTTGCACTTCTCATTATACCTAGGATAGGGCTCAGTTTCAATTGCAGACCATCAATCGTTCGGTTCTTCTCAATTTCTGAGCAAAATCATAATTCTAGTCGAAAACGGAAATAAAATTATCTCCAGTACATTTTTTATAGCTGATGCACAATATCAGAAAATTTATCATTATCGTTAATTTAAACTCAATATTGATATTTTTATTTGCTTTTTTACATTTAATTTAATTGTTCATTGTTTATGCTTTTTTTAATTATAATTTCATTAATTTTTATTCACGGTTTCTAATGGCCTTCCACGAATCTTTGATATTTCTAATTTTAGAAATTAAACTTTGGACTAGAACAAGGAAACGTACATTATTTCTTCTTAAAGGTATTAAAGCAATTCTCCTTACTTAAAACTGATAATGTCTTAGAATGACGCTTGACCTTGATTTAAACTTCATCCACTTCGAGTCATCTTTAATTTATTTAATTTTTCTGCTTAGTTTCAGTTTCTTTATTTTATAGGTTTACGACAAAATAATAAAGCAATCAGAATTCCCTGCATTGCTATAATTCTATCAAATAGTTCTAAGTACAGCTAGCGCTGTCATTGCAACTTTTGATTTGCATGTTGTTCGGCGAATACGCTCACCGTATATTTACTGTAGAAAAAAAGACGCTTCATGCAAAATTAACATATATTCAAAGCTGAAAACAGATTAGTTACTAGAAGCAACTAGAGAAAGAAATTAGGTAATTCATCATTATAATTTACTAAAATTTTGACCGTTTACTCGACATTTCGTTTTATTCGACAACCATAAAAGCTGAAGTTTATGTAACAAAATTATTAATATTATTACAATGTGTGTTTACTTAAGCTACATTGTCCCGTTTACATCCAAATGTCAAGTCACAGTTCATAGAACAGCAAATCGGATCATTTCCAGCTCACCAACACCACCAAAACTAAGCTTTTTAAAAACTATTCGTCGGACCAAAGAGAGTATATTATCATTTCCTCTTGCATCTATTACAATGCATTTCTTTTCTATTATAACAACTTTTTTAAAGCACTGTGTTTCTAAATGCATCTTTATTTTTTTAGAAAAGAAATTCGGTATCGTGTAATTTTATGTACTGACTTAGAAGTTCATTCAATATATCTGTCTAATAGAGTTTCTAATTTTTGTTTTATTTTTTAACGGTTCTGCTACAAAAAACGATCTTCAATAATTCTATATTTAATGATAGTTCTAGCTATCCGATCGCCATTCATCGGATAGTCAGGATTCTACTGGATTTAAAACTTCGGCTTAACTGATTACTGTTGCAAAGACCATAACAGTTTACGCATCGGGATTTCAGACAAGGCTGAACCAATACGTTATTTGAACGTTTAAGTTCATTAAATAAAAAATAGCAATCTTTGATCTTGTAAATGTCAATCCGTGGATTAACTGGTACACTAACAAATATTGTCATATAGATCGATACCCCTTTAATGTACATGATGCATCTGCTCATGTACATTAAAGGTACTCTTTAAATGTACATGATGCATATGCCCCTCTTTAAATGTACATGATGCATATGCCCCTCTTTAAATGTACATGATGCATATGCCCCTCTTTAAATGTACATGATGCACATGCAAAAGATGTAAGCCAACTTGAACTGAAATTATCGATAAACTTGAACTTATATGATTTTTTGGTGAGCCTCAAATTTTACAAAGTTAAGAGCCATACTGTAAATGATGGATGTTAAGTCAGTTAAAAAAATAAAACATAACTATAATTTTAATATAAAACATTTACAGAAAACCAGACTTATCTTTTATTCCAGATTATTTTTCAAAATCAAGCGTTAGCGATTTGAGAAAATGTTTCATTTTTTTATCCAAAAGATTTTTGTGGTTTTACCCCCCCCCTCGGAAATGAAATTTGAGGTTTCATCACAAGATTATAGTAAGTTTAGTGTGCTGAATTCCACGGACGATATTAACTTGTATATTTTAGTGGGTTGATGCATTCATTGTTAGTGCATTTGAATATATTTTCTTGGTTGACAATTTTGAAGTCCGAGGAAAGTGCTATACAATTTACTTCAGAAGTTGGTTTATTTCCTTGATTTTGAAAGCGATGTGGAGTGTTCAAAATGTTCTGCGAAGATGGTTGTTGATAAGGATATACTTGTGTTGCATTTAGCGTCATTTTTGTTCGATGTTAGATTTTACATCGCCGTTTCTTTTTGCAATTGGCAATTGCGAAATGAAAAGGCGGTGTGAAGTTTGACATCCAAAACGAAAATAGTTTGGCGCCAACTTACCACGCTCGTGGAAGATTAGCCCCGATTTCCTTATATTTTCTGATTTTCATGCTTTTTGTTTTAAGCATTATTTAGAAGTTTCAGGGAGTGTTAATTTGGAATTTAAAGATTTTTTCAAATGGAAGGATGACGTTAGGAAAGCCTGGTGTAGTGAACAGGCTGTTCCTTTTAGATTCATGCCAAAATCAACAATTATTCTTATATTTCCTAAGGGAAGCAGGTTTAATAAAGAAGGCATTTGTATGCGTGAAATGTAATTCTAAAATGAAATTTAAAATTAAAAAGTCGAAGTCAAATGGTTTTATGTGGGTATATAGGAAAGTTACGTCTGGGAATGTGGATCTCAAACTTAATTCAATATGCGTCATGGTTTCTTTTGCGTTATGGAAATTTTCACGTGTCGATTGTAGAAGATGCTGGTCAGGATTTATCTTGTGCAGAGGCACTCCTTGTTATATGACTTATTCTGGCAATAAAAGTTTTTGTTATTAAAAAGTCCATTATTATAAATGTTATTGAATTTGTTCTCTCCCAATTATTATTATTATTATTTAGGTTCCTGCTGATGCTGAAAAAACTCTACAGTCAGTTTCACCTAAATTTTTTTTCCAGTTGGACATATTGCTTCTTCCTCTTACTTCTGTGTAGTTGTAAAAAATTAAACTTTAAGCCTCTCAAAAGATTTTACTTCGGATGTTGCGTTATTGCTATGTTACCTCTACACCATGAATATAAGCTACCCAAAAGAAATATCTTGTACTCTTAAATTTTTACAGTATTATTTTATTTAAATCAGTGGTAAAAAATGTAATAAAGGTATGAATCTTCATCATAAGATGGCATTAAAGTAGAATATTTTGTTTTCGTGCTTTTATAGATTTTTTCTGCAAAATTCAAAACTTTTAATTTCAAGCCTGATTACACAATATCAAGTTTTCATTTCAGAATGCATTTCATCTCCATTTTAATATATGTACAATAAGAGTAATATATTTATTTTGCACTACGAAATTAAAATATATTAAATGCTACAGTTGTGATAGTTAATTCGGAAAATTAATTACTAAAATATGTATCAGCAGTTGATAAGCAGAGTGGCTTTATGTAAGTAAATTAAATTTAAGTTATGCAATATAATTATGCTTGTTTATATGTATGTATAAACAGACATTATATATATGCAGCAATCAATGTAAAATATTTCTTGAGTTATTAATATTCTTGTGTAACAGCTGTGCCTTATTTCAGTCTCTGATCATTTCAATATGTTTTTCCTTAACGCTTTTCAATGTTTTTTTTTTTTTTTGGATTGTTTTTTCATTATCTTATATTTTTACATTTATTTTATACAGAGATAAATTTAATCTATAAGAAAATAAGACCTGCTTTTTAAAAAAGTACCATTTGAATCCTTGTAAATTTGACTTTGTGCATAGGTATGCATGTTACATTTTAACATACCTGCATAATACATTTTAACCTATAGTATAAATGAAGCTCTTGAGGTCTGGACTAAAAGAATTTTCCAATTAATATTTGTCAAAATCTCCAGAAGTTTAATCAGCTTATAAATACCACGTGAATAAAAGTACCTTTTATGTATTAAATATTTTTATCTAATTTTAATCAACTAAATATATATTAATTACACACTAGAAACAATGTGTAATTTAATTTTTAGGTTGTAAAAATACCTGTCTCTCTCTTTTGGATTTAAATATTGCAAAATCAAGGGATTCCTGACGGAATCGATATTAATAGTTGAACATGCAGCAGCAGTTGATCGGCATATTCAAATCTTATTAAAAATGTAATAATAAAATTGATAATTTTCATTGATATGAAGCTTTATCAGATAGTAAAAAGGATTTATAAAAAATAGGGCGATACACAAATGCTATTTCTGTTATTGAAAAGAATTGTATATCTTCACAGAGACTATACAATGATCTGACCACTGATCTGCGATATATCTTATCTTAAATATTATGCTGAAATAAGAGTTAATTCCATTGAAGAAAGACTTTATAAGAAATTTCTCACGCCTTCTTTTCTCCCTCCCGATACTTCTTCGTGGTGTGGTGGTCTGCACGCTCAGCGCGTAATTGAGAAGTCCGTGGTTTGATTCCCGGCGAAGGCGGTTGTTCATTTTTCATCTTTCCTGCTTCCAAATTACCTAATGTCTCTACAACCTTTAGCATAATCTGCAAATTCTTGGAATTTGTGTCATTCGAGAGAAGCATCCCAAGATAAATATTGTAACATGACCAACATTATTGGCTTTCCTCTCTTCTTGTCTACTGGAAGCGGCTTTAGTCAAATCAATTTACTATGGAAAACAAGTTGAATATCTTTTATGTGATTTAAGATTTAAACAATTTTTATGCCACATATTAAAAAAGTTTGTTGACATATTAAATAAAATAAAACCGTTATTCAATTACAATCTGAAGTTTTGCTTCTTAAAACTAGTTTATACCTGTAAAATTAAAATGTATATAATAAAAAACACATTTGTTGATAGTCATTTGTTATGTGAAGTCATTTGCATAATCATTATGTTGCATGCTGTTTGTTATATATAAAAAAGTAAAGTCGATTGCTATATGTTATTTATTATACAATAGAATGTATAATAATTAATAACTTATAGAAATAATTATTAATTAGCATTTCCATGGAATAAAAAAACACCAGAACAATCAGCAGAAAATGGCTAATGTGAAATTTTACGCCTGTGTTCTCAAATAATTTCCTGTGCCTTACAATTAATAGTTAAAAATAGTTACAATTAATGGTAAATATAATTATAATTAACGGTCTACGGTATTTCTAAATCATGGTTCAATATGTCTCCAATTTATGGTTCAATGTATTCCTAATTCACGGTTCTATATTCTCTAATCATGGATGTCAATTCATGGTTCAACATATTACCAAACAATCGTTCACTCAAAGCACCAAATTATGGAACAATATTTTACCATCTTTAGGTTGCAACTTTTACCATAATAGTACTATAATTTGGTGAAACTTCGAACCAAATTTTTACAGTGTTTCTTACTTTTTAATCTGATTGGTTTAAAAGGAAATGCGTTTAATTCATGACATATCTAACTAAAACATTAGATATTTTCATAGAATTACATTGCACATTTTTTCGCTTTTTAAATATATAGAAGATATATAACTTTTTCATGTTAGTCTAAATGCATGTTTATCTAATATCCATAAAATGTTTCGCTATTTGACCTGGATCATCTGTATCGAGAATCTCTACTAATAAATCGTATTAAACTATAAAGGAGCCCTTTTGCTAAAATCTGATTTTTCTTTTTTAATGCAACGGAAAAAAGAACGCGAAATAATTTTCTCTTCAGAACTGCTCGCATATCCCACTGAGAGTCTCTCGAGTACATCTGAATATGCGTACAACAATTTTAGAACCACTGATTTGGATTTCAGTGCTATGTTACATCAGTATATCATCTGTGAATGTTTTCGAGAAATTATCCTTCTAAAAGTTTGAAAATCAACAAATCGATAAGAAAAGAAGTTTGTAGAGACATTAGGTATTTTTTGTAAGCAGGAGAGATGAAAAATGAGCCTCGCCGGGACTCAAACCACGGACCTCTCGAATTCGCGTAGAGCGTGCTGACCACTACACCACGAAGGCAGGCTAAGAACGCTGAAGAAATGCCTTATAAGTTAACTAACTGAAGTAAATATGGCCATCTCATAATTCTTAGGAATTTTGAAGCAAGAATGAGTAACTTTAACGTAAGGATGTATACGTGGAATTTTATCTTAGAGATCTGTAATAGGAAAGAAACTATAAATGTGAATAACACAAATGTAACTGGTCTATATTTTCCTCTTCTTTCAATAGTGAAGAAAGTGATAAAAAATTTTGATTTAAGATTTATAATGTTTGTGATGGTAAAAATTTTGAAGAAATTTGAATTAGGTATCCGTACTTTAGCAAAATCATACATAGCTCTGATATATCTCCTTCATTTAGTACCCGCTGGCATTCTATTTAGTTTAAAGACATAGAAAGATTAATATTTTAAGCATGAAAGGTTTAAATAAATTAGTAATTTAAAAACTAATAAATTTTATAATTCGAGAAGAAATCTATTTATGACAGAATTTTGTTTAAATGGACAGAGCGATAGCTTAATAGATTAATAATTCCAGGATACTGTTTATGATATAACCCTTCTATTATGAGCAAACGGTTGCAGGCAAGTACGTATGAGGTTCTATTAAAAAATGAGAACTTTATATAGGTCTGACATAAGAAGTACTTCAAAGATTTGCAGAGTAATCTGAAAATGCAAAGTTTAAATTGTGTTGCATGAGTTTTTATCATCATTATTATTTGTTTTGTTGTTCATTTGGTAAAGATAAATACTTCTGCATTTATAGTTTTGTGAGAGAAAATTAACACTTTCTTTTTTTAAAAAAAAATAATTCTTTATATATTATATACATAAATGTAAATGGAATATCTCTTACCTTACTGGAAACACAAGAAAAATAATATTTTACGTGGAAAGAAATTCCTTCGTGTCCATTAAGATATTTAACTAAGAAGGAAATGTGTTGCAAGGCAATTAATAATAACAGTTAGCGTAAAAAACTTTAAAAAAAAATTATTTTTCAATTTCTTGTTATTTGTTTCACAATCCTTTCTCATATATAATATCATAATTAGAAGGCAGTTCGAATAATTTGTAAGAAAAAAGAAATCTTCAGAACAATTAACCTCTTGAATTCTTGGAATCCGAAATTAATGATGTAACTCATTAAGTAAATTTAAAAAAAATTTCTTCAAATACTGGAAAGTTACGCTTTAAAGTACAGAATAGAATAGCGGGTCTCAAGCTTTTCTTCCTATATATATATAAAATATTTTATTTTTTTAACAAAACTGAATTACATGGATGTAGTAAATGGAAGAATAAAAAAGGAGGCTCAAAGACTAAGTAGAATTTAAATTTCTTATGTCAGTATGCAAGAAATTAAACCAATATACTCAGTTAAATTTAATTTTATGAAGTTAGAAGCGGTGAGGTTTCACGATATTGACAGATGTTAGTCTCGGAAATTTTATATCAGCTAGCATTAATTTTTGCGACAAAATAAACCAAAGTATTCACTCCCATAAAGCAAAACCACAGAAATATATTTTGAATGGATTTTGAACAGTATTTTAACTTAGCAGCCATATAGGAACAACAATATCTAAGGCAAAGAAACTGGGTGGCGTTTGTATTATGGAAGTTTGTCGCTAGCGTTAAAAGGGAGGGAACTGAATTCCTGGAATAAACAAAAATATTTCTTTAAATTTGTTTTTATTTTCAGCTGCTGTGAATAATAATTATTTCCTCAGTACCCTAAAATTATGTTAACCCTTTAACATTTTCCTGTTTTTTACGCGTCATTAGTAAAATGATTTTTATCTGGTTTAAAAATTATCGCAACATTCTTATTTCTTGAAAACTTGGTTGGTAAATTTTGAAATGAGTATACTGAAAAAAGTATTATAATTACATTTGTATCAGAGTTTATCTAAGATCTCATTTCTAGTTAGATTTTCTCCACCAGATTAAAACTGAAGCATGGTATAGTCATACTATGAATAAAATGATACTGCTGGCTATCCAAAACTATAAAGAACAAGAGATATCAAAGCAATATGTATTAGATAAATACTGTAAGATACAACGGTTGAAATGACCAAAATTACAGCTCCATTCGATTCGGAGGTGGGGATGGTGTTTTATGGCGCCTAGTGATGATGTGCCAAGAGTACGGCAAGTGAGTAAAATATGCCATAATAAAAGAAAGAACAAGCTGGAATCGAAAAATTCCAAAAACTACATCAAGTCTAAAAGTAAAAATGATACTGAGAAGAAATTAAAATAACCTGGTATAGTAATTAAAAACAATTTGTACTAGTTCAAAGTTTCAATGTGAAAAGACGTTACTCTGGGTTATAAAATATAATTGTAATATTTTAAGTTTTATAGTTTGTACTAAAGGCCTGCATCTTTCAAAAAGTGGGATAGATTAAAATGAGGATTGATTCCAATTAACTGAAACAGAGGTGGGTTAAACGAGCCAAAATGTTTAAAAATAAGAAATTTAAAATTTGAAAAATCAATTAAAATATCAAACACAGATAACGTAGCATTACGCTTTGCCCAGATTGGGACATTATTTCCTTTTAACAGGTTCTGATGAGTTATCTCGGAGTGACCCATCAGCAGCGTGTCAAAAGAAATTCATTTCGATTTTTGTTCGTGACTCAGTATTTGATTTCAGGCTTATATGCCGTGCAAATACAAGTAATGTTGCCTTTTTTAAAAAATATTTTGCTGCTTTACATATTTTATGATGCCTGTATAAGGAGTATCAGGTACATATATTGCATCAACAGGTTTGGCAGCAATGTCTGCAAGCTCATTGCCTCTTTTACCAACGAGGTAATGACCTCAGCCAGCGCAGGATTTCTTGAATGATCTCCAGATTTTAGCGATCTGAGTGGACTCAGCGAGTCAGGGTAAAGGAGGAGTTCATTTTCCGTTGTTTTGAATTAAATAAAAGACCTTGATGAAAAGCAATAATTGCAGCAGAAAAAATATAGCAAGCATTCTGCAATTGAATTAGCTCGAAAATTCTGCTGCAAATACATGCCGATTCAACATGATCATTGCACTTTTATCCAACAGTAAGTGAAAGGTTGTAATCGATGTAAATACTTTTGTGCTCATAGAAAATTAGTCTGTTTATAATTTCATCAGTGTTCTTGCTAGAAGCTGGGAAAATATTCAGGAGCTCTATATCGCATTTTTCCATGGATGGGTAATAAAACCTGATCAATTTTAGGTTTCAAATCATTCAGTGAATACTTCTCAAGATATGAGCAAATTCACAAACCAAACAGTAAAATATAAGATGGCCTTGCTTGGTACAGAGGAAGATAAAAATCATCCTGCAGAGGGATATGAGTAGGATGGCATGAGTGAAACATTAACCTTAAAATAATGGTTACGAGATAAATGGTTACGCCTTTATTTTAATGGTGGTTCAACACATTTTGCATACAAGCTTTGCACTGGGTAAGATCTGAAAACACCTGAAACGCCTGAGCAGTTCCGTAAACCTTGGTGGCATATGAGGTTGCGTTGCCAGCAAAGAACACTCTGCTGGGTCATAGATGACGGAACTATAGCCTAATCTAAACCTAATTATATCCACATATACCACCTTGTATATGTGGATGGAAAGCGATCTGCACTCCAAGAAGCACTTTAAGCAGGCTCAGAAGTTTTAATTACTTGTTCCTCAAATATATATTGTGAAAAGGAAAGTTATCTTTCTGCCAAATATAAGGCGAAGAAATTTTACTCCTGATAACCCCGGGATCAAGTATCTCTCTAGACGAACTCTGGATGAGAATGTAGATTTCTCTTACGAAAACAATGGGTACAAATGATCTGTCAACGATCCTGTTCAAGATGATTTGCGATTGTCTTTCTATGCAATACATATCACCGCCCTGGCAGCGGATCTAGAGATCATCAACAAATAATGCTCCGCCTAACTGTTGAAGAAAGTTCATTTTTAAACGGACTTAATTTTAAGGCTAAAATGTTTAACATTCAGCACACATCCCTGTGGCACATCCTCTCCTTGAAAGAATCATCTCCTCAGGCGTCAGAGAACCTAACTTTACTTTGAAAGTTCTGTCCTTCAAATGTTTCGTATAAATATTGGCAAGTTGCCACGCAGATGCTTATAAATCTTGAAGTATATTATGCCTAGCTCTTATGGCAAGCTTTTGTCAAAGTGGCTTCCGAAGAAGTCAATCAATTACTGATAACATTTTGTTTTAGGAGACAGCTATTTGAAATGCCTTTGTGAAAAGGAAAACTTTTTGGTTCCTTTTCACAAAGGCATTTCGAATAGCTGTCTCCAAAAACGTTACTAGTGATTGATCAACTTCTTCGAAAGCCACTTTGATACACAGAAAGGAGACCATTTTGCTCTAGATTCTGGATCATACATAAAGCAGCAGTTAACTCTTTTTTGAAAACCTTGCACTGGGTGCTAACTAGTTAAGTTTTTCGAATCCTTACCTTGATTTAGTATAGTAATAACAAAAGCTTTTCTCCAGGTGATTGGGAAAATTTGTTTCTTGTACACCCTGTTGTAATGAATAAGAAGGACCACCAAGGACTTACTGGGCAAATGCTTAATCATTTGATAATTAATGTCGTCAGGATCCGGATTAGTCTTATGCGTCTGTGACAGAACACTCTTTAACTCAAGCATGGTGAAATTTCCATTACAGCTTTAGGAGTTGGGAGTGTCAAAGCAAACTGAGCCCTTTTCAGCTTTAAATTTCCAGGAAACAAATATTTGGGAGCAGCTTTTGGCACTGAATAAAGCGGGAAAAGCCTGTCCAATGTTATTTGCATTATCTTTTATGTGTTTAATTATTCTAGAAGATCTTGTATTCTTGGCTATCATACAAAGTGACTAGTTCTCAAAGTTTAACCTGGCTACTTCTCGCTCAAACGTGAGGAGTAACACAACAGGGAAAAGGTGTAAAAGGCCTTTTCTATTTATCACAACCCTTTATAACAGAAAGGCACGGACTTCGCGCTCACAAAAACACAGACTACGTGCGGTGAGAACTTTAAAGGTAAATTTAAGATAACCTTAAGAACCTTAAGAACTTAAAGGTAAATTTAACCTTAAGAACTTACCTTAAGAACTTTACCTTAACTTAAAGGTAACTTTAACAATAATTCGAAAGTTAAAAAGTAGTGCTAGACTTCAAAACTTTATTTAACCTAACAGGCTGACTCAGCAACCTACACCGGCGCTAGACTAACTAAACAGGCAGAATGCGCAGTCGCTACTAAGATTAACAGCTGAGGACAAAATAACAACATATGCTACACCAGCGAAATCACGCTCTGTTTAACGTTTTCGTTTCATCCCTGTAAATGCTCTTTTTCACATACTTAAGTTGCATTCTGATGAGGAAATGCTAGGGAAAATAAGAGAATTGAGAAACGATATCCAATTAAAATAACCGGTTAGTGAACTAAGGGAAACCTACAATTCTACCATCTTTTTCTATGATAGATAATAAGCAGTTATTACAGTTTGTTTCGTAGATACGATGTTATTGCAGAGACATAAGACATTCATGAATTCCTCTGGCGGCTCCTGCACACCCTTCGTATATCTTATTCGCGTATTTTTGAAGGCCAAGAGACTGCTCATGCTAGGGTAACAACGAAATTTATTTCACGCTCATATCTGGGGGTCTATGAGTATCTTTGCTTTCGATGTTTCACCACGGTTTACGATATTTAGATAACTTGTCAGATAATTTTGGAATGAAATATTCTGCTGCCTGAATTATAGTACCTGTGACAAAAGTAACTGCTTCGTCAATCGAGTTATTGCTCATCCCTTTTTCTTCCAACAAGGCTTGGGCAGAAAATGATCTCTATCTAGCATCTATCTCCATCTAGCAAAAATCTGTGGGGTTTAGAGACTAATTTACCGCTTCTTGAAAGAGAAATGAAGAGTGGAAAGTTATCATACGTATAAGAGTCAGTCTCCACTGTCTTAAAGATGATTATGTCCATTAAAATCCCAGAGAATTAAGTAAGGTTAAGGCAGCGGTTTTACAAGATCATTTAAGCCGCTTCGATGGATGTTTCTGTTTTGGAGGCGATGAACAAACTGTTACCAGCATGCTTTATGTCTACCTGAAACGCAAATGCCTGGAGGCAGGTTGTCAGCTATAAGACACTTGAAGGATATTCGTGAGCGGTTAGCAGGTCCACACAGCCGCGGTTGCGTGTTCTATATTGTTCATGCCATCAGTTCAAGCCGAAGAATACCTTCGAAGTGTAATTTTCTGTAGTTATGACACAATAACACGCCGAACAAATACTAATTCAGAAGTCAAACAACAAAAATCAGCGTTATATTTTCGAAATTTTCACAGGACTAGTTTCTATGGTATTGCAGCTGAGGATGGTGGTTCGGTAAAACCATCGAAACTAGTCCTGTGAAAATTTCGAAAATATAACGCTGATTTTTGTTGTTTGACTTCTGAATTGTAATTTTCTGGTTAGATTTTCGAGGAAATTTCTTGCACAGCTAAGCAAGCAAGTTGGTGGACAACAATCATTGATATTATTGAAATAGTGGCGGAAACTACTGCAGTTCCACTATTATTAGGGTAGACATCATAAGTGCTTGTGTCGCCGATACTGTTGCTTATGTCGCCGATGCCGATGCTGTCGAAGGAGAATTTTTGGGTACTTCCAATCCTTCTTCACCTTCCATATTCTCAGAGGCTAGTTCATCAAAAAAAAAATTCGCTCAAAAGAGGTCTGACTGATATCTCTAGGTTTCGGACGCTTAATTTGTTTAATAACTTTCCCAGATTTCCAGTCACTTTTATTTTCGGTTTCCTGTTGGAATTCCATTTCTGGTCTATTTTCTGGTTTCAGATGTGCTACTACTTTTAAATTACACTTTCGTGCTTTCCTTTTGACATGCATCAACAAATGTTTATAAAGGTGTTTGAATTTACTGACAGCCGCATAGGACGTATTTTACAGCAGCGGCATAGGACGTATTTGAATGTGCCTGATTGTTATTCACTATCCTCTTAGCTTCATCTTCGCATGGTAGACACACTGAGCTTTATATTCTTCAAATATTGTTTTTCCTTTGTAACTGAAAGAAGATCAGGTTCCGATATTATGCCGCGTGATATTATGTTAATTTTCGTGGTTTCAAAAGCTGCAACATTTAAAAGTGAGATGGACTGATAAGCGTTTACTGCTTGAACTAAGAAGTCATCACTGCAGAGTCTCTCGATGTTTTTCAGGTCTCCAGTGACAGATGTCATGCATTTAATAATTAAAGGAGACATTCTTTGTAATTCTTTACTTCCCCTACTATTGATTAGAAATCTATAGGTTTATGTTGCTTCGTTTGCATTCCACTTGTTCTGGGTTTGTTAGAAGGCAGTTCTTTAGACGAATCATTGTTTGAATTTTGTAGAAGAACAATTTTTGAGGTAGTAGTAGGTTCGGACTCGATGGTTCACCCACTACGGAGTCTAACAAAGGAATACATGTCCTTACGCCAGGGCTAACCAGGTCGCATAATGGAAGACCGTACATTCAGTTGAACAATCTTAAACGAATTTTGCATACTTCTCGTGCCCAGAAGAGAATTTGGCGCAATTTGAAAAGAAGATAAATATATGGTTGATATTCTGTCATCTGGATGTAAGCAGTTCGGGGTTTTAAAATTTGTTAGGTTGTAAGTTATTTTATTAATATGGATTGTAATCTACGCAAATTTTCTTTTAAGAAGGATTACAAAACTGGAAACATTACAAGATATATTAGCTGAATGTTAATTATACTTCTGAAGAATAAAAACAATCGAGTATTTACCATGCGTTTCATTCGTATATACTTTAAGAAATTAAGGAATAAATCCAGTTTAAATTACTGAATTAAATTCAAAGAAATTATTATAAATAACCGATATTAAGTGTAATGTTTATGAGCAAAATAAACCAAAATGCAATGAAACAGAAGCAAATGCAATAAGCACAAAAAAATTTCCGTAGTTTTTTCAATTGTAAGTAGTCGATAAGACTTACATCACGAACAGGCTTTTGTACGGTTGCTGTGCCTCTTAGTCGCCAGTATTTCCTCCCACGCCAACAGTACACCACTGAGCATGCGCAGTAAGCGAAAATCATTAACATTGAGCAACTCAAGGTGCGGTTTTCCATTACGCAACCAGGTCTGCACAAAATGAAGCCCCACAGTCAGCTTTCCCGAAAGCTTATCTCCAAGCCACTGATACTAAGGGCTAGTGACTAACCGATTGACAGTAGCGGAGACAGGTAAGTGCCATTCATTCTGACTGAAGGAGGCCAAAGCAATGTGACGGAGACAATACCTCTCTCCTCAACTACAAGGATCCTCTTTTTCAGCTGTACGGATCTCCTTGCGCGGCAAAACCATAGGTAGTTTTCTCAGTATTGTAAGCCACAGACAAAAGAATTGTAACTGCTTCTCAAAATAATCCCATCCTCCATAAAATGAGACCACAAGGAGTAATGAAAAGTAGAAACTTAAGCTAAGACATATGGAAAAGGAAAAGAAGAACGATCATTTTGGCACAGGAAATAGTGGCACCTGTTCATAAAAAAGGTAAACCCCTGAAGGGATTATACCTGCTATGATTTAACTGGTCATACTCTAAGGGCTTTAAGGCCTAAGGAGGCCCTACCAGTAGCTAGGATTTCAACGTGCTTCCACTATTAAGCCCAATGACATCCCCGCTACGACGAGCTTGCATAGTAGGGTTTTAAGGCTCTTGACTTGCAGAGCATGAAAAGTTGTTATTTTGTTTAGCTGCCATGACTAGAAATAACTACTGCGATACCGTTAGACACTGAAAGAAATACGCTTTAAATGTACGTCTTGTGTATGTCAGTCTATGTTATTTCCACATGTTACCAAAATTCATCTGACTAGCTGCAGATGATTTATGCTGCACGAATTGTTTGCCAACCATCGATCCCACGTGTTCGATGGGCAACATGTAGGGAGCATGGGCAAACGAAATTAGCTGTAAGACCTGAAGGGCAATGAAGAATTATTGAACTTTGGAGGCCCTGTGCAGTCGCTCGTTGTGCTGCTGAAACTTGGTCTCAGCCAAAAAGTTTATAGAAGAGGAAAAAATCCAAAACTTCAGAGACTCGGAGGTTTCTGATCAATATACAGACATTGCGTATTAGGTTGATACCGGAGTGAAATCCAGTTGCACCCAAAACCATAGTTCTAGGTGTCGAGTTACTATAGCGTTGCTTAATGCGATGCTCATGAACTCTGTCACCAAGGTGCCTCCAGACACCTTTTAGAATATCATGATGATGTAAGCAGAATCAAAATTCTTCTGAAAATACATCGTCGTATAATTTTTTGTACATATTTGGCATTCAACGCACAACTGCATACGCTTGAGGTGTTGAATTAACGAAAATCGTAACATTGGGCATCTTGAAAAGATTCTCCGTTTTTGCAGATACTTTTAAACAGTACGTGCTGACACAGGTTGTTCTACAACGGACACTAACTCTAGATCCAGAATTCTTGATGTTACTATGCGACAGAGCATTACCATGTGCACAACATGCCTTTTCTCATTCGGTGGCATAACGGGGCTAGTGAAATTATTTCCGTCGGTCGATTCATTGCTTCTGCAGCCAGTGATTCTATATTCATATCCTCATCAAAAACACTTATTTTTTGGAAAGTTAATCCACAGTATCTACAAGTCATTCAAACTGAAAAACTCGCTGGAATAATTGTGGGTTTCTTTAACAAGGCATGCTGAAGCTTCCGATACAAATGAATAGCAGAAAAACACAAAATTCCAGTACTTATAGGGGCCTACTATTTGCCGGTTTTAAAATGTTTCTAGATGGCGTGACTGGCATGTGTTTCGTAGTGCTAATCATGTCCTCTCGTAGTTTATAGACTGCGCAACTCCATGGTGTTGCATTTTGAATAGCCAGCAATGTACATACACTACTCGACATAGAATATGCAACACCAAAAAGGAGTGGCCCTAAAATTATGCAAGTGGCAGGATAGACGCACGTTACCAAGTTATGCGAATGATGTGAAATGCGCAGTTCTCCAGCGCACGTTGAAGAAGGTATAAGGGAAGGTTTGGTTTAGTTTGGTTTATTTAATAACGGCAAAGCACACTAGGGCTATCTGCCTAAGGGGAGGGATGCCTTCGTGGAGGACTTTCTAAGGAGAACTGGCTCGTATACACGTCATGGGGAAAACCACGAAAACGCCCATGCAGCTAGCCCGTTCGCGGGATTCGAACCTCGGACCGAACTACCAGTGTTCAGCGACTTTACCGCTCGGCCGCTGGTGGGCGGTATAAGGGAAGGAACCTGCAGAATGTTCCGTTTTCGTGCCCTTATTTCTGCTAGGGAAATTATCATAGGGAAATCATTTTCTTGTCTCGGAGTACAAGTGTAATAGCAGAGAATGCCAAGCCGTTATCAACGGAGTCAGTTCCAGCAGTCATACGATTTTACGAGGGGCATGGTGATCGAAATGATAAGGGCAGGTTGGTCCATACGGCAAATCTCAGCTGACACACACCTGGACGCTGTGTCGACGATGGTTGGAACAAGGAAATATGGCAAGTTAGAGGGGTGCCAGTGCAGTCACAGTGACGTTAGCCCGCGTGCTTCGATGCATCCGCCGACAAGCGGTGGCGCACCCGAAAGCCCTTCTAACTTCATTCTGCAGCATGTTCAAGACACCCTAGACGTCCCCCATATCGACCAGAACCATTTACCGTCAATTGGTGACAAGTGGTGTCCAGTACGAAGACTTACATTGACCCCATATCATAGACGCCAACGTCTGCAATGGTGCCGGCCTCGAGCGATGTGCTAGTCTCGTTGACTCTGTACCTATCTCTCTGTACTCTGTGTACTCTGTTACTTCGTGTATTGCCATTCAATTGGTCCTATAACCTACTGAGCCGAAGCTGTTCTCGCTCTGTATTATGCATACCATTTCAAAATAAAGATCATTTATTGTTCATTGCTATCTCTGACTGTTTACCGAATTTCATCACTTTCTGGCCACTCCTTCTTGATGTTGTATTTTCTATGTCGGGTAGTGTATCTTAAGGTACTTGCACTGCCTCCTGTCATGGTGATTTGAGGATTCGTCACTGAAATAATAGTAATATTGTTAATAAAAGTAACATGTCGAAGAACAGATGTTGGAAATACTGGAGAAACAAGAATCAGAATAAATTGCAAAAATTTGCTCGACTGGTAGTTTCAAAGGTTTGAATAAAATCTTCTTTATTAGCTGCAGGAGTGAAAAGAGGAAGGGAAAGCCTGTGATCATGTGATAGAAATGCATCAGAAAGACCACCAGGCCACGTAAAATGTTAAAAGACAATGTTGACATTGCAATCTCGAATAAATACGCTATCCTTAATTGTAGTGAAAATAATACTGAAAAGGCTAATGAAAATGTTGTTAATATGGATTCAAATGGCTGACAGTGATAATCTAATGCTACAGATAAGGATAATCTACCACAAGCACGTATACTTCCGATTATGGTCATTCCTCCAATTAAATTTAATGACTTTTTTTAAGAGACTTAATGAACTAAACGTTGTCTTCAGTCAAAATTTCTGGTGATTTCTTAAATTTAATACCATGCACTGCGGATCATCACCGTGAGATTACGAGATACCTAGATACCAATGGTATATAGTATCACATACTACATGTTAAACCTGTGAAGGTTGTTATTCGAGGTTTATCCTCTGACTGCCCAAAGGATGAAATTAAAGATGAGTTAATTGCAGAAGGCCTTAATGTTATTAAAGTGAACCCAAATGTTCAGATTTAAAACTCGTGATCCACCGCTTCAAGTGCAATTAGCTAATGTTGAAGGCAATGATAAAATCTATGACATCAGCAAATTACTATGTTTTGATGTTAAAATAGAACCATACAAATGCAAAGGTGGTATTGCTCAATGCCATTGCCAACATTTATATTATTTGTCGGGGGAGTACAAACTTGCTCCGAGATGTGTTAAATGTTCATTCCCGCATAAAACTGCGGACTGTGAAGCAAATTTCATTGAAAAACCGACGTTTTGTAACTGTGGTGGTGACCACGCAGCTATTTTTCATTCTTCCCCCAGGATTCAAAGTGACAGTCTTAATAAAAGAAAAATCATACCATATCACTTGGTAATGATAAGAAAACTCGTGCTGATGTCAATACAAACGACGATACACAATTTCCACCGCTCCCCTAGAGCAGCTAAACCCAACACTAGAAGTTAAAATAAAACTCTACAAATAATATCTCCTCTACTTTTAAGGACTTTTTGCAGGTCATTAGTAAAGTAAACAAAATCTTTAGTGAATTTTCTATTTTTGATGAAATTAAAATAATCACGAATCGACTGGAAGAAAACTGGATGAAATCGACTGGAACTGCACCTACTCCGCTCCCATAGACAAAATTTTCATCTTCTTTAACACATTAGAAGAAATTTTTAGTGGAAATATATCTAACATAAATGAAAACTAGACTTTCTGCATTTTCGACTCCTTTTGAACCATCGTTCGATATAAATATAATTTAATTTTGTGCTGGAAGTTTAACTACTTTGGGCTATCAGTTGTTAATATTTTGTGTTTATTATGTTAAAATTATATATTATGTGCCCTATATATTCGTAACTGCTTGTGCTCGTAATTTTCTCATGTTTATCATGTGTCGCCAGCTCGATATTTTTACCTGTTGCTCAATATACATGACTATCTTACGTATTTGTTACTTTTATGAAATTTTCTCTAGGTTTATGGACTTTTGTCTAAACCCTATAACTTTTAATTTTGTATTTATGTTGATACATTCGAAATAATTTATTTTTCGATAGAGGTAAGGTCACTGCTCATAGGTACTCCGATGATGTAACCATTCTACTCGGGAGTAATGCATTTTGCTGCAGGCAAAATTGTTGAAAGGACATCTTTCGTTGGCGAATTTTCTAGTTAATGATCCTAATTTTAACCCGACTTTAACTTTTAAGGAAATTATTTTTCTTTACACTTTGCCAATAGATGGGGCCTGAAACTTCGTTTCTTTGTTTAAATGTAACTTTCTTAGTTTTTCTAGTCTACTGTTGTTTCGGGAACACAGGTTTCTTGTTCATCATTTCCACACCTGCAATTGAAGAATAAAGTTTTATTCAAACCTTCAAGCGTAATTCTGAGAATTTATACAACTTACTCTCATTCTTGTTGCTTCCCAGTATCTCCAATAACAGTATTGTTAGTTTGCTATTATGTCAAATCGACACTTATCTGAGTCAAATAGCATTAGATTATTAATTTTTCGACAGAGTGATGAAGGCAAAAGATGTGCATAGGAACAATAAGAAGCACTATTAATCCAAACAGCCTAATATGCTAGTAAAGGCAGAAAATTCTTAATCATATATATTTTACCTCATTTATATGAGCGCTTTGAAATTTAAATGGCTTAGAGATTAAAGTGGAGTTTAATTAAAGTTTCTAACTATTCTTTATAAGATGTGGTTGCAAGTATTAGGCTTTGTCTTTGACTAAACTTTGAAGGCTGATCATATCTGTAATAATTAAATAGATTTTAAAGAAATTTAAGTAATCGAACATAGTCGAGCAGCTGTTATTAAATAATTGTTGACACCTATAATTATCTTTTATTGCACATATGTAAAGAAATGACATAATTTGTTTGATATAATAATGACTGTAGAACATAGATTTCACGATTGATTTATTCTCTTCCCAAGTTCTTAAGCAATAAGCGTTTCGCGATGTTTGAGGCTGACTGCATTGAGCACTTAAAATGCATAATATTAAAACGATGGATAATTGTGCATACAAAAAATATCAACCATATGGTAATTTGTAGCTTCCCTTCAAATGCATACTGAGGCAAAATGTTTCGAAGGAAATTCTAAAATATCGTGATGTGGACAAGGAAAGGGAAATAGTTTGGAGGTAGTCAAGTTCTTGGTTCCTTTAGATTGTTGCACTGTCTTATATCTGTCTTTGGTTTATTATTCTGTATTTCATGTTACACAAATATGACGATCAGTTAGATTACGTTATAAGGTATTTCTCCCTCCTTCTTAGAGTGGTCTGCACGCTCAGCGCGTAACTGAGAGGTCCGAGGTTCGATTCCCGGCGAAGGCGTTGCTAATTTTTTGTCTTGCCTGCTTCCAAAAATACCTAATGTCTTTACAAGGTTAAAGAAAACATAGCCAGGATCCTTTAAAATGAATATAATATGTCATCATACAGGGAGTGACGAGATGTAAAATAGTTCAGTTATGATAAGTCACTTCCTTAGATGAAAATGATCCAGTAATGATTTCATAAAAGCTTACGAAAGTATGAAATGGAGTTAAATTAGAGCATGATAAATATTCACTAAAAAGGGAAAACGTACACGATGTATTGAATAAATAAAATGTTACGTAATTTAAAAATTTGTAACGAGTGAGAAACCATCTGGAAATGATAAAATTTGTGTTGCGAATCGCATTGGTTTTCAAATGCATAAACGTAATTTTCTTTGTGAACATGTTATTGTTACGCTGAAGGATTTGAATTGTTTGCATTTCACTGTCTAATTGCGAAGTATGTTAAAAATAATGCTAATTTAGTGCGCCTAAGCCGTCTTTTCAAAACTTTTCATGGCGAATAGTTAAATTGCGTGCTAATGACTGACTCTTAACGTACCTATTATTTTAATCCAACAAATTGTCTGTCACATTTGGAAAATGAATCCCTCCATAATATCGATTCTAATCATCTGTCTAATCACACCTGCCTCCGATTGCGACATCAACAACACATCAGTATGCTGAGAGTGATATTTCATCTGTATTCATGGCACGAAACGGAGCTCGCTAAAACTCCGCAGGAGGAAAAAAAGAAAATTCTTTATCGTCGTCTCGAATTTGGATTTTAATGTTAGCAAACCAACATAAAAGAAAACTGGCATATTTCAAACAATACATAGTTCAATAAAATAACCATCAAATAAACACTTCGTTCACACAGAATGCTATATGCTGTTGTCCACAATCTGTACTAACCAATGAAGAATGCTTATCCCACGAAGATTAAAGAAAAGTTGTAAATTTTAGTACTGTTTTATGGACATATTGTCTGAGTGACAATCTAAATCAAACGTAAAACTACTTCTTCGTGACAGAAAGTTGCTATGAAGCGTTGCATTCATGGCTTTGACTTTTGTAAGCCAGTAGTACAGATTCAAGATGAAGAGTGCAACAAAAGAATGAGTTGAATATTCATGTCTTTTTTTTTTTTTTTTTTACCAAACTCTTGTTTTTAAATTACTATCAGTTTAAGGAACAATTTAAACTACAGATACTGTGACTACTTTTTTTTTTTTTAAATAAAGAAGTAAAATACTTATTCAGGTGTATTTAAAGAGAAAACAATGGATAGATAGCGGTTTAAAAATAGGAAACTTTTTTAAATATGTGCGTTACCAAGTTTGACAAATTGTGTAACATCTCAAACTTTCATAACTTTTTTTCTTTATATTTGCATGAAACTACTTTAATTCCTGTATAATAAATCGATGGTAAATCAACTTTCTGTCATCTGATAATGCAAAAAGAGTACCATAGCACTCTTTTATGGATAAAGAACACTAAATGAATGTAGTAAAACTTTGATCTAACATTCTCAGAATGATCACAATTTCTAGTCCCGAATGAATTTCTATATAAATAGCGTTATTTATTCTCTAATCCATCATTCTCCAAATTATCACTTTTCCGCATTAATCCTTCATAAGTCACGTTCCCGGTGTTAATTTTGCTTTACGGATAGTTTGAAAAAATTTGAAGACGAAGCGAAAAAGGAAAAAATTTAAATATTTTTATCAGACAAAGAGCAATCTTAAGCTTTCATGTGTCTAAACATAACTGATATAGATATATTAAAAAATAAAGCCTTTTTCCATTCAATAACATTATTTTTTAAATAATAATGTGCTTACGGGCAGTTTTACTGGAAGAAGACAGTTGTTATTGAGAACTATACAGTTTCTTTGCCACAGATGTTGTCTGACTGAATATCAGATAATACGCTATAAAAATAGGATTTCCTGCAATCCGATATTACATAATTGCTTTAGTATGTACAGTATCTAAATTATAAGCTGTTTAAATGTGACTTGAAATCATGTTGGAAAGGTAGAAAGGTGCTGTACCTTAGATCACGTGTAACATAATGCACTGAAGTAGTTGAGGCCACGAATCTCTGACAACTGAGAATTTGGATTCTTTCCTAACGGCTGCACTGCATAAATGCCTTTATAGTTTCCCCATGCGTAGAATAAACATGACTTGAAATTTTGAAAACCATTTTTGCGAAGGTGTCTTTTAAAAAAAATAATGAGTACATAATCCTTTAGTTTTCTTTTTCTTTCCTCTCTTTTTTGGGGGGAAGGGTGGGGGGCGAAGGGGTGGAATATAAATCACTGACAGTTAATTAGCTTAAACTTTTTTCCCTTCATCTTTCGTAAAATGGCCATATACCAATTAAATAATGACAGAAGAATGCACTTTGTATTAAGTCTTCAGTGACAACCCAAAGTCACAAAAGTCTTATGAAGAGGGGGGGGGGATACTCAAGAAATAGTTCAAAATGAAACATTTCGTAGCTTACGTACACCTCTTATAAAAGTGCCTAAGTCATTTTTCCCAAACGGACTTATATGCCAAAGTGATAATTAATATTTTAAATCTATTTATAAAAAAAAGGCATTTGATAGTTGATAATGGTAACTAATGATCGTGTATACTTTCTACACACGAAAATAATGTGTTACATTTCGCAATTTTGTTGAAGCTCACTTTAATGTTATCACCATTAAGGAATAAATTAGAGCAACAGTCCTCTTAAAGTGCATGTTATCAAAGATTAAGTGAAATAAATTAAACCTATTTTCATTCAGAAAAACGATTTTAGATGGGAGGTAAAGAACTTCATTTTAAAAATACAGATGGATTAATCTGGAAGGAAGAAACATTCTTTTATAAACAACAGTATCTTGACTAATTTATAGCCAATTAAATTGTGAGTTGATTCAAAGATTTTCTTATCTCGTATTCAGATCCTCTTTTCTGTGCATTGCGAAAAGTGGGCCATCATTTATAAGCCTTGGGCTGTTTTTCTATATAAATGTCAAAAAGGTGTTGTATATATCCTCATCTCTCCAATAGGAAATGCTAATTGAGCCCTCAGTACTGCTTCTTGGAGAACGTGATGAGGAGAAAATAAAAGAAGAGAACTTTTAAATATTTCTTAGGTAGCATCATAACTATTTGGCTTCAATTTTACAGCCTATTGGACAGCTTGTCTTAATTTTAACGGCTTCGTAGTCTCGTTAGCGTAGGAAAAGCAACCGTAAAAAATAGCCATAAATGGAGCTTTACGGGCGGGAATGTTGAGGCTGATGTCGTCTCAAACCAGGGCCCAGCTGCACATTGAATGAACGTACTTAAAGAGTCAGAAAGCTTCTTGCAGTTTTCCTTTGAGAATTTGAAACAAAAACAGAATTTATTTGAAATAAAAATTTGAACCTCATTTCTTCCATTCTTTAATTAGTTGCTTTACATTGTAGAAGTAGTTAGGCCAAACGTGAGAAATGTAGTAAGGAGTGGGGCTATTTGCATTGACATTTAGCTGCGATGATTTGCAAGAAGGATTACACAGAGTAAATACTCCCACTGTGTGATATTCTCAATGCGCCATTTTACTTCTGGAAGCTAATCATACAATACGAAGTAGTCTGATAATGTTTAATTTATGAATTATTATATCTGCTTAGTCTCAGAACATTTTAGAAACTTAACTTAATTCTTATAAATCCCTTTCTAAAATTATAATGGATTTATTTTTCTTTTTGTACCGTATAGTAATTATTTTCCTTCAGATGCAAAGATGTAAAACATGCACTTAAATATAAGCCGATTTCCCTCTCTGTCAGATATTTGCTATAGAATTATTCAGCTCACATACGAAGATATTTCCCATCCTGTGGAAAGTTGTGGATTTCTCCAGCACTGTTGATATGTACCATTAGCATTAGGAAAACACTTAATTAAATTAATGTTTAAGACTTTTGACGCCTCATAAAATTCAGCGCTTCTAAAACCGCCTGTATAACCCACTTTTAAATCCGTTGCTAAATTAGCTCACATATGCATCTCGTAAGCGCTGCTTTATTTCAGCTGAAAAAGCGGAAGTCAGAATTTAAAAATAAGGTTAAAACGAAGACTGAATGATTTTTTTTTTTTTTTTTTTATGTCACCTACTGCAGCAGAGTTAAAATTGCGTTATTCATCCCTTCTGTTCGGTAATCAGTGTGGGATGTTTAAAAAGAGAATTATAATTATTTGTAAAATAAGCCCTGCATTAAATTAATTATGCTAGGTTTTTCTCATGCAGTTACGCTATTTATATGGAGTTGTTTAGGGTGTAGATCAAATTCGTTAAAATCGAGATCATCAAAAATTTAATTTGCTGTCAACCCCTGATTCAAAAGATATAGTAGTCGTTCTTGTGGTTAAAAATTTACTGCAATAGCCAGTTTATTAGAGGAAAGCTTTCCTTTTGTTTCTTTTTCCTTTTTTTTTTTTTTAAGATTTTGTATTAAAGGTGGACCACCAGATTAGTGTAAATTTTTTATGACAGTTTTTCAGTTTGGCTACTCTGAATGCATTAACACTTTATGTGCGTATGCATCCCCCAGCTTTTAACAAAATCAATATAAACTATCTCAGCTTTACATGCCTCGTAAAAATTAATGAAGACTGATGATTGAGGTGATTCGAATAGAGTAATTTCGTTGGAATAGGCGATTAAAGATCGCTTTTTCGAATTAGTTAAGCTGCATTTGTTACATTACCGGAAAAAAATTTTCTACCTCAGGAGCAGTAGAAAGCTCCTTTAAACGATATCGAACATTATAGATTGTTTGTGGAAATTATTATTACTTTCGAAAGAAGGTAAAGTGCAATATTTAGATAAAACGCAAGCTTAAGTAATTAAGTTTGTGAATGTAAAAAGCATATTATACTTAATAAGGCGACCTTAAAAAAACCCATGATGAACTAAGAAGCTCTTTATTTCCGTGTGGAGGAAATTTTAAATTTGAAAGCAGCTCTGCCAGTATATTTAACGTTCAAACTGATATTCCACAGTAAGTTTAACGTTAAAACTAGTACATTTTACGTGGGGAGATAACTAACCAGAAAGTCTTGAATTTTTTATGATACATTTGTAAATCTAGGTGAACAGAAATTTCTAAGATTGAGACTCAAAGAGAAAAAGAAGTTTAGTCCGTATTTTGTATATTCACTTTAAACAGACATTCAGGTGTGAAATCGAGCTCAGTTTCATTCCTGCAAAATATTAATCCAAAAGACAGCAACAATAAATTGTAAGGATTATGTTAATTTTATTAACAGTTAAATTTTAAGTTACTTTCCTGTCAAATTCTAAACTTCATCTTACTACTTCCGGCCAAAACGTAGTTTTGGAATTTTTCTGAATATTTAATGAGGAGGAGCGATATTTAAACCGCGAAGTCTACTTTCAGAATGAAAGAGAATCAGAGTTTCTGATTTACGCGCGTATGCCTTTTGGCCACTCTCTCTCTCAAAGCTGTTATTACGCTCGGCCGTGCTCAAGCCCTTGATAAGCTTCGTAGTCAAATCGAGTTAAGGGGCCAATAGTCCAGAATCTTGATAGCTTTGACTATATTTCTTTAGTTAATCTTAGTTTTAATTTAATTCTTAGTCTCTTAAGTTCAAGCCCAAACGTCGGCTTTGATTGTACACTCTAAGACGGAGTTTTGTTAAATCTTATTGGAATAATAAAGGATTAGTTACCCTTCCATCTTGTTGTTTCTTGTCACACGAACTTAAGCGATAATTCTCTAACTAGTTCTTAAGATTCGTCACTTTCTACAGTAATTGAGAATTACACTAGTGAGAATTTTACACAATAATAATTTCTGAAAAATATTAACTCAAGATACAGCATTTTTTTTTTTTTTTTTCATTTTATTTTCCCATGGGGAAAAGAAATGGTTTTTCTTTCATAATAACTTAAAAAAATAATTTCTTAATTTCTTATTTCTATAGTAAAATATTTCGAAGGAGAAGTTACTTTAGAATGTTGCTCTTTACACCATAAAACTTCTATTCATAATTACTGTTTTATCCTCTTTTAAAACTTTGCATATGCTACCTAATAAATTAATTTAAGAACTATAAACTACCGACTTCAGGGTATCAACATATAAGATATTCAAAATGCTCAAAAAATTCACTGCGCATTTACATTTCTTCGAGCGCAGCTGGAAGAAAATTTAAGGAAGTAGAATTTCTTAGTTTAGGCGGGTGAAATACTCTTCCTATGTTTACATAAAATATGGAAGATAGCTTACTTTGTCGATTCTTTCAAGAAGTCAAACTGAAATTCTCCGCTTCCCTTTAAACTCATTAGAGTTTAGAACAAGATACTGCAAAAAGGAACTTCGTATATCTTTACAAAGAAAAAGAAAAACAGAAGAGTGAAATGGCAGTTCTCCGAAGACGCGGAAATAAACTATTCACGCTCACTCGTTACAACTTCTAAAAATGCACCCAGGCTTCTATGCACTCCGATAATAAAGGGGGGGGACTCTCTTAAGGTCACAGGTTATTTTCTTATCCCGGAAACATACTAACGCAATATACTTCTTTTACGTTTATCATTATCGTTGCTTTAAACCATAATGGGGCGTCATTAACGTTGACAAGTTGCAAGGCTGAGCAGCTAAAATCCCAAAATGAAATATTGGCGTGTTAGAGGTGTTTTTAAACGGTTTTACTTGCAAGATAATTAGGAAACAGGATGGAAAGTTGTTTTTAAATCAAGAGCACTTTGTATGCCAGGAACAATTATCCAAATAATTCACATTTTATTTTTTTACTGAAATAAATAAATTTGAAACAATTAAAATTTGTAGAAAATGAAATTTTAAGATTTTAAATCAATACAAGTTTAATCTGTCTTTAATATACATACATATGTTCAAAAATATTATATGTATAGGGCCGAAGGAAGAGGGCCTGCAAGGAAGAGGCGTTAATTTCAAGTTTATATATTTCAAAAATTAAAAAAAAAAATTTAACCTCTTACATATTGTACTGATCAACAACTTACTATGTTATCTCAGAAAGAGAGCAGTCTGCTGTCTTTAAAAAGAATGATAAATATTTTTCTGAATGATAATTTAGTTTAATTTCCCACAGAAATTTCATTTGTTTACCCAAATAATATAACTTATTTATTATGAAAGGACTCTTTTGCTGTTTCTTACATAGTCACTTTTGGTATGAGAGAACGTAAAGTAACCCTTTTTTAAATCCATTAAATTTTCCTTAGTAAATCCTTTATGGAAAAAAATGTAGGGTGTATAGAATTCTTAAAATATGATATAGCAGAATATATTTACGCAAAGTATAATTTTAGGCTTTGAATCAGATTTACAAACTCAGGATAAATGAAATTAACGGTAATTAAAAATAAAATTAAAACTTCTTTTCTTAAAACTAAATGCCAAATCGTGTTAAAGGTTAGTTAAATATTTATTTGTTTAGGGATGAAATATTCGTAAAATAATTAATTGATAATGATTACATTATGAATTATTATGCATTAGTCTTGTTGTATATATATATAAATTTTCTTTTTCCTTCCTAGCTGATGAGCTGTCCAGAAACGACAGAGTTGTAAATGTTCATCAGCTGTCTATGAAGTTGTGCTCCAAATTGCAGCAGCATGAAATCAATACCGATGATAATCAAAATTCAAGTCCTTGGGTACAAACAGATTCTGGCACTTCACAAACAGATTCTGGCTTTCTAGAACTTTGTTCACAGCAGCACTCCATAGAACTAAATAATATCAACGAGACGCCAAAAAGATTAAAATGCAACAAAAATTCAACACCAAAATCTTTAAAAATAAGGCAGTTAAGTCATAAGCTGGCATATTTAAAAAGAAAACATTCAGCAAAAAGGAAAGCAAACAAAGCTGGAGTCGAAAAGGCACTCCAGCTCATTAGTTAGTTCTGTAGTTTTCACTTTTATAAAATCACAAAATAAAAGCATCAAATGTATCGAAACACGGACGAAGATGGTCACTGATGGATAAAAATTTGTGTCTTCAGATCTATCTTAGTAGTCCAAAATCATATAATACACTGAAGGCTTTTTTGCATTTGCCCAGCAAGCCTACATTATTGAAAGCTGTATATGGTATAAAAATGGAACCTGGATTTTCAGTTGCTGTGCTCAATGCCATAAAATTAGTTGCTAGCAAACTAAACTGAAAATCCATGACAGGTATTGCATCTTATCCTTCGATGAAATCACTTTAAAGCAAAGCTTATCTTATGATAAGAAAAGTGATTACATTGTTGGATTTGAAAACCATGGTTCCTACACTGAACTAAAAACATATCCCGAATATGTAACTCATGATCTTGTTTTTATGGTCCGTGGGCTGTGTAAAAAGTGGAAACAGATCATTGGCTATTTTTTTTCCTTCTCATACTACTCCAGGTTTTATGTTATGTACTTTGGTCATGGAAGCCCTATCAAAATTATTTGATTGTGGTCACTAATGGTCATTTGATACCTGTGGCTGTTGTTTATGATGGTGGTGCAAACAATGTAGTTTGTTACAAAAAAATTATGAAAGTCACAGAAGAAAGACCATATATTATATGTCAAGACAAAAATGTATTCACACTTTTTGATGTGCTTCACCTTTTGAAGTGCTTGCGAAATAATTTTAGAAAATATGATGTTAAATTTCAGGGTGGCAAAATTGCTAGTTGGAACCACATCGTATCTTTGTAGGAATTTGATCGTAAAATGCCTCACAGATGTGTTCCAAAATTAACAGACCGCCATATAAATGTGGATTGCCTTAGTGCTATGAGTGTAAAATTAGCAGCTCAGGTCTTCACTCATTCTGTAGCTTCAAGCCTGTGTTACCTTAGTGCACTAAATGGCTTACCCGCATCGGTTAGTCTTACAGCAGATTTCTGTTCAAACATAAATATTTTATTTGACAGTTTGAACAGTAGAACACTTAAACACTCTAATCCTTTTCTTGAAGGAGTTACCAAGTCATCATTTAAAAACCTGGAAGGAAAAGATGGATTTCATCAAAGATATTGAATTTCAAACAGAAAAAAAAATATCTTTCCCAAGCATATTTGGCTGAAAACTAGCACTACCAGCAGTTCAGCAATTAATTCCAGTTCTGTTGGAAGATGTACCGTTTGTATTAATGTGTCGTTTCACCTAAGATACCTTGGAAAAATTTTTCTCTATTAGGTATTTTTTTGGAAGCAGGAACGATAAAAAATGAGCAACGCCCTAGCCGGGAATCGAACCGAGGACCTCTGGAATACGCGCCCAGCGTGCAGACCACTACACTACGAAGGCATGCTAAAAAGGCGGGAGAAATACCTTATACAACTCTTTTAGGTCCTTCATCCTTACACGCATGTTACAGATGTTACAGAAGTCAGTTCGTTCGCTGATTAGAGAAACGAATATGCAAGCGTCCGCACCTTAGTAATGTAAAAAAAAAAGTACTTTGATATGCGTTACTTTTTTATTATATTCGAAGTTCCATAGGCTTTTATAGAAAAGTGTCTTTTTATTACTGATTTATTTTATTTTAGATTCGAAAAGAAGAATTTAGCAGCAATCTCTCTGTTTCTGAAAGAATTTTTAACTATCTTCATTGGAAAATGTCCACCAACGATAGAGCCGTAAAGTCGCCAAACACTGGTAGTTCGACCTAGAGTCAATTCCAGGAGAACAGGATGGCTGCAGGGGCGCTTTCGTGTTTTCCTCATATGTAACGTAGATACGAGCAGTTTTCCTCAGAAAATCCTCCAAGAAGGAACCTATTCCCTAAAACACATAGCCTTAACGTGATTTACCGTAATCAAATAAACCAAAGCAATCATCGGAAAGTGTGAAGCCTCCTGTGGTGTCTCTGGGTTAAAGGGGGGAACATGTTCCTTGCAAGGGCTTACAGAAACTAAAAATTACTCACACATTTGGTACATGTTCTCCTCTGTTTCGTGTAGTTGGAGTATACTAATGTGTGCAGCATAAGCACGTAGAGCTAACATATTGTTATTTAAGTTAAGAAATAACTTACCCCCCCTCCCAAAAAAATATATATGTATAAAATTTTGATAAAGGTCAGGAAAAATATCTTGTAAACCAGTAAACCAGTCTGACCGGAGACAGTGCAATACTGCCGGAATTCGGAAGAACAGCCAAATCTATCAATAATATAAAACAATACACCAACGAAAAATTCTGCTGCAAAAATGTGGAATGTGATGAGGAAATTTCGATTTTATAAACGAAATTAAACAGCAAAATATTTATTTATCATTAAAACGTGTTTCTATAACAAAGGAATTTTTGTCATAAATTTTACAGCCAGCTTACTTTAATAATAATAATAATGAAGATGATGATGAAAACCCTTAAAAAATGGCGGTGAAGAACTTAGAAAGGCGAAATATTCGCTGTGTAATGAATTTAAACTCTCCACGAAAAACAGATAATTTACATTTTTTTTTATCACAAACACATGTAAGTTGCGGTAAGTAATGCTTTTAAATATATCGTATGCGTCACTTCTAGGACATTCGTAAAGCTAAATTTGTGACAAGTTACATTAACTTCTCTTTTTATAGAAAGAATCTTAAGTTGTGAAATCATGAAAGTTGCATCTTTAGTTTAAATCCTTGATAAGTTCATTTCCTTCACTAAAAATAGACTAAGTTCTATTGTTAATGCGTATCTTTTAAAGCGAATAGAAAAATCACAGAAACTATATAAATCTTGTAACTTTGTTGGGATTAAGACTTATAAATAAAATGATTCATTTTATTCCTTAAATTAGTTTGTGTAGTTCAAAGCATTAAACAAGAGTTTAAATGTGAAACGTTCGTTTAATTTATTACATATCTTGTAGGCTTTAAATCATACATCTGAAAAAAGTATAGAATAAACTTGCATCAAAAATGCCACATGAAAATATCAACATGCCACATGAAATTGTCAGCATGCCACGTCAAGAATGTAAATGGAAATTTATTTGCCATTTATCTCGCAAACCAACACTTATTATTACGACACTTATGCCAGGGGAAAAAGGAATAACATTTCACTCCAAAAATCTCATTTTGCAATCGATTGTTTAAAATCTGTTTTAGTTAGCCTTTTTAATCTTTATTTTAAGATAATTATCTTAAAAATTACTTCGAATCAAATTTTGAGATCTACTCTTCAAACCCTTCATGCACACTGCATCACAGTTTTAAGAAATGCTCTATTTTATATACGGGATAACAGTTTTGGGTGCCAGTACCTTAGCTTCTGAGAGTTTGCATTTCTATTTAAGAAAATCGGGTTTGTTAATCAAGGAGATATAAAAGCAAATAATACGTGTCTTAACCAGAAAAACGATTCATTTTGAATTTAAAACTGTTGTGAAAAGTATCAAATGTAGTTTCAGAGATCAAGATCCAACAAAGTTTTTAAACTGATAATCTATGCTACGAGTATGAAGTATGCTATAACCAATCTCGCATTTATGCCACGAATGAAATTAAAGAGAACAGATAACTTTATGTTTTCTTTCTTTTCCTCTCTTAAAAAAATCACAGAGCAGAGGATATGTAATTCTATCATTTTCTTGCTGCAAAAACAGAAACAACAGGAAAAAATACTTCATTCTAAAACAAAGATGCGTATATCGTAGACGCTAATTATGTTGAGCTATTTTCATTTATTTTCGAAACCGCTGAGTTACAAATTTTTCCCAGTATTTAAATACATAAATATATCACTTACATCCGAAATTTCTAATGATGTTATTCATAACAGCTAGGTGACACATTCTTTTGAAAATCTTGTGCATTAGGTCTAAATTTTAATAATAATAGGACTCTTTGTGACAATCTTTCTTTACATGAAAGATTCAGTACTAGAACTGCCATTCAGTTTTACTTGGAAGATAAATGCAATTAAAATGCATTGTTTGCAAAGCACATGCATTTTAAATTGCCCTGAAGACTTATATCATTCAAGTGATTGTTCTCATTCGCTTTCCTAGACTAAACTATTTGTTTTGTTTCTCATCTTCCTACAAGAACCCGCACTTTGCTGCTGACAGGTAAAGAAAGAGATGTCAGAGGTCATTAAAACAATTCTAAAAGTTCATTTGTTCGCCACCTTCTTTTTCATTGACATCTCCAGCAAAAAAGTGTGATTATTATTCCTGCCTACAAACCAGCTGCTTTACAGCTCTTGCACTGTGTTAACAAAATTAATTTCTGACATCTTCATGTATGCAAATTTGATTGATTAGCTAAGCCAGACTCCTGCTGTTTCTGAAGGAAATTAGTTGCAGTGGTTCTTTATGTTCCCCCTCCTTCCTCGAAAGAACAGTTTCTACTGGCAGCTTAGTAAAAAAGCAGAAGTGAGCCGAAATCAACAATCACGATAATTTTCTACTTGGCGGCAAGATTTTATTACAACACATCATTTTTTTTCCCTCTGAAGTTAGTAAGTAACTAGGGGCACTCAGATATATCACGTATAATGGTGGTGCCATTTCTTCTTTGAAAAAGGGAAGATGGGTATTTTAAGGGAATGAAAGAGGACTGCATAAATTATAAATATGACTTCGTGGGATAGATTTTTTTATTTGTGATAAGACTTGTCATTCTACAAATCAACAATGCTTCTTTTTGGTGGACGAGCAATTAAGGATATATGCGTTTATCTCGGAACGTGCCCTCTCACGATAGTGTTGCTATGGTATAAAAGCCCATTAATTTTTTTTTTTACCCTACTTCTTTACTAAAAGTTGCCTAGACGAAAAAGTGGTTAGTGACTCTGACTGCCGTACCGAAGAGCCCGAGTTCAAATCCCGAAGATGGGCTGATGTAAATTGTCTGTCCCTTCATAGGAGGCAACATTTCGCCTCCTATGAAGTGAACCGCTTCTGGCCTTATTAGTGGCCATCGCCTATAACGGCTAGTGCCCGCCATTAGTGGGTGTGGGAAGGGAGAACTTCTTTACTAAAGTCTTATTTTATTCTTCTATGAGTTATGAACATTCATTTCAATTAGTATTTCATCGAATTCTTCAGTTCTTATCGTTATCATTAATGCTTTGAATCTTTTAAATTTGGTAACCAATAGCAAATTATTATTTTTTTTTTGCATAAACGTAGGGTTAATAAACCATTACAGTAGGAACTAATATATGGAGAGTTAAATATCATAATAAATTGCTGCTTTCCGCAACAATTTTGTAAAAATTACTCTTAAATAATAAATTATTGAAATTTATTAAAAAAACTGGACAGCAGAATCATCTTTCGAGTAGTTTTGAAAAACCCAAATTTTTTGAAGCCGTATGGAAATTTCTGCATAATAATACTAAAGAGCAGATTTTAAATTCAATTAAAGTTTGAAAATGCATCCCAAAGTAATAAAGTAAGAATTTCACTTGAAATAAGAGCCTCTAAAGGCTACCTTGTTGATATGCTGGTTAGATTGCCAGAAACTGGGTCTGGATTTTAATCGCAGATAAAATGTGGATGTTTGCATTTTCTATCTTCTCTTCTGGTGGATGAGTCACTCTCTACGGTGCATCTCGGGCAATGCTCTCGATGGTTAAACGGCTAAATAAAAACGGCTAAATGATTTATATGTTCGGCCATTTCCGAAGATTGCTTCAACCAGCAAGTGCTCAGCCAATGGATTTTAAAAAATGCTGTCTAGTGACAAGATTTACACTGTTTTTAAAAACAGAAAGTTAAAGTTTCTGAAATATTTTGAAATTTAATTTTACCTACTTTTCCATATAATTAATTTTATAGAGGTATATGAATACACATACTCATATATATATATATAGATATATATATAGATATATACCTAAAACCGTAATTTCCAGTCTTTTTACCATAAGGCACATTAACCGTTGCCGGTAATGTGGAAAGTAATCATTTACTTCCTCAAGGAAAATTTTACTTTAGACACGGGTAAGAATGCATGATACACGAAAAGAACATATACTTTTGTTTAAAGCGTGTGAGTTTATCGAGCAAAAACTGTTGCTTAAAGTGCAATGTTAGTAAACACAAATGTTATCTGATCAAAAATGTATAAAGGAAATAGCTATTTTTTAATTCGAATTACAGATCAAGGCGATTTTGACGCTACATTTCATTGATCTTACCTTTTAATGTAGGGCAAAGGATTATAACCCTTTTCATAAACATTTAAAATTATTGTTTTTTAAGTATGTAATTTTTAATTACATCGATAAAGACATGCAGTACTTTATTAAAAAATTAACAACTTTGTTAAGAGTTAAGAAGTGGTTCTCCTAAGTGAAAATAGTGGGCGGAATAGAGGCCTTCGTAGACTCATGCGCTCACTTCGAAACTCTTGACCTCACTCGCTAATTTTTCAAGCTGTAACAACTTCATATTTTGTGCCACTTTACCCAGTACATACACTTACGATTTGATATTAACTTTTATATTTATTACAGTTCAATCTTCTTTGTGCTCAAAACTGATAAAGTAAAGATTTAAAGGAATGTATTGGGCAAAAATCATTGCACAAAATCCTCAACAGCAATGTTTGCACATTAGGCCTCCTTTTAACAAGAGTTCCTTATCGAAATATAAGAGAGGAAAAAATTACAGCCGAAGGAACTAAAGTGAAACACCGTCAAAGAAAGCAAAGCTTAATTACTTGGTCGATAACGCAATAGGGGGAAACAGGAAGAGCAGCAAATTGAGATACGGTAAATTGCTTGCCTATGACTTGGTGGGCCAGGTTTCTTGTAAGTGGTAAGACTTGTCATTCTACAAATCAACAGCGCTTCTTTCTGGTGGCCTGGCAATTAGGGATCTATGCGTTTATCTGGGAACGTGCCTCATCACGACAATGTTGCTACTGTAGAGATGGCATTAATGGAAACCAAATGGCTGTTGGGTGATGCATACGGAAAAGTTTCTTTTTTCTTTCTTTTATCTCAATGGCAATTCCCTTTTAGATTAGACTCTGGTTTAGAAGCGTTATTAGGTTGCAAACACTTTTCGATAAATTCGAGCACTTTCCAACTCCAGCGGTTGCGATTTGGGAATGTCATCGTTTTTTTATTTCAGACTACTGAATTAGTGCATTTGAGTGTTAGTGATTATTCGGCATTATTACAATGTGTAGTGCATTTAGTACTATTATAACTTTACTCATTTTCTGCGCCAGTATATGTAGGAGAAATTTTCGTACAAAAATCCTAAATATGGATTGATCACAGGGTCATTTCAGTAGTACTGAGGTTTCATGAGTGTTTTCGTTTTTTTCAGCATGTGTAACATGGATACGAGCCAGTTTCCCCAAGAAAGGCCTCCCTTAGGCAGATAGCCCTCACTTGCTTTGCCGTAATAAAATAAAGCAAACCAGTAGTACTGAATTCAATATTCTGAAATTTCAGCTGAGGAGGGGAAAGGTTTTAAAATTTGTGGACTCTTAAGGACTTTGGAGTAGTTAAAATTCTATTCTTAAATATTTTCCTGATTTTGCTCTAGTAAGATGTCTCGGCTATTTTTAATTCCCGCAAAAATATAATATTAAATTCTGCTGGCAACTTGGGCAATTGACGAAAGCATTTTCGAAAAAGCAAGTTTCAAAATCTTGTTTCGTAAATGAATTGCCAAGTGCGATGCTAAATGTTTGCTCATTTCCTTCAAAGATAATAAATAAATAAATAGTACTAGATATTCTCCGTTACATGACAAAAAGCACCAAACAATTTCCTTTTAGAGAGATATATGTGCCAACTTGATACTTTCAACGAGAAAATAAGTTTTTATCATCAGTTCATTTTGATTGTGATAAAATTTTTCTAAACACAAATATATCTTTGTGTTAGTTTTTTCATTAAAAACAGAACAAAACAGAATGACAAACTTTAATAATTCTAACTGGTAAGATTTACTTTGAAAACAAGAACACTGTTTTAGAAGATAAGAACAGTATACTTGATTTAACGGTGGCTAACAGACAACGTTGTCGCATATATCTTTCTTCAGAAAATTGTTTGGTGAGTGTCGTCCTATAATGGAAAAGGTGTACATAATTTAATTTACAATAAGTAACAAAAGTGCGAAAGCGTATACCTTAGTGTTGGTAAGGATGCGTTTGTTTTCCTTTTAAGCTAATTATATAAGCGTAAAATGAAAGAATAATTCCATTTGTTTTTGACAATAGTATTTTAATGTTGTTAAATTTTGCGTTAATAATGAGAGTTGTCTAAATTCTAGAATTCATTGTTGCGTGAATTCCTTCTCTTTGTGAAGACATAAATATTTGTTTTAAAGAAATATAATCTGTACCCTTCATTATTTTCCGATTTGTTACTTCATTATTGCTTTAAATCTTATTGTAAAAGGGTTCCAGTTAATTTATCAGGTGTACAGTTTGATTAACTAATTATGGCTCAGTATGCTTGGGCTGTTTGCTATAAAAGGTATGCCTTCATGACACACTTTCTGAGAGAAAGTCGTTGTTATTCGTTTTACACATGGGATAAATCATAAAATCCTGAATGCAATCGTTCTGTTGACCTGGAATTATACGCGAGACAAGTTACTAGTGTTAGGGGATTTTATTAGACTCCTCAACTGAGGTGGACATAAGTTAAATAAACTAAACTATAAAGTCAGAAATAAGAAACATAAATGCGTCTGGCCGGGGATTAGCTTGAGTTTATAGCAGCATGTTATAGAGGAAAAGTCAGTTTAAAATTAATTAAAACACAATAACACGCCGAATAAATACTAATTCAGAAGACAACCAACAAAAATCAGCGTTATATTTACAAAATTTTCACAGGACTAGTTTCGATGGTTTTACCGAACCACCATCCTCAGCTGCAAAACCGCAAATATACAAGATAGGAAAAAATGATTAGATAAGATAAGAAAGCCTGCACAAGAATAGGCAAGTGGCGCCATCTGTTGGTGAAACCAGAACTAAAACATAATTTCTTTAAAGGCCGAAGGCAAATTTGGATTGGAATTAGGATCGTTAACCAGAACAGAAAGATTTTTATGAATGTGAAATGCCTCTAGAAAATCCAGTTCTCCAATGGAAGATGTTTTTTGAATAATTTTGGCAGCAGAAAAATTGAAAGTGTGATTTTCGGACCAACAATGTTGCCCAACAGAAGACTTCTGTGTTTCCTTTTTTCTAACATGTGCTTCATGTTCCTTGACGCGAAATTTTAAAAGGCTCTCTTAGTTTGACCAATGTGAATTAAACCACATTGGCAAGGAATCCTATAAATACCCCAGGAATTCATATCCGGAATGGGGTCCTTAAGTATGGAACTCGGAATTTTATTGATGGGAGAGTAAACAACCCGAAAGTTAAATTTCTGCAAAATATGTGCCACTTTATAGCTAACTGATGGAAAGAAGGGAATGACAACAGAATTTTTATAATCTCCTAAAACAAGAGTGTGCCTTTTAGTGTGTTGAGATGAGAATTTTTTAACTGCTTGATTAATAATGTTGGGTGAAAAGTCCCTGTCAATAGCTATTGCTTTTATATAATTTAGTTCTTCATCAAGGGCTAGTTTGGAGGAGCAAACTTGAAGAGCATGGAAAACATAGGAATAAAATGAAGCTAACTTTTGTTTAGTCGGATGACATGATTTAAAGTGTGGTGGAAGGCAAACCGATGAAGGTTTACGGTAAACCATAGTACTGAAGTTGGATGTGTTACGTGTGACCAGAATGTCGAGAAACGGAAGAGAATTGCAAGTCTCAAGTTCAGAAGTGAACTGAATAGCAGGCTCAGTAGAATTCATTGTTGAAAGAACTTTATTTAAATCATCTTTATTACCTTCAAACAGGGTAAAAGTATCGTCTACGTAGCGGAACCATCCCTCATAATAATGCATGTAGATATCAGCCAGGATGGGACTGAGGGGGCTTTCCATGGCTAATCCCTCAGTTTGTCCCTCAGTAATATTTATTTTGGAAAACAAAATGTGTTTGTTTCAAACAGAGTTGAGTGAGAGAAATTAGCTCATCAATTTCGATGCAAGAGAAATGAAATTCGCGAAGTCTGGTTTCTAGACATCTTAATCAAGCCAATAGTTAATATTTCTAATGTTAGTCTTTCAGAAGAACAAGAGAGAATTCTAAAATATAATAACTTCTCACAAACCTGTAAACCCTCGATTCCAAAGATTTTGGCTCCTATCGAAAAAGCTTTCAAGTTCAGTAAAGTTTTAGATTCACAGAAAGAAATGATTAGGCATCTTATCGCTCATAATGTGAAATTCAATAATAAACCTTTGAAACCAAATCTAACTGCGAGAGAAAGAGCTACATTGCGCGAAATTCATTCTAACCCGGATATTATCATTTCAAAGGCCGACAAAGGTGGCCAGATAGTCGTCATGGATAAGAACACTTACATCGATGGTGTCACTAAACTCTTAAACGAAGGATCATATAATCCGATCCCTAAAGATCCTTCACCTTCCGACTTGTCAAAAATAAAAACTGCGATCAAATCTTCGCAAATCATTTCAATCAACTTAAAACATTCGCTTATCCCATCTGTTGCAAATTGTGCCAGATTATATGCTCTTCCCAAAATTCATAAAAGTGTATTCCTTTCCGCCCTATTGTATCAAATTTAGGTACTGCCTCGTATCCATTAGCTAAATATTTGGTTCATAGATTTTCCACTCTATTAGACAATAACATTTACATCATAAAAAAATTCAATAGAGTTTGTAAAAAAGGTTAAAAACATTTCTCCTAGTAATTTACTCATGGTTTCTTTTGATGTAAAATCATTATTCACCAATGTCCCAGTGGAGGGTGCATTAAGATGTCTAGAAACCAGACTTCGCGAATTTCATTTCTCTTGCATCAAAATTGATGAGCTAATTTTTCTCACTCAACTCTGTTTGAAACAAACACATTTTGTTTTCCAAAATAAATATTACAAGCAAACTGAGGGATTAGCCATGGGAAGCCCCCTCAGTCCCATCCTGGCTGAATTCTACATACATTATTATGAGGGATGGTTCCGCTACGTAGACGATACTTTTACCCTGTTTGAAGGTAATAAAGATGATTTAAATAAAGTTCTTTCAACAATGAATTCTACTGAGCCTGCTATTCAGTTCACTTCTGAACTTGAGACTTGCAATTCTCTTCCGTTTCTCGACATTCTGGTCACACGTAACACATCCAACTTCAGTACTACGGTTTACCGTAAACCTTCATCGGTTTGCCTTCCACCACACTTTAAATCATGTCATCCGACTAAACAAAAGTTAGCTTCATTTTATTCCTATATTTTCCGTGCTCTTCAAGTTTGCTCCTCCAAACTAGCCCTTGATGAAGAACTAAATTATTTAAAAGCAATAGCTATTGACAGGGGCTTTTCACCCAACATTATTAATCAAGCAGTTAAAAAATTCTCATCTCAACACACTAAAAGCCACACTCTTATTTTAGGAGATTATAAAAATTCTGTTGTCATTCCCTTCTTTCTATCAATTAGCTATAAAGTTGCACATATTTTGCAGAAATTTAACTTTCGGGTTGTTTACTCTCCCATCAATAAAATTCCAACTTCTATACTCAAGGACCCCATTCCGGATATGAATTCCTGGGGTATTTATAGGATTCCTTGCCAGTGCGGTTTAATTTACATTGGCCAAACTAAGAGAGCCTTAAAATTTCGCGTCAAAGAACATGAGGCATATGTTAGAAAAAAGGAAACACAGAAGTCTTCTGTTGCGCAACATTGTTGGTCCGAAAATCACACTTTAAATTTTTCTGCTGCCAAAATTATTCAAAAAACATCTTCCATTGGAGAACTGGATTTTCTAGAGGCATTTCAGATTCATAAAAATCTTTCTGTGCTAGTTAACGATCCTAATTCCAATCCAAATTTGCCTTCGGCCTTTAAAGAAATTATGTTTTAGTTCTGGTTTCACCAACAGATGGCGCCACTTGCCTATTCTTGTCCAGGCTTTCTTATCTTATCTAATCATTTTTTCCTATCTTGTTTATTTGCGGTTTTGCAGCTGAGGATGGTGGTTCGGTAAAACCATCGAAACTAGTCCTGTGAAAATTTTGCAAATATAACGCTGATTTTTGTTGGTTGTCTTCTGAATCAGTTTAAAATTACTTCAGTGCAGAACACTGTACTCTTTTCTTGCGATAAAATAATGTAACCTTAAAATACATTAATACGGAATAAACAGCTTACGCAGAATATACTATTTTTAAGGAAGCGTAATACCATACACTATGTACTTCTCACATTCTAATTAAAATGCAGCATTTATTTTACTTTTATACCCTTCTTCTTTAATACTACGCTTATTCTATTTTAAAACATTTTAAAATCCATCTCTTTGCTATATCGATCAAGGACTGCCTGATCTGAAGGGAGTTTAGGGTGAAAGGCGTTTATTAAGCAGCTCTATGCATTTTAGAACATTCGCAGTGAAATTTTTTGAACATAAAATTGAATCTTTCTTACTCCAGAAAAAAGAAATCACGCTACACCAATAAAAATTTCTTTTTAAAAAACACATATAGTTAAAGCAGAAGACAAGTGTCGCTGTAAATATTTCTAAAAATATAAACAAAAAATAAATAGGTGGAAACAAAGCAGGGACAAGGGTGAGACATTTGCTTCAGGTGAACAACTAGACGGGGCGCCAAATTAGTTACAAAAATTTAGAAATTCAGATTTAACATTGGAAACACATCAAGCAGCAGCGAAAGAATTTGAATTCTTATAAATCCTTCAGCTGAATTAAGCTAAGAATTTATAATACTAATTTTTCTCAAATGTGCATACTGTTGAATTTAATTTAAGCTTGATGTAATCACTTGCATAGACTAAATTTGCCAAGAAGGCGCCGACGTTAATATTTCCTCTTATAATTCTTTAGTTTGGATTACAGGTTTTACTTCGCCATAACAAACTATCCAAAATTTACTATTTGAGTTTATGTAGTATCACAACAGCCTAACCTTTGTTGCAGATTACCTACGGCATAAAGCCTAGATGGAATAGCGTCGAAAGATCAAATGAAGATGTTTGCAGATGAAATGTACCATATTATCAGGCTTTTTCTTTTTTTGTGTAAAATTTGTTGTTGAACGAGACCCATGGTGCGAGGTTGTGTCTATACCGAATCTACGATGGAACTGTGCAGTTGGTTGTACTCGCGATTATTTCTGAAACGCATATCTGGACCGATTAAATGAATCTTGTATTAGTCTAATATCTCATTCTTTGTTATGGCTGGAATGTAAATATATGTAAGGTAAGACATGACTTCTTTCTCTTTCTTTTTACTTGTTTTATTGTATATAATGAAATAATAAAATTAATTTAGCATCATAACATATAAAAGGAGGTTGGAAGATTTAATACAAACCGTTGTCCGTTGTGTGTAATTTTTATATAACTGATATTGACATTAAGAAACATGTTTTAAAAGTTTAGTTCCTCTACGTTGATTACAAGGTTAAAAAAATCTGTTCTTGTAAAAGGAATTGTAAGAAATACAGTTTTGGAAAGATTAAAATATGAAGGAAGGGAAATAAATGAATGTGATAAAGCTGTTGATTTAACTTAAAGATTTGAAAAACGAAAATGAAATCAAAACATACAAATCAGTTAGACCAGACTAGCAAATTTGCTCATTACTGCGAAAATTACTGTCAAGGCACTTAACATTTGCAAAAGTTCAGGCATTGAAACCCCTTAGCTAGCTAATGAGCTGGATAACAGTAAGGAACTAAATCTTATTAATTTTAAATCTATGCTTGTAAGGGCATGATGAGAACGACAATCTATGAAAACATTTTCTGACAGTCCATCTATTGGGTGCATTTAAAAAAGAGTTAGCTAGCAAATAAAGTTTTCTTCAAGCTCAAATAATCCTTTCTTGCTATGATAATAGATTTGATTGATAAACAGTATCTGAATATTAAAGAACTAGCTCGTTGTTTAATCGACTATAGTAAAGTTTGTATTTTGAGGTGGTAATAAATTGTGGGAGCAAATTATTGCAGAATTATGCAACTGAATTACAGTTCGTATTAAAATATGAGATACTGTTAGTTATAGGACAACATGCGCCAAACAATTTTCTAAAGAAACATACATGTACTAGTTTTGCTATTATAGCCACCATTAAATTAAATATGTCATTCTTATCTCTTAATAGTGCTCTTATTTTCAAAGCAAGTATTGCCAGTGAAACGTTTTTAAAAGCATGTTATTATGTTTCTTTCATTGTTCATTGAAAGAAATGACTTTAGAGATATATTCTTTACATATTTTTAAAAACTTTGCTGCTGTTGAAATGACAGCCATATTCGATTTTTAAATTCTTTCTAAAATCAAGGAAGTGAAATATTTTTCTTTGATATTTGACTGTATACCAAATCCTTGACTCAGCAACAATTTTGTTAAACTATTCGACAAGTATAGGTATAGTTAACTTGTTTTGTGCATGTATACAGGGTGGTTCAAAACTATATATCAAAAATGTAAAAGCGGGTAGATGGGACCTGAATAAGCAGATTTCGTATAGGAATGTGTGTGCGGTAATGCCGCATTAAAGCGCTAGCACGTAAAGCAGGTGACAGGTGACAGGGGACGGAGGACGGGACGCACCTAAAGCAGTAGGAATCACAGGATACAAAAGCAAGACAAGTAAAGATAAAAGGGAAAAAATAAGAATTTACAATAGGTGCTTGAAAGAGCGACCACCAACAGCGCTACAAGATTCACAGCAGCGGCGCATAAATTGACTCGACGTACATTAGAAAAAACGTTGTGCATGTCCAGTAGCAACAGACAGGCAGGCAACAAGATCTGCAGATATGGCGGGACTCCCGGGTGCACAAGACCTTTAATATGATCCCAAAAGAAGAAATCGAAGCAGGTTAAATCAGGAGAACACGGTGGCCAGGGAACTGGCCCTTCCTGTCCGATTCAACGCTGGCCGTAGACAATATTCAGGTGATTCCTGACGTTCCGGCTGAAGTGAGCTGGGGCTCCATCGTGTTGGAACCACATTCGTCTGCGAAGAGATGGAAGGACATCGACCAAAAGTTCAGATAATGTAGAATAGCTTCCTAGTTCAGGTAATGTAGAATAGCTGCTCTCTTTGAGCAATTAATCCATTTCCTTGCGCAGCTCCATACATGAAATGCATGTCGACAAGCTTGGCATTGGTTTAACGATGCATGCTGCTCGAGATCCGTGAAGAAAATGAAGAATCCAGCTAGTGCAGCATTTTTATATGTCGTACTCACTAGCGCTATCTACCGGTTCAACGAGGCATTACCGCACATATATTCCTATCCGAAATCTGCTTATTTAGGTCCCCTCTACTTGCCTTTATATTTTTGGCATATAGTTTTGAACCACCCTGTATATTTCTTCTTTTCCCAAATGATCAGATAACTTGCATCGTCTACAGAGGCGCGAATTTATCGCTTTGCCTCAGGTGAAAAATTTTGTTGGCACGGCTCTGGGTGGAAATGAGAGATCTCATAGAAGTCAAGCTATGAGTTTATCTCTTTCCACAGCCGTCTAAAATTTCAGTTTTAGTCAAGTTTGTCAAAATTACATTCGAAATAAAGTTAAAACTACAGAAGTTTGTCTAAGTGCAAAATACATATATTTCTTGTTCTCAAATTTGGAAGCAAATTGACGTCTCTGTGCTATGATCAGTTACTGAGGCTGAGATACAAAACTAGAAGCTGTTGGGAAAAGATGATGAGCATTAATTAGAAAAAAATGGATGTAATTTATAATATATTCAAATAAAATAGCATAATGTGAATACAATAAACTTTATTTATTATAAAACGGTGGGAGTCAATATTAAAGCCAAGAGTTTGATAAATGCATAACTTTGTAGTCGAGCGAATGGATACGTTTCTGAGATTCAATGATCAACTTAAAATAAAAGAGAGAGAGAGAAAGAAAGAAAAGAGAAAAAGGAAGGGAAGCAGTAACATTTTGTGATACAGCTTTTTAAATAAAACTGTTGAAAACTCCGACATTTATCCGAATTGTCTTAAACTTAATAAAACTAATAATTCACAAAATAGCATAGACTTTCTAGATCTTCAAATCATTAACTACAAAAAAATTTTACTTTTTGACAAAACAAGAAACTTCAATTTCAATACTAACAAATTAATAAATTGGAACTCCAACATATCCAAAAAAGTAATTAACAATACTATAATTAATCAAATACAACGAATTAAAACTATATGCACAGATACAATAGATTTACAACGCGAAATTTTGATCCTTATCAAAATTCTCAAAAATAATCTAATTCCCTTTCAATTTATCAACCATTGCCTTAAAAGAGCAGGCGTTAAATACTCACTCTAAATCATTTAACTGATAGGGATATGATAATTTATTCCTAAACCTGAGAAGGCGGTATAAGTTGGATGACTGTCAGTTGAAAGATTTGTATATAGTGTAATTACTCAATTGTATATATTGTAAAAAGCTAATTGTCTTCAGACATATACTGTTACTATACTGTTACTAAAAAAATGGGCCTATTTCCTGCCTTTAGACTGTCTACTAGCTCTTGGATAGCGAAAATGCCTTTTTCCTTTCTTAAATTCTTAATCATTGCGACACGACAATTAGCCAGAAATTAATTAATTTCCATTCACTAGTATTTTTAAAAAAATCTTAACAGACGGTCTCTCTCAGATAAGAACTCCACAAAATACATCCCTCAAGAATTCCAAGTCCCACCCACTACCATAAATTTCTTCACCCAAGTCTTGCCGACTGATATAATTCAAAGCCCCTACTGCCGCTAAGAATTTTCGGACACCCTACACTTCTGAGTCAGACACGAAGAGAACACACTGCCAACTCCCCCACTAGAAAGAATGTAAGTTACTTAATACTTTAATTTCTGGCCTTTATATCTTCATGTACATTCACTGATCTTATTTATATTATTTTCTATATTATTTTTATATTATTTTTATGTTTTCTTTGATTTGTTTTTACAAAGTTTGCATTATTTATCTTTTTTATAATCTTCTATGTTTATTTCAACTTTACTTTGATTTCGATTTCATAATGACAATTTCCAATGTTTAATTTCTACAAATAATATAGTACTCAAATACATAAAGATGATAGTGTCGGGGACGATTACTCGAGTTTTACAAGATTTCTCTACAGTAATTGATTTTTACTCCAAATTGAATTGACTAAAATGCTTCATGAGAATCAGTTCTTTGAGTAACAACTATTCGCGGAAATATTTGGCCTGACTAGAATTGCCGGTTTGGCTTTAATTTATAACTCGAGTAAAGACGAAACACTTTCATATTTACGTATTTCTATCAATTATTGATCATTGAACGGGAGTTGGTTTGTTCCCCTTGAAAAGTCAACTAATTTCCGATCAATGACAATAATTACATGTTTTAATTTTTACTTTTGCAATTGTAATATTATTCTTCGTGATGATTTAACTCCAGTCCCCGTTAAAACATTATTAACATTTTGCTTTCAAATTACTTCAAAACATCTTTCAAAATATAACTTACCAGTATGGATGCACACTTTTAAAATAATTCTACTTTAATTAAACTTAGGAGATAATATAATCAATTAATCAATACAGTTTAGGAAATAAATTATTATATATATATATATATATATATATATATAATAAATCAGCTTTCCTTCTTGTACATCTGAATAATAAAACTGACTAATACCTCAGAAGAAGAAGCAAATTGGTGTGTCAATAAAGAAAACATTGCCGCACAGACGGAAAAATGGTTAGTGATGCTGACTGGCATACGGAAGGGCCCAGGTTCATGGATATTTGTAAATGTATAATAATCTGTGTGGCATGGGGCATTCAAAATATATGGCGAACCGAAATTCCTGGCTACAGGTTGGTGGTAGAAAAAGAGGGCTAGAGGACCTTCAGACCTGTTTCATCGGGGTGCTCTCCTTCAAAATTGGGGTGGAACCGAGCAAAGTCGGACTGTCACCTGTATGCTGATCAAGGCTCTTGCCAACGACAGACGCAGTCTTGTATTCCTTGCCACAATAAAATTCGTGGGCTTGATTTGGTTAGGTTAGACAAGTCAGATTAGTTACAGCAACAAAAACAAGACAACGTTTAATGCAAGAAATATTGAGGCAATCATGCCAACCTTTACACTTCTGGAACACTAATTTTTAATTTAAAGTACATTAATTCCGCTTCAAAAAGAATATAGCTTCGTTTTACATTTTTAAAAAGTAACTTCGAATTGAAAATAAAAGCGAGAGACTCCCTCCGCCTTTTGCGTTCGATGCAGAAATAGGGGATGGGAGAGTTTGCGGCGGTATGGAGAGAGGAGAGGGATCCCATTTTCCACATGAATAGAAGGTGTCGCTATCATGATTTGATGCACAAACGCGTTACGCAGCGCCAAAAGTGAAAAGCGATAATCAAGCTAACCTTTCTTACCAGCGGGGAAAAGCCCCTTCGTCCAAAATGAGGGTCGGAAACTATTCGCCCCACATCAAGATCAATCGGTTCTAAAGCCTTCCCTATAAGGGACTATATGCATATAAGCAAAATGGCAAGAACGCATTGTGAAAGTTGTGCATATATGAATCTGTTTTAATAGGATAAGAGCTCTTGGTCGCACATTTTACGGTTCTATTTTAGAAATATTTTCACTGGTGATATTTCATGCTTCTGACCGAGAAACGTTTGCTGCCCAATAAATATTTAGTTACAGTGTTCTCATGGGAATCTTTAGTCTATGAAAGAACTTTAGAAGTAGTCTTCGCAGTTTCCTCATTTATAGTTTCGGTAAATAATGCTTTTGAACACATTTAATTTTCTGTGTTTCTGGTTATATGATTGTTAACACTGAATGGGTCCCCATCCTTGTATGTTCTGAATGGGAAAAGAATTATTAAAAAAGAATTTTTAGAAAAAAATTTAAATTTGGGTTTCAGTTTCAGTTGGAAGAGTTACATCTCTAGTTATGCCCGTTCGATACACTATGGAAAGAAATATTTAAAAGATTTTGCAGTTAAGTACTGGTTTATATTTCGAAAGATGACTACACTTTTTTTGTTTTTGTTTTTGTTTTACTTTGTTTAAGATTAAGGCTGTTTGAAGTTATACTTCAAGCAAATGAATGCAAAACTGTCATCGACATATTGTTGTGGGCGTGCGAGTTCGTAATGGATTGAATGCACACACAACCGACGATAACTTGATAAAATTTATTTTCTCAAAGGAAACACTTTACTGTTCTGGGACTTTATACGAAAGCACTCGTACAGCTCTTCTCAGTATCACATAGCACAATCAGTAACTACACTTCAAACTACTAAGAACGCTAAACATAACGCAATGCAAAGCTTATCTAAATGCGAACCTCTCAATGATATCTAAATACTCCGAAGTCAACACTGAGCTAACACCTGAGAACTGACGCCTTCCTCGGGCTTATATGGCTTTCCTTCGGCCGCAGAGAAATTTCTAGAACCTTCTATTTCTCGAAATTACTGGAAGGCATATACGGTTAAAGTTACATATAATAGTTGGATACGGTTACAGTTACATATAGGGGTCTATTACATTTATTCAGCCACAGTTGTATAGAGACCAGACCGAAATGCCGATAAATTTTGCGACAACAATCAGTTGTTAAAACTATCGCCAGCTTAGATCTCGCCAATTTAGATACTAACGTTAAATAGACTTCCCTCTCTAATCTTATTTTTCCGGTAGAGCTTCGTCTATTCGAAGCATTTAATTTTTCAAGCATTATGCAAAATGTACTACAGATTCTGATACCTTAAAAATTATTTATATATATGTACACAAAATACGTAACAGTATGCTTCAGTGTTTGATGAAATAGGTATTGATTTAGTTTGGCTTAGTTTATTAGGGCGAAGCACACTAAGGCTATCTGCCTAAGGAGCGAGATGCCTTGGTGGAGAACTTTCTAAGGTAAATCGGCTCATATACACGTTAGGCATGGAGAAAACTACGAAAACGTCCATGCAACCAGACCGTTCGCTTGGAATCGAACTTAGGTCAGAACTACCAGTTTTCAGCGATTTTACCGCTCAGCCTCTGGTGGGCGATAAAATTGAGAAGAAAAATAACTAGAATTATAACTCCAAAAAGTTTTTGTGAAGTTGAAAGTAAAAGAAATTGGTGAAGGTGTAATACGAGGTACATACAAAATAAATCAATTCGCGATGCCGCGGTAACCAAGTATACATTACAGTTAATTTAATTCACTTTAATAATAAATAATTATAAAATTACAAATTATATCAAAATAGTTTCATTTATTTATCAGCATTAAAGATGTCTTCAAAAATTGAAAATGAAATGAATAATTTATCTATCAAGTTTTCAGTAGCCTCAAGTTCTGTGTGTGTGTGTGTGTGTGTGATTATGGCAAAGCCTCGAGGGCTATCTGCCTAAGGGGAGGGATGCCTTCGTGGAGAACTTTCTAAGGGAAACTGGCTCGTATACACGTTACACATGGGGAAAACCACGAAAACGCCCATGCAGACAGCCCGTTTGCGAGATTCGAACCTCGGACCGAACTACCAGTGTTCAGCGACTTTACCGCTCGGCCGCTGGTTGGCCCTCAATTTCTTGGATGCGATCAGAAATCGTTTTAATAGTAGTATTTGATATACAACAAACGTAGACGTTATGCTATAAACTTTTGTTATGTCATACTTGTATTCTGGATTAGATACTTCTAGAAACTCAGCTGATGATTATATATTCATTATAAATAATTCATACGATATAATGTAATATAGGAGGATTAATTTAGCTTAAACTATCTTTGGTAACCGCATTATTTTTTGAAACAGGAAGCATGTTGGTTATGATTCGTAAGTTACGCTATGATCTTTAGAAAGAAAGAAATTTAGAAATTTTCAAACCTTGACTAACAAAAATTCTAATTCTGACTAGTTAGAATGTACGCCGAGATTTCTTGAATGCCATTTGCATAAAAAGAAAGCATTACTTTTGGCAGTAAAATAGAAGCAGTAAGTGATCATTAAAAACAGAAAATATTTACAGCGGTTTGACTTATGCAGATGGTTGGCTGATATTAACTAAGGCAAGGCACATAAGAGCAAAATACACGAAAGCCAAGAGAGAGATGACTTCCAAGACGACTTGTTAAGGAAAACTGGCTCTTGTACACCTTACACGTGGGGAAATTCATTAAAACGAACATACAGCTAGCTCATGCGTCGAGATTTAATCCCAGGTCCAGTTACCAGCGTTCCGCTCTTTTATTCACTTGGCGAGTGTTTAACATTCGGAGATGTTTAGCTTGCAGAAGCATGCCTCGAAACGTTTCAAAAGCCAATTTTAAAGCAACTAATTTCTGAATTAATCTGACAGAATTTCTGTGTAATAAAACACATCTCCTTATAAGATATTTTCTCCCTCCTTCCAGCATGCCTTCGTGGTATAACCGGTAGCACACTTGGGGCGTAGTCTAGTGATCCAGGGTTCGAGTACCATCGAGGGCACTGCTTATCTTGATTTCTCACTTGCAGATAAATGGAACCATGACTGTTTGGTATCATGATTTTAATCTCGTAGTTTGAATGTTGAGAAGTATTTATTAAATTATTTAATTATTTAGAGGGATGCGTACATGATACGGAAATACTGAGGTACTTCAGAAATAGTATTTAATTCAATTTTTAAGACTTTTAAAAATTTATATGAAATAAATTCTTTTAATTATCTCTAGACCCCCATAAAATTTGTTGCCTGAAGCTTAGATAAAATTGATGTTACAATTTCTTCTCAAATTTAAGTTCATTTTATCCTTGTGTTCCACTAAGCATCTTCATTATTTCTGGTTTTAGAGCAAACCCTTGAAATAACCTCATATGTAGTTTGATCTAAGTAGAAAATTTATTAAATAAAATGTCTTAACCTTCATATTGTTTAATTTTTAACATTTTTTCTCAAAAATGCCTTTCTAGGATTCATTTAACCAGCGTAGACGCATGTATTCATTTTCTACGTAACTATGCAATTTATGAGTATACTGATGTAATTTTGTTTCCATAGTTTTCAAGTATCTTATCATACATTCGAGTCAAATATACTAGTTGTTAAATCAAAATGATATTTTCTCCTTCTGTTCCTTCATCAGTTTGAATAAGATTCCTAAAGTATCTACAATTTATTATTCAGCCTATAGCTGACGAATTAAGCTTACCAGTTAGCTCGAGTTTGGAATATCCTGTAACAAGATTGTCTTTTATATCGTTACAGAATTTGAGCTTTTGATCTTAAAATTTTGTAATTTTAAAATATGAACATGGAGCAGCATATAAGTATCCGATTCCATCAGTTGAGGAATTTATATCAAGAGAAGTATTTCTGTATTTAATGTGTCATAAAAATTAAGCTTTATTAATATTACAACTGCGTAAAGGAGATACTCGTTAAATTTTGAATACTTAGAATACTACCAAAATTCATTCAGTAGGAATGCTGGGGAAAAAAAGAGTGGACTAATCTGCTTATCACATGATGGAAACAAAAATAATCTTCTCACGGGAAAAAAGAGTTCATATAAAAGCATTACAAGTTGACAATGAATAACTTCAAAAATTAAGCTTTATATATATATATATATAATTTATTCACTAAAGAAATATTGATTATATTATCACCTAATATAAATATAGTAGAAGTGTCAAAAAAGAGGGAACTCATATGTAGGAAGTTTAATTTCGAAAATTGTGTTTTAAAGTAACTTGTAAATTAGGAAAAAAAAAAAAAACTTTCTACGGGGACTTGAATTTAAATCATGAATAACAAAATTTCAAACTTTGAAAAAGAAATTAAAAATTAAAAACAAGTAATTATCGATATTGATCGAAAATTAGTTGACTTCTCAAAGGGAACAAACCAACTCCCGTTCAATGAACAATAATTAATAAATGCGAAGGTGTTTCGTCTTTTACTCAAGTAAGAATGATGATGCCAAACTGGCAAATTAAGTTAGGCCAAAATTGTAGTTTCGTGAAGTGATGGGATTTATAACCAAAGTAGAGCACCTAAGAATTCATTCTGAATGAAGCATTTCGCTAATACAAGATTCTTTATAAATTTTGAGTGAAAAGCAATTTATGTAGTAAAATTTACAAAATACTTGAGTAAATGTCCCCCGACACCTTCGCTTTTATGCATGTTAATTCAAGACTATTTGTATAAAAATAAACAGTAGTAATCTTAATTGGAGTTATGAAATAGAATTTAAAGTAATTGAAATAAACAGGAGAAAATTAAGAAACATAACAATGCTATCTTTGCAAAAGCAAATCAAATAAAAATTGCAAAATTGAAATATATATATAATAAGAACGTAAAATGTGAATTTTAGTGAATTTTAGATCATTCAACATATATATATATAATGTTGAACGATCTAAAATTCACTTAGTTCGAAAGTAATTCTTTAGTAAATAAATTATATATATATACGTAGAAGTGCTGATCCATAATGACTAGGAAATTGGAGGTGAAGGCAGATTAAATCTTTAGTTTTATTTTCAGCAACATGTTGCGGATACACACAAGTCGGCACATTAAATGTGCCTGTTCCAAAAGGCTTACATTTTTGATAACTTTGTAGCAAGAAAGCAGCAGCAGACAGACAGAAAGCAGTGTAGCTAATACGCATTTAATTCTACCTTATATTTGGTTAACCAGTCTTTTGACTAAAATCAAGTTTAATTCACATGAAATGCTTCAAAATCCTGAAATCCAGAAAGCAAAAATTTTTTAGATGTAGTTTCTATTATAAAACTAACAGCTATTGGACTTTTGCATTAGCTAGTTTACAGCAATTCCCAACTTTTGGGTAAAAAATTAATAAAAAATGAAATAAATAAATAAATGTAGAATTTCACGAAATCTTCTCTTTTACTGTTGAAGCTTAGAATATTTAGTCTTGAAAATGCGTTTTATATTTCATCACATACTGAAGGTGAAATTTTGTGTTTCTTGTCGATTCAAAATTCATTTAAAAATTATTAATGGCTATGTTTTACTTTCTAAATGTCAAAACTACCATTTCCTGTAAATTTAAAATGCCGTATATCCCAAAAAATGTTTCTTACATAATCAAGTACTCCTTGATTTCGCACAAAATGGTATTTAAACTCGAATGCATCTCAAAAGTTATAGATTTAAAGAACGGGTGTCTGCAGGAATCTGAGTCTATACCTTCCCCACGAAATTTAATCAAAAATAATGTATTTTATGTAGGCATTTCACTTTTAAATGCCTCTCAAAGATAGTATTAGATTATTTATGTTAATTGTCCAACGTGAAAAACTTAGTAATGGTTTGTTGATTGCCCAAAATGTTCTTGAATTTGTTAGCTTCTACGTTCTAACGTCACAAAATTTAATTCCATAAAATTAATTTAATTCCATAAAAGCCAGTTATGATCACGAAGAAGAGTTGAAGACAAAACTTCCAAGTAAAACAAAGTTTGTCTTAAAGGTAATTAAAAACTTCAGAATTTCGTTTGGTAATGAACTTCATTGGAAAGCATATACGGTACATCTTTCAAATAAACGTGTAAACGCTTTTATTGATTTCATATTATTTTCAAAAATTTAAACAAGTGCTCTCGAACTTTTGTATAAACAAGCAATTATTGCTGTTTTTTTCTTGCGTTTCAAGGGTTTGAGTTGGGTCTTCAAGAAGAAAATAAACTATCTTAGAAAATTCCACCGGTCTTTTTGTTACTAATTTTCCGAAATTATGACGTAGATAATTATGAAGCTCCTTTTGTTCTTTCGGGTATTACACCATTACATCACCATGTTTTGAATAAAGAAATTGCTTGAGACAATATTTTTCAGGCCAAAATTTAGTAATAAGTTAGAAGACCCTGTTTCCATGAGCTCTCTTTCACATTTTGTATCCACGTATGTCGCAAGGTATCCCATTACAAATTGCGTCACAAACAGATAGTACCTGACTATCTGGAAAGGACTGCAAGCTACTCATACTAATAAAAATATCAAAAACCGCTTAATTTCAACAATTCTCTTTTATTTTTAAAAATCCATAGGGCTCTCAAAACATAAAAAAAAGTTATTGGGGATGTTTTAGTAAATGCAAGGAACTTTCAAAACGAACTAACTATTGCCAACGTTTCTTTTGTTATCAAATGAGTTGTCTGAAATGGCAGCAAAGCTTGACACTGTAAAAACTATACTTAATACCAATATCCCAGCATCACAATGGAAGTAAGTTAGTATTAAAAACACCCGATGGAATTGCAGTCGTGATTATTATAATATTTCTGATGCCCATTGGACTAAAAAAAATCTTCCAGTGTCATTGTGTTGGATGGGATAAAAAAAAAAAAAAATTAGGATTAGTTTCAAGTTTACACTTTACCTTTCAGATTACGGGACTTCCTCTTTAAATTCGATCTGTCTTCCGCTGACACTCAGGGGTTTGGCAGAGGTGTTTAAAACAGGGAGCGTTTATTATTGAATTGAAATGCATTTGCATCATAAAGAAACCTTTGGACTTTGATTGGATACTGAAAATTTTTAACTTTGCTAATTACATAGATGAGTTCTTCCTTTTCAGAAATTTGTAAATAGTAATTAACTTTCCTTTTATCTGTTAAATTTTCAATATTTATATACTTGTAAACTGCTGCGTATTTTTATGTAGTTCATGCCTACATATTTCTTCATGACTGAGGTTTATTTAATTTTTGAACACTTAAACATTGTGCATCATGTAGAGCTAAATAATGCTTTAAAATAAAAGCATTACTTAACTTTATTTATTTATTACTATTTGTTCTTTTAAAATAAAAGAACAAATGCCAAAACTAGACTGACGCCTTAAATGATTGAATATGATTCCAAAAGATGGCATTTCTTAACTACCATAGCTTTTTTGGTCATTGAATTGTCAAAGTTTTGATGCAATAGTAATTATTAATTACAATTTAGAGAGATTTCTACATGCATCAATGGATTTCAGTACTGTATTAACTTTTTGAAACTTGCGTAAACATTGAGTGTCTAGGTATCGAATATGATTATAATTTTTTCCATACGGCCATCTAAAATTTCGTAGTTGCAAAAATTTAATTTATAATTATTTTATCAACATAAATTGAAATTTTATTTCTCTTTCATGGCATGGTTTGGAAAAATCGAACCAGAAATTTTTTAATTTTAAGACGTACCTCCTACATGCAGATAAGTTTTTCTATTATGATAGATTTAAATCTGTACATGTTAATTATATATGCAGATACAAATTTAACAATGAAAGAAAAAAAATAATGTCCCAAGAATTATTTATAAAAGAACACACGAAACTGCAGAACATTTAAACTTACATATTGAATATTTACGTATTAAAAGTTGAAATGGATCCAAAATTTAAAATTATTTCTGAAATGAGAGAGTAACTTGATAATTTTAGGAATCAATTTAGAGCAGCTTTTTTAAGGCCCTAAATCTACAGGCCAGTATAGTTACCGGAAATTTTCTCTTTAAGACGGAAATAATTCGGGACCTCCAAGTAACTAAAAGCAAATGTTTAGTAACTAAACCTTCTCCTCGCTTTCTTCTTTAGAGTTAAGTTCTTCAGTTTTCTTTTTGAGTATTTCTCCTGTGCATAAATTTTTAGTATTTGTCTAGTGCAGCTGCTGTCGGTGTCCTGAAAATTATTGCATGGCAAGGTGCTTTAATGCAGCATTCAAATTTTTGTTTTAACTTCACGTTTTAAATTAATTACTGTGTTTCCTGCTGTTCACCTGCCATTTTCCTTACTAGTGGCCAATTGAAAAAAGGTCTCTTAAGACCCTTTCTCTAAAGTTCAGTTCCCAGGAAACGTGATGGTTACATAGCTTTTTCTATATCAATGGGGAATACGAGCTCGTTTCCTTTACGAAACCAGCCGCGAAACTCCCATTCTGAGGCAGGTGCTGCTCCTCTATATATGTGACGAGCCGAACGTCCTCTCGAGAGGATGGAGGTAGATGAAAAGGGGGTGGAAACCCTCGGATTTATCTCCCGGAGTTCTCTCTCTCACAAAATTGGGGAGGGGTGAAAGTGAGCTAAATTCGGGCTGTCACCTATATGGTGCTCAAGGTTTTTGCCAGCAATAGGTACATATGACTCCTTGTCATGACGAATGTCATAGGCTTGTGCTGAGCTTTGTCAGACAAGTGAGATTGGTAGCAATAACTACAACAAATAATTAAGCAAACAGCTATTTTCCTTTTTTGCTCTGAAAACTTAAAATTTTAACTCTTATTCCGATTCTTATAACTTCTTTTGAGAAGTGAAACTACTTTCTGATTCTAATTATTGTTGATATGGAGGTTTCGAACCATTTCATATATGCCTTTTTGTTATTTAACATTCTGTTTCTCGAATGTTATCTGTGAAAGACTAGGGGAAATAATTGGGTCATGGCAAAGCACACGAGGCTTAGCTGCCTAAGGCGAGAGATGCCTTCGTGGAAGACTTTTTAAGGAAAATGGGCTTGTATGGACATGGAGAAAACTATAAAAACTTTCACGGTGCCAGCCTTTTGCCGGGATTTGAGTTTGGGTCAAACTACCAGTGTCCAACGTTCTTATCGCTCGCCCGCTTGTGGACCATCTGTGGAGATGCAGGAAGTTTTGTTATTGTCATGTCTCTTACTTTGTTTCTGCAAATTTTAAAATAAATATTTTGTTAAAAATACCCAATATAGAGTTTATTTCTCTTCCAGTAACATAATAATTAATGGGGTTTCTGTATATTACACAGAAGAACTGAAACATTATTTCACATATTCTACAAAATTTGTTTTAGTTTGTTTAATACGCAGTTTCAAAAATGTACTTCTTCCTTCTTGGAGGGCAAAAACAGTAGAGTATTCGTGAAGTTAAAGCTTAGGTACCTTTTCTTTTTTCTTTCGTGAAGTTATTAGCTTAGGTACCTTTTCTCATTTAAAAGTTAGAAAGCTAAGTTTTAATTATTTTCTGATCTGTATTACCTACGCAGTTGTTAAGAAATAATTCAGCGGCTTCTAATAATTTTCGAGTAATTAATTAAGTATTTTTCTGGTAACTACATTTATAAGAGACAAATGTCATGCTGGAACAAATACGGGGAAAAAAAAAAAGATCTCGCACTTGACATTGTTTTTGCGATTTAAAAAAAATTTATGGAAAACTTGTAATAAAAGTTGAAACAATTCCCTATTTCATGCATTACATACAGGTCATAAGATTGCATAAACTTTAAAAAAGAATATCTTCTAAAGTTGGATCAATCATTTTAAACAAACTTGTCCATTTTCATTACTTATTACATTACAGTTTTACTCAAATCAAAATCTGCAATACATTTGCCGGACTCGACCGTGGATCTCTCGATATACGCACTGAGTGTGCTACCCTTAGACCACAAACGCATGCTGGAAGGAGAGAGAAAATATCTTATAATGTAAATAACAGTCACCTTGTTAGTGCAACTGAAATGTAATGCCATAACTCAAGCTTTAATCTTAAAACTAACTGTGCTATTTTAGTAAAAATCACGTGTTTTGAGCCACAGATGCGCGGAAGTACAGGATTTATAACCTTCAGATGCAGCGTTTTAATACTTTATAAATTTAAATTAGCTCAGCTTCTTTTAATATGATCTTCCTCTAACGAATGTTCTTTTTAAGGCTTAAAATTATTTCATTGTGACAGAATTTCAATTCTAAGTCTTGTCTGTAGAAGGAAACTAACATTTTTCCATGTCGCAAATATTTATTGTAATAGTACCAGAAAAGACGTTAGGAAACTGAACGATTTTCGTTCGCATGAATGAAATGAATCAAATATCAAGAAACAGCTATGTATCTCATCGAATCTATGTTTAGTCGGATGCCCCCTGTTTTCGCAACGAAGGTAGAAGAGCTGCATTTAATTCGTTATTTTTTATTTTAAAACCATCTATAGCTTAATCTGTTCTCTTTTTGCCAGATTTACAATATTTAACGACACCAGGGCATTTATCATCTACGCAACCTGGCAAATTTTGCCATTACACGTTTCGCTATGGTTTTACAATGATATTTCATTTATCATACATATCGTCTAGTATATCAGTTCTCAGACATGTTTACATTTCCCCTTCCGACAAATATTTAATTTATATTCCAAATTAAAAACAAAGCATTGCTTTAGTGAACTAAGGAATTTAAAAGCAATGTGTGTACTTCTTAATTTTTTTCTAATAATACCTTTAACTGACGCAATTTGCATATCTGTTATCGTGTCCATGTATTATTCATGTACTTTGTAATGTACTTCGTGAGGAATTTTCATCTCCTTCATTGTGCGTTTTTGTGGTGTTTGACAACTGGAAGTTCCGGAATTCAAATCCTGGAGTAGGCATAAATGATTTCGTGCTCCAAGAAGTTTTAAATAGACTCTACAGTGACAGCCAATTAAATTATAGTGAGCGATAACTCGCTACCACCTAAATTAGGCGACTGGCTCTCCTCCCATCCCATTCACTCTAAGTTGAGGAGATTGAAAATTTTGGCCTAAATCATTGTGTGCCTTTGTTGTGTAATTGATAAGCCAAATGGTCAGGAATTCGAATTCTCGTGAGTATGTCATTAATGTTTCAGAATTTCCATCTTTGGCAAATACGTTGTTGCTCCAGAACCTAATTCATAATTTTTATAAATATTCTCACCATTAAGGTAATTAATAAAACAGGTTTTTTAACTCCACATGATATGTGCCTCGATGATAATAGATATAATAAGAATAATTATTTATCTGCCGCCTAAAAATACAATATAAATGTTTTGCTAGTCAATGTACATTTTATCAAAGAGGAAAGCTAAAGTTACCGAAAAATTTGATATACGTATACTATCAATTCGCCAATTATCTGAGCCTAGATAAGTCTTACACAAAGCATAATCAACTACCCGGTGTTTCTCTACTGAATGTTTTTTAGAATTTTGCGCGTCCGTTGTAAAAAAAATCTGAAAATTAAACTTTTAAAAGTAAGCTCTTCTTTTCAGGGGAGGGGAGCTTACCAGAAGCTTTTAAATATTAATTATATATTTTATTTTCATCAATAACATGAGAAGATAAAAGCTTTCTTTTTTGAAATTACCTTCAGAGAAAAGCTAAATTTTTGCATGCCATATAGGAAATATTACTTAGGAATTTTTCACGAGTAGAAACAATTGCTTTCAGTTATTTGTAATAATAAAATTTACAGCCTGATCTATTTTAGATGACTCTCTTTTAGAGTCATCTAAAATAGATCAGGCTGTAAGTCTTTACCATATATTATTAATTCATTCGTAACATCTTAAAGAAATTACAACAATAACTTAAAATAATGTAGAAAACTGTGTCAGTCTTGGCTACGTTTATCAAATGCTGTGTCTGTTATTCAAGAGTTTTCAAACGTAGTTTCACGGTATGAATAAAAGAATACTTACCCTCCTGTACATCATAAATTTGCAAACAAGTATAAAAGTGCGATAATAAATAAATTGAAGTCCGTCTGAAATATATTACAAAGTTCACTCTTCTCAACAGTTTCATCGTATGTGATTTCGCACTCTTAAAGACATAAATGCTTAACATTATTATTATTATTATTATCACTATTATTATTATTATACGATGACAATGTAGATGTTACATTGTACTAAACATTGAAATACTAGAACAATGACAAGAAAATAACAGTCCACCAATCTTTTATTAAGCGCAGGCGGTTACACTTAAAATTTCTAAATGAATTTATCACATTATGAAATTTCCATGTTATTCATATATATATATAAATATCTTTAAAATAAATTTTCTAGTCAGTAAAGATGAGTTAAATGATAAGTTAGTTGAGTGCCTTAAAATTCTTGAGTATTGTCGCAGTTTGTAATATGTCTATTCAGTTTTCGAGAAGCCATAAGAATGAACTCGTTCCACTTCCTCTTAATGCTCTCAAAAACGAGCTTTTTTTAGTCTGCTCATAAACAGCTGTATTTATATTTGTAACTGTACTTTGTGATTGGTATATGCTCTGATTTGTAGACAAATTCATCTGTAATCGGCCTGCCTCTCTCACAATCTGTCTTGACATGGTCGTACTTTTTTTTTTTTTTTTTTAATGGTGGAAAATTATTATAGCACATTTATGGTACTACTGAATGTTGTTTATGTAACGACAAGATTAACAAAATGCATACATATTATTGCTCTTATTTAGTTCTTATTTAGTTTTACTTGACTTCACCAGAGTTTCTGTGCATAACCTAATTGTTCGAATCTTTTCTTATATGTTGTTTATTTCAATAATTTTAACATTGTTTGACTAGAATTATGCTTATCCATGAATATCTGGTGTACTCGTGGTGTTTGAAACTGCAACTTTTTATAATGTGTATTGATTTGTAACAAGTATTGTGTTTTTTAAAAATGTATTAATTTATGATCTGTCTCTTGTATTTACAATGATAATATGTAACATGTAATTATATTGAGCATTATGTAACAATATGTAATATGTTTTATGTAATTTATTGTAATTAGTAAGATTTATATGAAATAAACAATATTGTATGTATTTGAACCAGTATTGTATATCTTTGCGTATATCTCTTACTTGCATTAATAACTAGGTTTTGAATAGAAATGTAATAATGTGTAATAATATGTAGTGTTGACTATTGCGCTTAGAATTACTTTAATTTAGCGATTGACTTTCTTCGTTTATCTCTTCATATATTTACACTATGCTCTATCTTACTGCTAAATATTCTTGTTTGAATCTGTGCATAATCAAATTTTGTTTTGGCTTATATGAACTAGTGAATATCTGGAATGACATACCTACGAAATAATACAATTGTACTTTTAGTAATTGTAACATCTGATTTCTTATAAATGTTATGGCATTTTATTTTCATTCAAAAGGAACAGCATAAAGTGTACAGCACGTGCTTAGTTGTATCTAAAGTAATCTTTTGTTCAACGTCATGAATGCATGTCTCTCAATATTATGCTAGCTGTTCTTGTGTAGATTAACATATAATTGTACTCATAGTTTTTTCTCCTGGAACATTTATGACCAAGTATGGAAACATAATGTTTGTTCTTTATTGTATATATCTGGTATGATGTTCTTTAACTCATTGTCATAATTATATGACAACTGTTAATTGTACTGGAATCAACAAACTTCTTGATTGAACATTTGGATTTTACTACTGTGATTTTGTACAAATTTCAGTACCTTTGAGTTATATGACTTAGATCTTGCATGAACTGCACAATACTTTGCTTTGGAAAAAACATTTAGTACTGGATTATGGAACATAAAATATGTTCATTTACACTTAAACATGTACTCTAGAGATCAAACTTGATTCTTTCATGACTATATACTTCATTTCAATAGCGTGCAGATTCTGAACGGGGTGTTGATCCTTATTGTTCATTTACTTGTGTTTTTCTTTTATATATGACTGATATTTATCTAACTATGATCTTCTACTTTAAAAGTTTTGCATTTATTGTTACCATGTTTGTTACTGTAGGCGGCTGTCAATTCCTGTCTTAACTATTCTGGAAAATCTTAATATAATAACCAGATGTATTTCTTCAACGTATGCAATATATCCAAATAACTCTGTATATTGTAAAAATGTAAACTTTAAAATTTGACTTTGGCAATTAATGCCCGAGGCCCCGATCTAAGGTTGTGGCCAGTAGATAGTCGATGGTTTTACCTCTGAGCAACATATTCCGGTTGTTGCCTTTAGGCTAACTTAGGTCGGAAGTTGCTCAGTAGGTCAGTGTAGTATTTATTTATTAGATTTGGACAATTATTTATTTTATTCTTTGTTTTCATACTTTTCCGTTCACTAGAATGATATTAGGATCATTCATGAAATTAAACAAAATAATTTGAGTAAGAAGGTAGTGACAACAGATTCATGAACGGATGAAAGCAGACAATGCCTTTCAAACGGAAGTTAATACCAAATTCCAAAATATATTTAAACTCCCTAGCGAAGCTTAATGCTACTGAGAAACCTTCTTCTACGAGAAAGAAGGTGCTTCGTCTTCGGAGTAATCCCCGACCTCTTCGCGTGAGTAGCCGTAATGAGGCGCCGCCCACATATTATTTGTGCGAGGTCCCCAACTGAGAGGCAGAAAGGATGATTTTCTCCGAGTCTAAACGCTTAACTATCTGAAAAAGAAAGAAAATAAACAAAAACATTCGAAGGAAAAAAAAAAAAAGCAGTAAAGTGAAAGAAAGAGCATGTTTAGTTTTCAGTTAGAGGCAGGGAAGGTGGTGGCAACTCGATTAATGGGGAAAACACATTCAACCCTCGGAAAAGCAATTTTCATTTTTCACGCTTTGTAGGCTCCCTTATCTGATCCCTGTCTCCATGGAGGCAACTTGAAAACGTCTGACTGAACGCTTAATGATCGTTAAGTCAATGGTTGCCCCTGCACCATTCCTTTCCCCCAGTCACCCCTGGGTTTCTCGCTTCCCTTCCATCGTGTCTTTCTTAGCCTCTTCGATTCGCAGTTGCTTGTAAATAAGCTACAAAGCATCTTCATTAGCCATATGCTATATGCTAAATATATTGCGCACACGTTTCAGTTTACGCTCGAAGATACTATATATTTAAGTAAGAGTGATGGATTTTGCCATTCATATAAGTAGATCGATTGATTAAGCATTTTGCTCCTCATACGTAAATCAAAATGAATTGAATGCTTAAATATTCTTCAATATATCGGAACTTGGATCGCTGATGAATAACTAGCATTCTAATTTCATGCTTCGAAAATATTCCATTAGATGTACGGTACTTTATCAAAGTTCTTTATACCTTCTTGTTGGAATACATTGTACAGATTTCTCCACATTTACCTCAACACATAATATCTACACAGTTTTTGAAAAAGCAAGATATAATTGACGAATTTAAGACAGGATTTATCTCTAAGTTAAAATCCAGAGTTTTCATCACCTTAGTATTGAAAGCCGTTCAGGCAGATTTCAAAATCAAAAGATAATTCTTACGAAAACAAACGTAAAAACAAACATTTAATACAATGTCTCTTGTTATGGTAACGAACTTGGGACTGGATAATTTTGCTAAATTTTACTCACCAGCAGCAGAGCAGTGAAACTGCCGAACGCTGGTTGTTCGATATGGTTTCCAATCCCAACAAACGGACTCGCTGCGAGATAATTTTCGTTCTTTTCTTCTTGGTGTAGCATAAATACAAGCTCGTTTCCTTTAGAATGGTTTTCACGGGCATCCCTCCTTTTAGGGAGAAAGTCTTAGTGTGCTTTTCATCAATGAATCAGCCTAACATAAATCGTGCTGAATTTCTCCTTAACAGCTGCTAGCTGATATTAACTCTTTAAAGCCTTCCTGATGCCCTGTTAACAATATATATGTACGACTAAAGGTCTCTTTATTTCATGTTGTCTTGCTACTTTATATATATATTACTTACAACTTTGCTTATAATATATATATATATATATATATTATAAGCAAAGTTGTAAGTACAATACTAAAAAGACCAATTTTGGTCAAAATGTTTTACGCAATATGCTGCAAAATTAAGGAAATGAGAAGAGAAATTGTAGTTAGCTCGGCAAAAAGTTATCAGAAGCTGTGGCTCCAAGAAAAAGTTCAACACAGTTAAAAAAAAAAAAAAAAAAAAAAAAAAAAAAATGACATTGAATGAGATATACACACACATAAAGAAACTATATTTTAAACCATAAAATTCAGTTCAACGGCAATATCGCAAAATAATTTTAAAATGTGCACATTTTTAGAATTTCTGATACATAATCTCTCGCGCTGGAGATAAAAATGTTTGATCGCTTTTAAATCGTTGGGTTTGTTAATCAAAAATTCGTTAAAGTTTTACAAAATATGAAATGGATAATAAAAAAAAATTAAAAACTCCAAATTTGGGCTTCAAGATGCCCATATTCGAGTGGAAACGTACATTACTCAAAATTTGATGGCTGTAGGTACCGCCGTTTTATCACGATGCGAGAAAAATACATACATTTATGCAGATTCTTCATTATTTAATTTCTTTAAATATAATACAGGGCTCTAATGTTTGGTGGCAACAATTTGAAAAGGGAACCAACAGTTACAGTGAATCAACGCAAAATGCCAAAACGAAATTAATAGTTAATAACGTTTAAAGACTTAATTAAATAATTTAATAGAATTAATAGCGTTTAAAGAGTGCTGAATATTGGCAGTTCGTCCTGAGATCGAATCCAGGCTGCAAGGTGAGTTTTCGTGGTTTTCCCCATCTGCAACGTGAATATGAGCCAGTTTCCTCAAAAGGTCCTCCTCGAAGACATTCCTTCCCTCAGGCAGATAGGCAGATAGTCCTTGTGTGCTTTGCATTATTCAAATTTCCAACTAATCATACTCTTTTGTCTTCCCCCCTCCCAGCTGGCGATCATTTTATATATATGTCACTTCATTTCTTGCTCTCATTCTTGAAATTAAGCTGAAAATCTTCATTCCTTATAAATTTCAGGCTCATAAACTTTTGTTAATCGTACTATTTTTTGCACAATAATAATTGAAGATTAGAAAAGAATTTTTAAATGAAGTCATCAAATAACCCGCAAGATTATTAAGACTATTTGATTATTGGGGCTATCATTTTTACTTCTACTTAACAGAATTAATCCATTTAATTAAATAAATTAACATTTGGAAAGAGACAGCAGATAGCAAGGTGCTTCTACATTCTTCGTAGAAATAGTGTTCCGGTTTTCAGACCATTCGTTGTTGTTTAAGCAAACGTAAGTAGATGAATATTAAGAATTTCATCTTAGTGACTTAGTGTTCTTATATTATGCTAATGATCTGAGATATTCTTTCTTACTGAATATCATTAAGAAACTAGTTGGGGCATAATTTACAAAGAAATGGAGGGAAGTCGCCCAACCGAGATAGTGGTTAGCGACGCTGACCGTCGCACCGAAGAGCGCAGGTTCGAATCCCGGAGAAGGCATGGATGTTTGTAAATGGATAGTGTCTGCGCGGCATGGGGACACTCTAAATATGCGGAGAGACGAAAGTCCTCTCGAGAGGTTTGTGGTAGGGGAAGAGGGGTGGGAGACCACTCTAACTTGTCGACCCAGGGTGCTTTCCATCGAAATTGGGGGCAGAACTGAGCAAAGTCATACTGTTCATCTGTATGACCTGCTCTTACAAATGACAGTATGGCAGCCTTGAACACCATACAGATACATTATCTGTATGATGTTCAAGGCTCTTCCCAACGACAAGCTCAATCTTGACCCCTTGCCATTTCGTGGGCTTGCTCTGATATCAGAGATCTGATCTGATGTTACTGTCGATTGGGTGGGATAAGCTACAAACAATAATAGAAGTGGAGGGCATTGTAGCCTTATTCTTATGAGGAATTAATTGTCTTTCTTGTCTACAAAATTGTTATATTAATATATATATATATCACTTTATAAAATATCACTAAATAGAGAAAACGCACAAGCAAATTTAAAATGTAATTATTTATTGATTCTTTCGAGATTCTTTTCTTTATTTGCAACTGATCGACATAGCTGCTACAATTCGTATTAGTTTATTCTTATTCAGATGGGTATTTTGTAGCTGACTTATTCACGTAAAACTCTGTCAATATGCAAAGTAAAAATCTGTAATGAAATGCAAAGTCATATGCAAATTCAATATGCAAAGTAAAAATCTGTTATGAAATGCAAAGTCATATGCAAAGTCAATATGCAAAGTAAAAATCTATTATGAATATTTACAGAATTCTATATTTCCTATCTTTAAGCCAAAAACCAAGGTATGGAAGTTCTTATATTCTTAGTGAATATAGCATAAAATTACATAGTTAAAGTATGTCTTGTATTTCTTCCCCTTTCGTTATATACGCGGCACACAAGTTGTAATTAACCCTAAATGTTTCTGTTATGATGCAGAATAATTTTCAGCCATAAGTGAGGAAAAAATTACTGAGATATTTTACCTGCTTTATGATGTAGATTCTTCAACTAGAATAACATAAAATAAAATTAAAATAATTGGTGTATTTAATTATGGCAAAGCACACGAGGGCTATCTGCCTAAGGGGAGGGATGCCTTTCGTGGAGGACTTTCTAAGGGAAACTGGCTCGTATACACGTTACACATGGGGAAAACCACGAAAACGCCCATGCAGCCAGCCCGTTCGCGGGATTCGAACCTCGGACCGAACTACCAGTGTTCAGCGACTTTACCGCTCAGCCGCTGGTGGGCCCCCCCCCCAAAAAAATTAAAATAAAGACAAAAGATAAGAATAAAAAATAAATAAGGCTATAAATAAATAAAAAATGAAGCTGATGTATATAATTTATATAGCTGTCTTTCTCCCAGTTTGAAATTCCAACAACGAAGAACAAAGAGCTTATCACATGATCAAGCTTCTAGCTTTGTAAAAGTTTTGCAACTAAAGATAACTTTCTTGCATGTTAACAGGAATTTAAGAACTGGAAACAGTTAAAGTTCAGACAATGGAAGAACAAAGAATTAATAACATTTCTCAAGGCCATCATTAATTTCTTCAATAATGTTTTATATTACTGAAATTTCGAGAAGACTTCATAGATCTGTTATTTGCGCTAGATCCCTCGAGACTGTTTTTTTTTTTTTTTTTTTTTTCTTGTTTCCTTCTGAAAATGAAAGCATCGAATTAAAACGCGAGTCCGTTTTTAAGTGATGAATGACTCTAAGGGTTTCTGAAGACGGTACCGAGAAAAGTTAAATAGCTCGTCGTATGTTTAATAGAAAAAGAATGGAGGAAAAAGAAAAGCAGGGCATCGTGAGAAAGCAATTGGGAAAGATTTCGCCTATTCAAAGCGCGGAAAAACTTATCTCAGAAGGGACTTTTAAATTTACTTATTAAAGGGGCGATGCCAGTAGATAAGAAGCAGCTCTCGTACAATTGATAAGAGAGTTTTCAGAGATCTTTTGGAAAAGGAAAAGATCCGAAAGAATTGGAGAATAATGAAAGTGTTCTCTTTGGAATTAACAGAATGAGTCATTATTGAGATAGCCTAGAGGTTGTGTCCAAGAGTGATATTTTAATTTCAAAGCAATTTAAAAAGAATAAATTTTTGAATTACTTTCTTTAGATGAATGATAAAGAAAATAATTAAAAACTTATTAATATTAGTAATAAGAATGCTATGAGCGCTTTAGTCTAGAGACAGGAAAATAAATCAGTCAAAATAATAATGTGAGATTATAAGTGTCATATTATGAGATTAGATATATAATGTGAACACTTCTGAAAGGTTTAGGGAATACATTTTATTCACATCCCGGTGGTCGAATTCCTTATCAAATTTTCTTTGGCGGTACTGAATATGTCAAATAAAGACCGACCACAGATATACATCTGATATAATCTGCTAGGAATCTTTCAACGTTCATTAAACGTCCAAGTCATGTAGATACCAAAGATATTCATTAAACATTCATGACAAGCATAGCTATTAAGTCATGAAACGAGTAAACATACAAGAGAAGATAGTGTAACTCATTTCCATATTCTTTCTTGACTAATTGCTTCTTAGATGAGTGTTTTCCGGGAAACGAACAAAAAGTTTTAACAGATATATTTACACTGCATCTGGGTCTTCTGCGCCGTTAACGATGGGCGATCCATAAACTTCGGTCTGCTGTGAGCGAGAGAGGAATAACAAGCATTTTGAAGAAATGTGCCTTTGTTTATTTTGCGGAAATGGTATAAAAATGGCAAAAAAGTGCTCCTGTAAATCTAATACTTCAGCCTATTTAACTTGTTGAAAGTGTTAAAATTGATTTACGCTCTTCAAAGGGGACACATAGAACCATCCATCAGGTCACAACATTACATTAACAAATATTACTTGTCTCATTGCTACGCAACATTTGTTACAAGAAGTACCGAAAGCCAGCGTTCTCTTATCAACATGCCAACTAGATTTATTGCAGACAGATGTGGACCTACATGCTGTAGCTATACTTAGGAATAGCCGATGTTTTCAACATCTAAATGAGAAGTGCCATTTATTCTACCGTGAATATTCTGTGGTTCATTCTGCAGGGTTTTTAAAATGACACAGTCTATAACACATACATATGGTGAGAACATTAAAATGTTTTACTGTTCTCCTTTTAGGAAACATGTGTACCTCGGAAGTTTCAGCAGGAAATCTTACATTAAAAGAGATGTTGCCTCATAAAAATTCTGCAACGGAAAGTTCACACACCTTAATTTTCGAAGATTTTTGTTGGTTTTCAGACAAAAGTAGAAATTTGTGACCGTAATTCCTAAGCAGTTAGAATAAAAATTTCCTAGGTTCATTGAACGACATTAAAGTATATTAGCTCATAAATAATCACAGAACTACAACGCTAACGTTCTGAAAATAAAACAGTATGTTGAAAAAAAAAAATGAAAAATCACAGCTCTTTTCGTGCAGCTTGGTAATAATAAGCATAAGCTTCTAATAGATGTTGTGAATATATGAGCTTACATTTGTCAACTGTTGAGCAAGTTATTCGAAACAAGATATATCAAACAGATCTTTTAATACAAAAGATTGCTTGTTTTTTTATATAGCTGTTATTATTATATTATTTTATTATTATTATATTGCTAAGTTGCAAAATATAATAATAATAATCTTGTTAAAAAAGACAAACTTACTTATTTAACTCTTAAGAAATCTTTCAGTTTGACAGAAGGATTGTTCCTTTTTTTTAATATAGTTGTTATGATTATACTATTTTATTATTATTATATTGCTACGTTGCAAAATATAATAATAATAATATTGTTACATTATTATTGCCTCGTGGAGAAGGTAAGAGAGGAAATTTTACATATTTATCTGTTAAGAAATACTTCAATTTAACAGAAGAATTAGTCATTTTTGTTTTCATTGTAAGTGACGTTTAACTACTCAGAATGTAAAAATGAGGCAGAAATGTAATTAAAGCGAAGGAAAAAAGTTCAAATTTTTTCACCTAACATTACGCAAACAAACATTCCTCTACCTCTGAAACAAGACATGAGTAAAGTTTTGCTTTCCTGACAGTTTTACAAAAAAAAAAAAAAAAAAAAAAAAAAAAAAAAAAAAAAAAAAATCTGTTTTTTCTTTCTCCCCATTTTTATATAAAACTACTTTGTTATATAATTTGGAATGAAAATATTTCCTGTTGAAGGTAATAAAATGTGCATAAATCGGTAAATTTACCAGGTTAAACTGAATTTCACGCAATCTAAACGACTTGTCTAACTTTCTAGCTTTCCAAAGACTTCTTTTCGTCCGCCTTTAACTAATACTACCAGAAAACTAAACAAATCCAATAGAAACAAAAACAACTAAAAATTTATCGACGGTGTCAGCTTGAAAGTGCAGAACTAAGCTAACCAACGCATGTTTACTTCTGCTTCTCGCCGCAATCACAGACAAACAGAATTATTTACATTTCATACCTTTAAAATATATCCTATCATAAACTACTATTTAATATTATAAACAAAGGCAGACCTTCCCAGATGTTACAACTATTGCTCACATAAGATACAAAAAAAAAGGGTGTTTTTCTTACGGCCAGCTAAAGTTACCAATTACAAAATAACAAATACAAAATCTTCATACTATACAATCTCTCATTTACATACTCTAAGGTTTATATGGCACATTTTTACAAAAGCAGAATCCTGTTAATTAAAATAAACCCTACAGAGTGAGCGCAATTTTAATTACAAATTTTCATTTCAACAATCAAAATATTTTTTTAGTTAAATTAGTTTCTATCTAGGGAAAAAAAGGGTTAAAGGTAAGATAGGAAAAGTGTAAAAAATCCATGGGTTAATTAAGTTGCAAAACTGTTTTTAAAATTTGATATAGAAGAGTGATTCCGAAGTAATGAAATATGTTTTGATCTCGATGTATTATCCTGACATTAGCCAACTGAACTGAAATAAAATATTAAGATAAGGCTCTTGTAATTTCAAGGAAATATTATTGAATTTAAATAGTCTATCAATACAAAATACTTTAACAGAAAGAGTAATTTTTCCTTTGGAGTTTAACAATTCTTATTTAAATAATATCGCTGCTAAGTAATTAAAATGCAATGGTTGAAAACTTGGTATCACTTCAAGCTCTCCTAATTAGAATTTGTAACCGATTTTCATCTCCTCTGGCCAATTTCTCAGTAACAGAGGTTAAATCTGAAGTTGTAAAATTGAATTGCAAAATTCTAAACCAGATTAGGACTATTACTTACTAGAGTAATAAATTTAAATAATTCAGAAATGTGGCCCAAATATTTGAAATTAGGAAGTTATCCAATACGCGTAACTTATTTATATGATACTTGCGAACAGCACTGAGTCAACTAAAACTCTTTTTGTATGCTCCCTTTAACGAGCTCTCTACAAATGATCATGAGTTCGGCGTACGTGATCGAGCTGTCTTTTGACCATAACCGCAACGTACTTTCGCGTGTTTATAGGGCTTCTGTTTACGTTTGTGGGCGATTACGCCTAAGAATTGAAGAAAATGTTGCTCTAATTGACAGATTGCCGATGAAAGCAGCTGTCCTCTGTTGCTTCTAAAGACCCTTGGATTTGTTTTCTTTAGCATGTCTGATAAATTCACGGGTGGGTTAATTGGGGCTATCGCGACTTCAAAATGGAACCGAGTTTACTAATCGTAATTTCATTGGACGGGAAAGGTGACGTATTCCTGCCGAACGTATTGCGAGTGGTTTCCGGTTTTTGGAAATCGAATATTTATAGCTAAAAAATGAAACTGAGTTAACGCCGCACGTGAACAGGCATGAGAGATTATTTTTTCTCCCGCTTGTCGTAACTAAACTTATTGGAGATAAGAAGAGATCTGTCGGAATGTGTGTGTCAATGCTTCTTCTCTAGAAGCATGTCTGTTATCTCGTTGTCGGAGTTATTTTAAACTGGAACTATCTGCAATGGTGATAGCTGTTGACGCGGTTATAAACAGGCATAAAATATTTTACACAAAACATTATAAAGCAGTTCGCTTAAGCAATAAGCCTTTTTTTATATATATAAATAAATTATTTTGCCTAACTAGACGATTAGTTTGCAAATTAATACTATCGCTGTTTCCCAACTTTCTTGGTAATGTGAATTATATATATATATATATATCCCATTTTTTATATTTTTAATAGAAAACTTTGATAAATGCAGCATTTTTTTTTTTTTACCTATCAAGAGGATATTTCGAGTTAATTAAGAAGTAGTTTTGCATTTCTAAAAACTGAAATAATTTCAATAAAATTAATTAAATTTACAGAATAGTATTGTTATTGTTAGTATTGTGTTTTATTGTTAGTATTGTTATAGTTGCAATATTGTTAGTATTGTGTTTAAGAAAACAGATGACATACAATTAATGAATTGCAAATAAAATTAGGTTAAGTCTCCTAGTCTCCTGTGTAATGTTATACATGATCCGCCCAACCTGTATAGTGGTTAGCGTCGCTGACTGGCGTGCCGAAGGGCCCGGGTTCGAATTCCGGAGAAAGAATGGATGTTCATAAATGGATCGTGTCGGTGTGGCATGGCGGCATTCTAAATATGCTGCGAACGGAAGGTCCTCTCGTGTGGTTTGGTGGAAGGGTGGGAGACCCTCGGACCCGTCCCGCGTCGGGATGCTCTTCATCAAAATTGGTGGCAGAACTGAGCTAAATCGCACTCTCACCTGTATAGTACTCAAGGCTGTTGCCAACGACAGGCGTATCTTACGCTCCTTGCCACGAGGATTTTTGTGGGCTTGGGCTGAAGTTTCTGTCATACAAGTAAGCGTAAGTAAAAACAACATGTTAGATATGATGGAGTGTTGAATTTGAAGAAGTGATAAAGGACTAAATACATCATAACTCATTTTTAATGCGTCTGCTGCATTCACAAACTTTTTCTGAGCTTAGCTTCCTCTTGCACATAAATAGCAAATAACATTTTAGGAAGACTGTTTCCTGACTTTAAGAATAAAAAGAAATAATAAAAATAAATGAATTTTTAAAAGGTTATAAGAACTTATTTATGTTATATTTATGAAGAATAAAACAAAATGTCAAATTGCTTTTATGATACTTTTAAAGAACATCCAGTATGTGTAAAAAAGGTTAAAGAAACCTACGTGATTATACCAAAAGGCGAAAACAACAGTCATTCGACTTCGAAAAATCTGTGTTACACTTAGTTACATATTATGAATTGACAAACGGGTAATTTTTATAGAAAGGCTAACTGCCATCGGAACAATACATTTATGAAGAGCTCTTAAGGGTAGATGACTTATAATTCTGCGACACATGAGAAAAGCTATGGAAACTCAGGCAACCAGCTCATTTGGCAGCGAGAAATCCATCTTTAGACAAATTAGCCAGATTTTCGTAGTCTTAGCAACTCAGTCGTTCACGGTCGTACCAGTAAGGAAATTACTAATATAAAATGCCATAATGTTGCCAGAAAATGCAAAAATACTTTTGTCGCCCGCGAAAACCCTCAGGACATTTAAAAGCTTTTAATTTCCTTATTGCTATTGTTATTATCAAATTTAACATTGTAGATGACGCTGCTGTTGCGAACGCAGATTAATTAAGTCAATCACGTGATTACTCGTGCTTTGGAGTCGAGAGTAGATGTTCTGTTCATGTTAGCTGAATTCGCAACACAACTTTTTTAGCTTGAAAATATAATCGCATTTTAATACAGTCCATTTGCTGTTTGTTATTAATCCGCATAGCATCGCTACATTATTATTCAGCTATATTTCTTTTTCTAAACAGGAAGAACTTCAATTGTAGGAGTAATTAAAACCTAATTCCTTTGTATGCACTGGATATTTGTGCAATTAAAACCCAAAACTGGAACCTGCATAGGAATACGTGAGCTGACCATCAGTTTTCTTCATTGCGAGATGTAGCATTTGTTTTCTTGTTTAGTTATATATGGCAAAATTGCGTAAAGGGAAGATTATGTAAACGAAAAATCGGAGAATACGTTAACAGTGCAATGCATATGAAAAACACGTGAGCTAGCTAAAATCTACGAAAACAGTGCTTTGAGGAGGGAAACAAAGAACCGCTGTTAAGCATTGGAATAGTTTTTGTCCTCCATTCTTTTACGCAGACAGTTGCCGCCAAGCCGGTATAGTGGTTAGCGACACTAAGTGACGTACCGAAAAACCCGGGTTCGAATCCCGGTGAAGGCATGAATCTTCGAAAGCGTATAGTGTCTGTGGGGCAAAAGGATACTCAAAATACATAACGTCTAGGGTAAGAGGGTTGGGAGACCCTCGAGAGCCTTCCGGGATGTTCTCTCGTTTTCTCTCGAAATTGGGCAGAACTGCACAGTTACTGCGGCGGGATTATATCTGTCCAATCAGTGGTGAAATTTTGGTATCACGACCACTTCACCCTGCACCTGTAAGTTGATGGCAAATTTTAAAGAGGTTAGAAAGGTATATTATAGCGTTTAAAAAGTTGGGAATGTGCAAATTTTGTCTGCGACTCCAAAAACTACGCGTTCTAAATAAGAAGTGAAAAACGACCTGCAGCATTCCTTCTATAGAAGGAGACTGAAAACAACTGACACGCGTTGAATGTTTTGTAACAGTGAATACGTTGTTTCAGCAATATAACTTAACTCAATCGGTAGCCTGGAGGGCCATCGGTCGTTTAGAGGCGAGTCAAACGCAATCCGTTGTAACGAAAGCGTTAGAAATTCCAAACTATCTGTACCATATTATCAGTTCCAAATTATGGTACAGATTTTTGGAAAACGGAAATGTTCGCCGAAGATCGGGACTAGTTTGTACGCCTGCAACAACACAAAATCAGGATCGGTAATTAACACTAACGGCCAGAAGAAAATTCAGTATCACCACCAAATTCTTGTAACAGTATATTCAAAGGGTTACTGGTACCAGAGTTTTAACCGTTCGAAACAGACTGCACCTTGCGGATTTATGCTCGCAGACCTATAATTTATGTTTCGTTAACGCATAACCACCGTGCTAGCCGCAGAATGTTGGAACAGGAGCATCTCAGATGTGGACGAGATTAGTGGAGCAACGTGCTCTTCTCGAGTCCCGCTTTAGTGTATAACCTGACGACAGGCGGTATCTCATCTGGAGAGAACTTGGTAAACAAAATACTCCATTTGTGCATGAAATTGTCCGATTTGGCGGAGGCGGAGTGATGATCTGAGCCGGGATTTCTATCACTAGTCGCACCGACCTACACATTATCGGGAATAAAGCAGCAATGGCTCAGCGATATATGGATGAGAGCCTCAGTACAATGAGAGCCTCTGTGGTCCTTTACGGTATAGCCATCGTGGATGAATTTATTCTAATGGATGATAGCGCGAGGCAACATCCTGCTCAGCTAATGGACAGTTTCCTTTTCGACGAAGGAATCCTTCGAATGGATTGCCCAACATTTTCGCCAGGCATGAACGCAAGGGAACATGTTCAGGACATTCTAGGGAGAAGGGTTGTTAGTCGCTCATCACCCTCAGAAAGAATTCAGCAGTTTGAAAGCCCTCTTCTACAGTAGTGGAAGAGAATATCCTAGTTCCTCATTGATAACCTGATTGATTCTGTGCCTCGTAGGTGTGCAACACTGCTGTCGATCCGGGGAAACCATACGTCTCATTTAAAGTACTCATCCAAAAAACACATTTTTTGTTTTTTGTATAATATGCACAAATTCTGAATTTTTTGTTTACCCACAAATACCGTCAATAAAATCCAGTTATTCCTTTTTTTTTCCTCATGCCTTTCAGCACTTATAAATCATATATCAGAAACCAAAACATTTTCTCATCCGCGGTTTATATCCAAGATCATAATATCCCTTTAATATTTTGAGCAGTTTACATGTAGTAGGTTGAGAAGGGGCAATCTGGTCGAAGTAAATTTTCGAACAGACTTGTCACACCATCAGGCGAGAAGACAGACCTTTTATGTGAATAGATATTGTGGATAGTATAATCTCATTACAAACCTTAATTCAAAAATTAAAGTGTATTATACAGCAACCTCTCTTCTTACGTATGGTTCGATACCTGAATGCCCAATGACTAGAGCTCCGTGTATCACCAGCAACTACACGAGATAAATTTTAGCAAGTGGGAAAATTCACATGAACTGATATACCCCAAACACACAGTTACCATTTCTTTCCATGTCGTGCAATTTAGTAATAGATATTGCCACCACTGTGTAATAAGCATGGCTTTCGCTACTAATTTATTTTGCTTTAAATTTGTTATCAAAAGGCCAAATTCTTGGAAAAATTTCCATAAAAGTAACAAAAGTTTTTAGTGCTTTATTGCTTCTATATTCTTGTTTGATGTAAATAAAAAAAATCTTTAAATTCAGTTTTATGAATACATTTTACTTTGTAGCACCAATTTAAGCTCCAAACTTGAGCACAATAAGAAATTTTACTTTCGAGATTCGCAATTAATTCGCATAAACGCCATTTAATCAATATAAAAGTGAGATAAAGATAGCGAGATAAATTCAGTCAGAAAAAATTTTTAAAGTTATTTAGAAGGGCAAAGAAGTCTTAAAGCATTAGAAAATGAAAAGAAACATTACTAAATGTAAATATAAACAATGGAATTTTGGGCTAAATAATTTTAAATTAATGTAGAATCTGAATTTTGAGGGTTATATTTTTAAAAGAAGCACACGTTTTAGAACCCATTTGACATTTCAGTATTCAGTCCAATTTCAAAATGTCATTGTTTTTGCAAACTCTAAATGGTTATGATTTTTCAGGAAAGCAGTTTCAAACGTTTTTCGTAGATGACCGCAAATAAGAATCTTTTGTTTAACTATACTTATTTCGATACATTGCATATATATATATATATATATAGCATGCTAATTTTCGTGTCTATAATTTACATTTTAACATCCTGAATATTATAGTAATTATTAGAATTTTGATTTCGTTTCTATTTATTTTCCACTTTAAATTCCTAATCTTATATAAATTGAGGGCTCCGAAGTTCTCTAAAAACAAACATTTCGATATAATAAACGGGTATATATTCTTTAAATGACTGATGTATTATTTCATCAGTTGTTAAAGGATGCTCGAGTAATTGCTTGATAAAACCTCCACTATTCCTTGCATAAGATAATTGTTTTTTTTTTTAGATCTGCATTAAACTGTAAGGATTATGTTAATTTTATAACCAGTCAAATTTTGAGTTAAAATCCCTTTCCTATCGATTTCCCTCATGTATAAGGTGATTCCTTTAGAAATGTCCTCCACAAGCGCATCCTTCTCTGCACTCAGATGGTATGCATTTTAATATTTGAAATTTAATTGCCGTGTAGAGTTTTGAAATTTAATTGCTTATTTCTTAAATGATTCCGGCCAGAACGTAGTTTTAGAATCACGTCTAATGCTAATGAGGAAGAGGGTATATAACCGCGAAGTTCTACAGTCTTCCTGAGAGAGGTACCAGATATTCTGGCTGTACGCATCCGCCCTTTTAGGCTACTCTCTTGTAAGCTATTATTACGCTCGTCCGTACTTTAGGCCCTTGTTAGCTTCGCAATCAATTAGCGTTAAGAGGTCAACTTTGAATTTTGATAGCTTCGGCTATATCTCTTCAGTTAAAATAAGTTTAGTTTAATCCTTGGTCTCTTAAGTTCAAGCCCAAGTATCGACTTTATTGTACTATTCCAAGGCGGAGTTTCGTTAAACTTTAATCGGAATAATAAATGGTTATTTTATCCTTCTATCTTGTTGTTTACTGTCACACGAACTCAAGCGATTATGCGCTTATCAATTCTTAAGATTCTTCACTTTCAACAGTAACTTAGAATTTCACAGTGGAGAATCCTACAAAACTATCCCCCTCCCCCCAAAAAAATCCAGAAAAATATTGCTTTCATTAATACACTATCTATCAATAAGTATTTGGATACCCGTAATAGAAAAGAAAAATGATATTTATTCATAGTCAGTTCATAGTCAGTACTTGGTGGAGCCTATATGAGAGGTAATTACAGCGTCAACCCCACCCCCGCGGCATGCTTATGCAACAACCCTAGTGTTGTTCTATAAGATTCGAAGTACATTTTTGGTACAGCGCGTTGCGTATGCATATGTCCTCCCCTTCTCTTTCATTTTCCCGGTAACTATTACATGTCCTAAAATAGCATTACTGCAGCTTAAGTCACAAAAACGAAATTATTTTTATTTGTTTTTTTATTGGGACGGCTAATATACACCGAAGATTTTGAAATGATTACTATGGCACGCATAATATAATTTAAGCAATTAAATTACTAATTGTTAAAAATGTGCGGCGATATCTTCTTCAAAATGTAATTACTGTATTTTACTCACATATTTCTCCCTTTACATACTTTTACCCCTAATTTTTTTAGGGTATAATTTGAAAACTTCTAATTTAGAGTAACAGTGAGAAACGTATGCACACATAAGAAAATATTTTGTGTAATCCAAAAGAATGCTATGTAAATTGAGAAGTCTTTCGAAATACATAATATAATAACCTTAATGTGTGCTTTTTAATGTGTATTTTTATCAATTAAACCGTCTCATCTGAACCAACACACATCGCATATTTTTCTCCTTGCAGTTTTCAAACTGTAATTAACAGAAAAAGGGAGGACATATGCGAGTAAACACGGTATATATTTCAAAATAAAAGGTTTGCTTGTTGCGCCCACGAGACTCATTTAATGAGTCAATGCCGTCATGCTGTATAGCGCGATAAAATAGGGTTCGAGCTTTTAGTTTTCTCGTGTTTGCAATTAAAGCGTCTTGTTTCTGCTTCGATTGTTATAAAGCCAGATACTAATGATCTGTAAAATGGCGTTATTGAAGCATGCCTAACAGGAGCTCCAGTGCTGCAGAACTTGTAGATGAAGTCAAAAACCGTATGCTAATTATGAAGAACAACATTACATTACCTCTAAACAAGACATGCGGGTTAAAAATGACAACGACCAAAAAGCAGCTGCGGAAAGTAACTCCAATTATACGCCCCCTCCCCCCCCAGAAAAAAAGAAGTCACTGCGAATAAGATAATAGCAAAAGTGAATAACAATAAAGGAAGATCCGCTGTCATGCCAAGCAATTCATGGGGAATTCCATGCAAATAATTCACAGGATTATATCAAAATACAAGTATACTTCATATCGCAAATAGGCTTCGATTGATCCCGTTTTATCACAAACCGGTTTTTTAATTAGTAACATAAAGATTGTCTAGCGATTGACCTGTTAAAGTGCTGAACGTTGGTAATTTGATCTGGACCCAACTCCAGGCAAATGGGCTGGCTGCATGAGTATTCGCAATTTTCGTCCTGGTAACTTGATTCTCTTAAAAGACTTCCACAAACGCATCCTTCTCTGCACTCAAATGGTTTGTTGTAATTATGCATTTTAATATTTTAAATTTAATTACCACAACTGAAACAATGTGCGTATGACCTGGGCCCAACTCCAGGCAAATGGGCTGACAACATGAATCTTCGCGATTTCCCTCATGTATAAGGTGATTCCTTTAGAAATGTCCTTCACAAGCGCATCCTTCTCTGCACTCAGATGGTGTGTTGTAATTTACAGAACAAGAGTTATGCATTTTAATATTTGAAATTTAATTGCCGTGTAGAGCCATTAGGTTAATTGAAAACAGAAAAGATGAAAAATAACAAACGCCTTCGCCGGGAATCGAACCACGGACCTCTAGAATACCGACCCAGCTTGCTACCGTTACACCACGAAGGCACGCTAGGGAAGTGGGAGAAATACCTTATATACTACCCTTTTTAAAGGGCGACTAGGGTTTTAGGGGACCTAGTCGCCAAATCCTGGGTGCGGAGAATCATCATCCACAACCCTTTTAGTTCGGGCGCCACTTGTAGAGCCATTAGGTTAATTGGAATCAGAAAAGGTGAAAAATAGCAAACGCCTTCGCCTGGAATCGAACCACGGACCTCTGGAATGCCTGCCCATTTGCCCAGCGTGCTACCGTTACAACACGAAGGCACGCTAGGGAAGTGGGAGAAATACCTTATAGCCGTAACTGAAATAATGTGCGTTTTACACATATTTTTCTCAAAACACGCAATGAAAACTTATTTAGTCTAACACTGAAAGCTTTAAGTTTTACATGGCCTTCAAATTCCTGCAGCAAGTATTTTAGTTTTACATTTCCCAACATACCTAGAACTGCTATAGCATTATTTTATTTAATGTGCAGACCGTAAAGTAAAAGTAAAATAAAATTTTGTTAATTAAAAAAAATAGGGAAATATTTGCTTATTTCTTAAATGATTTAAAAGTATAAAGCATTTCCAATGTTAATTAAATAATAGATATTTGTCATAAAATTTACCCCTTAGAAATTTTAGGTTCTTCAGAATTGTTCTGTTTATAAGCGGAATAGAATGTGCATGCATCTCACATATAAAGCAATTTTCCGAGATACACACGTGTATCTTGGACACATTTTACTTTGTCTTACGATAAAAAGGGCGGCAAATTATGTTTACCTTATGATGTATAATCACATTAATATTTTTTAAATAATGGTATAACCAGAGTTTTCTCCACATGGCACGGTGCGGAGATTACCTTAATTCTCAGTACACACTAATATGCTTGAAAAACGTCAAAATGACATATCCTAATAAACTAAAATACTCGATTTTTTCAAATATTATTTGAATTTGAACTTTAAAATTTTATTTTCCTGTTATCAAAAGGACATTAGAAAAAGTTACTTCATGGCACCGTTGCATAACAAAGCCCTGCTATAAAATTGCAGACACCTTTTTGAATACCCGTCCACTTTTATCTAAGGCCTACACAAGAATGTCCCAGGATAAAATGGATCATATCTTTATGAAGACCAGTATTTTTACTTAAAATAGTACCATTTATAAAGGTTCCGTCACTTTTACACCTGTGCATTGGTTTGAAAGTCGAATCTTTTGTTTGTTCTATGAAGCCCAACAAACTAACACGCTACTTGAATAGCAGCGATGTACCAGCATAACGCTGTTAACACTAACTACCATAACGCTGTTTTGTTGAAAGGTTAAATTTTTTTCCAAGTTAAATATTTCAGAATTGCTAAACAATCTTACGAAGTTAAATAACCTTTAATTTAAATAACCCTCGTAAAGGTACCGGCACCTTTATTTCAGATGATTTATAATGTGATGATTGTTGTTCTGGCCGACAGAAGCCTTACGATTACACATGTATGATGGGACACCGTTATGAAGACATTCCTGTTTCACTACTCAGCTGCTGTTTTGCAAAGAATATAATAAATCTGCATATTCGTAAGGCTTTTATAGGTAATTTTTAATCAGTTTTTTACCCAGAAAAACTCTTTTTCTAGCTAGTAACCCTTACACAACTAGTAACATCACTTATGAGACTAAGTAGCATTTTTGCACTCAGCTCCTTGTACGCCTAAATGCGCAGCACTTTCTAGATTATCGCTATACGGTAGGATATTATGCTTCAGATATATTTTAGTATGCTCGTTCTAGATCTTTCTAGTGTATAGCTGTTGAAATAACGTGATCACTTTGAATAGTTTATCTAGAGTAAAAGCTATACCGCTTCTCAATTTATTTCGGTATGGCATTTTAGAATCTCATCATTTTTCACTTGCCTCGACGATCCATATGACTAACCTTCATAAAATAATGTTGTAGAGGCATTAAGTTATTTCGAAGCAGTAAAGATGAAAAATGAGCAATGTCCTCGCCAGGACTGAGTAGTGCCTTCGCCGGGACTCTCGAATACCACGAACCTCTCGAACCACGGTCCTCTCGAATACGCTCCGAGCGTACTGACCACTACACTACGAAGGCAGGCAAAGAAGGTGGGAGAAATACCTTTTAATGTTTCATATGAAAAATGCTTGTATATGCTTTTACGTCCAAAAATTCCTTCCTCATCAACGGGTAATAATTCGGCCTCCCTTTGATAATTCTGTCTCCTCCTCTGAAACTCTTTCGCACATATCGCTTCTAGCCCCTTTCCCGTGAAGTGTCCCACAACTAACACCCACTTTTCTCTCGTTCGCCTAAAGGCCAAGATTGTTCTACGTTTTTCTACTGGTTAAGATACTCTCGGCTGCATAAAATATTTTACGTAACAATAAAAGGTAAATCATAGCATTTTGTTTCGTGTTCTTGTGTATTTATACTATGATTATTATTAAATTCAATAAACATATGAAATATTTTAAAGCTTTAATTTGTTTGACAACTGCCCACCTATTTAAAACATTTTGACGATTTCACGAAATAATTTAGAATTATACGATAATTCTTTAACTCATTTTTTAAGAATTTATAAATGAATGTAGTAGCTGACAACATCAAAATAATTTTCTAATAAAATTTCGTTGCTTAATAATTTTTCATTAAAGCATTTTAATCTTTAATTTAGTTCTCTGTATTTTAACTTGGGATCTTAGTGGTTTATTGCTGCAACTTAGCATCCACAGGCTTGATTAATTTTCTGCTTGGTCTTACTTTAGAAGATGAATCAACGAATATAAGTTCAAAAGAGGATAGGTAGCCTTTTTTTTTATTTAGCTTGTAATGCCACTCTTCAATGTAATTATCAGTTCTGGCTCCCTCATCTGAGAAGTTATTCCTGATATTCTTGCAAAAGAAAATAGCTAAGCTAAGAATTAAAATTACGTTTTATTTATGATATTTTTTCATCTAAATACTTTTTACTTAATGTAAATAATTTTAATTAATAAAATGTTTCTAACACCATATATTACATACCATGGTGCAAAATAATGGTTTCCGCGATACCTAACAATAAATACTTAATAGTGCATTCTTTCTGAAACACACTCTTGCGAGGTAGAGAGGAAGAAAAAAATCTGAAAGGTTTCAGATTTTAAATTACGCCCAAAGGGGCGTTTTTATTAACGTTCTGTGTGTTACCTTTATTTATTAAATATCATGTTCTCTGAACTTAAACCATAAAATTCAGTTAAATAGCAATGACGCAAAATAATTTTAAAATGAACATATCTTTAGAATTTCCGATACACAGTTCCGCGCGCTGGAAATAAAAAGGTCCCCCCCCCAAAGAGTGTTGCCATTGCTCGGTTTTAAATCATTGAGTTTGTTACTCAAAAATTCGTTAAAGATTTATAATATATGAAATCGATAATAAAAAAATTCCAAATTTCAAATTTGGTCTTTCACATTCCCATATTCGTAGGAGGATTATGTCATTCAAAATTCGATGGCTTTATGTACCGTTGTTTTATCACAATGCGAGAAATAGACATACATTTATGCAGATTTTTCATTATTTAATTTCTTCAAATATAATGCAGGGCTCTAACATCTGGTGGCAACAGTTTGAAAAGTTATTCGCCGTTTATAGTGATTCAACGCAAACTCGCAAAACGAAAACAATAGTCCTTCAAGGACAAAGCCCCCTTGGACTAAAAAAAGAAGAAGGGGATTTTTTTAAAGTTCACTAAATTATTTTTAATGGAGAAAATCACTCCTCGGCAGGTGAGAAGTGGATAAAGAGGACGAAAAGTCATGTGGACGAAAAGACTACTAAGCATTTTACTTGTGCAAATAAGCATTTCCGGGAGGGGCTTAAAGATTGAAATTTGATTGACAGACTAACGGTGACTGACTGCACAATCCACGCAACTTTTGCATTTTTCACATGATTTCTTTATAACTCCGTCAGCTATAAGGCCATATATTGAAAAACCTCTTGGAATGCTTATGCTGAGAGTTTGAAATTAGCTCTCTACCTCGGTGTTTGACACCTTTCAGTTTATACTGATATTCCTCTGCACGGCTATGCTGTGTGCAGCCGATTTAGCAGTTAAGCTAAGGAGCCAGTCATTAGATATCTTAATTTACTAATGATTTGTTATATTCTTATTTTCTGTTAATTTAGGTAGTCACAAGTGGTGGTGATTTGTACGCACGAAGTGCGTGCATATGTTCATTTTAGTTTAAAATAAAACGCTATTTTAAAACTTCTGCAGTTTATTTTCAGGAGACATAGCGAAATTCGATACTTCGTCTTCGACATAGGACCGATGTTGTATGCTCTCTAAAGAATACGCTATAGAGTAACCTTCTCTATATACTTATATGTCTTTGAATAAAATTTGTAGCGCAGAAAATTATTCTTTTAATACTAGTTCTACAATACGATCTCAAATCACATAATACATTTTAGTTATCACTTCCTTTTCTTTTATTTATTTATTATCTTTTATTTAATTACTGCTGATATTACCACTGTCCTCTCTTCCGATCAAACCTTTTCAAAAGATGTAAATTAGCAGAAGAGTATTCTAAGGACGCTCCAGCATGTGTGTACATTTATTCTGAAGAAATTAGAAATTAATGCATATGTTCACTAGACTACTCTGCGATATCGTTCCGTAAAACTGACAACACTGACTGCCTGCACGATTAGATTATTAGGATTATGACAAAGCATGCCAGATCTATTTGTACGATTGGGAGCGGGATGCTTCTAAGCAAAATTGGTTCGTATTCGTGTTACACCTGATTACTTCTGATCTGAGATACTGGGGAGGATTTGTATACCGGGGAGTCCATCAAGATGCCGAGTGTTGAGAAACATTAATAATTTGCACGGTTTCAGATACCGCCGAATAGGCTGACTAGAGCAGAAAACCGAAGGAATGAGCTATGCCTTCACCAGGATCCGCGGACCTTCCGATACTAGCCCGGCTTGCTTTCCAATTACATCACGAAAGCACGCTGTAAACAGAGAGGAAAAGCTTACACGGTTGATAGTGCTTGTGTTCTTTGCCTTAATCAATTTTCGATGCTCGAGACGTGAAAACTGAACAGTGCTCTAGCCGGGATTCGAAATCCGGACCTTTCGAAGCCGACCTGGGCTTCCGGTTGCACCACAAAGGCATGCGGAAAGGAGGGAGAAAACACCTAAGTTAATTTAATCTGAATCTTGAGGAAGTGGAATTTAGTTGTTGAGCAGATTTGATCACATCTGGAAGACTGCCAGAAGATTTGCTAGGTTTCAAAAGCACAAAATTATAACTGCATTAATATGTTAATTTATTTTTAATCTGACTGTGTTAGACTCAAATTAAACTGGACGGTCACTTACACTTAGCTTTATACCTAACCAAGAATACAGCTTCCCAATAAAACTACTTCAGATTTGTTTGAGTGATTATTATGTAGAAACTCATTTTGAGTGAAGGAATGAGAGTTGCAGTTATCATCGCAGAGTTTCAGTAAGAATCTCGCGTATATACAGGTATTTTCTTTCGGAACGTCTATAACTGTTTAGTGCCAAAATATAGAAAATTATTATGTCTCATAAAGATATTTTTACTTAAATTACTTATTAAAACTGTTATTCAGTTAATGTGAATAAGCGTAAGTCAAATAATTTCAACTAACTTTTATGATATTCAGAGAGAATACAAACTCTAAAATAAGTAAAGACTTTTCTTAAACCAAGCTGTGGAGAACAAAAATGTCTATGTACGATAAACGCTTGCTCTTGGCTAACTTGATAGCAGGACTTTATTTCATAAAATTTTAAACTCTATGTATCTCGCGCTAAATTACTCGAATATGTATCTGAAAATCTGAAACTCATTGTCTACTAATTATATATTTATTTAAAATGACAAGCAACATTTGTAATTTTAGCTATCTCCTGCGCTGTTACCCCCCAAAAACACTATATAAGGATAGTTATTTGGATCAATGATAACGGCAGGTGTACCCTTCCTGTATGCGGCTTTAAGCAATGCGTTGCTTAGCGTATATATTTGAAGCCGCGAGGAGCACAGTAAATGACAGGATTCGGAAAAGCGGCCTGAGAACGATTTGTCTTACTGCAGGCATGCCTTCATGGAGGATTTCTAAGGGAAACTTGCTTGTATTCATTTTACAAATGGCGAAATCCACGAAAACCCTCATGCAGCCAGGAAATGATAGGATGAGAGAATGGTAGTTAACACAAAATATCTGATTAATAAAAATAAAATGAAGCTTCACAAAATCCCTTTCTTGGAGAAATATTTTAATATAAGATTTTTCACATATTGATTGTACCTTTCTTTTCTCAGAACAGTTCATTTTCTTTTCTCTCTTTAATACTTCTGTAATTATTTTAAAGATCTTTAAACGCACTACCCGAAAATTGGGTGAATTTTTTTCCTCCCACGTTTCTTCTTCTTTTTGGAGCCATTTTAAAGGAAAAATGGCAGCGTACAGTTAAACATGATTTGTGATCTGACGACTTATGGCTGCATAACATAAATATTTCTGAACAGTGGATCTTAAGTACAACTTCTAGCGATCAAGTGTTTCCAAAACACTCTCAAATATTTCAAGCATTTTTGTAGCATCTGTTCCAATCACCTCGACACGCGTAGTTGTAAAAGAGGCAGGAGTTTCCCTTATGATTGAAGATGAAGCGAAAATGTTGTTTTTGTAAAGAGGCTCAGAAATGTTCCCTTTGACAGAGTAATAGACACGCTGAAGAGTCAACCGAAGCTGTGAGAAGCGGGGGAGAGGGGCGGTTTAAACGTCGACTACTTCCTCTGAATGTCTATCAACAGTTCCGCTCCACTGAATGAGGATTCCATTTCTCCCTTTACCCGACAGCTCTGTCTATTTGCTTTAGCAGAAGAGGACACTTTTATATTTAATTATATCTATGTTCAGATATAGTATTTTCATACTATTTAGTTGGATTCGGAACATGACAGTGATATTTTTTGTAAGCTGGAGTCAAAGGTTGAAAACTTGAGTAGTTCTGATTTCTTGGTATTTATGTGGATGAATTCCGGCTCCAGTTCAAAAGGTTTCTCTTGAGATATTTCAGATTATGAGAATTAATCACACTACTTCTATATTAAACGACATAATTATAGCAGTTTATCAAAACCGTGCTTAGGTATTTTTCACCTGAGGCAAAAAGATGAATACTCACCCATTATATATAATAAAATGATTTACATCTGTATTTTTGTAACATCTATTCCAATCACCAATATATTAATAAAAGACAATTATATTATAGCATAGCATACTTATAATTAATTTTAGTTGTAATTTAATGCATTCAGAAAATTTTACGCATTAAAATTTATAGTTTTTCATTGAAAATATTAAAGTGTAGCTTTTTGATAAATAGGAAATTGCATTGAAATATATAAATAGTAATTTAAACACATAAGTAGTAATAGGACTAAAATCCGAAACATTGCTCTAATATTCAAGGTTTCTTTCTGTCATTTAAATTTCTTGCTGTAAAAGAAGTAAAATTAATAGTAAAGTTTTAAAAATATATTTAATTATTTAAGTTCTATAAAGATAAGGTTGGTATCTGAATGCTTTGCGTTGAGCAAGGAACATTTTACATACTATTTTTTTTATAATTATTTTGAGTTTTCTGAAATTTTCTTCAGGCAATAGTAATTGGCAAAGTTCAAAAAAATTTTAACGCTCTTACAAATTCAAATGTGATCGACCTATATTACATTTCTGAAACATCTCTTAAAGATCTGTTTCTGCTTTAGCGACAAGAGTCGTTAAAATAGTATAATTTTTAAACTAAATATTTATGATGGAATATCTGGAATATTTGTGCTATTGGATATTTAAATGCTAACTTGCTCTTTTAAAATACCTAAATCCAACGACATTAATTTTAAACTGTTCCGGAATTGAACATCAGAAGCTAATTCGTAATTTCTCGTATGTTCATTTTAATTGCGAGATTAAAATATCTATAACTTCTTTTATTTCTATAGTGAAACGTTGCTTCTCAAAAATTTAGTTCTTTTAGAGATTGATTTTTGTCAGTCTGATTTATTAAATTTTCTTTATCATTTCTTTTCATATGCTCGTGTATACGAGCCAGTTTCCCTTAGAAACTCCTCCACGAAGGCATCCCTCCCCTTAGGCAGATAGCCCTAGTGTGCTTTGCCGTATTCTCAATACATCAACACCACCTTTTCATATTCTGTTGGCATATTCACCTTTAACTAAATTTTCACATATTTCAAGAACATTACCTGTATAGAAAGAGATAATCCTTCTACTTGTGTATTTAATTAAGTACGGCAAACATACAAAGGCTAATTGCCTATGGAAAGGAATGTTTCTGTAGAAGACTTTTTAAAAGAAACTAGCTCGTTTTAAGCTGCAAGTGGATAAAAACATGAAAACGCCTCTGCAGCAACGCATTCGTTGGCATTCAGTATTAGGTTTCTCTGTCCATTGAACGTGTAACTTTATGTACGATTAAGGGTTTTGATTGCAAGGCCTTATTTACCTTTGCCAGTTCTTGCAGTTTTAAAGCCCATGCTTAAATTTTAAATTGATTTGCTCGAAGATGCAACTTATTTCAATCCATTGTAATGATATATCATTCGATGTCTTATATAAATTTGTGTTAGTTGTATAAATATATAGCCATCATAGCGACCTGGAAATTATACAATATACAAGGTAATGGTTTTCTGCTTTTTTTTAAATACCATATCTTTAATTAAGCTTTTGATTTCTCTTGGTAAATTGATTAAAGAAAAGCACCCAAGTCAGCAAGCGCTCATGAACAGAATGCCCTTTTAATTTTTTTTTGATATTTTAAAAGTGTTTTCCTATATGTTTCAAAATTAACATAAAATCATAATTTATTTTAAAATTTTTCAGCTAGTGTTCTGTTCTTCTGAGCTTCTTTCAAGCTGTTCTCCTGAGGCCTCACTTACCTCACCCTTGTCCCGGCTATGCAGTTTATATACCATATATTCGATATCTCAGAAAATTATCGAACCCCTCAGTGTAGTGTTCCCTTTATCTTGATAAATAAAGCTCATAATAAGTTTTTAATATAATTTAAAACAAACTGCTGAAGTGACAAATTTATCTCAAAATAAAATGAAATTGAAATGCAAAACGGAGATGCATTAAAAGGCCTAGTAGAGGCTGAATTATTATTATTATCATTTTTAAATAACCCTTTGTCTGGTCTTCAGTTTTCAAGCTCTATTTTTCTCTCTTTTGAATTGAAGAAAAAAATGCTCTATTTTTACAATATGTCAGAGATAAAACACTTTTGGAATGTAAGAAACAATTCGATGTATGTCAAACACAATATCTTCTCCTTGCATATGGTAATTTTATGCTGCCGATTTGTTTCTTTAATTCAATATTTCATAAAAAAAACTTTCTTGGTTTACTTTTCACCCTAAGCATAGGTGAGAATTACTTACTCCGTAACCAAATTGAGGATCTTAAAACTATTAATGCCATTTATTGCTCTTGATTCGGGAGGCGGCACTTATTTATTTTTCTCGCCTTTCTAACGTTTCTACACTTAAAATAAATTAATTTTGTGTTTGACATACACTGATTAGAAAGCAGCTAGTTTAAATACCGTTGTCAGTTCATAATACTTACTCAACAGAATTTATAGCAAAGAGTATTAAGCAGGATCTAAAATTTGAAAAGTAACTGAAACTGTCTACAATGTCACCTAATAGCGTAACTACCTTACTTAGCACCAATTTCAAGATCTTTGTGAGGTCCTTTTCTTCGTAAATATATTATGAAATTAAACTTTCATAGCACATTTATTTCAAGTTCAAGTTTTTACCTGTGGCCCAAAGAATGCATTAATAATGTTCACAATATCAGAAATTTAACAATTTCATTTCCTGAGGAGAGTATACCTAAATTTGATGAAATAGTCTGGCTCATTTAGATCTTATATATTTTCTTATTATTAGAACATATTTATCCAGTTCTTGCTGCAATCACAGGAATAATCAAAAATTGCATTATTTTCAATGAAAACTTATGAAAGAGTCTTAAAATAAGTTTGAATATTTACTAAGACGAAGAGATTAGTAGCAATATCACAAGCAGTAATTTCCTTTTTAAATTATTTACATTTTTCTGAGTATAAGAGAAATAAATCAATATTGTACCTTTGTATTTTACAGAAAATTTTTATTGCCTTTGTAGCAATTTCTTATTATTTAAATTCTCATTATTTTTTAAACATAATTTATTTTCAGATAAAAAGAACTCTTTATGGCAACTTAAAAAACCTTGTTCTCCATATTGTTTAATAATTTAAAATGTTTATCAGTCTAAGGGAAAATTATACTTAAATATGCATAATAAACATAACAAGTATTTACTTTTAAACTAGTTAATTATTTGTAACTAATTCATGTTCAGGGTTACAGACGAAACCATCGTGGAGAAAGCAACACGAAGCGTAAACGTCATTGTAGAAAACATAGTGTGAGAAAAGAAAGCAAGGGGAAAACATCGCTGTTCTTTACATTTACGATACGCAAGGAATGCAATTAACAAACTACTTACCAATTTTCTCTTTAAGGATAATAAGTAATACGCAAGGATTGCAATTAACAAACTATTTACCAATTTTCTCTTTAAGCTTATGCATGTAAAATTTCGTGTTTTATAACCATCTTCGTTTAGAAGTGAAATGCTCACGAAGATGTGTGACTTGAATTACATCAGTTTGCATTGGTTTTGGAACAACAAATATTTCATTACGGTCTACAAGTTTATAAAGTATGTCAGATTTAACTCAATAATCACCATAAGATGTAACCTTTCAGAATTCTTTCGTAGACTGAATGTGGTCATTTGATCTTCAGCACTTCGTATTTTCAAAATTAAGCTATCTTGAGTGATTGCCAAAACAGAAGATTTAGTCAGTGCGTCGACATGGGTTATTCGTATTTCCATTCCACGATCTATTTTGTAGTCGAAATCTCCAAAGATTTGAACTTAAAGTTCAACAACTTGCTATTCGGAAATAAGTCTTACTTGTTAACGTTATCTTGAAGGCATTACCGTCAATCACAATTCTGAAGTGTTTACCTAAAACTCAAACTCTGTTTTTCTTCAAAGCTTGAATGATAGCTAATAGCTCGTGTTTATAACTAATCAGTTTCGTTTCAGCATCAGACGTCTTTCTGCTTATGTTATATAGAGGGTATAGGTAGTTGTCAGTTACAAATTTTTACATCAGAATACAACCCAAACCGTGGGGATGTATTTAGATCTGAGTACGGTTTCCCACATAAACGTTACTTCGAAAGGTTGAAAGCTTTCTGTCATTGTCATTAAAGTGGAAATCATTACTTTTCTTAAGGAGATCAGTTAATGATTTAGCAATTTTTGAAGACGTTAGAATAATTTTACGAAAGTATTCGGTAATTTCAAGAAAACTTCGCACGTTTTTGTGACCTTCAAGTTCTGGATGATTAATAACAGTAAATGTTTTAAGAGAAGATAGGAACAGCTTACCATTTGCAATGTCATGACAAAGTAATTCAATTCTACGACTTAAAAATCCACATTTCTTGTCATTAATTTCGCGTCCGTATTCAGAAGCAACTGAGAAGACTGAGAATACCTTCATCTTATGATATCGTCTTAGCTCAACAAAACATGACTTTACAAGATTAGATCCTTGAAAGTTAAATTTGCATGTCTTTGAACGGCAGAAGGTGACAGATACTAAAAGGTGCGCATAGAAACTGACATTGTCTATTATGCGTGACGAACCAAGTGCAATGTAGGGTATTTTGGTCAACACTAACGTAAAAGCAACATTTTTTAAATCGATGGTTGCGAATGTACGGGCATCTTGTAGTGTATTGAGCAAATCTTCTATTAAGGATAAGGGATACTTATCTTTATCAATTACTTTGTTTAAACTGTGCAATTCTATATATGCTATTAATATTTAGGTAAAATACTAGGCAAGAAAGTATTCAATTACATCATAGGCTAGAACAGGATTCAATTATGTTACAGGCTAGAATTCAATTATGTCATAGGCTAAAAAATTTTGGTACAGTGTCTCTTTCGAGAAAAAGTATTTATCTGGTATATGGGAAACAGGTGTTTTATCTTTTACTTGAATATTCAGTTCAATATACATACTTTTGGTTTTGAGAACTTCAATTAGATTTTCAATAATCATAACTTGTTCCTTTGTAGCGCTAGAACCTAATTCGAATTTTTAAATACGGAAATATGGCTGATGTATACAATTTCCTGATTATTTTCTTTAACAAGTTGTTTAGAAATAATAACATAACTTTTCTGCTTGACTTGTGAAAGAATGTCCATATCAGTTATAGTCGCAAATAGCATAATATCAATGTTTACGACACAAATAGCGATAGTAAGTAATTCGGCATCACTCAGAATATCACTTTTAAAATAATTCATTTGTTTAATTTCTTCATTACTAAAACAGCTCAACATACACTGAAGAGCCAAAATATTATGTTCATCTATTCAATAACGCGTTGCACGACCTTTAGCCTGCAAAACAGTTGCAACTCACTTTGGCATGGATGCCACAAGTTCTTGGTAGATAACTGGAGACAGGTTGTACCAAATATCTAAGCAACGGTCACTCAAAGTCGAGATATTTAGACATGGTGGTATTTGAGCTCTGAGCTGCCGCTCCATGGCATCCCAGATGTGCTCGATTGGTCTAAGATCCGGCGAGTGAGGTGGACAGGACATTAATTGGAATTCATCCTTATGCTCCTCGAACTACTCAAACACAATTTGAGGCTTGTGACGTAGGGCGTTGTCCTGCTTGAAAATTCAATTCCTATTTGGGAAAACATATGCCATGTAAGTGTGCATTTGATCCGCAATTGTGTTCAGATAGCCCGCAGCTTTTATGTTTTGTTCTACCACACCTAAGGGACCCAAAGCCACCCATGAGAACGTTCACCAAAGCATAATACCGCCCCCCACCAGCCTGTGTATGATCTGCTATATAGGGAAGAACAACTGTTCGCCTGGAAGACAGCTCACCCTGGCACGACCATTGACGTGATGAATGGGAAATCGTGTTTCTTCCAACCACGCATCTATGATCCACTTACCCATGGTCCAGTCTCTATGTTCCCGAGCCTTTTTCAGGCGTAGTTGACAATGACGCTTGGTCAACAGAGACACATGAATGGCATGTCTACTGCGCAGTTCCATATTCAACAGTGTCCGCTGAACTGTGGGTTCCGAAAGAGTTTCACTTGGTCCTGCACAGGATTAGGCTGTCAGTTGAGCCACTGTCTGGCGCTGATTTTACTGTACCAAGCGGGAAGTCTCCGATGTCTTTTTTCTTTGATGACGCGGGGACATTCAACAGCTTGGCGTCTACTGGTGGTTTCACCGTCATTTATCCACTTTGTATAAATACTAGCAACGTGAACAACCTACCAGTCATACAGTTTCGGAGATACTCGTTCCGAATCTTCGGTCCATTACAATCCGCCCTCTATCAAATTTGATCTATCGCTTAGATTAGCAGCCTTTCCTATCACTCGCAAAAATAAGTGCAATAATGATTCCTTACTTCAATCAATCGATCAATAGTTGTAATGCCGGGCTGTCGCTGTTTATAACGCGACTTGCCGGCTCAATGACAAGTGTGCCTCAAGGGCGCTTAAGATGGAGAAGTCAGGATTGGGTAACAGGAGGTCGGAAGATTCAAGTTCCAAGTTCCGCTGGATGCGCCGCTGATTAACTTGCAGGATTTGCAAGTTTAGTTCTGCCTGTCTAAGTTAGTTTCTTTCTCCAGCAGCAGTTAAATCCCATTCTTTCTCACTTAATCACGTGCCCTCCACGTCATCCATACGATTTAATTGAAAAATGTGGGGATGATCATAATGTTTTGGCTCGCCAGTATAATATGAAATGCATTTAAAAAAACGATTTCCTAATTGTTTATAAACATTCTTAATCATAATTATTGCTTCACTCTCAGTATGAATATGTGCCAGATATGTCATTAATTTGAATTATTTTATGCACTGAATTTGGTGCATTGATTGGCCGTCAGAGCCTTCTCAAACACCCAGCGTACGCTACTAGGTTGCGGAATAGTAATGAACATTACAGTTACAATTGGGATATTTCCTATTGGAGTGCCTTCTAAGTGTAACTTATCTTGGATTAAAGATCGAATTCACTAATTTAATTGAAATTTTGCTGGCACAAGTGTCATAAGTATCCGAAGTAAAAAGCCAATTGTATTAAGGTATAGTCTGCTTGAAGTGAACGCCATAAATCTAAATCCTTTAAGTACCTATTTATTTATTTACAGGTATGTATTATTTATATGGCGTTGTTGGTGATTACTGGTCTCTTGTAATGTAAACTCGCTACTGCAAACATTTACAGGCACAAACTCACCAGCATTAAATAAAACAAACACTTTTGTGAATGTAATCCATTTTCTTCAAACCAATTCCACCTTTTATTTTTATGATTTATCGAACGTTTTCAATATCACATCCCCATACTTTTATTGAAGTTATATACAACGTCATTTTATATAGGAACGAGTATATTTCCGATTTTTCGGTAAAATAACGTTAACTTGAAAAAGGAAATAGTCTCTGTTTTTATAATTCGACAAGTCCAGAAGAAATTACTAAATGGAGCAAAATTATTAATTAAGAAATGGAACAAGATTAAATGGGCGGCTAACAGAGAACGGATTTAAAGGATATAATATGCGGATATACTGTATAGCTGTTGCAGATAATAAGTTATAATTAGCTGGTTAATTTAGTGAAAATACAAAGGCTTCATACCGCAAGTTATCAAAGCAAAATCACAAGTACCTTTTAATGCTTAAGTTCCATTATAAATTCGAAAAAACTGCGAACTTTAATAAGTAACTGAAGGAAACTGAAAAGTGGGTTTTTTTTTTTTTTTTTTTTTTTTTTCCGTACCGAAGGGCCCGGGCTACTGGAGTAAGCATGCATGTAAATTGTCTGTCTTTTCATAGAAGGCAACATTCCGGCCTTAGTAGTGGCCAACGCGTATAATAGCTAGTGCCTCCCAAATGGGGGAAAGCATCGATTGCTGACGTTTTACTTGAACGGGTTTGATAAGTAAAATCACGCCACTGGTATCATCTTTTACTTTCGTAAAAGAATTAATTTACCTGCTTCTAGCGATGAAACTAAAAAATATATTAGCTTTTGAGGCGAAAAGCCCACGAACGGCCGAGCCTTAAAATCGCTGAGTACTGGTAGTTTGACCGAAGTTCAAATTCCAACGAACAGAATGGCTGCAGGATACCTTTTTTGCATTCCCTCTTGTGACACTAATATGAGTCTGTGTCCTTTAAAATTTCCTCGACGAAAAAGCCAGACTGCCCACCCATATTCGGCTATAATCTGAATATCCAGTCGGAAGAACAGAGCAAATACTTCGAAAATTTGTACCTGGTATCATACAGCAAGTTCTCTTTTCGATACAAGTAGCCACTTGCATGGGCAGCCGCCTAAGTCTAAAATATAGTGATTTTAATGAATTCATTTAGTGTAATTTCGAGAGTCCAGCTATTAATTAAAATAACATAGATGAAGAACTGCATTTATTGCTTTTAAATCGCTTAGGCTGTTAATCAGTAACAAAATAAATTTAGAAGAAATATTAAGTATATTATGCTTTTCGATTCGAAATACATTTGCACGTAGATGATGGATGTATTTTATTTCTGGAATTGGCAACATATTTATATTATGTCGCTGAGTTTCCTGAATAAGTTTGAAACATAAATATTTTATACTTTGCTGAGTGGCAGCATATTTTTTAAAAAAATCATTAGAATTTCTGATTAAATTTAAAACATAAATATTTTACATTCTGACGAACGGCAGCAAATTACTTTTAAATCGCCGATTTTGATAATCAGAATGTAATTAAATTCGCACAAAGTATGAAATAAGTAAACAAAAAATTTCGAAATTCAAAATTTGGGATTCGAGGTGCATATGTTCTTGTGAAGGACTATGTGTGTTCAAAATTTCATGGCTCTAGGTGCCGCCGTTTTATCCCAGTGCGATGAACATACATACATAGCCACATACATACAGCTTTTTCATTATATAATATAAAGAAATAAGAGATCTAAAACTTGTACCTTCGCTTTGAAGTGATAAAAAAAAAGATATCTAAGCCTAATGTACTTTACTATGCATTCATAGGTATAAGCATAAGCACAGAAGCATGTAGAAAGTTTATTCATAGAGAATTTGTTTATGAGTAGCCAAGATTTCGCCGTCTGTAATCTACGTCACAGTGTCAAGACCTTGTTATTTAGGAATGTTTCTTTTCCCCATGTATAATGTGAATACTAACAAGTTTTCTTTAGAAAGTCCTCCATGAAGGCGTTCCTTTCCTGAGGCCCTCATGTACTTCGTCATATCCAAATAACCTGACCTAATCTAACATTGTAAGGTTTTATCGCCGAATATATTTTGTTTACATCAGAGGTGTCATTTAAAAATTTTTTGCAATAAATTTTAAAATATGAATGAGTTTTTCTTTTAACTAGAATTCTTAGTTTTATTATGAATTACGCTTCACGAATGAATATTTAGCTATGAATTCAGCTAACAATGCCACATTAAGCGTCAGTTTTTTTAAACTCTAATGGAAGTTGTTTAATGTCATGTGACCTACAAATACGCAATGCGATGCACTTCCCTCCTGCACCCCACATCAGGCTGGAGAGGGATGAGTTGTCTAGATTTGTGCCTAACTCTAACGAGATGGAAAGGAGATGTTTACTCAACTAATTAGCCCCGGTCGCAGGAAGCTGGGTCAAAAAGGGACCTCCGAGCAACCGCTAATATGCTTGCGAGTCAAAATAGGTGACTGACAGCAGCTTCCCCTTTCGACTCCATTCTGAAACTAATGAGGCTTCTTTTGGGCCTCTTCGGCCCATGTGTGGGAATCTCTAGCTCTGTAGACAGGACGAGATAGGAACGAGACGACAAATAACTTTATTTTAACTGGTCTAGAGGACGCAGTTAAGCATTCTGAAATTTCGTGGCTCTTTTTTTTATTAACTGTAGGGATGCTCGGTGTGTTACTTGGGGATTTGTACACTTAGTCACTGAAAATGTTCCGCATTGTGCAGCTTATACGATTATTTTTAAACAATGAAAACAGGATTACAACTATCTCTTTCCAACTAATGATGCTTGTCGGAAACTAACCAATACTTAGATGGTAGATATCTACAAATATTTGTCGTAATCTTTCGTATTCAAGCAACAGCTTTTAACTCATACTAACAGGATTAAGTTTTATTTCAAGTTAATGCCTACTTTTGATATGCATATTCAAACGAGAGAACAATATTCAGGTAATAAAACTTCCGGTTGCAGCAAAAAATGTGTATGTCTCTTCTCATAAAATGTGCTGCTCATGTGCTCAGTATCCTTGACCCTAACAAACAAAAATAGCCCACCATCAACACAGAGGCTAAAACCACTACACATTAGTACTTCTGCTTGCGCTACATGTCGTGGGTAACGAGAATAAAAGCCAGTTTCCCTTCGGAAATCTTACACGAATAAATCAATTCTAATCAATTAAATGATCAACCAGGTTAGATTATTTGAATATGACCAAAAAAAAAAAAAAAAGCGAAAGTTGTCTGCCTAAGGAAAGGGATGTCTTTGTGGAGAACTTTCTGAGGAAAAATGGTTGGTATTCTGGTTTCATACGATACTCGGAAACCAAGCATGCAGCCAGCCGTTCGTCTGGAATCGAACTCGGGTCGAACTCTCAATATTCAGTTCTCATTAAATGATCTACGAATCAACTACACAGAATTGAAATAAATCAACATAATAACAATAAATTCGCAGCCCTAATTTTCAAGGCTGAGACTGTTTGTGCCATAGATATATTTTGCGGTTTTGTACCTTTTTAATGATCGTTCAGCTTTCAAATTATTTATAATTTTAAAATAAATACTCTAACAATTATTTTGTTTCGAAAATTAAAATTAGAGAAGGGAAGGATATTAAAAGTAATAACTGAACGCCATTTTTTTGCGTTTACTTTTAAGTATCTTCTAGTTCAAAGTGTATTGAATTACTTGATTATGATAAAGCACACTAAGGCCATCTGCGAAAGGGCAAAGGTACATCTGTGGAGGAATTTCCAAGGGAAATGGTTCACATTTAGTTTACAAATGAGAAAATGTAGGAAACTTTCATCAGCTAGACCTTTTATTGGGATATTACCTCGGTCGGATACGAAGATGCAGTGTACTTAACTATGCGATCATTGGTGGGGGTGGCTTTACACCGCAGAATTCTGATACTTCGATTTGGCTTCGAACCCCTGAAGGGCCAGCTGAACGGTGCTTTGTGGTTAGTTAGGTTAAGTAACCTGAATTTGACAAAGAACGCGAAGCACGTATGCGGTTAGTTAGGTTAAGTCACCTGAATTTGACAAAGAACACGAAATACGTATACCTAGAGAGAGGAATGACTTTTTGGTGGACTTCCGAAGGGAGATTGGCTCATATTAATGTTACATATGTGGAAAACCAACCATACAGTCAGCTACTTCCACCTGACATAGGTTTAGTGGTTTTTGTTAAGTAACTTAATTACACTTAAGGAAAGGCACACGTAACTTGAATACGTCCCATTTAAAAGTCCTCCGTGAACTATCCCTTCTTTGTTAAAAATCTCTCAATATCTCCTCCGCTTCTTAAAATTTTATTTTAAATTTGCTGGTGAACATCAAATGGCTTTAATAAACAACGAATACTTATGCCGCCCAACCGGGATAGTAGTTAGAGATACTGACGGCCGTACCAAAGGACTCAAGTTCGAATCCCGTAGAAGGCGTGGATGCTTGTAAATGTATAGTGTCTGTGCGGCATGGGGACACTCTAAATATGCGACCAGCCTAAAGTTTCTGGAGAGGTTGCTGGTAGAAGAAAATGGATGAGAAAATTGTGGGCCCGTTCCCCCTACGGTGCTCTCCTTCAAAACTGAGGGCGGAATAGAGCAATGTCGTTCTTTTAACTGTATGGTGCTTAGGGCTCTTGCCAACGAGAGAGGCAATCTTGCCTTCTTGCCACGATGAACTTCGTGGGCTTATTTTGATGTCAGACAAGCGAGATCAATCACAACAACAACAACAATAACGATTACTTATAATAAGCAGATTGCTTTTAAAGTGCTGCAGTGGAAAGAAAGGTAAGATAGCAGTCACCTTTTAACTTCTTGGTGAGTACTGTGCTTAAAATATTGTTTTCAAATAATCGAAACTAATATTTGCATAATTAACAACAAAACGCTATAAGATTCGTTTTTATTTTGCTAAGTTTCCAGTAATTAGAATTTTCAATGATATAAATTATGAAAATTTCATTGCATTCTTTTACTGTAATTTTCCTTTCCCTTTTTTAATTGTGGAAATGCTTCATATGCTTAGTTGCTTTCCCACACTCTTCTAAACTCTCCATTTTAATAAACTCCACATAACATTAATCATTTAGCAAATTTTAGACCGAAATATTATAAGGTATTTCTTCCACCTACTCAGCGTGCCTTCGTGATGTAATGGTTCTGCACGCTGGGCCGGTATTCCAAAGGTCCGTGGTTCGATTCCCGGCGAAGGCGTTTGCTAATTTTTCATCTCTCCGGCGTCCAAAAAATACCTAATGCCTCTACAACATACCACTGAAAACTGTTACTAAATTACCTTGATAAAATCTAATAAATATCACTTTCTTTTACACGTTATATCTGCTCTTCTTAGCAACATACACATTTTTAAAGCCTCTGCTTTGGAAATTTTAATTTCTGGTGAAAGATTTGTAAGTTTTACTACACTGTATCTAATGTATAATGCATCTGATAATAGAGCGAGAGCACTTTTGTTTTTTAAAAAAGATGCATATTAATTTAAATTTTATTGAACGAAGTTGACATGATTTACACACACATCCGATTGCTCATAAAATTTGAAACTTGACTGCCTTTTTATGTTTGTGACTGCCTTTTTATGAGTGTTTATGTTACGTAATCGTTTTATCGTATACTGTTTTATCGTAGTATCGTTTTCCATCCTAGGAAAAATGAGCAAAAAGTGTTATTATTTCAGGGGGAGAAAGTAAGAAACCACATCGTAGCACGTTCAGTGAAAACAAGTAGGAGTCCTATGTCATGAAGAGGGGAATAGTGGAATTTGTACTGCTATGATTGTAAGGATTGTTTAGTTTGTGTCGAAATTCAAACATAATGACACTAAAATAATGATAAATTACTGAAAAATTAAGATGAAAGTACGATTAAAATTTAAAATTGAATTAATTATAAAAAATATTTTATGAATTAAAAATTTTTATAGGCTTAACGTTTGATATTAATGTTAAAATAAAGAAACGAAGACCCTATTTATACATAGGTCTTTTATCGTTTGTTCTTTCTACTTTACTTTAAATTTTATATATACATATATATATATATATAATGTTGTATGATCTTAAATCCATTTAGTGCGAATACTAGTTATTATTACTTGCGCAATTGCTGCAAAGTTAGTTAATAATAATTTATTTCCTAAACAGTATTGATTAATTGATTATATTATCTCCTAAGTTTAATTAAAGTAGAATTATTTTAAAAGTGTGCATCCATACTGGTAAGTTTTTTGTCCGGAATAAATAGATTGGTGAAGAATCATAAATGTAGTCGTAGCTTAAATTATCAGACGATAAGTTTAAAAAACAGGATCCATTTATTATATTTCAGGAGAAAATAGCAGTTACAAAAATTAAGATCTCCGGAGTAAATAAAAAAGAATTACTAATAACTTTTTGTATGAAGTTTACTGCATCGTTACATTAAAGAAAAAACCCCGATATTCCTTTGCGAGTCCTTTTATAGCCTCTGGAAAGGCGGAGCTTCAAAGAAATGACGTCAGCCTCGTCAGCCAATCCATTTCGCTTTAAATATTTCCAGAACATTCCATAACTGTATGTGTAGAAAAGGCGGGAAAAACAACTTGACTACGGGGCTGTAGATTTAATTTCGCGTACTTTCAAATAAGAGACCGTCGCCATTAAAAAATGAAAAGAACACACAGTTAGAATTTTAAGTGTATTCTTGACTATAGAATTTTATTATTACATATATATATCTGTGGCGTATTAAAACATATTTTACATCTCAGATTTTGCCCAGTTTTTTAAAATATTTTTTTAAAATTTCTTCCGCATTTATTTTGCTTCAGGTTTTTTTAAGGTTATTTTTATAAAATGTATCGTCAAACGTTCTTAATGTTTCTGGTTTTCCACGGTGAAAAATTGAAAAATCATTTATAAAAGCTGAAAAAAGAAGAAAGAACTCATATTAAAAAAAATCACGCATGTTTCTTTTGCCTGATAGTTATTTATCACTTTTCTGCCGGAAGAATCGTTTCTCATGAGATGTGATAATAAGTATATCCATGCATTAAAAGAGATTAGTTAGTCATTTGATTGAAGTAAAGCGCACAAGAACCATCTATCTAAGGTAGGGATGCCTTCGGGGAGGACTGTCTGAGAAAAACTTATTCGTAGTCACGTTGCACATGAGAAGTGAGAACCACGAAAACCAGCCATGCAACTTGACCGTTCGCATATAAGAATTCCGTTTCTGTTCCCCGAGCCATAGAGGTAAGAACCACCCTCCATGTCCCGAGCATAGGGGAAAATTCACTTCTGAGGCATGGAGGTAGGAAAGGGAGGAGGGGCCAACCCGCGCTAAAAGTGAAGCACTGCTTTGAAGCTTGGGTCACCAGATGGGGTGTTCTTTGTTTACATTCAGAAGCTCGTTTGACAAGATTCTGATAGTATTTCGACACACGACAGTTCCGTAGAAATCGAAAAAGGGACACTTTCGCATGAAAGAAACATTCATAGTGTGATGGATAATAGCAATTTGTATAGTTTACTGACATTTACGCAAAAATCACATCTTGGTTATTTTTCGATAACTAACAACAGCGATTTTGATTATGAATTTGTTTTATAAAATTCTAAGCTGTCGCACTACAAAAATATAGATTTTAAGAAAAATGTTATGCTTAAAGAATGAAAAATACCTTACGGTACATTTAAAATTGTATACGTCTTTCGATACCCTTGATAGAGTATTCGCTACTTTTATTTTCCAAACGTCAAAATGTTTTAAAGAAAACAAATTTTTTTCACATCCATATATTATTGTAACATGTACCTTTTAAAATTTTTTAGAGGAGAGGCTTTACTGCTGCTCATTTTAAACCCATCGTTTTAATTTTATATATCTGAAAAATAATCATTTTGGGCTTACACGTTTTATAAATATAAAATTATGTATGTTAAAATATTTGTAATTAGGCACATAGGTCAGATTAAGTTTTTATTAAATAGAGTAACGCATGCAAGGGCTATCTGCCTAAAGAGAGAGATGCCATCGTGGAGGAATTTTGAAGAAAAACTGACCTTTGAGTGGGTATTAAAAATAATACTTATAATTTTCATTCAAATTATATTCATATATATTTTTTATGTAAAACTTTTTTATGTAAAAATATATTTTTTATGTAAAAATATAGTGAATGCACAGAAATTAAAGATTTGCACATGCCGGAAATGAAAAATAGGAAATGTGTATGGGTATTTATGCATGTGCTGGCAAAAAGCATGTATCTGCCTTTGACAAAATACTTAAATATTCATTAAATTATTTATAAATGTATTTGAAATGAAGAATTTATTCACTTATAAACAACTGTGAAAGAACTGTGAAGAAATCTAATTATTAAATGTATCTAATTTATAATGATTATAAATGTTATCTAAATATATAATAACCTTAATATTGAATTGTAAACATAAATTGAAAACATGTTGACAAATACGTTATAAAACTATTTAAGCAAGAATTGTTCGTATTGGAAAGCAGTCTGTTAAAAGGTATTGTAAAGCAAATGCTATGAGATGCGCACTTAAGAACGTAATAAAGAGTTCTGGAATATGTATTGTTGAAATGAAGAGTAAAAAAAAAAAATCTGATAAGTATAATTAAAAGAATTATTCCCCTTACATTTTATAATAACTCAGTTACAATACAAGTTTCAAATAATACTTAAAAAAAAAAAAAAAAAAAAAAAAAAAAAAAAAAAAAAACTTATTTTATTCCCTTCAGAAATGTTCAGAGAAAGTCAAGTACTATTTAATACCTATTTAATTATTAGGAATTAGTGAAATACTTATTTAAAGTATTTCGCTAATTCCTAATAATTCTCTAATTTAAAATGAACCGAATAGAGCATTAATTATAAATTGACTTACATTTTTCGATTTAAAAGATGCCTCAGAAGCCAAAAAATCAAGTCATATTTAAGAAAGTATTTTAGGAAGAAGCTCTATAAATAAAAAAGAAATAATGCATAATTTTAATATTAATAATACAATAAACTTTCATCTTAATTTTTGTACCTTAACCGAATAAAATCGAATTACCTTAATTTTTTTCCTAATGTAATTAACGAAAACTTGTGAAAATATTTCATTCAAATTAAACCATTCTGAGAAAACTGTCCTGTGAAAAGTATAGCATTTAATTCCGTTCAGAATGAAATGTTGTTTAAAAATATGTTGTTTTCACATACTTAGGACTCTGAAGTGTTGTAGAAAAAGAAAATATATACATTTATATGTATATTTACGACGTAATTACAAAATATTTACATCCGAACGCGTCAAATCCCATAGAACTCAATGGTAAATGACCCAATGTTTTGGTCACCACGTAGGGATCGCCGGTGCTGCAGAGCAGGGTACGGGAGAAACTTGTTTAGGGCGACTCCATCTTACTTCCTACCTCCATGTTCTGAGGAGAATGACGCACATTTGCACAGTGTACCGCTTAAAATACCTGCGGCAACAAGCAGACGAAACTAAGATAAGATAGAGGAGGTGATCAGGCTATTCTTAGCAAGGTACTAAGAGTTTTTCCCCCCTCCCTTGAAAATTATATCTTTGCAGCATAATTTTAATAGCAATTCAAAGTGTTGGGGAGAAGCCTTATAAAAGTGGAGTACAGTGAGCTGACAACTCGCAGTTACCGGAGCAGCAGATTAGCGCAGTTGACTCTTGCAGTAACATCCAAGTAATTGAACAGTAACATGCTCCCATGATTGGTACTACAACTTTAATAGCAGTTGGAACTTTTCCAAGCAGTTCAGTTAAAGTACCAGAAAACTGAGTCACATAACTCCCCACCCAATTTAAGCCAGATCAACTGAAAATCAACACTAGAAAAATAGCTCAGCCCGTAGAATATGAACAGGACTGTAAGTGCAAAAATTATTGTAATGTAAGCTATCCATTTTGTATGTACTTGTTAAAATAATATTGTAAAGCAGTTAAAAATGACACCGAAAAATCCAGTCAATGTGTAAATGATTATTAGTTTACTTTGATTAACTCAGTAAAAGTATTGTAAACATGAATTCAAATAATGTTTAAATGTGCACATAATTGTCATGATTTTATATTGTAAGGATTATGTTAATTTTATTAACAGTTAAATTTTGAGTTAAACTTCTTTCCTGTCAAATTCTTAACTTCAACTTACTACTTCCGGCCAGAACGTAGTTTTGGAATCACGTCTGAATACATAATGAGGAGGAGCGGTATTTAAACCGCGAAGTTTTTCGGTCTTAGCGAGAGAGTTACCAGGTATTCTGTCTGCACGCGTCCGCCTTTTTAGGCTTCTCTCTCGTAAGCTATTATTACGATCGGCCGTACTTAGGCCCTCGATAGCTTCGCAGTCAATTAGCGTTAAGGAGCCAACTCGGTAGGACCTTGATAGCTTCGGCTGTATCTCTTTAGTTTAGATTAGTTTTAGTTTGTTTCTTAGCCTCCTAAGTTCAAGCCCAAGTGTGGGCTTTTTTTTGTACACTCCATGACGGAGTTCTGTTAAATCTTATTTGAATAATAAGGGTTATTTACCCTTCCATCTTGTTGTTTCTTGTCACACGAACTCAAGCGATTATTCGCTTATCAGTTCTTAAGTTCTCCACGTTCAACAGCAACTTAGCCTTTACAAAGTGGATACGGAAGAAATAATCCCTTCTGCCAGGATGACTATTAACACTGTAAGACTTTTACAACAAAGTCAGGTCAGTGGTTATCTCAGACGGCGCTCAGTCTATGTAGTGATGATTTTTGTTTTACTTAAAAAAAAAAAAAAAAAAAAAAAAAAAAAAAAAAAAAAAAAAAATAGATATTTTAGATTATTAGATATTTTAATGCTAATATTATTATTCCTTCTTATTGGAATGAGGATTTCTTTTTTAAAGAAATAATATTGTAATAATTACCTGCAATTTTTCCACAACTATTTTTATTTGTTATGTTCTTATTGCAACCGTGTCTTTTGGAAATTAAGTATTCACATACCCCCCCCCCTCCCGTCAATTTTCGCAGGATGAAATTAGTGAAAGAAAAGTGGAAAATACGTGATGAAATACACAATAATCCTTTAAAACTCTCTTATCCCGTCCTGAAGAGAAAACTGAAGAGTGGTAATTTAGAGTTAAAAAAGTACATATACTGAGAGCTCTATCATATCATGTGCATAGCAAATGCTGCTAGAAAGAAAATTGTGCAGAACGATGTACAAGGTGGAAATTTTCTGCTTGGAATTCATGCAAGGTGTAGCGTGCTACTGCGGAATCCACCTTCTAAACTGGATTGAGCTTATGTGCTGACTATCCATGACGCACATCCTATAAATTACACTTCAGTCTTCAATCACCTGAAATAAACATTAGCTCAACTGCCTTAGTTTACAGCCGTAAACAATCGATTTACAATAGCAATTGTCATCGTCAGATGATTTTACGGTCAGTGAAGGTAATATGTCATCATTATGTTTTTTTTTTTTTTTTTTTTTTTTTTTTTTTTTTTTTATCTCGGCCTGTGATTATATTCAAGTTGAACTTTGTTAACATGCGTAGACCTGAAATGAATTTCTGTTTCGTGAGCTTCATTTCTTTTCTAGCTATAAACATGTGCAGAGTACAACCAAACGGAAACTTTATTTGGAAAGTATGTGACGAAATATGCTGCATGATGATCTGAACTCTTATATTTAAAGCAAGATCAGTAATATATCTGCAACATCTGTCTCCCCTTCCTGATATGCATGCAAAAGCTATTTGTGACATTTATTTAAAAATGTATTTGAGAACTGCATTACTGAGTTAAGCACACAAACTGACAAAAAATTGTTACCTTATTTCAAACTCATAAACAGTTACTGTTTATTTGATCCTAGAGCTACTCATAGCTTCTATTTTCTCTTTTTTTTCCTCACATTCTCATTTTTATTTTTGTTCTATTGAATAAACCAAAGCGCAAAAGGCCTGTCTGTCTAAGGGATGGGATGCCTTCGTGGAATACTTTCCAAAGTGAAAGCGACCGGCATAAGTAGAGAAATCTCTCGAAAACAAGCATGCAGCTAATTAGTTCTTCTGAGGTTGAACTGAGGGGAACTACCAGTATCCAGCGCTCTTAACCACTCGGCCACTGGTGAGGCACAGTTCAATGTTATTTAAGATGCTGAAAATTGAAAGCTACATTTAAATGAATATATAATTTCTTTTGGAATAATTTAATTATTTTGAATAAATTAATGCATGATAAAATGTAATTAATGATTATATTTAAATGTATCCTGGTAAAGTATAACAGTAAATTAAATAGCACTGCTAGTTGGATTGACTAGTAAATAACTCAAAAAAATCCTTCTTCGAAAATAATATACAGACTGCCGGCTTTTTTCCTTCAAGCTGATGTCAGCAAGAGCTGGCACTTGGGAGCGGAGATGAGAGTGGATGTACATATCAGCACTTCACTTAAAAAAAAATAATAAAATAAATAAATAAAACCTTAAACTCTAATTTACAGCATTTGGATCGGAAGAAACTATATATAATAATGATGAATACGCAAAAACATTGTTTTAAGAGTTAATCTGCATGTTTTGAAGCGACAAGAAAGCATATAAAAATGCCTAAAGAGAATAGCTTTCAAATGGAAACTGGCTTGGACACTGCTAAAAACAATTTAGGGACATTGTGAGTTTGGTGTGAAATTACCAAATAATCGACGACTTTTTTAACAAAAATTAAATAAAAGAGGTTAAAAAGGAAAATTAAAGCTTTTACAAAGTTGGGATGTAAAAGCTATAATTTGCACTTCGAAAACTATCCGTTTTAGATAAAGAGTGAAAAGCGACCTGTAGCATTGCTTCAGTAGGAGGATTTTAAAAACAATTGACATTGAATGAATGTTGTAATTGAATGTTTCGTAACACTGAAAACGATGACTCAGCAAGATCACTTTGCTGAATAAGAAGCTTGGAGGGCCATCGGTCGTTTAGAGACGGGTCAAACGCAATCCGTTGTAGCTAAAACATTAGGAGTTTCTCAAAGTGTCATTTTCAGATTATGGAATCGATTTTTGGAAATTGGAAATGCTCTATGAAGATCGGGAAAAGGTTGTACGCCTGCAACAAGACAAAATGAGGATCGGTATTTACCACTAACGGTAAGAAGAAACCACACTACTACCGCCACTTTCTCGCAACCAGCACCTTCAGAGGGTTACTGGTACCAGAGTTTAAACTGTTCGAAACAGACTCCACTATGCGGATTTATGCTCGCAGACCTATGGTTTGTGTTTTATTGGCATAGAACCACCGTGATAGCCCCAGAATGGGTGGACAGGAGTACCTCAGATGGGACGAGATGAGTGGAGCAACGTGCTCTTTTTGGACGAGTCTCGCTTTAGTATAGCCAGTATTTCATTTGGAGAGACGATGGTAAACGTCTCCTGCTTTTGTGCATGAAAATGTCCGATTTGGAGGAGGAGGAGTGATGATCTGAGCCGGTATTTCTATCAATGGTGGCACCGATCTTCACATTATCAGGAATGGATCATTATCGACTCAACGATATAGGAATTAGATACTTAAATCTATTGTGTCCTTTATGCTGCAGCAATACGGGATAGCATAATGGACAGTTTCCTTTTCAAAGAAGGAAGCCTTCGAATGGATTAGCTAGTACGTTCCCCAGATATGAATCCAGTAGAACATGTTTTCAAGGGAGAAGGGTTGCTAGTTGCTTATCACCCTCAGAAACAATTCAGCAGTTTGAGAGCTGTCTTCTGCAGGAGTGGAAGAGAATACCCCAGGCTCTCGTTGATAACCTTATTGATTTAATGCCCCGTAGACCTTTCGGTCAAGGTAAACCATACCCCTTATTGAAACTCACTTGTATCCGATTGTTTGTTTAATATGCACAAATTGCGCATTTTTTGTTTACCGATAAATATCTTTAATAAACTATAATTATTCCTTGTCCATTGCTTCGTTTTCTTTTGTCATATCTTACAACATCTATACATCATATATCAGTCACCGAAACATTTCCTCACCCGCAATTTGCATCCAAAATCATAATATCTCCTAATTGTCTGGAGCAGTGTATTTACGTTACCACTTTGGTTACGTTTATCAGCGTCTTTGAAATTTAGCTTTTAATTTAATGAAATCAACCTTCATTGTAGCTGGTTAATAAACACAATTTTTAATTTGAAGAAAGCAGTTTTTACATATGTACCCAGACTTTTATGTCGGGGCACAGTTTTGAAGACATCCTGGCGGTAAGAAACGGAAATTCTCTGTTTTCACATCTAATTATGCATTGCAGAATATATAATTAAACGGAAAGAAGATGGATTTAAAACAAGATTACAGAGGATGGCATTAAGCTGATCACCTGAAGAGGTTTACAGTTTATTTATTTTTAATTATTTACGCTTCTTTCTCTATTTTTTTTTTTTTTTTTTTCTTATTCGTAGCACATAGATCCAATCGAAGTTTCCGTTACAATTAAAAGACAGATCAGTCTGATGAAAAGTTGACGGATGGATTCTTCCAATTATTGAAAAGTGGTAAAGTTCTCGAAATATAACGAAGATGCATAATAGTGATCTCTGCAGGTAAAACTCGAGGGATTAGGCTTCGGCTTCCAGTGGACTGCTATGCATTCCCTTGTAGACCAGCCCGTTGCCCCGGAAGCTTGGATTTAATGCTGCGCATATGAAGCACCTTTCAACAGAAGAATTTGAAAATGATTAATCCAACCAAATATCGTTTGAGATATTTCACTTAAAATTTCTTATTCGTATAATATTTATAGAGTAAAACAAGTTGAAGACTAAGGCATGAAAGCAGTATCACTCATATAAGCAGCATGAAAAGCAAATGATCTATTGTATTTAAATGCAAATACGTTTACCTCTCATTTCCATAACTTGCATGATTAAATTGCTCATTAACTAAAGTACATAATAATGTTCAGCCTTGTTATACTGGACATCTAGGCACATTTTCTCGCAAAACTGAGACATACTGAGACATTTGATATTTGTTTGTAATCAATTAAAAACACTAACGTCAAACTATCTGCGGAGTGTCTTTTAAAATTAAAATAAAATACAGATCAATTTTTTTGGCATGTTCAAATTTATAAACACATAACCAACAAATCGTAAGCCATTTAGGCATAATGCGGCAAAAGTGCTTTCTGTTTAGCCGTATCAAATGACTGCAATCTTAAATTTGATAGTTAACATTTTATAAATTTAAGTTTTCTTGAAAAGGAATTAGAGCGTTTCTTCTAATTATTCAGTCTATAGAATCTTTACAGACTTACATCTCAAAACCAGAGTCAGTCAAATCACCGGGAAATCCCAATGAGCCATTTTCATCTATCAACAGATTTGTTTTTATTTTTTATCATAAAATATCATACAGATATGAGTGGAATATAATCTATATATTTTATGAAAACTGGAGAATTATGGAAACAAATTTTGAGTTTTTTTAGTAATTATACAATGCGAATAAAACCAGGAACTTAGAAATTCTTAACCAGCCTTAAAAATTCTTAAATCCTTGTTTTATTGATTATAAAATGTTCATTTCTTATATTCTTAAAGCAAATGCTATGTTTTCTTGTATTCTTAACCTGAATTCTCTTGTTCTTACAAAGTGCAATGTCTGTTGTACTTTTGCTTGCAGATGAATTCATGAACCACAGGAGAAAGGGAGTCGTACTGTCGTCTCGGCATTAAGGGAAGACACGGGCGCCTCTTGATAGATAACCCCGTCATGGTAGTCGCTTAAGGTTACAGTCTCATTAAGGGTTCAATCCTCGGGTTTGCCGGGTCGTTTCGCCTTTTTCGTGAGGAATCGGTTGAGTTTATCTTCTGTTTTGAAAAGTAATATTAATGGGGTGGGGGTACCGAGCACCTGTATGCCAATAAAATAGAATATCCGCAAACAAAATTTCTGTGTTTATGAAACTGACGTTAAAATGAATAAACATTAATGGTTAGATGTGATATACATAAATATGCTATCTCCTTAGAACGTCAAATCACTAGTAATAAGGTAACAAAATTTCTGAAATTAGTTATTTAACAGCATTTATGTGCAAAGTAAAATGTTTCTATTTTGCATTTGGATAAAAAGTGAAAATTTTTCTCAATTTATCTGGATTCACAATTTTATAGTTCTTATTTTATTCAGTGATATATATTTTTTTTATACAAAAAAGCACTGCTATAACGTTTCGGTCATATAATTTAAAACAGTGAACTATTAGTAGAAACACATATTTAATAGAAAATTCTACCCGAAAGCAGTGAAATTCTCTAATTCTAATTAAATGAACTGCTTATTTAAAATTTACATTTTTTTCTTACAGCATTCGTAAAGTGTCGAGAAATTTCTCCTTTTCGTAACATACCAATAGAAGAGATTAAATACTTTTTTACTTTCAAAAGTAATGTACTTTTTTTAGCTAAACAAAATGGTTAAAATTGTGTGATTTACCAGAAATTAAAGATCTCAGTAACTGTTTTTTGTGGGTGGTATCTATGAAAAGAAGCTTAAATAAGCTAACGTAATACATAGTTTTGTAGAGTCATTAGGTTTTCTAGAGTATAAATATGAAAAAAAAAAAAAAAAAAAAAAAAAAAAAAAAAAAAAAAAACGTCCTTTTGCCGAGAATCCATCCGAGATCTTCCATTTTATAAGCTAAACACGCTAGCCATCACACCGCAGCTGCGATACTGGAGGAATATCAAAATTTCCTTACGTATTTACTTCTTCCTTTTCATCAAAAACTACACTTGAAGAAACAGAAATATCAGATACACTTCAGCGCTAAGCTTCAGCGTATCCTACAACCGCAGTTTCAGAACCTGAATGATCACTTTTAGGGTGATCGAATAAAACTGCAAATCTGGTATAACATTTGACTTTCGTTGCTAGGTACTTGTTATTAGCGTGAAAAAAAAAAATGAGAATCTTTTCTAATGTTAGGAAGAAAAAAGTAGAAAGAATATGTCACTAGCAGGGATATAGGAAACAGTGTTCTTTAATTATAGAAAGGGAAAAACGGATATTACTTTCTGGTATTTTATCCATCTTCGTTAACAAAATTTCGAAAGAATACTTTAACTGGTGACTCTAATCTGTTTTCGGTTTCTTAATATATTAAAGCTTAAGAATGGTTGTATTATGTCTTACACTGATTGGTGGAGTCAGATTTATGTAAGAAACTGAGTTATTTGACTTTGAAATCATTGCTAGTTATGACACAATAAATTACGAAGTAATCACATCTTTATCTTATAAGGTATTTCTCTCCCCCTTCTTGGCGTGCCTTCGTGGTGTGATGGTCTGCACACTGGGCGCCTATTCCAGAGGTCCGTGGTTTGATTCCTGGCGAAGGCGTTGCTAATTTTTCATCTTGGCTGCTTCCAAAAATACCTAATGTATCTGCAAGTGGCGCCCGAACTAAAGGGGTGGTAGATGATGACTCTCTCCACCCAGGATTTGGCGATTTGGTCCCCTAGAAACCCCAGTAGCCCTTTAAAAGGGGGAGTATATAAGGTATTTCTCCCACCTTCTTGGCATGCCTTCGTGGAGTGGTGGTCTGCACACTGGGCGTCTATTCCAGAGGCCCGTGGTGCGATTTCCGGCAAAGGCGTTGCTAATTTTTCATCTTGCCTGCTACCAAAAAAATACCTAATGTCTCTACAACCTAAAAATTTAACAACAATTAAGGAAAATTTGTAAAGAGACAGGTAGTATTACTCAGTAATGGTAGATTTTAACTTATCCCAGTCTAAAAATTGTATCTCCTCAATATTCTTTTTATCATTTTCATATTGGCATATCCTCTCACCTTTTTTTTTTTTTTAACGTACAGCAAGAGTATCATTTCAATTACTATCGAAACAGGTGGGATTTGAATATACTTTTTGGTCAAAGATGAAGCAATAATAAGCTTTAAACTCTGTCTAAAGCAACATGCAAACACATTTTGTCCAAGGCAACATGTACTTATACTAAATATTGACAAACAACGTTTGAAATTTCTTACCAATTTAAAGCTACAGTTATATTTTTATTAGCATGGAAAGTATCTGTAAGGAGAAGATTTGTTCTAAAAAGAGAGTTTTTGAAAAACTGAAGGGAAAAAATACTTAACGTTTTCGTGAAGTATCCTCTTATAAGAGTATAAATGTGTTTTAATATTCGTAATAAAAAGCGTCTCCTTAATAAATGTGCGTTGTTTTCGGAATATATATGCAATAAAGGAACTGGTGACAGGATTGCATTAGGTTTAGTAGTTATATATTCAGTGATATTCACTAATGATGAAGATGGGTCTAAATACAATTTTTACTAAAAGAGCTGAATAAATAAGCTATGTATTTCGATACGTAGAAATTTCAAGTTTGATTCGCATTTAATTCTGGGAGTCATGGAGAATTTTACATTTCAAAAGCCTAAGCTTGTAGAGAGGATTCACTTCCATAAAAGAACAAACACTCTTCACTTTCAAATATTTTCTCTTTTAATAGATCGAAAGAATTCCTTGAACGTTTATTTTGATGATACTACACAGTCATAACAAATGTAACTTACATTATAAAATGAGTCGTAAGGTATGAAAAATATGTCATTAGTCACGAGATAAGTGAGGCTATCAGCAGTTCTGTAAATGGTAATGATTTGTGAGATCTGCCTAAAAGAATTCTTGAAACATGAATTTTTTTCATATGGCATGGAAGCAGATAAGGCCAAAAGTTATGTGGTGGGTCTTTCAAACGCAAAGGTTAACAAATGTTTTTCTTCCCTTCTTAACAGCGATAGATGCGGACAGAGTGAATAAAACTGAATGATATAGTTCCTTTGTCCGAGAATTATCTATAAACAACTAGGCTGTGCAATTTTAAGATGTTATGGAGTCAACTTACTAGTTTGTTTCATGCAGGTGGTCATAAATATTTGTAGAAGAAAGGAAGAAAACATTTCTGGTCACGCAATACATTTTGATTATACCCGGGTTAATTTTCGCTGATTTAATTGAGAAACTACCGTAAGAACTTGCTAAAATTTTTATTTTCCTTTCTTTTTATTTCCTTTCCTTGGTTTAATTTCAGTTACAAAACATATTTTAGCATTCTATGAAGCAAATTTTCTTCCTAAATAATACTTTTCCTGTAGTTTTTCAGTTTCAACGCTTTTCCAGGGAACTGATTTTATATTTAGAAACCGATAAAAATTAACTTGTTAAAAAAGTGTTTTTATTTCACTGCGCGAAAAACATTTCCTTTTTTTTTTTTTTTTTTTTCAAAAATAAATAAATATAAATTAGAAAGCAGTCTTTTTTTTTAATTAAAAAATTAATTCATATCTACATGATTAAAATTCCGCAGTCATCCAACTCATCTTTGAACTAGTTCAATAAGCAAGCCCCGCGATTTTAGTATTAATTTTAAAGTTTCTCAATAAACAGGAATTTAAAAGCTGCTAGCAATTCATGTCATTATTTGCCTAGTGTCAATGTGTTTTGAAATGTCTTGTCCCCTAGTGATTATTGCGTGTGGCCTTTTAAAAAGAGGAAAGCATTCCTGATCAAAGTACTACTTATTTTATCTTTGTCAGTAGGATCTTTTTCAATGACAAGTGCAATAGTTTCCTTGGCGGAGAACGGCGTACTTCCTAGTGCCGCTACAGCAGTAAAAATCACGTTTATTCACTACTTGGTCCACTGCATCAGTAGACCTCACGAAACTGTGCACCTCTAATTGGCAGCACCTGCGTTTAATAGCCGAGGCTTCAATTGGAGAACAATTTTTATGCGGAGTTTGTTTCTCATAAATTATGCGCTTAGAGAATTTTACCACCTTCGTAATGTCATGGATCTATTGTAAAAATAAAGTCGACGAGCTACTGGTGGTCCGATTTAGTAGAATAGGAACAGAATAAAATAAACATAAAAGTTGAAGAAGAGAAAATCAACTGCTCGCCATGTTGCTCCATGAAACATATTTCATGCATTTTCTCGAGTATCGACTTTCATTTAAATAAATGCAAGTACTTAAGTTCTTTGCTCAAAGATATTAAACCGAGCTAAGATCTGATACAGACGCATTACAAGAAAGTGAGAAGATCTTATTTTTTTTCATTGCGAAGCGGCCAAATGGTGAAACTTTTCAAGATAAACAGAATTAAATCTATAAATTCTCAGATAAAGGATTGCAGTTGTAAATCTTCAATGATAAAAACTCAACCAAAATTGCTAAGTAATAAAGAATTTCAATTCTGGTAATTATTTCACTTGTTAAATATGACTCGTGTTTATAGCGAGTAAAAGTACAAATAAAGATTAAAATAAGATAACAGCCATGCGGGTTTATTTTTAATTTTTTAGTTAGAGTAATATGTTCTTTTTATTGTTATTAATCACCAAATTTATGAATATTTCATGAAAATTTTGTTAATAAAAAGAAAGTGACAATAATTTTGTACTCATTAATTAAAAATAAGAGTTAACGTCAAAATTGATTACTTTATATGAGGCACGTACTCGCATTTTACCAGTACAAATGTATGAACTGCTTTGGAATTTCGGATGCATAAGAAACAAAGTAAACACTTCCCTCAGCATAGAAAGCATCTTTCATCACTTAAGTTGAGAAACACGTGAAAGCTGTAGCCTTAATTGAATAACTAATTCTATTGAAATATATAAATATGTGCATACCAACATCGCTCACAACTATTTACCTGGGAATTAATACTGTAGATTTTAGGTGAACTGTGTTTTATACATTATGCAAAAAAACGTTAAGCATGTAATACATATTTTTAATCAAATAACAGCATTAAGATGAAACACTGTGGTGAGTAAAGAAGAAAATTAAACGATTCTATACTAGATACATAATTTATGGTATTCAAAACATCTATTTTTAACTACAAATAGACTAAACATTTTAATGTATATCAGTTAGATAAACTATTAAAAATAAAAATTTAAACTATAAAAAATACATATATTGCCTTTAAATTATTCACTTTATTAAGCAATTACAGTTGTATTAAATTCGAACAATAAATCATACTTTTTGCCTAATGACAACATTCTGAGAAACAGTCATGCAGGAAGCGTTTGGACTTACCTTAGATTACGCTTAGAGACGTTATATTACGTACATAAATAAAATTTACCAAAGGCAAGCAGATGATATATTTATGGTAGCAGAGGATACAGTAATACCTCACTGAAAGCTTTCAGACATTATATTACGCCCAAGAGGGCGTTTTTTCAACTTTCCGTGTGTTACCTTTATTTATTCAATATCATGTTTTTCGCATTTAAAACACATAAAATTCAATTCAACAGCATCACAAAATATTTTAAAACAGCAAAACAGCATACCATTAATATTTCCGATACACAGTCTCACGTGCTGGATACAAAAATGTTTCCTCCCCCCGTAAAGTTTTGCCATTGCGCGTTTTGAAATCGTTGAGTTTATTAATCAAAAATTCGTAAACGTTTTACAAAATTTTAATTACATAATTAAAAAAAATCGAAATTCAAAATTCGGTTTTCCAAGCGCTCATGTTCGGTTGGAGGACTACGTTATTCAAAGTTTGATGGCTCTAGGTACCGTTGAGTCCTAGAGCCTAGAATCGTAGTTTGTCCCTTGAGTCCTAGAGTCGTAGTTTCTTCACAATGCAAGAAACATTCATGCATTCAATGAGGATTCTTCACCATTTAGTTTCTTTAAAAATAATACATGGCGACAATATTTGGTGGAAACAGTTTGAAAAGTGAATCGACGCAAAATGTCGTTTTGAAATTAATGGGGCTAAAAATTTGGCCAAAAATTTTGGAAACTCTCTGCTAAGATCGTTTTTGCATAAAATTTACGGAAAGAACCCTACTAGGACAATTTATTATGACAAAATTAAATCGAAGGGTATCAGTGAACTTTATAAGACTTTTGGTCACAGGCGAACTGTAGGATGACGGTCAATTGGGATCAGCTCATATGTTGATGAGAAGAACGGTACAGTGATTTCAGAGAGAATTTTTTAAAGTAAAAGAAAATCAGGTGTACCAGTATCGTCAAGTCCACTGGCACGTTACCGATAGTTTGACAGTCACTGGTGGTCAGTTCATAAGTTACCAGCATGAGAAAGTAGAGTAAATTTTAAAAAAATGAAATTAAATGGAAGGACACATAGTGCCCATCAAATTTGTTGGCCACTGTTGAATTATGTATTTATTAGATGAATTGCAGTTGCTGACTCCCAGCCCTTAAGATCGCTGGTGTTCGATAATTCAGTAAATTCAGATTGATTGAAATTAAATGAAAACCATGAAAGCAATTAAACGTAAACCGCCAACTCCATGGTCAGTAGAGACGTCAAGGCCGTTGTCAGTGATATGGTTTTCACTCACCAGTGTAGTTCAATGTAGTAAATTTAGTAATTTTTTTAATTAGTTGGAATTGAAAGATGATATTGATTTTACTGGAAGGACAGTACTGTTTGTCAAACTTATGGTACCCAATGATTATCAAGGTCACTGACCTGTGGTGAATTATGGGTTTTCAAGTGCCCCGTGTAGGGCAATGCAATGTTGTTGTAGTGGCAGCACTTGCCAAAGCAATAGAGATAAGTGTTTAGTAACGTAGCATAACATAAAGCTCCAAAAGTTTTTGAAAGACTTCAATAAAGTGATTATAAAGTCATTAAAGACCATGTTCCTTCTCATATATGTTAGTTCCCTGTCGTATGTATTTGGAAACATCTTACAGTGTAGTATAAATATATGAAGATCAACAATACAATCTGTATATATAAGGCCTTCACGAATATGTTAATCCGATATTACCTGAATTGGAAGCAATTATAAAATTGGGAACTTTCACCAATTCAATTCCTCATGATTCTGTTTCGTAAATAAACAAGTAGACAAAAATTTTAATATCTTACTATTTCTGACCAAGTTCTTTCGATTTCTTAATATTAAAAAGCATTCACCTCTACAGCCGTTTATAATTTGCTGTGAGATTTATACTGGTATTTCGATAAGTTCTAGCTGGACAGAGGAAGAAATTAGTGTTGCATTTTATCGTGATTAAATTGTATTCAGCGGCGTTCTTTTTCTAAGCTTTATTAAATTAATTTTGCCATTCTGTAAAAAATAATTAATTATGCGCAAGTGCAGCAATACTTAAAAATGTAATAATTTTAAAGCAATATTTTAAATTGCTATTTTAAAATTGTATATATATGTGTAGAAAGATATATAAATAACAAGGAATTTAAGACCAATTTTACACAAAGACCCAAAGGAAGGGAAATTCAAACCAAAAAATTTCCAAAAACCATGTAAATATGTAACATAAGAATAAAAGAAATGGGAAACTATATATATATATATATACATACACAATCACACACGCACAGTGTTGCATTTTTTTTTTTTTTTTTTTTTTTTTTTTTTTTTTTTTTTAAATTTTATTTTTGGCAGTCACAGAGTACACGCTGCTAATATTTACTGATAATATAAAGCAGACGAAGGAGATTACCCTATAACGCACATATAAGTTACAAAATGTAAAGCTCAGATTGTAAAGAAAAGGTAAGCTGGGATTTTTGAAAATCAAAGAAAATCATTAGCAGGATAACTGATTTTTTAAGTTTTATCTCTGTCATAATTTAGTTTACATATTCATAGAATAATTTAATGTCTGCTTCCAAATACAATATTCTAGTCTTCTGTTAGATATCGTTATAATTATGGCTTATTTTTGCATAACTTTTCGATTGCTATGAGTTCCCTTTACTTATTTATTAAATTATGTAATTATTTTTTCAAATTTCATGATTAAATATTGTTGCAGTCACTTATAAGTATATAAATGAAACAAAGTAATTTCATTTATTGTTTCTTTGAGATTCGGATAAGCTAACGGCTGTTTGTTTGCTAATCTTGTACCAGAGTGTGTCTTTCCATGGAGAACATTTATGCCGTTTTTAAAAATGAAATACATTTGAGGAAAGGAAAAGAAAACATAGAAGTTTTCACAGAAGTTAATTTTTCACTTCAGTAGTGCGTTTAATTCTACTTTGATCTAAGCGAAGTAGATTTAAACCGGGACTAAACGGAATCGTCATCCTACGTCGAGTAAATTTAAATTGAGTTATGTAGATGAAAAGCCACTGGTAAAATTCACTTGATGTTTTGAGATAAGAAAAACTTGGATGAGTGATGATAGTCGATAAGCAAATACGGGTACGTAATCGGACCCTTTGGTATGTAAGCGGAACTTAAATCAAACGGAAAAAATACATCAGAATCTATGATATCAAGAAATAATAATGTGAAGAACTTAGTTAAGTTTTTCCAGAAACAGGAATTTTTTAAAACTCTTTTTCCACATTAAATGGGGAATTTTTCAATTTCAGATTTCGAGTGAATATTTAAAATTCTCTGATTTTTGAGTCAGTGATATCTTGCAGATAAAAAATGCAACAAAGAAGATTACGGAAATATGGTCCAAATTTTATATAAAATGTGTTTATTTACATAAAAAGCTGTAACTTTAAGGTTTTCAATTTTGTTTCTCTCATTTATTTTCGAGTTTATTTCTTCATTTTTACCTCTTAGGTAAGTATTTATACACTAACCATAGAAGAAACTTAAATTACTCCAAATTTCAATCAAACGTTTTGATATTGAATGCTGAAGCACAGAATTAAAAAGTAATATTCGCGTTTCTTAACAAGTGAAATTTCTAAATGATCTCTTTTTTTTTTCTTCTTTCCCCCTTCCCCCCCGTCTTTTCATTTTTTTTTTTTTTTTTCGCGTTCCTCCATAATTCTGGCATACTGAAGTTCGACTACAATAGAAATAGCATTTCAATTTTGTGCCAGGACATTTTGGAGGGAAGTAATACCGTAAGAAAGTTTTTCATTCTGTCCGTAATTTTCCCCATCTTCATAGATTCTTGGAAGCTCCTTACTACCTAGTGTCTGATGTCTACACTTTTGGGAAGAGTGAAAACCGGGAGAAGATCCCTCCAATTCATTCGTTGCGACCTTTATAACAGAGGTCACAAAGTGAGGGACCGTGATCAGATTCTCGGAAACATGATCGATAGGCCTCAGTGGTCGGCTGGCGCCAACCATAGAACACTATGATAAGAAGTATTCAAGTTGTAAATGGTGTGGAAAATGGAATTAAAACCATGATTGATTGCCTGTATTTATTGGTCTTCGGACATTGTGTAATGATGTCCGAAACATCTCTAGAAATAATATTACAAGGTAATTTTTTTTTTGTTATCTTTAATTCCTCAAGTATGAGCATAGAAATGCGAGTAAAGGTGTTTGACTCTTGTTTTCAGCTTTTTGCTCAATGGATTGCTGTTCATATGCTCATTTCTTTGGAGCGTGTTCTTTTGGTGATAACTGAAGATATAAGGTATTTTATGTTAATTAACCAATTATTATGCTAATAACCAATTATGATTCATAGCCTTTACTATAACTTTTCCTTTAGAATGCAAATTAAATTATACAGTATCCGAGTAGATGGTTTTGTAGTTAGAGCTTTTGACAGTGTCGTCTACAATGTACATTCAATCCCCCAATTCTGCCAGTGAAATTTCCGGCTTTAACCACTTCACTAGCAGACGTTAAAAAGCGCCATTAAACTATTGCGTCTGCTTAAATAGGCCAACTTGTACAGTCTCTGACTACGACACTTAAATCTGAATTTTAACTTATGTTATTTTAAAAACCCGAACGGAGCGGAAGTTAGTTCTATGCACAAATGGTTGCCTTCTGTTTAGATTAAAGATTTAATAAAAATATTATTTTAGCCTTCTCAAGAATTTGTCATATTAATTCAGGTGAAGCGGTAGCTAAGCAGGCTGGCTATGCAAATTCTTATTGTTTTATTATTAGACAACGTAATTATGAGAAAATTTTCCTTATAAAATCTTCCAAGAAGGTATCTTCAGGCAAAAGGTCCCCTCGTGCTTTGCCATAATCAATTAACTAGTCATTAAACTTTCAGAAGCTTCGCAATTAAAAGGGTGTATTTTTAACTAATTCTGTTTTTGAGAACAGAAACACGGCAGTCGAACTTTAATTGTTGTAGAAAAGAATTGTTTAGTCTCTGCTTGTTTAATCTATTATGGAAAACCCCACGAGTGCTATCTGCCTTAGAGGAAAATGAATGGGAACACCTGGTCTTTACCAATGGTTAACAGGCATTGTCCCACATTCTTCATTAACTAGATATATTTTTAAAATAATAATAACCTAAATTTTGCGTTTTTTTTTTTTTTTTTCATATTACAATACATAGTTTAAATGTATAAATTCTGAAACATATATACATGAAAAAGGAATAAAAAAACCTGAAATTAAAATTCAGAGCAATTGTATTAAAAATAAAGTTCATAAAATTCACAGTTCTTGGAGGCTATAAAATTTGGTTCGTGGAGGACTTTTTAACAGAGATTGGCTTGCATTCATGTATAAGGGGAAACTCTATGCAGTCAGTCCGTTCACCAGGAGTCGAAACCAGCTCGAAATATTATTCGTGGTTTTATCCGTCCATTTATTGGTAGGCCTTCCAACTTTCGTTCAACATTAATTTCAAAGAAAATGAGAGTTTCATGAGATTCTCAATAGGATGCGAAAAATAGCAAGTGTATTTGCACATATGCAGATTAAATCAGGCTGACTGCTAAAAATAGTTTGGGCCTGAATTAAAATTAATATAGTTTAATTAATTATTAAAATTATTCCGTTCCTTTGAAAATTAATTTTTCGGCAGAATTTTCGAGATAAGACACCTCTTTTAAATTAATATTGAGTTTATTTCTTATATACAGTTTGCATCTTGGACTTGCGCTAATTTTCATCTCCTACGCTAAATTCCAATTTTCCTTGCTATAGTAAAATTTAAATTCTAATTTTTTGGCGAACTCAAATATTCCTAAGAAACGTTATTCATCTTTAAAGAAACGTTACATTTCTAAAGAAAAATAAATTACACTGACATTTTAAAATTAAGTTTTTTAATTATTTCTTAGTTATATTAATTTTGCATGTTATTATAATTCAATACATATTATTTTTCCATATTTTTAATTTAAACTATTCTATATTAAAGTTATAAAAAATTTAATTTCATAATTAGTTTAGAAGGTTTAGGTAAAGCGGCCAAAACGAAATTTTATCTGAAGAATATTTAATTGTGATAATTTTTATTGCATTGTTCCTCTCCCTTGTACATTTGTTAGAAGTCAAAATTTAAAGCTTGCTATTATTTTTATCTGAAGAACTTTTCAATATAGTTTTCTTTGCGGATGTAAATAATTTTTTTCTGAAAGATGTGAGAAAATAAAAAAACTCAAATCCCTGTCAGGGAGGAAAACGCAAATTTTCCATGGCATTATTTAAGAACAACGAAAATATGGTCGAACCCCCTGTAACAAACTTCAAGGAACCGGAAGTTTGATTCGTTATATCGGATCCCATGAGAAAATGGTTTATCTCACGAAAATGTCTAATAATTGAATGACAAATAAAAACAACATTGATTAACATTTCAATATCTACAAAATGAAGCGAGTAATAAATGTAATTTTAAAAATGACTAATTTAAAAATGACAAGATTTAATTGCAATTATTATTACGATAAGTTATTAAACTTATTCACACTTCTTTCTCATTTTCTCTTATTTTATTTATGAGCAAAAATTGTAGAATTTCGATTTTTTCATAAGGTACTAACTGTAGATTTATATAACTTTGTATTAATGGCAGATATACTGGTTTGGCTGCATCCATTTTGTATTTATCAAATAATGTTTACCTTATCTTCCGTTCAGAAGCTTTATATTCACAGTTTGTTATGCAAATGAGCTTTTGGCACAGAAAACAGAGTACTGAGAGTTTGATCAAACAAGATGTGAAAGCTATATTCGTCTGGAGCAGTCGTCAATGGGACAACGCAATTACTTGTCCTAAGATATGTATTGCTGGATTACAAAGATTCAATAGCCTTTATAAATGAATGTCTAATGTCTTTGAAAAGAACTAAAGAATGCAAAACCCCTATTCTGGGGATGGAACTTGGAGAACATTTACACTCAAACAAAATAAAGCGATAAGAATAAAAAATTTTCATTCCCTAAAAGAAGAATCAATTCCAAAACCGCAAGCTCATAAGATTCACTATTTCCTTTTCCCCTGTATAACGAAAATTTCAAGATTTCCATTATAACATGAGCCTTGAATAATTATCTAGCAGTTCGATCAAAAAATTTGAATGGGATAAGAGAATTCAGCCATATTTTTTGGTTCAGTGGTACACCATATGTTGTCCTAAGATATGCTCATTTTAGTCTCGTTCTTGGGGAAAACAGCGTCTCGCATAGCCTTTATTGCTTTCAGGGAAACCCCCGACCTTAGCTAACACGGCAAAATATTACAAAACTGGCCATTGAAATTTTTACATCATGATGAAACGCACAACAAAACTGAAATTTCCATGAAATGAAGAACATGCTGGGATATTCAGATGATTAGCATTCGACTGCTTTCGCACATCACAGATAAGAGTAATGAAACTTCAAACCACTTTTAAAAGTAGATTGCCGCTTTTTAATTCGAAAATCTCATTTGGTCTTTTTATTTTCCTTCGGGAGGTCGAGTTACACCTCGTACAAGGAAAAGGAAATCATATCAGCAAGTCGCAGAATTTGACCTCAGGAGAATCATAGAGTGCAAATCATCTTACTGCACAATGCTGCTTGCTTTGGTAGACTGTTATCAGAATTCCACTGATTACTATGAAAATTTGCAATACATGAGTGCAGGAAGGCCTCACACAGCCACATACGAAGTGTCAACGGCACCTACTCAACATAATCTGCATATTTTTTAAAGATCGTATAGCCACACCACGTTACTAATCCTATAGTTCTCTCACCAGTTGAAAAGGTTAAATCAGTGGTTGCAGAATAATTAGAATACAGTATTTTCCAAACAATACAACAGGTGAACTCTGACATAGGATTGAAGCTATACAGACTGCAATACCTTGCAATACCTGTAATTGCCCATCTAAAGTGTGTTTGAAATCATGTCCAGAGGCAGACTTATACGATCATGTATGTCACAGTCCTCAAGAGCTAAACGTTCAAAGTCTCTAAATATTTTTTTAGAAACAATAAAGCCCCTTTTCTCTTAAAACCTTTAAAAATTAAAACTTTAAAAATTTATACAAGATGGGTTCCTAATAGTTAATCCACTACTGTCTATGTCCAACTGTGTATCAATTGGCATTATCGCCAGAAGTGGATCTCTCACCGACTGAAAACTTTCATTAATGATTTCCGTGATATTGGCACGGCAAATACTGCCAGGTAGGGCGATAGATGAACTCTGGGCATAGATTTGATACCACACAAAATGAAGCTGCGGTGTCCAAAAATACCATCCAAAAGTCTGATTGTCTTCATGCTTAGCGATATAAAAACTGTTATTATTGCCTGAGGCAGATATTCAGTTTACTGAATCGTACAGGGCAGCTCATTTTAAGTAAACCTGAATCGCCATAATTTCTAGCAGAAGTGCACTTTCTGAGGGTTTAACATGTAACAAAAGCATTGTAACATGTAGCAAAAGTGTCATACTGCAAAGGACTGAAATACGTACTCCGTACCGTATTTCAGGTCATTAGTCTATGTCTTTGATGTCTTTGATAGTAATTAGCTATGCCTCAATTGTGATATTTAAGACATCGTGAGAATATATGGCTCACATCTTAAGTTTGCAGATTTTAGTATAAGTTTTTAGTATATTTCATGGAAAAAAATAAAAATGAATCTACTTTTTGCCACACCTTTATGTATAACTAGGAAAGTTTTGTTTACACAAATTAATTGGTTAAAAATATGTATTGTTATCTACAACGAAGGGGCGACAAATAAGCACTTTGATTTTTTCATTGTTCAAGATAGGTAAGATAATCCAATAAATAGGTAAGATAATCCAATAAATGATTCTAAGGAGAAGAAATGTGGCTGTTGAATCGAAGAGAATCTATATAACTGGAAAAGGTTTCTGTTTTGAAACTTCGACCTCCCCCCCCACCAAAAAAAAAAAAAAACACATCCCTGTATAATAAATCAGCTATGCTAGTTATAAAATTATTAAAAAAGTAATAGATAAAAATTAAAGTACCGATAGGATTTGAGTTCCATTATCGTTACTTTTATAATTGGACTTAAAATGCTAACATCGCCTGAATAGAAAAGCTAGTCTGATTAGGATTTTTATAAAAGTGTCTGCAGAAATGACTAATTTGGTTCGTTTACGTAAATTAAACAGTTATTTAATTCATGTAATTCCTAAGTTCATTACATTTAGTTGCTTCTTAATATAAAATTCCAGAACACTGAATTGAAAACATTAGCATTAATTTTATATACTGAAATAATTAAGAAATGGCAAGATGTAAAAATGAACTTCATCGGTAAATAGCGAAACTGACAAAATCCTTTTAGAGCCCTTAGAATTATAAATTCATGTTGATTATTCAGTTAAATTATTCAACCTCACGAATGAATGAGGAAGAAAAGCAAGTAGAGGGTCTTTCATATTTATAAACACCTTCATGATGTGAATAAATTCCAAGGATGTTTATGAGAAGCCAATTAATTTTTAGGGCATTATAATGAGCATACAAATCTATTATTTTCTATAAATATGATTTTTTACAATGAATCATTTCGATTACAAGAATTTCAAAAGGAACACTCCTTTCAAATGTAGCAAGTGCATATGTTCCTTTAAAATTATAGAAATTATTTCCTTTTAAAATCGTACTGCTATGTAATTAAATGCCAATACTAAGTGATGATTGAATGCCTGTTTCAGTGTCGATTCGCTCTTTTTCGAGCTTCTCTTGCCCGTAAAAGGGATCTATTGCATCATTCCATCGATTGAGTTTACAGCTAGTACCGCTTTTCCACGTAATGCACACTTTTATTCTTCCGACCGCGGGTGTGACTCTTTCACACGAAATGGAACAAAGCACAGCTTTTCCCCTAGGGTAATGGGGATTGGCACCGTTTTGAATTTTGACCGCACGCGGGCTCGCACCTTCGTTTTTATTTAGTGACAACTTATTCAGTAGCGTGGGTCTGTTAGAAAATAGGGAAATCGACATTTGACGTATGGCTTTTGCCCTCTTTGCATGTGGCAATTCTGATAAGCCTTTTAACCTACGTTACTTTAATCTACTCAACAGCTAAAGTTCCTTCTCTTATCGCAGTCATCTAATCTTCTCACATCTCTGTCAGGACCAATAAGAATAAATTATAGTCTAGATTCATTCTGAGGAGTTTCCGTATTTCATATATAAATATTTTTTTATGGATTATGATAAGATCACACTGGCAGTACATATCAATAACCTGTAACAAAGGCTGGCGGCAAAATCTGAAAGCTTTTGTATTAAACAGTTGACTATACAAAAAGTAGCTCAATTATGTGAATATGCGTTTAAAGTCTAATTTTGTATTATTATTTTCATAAATGTACTTAACTCACGCAAATTTAAATTAAAAGCCCACTTATATACGTTGCTTCTAATGAAATCATAAATAATGAACTTAATTTTTTTATTAATTGCGGAGAATACAAGCATTATTACAGTAATAATATCATAATAAAACTGTTTCTGACGTAACACACAATAGGTAAAATATATACACAATTATAGTCATTAATCGGTGTTAATTTAAGAAATTTAAATTTTTCTCTTTCGGATTTTCATCTTGGGAAATCGACATCTTTGCAGTATAGCCTTTTAAAAGTTTCTTTTTCTATAGGAAGCATGTAAAGACATTAGGTATTTTTTGGAAGCAGGAGAGATGAAAAATGAGCAAACGCCTTGGCCGGGAATCAAACCGCGGACATCTGGAATACGCACCCAGAGTGCAGACCACCACACCACGAAGGCATGCGAAGAAGGCGGGAGAAATACCTTAAAAGCATTACTAAAGACGTTAGGTTTTCCTGTCCTGTTCAATTTATAGATAAGAAAGTAAGAGCCAACTCTCGTTTTAAAATAGAGAAATGTCTCTTGTATCATTTACAGACACAATTCAAATAATTTTTAATTATAATCTAAATATACTACATATATACGAATATTAAAAATATTCCAGAACTCGCAAAGTAAAATGCAATGGGTTACTTTTTATGAACTGGTCCATCTCGTTCAGACATTGCAAATTCAAATTTTGTTTTCTCACCATTAAAATAAACTGTGTCAGCTCATCGACCAGTTTTTCAGTATCAGTGTCATATAAGTAAACTTTATTTTTCACTTCTTAATCCAATATCATCCTTTAGATCTTCAAATTCTATTAAAAATTACTTAAAATATTATGCCCTTTTTAATATTTTTTTATATCTGATATCATTTTCACTACACATTTTGTCACAGTATCATCGAATATACTGATTTTAAAATTTGCTTAGCCAGTTAAATTTCTGCTTTCATCTGCTTGGTTTTCATAAAAAAAATCGGTTTCGTTTTCCAAGCCATGTTTGAGTTAGTACTCAGGAAATCAGATGCGGAATATTGCTAATGGTTTCTTTTCGATTTTATTTTATTTACCATTTAACCCATGTTGACAAATTTTGCAAACTTATAAATATCACTAAATTATGATCACTAAATCACTCTTGTATGATCTGCTGAATGCTTTGATTCTTGTCAAGGCTTTGTCCCAAATATCAGTCATTAAATCAAACTCTCAACTTTCTTTTAATAATAATCAGAGCATGAGAGTTCTTAATCTTCCGCAATCACCAAGCTGAAGAAGACTGTAAAAACGAGGAGTGAATTATTCATTCAGTAAAACAAGAAGGTTCTGTTGTATCAAGAGAAGGGGTTATCACATAAAATTTTCGTTACTGTATTCAACGCGGATCATACGATGCAAAATGCAAAGATGCAGTTGAATTATCTCCACAAAAGGAAGCTCTAACAGCAAGCAGTTCAAATTTTTCCGAAGGAAAATACGAACACAATTCGACAACAAATAATTTGTATGAAGTGTTACGAAGTAGATCGATAGAGCAATATGCAATGAGGCAAAGATTGGATGACTTATCACTTCCAAAAAATTTATTACTCGTTTTAAAGATTCTCATGGTACACTTTGGGAAAACAAAAATGTTTCGATGTAAATAAAGTACTCAACTGAACATTATTTTCTATTTTGCTGTAAACTTATTTTAATTCGAAAATAAGATTTTATTTTATGTTTTTTTATTTAATTTTAAATTTAATGTTATCTATTTGGGACAATGAAACCATTTAAGTGATTAGGCTTCTACAGAATGATACAGCCTTGAAGATCTACCTAATCATATTATTCAAGAAGGCAACAGGTTTTCTAATTGATTCTGAGGCTGATTTAGAATTTAAGGGGGCATAAAAAGAATCTGCAGTTGCAGAAAACGAGGAAAATATTTCCCAGATCCAGATGGATTATGTATGGAAATCATTAATGAGTAGAGGATTTTAAGTACTACGTTACTTACAAATAGCTTTAATGTCTTCTTTAATAAAGCTTACACTTCCCTAGCAACTTTAAGGCAGCCACTTCAATGCATTGACTCAGAAAATCTGGCAGCATGTAGGCCAGTATGTCATTTGACAAAGTGAGACTATTACTTTAGACTTGACGTGAGAAAACGTGGAAAGATGAAAAATGAAAACAACGAACTCGCCGGGAATAGAACCACAAACCTCTGGACAGACCACCACACCACGAAGACATGCTAAAAAGGCGGAAGAAATACCTTATATACTTCCCCTTTTAAAGGACGACTTTGGTTTTTAGGGGACCCAATCACCAAATCCTAGGTGTGGATCATCATCCACCACCTTTTAGTTCGAGCGCTACTGTAGAGACATTACGTATTTTTGGAAGCAGACAAGATGAAAAATGAGCAATGCCTTCACTGGGAATCGAACCGCGGACCTCTGGAATACGGGCCCAGCGTGCAGACCACGACACCACAAAGGCATGCTAAGAAGGCGGGAGAAATACCTTATAATTTTAGAACCATAGTTATTGTTTCACTCACTTATATTAAAACCTTTTCTTTTACTACGTCTAACAAATAATACCTCTTAACATGTTTTGTTAATTTATTGCATTTATACCCGTATTTTTACATAGTGCCAATTTTACCTTACTGTATTTTTAATGCTCTATATAATTATGCCTATGTCAGCGTTCATGGAAAGCTTTCTGAAGAAAAAAAGATTTATTTATATTACATATGTAAAGAAATAAGTATTCAAAATTAACAAATTGCTAAGGAGTCGGCATAAATACTGCAAGATCTGCAAATATACAGATAAAACTCATTTGAAACTGTTTTAGGATTGATATTTATAGTAATATTTAAAACTTCATAAAAGTCCGCAGCCACTATATTAATATATGTATCATCAGTTATTTACATTAATTAATGTAAATTTCATTCAATACATGAATATTGTTACGTTTTTCTTTTCTGACACCAGTTGTAAGGTTATTTTCTTCCTTCACGTTCGTACGAGGTTCTTAGATTTGGAGTGAATAACGACGACACTTGATGAAGTATCGAAACACACTTTATTTAGCAATATTAATCAGGACAGCTCCAAAGTCACGTTTTACAGTCGTCGAAGATCTACTATATACTAACTGGAACAATCAGCGACACAGCCTTCAGATTATCAGGTTAGAACGGTGGAAACAGCTTCACTGCAAAGCACCAGAGTACAGCTTTCGACTCTGCTTGGTCGTTCTCGGAACTCCACGTACTCTCGAGACTCTCCACGCTACATCTGGCGATGCACTCGACGACACACAGAGCACAGCTCCCGATTCTTCGGTTCAGTCGTTCTCGGAGCTTAACACACTCTCTCGACGATGCACTAACCGCGATACACTAAGAGACTCTTGGATGCACTCGACGACCAACTCGGCGCTAGACTTCGAGACAATCGCTCAGTGACTGACTATCAGCTCGCTAGACGAGGCACAATCACTGACTGCAGACCAGCAGGGTTTATATAGCTTTCCGCTTGTGTTCGAGAACATTCTGGGCTAAACCGGTAAGAATTCGTTCCAGAAGGTTCTCCATTCGTCCATGGCATATCGTCAATTTTGTCACCAAACTGGCGATTTCTCGCCAAATGTGGCAATCCTGCCTTCCCTTGCTATTTTATGGCAACCCTAAAACTGCTTTGAGGGGAAGCCATCTTGCCGCGCCTGTACATTTCGTAAATATATATATATATATACATACATACATTTTTTTAAGTTAACGCTCTTAATTTTTAGTTGAATAATTAACTATTTGGTGAAAGAGGTCCTAGCTTACTATAAAAAATTCAATTTTAATAACGTTTTCAAGAACACAACACGCATTGAATCATGTTTAATAAAATGGTCAAAGCTCTTTTTTATTTTGTTTGAATGCTTCATCAATCTCTCATTCTATATCCATACTCTTTAAGTAACTGCAACAGTTGCTGCGGAAATGCGGAAAAATGTATTCAGTTTTCCATCTTCAGCTTCACGACTCATTTTAACGGTAACTTGTAATGAAATGATGGAATTATTTGAATTTCTGCATCTGCTTTGAAAGATATACTGATATTATTTTTCCTTTATAAGAAATAATCATTAGAAATTTGATTAGGAAAGAAACGAAAGAGAAATGGCAAGGAAGAAGAGGCAAAGGAGATATAAAAGAAGGGATGTACACTGCGAAAAAAAGGGGGGACAGCTCTATAGCTCCCTTTCTACTGGGTCGATTGACATAATTCAAATTGCGTTTTCCATGTCTCGAAAGCGCGACTTAGGATATATATTAGATTTATATATAGCATTATTCTAACATAGGTATTTTGACACAACATCGGACATTTTCTGAAATAACATGCCAATTTTCGATTCTACAACTCAAATTATGCCAGACTGCTAAGTTTTGCAAAAATCCTATAAGCAGTTTTTAAAAAATTGGCTTCCAAAATTTTAGCTCCTCAATGTTAATTGAATTCGGCATATATTTATTAATATCTCTTTTTATTGAACTTTTTTTATTCTTCCTTTCACATTTCGAAATTTAGGTTCAGTCCAAATAAAATTCACTCATTTTTTTGTGTGTTTTATTTTTAAAATTTCTATTTTTAAATAATTTTTATAAATTTTTCGAAAAAATTTTGAATTATAACCTATAAAATTTTTACAATCATCTTTAAGTATGTGTAGTTCTAAGCATACCTGCAAAAAAATTAGAGTTTGAAGATAATATATCCTTTTTTGAAGATAATATATCCTTTTATGTTTTTTGCTTTAATCGTTAAAGTGATATTTTTCCAAGTTGCGTAAGGACAAAGTTTTCTGATGCTATGTATCATTACGATTTTTAATTTTTACTTTTATTTTAACTATTATTATTAATGCAATAAAAAACAGGTTGGCTCCACTAGCGTGGTCAGTGCAATTTTAAACAGCGGAAGAGTTTCATTTAAAATATTCAGTTTTTTAGATCGACTAATTTTGTTAGATTTTTCTAAACCACTTGGTGCTTTCCATTTTAACGGAACAGGCTTTACTTTACCTTAGCTAATTCTTTCTGAGTTAAAAAATGTGGGGAAGTTTAAGATTAACTGTTAAATTTCAGAATTATTGCATTTATTGTAAATGTTACAGATAATTATTCCAGTAAGCTACATATTAACATACCTTTTACACTTTATTATACGTACCAGCTACATAATTTAATTTCTATTAATTACTTAGGATATAATTTTTTCAAGATTTTACTTCAGTATTTTATTAATGCACTCTCATTCGACCAAATAAAACTTAATTTTATGGCAAGTTACACTGTAATTTTTAAGATCCTTTCTGAAAGAAGCACTCATAAAACTTAATATTAGTTTTATCCTCCTCATTAGATATCTTATTTATTTTTGTCTTGTTAAGTTGGAAATGAAAGTGATACAATTAGTCTCGCCGCTAACTTTTACAGATCAGCCAGTGGAAAACTGCTACCTTAAAAAGCAGATGGCGTCTTTTGCAACGCAAGAAAACTGCATGGTCATAAATTCACTCAAAATCCTTTCAACACTTTCTTGGGTGAACAACTGTGGTTTCTGTTCTGCATTTGAGAGAATGCTGTATGAGTAGATTCAGATGGCATGGCAGGAAAAAGAGACCGGATTAACATAGCTTTTACGATCTTCTTGAATACATCTTCATTCGGTTTTAAAAATTAGATCATTACGTATAATGGGCGAACATCAAAAGTACCGATATTAGTCATAAAACATACTTGTGAATTTTGCATCCACATGATGAGAAAACAACGAATTTCTCTCTCAAGTATTTTTATAGGAGGTCTTTCGTAAGTGCATTGCGGTGGGTAGATTGCTAGAAATGTAAGTAAGGGATGCCTTTAAGTATTAATATTACCTGAATTTTAAATTGCTGTTACGTTTACGAGCAATTTACTTACATGAAAATCCTAAACCATTTGCTATCATAAAGTTTTAAATGGTTTATTACCAAATTTTACAGTAAGATGTACATAATATATTTTTCGCTCAGAAAAAATATATATATATATATATATATATATATATATATTATTTCAGCTTTTGGATTCGCAAATTAGGGATGAACTATATAACAATAATATAATTTTCTGTGAAGTAGATTTTATGTAAATCTCGAAAGGATAAATTTCCCATCTTTTTTTTTTTTTTTGCTTATTACGTGCTCCGCCCTTAGGCACTGCACAGAAAGAGAGGGATTGCCCGTGGAGGCCTTTTTAAGGGAAACTGGCTCGTATCCACGTTAGACATAGGAAAAAACCACGAAAACGCTCATGGAGCCAGCCCGTTCGCCGGAATTCGAACCCGGACCCAACTACCAGTGTTCAGCGGCTTTTACCTCTCGGCCGCTGGTGGGCCGTTTTCTCATTATTTGAAAAGAAAAATTCGTTTTCTTTGGAATATATATATATATATATATAAGGTAATTATGAATAAATTAAAAGAAGCCAAATACCTGCGCTAAAGCTGCTAAATAATACATTGCGAATTTATTTATGAGAAGAGTTTTGTATATTATCTCCTAGGAAAATGATACATATACATATATAGCATATATGTGTGTGTGTGTATACATAATTCGGCATAAAAATTAAAGTAAAAATTATTCAAATAGATATTTCTTGAAAATTGGAAATGCAGGTAATAAAACTGATATTTTTATGCACACATACAACACAGGTTTAGGAAAAACCACAATGTAGTATAAAGTGTTAAAATGCATATCGATGTTGTGCTTTCAATCGGAGTAAAAATGCAACCGTTTGCCATTAAATTTTCAATTTATATGAAAATCTTGTTTGAGTGTGGCCATTTCATACGAGAATATAACGCATGAAATGGACAGCAATTCATACATTTCACTTAAAATATCATATTATGAGCTTCATTATTACATGCCTGTTATTTCCTGTAAGAGATAGTACAGTTATAATCCTACAGTAAAATGTACGTATTAGAGGGCCAGCTCAAGAAAAAAAGTGTATTACTCCTGCCAACAATAAAGAAGCATTTACTATAAGCTGTATCCGCTCATATAAAGTCCGCAAATTAATTTTTAGGAAGGAATATAAGTTTTAAAAATATTAAAAAATGCGTGTATAGAAGTGTATAGAAGGTTAAATCTTATGATGTTAGGTTAAATGAACATGTTTAAAAAAGGTGATTCGTACAGTTAGTGAGTAGCAACAACCATCAGGTGTGGGGGGGGGGGGAGGCACCACATTCAAACCAACCAAGAAAAACAGTTTGTTTAAAACATTTGCTACGATGCGCTTTTAGAAGGAAAACGAGAACTTTGTAGGTCCAGACTTCCAAAAAGAATATCTTCCTGTTAGAGCCGTATACAACCTTCATACAACCCAAGCACAAGTACTTAAATGATTTTGATGTCCCAGCATACACTTATGATTGCCTTTTCAACGTTCTTTCTCTCTTGATCTTGGTTTGGCTGCACCATACATTTTTAGTAAAACAGGCAATGGTGAATTTTGTGATGCCTTTTTTTGAGTCCCCAAGGACCTTTTCTGCGGTGTGCTCTTTCTTTTGATGCTCTATGCCAACGCTTACTTTGCTTAATGGCTCAACCAGTTACGCTTCCAGTCATTGAAGGCAATTTCATTGCAACAAAACCATTTAATATCATAATCTTGTTGTAAATTATGTGTATTTGTAATCTTTGTCATATAATTTAATTTTATTAATGTTAAAACATTTGTCAGTTGCGAGTCCATATGCTCTTTATTTATTTATTTATTTATTTTTGGTGAAAATTAATTGTGTGGTACCAAACTTCCTTTTTTATAACTGCTTCTGTGGAAAAATGTCTTTGAATTCCAGTGTTTTATTTTCCTTTACCGATCCAGGAACTAACTGTTAGGTTATTTTGTAAGGATTTTCTGCGTGCTTTCGTAGTGTAAATGGAAAGCATGTCCGTGTAGCAATCAGAAGACCTCGGATTCCAAGTCACGGCGAAAGCAGAGCGCAATTTTTTTCATTTCCTGTTTCTCTAATAGTCTGTATAATTTTGGGATATTGCTGCATGTCTTAAGTCAGCTATGCACGTTTAACTTGCAAACGTAGATGGCTCAAAAGATGTCTTTTTTACGAAAAAGTAAATAAATGAAAAAAGAAGAAAAAAAGAAAAAACCGAAAGGATTCAGATTTTAATGGTGCGCTTAAAAGGGCTCTTTTAAAGTTTAAAATGGTTAATCAATAGGCAAGGCCCAGATAGAATAGCGAAACATTTTCGAAGATACTAGATGAATATACATTAAGACTAATATGGAAACATTAAACATCTATGGTGCACTTGAAAATTGAATATGTATAAACACAAGAAATTTTTTTAAAGAAAAATCTAAAATTATTTCGAGAATTTTGGGGCATTATGCCGTTGAAAATTGATCAGTAAATACATAAAGAAAGAAATTTAGAACCAATTTTTCACTAAGACCAAAAATTGAAATTCAACTAAATAAATTTTCATAAAAACCTATAAATGTAGACTTAGAATTCTGAAAAAGTTAAAAGAAAAATGTAAATAAACATATATACTCATATTTAGTGTTTTCAATGAGATATATCATGAATTAAATGCATTTTTATTTAAATCAATGAAAATAAAAAGTAAAATTTAATATTCCTAAGAATTGAATGTATTCATTTTAAATACCTTAGTTTTTTTAATCAATAACACAGACAATCACAGACAGACATCAATAAGATCAGATAGATTAAATATGAAAAATTAATAGCTTATAATTTGACGAATGGCAGTAGACTGGATGAAAAGTTAATTAACGTAAAATTGTGCTTCGAGACTAATAGCCCTTTTTGCTAAAATGACCATAGTAATTTAAAAATAATGATGCCAAATTTATACGTAGTAAAAATCCTAAAATTATGCAATGGAATTCAGCTTCAAATGGACCCTAGAACTTATTTTTCATTACTAGTGAAAGTGGTTAAAGTAGTGTAATTTTTCCATTTTTAGTCCAAAGGTGCTTTGTTCCTGAAAGGACTATTGTTTCCGTTTTGCGATTTTGCTTCGGAACCCTATAAAAGGCGTATCAATTTTCAAATCGTTGCCACCAAATACCCTGCGAAGAAATCAAATTTGCCCTGCGAATTTTCAAAATCGCCCTGCGAAGAAATCAAATAATGAAGAATTTGCATAAATGTATGTATGTTTCTCGCACTATGATAAAACAACGGTACCTAGAGCCATCCAATTTTGAAATTTTGAATGACGTAATCCTACTGCGAATATGGGCATCTGAAAGCCCAATTTGTATTATTATTGCTAAAATTTGGAATTTGTTTTATTATCGATTTCAGATTTTGTAACACTTGAACAAATTTTTGATTAACAAACTCAACGATTTAAAAGCGAGCAATGTCAACAACTCTGGGGGAAAAATCTTTTTTATCTCCAGCGCGCGGAACTGTGTATTGGAAATTCTAAAGATATACTCATTTTAAATTTATTTTGCGACATTGCTGTTGAATTGAATTTTATGGGTGTAAGGATTATGTTAATTTTTCTAACAGTTAAATTTTGAGTTAAAATTCCTTTCCTATCACTTCTTAATTTCAACTTACAACTTCCGGCCTGAAAGTATTTTTAGAATTACGTGTAAATGCAAATTTAAGGAGTAGTATCTAACCGTGAAGTTCTACTGTCTTAGTTAGTTTGGTTTTTGGTTTATTTAATTACGGCAAAGCACACTAGGGCTATCTGCCCAAGGGGAGGGATGCCTTCGTGGAGGACTTTCTAATGTCTTAGTTAGAGAGAACCAGTGATTCTGGCTAGCACGCGTCTGCCTTTTTAGGCTACTCTCCCTTAAGCTAGTATTACGCTCGGCCGTACTTTAGGCCCTTGATAGCTTCGCAGTAATTAGCGTTAAGGGGCCAACTCTGATAGAAGTTTGATAGCTTCGGCTATATATTTTTAACTAAGATTAGTTTAGTTTAGTTCTTAGTCTCTTAAGTTCAAGCCCGAGTGTCGGCTTTATTGTACAACTCCAGGACGGAGTTCTGTTACACTTTATTGGAATAATAAGGGTTATTTCACCCTTCTTACTTGTTGTTTTCCATCCCACGAACTCATCGATTATTCGCTTGCTAGTTCTTAAGATTCTTCACATTCAACTGTAACTTAAAAGTACACAGTACATAATCCTACAGTGGCGCCCGAACTAAACGGTTGGTGGAGGATGATTTCTCCCCACCCAGGATTTGGCGATTGGGTCCTCTAAAAACCCCAATCGCCCTTTAAAAGAGGGAGTATATAAGATATTTCTCTCACCTACTTGCGTGCTTTCGGGGTGTGGTGGTCTGCACACTGGGCCAGTATTCCAGAGGTCCGCGGTGCGATTCTCGGCGAAGGCGTTGTTAATTTTTCATCTTTCCTGCTTCCAAAATACCTAATGTCTGTACATGGTTTAAGTGCAAAGAGCATGATATTTAAAAAATAAAGGTAACACACGAAAAGTTAAAAAGACGTCCCTTTGGACGTAATTTAAAATCTGAAACCTTTCAGATTTTTTTTTTTTTAAATTCACCAATGCGGCTATTAGTCCCAGACTTCACTTTTTGTCTTTATTACTATCCAAATGTTGACATCAAGTGTTACAGCCATGTATTATTTTTAAATAAATAATGCAGCGAATAAAAATGTTATCGCCATGTATTATTTTAAAGAAAACATGCAGCGAATCTAAAAATAATATATGTCAACGTTTAACATTTATCAAGAATTCTAAAAGGTATCTGCTGCAACTTGTTTTAAATTCTAAGCGTCAGTGTTTTGACCAATTGGTGAAACATAAAATATTTAATTTTTAAGTATAATCGGTCTGTTACTACTTAACGTAGTAAGCTATTTGAAAGCAATAAACGATGTTCCTTATCATTTTTATTAATTAACGGCTTTACCCGAGAAATTATACTAATTAGATTTATTAAAAGCTTTATGTATTCTTTTCGTTTTATAGTATTTAGTTTAGAAGGCTTGACACGCCAGCGGCTAGTTATTTGAAAAGTGAAGCGGACAGAAAAATTGAAGTTCCAGAATAATAGCCCTTCTCGACTAAAAATGTATTAATACTCCATAGAGAATTCTAAAGACATAGTGCTTTTAAAAACTTTGTAATTTTGCCGATGAGTTTTATGAGGAGTAAGGGTGAAGAAAATAGAGCTTAATAATAAAGTTAAACGATTAAAAGGTTGTGTCAGCAGGAGGGAATTCAGAGGCAGATAGATAGAATGCGGGCTTAATGAGAGCATAAAAAACCTTAACTACCCCTCTGGTGCGATGTTAAAATCTGAATCACCTCTCTCTCTTTTTTTTAATGTCCAGGGGCAATTTTAAGCATTGTGAATCGATTTTCTTCCATAATTTCTTTATTAGGGTAAGGAACAGTACAGTAGTTGGAACTATCTTCACACATCAAGGGTCAGCATACAAATTTTAAATTCATATGTTTTAATAAAATATGTCACGCGATCAAAATTATCGTAAATTAGATGTGTATCTATCTCATTTGATTCATTTCTTAATCTGGAGCTATTCTTCTCCTGCAAACATTAAGAAATACCGAGTTTTGCAACTGTTTTTAAATACTCTGTGTATATAGAGAAAGTGTGATACAGAAGCTTGAAAACATCTTTCAGTTCCGCAAATCATCCCACAGTCCATTATACTTCATATTCATACATCATCAACTGCTTAGAGAATAAAGGTATTAAAAACTAACTGTGCTAAATTTTAAGTAGCCCCGTTTTTTTATTATTTTGGTCTTGCTATAACTTCGTCAGGTTTTGACAGATTGCTTCGAGTTGCTACGTTTTCGAGAGAGAGCTTGGTAGCACAGCCGTCACCCTGTTTTAGTTTTCCTGCTGTTGAAATTTAACTTACTGACGTAAGTTTTTGCTAGTCGCGATTTTTGCGCGGGCACATAATCAGGGGTGAGCCAAGGTTTAGGTTAGACATATTAATTTTGTACTATATATTTGATTAAATTTCAGCGTGTTTGGTTATCTATTAGCTAGCGGAGTTTTGTTTCTATTAAGCTTTTAGTTTGTGTATCTGTTAGGTTAATACAATTTTAAATAGCTTTATTTTAACCTTTTACTATTTAGTTGGCAGTTTAAAGTTAAGGCTAAGTTACATGAATATGGTAAAACACACGATTATCTGCCTAAGGGAAAGGATGCCTTTGTGGAAAACTTTCTAAGGGAAATGGGCTCGTATTCACGTCACACATATGGAAAACCCCTGAAACCAAGCAGGCAGCTAACCCATGTAATCGAACTAGAGTCGAACACCCAGAACTCAGTTTTTAACCGCGTGGACGAAGGGGGTTTCTTATGTTTAAGCCAATAAGAGATTGTAAAGCTAAAGCAAAGAAAGATCAGAATTATCTGTGATTTTAGATTTACAAAGATGAAAATGCAAACATTTCGCTAAGAACGCTCATATTGGTCACCCATTCAGTTTCAGATCACTCGAAATGCTGCTACTTTGGAGTTACAAGTGAGGTAACTAATTATGCCTCTAGGCTGTGCGATTATTTAATGAAAATTCCTTAAAACTGCTCTTTCCGAATGCAAAAGTTTGCTGAATTTTTGCTGAATTCCTCAGATTATTTCTGCGGTATTCTTGAACCATGAAACCAGTCTTTCTCTCTAGTGCTGCCATCTATAGAAGCCGCGCGTAAATTTTAAATTTCATCTTATGCTGGTAAACTGAAAAATTTCATTGAATTTTTTACCGCTACTGAAATCGAAACCTAAGCATACATAATTCTAGGAAAGTGCCGGAGCCTTGTGTAAGGCTGTCTTTCTAGAAAGACTTATTTTAACGTAAAAGAATAAAATGATGATGATGATAATAATAAATAAAACAATGTGTTACTAATTGATATTAAATAGAATACTAAATTAATTATTTATTCTGATAAGTAAAATAATAATTTAAATAAAATATCTTATGAAGATGTTGATTTAAAAATTTTCAAATTCATTCTCTCATTTCATAGCCTAATGCATAAGGTTTCATCTTTGTATTTAGGACCATCATTTCGGATTAGTAAGAGAATTTCTCTTTATTGGCTTAGAAATAGAGAGCGATTCATATGGAACTGATTTGAGCTTTTTATATTATGTAAATCATTACATTTTTTAACTATTAAATTCAATTAAAATAGATTCTCACAATTTATGTAATCAAATTGTTTTGAAATGTCTTAGAAAATTTAATATGGTCCAACCAAACCACAAGGATTAAATAATGAAATATTTTAATTACAGCCAAAATTTTAAAATTTGATTAGAATCTGTGAATGTCAAAATACAATATTTTTGTGGCGTATTACAATATTTTTGTCGCGCATTAAGTGTAATTAACCACATCTCGTTTTTAATCTTAAGAAAATTTGGTATGTAGCGGTAATTCAGTTCACTTTGAGGTGTTTACTTAACTAACAATAAAATGTTTATTTTCTTACTGTACAAGAACTACACAACAAATCCTGTGAGTTTAATGATAAGATGTTGATGAGATAATGTTTTACTTTACCTTTGTGGTAGAGTAGTTAGATCTTTTTAAACTCCACTTAGAAAAGAAATTCAGTTCGAAAGCAATATCGTGAAAAATAGAAAAGAGTTTTATACTTCTCATTCTTAATTTTTTTGAATGTATTTAAACTGTAGAATCACAAACTTGAAAGGTGCTGAAGTCAGAGTGCACTAAAAAGAATGTCTTATTACCGTACAAAAGAAAGCTTGGAACTTAGAACAGGAAGACTTGTATCTTGTGCAGTTTCTTAGTACTTTCTTTTGCCATTACTAGAAAGACAGCTTTGATCTGTGATAGTCGCTCATACCGAAATATGAGACACTATAAACGCTTGCTGAAGTAAGAAAATGCTAGTGATAGCATATTAAAAAAAAATTTTCCAGGTCTTCGATAGCTTAATGAAACAAAGGGTTTTTTTTTTAATTTAAGATAATAGCTTGTTGATCAGCACTCTTTTTATCTTGGAGGTCAGCTAATGTTCTTGTTTAAATGAAGAAAATTGCTCATATCTTTAGTGAGAGGAACCTAGAAAGCATCTCCGTTTCTGCTAAAGGAGTGTAGTAGTTTTTGTTCAGATAAAGCAAAAATTGCAAATGAAACTTTTAAGAACATAAGCTCTGAACTACCTGTGATAATTTTGTCAATCTGCAATAAAGGTTTGGTTTGGTTTGGTTTATTAAGATTATGGCAAATCACACTAGGATTATCTGCGTAAGGGGAGGGATACTTTTGTGGAGGACTTTTTAAGGAAAATTGGCTCGTATACACTTTACACATGGAGAAAATGACGAAAACGCCCATGAAGCCAGCCCGTTCACCTGGAGTCGAACCCAGGTCGGAAATACCAGTGTTCAGTGTCTTTGTCGCTCGACCGCTGGGGGGCCTTGTAATGATAGGTTTCATAATACAGTGAAATGGAATAAATAATTGACCGGACCATGTGCCTGTATAGGTAAGTCGCTCAAGGTCGAGATGTTATTCCTTCATTTGTAAGTTTCTTATTTAACTCACTAATTTTGTTTTATTTTAACTAGCCCCTCCCTTCCGTTAAACCATTCCCAGAAGATGCATATAGCGGAGAAGAAAATAAAGATAACTCGAAATGGAGGTACGTTAGGTGGTAGAAGTGAATTAAAGTTAACCGTAAGCTTAAATCTTGGGTAAATAGGATTCCGTTGACTTTATTAACAATCGGCGAGAATAATAAGATGAAGAAGCTTTAGTTTCCGAGAAAAAGAAAGCTTGTTGTTAACATTTCAGGCACTTTTCCGTTATGCACCTGCCACGCATTTTGGCATGCGTTTGCATAATGGAAAAGCACTGTGTGTATGCGCCACCTGTAAACTATTCCTATAACTAGAAATTATTATCTATTAAAAAACCCGTTAAAATGCGTGGTAGAGGAATAAGGGAAAAGTACCACATTTTAATTTTAATTTGATTGCTATTTATGTTTGGATTTGTATTCTAGCAAAAAAAGCGTAGATATTAATAAAAAATTTAGTTCTGTTTAAAATCTAATTTAATTGCCGTACAAATAGGAACACCTTTTAAGATAAGAGCGAAAATCTGCCAGTAAGACACAAGTTCTTCTCATCTGAGTATAGGTTTTCAGCTGAAAAGTTAGCAGCAGCATTACACATTGTTAGCGTGCTTTTAATCAACAGTACATCTGTATAGAACACATTTTGGTTCTTATGCTATCTTTCTTTTTCCACTATATTTATTACTTTTTTTTGTCAAATTTCCACAAGTGAGAAATTTTTAGTATCAGCATCCAAATTATTTAAATTCATCATATGTTTCATTTTGCAATACACGTTGTAATTGTTCGATTGTGTGTTCATAGATGGCAGCACTATTGATAACAAAGCGAGTTTTTCTATATGCATCGCATATAAGCTGAAGGACTAAGCAATCCTTCAGAAGCATGTAAAAAATATTTTAATGCTGTTAACCGTATGTATTAAAATATAATCAATAATAAACTCTAAAATGATATGTTATTTTTTGAAATAAAGTAAAACTTGTACGAAATTCCGTCCTTGAACAAATTTGTTCATTTCTCTTGGGGATCTGAGCTTGGTACCAGTGTATCAATGACACCAATTTCCGAACTTTATCATAGCATTTCTACGGATGTGAAGCAATGTTCTTGAACGACGGCAAGAGAGTTCAGTATATATGTATTGGCACTGCAGAGTAAGAAATTAGATAGTGCTCAAATGTAAACACTAGGATATTACCAGGGCTTAATTTCTAAAATTAGAAATGCCGGAACCGTATGGAAGACTGTCAGGAAGGAAGAAAACAATAAATAAATAAAATAACTGAAAATTAAAAAAAAAAAAAAAATCTGAAAAGTTTCAGATTTTAAATTACGTCCAAAGGGACGATTTTTAATATTTTCTGTGTCACCTTTATTGATTAAATATCATGTTCTTCGCACTTAAAATATAAAATTCAGTTACACACTTACAAGCGCTGGATCTAAAAAGGTCCTCTCCCTCCGTAGATTGTTGCCATTGTTTGCTTTTAAATTGTTGAGTTTGTTAATCAAAAATTCGTTAAAGTTTTACAAAATATGAAATAAATAATAAAACAAATTCATTATTCCAAATTTGGGCTTCCAGAAGCCCATATTCGGGTGGTGGTGTTGGTGTATTTAATTATGGCAAAGCACATTAGGGCTATCAGCCTAAGGGGAGGGATGCCTTCGTGGAGGACTTTCTAAGGGAAACTGGCTCGTTACACACGGGGAAAACCACGAAAACACCCATGCAGCCAGTCCGTTCGCGGGATTCGAACCTCGGACCGAACTACCAGTGTTCAGCGACTTTACCGCTCGGCCGCTGTTGGGCCCATATTCGGGTGGAAACGTACGTCATTCAAAATTGGATGGCTCTAGTTACGTTGTTTTATCACAATGCGAGAAACATACATACATTTACGCAGATTCTTCATTATTTAATTACTTTAAATATAATACAGAGCTCTAATATTTGGTGGCAACAATTTAGAATGTGATTCGCCGTGTATAGTGAATCAACGCAAAATGCCCAAAAGAAATTAATAGCACTTCTGGGCAAATTTTCCCTTTGAGCTGATAATTAAGTAATTAGAACTAAAAGAAATGTAAAGAGTTAAATAGAAATTTAATAAATTATTAAATTAATTATAAATTGTTAAATAAAAAGTAAACACCTTAGTCTTATTTTGAGCTCCGATTGGAATTGGAATTCCACTCAGAAGCTAAGAAGTACTTCAACCGGTCTCGTTTGAATTTAAGCCCTTATTATACATATAATGTATAATTTCAAGGAATAATAGAAATAAAAATCATTGAAAATGGTGAATAAAACACCAATGAAAAAATGATAAAACTGTCAAAGTGTCATAGATAAGATTAGTGAGAATTCTAGAAACAGTATCAGGATGTAGAAGGAAGTTTTAACAGAAAAGTGTAGCTTTGAAAATGAAGAGGGAAGAGTCTAAGACTTTCTGATAGCGATGCCCTGTCGATATAATTTTAGCGGTCAGGTAGAAACTTTCCCTAAATAAGATACGACAACAACGGGAGAATAAACGTAAGACTCCTCTATACAAGTGACTAGTGGTCCTCCGCGTTTGGTTATATCGTTCAAAATGTGTACAGGAGCTCCTCTGTAGTAGGAAATCACTCGCGTAACACGTGCGCGACCAGGGTGATGCCTTTTAGCTCTTTCAAGAACGAAACATTAACCCGCCCTCATACATTCATTGCAAAATAAGCCTTTGGCATGTGGGTGAGGGCTTTGTTTCCTTAAAAGTCTCAACCTCTGCACGAGGGAAAGATAAGCCTGCAGAAGTTAAAATCGATTTTTAAGATATATTTATTATTAAAATAAAATTTGATTGCTGAAATCATGGTTAACTTATAAGGTATTTCTTCCGCCTTCTTTCCCCCCCCCCCGGGTGTCGACGTAGAGAACTCTGCGAAGCTACTGGCTAGGATCTGTACCTAGGCAGTCTCGGCCACGGGGGTATAAAATTTATGAACTTGGTGGTTCTGAAGGCTCTGGGAAAGGTCACTTATTGGCCGACCCCGGAGTTTGGCATGTCCTAGCGCGGCGTGGTACTAGTAACCCGGGGGTCTCCCCCGGGGTCGCTGGGTAATGTCCCGCTGCGACGGGCTCGCCCAAGCGACTGGTAGGAGCATTAGACGACCGGTGCTGCCTGAGGCCCGTCCCCAGGTGGTGCGCTGCTCTTCTGGAGGGTAATAGTGGAGGTTGAACCTCCACGACGTGCCCAAAGGGAGAGTGGACCTGCAGTGAGATTAAGTTTACTCGGAGCAGGGCAGCCCAAAATCCATCCCGCCTTCTTAGCGTGCATTTGGGGTGTGGTGGTCTGCACGCTCAGCGAGTAATTGAAAGGCCCGTGGTTCGATTCCCGGCGAAGGCGTTGCTAATTTTTCAATCGCTCTTGCTTGCTTCCAAAAATATCTAATGTCTCTACAAACTTACATAAAAGAAGTGTTGGAGACGTTTTATTAAGGACTCCGGATAAAATTATGATTTATCTTAAAAACGGAGAAGTACCGGCACAGTTTAAGCTCTGGATGTTACAGTAGCACGCAGATATGTACTAAATTCGAAAAACATTTTTATTTTTGCATATTTTATTCATCTTTAAGAAACTCTTGACCTGCCTTTTTCTATAAATTGCAAAATCTTTGAGTAGTTCTCCACAACTAATCTTACGTAAGATGTCTATTTCTATACTTACATAAGCTCTACAACCCGTTTTGCTCCGTAGCTTTATGGTGGTTTTAATATATTTCAAGCAAAATAATGAACTCTTTTACAAGCAGTTACAACTGATGCTTAAAAGAAGCGAAAGCAAATATCTATAGTTAGACGCTAACAGTAAATATCGTTCTCTGTAGTTCTTTAATAAAGTTTAGGATGATCGAATCTAGTTTTCCATTTTTAGTTGCGTTGATGGCGCCCTTATGAACAAAAGTGCTGAAACTCAACCGAGAAGTTAGTGTTCGAGTTCTTTAGGAGTGTTTTTCAGCTTTTCACAACACTGAGAAAACCTATCGATTTCAATATATAAAGAAATGACATTTTGTGATACATCATTTTGAAAGGAAACGATCTGTGTTAATTATTTACATTCCTTTTCCGTGACTTATCTCACTTGTCTGTCAGTAACATCAGCACAAGCCCACGATATTCATCGTGGCAAAGAAGTGCAAGATTGCGCTTATCTTTGGAAGAGCCGCGAGCAGCATACAGGAGACAGTACGACTTTGCTGAGTTCTGCACCTAATTTTGATGAAAAGTATCCCGGGGGCGGGACGGGTCCGAGGGTCTCTACACCTCTTACCCTACTACCAACCTCTCGAGAGGACTTTCGGTTCGCAGCATATTTAGAGTGCTCCCAGGTTGCATAGACACTATACATTTATAAACATCCATGCTTTCTCCGGGATTTGAACCCGGGTCCTTAGGTAGTCAGCGTCGCTAACCCTATTCCTTTTTTTTTTTCTTCTTCTCAGTTTTCAGTTCTATCAATTATTTAGCGAAATATAGCGATCAGAAAATTATCTGTATCATTCAGATGTATTTCTTGTGTATATCTATCTTTAGTATCTTTTCTTAGATACATGCAAGAGAGTGAGCTACGTTGTAATCATCATTTCGTAATATTTTCTTCGTTAGCTGTATTATTTACAGCTTTGCACCGCATGGTTCACTATCAAATCAGCTTTGGAAAATTTCCGTGGTGCTCCTTTTCCTATAAAGTTATTTAATACTGATTATTTTCACTAATGATTAATCAATCTCTGACTAAGGCACTACACATAACTTTTTTAACATGGTTAGATTTTCTCGTTTCCATTTCAAATTTTTGCTTTAATTTTACTTTTTGTTAAAATTATGGTCAATTACTGTTACGATTATCCAAAAATGCCATCACAAATTAGACATTAGGTCATTAGGACTAAAGATGACCTATGAGTTTTTACGGGAAACAGTTTAGAAGTTATCAGAGTTCTTCTATGACTTAGAAGTGTATGCTGCTTTTAATAATCATAATAATGAAAATAACAATAACAAAAAATAAAAAAAAAGAAAGAAAATCTGAAAGGTTTCGGATTTTAAATTATGTCCAAAGGGGCTTTTTTTTTTTTTTTTTTTTTTTTTTTTTTTAACATTTTGTGTGTTACCTTTATTTATTAAATATCACGTTCTTTGCACTTAAAACATAAAATTCAGTTCAAGAGCAATATCACAACATAATTTTAAATTGAGCATATCTTTAGAATTTCCGATACACAATCTCACGCATTGGAGATAAAAATGTTTCTTTCTGTACGACGTTGCTATTGCTCACTTTGAAATCCTTGAGTTTGTTAAATTAAAAATTTCGTTAAAGTTTTACAAAATATGAAATTGATAACAAAACAAATTCCTAATTTCAAGTTTGGGCTTCCAGACGCCCATATTAGCAGTAGGATTACGTCATTCAAAATTGGATGGCTCTAGGTACCGTTGTTTTATCACAATGCGAGAAACATACATACATTTATGGAGATTCTTCATTATTTAATTTCTTCGAATATAATACAAAGCGATAATATTTGGTGGCAACAGTTTGAAAAGTGAAACGGACATTCAGTGTGATTCGACGAAAAAAATCACAAAACGAAAACAATATTTTCTCAGGGACAAATCCCTTTGGACTAATAACTAGGAAAAAAAACATATTATTGGAATAAATTTGTAATAACTGTGGAATAAATTCTTAAATTTGTAAATTTTAATACATTAATTCGTATTAATTTGTAAAGTACATCATTTACAACAAATGGGAAAACAGAGCCGACGCAGATTATCAAAAGAGATTCTTAGTTATAGTTACACTGGTCATTCAAGGACAGATCTGCGATAGTGTGGCGATGGATATTACTCTGGCGTCAGAGACTGTTTCTGTAATCTGATGAGCAGATCATTTGTAGATATTGATGATAATAATTTAACTGCAATCAAGTTTATTAAATTGTATTATCGCAAATATTCTGCTAATGTCTTTATTAGTGTCTGCTTATAACTTGTCTTTTTTCTCAACTGTATGAACTCTCTCCTTGTATTGTTTGGATCTATTTGCAAAGATTCAGTCAAGTTATTGCAAAGTTTTGGCTTTTAGTGATACGTGGTATAGCAGTATGCATTCAATGAATTCTGTTCAAAATATAACTTTTAGTTGGGTATCATAACTATTTAGCTTATAAAATGACATTCAACTGAAAACTGCTTTCTACAAGCACTGTTAAGCCGGTATGAAAATGATCCATAGAGAAAAATTTCAAACCCCAAAAGGCATTCATCTAAATTTCAAAATTTATTTATCCGGGTCGGAATGTCCTTTCACTATTTCATGACTTGCAGATTCTGCGTTATCACTTCGTTTCGCCTTTGGGAAATATTTTCTGTACGGAGAAACATCATACGGAGATTGTTAATCAAAGCATTTGGGATATTTTTCGATTATAAAAACAAATATTTCTATAAAAAGAGACTGAAAAAGCTACTAAAATGTTGGCAGAAGGCCACTAAAGACGAAAAATTAGGAATTCATCAAAACAGTAAACTTTTAAGTAAGATTTAAATGGAATGACTTTCATTCAAATCATTCAAAACCCACACTCTAGCAGATTTCTGAAAAGCATTTGCTGCGTTTATTAGCTTAGATGAGTACTGATTGTTAGTCTAAACATCTTTTAATTTTTTTAAAAGAGCATGCATTATAACGCATGCTTTCTAAACCAAATAGGACGAGTACATTTGCATATGTTTTGCAGTAAAGGAAAAATCCGATTCGATTAACTAAATTATTGTTTCTGAAATAGCTCTAAGTTTCTTTTTACGTCATTCTTATAAAACATTAGCAAGCAAGCGGCAAGGCCGTATATGTACGGCCTTGAATATTTATTGTGATATCTGTAAGAGCGCATATATACGTGCATAATAAAATATGTCAACGAAATTAAGGCAATATATATAAAAAAATTGTTCTCATAGTAGTTTTGGGAAATTTGTGCTTTCTTAGCGAAAACCCTGGCCTCCCAGAGGGGAGGGTTAAACAAATTATAATAATAATAATAAACCAGAAAGAACTTTAAAATTATGCTTCAGAGAATGCAATCTTATTTATCAAACAAAGCTTCAGCTTCAGACATAATAAACAGTCCCTCCTACGCCGACTAAATTATCTTACTTACGTTAACAGCAGATAAAGGCAATTCTCGCAATTTCGTAATTAATAGCATCGATTTAATTAGTTTTTAAAGGATTCGTGATTCAGAAGTGATTATATTTAAAGCGATTTACTTTAAAGTGATTATATTATGGTACTTTCTGGTAGCTTTGTGCGTGTTTGGATTACTGTTACCTTCACAGCTAGCTCTGTGGGTTCTAATTATTAGATGCCACTGACTTCCGTACAGAAGTTATCGTGATGGAAGTGATACTTCTAGATTCATGCAGAAAAAACGCGACAACATTTAATTTAAAACTTTAATGAGTCTCTACTTGAGAATTAATAAAGAATATACAGATATCAATCCACTTGGACTATATTACTCTAAGTGAAACCATAAATCCAAATTTAACTAATTATAACGTGCTAAGCTTCAAACATAGATTATCGTTTCCAGAAAAACTTCTTCGTGATCATCTTCTCCAGCCAAAGGGTTAAACATCAGTTACCAGCAGCTACTATTTGCGAGCGGTTCCGTCCTCTACTTTGCTCTGCCGCACCTAGGCCCAACTGGGTTGACGTTCTTCATATATCAAACAACTGCAGGCAACTTATCGGTTACAGTTAACCTACTTGTACCCTCATGCTGGTTTAAAAAGTCTACATAACCATATGGATCGAGCGAACTATGTGACTAAATCAAAAGTGATAGAAAATATGCATATTGTTACAATATTACAAATTAAGTTTAAAAGTAATGTTTGAACCAACTCATCAGCAAGAAGACATGAATTTTACCAAGTAAATTAATACATGAACTATATTAAAGCAAAAATGTAAGATGCTAAGACATTGATCTGAATGTAGAAATTAATAAAGAAGAAAGTAATTTTGCAAAAATTAATCTCCCTTGTTTGGAGTATCATAACAGAACTTGTCAAGGGAAAAGTGTTTTGAAGCTCCATACTTGGTCGATTAAGAAGAGAACCAAGACAAATTTCGTTTCGACCTATTCCTTGAGACTCGGAAGCGCAATATTTAATCAATTAGTCAACTAATTAGTAGAATTAAAAGTCTCATTGAATTGTATCTTTTCCCTATTTATCTTAGCTTTCTAACACAAAAATATGACAAGAGAAATATTTTACATTTTTACAAAAACAAATTATAAAAATTTACAAAACAAGTAGAAAAAAAAACCTGTGAACTCATGAAAAAGTTTACTATGTAAAAAACAAATATGGAAAAATTCAGTTTTTAGCCTCTGTTAACGAATAAAAGTGACAGTCCTGTAGAACAATTAAAAAATGAGTGTCTCGAAAAAGAAGAAGGAAAACTGTTAAGAAAATCGTAAATTTTAATTGGACTAGAGACCATGTAAGTGAATGATCAATAAAATAGTGTTAATTTTAAATTACGATCTGTAGAAAGAGAAGTAGTGGCATCATAACAAAGTAAAATTTGACCTGTAATGAGGCAGCTTGCAAAAGTAAAAACATAAAGTAAGATCTGAATTAAGCAAAAAACTAACTAGTTCAAAAGAAGAGGTTCTAACCTAATAGAAACTGCAAGCGCTAAACGAAAAATAAACCTGTAAAGGTACCATAGATACAGCCTAAGCTTAAATTAAAACAGCCTAAAAACGGAAAGAGAAGTCAACTTACTTAACCCGAAAGCTGCAAGGAAAGTAACTTGAAAACTTAATGTAGTGAAGGTTTGCCATAAAGCTTTGTGCAGTAAGGTGACCATAAGCAAAAACGTTTATTTTAAGTGAATAGTAGCTCAAGCTACAAGCTGACTTGTCCCTGTAAACGGGTGAGTTCCTCTTAGTCAGAAGAAAATTAGAAGAAAAATTTATTTTAACTAGTACTTTGTGATGCACGTTTTAAATAAGGCTTGTATGCAAATTAATGAAAAATCGCAACAGTAATGCAAAATTAAAAAAAGTTGACGATTTTTGGAGGATTTATGATTCTCTACTTTATTAGATTCAACAAACTAACAGAATCCGCTTTTTACATAAAATGAAACCAGAATACTTCAGTTCACGTGATTTATGAGATGCAATGCATAATACATCTATTTGAGAATAACATCTATACACCTGATTTCATTACTTTGTATGTCTTTTTCGTGATCTAAAAAACCAGAGAATTGTCATTACTGCATACTCGTATGCAGCCCGTATAGCCATACCAGCTCGTAGGGCTGGTGATGTTCATGGGTGAACATTACCATGAAGCTGTATCTGAGCAGCTGTATCTGTTATTCTGAAAGCCATACGTGTTAATATTTACAATATTAGGGGCATTAATGAAATGGTTGGCTACATTTCTCACACTTCAACTGCATCCACTTTTTCAATTATTCCACCTCAAGTGAAGTGATCTAAAGGTGTTCTAATAACCATTTCGTTGTATAGGACAAAAACTAAGTTTGAATTAAACATTTGAATATATATGTATACATATATAACTTTTTTTATATCCATGTATACACTGGATGCGTTAGTATAATTCAGTTTAAAGCCGACACTTCTGTGCTTCATGTCATAACATTTAATGATTACATAAATTACTGCAAAAGTGGTTGAGAAATGTGTATCAAGGAAGCACTTTCTCCTGAAAATGTGTTCCGAAGCATTTAGGACATTTTCAGCTGAAAAGATGATATTATTATAGCGCAGATGGAGCTTTCTAAATTCGACAGATAAATTGCTTTTGCTCTGTAAATGTTTCAAAAATATAAACAAATTTTTGTGTAAACAGTCATATTGCATATTACTGAATGATTAGCAGTTTAGACAGTCATATGAGAATGTGATAAGTTGACCAAGACACGGGGTGGGGGGTATACTGAAGATATTTTCGCACCCCGAGCAAAGGATATGAGGATGTCTTTGAAGACCTTTAATTTATTCTTAGAGCTAGGAAAAAACGTTTATAAGCAGCATGCACATTTAGCGCTCTATTAGGTTTAACGTCTGGAGCGCAGAGCAGCGTGCACATTTAGCGCTCTATTAGGTTTAACGTCTGGAGTGCAGCCCGTATAGCCTTATCCTTTCCACAGCGCTCTTTTATAGATGACCCCAGACTAACGACTATGTCTGCAGAATGTCCATATAAATCATCACTTTAAAATTACCGCAGCTTGTAACATTTAAATGCCACTCCATATATATATATATGTCTTATTTTACTATCATAATAACAAAAAAACATATTTTTAAAATGTTTCATTTGCTACTTGACATTTGCGCATAGGAGTTAAATACAGACAAAAGGAAGAGTAGAGCTTTATTTGTTTGAAATTTCTTTGTCGGCTGTTTAATTGTTTCTCTTATTTTCAGCTGAAATATAGAAGGAAAATATTGCGAAAATATTTGCAGTTGACTATATAGTAGCGCCATCTATCGACACATATTGAAATGAAACTTACTGCAGCGAAGTACAGTTTACAAATAGAACACACATTACTTTCTGGAATAATTTTATAGTTTAGAGTGTCAGTACACTGATGCTATATTTTTAAACTGAAAAGCTATTATTGTTATTATTGTAAATATATCGACAACATGTGGTGATGTGTCCATATATCGACAACACACATATTTCTTTAGAAAATAATCTAACTGAATTTTACTTTTTTTTTTTTTGAACAATAAGATATAGAATGTGAAAGTACCTCTTCTGTTCGTAGAAACACTCCGTAAATCACTCTGCTATCACTTCTTTTATATCACGACCTAGCCCTTATCTTTCAATAATGCATCCTTTTAACGGCAATACTATTTCGCAAACTAGTCTGAAATGCGAAATCTTTAGTTACAAAGAGCTTGGAGTTAAAACTGTATAAAATCTTCTAGCCGTACAAGATTTTAAAACAAATAAAAAATACTGTTTTTTTTCTTGCTTTATTTTTTCATTCATCAGATAACGTATTTTTACGCTATTATAATTTCTTACCTTTAAAGTTTGTAACGAAAAGGCAGGAATCGCAGATGGCTTCTTTTCTTAAGTTTGTAGAATTCTGGTTCATACTTATTACATATATATATATATATATATATATATATATATTGACATCAGTATATAAAAAAGTTAAACTCAGAGTTTAAAATGGATTGCTCAGTACGTTCATTTCCTGGTGATGATATCTCTGGCCAGTTTTCATTTACTGTGTATTTGATGTTAATTTTGAATTGCTTCTGTGATCAGGAAATGCGTGCTTGTTTTTGAAAAAAAATTTTCATGAAGTCACATGAAATGTAAATTTTTTAATTAAATTTATTTTCAGCTTTGTCTTTTTGAAAAATCTCTTAAATTTGTTGCTGCTTTAACCCACTTATTGTAGCAAATTTTTTAATGTTTTAAAAAAAGAATAAATAAAAAGCACATATTTAGAAATGGATAGATACAAGAATGCTATGCATATCACTTTCACTATAATAATAAAGATTAAAAACTATTAAAATGTTTAAATAAAACTTTTTTTATTAGTAATGATCAATATCATTAAGGATTTTGATCTATTTTTACCTCTATTACGTCTTAATTTTTGTTCTATCTGTACACAGCGTATCCATAGTCTTTACACAGTTTTCATTCAGTAGCCACTGTTCATAGACATATAGCTCCAGTTACAAAGATGCTTTAAATAAGCCAATTATTTATGTTCTGACACTTTTTAAATGAAAAAGGTCAGTTTAATAAAATTATTAGTCAATATTTTTCACCACAGTCTACATAGCAATGCTCGTCACTGTTAAGTCTCGTTCACTAGACTGTTAACAACCTCAAACCTTTTTCTTAAGGGTTAGCCCTTAAGAAAATGAAGGGTCTCCTTTTCTTAAAGGTTCATTTGGTTAGTCTATAACTTAAACCCTTTTCTAAGCTGAATTCACATTTAATTACGTATAAATGCAAAGATTTCTTTGCTCAATTTGTGTGATGCTCAAACTCGATTAAACGTAAATGACTTTAAATATATCGGTCAATATTTGTCGTATGGGATTCAAATGTTTTGTGTTTTACCTTTTAGAATGATTATAAACTTCTACTAAATATGATTATACGGAGCGGAAAGCCTTATAAAAGTTTAGGTTTGGTAATTTCTACAAAACTAATTTGCTTTTTAAATTTGAAATTCTGTAACATGAATATTTTTCTTATTTAAAACATTTTTATATTTGAAAATATATATGTACATCAATGGTTGTGAAAATGAAGCCTGCATAAGAATTTCTATGGACACAGCGTATAAATGGTATATTATGCATTACGTTAACCCATGTTTCTTATTTAATATATTACTGTGACACATGAGACGTAATTATCAATCCCTTGGATTACTTTGCCTAAAACTACTGCGTTTATAAGGATGATATAACATGTGTACATATATAGCTGTACTGTGGTCTGTTTCAGCTACTGCTAAATTCTTTTCATTAGGAGACCCTTTGCAAATACAACTAACAGCTTTGTGATAAAAGTTGGAAATAAATTTCATTTATCTCGAGTTTAATGAAACTATAAAATTATCTAAAGTAAACAAAGTTCGAATTATCCAAATATTTTCTTTCATTTTTAATTATTCACATTTAATACAAATGGTAATGCTGTAACTCAAATTCGCATAGCACTTATGTAATGATAAAATAAATAAGCTATTTTCTCATCAGTTGGATCAACCAGTTATTGATAATACGCTTTAAAGTATAAAACTGCAGTAGAATACTGTAAAGATTCCGTAATGTTGAACTGTTTCTTTGCTGTTTATTTTTTTTTTTAATATCATGTACTACTTTTTTTAACAGAAGTATTCAGCAAGAGCCCTTTTGTAGCTCTATATACAACGTTGTCAATAAAAAAAAATAATAATAACAGTAGCAATACTTGAACTTTTATAAAAGCCTGACTATATTAATTATTGATAATAAGCTCAAGACAGTTATTCGTATTTTAGCATTTAAAAAGAGTATTGTTTAACAAGTACTAGTCTGCATGCGGGTCATGGATATTATTATAAAGGCAGAAGCGATGATAATCTTTTTGCCGCGAGGTGCAGGCGTACTGATTGCACCGGGACCAAAGCTGCCGCCCTTGAGCAAAGCAAGTCAGGAATATTCAATAGGTATACAGTGGCGGCCAAAATTGTGGACACTTTTGGAAATTTTTATGTTTTTTAACTTTGTATGCTTATAGAAAACGTTACGTTTCACAAAATGCAAACTTGTATACATCATTTTAAAGAGAATTTATTACTGAATTTAATACAAAACACAAAATTCAATTATTTGCAATACAAAAAAAGTTAAACGATAATAGTTATCGATATACATTAGATAGTCATGATTGCAGTGAGTTATCAGTACTTAGTAGGGTACCCTTTATTTTAGATTACAGCTTCACATCGACGTTTCATAGAGCTGACAAGAGTTTTAAGCTATTCTTTCGTTATTACATGATGCCAGGAAACAATTATAGCCTCAATTAGTTCCCTTTTATTTGATGGGCGCCTCATTCGGACAAGAGTTTTCAAACGGTGCCACAAATTTTCGATAGGATTGAGGTCAGGATCGTTTCCTGGCCATGACAACAATTTAATGCTCTTTGTACGAAACCACTCTTTTGATATTTTGGCCGTGTGGCAAGGAGTAGAATCCTGCTGAAAAATAAACGAAGCATTGTTGGGAAAGAGATCTCTGATGGAAGGTAGAAGTTTTGGTTCTAGAATAGTATCAATGTATTTTCTGGCATTCAGTGTCCCATCGATGACATGAAGGTGACCAATACCATCTGCTGTCATGCATGACCAAATCATAACACTAACTGGGTTCTTCACAGTTGCTTGAATGCAGTCAGGATGTAGCACTTCTTCTATTCTACGTCTTACATATTTTCGCCCATCACTACCGAATAACGATATCTTAGTTTCATCACTCCATATAACTTGTGACCACTGATCATCTGTCCAATTAATGTGTTCCTTTGCCCACTGTAGTCTTTTGTTTTTCGTTACTGAAAATTAAGATAAGGCTTTTTTCGTGGAATTCTACCTCTCAGTCCAACATCTGTTAATCTTCTCCTGATTGTTCTTGAACTGACAGAAACACCAGCATCATTCAGATCACTTCTGATGGCCGCTGATGACATTTTTCTATCTTGGAGACATAATCCTTTTATTCCTCTTTCATCAATAGATGTGGTGCACCATTTTCGGCCTTTTCCTTCTTTGTTTTTTTATTGAATTTGTCTCCTGATATCGTAAACAAAACTTTCGGACTCCAAATGTAGTCACTGAACCACCCACCTGTCTTGCAATTTCAGCATAGGAAAGACCACTTTCTCTTAACACAATAATATTACATCTCTTTCTAGGTGTCCAATCTACTCTTTTATTTGATGTCATTGCTTCTTGACTAAATATTAAAAATTTTTACAAAAATTCCTACTTGTAATTGCAGTGTATAAGAGACAGGTCCTCCTTATACAGAACAAAGCAAAATAATGAATTGTTTCAAGTGTAAACATGATGTCAGCTTCTACTGGCAGTTGCAAACATTTGATTGGTTCTCAGAACAAGAACAGTGATTGGCCAGGAAAGCTAGACATTACAAATCACTTGATAACTGTGTTTTTTATTTATATTAAAGTACATATAACTTTTTTGTATTGCAAATAACTGAATTTTGTCTTTTGTATTGAATTCAGTAATAAATTCTCTTTAAAATGATACATACATTTTGCGAAACGTAACATTTTCTATAAGCACACAAAGTTCAAAAACATAAAAATTTCCAAAAGTGTCCACAATTTTGGCCACTACTATACATCAGTCGGGATGAGAAACTTTAAGCTGGAATGAAACTGCTAGTATTCATTAATTTCTCGCGCATTTTATTTTCTGCTGCATATCGTTTAGTAGGTAATAGGTTCAATAGGCATAAATATTTTCTTTTACCAGTTGGTTCATTTTCTATGCATTTTATCAATAGTAATATGCAGTCAGTAATAATATATTCGAAAATATGCTAAGCACTCTCACTTTCATTTTAAATGTTTTACGAAGCTTTGAATATCCAGTTTTGTTTTCAGCCTACAGCCCATTTTACCCCCGTTATACGTTTATTTATTTATTCATTTTTACAAGAGGCAGTTTTTTTTAAATACCATTATTTCGAGAACTTTTATGTTTATCGATGACTAAAATGCGTTTGCTTCATTCGCATGAGAAAATAAAAGAATTATTGTTGAAGTTAATGAAGCTAAAACTCGATGTAATGTTTCTTTTTTTCTTTTAATGACAGTGGCTAACGAAGGTTTTTATCGAAAAATAAGTAAGATACGATTCCTATGCTTTTGCGTATACAAATTTTATATCTCTAATCTGTTTTTTTTTTTTCAGTCTCTCTTAAAGCCGATATATTTCATTTGCTCATTATTTTTTAAATTACGTAAGCAATTCCAATTATAATCGTATGTTAAACGAATTACGAAATGTTTCATTAAAAAAAAATGATTTTGGTTGTTTGTGCCTGTGTGTGTAACAAAGACAGTGATTTCATTTTACATCTAAATAAAAAAGAATCACAGACAGTGTCTGTCAACAAGAACCACTTTCGTCACTAAACTGTCTGTCAATTATCGTTCCTTGCTCTTTTCACTAACTGATTAGTTTATAAGACAGCTTACATTAATTTAAATTTAACGAAAGGAAAACTATCATAACATATTTAATAGACGTAATATAAAACTAAGGCACGAGTTTTCTATATTATCGTACTGCAACGATCTGTAACGGTCTCTCTTCGTATTCGTAAAATAGCAGTAATTTTTTCTTTCATCGTGAAATCAAACCGGTGATCAGATTACGTACTGATAAATAACGACGTACCCTAGAAATTGCGCAAATTCGCATTCATGTGCCTGCGGAAAATATTTACATTACTGGAGTAGAAAGTATTTCTGATCTTAACTCTCTGCAGATAACCTTAATTTTAGGAGAGCACAGTTTAGCTAAACATATTTCAAACAAACTTTGCTGAAGTTTCTTCTTCTTGCAACCATTACGTAGAACCACGTAATAAATTTTACCGCGAATTTTCCTGTACTCTGATTAAACAGCAAAAATAAACCGACTTTAAAATTGCTATGGAGAGTGCTAATTGAAAAACTATAGTAAGATTTTTTTATATTAAGGAAAAGACGCACTGTGGATAAATTTAATTAGCTAGACAGTGATTATGCTGCTTTGTTTGAAATTTGTTTAGTACTGAAGAAATTTTTTTTTTCGATTTTTGGATATAAATAATTTTAAAAATCCTTCAATATGAAATTACTGAAATATTTGGAAAGATAATTTAAATTTTATAAAACATAGATAATATAACGTTTAAACTTCTTACCTCATCAAATGTATGATACAATTCTAACCACTACAAGAATACCAAGCGAGTTTTACAATCAGTAATTCTATTTTTGTTTATAATTTTGCTTTGTTTGTAAATTCCACTTTTTGTTTGGACCCACCAGCGGCCGAGCGGTAATGTCGCTGAACACTGGTAGTTCGGTCCGAGGTTCGAATCCCGCGAACGGGCTGGCTGCTTGGGTGTTTTCGTGGTTTTCCCCGTGTGTAACGTGTATACGAGCAAGTTTCCCTTAGAAAGTCCTCCACGAAAGGCATCCCTACCCTTACGCAGATAGCTCTAGTGTGCTTTGCCATAATTAAATACACCACCACACCACACCACCACTTTTGTTTGGTACGAATTACTTTGGTGCGTTTAGTGAACGTTTGTCGAGCAGCGCACGAATATTGCTCTTAATAGCAACTTAGTTATTTAAGAATTATTGAGATTAACTGACATTTTTCGATACATGTTCTTTGTATGGATTTTATTTGTGATTTGGAATGATATTTATTTTAATAGTTCTTATTCTTATGAGTACTTAGGTATCTTTATCAGAATTAAAATTTATTGTCAAATTTTATCTCCTTAACAAGATAAAATTTATTGTCAAATTTTATCTCCTTAACAAGATGTTTGCCTTAGCTGTTCTAAGTTCAAGAGCATTTTATAAGTACCCTAAAAACTAGTTTCTATATATAACTCTCACTCTCCTTCAGTATCCAGCATCACTAAATCTGTTTTAAGTCCCATGAGAAGCAACTCAGACTTCTTTACTGTTTACATTATTTTGTATTTAATTGATTAAATAAAAGATCTAATCAACTGCAAGCAACATCGCAAATGAACCAGGATCACCAAAATTTTCTCTGCATCCTAGCAGATTTTAGACAGAAAGCGACATAGCAAGAAATTTACGTTGCTAACCAGGATGACAATGTTTCAGGATTACGAGTACAGGCAACCTTCAAGTAATAAAATTTCCCAGTAATTCCTGATCTTAAAAATCAACTTCAACAACGGCACGGTGTTGAGAAGTTATTTAAATCTTCTTCTAATCAAACTTCTTATATCGCAGGCGTCTCCATCGCAAAACGTCATAGATTACCTCAACCTTCTAGTAAATCCTCTTGTGAACATTACTAATACTCAAAGCCAAGGATTCGGGGAAAAAGAAACCAGAAAAAAATTAAAATTCTATTAGGTCCGATAATTAACTCACAGAAATCGGTTATATATAAACATGATTTGTCACACAAAATCTAAAGAACTATTGATTAACCTAATTAAGGATAACTGATTTGGATCAATTTGAAAAATCAATAGCTGAAACTCTTCAATTATAGGCAACAATTCTTCGTCTTGCTCCTCGCCCACAGTACCGAGGAAGTTTGTCTTTAGTATTCTTTCTTCAGCTCTAACAGAAGATCAAGCTATTATTTTCTTAAGCGCCACTTCTAAGAATTTTTTTCTCTTATCTCAGGAATGAAAAAAACTTCGTCCATATGACAATTATCATTAAGGAATACAGAAAGAAGAATTTAAATTTCTGAAAACTCTCTTCCTCGTGCTGAATTCGGAAATAACGAAATTCCACCCAAATGTTGGTTAGTTCAATTTGAATTTTTCTTAAAGGATTCATATATATTATTATGGGAGTTAAAATCATTGTAAGAAATTTGAACACCAATAATGTAATGTCATACGTTTAATCATCATGCACGTTTTACGAATTTTAGCAAAAAAATATTTATTACCACTTTCAGAAAAAGTAGCATAGTTGAGACAAGCAGCTTAATTTGACACTAATTTCACTTCTGACTGTTTTTGAATACTGAAATTGAAAAGAGTACGCTGCAGTCTTCATTTAAAGCCTATCAAATGGAAGTGCTTTCATTTTTGAGATCTGTATATCTGGGGGTTAAATGTGATGGTTAGGTTAGATTAAGTGATTAAGCAAAGCAATTGGAAGGACATCTGCCTATGGGGAGGATACCTTCGTGGAGGACTTTTTAAAGGAAACTGGCGCGTATTCATGTTACACATGAGAAAAACTACGAAAACCAACCATGCAGCTATCCCGTTCGCCTGTACTAGATCCCAGGCAGAACTATCAGTGTTCAGCGACTTGGCGTACCGACCGCTGGTGGACAACGTTTGGATGGCACGTATTGCAGGTCAATTATACTAATTTGAAGATCGGTTTTAAGTTGATATTTTGAAAATACTGCGAAACGAAACTCAAAATTTTAAATGAAATATTAAAATAGATTATACATGTGATATTAGGAAAGGATGAGAAAAAATTCTTTCATAAATGACATTTTTCTTATATTTAGTCACATAATTTTTCCATTTAAAGATAGTTCATTTAAGATCTTCCAAGCTTACATTGTCAAATCATTTATTTTCCCTTATTTTATTAAGTGATAGCGATCTGATATGGAAACTTAATACATTATCTAAAATTGGCATTTAGCTGTTAAATGAAAACGATTATTTTCCAGCAGAACCTTATACCACGCCAAATATTATACCGTTAAGCATAATACGAGATTCATTTACAAGAAAGAAACTTCAAATTTACGGAAACCACTCTCTGTAACTTGCTCTTCGGGTTTACTTCTTTTAAGTCAATAACGACAAACCTCCTCCTCTATTTCTACTCACTGAATTCTGCATTAGCTTGATAACCGTGTAATCAAAATGTTTCTGATTACAGTACTTTTTTCCATTTTAATTAAAAGAGTGCTTAAAGTAGAAGGCCGTCAGAAAGGTAAATAAAAATAAATAAAGAACTATTCAAATTTAATAATATTTTGTTACGAACTTTGTGCACATGTAGATTATTTTATTTTAGTAAAATTTTAGTATTTTTTTTTTTTTGTTTTTTTTTTTTTGTTTAATGATGTAACATGTAAATCTAAAGAAGTGATACTTTGCCGGAAAATCAAGAACGCAGGGCAAGCCTTTTTAAGATTGAGTAATGTCTTGCTAAATTAGCGAGATATGGCCAAGCTGGCGAATAACGTTTTGGCAAATTTGGCGAGAAACCGCCATTTGGCTACATTTTCGTCCGCTTCTTGTATAACTGTAATGGGTATTGAAACTGAATAAGTGTAACTGTAACCGTATCCGATCCTCATATGCCTTTCAGTAATTTTGAGAAGTACTAGAGATTTCTCGGCTGTTTGAAGAAAACTATAATAATAGATAGCGACAGTATTAGCAGCTGTTAGATCAGCTGTTAGACTTTGAATTATTGAGATATCCACGAGAGCTTCGCCTTTTAGACTCGCTTTGCATTATACTGTGGTTAACGTTTTTAGTAGTTTGAAGTGTAATAACTGATAGTACTCTGCGATATTGTGAAGAGTTATACGAGAGTTTTTGTGGAAAGTTCCGGAAATGTGAAGTCTTTCTTTTGATACTAAAATTTTGCCAAGCTGTCATCGGATCTGAGTGCATTCAATCTACTACGAACCCGTACGCAAGCAACAGTATGTAAAGGGATAAATAAAAAATTCATGATAAGTTAAATTGATCATAAAAATGTAAATAAAATATTAAGGTATCCAAGCTCCTCTTGTTTGTGCCTTCTGTAAGAATTACAGTTTCACAGAACTGAGAAATACCGAAGTTGGACTCCACTGGGCTCCGGCTCAAATTAGTCCCTGATTCAAATGCTTAGTAAGGCTGCTCGTTTTGAACTGTAATGTTTTAACTCTTTGACTATCAAGGAAGAAAATGAAATAAAATTAACTGAAAGCTCGAATTCTTGGATTTAGTTAATGGAACAGAATGGTCTAGCTTTTATAAGAGAATACGTTACGTTATCTCTGAATGCAAAAGATCGGTATTCCTTATAGTCTATGGTACGGAATAGTTGACGTTTTGAATACATTTTGTAATGATTAAAGTTTTCCACTCTGTATATACTTACAGAAATATTATGACAGCGCAGCGATTTATTGATTCGCTTCTATCGGTAATGTAAACAGCGATCACTCTTTCCCCTCTCTTATCTGATCAGAGTTGCGTTATATAATCTAAGCAACTAACAGAGTTTATGAAGGAGGTCTAGAAACAGCTGCCTCTTTCATGATACAGTTAAAGTAAAATAAAGCCTTTTATTTTGCTACTATTTTATTTATGCTTTTCATTTTTAAGATAAGCGGGCTCGACGTATGGAATATAAAGTGCAAATGTAAGGTAACAAGCTAGAAAAGTGTGAACTCAGGTCATTAAAAGAACTTTCACTTTTGAAACACTTCTGAATCATATCGGTATTTTGAACATACCCCTATTGCCTGTCTGTACGAATGCTATGGTTATGAATCACAGTCAACGTTTATTCTGTTCTACAGAGGCGGATCGCGTTGTTTTTATTCATTAATAGAAAGGAAGAGAGCTATTGTTATTTTGTACTTTTTTATTTTGCGTGAAACTTCTCTGTGTTTAAGGATGTTGTCAACTAAGACAGCTGTCTAATAACTGTTAGTATATCATGAAAAATCAATCATAATTTTAATAATAGCAGTCCTCCCTTTTTTGCGAATTTAATATTTTAGGTTAACGGAGCTATTTAAATGCTGTTAAATGCTGAGAAAGAAAAGTATTATTAATTTGAGAGTAAAATATTACGAAATGAAACACAACAATGTCCATGTGCGAACGTACACTCAGATGCTGATAATAAAGCGAGAAGGTGAAAGACATTTTCTGCTGGTGCTTTCACTTAATTCGTAAAAATGTTATTAATTATGTATTTGTTAAATTTCAAAGGGCAAGCCCAGAAGCCAGAGTATGATAATAAACGTTTCGTCAGATGAAGTTACATATTATTCATTCATTTTATAACAATGTTGAAGAATTAAAATAAAGAACACTACTAATATTTTCTTCCTTTTGCATTAATCAAACACAGAGATTTGCTAACAGGAAGATTTTGTTCTGGTTGGAGGAGGCATGCTTATAACTTACTGCGAAACTTTTACTTCTGGATCCCCAAAGTTGTCACTCGCATCAATTTCAAAATTTGATTTTATTTTGTCAGACTGGTCCTAATATGGAGCACGATCATCGACAGACAGAAGTTTCAGGTAGCAATAATTCTGAGCAACAGTAACGGGATAAGCATGATCTGTTGATAAGTACAGCTCAAATGTCAGCAAATTCAAGGTAAATAAAAGCAAAAATATTTATAGGCTGTATATTAAAAGAAAGCACCAATTCTTTGCTATAAGTTTAGCTAAAAGCATAGCTAACACTCTTGTTTTGACATATTCCGAAGTCTATAAGTCTGTAACAGAAATATATTATTGTTTACCAATGATAGTTTCCCTACCATTTTCCTAACAGAGAAACTGAACAAATGATCAATGATTTTGTAGTGCCTTATAACCACTGATTCGGTATGCGCTGCTTGAGAATACGGTTTACAGTGAATAGAAAAGGCGCAAATGAATACATTTCTCAAGTTTTAAAATGCATGCCAAGTAACAGTGAGCCGTAATATCGCGAATAACTGAATTTATATAAACCCATTTCTATTTTTCTATGCATCTGCGAGTTCATTTCGAATCTGTCTTATATTTTTAGGTTACTGGTGAGCTCTGACAAATATTTAACATAATTTTATTTCTCGATTTTTAATTCATCCGTTTAAGTTTACATTCGTTCTAATTCTAGGATTCTTTATGCTCTCATTAATGTTGTGTTTTGTGCTCATAAAGTCATAAAAGTTTCATTCATCTAAAAAACAGCGCCAAGAGATAATAAAAATGATGCCACAAGTGTTTGGAAAGTATTAGTGTATTACTTGCGCTAGAAACGCGAATGACTTTCATTTTGTCACATTTTTTTTAACCTGACGAGAAAATGATTACAATGAAAATGAGCATATAATTCCATAAGCTAACTTCAGTTCTTCTGAAAGAGAGAACAATTTCGATACTTCATCAGAAAACGCCTTTAATGAAAAATTACCTTGTAATGAAAATAATCCAAAGGTTTTGCAACCGAAGAGGCAAAAGAAGACTTGGAAATAACAAACACGAAAGAGTGTTTGTGAGTGAGACATGAAAGAGAGAAAAGCAAAGAAGTTGGAGCTGGTGTCTTCAGTCTCTATTGGCAGATTACCGGCTAGAAAATATACAGACATTCCAGAACCCTCACCTTACTCGAAAGGAAATATTTATAAGGATAGTTCATTAACTTCCTGGAGACTTTTTATAAATGATACAATTTTAAACACAGTAAAGAAAAATATTTGAAGCCAGAATTTCTTTTCCTCCCCGAAAATCATGTATTTGAATAAAATTCTGGGAATCATGCATCATATTTGTTTCGATATAAAAGTACAAAGTCAGAAAGATGGAAAAATTATGAATTTCAGATGTATAATAAATTTGAATAAAATTATTTATATGCTATTAATCAGGTCATTAACATCAATAGGCGATTAGAAACTATTGTCTTTTAAAAACACGTTCGCTCCATATATTCTGAAATGTATGCCAAACAAACCAGATAAATTTGGCATAAAATTTTTATTGGCTATGGATGCTAATTTAAAGTCTGTGATTAATTCCTTTTATATTTGGGAGAACATGATTCTAAATCACGTGACTTATGCGTAAATGGCAATGTTGTTCTTCGTTTAGTGGCCCTATTTCAACACAGGATGGATGCAACAACTGACACTTATTGACTTACCTAAAAATTCTAGAAAGCCTCAAAGAAAATGCATTGAGTTAACTCGGAGTAAAGCAAGAAAGGAATCTCCAAGGGAGGCAAAAGATAAAAACAAATATTCGACTGTTCAAAGCAAATATTCGAAGCGCAGAAAAGCGGTTCTGACGTCTTATTGATTATAATAACAACAACAATATTAATAATAATAACATTACTGTTTGGTGGATTGGATTCTTCAGAAATTTCTCAAAATGAGACGACAACGCCTGAAATCATAATTTCGGTAATAATAATAGAAGATCTAAATAGATGATATTTTAATTTTGACTGCAACGGTTCTGGATTTGTAAAAATAGCTCAGCTAGTACTCGAGATGCAGGCACTTTCTTTCCTAAGGCGCCATGGCGAAAATTTTCCTAGCTAGTTGGCGACATTTAGCGATTTCTCATCAAACTGGCGACTTTCTTGAAAATTCACGAAAACACATTATCGAAGCCCTATGGCAGACTCTTTAAGAAGTTTCTATGACAGATTCTTTGAGATTAGCTGCACTACGAGTTAAGGTTTACTCTGAGAGTGATATGAGGAGTTGTACGATTTATTTGGTATGCTAAGGAGGAAATGCTAAATTTCCGCGTTTACCGTGAAATATTTCCAACTATAATTTTGCTGTGCATGCTATTAACTCAGTATTTTTTCCTAATAGATTGTTTATTTCTTCCTGCTTACCTGAAGATACATTATTTAGAGAAACATCAATGACCCCGTAGCTCACAACAACTCACATTCGTAATTTGGAGTTTATTTGAATGCATGAAAGAACAGAAAGAACAACCAAAAGGATGAAAGAACAGCTGAAAGCCATAATGGAAATGATCGCCGGAATTTTTGTCGAGGTGGAGAACTCCATCAGTGGAAATGCCGCAGAGATGAGAAAGGAAGTTCAGTTGAAGAGAGAACTCAACCGAAGCAAATGCTCCTGAGGTGAGAAAGACTACTGCAGAAAAGAGCTCTATTGAAGCAAATGGGGCCCCGCTGAAATGAGGAAGGAAACAGCAGAAATGAATGAGAGTTAAAGTTGTGGGTACTAAGAACACGAAAGTAGTGTGGAAGAAAAAGTTATAAAGAAAGATTTCTGTAGGAACGAGAGACTGAAGAAAGCGATTCTAAGACTAGAACAGAAAATTGTAGAACCGGTTTCATCCATAAATAGTTATCCGCTCAGCCTGCTTTGAATGCTCCAGCTCATTCTGCTTTGAAAAATCTTCCGGCTTAGTTATCTCGTCCCACAATTAAGCTCTCGCCATATGACGGGAAGTCATCATGGAGCGTGTATAAACATAGTTTAAAATGATTTCTCAGGCGAATCATTTGGACCCTATCACCAAAGCCTTAAATCTGGAAACTTGTTCAAGAGGTGAGGTAACGGACATCTTACAGAAGCTCCCACTTAAAAAACTTTTGGATATTGACGCCTTAATCAATAGCAGTTAATTAATTGCTAGAATTAAGGTTTGGAGAAACATTCCTTAAGTATTACCGCAGTTTGAGACTCGACAAGAGAAAGCAAGAGATAACCTTCAAGTCCTGGCAATTGGCATCGAAAAGTTAATACAGCTAACTTTTCCGGACTGCGGCTTGATATTAAAGGTATATTGAGTCTACAGTTTTTCGTGGGATGCTCTCAGATATCCTGAAATAGAGTAAGCATTTCGGATAGCGAATAATAAAGATCTAAAATGTGCTCTAGTACAGCGCTTCTTAAACTTTTTTCATTCAATACGCCTTTTATTATCGATATTTTTTCAGGATCCCAGATATTAAATATAAAATAAAGATAGAACAATAAATATTTTCCCACAAAAAAATGTTTTAAAAGAAGTAGTTTTAAAATTTGTTTCAAGTATGTAAAAATTGATGCCAGAAAACAGGTTTAAGTGAGGCAGATGAGCTAGATTTTGTTGTATAACAAGTTAAAACTTGGAGCAATATTTGGAACTGCCTGACGTATTATGCGTAGTTTAGTGATTTTTCAGCGTTGAATGATATTTGGATTTAATAAGCATTAAAGCTGAAAAGATTTCCACATAAGAATGTGGTGTTGAATGAAAAGAGATAATTTAATGGCATTTCCAAAAGCTATGGAAAATTCAGTTGAAACTCAATTGTTGAAATTCAAAGAATTCAATTTAAGGAATTTTATTTAACTCAAGTTTTGAGTCACTCGATAACTTAACAAATTCCTCTTCAGTTTTATGTGACAAATAGTAATATCATCAATGTCAGTCAAAAGTGGCTTTTGAATCCAAGATAGCTTTTGAACTCAAAGTTCAATATAAAGTGTTTGCAAACTCTGTTTCTATGATTTTTAAGTGATTTATAATAATTTTTACATATAAAGCTCTGAAATTATCTTTTCAATTGTAAAAATGTTGACAGCCAAAAATATTTCGAATGAATGATTTCATTTCATAATCTTACAAATGTTTAGTTATAAATACTTTTACAAAAGAGCAGCAAGATCAGTTTAAAACATAATAATTTTGTTTTTTGCTAATCTTCTTAAATTTTGCCTTCTTGATACGCATCTCACTTCTGCTTGTAATAATAAATTTTTGTTCGTCCAACTGAATTGTAAATTTTGGACTTTCTATAAGTCTTATAATAAGTTGCTCGAAATCATCGCTGCTAATTTCAGAAATTCCATTGGTGACAGTGTGTTTTTACAAAGAAGGTTTCCGAATTTTATCGCCATATTTACTTCCGTGGAGCATTTCTGCCATTTTAGTAACAGCGTGTAGTACAAGATATTCTCCAGTGATATATGGCATTTTATTTTTAGCAATTAGGTATGAAATTTCCTACGACTCAAAGTAAATATTTTTTGCCAGCAATGTTTCTCTAGCTAACTGTTGATGCTCTTTATTTGATGGCTTTAACAGTTTCTCAATATTCGTTTTCTTAATTGACGGACGTAGGATGCTTGGACTCAAAATGCTATTTTAATTTTGATGGTTTCATACTCTCTACCGTTAAAAATTTTCTGCAAAATAAACAAAAAGGATGTTTATTACCATCATAATTGTTGAAAGAAAAGCCACATTAGAGAAATATCTCATCATAATTTTTTTTCGCATCTTAGACATCTCTTTCTGATTGCAAGATCCTGCTTGAATAGACTCTATAACACTGCCATCTGCATCATACCTTTGTTATTCAAGTTAAATCAAATATTCTTGCATAAAAATAATTTTATTTTAAAAATAAGCAAAATAACATCTATCAAACCAGTTATTCAAGTAATTACCAATCTTAATTGGGTCAAACAGTAAGATATGTTATTATTTTATTCTTTCGATATACATACTTATTTCGACGAAACAAAAATAGCTGACTATAGTGGAATAGCCTTATTACTATATTAGTCGAAGCGACGTCGACCTTATTCTCGGTTCGCTTGTATGGTACAAGACGTTATATACTGTGCATTTGCGGCATAATTTGATTCTGAAATAACTTGTATTTTGAAACTGCAATCCGACACTTGTATTATAATGCGCTTAGTGCTAATTTTCAATATATAAGTATAATTTAAGATATTATAATTCCGCTGTAATTTAATATATTAAATTTCCTGAAATATCATGAAGAGATTGCGACTATTCTTTTTTTAAATTCATGTAGAATTAAATTTTCGCCACTCTGACATTTCGCTTCACGACCTCATTTGGGATCTCGACCTGCAGTTTAAGAAACGTGGCTCTAGCACATGCCATGAAAGCGAGACTGAGCAAAAGGCCAGCAGAGAAGGCATTCGGTCTGTAAGGGGGTTCAGTACTAGCAAGAGGCCACCAAGAAAAAGGCAAAGCGGTGGGGTAACTGATGAAATGAGTGAAGGCTAAGGGAGCACCCAAGATGAAATGGAGTAATGAAAAAAGGAAGGTAAATGTTGAAACTGTAATGGAGTTTAAACATTTACCATGTAATGGAGTTTCAACATTTTAAGGGCATTTACGAAAGCAGTGTCGTGCGCCTACAGTTCAAAAGACGTAAAGTATGTCGAAAGATAAACAAGGAAACTGCTTTCTTGGATTTGAAGAGCGGCTGCTGTTAAGTGGAAATAGACCTTCAAGATCGATAGAAGACTGCATTTACTACCAGTCAACACTCCAACGACATTTAAATGTCTGACGGAGGCAGCTATGAAATGACTCTCGTAAGAAGCATGCCTTATGTATTTCGACGACATTATTATTATTGAACACACTTTTAAAAAACATCAGAAAAGTACTACAGAAACTCAGAGAAGCTAATCATAGAGTTCAGTCCTTCGGATTGTAAATTATTTCTTCGCGAAGGTATTTTGATCATATTATCTCTGCTGTAGGTCCTGAGATCCTGAGAAAATGTAGGCTGTTCCTAACTGGTATCGCTCTCAAGACGTTCATTAGTTAAGAACCTTTTCTTTGCTATTATTACAGAAGATCTTTCAAAGGGATTTTCAAGTTTCAAGTCCTTTGCATTCCTAACAGAAAAGAAATACACATTTTCTTGGACTGATGAGTGTGAAGAAGCGTTTTAAACACTGAAGGATGCTTTGAGGTCCTCTCTTCTGTTGGATTATCCCCATTCATAATACGACTATATGCTTAATACATACGCTAACATTCAAGGAACTGGAGCTGTGTTTTCACAAGAAATTTATAGCTAAGTGTACGTCATTGCCTGTTTTAGTAAATCACTTTTTAAACCAGAAAGAAATTACTGTGATACTAGGAAAGAGCTGTTAGCCGTCGTGAAGGCAGTAGACCGTTTAAACTACTATCTTTATAGCCGGAAATACCTCTTCCGCGTCCACCATGCAGTATTAATTTGGCTGCTTAATTTCAAAATATCCGAAGAGCGAAGTGGTTACATGCATAGTGTCTACAGGAATATCACATAGAAATCAGACTTACAAAGGAACTTTGCGTGGGAATGCTGATACATTTTTAATACAAGGGGTGATCAAATGAAAAGGTACGAAATGACACGGTGGGTACAAATGTAGACTTTCTTCAAAATGTATACCATAGGCCTGAGCACAACGATCCCACTGATGAACAAGCCGCAGGATTCCTTGTTCCCAGAATTCCTGTGGCTGTGACGAGACCCGGTCCTTTACAGCGTCCTTGAGTACGTCGTCCGAGTTGAAGCGCTTCCCTTTCAGGTGTTTCTTCAGTAGACCAAACACATGGAAATCGCAGGGCGACTTGTCCGGACTGTAGGGCGGATGCTCCAACGTCTCCCGCTTGAACCATGTGTGTGACTCTGGAGACGTGTGGACGCGCGTTATCATGGAGCAGAACCACACCCTCCGTGAGCAGCCCCCGGTCTTTTGTTCTTGATGGATCTGCGTAGGCGTCGAAGTGTCTCACAGTACACATCGGAATTACTGGTTTTTCTGTGCTCGAGGAATTCCACAAGAAGCGGACCTTGAACGTCGGAAAAGACGGTGAGCAGCACCTTGCCTGCTGACAGCACGGCTATGAACTTTTTCGGGAATTTGACGACGCATGCTTCCACTGCATGCTGTCCCGCTTTGTCTCTGGCTCGTAGTGATGGCACTAGGTCTCATCACCTGTGACGATCCGCTCCATGAAAGCGGGGTCTTTCTTATACCGAAACAGATGTTGCAGTGCTAGCCCCATATGCAGTTTCTTTTGCTGGTCGATGAGCTGCTTCGGAACCCAAGCGGCACACACCTTCCGATATCGCAACCTGTCGTGAACAATTGTCTACACGGTTCCATAGCTGACATCCAACTTCACCGCCAACAATCGCAATGTGACACGCCGATCACTTCTCACTAGGTCGTCCACCTTGTCGATGAGATCGCTCGTGATGACAGTGTCTGCCTGGCCTAGTCTCGGGTCATCACCCACACTCTCACGGCCTGCAAGAAAACGGGCACTCCATTTTCTGACAGACTTATCAGAGACACATTTCTCCCCGTAAACTGTCACCATCCGGCGATAAATAGCTGCCGGTTTCTCACCTTCCGCTGTCAGAAATCCGATAACACCTCATACGGACTGCCGCATCATTTGGACGCCGCTTTTGATAAGAGCCTCTGCTCTCTCCTGCGCATGCGGGCCCCCGCGCATTCTCCTATCTCAGTCAGAGACTCAATTGCATCCCGAGATGTCTCGCTACGTTCTCCCATGCCGGAATATGCAAATATTTAACTGCTGCGTTTTTATTTCGTTTCGTACCTTTTCATTTGATCACCCCTTGTAAGATCTTATGCAGAAAAGGGCAAACACTGTTCGAAAGCCGAGTTAAAATATTGCTTTGAAGTGTCAGATAGCAGACAAATTACCACACATTCCTTCACATCATAGACTGATATTTACTTTGTAAAAGAGGGTAGCATGTACATCATAGTTGTGAAGGACTACTTTAGTAAATGGCTGAAAACTTACGCCACACCTGATAAAGAAGCTTAAGCCGGTGCAGAAGTCATAGTGGAGAACTAGATTTCATGATTTGGAGTGCCTCTCCTTATTCATTCTGACCAAGGAACAAACTTCACATCTTCCATATTTAAAGGACTTTGCAGAATTCTCAGAATGGAGAGGACACAAACCACTCCTTAACAGTCGGAGGCATGGTAGAAAAGTTCAGTCGAAAGATTTTGAAACATCTCTCTCTCTCTCTCTATTTATCCCAGAGCCAGCAGGACTGGGACTCCAAATTGCCAGTATTCCTGCTAGCCTATAAGGGTGCTGTTCATGAAAGCACTGTATTTTAACGATTGCAAGAATTTTGGTCGTGATCTTCGTCTGATATGTGACCACCAGACACGTTTGAACGACAGCCAGACACGCTTTCTTTGACTGAGCAGTACCTGGAAGACTCACTGGGACATTTAGAAAACGTTCATTGGTTCTCAAGGAGAAGGATCAATACAAGAGAATGAAGTCACAGAGAGGATAAAAACGAGATACGATGCCAGGTGGACGGACGGAGAATTCATGGAAAGAGATCAAGGCTGATTCTACATTCCGAAGAATCATCGCGGGATCTCTCGAAAGCTATAAACATGCTGGGAAGGACCCTACTGTGTGATCAAGAAACTGAACGACGTGGTGCCGCGTATGCAAAGAACTCTTTCTGCTAAAGCTAAGGTAATGAACTACGATAGACATGAACTTTATTACTGTCATTAGTTATCCCTGGTCTTGGAGAATGCGCTGTCCTGGACGTGCAGGTTATGTAGATCAGCATGACTTTGATTGTTATCTTTTGGTTAACTTTCAGAATAATATTATGGAAACTTAGCTATAAATTTATACGAATATTTTATAAATATTTGTACTGGCAAGCACAAAGAATGGAATAGGCTAGCAAGCTTCTGGCTATTTAAAATTTAATTATCTTTATTCAAACTTTTTATGGGAATTTGGCCTATGAACACCCGTACAGCTGTATTGGGATTGTTTGCGGGTTTTTATGGGGATATGAGGTTTGCAGATCTTGGATTTTTTTCCTTTGACGCCCATATACGAAATCCCTGTAAAACATTTTTATTAATATGTACAAGGCATTTTAGAGAGTTAAATTGGCTGTATTTTTATGAGAAGAGAAATATTCCTTTAATAAATGTATTTCAAACATTCAATTGATGAGAATGGAATTTTATGCTGCTTTATTAAATGTCAGTAACCTACGTAAAGAGGCGATGTTCTTTTTTTCCAGAAAAATGTTTTTGCAACAAGAGGAAGAAGAAAAGGAATGAGGAGCTCCGACGGGTAAGAAGAAATAAAAGTCAGTTGACCTTGTGAAGTATTATCTTGGTCACGGATAAACCACGTGTTTGTGTAGAAAATGCAACCGATGAAAAGAAAGTTATTTTATCATCTTTTCTCAGCTGCAAAAAGAAGTGAGCATTCCTTAATATGTAGGTCTAGATATCATTTTCACTTACATTATGCTAAACAATTTAGTATCATTTTCTGCATAACACATTACAGATTCGTGATCTTTCATCATCTATTTTTAAATTTCATACATTACAAGAAAACTGGAAAAGTGATAAAAGTAATTATTTGATTTATTGTGAATAATGTGGGGTAATAATTTACAATCAGCCTCAGCCCATTATTTACTGTAACATGTAAATATTGTACTACATTTTTCAAAACAGTCTGAGAAGCAAGGAAATTTGCTAGAAAACCCTTCATGTGTGACGCAACTGAACGAATAGAAATTGCTCATGCAGAATGATTCAGAAATATTTGGCAAAAATTTAAGGGACTGAAATAAGCCGATTTTTTAATGGAATGTGTGGGCGATAAAAGAGAGTTATGTTAAGAGACAGATAAAAGCGTCCTGATGTCCTAAATCGTCATTCCCTGTGCGAATTTCTAGCGGTATGCCTCGCTACACGATCATACGAAGGTAGAGTTCGCCGACATGCATTTTACACGAATCTACGGAAGCAAACTAAGCAGCTGCTCAAAGGAGATACTTGGAAATTACTCTCTGTTCTTCCTTTAAGTAGGTACTTGTTTTCGGAGTGTAGCTTCAGATAGTTGCGGGATCCGGACGATACCCGATTAGTCTATGTAAGCCGTCCGGGTGCCCGGACCTGCTCTCACCTGTCACTTTTAAGTACGTACTCCATTTTAGCCCCATTCCCATAGATAAAATATATAGCGATGAGTTCCACTTTTATGTAGAGAAGAATGCTCCGCGAAATTTGCACAGAGAATGATGATTTATACCAGCAGACCGTTTTTATTTACTGTCCAACAGTGCTTGTGTCACCTGAAAGTATCATTTTTTGCAAGCATACTGCACACAGTATAAAATCTGCTTGTCTTGGTCTCCTCTACCTGCCTTTATATTTTTGACAGATATATTTAAATAACCCTTTCTGTAATAATAGACAGAAATATAGTTAGTGGTATAGGAAAGATAACCATGTTAGATATGTTACGTAGTATTATCATTAAATCCGTATGCCATATAAGGATTTGCATATTTGGGGGGTGAAACGAGGAAAAAAGGACTTTTTATGATGGTAATTTCATTCTAGGAAAACGTATGGCTTTCTAACGAATAAATACTGCATATGTGTGTGGTAGAGATTTGAAAAAGTTATACAGAAACTTTTGGGGAATCTTTCTTACTTTTTTAACAACAGCAGTTTCCATTTCACAAAGAGTCAATGGAGATACTCGCTAACTACATAGATTGCTTCATGTATGTTCAATTGGATTTAAATTAGAAAATTCGTTTTCTTAAACTTACAGCGTCCTTCCCATTACCCAGTCAATGGAGATAATCGCTAACTGCATAGATTGCTTCATGTATGTTCAATTGGATTTAACCTTTAACTGTTGTGAGCGGTCTGTTAGACCGCGCGACATTTTCCATTAAATGCTTCCACCTCTTAGAGTAATTAATGGGTATTGCCATTCTTAGTGCCTTCCTAAAACAGTTGTCCAAGGTCACATACCAAGTTGCATTTGGCTAGCTCTATTTATTCTTTCATATTTTAAAAATTTCCCCTCCTCAGCGGTCTGTGGGACCATCACAGCAGATACGATTCGAATTTCGGCCGATAAAGTTCACTTTTCGTTGTTGTTACATATTTCGCTTTTTTATAAATATTCTTGAAATTGTTTCAAATGCGTGCAGGAAACGTTCTATATATCTTACCCAAGAACAATATTAATAAATAGTTCGAAATTGGTCTAATTTAGAGTTCTCTGATGAAAGTTCCCATGATGAAATTATAGAGAGCGACCACGACACAAATTCAGAAATATCTGCCGATGAAAATGAAAATCCATGTTTTCCTTCTGCAAGAGATTTTTTTTATTGGAAAAAATTAATTCAAATAGTCTATTCAAGTGCCCAACAAGGGTGTTCGAACTCGTAGTCACAATATTTTTCTTCGTTCAATCTATACAACTGCTCGTACTATGGCAATATTCTTCAGAAACTTGGATATATGTGCAATAAATGAATTCGTATTATTTCAATCTTATCCCATTGGCTCCGAAAATGAAACGAAAAGATTTCATTAGCAATTCAGTCGGTGCAGTCTCATGTAAAACGGAGGATAAATTCATCATTTTTACCTGAAGAGCTCAAACTTACAATAAGAAGAGTTTTCGGAATAAATGATGATGAAGGAAACATTGCGATCGAAGACGATAAATTAGATAAAAAAAGAAGGTGCTATATTTGTCCATCGAGCATCCATTTGCATCATTATCATCGAGCAAAAAAAAAAAAAAAAGAAAACAGCTTACAAATGTAAAGAATGCAAAGAACCAGTGTATCTACAATGTAGTAGAAAAGTATGTATAAAATGCAGCTCGAATTACAATTTTTAAAATAAAAATTAATTTTCTATATTCTTATTAAAGCATTCATATCGCAAATTTTAATGTAAAATAAAAAAGTTGAAATTTACTTCTTCCATCCAGATACGTAAACGAGTGTGTGTGTGTGAGTATGGCAAAGCCTCGAGGGCTATCTGTCTAAGAGGAGGGATGCCTTCGTGGAGGACTTTCTAAGGGAAACTGGCTCGTATACGCGTTACACATGGGGAGGGCCACGAGGGCGTCCATGCAGCCAGCCCGTTCGCGGGATTCGAACCTCGGACCGAACTACCAGTGTTCAGCGACTTTACCGCTCGGCCGCTGGTGGGCCCAGATACATAAGCGAAGGAATTATTATCATAGTATATTATTCTAATGAACTGATTTAAGTATAAAAATTACTTTATATCTTCATGAAAAAGTTAAATATATGAAATTAAATAACATTTATTCAAATAAGAAAAGTAAAATAATATCTTATTTGGTTTTTAGCAGAAGCAGTCTGAGAGACCGCTCACAGTAGTTATGCGACTATTGAAGTCACAGTAGTTAAAGGTTAAATTAGAAAATTCGTTTTCTTAAACTTACAGCGTCCTTCCCATTACCCAGATTTCATGAAGGGAAGAGTTATTTATCCATTAAAATTAATGATTCTCTGAAGTCTGCAGCATGCAGTAAAATGGTAATATACATTGAATCCGCTGTCTGAAAATCTGGATCATTACACACTATTTGGAAACGTTTAAGTTCTCCTTAAATTTGCCCATACCCATTCGAACAATTTCTACACAATGGGAAATGTTTTGTTCAAAGATGGTTGGTTGATAGCTTGACTCCACTGAGCCTCTAAATGCCATAGAAGAGGATTTGATCATATTCTGAATATACCAAGTCACCAGATATACTCCAGTCTTCATGTGTTAAAGGATTAAAGGGACTGTCATGTAATAAAGGATTAACGGGACGCACAACGTTAGTTTACGTACATGAAAGCTATATTAATGTAAGCTACTATGAGAACTGATATTCTCTTGGTACGAAATTTTTTGTTAGAGTTGACAAGGACTTCTAACCTTGAACTTTCAGTTTCCCTAATATATATATATATATGAATTTACTTATGTGGAAATGTATCATATGAAAATAATTAGCTATTAATATTCTATAAGTAATGAATTCAAATATTGAAAAAATAATGAGATTTGGCGATATATCGCTATTTAACTATTTGCAATAGAGCGGTATCCCAAATTTTCAAAAATTAAGTTTTGGAAATTTAGAAAGTCGCCTAGGTCATCTAGTTTTGCAATAAAACTATAAAAAATAAATGAAGCGGAACTATGCTAAAGATATGTATTTTGTTTGTCAACACACAATATTGTGAAATGAAAAGTTAAACAGAACTGATGAAAATTTAATCTTTCAAAAACGAAGTCAGAAATCGCCAAATCCTGGAAGTCATTTTACTGTGGAAAAAAGTCTCACAATATATATATATATATATATATATATATATATTTATTTCCAGTCCCCGTCAAAACATTTTTAACAATTAACATTCAAGTTACTTCAAAACATCTTTCAAAATAGAACTTACTAGTATGGATTTACTCTTTTAAGATAAATTCTACTATAATTAAACTTAGGAGATAATATAATCAATTAATCAATATTATTTAGTATATATATATATTTGTAATTGCTTTTGAATTACGATTTTGCATATAATGGATTTAGACTACTGTTTTTTAATGGTCAATTTATCAGGACTGCTTGATCTTCTACTCTATTTAGGGAACATTTAATGTCCTGAGTGGGAACAGGGAGCTTACTCAAGCTATGCTTGTGTGGGAGGAATAGACAACACAAGTAAGAAGGGTTAACTTAACCCTTTATTCTCCACGATATTACAGTTGCTCCCGCACTTTGAGATACAGAGACCAACCACTTGTGGTCTGAACGTAAAAGTGTAAGAGCTACTAACTAACTAAATTTAAATAAGAGCTAACTTTGAATACTTTACACAGATGACTAACACTAAGGTTGGCCTTTCAGATTATTACATATGTAGAACGCAAACGTCTTAGATATCAAGAGGAGTAAACTTCTGGCCTTAAAGGCGAACAGCAACTGCTTGAAAGCTCGCGTCAAATACAGTAGCAAGAAGGCTCACTCTCTCTCCATCTAACTCTATTCTTGGCGAAAACCCACAACTTAAATACTTAAGCGTTAGCAAATACAATTTGCATAAACAGATTAACGCGTTTATTCTGGCCGGAAGTGGAAAATAAGAGAGGACAGTAAAATTTTAAAACAAAATAAACGTTAGTCAAACTTAGAGATCCTTACAAATGTACGTAAAGATGATTTTTATTTCCTTTTGAGTAGTGAATTTGACACAATGTTAATGTTTTATTCTTTTTTCCAATTGTTTCGAAAGCGTGTAGGGAAAGTTCTGGTACATTTGAGATTCGATTTTTCGGATTTATATGAATTTAAATGTCTTTATTGAAAATTCAATTGAATCTTTTTCTCGTTTATGATCTCAAATAAACCAAAAGAGCAATACGTGTTTTCGAAACATATTAATCGACTTTTCTGAAGCTTTAATTCATTTTCCCCTTATGAGTTCTGAATCGGAGTTTCAGTAAAGGGAGATTAATTTTTATAATTTCTATATTTTTATAATTTTGTATATTTTCCCTTTCGCATTTATATTTTTCGAGTTTGTTCTACCATGAATTCTTATTTTAATTTTGATTTGTTTAGATATTGTGTTAAACATCTTATACACGGTTACAATTATTAATACTGTTGAGGATTTGCCTCGCTTTGATTCCAATTTAATATTTATTTTATATATATAATGAAATAGTTAAGAATAATATAAAGATACCCTTTCTTGATGGTTATTTGTTTTCTTCCGTCAGTGAACAACGGATTCAGGGTCTGGAGAATATGCAACTCGTCCGATCCAAGCTGCTAATTAGGAAATCTTTCATCCACCGCTGAAAATTAATTCCTTCTTTGCATGAAAATTTAGATCTATCGCTCAACAAAAGAGCATATTTTATCGTGATGTAACTTTATTGGAAGCATGCCATTATATTTTCTTTTGAAATGGCCTCACTGAAAATATGTAAAAATGAAGGAAAAATCTTCAGTTGAAAGCTGAAGTATTTCAGTAAATAATCGCATTTCTTATAAAAATAGAATCGTATTTATAGTAACACCAGTAATATATAATTTCATTAATTTATTGTCTTTTTAATGTATTTAGTTATATCTGTCGATACGGTATTAGTTTTCAAGTACATCACTGAAATGCTCAAAATCAGAACTTTACTTTCGTTGCAAAATAAATGATATCGAAAATGTCTCAATACGATTTTATTCATTAATATTTTATTTATCAAGGGTGTTTTCGGTTTCCACAGAAGAGAAAAATCAATAAACTTTTTCCGTAAGTGAATCTCATCTTTGAAACTAAAGAGACTTTTAATACATTTTACTTGAGCATTTAATACGTGAAATGAGCTTATAACAGGAAAATACTTAATAGGGAAACAAATAAATGTCTAAATAAATATATCTTTTATCTCGAAATCAAGGTACAAGATTTTCACATTTCACTTCATTTTTTTCATTTTTTGTCTATCCCAGGTATAAACCCAGTTTCTTTCTCATTTTGATACAAAATCAATAAAAACGAAATTGCACATAACGTAAGAAATCATAGTTTACGTTTTTGCTTTCTGTTTTAAATGCTGCATTAATTAAGAAACGTAACTATTTTCATTCTCTAAATCTGATCATGGTCTCACCTTCATGGTTAACCTTTGATAAGCTGTTATCATCGAAACTTCCGATGCATAACTGTTATCTGTAATTTGAATACTTGCATCTGGTTGCATCTGATTGATCACCTATCTGAATGTTTAGAAACGACGTGGATTCTTTCTTGACCTTCAAGACTGCTTTGGCCATGATCTTCCAACCTTGCCATGGCATGAAAAATATCACTGAAGGGACATTTCATGTATCTCACGGGTTAGATTTTCCTTTTTTAAACATCAGATATGTGTTCAGGGACGTTTAAGAGTTGCATAGAAACTGTCTTTTCTTGCATATGATGTTCAGATGAAAAGTCTTGGTTTTTAAATTCCTTATCTTTTTTTTTAATCTCGATACTGAGAATATTTCGCTTCCTTAATGAAAATATTTCACCGGCTTGTGATTTATGCTTTTTGGTGCCTTAAATTAAAGCATTTCCATATTGTTACTCCAAATACATATGAGACCTTCTCTTTAAAATATATTATGTCTCAGACCTGAATTAAGATACATTAAAAGTCAATATAACAATAAATGAATAAATAGGCAAGATAAAAATAAAGGCACGCATTTCACCTCACACACAATAGTAGAGAAAAGCCAGCCTGTTTCTTTTCAAGTTCTATTTTATATTTATTCGTTCTATATAAGTTCTGTTGGCATATGCAGTTTCCAAATCGACGTACTGAAAATGCTAAATTAATTTTCATAAGAGTCAATAATTAAGGTTTCATTCAGTTAAATACATGTGTATATTTGTACCTTTTTAATTGTCTAGGATCAATTTTAACAAATTAATTGAAGTATAAAAAAATTGAAATTCCAGCCTCATATTTAGTAGGTCCTTCATGTGAGTGCAGAATTGCAAAGAGATAAATTCTGTGAATATGAAGGACTATTCTGTAAATAATGAACATCATACTTTTCGCAGGCAGTCCGTAATTTTGGTCTTTTTAGAGGACGGGATTTCTCTATCCTACAAAAAGTTCCTGGATATCCCAAATATGTTCGATACCACTGAGATCTTGCTGTAGATCAACTAGAAGTGTCGTTGAATGCCAGCTAAATAAATCTCATGTCATTACGGATTATCACAGTCTTTACAGTCGCATACTGAATGTAGAATAGTATACTGAATGTGGAGTGCATGGATTTGAGATTTTCAGCACACAGATTTTTCCACCTGCCCGAAACAGCTGAAAATCCTAGGCATCAGACTAAATTTCTCGTTTTCAGTTATTTACAGTGTTCAAACAGCCAAGCCTAAGCCAGTTGCATAGCTCGATTTCATGCATTCTTCAAAATATTCTAGTTAAAAGTCGGCTCCTGTTGCCTATATAATAAAATAAACATTCTACAGTCGTCACGTTGATGTTTTGTTGAAGCCCCAGATTGAATTCCAAGGTTACTTGAGGCAGTGTTTTACCCTTATGGTGTGAAATGATTCTCTCCAGCTGATGCTAGTCTTTTTATGGCCACAATACCGTCTTGAGCTAAAATTTATGTGGGGAATTTTGTAGTCACTTTAGAAGTAGTCATATGTGAAATATAAGTCTTCGCCTTTGTCTTCGAAAAGCTATGACGCATCTCATAAATTGCAACTACTCAAAAATCGCTGTTATCGTAAATACTGTAAATTTTTAGTGCTGTTTTTCTTGCAATAGTTCATCTGTGCTAGATATTTGGGCACTTCAATAGATATAAAAGTTCATATATGTGTGAATATATTTATGTATGTTAAACAAAGATTTCTGCATTGTTCAGCGAATCCACACAACACGCGGAATGAATATTCCTCGACATTCTATGAAAAATATTGTTGAGACTGCCATGCTTAATAAAAAGCCTAGGAATGTCCGAAAAACAATACAAGCAAACACATTCTTTCCATTTTTTGTGGAGTGAGAGTAATGTAAAACATTAACAAAGGAAATAATGAATGTTTAAATAAAAGCGTCAAAGTATGAAATATGCCTCTTAAATTACTGAGTAGTTTAGGCACTTCGAAGACTATCCGGAACTAGACGTTAGATAGAATTTTAAAATTTAAATGGTTTATAAAGGCACTTTAAAAAACAATTATAAAATTTTTTAAAGGAACTAGAAATACACTTGTTTCCCTCTACCTTTGCTGAAGCTACCATAACTTTGCTTTCAGAGCAGGCTAGCAGGCTAGCACAGGTAGACTGTATTTCCATTATAATTTAACTAAAATAACGGAAATATAATTTTTACTGGCATTTTTCCTTTAAATTTTCATTCTTCTATGGCTTTCAATTTACCTTTTATCAACAAAATTTGATTCTTTTGCTTTGAATGAGGAATAGTTTCTGAATAGCACATCAAAGTCTATTAAAAATAACATGATCATTTTTATTTCATTAATATATTTTCCTATGAGCGATAAAAATGAAATTTCTTTCTAAAATTTAATTTTATACTTATCTGATTTGCCTGCCAGTACTCAAAGTAATACTTTCAAATATGATTTTTTAACAAAACTTACTGCACAAAATTACTTCAAAAACACACTATAAGCTTTGATATTTTGCAAATCGTTCTCACTGTGAATGGCACTGGCTACGTTTCGGAATAGATACGGTAAGTGTATTTTTCTAGCTTTCCGGAAAATAGCAAAGCCATAGCATAAAATTAATTAACATAACTATGGGAAAATATATATTTGGTAGGGAGTTTTTAATCATAAGATTGGAAACAGAGTTCAGTCCAGGTGCCTTTTTAGGTTTGAGATTATCCATGTAACTTATAACCTCATAAAGTGATGTATTCTGTAGATCGCTTCTGAAAGGGCAGTTAAGAGATTTCATTTTCTTGTGGGAAGGTATCTTCGCTATTCACAAAGAATGGGGGGGGGGTGAAATTGTGTTTGAAAACCGTCAGCAATATGCTTGGCTTACTCCGTGTCTGTGTGAATCACCACAGCGTCCACACCTATGGATGGAATGTGAGTTTTATGTTTGTGTAGCCTGGCAGATGCATGCCAAAGACTGTTGTCACTGATTGTTAGGGACTGAATGTGTTTTATGTATTGTGATTGAAAGAATCTGTCAGATGATGTCTTGATCTCATTCTGGAATGTATGAAGCTGAATTTCGAAACTAGGATTTCTAAATCTTTGCAAAATTCTTCATACTTTATTTTTTCAAGAATTCTGCTTTTAATATCAGGTAATAGTTTAGAGAAACTGAGGCGAAGGTTGGCTTTTGAGACTTCTTTAAGCTTTTAGGTTTAAATCGAAATCCTGATTTTCTGAGATGTAAGCCGGAGAATTTTGATTAAATGCATCACAGAAGAGGTAAAAACGTTCAAGGATTTTGATCTGAGGATAAACAATTTTTCATAGGCACATGATAGTCAAAACGTATATTTCAAAACATATCCAGAATAATAATTGACGGGGTTTCTTGTACTCCATATCTTGTGGGGGCAATAATTTCAATTTGGAAGCTTCGAGCTCAATTTATAAGGTCACGACCAGTAGGATTGGAATTTTTCCAACTCAAATACTGATGATGGCAATTTATATCACCAGTAATAATGATACTGCTCAAAATTATGAGCAACGTATTATAGTCTGTCTCCAGGAATCTAAAACCTTTCCTTATTTATGGAGGGAGATATACAAAGATCGCAATTAAGGAGGGTGAATTTGGAATAAAAATTTCGATAATCTTTGGTTCAAGTGTGCTCAGACTGGAATGTAAAAAGGGATATGATTTTTAATAAAGACACATGTGCTACTGTTACACATTTTATAGCTTGTTTATCATCATGTTAGAATTTTTAATTTGAAAACTTGGGAGATCTCCCTGGTTAGGGTTTGGTCTCTTGGAAAAGAATAATTTCAAAGCCATTCTCATACACTCTCTGAATTAATGGAGCTTATGCATAATGCCGTTTGTATTACAGAAACGGATTTTTAGAAAATTCAAACCTCTTAAATATTGAAATTTAATGTTGGTGAATAACAGAAAATTGGAGAGTTACATAACTCTAAAAGATGTAGTATGCGATGTCAGCACCAGATGGAGCCACTCTGAGTAGAGAAGTGCAGCTTTAAAAGTTAAAGGTAAGTTTCTCCGTATAAAACTAGGCTGATTTGTAACTTGAATAATGACCAAAAGTACATCGGTACAATTTAGGGTCATACTGACTTCTGTGGGGACTGATAACTTTGGAACTGATGACCTGTTGTTGTCCGGTAAGAACATCAGAGTATGAGACTTCAGGACAAACATTGCTATTATTAGAAAACACAGCAGTCGGTGTTGGAATGCTATTTTTGGTTTCGATGATTTTATAGATATTTCTTAATCTGGTCAGTGCTAGTCTTGGACTTGGATTTGTGATTTGCGTTGCAGTTATTGCCATTTCTTGATTTAGGAAATCTTGGCACGATCTCTGATTTGCTCCTTGAGGTCTCAGGCAATTAACACATTTCATAAAATCTTCGAAGGGCTTCGGACGTTCTCTGGGTTAGTGGGGGTACAGCACAACGGACACACTTCTACAGAAGATAACAAACTTCAAGGCTATGAAAGCTCCGGCAATGCAAGCATTGCTAAGGGAACTTTCTGAGTCTGAAATTTTCAATTTTTACATTGTTACTAATTAAGTCAGTGATGTTGAAAACCTTTTCCGCTTTCAAGCTACTGTACATCTGATCTCAGAAGATAGGGCACACCATCTTGTTTTGTGTCTTTTAAGTTGTTAAATTTTGTGCACAAGACATTGTTCGTAGTCCGAACGAAGTCTACCGGGGTAAAAGAGTTAAGCCTTCTAACAACTAATTTAACAGGTCTCTCAGCTTGTAGGTCGCATAATTGGAATTTACTTCTATTCTGCACAAGGAAATGTGCCAAAGAACGATAATCACCTTTTGTGGACGTGATGAGTTTAAGAAAATTTGTTTCTTGGAAAAAGTAAATAGATGGTGCAGATTTTCTTAGCTGATGAAAGAGAAGAAATCAGTCTACGGTCGGTTGAATATAAGCTGGGAGCTGGAGAAGAGTTATCAGCCAGCTGGCTGCGAAGGAGTTGTCATCAAATCTGGCTCGCCGTTTAATGGCTGAATTTGGTAATTTAAAGGGATAGCATTATTTTGTATCGGAATCACGATAATTCTGCAGTATTTCCTGATTGGACGTTTTGCAGATTCAGTGAAATGATTCTGATTTTCTGTCCTACGTTTCTTTTTACGTTTATAGTTGTTTGGGCTTGGGATTGCTGTAACAGCCTTTTCTGAATTGTTGCTTTCATTACGGTTTGATTGAGAGGAATTTTGAGTTACATAATGTGAATTATGGATATATTGAGGGAGAGAAGCAGTTGCTTTATTATTAATTTCCTGTATTTTGTCATTCTTCCTGCGTGGCAGGCAAGCAAACGAGTGGGGTGCCTAGTCTGTCGCAAAGTTGCATCAGAGTATGAAAACCGTATTCACCCTTTAGATGGAGCTGATAAATCTTTTCGTCATTCTACGGCTATAGGGAAAGAGTACGCTGGATTTTGAACTATATTTCAGTATGCTGCATCTTCAGATCTTAAATCTTTAAAGTTGATTTGGCAAAATCTACTGGTGAACTGAGCTGGTTGAGCAATTTCAGAGTACGAAACGGTGATATTTAGAGGGCCATTAATCATATTGAAATCTTTCATCATAAAGCTAGATATAACAAAAACGTTATTAGTGATTTGAGAGCATTCAAATACAGAGTTTAACATACTTACATCATCATAGGCGTCTATGACACGAATCAAATGTTTGGTAGGTGTTGTGTTGGAATTTCTGTCACAGTCTAGGCAAAGCTTGTAATCGCTAATCAAATTATATTTAAATTGTAAAACTTAAATTAAAATGTTAAAAATGTTGTTTTTAAAACCAGGTCAAGTTGCATGGTAAATTTATGTTTGCATATTTTAATCTAATTTCTCACAAGTGGTTGAAGTAAAATAAATTTAAAGTGACTTTCGTTCTATGTCTGTCTGTTTCACAGCAGACCTGCTAGTGGTGATAATTCACCTCCCAGAGCAGATCTAGCACCTCATTTTTAGAGAATTTCAAACTGGTTAAATTATTTATACCCACTGCATGTATTACAAATTAACATGTTTATTTTGTAAACAGTTTTAATACACAATACAATATCTTTGAACACTGCACTATCTTTACTTAGTAAGAAACGAAATATAGCTAAAAAGGGCCCAATACTTTTATGATCTATTTAATGAAATCCCTCAGTGATCGATTATTTTGTAATAATGTCAATCTTATGAAATGCCGAAGAGAAAAAAAGGATTTTCAGAGCAAAATATGTAAGGCACGCTGTTCATGTGAAAAACTACTATTACGTAGTTCATGAGCTTATTAAAGAAAAAGCTATAAATGAAGGCGCGCTGGAAAAAAAATCATTGTCTACTAGTGTGTCTGTCATTTTGATGATCCGAAATGAAATACTAATATATTCAAATAGGCAAAGAAAAGCTGCGATTTCTCAGCGAAGTTGAAACATTTTTGAAAATAAATGTTGGTTTGCCTGAGACGTTGAATTTTAAATTCCGCTACTCTTGACGTTGCCTGATTGCACAGAAATAATTTTCTTCGAATTCTAATTCTGATTCTTTCCGAAAAACTGGAAGAATTTTAGTGAATGATGTTAGGAAGGAATGCAAGTGAAGAAAGCAATCTGGTTCTCTTTAGATATGATCTCTTTAAAGATTACTACAATCTATAATTTGTAGGTTTATTGACCGTTAAAGTTTATGTTTTGTAACGGTGATTTATTTAGAAACTTCCTTGTTCGCGGCAGCCTCCTTTAGAATCTTCCCACGCTTTATAAAACAAATCCTGATTAAAGGATATTTTGCAGATATGTTTTTCAGTTACAGCGAAATCTATTTAAATTTGATCTGATTGTTCCAGCTCATACTGATAATAACAGCACATTCCAAATTTGCATTCGTCGATATAGCTGCGCAAAAGGTAGAAAATATTACTGAATAAATTTGAAATTAGTTTCATTCCATGTAATGCAAAATACTAGCATGCTGCAATCCTCATGGTCGGTAATAATTGGCCTTTTGGTTAGAGCAGGACACCCAACATAGAAAAAAAAAAATAAATAAATAAAAACAAAAAAAAATCAAATAAAACCTCAATACTGTTCTACTGCTATTTATAACGATTATCAAATTCTTTGCGAATCTCAACTCTTTCCTGTGGCAAAAGAATTATTTTATGTTGCCATGTTTTCCCTTACATATCGCAAAAAAATGCAGTCTTCGACGAAATGCGGTGCATTTTTTTCAACACTTCAAAAATTACAAAAACTATTATTTTGCAATTTAAATCTTTTCTGACACGTCAAGAAGCGCCCATGTCCAGTTATTATTTGATTGCATTCAAAATCGCTTATCATACCAATATTTTTAGAAACATTAAAGTTCAACAAATAATCTTTTTTTCCCTTCCCTCTTCTCGGAAATATTAAATTTCTCTTTCCAGCAATCATAATAGAAACCCTTTATTTTACTAATAACATAGTTCTTTTTGATTCCATGTATTAAAACTTAAGACTTATCAATCTGAAGATTTAAAGCTGTTCTTATTTGAAAAGTTTTCTTCTTTTTCATTAAAATATTACACTATATATTATGTAGGTCATTACACATTTATTTTAGCTTGTATTTGTAGATGAGAAATGCTTGTTCAAGCTAATATTATTAAAATAATTTTTGAGGTCTTAGAAAGCGAGTTTACAGTTGAATATCTGCTCCAGTTGAATATAACCTTTTCAGACAGAGAATGTCCACATGTAAACTAACTCATTTCTTGCTGATGTTGCATTTTCTCAACATTTTATAGAAAACAAGACACAGAATGTTTAAACTGTATTTTATTAGAATGTTACATAAATTTTAAGTTGCAATTCAGAATACGTTTGAAAAATCTCAGATTAGGAAGAATAATAGAACATTTTTCTTATAATTTTCTTTTTAACTCTGTCAAATTTCATCTTGAAACGGAAATACAAAATATATTTCATATATGGCCCCAACATACACAATCTTAAAAAAATAACTTAGTGCTATTTTTGATTGTTTATTATAATAAAGTGTGTTCGAACAAGTGGGATAGATTCCCTTGCTTATTTATTAATTTACTAAACGTTGCGGAAACGTAGTATCAGAATAAACCAATGTAAAACAGTAAGTTTATGCTAGTTACGCAGACAGATATTAGTCTACCTTCAGTTCGTATAGTAAATTGATTATTCACGTATGATGAAAAGTTTTATTAATGATGTAATGAATTTAATGTATGCTGTACCTCTGAATAGTATACTAAACTGAATGATAATATTTCATCAAAATGAAAACAGAGGACCGAGATTTTAAAGCTAATCATATTTTATTATTTCATAGCTATTATTATATAATTACTCTTCCACCAGAATTAGATTGTTTATCTGTTTAAGTCGATGCCCACTGAAAACAGCGTGGCAAAAATATAGAGGGCTGTCAAGGAGACAGCAAAGCAAAGGTAAAAACTTTTGATGTATTTTGCCTCTTTTCAACCTAGCGTTTCAAATAGCTTTTCTTATACCACGCCTGTGACTGACTGATTGGAAAATAGATCAATAATTCATTTCTTTATTTAAGCGAGACTGGGTTTAATAATCTTATCTTAAACTTATATTGGTGTTTAAGGTATGCGAGTTATTTTATGTAATGTGATTTTACCTGATTTTATATTTGCATGTATATTTCATGCTTCATCCATTTTATTTAGCTCATTCGAAAATTACCAAGAAAATGTTTAAATTCTTGTTATTTTTTCCCTCAAAATGCAACATAGATTATATGCACCATACGTTTGGCGCTTTATAACCTTTAAGGAAAAGGCTATGTGACCTAGATATACGTAATATAATATACTGCTGTCCATACACCAGGAGGGAAAGCAGATAGAATCTTATTTATTGTGCATATGCAGTTTTATGGGAGGAAGACATGATTAAATATTCAGGTGGTTTGGGATACAAAAACGAGCAGAATTTAGTTTACAAAGTACCATGCAGTTTACAGTATACAGTTTTAGTATACAGATGTCTTCTGACAGCAACAACGGCTGTAATCCGGCTGGATATCGAGTCGAACTGAGCTCGGATAACAAATAGGAGTACTTCATTCATACAGCTTCAACTTAATATCAGAATTCATCACTTGTAGTCATTGTTGAGTGATGACCATGACCAGATGTTCTCAGTGGGTGAGATATCAGGAGAACGCACTGGCCAGGGCAACAGTCAAACTTTTTCTATATCGAGAATGGTTAGGATGCACAGGCAAGATGTGGCCGTGAATTATCTTCTTAAAAGATGGCGTCACGCACGAAGATAGTTCACAATTGCGAATTTCAATATGTCAGACATGTAACTGCAGCTAACCGCATTACTGGGGGTTCAAGCAAGAGATGACGGAATATTTACCCAATACTAGAGCGGTACTGGGCTTGCATGACGATGAATAATGCAAGCCAACAACGTTCGTTCTCCTCGGGGCCTCCACACAGGTATGCGTCCATCAAGATGCTGTATGCAGAACTGGAGACTGGTCTGTAAAGATGATGTGATGCCGCTCCTATGTTCACTGTCGTTTTTCGTCGCACTGCTGCCTCTGCTGCAGGTCAGTGGAAGCCGCAACAACGGTTGCGTGCTGACAATCCGTAGTGCTGAAGATCTCATCGAACTTTCCGTGCAGACACATGTCGGCCTGCACACGAGCCAAGTGTTCTTGGATACATGATAGGATACCTGATGTGGCTGTATGATCCTGCAGCCCCGAAAGGACAATATGTTTGTCCTCTCGAACTCGATATTTAATTCCGCATGCAGAAAAATCTATATTTTGCCCTTGTATGGCCATGAACTTTGCCCTTGTATTGTTCTCGGAGAGTAGCTTCAGATAGTTGCGGGATCCGGACGATACCCGATTAGTCTATGTAAGCCATCTGGGTGTCCGGACCTGCTCTCAACTGTCACCTGTCCTCTCGAGCTTTAGGGGCATAGAGCAGCTGAGATCTTGTATGGCGTTCAATATCGGCTTGCTGGGCTTATCAATTTCTTATTCACTTGACAGCTGTGGGATCCCGACTAACACAAGCAGCAATGTCGGGGAACATAAAACTCAATTCCGATAGGCCCCCCCCCGATCCTGGCCGCGGTTGAAATCCGACACGTATGGGTAAGAGTTTCTCCTTCTCACTCGAAGCATAGCACGACCTTTCACAACAATTAAATTTCAAATTCGATTTCGAAATGAGAGGATAGCAGGTGCAGGTGAGAACCCGCTGTGCTAGCTTCCCATTTATACATAATATAGATGGCGTTACTGATTCCTGATTTGTGCACATACGCTGGAATGCTAATCATTTGCATATCCCAGATATAGTACATTTCATGGAAATTTGATATTTCTTGCAAGATGCAGGAATTTTTATGCCATCCGTGTATATAACTGCTAAGCTGCGTTTCATATATAATCTTTCCTAAATTAATTAACTTGATTGAATTGTTTCTTTTTATTAATTATATTATACATTTTTTGTCCTTCCTTTTGTCATTATAAGTAAACAAAAATTGCTTATTTGAATGATGTAGAACTATATGTCAATTACGCGTAGAAAAATTTAGAAGTACATGTCAATTTTAACTTTTATTATAACTACTAACTTATAATAATTCATTTTATAAAGGAACAAAAGGGAGATCATATATCAGCAAAACTGGAAAAGAGGAAGAAGTATCAAAAAGGGATCCACTTTCTTGCTAGTCGGAAAGGGCAAGTTAATTATTTTGATCCATTCGTACTAGCCGCCAGTTTGCATGAGCAGTTTCTCCAGTTCATCACTTCTCAGTCTAATCGATTTATTTGAGTTTGAAAATATTTTGTAAGTACTGTAACTATATTTATGTATATATTTAAAATTTTAAATGCTAAATGATAGCGATTAGCGGTATAAATTTCATATTATTTTCGTGCCAGTCGTGAAATAAATCAGTCCGTATAGACGAAACCACTAGTAAAATCACTCTACTTTAGAACCCTTAGTTAATTTATCCCATTAATCTCACCTTCCAGAGCTCTATTAAAATAATGTCCAAAGACAAGAGCAAAGAAATCAGTTTGATGTTTTTTGCATGTCATCTTCATGGTGTAGCAATTGTTTAATGCCAGCAGTGTATATGCTTAGCTGAGTTTCATTCATAATCTTTTCTAAATTAACATTTATTCTAAATTACTAATACACCGCGCATTGCATGTGCTGCCATCTAACAGCAAACATCAAGATCAAAATCTGAACGTTATCGGAACATCTCTGAATTCTTTTCGTTAAACGCGGTTTTTGATGCATTATTCTCGATCAACTTTTAACATATATCTTTTAGTATAATTCCATCAGTTTTATACAACAATTTATTAAACTCAAAGAAACTGTAGAATAATAATCATTAGACGTGATAACGGACTTAAGTAGCTGAAATTATCAAACTAAAAGCGTTAAAAGTCAATAAACTAAAATTTTAAGTTATTCAAGCAGGGCATTTTTAGCGAAACTTTGAAAAATGAAAAATTTAGAAATTTTTTGTTCATTTTGTTATTGGGGGGGGAACATCCTGCAAATTTATATGTTTTTATTTGCAGCTATGGCAGTGTAAAAAGAGATAACATATTCTACGTGTTCAAATGGTTATCGCCGAGAAAGTTCCTCAAGGAGCGTTTTTGAAGACAAGATGAGACTACAGTTGTTCGCAAATAATTTTTACGGAAGCTGGAAAATTTAAGATTTGTACTTTACATGTAATTCAGGTACAGAAACGTTAGAATTAAAATGAGGGTATTCATATAAACTTGTCAAATTGAAACACATAGAATTTTACTTACTTTCTAATTTTTTACAATTTGTTAAGTCATTATTATTAGCACGTGTTAAATACGAATTGTGGAAATTCAAAAGTGAAAATCAAGCATTTCACTACTTGGCGAAGAATAAAATTTGCTTGAAAGCGAAATTATTTGAAAGTGACCGAAAGTTATAAAATACGCTTGTTTCGAACAGAAATGGTTAAAAGTTTTCGAACTAGTATAAAAAAAAAAAAAAAAAAAAAAAACCCGAATTCGGTCAGATATTATAGAAAACGCAATAAAGAGTTCTGTTTACTGGTAAACTATTACTTAAATTTTCTAGTTAGATTGAAACATGACTTCCATCAGACTTTAGCATAATAATTAAGTAATTAATTAAATAATATATATTAAGAATACGGTAATAGAAATTAAGAGCATAATTAGGGAGTTAGATTTTTAACTGATTTCTTCCTATGTACTGATGTAATATTTGAGTCTAAAATAAGGATATTTTCTAAAAACGTTCTCATGTCTCTTTTCAGTGCTAATATGCTTTTCAGTGCTAATAACTAATATGCTAATATGCTTTTCAGTGTTAATAAGTAAATAGGTTATTAAATATGGTACATTAATACGAAATGTTTTATAAAAAGTTATGCTGTAAAACAATAATGGTAATAAATTTTAAAAAAATCAAGGTTTATACGAACTTAAATATAATTTTGCTACCTCGAGGCAATATTAAAGTTTCACTAACAAATTTTATTTAATTTGCATTTTTTCTCTTCTGCCTCATTTATTCTAGCATTTATGTAGTTTTGTGCGGGAAGCTTTCTACTATGAAGTTAGAGGAAGGGCTTAGCCCGTGTTTGTGAGACTTTTGGCGTTTTTGCTGCCGGCCTGAAATTAACAGAAATTCTGTCTTGGTAATTAAACCACTGTCTCATAGCTTCAGGTTAGAGTAAACAACTTTAAGCATAACTTGTGTTTTCTGCCACGCCCAGGTGGGTCCTGGAAGTTTGGATTGCAATACTTTAGTTTAATCCTCGTAGGTGCCTACCAGCGGCCGAGCGGTAACTTCGCTGAAAACTGGTAGTCCGGTCCGATGTTCAAATCCCGCGAACGGGCTGGCTGCATGGGCGTTTTCGTGGTTTTTTCCATGTGTAACGTGTATACGAGCAAGTTTCCCTTAGAAAGTCCTCTACGAAGGCATCCCACCCTTAAGAAGAAGTCCAACCTCTCTTCGGAGTAGGCTCTGGCAAACATTATTCCATGTAATATGGACAAGACAACAACAACAATCTTCGTAGGTGGTAAAGTAGAAAAAAATTAACACTTTGATGCGCACGATATTATTTTTATAATGTTTTAAGAAAAAAAAAAAAAAAAAAAAAACTTTAGAAATCGAATAATTATTATCCTAGAGATAAATAATATATGAATTAAAAATAAATATATTCTTGCCCATTGATGTGTGGGTGGTGGTCGCACTGTGAAATCAGAGCGCGTCTAGGATTTACCCGTTACCTTGCGCATTTCCAATAAATGACGAAATTTAAAAAAAAAAATGCATTTAAGAATTGCATTATATGTACATTTTTTACATTACTTTGCAAATTAAATCGTCAGAAAAAAATTTTAATAAAGGAAAGGTTTCGAATCTGAAAGGTTTCAGATTTTATATTACGTCCAAAGGGGCGTTTCTTTAACGTTTTGTGTGTTAACTTTATTTATTAAATATCATGTTCTTTGCACTTAAACCATAACAGCAATATCGCAAAATACTTTAAAAAGAGCATATCTTTAGAATTTCCGATACACAGTCTCACGTGCTGGAGATAAAAAAAAAAAGAAAAAAATTTCTGTACAGTGTTGCCATTGATCGCTTTGAAGTCGTCGAGTTTCTTAATCAAAAACTCATAAATGCTTTACAAAATATGAAATAGAGAATAAAACAAATTTGAAATTCCAAATCTGGGCTTCCAGATGCTCATATTCGGGTGGAGACGTACGTTATTCAAAATTTGATGGTTGTAGGTACTGTTGTTTCATCACATTGCGAGAAACATGCATACATTTATGCAGACTGTTCATTACTTAATTTCTTTAAATATAATACAGGGCGATAATATTTTGGTTGCAACAATTTGAAAAGTGATTCAGACTTTTAAAGTTTTCGACGCAAAATGCCAGAACGAAATTAATAGCCCTTCTGGGCTAACGCCTTTGAGCTAATAAACATTTATGTAATTTTTCTGTAGCAGAGAAACCATAGAACGTACATAATAAAGACTTTCGGTTAAATGGATTAAAAAAAAAAAACTCAGTAACGATTAAAAAAAAATCAGTGTTTTTTTTTCCCCCCCCCGTCTGGCACATGAAGTTTGTGATTTTTATGTTAATTGGGGAGGGGGGGCTTGGTACTTTTGGTACAGAATCTTCGTTTCCCATTCGTATTTATTTTATTCGTAGTTCATCCCGAAATATTCATAAAATATATTAAATTTAAATAAAACTTTTACACGATTTCTATTTTTAATTATAGCAAAATATATTTACGTTACATTTAGATCACAAAGGGTAATTTATAAAATCACAGTACTAGCACAGGAAGTAAGCGTGTTGAGGTCAGAGAAAAAAAAATAACCCTGAAAATGAAACACATTTTCACTGAGCAGGTGCACGTATTGTTTAATAATAAAATAACTTTGTGATTTCAGAGCCCCTTATCTATATCCGGGTAAAAACAAACACTCATATTTAAAAGCAGCAAACACTATTGTTAAGAGCAGTGGTAGCGCCTTGAAGCCACAAAGCAAAATGCTGTAAATAGACATAGTAGGTTGTTTATATATGTAGTTTAATTATTGCTATATTAAATGGTGATGTGCGATGAATAACTTTTGAAATTTAAAGTTGTTTATTTTAATAAAAGGAAATTACTTTTTATTATTGAAAATGAATTTTAAAAGGTATTCGGTTTGAAGTACTAAGACCTAAAAAATGTATCGTCCTGCAATCATTCTGTGTTATTTACAGGTAAAAAATAAGTAATCAATCAGTTTTTCACTGAAAAATTTCGAGAATTAGTGGTTACAGGGCGCTACCACTTCGTGTCATATTCTTCGTGTCGATCTGATTCAAGAAGTTTAATTTTCCAACTGTGAAAACTCACCTATGAAATGCATGTAGCGTTTTTAAACTCATAAACTTCAGCGAAAAATAGTTTATCGAGTTTGCTTGATTACGGTATATACAGCTGTAGTTCAAACGTTTTTGCTATCGAATTTTAATATTCCTAAACCTGAAACTCTCTGATTTACTTACGCGGTGCTAAATGTAGAATCCAATCATGGTGGGAAAAAAAAGGACCAGAAGATTTGAGTATAAATAATATTATAGACAAAAATTCGATAAAAAAGTACTTCATTATTTTTCATGCACGATCCCGGAAGTGGTTAATTTAATGTCCTGACTTATCTGATTTGGAATGCTTGCAAAAGAAAATTATTTTTTTTACTAAGTTAACGTCCTGACTTATCTCATTCGGAAAACGCTTGCAGAAAAAATTGGTTTCTTTTTTATGTTTTGCACACTTTAGATGTTTGCATTTTGTTATAGATCTGATATTTTCTTATTCTTTCTTATTCCAGATTTTTCGTGGCTGTTTCGTGATTTTGTTTCTTTTTCCTATATGCCTAAAACGGCTCTAGCAATTTACTTTACAATCTAGTCTCGGCAAAATATTTATAAGAATTATTCATAATTTTTACTTAAACTGAAAGGAAGAAGGTAGCTCATGTGTAGTAAGAATGGAACAAGTATGCCTTCGAAGTTTCTCCATGAATGCATGTTTCATTACATGTTATGCCGTACATTGTTAAAAATTTGGTTCAATGTTTCACCAAATCGTGGTATTAAAAAAGCTGCTGCCAAAAGAAGGTGAAACATCATTCCATTATTTGGTGCTTTGGTTGAACATTATTTCATAATGTGTTGAACCATGGATTGGCAATATGTTGAACCATGAATTAGGAATATATTGAACTATAAATTGAGTCATATGGAAACAAGAATTGGGAGTATATTACACCATGGACTGGAAATATGTTGAAACCTGAATCAGGAATTCCTTAGGTCACTAATTATGCTTACCATTAACTGTAACTATTTTGAACCATTAACTGTAAGGTATCGGAAGTTATTTAAGACTAGGTATAAAATGTCATATTAACCATTTTTTGCTCATCCTTCTCATTACATTTTTAAAATTAAACTATTGCTATGGATGTGTTTATTTAGTTATTCATTTAAGCACGTCTACAGTAAGAATTATTCACAAGTTTACTACCATAGAAATGTTATTTATTTACGTAAGACTATGATTTAGTTTTAAGAGAATGAAAGTGTATGACAAGGGTCATTAAAATACAGATTGCAATATATTAGCACGTATATAAGAATACATTTACATATTTGTACAAAACTGAATGGCTAGAAAGAATAGAAATAGCTTTCCCAGAATAAAATTGAAATTATACATTATTTCGAGAATGTAATTGGTAAATATTTAGCTGATTACAATTAAATATAAAATTAATTTTTATAACCTGTTAAAACTTGGAAATTCTGTAGAAGTATTTACCAGGATCTGTGAAGTTTCCCTTATTCCTTCCCCACACAAAAAGGAGTTTTACTTGAAACTTTTTCAGAACAAGCCTCTAAACCATAGAGATTTTATTAACTCTTGATTTACGCTAGGTTGAAACGCATTCAGAGGCATGTTAAATGCAGTTTGTCTATCTATACCTACGTGTTAAAAATACTGCCATTTTTCTGCAGACTGTATCTCTCGGTAGCATGTTACGTAGTTAAGTAAACATTTAGTGCAAAATAAGTTAGTGAAAAAAAAAAAAAAAAAAAAAAAAAAAAAAAAAACATACGCCTAAAATAATGACTACAAAAGCCTTCCTAACCTGGGTTCGACGCCAGGTGAACAGACTGGCTGCATGAGAGTTTTCGTGGTTTTCTCCATGTGAAACCATGATTTTTCCATAATACCTGCCAATTTTCCTTAGAAAGGCCTTGAAGAAGACATCCTTTCTCTTAGGCAGATATGCCTAATGCGCTTTGCCATAATCAAATAAACTAAGTAAACTAAAAACAAACTTCATGAGAGAGATGCCATCTTGGAGAATTTCCTAAATATTATATTATTTAAATTGGACTATTTAGATTATGGTAAAACACTCAAAGGCTATGTGCCTAAGGGAAAAGATGCATTCGGAGAAGGACTTTCTAAGGAAAACTTGCTTGTATTCACATTACAAATGGGGAAACCACAAAAACTTCCATGAGACAACCCACTCGCCAGGATTTGAAACCATATCGAACTTCCAATGTTCAGTGACTTCACCTTTCGGTCACAGCTGGCTCTAAATTTTCTAACAAAACCTGAATCAGGTTGCATGTTAGAGAAAAGAAAATCTCCTTGTATCCTCGTATCCCTCCTCCTATCCAGTTCATTCAGCTACTTGAAAGCAAATTTGGGAATTACTACTGGTAATCTCTGGCTTTAATCGTTCTGTCCCTAATTTCAGAAAATCAGGAACTACTGATGAATATAATACTCAAAAATATTATTGATGTTACGTAGAATTTCAGCTATGAAAGCTATAAAAAATTGTTTACTCATAGAAAAATGTTAAACACTAAGCTTTGAATTTAAATACAAATTTATAAATTTGCCTGTGAATGATATTCTAGAGCAAATATTTAGAAATAAATTGCATTTTAGGTCAAAATTCCTGAAAGCACTTAGTTACGAGCTAAACAATGTTAATGACAGCTAAAAAAAACTGATGTGTACACCACATGACTTCCTTGTACGGAATATTAAATTATAAGCATTTTTTCCTGCATTTCTTTTAAACTTATTTCCTCAAATATCATTAGAGATATAATTCTCATTCAATTAATTCAGTTCTCATTTCGCGGCAAGGCAAAAATATATAAAAACACAAAATATTTTCATTAAAAATTGAAAAATATAGAGAAACATAAAACACCAAATATAGTTAAAACAATTAAAAAAATTTTTTTTACAATTAAAATTACAGTTTCTACGCAAAAACAAGCAATTCGTCAACTAGGCAAGAAGGCAGGTTATTCGGTGCACAAAAACTAAAAGTTTCCTTTTGGTCCCACTCGGCAAAAAGACACTGAAAGTGCAGAAAGAATTAATTCACTATTCTGCTAAGGTTCAAATCTAAACGAATATGGCTGCTATGGTAAAAACAAAATTAGGCTTAGCAGCACTTAAACAACTTTTTAATTGTTGATAATTCTACAAATATTGCATACAGATTAACTAAAGGTATAAAATCCTTAATCGGAAGATAAGAGCAACATAATTCAATCATTTTTAAAGAAAAAAATGCACAATTTAGCAACATATAAGAATAAAAAGACAGCTCATTGAGCCGAGTAACAGAGTGGCTATATATTTATATACTTTTGATACGGCCTATTGCAACCAAAAATGGAGATGCTCAGCTACATGTTAAAGCAGTCCTATATACAAAATTTAAACGTTCTGAGGCTACTCGTTTTTGAGTTATGTTTGATACATAAGTTCGTACGTACAAACGCCAGGAAAAAAATTTGTACTGAATCCATTTTAAATCAGTTTTATAATTCGTTTGGGAAAAAAGAGTCCTTTATTCTGTCCTTACGTACAGATGTCACATAAAAACATCGTTAAATTGCATTCGGTCAAAATGGATACTTCGTACAAGGAAGGAATGTATTTATCTGAAGATCATTACAAGTATATCATTATTTTTATTTCTATGGTCTGCTTCCTAGTGTCTTATTGCCTTCAGCACAAATGTTTCTTGCTTAGCAAAGATTTGCTTATTATGCAAATTTCAAACGAAGGTTTGCTTTTTAACCTAAATATCCTAACTTTTTCCAATCAGTATTATACATTTTTTTGCGAAGCGCAGCGGTTTGCAAAGCATTCCAAATTCATAAATTATTTTAAATTAAACTGCTAACTAAACTCGTTATTTAATAAAAAATATGAGACAATATTTGCCTACTTTTTTCAAGAATTTTAAGCGATTTTTTTTCGGTTTAAAATTTTTGTAAACGTATGACACATAATATCTTAAATTGTTAGTACTAGATTTTTAATTTCTTTTCAGATTTTTTTCAGAATACAAAAAAATATTATGAGATTTTACACAAGTTAAACTCTGTGTAACACACTTCAACATAGCACGGTCAAAATCTGTAAATTTCAAAATAGTGTGGTCATGCACTTCAACGTAATGCGGTTGACGCGTTGGTTATACTTCAACGTAATGCGGTTGACGCGTTGGTTATACTTCAACGTAATGCGGTTGACGTGTTGGTTATAGTTCAACATAATGAACTTGATTCCAGTTTTAACACATTTGATATTAAATAAAAACCCAAGGGGCAAATTAAAATTAATTACTGTTTAGTTTCTCTTTTTATTGCTTTATTATTATACCTTTCCTATTTAATGTTTTAGAACAGAACTTAAATGAAATTAGTTTGATATTAATTTTAAACGACAGAACAGGAAGAAGTGTGCAGGACATTGATCTTCCACATTTTACCTCTACCATCAAACCACTCGAGATTACTTTCCATTTGCCAATAATTTAGATGCGTCCATGTCACATAGACATCGTATACTTACGAAAATCCATGCTTTTTGTGGGATTGATACCGGGCTCAACGATACAGCTGCCAGCATCGATAACCCCTACATTGATAACGGTGATTTGTTAGTTGCATAACAGAACTGTGATCAAAAGTGATAGAATAACTGAATAAAAGAAATAAACATCATATAAAGTTTGTGGCTATAATTCTCATTCTCTGTTCAAAGCTTCATTAAACTGTGATATACCAGTGGCTGTATTTATATTTATTTCTTTTATAATTTCACTTAAATACTGCTATGTATCGACAAACAGTTTACAAATAGTGATTATTTTTATTAAAGGTTTAACATTTTAAAAAAGAGGAGGAAAAAACGAATCTGTTATCCTTGACTCCTAAGGGTAATAAATCAAAACTGTCCCTTTTCTCTATTTCATTGGGCCTGAAAAATTAAATCAGTCACTGAGCTCGGTTCCATGCTATTAAGAAGATGACAGATTTATAAGAATAAGAAATTTCTCCGCTTATTAGTAGTGATATACTGAATTCAGTTTAGTGAGATGAATGGGTAAAGCCTGGAGATTGTTAGCCTGAGATGTACCGGTTGCATACCGGCACGTTTCGGCAATGAATATGTTTTCCAAATCGTGTTCTACAAGCGGTTGAGTGGCCTTTCGTTCCGCTTGCTGCAACTAGATTTTGAAACTCATGATGAGTAGGAGGGTTGACAAGTGAATGATGGGTGTATTAGGTTACTAGAAAGCAGACCCTCCTTCGTCAAAAGCAATCTGTGATCTCCACCAGGAAATCATTTCCCCCCCTTTCCTGCATTAAGCCCTATCTTATTTCTTTTCGAAATATATTTTAATAAGTACTCTATCTTTATTGAAAACAATTTCATTTTCTCTGCCCAATATCAAGTTAAGAATCTCACAGACCTGAATATATATTAGTATTGGAAATTTTAAAAAGCAATACTTAATATATATTATTAATTATATTGCATCACAAACGGTTTATCTTTGGCGAGCATAAAATGTTTCTATACAAATAGTTTATCTTTGGCAAACGTAAAATGTTTCCAAATTTAAGTTAAAAAATCTAAAAATATTTTTAAAGTACCAAAAATACTTCACACATGTATCTGTCCATACATATACAAGTAGATAGCAAAAATTTGTAGCAAAAATTTTAAATGTCACAAAGGAAAATAGTATCAAATACAGGAAATCCATTACCTGAATACTATCTAGACACACATTTTCATAGATATGAACTTAACTGAGATATTTTTAATGATTCTGCAAGTCTCAGTTACATATAATTAGAGAAGGGGTTTTCCAATCCTCGAATCCCGCGGATTTTGAAAAAATATTCGAAGATCGGAAACTTAAATCGTCGAGTTCTTTTCATTATTCAAATATTTCGAATTCTAACCCAAAAATCATTAAACGCTTTAAATATTTTATAGTTAGTTTAATTGATAAGACATAGAAGCTTTTAAAAAAATGAATGTGATTGCTACAATTTCAGAGGCATCTGAACCACATTATCAACTCATAGCTATCTCTTGAATGTCAGACTGTCTCGATGTGCCAGCCATCGGACTCTGCCTGAATTTAGTAACAAGCGCACTGCAGCTTTCTAGAAAATGTTTTAAGAGTTTCAAGTTCAAAACGTTTCAAGGAGAGTTAACTTTCGAGGAATCTTTGGACATAGATAATCTACAACTTAAAAGTCCTGCATGTTGTTTCTAGTAACGCCTGTTATCAAATCGTAAAAACAACCTTGTATTTAGCGTAATTATATTGAAACACTCAATCGATTTCGAGGGCAGCTAAAGGTCCCTCCTCATCAGGAGAAAGAAATACCTAGAAAGAAGAAAATAAAGGGGAAGGAGTCTCAGAAACACGTGGTCCTTATCAGCACTGCACGTGGTTATAACTAGTTAAAATAGGGAGCGAGGGGCAAATGCACCTTCACGTTCAAAATCTGAACTTCAAATAATATTTCATTATTTGAAGTTCAGATTTTGAGCGTGAAGGTGCATTTGCCCCTCGCTCCCTATTTTAACTTCGCTAATTTTTCTTGTCCTTTATGCTTGCTCAGATAGCCTGGCTCAGTAAAAGTAGGCGGCCAGTGCAACTCTAATTAAAAATCCAGTTTTAACCACGTGCAGTGCTGATAAGGACCACGTGTTTCTGAGACTCCTTCCCCTTTATTTTCTTCTTTCTAGGTATTTCTTTCTCTTGATGAGGAGGGACCTTTAGCTGCCCTCGAAATCGATTGAGTGTTTCAATATAATTACGCTAAATACAAGGTTGTTTTTACGATTTTGATTGTCACATTAGCGTGTTTCTCCTCTAGTCTAACGCCTGTTATGTTACATAACCGCTGTGTTGCGCACGTGACTTCAATTGTCTGTCTATTAAACCAGCTGAATAAAACCTTCATAAGTTTTTCACTTTTTTAGACTGCCCTAAAAGTATTTAGTGCTTTTATGAATTCTTAAGAAGTGTTTGATTTAACCAAATTTTCTGGAGACAGTTTAGCGTAGATAATGATTGGGCATCTTTTTTAGTTTTTGAAATAATCTTCTCTGCACACGCTCTTTGATTTAAAAAACAACGCGGAAAGACGTTAAACAAAAGTGAACGTTTTAGAGAAACTATATTCAGAAACTAAACCTTAAGATTCAACACTCTTAGTTGTGTACTTCATTTACAGAATTTCTTTTGTAACTTCTTGATAAAAAACGATTATTTTCAGACTTTGTTTCTTTATACATATTTATCCTTAAAACCAGATTTGAAATTTAGTTTTTATTAAAATATTTTTAAACTTTAAAAGTAAAAGTTTGGTCTTTTTCTTTCTTATTTTATTTTTGTAGTTAAAAAAATTGATTTTGAGAGATTAGAGAAGTTTTTAATATATGGAGCTGAACTTGAATCGTGTATAAAAACAAAGCAAAGTCATTGTAAACGTTAGGCATGTTATACAGCAATACAGCATTTAAAAAAAAAAAAATATTGAACTGAACACAAAAAAATATAGATATTCGTATAAAATGAATTAGTGGTGAACTGTCAGGTTAATTTGATTCACTAAGGAAAGGGAAATTATCTACCCAATTCTCTAGACCATAATTATGATTTCTGTAGTATTGTCCTTACTTGATTTCTCTTTTATTCTGTTTCCAATCTTGAGTAAAAGAACTGTCTTTGTAACTCTTATCTCCTGTGATAAACGAAATTAGCTAGATATTTTCCACCATTTCTACTTTTCCTGTATGATTTTTAGGTATTTTATGAACTTACAGCACTACATGCTTTCTTTGCACAGTGATATAACATTCTTCCTTCTAGAAGGTTTGCATTGGCTTTGTCAACCATTTACTTTCCATACACAATTTTAATTCCTAAATGCCTAACCAATCCACTACTAATTTGCTTAAATTTTTAATTTCTATTTCATTTTATTACATATATTATAAAAATAAGTTTCCCTACTTCGCTATAAAATGCCGTTAGTAGCATTCTGCAGTTACAGCGCTGGCAGCATTCTATAACATTTTCCCAAGGTCCGAGTTGCCCCAAATTTAAACTATTAAGACATGGAGAAATGATTTATGAAAAACGAAAAAGTGTTCCAAAAGTTACCGATAGAACAGTATATGGATATATACAAAAAGGAATAGAGCTCTACGATTCACGGAAAAATTCGTAACTAAGTCTTAAATTAAATGGCATTTAGTGTACAAACATATAAGACATAAAAAAATCCGAGGATTTACATAAGAAAAATGTTTTCGTAACTCGTAAAGCCTAATTATTTAAGACACAGCCTAATTATTTGTCTATTAGTGAAATGCATATTGCTTGATGCACGATCAAAAATTCTATTTAATGTACTCAGTGGCATAGCCAACGCTTTTGCTGCCTGAGAGGTGCCTGGGTTTGCCGCTACTCAGAGTGCACACCAAGAAAGCTAAATTTTTTTTAAATATACTATAGTAATACAATTACCTAAAACAACAGATGGGAAAAATTGAAGCTCTGTGTGCTTGTTTTTTAATTCGAACTTCAATTCCAACATTCTAAAATGTTAATCTGCTTGTTTTCTTTTTATAAAATCTTCAGTGATATTGTACAAGTGACAAGGTATTTTCTTCAGTCATTTCCGCTTGCCTTCGTGGTGTAACGGATTTCATCAGTTTCCTGACATCGGAAGGGAAGAAAGGAGTGGAGGAAAAAAATGGCTTAATGTCTGTACAAGTGGCTTCCGAACTAAAAATTCGTCAGTATCAGGACGATAATTAGAATCTAGCGATTAATTAGAATCTAGCGATTAATTAGAATCTAGCTATCAGAATCTAGCGATTTGTTCCCCTCAACACCAATCCCCGTGTAAAGAAGAGAGCATATGATGGGCTTTCCCCAAGCCTTTGTGATGTAACTGGATAGCACGTCAGGCTAGTAGGTCTGATGTTCAGACTCCGGGGAAGGTTTTGCACATTTTGAAAGTCTCCTGCATCGGTAAACGTAATGACTCTATAAAATCTATTTCATTCTTTTAGTTGCTATTCGATAAGTAGTGTCATAAGATTTCCTAAAGACAAGGTACTCATTCGAAGGTTTTAGGTATTTCTTAATAGAATTTTATTAAAAAAATTCCTCTCGTAATTAGTGATACATTAAAATTTTGAGGAAAATTCTTAGCATTATTACAATGCCTAGAACTGCTTCCTGGAAAGTGTATATTAGAACAAATTAAAAGCTCGAAGTGACTAATTTTTCACGTTTCTGTTTCATGTTCTTAAGCAGTAACAGAATTAAAACTCTCAAGTACTTTTCTCTCAACTATGAATTCTTCCTTATTATTATCATCTTGATCACAATTTAGGTGAAATTCTTATTTTTCACTCAAAAATTGTCATGGCCTAAAAAAGCATAGCAAAATTGTGAATTTTTAAAATCTTGTAACTACTTCGAATGCTTTTTAACTTAATTTAACCATTTGTATCCTCAGTTCAATTTAATAAGACAACGACCAACTCGGAAATTTTCAGTTTCTTCTTTTTGCTTGGATGTTCCATGACTAACGCCTATAAATTTATGTCTCACGTAAAAAATGCACTCCAAAAATGGGCCCCTTTCTGAGCGGACTATCCCCTCCCTTGTAGCTACGCTACTGAGTGCACGGTGTAAGGAATAAATTTTTATGAATTAGGTTGACTTTTAACCCCCACTGGTTAGAAATACTTCCGTTAACGCTTGTTTTCAACCACTCCACGAACGAAAAATTAAAGGGAGTTATATCAGGAGAGCAAAGGCCTCCTATTTTGAATATGCTTTTGTAGAACGGAGGCATTCCTTATACTGCAGGGTTTCCTTTCAGTATTACAGCACTACTTTAATGAAGAAAGAGCAATTAATCGTTGTTTTTATAATGTTTGAATACTTCGTTCCCTTGACATCATTCCGTACGATTTTATAGTCCCTCGAAGCACTGTAGAAGTGATAATTTTTAACCAGGCAGCCTTAAATTTACTCTCAACGCTAAAATAATTTCTTAATTTCTTGAATTCTACTGAATTTCAACACCATTTTTGTTCGTACAGCTTTGCATATTCCTTTCGTGGTGAACTTAGCAATTAATTCTTTCCTTTTCCTTAAAAATTACTTTTACAAGATTTAGTTAATCCGCAGTTCAAATTTAATGCATTTCAGGCCCTTGAATAGCATGATCCTAAAAACATTATGGCTACCCTGTACACACACACTAGCACACTTACAGCTAGCACTTACAGCACTAGCACTTACAGCTACAGAATACATTATATATATATATATATATATATATAATGTATATATATATATATATATACATACGTAGATACCAAAGATGCATAACGGTGAAGAAAAAAACTTAGCAGATGTGGCCGTAGATTCAACACATAATTTTAATCCTTTAGCTTATTTTTAGGACACATATTCGTCTTCACACATCATCATTACGAGTGCGATATGCAACTCATAATTTTTATAGCTTATCTTTAGACTATGGAAGAAGAGGAGAGATGAGCCGAACGTACTAGCACATCGAGAGAAAGGCAGGAAACTAAGCATGCATTTTAGCACAGCGATATTTACAGAGTTGGTTCTTCTTTGAAACTTTGATCTGGGATTGGATAAAAAATATCCGCAATGCTACACTTACATAAAGGCATAATGCGGATTAATTTTGAGATGACGCACTTTAAATTCATTCAAACAGAACAGCTCACATTTTAGAAAGAACACATGAAACAGAACAGCAACGGTCATCGTTAATTCTAAAAGTGAGCGTCGGTGAAACGAAAATTTCAAGAATGAATTGCACAAGTCTCACAGCTCATTCTCTAGTACAGAAGTAATTGTGATTCTATTTGTTCCAAATGTACTTCGCGCCATACTTTGCATTTCATGGGGCTCCACAGCTGGAGATCACACACACCAAGGAACTTCGGAAATGGATGCTTGGTAAATCAAAAAAGGTCATCCGCAGGAAAAAGATCCTATTTCCTTCTGCATCATAGTCATGCTGAGCTCATACAAGATGTATTTATTGAACAGCAAGCTGTTATTCCTCAGAATATTTCTATAAATCCGTTCGTTAATATGACACTCTCTCTAATTAGTGAGAAGGAACCTGTTAGTTTATTCTAACCACATCTTCTAAAGGCCTACCTTGGCTACTTTCATCTTTCGATAAGCCAACGAAAGCTATCATGCGTTCGTGCAACTAGTGAGTGGCTGAAAGAGCACAACAAACCAAGCCAAAAACTCATTGCACTTTCTTTAACAAATAACTCGTTTTCTGATTGCAATCCAACATTTATGGTAAAGTCAACTCTCGATAGTCTATCCTTAAATGTAATAATCCCTCTCAATATATAATCCTTAAAAAAGTACCAACCAGTATTCAACAAGTCTAAAGTATTTTCCTTTCAACACATCGATTGGCCGAAATCGCGTTCTAACACATTTTTTAAATGCATGACTATAATAAAATATGAGTCTTTTCCTAAAACAATATTGTAAGTTTTCATTCAGAAGGCCAAAATTAAGCAAATTTAAGAACAATTATGCTCAGAGACTTTTAAACAGAACAGGAATATAGACAACTGGAAACAGAAAAAAATCACCTTGTAGTAGGGAAATCTTAGCAAACATGCTGCTTTAAAGATGTGAAACCTCTGCTTGTACTTTGCAAAGTTTGGATAACATGCAATATCATTCAAAAGTGAGCGCGAAATTTGGACAAAAATGTCATCAAAGGAAAGAAACATTCGATTATTTCTTGAAAATTTTATTACAACTCTTCGGGACATGAGGTGAAAATCTTTTTCTTTAAATAGAGGAAACTGTAAGGAAGTTTTTTCTTCCTGACACCGTGCCTTCGTAGTGTAGAAGAATGCCGAGCTGACAATCGAGAAATCAGGAGAGCGAATCCTGGCGAGGACATCGCTGATTCTTTACGTCTCTCTGCTTCGAAGAAAGCCTAATAGGCTCTTCAGAGATGCCCGTACCTTTTTGTCCCGTAGACCACTTATCGATTTTTTCCTTTTTTTTTTTTTTTTTGTATATCCTTTCCTAGCAATTGTTCCTAAACCAGTCAGGAAGTTATTTTCTCGAACGTTCCACAACAAAGTGAAACAGAAAGTAAAGTTTCACTCAAGGCATTCTAAAACACTAAGGTGAATAAAAGTATGTAAAAGTGTCACTTGGCAGTGTAAAAATTCAGGCGAAGTTTTACGCTAGCTGGATGAATTTGGAACGCTACCCTAATATTGAATTTTAAAAAAGTCATCAACTTCAAATGTGTTTTAGACAGCTGGCGCAGAGCTACTCCCTTTGATAGGGACAATCAACAGAGCAATTTTAAAATAAAAAATTATAAAGTTTTATTCATGTACCTTTATTAATCGAAATGGCACAAAACGCAAATCTAGTAACACTCTTGAATAAAATAAGCACCTCAAAAAAGCAATACTTTTACTGGGAGGGATGAATCTGTTGCTTTAAATGCAAATTTTAAATATTTGGCTTCAAATTAGTCAGGTTTAACCTTAAATCTCCTCGGCCAGTGATTTACAATTTTTTTTTTTGGTTAAGACTGGCAACCACCCTGAAGCCCCTTTTCACAGGGAAGTAAATGGAAAAGCTATTAAAAACTTTCTTACAGTAGTCTATAATGCAGGATAGGTAACAGGGTATGTCTCTCTGAAGCCAGAATTACTGATATCTCTTTTGCAACTGCACTTTCAGGTCTTCTTTTATGCTTATTCCAGTCAGTTGTTGTAACATGACATCCGATTCTTCGACATCAGCATATAGATTCATAATCCACTGTGATATTTCCATAAACAAAACATCCTGAAACCTGATTTTAAAGTCTGTGTTAAAAGCTGTCACAAGCTTTTAACACAGACTTTAAAACTGGGAAAATTCCCGCCGTTCAATGTTTTGCTTCCATAGGTTAATTCTAGCAAGAGAAACTGCGGTCACAGATTTTGATTTTATTAAATTTACATTGTTACACTGTAACTGCAAGTTACCCTCATTACATTTAATAAACAGATCTGTTAAATAAGCAATGTATAGTTTCTTTCAGATCAAATGATCTTTCAAAACGGAATCTTTAGCATCTAAAAACTCTAAAGCAGTCTCTAAATTATCTAAAGTTCTAAATTAAATAGTTAATCTCTCTTTCTTATCTAAAGTTAAGAAATGTCTTGTCAAACTTAAGCCTTTTGACACCCAGTGTACTTCAGTGTGAAAGCGTAATCGATGAAAGCTTTCGTCATTTTCTTCGCATTAGCATGCTCAAATAACTTAAAATTCAAACAATTGCTCCGACAGTGGTTTACTCCTTTAGGAAGAAGTAAACAGATTGATGCAATTTGCCACTCAAATTTTTAATAACTAAATGCTATCGATGAATAACGCAGTGAACTGCTAACACCCCATGTACATTATATTCTAAATGGCTTAAAACACAAAAATAACGCCCAAACATGATAGGTGCTCCATCTGCTGCTAATGACACTGCATTTGATAAAAAAGAATTTTCTGTGAAATAATTTCTCAAAGCATTGAAAATTGATTCGCCTTTAGTGTGGGTTGTCAAAGTTCTCGTGAAGAACATTTCATGGATTTTTTGGTCCATAACATAATGAACGTACTAATTCAGATGTCAAACAAACAACAACAACAAAAAAAAAAAAAAAAAAAAACACCGTTATATTTTCGAATTTCCACAGGACTAGTTTCGATGGTTTTACCGAAACACCATCCTCAGCTGCAAAAGCGCAAATGAACGAGATAGGATATGATGATCAGATAAGATAAGAAAGCCTGGACAGAAAATAAGCTAGTGGCGCCATCTGTTGATGAAACCAAAATTAAAACATAATTTTTTTAAAGGCCGAAGGCAAAGATGGATTGGAATTAGGATCGTTAACTAGAACAGAAAGATTTTTTTGAATTTGAAAGGCCTCTAGAAAATCCAGTTCTCCAATGAAAGATTTTTTTTTAAAAAATTTTGTCAGCAGAAAAATAGAAAGTGTGATTTTCGGACCAACAATGTTGGGCGACAGAAGACTTCTGTGTTTCCTTTTTTCTAACATATGCCTCATGTTCCTTGACGCGAAATTTTAAGGCTCTCTTAGTTTGGCCAATGTAAATTAAACCACACTGGCAAGGAATCCTATAAATACCCCAGGAATTCATATCCGGAATGGGGTTCTTGAGTATGGAACTCGGAATTTTATTGATGTGAGAATAAACGACCCGAAAGTTAAATTTCTGCAAAATATGTGCAACTTTATAGCTAATTGATGGAAATAAGGGAATGACAACAGAATTTTTATAATCTCCTAAAACATGAGTGTGCCTTTTAGTGTTTTGAGATGAGAATTTTTCAACTGCTTGATTAATAATGTTGGGTGAAAAGCCTCTGTCAATGGCTATTGCTTTTAAATAATTTAGTTCTTCATCAAGGGATAGTTTGGAGGAGCAAACTTGAAGAGCACGGAAAACATAGGAATAAAATGAAGCTAACTTTTTAGTCGGATGACATGATTTAAAGTGTGGTGGAAGGCAAATCGATGAAGGTTTACGGTAAACCGTAGTACTGAAGTTGGGTGTGTTACGTGTGACCAGAATGTCGAGAAACGGAAGAGAATTGCAAATCTCAAGTTCAAAAGTGAACTGAATAGCAGGATCAATAGAATTCATTGTTGGAAGAACTTTATTTAAATCATCTTTATTACCTTCAATCAGGGTTAAAGTATCTACTACGTAGCGGAACCATACCAGGAAGTTTAAAGTTTCAAACAATTTTGATTCATAATAATGCATGTAGATATCAGCCAGGATGGGATTGAGGGGGGCTTCCCATGGCTAATCCCTCAGTTTGCTTGTAATATTTATTTTGGAAAACAAAATGTGTTTGTTTCAAACAGAGTTGAGTGAGAGGAAGAAGTGAGTTTTCCTGTGAGTTACTAGTTTCGATGGTTATTGTGTCTTAATAATGAACATATTCCAGTAATAGTGTTTCATTACCAATAAGGTTGGCTTGTCCAAATGTATGGAGAAATGCGTCATTTGCAAATAGTTACACAAAAAGCTTCCGATATCAACATTCATTTCTTCAATATGTGTTTGAACCTGTGTTTTTCCTCAAAGAAACATTTTGAGTACCACATACAGGTTTGTGTTGAATAATTCTTAAAACCTCTTATATGGCTTGCAAAATTAGCTGCTCTCAACAGTATGCGACTTACCTGATTTTGCTATAACTAGTAAGATATTATAAGACGCCTGCAACCCCCCGGCGCCTCTTTCTGACGTAGAAGCGAACGTAATGTCCACCGTGGGTCTCTTCTGAAATTTTTCTCTCAGTATTTGAAAGTATTTCAAAGCTTTATCCGTTTTATGACCGTGACACTGTCTCAGATGATCCTCCATTTTGGATGGTTTCATAAGGTGATTGCTTAAAACTTTGTTGCATAAAAAGCAGGTGTCTGTCTGACAATGACAGAGGGAAGCCGAATTCCAAATAATCAATGCTATTATGCTTACATTTCTATCTAGATTTAACCATGCTTAGTAATATGGGGACAAAAGATATTTACCAACTTCATCATTTCCTCAGAGACAGACTCGCCGATTTGAAAAGTATCTTCAGGCTTCCTAAAAGATAATCGTCCTTTCGAGTTTTCCGGACCTCCCAAAATGCAGCAGAAATGAAAAGAGGTGATTGATTGCTTCATTGATCACACTCTCTTCACAGCGGGGATTTATCAGAATCACACACAGAAATAAAAATCACTTAAAAACACGGGAAACAAGAACGCACTTCTGGCCCTCTTACAGCTGGCATTGAAATGAAACTACTGCTGATTTGAAAGCGCGGTTTAAGGTATAGTCTTTGTTAACTTTTAGATAAGCGACTAGAGTGCAAAACCTTATTTTAATCTTGAGTTAGGTATACAGGGAACTTTTTAAGTTGGTGCATTATTTTTACCATGTTGTAGTACTCATTAAATAACGTTACTTTGTAAATTTTACCTTATATAAAAGTATTAAGAAAAGTAAAAATCTCTCCTAATATTCACCACAAAATGTCTTACACCAGAATCTCTCCACAGATCCAAAAAGAAAAAAAAAAGTAGATGTTTTACTAGATAACTGGATCATTACATAAAATACACTTTCGTGTCAACCATAAAAATTGCCGCCCCAAAAGACTGGCGCTCCTGGGCTATAGCCTATTAAGTCCTGTGGTTGGAGTGGCCCAGGTTGGGTGGGGGGACGCTTGAGTATTCGGAAAATTTTAACTTTGGCAATTAAGTTACAACATTCAGTATTTAATATCAGCGTACGAAAGCAAAAATCGAAACTTAAAATATATCGTATATTATATGGCACATTTAATTCTTATACTATACTAACTTTAACTGCATGTAAATATGTTTCTCAGTCAACCGGTGGAAAATAAAAATGTTTTATTTACTTTTATCTTTATATTTCTACTCTTTTGTAGTCTCATATGATTATGTGCCGTAGTTAGAATAATAACATCTCAAGAATTTAGCTTCCAGAAATAAACAATCAAAATGTAGCTAAACCAATTAATAAAATTTATTGAAAAATTACAGAACTCTTTGATTAGATTTTTACGCTATTTATAAAGTGATAAAATTATTTTTTCCTCTGGGACGTGCTTTCAATGTATGTTTTATAAATCTTACTATCATGAATGAATGTTATATTTTATGCTATGCATGTGTAGAAATCTTAGGTTGTATCGCTGTAGGAACGTGAAATATGTGCATTGTCCTCGTCGGGATTCAAGCTTACTTCGGACCTCCCGAATACGCTTCGAGAGCGCTTTAAGTTTCACCACAAAGACATGCGGAAAGGAGGGAGAAAGTATCCTATATACTCCCACTTTTAAAAGGCGACTGGGGATTAGGGGACCCAGTCGCCAAATCCTGGTGGGGATGAAATTATCGTCCACCACCTTTTCGTTCGAGGGCCAGTTGTAGAGTCATTAGGTTGTATCGATGCAGGAACGAGGCAAAATGTGCAAAGCCTTTGCCGGGATTCGAACTTTGTACTTCTCGAATAAGCATCAAGCCTGTTTTTAGTTACACCATGAAGGCATGGTGCTTCTATCTTCACGTCTTCAGTTAACTTCATTGTGGAGACGTAATCATTGCTGCAGGTTACCACTTATGTGTGCTATCGAAAACCCAATTTAAAGGATTCGGCAAACAAACCCAGTAGATTGCATTACGTGTGTAAAATTGTCCAAATTCAGTTTCTTTGTTCTTAAAAGTGAAAATAAGAGGTCCCCCCCTCTTTCTAAATCTTTTTCAAAAATTTTATAGTTAACGTTTTTTTTAGTTATAAAAAACTGTTTAGTTATTTTTCAGCATCTGTAAAATAGTCAGCTGCATTCAAAGAACATGTGTAAAATTTAAGCTTAAATCCACTTTCTGCTAATACAGTACGTTACTTTACAAGGTTATTTTCAGTTACCCAACTTGCCTCGTAGCCATGGTTTTCCGTTTGCATACTTATCTTCATGAAAAGCGCTTGGATAAAGGCTGATTTGAGCTATAGTCTCAAATAAGGTGCGGAAAATAAGTGCTGTGAGTTTGTAGAGGCATTAGGAGTTTTTGGAAGCAGGAGATGAGAAAAAAAAAGCAATGTCCTCGCCGGGACTCGAACCACGGACCTCTCGAATTCGCGTCGAGCGTGCTAACCACTAAACTACGAAGGCATGCTAAGAAGGCGGGAGAAATACCTTATTAGTTGATGGCGACATACACAACAGACAGAAGACAGAGGCAACGGTGCCATTTTTAAAGAAACAGGCAGTAGGTGGAAAAATAGAATTGAAGCCGGTAAGGCCATTAAAAATTAATGTGAAGAAAATTCATCATGCTGTTTTAGATACTGCTAAAAGTACTTTAAAAAATATTTATCGAAAATCAAATTTAGATTCTTAATGCTATTTAAAGCCCCTCTCATTTACGTATTCTGGTAGAGCAGAACGCAACAGGGAGAGGTTGTTAACAGAAGCAAAGAGCTTTAATTAAAATAAACCTTAAAAAATTTGTAAATAATGGCTTTCTGTAATATTGTACTAATAAAATCTGTTTGGGGAAATTTCTGGATTATTTAACAAAAAGACGCACACAGATTTGTTTTTCAGGGCATTACCTTCGCGGAATCGTTAATATTCGTACGAAGAATTCTTACTAATATTTTTAAAGTAATTTATTTAAGTTACGAATATTAAAGTATATTTAGTTAGTAACAAAGATAATATTATTATTTATAAGAAGGTACTTTGTGGTTCTCAGTAAATATTCAGAAATTAACAGGATGACTTATTCCATGCTAAGTCAAAAACTCTTGTGAGTTTTACTTATTGTACACATGATTTAATGTTAATTTAGAAATACAAAATTTTAAGAACATTCATCCAGTGCATTTTCCTGAGTTTTAGCTTTATTACTGTGCAATATTTACGATATTGTGTAGTCACTTCAGAACATATAAAAAATATCACGGGAAAGGCAGCGAAGAGGCACGCAAAGGTCTTTCGTTCATGGCGGATGACATCGATGAAATTATAATAATAATAAAATTTTGAAATGAAATAACGATTCTGATTCTATAGAAAATATTTTCAAAATAAAATGAGTGGCTATTTTGAGAAAGGAAAATGTAATAATTGCATTTGTATGCTTCGAAAGTTAGAAGGGAAATCGAAAAAGACGAGAGAAATTAGCTTGCACAAAAATTCAATTTTATACTTAAAGAAATTTAAAATACAGCAGAATAGCAAGCATAGAAGAAGATAATGCAAAAACAACGAAATAAAAAATGTAAAATGACATTAAACTGATCTGTGAAGAGCTATCGATGTAAAAATGCTTTGATTCAATCTTCATGTTTATACGATAAACTACCAATAAAAAGTTAGTTATATATTGCTTACAAAAAATTAGATGACCTTGGATATGAGCTGCATGAAATCTGTGAAAGAGATTATTTTTATTCATTTCTTTTACCTCTCAAGAAGTGAATTCAGAAAATTGAAAACGTAATAATGCTCTGCATTCACTGATTAGAATAACAATTTTGCGCGAGTTAGCAAGTACTTAATGCTTGATTGAAAGTAACACATTTTAAAAAATAAATAAGTGTTATTTTGCGAGATAAATGTTTTATTTGGTAACATATATTATTTTTCAAGAAGTATTAACAATTTTACGTTTTCCGTATAATGCCAGTAATATGATTGAATTATCCAAAACATATTTATAATGAATATAAGAAGTTTACGCTTAACACGGTTAAAGTTAATCAAGTGAAATGGAGCAAAATATTTTTCAAAGAATTTGATTAAATATTCGAATTTGCAAGTTATGCAAGGATAAAATGATTACATTTCCCATAGTTCCTTTATTGAGCACACGTTTTTGCTCTTTTTCAGAAAAAGGGCTTGAAATTTTATAAATTTCTCGCTCTTGTTTTGGTTATTAAAATTAAAAAATAATAATATAGACCATTAGTTATTCATGCTAATAAAATCACATTCAATTTATAGTTATTACCAACAGTAATCTATTGAAACTGAAATTTATTCCATTATCGTACTAGACAGTAATAAACTGTACATGAAAATATAAAATGTGTGAGTAGAATCTTAAAAATGCTTAAAAATCACTCTGTTTTATAACTATTTGAATATTTTTTAGTATTTCTGTTTAGTCTTTTTCTATTCAAATGAATTAAAATTTGATATTCATATGAATTAAAATCTGAGTGTGTTTTAATTAGGGGTAAGATGTTTATAATGAGCAGTATATGTCCCATACTACAGGAAACGTGACATTTGGATCATTTTGTTCATTTAAATTAAATTTAAATGAACATAATGCGGCAGATGTCACGTACCCTATAGTATGGGATATACGCTGCTTGTGTGTCACAAATTCCTTTGGAATTTGAGTTTGTTATTCACATTTGCAGTATAATACTATATGCAACGAGGTCCACTGCTGTGCGAATGCATTATATAGAGCATTCTATTTATGTGTCGACAAACTCAGAGGGGCGATAGTATGATGTTTTAATTAAATTGGCTAACATTTAAGCTTACGTTATTGCTTTCCTTTACGTCTTTCGTCACGTATTCACTCAGTCCAGAGGGTTATGCAAATTTTACGGCAAGCGGTATAGTATAAAATGAATCGTAACCATAATAACCAGAACCATAGTAATTTGTAAAATAGACGTGGCTGTTGCTGCCATGGCTTGCTGGTTTCTAGAAAGAAAACAGCTGATCAGAGCAGACGTAAACTCCTGATGTTGGTACAGTGGAGAACTCTTAGATAGCAGAAAGACTGTGACTCTAATATTGACTAAGGTAAGACGTGACAGTACGGTTGACAAATGCTAATTATTGATTGAGTTATGTCTACTCGACCAACTAGTGTTGTAGCTTCGCGTAGGTTTACTTGGAGTGTTGTTAATATACTGTAAGTTTCAGTAAACTGCCTCAATAGTGCTGCTTTTTCCTAAAGTTGGAAGGAAGGCGTTGGGCTCGAGCCTCTCCAGATGTGAAGTGTACCGAAAATCAATGTCTAGACTGAATCTAACGACTAGCCACTGAAGAAAATTTGGGTCCGTTGAATTTAGTTCTATGACTTACATTTTTTGTTCCTACGCAGCATTATTTCTTTGTGATAAGACCTTTGGAGAGAGATAAACAGCATATATTTGGGAAAACTCCCCTCTCTCATGAAACCTTTGGGAAACTGAAACATTTGAAATTGAAGTTCGAGTGGCTGCAAAGAGCTCAAGAAAGAGTATATATATAGTAATATGGTCCATTATCAGGTCGATTTTTAAGTCATCATGGATTAGTTTGACAACACGTAGTCTGGCTTCCACTGGATATTAAATACAGTTTCACTTCGTTTTCTTTTTCAGCAGTGTGCAGGCACAGAAGGAATGCAAATTTCCCAACAAATAACAACTATCTTATAACGAGTGTGGTTCGTTGATTCTTTTGTCAAAGAAGGTCATTTACGCGCGAGTCACTATTATTAAAATTCCTGTAATTTTACCCCAGAAAAGATGGAAGTTATCTTGCCCCCCCCCAAGTTTTATTATTTATGAAACAATTTTTTATTAAGTTAGCTTATAAGATTTCTCCTGCTTTCTTAGCGTGCCTTCGTGGTGTGGTGGTCTGCACGCTGGGCGCGTATTCCAGAGGACCTTGGTTCGATTCCCGGCGAAGGTGTTGCTAATTTTTCATCTCTCCTGCTTCCAAAAAAATACCTAATATCTCAACAAGCTAATGCAAAATATATTGAAAGTTTTTCACAGTAGAAATTTTGAATGTGTAGACTGTTGCATTTTCCTGTCTCTACTTATTGTAAATATATGTAAATATATGTATATTTACAATAAGTAGAAAATTATATTTCTACTTATCGTATATTATATATGTATATTTACAATATATTGTGCGCAGTGAAAGACTAAATTATGGATACGTTTCCAGTTAATAAATTTGTGTATTATCAAACTTTGTATTATAAGGTATTTCTCCCAATTCCCTAGCGTGCCTTCGTGGTGTAACGGTAGCACGCTGGGCCGGAATTTCAGAGGTCCGTGGTTCGATTCCCGGCGAAGGCGGTTGCATATTTTTCATCTTTTCTGCTTCCAATTAACATAATGACTCTACAGTATATTCATATGAAATGTTTCATTGAAATCAAAGTTTGTATTTCAATTGAAGAAGAATTTAATATAGAAATAAAAAACAGGATTCAAATTTATGTTGTACGAAAAAGGCTTCTTTTACATAATCTACGATTGTATTAAAATGCCTAGTGCATTTTCTGTTTTAGGAGTCAGTTATATGGCAGTAGATGCGCTATATCATGTTTCAAACTGGAGATCAATTCTACGGTTTGCTTTTGCAGATGAAGACAGATTTAAGTAAATGAAAATTAGATGAGAGTATTTAGTTGAATTTAAAATAAGGCTACTAAATAGAGAAAAGACGTCACAAGAAAGAGAATGCCATGCTAGGGAAGATTTGAATGGATATCTATGAAAATGAGCAGAATTGTTGAATTACTCTTGTTTAGTGTTTCCTTTGCTGAACTTCCAAGGAAGGTAGTTGGGGAAGTTAATAAATAGCAAATACGAAATTTTGTTTCAGTTAACAAGGGAATTGGAATTATTGGTTTGTGTCTAAGCACAATAAAGCTATCTGCTTAAAAGGAGGGAGGCATTCATAAGAATTATCTCGTATTCACGTTGCACATGCGAAAAGCCAGGAAAAGAACTATGCGGACAGCTTTATTCGCCGGGATTTGAACCCATTTCCAACTATCACTGCTCAAGAGCCTTATCCAATTCAGGCTCTGTTGAAATGCATTAATAAGCCAAAAAAAAAAAAAATAAAATAAAAAAAAAAAATAAATAATAAACTAGGAAAAGAGAAAAATTTAATAAATTCTGAGAGACGAACCAAAATACTATATCTTAAGGACAAAGGAATTCATTCGAGACCCTGAGATTCAGTCAATTGAGGCAATGACGTTTCTGTAATATCGGATAATTTCTAATGCCACTTCAAATAACTTACTTCAGCTGATGTTCTGTCGTTTTAATGCTCATTTTCGTCCATTGTATTTGTTCTTCGGTCTACTGCAGATTCAGATAGGGCATTATTTCTAGAAATTCTACCTTTTAATACACTATCTGATTGTCTACTCTTTATCGTTCTTGAACATTAGCGCGAATATCAGTTACACCCAATCGCCTCTAAAGGCTTCAGATAAAATTACTCTGTCCTTGAGATACGGACATTTTTTTCTTTAGTCAACAAGAAAGTTAGTGTACATATTCCACCTTTTCCTTGCTTTGCTTTTGGCGATTTATGTCCTCATTAATGTAAATAAACATGTGATTTTGTCCCCTTTCCATCTACTTTTTATTCATATCAGGCCCTTTTCCGCAGTAGTCCAGTTTGTTTTCATAGGCATCCAATTAAATCTTCTTTTCTGTGACATTGTTCTCCTTATTATCCTTATTTAAAGTATGATTAAATACCAAAATATTCACATAATATATACATATATTTCAGTTATATTAACAAATAAACTTTGCTGCAATGGAAATAACAAGACTGACTATATCCTACTTAGACACGATGTATTTCAGCTGATAGTATTTAATTGATCTTGGAAACAAAGTTAGTTAATTCACTCACACGGGCGATTTAGTTATGCAAGTTTTTCTGTCGCATGCACACGAATTATTTTTTTCTTAATATCTCTTTCATCGAATTCTTCATTTAATCGTATTTCAACTCATATATAATATTTTCATTCAATTTAACATAACGTTTTACACTGCTGCTAAAATAACATTTTACACTGCATTTACGGTGCTACACCAACATAAATGCAACACCTGAAGGAAGCATGCAAATAACATGAAATTCACAACATGCATTAGCTGAGGTGAGATATGCAAATGATTAGAATTTTAGCGCAGACGCACATTACGCGCGCCTGTGGCGCCACTTCAAAGCGCTAGTTAAGGCTTGGAGTTTTCGACGATATCAAGTTCGGCAGTTGTGTTTTTCTTGTGATTTTTTTCAAAAAAAAAAAAAAAAATAAAAAAAAAGATCAATTATGCCTCGGAGTAAACAGCGATCATCGTTTGATCAAGTATCTGAGTTCGACAGAGAGGAAGGATAGCGGCCTTCCTCTGAGAGTGAGGATTATCTTTCAGGGAAATCGGTAGTCGTGTTAGACGAAACCAAACAACTGTAATGCGGATATGTGACCGTTGGATGCAGGAGGCTACGACGGACCGATGTGTTCGATCGCATCCACCTCATCGCACCACTTCACGTGATGACAGGAAAATTGTGCGTATGACAGTGACGGATCGCTCACTCACATCACGAACCATAGCACAGCACATTCAGTATGTAACGCATCATCCACTGTCTGCGCGTACCATTCGATGCAGTTTACAGCAGAGTGGTCTGTCCGCAAGATATCCATTGCTTCGTCTACCCTTGACGCAGAACCACAGACGTCTCCGCCGCCAATGGTGCGATGAAAGAATGGAATGAAATTGTCTTTACTGACGAGTCACGCTTCTGTCTGCAACACCACGATGGTCGGATTCGAGTCTGGAGACACCGTGGAGAGAAGATGCTGAACAGCTGCTTTATGCACCACCACACTGGTCCTGCACCGGGTATTATGGTATGGGGCGGTATTGGATATCACTCTCGCACTCCTCTAGTACGCATGGTCGGTACTTTAAACAGCCAGCTCTACATCCCCGAGGCGTTGGAGCCAGTTGTCTTTCCTTACCTTCAGGACTTGCCCACAGCCATATTTCAACAGGATAATGCGCGACCACACGCATTGTCCAAGGGTTCTTCGTCAATCGCCAGATTGAATTGCTTCCCTGGCCGACTCGCTCTCCGGATCTTTCGGCAATAGAAAACATGTGGTCCATGTTTGCTGAAGAATTGACCCAGATTACGTCCCAAGCTGCCACACCAGATCAACTTTAGCAACGTGTGGAAGCTGCTGCTGTACCCCAAGAACACATCCAAAGTCTCTTTGAATCAATGCCGAGGCGTGTGGCAGCGGAGATCTCCAACAATAGCGGCTACTCTGGTTACTGATTCTGGAAGGAACCACACTTCACAGAAGTCTATAAATTTAATCATTTGATACTTGGTCAACATGTTATCTACTAAATAAATTTTGTTGTGATATCTCTTGTCTTTCTTGGTATTGTAATTTGGGTGGCCAGCAGTGTATATTGTCATACAGTGATGAAAATCAAGAAAATTTCTAAAGGCTATATAAAGATATACCTCTTTTCCTCTGAGCGTTTCTTGTGGTGTAAGTGGTTAGCACCTGCAGCTAGTAATTGTAAGATCTATTGTTTGAACCCAATGAAAATGCAGTTGATTTTTGATGTTTTATGGTAGGAAAACACTTATAATTTATACAAAATTTTTATAATTTTGGCCTAGAATTGCACAAATTTGTTCAACTTGGGAGTTTTATTGCATATTCAGATTTATAAATCACTTATGATTTTGCTACAATAGCTTTTGATTTCTAATATGAGATTTTAATGAAAAGTTAACTTTTTCTGCTGTGAAAAATCTCCTATAGGGCATGTTCTATATGCCATTTGAAGAATATGCAATATGCTTTCGAGATTTCGACTGAGGTGTACCCATGAAGTAAATGAAATAATTCTTATGTAATGGAGCAAAAGGTGAGAAATGCATGACTTATTAGAGGAATGGGGAACAAATTAATTTATACCATCCGAAACAATGCGGATTTTTTTTCATGAAAAAGCATTTTGATAATTACAAATGGCTTTGGCATATTAAATGAACGTAGACAAATGGTTAGAATGTAAAGATTTCTGGTTCAAGGAAAATTTAAGTGATAAATGTATTTAGTTTTGCAGACGAATGGCTGATATTATTGGATCATGACAGAGCTGCGAAAGTTGATATTGCATATTATATTAAATAAAGAATATTTATCTAAAAGAGAGTATGATTACATTTGTTGAGACCCAGGAAGTTTGGTGCACTCCATGAGACAAGATATGAAAAAATTGGATGACTAGTACAGTACAGAGAGGATCAAACAAATATTTCGTTAGATGGGAAATCGAGGAGCTAGGTTTTGATTATTACCTGAAATTTTATTTTGCCCTCATTCGTTAGAGCTTTCATACTGTTGGAAGACATTTTATTCTGCTTCACTTTTAACTGCTCATTGCATTATCACAGTGTCTGCATAAAGCAATCATCGATTGTACACAATAAGAAATAATAACAGTCAGAACAGCTTTTAAATTACGGAAAACTGGGACTAGAATCTGTAGTTTGAATCGAATATATTCGTAAGAATGTAGTTTGTGGTAACTTGTCAAGACATTTGCTTATATTTTGACATTCTAATTTATCAGAATTTTTTAGTTCTTTGCCTATAAAAGCCTTATCTGTTTTTGCTTCACTCTTTTCACCATTTGCTTCTGATGTAAAGTTGCACACACTGTCAGAATTTTGGAGCAGGAAACGTACAGCATTAATTATGTTCTCGTCAGGAATCGAATATTGAATCTTTCAGCTTTGTGCGAAAGTGCACCACTAGTCCATGGGCTCTGAATGAACTCCTTTTTTACTTTAATTTCCTCCCTCTCACGTTTAATGTGCGAGTGAAAAGAGCGAACAAAAGCAATTCTGACAAGGTCATATGGTGACGAGTTCCCCAGATTTTACTTCCAGTTCTATTGTAGAAACGTTTTTAAAGTGGGCAATGCGAAAAACTGGTTATGCACTAGTCGGGAATCGAATCATGGATATTCCTGTTTTTAGCTGTATGTGCAAATCATTACATCATTAAAATGTGCACCAGAGTAGAGCGCTAGTTCGCTACAAAGTAGTTGAAGCACGTTCTGCTTAGTATTTCTTCTTCAGTTTTTCCCCTCCCTCCAAAAATAGGGGAAAGGACATATTTATTATTTAATCCTTTTTTATATATAGACTTATATATTCATGTATTAAACGGATATCATATGAATTGCACTAACAATTATTTTATTTCGTACATGGTTGACAAATTCTACACAGATTTATTCCAATATAAACACCCTTTGAAATATTAAACTGCTCATATTTTGCTTGGTTTTCTTAAAATCATAAAATTCTTATAATTTGCATATTTTCGGAAATTATTTAATTGCTTGGCGTTTCTAATTTTTGCAGATGATTGCTATATCTAAAGCAAAACTTGTGGTTACTTTTGGGGAAGTAACTTTCATTTTTCATCGTGCATTTCATTCTCTTTAAAATTTCAATATATTTGAGTATAATATGTAAGCATTTTTAATGTATTGGAAACTTCTTTCCCATTTCAAAAATAGATTACATTTTTCATGTTTTTTGCCGTTTAAACTAGAAAATTTCTTAATTTTCATGAACTTATTAAGTTTAAAATTAAAAAATGCTTCTCTCATTCCACTTGATAACTAAAGAAAAATTTCTTTTTAAAAGACTTCATCACTATGATGATGATATTGCAGTACTGACAATAGTCTTTAAACTTATATATTTTGTTCGTGAGCAATAATTCAGTTCAGTTTCAAACGTTTTTAAATTCAAATTCCTCAGGCCTTTCATAGCAACAGAAAATAATAACTCACATTCTGAAAATTTTTCAGAACAGTGTATTCACTCTAAATTTCCATGCATCTAGACAATTTAGGCTTTCAATGAATTCTTTCACTGTACTTTTATATACATCTTATTGCACATGCTTTACATACATGTTGTCACTGTGATATGAGCTCATATTTTGACTCTAGAAAAACGGGTATTTTTATTTTATGCATTTCAGATTCTTCATCCTATGCTTCTAAAATGTTTTATTCGTATTTTGAACACTGCTAATATGATATTAAAATGCATCTAAGCATATTTTTGGGCATCAGTTTTCTTACGGCACAAAACATGATTTGAATTCGTACGGTTTCATACTACTTTAATCATGATTTGTTTAAGATGTTAAGAGAGTCAGATGACTTATCGTTTTATCATAAATTCTAAAAAAATTAAACCGTTTTATTTATTCGTTATTATAGTATCTCGTTCCTATGCATATTTCCAACAATTATCAATAAAACATTCTGTTAATATATTGTAACTTCTATACTGTGAAATACCTTAAAACTTGACCTTATCATCTAGCGGTTCACAACATAGTGAATTAAATGGCTTGGTAAGTTTTCACTTCTGGTACCGTTTAACAGTTAATGTAGCACACATATTCAAGCTGTAAAAAAAATATTTTTTTATTAGCCACCACTGGTAGTCTTGCAAACATGAAAGTAAATTAAGATGATTCCTTCTGCTGTAACATAAACTTAAATTTAACATACTTTTTATGAGTCTTATTAAGATTCATAGACGACTTACCTTTATTCCTTCGCCTGTACATCCTTTCTTGCGATTTTTCATCTCTTTAAAATTCATTTTTTCATAATAATCAGGATATTTTTCATAATTTCATAATAAATGAATTTCATAATGAAGAATAGATCCGATAATTCTCTTCATTTAATAGTAAATTTTTCTTTTTTTCCCTCACTTTTCTTTGCTTTGTTTCTCTTTTTTTTAGTTAACAGATTTTCTACATTTTTCTTTGTAAAAGTATTTTTAGAGCAACGAAAGGTACCTGATTTTTTTTTGGTTTTATTTGAGAAAGGTTTCTAATTAAAATCTGACAAACAAAGAAATTTTTAATTATAGTATCTCTTTTCTATGCATATTTCCAGCGCTTAATAAAACATTGTGCTTATATATTGTAACTTCTGTAGTGTAAAATACTTTAATACTTGACCTTATCACCAAACCGTTAATAACATAGTTAATTAAATGGCTTGGCAATTTATTATCTCTGGTACCGTTTAACAGTTAATGTAGCACACATATTCAAGTTGTAAATCAAACAAATCTTTATTAGCCACTACTGGTAGTCTTACAAACTTAAAAGAAAATTAAGACGATTTCTTCTTCTGTAACTACTTCTAGAAAGAACTTGCCAAACACAGCAACTAACTCTCGTACCCATTTCACAATTACTTCAGGAAAGACGCCAAGAAGGCAAGATGGCAGTGACATAGATCATGCCCTAATAGCTTCCCTGTTAAGATTAATACCCTACATTTAAAACATAGTGTTTGCTTTCTAGTTTGCATAAAATCGTGACAAGCCAAGAGTAATAGGATAGAGTGTAACCTCAAACTAACTGTTAGATAAATTTAGAAGTAATTGGCCTACTTTCATACAAAAATAGTATGTTTCTTACTTTCGAAAGAAGGAGCTTATCTAATATTTCTCACACTGGTTATAATTCGATCATTAATTTATATAATTTCAATTCACTTTTTATTATTTTCCAATTTTAGTTTAGTTAGAATTAATGTTAATTTTTCGTTCCTTTTGAAACATGCATTTTTAGAATTTGTTTACTCTGTAGAGATATTAGGTATTTTTTGGAAGCAGGAGAGAGGAAAAATGAGCAACGCCTTCGCCAGGACTCGAACCACGGGCCTCTCGAATACGCGCCGAGTGCGCTGACCACTACATTACGAAGTCATGCTAAGAAAACGGAAGAAATACATTATATATTCCCCCTTTAAAGGGCGACTAGGGATTTAGGGGTCCCAATCGCCTAATTCTGAGTGTGGAGAATCATCATCCACCACCTTTTTAATGCGGGCGCCACTGTAGAGATATTAGGTATTTTGAAAGCAGGAGTGATGAAAAATGAGCAGCGCCTTCGCCGGAAATCGAATCACGGACCTCTGGAATATGCTTCCAGCGTGCAAACCACTACACCACGATGGCATGCTAAGATGGCAGGAGAAATACCTTATATATTCCCCCCCCTTTAAAGGGCGACTGGGGATTTAGGGGTCCCAACCGCCAAATTCTGGTGGTGAAGATTCGCCATTCACCACCTTTTAGTTCGGGAGCCAGTATTCGGGAGTAGGTATTTTTTGGAAGCAAGAAAGATGAAATATGAGCAACGCCTTCGCCGGGACTCGAACCACGGGCCTCTCGAATGCGCGCCGAGTGTGCTGACCCCTACACTACGAAGGTATGCTAAAAAGGCGGGAGAAATACCTTATAACTGTAATTGAAGACATATCCAATCACGTAATTAAAATACAAGGTATGAAAATATTTGATACATGTGTGTTTGACATTTGCAATCAAAATGCTGAAATAAATAATAAAATTTACTGTATGCATATTCTCTAGCATTCTTTAGTTTTGTCACTTGGATAAACTATTCTGAGGGCGAGGAATTTAGTGACTGTACTTGTCACAATTTCGACGAATTCTGTATGCGGTAAGATCTTCTAATGGCAAATAGTCAGTTTAGCAAAATATCAAACCCAGCTGCATTATCATTTCTTGAAATATCAAGATAAAAGTATTATATTAAAATTTAGAATTTGCTTAAAAAATCAAAATTGACAGTTTGAAGAGGCCCCTAGCATCCAAACTGTTAAGACCATTGAACAATAGAAATTTCCTTGAAGGCTGATTCCTTACAAATTTGAAGTGATCTGAGATGCCTACAAGAGAGCTTTTGTTGCTTTCTCAAGTTTTATATAAATACGAGGTCTTTTCCTCTCGAAGTTTTAACAAAAAATTCTTCCTCTCATAATAGTTCGAGAGGCCCGTGGTTCGAGTCCTGGCGAAGGCGTTGCTCATTTTTCATCTCTCCTGCTCCCAAAAACACCTAATATCTCTCACCACGTTCATATTTCAAGATATTGAAAGAAAAAATAGAATATTGTTTCTGCGAATGTTTCTGCGAATGTTTCCGCTCTCATTCTTTCGATTTCTAAATAAACCTTGAAATCCGACTCCTTCAGAAGTTATAATCAGATTCGTGTACAAAGTGGAATATAATTCACATCAGGCATTAGGTGTAAAAATATAGTCGGAAAGATGGATTTTTGTAAATGGTTAGATGATTTGTCATGTAAATAGTATGAGCTTCAGGTGGTAAAATTGGAGCTCATTTGGTATGAGTAAGATAAGTCCTCAGTGACAATTTTTTTATTCATTAGCTTTTTAGGTATTCTAAGCATCCCTTTTTTTGCCTTATTTTAAACTCATAACATGTTTGCTGCTTAAAATTTCAGCAAATTGTTCTCAGATTTTTATTGTATTAATCTCGTAGAGTGCAACTTTTGAGATATCACTTAGTAAATCTTTTAGGATCTTTATTTTTTACTCTTATTTGAAATAACTACCACAGGAAATGAGAATAAAATATTACGCACATATGTATTTACAGAATACTCTAACGAATTACACTTTATATCAGTAATATTATGTATAATAATAACATAAATTATATATTAGTAATGTAACTAAATAACCAGTTTTGATAGTGTATTCCTGAACAGTCTGTTTTGAGATTCACAAATATATTTTATATGTACTTTATTTTAGGAAGCACGAAATATAATTTGAATTTTGTTTTAAGCGTTGTTATTTAAACCCGCGTAGTGGAAATATATATATTTATGCAGAAAATCGTAAAAAAATAGTATAAGAATCATTTAAACAACGTGAAAAAATAAAATAAAAACGACTGAAATTTATTTTGCATTTAGTAAAACTCTTTAATTGTTTTGAAATAATGAGTAGAGGTAGTATTAAACGAAAACTACAAATTTCCGGCCTCAATAATTTGACTGCAGGTACATCCCGTTAACAAATACAATACATATATATTACTTAGTTTTATAATAAACGTGTCCAATAAACTGTTATTTACTTTTTTAAAAAAAGGAATGTACTTAAAATTACTTTCAAGGAATTTTTAAACTACTTTTACTTAATTTTGCATTAATTATTAACTTCATTTACCTTTTTATTTTTAAGTATAAGACATTAAATTAGGTTAAATTATATTATCTCCACTGAAAATAGATGTATTACATAACCTGAAAAATATTATAATAGAAAAATTGTAATTACATTGATGAAGAAGTTGAAAATAAAAGAATGGTTCAAGATATGCTCTTCATACTAGAATTAGATTTTCTTATTTCTAAACTGAGAAACAAAAATTATCTAAAAGTGTATAGAAAGTTTTCCAATTGTATTTTCTTTGGGTTTTTCCTATTGTGAAAGACGAATCAAAAGTCAGACCACTAAAAAGCCTGAGATTTCTCTAAGACTAATCTTCTTAACTCCCTACAGCGGTAATCTGTCTGTTATAAAATAAAATAAAATAAAATCTTTTCGACCACCGCATTTATCAAACAGTCTGTCTTCCTAAAACCAACCGGGTCTTTCTGATAGGGAGGAGTCAATGCTTCAATTCAACTCGTGGATTGAAACTAAACGAATGACGTAAGAAACAATCTTCGGCACTTCTCCCTTGGACCCGCGGAAAGCGCGCCCTGTGACGCTCCAGAAATCCTTGACCTTTTTTATATCTCTTCCAAACTCTGGCAGAGATTTGAGTTAGTCTTAAAACGATTCTATTCCCCAAAGAGGCTCCACAGACCCATAACAGTTCGGCTACTGTGTGACAGTAACGATGTCGCCTTTGGGTAGAACCTCAAGATAGAAAAATTCACACTTTAAGTGCTTTGCGACTAGAAAGCAGATGCGCACGCAACTGTTTGGCTTTCTGATAGTCGAGCACTTTTTTTCTTTCTTTCTCTTTTTTGTTTGATAGATTTCTGCAGGGATAATCAAGCATATCACTTGCGATTAGCCATCAGACAATTATTTTCTGTTATATCGAGAGCTTCGAGAGTAGAACATCAAGCAAGTATTAAAGATGTTTATGTAATTTAGATTTTTTTTTCTTCTTTCAGTTTTATATTTTATGGCAAAAGGGAATAATCTGTGACGTGTTGATGAGCTGACAGTATTTCGAAACTGATGTTGAAACATTCTAAAAAAAAAGGAGGAATGTGAGTAATGTGAACATTCCAAATTATCAGATATGCTGGCGAATTGTAGTACTGCAAGTCGCTCCAATACACCGTTTTCTGTAAAAGACATTTTAAATCTTCCAGAAGATTCATACTTTTTTAGCAGTCCATCTATAGACAAAATGCTACTGGAAGCTATAAATATGAACTGCAATAATAACTTGCATTTTCAACAAGAGCCTCCTAAATGGGATACTGAAGCCTCTATCAGTGCAGAACCATTTGAAACTATACCGTACGCACAAAACTCAGAGTATAAGACGTCTCATGTTGTACAGACTTCTCAAACTTCTTCTATTTCCCCTTGTGTGAGTACTAACTCTACAGCATGTGATATAAATAATCCGCTTTGTTACAATTCTAGCTCTTTTGCAATGAGCCCAATTCAGCCAGAAAACAAAACTGGAAATTGTTCGAAAATTCTTAGTGAAAGTTTTCAGAATCCCAATTTATGGCCTATGTGCAAAGACAGATGCGATGCAACTGATAGTGTTAGTGGTAATTCTGCCAGTCCAACGGACAGTAGTAAGTTTAAATGATTTTTTTTTAAATCTCTTCAGTGATATTTTGATTCTTGTGATAGCATATAAATGTGTTCACTTTATAAGAACATTTATATTATAAATTTAAAATGTAGCTTTGCTACAATTTAAAACTTCATTACTGTATATTAGAAACCAATCATATTTGCGAATTGCTAAAATAAGCTGCTTTAATCCGCAAATGTAAAGTATCGCTGGTAAATTTATTTTAACAGCGGAGACCAAAATTAGTACAATAATGGCAAATGAATATAAAATTTCGAAGTATTTTTTAGAAAGTTAATTTTTGATATACAACTATACCATATAATTGAACATAAAATTTTGTACTGCTTTAAATAATGTAAAAAAATAATCAATTTTGGATTTCCTTCAACCATTATATAAATAAAAAAGGTTGAAAAAATTAAAGGTTTTATATTTTAAAGTTATAAATGTAAATAGTGTAATGTATTTTGCAGTAATTGACAAAACAGATAATCTTCTTAGTAAAATATAAATTTTATTTTTATTTTACGGAGATAGATAAGTTGAAGAAAATTATTTTGTGGTAAAAATTTCATACATCCGCTAGCTGGTCAAGCTTAAGATTCTAATCTTAAAACAATTTCTTACGTTGCTGAGCAACGGTTACATAATACAAATATGGCGTTGCCACTTCAACAATAAATATAGTTATTTGATAAATTACAAAATATTACAATACATATAATATTGATTTATTTCAGAGAAACAAATGTATCATTCATATATTTACCTCTAACAAACAATGTGCTTTCTTATTTTAAAGTCTTTTTTAGTTAAACAATAATATGGCTCTTTACAAATGTCCTTTTGCAAGAGTTTTGAAATCTGAACTCTTAAAATTTAAAGCCCTATTTAGAAACTTTTCAATATTTAATATGAAGTTTTTCTTAAAAGTGTATTTTGAAAACAGATTATTTACAGTTTTAGTGAATTATTTCAAAACATTTATTTATAAAATGGAAAATAAACAAAAATAAAAATAAAATAAATCATTGCTAAACCAACAATGGGTTACTGAGCCGATGCAAGATTAAAAGTTGCTTTTGCTTTTAAACTGTGATACTTGTAGGCATTTATTTGTATTAGTTCAATTTTTGTGGCTTTATATATATATATATATATATAATGAAAGGAGAATGAAAAATAGCTATAGCTGTAAAGATCATTTGAATAATCCTGTTCCAGAGATTACATGTTAAACAAAGTTAAAATAACTAAACCTTTGTTTAGTTTAAACTAAAATAACTGAAAATAACTGTAAATAACTGAAACTTTGTTTAACATGTAATCTCTGGCATAGGAAACAAAGTTAAAATAACTAAAACTTTGTTTAGTTTAAACTAAAATAATTGTAAATAACTAAAACTTTGTTTAACATGTAATCTCTGGCATAGGATTATTAAAATGATCTTTACAATTATAGCTATTTTTTCCCTCTCCTTTTATTATCATTCTTTTTTTAAATTTGCAGCTCAACGCGCAATTTTTGACCAACTAGGTCTCGAAAAGTCTTTTCTAATTTACTATTTGCTACTTTATATATATATATATAATTACAAAGAAGATGAAAGTTCAAAAGCGACTGCTTAAAAGTACATTTGATACTACAGTTCCAGAGTAAAATAGTTACACCATGTAAAAACAACAATGCAATACTAAAGAGGTAAAAGTTATCGCGTAAAAACTTAAAGTAACAATTACAAAACGAGATAACTTTAAAATCAAAAAGGGATGAGAGAAAACTAATAAATTTAAAACTAAAAATCTTGATCACATAGGTCTCTTTTGTTCATGTTTTATTTCTACTTATATTTATATACATATTTACATTTATATACTCTGTTGAAATCCTGATTTAAAAAAATATTTACGAATGAATTTATGCCTAATTCAGTTGCTTTTTTTTACTTATTTTATAGTACGTATGAAATGCTATAAAATAAGGTGCACTGAAATGGTCTTAATGCCTCCTACACTTCTTGACGTATGATTTTCAGTTATTTGCAGAGAAAATGAATGTTCAAACACTTACAGAACTGCCGAAAACGATTACTTATAATTACACGAATCTCGACTAGTATATTAAAAAAAATAATGCGTATGTTCAATAGCATGCTTTGCTGTTATTTAAATTATTTATTAAAGTTTATTTTAAATATAATAATCAGAATATTAAAATTACATTCAGACTAAAATTTTTCACAATTCCGTGGGACGTTTTGATGTTCTTCGTGCTCTTAAAAAAGCTAAAAAATATAGCAAACAGTGTACTATAAACAATTGTTAGTGATTCTAGTCAAGTTTAAGCAGTAAACAAATAAAATTTTGTCAGTTGAAACTTGTTTTATAGATATTTTGGGAGATTATGATTTTATTTATAAGGAATTTTCTCTGGAATATATTTATTTATTTATTAGGCTTAATTTATAAAAACTCTAATTCTTAAAATTTACTTTTCCTTGCCAGTGTGAATGGAATATAATGGTTTCACATGCAGTAGATGATAAATGTTAAGTATTGAAAACTGTTTTTTCCCACACATTCGCAGTAGAAAAGGCTAACTCCATATAAGTTATTTTGAGTTCCTATTACTCATATTGTTAAAAATCCTCATTTTTCTTAATGCAAAATGAGTACTATTTATTGGACATGTAAAGATTTTAGAAAGGTTTTGCCATCAGGTGTGAAACGGAAGCGAAAATATATTAAAAAAATAATTACATACACAAGATATTTTTCTGCGATCACTGATTTTCTCAAGGCATAATAAGAGTTGTGGTGCTCTTCATGTCTGGTGTTTTTTAATTGAATTAATCCTCCTTCATGATCACTTTTTACTCCTATATCATGCTCTAAAATCATACGTTTTATTAATTTAATTTTTAATCATGTAATTATCAATATATTAATTTAATTAATCTCCTAATGAGTTAATTTTTATTACTGTCTTCCCTTTATTTCCATAATTCTTAACCCCAACAAATATAAATGAGTTAAAAGTGTAGGTCATGCATATAACGAAAGAAGGTATGTAAAATATTATGAACCTAAGTAAATGTCTGATGAAAGTTGACCATAAAGTTAGTCTTTCCAAAGCAAATATATCTCGCGAACTTTCTCTTTACATATTAAATCGCATATTTTGCCATTTTTAAACGAAAGTAGCAACTCATGATAAAAGTAAAAAATTATTTAAATCTTCGTTAGAAATCAGATTATTTTTATACCGAACTAGGGAAAGAGAATTATTTAACCTTCTGTTAGAATAGTCAATCTCTTGGCGTTTTCTGCACTAATCGAAATAATGTTATTTTTAAACAAAAATAGCAACTAATGATAAAAATAAAAAATAAAAAAATATTTAAATGTTAAATAGAAATCAGACTATTTTAGTACCGAACTAGGAGAAGAGAATTATTTGACCTTCTCTTAAAATAGTCAATCTCTTGGCTTTTTCTGCACTAAATAAAATTTCGCATTACAGTTAACCGAACTTCTGAGATTCTGAAAGTAATCAATAACATTTAATTCACAGATTTATTGATCATCTATGATTGATTAATCTTCTGTTCATTGATTATATATATATGCATATATATGATATTATATAGTTATCTACTTATTGATTCATATGTATTAATCCTATCTATATCTATCTATCTATGTGGTTTTAGATCACAAAATTTGTCTTTCAGTACGTGTGACTTGGAGTTGAGTTTCAGATCGAAACTAATCAACTTGAAGGTCTGTGGAGAACGCATCGCTGTTCGCTGAAATTGTTAGAAAAGGATATCCTGGTTATAAAATTGGCTCGCCCGAACAAGCGTATCATGAGTCACGATCTCCTTTTTTGTCATTCAGTGCGATGTCGCTCTAAAAGCAATTACTTCGAACTAATATGATGCATTGTCTCGCATTTTTCTTTCATTCTGATTTTCATCGCACTTAAGAATTTAATATTTGCCATCACTTTATGATTTCATATTGAAAAACGGTACTCTTTTTTTTTTTTTTTTTTACTTTATTTTGGGGCATGAATATTCATCTCTTTTAGGTCACTTTGCGTTCATAAGCCGTCACCGAGGAATTTAAAATTTATTTTCTCATTGACTCTTGATAAATTAGAAAAAATAAAATTTAAACTTTAAAGTATTTAATTCTACTGCACATTTCATCTAATGTATAAAATTCAGTCCCTAACACATATTAAAGCACTAGGGATCCAAAATATAATGATTTTAATAACATCAGAAGAAAGAAGTTACTTTACGTGTAAAGTTGATTGTTGTTATACATTTTTTAGCGTGAATGCATTTAGAAAGGCACTATAGTCATGAATAGATTTAAATTCTTGTAAAAGGTTTTACTTTTGATATATCAGCTTACTCAATCTCAATATCTCCTTATATTTTCAGATTACTACTTTGTTACTAAAAATAAATAATATTCATATATTAATACTTCAATATAATTTCATATTGAAGGCTTAGAAGAAAGCAAGAAGGAAGTTATTGTTTTCGAAATTACGACCTTAAAATATAATGTATGTGAAAGTTTTGAATAGAAAAATTTGACGAACTTATTTTAAGTATAAAACTCTCTCTCCTTTATATATTCGAATATTCCTGATATGCTTGCAATATATAAATAAGATTTTTTATTCTTTTCGAGTAAGCTAAAGTATTAAGACATATACAGAAAAAATGGAATACTGACTGATCGAAACCTATGTATACGTACTATCATGGATAAATTAATTTTTTGTTTTACTTTAAAGCATTCTTCCTAAATATAATATAAATTTAACATAAAAACAAACACAGAAAGTGAGCTTTAAAGTGCTTAAAGTAATTATCATTTAAATTTCAGTCACTGAATATCATTGCCTCTAGTAATGCAAGAAATGTTGATTTTGTTAAACACACAAAACGTTTCTCTGATTTTCATTCTCTGAACAAACTATACTCTTAATTTCTTATATTTGCTTTGCTTTTGAGTCTTAAAAATGCAGTATATATCAGAAACTGACAGAAAATCTTCACATTGCTTTGACACAATATACAAATTTTACTTTTTAGAAATCTAAGGTGCATAAAGATGTACAAAAAAATGCATCAATAAGTGGAGGGAAGGTTTCGGAAGAATCATTCTCGAATACAATAGTTTATCAGTTCAAGGTTAAACTATCACGAAGATCTCGCTGATAAAATAAAAATGAGAATCTGAAGCGCCATTCACTTACCTTTGTTTGCTTGAATTAAGAAACCCTGTACATGGATAAGCATTTTTTCATGGAGAATTTTCTTTGACGTCTGGATCCAAATTATTTTACAACGCTATAAGAGCGGGATAATATACCTATGGATTTGCAGTTTACTTGACTTCGGTATTTAGATTCTTTTTCATGTTTCTTTTTCCTGAAAGATGCTAACAGAAAATAAAGCTGCAATTTACATTCTTTATCTGAAATTGTGTTCCTCCTCTTAGCTAACAAATTTTAGAAAAAGAGTTTTGACGGTATAAAATTTGATGTTCAAAAATAAGCTTAACATAAAAGGTAACGGGAAAAACAGAAATCTTAGTTTATATTTTTCTTAATAAACAATTCCTAACGCTGTGCTAAACTAGTTGCTAAGTTATGTTGTCTCGTCGCGAAAGGATGAAACTAGTAGTAAATTTGACAAGCGAGCTGCAAAAATAACTATGAAGAGAGCACAGTAGAAGAATATCTCTGAATTATCAAATCATTATATTTTACTCCAAGAACACTGTTTAACAGCAAATGAAACTAAAAACCAAATAATTAAGGATATATATATATATATAAATGCTTAATGAACTTAACAAACATCATTGTTTAGTTTAGTTTCATAGCAAAAAAATATATGAGTAGTTACTGGAAGCGAAATTAACTGAGATAAAATGTTCACAAGTAAGATTAAATTTAAGAAAACCTTCATTTTTAAAATCCAGAACAATCTCATACTGCTCCCGAAGTCATAGTAACTTTCACCGATGGTTTTATTACGGTAAATTTACTTTTATTTGGAATATAAATAACTCCCAAGCATTGAGAACAAACATCAAACTTGCATGAAAATAAAATTTTCAAATTAAGGAAAAAATGCAGAGTAAGGAGTAAAAGTACGTGTTAGGCCTAGTGACGAAATAATTTTGTTTAATAATTTTTGTTTAATTTTGTTTTGCTTTTTATTTTACACCATTTGTTGAAGAAAATTGGTTATAATAGTAATTTTGAAAGAAATTGCAATAATTGTAAAATAACGGAATAAGCGTAATACTAATTGTGACAAGTAAAATAAATTAAATTTTATAAAGCAATTCTAATAGTAATAATAATTATGAGAAACATGTTAAATATAAATTAATTAAATTTTATAAAGCAATTCTAATAGAAATAATAATTACGAAAAATATGTTAAATATAGGTAATAATAATAATAATAATAATAATAATAATACTGAAAAGGAATTTAAAACTGAAACTAATATCAATTCATAAATTAATCAGTATATAAATTTGCAATATTTTTTTAAAAATATTTTTACGCAACTTATTTTAGTCCATGTCACCTGTCTCAGTGGCCTTTCAGGCATAGAGGATTGGTCTAACCCGAACGTGATTAGAAACATCTAATGATAGCCTGAAAGTTTTCTTCTGAAGCAAATGTAGCAATATATAATGTGCAATTTAATAAAAGAACATCTTAATGAAAAGAATACATTAACATTTACAATGTTCTAATTTTAGATGCTAATCTCGAATATGATGCTTTTATAGGTGTGTGTTCTAAAAAAATTCGCACAATTTTCTATCTTTAACTACAGTCGAAATTTTAGAGTTGTATTAATACTAAATTTAGATTAGTTAAAAATAGAAAGCTATAATTACAGAAGAAAATACAGTGGATTTAGAATAAATTTAGTTTAGTTAAAAGTAGAGAATTATAATTAAGTTTAATCAAAAATTGTATGAGAAGAGAGAAAAAATATGCCCAAAATCAAAGACTAATATGATTATAATCAAATTATTCAACATTCAAAACTTTGCTCCAATTTATAACTGCTTGTTACCGTGCCTTAAAATGTAAAAAATGTAAAAGTTTCATAAATCAGGAACACATATTAAAAATAATTGTAGATTTGAATAGGTAGGTAACCATAATATAATATATATGCATATCTATTCTTTTATTGAAATTTAAGGATTGGTAGGATCTCTCATTTCTAAAGTAATCTCTTGCCCATCAAATAGTCAAAGCAATTTCTCAGCCAAGTCCTCTACAATAAATCAATAAATTTTGGATCCTATCTAACTACATTTTATATTTTTCCCCCTGATTGTTAGATCTAGCGGCAATAACGTTGCATTTGGAATAGGCCGCGAAGTTTGGAGTGTTAGCTGCATTCCAAATTGGTTTTTCTTGTAGAATAAATCACTGGAGAACTAAGAAGAGATTGTTAGTTTAACTGAAAAGCTTAAGTTTAAAAAAATTAGGGGGTCATACTTATTATTTTTTCCCTGATACAGTTTCTCCGTTTACTTCGGAATAGTTTGCTTTCTTTCTCAAACTTATGAAAACATTCGGATTTGACTAATCTTATTTAACGAGGCCCACCAGTGGCCAACAGGTAAAAGTTGCTGAACACTGATAATTCGACAAGGGCTCGGTTCTAGGCGAACACGCTTGTTGTATGAGCGCTTTCGTAGTTTTAACCATGCGTAACATGCATACGAGCCAGTTTGTCTTAGAAAGTCCTCCAAGAAGGCATCTCTTCCCTTAGGCGAGGTAACACTCCCGTGGTTTGCTGTAAGACAAACAAACTTTTTATTTAACAATAAGACGACAAAGAAGACACTGAGCAGACTTACTGAAAGTTTAGAAGACGCTGAAAGAGTTTAATGTTTTTGTACGTATATGTAAATATAATTTTTATACGTACTTTTAGGTTAATTGAAAACCATTATGCTAATCTATTACTTAAGCCATTCTTTCCGCATAGATTTGACAGCGAAAACTAGCACTTTGCTTAATAGTCATCTTAATCCTCCTGTATTATCATATTGCATATCGAACAGAATGTAAGTAACGATTCTAAATATATAAATGATTTTTAATAAAATATTTTAGTTTGAATTAAGTATTAATTAATCAGAGTGAAATGAATATTTACATTCTTCGTGAGAAAAATATTGATGAGTACTTTGCTTTATTTAAGTCCCACCCTTTGACAAATATTTGAGAAATATTGCATTCATAATTGCATACAAAATATACTTTCTTTAATTTCTTTCTAGAAAAGAGGCTCTTTATTAAATCAACTTGCAACAGTTACAATAAACGATGGCTTTAAGAGATACAATTCAATTTGGACTTTAATATTTTAGAAAATTCAAAGTTGGGCATAAATTTCACATCAAGTTTAAGTGTACTTCGTGATACGAATGGCACGATCTTTGTTCTTGAGTGGAAAATTATCTGCACAAATTTGCATTGTTGGATGTTTCATTTCACAAGTTTCTAAAATTATTCTTATTTGTATTGAGAGAATTTAACGTAACTTTCAAGTGAAGTACAATAACTTTAGTTTTACAGCTTCGATAATTAGTTATATTAAAATTGTTCGTTCTTAACTACCGTAATCACTCTGATTTTTATTTATTAGGTTTATGAATTACTACAGTATTATGGTTATAGTTATTACAGTTGTGGAATTATTGTAGTATTATAGTACTATGGTATTAGGTTTATGCATTATTATAGTATTATAGAATTTATTATATTATTATGGAATCTCCCTACAGTATCTGTGCAGTTATCTCTTTGATAACAAGATGCTGCACGTTACAAATTTCTTCGATAGTAAAATTGGTATATATTTTATATCTAGATCAATTCAATTGATTTGCTTCATTTATATTCTTATTCATTTATTTTTAATTAAAATTATTACCATCGGAATACTATTTATAGTTTACTTTTTCTCGTTTGTAGCATGCTTAGAAGATATTCTATCCTTTCACATTTCGGGTCAAACAAATTTCTGTTCTGTTGCTTGTTGAAGCTGTGAAAGTCATTTTAAGTACCACTTAACAGTTAAGTTTTAAACTGTACACTGTCATAATTTTGGTTTACATATTAGCAATCTCAGCAGCTCTTGTATGCAACTATTGTAATCTTCATATCTAGGATATATTTTATGCTGTAGATCTGCTTCCCTTGCTCCGTAAGTGGAGTTCTCACGTAAAAAGTTGGTAGATTAACAGAAACCATGCGTTGAAGTTGCCTGCATTTGGGAACTGGAATTTGCGTTTCCTCCAGTTCAGCTTTGACGTCTTCTGAGGAAATATCTGTAGTTAAACCTTTTATTATTCTTTTTCTGAATTTAACAGAAAAGTGTGGAATGGTATCTTTTCTACTTGGAGCTGGTTTTGAACCGTCCGATTATCTCCCAACATTCAATATTTTATTCTTGAGGTTTTCACCATCAACTCTTCCTTTAAATCTTTCTATGCCGAGATTTTCTTTAATCTCTTTACGAAGTTGTATACAGTTTATATTTGGAAGGTTTATCACTAATCGAGGGATTTTCTTGCGTATTTCTTGGGGGATTTGAAAGGCGTAGCTTTCCTATCATACTACCGTGCTCATTTGTGGCTTCCATATTGTTGTCTTCATCGAGGTTCGTGGGTTCTTTGTTTAGCGGTTGGAAATGGGAGTTTAATTTGAAGATAGTAGTCATCTGATGAGTTATTACGTTTCCGTAATCTTTTGGTGCCGGGAACTTCTTTCCAAGTCATGTTGTCGGCTGTTTACGAATTTGCATATTCATGTGTGTTGCCGGATAAGACTATATGACTAATCCGATTAAAATTAGTGGAGATCTAGAGAGTATATTCGGCACAGCTTCAGCGTCCTTAGATGAGCACTAGTATTTTCCTTTACTCTTCCTCATTGAGACCTGAGACGGTTTCCTTATCTAGAAGTTGCTGGATATTTGCGCGTAAATCTTTATAACAGTTTATGGGGAAAATTATCGATCCTGGTGGAGATTCCATTGCCAAAACCGAAAGTCACTGCTTCAGGATGCCCTATCACTGTGATCGCGTAACTAGTGTAATAGAAAACGAACTTACCAAAATTCAAGCAGAGTAGAACGAGCGGGAGCGAAAGAAACTTCGACTGCTACCTCCAAGGCCTAATTGAAGACTCCTTCCTCAAGATCCTAAAACCTTAGTTTAAATACACAATAATTTTAATTTGCATTCTAGTGAGAAATACGAAAGAAGTTGAAGTAAAGATCCCAATCATAATAAGTGGTTATTTTAAAATAAGAACCTTACAATTCCTTACAATATGCATAAATTTAAGAGAATGAGGACGAAAATAATTGCTTAATCATGATTCTTAAGACATTTTTCATAGTTACCTATAAATTTGAAATCAAGTAAAAATATCATTTAAAATTTGTACTTATTTTTGTTCAAATACAAATAAAATATTAATAATTTAAAAATAAGCATTTCAGTAATAAATTTATAACCACTTTCATAGAAAAAGAGAGAGACTGACATTTTTATATTTTCACTGGTGTGAAATGGAATATTTTTCTTTACCTTGTTGAGCCATTAGATTATCTTGAAGCAGGAGACATGAAAAATGTGCAACGCTCCCCGCCGGGACTCGAACCTGGACCTCTCGAATATGCGCCGAGTGCGCTACTTTTACTCCAGGAAGGCATGCTGGAAGAAGGGAGAAAATATCTTATAACCTTGCCTCAAATTCTTTCTTGGATTAGATTTTAATAAGCACAATGCATACATTAAGTATCGAATGAAATATTCAACAAACATTCACTTGTTACATGAAAAAAGCGTTTTAAATAAAACTTAGCGTTTCTGAATACTTCGTTTCATATTTCTATATATATGCTACTTAACAACTTAAATATCTATCATCTATTTTTCTCTGTATATAAGCTATTCATATATGGATGAAACACATATCAGACGACTTGGAGTCACAAAACTAGGTAGGCACAGAAATGACAGGTGTATGCACACTTCTAGAAATGAAGGGACACCATATAAGTGAACATGCGTTTTTATAAGAAATATACCAGGTGTCCTGTAAAAACTTCTGAATTTTAATAATTTAAACCTCCAACAGTGTCAACAGATAATAATTCAAAAGGTTCACTTGCAGATTCAAAAGGTTCACTTCTTGCATTAAATCAAATTCCTTTTGCTTGTTTTCTCTAATTAAACCGACGAACTTCACTATGTTTATAATGTATATGTAATGTTTGGCGTTAGAAACATACTTTATTAAATATAATAACAGTACAAATCCTTGAAAAATTGTCAGCTATCAATATTATAAATTATATTAGTTGGGTGAATCATTGGAAAACGAAATACAGATATGGATTAAATATGAAGCACGTAGTAAAGATAAATTAAGGATTTTTCATAGCGTAGAATGGTAATCATCACAGAATTGACATTTGTCAAACTACGTGCATGGTAAATGATCTGGTAGCATAATTTAACTAGTGTGAAGCAAAAGTTGTCAGTTTTTAATGGCAACAAAATATGGCTAGATATTATGTTGAAAGTATCTCTGGTTGTTGTATGCATCAACAGTTTATCATATGCCATTTTTGTGAAATTATTTCTTTATACTGATAAATCGTTCCATATTTCCAGATGTAAGTGTTCAGTCATTGAAGAGTGATGGCCAGACAGAAGATGTCAGCTCAAAGACAACAGAAAAGCGTTCTTCTTTCCTACGTGGGTCCAGAAGCAAGAGACGTCCTCGGGTTTTGTTCTCGCAAGACCAAGTGGCCGAGCTGGAGCGGCGTTTCCAATATCAGCGTTATCTTTCGGCGCCAGAAAGGGATGAGTTTGCTGCGAGTTTAAATCTCACATCCACGCAAGTTAAAATTTGGTTTCAGAACCGTCGTTACAAAAGCAAGCGTATGAGATTAGAGAAAGAGACTGTAGATTCCACTCTATATGGACCACGTAGAGGAATGCTATCTTTGCCAATAAATGACAACTCTTTCAACTCTGCTGATGTACAGCAATACAGCCCATCCTTTCCATATAATCATTCCACTTCTCCTACACCAGCAATGGTTTCTGGTACTGTACATCATTTTCCTCACGTGAGGTATGAAGTGAAAGATAGACTTCTTTCACCTTTTAACAGCAATGAAGTCATTCAAACATATCACCCACCAGAAAGTCAATTGTTGCCTTCAAATTTCCATTTTAGTGATAATCGATATGGTTACAGTCATGGTGATATTTCGATTCCAATGTGAAATATCTTTTGAGATTCTATTATTATGCATTTTTTTCTTAAAGGCTGGACCTTTATGCAGTTTTGCTTGTTATTATTTATGTGAATTTCTAGTTACCGATCAATATCAGGGCAACTATCAGGGTTAGATGAGCTTTAATAGATTTAATTGACTTAATATTCATTAATTTTAAATCTTTTCTCAAGCTGAATATGCCATGACAATCAAGAAATAGCTACATTCTAGAAAGCCAAAATACCTGGTCTTAGAAAGAAAAAGATACGTAGTTATTTCAACTGGAAGAAACATTAAAATTAGATTTTAACATTAAGACGCTCTGAAAATGCTCTGAGAAGAATAATTCTTCTAGATGTTTTACTCATTTCAAATTATTCAAATATTTTCTTATGTTACATTTATGTTATGTCCTTGCTTTAGTTTATGTTTTTATAGTTTACAGAAACTAAATATAAGATTTGAAATTGTATATACTTTAGGCAATATTAGTGTTGTTAAACGAGAATAATAACTTAATGATTTGTGAAAGCATTTTAAGCATGCTTTTATGCACTACATTAGGCATTGTCTTTCAGTGTAATGACAACCTCCAATAGTGTTTTCACGTTTCGTAAAAAAAAAAAAAAAAAAAAAAAAACTAAAAAAAAAAAAAAAAAAAAAGGGTCTTATATTATAACTGAATTCGAATTTACCTTTTGTGTCTTTATACCTTAAACGTATGCACAATTTTAATTTATCTGAGAATCTTAATTGATGTGTCGTTCTTAATTAAGACATGGACATTTGTAGGCGTTTAAAATTATTATATACTGTAAGTTACATTCTAATTAATTGTTTTTCATGCATACAGTATTCAGAGCTTCTAAAAAGGGTTCTCAGAAGATATCGTTAAATGTGACATAAGCCGCAAAGTGCATTATCAACTTTATTCTCGAATTTAAAGAAGAGAAGATGTTAGAATAGTAAACAGACTACAAGGTGATTTAAAATAGTCCCGGCCCTGGCTAAAATCCTGGAGTCGCTGGTTTAATGACACTATCATTCAGTCTTTGATTTTCAAACTTAGTCTTTGATTCATATTAATAAATTGCAAATCTTGAGAGCAAAAAAGAATAATTGTGCATTACAAAAGGAATATACATCAAAAATGCATTGTACATTATGCAAAGTTGTACATTAAAGAAATGTATATTACAGTTAGGAAAATATGTATTATAAAACAGTATATAATGTAAATTACACAGAAATTAAATTTCATTCAGTTTTATATTCAATTGCAGATCTAAGTAAAAGTTGTTATTATCTCGAATTTTAAAGTTTTTTTTCACAAAACTCTTATTTATATATGCAACTTTATTTAGCAACAACGTATTAATTGTACTTTTATACAGAAATTACGATACATTTCGACTTCATTGTTTATTATATATGTAAAAGGAAACAATATCTGAAAAGAATTTAAAATTTGTATACCTGTAAATCTCAATTAACATGAGTTCAAGTTAAAAATAAGTTCAAGAATTTTAAAAAAAGCAATCATGTTGTAAATAATTTACCATAACTGAAATCACTTGTACCTATCTGAAAGCAGATAATATTTTTCAAATATCCGACAAATCAAAGATTTTTATAGTAATTATCTAAATAACAAACCAAATAATGCAATGTTATTTTCTATGGCAGAAAATAAATGTAAGACTTTCTAAACAACAAGAAATTTCTAAGTTATTTCAGTCAGAATTAAATTAGAAAAAAATTGTTGTAATAAATAATGAAAAGATAAATAACGGAACTTTTTTATAGAAAAAGAAGGAATTATATTTTTTATCACATTAAAGTATTGAACAGTAAAAGTTCATTCTTAGCATTTATAGTTTAATTTCAGTAATTAAGCCATGAGATAAGCGTTAAGAAATTGTTTGAGTTATATATATATATATATATATGTTATATGGTGTATATTGTATATGCAAATATGTTATTATATTAAGTATATAGATCCAAAAATTAATATCCAGATTACAACGAACCTGAGTAAGGAATTTTAATGGTCATTAAAAATTAACGAGCCTCAACTTTCAAAACCCTCTTTTATTAGAACATAGTTACTTCATAGTTATTTTTCAATAATTTAACAAAAACCTACACTCTTCAATCTATTTTTTTCTTTCACACCACATATTCTAACAACAATAGCATTTGTCCTTCGTTTTTTTTTCCAGTACCCCCATAATCTTGTCAAAATGTAGTAAAAAATGGAAAATAAAGTACAGAACATAGCGTATGATGAAAGAGAAAAATATATTGACAATAAGGGTCATAATATGTTTTCTTTATCTAACTAGTAATATATTACGTCATCAAACATATCTTAAAATAAGAAAATTACACGCTATTTAATTAAATTTATTGCTAACTTTTTGCAGAGGTATGATTTTTAAAAACAGTGCTTTTCGAACACTCAGAGTAATTGCTGACATTATAAAGAGAAATAAACAAATATCTCAGCTTCACTGCGTATTATATTCACACATACGTTTCACTAATCAAAGAAGTTTTTTAAAAATTTTTTAATAAATTTTCTTTTCTTTTAAAGCGTTGATAACCACGATATTTTAAATTCTTCATAATGTCCTGTTACCTTCATAAACCCTGTTATAAGGGTGTCCATATTCATATTTGTTACTCTAGTTTTACTGCTGTTCGAAAGACAAGAAATTTTATAAGGGTACCCCAAGAGAAAGTTTCCGGACCCTTTCAGGTTCTAACTTTTAAAAATATCCTATGGGGATTTTACAAAAATTCTGACTTGACATAAATGTGCTCGCACCTTTGTGCAACTGAAGAAATTTTTCATAAAGGTTCTGGAGAGTTAGTTATCTCATCTCCCTGCTTAATTAATGAATCAGTAACGCGGACGAAAATCAGACTCGGGGTAAGGGTGCCGCGGCACAAGGTGTTCGCACATTCTTATGAAGTTTGCTTTTTTTCAAGTTAAAAACTCATCTTTATCATCTTTAACTCATCTTTTCTTGTGGAAACATTTTTGTCGAAACATCTAAATGAAATTTTCAGTCTTTTCGAACAACCTATTTTACAACAACTGGGCGGATTAACTAGATAAGAACTCTGACATAAGATTCTTACACTTCAGGTCTCGCATCAACAGGCTATCATTTCCTTCGGCAAAGGACTTTTTTGAGTTCTAATTAGCTTATAATAATGATTTAGCTTTTCAACCAGGGGTTTGAATGCTTCTTGCCTCCTCAGCTGCTTCAGTTTTCGTGTTTGGCATAAACGCCGTAATTAGAGATTGGCGAAAAGGTGTTGATGCCAGATTTACTTAAATAACAAATTCAATATCAGATGTATTAATTCCTCTTTTATGCGTGTTTCTATGTTCCAATAAAACTGATTATTTTAACTTCAGTGACGAAATACTTAATATAACTAGCATTAATCTTTTCCACAGACGGACTGCATGTAATAGATAACATATGAATGAACTTTTCATTTGTACAATTGAGTAAACTCTTTTGCATAATAAACACAAACTAAAAATACACACCGTTGTTTGCAACGCCCCACGTATAATAAACACTAGTTTACAACGCCAAGTAAATGCTGTCTAATTATATTTTAGACAATAGATATCCTATAAATTTGGATGATTTTGATGGCAGATGAGTGTGCAAGTCGGAAAGTTTTACTAAAAATGCAATGCAATCTACAGGGCCATTTGAAAGAACTTTCAAATGTAGGAAAGGATTTTGAAGCATTTAAAAAACGAAAAATTTTAAGTATTTCAGAATGCATAATAATGCATGAAAAATTTACGAGGAACTCTATATACTCTATATATGTGTTTATAACCACTTAAAATGATATAAATGCTTAATAAAAGCATGGATTGTGAACTTCGAAGAAATTTAAGTTAACACAGTACAGGAAGTTATAGATGATTGAAAAAAAGAAGCTAGGATATCTTCTAAAAGTCAGATTATATACATATTTTATGTCTATTGTGACTAATTAGCTTTTTTTTTAATATTAGGAAGAAAATGAATTATCATTGAACATAATATTTCCATAACCATTGCAACCAAATAAGGAAAATTTTGAAAAAACAATAGCATTCTACTATAGAGTAGCGTAAGTTAGTAAATGTCGATTTAGTCAGTGGATCGTTCTTTCGAGTTGCTACATATTGTATATGAAACATATATTCTTATATACATATTCATAAAAAAAAAATTTATTGTATGGACACAGTAGGTAGAACGGCTTAAAACCGCTTTTTAAACTATTTACAAGTACATTGCGTGTATCACCAAATTGCTAAAAGATGGCTGATGAGAATCTACTAAATTGCACGTCTTCGTATGTTTACAAAACCCATTCTTGATATCATTTTCTTATACTGAGTAAATGTCCAAAAGACTGTATAAAAAAATTACATGGCAGAAAAAATTCATAGTTGCTCAACACTGGTGCTTTGAGCATTTTAATTCTTATCAGCACGTTTTTTTTTTTTTTTTTTCAAAATTTTCACTGAATAAACTACATTGTTCTTTTTGATAGATGAATAAAGATGCTTTATTAAGGATGTGTTGTCCAGCATAATTCTTTCAGCATTGAATATTTAGAACTTTTTTTTATCGAATTTGTAATCAAACAGGCATCAGAACGCATGCATGTGTTTTGCACATGGGGTTTATTAAATTAATACAGAGATAGTTTCTTTCTCAACTATCATAACAGATGATGTGCTATAGGTCTGTTCTAAGAAAACAGAATAAACAAATTTCTAAATTTAATCATTATGTGCGTTTCTTCATGTATTATATTTTTCTTATTACATATAAAACTGATTATATAAATGTACTCGATTTATTAGATAATAAGAAAGCACACTATTGTTAAGAGGATGTGCCTAACAGTATGGATGCCTTCGTAGAAATCTTTCTAAGAGAAACTGGTTCCTATTTCGTGTTACACATAAGGAAAACCACGAAAGCTTCCATGCAGTTTTCCAGTATTTGAATTCAGTTTGAACTACCATTGCTCAATTTTCTCATCCACTCAACCGCTAGTAGATTACATAAATCAAAATTTAGTCGAGAATTATTAAGCAAGCAATCAAGTACAGTTCCATTAATGTGCATGCGAAGTTTACCTGGGCTCAAAACAAAACGCAAGCCTCTAACATCAGTTTAAGTATAACCAGCAGAACATCCTAACGGTGAGTAACCCTACTGTGAAGTTCCGCAGTCAAATTTCAAATAATTATTTTCAATAAAGCTTAAAAAATAATGGCAATGATAAAGAATGGCATAAATTAATAATGATTACTATTTTGAAAATGGAATACACTGATGGATGTTTCGTAATTTTTTAATCGTATTAAAGTTTATCTATTCCTTTTTTATAAACCTTTTAGTTTTATACAGCTATTTTGTTTTGCTTAAGTATAGGGTGGTTATATTTAAAGTTCCACTTTGAAATGATCATAAAAAGAAAAATACTGAAGCAAATGTTATCAAACTTAGTAATCGTGTAAAGGAGGTCATGGAAATTTATTTTCCGCGAAAAACAGCTCACAAACTCACCACCAGGAGGTAAATGGTGCTGTATGCAATATTATTAAACGAAATAAGGGTCGGAATCTAACTTCACCTTTTTTCACACGGGTTTAACATGCTGTATACCCTTAAGAAACATTGACTTAAACAAAATTATCGTTTAAAGGCGATAAAAATCGAGTGCGCCATCCGTGTAACGGAGAAATCTGTCCGTGAAAACCACAAATTAGTGATTAGATAAAGCGAGATTACAAAAGTGTGCGCATTCCGGAAATCGTTTCCTTACAGATCGCTAATTTGTGATTTCTGAAGCCTTCAGCTCTAAGACATGAAGATATCTGTCTAAAACGTTTTTAATCATTTCTAAAACGAAAGTGTTTGTGGAGTTATGCAAAACCGCAATGGCTTGTAATTGGCTTGCGGCAGGAAGAAGCAAATAATCTAAACAATTTGGCGGAATTAAAAAATGCGATACACCGACATGTCCGTAACACTCCTCCTCATATGCTATGAGTGCTATGAGCTACTGTTGAGAGTGCAGTAATACAATTTAACTTGCTTTCAAAAAATGGTGGATGCCACATTGAACATGCTTTGTAACACGGTTCAAAAATGATTGAACACATTTTAAACCGATGTCTTCATGTTTTATTTCGTTTAACAATATTGGATACAGCGCCATTTCCCCCTGGTGGTGAGTTTCTAAACTTTCTTTTTTTGGCCGAAAATAAATTCCCATGACCTTCTTTACACGGTTACCAACTTTGATAATATTTGAATCAGTAGTTTTCCTTTTATGACCATTACAAAGGTGGAACTTTTATATAACCACCCTGTATATTACACTCATGTCCATAAATTACGGATAATGCAAAATCAGGCAAAGGAAGAGTTAGAAGCAAAACAAATTTGACTTATTTGTAAAGCTTATTTATTAAACAAAAGGTAAAGAGCAAAAAAAAGATGCTATATGTTTGATATTATTAAAAAAATTAATGATTTTTTTCTCCCTGGAGCAAATTACAAGAAAAAACCTATTTACAAAAAAACAATGTTACATGGTTGGTATGATTGTTAATACATTGTATGTCTCCCAGACGATGCAATACAGTCCGTACAACGCCTAGGCATGCTGATATCAAATTATCGATCTGATCTTGGGGAATATTACACCACTCAAAAAGCAATGCTCTCCGAAGTTCCGGTAGACATGTAGGAGGAGGTTGACGGGCTGCAACTCGTCGGCCAAGCATGTCCCACACGTGCTTTACTGGATTCAAGTCTGGTGAGAATGCTGGCCAGTCCATACGGGTGATATCCTCCGATTGAAGGCATTCGCTTACGATGTTTGCACGGTGAGGACGGGTGTTATCATCTATAAACACAAATTGTGCGCCCATAGCGCCCCAAAACAAACGTACATGTTGTTCCAGAATGAAGTCCTGATAGATTTGGCTTGTCATGGTTCCAATTTGAACATGCAGGTCAGTTCCGGAACCCAGAATAATTCCACGCCAAACGAGCACTCCTGCACCACCGTAACGGTGTCGTTCAATCATGTTTTCTTGGTGGTAACGGGTCCCTGGAGCTCTCCATATGAAAGTCCGGTGAGAATCAGACTGCAAGCTAAACCTGGACTCGTCGGAAAACATCATACAAGCCTACTGTTGCGGTGTCCACAATGCATGCTCTCTACTCCAGGCTAAACGCAGGCGACAGTGAGTTGCAGTAAGTGGAACACATCTGACAGGTCAACGAGCATATAGACCAATCTGCCCTAAGCGTCTGTACACGGTCTGCCTTGAAATTGTCGTACCAGTGGCTGAAGAGAGCTGACGAGACAGGTCTGAGGCTGAGCTCCGCCTGTTTCTTTTGGCAGTAACTACCAAATACCGGTCCTCATTCGGCGTTGTAACTCTGGGGCGACCTGTGCTGTAACGTCTACTCACATTATCATCATCTTGGAATCGTTGCCAAAGCCTGGATATGACACTCTGGGCAATTCCAAGTTCGTCTGATACTTCCAGTTGGGTACGCCCACATTCCAGACGTCCGATAATTCTACCACGTAAAAAAATCATCCAAATGCTTCCTTTGTGTCATAACTATTCGGTAATTGCACTGAAATGCTTATAAAGCGCCTGCGAACAATTTTACTTCTTTGCCTGTATGCCTTATATATCACTCTCTTACACTCTCGTCATTGTGACGTACCATCGGTGCCATCTGGTTACTTCCTGAAATTTGCATATGATTCTTGAAGATATGTGTAGTGATTTTACAGGTGATATATTTATTTTAGAGTTCGATTTCCGCGTGACTCCGAATTATCCTTAATTTATGGACATGAGTGTATTAAAGCATTTTACATTAATAGGAGCATTCTACTAGTCTTTTGTTTAGGAGTCATTTACAAAAATTTAAATTAGCAGTTGTTTACAAAATCATCACTTTCTTTGATGTTTGCTCGATTATGTAACTGGAAGAAACTTGACTACAGAACATAAAAAAGAAATCTGCATGTAACAGAAATATTTTTTCTTATGAATGGTGTTTAATTTTACAAAACTCTTCACCAGAGAATAATGAATGTAGTAGTTTTGTACAGTTCTAATTTCTGTACTTTAAAAATGTATAAAACTAGGGTACTTACGTATTAACGCAACCAGGCCAAAATTCGCATAATTTGCCAAATTTGGCGACCCTACGTACGGCAACCCTACGTGTTATACGTAGTTTTGTAAAACGAGCATGTGGAGATTCACAAAATTTTCCTGCATTTTCGTGCAAATTTTTGTAATTTATGAGAAAATAGCAGTGTACATGGATAAAGTCAAGAGTGTGTGCAATGCCATTTTTGTGCAATTCTGGGATTTTTTTTAAGTAAAAATAAGTCGACGTGTACATGGTTATGGCGAATACGGTTTTCAATCAGTGCTAAAAGCTATAGCCAAAAGATTTCCGCCGAAAAAATAATTCTGCAACTTATTCAAATTCGAAACCGGAAGGGTTTAATTGCTATTTTATATTTTAAAACAAAATAATATAAAAAACTGTATTAAAAATTATCTGTAATTAATAAATGTACATTTTCTTGCTATTCATACTTTTTTACTCAAACTTACAAATAGCGCCAACCTGGTTGCGATAATACGTAAGTACCGAAACTAGTCTAGTTTTAGCCTTTATTTATGCTTTATCCCAGACATAGATTTTTTTAGACATTACCATATCTGAACTGCATGATGAACTTTAGCTGTCTAAAGTACAGTATTATAGACTGGAAGCTTGAGTTAAATGACAGAAACGCGAAAGAAATAGTGCTTTCTTTCACCAGCAATTTTAATTTTGTATTTAAAACTTAAATTAACACCCATTAAGACAGTAGTAAAGTAAGTGCACCTAAGAGAGGAAACAAGTTGCAAACATTAATGATGTAACACATTTCGAAGCATAAGGCGAACTTACTTGAATAATTTAATGGAATAATTGAAAGTCTTCCTCATAATTACATTAAACCAATACATTTTGCGCACAATAAAAATTTTGTATATCAATGAGTCAATTTGTATTAAATTTGTATATGAATGTAAATCAATAAATCTAAAGTAAGTTTAGATCAATAAAATTATTACTGACACTACAAACAATTTTTCGGAGTTAGCAAGCGGTATTAGCACGCTGCTGGAAATTTTTGAAGGAGGGCCCTTTAACTGTAATTTGAAAATACCAGCAAAAAATATTTATTTGACATGGGGGGATTAAAAGATTATTGGACCTTCATCTTTTATTAAAAACCACTGAAAAGTCTTAACGTACAAATAAGCAAAGACATGAATTATTAATAATGTTACGTACGTACGGATTGGTAATGGAATGAATGCACACAGAACCGATGACAGCTTGATGAAACTTATTTTCCCAAAAGAAACAATTAACAGTTCTGGAATTTTTCACAAAAGCGCTCGTGCGGCTTTTTTCAGTATGACAAAGCAGTCAATCTTCACAACTTCGATTTACAAAAGTCTTAAACACGGGAATTTATAAAAAGCCTCAATGTGTAAGCTCGCACATTGATCTCTCAGTACTGTCAATACTATGAGCTAAACTCTGCATTCAACTCTGAACTAAACTGGGAACTGATGCTCTGTCTGGTCTTATATACATAGTTTTGCCTCTTCCGCAGCGAAATTTCCATGTACCTTCGATTTCTCGAAATTGCTTAAATTTACATAGGGAAGGACCAGTTACAGTAGTTTTACAGGAATCGGACTAAAAAGAGACTTTTGGCGTATTCTTTCCATATTTGGAGACAAAAATTAGTCGCCAAAACTATCGCCAGCTTGGCGTTGTCTCGCCAAATTTGCGAGATACATTTACCTCAATGTTAAATTGGCCTGCCCCTGTAACGTTATTTATTCGGCGGAGCTTAGCCTGCTTGACGTAAATGCTGTTACATTATATAAGAGATTATACAATTTACATATAATTTCATTAAAATTATTTATATATACAAATTTTGTAACAATATTAAAGAACGAGCAAAACTAGCATTAAAGTAATAAAAAAGATGCGCTGTCGCAATAATTTTAGAACTCTGCTAATAATGTAGTTTTCTTCGTTATTCATGAAAACGTTCCGCCTATATGTCCATCAGTTAATCCAACTTTTTTTAAATCTGCTTTTTAAAAAATCTATGAGTTTACATTTCCTGAAAACTACGTGTCTTCTCTCTCTGTGTCTTTTTTTTTTTTATTATTACTTTTTATTTTCACCTAAAGATTTACATGCAAGCGGTATTAACAGATCAATACTGGAGGAGTATGCAATAACAGTGAGTACTTTTCAGCCAAATGTGTTAAATTCCGGAATCGTTTGGAGCACTGCACCAAGACCGAAGTTACTTTGGTGGAAATGTACTCCCTTTCAATTCGCAAGCAGTAATGAGCGCACCAGTTTTTGATAACGTTTTGAATATGTGGATTCTTTGTGCCAATTGTAACTTCCTGATAGTTCACATTTGTTTCTTACCCTTTCTTCTTCTTCTCCTCTTTCGTCGCACTATTTCGCCGAATCTAGCAGTTCAGTGCAAATTTCAGCTACGGAAGTGAATTTAAATAGCATTGGTACTTGTACTTAACTATCATTTTTGACTTTCGAAGATTATTTCCTGCTTCAGAGAAACGCTCGTCAATTTGAATCTATTCATTAAGACTGAATATGACTTTCTGTAATCAAGACCTATATTACTTCTACCTATATTACTTATATTATTCTTTCTGTTTATTGGATATTAAAAACTCAGTTATTGTCTGTTTTAAGATAACCGTTTGTAATTGTCTGCAAGCTCTACAGTTTTTTTTTAATTATTATTTATTCTAACTTATTTTGGTTTGATGTAAAGGGAAAAAATAAAAATTTTCATTTGTTATTTATTATTTGATATTGTAAGCCCTTGTTCTGTTGCTGGCGATAACTCGCCTTGTTACTAAATATAACCTAAGTTAGGCAGTGTAGTTTGAGTCACACTGTTACATAAAATTTCAAATTAGTAATACACTTAAAAAGAATCATTCATTTACAGTCTCCTCGGCATGATCTTCTTTTGATGTGATTCTGTTTTTGGAATTGTCAAACTGTTTACACGTTAAGTAGATGAATGTGTTTTTACAGTTCGTTGCCAATTTTTCATAGAAGGTCGCAATCTGATATATAGCGGTTTAAGTTGGCAGTACGAGCAGTAACCCGGTTGATTATTTTTTTCCTCTGACATCTTGAGGTAGCAAGCAACGAGTTTGGAAATCAAGTTTAGTTGGTGCAAATTGAACCAACAGCTGAATAATCAACATTCATCTTTCTGCTAATTCTCGCAAGGTTTTGGTATCTATTTTCTTCAATTAGCTGCTTCAAAACATCGTTATCAGTTTTCAGTGGACTGTCAGATCATGATTTATCTCTAAGATAAGTACCTTCGAAATGAAACTTTCTAAACCAGTTTCGACAAGTGTATTCGATTATTGCATTACACTGTGTTAATATTTTTGACGCATACCATTTTTGTTTTAAATCCAAACTTTATTTTATTTTCAGATGTTTCATTACTTTCAAATTCAGAGAATGTATTAGAGAGGACGATGTCAGTTTTACACACACACACAAAATGAAATTTCTGTTTCATGAATTCAACAGAAAGTTTTGATTAACATGAACAGACAGTCTGAAAAACTATTAGTTTAACAATATAAAAAATTAGATGAGAAAAAGAAATGCATTACTAAATAAAGGAAACAAAGCATAAGGTATGTTCTGTAGAGTAGATTTAATTCATGTCCATAAAATAGAAGCATGAAATTTATGAAATTTCAAGCATTATTATTATTGAATGTAGATTGAGGATACATCATAATTTTAAGGCTTTAGTTGATTTCACGAAAGAAATTCTAACTAATGTGATAATTTTTCATGGGAAATTAAATTCACAAATCTAACATTTTATATTATTGTAGAGTTCTAATTTTTACCTACATATAGATGTGTTAAATGCTATCAGTTTCCCTTTTCACAATAATGTTGAGAGCCAGCCAAAATATAAGTTTATCTGGATTAATGATGCTTTTTTTTTTTTTTTACTTTCCTCCTAAGGAAATGCTTTAAGAAAAGTAACTGGACCTCAGAATGAAATATTTCTAAAACTTTCCATAAAATTACTAGGTTTGGTTTGGTTTATTAGATTACGCAAAGCACTCGAGGGCTATCTGCCTAAGGGGAGGGATGTCTTCGTTGAGGACTTTTTAAATAAAATTACTAGGAATACTTGAAATTTCACATCAAGACGTACCTATGAAAATGCAGTAGATTTTGTTGCGTAGGTTATCAGCTATGGTGGTAATGTGAGTTTCGGTATGCAATTGGATTAATTATTAAATTAAAACTCTTCGATTTAGGTTCTGTAATTTATTTTAATTGGTAAAGCGTCTTTAACTTCTTCACTCTGTTGTATTTGTGCATTAATTTGGTTATAATCTTACATGAATGCAACAAAAACTTATGAGGCCCACCATCGGCCGAGCGGTAACGTCGCTGAACACTGGAAGTTCGGTCCGAGGTTCGAATCCCGCAAACGGGCTGGCTGCATGGGCGTTTTCGTGGTTTTCCCCATGTGTAACGCGTATACGAGCCAGTTTCCCTTCGAAAGTCCTCCACGAAGGCATCCCTTCCCTTAGGCAGATAGCCCTCGAGGCTTTGCCATAATCACACACACACACACAAACTTATGAAGGTTACAAAAATAGAGTTTTGAAGTAATAATACTACTATTTTTATTTACTGCCGTTTACAGTGATTAGTAACACTGACTACTGTAGAGATGAGGTTGGGCTAAAATTATTGAGAAACTATCTGTGCGGCAAAGGGGCACTCAAACTACACAGTAGGTCGAAAGTCCTCTTGGTAGTAGAAGACGGTTTGGTTTATTTAATTACGGCAAAGCACACCAGGGCTATCTGCCTAAGGAGAGGGATGCCTTCATGGAGGACTTTCTAAGGGAAACTGGCTCGTATACACGTTACACATGGGGAAAACCACGAAAACACCCATGCAGCCAGCCCGTTCGCGGAATTCGAACCTCGGACCAAACTACCAGTGTTCAATGACTTTACCGCTCGGCCGCTGGTAGGCAGGTAGTAGAAGAAGAAGAGGTGTTTGAGACCTTCGTACCGCTTCTCGGAGTGACTTAATGCGGCTGGACTATACCTGTGTGATCAAAGGTGAATTTCTGGTGTCCCGAACAATTCTACCATTACCTATTTTATTTACTTCATTCTTTTCGTGTTCATTCTTTTAAAAGGGCCCACCAGCGGCCGAGCGCTAAGTCGCTGAACACTGGTAGTTCGGTCCGAGGTTCGAATCCCGCGAACGGGCTGGCTGCATGGGTGTTTCCGTGGTTTTCCCCATATGTAACGTGTATACGAGCCAGTTTCCCTTAGAAAGTCCTCCACGAAGGCATCCCTCCCCTTAGGCAGATAGCCCTAGTGTGCTTTGCCATAATTAAATACACAACACCACCACAACACCATTCTTTTAAAATGAGTCTTATCAAATTTCATAGTTTCTGATAATGCATGCTCATGTACTACATGTACTGCTCTGATACTACATGAATCTTCATTCTAGATAAACAGATGAGAAATTAGAATTTGGGTGTATATAGAAGATACAAACCTAGTGTGAAACTTGAAATTAGGAAGGAAATGGAGAAAGCTTTTACAAAAAATGTGCCAGTTTCGGACTTTATTTATTTTTTTTTTTTCTTTTGAATTTGACGCAGAATCAAGAAATTAAAAAAAGCACACGTTAACATATGAAGCGTTAGGAATTTTGGTGCCAAATGTTATCATTAAAATTTTTCCTAGAATTTTCTTCTGTAGAAGCAGTTTCTTTCAACCTAACTTATTTGCAGCTTATGTATCTATATCAAATTTAAGCAATGCGAATGAATTTCCCCTTGAATAACTTCGGAAAAAGAAGAAGTTATTCTTTGTTACTAACGGAGACAACAAATACGATGATATTGAGCCCACCAGCGGCCGAGCGGTAAAATCGGTACTTGTATATTGATAAACTGGTCGGTACTGGTACTGGTAGAAACGCTGATAGTTCCGACCTGGATTCGAGTTCCACCGAACGAACTGGGCGCATGGGCGTTTCCGTGGTTTTCCCCATGTGTAACATGTACATGAGACAGTTTCCATTAGAACCACGAAGAAATCCATGAAGAAATCCATGCCCTTCCCTTTGGCAGCTAGTCCTTGCCATAAATAAACCGAAGCTCGGGATACTGAAAATGAAGCTGATGATACTTATCGATACTTCCATCGAAGAGAACTGGACATGCATTATCAGTGAGGTGAAAAATTCATATTGCTTTCTGACAATATTTTTTTATTTCGTCTTCTTCCGGTATGGTACAACTAAATATAACATTATGCACCACTTCATCAAATAACCATTTTAGTAAATTAGCATTTTTCAACAGTTCCTGCCCTTTCTACGAAATAAGACTCAAAATACCTTTTTAGATAATTAACAGAAAGCTGACTTCGTAAATGAAACAGTTTTAAATCGCTACACGGTCATATTCTAAAAAATACATGTTGAAGGTATTAGAGTTCTTTTTTTTTTTTTTTTTTTTCATTGATTAACTTAATAGAGAATTCCCTGAATCCTCTTTTTACTTCGGCCCACCAGCGGCCGAGCGGTAAAGTCGCTGAACACTGGTAGTTCGGTCCGAGGTTCGAATCCCGCGAACGAGCTGGCTGCATGGGTGTTTTCGTGTTTTTCCCATGTGTAACGTGTATACGAGCCAGTTTCCCTTAGAAAGTCCTCCACGAAGGCATCCCTCCCCTTAGGCAGATAGCCCTAGTGTGCTTTGCCATAATTAAATACACCACACCACCTCTTTTTACTTCCTTGTAATCGCGAAAAGTTTCAGGCAGCATATTTCAACGAAAATATCCATTTTGACGGTTATCGAATGCAATTTAACGATGTTTTTGCGTGATATCTGTACGTAAGGACGGAATAAAATACTCTTTTCCTTCAAAAAAATTATAAAACTGCTTTAAAATGAATACTGAAGAGAATTTTTCGTGGCGTCTGTACGAACGTATGTACGTACGTACGTATCTCACATAACTCAAAAAGAGTAGCCTCAGAACGTTGAAATTTTGTATATAGGACTGCTATAACATATAGATGTGCACCTCGTATTTTGGTTGCAATCGGCCGCACCAAACGTATATAAATATATTTATATATATATCCACTCTGTTACCCGGCTCAGTGATCTCAGTTTCTTTACTCTTATATGTTTGTAAATTGTACATTTTTTGCTTTAAAAATGATTGTATTATGTTGTTTTTATCTTCCGGTTAAGGTTTTTATGCTTTTAGTAAATCTGTATGCAATATTTTTAGAATTATCAACAGTTTTAAAGTTGTCTAAGTGCCGCTAAGCCTTTTTTTTATGGCGGCCATTGATGTTTACATTTGAAACAGGAGACTAGTGGATTTGTAGCCAATCTAAAGAAACTTAGCTTCGCAACAACAAAGATAACGCATTCATTTATTATTGACAATTAAATCATGCTTAATTCTTTCTGGAATTTTTTTCGAGGACATAAGCGTTTAAAGTTTACTTCGTAATTTTTAATATAGATATTTTGAGTTTTTATGTATTTTTGCCTTCTCGCGAAGTGAGAACTGAATTAATTAAATGAGAAATACTCAATCGTCTGTGAAAAACTGTTTCTTTTTTGTTTTGTTTGCTTAATTTCTTTTATACATCATTCTAGCTTTATTATAGTATTTGAATAGAACATGTTGCAACGATTAGATAATTCTATTCTTTAAATAATATAAATTTTGTGCATTATGAGTTATAATATGAACGAAATATATAAGTTAACTGTTATATAATTATTGGATTATATAACAGTTAACTTAGTTTCCGTTATATAATTATTATATAAGTTAACTGTTATATAATTATTAATACTGTTAAGTGAATCTAGCGCCAGAGTGTCGCTATGGTAAACAAATACTAGAGTGAATTTTAAAGAATGCATTCATTCTATTGTGGTTTATGCGCTGTCGGCGAAGTAGATTTAATGCAATCCAATAAGTTTAAATGAAATGCAAGAAAAAATGCGTATAATTTAATATTCCGTACAAGGAAGTCATGTGGTGTACACATCAGATTTTTTATATTCCTCTTTCGTGGGAAAAAAAAAAAGTTTTAATTCGGCGCAGTCATACTCGATAAATTACACGTGTAGAGTGGATGCTATTTAAAATCATTTTGAGAAAAAAATTCTGCGGATGCATTTCAGCAAAATTTTCATGAGTGCTATTACATGTGGCGCCATCTCTTAAAGAAAGCTGGTACTAATAAAATCAGTGCTTAAGTCGTTATATTGTTGCGTTATTTAGTACATTTGTATTATTTTAATCATTATATTGTTGTTCAGTTTAGTACATTTAATTCTCTTTTACCTTGCTAACATATACATATTATCTTTAAATACTTTGTACTTTAAGTACGTAAACTTCGAATTCCGACTTAACTTAAAGAGGAAGAATGAATAATTTTAAAGGACGAGAATTTAAAAAAAAAAAAAAAAAAAAAAAAAAAAAAAATTTAAAAAAAAATTATTATTGAAAATTTTTTAGGGTTTTTCTTCTAATTTTTTCATTTATTTTTCATAAAAGTATTGCAAGTACTATTATGAACTGGAGCTATGTAACAATTTTGACAATAAAGGATTAGTTCAGAACTTTTCAGTAGCATATGAAATCAAAATTTATATCTCGCTAATTTTCTGATATTAAAATGAGATTTTTCTAGTGAATCTCCCCAAAATCTTTAAGTTTCTGGTAATACTAAACGCTTTTCCTCTTTATGATATTAAAAGCAAATCCAAAAAAATACTAAGGATTTATTATTTATCCATGTGCTGCGAAGTACACTTTTGATTCTGGAAGGATTTTACCTAAGAATTTAAATATTTTTAAATAACATTATGAATACTAGAATTTTACTGTGTTCTAAGACAGTGAAGCTAGATAAAAGACGTGTGCTAAGATAAAAATTTCGGTATTTATATGCTTTCTTTCTTTCATTCTTTTTCTTTTTTTTTTTTCCTTTTTCTTCTTTAATTTCGTAATTTGTAGTTGCCGAGGCCAATTCTAGGATATTATATTAGCCGTATTGTAATAAAAAGATTTGAAGTCAGTAAATTCCTTTTACCTGGTGCTATTCTAACTAGTACAGTCAACTCTCAAAGATATAACAACATAAGCATTAGGGAATAATGGCATCAGATTACCTGTTTGAAAAATATAGTATATCAAGTTTACAGTGAATGTGTGGTACCACGGCTCACAATTCTATACATCAGCAGCTCATTTAGCAACTCGGGCTCAATTACATCCTTAATATTTGTGATCTGTCTGTTAAATGGAAGGAAAAAAAATTAAATTGAAACATTTTTGTGATTTCACCTTCAGTGATTTATCCACATTCAAGAAGAAATTTAATAGATTTTAGGGCTGTATCTACAATTGTTAGATAAAGATCTATTTCAAACATTTCTTTTGAATTTGTCAATCGTTTAACGGAAATGGGTGAACAATCTTTTCATCAATCAATCGTTCAGAATCAAAATGCAGAACATATTTGTATTTCTTATAACTGGAAATTCTACTTTGTATTTGCGTCTGCAATTAAAAGCTTTGTATTTACAATATATTTATTAAATGCCTCGTAAAATCTAAGTTCGAGAATTTCGTAAAAGCCTTAAGAGATCTCTTTATGTTCGATCGAACCCAGTGAAATATTCTTCTGACAGAATATTATTCCATTCCCATTGCAAGCTGCAATCTGATCTAACAAACATTGAGCTGCAATTTTCGTTATCGTATTTCCGAAATCATCATTTATTAGTAAGCTGTTCAAAACACTGCGATCATTCAACTCGTGTTTCACCTCTTCATGTTTCACTTATAGATTTCATTGTTAATGTAATGATATTACGATTTAGAGTACACCATCTCTAGATGTATACTCCTCCTGGTCAGAAGAATATTATCGTCATTGATTTGCAACGCTATGTAAACAAAAGTTACTAAGTAAATAAAACGAAAAGTATATTGTGAAGTGAAATAGTTACGCACAGTATAAATGTTAGAGCGATTAAATTTCACTGTGATTAATAAATGCGAGTAGAATGAAATATATGCGATGCGATGCAAAAGGTTAATACCCAATGCCAGATATTATGTAACTTAATTCTTGTTGCCAGCTTAGGGCAATGGAGAATGAATTTGTAATTTTTCATTTACAATTAAATTCTATGAATGAGACTCAGAAAACACAAAAAGGACTTTAATATTTGTATTACCAATTTTATTCTGAAAGCCATTATGGTTTCCTGTATATTTTTACCCTATAATACGATAATACCTATCTTGAATACTGTCCATGAATATCTAATTTAGAATATGTTAACAGCACATTTAAAAAGTAATTAAACATTTCTGTAGCTTCCACTGCAAGACAAAACTCTCCCTAAAAGATTCATGAAAGGTCATTATTTATCATTTGTACTACAAATGGTTAGGAAGCTAACGTACCCACAAGAATTGCTGGAAAACATTTTGCTCTCAGTAACATGTTTCTAATTTCAAACCACTCAATTGCAGGGAGGGGATGATTTGAGTACCTTACTTAAGTGATGCGATGTATGACTTTCAGCAATTTGAAATTGTATTATGTTATTAATTGGCACGGTTTTGGACACTGTTGAAGTCAGCATCGAGAAATGCTTCGTTGATTTAACGGATGAACCCACTCAAAATTTCCTTACATAAAAAAAAAAAAAAAAAAAAAAAAAAAAATATACTGTCTGGTCAGGTTCGAATTAACATTCACCAGAACACACAGACACTTTCTTCAGAGCTCATTTTACCTCTGGAAAATAAAAGAGTGCTTGTTATAGTATTCGTCATTGACTGCCAGCTATATCATTTTGGATAGTTTAAATTATTTGAAAATAGTGGCTTCATAGACCCGTTCTGAGAAGAGAAAACAATCAGAAATCAAAAGGAAAGAAATCTGGCAAATTATTAGTTGTAGCATGAGCAAAAACTAATTCTACTTGAAATTTCCTTATTCGACAAGTCTAGGGATTGAAAGAGTTGTCATCTGGCAGAATCTATCCAGTCTTCCTCTTTTCTTGTCGTTTTCTTCTGGTTCTAATATTCAAACGCTCAAGCATTGTATATAGTACGTAGCATTGGCAATGAGCCCTGTTGGTACACATTCATAAAGAACAATACCTGCACATACGTGATTGTGTAACTGATTCTCAGAAATCGTTGTCCAAAAGTCAGTTCGCGTTAGCTTCGTTGTGTCTGGTCCGTTCTTATACCAGGTTGCCATAAAGTTCAACATTTAGAGCATTTAGACAAAATCCTTACACCAGTTTTCTTGACATTTAGCTAATGTTACTTTTGTCTCGTAAAGTCCTTTTGTGAACGACCCCTAAGGCTGCCAAAATCGAAGCCCAAAAACAGTTGCATCTCCTGCCTGTTATTCACGAAAAAATTCTTTCTGGTGTCGCTGTAGGTTCAAATAAGAAGAATCTGGTTGCATGTTCAAATCAGAAGGAAGGTAACAACAGGAAGGGTTTCGCCTGAAAGTTTGAAGTCCACTAGTGTCCAAGGGGTAAAACAGCTGAACGTAGGTTGTTTGACCTGGGCTCAAATCCACGTAAACGGGCTAGCTGCATGCGCGTTCTTGTTGTTTCCTCGTGTAACGTGAATACGAACTAGCCTTCTTTGGAAATTCCTCAGCGGAGGCATCCTTTCTCTCAGGCTAGACACCCCTTGGGTGCTTTGCCCATAGTTTAGTTAATTCCTGAAAGTCTGTAACTCCAAAAGTCATAGTTTATTTTAAATATAATTTGTCAAAAGGCAGGAACAAATTGGTGTAGCTTTCAACAGATGCTTAATAGCTCTCTCAAACTGACTCAATCGCAAGAAGATATATTATCATCGAATATGTACATAGTAATTTATTTGATTACGAAACTGATGTCAGGAAGTATTTACTACTTTTGTTCTATCATCTAAATTTAGAAAAATTAAATTAATAAATCCATGATAAACTTGTGTATATGGATCAAGTTCTACGTATTGAATCAATATGTCTATAATTCCCCCATTAAAGCTGATCCAGAATACTGAATAAAGATGAAGATCTGAAAAATTTGTATCATAATTGAAATTTGTGTTTATAATTTTTTCATTAAAGTTTCAGTTTCAAAGATGTAGTCCCTTAAATGAATGAATGGTTAATTTATTCAATATATTGAGGATAAACACGAATTCAGATTCAAATGATAATCGATATCATTGGTATTAACATTCAACTATGGTATATTTATTGATTTCTTTCCGAATGAATCTGCAGGAATTATTCATTGACAAGTAGGTTATTATTTTGATGGATTGCTTTTTAACATTTATTTCCTCTAAATCGTCTATGATTTACTTTGCTTCCAAAGTTTCATGTAGTTTCTCTGGAAGTGTTTCATGGAAGTTTTTCAGGATTAGACTACCTTACATTCAATCTTATGTGTTAAATAGCATAACACTGGGGAACAGCAGCTTTGTTGTTTGCCGCAGAAAAAGAAGCATTGACGTATATTTCAGGTTATATTACCTACAGTGTGTGAGTCAAAGGCCAAAACTGAGAACAATAACTAAAAGTAGTGCTGATGAAGTAATATATATTATTATTGTTCTTAGGATTGATCCATTCATGGATGAACACAGCTTAGAGTTCAAAAAAGCATTTTGCGCCAGTTCATGGTACAACTTATTATTAAGGGAAGAATATGATTAGATCTTGTAATTACTAAACTAGAGAAATATTATCCTGAAATGAACAGAGATGCAATTCATTTATTTTACAGAGTGCGAACATTTATTAGGATATGTTTCTTTGATAAAATTGTATATGTTTTCCTTCAACATATGCAATTTTATATACAAAGCAACTCAAAAAGGCAAAAAAGTGGATTGCTTCGAGAATGAGCTAACAGCATACGCGTTTCAGTGGTTTTTCCCATATGTAAATGTGAACATGAGCCATTTTCTCTCAAAATGTCCATTAGGTCCTGACCCAGTAGGCTGATAACCTTTTAGATGGCCTTTTTCCTTTTCCTGGGGGATGGGATACATAGGTCCCATGCATTCACTGCATTAAATAAAGCTAAAAAAATTAGTTTATTATAAAGAGTTAAAATTTGCTACTTAATTGGAAGAATATGGAAATCGCAGACCCTGCCAATTTGTTTTTCGGTTCTTTGCTGATTGAATAGTTGACTGAATGGCTTCAATAGGCGAAAAATTAATCTCTATAGCCCAAGTGAAAAGGTTATAGGAAGGTTGTTATTCCACTAAATAATGAACGTTACTAACATAAAATTGCAAACAGGCTTCAAATTGAATGAAGTAAAAAACTTCTTTAACAGAACGCTGCAAAATGTTAAACGCCAGGAGTCAATTTTCCGAAAAAAGAAAAACTGTTGGGAAACTCTTTTGACATAAAAATATGATTTATTCATATGCTACTTTGATCTTTACATTTTATAAAGGATCTAATGGTTTTGGCTTAAGCTTTTCGGCTAAAATTTTGTGGGTAAATTAGATGTCGTATAAAACGGAAGGTCGTTTTTAGTTTTAGTTATACTGCTTCCGAACTGCGCCAAATTATATTGCAGAATTACATTAAAATATTAATATTCACAGTTTTTTTATGGCTTATCTCTTTAATTATATTATGATGCTAATAAAATAATAATAAAAAAAAACGTAAAAATTAGCTAAATTTGGTTAAAATAACCTTTTTCTTCATATGCTTGAAAGTAACTTTCTGATTTTAAATGTAGACTCACCTTCAGTTGTTACTTTCATTAGCAATAGATGGCAGCACTGACGTGTTAATATGGAAGAAGACGAATAGGAATTTATTTTGTAAAATGTATTTAAAACTTTTAAATGGCATAAGACTGAAAATAAGTAATTTGTTCTGATATAGCGAACAAAATTGCAAAATTTGGAGCAGACTATTTTTCATTCAGTTCGTACATTTAAACGTTATTTTTCTAGAAACAACGAGCAACAGTAAAATAACTGCACGAAAAATTTCCGAGATGAATTTCATATTAATAATAAGAATTATTCTAAATAGCAACAACAGTTAATTTTCCGCTTACAAGAATTTTCAGTTACAATTTCCTTACGCAGAAAGCAATAACGAAGTAACCTAGTAGCCAATAAACCCTTCAAAAATGCGAGTTTTCGATGCAATTTAAGTGAGTTTTCGATACCGAAAAATATGATTAACGCATAAATACATCAAATCACGGGGTTTTCTTCTGAGGAATCTTACGCCGAACATTTTTCATTTGTTATTATATTCGTCAGAAGATGCTTCATCCACAAAGAATGCAAAATGCCTCATAATGAATGCTAAACTTAGCAGCCATCAGTGCTGAGTCCTGCCTAAAAACGAGCTAAGATTTATATACGTCAGAAACAGTATTTCTGTGAGAATTGCCAGTGATTTTGGTGATTATTGCATAACTGTGAAGTCAGGCTTCTCCATAAACAATAACAATGATGATGATAATAATAAAGGATTTCAAGTATGGAGCTATGTGACATCTTTCACTCTGAGAAAGGCGGTTTATTACTTTATTTTATTTGCATTGCCACTTAATGGACATATAGTGGGCAAAAGATTAAAAAAAAAAAAAAAAAAAAAAAAAAAGTTGTAGAATATTTCTTAATATCATTTTGTCATTAAATCTTATTTTCTTAGCAATAAGTATTTCCATCCGAAAACAAATTTTAGTGCGCTCAATTATTTCCTTCCCTATCTTCTCCTCAAGTTTCCAGAACACATAAAATGCATTAAATCTTCAAATTCCAAATTACAAGTTCCTTCTAGAATCTTCATTTCAGACAAGTTATCATCAAGGTAACTCATCAGAAGTAATGTCATCAAAAAGGCCACACATATATAACTTATTTATACTTAAAAATCTTTTCAAGGACTAATGTTGAAAAATATTAAAACCTGAAAAAGCATTGTTGTCACAAAAAGTTGCAATCTTCACGAAAAAGTACTGATGCCCTAGTCCATCTCAATGTCGACTAGCAGCATTGAGCAAGAGAAACAAAAAATTACATGAAAAATTTCCAAATAAACCCATGCAACCAGACCATTCGCCTATATTCGAACCCAGATCGAACTACCAGCCTTCAGTAACTTTACCCCGAGTCCGAGCGGTAAAGTTACCGAAGGCTCTGGTGGGCTAATTTATGGTGGGAGGTTTTAGTTGGTTGGTTGGTGTTGAGTTTTGGAGCATATTAAGCGGTTATGATGCGCCAAGCGTAGAGTTATATATACAAACGTGGAAATACGGAAACAATCGCCAGAATCGCACAAAATTACTTCTATGCAAAATTACAGTGTAACTGCGTGACATAATTGAGTATAAGAACAAAATGAAGGTATGAAATAAAAGGACAGCAATGTTTGAAATTTGAAAGCTATGTTTAAAACTATCCTCTGTGTGGAAAACACTTGTCTAAAAAGTTGGTTTATGTTAAAAGACCAGATGTAGTTAAAATTTAAATGCTATAATACATTTTGATTGCTTTTAAAAACCTAAAGGTATTAAAATGGGGTTGTTCCCCAATTAAATCCATCAATGTCAGATTTGTTTTATGAAAAAACTGTAACCTATGAGGATTAAAAAGAGGACAATTAATTAAATATGTTCAATGGATAAAAAAGAGAATTGCATGAACTGCATGTAGGTTCATTTCCTCCATTCAGTAAATACTGATGAGTTATTCTTGAATGACCGATACGAAGCGAGTCAATAGGACTTCCTCCTTACGATTTCTATTCAATTCCCAACACTTCACCCGGGCTTTACACGTCTCAATTTATTGTTCACTTGAGTCTTCCATAACTTCTGCCATTTATCTAACATTCTGCTTTTGATGACCTTCTGAATATCTCTAAAGGGAATAGACTGGTGGACAATTTCAACAGGTCACATATCTGCTAACTCATTTCCTTTGATTCCAACGTGTCCAGGTACCCAGCAATAAATGATGCTGTAACCCTGATCCTTCAAACTTTGATCTAGCTTAGCTACTTCCCAAACTAAAGTTTTGCTATTATTATAGAAGGTTTTCATCGACATCAGGGCACTTTTGGAATCCGTATAGATGATGTAATTCTTGCAGTGTTGCCTAGAAATATATATCAGAGCATTCCAAATGACAAATATTTCTGAATTAAAAACAGAAAACTCTTCAGGCAGCTTAAAGCTTTTCGTAGTATCACAGCATACAAATGCCGATCCAACTTGGTTGGACATAGAGCCATCCGTCTATATCGGGGTATAGCCTGTTCTACCTGCATCTGTGCTCTTCAAAGATTTGTCAGAAAACAACGTAGCAAGTATTGCTTTTATCGAAATTACAGAAAATGTTGAGAGTAGTAATTTTTAGATATGTGGAAGGTGGATATTATATAACCTTTCGTCTTTAACTTTCAGTCAACTTATAATTTTCCAAAAGTGACTGAATCTTCAAAATGAAAGGAGAGATGCAAGAATTTCGTGTTTGGTACAAAAGATTGTACCGGTCATCAAGGAGAAGTGATCCAACAGGATGAACTGGTTTAGAATTTACTCTGAAGTTTTACTTCAGGAATAACTGTTCACGACTTAGAGGCTCAATGAATTCGACATAAAGACTCTGCAGTGAAGACGTTCTGAAAGCACCGAAGCAAATTCGCAGAGCTTGGTGGTGGATAGGGTCAATTTTCAGCAATACCAAGGGCCGTGCAGATCCATAGGTAATTGATCCATATTCAATTTTTGATCGGATAAGACATCTATAAGTTTGCAGTGTGATGGAATGTCTATCAGCACCCCAAGAGTTATCCGCTAAGACCTTCAGAATATTTAATTTCTTAAGGCACTTGTTCTTCAAGTTTGATATATGAGACAAGAAGTTGAAATTCCTGTATAATATTAGTCCTAGAAACTTAACCTCAGGCACCACTGGGATTAAGGCACCATCTAGGAGGAGTTCTGGTTCTGGGTCTAGATTTCCCTCACGGCAAAAATGTATACCTACTGTATTCTGATTTCAGAACTTGAACCGATTTTTATTAGCCCATTTAGTAATTTTGTTTAAACAAACCTGTAATTGTCTCTGAATACAACGCATGTCTGAGCCTTGACAACTTATCTGAAGGTCTTCAACATATAATGTGCCGAGAACTTGTGTTGAAAGTTCATTAAGAATAGAATTAATTCTTAAATTAAAAAGAGTGACACTCAAAACGCACCCTTTGGGCACACCTTCCTCTTGTATAAACTCCTTTGACAGCAAAGAGTCTATCTGCACTTGGAAACGTCTATCTATTAAAATTTCTGCACGAAAAGTGGTAACCGTTAGCGCAATCCAGTGTCATATAGATCACGAAGTATTCCATATCTCCATGTTCTATCATATACTTTCTCCATATCAAAGAATATGGACACTAAGTGGTTTCTTTTCACAAAAGCATTTCGTATAGCTGTTTCAAGAGTCTATTATCTGTAGTTAATATTCCTTTTCGGAAACCGCTCTGATATGGCGATAACAGACAATTTTCTTCTAAATAGTGGACTAAGCGGTAGTTTACCATCTTTTCAAGAACTTTGCATATACAGCTGGTCAGAGCAATGGGACGGTAGTCAAAGAAAGGGATTCCTTTGATCTTTCACTGGTTTTGCTATAGGGATTACTCTAGCTCTTCACCATACATCCGGGAAAACCTGTTCCCTCCATATTCTATTATATAGTGCAAGGAGGGCGGCTAATGATTTAGAAGGGAGATGCTTTATCATCTCATAATTTATGCCAACAGGGCCTGGACTTGTTTTACCAGTTTTGAACAACACTCTTCTTAATTCAAGTATCGTAAAATCAGTATTATAAACTTCCAGGTTGGAAGTGTTAAATACAATTCGTTTATTTTCCGTATGATGCTTGTAGGAAAAAAATTTTGTGAAACAATTACTACTACTTTATACATTGGCAAAAGCTTCTCTAAGAGTGTTAGCGATTTCTTCTCTGCAACATATCACTTAGCCATTTGCGTGCAAAATTAGAAGTGAGTAACTCTTGTATAAATCTGATGCTTTTCGAATCCTTTCCCACACTTTTTCCCAGGCGTAGATGATGTAATGGATGCTACATAAGATCTCCAAGAATCCTCTAACTTTGTCTCCGTACATTTCTAGCTTTAGCTCTGGCTTTTTTGAAATTGAGAAGATTGGATAAGGTGGGGTACCGTCGAAAAATACCCCAGGATTTTCTTTGATGCCTTTGAGTCTTCTTACATTCACGGTTCCACCAGGGTTTAGGGTATTTGGGAACCTTTGTTGATGATTTTGGCACCGAAAATTCCACCGCTTCAAGAGTCTTAAGAGTGATTGTGTCCACTGCTTTATCTATAGGCATCATATTTACCCTTCCGAAAACACAGCATAGGAAGCAACCCAATCCCAATCTGCCCGATCCAACAGAAGGCGTGCAGGTCTAAAAATTAGGTTAATATTAGGTCCTCTCAAAGACAGAAAAACTGGAAAATGATCACTATTAAAAGGATCACTTCCGACATTAAGAGACAAAAATGGCAGAAGAGAAGGTGAACAAATGGCGAGATCCAAAACATAGACGGTCCTTGAAGGTTGGTGGAAATATGTTTTCTCTCCGTTATTTAGAAGGCAGAGGCAGTGATTTTCAATCATACGCTCTATCTGTCTTCTGCGTAAATTAATATCGGCCCTTCCCCAAAGAAGATTGTGACCATTAAAGCCACGAGAATAATGAAGGGAGTAAGTAGTTGCTCTATGAGGTCATCTAAGTCCTGCTGATCAATATGTCTATTTGGAGGTGGATATAACGAACAGACTGAGATTAATGTTGTTATATTTATTTGAATTGCTATCGCCTGGAGATGTGTGGCTAAAGTCAGTATAGAAAGAAGTTGGATAGTTACTTGAATTTAAGAGGGCAACACCTCCACATGCACGCTCGTTAGGCACATTATCCTTTCCTGCCGACACTATACCTCCGAAGTAACAAGTGTTTGACCTGAGCAGAGTTTCCTGCAGTGCGATACACACAGGATTATGAGTATCAATCAGGTCTTTGATGTGTGCAAGACTTTGATGTGTTGATAACCTCAACAGTTCCAAGAAATGAGGGTGGCCATCACGGAGACTTATTTTTCCGATGCTGATTCTTGTTAAGCGTGGAAGCAGATGCTTCGGAAGGTTGAGGCCTTCATCTGTTTCCATCTCTGAATTTATCACATCAGCACAGATGCTGTTAACTGAGCTGTTGCTCGGGCTTCTGGATTTTGATTGGTTCTGTATTACTTTTTGTTTTTTCTTTGTAATTCTATGCTCAGGCGAATGCGGTTTTTTTATTACTTCGCTTTTGTATGCTTGGTTACTCTTTGATTTTTCTAAAGTTTTCTTCAGGTTGAAGAGTAGATAATGTTTGAGTTCCAATTGATCGAAAAGTTTTACAGGCATTGGCATAGGAAACGTTGGATCGAGGTTAAGAGCTATCAACTATCTTCTTTGCTTCTGCGTAGGGTATGTTTCTGGTAATCTTTATATTTTGCACCTCTTTCTCTCTTTTTCATTTTTTACAAGATATGGGTGCTCTCCCTGACAGTTGATGCAAAAGGGTGTTTTTATGCAGCCTTCACTGTCATGGCCCAACTCTAAGCATCTGGCAGAGGTAAGATTGCCACGACAGGAGAATTTAGATTGTGTATATCCTTGACATTGGAAACAAGCATTGGATTGGGTATGTATGGTCGGACTGGGCAATTTAGATATCCTGCTTTGATAGATTTGGGAAGAACCGGAGTGTTAAATGTTATATAATATGTCTCGTGTTTACAAGTTGTTCATCTCGGCGTATCTTAATTCTTTACACTCCGCTCACATCTTGGGTTTTCAGTTAAGCAGTCATTTCATCCTCTGTAACAGCTATTAGGTCTGATTCTGAAATGACGCCAGGGGAGAAATTTAATGTCTTATGAGAGACTTTTATTTGTGTGTTTTCTAGTCTTGTTAGCTTGCAAAGTGCAGCTGTCTGTTTGGGGGTGTAGTTTCTATAAGTAGATCACCAGATCTAAGCTTCTTGATGTATTTTGGTTCGCCTATTACTGAAGTTATGTATTTGTTTATCAAAAATGGTGACATTTTCTGCAGTTCGTCATTTAGGTTATTTATAACAAAGAATCTGTAGTTTTCAGTAGACCTTAATTCGGAATTAAATGTGGTTTCCTTCTGCGTTTTACCAACTGATTCAACAGTTCTTTTGTCTGTACGTACCCTTTCATATTGACCTGTTGATTTATTAATTATCATAAGCTGTCCAAGGTTGGTTTGAGAAGTACAATTATTTGAAGAAGTCATAATATAGAAAGAATATTTTTTCGGGCATGGCTTTACCACCCACCATCGAATACAACAAGGGGATGCAGACGCCTGCACCAGTGCTAGTCATGTCTATACGCTCACAGAGCATCCATGGAACCGACCTCCACCCTTAACGAGGTGTTCAGCAGATGCTCCGATTGCTTAACCCCAAGCCAAAAACACACTTGACCAGTCGATTGATACATACGGGGCCAGTATGTACCACCCGTTTAAATTGAAGCAGAGGCCAAAGCAGTGTGTTGAGGACAATACCTCGCCCCTCAATCACCAGGACCCTCCTTTCCAGCCTTACGGTTCTCCACGCACGGCAAACACGCGGGCAGTTTACTCTCAATGAGAAGCTGAAACAAAGAGATGTAGCAGTCTCTCACCTGGAGCCCTTAACTCCAAGAAGAAAATCTCAAAGAAGGAAAATAAGAAGCCAAGAACGGATAAAAAGAGAAGTGAGACAGATCACTGGGGTTAACCGGTTCGTGACGACCGTCTAACCAAGAAGATGATCCCCTGAAGGGCTAGGGTACCTCGGGATTGCCACACCCGTACTCACAAGAGTGAGTGAGCCTCTGAGGGGTGGGAGGTTTTACAAATCGCAATATGGCAATAAAAAACTGACAGTGTACAATATGCTTTATGATTGTACAGTTGTAATAGAAATATTTTAATTAGCGCAGACGATGAAGTAATTGATCAGAAAAGTCAGGTATTTCCAACAGCAAAATATTGAAGTAAAGAAGAGTAGAGTAAATTGTTTCAAAAAGATGCCGGGAATAATTAATAGTCATTCCAAAGCTTATACAAGGCAACTTATATAATCTTATACTTTCGGTATCGAACTCTGAATCCACAAAATCATCTATGTTCAAAAATTTCCAAAAGTCTATTGGCTTTATTCACTGCTAGACAATAAATAAGAGGTTTTAGCTATTGATTTTTTTAATTTATTAAAGAAAACATAGTTAATATTTAATTTTTTAAATTATTTTCCGTAATAACCTTCCTAAACGCTGAACAAAGTGTAGTGTTCTTGGAACTGGAAAGAATAGAGAGGAATCAAATCCGAATCTGTACAGTATACTGACCCAGAGAGAAACTGGAATATTTATTTAATCTTTAATTTATGAGCGTCTACAAAATCTAATAAACAGTTTATCATATTTATTTAATGTATTAGTATATAGTCTTGTTGATTTAGGATATTGTGAATCAATGTATCACAGAATAACTGAAAACTGGGCTAAAATGGAAAAACTGAAGACATTTCAGGTTAAATAATAGTATCACGAAAAAGATCCTAATTTGTATGGTACTATTGCGTTTAAATCCTCATGACAAATTGATTTGAACTTGAATTTAATATCATGTAAAAATATGTTTTAGGAAAATATCAGAGGTATAAAATATAGGGGTTCTTCGTATAACTGGTTAATTAAAGCAGCGATTAGGAATATAGGAATGACATTTGTTGTTTTGTACTCGTGACATAAGCTGTAGTAATATTAAAAAGTATATATATAAAGTAAGAATAAAGTCTTTCCCTAATTACAAAATTTTACAGGAGATTACTGCGGAAGACAGAAATAGGAAATTTTTCTCATTGCGTAGTCCTAATATTATGGATATTTACTTCGCAGTAGATAGTGCCAAGGAATAATTAATAAAGAAATGACATTGATAAAAAGAAAAAAAAAAAAACGAACTTTGTCTTCTGTATTATGAAATTGAATCATTACTTCGCCACTAATTTTTCATCCCTGCATAGTCTTATTATCATAGTTTCTTCTTCTAATCGTGCAGCAGATGGCACCAAGAAGAGTTAATGAATTCAATGAAAAAAAGCCTGAGGGTGCTTGGCGGTATCATGAAACTAAATTGCATATCAGTGGTAGATTAGAGGTTCTGTATGGACGCAGTCCTCCCAGATATTAAAAGCATTAGAAATTAATGTGGAAGTTTTAAAGTTAGTAAAAAGTTTAAAGTTTTTTAAAGTTAGGAAGTTTTTAAATTTGTAGCACTGGTGACTTTTCTGAAAGGTTGAAGGTCTACTTTAAGTGATGACGGTCTTTATAGTTTTATATGAATCGGGTAAAAAATACATTAAAAATTGAGTTTTTCTACATATTATTTCAGGATATTGAAACTTTAAAGAGCAGAATAATAGCTACTGTGTTAAATGTGATAGAGCAAATCTTGAATAAAACGTGGCGAGAGCTGGAATACGAACTTGATATTCTCTAAGCTGCAACGGGGGTGCATACTACTATTCATATAAAACTTAGCTACTGCAGTTACCACTTTCAGGTTTGGTTTGTTTTGGTTTAATTAATTATGGCAAAGCACTCAAGGGCTATTTGCCTAAGGGGGGATGCTTTCGTGGACGACTTTATGAGGGAAACTGGCTCGCATACACCTTATACATGGGAAAAACCGCGAAAACGCCCATGCAGCCAGCCCTTTTTCCGGTGTTCGAACTCCCAGTGTTTAGTGACTTTGGCCGCTGGTACGTCATCACTTTCAAAAATCCATATATGTCTCATTATAATGATGTTCGTGCAATAATTTATTTGTAATCAGAGAACTGCATTGATAAACCGCTCAACTAAACTGATGGGTTTGGTTTATTTAATTAAGATAAAATACTCGAGAGCTATCTTTCTAAGCAAAAATGATGGGCCTGGATTAGGAAACCATCTGCCTTGCAAAGCCATTAAAAAGTCCCGACCTTTTGAGCTCACAAGCGGCTGAGCAATAAAATTACTGAACACTATCTGTTCGACCTGGGCTTAAATCCCTGTGAGCTGTCTACCTGCGTAGGGGTCTTCGCGGTTACCTCCATATGTAGCGCGGATACCAGGCAGCTGTCATTAAAAAATCCGTCGCATCCCTCCTCATAAGTAGATAACCCTTCAGTTATTTGCCTTAATTAGTTAACGTAACCTAATCTAAGTGGCCTTCTGAATGATTCATAATTTTGCTGGACAATTTTTAATGTGCTCTTTCGTCTTCTATTATTTTTATTGTTAGAAGAATACACTTGAGGGAGAGGGAGGACTAAAAGAACATTCACAAGGAACCTATAGGACTAACTTCATGACAATAATTGCCGCAAAACTTTCAGGGATAGTCAAACATTTGAAAAAATCATTATATGCAAAACATGTGGCATTTCAGAACCGCCCGCAATCAGAGATCACGTAGTACTCTATCATGAAGTTGATGCCTTACATATATGCTATTCACCGCTTGAAATGGAAGAAGGCAGGGCTGCTAGCAGAGTTCATGCGTTACTATGAGTAGGTAATGAACGCACTTTACTTATAAGTAAGAAGCACTACATATGATACCCAGAATGAAGTTTATGCTCTAAATAGAAGACGCGTCTAAAGTGGGGAAGAAAATATGTGCTGTATTTAAATTGACAGAGCTGCTGATCTCGCCAACTTTTTTAAATAAGAGTAGAGAATCGTATGTCTCATGTATGTCTTCTGGAATATGATGCACATAATGAATTCCCTTCACATTAGGAATTCACATTATGAATCACGAGTATTCTCCACATTATGAGGACCTGATGAGTTCACTCCACATTATACTCCATTATACCGTCCGCCTCTAGAGTAGTAAGAGTTTTCTGCGGTTTGTTCTGTGTTATTTTGTATTTATGGGCAACTGCAGTTAAGAAGCCCGCCAGGATAAACGGATCTTGTACAAGAAACTTGTCAGTGTACGTCGGAACTGTACTGTCTGTTGGGTACTTTCTGCTTAACCACCGTCACTAACGTTCGTGCCACGACATGAGGATTACAAACCACTTGGTTAATCGTACAACATATCTTTTTATTCCACATCTTTTGTTAGCGGGTGAACATGTCTACTTTGTATCACATTACTAAAGTAACAAGCACTGTCATAAGACACGCATGCGGCCTGCCAGGAATTTGCCTTTCCCCACAATGACCATATAATTCATACAGGCATTGTGTATGCCAGTCCATGACTGCAAATACTTTATGCGCTAACGGCTATGTGTGCTCTGTTTTCGGGAGTTGTGGGTGATTGTGAAATGTTCGTTTCCATTTATGTTGCATATTTGATCACCTATTAAAGTTTCGTCAAAATTATCATAAAAAAGCTCTCCTTTTCGGTGCAGGTTAGGTTATTTACTTACGGCAAAGCTTCGAGGGCTATCTGGCTAAGGGGAGGAATGCCTTCGTGGAGGACTTTCTAAGGGAAACTGTCTCGTATACACCCTTTTCGGTGCAATAAGAACATGATAAAAATAAAATGAAGGTATATTTTGAAATGGGATGGTGGCCGAGTGGTTAAGACCATTAAATAGTGGATCGACTGGGGTTCAAATCTAGGAAAACGAGCTAGGTGCATGGTTGATTTTCGTGTTTCTTCCCCATGTGTAGCTGCAATACCAGCAGTTTCTCTTAGAAAGCCATCCAGAACTGAAGGCTGAAGTTAATTGAATCGTCACTAAGTCAATACCCGCAGAGTATTCCTTCCTCACTTCTTCCTCACTACCGCAGCTTTAACGAATTACATATAAAACTTCTATACTTTTACATGCAACATTCTCAGAGCTATGTATAATTAATATTTCCATAGGATTAGCTACAATTTCATTGCCAAAGAACAACTTTAGTAATGAATACAACTATTTTATGCATTACGAAACCGCTAAACTAGCAACTTAGGTTTTGCAGTAGCTGGTAGTTTCGACCTGGGTTCGATTTCAGACGAGCGGGCTTGCTGCATGAGCATTTTCGTCGTTTTCACCATGTGTAACGTGTATACGAGCCAGTTTCCCTTAGAATGTTCTCCACGAAGACATCCTTTCCCTTAGGCAGATAGCCCTACTGTACTTTGTCATCAAGTAAATCAAGCCAAACAGATCTAGGTATAATTTAAAACGTATCTAAAGGCATTAATTACTACTTTTGGGGATTATATAAATTATTCGGAAGCAAAATCGAAGTAATTCTTTTGAACAGTATACGCTAGCTGCTAAAAGGAAAACAAATATCTACTAAAAAGACAGCAAAAATGACAAACTTCATCATTAAAAGGTGTGGGAAAAAATTGCATAAAACTGTTGGCTAATACGAGCCCATAAAAATTACACTTTTTACGAATATATTTTAAATATATAATCAGTTTTTCAAGCAATTTCATTTTAAGATAAAATACTCTCAATATTTTTTCAGCAAATGATGAGTGCACTCAGATACAGATATTCTTCAGGTAAATAAACGAATTCTTGAGGTAGAACTTTGATTTCTGAAATACATAACAGAGCAAAGGTTTGAACTTTTGATCAAAATTTTTTAGAGACCTTTTACACCAAAGGGACTCTTGGAAAAGGTTTTAAATTTTTTTACTTCTTCATCCAGAAAATAAATAAATAAATAAATAAATAAATAAAATAAACGCTCTATGCTGGAAATAACTAAGAATAAAAAAGGGCAAAATCTTGCGGAGCGGAGGTAAAAACCCTGTAAAATACAATCAACAAGAATTCATGATTGTTTTCTAACCCTCGCTGTATACTTTTCCTAGGCTCCTGTCCTCGCGAAGTGATACTGAAATACACTGAAATTTATTCGCTTAAAAGCTAATTTCGTTGCCCATCTTCCTCTCTCCATTCGATGGCTCAGATGCGTTCTCTGCCTTATTAAATATCTCCTTAATCATACAGACTTCAGCCTAGGATTCAGAAATCTATTGTTTGCTATAGAAAAGCGCGAAGAATAAGGAACCTATCTTTAGGTTACTGCAATCTTAGGTGCTTGGCGATCCAGGTAAGTTGCCGCCAAAGAAACATTTTGGCTTAGATACTTGGCGTGTATTTTTAAAAGATGCAGTTTCTTCTCTTCGCTTGAATGCGAACAATATGCCCAAGCTTATGAAATGAATTTTTCAACTGCTAAACTAAATTTTTGCATTGGATTAATATACCAAAATAGTGGAAGAGTGATTTGTTTTAATTTCTCATGAAAATGAGGTTTGTATTAATTCATTTAAAGTTTGGATTAAGTAAATTGTACTTCGAATTCATATCTATTTGGCTGTGATGATATTAATGGCAATGTGATATTATAGATATGTCTAGTTGCCTTGAAGTACACTCGTTGAGAAATTTACTCATGGGAAATTTGCAAGAGATTCCAGGAAATATCAAAATATGCATAAACTTTCTCCACCCAAATAAATTCTGCATTTCACATTCAGTACGAAATTTATCGTTTATTATGCTTCTTGGTTTTGATAAAGTACCCGTTTTAATTAGGATTCATATCTAGTTATAGTAAGAAAGTAATACAAACAATAGCATCTTTGTTTGGGAAACTGTGTATAATTGTTTGGTTATTTCTTCTGTAAAAATAAGTTAAGTAGAATCCAAACCAAGTTTCTCAAAACGTTTCGTTTTAACCTCATGTAATGTTCAACTGAATGGTTTTTATACCATAAAGAAAATAATCATCAATTTATAGGGAGAGAGATGATATTTCTTCCATTGTTATCTTTATTTTTTAAGTTAAATGAGGCCAACAAAGAGTTATCAGCCAAAGAGCAGCAATTTATTAAGCAGAATAACAGTATAGCAGAAAAGCTTTAAGTAAAAACGCTGTTTTAATATGATGAGACAATAACGGTCTTCAGAATAGTTTTAATAAACAGCTTCATAATTACAGTGAATCACAAATGCTTATATATATTTTTGCTTTAATCACACACATATATATATTATGTAATAAAGCAAACCTAGCAATATGATGCTGTAGAAATATATTGATGGTGTAGAGAAACGTAGAATGTAAATCCATAACGAACAGCAAACTTAGAAACCGACTAAGATCAAATATTCATTTCTATTTCAATTGACATTTGCGGCAACAAACACTTGGCACTCTAATCGAGCCTATTCAAGAACTCTTATGTTTTTGATACTGCTGCAATAGGAAGAAAAGCAGCACGCGGCAAGACAGCTAGAAGCAAAACCTGCGCAGTTATCCAATATGGAAGCACACTAGGAGGAAGGTTTCAGTTCTCAAAATTTTGAGTTCCGAATTAGTTGCATCATCAACGTTGCTCAAGTCATATGATATGGATTGATCTAGAAATGACGCAGTCCAAAAAAAGGCATTACTATTTTTAGAATAGAGAGGGGGAGTTATGGGATTATCGTTATTTTAAATTATAATTTTGATTTACATATTTTTTATCTTATATATATATATACAAGCATACTATCTGAAATTTTAAGTCTGTAGTAATATCACAAAATAAGATAATCAAATAAAAATTAATTAGCTCAAAGAAATAACACAGATAAACAGTGAAAAGACTTAGCCATACAATAGTATCCAGCCACCATATAAAGTGCAAAATTCTGGATTTAATAACCGTATGCTATTTGTCAGTATTTAAACTCGAAGTTCCGTAACTGTTTAACTAAATCACTATTTAAAGTAATTTCAAATTTAAGCTAGGAAAAGTATCCTTATTACATTTCAAAATGGTGATAAAGTGAAAACTTATTTTTGGTGAAAGAGAAGTCATTATCAACATGAAAAAAAGAAATAATTTTTCTCAAAGGTAAATTCCGGAATTGGTTGGAATTCTAGTGTCAGCAGTGCGAAGTGTGTTTAAAGTTATAAGCAAGGAAAGTGAAAGAATAAATTCAAAATTTGGAAACCAAAAATTTTGAATCGTTCCGAAGAGAGGCAAGTCGTTAGATGTACCAAATCAAACCCTGCTGAACAGGTGAGAAAATTTTCTCTAAAGTTGTTATATTTTCTGAAACATTTTAAAGTATTTCTACAATAAGACGAGCACTACGAAATAATTAATATAGAGGACGAGTTATAGATGAGTGAAAAAGAAGAGAATTCCTAGTAGCATTATTTTTAGTAACAAACAAAAGTTCGAACTATTTAACACAAGCAAGAGAAAAATTGTATGACGTAAGCCGAGATAACAGCTTAATCAACACAATTTTTGTGCTACTATCAAATACGAAAAGTGTCTGGTAAAAGTTTAAGAAGTATATTAGCGGCAAGATTAGGTACATTAGAATTTCTTGAAGGCATTATCATCAGTATGTATCTATTGATTTAGAAGAAATAGAAAAAAAAAAAAAAAAAAAGACATAAAATAAAGTTGTCTTAAATATCCAATAAGAAAAGGGCCCACCAGCGACCGAGCGGTTAAGTCTCTGAATACTCGTATTTCAATCTGGGTTCGATTCCAAGTGAAAAGAGCATTCCAGACATAAAATGCTTCCCTTAGAAAGTTATCTACGAAAGAATACATTCGCTTAGGTAGCCTTCGAGTGCTTTGCCAGAACCAAATAAACCAAACCCATTCCAACAAGAAATTGATGCGAAACATCTGGATATGTACTAGATTATCATTTCTACATAATATTTCTAAACATCTTGAATCTCTCCGATAGTTGCAAGATTTGAACCTCATTGAACATTTACAGAAAGTGTTCAAGAAATCCATAAGACTTTAGGTTAAACTGACGAGTACTACTCGTCATCATCTTTCAAGGCAAAACCTCATAATTGACAATAAACTGGTATAGCAGCTATGGTAACAACTAGTAGGCCATTGATAGATTGACTACAAGCATTGGCCAAATATATTCTGATTCAAAAAAAGAAAAAGAAAAGAAATGCCGTGTAATAAACATCACCATGGATAAGAACAGTGAAGACATCAAGATCTAAGACATTGGAGTTTATACTATCCCTTTGCTACACGATACAGACCAAAGCGATAGCTACGATTACTATGTGTTTAGACTTTTTTTGCAAAGGAACGAAGTATCACTTTAACTCGTAGGCTATAGCTTGAAGAATTCCTTTTTAATTTTATTTCAAATTTTGCAGCTCAATGCGCAAAATTCTTGATCTCACAGGTCCTTTTTGTTTAGTTCATAAGCTTTTCTTACATTATAATAGTGATCAAAGTCATAACTCCAAAGTTTTCACAGACTACGCCCCTCAGAAAGCTCCTAGCTATATCCTATTTCCTGCAATGTGAGAGGAACGAAAAGGCGGATAATAATGATAAATTTAAAAAGATACGAAATACAGTAAATAATATGAATAATGAATTCACTAATCTTAACGCTCCGAAAATAGGATATCTACAGACGAATCAGTGGATGAAATATAAAGGTTGACTAAAAACTTCGGAAAGTTTAACGAAAAATTATTATTACAAAATGTGAGTATCATAAAAGGAAAAATATTTATGTACCAAATCAAACCCAAACCAAAGTTTGTGTAATATAATAACTAATATTTTGAGGAGGTCGAGAGCAGTAACATAAATTTTCACACATGTTGTTTCTGTTTTAAGCAGATAAAACTATCAATACGCACAATTTTGAGCAGGATTCGATTCCTTGCATAATATGCTGGTTTACTTAGAATTTTATGCTTACCACACTAACTAAATACTCAAACTGTATTATTTTCTTCACTCACTTAATTCAAAAGTTAAAACTCTAAAGTGGTAATTCTTACTTTCTTCAGATATACCAAACTAATCAATGGTTATATTGGCTGTACTGTTCATTTGAGACGAAGTTAATTGATAATGATAAAGTACCGAGAAGTGTTTAGCTTCTGGTGTGAAAGCTCGTTCGTTGGTCGGAAGATTAATTATTGTGACAAAGAACGGGTGATAATAGTATAATATTAATGCATGTAGGGAAAACCACAAAAGCGAGATGCAGCTAGTCCATTCATCTGTAAAGAACTACCAGTTTTCAGAAATATAGGCCATTGCTTGACATCTATCTTTCAAAGGCGTGCCTTTTAAGACTTCGGCGGTTGCTAGATTAAGCAAATCTTTCTTCACAAATACAAAGCGATACTTGTAAGTCCTAAACTTGTAATGCGAGCTGGTTTCCACTGCGGTGCACAACAGGAATGCGAGCTCAGTTCGTTGATGACCATCAAAAAGTTAAAGAAATATTTTAAAAATAACTGAATGTATTAATGTGCATTGGTATTTGAAGGCATGCTTTCGAAATTGTGAAAGTTTAAAAAAAAAAAAAAAAAAAAAAAAAATACAGCTCTTACGGTTACAGTTAGAGCGGAAAAACTTCGAAATTTTCGAATGGCGACACCCACGTTTTTCCTTCGCAATTAATAAGTGCATTGAAAAACCATAAATGACGTTGGAACGATACACGTACGATGAAAACTGCCGGCGTAAAATATTTGCAAAAAGAGTATTGTAAAGGACCAATGACAACGCAAGAGAGAAGAGAGAGGAAAAATTTTAATGGAGTTAGAGGTTTTCAACGTGTACAACGTTTCAAGAGAGAGTCATCTCTCTTAACTTCGCAATTTCATAGCCAGCGTGATCTTCCGACCTCACTCCGAGGGATTTCTAGTTTTGCGGTTATCTGAAATCTAAGGTATACTCATTAAATCCACGAAATTTGTCGTAACTGAAAGGTGTCATAAAGCGTCAAGTTACATAGATGCCTCCTGCTATGTTACGCTTGTCATTGTTGTCAAGAATTTCCCACTCAAAGGCGGGCACGATAAAACTTGTAATTCGAACAAAAGATTTTTTTCCTCTCCTCTCTGTGTTGTTATTGGTGCTACGCCGGTCCTAGGAGCCGACCTATGCCTTGTTTTATATACTTTTTAAAATTGTATCTTTTTTTTGGGGGGGGACAGAAATCTAATGGGAACAGAACTTGGAATAAGAATTTAATATTCACTCAGTTTGTTTTTAGAAGTTTTACTCTCTTACTGCTATTATATTATATTTTAATGTCGCGCAATATACGTTAAATTTGAAAATATAACGCTGGTTTTTGTTGTTTAACTTGTAGGGTTTATATTGATTTTAACTAACATTTATTTTAAGTTTAAACTATCTTTCCTGTCAAACCTTACTTTCCCCTGGAACTGCCAATGCCAGAGTATGTAAATTTTAGTAGAACGCGCAAGGATTCAAATTATCAGCGGAAGTATTCTGAGTTAAATAGAAAGGAAACAAGTTCGAGGTGTGCTGTTCTTACTTCACGAGCGCGGAGGTAGTTAGCCAGAAATTGAAGAACCCCGCGTTTCGGCCTGTGTGCTTGCCTGGAAGAATTGTTAATCGTTCAAGTGATCTTCAAGTTTGCTGAATTAGCAGCGGTATTGTAAAACGCGGTGAGGTTAGTTACTTTTAGAGAGCCTCGTAGTTAGAGTCTTGTCTTTAGTTTCTTTTCAGGTTATTATTTTTATTTTACCGCCGAGTTGGCGTAGTTTGTGAGCGTCAAGAGCACGCACTTGTAATTTATTACGTTGAATAAAAAGGGACTTAAACCCTTAACAAGAATCTGTCGTTTATCCAGTTTCAACAGTCACCTCTTGGTTGCGTGCAAGTTGGAGGCGCGCAACGCTACAAACTTCTAAATTAATATACGTTTGTAAATTTCTAAATCTCTAAAGTGTATTTGTAATGTGTACTGTTGTAAGTGTATGTTCTCTTGTAAAGTAATTTGAGTATCTGAAATAGTGTAACAGTTATATATATTATGTAATTATGTTCTGAGTCACAACATCTTTGATTATAAGAGTATCGTTTCAAAGTCATTTATAGTTTTTCAATGCGCTGATCAATTTGTTCAGGTAAAAACTGGCTGTTAGCATTCGAAAATTTCGAAATTTTGTCTTTGTAACCTTAACCGTGAGAGCTCTAGTATTTTAAATCATCGCAATCTTGAGCATGGATAACAATATTTGAAATTTTATTCCTATTAGGCCGCTACGGGTTCATATATTGGAGAAGTTTTGATATGACCACCTTGTACTATAAAAACTGAAAGCAAAATGAATGCTCACGCTGAAATATTTTTATGATACATAAAATTCCGTTATATATTGCACAAATATATTAAATAAAATATTCCAGGGAAACGAGTATATCCTTTTTGTTCGTGCGTGTACTGAAAATAATTATGAACTTCGAGTTACATTATTCAAAAAAGAAATTTATGTAGAAAAGAGTCCTTCATTTGAGAAAAAGAAAAAGAAAAAAAAAAGTTTTCTGTAATATTTGTTCCCCGTCTCTCTTTTTCTTTTTAATGCTGAAATTAGAAAACTTTCAAGTGAATGACTATAAAGATCAATAAAATCAATAAGTACAACGAAAACTAAACAATAAACAGTTCACAAACAAGATACTATTTTATTTCTGTAGTTTCTATTTCTGTAGTTTTTACTTTTGAATTATATTTCTGTAGTGGTCGAGTTATGAAACAATTGAAACCTGCCCCTTTCGTCTGAGGTACTTTCAGAAAATCCTCCACGAAGGCATCCTTCCATATGGCAGATAGCCCCGACGTGTTTCGCCATAGTCAGAAAACTAAGGCAAATCATCTGTGATACTGAACAAATGGAATGCGATAGCCCAAATATATTTAACATGTCTAATGGCTAGCTAATCAAATGACCGAAAAGCTAATGGCGCAAAAGCAGAGGTTGTTTTATCCGAGTTCTATTCCCGGCAATTGCCCGTCTGATGTAAATATGGACTAATTTCGCTTAAAAAATCCTCTGCCACAACATCTCTTACCTTTAGGTAAGTAATGGTAGAGTTTTTTCGGTTATTAAATAATAATCCAGACCAGACATGGTCAAGCCTTTTTCTGTATCGATCACTTTTGCAAGAATAGTTTTCCTCGTCGACCCTCTTAATTTTTTTAGGTAATGCGCAGTAACAACATACACATAAATAAATTAAAGATAACAACTAGGCTAACTAAACTGAGAATATGAACAAAAGTTTTGAAAGAAATGGTTAAATAGAAATACTTTTATTACTTTTTGTATTATTATTATTATTAATTTTCGAAAAATAAGCAAGTTTTCAGATAAAAGTTAGATTCCGGTGGCCTAAAAGCTCTATTTTTATTAATTTGATGACTGCTATTCATGCATTCATGCAATTATTTTAATATGTGGCATAAAACTACTTCACGAAGCTCTTAAATGACTTCATTCAAAAATATTCAACCTGTTTCTTGTCTCGTGTAATAATTTATCGACTTGACCTAAGCCTGCTTCCCTTAGCTAAGAGGAAGGAAAACTTAATAATCTCGGTTAGGTAACAAATTTTATTTTGGGACACTTCTCTAAGATGACTTTTAAATTCCAAAACTTTGCGTACTCATGTCTTTTGAATAATACTCGAATTTGAACATCCTTCTTCAATGGCATCGATTTTTCTTGCATCATAATATCAAAATCAGGTACATTGCAGTTCGGCGGTTCTATGAGCCGTGCTGGCACGTTCAAATTTTCAGTGTTATGGAAGCAAACTTCTTTTAAATTCTGCAGGTGCCACCGTACCGAAGGGCCCTGGTTCGAATCCCGGAGAAGGTATGGATGTAAATTGTCTGTCCACTCATAGGAGGTAATGGTGGCTGCCTATTAGGCGCTTCCATAATAAAATAAACACTGCGTATGGCCACTGGTGTCGGCCACTTAAAAAAAAAAATTGCAAGTGGCTTGTATATAACAATGTATTTTGTGAAGAAATAAAATCTTTCTTAATAATGGATAAGCGCATAACTTATAAAATAATAGCATTTTTTTTTCTATTCATTGTCGAAATAAACAGGTACGTTTCAGAACAAAAATCGAAGATAATCTTCCTTACTGTAAGATATTTAGCTTTATATATATGAACAATTAATTATGAACCCCAACAAGGATAGTGGTTAGCGACGCTGACTGCCGCACTGAAGGGCCCGTGTTTGAATCCCGGAATGGCAGCACTCTAAATATGCGGTGAGCCGAAAGTTCTCTCGAGAGGTTGGATGTAGGGGGAGAGATAGGAGACCCTTGGGCCCTTCCCCTCGAAGTGCTCTCCTTCAAAAGGGGGAAGGGGAACTGAGAAAAGTCGTATTGTCACCTGTATGGTGCTCGGGGCTCTTGCCAACAACATGAACAATCTTGCACTCCTTGCCACGATCACTTTCATGGGCTTGTTTTGATGTCACTGTCAGACAAGTAAGATTAAGTCTCAACAACAACAATTATCAGTTTTATTAATGCATTTTTTGAAATCAATGGGATCTTGATTATGTAACGGCTGGTACATATTCGGGTATCGAACTCTTAATCCTAATTGACCTATTTAAAATTTCCTTGAGCCCCCAAAGGATTCAATAGCAACCCCGTTGGGAAGCCCTGATCTAGACCATGCTTAGTAATCATTATGAGCTATTTTTCTGTACTAAGACCTCTATAGAGCCACATCCTGTTATGAGAAATAATCCTACAACACTGCCATGTTAATCTATTTCAAGTACAGCATATTACATAAATAATAATATACAATACTCGTATACTAATAAACGAACATAACCTTGAACATAAACGAATAAATTAGATTATGAAGGAGAGAGAAAAACTGTGATACAAATGGTACATTGTTTTTGAATTAACAAAAATTAATGGTGTTGTTGTATTTAATTACGGCAAAGCACACTAGGGCTATCTGCCTAAGGGGAGGGATGCCTTTCGTGGAGGACTTTCTAAGGGAAACTGGCTCGTATACACGTTACACATGGGGAAAACCACGAAAACACCCATGCAGCCAGCCCGTTCGCGGGATTCGAACCTCGGACCGAACTACCAGTGTTCAGCGACTTTACCGCTCGGCCGCTGGCAAAAATTAATGGAACTCCCTTGTTATGCCCATTAAGTTTAATTAATTTAGTCAAACCTGTTATGCTTTTTTTTTGATGAATTCTTAACAATTAAAACTCTATCCATGCACTTAAGTATATAATTCCTAAAACGTTTCTAGGTAATGTAGATATATTTTACATATTTAGGTAATAAAAATAGCTTTTTTACCCGATGCTACTTTAGGTGCTCTTTTATACCCAACCATATTTATCTGTGAATTACACTTCCTGCAGATATGCCAAAGCAAGCTGAGTTTTGAAATATAGGCACCCCCTTCCCATTTTAGATCCGGTGATGCTGAGATAGGTTAGCTCGCTGACAAGAAGCACGGTGAGATTTAGGCAGCCGCTTAGGTGAGGGATTTGGGGCCGAATCGTCGAAGGAAACAAGCAATGATGAAGCCATGCTATCAACGGTCGGGATCTACGCTGTCAGTTCTCATCAGCAGTGTATTTCTCAGACGCATGCTTTTCGTAGCTTCCGTAGTTTGGTTGATTCGTTTTATACAGTATCCGCGTTTAGTTGAGATTGGCTCCTCATTGCTGTCCCAACTGGGACGGATGCTTTTCACTTGCCCAACTCTCTTCTTTTCCAGCTTTTAACTCGAGTCCCAATCTCATTTTCTTCTCCAAATAGCTCCAAAGGTAAAGCAAGGCCGAAAGAAAAGTTTTTAGTTGGATGCAATTAGCTGTTAAGTGACAACCAGTTTGAAGCGTACTTATTTTTTCATTTGTAAACACAGTACACAAACCAAAATTTTACCATAGAATGAATAAAAGATGGATATATTGTAAAAAAAGTGCTTTAAATGACAAGTTTCATACTTGTGACTTATAATTATGAAACAATGTTATTTCTTGAAAACATCAGCCTAATACAGGACAGCATATTACATTTTTTTTAAATCTTATTTTCACCAGATTGACAGGAATATAAATTATATTTTAATTTATTTGCATGAGCTTAGATTTATAAATTTAAATCTTACAAATTAATATTGCAAGCACAATATAGCTATCAAACTCAAAACATTACTTATAATTAATTTGCAGATTGATAATACGGTAACTTGAATTTTTAATTATAATTATAAAGCCTTTTTTATTGAGTTTACCATTCTCCCCCCGGAAATATATCGGTAGACACTGCGCAAATTACTATCCTAACAGTATGCATGTTCTGAGAGAAGGAAGCAATTTTATTACCGAAAATATTTAGAAAAATGAAAATAAATTATAAAGAAGTTATCTAGCTTCGTTTCGAATTTTAGGTATTGCATCACATTATTTCATCATCTTCATATCTCTTTTTCTATGTCTCTAAATTTTATATTCTCTCTCTATATTCATTATATTTCAATTCAGTTTACAGTGGTAATTTACAGTCTATTGCTGTTAATATGTTCGTTACTGTTCGGTTTTTGTTTATTTCAGGAAGCTGTTGTAATGTTCCATTTCGAAAGTTTATTTGCTGTGTATGTGAATACAGTGTAAAATTCGTAAGTATGCAGTGCAAAGAGAAGATTTTTTATAATTTATACTATTAACTTTGATTTAATATGGATTAATATCTTGACAGCATGCGTGTACTTTTGATATAAAATGCAGAAAGAAAAAAAGTAAGTGGAAGTTTACTGAAAAAAAAATCATCTCGAGTTCATTAAAAAATGAAATGTATCATTAAAGGACCCAGATCTAGTTTCCTATAAGTAAGAGTAAAGTTGCAATCACGTAATCCAGACAAAGAGCGAGAAAGGCGCGTTTTACTTATAATACTTATTACGAAGTTATTTGATCTCAGTTTCACGCATCTCTTTCTATCACTAAGCTCTGGAGCATACAATTTAAAATTCCCATACATCGATGCAACCTCGAAAAGACAGAAATGTTAGTTGGAAAGAAATCTCCATAAGTAATCATACATTTCTTAATTACTTAAAAGTTAAAAGGAAGGAAGTAGTACTTATAAAAAAATACCCTCTAATCCGATATTCTCGGCTTTCCTGCTGAGTCTGTAGCGAGAGGCCCCTGAAGTCCCTCGGTAGCTTTATTGTTTTGCTCGGGACAACGCTGATCTCCCATTCGTCGCTGCTTTTCCTCTAGCGGCTTACAGGACAACTGCGCCTAACGATTAGCAATTCACGTCTCTGGCATTCATTTGGAAATAGTCCTAGAAATGAGATGCAAAATAGGATTTGGATATGCGAAGGCGACAATTTAAAGAGGATCTTCTTAAAAATGTTTCATTATTAGGCGACTTAAACCCGCGTCATTCTGGACTTCCTTAATTGATATTTATGCGCAGAGTTGGAATTTCTTTTAAAGTATGTAAGGTAACTTGAGTATTCTCCAAAGGAGAGGAAGTCCTCGTTGCTGTGCACTTTATTCTTTCTTAACATTTCACTCACTTCTTTTTTTAATTCTCGAAATGTGCGAAAAACGAATTTATAATGACTCTTTATCTAAGACACTGAAGCTCTACAGTGTAGATATCTTCACTTAATTTACTTGTATACAAATCATTTGATGAATTTTTCATGAAAGGTAGTTTAAACCGAAAAATCAGAGTTTTGGATTTTCTCTTTATTATTCAAATTCAGAATGATGAATATTAATTTAAATTTTATGTCTTGATCCTGCTAAGGAGGCAATCTGACATTTTGCTAAAAATAAAAGAAGCATGCATAAAATTACTTTATGCAGAAAAAATATGTAAGTATATGTTAAACTTTTTTCATTTTGAGAAGAATTAAACGTCAAGTCAACGAAAATAGGAATTCTTTAAATGAAAATCTTTTAAGGAATTCCTAAGAGTACTATTTTTGCTTTCAGAAATAATTCTTTAATTGCAATATTTTTATTCCTCGGTGAATTATTTGCATTAAATTTCATAATGTGCGCTTAATGACACAGTGAATATTTATTTTAGAGCATTTTAGAGATTCAAAATATCTATCAACGGCTCATTTTCTCAAATTCCTGTATAAATTTTTGCATTTCTTATATAAAATTTTGCATCAGTTAAAAATTTGCGTAATTCTGCGATTATCTAGCTAAGCAGCTAATCTTTGCTAAAGCTACTACATGGACTGCTTCCGGTAATTCTATTGTTTCTCATTCACCTGTATTTCTTAAACACCTATATTCGTAAAAGGAGCTGCTTTTCCTGAAAAAACTGCATTAATTTTAATAATTAACCATTCTTTGAAGCCAGACAAATCCCACCATTATTTACTAATCACTTTTTTTCTATAGTTGCCAAAAATTAAGTGCTTGGTAATTAATGTAAACAGTGCCAGTTAAAAATATTCGACGGAAGGGAAAAATGTTTATGTACTTGTTAATAAGATAAGGAGACTGTTTTTTTTTTAAAAAGGGGGAAGGAAAGCTACTAGACAGTACACAACAACAATTAAAATAGCTGCAGAAATGATGAAATATACATTAAATGAAAGCTTGATTACTAGATTAATATAGAGCCCTGAGTTCCCTAAAAGTAAAGTTTCTTCTAAAATATTTCACTTCGGTGAACTGTTGGATGCATACATAATAATAGCAGAAAAAGCAATATTTAAGCCTACCAGCTTAGATAGATTAATTATTCCCCAAAGCATTTAGAATACAACGTCCAAAAAAGTAGTTAAATTTTGTTTAAGAAATATCTGAAACTGTTAAGTTACTGAATTCATAATAAATGCTACTTTTCCTTAACTTGCTGTGAAGAACTGCACCTCTCAGCCAAAAAATGTAGTGATATGGTAAATTCAATATATAAAATACACGGTAAGAAACACGAAATGGTGAAACATTCGACAGTATCTGCAGAAATAATGAATAAATCTGTCATGACTTTAATTTTCGTAAGTAACAGGAAATGGGTCATGTTAATTTAATCAAGATTCTGTTAAATCGAAGCATATTGATAACTTGACGTTTGCAAATAAATTTTGCATTATGCATTACTTCAACCTAACCTAAAAATTATGTGCACATAAATTAAAAAATTACGTGCTATATAAACATTAATAAAATATTTCCTACTTTGCGCTATGCGATAAAAATACATATTATACAAGAGGCAGGATTAGACAAAATGCTGCAGGTTTTACTTTATAAGAAACAAAAGATGTCTTCTTGTGAGTGTGATTATGGCAAAGCCTCGAGGGCTATCTGCCTAAGGGGAGGGATGACTTCGGGGAGGACTTTGTAAGGGAAACTGGCTCGTATACACGTTACACATGGGGAAAACCACGGAAACGCGCATGCAGCCAGCACGTTCGCGGGGTTCGAACCTCGGACCGAACTACCAGTGTTCAGCAACTTTACCGCTCGGCCGCTGGTGGGCGTGTGTGTGTGTGTGTGCGTGTGTATGTGTGTGATTATGGCAAAGCCTCGAGGGCTATCTGCCTAAGGGGAGGGATGCCTTCGTGGAGGACTTTCTAAGGGAAACTGGCTCGTATACACGTTACACAGGGGGAAAACCACGAAAACGCCCATGCAGCCAGCCCGTTCGCGGGATTCGAACCTCGGACCGAACTACCAGTGTTCAGCGACTTTACCGCTCGGCCGCTGGTGGGCTTTACATCGTTACTATGTCACTGATATCGTAATCAAATTCTGTAATAAAGGATCATATTAAAATTATTCCCTTCAAAATATTGAAAATAAGATCCATTAAGACAAGTGAATTGTCTATGACAACTCATTTCTGAAAAATCTATTTTAAAAGTACATATGCAAAAGAAAATTCGAATATATGATCATGAAATGCACTTGGTTAAAGAATATTTCAAGAGTTTATTTTAAAGTTGTAATAAGAGGATTATGAATAAATGTGAACAGAGATTATTTTTTAACAAAGACTATTTAGAAATGGAAAGAACTGAAAATGTAGCTAAATGTTTCATTGTGGAGGAATGCAATAAATTATTGTTTCTACATATGGTATTTATACCCGTCAAATGTAGCAGAGCTCTATGGTATATCTTATTTGAACCCGAAATACTTAAATGAAAACGACTTGATACTGATTTGCAAAAGTAATAAAAATGCAATTTATATTTAAATTAAGCCAGTAGTTTTCATATTATGCTGTGTACTGCATTCCATTTTAAGCGCTTTTGTGTTTTGATTTATTATGTTCACAAAATATTTCCTGTCCGCAATCGGTGGAATTTTTACAATAAACTTTTAATTTCACAGACAGAATACTTTTACTGTTCTGAAGGAGTTGCTGCAATTTCAGATAATGGTTACTTGAATAGTGACTATTCACGAGTATGTAAGAGCTTAATGGATATGACAGCAAAGAAGCAGTCGTATTACCTTTATTTAGGAGATGATTAGAGTAGGCAATTTATTAAGACAAAGCAGATGAAGATTATCCGCCTCGCAGTGCCTTTGTAGATGACTTTCTAAGGCAAACAGGTTTGTTCGTTTCTGCTAAAAAATAAGCAATAAAGGCAAAACGAGGAATAGAGCAAAATTATTTAATGGATATGCGTGAAACTGAACGAAAAGGTTGGTGAAGCATTACTAGACCACATAACAAACAATAAAGCAAAGGCATAAAAAAAAACACATATATTACGAACATCACATCACGAAAGACCAAATGGGTAGGAAGAATGTACAATGGAAATACCAAGCTAATAAATAGCGGGTATGATACACTCCAGATGAAATACATGTTTGACAACGGCGAGGCAAGCCGGCAATAGTGTCGTTGATTGCTTGTTGTGGCAGTAGTGACCATTCCTGTAGTAATGCATGTCGGAAATCGTAGAGGGTACCTGGCGGCACACTGCGCCAGTTGCTATAAAATAGACGCCTGAGACTAATTTTTCCTAACTGTTATATTTGCTATTAGGGTGTACCTCTTCGTGTTCATGTACTGTTAACAATTGTTAAATAAAACTTATTTGGAGGGTGACACATAGCATCAGAACAAACAAACTCAAATGCAAAATTGGACTGATACCGAACTATAAAATTAAAACTATATAGCACAACAGAGCGATCATTTATCTGTCGTTCCAACTTGTCCCACGCGTGCTCTATGGGATTCAGGTTCCTTGATCTAGCAAGCCACTGAATATGTGGAATGGTTTCACTCTCCAGTTAACTCCGCACCGCTCGAGCGTTATTGTCCATAAATATCATGTTGGTACCAATCGAAGCGATAAGAGCACGCTCAAGAGGGTATAGAATTTCATCGCGATATCGGACAGCTGTGGCGAAACACCAGGAATCACCTAAAGGTCGGTGCGGCCGTTCATTATTATCCCAACCCGTAAAATTAAGCCTCATCCTCTAGACACATGCGTAAAGCCTTCTGCTCTGGTGTCCATGCGAATACTGCTCTGGTGTCCAACTATGACTTTCACGAGCCCAATTCAGCCGCGTTCTGACATGAGATGGGGACAAAGGAACACAAACCCCTGGTCTTTGGGCTTACAATCATCTTCGTGCAATAGACGCGACACAGTTTGGAGGCATACAGCAGAGAGATGCGACGCCAGCTATCATGCTGTTAGTGATCTAGGACTTCTTACACATAGCAGCAGGAAGGGATCGTCTGCCATTGTAGTAATCCTCCGGCGTCTGGATGTTACAGGATCAGAACTCCTGTTACTACAGGATTTTTGATTACTTTGGTAACCAGTCCACAGATTATTGATGACACTACGATGCACATTTATCTCTCTCGCAACAACGGATTATATTGCACTAGCTTGCAACATCCCGATAGCTCTCATCCCATGACCCAGCCTCGATAACCCAGGTTGCAACATTCCAACGAACGCATTTCATCGTGGAAATTGTGTCTTCGGCTCATGCTTTCCGCTTTGGCTATCTTGGATTATACGGAACTAATGCTGCATGCAAACTGACGCATAGATCTGGCATGTCTCTTTTTAAGGCGTTGTGATGTGACCATGTGATTGCGTTTTATGCTCATTTGGGTTTCCTATTTGCGTCTGGCGATGGGGTCCTATTTGCGTCTGGCGATTGGGTCCTCTAACTCATATGTTAATTTGTATACATTAATTCCCCTTTTTACATTCGTACCTTTTATTTTACCATTTTCTGCTTATATTTTTAGTAAGAGTGTATTTGTATTGCATATGAGGAAAACCACAAATAACATATGTAGTTAGCTGGTTGCAGAAATATGTGTAAAAATATGCACATATTATTAGTCACTAAGTAACAGCGATTTACTTATTCTCTTCAATGCTTTTATCATAAGATGTTTGTAAATATCTTTACAAACATTTTATGATTTAATTATGATTTAATTAGTTGCATAAAAGACTTGAATTAGTGTTACACTCTAAACCAGTGGTTCTCAAACATTTTTTGTTTCATGCACCCCTTTCACCACTACTAGAATTTTATTCTCCTTTCCTCTGCAAAACTTGAAAACTGCATATGCATTTATTCAGATTTATGTTATTTTTAACGCGCTTTATTAACTAAATAACAAAATGTATAGAAAATTATAAGTTATTTTCTCTCTCCTTCCATCATGGTTTCGTGGTGTAATGGTAGCGCACACGAAATATTGAGGGCATTGTTCAATTTTTATGTCTCCCGCATTTAAAAATCCTAATGGTTCTACAAAAATGTTGATAAATATCAAAACTTGAATATTTCTTTTTTAAATTTACAAACTAAAACTAAACACTGAAGAATTAGATAAAAAGTTGATCATGTTCCTCCTGAAACTAATTTCTTCTCGGTTGAGAACCCCTGCTCCAAATTTCACTTTCTGAATGTAATGAAACTGAAGGTTTTAATTATTTGTTTCTTCAATGAAAAGGATTTGAATATCTCTCTGATAAAGTAAGTTTTTGCTCTCGTTTAAAAGTTTCATCTAAATTGTTGTCAAAAACATCTTTAGTTGAGAGAGTCTTCTGGAACTCAAAGCAACCACCGTTGCCCGAGTGGGGAAATTCAGCGAGATCAAAAGTGGGCTATATGGCATTTCTTTGATGTTTTTTCATAAAAAAGCATAAATATAAGTCAGTTGCTATAAAATAGACGCCTGAGACTAATTTTTCCTAACTGTTACATTTGCTATTAGGGTGTACCTCTTCGTGTTCATGTACTGTTAACAATTGTTAAATAAAACTTATTTGGAGGGTGACACATAGCATCAGAACAAACAAACTCAAATGCAAAATCGGACTGACACCGAACTATAAATTAAAATGATATAGCACAATAGAGTTTTAGAAAAAAGTGAGTATCTGAGAAACGAATGCAGATTTTTAACATTTATTAATGTGATATGTGATATTCTTTATATAGTACATGAACATCATACAGTGATTTCGTGCTTTCAGTATGGTGACTGATTACATATTGTAAAAATAAATCCCATTCCTCCGCAGTATGGTTTTTAAGGCACTGAGACATACAGCTGGAGAATTACTCTGTGCAAGCGTGTGCTCTTACAAGCGTGTCTCTTAAGTTCATTGTTGGATTCAAAGATTCAAATCAAGAGGTTTGGCTAGACTGTATATTCATTTAGTGCTTTCAGTTCAAGAAATTAATCAACAATTTTACTTGTTGTGGACATGTTTTATCATCTATAAAAAGAAAGCTGGATTACATGTACCACCAAAATGCCTTACGTAAGTTTAAAGAGCTTCATTTCGATATCGCCGAGCAGACACATATCCATTATCGAACACCCCGTTCACGTATATTTGTTACTATTTATCCTCGCATCACCGCATGTATACCTGTGCAAAGATCTTGAACAGACTGACCAAGCAAAATTTGGTAATTTAGGTTTGGTTTTTGCTCGTCCTGTGAAACAAGTAAAAGTCAAATTATGGGCTATTTCAAGGAATATGAACACAAAAGTAAGATTAGGTTAGTATATGAGTCCACGTGAAAGCATTATTAGTTTGCTATCTGTGATTTCACCCGTTCAAACAAAATGAGGAAGCAAATGACTTGGAACGTAGCTCTGAAGCTTCGTATAGGAATGCATAGTACCACCAGCTACTCGGCATACAGTATTGCTATGCATCTTAAACTCTACAAAGAAAGCAGATCGAAATATTTGTTCAAATTTCGGACTTTTATGTAATCTTAACCAGAGTAGATATAGGTTATTGCTAGGAAAATTCTTTCGATTGCGAAACTCAAAATAGGAAAGATATCGTTTATTTCCTCGATTTCTTTAACACAGATAAAGCAGAATAATAGCATATTTCCAAAAATTATAGAAACAGAGCTCTAGTTCAATTCCTAGAGCTTATAGGCAACGCTGTTGGCCATATACAGCTATACCGTGCAATATTGTGTAGTTCGATTCAGTTGTTTGACTGATACAAACGTATTTTTGTAGCACTATTTTTGAAATTATAAAAGATGAGAAGAGCTAGCTTTTTTTTTTCCCTGAAAGAGGCTGTGAAAACTTCAGATTTTTTTTTTCCAACGTCTGCAAAGAATATTCTGTTCCCACATTTGAAAAGAACCTTTACGGGGTGCTTAATTTGAGAATTTGTCGGTGCTATATAGGTGGATTGAGTAGACACCTAAAAAATTACTTGAGAAAGGTTAAAAATATCAGTTAATCGTTGGGATAAGTTTATTTAGTTAAGTAGGAATTATACTGAAAAACTGCATTGTATTGTCGAAATATTGACGAAATAAAAGAATCATAATTAAATTCCTAGAACTTTGAAAATATCCCACGTATATTTATTTATACATTCACCCAGTTGAACATTACGTTCACTCATTACCATAAACATTATGTTCAATGATATTCTATGGCATGTCATAAATAACTCAACACAAATCTATATCATTTCTCTGATTTCAAAGAGAAAAACCTTCCTTTGAGCAAAGTATAGAACAGTTTATAATATTAAATTAGGTGATCGTTGCGTCATATTATAGGACACAATTTTAGGCGCTCAGTGCAAATTTTGAAATTTTCGGTACCAAACTTTATTGAAATTGAAATAAGTTTGGTAGATTATTATTCCATCTGCGAAAAGAAATAGATAAAGTAGGATACTTAATTATCACTCCCCAGGCGTTTATTGTTTGTTACCATGTCTTTAGATGCAGACTTATTCCAGAGCTTTAAAGTTACAGAAAAAAGGTTTCATATAATCTTATAAATGCAACAAAGAATTTGAAAAAGTTAAAACCAAAACTTTTCAAACAAGTAAAATCCTATTTCAAAAGATCAATGAAATTTACGGAAAAATGAACAAAAACAGAAGAAGAATTCAGTCAACTTCTTCAGGTGGGAGGAACTTTGAAATCAGTTGAAATCTCTCTTCTACAAAAATCCTTGCGTTTCTGTATCCAGAATTTTTATTAATTAAAAATTTCAATTTTTGGTCAACGAATTAAAACTATATGCACAGATACAATAGATTTACAACGCGAAATTTTGATCCTTATCAAAATTCTCAAAAATAATCTAATTCCCTTTCAATTTATCAACCATTGCCTTAAAAGAGCAGGCGTTAAATACTCACTCTAAATCATTTAACTGATAGGGATATGATAATTTATTCCTAAACCTGAGAAGGCGGTATAAGTTGGATGACTGTCAGTTGAAGGATTTGTATATAGTGTAATTACTCAATTGTATATATTGTAAAAAGTCTTCAGACATATACTGTTACTATACTGTTACTAAAAAAATGGGCCTATTTCCTGCCTTTAGACTGTCTATTAGCTCTTGGACAGCGAAAATGCCTTTTTCCTTTCTTAAATTCTTAATCATTGCGACACGACAATTAGCCAGAAATTAATTAATTTCCATTCACTAGTATTTTCAAAAAAATCTTAACAGACGGTCTCTCTCAGATAAGAACTCCACAAAATACATCCCTCAAGAATTCCAAGTCCCACCCACTACCATAAATTACTTCACCCAAGTCTTACCGACTGATATTATTCAAAGCCCCTACTGCCGCTAAGAATTTTCGGACACCCTACACTTCTGAGTCAGACACGAAGAGAACACTTTGCCAACTCCCCCACTAGAAAGAATGTAAGTTACTTAATACTTTAATTTCTGGCCTTTATATCTTCATGTACATTCACTGATCTTATTTATATTATTTTCTATATTATTTTTATATTATTTTTATGTTTTCTTTGATTTGTTTTTACAAAGTTTGCATTATTTATCTTTTTTATAATCTTCTATGTTTATTTCAACTTTACCTTGAATTCAATTTCATAATGACAATTTCCAATGTTTAATTTCTACAAATAATATAGTACTCAAATACATAAAGATGATAGTGTCGGGGACGATTACTCGAGTTTTACAAGATTTCTCTACAGTAATTGATTTTTACTCCAAATTGAATTGACTAAAATGCTTCATGAGAATAAGTTCTTTGAGTAGCAACTATTCGCGGAAATTTTTGGCCTGACTAGAATTGCCGGTTTGGCTTTAACTTATAACTCGAGTAAAGACGAAACACTTTCATATTTACGTATTTTTATCAATTATTGTTCATTGAACGGGAGTTGGTTTGTTCCCCTTGAAAAGTCAACTAATTTCCGATTAATGACAATAATTACATGTTTTAATTTTTCTTTTACAATTGATATATTATTCTTCGTGATGATTTAACTCCAGTCCCCGTTAAAACATTATTAACATTTTGCTTTCAAATTACTTCAAAACATCTTTCAAAATATAACTTACCAGTATGGATGCACACTTTTAAAATAATTCTACTTTAATTAAACTTAGGAGATAATATAATCAATTAATCAATACTGTTTAGGAAATAAATTATTATATATATATATATATATATATTGTGCGTTTTCATCCATCATATGTTTTATGAAATGCTACTATCAATTATTCGTCAAAATTATAAATCGGGAAAAGGGAGAAATTCAACTTTCTTGTGAAATATAAAAAATATCCAGTAATTCAATTCGCTGCATTTTGTACAATTATAAGCTAGCTACCATTGTGTCATTTAACAAATATCGGCACGAAAGATAATATAAGGTTTTACATAGTTTGACAATACGAATCTGATTTTAATTAGATAGATAAATTCTACGAGGGCTATCCAGAAAGTAGATTACGTTTTGGAATAAAAAAATAAACAAAGTATAGGAAACAAATTTTATTATATACAGATGAAAGCCACACTCAAATACTACTTTTCTACATAGTCACCATACAAATTAAGGCATTTATCGTAGCGATGTACGAGCTTGGAAATTCCTTCGTCGAAAAATTCGGCCGCCTGCGCCTTCAACCACTTCGTTACCTCTTCTTGCCTTCCATCTTGCACAAAACTTGTGGTAACCAAGCTTTTCGCTGATGATTTCGTGCAACAAACTTCGCGAAATTTGTGGAAAACTCAAAGAAAGTTCCGTTATTGTGAAATTTCGATTTTCACGGACTTTAGCATCGACTTTTTCGAGAAGTTCGGCGGTCACTATGCTGGGTCTCCCACTTCGATCTTCGTCGTGAACATTGGTTCGGCCATTTTGAAATCTTATGACCCACTGACGCACTCCACCTTCAGTGATAATGTTGTCCCCATACACTTCACGAAGCTGCCGATAGATTTCTATCGGTTTACAGTTTTTTGCAGTCAGAAACCTTATTACTGAGCGCACCTCGCAGCTCGCGGGATTTTCAATTAACGCAGACATTTCAAACCGTCACAGTATCTGAACGGAGCACAGCACGAACCTCTCACTAGCACGGCTAGATGCAGACTGAGCTGCGCAACGCTCTGACCCCAAGATGGCCGCGCTAGTCCCGCCCCTAGCGGACACAGACGGAAACGTAATCTACTTCCTGGATGGCCCTCGTATGTTGAGATTTTTATACATTTCAATGTTTTTTCAAGTCTACAAACTTAAGCTCTGCCATATGCCAAAGAATCGCGCAGCATTACCGTAAATTTAGTTTGTCACTCCAGCAAACTTTTAGCATAAATTTCTAAACACTAATGGCAATTTCCTGTATTTAAATATATCACTTAACTCAGGAAATTACTGATAATTTAAGCAAAGTGTAATGAAGTAGGAAGGCAATAAAACTCAAATGGAATAAAACTCATTTTAATATATCTTTGAGAAATAAAATGGAGCCAAAACATAAATATGTGTGTCAAAAAAATAATGGCAAAATCATACAGAAACATGTACGACAAAAATAGGGGATATTTAATACTTTGTATGCATACCTTTTGAATTGATGTCTGCTTGTAGTCTGTTCTTCTCTGATGAAATCAAACTCTTGGTACAATCAACTGGATATTTTTCTTTTCCAGGAGTGTACCTTTAAGCTCATTTTTAGGTGATACTTTGTGCTTTCTGGCAAGTAAACCTAATTAGTGCTATTAAAGTTTCAGGTCGGAAGACTGAGGGGATATTTTCAGCTGGCGACTTTGAAATAATTTGAAACTGATCACAATTTTTAAAATGTTCATATTCTATAAATTTTTGGGTAGCACATGCTTCTCTGGTTTTATTTTTTCTAAAATACAAATTGCTATGTTAGTTGAATATTTACTGAAATGCAAGTCGCATGCGTTAACAAATAAAGTTTTATTTGGTGTTTGTAATCCTTTCCATTTTTCTAAAACACGTAATATAATACTTGAGTTTATGGAACTTCTGGGACAGAGTGTAACGTTCAGTACTGAGATTTTTAGTCCAAAGGGGCAATTTACCCAGAAAGACTATTAATCTAATTTCGTTTTGGCATTTTGCGTCGATTCACTATAAACGTTGATTCATGTTTCAAATTGTTGCCGCCAAATATTATCTCCCCGTGTTATATTTAAAGAAATTAAATAGTGAATAATCTGCATAAATGTAAGTCTGTTTTTCGCATCGTAATAAAACGACGGTACCTAAAGCCATCCAGTTTTGAATAACATACTTTTCCACCCGAATATGGACATCTGAAAGCCCAAATTCGGAATTTGTTTTATTATCTATTTCATATTTTGTAAAACTTTAACAAATTTTCGATTAAAAAAGTCAACGATTTCAAAGAGAGCAATGGCAACACTCTACGGGGGGGGGGAACCCAGGCGCGGAACTGTGTATTGGAAATTCTAAAGATACTCCCATTCTAAAATTATTTTTCGATATTGCAATTGAACTGAATTTTATGGTTTAAGTGCGAAGATCATGATATTTAATAAATAAAGGTAACATAGAAAACGTTAAAAAAAACGCCCCTTTGGACGTAATTAAAAATCTGAAAATTTTCAGTTTTTATTATTATTATTATTTTTTATTTTATTAGTCCAAAGGGGCAATTTCTCCTAAAGGACTATTAATTTCGTTTTGGCATTTTCCGTTGGTTCACTATAAATGTCGGTTCACTTTTCAAATTGTTACTACCAAATATTAGAGCCTTTATTATATTTGAAGAAATTAAATAATGAAAAATCTGCATAAATGAATGTATGGTTCTCGCATAAACACAATGCCTAGAGCCATCACGTTTTTATAACGTACGTTTCCACCCGAATATGTGCATCTGAAAACCTAAATTAAGAATTTGGGATTTGTTTTATTATCTGTTTCTATTTTGTAAAATGTTTTGTAAACTGAATTTTTGATTAGCAGACTCAACGACACAAAAGCGAGCAATGGCCAAACTGTAGGAAAAAAAAATATTTTTATCTCCATTGCGCAAGACTGTGTATGGGAAATTCTAAAGGATATGCTCATTTTAAAATTATTTTGTGATATTGCTGTTGAACTGAATTTTATGGTTTAAGTGCGAAGAACATGATATTTAATAAATAAAGGTAACCTACAAAGCATTTAAGAAACGCACCTACAAAATCTGAAAGCTTTCAGATTTTTCATTTCTTACTTTCTTTCTTTATTTATTCAGGTACTTTTTGATTACCCTCAGCCCTACGAAAAGTCAGTTTGTGAACTGGCAAAAGACATCTGTTTGATTACCTTTAAGCTAATAGATAGTGTTCTGCACTTAAGAATTAATAAAAAGAAGCATTTTATGTGAAAACAAAAATAACACGTCGTCAATGTTTACATTTTTGCAGCCGGTAGATACTGCTTAACGAAATAACCGTTAAGTACAAAGCGTTTAAATTTGTGTATGTTCAAACACAGATGTGGTACTCACATGCGAAGTTTGTTTATTGTCTCGCGCTGTCTCTAAAATACGTTAAAAACGGACAGTTCTACAGAAAGTAGAAACCAAAGTGCAGATAACAAAAAGTGCCGTTTTATTTTCCACAAAACATACTGAAGCTTAAATATGAAACTTCATCGTTAAGAGTTAAAGTTAGCAGTGCTTAGAGTAGTTGGCCACGCTTCATAGGTTTGAACTCTTTAACCGATACAAATCTCGTAGCTAATATCTAGTATCATTAGTAAATTTTTCGCCATCAAATGTAAATTATAATTACATTTAAAATTAAATTATTAAACCAAAACCTTTGATAATTCTTAAGTTTTCATCATCTCAGTAAAATAAAGATGTCGCATAGTAAAAAAAAAAAAAAAAAAAAAAAAAATAAATAAATAAATAAATAAATAAAATAAAATAAAATAAAATAAAAAGAAAGCATATATTTTTTTAACCAAAGGTATGAAGGAAAATACTTGTCTCCAAAATGATTGTATTTAAAAGTTACGAGTATTTGAATGAAATACTATGCCGTTATACGGTCGAGTGAAATTTTACTTGTGTAATCTTTAGTTACGTCATTTTTTTTTTTTTTAATCGAGCATCACTTAAACCTGATACTTGCTTTTAACATATGTGCGTTTGAAATTTCTTGTACTTAACATTTCAGTTTCATTTAAAACTGCTTATATTAAGCCATGTTATCCCACGGTTTCCCCATCTGCGCTTTTTGACAGCAACTTGTATCATTTATCAGATGGTACGAACCACTTATTATCTTACAGGAACACGATTCATCATGCACCGCACAGTAGCAGTCTTTTGTAGAAAAGCCCTGGTAGGTAATAGGAACCCCTTAACCCCCCAGGATTCTTTAAGGTGCACGTGCGCAACACGCGACGTTGGGAGTAAACCAGATCATGAATTACTTTTCCACTGGTCCTGCTGGAAAAGCAGAACGGGAACTGCGTGGAATAATGTGTGACTGCGTTGAAGTTATTCAGCTGGTATGCATTTAGAGAAGCACTTACTTTATTTAAGGACCATGAACAACTTGGTTAGATATAGAAAATGAAATAAATGTACTCTAACAAGTCCATAAGAAAAGAAGAAAATTTTATGCAGTGCTTTCTCAACGGAACAAATTATTTTGAAACAGTTTTGGATCTTTCGTAATATTTTTGAGGAAATGAAAAGAAGCACTGAGTGCGTAAAAGTTACAAAATTATAAAAATTTACTTCTATGAGACTCCGAAAATCTAGTTTTGTGACCTGATTTACAACAGATAAATTTTCGTTGTATTGTATAATATACATAAAAAAACTTTAAATAAACATACATAGCGAAATAGATTAATGCAGAGTTGTAAAATTTAAAAGCAAAAGTAAAAAACTTCATCCCAATTTTATTAAAAGCCCCAGTCCAATTTAAGGATAAGAAAGAGATTATTTGCAAATGCTCTTTCATTGAACATTATTTGCAAATGCAAATAATGTTCAATGAAAGAGCATGAAAGAGATTCTCAATGAAACATTATTTGCAAATGCTAAAGGTTAATAATGATATTCACTAGACAATTAAAGTTTAAATGAAAATGAAGAAAATTAAAATAATATAAAATACAATATCGTGTATAAGTTATCTTCTCTCTCGTTGCCGCGTGCCTTTGGGGTGTAGTTGGATACACGTCTGGCTAGCAATTTGGAGATCGAGAATTCGAAACCCAAAGAAGGCTTTATTTATTGTCATCTTACCTTTTCTATGTCAGAAAATTCTAAATGACTCTAGGTATGTTCTTCCAAGAGAGAGAGAGAGAGAGAGAGAGAGAAAAAAGAGTAAACATAAATAAATAAAAAGAACTGCATATACACAAGTAAACTGCATGTAGTCTTATTTTTGTAAAATGAGTGTTTCGTATTCATTTTTAAAAGATAGTTATAGTCTAAGAATGATATTTAAACAATGAAATATTCCAAGCATACATTCTATTTATCTTTCAAAAAGCAAGGAAATTAATTAAAAGGCAAAATTTTTGTCATAAATATTTTAAGTATACTTTTTTAATCTTCAAATTCGCAAGTGGAGCATTTACATCGTTGAAAAAATATAAGGAAAGCATTTTCATTTTAGGGAAAAAAATATAAAGGAGAGTTTCTTGTCTTAGAAGATATGTAAGTAAAACAGCTTAGAATTAAATGAATGAATTTTTTTCATCTTTAAAAATGTAAAAGAAATATTGTCCTCTAAAAAAAAGTAAGTGACATTTCTCGACTTAAGAAAAGATACAAGTGAAACTTTTTTGACTTAGAAAAAAATCTAAATTTATGTCTTTCGACTTCGTAAAATCAAAGTGTAATTTTTTCCTCCCTAGATTTTGAAATTAACATAAATTTTCACGCACACAAAATAAAAGCGCCCTAAAATACTTTTTCAATTCAAAATATCAAAGTACTTCTTTTTAGTCTTAACGAAACTCAAGTGAACGGTTTTCGTCTTCGAAAAATAAAACATTTCAGTCCCAGAAAAAATTCAAAATATAAATTAATTTTTTTTCTTCTTTCATTTTTAGAGTAGCATGAGACTTTTCCCACAGAAAATGAAAACTTTTCAGCTAGAAAATTTAAATCTGAAGCTTTCCCTACATAAGTCTGGGAAAATAAAATATATTATATTTCTTTATATTTTATTCCTAAGTTCCTTCTTTTGTCTTCATGCTTTCAAGTTCAATAATGCATACGGTAAATCTTAAAAGATTTTAATGTACAACCTATACAAAAACAACATATATTTAAAGTTACGCTTCAGTATTTTATTAAATACTTAAGCCATATATTTATTTAAACACACATGACATTTAATTTACCATTTATATGAATTTTCATAAGCATCATTCACAGTAGGTAAGACAGATTCTTTTTAAAAAATACAAAATGTATCTCATTTCTTCGGCAATATTTCATATTTTTATAGAGAAATTAAGTAGACAGAGAACAGAAAAGTTTGGAAGCATTCCGTTCAGATAAATGAATACGCCTCTATTTCGGGTAAAGATCAGAGTACTCGTATATTGTGCATATAGCTTTAAAGGCTGCTAAGAAATTTAGAGTACAGTTACTGAAACAAGAATACTTTTCGGAGCAAGAAAAGACAGAACACTAATTAAGTTGACTAAAGAGCAGATTATTTTAAATGACTATATCAAAACGTGAAAAGATTATTTACGTAATAGCGGTAACCTTCGTGAAGAACGTTCTATGAGAAAATGACCGTATGAACGTTTACACATGGAGAAAGCATTTATGCTAGAAAGCATTATCTATTTGCTAGAACCAAACCTTGCGTTGAGTCATCATTATAGCTTAAAGTGATCCATTCGGTTTCTAGTGGCCGAACATGAGGAAATTTCTTTCGTAAACACTGAGTAAATCACAAGCCTATATAATGTGTTCCGAAAACACACATCGTGTAATTACTCGCATCAAATAATTTGTATTTAAAGCTACATTAAATGAATCGATATTAGACACATTTTAATTTCTACTGTGCTCTGTTCTAAAAAAAATTTCGAAACACCTGAAACAAATTCTTTACGAATTACTTGTTAAAGTACTCTTTCTCCGTACAACAACATCCAAGCTTATATGTAGACTATATGAGGCTCTTAGCCGTCTATTCGGCTGCGTTCCCGGAGCAGGATGGAGCAGAGAGTAGATGGTTTCTGCCAGGAAGATAACACACTGTGAGGCTAAGGCCAGGTCAGTGGTCTTCCTTGGTGGCGCTCACTCACTCACTCACTCATCAAATTCAAAATATATTTATTGTCAGAAGGAGAAGAAATGAAAGAAAAATATTTTTCCTCTTTACTATTTTTCTAAGATCTTCAGGCATTTCAGAAGCAAAAGAATTTAAAGGCATTTAGATATTGATAGATGACCTTGTAAATAAGGAAAGGTACTGACGTCGGTAAAAATCGAAAAACTTAGAATTACTATGCAAAATGTTAAAAAGTTCCAAATATTCAAATACTCTATAAAGGAAAGAACAAGTTATCTAAGAAGAACATTTTTTTGGGGGGGGGGGTCGGGCTACATTCTTTATCACCTTGCTTATAGAATTCATCTGAGAAATTTTTTGGGATAAACACATTCAATTACTTTAGGTTAGAATTTTATCATTTTTCTTAAGTGACTAGCACAAATGTATTCAAATTAAAATATAATGTTAGATTTAACGCAATTCTAGCTATAAATTGATCATATGCGGCGTTTCTCAATCATTCATATTTTCAGTATAATTACACTAAAAATATAAAAATATTTTTTATATGTACTTTTAAAAATCATGAATCATTTCTGAATTTATAACGCCTAAAAACTCTTTTTTTCGCGTTATACATGATCTACCATCTGGTTTCTAACATCCGTCGTTTAGTAACAAATTTGTTTATGGCTATTATTATTTGTTCAGAGTGAAATGTTTACAATCTTCCCCTCAGAATGCATTTCGTATCTCCCATGTACGCACTGACTTATCTAAATTTCAGCCGAATTTGAAAAGTAAGTAAATATTTCTAAAAATTCTATTCATTTATTTTGAAACGCTTACATGACTACGTTCATTTAAAACCTTAATATTTTTTCTTTTAATCGCAATTAAATTTTGAGGAGCATATCTTAAAAGTAACCAATATCATCCTGTTTTCCCAAAAAAGGTTTTTCTTGAGAAAAAATTTCTTATCAAGAACATCTTAGTAAATGTAATCTTTTTTTACGTTGCTGTGGCTGCAAGTCATTGAATTTTCAGGTACTTTCTTTAAGACTTATATTTACGTTGCTTTTTAAGTACTTCGAATCAGGCTTTACAGCTAACAAGCTGATTTAATCAATTTATTCAAATTGATTAAAAATCGATTTCAAAAATTCAACTTTAACAACACTACAAATTTAAAGGAGAAAGTTCGGAAGGAAAACGAGTTTGCCTTAATTTTCTCTGATACTAGTGTAATCACAGTTAGGTAATGAGAGTTTAATCCAATTCACATGGGCATTGTATCCTTTTTTACAAACCTAATAGATGAGCTACATTCTGCTCAAAAGAAAACATTCGTAGCTTAATATCAAGATAATTTATACAAGTATTTTTTCAGTAATTTTGGTTAATTTTCAATCCATTTTTTTAACTGTGGAAATTTATTCCTAGTCAAACCCTAAAATTATTATTATTCTTTTTACCAATCCATAGCTTATATCACAACTAACCATTACAAAATATTCTCCTTACCTGCTAATACTGTAGCCAAAATAGAAAATAGGTTAATATTTTCTAAATGTCTATAAATTTATTTATCATCAAAAATGTACATAAACATCACATATAATATTACTATTTTTTTCCGAACAGAACTACAACTTCAAACGTAAATTTTTAAACATCTTCACATTCCACGAAGTATATGAATTTGTGATATCAGCGAGTATTCAAGAAAGTTCCAAAACGTAAGCGCTCCCTGCCGTTTCAAACACACAGAAATTCTTTTCCTTTTCTAGTAATGCACATCAATGAATTTTTTTATGCATTTATTACTTTTGAATTTCTGTCTTAAGTGTCTTAAGAAACGCAGTTATCCATCGTTTGTTTGTAAATGTGATAATTCCCTGAATGTTTGGGGGAATACGTACTCATTTTGATCATATGAATGAAAGAGATAATTATTTAAATTTCGATTATAATAAAAAATTTTCTCCCTCCTTCCAGCATGCCTTCGTGGTGTAATGACAACACAATCAGCGCGTATTCGAGAAGTGCAGGTTCGAGTCCCGTTGACGGCACTGCTCATTTTTCATGTCTCCTGCTTCAAAATAACTCTACAGTGTCTCTACAGTGGCGCCTGAACTAAAAGGGGGGGAACAATAGTTCTTCACTACCAGGATTTGGCGACTGGGTCCCCTAATCCCCAGTCGCCCGTTCAAATGGTGAGTATATAAGGTATTTTCGCCCTCCTTCCAGCACGCCTTCTTGGTGTAACTGTAGCACACTCGCGCGTATTCGAGAGGCCCAGGTTCGGGTTCCAGCGAGGGCATTGCTCATATTTCATGTTTTCTGCTTCGAAATAACCTAATGTCTCTATAAGTAATTAGACGAAGAAGTAAATACAGGACGTATAGGTGCACGAAGTCAAGAAAATGCTTTTCGGATGGTTATCTGCTCTAAAAAGGTAACGTTATCCACATGGGCATGTGCTAAATACTCTTCATGTTTGGAGAGCTTCTGTACTGTCATAGTGTATACATTTGCAAGTCCGAAAATTAATAAATGATAACTATTGTGAAAAGTTTTGAAAGAAACTGTTCAGAACTAATTATTCTGCTTCTTCTGTAAGGCATTCTCACAAAAATAAACCATATGCAAACTCCTTGAGACTCTAAGCGAGCATCTGATTTTCGCTGTTACAGAGAATTTACAATTCTACATTTTTGTTTTTTTCATTTGCCTCTTTCAAATATGAAAACGATACGCTGTGATTTTTTGCAGTTGAAAAAAATTCACTGTAATTTTTTTAAGGAGAAAAATTTCCATTTTTATTTATCTATGAAAAACCTTATGCTAATATGAAAGTGTAATTAGAAAAAATTACACTTTGATTTTACAAAGTCTAAAGAAATTAATTTAGATTTTTTTTAGGTCGAAAATGTTTCATTTGTGCCTTTTCTAAGTTGAAAAATTTCACAAATGTTTTTTGTGAAATGAAAATGTTTCATTTACATTTTTTAAAGATGAAAAAAAAATTTTAATTCCATTTATAAGACTAAAAAGACTGTTTAACTCTAAAATTCACTCACTTGAATTTCTTTTAGATAGATATGTCTTATTTATAGTTTGTTTTGCTTTGTGAAAGACAAATAGAAAGTGCACTGCGCAAAAAAGAAAAATGGGACAGTTCTATATCTCTTGTTCTACTGGGCTGATTGACGAAATTCAACTTGCGTTTTTCATGTCTAGCGAGACTAAAGATATATATTAGATTTATACATAACATTATTCTGGCATAGGTAGTTTGACACAAAATCGGACTTTTATGAAATGACATGCCAAGGGTTTTCCATATTTCGATTCTACGACTCAGATTATGCCACACTGCCAAGTTTTGTAAAAATCGTGCGAGTTGTTTTTTTTAAAAAATTAGCTTTCAAAGTTTTAGCTCCTCCATGTTAATTGAATTGGATAAATATTTATTAATATCTCTTTTTTTTATTAAACTTACTTAATTCGTTCTTCCGGAATTCGAAATTTAGACTTAATCCAAATATAATTCGCATATTTTTATGATTTATTTTTTAAATTTGTAATTTTAAAGATTTGTTATAAATTTTTCCAAAAAGATTTTGTATTATAACCTATAAAATTTTTAACATCCTCTTAAAGTAGATGCATTTCTAGGCACACCTGCAAAAAAATTAGAGTTTTTTTATTCAAAATTTTCTAAGATATACATGAAATTACATATTGGCGCGTTTTGAAATTTGGCATCTTTTATTCGAGCGATAATAACGCCAAATGTGGCTTACGCACTTTGTTAAAATTATTTGAAAGTATGAAAGATGACTTTTTCCCCTCTCGTCTTCCCAGGAAAACAGGAAAGGAAAATTAGCTTGATCTAAATTAAGAAAGAAAGTTCGAGAAAGAAATTATTCTTGGAAATTATTAAAAAATACGTCAAGACAAATTTTAGAAAATTTAATATTTAGACATAATTTGAGTCGTAGAATCGAAATATGGAAAACATTTGGCATGTCATTTCAAAAAAAGACGGATTTTGTGTCAAAATACCTATGCTAGAATAATGCTATATATAAATCTAATATATAGCATAAGTCGCGCTTTCGAGACATAAAAAACGCAACTTGAACTTCGTCAATCGGCCCAGTAGAATGGGAAATGTAGAATTGTTTTTTTCAGCAGTGTAGATTTGAAATATTTCATTATTTAAATATCATTCCTAGACTATAATTTACCTTTACAAATGAGTACTGAAGACTGAGGACACTGAAGAACGCTTTTGCTTATATGGAGATCATATCTTACTATTCATGCCGCTATCCTCCAAATGTCTGCTGATCGAGCGCTTTATTTGCTTATTTAATACATCTCCAGCAATATATCTCTCTATCATAGATTCTCTAAGACAGAATTAGGTACAAGCGGCGACTTTTATAATTTGAACCGAGATAGAAATGTAGATCTTACGAAACACAGACTAGGACACAACAATTCAGTGTACCGAGAAGAATTAATAGCTCTAAGAGCAACGATTGATTATTCTCTGCGTCAGTCACAAGATACTACGGTGATGTACAGAGACTCAACACTAATCTTGCCGTTAGTCTCAGCACGGTGAAGCCGAAGTAACTTAGTTATTCAAATATGCAAAATTCTGCATGATAGCTCAGCCCGTAAGAGACGTACTCTAGACTGGGAATCGGCTGATACTAGCATACTAGGAAATGAGTAGGCAGAAGACATTGCGGAAAATCTGGATATGTAGATATAGTGAAGTGTGGTGGACACCCATTTTTTAACCATAGGCAATGTGGGTATTATTCAACCGTTACTAATTATCCAAATAAGTACCTTTCACAGAGCCCACAAGGGGTCAATCTAGGCGTTACTGTGTTGCCATATGTTGCTGTGTTTTATGCTTTATTGCAGAGCTCCGTGAATATTGTGGAAGAGAAGTTTATTATGTTTATGATTTCCTTTCTGAGATGCTTATTCTTGATAGCATATCTTATAAAAGGATTTATTTCACTTTCTGAGTTCGAAAGTTTTAGATGATTTTCAGCTGTGAGCGAGCATTCAGGTAAGTAGTATTCTAAGCTGCCTCTTTCTCCACATAACATTCTGATCTCGTGTAGCTAAATTCCACGCAAAAAAGTACGTGGGAAAGGGGCAATGCTCCGATTTGAACAACGTTAATTTCTCTTGTTATTGAACTGGGTGTAGTGCCTACTTTTGGGATTGGGAAGAGTTGGAATTTCAAATGAACTCAATTGAAGACATATTTGTTAATTTATGTGCACAAATCAGCAACAATTTAATTAATACTTAAAGTTTAAAACTGTAAATAAGGAATTAAATTTAGGCATGCAAGTAATAAATGACTCTTTTTTCACTTGTTCCATAATTTTCTGAATAAATATCATACTTCTAACCAGTTTGTGACACAAATATTTATAAAATTCCCATTATTTACAAGCAAAGAGAGCGATGATTAATACTCAGAACAGTAAAGAGCAAATCGTTACCAATACATGTCAACGTATGAAAAGAAACAATGAAGTACTAACGTCAACTATGTCGACTAATGACATTAAAAATGTGAAGATACTCGTATCTTCATTAATGTGTTTTTTACACATTAATTAATTAATGTCACATTAATTTGTAAAAAACACATTAATTGGAATTTAATTTATTTTCTGTTTGGACAGCTAATGCAGAAGAACACTGGAAAGCTTAAATTCTGTTTTTTAGACGAAAAAACAAAACTAAATAAATATTTTTGTCTAACATTAAATAATATTTAGAACAGAAGCATGCCAGTTTGAAATTTAAAACAAGGCAGAATAAAATATTAGATGAAGGTCGGTTAATTGGAGGGAAAAAAATGCGTATTGTGTGCATTTTTTCTGCAAAACTAATGTCAGTTTAATCATTTGCCTAATTTTTACTAACATGCGATTTCTGATTTAAATGGTTAATTGCTTGTTAAAATTTTCACCAAATATTTTAGATTATATATCAATATGTGCATCTTTCATAAAAGTTTGGGTTCCAGAATATGATCTTAAATTCCTTGAAAATAAAAATTGAAGAAATCTTTGTCAGCATGTTAATTTTCTGTTACCTAAATGCTCTCTATGTAGAGCGTTATGGTGCAAGTTCTAAGAAGCATTTATGAAATGTAAGTATAGTCTGGAATAAATTTTATGAGCCAATCGTTTTTATGGTTCATTGCCCACAATTCGTATCCAGGGTTGGACGTCTGGCTTCAAGACTGGTTCTCTTTAACTGCTGCTGTGTCTGAGGGGAAGATTTCGATCTTTATTGCATCCACTGCTGAACGAGAAGGAACAGCGATAATGATGTTTAATTAGAGATTAACAACCATCCAATGGTCCGCTGATGCAGAACTTAATTTGATGGCAGTCGTACTATCAACGGGTGATTAAAAAGCTGCTGTGATTGTCACCGCCTCTTGCAGCACAAATTGCTTTAAGAGTTTTACAATCGATACTAGCGCCGAAATTGAGCAAGTTTTCTTTTTATTTTGCCTTGGCGCCGGCAGCAGGCATAAAATGAACTTAGAACGATAGACTGAGGCTATTTTTTCACGTTTCTCAGTAATTAAATGATCGTTTGGTGAAAAATCATTGCATCTAAAACAGGAATAATTCTACTCGTATTAACGAGATGGAAGTAAGTAATAATTCTTGAAATAATTGCTTATGATAAGTGCAGGTAATAAGTTACCAGATGTCTGTTTTTCAATTGAATGAGAGTTAGTCGCACTGTTGATTTGACATTTCAGGCTGCATTCAGAATTTATCACATTACCATTTTTAGAAAATTTCTAGTACGGAATGATAAATGAATTTTTAAAACTAGGAAAATATCAAAAGCACGATATTTTAAAGATTAAATATCATGAAATGAAATGAATTAAATATCATGTAACATTAGACTGAAGTTATTTCCTCAGGTTTTTTATTAATTAAATGATCGTTTGATGGAAAATCATCGAGTGTAAAACTACTCATATTAACAAGATGAAGGTAAATAGTAATTCTTGAAGTAATTGCTTATGATAAGTGCATGTAGTAGTGTGCCAGATGTCTGTCTTTCAACTGAATGAGAGTTAATCGCATTGTTGATTTGATATTACAGTCAGACTTCATCTCATCACCATTTTTAGATAATTACTAGTGCGGAATGATAAATGAATTTTTAGAACTATGAAAATATCAGTTATCAAAAGCATGATATTTTAAAGATTAAATATTATTAAATGAAATTTGAATTTATACAGAAAGTTTTTAAATTAAAAATGTTTTAAATTAAATTTTCATACAAAAATTTTGAAATGTTATTGAATAATAAATTCTTTCTTTACAAAGAATCATAGCTTTAAAAAAATAATCATTATAAAGCCGTATGCATATTGTTTCTTCGTATACGCACGTGAGTAGAAAGTTTGGGGTAACCCGGAGACGGAAGTGACGTCACAATTCGCGGGCGTGCCCGCCGTCATCTTAAAATCACATGATAACCGGAAGCGATTCACCGATTGTCATGTGAATCGAAGATAGAAAGACAACCGACATTTCCTTGAAGTGACGTAGACGTGTTTGACCTCATAAATTAATAATTTTTATTTTTTATGACAACGACGGTATTTTTTCGAAGTTTTATTTTGTGACAACAACGAATTTTATTTATCGTTTTTGTGGTAACGACCAGTTAAACCAGTGTTTGGGATGACATCAATTTTAATTTGTTTTCTTCAGTGTTTTCAATAATTTAATATGTCATTATTTTTAATTATTAAATCTGTCGTGATTTTAATTATTTTATCTTAATTATTCTGAATTAAAATCTTATTTAATCTGTAATTATTTTTGATTGAGTCCATTACTTATTTTATTACCAATACTTTCTCCATGAATTTTAAAAAGTTGGGATTGGAACCCACAACCTTTTGCATAAGAGAAGTGCATCTAGTAACAAAACAATGTATATGTCCTTTCAAATCTGTTTTTTTAACCTTGTGTAATGGAGAAAATCTTTTTTTTTTTTTTTATTTCCAATAGCAAGTTACTTGACATGAATAATATAACATAATAAAATACATAAATAAAAAATATAAACAAAATAATACAGAAGTAAAAGTCATTACCCATGCGCAGCCTCGCAAACCATGTCGCTGAGTCTCAGATTTTTCCTGACTTGCGATGCACCGCATAAGACGGAGCTCTATCCATAATACAATTTCTGCATGATGGGAAAGTTGGGCTTGGCAGGAAACGAATGCAAAACAAGTGCGCCACCAAGCAGTTATGTCCAACAATTAGTTGCAATTGCGCCAGAGCTGTAAGATGAGGCTAGTTAGGGATATTGTCTTGAATAGTCTGAGCATCAAGTAAATCACTTATGCCAAATTTTTCCTATTTCTGCTCACTTTTAGTAATTCTGATGTGGAGGTACATGGTTTTGAACCATAGGCACTCCGAAAATTGCAAATCATTGGCATTGGCTCTTTCTAGAATTTCTACACCCTAACTCTTGATGGAAGTTACAAGCTGAAGTATATTTATAACACTTTTAGCAGATGAAATCGAAATCTCATTTCTAATTATCTGTGGAGCCATGGATGCCTTTTTAGGCAATAGATCGGCTTGTTCATTACCGTCCGCAGTGGGGACGGTAATGAACAGCAGTGGTATCCTCTGCAGGAGAACGTCAATTTCTTTCCTCTTGAGCTGTTGTAAAATAATTTTACACTGCAATACATATAAAGATGTAGCTACGGCATCAGAAGCAATAACCTGAATAGAATCAGACAGTATCACAACCATAATAGAAATCAAACTTCTAATCAGATGTTGTTATCTTAACAGCAGCTGTCTCACCATCGAACGCAATTGCAAAATTTCCCATAGGAATATAAAATGCAAGTAATTAACAAAATACTGCCGCCCCGACAATTGGTGAATCAATTGAACGTAATCCAGCGATTTACAAAGCCTTTCAGATATCGAAGTTCTGGATTCTCCAGAGATTGTCAAATTAAACTAAGATTATAAATTTGTGTAACTGAAATCGTTTATTAAGTTGAAGTTAAGACACAATAACACGCCGAATAAATACTAATTCAGAAGTCAAACAACAAAAATCAGCGTTATATTTACAAAATTTTCACAGGACTAGTTTCGATGGTTTTACCGAACCACCATCTTCAGCTGCAAAACCTAAAAAAAAAAAAAAAAAAAAAAAAAAAAAAAAAAAAAAAAAAAAAAAAAAAATTTCGGTTTTGCAGCTGAAGATGGTGGTTCGGTAAAACCATCGAAACTAGTCCTTTGAAAATTTTGTAAATATAACGCTGATTTTTGTTGTTTTACTTCTGAATAAGTTGAAGTTGTTAATTAATGTGAATAACTAATTAATTGAAATTATAATTTTTGTAAACCCTAGTTCTTAAAGTTCACGTAATAAACTAGCAAAACTTTTCATTCATTGTCCAGTGATGGCTTGGTGGTTAAAACTGAGTATTGATAATTCAGCCCAGATTTAGTCCTGGTAAACAGGTTGGCCGCAGGAGCATTTTCGGGGTTTTCCTCATGTGCAAAATGAATATTTTCCAGTAAGGCACCTCTCTTCCATGAGGCCGATAGCTATCCTGAGATTTGTCATAACTGAATAAAAATAAAAAAAGGTTTCAGTCATTGATTTCAGTCTGTAGATGATCTCTGTCTGAAAAACTTTACTGAGTTATTAAACCGAATTTAAGTTTGTTTCTTTAACATCGATTATAGCAGAGCACTCTAGGGCTGCCTAGCAAAAGAAAATTAGGACTTCGTGCTTGTTGACGTCTTTCTAAAGAAAACTACCTTCATGTGGGTTACACATGGGTGATCCACGAAACCTAGAATAAAACTGAAGACTTTTAATCTCACTTATAGACACTTGAAACTCTTTTATAACTTAATTAAATTAAATAATTTATTGCCTTTTTTAGGCTTTAATTCAATAAACATGTTTGATTTTAAAATTACTTAATCCGTATACAAGGAATCATGAATTGTGAATGCTTATAGAAAAATCATCTGCATGAATCTGCTCGCGCTGTATTTCGAAATATACAGCTCGAGCAAAGCGTCTTTCTCTGATTACAGAAGTTACATACACTATATCCTGAAAATATAAAAATGTGAAATTTTTACCAATGCGTGGCCTTGTTTTAAAGCACTTTTACTGTGATTTAATATAGCAAAAGAATAATTAGTAACTAAATGACATCGATGGAAGGGAAATCTAACTGTGCTTTGTGGGTATCATGAAATTAAATCGCTCGTCGTCTGTAGCTTAGAAATATGTTTAGATGCATTTCTTCAGATTTTAAGAGCACCAGGAATTGATACGAAAAGTTTTAAAGAAACTAGTAACATTGGTGGCTTTTCAAAAGGGAGCAGGTCTTTTGTGAGTAGTGACGTTATTGAAAGCGTTCGTGACAGAGGACATATTCAGAGCCTTTGACATGCCATTTAGAGTTACTGAAGATCATAGAAACAGATGCTTTGTTACAGAGCAAATGTTATAGGGCAGGTGACAATATAATAGTAGATATTGTCCAAGCTATAAAGGGGGCATACCTGGAATTTTTATTAACGTGGTATTGTTTTATAAAAAGTTATTTACTGCAATCATCCTTTCCAACAAAGCATACATATCTAATTATAATAGTTTTAGAGCAATAAATTTTTGTAATCAGGAAAGGTTTTGTGGTAGTCCTGTATAATAATAGAATTTAGCTTCTGAAACGTTGTAGGGCTCACCAGTGGCCGAGCAGCAAAGTGGCTGAACACTGATAGTTCAACTTAGGTTCTATTTCAGGCGAATAGGCTAGCTGTATGAGCGTTCTTGTGGTTTTCCCCTATGTGTAAAGAGGATACAAACCAGTTTCCCTTAGAAAGTCCTCCACGAAAACACCCCTTCCCTTACTAAAATAACCCTAGCATGCTTTTCAATAGTCAAGTAAATCAAACCAAACTTAAACATTGTAAATTAGAAGCTCAGTAAAAGTAAAATACAACAGTCGCAACGAACAACTATTCTACAGTTTCTAGAACTTGAAAATGCTTATTTCCGAGTTACAGCTGAACGTATCTCTGAATGAAGTACAAAATAACAAAGGAACGGATGTAATTTTACTATGAGATTCGTTGATTTAGTACCATTTTCAGTTAGTATTTTTTTTTTTTTAATTTGCTTAGTGTTCCGTCATTTGGCACTACACGGAAAGGAAGGGATGCCCCATGGAGGACTTTTCAAGGAAACTGGCTTGTATCCACTTTATACATGGGGAAACAAGAAAACGCCCATACAACCAGTCCGTTCGCCGGAACTCGAACCCTGGACCGAACTGCCAGTGTTCAGCAGCTTTTATCGCTTGACCGTTCAGTCTATTTGCTAACATTTTTTTTTTCAAGAGTTCATGCAAGTGCGTATAATACTTTTTTTCAGTAAACAGCAGCTGACTTCATAATACTAAATAGAAAAAAATAAAAATCTAATGCTTAAGAAATACTTCCAGAATTCATGAAATCTTGAAGATCATTTTATTATAGTAAGATGTTTTATACTGGTCACGCTCACGCTGTGCAAAGAATACAAGTTTAACGCATTATGCATTATTCAATACACTGATTAAGGATTGAAGAAAAAGAACATTTCCTGAGCTATGTTTTCAGAACCGTTTTGACACTATAAAAATAGTGCCAAGCTTTTGGCTGGGTTGAGAACACGAAACAGAATAAAAGCTTTCAAAAACAAAAAGTGCTTTTGCACAATTATTGCTACACGAAAGCACGTGTTTCTTTTGCACTGCTTATACGTGTATGTGAGCTCAGCTATGTGTTTATATATATATACGCGTTCATGCGTTGAATGTAGAACGTTTCAAGCTCCCGATTTGGTCTAGGTATGATTTACTTGCGCAATATTTTGTCAATCACCGAGTAAATGAAATCCTTGCACAGATTGTGTCTAATTTGTGCACTATGAATATATTTCATGAGATTCGTTATTATTTTTTCGGAACTTTCGCTCATAAAGCCGAAACGTAGGCAGCATGGTATGGGAATTCAAGATAACTGAATTATTTGAATTACGGCGCAGGACGCGAAGATTATCTACCTAAATGGAGGGACGCCTTCGTGGAAGACTTTTTAAAAGAAACTAGCTCGTTTTACCCATGAGAAAAACACCTGAACTCCCAAGCAGCCATTCCTTTCGCTGAGATTTGAAATTAGGTCAACAGCGTTCAGCGATTTTATCATTCACTATTCAAGACAAGATACAGATTGTGAAAAGTCCTGAAAGAAACTTGTAAGAGACCTGTTACTGACAAGCCAAAATGGTGTTGGCTACCATGGTACCATGCTGTTCAATGTTGGTACGCACACCATGCATGAAAAATTTGCAACACCAAATCCGAGATTACCACAGCAATCTTATTAGTGCAGAGCAACAAATCGAAAATTTATGAAATCAGCAGAAATGTAATTTATGAAAATTAATGTAGAGAATGAGCTTAACGTATCATGCAGCAATACAATTCAGACGCTGCAACAACGGTATTATCAGATGAAATTTTCCCCAAGAAGAAGCTTTTATTTTCTGTTCATCATTTAAAAGCCTCTACCTGATTATTTTGATAATCCGAATAAACTCAGGTTTTAATTAACTTGGATAATCGAAAGCTAAATGCACCAGCTTGAGAACACAAATTCAACTGCGACTGGTAAATGCAACAATTTCCTTTCATTTAGATGTATGTGCACATAAAATAAACAAACACTAAACTAAGTAAAGTGCAAACAATGTGATATTTTACTTCAGTATAGCTTGCACATTTAATGAAACATTAAATTGATGTATTCGATTGAACCACGAAATAATTAGAAGTAAACCAGTACGCAAAAATTTTCGAAAGATTCTTCTCATTTAAAAATACATGGTCGAAAAGATGTTAATTGTTATATTTGATGTAAATGGGCAGTTAAAAATGTAAATTTTTTTAGCAACCCAAAACTTCATATTTAGTAATGTTATGGATTAAAAATTCTTCATCGACATAGTTGCACAAAGGGGAGATATAGCGATTTCGTATAACAATCTAAGAAATACACTCACGTTTGTGAAAATTGCAACACCAAGAAGGAATCGTCATAATTGAATGCAATTTAATACACAGTTGAGTGGTAGTGGTACAAATAAATGATTAAATGTTCAAAGCAAACAAACAAGAACAAGAGATCAGAATCAGTATTTTGTGTGGCCACCACGCGCCGCAATAAGTGCTGCTACACGACGTGGCATGGAGTCAAACAAAGTTTGAATGTCTGACTGAGGAAGAGCATTCCATATCGTTTGTACGCGTACCCAAAGTTCGTCTGCAGACGCAACAGGACGAGGATCACGAGCAAGACGCCGACCAATGACATCCCACACATGTTCAATTGGCGACATATCCGGGGAACACGCAGGCCAAGGAAGAAGCTGTACCTGCTGCGCTGCAAAGAAGGATTTAACAATCCGAGCAGTATGAGGGCGGGCATTGTCCTGTTGAAATACAGCGCCTGGCAAGTTTTGAAGGAAGGGAACAGCTTCGGGCTGTAGAACTTCACGGATATACCGGTTGCTGTTCAGATTGCCCACAATTCGTAGCAATTGAGATCGTCTATGATATGCTATGGCGCCCCAGACCATAACTCCGGGTGTTCGTCCACTGTGGCGTTCGATAATGCACTCCGGAAGGTGGCGTTCACCGGCATAGCGTCTGACACGAATGCGGCCATCATGGTACCACAAATTAAAGCGGGATTCGTCAGAAAACACGACATGCTGCCAATCAGCACGCCAGTCTCTATGCTGATTGGCCCATTGTAGCCGCAGGCGGCGATGGTCGTGCGTTAGGGGGATCCTGTATAAAGGAGTCCGTGCGCGCAGTCCACACTGCAGCAGACGTCTACGAATTGATGAAGCACACAATGAAACACCTGTAGCTATTGACCACAGTGCTGCCAATTGTCTAGAGGAAGCTGTACGGTCCGTCCGTGCCATGCGGACCAGGTGTCTATCATCGCGAGCTGACGTCACATTTCGGGGTCCACTCCCGGATTTCCGAGTTGTCCGACACTCGTCCGTCCACTGCTTCCAAACGCGCATCACTGTGCTGCTGTTACGCTGCACGCGAGAGGCTACTGCACGATACGACAATCCAGCTTCACGAAGGCCGATGATTCTCCCTCGTTCAAACTCTGTAAGTTGTTCAAATCTCGCTCTCTTTCGTCGACGAGACATAAGTACAGATTGAGTTAACGTTTACCACTAGCAGATAACCACCGATAACCATACACGCCTCGCTACAGCCGTCTATTTATTCGGATCCATCAGCCGTTCAGAGGCCGCTGCTCAGCATACGCATGCGCTACGGATTTGCAATTCTAATCATTTGCATATCATGCGCTACTTTGCATTTCCTGAAAATTTCAGCTCACTCGCGTAAGTCCTTCATGGTGTTGCAATTTTCACAAACGTGAGTGTATTTAACCACAAGAGATTTTGATGAATGATGCATTTCGAAAGATGTCATTGTTAAATTATATATAAGAAATTAGGAAACTGTTTAATTTATTGACACTTTTCTTTGAATTATATTTAAGCATTTAACTGCCATTTCTTTGAATTATGTATAAGCATTAAACTGGAGTTTTTTTCTGATATTATTCTTTGAGTTTACAATTTTTGCAGATCAGCGTAAAAACATTTCCTCCACGGAAAACCTTTTGCGAAGCCTTTTCCCATCGGCCAGGTAGTCTTAGAGTGCTTTTTCGTAATTAAACAATCCAGTCCAGTTGACTAGCCGTGCTGTAAACCATAAAGCAGGGTTTCTTAATTTTTTTTTTTTTTTCAGTCGCGAACCCTTTTTATCACTGAGATTTTTTCACGATCCCCAGGATCCCATAATATTTACAAAAAGACACAATAACACGCCGAATAAATACTAATTCAGAAGTCAAACAACAAAAATCAGCGTTATATTTACAAAGTTTTCACAGTTAAAAACATTTCTCCTAGTAATTTACTCATGGTTTCTTTTGATGTAAAATCATTATTCACCAATGTCCCAGTGGAGGGTGCATTAAGATGTCTAGAAACCAGACTTCGCGAATTTCATTTCTCTTGCATCGAAATTGATGAACTAATTTCTCTCACTCAACTCTGTTTGAAACAAACACATTTTGTTTTCCAAAATAAATATTACAAACAAACTGAGGGATTAGCCATGGGAAGCCCCCTCAGTCCCATCCTGGCTGATATCTACATGCATTATTATGAATCAAAATTGTTTGAAACTTTAAACTTCCCGGCATGGTTCCGCTACGTAGACGATACTTTTACTCTGTTTGAAGGTAATAAAGATGATTTAAATAATGTTCTTTCAACAATGAATTCTATTGATCCTGCTATTCAGTTCACTTTTGAGCTTGAGACTTGCAATTCTCTTCCGTTTCTCGACATTCTGGTCACACGTAACACATCCAACTTCAGTACTACGGTTTACCGTAAACCTTCATCGGTTTGCTTTCCACCACACTTTAAATCGTGTCATCCGACTAAACAAAAGTTAGCTTCATTTTATTCCTATGTTTTCCGTGCTCTTCAAGTTTGCTCCTCCAAACTAGCCCTTGATGAAGAACTAAATTATTTAAAAGCAATAGCTATTGACAGGGGCTTTCCACCCAACATTATTAATCAAGCAGTTAAAAAATTCTCATTTCAACACACTAAAAGGCACACTCTTGTTTTAGGAGATTATAAAAATTCTGTTGTCATTCCCTTCTTTCCATCAATTAGCTATAAAGTTGCACATATTTTGCAGAAATTTAACTTTCGGGTTGTTTATTCTCCCATGAATAAAATTCCGAGTTCCATACTCAAGGACCCCATTCCGGATATGAATTCCTGGGGTATTTATAGGATTCCTTGCCAGTGTGGTTTAATTTACATTGGCCAAACTAAGAGAGCCTTAAAATTTCGCGTCAAGGAACATGAGGCATATGTTAGAAAAAAGGAAACACAGAAGTCTTCTGTTGCTCAACATTGTTGGTCCGAAAACCACACTTTCAGTTTTTCTGCTGCCAAAATTATTCAAAAAACATCTTCCATTGGAGAACTGGATTTTCTAGAGGCATTTCACATTCATAAAAATCTTTCTGTTCTAGTTAACGATCCTAATTCCAATCCAAATTTGCCTTCGGCCTTTAAAGAAATTATGTTTTAGTTCTGGTTTCACCAACAGATGGCGCCACTTGCTTATTCTTGTCCAGGCTTTCTTATCTTATCTAATCATTATTTCCTATCTGGTTCATTTGCGGTTTTGCAGCTGAAGATGGTGGTTCGGTAAAACCATCGAAACTAGTCCTGTGAAAACTTTGTAAATATAACGCTGATTTTTGTTGTTTGACTTCTGAATTTACAAAAAGGTTAGAGTAGACTTTAAGGTACCTCTTACATTATAGCGAAGTTGTTGTTTCATTTATGGTAGCCTGAGTAGTTGAATGTTATGGAAACCCTATTGTGACGTAATCGGGTGCATGATTCTGGAAATTTTGAATCATGAGATGTTTTGTAAGCGCTTTTGTGTTGTGTGTTGGTTTTATTGTTTAGACGGTAGAATGGTTGAATGTAGTAAGATTAATTTGAAGTTTCTGTACGATTTGGAACGAAAGGGGGAAAGAGCGTTAAGTGACTGGTGTGTAAATGAAGTTTTACTTTGTAGCCATTTTAAGTGTCCTATATGTAGGAAGGATATGCGTCTAGTCGAACGCAAAAACCGTTTAGATGGATTTGAATGGGTTTGTAGAAAGAAAGGCTCAGATGTGACGACGCCGATTTACGGATTCGAGTTCAGATAATTTTAGGAAGTTTTGGGATGCTGTCCAGGAATTTTGTGTGCCACAGACTAAAGACGAAGGAACTTCTAAATAGGGTAAGTGGATATTTGCTTTTTGTAGTGCTTAAATGTATAACATGTTTTTCCTTTTTTATGTTATTTTATTGTTTACTTTAAAATGTAGTTTATTGAGATTATGTATTTTTTGTTTGCCTGTATTGTAGAAGTGGGTGCTCCTTTGACTTTTTAAGTGAAATATATCGATGTGCACATGAACAAAGTGCAGGGAGTACGCAATGCAAGTTTGTGCAATTTTTGGATATTTTTTAAGTGAAAATAGGTCGACGTGTACATGAATAAAGTCAAGGGAGGGCGCAATGCCATTTTTGTGCAATTCGGGGATTTTTTTAAGTGAAAATAGGTCGATGTGTACAAGGATACCGAGTTTGTGCAATTCTTTGTCTTGTTATTTTGGCTTTATGTAAATTTTTGCGCCAAAAGTCGCCATTATGCAAGCCAAAATAATAAGTCAAAGAATTGCACAAACTCGGTATCGATGTACCGCCAAAATTCACCAAGGGGTACTCTAAAATATACTTTTACCTTACAAAAATTTTGTGGGACCCCATAAGTATTGGGCAGATATGACACACGAGTGAGTGAAACTGTCAATTTTTTTCACTTTTACTGTAGTATACTATTGCAGTTTTAGATCATTAACTTTAATTTCTAATTTTAAGACATAGAACAACGTGAAAATTTTAAATAAGTAACAAACGAAATGACAGCGTCACGTGCAAAGCAAGGAAAATGAACATGTATATTATAAAAAGAATGAGTCGAAACGTTTTCGTTTTTTTCTTTATCTGTATTGTATTATCTTCCTCTATTTTCAGATACTTTGTGTAAAAATTTTTGGTAATTGTAAAATTATTATAATAAGTTCAAGAAATATCAAAACTGCTAAAATTTTTGGCGACTCCCTGCTGCAGTTCCGCGACCCACAGTTTAAGAAACCCTGTCATAAACGATTTCTGAGCGATTTTGTGCACCGAAGCTTTCTTTTATAAAGTAATTAGAGACTAAAATTTAAAGTAATAATTATAAAATATATATATAAGCTGAAGGACGTTCAATGATAAAGAATAAAAAGAAGAAAATGAACATTTAAATTGGACGTATACTAAATATCGTAAGGCAGTGCAAAAGAACGGAATCATGTCAACAATAAAATATTAGTGAAAACAGGGAATATTCCTTTTAAAAATCAAAAAGAGAAGAAGAAAAGAACTATATAAATATGCAACGTTTAGGAGAAAATATTTCATAAAAGCACGGATACGGTTTACCGGTAAAGGAGCAAAATGATAATGAGTTGTGAAGGTCACAACTAAAAGCCCTATGTTCTATGTTTGTATGATATATGAACGTAATAAATCCAAATAAATTTTTAAGTCAAAAAAGGCGAGGAACATTTGGTTTCTTTGACGTAATTGTTTTCGTCAATAAAATCATATCTCCTCCACAGTGAAGGCTACATGCTTCCGTCAAGTATAATTTCCCCCCCCCCCTCAGCAGAAACTTCTGTTCTTTTCGATTTCATTTTCATTCATAGTTTATTAAATGAACAGAGGAGAAGAGAGCCCAGATTTTTGAGTGACACCTAGAATTAGAGTTAACTTTTTGTAGGTACTCTTAGTCGGTATACTTTTTGTAGGGGTTAACGCTGTTACCCTAGGAAGGTGGAACTCCCATGTGTTTTACATTCCATCGTTTTGGACCCCACCAGTTCTTTTCAGAACTTCAATTGGCAACACCCTTAATACCTGTTTCGGGCCACCCACGTTTCTCATTGTAAGTACATTTATGCACTACTAATATACGCCCCCACTATACGCAGTAATAATGAAACTCAGATCGATAAAAATTCTTCGTCGACTTAGTTAGTTGCACGAAGGGGTGACACAACGACTTCTTAAAACAATCGAAGAAAAATTCGACGATAACAGCTTTTGTTTATTAATGACGCATTTCAAAATATGCCAGTATTTAATAATATGTAAGAAATGAGGAAACTATTTCATTTATTGACTCTTTTCTTTGAATTATTTCCTAACTCTTAAATAGGCTGTCAGTCACCCTTGCCAACAATAAAACACTGACTATATTTTGCTTCACCTAAGCGCAAAATTCGAAAGTTAATTAAAACGCTTCTTCACTTACTTTATTTTTTAAACTTCTTAGTTTACTTTTTCAGAAGCATTTTGCCCTTATGAAGACTATTAAAAATGATGGCTATAATCTTTATTGCTTCAAATATTTATCCTAGACATTTATTTTCGCTTACAAAATTTCTCAAATTAAGGTACAGAAATTTTTAAAAGCACTTTCAACATCATGAGTGAGGCATTATATAAATACAAAACAAATATTGGTTGATCTTTACAATATGGTAACTGGTAGTTTGGCGACATTTTGGAGGCGATAAAGGTTACTACCTGGGACTTTGGTAATAATGTGAGCAGTACTCAGTTCCGATTACGCATTATTTTGTGTGAGGAAAATGAGAGATCATGGGATATGTAATGTGATATTAATGGACGAATTACGGTTCTTTAATCGGAAAAGGGGGGGAAATCGGGAAAAAATCTGGAAATTTTGTATTTGGCTTTATTCTGTGTTGTGTGAAGCAGTGTTTGTGAATTTTTGAATCCCATGGCCGTAACTAAAGTGAATTCGAAATGGGTATTTATGTATGTATTAATTTAATGTATGTGCTCATTTATATTTTAAGTAGTGTTTTTGAATTTAATTATATTTTAATTAAATGATAGTTATTTTGTGAATTTTATGTTTGTAGGAATTTGGTATACGTTTTAGTTGAAGTAAACGTGCATGGAAATAATTTAAATATCTGACACTAAGTATTTGTAATGGTTGCGGTATGAATTCGTTGGTGATGTGTATAATGTAATAGATGATTTAGAGGTAAAAGTTTTTGGATATTTTATTTATTTTATATGTGGAAATGTTCATATTTGGAAAGGGTAAATACTTTTTCGCGATCAGGTAATTTCATATATGTTCTTTTTACCGGGTTTAAAGATTGAGAAAATTGTCATGTATTTTCGTGAAATTTTTCTAATGTATGAGAAAAAAGCAGTGTACATGGATATAGTGAAGAGTGTGAGCAATGCCATTTTTGTGCAATTCTGGGATGTTTTTTTAAGTAAAAATAAGTCGGCGTGTACATGGTTTATGTGTATGTGTTATTTTGAAAAACGCGTAAGGAGTATGGTATTGGGCACTCGTTCCCAATTTTGCAGTGAATATTTGTCATGATTAAGCAGTTTTGTTAGATAAAATTTCTAGCATAAGTGTAATTCGGCTAGTAGATTGTTGGAAGAAGTGTTCAGTAGATAAAAAGAAAAGAAACATGTCTTTACTTCATGAAGACAAAATGGCGGCGGGAAAAAAAAATAGAGGGTTGCTGTAGGAGAGTTGGTCGCCAAATTTTCGCCAAAAAAACGCCAAGTTGCCATAATGTCAAGATCAACCAAAAATATTTCTGTACTCATAAAAGAGGTTTACGTTTCACCAGAATAGGAAGTTAGAAGGATGGAAAAGACGACATCATAATAATTTCTCATTCGCTGTATCAAATATGTCGGTATGATGTCTTGAAATCACACATCATGTTCTCAAGTAGAATAGATAGCATAACATGGATGATTTTGGAAAGATGGCGTAAACACGCTTATATTTCCCATGTCGAGTATCATTTTAGCTAGCTAGGGATGTAATAAACAGTTTCAGTCTGTCTAGAAGAGCGAATGTATCGAACAGTCATTTACCTTCTCAACTTTAATAGATCTGCTTTGACTCGATATTAGAAATTTAGCAAAGATAAATAATTCATATACGTGCATTGCTATTTATTTGAAGCTACTCATATATGGACTTTTAATCTGCTACTTTGTTACATTAACAGAAATTTTGTAAATTTGCAATAAATCATTGTCCATTTGCTTTATTCTTAATCTTTCAACTTCCTTTCAGCATGAGATGATTATACAAATTTCTTAACATTATCAAATAATATGTCACTTATGTAAAACGGTACTTGAAGATTTTCAATATTTTCTGTGGTTTATTATACATAATTAATTATATCGTAAGTGTAAATGGAGTTTTTCTGCAATTCATTCACGTACTCGAAAATGTCGAAACTAAACTTATATTTAACTTCCCGCGAAATAATTAAAAAAAAAAAAATTTAAATTTCTAACTTCAACGCATTTTTGTATATCAAATATAATTTAAAAAAATGGAATTTAGCTGTTCTACGTCACCATGTTTCTTATCCGATAATTGTAAAATATAAATATCGAACTAATTTAAGTTTATATTGTTTTTGAGTTAATGGTTCAAGAAAATTAATAATCCAAAGTCGTATAATGGATAAAATGCGGCTGGTGTTTTTTATTCAGCGGTTCACCAATGAAAGAGATATTAAAAACTAAACAATGGTTATTCGACTTAGATTCAAACCTCAACGGAAAGGCTGGCAGCACGGAAGTTTTCGTATTTTTCTCCATGTGTAAAGCAAATACCAGCCAGTTTCCCATACAATGGCCACCACAAAAGCATCCCATGCTTAGTCATGGGATGCTTTTGCGGTTTCTGTGGTGGCCCCAAATGCTTTGTCGTGATCTAAATAATCCTGATAATCTTCTTTCAATGCTTTTGTTTGAGCAATTATTATTATTGATATTCTCCTTTTTTATACATTTACTTAATAGAAGTAGATAGGTTATATTTTAACAACAGAACTTACAGAACTGCATCGTATCTAAAAATTAGGTGAATATCACTTTGACCATATTAAAAAAACGGTTGATCTTTACATTATGGTAACTTGGCGATTTTTTGGCGACTAACTCTCCTACAGCAACCCTCTATTTTTTTCCCGCCGCCATTTTGTCTTCACGAAGTAAAGACATGTTTCTTTTCTTTTTATCTACTGAACACTTCTTCCAACAATCTACTAGCCGAATTACACTTATGCTAGAAATTTTATCTAACAAAACTGCTTAATCATGACAAATATTCACTGCAAAATTGGGAAAAAGTGCACAATACCATACTCCTTACGCGTTTTTCAAAATAACACATACACATAAACCATGTACACGCCGACTTACTTTTACTTAAAAAAACATCCCAGAATTGCACAAAAATGGCATTGCGCACACTCTTCACTACATCCATGTACACTGCTTTTTTCTCATACATTAGAAAAATTTCACGAAAATACATGACAATTTTCTCAATTTTTAAACCTGGTAAAAAGAACATATATGAAATTACCTGATCGCGAAAAAGTATTTACCCTTTCCAAATATGAACATTTCCACATATAAAATAAATAAAATATCCAAAAACTTTTACCTCTAAATCCTCTATTACATTATACACGTCACCAACGAATTCATACCGCAAGCATTACAAATACTTAGTATCAAATATTTAAATTATTTCCATGCACGTTTACTTCAACTTAAACGTGTACCAAATTCCTACAAACATAAAATTCACAAAATAACTATCATTTAATTAAAATATCACTAAACCATGTACACGTCGACTTATTTTTACTTAAAAAAACATCCCAGACTAGCACAAAAATGGCATTGCGCACACTCTTCACTATATCCATGTACACTGCTTTTTTCTCATAAATTAGAAAAATTTTACGAAAATACATGACAATTTTCTCAATCTTTAAACCCGGTAAAAAGAACATATATGAAATTACCTGATCGCGAAAAAGTAATGAAAATTTCCACATATAAAATAAATAAAATATCCAAAAACTTTTACCTCTAAATCATCTATTACATTATACACGTCACCAACGAATTCATACCGCAACCATTACAAATACTTAGTGTCAGATATTTAAATTATTTCCATGCACGTTTACTTCAACTAAAACGTATACCAAATTCCTACAAACATAAAATTCACAAAATAACTATCATTTAATTAAAATATAATTAAATTCAAAAACACTACTTAAAATATAAATGAGCACATACATTAAATTAATACATACATAAATACCCATTTCGAATTCACTTTAGTTACGGCCATGGGATCCAAAAATTCACGAACACTGTTTCACACAACACAGAATAAAGCCAAATACAAAATTTCCAGATTTTTTTCCCGATTTCCCCCCTTTTCCGATTAAAGAACCGTAATTCGTCCATTAATATCACATGACATATCCCATGATCTCTCATTTCCCTCACACAAAATAATGCGTAATCGGAACTGAGTACTGCTCACATTATTACCAAAGTCCCAGGTAGTAACCTTTATCACCTCCAAAATGTCGCCAAACTACCAGTTACCATATTGTAAAGATCAACCAAAGAAACACTCTGATAACCTAAATTTCATTAGACGCTAGCTCTACATACCTAATTTTTGCATCCACACTTTTACTCACACATTTTATCAGTATTACAAACTTGTGATACTGTAAGTAATTAAAGATCTTGCCATGTATCCTTGAGGCTTCCAATGAACAAATTTGAAGTCTAAGGGTTTTAATTCCGGTGAGGATATCCTTGATTTTTCACATGTGCCGCTCTAAGGAAGACCTGATAGTCTTATACCAGGGTTGTCAACCGAGGGGGGGATTTTATAGTTTCGGGGAGGGGGAAGAAATGTGGTCAGCTGTTAAAAATTTAGTTTCATTTAATGAAAATAAAACATTTCAGTACTTGCGTACTATGACGACTATTTTCGCAAAATTTTCCGATAAAAATCTTCACTGGCGTTTTTTGGTTTATGTTTATAAATTCTTTTAAAAATAAAAGCCCTAATTATAAGGGAACAAAAAGTTAAAAAACAAAAATCCCGAATAATATATATACATATTATAAATAAACGTACACATATAAACTATATACTAAATACGAATTAAAAAAATAAAATTAACTTACTTAAAACTGGTTAATAGAAAACGTTGAATTAATAGTGACGAAAGTGCCGTGAAATAGCTTTCAAAATAGTATCGAAAGGCGTTTCCTGTTTCCTCCGCCAAATAAATTCAGCTAAACAGGTATCCAAATAATGGCGGCTTGTCCCACGTTGTCGCTTGTTCCTCCATTTTGTGGAACCCCACATACTTTCAACGTCCTTATTTCGATTATCCTCCAAATCCTTCACACACATATCTCCAATAAAATCCTGAATTATAAAACTTCATATCATGGCCGTTCTTTGGGTAAAATTCTAGCCTCTTTGAAAAATTCTATCGCTTCTCTTCGTTTGAAGGAAGTTGGAAAACGTTGATATCCATTGGGAAAAAAAATAATTACAAAAAGTTTCACGTGTTTTTAACCTAAACGTAATAAGCCGAGTAAATGTAGCAAAAAAAGGTGTGGTAATAGCAAGTGCCCTCTTTCACCTGTGTTAGAGTTAACCTGTACAACCTACAAGGGTCGCCAGTTTTGGCGAGATATCTAGGTAGTCGTCATAGTACGTAAGTATCAACATTTCTTTTATTCAAGTGTCGGTATTTATAAGCATTTTCTCTACTTGTTTAATTTATAAAACAAATTAAAAATAATCTAAATTTAAATAAATGCATATGTATTTTTCGATTTTGGGAATGGGGATTGAGGGAATAATAGTCTTGCAATGATGAAATTGGTGCATGAGCAAGAAAGGTTGAGAACTCTTGATCTGTATAGTCGCAACCGAACTAAAATTTGGGGAGATGAAGATTACTCGTCGCCATATATGATTTAGCTGACTGACTCTCGCTTTTGTCTTCCAACCTTGCTTTAAATGGAGAGAAGTAAAAAAAATTAAAAATACACCTCTATATATTTCTATATTATAGTGATTAGTGCATCCAACTAGAAAATCAAAAGTCTCAGTTTCAGTTCTGGGTGAAGGACGTTTCGATTTTTTACGCTTCCCGCTTCGAAAAACTAACCTTGTAGTCTCCTGCTGATTTTTCATGTTTTCCTCTTCCTAAAAAAGTATTCGTCTCTATAGCATACGTTAGGTAAATGTATCTATAGCATACGTTAGGACTTATGCACTAAACTTAAATGCAGTGTTTGAAATATTACTTAGAATATATAAATAAAAAAAATTCTAATTTTCATTTTAATTATTTTCTTCATTTATTGAGCTTTGGGTGAAAGAAACAAGTGAGGGATATTAAAAGCCATTAAAAAAAACCTAACTGAAAATGCATATCCCATCAAATAATAAACTGATAAGATCAGGCAATCTTCACTTATGCAAAGATTTTATCGCCACTTTTATACAGGAATCATAAAAAATACACAAAAAACTCAACTGGGACTCGTTCTGGGACTGGACCAATGACAAATTCCATCTTAGGACCGAAAATGAAAAAGTGGAAAGAGCAATGACTAGGCTACACCCCAACAGCTGACTCCGAGTAACATCCGTAATCTCCATATTTCTGAACTTCGCTTATGAACTGTGGACTATGGACTGAAAGATCTGAGTTCAGTTACAATATAAACTGCAACAAATATCCTAACATTACAAGAACCAGATATTTCAATATGTTAGTAAATTTAAACCCCATGTATATTTACTCTATCATGTATCTATATAGATCTACTCGCATAAAAATGTACCAGTTACAGTGAAACGATCTCCAGAGTATCAGCTTTATTGTATAAATAATTGGAATAAAATATTATTCCACGAAAACTGATGAATATTTTAACATTATTATATTTTAAAGGTATATGAGCAAGTAAAGATCTGAAATTGCAGTAAAAATATATAATATAGAGAAACTACTCGATAAGTTCGGTGTAAATAAAAACGCTTCGAAATATGTTAAGTAAAAGAAAAAAATTCACATTCATAACCTATTTGTTCTGAAATGCAGAGTGAATCAGATTGAAGGGAAACACATCGAATGATTAGAGTAAACTATAATCTTATCTCTTTTGTTAGATTAAGCATTTAGTTTACGGATTTGAATTCTTAACACAGCCGAAATCTGCATTTAATAATTTCTCATATTATTGCGCCAAGTAATTACGGAATGTGTTGACTGAACTAATTAGCAAAAGGAAGATAATTAAATACTAATACAACTGTAAAGTAATTAAGTAGCGCTCAGGAAAATGAAAATCTCATTAGTTTGGTTCTCCCTCCCAGGAACTGTGCCGATCTCTGGTCCGTTTAGAGGTCGAATAACTCTGGCAGCGATATAACGCAGAATATTAATGAGTGCATTCGAGAGGCTAAAAGGTTAATTAATGCAGGAACGCTCGAGTTCCTGATTAATACTTATAGGTAATTCAGCTGACGGAGTAAATTGTAAACGGGATCTAATCTGGCTTTCGCACTTAGGAAGATTAAGTATAAATTAACATCTGTAGATAAATAAAGTCTGTATTTAACTCACACACAATTCCTCGAGAGCAGTGAGCTCATTTTACACTGATGCAGTATTCTCCTCGCGCATTTAGACTCGCCTGATGGATTCTCCCTGTTATGTGTCGTATTTCGCTCACATCTGTGCACCTGAAAATTTCACTCTGAAAGTGTATGGCCTCGTGTTTGGAGGGTATAATTAAATTGAGCATGGAGGGTAGGATTCGTTAGCAAATATTTAAGAATTTAATCGCTGGCTGGCACCTGTGCCCAATCCTGCGGCTGAAACGCTCCAAGAATCTCTGATAATGCATTCCTCGAAGTTGACAGTGTTATTTCAGTATTTCTGACCATCATATGAATATATTCAGCTATGAAGGATTTAACTAAATTAATATGCTTTAATGCATTTCTTTTATGTTTGCTATTTGATATTATATATATTATCGAAAGCCACTCGATATGCATATCTTACATTTAAGAATCATTTTCTACGTATATTTACACGAGAAAGAAAACAAATGTATTAAAAAAAGGGTTAGTTTAAAAAAAATGTTGGTTACCTACTTAGTAATGGTAGTTTATATAGTATAGATAATATTACATTCTTCAGCTAAGGCATCCTATTTCAGGCACTGTTAATATTTTTATTAACTTAAAATTTTTTAATTAACCTTTTGAAAGCCTATCCGAAAGAGCTGAGTAGAAGAATTCAAAAGTAGCAAAAATGTACTCATAAATTAAGTTTTAGTGTGGAACAAAACTGTAATTTTGCTATGCCTCATTGCATTAAACTACAGTACAACTTTACGGTACTTACGTATTATCCCGTCGATCGTTGATTGCCATAAAATTATGAAAATTGTTGGAGATCCCTCCAAAGTCGCCCCAATCATTCCTGCAGATTTCTGAAGGAACTAGAGCCGCTTTATTCAATAAACGATCAGTATTCGACCCGCTTCGATTTTGAACTTCGTAAGAAGGCTTTTATCTATTTCTACTATTTTGCTAGGTTCTTCGATTTTATTGGAAGCTCAGTTTGGCGCAAATGAAAAATATGAGTACAAATTAGAAATGTTATATGTTAAACTATTTTGTTGAGAAAACCATTCCTGCTTATTGGTACAAAGAGTACAGCTGTAAGAAAAATCATTGAACTCTTAGCCCAAGCATTTCATAAATATGATATAATCTGCGAGCAAAAGATTTTTCATGAGAAACATCGAAATGCTTCATATTTAACATGCATGATATTCCCTCCTGAAATATGTATTCAAAGGAAAATAAATCATTCACTACAAAATATTATTCTACGAAAATTGATGGATATTTGAACCTTATTATTTTTTAGAGGTATATGCCAAGAAAAACTAAAATTGAAAAAAAAAAGTGTATAAACTAAGTCTGGTGAAAGTAAAAACTGTTTCAAACGTGTTTAGTAGAAGCAAAATTGTCCCAATCTATTATTGTTTGGTAAGCTATATTCAGCTGACTATATCGTGTCCATTAACGCACATTATTTTAACATTAATATCACAAAACTTTGAAAACAGTCCACGTCTTGCTGTTCTATAGATAGCAAATTTTAATCACATTTTTTTCAAACTGAAAGAAAAAAGTGCGGACAGTTAATAATAACAGTTAATTTATATCTTTGTTCTTAAAAAGAAAAGGTGGTTTATGGAAAATCAATCGGGTTAAAGTACGGCCATCAAACAAAGCGCAGATGTGAAGAATGTGTTGTTGCGTCATGCTTATCCATAACTTGCGCTAAATCTCTTTGCTTGGCAACAGTTTCACGGTCGACACTATAATACATAAATACTCAGCTTAGAGACAATAAACAATAAATTTACTTCGGTACGAAAGACTAGTTTGCAAAGTAGCCTGCATGTATTCAAACTACAGCATTCGTCTCAGCGACGTTACCAGGTAAAGAGTTTTGCTGCGAATTTTTAAGAAATTTTTCCAGGCTAATTTTTACTTCCCATTTGCGTTATCCTCTTAATTCATCTTATTTTTGTAGTTCATTTTTAGATTTGTTATTCCAATTTAAAACTTTTCTGCTTTAACGTCGATTTTGAGAACAACGCCCAGTTTTAATACGTTAACAGTAAGTGCAATGAAAGAAAGGCGCGCCGGTAATTACTGTGAGGGACTGGATTGCGAACATTGCTTGCATTTCAATTAGTACTCCTTTTGAGCACATTAGTTTTGAGAAAATTCCATATCTTAAACGGAAATGTAACGCCCACAGCAGCAGCAGAAATGATTTCGACACCAAATAGCTTAAACTTCGATTAGCAGAGCAACAGTTTTATTTTCTTGATCTTTGATATATTGATGATATAAATGTTAAAGATTTCTCTTCATATGTCTGCAACTTTCGCATTTCAAAGGTTCTTAAGTTCTGCAACTTTTCCGCCTTTATAATAGCTAGGAGTACCATTATCTTCAAGTAAAAAGGGGGGAAAGTGTTCATAAACTGGTTTTTAGTAACTTCGTATTGGAGAATCTAATGATAGTGCTGACATGAAACTAGCGCTGTAAGAATGTCTCGTAGGTGCTAAATGCTTCAATAGATTACGACATGATGATTCACAAAAGACTAGGTCACTTGATAATAGCCATTGCGTTAGTAAACAGTGTTTAAAATTTGTCTTGGGTACATTTTCTTCTTCTTTATTTATATATATTATATTACATTTCCTATAAAAATTAAAAAATGCCTTATTGTACATTTATGTATAGTCTTGTTAAATAAATGTTTTCTATAAGGTTATAAATTAGAGTCCATTTTTAAGTACTGAAAATGAAATTGTAAGACAAACCTGTAGGTTGAAATGTGATGAGCTTTATGACAAAGTATATTGAAAGACCAACTTTTTTGGTAAGCAAAGTTTGAGAAGCACACATGGTGTGATCACATGCAATCAACTTTACTTTAGCATAAAATATTTTTTTTTTCAAGATATAAATTCAATATGTCATACTGTTTAGGAAATAACTCTCTAGTCTTTAATTTCAAAGAATTTTCGTCAGCCTAGCTATTTCATATATAATGGATTATGCATCTCAGTCAATGAAAGAAGCATTGCTTTCGATTTTACAAATTATATTTTTATTGGCAATCATTTGTAGGAGCATGTTGAAATCCTTCATTCTGAAGCCCATGGAAGCAAAATTTGACACATTCTTCTCTATGTACAATCACACAAGTCACTGCGAACACACAGGCTTCTTTTATTAAAACAGTCAACTATGTGTGGACGCTTTTTACCTTACACGCTGACATTCACTATGATTTATTTACAATGAATATGTACAAAATAATGAACTTAGCGTCACATTTGTAAAATAACACATTTCCAGCAGCTTTACATGTTAAAATATTTCATCCAGTATTGAAGCTTAACGTTATAGCTACGAGCTGTAAAGAAATTTTTATATGATCTCCTAATTAATGAAAGTTTCTATTTTTATTTTTGAAATTTTTCCTATTTAATTTTATTTAAGGTAATGCCCTGCTTTGGTGCCTGGGCATTTTTGTGCACCCTGTCAGAATAAATGTAAAACTGCTGTTTAAATTTCACCAGAGAAAGAACATAGGTTTCAATATGAAAATAAGTTTGAATAATGTACTTTCAAACAAATAAATGCTTTTCACAGGCATGATAATGGTATTTCTTACTCATTTTCAATCAAGTTAACCTGATGATACTTCTTTCTTGAACCTGAATTTGCTTTCCATTACACTAAAATGAGAAAAATCGGAAACTAATTTTATACAGTTTACTTTCTGGGCACTAAATTTTAATGTCAAATTTACGAGGGAAAGGAAGTGAAAGCTTTTTTCAAAATACTATCAATAGAGCCATTTAAAAGTCACTTTATGAAAATGAGTAAAAAAGAAATAAACACACTAAGAAGAAATAAATTAAGTGGACGCTTTTACTTTGACACAGAAGTAGCTATATACAACTGTTATGGCACATTATACTTATGCATTTTAACTCATTTTTACATGCACTGTAATAAAATCTCTAAGTATTCATTGTAAAAAAAATTAAGAGGCTGAAACCGTCAAGGTCCAGAGATATTTAGAATTTAGGCAGCTTTGTAATCCATCACTGCTACATAGATTCATGTACAGCATAAAATTATAAATAGAAAATAAAGGCTATTACTATAGTAACATAGTATCATCGGATTACCACAAGCCAAATTGAAAATATTTACAAGCGCTATACCAATAAACATTTTTCAAATTCTTTACATTTGAATTAGTTGAAAAATATGAAAGGGATATTGCTTGTATTACATGTTATGTTGATACTTTTAACACCAGAAGAGTAAAATTTATCCCATTTCATCTATAAATCCTAGTTAATATAAACTTTTATTGTTTAACAATGAACTGCCGTTTATCAATAACATCTTTCAAGCAAAGCATGTTTTGGGAAATGCTAAAGATTTTCCAAAGAAAAGGTTTGCCTGAAAGAAAGACAAGAAGCAGAAAAGAGAAAATAAAGACGAAAGAGTGGTATTGCAATACTGATGTCATTATTACCAATGTTATCTTAGTTTAGAAGAACTATTAACGCTGATTTCGATATAACTAAATCAAAGTTTTTGCCAACTTTCCGAATTTTCATACAGTTGCCTGGATTAAAACGGTTTGTTACAGTATTCCAATTTTAATTCAGGTGAATTATCCGTAAATTGATAACATTCTACAAATGTAAAATCTTAGAATTTGTGGAAACTCGACTGCACAACTAAGCGTTAAAGAACCAGTAATTAGAAATAAGGGTTTTCATCGGGGGGTGGAGCAATTAACTAAATATTTACTCTTCTGTTGTTAAATATAAATCTGCAACAAACTAATATATTTTTAAACTTATTTTTCAATAATAAAAGTTGAAAATTGTAAAATGCTTTGTTAAAAGACTGATAGAATGACTCTGAAAATTTTTGCTTTAAAATTTAAAAAAGCAAATTTAAGTATATTAAAAATAAGAGTAAATATATGGGCCTGTCACATGCACATAAAACTCACCTCCAGAATCCTCTAGGTATCGACCAATAATGAATAAATGAAAATTTTTCATTCTCTTCTCCATAATTTGTTGTTCTGAAGAGTTAAATGACATTTCTAAAAATTTACTTTTCGTCAATTGGAAGTTAAACTTACTCATATTCACCGAAACATAAGCCCTGAATTCATTTAGCGTTTGCTAAAATTGATTGGAAGAATGTTGTAACAGAAAGGTATAAAATGTGTAATTTTCAACAACGGCTGAAATTAAAAAAATATTTAAATTTATAATTTTGGAATTTAAAAATATTTATTTATTCATTTATTTACTTGCACCTCGAAATGCTTATGCATAACTCTTCAAAACACAAAGTGAACATTTAAAGACAGGAATTCTAGAAGCAAATTACTTACCTCTTCGAAACGATTTTTGTATTCGGAACTGGATTTTGTTATTCATATTTATTTTATTAGTAGTATTGCAAACATAAATAACTCATAATTTATGCAGATATTTCATCAAATGAAGATTGAAATAAATTTTATTTTAAACACTTTCTTCCAGTCTTTAGTAGAATATTTAAAATATTTTTTGATGTAAGATATAAGTATCAAATAAAATTATACTCATCTATATCGAATAAAATCTTGGCGAAAGTGTAATGCAAGCCAGTTGCAATCGAAGGTTTACATAAGGCTTCATTTTCCCATTCTGCAGTTATTAAGAATATAAGAAGCCAATTCATGGTCTATCAGAGTCAAGTAAAACCAGAACATTTAGTCTGGGGTATAAAGTTTCCTGGTGTTCATGTCCTCTAAACCTCAATTCAGTAAGATCCTAAAGTTTAACCACAGAGAAGAATATTGATTGCAGCTTTTAACAACATGTTTCGAGTTCATGATCATGAGTTAAATGGCATTAAGTTTGTGAAATTCAGATTATGAGGTTTATATTTGCCATAGCCATTGAGTTTATTAGATATTCACTTACTTCAGTTGCCTGAACATCCTATGCATCTCCAGGTAGCATTTCTCTCATTGTTTGCCTCTAATATGTTGTAAAAAACTTATTACTTACCTCTCCAAACTAATCTAACCCTCCTTGAAGTGTGAACACTTAAAAGACTACACAATCTATGATGAGTCAGCTCTCACGAAAAAATTTATATAATTAACTTCATATTAAATATTTGATTATAATGATATAATCAAACAAAAAATACTTCATGCATTCAATAAATTATGCTTTCTAGAGTTAGAAATGAATTATTTGGAACAAATATTAGCTTTTGAATCCTCATTCGTGATGTAAAAACCTATTTCATGCATAATTAAACTGAGTGCGACCAATTTGAGATAATCTTATATATTAAAGTTCACTTCGCTTTAGTTGAACTGATTATTCTTCAGTGAAGCTCTTTCACAAGTGATTAACAATCATTGTGGAAATGAATCACTAGAAACAAGCCTAATTTTAGGCTTGCTATCACACACATATGGCCTAGAAAATCGTATTTTATCAGAGATGAGGTGGTCTATTAAGGTAAGAGGAAGCCACGTTAGGCTTAGAAAGCCGGCGACGTCTGTTTCAACAAATGGGTGCTGTCAAGGAAGTTGGCGGCTGTAGGTACGGCGGTCTCTCCGACTGCTGATGGTGATGGGATGCCGCGGCGTGAGCTGCCGCTGAGTTCTCGGCAGACCAAGGCTGAAGATTTTGGAGTGCATGCAGCGATGCGTTGCTCAAACATAAAGGGTCCCTCGTTGGTTCATACATGGATTTGCTTACGACTTCTGCATGTAAAGACATCATCAAACGATTCGCAGCCTGCCTCTCTGCTTCCCGCTCTTCGGCTGTTTGTCTTCTAAGAAAAGAGAAAATAAATTTATTGCTCGCATAATCTTACATACTATTTCAAGCACATACTACAAACTGCTTCTTTACAATATGTCAAACTAGAATATTCAGGTACCGTGACCAGAATTCTTAAAAGTAACATTGTAAGCTATTGTACTTCATCTACGTATATAAGGAAAATTTTTGCGAATACAAAACTACTGACATAATAATCCAGAATAAATTTTTGAAAAATATTTTTTCATTTTTCAGTGTCCTGTAGTAGACGAAGTGAACGTCGAAGTGCGTCGATAGTTTGTGTCGGATTTTGTATTGTCAGAACATGATGTACTGAAATTTAAGTAATAACAGATGCACTTTTTTTTTTTTTTTTTTTTTTTTTTTTTTTACAGACGAACTCATTCATCTGCATTTCTGAACAATTCTGTACTTTTTTTCATTCTTTATGATATTCGCATAAATAAATGCTTATGTAGGCAGGGTGCTTATTTAAGCTCCATAAAGGCACTGCCATGACCTTTCTCAGACTAGCTAGGCCTTAAAGTAAGTATTGTAAACTTACTCTTAATTAAATTTCTGCCCTTGTGTAATATGTGTACTGAAAACTTAGTAACAAATTTTAATGCATATTTCTTACTATTATCCACATATTTACCCCGCTGTCTGCTCATTTCAATAAATTAAATTATTTCAATAATTCTCTCTGCTCGTTCAATAAATTTTCTGCTCATTTCAATAAATGCTCATTTCGGTAAATTAAATGAAATTCTTAGAGAAAAAAATACTATATGTTGTACATAACAGAATGAAGAACGGATATTATAAACACACACACACACACACACACATATATATATATATATATATATATATAATATCCTGTTTCGTTTCTCATCTATTTGGTTTCTGTATTACATTATGTTCGTTTGTTTTTATTGAGTCCTTTTTAATTACCTACTGTACAAAAAGTTACCTTTCTTAAAACGCTTCAATGTAATGACATAATCTATTTTTCATTTTACATTCGAGTATGGAAAATAATACTTCTGTCAATATCTTCAATTATGCTGAAGATTACATGAATTATAGAAAAAGCACATCTATGATGATATGCTTAAATATAATGCATAATTTACTGTGGACAAAATTGGGTAACCATGCATTGATAATCAGAAAGATTTAAATAAATTGGACTATATTTAGGTCCATAACACGCAAGGCTTATAGTTATCAATTAAGAATTTAAAACAAAGTATTAGAAAACTGAACGTAAATCATGAATTTTTACAGATATATTTCGTATTTCGAGCCCCCCTTTTTTTGGGTTCCATAAAGACGAATTTTTCTGCCTCGACCAATGTTTCCAAAATGCTCATTTCAATAAATTAAATGTAATTCTTAGAAGGCAAAATACTATATGTTGTACATAACAGAGAGAAGAGAGACTGTACTTTATGCGATATAGCAAAACTTTGCAGGATGGAGAAACAAGTAAGTTCTATAAATTTCCTAAGATAATGCTAATAGTTGCGTATGCCATTCATTATTGTGAACATTTATACAGAAACGAATGTGAAACTTTTGCTAGTTCTATCCTTTCTGTCTTCCTAAAAAAACATAGAAAGTAATTACAACATGTTCACATTGTTCAGCAAGCTTTCTTTAGGTTTTAATTTTTCAAGTCAACATTTTTTATGACATCAAGATTTGAGTTTTATATTTTCTTAGTGACCATTCCATTTAGTCAAATTATAACAGCATCATAGTTCACATTATAGTTATTGTACTTCTCTTGAGAATAACTAATAACTCAAGTGCCTCATTTAAGAAGCAACCATACTTAAATGTTAGAATAAATAAAGGGCCTAATAAACTAGATATAAAAGTCTTTCTTCACATTTTTAATTTAGTTTGTTCTGAAGTAAATTAAAAACATTCTTTCCGATGGTATACTGATCAGTGTATACAACAAGCAAAGAGGAAAATTTCGGTTTCAGTTCCTGGCAGGTGCAGGTCGATATTTTAAGATTCCTGATCTCGAAGAATCTCTCTAACCCTAAGTAAAAAAAAAAAAAAAAAAAAAAAAGTCGTTAATTTCCCAACAGTCACCGCTATAATCAGTGTTCTATGAAGTTTGTTGAGAATTTAATCAATACATAATTCAATTTCATATAAGTGAGTAAGAGTCAATAATTTTTTTTTCTGATTTTATTGTTATATAAACTTGCAACTTTGATGGCGATGTTGTTATAGTTGAAAGTATATTTGAAACTGTCATAAGAAGCCTGTGTATGAAGATATGGTTAGAAATAATTTATGAAAAATATTTTACATTGCATCATTTTACCTTTAATTGCAACAAGAAAATTACTTAAGCTATCCCCCTCCCAGAGAATTAAATTGTCTCATTCATTTTATTTGTTTATTTTTTATTTTCTACTTTGGCAAAGAAATTCTGAGCTGTGCAGAAAATTAACAATCTAGGCTATTTATTATTTCATCCGATAGTTTAATGGAAGTCAGGAAGCAGCTGTGATACGTAAACTAAACCAAATTCCAATTTGTTTTGATTGTCTAAATCAATGTTTCTCAACCTATTTTATCCCATGCTGTCCTTCACTATCGCTAGAAAATCATCCCCCCATCCTGACCCAAACTCCACAATTACATACATACATTTACTTAGCTTTAAATTATTTTAATAAGCTTTATTAAGCAACAAAAAATATAGAAAATGCTTATAGATACCAGAAATTGAACAAAAGTGGCCTTTCATATTCATAAACTAAAATTAAATACTTAAAATGAATAAAAGGCTGGTACATCCCCCCTGAAACTATGAAATCCCCCAGGAGACATCCCCCCTGTTTGAATAACCTGGTCTATATTCATGCACATGTGAGTACTTTCTGAATTTTTAAAATTGTTTCGAAAATTAAATTTGCAAAGTTAAAAATTTACATATAAATTCGTACCATATATGAGCTTTTTCTGCTTCAAAAAGGTTTGGTTTGCTTTATTAGATTACGGCAAAGCACTTGAGGGCTATCTGCCTTAAGGGAGGGATGCATTCGTGGAGGATTTTTTTAAGGGAAACTGGCTCGTATACACGTTACACATGGGGAAAACCACGAAAACTCCCATGCAGCCAGCCCGTTCGCGGGATTTGAACCTCGGACCGAACTACCAGTGTTCAGCGACGTTACCGCTCGGCCACAGGTGGGCCCCGCTTCAGGAAGGATGATTAATCGACATGTTGGCAAAAATATATAATGTTTTTCTTTTTTGTTCCCTAAGTCATTGGTCTGATCCAATTTAAAAAAAAACACTTTTTTCTTATGGAAACACTTCTCTTTTTTTCCCCCCTGTCAATACTATGGATAGAACCTGGAATTCTAAATTTAATAGTTTTTAAATAAGAATTCAGATTTAATACCATGAGCATTATCAATATTTTGATTTGATGAGAATATATTTTTATTGTTCATCAATTAAACATTACATACCTTATAAGTCTCATAATAGCAAATTTTAAGTTAAACAATGTGCAATGAAACCTCAATTACCCATGTCAAATCAGGATAAAGTTCATTCAGCTTAGTATACACTTTCGAATAAAGAACAGATTGTTACACTGAAATAAAATTATTTCTAGGTATATTATTTTTGTACTCTAGGTATTTAGATATTACGGTTTTTCTTACCATTATAATCTTTCTATTTCTTTGATTTTAATTAACGATATCATGATGAAAATGATATAATTACATACATTTTGTGTTTGATTGTTATATTGTATTCCTTTAAAAGCTATTAATTCAGTTAATCAGGCATAATGACGTGCAAAATCTCTAATTAAATGACACGAAAGCTATTGAAATTTATTGTTATTTATTATTATTGACTTAACTGCTATTTAAACTCGTCTATCCCACGGCAGTATTCTTCTGAAACATTTTCAATTTTATAGTAGTTACTCTTCGATCAGCAAGATACAATACTATATTCCCTGACTTCAACCAACAATATATTATTGTTTTCCAATAGCAGCAAAACTTTATGCAAATTATCTAGCATCCTATTTAAGTATACATTTCGGCACTTTCTGGAGATTTGTGTAAACATGTAGCCATGCCAATATTTTCATTTCTATTTAATTTGCAGAGAGGTTAAGCACAAACATTTCCCTTACCTTTTTACAACTACTATTTAATGTAATAGGAATAAAGAAAATTTGTGTTCTTGATATGCGCTAATTGAAACAGCCATTGAATATTTTGTTTAGATGTAAGTCCTTCTTATCTGCTAATTGTCATTAAATTCTAATACTAAGTTTTTATTGATTAATTTTAAAACAAAAAATTGGTAAATAGCATAATATGTTGTTTTCTTCTCCTATCTGTACTTAAAACAAAGGAATTGTAGATTGAATTTATTAAATTATGGTAAAACAAACATTTAGACTATTTTCCTAAGAAAAGGGTTACCTTCATGGAAAACTTTCTAACGAAAACTGGCTATTATTCAGTTACACGTTTGAAAAATCTTCCCTCAGCGAATATGTAGCAAAGTTCGATTTCAACTTTTATCTTCCGCTTTTTTTTGTAGACACAAGTATTCTTAAACCCAATCTGTAAACCTAAAATTATAAATCAAAAGCCGCCCAAACGGGATAGTGGTTAGTCCGACTACCGTACCGAAGAGCCCAGGTTCGAATCCCAGAGAAGACATGGATATTAATTGGTAAATGTATAGTGTCTTTGTGGCATGAGGGCCCACTAAATATATGACGAGCCGGCAGTCCCCTCCTGTGGATTGGTGATAGGCGAATAAGGGTGGAAGGCTCTCGGATCCACCCTACGGGTGCTCTCTCTCAAAATTAGGCTAGAACTGGGAAAAATCGTACTATCACTTAGATGGTGTCCAAAGCTCTTTCCAACGATAGGCAATAATCTTGTATTCCTTCCCACAAAGAATTTCATGAGCTTGTTCTGATGTCAGACAAGTGAGATTAGTCGCAACAACAACAAATCAAGAAGAGTGAATCGCAAAGCAATTTGAAGGTCGGGCAGGAATGTTCTTAGATGTATATATAGATTTTTAAGGCAACGACGGGGAGTACAAGGATTTATAAATGCTTGTCTTCTTGAGGTGTACTCAATTTATTTATATTTACGTACACTTGAATAAATTTATGGAAACCCTCTTGCTATTAAGTTGTTCCAAAATTCAAGTTCTTTGATTCTAATAACTCAGTCGTTGATACGAAACCTGATACGTTAATAAGATTAAATGAATATTATTCCTAAGAAAAAATTAAATTTCAGAGAGAAAATGATTCCTTAAAGGGTCACAGTACTAGGTCATTTACAACATACATGTATAGGTAGAATCGTAGAAATGTCAAGAGGTGCGTGGTTCTAAGACACTCCCTATTACACACTGCATTGTGTTTGTTGTTAAAACGTGACCGCTATAGAACTAGTTATAGATTAAATTGGCCGTTTTGCTCTAAACATGTCTGTTGTTATAATGTCTATTAATCGGAATAGTATGTATCGGTCAGAATAGTATCCTTTTGATAACAATAAATACGAGCTAGTGCTCTCAGAAAGTTCCCACTAAGACATTCTTTACCTTAATCAAAATAAGCCTGGTGAGCTTTACCATTTTTAATTAACCAAGTAACCATAATTTAGCATGGCGACATCTTGTAGATAATCCTTGACATTTAAGGGAATATGCTAAACATAAGAGAGTATTTTTTGCTGAAGAATGTTTGGGTTGCTTATTTATCTTCCAAATTCCTACTGGTAATTTTTAATTACTGCTAACTCTTTGTTTGAAATAATGCTTGATATTCTCCAGATATTTAGTCAGATTATTTCTAAAATTTCATTTTGAGTTGTATAAAAAACATAAAGATCAAATTTATACTGAATAATAATACACAGTATAATAGCACGCTTAGAACACTTTCTTGTCTATATCAAACTTTTCTTTTATGTTTATGTTCTATCAGGTTCAGTGTTCCTCCTTACTTGCTTTGGGAACAGTAAATGACCTGACTCGGAACAGGGAGCTTACTAAAGCTATGTTCAATAAATGTGGGAAGTAGACAAGATACACAGGAAGGGTATACGAAACCCTTTATTTTTCTCTCTTTACAATGATTTCCGGACTTCGGAATACAGAGACCAACCACTTGTGGTCTGAACGTAAGAATATAAAAATATTAACTAAATTCTAACAAAACTAACTTTGGATTAATAAACGAGTGTCTACATGAAGATTGGCCGTATATTAACAGAAAGGCCGTATGTAGAACAGAGAACTGTTAACACTACGATACGTTTAAAATTATCATGAGGATTAAACCTCTGGCCTTGAAGGCAACCAGCAACCGAGTAAAACTGCAATGGCAAGCGGCCTGCTCCTAATCACTCCTTCCTCTCTTTTGCTTGGCAAAAAGCCACAACTTAAGTACTTGGCGTTCGCAAGACAAATTTGCATAAATAAGTTAAAGCTTTTAATTCTGGCCGGAAGTAGAAAATAAGAAGTGATAGTAAAGATTTAAAATAAAATAAACGTTAGTAAAACTTAAGATCCTTACAGTTCATTTCTTAAAAATGTCTGCAAAATTTATAACAAATATGTTTATGAGCCCAATATGCCTCCTATTTCTTTTCTCAATTTAAATTAATTGAACATTTTCGAAAATTTTACATAAAATAGCTAATATTTTCTATTCTACATCTCTCCTTCTCGATATATAACATATGATTCAAAAGGTTTTAGATATAGTCATTTGAAACGACTGCAGCTTCAACCAGGAAAAGGAAGTTTAAACAAAATTATTTTACCTGCTTATTTTACCACCAAAATACTTAGCATGGGATGCAATGAGTGATGACCGATACGTTTAATACGATACGTTAATAGATACGTTTAATTAATACTAACCGTTACAATGTGTTTGCTGATATTATGATATTGGAAAGCAGAATTATCCTTTTAAAGCATGACTAGTGTACAAGTACCGCTTTCATCCAGATCAGTCAATCAGCTATTTTTGGAAATGTCAATAGAGTACTTCGCTGCTGCAGACAACATACATCATTAAAGAATAATCTCAAACTGAGACGATTAGACCGTAGCCCAATATGTCAAAGGTGCTGAAGACAGTTTGATATAAATGAGAGAGAGAACGGATAAGGGCAATGACCATGACACTGGAAGCTACTTAAGGCCATGCTTGGAAAACCATGGATCCTTAGATACTTCAAGGTGTCCATCCGATATTTGACAAACACAATCCCTTCGATGGAAAGTTTCCTAAACCTGAAGTAATAATACTATTTAATCAAAAGAAAGCTTAATCAAAAATCACCACTGAGGTTTTTAATAAAGCTTCATAGTTTGCTCAGTCGCTCACTGTGATTTTTATATGAATTAAATAATTACTAGTTGACAACTTATTTCTCTTATGTAGACTAATATCCGAAATTTGTACAATGTATTATTTAAACGCAATTGGTTCTAAAATTCGTATATGCGTTACTAATACTGTCCACATCATTTTATTCATATGCAGTATTATTTTTAATTGTTTAAATTGAAACATTTTTTTTTTCATATAGTTGAAACCAGCCTAAAATTTTCATGCTAAGAAGATGAAATATTTGAAATTGTCTTAAATTTCCTAGTTAAATTACAGACAAAAAATTCTTTGCTCAATATTACTTAAAATTTCTGCTCAAATTTTCGCTGGAAATTTACTCTATATATTAGAGCAAAACTTCTGCTACAATAAAACAGAAAACAATTCCGTTTAGCATTTTTCATTAGGCGATTCATAAAGCTGTTTGTATCTAAGAAAATGTTCTGAAATTATATATTATTATCATACAATAGTTGTTATTAAAATAAATCTGGGGTGAAGGCTGAAAGATAAATTTCTTTTACATCATTCTAAGCTACACTGGTTTTTAAATGGGATAATATAACACGGGTAATTTTGTGGTAAATACTTTCGTCTCATGTAATGTCCTTAGAGACTGAAAATAAAGAGATATAATTTTATCTAAACTTTAAAACGACGAATAAAGTTAGATAATTAAAAAGAAAAGATAGGGAATTCAACTTTGATTGCATGTCTTTCAAGAAGACGTTAGTCCATCAGGGACTTCGTAGGAAATACTCTCCATGTGAAGCGACAGAAAAGAATTAGATGCATTAATAATATCTTCAAAGTCTCAAGAGGAATAATCTCTTCAAATGACGATAGTTTTTGAGTAAATTTGATTTGATGAGACATTTTATTCTTTATTTTTAATAAAGGCGCATTTAGATTTCAGTTGTAATTAATTTTCTTTGAAATCCTAGCTATAAATTTGTACCTAAGTGACATTAATTAAATAAAACAGTTTTCAGGCTTAACAAGTGCTAAAATAATATTCTGGCTTAATATCCTTAACTGAGCAATCATAAAAGTTAAATATAAAAGAGAATGTAATTCAAACCAAAAAAATCCAATCATTTTTAAATTCAAATATATAGTTATTACTAACTGAAATTACTTATGTCATACATTTGCTTCTAATGTAAAATAATATTTTAAAAATGATCTTAGATTTTACTTAACGTGGATTGATTCTGACATAAATTTCAGTTTGTTGCCCTTTATTTAAAATTAATTTTCTGTTTTTATTCAGAGTAATTTTATAAAGTCTTTGAAATGAGGTAAAATAATAATTATATGTGTTAAGCATTTAAAGTGTTATTTTGCAACATTAAAGGGATTAAATAAACTTGCATATTTTATAACATATTATTATTTTTTAACCTCATATTAGAGAACCTGGAATTTAATACTCATTTTATATTATTAAATATATTACGAAGTACATTAAAAGGCTAGCAGTCACCCCGAAGGCACGCTGTAAGGCGGCAGGAAAAACTTCACAGCCTCCCCAGTTTAAAGGGCTACTGGGAGGAGGGGGGGGGAATCTTCAAATATTGGCGGTGACGAATTATCGTCCACCAGCTTTTTTTAGTCCTGGCGCTACTTGTAGAATCATTATGAATTTTATTCGAAGCAGGAGATGTGCAAAATAAGCAATGTGCCCTCTCCGGAACTCAAAATTCGGATATTCAGATTGACCAAACTAACCAAACGAGCTTTCGGATTAAACTTCGAAGGCACTCGATAAGGGAGAAGAAAAACCTCACAACCTTATGCAGTTCCCCGTTCTTCCCAAGGTACGAAAAATGCTTTTACGAATTTTGTATGTACATAAATAATATTAGTGAAATTACAGATAAAATTGTAGTAGCTCTTATATAATGTAACATGATAGACCTCAAGACAGTGAAGCTTTTTTGGAAAAATAAGGTTACAGGGGCAAGTCCATTCAACATTGAGGTAAATGGGTATCTCATCAGTTTGGCGAGATAGTGCCAAATGCCGCCAAACTTAGCGATTATTTTTAAACATTTTGGTCCGAACCCTGTGTAGCCATAATTGGTATGATCTCTTTAAGTAACTGCAATAGTATCTGGCCCTACATGTAAATGTAACTGTATATGCCTTCAGTAATTTCGAGAAATTAAAGGTACTGGAAATTTCTTGGAGACCAGGAAGAAACTATATAAGACCGAAGTTCTCACTTTTTAGTTCTCAGTTGAGTTCAGAGTATTAAGAGATCTCCGTGAGAACTTCGCCTTTTGGATGCGCTTTTAATTGTGTTGTGTTTAATATTCTTAATAGTTTGAAGTGAGAGCTAGTAAATGTGCTGTGTCATAGTGAGAAGAGCTCTAAGGGTACTTTTGTGAAAAGTTTCAGAACTGTAAAGTGTTTATTTTGGGGAAATAAATTTTATCAAGCTGTCATCGGTTCTGTGCGCATTCAATCCATTACGAACCCGTACGCACGTATACATTTATTTAAATTTAGATTGTTAATGTGTTTTGTAAATTAAACGCGAAAAACTACAGAAGATGTTGATAAGTACCAAAACTTCAATATAAGTAGTTTTTATATCCATAAAATAAAACTACTAAAACATCAATAAAAGACTGACAGCATTACCCTTTCCTGAAACTATAAAATTTCCGCCCTGGTTGAGAACCACTGTTACATAGTAATAATATATTGTCGCGACAAAAATAAAATTTTGAATTTTTTTACTGCTTCTTTGTATTATAATCATATTTCAATTATACACAGTTTACAACCATTTATGCAAGTACTGAAGTTTGACTTAACAGCAATATATATTAGAGGCAAATGTGTGACAGTAAAAGGAAATGATCCATGACATTCTAAATTATACGTATGTCTGCCTATTTTACTGTTTTCTTGAGATTTTGAATAAAAAAAATTGAATTCTCAGATTTTTTTTAATACTGACTAAAGCAGGATTTTATTTATCTTACATAATGAGAATTTAACGGAAGGTAAATTTTTATTTGTGTGTTTTTAGTATTCCTATGATACGTTATACACAGGGTTTCGAAATGTTTCCTCGACTAAGTTTCTATTACAGTTCAGTTTTAAGAAATGAATCAAATACAAGTCGGGTTCTACGTTACCTTTTAGTAAAAACACACGAAGTCTAAAATATTATACAGGCCCCATAGTGAAAATATCAAACAAAAATTATTTTGCGTAGCTCAATTATTGAAACAAATTTAGTAATTAAAACATATTTTCATGCGACCAAAATTATTTTAGGTATCATTAATTAAACTTTTCGGAATCATTATACAGATACAGTTAAAGACTGTTACACATATTAAAATAGTAAATATGAATTTTTAAAGCACCGTCAACGTTCACAATTCAAGTTAAAAAATGAGAATTTAGGAGCATTTTTTTATTACCATCCACAGAAATTTTAAAATTGGACATTTTGTAGCTGAAGAAATTGAATTTTATATGACCCCTGAAATCACGATCATTTTCTTCAAGTGTTTAAGAAATGTGGATTTCGACAATTTTTTTTTTTCAAGAAATAGTTTTAGATACCAGATATATTACATTAGGTGCCAGATTTATTTTTAAAGGAGCTTTGGAAGGAATGGGGAACAATTTATTAACTGTAACTTTCTTTGTGAAAGGTATGTGTAAAAATTTTAATTTAGTGTAATTTTATAAACTGTATCATCTGACCGAAAGTTATCTTAAAGCCTATTTTATTTGATTCATTTCTAAATTAGAACAATGAATATAAGATCAACCTTTCAAAAGATATATTTACTCAGGTTATGCTAATTTATTAAGCTAAAGTAATTCGAGAGCTGTCTGTCTATGGGGCCTATTGCTCCGCTGCTGATAAGAAAAATCTAATTCAAATCTAAATCAAATTGAGGCTAATCACCAAACCAAATTCGAAGTGCTCTAATACATGTCCAGTTATCACTTAAAAATTTGTAACAGATATTTTTTCTACTACAAGTAGCAATTTTCGCTGTTTAGACAGTAAGACTGGACCATTTAATTTTCCGACTTTGATTTATGACTGAATAATTATTGCGAGGAAGCTTCTTTCATGATAAAGTGCTATTAAAAAAGATAAAAAGGAAATGCTGATATATGTCATGAATAAAGTAAGGGAAAGGCAATATGTACGTGTTCTCCTTGTAAGGCGAGAGGAGTAACTTCGCAAAGAAAAGTTTCCGAAGAAATCCACCTGCTGGAGCCCCCATTTTAGGGGGACGGACTTCGAAAATCTCATAGACATCACGAATGACGTATAAAGACTGACCGGCATGCTGCCCAATAGGATAAGTGTTAAGAAGGAACTGGGTTCGCGTATTTTTTTACACCCACAGCCGAGACTGCCAGAGTACAGATCTCAGCTAGTACTATAAATGACTCTAAAAAGAATGTGAATAAGGTAGGCAAACATCTGAAACCTTTTTTTTTTTAATACTGATTAGAACATTTTAACACTTTTAGAGGTGAAGTAAGAATATGTTGGTGATATTTTAAGGATGCCTTTTTTTACCAAAATAACTTTCGGATAAAACTGAATAAAGTTAAAATTTAATTATACTTTCCAACAATAATTCTAACCTTTTAAACCCTTTGCACTCGGAACTTTTTCTCGCCTAAAACTTTCAGCAGCTCGAACTTTTTTCCCCCCTATATCTGGCTATATAATGTGTGATTTATTTGAAGGTAAAATTTGCATATAAAATTTAAAAGGCAAAATATTTTTAACGTTATTTTATTATTATCATAATGTGAATATTTTGTAAATGAAAATTCTAATTATAAATTATAACACTATCTAAAACTTCTGACGCGTTTTCATCACTTTCACTAGAGTCACTATATATTGCAATACTTTTCCCTTTTACTTAGCTGTGGAATAATGTCTCCGTCATCAGAATCACTTTCATATTCATCCACACTAAATTCATCATCACTGCAATCTTGAAACAACGCTTCTTCCACTACAATTTTCGCGCGTGTGAGTAGCATTTTATTTTTATTTTTATCGGTCAGACAAATAACTAAATACTGAAATCAACGAGACATTATATCACATGCAACTAAAATTTAATTGTAAATTACAAACGCGTGATCTTCAGTGTAGTATATTGTTGGTATTTCTGAGAGGCACACTTCCAGTACAGTGCCAAACTGTGGCAGTACCTGTGTGGAGTGCTTCCAGTGCAAAGGGTTAATTTTTCATCCAATTTATTTTTTTACCACTTCAGTTGTATGAAGTTAATAAATGCATTAAATTAGCAAAATGTAAAACAACAGTACATTCTGATTACCTTCCCTGCTGCAGGAAAAGGAGTCAGCTCCTTTAGCAACATTTTTAATTAGTAAAAACGTTTGTTTGTCTAGCTGTTCGTCTTATAGGTAGTATTCTGTGCACAAAAAGAAGAAAGGATGAAGAAGAAATAAGTTTTATGAGGAAAACCAAAAATTTCCATTTACATTACATATATCCATATTTACATTTTTTCAGCAAGAAGATACTGTTCAGTGAAAAGATTGTTAAATATAACAATCATTCATGACCTGCTCAGCTACTGGCACCACAGGTTACGGTTACAAGTACGTACAGGCATTGTAATTATCAGAAAGTATCGTAACAATTGCTACACAAATTGAATATTAAAAGCAAAAATTTCAAACAAGAAGTTGTTAAAATTTTTGTTTTTATTTCATAATTTATAAAAATTTAAAATACTTCTCAGGGTACATTAATTTTTTGATTTTCGGTGCCCGTAATGATGACTACCAAATACTTCTAACATATAGTCAGATATATACAGAAAAAGAAAACGAAAAATGCTATTTGCGGAAAAAAATGAATTTTAAACTTATAATAAAGCAGAAAGATGAAAATCGTTCACATCTCGATCAGACGGACACAAAAGGAATATCCATCCATGTCCTGATTTTCCGTCACTATTTAGGTATATGAGAATCTATTAAAGGTAGAATTTCAGTTATTTGCTTAAAATATCTGATATAACCGAGTAAAGGTTTCAAATTTAATTTTATACAAAAATGTAACTTGTACCCAAGCACGATAACGAAGTTACGTTTAAATACTAAGTTTTTGTTTATGTCGGGTCCATTTCAAAGATATTGTGTATCATATAATGCTCCTTACTTTGCTGATCGGGATGTAGCTTTTAACTTCGTATATCATTTATATGTGTATACATGCGTGTATATATATATATATTTGACAGAGATAAAACTGATAGGTTTATTATATATACATATATATATCATTAAACTATCAATTATAGGACCTTAAGAGCAGAAATTGCAATCAATGGGCAGCGCAGTCGTTGTGCAAGGATAATACTAAACTTCTTTTTGGGCGAAATATTTTTAATCTATGTAATGTAGAGGCGAGTGACGTTCACAAAGACATATGCGCATTTTATTAACGTAATTAATATAGCAGTACAGCCCCAGATTGTTAGGCATACTCATTCCGAGTTATTAGGGTCAACATCTTCGTTGCCGCATTTCTTACTTCGCCGCACAGTAAACAAAATGTATTCCAATGATAAGATGTCAGAAGGGCAACATTATTAAGGGAGCCACAATAATTCACAACAGCAGTTTATATTATTCTTTTGTATTTAGGTAAATATTAGCAAATCTTTTAGTGTAATGATTTTCACTTACTTCAAGTTGATGTGATTTTTTGTTAACAGATCTCTTTAATTCTAAAATTTAAATTCATTGAATCTGAAAATTAATTTCGTTGAACATGTCTCAGTTCACACTAATATTATATTTTGCGTCACAATTTTAGAACCAAAGATGCTTCTAACGCCTTATGTTATGCAAGTACAGAATAATCTTCATAGTGGAGTTTGAAAATATGAGTTTTCCAATCTAATTTCAGACTTTAGCGAAATTATTTGCAATGAGAGATGATTTCTAAATCATGTTAATAGTATCTCTAACTGATATAGTTTATAATAGGCTAAATCATATTATATAGTCTGCAGTCATGTGATACAGTTATGGCAGTCTATGAGAGTATCAAGATTGAAATAATACCTACTGCGTAGAGGGCTCTGAGGATATCACGCTATACTGGGAGACCGGTACCAGCGATAGTGATACTGATATTGCAGGTAGCTATTCCAGTGGTACCGACAATGACGGTGAATATGAGTGCTAAAAACAGAAACATGTTTCGACCGGTAATAAATTTTGTAAACACTTTGTCTCAGTGTGTGGTAAGTATTGATCAACTTAGCTGCTTTCACACCTCCAAAATCAAAAAGATATTGTTGATAGTAAGCTATTCACGGCTTATCCCCAAGATTTTTTTTTAAATTAGAGATAAATTTAAGGTTGAGGCTTATACACGCGAGAAGATGGTAACCGTAATGTTCCATACTGTCTTAGAGATAAATTTAACCAATATGTAAATCTTTAACAAATTATAGATTTACATGTATTTGTAATACATGTATTTGGGGTACGTACATATTATCCCGTCAGCCGTCCAAGTAGTGCTATTTAGTGCCAATTATGAATGACCATGTCTTTTAAAATTCCACAGTACGATTGATGACCGACGGCCGTTGCCAGCGTTCGACAGGATAATACGTAAATATCCTTGTTTTGTTTACGAGTACCGTAATATTGAGTACACTAATGCCGTTATTCATTAGACTAAATTTCAACGGCTCTTCCCTTTTCTGCACATAATTTAAACTTAGTATGGAAAATCATTGATTGCATCGACTTTCGTTGAAGGAGGTTTAATTTCTTCAGCTGACACTTCGTAGTGCCTGGTGTGCAATGGAGGGTGATCACATAATCCATTCCTGGGCTAAGCAGGTCCTTATTTCAATGTTCCTCGTTTCGTGGCCATTCCCAGGAGGACACAGTACTAAGCTCCTTATTTATATTTATTCATATATTTATTTTTAATTCCATCGACAGGATCCAACAGGCTGAAAAGCACCTAACCCAGTGGGCCAGCTGTTCTGTCGATTGCGAAAAAAAAGAAAGCTGACATTCAAGTTTAGTTTGACCGAATTTACACTTTGCTGCATTAATTCAAAGTCCATAGTCATTTAGACTCTTAAGGACTGCCCGTAAATGGCGCTCAGTATCCAAAATAATAAAATAATTTTATAAAGTAGAAGTTCATTATATATGGTAGTAGTATAGTCTTCTAATTTGACCTTTAACAAATACCGCAGAATTTTATATGGGTAATACAGATTTTAGAAAGGTATCATCATAATATAGATTAACTGCATCTAACTTGCTTAATATATTAATTCAGAAAAACTCATTCCATATTGCAAGCATTTAACATTGTAAGCCCCTCAATGCGATACAATGGTTTGAGTTTCAGAAGATAAATCTTTTACTGACAGGTTAATCTATGTTTGAAAAAAATCAATTTTTATAAAACAAAATAATAATCAATTTACATCAGTAATAGGATATAAATGATTTTTCTCTGAGTATTTATAGTGGTTTCACAATCGTAATCTATTTCGAGTAATGGAAGTGGATATAGAAAGTAGGACATTGCAAAGAGAGTAGTGCTAAAACGAGGAGACGGAAAAGTTTACTTTAAAGTCAGATAAAGTTAAGTCTGTTAATTTATTCACATACTTTTAATTTTAATTTCACTATTTATTTTTATTGAAATAGGTATAGGTTGCATCTTTAGACATATAAAATAAGATTTAATTCAGTTTTATTTAAAAGAGTGCGGTTTCTTTTTTTTTTTCCTGCGGAATTAGGAATAATTTTTCACGGTATAATGTTTATTGAAAGTACAGTAAACGAAAAAATGAGATTCTGTCACTTGCATTCAAGAGACTATGTCGTCTAATTATTATTATATATTCTTAAATGCTTAGGCATTTTTTAGGCAGCCATCGAGCGGTAAAATCGCTTGACACTTGTAGTTCGACCTGGTTTCGATTCCGGGCGAACGGGCATATGCGTTTTCGTAGATTTCTCCATGTGTAACTTGTTATAAACCAGCTTCCTTAGAAATACCTCTACGAAGGCATCCATTCCCTCAGGCAGATAGCCTAGTTTGCTTTGTTATAAATAACTAAACCCATTTGCGTCATTATTTACTAGACATGTTTTTACTTAAATCTCTTTGGAAGAACTTTCTGCAACATGTTGAAAGACGTTATAAATACAACGTTGACATATTAACCAGAAAATGAACAAAGTATATGGAAAGAAAAGTTTTAATAACAGAAAATTTTAGTAGCACGCAAACACACAATAAATAAATAAATAAAAACAAAAAATTGAATAAAACCTGCACTTAACAATATTTCAAAAATATATTGAAAAGCAAGCTGCTGAAATATTGCCTTAGCTGATTTTTATTCCTCCTCGCGATTTGTATAAATGTTATTCATGTGTTTTAAAATAGAGGGAAGTAATTCAAATTCCTTAAAAGAGTAAATCTAGAGAGTAAAATTTGAAGTACAATCGTATGCTGATTAAAACCTTTTCTTTTGTGCACTGTGGCTAGAATTTGATAGTAATATCTCAGTTTTTTGAAGAGGGCGATTTGGTTTGGTTTGTTTAATAATGGCAAAGCACGGTAGGGCTGTCTGCCTAAGCGAAGTCTAAGCTTTCGCGAATGTCTTTCAAAGGAAAACTAGCTCGTGTCTACGTCACACGGGGGGGGGGGGGTAAACCCCGAAAACTCCCATGCTGCCAGCCTGTTCGCTTGGAATCAATGGAATCAAACTTATGTCGAACTGCTATTGTTCAGTGACTTTACCTCTCAACCGCTGGTGGACTTTGCTAGAAATCTAAGGTGTGAAGACTCCTGCGATATCTGAGGAAAGAGGAATACATTTTTCGTGCAAATGTTTTTAAAAGGTCTTAAAATCATCAACGCAGATGGCATGTTTAGTTAATGAAATCGAAAAGGATTTGCGGATGTTGGCAAAGGGATGTTCACATCATACTGCTATTAAAAAAAATCTCAAAATCTAATTTTTGACAACATTTATTTATTTCCCTGCCTTCAATATAATTAACCAAACTAGGCATAATTCTCACTTTCCGGAATGGAAACTGCATGAGCGAGATTTCAATAGGTGATGTTTCTTATTTACTTACTTATTTGTCATAATATGATTAAAAGTTCTTTTGTTATTATTCTTTTTATGGGATATCAGGTAGTCTGCTTCTAATAGTTACATGATAGTGATAGTTGTATACTACATAATTACTATCTACAGTAAAGTTTCATCTGGTCCGAAACCAAATTCAAGATCCTTCAGCTTGTCGGTCATTATCACAATGATTGCATTACTAAGACATTTATTTCTCTTTTTACATCCTAAGGGGGTCAGATAAATTCTGAAGAACATTTCCAGTTTCTTGTTTAAGATAAGAGAACTTAACTTTTCTGTTTGTGAATAGCCCCTGAGACTGCGTTTAACGCGTCCGTGTCGGTCGGCCCCCAGATCAAGAGTCTATAACAATGGCCAAGAATGAGTTCCTAAGTGTAATTGTACGGAAGGAAGGGCGGTAAAAGAACTGAAACCATTTCTATTTTGCCAAGTAGAATAACGTCAGCTGAATTAATTCCAGTGTTTAAGCAGCTTCTCCTTTATTATCATGTTTAACTTTGGCAAATACATAAGATATTTGGATGTTTCTGAGATGGATTTTCTTTAAAATACTACCACCATAAAATTTAAAGATTGCTTGCAGGAAACTTGTACGCAAATTCATTTGCATTTTTCAGATACCAGTAGCTATGAAGCTGGGGATTTCCAACAACTCGTCTCTTTCGATAAAGCAATATGTGCAGTGCTTTAAAATAAACTAAAGTTGCTACTTATTTTTGTTTTCTTTGCTTTGTTTAAGTTAATTGTTATTACTTGTCTCCCTAGTCTGGATAGAGTTTAGATCAGTTTCTGGAATTCAAAGTGGTCAAGAGGATCTCTGTCACTGGTCAAGGTCTTGAGCATTTTATAGATGACAGTAGCCCATCTCCATCCCAAATTTGATCGAGAAGACATTCTCGGAATCCAAGGGTCTGTTAACCTACTTTTCCTACAACTAGCCTTTCGATAGGTCTTAGGAATTGACTTTTTTTAATGTCTCTATTTCGCAAAGACAACACACATTTATAAAACATCCATGTCCTTCTCTGAGATTCGAACTCGAAACTAACGATATGGCAAGTTCGCTCCTTTAACCACCATGAGGAAAAAACGGCATTATTTTTTAATATTAAATTAAACACACACGCATGTATATATACATGATTATGGAGGAAAAAATATAAATATAAAGCTTCATGTTCTAAATGCATCTGATGATTAAAATAATAAACTGTTAAACGATCAACCGAAAAATAGTAAAAAATAATATATCTGCCATTTTGTATTTTTTCCAGTAAAGAGAAATAATTATTTTCAAAATGATTGATTTGGTTTATTTATTTATGGCAAAGTCGATGGCTGTCTGAATAAGAGGAGAGATGCCTACGTGGGGACCGTTCAAAGGGAAACTGGTTTGTATCCCAAGAAAAAGCCACGAGAGCACCCGTGTAGCCAGCCCATTCTCCTGGAATTGAACCAAAGTCGAACTTACCAGTGTTCAATTCTCGGCCGCTGGTGGATAATGTTTTCAAAATGTGTAATACAATTTACTGCGTATTTAGAAATTTTAATCTTTTAAATAAAATGTGCTGTTAATTTATTTTTATTTTCCCCCCTCAATGATTTTCCTCCAGTTCTCTCCGAAACTGTTAAAAATGAATCTGCGTATTAATGTACGATTTGTATGTCGTATTTGATGAAATGGTTATTAGATGCTCCATAAATACCACAAATACGTAGATTCTGAAGTATATTTTGAGGACTATACAATTAAGCTTTAGAATTAAGATATTTACTCGCTTATTCTTCCTTTTCAATAATTTTGCTCCTAGATTAATCTTTTTCCTTCAGAATATGATTTATACATTTCTGATTTTAGAAATTTCTGATTTATGGTAACAATGTAAAACACATTCACAAATAGGAAATTATTCTGTACAAGAAAAAAGGAACATTATTGAAACTGAAAAATTTTTTGAAATACACCATATTATAATATTAGTGCGTCTTTATGTGGACTTTTTAATGCACTATGTGAATCATTTAAGCCATTTCTTTAGAACTATCATAATCTGCGCATTTTTACCTTCCATTTTTCAACCGGTAAATTTAGTAGGAAAAAGAAGGAAATACGCCAGTAAATACGGTATATGTTAAACTACTCTCAGCTGAAATCGGGCGAGGTTACACTGTCAGTTCGGTTGGTTAATAAATAGAGAGGCTGCATGCGAGGGCTATCTGTGAAACGAAGAATGTCTTCGTGAATAGCTTTTTAAGATTAGATTAGGTTACTACACTGACTACCAATATGTATTTGGACACCTGTGATAGAAAAGAAAAACTAACTTTATTCAAAATCAATAGTTGGTAGAGACTCCACGAGAGGTAATTACAGCGTGGACCCTCCAGGGCATACTTTCCACAAGTCTTTGTATGACAGCTAGTGGTATTTCCTTCCACTCGGCTTGGAGAAGACATAGAAGTTCCTTCCCCGACTTTGCACGGGTAGTGCACCCCTGAATTCGGCGATGCAACTCGTCCCAGAGGTTCTCGATAGGGTTCAGATCTGGACTCTGGGCAGGCCAGTCCATTCGATGAACTCCTTTGGCACCATACCAAGATTTGGTTAACGTCGAAACATGACAACTGGCATTGTCGTCCTGAAAGTAACAGGGCTCCAACCCGTAAAACTGCCACAACGTAGGAAGCACATTGTCATCCAAAATAGTGCAGTAGGCATCGGAGTTGAGCTTACCATGAATGGGGACCAAAGCTTCCAGCCCATACCAGGAGAAACACCCCCAGACCATAATTCCACCTTCGCCGAACTTGACTGTTGGCACAATGCATTCTGGCAGGAGACGTTCTCCAGGTAGATGCCAGACCCAGACCCTGCCATCTGAACGGTAAAGAGTGAACCTTGATTCGTCACTCCAAAGAACCCGTTTCCACTGATCTACGGTCCAATTTCGATGTGCTTTGCACCACATTAACCGAGCAGCGCGGTTGGACTTTGTGATCAAAGGCTTATGGGCAGCAGCACGAGCATGAAAACCAAGCAGATGTGCTTCCTTACGGATGATATTCATTGAAACAATACTCCCAGATGCCTGTTGAAACTTCTCGCGGATGAGGGCCATCGGTTGGGTGCGGTTCTTCCGAATTTCTCTGGACAGCACTCGTCGGTCTCTATCTCCCAGTTTCGTTGGTCTGCCGACTCGGGGCACATTCCGACAATCACTGCTCGCCTTCCACTTCTTAACCACATAGGCCACTGTCGATTTTGGGTACTTCAGATCGCTAGTTATGTCCCTTAAGGATCGGCCACATTTGTGATACCCGATAATTATACCTTTCTCGAAATCAGAGAGCTCCGAACTGCGAGGCATCTTGCATGCGACTAAAGCCGATGCTGTTTCCTACACGATATACACCGGCGGAGTCCGTGATGTACCTTAGGACCGCAGATATCGTCATTGGCATAGGTGTCCAAATACTTATTGGTAGTCAGTGTAGAATAGGATAGAGTATATGAGGGCTATCTATCTAAGGAAAGGACTGCCTTCGTGGAGGTAATTCTAGAAGTAACTGCCTCGTAGTTATGTTACGTGGGGGAAAAACAAATGAAACCTTATGCAGCCAGATAGCTCGTTTGCAAAGAATTAAACGAAAGTTCAACTGCGTCTATTTAGTGATTTTATTCACTTTGCCTCTGGTAGCAATTTACACTGTTAGTAAATATAGTTAGAATGATGAAAATATTCCAGTGCCTTGGCAATTTTCACAATTCTTACGAAACCAAACTTAAAGACTAATTCCTAAACTCACATATTTCTGTTAAAAATAAGGATTCTTTTTTTCATTCCGATTTTTTGCTTTCAAATCTCACTGCATTAAATTGACCCTGAACTAGATATTTTAATAATAAGATCATGCCACATTAGCCTGTTTTTTAAATTTTCAGTGCTATTAAACTTGGGAATTGTTGCAAAGAAACAATAATTGATAAATATAAAACGACGATTTTGAAAAAACTTAAAATCGTAATAAAATTCAGGCACTGCGCCTATTAACTGCGTTCATTTAATTTTTAATGAAGATACCAATGATTTTTTTAAATTGTGGTACAAAAATGCTAAGCCTTTGATAATCTTCCTGCCTAATTTCATTACGCAAGTAAGAAGAATTAGTAAGTTGCTGTGAAGTAATCAGCAACACTTGTTGTCCTTTCAAATTAAAATGCATACAATATGACCTGAGATGCAAAATTAGTTTAGAAGATTTTATTTCTTTTTAAAAGCATTTCGAATTCTTAATTAAAAAATGAAATTAAAAATTAAGTATTACATAGCAGTTTTGGGTGGGAGACCCTCGAACCCGTCCCCCGGGGTGCTCTCCATCAAAAATCGGTATCGGAACTGAGCTAAATTCTACTGTCACCTGTATTTTGTTCAAGGCTCTTGCCAACGATAGGCGCGAGCATTGTACTCCCTGCCACGATGAATTTCGTGGGCTTGTTCTGATATTACTGTTAGACAAGTGAGATAAGTCACAACATATAACATCACTTTTTATTGAAGTCATTGTATTTGTTTGATCGTTTTTCTATTTTGCAGTTCATCAGACTGTTTAAGAGTACACATTAGGTTAGTATGACTTACGATGGAATTGTAGGTAATTGAGAAATAAAGATCATTTTGAAATTGACCACCCCAAAAAGCTATAAATTCAGTTTAAATTAAAAAAAGAAATTCTCAAACACTGTACAAAAAGTACATTCGCAGCTCTGTTTATTTATTAAATAGCTATAAGAAGAATTAGAACACTAGGGCTAATTCAATATCAGTAAATACTTATTTCCATACAAAAAAATATTCAAATTTTAAGTGTAATTCCTAGCTGAAATGCAACAGTTAGCATGTAATCCGTTTAGAGCATTTTTTCGTCTTAATAGTAGAGACGGCGGAAAATACCACGTTCAGGATAGTTGCTTCTTCGAAAAGTGCATAAATTAGCTTTAAAAAATATATATATATATATATACAGTGTATTTATAAACAGACTGCGTTAGAAAAAATAGGTGCAAAAAAGATAAAACATGAAATAATATAGAATAAATAATGTCTTATTAATACTAAAGTAAAGAAGAGAAGTATTTTAGTTTCAAAAATTACCATAATCTCTGAAAGCTAACTAAAGTTACATTACATTCTGCTGTAATAGCAGATTAGTGTCTATATTGAACATTTCAAACACTTAATTAAAGCTTTAAATATCCTAAATCCTAAATTATGTGCATAAAAACAACTTCAGCAATTAAAAAAACACTAATTTTGACAATTTATATCTAATAAAATGATTCTAATGCTTACGGACCGGACTTTCTAACATTAAGTACCTCTATGTGTATTATCTCTTTCTTATTTAATTAATTGCGCAGTATATTGATATTTAATTAATCCGTTACATATATATATATAATTAGTCCGCTTATATATATGTGTAAATATATATATAAACAAAGCTAGAATTGTTTTAACAGAAACGGATCGTTTTCATAACAGAAGAACAAGCCCCAGAGAATTTTTCCGAAGCTATTGCGTAAATTTGACACTTCCAGGCAAGAAAATTTAGTTGAGTCTCAGCTCATTTACACCGAGGCAAGATTCTTCTAAAAATAAGATATAGTTTCGTTTCCTTAATTATGGCAGAGCACTCGAGGGCTATCTGCGTACGAGGAGGGATGCTTTTGTAAAGGGCTAGCTAAGGGAAATTGGTTCGTATACATGTTACACATGCAAGGAAAAAAACTACGGAAAAGCCCATGCAGCCAGCTCGTTCGCTGGGACTCGAACCTCGGACTGAACGACTTGCGTTCAGTGATTCTCGGCTTCTGATGAGCTCTAAACATAAGGAATACATCTCTTTGGTATTGTAGCCCACCAGCGGCCGAACGGTGGTGTCGCTGTACACTGGTAGTTCTGTCCGAGGTTCGAATCCGGCGAACGGGCTGGCTGCACGGGTGTTTTCGTGATTTTCCCCATATGTAACGTGTATACGAGCCAGTTTCCCTTAGAAAGTCCTCCACGAAGGCATCCCTCCCGTTAGGCAGATAGCCCTAGTGTGCTTTGCCATAATTAAATACACCACACCACACCTTAGGTATTGTCTCACCAGTGGCCGAGTGGTTAAGACCATTGAATACTGGGAGTTTGACCTGTCTTCTATCTCATTTGAAGTACCCTGGTTTTCCCATGTTAAAGTGAATATGAGCCGATTTCCCTTAGAAATTCCTTCATGAAGGCAACCCCTCCCCTCAGTGCTTTGCTATATTTAAATAGCTTAATGTTTTTAAATAAACAAAGAACGAGACCGAAAGACTTATTTTATATGATATATTTTACAGACTCTTTATCGACAGTATTTGCGTTGAATACAAGAACACTGTTTAAGAAACAACAACACATTTAATTTAATGGTAGCCAACGGACAACGATGGCGCATAAACCTTTCGGCAGAAAATTGTTTGGGCGTATTGTTTTATACCGAGAAAGTTCCAAGGAATGCATATTACATATGGTTACAGATATATCTGCGTATTTAGATTTTATTCCCATCAGTGGTTCAGCCGATGAGACTTCCGAACACTATTAGTTCGACTCAGGGCTTAAATTCAGGGGCACAGGCTAAAGCATGGACCTTTTTTAGAGTCTTCCTCGTATATATAACGTAAATATTAGCTAATTTCCCTCAAGAAAATCCTCCATAAAATCCTCCTATCCCTTAGAAATACTAAATAGTCCTCATATGCATTGGCTTAATCAACTAGAGAAATATTTTACTTTACTTTTGATAGACGATCCTAAGTTAAGTACTTCTCCATACTCCAAGTTCTCATACACTTTTCAGTATAAAATACATCACGTAGATTTTGGTAGCACACCAGAGGAAAAAACGATACTGCGAAAGTTTGATTTTTCGAGAGAATAATTACAGGGACCTTAGCATGATATGTATGCGAAAAATTTAAACTGCACAATGGAATGCGTTCTTTTGAAAAGCCTTTATTTTAAAGTAAACAAATGAGTAAAAAACAAAAAAGTATTTTAACTTTAAGTGAAGAAATTATGTCGATTTTTCATGAAGACATGATTTAAATAGTTCGTACTAATTCTCCAACTTGTTTGTTTTTGTGGAAGAATGGATGTTAAGATGTTAACTGAACATTGCATACCATTAATAATGAAAAGCCTCAAATGTTTAAGAATCAGGAATAAGAAATCCTAGACATATTAGAATTTTCGTGATGGGATGGGTATGTAACTTCGCTAACTTTGATTTGCGAAGACGGGAAATATTATAAAAATTAAAATTATTCCTTGCAACTCTGCTTGATCAGTTGAATACTGCGAAGCGCGGTCTGCCTGCCTGACTTGGGACTTTTATCAAGTAGTCTAGGATTACAGTACGTGCGTTCATGTTCTTCGTTAAAGCACGTCAATATGTAGTGTTTGACTGAATCTTGCCATTACAAAACTATGCAGTTTGCTAAAACATTTTTCAATAAAATTTGCTACCGTTTGTTTATGTAGTTTATTTTTATTTATTTATTTATTTATTTATTTATTGTACAACAGATAAATGACTTCTACAGAAGACATTGCTTTTTCAAAATGCGAAAAAATACATCAAAAGATTTCCTGCACTGACGAGAAATTTTTACGGTTGTATATATTTATATTGTGCATATACATTTATCAAAATTTTTTAAAAAAGATTATCCTATCCCAGGAAAAACTATATAGGAGATTAAAACTCTAACAAAATAATAATTTCAACTATTTACGCTTTCACACATCCGATTACCTAGCAGCACTTTTAATTTCCTATACAATATTTCCTAGGATAAGGTAATTTTTTTTTTAATTTTGGTAAATGGTAATATTTCTTAAATTCAATCATTTGCAGCTCAAGAGCAAGAATTCCTTATTTTATTTTTATTTATTGTTAAATATATAGAAACTTTAATTCATTTTCCCCTTATGAGTTCTGAATTGAAGTTTCAGTGAAAAAATATTATTTTTTTTTTTTATACTTTCGTAATTTCGTATATTTTTCCTTTGAATTTTTATTTTGTTGAGTTTTTTCTACTAATGTGTGTATGTGTGTGTGATTATGGCAAAGCCTCGAGGGCTATCTGCCTAAGGGGAGGGATGCCTTCGTGGAGGACTTTCTAAGGGAAACTGGCTCGTATACACGTTACACATGGGGAAAACCACGAAAACGCCTATGCAGCCAGCCCGTTCGCGGGATGCGAACCTCGGACCGAACTACCAGTGTTCAGCGAATTTACCGCTCGGCCGCTGGTGGGCTTTTCTACTAATGAATTCTTATTTTAATTTTTATATGTTTAGATATTGTGTTAAACCTCTTTACACGGTTGCAATTATTAATATTGTTAAAGAATGCCTTGCTTTGATTCCGATTTAATTTTAACTTTAGATGCTTTAAGTTTAATTTACTTCAATCCTGCAGCTATAGCGCAGGACTTGTTTACAAATTTTAATTTTTGGCCTATTATTATGTTTCTTTTCATATATAAATACATATATATATAGAGAGAGAGAGAGTGCGAGAGAGATATAAAGAGAATAAAATTTTGGCAAATAAGTTAATCTATAAAAGTTCCTATCTCTTAAATAATTGACTGTTATCATATCCTAGAAAATGACTAAGAGGTCCTAGCATTTGAAGCCGGAGAAAGGACTCTATTTTCCTCTAGACAAATCCATTTCAAACATTATGAGACTATATTATTTCTATTTTGCAAACATTATGAGACCTTTTTCATAATACTGCCACAAAGACTGTGCATCTAAAAATATTTAAAATTTTATATTTTATTGAACTAAAATCATAGGAAAAAAGTCATTTGAAGCAGTATCTCAAAAAGTAATTTATTCCCCCCCACGAAAATTATGAAATTAAAATTCCTGTTTAATAGCTACTGTTTTCTTAAACAGCATATTATCTTTTTCCAGCTTTTTAAACTTATGAACTCATTTCTCTATGGCAAGTTTAAACCCAATCAATGATAATCTTATAATCATGTTTGATTCATTAAAAAGCATTCGGTGAATGAAAATATTTGTAATACTTTACACGATTGCCCGTTTAATGGAATACAGAAGGGATTTCACACGTAATAATTAGACTAATCTATCGTACACTAATCGTGAGTTACCGATAAATAATGTGATTTCCACGAATTCTGAGAGATTATAAATTTTTCACGACGAAAGAAGTTGTGAAAAAATTTTTTCACAAGAAAAAGAAAATTTTCAGCAGCTTCTGATCAGAATTTAATTTCAATAATACTCACAATTCTTTTAATATTTGTTAGATAACAAATCATAGCTATCAAGCTCCACCTTTCCTTCCTTATGACAGAGAAGTGTAACGAATTCGTTTTACGCATTGCATTTGAATTTGAAGGGGATGTTGGTGGAACCTTCAGACAACACTCCAATTCTCTCATATTTTCTTGATCGTGAATATTAACCAGTGACGTGACCTTCTTTGTTATGATTCTAAATAAAGGCGGAGAACCAAACACTTCGCAACTGCGAGTCGTCCCCCGTCAAAGTGTTTTGATATGGCTTTTGGTTGGCTAAGAAATCCTGGTTTCACACACACACCTGCTTGATGCACGTAATGGCGACCGCCTCGTCATCACGCTTACCTTTCCAACAACCACTCAGACGCCAGATAATGATTAAATTATCACAGATATCATACCCTCTGATCTCACAGTCTGCATTCAGGAATTTATCCGTCCCGGGAAAGGACGTGACCATCAAGTTAGAGGGAACGTAACCAACTTTGCTTATCTTTACTGATGCAGAAATAAGCTTGTATGTTCATCTGATACTGAACGATTCTATGCGATGGCAGATTCGCTAAATGTTTTGCTTGCAAATTATTAACTTTGCCGTCAATTCTCGAAATCTCACCTCACTTGCTCGTTATAGCCTATTTCGAAATAACTGAAAATAAATTCCATTTATTCGTTATTCGAGAGAAGATTTTCTTATTTATATACATGTTCTGCAAGGACAAAATATGTGCAATTTAAGAATAACACTCAATAAAAGGAAATAAAGCTATATAATAATAAAATTAACAAAAAGAAAAGGAGAAGTCGGAACTTAAATGATAGACTATAAATTCGTCCCTTTGGAGGCCCTAACCAATTTTTTCTCACTTAAAGTCGTAACCCAAAAGAAGTACGAGTAAAATTAAACTTCAATATACATATCAAAGATTGAATTAAATTAAATACATTAATAAATCGAAATAGATTTCCTTATACTTGCGCAATAGCTTCAAAGTAATAAAATAATATATATATATATTTGCTGTGATATTCAAAATAAATGAACATATCATTACCCTTGGAAAGAAATTTGAAAGCAGCATTTAACAAGTTTTACATTTTTGTTTAATTTGTTGCTAAATGTTTATTATTTTGTCGTTACAATTAGTTACTAAATACCTGTACTTGCCGAAAACATTTAATTTTCTTGGAAGAATGGTCTAAGTTAAAATACCGATAAGTTTTTTAATTTCGTTAGTTTTGTTAAGTTGTTAAGTTTCGCCCCTTTTTGAGGAAGGCAGAATGTCTAGCATAAGTAAACAACTGACATAAGAAAGTTTCGATTTTCTGATAAATTCCTTACTTCAGACGCTATCAGTTTTCGTCCATTAACCATCGATATAGGCTTGATTTATTTATTTCCAACACGGGACTCCCCACTTTGAATCCATTTTTGACGATCCTTCCTGAATAAACCTTTCCGGAAGCATTCCCACAGGCTACTTCAATCTCTTGGTAGTATCGTAACTTTGAAAGATCTTCCTGCCAAGACCGTAATGGCCGCCAAGGAACATAAAATCGCAGTCAATCAGATCCGAGTTGTGGTCACGTTTGTGTTTACCTATGACAATAACACTCCCTTCTTAAAGGCAACCGTCGAAATGTAGTCCTTTTACAATAGCATCAATGCAGTAACAGCGTCCTATCAAAGTTTCTTCTTGATTTTTATATTTTCTAGACTCTTCTTCTACTTTTTTCATCTATAATTTTAGAATTTTCCCTTTATTTACCTACACGCGAGAAAATCTAGAGAGCAATATTCTTCACAAACGTGGCGACTTTTATGGCCCATTTTATGACCTCGAGTGTATTTCTCGAAATGGAACTGCCATCGAGGGGATTGAAATAAAGGTGGCCAAAGAAAAAGAAAATCATATACATATAACGTCAGGTGAAGTATTCCTCTCGCGATTGAGAATTTAAGAATTTATATGGCTCACACGCCTTTTCTGCACAAGCAGCTTGCTTTTCTAATAACAGTAAAATTTATTTACTATTTTTTATTTTTTTATTTTTTCGTTAACCGCTCTGAATAGTGTGCTTATGTGCGCGACTTGCTTATGCATTTCCGTCTTTGCTAAAGCAAGCCGACTTCTACCCTCTTTCTCTAGAAATTCTACTCTATCATGCTAATGGAGCATCAACTTAAATTACTATTCCCGAATGTATTTTTCTGACCATAAAATTACGTGATATCTTTCAGTAATAGTCACTATTTACGAAGCAGTCTAAATATATGCACTGCGGCTCTCGGAATGCGATTAGAAAGCAATTTTCTTACGATTTCAATCCTAAACTTCTTTAATATTTCATCTCATTTCTTGTCACAGCTGGCCTTGAGGTGCGAGTTTCGGGCGAAGAGCTTAATGGGATTTGAATGGAGGTCATTACTGTGAACTACATCGTGCTCGTAGTGATAAATTAAGAGAAAAATACCTAATTATTCTAGAATGATCAATTAAACGGCAAAATACAAGTTGAAAAATTTAAACTTAAATTAACCGAGACAGGTTTTGCTAAGTGCTCGCAAGTACAATAGAATACAACTAACTAATCGAGAGAATTCAAGAAAAGCCTTTTATTTTCCAGGTATTTGGGATCCATTTCGAGGTACTTTTCCCCTTTAACAACAAACAAACAATTTAGACATTTCTAAAAATTTATATTCTTTTCTTAAACACAACAAAAAACGTAATTCTTCAACAGCTCATGTCTAGTTTGTCAATGACGGTGCCAAGTGGATAAAACTGTTGAAATCAGGAAAATCAACCCGGGTCCGTCTTACCAGATGTTAAATGTTAAAATGGACAACTATTTTTTGAAAAACGGAGAGCATTTCTAGAAGAAGGAGAATCAATTTTATTTGCATAACACATTAGATATTTATATAATTTGAAAGGGAGCGAAAGTGAAAATGAAATTAATAAATAGGAAATTGGAAATAAAGGAATACATATGTTATAAAGTACTTTTAATAAATGCTTCTGTATCCTGTTATTTAGGGGAAAATAAGTACTAAATTTATTAGTAAAAGTTCTAGAACAACTTTTAGTTCTAGAAAAACGTTTAGTAACGTCTACCAATAAATGTTATTTGATCTACAGATCCTCGACGCAACTATTGCATAGCTATGAAAGATCGCGAAAATAGTCGAATAGTAATGGAAGTCACGTATTTTATCGAATAGCTATTTATTTGTGAAAATTCTTAAAAGATGTTCTTTTTTATTTAATTAAGTTGTGTAAAACACATTTAGCTTCAAAAATCTGACATATCTAAAAAAAGTCCTATTAAGGAAATTATTAAATAAATAGAAGCACTTCGATTAGGTGAAACATTTTCATCTGAATGCAATCTACAACACTGGACGTTTATACTTCCAGAAACAACACGTTTTCTATGGACGTCAAAACCTAAAAGAAATACTTGAACTAAGTACCTGTTGTGTAATTCAATGAGTTATAACCTTCATTTTACATGATGTGTTGGGGTCAAACTGCTAGAAGATAAAATGGAAACTGTTGAAATCATATTTTGTACCACGAGCATCCTAAGAGTAGGGGGGTGAATTAGTAGTTTCACGTTGGTTGAATTTTCGCTATAGAAAGTACTAAACACAAGTAAAACCTAGGTTCGCCCATTACAATGACCCGTATACCGACATTAGGTAAGTTTTAGTCTATAATCACTGGCCCGTTGGCGCCACCGTAGTTTTTCTGAAGGGTACGTTAGATGTGTGCTTCATTATGAGGGTTGTCACAATCACGGCTACATTTAAAATGACGTATCGCCAAAGTCCGCTAAGATGCTCGCCAAAGATATCGGACGCAGAATATTTCGTAACAGTTTTCTCTTTTATTCTCTTTTAAATGACATTCTTTTTCATTGCCTGGTGATTAACTGAGACACGTAAAATAATTTTGCTTGTATCCGAATAAATATCCTGCTGTGGATTAATTTAACTTCAAAAGAAAATTATTTTTAATACTGAATATTTTAAAATTCCTAATGATAATATAGTTCTATAAGTTTTATTTAAAAACCTAACGCGGGTTAAAAACATGGCATAAAAATTGTTTCGATTAGTTTTAAAGTCACTGAAAAGATAATTTTTCAATTTCTGTAATTAGCAGATTTAACGAATTTTGTGTGTTGTTCAAACTCTGAATCCATTATACATGCATACATACATATATATATGTATATGTATGTATTAATTTAGAAGCAAACTCCTATTTTATAGAACAAAAGTGACCGAATGACAAAAGTACCATCAAATTTTTAAGATCAACGCAGAATGGAAAATTATATCTTTCTTAACAAAGAAATTACTTGCAAGTATTACCATTAGGAAAGTTTTCTGCATCCAAGAAAGCGACTCTACCACACTTTGAAATTATTTTTGAACTGAAATAAAAAAACAAGAAGTGCTATTAATTGTGCTTTAATGTGTTGTTAATTTGACGAGATCTGCAACAAAATAAGCATAAAAAGGAATACTTCCTTACAATTATCCCAAATTAATACTTTAAGATACGGCTTACTTCGCATATACATAGAAAGATATTATTAATGTCCTTTTCCTGTTCATTTTAGCGTTTTGTACGGCAAGGAATTTTTCAAGTTTTGTTTCAAGTGGTAGGTGAGTGAAAATGCCTTTTTCGATAACTCTCTCTCATGGGGGTCTCCTTTGATAACTGCTATTAAGATCAAAATGTTCGCTAATAAAGTGAATTAGAGTTTACTACATAAAAGTTCACCCATCGAGACTGTATTTGAATTTGAAGTTGGGGAAAACGAGCGAAAAGGATTTTCTATACCTGTATCCTTTGTGTATTTTCCTTTTATCAACTAAAAGACAGAGTTTACATTGCTTAGTAATAGAGGAAAAGGTAGTGTTTTAATTGTAAACGAACAGACTGGTTACTAAATAAAACGAATGGGCTGGCTAATAAAACAAGAATAGCTCTCAGTTTGAAATAATAAATTAGGAAAATTACCTTAATTGGTGATTTTTAAAAATGCAGAAAATTTAAGAATTTCTTTAAACAAAAATTTATCAGATTACTGGATGAAAAGGTAATAACATGTTAATCGGAATGTCAATTTTTGTTACCTGAAAACACGTATTACTCTTAATATAACAGTATGAAATAAATTTAATTTATGAAATATTTAAACAAGGCATTTCTTTTCCTCATTTTATAGAGTGAAAGCTCACAAATTACAATACTGAATTTACTTTCTGTTTAACTAGATTAATTAGCCCTTCTACATAAACTAGATTAATTGTATCATATTTATTTTCAAATCATACCTAATAGAACATTATTCATTGTTCATTGACTAAAAATCTATTAAAGGGGATGTTTGCGTACTGTATTGTCTACATCCTGATATAAATTATCTACTACATTCTACATCGTAGCGGTAATAATCTAAATCATTGGATTATTTTTGACTACCGCAAAACACGATAGAATTATTTGCCTAAGGGAAGAGATGCTTTCGTAGTGAAATTTCTTAAGAAAACTGGCTCATATTCATGTTACACATGGGAGGGAGTACGAAAGCGTCCATGTAACCAGCCGTTCGTTGCAGCTTCCTGTTTGAATCCAGATTCAACTACCAGTGTTTACCTGTCTTACCTATCCTCACTATCGCAAAATCTATGCTTTTAGATGTGAATCTGTAAAAGGTGAGAAGCTATGAACACTTTCATTAAGAGAAACCGAATTCCAAATTGTTGCTTTATTTACTCTAGAAATGTAGATATGTCTTACCTTTTAAAAATGCACATATTTTTATATTACCGCACATGCTTATAGATATACTTTTATTCCTTAATTATTAATTAGAATCAATGGAGTATGTATCTCACGTAGACAGTAACCCTTGCTGGCTGAATGTTAAATAATCCACGGCACGTGTAAATTCTACTTGGTATTTCACTTCCGGATTTTTGTCCCTCCCCCCGATACTCCTATTTTCATTCTAATAAATAATAAAGAAATATTAATATGGCATTACCCTGAGTTTCGGAACCTTGTCTGAATCTAACCTTCAATGGCCTTTAAATGTAAATAAAGTAGTTTATCAGTTTTCAGAGTAATGAGCCTCTTTAAATAAATAAATAAATAAAATCTGAAATTTCAAATATTATATTACTCCCAAAGGGGCTATTTTTTTAACGTTTTGTGTGTTACCTTTATTTAATATACATCATGCTCTTCGCACTTAAACTATAAAATTAAATTCAACAGCAATATCACAAAATAGTTTAAAAAGAGCATATCTTTAGAATTTCCGATACACAATCTCGCGCTCTGTAGATAAAATTGTTTTTCCCTCCCGTAAAGTGTCGGCATTTCGCGCTTTAAAATCGTTGCTTTCCTTAAGCAGAAACACAATATAACGCAGGGCGATAATATTCGGTGGCAAAAGTTTGAAAAATGAAACGTACATGTAAAGTTTCAACGCAAAATGCCAAAACGAAATTAATAGCCCTTCTGAGCTAAAAAAGACCCACTAATGAAGGTTAAACTTAGCCATAAATTACGGTAAACTTAGAAAAAAAATTGCTTCGAAACTCAGAGGATTATCATACATATTATTATCTGAAAGGAAAAATGGACAACTGAAAGATTCAAGATGCATTTGCTTATATTTCTGATAATGTACTCAAGTAGCACAACTGCCCACCAGCGGCGCACCGGCTGTTATCATTTTATTATATTTAATTTAATAGTGCAATTATAAAAATCGTAATATTGCCCAATCGTAATATTGCCAAATTACATTTACATACTGAAAATTGCCCACCAGCGGCCGAGCGGTAAAGTCGCTGAACACTGGTAGTTCGGCCCGAGGTTCGAATCCCGCGAACGGGCTGGCTGCATGGGCGTTTTCGTGGTTTTCCCCATGTGTAACGTGTATACGAGCCAGTTTCCCTAAGAAAATCCTCCACGAAGGCATCCCTCCCCTTAGGCAGATAGCCCTAGTGTGCTTTGCCATAATTAAATACACACACAAATACACACATACTGAAAATTACCGCTAATGGCATCATAATAACAGTTGTATTATATTTTCAGTATATACGTTATTTCATAATCAATGCTTGGTTTATTTAATTACGGCAAAGCACACTAGGGCTATCTGCCTAAGGGGAGGGATGCCTTCGTGGAGGACTTTCTAAGGGAAACTGGCTCGTATACATGTTACACATGGGGAAAACCACGAAAACGCCCATGCAGCCAGCCCGTTCGCGGGATTCGAACCTCGGACCGAACTACTAGTGTTCAGCGACTTTACCGCTAGGCCGCTGGTAGGCCTATTTCATAATCAAAGATAATCAAAGTTTGCCTTAAACGCACAATACGTAATGTCCTGCAAAACGGACGTACCCAGATTAAGGTCGGAGGTGATGCGACCAGTCTAGTGGTATCGTGTTTTGCATAGTTCAGCCCTTTATTTTTCGTATTTTATTCTTTTACTCGACTAAAGTTAATTTTTTTTTAATGAGAGATGCTATTTTATTTATATTTTAGGATAATTTCTTTTTTACCTACGGATAAATAAATGGTTGAAGTTGAATAACAAAGACACTAACAAGTACTGACACAGTTATCAATGCTACTAAATCTCTTCGAGCAGGATCTAGTATTCAGAAAGACGCATCCAAGATGCGAAAAAGAAAATATAATGAGGCTTAACTTTCAATAACTGTGATGGTAATGAACAAAGTCTTTGTTTAGTTTGCAGTAACATTTTGGCTATGGAAAGTATGAAACCATCAAAATTAAAAAGACATCTTAAAAACCAAGCATTTGTCGTACGTCAATAAACTAAAACAGTATTTCAAATGACTATTAAAATCTTCAAATAAAGGAAAACAATATTTTACAAAATTTATGACTGTTAGTGAAGAATATTCGCGTCATACAAAAGTTTCCTGTCTGACTGCTAAAAATAAAATGCCATACACGATTGGAGACGATCCTTTTTTTTACCTTCTGCTATTAAAATAATAGAAGGTTAGGTTAGGTTATTTAATTATGGCAAAGCTTCGAGGGCTATCTGCCTAAGGGGAGGGATGCCTTCGTCGAGGACTTTCTAAGGGAAACTGGCTCGTATACACGTTACACATGGGGTAAACCACGAAAACACCTATGCAGCCAGCCCGTTCGCGGGATTCGAACCTCAGACCGAATTACCAGTGTTCAGCGACTTTACCGCTCGGCTGCTGGTGGGCCCCAAAATAATAGAAATACTTCACGGAAGTAAATACGTATGATGATGAAATTAGAAAACATTCTTTGGCAAACGGCAGTGTTTCCAACAGAATTTCTAAAATTAGCAATGACAAATTTAGACTTAAATCATCACAACATTTACCGTTCATTTAGAAGAAACAATTGATATTTCAAAGATACCTGATATACAGGTATATGTCAAGAACATTTATAAAGAAAACTTTGATGAAAAACTGTTATTTTGTTGCATTTGAACATGCAACATGAAGAACATGGAAGACAGCAAAACATACAAAGTTGATGAATTTGTTAGAAATAAAAATTTAGAATGAAAAAATTCAATTGGAATACGTATATATGGTGCAAAACCAATGACAAATGCACATATTGGTTTTAAATCATTTGCCAAAGCTCTGGTAATGATAATGTAACTGTAATAGTCAGTCTGATCCACCGAGAGACTCCTGCAGTAAAAAAATTAACGAATTAAAGAATTAATTGAAGAATGTTCTTCAGGGTGTTGTCAAAATTACAAACTTTATTAAAAGCCTTGCTCTTATCAAACGGTTATTTTCATATCGCTATAAAGTTACTGCAAGTATAAAAAATTATTAATAAATTATTAATACCTGCAAAACTAAGGTGAATAAAGCTGTGCTATTTTTCAAATATTTTTTCAGAAGCTAAATGATCTCACTTTGTGTATTCGAAGAGAAAGTAACAATATGTATTTTACTACTTCGAGTGATAAAATTGAAGGTTTTATTACAAAGATCAACGTTTGGAAGTGTAGGGTGGAAAATGATTCATTCGAAATGTTTTTGACTACAGACAGATTAATAGTTGTAAAAAATGAAATACGGTTTTATAAATAGCGAATACTTTGAATTTAATTTTGATTTCAGAATTTATCTTGGATTCGGAAAGCTTCTTTGATTGACGTTAACCAGATTAACCTCCTGCCATGTAAAATCCTTGACTGAATTTTGAATCGGAGCTAGAAATTAATTCCCCAAAATTCGAGAAATCGCATTAAATGTTCCTTTGCCATTCATCATCACATGCTTGCGTGAAACGGCATTTTAAGCTTTAACGCTTATTAAATTCAAATATTTTTCTATGATCAAACATCAGATATTACACCAAGATCTAATTAATTATGCAGCAAAAAGAAAGTACACCCATCTCGTTAAAGCGTGATTCTCTTTCATTAACTTTATGTACCTGAAACAAATCCTAATACCTATAATTTTCATGTGCATAATGTTTACCAAAAAAATTAATTATTTTTGGAAAAATATTTATTAGTTCAAAGGGGCTTTGTCCCTGAAGGGCTATTGTTTTCGTTTTGCAATTTTGCGTTGGTTCACTATAAATGTCCGTTTCACTTTTCAAACTGTTGCCACCAAATGTTAGAGTCCTGAATTATATTTGAAAAAATTAAATAATGAAAAATCTGCATAAATGTATGTATATTTCTAGCATTGTGATAAAACAGCGGCACGTAGAGCCATCGAATTTCGAATGACGTAATCCTACTGCGAATATGTGGAAGCCCAAATTTGAAATTTGTTTTATTATCGATTTCATATTTTGTAAAACTTTAACGAAGTTTTGATTAAAGAACTCAAGGACTTCAAAGCGAGCAATGGCAACAATGTTAAAAAAAAATATATATATCTCCAGCGCGGGAGACTCTGTATCGGAAATTCTAAAGATATGCTCAGCTTAAAACTATTTTGCGATATTGCTCTTGAACTGTATTTTGTGGTTTAAGTGCGAAGAACGTGATATTTAATAAATAAAGCTAACGGACAAAATGTTAAAAAAAAACGCTCCTTTGAACGTAATTTAAAATCTGAAAATTTTCAGATTTTTATTTTATTTATTTATTTATTTATTTATTTTTTTGTCTTATAGGTTTAACATCTGTGGTCGTATATATATGTATTTCAATGATATAAAGGAGTCATGAATGAAAAAAGTTTAAGAAGCGTTGGTTAGATGATTATGGAAAATTACGAGAGCATAGACACAAATAACATTCGTCCGTTATTCTCAAGTTATCTGAGAGGTTACACGATTCATTTTTTAATTACTATGTTTTGTAAGTTTACTAGATGTTTTGTTTTTGAAAATTCGAAAATAAGTACTTTGTTAAAAGTGTACATGTTGTAGTTTAATTCTTTGCCTCAAAAAAATTAATGGAATTTTCCTTACTATTTTCAAGAGTTGATGTACTACTTGATAAATACTGTTCAAGCAAATACATTTACGAAAATACCCTTCTTTTTTTCTTATTGCGCAATTTTTTAATAGCTGCCAGTTGTATACAGGACATCAGTTTTGTTAACGGGCTACCCAGATGGTATAGTGGTTAGGGAAGCCGACTACGATACCGAAGTGCCTAGGCTCGAATCCCAGAGGAGGCAAGGTTGTACCTGCCCTTCGCTTCATAGGAGGTAATGGTGGCCGCCTATTAGGCACCTACACAATAAAATGACTACCACTTCCGACTTTAGGAGTAGTCAATATGGGGAAAAAAGGACAAAACGGTGCCCGCCGTTCGGAGGGGAAAATAAACAGTTTTGTTAACGGTCTTCAGGGAAACAATTTTTATTATTATTATTTCCTGAGGCGTAAACTGGAATTAAATAAATTAAATCTCGCATCATGCCATTTTTGAGTTACCTTTGCTGAGACAGTTATTCTTAAGGCGCTGATTGGTTTTTATTTTTTTTTTTATTTTTATATATATTATATATATATGGTAAAGCACGAAGTGCTATCTGCTAAAGGATAATGCTGCTTCTGAGTAAGACTTTCTAAATTTAGCTTGCTCCTATTTACATTTCATATAGCAAAAGCCATGATGATATCATGCAGCCGGCCCGTTTGCCTTTATTTGAATCCAGGTTAGAATACCAGCTGTCTTATTCATTCGGCCACTAGAGTGCCATTCTTCATCTGAATTTTAATCACATTTCTAGTACGTTCTTCTGATCGTTGCGCAATGTTTAACCAGGAAAAGATGAGAATCTCTTGAGAACAGTTTAACCCCTTTTATGCTTACTTCAACAAGTCTGTATTAAAAAGTAAGGAAACAGTAAGATAAAATTATTTAATAAAAGAAATATCATTTACTCATATTTTAGTAAAGTAGACACAGTTTCATGATTCTTATAAAGCAACTACTTTCATTTGACATACGAAATGTCATGAAATTTCCTTCTCATGTAGGTATATGCATATTTTTTTCAGAAGAGAGCTCATGTGTATATTATGCCAAAGCAATATATGAGTGATCTTGCAATAAATGTTACACAGCACTAAGAAATAGTAATCGGAAATATAATCCATTTTGCAAAAAAAAATAAATATGAAAACGTGAATTTAGAAAATATAAGCATTTGAAACAGCTCAAGTTCTTAAAATACGAATCGCAGCCCACTAGAAGATGCAATAAAAATAATTAAGGAGGAAAAAGTACTTTGAAATTTCATGTTTATGAATAATCAAAAGACCTGAATTTTTATCTATGTAATTAAAAATATGTGATGCTTGTATATTAGCAGATTAAGGTTTTTCACTATTTTTAATTTTTTTTTAAAATTAGGCAATTTCATTCCGTATTTTGTTACATATATGCACGTTATTTTTAAAAGGTATTTCTTTTTTCTTAATAAGATATGTAAGTATTGTCAGTGACTTGTTACAAATATCGAAATTTAGATTTCTACTCAAGTGAGTGGGGTCGAGAAAGACAGTTTTGAGAAACTTTGTTGCATATTTTCTATGTTGAATATTCATGTAGAAATAGAAATATGAAATCTTTAGGTAGTTGATATCATCAAGAAGTAATTCAAACATATTTTTTTCTAATAAAGACTTCTGATGATAAACATTGAATAAAATATATTTAATTAGTTAATTTTTTAATGAAAATTTATGCAAGTGTAAAATATCTAAATACACCTCAGGCAGCACGTAAAAGGTACATTATATCATTCATCGTATAGAAATAGGAAACTTACTTTTTAACTATTGCGAGTGAGCTCTTTTAAAATATCAAAAAGCAGATAGAGAACTTGGCTAGAATGAAGTGAGAAACGTCTTGTTTTATATAGGTAAAAAAAAATTCTGTCTGGAGATTGCTAAATTAAGTTACAAATCTCTTAGTGCCGAGAACATTACAGCAAAAACGAAATATGATTATTTTGAAAATATAACAACTTTAAAGAAACCAGTAGTAACAAACACAATAGCAACACTAAAATATGTCGACGATGCAAATCCTCCAAACTGAGCCCATCAAAGTATAATATACAATAACTACCGACTTTCTGAGGATTAAAAAAAGTTTTAAATATGTTAAAGAAAAACAATTGCCAGCACGTAAACATGAAGTTAAAAACAGCAAGTAAATTTCAGTCATTTATATGGGCAAAAACTGTAATGGCACGATCACATAGATGAGAAACGATTGTTTTTTCAGTTGGAGAAAAAAATTGGCCTAGGGAGTCTGGTAAATGTTGGAGTGATTTGCATCCCAAATCTAAGGATTCTTTCAGCAGACATGCGAGGAAGTGAAGCGATGTGGTGGTGCCTATGGCAAATCTGAAGCTGCCGTAACCAATCAACCTGTGAAAATCATAATGCCTCATTTCATGAATCCGACTCAACAAAATAGTGGTGTCGAGGATAAAGAGGAGAATAAAATGCCGTGAAGTGCCCATTAAGAATACAACACTGTAAATTCGATTGAAAATGAGAGACAACTTATAAACATAGTTTACAGCAATAAATAAATAATAGCCTTAAGTAAAAGAATTACAAATAGCGATATATTGTTACTGGGAGGAAATAAGTGTTAGTTGTCTTTAAAAACTCTAAAAGATACGAGTATAAAAAGTAGAATTTATTTGATCAAAAATTAAGCTATGTTTATAACAGAATATATTTTAGTTTAAATATAAATATATTTGATACTGGTGAAAATGTATATTTATGTTTATTATTTTACGAAATAATAATTCAATTATTTGTATTGATCAAAATCAGTTTTAAGTTTCTCAAGTCATAAATTACATTCTTTACTGCCGCTCATCCTAAAAACGATATTCTTAGGGAAAGGATGAATATATTTATGATTCTTTTCATAGGCTGGAAACCCTTTCGTGAATGAAAGACGAAGATAGTATACACTGGTTAATTTTTTCCAAAAGCCAGTGTTTTCTCGTTGTTTTGTATTTGTTTAGTTTTACCTGAACGCACAATAAGGTACTAGACAAAAATTGTTAATTAAAAATTCTAATAAAAATCTGATACTCATACATTAAGATATTAAGATTTACGTAAAGGCACAAGAAAGAAGGTTAAAATTAGAAATTTATACCTACAAAACCAGAAATAAAATTTCACTAAATATGAAAACTTCGAAACTTTTGCCACTTTTTCATTAGGAGTAAGAAAAAAAGAAATTAACTTTAATCATCACATTTCAAGCAACAAAACGTTTGAAATTGATTTAAATCAGATTAGAATAATTACGAAGGCGAAGAAGAGAAATAATGTATTTTCTCAGAGGAGAGCTCACCACCCACTGCACCGACTGGGTAAACTCGATTTAATCTGTCATTAATGAAATTTCTGTGTAAATTATTAAAAACATTTATTAAAACTGGAAGCCATGTATAACTCCTATTACCTATTATTATTATTATAAGTCAAAAACCCCGATCCTCCTAGCCGGCACAAGCTGGCCGTATGATCAAAAAATGGGACTGGCCAGAAATAAACAAATGTAAGGAAAAAAACATATAAAGTCCAAAATTTGACTCTTAGTGCCGAATTCCAACTCTATCTTTGTTCGTATTTATAATCTTCAATATTGTCTGCGCAAAATCTTTCTTTTTGTGGTAATCATAAGTTAAGACGTTTACCACCTACTTGTACATGAACTAATTAATGCCAAAGTTCTTTCCATTAATTTTTATCCATTTGAGTACATTCTGCTGTTGGCTGTCTTGCTCAAAATATTCTGCTGTTGAAAGGAAAATATAATTTCTAAATTCTCCTAGGCCCACCAGCGGACGAGCGGTAACGTCGCTGAACACTGGTAGTTCGGTCCAAGGTTCGAATCCCGCGAACGGGCTGGCTGCATGGGTGTTTCCGTGTTTTTCCCCATGTGTAACGTGTATACGAGCCAGTTTCCCTTAAAAAGTCCTCCACGAAGGCATCCCTCCCTTAAGGCAGATAGCCTCGAGTGCTTTGCCGTAATCTAATAAACCAAACCATCTAAATTCTCCTGAATGCGAGATAGAAAATCTTTTCTCTAATATAGTCCACTAGTGGTCGAGTGAACACTAGTAGCTGCACGGGAGTTCAGCCTCAGTGAACGGGATGCCTTCATGGATGCTGCTGCGATTTACCCTTGTGTAACATAAATGCGATCCACTTTCCTTTAGAAAATTCTGTATAAAGACATCTCTCGTTTAAGCAGCTAGATTTTCTATATTCAAGTAAGCAAATTTATTCTAACATTTTTCAGAAACTAGCTTCCTTGAATTGTATTTTAGGGGATTTGCTGCTTTTCCTTGCTAGTCGTTATCTCCGATAACAGATATATTCAATGGGTATTATAAAAGGCAAAGCATTTTTTCTACGAAAAATTTTGCAAATTTTCTTTATTTCTATATAATTTCATTATCATTCATGTTGTTATTATAGTGAATATTTTTAGTTTATATTCTGGTTAATTAACTCAAGCTCAATAATTATATTATACTAAAGGGAACCACAAAATATTGCTTTCCGGTGTCGGTCTGGCCACGCTTCAGAGTACAGCAACCTTAATCACCGTTAAGGAAAAAATATATCCTAGGTATGACATTGGAATTTTATAATAATTTATAGAAGATCTGTAGAAGACATGCAACTAAATTACTTTCTTAATCAATTTTTTATCAAGATTCATTACAAAAGTTAATGAGATATTTGAAAGATGTTTTGAATATAAACCACTTGCTTTTTCATGCACTATGACTTTATTTTATATTTTTTTAATCCAATGGCGGGCCGTCAGCCGACTTCGGCTTGGCCACTACTAAGGCCAGAAGCGGTGGTCACCTTATCATGGAGGCACCTAAATAGGTGGGCCACTTTTGCCTCCATGAAGGGACGGACACTTCTGCGAAAATCGAGACCGGGCCCTTTGAGCATGGCAGTCAGCTCTCCTAACCACTATACCGTCTGGGCGGCACTTTATTTAATATAATCAGTACTATAACTATCAATAAAATAACATTAAATTTCCACAGTAATAAGAGAAATAGACGTAGTATGCTTTATCAAAATCGAATAACGCGGTTTCATATATAATGTATTGCATGGGATGTGTACAAAAATTATTGAAAGAAATGAAGGCCTTATTTTTAGTTATTAATGTTTAATTTCACTTAACGCATTCTATCAATATAGCATTCATTTCATAATCTTCTATGCGTCTTTCCGTTATGAACAGGCCCGCCAACGACTTAACGATAAAATCGCAAAACACTAGTAGTTAGATCCGGGTTCAAATCACTGTGAACAGGCTGGTTGCATGGATGGCTTCTAAGGCTTTCCTTATGTGTCATATGAATATGAGCCATTTTTCTTCAAAACTCTTCCGCAAAGAGGCCTACTAGCGGCCAAGCGGTAAAGTCGCTGAACGCTAGTAGTTCGGTCTGGGTCCGAATCTCGGCAAACAAGCTGGCTGCATGGATGTATTCGTGATTTTCCCGATGTGTACATGAAGCAGTTTCTCTTAGAAAGTCTTCCACGAAGGCATCCCTCCCCTTTGACACTATGCTGGCTGGAGTCCCTATAAAGCTCCACTCCTTGACCTCATCGATCCTTAACCCTACTGCATGACATTCTGACTTTTAAGGACAACAACTGCATGGTCGCTTGTGACTCCAATAACACGGCGATCATTAACATCGGTCAGTCAATATAAATCACTCTTTAATGAAGTGCAAAATAAAATCAAGTCCATGGAAATTTGGTCACACCTTTGAGGGACATCGTTCAGCGCTGGGAAGACTGAACTCATCGTTATGTAGCATCGAAAACGCATCACACACACGATACTTAAACTATTCGTTCAAAATATCCACAGAGTTACAATTGCAGATAATCTTGTAGTTGTATTGATTTCCAGGCTCTCCAAGAACAAACACTTCTACATACCCAAAAAAAGCCATTGGAGGTCACCATGAATCTTCTTCCTGAGATGCCAGTCTTCTTTAGATTTCCCAAGGAAAGAAAGATCATGTTTTTCTGTGATTAGTACAGTATTTACGTGCCTTACCTCCAGTGTGGTAAACAGTTTCTGCACTTAGACTACGAAATTTTAGAGATGGATTATGGTTTGAGATCCTCAACACCCTCGAAAGTTATCTGTTGGACAATAAACCATATTTTCAGTTCATTCTCATAGCAAATTGGTTATTAATTGTCTTTAATTTGCAGTTATTTGCTAAATCATCGATTTTAGAGTCATAAATTCAAAACACACTACCACGCCTAGTTCTCTGTGCTCATTCCTAACAATAAGACAGGGGTTCTCAACCGGGGGGGGAATTTCATAATTTCAGTTGGGAATGTGATTTGCCTTTTATTTACATGTTAATTATTTAATTTTAGTTTATGGATATTAAAAAACGACTTTTGATCAAGTTTTGCGGTTTATCAACATCATCTGTATTTTTTCTTGTTTAATTTATATGACACATTAAAAAGTAATATGCATTTAAATAAATATTTATGTATTTTTTGGAGCTTTGCTAAGGAGGGGTATAAACTGGCAGTGGTGAAAGGAGTGTATGGGGCATAAAAATGTTGAAAGCTACTGCTTAAGAGGATAGTGCATGCAAATAAATATGACGCGTTGATTTTACAAAACACGAGCAAAGAGGACTTCACCCTCTCTTCTCCCGCCCACAGCGGCGGAGAGGCTGAACGTTGGTAGTTCGGTTCGGGGTTCGAATCTCAGAGAACGGGCTAGCTGCATGGACGTTTTCGTGTTTTTCCCCATATGTAATGTGTATACGAGCCTATTTCCCTTAGAAAGTCCTCCACGAAAGTATCCCTCCTCTTAGGCATATAGTCCTAGTGTGATTTGTCATAATCACACTGCTTACCAATGCAATTAGCACAATATTCCTTAGATACGATCTTTCAGCGTTGAGGCTTTACATTAGACTATATAATTAATTCAGGCTTGGAAAATCTTCATTTCTGAACTGCTTTCAGACTTCTACATGGAAAAATATTCTACCATAGAACTAAACATCTTTTCTTGAAATTTGAAACGCGGATAAAAATGAAACTATTTAGATTTTTGAAATTTCTGTGAGGGTAATAGAAACATACTCTTTGCTCTTTTTTTAACGGATATGAGCAGAAGACAATCTCAAACTTCATAATGTAAAAGAATTAGTAGTTTATGATAACAAAGAATTCTTTTTTTGGTCTTTTCGATTGTTTGATAATAACCGAATAAGTGCTAATACCAAAGATGAATTAACACATTAATTGTGCCACTGTTATCTATTGTAAAACACGAAGAATCTATCTGACATATTAGATGACATATGTTTAGAGCTTTCACATGTGAGCGATTCCCATTTCATTTGAATCAATAATAAAAATACCTACAAAGGATTATAAAAATGCAATAATAAAAATATAATGAAATTTAAATCGTATGATAAATTATAAAATGTTTTCGAGAAATAGAAGCTATGATCAATTTTTGATTTATTTTGATCAATTTCCAGGTATCACACACAGGTAAAATTACATAGAATTGCTAAATCTGAATAGGAGAATAGAAGGTAAGAAATGCTGCCGAAGATATTTCCTGTTAGTTTAAATTCTATAAATTGCAGTTTAAAAGTTTCTGAGAATACCATTTGGTTGGGTTTGGCTTTACGACAAAGCCTCGAGGTCTATCTGCCTAAGGAAAGGGATGCCGTCGTGGAGGACTTTTCTAAGGCAAAACTGACTCGCATACACGTTACATATGGGAAAACCACGACAGCGTCCAATGCAGCCAGCCCGTTTGCGGGATTCGCACTTTGAACCAAACTAACAGTGTTCAGCGACTTTACCCCTTGGCCGCTGGTGAGCCTCTGGAAATACCATAGACATAAAACAGCGACGATTTCTCAGAATGTTTCAAACAAAACTCTTTACCAATTAGTACACAGTACTAAGAAGACATTTTTTTCCCTAAAAGAATAGAATGCGTACTGAAAAATGTGAAATCAGGTATGTGAATTTTCATATTGTATTATATCCAAGCAGAAGGGGGAAAGGCATAAGATTAATCCACTAAGATAAGTCAACAGTTTAAGTAATATAACTGGTTAATTGTTTATATCTGAAAGTATGCTATCAGTTTATATATCAAAAGAAGGGTGAAATGTATAAGATAAATCAACAATTTAAATAATATAATTGGTTAATTGTTTACATATGGAAATATAATATAACGCGGATTTCATAAATCAAATAAAACTGAATTACGAGCTCAACATACACTGTTTAACAATCTTAACTAATCTTAAAATTTTTTACAAATTTCCAATTCTCAAAACTGGTGAACTTTATTATCGTGCATATTTCATTATTTTGTATGCTATAGAATATTTAACTAAGTTAATACACAAATAATAGTGTCAATACTGAAAATACATATAATAATAACTCCCACACTTTACTATGATTATTTAAAAACTTCGTGTAAATTAGCACTCTTGTGGAAATTCAGGATACGCTTATGAGAGAAACAACTTTGAACAAAATTTCTGCTGACTGAGATCTAATTTGCTAAATGCATAACTTGGCAGATAAAAAGTACCGAAACTAAATATATTTGATTTATAAAGAACTATTTATCTGAGCTAAGTATTCATTATCGTTTCATTAAAATAATGAAATAATTAAAATAATGAAATAATAATGAAAGCATCCTTCTACTTTGACACATAGCAAGTGCTTTGCCATTATCTAATAAACGGTGGTGTTGGTGTATTTAATTATGGCAAAGCACACGAGGGCTATCTGCCTAAGGGGAGGAATGCCTTTCGTGGAGGACTTTCTAAGGGAAACTGGCTCGTATACACGTTACACATGGGGAAAACCACGAAACGCCCATGCAGCCAGCCCGTTCGAGGGATTCGAACCTCGGACCGAACTACCAGTGTTCAGCGACTTTACCGCTTGGCCGCTGGTGGGCCTCTAATAAACGAAACCAAACCTTATACCTAACGTAAACAAGAATCAAAAATGATTTACAAATTTCTTTCTGAAAGGTATTTCTCAACTTTTCGAGGATATTGCTACAAATTATATGCTTATACACAGTGAAAGAAATGTTTGTAGACTTTTATTTTTCTAATTCTTAAATATATGCAAGTTCTTTCCATTACAGATTTCCTCAAAATAAGGCAAAGAATTATATAAAATCTATTTCAGCTCTGTGAATAAGAGGGTTCCAAATGTAGAGGGAAAAATACTACTTTTTCATGCAGCGGAATTAAATTAGCTTTAAAATTTCTTTAGCTTTTCTATGTAAATTAGAACAGATATTTGAGAACAATATCACAACTTAAAATCCTTTTAAAGCGACACTCTAAGTTATTGAGAAAATTTGAAAATCTAGCGAAACAAAAATTATTTGTTTGATAACCAGAGGTTCTGCATTCCGTAAAACAGTATATAAGGTATTTCTTCCGTCTTCCTAGAGTGCCTTCGTGGTGTAGTGGTCAGCACATTGAGTCGGTATTTTAGAAGTCCGTGGTTCGATTCCCGGCGAAGGCGATTGCTCATTTTTCATCTCTCTGGTCTCAAAATTACCTAATGTCTCTACAGCGGCGCCCGAACTAAAAGGGTGTTGGATGATGATTCTCCTCAACCAGGATTTAGCGATTGGGTCCCCGAAAAACCCCAGTCACCCTTTAAAAGGGGGTATATAAGGTATTTCTCCCACCTTACTAGCGTATCTTCGTGGTGTAGTGGTTCTGCACGCTGGGCCGGTATTCCAGAGGTCCGTGGTTCGATTCCCGGCAAAGGCGATTGCGCATTTTTCATCTTGTCTGCTCCCAAAAAATACCTAATGTCTCTGCAAGCATATAACACTGAACTTTCGCCTTTCGCTGTCTGCATGAAAATATTAATTATGTAGAACTTTAGGAATTTCGCAAGTAGAACTATGTAAAATTTTGCAATTTTGTAAATATAAAAAAATTATGAATTAAAAAATTAGTTATGTGGAGAGAATATTGTTATAAGTGGGACATTTCCCATTGGTTTGGTTTATTTAATTATGTCAAAGCACTCGACGACTATCTGCTCAAGAAGAGGGATGCCTTCGTGAAGGATTTCTAATGGAAACTCCTATACACGTTACACGTGGAAACCAGCTCGTTCACCGAAATTCGAGGCCTATATCAAACTACCAGTTTTCAGTGATTTAACTGCTCGGATACTTTACCGCTTGTTGGCCAAATATTTTCGATTATGGAACAACATATGGCAACAATATTTGAACAAAAAGACAGTATATGCTTTTCCTCAATCGCTTTTGCAGCTGAGGATGGTGGTTCGGTAAAACCATCGAAACTAGTCCTGTGAAAATTTGAAAACATAACGCTGATTTTTGTTGTTTGACTTCTGAATTGGTAAATGCGGGATAATTTGAAAACAATAACAGATGCTATTCGTTCCTCCATTGACAACAACAAAGACATCAAGTCAGACGGGCAGCTCTGTGTCAAGTGGTTAAAGGAACTCCAGTGGCTGGCCGCAGTGCGCTCATCCCTGCCTCATGCAACCTGTTGTAGATGATTTGGCAGTGGATAGATGCCCCTTCTGATAATGGTAAGTGGGTTTGAATGCGGCTTGCCATGGCAAATGGGTCCCCACGAAACATTCGCCGAATTTGCCTATCAGGGTGATATGACGTTCACCAGGATGATCCACTGTCTTCCTACAATGTTTTCAGATAGTCCTGAGTTTGTACTTACGTCCCGTCCAACACGACAGGCAATTGTGCGCATCGACAAACCAAGCGCATGCAGTTTCTAATATACATTCGTTCCTCAAGCGATAACAGCTAGTATTCAGCTCGCTAATGCCGCCGAGGCATTTTTATACTCTTCTTCAATAGTTCCGTTACAACAATCTGTCACTGATGTCAGAAACTTGGTATCATGTGACCAGATGCGCACGCGAATTTAATCATTTGCATTTGTTTCTGAGACTGGCCCACTGGTGAGCCTGCAATTTTATAGCATACGTAAACTATGTATGCTAAGATTTTGTAGCACATGTAAAGCTTATAAAATATGATATTTGTGGATTATCTGGAGCTCAAAGCCACAATAGGCGCCAAAAATGGAGAAAACGTTTGATTCATTTGTCTTTGTATCATTTGCAATCATATCCTTAGAATTTGTTCTCATCAGCTGTCAAGCGGTTAAGGATTGCTGAGTTCATTCTGGGTCAAACCTAGGAGAAGTTGGCTAGCTGTATGATTGGTTTTCGCAATTTGTTCATGTGTAACATGAATATGAGTCAGTTTCTCTAAGAAAGTCTCCCATTAAAGCATCCGTTTACGCAGATATTCTTTACGTGCCTCAACTCAGAGTCGCGTAGCGCAAGAATAACTGGTGATTGCTCCCGAAATTCGACAACGAAATACTAGTTAAAAATGCAAAGTTGCAGAAAATAACGAGTTTGAAGCGCAGAGCAGGCGGACCAACATCATTTTATAATAGCATTTCTATCACTGCCGTAATTACTTTTCAGAAACGAAAATAATGGATACTCAAATGTCTGCCAAAGTTATTTTGGCGTCTACCCAGGCTCTAGACCGGATGACATATGTACACCTAAAATATTATCAAAGAGTATATTTCTTAAATTTTGGTAAAAGAAAAGTAATTTAAATAATTACGTTATGTATAATAATGCTTCTAAATTTATACTATGCGAAATATTAATAAGTTTAACAAAAAGTAAAGGAATAATAAGCTAATACAGAGAAAGTTTGCCATAACGAAAACATACATTTTGAATCTACTGTCCACTGTGGTTAAACTGAAAACGAAAATTTCTCGGTACTTCTTCGTTATAGTGGCCCCCAGCCATATTCGGGGATTTTAGATTTGCGCTAAGCTATAATTTTGCCAAAAATGGAACCAATCTTGTAAAGAGTGAATGTAAGACTAAACAACACAATGTATAATAATACTCACATGTTTTTTCAGCACTTTCACTCATATTAAGCAATTTGTTACATTATTTAATGGATGTCAACTTCTCTGCCCAAGAATATACAAATCTAATAGCAGTGATGAACGATGTTCTGGAACCTCTGAAACAAATTCCAACACGGAGGCCCTTCTTTTTGCAATTTTTAACATTGCACCTCCAAATGGTTTCGTCGTTAACATAAAGTTTCGTATTGTGGCCATTTTCACATACTCATTTGTCAGGTAAGAAACCTCTTTCTTGAAAAAATGGTATGGCATTCACATTATTACTTGGTAAATAAAATGTTATTAACGTCATATTCACACAAAAAAGCAATGAATGTAATTTTAAATAAACAATGCGAATTCCGAAACCTCGTAAAAATTAATAATATAAGAATACGCGGTGAGAGTAAAAATGCAACATGGTGCTAATATACGATCACATGCCGAGATATAAGAACACACAGCCAGATTTTGTTGAGATATCTCTGTTGATTGGCGATTGAATCTCGGGGAGCCGCTATAGCAAAGAACTACCAATTTCTGTGCATGAGGTACGTTAAACATGTGGTCTAAAGATGAGTTCAGGGAATAATGACATTGTGATGCAAATTATATCTTCTTTTACGAATATATTTGCGATATTTTTATCAACTGAGCACTTCTTTACATTTATATATTTCAGTGCTGGAATTATGGCAGAGTACTTGTTAATAATATACAGTTTCTTATATTTTATATTTATATTTGTTTAAATAAATATCTGGTTACAACTGAACATAAAGTAGAAATGAATATTCCAAGATAATTGCATAACATAAAAAATATTTTCCTTACTTTCCTTACTTTATGCAATAATTGTCTTAAATGAGGACAAAAGCCATAGTAATTAGTACAAGAAATTATGCTAACTGGAACTTCGATAAAAGACAAAGTTCAACTATTGATGCTTATTTCAAATATAAATTCCCAATAAAATCAATATCCGTGCTGAAAGCTTAATTTTTCTAATTATTATAAATCCATAACATTATAAATGTATTAATATAATGAGTACTAGAAATATGAGAACATTATGATTTATGAATCCTTAAGCTATGAAAGAACGTTAGACAATTATTCTTGTCATTACATTCGCTATTGAGACAATGAAGCATTAGTATCATTATTATCTTAAGTAGGTAATTTATAACTATTTTCAATATACGAATCTATTACACGTTCAATTTCTTTTCTGCTTTATTGAAAAAAGTACAGAAATATAAAATTGGGTGGGGGAGGAAAAAAACTTACGTAAAATGTAATGGAATCAAAACAAATGAACTTAATTGTCCAGAAGGGAGTGGAGGATTTGAGGATTCATATGTAATTAAAAAAAAAAAAAAAAAGTAGATTTTTTTGTACGGCACACAAGAGATTTCATTTTTAAGAATTTACGCTAAAACAGTTAAAAAAGAATAGTCAGTGCTTGTTTTCATTGATGTAAAACAAATGCTTTTATAATTTTATTTCAATTCTTTTACTAAAATTTATATTGTAATCAAACTTTTATTCTTCCACAGAGGAATAAATCTTTTTGATGAATTGCTTGAGAATTTCCACAAAATGCGAAAAAGTCAGAGACAGGTTGCATCGAAATATGAGCGATATGCAGCCAAATAAAGTAAGATTTGTTACCCTGACGTGTTTGCGATGAGTGATGCATCAGATCACCCGCAGGCCAACCTGAAAGAACTGACAGGGTTTTATTACATTCGTCCCCATGACGTCCCAATAATACCTCCCCTTAAGTCAGTTCCGAAGGAAATTAGTGGTACAAATGAGCCATCAGGCCTATGCGGTAAGCTTTTAAGTTATGCGCCAAATCGCACTTTAACTTAGAAAGGGAAATTTTTACCTCTGTTCTTTATCTTTATGTCTAAGTGCTTATCCATCTGTGACGGGTCTGAAATTAGAGAAGCCCAATGCATGTAAACTGCAAAAGTGCGTTTTCCTTCTCCAGAGTTTAAATCTTTGGTGAGAGAAATTGAGTTTTGTGTATCCGCAAATGTAAGTTATCCAAATAATGTAGTTTTTTTTTTCAAAATAGTTTAAGATTTTCTTGAGTATCGATACTTAATCATTAGACTATTAGATCCGTAGTTAAAAGATTAACTCGCGTTACTTTTTTTAAAACCACTAACAATTTTTAGCGTTAAATTAAACGCGAACTGCTGAACGATTTTTGGAGTGTTAAAAGTTATTCTCCGTCAACTGCAAGTATGAAATATATTCTTGACATTTTAAATTCCGTTACATCATTTCCGCTCGGTATTCCATTACAGTATATAAAGCTACTACTAATAACACTAGTATGGAAAAAAAAAAAAAAAAAAAAAAAAAAAAAAAGGGATTCAGTTTTGGGTTACTTATTTCATATCTTTGTGAAAATAATTTCATTTTTCTCAAATCCATTCTAAATCTCAAAGTTCTAAATAAGAACAATTATTTATTTTTGCCCTTCTAATTCTTTCAATGTTTAGTTTAAACAGGCTTAAACATGAACTTTATTATTTAATACTTTTTGCAACCAATAGGTATTCTCTTGTTATTTTCGACACAGCTATAAAAATATTTTCGATTCATTAGGTGACATTTATGATGGATAAATCTCTTAATACTTTTTCCCTGTACTTGTTAAGATTACTTCTCGTACCCTTAATTTTATATTAGGTTTAATTTCCTGTAATTATCGCCATTATTTCTTATAAACATCTTTTATTAGGCATTGGTTAAATTAAAAAAAAATCTGAATAACTTTTCAATTAAACCAAAGAAAGTAAAATTTAAAAAATATCTTACTCGGATAACTTGCAGTTGTTGGTCTACCAACCAAATACTCAGTCTCTCTCTCTCTTTTTTTTTTTTTTTTTTTTTTTTTTTTTTTTTTTGTTGTTGTTGTTGTTGTTGCTAAAGTTATCAGAAAAACCTGTTCAACACAGCAAGTTAGATTTGGTTGAAGCTTCCCATACTCTGGATAGTTTTCCTTTTTTTTTGGTTAATGATCCGTATAACCTTAGGCCTATTTTTTTTTTTCGTAATTCAATTTTACTTTTCCTTTAAAACTGAAGAACAGATAACATCAAGTATTTTTATATCCATCTTACAGAATTTTTCTTTTGCACCACTAATGTTATTTCATGCCTACTGTTGCTGAAAACAGGCAGTTTTTTGAAGTCCTCCAAATACATTACATCAAATCAACAGAAAGTAATATATACTTTTTTTAGTAATCTGCAAAGGTTTTTACTTTAACTTAGAATTGAGTACGACTTCGCAATCTATTAACCATAGATATCGAGAATAATGAATCGAAGAATTGATGAATCTACTATACTTTTATTTCTCATAGAAGTTATGCGCCTTTCGTTTTCTGTTTCGTTGGGGCATATGTACCGGCACAGGTGGCAATCTATAAAAAAAAAATCAGCTTATCCTCCCCGGGTTCCATATTAGTTATATGTGATGAATTTTAAGTTTTCTTCGACCAGAAGACAAATCTAGAATATTTCATTATGGATGTATGGCCACTCATTCGGCAATGCACTTAGTTATTCTTAATATTTTTTATACCAGATGTCTGGGTATTCTTGATTTTTTTTTGCGGGGGTGGGGGCGGGACTGAAATAAAAAAAAAAAAAAAAAGAATATCTGAAAGCTTTCAGATTTTATATTACGCCCTAGAGGGCGTTTTTTTTTTTTAATGTTTTGTGTGATACCTTTATTTATTTATATATCATGTTCTTCACACTTAGATTACATAAAATTCAACTCAACAACAATATCGCAGAATATTTAAAAATATCCAAACAGCACATGTTTAGAATTTTCGATACACAGTCTTGCGCTGTAGAGACAAAAACATTTATTTGCCGTACACTGTTGCCATTGCTCGCTTTGAAATTGTTGAGCTTTCTAATCCAAAAATCGTTAAAGTTTTATAAACTATGAAATAGATAATAAAACAAATTCGAAATTCAAAATTCGGGCTTCCAAGTGCCCGCGTTCGGTTGGAGGACTACGTTATTCAAAATTTTATGGCTCTAGGTACCATTGTTTTTTCACAATGCAAGAAACATTCATGCAGATTTTTCATTTTTTAGTTTCTTTAAATGTAATACATGGCGATAATATTTGGTGGCAACAGTTTGAAAAGTGAACCAACCCAGAAAGTGAAACGACGCAAAATGTCGTTTCGAGACTAATAACCCTTTGGATCTAACTCCCCTTTGGGCTAAAAATGTAGTTAATATGTTCGAAATTCCTTTGAGAAGGCTTCTTAGGTCTCTTTTCTTAGATCTTCATTTTTTTGTAAAGTATTTAAGATACTTTCTTTCAAATATTTAAAAAAAAAATTGTCCAAGTATTAATGATAAAATTGAAAGCAAATATATGAAACTTCTATTAATTTGTGACTTTTAATTTTTATAAAGTCTCTTCGCCTCTACGCCTCTCTGCCTTTTTTATTAGAAATGCTTTAATTAGAGATGGTTTGAATTATATAAATTACGACTGAGCACACGAGGGGTGTCTGGGATGCTTCTTAGAACACTTTTGAAGGGAAACTGACTCTTTTTCTTAAAGTAAGCCAGGAAAACTCCCATGCAGACAGTTTCGTTCGCCAAGATTTGAACCTCAGTCAAAACATACCACTGATCAGCTTTTTTGGTTGTCGGGCTGATTTGCTTTGTATTATTTGTTTATGGGAAAGCGTGCGAGGGTCATCTATTTAAAAGGAAGGATGCCTTCGTTGAGGACTTTCTAATTGAAACTGTCTAGTATCTACGTTACATATGGGGAAAAACCACGAAAGCGCCCTACAGACAGTCAACTTTGCCTGGAACCGAACCCAGGTCGAACTACCAGTACCCAGCAACACTGCCGCTTGGACGCTGTTGAGCTTTCTACCTCAGTCGCTGGTGAGCTCTAACTAGAGATGTGAGACTCAAAATGTTCCGCACATTCTTTTGTGCTCTATTAAGATATCCACATAAAACTTGACGCCTTTTACACATGTTTAATATACAACTTTTTCAACGAACAAGCTTTAAAAATTAAGGGAAAAAAAAAAAACCCTAAGTTTGGCGCAAATTTTTAATGAAATTCCATGGATATGGAGAGCGACCAAAAAAAAAAAAAAAAAAAAAAAGCTATCTTTTTCCTTTTTCTAATTTTAAGTTTACCATTGGGTGTTTCTTTCCAATAAACAGCTTTTATTCACGAATATAATTTTTTGAGGTGGGTTAGAGAATGTCTTGTCACAAAGTATGGTGTTTAATGGAAGCTGACTTAAACAAGCCGTAGGTCTTGGGTTGGAATACTGAACAGTGCGTGAGCGTTTTTGACAAATGTTTCTTCGCAGTGCTATTATCTAATGTTAATCCAAAATCGCGCTTTAGAGTTTAATTGCACTGGAAAGGATGTATGTGACTTTCGCGCCCAGTTCCCTTGGGTACTGCCGGTAAAAACTAGGCTAGAGTCTAGGCAGATAGCCATTGAATACTTTGGCTGAATTAAATAATCCAACCAATATAATATTTGTATACGTCTGTCACAAGAAAAGACTATTATAGCATATCAATTTCCTGTTGCACGTAAAGCGTTTTCATTTGCATTATCCAGTGTTCTAAATTAAATCTCGAGAAGCTATCCTCTCATATAGTCAAGAAAATTTGAATTATTAGTGTTAGAGTTTTGGAGATCTTTAATTTTTAAGATATTCTAATTCAAGCGTAATTATAAAAAAGTTGTTATAGTATGAAAGCCATTCACGATATACTGTGTTTGATAACATACCCGAAAGCAGAATGGAGAAGCATTTGTTAGTAAACAACTGATCACTGGTTCATTAATATTAGTTCAAATACTTAGTTTTCCTAAATGTTTTCAAACGATATACTAAAAAAACCTGCAAATTTTTTCAAATGACATTATTTGAATATTTTAATTGTTCTAAATAACTAAAACTGGAAAATTAAAGTCAGCGGGAATAATAAAACTTGAAAGATGTACTACTAATATTTGCAAATACGTATTCTTCCCTTTCCTTTTATAGGAGGCTAATGTTAATTCTTATGATCGTATAATTCAGTATCTTCCCAAAATTTTAATTTTTAGAAGCGCATGTTACATATCCGATGAAAAGAAAAGAAATCATAATTGCGAGGAAAAGTGTCTAAAAATACCAAAAGTGCTGTTCCTAATAAAGCGCTCAATGTACTCACGCAAGAGAAGAAGCTTTAACTTTTATTCTAACCGACGATAAGAAAAGTAAGTTTAGCATAAACGTAAAGTTATCTGATAAAACTGAAACTGTTTTTAATTTAACAACATGTCTTTAAAATTTATTAACGCGTCTTGCTGTGAACATCTCACGTATGAATTGAATATGAACATCATTCATATAAATTAATCCTTGCTAAAAGTTGCTTGTTTAAGTAGTTGTTTTTTTAAATGTCTTCACCCTGAGACTGTTTCTTTGGAAAGATTCCAAAAGTTGATGTATTTAGTTAGAGAATTATCTCCACATCAATAGCAATAAACACATTAAATGCACCGTTGAGCTTTCCAGCATTTCAGTGTCCACAAATTTCTTTTACTGGCTTCAAGCCATCTTATAACGCTACAATATTTAAATACACGAAGTCGCAGCCAATTATCTATTCTTCTTTCCTTCATCTTGTCATTTCTAAATAAGGAGCACTGTTAAGTGTACTCGCCCTTCCGTCGAAGAGACATCCTTACTCTAGACGATAGATCGTATCGTGCGCAATTACAGAAACAACTGCATTTTACTGATATGCACTGCTGACGTCAGTCCTTTATCAACAAGTATTTCTGCTCCCTCCACTCTGCACTGTCCCCCTTTGTTTTACCTTCACTTTTTTTTTCTCTTTTCCCGTGCGTGTTCACCTGAAGCAATCGCGTCTTTGTTTTGTTCTTCTGAAATCGCTTTTGAGTCTCGTACGTGGTAATACGTCTCAGGCTAAGACAGCTGACATATCAAATGGAGAAGCTACCCTAGTCGTTAGATCATCCATCACAATAAGGCTATCAATGCCTAACATTTAGGGGGGTGGGGACCACGAATCTGCGCATTTGACTTGTGATTCTGCTTTGAACGCTGTTCACTGGTAATTAAATGCACAGACTTATCCACGAAAGAAATCTCGATTATTCACTGTACGATTCAGTTACACGCTGCACCAATGAATCCTAACAAGCATCTGATGTTTTCTTTGTTATTTCGAGCTCAGAGCGTTTATTATGATCTACCACTCTGTCAAGGCTAGCTAAAGCTTGTCTTCTGTTTCAGCTAACACATCACGAGTTAAAGAGAAATTTTCCGATACCAGGCTCTCTGTCACTTGCATTAGGAGAACTAGTTCGCAACCATATTTTCTTCTCTATCAAATGTTTCCGATTCTTGTCTCCAATTAGGTTTATAAATGTACACAATGAGCCTTCTCTATAGCTTTCTCCCAAGGTTCCGAACATTTAGAGGTAGATCGTCTAAGACGAACAAGCAAATAGTAAATATAGCTTTGTAATAGCAATATAAGGGACATAAAGGACTGTTTTCGGTATCTACAAAAGAAAAATATTGAGTTAAACGCATCGTATATCAGTTTACATTGACCCGGAATTATTTACTGTAAGTTCATTAGTAATAATCATTTCGAATTAATTGTAATGAGAAGTAGCGAATTCTATGATACAAATAAATAAAAAAAGGTGAAAAAAATCTGAAAGCTTCCAGATTTTACATTACGCCCAAAGGGGCATTTTTTTAACGTTTTGTTTGTTACCTTTACTTATTAAATTATCATGTTCTTCGAACCTAAACCATAAAATTCAATTCATCAGCAATATCGCAAAATAATTTTAAAATGAGCATATCTTTAGAATGTCCGATACACAGTCTAACGCATTGGAGATAAATTTTTTTTTTCTGTACAACGTTGCCAATGTTCGCTTTGAAATCCTTGAAATTGTTAATCAAAAATTCGTTAAAGTTTTACAAAATTTGAAATGGATTGTTTTATAACAATGCGATAAACATACATACATTTAAGCAGATTTTTCATGATTTAATTTCTTTAAATGTAACACAGGGCGATAATATTTGGTGGCAACAATTTGAAAAGTGAAACGAACATTTAAAGTTTTCAACTCAAAATGCCAAAACGAAATTAATAGCCATTTTGGGGTAAGAATTGCCTTATACTGAATTTTCTAAAATAAGTTATACATCAAAATAAAAAGAGACCTTTTTTTGAAAAAAAAAAAAAAAAACTCAAGTTGTAATTTTTGTTCGAAATATTCATTCACCGAAGTCTGCTAACTAACTTTGAGACAGACCGTTGCAATGCCTTTAGTAATTTTAGTCGTGTTTCTGAACTTAAAATTTCTGTCGTTTTGATCTGTAAACATTTAAAAATAAGTTTAATCACTTAAAACTGATGAAGTTGAAAGTATTCATCCATACACTAAACTGTCACGTTGAACTTCGAAATCAAAGCAACCGAATGAGATAACTTCTGAAATGAACACGAACTGCATTTGGCTCTGTTTCTGCATAGGTTTATTATACAGTATAAGCTTCTCAGAGAGAAAATGAAAAAATTATATAAAACATTTGGAAAAGTAAAAAAAAAAAAAAAATCATTTAAGGAAAACTGTTTTATAATCTGAAGCATGTCTACCTGACATATTTCACAACATTGAATAGGTAACTTCCGCATGCTTTATCGTGTTTAGTAAACAAACAAGCAAATAAACTATACTGGATATATGAGTTACTACTTGATTTTATAAAACAATTCTGCTGCTTAGTAAGTACCGGAAATGTAACTCAGATTTTTATAGTAAATAAAGTACTTCAGGTGATAGCAGAATTAGCCAGTTTGATGTTCGATTGTCTCGGTCGAGTTATGCTGCGGTTGTCTTAGAGAATATTATTATAATTATTTGTACAGAGGATTACGTTCTCAGAATTATTAGAGATATTCAGAAACGGTCGCCGGAATAGAATTCACTCTGTATATTTATAATACAAATCTCTAATAGGAGCTGATGACTTCTAAGATATACATTTTGAGAAAAGATTTATGTTTATGAATTTCGATACGTTTTTCTCACTGATATATAAGTAAATTGTTTTTAGGAAAAGTTAATAGATCAGATTGTTCTTTGCTTTTGCTTTCGCGTAAGTTCATCAATAATATATTATTTAATATTAATCATGAGATTTATATTAAATATTTGTTTACTTTAAAGAAAAATGTTTAATTTGTTATTTTTTGTATCCTTCAAAATGAGTTATTTTTGCTTTCAGTGAAGCTCCTACTTTGAGGCCTTCTTTCTGTTAAAATACATTTTCTAAAGTTTTGCCATTATAAACGCTAATATATAGTAATCTTTCAAACCAGTTTCTTCATCTTGCAATGGTAGAAGTTTAGTAATATAACAAACATCTTCATGAATTCTGCAAATATAAGATCATAGTAGTAGTGGACTGAATAAAATCGCTGAACACCAGTAGTTCGACTTAGCTACCGATGCACGAACTGCTGCATGGACATTTTCTTATTTATGCTCACAAAATATGCGACTACTAGCCACTTTCGCTTTAAAAGTCATCCACGAAGATATCCTTTCATTTAGACAGATAGCTAATCGAGTGCTTTTCCATAACCGATTAAAGAAAAAGGGTATATTAAGGGTCCATAGAAATAACTTTATTAAATGGCGCTCAACTTTTCGAGTCCGCTTATGAATGCCTCTTGATGTAAATACATTAAGAGCAATTTTAGATTCATGGAATTGTGCAGAATAATAGTTCAACCGCAGAATTGCTGTCTGACATTTCCTGTTACAAATGTGGTTATTACTGCTATTTTCATTTAACCGAGCACAGGTGCAACTGAAAACGATTATGGTAATAACAATACAGATTAAAAATTCTGCGGGAAAAAAAGTGCGACAAAAAATTCCAAACTGGAACGTTTCGCAGATCGAACTTTCGTGACTGATAACGTACACGACTTTTTAAGATCCGCAGCACATTTTCAAATTTAGATAGATAGTCTCTAAAATATGATGAAATCGTGTTCTGCGAAAGTGAAAGTCAAAAATCATATTGTAGATAAAACGCGTAGGAACGAACTTCAGATATACAAGAATAAGTGTTCTCAAAGAAATCTAGTAAAACAGCGAAACATATTCAAATGACCCACATGTCTGTTCTTTTCGGTCATCATTTCCGTTCCGCAGTCATCAAAGTCGACATAATCTTTCCCCCGTGGTTTTCCGCACCGGAGTCCCGCCTCCTTTTCCGAGCTCCCCCGAAGCACTCATCAGACGTCAAGTTGGGTTATCCTTGACATCGCTTCCCGATTGTATACCAGAGTAATGGCTTTCACTGAAATTCGAATTTAGTCTCTTGTTTATTTCGCCGGAACATCGCATTACGCGGCAGAGCTATTTGAATTTTTATCGCGGTGTATGTTCGGAGAAGTGCCATTACAGCCACAGATCAAAAACTCCAAAATGTTTATGTGCTTCGTTCGGATCGTATTTGTTAGTTACTTACGAACCGCTTTCGTACTCAGAAAAATTAATCTTAAGGAAGTTTAGTGTGACCTGGATTAAAAACTGCTAAAACTGGTTACAATTTTTGCATAACTAGCTTAAATCTGTATTTTATAATAATAATAAAAAAAATTACGTTTGATTTCTGATTTCAAGTGAAACGCTGAGTAATTTGTAAATGTGTTAGTGCTTTACAGAAAATTAATTTGTATGAAACGACAAAATTCTAAATAGCATTTCTTGGTAGACTTTTCTTGTACTGAACGGAAAAGTACTCCTTTCTCTCCTCTCCAAAGAAGAAGGGAAAAGCGATAAAGAGAGAGAGAATAAATATAATATCTTTTGTGAAATCTAGGTAAATTCGTTTGTAAGGCAGTATGATATATCACATAGTAAACTGCTACATTTGTACATCTTTTTGACTTTTGAGTATTGACATCTTTTAAGCGTAATTATATTCTTTTTGTAAAATTAGGCAAAACAAAAATCTTGTGTTTGGAGTAGATTTTAGCCAAGACTATCGATTTTAAAGGCAAACAGGCCCTCTTCAACAGGAGCAAAGAAATCCGCAACGAAGGAAAAGCTATGGCTGTATGCATATCCAAAAGGACTAAAGCGAACGATTGGGAATATTTCTTCTCGCTCGCTTTACTCCTTTTGGTTATAAACACCGCGCTTCGCTTCCGATTTCTTTGCTCCTGATGAAGAGCTAAACTAAAATCTACGCCAAACACAAGGTTGTTGTTATTTTGCCTAATTTTTATATTTTATTTTTGCGTGTTTCTCTTCTTTTTTGATATGATTTCTGATCATATCAAAAAGTGGATATCTTATAATTCAATGTATGTTTTATTTTTTATTTTTTTTATTTTTTTATTTTTATTTTTATTTTTATTTTATTTTTTTGTTTCGGCATTTGTAAAACGCATGTGGGGGAGGGGTTGTAAAATATGATTTTTTGCAATTATATCTCCTATAGCTGATACACTGTGAGGAGAAAAAAAAAAAAAAAAAAAAAAACTAAACATAAACATTACTTATTATTCCTGATTTAAAGATTTAGAGTGTTTATGAATTAGTGTTATTAGAGGTAAAATGTGGCATACAAGAAAACAAAACTGCGATTTTTTGCTAGCTGTATTTTCTTTAAAATTTCTAGAAGAAATGTTTTTCAGAGAAGCTTATATTTAATATGGGATCGAAAATCAATTAAAACAGCTAAAAGTATGAATATCATCACTAAAAGTAATCAGATTTCGAATAATTTGTAGCTCAAATTTCCGATTAATTATAATTCATAGTTTATTGTTATTAAAATGAGAATATAGTTCGTTCAGATATTTAATACTGGTCTTATATGCGAGAAAACTCATATTAACCGCTGTATTTTGCTTTATTTTTAAATGCGGAAGAGTATTGCTAGAAAAGAAACGAAATATTATAAATAGAATTAAATTTGCTTTTAAGAAATTATACACGATTTATGTTATTCCAGAGGTTCATGTTATATCTCAAACCGTTCATAAGATTGTAGGATTATTTTTTAATCGTGTGCTTTTAAAATTTCGTCACCACGATTGCAACAAAAAACGTTAAAGTCATTTTGAGTCATTCAACCCCACGGAAACTGAGGTTATCAATGAAGCAGCACAAATTTCAAAGAGTATAATAAAAGTTCTCTGTCTTGAAGCGCAATAACAATGGGAAACTGCTTTCAAAGACATATCACATTCACTTAGGCGAGTCAATCGAAATGTTCTATTGTTTCAATATGCTTTCTGCGCCGCTTGATAAACAACATGCATGCACCGGGAGGATTAAGAGCAAAGCAGATTTACTATGTCCTCGTAAACCACGCTCTGCGCTTAATCATTCCTTTTTAGACTTGAACAATACCTTTTTCAATATTAGAAGTTTGAAAATTGCAAGAAATAGAAAAGGTCGGCAGCTAACTTCTGGCTTTTCCTTCACATGGCAATAAAGCTCTGTATACTTAGTCCATGCTTTATTGTTTAGAGATCTAACCAAAACTGCATGTAACGCGGGGAAAAGTGTATCTTAAACAAGAAAATAGCTCAAAATTATATTGTTCTTAGCTTTATTAACACTTTTAGAGAACGGTTTTACAAAGCAATTACGGCCGTAGTTTTAGTTCCCCCTCCCTCCGAATCAGCGCATCGGGATTGATTTACATGGTATAAAAGTTCAAAAGAAGATTCTTATGTGAATTTCTGTACTGGGGAACAATGCATTGTAAAAGCATTTCTCAGCACACATCTAGCGAACTTTTCGACTTCATGAATGGGAAGGATTCTACTGTCATTAAATCGCAAGAGGAAGTTCAGTTAGTAGCTAACATATAACAAGTTTTATTTCTCGCAAAGTTTCCTCAATCATTATTTTCTTGATTTTTTACTCTTTGTATGCTTTTATGAACATCAAAGAAAAGACCTTCGGAAATATCTCGCTTCCTAACATTATAAAATATTTCTCCCACCTTCTTGGCGAGCCTTCGTGGTGTGGTGGTCTACCCACTGGGCCGGTATTCCAGAGGTCCGCGGTTTGATTCCCGGCGAAGGCTTTGTTAATTTTTCATCTCTCTGGCTTTTCCAATTAACCTAATGTCTCTACAACATATTCAAAATAGTTATGTTTACCTAATTCACTCATGAGCCTATTCATCTGCAACGAAATGATAAAAGGCCTCTCCCTCTGCTTTCCCCCCTGAAAAACCTTTAGAATTTAATAAAATTTATTTCATCCCCTTTTTCCCTTGGTTAGATTGTTTAGTTTCATGAGAATAATACTCCCTGAGAAGAAGAACGTTTTCCTGTCCTCAGAATTTAAGTTTACATATATTACATTTTTGTAGGGCTGAGAAATGTCATTACTTTAAAGAACATAGTTTAAGAAGAGAAGTACATTTACAAAAGGCTAGATTGCTTGCTAAGAAATATTTCAGAAGCTTGTGAACTTCCAGAATATAAATTTTAGTAGACGAATTTATAAATTTACTAAAAAAAATGCAGTTTATTTTACCAGCTACTATGGAATATTTGATTAATTTTAAATTAAAATGACTATTTTAAATAAAGAGCCAAAGGGCCTAGAAATCTGAGATTTTTATTAAACAGTGTGAGGAAAACTAACAGCAAAGAGGCAAATACATGCAACTATAAATTTTTATTTTTATGCAATTTTATTTGAAATACCAACCCATGAAAGACGCTTTGTAAGGTTCAGGGCACAGGGCCATTATTGAACAAAGCATGAAAGTTAGAAGTTCAGAAGACACTTTATTTGAATCTAGTTTTGTGATTTAGAATCAAATAATACATAACTGTAAAACATATTAATTTATCAAGAGATGTAACATCATCTTAATTGTTTAACTAAACAGTTTAGTACGCATTATCCCGTCGACCATATAACTATCGCCAAGCAGCGTGATTTAGAGCCAATAATGGATAAACGTGAAGAAACAACACAGTAATGACATCTGCGCTTTTGTTTAATGTAACCCTGATTGATTCCCTATCAAAAACGTTTAAGTTTTATGAATAATTAACCGCTTTTGATGTATTGTTTATGCATTTTCTACAGAACAGCAAGCAGTGGATTATTTTCAAAGATATAGGTGCCTTCCATTAAAAAAGTGTGTATTATTTGACACGGTATTGTCAGCAGCATGCGCCCGACAAAGCAGTAATTGATTGGAATAATCACCTGCGGAAAATTTGTACTTAAGCGTTCTAAAGAGAGCTTCCGATAAAATCGGGAGCCTAACTAAATAGGGGAATCGACGAAAGCCTTTTTTTACGAAAAACGAGTGGTCGACAGCTGATTGTTTGTTAAATAAAGAGGGATCAGTTCTTTCATCATTCCAGAGGAACGGTTGGAGCAACTGTGGCGGGATCCTCGCCAACTTTCATGGTTAAATGGTAACCAACTTTCGCAGTAGACGGGATAAAAAAGCAAGTACCAACAGTTTTATTAATATTACGCGAAGATATACTGCATTTCAAATTCCTCTTAATGGGAGACAGCAGCTATAAACGTGCAGAGTTATTTAATAAATATTAGTTACAGGGATCCTGAACGTATATTTTAAATATTTCTCAGGCTATATCAGGTTATGCCGCTTAAATGTCAAAAACTAAGTATTTTCCTTGATCAAGCGAATTCGAAAAAAAAAATAATAATAATAATAAAATAACCGATAATAAATTAAAAGAAGAAAAAAGGTAATAAATGTGAAATCTAAAATTTTATCTTACGTACAAATTTAGTTGAAAAATAAGATTTTTTATGCCTTTTTAACCAAAGATATAGTTCATTTTTTTAAAGATCGTAAACTCATTAGGACGTTTTTTTATCTCTGTATCACCAGATGCATCAAAATATAATATGTGGGATAAGGAGACAAATTTGCAGCTTAATAATAGGACAACATTAAGTCTGCCTGACTAATTTAAATTTATATATCTTTATTAATACTATATCTTTATTATACATATATTATTATATATATCTTTATTATACAATCCCATTTAAATTAAGTATGAATTTTATTTTTATTTTTGTCTGATTTGTCACAGGTAGGAATCAGATTTATATGTTTATCTGAGGTTAAATGAAAGATCTTAGAATTAACTAAATTCTGGAATCGAGCCAGAGGTAAGAAACAAATTATTTGGAAAACAAAAAAATGAAAACACCTTGTAGAGACATTAGCTATTTTTGGAAGCAGGCAAGGTGAAAAATGAGCAACGTCTTCGCCGGGAATCCAACCACGGACCACTGGAATGCACGCCCAGCGTGCAGACCACGACACCACGAAGGTATGTTAGGAAGGCCGGGAGGAAAATACCTTATATATTCACCTTTTTGAAGGGCAACTGGGGTTTTTAGGGGGTCCCAATCGCCAAATCCTGGGTGTGGAGAATCATCATCCACCACCCTTTTAGTCTGGGTGCTACTGTATAGATATAAGGTATTTTTGGAAGCAGGTAAGATGAAAAAGGAGCAACGCCTTCGCCGGGAATCGAACCACGGACCTCTGGAATACGCGCCCAGCGTGCAGACCACCACACCACGAAGGCATGCTAGGAAGGCGGGAGAAATACCTTATAGTCTCATTTTATAAATAATCTTTCACTAATTTTCTGTGTAATATAGCAATTAAACCATATGCTTGTGTATAAGCATAATGACAACTCCCATTTATACTGACTACTTAGGACCATCTTTTCCCCACAATGTGTAACAAAAATAAGTCGCAGAGAACGCTTTGTCCCTAAACAAGTCATTTCGGTGTTGATTTAGTTTAGTTAATGCAAGCCTATAACCAAAATTACACTCATGTCCATAAATTAAGGATAATGCAAAATCAGGCAAAGGAAGAGTTAGAAGCAAAACAAATTTGACTTATTTGTAAAGCTTATTTATTAAACAAAAGGTAAAGGGCAAGAAAATATGCTATATGTTTGATATTATAAAAAAAATTAGCGATTTTTTCTCCCTGGAGCAAATTACAAAAAAAAAAAACCTATTTACAAAAGCCAATATTACATGGTTGGTATGATTGTTAATACATTGTATGTCTCCCAGACGATGCAATACAGTCCGTACAACGCCTAGGCATGCTGAGTATCAAATTAGCGAACTGATCTTGGGGCATATTACACCACTTAAAAAGCAATGCTCTCCGAAGTTCCGGTAGACATGTAGGAGGAGGTTGACGGGCTGCAACTCGTCGGCGAAGTATGTCCCACACATGCTCTACAGGATTCAAGTCCGGTGAGAATGTTGGCCAGTCCATACGGGTGATATCCTCCGACTGAAGGCATTCGCTTACGATGTTTGCACGATGAGGACGGGTGTTATCATCTATAAACACAAATTGTGCGCCCATGGCACCCCAAAACAAACGTACATGTTGTTCCAGAATGACGTCCTGATAGATTTGGCTTGTCATGGTTCCAATTTGAACATGCAGGTCAGTTCTGAACCCAGAATAATTCCACCCCAAACGAGCACTCCTGCACCACCGTAACGGTGTCGTTCAATGATGTTTTCTTGGTGGTAACGGGTACCTGAAGCTCTCCATATGAAAGTCCTGCGAGAATCACACTGCAAGCTAAACCTGGACTCGTCGGAAAACATCACACAAGCCCACTGTTGCGGTGTCCACAATGCATGCTCTCTACTCCAGGCTAATCTCAGGTGACAGTGAGTTTCAGTAAGTGGAACGCATCTGATAAGTCTACGAGCATATAGACCAATCTGCCCTAAGCGTCTGTACACGGTCTGCCTTGAAATTGTCGTACCAGTGGCTGAAGAGAGCTGACGAGACAGGTCTGAGGCTGTGCTCCGCCTGTTTCTTTTGGCAGTAACTGCCAAATACCGGTTCTCATTCGGCATTGTAACTCTGGGGCGACCTGTGCTGTAACGTCTACTCACATTACCATCATCTTGGAATCGTTACCAAAACCTGGAGATGCCACTCTGGGCAATTCCAAAGTCGTCTGATACTTCCAGTTGGGTACGCCCACATTCCAGACGTCCGATAATTCTACCACGTAAAAAATAATCCGAATGCGTCCTTTGTGTCATAACTATTCGGGTATTGCACTGAAATGCTTACAAAGCGCCTGCGAACAATTTTACTTCTTTGTCTGTATTCCTTATATATCACTCTCTTATACTCTCGTCATTGTGACGTACCATCGGTGTCATCTGGTTACTTCCTGAAATTTGCATATGATTCTTGAAGATATGTGTAGTGATTTTACAGGTGATATATTTATTTTAGAGTTCGATTTCTGTGTGACTCCGAATTATCCTTAATTTATGGACATGAGTGTAAATGCTTGATATGCTTGTTATTGATTATTTGTTAAAAGATACTTACATCTCATCGAGTTCTTTTTAAAAAATCTATTTGTTAATTTAAAGGAATCGGTAGTCTGATAAAATTAGTGTGGTCAAAATACTAGACGAATTTGGAATGGCGAGGAATAGTAAAAAGCAGGGGTTTTCAATCTTTTTTTGTTCTATCCAACTCTTTCACCACACTGTTACAAGTTCATTCTCCCTTCTTCCTTTTGAAAACGTGAAAAACATGTAGACATTTATTTAGATTAGGATTCTTTTTTAACTTGATTTATTAATTAAACAACAAAATGTGTAGAATATGTTTATGAATACCAAAACTTGAATAGAAGTAGATATTTTATAAACATAAAATAAAACTAAATACTGAGTAACTAAATAAAAGATTGAACGTATTTAACCTGAAACTATGAAATTTCCCTCCAAGGGGGAATTTCCCCCTGGTTGAGAACTCCTGGGGTAAAGAGAAATAATAAATATTTTGGGTAAGCGACTAAAATATTGCTGAATAAAGAAGTCGCAAGAGTTTTTATATATATATATATATATAAAACATACATAACAGCAGAATTGGAAGTAAAACAAAGTTATTTGAGCTACTTCTCCGCAAAGGCGAAATGTTATTTCTGTAAAGTTCCTTAAGTACTAATTAATTAACATGTGTATTAGGGGTGAAGAAGGTAACGAAAATTCGGATCGTACACTTATTGAGGTGGTAACTGAGTCAAAAGACGAAAAAGTGAAAATATAATAATTTTATCAAGCTCCATCCGAAAATACAAGATTTTTAACGTAATAAAAAATACATAAAAAATAGAAAGCGAGTTTTATAACCCAAATTCGTTTCGTATCAAAACGATATCCCCAGAGCAGATCATTTATCAAAAGATATCTGACGTCATTGCCTGGCGCCTACTTTAAGAAATCTTTCTCATCAAAAAAGGCAATTCGTCAGTCAAAGTCAATTACAAATAGTGCTGCCCTCCCTCCTCTCTAATGATATCTCATTTGCCTTGTAGAATCAATGACACAAGAGTTCCGAGACGGGTTTAAAACATAAAAGTGGAGCAACAGTATTTAAAAGGTGTGCCTATTGTTTTTATTTTATAATGGATGCATTTAAATGTAATTAAGTAGCCTTTATTGATGCAGGAAAATTATTTCCTTTTCGATATTAAAGGCAAACTGGAAAATAGGAAAACGAAATGTATCATGAAAACAGTTAGACATTGTAAACAAGGAGTACATATCAGCACAAACAAATGGCTGAATGGGAACTACAATGAATAAAATTCGTAAAGACAAGATTTCTTTTATTTTTATTTATTTTCTTTTGGCTGGGTGAAGAAATCCGTAAATGTGCCTTTAATGGCTTCTGAAAAATGTAGGTTTTTTTTTTTTTTTTCCCTTCCAGTTACTCAAATTATTCTTTTCTTCTTTGAAACACCCCTACACTTTTAAAGAAAAAAAAATGAATACTCTTACTGAGTAACTAAAAAAATAAAAAAAAAAAAAAATAAATAAATAAAAAGACTTTTAAAAGAGTTTTGTTGCAGTGAACACTAGAAGTAGTTATATGCACGAAGTATGGAATTAGCTGTTAATTCGTTTCACTAATTGCTTTAAAGTAAATATTTTCACTCCTTGGATAAAGATTGTAGAAAAGCTACAAAATTTGAATTCGTAGGCGCCCAAGAATGACGCATTGGGGCTGGAATTCAGCAACAGTCAATTAACAATGACTTGTGCGTTCTCGCATTTCTGGACGCCTCCCCTAAGAGTCTTCGACAAAGCCATTGTCAATGATGATGTGTTAATGACCCTTGCTTATTTACCGAAACGCTTCTAAAGTGCTAAAGTGGACAAATCAGTTCTAAGACTTTTTAAGAAAAGACTTCCATTAGCACGTCATGGGTAAGGTGTCTTTGAAAAAGTTTGTGTTGAAAGTAAGATTGAAGCATCTTTTTCTATTGAAGCATCTTTTTCTGCAATTTGCCTAATTAGGAAAATAGCCCTCGAGTGCTTTGCTGTAATTAAAAATAAACCACACATTTTCCTTAAACTGAGTATTAAAGTAGAAAGCACACTAAAAAGAATGTAAAATATTTCTTTTTATTTTGAAATAATGGCAAGGGAAATTAGCATAAGCATTGACGATGTTTCAGTTCAGTTTGGAACACTAAGCAAAACTTTATTCTGTCGTAACATCTCTATGGCACTGTTTTGCTCGAAAAAGATTTCTTGCTATAGCAAAAAATCTTTTAGAGGCAGTTACTTTAAATTTTAAATTGCACAGATTTAATCATCACATTATATGAAAAATGACGAAAGTAAATATAGTAAGTAGTATTAATTGTTAAAAACATTGCTACCTAAGTTACTTGAATCATATACACTTTCTTGAGCACATAAATGCACTGTAAGGGGGGATGTACGATGAACGGAATATATTTCGAAAGAAAATGATAGTTAATACAACGCACTTTTGTCTAACGTAGAAAATCAAATTTCTTAAAGTAGTTTTCTTAGTATCTAGGGTAAGTCAAACTAATTAAGTACTTTTAAGTTCTGGATTCCGATACGTTTCCCTAAAATACTGGTTATTCTCTTTACTAACGGAATAAACATTAGTTACCCATAACTCTTAACAGCTGCATCGAGGGGGATACCATGAAAGACATCTGTTTATATTATAGAAGGAAAAGCGTTGATATCTTAAATAGCCATTTATGTCGAAATATATTAATAAATCCCATCCTTATCTCGATTTTCAGACTACAATACTAATATGCATATCGAAGAGAATACAAATATCGTAGCATTTATACTAATATATCGTTAATTTTTTAGTCTTCTGTATTTGCATTTAACCAACACTATTTTTAAAATTTCATATGAAAGCAATTGCAGTAGTTACGTAAGCCAGAATGACACTTTACTAGTTGGTAGAGTGCACGTAAATTTGTATTAATTTTGCGTCTCAGTTGTCTTACATTAATGATGTATCTTCAGCGTTTTTTTCAGATAAAATATTTAATTATCACTATTTTATCTGGGTGATTCAAACTTGAAAACACTGAATGATGAATGTAAGGAATATTTCAGAAGTTCTGCATATTTTAAATTATTTTTTTTCCTTGAACTTTTTGAATAAGAATGGGCACGTTAGTTAAAAGATTCCTTTGCAGAAGAAAGCACTTGTGGAAAATAGAAGCAAAAATATTGAGCATATTACTTGTGTGTTATGCAGGGTATTCAAGACAACTGGTTACATTTTTTATTTCCTTAAATACTAAATAAGAAATTTATTTCCAACTACAAAGTTTCTTAAACTGAAACAGAAAATTTTATGAAAACAGTTTCCGTAAAGAGGATAATATGTTCTACTTTATGACGATAAAAACCTTATTCAGCTAGTGCCTAGTGCTGAAACTATTCAGCTAGTGCCTAGTTCTGAAACTATTAAGCTAGTGCCTAGTGCTGCCTAGCCTCCTAGTGCTGAAATTATTTCCGTATCGGAAACAATTTCAGCACTAGGAGGATTTCATAAATACAAAATGTAATTTTTTATGGAGTACGTAGAAAAATAATTTAGCAAGCAAAATGTATACTGTGCCTTCAAAAATTAAATACAAGAAGTTCAGAATGTGTGAACAATTCGTACAAGAAGTTCAGAATGTGTGAACAATTGGTACAAGAAGTTCAGAATGTGTGAAGAATTCCTTTATGTGAAGAATTCGCACAGTATAGGAGAACGTTTCAACACATATCCCCAAACAAATATGAATACTTTTCATTCAGATGTAGGCAGAAACTATATAAAAATGTTAAGGGATTCAACTTTAAAAAAAGTACAACTCGTTTTTAATTTTATCTTAAACTGCTATAAATATACCGCTGTGGATTATCTTAACTGCTATATCTTTGTTACTAAAACTATATAAAGGTTAAACTTGAATACTGAAATATGTGTTCTGCATTAATGGTTTTAATTCTGTAGTCCAGAAGTATTGGGAGATAAAAGAGTTACTGGCTTACCTTTTGGCCAAAAACCAAGCATTTGTAAATAAGTAAAGTTAAATTACGTATTCACAAAGCCTTTCAGTTCTAATTCTAAAACTGTTTATATAAAATTTTCCGTGCTTTCTTTTGAGAAATGTTTTATCTGGAGTGCATGTTTGGAACCAATATTTAAGAAAATAAAGCTTTGAGTCATTTACTATTTTAAACATCCGTATAAGGCTTCTGGTGATTTTGCTTACTAGATGCACTATTATTTCCATATACTTTCTTTCCCACTAAGCTAATTAATGTGTTGCTAAAAATAATCATATACTAGTATAAATTATGGATGACGAATACTTGCCTTATTCTTATTTTTCATAACAAGGTTGAAAAGTATCGAATTCAAAGATTCATAGTAAGATTCTTAAGTTGAAAATTGTCAGTGACATTGGAAAAGATGTGGAAAATCCTCCATACATCAGAGTTTCTTAATATATCAGCACCGACGGTGAATTAATAGGGTTCAACCTGTAATACGCGTATTCCTGGAGGTGCGGGAGGGCTTACTCAGGGATACGTGAAACATATATCAATAATAGTAGGAAATTACTAATTATTACAATAAATGCCGATGAAAAGGAAAATATTCAGTAAGTTTATTTGTCATTGAATAAAATATTTTGTTATTGAATAAAAGGGAAAACAACTGCGAGGATTTTCGATGTGACCGTTACTGACCAAAATCTGTATAGAAGGATGTTATTAGTCGTAACTGGCCCCCATCATCACATATTATTATTCGAGTTCTTACCGATCACATGTACCTAACCTTCCCTATACTAATATTTCATATCATCGAAAAGAACTGATAGTTAACCATGTTTTCAATATTGGTTGAATCATACGTCAGTTACATAGTTCCGTTTCTTTATAATTTTGATATTCAAACAAGTCTGAATGTGGAACTTTGTTTTAAACTAATTTTTATTCTTTTAAAATTTGTATGTGTAAAAATGGATCTGTGATTAAAAAGTATGTCATTGTACAGTTGTAAAAATTACCGCAGTAAAAGCTAATTTTATGGTCTAAGTCAGGCAATTTCACAATGATGAATGACTTCAAGAGCTTGCGTTTTTTTTCAAAAATGTAAAAACTCAGTTTAAGATTATCGAACGAGTTCCGTAACTGTTTTCAAAGGGCTCGAAAAAAGTTATTCCGTATAAAATATCCAAATTTGTTTTATCAAAATGACTGATTTTGAGGAATCATTCATTAAAAAAAAACAGACTCAAATTCTTGCACTTTACGTATCATAAAATGAGCTTTACCTTACAAGTGAATTAATGAAAGCATAATAATTCACTTAGAAGGGCTCTAAAGATGGTGTACACCTTGTTCTGCCAAACAAAGTGAGAAGGACGATTGATTTTTCAGATCTTTTCAATAATTTCTTTAAATCAGTTTCAAAACTGAAACTCTTTGAAAAAAAAACTTATTGATTATATTTTTTGACCTTATTCATTGCAGTTTACTAATTTTATATTAAAATAATATTAAGATATATTGCGGAAATACTGGATGGGGTCTTAGGTCTAAAGAGGGTTATGGCTACACTCTAGAGAGGATAGCATTATAATAATTAATCTAAATCTTATTAAGGTGTACGCGAAAGGAAAAAAAAAGACTGAGAACTATTGATATAGGAAAACTATGAATCTTGGAAGAAAATGTTGACGCGAGAACATGATGCGACGAAGAATCAGAAGGTGATGAGAAGGAAGGTTTCAGAAACGGCCCAAAGAATCTTTGTCAAAGAATGCACACTTGTTTTCCCTTTTTACTACTCAGCATTATACTTAAGAGATAGAAATGTGTTGTCGGATATGTCTCAATTAACAAAATTAAAAATTTTATTAATAGTTGAACAAATTTGAAATTTTATTAAAAAGAGTTTTCGAAATTTAAAAGAAAGGCCCATACTATATTTCAGGTTGATGGCTAATAAGATGTAGTACGTTTGCAACTCATGAAATTATCTTTTCTGACTTTCTCAGTAATTTGAACTTCGGTTCATTTTTTTCTGTGTTGCATTACTCTGTATGGTGGTCAGCAGTGCCGATTGTCATGTCATTGGACACAAATTTAGGTACGGGGGGGAGAGACAAGGAGATTTGGAAATATACATTGTACCTTTGCGCAGTTAAAATACTATCGGCTGGTTAATGGTAGGGGAGGAAGATCAGGAAATCCAAGGTATCCATTTTCTGTAAGCTCTATCAAAAATGGGACTAAGCTTATGTGGTCTCGTTTCGTGCCTATAAAGTTTCCAAGGTCATAGCCAACTAACAGACGCAACCTTTTCACTCTTGGCGAAGGACGTGTTCTAGACTATGATTAGATAAGGAGAATTAGCCATAACAACAAAAGCTTTCTTCCGTGAATTTCAAGATGTTGATATGCCGTTTCTAACTTAAGTATATGTACACACATAGCATGCCTGTGAAAGGGGGCTACAGGTTTTATTTCCTTAGCTACTAATTTTCATTCTTTTAAAATTTGTATGTGTAAAAGTGGATATGTGATTAAAAGGTATGTCTTTGTACAATTGTGAAACTACCGCAGTAAAAGCTGATTTTGTGGTCTAAGTCAGGCAATTTCACAATGATGAATGACTTCAAGAGCTTGCGTAATTATTCGACATTTTTCAAAAATGTATAAACTCAGTTTAGGATTATCGAACGGTTCGGTAATTGTTTTTGAAGGGCTCGAAAAACATTATTCTGTATAAAATACTCAAATTTGTTTTATCAAAATGACTTATTTTGAGGAATCATTCATTAAAGAAAATGAGACTAAAATTTTTGCACTTTATTTAACATAAAATGAGCTTTACCTTACAAGTGAATTAATGAAAACATAATAATTCACTTAGAAGGGATCTGAAGGTGATATACACCTTTTCTACCAAACAAAGTGATAAGGAAGATTGATTTTCAGATCGTATCAATAATTTCTTTAAATCAGTTTCAAAACTGTAACTCTGACAAAAAAGCTTCCAGTCATAAAATTTCTCTAAATCTGATAGAGAATCCTCACCCCGTGGCGCCACCTCATTCCCTTACTTGAAGGCAAATTAGCTGAAAATAGCTTAATCGGTCTTTTTTTTTTTTTTCTTTTTCCCTCGTGTGATGAGGAGAATGTTCTTCAGTACGCCCCGCAGATGGTAGGCTCGTGAGAAAGGAGAAAAGCACAATCAGCCAAGCCTTATGCGGGAGTCGAACTAGCGCTGGATTCGGACTAGTAAGGCAGTCTCGGCCAACCACTGTACCGTCCAGAGCGACAGATACAGAATTTTATTTAAAAAAATTCCAGCAATGTCGGATAGACTGATTCTGAAAATACTAAATTTACTTTTTTAAATGATCCCTATGGAGCAAAACGTCCAGTTAGAAAAATGTTCCTTATGTTTTAATAAGCTGAACATGAAAAGTTCTCTACCTTTGCGAACAAAATTCATAAAGATATCAGAAGATAAGTTGCCTATATAAATAATTTTTGAATTAAAATTAAATTCCTCCAATGAATGCATTAAATTGAAAGTGTCGGGGAAATATCTAAAAGTTCCTTTAAATTGTTCCTAAACCTCAGGGAACAACTACTAAACAAAGGAAGCTTAATGAAACCATATTTAATAAAATTGCACTATTTATTTAATTTTGTCGCTTTACCCGATAAATAATTATTTTATTAAATCTTAATATTTCGCTCAAATGTGCGGAACTTTTCCGATTTATCTTATTACAGAAAAAGAAAAATTTTTCTAACGTGTGCTTTTTTTTCCTACGGGAAGCATATAAAAAGTTACATCTATTTCTTCAAAGCCTTTCTCTTTCCATTACTGAATCTGTTCGCATAAAATTCCTTATATTGTTTAGAGCACATTTTTAAGTGAAGGTGTATATTAATAGTAAAGGATATAAAGTTTGTAGGCCATGGAATTTCTCTCTCTATATATGCATAATATTTAGAGTGTATTGGTTGATTTAAATAGAAAGATTTTTTTCGCTAGGCTTTCATGATGAGTAAGAAAAGCTCCAAAGAGAAAAGAAATATAATTTAAGGATTAGAATAACAAGTGTCACAGTGTACAATTACACTGCTATCAATATGCTCACCTTACTGAAATATTAATTTTAAAATTCTTACCGCCATTTTGTTCTCCTGTTCTGAAACCATGTCTTGACTTGGGCATCGGTCATTTTGAGTTGTTTGGCCAGGGCAGCTCTTTCTGCAGAAGCTAGGTACTTTTGCTTATGAAATCGCTTTTCAAGCTCGCATATTTGCATTCGCGTGAAAGAAGTCCTCGGTTTTTTACGTTTTGGGGGCGTTCTGTTCTGGTACGGGTGCCCGATCCTCCTTGGAGCCACAGGGGGAAGACCTGGAGGAAGAGAAAAAGGCACTACGATGGTGTTAGAAAAATGATTACGTATCATTAAAATTTACAAAATCAGTTTTCAGAAAAAAAAAAAAAAAAACTGCTTAAATGATAAGTTGCAAAAAATAAACAGTCGAACAATTTTACATTTTTGTTATGATTTCTTTAAAGAAATTCTAGCTTGTATACGATTATTGTTTTATTTCTTTTCGTAACTGTGTAAGATTTTCCTTCCTCCTTATTGCGTGACTTCTTGGTGTAATTAGAAAGCACATCCAGCTAACAGTCAGGATGTCCGGCGTTGGCGTCATTGCATATTATTTTATTATTCACGTCTCCTGCTTCGAAATAAAATGCCTATTGTTATCTATAATAGCATTGTATAAATGAAAATAGATAATGCGTTTGAAAAGAAATGGTTAGACGTTATAAAGCATTCACTTATCAGATGTGAATAAATATGCTATTTTAGAAAGTGAGCTTTGCATTTTGCAGGTGATATTATCAATAATTTTAAATAAGAAATGATTATCTGTAAGAGCTTCAGTGTTATTCATTCCTGATAAGGAGGCAATTCGCCTCTTCTTATTGTTTGCTCTTTGTCACTTTAACCAGTGTTTTCAGTGTAATGAAAAAAGCATCATATTTCTTAATAATGTCTTTTATTTTCTTAGTATGTTTCTATTGTAATGAAGGAGTTTCGAACGAAATCTACTTTAATTCTAAAAGAAGGAAAGATCTTCAAGCTAAAAATTTTCTGCTTAAAACTAAATATAAAAATGTGTTTTAACAGTATTATGGCCTAAATTAAAACAAAATGTATGAGGAAGGAAAAAAAAATCAACTAATTAATCGTAGTTAGGTGATATTCAATCCTAGCTTAAATCCTCATCGATATTTTAGATTTCTAAAAAACTGGAAGCATAAGAACTCACGGCAATTTGAGAGTGCCTTAAGCATTACGAAAATAATAATTATAATAATCAGCGAACAACTTTACTCAGCTTACTTTCATTACAAATGTCTGAAATAAATTTTGTTGCCTTTGTTAGTGTAATAAACATAACCTTTTTACTTAAACTAAAATAACTTTTGCATATATCGTGAAAATTTTACAACGGAAACTTAACGTTTTCCCTTTGCAAGTAAGTGGTGCTGTGTTCATAACAGTGGATACAATTCGATTATTAAAGACGATATAGGAGGCATCATAAATAGCAAGAAAGTATCGCGACTAATACAGAATTCGAAGATATTTCATAAAATTATCTGTCAGTAATTACATTATAAAGTATTTCAATCACTTTTTTTAATATTAATGCTTAATTAAAATTTTCCCAAATCTTTCAGTATTCAAGTTTAAATCTTGTTTAATGATTAAAGATTTTTACCTGATTTTTTTGTAATCGAATACACTTGTTTCTTAGTTCTTGGCGAGTAGTGTGTTGGCAAATATTCTCTTATGACTTACCAAAAGTTTAAAAAATGTTCTAGAACATTTACACGAATGGTTTACAGCAGAGTTCATATCATCAATTCGCAGACACAAGATAGTTTTAAATATTATTTTTCTATATTACTAAAAGCCAGAAGAGTTAAAATACAACAAGAAACAAAAACTGCATTTTTCATATTTTTGTAATTATGTAATACACTTTGTGTGCCGCTTTTGTAATTATGTAATACTCTTGAGGTACCATAGGCCAAATTAATGTAAATTTTTCTTAATGGTCTAATTTTTCTCACCGGTCTTTAGGTTGATATTAAGTTGCTTGTAAGACGCAAAGACAGTGAAATATTGCGCAGTATTCGTTAAAAAGTTCAGTCATGCACATTTAGTATTTGTGATACTAACTATATTATAGAAATATTACTATAATCGGACACTATAATCTAGAAATATATATTTAATATGCTCTTGAAATGATGAAAATTTAATAATTAATATTGTTTTCTTAACTGCAACTCATTCATTCTTTTACTTTATCCTTAGTAATTCCTTCAATCATAATTTTTAAGCCTAATATGTCAAACTTAATATGAATATGAGGTTGGTTAAATTTTTGAGTACATCTTTCTTTCACATTATTACTAATGCGTTGCTTAATTTATATTGAAACCAGTATAAATATTGGCTGATAGTGTGGTTACTTTAGAATTACAATAGAGAACATTTAATTTCTTTCTTTCTTTATTATTAATTGAATATTCTTATAATCCCGACATAAATCATGAAACGACTACTTCGAAACTATAAGCTATAATAATTTGCACATTAGCTTAATCTCATTTTTTCACGCAAGCTTTATAATGTTTCACTACAGTTGTGAGGTTTCTTTATGTTAATTTACAAGTTATTTTATGTTTTGTGTTTGTAATGTCACTTCTTCCTTTTCGTTTTCCTGCTAGAATGCAAATTAGCTCGCGTTTATTTAAAGTTTGTGTTTTGAATTCGTAAGACAGAGTGTCTTTTGCCTCTCGTTGCCACGTTACTAGGTCACGATCTTAGATAAGAGTTCTTGTTTCATCAGCCTTGCTTTATTATTGCCGATAGTTGAATTCCACGCCTGCTAAGTTTTGAGCTAACTTCGCGGTAAAGTGATAGTGCAGCCCTCGGTTACTAGTTTATTAGAGTTTAAATTTCACATTTTGACTTCTTGTTAACTTATCTCGCCATAACAAGTGGTTAACTGATTTGTAAGCAGAAGGTGTGCTTTCAGTTCTGAGTTTTAATAAAGGGTCTTTTACACGCTTCACCAGGTTTCAGTTGCTACTTTGTTTAATAATTCACTTAACGTCTGCTAAGAGTTTAGACACTTTCGATGATAGCTAAAACATTAGACTCTACATAGTAATAGTTTAATCATTTTTACTTTCATATAGTTTTAATCTATTATCGAAGAATCATTGTGTTTTGCTTCAGGCCATCATTACATTTTACGATAACGCTGATTGATTTGCTGCGGCAATTGATATTTTGAAGCACTTTACTGAGTACGTAAGTAGAAATGCGAGTTCTAATTAGCAAAAGCAAAATTGAAAAACAGATTGAGTAAAAACTATCTCAAGAGTATCTTGCAATAAGCTTTTATAAGCTCCTCTTTCGTATTTATCATTTTTTATTGGTCTTGAAAAACATCTTAATGCATTACGTCAGTCACGATATGATATTTCCAAAAGCTATCATCATTGTAAAGAAGTTATCCTCACAAAGCCATGTCATCATTAATAAAAGTGTGCCCATTAAATTACTGGTTACCAGATTGGACGCATAACCGACTGCAGCATTGATACTTTACAAAAGGGGCGGTCGCAACAGTAGTGGAAATGATGAAAATCTCTAAACATAGACTCGTATATTTCATGTATGATTTCCTAGTAAGAATTAGCTGGCTGCATAAAAGCTTATTGCTTTTCACACGTATAGACAAAAAGATAATGAGCCGATTATCCTAAAGTGTTATTCATAATGGAAACTTTCTTACTGTTAACAATTCTTCGTTTAAATTACTCTATCAATAAACGTCATTGAAACTATTGAAGAATAGTCTTTTAGATCTAGAATAAAAAGCTGAATTACAATCCACGATTATGGTTAAATTTTCATTAAATAATTTCTGTGGCATTTTACTGATTTCAAAATTTAAAAACTAAATTTTCCTCTTTTTGACTGAACAGTGGAATTTTAAATTTAATGGTAGTTAATGGAAACGTGTTACCTGATATCTGATACACTGGTTTACAAACTAATTTTCTGCAATGGCTGTGAGTATCGAGCAACATGGAATAAGCAAATAATTTGTATTATTGCTTTAGGTTTTTTAATCTACTATGTTAAAGTGAGCTGCTTTGACAATAGAGAGGGCTGAGGAAATCTTACTACATAATTTTGTGACATTTCATTTAAGTTGACTAACAGTTAAACTTATGTTGATGCTTTCTTTTTTGCCTCGTTTCCAGATTTTATGGAAACCCGCGTAGGTTCAAGTGAGAATTATAATCGGTGTGAATGGAGAAGAGACGACCCTATTGCCACCGCTGCTGCTTGCCTGCAGAAGGAAAAGCTGCTGATCAGAATAGAAGTGAAGGCTTGCCTTTGCTAAGGTTGGTAAGTGTTGTAAATTAATTGAGCTTTGCCTGTCCGAACCAGTTAAGCTCTAGTTTCACGTAGATTTACTAGTCACTTTATTATTCCACAGACGCAATCGTTCGTTTTCATCAGCCCTAACTACCTTCCTCATTGACAACGGCCCATTCCCGACGTACCTGCAACGTTTTGGGATTGCTGAAGCGATGCATGCGAGTGTGGTCAACAAGGCAATTCTGACCACTACGCATTCTTCTGAGAGTTTACAAAGAGACACCACCTGTCCAAGCCTTCAGAATTATACTGGAAAGAGCGGACATTCCATTTAATGAGGCTAAAGGTGCTCTTAATAAACTAATCAATATATTTCAAGCCACACTATTGTTAATATACACTTGCTTGAGAGTATATTCTGAATAGTTCATTCAGTTTTTCATCCTGCTATCGTTGTAACTTACTATTGTAAAATTATTATTGTATTTTTGTAAAATTTTTCATTATACCGTATTTAGTAGTATTGGTAATGCTGAATACATGCAACATCAGTACTTATATTCTCCTTATGTACTGTTTTTATACTAGGCATACCGAATGTGTATATTGTTATACTATATATTGTTCTTATACAATGAAATTATGTTCAAACATGTCTGTATTTAGATACTTAGCAAAAGTCTTCTATTATCTGGTATAACCTAAAGTATTACTGAGGATATCCATATTAATTTATTAATAATTGTGGCATGTATCCCTATGGAAAGGCCATTGATAATGTATGTAATTTATGGGCAGTAACCACGTTATGTGACAGGTATGCATGATAGCACAACGGCTTAGTAACATCTAATCATTGTGCATTATTCTTAGGAGAAATTCCACGGAAATGTTCACAAAGGCACGATGAATCTGGACTCTCCATTTTTGCCTTTACTATGACCATGGACTTGTTCAGTGATTCAAATACGAAGGCGTATTATTGTGAAATGTAAATCCCCTCACGAATAATCGTCGCATTACTATGCAAGGTGACTAAGAAAAAATAACCTAGCCTAACCATGAAACTCTTCGGTGATAACTGAATAAAGCTACGTCTGTCAGCCCTACGCGGAGATTCTTCCATCAAACAGGCATCATTCCGCATAGATTTCTAGGAAGGAAGCCTGCTCCGTGGCATACAGTCACTTTGCTATTAAATCATAGTCAGTTGCTGTTGTTAATAAGACTTGTGCTGTACTGCTTTTTAAGTTAATCTCACCAGTGATAAGGAATCAAAATTTTAAACTAACTTTTACAACTAGTCGACACACAGAGGTAAATTTTAAAGGTGAGCAGTTAACAGAATTAGTCAATTAACGAAATAGACACTATTCATCGTAATAATTTAATAACTAAGACAGTTGATGCAAAGTTTAGCTTCCTCCGTAATTCAGAAATGTGTATACAGTGATCAAAATTTTTAGTTCGAAAGCGTTGTAATCGTACTAATTATGTGTATCGCATCCTAGATACGCATGTACAAAGATGTGATCGAGTATTAAGAGCGATGGAATTCACTGCGTTCAGAACTGCGTCTGATGCACATATTTAAAACTTCTATGCTACAAATGTATCCAAATTATATTAGTATGAACCTTTATTATTTTACTTATTTATTTATTTTTATTATTATTTTTATTTTTTTATGCTGCAGAAGGATTCAAGTTGTGTCTTTCAGTCAGCCCGATCTATTAAGAATAAATGAGGCTCTTATAACCTTTGCAAAGAGATCGTCTCACTACACGCTATTGCACGCTGCCCACCAGTGACCTAGCGTAAAATTCGCTGAACACTGGTAGTTCGGTCCGAGGTTCGAATCCCGCGAACGGGCTGTCTGCATGGCCGTTTTCGTGGCTTTCCTCATGAGTAATGTATAGACGAGCCAGTTTCCCTTAGAAAGTCCTCCGCGAAAGCATCCCTTCCTGTAGGCAGATAGCCCTCGACTGTTTTGCCATAATCAGATAAACCAAATGAAGCCACGACATTGCTTGTCCTTATTTTGTTAGAGTTACAAAGCAAAAGTTATATCATTTAAATGGAAAACCATGGCCTCGCAATGTAGATCTCTCATTGCGAGACATTTTTATCTTCGCCCTCTGTAAATTTCTCTAATGGTCGTTGGTTTTGTAGTTAGGCAATGACGTGACAAGTGCTGTTTTGGACTTCCTAGGCAATAAACAAGAGTCTTCTTAACAAAAAGACTTTTTAACCAGTTCGTTAGTTAGACAACTGCCTTAATGTCAGCACTCATTTGTTCAATGCATGTTAAATATATTAGCTCGAACGACTCTTGTTTTCATTTCTCCTCTTTTAGTATGAGCAACATTTTATTGCTTTTTTGCCTTTGTTTGCTTCAAATGGTGTTGAGATGAAAAAAAAAAAAAATAAATAAATAAATAAAATGTTTAGGGACACTGAAGTTGGATCTACTACACTAAAAGAATTACTTATATAATCTGCATCAAACTATTATCTCATCTGAGCGCTGGACTGAAGAAAGGTCGGGTAAAATCTAACATTGTATCTTCTAAAATATGCGATGATGATGAGCTCAAATTTTCCCACTCATTCGGGTATTTGAGAAAAAGATAAAGCTAACGTATTTCGACTGCCACTTTATTTCTCAAAGTATATACTTCAGTATCCGAAACCGAATATTATGCAAATTAATCCAAGGTCACAAAAAGCCATTCGTCATCATATAAGATTAAGAACTTTACTTTTCTGTTAAGAAGATTGCAGACCTTGCCTGGGTTTTGGATACAAAATAATCCTCTTCTGTTACAAGGTATGTATAACCCAATGTATAGCTTAAAGAAAGCGCTCTAAAATTACACGGATTCGATTCGATGTGAATATCACGTGTGCGCAGTACTGCGTTTTGAAGTCAAATCGCATCCATCATTCAAGTTCCTTAGGGAATGAATGTAATTACGCTATTCCTATAATTCTTTACAAACGGCAATTCCGTGGGAAAAACACGGCTGCGGTCTATAATTTGCCATCACAATCGGAAAAGAAAGCTGTATTAAAAAAATGCCAACTATAAGTAATTAAGGTTCAAATGTTAACTGTAAGTGCTCTTTTAAAAATAATACAGATTGCTGACGTTTTCTCGGTAATATTTTTTTAGGACTCGTTAATGCGTTTCTAAATATCTTTCTGTTAAACTGACAAAGCGAGTAGAAAAATACTCTAAAAGTTAATGCTAGGGTTTGACAAATAAAATTTAATTTTCTGCAATCAGGCAAATTCTCTTTCGGTAAGCGAACATAATACTGCCTGGATGTCTTCTGTTCAAGGACTGCGCCGCAAGGAGTTGTGACCTCATTCTGATAAACAGAAGTGGGGTTTGAATATAGTGTCAAGACTGTTAAAGACTATTAGCCGGAAATAAAACCTTGTAAAATGAATGCGAACTGTAGCGTATTTTTCGAAAAAAATTGCAATATAATTTTGTTAAATATTTTCAGTACGAAGAAACAAAATTAGCTAAAAGTACTTGGAATAAGATTTTGGATAGATTTACCATATCTGAAGGCTATTTCAGAATGTATAAAGCAGTTTATATATATATATATATATAGACAGATAGATATAAAATCATGCATAAAGTTCTATTACAATTAGCTTCACATGATGAAAGTTTGAGAAAAATTAATTAGTAATTATTTTCTAGAATTAAATATTTGAGAAAATTACTGAGTTTACTGAATAAGCTTACAATTTCATATAACAAATAATCGAACTTGCATAATGCTTGATATTGACATTTAAATTCCAAAATCAAGTCCTAAAATATGTTTTATACTGTAAATTAAACTGAAAAATTAGAATGTACGTTGCACCTTAGCAAAGAAATCAAAAATAAGAATATTCCACTATTTTGTTTCATTCAAAATGAGGAAAAATGCAGTTAGTAAATTCTAAATTTGCAGTACAGTTTTCAGGGATTTTTTTTAAAATTTTAGTTGATTTAGTTGATTAGATGATTTATTTAATTTAGTTAAATTCAACCATTGTTATTTCAAATAAAAAAAGTAAGTGGATTTCTTGAGGAATGCGATACTGTCTCTTGACTTGTACCAAGATCACTTTCGAAGTCATTATAATTTCTAGAACAAGCTATCTTGAAACATTAACTGTGTTCCCGTCTGCAACTCAAGTCTTCCAACTATTAGCTGGATGTATTGATCCTACACTAACAAAATATACGTGAGAAATCCGTCCCTTTACTAAATTTACTCTTTTTTTGCATCCGTCCTTTCCTAACGGACTACTGCAGTGAGGAAGCCATATCAAATCAGCTAAACAAGTTCCTGACGATTTGTCGTCCACTAGTTTTCACTTTGAACTCTACAATTGCAGCCAAAAGAATTTTTGGAGCAGGTAATCCCAAAAAATAAATTGCATTCTTTGGGTAACTGAAACAGTTTCCAGTTTCACAGGTAGTTGAGTTGTACAGTACGTTCAAGAGCACATGGAAAAGAAAGTTGTAACCCTTTGCCTACCATAATTCCCATTCGGTTATTTTGCGGGCGTTCCCGACTAGTGAAGACTAGTTTGCTTATAAATGATATATTACAGTAAGGAATGTTTTGTTTGTTTAATTATGGCAAAGTACTCGAAAGCTATCTTCCTAAGGGGGGAATGCTTTAGTGGAAGACTGACTCTCTAAGGGAAACTAGCTCATATACACTTTGCACATAGGGAAAACCACGAAAAAAGGTTATGCATCCAGTCCGGAATTCGAACTTCGGACCAGCACTACCAGTGTTCAGCTACTTGACCGCTTGGCCGCTGTTGGGCTGCAGTAAGAAATATTTACATGAATTTTAATTTAACTTTGGCACTTTCAGTGCACATTTTTTACTAAAAAATATTTACGAAGGAACGAATGAAATTGCGTTATGGGCAAAATGAACGTTAGGAATGAATACGGTAAATGTACACTTCTTTCATGACGTAAAGACAGCGTATTGTTAAGAAAAAATTTAATTTAAAAAATTTGGCAGTTAACTTATTAATTTTTTATACTCGGGATGAGACATTTGTATCATTGAAAAAATGATTCGAGATTCAAAAATTCGAATCTTCGGGTCTTTTTACTTAATCAAATCTTTCGAAGCCTCACCTATAAAAGTCATTAAATTTTTCAACTCAAAATATTTCAAAGATTAGCTTAATCTGCACCCAACAGGACTATTAATTTAAAAAAAAAAATTATTTTATGTTGAGTGACATACTGTAAATTTACTGAAGTGAATTTAACATTTCCGGCTAGTTCTACGTTACGTCTCGAAATATTCTTTTCTTCTCTATACTTATTTTGATTTACGAAGATTCTGGAAAATGAAAAAAAAAAAAAAATAACTGTTATTCATAAACATATATTCGAAATGAATTGATACAATAAACCTTAAGATTTATAGGTTTTAATTGTGTTCTTCATTTTCTAAATTTAATTTATAGTTTAAACAAAATATAGGTGTTTTTTGAAAACTGCATTCTTAAATTTATTTTTCATTACACGTAAATTTCAAATTTTGCTTTAATTAAAAATTTTTAATATTAACTAATTTTTTTATTTATTATTCTTACGTGAAGGATTCAGGAGATGCTTTATCCTTTCAAGATTCAGATTTATCGTCTAGAATTTTTAGGATGTGTCTCATCTCTAAATTTTACAAAGTTGCCCCAATTAAGTTTTTATAAGTATTTAGTTGTTAATTAAATTGAAAGTTTTAAGACTTTTAAGATTCTACAATTGAAATAGTTTAATTGCCTCATTTATTATTTATACACGAAAAATCACTTTATGATTATGTGTCGAAAGAGAGAAATGCCTTCATGGAAGGTTTCCCAAAGAGAAATAGCCTCATATTTCCATTTACATCATTAGAACACAAAAATAATTTACAATATTTATCTAGTAGCAGTTTTCCATGCTAAAGTTGATGGAAGTTATTTCCATCTTAAATGACAGTCTTATCAAATTAAATTATAAAGTTAGAATAACTAATTAACTTTTAAGAATAGATTTTTCCGAATAGAACTGCTGTCAGACATTACAAAATCTAACACAGATGGGCTTCTTTGGATCCGTAGTTCTGATACCAAAATTCCCATCTAATACTGTGGACCTCTTTTCATGGTAGTTGGCAAATAATTATTAAAACGTTTCCGAAATTGTATATTAATGTTGTTTACTTTTTGTGCTTGTATTTTCCCCGCTTAATTTCAGGAAATTATTTAAAAACTTCTGATGTACGATATCAACATTTAAGGTACGGATAGATAATAAAATTAGTTATATGATTTAAAAAATGTTTTGAAATTCATAACTGTAGCTAACTTCTTTTGGAATATAGAACTCAGTTATGTTAGTACACATAGTCACATGTGCTTTTTTATTTTCTAAATTATTCCTTCAAGTCCACTCCTCAAAAATGATATATACCGTTAATATTACACTCTAGATTTTCCAGGAGGTAAATTTAGTAAAAAAAAGGAGAAAAATCTCACGTAAATACTGTATTTATAATTTAGAAGAAACTTTTAACCTCTTTAGTGTTTAAATATAACTAATATTGACGAAACCAGATTTAATTAAAAAAAAAATGTATATTTATAATTTTTAATCCGTTGTTTTTCTTACAAGACCATTCATGGAATTAAACTACAGAATAATTCTTCCGGAATATCACTTTCGTATAATTGATTAAAAATAACTGATATAAGGAATTGTAAGGTAACATAGAGGAATTGCATTAACTTGGAGATATCCTACATGATGGAAATTCAAAATGCATTGTATATTTATATTATACACTGTGATATTGCATTTGTATGCTGGAATAATTTTGAAGCTTTTTACAGGCGCATGGTACTTGGTATTTGTAAATACCAAGTGATATATACCGTTAATATTACACTCTAGATTTTCCAGGAGGTAAATTTAGTAAAAAAAAGGAGAAAAATCTCACGTAAATACTGTATTTATAATTTAAAAGAAACTTTTAACCTCTTTAGTGTTTAAATATAACTAATATTGACGAAACCAGATTTAATTAAAAAAAAAATGTATATTTATAATTTTTAATCCGTTGTTTTTCTTACAAGACCATTCATGGAATTAAACTACAGAATAATTCTTCCGGAATATCACTTTCGTATAATTGATTAAAAATAACTGATATAAGGAATTGTAAGGTAACATAGAGGAATTGCATTAACTTGGAGATATCCTACATGATGGAAATTCAAAATGCATTGTATATTTATATTATACACTGTGATATTGCATTTGTATGCTGGAATAATTTTGAAGCTTTTTACAGGCGCATGGCACTTGGTATTTGTAAAGCGAGGGATAGCTAGCATTACTTCTTTAAATATTTGCCTTAGACGCGAAATTCAAATCACAAGGACCCCATCAGCGGCCGAGCGGTAAAGTCGCTGAACACTGGTAGTTCGGTCCGAGGTTCGAATCCCGCGAACGGGCTGGCTACATAGGTGTTTTCGTGGTTTTCCCCATGTGTAACGTGTATGCGAGCCAGTTTCTCTTAGAAAGTCCTTCACGAAGGCATCCCTCCCCTTAGGCAAATAGCCCTCGAGGCTTTGCCATAATCACACACACACTCAAATCACAGAACTGACAAAATAAAACTAAAAATGTTATGCAAACAATTTCAACATTTTCCCTGAAATTATTCCATAAATATAAAATATAATTTCCTATATGGCTTACATAGAGAAAAAATTCTAGTTGGAAAAATATTCATAATGATTTTAAAAAGTTATATACAAACGTTCTGTATCATTATGCACAAAAGCCAGAGAAATATGTATAATTAATACTTTTACGGGGCTATCCGAAATTTAATAATGATCATTGCTTTATTCAATAACGAACCATTAGAAAAGTGAAAAGCTTCATTTTTTTTAAATCAACCCCATCAATCAAGTCTAGTATGAAAAGAATCAATTTCTGCTGCTACTTAAAGAGGGATCTCCTGATAACTGTACACAGTTATAAAATTGTCCCTGCCTTTGGCACACTATTTGCCAAGACAGAAAAATTCTCAAGCTACCTAGGCATAAATTTTCTGCACTCCTACGAAGATCGATTTTTAACCAGAGAAAAGCGACCACATAAAAATGCCGGTACCTTTCGGAGTCGGATCTTCCTTTGCTTTAGATTAATTAATTAATGACATGAAACGGAACCTCTTCGCTGGCATTTAGGTGCCAGCACTTTTGTGTTGATTGCAAGGAACTGTAATAAAATTGCAGGCTGGTGCTTCTCGGAATGAAACCAAGCACTGCAAAAATTACAAAACCTTATTTTTTTAAAATGAAGACTTGGTATGCACACTATGGGAGCGGGATAATTTTATCAACATTGTTAAAATTTAAAAAGAATTTTCTGCAATAATTCTTTTAAATTAAAGTATTTTATACAATGTTTAATATAATAACTTTTTTATAAAATTTTACTTACTTTATCCAAAATTTTAGTTCCATATATTCTGTCTAATTGTCTAAATAATCTAATTTTCTCTAGATTAATAACAGAACCTATCTCTACCTTTTATCAATGCTTTCGAGATTTGAAGTCTGCATTTTCAGAAAGAACCGTCATGTATTTTCAGTCATATATGAGATCACGAATGTCTGCAAATTCGTATAAAAATATTTAAGTTTATAAATTTAAAGTACTTGAAATGGACCATTAATTTTATTGAAATTGATTTAAATTTATTCATCCATAAACAAAAATTTAAAAATTTCGACTTTTATGAATGACGTAAGTAAAATAGCTCCATTTCATACAGTATTTCTGCGATGTGCCTAAAAATGCTTACCTGTATTCTAAGAATTGTTTTTGAAAGGGAGAGGAATGGTAGGAAAGGGGAAAGAAAGAAGAAAAAGTAGAACATTTTTTAAGGCAACCATTATATTTATATTTTGAATTCATTTCATAAAATACTTAAAGAGGCTCGAAATATATGTTGTTTAGAATACGTATATATACAGTTATACTGCCTGAAAGAGAAAATTCCGCACCATGAAAGAATGATTGGAAGCAGACCAAATGTTTTGCTCAGATAGATAATCAAGCATTTAAATAATATAATTTTCAAAGATGTACAACTACAAGAAGGTTAAATGTAAGGGCCATCACAATGATTTTGCGCCTTTTTCGGGCAGTATATTCTTGCATCGAACTAATTAATGAGTGAATGATATTATCTGATATCCCCAACTGTTGATGTGAGCCTTTAATTGATATTCGTTTTGTGGTGAAGCGGCATTCAAACTGTGCTCAATCAGATCCCATAAATGCTCAGTTGGTGGGTGATCAACGGTTCGTTATGTCCAAGGGAGCACTTGCACATCTTGCAATGCAGTCAGGTTGAGGCGCAAAGTGTATGGCCGTGCATTATTTGTTGAAAAATGTCTTCTTGCATGCTATGAATAAAAGTCCCACCAAGAAAGAGTGGGCTGCAGAAGATCATGAACATAACGCCTTCCCAACACAATGCGAACTGCTGTTATCACTAATGTCATTCCAAAACATTAATCCACGTTAACAGGCCTTGCGATGCTCGAAAACGATAGACGTATCCTCCTGATGGCCACGTTGCATCCACAGCATCGCGAGCCTATCATCATTTCTAAGGTAGAAGCAATATTCGTTGCTGAATATTACACTGTCCTATTTGTATTTCACACATTTCGCTGCGACACTATTGCAAACATATACGACGATTATTTGCTGTCAGTGGAAGCCTTCGAAAAGGACGTCCGGGCATCAAATGTGAGCCACGAAAATGTTCGCGCCGATATTGTATTAACGGTAACATCTTGCACATTTCTCAAAATGTCTCTAGTTGCGGATCCTGGAGTTATTATGAAAGATCAGGGTTTGGTATAAAGGTGTCGGAATCTTTATGAAAAAGGATGAATATGCAGTAAAATGGAAGGGCTATTATGAAATATCCGGTTTCGTCGCAAAAGTATCGGCTTTTGCACAACTGAAGGGATTTTTGTTAAAAGTGCCGCCGTTTTCTTTTCATCCTCTTCTTGGTTACTTAATCATTAAGGCAAATAATATTTTAGCTTGCATAGATGAGCCCCCGTGTTTCATAAAATTGTTGCCAACACTTTTATGAAAGCTACTTTTTTCACGTTAAAAACTCAACTTCTGATGGGTACGGGTATCTGTACGTAATGTCATCCTTGTTTCCGGTACCCTTATGACTGGGCAGCGGTATGCATATATCATCTAGTCAATAATTTTATTCTCTAAGATTTTCTATTACTTTTGCAGGTACAATGGCAGAACCTTTTGCATTTAGTAGTCAAAGTAGTTTACTAAAAATATTGTGCTAAATGGAAACTTTTGCCCTATAGGGGACATATAAAAAATTAGACTTTATATTTGCAAAGTCTTCTTCCCCCCCCCCCGGCCTTTGAAACCGTTTTCATGATATCATCTATCTTATTTTGACAAATTTTGTGATTTGAACTACATGTCTGGGAGAAGTATATTAAGAAGTAATCTTAAGCCGTCTCACAAATTTAAGTCTTTAGTTGACTCTAAGGACGAGTGAAATATAATAGCGCACTATGTATAGCGTTATATACTTCTTTGTTATTTAGTGTGAAAATCTTTGTTATCTGTTAAACAGTAAGGACAGCTGTGCACAACTATTATATGAACACATCGCCCTGAAGAATTAGTTTTTGGTTCTCTGCCATAATGCAATTGAAACAAAAGATTCAAAATTATGAGATAACATATGCTTTTAAAAACCATGCCTTCAAATGTTAGGAAAAATAACCAAATGTAAACACTAGTAATTACACTTAGAAGACACTTTAGATTTCTTCATTGAATTATATCATGCAAAAGAAGTGCACTATATTGTGAGCAGATCATGCAAATCCTGCCAATAGAAATCTAGTCCAATAACAAAGAAATCCATTCTATAAGATTTTGGAATCATGATAAAAGTTCTCTTGACTAAAAATTAGGCAATTGTTTTTGTACTTTAAAGCACTTGTCTTTAAATATGTTGTTATTTAAGAATCTGTTGATTCATTAGGTTATTTTGAAGCAGAAGACTTGAAAAATGAGCAATGCTCTCCCCGGTACTCGAACCTGGACCTCTCAAATACCCGCCAAGTTTACTAACCGTTACACCACGAAGGCATGCTGGAAGGTGGGAGAAGTTACCTTATACATCTCAGTGCTTTCTGATGGCCTATTAATACACTATTGGCGATCCAAAATGCAACACCACGAAGAGCAGGGGATATCAAAGTTATATTTGCTTGAAAAATGATTAAAGTACGAGTGTCACATTTTTTTTAACATTAAAGCCTTCTTCGACTTGCAGAACACAAAGAAATTAGTAATTTCTATAACCGCCATGGTTGGCAATAATTGCTGCCACATTGTTTAGGCAGTGAAAGAAACATCCTTTGGATATGTGCTTGGAATATGTCAGTGCATGGTGTTTCTTCCCGTTGGCAAATTTCCTCTGACGTAGCTGTAGTTGGTGCATGCTGTGGCATTCATATCCACACACATTCGGAAAATAACGGAACGACGAAACTCGTGCATTCACACATTCTATATCTGCATCACTAGAACTTGATTTCATATATTACGGGCTCTGATTTCCGGGAAGAAAAATCCACAGACTCTAAATGCCTTAATTCTTCCTGAGCCGAAATCAGAAATTTCCTTGAATGATTGCCAGTTTTTTGACGAGGCACATTAAAGCTTTCCACGTAAAAGAATAGTGGGAAAATACCGCAATTCCTGTTCTTAAGCTATCTACTGTTCTCGCTTTTATTACTTGCTTCTATTTTACATTAATAGCGCAGCATCTAGTAGACTTGAAATTAAACAATAAAATTTAAATCAAATTTAAGGAAGAAAATTTATTTTGTAGTTGCTCCCTAAGTCTGAATCAAAAGCTCAGTTTCCCTGTTAATTTAAACCAATCAATTCATTCTCGAATACTTCCGCGAATTTTGAACATAAAGTTATGGAATGTTTTACATCAACGCCTCATTTGGCATGGTTGCTCAAAAGCAACATATGTTTTCACCATTTGCCAATTAAAGATTTAAACTAATTAAATCCTAATGAATATTTTGCTAATTAGAAAAGTTTGCTTTGCGGCCATATTAAAATGTGAGATTTTATTTATACAAAAAGCTCTTGCTCGCAGTGTTGGTTTGAATTATGTGATTACGGCAAAACCTCGAGAGCTATCAACCTAAGGGGAGGGTGCTTTCGTGGAGGACTTTTGGAAAGAAACTGGCTCTCCTACACGTTACGCATGGGAAAAAACCACGAAAATGCCCATGCAATCACGCGGCTTTCGAACCTCGTACCGAACTACCTGTATTGAGTGATTTTCCGCTCGGCCGCTTGTGGGCACTCGCAGTGTTGAAAATGTTTTAACAAAAAAACGCGTTGTAGTTTGAGGAATTTTGTAACTGAAAATATATAGAAATCACTACTAAAAAAAATAAATGTTGCAATCGCGTTTTTCCGAACATTGTGCATAGAATTCTCTATTTATAAAATATGCTAATATATGCTATTATATAAAATATGCTAAATCTAAAAATACATGTACGAAATATATTTCAAGCATTTCATATGTTTCATATGATATTTTATGTATATGCAAAAGTTTGTAGGATTTTGAAATATATATTTATTTTTTAAATACCTCTAAAAAATCACGAATATTTTCCAAGGTGGGCAATGTTCCAAGTCACATTTATGTCAAGAAATTCTTGTAATTCATCGTTCTCAAAATTCTTTCGGTCTTCCTGAATATGGTTTGCTAGTGATGTCAACAACCTTCTTTTCATAGGTTTCACATATGATCAGTTTTATTTTCGGGACGCATTTTCTTTTCTTCAAATATTAAAACAATAATACATGTAATTACATAGATGCACGTTATTGAGCTCTATTTTTATTTACAATAAAAACGAACATTGTTATTTAAGCTATCGAAGATAAATTTTAAGAATGGAAATAGATTCATCATAAAATGTATAAAGCTTCCTATGAATGAAACAAACCTGTCAATTTGTCCTTTTATACACTGTACACAATTTCCGAGTACACTGTATGTAGTTCCACATTGTATCACATTGTATCCATGGCTAGTTCTATTTGTAATCTTTTAGCAGACACCGAATATTATGGATATACATTTCGAGATTATACTTGTGTTTTGTTACTTTATAAGCAATAAAATAAGCAATAAAATGTGTTTCAAGATGCCTATTTTGGTTCATCCAGTAAATTTGTCTCATACTTTTATCAAATACTCTAAATGGAATTCACGTAGATCGAACAAATATCTCTAAAATTCAATAACATATTATTTTTAAGAAATGTTTACTTAAGGGAGAATTCCGTGTTAAAAGATTATTCTGCTGAGAGAAATGTCATCAGAAATAAATGATAATTTCCTTTTTCATGAGATTTTATGTGTCAGTTTAAGAATAATTAGTTGTGAATTCCAGTTTCAGTAAATTTTTTATTCGATACTTTATAATTTTTCAATGCAAAATTAGCTTATTTTTTATTGCTATTAAAATCAATATGTAAAAATTATTAATCTGTAAAAAAATAATCAATAAAGCGAAAATTATGAATAAAGAAAAAAAACTGCTTTAATTTTTGAGAAATTTTCTTAACTTACTGATAGTTTAGTATCTGTGAAATTTAATTTACTTATTTTAGTTCTCCATATTACATGAAAGTAAATTAAAAAAAAAAAGAGAAGGTTTAGTTCCTTGATGTATTTCAGTAAGCGACTGTCTGAATATTTTTCATTTTTCATATTTCATTATGTGTGACATATTGGAATCGTTAAGGGGTTCCATGAAAGTACTTTAAAAATAATTATGAAGTGTTAATTTTAAGAAAAATACAATTACTATTGTTATATAATATCAAATAAAATGAAGTAAATATTTTAAATTTCCATACTGTTGAATATATTTGAATTCCCCTGATAGAACAGAGAAAGTTTTCAATTCTTAAGCATATGATAATATATTCTTATGGCACAGCGTTAACTTTGTTAAAGGTGTAGCATTTGCATTCTTCTGGAAAGAACGTGAAAATTTTAAATAAAGTTTTGAACATGAAAAATAAAATTTTACGTGAAATTTATAATTATTCGTCTACTGATTTTAATTCAAAAAGTCATTTTTAATTAAGCAAGACATACTAAGTATGAATATTCAAAATACTTCAGAAGGTTTCTTATATCTATACGTATAAAATCTTGATTAAAAAGTAAATAAATAAATAAATGTATAGGATAATTTACTTCTGAACGGTAGATTAAACAAATTCATTACTGTGAGAAAATTCAGCAAGCGAAGTGTGTAAATGCATGCTGGTTCATTTTAACTTGAGTAATATAGTATCGATATTTTGTAGGTAATTTACGATAATATGTTAAAAACAAAAATTTTTAGTTTTTAAAGCTAATCTTAACTAATGAGAAAATGTTTTGTGTCAAAGTAACTTCATTGGCAAACTTAGAAACTTCTGAAATCTATAAAATTTCAAATTTCCATAATTTACGTGAAAATTATGGAAATTTGTGTCTTTTCACAAGACAGATTTGCTGTCTTGTAAAACTCTTAAATGCTTATAAACAACCTTGTTATCGATAATCTACTTTAATTCTTAAAAAGCTTAAGAAGTTTTGATATCTGACCCTCACCAATCACACATATCATGAAAAACGTTTAGAAAAAATATCTGGGGAATTTAATAATTGATTACGCTCAATTTTAGTTTTATGTTACCCTTAAATTTAAAAAAAAAAGGCTCAGTGCATTTTGGATCTTTTTTAAGGAGTAAATAATTTTTCACAAGAGCTGTTATTTCCATCGTAATAAGAAAAAAAAAAGTACAAGGGCTGTTTAGTTGTATTAGTCTCGCTATATTACATATTTATGGCAAATAAACCAATGTATTTGGGTCCATTTATTTGTCATTTTAGGACTGAGATAATGCACACACTGGCCAATGAATTAGAAACCCAAGATCAATATTTTATTAGACCACCTTTTGCACGAATAACTGCTCTAATTCGTTTGGGCATTGAATCTATATACTTCTGGAGTGCATTTAGTTTCAAATAATACCATGCAATGGCTAAGCAGCTTTTTAGATCTTGTAAATTAGATGGAAAGAAGGAGTGCTGTCGGATGCGTTTTCCACCATATGCTACACATTGCTGTAAGTCAGACTGATGTTCAGCGAACCAATTTTGAACACTTATGGCACGATTTATACTTGATGTGTATTACCGTCCATGAAATATCCGTTGCCATCAGCGTAAAATGCAACATTGCAGGGTACACTTAATCTGCCAGTATATCTAGGTATTTCATGGCTGTTTGTTTACTCTCGAACACCAGAATAGCACTTCCATGCCAGCAGAGCATGCCCCGTATCATGATACTCCCACCAGACCCTTGTACAGTGCGAGTAAGGCAAGATGGATTCTCGGTTTCATGGGATTCTCGCCAAATTCGACATCTTCCATCAGTGCAAAATAAGGTGTAACGTGATTCATTTGACCACCACACCCGTTTCCAATCCTCAGATGTCTAGTGTCTTCTTTTCCGACACCGCTGCAAACGAATTCTTGCATGTCGGGCAGAAATGAGTGGTTTTTCTCACAGGCACCCGACTATTCAGTCCTATCCTCTGCAATTCTCTGGGCATGGTTCGAGCTGAAATCTGTTGGGAAAAGCCTTGGGTGACGCTCTGTGTCAGTTGAAGCACAGTAGATTTCCTGTTCTGCCGTACAATTCGTCCGAGACGACGCCAATCACTCTCTTGGAAAACTGTGCTCGAATCGCAGTTACGTCTTCTATAGAAGGACTGTGGGTTCTGATTCCAACTTCTGAAAACCTTTAATACTTTTGAGAACCCCGTGAGATTTGCTGTCTTCGAAATCGAGTCCCCTGATAAACAGGCATAAACAAAAAGCCCTTTCTCAAATGGTGAACGATCTGTCGTTTTTCCATTTTACTTCATTCATCGTGAAAAGAACTCTTACACCTTACTTATACTAGCATTCTAACCACGTGTAACCCACGTCATAAAAAATATTGCATACTTCGTCTCTAGCATGCATTCATTTGAAAATCTCAAAGGTTTCTAATTCATTGGCCAGTGTGTGTGTATGATTTATCTTACTAAATCTAATATTCTTTTCATTTGAAATTATACCCAAATTAAAACTAATCATGACAATTACTAAAAATCACGTGTATTGCTTGTATCCGCGTGGATGTTGGCTTATTCTCATTTATTGATCTATCTCTAAATCGTTGAACAAATATATCAATTCTAGTAAAAAAAATTCTGGTTTTTAAAAATGTATATGAAAAAAAAATGTGAAAAAATGAAAAAAAAAAAACGTATGCAAGCCCTTGATTCTCGGTCATCTTTTCTTTTCTTTTCAAGGCACAAGAAGAAACGTTCGGCGTCTACATTTGGATGTTTTATAATTAAAACATATTATAAATTTTTTAAAGTATAAATTCCCTTAAACGTTTTAATGCAATCGGAAAAATTAAAAATACCGACCAATAACTTGTATAATGAGGGACACATTAAATTAGAGCTGTCCTCTAAAATTACCTTAAAATGCACAAAATCACTAAGATTTAGTGCGCTAAATATCCACAAAATACTCATTTCATAATTTCATATCCAGTCTCTTGGAGAGGCTGCTGTTAAACGATAAGTTATTATTCAGTGTAAGAAGATTTTCGATTATTTGTTCAAGATTTGCCGAAACCAAGTACAAGGAAAATGTTCAAGGGTAGTTCAATGCCTCATCACAAACTGTTGTAAAAGAAATGGGAAGAAATATAACTTTATAAATGACATTTTCCTATATGAAGTTTGAAAGTTTATGTCAAGCCTAGTAGCATAATGCTGCTTTTGATCAGATTGTCTCTAGAAATGCAATGAGCCTACTTAATTTCAACACTCTTGTAAAATCGAATTTTGCATAATTTTAAATTTGGCCTGTTTCTTTTACATTCTCGTTAGATCACTTATTTTAGAAGATTTGCAAAAGTCATTAAGTGGGAATCCCTGTTGTTTGTCATACATAGTAAAAGTACCCTTATTTTTCTATGTGACATAAATTATGAAACATACTATTTGTAACACGGAAAATTATTCATAAAATTATAGGCACATTATAAGTTTTATTATTACATTATAAGTTACCAAAGTTATTATAAGGTACTATAAGTTAGCACATTATAAGTTACTAAAGTTGTAGGCAACATCGTTCTACTTCGTACAGAACGGAGCATGGAACACTTTTTTCCCATGCATATATATCCACATTATTTAAAACATAATGTGAAAATAATGCCACTGAATAAAGTAAATGCTTAAAAAAAACTAGCGCATTTTACTCATTTGTTCGAAGAAAAATTCTAGTGTTATGCATATCATGCATATGAATTCTACTAAACATTTGTTTCTACCAAAATACTTTATGACATAAAATAGTAACAACTGAAAATCTTCGAAAGCAATTTGTGTTTGAATTTAAAATACAAATTCTTCAAAACTATGATGGCAAGCTGCGATGTTAATTTTAATGCTGGAACTGCGCACGATTAAAATATAATTTCTTCTACCATGAAAAAAAGCTATCATTTTAACTGGTTGCTTGTTAGTGTTAATATACGTGTATAAAAGTTCTCGATCACTAAAATTACTTATATTTGTTATGTTCTTATACGATTTAGCAATATGGCGAGACATTAAAGTCAAAATTTTGCTTGATTAATGTTATAACACCTTTTCCAGAAAACAATCAAAATATGTAAGATGCATTAAGATGATCTTTGCATGGTATCGCGTGATCATCACTGTGGCCCTACGTGATGATCATCTGCATGATACACTGCACTGACAGTCAATATGGTCTCCGTGAACACCGAATTCTTTGGAGAACTATTAATATCTTTAAAACAGTATAAATTACAGATACTGGTCTTCAGGGAATCCACAAGACCTACATCAGTAGTTTGTCACAGTGCCGACGGGACATTATGGAATGGAATTTTTGTGGTGCGGAATTTGACGTAATTCAGCAGTACGAATATTTGAAAATGAGACGGGTGAAACAGTTATTACAATTGCTCAACGGTACACTCTCATGCTCGTTTCTCCAGGATACTGCAATTCCTCGTCCCCGTAAGTAACGATTTCAGCAGGACAAAGCAACAATCATACAGGTAAGATCATTGGGCTCTCCTTCGGAGGATATCTCCAGGGTGACTGGTATTGCGTTTAATGGTATATTAACCAACCAGCCTAATTTAGCCTTATCTGACTATTTCCTTAGGGGCGTACAACAAAGATAAAGATTGCGAAATTTTATTTGTTAAAAAGCTAATTCGTGAAAGTATGAAGCAAATTCCATAAGCTATGCTTCAACATGTAATAATGTCCTTGCTATCCCTACTGCAGTAATATATTCAACAAAAGGGTGATGTCTTTCTATGTGCGATGTTCAAAACATAATGATGCTATATCAGACTCTAGAGCTTCCGTAATAAATGTGAGCATGTGAGAAAATATGTATTTTGACTCTTCAGTAATATTCTATTATTTTCAAAAACTGTGAGTTACTTTTGATACAAATTATATTTATTTATTACATTTAATATTATTAATGCCGGTGAATGGATTGGCTGCAAGTTTTTTTTATGGTTTACGTCATGTGTGACATGAATACGGACCAGTTTCCCTTAGAAAGTTCTCCACGAAGGATTTCTTACCCTTAGGCAGACAATTTTTGCCTCATTTACATTAATAATCATTCAACTTATTAGTATACCTTTTAGCATTAAAAAGTTTTAACTTAATGATTTATTAAAGTTTGTAATTATCAACAAAGAATCAATAACGTTATGACTGATAATGAATTGATTCAGTCTTTCTGTATAATTATAAAGTCACATGAGGTGATCTAGCGTGAGATTCAAGAAGTTTTCGGATATCCTCAGATTATACGGTATTTCAGCAACTTCGTGCATTGAAGCACATTATTTTGAGGTTACAGTTAAAGAGTGGCTGTCAAAAAGTGTGGCATATTGTCGTATTCCTCCAGTCACATACGTTTAATATAGACATGGTCATTTAACGGGTTTTTGTATATGCTATAGCATTCGAACAAAGGACATAGGGATCTAGAAAAATGCTTCTTAGACTAGAATACCATCTCCACCAGTCTCTTCAATACAAACTGTGAACCTACAGAATAAGGCCAGCTGATGTTTACACAACATGCAAATCCGGATGCTACTATGGGGTAGGAGAAATGAGACTCACCATTAGAAATACGTTTCAAAAATCAATATTTCGAGGCTCCGTTTCTGATATTTCTCAGCTTGAGACTTTTTTACGATGCCTGGGTGTTATTGTGGAAACTTTTACTAAAGTTTGGTTGGTACGGCCCAGATGAGACAACGTACAGCTTATGATTCGTGCGGAATATGCCTAATTGCAGAGCTGTTGCAATAGCGAGTGAATAACACGATTGTTGAAGTTCGTTTTGAAACATTCATGACATCCGACATTCATATTCAACGTCAAGCATACGAGGCTGATCAGAGCAGGATTTTTTGCTGGGTGTCTGTTCCACAATTCTAGCACCTCCTCGACAGAGTAGCTCGATTAGCGGCTAACTGGAGGTTACGCCCTCTCATTACTAGCAAATGTTTACTCATTAAATGCAGATGTTGGCTAATTATGGAACCTGCAGATGAGGTTATACCACGAGAAACTTTATAATATTTCAGAAAAATAAATCAGGAGGTGTTTCTAACGATTATCTCAGTGTATGCTTTCGAATTTTTTACGCTTTTGAATAAAAACTGATAGACAGATTGATTTGATTAAGGTGAAAATTACTTGCTAATGAGCGTGGACTAACGACTAATCATCTAATGTCACTATCTACTCAACCATTAAATGGATTTTCTGAGAAACAAAGCTTTTTCATTCTGTCAAATTTAGATTCTTGTGCACTATATGTTCGCATACATAAATTTTGCTACATTAGTTGTGGAATTTGGAAGTAATAGAAAATTTTAAAGCAAAAATTTTTGAAGGATTTTTTGAAATTTTTTATATTGAAGGGAAAGCGATCCATCTGTTTTCTTATTTAATTTCACAGAAATTTTCATACTTCTTAACGTAAGAAAAATCTGTAAAACTTTATAAGAATTATTAAATAAAATATGTCATAAATTAAACATAATGCATTATTCATAATATTGAAATGAAAAATAAGATGGCTCTCTTCTACATACTACCTGTGTTGCAATTGCTGATCTCCTTACGAAAAGAATATAAAAATATTTTATTTTTGAACTCAGGTATTGGAAATGTGCGATTTTTTTTTTTTTTTTTTTTTTTGTATGGAGATTAAATTACACAGAAATTTTCATTTTAATCACATTAAATTGTTGAAATTTTTCCTCTTTGAAAACTTGAACTTTTTACATTATTATTTATCTAGTTATTTCTTCCCAGTTTTCCTTCGAGACTATATATAGGTGAACTACTGCAGTTTGTAATCTTGGAAATCTACCGCCTTGCTTTATAACAGATCGCAATCGAAAATTCAAAACGGCATTATTATTTTAGAACTTTATTTGAATTCTTTTCCTTTTTTAAGCATATAATGTTCATTGCGCATGAAAATAATCAGATTGTATCTGCTTTTATATTTCAGTTACATAAGGGCTTTCTAAAACATTTCCCTATTGAAAATCGTGATTTTAACAGAAGGATAACTTCTGGTTATTTAATTGTACGTTATGCAAGAACATTACAGTAAGAAGGAGTAGAAATTACTAATACTTAGCGGCTTGGTACACTAGTGTTCATGTCAAGTACAATCAATTTGAATCCCTTGCTCAATTCTTCTCTGAATTTCCTCCTTGCAGCTGCTTCAATCTGATACTAAGAAAAATGATTCTTTTCTGAGCTTTTATTTTGCTTTCATTACTTGATGTTATCATTACTTAACGTTCATTACGTAACCATGAATCTACATTTTTTACTGTTACATGTATTTTCTATGTTGTTGCTCGATATTTTACGCAAAACTATAAAACCGAAGATGTATATTCTCTGAGACGTATATAAAATATTCATTGTATTAAGATATTAATTCATTTTTTTCTCAAAACCGAGCAAATGGCATGTCTTTAAACATGTATTCCTCGGAAGAGCGATTTTGCCGATTCGTGTTTTTAACATGAGGTAACAATATCGTCGCTGCTGTTGTAGCAGATCGCATGTCAGAAAAGTAACGTTACACAAAATAATATATATATATATATATATATATATATATATATATGAGAATTTTATTCACATGGGAGAGAGACAGTTGCACTTACTAACACTTACTTCTCAGTTTATAACTGCACATGACGTTTTGCACATAGCTCAATACCATATACAAAAATTTGCAGGAGGCTAAGTACCGTTAGTTTCAAATGAATAGCACCTTGATTTCAAAATGGGTATTTTTTGATTTATTGCAGTAACAAAGATCGTTTTATGATTATGTAACTTTACGCTTTGTCTTCGTTTTTACATGTACATTCTTTTCACTTGCTTATGCCTAATTTTGATGGCCACCGGGATTTCTTAAAAGTACTATATTACTACAGCTATTTTCACATTTTTTAATGCAAGGATTGTAATTATTTTTAAATATTGTCATTTCCAAAAAAGATTTGGGTAAAGATAATATAAAAATTGAAGATCAAAATCCAAAAGGGAGGTGATTCTATAGAGATGCTTTATTTCGAAAAGTAAATGCCAGCACATTTGCCTGTATTTTTTTGTATGTATTTAGGTAACAAATAGTTCGTTATGTACATATGTGAAGAGTTTGACCTCCTTTATAACTCTTCAGTGCAATTACAGTGTCACCATTCATTTTTAGACCATTATATAAAATCTGATACAGACACCAAATGACTTCCTTGTACGGCCTATTAATTTATACTTGCTGCACTTTATTTAAACTTATTTCCTCGAATTATTCTAACTTAATTAACCGATCTCTCAAGGTCAGTTCAACATGACATCAAATATTGCAAATTTTGAAATTAAATATCCCAGCCAATTTTTATCGTACGGGAGTAAAACTTCTTATAATTTTATTTTTTCGTAACAAGTACAAAACTCTCCCAAATATAAGTATAGGAACAGGGAGACCGCATTAAAAGTTAAATTTTGTTATTTTTCTAAAATTAATTTCTTTTTTAAAATTTTAGAAATTTTCTTAAAGAATTCTTGGTGGTAAAACACTTACTTTCAGTTCTTCAGAATTTACAGATAATGAATAATATGTAAACGCATAATGACAAACATTTAGTTTCATCAATTCCATTTTCAATTTCTGTTATCCAAAATGGTATGCCGTTTATGTTAATGGAGTTATATGGTAAAGTATGCGAACTGATGACTGTATCGTGCTGTTATACAGTTTCAGTGAGAATTCAATGATTGCTCATAGTTTTTAAACGTTAAAAAATGTAATCTTGGATCATTTACTACACATATTTAGGCAACAATGAAATATGTGAATTTTGCTTGATTTATGCATATCATCCTGTAATATATTTCCAGGCAAAATCAGTAAATAAATTATACTAATAAACTATTATTTCATCTTAGTGTCAGATAAAATTTGAATGATAGTATAGCTAATGCTGATATTGACAAAATAAACTACTCAAACTTTTAAGTTCATGATGTTCCTTTGTGTTAATTAACCAGTTATTTTATTTATTTATTTATTAGGATCTGGACTGTCATTTCTCCCATTCCGTTTTTTCTCCAGTAGCTTGAGTGTATTTAAGGTTAGGATTTTGAGATTGAAAGGCAGAGCATGTTTTGCCTGTCATGGCCACGTTATTAGACTGCTATATTAGATAAGAGTTCTTGTCTTTGGTCTTTCATTGTAATTGCCAATGATTAAATTCCAAGCCGGCTACATTTTGAGCCAACTTCGCGTTAAATAGATTGTGTAGCCCTCGGCTACTACTTTATTTTAATTTAAATTTTACATTTGAGTTACTGTTAATTTAAGTTACTTCGCCACAAGTGGTTGGCTGAGATGTAAGCACAAGTGTGCCTCCTGTACTTATTTAGTTTTAATAAAAGGTCTTTTACACCCTCCCTAAGTTTCAGTTGTTATTTAGGCTTAGCGATAAGTCACTTAACGTCCACCAAAAGTTTAGACTCTGAAGATGATAACCAAACACGCTAAACCCTCAAAGTTTTGTAGGATAAATGAATATTACTACTACCTCTGATATTTATAAATGGTAGAAATTTATGAAAAGGGTTATTTTCAATCTCAAGGGAAAAGTAAGGAGTAATAATACAACTCAAATAATTCATTGAACTTGTGTTAAATATATCTAATAAAATTTTTGAAAAAACTGGAATTAGAAGATAAGATAATCTCGAACTGGAATAACTGGATAAACTAGAATTAAAGATAAAAATTTTTTCTGCTTTCGGAAAACTCGTAAATTTTTATTAGAATCAATATTTTTCACATTTTTTCGGGTTACATTATGTTTGGAAGGGGGTATTTTTGTTTTCCTTGTTCATTGGCCTTTTGTAGCTTCTGAGTGTGCTTTTTGAATACAATAAACTGAGAAATAGCTATTCCCTTTATATGGCATTCATATAATATTTAATTACAATTTATAAAATTATTATAAGCAATATGCATTTTACAGGGTCAAAGAACTTTCCTCTTGACCCTGTAAAATGCATTATTTCGTTAATGATGTTGGTATTTAGACAGCATGCAGAGTCAGAAAATCGATAATATAGAGCTCATTTCATTTTGTTTAAAACTTCTGATTCTAAATAAAATGGATGATGCAATGCAAAGTTGTATATTTAAAATAATTAGCAAGAATTTTACTATAAGAGTGAGTTAAAAAGTAATAATTCATTTTCCGAAATTTCAAATCCGCGTCTAATGACCTTAGACCACGCAATTGATTTTGTGATACTTTTCCTCTACTATATTTGGGTTAAACAATTTTAAAAAAATTCTATTTTTCATTGTTTAATGCCCTATTCAATTATAAAATGCAATTTGGATGATAAAGCAAATCGCATCTAAAGGTAAACGGTACCGTAAGAGTTTGCAATCCTCATCATAGCTTATGTCCTATGACCTCTGAAGTGTGGTGCGATAGGTATCTGGGTTCGGTAGTTTTCATATTAATCGTAATTGGGAACTTCAGTGTGGCGATGATTGGCCAGGAAACATCTACATCTCTATTGCAAGAGCACTTTCAGCTTTTGTCATCTTCTTCTAACTACGCGCAATATCTTGTTCCTGTAGATTCAGCATATTCCTCAATACTGATGAACAGTCGAGGTGGTCCGATTCATATACAACGAAATTATACATCACGAATTCAGAAATCGTGTTATAGAAATGCAATACTGTAGTTATGCATTTCACAGCCGGTTGCTAATCAGATCTTGATGGATTCAACAAGAATAAGAAGAAAATGTTAGCCATATCGCGGCCAAAATTACCTTCGATAGATTCGAAATCTCCAGTATCAGTATCGCAATAAATATAACTTGACAGTAATTTTCCGGGTAATTTTCTATAACAGTTAATATTTCAATACCTAAAGATCTTAAAACTGAAGAAAAGAACAGTGACACATATATTTACATGAAGCAAAAGTCACATCAGCAGTATGCTTTATATATATAGCATACTGTTTAACTTTTTGCGTTTTATTTGTAGATATATATATATATTATAAATGTAAATAATTTAAATAAAAGAAAATATCAAGTTCAGAAACTATTACTATGTTTTGTAACCTCCTCCCATTAACAGTCTCATGAGCCGCCGAGTTATTGAACATAAGCAGTTTAATTCGCGTTCAGAATCCCGGTGAATGGGATGACAGTATGGGAGTTTCCATCGTTTTTACCATGTGTAATGGGGATACGAGCCAATTTTCTTTGAAATATCCTCCACGAAGGCTTTCCTCCAGTGAGGCAGATAGCCCTTCTTAGAGCACGCATTTCATTAAGGAAACAATGGATTGACTGAAAATTTCAGTGTTCAGATACGAATGAATTTAGCACGTGATAAATGCCCTTAACTTCAATGGAACTGACACTTAAAGATGATGCTGAGTAAGTTCAGAAAGCATGTAACACATAACCTGCCTTTTTGTTGCGCAATGGTAATTTTCTAGATATTTCCCCCCTTTTTTATCGATCAGCAATTACAGTAGCACCATATTTTATGTCATTTTGAAACTCGAAAGTTTTTGTTTTCATTTGACGAAAATCAAATTAATATCAGATCAATATTCGGTAGTGTCCTGTTTTATGTCATTTTGAAACTCGAAAGTTTTTCTTTTCATTTGACGGATATCAAATTAATTTCAGATCAATATTCAGTGATGCTATTTTTATGTCATTTTGAAACTCGAAAGTGTTCCTTTTCATTCGACGGATATCAAATAGGTTCAGAATTATCCTTATCTGGAAACGGGTCAATCCCATTGAATAAACATATGTTTCAGTTTCTTAATTTGTTAGCGACTAAATTCTGCAGTCATATTAAAAGTATTTTGGATTTTTCAAGAACATCAATAATCTTTAACGAAATTATACTTACTTCATATTTTTTATTCGTTCATATCTCATATAAAAATCTGAATCGTGAAATCAAGAATTAAAGAAAGATATATACAATATGCTGCTTGTGTAACATTAACATAAATTGACTAAAATTTAATTAATATAAATTACACAATATAAAATATTACCAGCATTAAGTAAAGTAATAAGAATAAGTATTATAGGCTGCGATATACACTGCCCTCCAAAAGTTAAAGAACAGCATGTTTTTCAAGGCTCACCATTATAAAAATGTCAGTAACGTTTAAATTCGCAGTTCATATGCATGAGAGTAACGAAGAGTAAGAAAATATATTCAAGAACAATAGCTACCACTTTTATTTTATAGAAATGAATACTTATATAGGAGTTGGAGAAAAGTGCAAAAATTGTAATTTTTGTTCCTGAGTGTTGATCTTCAGTTGTTATTACAGTTTCATGGACAATAAATAACCAGAAGAGTTTGTCAATGTCCAGGAGAAGTCGTTTGCCCGATTCGTTGAGGTGGCGGGTGATCGGATGGAGTAAAATGAGGATGTCACAAGCTGATGCTGCTAGACGTCTCAGTGTCTCTCGTAGTGTGGTCCACCAACTATGGAATCAGTTTGAATCCGAGGAGTCTGTGTCTAGGAGACATGTGCCAGGCAGACCTAGAGTTACGACTCCTGTGTGAGACCGTCATTTAGCTCTTTCGGCCTGAAGGAGGAGTAACATTACTGTGCCTCAACTCATGGGAGATCATTTAGTGGCAACAGGAACAAGAATCTCATTTACTACAGTGCGCAGACGCCCGCACAGAACAGACTTGTATGTAAGACGACCAGATGGTTAAGTAAAGACTGGCATTTTTATTTTTGCAGAGCAATTTCTTGAACAGCTCTTACGCTTTGGATACATTTTGGAATAAAACAAAAATTGCATTCCAAAGCTAATGTTACCACCCCAATTTTCCTCAAAAAAAACTGTGATATACTGTTTCTTCAAGACTGTATTTCTCTACCAAGAGTGAATTTTTTGTTGTAATTCATGTCTGTATTGAACTTTAGAAACATTCTATGTCGCATTCATGAAAGAACTGTTTAGTGAACATGTCCTATAAATTCTGTGTTTCTATATTGCCTTATTCTAAAATTAGACACAAAACAAAACTGCTCTTCCTTAACTTTTGGAGAGCAGTGCATATCTGCAATCCACATTTTATTTCTCTCGACATTATACAAATTTTACAAAAAAGAAAAAAAGACGCCGACGTTTTCCCCTATTTCTTAAAAAATGATATAGGACAATTAAAAAAGTATTGTATCTGTGATGATTTTTTAGAGTACAATGAAAATTATGCTTTCTTTCAAAGCACTGTTGCTGAGGGCCTATCGGTGATGGACTAGATAAGACAAATAAACGATTTCAGTTCGACCGAGACTCGAATCCGGATAATGGGGTTAAATCCCGACCAGGCCGTTTTTGTATTTTCCGTATGTGTACTAAATGGTTTTCTTACAAAGCTCTCTCTCTCATTGGGTAATTAATTCGATTGTTTTGCCATATTCGATTAGACATCATCATTAGAGTATTGAAAAAGCGTGAAAGCAATCTTAATCCCACATGTATATTTATGTTTATAACTAGAATTGCTGTAAGGAGACAACCTTTGGCACATTTGAATTGTTGCATTGTCACGTGTTCTTTCCTCTAGCGAATGTGTTGTGCTTTATGTGTTTCTTTATTTCTTTAATTTTCAAAAATATTGTTGGACAGCGGTACAGCACTGATAAGGAAGCACGATTTTACTTACAAGGGTCATCATCGTAACTGAAATGGCTGTTTAGTTTTATTCTCAATAGTTCAGCAGTTAATATCGTCGTCATTGATGCTGTGATAGGTCGTATGTTGAGGTGCTATTCAAAATATTTAACAGCTGGTAGATATTGATTATAAAATACAATATTTGAACATCTTTCTACACCCGTCACATTCAGAACTTTTGGAAAACAGTTTATCGACAATAGCTGTGGCGTATGCATGCAGAAGGGTTTAATGTTCGATTTGCATACTTTTAAATTAATTTAAATTTATGATTAATCATTGAAAACAGTATTTGCTTTACCCTCCGTGTGAAGAGGCAATGTTATTCAAATAACTTTTGAAACAAATCTAAATTCATAACTGGTATTGAGAAGCAATTCGGAATTTTTTTTTTCAAACTGTGAACAAGTAAACATCTTCCCGAAATAAAACGATGTTAATAATACCTGATCGAGATGATAGATTAGAACATGTTTGAACTTAGTCATATCTGGACTTCTGGACAGTTAGTAGTTGAAATTCAAGAGTGTTGCTGCCTAAAAATAACACAAAAAGCGCATTGAGTACGCACTGCAGCTGCAATGCGTTTCCATCGCTTATGCTAAAATACAATGGTAAATGATCTGATAAGCTTACTATAACGGAGCACTCGGTGTGCTTTTTCTGCGAACTAATGAATATATTTGTATTTTCTTCATTTTCATTTATTCATACATTTAACTAATTTCCTCATGCTGAAATTAAATAACGCATCGACAAGTAAGGGAAACCGAAACGTTTTAACAACAGTTCCGGGCTCGACGGGTAACATTTCTGGTCGTTATATTAAAACATAATATTGTTGTTGTTGTTGTGATTAATCTCACTTGTCTGACCTAATGAGTATAAGCCCACGAATTTTATCGTGATAAGCAGGACCGGATTTAGATTTGACGAGATGCTAAGCTATTTGAGATATGGGGCCTTTTATGAGGGATATAAGTCAATTGAGGTCATATCGAATGCGGTACAAATTTTGGGGGTGCTTGTGCAGCTTAGACGTAAAGCCGGCATTGGTGACGAGGACCAGGAGACTGCGTCTGTCGTTGGCAGGAGCCTTGGGTACCATATAGAGGACAGTACTATTTTGCCCAGTTTCATCCCAATTTAGAGAGAGCAGCCCAGGGGGAGGTTCTGATGGTCTCCCATCCTTCTTCCCCAACCACCAAATCACACTACAGGACTTTCAGCTCGCCATCTATTTAAATTGCCTCCATGTCGCAAAGACACTATATATTTACAACATCCATGTCTTTCCCATGATTCGATCCCCGAGCTTTCGGTACAGTAACCAGAGTAATTAAACACTATCCCGTTGGGCGGCATTAATTAATGCTAAAAGTTCTTCGGTCAAAAAATAAAGGAAACAACAAATAACAAAAGCAACTTTTTATGAAACAAATAGACAAACAAAAACATAATATTATTTTAGACATATATGAAGCATATGTGCACCTACTCGTACTCGCTTCTAGTTTCCTGCCACACAAGATGTTTTGTAGGGAAATCGTCAATATATTATTTCAGTGTGAGGGGACGAGTTTCTAATTTATAATTTGCTCAAGTACAATAAATACCTAAACGTATTTGAGCGTTTTCAGTCAGCATCCGCGGATTGCATTACGAAAACATGAATACCTTATTATCGCAAGAGTAGGACAGCATTGAGACGGAGAAAACCCTCGAAAAGGGGAAGAGACGAGAAACTACAAACAGTTAGGGAGCTATATATTAAAATTAATTTAATATATGGATATGTTTCCTATTTTATATGCATATTCTTTCGATATATCCTCAGAAGAGTTCATCTAAGTCATTCGCCGGAGTTTTAATGATGCCAGTCATACAATGCAAAATGTATAATTACAAAGAATATACAGCAATAAATCATTCGTCAATGTTTAATTTCCTAGCATATATTATAAAACTATTTGATATACATTTGGAAACTGGACAGCCTGGGATGAAAATTAAAACAAACTATAAACAGGAAAAATTTATTGAATATATAAATGAAAATCGAAAATTCACAAAAGCGTTTTACTCAAAGCTGTATCTTGGAACATAAGAATAGTGCATTAGACAAACTTTAGCTATTCTGAAACTGCTGCAAAATTACAGGGAGGTTTGGCTGCAAAAACAAATCAGAGGAAATAAAATACAAGTGGTGGATAATAGGATCTGGTTTTCATTTGTCTTTTACTCTGAAATGAAAGTGTGAACGGGTGAATAAAAAGATTACTGTTAGCAAGTAATGAAGTCCAGAAATGATGAGCCTTATTAACCTAGATAAACAATTAAGCACCGGTAACTTAATATATATATTGTGTTATATGTGTATACGTGTGTCAGTGCGTTTCCATGTTACGAGGAACAAATAGCATTTTTAACAAACAAACAAAGAAACAACAACAACAAACAAACAAAAAAAAAAAAAAAAAGCTTTGAGTAAAAATTGAAGTAAAATTAAAGTGCAAGTAGACCAAAAATCCAAAATTTTGAGTTCCACTCTTTTTCGAAAATTCATTATTACAGGGTCTCCCAACAAAATTAGAATTCTATAAGCCAGAAATAATATATCTATCATATGCCATTTCTCAGAAGGATACGTTCCTTTGTCATCAAAGGAATAAAGGTCATTCACGAATTCGAAGAATGTAAAAATGACAGTATCCTTCAGTAATCTATTACGTATATCATTTGCTATGAACTTCGAGAGATCGGAGTTCGAATTCCGGCTACCTAAAATTTGCCTTCGAACAGAGATGATTGATTGAAATGGAAAGGCTTCGTGAAAAGATAATTATTATCTATTTACCAAAATATATTTTAGAATAAATTGAACATTTTTTACCAAAAAAAAAAAATAATAATAATCAGCCGCATACGCGTGATAGGTCCTCCTCCGTGCTTGTTTTCAAACGTAAAATCATGATTTTTTTCCACGTAAATTCAAAAAGCAAACCCAATTATTTCAGAGGCTCCAAGTATGTAGTTTTAGACTTATGGTGTTTGTCAAAAATTGAGCACATAGAGGATTTAACGTGATGAGCTTAATTTTGCTTCACTGTGAGGCTTAATTTAGTTGTAGGATTTATTAAGCTTAATAAATTATCTTAGATTATTTATTTTTCTAAGCTTGAGAAAAAATTATCCAATTATTTTACTTTTAAAGTGCTACTTAAAGATATCTAACACACAGAGAAAGAAAAAGTGTACTAAATTACTTACTTTACGGGCTTCTGAAGCACATTTCTGAGTAACTGAGTCAGTTCCTAATATTTTGTCGGATTATAATATGCAGTTTAGCTCATAAGAAAGAATAATTAAGAATTTCATAAAAAGATTAATAAATAAAATTTAGAGAATAAATTTAATAAATGAAAATTAAAAATATAAGGATTTCATAAATAAAAATAAATAAAATTTATTAATCCCACAAGCGGAAGAGCTATACACTGATAATTCTTCCTGGGCTGCCTGCATGGAAGTATTCGTGTTTTCCATATGTGTAAAGTAAATATGCGCCATTTTAACTTAAATCATTTTCCACGAAAGCATCCTTTCCTTAAGCAGATAGCTCTCGAGTCCTTTGTTATAATTTAAATAATCCTAATCTTTATTTAATTCACGCGGGTATACACCAACAACTGTGAAGAAAAGGAGAGAAAAAGGCGGAGTTTTGTGTTTCAATAGTGTACAATGAGTAAAAGAAAAGGAGTTAAGTCAGTTAGTTCTATATCTCCCATTCTAGTTGGCCAGTTGACAATATTTAAACTGCATAATTCATATCTTGACAGTGTGACATAGAATATGTATTAGGTTTACATGTAGAACTCCATTAATAGACATATTTTGACATGAAATAGAACTTTCTGTGAAAAAACATTTCTGCTTTTTTTCTATAGTTCAATCTACGCTTCAAATTATGCAAAAGTGCAAGTTTTATAAAAATCACGCAAACAGTTTTTTTCACCAGCATTGAAAATTTTAGCTCCGTAATGCTGATTGAATATGACATATGTTTGATAACATCGCTTTCTAAATTAAACTTCCTTTTCTTTGATAAACAGAAATTTAGGTTTAATCCAAATAAAATTAGACATTTTATTCTCACTTATTAAAAAAATCTTTATTTTTAAATAATTTTTATAAATTCTACAAAAAATTTTTGAATTATAACGTATAAAAATTTGCTCAGTCTTAAAAATAAATAATTTTCAAGCAAATTTTCAGAAACTTTAAACATTTTTTCAAATATTTTGTGGGTATATGCCGATTTAAATATTAAATACATATGTTTGGCGAAGATTTCACACTTAGCGTAAATACAAAAGTGATAATGATGCCAAATCTGAGCATTATTCCGATCTGTTTTGTTTTAAACTCTTTTTCACTTTATTTTTTTATACTACTTTATTTTTAACGGAATTTAACAAATTGAAATCAATTTGAGGGTATCCTCTTAAATATTTTAATTTAAGAAATGTCAACTTAATATTCTTTTCAAAATTGTAACTGTATTAAAATTTTATGTTCTGGCTGAAGATGGCATGCTAAAATGACAAAAGTAAATCTATATAACATTAGTTTGAACAAGATTCATAATGATACGGAAGATGAACTGATTTGTCCCCCAAATTATATTTTTTAATCACTTCTAGATTTTAAACGCTTAAATTTTATGAATACCTTATCTACTTTATTTCTATTTTCAGTTTTTTCAAGTTGTTATTTCCCTTCTCAGATTTTCTACGAAACATAATAAAAAAGGTTTCATGATTAAAATAAATAAATAAAATAAAATAAAAATCATTTGTTTATATTTAATTACTAGTTTTCTTGAATAAAAGCAATCTTCCCAATAATTCTAATCGAGGTAACCTTAATATTAATTAATTTTCATATAATTAGCTACCAAACGATAATACGTAACTTAGTTATTCAGCATTGAACAGACATGCACAATTAAGGGTTACAGCCGAAAACATCGCGGCAAAAACATCGCGGACGATAACGTCGCGGAGAAAACAACGCAAGGCGAAAACGTCGTGCTACAAAACATCGTGGGAGAAAACATCGCAAAGAGAAAACATCGCAGTTCGAAAACATCGTGGTACAAAACATCGTCGTAGAAAATAAAGCGGTTCAAAAACTTCGCAATTTAAAAACATCGTTGTCGAAAATATCGTGGTAAAAAATAAAGTATCTACAAATCATCGCTTGACGATAACATCGCAGACATGCTTTTTTCATACATGCTTTTCGCAAACATACGTTAATAACTGTAAATGAATATTCCCATAATGATTTGTGAGCGCAAAATGGAAAGAAGGATAATTTTTACTTTCACATATTTTTATTCACTAATAAATTTTTTCTGAAAAAGTAAGAAGGAAACTTAAGCATAGTAAATTAATGCAACTTATAGCAATTAATAGAATTTTAAACCGACATAGTTAACTAACAAAGGCCATTAATAAATAATTTTTTATAAAGATTTTACTGGTAATTTTTCGTGAAAAGTATAATCTATAAGTTGCATTTAATTTTCTATGCTTAAGTTTCCTTCTTACTTTTTCAGAAAAAATTTATTAGCTAATAAAAAATGTGAAAGTAAAAATTATCCTTCTTTACATTTTGCGCTCACAAATCTTTATGGGAATATTCATTTACAGTTTAAAGCATGTATGGAAAAAGCATGTCTGCGATGTTATCGTCATGCGATGATTTGTAGATACTTTATTTTTTACCACGATATTTTCGACGACGATGTTTTTAAACTGTGAAGTTTTTGAACCGCTTTATTTTCGACGACGATGTTTTGTACCACGATGTTTTAGGACTGCGATGTTTTCTCTTTGCGATAATTTCTCCCACGATGTTTTGTAGCACGATGTTTTCGCCTTGCGTTGTTTTCTCCGCGACGTTTTCGTCCGCGATGTTTTTGCCGCGATGTTATCGGCGGACACCCAATTAAGTCAAATTAATTCACATGAATTGAAAAAAATGCATCTCTCAAAGGAAAATCTTCGTCTGTCCAAGCAAAATACACTTCGGTGGCAGCGGTGTTAAAAGCTTGCTATTTTAAGTCATTTTAAGATGAGCGTTGATAAAAGCCTTTCGAAAATTTACCTTTAAATAGTATATTGAAAATCTGTGCGCGAATAGCATATTTGGGTTCTATCATTCCGTAAATAAAACTACACTTTTTTTAAAAACATGCAATTATTAATTCCCAAAATCTATTATTTTATAATAATATGCAATAATTGTTTCCGCTGGAAATAAAGAAGACAGCTGGATATCATATTTTCATGATATGTAAAAGAATCGTGAAATGTGATACTCGAGATGCTCATGTTCCAAATATCACTACCAAAGACGTACTCCAGTTTTTGCATGAAATGACAGAATTGTGATGAAGAACTATGTAAAATTTTGAAGAATAAATTTGAATTAATGTTTTATTTTTTTATTCAGTTGCAAAGATAGTGGAACCTCCTCGCAGATGATCATTCCCTTTTACGAGAGACTTTTTTATATTCTGCGCAGGTGGTTAGAAAAAAGTATGGGTGATATTAAATGCGGTGTTTTAAATATGCTCTCAAAAACACTAGTAATTTCTAGACATGAGGGCTTTTGAGAGATGGCCGCCATAAGTTTAATATTCTAAGTCGTCTTTTATTATGTTCTTGCTATTTTAAATAAAATATAATTAAAATATCTTTTGATAATTATAAATTCTGCAAATTTCAAACATAAATTTATAGAAAACTGCCAATGAATTGTATAGCATTCTTACTTATTTAGTAGTATTTAAAATTATTTTTATGGTCATGTAAGATATTAAATTCAAATTCTTAGACTTCGTTATAGCAAGCCAAGTAATAGGTAGAATACTGCGATTAACACGGAGAATTACTGAGCACGAGAAATATCAGCAAATCTAATTAGCACGTGATCATTCATTGAATAAAAATAATTCCAATTAGAATTATTATACTTAAAAGGCAAGATTAACATAATTTAAAACTTCACAAAATGAATTTTCAGGATTTGAAACTGAAAATTAACAGGGCATTTTTAATGAGAATAATTGAAAAACTTGCGTGTATAATTTTTGCAGAATTTGGTACTTTGGCTTATACTAAGATATACTAGGGTACACCCAATTAAAAAACCTAGCATGCCATTACTGAAAAACTTCCGATTTTTTTATCAGATAGTGCATGTTAAGCGAATTTCAGTACTTTCTTACTTATGTGCATTAAATGCTATTTTCGCCCTACAGAAATTTTAGCGGGCGCTGACTAAGTCTCTGTATTTACTATATTTAAGAAAATCATATTAATTGCTCTAAAAAATGCTGCCAAAGTTCACCATTTCAAACGTTTCTCATTTTCATTAGATGACACTTCAACCAAACGTTCAGAATCATTTGAATCAGAATTCCGCAATTTAACGTAAAATGCAAGCAATGTAGATAGTCTAGTCTTACAGTCGATGCATATTATAAATGCTGTTTCGAAATTCTGCCCACTTCTGTAATTACTAACATGGATGCATTATAATGTATGTTAAAGCCAGTAGGCGAATCATGCTAATGGGTTCAATTCGAGAGGAAATTAATCCTAGGGGAGTGTTATAAGTAACAATGCGGAATATTAAGGTTTCACGTTAAAATATATTCGAGCTGAATGTACTATCTTCTCTCATACTTTCTCATGATTGGCATAGAAACTGCAGAGAAGTGTCTGCATATTAAATACAGATAATAGTAAGAGCTTCTCGCGTTCAGTATGCGTTATTCAGCTCGTCATTAGACTTGTGATCAGTTTACTATATCTAATTTTAAAACTTTGGTGTAGAACAAAATTTCATTCCTTTGTTTATTTAAAGAGCGTAATCTTTCAACTATTTTACAGATTCCTTCCCAGAGTTCGATAAATCAAGCTGACTCTTATATTTATCGAATTCTGAGAAGTAGTGAATTTAAATTTCGTAAAACTTAGATTATTTCCCCTGACTTAGTATTTTTTCCTCTGACTGCAGGACACTGCTAGTTAAGCATTCGTCGACAATGTCCGAAACCATTGTTCATCTAGAGAACGTTAGGGTGCACTTCAGAGGGCGATGAATTACACTCGCGAGAAAGGGAAAGTCAAATGAAGTCACTAAATTTGATAAATAAGTTAGAATTTCTCACTGTTACAAATGATTATGTTAAATTTCCAAGTGAATTTCGTTGGTGATTATGTATAACGTCTTATAAATTTCACTGATTAGTTGTGATTTACCATATTTACAACTACGAACAGATGAATATGTATAATCATTAACTGTGATTAATTCAAAATATGTGAAAGAAAGTGATCTTCCTCCCTAAGATAAATTTGTGATTGTGCATAATAACCGGCAGTTACACATAATCATTGGGTTCATCATTTTTACATTAATCTATTATATATGGTTTTTAATCCGATATCAGGTCTCTATAATTATCTTTTAATGTTAGAAAAAGTAATTTATTGATTTTTTTTAAGTATGTGGAAAATTAAACAACATTAAATTTTCTATGATGTAAAATATGTTACTTATAAGCTTATAATATTATAGTTTATAAGCTTATAATATAGTTACTTATGAGTTTTAAGAAAGCTAAGTCTCAATAAGAATTATTAATTATTCTATTTATGTAGCATAAAAGCTACAAAATGTATCATTTTTTTATTTTATATTCTGAGCAATAATTAAGCAAATATGAAAATTTCCTTAAATACATCACATTAGAAATTCTGTACCTAATTCTCTCACCTAAGAATTGTATGCATAAGTAGCAACATTCTGGCCTTTACATGCATAAAAGATTTGCTTTTATAAAATCCTAAAATCAGGTTGAGAGATATGAAAAATCTATATTTTATATATATACACACACATATTGTAACACGGGCATATATATATATATACATATATGCACATATTGTAACACGGGCTTACAGGAGCTATGCTAAATGCAATCGTATTACTTTGTAGAGACATTAGGTATTATGCAAGTAGGAAAGATGAAAAATGAGCAATCGCCTTCGCCGGGAATCGAACCACGGAAATACCGGCCCAGCGTGCAGACCACTACACCACTAAGGCACGCTAGGAAAGCGGGAGAAATACCTTATAACAACCAAACAACCATATCAGTTTTATTTGCTACTGAACATCCTTTTAAGGAATCCACTAGCAACCATTCTCTGAATTTTAAATGAAGTCAAACAAGTCAAATTTGTATGAAAGCACCCTTGTTTGGCAAGCAGCACAGAATTACTGAAAGCTGCAGTTCATAGATCTGTTAAATTGAAACAAAACAGAATATTTTCAGTTATATGTTAAATTTTCCTTTCGTCCAATGTGAGAGTTCTCAAATGCCATTTTCATGCCTATTTCGCATGACTTCAGTTTTAATACTGAATCGATGGAGCCACTACTAACTCGCAATGGTTATGACGTTTTTGCTTCAGTTTCACCCGGGAAGGGAAGGGGTCTGAATTCTGCAGGAGAAAGTGTATTTAACACAGAATGATATGTTATTTTCTGAAGCATAACCAGAAAGGTAATATGAGCCAAACAGATATCATATGCTTAAAGTCACAACATACATACAAGCACTGCTGTGGTTTTAAACTTATATCGTTAAATATAAGTTTAAAACCACAGCAGACCTATAAAATTAAATGAAGCAATAAAATGATTAAATGCTGAGATAAGCAGATATACGAACCGCAGATGTTTTCAGATGTGAAACAGGAAATGGGCATTTAACGCAGTGATAATAGGTTTATCATGCATAGCCCGCAAGAAAGAAAATCAGCATAGAAAAGTTTTCTGGATTAATTTTATGCTATTTGCTCATTTTCAGAACCTGCCTTTTTCCGTGGAAATCGGATGCTGTGTTGAGAAATGAGAGGATAGATTATAATCATGTAAAAATTGGCTCACATAGAATAAATAAACCACACAGTGCATGTATGTATATATAAAAATAAAGGTTTGTACATGTGGATGAACAGATGAATATATATACTATATATACGTATGCGTAAAATGGTAAAAAGACAAGTAAAATATTTCCTTTATTTTCAATATCTAGCTCTCTCTTTTCAGTTACCTATCTCATGTTAAACTATTCGTCTACATCTCTTTCTTTCTCTCTAATCTTCTTTATTTTTAGCTAATTTTTAATTTCTCCTTATTGTTTCTTAACACGATTTTCTCTTTGTTTTAATGTTCTATAATTTTCTGGTCTAGCTTAGCGAATGCTAATTGTCCCATGCCTGCAAATGTTTCACACATAATTCTATTTTATTTCTTTTCGTATACAAAATTTTAAGACTTGTGTAGAAGTGCAAGAAATTATTTTGAACATTAAAATTTAAAGCTAATAATCTTGAACGACTTCGCTTGTTGAGATGATGTCCATAGTCAACTGAACTTTCAGAAGAGTGGTTTCAGTTTTTCAAAATTTCATCGCATAGATGAAGTTCAGTGGCGTGTAACGTATGAAAGCCCGTTACCTTTTATCTTTCAACTCTTTGTATATTGAGTGACAATCTAACCATTTACAGTAGCTAGAACTTTTAGTTTGAAATAATTTTTTCAATGATGTCAACAACCTTCTTGCATGATAAACAGCCCATTATCCTTTACAAAATTTTAAAGGTATAGGAAGTAAAGATATAATAGATATAGTAATATACGATGTACTAGCTCTCAAAGATCTATAAGCGATTCGCATACAAATTTGGTTGAGCGGATTATTTACAATGAATTCCTCAATAATAATAAAAAAAAAAAGGCAGTTGTCTCAGTATGTATACTGCATAGTTTTCTGAAATACCATAAATCAAATATTCCTTATTTAAAAAAAAAAAAAAATTAGAACCTGTTACACCACACCAGTTTTGCATACCTTTGGATTTAAATATTGAATCTCTATTGTTAACGATTACAAATGTTAAGATTAATGATATCGTACAAATACTTACACATGATGTTTAATCCTTAGTCAGAAGCCATCTTTCAGATTATGCTGTTCGTAAATTTTTTATACCTGTGAATGTATCAGTAATGAATAGTAAATGTTAAGGTGACTTTGTGGTCAGTTACAGCAACTTTTATTAGTATTCCTTTTTTACTGATTTTTGAAAAGCAGTCTCACATACTTCGATCACCTTTCCTGCCCCGAAAATTCACATGCCAGTAAGAGGTTAGTAAACGTTTGATTAAATTCACAGTTGTAGTTATTTCAGTCAATAGTTATGCTGCTATAGCATGTCTTTGGTGTAGTGAGTTTTAAAAATTTTATTTTATTATTAGATTATTTATATTTTTTCATATATGTCGCAAATACGAACCAGTTTCCTTTAGCAAGATCTTCACGAGGGCGTTTTCCTCTTAGGCTGATAGCCGTCATGTTCTTTGTTATATTTAATTCAGCAAACAGATAAATCAACTCATATATTTTTCAGAATTTTAAAATCTGTGCACATAAATAATTAATCAATCACATCACATATACCGTATCTTAGCTATTCGTATTATATCTTCATTGTATAAAGTATTAATAAAAGAAAACGTATTCATATTTATGGCAGAAAGGTTAAACGATCTAAGAAGCTGTCTTTGTGTCTGAATGAGAAGATTTTTGGTAACTTGTTCCAATAAGTATTTGATTAAAACTATAACTTTGAAAAAAAAAAAAAAAAGAGAGAGAGTTTTTGTTTAGCTATGGTTTGGAACCTCTGAGGCATTATTTGGTTCGATACTGTGAATATCTTGAAAACTGAATTATATTAATTACAGCATATTTTTCCTATTTCATTATTTATGAAATTTCCTATTTCATTATTTATGAAAAAAGTAAATAATTAATACGAAATACGCTTTTAATGTCATTCAGAGGCAAAGGATTTATATTTAAAGAAAAATTTGTGTTTATCTAAAATTTAGGCATTTACATTATTCAGACATCTGATATAGGATGATTTTTAGCTGAATTAACCAGAAAATAAGTTAGTGTTTGCATTTCAGCATAACATTTGAGAAAAATGATGAGAAATTTTGTGTAGCAGTAAAAAGGTCATTCGTTTTCTCTCATTTAAAGAGCCTTTTCCGTAAGTTGTTTTAATCATATCGATCATCATAAAGCTAAACTCTTTTGCCGTTCTAACATATCCCCGCTATAGCCTGCATTGGCTTTTACACGCTAGATCCCACCCTCTCCTTTGAGCGAGGGACTGTGTACAAAATATCTTTTGCACCATAAGTGCAAAAAAAAATTCCTCCTCGTAGAGCTCATTTTAGTATCAGGCAAAGCCATTGCTTGACAATAAGAGGAAAATGCACTAGTTTCCTTCTAAGCATACACAAATAGTGAATGGAAATTAAATGAAAGCGAAAAACACTTTAAGAAAAATAACAGTCTTTTAATCCTGCGGTTTATAAAGCCCTATTCTCATCCTCCAGTTCACATATTTCGATCTGTTTTACACTGAAATGAAATCATTGTAAAATAATGTGGAAATCATTTAATCATCCTGTTGAAATTTATCAAAATAATTTTCGTCTAAATTTGTAAATGAAAGAAAAATTTCGCTTCTGCATTTACAAAACATAGTAACAATACTAAAGCTTCCCCTTTCACATCATACCATTATTTATATATGCATTTTAAAAGCTTGAAAACATTTTGCCAAATTATTGCGTTGTTAATATAGAACTATTAAAACACGCTGTATGTGTATTTTTTGTACCCTCCATTTCAGTTTATGGCCTCATAGTTAAGATCGTTGAACACTGGTTGGTCGAACCGGATTCGAGCCTCAACGAATGGGCTGGTTGAGCGTTTTCTCTCTGTGTAACCTAGATAACCATTACTTTCCCTTAGAAATTCACAGTTGTAGTTTCCACGGAGGCAAGAAGAATCCCACTCATTAAGACGATAATTAATCTAATAATTTCTCTAAACTTAACCATCCATTTCAGTTCAAATATAAAATTGTGAGACTAAATAAAGAAACCAGTGCAGGTGGTGTGAGCCCATTTGATACTGAAACTTGATTAAACGCATCCAAAGAGCAAAAGATCTAAAGTGCAAATTTAATAATCTTCAGTAAGTTTCGTTTAAAATTACTATCAAGCATTTGATAGAATTAATAGCTCAAGCAAGTCAGTACTTAAATATTAAATAGTTAAGCAGGATAAATACGCGAATAAGACAGACAAAGTAATTTGCGTTGCTCTGAAAGGATCTTGTGTTCATTGATCTTAATAAAAGATGAAGAGAATACTAAAAATGTGTCTAAATTAAAAATTTAGGAAAAGTATTGTTGCAAGTTTTTAGAGAGAATATAGGAGGTTTAGTCCTGTTTTAAAAAAATTAATATCTCTTCGTTTAATTTAGACATATCATTATACAAAAGCACATTCATATCAAAAATTAAAAAAAAAATCTTTTAAAAGGGCGCAGCAAGAATTTTTTTATATATAACTTTAAACTCAGCACGAGAAGGAGTAACGCAGAAATGTAAATATTCCGTCTGACTTATGGTTAAAATAAGTTGCAAGCCATGACATATCTACCGTATGTATGAAAGGATTTAGTGTAGTTCGCTAAATAATTTATAGTGTTTAATAAACCGCTGTGACGTCTTAAATGCTCTAATTTTTTAAAGCATTTAGCCGAAAAAAGCTAATTAAAGTTATAACTTCAGATTACTGCTTCCAAAGCCGTATTAATGTTTCCTTGCATAACAAAAATTCTATTTTTTATATTACTCACAAAACTGCATTTTCTAATTCTCATTTCGTCTACTTGAAAATACATGTTCAAGCATGCATGTACAAATCGTCATAAAAACACTGGCTTGAATCGGCATTAATTATCATTAATAAAATGTATAGGACGATATATAATCGATGCTTATATTTCAATACATATATATTTATATACTTACAGATATACCACAGGCCAAAGATTACGAGCCTTGATTTGGAGGAAGGTGCTTTGAGTATCCCCCCATTTCGTGTTTCGTGCCCTGTTGTTTATTGGCTGAACTGTGAAAGACCGTGCTCAGATTATAAATGGTGGACATCAGCAATTTCACGCGCTCAAACTGTCACGTAACATTATTGATCACTCTCAGCGAAAGCCGAGTGAATGAGTCTAATGGTATGCAAATTGCTACCACGACCCTCAACAAAGATCCGTTTCAGGGGTGTCATTTCTGGATTCCGCAGCAGTTACTTGTCGAAAGAGCTGAAAACGTTCTTAAATCAAAGATCGTATCCTCCTCGAATTTTGTTAAGGAAACAAGACGGATTGATGTGATAGCTGTCTCATGTCTAGCCTAATATCATCGCTTTAACAACTCTATCACTATTTCTATTAAGGTGATATTGCGATTGGACAGGTTTCTAATAGACTCGATGTATCTAAATGAAAGGAATGGCCATATTATGCAGTAAGTTCTACACTTTGGGCGGGACTGTATAATTTCATACAGCAATGAAAATAATTAAATCATGTTTATTTGCAGCTGAGTATATGTTCCTGAGATTTATGGCTGCAGGCAATTCTGTCAGAAAAGCTTGTCTTCTAAATTAAAGAGAAAGGTCATGATTGTATTTTGTTTTAATAAGTAATTCCCTTGTCAGTGGTTAAATGAATGCTAGTATTAACAGCTGCCTGGATGCGAGTTGTTTGAGGTCATCCATTATGTATCAACTTTAACTGTCTCTTATATATCTGAGCTAAAATATTTCGTTTACTGATCTATTTTCTTCCTACTTTGACAATGTCACTCAGTCAGCAGAGAAATCTTAACCACTATTGTTGAAGAGTGTGAATTGCAACATGTTACTAAGTATTTTGTTTCTAACGTTTTCATTTACTGTGTTTTATTGATTTGGATAGCAAATCAGAAGGGGAAATTTGTGATTGTGTTATAATTTCAAAACGGGACAGAATAGAATTCCAAACTCTTATTATATAATCTATATAAAATGTAATAAGATATATGAATAACTTCACTTTCAATTAAAACTGAATGAACCTGAATGAAAGTTTAGAGCTAAAATCATTTCCAACATGCAACTTACTTTATTGTGTATTTCTGCAGTTTTCTGTTCACACCTCATAAACTTTATTAATTAAAGCTATTCAAATAGCTATTGATAAATTACTAATTTTACTTTAATTAGCTTAATTTTTACTTTGGTAATTATATTAAATCAAGTACCCTTTTTCGCAACCTAAAAACTGTTACTTCAGTATATATGTCATAATACCGTAAGGAATCAATGAATACTTCGAGTGCTCTTAACGTGCAATAATTTACAAATCAGTAAGGCATATCGCCCAAAAGTATAGTTTATTTTCAAACATTTCTTTTTTCGGAACTCATCCTGTTCTCTACAGTCATAATATCATTCCTGAATGCAGGATTTTACTCAGCTATAAATTTTGCTTTCTTGTGAATATGGAGTCGCCCTAGAAAACTCACGAACAAAGTAGATTAAAAAATTATTTGATTTCATTCAGGTATATAAACATTGTCTCTTTCGAAATAATCCCCTCTGATAATAATGAACTTTTACCAATGTATATATTATAGCTAGAGATAGTGCTGCAATTCTGTTTCTGATATGTTCTTCAAATGCTCCATTCCTTCAAGACTACTGTATTTTCCATTTCGCAAATGCAGCTGCTGAAGTTCCATTTCAATTTCGAAATCAGAAAGGATTTCACTTGAAGCAAAATCAGGAGAATAGAAAAGAATTTTAGCACTGTGAGGAAATTATGAGATAGAAATTCATAAAAGCCAATACTGTGTACGATGTTCCAATGCCGTGATATATATAATCTATCACCTTTCTTCCGACAACTGTCGTTGCACGCATCATACACAATCTCATACGCGGCTCAAAGCACACATGTAGTAAACAGCAATTTATAGCTTTTCTTTCTAAATGAACTCATAGTGCGCATTTTCATGAATGTTGACAAATACACCATGATTTTGATTTTAGATCCCTTATTTTGAGATTCTTTTGTTTTCCATTCTTTTCTCCTTTCTTTCTCTTTATTCTGCGACTTCAGTTTCAGATCCTATTTGAAAACAAGATACTCGTCCCGCAATACCCTGCTGAAAAAAATAATTATTTGACCAAGAAGTAGTTCATCTTCCATTATTTCAGATTTAGCTCACCATCAAGTTATAGACTCATTAGGTTATTTTGAAGCACGAGAAATGAAAAATGTGCGTTGCCCTCGCCGGAACTGGAACACTGGAGCTCTCGAATAAGCGTCGAATATGCTACCAATTACACAACGATGTACGAGGAAAGGAGCTAAAAAATACCTTATAAAATATTTTGGGACGATGTTTACATGTAGTTTTCTCATTCTTTAGTTATTGACTAAAATCGTGAGAACAATCGTATCTCATTTGTCGACGAGCGCCGTTGTAGGCCATCCTGCTCTCAGATCATCAGTCATGTCTTCTTGCACCTCGTGAAAAAGTTATACACACATAAATGATGTTAGTGCATGTGCACACACACACATACACATATACATACATATATATATATATATATACATGCATAAAGGATTTTTCATAAACGCATGTTTCGCACAACATATGCATCAAGATTATACAACGGACTCGGAATCTGTCAGCAGTGCAGGGTCAGAAATACTTCCTTGATGCGATTGATAGCATTGCTCTGCACGTTCTTGCGGAGAATCTTCATTTCACGCACGGACACGGACACAGAGATAGATAGGTAGGTAGTCATATGAAAGCACAAGTAGCCGATATGCATCTGATAGACGGAGTCACTGAGACAAATGAGCTTAATAATATAGAATTAAAAATAGTGGACACAAGTTCTTTCTTCTTCAGTTTATTGCTTTACGTCAATATTACAAATAGTATAAAATGGCAAAATTTGAAGCACTTTTTATGTGCTTTGATGTTTTTGACAATCTCTAGTCCAAAGAAAACATCTATTTGAATTTTCAAATAAGATCTTAGAAGTTTAACAAGATCTTTTATTGGACACGCGTCAACAGGCAATGTACAAGGCACATGTGGAAAATAGTATGTGTTTGGTAATAAACATAGACATAAGATGTTGGTTGAACAAAACCTTTTCATTATGAAAGTACATACCTTGAGCTATTATTCCACATGGCCGCCCATGGGATTGAGGTGCTTTACGTGCAGACAGAAAATATTTTGATATCCACTTCATACACTTCTTCCGCCAGTCCGTTGAGAAGTAGTTACTGTGTTGAAATTCTTGATTGTCACTAAGGTACTTTTCAAAAAAAAAAAAAAAAAAAAAAAAAGCCTGGCTACTTGTCACCGCATCCGCACAACATATGCTGTAGAACTTTCAGTGGGTGGTTTGGAACACATTGCTTAAAGTTTTGACCTCTCTTCCAACAATTATCATTTTCTAACAAACTCAATTGAATTTTTTTCATGAAAAGCGCTTTGTTAGCGATGAAGAATACAGCGAAAATTAACTCCATTTCTAAATGGGCGGGCAGCGGAAATGTATAATGAAGATTGAAAAAAAAAAAAAAAAAAAAAAAAAATGTCTCTCGGTTCCCTTATTTAAGTTGGTGTCTGTATGGTGTAATAGCCTACAGTTAGTACTTCTAACGTAAAAATGTTTTTTTTTCGCTATTTTTTTTTTAAACAAACGGGTTCTAATATGTGAATATGCTACGCACATCATTTAAGACCTGTATATTTTCAAAGTGTCTTAAACGTACCCTGTAACAAGCAAGCAAACAAAGGCAGCAAATGAAATGTTGGAAATGATTCATTTTTGTTTTAAGCGTCTCCGATGAAATCGATTTTGTTGTCTGCGCATGCGAATTTATTTGATTATTTATTTGCAAGGTAAAATTTGACTGCGTTTCCTTCCTGTTTTGTAATGCTTTTAGTACATTTTTAAAGTACACCATCCTCTGAAAGAATACTTCCAAAACAAAATTTGCAATGGCTCATTTACTGGATGTCCAATGCAAGATTGCTGGAAACACATTAAACAACGTGAGTGGAAAGTCAGCGATCTGTTTAAATGTATAAAAATTCCTCTTCTAGTGAACCAATCAAAGTTCCATCTAAGTCCTCCGCCCAAATGAAGATCCTCATAGCTATTTTCTAGAACTTAACAACAACCGCCTTTAAAGTACTACTTATTTTTGCCGCGTCAAATCACCGCGTGGCCTTGAGACTGTTCACTCTCATTCAACTACTTTTATTTGGGAATCACTATCCATGTTGTTATTGTTAAGGTCAGTTTCGCTTCGCCAAATGTTGGTAAGCCACGTTATATCTTACCTGATGTCTTTATTAGTAATTTCAGAATGCTGCGTTTGACGTAATGTTTAATGATCGTGTAATTTGTTACTGTCTAATGCTTCATTTACTATTACAAGAAAACATCCTTTTTAAGAGAAGGGTAATATAGTCACCAATTTTTATCTAAATAATCGTTGTATCCGAATACATTGCATCAAAACACTGGCGTTAAATTATCTGTGGCTTTCTGGAATTTGTGATAAGTACTCCTAATTATAAACAACTTGCTCATTTTTTAATTTTCTTTTCTTTCTCCCCCCCTTTTTTTCAGTCCAAAGGGGCAATTTGCCCTAAAGGACTATTAATTTCGTTTTGGCATTTTGCTTTGAAAACTTTAAAAGGCTGTATCACTTTTCAAATCGTTGCCACCATATATTATCGCCCTGTCTTATATTTAAAGAAATTAAATAATGAAGAATCTGCAGAAATGTATGTATGTTTCTCGCACTGTGATAAAACAACGGTACATAGAGCCATCAAAATTTGAATAATATAATCATCCATAGACTATGGGGATGTAGAAGCCCTAATTTGAATTTGAAATTTATCGATTTCAGATTTTGTAACACTTCAACGAATTTCGATTAAGAAACTAAACGATTTCAAAGCGAGCAATGGCAACACCGTACGGGGAAAAAAAAATATCTCCAGCGCGCGAGACTGTGTCGGAAATTCTAAAGAAATGCTCGTTTTAAAATTAATTTGCGATATTACTGTTGAATTGAATTTTATACTTTGAGTACGTAGAACATGATATTTAATAAATAAAGGTTACACACAAAACATTAAAAAAAAGGCCCCTTTGAACGCAATTTAAAATCTGAAACCTTTCAGATTTTTTTTAATCTGAAGCTTCTGAGATCTAAATTCAGAGTGCGTCCTCCTATACAAATTAATTTAGCGATTAGAAGTTTCCATTGCATGTGCAGCGAAATTAAAAGCTTACTCCTTCTTCTGCTACCACCAATTCTTATAACTTACTCATGCATAGTTTTAGTACACTTTTAGCAATTTATCGTTAAACAAAAAATGTGAAAACATTTATTCGTATCGTTATTTGTGACCATAATAAAAGCAATTAAATCCGTCTAAAATCGATTCCATACACAATAGCTAATCCTATATTTAAAATTTTGTAAAAAGCATTTTTATTTCGCGTTATTCCTAATATTCTACTTCGATTCGGTACATTCTAAAGTTTTGGAAACGAAGTTTAGTATGAAAAATTAACGTGTTTAACTAAGTTATGATCCGTTTTTTAAAAGTTGCTTTTCAGACTTTTTAAAGTACGAAATTAATTACGAAAAGCTATATCTCTGAAAATGTGTTCTTACGACTACGATGCTGTCAGCATCGGAACGTTCACGGAAAGGCTCTCATTTGTAGAACGTCGTTGCCCCAATTAATATTTCGGCATATTAATAACCTTTCACTTTGAAGAGCATCCAATTCATTTAATCGCTTAGCTAGACAAACGAGTGAGAAAATTATTAATTACCCTCTAATGCTCAGCGCGCGACAGGCCATGAAGGAAAATTAATTACCTACTTCAGTACTCAGAAAGAGTTTTCAGTTTCGACGGAAAGGCAAATTATTCCAGCGTATTTCTTTTATATTATTCCTTAATAACCAGATGTTTGTTTTAACACGTTCGTTTTTTTTTCCGCCTTTAATGAAGGTCGACTATCAAAAACAAAATATACTTGTCAAGACTTATATTAAATTACGGAAACTGAAAAGACTCGAGAAGGCACAAAGACAGGTCCAAATGATAATTAACAGTAAAAAAGTTTCTTTTAGAAACAGTGTTAGTCGTTTACTGCCTAGAAACTTAGCAATTATACCGAAAGTTTAAGAGAAACTTTATACAGCCACATAAGTCGTTCATATGCAAACAAAGTAAGTGCATTTTTTAACAGTGTATCTAACCTGTGAGAACAATATTAAGGTTATTTGATTCCTTTCAAAGGCAAAGTTGTTATCAGCTTGTTATAAATTTAAAACTGTCTCAAAGTATATATGTATGTATGTATGAATATAAAATATGACTATAAAAATCAAGTTGCGCTTTGCAAAAGTTTACACATTTTAAACTCTGATTTTTTTTTAATTTTAAAATATATATAGAATTTAAATATATAGAATGACCTAAAAATCATTAAATTCGAAAACAAGTTTTTCCAATACTTGCGCAATAGCTGCAAAGTAAGATAATAATAATTTATTTACTAAAGAAATATTGATTATATTATCTTCTAATATAAATTTAGTAGAACAAATCAGAAAGAGGGAACCCATATGTAGGAAGTTTAATTCCGAAAATTGTGTTTTAAAGGAACTTGAATGTAAATCATGAAAAAAAAAAAAAAAACTTTTTAAGGAAACTTGAATTTAAATCATGAATAGCAAAATTTCAAATTTTGAAAAAGAAATTAAAAATTAAAAAACAAGTAATTATCGCTATTGATCGGAAATTAGTTCACTTTTCAAGGGAACAAACCAACTCCCGTTCAGTGAACAATAATTAATAAATGCGAAGGTGTTTCGTCTTTTACTCAAGTAAGGATGATCATGCCAAACTGGCAAATTACGTTAGACCAAAATTGTAGTTCCGTGAAGTGATGGGATTTATAGTGAAAGTAGAGTATCAAAGAACTCATTCTGAATGAAGCATTTTCGCTAATACTAGATTCTTTAGAAATTTTCAGTGAAAAGCCAGTTTATGTAGAAAGTTTTACAAGATACTTGAGTAAATGTCCCTCGACCCCTTCGCTTTTGTGCATGTTAGTTCAAGACTATTTTTATAAAAATAAACATAATAAACAGTAGTGATCTTAACTGGAATTATGAAATAGAACTCAAAGTAATTGAAATAAACATGAGAAAAATAAGAAACATAACTATGCTATCTTTGCAAGTATGTAGATCAAAATTCTAACTGTAATTTAAAATAATTTATTTTAATTTGCTTATTTCTCGTTTCTGCTCTAAAAACAGTAACTGCTTATAATAAATCTATCTAAACAGTTTCATTACAGAAATAACCACGATCATATGACTTTCACATAACGCTGGTGACGTAGATGGTTTTGTGAACTGAAGCGCAATTAGCCAATAATAATTTTAGAGGTTTATTAATTAGCCAATCAAATGATATCGAAATCGAAAATAACTCACTCTGAACTTCTGGATTTAAATTGGGGGATGTTTGAGATTAATTAGATGGTACAAATCATAATTTCGTTTTAAATAATACTTCGCTAATAAATACTAAAAGCCGTAGAAACGCGATTAAGTCTAATTACACTTGATTTCGATAAAAAATGTACTCATAAAATGTTCACGACACACACCTCCACAGCATGCGGGTATCTTTTGTTTTCCCTTTTAGACATAGCAACACGCTTTTGGACTCGAACGTTGCGTGATGATGAAATAACGTGCCAGGTCTTAAACGGGTCCGTCTGAAAGGAAGATGTAATTGTTTCTATTTGAGGTTAGAAAGGTAAGTGTACTTTACAATTTTAAATGACTAAACTACGAGTTGATGAAATTTCCTTTCTTCAAAGTTCTGTTTACGAGAGTGTGAACTTAATAGAATTACTACACTTTCAAGGCTATTATTAGATATAAAAGAAAACTTTCAATTATGAGTCTCTTTTTATTTAGAAAGGCAGGAAAAAATATTGATTCTCTTATTCTACCAATGATTGAGATTTTGATCACAACCATCATTGTAAGCCTAGAACAAATTATCATACTTATATGGGAAGCTTTTAAGTAAATTTCTTTTACATCTATAGTCTTCCATTTAGAGTTTGCAAACTGATATTACTTTTTGAATTTAACACAAAAAGTATTAGAATTTAACACAAAAGTTGATTTATTTATTTACAAAATCTCTTTTTGTAAATAAATAAATAAACTTCTAATAAACTTATGAATACCAAAATGCTAATGAATGATGCTGTTTTACAATTAAAAAAATTACTGATAATGCTCCAGTAAATTTTAATGCCTAAATGCTGAAGTTAATTTAGCATCTGTATTATTTTTAAATTTGAAAGTTAAATCACTGTATTCTTAAAACTTGGTTACTTTAAACCAACTAATGTTTAGTTGTTATAAAGTATTTTTTTTTTTTTTTTCCTTTCCGCTTAGGCGATAATGTAATTAAAGGTTTGGATGAAATATTCCAGTACTTTTTGTAAATTTTTAAGAAATTGTTGCTTGAGTATAAGTTTTTTTTTTCTTCTGTGCATAACCACATACTTCTTTCATATAACAACATACTTCTTTCCTATACATCGAAACATTTCTTACACCAGTTAGTAATAAATTATCTGAAAATTTACTTCAATAGACGATTTCTGTCGGCGCATTTAACTGCAAGTTTGCTTCTCGATTATTCATGCAAAAGTTTTTCAGCTGTTTTAGATATAATTTTAAGAAGTAACATAATTTACATGAAGCAAAAAAGGCTGATACTAACGTTTATTAGATATCGTAAAAATTTTAATAAATTCTCAAAAATTTGTTACCAGCTTGGGAATTTAAATCTTAGTTGAAATATTAGCACTAATTAAAACAAGTTGCTAGTAAAAGTATAAAATATGGTAAAAGTTAATCGAATTTTAATTATTCTGAATTAAATTGGTATTTATATTATATTTCAATCAAAAAAAAATGGAAATAATTTAACTATTTTAAACTTTCTTTAAGTGAGCAGCATTTTATATTTACTGATACTTTTATGATACTTGCAAGTCAGAAATATTTAAGTGACATTTTGACTTTTTTTAAAAAAATGTAGCAGTAGAAAATATGGACCACAGTTAACATTATCTTTTTTATAGGTTTGGTGGATTTGTTAAGAAAATTTTGGTGATTTGTTTCCTGAGGGAAAAAATACTACAATTTGCGTGTTAGATTGATCAAATGTTTCACTAGCAGTTAAAAGAACTAAAAGGAATTAGTACATTTAAAATAATAATTAAATGTCATTTTTATTTTTTCGCATTGCTTCAGTTTCTCTTCAAACCTATGTTTTCGTATTTAAAAGGAAGAATAATAAAATACTTCTAAATCTTACATAATTCTAGTTGAGAAGATGTATTTGATTGACAACAAAAGCGCATTCTAAGCGAAAGACGATGAAAACCAAATAATTTTGTACGAAGTACCTAATATTTATTATTAGAAACATCTTTCATTAATTGCTGTATGTCTGGAAATGTTCATAAAAAATCAATTAATTATTGTTTTTAATTAAAATCATAATAATTAAATAATCTTATTATTATGTATTACAACTTAAATTTGTTTTAAACAGCATCACTTACATTATTTTTAAAATACATATATTATTAATAGATAAAACACAGGTTTAAGTTAATAAGAAATGGAATTCTGATTTTCTCTTTAGTTTATGCATTGTATTTACAAATTAAAAAAAAAAAAAAAAAAAAAAAAAAAAAAAAAAAAAAGAAAAATCATGTAGAGGGGATACAAGTTCGAATTCTCATAGAGATAGATGGATGCTATACCAGCGATATCGAAACATCCAAAAAACAGAAGAATGTTTTTAAGCTTAAAGAATATCCCCTTCATCTATGTTTAACAATCTAGGACACATTTCGCTTAAAAAACTACATATGTTTCAAGTATGTAAATTGCTGGTGGTAAAGATGGCAAAACAAACTCCAGTGTTTAGAACTTCACTTTCAAGCAATCTTTTTTTTCGTCTAATAATCGTTCCTCTGGCGCTTGAAAACTATTTACTCAGTGGTTTGTACCTATAATGGATCAGCGTGAACGCAGCTTTAATGTCGATGCTGAGGCAAGCACGCATCTCTTAAACGGGATTTGAACCCACCTTCAGTATGACAATCTAGACCATTAACCCACCGACTGCCGTGTAGACAAGTTAAAGACAGGTGTTGATAATCTTAATGGTCATTCTCCTTTCAGACATTGTTTGTCAACAACAACAGAAAGTTTCCTAACCAGTTGTTTTTTATTGTAGTTTTTTTATTTATATTTTTACTTTAGGGCGATGGCTCCCTAAGTTTATGTTTAATTTAAGTTCTAGAGCCTTCTAACTACGACATATTTAACTTATTACCCTTATTTTTCAGGTAAAAATGTATAATCTGTGAATTTTTTTTAAAGCTGGAAAAAATATTACATTAATTTCAGCACATTAATCAATTCTTTAATCTAGGGTACATTAATTTCTATGTACGTATAATGTATGTTAATATATTTTCTGCTTACAAATTTCCCGCGTACGTATTTACAAAAAGTATTTCACTCTAACTTTTTACCTTTGTTAATTTAAATCTAAAGTAATAAAGTAAATGTGAACTAGACAGAGCGAAAATTTACATCTCCAGTATTTTTAAAATTTAATTACCACTTCTACAGTAAATTTATTCATATGAGTAATTATTACAGGGTATCTTTATATACAAATACATATTTTGAATGAACATGAATACATTTTCAATGACAAAAATGGGACTCAACCGAAGCGATAGTGAATAATAGTATTCATTCAAGGAGTCCAGTCTTCAAACGTTATGACAAGTATTTAAACTGACGATCAATGTGCGCTAGGCATTGCTGATCACGCAGATCAGTGGGTATACCAATATCAGAAATGATATGATATATGGGTATATTCTCTCTATAAGCATCATTTCAATACCTTAACTGTTGCCGTTCTTTTGCCACAAACCCCCTCTCACATATTCCTACTGAAAACAGCCCAATAGCATAAGGTCTGACTCATATTATTGGATACTATTGCAATCATTAGAAATAAAGTGAGTAAACAGGTCTGAGGATACTCTGTATGTGTGTCTCAAAAGAAAAAAAAATAACAAAATTTCAAAGTCTCAATGCATTGGTGTGGCCTAAATAGACATGGTTGAGACGTATCTTCATTTAAGAGATATTTCACAAGATAATTTAAATTTCTTTCGTTTCTGAATTTTTTTTCTTTTCGAAATCTTTTTCGAATTTAATATGCGTTCTTAGATAGAAGCTGGGACAAACCAATATTTTAAATCCTTCCCAATGAAAACAAAGACTCAACAAAAACAATTAATTTAATTAAAATTTTTATTTTCTATTCCTTTGCAAGCTCAGATTCCGTATTTGACAGCCAAGTATACATTACTCGAGCAATGATAATTAATTTAGGAAATCATGCATGCATGAGTGCATACTGAATTATGTACGCGCGTAGTAAATCCTTTGAAAATAATAAGAGAGGGATTTCATCCCAGAAAAAATCCAAATCAGATGGAACCCATTAGTGGTCCAATAATTAAAATCAAGAAACACGAGTAGTTATTCCTGGATTTGGTTTCTGCAGCTTAAATGGATTTTCGTGGTTTTTCTCCCTATGTAATATAAATGCGGCAAACAGTGTTTCTTAGAAATGCGCTACGAAAAAGTACCTCTCTTTAGCAAGAAAATCATAACAAATTTTGTCAAAATTAAACTATTCAATTTATATTAAACGACAACTTCGTGGTCTTTTTGAAGTTTTAATGCTTTAGCTCATTAAATAATGTAATCTATGACATGTAGCCCTATTGTATTTTAAAAGAGTTTTAATTCTATTGTAAATCGTTATTAAAAAACAAACATACAAAGAACGAAGAAGTCTTACGTTGGATTTATGCTTTGTTTACACAAAGGATATAGTAATTCATAATAGCACACTTATTTGACAACTTTTTATGAAAGCTAATCTCACTTTTCTTCTAATTTTTTTACCTTCTACTAAAACATAATCTGTTTCGTCGGCTGAAGTTTCAAGATTGAGAAAGTGGTTATATTTCAGCTGGTTTATAAAGAATAGAAAATTCCTATTTTCATCATTATTTTGCACTTCGTATTTCACAGTTTGCTTAAATAATTACAAAATTCGTCAGAATGAATACAGTACTGGCAGCCACTAATAATAATACATATACTGCAATTTTAAAATTTAAAAATGCCTTAATACTTTTCATTTTAAGATATTCTTCAAAAAGAAATTCTAAACACTGTATATTTAGCTTTAGTTATCTTTTCTTTTGAAATACTGTTGATGTGATATATCGTAGCTCTAGTGACGCTTATTATATATTTTAGGGTTATATAACTCTATGTAAAATTTAGATCTATAGCAACCATTTTTTAGTAATCAGTAAATTAGAGTTATAAAATTTGAAGGAAAATGCAAACGTTTTTATCAACAAATAAAATAGCTACTTTTTTTAGTAACAATTAATATTAAGGCGAGATTAGACCTTCTGGGAAGAAATCTAAAACTCTTCTTAGTAAACAGAAACTTGTCGAACACTTTCTCGTCATTTCCTAATCTTGAACTGTGATGATGCTTCTGCTGCGATGTGTTTCTTGCTCTAAATCCTTAGCCATATGGGGGAACTTCGAGATTCCTAATTTATTTGTTTATTTACATGTTATGTTCTAATGACTTTATTATTTATTAAACGTAGGGAAAAAATTAATAAAATTTCTATGGTTGTCATTTACTTCAATGTTATTATTAGCAGGTCCCGAATATTTTTAGTACTCGCCAAATTTACATTTACTTGCTACTCATTAAATGAAAACATTTTAACAAACAAAGGTTCTGGATTTATAATACCGAAATTTAGTTCTTCCAGGTATCATTAAATCGCATAGAGCATAGTAGTTCGTCAAATTCACATGAAACGTGTTCATCAAAGACAGTGCACAAGAAATAAAAGGGAAACTATGAATCCTTAAATTCTGAATTAACATTGGTTACTTTTATTCTGTTCTGAAGGTATGCCAAGTTTCTTTGTTGTACTAAGACGAGGATCCAGTTCCTAAACGCATGCTTAATTATCAGATAGAATAAGCTCATGCCCAGTTTTTTAGAATTCATTTCGTTTGTCTAGACCATAACAGAAGAAATTGTTACATTTGGCTTAAAAAAAGAAAAGAAAAAGGAGAGAGAGAAAGAAAGAAAAGAAAAAAATTATTATCGAAGCAATTTTTTTTTTTTTTTATTTTCAATTATATTTTTACTTTTTTGAATGAATAGGTTATCATCGATAAGCTTGAAACATCTTTAAAAGAAATTGGAGTTTTGTGATTCGAGAATTAATTTAACGAAATTTTGACGAAAACCATCTTAGATTAACTTGCCACCTTGGTAATTTGAGGAATACGTCTTTTAAAGGAAAAAAAAAAAAAAAATCTGCGCTATTTTTCATATTAATGGTAAGCATTATTTCTGAATGCATAAATAAATCAGAAAATATTCAGAGTCAGTTCAACTTATTTTTATTGATTAACATTTATATTTTCTGAAAAGGATATCTTTGTGTGAAGCAAAACTTCTTCCATAAAAGAATACATAGAAAAGTACATTTTAAAAATCCGTTCCAGATGAAAATACCCTTCGAGAAAAATAATATCTGTCTTTGACTTGAATAGTGTGTTAAAGCAGTTATAGAAGATTGTCCGGTATAATTTATTCTCAATGAAACTGCAAGTTCTAAAAAGAGAAATGAATAATGAATTTATCCCCCCCCCCTCTTCCGTTGACTGGAGAGCCGTAAATCTAAAAGTATTGCCTCTAAAGCACTTTATAATATAATCGTTCAATAATGTATGTACGCTTTTACAGGCTAGTACGATTAAATACAATCTATATCACACTGACCTATATGCTCTCATGCAATCTATATGCTCTCACAGACTAAGCAGAATCTATATTAAAGGCATTTAAAGAGTTCAAACTCTTTATTATAAAATGCATTGTATGACATGCATCGTCAGTATTTTGCATCGCGCTGCTTCTGAATGCAGTAAGGTTTGCTGCCGAAATTAAGAAAGTACTTTTCAGATCTCACTACCATATTCAGCAATACGTGTTCAGCAATACATATTCAGCAATACGTGTTCAGCAATACCATATTCAGCAATACCATATTCAGCAATACCATATTCAGCAATACGTGAAGACCACTGCAAACAAAGTGGCAAACTGAACTAATGGATCAATGTTCCATTGTGGACGTTTCAAAAGTATAAAAACAACGATTATTTGAATCAGTTTGACCTTTCAGAATTGGAAGCTATGGCAAATATCAAAGATTTAAGAAAACACAAAGGAACTCTCTTACATTAGGTGCAAGCCTGTCGTAATTACAAAAGTTGGAAGCAGAGTAATTTTTGAAATAAGTATAGTGGGGCACATTGCAACACGCAGAAGATTTTCTAATAGAAGTTCCCGCAATAAATCGAAACGAAACCTAGCGAGAAATACAGATATAGCATTTACTGATCCCACGCAAATAAATGATTTGAAATCCGCTATAAAAGTAAGTACGCGTTTTCAGTTTGTGATACATTACAGTTACGATGTATCTTTATCTCAATACAGTGGCATTTTCCCGTCAAATATTATCTAATAACCGGCTTGTTAAATTTAATTAAGTTGAAAATCATTCGAGGAAATGAAAAATTTTCAGATTCTTGATTTTTCTTTTCCTGTTATCTCCTATGAAGTATCGTATCGCAGGACCCTGATAACAGCTTGTCTTTACCCCTGATCATATCGCTAAATCTCCTCCAAATTACTCATTGCTAACCGTTCTGCCCTCCAATTTGAGATTTTCTTTCCACCAAAAAATCTATTTTGTATATTTATATATGTGGGCATAAGAAATATAATCATAGAGTAGTTAAAAATATATTACTTAGCTAAAAAAGTTAGGTGTACCATACCTGTACGCATATTTATAAAAAATGTCATACAATTAGATTAAGCACCAAACAATATTCAAACATATCTCTCTAGCTATATATGTACAAAGATCCCATCCAGAAGCCGACAGGTAAAATTGCTGAATACTAGTAGTTCGACTTGGGCCCGTATCCTGACAAACTGGCTAGCTGGATGGGATTTTCCATGAACTACTCCTATGTTTAATATAAATATGAGCGAGTTTTCCTTAAGAAGTCCTCCACGAAGACATTCCTTCAAATATACAGATAGTAGTCGTCAGTTTTGGCATATTCAAATAACATATAAACATATCGTTTTTTACCTTACATTCAGGCATATTTATTTTTACTTTTTATTTATATTTTATTTATTTTATCAGTTGTATATTCAGTAGTATTAATTTAATTCAACCTTTCAAAAATAACTCTTATTAGAAATTGCTGCTTGAGTTATCAATCAAAAAAATGAATGCTAAATTATTTATCACAACTATAATGAAAAGCGTTTTTAATACACTGTGTGTGTATCACTTTAAATAACCTTTGAGTCAAAATGTCTCAAAGACACAGAATTGGATAAAAGAAGGAAATTGAATGAGAATGTACTATGATTTTCGAGTCTTTTTTTTTTTTATTATTATTCTTTTAAGTTCTTTATTAGCTTCCTTAATGTTTGGGGATTTCATTACATCATTTTATTTTTACAAGTTTCAATTTTTATGCTCGAAATGTGTGAAATGCATTAATATGTATTCCCCCCCCCCAACTGTACGGCGGGCTCTTGTCTTTTTTCGACATTTGTCACTCCTAAGGCCAGAAGTAGTGGCCATTTTATTACGGAGGCACCTACTAGGCGGCCACTGTTACCTCCTATGAAGATACAGACAGTTACGCCCATGCCTTCTCCGAGATTCGAACCCGGGCCCTTCGGTATCGCAGTCGACTTCCCTAATCACTATACTGTTTGGGCGGCAAATACATAAATGTGGAAAATTATATTACATTTATATAGTATTCAGAAAAATTTCAGTTTATTAAATACCTAACAAGTGAAATAAATAATATTCAAACACCTTAATAACCATCTAAATTCTCTTCAATGTTGATTCAATAGGATATTGAGGTGGGAAATTCAACTCAGTTGGGTGAAGTTATTCTCTTGTTATAAAAGAGCATACCAAAGGGACCAAATGCTAAAAAGGGGGAATAACAGAAGGAATTAGTCTAAAATTATGGTATACAGTATTGTATATTTTATTTATTTTATGCCAATTGTTGTTAATTTCTGTTTTCTTTTACACATAATGGCATTAGTAGTATTCTAATTTCACTATAAATAAAAGGAAATTAATTGATCAAATTTTCTATATAAGATTCTAATCACTTTAATTGGATTAGTATCAATACTCGTTATTTTTAGCTTTGAATAAGTTGATAAGTTGTATATTTAATCTCTTATTGCAAGACATACGAGCGTTGACTGCCTAAAAGAAGGAAGGTCTTCTTGAAGGACATTCTAAGGAAAACTGGTTTGCATTTACACTTTGAATAAGTGTTAAATGGTATTAAATAATATAAGCAGTAATTAAGCACAAATTCTTACAAAATTTAAATACAATCTTTTTTTCTATGTATGCTTTTGCTTTGTTCAAGTTTAACATTCCACAAAAAACTTCGTGATCAGTTTTGTTGAAGAGCAATTTCTTTCTGCTTTGGTATTTCTCTTCTATTGCAACTTATTTTAAGATCCATAGAATTTACACTGGTTATGATTAAGAAGTACTTCTATTTCTATTCTTAAAGACATGATGCATATAATTAAAAATGTTAAAAGCAGTTATTTTAAATTACATTTTTATCTGTGTTTTTCTCTTTTGTACTTAAATAATTGTATAATAAAAAAAGATTTTTTTTTATTATTTTTGAATAAAAGAATTGAATATAAAAAGAGTACATAAAGAGTATTTTAAGAAACGACAAACAGCATATAAGAATTATTCCAGTTAAAACATTGCATTAATATTTGAATAATTTTTCTTTTATGCTTTTCAAAGAATGTATTTTAGCCGGAATTAAATTTCCTTGTATATATGATTAATGTAATCTAATTTTGAAATATTTTAAGCAGTTTTCATAAAAGACACGGAAAAAGAATGTTTTTTATTTCTGTAAAATTTTTTAAAAAATTGTAACTGGAGCCTAACTGGTAAATTTTTGTTTTAAAAAATAGTATTTTGTCTTACTCATCTGAGCCATATATCTTTTGAATCTCTCTTATTCTCATATTTTTCTAATGAATAGCTTAAGCAAGGTACTAATACAATACAAAAAAGTCGTTTGAGTAATTTACAAAACTACCGTTTGAAACAATTTTTTATCATGCAGCCTAACAGAATTCGTATCAATTTTTTCTGTTTCCTAGATAAGTACTCAACGCTAAATAAATACACTTTTTAAGCTCCTATATGGAAATATAACATTCTATATGGCATGACAGACACACTTTTTATTATTACATTCTATAAAGTGTTGCTAAAGCTAATATTTTGCCTACTATATTACACCATAGAACTAATTCACGCAGTTTACCACGTTTGAAAAAAAGAAATTCTGAGATATCTTTAAAGAACATGTGCTTCATGATTTCTTAAATTAAGTGTGTTGTCTAAGAACACATTTTGTAACTAAATAAATCATTTCTTGTATGAAACAGAAGGTAACAATGGAAATTCTCTTACCATGGAGTCTGTCTTTGACAAGCGTGGGACCTCCGGGACCCATCCACGGGAATCCAGCAGCCGTGGCGTAAGGCATAGGGGCTGGCCTATGGGCTGGTACTCTAATGACCGATCCGTTAGGTGCCCTATGAAGAGTATCAAATGCGGTCATCATCCCGGGAACGGAGGCTTTCATTTCGGCCAGAAGTGATGGCGGCAAGCCGTTAGCTACTGCAGCAGCACAAGAATTAGCAACGGCGGTCATTGCGTCCATCGCGGCCATCTGTTGTTGGTGGTGACTATTGTTAGCAGCATGCCCGTGGTCTTCTGGCCCATCTTCATAGCCTTCTGATAAAGGTGATGGTATACTATTTTGTTTCTGTTCATCGCCTAGCAACCTAGAAATGCTGAAAGATAGCCGCGGTTTGGTCACCAAAGGCGAATGCAGCGGAGTTGGAGAGGGATTATTATTATTATTGTTCGAACTGGGGTTGCTATATAAATGATGATTGTTAATAGGAGGAGACGAAGATCCTCTACCGCTGTTAGCAGACCCCGCTCGACTACTACTTACTGTTTCTGCACTATCTGCGTCATCCATATCTTTCGGCGGATTCTTAAATCGGTTTTATATCTACCTTAAATTTGCATCTGTCTTCAGAACATTATATTCTTTTTGCTCTGGAGTGCAAGAAATATTTATGAGATGATTCCACATTTTTTAAATAATAGTACTGATCACAGATGTTTCAAACTTTCGTTATTAAACACTCAGTAATGTCACCTCTGGATCATGACACTCGAAGAAATATGGAAAATGTAAATGTAGAATCTTCAAATTAAAATCTCTCGATATGGATACATTTTGCTGACTGGCTGCATTTTTTTAAAACACCGAATAAGATTCAAAATTTCCCTTACTCCACAGATTTTTGTTCGTACTATTATCAGGATGAAGAAAGCGGTTTTCACAGTTTATTTCATACATGAGAAGTTTCACTAATAATATAACTCGACACCTCAGACGTGAAAAATAATGGTTAATTACATATAAGCGAGGACAATCTTTTTCCCCCCTTGAATTCAATCGCTAATTATCGGCACTAATCACACAGCACAGCATCAGTTCTTCCATCAGAATCGAGCTATGTCAGAATTTCCCGTTAGAAACGCAGCGAGCTTTCCTTTTTCTGCCCGCCTCACTTAGTGCTTGTTTAGAGTGAGCGACTGGCTCCGGCACTACTTATCAGACAAGGTGAGTTGAATAAACGAGTTTTAGCTGATAATGAAGTCCGCGCTGTTGCGGGGCTCTTCTTCACCCCTTCTCCCCTCGTGGGCCGAACGAATAGCCTAATTGGCCAATGAAATGTTTGGCAGCCGATCGTAGCGCCCCCCTCTTTCCCTCGACATGCAATTACAGCACGCTTTGCTCCGCCTTCACTTGTGCGGTCTCAAAGCATGGTTTCAAACCCCAGACAATTGATTATGACGATAGTTTTCGCTATTAGAGCATTTTGTTTCTATAGGTTTCGATTTCGTCACTGCTTCGCTTTCCGCATTTTCTCTCGCGCCTCCCGTTTCCAAGGCAAAACAATTCGCTTCTATGGAGGAAAATGATTTGAAGCAAGGTAACGTTCTATTAGGTACGCTTCAAACAATCCCCCTCCCCTGTCCAAGCAAATGCATTAATTTAATACGAAATACTTTTAAATCTGTTTAACAGATCTTCTCATTGCAACATACTAAAAATGAAATATTCTGTCCTAGCATTTCCTTTTGACAATTAACATCAATTTTATTTAAAGAAAATTTAGAATATAATTTAGTTTCTGGTACAGGTTCCAGATTTTCCAGTTCTTACTGATAATAGCAACAACAAAATTTTTGTTTTCATCAAATCCTTGTTGAAATGTGTCTTCCTAAAATATAATTAATATATTATTTAAACAGGATTGTTATTTCTTTCGGTGGCCAAGAAAGCTCATTAATTTCTTTTGTAGTGATACTTTAGTAATGTTTTTAAGAAATTAACTGCATCGATTTCCCCCACACCATTCCTTATTCTCAGAGTTAATGAAGTTCTAAATAGAATTAACTGAGAGATACTTTGAAATAGTCTCTTGCCAGAAAAAGAAATATCAGAGTGAGATTGTCTCTCGAAATACTGAACAGTAATCTACTAAGGATAGTTTAATTTAAAAAAAAGTTTAATATTAACCCCCTTTTCAAATTACTTTGCTCAAAAGCAACGCTAATCTATGGTGAATTTCGCCTACTTATTAAATTTAAATTCCCATGATCCTATAAAAATACTGAAATATTCAGCTAATTGTAACTATCTTCTTTTTTTCTTCTTTTTTATGATTCTGAGAAATATATTTTTGCCTGTATGTTCATAAAACGTTCATAAACGTTTTAATGTTCTGTGAAGGTACTGTGAATGCCTTCTTGTGTTGATACTGTTCCCAAGATACATACATAGCGCGTTTCCATTATGAATTTCTGTTTTGTGAATCCTTTCAAATAAGCCTCTAACTTCAGTTATTTGAACTTACTGTTCTATTTAATTTTTCTTTAATTATGATTCAGCTGGGTTATTAGGCGAGTATCCCCCCTTCACTTATTCTAGAACTACTGCACAGAGACGATTCTGTAATATTTTCATACTTTCTTTTACAAACGTTTGACGATTTTTCGAATAGTTTAAATTTAACTGTTTACTGCATTAATTATTTTTTAAATTATTTAATTTATTTATATATGATAAAATCACTCTTTAAGTTTAAAAGTACAAAAAAAAAAAAAAAAAAAAAAAAAAAAAAAGCTTATTTATTTGTTTATTTAATCTGATTTTTTTGAAAAATAAACGTATCTCTGACGTAATTCAAACGCAATTCAACATTTTAAGGAAATTTTTGTTGTTTCTTCTTAAGCTAATGCGCATCTGAAATGACGCATTTTCAGGCTTTCTACGCTTTCTACAGCAACAATTCCTGTACATAGTTTCCTATACCTTGCATTCGGTTATTGAAAAATTATTAAAATTTTCTACGAAAGTCAAATATTTATTCAGTTAATTACTACTTACTGTAACTAACACTTTACTAATGATTCCGTGTTTCTTCATCAATTTTTCTTAATTTTAACTTATTAATAATTACATATAAAAATAATTACATACGAAATTTACAATTTAAAATTTTTAGAGTTCGTAAACAATTTGTAAGCAGGAAATTCTTCTTTTCCCCTTCAGGAATTATTACCATTTTAATTAGCGGCACCGATTTCTCTGAACTATAATAAGCTTGTATCACCCCTTATTACGAATTTGCAGTTTAATTAAAGTACTATTTTAGTTGTTTTAAAAATACAACGAGGTAAAACGCGAAGAGTTTTAATAGCCAATCCATCAAAGTTATGCAATGACAACTCAGAAGTTAACAGTTAATAGCAATTACACTCTTTATTCTCTGATTGAAATAAGAAACATTTCAATAGCAATAAGCAATAAGCAAAGCTATTGCTTATCGCTATTGAAATGTTTCTTATTTATTCAAATTATTAAATTCAAACAAATAAAAAGCTAAAATATAGCTTTGCTTATTCCTAAATTTTGCTCGCGAATTTAATTTACGTTTCAAAATTGATCAGATTCCAGTCGTGTGGGTTTATCGTCAATTATTACATGTTTAATAAGTAAAGAGGAATTTCACTATGGATGCTTTATTTTCTTTTACCTTAAGGCATTAAAAAGATTGCCTATAACTGTTTTCAACGATTAGATTGATATCAAATGATATATAACGTCCTTTTTATCAAATGATATGTAAAATAAATGAAACTTTTATTCATTTCCCTCAGGACTAACAAATAAACAGAATTCGATAATGCAATTAGTGCGACTGTATGTATGTAACAGGAAACTCTAATTGATTCTTAAAACTAAATTTATTTTTAGTCTATAGGGGCAATTTGCTCTGAAGGACTATTATTTTCATTTTGGCATTTTGCGTTGAAAACTTTAAAGGCTGTATCACTTTTCAAATTATTGCCACCAAATATTATTGCTCTGTATTATATTTAAAGAAATTAAATAATAAAGAATCTGCATAAATGTATGTATGTTTCTCGCATTGTAATAAAACAACGGTACCTAGAGCCATCAAATTTTGAATGACGTAATCCTACTGTGAATATAGGCATGTGGAAACCCAAGTTTGAAATTTTGAATTTGTTTTATTATCGATTTCATATTTTGTAAAACTTTAAGTAATTTTTGATTAACAAACTCAAGAATTTCAAGGCGAGCAATGGCAACATTGTACAGAAAAAACATTTTTATCTCCAGCGCGTGAAACTGTGTATCGGAAATTCTAAAGATATGTTAAGTTTAAACTTATTTTGCGATATTGCTCTTGAACTGAATTTTATAGTTTAAGTGCGAAGATCATGATATTTAATATAAAAAAGTAACACACAAGATATTTTTAAAAAACGCCCCTTTGGACGTAATTTAAAATCTGAAACCTTTCAGATTTTCTTTCTTTTTATTATTATTATTATTGTTGTTGTTATTATTGTTTAGTATCCATTATTTAGAAAGCATTTCTTTTTGGGTCTTCTTTCTCATTTTAAGCTGCGTCACCTACGTTATGCTTTACTGCATGATTAACTGCTTACTTTAGTATATCACTTGGCAATATGCTAATCATATTTTAGTAGATACACAATAATAAAATGTAAATAAGGGAATTTTAGTTAACTGTTCAGATATTTCGAAAATTAATTTTAAAATCAAGCAAAATCAATACTTCTGTAATTCCACATATGAAATTTTTGAAATAATCCTAACTGAAATTCATTTCTAGAGTCAATTTTTTTCATTCTCTTTTTCCTTGAATGAGTAAGATTTTTTTTCTTTTGTTATGCATATAGATATAATTGTTGAGGAATTGCCTTGCTTTGATTTTAATTTAATTTTCACTTTAGATTCTTTAAGTTTATATATATATATATATATGAACGTACATTCACTTACATGCATGCAAAAATATACTTTTAGAGATGCACATAATCTGATTCCAAATTTATTTAAAAATGTCTATAAAATACCTTGTTCTAAGTAAATTATTAACAGCTTTCGTTATTTATCCGACAATTTTATATTTAATTTCTATTGCGGTATTTCATCGCGTATCCCCCCTAGCTTTTTTGTTTCAGGTTCTGAAAATTTTATGTCGAAAATGAACTTTTTTTTTTTTCATTTGCAGACATATACACGCTTTTAGAGTATTTGGTCTTTTGCCCCATTGGTCTAAAAATGTTTAAAAACAGCATATCTTTAGAATTTTCTATAGGCAGTCTCCCACGCTGGAGATAAAAATGTCTATTCCCTGCAGTGTTGCCTCTGCTCCCTTTGAAATTGCTGAGATTTTTAATCAAAAATTTGTTAACGTTTTAAAAAATATGAAATAGTCAAAGAAAGAAATTCCATATTCGGGCTTCCAGGTGCCGATGTTCGGCTGCAGAACGTTATTCAAAATTTGATAATTTTAAATACCGTTGTTTTTTTCACAATACGAAAAACATACGCAATTCGTATAGATTCTTTATTATGTAGTTTCTTTAGTATAATACAGAGCGATAATATTTGGTGGCAACAATTTGAAAAGTGATACAGCCGTTTATAGTGATTCGACGGAAAATGCCATTTCGAGACTAATAGCCCTTCTGGGCTAAAAGGAAAAAACAAAAAAATAGAAGCTTACGTTTTTTAGAAAATTGTACCTATATTGTAATAATATTGCCAAAACTCTGTTGATGACTTACGATTATACAATGCGCATTCGTAGGACGAGAGAAGACGAGACGCATTGCAACGAGAGAGGTTAATTTATGCGAACGATCTGAAACATATTTGTTCTGTTAAGATAAAATTGGTATTTTGAAAAAGCATCCAAAATTGTCTTTGCTAGATGCTTAAGCTTGTTTTGATAATTGTGTGACTTCGAAATATTGCAAAGGTACAAAGACATAAAATGCTACTGTTTACAAAAATGTAGTGTGTCATTCGATCGTTCATTTTCCATCTTGTTTCGTCAATTAGTGAAACAAATTTATAATTGCTGATTTGAGTCCACAAATTAAACATTTTTAGAAAAATTCTTAATAAATACTGCTTTTTTGTGTAAAACTCCATGTAAGGGTTCTGCTCACCTAAAACACAATACGGTAGTAAATATTTTAATCATCAAAAATATGTGTCTTGTATTATTTATTTCAATAAACAAAAACTGGAATAAAACATCATACTTAAACTTTTATTGACAATACTTACTTTGAAAACAACAGACGTGTCATAAGAATTAAAAAACAACAAAAACTTTAAAAGTGACTAAGAGACAATGCTGGTCAGCTGAAATCTGTTCATTTTTTTTTTTTTTTTTTTTTTTTTTTTTCTGGCATCTCCCCAGGAATTCATGTTAATAAGAATCAAAGTGCGACTAATATTGTGGTTTATCAAAGTGGTGCATACTTCTTTCTGCAGAAAATTACTTGGAGTATGCTGGCCTGTAAGGAAGCGATTCCAGATAAGATCCGTACTTCTGGAGACATTTATGGTTTAGCTGTACTTATTAAATTAAAACATGGTTCGTAATACATCAGAATGCTGCCAGATGCCCTGTTTCCATTTATTTAAAATCTGCAGGGTGTCACAGTATTTTTTGCACTGTTTTTGCACTGCAACATTTTAGAAACATCAATATCCAATTTTTCAGAAATGTTTTTGATGTTTTTGATGAAATGTTTCTCCCGTTTACAATGTTCAGTTAATGAGAGATATCAGCCTTTGCTATTTCTAATCACTAAAAATCTAACAATAATAAAGCATGGATTTTGAATTTTTAACGTTTACTGCCAAAATTCAGTAAAGTATATTACTTTACTTTTCATCTCTTTGTCCTTTTTACCTGGTAGTTAGGTCCGAGGTTCGAATCCCGCGAACGGGCTGGCTGCATGGGTGTTTTCGTGGTTTTCACCATGTTTAACGTGTATACGAGCCAGTTTTCCCTAGAAAGTCCTCCACGAAGGCATTCCTTCCCTTACGCAGATAGCCCTCGAGGCTTTGCCGTAATTAAATAACCTAACCTTTTTACCTGTGTTATTACTAACCGCTCAGAATAAAAATATAGCTATTGGCAGAGGAAAATATTCCACAATTTCCTTTTGATCTCTTCCTTTTTTGGGATTCCCCTCGTCTACTTCACGCATACTCACCAATGGATTTATTTTTACTGCATATTTAAAATCTTTACACAATCTTAGTCTTTACAATTAATGACAGAATGATTTTGCTTTGAATTCATTTGCATTTTTCAGTGTTTGTTTTGTCAAATTTAATCGAAATAAGAAGTATCACTCTAATAATAATACTAATAATAGGCCTAATAATAATACACAGTAATATATTATTTTTAGTTTTGTTTATAGTTTATGGGATTACGACAAAGCTTTGAGGGTTATCTGCCCAAGGGAAGGAATGCCTTCTTGAAGAACTCTCTGAAGGAAACCGGCTCGTATACACGTTACAAATGGGGAAAACCACGAAAACACCCATGCAGCCACCCCGTTCGAACCCGTTAGACCGAACTGCCAGTATTCAGCGACTTTACCGCTCGACCGCTGGTGGGCCATATTATTTTCCGAGGGAATTATTTATTTTAAAAAGCATCCATTCGAATAATAATTGAAAAGAATTATTGCATAAAAATCTGGAAAATACAAAATTAAATTATTTTCTTCCAGAAATATTCTTAATTCAGAACACTGGTAGGAGAATAATTAATATCCTGAATTATCTCAGTTTGAATGGAATGAATCTAAAATTTTTAGTTTCACAAATTTGGGCTTCATCCATGTAAAATAACATTGACTCTATTTTCGGACGCAAATATTATCAAACTGCGTGTTCCTTTCAAAATCTTATTTATGTCTAAATATTTTTTGCTATAAAACTTCAAGATATATTTTTTTTTTTTTAATAGAAGGAAAATTTTACAGAGGATTATAGGTTTCCTAGTATTTGCAAGCAATTAAAAATTATTCTTGCTCCCATGATATTGAAAGAATTAGTACTTACAGTATCATATTGATTCATTCATTATCATAATTGTATATGAAATACATTTTCTGGAAAATTTAATTTAAGAAATTTTTTAATACTTGTTCTGAACAGGCTGTGTTCAAGATATTCGGTAACGTTGCAACAATGTACAAAGAAAGAGATGAACGTAAAATTTTTGCTCAGCGTATGATATTGGATTTTTTTAAAAAGGTCATGTTTTATAATTTTTTCTTTTATCATTATTGTCATTATTATCGCCCTTGCCACGCTATCTAACTACTACTTGCCGCGCTACCTTTAGCTATCTAACTACTAATGATCTAGCGGGTTATTCCAACCTTACATATACCTTAGTGATTGACTGTTATAAGTACATCATTTATATAAATTTGATTGCGCAGTATGCTCAAATCCTGCACTTAAAAACTCCTTAAGAATTAAAGAAAAATCCTCTGATCAAATTTTTAGGAAACAAATTAACCAAACTATAATGCAGCAGTTGAACAATCAAAGCAAATTTCTGATGTAAAAACAAGTTGGTTTGATTATTACTTATATTAATTTTCACCTCAGTCCTCGAAAAACATAAACTGAAAAGTCGTGAATTAGTCATTGTTTTTTCGTAGATTTAAAATACCGCACTCAAACTGCAATGCAAAGAAGCGCTCTTTAAACATTTTTCGTATTTTCCCATTTTTCATGCTATTTTTAGAATTTCTTTTAAGAATTTCGTCCGTCCAAACGAAGGACGAAATTGTGGTCAACTTGTTTGAATAGAATACCTTCCTCCTGCTCCCATAAAATGAAGCCATTAAATCATTACGGGATACGTTCAGTCCACTATTTGCTACATAATTCGTTCATGAAAAATTTTTTTCAAAATTTCAGCTGTCAAAAAATCCATGATCAAACTAAATGGCCTTATATTATCAAATAAACCAAAGCTTTAACAGACAAGTTTCACTTAGAAAAAATGACATTCTGTTTTAATAATAAAATAATTTTTAAACCAAATAGATATTTCATTCAAAAGAAAATTATTGTGAAACGATTAATTTTGCATAACCCAAACTTGGCAATTGCAAGTACACTGCAAAGCTCAAATAAAGTTTTAAGCAAGTTATTTGTTCATTCAACAATACATAGAATTCATAAGTGTTATCATTATAAATTTTGTAAGCTATAAAAAAATTCTGCTAACGTAGTTTCTATCTAATTCATCTTTTTTCTCTAAAGACGTTTCCACATTAATTTTGATCCCGTAATAAATCCAGCTCTGCGAAATCACTGTTTGCAAAGTGGCTTGTGGAGATCCCAACAAAGAAGATAAAGAGAGAAAAGTAACCTGAAATCTAATACTATAAAATTATTGCAAATTACATTTTCACGAGAAATACTAGACGGAAATAATCAAATGATATATGACAAACGAGATTTCCCATAAGCAACCATCGATTTCCACAAAATGAACATACCTATACATACAAATGTAGAAATCTTAACCAGGAATTGAGGTTTCACACATTGCGCGAAACCCTCTCAAAGATTGATATTAATTGTTATACACGAAGATTAATTCCAGATTCATTTAAAGTGAGACACGTTCAGATGTATCTCTTTGTTATTCCTACAGAAATTTTCATCCGTATCAAGCATATACACTGGTGTGCAAAAATTAAGGACGAGACGGTTTTTTCAATATAACATTGTACAAAAGATTTCCAAATCAACACATTTAATACCGTAAGATCCCCAATACGTAAGGACATGAGTAATGTAAGCAACACTTACTAAAAGAGAAATCAGAGGGATAAAAAGAAGCTTTATTGAAAAAGTAGCATGGAGCGCAATGCGACTGAAGGCCGAAACATCCCTGTGATGGGTGTCCAGCAAGAAACATCCGGTCTTTAATAGGGGATATGAATTCCCCTTACTGCTAGGCAGGTTTCACAGCGTCTGCCCATGCTGAGAATGAGGGTGTCAATGAGTTGTTGAGGCATTGCTGCCCATTCGTCTTGCAGCGCCAATCGAAGCTCCGGAATCGTTACTGGTGGTAAGGTACGAGCTGCCAAGCGTCTGCCTAGAAACTCCCATACATGCTCGATGGGATTGAGATCCGGAGATCGTGCCGGCCAATCCATACGTTCAATATCGTCACTCTCTAAGAGCTGTTCGGCAGCTACTGTGCGATGACATGGTGCATTGTCGTCCATGAAAAGGAACTGCGGACCCATAGCGCCTCTAAAAAGAAGCACACATGGAAGAAGAATCTCGTTACAATAACGGGTCCCGTTGACTGAACCTGCGTCGAAGATGTGAAGGTCTGTATGACTACCAAGCATGATGCCTCCCCAAACGAGAACACCGCCACCTCCATACCTGTCCCTTTCAATGATGTTCGAGGGATGATTGCGGCTTCCCCGCTCTCTCCAGATGAGTATGCGATGAGAATCGCTACTCAGACTGAATCTGCTCTCATCTGTAAAAAGTACTCGTCCCCATTCATTGTCTCTCCAATTCCGGTGTTCCCGGCACCACAGAGAACGCCTTCTCCGATGGGCAGGCGTTAGAGGCACACACCGTACAGGGCATCGTGCAAACAGACCACCACCGTGCAGTCTTCTGGCCACGGTAAAACGCGATATCGGTCGTCCAGTCGTCTGTGTCGTGTGTCTAGCGATTTCTCCCGCTGTTTGCCGCCTGTTTCTTCTGGCCTGTAAGGCAATACCGGTCATCTGCGCGTCTTGTTACTCGTGGACGACCACTACTAAACCCCCGGATAGCTGTTCCTGTAGTTTGAAATTGTCTCCAAATTCGTGAAACGATGCTGTGAGCAATTCCGAACTCTGCAGCCACACTTGTCCCACTGCGGCCTTCCTCCAACTTCCCAATGATCCGACCTCGGGTAAAAGCATCCAGATGTCGTCTAACAGATTGATTATTCGCCATTTCTCGCTGAGGCAGCAACTCGGTGTGATTTTAACTGCTATACGGCGTGCAATCTCTTTGCCAGGAATACTGATCTTACACCGACAACATGTTTTATACTACTCAGACACTCCCCCATTACATCTACCTGCATATCTGCGCATGTGCTACCGTACATCACCTTACTTAATCTCCTGATTGGTCTTTCTGTCCGCTCTGCCTCTTCGTTCAGCTGATATGCTAATTTTTCGACTTCGTCCTTAATTTTTGCACACCAGTGTATATTAGGACTCACATAAATAACTCATTGAGATAACAATCTCCTATTTTCTTCAAAAACTAAGGTTTAAAACAAGTGAAACCTGTAGAAAAGCCTGAATTTTGGTTAAAATAAATAAATAAATAAATAAAAGATCTCGTTTTGTTTGTTAAAATGATGATCCCTAATTTGGACTCGGCATCATATTTATGAACTTTTGATGCGCAATAAGCAATGATCACAGAACTGGTGTAATCCCAAAATTGTCGTCTGCTACGATTCTTCCAAAAATACCAATTACCAGACATTTCCTTTCATTGGAAGGAAATTTCTGTTTAGGATCTATGGAGAATTCGTCATCATCTAGATTTGGTTGACTGGGTATCGCACCCCTCCCCGATCGCCATTAAAGTGAGGAAGAACGTAAAGAATTATCACATTCCTTCGTTCGTGCTATTGTGGCTATGTGGTAATAGGTTCAGTTAGCAACTAGAAGATCTGTGGTTCGAATTCTGGATAGGACACTGTCTTGTTTTCACGTTTCTTGCTGCAAGAATCTTAATATTTCTATATAACATAAATCTAACAAAGGTTTTACTATGAGGTTTAGAAAAAAACCACTGTATCTTTCATGACTTTTAAAAAATTGTATTTCATAATTATTGATTATTTTAAACCTATTTACTTAAAATTCTTTATTCTAAGTATTACGAAATTATCATTAAATATTACATTTGCTTTTTAAGTTTATTATTTTATTTTATTATTTATTTTATTTTATTCAAAAATATTTTAATTTTGAATAAATAAACTTAAATTCTAAAAAATACTACCGAAATTTATTTGGAAAAGTCTATAAAAATTATCATGCAGAAATTATTTTAATTCAGAGGTTTCTATTTCAGAATTTATATTACAGGTCTATTTACATTTTCAATAATGGGTATTTCTCTATAAAGTTAAATTAATTTCAATAGACTTTTGTGAAGAGTTATCTTGAATTGATGACATTGTGCCTTTTGAACTACAACGACAGGAAATTAACCTCAAATCTACACCCTAATCTCTTAATAAAAGATTAAATTTTTATGCGGGGGGGGAATCTTGATATCAGAGAAAACAATGGGCATTGTGCTACGGTTAGAAACTCAGGCTTTTAGGAACTATACCTGCTTAAATCAAAGTAAATTCGCCTCCTTTCTAATAAAATCTGAGCAAGTAAGAGCAGGTGAGTAAGCAAATAGACAGTGCGGTGAAATGGATAGAGCTGGAAGATATAGCTATAGATATCCGTTTCTGAAACTTGCCATTGCACCTTCTCTTTTACTTGCACCTTCTCTTTTACAAAGAAGATGATTTTAAACTGAATAAATATAACTATCAGTATACTAGTAAATCTTGCTTTTATATATAAGTATGTTTTCATATGTTAGAAAAAAAGAGGTCAAGAAAGAATGACTATTATAAATTAATTAATAAATAAAGCAGGAACGCGCCATTATAGTCGCGTTACTGTTTTATTTAATACTGCTTTATTTATTTATTATTTTATAATGTGTATTAACTAGGGAGAGAATGCAATTAAATGTGCATACGATGCAATCAAATGTATGAATTTGTTCAAGAGCAAGACTTGAGATTTTTCTAATTAATTCAATGAGTACTGAGTAAGTTTAAAAAAACGTTTAAAGGTTCATAGACAGCATTCGGCTAGTCTAAACGCTGCCTAAATCTGAAGTTATAAATTTTTGTTTCCGAATGTGAAACAAGCTAGAAGAAATTCGATGAAATTAAAGTAAAATACAAAAGTCACTGAAATATGCAGTACTCAAGAGTCTCATTTCTCTTCCAAGATGAAGAAAAGTCTGAGATAAAAACCCCGCTTTCGTATTTCTTGTTTTACTTCTGCGTGTGCTTCGTTGTTCAGTTTAACGTAAATAAATAATAAATAAAAAATAAATAAAAAGAATAATTCCTCTCTGCTCATTTTTGTCAGTCAGTTTATATGCAATGGATGCTTTATAAAATTCATCATATTTGAGGACACAGCTCCATTTTTGTCCTGCCAGATTTTTAATACGTACGCACTTCAAAAACTCACTTTGTGGTCCTCTAGCTTGACACGATATGACGGCAGGGGTGTGCGTCTCTACAATCGAAAGTGATGGCAGGTTGGACACGTCAAGTGATCGAAGGAACTGATAACGTTCCCTGAGGTGACACTCCTGTCGCTATAAGCGAAGAATGGAGTCTTAAACAAAGCTGAATATTTTGGCAGTGCTTAATCCCAAAGGTTCATTTCAGAAGGGACTAGTGATGTTTGATTAACTCAGATTTTTCTCTTCCTTTACTTCCTTGTAAAGGAAATTACTAAATGGAGAAGAGGGTGGAACAAATCAACTGTTGACAAAATTCTATTCCACAAAATTATATATATATTTTTTTTTTTCTTTTTACTTATATCTTCTGTAGAATGTCAATAATAAATAACACAGCTAAAAATTTTCTAATATAAATTATCATTTAATTTCTCAAGAAAAGAAGTTAATAAAATATTACAGATGGGTTTTGTTGCTAAGAAAATAGTAAAGGGAAAACTTCTATCCGGATATCCTTCATTATTAGTTGTTGATAGCATTTTCATTATCATTTTATAATTAATTGAAATAATTTTGTAATTATTTCAATTACGCAACGTAAACAAGAGATTAAATTAATTATATATTTAGTCTCCCAATCCAGCTGAATCCTTGTGAAACACCGTGTTAAATGAAATAATGTTGAACGAATGCAAAAATGCATGTAAAAGTGCTGTAATTCTTCAAACATTTTATGTTTTTTTAAATTCGAATTTTTAAACATTTATAAAAAATTAAAAGGAAACAAAATAAAACACTAAAATTTGTAGGTGTTTTCATTGTATAAGCAAATATTTATCTCTCTATTTCTCTTTATTTATATATGTTTATATATTTTCTTCGACTTCGACATTTTTTACACTTTAATTCATACAGTAGTATCTTTATTAATTCAAATTACAGGCTGTTAACTAACCTTTAGAATATTATTTTATTATCCAATTTCTTTTTATTTGAGTTTTGAAAGGCTGATAATTCTTGCTGAAAGTACCATCTGAAGGTTGCAGACTTTTCAAGAGGCTTAGAAGAAACAGTTTAATTTTTTTTTTAAATTATTAAAATCCATTTTCAGTTATGCCTCCGACTGAAATCATGATCTACGTTTTTGATGCTTTATAACCGGGAGCAGTTTCTCTTCTCTGCAAACAATGTTTTTGTTAGTATAAAGTATCAAAATAAAAGAAAATTTTTTAATATTTAATAACTGTCTGACATCATATTTTTTTCGTTCCTGGAACAGAATCGAAACCTGATTTAACGAATCGCAACAAAACAGGAGAGAAATTTATCAGAGAATATTAACGGAAAATAAACTTTCGATAAAGTAACTAGTGAGAGAATTCATTAATAGACTGTTCATTAAACCGGTAGACAGTAAAATAAACACACACACACACACTAAAAAAAAAAAAAAAAAAAAAATTAAAACTCGAAATTCGAAATTTATTCACTCGCCTTAGCACGAAGTTAACAATAAAGTGAAAGCAGATATTCTGTATTCAAAATATACCAATAGAAATAATAATAAAAAAAGTATTATTTTATTTACTAATCAGTTTTGTCTTGTTTAGAAAATATGTCTTATATTGCAGTTTTCGTTTATTGCAAATATTTCACTTTCTAGATTGCTTTAGATCCCTTTTCCTCAGTCAACCAAGAAAACATCCACGAGCATGATTTCTGGTGTTTCTTCCCATGGTCAGTATTAGGGATATCATTTTTCTCATTATCATCTCGTCATCCCGAAAGTAAAAAATTAAATAATTATATACGTAATTTAAAATTTCTTAGATATGTGAAATTTCACTTCGCTCTTCATTTTCTTCATAGCTCTCCGTGACAATCGACTCCGTTTCAGCTGCTGTTATAAATGTCTTGTTTTTTAAATAATTTCTGGTAATGATTGATGCCATTTTCTCCCATGAATCAAGGATAAAAACTTACCGCTTCGAGTATTGAGTTCGTAAGTTTAAGATTCCAGTTTCAAATCGTTCAATGTTTTTATAATCGATACTTCATTTTATTAAATGATCAAAATTACCATATCCAAAAAAAAAAAAAAAAAAAAGAAAAAAAAAAAAAAAGAAAGAAAAAAGTGAATGTTTGCACTTGGTTAAGAAAAATAACAAATCTAATAAAAAATCTATCTAGAAGGATACCTCTATATATGGTTTCTTAAATCTGAGAATTACCCTGGTGAATAAGAAAACATATAGCTGGAAGATGCAAGTAGTATCGCAACAGGTTTTGTTTTCCTTTTAAATTTTGTTGGGAGGGAGCGAGGAATCATTAAACCAGAAATCAACTGTATTTTAAAATTATTATTTAAACATTTTGCAACTTCTTCATCATAAATACAGATCCAACTGTACCTTCAATTCTGATTCACATCGATTATATAACGCTGCGTTTAATGAAATCCGCCTGGTGATAAGCAAAAATTCGTATTATTAAACGTATCAACCTCAAGAACACTCTAAGTGAAACCATGTCAAACGAGAGAAAATCGTACTGATATCAAGATTCAGAAGTATTTCCCATTCGCAAAATCAAGAAGAAATTATCCATAGCATTCTGCATTATGTTGAATAGAAGGCGAAGGTTACTGCTGATTGCATAATTTGAAACAGACATGAAAGAATTACGTAACTGAGTTATTGACTCGAGTGACAAAGATCACAGAATAAAAGTAAAAGCTTTGCACGGTCCAGTGCAGCGTAAAATTAGTTATGAGGTGTCGATTCTTCTGCCGATAGAATTGTTAAATCAAAGAATATTCATTTCCTTTTTTTCAAATTGAAAATGTTTTCGAATAATAAATTTAAAGAAAACCTTAACAAAGACGTAGAATATTTGGAGTAATGAATACCGTAGAATTGCTAAAAAATACTAAATGGTTTGACAATTACATTGTTATTAATTAAATAAATAAGCGATTTTCTCGGAGAAAACTATTATAATAATTTGTTTCTGGAAAAGGTATAAAAACTAATATATATAAGATATAAACTAATATATATAAGGTATAATAAAAGAGTACTACATTCATTCAAAGAGCCATTCATTTCTCTTAAGCCAATTGAGAAATTTAAAATACGTTTAACGTTGGAATTTTGATACCTTATTCTCAAATTTTATTCCGCTAAATGTTGTCACTTGAATAAACGCAACAATATATTAGTGTTTTTGCTTCTGCAACTAAATATAATCGAGATGAAAGAAATTTCTCTTTCATATTTTAAAACATTTTTATTACTTGCTAACAGAGTTTGTTGAGCTTATGTATATTTAACTTATTTATGTATATTTTCGAATGTCATTCTACAATAAATCTCATTGTATTTCTCTTCAGTGAGCAAGAAAGAAAATAATTACGAACTTTAATGTATTCAACTACGTTCTAATCGTCAATTTTGATGATATTTTTCAAGTAGAAGTTTCGATTTATGTACTTAGTCATTAGGTTGTTTTAAAGCAGAAGATGAGAAAAGCGTGCAATCATTTCAGCGGGACTCGAACCCTAGACCTCTCGAATACGCGTCGAATGTGCTACCGTTACACCACAAAGGCATGCTAGAATAAGAGAGAAATTGCCTTGTAGTACATATCTAATATTTTTTCAGTCAATTTTGTAAATGAGAAGAAATAAATTTCTAGAAAAATACCTGGTGCATGTACTCAGACAGAAATATTAAATATACATTTTACTTTATCACTTGGACTTTAGTTCATTTGATTCCTTATACTTTATAGATATAGGAGACAAAAATAGAAATAAAATACTGATAAATATTTTTGTGGGAACATAGCTAGTAATCCTGAAATTTAACACATTTTGACAAAAATATAAGAAGAAAAAATTATACTTTGATAATATGTTTATCACCCATTCTTATCATTTTAAGTAGTATTTTGCTAAATAACCCCAAATAATAGATTTATTTGTGCTTTTTTCCAAAATTTGCGTGTCGAAAGTAGTCGGATATCATAATTCCAAATTGCTGAGAATCCCAGCTTGAGTTCATAGAAAAAAAAAAAAAAAAAAAAAAAAAAAATTAAAAAAAAAAAAAAAAATATTCACTTAGTTTCTCAATACCGAACTAAGCATTGTTTGAGACTTTAAAAATTGTTAACTTGGTTCTTCTCCTCAAAACATTTTCCGCATAGTGTTAATAAAAGTCTTTTCTAAACTGAATGAAATAAAAGAACGCTGAGCGAATTCATTGTGCGTGAAATAAATTTTGAGCTTACCAATAAAAACAATTTTCAGATGAGTTCGCATTTATTGAGTAAATATTTGTTAATAAAAGTTCAAAAAAATTGAAATAACATATGATAATTATGCATGTATGTTGATCACAGTTTGCTTACGTCTATGGATATAATTACATCCCTAATGAGAAATATCAATGAAGGAAGTTTACGGTAACAAAAAAAATTTCCTCAAATTAGTAAAGAAATTGGCTCATTGGTCAAGAGACAAGCTTTCTTTTTTTAATAGAAGAATACAGTTACTGATTTGTGAACTTTTTTTTTTTAATAAAGAAGGCAACTTCGTGAAACAATAACATTACATATACTTAACTTTTGTCCATGCGCCTGAACTTCGATAAATATAAAACTGAAAAGATCTCATGAAAAACAAATCATTTAATCAATAATTCGAATTACTGAAAAAAATCAACGTTAACTACGAATTCTATAGTTCGTGTTCATTTCTGTTTAATGAAAATTCCAATAATCAAAGCTATACTTATTAATTTATTTTTTATTGCCTAGGTCTTTGAAACTTAATTAAAAAAATAACTTTTGTAACACAGTTCTGACTACATCTAACAGGCAATAGTAAATATTTGTGAAGCTTTGTGTATCTCAACCATTTAACAAAAAACTGAAAGGGTTTTCGGTGCTCAAATATATATATTAAATAGAGATTAACAGTCACGATGAAATAAGTTGGCTTTGTCAGAGGAATTCAAAAATATACCGATAATCTTACCGAGCTTATAAGGAAAAAAATTAGGTTAAGTCATTGGCGATGCTTTAAAAATATCAGAGACACATTAAAAATATTCACTGGTGCATTAAAAATTACATCATATTTGCTCAAATCATCCTGATCCGCTAATCTCTCCTTATGGTATGTGTATTGAGAATATGGCAAAGCACACTAGGGCTATCTGCCTAAGGGGAGAGATGTCTTCGTTGAGAGAAACTGTCTCGTATACACGTTACACATGGGGAAAACCACGGAAACGACCATGCAGCCAGCCCGTTCCCGGGATTCGAACCTCGGACCGAACTACCAGTGTTCAGCGATTTTACCGCTCGGCCGCTGGTGGGCAATCTCTCCTTATGAGTTTTGCAGTTGATGTAGAAAGTCCGCAATAAAGAAAATATTTAAAAAATACTATTCAAAAATCTGCAAACGGCAAAGCAAATGTACAGCCCTTAGTGCATTTCATTAATTACCCATGATACATTGTGCATACTTTCTGATGCTATACAGGAAGATTGACCAGGTAGGGGAATAAAGGGAACTATCCGGAACTTCCCAGATAAGAAAATTATCCGAAGACAACATGTATATTACTTCCAGAGAAACAAAGGAAATAAGTACAATGAATTTTCTTACAATACATTTCGCAAATGTAAAGTTTTGATTCGCATTCTGACAAATATAGAGGATGTTTGCAAACTTTTGAGATGATTTTCATTATATTTATCTAAATATTTTACCTAACATTTTTCTGTTTGATAACCCTTATTCTTCACTATCTTTCTACGCCGTAATTTTCAAGACAATAAAGATTTTTATAGTGTCGGAAGAAGTATTTCATCCCATTTCTCTTAAACAGCTTTTCAAACTCCAGAGAAAGTTGTAGAAAGGCGTTTGGACGAATTGCTTTTTAAAAACCCCAAAGCGCAAAAATCCAAGGATGATATATCAGAAGATTTAGTATGGATATGAGCGAAAGGTATGGCCTTAATACCCGTACCTTGTTCCATTTTTTCCCAGGAAATCAACGTTAGATTTTGACGTGTGACTGCTTGCTTTGTCTTGATGCAGTTTTGCTAATTGTTGGCACTAAGGGTAAATAAAGGATATTTCATACTTGAAATTTCGATGTAAAATATGTTTCTGATAATGTATGGAGCTGATTTTAACATTTTCGCTACTCTCTTTATTTTTAATTTGCTGTTACATGAAAAGCCAACAACAATCAAAAATCCCTTTGAAAACCTTTCTTTCGATTCTTTGGACCATGTTTTAAGATTTTTTTTCCACCTCTCCTTTCAATACAATAAACGGACCTCTCAAGACTCTTCTATAGTGACAACATTTTTCCCTTTCTGTCCCGACAAATTTTTTTCACAAAGAATTTTATAGCGCCTTCTGCGTTTGGCGATATGTCGTGGAGAAAAATTATGCACATTATGTTTTTTCGCCTTTTCAAGATTCAAATCAGCATTAATCACTTTATTTAAAGTTGAGGCCGAGCATTTTAATGGTTTTGGAACTATCCGTTGGCTAGGGAGATTTCCTTTCAGCATTAAAGATCTTATAAGATCTTATACCTTTGTATCATTCGACACATTCTGCTTTTTTTTTTTAACCTGGGATATGTATTTGGAACAATTTTTCCACTTGAAGCCAAACTTTGGCGTTTTCTTTTCTTTTCTTTTTTTTTTTTTTTTTTTTTTCTTTTCTTGCTGACGACATTGCCTATCGTAGCTTTAACTATCGTAAAACTATGGCTTTCACAGCGGTTTTTAATAACTAGATGCGAATAATTTTCTTCGAAAAATTCGAATTCGAAAAAGCACAAATATAGCTTTTCAACCATTGCTTCTTTAAAAGCGCCATTTTGCTTGAAAACAAACTGTCAAGTAGCAGACGATAACTCATACTGTCAAAAATATAACTGCAGTTTAAAAAAAAATCTTCTGGTAGTCAATTTTTTTTACAGCATAGCAAAGTCGTCTAAAAAATGTGCGAACAACCTCTGTAAGTGCAGCACAAATTATTTGAAGTATTTTTTGTTTTGTTTTATTTATTGTTATTTAGAGGGTTATTAGTCGTAACAAGATAGTTATATACCAAGAGGACACCAGCTAAGTAGTTATTTAACTAGTTTCGAAGATTCTTGGACAAGCGGAGCTGAAATTTAGAGTTCGTGGTAGCAATTTTAATTTCAATAAAATTAAATCTCCTTAAAGTTTAATGTTTTTAAATGTCATGTAATGTTTGTTTGTTAACATTAAGTTAACATTTTTAAAATTATTCTGAGCCTACTAGTCAACGTAAAAAAAATTATTATAATTTACGCTCAACATTTGCTTTTTTTTTTAAATGAAACTTGAAACTAAGTATCTCGAAATTAAAATGGCGAGCTATTTTGAAGCTAGAATTCACTATTAAATATGAAGTATTAATAAAACACTAACAGGGATGCCTATAAAGCTCTCGCTATATCCTTTATCTCTACGTAACTAATTTAATCGTAGGAACATTTCAATTACCTTCTTAGGGGACTTCAGTATTATTCTAATTCAAACTCGCTCAGACAAGAAAAAAAAAAGAAAGAAAAAAAAAGTATTGTTTGAATGAATTAAAAATAGCTGAATTAGGAAAATTAAGCAAAGAAAATTTTTATCTTGGATTGCCATTACCAATAATTTTAGCTTTTCGTGAAGTTCATAATTGATTAGAAATTTATTATAGTACTCATATTGCACACATTCACATACATACATGCATACGTACATTATATACACATACATACGTACATAATATTATATATATATACATATCAGTCAGTTAACACATGATATAATGATGTTCTAAAGTATAAACTCGCTAAAGTCATCGTGATCCCTCCGTATAAATCGAGTTCCACCTGCTCAGCCACCAAGTGTTGATGACGACGTTAAAACACCGTGACGTTTTAAGTGACCTATTAGACAGCAATCAAATGTTTTTGACAGCTGCGTATCTTAACGTGGCTTGATTCAGCACTGATGATTTTTTACTCTAAATTGAAGGCTATAGAATGTGATGGTCGAAGCAAAACGCCACCACTGGAGATTATTTGAACAGATAGCAATTTGGAGAAATTTTTCCGACAGCTAAGTCAGCGAAGCGCGTTCATTTATATATAATATTGAAAGAAACACATTAGAATTCGCAATCGAATAAATTTTTGAATAAACTTCATATTGAAAACAAAAGACTGATATTCTAAAGATATTTTCATTTTTTAAACCCATTAAATAGCTGGAATTCTATTGATCGTAGGTACTTTTTGAGTATCTATTAACTTTGAATCATGTAATAATTACCTATGACCTGCTCCGCCATTGACACTACACATAAAAGGATATGACGTTATGCTATATTGAATCATATGACGAACAATTTCGAATGAACGTAAAATTAGCTGCAAAATTATAGTGTTCAGTCAAGCATACTCTTAGAAAAGAATTTATTGGATGAATATTTAAATAACTATGGATTTATTTTATTTTATTTTTTTATTATTATTTTGTTCCCGCAAGGGGAGAAATCAATAAATCTATTTTGACATTTTGGAAAATGTGAAGTTCAGGCAAACTTAGACAACCATATGTTTACCCTTCGACATCTTCATTTTTTTTATGAATTCCCATGTACGTATCTAATGAGGAATCTACTTTTAAAATACAATAAATATCATTAACCTTTTCCTTAACGAGGAACTATAGAAGTTTTTGAAGACTCAGAATAGCGCCAGCTCAGGTTATTAAGTATAATTAGGAAATTTACTCTTACGATAATGATTGTGGCATCTGCAACTCGAGTTACAAACTTCGATAATGATAGCAGTTATCCATGATGATCCCTCTTCACTAATCGAACACAAGCACTTTTAAAACAAATGTTCTTCCCCATTTTGCCAAATGGGGATTCGAGGGTCACGTTAAGGCCTCAGATGAAAGAAAGGAAGAATAAAATAAAAGAACTCAATATGATGTGTATTGATATAACTCAGTAAGCTGTAATCACATGACATCGAATTTATAGAGGTGAGCATAAATAATAATAATAATAATAATAATAATAATAATAATAATAATTTTTGAAGCTACAAAGTAAAGAGAATATTGAACAGATGTTGCATCTAAAGAAAGTAAATAGTATTTCAGCTTTAAGATTCCAAGAGTTTCTCAAAAGAATGAAATCTGGAACTTATAAAATTACTTTGTTTCGTTCAAATCCTAGAAATGTTATAAATAAAATATACATAAAGCTTTCCTTAGATTATTATACATGGATATTTAATTTAACTTTCAAACTTATTTCTTACTTAACTTTATGTTTTATTCTAATAATATAAAAACTTAAAACTAACCTAATAAGCAAACAGGCAATGCTGATGAGAGAAGCTGAAAAAAAAAAAAAAAAAAAAAAGATTATCTTTCTGATAAAAGTGAGGATCAGGTATTCTTCTTTCCTTACAGAACATTTTCTGCTTTACCAAGGCAGTTACCATTTTAAACTCGAAAATATATAAAATTTATATAGTATAAATATATAAATGTTATTTATTTACAAGAAATGAAAAGGAGGTATTTAATATTAGACTTTTAAAACCCTATTCAAATGCAGTAAGTGTTATTATTCGTTTGCAGTTTGCGGGCTAATTTCATTACTCTGTTTAAAATTTTTGAAATTATCGTGAAAAATATAAGATCTGGACAAATGCATGCTTTAAGGTATTTATTGTGGAACACTCTATAAACAACTGAACTTCAGCTGTACAATAAGTTTTTTGCTTGAAATGAAATTTCAGTGCATAAAATTTATTATGAAAAATTGCTACTTAAATTTTCTGAATTCAAATTCTGTAAGCGCCTATTCTTCAAAAAAAATTAACATATCGAACTGTTCTTAATTGGGCATTGCATACTAATTGGATATTGCATTCTTAATTGATACTGCATTGGATTATTTTATACTTGCGTTTAGTTAAGTATTAACAATGTTTTTCTCTTCCTAAAGCAAAAATATATTAATGTAAAACATCACTTGATTATTACAAAAAATTGCTTCAAATCTTTAAATTGTTTCAATCATTCCTCCTGGAACAGCGAAATTTTTTGTGGAAATCGTATTATTTAGAAATACTTCATTTTCATGTTTGAAATTAGACCTTTTAATTTATGAATATGTCGACACAACTTTTGGAATCTAGAAAATAAATAAAAGTTAGCATTTCATTTCGTTTATGCTGTTAATTTACAAAATTTCATCCGTAACAGTATTCATTAGATAGCTCTCGGTAAAATCTGGTACACGGCTAGACAGATAACCTTTGTATTTAATTGCCTAAGTCATTCATTCTCTTTGTAACAGCAGTTTTCTGCAACTCATCTTTAACTTTCTAGCTACGTTTCAAATTCAAAATTCTATTTCATTCTTTACTAATACTGTTATGGAAAGATAAGTCTATATTACCAACCTTAATCCAATTTCTGAATAAAGTCCTATCATACTAATTACTGTTACGTGAAACTGAAGTCTAATACAAAAAGCGGGTTAGGCTACAAAAATTTAAAACTCTATTTTCATTTTCTAACAATTCCTAATGATTTTCCTACAGTTGTTCCTAACAATTTCAGTTCATAGCATCTGCAAATACATTTATAAGAAATATAAATGATTGATATTTTTATCACTTTATTTATTTAATTTTACCCTTTCGTTTTTGCGTGCTGAAATTACTTGATCACCACTTACAAGTGAAAGAGTTTATCCCAATCATAATGCTTTCACTTTTTTTAACTATTAAAAATTACTTACCCCCTTTTCTTTGTAGATTTTTACTAATTTGACTTTAAAGTAAAATTTCTTTCTGAAAATTTTTAGTTTTTAAGTCTCAATGTTTTTGAAAAATATATTCAATAAAGTTCTGCTTATATTCATCATACTATGAAATACAACACTTTTTATTATTGTTAAAGTTATTTTTGTAATAAAAATATACCATTATTATTATTATTACTGCTCTGTGTGTATCGTTTAAGATACATTGTTCGCATCTCCTCTTGGTAAGTCAGCGTTGAGAACAAAGCGACACTGAGTTGGCTTTTCCCAAACCTTCTGTTTGAGCTTTACAAATTTCAAATAATAACCTCCTTTGATATCCATCAAAATGCATTACTTTACCATCGTACAACATTTCATTATTTACTTGAACGGACCGATCTTTATTATTTAATGAAACAATTTTAATACTGTAGCATAATAAACTAAAAAATTACGCTTTAATTTCAGTGTGCAGTCGTTAACTGTATTTTTATAATATGATTTCGTTTTTCAACAAGCCTGTGTTATCCGATATTCCAGATCACTTGTCGACCACCCAGTCTCGTTTAAGTCGGATAATCGGACCTCTAAATTGCATATGAATCCGCTGATCTAAAATTGAATTATAATAGCAAAAAGGGCCCCCCCCCCAATTTCTGTTACCTGCTTCCTCAAATTATTGATTTTCAGAAAGAAACTGTAAAACAGTAAGTGAATAGATGCATGCAAAGCCTGAGCCTGCAAGTATTTAACAATTTATATATTTTATTCATTTACAAAACATTTATCACATGTAATTACCAATATATTTTCTTTGTTCAACGTTTGCTCCTACTTTTGAAGCAGGTCATGGAAAAAGATAAGTATTCTTGTGGAAATACGAACTAGCAAAGCATAAGAGAAGCTTTTGAGTGCTTTTCCTTAATTACCAGTTAAATAACCAGTTAATTGAATAACCAGTGAAATATTTTCGTGATACAGTGCCTAAGCATTTTCAGTATGGGGAACTGTAAACGAGTCTTTTCACTTAGAAATAAATTAATATTTTTTTAACTAGTTGCCAAATTAAGGGATATGTGTAGTTGAAAATATGTAAATATTTTTATATCTAACGAAAGCAAGCTATTAAATTTTAAAAGCTCCAAATTTTGTCAGCGAATCAGCCTTCCACGATTAAAAACTTATTATTCTAAAGGGTATTAAATTCTGTGGAGTGTTCTTCAGTCCTCAGTCAAAGACAGGTGGCAAGCATTTACAGACATGAAGGTATGTAAGTGATCTGCAATGAATTTTCTATAGCATACTTACCAGCAATTGCTTCAGTCAGAAGACATAGGCTAATATAAACAGTGTAAACATAACACCACAGACCTATAGGAGTTTACTACACAAACTAACACTATTCATGAGATCATGCTTGCAAACTATACCATTCTACTGTACAAAACTCTGTCTTTGAGATTATTCCAATCTTTCAACTGATTGATAACTTATAAGCAACAGTGCTTAAATAGGGGTTTGGCTACTTAACCCAATGGAAAACAGGTAGCCAGGAGCAGTTCTTTCAGGAAGGATTTATATTTTTCCTGCACCAAAATTGCAGTTTTTTTTATGTTGTTATTGTTGTTGTTAATTTTTATTGTTCGTGACATTTGATAAGAGCTCCATAGTTCAGGTGTAAATGTGTAAAGCTCTCATCAACTCAGTTGTATAAGAATTTGCTATGCTAAATATGCGGAAATGATATCAGAATGATTCTGTTAATAAGATCAATACTATTAATAATTATTTTTCAGACCATAAATCTGAAAGAAAAGAGTTCTTACACGATTTCCAATACTGCATGGCCCATGGGTTATGATTATAACACTGCGTTAAATATCAGATAACTCACGATATGCAGCAAGCAGTTATTGTAAATGATTGCTAAATTAAATTTTTTAGGTATCTCTTTTACTGTTTTTATTAGCACTATCGATTATTTCAGTTTCCTTCAAAACTAATCCTGAAAAATAATTCATCTAGATTAATATAATTATTAGCCGAATTTCAAGTATTTTTTCTGCATTTCCTATTGAAAGACAATTAAAATATATCACTTGCGTATTTTTTAGGAAATCATATTTTATCATTTTTTAGGGCATTTATTCGTTTTTGTTGATATCTCGAGCTTCATTTTTCTGAAACATTGTTGTCTAGGGGCTAATATTCAAGGATAAATATTAGCACAGTAACATTTTCCATTATTAAATAATAACAAAATAAGCATTTTCAGGTTATCAAAAGTTATGAAAAATCGCCTCTAGCTATTTTCAATTTTTTTCAAATGACTTTATATACAAGTATCATCTTGCTTTAGAAAGAAACTTTTTCAGACCTGATTAATGATTTTACTGTTTAGGATAAATTTAAATGAGCAACAGTATTCTTTGTTAGTTATTACACTGAAAGATTCTTCTATGCAATACCTTAAAAGAGTAAAACCATTTAGTAGCTTCCTGGAAGCATGCAAGTAGTTGCTTAAATTTAATGAATTAATGCAAAGGATTAATGAGAATCTCTACTCAACAGAAAGTACAAAAATATATTATAAATTAATCACATTCGGATAGCATATTTAAGAAACGCTTCATTAGCTTTAAGTGACAGCTCATTTCGCTTACATTAGATGATAAAATGAAATAATGTTAATTACGCAAAATTAAATTAGAAACGATCTTCGAAATGTGTAAATGTTCTTTACTTAAGTATTGCATTTATGTTCGGTAGGAAAATGACATTAAGGTTAAATTTAACTATCATCGGATCATAAAGAGAGGGAAAATGTTATGATGGAAAAGAATTCAGAATCTGATGGCATAAAAGTTAAATTGTCTCTAATTATATTAAGCACGTGTTTCTGAAATTTAATGAGTTGCGTTTTGGTACTTCTTGAATAAATTCCGTGCATCTGCGAGATTAAAATGGAAACAATCAGAATTATTATGGGAGAGGAGATGTTTTGCATTAAATTAAAGCAGTAAAATAGATACGTAATACACCCGCTATGGCTTAAAATTAATGTGAATGCTTTCGAAACAGCCGTTTTTATTGCTGTAAATAAAGGACATAGCAGTATTTTAATTTCCTACTGTCGTTGAATTATGGTTGTTATTAGGAACTACCTGCAGTTAGATTTTCCGTCCGATTACATTTAGCTGAAAAGCCTTAATTTTGGAGGCTGAAAAGTACTATTTGTTTTGAAATTTTCATAGACAATTCTTAGAGTGTTTAAGCACGGAACTTAGTTATTTAAAAATTTGCTATTATACTTTATGATAAAAAATATACAAAAAGGTAATACGTTTTCTTATACTCTACAGTTAAATATATATCGCATTATTTTAAACTGACATGTTATATTGTTTTATTATTTAACTGATTTTCTTTAACTAATTCATCAATAAAATTTTGTGGTTCCATACGAACTGAAAAATTTAAGTTTAAAATTTTAAAGCAAATTACTTTCATGATACATACTTTATCCATTTTAATTTGGATAATTATTTCTTACTTGCAACTATTTATTCGATTATCTCTTCTGGGTAAAAGTATATTTACGAGTACCCCTTGGCGAAAATTGGCGATTTTTGGCGGTACATGGATACCGAGTTTGTGCAATTCTTTAACTTGTTATTTTGGCTGTGTGTACAAAAATCGCTGCTACACAAAGACAAAATAACAAGTCAAAGAATTGCACAAACTCGGTATTCATGTACACATTAACCTATTTTCACTTAAAAAAATCGCAGAATTGCACAAAGTAGGCATTGCGCACTCCCTTGTCTTTGTCCATCTACACATCGATATATTTTCACTTAAAAAGTCAAAGGAGCACCCAATTCTAAGTAAAAGTATATTTACGTAACGTTCAACTACTCAGGTTATCATAAACGAAACAACAACTTGGCTATAAATGAAACAACTTCGCGATAATACAAGGGGTATACTTCTAACCTACCTTCTGGAAAACTTCTTTGACAAACATTTTTTTGCTTCTTGAAGAACAGGAATCTAGGCCTGATTGCCCTCGAAATCATTTGAGTCTAATTAAGAATTTATGCCATTTTAATGTTGCATTTGTTGCCCAAATTAAAATTTTTCTTTCGAACATTTCTCTTCTAATTCCACTTTACTGGCCTTAGACTATTTGTTCTAATTTAATAAATAAACAATTAATAAATAATTTAATAAATAAATTAAGGCAAGCTTTCAATCTGCATCAATTTTGATTACGCGATGCCTTTTCACCTTTTTAGTAAAAATAAGTAAAACTTCAACCTTGAACGGGTCGCATAAGAAAAAATATCAATCAGAAAGAAGCGAAGAATAGCTTAATATGATATTTATATATTATATAACAAATAAATGCGAATAAATTATTTACAATCAACGAATTGTTACTAATATTCACTGCAGTATCAAGTATGACTGGCCGAAAGCATTATAGGAATATTCAAAAACTTCAGCTCTATTAAATTCTGATCTATTATTCTGATCTATTAAAATTTTACGAAAATTGTGGATATAAGAATTAAATTATTCCAAGCAAGGATTAAGAAAAAATAAAATTTCTCTAATAAATTTCAAGTTCTTTATTTTCCAAAGCAATACGTCGAGATGTGATTTCATTTATCAAATTTTATCTAGATAATGAATCAGTGATGCAACAGTTAGCATGATTGTTGCAACAGACTTACACAATACTTAACTTACTCAAATTAAAATTTGTGCGAGATTATATAAAGCTATATTTATTCTGCCTTAGCAGCATTCATGAAAAAACAGTAGTGTGATTATAAGCTTTTGAAGAATTAATAAATATACGTAAAAATAATTCATTTTAAAATAAGAATAATATCTCAAATAATTTAGTGCAAATTATTTTCATTTAAATTGTATTAACCTAGAATGAAATATTAAGCTGTGGTAATTACCAAAACAGCTCGTCTTTATGATTTCAATGATAATGTTAAATCTTCTTATATTATATTTTAGATTAGTAAGAATGAATATAATTTTATCTGCGTTTTGAAAAGTATTGAAAAAAGAATATTAGAAAAACTAAATTTTAAATTCACCTCTCTTTTTCTTGTAAACGTATGTTAGTAACGGATATTAATCCCAGCTAAACTGAGAATATTAGAGGCTTTCTAGATATTACGTTTAATTTTATACTTATTACAAGAGAAGATAATTTTTTATTTATGTGTGAATGTATTTCTCTCATTTTAGGGATAAATTTCCTGACATTAGTAATATTATTTTACGCGTCAAGATAAAAAAAAATAATTATACGAAACTATACGGAAATCCAGAAGCAAAGGCAGATTAATCTCGACTTTACCACGAATAGCAACTAATGCAAAGTTTGGTGTCAGGAATATGAAATCAGCTAAAAGCAATACATTTTTTTTTTACTTGTACACTTACTTCTTTTTAATTGTATTGTTTTTTACTTGAATGCTCATTTTCCTGTCATTGAATATATTTAGCATAAGGAACTCATAAGATAATTAAAAGCATATATCTTTTCATATACTTCTTAATGTCGACGTTTCTATTGGAACTCAAAATGAATTCAACTATGAGTATTAAAAAGAATGAAACATCTCATTCTACATCAGGTGTTTCATTTCAAACTTGGAAATCCTTCTTAATACGTTTTCTCTACTACTTAAGCATCATTATTAGATATATATTCATAAGTTATTTTCAGGTAAATCTTACGGTACAGCTTTAGCTATTCTGTCATAGCATATTACCTGATTAATCAGTAGAAAACAATACATTTTTTGGATTTATTCATCAAAATTGACAAGTATCTTTAAAAATGCATTTGTTCCCTTATTTGCGAAAGAATGTACCAGGCTCTCGAAATTTTTTTCTTACTGCATGCTGGCTCGTACCCAAAAAGCAATAATATTATGCATTGCGTTTAATTGAATTTGAAGGGCCTATAATGAACGATTTGGCTTAATTTTTAGGCATGTTAAAAGACTAGCTTTAATTAAACTTACATAAGTTTAAATTTAAATTAATTTTTTCTAATGTTTTGAATTTTACCTATGGCACACATACTAACATATAAAGCTTTACGAAATAAAACGAGATGCAACCCGTTTCGCTAGCGACCAACGAGAGGTTTTAACGGGATGAAAGAGAAAAAGAAAGCAGCGAAGCTTGGTCAAGAAAAGAATAAAAATAAAAAACTGAAGAAGAAGAATGCTGTTGAAAGCGCAATACATTTATGAAGCTCGTATATTATTCACTAAAGTTGTGGATTTGGGAGAAAAGGTTTTCGTGCCTTGTCTTCAAAATCCATGCGCTATCTGTGAGCCACTATCTATAACATCGTATCGAGAGAGAGAGAAGGAAAAAAAACTTTATCGCTGTTTCTGTCCATCTGGGCTTCAGATACTGAGCATATAGTGAGGAGCGAGTGTCTAACTCCATTCAGGCGTGAGGAGGACGACTTACCCATCAGCAAAGTGCCTTCTTCGTCACGTATGACTGGCTGGACACAACTTAGGACCGGCACCAAATTTAGATTTTACCAAGTAGATAATACGTTATTATAACCTGTCATTGTACAAAAAGTGTCAATTGTTACACAATTAGATATGTCAATGAATTTTAATGTTTTACATGGCAATAAGTAAAATTACCATGTGAACGAATTTTCATTAGCATATGAATTACCTCAGCAACATTATATTCAAAAGTGAGTGCGAAAATGATATACAAAACTTACTTAAGTGTTTCTAGAAAATCTGATTTTACCATTATGTTTACCTTTTTAAAAAAATAATGTCCTTATTTAAAGTACCATTTAAATGTAAAATTTATTTCTCGAACATAAGCTCTGATGACTCTTCCAGAGGAATAGTTAAATTTTTTTATGGCACATTCGAGGATTTTATACCGAACTAAATTTAATTTTATATTATATATTGCCCATACTTTCATGATACTGTAATTATAAAATCAAAATATTCCTGTACTTGTAAATCGTAAGTTTAGTCTTAGATATCCTTGGACAAAAATAACAGGGAAAAAATAAAAGAGTATCACAAAAAGCGATGCGAATTTTAGTACGAACGGTTAATTCTGATGTTATTTCCTAGAAAAGATTGCAAAACTTTTTCACATTGGTAAAATAAAAAAGAGGTGGGGGTAGAGAGAAAGAGAAAATTATACATTACAAAACAAAATATACTACAGTTATCGATATCATTACAATAACATTTTTAATATTATTGATCATATTTATTATAAAAACCACTAAAATAACAAAATTTTCTTTAAATGTTAACAAACTGAAATTAACTTGTTTCAGTAAGCAGATTTCGTTGGGCTTGATATCTAAAGGAATAAGATTTTAGTACTACAATGCTGAATGCTGAAGGAGAATAGAAGAAAAAGGAAGGGAAAGTAAAATTATTAAACATGTCATTTCCACCCATCCATCATCATTTGAAACTGATTATACGTGATCACCATCAATAAACCACTAAAACGAAATACATTTTAGACATATATATCAGCTTGATTGACTCCTCGTAAACGAAACATGATAGATATAAACGAATTTACAGAACATCTCTTTAAAAACACTCGTTTCACGTTATGCTATTATTTAAATAAAGAAGAAAGCGTGTACAAATTACTTAAAGTTTACTAACGTGACAAAGTCATGAAATGAGTTTAAAAACATGAAATACGTTAGTGCCAAATCAATAATTTAAACGCTTGGCAAAAAAAGGACATAAAGCTCAGAGGAATAGAAAAAATTACTTATTTTCATTTCAGATAATTTATAAGCACGTTGCGTTAGATAAAAAAGGAAGATGATATTGAAATCTGACAGTTTCTAAACTGAGATATATAAACGGGCCTTTGAAAGATACTTGTAAAATCTTTTGAAACAAAAACAGAAGTATGGAAACGCCCTTAAAATAACAAGAGTTTATATGAAACCTAATCAGAAAGCTCAACGCTGATGGATACCTCAAAGTCGTGGATGGACAAGTATTTGACATAAAAGTTGAGAGAATATACCGTCTAAGAGGGACAGAGGTGGCTTTCTTTATTTTTATATGTTTGAGCGCGTGCACGTTCTCCCTTCAGCTTAAAAAGCTCCGCAATCTTCTTAAAATGGCATTAAACCTTCTTCTTGATGTCCAGACGGGACCTTCATTGGATGAAATGGCTTGCTTTATTGTTTTATTGTATGACCGCTGCTCGAGGTTATCAAGTGAACAGTGCACAAATAAGAACAGTTTTTTCGATTTCTTTTACTTTTTTGTCCCCCTTTCTGCAAGGATGCCATTTGCAAATGAGTTCTTATGGAGAGACTCAGTGGAGGGAGGAGGTCAGGTAAAGCCCTCCGCTGTTTTTCTCTGCCCGCGTATCAACTCATGAATTTTCAATCATATCGGACATTTTGAGAAACGTCCACGACTAAGACCAAAAAGAATTGGGGGGGGGAGGGATTGATGGGCTCAAAATTTATATCATTGGTTTTGAAATTGAGGAATTCTATACTGGAGATATAAAATAAGAATTGCAGTGAACTGTTATAAATATATCACAAAAAGAAGTTTTAATCCAATATGGACAGAATTAGAATAGATAACACTGTTAATAATTAATTTAAGATAAAATAACATTTTCTTCTTTTACTACTTCAAAGCTCAAATTTTGAATTTAGAATAATTCTCTTCTGGAGTGTGTTCCTCAGTTTGTTGAATATTCTTGAAGTTTTCGTATTTTTAACCATTACAACAGAGCTTAAAAGAGCTTCGCTAGCTCCATGTCCGGATGTTGTTTCGGAAGACGCTTTTTATTCGTTTTCAGAATAAAGTCAATAGAAAGCCCACCACTAGATCATGCACAGCTTTAATAACCGAAAGGATCCGCTTCTGGAGGGTGTTTTGAATGCAATGCGCAAAGATCTCATTCAGTTTTGTCTAATAGCAATTATTTGACAGCTTTGTCTAATGTATACCCTCCGTGGTGAAGACTATATAATTATCCTGTATTAGTCGAACCATTCTGCGTCTTTATTCGTTTGAATAGGAACTACTCTCTTTTCCGTAATTATATAACCATGAGATATTTGCCTGCGGGTGACATTAGTTATTTCACATCCAGTCGCAAGGGGGGAAAAAGAATAAGACCTTCTGCTTTGCTTAGGCTTAGATTGAGGCAATTGGCAATTCTCTTTATAAATGAAAAAGAATGTGGTAATTAATGGTCACGAAATGGGGACTTGTCGATCCCGCAGACTTGCTCCCTTGCATAAATGAACGTACCTTAAAGAACCATCAACAAACGAACATTACGTTTCACTGTTCAACCTTCAAGGGCTTTAATTAAATATCGAGCATACGGAAAGAAGTGAGTTTTAAATGATACTTGATTACAGTACTCATGCTAAAGAGGCAAAATAACGATTTTGGAGAAACTGCCACGTAAAAGCCTGCTTTACCAAATGCATATGTATCTGCAGGGAAAGTGGAAAAAATCTGATGCAAAGGTTAAAATTTTGACACTGGGAAAAGGACATTTATTTGATATACTTTGATCACAATTCAGGTTGCTCAACTGCTGGTGCTTGGCGTGTTCATTTATTTAAACGTTAAACCTATTATAAACAAACATATCCATTTATTTATGATAGTTAAATCATAGACAGTGTTATCAGTCAGCTGAATATGTAATGCCACTGTCATTCAAATTAAACTAATAATACATTCAGCTGAAATGTAACGATTAAGAGCAGAATGAAATATAAAGCTCATGTACAACTTTGTTCATGCTTATTATCTCATCACACGTAATGTATATAGTGAACCACTTCTATCAACGAAACTGACAAAACTGATCACTTTATGAAGAAGGTCTCTTTATATAGAGAGAGGCAGAGTAATAAACAAATACACACACACACAATATATATATAGAGAGAGAAAGAGGTACATATATGTGTGTGTGTATTTACTATACAATTTTTCTTGACTCTACTTTTTTAAAGCATTTTCTCCCTCCTTTCTATACGCATGCCTTCGTGCTGTAATTGGAAGTGTACTCGACGCATATTTGAGAAGTCCAAGTTCGAGTCCCGGTGAGGGTATTGCATCGTTTCTGTAATAATATATATAGCCTAATATAATCTGTAATAATATATATATATATATATATATATATGTGTGTGTGTGTGTGTGTGTGTACTTGCAGTTAGCATAGTAAACAAAATCTGTTTTACCTATTCAGGTAAATGTATGCAAACTCTAAGGCATAAAATTAAAAAATAGAAATAGTTTAAATCTAAAGGATATATTTGAATGAATTTTAGATGTTTTGCAACAGTTGTAGACTCAATTTGATATAAACAAAGGCTATAGTAATTATTTTCCAATTGTTACGAACTCAAACCATGTGTTTGAGTTCGTAAACATTAAACCGCATGTTTTTAAATCTCTTAATATAGCAGAAATAAAAACATTTTACTTAAAGATAGGTTTCTATATATGAGGTATTTAAATGCATTTCCGGTTTCATAACTCGAAATGACATTACAAAATGTCATTCTTAGCCACAATCTTAAATTATATTTTCTTCTTTAATTCTAATTTTTAATTAATTTAATAATTACATTATAAATATGCAGATAGTGCAAACACAAATACCTTATAAAGTTCCTTTCCAAAACAGAGCAGGGAGAGTGTATCTGTAAGTTGTAAATACAGTAATATTGACAACTGAAATGTTGGAGACTGCACCTAAGACGTTGGAGAATCTCACGTGACAGCAGGTTTGCACTTGAGAGAAAGGACGAAGATCATCTACTAATATCATATTATCATTTGTGTCGACATTTTCAATACTTGGATATTCTAATGCAAAAACCGAAATTGTTGTACGCTGGCATTTCTTTCCCCATATTTGCTCTACACACGTTTATTCTACAAAAGTCATGCAAAATGGGCTTTAAATTTGTGTGTGATACAAAACTTAGTCACTTTTTTGCGATTATTTCACAAATGTCAACCGTACTTCCGTTTCTTACACAGAAGCAGAAGCAAAATACTTCTCTCAATGTACATATATATTTTTTTAATCAAAAAAATGCGCCAGAGTTTTATATAAAAGCAATGTTTTGTAAAGAAGATGCCCTTAAAATAGGAAACACTTGCATTCACAATCCTTATTATTGCATATAGTGCATTATATAGGCGCTGAGTTATGCAACACAGCAGAGAATAGCATAACAAAGATATTACTTAAAACATTGTATATAAGCAGACCTGGAGCTGTCCTCCATAGCATGTAAGGGCGAAAAGCACCAATTGAGAAAACATCAATGTATATTTAATGGGAGAAGAAAAAAAAAAAAAAGGTACTGCCCGCGGTGTGGTACCAATACAAAATATTGCAACCAACGCCTGGCAAGGTCTCCTGTGATTCCTGTGGGGTGTAATTATCTGGTTAACTAGTGTGCCTGGACAACACATTGCCAATTGTTAAACGATGGGTATCCACCACACTTCATCATATCCATATTCATAGAGTATTATATTGATATTCTATTGCATGACAGCGCTGCATTTCTGTTTTCAGCAGATGTACTATTTCATCATGTGTTTCAAATGTTTAAAATTATAATTCACATCTTGCGAAGCACATTACTTGTGTTTCGTAAGATGACATTTACAGAGACATTACTTCGCAAGATGAGATTACTTCATTAACATTTACAGAGAAAATGTTAAAATGGAAGAGAAACTTAATATTTTCTCTTTCATTTTAACGTACAATGTTATTTTATGAAAAATAAAGTGTTGCAATAGAAACGTACCATGCAACTGTAATGTTTCACAAAAATTAGATACTTTGTAGAGTCATTAGGTTATTTTTAAAGCAGAAGTGATGAAAAATAAGCAGCGCCCTCTGGAACCACGGAGCTCTGGAATACGCTTCCAGCGTGCTGACCACTGCACTATAAAGGTATGCTAAGAAGGCGGGAGAAATACCTTATATACTCCCCCTTTCAAAGGGAAACTGGGTTTTTAGGGGGACCCAATCACCAAATCCTGGGTGTGGAGAATCATCATCCACCACCATTTTAGTTCGGGCGCCACTGTAGAGACATTATGTATTTTTTTGGAAGCAAAAGAAGTGAAAAATGAGCAACGCCCTCGCCGGGAATCGAACCATGGACCTCTGGAATATGAGCCTAGCTTGCTGACCACTACGAAGGCATGTCAAGAAGGCGAGAGAAATACCTTATATATATATAATAATAATAAATATAATAAATAGATATCCCTCTTTAATAATATAAAATATCTTAATAAAAATTACTTATTACCTACTTTTTCGTTTCACCAAACAAATAATTATATATAAAAATAACTATGCAGGTATGCAACATAATTTTCGTAAATAATTTTATTGATTCAAATTCTAACAACAATGTTCAAAGTTCTGCAGTTTACTTCGTTTGCTCAAAACGATAATTTATATATAGTCACCCCAATTCTGATTTATACAAATTTTGAGCAAAGGTTTTAGAACTTCGTAGAGTCATTAGCATTTCTTGAAACAGGAGATGTTAAAAATTTTCAATGACCTATCCGAGACTCGAGCCTAGGACTCTCGAATATGCGCCGAGTGTGCTACCGTTATATCACGAAGGCAGAAAATACCTTATGATTTGAAACAAATAATTCAACTAAAGAATAGCATTAAAAACAGACAAAAAACTCGTAATAAGAAAATGACAACGACTGTAACAAACAAATTCTGCAATCTTGTTTGAAATTGGCAATATAGAGAATCAAACGACGTTTTCTGCGAAAAATCATGTCACTCGTAGCCAAGAATGCCAAACTGTCGCACCTGTAAGAAGAGTGAGAGGAACTTTTTTTTTTCTTTTTAACTCTAAGAAGAGAAATATGATCACTCTTCAATGAAGAAAATTCTTACTCGGAAGATTTAAGCATGGCAATTTGAAACTAATTGCTTGTAGAACTTTACTTATATAAGAAAAACTTATCTTGTTATTTTCATTCTTATATTTTTATATTCATTTTCATTCTCATTCGGCAACTGTAAAACTTGAAAATATCAGATAACCTATATATAAAGTATTAATGAAAATATTTGATTTTTTGTTGTAGTTTATGATGTGTGTAATTGCCGCCCAGTCGATATCGTAGTCAGGGAAGCTGATTGCGATGCCGAAGGGCCTGGGTTCGAATCCCGGAGAAGGCATGGTTGTAACTGTCTGTCCCTTCATAGGAAATCCGATGGTGGCCCATCTATTAGGTGCCTCCATAATAAAATTGTCCACCACATCCGGCCTTGTATAGATTAATGGACTGGGTTACATTTGTAATTGTTCACAATCTGCCATTGAAAAAAAAATGATGTATGTAATTTTCTCTCGTACTGCATAAATAAAGTTACAATTTTTAACTTATCTTTTCAAATCCTGTTCAGAACTAACATAAATTTCGAAAAAGATATTACCTCTGAAGAAGTAACATTTTTTGACAACAGCAAACAATGTAAGGAAAAAAAATAAAATACAAACTTACAATAATATAGATTTAGATTTAATTTTAAGTGAGAAAAATAATTTAATTTTCGATAATTCTGCAAACAAAACTAAAACAGGATTTCTTTTACACTAAGTAAGATTAATAAAACACCATTCACAGGAATCCCCCAATTTTAGATTTTCAACACAGCTATGGAATCTTAAGGAAAACGGTGTCCGCCGATAACATCGCGGCAAAAACATCGCCGATAACATCGCGGACGAAAACGTCGCGGAGAAAACAAGGCAAGGCGAAAACGTCGTGTTACAAAACATCGTGGGAGAAAACATCGCAAAGAGAAAACATCGCAGTTCTAAAACATCGTGGTACAAAACATCGTCGTCGAAAATAAAGCGATTCAAAAACTTCGCAGTTTAAAAACATCGCCGTCGAAAATATCGTGGTAAAAAATAAAGTATCTACAAATCATCGCATGACGATAACATCGCAGACATGCTTTTTTCAGGCTTTAATAACTGTAAATGGATATTCCCATAATGATTTGTGAGCGCAAGATGTAAAGAAGGATAATTTTTACTTTCATATTTTTTATTAAATATTAAATTTTTGCTGAGAAAATAAGAAGGAAACTTAAGCATAGAAAATTAATGCAACTTATAGCACTTAGTAGAATTTTAAACCGACATAGTTAACTAACAAAGACCATTAATAAATCATTTTTTATAAAATTTTTACTGGTAATTTTTCATAAAAAGTATAATCTATTAAGTTGCATTTAATTTTCTATGCTTAAGTTTCCTTCTTATTTTTTTCAGCAAAAATTTATTAGTTAATAAAAAAATGTGAAAGTAAAAATTATCCTTCCTTACATCACTTGCGCTCACAAATCATTATGGGAATATCCATTTACAGTTATTAAAGCCTGAAAAAAGCATGTCTGCGATGTTATCGTCATGCGATGATTTGTAGATACTTTATTTTTTACCGCGATATTTTCGACGGCGATGTTTTTAAACTGCGAAGTTTTTGAACCGCTTTATTTTCTCCCACGATGTTTTGTAGCACGACGTTTTCGCCTTGCGTTGTTTTCTCCGCGACGTTTTCGTCCGCGATATTTTTGCCGCGATGTTTTCGGCTGTAACCAAGGAAAACAAGCCAAATGTGAGCTTGTTATAATATCACTGTTATTTTAATTTAACCATCATAACAAAAGTTTTTTTTTTTTCCTTTTAAAGAATGATACTAATTTAATGATTTTATCAGATTTGCTGGATGCAGGAACTGAAAACTAGAAATCCAAAATTAATTTGTCAATAATGTCTTTTATAACTAAAGAATTTTTTTTAATCTTTTTTTCTTTTAGAACGATATTTACGATTATATAATCCATTTAAACAATCATTTGCTATCCAGACACCTTCTATTTAAATTTTACCAGATTTATTAATAGAATGTTGCAGCATATCACAACTAAAAGCGTGCCAAATAATATCCCATGTTGCTTGTCAAAATGATTCATCGATGTAATTAATCTTATTCATATACTGACGGAAATGTTAGAAATTAGTCAAATGATCTTTCAGATGAATGTTACAGTTTAGCTATGAGGATACTGGAAATTGGAATAATAGGTAGGTTTTAGCTACTATAAATAAATTACTAAGACTGCAAAATCAGTTTTAGTTTTGAGAGCATTAACATTTTAATTTTAGCGACACGCAAATTTCTTTTCGGTGTTTAACAGTCTATTCACTCTTTTCGGTGTGTAACAGTCTATTCACTCTTTTCGGTGTTTAACAGTCTATTCACTATTAAAAAATTTTTAAATGAAGCAGGAAGAATCTAGAAATATTTTCCCCATGGCAATATTTCTAGATTTTCAAGCTCAACACCCACATGATTAATTTAAACGGTAATTAATTATGGACACATTTGATTTTCAAAGAAATTTCTTTAAGAAACAAGGCCTCTAAATGTCTTTTAAGTCAATATATCAGAATAGTTACTTTTAATCCTCGGTATTAAAAGTAAATATTCTGATATTATTTACATTTAAACCTTGAGTATTAAAGTTAATATTTAGTTTTCCAAGGATTACTTTTTAATGCTTTGAACAATGTTCGATTTTCATTCATATACTAACCTTGCATTTGTCTCCTTAGTTCATTTAATTTTGAGGAGTATTTAATTTAGTTTTAATTTATCCTTTATCTCATTGTTAATAATTTAAGTTAGTAACATTTTATTTACTTATTTACAATTTATTCAATTTCAGTTGCTTGTTATAGGCTTACTTATTTATTTTTAATAGTTTTGCGTTTTACAAAATTGCTGTTAATTATTGAATTTTACTTCCCACTGTAGTGAATTACCGTCCTGATAATTTATAGAAGTTGCAGGATTGAGAAGCCGATTGCTCAATTCAATTCATATGATGATCCATGTAAAAAAGGTTAAGCCCTATGTAATAACAGAAGCAGTCTGTGAAGCTTGCGAGAAAAACAGAAATAAAGTAACTTTTAAGTATTAAAATAAAAGATTCAAAAGACAAAGCGTGCCTTCAAGGTTTTGCCTCAGACCCCCAAATTTCACGAGCAATTACGGCTAGCAAAGATGAAGGTCCATTCTGGTAATTCAGACGCTGACAGAAATAGTAGCAAGACAGTTAGCAACAGCTGTCAAAAATTCTTTCTCAAGTTCAAGAAACCGACGCTTAAATATATTAAGTAATGTATATCCTGATGGGAGCTAAGGAAAGTGGCAGTGAAGGCGAAATCGTACCTGGTTAATACAATTGTGTATAATAAAACCCTGCAATGGGGCTGCCAATAAACAAAGCTTCTATGTAATTTTAACAACAGTATTCTTACCTTTGGCAATCTACTGACAGAGTCTGCCTTTGGTAGAAATTTATTTTTTAGCAAGATCTCGTCAAGCCTACATGCGCCAACCCTACTTTACTAAAATCTGGTCCAAACGATTTGTTTGGTAATGATTCCACAGCCTGCTGATGATACTACGATGCACATTCAGCTCTCTGACAACAGCGGATTGTCTTGTACCAGCTTGCAACAGCTTCATAGCACTTCAACGCATTTCATTGTGCCGAATGGTGTGTTTGCTTTCCGCTTTGGCTACCTCAGATTATACGGAACTATTTTTCACTGCATGCAAACTGACGCATAGGTCTGACATGTCTCTTTTTAGAAGGCTTTGTGATGCGACTGGGGGATTGCGTTTTATGTTGACTTGGGTTGCCTGTTTGCGTCTGGCGATGCAACCTCTACCTCATGTGTAAACTGTATGTTTTAATCCCCCTATTACATTCGTACTTTTTCTTTCGGCGTTTCTTGCTTATTTTTTGAGCATGAGTGTAACATAGAATTATGCCACTTCTGATTGTCGTACTGTTGCACAAGTTATAGCTTCAATATTTGTATAATTAAATTTTTCTTGGATAACTAATTGTCAATTGAAACTTAAAAAAAAATTAAAATTTGAGCTTGTGAAAATTGCAGTATTTACCTTGAATAGATATTAACTATTTTACTAATAGACGATTTAATCGTAGTTATTAACATTTAATTAAAATTATTTATATTCTTATGGCAGGTGTTGCAGGGAAAAGCAAGACATAACTTACTCCTGAATGAATAATTCTCTTTGCTCAAGAAAAAAGTAAATTTCACGCATCAGAGGAAATCGATGGAATTTTTTCCCCTTCCCAAATCAACTTCCTTCTATGTTCCAGCATTAGAGCCTTAAATGCTTACTCATTGCTTTCCTAACTGTCCATAGATCATACATTATTCAGCAAATATCACTCAACATCCACCTTTTGCTCTACAACTGGAGCAGGTAAAGTCTATAGTGAACTCATAGAATTATAGTATCACAGAGATCACATCAACACCTGTTTCGGTTTTTCTAAATGTATAGCAAATATTCATAGCATGTCGTGATGTATATAACAAACAGTGAATTAAAATGTTAAAATTTAACGCATTTTTAATACTTCGGTATTTTTTATAAATTTGTAAATTTCAGTTTTATTGGTAATTTTTGCATTTTTTTGGGCACCGAGTCCTCTTACCAAAAGAGGGAGGAACTGACTCGATGGATCAGTGAGCTAACCGAAATGAGCTTCCAACTTTTCAGTTGCGTCAGAATTCATATAAGAAGTATGCGTGAAACGTGATTTCTAACTTTGGTGTCAAAATCATGTGTTTCACTCTAAAGAACTGAATACATTAAGTGATAATTAAAAGAAAAACCTCACTTAAAATTGATGATTATATCTGTTGGAATGTGGTAAAGTTCATGAGGCTATCTGCCCAAGAGGAGGAATGTCTTAGTGGAGGGTTTTCTACGGTAAAATGACTCATATTCACACATGGGGAAAACCGTAAAAATTAACTATACAGTCATTACACTTACCTGGGTTCAACGCAGGAAAAACTACCAGTATTCAGCCTTTTTAAACGCACGACCATAGGGGAACCCACTTAAAATTGATCAAATGATATTAAACTTAACAAAAATGATTTCGCGCCGTTTTGTCTGTATACTGAACTGTTTCCTAGACCGCAACTTTTATAATAAGGAAAACTTAATGAAACAAGTAACTGGTCGCTAGTGTTGGAACGCTAGTGTCGGTCGAACACTGGTCCCTAGTGTTGCGTAATATGAAGTTGAAAAAATCTTTAATTCTGTGGTAATGCGATTAATTTTTCATTTTATCACTTATAAAACTGAGGATACTTACATTTAAAAACTATTGCATTGAGAAACACGTTAAGCTGAATGTAACTACTTACTGGAGACAACATGATGCTACGCACGTATTTTCAGAATTTTCGGTTTCCATTAATCAATTGCATTAATTGCAAATAAGTTTTCAAAAAATGCTAAAGTACACTCATGTCCATAAATTAATGATAATGCCAAATCAGGCAAAGGAAGAGTTAGAAGGAAAACAAATTTGACTTATTTGTAAAGCTTATTTATTAAACAAAAGGTAAAGAGAAAAAAAAAAAAAAAAAAAAAAAAAAAAAGATGCTATATGTTTGATATTATTAAAAAAATTAGCGATTTTTTTCTCCCTGGAGCAAATTACAAAAAAAAAAAAACTATTTACAAAAAACCAATATTACATGGTTGGTATGATTGTTAATACATTGTATGTCTCCCAGACGATGCAATACAGTCCGTACAACGCCCAGGCATGCTGAGTATCAAATTATCGATCTGATCTTGAGGAATATTACAACACTCAAAAAGGAATGTCCTCCGAAGTTCCGGTAGACATGTAGGAGGATGTTAACGGGCTGCAACTCGTCGGCCAAGCATGTCCCACACGTGCTCTACTGAATTCAAGTCCGTTGAGAATGCTGGACAGTCCATACAGGTGATATCCTCCAATTGAAGGCATTCGCTTACGATGTTTGCACGGGGAGGACGGGCGTTGTCATCCATAAACACAAATTTTGCGCCCATGGCGCCCCGAAACAAACGTACATGTTGTTCCAGAATGACGTCCCGAGAGATTTGGCTTGTAATGGTTCCAATTTTAACATGCAGGTCAGTTCTGGAACCCAGAATAATTCCACCCCAAACGAGCACTCCTGCACCACCGTAACGGTGTCGTTCAATGATGTTTTCTTGGTGGTAACGGGTATCTGGAGCTCTCCATATGAAAGTCCGGCGAGAATCAGACTGCAAGCTAAACCTGGACTCGTCGGAAAACATCACACAAGCCCACTGTTGCGGTGTCCACAATGCATGCTCTCTACTCCAGGCTAACCGCAGGCGACAGTGAATTGCAGTAAGTGGAACGCATCTGACAGATCTACGAGCATATAGACCAATCTGCCCTAAGCGTCTGTACACGGTCTGCCTTGAAATTGTCGTACCAGTGGCTGAAGAGAGCTGACAAGACAGGTCTGAGGCTGTGCTCCGCCTGTTTCTTTTGGCAGTAACTGACAAATACCGGTCCTCATTCGGCGTTGTAACTCTGGGGCGACCTGTGCTGTAACGTCTACTCACATTACCATCATCTTGGAATCGTTGCCAAAGCCTGGAGATGACACTCTGGGCAATTCCAAAGTCGTCTGATACTTCCAGTTGGGTACGCCCACATTCCAGACGGCCGATAATTCTACCACGTAAAAAATCATCCAAATGCGTCCTTTGTGTCATAACTATTCGGTTAATGCACTGAAATGCTTATAAAGCGCCTGCGAACAATTTTACTTCTTTGCCTGTATTCCTTATATGTCACTCTCTTACACTCTCGTCATTGTGACGTACCATCGGTGTCATCTGTTTACTTCCTGAAATTTGCATGTGATTCTTGAAGATGTGTGTAGTGATTTTACAGGTGATATATTTATTTTAGTGTTCATTTTCCGCGTGACCCCGAATTATCCTTAATTTATGGACATGAGTGTATTTCATTAACAGCAGCCTGAGTGTAGACATCCATTTATCAGAAGATTGTCAAATGCCTTCTTGAATTCGCTGTATCTAAGGGCATTCTTCACATATTTTCTATTAAGAATTCTTTAAAGTTTTATTAGATTACGGCAAAGCTCACTAGTGCCATGTCTACCACACTTCATTAAGCTCATTTTGGTTAGCTCGCTAATTCATTATATGTTAGTTCCTTTCTCTTTTGGTTAAGAGGATTCATTGTTTCAAAGATGCATGTGTTATCAACAAAATTGAAATTTACGAAATTAGAAAAATACTGAGTTAGTAACCACAACGCGTGTCGAACTATTAGTGACAGCAATGTTAACTTATCGGACCCTGATGTGTCAATGAATTACGTCCGCCTATGCTCATAAATAATTCATTGTTTTATTGATTGCAAATTATCATCTAACTTGGGGAAAACTAGCCTTATTCAAAATTATATGATACTGACCAGACTTCACAAACTTTCATTACAGCCTTCTTAGATTATCCATACGTTGTATCCCAGAAAAGCCAAAATTTGTTTCATGATTTCGTACAGAAGGATCTATTTCTTTCGGAAAAGAAGCCATGGTAGACAGAAACTCAAAACCCGAATACTTTTCGTCACGCAAATTCAAAATATATTTTTTAGACTTATTTGCATTAGTCTCTGAAAATAATGATAATTTAAGGGCTTTCATAAGTATATGATATATCTTAAAAACAAGAAAACAGTTACCTTTCATATTACAGTTTCTAACAGTTGAGCCAGTCATGATTGCTGGGCTGCCAGAGAATTTGAAATACTTCTATTGAAAAAAAGTTTGTATATTAAGAGAACTTTGAACTATCGATAAATACACATGCTCTTTGTTTGTTTCTGTTTTTTAAAATTATAAATGTTTAGTATGAAGGATATAAACTAAAATTTAATGTGGCAGAATATATAGTAATATAAATATTATTTTTATGTTCTCTTTGATTTGTTTTTGCAAAGTTTGCATTATTTATCTTTTTTATAATCTTCTATGTTTATTTCAACTTTACTTTGATTTCGATTTCATAATGACAATTTCCAATGTTTAATTTCTACAAATAATATAGTACTCAAATACATAAAGATGATAGTGTCGGGGACGATTACTCGAGTTTTACAAGATTTCTCTACAGTAATTGATTTTTACTCCAAATTGAATTGACTAAAATGCTTCATGAGAATCAGTTCTTTGAGTAACAACTATTCGCGGAAATATTTGGCCTGACTAGAATTGCCGGTTTGGCTTTAACTTATAACTCGAGTAAAGACGAAACACTTTCATATTTACGTATTTTTATCAATTATTGATCATTGAACGGGAGTTGGTTTGTTCCCCTTGAAAAGTCAACTAATTTCCGATCAATGACAATAATTACATGTTTTAATTTTTACTTTTACAATTGTAATATTATTCCTCGTGATGATTTAACTCCAGTCCCCGTTAAAACATTATTAACATTTTGCTTTCAAATTACTTCAAAACATCTTTCAAAATATAACTTACCAGTATGGATGCACACTTTTAAAATAATTCTACTTTAATTAAACTTAGGAGATAATATAATCAATTAATCAATACTGTTTAGGAAATAAATTATTATTAACTAACTTTGCAGCAATTGCGCAAGTAATAATAACTTGTATTCGCACTAAATGGATTTAAGTTCATACAACATTAAATAAATATATATATATACAGAGATTGAGAGATACGTTCAGAGAATTCAAAGAGTCAGCATACATAGAGAGATACATTCCATGCCATTATTCATCAATGAAATATCCTCAATTGCAGTATGATCCATATATATATATATATATATATATCCTGTTCATTGAATGCATTCAGGGAATAAATTTATTCTTCCTGCTCATGTATATATTTAAAAAAAAAGAGTATTTTTACTTTAAAATATTTTATACTGAAATGTGATAGCAAAGTTCCCTGCATTACATGCGTTATTAGGACGTTCTCCTGCTCATTACAGTATAAATGCGGTGTTTTCCTGTTTCCGCGGTTGTCAAAAACGTTCCTGTTTCCGCAAAATCATCAATCTTCATTACGCCCCTTCTCAAAGAGATTACATAGTGGGGGGCCGAGTGGACCTTGGCGTCTCCCGAAATATAGGAAAGCAAAAAAATTTTAGATTTATAAAAGGAGTTTTTAGGACGAATAATCGAAAAACATTTACGATTTCAGATCTTTGTATGAATGAAGCTAATGCTGTATTTAAAAGGAGAGAGAGAGATGTTGAAACTCTGCGATGATTTTGGCAATGAACTAAAAGATCGTTTCCTAAATTAAAAACAATATTCTTCCAAAATTCTGCATAAAGGTGAGTTATAATAAAGTCAAAAGGTTTTTTTTTCCTTTTAGCTTCAATAATTTCTAAAACATCCATATTGATTAATATAAGTTGTGAAAATAACAGCTAATATTGTAGCAGAATTATAAACAGAATGAAATTAAAGATTTCGAGATTAGCCTAAACTTAACGAAGACTAACTTATTCACAAAGAAACTGCCCAGCTCTTCTTAATGACTTATCGTGACATCCTCTGATGAGCTGTGGGAAAGAAACTGTACTCTCCGATTTCGCGGGAACAGGAAGAATTTTGAAAAACGCGGAAAGAGGAATCGCGGAAACAGAACTAATTCATAAATGCAACGCTGTATCTTTAAATCCAGTTTCTCAGCATAAATTTCTTGAGCAATTTAAGATATACAGATATTATATGCCCGTTACTGGCCTTGTAACAAAAGCCGCAGACCGTTAATAGTTGATATCAGAATTGTTTTCTTGTCGAATGAATAGGCTGACTATGTGGGTCTCGTGGTTTGCTATTTCTAAAGCGATTGCTAGCTAGTTTCGTTAGAAAGCGTTTCAGAAAAATATTCTTTCTTTAGATAGATATCACAGTAATACCTTGAAAAATCATTACTCTATCAACGAATAAATAATTATTAATATCAGTTTGTGATGTTCTTAAAACTTAAATTTTTAATTGCATGATTAAAATGTGTTCTTTTCCATTCTCCTAAACATACATACCTAGCTCTTCATAAATTACAGATTAAAGATTGCATATAAACTGCGGAGGAGGAAAGATTACAATTTTTGACACTTTTCGTGAAACACGATTGCCTTATCTACAAAAACTTCAAATATAATGACGCGTTTTCTTTAGAAAGTAAACTACTGTTGCTGCTTGAAATAATTCCTTAAACTGTGTGTTTACAATGAATATCTGTGAAGAACCATTCTGCCTGGTTTCGGTAATATGATTATCAATTATATAAGAAACAAATGTATAGATATTGTAAAATACTTTGGTAGTTCACAAGTCGCACATTTATGCATAAAATTATGTAAAGGGATTGATTCAAAATTCATTCGGGTTCGAATCCTGGTGAACAAGCTATGTGAGTGAGTAATTTCGTGGTTTTCTCAGATTGTAAGATAAATTAAGAGACAGTTTTCCTCAGAAAATCATACTCGAAAGCATCGCTTTCTTAGCCATATTACGCTAATGCACTTTCCATAACTGAGTAAATAAACATTATTTATAAGCATAATCTTAATGCAAAATATCTTACTCTTCAAGAAATATTAATCGACTTTTAAATCATTATTGGAAAAAAATGTTATCATTTTACTAAGCCTAAAATTATTATCATGTCATTATTACGTTATTAAGACTGCAATTTTAAGTCTCTTACTGTCTAGCTTGAAAGAGTAACAAATAAGAGTCGAAAGAAAAAAAATTCCCCGCAGCCTAGGAAATTTTCTGGAGACTCAAATCATGAACATTATAATTTGAGATTAAATGCGTCATAGATAAACTGAAAGAAGTTTAAAGAATAATAATTTTGACAGATCTTTAATATCTTTTCTGCAAATACATTCCTTTAATCTTTAATATCTTTGCTGCAAATGACTATTTTATACTCCTAAGACGAATACCTGTATACTAGATAAAACAGTTCCGAGACTATACTCATGGTCACGATTTGCATTTACTCTCTGCCAGTATACCATGAATAAAAAAAGATTCATGGTATGCAGTCAGGGAGTAAACTTGCAATCATAACTAATTTCCATTTAGAGTCTAAAGGGGGGAAGTTTTGATTCGAAAAGGTGCGCCGAATGATAAGTTCTTTCCTATGTTTTTCCACTTGTGAATTACTTACTCGTTTCGTTATTATGGGCGGCCTTTATTGATCCTCGGATAGTTCTGCACTGCAAGGTTTTCTCCTTTATGTAAAAGATATCATTTTCGCTTTGAATGAAGTAAAATTTATTCATCTTTAACATTCAGGAAGAACTGGTTAAGCTTCATTTGCTGTCTTCGTGTTTATCATTGACTCTCAAGATTATTCTGTTATTTGCACGATTTTCGAATGGAATATTTTACTCTATTAGCATGTAGAAAATTCAAACGGCTATCAGGATTTCAAATTCGGAATTATAAATGGCTCTTCTTGTAAATTTTAGTGTGAATTTAGCACCTTAATGAAGCACATGATTATACAATTGTATCTGAGCAGCGTGGGAGAACAGCATTCAGAACAGCTCATTTAGATTTACATTCTGTCACCATACTGCCTCTATACTGAGATTTATTCACTTAGCAGCATGTATTTCTAGAACGTAAATAGATAATGTTCTGTGTTCGAAGTTTAAATATTTTTATGAAGTTATTTATAATTTTTATTTCAGGTATTAAGATATTTTTTTAAATTTTATTTCAAGGGTTGAGTATGTTTGGGTGTGTTTCTTTATTTAGTCGACTATGACAAAGCACACGGTGCTATCTGCCTATTAAGAGCTTTTTTTAAAGAGCAATTGGCTTGTATTCTCATTAAACATGAGAAAAACCATAATTATGTTGGGCAAGTGTTTCAAGAAAACTGGATTTAGATTTTGCATCAGTCATTGTAATGTTCAAGGGAAAAATCGTGGCTCCTATGCGTTTTTCATGTATAAACTATCAGTAATGTAATACTCGAGAAAATGTTTAAGCTATATTGAAATCAGAGTATTTATCGAGAATTGATTTCCCCATTTCTCTTAAATATGGGCATCTACAAATATAAAAATACATGTTGCCTATATGTAAAGAAATAACTCCGTTACCTCCATAATCATATTAAATAATACTATAAAATATATAAAATTTGTTTATAATTTGTTTTAAGTTAAAATGCAGTTAAAATGATACTCTTTGTATTATCGAAATATTGAAGTTTTATCGTGCGACATGGAATAAATAACCGATTAAAACTGCTCCGTTTCAAGAATATTTTCATATGTTAAAACATTTTATAACGTTTTTTAATTTGTTCCAAAATTTTACATGCATTTATTGTTTTCTATTTTACAATTCCCGAGTAAGAAGAATTACAGGTAGAAAAACGTGCTTCTGTAACTCAATAATATTTTATATTTGCTTTAAAGTTCACGTATGAAGATAAATCTATAACTTAATCTCAATAATACCTATTACAGCGAAGTATTGTTATTTCTTAAATGTTACAGTTAATGACATATTTGAAAATTCGTTTTTCTATTGGGTTTTAAGTAGTTAACTACAAAACAATCACAACGTAAAATATATAAGAGTATTAAATATGTTTTACTTTATAAAAGGCATTTTATTATCATTGTAAGTTCCCAATGCAAACTGAAAACATACCAAACAAAATATGAACATAAAACTCAGGAGGAAAAAATGATTGCTTTATTGTATCAAAATAAATGGTCGGCTTTCACTGCAGCATCTAGAAGCAGACTAATCTCCCATCTGGTCAGAAATCTTCATCGATTCTTCAGTCCTAGATCTCTGAGAGTCACCTGCAAGTGCATTGAAATATTACAGTAAATAAAACGTCCAGTTAGCAATCCCTGAAAATTGATAAACGACTCACGTTACGCTACTATTCTGGTTTATCCCAAAATCTGAGTCTAATTCCTACCAAAATAACATCAAACCCTCCCGTCCTGAGAGGAAGATGGTAAATCTCAATTTGGTCCCGTACTCATCTTCGACAGGGACAATACGGACAGTTTCTAAAGTAATAACGTCTGAACAAGACAGTCACGAGAGTGAAGATTAAAAAAGAACGAGAATAGGTAATAAAGAAAATAGCGTTTTATGGGAAGCTCGTCTTGGCGAGCTATTCTTTTCACAAGAAGGGGCCACCACCTCTTAAACTGAAGATTCTTGAAGATCAGTTTTCTTGCACTAATAAGACACGTAAGATGATTAACAAATTCTTAAAAGCATAATAATTTCTTTAATGCTTCATTTGCTTTGCTTCCTTTTAGAATGATTTTTCTTCGGGTCATAAAACAGCTGGACATTTTATCCTTTCCTAAAAATTTACTGTTTGAATTAGAGAGTGATATGAGATGTAATGGTGGTATATAATATTAATATATTTAGATTATACATCACCAATAATCTAATCCAGGGCTGAATCTGGCCCGTGAGCAGTGTTTTTCTTAAAATAATTTTATAAAATTTAAAGTAACAAATAACATACACATTAATTATTTTATATAACAGCCAATCAAAAATGCGTTGCTTATTATACATGTTCTTTACAAAACATATTATAGACATTATACAACAGTTTCTAAATTTACAATGAGTGAAATACAGTAACACTCTGAATATCACTTCCTCATACGTCCTATTAAATTACATATACTTTTTACCGCACTTCATTTAAACTTATTTCCTAGAATTTCATTGCATTTCTCATTTAATGAATTCAGTTCTCACTTCGCGGCAAGGTTAAAAGACATAAAAACTCAAAACATCTTCAAACAAAACAAGCGTTTAAAATGTAAACAAATGGCGGCTTCATTAGGCTTAGTATCACTTAAACAACTTTTAAATTGCTGATAATTCTACAGCTATTGCATGAAGATTAACTAAAGTCATAAAAATCTTAACCAGAATATAGGAACAACATAATTCAGTCACTTTTAAAGCAAAAAATGCGCAATTTATCAACACATAAGAACAAAATGCAGAACTCACCAAGCCAAGTAACAGCCGGGTATATATATATATAGTATATGTAATAATAAAATTCCATAGTCAAAATTACACTTAAAATTCTAACTGTATGTTCTTTTCATTTTTTAATGACGACGGTCTCTTATTTGAAAGTACGTGAAATTAAATCCACAGCCCCGTAGTCAAGTTGTTTTTCCCGACTTTTCTACACGTACAGTTATAGAATGTTCTGGAGGTATTTAAAGCAAACTGGAATGGCTGACGAAACAGAAATCATTTCTTTGAAGCTCCGCCTTTCCACAGGCTATAAAAGGACTTGCAAAGGAATATCGGGGTCTTTTCTTTAATGTAACGATGCAGTAAACTTCATACAAAAAGCTATTAGTAATTCTTTTTTATTTACTCCGGAAATATGATTTTTGTAACTGCTATTTCTCCTGACCAATAATAAATGGATCCTGTTTTTTAAACTTATCGTCTGATAATTTAAGCTACGACTACATCTATATTTCTTCACCAATCTATTTATTCCAGACAAAAGCTGGTACATCACACACACACACATATATATATATATATCTCATAAAATGAAATAATTAAAAATACCTTAAAAAAAGCTGGCATTAGTCTTACCTATTTTTAGATTTTTTTTTGAATTAGATAATGATATTTTATGCCTAAAGCCCGAAGGACGGTTTAAGATGGATGACTGATTCAGAGAATCTAATGTAAAAATGTATAGATAATTCTTGTTTTTTCATTCTCTTTCCTCCAAAATTTGGGCACTTTACTTTTAAATACTATTGTGTAAATAGTTTTAAATTTCTATAATGGCCAATTTTACTGCTTTTATTAACAAATCGGGCCTTTTCGTTTTTATAGTAGCTTGATCGCCCGCTAGCTTGAAGAATTACGACTTTTTTAACAAATGACTGTTTTTTCCTTTTACTCTTGCTTTTGTGGCCAAGTTTTGTAGTTTTAGCTGAATTAGCCATTTTCACTTTCAGTCACAATTTTTTCTTCCAACTACATGTCAGACGCCATTTTGAAATCTTTTCACGTTTTTCCGAGTTTTCCGACCCCCTTCGATAATTGGAGACGAGTTGCAGCTAACGGACAATCTTTTCGTATTGGCTGATGCCCACAGAACATCGCTCCCCCCTACATACGTCACACGACTGAAGTACACAGAAGGGAATTACAACTACTTTTCAACATAGTTTTAAGAGGGAGAACTCTGCATCGCCACAGGTCAGTTTTTTGTTTCTTTTGTTACAGCTTTTTCTTGGTCTTAGCAAGACCCACTTTGTTGGTTTTCATCTTAATTTTCTTTTATTTTAATTACAGATTTTCATTACAGATTTCTAAAATATATAAAATTATAAATCTTTAAGCTTGCAGGCCCAGCCTGTATGTTTTTATATATTTAGGACTAATAGCAGACCGCTATTTACTTTTGTTTTTATTTTTGTTTTTATTTTTATTTTGATTTTGATTTTTTAGTCTAGAATTAAGATGTATCGGAATAGTTTTTACATATTTTAACACCTTAATGTGTCATCTGGTGCGGACGCGTCGGGAAATTGAAACAGAGAATTGAGACTATTAAAATTTTACAAGACACTTTGTCCAAATTAAAAAATTTTTGTAGCGAAAAAGTTTCAATTGTCTTTTTCGGCGAAACGCGTAATGGGGTTAGCTTGATTCGACGTTCAAACAATTAAATTTCCCTTGAAAAGCCAGTTTGGAAATCGAGTTAGGCTAATTTACCATTTTCCGGTTACTTTTTTATCTGATTTTGTTTTTTAATGTTTTACATGTTAAATGGTTTGATTTTCATATGTATTAATTTTTTTTTTTAAAAAACGTGTTGAACTTTTTGGAGCAACAGCTCCTGGTAACTTCTAGACGAGCTTACTACAATTTCTAATTTACTTATTTTGCAGCATATTGCGCAAGATGTTTTCTAGACCAAATTGGTCATTCAGTATTGTAATTACTACCTTGCTTGATATATATATATATATATATTATAAGTAAGGTTGTATGAACAAACGAAAAAATACCAATTTAGGTCAAAATTTTGCGCATTGTGCTGCAAAATTAAGGAAATTAGAAGATAAATTTTAGAAAGCTCGCCAAAAAGTATACACACACACACACACACACACATATATATATATATATATCGAAAGGAAGGTGCCAAAAAGGGCACCTTCCTTTTTGGTTGCAATGGGCTGCGTGAAAAGTATATATATATATATATATATATACTTTTCACGCAACTACATGTAATAGCAGTCCCGTATACAAAATTTCAACATTTTGATGCTACCCGTTTCTGAGTTATACGAGATACATACATACGTACGTACGTACGGACGTCACGAAAAAAATCTCTTCTGAATCCGTTTTACAATCCGTTTTGGGAAAAAAGAGTTCTTTATTCTTGCGCAACAAAAATTCAACTGAAAAATCAGAACATTGTCCGTACGTGTAGACTGTTCACGCAAAAAAAAAAAAAAAAAAAAAAAAAAAAAAAAATTCAAACGTATTTGAGAGCGGTCAAAATGGATATTGTCTTTGAAATAGGGCATCCAAAATTTTTCGCGATTACATTAGTTCCCTGTCATTGGGAAGAGCCTCCCAATTTTTAGAGAGAGAGCCCTCCATGGAGGTAGGAAAGGGACGAGGGGCCATTCCGCGCTAGAAGTGAAGCACTGCTTTGAAGCTTGGGTCACCAGACGGGGTGTTCTTTGTTTACATTCAGAAACTCGCTTGACAAGATTCTGATAGTATTTCGACACACGACAGTTCCATAGAAATCGAAAAAGGGACACTCTCGCATGAAGAAACATTCATAGTGTAATGGATAATAGCAATTTGTATAGTTTACTGACATTTACGCAAAAATCACATCTTGGTTATTTTTCGATAACTAACAACAGCGATTTTGATTATGAATTTGTTTTATAAAATTCTAAGCTGTTCCACGACAAAAATATAGATTTTAAGAAAATTGCTAAAAGAGATCTGCCAAAATTTATTTTCTAGAAGATTTGAAAAGTTTGAAACTTGATGGCTAAATGTAAATATAAAATTATGTATGTTAAAATATTTGTAATTAGGCACATAGGTCAGATTAAGTTTTTATTAAATAGAGTAACGCATGCAAGGGCTATCTGCCTAAAGAGAGAGATGCCATCATGGAAGAATTTTGAAGAAAAACTGACCTTTGAGTGGGTATTAAAAATAATACTTATAATTTTCATTCAAATTATATTCATATATATTTTTTATGTAAAACTTTCGGGTGTATGCTAAATTAGTGTAAATTACTTTACACGAAAAATATAGTGAATGCACAGAAATTAAAGATTTGCACATGCCGGAAATGATAAATAGGAAATATGTATGGGTATTTATGCATGTGCTTGCAAAAAGCATGTATCTGCCTTTGACAAAATACGTAAATATTCATTAAATTATTTATAAATGTATTTGAAATGAAGAATTTATTCACTTATAAACAACTGTGAAAGTACTGTGAAGAAATCTAATGATTAAATGTATCTAATTTATAATGATTATAAATGTTATCTAAATATATAATAACCTTAATATTGAATTGTAAACATAAATTGAAATCCTGTTGACAAATACGTTATAAAACTATTTAAGCAAGAATTGTTCGTATTGGAAAGCAATCTGTTAAAAGGTATTGTAAAGCAAATGCTATGAGATGCGCACTTAAGAACGTAATAAAGAGTTTTGGAATATGTATTGTTGAAATGAAGGGTAAAAAAAAATCTGATAAGTATAATTAAAAGAATTATTCCATTTACATTTTATAATAACTCAGTTACAAGTTTTAAATAATACTTTAAAAAAAAACTTATTTTATTCCCTTTCAGAAATGTTCAGAGAAAGTCAAATACTATTTAATACCTATTTAATTATTAGGAATTAGCGAAATACTTTAAATAAGTATTTCGCTAATTCCTAATAATTTTCTAATTTAAAATGAACCGAATGGAGCATTAATTATAAATTGACTTACATTTTTCGATTTAAAAGAAGCCAAAAAATCATGTCATATTTAAGAAAGTATTTTAGGAAGAAGCTCTATAAATAGAAAAGAAATAATGCATAATTTTAATATTAATAATACAATAAACTTTGATCTTAATTTTTGTACCTTAACCGAATAAAATCGAATCACCTTAATTTTTTTTCTAATGTAATTAACGAAAACTTGTGAAAATATTTCATTCAAATTAAACCATTCTGAGAAAACTGTCCTGTGAAAAGTATAGCATTTAATTCCGTTCAGAATGAAATGTTGTTTTCACATACTTAGGACTCTGAAGTGTTGTAGAAAAAGAAAATATATACATTTATGTATATTTGCGACGTAATTACAAAATATTTACACCCGAACGCGTCAAATCCCATAGAACTCAATGGTAAATGACCCAATGTTTTGGTCACCACGTAGGGATCGCCGGTGCTTCAGAGCAGGGTACGGAGAAACTTGTTTAGGGCGACTCCATCTTACTTCCTACCTCCATGGAGCCCTCGGGGGGGGGGATGGATACGAAGGCCTTGCACTCCTCTTCCTCTACCACAACCTCACGAGAGAACTTTCGGCGGGGCTCATCTTTAGAGTACCCTCCATACCGCAAAGACATTATACATTTACAGACATCCATGCCTTCTCCGGGATTCAAAACCGGGCGTTCCGGTACTGCAGTCAGACTCACTAACTACTATCCCGGTTTGGGGTGGCGGCTCCCATGGCATACTAATTGCGCTTATTTTCAGAATATTTTCATTTTTGATATTGTTACGATAGAAAGAAAACACTACGGCAGCGTCTTAGTGGCAAAAGATGTAGAAGCAAAATGCGTAATCATCCCACATTGAAGCTTATTAGTAGAAAGGATTTGGTTCAAAATTTTGAGTTCTGAATTTACTACGTTATTATAATTATGCAAAAGAATTATGATCTGAATTTATCTAGAACGGAGAGGGGAATAAGATATGGATTTTTAGTATAGATAATATATATATATATATATATAATTCTCCCTCCCATCCTCCAATAGCGGGCTTTAGCCGTTTATAGGTGTTGGCCAATACTATAAGCTGTAAGTGGATAATACCCTCTTTATTATGGAGGCGTCTATGGGCCACCCTGCCTTCTATGAAAGGACGGACAAATTACATCCCCGCTTTCTCCGGGATTCAAACCCGGACCCTTCTGTAAGGTAGTCAGAGTCCAGAGTCACTAATAAATTAACGTGAGGAATTAAAGGGCTGTTGCTAATTTATGCTATAATTTTGACACATTTTTTATTTTACACATATCTATATAATTTTGCATGAAATGCAGGTACTTTTCCGTTTCGCCGGAGCAAATCTCGCCAAGCAGACTTTTGGCGACAACATACAGTATAGCATAAAAAATGCTAACAAATGTTAGTTCTAAGAATTTTTTATTTTGAAGGCATAAACATTTTAATATCATTTAAAATTTTGTAAAAAGCCAGTAAATAAAGACAATAAATTTGTAAAAAGACTTTAATTTAAGAATTTACTATGCTTTCATGGTTCAACAACCTGATTCGCCGGTCAATATCCCGGGACTTCAAGTGATCTCATCTTACGTAAACTACGCTACAAAAATATAATTCTCTCAGTAATTATCTACATTAATTTCAAGTTAAATCTTAATTTGGAATACAAGTATAAATGAAAGAATTAATTCATTTCGTACGAATAGCTTACTCAGAAATTATGTAAAGCCGCAGTGCTCTACTTCGCTAGTGTATTCTCATTAGAATTGATGAATTTAACCCTTGAGTTTGCCTTTTCTATATTTTCGCCTTCGGGTGAGTGGTGTGATTGCATTCTATTTGACTTAAATTCCACGAATGGCCTTAGGGCATAAAACTGTATCTATCTGGTAAAAATTCTATGTAATAGTATCACAGTATTGAAAGAAACAAGCTGCAACTTGTTTTGAAAATGAAGTATAAAAGGTTACCAGCGAGGATATTCCGTTTAGCATCAATTGTACCATTATTGGCGACTTTATTGCCTGCACCAGCAAAACGGAAAAGTACCGAAATACGTAACACCATCTGATGATGATACAACGAAATATGTAAACTCCATTTTTTCATTTTGATTTTGATATGTTTTGTCCCCCCCTTATTGCTTGCAGTTTGCCACTGTGTTTCTTTCTTTCTTTTCTTTTCTTTTTTCTTTTTTTTTTTTTTTTCCATGTGGTTTATTCTGAATGTGGGAGGAATTTTAAACGTGTTTTTCATTTTATTTTATTTTGCATTATTATCACCACATGTTGCTGCTATCAGCGCTTAATTTGATTAGGTTCTTTAATTTTTTTTTTTTTTTTTTTGTATTTTATCCTATATTTAGAGCGATATTTTTATTATTATTATCTTGATTTTACAGATTTAGTGTTTCTGTTGTTAATTATATGTATTTAAAATTACTTTGCTACATTAATACCCCCTTCTTTATCATTCTTTGGAATTACGATTTAATTACTTTTAAATTCTTAAAGTTGATTTGTCTTGTTTGTTTTTACAATTTTAAAGATGTGTTCTGTAAATAGCGCATTAACGCAGAAAAACAATATTCCTTGCCTCCACTGGATGAAAAACTTCAAAGAACGTATACGCAGGTTCTGCAGTCTTCCGAAGACTCTTCCCCCAAAAGAAATTAAGGTTAACAGATAAAGAAAGATTACGAAGCCACTTCCTGTAGAAAATAATTAATTTTATTCCAAACCTCACAAACTTACTAGTGGCAAAGCGGCAAAGTCACTGAACACTGGCAGTTCGGTCCGAGATTAGAGTTCCGCGAACGGGCTGGCTGCGTGGGCGTTTTCGTAGTTTCCCCCTGTATAACGTGTATACGAGCCAGTTTTCCTTAGAAAGCTCTCCACCAAGGCATTCCTCCCTTTAATTAGATAGCCCTCGAGTGCTTTGCCATAATCAACTAAACCAAACCATACTCACAAACTTTTCAATGATTTCCACACGATGCTTGTAGAAGGTTCCAAAATCTCCATTTAAACCCCATACCTATACGAATATCTTGCGTATATGAGATGACGATTCTACAATACCTAAATTAATATTGCTATCAAAAAGCACTGTACAATTTACACATTTTTATTTACTTCATAAAATGCATACGTTATACAGCACGCTTCAGTCGCTCTCCAGTAGAGGATTATTTGACTTTCGTCATAATATTTTCTTTCATAATAGCAATTAAGAAGTTCTTGGAATGAAAATCTAAAAAAATGTATTTACTTTCTTTTGCTCTCACAATGCCTTGCCAGTATCTTCGTTAAAGCGCTGAACAATATATATATATATATATATATATATATATATATATATATATTTTTTTTTTTTTTTTTTTTTTTTTTTTTTAACATACGGAATCTAAGAACCCACTAAAACCAAAATTTCACGGCAAAAATCAGTCAGACGTTATTTCAATAAAACTGGTTTTGGAAATTCGAAAAGCATTAATTTTCTCCTTATATTGCAGTTATTCATCCTACAATGGGTAGCAAAAATTGGAAACATTCACTGGTATACCTCAAAATTGTTACAGCCTAATGGAAAGCAGATGCCAGAATCATATTTATTTTATAAATTCATTATATTGGAAATATTTAACATGTCCTGTCGGCGAAGAAAAGAAAATTTTTATTTGGCTCATTTGATTACTGCAAAGCATGTGAGGGATGTATGCGTAAGGGGAGGAATGCTTTCGTGGAAAACTTTTTAAGGGAAATTGGTTCGTATCCACAGTACGGGTGGGCAAAACTACGAAAACACCCATGCAGGAAGCCTATTCACCTGAAGTCGTACTACCAGTGTTCAGCGGCTTTACCGCTCGGCCGCTGATGGGCGAAAAGAAAAGGATTCGATAACTCTGTACAATAAGAAAACGCAAGATAATCCGGGAAGCGATCGATGCTCCAAAGAAATGGTCCAGGCAAGAATTAAAACTTCAATAAGGTAACTGTGGCGAGTCAAAGTACCGGATAAGCGGACTAGAGATGAACGAGATATGTTCTCAGTGGCACTCCATTTTGTCAATACAGATGCTGAGTCGGCATGACAGAGAAGAATAAAAGCTTTCAACGCTCGTTTACCTCGGCGCCTCCCACATAGATAATACCATCATAATGCTTCTAGCAAAAACGGGACGAAGAAAAAAAAAAAAAAAAAAAAAGACGACGACTTTACGCCAATAATGCGTTCATATGCGTCGTTGAATGCACTATTTTAGGCTCTTGTGCTGTAATGCCAAGGGGAGCTGAAGCAATAATCGCTTTGCTGGACAAACCATGGCGTCGCAAACATCATTGCATCGTCGTGTGGACATTTGGTGCTATGCAACACATCCAGTTTTCAGACACAGGATACATAATGTGGTTGTACGATCCCTAACAACGATGCAGACAATACGTCTCTCGTCTTAGGTATTTCTGAGCGAGAATCGCTGCGATCCCACATGTCGTTGGATTTGGACCTATCGATTGTAAATTTTCATATCAGTCCTTGGCTCTCGATCAATGCTAGTAGCAGCTGCCTGCTCCAGTCTAGGATTCTCTAGCGATCGAATTCTGAAAACATGCTGGAATAAGTTCCTTTTCCTTAAAATGAAAATAGTATAATCCAAGCAGAAGCACTAGTTTTCATTTCATTTCAAGCTAGTGAATACAGTGTAAATAATAATATTTTTCATTCAGATATCTATGTAGATAACATGCCAGTAGTTTTGCAATTTCAAACTATTTACAGATATCACCATTAATTCACAAGATTCAGTCCTTATTACGAAACAGCAACATATTTCGTGTCGATATTTGTTGGAAAAATGCTTATGCTGGGTCACAAGCAAGGCAATGTGTTGGCGGATCTGTTGGCAAAATAGCCAGTCGAGAATTTTATTGCGAAATATGCTTCTGTTCCTTGAAAATGTTAAAGATATTTCTTGACAATCTCACCAAAAAAATGGGAAGAAGAATGGTATTGTTGTGAATAGGGCGGACGCAAGTTATCTACCAACTGTTGACTAAATAACAAAAATTTCGATTCCGAAGTTCTCAAGATACATAACAGGTCGTGCTCCCTTCTCAGCGTTTTACTATAAACATGGATTTACAGATACGGATCATTGTGCCTGGGAGAACACTGATCTCTAGATCATTATATAATGGAAGTCCCTTAACGAAACAATATCGTATTAAATTTTATGCAGCTAACATTATTTCTTTCAAAAGATTCTTTATTAAGCAAAGATATCTTGTTGTTAAAGTTTGCAAATGGTTCATTCGTTTCCAGCGCGAACCGTGCTTCTTGACATCAAGATCAAGAAACTAGCTGGACACAGTCCTATGTTGATAGGCTAAAACTCTGGAAATGATGCCGGTGATGCTTTGTCAGGAATAGGCGAAGGCATAGTATTTTGGAATAAGCTATTTATTCTGCAACTTCTCTCTGTGGATATACTGTAGAGACATTATGTATTTTTTGGAAGCAGGAAAGATGAAAAATTAGCAACGCCTTCGCCGGGAATCGAACCACGGACCTCTGGAATACGCGCCCAGCGTGCAGACCACCACACCCCGAAGGTATGCCAAGAAGACGGGAGAAATACCTTATATACTCCCCCTTTTAAAGGGCGACTGGGGTTTTAGGGGGACCAATCGCCAAATCCTGGGTGTGGAGAATCATCATCCGCCATCCTTTTAATTCAGGCCCCACTGTAGAGATATTAAATATTTTTAATAGAAGAAGTGAGGAAAAATTAGCAACGCCTTGTCCGGGAATCGAACCACATACCTCTGAAATACGCGCCTAGAGTGCAGACCACCACATCACGAAGGCATGACAAGAAGGCGGGAGAAATACCGTATAATACATACTGCAAATGGACCACGGATAATAAAATCATGAGCGGTACACTGTCTTCCATTCTATTGCCTTCATGGGCATCTAATATATGAGGGACGCTGGAATTGTGTCTTTCGCGATTCATTGAACCCATCATTGCAGTCAATCGTATTCATATGCTGTAAGACAGAGAGAACAGGCTGATGCCCTCTTTTATTTCAACGATACAGGCTTTTATGTATAATCTTTTGGTACATTTTGAATAAAACTCTCTCCATTTCTAGAGCAATCAGCAGGTCTCTCTTCTACCAAAACCTCGAAATGAGTAGAGTTTTGTTCAAGATATACTCCAGACGCTAAAACGCTTTTTTTCCTAATTTTAAATTTTTCATTGGCATGTTTCTCCTTTTGATTTGAAACACCATATTTAGTAGGGTTTTCTTAACTGCATCACACTTCTGCCACAGTAGCCTTCCGTTCTAGTTTCGTTATCTGAGTTAACCTTTTTAGGTGCGTTTTGCATGCATTGTAAAGAAGCTCCACTATTCACAGACTGGTTTTAACATTTTATTCATTTGCATAGTAGATACATTTGCATATTCTTGCATGTTGAATTTCATGCAAATGGAATGACATTTTTTAAATGGCTTTTACAAAAAGTTTTTTTTTAAGTGTTTTTTCCATTGGTGGTATTTCTTCAGTGCTTCTCAAATTTCGTTCAGATTAGTCATAGATCCTTTCTAATAATCTTTCACAAGAGATCTGGTCTGATGACGCGGTTTGATGCTTTTATATTGGTATCAAGGCAAATGATTTTTAGTATAAATTAATTTAGCGCTACGTTTCTTTTTAATCTTCAGTTTAAATTTCTGTAGTAGCTGTTGAAATGCACTTGCTGCTGTTGAGATATTTGATCAATAACATCAAATTCACATTTTTGAATACAGCTGAAAAATAAAATTACATAACAATAATAAATACATATAATACAAAATAATTTCTCAATACAAAAATATTCATATTTAAAAAAAACTTCAACATTATGAACACAGAGAATATTCTTTAAAACTGGTTGAAAAAAGTATTTGATTTTCACGACAAGGGCAAAATAATTCCTAAACGTCTTTTGAATAGACATCTTTCAATTAATTACTTATTTACTTATTTATTTACACTGCTTATTAGTAAGTCTTACTTTTTATCCTATTTATTAAAATAACATTCTTATAACCAAACACAAACATTTCGTACTGACAAATCCTTTGACTTATTACTATACTTTTTGAAGTCTACACTTTTAGGAAAATCTCTGAACAGATCTGGTAATATTATCAGAAGGAAAGATTTGTGAAAGTTAACAATTCTATATGCAAGAAGCTATTTTAAATGCACATGCAGAATGAATGTTCCATTAAAAATATATAGAAAGCTATAATCAATAAACAGTATTTTCCAGAACTATAATTTAATATACAATGTTTAGTAATCTGCATCTTTCTTATATCATTACCAGTGCTATTGAGAAGAAACTGCAGATCTTTGCTCTGTGTAATAATTAACTAAAGTTAATTAATAAAAGTGAAATAAATTTTATTACGTATAAAGTAATACCTACGATAGTGATATTCGAAGTTACAAATTCATAATAATTTCTAGTTTCATTTTTCTCTTTCTGTAAGTCCCGCAGGGAAAGAATATACACCTTTCAACTTTATGTTCGAAGTGCTAATGGATTATGAAAGAAACTCAGAAGCATGACTGACGATGGTTAGTTTGATGTCATTCGTTGTCCCTCCAGTAGAGAGAATGTGATAGACAATTTCTATCATCAATAGAGTTACGCATTTCTTAATGGCTGTTCTTTTTTTTGCCTCCCCCCCCCAATTTTGGTTTTTTGATTCTCCAGATTTCCTCGTTTGCTTCATATTCTGATGAATGTTTTAGTTTTGGCACATGTAAAAGAAATGGAAGTATGTTTTCAGCACTTGTAAAAATCTCAATGGAGGTAACTATCTTACTCACATTCTTCTACACCAGTTTGATTTAAATTTACGTTTAGTTATATGTATAGATTTTGATGTAAATAAAATTCACGCGCTATCAGTTAAAATAAATGTTGAATAAATAAAATATAACCGAAGCACAATTCTCTTGAGAATTTGGTATTTAAGAAATAAAATCGTGTTTGTGTATTAGCCTCTACCCAGATGCACCCTCAGTAATACCACTCCTGTCTCTACTTTTCTGCGAGCATTGCAACGACTCTAAAAGTAGTTCAGAAAGGTGCAATTTTTTATGTATTTAGTTTTCTTTCTTCTCTCTAAAATTCTTGTTTATTTCATTATTTATTTTTTGGCTAAACTGGGAGGCTTCTTTTATTTATTTCAGTGTCAACTTCAGACCAAATAAAGCAAGCACAAATCTGCATTGAATAATTACTCCTTCTTTTCTTTTTGTTTTGTTCCTCTTTCTCATGGAAAGTTCTCGAGGGAACAATTGCTTGGCTTGTGTTAATTTTTATTGCATTTCACACCATGTGTTTACTATTTACCGAGAAATGAAGCAGAAACTGTTTACTATTTCAAGGTATGTGGTATTTTACGAAAAAATCGAAAGTGTACCATTTCTCACGAAATGCAGCTGAACATGACGGAAGATTTACTGTGGGAAAGTAGTGACAAAAACTGCTGATAGTGTTAGTGTTAGTGAGAATTGATTTCAGAGAAATTACTTGTCTTCTTATTTAGAAAAGTTCATTTGAACGCAAAGACAGTGATAATACTAGTCTGGTGAGATTTTCAGTGCAACTGCTTCACAATATCAGCCGAAAACAAAAAGACTTGTTCACGTCGAAAAAAAATTTCATTGTCAAATGGCGTCTGCTATTGAAACTGAATTTCAATAGGCTCGGATCATTGATGGTATATCAGAGAGTGCCGGTTAGTACCCAAATACCAATAAAAACTTCTAAAATAGGAGATTTTGGTCGTTATTTCAACAGTGTAAGTTATTTTAGTACTGTGTCATTTTAGCTACGGTTTTCCAACGTTATCGAATTGTGACATTCATGTGTGTAGCTGTGAAATGTTGCGAAGTAAATGAATATAGTTGCTTTCAAAATAAAGAAGGAGAGATAGGAAAAGCCCTAGAAGAAAATTAATTTATTGCCGTGAAATTAGTAATAATATATGTATGGATGGATGCATACATATTTATAATTAAATTTACGAGTAAATAACAAAATTCTGTTCTGACCCATAATTCAGGAAGCCTTTGACTTAAACTTTATTTATTCCGTGTAAGTGTTATTTTGGAACTGCGACTATATTAACTGCGCTTTTAGTCCCGCATTAAAAACACAATTTTTTCGTTATTATGGAGATAAACAAAACAAAATTATACCATTTTTCTTCTTCTGAATTATTTTTTTTCCTCTGCAACGGTGCAGAGGGACTTAAAAAAGAAATACATACGTACATAAATTACATAGCACGTAAAGTAATAGAGTGTTGCAGATGTGAAGAGTAAATATGAAAAAGTCAAGAAAAGCCTCGCATTGCTTATTAAATAAAGGGACTGCCTAATGATATACGCAATTACACGGATGTGTTAACAATTTTAATTAAGGGCATCTACCTTTACAGCTTGCTAATAAAACGGGCTATCTTTAAATTGCTTAAACACCTCTAGTATTTTCCAGAATCACTGCAGCACATTTTTTGTAGCACCCTGAAGTATATATTCATACTTTGGTAAGGGTCTCGTTGTGTTATTATTGATTTTAACATAAATTATTTAACTGTATGCAACAACAAACCACATCTGAAAATTAAAGTCGTATGTGTTTCATACGTTATTAAGTTTACTCTCGGTTACTTCATTTTACAGCAAATAACGAGATTTCTGATACATATCTCATGCCATTCCTTTTCTTTCCATGGTTCAGTTTTCTAATTTTTACTCTATTGGTCTATTTAACTTATTTTACAGTTTTTTTTTTTTTTTTTTTTTGTTATTATATTACGAAATTTTGCATTATTTTTCTTTTGCTTCGCGTCCCCTTAAACTCGCGACTCTGATTGTTGGACTACTTGTATACGCAAATGTAAACGAAGATGACGGTCATCTCACTCTTTGTACAGAAATTTCAGTATTTCATACATGGCGTCCAAGAACAAGAAATTACCTTCTCAAGATATATATTAATATGGCAATTGAGCTAATCATTCCCAGAATATGCTCAATTTAAGAATATCACGATAAACTGCGAGTAAGATATGAAACTCTACTTATCTATAAAGAGGAAAATGATTGAAAATGATGTTAAAGGAAGAAAACAACTGAAGTTGTTATGATTCATTACTTCCTAATTTATAATGAACCCACTCTAGTTTCTGAACAAAGCTAGTTAAAGGAAAAATAATCAAATAGCATTAAAGCTTAAGTTTTATAAATCTTGGTAGGAAACATTTCATCGGACATGTTTGACATCTAAACTCAAAAACAACATTTTGTCTTTCAAATTATCTGATGATTTCGGAAATATGAATTAGCTGAAATTATAATTTCATAGTTATTATTATAACAATTAAGAAACCTCAAACCTCTTCATTATTTAGAGTAAAAAAAATAAAGAACCATTCATATAAAAACTTAATAAAGAACGGAAAAATCATGCTAAAATGTATTAATTTTAATATATAAAAATCGAATGCAACCAAAATATTTTAATATCAACGGAAAACCTTTTATAACATTATAATGCAAAATATATATGATTTAAGACAAAGTAATAAGACTGTGATTAGAAGCGAAAATACAAATGGTATGTTCATTGTTAATAAAAGTTCCCTATCTAATTTGAAAGCGATAACAGTCAAGTCAAAATGTTTAATTCCTGAATACAAGCTAAACTGAGTACCATTTAACCATGTGTCACCTAAGTACGTGAGTTAGGGTAAATAATAAGGAATATGGAATGAATTAGGTTATTGCAAAGCATTCCAACGGTCTACCTTAGGGGGAAGATCCTGAAGAGTTTTTTGGGGAAACTGATTTGTATTCATATTATATATGGGGATAACGAATAAGGAGAATTAAAGTCTCAAGGAAAATTGCTAAAAGTGCTTAAAAGAGAAGCCATGAGATTCTGCAATGCTTGAATGATAAAAAGAAATTTCAGAAATGTGTATATTAAAAAACGAAGTATTAAAAAGAACAAAAAAAATTGGCGAAGCACCTTCTTTGTTCGCAAAATCTCATCTTTAATTTAACAGATCGTAAACAATAGACACAAAGTAAAAATATTTTGATGGCTACGCATAAATAAATGCCCTGATATATATATATATATAAATTTATTTACTAAAGAATACATACATATATATATATATATATATAACTTATTATAATATATAATAAAATAAAAATAGATAAAATTAATAAATTACCTGTGATTACTCAGATGCTTCTAAACTATTTGAGAAAGGTTTCATATCAAGATCTGAGAATACATATCAGAAAAAACTTTTAAACTATTTCTAATTCTTAAAAGTAATGTCCTAAAATATCAATCCTTATCAAGATTTGAGTAAAATTTTTATTTTAATTTTAAAATTAATACACTTGATATAGTTAAAATGAGAAGTAAAAAAGATAAGATCTCGAAAAGATCTCGAAAAGGAGCTATTCCTGATACTAGGAACTTTTATTCAAAATTAACGAAGAAAGCAAATTTTTTCCAGTTTTCTATATTTTAAAACGAGGTCATTTTCGTATTCATAAAATATCTATAAAGTATGCAAGAGATGGACGTGGAGTAGCAAGAAAATAAAGCTTCAGAACAGTTGCACAACGGAAGTATTGAAAGAATCAAATTGATTCCAAAAGTAATTGAGTTGAAGTTTGCTACAAAAATTTTGTAACAATACGTAGGCTCATTCACTTACAAATCATACCCGTATTATCCGAAAAATTAGTTACAACAGTCCAGTGTCGAGGAAGGAATTTTTCCTCGTATCTCAGAATAGAAGTACGCGTTTGAAGCTTGCTGTGATCCATTTATTAAAGGCACGAAGTTTCTGGAGTAAAATAATGATATTAAATTTAATATTTTTGACAGTGGCGGTAGCCATATTTGTTTACAGAAACAGTACAGTAGTTTTGAATTCAACCTCTCAGTTCATTCTGACAAACATTCTGACAAGGATTTAAGTCTGTGGTAATCTGGGTATCTATGCATACAAATGGAATCGAAATCTTGCATTTGGTGATGTTATCATGATTCACTCTGACAATTAATTACCTGAGCTAAAGGAAATCTCAATGACAGGAACGTCAAATTTTGCTTTGACAGAAATTTCGTATTCCAACAAGACAGCGATTCTAAGAGCAAAGAATATAAATAGAAGGATGATGTTATTTCAACACAGTAAACAACAATTACGTAACCTGATATTAGACATCAATGTTAGTGAAAATGTGCGGATTATGCTCGGAAAAGATCTGTATAAAAATGTATAATAATGGATAAGAAAACTTTAGCCGTGTCTTGAAAGAAAAATGACACAAAAAGATCTTCAGATTTAACTCTACCGAATTTGTGTCAGGATGGTTGGAGGCTATTTTAAAGCCTATAGGTCATGCTCCTAACCAGCGGCCGAGCGGTAAAAGTCGCTGAACATTGGTAGTTCGGTCCGAGGTTCGAATCCCTCGAACAGGCTGGTTGCATGGGTGTTTTCGTGGTTTTCCCCATGTGTAACGTGTATACGAGCCAGTTTCCCTTAGAAAATCCTCCACGAAGGCATCCCTTTCCCTTAGGCAGATAGACCTCGAGGCTTTGTAGTAATTAAATAACCTAACCTAACCTAACCTAAACAGTAGGATTTCTTTACAAAAGTTAAAAAAAATAATAAAAAGTATTCTGGCATTCTCGTTTTTTTTTAATAAAAAGTTTACGGTAATGTTTTTTGAAATGTGTCATTCTTTTTCTAAGATGTGTTCCAAAATTTTATTTTCAGTTTGAAGATGCTGTTTTCTGTTTCCATGTAAAAGCAAAAGCTACAAATGAAATTATTCTAATGAAAATTGTACTTTGTCAGAATTTATTATTGATTTAAACCTGCATTTGTTTGAGAAAATGTTGGTGCGTTCTCAGTTTCGAAAATTACTGTATAGTGATTTAGCATTTACTAGTAAATGGGAATATTTATATAGATTTTGTATTTATTAATTAATGGATCATCCAGCAAGAAATTACTATGAAGAAACTGAAAATAGTGTGGAACTTTCAGTTACGTTTCAGAGAAGTGGATTCGATCGAATTATTTGGATTACAGCAAAGCACATACAGACTGTCTTCCTAAGGAGATGAATGCCTTCACATAGCATTTTTAAGGGAAACTGGCACATTCAAGTTACACATGGAGAAAACCCCAAAAATCTTTTGTGCAGCCAGTTGTAACGTTTTAGAGAGTATGGTGTCATAAAAAGTAAGAACTTATTTTCATTACAGAGTTTATTTTCCTTTACTTCACTGTACCATGAAACAAATCTTATAACTATTAACAAACACCTATATACAGTAAGACCCCACTTAACGCTGTTTCGTTTAGCGCTGTTTCGGTTTAGCGCTCTTTTATTTCAACCCGGGGATTCCACGAAATCGCTCACAGCATACGGGGATTCCCCGAAATATTATGCAGCGATAGATTTCAAATACATATCCGAAAGAGTGTACTTGTATTTCTTGTTTGGTGCGGTATCGTACAGACATATTTTGAAGGGGTAAATGTGGAAGATGTCGAAGAAATAATTCAAGAAGCAGCGGCTAGTCTTTCTAATGATGAGCTCAAGGAATTAACTGAACAAGAAGAAAACAAAAATGTTGACAGCAGTGATTCAGAAGAAGAGCAAAAAGAACTTTCGATGGCGTTTGTAAAAAGGAGTTTGTCTACCATAACTGAAATAATGGATCAATTCATTGAAAATGATCCGAATTTTGACAGGAGCTCAAAAGTAAGGCGTGGTGTTAGAGATGCTCTATCCGTTTATGAAGAACTTTTAAGAGAACAACGCAAAAGAAAAAGGCAAACAACATTGGATGCTTTTGTCACAAAAAGGCAGAACACTGAAAACGTGGAAGGCTAACTAAATATGACTGACTTAGAATTTTATTTGTTTTTTTTTAAGAATATTCGTTTTGTTATTTATATTTTGTTTTTATTTTTGCAAGAAATAATAATGTGGTATTAATTTGGGCTTTAAGAAATAAATGTTTGGTTTTATTTTTATTAAAAAAACCTACTTTTTAAATTTAACACCTAACCAATTTCCTAGCCATCTTCCCCTAACCCCAATATTTACATGTAAAGATAGCCTCGTTTAGCGCTGTTTCGCATTACGCTCTACTTTGATGGAACGTATCCCCCGCGTTAAGCGGGGTCTTACTGTATATCATTAAAATAGCTATAAAATCTTTGCTTGCAATTTATTCTCAACCGCAACTTTAAACACGATTATAGGACATAGTTCATTGTGTAGAGACATTAGGAATTTTATGGAAGCAGGCAAGATGAAAAATTAGCAATCGCCTTCGCCCGGGAATCGAACCACGGACCTCTGGAATACCGGCCCAGCGTACAGAACCACTACACCACGAAGGCACGCTAGGAAGGTGGGAGAAATACCTTGTAACTGTTTTAATTAATAATTGATCCTCGTTATTTTTACCTTATTTGTCCTCGTATATGCATTATGTCAAGTGTAATATAGATGATCCTAATTTCTAAAAGCTTAATTCAAAGTGAGATTCTACTTACTTCTTAGCATGCAGATTACATATTCTCTAGGTATTCCTTGTTTTCCTGAAATCGTTCTTAGTTCTTTCACTCATAATCTGTAATAATAATAATAATAAATCTTTGTTTTCATTTTGTTTCTTTATACTAAATATCTAAAATCAACTTCTGTTATACCGTTCCGCATTTAAAACTAGTGGATTCTCTAGCATAATCTGTTTTTCATCCAAAAATTTCATACCAAAAATTTCCAGACGCAGACATTACATGGGTTGCTCTTAGTTTCTAAGTTTAATAAATTGCACATATTCTTCCACGGAAAGCCCATGATTGTTCTTAGAAAACCAAATATGTGCAGTAAAAGACGAAAGAAAATACCACAATCAAATGGCTTTAATAACCGGCTAATTCAATATTCCTACATACATAACTAAGCAGCTTTAGATTTTTATTTTTCATATATTTTATTTTATTCTATTTCTCCATCCTCTCCAGATAAGTGAATTCATGTGAGAAAAACATGAATTCAGCAGCAGCTTTCTAACAATGACTTTTCTACTCATTATTTAGAACAGGTTTTACAGCTCTGACCAGAAGTTATCGACATATTTAAAGGATATCCAATGACAAAAAATGAAGTGAAAGAAATTGTACAAACTATAAATGCAACAGGAGACAAAGAATTTTCAGCTAGGGAAGAAGAAGGCAAACAACTAATCGAGATAAAAAGAAAGACGAAAGAAGAATCAGATGATCTTATAAAACTAACCGAAAGTGCAAGCATTGATAACAAAGCAAAAGATAAAGTGCATATAATTGCAAGGAATTGTTAAAATAAGACTCACGAAATGTCTGATTTTGCAAGAAAGATTAATTCAAAGGAAGTAGGAAGAGGACACTTTGAAAGGCATTGAAAAACTCTGTGTTCCTTACCGCGAAACATTTAAAGAGTTTCGCGAGTCATTGTATCAAGCAAAAATCGCCAGATTTATAATAATAATAATAATTGTATCACGTACTTATTAAGGATTAATAGAAACGCTTTCAAATAACATCTGTTTCTTTTTTATTCCCTATAATTAGGTTTGCTTAAATTTCACACAGTTTCTTAATCTTTCTTTTCTTTTTTGAATTATAACTAACGTAATTTTTCTATAGACAGTTAGCTTTGCAGAAAGCAATTTTTGTGTACGCGCAATACATTGATGGCATAAGACTTCCAAAAGAGTTTAATGCAGTGGTTAGCGATGCTAGCAGCCACATTGCTGGGCAAGGTTCGAATCCCGGAAGAGGCACGGGTGTTTTTAAATTTATATAGTGTCTGTGCGGCATAGGAGCACTTAAAACCACACCCAAAGTATTCGCGAATGATTTAGACTTAGGGAAGAATGGTAAGAGACTTTCGGATCGATCCCTCAAGATGCTTTCCATCAAAACTGAAGCGGAACACCTCAGTTAGTGGGGTGAGGTACTACTAATGGTGAGATTCTGGTGTCTCGCCCACCTACCTATACTTGTATTTCTCCGAGACAAGCTAGAAAACTTCTACCTGCTCCGAACAATTTCCTTAAAATGCTTGTGCATATTTTATAAGAGTCTTTTTTTTTTTTTTTTTCCCTCTCTTGCATTTCTTTGTGAAAATCAAGTGTGGAAATTGCATCAACATATACGTATTTTATTTCTTCCTACGGTGCTTTTATATGTTTCTTACAGACTTTATGTTCCTGAAATCAAATATGTTTCATATCTACATAATCAAATATGCTGTTTAGCATGATTACGCACCAATTTTAAGGGAACAATATGGAACTAAACTCCCCGGTGTATGAGATTTGCTTTAGAATCTGCACCCTTTTCGTCCATAGCATTAATAAACAGTTTAATTAGAACCGGTTTTATATGAAACTAAAGAAATTATATATTTATCTTTCTTCATAAGGCTTCCCAAAATCGCGTTTTCTTACCAGCACAATATTTTCACGTAGACGCAATTCATGTAGCGGTTATTTCTTACTGATCTACTCTGTTCGTAGTTTGTTTAAAGCTACTTGCAGTTCTATAGTAATGTCTTTAGATTAATATAGAATCCTTTTGAAGTAATGCTCGAAAGCCTACATTTTGGAGTATAAGGAATAATTTCACAATAAAAATTTAAATTGCTTTTAGACTCATTTTTAATGATCTGTTAAAGTCTCCAGACTTACGTCTTACATGGTAGCTTAAGCTCAGGAATCATTTCTTGACTATCATGGCAATAATATTTTCACTCACAGAGAATTAAAATTTCTTTTTTTATTTAGTATGTATGAGGCATTTTTATGTTCCTTAGATAAATAATTATAACAAGCGATTTCTAATTGGCTCTTGATAAAAAATTTACTTTAGTAACAGTACCTTTTAAATATATACATATATAAGGTATTTCTCCCGCCTTTTTAGCGTATCTTCGTGGTGTAGTGGTTCTGCATACTGGGCCGGTATTCCAGAGGTCAGTGGTTCGTTTCCCGGCGAAGGCGGTTGCTAATTTTTCATCTCTCCGGCTTTTCCAATTAACCTAATGTCTCTACATATATAATGCTATTATTATTTTTCTTTTCAGAAAAGATAGCTTATTTCTCGGAAACGGTGAGTCATGTCACATTTTTTAAAGCCAGTTTTAGAATAAATGTGATAGAAATTATGCAGAATGTTTTCAGATTCACAGAGAAGATTTTGCTACATTAGTTTATTAAATTTGGCTCCTGAAGCTATCTGTTAACTATTGAACATATATATATATATACTAAAATTAATTCTAAGTTTAACAAATAAGCTACCTTTTAATTCTATACTTAACTTAATTTCATAATTTTAAAATAATGGTATTGATAATTACTCGTCTCTTACAAATAGGTGCTTATTTATTTATTTATTATTTTCGTTGTGGTGTTAAAAGAAAAAGCAAATCAAAAATGTTTTGTAAAGTTCTCGAATACTATGCGCTTTTCCTTATATGTTCAAAGTCCCCTTTTTGCTTATCTTAGCCAAAAGAATGACCACTCGAGTTTAGCGACTCAGGTCTGAGACGCTCTATAATATCAGCATAGATTATAATCGAATTCGTTTACATTTTATGTATGCATATATGTATGTTCGCAAGCCAAGTGGGTATAATGTTCTTCTGCTTCTTTTTGTTAATATCTTAATTTATTTAAATGTATGCTTTTAACAATAAAAGTTTATTCCAAACAGCAGTAAATGTCGTGAAATAAAGTGAGTAACCTGAAAGATTTGTGCTAGAGTACCATGAAAAATATATATGTAACTCATATTAGTACTTTTTTCTAAACAGCAATAGTTTATTTTTGAAACTATCTGCAAATTTGACTGTGATTAGAAAATATGAGATCAGCGGATTTAGAATATCACACTGTAAGTTTTATTCCAATCTCTTCATGCCCAAAATTATTAAAAATCTTCATAGATGCTAAAATATTCTCATTTCGGGTCTGAATCTGAGAATAAAAATCACAATATAACTCCGAACTATTCATGTCTTAATGTATTTTTCAAGAAGTGAAGCATTACAACTGCAATATATTGCCAGTCCCTTCTAAAAAGCGGATGTCATAATCGCAGTAAACGAAAGAAAAACTGTCGGCAATCTGAGACTGGATAGCACTTCGTTTTAGCATCATCAAGTACAGAAAGTAATGCGAAAAATGTTGGGGCTGGAAGTTGCGATACATGGTTTAAACCAATTTACTTTGACAGGCAGAGATTTTTTTGAAACACTGATAAATAATTTTCTCTTGCGTATATAATATGGAATCGAAAATGCTCTTCAAATCCACTAATTAAAGACAAAGTACTTTTAATGGGAAGCAATTTTTATGACATTTATACTTTTCTGTGTTATTTAAAAAGAAATAATTCCTTTTTTATAAAAGTCCAGATTAGAAACGCTATTAAGCAATGCATTGTAGTACATGAATTAAAATTTGTTTTCAGCGTACAGAGCCGTAACAAAACTAAACCTTTAGTGATTTGAAAAATAAAAGCTTCTGACTTAAAACTCTAATTTTCTTTTGCCATACATGACCTGATAAGTACGTAACAAAGTATTTTTAAGCTTATATAATAAATACATTTTTGCTAAAATATATTTCTAAATTTTGAGAAAATATGCAGAGCAAAAAGAGTTCTTATAAGAGTTAAATATAAAAGAATATAGGCAAATTTCTTTTGCCTAATTGTTAGACAATCCTCCAGTGTATAATTTAAAATTAAGCATTTTTATTCCTGAAGAGGAAGGTCATATTTATTCAAAATTTGTGCCAATCTAAGTCTGCTTTTTTCCTAATTTTAAATTTCTTCTAGATATGTAGGTGTACGAATGAATGTTTGTTTACGAATTTGTCCATTGATACTCGTCATTTGTGTGTAGAAGTCTGAATTTGTGAAATGAATAATCTTTATTCAAACTGAAATAATCTTGCATGAATTAGTTGCTAATTATATAAGCACTCATGCGTTTGTATTCCTATTTCCAATGACTCAAAAAAAAGTATTGGGCACAAACTTTCAAATATTCAATGATAAAAAATCAGCTAATATTCGAAATTAAGTATTTTTTATTGCGTGCTAAATCCATTATGACGAATAAAATTTAAAACTAGTAAATTCAATGATAAAAAATCAGCTAATATTCGTAAACTAAGTATCTTTTATTACATGCTAAATCCATTATGACGAATAAAATTTAAAACTAGTAAATAAATTAAGTACTTTAAATATGGAATTAAGGTTAAAAAAATATCCGAGCACTGAAGTAACAAACACGATAAAGAGATAATTCCGGCAGATTGTTCCTTTAAAACGCTTGGAAGAAGGATTTTAAGCCTATGACAGATAGTGATTAAAGCTGAAGAGTTACTTTATTAACATGGTCGAAAACTTCCTGTGATTTCTTTTGAAGTGAGAAAACTTGCAATTGTAGATTGGAATTGTAAAAAATCTGGAAGAAAAGTGAGTGAACTGTTGAACGCAAGCAAATCTGTTGGTCATAATATAATTTCGAAAAACTGTTAAACCAATTTTGTTTGATAACAAATCATGAATAGGGTATATAAGGCTTTTCACTTAACGCGAAGAAAGCTGGATTGTTAGAAATCTTATTCGTAATCCTAAAACCAATGGAATTAAGCTGACTTTAAAAGCCCAACAAACATTTAACAAGTCTTTTAATGCAGAAACAGATGGAACTATTTTAAGAAGATATACTTTACATACCAGAATTGCTAAGAGGAATTTTTTTTTTCTAGAAAGAGAATGAAGAATCTTATTCCTTCAGCAAAACACGATGGAGTTAGCCAGATGATCTGGAGCTGTACGAATACTTGCGACTTTGGAAATATGCATTTTATAGAAGCAAAATAAAATTTGAAACAGTGCTAAAAAATTGGAGCATTTTGCGTGAGAGACCTTATTATGCCAGTGGTTTCAATCATTATGCTTATATTTGTAAACTGTGGACTCTGTTCTAAATCCATACATCTGCGCAGAATCCAAATCTCAATACGATTGAACATATTTGGGATCATTTGCAAGACAGAATTAATAAATGAAAAATTTCAAATAGAAAATAACATAGAAAAACTTCCAAATGATTCCGAATACGACGAAATACAATGGTAAAAAGCAGATGCAAATTATTGTCAAAATCTTGTTAAATCCATGCCTAGAAGACTTAACAGTTATAAAAGGAAAGGAGACCCAATAAATTATTAAAGTATTTTTAAAGATTTGAGGAAACATGTTTATGTGTTTCAATACTTTTTTTACCAATATTTTATCACTTCTCATAAGAATTGTATAATTTAATATTTATTTAACATCACGTTTTTATTAATTTTAAGATTTTTTTACTTTTTTAACATGTAAAAAAAGTATTTCGTTTAAGTTGCACATTTAATTATTCTTTCAAAAAAATTTGAAAGCTTGTGCCGAAATTCTTTTTTAACACATTATAGATAAAAGAAAAGAGTAAAATAAATTTTTATATAGACTTTTTAATACCTAACATCCCTCAGAGACATTTCCATCATCAGGTTATGAACTTCACAAAACTGCATAATGTAATGACATGAAAAACTCATAACTGTAAGGACAGGAAAACTCAAATTATCATCGCTTTTATCCAGTTGTAATAAACAATATAATAAAAATAATTTCCGAGACTTTATCTTTTATTTGAAGCCATCCGTTAATTTGTTTCGTAAAACTCCTAATCTCATCGATCATACCAATGACTAAAGAGTTTGGAACCAGATCTATATTAAAGGTACTCCATCAGTCGAACTTTAAGTAACACCTACTTATTTTCAAATTACCGAAACTAGCAAGAGCATTCATGAATCTCTTTATGTCATTTTGATGAAAACGTTATTTGCTCAAGGGAGTTTCTTCAAATCATTTCTGTCTGGTAGCGAGTGGTCTTTTTCATTTCCTTTCACGCTTATAGCTGACACCTGTTCTTAAAGAAATCTTGAAATGGCTCGACCTATTAGTTCGTTTATGAACGATGAAAGTTAATACTTTTTCTAAATTAATTCTGAATAAATATTAGTTATAATAGGCATGCTAACAGTTTTTGATTTAGTGTTCATTTTCATGAAGAATTACAGTAGACAGTTAAAGAGGTTAATTCTTTAACATCCCCAAAGTATACTCTTCTGTTGGTGTTAGAAAGGATTACTACAGATTTTAAATTGTATTAATTTGTTGTAAGCATTTAGAAGTTTGCTTTTGTACTCTGTTATACACGCTGCTTATATATAAATAATTTAAGAAAGGAGAACAAATTAAAAAAAGACCTTTGTGGTCAAGAATTTTGCGCATTGAGCTGCAAAAATTAGAAAACAGGGTAAAAAGAATATTCTTAACGTTTTTGCTTTAAAGCGGATGTGATACTGTGGTTCCGGTGAATAATTTTAACACTAAGTTAAAATAAATTGCAATTAAAAGTGTTAATACAAGATAAATGAAATTATCACAAGAATACTTACAAATAAACAGAGAATTTAAAACTCAAATCTAATTGAAAGTAAAATGTTGATTAAAGTTAAAACTATCCTAAAACATATGAATAGAAACACAAAAGTTATTCGAGGCATAAGTAAAAATACAAAGATACAAAGGAGCGGTAAATGGTAAATTAGCCTAATTCGAATCTCATTATAGACTCTTCAGGGAAAATGCACAATGGTTTTATAATCCAGCTAATTCCATATCGCGTTTCGTCAAAACAGAAGAATCGAGACTGTACACGAAACTTTTTTGATTATTTAAATGACATAATAACATAGATAAAAATATATATATTTAATAGGCCAAAGCGTGGAAAGCAAGTGCGTTATTTTCAGGGTGAAATCTTATTCAGACTGAGTTAGTTTTGATTCTCTTAATAAATTAATCTTAACAAAATGTTAAGATTAACATTGTTGCTATTTATTTGATAACATTGTTGCTATTTATTTGATAACATTGTTGCTATTTATTTGCTATGTTAGTTAACAAAATGTTAAAATTAACGCGTTTTATTTTAAAATGTCTACAGAACCGAATGAATAAGACCGCTAAACAACAGTCGTTGGCCAAGGGCTTGAATGTTGATGAAAGGGCTCGTGCATCGGTGTTTTTGAGATTTTCCATGTGTAATCTGAATATGATCCAACTTTCTTAAAAGTTGCTCTACTAAGGCGGTCCTTTCCTATGGAGTAGATAATGCTTTCATCGTTTGCTGTATCCAACTAGCGAAACTTATAAACTTTTAAATGAGAAAAATATGATTTCGCTTCAAGTATTGATTGTAGATCATTTAATTACAAGTGAGAAGTAAATAAGGACCCACCCCCCCAAAAAAAAACCTCTTTTCTATGTATCCATTACAATGTCACAGTCACTGAAATCGGTGTGAATTTTAAAACTTTTTTTTTTTTTTTTTGGGGTGTGTGTGTGTGTATGGATTAAGAGCTTTTTCCTCTTTTAAATGCCAAGCCATTTTAATAGCCATGTTAAACATCAAAGTTCGCTCTAGTTTTGCTTACTGAATGCACCTTTTCAGAAATTCACGAGTCCTTCCTTCGAAAAAGGATGTATTCTTCACATTATTTGGGTTTCTCCACAATTTACCGCCAGAATGCTTTAGTTTAATTTATTTACTACGACAAAGACCTCTGTGGTTATTAGCCTAGCATTAAAGGATTTCATGGAAGGTATTCTTAACAAAAGCGGTTTGGACTCACATATCAGATATGGAAAATAAGGATTATTGAGATAGCTAGGCATTCACACTTTCCTCGAAGCACTTTTGAATAATTCGTTATGCATTGATCCATTTCTTTAAATGAAACGCATACTCTTAATAATAGAAAGCATTTAACACTTAGTACTGTTTTGTTATAGTATTTTAAAAGCATATTGGATATGGAAAAGAAAGCATCATTGTCATTTGAATACTTTGTTATATATGTGTGCCAGTTAATAATAATTATTAAAAATTAACCGAAGTTGTTAAGTTCAAGATTATTCTTGCTGAGATCATATTAAAAATGTCTGAGATCAACATTTTATACTTTCAAAACATTTACAGTACATGATGAAACGTTTTTAATTAATCCTTTCTTGATTATTTTTGAGGTACCTTGAATTTTTCATTGCATATTTTTCTTATTTCCTGAATTCATCCGTGTTTTTTTTATTGTTTTTCCTTTCTACTTACACATGTATTTTTATATTTATTACTATTTATTTCGCAACATAGTTCTCGAACATAAATTTCCTCGAAACGAATTACTGAGATATGCAATTTTATTAATGCTACTTGTGAGGCTCAAAATCCTTTAGTTCTTTTGCATATTTTGAGTCTAGCTGCATACGAAACTCTGAAATAACACTCTATACGACGATATTTATAACGCAAGAATTCGTAATTCTTTCCTTATATGTTACGAGATTCTTTATTCAAGTTTAGAATAAAATAAATACGGCTTTTTCAAAGCTAAGTGAGAAAAATGTGACTGCATTTTATATTTTCCTATAATGTGAAGAGCATACGTAGCAATTTTTCTACTTCTCATTGAATAAACCTTTTATACAACACACCGCCCTTGCTATCAAATAAATCTACTCTTGCTTATGAGGCAAACGTGGCCAATTGGCTAAACGAATGCGGAAAAACGTCTTTTTTTTTCTAATAACGTAATGGCAGAAGTAAGCATACATGAGCGTAATATCAGTTACTTGTCCGGGAGGAGTTATTATAGAAATAAGCAATTTTCATCGTGATAAGCCGAAGCGTTGCATTTTCAACCTTTGCTGTTGTAGAAAAAGAAATAAGTTTAGAAGTAACTAGATGCAGCAAAGGGGGGGGACGTACGCCTGTCATGAATTTTGAAATCGTTTAAGGAGAAAAACCAACAGTCACATCAATTATTGTTATTCCTGTCCCCCACACTTACCTCACCCACTTAGCCCGCGGGCAGATTTCTAAGCAAAGATTTTCGTTTCAAATTTCGAACGAAAGAATGAAATAGAGATCAGTGCAAATGAAGAATTCGCCGAGATAGTAAGGTAGAGGGGGGGAATGTTAGAGAAGGGAGGGAAATCTGGTCCATCATTACATGAAACGTGCACCTACATTAACAGGTTCGTAGTGCACGATTGCACGAAATAACGTCTTCTGCCTCCCATTTGTATGTACTGTCTAACGGTGGGCAGGTGGGATTCTCAGGTTAATCCTGGACTTCAGTAAAAGCGTCATTTATAAAACACGAATATTCCGTGTCTGTTCTAACATTTTGAGGGTCAAGTCTGATTTGTATAATACCGCGCTTGAACGAGAGGGCAAAACGAATAGATAAAAAGACAGTAAAAGATAGGGAGACGAGACCAGTATCGAGATCTCAGTTGTTCAACATTTTATAGGCAGGAAAAATTGCCAAATTACATACAGCGACGAGACTAATGGTGTGGAAGGCAGCTTCTACCCACTGATTATCATTAATTTATGAAAGGCACTTCTACCTCGAACGTGCAATGCTCTGGCTAGTTACGATGGCACTTTGCCCTCCTTTATGGCTATTTTGGCGAATAGGAGAGCTTGCAAAGCCATTTAGAGACAATATGTTTCTTTGGCAGAGGTGATAATCAGCGATAGTATAGCCAACTAGCGCCTCAAACCGACTTTTAATGAGCTATTAAGAGAGCGGGATCTTGCTACGTATCAACGCCACCCGCTTTCAGCGTCCTATTGGTGGGTATTGAAATTCAGGAAGGTAAGCCTCAGGAGATGAATCTTTAAGTTCTCGAAATGGGTAGTTGCCGAGATCTTCCATCGCTCTTATTTCGAGTTGTAGCTGCCCACACGCTTGCAAAAATTGAATGCGTAAACATAGAAGGTATGAAAACTTGATACATCCCGTGTTTTTTACGTACACCTACTGAGAATTGTTTAGCTTTTTATGGCAATTGTCTCGTTCTCTTCGGCCCACAATCTCCGCGAAATCTCAAAGTAGATGAAAAGCAGAAATAATTCTTAGAAAACTATCACAAAGTACTGCTTCCCTACGTGAGCGTAAGATTTTAATCAATGACTGTAACGGAAATTTATATGCCAAATTTCTTATCGTGTAGAATCGTTGACTGAGTAAGAAAATAAAAATTATTCTTTCAAAAAAAGGAAACATTATCAGATAAACTATGCTGAAACATTATTATGCTTTTTTTTTTTTTTTACTTTTTACCTCCTCCCCCCTCCGTTTCTGCTTCCACCAACTATGAATTGCAAAGTTTCCTCCCACCTTTTCCCACAGTGCTCTTTCAACTTTATGTATCCTTAAAATAGAACATTATTTGCTTCCACGGGTATATTTTTCATGAAAGAAACAGTTTATATGCAGATTGCCATTTCTGTCAATGATGACAAAACTTATCATGTTTTAATAACTCTCTGTAAATTTGCACTAATGGATACGTTCATGTCTGCCCGCTATCGTGATTTTCATATAAATCATAAAATAATATAAAAATTATTGTAAATTATACGTAAAAATACTAATTAAAATTATATGGAATAGCATCGAGAATTCAACTATTTACAAGCCTAGTGGTAACTGCATGATAGCTCAGAATGCCATTAACAGTTACGGAAATCTGCTTCAGCTAAGGAGAACTGCTAATAATGCATACTATAATTTACGAAGTATGAAGCTACCATAATGAATTAATTTAATCATTTTTCCATTTTACTCTTAAAGAATTCAACAATCTGTAATGAACTGAAGAAAAGCATCCTCCTCTTCTTGTTGTTGTTACCAATCTCACTTGTCTGACAATGGTCAACCCAAGATCACGACATTCATCGCGGTAAGAAATCAAGTGCGCCTGTGCTTGGCACGAGCCTTTAAGCACCATATAGGTGTCAACCCGAGTTTACCTCAGTTCCGCCCCCCAATTTTGAGAGAGAGCACCCCGGAGGGGATGGGTCCGAGAGTCTCCCACCCATCTTCCCCTACCACCAAGTCTTTCGGCACGCCTCATATTTAGAGTGCCCCATGCCACACAGACATTATACATGTGCAAACATCCTTGCCTTATTCAGGATTCGTTGGGCTGCAATCCTCGCCTTTCTACTCTCATTCTTATTGTTACTTCCAGTTATAAGCATGTAAGTTCCCATGATGCAGCGAAGATTAATATTTAAAAATATTTTTCAAAATTTTAAAAAGTCTTTAAAATTGATTTAAGATTAAGACCGTTACGATTATTATTTAACTTCGAATGAAATTAATAGACGATTATACAAGATTTTAGTCACATGAACGTGCTTTTTAATAATTCACGTGGTATGAAAGTCTGTTCTATTATAAAACTTGCCAAGAGAATACTTTAATGCATTTATACCAAATATTTTATAATACTATTCAAGTTAATTGACTTTGAAATGTTTTTTACTCACAAAAACGGGAGGGTTGGAGGAGCGGTAGACCAAAAAAAGTTAGCAAATGTAGAGAAATTAATTATGCTGCAGGATGTATAACAGAACACTGAAAACATACAAACCTTAAAATGATATGCTGATGCGCTTTGAAAATTATTTGTATAGCAATAATCATGTTATTAAACTGAAAGCGCAGACCGAGTAGACAAATCTCGTAATAGTTTTTCAAACCAGCTTAAAGAGAAACATTTATCTTGATATTGTTTTCTATGAATAATTATGCTTACAGAGCTCAATTCCAAATACACTTCCAAATAAAAATGGAAAATCATCACTTAGATATAATAACTTTAAGTAAATATATCCTTTACTATATAACTATATTTAAGATAAGCAAATTTCTAAGATCAAACGCTATTTTTAATTTGAATGTCCGTCAACTCTACATTTTAACATGATTATTCTCATCTTCTGTCCTATAAATTGTATTATTCTTACAACAAATCTCTCAAATTTGTCATATAAAAATTAATCCTGACGTGATTATTATATAATGCTAATGAGCAGACACTTACATAACACTTCGAACAATAATAATGCTAACATATTTTAACTAAAATCATGAACAACCAAACAAAATGAAGTCGAACCAAAAGTGAAGCCCCTCAAGCCTTCTAATTGGAATGTGGGCATTCTTCTTTCGCTTGCTGTTTTACTAGTATCTCACCGCCTAGCTTTCTCCTAGCGAAATTATTTGTTGTAAAGATATTTAAAAAAAGGTCACAAATGTCATCCAGAATGAACGTGGAGATTGCTCCAGTTAAGCTGCATATTTTGAGAAGCACATAAAAATACGCTTGTCAAGAAAAGAATAAAAAACTATTAAATCGACCACGGCGACTGCTAACGTCTTTACGCACATGCATTTATGTCCTCCGCCATCGAAATTATTTATTGTTAGAATAGTTTTTAGGATAAAAAGCGGAAATAATGAAATTAAAAATAATTTATTTACTAAAGAAATATTGATTATATTATCTCCTAATATAAATTTAGTAGAAGTATCTAAAAAGAGTGAAGTCATATGTAGGAAGTTTTTTCACTCAAAATTTGTATTAGCGAAAATGCGTAATTCAGAATGAGTTCTTTGATACTCTACTTTGGTTCTAAATTCCATCACTTCACGGAACTATTTGGCCTAACTTAATTTGCCAGTTTGGCATAACCATTCTTACTTGAGTAAAAGACGAAACACCTTCGTATTTATTAATTATTGTTCATTGAACGGGAGTTGGTTTGTTCCCCTTGAAAGTGACCTAATTTCCGATCAATAGCGATTAAAACTTGCTTTTAATTTAATTTCTTTTCCAAAGTTTGAAATTTTGTTATTCAGGATTTAATTGAAATCCCCGTAAAACATTTTTAATAATTTACATTCAAGTTACTTTAAAACACAATTTTCGGAATTAAACTTCCTACATATGAGTCACTCTTTTTAGATACTTCTACTAAATTTATATTAGGGGATAATATAATCAATATTTCTTTAGTAAATAAATTATTATTATCTTACTTTGCAGCTATTGCGCAAGTATTAGAAAAACTTGTTTTCGAACTAAGTGAATTTAAGATTATATAATATATATATATATATATCTAGAGAGAAAGAAAATTATTATTTGCTCTATAACCTCTGATTTAATTTCGAGTGAAACCCAACTTTCCTTCCTCTTAAAAGGGCAAAGCTAATATAATCGACTGAGTAATTAATGCATTTTATGCGTCATTGCATTTTAATAAACTTATTTCGTTTATAGCTTTCATCGCTTCATTTTAAGTGTTCTAGTTTGATTATAAGTTTCCGAATTTAACTATAGCCAGGAGAATGCTGCCGTGTACTATAAATAACTGGTTTAAATTAATTTGTTGCTTAGAGTGAGAATTAAAATAAAGAAAAATTAAGTTAATACTATAACCATAGGATGAATCTTTTTTATGTCGGACCATTTGACACGGCTTTTGTAAAGTTTTCTGTAATACTACTGGCTGCAAAAAAGTTGTATTTAGGTATAACCGAAATTAGGTTAAAATAAATTTTTTTGACTTTACTAAACTTTGAGTTTCTTTAATTTAGTCTCGAATGAAAACTCGCTGATCAGAGGCAACAAAGCTTAACGTAAATATGAAGTTAAGCTGATTAAAAAAAATTCTTTTAGCAAGAGCAATATTAATAAATTAAAATAAAAAAGATTAGTTAATCATACATTTTTGACAGAGAAAATATTCAATTTCTTTTGATTAATATTTGAATTACCCACAGAATTTTAGGTTTTACAAAACAATATTTTGCAGCCTTTCAAAAAAAGAAATACTGTATGTTCTCGGGAGAAAAATTAAGACACCTACAGAGTGCGTAATACTAAAATAATATTACGGTGTTTTCTGGTAAAAGACTTAGATTCAACTAAAGTGATAGAACATTTTATAAATTTCTCTTCCGCCCCAAAAATCGAAAAATCCATTTATTTTTTTTTTTATTTTTTTTTTTTTTTTTTTCGTAAATTTCTGCTTCTTGCATCAAAAGTAGAAGGCAGGTCCATTTCCTTAGTATTTTTCATATCTGGATTAATAATTAGTACACCGTTGATATAAACTATTTCAAGAATTGTGAAAACAAATAAATTTTAGATTCTTCTTCGCATGCATAGTCTCCCATAATTTAAACTTTGTTTAACGTTTTCACAATAACATCCCCCCCCTTCCTTCGCAGCATTGCTTCTCAAAATGGAAATAAACTGTTCTCAACGTTAATCGTGTTGCAAAGGGGTATTAAGTTGTGGCTTTCTAACACTCATTTGAAATTCAGCCGGACCATTGATCTTTTAATGGCTCACCTACGGGCCATTAGCTAGCTTTTGACTTACTGAGGGGTGCAAGCAATATCTGGATCCCATAACCCTTAACAGTGTTGGGTCAGAAGGGTCACGCTTTCTTAATTTGCTTACGGGAGGTGGCACGCAATAAAATCTAATGGACGATCTCAATGTTTGCTGTTTTATATAGCTACTTCATGCACTCAAGGTTATTTTTCGCCCTTAGAGAGGCCGTTTGCATGCAAAATTCAATTTTAAGGTATTGGAGTATTTAGTAATTTAAAAATGCCGATCGTTAATTTCGCATTTATTGCCAATGTACGAGCATTTCCAGAAGTGCTATTCCACTGAAATTATGAGCCTCGAATTCCCCGTAGAAAACAAATTAGCTAAGCTGAAATCAAATCAGAAAGATTTTTTTAGTTTATTATGTCTGCACTTTGGTTCGAAATGCACATTATACTCGCTGAACATCGGGCTTTTGCTTCCAAATTGAGAATGATAAAAGTGGTTTTATTTAATTATAGGATTACAGTAGTAGTCTTTTGGTTTAGATCGAAAGATTTTCTCTAAGTACTTTCAAAAATGCTTTATCGTTGTTTGCTTAATTTTTTACAGTTTAGTAAATTACGGAAGTAATTTAAAATTCACATAAAGTAGCAAAAAGAATACTGATACTCCTTTGAAATGTTGGAAATACTAAGTTAAATTCGTGATGCAATTAGTTGTCAAAAATTTCTAGGGCGTCAAATTACTGTGCAGTTTTAAGAGTTGTATTTAGAATAGCGATATATTCCCTGAGGTTTACATTCTTTTATACAGTTCCTATAGTTGCGCAAAAAATTTTGCTTTATAAATATATAATTCGGTTTAGATTATATTAGCATTTATACCATTAATGCAATTAATAAAATGCCTGTCTAACGTCATATAATATGTACAGTGATCATTGCAAAGAAGTTCTTTTGTGTAATTTTGAAACAAAATCACAGCTTGGAACAGATGCTAATATTTGTTAATTGCTAGCAAAATTTGTTACAAACAGGAATAAATAATTTTATTTTCTCTTTTTTAAAAATTCCAATCTAAACTAAAAGAAAACAGCTGAATTTGAAATTGCGAGACGGGTAGCCTCCCTTTCTCTTCTTTGCTTCTCCATTCAGAGAATTATGAAATAAAAATCTAGATTTAAAAAAAAACTACTCTATTCAGTTTTGGTTTCTGAAATCTGAATGCTCCGAAATTTTAAACAATGCCCAAGAATTTTAGACTCAGATTTTTATGATGCACGATTGCTAAATTTCTTTCAGCTTGGAGTTAAGTTTCCGTTTTTAGTTCTATAAATGCATGCATTTTAATAATTAAGGAAATCTTAGGAACATAGGAAAACATAGGAAATCTTTCTTCATGTTTGTTATGATTACAGTTATGTACATGCACTGAACACTGAGACCTTTACATTAAACACTGCCCTTATACAATCTATCCAATTTTTTGAAATTATTGCTCTGTTATGAGAAACCATAGAGATGAATAATGAAGTTATGTAATTCAAATTAGTCTTCGTTAGGATTATTAAATTATGGTAACGCACACTAGGGCTATCTGCCTAAGGGAAGAGACGCCTTCATTAAGGACTTTCGAAGAGAACTGGCTCATATTCATATAGCACATCATTAATTTTCGGAAGAATATAGGCACATATAGCACATCATTAATTTTCGGAATTCATTTTACGTGAATCTTCAAAAAAATACAATAATAATCTTATTGATGCTAATCATTATCATCCACGCTTATATTTCTTACTTTTTATGTCTATTAAAAATGAATTTAAGTCTTTCTTATAGTTAAATGCTTTTACGTAATGGTAAGTGAGAGTAAAATTGCGATTCGAAATAAACAAGATAATTACAATAATAAATAATAATTATAAGAAGTGTTACTTACAAGGTATCCTGTATATAGTATTAGCATTGTTCTAGGAGCTAAAGATTGGTACTTTTCAAATTACTGAATTAGGAATTACTAAATTCAAAGCAGAGTTAGTGCATACAGATTTAAAACTTAATAGATCGGAGAGTATCTTTATTCATAATCAATTCATTATTATTATTCATCTCCCTCCCATTTTAAATTTCTTCTAAATTATTTTCTTTTTTGTTCGTAGATTGCAAATTATTTATATTAGAAAATTTTCCTTTTGATATTTAATTAATATGATATATTTTCTTCTTATCACTACGTTTTCATAATGGGGTTTATTTTAAATAAAATTAGTTTGACCTTTCTCAGTACTCGTGATGGCTTCCATTACCATGACGGTCAACACTTGTGACATGAAAGGGGGGAAAATACATGTAAAACGCATTGAAAATGCTGTTAAAAAGGTTTTGGTTTTATTAGATTATGGCTAAGCACTCGAGGGCTATCTGCCTTAAGGGAGAGATCCCTTCGTGGAGGACTTTCTAAGGTAAACTGGCTCGTATACACGTTATACATGGGGAAAACCACGAAAACGCCCATGCAGCCAGCCCGTTCGCGGGATTCAAATCTCGAACCGAACTACCAGTGTTCAGCGATGTTACCGCTCGGCCGCTGGTGGGCTCCCGGTTAAAAAGGAAATATTTGTAATTAATACTAGAAAGAAAGTTTTAATTTGCACCAGTCAGCCGGATCAGTTTGAAACAAATATCTTAATAGACATATTACCTAATAATAATGTTGAAGAAATAGGAAAATTTGCTATCATTTATAAAATAGAGCTTATCTTACTAAACTAAAATAATTTCTGGTATAATAGTCTTTATTTTAATGTGATCTGTAACTTATTTAAATGAGCATTAATTTTCAGTATCATGAACGTGTTGCCTCTTATATAGGACACAAGCAGGTAAAAGACAGTTTAATTGGAAATCTGAAACTGTTCACTTTTAACCTTACATTGAAATGCTTACCATATCTTGCTTATATATATCTATTGCATATATCATATTAATGTTCTGAACATGACGATTTCAATAGTTTCAAAGTATCTGTTTTAAATATTTATGTTTTCAATGTAGCAGGCCATAAACAGATACAAATCTTTAAGCCAATAAGCTCTAAATTTAATGAACGAACGTTCATGGAAAAAAACAAATTGTGGAATTCGATTACTTTTGGTTATCGAAGGAATGTTTTTATGTTCCATTAATCCATGAAACTCTGATACATCTTGAAAAGGATAAAAATTGACAATTTAATACATAAAGATCCCACAGAAGCCAATAATTAAAATAAAGAATGATGACGACAATTTATATTGTGAGAGAATGTGGTAGAAAAGGACAGTGAAATAATTTGAATAACAGCTAAAATGTATTGTTTGATGAAATGAAAAAATATTTAAAATTTAACATGTACAAACAAAGAAATGCATGCTGAGCAAAAATAAATAATTATATTTTACTATTCTTGATTTATCAGGTGAATATTTTTATATAAATTTGTAGGAAAAACTTCAAATTTAACACATGTATTAATTTACAAAATTTTTATTTCACAGCAGAAATAAAGAGGACGCATGCAAAATCTACATTCTAAACTTAATAAGTTTTTATATACAAAAATAATTAAAATCAAGCAATAAACAATTATTCATAATGATGCTTATATTACTTGATCAGTTATACTGTATGATGATAGAGGTAAACATGTTATAAATCTTATTATTATAAATCTTATTTATCTATTTTATAAATCTTATCTAATTAACGGTTTGTTAAAATATACAGTTTTATATTAAAAATTCATTTTATTCAGATATTCCGAATAACAATTAGATGTATAATGAAAAGTAAGAATAATAAGTAAGTAGATGCTTCAAATAACAACCAAATATATGACAGAATTTAGAAAAACAGTGAATTAAAAAATTAAATAATATTTTAATAAATATAATGGTTCAATACATTGGTGAAATTTAATAAATACAATTGTTAGAATAAGTTTTATTATGATTCAGTAGATGGAAAATAATGTAAAAAAAATATTTTCAGAGTTTTTATTTATTTTTTTTTTTCCCAATAGCAGATTGTGAACAATTATACATGTAATCCATGTCCATTAATCTATACAACGCCAGATATGGTGGTCTGTTTATTATGGAGGCGCCTATTAGGTGGGATACCATCGTCTTTCCTATGAAGGGACGGACAGTTACAGCCATGCCTTCTCCGGGATTCGAACCCAGGCCCTTCGGTATCGCAGTCAGCTTCCCTGACCACGATACCGACTGCGCGGCATATTTTCAAAGTTATTAGAGAGAAACGTTTTTACATAGAATCTGAAAATATTCTTTACTTTGGAATTTCGTTATATTCTAAGCTAATACTATAAAATTTTAGTTCACATCATGGCAATCAAGTAATCAGAGGGTATTCAAAAATATAAATGTTGCATTGTTTACACTGACGCAACTTCATGCAAATACAACACGTAATTAAGGGGAAGGATTGTACAGGTATATTTTAAGCATAGCTCTAAGAGTAGAATGTCGCATTTTTTTATCGCTTCCATGTTAGAAAAAACTTTTGAAAGGACACTTTAGTTTTCAGGAAGCAAAAACAATTTAAGGGAGACACATGTGGAGAACACGGGTAAGGACTCAGTATACATATCTTAGGACAAAGTAATTACTGACCAGTGGGAGGGTGCATTATCTTGCAGTATAGCGAATTTGGAATAACAGTTTCCGACTGAAAAACGTAAGTTTAAAAATCTTCTAATGGATTCCCGGCTATTTGAGTCAGCTATAAAATTACGGCATTGCTTTATACAACTCAGCTTGTAGGATAAATCTAATGTCTCTTAAACTAAACACCTTTTTAATGTTCCAAGGATGAATAACGTAGGGATATAATCGTCCAGTCCTTAGCTTAGCTTTCAAGAACACCCAATGATACAATAACAACAAATATAAACTGAACATTAACATCGATAAATATCGCGTCGGCACCCATTGCAGCGATAAAAGAACGCACAAGAGGGTGTAGAATTTCGTCCAATATTGTGCGGCTGTGACGGAATACCAGGAATCACGTAGAGGTCGATGCAGCCGTTTGTTGCTGTCCCAGACAATATAAGTAAGACTCCTCCTCTGTAACGGTCGCTTTCGACGATGTTTGGCGCACGATAGCGTGTCCCTGGCTCTCACCGCATCATTGTTCTTCGGAAATCATTCTTGATGTTAAATCAAAACTCATCTGTTGTCCAACTGCGATGTTCACGAGCTCAATTCAATCGCCCTCTGACATGCGCTGGGGACAAAGAGCACAAACTGCAGGTCATCGGGCTTACAGCCCACCTTCAAGCAGTCGACGCGCCACAGTTTGGCGGCCTTTCTGCAACAGCAGAGAGATGCGACTCCAATTGTCGTATTGTTGATGATCTACGGCTTCTTGTATATAGCAACAGGAAGCTATGGTCTGTCGTTGGGGTAATCCTCCGGCGTCCAGATCCACGTCTTCTACGAGAGTTTTGATCCCTTTAGTAGCTATTCCACAGCCTATTGATGACACTACGATGCGAATTCAGCTCTCTCGGAACATCGGATTGCCTTGCACCAGCTTGCAGCATCCCATCAGCCCTCCAACGCATTTAATCGTACAAGCGGTGTCTCCGGCTCATGCTTTCTGCTTTGGCTATCTCGAGTTATACGAAACTATCGTTGCTTGCAAACTGATGCATAGGTTAAGCATGCCCCTTTTTAAGGCGTTGTGGTGAAACTGCAGGATTGCGTTTTATGCTAATTTTGGTTGCCTATTTGCATTCGGCGATGCAACTTCTACTTGATATGTAAACCGTAGGTATTAATTTCTCTTTTTATATTCGTAGCTTTTCTTTTGGCATCTGTTGCTTATTTTTTTAACATGAGTGTGTTTTTGTTGTATTATTTTACGTACTCAGAAATATTGATTGCATATATTATACACAACTTTGAAAGAAAAAAGAACTTTTAAACTTTTGGTTAATACACTTCAAGAATTTAAAAAATAGCTTTTATTATATTATTAATGAATATTTGTTAGTCTTTATTAATAAAAATGCCGATGAATAAATTCCATATAAACAATCCAGAATAATAGTTTATTTGCAAATTAAGGTTCAAAACAACTGTTGCAATCCATTGAAGGTTCTAACAAAGTGCGTAATCCATTATTATCATTTATAACAGACTAGCCGCTACGCGACCAGCCTTCATCTGTCTTTTAAATATACCGAGGGAACACCAAACATTAAATTAAGAAACTGCACAGAATTTTGCTCTGCAGAACAATTTTATCCCCCCCCACACACAAAAAAAAAATTATTAAAAATGTATTACATATAAGAAAATTACAATGAAGTAAGCAATATCCTTTAATACAAATATTAATTATCTTAATAAATAAATTAATCAACTTCTCGTTGCTTTCTGTCGACGAACGTCTAGTACCCAAGAGAAACATTAAACTTAAAAACTGCACAGAATTATCGCCCTCATTTTTCCAAGTGGCAACAGTGCTGATATAATGAGAGAGAATGATCGATTTGATGCAGTTTCATAGAAAAAAAAAAAAAAAAAAAAATTCGAATTTTGAAAAAATTACTTCGAGGTGCACTGTTTGTTGTCTAAATGTACCCTATGTACCAAATTTCATAACCCTGGGTCTATTTAACTTACACGCAGCACGAGCGAAACACAGACACTCAAACAGACAGACTCTTCCCTTATATAGATATGTCAAATTTAAAAACTCGCCAATATGTAAATTCCCTTTTATCTTCGGAAATTTGAATGAAAAACAATTTTTTTTTCAGGTATCCTTAGATATACGTCTGCTTTAAGAGGATTTTAAAATCGCTGCAGATTATAATTCAAAATGTTTTCCAAAAAATTTATAAATGTTATTTTTAAATGAATTAGAAAAAAAAATGTATGAATTAAACCTAAATCCCGAACAATGAAAAAAAATCAAGTAAGTTTTATCTGACAATCTATGTTATTAAATATATCTCAAATTCAATTAATACTATGGGGTTAAAATTCATTGCTAATTAAAAAAAAAAAAAAATGCCGCTGTGATTTTTACAAAACTTCGACCTTTGGCCTAATTTAAGACGGAGCATCGAAATGTTGGAAAAAAAAAGTGGCGTGTTAGTTCACAAAATGACTTATTTTGTGTCAAAATAAGCATGCAGAAATAAGCTTTCAAGACATGGAAAAAGTAAGGTGTATTTCCTCAGGCTGACTATTAGAACGGAAGATACAGAACTGTCGTCTTCTCTTTTTTTTTTTTTTTTTTTTTTAGGTCTGTATACATTTAAAAATATAAATTTATTTATTATGTAATTTTTTAATTTTTTTATTTATTTTTTTTTTTTTTTTTTTTTTTTTTTTATGTAAAATGATGAAAAGAAAGAACTCTGTAAGTACTATTGATACACGCGCATTGCAAATGTTATCAAAGTATACATATGTAAAATTAAAATACAAATATCTGTAAAATGTAACTTAATTCCATAACGAATCACGTCTCACAGAATAAGTTACCCCTGACTAGAGAAATGAATAAAATGTTTCACCAATGAATTCAATTCAGAGGATGGGTCTGGTAGAGCCGGTCAAAAGAAGGGACCGAATAAAATCGGTTACCTTTTCCCCTTATCGAATTCCAAGTCTCTGAGGTGAAATAAAATTATTGATTGCAATGGAAGTGATTCACGCGCACGTGTTATTCCTGTTAGTTCCGGTCCCCACAGCAATCATGGATTACACCACCATCCCTCAGACTGGAGATCTCTAGCGGCACACCACAGCCCGGTAAAAGGTTGGGAATGATAGGGGCTACCGGTCGACAGTAATGAAGATGCACTTTGCTGAATATCCGCCAATGAAATGCGAGACTCTACGAACTCACGCAGCTCGGCATTATTCTCTATTCACGCTCTTCAAAATCTGCAGATGATGGGTATGGGGAGATTAAATTTATGTGTGTCCTATATTTTTCCATTTTCTCAAACTTAAGAAACATGAGAATTTTGCCACGAAATTTAATATAAATTTCAAGGCAAAATTCTCTTATGCCAAATTTAAGCTAAGCCGAGTTTTTCAGGCTTTGATGAAGATGTGACAATTAGTATTTTAACTTTGCAATTAATTTCTGTTCAATTTACTCAAACTATTGTTTCAAATTAGTTTTCTTTTATTTCGATACTGTTAATGAGAGAATTTGAAGAAGAAGGATATAGAAATTCGTGGAATAATTTTACTTTTAATAAACTGTAGAAATACATAAACAATTTATCATTTGTGTTAATAGTAAATTAAATGATGTTACGTTTGACTAAATAAATTATTTTAATTAGCTTTAATGAATGTTCAGAATGTCTCTTTTTAACAAAACATTTATGAATCAGTTGCTCGAAAACAGGAAGTTTACATCTGTGTGAATCTAGATTCCTAACCTCTCGATAGAATAGGAAAAATAAACATAAATATGCCTTAAAATTTTGACCGCCGGTTAAAATTGATTTAACCAGTTGCAGTTATTTTTCACCTGCATATTGTTCTGTCGGGACTAGAGTATTTTGTCTGTTTGTACTGGTGTAGCGACTGCAGCGTCACGCAATGTTTGTGGTGAGAACTCAGTATTAACCAGTAATAAGCGAGAAGCACGCACTCGTTCAACGCCGAGTCACTTTTCCTCTGCCCGTTCAAAGGGTCAGCCAATTGTGCAATTTTATTGTAATCCTTTATCACTCCTTTGCAAGTTCAAGCGGTATTTTTATGTTTCGAAGAAAGTAAATGCTGTTAAGTTTTTCAATATGTCTTTTATGAATTCGTATACAGTCCACTACCAACAGCTATCAACACATATTTCTCTACAAGACTTATTGTATAAGTTTTGCGATTCTTTTTACTTTCAAGAATTCATCAGCTATTGACTTGAAGGTCTGAACTTTTCTGTCAACCTCACAGAATTTTCAACTGGTTTGTTGCCCCTAAGATCTGGGCCCTTATGGGTATCGCCATTAATCAGATCCCGTTGTTCGCATAATTTTATCTTAAAAGAGGGAGAAATTTTTTCAATTCGCATTTTTTGACCCAAGCATATATTAGAAGGCAAATTTTTATTAAATTCGTATTCAGCTATACCAAAGTTGTTAAATTATTTGATTTGTTAAGGGGTAGTTTGAGTTCCTCCTCTTCTCTCTCTCTTTTTCGCTTTTTTTTTCTAATTTTTCTTTCCTTCGTGCTATTTAAGAATGCAAACTTCTAATTTCTTAGCATGAACATGTTCGGATATTGGAAATTCGGAAAAATGCTGGTAATAAACTGAAGCCTAAGTTATCAAAGAAATTTCCAATACAGTTCTTTGATAGCTTTCATATTTTCCACAGTAGTATACGTTATTTATTATAAATATTTAATACAATGATAAAATACAATATTTCCATGTGTGGAACTCATAACTAAATCTTCTCCACAAATCTAATATGAAACCAGAATACCAGGAATGCATAGTGGATAAATATGCAAGAAAACATTACTAAATGTTATTTAGAATGAAATATATAAATATAGATAGTGTCGATAATAAAAGTTTCCCTTTGATAAATTTCCGAAAATCGGTTAATTACCTTTTAGATAAAGAATCGACTTCAGAATAGGAAACGATTCGAGTAGTATACAAACCTCATACTCAAAATCTAGACGACCCCTGATTCTGCTGTAATAATAAATTACTCACAAAGTAATTTATTAAACATTATTATTCAACCTGTTTAATTCAACCAGCAAATGAAACCAATCAATTATGAATATGTTAATTTTAGCCACAATCTTTCCACTTATAATAGATTATAAATAGTGTATTAATTTAATCTAAACTTGTTAAATAAAGACTACAGCCTAGTTAATGGCAACACTTTCAGTAAGGAAAGTTTTCTTTACCACAAACTGAAAATAGTCTATTACTTGTTTACGCTATCTGGATGGCAACCGAATATTAGTTAAGTAATTACTTATATGAACGCTGAGAAAATTTTCCATGTATCACTATTTAATTTAAAAAATTTTATGCATCATTATTTACTTCCACGTTGTTTATAATTCTGAATCTCAAAGTAATAGTAATCAAAAAGGTAACAATATCATTTGATTCTTTCCTTCTCCAAGGATATAATCGGAGGAACTGAACTACAATTCACCAATGCTGAAGTTAAATTATTTCTTTATTTTTCCTATCGAATTATATTAGTAGAATATGTATTAATAGTATAATCACTGTTTCGCTAGCTTTTACAACAAATAACTGCTTTTGCGTTTCTGTTATTTCTTACAGAAATGTTTAAAAAAATTAAGACATTTCGTTCATGTAGCTTTCCTTTATAACCTTTTCTTTTATCAATATACCTATCCAGAAATTGGAAAGCCTGGTTCGGTTTTCGGAGAGGACACTGTTGATTTTTAAAATTCTTCTTTTTAAAATTCTTCACAAAAGCCTGATTTAAAATATACCTATAAAAAGCCCAACTTTTAGAAGCCAATCTTCTCCCGTTTTTTTAAGCAAAGGTACAGGTGAGGTAATAGATTGCACAACTTTCGGTGAGATGAAAGGTAACGGAAGTACTTTTCCATTATCCTTAAATCCACGAAAACTTCAAGTTACAATTCATTAACACAACCATCCATCGACTACACACGCATTAAAAAACAAAATAAAATAAATAAAAAATAGGAGGAGCTCGTAGCTGGTCACGTTTTATAGCGAGTTTAATTTAAAATGATACCACTCAAACTGTTTTGAAATCTATGAAAATTAGGTTTTTCTAACAATTTAAAGTTTAGCTGTATCTGTTCTGAGAGACACGTTACTTGTTATTGTTTCTACGATCTTGTTAAAGTAAGTAATTAAATCTAAAATAAAAAACTATTAATAACTAATTTCTATATTATAATATCTCGATTAGTAAATAAATTAAAATAAATTTGCAACCTTATGTAATACAAAGTACATGATTTGTTTTTCAAATTAGGGCTCGGCTGATGATTTTGAATTCATTTTTCTTCTAATTAAGGAGTCAGACTAATGTAATGGTATAATCTAGACGACCCCTGATTCTGCTGTAATAATAAATTACTCACAAAGTAATTTATTAAACATTATTATTCAACCTGTTTAATTCAACCTAACCTGTCAAAATTTAAACCTGTCAGATTCGAAAGTATTTTGAATAAACAGGAGGTCATTCGTTAATTATCACTACCTGTGTCTTTATTTCGCCTGTACCAACTACATCTTAAAATCCTCTCTAACCTTTTGTTTTACCCTAATATTTATTACCAGTAAATTTCTTGTGGCATTAGTCCAAGTTTAAATTACTAACAGCATTGCGACTGTATTAGTGGTCAGGTATGCTGAAGGAAATTTTAATCTGAAGTTATTAAACATCTCAATAAATAATAACATAAAGGTTTTGAATAATATATTGCACTACTTAATTTTTATGATTAAAATTCTTGAACGAAATGAAACTTGTGAAAGCAAAAACGTGAAATAGCAATTCATTATTGTATGTTTAAATGGGCATTTTTATTTACTTATTATAGCATCTAGACGTGTAATATAAAAGAAAACGGAGAAACAACTGCCGCATGGAGCTCTAAACGGCTCTTCTCATTACTTTGGTCATTACAAGAACAATTGGCTTTAACCAGTAAGACGCTGCTTCCTAAAAGTTGTTGGTTTCATTATGAGTATGGCACTTGAGGTAAAAGACTCGTAGCCACTCTCCTGATTATTACCGCTTTGGCCTCAGGCACGCACCGAGACCATCTGGATCCTTTCCTCTCGTAGGTGGTCAGGTAAGAAGGGGGCGGGACGCAGCTCGTAACCAATAAATGACCGTTGCACGGGCCAAAAGGTCAGCAGGGGCTAGTTACAAAGAGAATCTTGCTATTATCTGCTGAAGTTATTGCTCTTGGACAGACAAAAAAAAAAAAAAAATTAACAACAGAATATTAGTGGCTCAATCTAACTGCGCAAATCGGCATAATCAGCCATCCGAATAAAGTGAGTACTTAATCTTGATGAAGTCTGGATGTGATGCATAATTGCTCTATAAAATTTATTCAGGCAAAAAAACTTGTAAAGCTTTACATAGTGCTTTTTAACAATATTTTTCGTTAACATAAACAATAATATTTGTTTTAACGCTTTTCATACTTGTAAATCAGTTACAAGATCTATTTCAGACTCTATTTTAATGCTTGTAAATCAGGTGCAGTTTAGAATTTAGATGTAATTTTATGTGTTGTTAAATTCATAGATTTAATAATTTTTACCAGTTTGTATTTTTTTTTTTTGGTAGCTCTTTAAAAATCTTTAAAGCTAAAATTTTAATCTACTAATTTTTTAAGACAGCTCTACAGTTTGTTACAATCCCTCACTAAATTTACAAGAAATTAATGAAGTAATTCTCCTAAATTATTTATAGAGATAGATTTAAGGGCTTTTTAAAGAGATATTTAAAAGGAGGAGATAGAATTTCCTTCACCGTTAATATGTCAGTGCGTGGCAAAGATTTCATTTATAGAATATATAAAAGTGTACAGCCAATGAAGTGATTCAGTATACAAATGACTAATATTTTAATTCCGTCCGAAAGTTTCTTAGAGGAAAAAGTAGACATCAGGTTATTATAAAGAGATTAATTTATTTTAGAAACCTTGCTTATTTTATTATGTTTTTAAAAATGCGAGAACCAAAGGTTCCGCTACCTATAAAAGGGAAATTACATCTTTTAATAAAATAAAATTACAATAATTTTAAACTTTCTGCTTAGATTAAACGTTTTTTTCTCAGATTTAAAACCTAACAGTTTTATTGAATTTTTCTTAAGTAATGAATTATAATAAACTAAAGTCTCAAACTAGCAACCATTATGCATGTGAATTTCCTGATTTGGTATATAAAATCAGCATTTGTTTTTATTATTTTTCTACCCATTATCCAATATTTAATACCATTTATTTAATTAAAATTACTAGCTAATTTTGAAGATTACTTCTAGGAATTAGTAAGTATGCAACTATTACACTGTCAAATTTTAAAAGTGTGATTATGAAATCGTAGCAAATATTACTGAAAATTAAGACTATGATTTCATAGCCCAAGAATATTTAATCAACAGTTCATTATAATTGAATTTCGTGCATTTAGCGCAGTCAGTATTTTTTTTATCTTGTAAATAGACTTTAAATCAATATAAAATTTACGTCTCCTCTAGTTATTAAATAAGTGAATCTAAGCTCAGGCTGAAACTCAGGTTTGGTGAATGATTTACTGCAATGTAACTTTCTACTTTCAAGCAAAATTTGTATCTTCGACAATAAGCTGGATTAGGACCTAAGAAAACAGGGCTTACTTTATAGTTACCCTAGATTCTGCAGTAACAGGGAGGGCGAAGGAATATAGGTAGTAATGTCTTTTAAGTGATGTGCAGTTGGCCGCTTGGTCGTTTCAACCGCTTCAGTGAGAGCTTCGTCTAATGGATGTTGATCGGCCAAAATTGGTTTTTGCGCTTATATCCGCGTTCAATTAGAAGATGGTCATGTGCTAGAGTCTTCGTCCTTTCTTTTTTATTTCGGGAAAAGTTAGCTGAGAAGAAGTGCCGCCTTTAGAATTAAGTGCTTCCCTTTATAGACTAAGGGAATTGAGAAGGTTGGGGGATTAGGTTCCATTCATCAAGTATTTAAGAAACAGTTATCGAATTCTGACTGCGCTATCTTCAAGCGAAATGGGACCGAGGAAAAAGATATACACTTTTAAGAGCCGCTGACTTCGCTTTTAAAGAAATGAGTGAAAATGTCATCTCTAAACTCTGATGTTAGCATCAATGGCTAGATCTTTACTCTGAGGTTAGCTTTAGCGCAAAATGTTCTTTTTAACTGGTTAAAATGTTCTCTCTCTCTCTCTTTTTTTTTTTTTTTTTTTTAAACGCTTTGCTTTGCCAAAATCAATTTCTCAAATGTCAACTTAAATGCTTTGTCACTTTGTTTTCTCATTTTAACCCAGAATTTTAATATGAGGTTTGATGTAATACAAGTAGATGAAGACTCCATATGTCTGCTGCTATGATTTATTCAAATGTTTTCTCTACATACTCGTGCAAGGCATTTGAAATCAGTATTTCGGTTCCTCTCAGCTGAATATGCTCTAAAGGGCTTTTCTGCAACATTTTAATAATATAGCGAAACATTTTTCTTTAGAAAATGTCCCACGAAGATGTTTCACTTAAAGCAGAAAATCCGCATATACGTGTAAGAAAAATACACCTTTGGTTTCTTTAGAGTAATAAAAATGCCAGCATTATTTTTGTTTAACTTTATTTCAAATATGATTTTAAATGAATCTAGAAGGACACTATTATCACTGTTGCTCTGAAACAAGCTTCTGGAAGAATATCAGTTCGGTATTAAATTTTTAGTTCAAAGAAATTAAAAGGATGATAATGAAATACTAAGATTAAATTAAAAGAATGAGGCTATTAAATAAAAATTTATGAAGGTATATTTAATGCTTATTCCGCTGGTTATTAAAACTGCTACATCGTGAAGAAAGCTCACAAATCTGAAATTGCATGACAGCTAGAACAGGCAGTGATATGCAAATTAGCCTTTTCACTCCTGATAGTCGTAACTTTATATACACATTACAGGCAAAAATAACATTTCAAAATGACATTAAAAGACAGATTGAAATGGCGATTATCGTTTTTACTCGTTGCCTTTTGGAGTTGGTGTTGTGCCTCATGTAAGAAAGTGGAACTGAAATAGCCACGTCTCAGAAATCGATCATGGGAAAATCGCAAATTACTTAGATTGCTGATTATCGTACAGCGCAATTGCTGCTTCTCTTGGTAGAAATTTAAGGAATGTTATGAGAATTTTTAATCAATGGTCTCAGAAGGGGCTCTGAGCGACATATAGAATCTCAAAAGCCGTCACACACCAACGCATGAGACGACTGACTTGTCCGCACCGCTGTTATGGACTAGAAAATTAATTGTGTATGATGCTCAGTACCCAAAATCCGCACGTATGGTGCTATGCCTTCTACAATGCCAGAAGCTTTCAGCTAAGAGATTATTGTTCCGTACTCTGCAGTTCAGGCATCAACACGTAACCGCGCATTCGGAGGTGCTCATAGACATACCAATAGGGAGACGCTGTCTTTTCTGTCGAATTCCGCTTTTGCTTAACGCGCGATGATTTATTTGTTATTTTTGTGTGGAACTATAGAGAAGAACGAACTTAGGAACATCATAATCTTAACCATCCGGAACCTGAATTCAAAGCCAAATAGGGCCATCGCGAATTCGTTAAGTTCCGGGCGTCTGTAAGTTATAAGCTATATCAAAGTTAGTTACCAAACTATGCCAAAGTTAGCTATACCAAAAGTGTTAAGCTATACCAAAGATTGTCAAGGCCATATAAACATTTACATTGACTAGGCTCCAAGCCTAGAGGCAATTTCAGGTACACGTAGCAGAATTCTTCACGTACATAGCGTTAAAGAATAGTTGTTGGTTATACCACTGAACAAAAGTTGTTGGTTATACCACTGAACAGTTGTTGGTTATACCACTGAACAGTTGTTGGTTATACCACTGAAAGCCATCTGTATTACCATCTGTATTAGTTTCTCGCCCACTCTGGAGTATAGGGGAACGAATTTGCTGATGAGCTTGGGAATTAAGCCACCAGTGATGTAACAGCCAATAATATTTTAATTGTCTGGAACAGCCAACAGTTGCTGGAACAGCCAACAGTACTTTAATTGTCTGATCTCAACCACATTACAAATATACATATTATGAATAAATGGCAGGAGCACTGATCTGCTGGAAACAAGGACGGACGCGGTCTTTCTGTTTTGTCCAAAAGTCAAAATGGAACTATTTAATAGCAGCACATTGCTGGCACAATTCTTAACAGCTCGTGGGCTCTTTCTCAGCTATCTCAAGCAATTCAGGAAAGAAATGTCAGCTCAGTGCCGATGTGGAAGAGAGTTTATCTCTTTCGATCCCTACGCGTTTGCTTGTATCATGTAACAGCAAAGTAACATCATGTTGCAAAAACCAGTACTTTGAACTGTAAAACATGGACTGAAAACACGAAGTCTTATCCTTGTTCTCTCACAGCTGTTCGACATTTTAAATTGCTATTCTACGATAAGCGATTCCACTCCTTGAAAAGTAACTCGAACAGCATCTCAGGAGATAGATTAATGCGTCAAAAACATATATAACTATATATTATTCAATACATTTTGCTCTTAAAATATGCTCCACATACTGTTATTTAAAATTCTAAAAGAACTTTCTTTGGACATGCATAAACCACATCAAAAGAATTTATTTATGTCTAAATAATATAACATCTATATTATTTATATCTAAATAATATAACTTTGGATATAACGTTTATATATGTGTATGTGTGTACCATCTGCACTTCTAATATTCATGTAATGTTCTTTTAATATTCTAATGTAACTTGTATAAGATAGAGAATACATCCGTCGCATTAGCAACACTCTTCGTACATCTAACGTCAAGGCAAGGACCTACTACGGCGGTGTTCCGTTCTGTTCTGTGTAATTGCCTGGTATAAGCTTATGAAAAATTTTGTTGCCAGCTACAATTAATGTCATCAAACCCAGTCAATATACACTCCTTTCAGCCTAGATTGAAAAGTTACAAAAACGTAAATTCGCATATTTGGAATATCATGTCAAATTTAAAATACTAAAAAATTTTTTAAAAACACAAATTTAATGAAAATACAATAAAATTTTTTTCAATTCTGTTACTTAATTTTATGTAAAGTGTCAATGTTCAAATATTTTGGTAAGAAATTCTGAGAGTTATTTTTCCATAGCATTTCATTAGTGAGTTATTTTGTGCAAAGTTAAAGCATTTCGTTAATTGTCGTTTATCTATTGTTTGTGATTATTCATCAACCTCCAGATTTAATAAGTATTCCACAACAGTCGGAAATCTAGCTTGAAAACAAATAAAAATTCTCATATTCTGAACAGCTCTAGAAAATTTAAATACTTTAGACAACTTACAGCAGTTAGATTCTTTATTTTCAAAATGATTTTAAAACTTAGTACACTTTATTAATTTAAAGGTATTTACCAAATTTGAGCATATCATTCCTGCATGAGAACATGAAACGTGAACATCCTGGAACATGAAATTTGCTAATAAATGAAATAATTATGGACAACAGGGGACACATTCTCTTAGCCCGTCAGCTCTATCAATCAGCCTTGTGATTTATTGACATTATTTTTCTTAAGTAATGTCCATTCCTGCTCTGACTTTTGTTTTGAGCATTTGTTGTTTATTATTAATTTTTTTCTGATTTCTTTTTAGAACATTTATGTAAATGAAACATCTAAAGGTAAACCATGCGCAATCTATAACTACAATTGTTATCAACAGGTTCATGTTAATGCGAATTTTAAGACGAAAACGTGGGATGCATTTAAAGGAAAACTGAAACTTTTATTTGAAATATAAAAGCACGTTCTTTGTACATGCATAGACTACATCAAAAGTAGTTATTTATGTCTAAATAATATAATTTTATATATAATATCTATACATATTATTTTATTCTAAAATGTGAATGCATTTAAAACGTGGGATGCATTTAAAGGAAACCTGAAACTTTTATTTGAAATATAAAATAATAGTAGCAAATACATTATTAAGGATATCGAAAGAAGTATACAAATGCTTTAAAATGTGTTGTACTTTGGGGATATTTTGACATTTTAAACGTATACCTGATTTCTTAAGGTATTTATTATCCTTTATGCGTTAACACAGACACAATATACCGTACTTACTCGCGTAATGCACAAGTGTCTCTAAAACACTTATCACGAGCCTTGGCAAGTTTAACAAAGCACATCGAAGTCGAATTATTTTCAGCTATAAATAAGACTATCTATGTATTATTTAGATTATTTATTATCTATGTATTATTTAGACTATGTATTATTTAGATTCCAGCTAAATAATGCATAGTTGTAGTCATTAGATCATGTCAACTCTGTCATAACTGACATATTTGTAGTCATTAGATCGGTGAGAGAGAATTTAAATGTAAGTCTAAATTATGCATGGAAACAATGTTCAATCCTGGAAATGGAAGTTTGTTGCCTTTCCTCATCATGGCACATAAAGTTTTCGAATTTGTAATGTTTTTCAATCAGCATCGTTATTACATTTTATGAGTCACAGAGCCTTTTATCGTATTCATTCTAAATGAAGCTAAAACATGCGTATTTTAAACTGGCATTATTGTATTTAACACTGCACTGTTACAGCTGTTTCAGAAGATTTGACGTTTAATTTAGCAAGAGTAACATAGTTAGTAAATCAAATGATGTGTAAAAGTCATACATAACAGCTAACATTGACATGAATTCCATATAATGATCCAACATAATAGCTAACTTAAAATTTTTAAATCATTTAAGTGCGAAGTAATCTAAAAAAGAACACACTTTCAAAGAAACATTACTTAAATTAGACATGACAGCCACACAATTCTTCGAACACATATCACATTTAATTTTTTAAGACCATCACACATAATAATTAAATAAGATATCTTTCACAAAGTATGAAACACATCTTGACTTAGCATGAAGCATATTTTGACTTAGCATGAAGCATATTTTGACTTAGTGTGAAGCACATTTTTACATAGTTGTAGTCTTACTTCTTAAGAAAAAAAGGTATGATACGAGTGCTTAAAAAAAAACCACTTTGTGCATGTAATACTCACTTACTCTACAATGACCAAAATACACATATAAAGTTAGCTAAATATCAAATGGGTATTCAAACAAGAACACTTCAAAAATTCCAGGAAATACAGGAATTAATTGGTAACTGCAACAAAGCATGTATAAGATTAAAAAAAGATGTATTCGTGTAGGATTTTCTAAAGCAAACTTACTATATTGTCGTTTCACATGGGCTGCATTTTTCATTTCAGTTTAATTAAAAATCTGATAAGGACACTACATGACTTCCTTGTACGGCTTGTTAAATAACACAAACTTTTTGCTGCTCTTCATTTGAATTTATTTCCTCTAATTATTCTAACTTAATTAATTGATCCTTCAAAGTAAGTTGATACTGACATCAAAAATTGCCAATTTTGTAATTAAATATTCTGGTCAATTTTTGTCAAACGGAAGTCAAACTTCTTACAATTTTATTTTTTGATAACGAGTATAACGCCTTCCGAACTATAAGTATAGGAACCGAGAGATCGCATTCAAATTTCGATTTCGTTAATTGCCGAAAATATTTTTCTTTTTTTAAGTTTGGCATTGCTAAAGCATGAAAATTTTTGTTGTTTAAAGCACTTCTGTTTTTGAAAGTATATGACTGTGACCAACGATTGTGAAAAAAAAGGCCGAGTAAGAACTTTTAAACCGGGTAAGGGGCTGGGTATATACATATATATGACATAATAAAAGAAAGGAGAAAACGGAACACTGTTGATGCGTAATAACTATTAGATCCATATTTAAGAAGAATTTTGATTGCGTAGTATACTAGTATCTTGACTTGGTAATATCTAAAAAATACTTGGCAGTCGAGGCGGTTTTAATTCCATTTTTATTTTCCAGATGACGTTTGTGGCCACAGTTCACTTGGCACTCTAGTCGTGCCTATTCAAGAACATTTACATTTTTAATATTATAGCGATAGCAAGCAAGACAGCGAAATTACATCCTAGCAGGGCAGAGAGCGAAGCTGAAGTGCATAGTTATGCAAGATGGAAGCACACGAAGAGAAAAGTTTTGGTATGAGTTAAAAAGTTTCAGTTTCCAATTATTACGTCATCAGCGCTGCGCAGGCTATTCAAAATGCAATGATCAAGAAATGACGCAATGGAGATAAGTTATTACGATTTTTAGAACGGAGAAGGAGAATTATAGTTTTACCATTAGTTTTAATTATAATTTTGATTTACATATTTTTTTATCTTTTATATATATCATATACACTGTTGGTCCTGCCGATAGCAATAAAAAAGGGAGTTGCACAACTGAATGTTATAGTAGTTCCATATACTAAATTTCTACACTCTACGGCTAATAGTTTTTCAGTACATGCATGCTATATACATACGTATGCGCAGACGTCACAAAAAATCACTTTTAAATCTATTTTACAATCCGTTTAGGAAAAAAAAAAAAAGAGTCCCTTATTCTGTCCGTACGTACAGACGTGAGGCAAAAAAGTCGTCCAGATGAATTCTGGGACGTTGGAATTCTGGTGAATATTTCCGTTGAAGAATGCTACTCGAAATTTTTTTGCCATTAGAGTGCTTCCTTTTACTTTGTACAAAGAAGTAAACATTCAAAATAATTTCTACATGTCTAGGAATTTTGCTCCCACTAGTTTGTAGCATAAATTCTTAGAATAGCTTCAGTCGTATAGTATAAGCATGCAATCAGTATCCATGGATAAACGTGTTCCTACGCTCAATAGAAAAAGCGAAATATAAAACGAAACAAGAAAAATCTCAGATTCCCAGCAACTGTACACATTTGAGAGTGCAATATTAAAAAATACAAAAAATATATTTTTTATTTATTGTTATTATATACAAAAAAATATTTTTTTCTGCATTAAGTCTGCATATGACAAGTGCCTAACCAATTTCGTGAACAGTGCATGTAAAATAATGAATTAGTTTAAATCTTATTGCTGCCCGAAACTCAGTATTTAGGATAAAAATCTTCCGATTTCGATATTTCGTTCCACACTTAGGTTGATAACGCAGAGTTACTTCATTCCCTGAAGATTAAGGTTAAAAAATATTGCGAAAATATTTTGAATGTTTATAGAATAAACATAATGCACACTTCATTTGAACTTTTTAAAAAATTATTGCGATCTCTGTTTTCATTGCAAAGATTTAGAAAAGAATTCGCGTTAACGTACTACATTTCATAAGAAATTTCCATTTATTTACTCAATTTTAGCATAGTTTTCAAAAAAAGAAAGAAGAAAATAAGAAACATTTTTTAAGATAAAGCAGATAACGCTTTTGAAAAATATCTCTCTTTTGTTCGAAACATTATTTCTTTAGAGATTATTTTTCATTTATTTTGAGGGAATCAATTAAAAGCATAGCTATCTAACAGCCGTCGTTCTTGTTCTTAATTTTTAAGATATATATTATGCAGATATCTCAAGAAAGTCATATTTCACTTTATAGAAAATGTAAGCAATATTGTAGAGTAAACTGAATTCTTTATTGCACTGTAGCGTCATTAGGTTATTCTGAAACAGGAGACGTGAAAAATGTGCAGTACCGTAGCCAGACTGGCACCCTGGACCTCTCGAATACGCGTCGAATATGCTTCCAGTTACACCACGAAGGCATGCGGAAAGTAGGAAGAAAATACCTTATAGCTTTTTTAATGAAATTCGGCCAAACATAGTGTTTTATTACTAATTTGGAAACTTTTCATGATTTCTACTCCGATCAAACATATTAAAAAATCTGATGTGTACACCACATGACTTCCTTGTACGGAATATTAAATTATACACATTTTTTTCTCGCATTTCTTTTAAACTTATTGGATTTAATTAAATCTACTTCGCCGACAGCGCATAAACCACAATAGAATAAAGGCATTCTTTAAAATCCACTCTATTTGTTTAACATAGCGACACTCTGGCACTAGGTTCACTTAACAGTATTATATTTCATTCATATTATAACTCAGAATGCACAAAATGTATATCATTTAAAGAATTATCTAATCGTTGCCACATGTTCTTTTCAAATACTATAATAAAGCTAGAACGATGTAAAAAAGAAATTAAGCAAACAAAATAAAAAAGAAACAGTTTTTCACAGACAATTGAGTATTTCTCATTCAATTAATTCTGACCCACCAGCGGCCGAGCGGTAAAGTCGCTGAACACTGGTAGTTCGGTCCGAGGTTCGAATTACGCGAACGGGCTGGCTGCATGGGCGTTTTCGTGGTTTTCCCCATGTGTAACGTGTATACGAGCCAGTTTCCCTTAGAAAGTCCTCCACGAAGGCATCCCTCCCCTTAGGCAGATAGCCCTCGAGGCTTTGCCATAATCACACACACACACACATTCAATTAATTCAGTTTTCACTTCGCGACAAGACAAAAATACATAAAAGCTCAAAATATCTGTATTAAAAATTACTAATTATTAAAAATTAAATTACTAATTATTAAAAATTAAGTAAATCTTAAACACTTATTTCCTCGAAAAAATTCCAGAAAGGATTAAGCATGATTTAATTCGCAATAATAAATGAAGGCGTTATTTTTGTTGTTGCGAAGCTTAGTCTCTCCAGATTGGCAACAAATCTACAATTCTGCTGTTTCAAATGTAAACAAATATGTCCGCCATGTTATTTAAAACTTAACCGCACTTAAACAGCTTTTAAATTGTTGATAATTGTACAAATATTGTTTCCAGAATTACGAAAGGCATAAAAGCCTTAACCGGAAGATAAGAACAACATAATTCAATCATTTTTAAAGCAAAAAATGTACATTTTACAAACATATAAGAGTAAAGAAACTGAGATCACTGTGCCGAGTAACAAAGTGGATATACTATATATAAATATAGTATTTATATACGTTTGGTGCGGCCGATTGCAACCAAAATACGAGGTGCACATCTACATGTTATAGCAGTCCTATATACAAAATTTCAACGTTCTGAGGCTACTCGTTTTTGAGTTATGCGAGATACGTACGTACGCACGAAAGTACGTACTTAATTTTAAAGCAGTTTTATAATTTTTTTGAAGGAAAAGATTATTTTATTCTGCCCTTACGTACAGATATCAAGCAAAAACATCGTTAAATTGCATTCGATAGCGGTCAAAATGGATATTTTCGTTGAAATATGCTGCCTGAACCTTTTCGCGATTACAATACTTCCTTTTTACTTCGTACCAGGAAGTAAAAATTATGGTGAAAAATGGATGTATAATTTTCTACTTTAAGGTCATTTTTAACCGTTTAATTTTAAGTGAAATTTGATTCTTTGCCAAATAAAGAAATGTTTGCTAATTTTTGCTTTCCAATGCATTTTGTGGTTCACATAGCCACATCACAATATCTTAACAAAATTTCAAATAATTTGAAAAAAAAAAATTGAGTAGCTCTTGAAATTTTTACGTATCATTTCGAAACGTTTACAATGGGTGCTGTCTTTTTAGTAAGATAAAAAGTAAGATAAAAAGTAAGCAACGCCCTCGCCACCGCGGATCGAACCACGGATCTCTGGAATACGTGCTCAGCGTGCAGACCTCTAACACTACTACGAAGACATGCTAAGAAGGTAGGAGAAATACCTTATAATATATCACTGAAATTTCAGGGACAAACCTTAAAGGTTTAGTTTTCACCGAATTTATTTGCGAATAATTGTATTCCGCTGTAAAAGGTTCTTCTAGCAAAGAAAATATGCTGCAACCATCTTGTTGCATGTTTCCTATTGCTAGACTACCTTTTGCAGATAACTGGAATATAATCAGTTTTCGATAATTTCTGTCTAGATATTGTAGAGTAGTTGATATTCGTTATTTGTCTATTTGTAAACTTACGTGTTGTATGCTACGCCATTAATGTAAAGCTTCGATTCTGAAAAATATTTACTCATCCATGCAATAACCTCACTTTCCGAGATATGAAGAGCTTTTCATTTTATTTTTTTTTTATTTCATGTCGTGTATATATTTACATACATACATACATACATATATATATATATTCTGTCCATTTATTCTATTCGTCATGTTTCTCGTAATATTCTCGGCCAAATCGTCTGGTTCATAGTTCGGGCACCGTCATTAGCGCCTTGAAAAGGATTGTTATATAAATATGAAGAAAATGGATGTCATAATTCTGGCTTTGCTTAGAGAAAGACGACGTTTGCGGAAAACGGAGTTCGCACTTCATCGCCTAACCGCTTAACATGCGAAGGAGTTTGTAGTTAATGTAAGGAAAAAGATGCTAAAATTCAGAGCCATCGGTCCTTTCAGTTTTGACGAAGGAGGAAGATAAGAGAAAAACTACTGGATGTAGCTACCGTCATCAAGTTCTGCAAAAGCCAACGAAATGAGACTACTTGTGTAAAGCAAGTGATCGACGGCTTCTTCTAAACGATATGAAAAGAAGGAAGATTTATAGGACCTCCAACAGGGGTTTTCGATTTTAAACCACGTGAAAAATTTTATTTGTCTTGCAGAACAAGGATTGACATATTTTCCATTCACCTCTCGTTTCTTCTTAAAATATTGACAATTGGGGTGTTTCTTTTGCCTTGTGAGCTTTTCTATGAAGGAAAAAACTGAGCTCCGTTTCAATAACAATGATACATAGCTCCTTTCTCCCCACCAAAAGATTAGGAGGCAAAGGTTTTGAAACCGCAAGGGAGCTGAAAGATGTGTTACAGCACTTTTAAAGAGAGTTACTTTTGTTGAGAAATGATATGTCAGTGCTCAAAACAGAGTATAAGGCTATTGCATTCACCGCCTCAGAAGAAAAATTTTATTTCCTTGAAAATAAGAAGCAAACGTATCATGAGAATGTTAATTAATACACTTACTAAATTTAATAGATTTATGTGAGCAACAAATGTTAGTCAAATCATTTGAACCGTCCCCCCTTTTTTTTTTCTATATAGTTATGTCTACTTCTGTTACTTTATTTTCTCAAAATCAGTTTTTGTTTACTTTTCTTACGAATTTAAACGTAAATTTTTGTTCATAGACATTTTGAGATTTCTGAACAGTCGGGAAGAAACTGCCAGGAATATATAACAATCGTTACTTGCTTTTTTTAGGTTTAACCAAATACTTATCCACTTAAAAGGCATTTTCTGTAATTTATTGTCCATGGTATTTAAGGGTTAAATTTCCCAAACCAAATATATTAGCTAATTTTATTTCAATTTTTCTATACGCGTATTTCCATAGCAAAAGCATTAAGACTTAAAATGAAACTGAGTCAGATTATCATATTTGCAAATTACAAGACAGTTGAAATCACAATGCAAAATGACCAGTAAATGAAATGCATATGCTACATTAAGTTACAGTGAAGAATAATTATGGAGTTCTTACATTCTGATCTCTTACTGTCATTAGATTTCTTGTCTACCTGTCGATTTGAAAGCTTTGCCGAATGCTTTTAAATTCTTGATGCTAGTATGCAAGATGTTCCGTTCTTGTTTTCCGCAAAATCAATTGACGCCAAGCAAAATTTATTTCCGCTTTTACTCATGTGGGCTTTTATCTGTGTGTGTATTTGGCGAATGGGCGGTCATTACTGTGGAGTTTCTCGTATAGTTTTTGCTGCGTATACTTTCGTAATGTGAACTTTTGTCAGAAAACCAGATGGCCATCACGATGCAGAAAGCAGAAACGGGGTTCCCCAGCATATAATGCATCATATCATTAACACGCCCACGTGCGTTGTTTAATGTAAGACAGCAGACGTATCTTATGGTCTAGTACCGTCAACAGAAACCGAAACAATCCTTGCCCTGCTGATAATTAGGTGCGTTGTAGACGTCAATGCATCGCATGTGCCCATATTTGGTGTGTTGTACAAAGCACACACTTTCCTAAATCAGGATAAGCCCACTAAGGGCGCTTTCGTGATTTCCCCATATGTAACGTGTATACGAGACAGTTTCCCACTGAAAGTCCTCCACGAAGGCATCCTCCTCTTAGGTAGATAACCCTAGTCTTATTTGCCATAATTTTAGTAAACCAAACCAACCTGACCCAGGATAAGGAATGTGCTTAGTAGATGTATGATAATAACAATAATACAGACATGATACCTGTCTTCTCAGGCATTTCTGAGAAAGGCACGTTGAAATCCCGCCCTTCGCTCTATGTGGCACTCTTGTAACCGCAAATTCTCTTAACGTTCATTAGATCTCGACCAATGCGAAAAGCTGTTGTGCAATGCACTATCAGAGCGATAACATTTCCTCAGAATTTAAGCGAAAAATATATTGCTTAACAGTTTTACTCCAAAATTCAAACCAAAACTATCGCGGAACTTTAGCCTAAATTGCTGGAAGAGTTCTGCCACCCGCAGGAAAACATTTGCACTTAAAAAAATTAAATCATTCCTCTTGTTAGCCAGCTTCAAACGTTTTCGAAACATTTAGAAATAATGATCTCGGTCATTTGAAGTCCATAAATCCTTAAGAAGAGGACAATAGTATGCTTATATTTAATAGCATTCCTATGTTTAAAGATGAGGGCAAACCAATATGCAAATTTCATTCATGCAAAACGAGTATAAAAGAGTTTCTTGTCAAAGAAAATTAGTTTCCTAGACATCTGCACTGCAACTAAGAGTTGCTTTCCTAAGCAAAATAACTTGTATGTAGTCATCATGCACAGACAGTACAGATAACGAAAAACTCTCTTCTAAATTTGAGTGGAATCAGAGTAAAAGGGATATTTTTTTTAAATGGAAGATCTCTTTATGCACGTGATTTATCAAAACACCGTCCACGGAAATCTTAAGCTCATTTAACGGCACGGATAACATAATCATGATAATCACAATCGGCATGGATAACATAATCATGATTTGCAAAGATAAAAATTAATAAATTTGTATTACATAATATTTATTAAATAAGTTCTAGTTATTTGTATTATTACTTCATTTTAAATCAGGCTCTTTTTGAAGCATTAAACGCGTAAATTGTGGGTCGCAAAATTTTTACGATTTACAGCACGACTACCCTGCGGAATTTCGTCCTTTATTCCCCCTTTAAAATAATGTCTTTATCTATAATTTAAACACCAATAAAGATGAATTCTGAAATTTCACAATCATTCTACATATACCATCATCCATCCACACGATGGAGTGGAAGCTTTGATACATTTAATATATCCGTTTTGTTCTAGTCTTTCAAAGTCAAGTGTCAAGTGATTCAAAGTCAGTTCTTCCAAAGTCGAGCGTTTTTTACGAATTATAGTTTAAACTGAATAACCTGTAAGTGCCAAGCAAAAGCGTAGTCCCAGTAATCGCGGTGCCACGGTCGGCACGATGTTTAACTGAGATTGATTGCTTGATGCGCCTTTGGGCTCAGCTTGGACTCAAATTTTAGCTAGGGATGGCATGTTTATGACGTTATAGTGCTTTTGCAGCATAGAGCATTTCATACCTGTTGCCAATTCTGGTAATATCAGTATTTGCTGACTTTTATTAATTTCTTAAATATTTATAATTTTTATTCAAATGGAACTAAATTGCAAGAAACACTGGTACTATCCATAATATATAGATAATATGAAACTTATCCATAATATATAGGATATCACGAAAATAACTGTAACAAAAAGTTATTTAATTGTTAAAAATTTCAAACATATAAGACAAAAATAAATATTGCGCATTTTACATAATAGTCAATAATTATAAATTTAATGTTTACATAAAACCCATTAGAAAAATGTAAATATAGCCTATTTATATGTTTCTAATTCACTTTAAATGCACTCGAAGGCTATACAAAATAGCTAATATTACTTCGGTTAGTCATGATCGAATTGGATGCAATGAAAAAAAAAGTATTTTTCGGAACAAACGTTTTTAAGCGTAGTTTAGCGATGATGAAGCATACTCAGATGCCTGTAAATGAGTATTTTATATCTTCACCAAACGTTTTACATCCTTTTTCCTCACTTGAAGAAGTACTTTTTATCATGTGAATTAATTTTATTGAAATGAGATTATTCCTTTATTATGTGATGAAAGTGCCTAATTAATAAAGTTGTATTTATTAAATCTTCTGTTGCGGGGATGGTAATAATAAGTCATATTATCTATATCATTACATTTCCTTGCCTTTATTTTTTTACTCTAGTTGCTCTGTTATTCCTGTAATCATACCAATTGCATTAATATTTAATCCTGTATTCGGTAAACTATGTTCTTCATTTTTAAATTCTGAAATAACTGAACAACTAGTTCATCTTTCTTTTGTTCCTCTCATTAACTGTCCCTTAAATTTACAGCTGATTGTCCCTTTAACAGTTTAATTTAACATAAATTTTGCAAGGTATTAATAAATTAGTATCATTGCAATAAACTATTTCCTTGCAAAGTGGATCCATGTAGTATATGTATAAACCCACGTAGTTTTGCTTAAATTTGTTAACTATTTCCAACTGAAGGATTACATTTTTCTGTTTTCAGTTTCTTAAAAATATTTTAATATATCAAGTAAAATATTTCGTCTGATCTTTAAATCTGTATTATTAGCATTATTTTAATTTCCAAAATTTTCAGCAACGTATCTTTATAGCGTTTCATATTTGCTTTGGTCAATGATAATTTTATTGTCGTAATTACCTGAAATTGTTATCGAAATACAGGTTTTTAAAAATATCATTAATACCCATCAAGATAAACAGGAAATGGAAATTCTAGAGGTAGGGAAAAGGATACAAGATCTTCGGATCCCATCCTAACCTAGAGTGCTGTTGGTCAAAATTGAGACGCCGCTTAGGCAAGCAATCCGTTTTCCCGCAATTACGCAGTGAAGTCTAATCCACAGCAACTTTTTTGCGGAATCCACGCTAAATCGGTTGTTTTTGCTGTGTCGCAATATATTATTTTTTACATCTGACATAAAAAATATAAAGGCGATTTTCTGTTATATAATACAAACTTCGTTTGTCTTGTTATTGGGAATTCGCCTGAGCTTTAGTTATTCAGGAGCACCTCAAGTCAGCAGTTTTTGATTTATTAAATCTCTCTTCTTCCTGCAGCAGATAATCATCTTTTTTACCAACTCTGACAGATAGCTTCCTTTACTTATTTTGTAATCTTTCATTTTAAGTCAAGCGACAAGTGACTGCATTCTCTTTTATGTATAGCACCTAACTTTCTTAACTGCACACTAGCTGATTTGTCAGCAATCAATTATTAGCGAGAATACAACCACAATTACTTGATAACATCTAACACGTTCATTTGAAACAGTAATGTGTGCTCATTAATTTGATAATATTTTCCCCAGTCTATAACTGTTTAACTCTGGAAAAGATCAAGTATCTTCGTCCATCATAAACTGTCACCTGCAGGCTACAGCTGATGACGACATTACACCAGTAATATTTTCTAAATGCTCTTTCTCGTAATTCCCTTTCTATTACAGTCATGAATACGCTTATCGTACTTATGGTCAATATTATTATAAAGCAATTTAAGTTAGAAAAATTATGTGCATAATTAAAAAAAGTAATGTTAAAGTTAATTAAAACTTTTATTTGAGGATTTGAATTTTTTATATTTGCCATTAATTGAAGTTTTATTTTAATTTAATTCTCAGTAACTTAGTAACTTAACGGGATGGCTGCATAAAATTTTAATTGGTTTCTTCTTTTACGTGTTTTTCTATAATTAACTACCTAATTTATCGTAACTTTTGATTTAGTTTCATAATGCTTGAAAAGCAGTATTTTCATAAATTCTATTTTTTTAACACAAAAACTCTAAGAAGTGCCTATAATAAAGTTATCAAAAGATCTGCTTAAAATCATTTGTTAAGAATCTTCTTTAGAGGATCTATAAATCTCGTGCATTTTTCAATAACATTCTTGCTGAGCTTCATTTCTAATATAAACATCTGTTTCTTCCCTCAGAATCGTTCTTCACAGATACCCCAGAATGCCATTAGAATATTGAAATTTTTAACTCCAGAACAACACTTTGGAATTTTCCATCTGTATCCCTGCTTATGGGTTATATGCACATATATACGTAGCATAATATATAATTTTGACTTTTAAAAATTTTTTATCACTTTATACGTCTGTTTTCCGCCTTATATTTTTAATTCATTTATCGTCAATTAATAGTTAGTGTTATTAAGCGCCCTATCAAGTATACTTCTTGTACAATAAGTAGCTCACCACTAACGCATATTAGAAATTACATTTATGTCAAAGTAAGTATAATTTCATTGTTATTGAATAAAAGTAAAATTAAAACTTTTGAATGTATCACGATTGTTTTAATTGAAATAATAAAGCGACAATAGTTGTACCTAGGGGGGGGGAACTCAAAAATACATATACGGAAGAAAAAGGCGGCATTGATTTTTCTCTTGGTTTTGATTTTAACGTACCAACGTGTAAGTCCAATCTCTTTAAATGTTAAGCTGTATGAAAATGCCTCCCTCTTTTGCAATTGCAATTATTTAGTTCAATGTATTTAGCTCTTAAAGCTAAAGAAACTGCTTTCGATTATATTTTTTCAAAAGAAAAGTATCTGTTTATAACATAAAAGGTTGCCTGATATGTTAATTTAGCCCTGCAAAGCATCCGACGGCTATATGTCTCAGTACATTCTAAACGCAAATGATTATTGTATTTATGTCACACATGAAGAAAACGACAGCAAACCAATCCAACAAGACCGTTCAGTAATAAGAGAATCAAGGAGAAAGTACCAGTATTCAGTATTATTTATCCATTCAACCCTGGTTCGTAGATTCCATCCTTGACAGGAATTGTCGACATTACTAAGAAGATTCCTTTTTCCTGATATAAAAAAATATAGGACTATCTCAGCTGACTATTTCTTCTTCTTTTCATAGGAATCGAGAAGCAGTTAATCGGTATTATGTAGGTAAGTATAAATACTGAAATGCTAAATATTCTGCATTGATTCAGTGGGAAAATGCAAATATGCAAGAATGCATTTAGCCAACGGCTAATGGTAAACAATATGCTTTATAGCTTTGGGCGCTGTTTAGAAATAGGTGTCATGGATAAATATACCGACTCAAGTGAGTATGATCGTAAGCAAATTATAGGCGCTCGCAAGGCTGAAGTGATTTTAGCGATTGAGAAGTTTTTAGCAAATTTACATAATGCGACAGTAAGAATGTAAAAATGTATGAAATTCGACAAAATCTGTGTTATTATTAAAGAATGCTGTAGGAAAGCAGCAGCATGTGCTAGACGTGAGCGAAATGAGATCGCATATCTCAGGCATCTTCCGAACGAAGGACAGCATCTTTCCAACAAATCACTGTAGAATAATACAGGTGCTGATACGAGCTTTAGCTTAAATGCTGTTTTTAAAAGCACAATAAAAGTTGCAATTAACAACCATCATCTTATCACTTCTTCTAGCCATAAGACACAGAGCTCAGAGAACGCAGTTAGTAAAATTTCATCACCACGGGACCATAGAGAAATAGGAACAGTCATCTAATGAAATGAATCAAAGTTCCAATGATATCATTCTGATAAACAGAGTACCTGTGTAATGAAAATATCACAAAATAATGACAGTATAATTTTGGGTAGCGATGACCTGGACGTTTCTAAGAATCACTCATACCTTGGAGATAGTTCTAACAGACTCAGATTATGTTAACTCACTAGCTGATTATTTAAGCCCATTTACCAGCATCTTCTTTCCGAATAGTACCCATCTTCCATAGTACCATGCCACAGAATTAGTTGGCGGAATAGTACCATGCCACAGGATTAGTTGGCGGAGAATTCCAACCAGTTCATAACACTCATGCAGTCTTACAGATCATCAGATCTCAGTCCCGTTGGGATTTATGGAATGAACTGGATTATCCTCTTCAAGCTTTAAAATCGCAATGTTTTGCTCTCGCCTGCTTTCTTCTGCAAAGAATTTGAGACAGGCAGTTATAGAAAGGTGAAATAAAATGCTACCTCCACAGTTCAAAAATCTCTCTGAATCATTGCCAAGGGATATGGCTGCTGTAATTCGAGCAAATGGTGTGTATTTATGCCATAAGAAATTCAGTGTAATGTTAGGCAACAAGGAAAGAGTAAAAGATACAGTTGTAAACGCAATAACATTCCCTAATCGGAAAAAAATTGGAAATTCAATCAGTAATAAACTATAACTAAGTAAGAATCAAAAATAAAAAAGTAAGAGCACCCTAAGATGCCATGTTTGAATTATAAACCACAGCAAAAATAAAAGTAATTAAAAAGAGTAACGAAAATCTTTGCCACAATATAAAATAAGTAATTCGCTTGAAGTAATATAATAACATCAGATTAAGCTCATTTGATCATCAAAGCACTTAGTTTTTGTTAACAATTTAAAGTTTCCTAGAATTTAGCACAAAACATTCCATTAACGTTCCCTTTGTGATACTTATTATGTAACACTCTTAAGAACTGTAAATTATTTTTTATTGAATTTCCAAGATGTTAAATATCTTAGTGCCTCTGGTCGTTTTAAATAAATTTGCTTATACGCTGAACTTGAGAGATAAGTATCACGTTTCATGCACTTTCTTTCCTTCACCGGTCTTAGATAAAAAAAAAAAAAAGAAGCATTTTCATGAGGGGATATCTTGCTTCTTCATTGAGTGATATGGGATAGATAGATGCTATTTTCTTCGGAATAATATATGTAAAATATATTTTCGGTGAGTAAATAATTTTGGCACTAAATATATTTCAGATACATTTATTCTCACATTTGACTACCCCACACCAAGTTTCTTCCCTTGATTTTAGCGTAGCAGCAATTTAGCTTGAATGATGCTATCCTATCACTGAAGATTTCAAAAACATCCATAACATGTCAGTATCTTCTCTTGTATTAAGGTATAATGAAGGATTTTTTAGCACGATTTTCGAAACTTTTGAAGCATTTCATGCTAAATTTGTACTAGAGACTATTATCAAATAGTTTCTTTAAGAGAATTTTTATGCCATTTGTAGGTATTTTTGTGCGTTATATATCAGTCATAAATTTTGCTCTCAACTCTCATGTTGATATTATCATTCTTTGAAAAAATTACTAGATGCAAGAGTGAAAAAAAAATTCCCTAATAAGAAAACTAAAGCTAAAATGATGACCAAAAAGTATTCCAATAATGATTTTAGAACATTAAATATACCTCGTTATTAGTTTCGTACATTACGTATACGACCATAAATTTGCAGCATAAACGTGCAATTTGCTGATGCCCCCTAGCATGTTATAAAGCAATGACAAGAGTCTATTATTTCCATGTCCGTTTCCAAAATCACAATCACGTTTTAACATCAACTCCTCCCGAAACTGACGTATTTTCGTGTTTTCCCCTTCCCACCATTTGAACTACTCCCCCCCCCCTCCTGAGTATGATAGCGCATTTGTTACACAATTTCTGGACACGGCGTTATCGGTATGTGGATCCATCATAAAGAAAGGTATTATTAAGGCGGGCATGTGCAAAATGAGCATAAACAGCCGTTTATGCATTCACTGAGATAGTCTGATAATTGGTAGGTTTAATAGCAAAGCTCCTCAAATTGTTGGCATAAAAAGGAAGACTAAACGAGAAATTATGCTTTCCAAGAAGAATGCATATAAAACCATTACACCTTGAAATTCGATCATTCTCTGATTGGATGTCAGAATTCCTATCTTAATGACCACTTAGATAAGTTGCATTGATCAGACGAGTCATGCCTCGAGGGCCAAAATTTATGTTTTCAAATTTCTAAACATATTAACAAAATAATAATGCGTTGCAGTTCAATAGAAAATAGCTAAGAAAACAGAAGTCTACAATTTACTTACAATGTTTCAGAGTGTTTGCGTTCATGGTTTCTTATCGTCTCACTGCTCATTGGCTAGGCTTTTATTATAATTCAAATTTTGTAAGAAATTTTACATTTCACTTCAATACATTTTGAGAAATTGACTTTTCTTAAAGAGGAAGACTGTTGCATGTTTAAAATACGTTCAGTTAAATTAATTGTTGAAAAAATAAAAAAGCTAAGTATTACAAAATACATATATGTATTACAAAATACATACATTTCAAGGTTTTGCCTACAGTATATTGCAGAATAACACTCTTGTTGGTAAGCCATGGTTATCTCTTTCATATTAAGAATACACGAACTAGTTTGCTTTTAGAATGTAAATTAATTAACTTATGGATTGTAAGTTAATCATCGTGTCAATGGAAAGATTTGTGGCATTAAACAAAATAGAAAGGCATTGCTTGAAAAATGCAGCGGTAATCTGAAAGTGATTTCTAAATATAATTTATAACCTCCATGTCAATAAATGATGAAAATCACTTTCCAGTATCCTAGTAAAAGAGAACAGCAGGAAGAATGTGATATCAGTTTCTTCACATTCTTTATTTATAATCTAAGTAAAATATTGACTCTTATCGATTTATGAATTCTTATCTGTACATTACATAATTAATTCAAAATTAATGTTTTGGAAACCTTTTCTTTGTTTGCGGTACATTCCCTAAATTTGTCTTATTTGTGTAATAAAGTGTTTGTCTTAAGTAATTGTATTCTGCGAAAATTTTCTCACCAAAAACATATCTATTCATCTTAAACTGAACCTCCCGCTCCTCCAAAAAAAATTTAAGAACTTAAAAAAAAAAAAAAAAAAAAAAAAAAAAAAAATTGACAAACAGTATTCTCAGTATTTGTTTCATTGCTGTAATTATACGATCTCAAGAACTGATGTAAAAGCATTCTTCCAGGTATAACATAATGGATTTATTTATTATTCATTTCGTAAATCTGAATTTTTTGCTTTAATAGTTTTTTAGTAACTAAACTATGATCACTGAATTCGAGCATTTCTTCTCGGGTTTGTTGACCGCCGATGAGAGTTTAGCTGTATGCGAGTTTTATGGCTTTCCTTACGTATAACGATGTATAAGCTAGTTCCCATTAGTACATCGCGAAGTACCATTCCCATAGGTACTTCGCGAAGCAGATAGCTCTTGTGTACTCAACCAAAATTAAAGCCAATCTGTAAATTATTAGTATGCAGTTTTAATACTAGGTTTTTTTTATCAAGTATCAAAAGATATCTGAGAACGCTATTTGTATTAGCTTAGCAGAGTACCAAAATATATTACTGATGCAGATAAAGGAAGTGTGAGTGTGTGATTATGGCAAAGCCTCGAGGACTATCTGCCTAAGGGGAAGGATGCTTTCGTGGATGACTTTCTAAGGGAACTGGATCGTATATACGTTACACATAGGGAAAACCATAAAAACGTCCATGCAGCCAGCCCGTTCGCGGGATTCGAACCTCGGACCGAACTACCAGTGTTCAGCGACTTTACCGCTCGCCGCTGGTGGGCCCGCAGATAAAAGAAGATATGTACGCATTAAATCCTTATTATGCTTTATTAAATTCGCTTAATAACATTTATTTGTCATTAGATTAAAAAAAAAACTTCAGGCCAGATCTCATGTGATAACACCTCTAGCAATGGATTGCAATCTCTGATGAGGCAACTTTAATGACTTGGGTACTTTTATTCCTTACATAAGCCTAACTTTTGACTTTAGTTGTGAAATTAAACATGTTCGTCCATGATGAAGTATTTTGATTTTGTTCAGTTCCTTTATCCATATGTATCCTTGTGACACGTAGGTAGAGCATATTAACTGCTAATCTCACTTACAAATGTCAGTGCGTATAAAAAGTGATACAAGAGGATAAAGCATATGCAGGATAATAGGCACCATCGACAGATGTAGTTTCAGTTTTGCACATAACTTATACAAAGACACAAGAAAATTCACTACAGATTAATTTTATGAAAAGCCAGACAAACTGATAATAAGAAGGGAAGATCCGAATATAACACGATCCGAAAACAACACACCGAATAGCGATTATTGGAGGTGTTAAGGCGAAAAGAGTTAGAATAATATTCATACATTTGCAGGACTATAGAACCTTCTTATGCTTTTCTCTCGTCATTTGTACATCTGCATCTGCAAAAGATGGTTCCTTCGAAACTTGTCCTGCAAAATTTTGAACTCTGATTATTTCTGATTTGTCTTCACATCTCCAATAAAAGGGAAGAGTTTGATATATTTTCTAGGATATATAAATGATAAATGCAGTACTTTCAAAAATACTGAACATAGAAATACAAATTTTATAAAAATAAATAAGTAAATAAGTAAATAAAAATAAATAAAGAATTAGGAAGAAGAAGAGGTAAGAAAATGAAAAAGGGCAATTCGATAAACCCGTAAATAATCGTGCTCTTTCTTGGGGCGACAGCCTTTCGTGTTAAACACACTTAATGCTATTTAAATGACTGATTCAGAACAGAATTATCCAAAGGATCCTAAGTACGCATTGGCGTTTTCAAATTCTTTTAAATTAATACAGGAAAAAATAATGAGAACAATAAATATATATCGAAATTAACAAATTGCAAAAGCAGTATCAATGTACAATATACCCAGTTATGTTTTTACACAGATTTTTAAACTGCATTTAACCAAGGTTTGAAAATAAAATCTAGCACTATCTTCTTACGAAATTTATTTTGATCTATTACTGTTCAAGTGACACCTTTCTAAAGCTTCTCGTCTGAATTTAATAATCTTAAAAATATTTCTTTCGGGAAAATATTCTTAGAATTTTCATTTAAAGCAAGAGATAGATACCATTTATTGTCCAAGTTTTAAAATAATATTGAATTTGAAAATGCATTTTTCGTTAGGTCTGTACTAAATCCTGCACTACCATAACTGTACTAAAAGTTTGTTTATTATACTTAGTAAATATTTTACAATATTAAGAATTCAGTATTCAGATTAAGAAAATGCATTAACCATATTTCGTTCTAAATGAAGAGACAGAAAATAATGACGAACAAAATCAAGTTAATAAGCTTGTATATTATGGCAATTACTCCAATCGAGCCATCTGCGTTGAAGAAAAAGTAGACCACCTTGAGCCTCTTGTCCTCTTAAGTTTGGAGAAGCTAACCCCTTTCTTTAATGATGAGCTAAGGATAAAAACAATGTAACTAACTTAAAATCTTAGGCATCGTTATGAGTCCGAGATTTTGCATCAAGGTGAAGGCATTTTCATGCTTAATTTAGTATAAAGGTGCCTTCTGTGTAAGAACCTTTATGAGGTTTTACAAAGGTGCTGCCACTTTTATATTACTTCAGAGTTCTTGATTGAATTTCGGACACCTTTATGCCAATGCAGCCCTTTTCACCCCAAAAGTGCAGAAACATTTTGTACAATTTCCTGGTTTTTCATGAAGGTTTTTGTCACCTTCTGCAAGTGAAGTAATTTGTGGAAAGGTCAGATGGATTTATTTCATTTTCTGTTTAATTAATGACTCAGAAAAGTAAAAGAAAATCGGACTTCCATGTGGCGCTCAGGGATAAATGTTCCCTCACCTTTACGAAGGATACTTTTCTCAAGTTAGAAACTTATCTGCATAAGGGGCTCCCACATTTATTATGGAGCCACTTCTATTATTACAGCTTTATTTATGCAAATTTCTGTTTCTTTGAAAAATGGCCAACTTGTATAAAGATACCAGCACATTTGTTTCGGGAGACCATTATTAAGAAATATTCAAAATCGTCTGTGATAACTTGCAGGAAGTTGCCAATTTTATAACATACAGGGACTTACGAAACATCTTATTTAGAATTCGTGATATCTAAAAATGGCATTATGATCTGACGTGTGCATGAGTAACTCATATACCCATGTATTTGCAATAATTATTATACAAGCAAATTTTATACATCAATCAAAAAATCCTTAATATATCGTTAATTTTTCCATGAAACCAATATTACTGTTCGTGTTGAAGAATTTGCATTTTCTATTGGCAATTGAAAGTTATTCTTTAATGCCCTTACAATATCAATTAAATTAACAATAATTAATTACATTAATTCACTATTAGAGCACTATATACTTTATTTTATATTATTCTAATGAATTTAGGGTATTTAATTAGCACGTTAAGAAAAAGAAAGAGTTCGAAACCTTATCTTGGCCAAATGCCTCTCAAAGGCAAAATCTCCCACTTGCGATTACGGAATGTCATGGAAAAAAATAGACTAAGTGTTTTCAACTGGAGAGTACAGTACGCAAAGGCAATTTTCTTGCGTATGTTTAAATCAAACATTACTGAAGAATTAAATCCGGTTTTCGAATCTTTTTAATTATATTAATGACTTTTGCAGTTTAAAATCAGGCTTTCCTTTAGATCATTAGTTCCTAAATCCAAAACAGAACTCACCGTAGTTTGTAATGACAATTAATTGGATAAAGATAATAGTTATTTTTCTTACATAAATTATCTCTAATGCCTTGCAGCATCTAATTATCAGTAATCATTCAATTTCATTTCTTCTGATACGATCAACAAGTTATTAGCCACTTACACCACTGCTGTTTAAAACAATTTTAAACTTCTTATTAAACATGTTCAAGGACAGACCCTTTTTTTATTTATTAGTTTTTGATTATCATTCAAGTTTAATATAATCCATTTATTACTTCAATGAAATGAGGGCACTGCGTTATGTTAACTTATAATACATGCACGCACAAATGGCATTCACGACATTGAGCATATGTAATTACACATTGTATATACTTTGCAATATTCCCTTTCATTTCTTTCTCTTGGAATACTTCGGTATACCGGTTAGTTTCCTTCATTTCTAGTATTTGACTAAAGCAATCTTCTAAGAGACATCTTCTGAAATAAGCTCATGCGCTGATTTCAAAAGATGCTCAGCTGTACTTATTTAAACTACCCGTTCGATACTATACTCAAGAAGACACTGAAAAGTATTGCATGATCCTGATTAATTCTTTTCTTCCAATTTAATAGCGAATTCTGTCTTTTCTTTTTTCTAGCACGTTATACAAGTACTGTTAAATGACTATTCCTATTTATTTAAAAAATTTCGATAATTTAAAATCTAATCTTGAAGGTAGAAGAACTCATTGTTATTTCTTCTTGATTTCAAGTAGTGTCGTGCATTATTTTCATAAAGATGTTAAGATTTGCTGTATTATTTCATTCTGTAGTCAAATCTCTATTCTCTAGCGACTGTCAAGGGACTAACAAAAACTGTTGTTTAATTTGAGGTATAATTAAAGCGACAATGCCCCTAATTCAGTTTTGAACGTAATGTATTTGAAAAAAAAAATAATTAATACTACACAATAGTCCAGTTCTCTCATATTTTAAACAAACATGCAACAAAAATTCGAATACAGTTCAGCTTAGTTTTATATATTAAAATAGTTCTGATTTTCACATTATAGGAATATTACTCATTCGCTACTATTCATAAATAATAGCGAATGAGTTAAAAATGCACGCCCTTCAGATTTCATTAAGAAAACGTTTTACAGGATGTAGAACAAAATTTAATAAATATTAGATTTTAGTACTTTTCTCAACTCGTATACATCATTCACTCAAGCTATTTAATATTAATCGCATTTCTGAGTTTTGAAATGATGATACTGGGCTGAAATGATAATATTGAGCTGATCATCTGAATTTAGTCATATAGCAATAAATGTAAAATCGTCGCTGTGTATCTTGTTTTTCTTTAGAGGAAACTTTCGTATGTGCTTCATTATCCCCGCTTTCGCATCGAAACCAGAGACGAGTGATTTCGCTCTTTGTTCAAAATTAATTTCTTCAATAATCTGAGTTAAAAATTTCCCTTTGTGAACCGCGGTTTATGTAATATTAGAACCTGAAATGTTTCTTAACTGATTAGATATTATTATTAACCGATATTCGCAGTTTAAACAAACATAATGTGCCTTCATCCGCTCATTTCACTTGAAAAGCTTTTTCAAAAGAGGCCTTTTCTAAGGGTAAATTACAAACAGCAGAGTTAGAGGAAAGTATTTCGAGGATAGCTTTAAGTGATATCGATTTAAAACAAAAATTTGCCTTTAAATAAAGGAAATATATGAAATAATTTGATGTTCATTTTATATGTTTCAGACTACCCCATGAACAAAATAGTCGTGGGGTCACTTCTAAGTGACAATTGTACGTGTAGTAACTGCGGAGGAGAAGGGTTAAAAGTACCCTTTATTAAACTCTTTCAAATTTTCGAAGATGTTCACAAGTAGTAGAAATTCGCGACAGGACTCAGATAACTCCTGTTACTTAGAACCGCGTCGAAACTAGTGGCAGCAAAGGAAATGCTCTTATGCCACATAAACCAGCAATAACTTTGGGAGTACAAGCTCACGCAACAAAGGTGACGGTAAAAGCCTAACTCTCTAACTTTCCTACTGAACCTCGGTTTTTAAACTCTTTCTTCACAAGGTAGAATTTACATTCCTTCACGCACGCTGCCAAATTTAAATATTCTGGCATTGACATTTAGGGGATTAAAGATTTATAGGAAAGTTTAAAATTAAACTTAGTTAAAATAAATATAAATCCCGACATAGTTAAATCGAGCATATAGTTAAACTGAATTTTCTAAATCAGAATTAGGTTGCATTTAGTATCTATAGACTGACTTCTGCTCTTTAGAATTTCAAATAAGTCATTGAATTTAATTCAGGTAATGTTAAAATTTTAATGAATTATTTCACATAATTTTAAGTTTTTGATAATATGTAATTTCCATACTGCTTAACGAATGGTTCACATGAAATTTGAGTGTCATATCTTAAATCTTTTGAAGAGTTCACTAGTAAAATTTAAAAACTTTGTTAAATTCTATCAATATAGAGTAGAAGAAATAAGAACTTTAGAAATTGTAGTAATAGTTGTTTGCATCTGCTTTGGAGAAACAGAGTAGAAACGAAGGCATTTTCACTTTTTGCAATTAAGCACTGTCAGCAATTGTAGCTCTTTTCAGAATGACTGTCACTTGACTGAAATGTATAACTCTCGATCTGCCTCCCGCTAGCCTCTTAAAGACTTCATTGAATGTCATTTCAATTAACAGGCACGTGGCTTCAAGTGCCATCTCCATCATTTAAGGACACTGGCCTCTTCACTTTCAATTAATTGTCTCCAACTCCCAATTAATTACTACTTCCTGCTATGTAACGAAACGAGTTTCCTGCTACTTCACCCACTGTCTCCGACTATTAAAATATGAAAATACGGTATCTGAAGTTCTTCCTAGAAATGATTCTCTCTTTTAAAGATTTCGCAAACAACATTTACTACTGGCGTTGTAAAATGTACGGGAGACCTTAGACGAAAGCAAAGAGGATTTAGTAAATAGTTTCCTTACTTTTAAATTAAATTATTATTATCACAGACGACTGTACCTATAAGAATCATATCTCTTATTGCTTTCATTCGTTTCTTTCAATATGTGTTTAGCAAATAATTTGCCTAGTAGAACTAGTTGAATATTAAGATTATTTTTCAAGGTATTTTTCGGTTTGTAATCTAAGGGAAAGCTTTCGAACTTCTTCTGTATAAACAAAGAAGTAAATAAAATATGATACAGAAATAATCAAAATTATGTTCCATGCACGTTTTATTCCCTGTACATATTTAGCATCGAATGTAAAGGCTTCATACTCTCAATATTAAGCATTTAGAAGTAACATCAGTTTATATTTGGATTTCTTTATTAGTTTAAAAATACTTAAATAATTTCATCATAAAGGTCGCAAGCCAACAATCATTTTACAGTTGAAATCTTGAATGAAAAGCAAAATTTGAAATAAAGAATAGTTGGTATTACAATCAGGGAAATCAAATTTTCATTAAACGGATTTTTAACATTGTCATAAAGTAACATAACAAGTATAAAGTTGTTCCCGCTGTTTTGCTTTGTCAAAAATTTTTCAAGCTGCAAGTTCATTATTCCTCCGCCCCCCCCAATGAAATAGTATTGAATAAAATTTTGTGTTTGTCCATTATTTATGTTTAAGATATTTATAATGAATCTGCATTATATAATACTTATAAAATTGTGTAATATTTACGAGTAACGATACAATACTCTCTGCAAATATGATCTTACAACTAATTCAGTGGTTATTGAAAGGTTTATTTACATTAAAATACCGAATTTATTACCATTTTATCCCACATTTACATTCTCTCGTCAGCTAATAGGATGAAGCAACGCAAAGAACCCCAAATCTGCTTGCTTGCCTTGCAGTATGTATGCCATATATGTTTGTGTATGCCACTTTCCCTCAACATAGGTTCCGATTAATCATGTTCATTTCATTACTTCATATACACCCTTGATGTCCTGATTATCATTTGACATGTTAGTCTTTCCGAAATGTTTTCCCTTGCTAGAAACGTGCATCAGAAATTCATTGAAACATCTGAAAAATTATCCCCAATCAGATCTTCCAGCGGTGAGGTAAGGACAATTTAAGACTACAATCATTTATTTGGGTTGGGCTACGGAGCAGTTATTAGTTTGGAAGGGGTGGTACCTCTAAGGTGGCGGGAACTTAATCATCGGGTGGGACCGATCTGAACCTATCCTAAGATGACGAAATAGTTCTGTAATGATGATTGGTAGATGATGAGGTGTCATGTGGATGGAAATAATTAAAACTCCTCTCCAGATCCTAGGCTTCATGTTTTCACTTTCTACATATTTAAAACCTTTCGTGGTTGAAAGTGATTAACAGTTTCGCTCTTAAACAACGATTTTCTTGTCATTGACAAATGGCCATTGGTTCGGATAAGTGACTGAACCGTTAGCAATTTACCGGAAATCTTAATGATACCTATTTTATGGTAATGATATGTGAATTATCTTTGCGGAGAAATCGCAGGTTTCTCCTAGCTTTGAAGGAGTCTTTATTGAACCAAAGAAGGAATAATGGTTGTTGGAGAAGGGAAGGGCATACAATTTAAGAAAAAAAAAATTTAATGCTCAGCGATGAATTTTCTGAGAAATGGTAACCCAAAAGTAATGAACTCTTGAATTCAATTTAGCTAAGATATGAGATTCTTAGTTGCTAAAATTTTTAAGCGCATGGTATATATATATATTTATTGTATAAAACTCTTTTCCTTTTCAGAAAATAAATATTGGAGGTGGAATTCAAAGCATAAATAATAAAATGTTAAAAAAATGAGTATTAATAAAGAACTATTAGATTAAATACATAAATGTTTTTTTTTTTTTTTTTTTTTTTTTTTTTTTTTTTTGCACGAAAATCGCTCTAAATCATTATCCAAGTTGATTGAAGTAGAACATATATCGTTATTTTCAGTGATAACAAAAACTTGTCATGCGAATGTAGTGCCACATTCAATGCGGAAACTAACTTTTACTGCTTAAGTTAACAGAGAAGTCTTTCTTTACAGACGCTGGCTTTTCAATGCCATTCAAATTGTTCACATTTTATGTTGCACTTTATATAAACGTAAAAACTAAATTTCATTAAGGGTATTGTTTGTCGAAAATTTCTTCTAAATTCAAAAGCATTTCCTATTATAAGAACTATTGCCGTATACAAAGTTTTATTTATAAAGATGCTGAAGGCTAACAACCGTTAATCTGGCCAAAATTGCTACTGATGAAATCTACATTTTTCGTAATTAACCTTTCATCTGAGCATGATGTTCACCATGTAACGAATGGCTTAATCAATGAGTTAACTGATTTAATTAACCAGTTCTTGTTGATTACAACCAGGGCATTCTTGTTGTTTTCAACGACTTGATCAGATTGTTCTAACCAAAGAGGATAACATTATTTACAGAGGAAGTGCTTTTTATTTGCGCTTTTCAAGATGAAATATGTAACCTCTTTAAAGGATAGAAACAAATTTCATAGAAAATAAAAAAAAGTTAATGTAAAAATGTGCAGACATGTAAAATATGTAGGTTTTAGTGATACCATTCTTTATAACTTGAGTTTAAGTATCTGCCGTAGAATGAAAAATAATAATCAAAATAAGTGCACTTGGTTTACTCTTTTTTTTTTTTTTCATATTCTTGGTATGCAAGACTGAAACTTCTTCATACTGAATTATGAAGTAAAATGCAATTTTTTTCATAAAATATTTTTTAAAACAATGAACTACTCAAAAATTTAGTAAAATATTATTTTTATGCAGAATATATAATTATTAGTTTTTTCCCTTTTACACAATTAAAGCAGTGCATTAATGTCCTCTGAGTACAAACTGGTTGAGCAAAAATTTGGCTGGAGTACAAATCCATGTTTATTTTCTTTTAATTGTTTAAATAGCAGTATTTTTGGCACAAGTTGTACAGTTCTCTTTTTGACCATAGATACTGCTTAATATAGATCAAAATTTCCACAAGAACCCTATATTTGTATTCTGCGCATTGTCGAATACGGCTTCGCCTTTCTATATGCAGTTTTGCACGTTTAGTAGATTAATGATTAAAATATCAATTTATTATACATAAAAACTCCATCTTAAAAAGCACTGAGGGATCTCTGCGGAAGTCAGCTGTAGATCAATTTATGTAAATTCCCAAAAGAGGCTTAACTGAAGGCGGATACAAGACTATACAAAAAATTTCATAGTGAAGATTTTCCATTATGAAAAATATCCATATACATATACACCTTCAAAATTATGCAATCTTTATAACCGAATCATGCCTTGCTTTTACAAAATGGAATATTTGAATTAAAAGTCTGTAAGCAGGTTTTCCCAACACCACTAATTCTTTCAAAAACTTGCATTAAAATAATTTTTGAAGGCAGCAAATGGAAACAACACAAAGTGTTAAATTTCTTATTTTTTGTAAAGAGAAACACCCTTTAATTACAGTTTGTAGAAGCATATAGCAAAAGAATTCAATTATTACGTTAGCGCAGGTACTTCAATTCATTTCCATATTTTGCACGTTATTAATGTCTGGCTAATTTTATAGACAAAGGATCTCACCAGTCTCGCCTTTGGTTAAAGGCGCTGCAGTTTACAAGGAGAATGTTATCAGTAAAGAAATTAAGGCATCTTTATTCAAAAGGACTGCGTTTACTTGCTGTTACGTATTACATTCTGCTGCCATTAGAGAAAAACAAGAGTCATTTGCATTCTCCGGGACGAAAATGCTTTAAATACAAGTTTTGTAACACACCCAGCATTTCATTTTCATAAATGGTTTAGAATGCCCTGCCCTCACGTTTTCTTCGGCCTTGCTCTATTGGTTGACGCATGCGCTGCACTAAAGAAAAGGGGGAGTAGGAGCACAAAAGCTTTTTCCCTCCCCAAAAGCGAAGCTCCCACTTGCGAAGCTGGGTACTTGAGAAGTTGTATTCCATTCTTTGATGAATATTTCTTAGCTGCTTTCTTTTATTACAGAAATAAAGTTGCATGTTTTAAGAAAAAGTAGGGATGATCAGATTGGGAAAATAAAGAGAATAACTTTGGGGAAGTTATTAAGATTAATTATTTTATTGATAAGATGAGATAAAATAGTTGCTCAACAAGTAACGATTTTCGAAACATAATCCACTGTAAAACAGTTATATTTTATAAGGTACGTATTTATAAGCTCGTATTTCTCCCGCCTTCCTAGCGTGCCTTCGTGGTGTAGTGGTTCTGCACGCTGAGCCGGTATTCCAGAGGTCCGTGTTTCGATTCCCGGCGAAGGTGGTTGCTAATTTTTCATCTTGCCTGCTTCCAGAAAAGTACCTAATGTCTCTACAATTTGATTTCATTAATATGGCAATAAAATGCTGGATATACGAACCAAAGCTGCTAGTTAAGACTTGTCAGTTTCCGTAGTGTACAAGCATCTAATTAGAATTTACTTTGTTTTTCCCTTGGTTTTGAGAGGGGCCAGAATTTTCGGGTGAACTATTATAATTAAAATATATTCAATTGGTTCATCAGCTAATTCTGGATACAGAAAAGCAAGAACTTTTATGAAAGACTGATTTCAATCGATTTCAGTATCCCTCCTCCTGAAGAAGTGACATTGAAGTTGATTGGATTCCTCATCTATTATGGTCGTTTTTCTTTAAATTTCATTAATTTTTTGAATTGCAGTATTACTTGTTTGAAGAGTTTTGGTTTTAATACTTTTTTAATTCTTTTTGCATTTATAGGAATTTTTGAAATTTATTAATTACAAATTTAAATTTTTGGTCTTTGTTAAAAATTAGTTCTAAATTTCTTACTTTATATCTTCACTGATAATTTTCAGCAGCTTAATGTGAGAAAATACTAGGTATGTTTATCTTTTGTTTTTTTAAATGTTTTGTAATTATTTATATATATACATATATCTATAAAGAAGCATAATAATAGGCTAAAAATTAAGAGCAAAATTTTTAAACCCGACCTGTGCTATAGCTGTAGGAACATAAACATAAAGCAGGCTTTATTATGAATATATTCGGTTTTATGTGTATTTTTATGTCTTAAATATTCGGTTTTACATGAATTTTTATGCCTTAAATGATTCAGTTTCATATGAATTTTTATGTCTGAAGCGATTCGTTTTATACGAATTTTTATGTCTTAAATGATTCGTTTTGTATGAATTTATATGTCTTAAATGATTCGATTTTATATCAATGAAGGAAAATTCTGGATACATCTGGGATTCGATTTTTCGGTTTTATGGGAATTTTTATGTCTTAAATGAAGGAAAATTCTGGATAGATTTGAGATTCGATTTTTTTTTTTTTTTTTTTTTTTTTTTTTTTTGAAATTTTATGTCTGAAAAGAGGGAAAATTTTGGATACATCTGAGATTCAATTTTTCGGTTTTATATGAATTTTTATGTCTTAAATGAAAATTTAATTGAATCTTTTTTCGGTATTTGATCTCAAATGAACAAGGAGAACAAAACATGTTTTCAAAACATATTAATCGACTTTTATGAAACTTTAATTCATTTTCCCCTGATGAGTTCTGAACTGGAGTTTCGGTAAAAGGAGATTAATTTTTATATTTTTATAATTTTGTATTTTTCCTTTTCGCAATTATTTTTCGAGGTTTTTCTACAAATGAATTCTTATACTGTAATGTTGATATGTTTAGATATTGCTTTAAATCTCTTCTACATGGTTACAATTATTAATATTGTTGAGGAATTGCCTTGATTTGATTCCAATTTAATTAAAATTTAATATATATATTATGTGTGCACAAAATTTCAAGACATTTAAACTTCGAGTTCCTCAATATATTTTCAGTAAGGGAAAAAATGTAATAATGTCCATTTTGAGGAAAAGCAAAAAATAAATTTAATCACATTTTTTTCTTTAGATACAGTTTAATGAAACTCTAAAATGTACCTATTTAAAAAAAATTCCATTCTTATGAACAATTTTTTTCTTCCTGAATGATTATAAAAACTTTACAGCTCTTAGCGATAAAACGATGCTTAGAATTGCAGTTTTGACTATTACAATACAGAATTCACCCTTTATTCGCATAATAGCATTATATATTCTTCATTCTTTAGTTTAAAAACTGATTAACTATTACTTTTTATCGTATAACTAACTAAGTTAACGTAAATGAATGCAATCGCAAAGGAACTTGTGTAACAGAGATCAGAAAAATAATTGATGAGGACGTGTAAGATTCAAATACAATCATGACCGATTTTTTACATTATTATTTGATAGTTTTAAAACACTAAGGTTTTTCAGATCTCAAGAAGTGGAGTTGCGTGTTATTTCAAATGTGCAAAAGTTTCAGCAAAACGATTTCCATAGAATTTGTGTTCCTTCTAGTATCTTTTATAATTTTGTCTTTGTAAAGATAGGTAAAAGGTGTAATTAGCAATAGAATTAGCTTTCTATAATTATATTATTATTTAATTATTAATTATTTCTATAATTATTTAAAAATACTTAGGCATCCAAAATCTGAGATAACTTAAAGGACTAATCATACTCAAGTAACATTACAACAGTTGTAATTCAAGATCTAAATATGATAAAAAAAAATGTATTTTCGCTAGAATTCGAAAGAAGAAAGGTACGAATATCAAAAATGTAAAATTGATACTTTGACCGCAGTTGTTTTAAAGGTGCTCGGGTATATTAAAATGAATGATCATCTCTTTCCTTTTATTTCAGACCGAAAGTATACAATACCTAAGAAAGCAATATATGCAATATAGAAGTTCTTAAATTTTTCTTGCATTATGAGATTTATGATGCTCAAAATAAAGAAGCCTATTTTCTAACTTGCGTATAATATCTGAGTATATATACATCGTAAGATAGATTTAGTTTTCCTTCATTTGTATAACTATGAAAGCATATTTTAAGAACATTTTGAGAGAAAATTTTAAATTTTTATTTAAAAATACAAACTGGATACAAGGATTAAGAAAAATCAGGAAATTTATGATAAATTCTTAAGATTTAGTTGTTAATATTTAACGGATACCAAAACTAATACAGAAGCTAATAATTCTTCGCAGGAAATATAATCAACGTTTAATATTTTGTAACCGGTAACGTAAATAACATCATTTGCGTATTAAGAGTAAATGACAGGAATTTCTGTTTAAAACATTGCACAAAACTTATTTGGTTTATTATTTGAATCAGACATTATAACCAAAAGAGGATGGTGATGACTATATAAAATATCACGCAGAAAGAAATATGACTATGAATGGTAATATGAAAAGTAGTGAAGAAAAGCTTTAAATGAAAGGAAAAGTAACATAAAAGTTTCTTTAGCTATGAAGCTATGAAACTAAATTTGAACTGAAGTTATAATTTTAAAATTTAAAAATCCTCCAATGACAGATTAGTTATTTTAGGCTCCAGAACTTTTAGCAAAAAGGCTGGTAGGTTATAAATTTTTTTTGTCTACTTCTGAAGCAACAAGAAAGAAACCTGTTTAGTTATTTAGCCTTCATTCACTTTGCATTTAAATATTATAACTGAAATACATCAAGTTGGAAAATTGCTTAGTTTTTAAGTCATGACTTTTAAAATATTGCCGGTTTGAAGTAAAAGAAACGAGATGAACACTCATTATCCAAGTACCTTTAAATGAAATGTGGTCAGTATATACTGTATTTCTGCCACCTTCTTAGTGCGCCTTCGTGGTGTGGTGGTTTGCACGTTGGACGCGTATTCCAGAGGTCCGGAGTTGAAACGTGATGAACATTCATTTTCCAATCACCTCTAAAAGAACTGTGGTGAGTATATAAGGTATTTCTCCCGCCTTCCTAGTGTGCCTTCGTGGTGTGGCGGTTTGCACGCTGGATGCGTAATCCAGAGGTCCGTGGCTCGATTTCCGACGAAGGCGTTGCTCATTTTTTATCTGCTTCAAAAAATACCTAATGTCTCTACAAGTACATCTATTTTGCATTTTTGATACAGTACTACATTCGTACCTTTTCCCTTTTGAATTCCGGTGAAAATGCTTCATATGTTGTTCAACGCAGTGTTATCCGAATTTATAGGATCTCATAAAGCAAATTTTTATTGTGAAGCTAGAAGTCCTGAAAGCCAGAATATGGCTGATTGTTCACGCAGGAGTACGCGATTCGGCAGTGCCCTCTTGGTCTGTTAGCTTCAGAAAGGATAGCTGCTGCATTCAACCATTCCATCTGCCAAGAACTAAAACATGGAGTATTGCTGTCCACTATACCTCCAATTTTAAAGTCAGCATTTTAAAACAAAGTAATAAAGCCATTAGAGTCCAAATGAAAGTAAAAAAAAAAAATCGTATTAAAGCATTATACCTATATATTTACAAACACGAGTAAACTTCATTAATAAATTAGCAAAGTCAAATAGTAATTAGCCTCAATTTATATTTGTTTCTGTTTTACACTGCTACAGTGACACAATAATGATGTCATATAATGATTGTTCTTGAATCAATATTTGGGAGACAGTTTGTTCAAATAGAAAATACTGATCCTATTCAATCATCTCAATTTTATCACGTAGTAATTGCGGTAATCAGTTTAATCTCTGTGTCTTCAGAAAGTGTAACTTGTAATTATACGAAATTTCAATGCGTTGTTGGAAATGTCAGAAAGAAAATATAATGTGACACCTCCCTATTTTAAAATGCTCATTTTTAAACTCTTAGTAAGTTGTAAACTCGTTATGCGTTTTCTTCAGATGTTTATGTGGTTGCCGTCTTAAGAAAGCTTATGATACGTTAAACAGTATGATTTATTTTGTAATGTTAATTAGCTTCAGGCTAAATAACCATTATAGTTTGGGATCTGATGTTTAATTTTTGTCTCATTCAGACTTTCACGTAAACATTCCATCTCTTGACATGCGAATTGCCTTAATAAAATTGTTCATTATGCTGTCTTGAAATCAAGATTTACTATCTGTTTTAATCAGATTTTCTAAAGAGAGTTACTATAATTCATATCAAAATCTTACCGTTAGAATTCATAAGCATATGCGAGCTTCTCATTGGTAAACCTCTTCTATTAAAATCCTCATAAATAAGCTCTCAGAACACATTTCATCAAGTTTTTAATTAATGAACAACCTGCATCGATTTTCCTGTTTGAAAATAAAGGTAATTAAACCCAACCTTTATACATAAAATTTTGTTGTTTCATAAAACTAAATTGTTGAAAGTTGGCTTAACTGTAACAGTGTATATGGCTTCTGATATGCAAGGCAGTTTCTACAACCATTTTCAGTGCTTTTTGTTTTTCAAATGAAAAACTAACTTACACAGCTATCGGACAGGCATTTGAACATTTCCATTACTAAAAAAATGTCCTCGGTTGAAAATTTCCTCTCTCTTTAAGACAGTTTATTTCGTGAAAATGGATGATTTGGGCATTATAGTAGTATATTTAAATCGATTAATTATTCAATATACGGCAAAGCACTTTCATACTATCTGGCTCCGGCAAGGTATGCTTTTCTAAAGTCTGATTTGAATTTGAGCTATATATAAGAAAACTATAAAAGTCTCCCCATAGAGGCCATTACTATTGCACTAGGAACTGACTCAGGACCAACTACCGACGGCCCACGGCTTAATTTCTCAGCCATATGTGAAAATAAAAATTTTAATCCATTAATGCTGTTTATTAATCTAACGTAAGACAAATGAATGACAAATGAATTTATGTCCTCTTATTCATTTCATTCAAGTTCGAATTTTAACTGTATTAATGGTGCACTGCTAAGATATTTTCGGATAACTTCGTTATCTACAGTGTGTTTCCCTTTTCCTAAAGACAGTTAAAAACATAATTCTTCCTGTTTTAATGAGTTTAGAGACAAATATTTTAGAAAAATGGAAGAATACCCCTTGCTCAAACTACCATTTAGATTGGGAATTTAGAATTAAAGAAATATTTCAGTAATCCGTGATTCAACAAAGGGGTGACATCTGAAAGGAGGCCTCTTTCTCACGTCATGATCCTTCTTCTTTCTGCAGCGCACCAGTTGCGGCAGCACTTCCCCAACGCTTAACTCTTAAATAAATTTTAATACAACGACTGTCATATTTCACGCTTCCACCACCAAAAAAGAGAACGCTCGATATATTTTCTTCTGTTCGCCTGCTAATCAGAATAAACGTTGCGATCACGCCGTTTATTGTTCGGTGGGGTAGAACGGATATTAATGATTACGTGGGAGTTTTTAGGCGATACTTAGCAGCACTTTAATACCACTTTGTCAGAATTATATATGAAACTCGTGACGAAACACTGAGAAGAAGTTGCAAAGAATAATGGGCAAAATGCGTATTTGCTGCCACCTTGTGTATATCCCAGTTCACCAGTAAATGGATCATGAGTTATTTTTTTCCCTATCAAATTTGGAAAAATCTAAATAAATAATAAATAGTTGAAAGCACTTAGTTTTAAAGTGAAGGCAATTTTTATTACTTCATGTCCGCCTTTCGAATTTTTTTGCTTTCAGTTCTAGTGAAGAGGTAGCTTTCTAATATTACATTCCTTTTAAAGGTAGGAAATTAATTCCATTTTCGCAGGGGTGGAAGTTTTGTTATTTTTTCATATTTATTAAAACGTTTAATAAGTACTCTAATTTTTGAAATAGCACAGGGTAATTCTTGATGCGTCTACTTTTTCCGGATAATTCTTGATGCGACTGTCTTCCTATGAATTAAAATTTCTACCAAAAGGAGTACCTAGAAAGGAAAATTTCCAAGTGTTCCTCATCTAAAAGCTATTTGTAATATTAGCATATGCTGAATGATAATAGTTTAATAACGACAGAAAGAGCGTATTTGTTGCAACTTTTCAAATCATGGATGGTAAACCGTTATCCTAATGCAAGTAAATCTTATTCATTTTATATTTCTAAAGAAATGCAATTAAAAGTTTTTGCTGAGTTTTGGATGATGTATAATTATGAAAGCTTTCCTCATGTGTATTTATTTCAAATTTATTAAAGTGACTTTTCTACTGAATTCTCAATAATTTTGTGTTGAGAAGAATTTATCACATATGAAACAAAAACACTAAAATTGCAATAAAATAAAAGCTCCTAAAGCCAAATTAGTAACCTCAAATACAAGAAATCATACGGATAAATATACAACAAACACCGAATTCTTTACAACTGCCTAAGTTTTTAGTTATTTTCTAAATGCATAACGTTAAATAATAAAACTTTTAAATGCAGTTTTACCAAGGAAGCTAAAATCGGCAATAGCATTATTTAAATAGATGTTTTATAAGTTTTCCTTAGCCTTCTTTACACTCAGTATTTCTTTCCTAAACAATAAACGGGAGATATGAATCTATTGTTAGAAAAAAAGGCAAAATTATATCCATAATGCTTTGCCTTTTAAATACATTGTAAATGTTACCTACATGAGTATTTGAAATATATTCTGTACTTAAGAATCAGTCCCTTTTTAAAATTCATATGACTCGACTTATGCCGTCTTTTTATTTCACTTTGGATTATCATTTCATTTTTAACGTAGGTCCGTACTGAAACTTTGTATCTACTAAGAGTACTCGGCTACTAAGAGAAAACTTAGTAGCCGAGTAAGACTAAATATTCATTTTTATTCCCATTAACATTTGTGGCCACAGCGCACTTTGCACTCTAATCGTGCCTAATTCCAGAATATTAACATTATTGATACGACGACTATGGTGACAGGAAGAGAGCAGAGAAGCAGCGGCCTAGCGGCATCAGAAGTAAAAGCATAGTGCGTAATTATCCAGTATGGAAATCTCACCAAGAGAAAGTTTTGGTTTAGATTGCTAATTGAGAAAAAAGCTTATTTCTTGAAATTTTGAGTTCAGGTTCCGAGTTAGCTACGTCATCAGCGTTGCGCAAGAGCCATGTGACATGGAATGGTCTATAAATGAAGCAGTCCAGAAAGGTTATAACGATTTTTAGAACAGAGAGGGGGAATTAAAGTTAGCTTAAATTATAAGTTTGAGGATTTGCATATTATCTTGATATATATGTAATAAAATTTGAAGAAATGAAACAGCACATTTCAAATCCATATTCCTTTGAAATTGCAAAGTAAAACAAAAAGAAAAAATAAATAAAAAGGCAATAAACAGTAAACACAACCACTGCATAAATCTGAAAAAAGTAATGTACATATGTATAACACCCTAAAAATTGCAAGAGTACAAAGGCCCTAACGAAAATGTCACAATAAATGTAAAATTACCTTTTTTAAGATTTTTTTTACATATGTGTATCACTTTTTCAGTTTTATGCAATGCTTGAGTTCACTGTTTTGCTAGTTTAGTGTCAGCATTAATATAAGAGCTGATTGAAGAAATATTTTTTTCCTTGCTCTCAAAAACTTGTACTTGTTTCCAACGTTCTTATCCAAAGTAACTAAGATTTAAAAAACTTATCTTTGCGTATCCTTATACACGCCTGCACGTATGTGTGTGTGCATGCATTTATATGGGGGGTGTGCAGATTTATATCTTTCGTTTTCTGTGCTCCTGCGTTTCGTTTCGTTCTCTGTGCGTTTTACAAAAAACTGCCCTGTTCCCCCTTTCCTTACTTAATGTATGCCATGTGCCGATAATTTCTGGTAGAGAAAAAGTGTATTTTTAACTGTTTCTTCTGTTATGCCAATGCATTCTGAGTGACAGAATCAACTTAGAAAGCACTGCTTGCTCAAACTGTAACCATTTGGTCTGTTGTCATCTCAATTCAATTTGATCCCTTTGTAGCGACGACGACCGCTTAAATTCTCATTTCCGACCGCACTCAACAACCGGCGATTTTGGTAACGGGAACTTCCCAACACACGACAGGGGGTGACACACACACTCGTTCAGCACATCTCAAAGGCTAATTACGCGGTCGTCTCCTCACCAGCACCTGAGGCAAGGGACCGTCTCAAAATGTAATATTTAAACATGTACTTAAAAATGTGTATTCTTGCAGTTCTACATAAGAACCTAAAAAAGCATAGGTTGAAAAAATTAAAAAATTAAATTAGAGGCCTCTAACTAGTCATATATATAATTCAACTGAAACGTTAATTAAAACTCAAACCGAGGTACTTGTTTAACACCTATAAGAATTTCAATATATGGACTACAGGGATTTGGAAAAGTTAAAGTCTTAATCATGGTCCTTCTTAGGCGAAGAAATCGTTTAGATTGCAGTATTATACTAGATAAAATAGTTTAGATTGGAAGGCAGTAGCGTTCTTTTACATTGTAGGAATCATAATCTAATTCTTTGAGATAAATATGTAACGAAGAGACGAAGTTTGTGTGAGATGCGAAAGGGACGAAGCATCTGCATAAAAGGAGTCAACAGCTTACGGTGGGCTTCTCAATATACGCGAAGACAAATGCCTTTATTGTTGTATCGGAACTTTTATGTTAAGCTACCATTGAGCAAGTAAGGTGGTATTTTTTTTGGGGGGGGGGAGAAGATTAATTAAGTGACATATGAAATTAAATCTCGTCATTTTTATTAAAAGCTTTGAACTCAACAGTGCTGGCTGTGCTGTGAAGTATATGAAAAGAAAACTTCGTGTACTTTTTTTTTGTAATATTTTGTAAGTGGAAAAGATTAATTTGAAATTTTCGTAAGTGGGAAAGATTAATCAAATAATTTTATTTAATTATTTAGATTGAATTAATTCATTAATATTGTAATAATTTTAATATTAATTCAATCTAAATTTAAATCATTATAAGGGTCATCCTCTTATTTTTTGTTCCTTGTGCAAAATTCAAGGTCTTGAAGAAAAATATTCAAAGCAGAAAATGTGAATAACAAAGACATCAGAGGTACGATAGACACATTTGTATCTGAAATACAAGGAGCTCCATGTACTTTTTGATATCGTCAATGCGGAACTGTTTCTCGAAAATGCGCAGATTGTTTCACCAGCCACATTTATGTACAGGACTGTATAATACAGTGACACCACTATGCGGTCTTACCATGATAGAACTCAATTAAAATTTGGTTTTAAAATAATATCATTTACATATTTGCTTTTTCTCAATTTTTGAAATCGAACTATTAGTGCTTTTTGTCGTTTTCTGGTTACTGTTGTAATTTCCTTCTGAATAGTTCCACGAATTCTTTAGCGATCAAAGAAGTACGTTTGCAGGTTTCCATTTATAAGTGTCTCCAGGAGAAAAATCAGAAACTGGGAGCTTTAACGTGTATTCCAGCCACCTACTATCGCTAAGTCGTAAAATTATGTGTGGAAGTCACCTTAGGTATCGCATGGATACTCACATTATATCATTATAACTCGCGGCCTTTAGCTTCCCCGCACAACATTCTACAATGATGACAAAAATTAGGTCTAAACCTTTTAGTTTTTGAAGTAAAACTTTACATTATATGACTGCTGTCTTTGCTAAATCCGTTACAACTTTCCTGTTAGACCGTAGATTCAAAGATTACAATTCCTTTCAAAAATTGCCCTTTTTGCTGTTTTTGCTTTTATTCTGTGAAACAAATTTTGATATTACGTAATTGTTTGCTGAAGTTATATTTTTTGCTGAAATAAATCAGGACATTTAAAGCATATGTTCGTAATCGAAAGTAAAACCACGCTGAAAGAAGAAATCTTTAGTGAAACAAAAATGTTCCGCTGATATTTCTGATAAAAAATAACAGAAAAGTTTTTTCTATACCTAATGATCACAAGTAATTTTTCGTTTCGTACCTGATACCGAGTAACTATAATCAACCGTCTTCCATTTTACCTCTAGCAGCCTTCAAATCCGGATTTTTCGTTGGTACTTGATACCGTTATAATATGTATATGTGTTCTATCTAAACAACTTGCAAATATCATTAGCAAATTGGATAAGAAACACCCCAATGTGAATTTTAAAAGTAGGATAAACACCAACCTCGGTTTTCCCTTCTTTTTTGCCTTCCTTAAGAAGAAGAACTTGTGTCTTTTCGACGTTTTATTAAAAATCTACATCGAAATGAGGTTGTCGATTTACCGAACTTAAAAAAAAATATATATTTACAGCGAGTTTGAAGCTTATTGACAGCGAGTTTGAAGCTTAAAAAATATCAGTTTGAAGTTTGAGTTTGAAAGTTTCATTAATAGAGAAAAATGTTGAAATTTTTCTTATTTGGGAAAATCCTCAGAGAAATGGGAAACAAGCATTTCTCCTGTACACTGAATGGTTTCCTGATGGAAAAATTCTATCAAAAATTTCCCTTTATTATTTAATAAAACAGTTTTTCGAAGAAGGAAGGATACAACCGCAGAAAAAGAGCCACAGAAGAAGCACCGTTGCTGAAGATCATGAGTTTGCAATATTAGAAAATGTGAATGACAATCCCCAAGTAAATTTTCGAGAATTAACTACCAATGCAGGAATTCCTAAAACCAGTTACATCAAGAACTGTCTGATGATGATTTTGTAAAAAAGAGCAACATTTTGGGCATAATAACTACATAGAATTTGGGATAATAATAAATTTGTCCTATGCGTATTATTTCCTAAGGAATATTATTTCACAAATCTTGGCAAAGAGAGTCGACATAATATGCACTATTGAGTTGTTCAAAATCTATATTGGTTAAGAACAGTGAAACATCGGAGACTCTAATTTGTGAATATGTGGTGTGGAATTTTGGAAAATAAAGTAACTATCAGAGGCACATTAATAATAGCACAAAGTTCACAAAATTTTAACTGGGGAATTAGCGTTACTGTTAGAAGGCAGAGTATTAGAAAAAAGGAAAACGCATGTTTCCAGCACCATAGATGCCCTACTCATCTTGCGTCTGTCTCTCAAGCTATTTAAACACAAAATTTAATGGAAATTGTTTAAGACACAGAATACATTCTTTGATCAGCTTAATCTTGATTCCAAGATTTTTTCCTTATATACTGACCTTAAATACCAAATATTTTACGTACTCTTGAGTCTATTTTAAGCGAATAGGAAGTGCATTGAGGTAGAACTCCGACACAATTCTAATTCCTAAGAGAAATACTGTAAAAATATTGGAAAAAAACACCAAAATATTTTCTAATATTCTTTCTTAGGCGTCAGAATCGTGTCGGTGTATCTTTCTAGTCCGCTTGCAAATTAAACTGACTTAAATTGAGTTAAAAATCTTAATTTAGATTTCCATGAAATCGAAATTTCTCTAAAGTAGATTGGAAAGATTAAACAATATCCAGATTTTTTTTAATTGTTGGTGATTATATCGAAAAAGGCTAATAGCCTTTAAAAAGTGAGCCTTTGCTCATGGAGTCAGCAATAATGAATTCAATTAAATTTTTTCTGTAATGTATCTTAAATTGAACAATAATTGCAATCTGTTAGAATAGTTTTCAATTTAAAATAAGTTTTTACTCTACTTTTTGCGGGAAGAAAACTTTTAGTAAACTTTAGCCGTTTTAGCGCTATATTTTAGCTTGAAAAGCCCATTTTTTGCATTATTTTTACTTTAAGGGTCATTAATATATATATATAGATATAGAGAGGGACGGATAGTACTGGTTTGATTGGAGCAGGGAATTCGCGTGAAGATGCCGGTATCTTTTACAAATTGATCCTTATAATGAACGGAATTCTTTTGAAGGTCAATTTATACCATGAAGAAAGCACCATTAAGATGCCTGAAAGCCCATATAAACACCTTTGTCGAGTTGCATAAAGGTGCCGGCATTATGAAATCCTCGATACGGCGGAACAAGAAAATTTTCCACTTTTATGTTATGGAGTAAAGAATTAGAACCAATAAATACAAATTTGTGAGGTTAAGACAATGAGCTTAGCTCGTTCTCCATTATTTTGTCTTTGGATGTTTTTCTACTTTTTTGGGGAGTGTCATTAAAAGCTGTAGCTTCAATGATTTTTATTTATTTATTTTTGTTGCATGAATCCTGCAATTATCATTAATGTTTCAAGCTTTTTTAAACTATCGATATCAGGTGACAAAACGGAATTATGACCACCGATACCTCCGGAAATTTCGTGAATACCCAATAGCCCAATCCACCGTATACCCACAAATGTATAACTGCTTATGAAAACCCGAAATAATAGGAACTCAAGTTTAGAACAGCAGATCGGGTCTTAAATGTTCAGTTTTAATAAATGAGATTAAAGTGAGTCCACAAAGTTAATGGGGTGGAATATCCATGGTTAAAAACATCTTCTCTCCGGTTATAACTTTGCGCACTTCCCCTCGCATTCGAAATGAGTCTCGTAGTAACTCGCAAGGGAATAATATCCGCTGCTAACAAGTAAATCACTCGTAATAGAGTAACGATGTTCCCTTGAGTAAGAGAACGGATGAGAATTTAGTCCAAGCGGGCCAAAGATCGCAATTTACTTAATTGGACCGAAATCTCTACGTACTTCTTAAATAAGACTGTCTTTCGAATACCGCTTCCGAATGTCACCTTTGTTTCCCGCTGTGCCATTTGAGAGATAGACTTTTGATTTGACTGCTGTCCTCAGAGAAATAGTTTTCATCAAGTATTTCTGGAATAGGATTTCATGGATTTGTCTGCAATCAAATACATTCGGAATAAAGAAGTAGAAGATTTCTCTCTTTTCTCTCTGTATGAAAAGAATACCAGGAGATATAGTGGAATTTACTCAGACAAAATATTTATGAAATATATTGCTTTCTCTTTGTCATTATCTATTACATGTAATAAAAATTCATGGATATGCTAAAATATCCAAAATTGCATTGCGATTTATCTTCTTAATTTAAATTTATTGCCATTATCTAATGAAATACATATAATAATAAAAATTCAAAAGATATATATATATATATATGTGTAAGATAAAAAAGATGTGAATCAAAATAATAATTTAAGCTAACGGTAAAACTTTAATTTTCCCTCTCTGTTCTAAAAATCATAATAACTTCTCTCGATTGCGTCATTTCTAGATTATTCCTTTTTGCATGGCCTGCGCAGCGCTGATGACGTATAATTGGGAACTGAAACTTTTTAACTCAAACACAAACTTTCCTCTTCGTGTGCTTCCATCTTGCATAACTACGCACTTCAGCTCCTCCCTCTGCTCTGCTTGGACGTAATTTCGCCATGCTGCTTCCTATTGCAATAATATCAAAAATGTAAATGTTTTTGAATAGGTACGGCTAGAGTGCCAAGCGAACTATGGCCACAAATGTCAGTTGCAAATAAAAATGTAATTAAAACTGCCTCGACTGCAAAGTTTCTTATATATTACGACCTCAGCACATCAGCATACTACGCAATCAGAATTCTTCATCTTCAGTATGGATCTACGTACACATCAGCAGTATTTCGGCTTTTCCTTGCTATTATTGCATATATTACACACACAGACACGCACGTATATATATTTACCAAAGAAATATTGATTATATTATCTCCTAATATTAATTTTAGTAGAAGTATCTAAAAAGAGTGAACCCATAGGTTGTAAGTTTAATTCCGAAAATTGTTTTAAAGTAACTTGAATGTAAATTGTTAAAAATGTTTTACGGGGACTTGAATTAAATCATGAACAACTAGATTTCAATTGGAAAAAGAAATTAAATTAAAAGCAAGTAATCATTGCCATTGATCAGAAATTAGTTGACTTTTGAAGGGGAACAAACCAACTCCCGTTCAATGAACAATAATTAATAAATAAATAAATACGAAGGTGTTTAGTCCTTTACTCAAGTAATAAGGTGATGCCAAACTGGAAAATTAAGTTAGGCCGAGTATTTCCGTGAAGTGAAGGGATCCAGAACCAATGCAGAGCACCAAGGAACTCATTCTGATTAAGCATTTTCGCTAATACAATTTTGAGTGAAAAACAATTTATGCAGTAAAATTGATAAATTACTTGAGTAATTGTCCCCCGACACCCTCGTGTTTATGCATTTTAATCCAAATCTATTTGTTAAAAATTAAACATTGGAAATTGGAATTATGAAATATAACTCAAAGTTATTGAAATAAACATGAGAAAATTAAGAAATATAAGAAATATAATGCAATCTTTGCAAAAACAAATCAAATAATAAAAAATTGACAATTTATATATAATAAGGAAAGAGAATGTACATGAAGATATAAAAGGCCAGAATTAGGTAGGTTTAGGTAGGTTTTCCATTTACTAAGGTTCATAATCGTGAGCATATCAGAGAAGAGTTTAGGCAGATCTAGTAGACTAGTATAAATTTCTTCTAAAGGAAGTGAGGTATATAAGTTTTCAAAGTCATAGCAGTTAATGTTATGTATGTTAATTGTTTGAATGGTATTAATGACAGGAGTGTTATTATGGATGATCCAGCAATAGTTATGATTAGTGTTACAATTGTCGAAAATAAATTTACAGATTTTTTAAAGTTGAATTGAAAAATAAAAGTCTACATTTTTCTTGTAATTATTAGTTCCATTTGCTATAAATCTGAATTTTAATGGTGTTTTGTCGAATTTGGGAAGAACATAGAGATTAGTAAATCTGTTTAGCTTGGATTTAAAGTGATATTTAGTTTTCTATGAAAAGTTTTAATTCTGTTTATTATAGATGTTTCTTTAAGGTTTGCTAATTGATAAGTAGTTGCGTTGAAAAGTTCTTTATGAATAATTTCTGCGTAGAATTGTTTTCATATAATGCTAAAGTTATTATTTACTTTATCTATTTTTGTAATAGTAAAAAGTTTTTTAAAATTTTTAATACCTGATGTAAGTTGTGACCAATTCAATGTACTTTTAAACTTGAGGTGATTGATTTCGGTGGATATGCGTTGAAGTATTTCATCTTTCCATTTTAAAAAGGTATCTAAGGTAAATTCAGTTGATAGCTTGCTTTAACTATAAATTCGTTGATGTTGTTTTCGAAAGTCTTGTAACAGCAATTTTTAGTCATGTGTCTGACTGGTCTAAATTTTACACCATACCATCATTAGTGTTTTTAGTTGATCGTTTTGTATGATATTCAGGTTGCCAGTAATTATGTGCTGGTGACGAGAATCTACGTAAGAATGATGATTCTATGATGAGAATCTATTTACTGTAAACTGGTGATTTGCAATGTCATTCTGCTGACTCATCTATTTCATGGTGGTTAGTTAGCAAGTTGCTTAAGGTTCTTTGATATTTAAATGCAACTACTGGTATGGTGTCTACAGCTGGGAAGTAAACTTTACAACCGTTGAAGATTCTAGAGAATCGAATATTGTCAAACTGTGGATGCAGAAAATTGACTTTAAATAAATTCTGCGTCGAGCCAGACAATTAGAAAGTTTGAATTTACAAAAATCGAGAACCATGTCTTTAATAATTTGTATTTCGTCGTAGTTTTCATGAATGAATTTTTAAGGAATTTATTAGTACAAGAGTGTAACCAGTTGAAATGTTTCTTGGGGAAGTTTTCCGAGTCAAAAAAACATTTCAATTGTTTTTCCAATGTAATTGTAACCAAAGTGGATAAAAATCTTGTATTATTTTTTAATTTGCTTCCTCTTTTGCCTCTTTGCGTTTTGTTGCTGTAAAGCTTAAATTGGCTGAAAATGGATTTATTGGAAGTATCTCAGTGACTATATATATATATATATATATAAATTTTGTTTTCATTTGGTTTTATGAAAGAAATGATTCACATAGCTTTTTAATATATCAGCCTAATTAGTAACAAAATTAATTTCTTTACAATAACTTACTACGTTTCATTTACAAAAGCACTTTGTTTCTGTCACTGTTTTACTAAATTTCAGTTTGACTATATTAAATGCATGGCTTTAAATATTTAAGTTCAAATTAGAATTGAATCTTTATTCGGAATAAGCAATAACCTTCAACATCACAAATAAATACTACCAAGAGATTAAAAATATTAGGTTAAGAAGAAGAAAAGTTGTTTTTGAAATAAATTACTACACGGATAATCTAAACAATTTCTTTGAATGAGTATAATTTAACTGAATGTTAATCCTGTTTGATTTTAAATTTATTTCTAGTCATTGCTCATAAATTTTTGTTTCCTAAAGAGTGAATAAATTCAGTGCGTTAATTCCTTGTCACTGTTTTATTTTCGGGAAAATTCTCCTAAAATATTGAAAATAATTATCACATTCTTCATATGTGCTGTCGTAATGTAAATGGTTAACACATTAAGCTAGCAACTGATCCGATTCCTGTAGTAGGAGCAAATGATTTTTCATTTTCCTCGCTTCAGAAGTCTAGTACTTTCTAAAGGCATCACTGCCTTCATTTAAGTTGCAGATGTCCGGCCTCTTTCCCTCCCCCCTCCTCAGAGTTTGCAGTATGTATGAGATGAATGCATGCAATCACGAAAGTTCTTTGTATTTTGAAATATAAAGAATTTTCGGGTAGCTAGTTCTGCGAAAATTTATTCGAATTACTTTTAGACAGCCGCATGGGAAAGAATACCAATTTACTCAAATATCCAATATCATTTATTTGATTCAGTTTCCTAATTAAAAATCCTACTGTAGCAAATTCAGAGATGCAAAATGTAGTTTAGCATATTTAGAAGACACGTACACTTCAGAAGATAAAATAAATCATTTTTCCAGGTAACGCCCTCATTTCAATATCTTCTGCAACTGTTTCGAGCAGGAGCTTTCGAAGCAAAATTTTGTTATCAAGATTTCACAGGAATAAGCTTATAGATGTTTTTCCACTTTTTGCAATGCATTTCAATGAGATCTAAGACGCGTGACATGTGAACGAGAGTTTGAATAGAAAAATGCCGAATTTGTAAAGAAATTCTTATCGACAGCTGAGTGCCTTAGGGAAATGTTCTTTGGCAAGTTTTCGGAAATGTTTACTTAAGATAATACATTTGAAATTCATATGAATGCAAATAATCAACTCTTTTGTCGTTTAAAGCAACGCTTTTGAGAAATGTTTCGCACTTGTTGGATATGTTTTACATCGATGATTGAACGAAGGTAGATTGGTAATGGTGAAGAAATAGGAATAAATTAAATTTTATGTTTGTTAATCTTGTTCTCACGCGTGATGTCCTTTAATAACAGTGATTTCAAAGTTGCAATGTTTACTGTATGTTTTACAAGTTTATCATTGATCTTTCATAAGATGTTTTCAGTCAGCAACTAATAACTGTTCTTTAGAAAACAGAATTTCTCATTCTTTAGTATAATTTTCTCATAGAGTTATTCAATGAAGTTTCTAAATTATTTTTTGTTTTAGATGTTCTGCATAACTTCTGACACTTAGCTTGTAAGGAATAAAATTATTGTAGCGAGTCAAATCTAAACTATTTGTTTGTCACACAATATAAGTTAAATTCTTGGATTTTTTTCTGTTAATTTTTTAGCTTAAACTATCTAAAATAGATAGAAACAACTGTTTGAAACTAAGTTCACATGCTGGCTGGAGATGATAACAGAATGTGTTCACAATTTAATATTTAATATTTGAGTTATCTTTTACAGTTCAAAAGTAAGCCTTTCTTTTTGAGTACTACGTTCTATGTTTTGTTTTCAATTATTCTGTCATAAAAATACCACTGTGCATCGCCGTCAAATTACTCCGTACATTAATTCCAAATTTATTTAACAATCCCTCAGAAAATAGCATAACATATTTTCTATTGGAAGAGAGTTTTATCTTTTATGTAATTAAATAAGAAGAAATAATTAAACAAGTACACAGAGAGAACCTCTAATTTTTCAGGAAATTTTTGTTTTTTTCTGTTCTAAGATAAAACATTCTTCTACGAAGATTTCTTTCTCTTCCCGAGGAAGAGTTAATTCAAAATTGAGAAAATAAGCTTTGCTTAGCTAACAGCATTTCAAGAAGCAGTAGTAAATTCATATTCGAATTTTTCAGGAAAAATGCTCAAATTTTTTGTCGACATAACTTCCCTTGTACGTTTGAGGACCTGCAGAGGGATTCTGTTAACGCTGAGCTTTCTTTCGCTGAAGTATGTAAGCGCCATCTGGTTCTCTCGTAAGTGGATAAGTCACGTGGATCGGGAGCTACGCGTGCAGGAAGCGTGCCGTAATCCATTATTCGTCCTCCGCGACTGCGGTAATGCGCTTTGTGCCTGTCTATCTACGATCTCGCATCTATCTAGCTGTCGAATAACTCGTAGCAGGATGAAGTCTAATGAGAAATTGCTCTTTCGATAAATTCGTCAAGTGAGTGGCTGATTTTATCGGTTTATAAAAAGCTGTCAGCTTTATAGAACTGCCTAAATATTCACTGATAATAAACTCATATTCCGCCCTTATCATTAAACATGAAGCGTATACTATTAAAAAAAAAAAAAGACTTCCACAAATCCTATCCAGCAATACAAATTTAGTATTTGTTATCTAAATAATTCTTGAACCTGAAACTTAATAGGGAAAAATAACTGGATGTCTCTTTTTTCGATTAAAGCATGTAAACCTTTGAAAGATTTGGCTTGCTTTCTCTTATAGACTATAGTGCAACTAATAGCTACACTTACATCAGACATTTATCAACCTAATAAACTTCAACTGTATAAAATTTAGAGGCAAAAGTAATTTCGTAGTTCAGTTTATTTGACAAAATTATTCTCAAATTAAAGCTATTAGTTAACATTTGCATTTCCGAAGTGAAACAAAAGTGCAAATTGCTTTCTATTACAATCAAATAAGCAAACAGGCTCACCAGCGGCAGAGCTGTAAAGTCTCTGAACACTGGTAGCTTGGCCTAGGGTTCGAATCCCTCTGAACGAGCAAGCTGTATGGGCATTTCGTGGTTTTCCTCATGTGTAACGTGTATACGAGCCAGTTTCCCTTAGAAAGACCTCGTGGAAAGCATCATTCCCCTTAGTCAGATAGCCTTCGAGTACTTTTCCATCGCTAAATAAACCAAACCAAGTAAGCAAACAAATATATGAAAAATGTTCACAAAGCCTGCGTAGTGGACCATACATTGTTATCTATCAGTAATACGGAATAATTCATTACTAACTGGACTCTTAACTGCACGTGCGAATGTGTCTCTTTTTATCTTACTGTATTGTCTGTCAATATACTGTTGATGGTCGTGAAAGGTTAACGTTAATATTTTAAGATATCCGAACGAACACAAAAAGAAGTTTAAAAAAGCATTTTAGTTATGATACTTATTTGTGCATTTTCATGTATACTAACTGTCATTAAAATTGGCATAGATATTTATACAAAGCATTCTATCAGCTCTAACACAATTTAAAAATTCTTTCAAAATACTATGAGTGCTATTGAGTGCTTCAATGATTTTTCCAATTTGAATCCTCTCCGGGTTAAGGATAAGGGGAACGTTTGGAAAGATTAAAAAAATAAAACAAAATACAATCAAAAGTAACAAAATTTGAAAGCTTTCAGATTTTACATTACGCCCAAAGGGCCTTTTTTTTTTTTTTTTTTTTTTTTTTTTTTTTTTAACGTTTTGTGTGCTATCTTTATTTATTAAATATCACGTTTGTCGCACTTAAACCATGAATTTTAAAATTAGAGAAAGACTGAGTTTTGAAATTTATATATGAAATTTTACAAATGATTGTATTCTTAAAAACCAACTGGAGATGATAACAGAATGTTGCAAGCATTTTTTAAAACTTTTTTACCTCACACATTTTTTTTTTTTCTGTCAGTGAGGTTTTGGAAGCCAGAAATTTAAGTTTGTTATAGATTGTGTTCTAGGCTACACCACATAGTATAAACTATGTTAGCCAGTTTCTTCAATTAGATCATAGTTTATGAGATAGATATTTGAGGAATGTTTTACGATTTTGAATTTAACAAGAATCCATCATGAAAATGAACGTCTTAAGGGGAGTTAAGCTGTAAACGCAACGTACTTGTAGAAGATAAATGTCAAAAGTGGCTTATTCATTTTTCTGTGCATCATTCCTTGACTTCAATAATTAAGTGCAGAATTCTAGCAGAAAATAATGTTTTGTCATAGCCTTTAAACTGTTCTTGAATAGCATTTTTCAAAATCATCATCGTTGCTATAACGTGAGCCATGCAAATGCTACTTTAGTTTTCGAACCAAAAGGCTTACTCGGGACCAGGTCTGGTGAGTACGGTAGATGAGATAGAAACTGCAGTATTTTTTTTCTTCTTCTTCTTTTTTTTTTTTTTTTTTTTTTTTTTTTGGTTAAATATGAGTATGGAAAATGAACATTAGCCTTATGGATGCATTTTCATGCACAAGTCTTATTTCACTGCTGAGTTTTTCGCTGCGTTCTTCTTTAATGAACTCTTGGAAATAGTTCAACAAGCTAGCAAATTAAAGTTACGTATTACCAGGAAGAGCTCAACGAACAGAAGCCTCTCTTTATTCGAATAAGTGACCACTAATTTTCCACAGTGCTTCCACGCCATGCTTTCATATTTCGCTTCCTGATTACTGTAACGAATCTTCATCTCATCTGCTGCCACTAGCCTTAAATAATAACTATCTTCATCAGCTTTCGTCATAGACAGCAGTTCTCGAGAACAATCCATCCGATTTATCTTTATTTCTAAAGTCAGTAGTGGAGGTACTCAACTAGCGCATACCTTCGGCATACTCAATTAGTCTCATCATTACAACGGACAGTGAGCCATTTTGTATTATCACCTTTATCATTAAATTTCTTTAAAAAAAGTTCTACATTGCAAAATTTAAGGAATAACAGCAGACTTAAAATTAGAAATGGACTTGAAAGCGGATTTTGAATCTGATATGATCACAGCGTTGCTAAATTCGAGTTGACGAACGTGCAGTTGCTGAAGAGCAATAAAAATAGTCTCACTCTTCTTGACAAAAGGAATGGTGTATTTTCCAATAAGTATGAAGAAAGAAAAGTTGCCACAAAAAGGTTCCTCATCAAATCCATCATCCCCATTTAATAAGCAATCTGTAGAAATATGGAGCAATAGATCATCTAGACCTGGAACAGATCTTCAGAGAAATAACATATTTTATGTTACACAGGGTTCAATAAAGTGGAAGCCTGCTACTTTACTCTTCATGTCTTAACTTAGGAATATAGTTTATCAAACTGAGCAGTACAATTGTATACTGCGTCCCTATATTCGTGAATATTTGCTTGTGTTGTTCCTTCTTTAACCGAAACATTCAATATCGATCAATGCTGGATGTTTTTGATATTTACAGATATTATTGAATAGCAGCTTTTCACAGCTTCTCAGATATCTACTTATAATTACCAGAAAGTCCTTACATTCGTCTTCCAAATCATAAAGATTCATGAAATCATTTCTCTGCGTTTCATAATCTCACAAGTATTATGTCATATTTAGGATTATAATTTGTTGAATATCTTTATGGCTGATTTCGACACTTTAGCCGTTTATCCTTTATCTTACTTGTAGACTGCTCTTTTTATTTCTGCTTTATTCCAGGGATTATCTAAAATATGGAATAAATTTTGCCGATAAATGTTCCTATGCAGACTACTTCATTTCTAGAAAGGACCAATCAGAAGAAATTTTTATTTTATATGAATAATTAGATTGTCGCGTGGAAATTCCAAAGATAAATTGGGATTCTAGTTCTTTTGTTAGATTATTACAGCTTAGGTTAGATTATTTGATGGATGGCTGTCTGCCTAGAGGGAAGAATTGCCTTTGTAAGAGACTGTCTAAGAGTATTAACTTTACACATAGAGAAAAAACGAAAAAGAAAAAAAAAAAAAAAAAAAAAAAACCTTCCATCCAGCCCCATTTACCTGGGATTAAACCCAGGCTGAACTTCCAAGATTTAACGATCTTAACCACTCTTCCACAGGAGGTAACCCTTTGTCTTTAAGAGCTTTATATATAAAAAGGCATTCTAAATAGAAATAATATTTCAGTTTTAGGAATAAATTGGGATGCTAGTTTCCAGCATTTGACAAATTTAATCATTTTGCTGGCCGAAGTTAAATCGCGCCATTTTCAAGTTTTGAACCAACGCTTCATAAAGTTAATTTGTGTAGTCCCAGGCTACGAAGCCAGTTTAGACTTTATTTTCAAGTTTCTGTTTAATACCGAAAAGAGGCGGGGTTGGATTGCACACACAATTTGCCGCCCAGCTATAGTGGTTAGTGACTCTGACTGCCGTACCGATGGGTTCGGGTTCAAGTCCTGGAGAAAACATGGATGTCTGTAAGCATATAGTGTCTGTGCGGCAAGGGGGCACTGCAATACAAGGCGAGCCAAATGTTCCCTCGAGAAGTTAATGGTAGGGAAGAGACGCGTAAAACTCTCGGAGCGCCCTCTGTTTGTTCTCCTCCATACTTCAGGAGAAAGCTTAACTGTTACCAAAACCAGGATTATATATAATATATACTTAAGGGAAAGTACAGGTGCCTGTCAACCTGTACTCAAAAAGTTGTGCGTTCTTTGTTAAATTCAAGTTTAATAAAAAGGTTTATTTGAAACCTTAGTATGATTTTATCGTATTTCCACAAACGGAGCGAAATCTCCTTGACAGTCTAGTAAGGTCTGAAGGACAATTAAGTTAATATTACACCAATCTGGTCCCTATAGGCTAAATATTCAAATTAACGTACATTAACCACTGCAAGAGAAACATTCAGAACTTAAAGCTAAAATCAACAAGGCTTTTGAGTACGTTTTTTAAGTGTATATTTTATGAGGTATATTATTTTTTTCAAATACTTATTTTGATTTGTTAGCTCTTCCTGTCCCGTCTGATTCCTGTCGCATTCCTTGCAATGATTTAAATTAGTTAGGGTGAAAAAGAGAGTATTTAAAGTCGAGTAGAGAAAAGTTTAGTCAGAGCGTGAGAGCACGTTGCTATTTCTTGTAGCTATTAACCTTAAATATCGGCTATGCATGCTTGCCGCCGAATTATTATCCTGCCGGTGTAGGTTTTGAGTCAACATGTTAGATTAAATTGAAATGCGTAGTTTCGTACTACTCTTGTCTTTTTAATTTTACATTTTACCTTTCGATTTTTCACCGCTACTGGTCGGTGTTTGTAAGCAATTAAGTCCGTGCTGTCTGTAAATTACATTGTGTTCAATAAAAGGGTTTTTTACATCCTTCTCCTGATTGTGCTTGTCTTCAGGCTGCACGTGAATTCGAAAGGTATGAACACTTAAATAGATCTAGTTACATTTTATATTAGGGATGAGAACTAGATACTACAATCTAAAAAAAAAAAAAAAAAAAAAAAAAAAAAAAAAATCGGACACTTGTTACAAAAATATAAAACTTTTGAAAATCTAAGCTTTAACTGTTTTTTTTTAAAAGAATAAATAAATTAAATCTAAATTAATAAACAATTAATAGTAAGCATGCTGTTTTAAAAGTCGAATGCTTTGCTGAATATATGTGATTACTCTTTTTGTAATGACTGTATGCCAAATTTTTAACAGTTAGATAGGTTACCCCAATTAAATGAAGTCATGTGTCTCAAATTGTTGCTTAGGATGCTAATTCCCGTCTTGAGGTTCCTGACATATGTCATCCAGGAAAGTCTGTTGTTGAGTATTACCCCAAGATATTTTAACCTGGGGGTGACATTTTACCGTTATCCCATGGAGTTTAGCACTTGAATTACGTTTAAGCTGTCTGCTGCGTCCTATGAGTAAAGCTGTAGTTTCCTACGCTGAAATCTGAAGCTTATATGCTTTAGTCCTTTGGAAGAAGAGATCGAGACAATAGTTTATGCCACAACTAGCATCAAATCGTTCGCTTAGGCAGTAATTTCGAGCATATTCTACACTCTCGAACTGCTTGAAATGCCGAGTTTGCCACTCGTGTGTACCACTGGGTCGGTCTTAGGAATGACCCCAGTGGGCGTCCTTTAAAGACATTTTTGTCCTAAATGCCATTGTCTGATGTTACTTATACGCTTCGATCTTGAAGGTAAGAGCGGAGGATGGTAATAAAGGTTGTTGGACAGGCCGTAATGTACAGCAAATGTATTACGTCTTCTGTACTCTCCCTGTCTGTAATGGAGTACCAGTTTTCTCATTACTTTGTAACGTCTATATTCTTAGCAAACATAAACTAATTTGGCGGTAATAGACTGTGTGAGGAATTATCCTTAAGTACGAGAAAGTCTGGAGAAGTGGTACAAAGGACCCTTAATTAATATATTCACAGATGGCACAGACTCATGCTTACAAAATGCTAATACTTTTGGCTTAACTTAAAATGTGACAAGTAACTTGAAATAGAATAGAATTAAGTTAGCCTAACAGCTTTTTAGAGGTCACTTAATCTGCAGGTAGTCTCTGACTCATAGAAGTCGATGTAAGCAAGCCTAATGGCTAGATGCGCTCAGCGCCACTGAAATCTAATCACAGTTAAATCAAAGATAACAACGTGGCCTTCAGGCATGCGGAACACGCTCTCTCTCTGTCTATCTATCTATCAAAATTCGCATTACAAAAACCTTTTCCTTTACTAATACCTTTCTAACTCATTTGTATACATGCGGACTACCTCATTTACATCCTGGCGAAAAATCGTCGGTTGAAAGAAAGAATAAATAGTAGAAAGAGAAAATTTTCTTCAAAATAAAAATAACTGTTAAATAACTTAAATAAATCCCCACAACATGATAATCCAAACATGGTCCGTGGTATTTGGCTGTTTGTGATAAAGTAGGAAAATGGCAGCAAACAGTTGTTCTTCTGAAACGTTTTTAATGTGCGATAGCCCTGTTAAACCTTCTAAGTTATTAGCTGAAACATGATAAAAGAAGCTGTTCATATAAAGAAGATAAACGAAACCTTTGGTACTTAAAATGCGACCATAGGAACCAAACATCTTTCGGTGCTCAATGCAAAACAGGCAACTATTCATCCATCTAATGGCTCGTTTCCTGTGCCATATCAGACGTGCTTAACGATGATATGTGGTGAATCTTGGAAACGTCCAAGGCATTTGCGTCCACAATACTGCTTTCAGAAGACAATTTTTCTTCTCCCTTGGAAGAAAACTTCTGATTTACGACTTTGTGGTTCGCAATTTACCAAGAATTTGGCAGGAAATAAAAGAATCCTAATTCCCGAACACCAATTACTTGACTTTACAAAAGGTTCCTTTAATTGCATGAATAGTGCTCGTCTACCTCTTCATATACCCCAGATTTTGAACAGTCCATTGAAAGGGAAATAACTACTTGCTGCATTCTGTGAACCTTAATTATTCAATGGGTGTATCTGAATACGACATAATCTTTGAAGTCATAATTTCACTCAATGAATGCTTGGAACTCTTTATCACATTTCGTCTACTCTATGTAATATAGCATATTTCTTTCAATACGCCTGTCTTCTCAGGAATCTTTCACAATTTGCGTTCAATTTCATGGATTCTTTCATTGTAATTGGCAGATTCCATTACATAAAGCCCGTTGCAGCATACATTTTTCTTCTGGGAACAGAAACTCGGAGGAAATGATTTAGTAGTTGACTATCAAATCTACTACATGAGTAGTATATTTAGCAAAAAATTTATTTGTAAAGAAAAGTAAATTTTCTGGTGTTAAATGTAGGCATATGTTTTTCGTGACTGGACTCGTGAGGTCAGATTCGCAGATGATACAAATGTACATATGCCGTCCCTTAATGAGACATACGTATAATTTTTATTGTCTATTGATTTTGTTTAGTTTTTTACTTTCACAAGGAGGATCAATATGTGTATTCTCTCCTAGTTAATTGCCGTGTGGCATTGGTTTTTACTTCGAAACCCGTCACTCTGAATATAACTCTCATTATTAACTATTTACTTTATCCTCACATAAGCAAACTTTCATTATTAAGTATTTCCTTTATGCACACATAAGCAATCTTAAATTTATGAAGAAAAAACAGTAAAAATCGCCGTTGTAAACATAAAAACACGGTTAAAAACATTCAGAGTTGGCATTGAGAGTAATAAGTTTTAGTCCCAATAAGTTATTGCCTATAGTGACTACATAAAACAAAAGCTAACAAAATGAAAATCAAGAAATTCAAGAGAATTCAAATATGCCGTTATATAATGATTATAAATATCAATGAGATCATAATACTGTAATACTTAAGCATTCACGGTGATTCGCTATCGCTTGCACAAACTTCTGGGAGGGTAGGTTACAAAAAGACGATTCTGGATCAGATAGCCACGTAGGGTCAGAAACGCTACTGTCAAGTACAAATGTACAAAAAATAAGAAAAATTAAAAAAAAAAAAAAGCCACTCTTTAATGAAAGACATTACTTCGTCAATCAAATTGCAACACTTGCAATATTGAAAGAGGTCACAGAAAATGTTCGGACTTTTGAACTCTAGCAGCAAAACAAGCCTGACAACGGCCCGTATGGAATCACGGATATTTTGAATATTTTGAAATAGTCCATGCATCTCTCGGACATCCGAGGCAGCCATACAGATACGTGCAACATGATCATCCTCGCTGTCAACGAGTATATCGTACACTAATCCTTAGTACTTTCATGCGACTTCAGGAGTAAAAAAGGTCTAAGGAATATAAGTCCAACGATAGCGCAGGCCCTTGACTGGGACCACAATGCCCATCCTTTGTTGCCCAGATGTAGCATGTAAGTGCTCCCTAATTTCACGGATGAAATAGGCAGAAGCCCCGTCATCTTGGAGCCATACAGCATGGCCTAGCGACTGTTGGATCTGTTGACCTTTCAACAGCTCGGGCAATATTTCCTCTAAAAAAGATCTTATACTGCCGTCCGTTCAAACAATCAGGAAAGACATATGGGCCTGTTAAGGAATCCCTCGCAGTACTGCACCAAACATTGACAGCAAACTGGTGTTCTGCTGCGCATGTTCGTGGGGCACGAAGTTTCTCCAATACCCGTACACGTGAGTTATGAATTGTAACAATCTTTCCTGAAGTATGTCTCGCGTGTGAATGAAACGGAAACGTGAAAAGGAGCGGATTCAACACATTCTTTTTCTTTTTCAGGTCAGGCTGAGTAACTGTACATACTGCCAAGATGCAACGGCAAATATTTTGCGTCTTCGCAACGTTGTAAAGACGTCGTAAAAGTTTTCACGACCACTTTGCAACCTCTCGGACCAGTTTGCAACGTCGTGTGCTACTTGGGATCGGTCGTGTACTGATGCATACAGGGTTTTCTACAAAATGAAGCCCCATCCCTTTGATTATAGGGATCTACACTCTTTGCCATAAAAATTTGCGCACCAAGAAATAATTGTGGGATCATAACGAAACTTAGCATGGAGGTACATGTCGGGTAGATATGCAAATGATTAGAAATGCAGCGTGATTGCGCATTGCGTAATGCCACTAGAGGGCGTTGAACTTCGTTCTTCTTGAAGTATAAAACAGGTAATCAGAACTTGTTTGAGTGTACTTAAACGTTTGCTAAGGAAACGCTGAGGTAGACATGCCGTTACGCCGCCATCGAAGCCAATATCAGCAGATGTCAGAGTTTGAGAAGGGAAGAATCATCGGGATGATGGAAGATAGGTGTTCAGCTCGCCAGGTAGGCCGTTCTGATTTTACTGTGAGGAGGTGTTGGAACCAGTGGATAGAAGAGATGTCATTTACATGGGGACCAGACTTAGGACGCCCTTGACAAGCCAGTCATCGAGAAGACCATCACATCATATGGAATGCAAGCTTAGAGCCAACTGCCTCATTGGCCGCTGTCCAGACACAGGCAGAAGCTTTATTACGGTACCCTGTGTCTTCCCGAACCATCGCAAGGCGCCTGGTTGAAAGACATTAATATGCATCGTCAAAACGTGGGCAGCCAATGGCACCCGCCCACCAACGCCTCCGTTTGGAGTGGTGTCGCGCACGACAGGATTGGACTTTAACGGAATGGAAGCAGGTCGTCTTCGACGAATCTAGATTCAATTTAGACAGTGATGACAATCGTGTTCGTGTGTTGAGGCCCCGTGGTGAACGCCTCAATCCTGCCTTCGCTTTACAGCGACACAGCGTTCCCACAGTTGATGTCATGGTATGGGGTGCCATTGCTTACGATACACGGTCAGCCCTAATATTGATCCATGGCACAATGACAGGCCAGCGGTACGTCCATGACATACCTCACCCACATGTGTTGCCACTCATGGCAGGGCTCCCAGGAGCCTGTTTTCAACAAGACAATGCTTGGACACACACACAGCACGAATCTCACAAGACTGCCTCCACCACATTGACATCCCTACCTGGCCTGCTCGATCCCCAGATTTGTCACCAATCAAGCATATCTGGGATCATTTGGGACGGCAAGTTGGACAGCCTACGAGACTGACCGAACTAGAGACGCGTTTACAGCAACCGTGGAACGATATGTCTCAGGATATCATACGGAACTTGCATGCCTCAATGCCCGCTCGTATCACATCGTGCATTCGCGCTAGAGGTGGTCCAACAGAGTACTAAAACTTCCGTTCATGAGTACTTTTCCCTGTAATAAATTATCCTTTTTTCTTTGATTTTCTAATCACTTACTTATATCAAAGTAATACTTACATATGTAAAATTTCGTTTCATTCTTACAACTCTTTCTTGGTGCACAAATGTTTATGGCAATGAGTGTATTTAGTTCGTCACCGATTTGTGGAACGAACGCGTTTCACACAATCTTTGATGCAGCCGTACAGACGGCTAGTTGGTTTGAAAGACGCTTCATTGGGTAGCTCACCAGGTACAAGCACAAAGAGGCTTACTTGTTATAACCAGAAGCTTCATATACTAGATGCAAATCTGTTAATTTCGCATTTGTGAAACCTTCCACCCTACTATTACTAAGGACGGTTTTCCTGTGCGGACGTTTTGATTACGTTACGATTACATTTCCAACATTGCCTTACTATAAAATGTCGATTCTCTTTGAGAAACATACCACTCCCAGATGTTTGCACTTGCGGTAGCCAATCACCCTACGTATAGTAACGCATAGGGGAAGAAGGAGATCTTTACAAATGAGACTTGAGACTTGTAGCACATTTGATTTATAATGTTGCTTAATGATACATACAGACTTTTCAAAAAACACTTTCCTAAACGAAAATAAAAATTGAATAAAAATTTAAAGGAATAGAACTTTGAATAGCAATATTTATTTGCCATTTTTTTTTAAATAATATTTAATAATGAGACCACATTTCTATGAAATAAATCAAGCGTTTAAAAAGTGCATATATAGATAAAGCTAAATTACCTCCTATAATGATTGCGTGAAGAAATGTATCTATGTATATGCATGCATATTAGCAACTAGTTACCTGACTCCATGGCATATGATTTGGGTAAATATTATCATAGAGTAATACTGCAATACAGCCATCTATTTAAAAAACTTTTCCTACCACTTGAAACGCCGATTTCATTAACTATTTAGCCAGAGAACTACTACTTGCTAGCCCAATACTTAAATCATCGAGGCTAAATTGCATTCCAAGTGCAATTGATTTTCAGCGTTTAGAGAGTTGCTACTTTCTCTTTTATGAAGTCTTGATATTTTTAATGATGTAAATAAGACCATAATTAGCATACACATTATTTCTACCTGAGCACTGAAATTTATTCGTCGATTAAAATTGTTTAATTGCTGAATAATTTTTCAATTTAAATCTAGTATGCACCCTCAAATATCCGGGAACGCTAGGAATTAAAGTTCCCTTCTTGGATGGAGTCATCTCCAGTTTCCGAAGTAATTTTTCTCTTGTGCCAGCAGATTTAAGATAGTACTTGTTACGGCTATATAATACGCAATTTTCATTTCTGCTGTTGCGTTTGCACAAGCATCACGATACTTGAACAGGATATATGCATTTTCAATATGCGATTGACTGCCACGTGAGATAGTATATTTTTAAAAATATTAATAGACTTCCTGCCCGTGAATGGTTATGAATGATGTAAAGTTTATGAAAATATAATTTTTAAAAAGTTGAGTAAATTTTCAGTCCATTATGTTTGAGTTGCGTACAACGGCTTGGTCCTTCAGGAGGCGGAGACCTAAGGATTAATTAAGAGTCACTTACAAGTAACAAGTAAATCGGTAGTTTCGACTTCAAAATAAAGTGAAATTTTGTTATTCAGATACTGTGTAAGATTTCAAATTAATTTTAGAACAATTTAAAGCATTGTGTAAGTGTTAAGAGTATTTTGAAAATAATTTCTAATTTATTGTTGCCTTGTGGTAATCTATTAAGAACATAATTACGTTAATTAAAGATACACTTTAAGAAGGTTTAAAGCTAACAGCTTTAGAAATAAATATAAAATTTAGAAAAAAGCTAACTGTTGCTGATTTAATTTACCATGTCAAGGCGGGCAGTATGTTGCGTCTGCGCACGCAACGCAATACTTGAGCAACATTTTCTATGATTTTTCCATACGCAATTAACTGCCACGTGAGACTGTATATTTTAAAAATTACTGATAAAATTCATCGCTGCGTGTGTTTATGAATGATGTAAATTTTATGAAAATAAAATTTAAAAAAGTTAAGTAAAGTTACAGTCCATTATGTTTGAATTATGTACAAGCACAAAAATTAAAACCCTAAGGAAATATGCCTTAGGAAAAATGCCTAAAGTTACAATAGCAGCCACATACTGCATACAGACAACTGATCGAGATTAGAAACATGAGTTTATGAGCACTTTAAGAAGGTTGACATTGAAAAATGCAAAAGAACTTGATACTAGTCTTGATAGCAGTTAAAGAAAACCGGAAGTTATTCACTGCCCCTTATAAAGTAGCAAAGAAAATTATAAATAATGTGTCAAAGATAATAAGTTGGTTAATTAGCCATGTCAAAACAGTCTAGGATGATTTGTTTAAAGAGAGGAATACCTTCATATAGAGTATTTCCCAAGAAAAATGGCTCATGGTTGTGCAACAAAAGGAGAAATTCCCGCACGCAGGCAGCCTACCCAAACTCATTAAATGAAGTTTAAACTTAAATGAGGCTCCTTAAATGACTATTATTTTGCGATTTTAACCATTTCGTTAATAATGAGTCTGAAATCCGCAGAAATATGGGAGTATTCTATTAGTTAGCGAGAACACCAATATTTTTAATTGCAGTCCAACTTTTTGCTGAAATACATGAATATTAATTCTGTCGGATATTCTTATCTGTTTCGTTTTTGCTTGGAAGTTTGTAATAACTGAACTCTTTAAAGTTATAATTTTGGGAATTTTGAAAAATACTTACATTGTTTATGATATAACTCACAAATCAACTTATAGTACGAAAATAAAAAGGTCTTGTGCTATACCTAAATCAAATAATGTCTCTGACACATCATATCTGATTCGATTTAAAAAAGAGGGCAAAAAACAGGCAGGTCATCCTTCGGTGGAGATGAACGTCATTTGACAGTTTGAATTTCTGACTTCACCAAATCAGTGAAGTTTCAACGGCCTTTTTTTTTTTTTTTTTTTTTTTTTTTTTTTTTTTTTTTTTTACTGTCGTCCCTCTTCAGAGGGCCTTCTTGTTGCTTTCGTCTTGGCTCACTTCTGGCGAAGTAATCTTGTCACACTGGACACGGGTCTGTGATTAGCCTTCGGGCAACACCATCACATATTTGAATTTAACACATATTAGACGCTATTGAGAACAAAGAAAAAATACGACTAATGGTGACTGTATTCGCTGAAAAATCAAGGATGGCAAATAGGAGATATACTTCAACAAATACTGATATTTTTTATATCACAAATTTTCTTCATGGTTAGAATTTAGCCATATGTATATTTTTTATCTTACAAATACACATATGTATATATATAACAGTAAAAAAGACTGCAATATTGATGACGTAGAATGTTGATGAATATTGAAGGAAACTAGCAGCTCAGGCAGATTTACAAGAGAAGCAGGTAGCAGTCCAGCTAGGCCGAAGATTAGAAAGCAAGTGTCGATGATCAGGATGAAATCTTAAGGGGTGTCAGCAACCCCTATATCGACAATGTTAAATTGGCCCTTTTCGATGTACCTTTTCTCAAAATCTGCTGTAGATACACGTTTGAAATTTTTTGTGTAATTAAAGTATACCTAGCTGATTATACTGAAATGAGTTTTTAAAACATTTTGAATTTTAGAGTAATTTACAGAACATTTTGTTAGGCATAGTAAAATTTAGCACTTTTCTCACACACACACACACACACACAAAAAAAAAAAAAAAAAAAAAAAAAAAAATTTTCTTAGTTTATCACAAAAAGCTCATTTCAGTAAATATTAGGAAACCTAATAAATAAGCTATAAAAGATTTAGATACCTGTGAGCCTGTGAACCTGATTTAGATACCTGTTCCTGGGAAAAGATACATCGAGTATAAAAAAATCAAATTTGGAGAAAAACGCGTTTTTATGTAAAAATCCTCATTTATCAAAGCATTCGATGACAAATTAAAACTAGATCTTTTACAGTTCTAATTTTCATAGATATTAAAGAATGGTATTTTTAGAAAGATAAAACTGTAGAGAATTTGAAAATGCAAAAATCCGAAATCACCATTTTTTGAAGATTTTTGGGTTCCAACACCCTTTAATTCAGAATGAGTTAGTTTTGGTTCTCTGTGAATTTTGATCGGTTAATTGCTACTGTTGTAAAATTATTATTGCCGGTTTTGTTTCTATTTACGTCACCAACGTTATGCAAGTCAAGTTATAGTCTCGAAATGACGCAATGCAGAACAAAACCGCTATTTTTAAATTAGAGAGGAGAAATAAATTTAATTTGCGCATTAAGAGGCTATTGCTGATTTAAATTATAACATATCTTCCATATATTTTTTATCTTACGCACACACACACCTACAAACGTATATGTATATTATTTTTTAAAATGCATAATTTGGATGCATACCCTTACAAATTTTAAACTTTTTAAGTTTATTACAAGTTTTTAATAATTATATCGCAGTCGTCTTAAGCATTCACATTTCCTAATTTCAGTTTGCAATAATTTTACATTTCCTTTTCTGAGAAATAATCATAAATATAAAATTGATGAGTAAAGAAATATATATGCATAATTAAAGTTTTTAAAAATAATAATACCATTTATAATTCTGTACGTGAATTAAGAAAGCTGTATTTTTGTGAAATTCAGATGTTTTGTGAATAGAAATAATTTGCAAAATAAAGCAGATTAAACAGTGCCCGTTGCTTAACAATTAATTTGCTAAGAAATAAATTATAAATAATGAGCAAATCCAAGGACACAACTGTGTAAAATATTTAAGCATGGCAGCTCTTTTTACTATTTAGAATGTAAGAAATTGAAAAATATATGAAAAACTATTATTGATGTAATTTTTTAATGAATATCGATTTAACACTAATAAACAATAGCTACGCGATATTCCATCTGAAAAAGATCACCGTCATAATGTTTTCGGTAAATGAGAATTTTTCCAAGTGGAGAGAATGAGTTTTTTTTTTTTTTTTCTTTTCTTTTGTTTTCGTACGAGATAACTGATTACAACTGAAAGAGCAGATTTGTGTTATGAAATATTTGTCTGAATGTGATTAATTGATAAATGAAAAAGAAAAGCTATGAAATAGCGTTATTATTGAAAATGCCTAATTTGGAACAGGAACGGGATTTTGAAGCATTTATTTATTGCAAGGAAAAGGAAGCTGGATGTATTATTATTGGTGCTATAAAGTGATTGAATTATTGATGCTACAAAATATCTCAAATCTTGCCATGGCAACTTCAAAGGGATATTTTGCTTTGTTTCATTCTATAATTGAAAATACTCTTTTGTTGTAAGTGATCTGTTTTCTTGCTATACACCTATTTCTATTTAAAAATCAATAACATTAAGGGGGATGACATCTAATTGAAATCTAAAAAACTATAATCCTACATTTTTTTAACTAGTGCAGTTTTATTTTTATTTAAAATTTGCTCTCTATATCAGCTGAATTCGGTCTTCTGCTGTGTATTGTATCTTAAATTGTAGCATATATTTTCATTGCCATGGAACAAAACATTTACTGTAATTCTTTACAGCAAAATCAATGAAAAAAAGAACCTTTCGCTCTAACAGTGTTCTTAAAATACTACACGAAAAACTGTTTCAAATACCATTTCCGTGATACCAAACCTCCACTTGAATAACTTTCTTCCATTTTACAGGTGTTTACCCAATGTTTCCGTGTTCATTTCCGTTTGTATGTAACTCTAAAAGACGAACTGCTGTCGACCTTTAACCCCACACCTCGCCAGGATGGCGGCTCCACAGAACAAACCGCACAGTCCATTAAAATCCCATATTTCTCCTGACTTCAAAATTCGACGTGTCATTAGAATGCGATTATTCAATTCCTCGACTACTGCCCGAGTTCCAAACGCACCCGAGGTCAGAAAAGGAATGGGCCTGAACCGGGAATTGTATTTGCCCGCTAGTGGTTATTACCCTCAACCCCGACCTAAACGTGGTAATCTATTCCCAATTTTTCACAATTAGGAGCCCTGCCGACTTCTCTGTGTCTGCCACTGGCTCCCATTTCACGAGTGACATTTCATAAAGAAAGGGCTCTTGTTAGGTTTGTTCGAAGCAGGTATGTTTTGCTCTCTTACAGCTTTCCTGTGAATGACTTGCGGGAATTGCTTTCCTTCAGGCAGTTGTCTAACAAGACTACGAAAATTTCTTGGCTCCATGACTTACCAAACTTCCTTGAAGTACTGCCCACTTTCAGTTACTCATGTACAAAACATTTGGAAATTTAATTTCCTGGGAAGTCATGTTGATTTTTTTAAATAATACTAGGTGTTTTAATTATCCATTTATATTATACGGCAATAATTTTATTACATCCATAATTTGTTAGCAATAATGATGACAAATGACATAATGTTATCTGAAGAAATCTGTGCCTTCTTTATTCTAGTACACTAAATGAACTTTGTATGTTTCAGTTATATGCTTGATTTTTCTAACCTACTGTGATGTTCCATGTTCCCCATCACGTAGCACATATCACTATATTTTCTGTGCATATCCATAAATAATTTTAATTTATTTTGCTCTCTTACAGCTCTCCTGTGAATAACTTGAGAGAATTGCTTTCCTTCAGGCAGTTGTCTAAAAAGACTACGAAAATTTCTTGACTCCACGAGTTACCAAACTTCCTTGAAGTACTGCCCACTTTCAGTTACTTTCCGTGCTTTGTGTTGCGTTGAAACACCAAATAATGATATAGATAATTTCTTTGGAAAGAAATATTAATTGCAAAATATCTGTACTTAAAAAACGTACGACTAAACTTAAACGACTGTTACTACTTAAAACGACTGTTAGTACAAATCTGCCAAGTTCTTTTTTTAAAATCTTTGAAGTTTAGCTTTATATTAAGTAACATTTATGAATTTTATTTACATCAACAATAAAGATGCAAATGAAAATGAATAATGAGTTATCATGCATTAAAAACAAGCAGTGCTTATTTATATTAGCATTTGATTAGACCAACAGTTTAGATACTTGTTAACGAAATTAGTAATCCATTTAAAATAATGCATATTTCTACAGAACAAATTTCCATAAATTATTAGAAAGAGATTAGGTTCAGTTCCAAAAATTTTGAAATTGCCGAATTCAAAATAATTAGTTTTATAATATAACGAATTAATTAACTGCTTAACAAAAACAGATAGCAAAACAGAGTTAAAAATAACGACATATAAAATAAGAAATATGAAATTTAAAAATATTAGGGCTCTACTTCTCAAAATAGTTCTGATTTAAGAAAATTTTTTTAATTCGTTTGGGCTAAATTTAGTATTATTATGAACAAACGTGGAGTTTTTCTGCCTTGGTTAGTATCTTGTGCTGAAAAGAACTTTTCAAAGAAAATATTTCCTTTTTATCCAAATCTGACTAACAGTCTAGTTGCATGAGCTTTATGTTTTCCGTCGTGTAATCTGAATACAAATAAGTTTCTTCCAGAAAGCCTTTTACAAATGCATCCCTCACTTCAGCTAAAATATTCCTCGTGTCTTTTGTCGTAGTTTACTATACAAATAAGAAATCCTATATACATAGTTCCGTACATAAGTTCATGCAGTATAATTCCGTACAAAGTCATCAGAAATCGAAGCACATTATTACGAAATTATTACTTTCAAGATAAAAAATAAGGTAACGTAACTTTAGTAGTTAAAATAATCATTTTCCCATAACAGAAAATAATTGCTGTAAAACTTTTGCATGTTGAGTACAGTATCTAGTCAAAGTGAACACCTTCTGTAATGCGATTCTTAAATTTTAAGACAAAATGCGTTAATTTTAGTTCTTTTAGGTGGATTAATTATTAAAATAGGAACACAGCACAAGAAAGTTTTAAAATCAATCTCTTATCAATTTTTTTTCTATACGTCAAATGGTAAACAAATAAAGAAGCAAAATGCTACATATGTAAGACTTACAAAATACAAACGTGCGTACAAAGATTAAATCCAGAAACTAATTTGCAGGATTTATTGAAATCAGCTAACGATGAAACAAGTAAATAAAGCCACCGCATTGTTTTTGGTTTGGTTTACCACATTTGTCTCTCCATATGCATAATTTATACTCATATGCATATAAGACAAATGGTTACATATTTCTATATGAATATGTGCTATTTGTCTTTTACTGATAGTGGGGAAAAGATATAACTATTTTATTACATTAATATAAGAAACTATATTTAATGTGTAATTGAAATCTGTAGTAGGAGAGGAATTAGATGTTTCCTTTATATTTCTCCGTTGCCTTAATTTGATTGAAAATGTTGAGACATTTTTTTTTTTCAATTTTATGTGCAATTTGAATTTAGTTGAGGCATTTGTTTTTCCATTTTATGTGCAGCTTGAATTAATTTTTATATAACAGCTGTTGCTGTGTTTGTGCTCCACTAACGATTTCTCGTTATTGTTAGGAATAGCTTCGTAATATAAGGGTTATATTGTATATGAGTGATATGTAAATATGTTATTTTATATAAAAGTCTTAGTTGTGATGCTGTAATTTATGAGTGCTTATAATTTGCATATTGTGAGATTTAAAAGTAACGTCATGACTTAATTTCTGAAAGTATGAAAAGCCCAGTGAAAGATCGTTAATCATTCACTGGGCTTTTCATACTTTACGAAAGTAAAATGAATAAATAAACTTTAATAAAATATAACAGTAAATTTTAAGTCGATAATGTAATAAATGTGATTTACTGTAAAAAATTAGGTGAACTTACTGTGAACTGTGAAAATTAGGTGTGAGAAAATTAATAAAATATAGTAAGTGTACGGAAACTAAATTGTGTAAAGATTAAGATAATAAGTACATTATTATTCGGATATTTTATCCATGAACAAATGCCTTTTGCTTTTATATATATTTTATATATGAAAAATAATTGCAGTAGAACTCCACCTAGCCAGATTGCTTGCTCTTTCGAAGTCACGCAAATTACGCTTGCTTCTTCCCCCCTCCAGTGTTTCATTAGTTCAAGAATTATATAAAGATAAGATTGAGTAGTACATACTATGAAGATTGCATAGTACATACTATGAGCTAATAACTTGAGTAAATTCATGGCAACATTTATTAGCTTACAGTAGAAAACTTGAATCAATAAGCGTTAAGAACATTAATCTCATTTAAGTCTGTGACATGTTATCAATATGCTATAGATAATTTAACACAGATTTTCAGTAACATGCCATTTTATATGGGAACTGCATAGCCCAAAATTATATTATTATTTTTATTATTGCTTTTATTAAATTTTAAAATTCACTAAAGTAAGAAAAGCTTTCAATGTTAACGAGATTGTTTATTTCTTATAATTTACGTTCCTTTAATATATTTGGCAAAGCTAAATGAAAAAAAAAAATGGGGAGGGAAAGGAAAGAAATTTTAAAAAATCTGAATAATCGAAAGAAATCTAAACATCCATTCTTAAATATTTAAAGACTACCTGAGCGATTCATTCGCTTCAAATAGTAAGCACAAGTGAAAGCTTCGCATCGTTCGGCAGACAAATAGTAGAAGGACGACGTGATAGCCTTATTGTGATCCTTTATTACTGCAACTAGCAAAGAGTAGAGTGTTCATTGAAGCGATCATCTGCTTTCAAATACCAACTATCTAATAGCACACCACGGTAGCCATGCTTTTTTCTGACATGAAATAGCTTTATTTTCTCAGGTAGGAGTAAAATGAAAATCAGTTTCTGATGGAAAAAAAAGTCATAAGAACAAACTGAAAAAAACAAAACAGAAAATTACCTTCTGATAAAAATACTCCGCGAAAAAAGAAAAAAGAAAAATCACTCGAAAAGCGGGGAGATGATCAGCATTCAACTTGCAACAGCTAACATGTCATTTCAAAGCCAAACAGGCATGACTTGACGCAGAGTAAACGCTGTTACTCTAAGGTCGCAGTCCTTTTCGCGCCACTGATCGCCGCTCTCCTAGGGACACTCGGCTAGAGACAGCGGATGGAAGCGGAGGAGGGAGGAAAGCGGACTCCTTTGGCGTGAAGATGTTTAAAACGAATTGAGAACAACGAGCTAACAGCCGGCTATAAAAGCATCGGCGTGCTTATTTCAACAATTTACATTCTTTGCTCATTTTTTTCCCCTTTATGGATATAACTTTTTTCAGAGTTTTATTCGAGAGTGATTGTGTTTGTAGGGACGGTATAAAAGAACCACTTTTGACTGATGGTCCATCCCCTTCGCCCTTTAACTTCGTGGCTATTAAATATGCATTTTACTAAGTGAATAATGATGAAGGACTCAATAAACGCACTGAGGAGTTAGACACAGTGGGAAAATTTAGTATTGAATAATACAATGAATCATTCCCTTAATTTTCATTAACCTATTTTTAAATACAAATTTTCCTATTTTGCATGATTTTGCATTCATTTTAATTGGCGAATCTTGTGTTCTTTTGCTGTATGCGTTGGTAATCCATTTTTGGTATTTTATTTCTCGGACTACTTTTTTGTGAACATCAATGAATTGCAAGTTTTGAGTCCACGTTTAAGCGGAAAACATTTCCCACGCTTCGTGATGATCTACAAACTGTTGTCGATTACCAAATAAAGACCTTGTTTTACTAGTAAGTATTCAAATTGAAGAGTAAATATAATTTCTCTATCAAGGAAAACTGCATGCTCTTTGCGTAATTCGGTGTTGTTGTTGTGTGTGACTTATCTCATTTGTCTAAAGAGAACATCAGAACAAGCCCACAAAATTCATAGCGACAAGGAGAGCAAGATTGCGCCTGTCATTGGCAAGAGTCTTGAGCACCATACAGGTGATAGTACGATTTCAGTCAGTTCCGCCTCAATTTTGGGGGAGAGCAGCCCGAGGGGACGGGTCAAAGAGTCTCCCAACACTTTTCCCCTACAATCTACCTCTAGAGAGGGCTTTCGGCTCGCCATATATTTAGAATGACCCCATGCCGCAAAGACACTATACATTTACAAACATCCATGCCTTCTCCAGGATTCGAACCTACGTCCTTCGGTACCACAGTAGGCTCCCTTAATCACTATACCGTCTGGGCGGCTCATAGAAACACTTTGTGTGAAAATAAGCTGGAAGTTTTACTCTTTCAGGAATATCAATTTTTCTCAAAGTTTAATGCAATATCTAAAAATGTTGCGAATAATTTCAAGTGATTAAATGCATTTTTTTTTTTCTAAAACTGTATTAAAACAATTTACTTGTGGATTTTAAATATTTGCCTTTCAAGCTTAAGGTGAAAATGTTTTATCTATTGCTGGTTTTTGTGTCCTGTTTATGATTTTAGACCATCATACTGTCTTATTTCTATTTTTTGTTTAAATTATCAGCATTCAAACTTCAAGTGCAAATATGCCATGTTCATTCCTTCGTCTCTTTTCAAGTGTTCTTATACCACTATCAGTATTGCAGCAATGTATAACATGCCCATTCTTACAAAGAGTGATTACACTGCTGATCATTAAAACTTCTATATCACGAAGCCCATAACAAACCTGAAAGTTGAATAAACCATAGATCATGCTAGAATATGTAAATGACTAGTATTTTCCGGTGGGTGCACAATATAGGAAAGAGCAATATAAGAAACCTTTAAAGTATGTGAAAAGGCGGATTGAAATGTTTTCTTTTTATTCAGGAATAACGCTTACTTGTTATGCTTTATCGTTTATTTGTGTTGGAGGTCGTGTTATGCCTCGTTTAAGAAGAAGGAACTCGCACCTGCACGTCTCAGAATTCGACTGCGGTAGAACCATAGACTACCGAAATTGCAAACTGTTGTACAATACAATCGATTCTCGCGTTCTTCGAGATCCAATAACTATTATGTGTGGGATCTCAACAGCTGTCACTGGATGCCTGAGGGGACAGATAGCTTGTCCTAATCGCACCGCTATTAGGAATCGTCCAGCCACATCACGCACCCTAGATGTGTTATACAACACTAAATATTTGTACGTACTGTCCCACGACGTCTGGCAACAGTCCGGATTTTTAGCAAGGCGACCATTGCTTCTACTTCTGTTAATGCTACTCCAAAGTAATCTGCTCCTACAAAGCTGCATTCAACGACGCACATGAGCGCATCAGTGGCGGGAAAGTCGTCTCTTCTGAAGTCAGCTTTTTTTTACAGAGTTATAATTACCATATACTTGTCTGGAGTCAAGAAGGAGTGCGAATGTTGAAAGCCTGCATTTTTCTTTGTCATACCAATCCAGTAACTGAGTTGATAGCATTAGGTGTACCTGAATATACAAACTCATTCATCTCTAGTTCTCATATCTTGTAGTTTGATAAGCCTTTTCAACATTACTAAAGTTTAATGTATGTGGCTGTACCATATCTTCGGGACCTCCGGCACCTTAACTTTCAAGAGAATATTGCCATTCTCATGTTACCCTGTCTTGGCCGGGAAGTTCTTCAGATCTTTCAAAAAACTTGTCACTACTCCCAGAGATACTGGACAGCATACAGCAACACCCAGCTAATACGGCTGTTGATCTCTGGCATAGAATTGAAGCCGTATGGCCTTCATCCATAACTTCTGTCTAATAACTATCTATTCTATGCCCCCAATAGTATAACAACTTCTTTTGCCAGGAGTAGATGTTTGGGTACTGTTTCCTACAGGTTTCTGTATTTCAAAATTACATGCAGTTTTAGTCATTTCATCTGTCCACTGGAATGCATTTGTAAAATAAATATGATTCTGCATACTGCTTTCTTTCATGGTGGAGCAAAATTAATTATCAGCAGTACAAACAACACCAAACCATACTATACCTTCCTTGAAAAGTAAGAAAGTCAAAATGAAATGGAAGACACCATATAAAATATTTCTCCCGCCTTCTTAGCATGCTTTCGTGTTGTAGTGCTTAGCACGTTGGGCGCGTATTCGAGAGGTCCGTGGTTCGAGTCCCGGCGAAGGCATTGCTCATTTTTCATTTCTGTTGCTTCGAAATAACTTGATAGTTCTACAACCGTGACCATTCACGTGTAATTTCTTCACTTAATTTTATTCCAGTGAGTTTTAAAACTTCTGTGTGTCTTATTTGTTAAATTTTACTATGCCTTCTCCTGAACTTTAAAAGTACGTTAAGATATGCAAATGTGTCCTATGATGGAGTCAAAATATTAGTGTCTACCAGAACTTCTTTTATTTAACAATCACATTAATTCCCGGACTTAAATAAATGAACTATATATTATTTTTTAGTTATGTTGCTAATGCATTTTTTAAAATAAAAACTGCTTTAATAACCTTCCTAAACTCAAGGATTAAAGTATCTTAAAAAGTATTTAGTTCATTGCTAGAATATTAAACAGCTATGTTGTCATTAAGTTTTTTTTAAGCAGGCGACATGAAAAAATGAGCGATGCGAGACACGAACCTGGACTTCTCGAATGCGCGTCAAGTGTGCTACCGTTACACCACGAAGGCTGCTGGAAGGAGAGAAAAAAATAACTTAAAATGTAATAAATTACATACTGAGCATCAATATTAGACGCTTAAACTTATGGGATTTATTGTATAGATAAGAATTATTAAAGAAAACATTCTTCTCTGTTTAAAATTTCTACATATCATATTTACGCTGATCCAAATGCTAAAAGAAAAGAAAAAAATTCAATATGTAGAAAACCCCTTTTCCGAAATATATACTTAGAAATCAACAAACCGTGAAACGTTATCATAAAGCCTTGAAAGACATCGTTGTTGTAGTGAAGATTATACTAAATAAAACGCATAATTTTGGAACAACGTTTTAACATCATCGGATCACGCCGGAATTCTATTTCTCCTCCCCTTTTCTAGCCGCCACATGAAACGGATATGAGTCAATTCTGTGATGTAGCAATCAAACACCTATTTTGAATGGGTAGATTTTTCCTATTTTTTGAGTTTGTAAAAGAAAGGGGGAAAAAAGACTAGCATTATTTCTCTAACTGATGCTTGAATAATGAACCATACATGTATGTTATTTTGGGTACATGAGCCAACAAGGAAGTGAATAAGTTTAGAAACCCTAAAATTATATGAAATTTCAAAGAAAAAAAAAGAAAATTAGTAGTCTAAAACTTAAAGTTTCATAGTAAGCAAGTTGAAGTTTAGAAAGTAAAAATAAATTCAGAGATCCTTGTATGCAACATTAAAATAAAAATAAAATTTGCTAAAATATATCAAAAGTAATGAAATATAAATTGTAAGCATCAGTATTCAGCACGTGAAAGACCACGGCTCCTTCTACAAAAAAGATGTAACGAGGGAGTGAAGGAGAAAATTTCAGGATTCTGATAAATCTTTTCAAGTGCCTTTTCTAGCATCTAGTAAAATTAGGAAAAAAATAACGTTTGCAAATCATTTGCCAAAATTTCAATAAGGGTGTCTTGTCTCTTTAGGCGTTTACTAGGAAAATGAAAATGGAATTCAATAAGGTAAATCACAAAGGTACAACACCCTTTTGATTCTAATTTATTTCTCTAATTGACCTTAGTACGCATTAATTCACTTTGCAAAACACACATTAATTTCTTATGCCAATTTCCTTCAGTAGCAATTCTATACAGCACTTATTTGAAAAAAAGGGGAAGGCAACAGTATTATCAAAATCCTTTTAATTCCTTTTCGTTTCGACCAAACCAATGTTTCGCTGCGTTACGGTTGAATTAGAACATTGATTGCGACAGACTTTGTTAAACAAATCGAAATCTGAGTCCGAATGCGGCATTTAAGTGGAACATTATCTGTAGTGTGGATGTTGTTGATTTCAGAAACTGATATGTTTATTTTTTCAGTGCATAGTGGACGTGCATGGTTGAGTGCCATCTAGCTGTACGAGAAAAGACCTCTGTGACTTCAAAAAAGTTTTAATCGTTAGTGAAGGATCAGTGACAAGAGCTGCGGAAATGGCTAAAGTATGCTATCAAACAGTGCCAAAAGAGGTGATAACTATGGAAAAAAAACCGTGCAATTTTAAAGTGTGACGGCAAGCGAAGAGTTTATTATTTTACAATTTGATAAAGGGACTAATCTGGGGTTTATGGAGTTAACTGAAAATCAGGTGTAAATTAACTGTTCCCTTACTTAACATATACTGCAAGCTTCATCCACTGATGTAATAAAATGCTACTCTGAAATGCTTAGTAAACAAAGAATATATGTGCTGATTTAGAATAGTTCATTCTTGTTTTTATAGTTATAAAATTTTGTTCCAAATTTGGAATTTTTTGTTCTGAAATTCTGGAAGGAAGTTTAGTTTCGAATTTTTATTTTTAATTATTAGCCTTAAAATATTTCAAAATATTCCTGTTTCTCTCTCTCTTTCTCAAATTTAGATTTTCTACCATAAATTCAGAAAACTGGTTGATCATCTGGTCATGCCATATTACAGTCTACTCCCTGAAGAAGAACTACAATTTTACACGATCCTTCCTTCCACTTTTTACGGTTACCGAAAAACTCCATTTTAAATTTTTTTAAAAACCTTTGCATTTTAGACTTGCTTACCTTTATCACACTGTTCAAGAAATTATATATATATGAACACACATACACATATATATAGAGAGAAAAAAAAGTAAGAAATTTAGAACCTAATTAAAAAAACACGGAAAACATGAAATTCAAAACCAATAAAATCCCAAAATTTTCCAATAAAAATGCAAAAAAATCAGCTTATAGGAATTTTTGATGCCATAGAAGTGTTGATCCCTAATGACAAGGAAATTGGAGGCGAAGGCAGATTAAATTTTCAGTTTTATTTTTAGCAACATATTGCGGCTACACACAAGTTGGCACATTAAATGTGCCTGTTCCAAAAGGCCCGCATTTTTGATAACTTTGTAGCAAGAAAGCAGCAGCAGACAGACAGCAGTGTAGCTAGGCCAAAGCGTGAAAAGTAAGTGCGTAATGTTCAGGATGAAATCTTAAGTCAAACTGAGTTAGTTTTGGTTCTCAAAGCATTTTGATTGGACAGTTAATATTGCTGTAAAACTACTATTGTCTGGTTGAGTTTTAGTTCCATTTACATCATCATAATTACCTAAGAATCATATGACATAGAATAGTGTCGAAATGACGCAGTGCAGAGAGGGGTTACTATTTTTAGAATAGAGAGGGGAAATTTAAGTTGCTAATTTAATCTTTTATATATTCTTTATTTTTCTTACACACACACACATATATATATATATATATATATATATATATATATATATATTCTAAATAAAAGTATTTAAAAATAAATTAAAAAGCCCCTGACTTGCTCTAAAGTTGCAAATTAATAAACCAATAATTCATAATAATTTATAATAAGGAAACTTTCCGTATACCATCTTCAAGAAACAGAAAGTTAATTTAAAACCATGAAGTAAAAACATTTCATTCAGTATTTTAAACTAGTATTTTCTAGACCTCTTTTTTAAAAACAAAAGCAACTGTTAAGGAAAATCTTGAATTGCAAAATACCAAAATGAAAAGTAAAAATTTTAAACATTGAAAAAGTAGCTATTGTCACTGATCGCCGATCAGTCGATTTATCAAGGGGATAAACCAATCTACCATCAGTTAACAACTAAATTAAGAGAGAATGTTTCATCTTACTTCCAAGTAAGCATTGTATCTTGTGCTAGGTACAAATCAGAAGTCACAATTAATATTCAATCAAAAGAAAGACATTAGTCCATTAAACCAAAGAATCCTGTTAAAAAATAAACAGCAAAAAAATCTTGAAAATTAAATTTGCTCACTAAGAATACAACTAAGCATGATGCTTACTTTAGAAGACATATCCTCTACACTCTCATTTTCAAACTTAAATGCAAAAGTAAAAACAAAAGTATATATTTTAGAACAATAAAAAGTAATTCAAAATCATAAGAAGATCAAAAAAGATAAAATACTAGTTTAAAATACTAACTAAAATACTGAGTAAAAAGTTTTACCTTCATGGTTTAAAATTGACTTTCTGTTCCCGGGAAATGGTATATAGAAAGTTTTCTTATTATAAACTATTATGAATTATTGATTTATATATATTGTAAGGTCCCTCACTTGAAATTCTAAGTTAATGTTGGAAGTGATGAACCTAGGAACTGATAAACGAATAATCGCTAGAGTTCGAAGACAGGAAACAACAAGAGAGAAGGGTAAATAACCTTTTATTATTTCTATAAGATTTAACAAAACTCCGCCTGGGAGTGAACAAATAAAGTCCGCACTTAGGACTTGAACTTAAAAGACTAAGAATTAAACTAAAACTAAGATTAACTAACTAAGTATAGCCAAAGCTATCAAGGTTCAATGAGAGTTGGCCCCTTAACTTATTTTACTACGAAGCTTAGCAAGGGCCTGAGTACGGCCAAGAGAAAAACAGCTTTGAGAGAGAGCGGCCAAAAAGGCAGACGCGCGTAGTTCAGAAACTCTGATTCTCTCTCTGTCTCAGTAAGTAACTTCGTGGTTTAAATACCGCTCCTTCTCATTAAATATTCAGCAAATTCCAAAACTACGTTCTGGCCGGAAGTAGTAAGTTGAAGTTAAGAATTTGACAGGAAAGGAACTTTAACTTAAAATTTAACTGTTAATAAAATTAACATAATCCTTACAATATATATACAGAGAGAGAGAGAGAAATTGGGAAATTTCAAATTAAGACGATATATGATTAAAGTCGCGCAGTATGCTGCAAAATTAAATGATAATCAAGAGATAGTAATTAAAACAAATTAAATTATGAAAGGGGTTACATTTCAACAGAAAATAAATAAATCAAAATTAAAACCAAACAATATAAAAGTGAAATAAAAATAATTCATTAAAATTAATAAAAAAAAAGTTAAATTATATGAAATATATAATCGTTGAAAATTCCTTGGTCTTTTTCAAACAGCAGCCGAAGAAATTTCAACAGCGCGTAGTTTCTGAATTATATCTAGATGAATGTGAATTCTTGAAAAATTTCAAAATAAAAATTAAAATTGAAAATTCATTGCCAGTTTAAATTATTTAATTAAAATAATCAATTAGCTTTAAAAGTGCCACAAAGTAAAAAATATCACTGTTTTTTTTTTAATTTAATTTAGTCATCATGATATAATCTGCTCTCGTGTGATCGCAAAGTGAATATTTGAAAAATTAACATGAAAGGAAAAATAAACATTAGAAAAATACTCGAGTTAAAAAACCAGAAAGAACAGGGAGTAATCCAAAGCAATATGCTAAATAAGTTCCAACCAAAGAATAAGCAGAATTGCTAAAAAAATTGTGAAACAAAAGAAACATGTTAAAGTAAAATTTTCCAAGTCAAAATTTAAAATAAATTAATTGTGTTTTAATTTCTTTTTATTTTTCCTTTCAAATTCATTTATTTGAATTAATTGATTCGGTTTCAGTATAAAAACTCCTAATTTTTAGGCATGTTGCCTTTTTAATAGGTCTTTGTATTTAATTTTGCCTTTTTCCTTTTTAGGCTGTAGCTTTCCATTTTCCTGTGGTATTTGTCGTATTTCCTCAATTCAGAAAATTTTCTGTATTTTTCACTAAAAGAAATTTACTTTTAATAAATTTCTTTTTAATAAAATAATTTCCTTAAAATTTTGACTTGAAATATTTTACTTTTTAGTTTAACATATTTCTTTTAGTTCAAAAAACGTTTTATCAATTCTGTTAAAATTTTGGTTTATTAATTCTTTGGTTATAAATTTATTTAGCACATTGCTTTTAATAACCTAGTGCTTTTTCTGGATGTTCTTTTAATGTTCACTATTTTATGTTTATTTTTCAAATATTTACTTTAATGTGACGTCGGATCAGATTATATCATGATAATTAATTATCTATAAAGCATTTAAAAATTACTTTGTTGTACTTTGATTATTTTAATTAAATTATTTTAACTGGCACATTCTATTAATTTTAAATTGTTTTAAATGCTTAAAGAATTCACAACCATCTAGACGTAATTCAGAAGCCTGGGTCTGTTAAAAATTCTTCGGTTGCTTCCTGAAAATAGACGACGGGATTTAAAAGGTTGTGTATTTTGTATTAATTTATTGTGTTTTTGTTGCTTTGTCTTAATGAAGTTTCACTCTTATGAAAGTCATTGGGATAGCAAATATCAGACGTAAAGCTTTTTCTTGATAGTACGTTGAGTTGATTTTAATACTTTTTTCACTCTTCTTAGTTTTAATTTCCCACCGTAAGAGAATTCTGCTACATTCATAAATTGTATCTTATTGAAACCTTCTTTGCATGAACGGAACTAGGCTTATATATTTTTTCCTCTTCGTTTTTGATAATAAATAGATGGGTTTTCGGTAATAAATACAATACTTTTTTTGTTGCAGTTATTTAGGTAAATCCACGCTTCGGCGAGAGTCACAATGTTTTTCCTTTTATCTCCTGCTAAACAGATTTCATACAGCGTTCTACAAACTGTTCTGCATTAATCGACATGTCTCGGTAAAACCTAGCGAACATTATGCTTTTTAGCTATTTTAAGATGTATATCTTGGTTTATTATTTTATTTATTGTTTCTACAGATATATTTAAAGACTCTGCAATTGATTTCTGCGTTGGAAGGTTTTTCTCTTGTTACCAGCGATTTAACTTTAAAAACATTAGAAATAGTACATAGCTTTTTCGTGTATTTGGAGTTGTCTTTCCATGTAGATTGACTGATTTTTTTCCCCTTTCTGATTAATAAGGTTGCTTATTCTGAGCTAAGAAATTTTAATACCATGCATTTCACAACGTTTTTGAATTACGGAATATGAAAATTTCTCTTCGGAAAGCGCAAAAACATACCCTTCAATCCACAGCTTGTTTACAATTGACATTTTGAAAGAATAATAAATTTTAAAAATGTGTAAACACCCTCTGTATAATTATAGTTATTATTAAAACAATCATGAACCGAAAAAAAAGTAATTGCAACTGGTACGCATAAAGTTGAGGAATATTGTTTTAATAAAAACAAAGTTATTAAACTATGAAATATTAAAATACTGCATAACAACGAAATATTAAATGATATATTAAACAAAATTGCTAAAATATGTCTTTGTGTGTATGATTACATTTTTAGGAATTCTTCCAGAGCTCTCGAAAAAGTTTTTTTTTTTTTTTTTTTCCTTTTTTGGCATATTAAAATTGCGAGAGAGTTGCTAATATTTTCAGCTGTTTAAATATCATCACATAAATTTCCACCGTTAATACCTGAAATTTTTCTTGTTTTGAGTAATTAACTCTAAAGGAAAAAATACTTAAATTTTGCAATATGTTTTCAAATTCCTTTATATCTTACAATTTAAAAAAATTGAGTAAAATTCCTCCAGTTTTCCTTAAGTTATCAATCTGATTAAATAACTTTTAATTAATGACAGCATTACATTCGTAATTTTATTAAAGATATTGGTTTCAGTGTTTCTTTCTATATCGCCAATCATCAGAATTCTAATTAAATAGTATTCTTATGCAGTTTTTTTAGTTTTAGTTGCACGCTTTGTAGAGACATTAGGTTATTTCGAAGCAGGAAAGATGAAAAATGAGCAATGGCCTCGCCGGGACTCGAACCACGGGCTTCTCGAAAACGCGTCGAGCATGCTGACCACTACACCACGAAGGCATGCTAAGAAGACGGGAGAAATACCTTATAGTTTAATGCATAAATATTCATCCAATTCTTTTGTTTGCATAAATGAACACGAAAATCCTGTTAGTTGATATTTATTAGCAGAATTTTGATCAGCTTCATTGACTGCATGCGTTTACTTGCTTTCACATAAGTGTTATGCAAGTGTGTCTGATTTATGCTTGACAGAAGCATCTTTCAGTTACAAATATTAACAGGGCAATCAAATTAAACGAATGGTTTAATAAACTTAGTTTAAACTTATATAAAAAATACTTATACTTACTTGCTTTCACGTAAGTTTACTTGCTTTCACATAAGTGTTATGCAAATGTGGCTGCTTTATGCTTGACAGAAGCATCTTTCAGTTACAAATATTAACAGGGCAACCACATTAAACTGATGGTTTAATAAACTTTGTCTAAACTTATATAAAAATTAATTGCTACAATATTATAATTAACTAGAATTATAACTATATTAACGAACATTTAATTAATGTAATATTAACTAATATTATAACTAAATTAATTATTATAAAATTTATTGACTTATAAGGTATTTCTCCCACTTTCCTAACGGGCCTTCGTGGTGTAGTGGTTCTGCACGCTGGACCGGTATTCCAGAGGTCCGTGGTTCGATTCCCGGCGAAGGCGGTTGCTATTTTTCATCTTGCCTGCTTCCAAAAATATACCTAATGTCTCTACAGTGGCGCCCGAACTAAAATGGTTTTGGATGAGGTTTCTCCGCACCCAGGATTTGGCGATTGGGTTCCCTGAATACCCCAGTCGCCCTTTAAAAAGGGGAGTATATAAGGTATTTCTCCCACTTTCCTAGCGTGCCTTCGTTGTGTAGTGGTTCTCCACGCTGGATCGGTGATCCAGAGGTCCGTGGTTCGATTCCCGGCGAAGGCGGTTGCTATTTTTCATCTTGCCTGCTTCCAAAAATATACCTAATGTCTCTACAGACTAAATTATTACTGTTGCATAAATTAATTAATTTTTAAAATTGAACGTTAGTTAGCTCAGGCTAGTATACTTTGACGTCTCTCTATACTAAAACCTTATGATGACGTCCCGGGACATGTAAACTCAATGTGTTCTAAACTTAATTGCATTTTTCACATTTCTCGAAATTTTTTAAACGATTGTTTCCGCTGTTTTGATTGGGTGTCAATTTTTTTTTTCATGCTTTTTTTTTTTTTTTTTTTTTTTTTTAAGTATTTTTTGAAAATTCTCTCAGTTTTAGTTTCCTTTTTTTTAAATTTTACCGTAAAACTATTTAATTAAAAAAAAATCACTGTTACCCAATTTATGTAGTGATTTGCACTCTTTGTAGAAATTCCATTTTGGTTCTGCTTTGTTTTATCTGAATGTGATATCTAAATTTCCTTTTAATTTTAATTTAATTTTCATTTATTACCACTAAATAACAGTAATTTTGAAAACTTACTGCTTATCATTTTTATTATTTCAATTTTAATTCATATGTATACATTGGTTTTCAAAAATTAAGGAAAAATCACAAAAACAGCCATAACTCATTCAAAAATAAGCCAGTCTGTATAAATTCGAATATGTTGTTAAGTAAGAGCTGCCGTGTAAAACTAAAGTATGAAAATTAGTGGCGCTGCAATCGGGATATGTCATCTGCGAAGAGCATAAAATTGTATGCTTGAAAGCAAGCCTGCAAATTTCTCTGTGATACTGAGACAAAAAATTTGAGATAGCCAATTCGTAACAACGACCTCCAGGTATTATTTCCTCGAAGAACTGCAATGGAGAGCTATTGGGAGACTACAAACAGGACAAAGTTAGACAGAAGTGGCCAGATGCTTAAATGCGAGTCCTTCTTTGCTTCGTAGACAATGTCTAACCGAGAAGTTGCAGCCAAGGACAGCCAACCGCTACGACGAGTACCTATGCCTGATACCCTATCTACCAATAAGTATTTGGACACCCATGCAAATGCCGATATCTGCAGTCCTGATATATGTCACGCCCTCCAACATTGACATTAATGGCGTGCAAAATACCGCGAAGTACAGAGTTATCTGATTTCAAGAAAGGTGTAACCGTCGGATATCACAAAAATGGCCGATCTATCTAGTGAGTTGAGTTACCCAAATTCGACAGTGGCCAATGTAATTCAGAAATGGAAGGTGAGCGGTTATTATCAGAATCTGCTTCGAGTCGGCAGACCCGAGAAACTGGGAGATAGGATCTATCCAGAGAAATTCGGTAAAACCGCACCCAACTAATGGCCCACATGCTCTAGGAGTTTCAACAGGCAACTGGAAATGTTGTTTCGATAAATACCGTCCGTAAGAAATTATATCTGCTTGGCATCGTACTGGTGTTCATAAGTCATTGATCTGCTGCCCATTGATCAGAAAGTCCAACCGAGCTGCTCGGTTAATGTCCTGAAAAACAAGCCGACAGTGGAACATTGATCAGTGGAAACGAGTTCTCTGGAGAAACGAATCAATGTTCACCCTCTACCTTTCTAATGCCATTGGATTCGACTTTTTTTCATTTGGATGGTTAGTGTGCTTCCTACGTTGGAGCAGTTTTGCGGGTTGGACCCACGTTACTTTCAGGCCGACATCATCAGCTGGCATGTTGCGAGATCAACCATGGATTGGTATGGTGACAATGGGTTTAACCGAATGGACTGACCTACCCAAAGCTCAGAAATGAAAGTTATCGAGAGCCTCTAGGACGAGTTGGATCACCGAATTAAGGGGTGCAACAACCGTCCAATCTCTGTAAATGAACGTGCATGTCTTCTCCAAGCCCAGTGGAAAACAATTCCAATAGCCATCATACAAGGATTTGTGGAAAGCATGCCTCGGAGGGTTGAGGCTGTAACTGCCGCTCGTGGAGGCTCTGCTAGCTATTGAATATGCATAAATTTTCTTTTCTTTTTTTTTTTTCTATCGTAAGTGTCCAAATACTTAATGGTAAATAGCTATGCGCCCGAAGGAATAGAACCGAAGCTCCGTCTCAACCGAGATTCTTCCATGCTGCAGCCACCGGAAGTTTGGTGTCAACGTCAACCGTCCGTAGAAGCCGGTCTGTACGCGAGGCGACCAGCCATTTACTTTCCTTCATGTCATGTCATAAAAGGGAGCGTTTGAGGTGGGCACGTCAACATGTCCACTGGACGGCTGATAAATGAAGGATTGTTTGCTTTAAAGATGAGTCCAGTTTGGCCTCTCAAGCTATAATAGGCTTTATTTGATTTGGAAGATAACCTGGAACCCGTTACCATTCATTATCCGTGAAAGAGATGGATACAGAGGAGGCAGTATCTGTGTTTGTATGGTATTTGTATGGGTGGGCGTAGAGACCTCCATGTCTTTCCACGTGGAACCGTGAATGCTTAGGCCTATAGAAATGATAGCCTTGATGCTTATGCTGCCCCTTAAGCCGCGGTCATAGGTGATAATTTCCTGCCACAGAACGACAACACTAGACCTCACAGGGCTCGAATCGTGGATAATTATCTTCAGCAGCAAACAATTCAGCGCATGGAGTAGCCAGATCGATCACCGAAGCCTGAATCCTATCGAGCATGTCTGGTATACTTTTAGCTGCAGTCAGTTCTCCTCTTCCGACCCTTGACACACTTACAACTGCTTTGAAAGACCAATGGCTCTCATTTCCGTAGGAAATAAAGCATAATTGACAACATTTTTATCGTTGTATGTGTTGTATTGCTGACAGAGAAGCTCATACTCCATATTGAATGTAATTTTCCCACACCAAACTGACACATATGTTTTTTTTATTTTATACATATGCTAATTTCTATAACATCATAATTGTATGGTAAATTTTTGGATGTTATTTTATACCTTATTATGTATTGTATACTACGGGTGAATTTCACTAAACATGTAGCTTTTTGAGTAATCGTCACTGTGATTTTTCTTTAATTAATGATAACCAGTATATTATTTCTTGTTTTCTTATTAATGATAGTTCCTTATTTAGGATAACCGATATATATATGTGTGTGTGTGTGTGTGCGTATGTATGTATGTAATCAAGAGATAATAATTAAATCAAAACTGGATCATGAAAGAGGGCAACTTTCTAATAGGAAATACTTGAATCACAATTAAAATAAAATCAGTTCAAAACTGAAATAAAAGCCATTAATAATACAATAAAGATTTCATGAAACTAATAAAACAATAAAATTAATATGAAATATATATAACTGTTAGAATTTCTTTGGTTTTCTTTTCAAGGAGCAGCCAAAGAATTTTCAACAGATCCTCATTTCTGAATTATATCTAGATGATTGTGAATTCTTGAAACATTTCAAAATTAATGGAAAGTGCCAGTTCAGGTAATTTGTAAAAACATCATTATTTTCTAAAAATGTGATTTAATTTAATTAATTATCATCATATAATCTACTCCTACATGACCCTAAAATAAAAAAAGTAAGCATTGAAAGAAAAGTACTCGAATAAGAAACCAGAATTAACCAGAAGATATTAATTTAAAAAGCATTGGGTAAAGAAAAAATGCTTTAAATGCCAAATACTTTTATACCCAATGCTTTTAAAGCATTGGGTATAAAAAAGCAATGTACTAAATAAATTTTTAACTAAAAAATCAGCAGAATTGCTAAAAATCTTTTAAACCAAAAGAAGCATGGTAACTAAAAGAAAAATATTTCAAGTGAAAATTTTAAAGACATTAATTTATTGAAGAGAAATTTATCTAAAGTAAATTTTTTTCCTAATGCAAAAATGCAGAAAAATTTCCAAATTCCGGAAATAAGAAAAACCAAATTGAAATAGAAAACTTGAAAAGGAAGAAGGGGAAAAAAATATAAATTAAATACGAGTATATAGTAAAAAGGCAATATGCCGAGAAATTGGGAAAACCCATAGTAAGACCGAATTGGTTAGTTCAACCAGATTAACTTGCAAGAAAATATAAAAAGAAATTATGACCTGAATCGAGGGTTATGACCACACGGTCATTTTTAAAACTGATGAGAATTCTGTTAAGACACAAATCGACTCGAATGGTTGTTGGGTGTAAACTTACTGTTATTTTTACTTCTGATATTTTATTATGACTCTATGTTCATTATGTTTATGACTGTTATGTTTATTATGATTATTATAATTACTGTTATGTATGATAGGATTTTTTAAAACCCAAATTTGGAGGTATTTACTGGATGCGTAACCATTTCTATTCCAGTCCTATTACACGCTAAATAGATTTTTTACTATTACAAGACATTGTACTGTTAATTCACTTTTTTCCTTTCCATAGCATTTTCTACCACCACATCACACACATATTACTTATTTTTACATGCAAAAAAAGTTTTAATTTTTTTTAGACAATTTACTTCTATTGATTTAAATCATTTTAAAAATCAAAAAAATAAAAATTTTGATTTCTTTCTGCTAATATTTAAATAGTTAATTTATTCTTTTTCAATAAAATGAAATTCATTCCTATTCAGTTTTACACTAAGTTTACATCCACCAACTACTCAACTCGACTTTTTCTTAATATAATTCTAGGCAGCCGCAAATCACTTAACTTGACATTTTTCTCAACAATAATTCTCAGCAGTTTCAAAGATTACGACGTGGAACATAACACTCTACTCAGGTTTTAATTTCTTTTAAACTTTCCTTTCGAATTAATCTATTTGAATTAATTGATTTGGTTTTACTATAAATTTTCCCAATTTTTAGGCATATTATACCTTTTTAATTTATCTAGGCATAATTCAGAAACGCGGCTATGTTGAAAATTCTTCGGTTCCTTAGCAAAGCCCAAGGAATTTTCAACAGTTGTATATTTTATACCAATTTTATTATGCTTTATTAATATTATTGATCTGCTTTTGCAATTTTGAATTTTTTTTTAAATTTTGATTTTAGTATTTCCTATTGTAAAATAGGCCTCTTTCATAGTCTAATTTTGATTTAATTTTCAATAAATTAATTATTCAATAATTTGGTTATTCAATAAATTTCCCAGCATGCTGCGCGACTTCTATAATATATATCATTTTAATTTTAAATTTCATAGTTTTTGCTTTAAAAATCCGTCCCAACAAATTTAATAATAGGTTTGCAAATCTCTATGCACTTCCAAAGTTTCATAAAACTCCAGTCAAATTCAAATACAGTACCAGAAGTTATTTAAAGGAAATAGATTATCTCTTTGCAAAGAAACTTAAGCTCAATAGAGATGTTACCAATAATTTTGCTTTTAAAGATCAACATTGCAACTGGATGATTTCAAGCAACGAACAAGTTCTTAAGACTTTAAATTCACTTAAAATAGAGCATATCCAATGCTACGATTTAGGCAACCTTTATACTACTTTACCACCAGAAGAAATTCATAGTAGCTTGCTTACTCTCCCTAATTTATTTCCAAACATCAATACAATTTTATCAACTGAAGATTGGCAACTCTTTCTTACAAGTGTACTTTTTAACAATTATATTCAATTTAATAACAACATCTTTAAACAAGTATAAGGTATACCTATGGGCGAGAACCTTTCAACCGCAATCTGTGAACTATTCCTTTTTACCCAAGAATTTAAATTTGTACGTTCACTTAAAATTGAAGATAAAAATTATTTCCAATACATCTTTCGTTGTATGGATGATGTTATTGCCTTTAAAAACTTCAAGGAAATAGAAAAAGCTAATATTTACCCCACTTGCCTCAAGTTTAATACCACTAATACAGTTCAATATGATGTAGTTTTCCTTGATTTACATATTCTGGATTACAATCTTTTAAAAATCTTCGACAAACGCAGAGATTTCAACTTTCCCAGACTTAAATTAACTAACTGGAATTCTAATATTTCTAGAAGAGTCATTATCAATACAATTAATACACAACTTCTTAGAATTAAAAGAATCTACAGTAATACAAAGCACCTCCAAGAAGTAGTACTCTACTTTGTTAAAATCTTACAAAGCAATCGTATTCCAAATACAGTCATTAAAAATTCATTAAAAAAAGCTGACATTTACCTGTTTTTTTAGATTTTTTGAGTTAGATAATGAGATTTTTTACTTAAACCCCATAGGGAAGGTGATTGATGTATGGCTAATTCAAAATGATCTAATGTAAAAATGTAAAGTTAATTCCTCTCACAACTTCAATTTTACTCTCCACGTTTGGCTCAGTACTTCAAATTTTTGAATAAGAAACTTAAGCTTGTTTTGGCCAATCCTATCCTTTTGTTGATTTTTAAGGGCCATTTTCGTTTCATGTAGCTTGAAAGCCCTCTAGATTGAAGAATTACGACTTTAATTAACAAATTACTGCATTTTTCAATTTCTGTTGCTTTCTGGCCAAAGTGCCAACTGTCTGTTACGTTTCATTGGCCATAGCTTCATGACGTTTCTTTCCCTTTTACGTCGTCCCACCTTATTAGTAAGCTAAATTCTTATCTTTTCTGGAGGCAAGCGACAATTTTAGCTCATAGCTTTTCACAGAAGAAGTAGCAGATTAAGGTTTGCTGTAGATTTTTTTCTTTCCCTTGTTTCAATTTTGGTCATAGCAAGACCCAATTTGATACGCTTTTAGCTTTAAATTTTAAAAGTTGTTTCCTTCTTTTACTAAGTTTTAACTCTTTAAGCTAGTAGGTCCTCCCTAAAAATCTTGTATTATTGACTAATAGCAATTCGCTATTTATTTTGTTCTGTAGATTTGCCTAACCAGGCTATTCTGTATAATTTTGTTTTTACACCATTAATGTGTTTCTCATTTACTTTTAACCAGCGGAGGCGTTGGGAAATGAAGCAGAGGAACTGAGACTTTTCGTGTTCAGTCTCAATTCTTCTGTTTTGACGAAACACGATATGGAATTAGCTGGAGTCAAAGATCATTGTGCATTTCCGCTGAAGAGTCCGTAATGAGATTCGAATTAGGCTAATTTACCATTCACCGCTTCATTTTTGCTTGTGTCTTAAATAACTTTTGTGTTTATGTTTAAATGTTTTCGGACTGTTTAAACTTTAATCAACATTTTTTAACATTTAAATTTGATCTGAGTTTTACATTCACTTTTTATTTGTCAGTTTTCTTGTTATAATTTCATTTATCTTGTATTTTAACTTTTAATTGCAATTTATTTTAACTTAGTGTTATAAATTATTCACGGGAACCAGTATCACATTTGCTTTAAAGCAAAAGCATGAAGAATTTTCTTTTTCACCTTGTTTTCTAATTTTGCAGCTCAATGCGCAAAATTCTTGACCACAAAGGTCTTTTTTGTTTGTTATCCTTTCTTAAATTATATATATATATATATATAACTTTCAGTTTCAGTAAAAGATGATGAACATGATTTTTTTCAGAAATTGTGCTGAAACATCTTAAAATTAGTTTTTACAATGTGATGTTCTTTACACTTCAAAGAATAGGTCCTAGGTACATCATAAAAGAGATTTTAAAGTTTTAATTTAAAACTGCATGTAATAGAAAAGCAAAATAGAATCTTTTACAAAAAAAGCTTGAGTTATTTTACTATGCAGGCTTAATTCTCCATTTTTGTTAAGAAACAATCACTAATTGAGAAATCTATTTCTTATAACACAAAAAATGCGATTTTAGAGTATATAACACCTTTGAATTTTACAATTAAAATGAAAATCGTGGATGTATAAGCATCAGAAATTATTATTACATTCAGCATGACTAAAATTTTTGATGACATTAATAGCACATATGTTAAAGCTTATGGAAATGTCCTGAAATTAACTGATAGCTAAAAGAATATTGTCTAAAGTAATTCCTTCCTTTATGTCAGAAGTATGATGCCACGGATGATTTTTGACACTTGAAATGACGGCAAAAGTGTATTCAAGCGAGATATACCTAAGGATAATAAAATAATAAAACTACGGTTTTCTACGGATCTGTGCAATCTAGTGACCTTCTGGACAATCATTACAATCTCCAGCTCGTCGATGCAAAGAAAGTGCTTTCGAGGATAGCTGTCTATCAACTGTTAGGATCATCCATTTGTTTAGACATCTTCATCATAGACGCACAATGCTGCTCCGGCGCCTCTATACAAGTTACAGTGCGTGAATCATTTGTAACAGTCTGTCGACGATAGCGTGTGTAACTCTAAGCTCATTCGCAAACCTGGTTCTTTTTTTCAAACTAATAGTCGGCCACTCGAAAATATACGTTGTACAGTTTTAACAGATTCATTTAAGAGTCATTCTTTTCATACCTCTCCACCCCAAAAGAATGTTAAATAAACAATTTAAATGAAGTTTTCTTAGGGCTATCATTTTCTCGGATCTTCAATAAAGTGTTATTATTTTTTAAACAACGATAAATATTAAGAATAGTTCTGAATTTATAGTAACTGTTTAGGATGTGATTTCTGCATAACGGTGTCACGTTATAAAACTGTCGACACCTTATACAACTCAGAAGTTAACTATCAGTTATTGCAGCTGTTAACATGTTTCATTTTATTTTATCGCCATTTTCATCTAACTTAATCCTTGATAAAGTACATTATTTTCCCATCCAGCGTGATGCTGGAATCTCAGACTGAACTGTTACAGATTCAAGGCCTATCCAATCATTCTCGGCGTTAAACGTTTTGCACTTTTTGTTAGAGTCGCGTGATTTCTTAATATTTCAACTTTTTTCTCCGAGAAATAAACTCTAAACTTCATCGCAAACAAACATGCCAAGGCAATAGCGTTCAGTCTTGGAATAATTGATTTTTGACCGACTCATAGTTCTACTAAAATACATTATCGAGACCATCTACTGCATCGAAACTGCTCCTATTGGAAAATCAGATGCATACCTGTAAATTTATGAGATCTTTTGTGCGTCATTTCATTGTCAAAACAGAGGCTGTGATCAATGCCTGTTTCAGGCTCTGGAAGTCTTTGCCTGCCTCTTCAGGCTTTTTAAACTTTGCCTTTTTTCTTTAACTTCTAAAGGGGCTCTGTAATGTCGGAAAAATGTTTGATAAAAGTTCTATAATACAAGCATGATCAGGCAGGCAAATGTTTTGAGTGCTTGGGATAGGAAAATTTTTCATCGCAAGAATGTTCGACTCGTCTGTCTTAATTCCTTTTTGAATGATCTTAAATCCTAAATACCTCAATTCTTTACAAACAAATTTACATTTCTCAATATTTATCTTTAATCCAGTTTCTTTTAGTAAAGAAAATAATTCTCACAGGGCCTTTATATGGCTCTTACAGTGATTCTGAGGTTGCAATTATATGATTATAGTGTATAAAACAAATTTTCTGGGATCGGGCGAAGAATGATATCCGTCACCGGCCGAAAAGATGCATAACTGCCCGATAATCCAAAAGGCAAGCTTAAAAACGCAGTGCCTGATTTTGTGATAGATACCGTTTATTTATCCTCTTCCTGCCTGACAACTGTTTGAATCTGAGAATTATTTCTCTATAATAGGCAGAGAACAGATGGGGTACTTAGTAATATTATTCAGTTTACGGTAGCCAACAGCGAATGTCCATTGTCGAAAATCTGTTGCTGGATATTCATTTATCTTTTTGCACAGGGCCTACAGCACTCGCATATGTACTTCATAACGGAATTATAAATTAAGTTTTCCAACATGATTTTTATGTGTTTCTCAGTGATTCTGTCTTTAATCGCATCATATCTATAAAGGCTTTCAACTGCAAGGATAATGTTTTCCTGTGTAACACTCGTGAGTTGTGACATTGCTTAGGCCAGATTTATCTTTATCTTTAAATAAATGGGAAAATTCCTCTATGCTACCGATTATTTCTTTCTTATCCCCCCCCCGCAAGATGTTCTAACTTAATGCTTATCGTCGACTTAGGGGCTGTATCAATTTCATTCACTGTTAATGTTAATGTGTTTTCTTTAAAGTTAATTTCTGATTTATATTTTTGCAGGAAATCCACCCAAAATAACATCAATTTGTAAGGATTTTAAAACCCAAAACACCATTATTTTGACTTCATTTTTAACTTCTATGTTTAATGCTATGCTACCTAATATCGAACATTGTTCATCTTTTGCAGCTATAAATTCAATACCCTCTTCTTCAAATAATCTGCTGCACTCCCAGAAGTAATTCAAAAATCCTGGCAGACAAAAAACTTCTTTCACTACCACTAACTACGATAGATTCCGTTGGTATGTTATCGACTTCGAACTGTGGTAGTATAGTATCAGTATTCAGCACTGTCTGAGAGGATATGTTATTGACCTCTTTTCCCTGCGCCCAGTTTTAATTTAAATCTTTACTCTGCTCCTTCTTATCAATCCTATCTTTTTTTCCCGAATTATCACCTTTGGGATTTTTTTCATTCCCCTGCCAAATTTCATCATTTGGCTGCCTTGGCGAAAATTTCTGGTCTTGCTGGTGAGCCCTGTATCAGTGGCTTTTCAAAACACTGTTCGTGTCTTTCGATATTCGATCTCTATACGTCTACTTTCATATTTAGTTGCTGGCCGAAGTAAGTTATTTAACATCTGAGGGCTCCTTAATTCTGTAAATTCCTACATCTTTGGGAACATTCGAGGGACTGCCATTTCCAAGATCTTACTCTCTTGCTCATTCTCATATAACTTATATAATTCCACTTTAATTAATGCAAACTTTGTTAATTCTTCACCCTCCATTTGAAATTAACCAAAGAACACTGTTTCTAACCTATTTCTTACTGGTTGAAATACTTTCAACAGAGCATGCTTGAAAGCTTTATAGGAACAACTGGGTCCATTGAAGTGGCCTAATAATGTTTTCCCAATAAATTTATACCAACTCAAATCTTGGCCGTTTAATACTGCATTTTGAGGTTCTTATTCAGCGTACAAAACAAAATACGTCTCAGTTTCTTCCAAAAACTGTAATACCAACCCTGTTCCATCAAATACAATGTTCGGGGGGACCGTCTAATACCGCATCTTTACCTTGTCTTTGTTTCATTACCACTTCCTTTCTACAGTTATACACAATACCAAATTAAACGTTATTCAAAACTTAAGAAACTTCGCAACAACGTTCTTCCAATTTATTATTTTTGGTGACAACTGTACTACCTGTTGCGGGTTCCAAACAACTTAGCTGCATAAATTCACTATCAGTAAGGTATTGCATCTAATTTTGGGAGGTGAATTATCATTACAACGTATAGCCATTAAATAAACAGACACAGAATTAAAAAGTTAATTCTACCTCACCACTTTAAGTTTGTTCTACCTCACCGCTTGTGAAGGATTAAATTAAAATATATAAACACAATCTTACCAGCCTACCTGGATTTGGTTTCAATACAAAGCTTCTCTTCCAAAAAAAGACATAAGTTCAGCAGTGTTAATTTAACCTGGACAGAAACTACAAGCTTACCTAGACCGCGGCAAAACTTCAAACACCCACTCACTAAAACAGGATTTAACCGCATTTTAAAGAATTCCAAACTAGATCAGCAATAGCGTCGTCAGCAGTTTGTTTGCTTCAATCGGTAGGACAGTGGAATGTAAGCCAAACTTCTACACTCTTATTCGTAAATCTCTAAACTTTATAGTAAAACTATCTGCCACTCAAATCTACATAAATTCTGGAATGAGCGAACCTCATGGCAAAAACAGGCAGAACGGAAAGAACTAAATTAACATAACCTTTTGTTAACAGATCTTAACCATAAACTAAGACTATATTTTACTCGTTTTTATGTAACTAAGACTTTCTCTTCATAATATTTTGCGAGAAGCAAGTGGATAAACTACTCTTTACTAACAGAAAACTAATGGATTGGAACACAGTTAGTGAATGGAGATTTTTTTTAATCAATGAAAAAGTATTGCATCCTACACTGCAATGCACTACAGCCGAGCCATCTCAAAAGCCGGGAAAGATAAACTGGAACTTGTCACGTGATGCCTTGGCTAAGGATCTTCTGTTTCGTGTTTATGGTATAAATCCTGGGCTCAAAATTCTTTAGTGAAACAATGCCTGGAGACAGTTTCTTAGACATGATCTGCGTTTTGACTTGCGGTCAAGTATATCGCAACGATTGCAAACTGACTATGCTATAAGTTTTCTGTTATGTTTTCATAAAATTTAAAAGATGAAATTTTTATTAAATAGTTTTCCTACAAAACATTCTTTGCCTTTGTAACAATGGAGATAACCAAGAAAATCCTTACAGTCATTATGTAATAATATTTAGATTAAGTAGAATGGAAGATTAGCAATAAATTAGGTGGACAAATTTCAAATGATGCCTTAAATTCCATATTCCATTCCCTGTTTAGACACGGAATTCATTAATCTATATTAATTTTCAAATAACTTTCCTCAATAATAAAATCCCGATTACGTTTATAATAATACTGTAATATAAAAACATATTCGTGCTTGCAAATATTGACACATAATGAGAAGTGATAAATAACATACTCTTAAAATATTCTGTTCATGATTATTTCTTCAGTAATCTTACTTAAAATTATGCTAATGTTGCTTTAGTTTAAATGTTTATGCTAATGTTTCTCTAGTTCTTTAGTTTAATATAATATTATTTTTTCTTAATATATGTAGAAAAAGAGAATGTCAAAAATAAGGAAAAAGAGAAAAGTATCTGCATAAAAATTATACAGATGGTAAAGAGTCAGCATTCTCAGAGCAGCAAAGAGCAGAGAACATTCTCTTAAAAAGTCATTGTAAATAAGATCACCTATCCTGTAATGAAAATGATATGAAGAATAAAATGTCTTACAGAAAAGCCTAAAGAAATAAACAACCAAAGCAACGATTTATTGGAACGTAATATGATTATCTTTGGGCAGGCCCGCGTTTGGGGTTAAAACGCTCACGCTAATAATGAAATCAGAGAATTTGAAAAACATTATTATTAAGTGCCTTAACTCAGCGTAGCCACTCAAGGATACATACGAAGTACTTTCAGGTTCCTTTCCGTCCATGGAAACAGATGAAAACAGTTATGCTTCATTCTATTCTCCGCCCTCCGCACGTTGCAGGTCTCGTTGGGTGTGTTCGAGCTCTCAGACCTATAATTACGAGAGATGACTTACGTATATATTATGTGCATGCACACAATGCTTTATTTGTGCCTTTGGTGCGCACACAATTATGTCAAATGCCTCTTCTTCTTGATCTCCCTTTAGCTGGGAGACAAGAGGTGTGCCTCACTTATTGGAAGCGTTTTTGCATCAACAGAAAATTTATTTATATTTTATTTATCTTAAAGTGTCGTTTATTCAATGGTTAATGATTAAAATAATGTATTCTGGTAGATTAATCTAAGTTATTTATCAAGGATAAGATTGCTTTTTTATGAAAATATAATTCTAGATATGGAATTTATATACGGATCAGTTGCGCTTTCGTGATTAATGTTTCCTACAAGAAATTTTGTACCCAATAGGGTAGGAATTCGAAGCAGTTACCTTGTTTAGTCTTGAGCCATCAAAAATTACAAATACATTCAATGGGAGAAGATTATCTGCAATGTCGTTGAAACCTGGTCTTAAGTCATAAGCTCAATCTGAATTATTTGTGATTTTCTTTCTTTTAAAGTTTTAGTCAGTACTGCTGGAGTTTAATTATCTGGGAGTATTTTATAAAAACTGATACCAAATTGTAAATTGTCTTATATTTTATCACATTAAAGACCCAAAGCATCAAGTGTATTTCGTGCTTATAAATGTATTTTTAATTTAAATCGGAAAGGATAACATATGTATCGCAATTTTGATTTTCCTTTAGATTATGTTAATCCTGGTCTAGTAGATGTGTTTGTGTTCGTTTTTAATTTATTTTGGAAAAGTAACTTCACAAAGTTTCAAAATCAGATATTTTATTTTGAGTATTTACCGATTTCTTTGCAAAATTGTGAGGTTTGACGAGCCTAGAAACATTTATATGCAAAAGAATAATATTTCTCTCCTACCTATTCTCTCATTTAAATTGTTTTGCTAAATATTGTAATTATATTTTAATTTTGGTTATTTTTGATTAATGCGGAAAACACTGAGTGTGGAAACACACTTCTGCTGAGGACTGGAAACACACTCTGCTCAGTTATGCATCTAAATTTCTACCTTAACATAGTAAATTGCCTAATCTTACCTTCTCCTCCCCAAAATCACGCACTGAAAACACAAAATCACTGTAAAATGGAAAAAAGTTTAAACAATTGATTGTATTTATTAATTATTTATTGAAAAATTACAGTATGATCATAAGGGAAATAAAAAAGAGTGCATTTACCCAAAACCCCCGGAGTAAATATGAGTCAATTTTCTTTATAAAGATCGTCACGAAGACACCCATCTTGTTTGGCATATCACCCTAAAACACTTTTCCATAACTGATCATATAAACGAATGAAGATTCTTTGGTCAAAATCGTCGCTTGAATACATGGCAAGAAACTTTATTTCGTAATGATCCGCCTTAAATCCCTGCTGCAAATTTTGCTTTCTTTTCAGCTTTAATAAGATGTTATAGTAATGAGCAGTGAACATGCGCTGTAAAAGCTGGATAAAGAGTCTGGAAAGAAATTGGAAGATTAAAATTAAAGAAACGGTGCAATTATAAAGAGAGAAAAAGAAAGAAAACACATGTTGCACTTGTCAAAGAGATTTATATCTCGAATTAATGGATGTTATATTTTTGCTCATAATTTTATTACGAACATGAGTTCCAGTAAAAAACACTTGTAAAGCTTTAATTTATTAAGTATATTGTATACAATGCTTCAAGCCTGTAAACAGTATATAATAAATACACTTTCTGCATTATCAGCATTTAATTAAAAAACTTTATTTCGCAACAACCAGTTTGAGACTTTTGTCTGAAGAAGTGATTAAAGACATATCGATTGATTATTATCCAAACACAGAAATAAGTAAGAAACAAAGAGATACACTACTATTTTCATTTAAGGTATGAGAACAGTGATATTGAAGATAGATATACAGAAACAGAAATCTTTTTATAGCTTCCTCTAAGTGCTACACTTTGACAGTTTATGAGTGAGTCACTTTCCTTCTCCTGCATTGAAAGTATTTTTAAGGAGAAGTATGAATGGCATACCGGATTTATTAATAAATAAGCATCAGATCTAAAGATTCGTCAAGTCACTAAAGTTTCGATGCGTAATCTAATAAAATATGCTTAGAAAATAAATCACTGTAAATTCGAAAAACTTTTCCACTTGAAGTTTTCGGAAGTGTGTTATTTTTATTTGTTGTTCATGCAGATTAATCAGTTATAAATCTTTTTCGGCTACTCCACTCTTCTGAAACGTTTCCTTTCAAATAATTTAGTATGTAAAGAAGAGTTCCAATGAAATTAAACGAAAAAGGTATTTCTCCATTTAGCATTTTTATACCTTCCGGGAAACTCTTCTTTCTCGGTCTTGTATTTCTCGGTTTTCCTTTCGCATTAGGCTTCTCCTTTCCCTTTCAACTCATCTCTTGTCATTCAAGTAAAGAAGGATAAAGAAATGTTTCGAAAACACTCGCCACATCAAGTGGCAAACGTGCCGAATACCTTATCTCTTTTTCCTGCGCTACAAACCCTCCTCTTCTTGCTCCCCGTAGCCCGAGCCACTCTCTTGCCTCTCCCCAGAGTTTCAGGCCTCGCCTATTGATGGCCCGAAATAAGGAGATGGGAAGAACAGAAATGGACAAACTCTCCGAAAGCGGTCTGGCAGTGCATATAGATGGGATCTCCCCATCGCATACTTGCAGCTGGGTGGTAAACTGAATTGGACAGTAAGAAAGTGCAGAAGGAAAGGGTATATAAAAACAGAAAGGGAGTAACTTCGGTGGATTTAGTATATACCGTTTCCTCCGCTGTTAGCTGGTCGATTAGTTGACGCTGGATTCCATGGCAGGATTTTCTTTTTCCTTCTCACTTTCTTCCCTTTTCCGAGCTTTTACAAGCACTCAAAGCTAAGTGGGCGAATAGTTTCCTAATGGCCGGTTCGCTTTTGCAGTCACAAACAGCCTTGCACCATTAAAGAATTCACTACGATGGAGCAGACGTCCATTGCCCGAGACTCTTCACCAGGAAAGGTATTATCCGAGAGAAGGAAGGGAGAGAGAACCGCCGCAATCACATTTTGACGATTGCAACTTCGGCTCATGTAATCTTATTTCTAATTCCCCGTTCAAACTGCTATAAATGTGAGATTTTGTGCATTTTCTTCTAACTCACGTATAATTTGCATATTGTAATACCGTGTAAGTAATCACATAGTGTCACACGTGTAATACGTATATACATGCGTGTGTGTATGTGTAAGCATTATTGATAAATCTTTAAAATAATACTTGAGAAAAGCAATTCCTGCACCACTGTTGGCTGGCTGAGGAACATTACATGCAGCAATTGGTATAGGAAAAATATTTATTTTTTGTGAGCATGAACTATTGTTTTTGACGTCGTTTATAGTTCTATTAATTGCTGGGATATAATGGCAAAATGTTGTGCATAGTAGAACATTTCAAAGAATTTAGTCAAGAATAGTTATAAGAGGATTAATGTTAAGAAATTATGGCATAACTGGCATTTTCATAAACTTCTGCACTGTACAAATTAATTGCGATAGAAATCAAGATAAAAAGTGACAGTAAAAAATTAAAAGTTTAACTGTTAAGAAAATAACATAATTGTCACATGATCTAATGACCAATAAATACACCCTTAAAACAGTGAAAAAGAGTCAAGCTGTTTTATACTTAATTTCCTTCATATGTAAAATGTTGCGCAAAAGTCTCATTTAATGAAACTTTAAAGTAACTATTATTTTACATTAACTAGTTTTATTCATAACAATAACCTTTATTATATAACTTTTACTTTCCGTTTCCTCACCAGAGTATTCGAGCTGAGGTTTTTTAATTGTATGATAAAGCGTGTTTCTGCCTGCCACTCCGGTTAAGTTTGAAAGTATTCGGATTTGCGAATAGTTATGAATAGTTTTGCGAATAGCTATACTATAGTTTCGCCGGTTAGAAATTTAATCCAACTTAGATTTAAATATAATTGTGTAATCTTTGACTACTAGCCTACGCTTTAATTTAAATTCGACTGTTACTTTAGTTTCATCCAACAAGTGGTGTTTATTTTTTAAGTACAAGACATTCTCTTACGTTCAAGTTCTGTTTTAATAAAAAGATTGTTTTAAACCTTCTCAAGACTTCGCATTTGATTTCAGACACAGCGATAATTCGCTCTATGTCTGTTAAGAATTTGAATCTAGTTCATGTTCCCAAATAAAATCAAACTGTATAAAGCTACAAAATTTGCAAATACTTTTTGATGTAATTTTTATCTAAGATTAAACAGTTTTGATATCTAAATTTTTTGTGGCAATTATTATAATTTGTTTTGTTCTGTTTGTTTAGAAGATAATCTGAAAGAATTAAAAATTATTATTACTTTTTAATATAACAACTTTTGAAGCAATATTTAAATTTCAAGTACTTTAGGAGCATCAAATGAACGGGAAAATAAAATAAATGTTTGGGAAGTTATGGATGGAGCACAGAAAAAGACTATAGCAAACTCAAATGTTCATTAAAAGGTTGCTAAATTTACCATCTACAGAGAAACATTAATCGGCAGTGTCCAAATAAGGAAATTAGGACACCTTATATTACTTACTTTAGATGGTATTGAATTCTTTTCATTGTATCTGAGCTGTACGCAGAAACAAAATCTCTCTAAAAGCCAGAGAATATCTCTGAATCTCTTCTTTCAAACAAATTTTATGAAATTAAAATTTTACAAGAGTTTCTCCCAGGAATGTATTGCTTAATCAGACTCAATAAATCGTTTAGAGTTTGCTAGAAAACAGAGACTGAACAGTTGAACCATGAGTAATAACATTTTAGACAGATGAATCCAAGTGAGAAAATTTTAATACAAAAATGAAGGAACGTATCAAATGAAAACTAAAGGAGAAGCACGACAAGGAATGAACTGTGAAACGCCTGCATTATTCTGCAATAAGTAGCAGACATGATATTGCCTTTTTAGTCGAATATTTTATTATCAACAAGACAGTGACCCAAACAAACTTGAGAGCTCTGTATAAATTATTTAGCATAAGCTAATAATACTCTAGAGTGCTTCTAATTCTGCTTTGGCTGCTGAAACCCCTACTCTTCAATACGTTTTAAGGTTTTGGGAATTATGTAGATAAAGAGCTACAAGAGATCCAAACACACCTTAGGTGTAACGCTTTGAAGCCGGTCCGCTATCAGATCTATAGATTTGAATTATCAATAAAAAGGAAAATTTAATAAAATCAAGTCAGAGAGATGTATTCAATGCAAAACTGATTTTAAGAAATGTATTTATTTTTCTTCTAATTTGTTTTGTTATTCCAAAGCAAATGCTGCTCTTTTTTAAGTTATTAAATGGCTACTTCGTTTTACTTAAACTAAAAGTTGTCTAAAGTTCTCCCTGAAACATGCCTTTTCCTTCCATATTTTACTGTAGTTCCAAATCATTAAATGATTACAATAGAAATAACAATTAAGACTTCTTTTGCCTTCTACTTAAAGTACAAAACTAAAGCTAATGGACGCAAATTTACTTCTAGTGGGATTAACCCAGAACACACAAATTCAAAATTAATTACAGTTCACAAATTAAGTGCTCTATCCTAGTACTCGGCTTGGTAAGATTTCAAGAACTAATTATAAAATTTTAACTGCAAAGGAGAAACAAACCGAGAAATTAATGAAAAATATACAAGAGGCGTTTTTAGGGCCGGCGGGCATTGTCCATTCTTTATTTCTTAACATAGATTCTTACCCCTACTTAAAACTCCTCTTACTTACTTTTGATAGCGTAGAACTGTAGGAGTAAATGACAAAATTTAACAAGAACAAGTCATTCTGCTTAAAGTAAACCTTTCAATAAACAAACACATCTTATCGTGTTATATATTTCTGACTACTTTTAACTAGTTCCAAGACATGAAGAAAATGACTTTATTCTAATACTTTTTGCTTGCCGCGTATGCCTGAATCATTAAGAGAGCTGCGTTAGGCTTCTGAATCCGGAATAAAATCACAAGGAATGGGCTGACTGCATAGACGCTTTTGTGAGTTTTCCCTCATTAGTAGTGAGGGCACGAGCAAGTTCCCTTAGAAAGTATTCTAAGAAGGTAAACAGCTTTAGCTTGTTTGCCATAACCAATTAAGCAATGCAGTGGCTTTGCAGTGGTAATATGTATATTTTATTTTCTTTCATATTGTAAATTACATTGGAAAATTATATGATTTTTATTTTTAAATTTTGGGAAGTTTTTGAAAACCTACTTAAAACCAGTTTGAACGCCGGAATTTTATAACATAACTAACAGTTTAACAAATCAACAAGCTTGAATTTGGCGTAATTTTTAGTCAAGACTCTTACGAGGGCAAACAGGTACAGGTTTTTCTTCATCAGGAGCAAAAATATCTGTTTAGCAGATTTCTTTGCTCCGGACGAAGAGAGACCTGTACCTGTTTGCTCTCGAAGTCGCTAGAATATTGACTATAATCTACGCTAAACGCAAATAACGCAACTAAATCAATGTTGTTGATTTGCTAATTTTATGTTTTACTTTCGCTTGTTTCTCTTCTTAATATTCATATTCTATGAATCTTCCAAAGAGTATGATACGTATTAAAACAGTTTGCAAATATATAAGTCAGTTTCTAAAAACGTATCAAGAAACTATTACTTGCATATACCGGATTTAAGGATAATTTTCATGACATTCTTTTCCAAAAGCAAAACAACTTTGTTTCTGTAAACCTTCTGAAAGAAATCATCATTTGGTAGGTATCTTTATTGAAAATCATGCCTTAACGAAAATTTTATTGCATATATAAATATTTATCAATACGGATTGGTATTTAGAATACACAGAGTTTAACTTGTTTTGGTAACATAAACTGTTGTCAAACTCCTAACAGACTTAAAGCGAACTATCGCTATGTCTGGGCAAAACTATTAAGTCTCGAGAAGGTTTAACAAACCTTTTATTTGATCAGAAAATTAATATAAAATGCTCGTCCGTCTCGTGCTTCACAGGATCAGCCAACAACTTATTGCGACGTAACATAAAACAACCTTCAAATTTAAGAATTATGACTAAGTCTAGTGGCCGAAGCCTATACAATCTATTTAACGCGAAGTTGCCTCAAAAACTTCTAACCGGCTTAACAATTTAAAGGTCAGCAACTATAATGCAAAGACGAATAATACAATCTTATCTAAGCTAGCGAAATTTAGCAACATAGCCTCGAGAGTTCGAAACACCCTTTGACTTACTAACCAACCTCAGCTTAAATACTCAATCTAATTTGCATCCTGGCGAGGAAACGGAAGGGAGAAGAAATAGTTCAGATCTCAATCATAATAACTGGTTAAATTAACGTAATGAAACATTGCAACTACATTGTCGAAAGTATATTGACAGTAATAAAAATTTTTATTTATGCAACGAATCGTAGCGTTAGTTAAGTATAGTGGATATAAGTGGGAATGTAAGTGTGAGTTGTTCCGTAGTATTATCAGTGATATATATGCATGGTGTATGACGTATGTAAAAACCTCTTGAAGAATCTTGAATTATTTTCTAAATAACTTTTCAAAAATCCATATATCGCTCTTCTGTTACTAGCGAAGAAGCAATTTGCTTTTCTAAAACCATCTTATAGTTTTAAAAGAGAGAATTCTTTTACTTTAACGTAAAGGGTCTTACATCCTTTGCCTTCTACTTTTTACACAACTCTATTTATACCTTCAATTTAATAGCCACAATTTCGGTTTTATTCTGAGCTACAAAAATAACTGAACAACTTAACATTTTCAGGAGCTGGAAACACTGAATAGACGCTCATTTTGAATATTCATTGAACACTGAATGGATAGCAAGTAAAAACTTTTATCATTACTATTTAATTTTATCTAATGATATTTTTCAAAAGCTTAAATACTTTAGTACAGTTGTTTTGTACGTTATGTTATTACTTTGTAGAGTCATTAGGTTATTTTGGAAGCGGGAGACGTGAAAATGTGCAATGCACTCTCTTGGACTCGAACCTGGACCTCTCAAATACTCGCCGAGTGTGTTACGGTTACACCACGAAGACATGCTGGAAGGAGACAGAAAATACCTTATATACTCCCCTTTTTCAGGTACGACTGGGGATTAGGGAACTTAGTCGTCAAATCCTGATGGAGATGAATTATCGTTAACAACCTTTTTGGTTCGGGGCCCACTGTAGAATCATTAGATTTTTTATGAAGCAAAAGTCGTCAAAAAGGAGCACTGCCCTCGTCGAGACTCGAACCCAGGACCTCTCGAATACTCAATGAGGGTGCTACCGTTACACCACGAAGGCATGCTGGAAGGAGGGATAAATGCCTTATAACTAAACTATTAATATTAAAATGTTCATGCCTTAAATTAACTTTAGCAAGATTTAAGCACTTTGGACTCTACACCTTTCCTCTTAGATACAGATCAAACCTCATTGTTGTTATTTTATATACTTTAGCGAGTACGGAGTATGCACCTAAATTTCCTCTCTATATTAGTTAGTGAATGACAGACAACAGTTTCAATATGAGATTTGACATTGTACTGGAAAAGTACATTTTGATTCACTCATCTTTTTCTGTGATCGAAAGGAGCTTCTGTTAATTCCCTGTCTTCGATTACTTTTTGTTAAGAGCTCCTGTTCATCTCTTTATCCGCTGATAGTAAAATCTACCATCGAATTCTTGACTCCCCTTCTGATTCAAAATTCTCTTCTCAGTAATACTCCTGGCACTGCACAGAAAGCATGATTTTCTACGGGCGCAGTCCTGGTTCTGACGTAGCGGCACCAAGTTCTCTTCATTTACATATTGTCTGGTCCATCTTTCATCAACAATTATACTACTGTGCAGATGTCTTCCCCTTCATGACAACGAAGAAGGAATTAAAGAAACATTTTGTTTTCATATTCTAATGTGGAAGTTTATAGAGCATCAAATCATTCATCTTTACGAACCAAAGACTATGCATTGTGTTTTCGACCCTTTAATTATTAAAGCTGAATTCTTTGTTGATTTACAGAAAATCATTATATTCATTAAAAAATCATCAAGGACGTTTATCTTAAGTAAGTTTTCTGTAGTTGTAGTCATAAAATGGAGTGGCAGAGGTACATCCCTGTTTACCATCTCCTGCAGCAGCAGCTTCTGCTATAAGGCTTTCTCACGCCTTCTTATCAAGCGTTCGTGGTGTAGTGGTTCTGCACGCTGGGCCGATATTCCAGAGGTTCGTGGTTCGATTCCTGACGAAGGCGACTGCTCATTTTTCATCTTGCTTGCTTCTAAAAATACCTAATGTCTCTACAGTGGCGCCCGAACTAAAAGGATTGTGGATAATGATTCTCCTCACCCAGGATTTGGCGACTGGGTCCCCTAAAAACCCCAGTCGCTCTTTAAAAGGGGGAGAATATAAGGTATTTCTGCCGCCTTCTTAGCGAGCCATGGTTGGTAGTAGTCAGCACACTGAGCCGGTATTTCAGAGGTCCGTGGTTCGATTCCCGGCGAAGGCGGTTGCTATTTTTTCATCTCATTCTAAAAATCCTAATGTCTCTACACTGCCTGTAGACGCACTTCAGGCTACTCACAAACTTTATACTACAAATATTTTCTATGCCGTTTAAGTTTTGCGGCACGTATCAGACTAATGAAGCATAAAAACTATAACATGCACTTTGTCCTCCGTATTTGTTTCTACCTACTGCGCTCTGTTTTATGGAGTGGTTGAATTTCATTTTAAATTGCATGCGACTATGCTGGAATAATTTTACATTTGAGTTTCTATACAAGCATATTCGCTCTGCTTTGCTTACATTTAATTCCATAGTCCACTGATAATGAGTGATACCATACGTAATGCCTTCATGTTACACAACATTGTAATCTTTACGAGGGATAATGGTGTTTTTAGTGAAATTAACAGTGCTCACGAGAATTTTTCTATTATGATATTCTGGGCAAAAAATAAGAGGACTCATATTTTTTCCTGAAACGATTTATATTTCTTTCCTAAAAGAAGAGTTAAATATGCCATATTCTGTTGAGGTTTTACTCATCATATGGGAAAAGGTTAAAGGTAAAAGCGTTCCACAGATGGTTGTCTTTATATACGATTAATGTTTTTGCAATATAATTGATATAAATGCATTTTCAGGTATTAATATGCTACGGCTTGTTACGTAGTGTAATATTTAGTTTTAATAGCACTTCTAATGAATGATAAAGTAGGGGAAAACAGACGGAATTACAAACATGCCTTATAAGTCGTGGTGAATTTCGATAGTAAATCAGAAGAAAGGCTACCTCATGCAGTAAGAATGATATAATATGCTTAAATTTCGAGCTTCTGTTTTTTTTTTTTTTTCCTATAATGTTTACAGGTAATAGCTTCGAAATGGAAAATATATTTCGATAGAAAATAACTAAACTGATTAAATCTGAATGTGTTAAATAATTTACAATATTCTTTTGACAGAATTTATTATAAATTACTGGCCCACCAGCGGTCGAGCGGTAAAGACGCTGAACACTGGTAGTTCGGTCCGAGGTTCGAATCCCGCGAACGGGCTGGCTGCATGGGCGTTTTCGTAGTTTTCCCCATGTGTAACGTGTATACGAGCCAGTTTCCCTTAGAAAGTCCTCCACGAAGACATCCCTCCTCTTAGGCAGATAGCCCTCGAGGCTTTGCCATAATCACACACGCACACACACATTATAAATTACTGAATTTTATTGCGTGTTTCTAGTTGGGTTTAAAAAACAAAATAAACCAAAGGACATTCAAAGCAATAAAAACTGTGTTCCATAAATTACTTATTGAATGGTATGCATACTTGATCTCCTCATTTTTCTTTTCATTTTGGGAGAACGATTAATAAATGGCAACCGGGAAATAAAATGTTTGATAAAAGCATCTGACCTGAGTAGAGTAATTCTTCTTTTTCATAAGATTATAAAGTATCTTAATTCAACTTATAATACATTTTTGCTTTCATTTATACTGCAAATAAGACTAATATTTCATTAGATTAATATTTCAAGTAAAATTTAAAGCAGCAAATTTTTCTCCTCATTATTGCGAGGTGAAGTCAATAAATAAGTCGCATAAGGAAGCAACAATATAACCTAACGAGAGACTCACTTGAAATTCATTTTATTTCTGTAAGTAAAATCATTTATTCATTTTAATTATTTACACGCTTTATTAAATTATGTTCAAATAAATTTATCCTATTGTTTTATCAGTGCTCCAACATCAGTTGCATAAATTTTTTGGACAGCAGTGTCAGCCATATTAGGATTTTATCTTAAACGCTGGTCTCATCTGCAAAGATATTTCTCGATCCACCTGTGCACGGCTTTACGTAACGAAACTTTTTTCCACAAAGAGGAAAGTTTCCTCTATGAATATTTTTCGAATGCAGTCCTCCCCTCTCCCCCCCAAAAAGTGATAACAGCACGCTGCTCCTCTCTTGTTCTGTCATCGAGATCCATCGGCATTTTCAAACAGAACTGCGCATGTGCAACAGGTACTTAGTTTCTAATGAAATGAATATCATGAACTAGGATGGTCTTGCTACCTATTAACATACATAGAAAGTGCTCATTGATATTTTCAAGTATGGGGGGGGGTCATGACAATTTGTGGTTTACTACCTGACTTCTTCTCGTGAAATTAGAAACTTTCCAAAATTAGATAATATAAGTGAAAATTGACAATATCTAAGTCCGAGCTGTGAATTTTTATATATGTACATACAGTGGATGGACAAAAATATGGAAACACCTTGTGAAATGCATGTTTGAAAAGAAAGATTGATTTTAATGAAATATGTAGGTGGCGCTGGCGTTTTTGACTACTGACGCCACCTATACAACTTCGTAAATGTGCTAAACAGTTCAGTTGTTGTCGGAGTACTGTTATATGAGGTTGTCATTGCATTATGTCAGAGTTAACAGACTTCGAACGTGGGGAAATTGTTGGAGCACGTATGGTAGGTGCTTCCGTAAGCAAGGTAGCCGAGGTGTTTAGTGTTTCAAGAGGTACTGTATCGAAGATTTATTCCGCATATTTGAAAAACGGAAAAACATCTGCTAAATCACAGCGCGGACGAAAGTGTGTACTGAGTGATCCTGACAGACGATCATTAAGGGCAATTGTGACGAAAAATAAGATGACCACAGCTGCAAAAATTACTGCTGAAATGAATGTTGTGTTACCGAACCCTGTGAGTACCAAAACAATTAGAAGGGAGCTTCATAAAACAGGGAATTGCTGGCCGTGCTGCAATTGAGAAGCCACTCATCAGTGATGCTAATGCCCGTAACAGGAAAAGGTGGTGTTTAAGTCATAAAGGCTTGGACTATAGAGCAGTGGAAGCGAGTAATATGGTCTGACGAGTCTTCTTTCACATTGTTTCCCACTTCTGGCCGAGTTTACGTCTGGAGAACGCCATCTCAAGCCTATAATACAGACTGCTTGTTGCCAAGAGTGAAACATGACGGGGGTTCTGTTATGGTTTGGGCAGCCACATCCTGGTTCTCTGCTAGCCCCATGATAACTGTGTCAGGGCACATGACTGCCAAGACTTATGTGAACATTTTGGCCGATCAAGTTCATCCCATGGTACAAACTTTGTTCCCCGGTGGTGATGGTGTCTTCCAAGACGACAAAGCCCCTGTTCACACAGCTCACATTGTCCAGGACTGGTTTTCTGAGCACGAGGATGAGTTGTCCCATCTCCCCTGGCCACCACAGTCACCAGACCTGAATATTATCGAACCTTTATGGTTTACATTGGAACGGAAAGTGCGTTCTCGTTATCCACCGCCAACATCGTTATCTGAACTTGCCACCGTTTTGCAGGAAGAATGGTATAATATTCCCTTGGCAAACATACAGGAACTGTATTTATTCATTTCGAGAAGACTGCAAGCTGTTTTGGATGCCAACAGGTTTCCTACACCATATTAAGAAAAGAAACATGTTTTTTTAAAGGTGTTTCCATATTTTTATCCAACCCCTGTATGAATATCAATCTGAAAAAGTATAAGATTCCCAGATTCTAATTTTTTTCACAAAAAACATTTCGATTCTTTTACCTCGTAAACGTTCTTTTTAATCTTGAATGAATATTTGAGAGAAAGTTTTATTTTATAAAACTTCAAATAGTATATAGTAAAGGTAATTTTCTGATGAATAAATTATCAGCATTAAAATCCAATCTTTTCTCCTTAAAGTATATCTAACGTTGCGAAAGTTGAAGTTTTGTTCTATGATTGAAAATGCAACAAATATTTGAAGTTTATAACTTGAAAGACCTAGTTACTTATTGGCTACTGGAAAAGGACTGTAATGGAATATTATAAAATAGAGCAGAAATATTTTGCTACAGGAACGATTTACTGCAGAAATAGTTTTATTACAGGATTTGCATACACAATTTAACATCTGCAGCAAATAGCAAAATTTCGGAAATCATTATAAACGTTAAATAGATAAAACAAACATACCTGCAACTATTTTTTTAATATTATTTCATTATCACTTAAATTAAAACCAAAGATGACATCCTTTGTATATTTATTGCAAATTGCTTGAAAGGGATTAAATTGGCATTTCATTGCACCAGATTAAAAGCTATATAGCTGTTTTACTTCATTAAAATAAGTTCAAACAAACTTTTCTTGATCTCATTTCATTCGAAAAATAGGTAAAGTACTATTTGTTTGTAGTTTAATCATTTTCATATAATTCTTTCCTTCCAGTCTTCGACATAAAAAGGAGATTTTGAAATTTAGTGATTTAGTACATATTAGTGATATTTTATAGGTACAAGGCATAAAAGCTTATTAAGATTTCGTTCAAAATTTTCAATTCTCGATGAAAAAGAGACCCTCTTAGATGATGCATTACTTGTGTAGATTTAAATGAATAATAACTGTATATGAATTAAAAGCTAAGCGGGAAGTCTTTATTGTTAATTACTCAAATAATATTTCGCTGAATCGTTGAAAATAGCTTAATCATCTGAAGTAAATGAGAATCTATAAATTTCAAATATATATATTACTCATAACGAAATAGTCAGCGTCTGCAGACAATTAATACATGGATAATAAAAATTAAAGGTAGTTCATCTAAATTCTGTATAATATGCAATATATCATGACATAAATGTATGTATTACTATTTGATAGAGAATTTGTATTTTTTGGTTATTTGACACTTAAAGCATTCACTTTATTATATTCAGAATTATTTATTTACAGTTTTTCCACTATCATCACTGAGGAAATCCTGGACGCCGAGAAGCATTTTTAAGATACATAAAAAGATGTGAATATGATATATAAAAGATAAGATTGACACTTAAAGCATTCAGTTTTATTCAAAATAAATTATATACAGTTTTACTAATTTTTATTTCAATTTTCTAGTTTTTTAAATTTCTCAGTATTTGATCTCCTTAATGTTGTGTAAAGATTACCTAGTGATGTCATTTTTCTTTCACTCACGTATGCAACTTTCACCAATACCAAACATCATTGTTGCAGCACGATTTCCAGTTTCTTTCGCAAACTGAATGATTTTGCATTTGAAACCAGCGCTATGTTCTTTTCGGTTGGCAGGAGCCAAATTTGCTACTAATAGGAACATTATATCAAGTATATTTCAGCTAACGCAAATGCGATTTACTAAAGCCTTCGATATTCACTTCAAAATCACGGCTTCAAATGACTACAGAGAGATAAAATATTTGACTTCTAATTCCTCAAATTTATTCGGGTTCCAAATTATTTCACCCGCTTTTTCTCGAAACCCTAGAATAACATTCTTGTGCACAGCTGCCTTTAATGCAGTCCACCGTTTTTGTAAAATTATTTACTTCTTCACGCGTTTTCTACACACATATAGTGTTCCCCGTATTGCTTGTCAATTCAGTATACCATTGTTCGAAAACCTGGGAAAAATCTTCGAATGAAAGACTTCAAAAGAATTTAGTATGTATGTATCTTTCAAATTTCTTCATAATTAATAAAAGTGTGCGAGTTATACGGCGAATGTACCTAAAAATTTAAAAAATGTAACTTGAAATTGCGTGTGCTCTTTATACACCGGTGCACGTTATACGCCGGAGTATATGGTAATTAATAAAATTGACTTAGGTTTATGCCTATCTTCCTAAAAGTTTTCAATCTGAAATTTTAAATATTTAAATCTGAGCAAATATGAATTATCGATGTGTAAATGCTTCCTCCCTGATTTATGGTTTTCTGAAATGAAATAAGATCTTAATAATATTTACTATGAGTTTTATGATATTCGCAGTATTTACTGACGACCAAAGCTTTCTCATAAATATGCTAGTTAAAAAATGAAAACATTTATAACAGGCAACTTATTTTAAAATTCAAATGTAAACTGAGAAACTAATTATTGTGGAATGTAATTTACATGAATGCCTTAATAGAATCTTACGGTCATTAAAAATATTTAATAAAATGGTTCTTCAGCCCTTAAAATTGATAGCAATTAAAATTGATAGCAATCAAAATTAAATATGATATAATTATATAAAATGATATAAAAAATGAAACACTGATTCAGAATCATATTGTTTAAAGATATTTTTTTCTTTGCTGAAAACTGAAAAGAAAATAAGCGAGTAAGACTTTTAAGTTTTATCATTTATGTCTTTTAATTAGCAAATGAAAAATATTTTTCTTCCCTTTTCATTTCCGAACGTTTTCATTTACTAGTGGTAATTAATTAGGACAAAGAAGTTTGAAATGCTTTCAATTAATTATTTAGGAAACGACTGTTAGGTTAATATATTATTAAAAATAAGTAAAAAACTGTCTAATGAAGAATCGATAATGTACTGATGTTTGTCTAACGCGAAAGGAATGGAAAGCCAGGGAACTGCAGAAAAATTCATTACCCCCAAACATTTTTTTTTAAATTAAAAATTTTAATCCCTTTTGAATCACCTTTACATGCATGTATCTAATAACATTTCAAAAGAGAGACGCAAAATGTAAAATATTTTCAATATAATAAACGCTTTAGTGCTAATCTCTTGTGACAGAAGATAGTTTCACTTCGCCTGTTCTTTATACATTCGCTTATTTTTTTATTTTCCACTTTCAGAATTCCGGTTCACTGTTGAGACTTCATTCAGAGACTTCCTGGAGACCTCTTCTCCGATTCAACGAAACCTATAGAAGAAATTGGCGAATGTGGGTCGGAATGTATCTGTGAGTTATTTAGGAGAACATAGCCGAGCTCTTGCAAGAGGAAGATCTATCAGGGATGGAGAAGTGTCCTAGGCAAAGAAGAAAAAATAAATAAAATTACCGAAGCCGTGTGCACGTGATCTCTCTTTGGGCAGCTTGCAGTCCAGGAAATCCACTTTATTAGACGTGGAGTGCCTACGGGAGCAAGCCTTGAGTATCAATGATGCAGAGAAACTAGACTTTTGGGTAGCCATTGAATCAACTCTATTGTGAGCCTCGGCTTCTTGAAATATTCAACCCCCTTTTTCCCCGAGTTTCCTTAACCGAATGCTTCTTCATTGCAACTTAGATTCGATAGTTTGTTCAAAGAGTGCTCCCGTTCTCTTTGAACGAGCTCGCAGACTTAGAGCGGCTAATACTTTCTGCTAAAGAGATGAATGAGGTGGAGGGTTTGGACATTTCAAGAGAGACTGTTCGAGCAAAATACCCATATAAAGATACGAAATTTGAATTTTGAAATTTCTGTTCAAGTAGGGCCTCTATTTATCCATGATAATATTGCCAAAAAGTCTGTTAACTCAAAGTTTTTGCTAAAAAGCATTTCAATATTGCATCTGTAAAAAAGTGTACTAAAGTACTATGCCTGAAAATTCATAAATCGAAGAATGATGCGGTTTCTATACAGCTAGATTACATACGAAATAGCAAAGGTATTTATTTTAGAAAGAGATCAATAATTAAATATATTTCATTTAAAAACTATTAATATATCGCAAAATTGATAAGAATAACATACAAAAGAAAGCAATAGAATATAAATCTTCCAAAAATGGCAAGCTACCTAATATGAAGAAAACACAAACTGAAAAAGAACACGAAGAATAAAAATGTGATTCAGTCCTGAAACACAAATTGAAATACAAAAATAAAAATTAAAATGATAAAAAAACAGTTGATAATTCTTTGATCTTTCTGAGAAGCAATACAAATACTAGCAACAGAGCCACTTTTTACGAGTTTTATGTGGATGAACTGCAAAAGGAAAAGTAATCAAACATTTCAACTGAAATTTAATATGTCTTTTTAAAACGAAAGTGAAAGAGTAAAACTATAGGGTGTTTCTCCCGCCTTCTTAGTACGCCTTGATGACGTAATAGTCAGCAGCCTCGGCGCGTATTCGAGAGGTTCGAGTCCAGGCGAGGGCACTGATAATTTTTCACGTCTTTAGTTCCCAGATAACCTAATGTCTCTACAGTGGCGCCCGAACTATAAAAGGTGATGGATGATGCTTCTCCACAATCAGGATTTGGCGATTGGGTCCTTTAAAAGTATATAATGTATCTCTTCCGTCTTCTTAGCATTCTTTCGTAATATAATGGTCAGCACCATCTGCGCGTATTCAAAAGGTCTGAGGTTCGAGTCCCGGGGAGGGCATTGCTAATTTTTCACGTCTCCCACTTCCAAATAACTTAATGTCTCTACAAAATATTCATCAAGATATAAACTATCACAACAGGGCTCTTAAGAAAACACGTAATTTGCATTTTAAATTAAGTTTCAATTTAATCATCAATAACATCAATAACATACGCGAAATAAAATTGCTCTTAATTTTGAATCAAATGAAGAATTTTGGGGGAAACTTTTAACGACAAATATTTTATATAAAATACAAAATAGAAACATGAAATACCAGAAAAGTAAAATTGTCCACGAAATCACGTGACTAAAAAAAATGTATGCTTAAATTTTAATAAAAATAATTATTGAAATACACAATAAAATGAGAAATTATACGGAGAAAGACAGATAACCTCAATTTGGAATCTAAATGAAGAATTCTTTAGAAAAATTTTAAGGTAAAATATTTATATCACACAAAACAGTAACATGGAATACCAAAAGAATAAAATCGTCCAAATAACTGATGATAAATCGAAAGAAAGGTTTTCGTATTCTAAGATTTTATTTAAATGGCATAGATAATTAATGAATTAAAAGGAGAAAAGTGCTATATATAGTTTAATGGGAATAAGAAATTAAATAATTATCCTTGCAATATTCATCTGCAATTTATATCATAAACAGTAAGTGAGAGTCGCCCTTGATGAATTTATACAAATAATGACTTCTACTTTTGACAATACAATTCGACTGTTAGATTTCGTTATTTTAGGCCTCCATACTTTTATTATTCGTGATACTGCATATGCTGTTTCTTCGCAAAGTCATGTGACGCCCAAGGAAGAACTTCCCTTCCTGCTTAAAGTCATAATACAGAATACTTTTTTAGAAAAGGCAGAAAATATCCCGATTAATATCATCTTATAATTCTTATTTTAAAAGAGAGCCCAGAGTGTGTTCTATAACCTGTAAAAGTTTAAAATAGATACATTTTTAGATGCTAAAATTTAAAAATAATAGATGTGAAATGGTCGAAAAACTCAAACGATTTTTGAAAATTCTCCAGAAGGTCAAAATTTTTTTTCAATTTTATATGGATTTCATTTAAAAAATTATTTTACGTTCTACTCAATGGTACAAATAGCAAATTTATAAGACTTTGATTCTGTTCGTTTAAGAAGAGATTCAAAACTTATTTCACGTTCTCTCCGATGGTACAAACAGTAAAATTATAAAATTTTGAGTCCGTTCGTAAATGAACAAACTCAAAGTTAGTGCGAAATTATGTACGAAGAGTACATAGTTTAATAGAGTTTTAACCATAACGACAAACACCGGGCACCAATTAAATAAAAGCGTATCAAAACTAACCTAGACAAAGTACCGCAAACATGCAAAAAAAGTGAAGATAAAAAGGTAAAGCAATAGCAAATGAAGTTGTAGCGTCATTAGGATATTTTTGAAGCTGGAGACATGAAAAGTGAGCAATGCCCTAGCCGGGACTCGAACCACGGCCCTCTCGAGTACAAGTGTATAATGTATCTCTGAGCGTGCTTACCATTACACTACGAAGGCGGGAGAAATACCTTATATAATCCCCTTTTAAAGGGCGTCTGGAGATTAGGGGACCCAATTGCCAAATCCTGGTGGTGCAGAATCATCATGCACCATCTTTTTTAGTTCGAGCGCCACTGTAGAGTCATTAAGAATTTTTTTTAAAGCTAAAGACATGAAAGTTGAGCAGTGCCCTCGCCGAGACTCGAACCACGGACCTCTGGAATACGCGCCAAGCGTGCACCACGAAAGGCATGCTAAGAAGGCCGGAGAAATACCTTATAAAGTCATTTTAAAATTATAATTTATTTAAAATTCTTTTAATTTTTAGAGAATTATTCTTAGAGAAAAAAAGGAATTAACTTTCAGCTGAATTGTTTGATTATTTTTCCTTTGGCATTTCAGCCAGATATAATTCAGAAACGTAGCTCAGTAGATAATTTTCTTGGCTGCTTTCTCAAAAGACCAGAGAATTATCTATTTTTTTGTTACTTTTTGCTCTTTGTGTTTTGACTGCTTGTTCTGTTTTAGAATTATTTGCAATTTAATTGCGAAAATCCTTTCGAGACGTTATGTGGAAGATTCAGACCGCTAAGCTTAAAATTGAGACGGAAGCTTATAGTTAGCAGAGCCTGGCAATACCTAATATAACTACCGCAGGTGGGCCATCCTTGCTCCAGTCTTTTCTAAAAGTGGCTCAATATAAGTAAAAGAATAATATTTTTTGCTAAAATATAAAATATTGCTTGCACAAAAGCAATGATAAAAAAATATTATCACAAAGTCGAAAGCAGAGAAAGTATTGTACATAGGTATTTGAAATTTCTCGTAGGTGTGGTAAATTTTGTTGTTACGAGGCTAATCTGACATGTTGAATAGTGATCACAGAGTGCTCAGAAATACAAAATCAATTTAATAACTATGTTTATGGTAGACAAAAATTAAGCGCAGAAAAGGGTATATTAAAAATTAAGAGAGAAGCTAGAACTCGTGAAATGTAATTTAAGAAACCATAAATTCTAAATATAAGAAAACTGTATACGAAAAGGAGGAAAGAAACATAATAAAGGGGATACATTTTTGTTTGTAGGAGACCAATTATTCAGAAAAGAGGGCGAGAAAATCAATTATTCCACTCTAAATTCGCTCTTCCTATTATTCGTCTCAGAAAAATAAAGGCTTTGCTCACTTTGTAAGTTAATTTGAAAGTTGCAAATTTATTCTCGATCCTTTGAGCTGCAATTTGTTTGGAGAGAGAGAGTCAATAGCGTCTCTAATTCACTTAAGAGAGGAGAAGCTGGAATTAATTTGAATAGAAATACTATTCCCCATCCTTCGGAGTCTCTCGAATTAGATGTATATTCAGGCGGAGATGTCGCATCGATTCAACGTTTCTGGTTGTCACCTTTCAGCGAGAACCTTGGGATTAGGCTCAGCAGAGCGAAGCAAATTGGCAGCAAGATTGCTTGCAAATGAAAACGAAAATGGAAAACGGCGACAACAGTTCAGGATTTAGACTTGAATGAGAAATGAATTAGCCGTTTTCTCGTATCTTAATAATTAACAGATTACCAATTAATAAATTAGTTTTTGTCTCTCCAACCCGATCTTAGGTCTTTCAGATGGGAATTCAAATAAATATTTCACCAGCGTTAAAAAAGTCTTTATAATTTTTTTAATTTTTTTCAATTCACTAGACATTAAGCTGTGAAATGCCTTTGAAATTAATAAGGATTTTCAAGAAAAGAATTTAAGTATAAATTGAGAAGTAACTCAACGATAAAAATATCAAAGGCATCAATTTCAATTAAGATTAGTTTTAATTTTCTTAAAATAAATATTATATATATATATATATATTCGCATTAAAGCTATCCATTCGTAATAAAATAGAATTCTATTGTTACTGAAGAACATATTAAAGCAACTGGATTAATTTACAAATGGTTATAAGCGTTGATTCAGATCAAAGTATTTCGATTAGATATGCTGAATTCAGGTTCAATGTAAATCTATTAAGTTAAATTAGCTGGTTGAAGCAAAGCGTATGATGGACATTTGCCGAGGAAAAAGTGAACTACATGAAAAGATTTCTAGGCGAAACTGACTCGTATTTGCGTTATGCATGAGAAAATAATGACAGCATCCCTGCAGCCAAACCATTCGCTAAGATTCGAAGCCCGGTCAAACCACCAGTTTTCAGCGGTTTTACCACTCGGCTGCTGTAAGCAGTGTGAAGCTAATAATTAGTACATTTCTAAGTCACACCTAAAAGGAGAAAGTTCATAGTTAGCTAGATGTTCATTGATGCTAAAGCAAGAATACAACTTTTTATTTGACTTGAATTTGTTTCCTTATGCAATAAAGGGGAAGTCCAACACGTTAAAAAAGGATTTGCTTTATTAGATGACTATATAGCTGTACCTATCTTTAATTTATTTTTGTTATTTTTAATTTATTATTTTATCGCTTTGATCAATTTCTTGTTTTTATTGAAAGCGATAATCTCAAATTAGTCATGTTTTACGGGTCAAACAGGATGTTCTGTTCAGGTATATGATAAAACAAAAAAAGGAAAATTCATAAAATGCGAAGTAGTGGTTCTTTCGAAACGTGTGCACCAATAAACAGTTTGTCCAGAATGTCGTCGTTATTAAAGAGAGTAATTGAAGAGTATACATAGACATGTTGCAGAAATGCGCTCTCATGTATGTGTTATGTTAATGGTTTTTTTTTTTCCTTAAATGTGTAACTAGTATGTTATGTAACGTATACCTTGTAAACCTAAAATCTGTAATACAACATAAATAGCCAATGTATCTCTCATCTGCCCCTGTATGGCAATGTAATAAATCTTTTAAGATCTCAATAAACCCCCGGTAGATAGGGGAGGGCGCGGGACATATGCCTGTTAACCTCTGTTAAACACCAGGCGTCCCCGTCCTCCGTCACCTGTCACCTGTCTAGTTTCCTTAATTGAACAACTTTGCTAACCTTTTAATTCAGTCTTAAGTGTCTCAGAATAGGTGCAACTTGTGCTACAGATGAAACTTCCACTACATATGACTATTTAAAGTTACGTAATAAAATTCAATTCAGACGCAGAAACATAATCTAAGACTGCACATAAAATAGAATAATATAAGTTGGTGCAGATTTGTTTACCAGGAAATATCACAAAACATTCGCTAGCGAGATGCTAAAGCCAGAATACAACTTTTAAGCAGAACTGAGAAAAATGCTAATAGCGAGACGCGGCTGCCAAAAGCTCTAATCTAAAGATTCAAAACCCTCAGCTTAAATACACAAAAAACCTAATTTGCATTCTTAAATCGTAATAACTGGTTAATTAATATATAAGGTATTTCTCCCACCTTCTTGGCGAGCCTTCGTGGTGTAGTGGTTCTGCACGTTGAGCCGGTATTCCAGAGATCCGTGGTTCAATTCCCGGCGTTTGCTCATTTTTCATCTTTTCCAATTTACTTTATGTCTCTACAGTAGCGTCTGAACTAAACGGATTGTGGGATGATGATCCTCCTCACCCAGATTTGGCTATTGGGTCCCCTAAAAACCCCAGTCGCCCTTTAAAAGGGGGAGTATGTAAGGTATATCTCTTGGCTTGCCTTCGTGGTGTAGTGGTTTTGCACGCTGCGTCGGTATTCTAGAGGTCCGTGGTTCGAATCCCGGCGAAGGCGTTTGCTCATTTTTCATCCTGCCTGCTTCAAAAATACCTAATGTCTCTACAGTGGCGCCCGAACTAAAAAGGGTGGTGGTTGAGGATTTCTACCCATCCAGGATTTGGCGACTGTGTCCACTAAAAACCCCAGTCTCCATTTAAAAGAAAATATATATATAAGGTATTTCTCCCACCTTCTTTGCGAGCCTTCGTGGTGTAGTGGTTCTGCATGCTGGGCCGGTATTCTTGAGGTCCGTGGTTCGATTTCCGGCGAAGGCGTTTGCTTACTTTTCATCTCTCCGGCTTTTCCAATTTACCTAATGTCTCTACAAATATAAGCTATCTTACAGATTTCCAGTGTAACTTAAAAACTCTCATAAATATATGTCTTAACAATTTATTTATAGCTAATTGATCCATATCAGTACTGTTGGTATTCCTAATACAAAACTCTATTAACTGTAAATAATAACGAAAGAGCAAATAAGTAATAGAAAATAAAAAGGGAAAGCTTACGACTTTAGACGATTCAGAGAGTAAAGGTCTATGGTCCATGGTCATCCATGGCAGTATAGTCCAGGGTCGTCCAACATAGGGATCGTGACGAGGCATAGTAACACGGTGCTTAGTTAAAAAGTTAGTTGTTGAGGTGAGAACTCGGTTAACGGTGGCTGCCGGAATTGCTAATGGAGAACCCAAGTCTTCATATAGGAACATTTGAGTTCAGAATAAAACCAAGACCTTCCATCAGTATTGGCCAATTTGGGTAGGGGAAATGCTTATATTCTTAAAAGGAGCCATAGGACACAGAACAAATTCTCAGGAAACACCGCGGTCGTCATCGAACAGGTGATACGTTTCGGATTTTTATAAAGCTTCTACGGGGAAACTATGTGCTTAATGTTGTAAAGACTTCGTAAAGTAAAAAGATTTCTTTTTGTTGTAAAGACTGTTTACTGTTGTAAAGTTGTAAAACTCTGCGCTTACTGTTGCCCATGTGATATCATCTTCAGCTGAGCAAATTAAAATACAAAACTTGAAAAAGAAAAAAAATACTGTAATTTTAAATGCATTTTACTAAATTATTATTATTATTATTATTAAAAGTCGCTTGTTACTCACGTTCGTAAATTGCTTCAATAGAATATATTTCAAAAACTATGCATTTAATTCAGTATTTTGAAAGCTGTTCCAATGGTATAGAGGTTGGTTTTTTATTATGCCAATGCTGCTGTGGGACTTCCGCTTAAGAAATTTGGCTTTAATCACAGTGTTATAATGGGAACTAGAGCAGTAATTAGAGATACAGACCAATGTCTTTTATTTCTTGAGGTCAAGATTCTTAAGATTAAGAGCTTCTTCCTCTTAAGAATTCTTAAGATGTACTTAGAGATTTACATTTTTGGACAATTTTTTAACTTGTACAGAAGCATTCCAGAAATTAATAGAAAATCTGATTAATAATATTTGTTGAGTGATATTTTATTTCGAGGCAGATTTTTTAGCGTCCTATTTAAAAATACTATAAAACGGAATCTTCGTTAGATTTTCTTTCAGGCTTCTTTATTTTATGCATAATAATAACATTAGGACTATATATACATTCTTTGTAGAGTTTGACTTTCTTTGCTATCATACAAACCGTTAAACTCTAAATAGACGATAAGCGACATATCGCTATGTGTAGAAATTTTGGAAGGGTATATAACACCCTTTATTTAAAACTAGTTAAGAAGAACAGAAGGAATGCCTGGTGTTTACAAAATCCGCTAGCACTTACGGCGAGAAATCCTAAATAGCAAGTCAAATGTAGAGTTAAATTTAAATAAGTAATAGCCAAAGACTACACAAATAATTTAACGCGAAGTTGGCTCAGAACTTCACCTGTGTGAATTCAAGTAACAGCAATTACAGTGCAAGGCAGAAGACAGAAAATCTTAACTAAAATAGCAAACGTAGCAAAGGACCTCCAAGAAAATTCAAAACTCAACGGTGTCAAAACCTCATATTAAATACACGCGAGCTCAACAGAAAGAGAGAAGTGACAGTACAAATGCAAAGCATAAAATAACTGGTTATTCAAATTAGAGAAATCTCACGACTTTGTAGCCGATGCTCAAACATATTTAAAATAAAATTATATTCCAAAATTAAATTATTTATGATAGTAATAAATTTAACCGAATATAGTTTGTCAAAGCTTTTCTGTAAATATTTATTTCCCTGAATATTTTTTTAAATCTCAAAAGCGACTTGCATATTTTGCTAAATTTATCTAAATATGTCTGAATCCTCCAGATTAATTTTTAAAATATCGATTTTTAGTAGTATTATTATACAAAAATTGTGAAATTTAGCATTTTGGTTCAATGATTTTCATAAATAAACCTAAGTTAAATAAGTAATAAGATGTATAAATCGATGGGAAGTGAGCGCTAAGAAAGTAACAACAAAAATAAAGAAAATCGGCCTAATGTTTAAAAAGTATGATGGATTCCTGTAATTCAGTATTTTGAAAATATTGATTCTTTCTTTACTTTATGATATGTCAACAATCAGTTGTTATTATAAACTGATATGCTTATATTTTCCATCCCTGATATTAAATGGAATATATTTTATAGAATTAGGAGATGTTTAATGAAAAATGAAGAATTAATAGCTCATTCAAAACTAAAAATTTATAGCTCGTCATTAGTTCGAAACGATGACTTAAAGTTTTTAAATTCTGAATATGTTTTGATTACAGATAGTAAATCAAGAGCTGCTCTGTTCAGCAGGGAGGTTTATACAACCTGCTGTCATATTATGAGGCCTGGCTTCGAATTCTCTAGAAGGCATGGATAATTGTAGTTACCCGTTCTCTTACATGCGATTGTAATATCAGGAATTACTTGCGGCGTCTATCTTAAGGGTGATATTTTGGGTGATGAGACCGCAAATGTCCGGCAAATGGATTTCAAGTTGTGTATACATGCTGCTAAAAATAGAGATTTAGCAAAATAAAACGGGCCCAGAAAAGTTTTTTTTTTTTTTCGGAATTTCATAAAAACTTACTCTAAACAGCAAAGAGATCATTTCGAGCCAGTTTTATTTTGGTTACACTGTAAAAGAATAGAGAACACATAATTGCCATTTTTTAAACAAGCTAATTAATTATTAGTTATTTATTCATGTCGATAAATACTCTGAGTTCTTTTTATGATTAAAAAGCTTTGTCTAGAAATGATTATATTCTCTAGGGAAAATGCTATCTGGTGTTCTTTATTTATAATTAGCTATACCTTTTTTCCCACTTCACTGTAAACTTACCGAAAATGAAATTTATGAAAAGTAAATCTATTAAAGTAATTACCTGAAATAGATACCAACACTTATCGCTGTTTATTCTATAAGGTACTTCCTCCCTATTTCGAGCATGTCTTCCGTATTCGAGAGGTAGAGGTTCAAGTCCCGGTGAGGGCATTCCGCATTTTTCACATCTCCAGCTTAAAAAAAAAAAAAAAAAACCTTAATGGCAGTTCCTTGCACTATCACATGTAATTTATCCAGGATACAGCATTTTCCATTAAATAGAATTATATTTTATTGTTCAAGCTTCTCTTAATAGAAAACGGGCATTTTTCAGTACAATATGTAGAACAATTTGTTTCATCACCAGAGATTTCAGTCAATGAAAGAAGAAAAATTTATCCTTTGATAAAATGAAATACGTCATCTATAATTCAGATATACAACTCAAAATATAACCAAAATTAGGCAAAGATGTACATCAACAATCCAGTAATTCATAAAATAATGCAAATAATTGTTAAAAACTCAGATATAAAGGTATACATTCATTATTCAAATATCGCGATTTTAAGAAATTCGGTGTATTTCTTTCGAGACATGCAACTTGCACAGAAATGCCAGTTCTGATACATAAATTGAAATACTTGCGCCATTAATCGCGTATTGATATAATAACATTATAGTAATTACATTACAGTTGCAATACAACGCGTTGATTTAATTTTAAAAAACTGCAAATTTAAAAGTTAAAAAAACACGTCTTATTAACAGCACACGATTATAATTTCAAGAATAATTTATTAAAAACTAAAGCCATTTCCTGGAGCTATTTTAAAAGCTGCTACCTACATATATATAATATATATATATATACAATGTGCATTAGAAATCGAAAGTTGAACTTGAAACAAAACTTGAAGTGCTATTTGGTATGTTTACGAAAAACTGAATAAATATGTGAGATTCAAATTGGTCTTGGTGTATTAGTAATTGGTCAGTTATTTTACATTACAGAAATAAAGATGCATTTTCTGTTTTTTGAAGCGCCTTCTGAAATATTTTTCTTTTTACATTTCAAGGAAAAGAGATTATAAGACCCTTTAAACTGGAACGGGGAGAGCATGCGAATAAAATGTAAGCGAAATGAGAAGCACACAAAATGTAGTGTACTTTCTGAAATATGCATAGCCGGGGTAACTTAAAAACAGTAAAATTAAATATCATGTGCAATATTTGTACATTATTTTTAATAATAGTCGTATAAGAGAGATGAAGTAGTAAGGCAGTTTTTTCAAACTAACAAAATATGTTTTAAGGTTTAATTAGTTAAGTATTTTATTTGTTGCGATCCTTTTATTATAAACGCAATTTTTTCAGCGACATTTCATTTCAGTAACTGAAATGGTGAAAAACATTAATCTAATCAGAAAAAATAATTACCAATGTAATCATTTCTAAATAATGCAATGGCTAGAATTTTATAAGATACTGAAATAGAAAGAATAAATTTCTTTTATACATTATATAAGTCTTAAAAGCGATTTTTCATTGTCTTGGCAATTTTAATTTCGATGTATTATGCTATGGGAACAAAAATTTCAAATCTTTGCTTCAAACTTTTCAATTACTAGAAGGAACAAAACACATAATCTTTGGAAATGATATTACATAATCGCATGATATTCGAGATTAGATTATCACAAATAATAATGAATTTACTTCTTATTTAAGTTTCAAATTGCAGCAATACTTGACATGAATTGAGAAACATACCGAAATGAGAACAAAAAATAAAAAACGTCATTTATTCTTGTAAATTTAAAATTCATTTATACGTGAGGAATTACAAAAGGATAACTTTTAATTCGCTAAATATTTCTGCAGAATTGAGGCTATAATATTAAAGAAGTTTAAGAATGTATCCTTAATATTTTTATATGCAGTCTTAGATATTTTAGAGTTTCTGAATTTCTTAAATACATATATCTCTGGTGGGCCTGTTTCACAATATTATATCTTATCCTATATAATCTTATATCATATTCTGCCCTATTCCAATTATTATAAACAGTCATCGTTCTGACTGAAAAAGAATACTGTTCAAAAACAATACATCCACTTCCAGTTGAAGAAAATTTCCTATTCCAATTCCATTTGAAAATTCTTATTCCAATTGAAAAAAGAGCATATCCTATTCCAATCTCTACAAACAATTCTCATCGCGCATAAAAAAAGAATAGAGTTCAAGTAAATATGTATTTTAATCTATGTTTAGTAATCACAGTTTTATAATAATAATAATAATAATAATAATCTAAGGAGTGTTATTTTAGTTTTGAACTAACCAGTTTCTTCGCTTTTTTCCTTTCCTCATTTCCTTTTTCTACCAGAATGATGTTTCTCTGCCGTTCGGCCACGATGCCTCTGATTTAAGCTTGCTATTTTATGGTCGTGTATATTAATAGCTGATTTGTTTACATCGGTGGCCTAGCTAAGAGCCAACTCGCGCTGATTATCTCTGTGCAGCTTCGGCTGATTATTTAATTTGGACTTAATTCTAATTTCCCCTTTCTATTTTGAGTTACACCCAAACTTATTGGCTAAGTTTGTAAGCACCAGGAGTGCCGTGTATATTAATAGCTGATTTGTTTACATCGGTGGCCTAGCTAAGAGCCAACTCGCGCTGATTATCTCTGTGCAGCTTCGGCTGATTATTTAATTTGGACTTAATTCTAATTTCCCCTTTCTATTTTGAGTTACACCCAAACTTATTGGCTAAGTTTGTAAGCACCAGGAGTGCCGTCTATAAATTCTTTCTTGAGTTGAATGGGTTTTTTTTTCCACCCTTCTTACGCCTTGTCATTCACACAGGTTGAACTCAGTACATAGTCGATTCACAGTTCAACTAAATATCTAGCCAACAAATTAAAGTTAATTTAGCTAGAATCTTAACAATAATAATAATAAAATCTGAAAATTTTCAGATTTTAAATTACGCCCAAAGGGGCGTTTTTTTTAAGGTTTTTATGTTACTTTTATTTATTAAATATCATGTTCTTTGCACTTAAACTATGAAATTCAGTTCAATAGTAATGTCGCAAAGTAATTTTAAAATGAGCCTATTTTTAGAATTTCCGATACACAGTTCCGCGCGCTGGAGATAAAAAGTTTTTTTTTCTTTTTTTTTTTTTTTTTTTTTCTTTCGTAGAGTGTTGCCATTACTCGCTTTTAAATCGTTGAGTTTATTACTCAAAACTTCGTTAAAGTTTTACAAATATGATATCAATAATAAAACAAATTCCAAATTTCAAATTTGGTCTTCCACATGCCCATATTCGTAGGAGGTTACGTCATTCAAAATTCGATGGGTCTAGGTACCGTTGTTTTATCACAATGCGAGAAACATACCTAGAATTATGCAGATTTTTCGTTATTTAATTTCCAGCGGCCGAGCGGTAAAGTCGCTGAACACTGGTAGTTCGGTCCGAGGTTCGAATCCCGCGAACGGGCTGGCTGCATGGGCGTTTTCGTGGTTTTCCCCATGTGTAACGTGTATACGAGCCGGTTTCCCTTAGAAAGTCCTCCACTAAGGCATCCCTCCCCTTAGGCAGATAGCCCTCGAGGCTTTGCCATAATCACACACACACACACACACACGTTATTTAATTTCTTCACATATAATGCAGGACTCTAACATTTGGTGAAACGGACATTTATAGTGATTATAGTGATTTATAGTGATTCATTTTCACAATGCGAAAAACATGCATTACATTCATGCAGATTCTTCATTGTTTAATTTCTTTAAATATAATACAGAGCGATAATATTTGTTGGCAACAATTTGAAAAGTGATTCAACGCAAAATCCCGTTTTGAGACTAATAGCCCTTCTGGGCTAACGCTCTTTCGGGATAAAAAAGAAAAAGAAAAAGAAAACAACGTTATACTGTAAATGGTATGCATGGGCACCAAAATCTTTCAAATGCTTAGTTAGGCCTCTAGAAGTCTTACTCCGTCTCTGTACAAATGTGAAATTAGTGAAAGAGTACGTTAGTGAAGAGTTTTGTGTAATATGGATAATGATTTTCCCAAATAAAAGCATGCCAAAAAACTACTTCGATGTTTCTGCTGACATAGTAATTATGTCTGCCTTATGTGGCCTACAAGTAAATCAAGAAGTGATTTGAGGTTATAAATAAACTGCAACAAACATACAACGTTTCCCCATAACTGCATGTTACAAAAGGATTTTAAAAGCATTTTTATATTTTTCATTAGCCATAATTTTAACTAAAATCAATGGGCACAGAGCCGTAGCTGACTTTTTGCAGCCTGGTACAAAATCTGCTGCTCGGTACACCGGCTGACACACTCAGGGCATATTTTAAATTCTATGACTTCATAAAATTTATGAAAATTCTCACAAGTTTTAAATAATTAATTCACAAATAAAATTTACAGAAAAATATTTTTGAACGTTTTGAGAAATTACTCCTCATTTTACAAAGGTTAGTTAAATAGAAGATGTCTTTTTCATTTCTTCGATGTGATACGGAAAATAGCGCTTTATGGGACGAATTATCCTGTGGCGCCATCTATGAGTTAAAATCATAAGTATTTGTCTGCAGTGATATTTTAGAAATATAATGCAATTTCGTTTATGACATTTAAAAAACACAAATTAATTAAAACTTTCTGACTTGCTGTTGAAATTGCAGTAATACTTTCATCGCAGAAACGAAGTAAGCGGTAGTTATAGTACACAGAAGAAGAGAACATTTTGTAATAAAGTAACTTGGTATAATTTGTATGAAGTATTATGGATATAAAATAATTTTAAAACTTGCTATAGTTTAATACTTATGAAATTATAGAGCTCACTTCATTTGGAAAAGGTATAGTTATAATTACAAGAGATTTATAGAGTATTATGTTTCGATAATTTAGGATCTGATATATAAATTTTCACATTGCTTTTTACTTTTTGTTTTTAAAACAAATAAAAAATTTGTTAATTTTTTTAATTATAGAGGTATGGTTTTATGTTCGCTTTCAGCATTCCCTCTTTTCCAGTTTTTTCACAACGATTACATTTTATTTCGCATTTTTCATTTAAAAATTATATATATATTTTTTTTGTATTTTACATTTTATTCACTTTTTTTAAAAATTTCTTAAATGCAATTATGTATTATATATTTTTCAATATTTTTAACTTTCATTTTTGTTTTTGTATTCCTTTCATTTGCACACACACTTATTGCATATAATGTTCATACTCATTAAGTGAATATTTAAGTACTGAACCGGTTATACACTGAATGTTTATTGAAATAGTACACCTAGCTGCCCAGTATTTGGAGAGGCCATCTATTATTAGAACAAATATATAACTATATATGGTTCCAAGGCATACATTACACGTAAGTAAATTGATGCTTATACAGGATCCTCCTGGAAGAAGGTACAGAGCATCCCACAAATTACTGAGGAGTTTCGGAGTATTATGTATAGATTATACTGCCATTATATTACTGCAACAGTTTTTGTATAGTAAGACCTTCCTAACACCTTGCATCGCTGTCGACAAACATTCCGCTTATCGTGATATATAATGATGTACACTAGCATCTTTGCAGCTTTGACTTAATCTAATAATTCCAAATCTTTCACCACGTTACTCTGGTATAAAAATTAATCATTCTGGTCATTACCATTATTCTGGGGCACCATTATAAAGGTTTCTGCCTTGAACACTAGCTAGTCTGGATAAAGGTGTCTTTATGATGAGAATCCGGTGAGTAGTGGCTCTGATGCTCGTGTTTTTCAGATTGAGTATTTCCAAAACGCAAAACTGGATACGTTCACGGTGCTTTGGTTCACCGGCGGTGGAGTGGAGCAGTTCATTTACCCGGTAATTTAGTTTATTATTTATTTATTTATTATTTTTTTAGAGAAGCAAATAGTTCATCTCTTACTCTCTTACAAAAAGCACGCAAACAGTGCTGAAACAGTGCTGTTCACCAACAGTTAACAGTGTGCTGAAATATGGGGAAATGCGCAAACCAAAGGCATCGATTACTATCTTTCCACGGTACACCCGATAATATAAGCAAACATAGGAATTCTCCATTTTTCATTACTTTGACAGAAGAGCGTGATTCTTTTCTCTATCTGTTTAATTAAAATTTTACTCCATGCTACAGAGTGACATGTTGCACATAATATTACATAAAACCATATAGAATATTTTTCCTATTGTTCCTATCGAATTACACTAAAAAGTCAGAATCTCTTACTTAATCTTAAAATCAATTATTAAAAGTCTTCTATCGGGAATATTGTATCGTTTCTCATAGTATTATAGAAGCATTTTAGTATAGAGGTAGGAAAAATATTTTATATATATATATATATATGATGTACCAGCTTTTGTTCGGAATAAATAGATTGGTGAAGAATCATAAATGTAGTCGTAGCTTAAATTATCAGACGATTAGTTTAAAAAAAAAAACACGATCCATTTATTATATTTCAGAAGGAATAACAGTTACAAAAATTAAGATATACGGAGTAAATAAAAAAGAATTACTAATAACTTTTTGTATGAAGTTTACTGCATCGTGACATTTAAGAAAAAGCCCCGATATTCTTTTGCGAGTCCTTTTATAGCCTTTGGAAAGGGGGAGCTTCCAAGAAATGACGTCAGCCATTCCAGTTCGCTTTAAATATTTCCAGAACATTCTATAACTGTACGTGTAGAAAAGGCGGGAAAAACAACTTGACTACGGGGCTGTGGATTTAATTCCACGTACTTTCAAATAAGAGAACGTCGCCATTAAAAATGAAAAGAACATACAGTTAGAATTTTAAGTGTATTCTTGACTATAGAATTTTATTATTACAAAAATATATAAAATTTAAAGTAAAGTAGAAAGAACAAAGGATAAAAGACCTATGTGGTAGCTATATATATATATATATATATATATAATGCAGTCCTTGAATCAAGTAAAATCAGTGTGATATTAGGTTTAAAGAAAAACAATTTATGTAAACAATATTAAAAGCTGTACATTAAAGAGTTTTCAGACATCCAGTTTTTCATAAAATATGCATATCACTATTTTAAGAAACTATGTGCTCTTATTCCATACGAACAGTGATTATCACAAATAGACCAAACAGAATTTCATGAACAGAGTTCGAATAAAACAGTTGGAAAAAGTTACAATTAATAGTGCTGCCATCTATTAAGCGAGCAGGAAATGAATTGAATTTTGTTAGAGATATTTTCGGTTTAATAAGGTGCTCAATGAATGAATTAAAGAAATAAATTAAACGAAAATATATCTTTTTTCACTTGAACTCAATTATAATAGCTATAAACCCCTTTATAAGCTATCAGTTATGTTTTTCCTTCCTTCGTCTAAAAGATCACGCCTTTGATTGATCTTAACAGGCACATATGAATTCTCTATTTTGGAAACAAGAACAAAAACCTGCAAATGAAGTATATGGTAATTTTTACTAATGACAGAAAAGTGTTTCGCCAAGTGGGGAATACTGTCATTTCAGGGAAGTTTGAATTATCTAAAAGAGTGTCGTCATCGAGGGGATTGCAGTAGCCTTTTTATTTATGATGATAATGCCTTAAATAGACTAAAAGGCTCTAGCAGTATTGAAAGTAATTTTGTAACAGTATTATATTAGAATATAATAATTTCGAAATGCATCCATTTTATGCAGAACTTTAACTACCAAATAAACATTTTATGATACACATTATTTAAATAGTTTTAGAAAGAAATTATAAATGTTAAATAAATTAATCATTTCATGTATAAGATTTATATAGGATAATGGTAGAAGGCATACGAAAAACAGTGCAACAAAGCGTATGGTGTTCAAAGCCCAAAATTGTTTTCACTCACTCTGTGCTACAGAATGACCACAAGCGACTAGGGATCAGATGCAGAAATCAGAGACGTAACCAGATCAGAAAATTAGAGAATTGGCCAAACAGCTGTCAAAATTAATTGTACTAAGTAAAAGTCAATGTAAGAAAAGACACAGAGAAATGAAATATACTGACATTCAAAGTGAGAGGATATAAAGATAAATTTAGAGTGTTTACAATTTTAAAATACGACGAGAATATGACATGTTCACATTGAGACTCATGGATTTGTGTTCAGATGCTAGAATAATCTGTACTTTGCATAGCCCTTAAAAGCATTTTTTTATGTGGGGGAGGGTGAGACAAAATGCGTCAGACTTTTTTTGCAACATTAATTTTGAAAGAAAATACCCAAAATTCTATAATTCAAATTATCTCATCGAATAATTAATAGTCTCTTTCACAAATATTATTTGGTTTGGAATTCAGTTAGTAGATTGACTTGAGAAAATGGTGTTGCGTTTCATAATGTTCATGCCTGCAAATTGTATAAATATTTCTTCTTTACCAAATGTACTAAGAGAGTTATAATGATGCTAACTTTTAAAAAAACGTAAAAAATGGGTTTGCTTCTTTGATAAAACCAAGAAAGAATTATTCATATCCCCGCCCCCAAGCAATAATTAAAATGCGTCTTACACTGGAAAAAGTACGGAAATTCACTGAAGTCAAAAAACAGCCAGAAATATGCCATACTGACATCTATTTCATCAGGAGATTATACAAACAGGGTTCTTTCCCGAATGAAGAGTACCCAAAACGTGGTGAAAACGTTTCCTGAGAATCTTTTAAATATACACTTCAGAATCAATGTCACATTTATCAAATTATATATAGATGCACGTGTATTTAAAAAGCGTCTCAGTATTCTCATTAAAAATATTACGCTCATATGCTCCTCCTTAAGAAATACGGGCCCACCAGCTGCCGAGTGGTAAAATTGCTGAATACTGGTAATTCTGACCTGGGATCGAATCCAGGCAGGCGAGTGGGCTTGGCTGCATGGGCGTTTTCCTAGTTTTCCTCATGTGTAACGTGTATAAGAGTCAGTTTCCCTTAAGAAGCCCTCCTCAAAGGCATCCCTTCCTTTAGGCAGATAGCCCGAGCGTGCTTAGCCATAATAAACTAAATGGAAAATTAAGTCCCGAGAAATACCCCTCAGATTAAAAGGTGAACGAACTTTAATCAGAAACAATGTTATTTTTACACTACACTATCATTAATTAATATTACGTTTGGTATGTGGCTTTTGGTATAACTTTATGCTTGTCTTTTTTGGGGGATAGGGTTGATGCTCTTGGCATAAGCTTGTTAGACTGTGTAGGCCTTGAAGTTCCGAAAGGTCGAATATGTGTAATTAAATGAATTTAAAAAAGGTGATCTCAAAATGCAGTTCCTGTGCAACTTTGCAGTAAAAATTTTTAATATGAGTAGGATAAAAACTCTCATTTAATTAAAGCAAATAGTTGCCACGGTTGAGAACAATACTTAAAGTATGCTCTCGTCTGGAAGTCAATGTTTAGGAAGAAATGAGAACACGCATGAGATAAAGATAATGAAAAATGCATGTGAATAATATAAGTAATTTTACATATAGGATGCAAACCTATGCGAGACAAAAAAAAAAAAAAAAAAAAAAATGAATCACCTCCTGGAAAAGCAGTTTTGAAAAACGAATGTATACTTTATTACTCTATTAATGGCCCAAACGTAAGTTCAAATATTATGAACGCTATTAAAAGAAAAAAATAGTGCATAACATTGCAAGAACAAAACACTTTAAAAAATTACATGAAAATAAGTTGCTAACATAAAATGAATTATTACCATTAAACTATGCATCTGTATCAGCTCAAAGTAATAGTTAAAGTGTTCGTTTTCTTCAATAGATGGCGCTGTAACCCACTATGTAACTTTTTCGGCTGTTCTCTCAGTTACGCCAAATAAATTTTTTGCTTACGCCTCGTTTGCTTGTGCATACTTGGATGTATATGTGCGTATTATATACGTATCACGTATGTGTCATATAAAAATTAAATTAAAAAATTCACATCATTTGTACGAATGCGTAGATAGATCCAAAAGTCCCCTGCCTGATATACTTCAAAAAAAAAAAGAGAGACAATTTTAGTAGCTTATTTGTAAATATTATTCGCTTGTACTTATATACACTTTTCATATAGTTTAATTCGCAACTCTACGCTCCAGAAAAAGAAAGAAACCTTAGAGTTTGCCATCAAAATGCTCCATAATTTTTCTTTTCACGCATCTTCATAATTAAATCTCTTTTTACGAAGCTCAGATTTCAGTTTGAAAAGCAGATAATAATTATTTACAGCTAACTGTGAATTTTATGACGGGGCTGGTCAAGCTCCGGAAACCTAACAATCCGTGCAGCAGCAATTGCTCGCGGCAAACGACACACTGCTGTTTTTGAATTGCTGAAAGAAGGCAAGATACTCATCTGGGAGAGACATCGTTCAAGTGAAGATGTTAATGTGAAATGCGAATTTTTTTTAAAATAGAATCAGTTTTGCTGCTATCTCTTATCATTCAATATTTCCTCCTGGACATAATCTCAGAACCCTCGTATTTATTGCAAATTATCTTAGCCTTCCGTTTGTTCTTAGACATATTCATGACATTATATCCGTAAGTAATTTTAGTTAAACTGAATTACAAGAAATTCATCCTAATTGCTCAATAAAGCCAATAAATGGAGCTATAATATTGATTACTTGGAACACCAATATTAAAAATTTGAATACCATCACATATTTTGACAGAAAGGTATCTGCACTTAATATCATTAGTTATATTTGTTTAAATTTAAAGTAACCAAAGGAATTGTGACCGTCAAACTAATTTACGAAATTATAAAGATAAACAAAATTTCTCTCAAAATAATATATTTCCACAACTAATTACGTCGATATTGAGCTGAAATAATTACATAATTTAAGAGAAGCACACTCATCAGTTTTATCATTAAACAAATAAAATGTGCAAATGTAAGACAATAACACTTAAGAGTCTATTTAAAAGTTTTCATGCTGTTAACAGATGAAAAGATTAGTTCAATCCTGTTTTAAAGGCTCTTACTAGATAATGTATGTGTTGTACTTGTGCGTGCGCACTTTTCGATCTCACACTGCAACTAAATAAAAACGACTTTTCCGTTATCTAAAACGTTAGTAGCTCAGTTACAGCCCGATTCCCTCTATTTTCTACGTCACAGCTGAAGTCTGCTATTAGTCACAATGCTTTACAATTAAAAAGCACAATGTCTAACAGTACATCAGATGATAAACTGCTTTCTACCCTCCGCTGCGCTTCCTTTAGGTTTTACTCCCCCCCCCACACACACACAAGTTTAATAACACTTTTCCTACATTAAAGCTTGCTTCAACAAAGCATTACAGTGCCACTCTGGTTGTGTCGGTAATAATAATTAGGAACACTTTATGACTTTTAATTTAATTTCGGCTGGTTTATTAATTTATTAAATATTCTTTTACGAATCATCAAAGGGTCATTCCAAGTCATTTAATATTCCAGTTGTTCCTTCCAAATTATTAGAGTCTCGTTCTTAATTTGATAACAGTGCTACCCCCAAAGAAGATAATCTCGTCTAATTAGTACCCTTTGTCTGATTTCAATATAGTTTTCCTCTTTATATTTTTCATGTATACCTTACATTTAATTTACTTATATACGTAGTATTCCTTCTTCTTCCTATACCGATATACTGTTTAGAGCTCATTTTTAACTAATTTGCATTAAATTTGCTATAGGAAATGGTGCACATAGGGCTTATGTAAGTGCTCTTACATAAGTTACATAAGCTCATACATTTGCAAGTTTCACAAATTTTGATCATATCTGATATTTAACTACTTCCCCCCCTTACGAAACGGAAACATAGTATTGAGTGTTACATTCATTCTTTTTTTGTCTTTACACTACATACACAATGTTTTTTTTTTTTTTTTTTTTTTTTTTTTTTTGCTGTAAAATTTTGAATATCCTAAATTTTCGGAAAATTTCTTAGGTAATGGGATTTTATGAGAGTTGAAACACTTATCATAAATATATAATTAATTTTTATTTCTTTTTAAATATTATCCATCTAAAAGAAAAGCATAAAATAGTTAAAAACATAAATACAAATGAGTAAAATATGATTGTAAGAAGTTCGGAAGAAGATGCATCTAGTAATTCCCACTTATAGGGAAAAAAAAAAAGAAACCATAAAAACAAAACAAAGCTTTTTAGATGTGTGAGGGAAGAATTTTTTACATTTACGGTTTTGGGAAATTTTTTGAAATCTTTTAAGCTTCTTCTTGTATTGTTAAGATATCAAATTTGCGAAGTTAAGTGATTCTTTTACGCATAATATTCGGCTTATGTTTTTAAACTATTTGCAGTCTTTTAAACTCTTCTCTTAAACTCTGCATCATTTACGTTTCAGGAAACATAAATGAAATTCAAAAACTTAATTTAAATTTTTTCCCGAATGTTTTTTTAAATTTCCTGTCTGTACATTAATTTTGCCTGAAAGTATACAAGAATTGTATGGTTTCTGCAGATTTCGAAAATGTCGAATGATTGGATATATCGTATTATCAAGAATCTCCTTTATAATATTTACAACAGTGTTTCCGTATTTAGGATTAATAAGTTCTAAAACTTTAATGTGAATACGTAAAACCACAAACAATTACGAAAGCCAGATAAAGCTGCATATTCATATTAACAAATGTAATTACAATTGCGTTTACCTGATAAATCATCCAATTAAGGTTTTGCCAATATTAAATAAAATAAACAAAGTACTCTGTGCATTATAATATATGCTGTGCTACTAAAGAAATTAAATTATATTATATTCCAAAGTATACACCCTCAAATAAAATGCAAAAATCAGAAATTCTGATATTTAATTTAAGACTCAAAACAATTCCGAAGAATGAAGAAATATAGTTCTTTTACCTTGCAGCCTAACATGCGATTTCAAAGGATAGTAGACCATTTTCCTAACAATAATAGCAATTATTCGAAGTGCTTTTAGCATTACTTTATTCCCACTTCCTATGGCCTTATAGTGGTAAATAAATGCAGGAAAGCTGTGCAGCCGCTAACGTCTTACTACCAATTGTTTCCGTTCCCAAAACAACCTTCCCAACTGAACCTTACAGAGAAGGATTCAGTAATTTAATTCCCAACCCGATTAGAAAATATTTCTCATTTCATTTGTAACACAATCTGTTTTTACACCCCCTTCTATAAATAAGAGTACGTCAAGTCAACGGTTTGAACCGCATAGCACTTTTTGATCGCGGCTTATCTTGTTTTAGTATAATTATATACAAAAACAATATTGCATAAATATTTTGGTTTTATTCTTATTTTACATTATTTTAAAGGAAGCTTTGAACCTCATTTTGCATGTTTCCAAGCCGTGCTGCAATGCAGCTTGGTACCGTCTTTCAAAAATCGTAGCCATTAATACTGTTTTGTCATAACTTTGAAGCTATGAAATAATTTTGTTTAATTTCATCTTTTTCAAAATTAAAATGTCGAGTTTTGAGAATATTTCCATACTATACGTCCATATTAAGTTCGCTGTAAATGGCCACTTTCAAAAAACTTTAAATAGTACTTCCCAATGTATATATAATTGAAAAAAAAAACTGAGAGCCATACCAAAAAACAAAAAAATTTCAAGTGAAATGGAATTCGATTTAAGAACAATAAATACACAATTTAGTTTCATAGCCATTCGCATCAAATTTCCTGTTACTCTGTGATTTTAAGTATATCACTTTAAGATTAAAAAAAAATAACAAAAAACGAAAAAAGCATATTACAAAAGTACACTGCCCTCCAAAAGTTAAGGAACAGAATGTTGCTCAAAGCTCACCATTTTACAAATGTCAGTAACAAATGTCAGTAATACATTTGTTACTGACATTTGTAAATTCACAGTTTCACAGTTCATATGCATGACAGTAACAAATTTTAAGAAAATATACGCAAAAACAATAGCTACCACTTTTATTTTACAGAAATGAATACTTATATAGGAATTGGAGAAAAATGCAAAAATTGTAATATTTGTTCACGGGTGTTGATCTTTAGTTGTTATTACAGTTTCCTTTATAATATCCAGGAGAGTCTATCAATGTCCAGGACAAGTCGTTTGCCCGATTCGTTGAAATGACGGGCGATCGGATGGATGGAAATAGGGATGCCACAAGCTAATGCTGCTAGACGTCTCAATGTCTCTCGTAGTGTGGTCCACCGACTACGGAATCAGTCTGAATACGGGGATTCTGTGTCTAGAAGACTTGTTCGAGGCAGACCTAGATTTACAACACTTCCGGGAGACCGTTATTTAGCTCTTTCAGCCCGAAGGAGGAGTAACATTATTGTGCTTCAGCTAATGGCAGATTATTTAGTGGCAACAGGATCAAGAATCTCAGCTACCAGAATGTTCAGACGCCTGCACAATAAAGGTCTGTATGCAAGACGACCAGTTGTTTGTGGCCCCCTTGCCCCGAAGACACAGAGGTGCCTGGTTATGTTGGGTAAGAAAACACATCTCCTGGACCAGTTAACAGTGGGCGTCTGTTCTCTTCACAGACGAGTCAAGGTTCACACTGGAGAGTGATTCAGGTCGTCAGCTGATCTGTAAGGAACCACGCACCAGATACAACCAATCCAACATTGCGGTAAGACACTGTTACAGAGGTGGTGGAATAATGGTTTGGTTTGGGGTCTTTCTATGTGGTCAAACTGACCTGCATGTGTTCAATGGAGGAACATTGAACGGTGTGAGATATCGAGACGAGATCTTTGATTAATATGTCCGCCCATATGCCGCTGCTATTGGTCCTGGATTTCTTCTGATGGACGGCAATGCGCGATCGTACCGAGCTCGGGTTACTGAAGAATATCTTGAGGGTCACGGTACGGAGAGAATGGAATGGCCAGCTCAACCTCCAGACCTGAATCCGATAAAGCATTTTTGGGACTATCTTAGGAGACAGGTTGCTGCTTTAAGTTATTCACCAAGGTCGTTAGCTGAACCTGAATAAGGATTACTCAGTGTCTGGTCATTGCTTCCCATTTCACTGACCGGCAACGTAATTGACAGCATGGAGCCGCCAATGTATTGCAGCTGGGGAGGACACTTTCCTTGTTAGAACTCATTTTTGTAATGTTGCCACCCCATTTTTGCTCAAAAAACTGTTAATATACTGTTTCTCCAAGACTGTATTTCTCTGCCAAGAGTGCAACTTTTTGTTGTAATTCATGTTTGTGTTGAACTTTAGAAACATTCTATATCGCATTCATTAAAGAGCTGTTTAGTGAATAAGTCCTGTAAATTTCTCCTTTCTATCTTGCTTCATTCTCAAATTAGACACACACACAAAAAAAAAAATGTTGTTTCTTAACTTTTGGAGGGCAGTGCATTTATGCAACAGAATATGAATTAATTCAAAAGGCTGTCCATCTCTCCGCGATGTTGCCATTCGATGCCGAATAAATTTTGTAACTTATTTTTGAAGCCACAACAGAAATTTTAGCAAATTGGGCGATATAAAAATAAAATACGCAAGACTATTTCTAACTTTATATTAGTGCAAATAACAAACACTAGATTCTGTCGTTATTATAATTAATAAATGGTGCACATTATTCTCCACTACAAAACCCTTTTAAATAGCATTAAACTCAATGTAATACAAAAAGAGATTTAAAATGACACGTATGAATTCGCGAAAATTTTTGTAGAAATTGCTTAGCGAAACGAAATGAGAGAGATTTCCCGCCGTTTTATCCGAGAGTGTGTTGGTTTTCGTTTCTTTGAATAACAAAGATTACATTATTATATAATTAATAACAAATGTAATAAAATATTTAGCAGGTTTTGGAAGTACTCATAAATTAGCTGAAATAAAAGTTATTTCAATATTTCTGTGCCTTAGTTATATTCTACAGATTCATATTTTAGTCAACACCAACCTGCTCAATATGAACAGAATGCACTGCAATTTATTAAGTATTTTAAAAAACAATTTAAAACGCTATGCAATATATCAAGTACATATTCTTATTTTAGAACATTAATAAGAAATGCAACAAAAGGAATTCTTTTCTGACATTTATTTTATTGAAGTCATTCATTTCCTAAAATTTCATAACATAGCTTAATATCTAAGTTATGAAATTTTTAAGATAGCTTATTACTGAAGTTGATTATTCAGTTTTTAAAATATTATGACATAGTTTTATATTGCTAAACACTTTTCCTAAACCTTCTACTTATTTTACTATTCCAACTTTCTTAAACATTCATTGTTCTATGATGCTTGCTAGACCATATAATTATGGTAATTTCCGATTTTTTTTTCAGATATTTATATTGTATGTAAACATCCGTCGCCCACTGCTTTTAGGGGAATGTGAACCAGTGCACAAAGCATTCGAATGTGACATTTAATTTCTAGATCCCTTTTATAACTTTTACTAAACCTAAATTTTGCACCATCTTTCACAAGCATTGGTTATAATGGAAGTTGAACTCTTTACCTTCAATAAAAGAAAAAACATTTTAATAGCGTTAATCTATCATACAAAATCGACTCCAAACGATTTTGGGAAACCTTGAGGGTGTATTTTCTTACACAATAAATAAATAAAAAAAAACTCTCATGTGTTTTTTCCTTTTTATTTGGGAGAAACACGTATATAACTGGCATTATATTCGTTGCATTGTAGAGACATTAGGTTAACTGGAAAAGCCGGAGAGATGAAAAACGAGCAACCGCCTTCCCCGGGAATCGAACCACGGACCTGTGGAATACCGGCCCAGCGTTCAGAACCACTACACCACGAAGGCATGCTAGGAAAGCGGGAGAAATACCTTATATACTCCCCTTTTTAAAGGGCGACTGTTTTTTCTTTAGGGGACCCAATCGCCAAATCCTGGGTGTGGAGAATCCTCATCCAACACCCTTTTAGTTCGGATGCCACTGTAGGGACATTAGGTTACTTCGAAAGTAGAAAAGAAATGAAAAATGAGCAATGCCCTCTCCAGGACTCGAACCACGGGCCTCTCGAATACACGCCGAGCATGCTGACCACTACACCCCGAAGGCATGCTAAGAAGGTGGGAGAAATACCTTATAAAATAACATCTTCTTTTGCAAGAAAACTGACTAGAAATACTTTAATGACTGTATAAGGCTTGTTTCAAGAAGAATTGATGCAATTTAATCGTTCTGCGTATCAAGTACTGCACTCCTAATACCATGTGTCCCAATTTCCCTGCCTAACCTCTTTAAGAGCGCCGTCCTGGTGACAGATACACAGACTAAGGACGGCAATTTTAAAACATGCTTTATAATCGGATTTATTATACCAAATTGCCACCAGATTAAAGAAACACCGTCAACAATCCATCCGTCAACTTTTCATCAGACTGATCTAATAATTGTAACGGAAACTTCGATTGGATCTGTGTGCTACGAATAAGAAAGAAAAAAAAAAAAGAAAAAGAAAAAGAAATAGAGAAAGAAGCGTAAATAATCAAAAATAAATAAACTGTAAACCTCGTCAGGTGATCATCTTGTAGAGACATTAGGATTTTTTGGAAGCAGGCAAGATGAAAAATTAGCAACGCCTTTGCCGGGAATCAAACGGCGGACCTCTGGAATACTGGCCCAGCATTCAGAACCACTACACCACGAAGGCACGCTAGGAAGGAGGGAGAAATACCTTATAGCATCATCAGAATTTCCACAATCTATATGAATATTATAAACTAGCAAAACTATAATGGATGTGATTTGAAAATTCCTTCACTAAAGCGCTGTCTATTTTCCTTTAAAAGATTCATATAATACTTTCATTTCCTAATCCAAATTTCTATTTTTCTGACTGTCAACTAATAATAAAACATTTTCAGAATATTTCTGTGGAAAAATGACATCTTTTACGTTATCAGATACTGAATAATGATGGTAATTCGAGCTGATTTGACTTCGATTCCGGGCGAACGCGCTGACTGCATTGTTGATTTTCGTTACTTTCCCCACGTGTCACGTGAATACGAGCCATTTTTTTTATCTCAGAAAGTCCTCCGCGAAAGCATTCACACTTCCTTTTAGGCTGATAACCTTCGTGGTTTTGCCATATTCAGATAACCTAACCCGAGCTTGTTCTCCATTCCTTGTAGCTCATTAACCAGTTACTGCTCATAGAGTAACGATACATGAAATTACAACTGTTGTTGTTGTGACTTATCTCACTTGTCTGACAGTCACATCAAAACAAGGCCACGAAAATCATCGTAGAAAGGAACGCAAGATTGCGCTTGTCGTTGGCAAGAGCTTTGGGCACCATACAGATGACAGTACGACTTTGCTCGGTTCCGCTCCGAATTTTGCAAGCCGAGGGGACTGGTCCGAGAGTTTCCCAACCCCTCCTCCGTACCACCAACCTCTCGAGATGATGTACAGCTCGCTGCGTATTTACATTGCCCTCATGCTGCACGGACACTATACATTTACAAACATGCATGCCTTCTCCGGGACTCGAACCCAGGCCCTTCAGTATAGCAGTCAGCTTCGCTAACCACTATCCCGGGTAGCGAAGGGTAAGGTCACATATATTGACAATGTGAGGCATATATTGGTCTTAAAAACGAAAAACTAAACTTGTCCATAGAAAAAAAGAAGCTCTGAGAAATGTTTATTTTTTGTATTAAGTATTTGTAAATATTATTCAGCAACTTTATATACTAAGTACCAATTTATAACTCTGAATTATATGTAGCATATGAATGCAAATTGGCTCTATTTATGAAATACTGCTACTATATGTACTCTCTATTTTTTTTTTTTTTTTAAGTACAGCCCTACCCTGGTGGTGGCGGCTGCTGGATTGTACTTGATCTTCCCCTGAGCAGGCATTATTCTTTTTGGTATACATCTTAGGTCAGAAGCCTGCTCAGTGGTGATAAATAAAAAAATTACTAAATCTGAGAAATTGAAGTTTAACAAGCTTAAATTTTACAAATATATTAATTAAAATATCTGAATTCAATATTTCTGATTTATTCATTTTTAAATAACTCTTTTGTGAGGTTATGCAAACTTATATTGCTCAATTTTGAAATATTAACAAAGCTAGAACTCAGAATTTGAAATAGTAAGTCCGTTACACCAAATCAAAACCACGAATTTTTAAAAGGAAGCTCAGAATTTCGTAAAATATTTCGTTCAAGGTCTTGACCACGGAATTAAGAAAATACGTTTTTACTTTCATACCCAAATATTATTTTATATAGAATCAAATAAGTATTAATATTTGGAGCTTTAATATTTACACCCAATTCAAAATTTTATTACAACAGGGTTTAGAAAAATCAATTTCTTAAAAAAAAAAAAAAAAAAAAAAAAAACTACGAATTTCTATCGTTTCAAGTCCAATATGATTACTTTCCTTGAGCTAGCAGAGTTATACTAGTCGTTTATTCGATGTTACTACTGTAGGTTTCTATCAATAGCCGCGCGGTTAAAGAATGCTGAATGCAGTAGTTTATCCCGATTTCGAATCCAGGCAAACGAGCTGGCTGCATAGCAGGTTTTCATGGTTTTCTCCCATGTGTAACATAAATATGAGTCAGTTTCCATTAAAACGTCCTTCACGAGGACATCCCCTTAGGCAGATAAACTTCGTTTGCAACCTTTACAACTGTAAATTAGAATTTCCTAAAATGTGCCGCTAGGTTTTTTACGATGTAATTCTTATTCAATTTTTATTTGTATTTAATTAATATCTGGAGCTCGATACGTCTACTATCACATATTTAACAATTTATCGGTTTAAAATGTGTTTTATAAGCCGTTTTATAAACATCTTGTAAAAGGAAGATCTAAGCCAGGGGTAGGCAACCTGCGGTTCGCGAGCCACATGCGGCTCTTTGGATGTGAAGCTGCGGCTCTTTAGTTCCATACGCAACTATTATTTATTTTATCCAAAAAAAAAAAAAAATAAAAAAGGGAAGAACTGAAGAAGAGCATCAAGAATTCAATCGGGATTGGACGCAGTCGTTCGCTTTCATATGCAACTCAGATGGCCTTCCGACTTGTCTCATTTGCCACAAAAAACTCGCACACAATAAGAAATCAAATTTAGAAAGACACTTCACTAAAAAACATACTCAGTTTGATAGTAAATATCCAACCGGCGAAGAACGAAAAAAAAAAAGCTGTCAACGAGCTCCAAAAACAAAAACAGCAATCAAGTTCCATGTTAAGTAACTGGACGCAATCCACAAGTAATGTTAATCTGGCAAGCTTCGCGGTATCATTAGAAATTGCATAAAAAGGCAAACCATTCACAGATGGTGAGTATGTCAAAGATTGCTTCATACGTGCATCTGAAGAACTGTTCCGTGATTTCAAAAATAAACCAGAAATCTTAAAAAAAAAATCAAAGATTTGCAACTATCCGCTAAAACAGTACAAGATAGAATAGCTAAAATGTCTTCAAATGTAACATATTTGCAGGTGGAAGATATTCAGCTTTCTTCTGCCTTATCACTAGGTATAAATGAGGCTTGCGACATAAAAGACACGGCACATGTTGCACTTTTTGTCAAGTATATGTCTTCCCAAGACCCAAAAGAAGAACTTATAGGATTGCTACCGCTCTTCGGGACAAAATAGAGAGAAAGATATAGCGAATGCCTTGTAAAAATGCCTTGAAGATAATAAGATCGATTTAAATAAATCGTTTCAATAGCAACTGATGGAGCCAGAAGTATGAAAGGGAAAAATAAAGGGGCAACAACGATTCTTCAGAGCAAAATAAACCACGAAATTCTTACGTTTCACAGCATAATACACCAAGAAGCGCTTTGTGCCCAAACATTTCTGGCCGAAATAGCTGAGGTCATGAATTTGGTAATCAAGATTGTTAACAGCATCTTGTCAAAAGCACTCTACCATCGTCAGTTTAAAGAATTCTTAAACGAAATGGAGACTCAGTATTCCGACCTCCTTCTTCACGATCAAGTGCGATGGCTTTCCAAAGGAAAGGTGTTGAAACGTTCTGCTTTGTGCTTGAATGAAATAAATACATTCCTAAATTAAAAAGGCATTAATCACCCTGAATTAGAGAACGACAAATGATTGCAAAAATTTTACTTTATGGTGGATGTCACAGCGAAATTAAATGAGCTGAATCTAAAACTGCAAGGAAAGACTAAACTGCAAGATTTGAGCAATTCAAAACCAACAAAATCACTCTAGCATTCATAGTAAATTCTTTCAACACAAATAGTAACGAAATCCACATTGAGCCATTTGGAATTGATACTGGATCTCTAAAAAGGCAATTGATCGATTTAAAAAGTAAAGCTGTGTGGAGAGTGGAAAATTTACAGAGATGAAAAGCAAGTTGGAAGAGTTGGAGGTCCAGAAATATATGTACTTAACGCAACAAAAAGCTTTAAAAGACAGCTTTCAAAGAAATGCCGAGAGTTGAGGCACTTATATTCGACGCATGGAATAGTCTTCCAGATTGCTGCAGTGAGGTGAAGAAGTTGGCATTTGGAGTGCTGACTATCTTCGGATCGACATATTCCTGCGAGGAAGCATTCTCTTGCATGAATATAATTAAAAGCCAAGTTAAACTTAAAACAACAAGTTATGAGCCAAATTCATCCAAACTTTCTAAAACCATCCAAAGCCAACGCTCCCATTGAATTTGTTTGCTAAAATGTATGTTTTTTTTTTTTTTTTTTTTGTTATTATTATTTTAAGTACAAGTTACATTGTTTAGTAAAGTTTAAATTTTCTACTTGAATAACCATGCAAAGTCATCGCTCCTATTGAATTTGTTTGCTCAATTGTTTGTTATTGAAGTACAAGTTAGTGTTGTAAGTAAATGTTTAATTGTTTTAATTTTTTACTTAAATAATAAGTAGTTATCTAATAATGCCCTATATATATTATCTAATTTGTTGTGAAAACACTATTTATATATGAATAAATAGATATTTTTTATGAATAAATAGACATTTTTTGCTTATGAATAAATAGATTAGTTTTTTTTTAATCAAAAAACTTTATTTATGCGAGCACTATTAATTGTTGGCAATAAAAAATTTTGTGGCTCTTTAAAAACTTTGAAATTTTGTAAATTGTAATTTTTGACTCTTTCGACTCAAAAGGTTGCCGACCCCTGATCTAAGCAAACGGGATGCTTAGTCAAGAAGGCAAGGAGTACAGAATATAAATTAGCTGAGAAAAGTACGATTCATAAACAAGCGCAGATCTAAGCATACTAACAACTCATAAAGAAGTATTTAGTGCATAATAATTAAAAATTACATAATTTAATTTATTTTCATCCCATAATCAACTTATTTTATCAGTAATAAACGAAAAGGAAATATTCAATGTGCAGTAATAATCTATGAATAGCACACGTATTACAATATTTTAAGTTTTTCTTCTGCAATTTCTTATGCATTTCTAGTGCAAATAAAACTGATTTTATTTATCTACATATGTATGTTCATACATAACTGACAATCAGAACGTAACTAATTCTTTCTTTTAATACACTCAATTGCAAATTATCAATTTTTCACAAGTTATTACCAAAATATTCGTTTAATCTACGTAGTCGAAAATTCTAATATTCATTACATTCAAAGACAACTTAGAAATTACATGTCAGAATACCAGCTAAAATTAAGAATATTCAGAATTTTAGTAATTTAGTAATATTCAGAATTCTTCTTTCTTTTTTGCATATTAAAACTATGCGAACTTAATTCCTAAAGAAAATCGCATAGACACCTGATATTAAAAGATCTCTTAATTCAAGCTGTAATTCCTAAAATGTGTTATTCTGTCATTCGAAACAGAAAGCCAAATACAACAATTTTTTTCTACAAAAAGCTTTGTTGACTGCATGAATGCAGTAACGATAACTAAAAACAACTGTAAGAAACTCGTATAAATAAAATGAAAAAAATGACTTTAAATAATTTAATTCGCTGTCTTATTATAAGAATCCGAGATGCTTACCCGCCTGGATTTGTCTACATGAACACTAATGGTTGATGCTCCGAAAAGAAAAAACTGTTAATCACAGCCTAAGATTTTAATTGACGCGAATGGTCCAGACGCTTTACCACAACACAGACTCTGCACAAAGTTTCGAGCGCAACATGGTTCAAATATAACAAACTGATCTCCGGACATTTATTTCAACGTTCAGAACTGCATAAACACACGAAAAGTATAACTTCCGGACGAAGTTAGTCCCAAATAACAAAACTGATCTTCGGACACTGATGGTCCCTACGAAATGTTACGGCTCTGTTCTAAAATATTTAAGGACACAGACGGTCCAATGAAATTTTAAGTTGCTACTGATCTTCGGTCACGTTGGTCCAATGAAATTTTAAGTTGCTACTGATTTTCGGACACTGACGATCCACTTCTTAATAGATGAAGTTTTTGCACTTCACTACATGGTAATATTTACAGACAGGATCGGCCCAAAGAAATTTTAAGATGCTGATAATCTTCGGAAGTTGACGTTCCACTTCTTAATATATGAATTTTTGTGCATTTCACTATGTAGAAACATTAGGTTTATTTCGAAGCAGGAAAGATGAAAATGAGCAACACCTTCGCCGGGAATCGAACCACGGACCTCTGGAATGCGCGCCCAGCGTACAGACCACCACACCACGAAGGCATGCTAAGAAGAAATATCTTATATACTTTCCCTTTTAAGGGGCGACTGGGGTTTTTAGGGGACCCAGTCGCCAAATCCTGGGTGTGGAGAATCATCATCCACCACCCTTTTAGATAGGGCACCACTGTAGAGACATTAGGTTATTTCGAAACCGGAGAGATGAAAAATGAGCAACGGCTTCGCTGGGAATCGAACCACGGACCTCTGAATACGCACCCAGCGTGCAAGCCACTATACCACGAAGGTATATGCTAAGAAGGCGGGAGAAATACCTTATAACTACACGGTAATATTTACGGACACGGTACGGCATAAAGAAACTTTAAGATGCTGATAATCTTCGAACGCTGATGGTTCACTTCAATACATGGGACTGATGCCCAGTTTTTTTAAGGTAGCTGTGGAGAAAGCACAAGAGATTTCATTTGCATATACTATCAGTTGATGACAAGTCTAGAAACTGCTTCCGTGGGTGCTCATTCCTGAAATGCCACATTTTCAATAAATGGGTTGTGATATCGTCAGACTTTTCTTAAATTAACAGTGATTTAATACTGCGGAAAACTTCCGGATGAAATAAAGACATGTCTGTATTTCCAGTATTTTTATTAAGACTTAGCTATTGAAGTACGTATTAAATATTTAGGAAATGGCATGGGTTTTACAGAAAAAAAAATAATCTCTGTAGACGTAGAATGTCTGGGCAGTTGCAAGTCTCTTTCTTTCACTACTTCCTGCTTTTTGACGAGTAAACAAATACTGAGCAGGTTAGATCCAGAACTCCTATTTAAACTTCACTTTCTGGTTATTATGTTCAGTTGTTCAGAAGAACCCCTTAGGAGTTGACCGTACAGCTTCTTTCTCTCTCTCTCTCTCTCTTTTTTTTTTTTTTTTTTTTTTTTTTTTTTTTTTTTTTTTTTGAGAAGAGACCTGTTAATTATAAACACATACTGTAATTAGAAGCGGGTTAAGCAGTTGGGCAGACCTGGCTGTCATCAGGGCATCCGAGCTCCGACAGGGCCCTGTAAATACACAGTCGTCTGCAAATACAAGCTTTATCTAATTAAAGAATGAAAATCAATCAAAATTTGTATTACCATTAGCTCAATTAATCGTCCTTTTATTGACAATTCAAATGTTATCACATTCTCTTATCTACTTATATTTTTCTGTTCTTAGAAATTATGCACTGAAATCTCCGTAAAACAACCAGCTATAGATCCTAGTAATTCGCATTCCAAGTAATTATCGCCTTTGAGAGACTGATTATTTTTGATGGGCTTAATCTGTTCGCTTCTCAAGAAATCCTAGGCATTTTCAGATATTACGTATGTGGCTGCTGTGAAATATTTCTAAATGTTTTGTTTGACGGCGTTGCATAATATCTCTTATAAGGCTATCGGTGAGCCATTAAGTAGTAAACGACCCTCCTCATTTTTTAACTAAGTTTTGCGTCACATAAGTCTTTAATGACTCTTATAAATCATACTGCTGCCGTGTATCTTTAACATTTTAAACATCATTTACTCTCTTCAGCGTCTGAATCCGCTGCTTCAGTATGGGTTCAATGTGCGCCGTCCATAGCTTTTTTTCCGTTCATTTGGGTGAAAATCTTTATTACCGTCCTACATTTGTTATATTTGTAAACGTACGCATTTATAATAATGTCTGAATATCTTTCTCGAATGATATGCATTTTAGTTTAAGCATAGTTTAAAAAATTACCATATCGTGAAGATCAAATTTCTTGAACAAAATGGTAATTTGAAAATTACCATATTTTTCAAGAAAATAAATGTTTTTTAGTTCTCAAATTTGAACTTCAGTATAGCTTCGATTAATAATACTCTACAAGTCTTTTTGATGTTAATATTTTTCATTGTGGATCAACTCAAATCCGGAATAAAGGAATGACACTGTTACCTAGTTATGCCGCGTACCATCTTTCATTTATTTTTAAAATTACAATAGCCATTTACAATAACTGTAATTTTTGCCAAAGCCACGCATACAGAAACAATATTTGTTTCTTAAGAATATTTTGCATTAAGTTTGTTAGAGTTTATTCCATTAGTATAGTTAAAAAATTATGCTTTGGAAGGGATATATTATGTACCTTTGCTACAAATTTCTATTTCAAATGTACACTATCATTTGTATCAAAAGTAAAACGCACCGGAAACGATAAAATTTTGTAATACATGACCGTTGTCTAAATGAGGGTTTCCCTATTAAATTTATTTACGGAGACTTCACATTTTGAACAACAAAGCGTAACTCCTTAAGTGCATATTTTAATATAGCATATAAAAAGTGAATTTGTTTTAGGCAAGGAAGTCTTATGGCTGTGGGTCAAAATACATTTGAATTAAAATTTTAATGTTTTCAGAACAAATTCAACTAGAAATTTACTCTTTTTATGCCATATATATAAATACAATTAACCTGAATGAGTCTATCAAAAACTAAAAGGCATAATTTTGATCTTATTAAATTATAATGATGGCATTAAATTTCGTATAACTTGTAGTTTTAAAAATTCCACAAAAAACTGCCATGCATTTTCATAAGCTGAGTGTAATCCTCTTTTTCCTATTTTGTCCCATTTGATATCAGTTACTAATCGATTACTTTTTCGGGTCGTTTCCTACGACTTTTAGGAAGGCAGGACTGCTAACATGTAGAAGAAATATAAGATGGCTTTAGATCAGGAATATAAAAACATTTTAGCAGGCATGACATGCAGGCAGTAAAATAATTCGACTATAATATTGTTCTGGGATAAACGGGAATCTGAAATAGTAGTTTACAGTAAGGAAGGAATTTCAAAAGTTAAAATTTTTGAAATTGCGAAAAAAATAATCATTTCAAAAAGTCCAAAAATGATTCAAGAGAATCAGCACAGTTAAATCCTTGTATAAATGATGATATGGCTACTTAGCCTACGGTGCTCTCTGATGCAGTGATTGAGTATATGCTTTTAAACAAGCCTAAAATTATGTATCTAAAATATCGCAAAAATATCTCTTACTGCATAACATCTAATCAAATCAAAGAAGAAAACAGCTGGTTAATATTTTAAGCAAGTAATGGTGCATATTCCTACACTTGTAAAATACTTTTTACGTTAAAATCCAAATTAATTAGGGATTTCCAAAGCCAGAAATGTGTAAGAGCAACTTTATCAGAAAATGAAATCTCAAATGTACGTGTTATGTATGTATATTTTACATAAAAGATCTTCAGTTTTAAACAGAATCGATTCTGATTTATTGTAATAGACAGAACACGAAGTAAATAATTGGAAAGAAGTATTGAACAGAATTATACCTAGTTTAAAATTATTAACCAGGGTTAAATCGGCTGAGGTTATCATTCAGAGGTCATAATAAAAGTCACATCTCAGGCAGGAAAGAAACCTATTTCGCATGTTTGGAATATCTCAGTGACTATGAAAATACTTTTAATCTGCATTTATAAAAATGCCGTAATCGAAGGCTTGGAAATGTAAGTTATATGTTATTCGTGAGGAATTCATCAGCATTATTAACAAATGTTTAATAGCGTATGTAATAGAAGAAATTAAATTCAGTAATCTACTACAGCCTTATCAATTGACAATAGTTTTACATATTGTCAAGTGGTAATGTAAGTGTTTCTAGGGCTTATACTGACTGATGAAGCATGCAGCATTATCTTTGGAAGAGCAGGCATTATCGACCTTAGCAAAATTAAGTATCGCTACTAAACATTGTAGAAGACAACGTAGCAAATCTTCTGGGAAATTCCACGTTCGTATTAAATACTACATTCCGAATGCTCTTTTGGGTTAATCATACTTTAAATTTAGTAGGTGATTTTGCTGCAGAAAGCTGTAGCGCAGTTGTTCAATATTTTACGTTTGTACAAAAATATATTATGTGTTGTAATCAATAAAATACACCTGAAGCTTCAAATGTTGCATACTATAAGCCAAATGCCAAAAATATGGCTCGAAATTTATAGACCAAACGTTTGGTCACATAAATCTTGCCGATTTAAAAGCATTGTATTCCAGAATGATGAGGCATGATATAAAAATTCCAAATTTTAATAAAGTATCAAATTAGTCATAAGATGGCAGGACTGCGATGATGATGCCTGAAGACTGATGAATCTGCTGGATGGCAGGCCATTGCTTGAGCATGAAAAATCAGTACAATGCTGTAAATAAGTAAATTATGGAAATGGAATCCTACAACTCACAGTTAAGATGTTAACCATGATTTAAGATCAGTTCTCTGAGGGATTCAAGATAGTTTTATAAAGAGATGGTCTCAAGGGTTTGTTTTCGCGTCCGATGTTATATATATACGCTTCGGCATCAATGGCATTGATTGCCATTAAAAACGAATCAAGGACCACAGGCCACATGAAGCCCACGAGTTTGAAATAAATGTTCTGAAGTCAAAGATTTTTTAATTTTCTATTCTTATTTGTTCCTTTTTCGCTTTACAAATCAAGAATTACATTTTCATTTATTAATGTACGTGGAAACTAACTGGCAAATGCAAAAACACTCCGCCCAAATATCTCATTTGATTTTTTCCGTGTTCAGAGCAATAGTCTAGGACAGGGTCGGCAACCTGCGGCTCGCGAGCCACATGCAACTCTTTGGATGTGAAGCTGCAGCTCTTTAGTTCCATACGCAAATATTATTTATTTTTTAAAAAGAAAAACATTTAAAAATCGTTCTGAATCGATTAACGAGAATTAGGCACTAATTCTGAAATTTTATAAATTGCAATCTTTGACTCTTCCGACTCAAAAGGTTGCCGACCCCTGGTCTAGGACATGAAGAAAGCGTGAAAATAATAACGATTTAAAAAAAGATTAAAAAAGGTTTCTAAGTTGTTCATATTCAAAAGCATCTTAATTATTTGCAAGTTTTGTTGTGTATGTTAACTGTTGTATATGTTAACAATAAATGTCAACTGAATAACCTAATCAATGTTTTACTTTTCTAAACTTTAAGCTATAATTGCAGTTTAGGAAAAAGCTAGACGGTTTTTCATTCATACATTCCCCTTTTAGTTATTTTAGGTAACCGAGTAGACCATAGCCACAGCAAATTTCTTAAACTATTCAGACTGTAATAAGGTCAGCGATTACTTCAGACAAGAAATATATGGCAGAAGGCCTATAGTTGAAGGAAACGTAGACGCTTTATGTGGCAACATAATAACGATAGAAATTCAGATGTAATAAATTCTCAGTAGAGAAAATAGAGCTGTGGAGAGGTAGGTTGTGACCTACGCTGGGGTGAAAAACGGGGAAGCATTAAACGGGTAGACATTTTCATTTGGTAAAAGATTGAAATGAAGTTGAGTAAGAAAACGCGCATGCGTTTCTCAGCTGAATACTCGAAGGTTTTTCCCGGATACAGTCACATACAAAAACAATGTTTACTCACGTAACATGTTTTAGGGAAGGAAAGGGTTTAAAATATTTATTAGATTTCTTTTACAATTTATTTTTTAATTAATATTGTTAGAAAACATAAAATTCCTTGATTATTTTGAGTTATTTTCATTATTCTGAAATGAAAGAACAGTTAAAAATTGTTATAGATTTTTGCAGTAGTAGGAATTCAAATCCATCCTAGAAAATACAGGAAATTTTTATATTCCCTCAGATTTTGGTCTGATAGCTATTAGATATTTCGCAAAGCCGCTCGTAGTTTGGATTCATGAGAATAAGTATATTATTTTTAAACTTCCCCGAGATGATTCTTAGATCTTATATCACAACAAAGAATGGTGCTTTGTAAGAAATATAATGCCTAGTCATCAGAACCGTGTTTAGGTATTTGTTTCTTAAATCTGGTTTGGCTTGATTTATTTGATTATGGCAACGCACTCGAGGGCACAAAAAAATGTGCACTTTTAATTGAATAAATTTTGATGCACCTAATTTTAGAAACAGTAGATAATCATTACAGTAGTTTTATATTTTGTGTCAAAAATAATACATGTAAGGTTTTACATTCAGAAAATAGAAAACCAAACGAAAGAAAAAGTTTGTCAGAATAACTAATTTATAAAATTAATATAAATTTAAGGCATGTTATATTTAATTTTACTTTCTGCTTTCCATGAAATTTCACCAATAAGTTTTCTCAAAACCTACTGGATTATTTATTTTTATTTTCTTTCGTAGAACAGCCATATATAATAATATTAAGATTTCAGACATATTTTCATTACCTGGGGTAATCTCATTTAAAACTGGTTTGGTGATTAGGCAGGAAGCTCTTCTATATTTCATATTAAATTGCGTAATTCAAACCTTTAAATTATTTTTAATTTCATGAAATCAATCTAAGTTTAAATAACACGCTGAATAGTAATTATTGCAGGTGTTAAGGCAACAAAAATCAGACTAATATTTAGCCTAATATTCTTAAATTTGCAGGAATAGTTTCGGAGATTTAAGTATCGAATCTTCCTCTTCAGCTGCAGAAGTTTTGCTTCAAACGACTGATAATGCTTAGCTATTGCTTCAAAGACTCGTAAGTACTTTTAGAGCAAATTTTAAATTCAGATATAAAATGAAATATGCTAATTTATGAATTATGATTAAAAGGTCTAAATTTGTAATTGCGATAGTATTTGAAACTATTGAAACTGAATAACTTACTAAATTTAAACTCAAATTTTAATTTCCAATAATTTACAACTAATTACTCAATCTTTAAGCTGGCCGTTACTGTGTAGGATTTTATTTATTTTTAATAATAGTTATTTTACTTTGTGAGACTTTTCTGATTTCTCTTATTCCTCTCGTCTTTCCTCGCTAGGATTTAAATGCATTAGGGTGAAAGATAATATTTAAGCTGTTGGAGCGAAAAGGTTAGACAGAGCGTGGTTTCGCTATTGTGAGCGCATGTTGCTATTTTCTTCCAGCTGTTAACCTTAATATCGGCTACGCATTCTTGCCGCCGATTTATTATTCTGCCGGTGTAGGTTCTGAGTCAACCTGTTAACTTAAACCAAAATGTATAGTCTTGCACTACTCTTTACCTTCAGTGTTCCATTATCTTTTAAATTCTTACCACAAGTGGTCGGTGTTTGTAAGCACGTAAGTCCGTGTTGTCTGTAAATTATATCGTGTTCAATAAAAGGGTCTTTTACATAATTCCCCTGGTTGTGTTCGTCTTCAAGCCTCTGCGAGAATTCGTAAGAACTAGCATTTAGGTAGATTTAGTCACATTCTATAATAGCTAAAAAGACTAGATCTAACAAATGTAACCATAAATGCATGACTTACTACCTAATTAATATCTTATATCAACCACTGACCCTCAGACGTTACCTTTACTGAGTGGACAAGCTATCGCTGTTTACTAAACTGACTGTGGGAATAAAAGACAACACAAAATGTAGAAGTTAATTTTAACTTTATTTAGTCATCGTTAGTGAGTTGAACTAAAAAAAAAATAATAATAATACACCGAAAAATTTTAAGTGCCTAGACTACAGCTATTTTAAGTGCTTTGAATGCCTAGACTACAGCTGCTTTCTGGAAGTTAATAATTTTATCCGCTACAATACCAGTGAACGTGAAGCTAACTACCAAGTAGGTTGGACAAACTTTACTAATGTTCAGCACTTAGGCCAGGCGTTGACTTTTGTCCTAATCAACGGCTTTCTCTCTGATAAGCAAGCAGACAGCAGCGGTAACAGTCAGATCTCTAGTATAAATCAAGCCAGTTGCAATGTTTCTCCTCAATTCAAACTAGGCTACTTGCCATGACATCTGCGTTGTTATTTGGGCTCAGCGAGTATTTGATGAAAAGAGACCATAAAGGAAAGGAAAGAATAATGTTAAATCTTAACTGTTAGTATAATGTTAATGCAATGTCACAAGTTGAGTTATTTCCTCGTATGGTGGCATGTTCTCATCATTTTGCGGAATTATTAAAAAAAAAAAAAAAGAAAAGGAAGAGAACTTACATAATTTATAAAGAGTCCCATATATTATTCGCTTTACGAAAGTTACTATGGATGTATTTACGAAATGAATAAAAAGATATTTATACGTTTTTAGTGGCTAAGCCTAAAATTAATTTACTCTGCCCACAATGCAGAAATTAAAGCAATAACAATGGACTTGCTTTAGCTGCGCAACGTTGAATTTGCTCTCAGCTAATGTTAAATGATTTTAAATGATGAGGAAAATGTTCTTATAGACAATTAGATACGGCAGAGGAATATCTAACAACAATTTTTGCTCTCACAAAGGCCTTACTTGCCGATTAAATATTGGTAGGTAGATGCCTGAAACCATTAGACACTCCACTGTCTCATCATTGCGAACGTTGCCGTAGAAAGAATCACAGTTAGGCAAAGTACTACAACTTTCGTTGCTTTGGGGAATGAAAATGTCTTCATTGAGAACATTTTAAGGAAAACTGATTCGTATTTACATTATGAAATAAAACGCATAAACTTTTGTATAACTAGATCGATACGCCAGGACTAATGAAATCTTAATTATCGAATAGTTTAACTCTCTTGGAATATTGTCGACTCTCTACAATAAATACGCAAAAGGTGCAACAGTCAGAAATCGTTTAAGCAAGCAGAAAACAATTAAAATAAGAAAGGTTTGCAGAATTCACCAACACTGCCATGCCTAAGTATTTTTTCTCCTGAGGCAAAAGGTAAATGTAAGCCTATATTTATAATACAAGGTGCTGGACAAACTCCCCCCCTCCCCCCCAAAAAAGGAAGAAATAAATATCTACCCACAAATGCAAGTTAACTATATCTGTACGCTTTTAAATTCCTTAAAAATAAGTATTTCAAATCAACGTCATAACTCTTGTATAATATTTAGTAGGTTAATAGTTTTATATATCGAGAAAAATTACTCAAATAACGATCTGCGTTCTTTTAATGGAGGGCACTAGCCATTTTTTAGGCTTCCGCCACTACTAAGGCCAGAAGTGGTGATAATTTTATTTTGGAGGCACCTAACAGGCGACCACCATTACCTCCTATGAGGGGACAGACAATTTACATTCATACCTTCTCCGGGATTCTAACCCGGACCCTTTGGTATTGCAATCGGCTCCCCTAACCACTATACCGTCTGGGCGGCTGATCTCTACTTTTAAAACGAAAATATAAAATATCATTGTAAAATTATATAAATAGTAAATACAATTAATACAAAAAAGCATTGCTCTAATTTTTTATAGTCCTTTTTTGCCCACTTCTTTCCATTTTTAACGGACCAAAATCGTCAGTAACTTTATCAAAATCTACTATATCACTTCATTCATGTCCTATAGAAAGAATGGCTGTATTTAAAAGTTTATAAAGTATTTCTCCCGCCTTCTTAGCATGCTTTTGCAGTGTAGTGCTCGGCGCGTATTCGAGATGCCCGGGGTTCGAGTCCCAAAGACGGCATTGCTCATTTTCCATGTCTTCTGCTTTCAAACAAAAACCTACAATTTTTCTTCACCAAATGAAGATTTCGATAACTGTTTATTACTTTAAGTTTCCAGGAGTTTACTTCGTCACTAGCAAAAATAACTTGCAAAGTTAAAAATATTCTTAACGTTGTTTTCAAATGCCGATGCGATGAAACCAAACTTTATACGTGAATTATTTTTAACAGCCGTAGTTTTTTGTAGTTGCTTTAGTGTTCGGAATCATTTAAATAACTTGATTTTTAATACTGTAAAAACCTTATTTCATTCTAACCAATTATTTTTAGTTTTACTTTCCTTTCCCTTCTGATTTCAATTTCCTGCCGGAATGTACATTTGAAATGGCGTATGTAAAATCTAAACGTGTGTCAGAAGTAGCATTTAAACTGCATTTCAAGGGCTCGAAAGAGTAGTAGCGAAGTTAGTTCCGAGGTTATGCTGCGTGTTTGAAATTAGCTCTCTGGATGGTGTTAGATATCTTTCAGTTTATACTGATATACTAGGCTTGGCTTGGCTGTGTGCAGCCGATTTAGCGGTTTAGATAAGCTAAGAAGCCAGTTTTTAGCCATTCAAACTTATTAGTGGTTTGTCACATTTTTATTTTCTGTTAAATTTAAGTAAGCCACAAGTGGTGGTAAATTGTCAGCTTGAAGTGCGTGCTTCTTGTCAAATTTAGTTGAAATAAAAAGGCTATTTAAAACCTTCTTCTGCAGTATCTATTCTTGAGAGATATAGCGAGTATTCGCTACTTCGTCTTCTAGATAGTGTTTACATTTTATGCTTCCAAAAAGAGTCAGACTCTATAATATTACATATTTTTAACTAAATTTCTGCAGCATTTATATTATTCAGATATTTAAAAGTTAAACTGGTATCTTTAAATTATGTAAATACAATGGCAATAATAAATCTGATAATTGTAAGATATTCCATTTAATTTTTTTTATCTATGTCTCATTTGCAGGATCAAAACATCTAATACTTCTTTCATTTCTTCTGTGAAAAAAGAAATTATTTTCTTTCACAGAAAGCGAAGAAGTTCTTTTCTTTCTTTTCTGAAAAATTAGTTGTTTCATCAATTTGTTCTTAAGAATCTAATTTATTGATATATATTTCTTTCTCTTGAAATTCTGGTGATACATTCATCTCTAAATCTAAACCTTTGCATTTCTCAAGAATACTTTCAATAACTTTCTCTTATCTGCTGGAAAAAGCTATACATAGTGTCCACAAAAACCTTACCCTCCTTTATTTTCATAACTGCTTGTCGTAGACGTCGTTTATAAAACTCTAATTTAAACATAGCCAAAAATCGGCTATCAGGTAATATAAGTTATCTTTCTCTTTTTATCCCTACAATATAAGCACAATTTATAAATTAAGAAGATTTAATGATGCTAATAAGTATCATAGCTTTTTGGATATGGTTTGTTATTTACACCCAAAACAAGTTTGCCAGTAATTGATTTTGAAATTTTAATTAAAATTTTTTATTTTACTTTACTTTTTTAATCTTTAAATCAACAGTTTAATCGTGTTTATTTGTTTCACTTCCTTCGTGTTTCAATCTTTTCGAAACTGTATTTCTTAAAATTTCTTTAGTAAGAAAAAGTTTGTCTATCTTTTTCAATGCAGTTTCTATACCTGTTGCCTTAGAATCAGATGGAGCGAAACTAAGCGTTTTAATGCATATTCTTTTATGTCAATACTAGTTCTATTATAATTAACCAGAACAGTTTGTTTTAAATTCTTCAAAATATTTCAAAAATTTAAATCTCCACTGTTTTATCTTATATGTTTACATTTCAGTCTTGAAAAATAATGTGACAGATTCCTGTACAAATTCGTTTTATCCGTGCAGTGATACGAGAAACTACATCAGAAACATTTATAAATGAAGCCTCTGTAGTGCTGAGGCAAATTACATATGAATGAAAAGAGAGAAAATCTCGAAGTATGTGTCTCGTTCAATGGGAAATTTTTAAGAGGAAAAAAAAAGAAGCAAAGGGTTGATAATATAGTATGCTTCGTTTTTTAACATTCTTTTTAATTTCTCAATGCCATTTAAATGATCATTTATGCTTTAAGTTTGCTTCAATAAACTGTAGGCATTTCCGTCAACATTCATACTCGGTCGGTGGATGTTGGAAAGATTGTGATGCCAAAGCAAAAGCAGTAAGAGCTATAGATTATATTAAGGGGAGAGAGTAGAGAATTACTAATATCTGAAAAAATGTTTTCTATGCAAATTTAGTTCATCCATATCACTTCAGAAGCGGGATTTAATTTTCACTGTGCTGGTTTCAACAGATTGAAATTAATTTCGAAACACAATGTGTACATGATTGTTAAACCTTGGCACTTATGAGAGTAAATTAATGGCATTATTCTTAATTAAACTTGATTGCTTATAATGCAAAACCTTTCTGAAATTTCTTGATGTGTTCAAAGTTGAAAATGAGCAATCATAATTTCCTTTTAAAATTTTTTGTAACCAATTTCATGATGGCGTTGTTCACATGAGGCAAATGTCTCACTCTTGTGCCAGCTCTGCTCATTGAATATTAAATATGGTAACTTAGTACCATGGTCTCATACTCAAATGGCATGGGGACAAAATGCACCACCTAAAAGCAGCTAACGGACCGAAATTTCTTTTTATCCAACATAAAAAAGTTTTTTTTTAAATAAAATAATATTTTTACATTAAATTTAAACTTTATTTACTAACAATAGTAATAATGACGCATTAGATATATACAAATTATATTTATTTTTTGTCTGAAATCTGAAGGCCGGCATCAGTTCCCTTGCAACCTACACTGAAATAATTCCATTCTACTCGCATCTGCAGGAAATTTCTGTTGGTTATACTTTGTGATTCAAATGTGTCGATAGCTAAATATTAAATTTTCAGACTGAAATTTATTTCAAATGCCTCTAATATGTTGAATTAATCAAATAAACAAATAACGAAAGTTTTCTAAGTAGGACTAAACTCGAGAATAAATAATGTCAACCTATATTTCTCTTATTCATAAAATTTTGACTCATAAAGAAAAAGTACATATGTTTGTATGTAAATAATTATAAACTTATTTGTTTCTTTCTACAATCTTCAGCTATAACAGCTTATGACAATTTTGATAAAATTAGTAACTTTATCATGGTCTGTAGGTGCTCATTGGACAATCTAGTTCTTTTTCTAGAATTATTAATTAAACTATTCACATATAAATGTACTCCAAAGCGATTATTTCTATCACGAAAATTTGTAACTGAAGGTATTTATCTCTTGACAAGTACGGAAAAAAATATTAACCAATTCTATATCCTCAAAAATCTCTGAATAAGATTTACATTTCAGTGTAAATTAATTAGCTCCATTTAAAGATTTCCTCGGGCGTTACTGACGTTCGTTTATAATGCTAAGGAAAATAATGTAAAGATGGATTGCAAATCCTTAAAATCCTAAATTTTTCTTCATATTCTTTTCGTAATAATTAATGCCAGAATCACGCTAATAAATTCGAGGAAAACAAATTCGTGGGCTACATAAAATAGCTTCGGAGGTCGGCAGTTTGACCACCTCCGGCTTAGAACATTTGTTCTATGTTACAATCGAGCCTCTTTTAAGTCTGTTCATAATTTTCTGAATATTTTATTTCTAACAAGCGAAAGCTTTGCATTATATGGTATTTCTCCCACCTTCTTAGTGTAGTGGTCAGCCCACTGGGCGCGTATTCCAGAGGTCCGTGGTTCGATTCCCGGCGAAGGCACTGTTCATTTTTTATCTCTCTTGCTTCCAATTAACATAATGTCTCTACACTGCCCCCCAAACTAAAATGGAGGGGGTGGATGATGATTCTCCACACCCAGGATTTGGTGATTGGGTCCTCCAAACCCCAGTCGCCCTTTAAAAAGAGGAGTATATAAGGTATTTCTCCCGCCTTCTTAGGATGACTTCGTAGTGCAGTGGTCAGTACGTTGGGAGCATATTCCAGAGGGCCGGGGTTCGATTCTCGGCGAAGCCATTGCTCATCTCTCTTTAAAAAATCCTAATGTTCTCTACAACATTTATTGCTAATTACATTTAAACTTATCCAAAACAAGCATTTTCTTTGTTCTATTACATCAATATACATACATGTGCAAATATATCTTCCTATGTTTCTCCTTCTAGCCATTTTAAAGGCTCAATAAGGAGGAACATGATTTATGAGAGGTAAATATTTCAGCAAAATTATTTCACATCATTCCTTCCCCTCCTACTAAATCAAGAAAAACTAGCATTTTTTACAACATATAGTCGTTGAGATACTGAATGTTACTGTACAATTTTAAAATATATAATACATAATTTCTTCCTAGATCAAACATTGAAATATCATGTGTTCAAAAAATCCAAGAAAATGAAAAGACTGAAGGAAAGAAATAGCTTCTCAGAATCTCAACTAGCTCAAAGCTGGGTAGTAGAACTGAAAAAGTAACCGTATTAAGTCAAATGAAAATCATTTATAGCTGTCACTATCTCAAATTTGAAATGAATTAGCAATAACTTCATTGCATTCTTAGCTCTTGTAGAATTACTATTACTACACTTGCATAATTAACTGCGTAATTATTATGCATTACTGTATTTCTTTTTTTCAGATGACTTCATAATAATCCTTTTTAATACGATAATTATATACGTTCTAATTAAAAACATGCTCATATTCATATGTACACGTTGTATGAAATTTCACATACTCGCATGCACTTTCACGTCAAATACTAAAATCATTGCTTCAAAATTGCAAGCAGAAATATGTCAGAATTACCAATCCCTGCTTAGATTTTCAGGATTTCTGGCTGTAAAACATTTCAAAAGAAAATTTCGTGCCCATGAATAGTAATTTTAAGGATGACAGGAGACCAAAATAATTAAACTTTTATTTCAATAACGAGCAGAATTTCTGGAACAATGGGAATGATTAACCCGAAAAATTTAATTGAAAAATGACAAATATAAGAAAATCGAATTGTTAAATGGAAGAAATGAAAATATAAACAGGCAGGGGGGAAAAAGTGTTGTTTTCTAATTACTGAAGAACCTCAATCTTACGCTCTTACAGCGATTGTTTTCTGAAATGCATCATTCGACACGTTTGATCTCAAGTAAAGTTCGATATAAATAACGCCATTTATTCCCACACATCGCTAATTTTCCCACATTAAACATCTGTAAATTATAGTCCCGGTTGCAGTATTTCCCTCGTATGTTATTTAGGGGGGGGAATAAAGGAAAATACGTATTTATTACTTGCGCTACACCCAGCCCCTCCCTTTTTTTTGAACTGCGTATCTGGCAAAGCAATAGCCTTTCGCACGAGATCCTCAATTCCGCGTCTGCGTTATTATCATCACTTCTGCATGTTATTTCACTGTAAATCGCATTAAGTTTATTTCTAGTAGATTTCATTGTTTTGTTCCTGTTAGTTTACAGAGGTTTCATGAGAAATTTACAATTTGTGTCTAGCAGAAACATGGAAGAAAAAGATGACGAAGATAAAAGTGGACACAACATGATAATTGAGTTTTACCTAGATTTACAAGGCTGAAAAGAAATTAAAAGGCATTTTCTATTTCATAAAAACATTTTAATCATTAAAATTTTGATTTGCATTCTCGGTGAAATTCAACCAGAATGGTTAGGTTTACTTAATTACTGAAAAGCACTCGAGGGCTATCTGCTTAATGGGAGGCACGTTTACGTAGAGGACGTTCTAAGGGAAACTGGCTAGTATATACGGAAAACCAACAAAATGCCCATGCAGGCAGCCCGTTCGCCTGGATTCGAACCCCGAACCGAACTAACAATGTTCAGGAACTTTCACCTCTCAGCTGCTGAGGGGCAAACCAGAATGAAAGAGCAAATCAGTCATTTCATTTGTAATAATACTTTTGTTTATAATGTGTAACAGTTTCCCAGCATAACTCTCTTTTCCGCACTTTTTTTATTATTTTTTCATCGTTCCATTACTGTATTCATTTAATAATCATTCATATTTTGCTTCTACAATTTTAATAAGGTAAAACAGAAGGCGAAAAAAATAAAAGCGTAGCATTCCAGTGTTATAATATTGGTGTACCATCAAGATCTAAATTTATTTTTATGTCTAGAATATTTACCTGCTATTGTAATGAAAAAGATAGTGAAATCTAACCACTGACTTGGCCCTGAAGTGTACAGGAAACTTGACAGTTTATTAATAAAATCAAAAATATATACAGAAGGTTAGAATCCATTTAAAGAAAGAGGTAAGATTCGAATTCGAAGAACTATATCAAAAGAAAAATATTTGGGATTGCTAAGTGGAAAGCGCATTTTTGGCTTATGAATAAGAATGTACGGAAATCACCAAAAACGTTGAGTTGAAAGGATAGAAACATTGTGCCCATAATAAAGCAGATCCAAAACATCGCCCAGAGTAATCGTTGTGGACTAAAAAATTGAAATTATAAGGTTGCATTAAGATGTAATTCGTCAAATTGTGCCATGATTGAAATCGATAGTTCCTATATGTACGAGTCAAGAGAATGTTTGTTGGGTCGCGAAATGTTTTGAAATTTCTTCGTTCCCTTATGTAATTATTTTTAATTTATTTATAAACATTAGCTTATTAACTTAAAAATCATTAAATCTGTATCTTATCATCATCTGAATCTTAATCATTAGCTTATTGTTAATAATTATACACTATATCTATACTTATCAATCCCTCTATGTATGTTACTGTATACATTTACAGAAAACTTATCTTAAAATTTTTAATTTATAATAAATTTATAAATGCATAAAAAAGAAAATCTGAATATTTCCGATTTTAATTTATAATAAATTTATAAATGTATAAAAAAGAAAATCTGAAAGGTTCCAAATAGGCGTTTTTTTAACATTTTGTGTGTTACTTTTATTTATTAAATATCATGTTCTTCGCACTTAAACTATAAAATTCAGTTCAAGAGCAATATCGCAAAATAATTTTAAATTCAGCATATCTTTAGAGTTTCCGATACACAGTCTCACTCGCTGGAGATAAAAATGTTTTTTTTTTCTGTACAACGTTGAATTGTTAGCTTTGAAATCCTTGAGTTTGTTAATCAAAAATTCGTTAAAGTTTTACAAAATATGAAATCGATGAGAAAACAAATTCCAAATTTCAAATTGGGCTTCCACATGCCCATATCCGCAGTAGGATTACGTCATTCAAAATTTCATGGCACTAGGTACCGTTGTTTTTTATCAGAATGAGAGAAACATACATACATTTATGCAGATTCTTCATTATTAATTTCTTCAAATATAATACAGGGCGATAATATTTGGTAGCAACAGTCTGAAAAGTGAAACGAACATTCAGAGTGATTTGACGCAAAGTCGCAAAACGAAAACAATAGTCCCTCAGGGACAAAGCCCCTTTGGACTAATAAATATCGAAAAATGAAAATAAAAAGTACTAATTACGCCAGACTCGTTTTATAACCTGAAAAATTTAGAGTCTTTAGTTACATTTTTCTTTATTTTAACAAAATACTGAACCATTTAAATAAAATATTTATTTAGAAAATAAAAATTTTATTTTACTTTATTTAAAAGCATTATTAATCTGTCGAATTAATACTGAATAAATTTCAAATATATGGCATGCTGCCCACAAACCGCCACTTGATCACTTTTGAACTGGCTTGAAAACTAATTTAAAAACAAAACGTATCAAGCAATAAAACCGACAATATTAGTATAACGTGCATAACTTTCTTTTACACTCATTTTGCAATATTTTTTATTACTGTTATTTTTGCGTTGTTGGCCCATCTATTGATAATAGAATAAAATCTGTGGTTCAAGAGCTCAAAGAAAAATTTTTAAATCGCTCTTTGAGATAAGCAAAAGTGAAAATCTCGTATGCAAATATTACAATCTTTGGGTATTGATTTTTGAAATTATATCTATCATTGTACTTTTTTAGATATATAGTCTTCCCTTTTTTTTAAGTTATGTTTCACTTAAACTGAAATATTTAGTAAGAAAAAAAGTAGTTCGTAGAATTTTATATCGAACTTTTATACGCAATAATAATAAGGTAAAAAAATTATAAAGAATAATAATTTCGAATTTCATAGATCCAATGAGATAGTAACTTCAACTATATACAGACATTCATATCTTTGCTTTTAAAATTTTGAATCTGTTTTATTTAGACTCTGGAAATTAATGTTCTAAATTTTTTTCTTTTTAAAACTATATTATACAATAAACACAGTGAGCACATTGTAAGGCAACCATTCGTTACCAAACATGCTTATGCTTTTAAAAAGCACCGTGCTTCATTAAATCAAATTTATATACCTTCAGTTTACGTTTATGTAACTTACAGTAAGCTTTTGTGTTGTTAATCCTTCTCATAGATCATCAAAATATTAAACAGAGTAATGTATGAAACACGTGAAAATGCCAATTAAACTGGTGCTGGTATTGAAAGTGCACTCATGGTCTATGATCTCAGGACTACCCTTTATCAACATCTATTTGAACTCGAATAAATTATTGCTTTCAACAATAAATTAATTTCAAGAGATACATTATAATAACATAAATGATTTTTATGATATATTAAAAAATTAATTAGCAAAAAGTAGCACAACGAAATGATGGAACAGCAGAAAATTCGCGAAGTCGTATAAACATAAGTGGTAGCACAGACTTTTTAAACGTATCAATTTTGCGAAATATAACTCTGTTTGGCAGTCCTGCATTGGCTTAAAAATGATACATTTTCGTGGCAAAACGCAGAAATTTCTTGTATCAAAAAAGCAATATATTATTAGCAATTAATTATTCCCAATACTTAACAAATCGAAAATAATAACAAATCGAAAATTTATTTCAAAATGTAAGAAAAGGTATCTTTCGTATACACTGTATGTTATACATGTGTGGAACACTGTAAACTTGATTTTACATCAGTTCTGAATGCAGTGTTAAAGCCTATATTACGGGAACAATTTTTTTATTTAGAAGATTAAAGGGCAGCTGAAAATGAAAAGAGAATGATGCTCGAAAAGGACTATAAAATTACCTAGGAAAATCGCAAGTAGAGAGAATCCTTGAAAATATGTGATGCTAAGAAAAGAGTTACTATCAAGTATTAAAAAGAACCGTTAATAAAATGCGAAAATACGGTAATTTCGTCTTTCTTTCCCAATAGGTTGTGGCGGCGGAAAGAAAGGATGAATATGGTGAGTTGACCGCCACCCCGCTCTCCTACCAACTGTTCTTCCGTCAAAAAAGTGTCCAGAAACAGCAGTTCTTCCAGAAGGCAGCTATTAGTGACCTGAAACCTAAACGTTAACGGCGGTCTTCCTTTGATGTAAAAGTTAGGGATCAGCTACAAATTATGGATTCAACTTAATGTACGAGGCCGGTTAGTAAATGAGAGCTCTGATTCTCAAATAAAAAATATGAAATGTTATTTATTTTATTCTCCATTCATTACTCAAATGCTGCTGAAGAAGTTCTTTATCAGAAATGAGGAAGAAAAATAGTATCTCATCATGTAAATTTAATTGGGTTAGGAAATTAAACAGTCAGTCACGTGTAACGGTATAGTATGAGTTCATCTAATTGCTTTAGTAAATAAGACAACGAACAAACTATCCCGTTTATGAATCATTAAATTGATTTGGTAATATATGCAATGGCATTATGCGTATTTTGTGAATATATGCAATACATATCATTTTTGCAATTTTACTTAGACTTTCATTGTCATAACGTACAGATTTTTAATTACACTGATTTTAATTATTCTAAAATTTCAATTATTTGGCTATTTTCCTACTATAAAATTCTTCATGATGCAAAAAATATATAGAGAGAGAAACTAAAGTAAAAGTGACACACGCAGTATGAATGGATCCACAAGCATATTTTAACCAAAATTACGATCTAAGCTGAAATCTCTCTTATACTTAATACTATATTTTCCTTAAAAGAAATAGTATTCTGACGTCACCCTTCACGTCAAGTATCCATTTTCATTTTCGAAGGATTAAAATTTTGCGATCTTCATTTCTTTTGGGATATTCCCCCGACTAGTCTCGAATAAACAGTAGTTCCCCCTCTAAACATTTAAGTGACTTTACCCGCAAAATTTTCTCTTCGAAATCATTTCCTAACGATGAAAGGTTCCGACATCCCGTTTCAGTTTTATTTAGACAGAACTCTTCGTTACTGTAAATATGGGCCAAATAACCAGCTCAGTTCAGATTTTAGACTTTTAGAGTGTTTACTAAAGCATATTTAGCAGAATAGCTGAATTTCGGCTTTATGAGTTCCCGATTATAATCCCTGTATACTATTTTTTATTTTTTCGTATGACTTACCATTCGAATATGATTTGATGCGTAGCTGATATAATACTTATTATTAAAGGCCTAGAATTAATGTCCAGTATTTCTTTAAAGAAAATCCATTGACATAATAAAAAGAAAAATAACAATTCTTGTTTAAGTTGTTGAGATTCCATCTTTCTAACGGGAGCATTTTGTCAGAGAAAACGAGTTAAGATTTTTAACCTGCTGTTTTATTACAGTGAAACACGACGGACAGAAGCTGTGTTATCTAATCACAGATTGTAGCTACTTTAATTCAGAAAAAGCTCGGCACTGCGATCACTCACTGTCAGGTTCAGGACACCTTGAACTTGATCGATTACTTGGAGGAAGCTGATTAGCAAAGACATCAAATAAGCAGTTTTTCGTCACCCATCTCGCATCCTTTGAGAAGCTTCGGATTGGTCGAAACAAAGTAATCTGTCATTATTATGATTGCTTCCCGTCGAGGATTTACATTCTTCCCTTTGTTTCAGGCCAACTGGAACCCTCGCGTTTGAACCGACGGACTGACTGTCTCACGCAACGACAATAACACCCTCTGCATTTGAGGAAACAGAGTGTGTCAAACTTCTTCAATGCAATCCTTGCATCGCGTGCTTAAGAAATGAATGAAAATGTTTTCGTCATGACAAGCACCTGCTATGACTTGATGCGCTTTATAGAGATCTTTGTTGTCGTTCGCTTCTTATTACGTGCTTTCTTAAGATAGTAATTACGTCCGAAAAGAAAAGTGGGCTCTTGCAAGCGTGAGACAGCTTTGACAGATAATTCCCATTTAGACTAGAGTGAAAATGATTTCGTAATTTACCACGGCTGATACTTCTTTTTTCCCTCTTTCTCTAACTACGAATAGTATAAAACGGAAATAAATATAGATGTCAGAGTATAATACTCCCGGCTCTGTCTAACTTCAAATATATTTCGCTGTAAGATGTAAAGCAACAGTTTTAACTTCTTTTGGAGTTTCCTCATTCTCATTTACAAAAGTGAAAAGACTGGTTTTGGAAGCAATCAATATTGTTAAATTGAATGCTTCCAAAAAAAAAAGAATGTTAAATTGTTCTCTTACTAATATTCAACAGTTTTTTATCAACCAATAACCTGGATTCAAACGTACAGCTATCTTCTTTATATCATTTCGCTTTTCCGAATGACCTAAACTTTTACGTTTTACCTTCCGCCATCTTGACATATCCTTAGGTAAAGGTCTAAGGCGGTATTTTCTCCGTCCTTATCACATCTTTCGTGGTGTAATTGGAAACATACTCGACGCGTATTCGAGAGGCCCAGGGATCGAGTCTCGGCGAGGGCATTACATCTTTTTCACTTCTGCTTAACAAAAAAAAAAAAAAAAAAAAAAAAAAAAAAAAAAAAAAAAACTTAATGACTATACAAATGGTGGTTGAACTAAAAGGTGGTAGGCCTTATTTACGACCAGAATTTGACGACGGTGTCCCCTAATCCCCAAGCGTCCTTTAAAAGGAAGATTATATAAGTTATTTTCTCCTTTCTTTCCGCATGCATTCGTGGTGTAATTGGAAACGTATTCCTGAAGTTCAAGGTTCGAGTCCTGGCAAGAGCACTGTACATTTTTCACCTCTTCTGCTTTAAGAAAAAAACTCGATGATTCTACAAAAAGATACTGTTTTTAGGCCTAGAATTAGATAGTGAGATTTCAGTGAATAAGCATCACTTATGACCTACAACAATAAGGCCTTAACAACATTTTTTTTTCTATTTTTACAATTATGTCTGTCTATCTGTTTTTCTGTAGGTAGGTGTGCGACGATTTTTTCGTCCATTATAACTCCTATATCAAATTTCCAAAAAAAATTTTATTCTGCAATTAAGTTCTCTGCATTCGTGTGAAGCGTTAAGCAGATTTTGGGCGAAAGTGGATACATGGAAATAGTACTTTACATGAAGCGAATAGTAATTTTTTATGGGCAAGCAAAAGTGGTATACTTCTAGCCCATAACATTTTTTAATGAAAATTTATATTAAAATATAATCTGAAACTTTTCAATTTTAGTATTTTTAGGTTTTATATCAATACGTACAACATATTAAATTTGGACTAAAGTTACTAACCGAGAAGTGATATTTCACTTGAATATCTGAACAGATATTAGTTAAAAATATATTATGATACAATCCAAAACTTCTCGCTAAATTATTTCGGCCAACAAAAGTAAATAGCAAATTCAAAAACACCAATTTCTTTACTGCTTGCTGATCCCACAAAGTACTGTATTCACTATTCAGCTGTAATAAAAAAAAAAAAAAAAAAAAAAAAAAAAAAACAAGCATTGTTTACTCATACCTAAATAACGTGAAGATATACGAGCAGATCAAAATTAATTTAGATTTATTGATACAATAGAAATAACATAGAACAAAATTAAATTATGGTATTGGTTTCAAAGTATTTATTTTAAATGCATTAATTACATATACTTAATTTTTTTAATTAAATACCAATTACATTATTTAAATATTAAATTACTAAAATTAATTATACTATTAAAATGCCCAATAAATTACAAATTACAATATTTGGTGGAAAAGAAAGCAAAGGGACAAACATTTGATTAAGTTGTTATAAATTTAAATAATTAAATAAATTTAAATGGTAACTAGTTTTTGCCCACAGCCAATTATGCCTAATAATATATCATCCAAAATTTCTTATTACTGACCTTTCTAATTATTAGAAAAACAAATTAGATTTAATTTAGAGACGATCGACCAGAAGTGATGCTTTTCTTAAAGCAAGTTGCTATTTAAAACATGGAAATGGAGGAAGACCATTTGCTGGCCACATCATAATTTACCCATTAAATGAAAGAAATCGGATAAGAATTTTCGTTTTTAGGTAGAAAGGGGAAAACGTAAACACCGTTGAATGTTTGTTTTATGCTATGATTTCAGAGAAATATGACTTTGTAATCATAAAATAGTTTTAATATAATAATTTTAATAATATAGTTTTAAGGAAAGTTTTAGGATGCTTCGATATCCTTCGGAGAACTATATGGCATAAAACTGTCAGACATAAGCGTCAATCATACCATCTTACTTGAAGCCTTTTACATGAGCTAAATAACTGTAGCAAACTGCATGTACCGACTTTCTTCTCTGAGTCAAGCAGAATGAAAAAGTTTTAGGAACGACGATTTGATGGATACAAATAATGATAAGATATATAGATAATCATCGGTTTTTCTCTCCTATATCACAGACCCTGTATCTTCAACTACGAAATGTTAAATGATTTAACTCATTGTTGTCATCCTTGAGACTACCAGCGAGTTTGCTCTTTTCAATTATGAAAGGCGAATCTAGGCATATATACATTGTGTATATTTATTATAAATACCATATCTCTATTTATTATATAATTTATTATTAATCTATACAACTTAAATATAGCTTAAATTATTAAAACTATATAGCTTAAATTATTATATATCATATAACTTATAAGAAGTATAATAAGTAAGATATATATTATTATATATATCTTACTTATTATATTTCTATTATGTTATTTTAGTTTTTATAGTATTTTAGTATTATGTTATTTTAGTTTTTAAGAGTTCTACGGATATGCTTTGATATGTTTCATTTGTAGGATTCCTCACTGCGTAATTCTAAGTTACTGTTGGATGTGAAGAATCTTAAGAACTGATAAGCGAATAATCGCTTGAGTTAGTGTGACAGGAAACAACAAGATAGAAGGGTAAAATAACCCTTTATTATTCCAATTAAAGTTTACCAAAACTCCTTCTTGGAATTATACAATAAAGCCGACACTTGGGCTTGAGAAACTAAGAATTAAACTAAACTAATCTTAACTAAAGAGATATAGCCGAAGCTATCAAAATTCTAACAGAGTTGGCCCCTTAATGCTAATTGACTGCGAAGCTATCAAGGGCCTAATGTACGGCCGATTTCGTAGGCTCTTATATTATTCACAGTGATGTAACTTAAAGTACTGCATATTACATACAGTAATGTTACGTATAATATTACCTGGTGCACCGTTTCTTACATTAATTCACAGGGGATTTTTATGTCGCCCTGTGCGCAGAATGCCTTTTCCATCGAATCGGATTTCCTAATCACACCCTGTCACCTACGTTGAATCGATTGCCTGAGACTTTCTTGTCGCATCGGTCTTCATTTTCTCTGTCATAAGTTAATTTGCTGTCATCCAAAATTTTACATCACTTCAAACAGCTTCTGGAGATCTTGAATTTATTCCTCAGGCTACGAACAACAACGCTCATAAGGCACAACAGAGGGCAGACGAATTCATATCCGGAATGGGGTCCTTGAGTATGGAACTCGAAATTTTATTGATGGGAGAATAAACAACCCGAAAGTTAAATTTCTGCAAAATATGTGCAACTTTATAGCTAATTGATGGAAAGAAGGGAATGACAACAGAATTTTTATAGTCTCCTAAAACAAGAGTGTGCCTTTTAGTGTGTTGAGAATTTTTTAACTGCTTGATTAATAATGTTGGGTGAAAAGCCCCTGTCAATAGCTATTGCTTTTAAATAATTTAGTTCTTCATCAAGGGCTAGTTTGGAGGAGCAAACTTGAAGAGCATGGAAAACATAGGAATAAAATGAAGCTAACTTTTGTTTAGTCGGATGACATGATTTAAAGTGTGGTGGAAGGCAAACCGATGAAGGTTTACGGTAAACTGTAGTACTGAAGTTGGATGTGTTACGTGTGACCAGAATGTCGAGAAACGGAAGAGAATTACAAGTCTCAAGTTCAAAAGTGAACTGAATAGCAGGATCAATAGAATTCATTGTTGAAAGAACTTTATTTAAATCATCTTTATTACCTTCAAACAGGGTAAAAGTATCGTCTACGTAGCGGAAACATGCCGGGAAGTTTAAAGTTTCAACCAATTTTGATTCATAATAATGCATGTAGATATCAGCAGGATGGGACTGAGGGGGCTTCCCATGGCTAATCCCTCAATTTGCTTGTAATATTTATTTTGGAAAACAAAATGTGTTTGTTTCAAACAGAGTTGAGTGAGAGAAATTAGCTCATCAATTTCGATGCAAGAGAAATGAAATTCGCGAAGTCTGGTTTCTAGACATCTTAATGCACCCTCCACTGGGACACTCTGTTGCGAATTGTGCTAGATTATATGCTCTTCTCAAAATTCATAAAAGTGGTATTCCTTTCCGCTTTATTGTATCAAATTTAGGTACTGCCTCGTATCCATTAGCTAAATATTTAGTTTCTAGATTTTCAACTCAATTAGACAATAACATTTACACCATAAAACATTCAATAGAGTTTGTAAAAAAGGTTAAAAACATTTCTCCTGGTAATTTAATCATGGTTTCTTTTGATGTAAAATCATTATTCAGCAATGTCCCAGTGGAGGGTGCATTAAGATGTCTAGAAACCAGACTTCGCGGATGTCATTTCTCTTGCATCGAAATTGATGAGCTAATTTCTCTCACTCAACTCTGTTTGAAACAAAGACATTTTGTTTTCTAAAATAAATATTACAAACAAACTGAGGGATTAGCCATGGGAAGCCCCCTCAGTCCCATCCTGGCTGATATCTACATGCATTATTATGAATCAAAATTGTTTGAAACTTTAAACTTCCCGGCATGTTTCCGCTACGTAGACGATACTTTTACCCTGTTTGAAGGTAATAAAGATGATTTAAATAAAGTTCTTTCAACAATGAATTCTATTGATCCTGCTATTCAGTTCACTTTTGAACTTGAGACTTGCAATTTTCTTCCGTTTCTCGACATTCTGGTCACACGTAACACATCCAACTTCAGTACTACGATTTACCGTAACCTTCATCGGTTTGCCTTCCACCACACTTTAAATCATGTCATCCGACTAAACAAAAGTTAGCTTCATTTTATTCCTATGTTTTCCGTGCTCTTCAAGTTTGCTCCTCCAAACTAGCCCTTGATGGAGAACTAAATTACTTAAAAGCAATAGTTATTGACAGGGGCTTTTAACCCAACATTATTAATCAAGCAGTTAAAAAATTCTCATCTCAACACACTAAAAGGCACACTCTTGTTTTAGGAGATTATAAAAATTCTATTGTCATTCCCTTCTTTCCATCAATTAGCTATAAAGTTGCACATATTTTACAGAAATTTCACTTTCGGGTTGTTTATTCTCCCATCAATAAAATTCCGAGTTCGATACTCAAGGACCCCATTCCGGATATGAATTCCTGGGGTATTTATAGGATTCTTTGCCAGTGTGGTTTAATTTATATTGGCCAAACTAAGACAGCCTTAAAATTTCGCGTCAAGGAACATGAAGCATATGTTAGAAAAAATGAAGCACAGAAGTCTTCTGTTGTTTAACATTGTTGGTCCGAAAATCACACTTTCAATTTTTCTGCTGCCAAAATTATTCAAAAAACATCTTCCATTGGAGAACTGGATTTTCTAGAGGCATTTCACATTCATAAAAATCTTTCTGTTCTAGTTAACGATCCTAATTCCAATCCAAATTTGCCTTCGACCTTTAAAGAAATTATGTTTTAGTTCTGGTTTCACCAACAAATGGCGCCACTTGCTTATTCTTGTGCAGGCTTTCTTATCTTATCTAATCATTATTTCCTATCTTGTTCATTTGCGGTTTTGCAGCTGAGGATGGTGGTTCGGTAAAACCATCGAAACTGTCCTGTAAATATCTTGTAAATATAACGCTGATTTTTGTTGTTTGACTTCTGAATTAGTACTAGTCAGAAGTTGTTAAGGATGTTTCGATTTAACATCTCTAACATGCCGTCTGACTGTGATGTAAAGGTGTCCTTTGGTTTTGTCTATGCCAAGTCGAGATGTCGAACCTTAGTTTTGGAATCAAATACATTTGTGTTTGCCTCTATAGAGAACGGAGTCGTATACACTTGCCGGGAGGTCCTTCCATTATACGTGGATAGCATTAGAGAGGGTTAGAAGACGTAGGTAGGGATTGAAAGCCGTCATAATTGTTTCCAGCTGTCGCTATCGATTTCTTTAAGCTGGCGACTTCCTTGGTGACAGAAGAAACTCTGTCATCGATTTGCCATCGATTTGCTGTTCAACAGTAGAAATACTTTCTTCGATTTGTTGTTCGATGGCAGGAACTCTTTCCCTGATTTATTGTTCGATATCAGAAACTCTTTTCCAGATTGGTTTTTCGGTTTAGAAGCCCTTTAGTCTATTTCTCTAAAATTATTTTCAACCGTGTCTGTTCTGCCTTCCATAGCCCGGAATTTGTTTTTGATTGCGGCAATATTTCTTTTCTTGACCTACTTCAGTCTTTTCTTGGCCCGCTTTCATCTTTCCTTGGCATGTAGCAAAAACTGTCACCAGGTGTCAGTTTCTCATCCATCGATTTCGTCACAAACATACAATCTCACTTCAGACATAAAAAATTGTTACGTGTATTTGGGTTCATAATAATTCAATACATACAGAATCGATGATTCCTTGATGAGATTTATTTTCCAAAAAAGGAATACTTAACAATTCTGAATTTCTTCACCCAAAAGCATTTGTACAGTTCTTCTCAGTATGAGAGAACACAATCAGTAGTTACTACTTCAAACCACTAAGAAAGTTAAAAGCAAGGTAATTCTAAGCGAAAGTTTGCACTGTGATCTCTCAATGCTCTGAGCTAAAATTAAATAAACTGATCTCTACGGTCTTATATCCGCAGACGCGGGTCCGTCGAAAAATTTCCAGGACCTTCGTTTTTCTCGAAATTCCTGGAAATCGTACACAATTACAGTTACATAAGAATCGGACTAATTACAGTTACACAGCCATCGGACCAAAATGTTGCCAAATTGTCCCCAAGCTGGGCAACTATCCTTATTTTAAACTGCGTATCTGCGTATCTCCTCTTTCTGGTTTAAATTGCTTATAATAATTTTTCTGTATTGCGTCTTTCCCTTTCATGTTTGCTTAAGTAAACCTCCTGCATTGTGGATGGCTCTCATCCAATCGCCCCTCAAAATTTAAACAAAGGAATCAAGTCTATTTGTGCAGCCTTTTCTTCCGCTTCGCGTGCTGCTGCCGACGTGTGCTTCTCGCTGTGCATTGTCTATTATTTCAAGAGATGTAAGATATATAAAATTGCAGGTGCATCTTGCATCCACACTGATGTATTATTGAGAATATATTAAAAAGCGTTATGTGTCCAGAAATAAATTGTGTCTCGTTGTACTAAGCTACGCTTGCCAATTTTCTTCTCCATTGTGTTATCGTTTGTATCTACGAATTAAAGCCTTTCCAAGTATTTGCAGATAAACATCTCATCTTTAACAGCTGTCTTCTGACCCTCAAGTTATCTACAGAATTCATTACATATATCCATAAATTCCTTTATAACATGCAACAGAGCTGAATATTACTGTATTATAACTTATATTCTTAAATTAACTTTATTACACATATTGCATCATCAGTATTTACCTCCTAAAATATATAAATAAATAAAATTTACTTCCTAAAATATCTAAATACTGTTGTAATTTGAAAACATGGAATTTTTCTAAATGCAGAAATGAACTGCTGAAATTGTATCCTAGTAAATAATGATCTGGAAATCTTGATTTACATATTATGCTAAGTTTGTATTAATGAAATATACCAGAAATCCTTCCATTCATATATATAACAAAAAATGAGAAAATTTACACATAAACGTTAATAAGCAAGAAGAAACACAAAAAGTTTAAAATTCATTATCACTCCACAAATTAAATTATTATCATACGGAAATAAAAAAATTCCAATATTCGAAGTGAAAGTTGTTGTTCCATGCCGGAGACTTGCAATTAATGCCCTCATCAGGAACGGTCAAAACCTTTTAACCATCCCATGACCAAGAACGTTGCCCAACGTGTACAGCAGAAGGGGAATGAAATACCCCCACGGAAGAGGAGAAGTTCGTTTTTACGAAGTCAACAGAGCACCATATACGAGGTGAAAGTTAAAATCATTATTTTAGTCGAATACCAGCCTAATTTAAGATGAATAATATCAAGTCCACATACATTTATTTTTAATATATTTTCTATTCATGATTTAACTACATCTGAAAATTCGAGAAATATGCTTTAAACTACTCTGAAAGCTTCGTGAAATATACAATGACACTTTTGATTGGTAAGGTTTTGCTTAAAGCTTTTTAAATAATTTTTAGCCTTTATTGAGGCTTTTGTCATCTTGGAATGTTATATTTTTGAAATAACATTTGGAAGACTTATGTTTAAAACACATAACTTTAATTCAGAATTGAATTGGATTGGATTATTTAATTATGGCAAAGCACACGAGGGCTATCTGCCTAAAGGGAGGGATGCCTTCGGGCAGGACTTTCTAAGGGAAACTGGCTCGTATACACGTTACACATGGGGAAAACCACGAAAACGCCCATGCAGCCAGCCCGTTCGCGGGATTCAAACCTCGGACCGAACTACCAGTGTTCAGCGTCTTTACCGCTCGGCCGCTGGTGGGCCCTTTAATTCAGAAACTTTGATGGCACTTACCTTTGAACATGGTATGAAAAGAAACCTGTTGAGTGCAATTTCAAGATATATTTATTTTCCACATAACTGTTGTTGATATTTTTATTATATGAGTTAGTAAATTTATCCGGATCTTTTTAGTATAGCGTCTTACGCAGTTAATAACTTAAACTATATTATTTCTTAATTTTGCTTTGTAAAAAAAAAATCAAATTTAAGTTTTGGATAAACCAATTTCTTAAATTTTCCTTTGCACCTTCCTTCACATCTAACTACTATAGAGTCTAATTATAGTAAAATCAAACTCATCAGTGCCCAGGTGAACTAGTCGGCTTAAGTCGGAAAGGTTGCATGCATATAATTTTGGTGGTTTTTCTTTATCAGCAAATTAACGAATCAGTCTCCTTTATAGAGTCTTCCACGAGGACGTTCATCCTAAGATTGAAGCAAAAGGTAGCAAATACACATTGGATCCAATCCCATAAGATATAATAAATATCTTTATGTTTATTATGTTGTATCTTTATGTTTATTATGATGTATCTTTATGTTTATTATGCATAGCTTTATGTTTATTAACCTGTAAGGTATATTTTAATTTTATAACAGTTATTTTAATTTAATTTTGCTTTTCTATCTTTCTTCGTTTCAACTTACAACTCCCTACCAGGATGAGTTTTTAGAATCACGTTGAATGCAAATGAGGAAGGAGGAGTATTAAAAGGAAGGTACCACTTACTTCGAGAACGAGAGCTAGGAATCCTGAGTAGTGCGAGTTTGCTTTCAGGCTAAGTCTCTCTAAGCAGCTGTTACGCTCGGCTGTTATCTTATGTGCATTTTTGATAGTCGCCGTCTAGTTTAGATTAAAGGCCAACTACGTTAGATTTCTGTTAGCTTCGTCTAAGTCTCTTTTGGTTAGTTCTAAGTTAGCTGTTATTTCTTACTTTTGATTTCAAGCCCGAGTGGAGGCTTTGTTGTAAGCCCGAAGAAGAGGGGCAACTGTTCATCTTATTCTGAGTGAAATACAGGGTAGTGAACCCTCCTTGAGTTTACGATTTCTGTTGTTTGAACTAAGCTGTTAGCCGCTTAAGAGTTCACTAGGCTCCTTAACATTTACTTTGGTAGAATAAGAGTGAGAAACTCTACAAACCATTTCTCTTATTATTTTTTGCCTTTGCTGTCACTTCTACTTTCATCGGCTCTCATCAGGTCATAAATTAGTTAATGTGTATAAGTAAAGAATTTTTGTGTTTAACAGACAGATTTGGGCGGCATTAGCTTAACGTCTCGATACTGTTTTCGACCACTTTCTGAATGGTTTTAGCATTTTGTAGTCGTATTTACACGATAAGCCTTAGCCAAAATGTACTCGTTAAGAAAAAAATTTACATAAAATGTACTCGTTGAAAGCCTGAACCAAAATTTGTAGGCACATTTTGTCTTGAGAATCTCATGTTTTAATTCCTGCTAATCCTGCGTGTAGTGGTTTCCACTACACGCGACCACTATATGCATGTATACTGTTTTTATTTATTTAATGAAGATCTAATAAAAAGGTTTAATTTAGCTTTCTTCTGTGTAATTTATTATTTATTTATCTATTATTTAACTAATTATTTTGTAAAGTATTTCTCCCGTCTTCTTAGAGAGCCTTCGTGGTGTAATGTTCTGCACGCTCAGCGCGTAATTGAGAGGTCCACGGTTCAATTCCCGGCGAGGGAATTGCTCATTTTTCATCTTCCCTGCTTCCAAATTACCTAATGTCTCTACAGTGGCGCCTGAACTAAAAGGGTGGTGGATGATGATTCTCCTCACCCAGGATTTGGCGGTTGGGTCCCCTAAAAACGGTTACAGCCGAAAACATCGCGGCAAACATATCGCGGACGAAAACGTCGCGGAGAAAACAACGCAAGGCGAAAACGTCGTGCTACACAACATCGTGGGAGAAAACATCGCAAAGAGAAAACATCGCAGTTCTAAAACATCGTGGTACAAAACATCGTCGTCGAAAATAAAGCGGTTCAAAAACTTCGCAGTTTAAAAACATCGCCGTCGAAAATATCGCGGTAAGAAATAAAGTATCTACAAATCATAGCATGACGATAACATCGCAGACATGCTTTTTTCAGGCTTTAATAACTGTAAATGGATATTCCCATAATGATTTGTGAGCGCAAGTGATGTAAGGAAGGATACTTTTTACTTTCACATTTTTTTATTAACTAATAAATTTTTGCTGAAAAAATAAGAAGGAAACTTAAGCATAGAAAATTAAATGCAACTTAATAGATTATACTTTTTATGAAAAATTACCAGTAAAAACTTTATAAAAATGATTTATTAATGGTCTTTGTTAGTTAACTATGTCGGTTTAAAATTCTATTAAGTGCTATAAGTTGCATTAATTTTCTATGCTTAAGTTTCCTTCTTATTTTCTCAGCAAAAATTTAATATTTAATAAAAAATATGAAAGTAAAAATTATCCTTCTTTACATCTTGCGCTCACAAATCATTATGGGAATATCCATTTACAGTTATTAAAGCCTGAAAAAAGCATGTCTGCGATGTTATCGTCATGCGATGATTTGTAGATACTTTATTTTTTACCACGATATTTTCGACGGCGATGTTTTTAAACTGCGAAGTTTTTGAACCGCTTTATTTTCGACGACGATGTTTTGTACCACGATGTTTTAGAACTGCGATGTTTTCTCCCACGATGTTTTGTAACACGACGTTTTCGCCTTGCCTTGTTTTCTCCGCGACGTTTTCGTCCGCGATGTTTTTGCCGCGATGTTATCGGCGGACACCCCTAAAAACACCAGTCGTCCTTTAAAAGGGTGAGTATATAAGGTATTTCTCCCGCCTTCTTAGAAAGCCTTCGTGATGTAGTGGTCTATACGCTCAGCGCGTTATTGAGAGGTTGACGGTTCGATTCCCGGCGAAGGCGGTTGCTCATTTTTCATCTTTCCTACTTCCAAATTATTTAATGTCTCTACAATTTATTTAATGAAGATATAATAAAATGGTTTAAGTTTAGACATTCTTCTGTATAATTTATTATTTATTTATTTATTATTTAACTAATTATTTATTTAATGAAGATCCAATAAAAAGGTTTAATTTAGACCTTCTTCTTCTGCGTTCGGTGTTACTTCAATGGAAGATTAAGACAGGGTGATAAGTCACCAAAATGTAAGCAGCCAGTTTTTAATTGCAATCAAAAGAAACTTTCATTTAGGCAAAAAGCCAATAATTCGATTCGCATTGTAATATTTTCAATCAATAAAACTATCGAAAAATTTTTCAAACAGTAAATTGTAATAGAATTGTATATACAAATTTAATCTTATATTTATTTTTTATATATTTTTATTACAGAATACTTGCATTCATAAGTGAATTAAATAATTTCCTATGTTACTTTTCGTAGATATTTTTCTAATTTTGGCTTGGTAATTATACTATGTTTTAAACTGAAATCTGAGTTTAAACACTTTTAATATATTTCTTTTGCTTTCAGAAATATTTATGGGAATGGACATATTTGTACCCTCTACATATAGTTAGTTAACATTAATATTTGCATCGCTTTATACTCCATTTCAACATCTTTTAATGCAGTAATCTAATTTTAATATTTGTGTTTTTCTGTTCATAAACCTGTTAGACTATGTAGGGTTATTTTATTTATGTGAAATGGCGCTTAATAAAATAGAAAACCCTACGTAGAATGTATAAACTATAAACAAAGACACTGCAGGGTGAACTTCAAGGCATAAATATTAAATTATTGAATACCTCTATAAATCGGGTTCAATCGAATTTTGAACATGAATTTTGGATGAAAGAACTGGCATCTTTATTGTTATTTTTTAATTAATAGATAACTCGGAATACATTAACGCTGTCAGTTATTCATTTCGCATGATTTTCCTAAAGAAAATTCTGAGACTTATTTCAATTAGAATAAACGTTTAACATTTCAGACGATTTGGTGATCATTCAGCTAAGGTTTTTATTTCTTTTATGAAATCATTCAATGAACATTTCGACCTTTATTTTTTAATTGAAGTTTTGTATTCTGATTATTCTAACTATAAAGCTTTTGCTGACATATATAAAAAATACGTTTCTTATACATATTTTTAAAGCACTTCATATCAATGGTCATTTTCCAGAAAACTAACTTCTAGCATTTAAAATTAAATAGATTGCCTCATTAATATTAAATTATTGTTGACGTTTAATTAGTACTGAACAGATCATCACAGAAACCAGATTCTAGTTTTATAATGCCTTTTTCTCACGCCTGAATATTCACCTTAAATGACTTGTTTACTATTTCCCATATAGACACACCCAACTTCCGGAGTTATCGTCTGAGAAAGTATAATTTTAGGCGATTTCCGTTTTACTTGAATAGATTTGAGGTCGTGCATAGAAGGAGGTTCGATAAATAAACGGTCTCTAAATTAAATATCTCTCTACCAAATGAAGTATATTTAAAATTAACCTATGTCCTGAATTCTGTGAATAGGTGCAATTGGAAAATGCACTCTGGCAATAAAATATACACTCATAAAGCTTTAGCTACAACCTTGAAATTTGGCTTGTCGATGTTATATAAGGAACTATGCGAATCAAATTTCGACTCCAAACTTCTGTCCGAAACCCATACGAAGGGCGCATTATGCAGCATTTGAACGAGCGTACATTCTCACTTATGGGTAATTTTAACTGGATTTTCTTCTTTGAAATTCTTAAGTTGTGAGCAAGAACACGTATGTGACACGTTTTGAAACGCATTCGATGGGTGTGCAAAAAACTGCGTGATTTAGAGAGAGGGCTCATCATAAAGCTAAGAGAAAGGGTCACAAATATACTTGCCACCATCTTGGTCAAAGCAATATGGTAGCTTCTTGGCAACAATAGGTCATTGAGCGTGAAAGCTCTACAGGATCTTGCAGTCAAGAGAAAATCATGATCACACCAAAGGTGCTTCTCCTTGGACGGTGTAGCTCTTTGCAAAGTTTGACTGATAATCCAAACTGCAGGGTACGGATGCAAATCTTGCGTAAAGCTTGGTTGTTTGTGAATATCTTTCCCCCTTCTCGCGGATGTAATAACAATCGCTCTCTGTGGGGTAACGCTTTCAGTGACGAGACGGCTAAGCCAAAGGTTGCGATTGAACATTCTTAATGATAGCATTAAGATGCAAGTGTCCGACCATTCCGTTAAAACAAAAATAAATATAAATATAAATTGGTGATGCTGCTATCCATTCGAATGAATCTATATTTTTATGATCACCATTCATCTTGTAATATCAAATGCTATTATTCAGGGTTGTTAAAGCTGAAATTAAATATCGAAATCCATTAAGATCTTCAGTACTTAATTTAACTGAAATTCCAAAAGCTATTTGGATTGATATCACGGTCAGTATTCATCGAGTTTCCATTCACAAGAATGTTGTCTTCGGCGGCCAATCTCGTTTCTTTCTCAGTTCTGATGACCGCTGCATATGTGTGTGGAGGAGGAATCGGAAGCATCCGATCCCACATTTGACTGTTGAGCGATCTCGGAATTGCTGATCTCCTTAGTTGTAATATAAAGCAGTCTGATGTCTTGCATTTACTTTCAAGATATTCTTCAGTTGGCTGTACTGCCTATGTTATCATTTCGTCTGTATCATACTTACCAAAAAACTAAAATTCAACCATGACTGCACGATATTTTCATCCATGTTTTGAAGTATTTAATACTCTACCATGGCAATTCAGCACCTTAAACCTAACAACAAGAGAAAATATATGGGTTACACTGGGAAGGCAACTGGGGCAGTTTTCTCAGTCTATTAGTGAATTAGCTGCCTAGTTGAGAACTTACAGCAGAATCTTTTAAAGATACATATAAATGGGTTACACTGGGAAGGCAACTGGGGCAGTTTTCTCAGTCTATTAGTGAATTAGCTGCCTAGTTGAGAACTTACAGCAGAATATTTTAAAGATACATATAAATAACATAAATGGCATTATAAAAGCCCCGACAGAAATTTGTATAACTAAAAGAGAAGGATTCAATTCTTATAAAAAATTAATTTTCTTGTTGTCCCCATTTGTTAATAAAATGTATATTTGTTCTTAAATTCTAATATTTCGCATATCTTTTCAAATACACATACATGTCTAGTTTATGACTGTAGATCAAACTTTTATCAGTATACGTATGTTTTTTGAGGGGAGTAACACAGCGTGTATAATTTCACAGTTTAGAATTTGCATTTGCGTTTTATTTCTGATGTATTTTGATATTTGTATTCACATGAGTTAAGTAGCTGAATGCTGGTCATTGTGAAAATAACTAAGTTATTACTCTTTGTAGACTATACATGAAAAACATATAAAATTTTATGAAAAAGCAAGCCTTTGATTGGTAGAAACTTTAAAAACGAAACTTTCGATTCGGCGTATGGTGGTGTATTTAATTATGGCAAAGCAAACTAGGGCTATCTGCCTAAGGGCAGGGATGCCTTCGCGGAGGACGTTTTAGGGAAACTGGCTCGTATACACGTTACACACGGGGAAAACCACGAAAACACCCATGCAGCCAGTCCGTTCGCGGGATTTGAACCTCGGACCAGACTACCAGTGTTCAGGGTCTTTATCGCTCGGCCGCTGGTGGGCAAACTTTCGATTTCGAAGAATAACTGGCGTAGACCCTTTTCGTTAAGGGTCAAAAAACGAGATATGTTTAATGCGAGAAAAAGCTAAAAAAAACTGGAAAATTTATTAAAAATATTTTTAAAAATTCTGTTTTTTTAAACTTAGTATTCCATTTTATTTCAGCATTTTTATAGATGCAAAACTTTTTGCATGTGAATAAACATTTCAAAATCTTATTAAAATAGAGAAATAGTAATTCGAGGTGGTTTATTCATAAACATACGAATAATTTTAAAAACGGATAACATTTGTCCATATTTAGCACCTAATTAATACTCAGTTATAATTACTCTATCTTTAACATGGTGTGCATATATTCATTTCCATCTAATCTGCTTTTGATATAGTATATATACTCTGGGTTTGTATGTAATTCGCGGGCGAGATGAAAGAAATTTTTTTGTCTTGTGATATCAATAACAGTAACATAAATGTGAAGATAGCTCTGAATAAAACATTATAAATTTTTAAGGTAAAACCGGTCTAAACTTCTTGGAATAGGGTCCACAAAGAAAGGCACATCTGCGTCAAAATTCGTATGAGTGTATAACAGTGGATAATTAATGTAAGTAACGAAACACGTTAAAAACTGTATAAGCAGCTTTATGCTTAGCATAGTATATATGCATTCATGTTTTAAAGTATAATAGTACGAATTTGTTGATTTCCGTCCTCTTCCCTTATATAAACATTTTAATCGTTTGGATGGAAAACTTTTATTCACATCTTAAATTTATTCTTTCTGTTTTTGATGGATGTGCAAAGAATTAATTTTTTTTTAAACTTAACCTATTTTTGAAGAAATATTTAGCATCACAATAATTCTATTTCCACACTTGTGGTTTTTTCTTTTTCCTTCCATGAGTAAATGCCGAATTTGTTCACTAGAAAGGAAATATTACACCACCAATAAATCAACATGAAGGTAAAATTCCTATTAGAAGCTTTCATTTAAAGCTACTTCTAAATATAAATTTTCCTATTACAGAAGTTAGAACTCTGCTCAAGAAAAGTAAGCTGTTTTAGAATGTTCTAATTCCGAGAGTCGAATACTTTTGCTTAATTATAAAATTTGTCTTAAAAATGGTGAGAAATGACAATTTGATGTATATAATGTTTGACGTTAATATCAACTAGATATTATTTTATGTTAATATTAACTGGAAAGTAATATTAACATTCTTTAATTTAAATGTTAATATTTGTACTAATTAGAAACTGTAAGATATAGGGCAAGGTCAATTTCATTTAACGCAATAACAATTTAGATCAAATTTTGACTGCTGGCATGGAGGGAATTACGATGTTATATAATTGTTCTCTATCGAAACACATAGTGTTAAAAAAAAAGTCTTCCGCAACTTCTAATGGCTGAGTATTAAAAAATACGAAAGAAACTCTTTGAGAACATTCCACATACCGGACATGTTTTGCATCTGATAAAAAAACCGTTGTGCAAAAATTTAGTCTTCTGTAGGGTTTCTGTGAAAAAATGCTGTTATTTTTATATATTATTGTGATTTTGCCAACTCCCCCAAAGTTCCCCGTGGTTGATGAAGCGAGGTTTCTTCAAAACGTGCAAATTACCTCAGCCTGAAAGCTTGAACCTAGAATTAAAGATTCTACCGCTCTGTAATAGCTTAGACCGGTGGTTAACTCAGCCGTCAAGGTACTCACCTCGGGCAACAAGGTGCACCAGGTGGAAGTGATTGTTGATTTTTTCCTCCGCACGGCAAAGTAATGTTGCGGAAGAGATTGTTTTGTTTGCTTTAGAATAAGTTTTCTATTAAGGAAACGGTATAATTCAGCATCAATTAAAATGAAAGATGCCAAATTGTACCGGTTTTCTGAAATAAAACATGTAGAATATAAAATATGCTTAATTCAAAGGACAAATCGAGCATTTTGTACATAACTGTTTTCTCTGCGTGACACTGTATTTTTTGTAACCATATAAGGTATTTCTCCCGCCTTCTTAGCAGGCCTTCGTGGTGTGGTGGTCTGCACGCTGGGCGCGTATTTCAGAGATCCGCTGTTCGATTCCCGGCGATGACGTTGCTCATTCATCTCTGCTGCTTCCAAAACAACCTAATGACTCTGCAGTTGCGCCCGAACTAAAAGGAGGGTGGATGATGAATCTCCACACCCAGGATTTGGTGACTGGGTTTCTAAAACCCCAGTCGCCCTTTATAAGTATATAAGGTATTTCTCCCGGCTTCTTAGCATGCCTTCGTGGAGCGGTGGTCTGCACCCTGGACGCGTATTCCAGAGGTCCGTGGTTCGATTCCCGACGAGGGCGTTGCTCATTTTTCATCTCTTCTGCTCCCGAAGTAACCTAATGACGCTACGAACACATTTTTCTTTCTTCTCAAAATTCTTACAATGACCTAATTTTTGTTACTTTGTTAATGCTCTTAATTTATAAAATGAGCGGGCAATAAAATATAGATGATTCTGGATAACTCGAAGAAATTGAGAATATGATTTTGAACCAATTCCACTTATTCGATTTTTGATTTTATTCATTTATTCATGTATTACATTGTACTTTAAAATTATCAAAAATCGCTTGAAACACTAAACAGAGCCAGAAATTATTTATTCGAATAAATTACAAAGTAAAGAAAAGGGAACTATATGCAATTAGTATTAAACATATACCCTCTTTTTTTATCACAACTGATTGGACGACTCATGCGTTCAAGCCACTTTGTCTTGCTAATGGAATTTTATCGACTGCCTAGTCAGCAACAGCCCGAGGCTGGGTCGGCAGATCAATTGTTCATTTATTTCTATTATTCTTAGTAGAATTACAATAATAGTTTACGGATGCAGTTCCGCTTTTATTATGTGGAATTGGAACTTACAGATACTGCAATTTTACAAATATTTACAATTTTCACTCTTCTTGGAAATATTATAAATTATTCGAAAGTCATCGTAGTATAATGCGTACGCGTACCTCCCGCCTCGCAAGATGCGACATATGAAACCCTTAAATGGGTGTCTTTTAAAATTATATATTTCTGAGGCATGCTCAGATTATTGTATACTTTATTGCCACTAATCATTTCATTTCAGGAAAAAATTTATTTATTTTCGTAACTTTGTACAGTTTTTAGGTTAATGTTGTTTCCATGTTTAAATAGAATATACATATATTGAAAAAAATCATCTTAATGCGTTTCTTGTATAATACTAATCAAACTGCATAATATTTTGAATTTGGAAATCTGAAAAGTCTGGTTATTTTCACCAAATTTAAAATTATATTACATATAGCAATTCCAACATGAAGAATTTTAAAACTTATGAAAAAGGAGTTTAATACAAAATAGCCTATTTAATAGTATAACTTTTCTAATCATTTCTTAATTTTCTAACATTATGTTATTAATATTTACTTAATGTCAGTACACAGTGTGATTTATTTATATAATTGCCTTTATCTCTTTCGTAATATTTATCTTGTATTGTATCCTAACAATTTTGTTACCTAAAACCACATTTTTCTTCTTTTTCTGATTTCTTTTCTCTTTAGATATTTTTTCCTATATTATTCCCTTCAATTTTCGACTTTCTTATTTTTGAACAACAGACTTTTTAACTAAGTTGTCAATGTCCAATATTATTATACATTATTATTACAAAAAGACTCCTTCATCATTCTTCACTCGTTGAAGGTCATAAATAATTTTCCTTAGCTTCTAAAAGCTGCGCTTCGCTGAGGCTACATTCACTAGCATGCATAAACAAATTCTTAATGAAACTGACAAGTTTAAGAAAATGCTTTCCAACTTCTTTTCGTATGTGTACTGAAAAATTGTTAAATAACTGTTGGTAATTAGTGATAACAGGAGAGATGGTATTTGCAGTTCAGCAGCGAGATCTGATGCATTTATATCTGATGCAAAAAGGGATGCGGGACCGTCGGACCATGTTGGGCTTGTTGTGATATCAGGCGAGCGCGCTTGGTAACAACAACAAAATCACACTTCCAATACTCTTCTCGGCGTTAAATGTACATAACTGGTCAGAATTTCCTAGCGTTTCACAGATGCAGAGAAGAAAGTAAATAATCTTTGTATAACACCTTAGAAATTCAGTACAATTACTACATCACTTCTAACTAAATTCACGCAACGAGCAGAATAGCGACTTTATTGACACTTTTCTTGAAGAATATATGCTTGGGTCCTAGTTTTTTCCCTTTTATGTTCTTCTATTATCATATGACAAGTTACGAAAATTCCTAGGAGGTGTCTTAATATCAGAAAATATATAATGAAATAATTCAATGAAACCTCTCACAGAGTTATCTCCAATTTCATATATTACCAAAAATATTCTTCAAGGAAAACTGGCCTAGATATTCTTCAAAGATAACTGGCTTAACATATCTACCATTCTTAAAATCAAACAGATCTGCTTTCTATGGCATGTCTGATGAAGAGTCTGGAATTATTGAACAATATTTGCTTCTGATTACGCTCTTTTTCATAACAGATATAATTTCAATAGAATAAATTATAGTTATTTCATTTTTAATGCTTTTGCTAAAGGTATGTAACAAGTCTTTAAATTTTTATTTTCGTTTAAAATGTTGACTATTCACAGCGTTATTAACTCGACTTGTGCTAGAGCTTCCATTAGTTGGATTTCCTACCTTCCCTTGATCGCCCTTAAAAGAAAGTTTCTCTCTGCTAAAAACAATATATCGGAGAATAATCTCTCTAAGACTAATCTTTGCAGTTTCCTTTCCTTTTTAATATGATCTTGTATTACTTAATAACTCAGTTTAGGTCTCTTAAAAATAATTCTTTTCATTTGCACTGTTGATCTGTGTGGTTTAGATATACTTTGCCATTACAGAGAAGTTAGATCCCTTTCCAATGTATGCATCGATGTTTCACAAGACAGCCACAGTTAATGTTGAACACTTTGAGACAATAGCAATACACAGCGTCATTTATTTATGAGTATGCAAGCCAGTATGACCTTCTCATCCCCTGGAATCTAATAAAAAAGCGATAAGCGCTAAACAACGTCTTTCTTAATTTTTTTCTATGAAAATTATGAAATACTTATCTTAATATTTATGAGGAATTAAGTGAAATATTTCTTAAATTATTTTCTGTAATCTCAGACCAGGTTCCCAGACCTCTTGAGTCGATTACACGTTGAAAAAAAAATCGCCTTTTTCATATTTTTCTTCTTTTCGTGGAGTTGAAAACTATCCAAATTATCATTCAGAATAGAAATATGATTTTAGATCTTTATCTATGCACAGAAAGTAATAAAAATAGGAAAATAAATGTGACTTAATTATGCATAAAAACTGCAAAATGGTCAGTAAGGTATTTGTATTCAAAACTTAGCTTTTTTGTTAAAAAACACGTTAACTTGACGTTGTTACTCAAACTTTTGTATTAATATATAAATATATGCATCCATAAATTCATTTACAACATATAACAGAGAAACTAAATATGGAATCACTGAATATTATTGTGAAATAATTTACCTTTTTAAGCTTGTTTTACTACTACACATATTGTATTACCAATAATAAATTTTTTCTTATAAAAGTTTCTTTATATGAAATAAGACATGAGAAATCTCATATGCTTAGTTCTCATATAAAGCAATTTAATTACTCTGAAAAGTTACTCCAGATATATGTAGTGATATCATCATATATGTTTATATATGTTTGTATAAATACATATATATTTGTTGTGTATTATATTTGCTTTTATATATATATATATATATATATATATAATTGAAAAAGAAAATGTAAAGCTAACTAGTAATTAGACGTAAAACCTATTTTGTCTTAAAAATTTTTGCGCATAATGCTGCAAAAAGATATGAAATAATTCTAGAAGGTAGAAACATTGCAGCGATCTTGCTAAAAAGTTACCAGAAGCTGTAGCTCCACGAAATATTTTAACGCTGTATTACAAAAATGTAAACTAAGAAGAAATTTGTCTGGAAAAACTGCAAAAAACTGTAAACACGCGAAAAAACTGCCAAAATTAATGCTGGAAGACATGCTAATGCACGAAAAAATTAATCTGACCGTTGTGATATGTGAAAAGTTAACTCACATGAAAAATAGATTGACGGAAAAAATATATAAGAAAAGTAAATACATATTAAAAAATATAGACTGAAAAAATGCCAATACATAAAAAGTAAAAATTAAAATGAAAACATAAATTGCAACAAAACAAAATACAATAATTACATAGCGGAAAATGGTAAATTAACCCACTCGTACTCTCAATTGGCTTTTCAAGGGAAAAAAACTGATTGTCGAACTAGGTTAAATACCATTACGCGTTTCGCCGAAACACACCATTGAAGCTCTTGTTTAATGCGAAAAAATTTTTATAAAAGAACATTAGTATTCCCGAATATATCTTTTTTGGAATAAATCCTTTTTTGTAGCTTCACTGCTCTGTTCCTTTTTCCCGACGCGTCCGCTGAAATACACATTAGGGTGTTAAAAGCAATTGCAACTCCGAGCAATGTAAAATTAAAATCAAAATCAAAATAAAATAAAATAAAATAAATAGCGGTCTGCTATTAGTCAAAAATTACAACAACGTACGGGCTGGTCCTTTAAACCTTAAAGAAGATAGAACTTTTATAAAGAGAATGGTGCTGTAATCAAATAAAAATGCAATTAAATTTGCAAGAAAACAAACGTCGCAGGGTCTTATTAGGACCAAAAAAACATAGACAATAGAAACGAATATACTGACCTGAGAGGTGCCGTCCTTAGCATCCGAAAAATTTTTTGGAAAAGGGTGCAAAACCCCTCCGTGCCCAACCAACCTTCCTTCTCGTCGAGTGGCGTAGTTGGGTGAAACAATAAAATCTGCATAGGCCAATGGGCTGAGATTGTAGTTTGGCGGGAATTCTTGTCCCCCCTTTTTTATAGAGGGTGTGTCAGACGAGAAAAGACACGGAAAGAACTCAAAATGACGTCAGTCAAGTTGTTAGAAGAACAAAACTGTTAAAAATAAGTGAAAATGGCTAATTCATCTAAAATTACTTATTTTTGGCCACAAAAGGGAGGGAATTTTTCGAGCGCTGTGTGCGAATTATTCCTTTTCACAAGAGAATTGACCTTTGTCCGTTCACTGAACAAAGAAGAATATAAATTTTACCAACACATATATCGTTACATTGATGATATCATAGCCTTTAACAACCATAACAAAATAGAAGCAGCCAATATCTACCCAACTAGCTTAAAACTAAATAATAAAAATACGATGCAAAATAATGTAGTATATCTTGACCTAAATATTATTGATTACAATTTTATTAAAGTCTACGACAAGAGGAGAGAATTCACTTTTTCTACACTAAAGTTAACCAACTGGAATTCTAATATTTCCAAAAGAATCATCATTAACACAATGTTTTCACAGCTACTTAGAATAAAAAGAATATGTAATACTACAGAAAACTTACAAGAAGAAATACTTTACTTCGTCACAATTTTAAAAAATAACCAAATTCCTCATAAAATAATTAAAAATACCTTAAAAAAAGCTGGCATTAGCCTTACCAATTTTTAGATAATTTGGATTGGATAATAAAATTTTACGTTTAAAGCCCATGGGAAGGTATAAAGTGGATGGCTGATTCAGATTATCTAATGTAAAAATTGCATAAATGTACAGATTATTCTCCTACATACATTTTCTTTCCTCCAAAGATTTTGGCACTATACTTTAATACTATTATTTAATAGTTTTAAATTACTTAGAAGGCCAAACTCTAATTTTATTAACAAATCGGGCCTTTTCATTTTTCATAGTAGCTTGACCGCCCTCTAGCTTGAAGAATGACGACTTTTATTAACAAATGACTTTTTTTTTCCAATTTACTCTTTCTTTTGTGGCCAAAAATAAGTAATTTTAGCTGAATTAGCCATTTTCACTTATTTTTAGCAGTTTTGTTCTTCTAACAACTTGACTGACGTCATTTTGAGTTCTTGAGAAAAAGTGAATTCTTTGAGAAAAAGTGAATTCTCTCCTCTTGTCGTAGACTTTAATAAAATTGTAATCAATAATATTTAGGTCAAGATATACTACATTATTTTGCATCGTATTTTTATTATTTAGTTTTAAGCTAGTTGGGTAGATATTGGCTGCTTCTATTTTGTTATGGTTGTTAAAGGCTATGATATCATCAATGTAACGATATATGTGTTGGTAAAATTTATATTCTTCTTTGTTCAGTGAACGGACAAAGGTCAATTCTCTTGTGAAAAGGAATAATTCGCACACAGCGCTCGAAAAATTCCCTCCCTTTTGTGGCCAAAAATAAGTAATTTTAGATGAATTAGCCATTTTCACTTATTTTTAACAGTTTTGTTCTTCTAACAACTTGACTGACGTCATTTTGAGTTCTTTCCGTGTCTTTTCTCGTCTGACACACCCTCTATAAAAAAGGGGGGACAAGAATTCCCGCCAAACTACAATCTCAGCCCATTGGCCTATGCAGATTTTATTGTTTCACCCAACTACGCCACTCGACGAGAAGGAAGGTTGGTTGGGCACGGAGGGGTTTTGCACCCTTTTCCAAAAAATTTTTCGGATGCTAAGGACGGCACCTCTCAGGTCAGTATATTCGTTTCTATTGTCTATGTTTTTTTGGTCCTAATAAGACCCTGCGACGTTTGTTTTCTTGCAAATTTAATTGCATTTTTATTTGATTACAGCACCATTCTCTTTATAAAAGTTCTATCTTCTTTAAGGTTTAAAGGACCAGCCCGTACGTTGTTGTAATTTTTGACTAATAGCAGACCGCTATTTATTTTATTTTATTTTATTTTGATTTTGATTTTAATTTTACATTGCTCGGAGTTGCAATTGCTTTTAACACCCTAATGTGTATTTCAGCGGACGCGTCGGGAAAAAGGAACAGAGCAGTGAAGCTACAAAAAAGGATTTATTCCAAAAAAGATATATTCGGGAATACTAATGTTCTTTTATAAAAATTTTTTCGCATTAAACAAGAGCTTCAATGGTGTGTTTCGGCGAAACGCGTAATGGTATTTAACCTAGTTCGACAATCAGTTTTTTTCCCTTGAAAAGCCAATTGAGAGTACGAGTGGGTTAATTTACCATTTTCCGCTATGTAATTATTGTATTTTGTTTTGTTGCAATTTATGTTTTCATTTTAATTTTTACTTTTTATGTACTGGCATTTTTTCAGTCTATATTTTTTAATATGTATTTACTTTTCTTATATATTTTTTCCGTCAATCTATTTTTCATGTGAGTTAACTTTTCACATATCACAACGGTCAGATTAATTTTTTCGTGCATTAGCATGTCTTCCAGCATTAATTTTGGCAGTTTTTTCGCGTGTTTACAGTTTTTTCCAGTTTTTCCAGACAAATTTCTTCTTAGTTTATATTTTTGTAATACAGCGTTAAAATATTTCGTGGAGCTACAGCTCCTGGTAACTTTTTAGAAAGATCGCTGCAATGTTTCTACCTTCTAGTATTATATATATATATATATATATATATATATATATATATATATATATATATTTTAAGTTCAGAAATATCAAATTAAGATTATATATATATAATAAAGTCGCGGAGTACTCTGAGAAATTAGTTAATAAATCCAGAGATAATAATTAAATCAAAAACCAGATCACGAAATGTTGGCAACGCGCTAAAAGGAAATACAGGCATGAAAATGAAAATGAAAACATAAACATTTCAAATCTCACACAAAAACAGTTCAATAAAATTAACTATTAATTATAAGGTATTTCTCCCTCCTTCTTAGCATGTCTTCGTGGTGTAGTGGTTAGCACGCTCGACGCGTATTCGAGAGGTTCGTGTTTCGAGGGCATTGCGCGTTTTTCATTTCTTCTGCTTCCAAAAAAATCCTAATAACTCTACAAACTAATAAAAAAGGGTTTTAAGTAAATAAAACTCAATTAGATATAAATAAAGTAAAGATATATACGTGGGTAAAAAAAAGAGCTTTACTGATAACATCATTATCACATTGATTTCTGTTAAATCTCAGAAACATTGAAAATTGCCCCCCGTCATGATAAATTAGGAACCGGTTCTTAAGGCAACATAATCAGTATTTTACCTGAACTCAAGTATAAAGTCATTCGCCTTTCACAGTAAAAAATGTAACCATTAACTTCTGTATCTCCAAGATATGCTAATGAAAGACAGTATAAAGTAGTTAATAAATGTGATCAAAAATATTTCATACAAAAATATACCTAAATCTAATAACTTTCCATATTCATATCTAAAATGAAGTAATAATTTAAAAAACAACATACATGACAGTACTATTTTTAAAAAATGAACTAGTAATGTTTGAAAATATAAATAGCAGAAGGAAGGTAAAAAACTAAAATTTCCAATTAATAAAAAAAAAAATTGTGTATTTAATTTTGTGTAATATTGTGTATTATATTTGTGTATATATTTGTGTAAATATTTGTGTATAATAAAAAACTATTTGTGTATTATATTGTAAATAGTAAGCAATTAAAAGTGCAATAATTATGGATTCCAGTGTTTACTACTAATGCTGATGTTTCTTAAGACCATTTCTTTCGATCATATCATACTTGTATGTTGGTGTATTTACTTATTTTTAGTTTCTACATTTTAGAATAGTGGTAGATTACAATGATTATTTCATGCACTTTTTATAATCAATAACCTTCCTTTTGTTACTGAACAGAAATAATTGAAATAATATAGTGTACGATTGTAAGGTAAGTACGTTAACGTAAACTCTTCGTTAAATAGCACACGATGAAACTTTTTGTTTCTATTTATTATGAATTTCTTTTCTATCACAAGCATATAAAAAGTAAGCGAAAAAAGTGGAATATACTTAAATTTAATAAAAAATAAAACCTAATTTCCAACATTCATTTATTGACATAATCTAATAAACATAAATAACGGCAATATAATATACTTAAATTTAATAAAAAAAACTAATTTCAAACATTCATTTATTGAGATAATCTAATAAACATACATAACGGCAATATTTAAAAAAAACGCGAATTACACAGTGTTTAGAAGAATAGATACCAAACGAAAAGTAATAAAACTGCAATTTGCAATCAATAAAAAATATTTAGTGTTCTTTAATATTACACAATCAATATCACATAATTATAGATTAAAATATTTCATAGAAATGCTAATGTTTCCCTAACACTAGTTTTTCGATCATACATTTCATACACTGTTTAAAATCATTAAACTTTTCTCCATACTATACAAAAGACAGCATACTATAGAATGTGCATTATTATTCGTTTTGGCTATTACATATATTTAATTCATCTTCAGCAGTCATATTGAGTACTGGTACCAGTCCAATAATTTCTTTGTATTTTGAAAATAATGAACATACCATAACAGCTTGAATTGTTGTTGCTTCTGTATTGATTGCCTTTTTAGGCAATTGCCTTTTTAGGCTCCGATATGATCATTAGTTTGTTTCCTGCGTCGTTGCTGGGAAATGGTCTTATTTTCCGTATCCTGGAGTGTTCTGCAGTTTCTTCGTACGTGAACTTCATTCTCGCAGCCCCAGCACTTTGGTTTCTTGTTACTCCTTTTCCGTCTCATGGCATTTAATTGTCTGTTTAAATCGTCTGTCTTATTTTCCGTGCTCTGGGGTGTTCTGCAGTTCCTTCGTATGTGGCTTTCAATACCGCAGTTTCAGCACTTTAAAATTGGTTTCTTTTAACTCTTGTTTTGTCGTCTGTCCGATGGACTGATTGGTCTTGTCAAATCGTCCGTTTTATTTTCCGTGCCCTGGGGTGTTCTGTAATGTCGTCGTATGTGGTCTTCAGCGACACATTTCCAGTACTTTAGAGCCAGTTTGTTCTCATTTCTACACCGTATCAAAGCAATCACTTGTCTGGATAAATCATCTAAACGAGCCATCAACTGATCCACTGGCTGGCGAACTAGCTCAGCTCTGACTGGCTGGCAGTCTCTACGAGTGGCTTGCTGGGCTGCCTCGAATTTCATGGCGTACAATAGAGCACTTTTTATGTCCTTGACTTCAGCCATTCGCAGAGCTTTCAGTATTTCAGGATCCCAGATGCCGTCGAAAATAAAGTATTGCAGGGACAGGATTTGCCTTGTTTCTCCCAGGCACTCCGTAAAGGCGAGGTGAAACAGCCTTTCAACAACCGTAGCGAGCTTCTAGAGTGTTTCGATGGGCTTCTGTCGACGGGATTTTTAATTGAAGCCTGCTGTAGTCTTTTAAACATTTCTCGCCGAAGCGCAGCTCCAGTGCGCCGGACAGCTTCGAAATCTAGCCTTTGGTTTTCGGGAAGAATCCGAGTCTGCTGCGTCAGCTCTCAAAGAAGCTGCGAGATGACAGGCCTTATCTTGGGAATCCCATCCATTTGCTTCTGCCGCTATAGAAAACTGTATCTTATATACTTGTCAAGAAGTCTTCCCATCATATGTAGATAGTTTCAGAGAGGGATGTGCAGGCATCGGTAAAAATTTAAAACCCACAGAATTGATCCCTTCAGCGACTTTACGCTCGGCCGCTGATGGGCTAAGTACCAGGTGATAAAAAAGTCAGTATAAATTTGAAAACTTAATAAATCACGGAATAATGTAGATAGAGAGGTAAAAATTGACACACATACTTAGAATGACATGGGGTTTTATTAGAACCAAAAAAAAAGTTGTTATCGGGCCTTTTTTCTTCGAGGAAATGCGTGATTCTGGTTTTGTAACTGCTACCGTGACGGGTGAGAGGTACGCCGATATGTTACAGAATCGCATCGTCCCCAGCCTGGCTGATAAACACCTGCTGGAACGTACGATTTTTATGCAGGATGGCGCTTCACCCATATTTCTAGACGCGTGAAAGATCTCTTGCGCGCGTCGTTTGGTGATGATCGTGTGCTCAGCCGCCACTTTCGTCATGCTTGGCCTCCCAGGTCCCCAGACCTCAGTCTGTGCGATTATTGGCTTTGGGGTTACCTGAAGTCGCAAGTGTATCGTGATCGACCGACATCTCTAGGGATGCTGAAAGACAACATCCGACGCCAGTGCCTGACCATAACTCCGGTCATGCTTTACAGTGCTGTTCACAACATTATTCCTCGACTACAGCTATTGTTGAGGAATGATGGTGAACATATTGAGCATTTCCTGTAACGAACATCCTCTTTGCTTTGTCTTAATTTGTTATGCTAATTATTGCTTTTCTGATCAGATTATTGCTTTTCTAATTATTGCTTTTCTAATAAAACCCCATGTCATTCTAAGTATGTGTGTCAATTTTTACCTCTCTATCTACATTATACCGTGATTTATTAAGTTTTTAAATTTATACTTACTTTTTGATCACCCGGTATAATCTTGAATCATAGAACATCTGTATTACGAAATGTAACATGTCACACGATTTCAACCCTAAGTTTCCATAATATCCTGTAATGATATTTTTACAATAACAAACATGTTGACAACTGCATTTTTTAGAAGTAAGGAATTATTGAAACTCTGTGATACCTTTTATTTTGTCACACTTGGCTACTGAATTACTGCAATGTTGTTGCATTATCGCATTATTCTTTAGTTACTGCATTATGTGTCACGTTTCAAGTCACGTCATTGCATTATATCCTTAAATTACAGAGTAATGCATCATATTTCTCTAACACAGCAACTCTAAAATGTTGCAAAATGTGACCACAGACAATACTATGCTATTGTAATGATAACACTAATTCACATATGATTTTATTTTATAACACAAAAGTTTTCATGTAGTACCTTGAAATAAGCAATTCTAATATGCACTAATTAATTCTGTACTGCAGTATACTCGATAAATCCCGTAAATACCGATAGTTCAACATAGTTTCAAATCTCGGTAAGTGAGTAGCCTTCAAGAATGTTTCCATGATTTTTCCCATGTGTGATAGGAATTGAAGCCAGTTTGTCCTAAAAGGTTCCCCTTTGACTGATATCCTAACTTGCTGTTCCATGATCAAGCAATCTGATCCAAACTGAGCATCAAAATAACAAGTTTATTTATTACAATATAACGTCTCATATTCTTAGCTAACATAAACTAACTAGACGTCAATAGACTGTAAATAGTTATCCTTAAGTAGATAAAATCCAGAGAAAGGGTGTAATGTAACCTTTATTAATTGAGTATTTTTTACAAGTGATTACAAAGATTCATGCTTACAAAAGCCAACGCTTTTGGCTTAACTCAAAGGTTAACGAATAACATAAAATTAAATAGAATTTAGTTAGCCTAACAACTTTTCACAGGTTACTTAATGCGCTGGCAAGCATTAACCCGTAAAAGACGGCGTAAAATATCTAAATGGCTAGAGCTGTTCAACACCACAGAAACCTAATCGCTAGTAAATGAAAGATAACAAAGTAGCTTTCAGTCAAGCAGAACACGCTCTAATCATCTTCTGAAACCTTCCCTTAAATACTAACTTCTTTCTACCTCATTCAAATACACGCGCGGTAACTTGTTTACATGCTGGCAAAAAAGCGTGGGTTGAAAGCGAGAGTAATAGGAAAGGTAGCTTCAAAATAAAATTAACTGTTAATTAACTTAAATAAATCCACAAAACAACATTTTTAAGACTCAACTAAGATCTACCGATTATTTTTGTACTGTGTAGAAATATTAAGAGTTATAATATTAAATAAATGTTATGCTGAATCAATGCATAAAACTGTGAATAATGGTACTTGCTGATATCATGTATCAATGCAATTTGTATTACTGTTATCATCATTTTCGTGAATTTTCTAAACGTCGCATGTACTGTAGCTTGCTGATACGTTAGAGGGACGCATATTTACAGTTTTCTGAAAATAAGCAACAATAAAACATCAAGTATCTGTAATATACTACTGTACTTTGCTATATGAACTCCTACTACTACATCAAATAATATTATTATACAAAATGAAATTCATACTACTGTATCTTGGCCCTATGAATGATATAGCATGTCAAAGTAAATCTGTTATTTAAATACTGAAGTGCCAAATATCAGCAGCACTACCTAATATCGCACCATGTAGTTATACTGTGACATTAAGCAAATGAATTTGTTTTTTGTACTGCTGTATAGTCTGTCAATTCTCAATTAATTGGGGAACATTAACTAAGCTGAAAAAAATTGCTCTTGTTCTTGGCAGAAAGATGGAAAAATCACTATCACAATCCATTAGAATAATGCTAAATTTCTATAGGAAATAGATAAAGGACTATAAATCCTTTGGGTAACAGGTCACAAAGTTCCTGTGTTACATTAAATAGCAAGTTCTTAGGCAAACATTTTTCTTAATTCTCTTGGCATTTATTCAGCAATGTTGCATTTAATGACCTTTGTTCAACTAACAACAAGGTATGAGGAGTATATATACTGCACTCCTCATAGCGTTGTGAAGTTTATGTTCCAACACACATTCGAAACTCCAGCATTTCGAACAGCTTTCCTGTTGATGCTGAATAGGCAAGGTTCCTCCTCTTCTTTTATGGGAACCACAGCATTAGGACACTATTACCTATGGAATCTACAGAATCAGGCCAATGCGGTATAAATTTAGCAAAACTAAAAAAATGAAAGAAAATTACGAATATCAACAAAATTATGATCACGGTGACATTAATTATTAAGAATTTGTCCTTAAGATAGAAATGTTTAAGAGTTATTTTCCGTGATTACTAGAGAAAATGAAACAGGAACACAGAAGATCGGTCATTTTGAATTTTCGCAGTTTATCAGTAATATAATCTCCATATCAGTGTTCCAAAAGTTTTCTAAATAAAAATCACTTAAGAAGTATTTAAGAACTACAAATGTTTCTTTGTATTTAAGGAATTTTTCTATGCAGTCTACGTAACAGCTGCTGGAGCAGTCATGTAGACCTCTACAATGTCTTCTATGGTTTTGCGCACAGAATGCGAACAAAATAATAATATAATCTCTAAATGCTGGAATTGAAGTTTTTCTTCAAAATTAAACGTAGTGTTTTAATATTTCCCCCTATATGTCACTTTGACTTAGCTATATATCAAGGGGGCAGCTAATTCAGAAACCGGCCCGGAAGGAAAAAGTTATAGCTATGCCAATGTTTACAGTGAATTATCATTTTTGTATTATTTACACAAGATTACGGATTTTCAAGCATGTTAATTCTATGTTTCACCAGCTTATAAAGAAATGTATTGTATACAATGTTGCTATTATATACTCTAAAGTTTCTTTATGGATTCTCATCATCATTAATGAATTTACATGAATTTTTAAAGCATTTGAATGTATATTTGCATCAATACACAGCATTTTACGCAATGATTATTTTGTGTTGATATGCTTAATGAAGAATCTTTGTAAGTTTACTTCATGCACATCAGACTTTTATCATATGTACTTATATCCACATTTTATGCATTTAATATCGATTAACTGTTGTAAACAAATATCTAATTACTTTCAGATCCTAATATGTCGTGTAATATTCAGAGCTTAAAATTCTATGTCTCATATACATCCAATATAGTATGCAAATTGTGTCATTATTTTGTACATTCATTAGCCCTTTAATAATAGTATTTGCATTCAGACGTATGCCAGAAAAAGTTATATTCAAATTATATGCTTGTAATGTGTCTGACAGCAAGGAATAAAAGACATTACTTTAAAATACTGTTGCAATTTGGAAACATGGAATTTTTCTGAATTCAGAAATTAACAGCTGAAATTGTGTCATAGTATATAAGAATCTGAAAGTCATTATTTACACATTATAATGAGTTAGAATTAATCATATATACTCAAATTTTTTAAAAATCATTTTATTTAATTGTATGGGAAATTTACTCATGCTCGTAAGCAAGAAATACAAAGGTAACATCATTTACATGTAAAGCGTATGTTTGGGTATATGGGATATCTAAATGAAATGGCAATACATGAAATCCTTATTTAAAGTTTGAGACCTTAAATACACATAGTTATGGTAAAGAGCATGATTTAGAGCTGGGAAATAAAACATTGTATATTCATACGAGTGAGATATACAAGCATATACTATATGTTCATTGTTAAACTAGCTAGAATAACATGAAATATACCAAAGAAGTTCCGGGATGTACTGAAAATATCAGACCTTAGTTCATCAAATATCGAACGGACAAATAATGCCATTCAAAAGTTACTCGAATTTGAGTTATCCTGTCTTGAATTCAAAGTCACTGCTATGTAAATAATGAAGAACATTGTGATGAACAGCAGCAATTTTATATAATATATATATATATATATATATATAGTATGCGACTAAAAATCCACTTTAAAAGACATTAGAAACATTATCATTCGTTAACATGCGATTAAATGTCTAAGCAATGGAAATAAAATTACTAAAAATTAAAGAATATAAATGAATCTCTCTACAAATGCCTAATAAAGGTGAAAGTGAGAAAGCTAAAGTTAATCCTTATCCCATTATATGTATTCATAATAACACTTAATTCTCAAGGAGAAATATTCACATTACTTCAGAAGTCTTTTATTTCACATTTCAATGCGGCTGTCCTTCTACTGTCGAAACTAGGAATTAAACGCTGCGTTAATTCCTATCAACCCTAAACCAAGAAAAATTTTTAGTATGTAATGTGATAATATCGCTGCACATGGTAGACCTGGGTTCCAGTTCCTGCTAATAAACCAGCTGCATAATCGTTTTCATGATTTTTCTTATTTTAACGTAAATACAGCCTTTGAACAGATTGTTCTCGAGTGCTTCGCCGTATTGAAAGGACCATCAGCAGCAGCTTGAACATCCAAACAACAGGAAGAAAAGAACACGAAAATTTTCGAAATTTTTTAAAGTTTACTGCGCATGACTTTTGGTTCACCCTGAATATTTAAATAATTTACGGATAGATATTATCTGTGTATATTGATTTTAACGCTAGTCATGTGCGAGAAACTAAACTATTAAATTTTATTCAACTGACAGTCTAAAATAATTTTTCATCTCGACTGAATTTTTCCACAGCGCGCGCCATAATCAATCACATTTATTTTTATTCTCTCTAAATGCCGCATGAGGTAAGATTAACAAAATATTTGTTGATTTTATTTTTAAAATAATGTGTTATTATAAAGACTATCTTTCAGTTTCAATTTATATGTATTTAAGACAACTAGAAAAAATAATTGAAATTTAAATTAAAAAAAATGCTTGGTTTTATAACAATGAGATTTGCATATAGGGACAATAAATTTTTCTAAAGCTAGAGTAATGGATTCTGTTCAGCAAGAATTATTTATTTTATGTTTGTAAGTAAGCGCATGCAATATAAAAATTAAGAAATATTTATTAGCTTACTTAAAGTGTTTCTTAATATTTACGAATTTTTTACTGCTTCTAAATTGTTTAAAATGATAAAAATACCTTGTCGTACTACTTAAATAATCTAATTATATCTGTGAACTTTTCTGAACTCTAACACTGAAATTATACTGACATGACTTTTCCTCCTGAGGTAAAAGCTTCTTAAAATTAAAAGAAAGAATATGCTAGCAGCCCGAAAAGGCACTGAAAAACGCATGTATTTTATAACTAACTATAGCAGAAAAAATAGTATTTATCATAAATAGTCATCTGCATATTAATACATACAAATTTTCTCTATTAACCTTTCAACTGTCATGCCCGAGCTAATCTCGGGCACAGCACTGGTGTTCGAAAATGTCACGCCCGAGTATTACTCGGGGTATTTTTTTTTTTTTTTTTGAGTGCATCGTATTGTTATACCCGAATATATATCGGGAGACGTTTATTTCGGCTTCATTTCTTTGTCAAACCCGACATTATCTCGGGAAAAGTTAATGTGCGCTCAATTCAATAGATGACAGCACTTTACTGAAGATTTCAAAGGTTAGAGGTTATAAGTTCTTTGGTTCAAAGTGCAAGGGATCTTTTTGTTGTAAAATGGCGTCCAGTTCTTTGAAACGTTATATAGAAGATTTAGATTCTTCAACCGAAGATGAAAGATGTGTGTCTGATGAGCAGTATTCATGATATTTCCATGGTCAACCTCAAAAAAAAAAAAAAAAAAAAAAAAAAAGATATACTCAAGCCGAAGATTGTTTCTGACTACAGTCTAAATATGGGTGGTGTAGATCGCTGTGATTAGGAAATATCCTTTCATCCAACAATCCGAAAACGTCAGAAAAATATTATAAAAAGATATTTTTACATTTACTAGACAAGGTACTTTGGAACTCATATTTACTCTATAAAAATGCAGTTGGGAAACGTACTACATTTTTAGAATTTCGAATCCAAGTTGTAGAAGAGCTTTTACATAAATATGATGATGCAGCTTCTGGACAAAAGAATGTTGGCAGACCACCTACAATAGATAACCCTGCCCGTCTTACTGAAAGATATTTTATTTCCTATATTCCTCCTACTCCTGTGAAACGTGAGCCTACAAGACAGTGCAAAGTGTGTTGTTCGAAAAAGGATAAAAATGGGAAAAAGATAAGAAAGGAAACACGGTTCTGGTGTAGTGATCGTGGAGTTGGTTTGTGCTTGGAAAAGTGTTTCCAGTTGTACCACACAAGACTGAATTACTGGTACTAATACGTATTCACTTTTATTTATTTTTTTTCATTTATTTATTTTTTAGAAAATAATTAATTTTCTTTCATTTTTAGAAAATAATGCTCCACTAGAAGCGAACTTTACAACTGCCATTTTGAGTGGCAGCCGCCTCAAGCAAATACGCAGTGGCTACAAAACTTTAAAAATTTTACCCATTTACTTCAAAATATCAATTTTTAACTACTTAAGTATATTTTATTTTGTACTAAACATTTTATTTTTCCAATAAAAAAATTTGACAATTTGTGTACCCAAATCATCAAAATAACTCGACAGTTAAAGGGTTAATTATTTTCGTTTATTATTCCGATGGCAAAAATCTTAGAACTAAATTGCCGTTTTCAGCTAATGTGTTACAAATCAAAGACCTAAAATTGGTCTTGAAGATAGAAAGAAAACAATTTTCTTAAGAGACTACTTTAAGCGCGTAACGGCGAAATAGTTTTAGCATGATTTTTCAATAGTGAGATATTTAATTTTACTGAAAAGCATAAAATGGCATTTGCTAAAAATTTAAGGCATTTTGAGTTGTGTTAGTCATTTTCCCAAGTAATATTAGACACTATTCTTTAATCCAACATCTTTATTTTACTAAAATATCATGACCAAAATTATCTTGAAAAAATACTTGATATTTAATATTTCATTTACGTAAAATTTTTTCATATGTTTTTTATATTCTAAAGTTAATATTAGAAGATTTTGTTTTAAGTCTTCTGTCATGAGCTTTTTACTATGAGTTGGTAAAGTCGCTATAAACATGGGATGCAGAAAAATGTACTGTCTTTCATACAATGAAATATAGTCATAACTGATCAATACATTTCCTCGCATCTTTTGATATATTTCCTTCAAGTTTAAATATAAATTATCACTTCCTAATGAAATTATAATGAAAAATATTTGTTAAAACTAAAGGTCGAAAAGAACTTCTCATTTTTCGAAAACACAGGATTCATATTAGTTGTCTACCTTAAAATAATTGAGTATTAATTATCGACCATGCATTTTTTTTCCTTATCACTATATGTATGATGCGTGTAGTAAAGAATTTCTATAGTCTACTGGGTGTTCCAATTAAATATGTAAGTGATTCATATTAAAAGAGGAATAAAGCAGGAATCATGTTTATGCCTCAAAAAATGATCAACAAAGGATAATATGATGCTACAGCATTGAAGAAGGAAGCAGTTTCAGTGCAAAAATGGCCACTCTGTGTCGTGTTACAGCTGTAATCTGCGATGCATTTTCTGACTAGTAAATAAATTAAATGAATAGATATTCATCGCAGGATGAATGCATTGTACAGTGTTTCGTATGTGTCTCTGGAACAAGTGTACGAGTGCTGCAAGAAGCTGAAAATCGGCTAAAAGTGGCTCACTTCTGTGGAGAAGTTCATACGATCAGCATGAGAACTCGTACTCACTGTCTTCTGATATGCAAATAGAGAAGTTTGGAGACATTAGACGGAAACTTGAAATACATCTCATGTGGATACCTCCAAAGTCATCTTTGTCTTGCAATCATGAGTAAGCGACAGTCTTTTGACTGCAGGTATAATGTTACACATGACAATGCTCGATCACACACTGCCCGCTTTGCAGAAATCCAGGATATGAAATCTAAAAGTTTCACACATCCATCGCATTCATCAGACATCGCTCGTTAGTAATTTCATGCATTCTGTAGTCTGAAATAGCTGACTGGAGACCAGCATTTAAACGACGAAGAGGCGAGACCCGCGGTGCACGAGTAACTATAGTCACGACCAAAAGGATTTTTCTGACTAACAGTTCATATACTTCCGAAGCTCTGGAATACATGCATTCATGGGGACTATACCCAAAAATGCATATTGTTTTCTGCATTCCCTCATTCACTTCATAATGTGTAATTATGGTTTTCATTTGAATCAACCTCATAATATGGCTGTCTCCCCCCCCAAAAGGAATATAAGTTCGTCATTTTGTTGAGTTCGTATTTGCTTCAAGTAAAATTTAGTTAGAATATGGACGTAGCCCGTCCCACCTAGTGAATGTGAATTCATTTTATAGTCAAAAATAGGCTGAAACCGACTGAGCATTAAGAGGGAAGAGGTGGAAAAAGGAAGTTAAAAAATAATGAAAAACTAAGTAAAACAAGTAATCGCCAAGAAAGGACATATCACATCCTGTAGGGTTCCTCTTCGTTCGCTAGCGAGTTATTTTAATTTTGGCACCTTTTCTGAATTCTCTATTTCCCTCGCAGCTCCTCGCTAGGATGCAAATTAAGTGAGAGAGAGAGAGTATTTAAACGGGTGAAACGAAAAAGTTAAGACAGAGAGTGATTTCCTTGCTGTAGCGCACGTTTGATAGTTTATCCTCCAGCTGATAATCTTAGTAACGGCTATGCATTCTGGCCGTTTAGTTAGTCTATCCCCGGCGTAGGTTGCTGAATCAGCCTGTTAAGTTAAATTAAATTGTGAAGTCTAGCACTACTTCTTACCTTTCAAATTTATTGCTTATTTACCTTTAAGTTCTCACCGCAAGTAGTCGGTGTTTTTCGTGAGAACGAAATCCGTGCCTTTCTTTTAACCAGTTGACTGTAATTGACGAGTATGGTCGTCATGGAGAAGCGGCACGATTTTGTGTACTGACGAGTATACTCGTCATGCGTTTAATGAAATGGAAAGATAAGAAGGAGGCTTACTAAGTACTGTACATAATGACAACGTAATAGAAACAGAGAAAAGAAAAATAATAACAAAGAAACCGGAGCTAGTGATTGATTATAATAAAAAATGGGTGAAATGTATATGAGCGATGGAATTATCATAGCGTACTCCACAGCAAGAAAACGACTCAAAAATTCCTACAAAAAGATATTTCTCCATTTCTTAGGCATTATGTGTCTGAATGCATTCATATTATATAAAAAAATAATGGAACATTATCGCGTATCAACTTTTTGCTCAAATTTATTGAAGACACTTTTGCGACGTATCCAATTGAAACAAATAAATCGACACAAACTCGGCCATTTAGACCTAATATAAGCCAATTAGGTAGGAATCATGTTCCGGATTATATACCCGGAACATTGAAAAAAAAAAAAAAAAACACAACCCTACGCGAAGGTATTCGCGTTGCTACAAACGTAAGATTAGGAAGGAATCGCGTTACTGGTGTTCGATTTGCAAAGTCCCATTGTGTATAGACGGTTTCGCTGAATATCACTCCACAGCAGGGATTTAAATTCTTACTTTATGTATAATATTTAATTTAATTTATTGCGTTTTTAGTTTAATATGTATGTAATGTATGCTTATGTTAACCAAATAAGTAAATATTAGTAATAAAATTTTCAATTTTATAAAATAAAGTCATCTTTTTAATCAAATATCTTACCAGCGCAACTTACTCTGTGATTGACGAATATACTCGTTATGGCTCGATTCTAGCTACACAAAACGGTGCGCACTCTTAAACGAGGGCGCCACAGTTAACTGGTTAAAGAGTTGTTATAAATAAAAAGAGCTTTTTGCACCCTTTCTCTGTTGTGTTATTATTCCCGCCTGTGCGAAAATTTGGTGTGTTAAACTTGGAGATCTAGACACTTTGCATGATAGTAAAAAAGACAAGATCTTATACCCCCCCAAACACACGCATTAAAAAAAAAAAAAAAAAAAAAAAAAAAAAGAAGGGAGCCCAACTTTGAATTTCGCTCCTATCCTAATTATTCCTTATAATTTACATAATATCCTATGCGATTTTTATAGTTCTCTTAAAGTAATAATCATCTTCGTTGGTAATTCCAAAGTCTTCTTGGAAACCATCAGTTAATTCACATTAATTCCAGAAAATGCATGTCATAATACACTATATTACATATTTTACAGAAAGGATTGTCCTGAACCCCAGATTTGATAAATATTGTGGAAAGCGGCCACGGTCCATAACAAGCTGACTGAAGTCGATATCGTTCATGGTTTTCATTTTTTTCTTCATTTTTAAAACGTTGTCCAATTAACTGGAAATTATTGCCTTTTTAATGAAAATCTTAAAGTTATGAATCAATTTAAAAAGTTAAATTCAGACCACTTTACGAGGTTTGTAGGGTATATTTAAAGAAATGTGACTTTGCAGAAGTAAGCATTTTTACGAAACGCACTTTAAAAATATAGGAAAAATTATTGTGTTTGATTTTAAAAAATATTAATTTGTTTAAATAAGGAATTAAATTTAAAAATCGTCATAAAATTTCATTTCATTTTTTTCTTCACAAGAAGTTCTTTTAGTTCAAATAATTCTAAAACTAAAATACCCGCTACTAAAATTCTCTAATTTTTTCTAATTGTTATTTTTGTTTTTGCTTGTTACGAGCCTATTACTCTCTATAACTTAGAAATTTCACATTGTAAACGATATACGTGATTTTTATGTGCAAGGTAAGGTAAAGAGTTTTTGCCTCAAAGGTTAAACGCACGACAGAAGATCGTCACGCCTAAACTTGTTCCTTTTAAGTTTATATGTTACATAATTTCTTTACAGAATTTTCTAGAACATACTTCTCGACCTAAACAAGAGCTATAATTTGACACGTTGCAGCTTATAGAATTATCAGTAGCATTCAAAAGAGAGTTTTTCCTAGTTTAATAAATGCAAGGAAGCAAAATTTTAAGAAATTTTTTACAATATCCACAACTACATTAATTTTGCTTTTCTGAAGTTGTTAAATTACAGGTAAGAATATTTTTCCCAAAAAAATACCTTAGTGATTTTGAAATCGTAACTATTTACAGAATATCTTATTCATATCTTGCTTTTGCACCGTTATTTTTGCAATACATGTGTTACTGAAATGAATGTGTTACCTTATAGACGATACGATATAAAGTTACGCTTACAGATATAAATATTAAATCATGTATCAATACTGTGACCCTTGGATAGTATTACTTCTCCCTTACTATTTTGTGGATCTTCAATTTTGTCGTTTTTACCGGAGGAAAATGCTCCACTTACCACACAGTCGAATGTCTCTGCAGGAATGTGACATATTTTTAACTAATTTTAATAAATATGCTGTCCTATCTACTTAAAAATATTTTCTCAAAGTGAATTAGCTAAATTAATTTATTTCTCGAGGGGGACTAAAAGGGGAATGTTAGTGCTCCAGAAACTGAAGAAAAACTACACTTCGTCTCTTAACGGGATTTACACTTGCTTACTTTCTCTTTCTCTTCAAACTAGGCATTAAATTCTCAATTGAAATGATCTTGCTATTGAGTGCTCAGAATAAAGTTATTTCTGGCCATCGTCAATATCTCTTCGATTATTCTTTTAAAAGCTCAAAATGAGAGAATTTTTCAACTCACGCCCTACGATGTCTCGCTCTAATGCCTTTGGAACCCAGTTCCATTACCTATGCAGTTTTCATATTGTACCGACTCATTTATTGATAACAAATAGCGGTCCATCAATATTCTGAAAGCTTTTCGACTAATAAATGTAATTTACCGATTATGTGTTTCGAAGTTTTTGAGCAATCCCTAACGAGCCAGACTACAGAAAGGCAACGGTCCGTGTCTCATAATAGGTGCTAGGGTAGATTATTAGACCTGACCACTTTATTAGCTTTTAATATAGGTACAAATTATTCGGAGCTTCTGGCACGTGACACGAAACTAAAATATCCTTTCAAAGGGAAAATAAATTTTTCATCTAATTTTGGAGCTCAATAAAGCTCAGCATTTCGAAATGATTTAAATTAAGTAAAAGTCGGGTGCATTTTTTATAATGAAACGCCCTAATTTATGCTTGATATAATATAACTTCGTAACTAGCTTATGACTTTGGAATCACTGCAAAACTTGGTGCACGGCTGAGTCTAAATTAGTCCTTGCATTAGTAAACTATTAATCACCTTAAGGGTGCTAGAGCGTTATGTAACCTTTTCGGCTGTGTAACAGAGTTTTGTTTAGGCTATTACGTGGCGTCGTTACCTTATGATTGAGCCCTCTACAAAAATAATTCAAGCTTTGCTTTTAATTTCTAGTGTCCAATCTTTAAATTGTTGAACAAGAGCTAATCACTCCCAATGGATAAAAACTGGGTTCAATTCTAAATAGAACTTTATTTGCCTCAGCTCTGCTGATACTGTCTCTCAAGTTAAATTATTACTGAAAGAATAGGATACCCGTTGTACAAAAGAATTTCAATCGAGGACTTTCATAGGAACTGAAACCGAGACGAGTAGAATGCTAAAGAAAAAAGTATTTAACATTTAGTATCACTTACTATACCCATAAATGATGATCAAATTTTCGAGTAAAATTCTCCAGTCTCATAAATTTCCTCTAAAATTCAATTCATGTCGATACTTAGAAAAACCTTTCTTCTAAGTTTCAAGCTAATTATACATTAGTGCAAGCCTTAGTGATTCATTCAGTTTACCTGAGTACATATTAGAATCAATATTCTGTGTATGGGAGATACTTTCTCATATCTGACACTGCGTTTCCTTCGAAATGTAAACTTGCTTTCAGTTTATTTTCTTTTTCCGTGAAAAGCTGCAGATTTTGTTTGTTTTCTAATGCCATGCATTAAAAATTTAATTAGAAGTTATAAATATCAATTTAAAATTTTAATTACCCTCTGTTTGTTTGTTGTAAAAAACGTTGATTTTTCAAATAATGCACGTGCTTAGGTCATCCTCTGAAGAATACCCAATCGCAAGTTATCAAAAAACATTTAATACCTCTGGTTTAGCTTAATTGTTTTTGACTTTGCTAGAACCTTTCATACAGAAAATTATATTTTTCATAAATATGATGACAAACTTCATGAGTTTGTATTTCGAAAGCTTCTACTGAATATTACATTCCAAAGAAAGTATACATTAGTTCTCTTTATTGGGCACTGTATTATTTTTTATAAGATTAAGTACAAGCAGCTAGGTTCGTACCTGTATTATTATGAAATAATCAAACTAAAAAATAGTGTATAAAGTACACAGTGCATAAATTATTTTTGAGAACTAAATTATGAAATATTATCAGTGCCTTTTGTAAAGATTTCCAAATAATAATACTTTAATATTATATTTTTGCTTGCGTACGGGTTCGTAACAGATTGATTGCACAAGTCCAATAGTAGGTTAATAAAATTTATTCTTATCAAAAGAAATATATCAGAACTCTGGAATTTTCCTCAGAGATATTCATACAAGTATTCACAATATCACGCAATATAATCATTAGTTATAATTCAACCTATTAGAAAAAAAAAAAAAAAAAAAAAAAAAAAAAAGGTAAAATACAGCACAATGTAAAGAGCATCTATCTAAAGAGAAAGCTAAATCGGCTGAATTGCGGAAATAACAACTCACAACAGCAGTAGCTAAGCAACTGAGACGCTCTCTCTATGGCTTTTTATAATTTTCAACCGTTTGCGAGAAATTTCTAGTAACTTCTGTATCTCGACATTTCTGGAGAGCAAAAATAGGATGGAATTATGGTTACAGCTAACGTAGTGGTCAATTACATTTACTCAATTTCAATACAAATTACCGAGATAACAATTTTCTCAATGTTAAATGCACGTGGTGCTGTATTCTTACGTTTCCGGCATAGCTTTCTCTTAAAATTGTCTCGCGCTGTATTACACGGGGAAATATAAATATTTTAATTGGCTATCTAAATACAAAATTCGTAGCAATATATGTGGTTGTCAATCAAAGGATAATCTTAAATACAAAATTGTCTATTCCAAGAGGGAAGTTAGGTGGGGTTATTTGAATATGGTAAAGCATACGAAGGCTGTCTGCCTAAGCGGAGAATTGCTTTTCTAATAAAAACTAGTTTAGATTAACATTGCAATAAGAAAGGAAAATTTTAATCGTAATTTTCTTTTTAATCTTACGATTTATTAATTTATTATCAAATGTATCCAGAGATTTTTGTATTAATTTAAAAACATTAAAGTTTAATAAAATAAAAAGTATTACACATTTTATGGAATATATTGATGAAATCATTCACAATATAAATATTTCTGCCGAGAGTAGGAAACCTGTTCATTCTCAATCCTAATTTCTTTTCAAACAGTGTATTTGTAATTAAAATTCATCTAATGTAATACTGCAGTCAAGAAATTTATCTTCAGTAAAGCTTTAATTTCTCATAGTTTTATAGGAGATTTATGCTATAAAAATTATTCTCAAAACACTCTACTAAATTAAATTTTAAATTATATTAAAAAATTACACATTGCACATGTAGCGTAATTTTGTTTTTTTGTAGGGGTGCCTTGTGGAAACCTTGTGGATTATATTAGTTAAAACCCTTGATTGCATCCGTAGAGTTAATGTCATGTAGGCTTATACTAGATGATGTCATAAAGCATAAAAATGACGAGTGGGAAAGAAAATGAAATTCCTGATAAAAGTGCTTATAACTTTAATTAAAACTGGTTTGAATAAAGTTATAAAACATTTTAAGATTGATGATGTCATTACAATCATTACACCGCCCATGAATCATTTTAACGAAACTATGCTGAGAGCTTTTAAAGTTGAAGGATTTGCTATCAGTGTCATCCGTATAAGGTATGTTTATAATATGTTAAGGAATCTCGTAGAGTAATTTGCTAGATGTGAAATCTGTATTAAGTCTGGTCGCGGCTTTCTCTTTCGTAAATTGTTACAGGATGAAACGAAATATTCCTAAGATTTAACGGCTAATAACCTTTAACTAACTAACTGGGAGGAGAAATTTAAGCATGAAGGCCGTCATTTTCAGTTGTGCTCGAATTTTCAAATGGGAAATGGATGATATGAGATTTATCTAGAATTGGATGGATTTAAACTCGAGTCTTTTTAAAACTTCAATAATGAATTTAGCTTTGCATACTTTTCATTATTCAGTAGACAATGACTTATGAAATCCATGTGATTGGACCGCTAACTGCTGGTTATTTCTTGATTTATGAGACTCAAAATGGAAATAACAATGAAGGAAAGAAGTAAGATCGACCTTACGAATAGTAGAACAACCCCCCTCCATGTTAATGCGTCGAGTTTAACGACCTTTAGTCTAACACAGCTAATACTGTTTAAAGTGTTCTAGCTAACTTTAAAAAAAAAGTTAGTGCATGGCAAACATCCCAGTGGACGTGCAGAAAACAAAACAAAAGAGACAACAGCTGAAAATGCCATACATAATGACATCAACCTCTTAAACGGTATTCCTATGAAATTCAACTTATGCAAAAGATAAATGAAGATGATCACGAAGCCGGTTCCAGTTCGCAGTATAGCCTTGGAAAACAATTCTTGTGCTTTATGTTGCCATAAACGGTTTCATTCAGCGAAAAAAACTGTCTTTTTACAGAGGGTAAAAAATTAACAAGCAAAATCATGGATACTGGTGTGATTTAAATCCATCATGAACAGATCTCCACCAAACGGCGACTGACAATAAATTCATTTTGTGGTACCTTTTGCCATACACAAAGGAGTTCTGAATTACTTCGAGGATATTAAGAGCTGATTTAAATCGCATGGAATTAAGAATGACCAAGCAATCAATTACTCCTTTATATCCTCTTCATACGTTGATATCGATTTAAATAAAAATACATAAAAATATTCGTTGCATCATTGTGTTATGAAGACTATTTAAATTTATGCATCACTCACCAGCATTCCGATTTGAAAATTTCGAGCAGAATTAAAAACTTGTGTCCATAATGTGCATGCTATCCCAGTAGATATAGCTTCCTTTCCATCCTCCGCTTCCGACATTTAATTTTGATTCCTATAACACGAAAATATTCCAGACTCGAAGCATGCTATCTAAAATTCACTTGTAAAGAATTAGTTTTTTAAGATCAAGTAAACTGCACAATAAACTAAAACTAGAGGTGAAACTATTGTCCACTGGATTCGAATTTTTGGCTCACTGGAAGATCCGAGCGGTAGATTACCTAAATATGGGTAATTCAACCAGGATTCAAATCCCGGCGAACAGATTAGCTGTATGGTTGTTTTCGTGTTGTCTCCTTGTGTAACTTGATTACGAGCTAATTCGCCTTAGAAAGTCCAACACGAAGGCATCCCTCGCATTAGGTAGATAGTCCTCGCGTGCTTTGCCGTAATCAAACCAGGCTAAACCGCTCGAATTTTGCTTATAGAGCAGATTACAAGACTTTTTTTTTTTTTTTTTTAGTGGGGAAGTCACATAAACGGTAAATTCCAGTTCATGCTCAAAGCTATGCCTAATGTAAGCCCCTTTTTTCAAATTATTTATATCATTGTTTTCTCATTGCTAAGATAATAATGTAACTAGGCCATGAAACACTTTGAAATGCCAAAATACTATTGTTTCTAGATATGGTGATAGAATTTAAGGGATTAAAAAATGCTTTGCAGTTATAAAATTTTTATTATATCCCTTAAACACTGAATTTTGTTATGCCTTTTTTTAATAAAGTTTGTTATTTCATTTCTTTTAGAAGCAGGATTATATTTACAGTAGGCCATTATGCTTTTAATCTTTAATCCGTGTTTCTAAAGTTTGTTAGCTTTCTAAAGCCTGTTACATAAACTGCAGGTATAACACCACAGATATCTTAAACCTTTAAACCGGATTTGACTCTGATGATTGCATCAACTGAAATAGCAGCCCGAAGTTTTCGTGACTTCCTCATACGTAATGTGAATCTTTATTTTCCTTAAAAATTCTTTTACAACGCATCTCTCCTAAGAGAGAAAAATGAGATAAACGTTTTAGTAATACCTATTAGAAACTAACCCTCTGTCATAAATAGATGGTATTTTCTGTAAAGTGAACGGAATCTTTGTGAATTTTTGCTTTTGGGTATTTTTAAGATATGTCTATCGTGGACATTTCCTCGTAGCATTCTGAAAGCTTCTACAACACGCTTTGTCAACAATTTGTCTTGCAACATGTGTAGAAAAGGATTACTCTTATGTCTAGTACATTTAGGCTGTGCTCGCTAATCACTGGCATTTTGTGGTGGTATTAAATTTCGGAGATCAGGTTGGGTATATGGGCGTTTCTGTAGTTTTTTATATCTGTAGCATGAATGCGGATCAGTTTCCCTTAGGAAGTGCTCCAAGGAAAGTTAGGAAGGCATCTCTTTCATTATGCAAATAGCGCACCTCAAACAACATTAAGTACTTATTATTTAAACTATCTGTCAATAATTTCACTTACTTTCTATTTCTTTTATATATTCGTTAATAATTAATTAATATTGTCGTTCATTATTTTATTTATTTCATTTTGTTTTTGCTTTTCTATTAGCCATTGGTAGGGCTCCGGAAATTTTAATTTTACAAACTAAGCCCTGACTGTAACTATACAGTGCATGGGTAGTTGGCGTCGCTGTATAAATATTCATAAATAATAGTCACTGCCTCCTTTCGTTTATTAAACGGATTTAATAAAATCCTTTATATATAATTAAGGAATCATTTGTAATAAAGTATTTTTAATATAAGTCCTTTTCATCAGTTTAGCATAAAAACATATAAGTGATTTATTTTAAAGTCAGAATTTAAACAAAAATCAGTAAGAATCTATAGTGTTACAATGTTACGTTTGTTGCCTTAAACGTAATACTTTAAGTGACTATGACATTAAATGACTTATAGCTCACCCTATAAATACTGCGGTTTTTTATGCTTTTTTCATTTATCGAAATTAAGATATAAAGGAGGTTCTTTCTTAATCTAAAATACAGTCTGCTTCACCTTCTGTTCAATCTTAATAATTACAATCGGATTTCGTTCCATTAGAGCAGTGGTTCTCAACTTTTCTTACTCCATGAACCCCTTTCACCACTGCTAGGTGATCATACAATCCACTTTCTATAACCCAAAAAATTTACATACGTTTATTTCAGTGCTTCATTTATTCAGTGTTTCTCAAACTTTCTTGCCCCATGCACCCCTTTAACCACTGCTAGATGACCATTCCTCCACTTTCTATAACCCAAAAAATTTACATACTTTTATCTCAGTGTTTCTCAACCTTTCTTGCCCCATGCACCCCTTTAGCCACTGCTAGATGATCATTCCTCCACTTTCTATAACCCAAAAAATTTACATACATGCATTTAAATTTAGGTAGTTTTTAATGTTTATAAATTATACAAGAAAAAGTCTAGAAAATGTTTATGAGTATCAAAACTTGAATAAAAGGAATCTTTCATATTCATAAACTAAGTACTTATAAGGCTGACCGCATCCTCCCCTGAAACTATTAAGTTACCCCTGGGAAGGGGTGTCCTGGTTTAGATTTCCTGCACTAGAGCTTGCATGACGTCTTCGTCGAATCCTGTATATCTTCTAGGAAAAGGCTTATCTCCTAGGCTGTACATCGTGGCTCGAAATTTATAGAACCACCGGTGACAATGGCTCACCGTTTATTGTATGCTCCCCGAATACTGCATTTATATTCTTTTTAGTAATTATTTAATAGAACTCACAACGCAAAATGCGCTTGTTTGACACTTCCATTTAGATTTGAAAACATAACTTAAAATTGAATTTTACTCTTCAAACCTTGCACTAAGAATATGAGCAAGATAAAATTACTACCTGCTTTTATAGGAAGTTGATGTAGGTAGTTTATCCCATCCTCCCTCCAACGCTTAATTCGATTGAAAAATCCGCACTTTTTTTATTAATTTGAAGTGTCAAAAGACTACTCAAACGTCAGATTTTTTCTAATACAGGTGCAAAAATATTTTATGAAATTTTGGAAATATAAAACTTTTCTACCCGAAGTACTTCGAAATAAATTTCAGAGGTGGAAAGTCGAAACCTCAGATGCAGTTTGTTTGCTTGATGGTTTATTTGAATAAAGCAAATCATACCAGGAAAGGATTACGTTTTAGAGGAATGTTTATAGAGAATAATCATATCATACACATGTACATATATCCTTTCTTTTGAACAATCAGAACCAATTCATAAGATATTTTCACTAAAAAGTGCTAAAAGAGCTAAATGTAAAAAAAGAATACATTTTTCGAACTGTAAGCTAATGAAGAAATTGGATATGCATGGTAATCAACAATTGATTGGATTGCCTAGAATCACCTCTGTGTTGAAACATCTGCCCTGCGAACACGTGGCTGATCTGAAGGAGGAGCGCAGTGTCGGGTGGTGAATATCCACCGGGGTGCCCGAGCCCTATTATTATCTCCAATTGATTTTCCCGCTGTCTGACAGGTTGAAAAATATTAGGTAGATTGGTATAAATGTGGTAGCTAGAAATGTTCTAATCACCTCTAGAAGGTGATGAAGGGGAGTTGCAATCCTGTTCTTGCCGGGCATTTGGGCGTGCTTTTGGTAGGAAACATCAACTTCTTTATTCAGTATCGTACTGAATTTGCACTCCAGTAATTGAAATTAGCGCAGCCGTGACGGAATCGATGGAAATTCCACGTGTAAGCAGTGCGGCATATCCTTACGTAAAAAAGAACTCGCTTTGTAGGTGTAAATAAATTCCAAACAGAAACAGAAGGGAAAAGATATGTGCGTATGAATGACAAATTACATAATTTTTGGAAGATTTTTATATCTGTTATGAAAACTGCTACGCTAAACATTGTGAACTTTCACATATCATGAATTAATTTACATTGTAAACATTACCAAGACGATTTGTATTTGCGTAAAGGCCATTAGTTGTATATAAAAACATTTCCTTCCTAAATTACATTTAAAACGAATCTCTACTGAAGAAAATCAGTATCCAAGGAAAATACTTCACACTTCTAAACTTTACGAAACTTGACTATTTAAGGATTGGGATTATTTACTATGACAAAGCACGAGAGAACTATTCGCCTAAATGAAGGGATGCCTTCGTGAAGTAATTTCCAAACGGTGTGGTGTGGTGTGATGTATTTAATTATGGCAAAAAACACTAGGGCTATCTGCCTAAGGGGAGGGATGCCTTTCGTGGAAGACTTTCTAAGGGAAACTGGCTCGTATACACGTTACACATGGGGAAAACCACGAAAACGCCCATGCAGCCAGCCCGTTTGCGGGATTCGAACCTCGGACCGAACTACCAGTGTTCAGCGTCTTTACCGCTCGGCCGCTGGTGGGCCTAATTTCCAAACGAAATTAGGTCGTATTCGTGTTACACAAGGAAAAATCGGAAAATTTCCAAGCAACCAGTCTATTTGTTGGGATTGGAACCCGAGTCAAACTACCAGCGTTCAGTGATTTTATCGTTCGCCCACTGGTGAACTTCGATTATTTAACATTTCTTACCTGTTAAATATTCCGTATATTACCATTTCATTTTATAGGAGAAAAATTTTACCTCTATTGATATATTCAGGTGAATAATATTTTAGGTCGTTAAGTTAATTTAGTTAACATATTGTGTTCTTATTTAGTTCACTCATATATAGAAGAAATAAAGATTTTATGGCACTTTTTTGCAGTTCTTTTATCTTACGTTTACTTAAGTTTAAACTGTGTTATTTTAAATAATCTTATGGGCTTTTTAAACCATCCATAAAAGAGACTTGTTTACTGTGGATAATTTTCCCTATCATCCAATATATTTCAACAGTATGGAGCCTGTTTATATTTTGGCTGTCATGATTGATTTTTATGTGTACCACTTACTAAGAAAATTAATTATGAAAAGTGTTTTTTACCTAAGAAGCTTTCAAACATAGCTTCCTTAATTCCGTTACATGCTTAATACATTTTAATAACAAAATTTTGAAGTATATTTTCACTATTTTACCTAAGTTGTGTAAGAGCTATAAAGAAAAGGTATAATTTCTTACTTGCAAATTTTCAAGCGAAACATGTATCTGAATATGTGGCAAGCAAACAATTGAATATATGAATTGTGGTAAATAAGCAAACAATTGAATAAGACATTTTATTGATTTCAGTTTTAGTAGAACCTATTTAAAGTTTCTAAGATTAGAACTTTGGATTGCACAAATACATTGAAATATTACATTTTAAACAATTTTTCGCAAAACGTATATACAGCTTTCCAAATACAGAAGAAGCTAAAATTATAGTCAAGTTTTTTTTCTTTCATTTTTTTTTTTTTTCCGAGTTCTTGAGATCTTCAGCAGTAAACTTCTCACAGAGAGCAAACTCATTATGCTATGATAACACATATAATCCGAAGATACTAAGAATGTCTGTAATATTGTTCTCTAAATCTATTGCTAACTGAAATAATGAAACACTAAGACTATTTTGAGAATATTATTTATGTTTAAATTTCAAATGAGTAATTAAAATACGAATTTTCCTTAATTTATTTTCGCATTCTAAATTCTATTTTCTAGAAATGCGGTTACATATATTTGTGAATGTTAGGTGTATTAATTCATTAGCTAATTGCGTTAATTTATTTACATCTAATTTGCTTTCTGGGGACACGCAAATGAACTTGTGAATATATAATACAAGTTTAATTTCATTGATAATTTATAATGAGGCTTTTTGGCACTTGCATTACGTAATATTTTTAAGAAGATTAATCTTTTTCTTGGTCGTACAGAAGATTCAAATGCACTTTTCAATTCAGTCTGGACATGAGAAAAGCATTACATTTTTTACTTTTATTTTCATTCATTGCCAACAAAATACTACAGTCTAATGCTGATAATTCATTATTTTCCGAGGAAGAAACGTATAAAAATTTATTTTTAATTGCTCTTCATTGTCATTAAAATATTAAATTAACTACAGTAGAACCATCAGTTTTCTTTTCGGGGGGGGGAGTCTTTTTTGTTTTAGTTTCTTTTTGAATTATTTTTTTAACCTACTATATTTATCTGCTTATAAATCGATTCTTCTAAATCAGGTCAGCTAAATTTCTGTTTCACAGCAACAAATAGCGAGAACTGCTTCATTGCTTTAAAATTAGTTTAAGTCTTTTACTATATGACAGCTACTTGGAATAGTTCAAAGTATACTGATGTGTATATGTAACCAGAATAAAGTCCGCATCCATGAGAGGTGAATGTAAAATCGAAACAATTTACTAATGGGCAATTAGCGAATTCGAAGTCCATAATTCGGTACTTACGTATTAATGACACCACCTTAGTAGTCGTCAGATTTTCAGAATGTGCCAAACTGTGGCAGCCATGTCCGTAACCATTCTTCCGAAAACCCTGCTCTTGACAGTTCTTCAGCCAAGCAACTCCACCATTTTCGTAAGCGTTCTTTGTTGTTGTATTCCAAGTTCCAAGGTTTTCATAAACAAATCGTGATATCTTTTACCATAAATTTAGTTTTAAAATTTGAGCTTGCGGTATGTACCAATAATGCCATTTGCGGTAAAATTTCTGTAGGAATATAGAATTTTGCTGAAATTTTTCTAAAGGGAACAACTAGAAAATGCGTTTCTTAGGTAGCCGCTGTTGCCGAGGATTTCAAGAAGCACGAGTCTCCGCAGTTCTCTGATATTTTTTAAGCGAAAGAGATCGCTGTGTTTTTCGGGAGAAATATAGCGCAAAAAATTGCAGAAGGATTTGAAGAAGAATGCAAGTGCTTTATTATTTAATATATGACTTTATCCTTATTTAATAATTCAAATTTGTATTTTAAATTGCTATATATAAATTGCTATATATGCTATATATAAATTGCTATATATGCTATATATGCTATATATAAATTGCTAGCGTATATTTTCTTTCCATATGTTGATAATGTTTACGGACTTAACAATAAATATCGATAATTTGCGAATCTTTCTAAGAAAAAGGCCCAAAAACCGCCAGCTTCCACCCGATAAGTAGCTTTACTTTTTACCTGTAAAAAAACGCCAAATTGCGCCAAGGTGGTTGTGTTAATACGTAAGTACCCAAAATTCAACTTGGCTTCGAATACTGGCGAACAGGCTGTGTATGAATACAAGACAGTTTCTTTTAGATAAATGTCTACGAAAAACTTTCTTCCCTGAGGCAGATAGCCTTCGATTGCTCTGCCGTGTTCATTCGAACAAGCAAGCGAAATAGTTTAGTGGTATGACATTAACTGGATGTAAGCAATCTTTGCAATATTTTCGACCAGTTTATTATTCGAAAACATTCTGCATCTTAAAGAGGGGCTTTTTGGGGGGTAATTAAAGGATTTTCGTATTTGCCATCATGACTTCTTTTTAAGTTGCCATGCCTGATTTAGAAGAATTATTTTATGAGCATATATATATATATATATGGAATATAGTTTAAACGTCATAGCTCTGTAAAATTTGTGTACAGTGTCTGATTTTGATTAATAAAGTTGACTGTTGATTTTTCATGAATTTATTACAGAAAAATATAAATTCAATATTATTTATTAACTCGAAGAAAAATTAAGAATTATCTATTTGTTTGAAATAAAAGTAAATAAATAAAAATCATTGATTTTTCTTATAGTTCACACAGTTATGTTTTCCTAATTTTATTGTCTTAAGAGAAAAGTGATTTTTATTTCAGGGCAGAGTGGCTGTTGTAAATAAATTGATAGGGTATCAAATTTGGTAAATGGCTCGACTACTAGAGGCTTTTTCTGCCCTATGGAAAAGATCAGTTTCACACTCTGATTAGATCATCCTTCAGATTTCAAGTAATTCTAAAATTATTTCTACTCATGCTACTTCCGTTTCTAAAGTTTAATTCCCGTTTTTAAGTTGTATATTTAATATCCTGGAGATCACTTCGAAGCATTCGAAATTGATATTTTATTGCATTAAAAATTTCTCGTTACTTTTAATTTGCGTATTTTTATTTATTTATTTAGTTTTTGAGTTTTAAGCTTAGAATGTTATTTATGATCTATTGTAACTTAATTCGGGAATTATAAATTTCGCATGAGATATATTTTTCAGGTTTTTACTGATTAGGAGTATATAAATATATAAAAAATAAATAGTTAGTTTGCTTGCTTGATACCTGAATTGTTCGGTGACAATTAATTTCTTCAAAATCATTAGCAGAGATTTACAAATCTAGAGTCTGAGTTAATATTTATATTCGCCGCATTGATTTATTGGTTCAAAATGTTTATCAATACCGATGAAGAACTAATCTCTATAAACTCGATATATGTATTTCATTGACAATTTGAGAAAGACATATGCCAAAGACTAGAAATTTTTGCAGCGAATAAATTTCAACTTATATTTTTTAGATCAAATAAACATTTAAAGAATAAACATAAACGGAGTTAATGCCTCCTTAAAAACTTCATGTATTTATTCAGAAGGATTATGTGCGTAGCGTCTCTTGGTTTCTTAAATTAAAATTCTTCAGGTTAAGTTTAATAAGTATGGAGAACTTTCAGCTTTTACGCCGTTCCTTCAATTTTAGCTTGAAAATAATTTTGAGCTCATTTCTCATAAGAGCAAAAATATACTCGCAGATGAATACCTGATTACTTCTTTTTTCCTGTCTTGATGGGGAAGCACTAAAATTCTGTATTTGGTAAATCAATAATGCATTACTTCATATTAAGAATATTAATAGATTTTATACAAAAAGACGTGTTCTTAATTATTGTACCATAGTTCTCACAAGGTGTTTGTTAATGAAAAGCTTAAGTCAAATCTTGCTCTGTGTTTTTCGTTTATGCATTTCTAAATCCTCCATAACGTTATTTCAGATTTTATATACTACATATATATATTCTGAAAGACTTGAGTAATTTAAAACATTACTCTTTCGCAGGAAATTTGCTCCTTCAAGTTCGCAAGCTTACTTGGGCACGAGAGCTCTCTTCTGATCATATGCAAATCACATTTATTTTCTGTTTTTGTTTTTACAAGACAATCGTTCTACGAATCTGTCGATTTGTTCAAACATTGCTTAGTAGCTGTACTCATTTCTTGTAAAGAGTCCAAGATGGTTCGATGCCCAGTGACTTTTGCAGCATCGACATCCTTTTTCAGCTCTTCCATATCCCTTTTAAGCTTAGCTCTTCTGTTTTGGAACCACGTGATTACCTGGGCATTTGTCAGACCCAGAGATTGCGCTATTTCATCCCGGTCTGCAGGCGACAGATATTTTTGATACAGAAACCTCTTTTCTAGTTCAAAAATTTGATGGTTGGTAAATGCTGTACGAGATTTTCTTTTCTTTTTAGGCTGTTGCCGACTGCTGAACAGATTGAGATGATCTCTTGTGGGATCTGAAAAGAACGAAAAAAAATGTTTAATGTTTGCGTAAAAATAGAAACAAAATACAAAAAGAGCAATCATAAAGTATTTATAATTATCAACAGTTAATCAGAAATGTGAGTGTAATGCGTATTGTTCTTCAAACAAAATGCAGTCGTGCTTCCGCATTCTCGATTAATGAATTCCAACACTGTTACTTGAAGCAGCAAATAACACCGACCTCTACAAATAATAGATACCACACAAATAGAATACTTTATTAAAGCCCCCGTTATTTAAACAGTGCCAAGATTATTGCCAAGCCTTATTTAATAAAAGAATTTGTATATCAAAAGGGTTCCACCAGCGACAAAACTGTTAACGATTGCTAAATATTCGTAGTCCCTTCCCAGGCTCGAGCCCAGGCAAACGAGCTGGCTGCATGGTTGGTTTCTCTCATGTGCATCGTGAATACGAGCCAGTTTCGAAAGCCTTTCACAAAGGCATGCCTCCCCTTAGTAGATAGCCGTCGTGTATTCAGATATCCGTGTTCAATTCAAACGTAAATTGTCGTATTCAAATAACCTAACCCTAATCTGCATAGGAAATATGCAAATAGTTTACAACTGCCATGTTTCCTCTATTGCTTAGCATTTTCTCGACTCAAATTTTCCTCCATGCAACCTCTAAGCTTAAAACAATTAACCATCTCGTTAATGGACTGGCTTGAAAACGGCAACCCTATTCAAAACTCGTGGTAGGCGGACTATAAACGACTGTGATTAGTATTGCCAATAGCAGTTTGCGACTTGTGATGGTTAGGTTAATTAATTACGGCAAAGCCTCGAGGGCTATCTGCCTAAAGGAAGGGATGCCTTCGTGGAGGACTTTCTAAGGGAACTGGCTCGTATACACGTTACACATGCGGAAAACCACGAAAACATCCATGCAGCCAGCCCGTTGACGGGCAGTGTTCAGCGACTTTACCGCACCGCTCGGCCGCTGGTGGGCCTCGATTTGTAATGGTACTGTTTAAATAAGGTCATATCAATAAGGGAGTACCATAGGAAGTTTTTCAACTTATAATTATTATAGCAATGCAAAATATAGTTTGGGCAGTTTTGAAATTTAAAAAAAAATTTGATAAATGAAATTATAAAATTCTTGGAGAATTTCATCAATATTTTTTCGATCATGTATTATTGAAATGAAATAAGTTTTATTTTTATGTTTTTGTTTAAATAATTTAAATTTTTATTTTTTAACTATTAAAACCAGCCAGGAAAACTTTATAATTTTATGTGGATTAATTTATATTTTATCAGAATTTCATAGCTGCTTTGTACCCACTAGAGGCCGAACCATAAACCTATTGAACACTAGCGGTTCTCCCGGTCTCAAATTCTGGCTAGCAGGCTGGCTGCATGAGAATTTTTGTGGTTCTTTCGCATATGTAACAAGAAAGCGAATCAATTCCTCTTGCAAAGTCTTCCACAAAAGCATCTCTTTCCCAGAGATGTGTAACCCTCGCTTTATTTTCCATAATCTAAACAATCTATATTTGGTAAAGCAATAGTGGTAATTTCTTAAAACTCTTTTAAAGAGCAGCACCCGATTTAAAATAATGCATAACTTGATTTGCTTCAATTATTTTCTAATTATATAGTCATATAATTATTCTGAACTAGATTTTGTAGCCATATGATTTTTAAAAGTTAATCCTGCTCTTATGAAAATCATTTTAAATCATGCATCATTTTAAAGTAAAATTTCAAACTTGATTTTTCTTCCTAATATAAACTCTTACAAAAAATTATGTATTTAATAAGTCTGTCAGTTAGCCGTCATAATTTGTATACGAACACTAAATTCAAATATTCCACTTTCAGTTTTACTGAGGTTATATTCTAATAAGCTTATTGTCTTCAGTTTTATATTGTAATTTCTTGATACTAAGAGTCAGCTATTTGTGTACATAAAATCAACTGCATCTAGGTTTACACGATTTATGAGAATTTTTTAATCATAGTACGTTGAAAAGATATACAGGCTCTCAGAAAATCGTTAATAATCAGCATATTTTACAAATTACTTCAGTTTTCACAGCTAAGACGGCAATATTGTAAACAAAAACAAAATTCTAAGATAAACTGCATTTTACTTCCACTATAAATTAAAGCGAATTTCACGATTTCATATAGATGAATTTGAAAGCGGTTTACGAATATTTTTTATTTAGTTCAATACGGCAAATTGCGGAAAGACTGTCTTAGGATACCTTCGTAGAAAACTTTCGAAGGTAAACGAACTCGAATTAACATTACACCTGGAGAAAAATATGAAAACGTCCATGCACACCAATCCTTTCACAGTGATTAGAACTTGGGTCGAACTATTATGTTCAGCAGCTTTACCCACTCGGTCATTGGCGGGCTTTACAGCAACTAAAATAATTTTGAAGAATATTCCTACAAAATCCCCCAAAAGAATTTTTGATAAAATTTTGAAGCCTATCTTTGTTAACCTTTTGATTACTATCGGGACATATATGTCCCACTAAAAGTTTAAAAATTACTCAGAATCTCCTGAATGTTAGGGATCATTTTTCAATAGATGGAAAATCAGGATGCCGCTGCGCTCGCTGTATACAAATGAACAAAGAGAAAAGGTGTTGGTGTATTTAGTTATGGCAAAGCACACTAGGGCTATCTGCCTAAGGGGAGGGATGCCTTCGTGGAGGACTTTCTAAGGGAAACTGGCTCGTATACACGTTACACATGGGGAAAACCACGAAAACACCCATGCAGCTAGCCCGTTCGCGGGATTCGAACCTCGGACCGAACTACCAGTGTTCAGCGACTTTACCGCTCGGCCGCTGGTGGGCCACAAAGAGAAAAGAATAAATATGAGTCGTCCAATGTGTAATGTTGGTTTATGCAAAGAATGCTTTACCCTGTACCATACGATGAAAATTTATTTCGTATAATAAAGTTTTACAGAATAACAGATGTGCTTATAGTAAGTCGATCGCTACGTGTGGGACATATGTATGTATTCCACCATTTACTATGGCTAGGAAATATGTGTCCCAGCCTTTGGCTTGAAAACCTTTTGTCAAAAAATTCCCAAATGCTAGATTTACCTTATTTATGCCATATTTTGTTCACTTGGATAGGAAACGGGGTATTTTTTTTAAATTTCTAGTCAAGGGGTTAAGCAATTATCTTACTTATAGCTTTGAATTAATTAAAAAAAAAGTCAAACAGGGCTTTTAACTACCATTTCAAGACATCAACATAATACTATTTTTTTTTTAAATTTTTAAGCTATATGTTCTGTTTCATACGTATTCGTAATAGAGTATGTAGTTTGTGTTTATATTCTTAATTAAAGTAAGAGTTTTCAAATAAATATGCGATGTTACGTATTATAATTAAATCAATAGCTTACGAATTTTGATTCGCAGCAAAGAAACAATGCGGCACATGTATGTTCTTAGAAGGAAAGGGTAATTCCGATCATAATTTTTCATTTATTTGTTGAGGTTTCGTGATAAAACTGCTCTCCGGGATCGCAGCAAAATGGGCGTTATCCAATTCAGTTTCAATCAAGCGTTGAGCGATGCAAGGAAATCACACTCAATCGGTCTTAAAGCAGGTTACCAGAGAAGAGTGATATATCCCGCCATCTTTGGCGGGATATATCACTTTTAGAGTTGTATCACTTCAAGAGTTATATCACTTTTTAGAGTTGAGAAAATGAAAACTGTTTTATTTGCAAGGGTTCATTATTTAACTGAAATTTCAGGCGAAAATAAATTCTAGAATTTCTATTTTAATTTTAACTATCTGCATCCAAACTTATCCTTTTCGTTGATAATGTTACAAAATACTTAATGGTTTGAAATGTCTATTTTATCTTACAGCTCATAAAATTTGCTTAAAATTATCAAGGATGCTCAGTTTAAGATGTACACCCCAGGTCTTAAACTGAACAAAAATTGTAAATTATTTCAATCATCAAATTGAAATGTCATTTTCAATAGTTTTAGTTGTGATATTAAAATATCTACACTGAAATATTTTTTTCTATCGTTCATACATATACAACAGCAAAAATATGCCTGTTTGCTTGAAAGGTTTCGAAACAATTATTTTTTTCTTTAACATTTACTATAAACAGGTTTGGCATTCGGTACATTTTATTGTAGTTCAAAATTTACATTCTAATAAAGGCCATTTTGCTTGATTATAATCATCGACGAATCAGATGAGTGGCAAGTACACTCTTATAGACTGAATTCCAGATTCGCTATCTTATGTTGGTATGTCATCTTCGTCTGAGCTTAAGAAATAATTTACATGTCTTCTTTTATGTAAAGAACCTGATTCATTTCTTTTGTCTTTCAAAAGTGTTAAATCAGTAGGCATTCTGCAGTTGAAGAGAATTATTTGGGTTATGACAATGACCTAATATTGAGACACTGTATCAGGGCTTTAAGTGTATCTTAGTTGTCATTTAGCATTATGCGCGAACTTACTAGTAATGGGCTATCCTTACCCACTATTTTACATGCATTTAAAAATACTTTTTAAGAATATTTGAGAGTATTTCATGTTATTGGTTAACGCCATTATAAGTTTTATATGTTTAGCTTTAACCGTTATAAAAATTGTTAATGTAATTAAAATATTATTCTTCAGAGATAGTTTCTAATAGTTGTAACTTTTTAGTATGACTTGAATTCCTTTTGTGAGTTATGGGATTTAAAATGCATACTAAAAAATATACAATTGTAAATTATTTCAATTTTTGAGGACTGTCTGTCCACGTTATAAGGAGGAGAACCACGAGAATCCCTGTCAACTAGTCTATTCGTAGGGGATTGAGCCCGGGGCTAATTGGTCAGTGTTCAGTGGTTTTACCACTCGGCCGCTGGTGGGCGCATTTGAAAAGGATATTTACTTTGTAGACTAAATTAGATAACAATAAATTATAATTTGGCTCATTCTTTTAGGATTCCACCCAATTCAATAATATTTTCTTTAAGAGGTAGATAACTGTCCCTAAATATGCCAGATATGCTATATAAATTTAATGTTAAAACTTACCGATTTCTTAATCAGTCAGTGTTCCTAAAAGTATATTTTTTAGTATGCATTTTAAATCCCATAACTCACAAAAGGAATTCAAGTCATACTAAAAAGTTATAACTATTAGAAACTATCTCTGAAGAATAATATTTTAATTACATTAACAATTTTTATAACGGTTAAAGCTAAACATATAAGACTTATAATGGCGTTAACCAATAACATGAAATACTCTCAAATATTCTTAAAAAGTATTTTTAAATGCATGTAAAATAGTGGGTAAGGATAGCCCATTACTAGTAAGTTCGCGCATAATGCTAAATGACAACTAAGATACACTTAAAGCCCCGATACAGTGTCTCAATATTAGGTCATTACGAATTAAACTTTCTTATAAAAGCTACTAAAACATGCAGTATAAAATAAATAATTTTGCCTCTTTTTTCCCCTAACCATTATTAGCTTTTATAATAAATAAATTATTAGTTTTTATTCCATTATTTGTTTTTAGAAACCGTTATTAGTTTTTATAATCTGTTTTCGTCAGACGAGATGCTGCCTTTTCTCAAATATATTCAAAATATTAATATTTTACGCTAAAATTCAGAGTCAGTCTATCGGATTTGTTTCAAAGGTTACATATTTGTATTTGTAATTGTAAGAATTATATATTTTATTATAGCATAATTTTGAGGTAACCACCAGCGGCCAAATGAATGAAACTGCTGAACCGCGATGCATACCAAGTGATTAAAAAGTAATTGAAAAGACAAAAATTCAATAATTTGAAAAGTAGAAAGTAGCGCATTGTAGTTTTCACAGGAAACATGGGACGTTTTTTAACAAGAAAAGATTTTATTGCCACAGTAGTTACTTTTCACCGAGGTATGGGGGTTCTGTTGTGTCAGAATTTCGTACAGTGGCGCAATGTAGTTCTCAACGCAACTAGAATTACAAATATTCATTATTTGTGCCATCTTTTACGCCACTGGGCAGAGAGACTAATTTCTTTGAATACGGCTAAAAACGTCAACTAATTATTGGGTATTTTCATGATTTTAGATATCCACATAACCAAAAGCCAGAAGATACACGGTCTGGAGATTTTGAGGCCATTCTTGCGACAAAGAGTGCCTGAGGAGACAATCATCATCAAATGCCGATCGCAGCGGGTGCTGGATAAGATCTGGATGAAAGCGGTCCATCCTACATGAATGTTTCACTTTAGAGCTTTGCCTTTCTAGTAAGAAAGGAGTGATGTTGTCTCTTAAAAGTGCTGCATAACGCTTATCTGTGATAAAAACAGCTCGAAATGTACCGCTGTAGATTTTCTGAAAAGAGAAGGAGAATGTAAGGAATGACCCAGTAAACTCCCCACTCATACTGCCATCTCTGTCTGATGCAAAGATATTTTCGTAATCGAAAGTGGGTTCATTATTCCCCCCAGATGCGGCAACTGTATGCTTTTAGGCTTCCATTAACTGCACATTGCAGCTTGTGAGTCCGCAGAGCGTTTAGCAGCCAGTCTGTGTTGTTTCCCATCTGTCAGAAAAGCCCAGTTTGTAAACTCATGTCTCTAGAAATCGATCGGTTTCAGTTCCTGATGGATTTTGTGACATTTCGTCTTGAGGAAAATCCTGAATGATCATCAAACAGTCAAGTACAAAATGCCAGTTTTGTGAACAGCAACATAGCTTCCCATTGGAAAACCATGTAAAATATTTGGTTATTAAAAAATCCTTTTTCTGTGAAAATCGCATTGTTATACTGTCTATACTTTTCGAATTATTCAATTTTTACTTTTTTTGCTACTTTCGGATCACCCAGTACTTCAACCCACTTTTGAATACCGGTGAAAGGCCTATCTTTATGGGCGTTTTCGTGTTGTTCTCCACGTGCAATGTAAATACAAGTCAAATTCTATCTGAAAATGCATCACAAAGGCATCCCATCCTTTAGGAAAGAAATAGCTGTCATGTGATTTACTAAAAAAACGAACAGTCATAATCTTAAGAGCGTTTGACAATGTTTTAGTGAAGAGACATTGGATCTCATAATGTAAAATGATTGCATTTAGATAATTTATAAATACAATTTATTGGGTTTAACTATACCGGAAAATGGGAATAGCTAAACAGCCTGCGGAACTCAGACATCAGCAATTTGTTTCTACAAAAGGCATATGAAACATGTAATCAATGTGATGCATGACTTCTTCGTCAATCATTTAAGGCTTCATTGGTAACTAATTCCTTCAAGCAAATCATTACCATTAGAGGAAAGCAATAATTACCACACAAGAATAACAGCAAGTTTCAGCTTTTAAAGACTTTGTGAGAGGAAATGGGAGGGGAGAAATAGCAGTTTCGAGGACGTCATATACATATTAAATTGAATACGTGCATATAATATTTGTTTGAACTTTGTCTTTTAGAAACGAATTAAATAATCTCGCACTCTGGTAAGCAAGCATTATTATTCCACATTGATGAAATTTTCGCTTACTTTCTGGATACAGAGTCACACGTAACAAGATATGTCTTCTTCCCGTTAACTTCATGCCGATCATAAATCTTTTCAAAAAATATTTTAATCCGTGCTACTGTGACACATAAAGGAAACCATGTCTACCAAAACCATTGCGTGAAAATGATGAGCCACGACTTGTAAAATGTTTGAGTCCTTTCTGACTAAGACATGTCACCTTTCGTATTCCAGGTAAAATACCAGCTAATATGTGAGCAAGATATAAGACCAGTATTTCTATGTTCACTTTCTGTTGATCACGAAACTATTCTAAGCGGGCGTAGTTTAATGTGGCACGTGCCGGCACATATGTAGCTGAATCGTTGGCATGTAGCCACATCTGTTAAATTTTAAGCTTGCCAGAGACGATACCTGTCATTGTAAAATCCTTATAAAATTCGAATTAAAACGTGATTTATATTTCTACTTCTTTTTTCATGGTGAAATACGAGGATCATCAAAAGAATTTATATAATATTCAAGTAGCCCTAGCATATCCTCTATAACGCACGGCAGATTTGATACAACATATGAAAATCATAGAATACAGTATCTCAGATTTCCCAGAGGTTTATTATTATTATTGGTACTTACGGAAAATCCCGTCGACCACAAGAGACGGTGCCAATCGTGCAAAACCGAAAAAAAAATTATTAAATACAAGAAAAAACGTCCTATTCTAATTTTCTTTCAAATTTATTATATTATCATTTATTTATATTTAATTTTTCATTAAAAATTTCCGTTATTTTTTATTAAGGAGATATACTGTAAAAGCAATTATTTTCGCTCGGTTTTAATTTTCTCGAAAAAATATAAGTCTCACGAAATACTTCTTTTTCGCCTCAAATAATAATAAAACTTCAGAAATTTCTCACTTACCAAATTTCGCGAAATTTTCAGCTCCCGAAATCACCGATATCTTCATTTTCGCGAAAATTACGGCTCGTGAAAATAAGTGCTTTTACAGTACTCATTCGGATTTATTACGCCGGCCAAAAATTCCTAATTTCAGTTAGAATAGCAAGGAATATATCTTTATCCTTGTGAAGCCGACGCCACATAAATTCATCCACATATAAATCCAAATGATGGCGCGCGGTCCCACATAGGCTTAGAAGATCACATCACTGAAGAACCACTTCGGCTGTTCCATTTTTGGCAAAAAGTTGCGTAGTTTGGAGTGTTTTATTTAATAGGCAAAAATGATCGACGGGATTTTCCGTAAGTACCTTATTTTTTTATATTTTTAATGGTGATGCAGAGAGAAATATTTCTTCGCCGAGATTTTTTTAAGGGAAATTGGCTTGCATCCACGTCTCCAACCGGTTCGCAGAGATTCGTACTCAGGTTAAAATCTGTGTCTGTTGAATAGAATATGACAAAGCCTATTAGGCCTCTGTGCTAGTTTTGATGAAACGATTAATGAATTTATGAAATGCTATTCTGGTGAAAGTTAAAAGCGTAAATTTATAGAGCCATTTTTAATTACACTGTGATCTACATGTTCCTGCTGAATAAATCATCATTCTAGAATTTCGCTAACGTCCGCTTGGTTTACTAATAAAATTTATAAAGTCACGGCAAAAACTGAGCTTATATTATTTTGTGACTAGAATTTTTAAAAGTTATTGGGCTTATATGTCATTAGTTTTCTAAAAGCTCGTTTTTCCCTCAAACTGCAAAAAAAAATTCAGATACTAGGATAATAAGATTAATTTCTTTTACAGATAGTGGCTTATTCTTTTCACACAACGGTGCACATAAAATTTGTAATGAAATAAACGGTTTTGAATAACATGTTCCTTAGGAAACTTGTATGTAGGATCGAAAACTTTCAAAAATACATTATGCAACATTTGAAACTGAACTTTCAATAACCAGAGTAAATTTCAATAACATAACATTTGAAACTGAAAAGTGTATAGTGCAAAAATTCCTGGCACATTATCATGCAGTGTTGCTTCTGCAGGTTAACGAACCTCTGTGGCGCCCGCTGAACTCAAATTTTATGTACTTTCAAATCTGCATTATCGTATGATGAATTCCTCTGCTGACTCCCGTTATTCTTCATCAAGGGTAATGCTTCATTTCGTCTACGTCAAGATGATCACCTATTGCACTGCGACGTGTATACCCCTCACTACTAATGTGCCTACTAATGCGTTATTCTTCATCAAGGGTAATGCTTCATTTCGTCTACGTCAAGATGATCACCTATTGCACTGCGACGTGTATACCCCTCACTACTAATGTGCCATTGCTTTTTAAACAACCACTAGTCGCCTTTGAATTTATTATCTGAATGTCCTCCTTTCCAAAGAAACCATGCAGTTCACTTTTGACCATTTACATCACCTTCCACCGCACCACGTACACAAGTGTTCAGGGTGTTCTGAGCAGTGCTTTCCATTATGAGTCACTATTGCTCCAGTGCTTTGAGTATGCGAATCATCTATGGCAGAATGTTGAAATCACACCAGCACTTCAAACAAACGTTGCCACTAGGTTCAGATGTTTGTTATTCTGGAACAGAGGCACAAGCACAAATCATTATCAATCGTAACAAATATTAATGCAAGTTTGCAGTTTTTCACGTTAATTACGTTTAATATGAAATTACTATTTATTCGCAGAAAATTCATTTTGTTTCCTTAAAAAAAACGTCTTGCACTAGCAATGTTTTCTTTTATAGCGTAATTGCTATATATCTTTTTAATTGAGCGTACAAAAGGCAGAAAATTTATTTCAAAGATTCTAAAAACCTCTAACCCTTTCCCTTCTAACGAACTTTATAATAAATAAGACGCGGCGCTCACCTCATAAATGTGGCAGCCCGCATCTGATTTTGTGATTTTCTTTTTATTAAGGCTGCTTTATCTCCACTTACCTGTCTGAGTGTCAAAAAATACAGCAACATAATCAGCGCCTGGAAAGGTCATCTAATTTGTCATATTCGTGTCAAAGGAAGCCTTCTCATACTAGCTACACTACAGCTGGGAGAACGAAGAAATGAATTATGGATTTTGACTAATTACTGTCACCGGTGAGCTGTTTTCTGGCGAAAGCCATTTCTGTTCGAGACTTCATCATTTTTCTTCTGCGCTCGTTCGAAGTTTATTTCATTTACAAATGTATGTAATTATCATTTACCAGTTTCTGACGAGACTTCTTACCAAATGTATTGTATGCATTACGGTTTTTAATGAACTTCAAAATTTTCCGTAACATATTTAGAAGCTAAAGTATATCGCAAAACAAATAATGTCATGCAGAAATCGTAGGGGAAAAAAGTACCACTTAGGTTAGGAATTTTCTTTAGGTTTTATAAATGCAATTTAACTTTAGAACTCTTTACTTCTTATTTTTTAGTGTAAATAATTGAATCAATAGATGCAATATTAGTGACAAATAAAATATAATTTCCCTTCAAAGTTAGAAAACGAAACTGCTGTGCTAAATGCAATAGACTTTATATATTTTAGACCAGCGATTCTCAACCTTTTGTCTAACGCGTACCATCTAAGCAAACCTGAAAATCTTTAGTACCACCAGTACATTTTTCAATGATTATTTTTTAATTTCTCAATAGAAATATTAATAACATATATATTGCTATTTGCGCAGCCTATTTGCTATTTGTATTAAAGATACACACATAAAAAAGTATTAGATTAAAATTTGGTTACCATTGTAATTATCAAAATTTAAGTTATAATACTTAAATTCTAAAATTTAGTGTAAAATTTAGGCCTGTTTTAGAGAAATCAATTTCTTTATGTCTGGTCTTATTTCATTTAGTTTAAGCCGTAAATTAGGATCCACTTTTAATGTTGTCCTGCATTTATTTTTCAAATACAACATGGATGAAAATCCTTGCTCACACGATTAGGTTGTGCGAAAAGGCAATAAAAATTTAATAGCTTTATTTGAAATGACTTTAAATTCTTTTATTTCGGTTCAGCCAAATCTTAATGTGTTATTTTTAAAAGCTTCAGTTAGAGTTCGATCACAAGAAATTTCTATCAATTGTTCGTTTTCTTCGCGAGATAAAATTTTATGTACATTTGAACAAAATGGATTTGTAATCCAATTTTGTTTTTCATAATCTTCGGGAAAATACATGTTGAAATTATTTAGCAATAAAAAAACAATGATTTTAAAATGTCGGATGCTAATTTTTCTTTTATTTTCAAGTTATTTTCGGTTAGGAAACTTTCTTAAAGTAGTAAAAAGCTTAAAATACTGTCCAATTCTTTGATTATTAGCTCTAGGTTTTTATCATTGCATTTATTTTTTCTCTAAGGGTAAACAAATCAACACTTCGCTTTTGTAATCCTAAATTTAATTCATTTAGCTTTCCAAAAATGACAGATAAATATGCTAAACGCACCAACAATAATACTAAATAAACATTTTTTTCAATTCAAATTTTGAATCATGGGAGAAAATTTGAATTTATGGTCGAAGTTCAAAAAGAAGATTTTAAACTTCGCCTCTGGATAACCACCTTATTTCGGAATGTAACAAAAGCTTTTCATGTTCACTGCCCATCTCTTGGCATACAATTTTTATAGCTTGATTGAAAACGATTTTCGAGTTTCGGGAATTGTTTTGGCTACTAAAGCTCATGATCAATGGAGCAATGAGTAGTTTCAGGTTGCAACTTCTTTTATTTGAGAAATAACACCGGAATGTTTTCCTGCTAAAGCACAAACATACGGAAAGGAGGAGGTATATATACAATGCACTTATTCTACCGAATATCATTCTCAGACATAAAATTGTCAATTACTTTGAAAATTTCATTTGGATTTGCTCTATCATGAAGAGATTCACAAAATAAATGTTATTCAGCAATTCTTTTATTTCCTTCGAAACGTATGTAAACTAATAATTGAACAAAGTTCGTTATATCAGTACTCTCATCCAATTGCAAAGCGAAATACTCACTGTGTTCTATTTTTTGAGTAAGTGTCTCTTTTATGGAATTTGCCATTTCATGAATTCATCGGCTTAATGCATCATTTGGTAACGGAATATTATTAAGTTCATTAGCCGCTTTTTCCTTGAATAATGTTAAAATGGTATCTTCAGCTGCTGGTAATATAAGGTTTTCTTCAATAGTGTGAATCTACCCAATTCTTAGGCTTACTAGGTAACTAGGTTCTACAGCTTTTTCACTTGAAGTAACAAAATATTTCATTACTTGTTTACTATTTTTGAACTTTGATAGTTTACTCTTAAAGTATTCTTCAGATTTATCCTTTAAACTGTCATATTTAGATTAAGATATCTTCTTACTTTGATTGGATAAGAGTTCACCGCAAACAACACACTGAGGTTGAGGGTCCATTTTATCCTCATTATAAGTAAACGCAAATGATAAATAACTTTCATTATATTTTCTATAAACAAGTTTTCTTATCCTTTCAACATTCTTAGTACTAGTAGATTGTCCTGGATCCATCATCTTGTAAGGATTATGTTAATTTATCTAACAGTTAAATTTTGAGTTAAAGTTACTTTCCTATCCCTTCTTAATTTCAAGCTTACAACTTTCGGCCAGAACGTAGTTTTAGAATCATGGTTGAATGCAAATGAGAAGTACTTAACTCTGAAGTTCTACTGACTTCGTTAGAGAGGAAGATCGCATAAATTTACGAGTGTTAAAGAAAACAACTTGAACAGGATATTTAGGTATTTAATAGTTTAAAATACTTTGCTTTTTTTTTTGCCTACCACCATGGTACGGTTACCACCGGTTTAAAATCGCTCGTTTAGACTATTTTACACTCCATGTATAACATGTAGACGAGCCAGTTTTCCTCAGCAAGTCCTTCTCGATGGCGTCCCTACTCCTAGGCGATAACCCTAGTATACTTTTCCCTAATGAACTAAAAGCGATAAAACCCTTATAGAAAAGTGCTGATACTTTTATTTTATTAATGGGAAACGGAAATCGGCGCTTGTATTTAACCAGATTTCGCCCTTTACGAGAAAGAGATGTTTATTGATATACATAATTCATTCAACGTTCTACAGTGCACAATTTATTTAACGCACGCATACAAAAGCAATCTAATTTAACTTTTTTATTACTTTTAATAAAATTGTATAAGCAATTCATTTAAATAAACAACTTGTACAGACATTGGGTATTTTTGAAGCAGGAGTACTTGAAAAGTGAGCAATGCCCTCGCTGGAACTCGAACCTGGACCTCTCCAATATGCACCGAGTGTGCTACCGTTACACCACGAAGGCATACGGAAAGGTGGAAGAAAATACCTTATATAGGCTTCCTTTTAAAGGGTGACTGCGGATTAGGAAACGCAATTGCCAAATCCTGGTGGTCCACATCATCTACTACCTTTTAATTCAGGCGTCAATGTAGAATTATTAAGATTTTTTTTTTTATGCTAGAAAGTGAAAAATGTACAATGCTCTCCCCGGCACTCCAGTCCTGGACCTCTTGAATGCGCGACAAGTGTGCTAATCATTACACCCCGAAGGCATACCCGAAGGAGGGAGAAAATACCTTATAAGCTTATAAAAACAATTCCGAAATTAATTTCAAACATTTCTGGTATCTGCAGTTTATCAATTGCTGCTAACAATGCGTCAAACAGATTATCAGCGTCGACATCATACTTAATTATATTCCTTTTATGTATGACTCTAGATGAAGATGTACTTTTTGTTCCACCATTTCGCTGGTTCCCAATCCCAGCAGTGGCTGAATTGTTAAAACTGATGAATACTGGAAGTTCAACTTTAGTTCTGTCCCAGGAACGGTCTGGCTGCATGGGTAGTTTCCATGTTTTCTCCATGTGCAACTTGAGTACGAGCTAGTTTCCCTTAGAAAGTCCTCTTCGAATGCTTCCTTCCCCATTCGGCAGATAGCCTTCGTATGTTTTGCATATTCAAATAACCTAACTTAATCTTCGCTGGTCGTTGTAAATTTTCTTCTTTCTGGGTATGAGAGCCAGTCGTAGGATCCATGACATTTTACTTATGGTTTAACGCAAAGTGGCGGAAACCAGCTTCTTCCTGTTCTTTGCTTTAATAATCATTCTCGTGGTGCATGTGAATCCCCGATCCTTTCACGGGCTCTTAGTGCTCTCTTGGAGAATTTTCGTGTTTGGATTGGTTTATGTGATTATGGAAAAGCCTCGAAGGCTAACTGCCTAAAGGAAGGGATGCTTTCGTGGATAACTTCTTAAGAGAAACACGTTACACATGAGGAAAACTAAGGGACACGTTACACATGGGGAAGGCCACGAAAACATCCATGCACCCAGGATTCGAACTCGAATAGAACTACCAGTGCGCGTTTATGCTTAGTAATTGAAACAACAAGCAGTCATTGCAACAAGTTGCTTCTGCTATTCTAAAATCCACTGCTGCGTCAGTCTTCTCCCTGCATTATTTTTTCGTTTTAAGAAGGATTCATCTGTCTCCCCGATTTTTCAACTCTCCTGTCGATTTTATCACATCTCCTGTTTTATTGGCTGAAATTTTTTTTTTTTTAATTGACAAACACTGAACGAATTCCTTTTATGTATGCCCAACCGTCTATTTTTGGCCAACGCTGAAAAGCTTGAGTTCCCGTTTTCTCCAAGGCCGCTATGACATAAAAGAACCATCAGTGGATTACACTACCTTGAAAATAAATACATATACTCACTAAAATAAGTATACTCTTCACAAAGTTAACTGACACATATTTTATAGCATATTCTGAGGTACATTCAATTTTGTACTGCTTGCGCTTCTTTTGACATAATAGATTTCTGTTTATCTTCATAAAATGCACCTCTCCTGCATACCTGTAATTACGAATTTAAAAATGTCTTAAGCATATCATCTATAAAGTTATAATGTATTTCTCCCACCTTCTTGGCATGCCTTCGTGGTGTAGTGGTTCTGCACGCTGGGCCGGTATTCCAGAGGTCCGTGATTCGATTCCCGGCGAAGGCGTTTGCTAATTTTTCATCTCTCCGGCTTCCAAAAAAATCCTAATCTACATTCTAAAAAGTCTCTACAGTGGCACCCGAACTAAAAGGATGTTGGGGATCGAAATTACAGTTTTTACTCTCTTGAAGTTCGGTAGGTTTAAATACAAATCACATGCTATAAATCACATGAATTAGATGCATAATGAATTATATCATTTACGGATATCTTAAAAATGGAAATATAAATACAAATTATTGAATAGTATACTACTTTTAGATCGTTTATTTAATCAAACAATTATTTTTAGTGACAAATTAATGATCTTATAGCTGATGATGATGATGCCGCAGTGAATGGCCGAAGCTCTAAAAACTAGCAGTTTGTCAGATCACGGTGATCATAAAAGAAACATCTCGTATTTCTTGGAATGGCAACACTCGCTTGACAGATTAGATGATAAATGAAACACCTGAAGCTTCGTCGTACGACATGGCTTGCTAAACAGCGTAGATGCTAAATACTATGATAGCAAAACAAGTAAAGGTAAAAAAAAAAAAAAATGGTAAAACTAAACTATAAACTTTTCTATTGTTAAGAGATTTTACATTTATACATGCCTACTACTTAAATTATCATTGGAACTGGATTCTAGCATCAACGGTAAGTAGCTATATAACTATATCTGATTGTTTTATTCAAAATTACTTCAAATATCCGGAAAGTACTCAGACATGAAATATCTTATCGTGTTAGAAATTGAGTTATTTCCTTTCCTGATTACCTCTAACCTGATGATGCCAGCCGTGACTATCCTATTCCCCAGCACGCCATTCAGCGATCGTCATAATTCCTATAATTTATTCAGTAGAACGTTTTATCCAGCGGGGTTGTTTCTCCAATCGAATTGTTGCAATTTACAATACCAATTGGCGCTACTTTTTCAAGCTTTCACTTTTTCTCGTTGACTTGCTATTAAAATCTCGTTAGTTTACTCAATATTAAAGTTGATCATTCGAGAAACTTAATATCGAAATCTGTACAAATTTCTTTCACTGCATGAAATCAACTAACAGCGACGGAGGGAAAAAAATCAGATGGCATTCAATCATGAACTTGATATTGAAAAAATTCCCTTTGAGGGGAGTCGGCCGCAAACTGAGCATTATACTTTAATTTTTAATACGTTTAGAAAATGCTATTAAATAACGACTAAAAAATCTTTGAAAATATTTTAGTAATAATAACTTGTTAGTTACGTAGCATTCATTTATCAATTAATTTACTATGTGACTATTTAATAACTTATAAATTAATAACAATTTATTCTTCTGAAATCTATACTGATTGTAAAATTCAGGTAATATAGAAATGAGATTGCATTTAGCTTTCTTGACTGAAGGCTCATCGACAAATATGATCACCAACATATAATGATCTTTGAAGGGAAGAAAAAAAAAAACTGCACCAGTGTATCCTCTAAATTATACAGGAGATCCTATTTTTCTACTTATTCACCACTGTATAAATCAATTAACGAGCTTTAAAGGTATTTTTAATTGAATAAAAATGTCAAACAAAACGTCTTGGTAAAATTATAAATTGCCTTTTGTGAATAATACTTCCTATAGCTTGATCCGGCAAATATTTTGAGCCCATGCGTAGAGGTAAAAACCATTGAACAGTGATACTTTGATTAAAGTTAAAACACCAGCGAATGGCTGGCTGTATGAGTGTTTTTGCAGTTGTTTCCTTCTATGATGTGAATACTAGGTAATTTTTCTTTTCCCCACGAATGCGTCTGTTCTTGGAAGTAGGCAGCCTTAACTCAACAAGTCCATGAACACCCGCGTAAACAGGGCAAATATAACAAAAGAAATAATTATTTTCAGAGTCAGAAACATAATATCCAGAAAGTTCTTTGTAATATCCAGAAAACTACTAAACTTTTGGAATTAAAGATTGCATGCGCCAGTAGACATATAACAAAACAATAAAGGTATGTACAATGACTTTTCATTTTAAGGACTAAAGCTTAAATTTCTTAATTGAAATTTACTATCCTTTTTAATTACATTTTTATTGGTATTTCAAATAATTTTTTATAGCAAATATAAAATAGATGTGAAAAAAAAAAGAACTGCAAAATAATCTCAAAAAATTTAATCTGTGTTTTATAATATCACATTTAATATAACAATTTGTATTTTTAAGATAAAAATTTGAGTAATTTTTTAGAACGGTTTTTAATTTGGGCTATTAAAAATTCACTTAGTTTAATGGAATGCAATTAAATGATTTTATTTTAATTTATCATTGTTTTAATTATTTTAACGTTTGAAACAAAATGTTAAATTAAAAATAAAATTTAAAAAATATTTAAAATAGATTTTACCAAATTCATACTGTGGATATCTTTTGAACATTTGCAAACAGTGCAAAATTTGCTTGTCGAGATAACAATTAAATAGCCATTTAACATAGTCGTGATGTAAAATATCCTCGTATATTAACAAAGAATGACCAAAAAGCTTTAACCAAAAAACTCTTTAAATTAAGGCTTTGACCACCCCCCAAAAAATAAACCTCTAACCAAAAATCACTTTAACAAAAAAGCTTTGACCCCCCCCCAAAAAAAAGTCTTTAACCAAAAAGTTTTAAATCTCTATCCGAATAATCAGTTAATTGAGAACATGAATAAAAGTGCGTACGCAGGCAAAAGCTGAATTCTCTAAGTCAATTAAATCTGTATATCAAATTTCATTGGTTCAGAATAAATATAATTTAATATCTTTCTCGATTTGAATACTATTCTCAATTATTAAACACCGTGGAAAAGATTACTTGAAAAGAATTGGAAGATTGTCTTGCAAAGATTGCAGCAAAAATTTTATGTATGTGTTTATATCATGATATACTATATTGCTTTAATCATGATGTACTACACAATAATCATTGTCTTTTAACATCTACAGGAAAGCATAGCTAGGAAACGGCAGGAAACTACAAAGCTGGTACTTTGTAGAGACATTTGGAAACAGGCAAGATGAAAAATTAGCAATCACTTTCGCCGGGAATCGAGCCACGGATCTCTGGAATACCGGCCCAGCGTGCAGAACCACTACCCCACGAAGGCATGCCAAGAAGGGAGGAGAAATACCTTATATACTCCCCCTTTTCAAGGGCGACTGGGGTTTTTAGGGGACCCAAGCGCCAAATCTGGGTGCGGAGAATCATCATCTAACATCTTTTTAGTTCGGGCGCCACTGTAGAGACATTAGGACTTTTTTGGGAAGCCGGAGAGTTGAAAAATTAGCAAACGCCTTCGCCGGGAATCGAACCACGGACCTCTGGAATACCGGCCCAGCGTGCAGAACCACTGCACCACGAAAGCATGCCAAGAAGGTGGGAGAAATACATTATAGCTTTATAGATGATATGCTTAAGACATTTTTATAATAAAAAAAGAAAAAACTATAAAGCAACTGAAAGAATCTTTGCATTTTAAACTATAAAGCAACTGAAAGAATCTTTGCATTTTAAACTATAAAGCAACTGAAAGAATCTTTGCATTTTAAAAATTTTATTCAGCATATTACTAACCATGGACCATTCTCTTGACTCTAATGCAGATCTGAGCTGTCTAAATGTGAGCGTTAAGTCTCGGGTAAAACTTTCGGTTTTGACAACCTTTAACGACTTCATAAAACCATCTCTGTGTTGGGATTCTTAGAAGCTCTTAGCAAAAACTTAGAAACTCTGTGTTGGGATTCTTAGAAGCTCTTAGCTTTTGCTAAGCTCTGCGTGTCTTAGCAAAACTGAATAAGTTTACTCCTGTTATAAACCTCGCTAGGAATTCAATTACGGTCACAGTTTGTTTAATTTCTCTAATTTACTTTAGAAATCATCTATAAAGTTATAACGTATTTAGACAGTTCTGGAATCTCATATTATCTGAAATCACACAATACTGCATCAATAAATACCGCATATTCTTAATAATTTTGTGTACTTTCTCTTAATCTCGTAACTTGCATTGAAATTTCTTGTCATAATTTTGATACGTAATTTTTCTTGGAATTATTACATTATGTGCAAGCATACACTATTTTATAGGTATACCTGTAATTTAATTTAAAAAGAAACAAGTGGAGAAAAACTAAGTAAAAGGTTATACATAAGACAGAGATATAAGACATTTCACACACTTATATGTATGACTACTCATTCTATTTTAAAACCTTTTTTTTTAAGATTTGCACTTCTAGTAATAGTTAATAATTTTTTTAAGCTTTGCACTTCTAGTTATGAGTTGTTTTAAACAGCTGACGAAATTCATTACTAGAAGTTAAAAGTTTCGGTAAGCTGATGTATGCAATATTAGAAGTTAGAAACTTGGTTTAAAACTTGGTTAAACCAGGTTTCAAATCCTGTTTAAAACTTGGTGCTATGTATAAAAATTTCATTTTACCAACATGCAGTATTTTCCTCTGTTGCACTTTTTTCCCATCACTTTCATACATTTCTTCATACTCTTTTTTACACTTTTTCATTGCATTCTTAAAAATCATTTGACTGTTCTCGACATTTGCGTTTGTGTTTCTCGATGTGATACAATTTGCTTTTGACCCATTTCTTTCCGACATTATTTTCCGAATTTATAATGTTATATTGCTTTCAAAATAAAAACTTAATGACATATTTATCAAAAGAAAGTTTCAAATTTTAAATCCAGATGTAATCAAGGAAAGGATGTAGAAATAATTCCAAATACTGAAAGATTGAATTTCTCTGTCTTGCTTAATTAACTGAAATAATGCTCATTTTCTTCAGTAACCTAATATTTATATTCTTAAAACTGCGCTGAGGAAACATCGTTTAGTTATAATCTTCGAAAGATATAGAGATTATGGGCGGCGGTTCCAGATTTGCTCCATTTTTTCAACAATAAATTAATTAATTCGTACGGACATTTATCATTTATTTCATAACAATTTTAGACTGATACTTAATTAGGCGAAACCAATAAATTTCTGCATCACATGTTGTTTCTTGACAGTGCGAAATGGTACATGAATGAATGAGTTTTTATGAAATCACATTGTTTGTGTTTATTATGTTGAATTTTTTAAGTATTCAGTTAAAAATGAACTCGGGGGAATTCCTTAGCATCTTCACTTCCTGAAAGTAGTGGTTGTAGTTACAGAGCAGCGGAGTGGTTGGTTCAGGGACTGCATTTCTTGGTGAAAACATTATTTTATAGGGGTTAGTTTGGTGGCTAGTCAGTGTAGGTGAAGAATAATTAGATTCTAAACTGTCTTACGATATTAAATTGAGAAGAAAAAGGGGGTTTTACTCTATATAACGTATTCAAAACAATCATAAAGGGATTTCAATAGCTACATAGTTTTGTTATATCTTTTTTATTCCGTCGAAACTTTTGAATGCAAATTACGAATACCAACTAAATTATGACCTCGGTATTCATAAGGAAGTAAGAAAGAAGTATTTCATTTCCATTGTTTCTAGAAAAATCGAAACAACGAAGTGGACCTTTTAAATTTTTGAAGAAATTCTAAAATACACTCTTCAGGACTAAGTTTCAAATAATGAAATAACTAGTTGCGAAATTTTCTCTTCTCTGCTTTTAAGTATTGCTAGTCGTGAGCAGCATTTTCTATATAGAAATAATTTAAGAACTGCAAATGTGTATTTTGCGTTTAAGAAGACTTTCTCTATCGTTTACATTACAATAACTGAAGCAATCAAGTAGACTTCTAGAATATTATGAACGGTTTTGCGAACAGAAAAAGGTAAAATAATAGTACAATTTTAAAATGTCAGTTATATTTTTTTTTTCAAAAATGAGTTTAAAATTTAAATTATTTCCCTACACGCCGGTTTGGCATTTTTTGTAGTTATTTGTTTGTATACTGAGAGGAGCGACGAATTCAGGGACCGCTATTGGTGACAAAAATTCTAGCTACGCCACTGGTTGAAAGTGTTCATTAAAGGAGGCCTCTCTTTCCATTAATACCTTACGAAAATGTCACAAGCCTTCACAACGGAATTGTGCAGTACAAACATAGTAATCGGAATAGTACTTTGAACAATATCAGAGAATGTTTGCATCACTAAAGAATACGATTTAAACGAATTTAAACACCGTACCGCCTTTCCCAGTGAACGCCATTTAAATGCATGCTTCTAAGATTAACTATGTCTGGTTCGATGAGTTAATAAAAAGGCATCACTAGTATCGCCTGCAGCGTCAAGCAAGTAATTTTATCAAACACAGATTTAAGTTCAGCCATTTGTAGAAAATATCATCATATGATTTCGTCAACCAAGACTGAAAGCAGACTGTTTAATCCTTTACCGGAAAATCTGAGATCTTTCAGAAATTACTACACATCTTAACATTAAAATGCAGTTTGTATTGCTCAAACATGGTTCATTACGCCGGGAAAGAATAGGTTATTATATTAAAGAATTTTATTTCCTCAAGTTTTTCAAGGATTTTTCTCTGTGCCTTTTTCCCATTCAGCTAGTAAAGCATTAAATCATGTACCCTCGAATCTAGTACAAAGCTAAAAGTAAAATAATTATGCTAAGCAGGGCTTTGATTAATCGAAGAGGAAAAAGCAAAAACTCGTTCATTTCCTCAGTGCAACACAATCAAATTTTAAAAAATCCCCGTTTACTTTTGTGTTGAAAATAGTTGTGATCAAAAATACTAAAATAGCTTCGCATTTGAGACATTCTATTAAGCAAATCAAAAATCTATCTAAAAATTTGATTTCGGGATCCAAAGTTATGTTATTTCTCAACTAACTATCATTATGTAATACTCTTTACTTCAATTACTTTTTTTTAAGTGATCTAGTATGAACTATTATTATGTATTATTATGTATGATCTAGTATGAGCAAAGTTTTTTTTTTCATTTCCTTCAAGTACTTAAATAGAAGAACTTATTTTACTCAAATAAAAATTCAGTACCATATAATAATCTGTAAGCTCTAAGTGTTTCTTTTCCTTTCACGTTTTCTCCTCAAATAGAAGTTTAGGAGTTGTAGCTTATAAATAAGACAATGTAACTTATCATCCTCTGAAGTCTTAAATAACCGGACTCGAAAAGTAAATACTATTTTAATTGTTTATATTGCCAGATAGTAGTGGCCAAAGCCTAAAATGGCTAGTGCCAGCAATAAAAAAACTTAATTGTTTACCTAAAACATCATAAATATGTAGAGATTATTTATCAATGAACTGGCAAAATAGTGCTTAGTTCTGGTTATTTGAACATGCCAGGGATTCTCAGTATTTATTATTCTTTACCCCTCCCCTTCTTCTTGACATGTCAAAATGTCATTTCCTTCTTTTTCTTCTTTTTTTTTTTTTTTTTTTTTAAATCTTACATTTTAAATAATGTCTAAAACTGAAAATTTTTATTTTATGCCCAGTAATACCATATGTAAATTTAACTTTAGTAACACCCAACACATATATATTAATTACATAATTTATTATTTTTAGTAAATATAAATAAAAAAAAACATTCTATTGATTTTGGCCACACTTGACTGATGCCGAAATTATGTGATGCCCCACCGTGAGAAATTTCTGCTTGGACAGAGAATTCCTCATCAGTTGAAAGCTCCTGATGGACAACTTGTTTATTATCATATGACATACATAATTTAGGGAGATTTCGACACATTTAATTAGTCCCTTTTCATTGTGCGAAAGAAAGAATCCGGGTAAACACTTCTTTCTTTATATGTATTTTTTCAAACTATTATATCATATTAACTATGACTGATTTAGGAATTCGTCATTGCAGATCCTGCAAAAAATATCTAACACAACTGTAACACAATGCTGGTCAATAAAATTTTTATACCAAGAAGGAAAGCATACACTAGAACTGTTTTTATTCTACACATAGGGTATAATGGGAGGAAGATATATTTAAATTTGCAAGGGAGATTAGGATACACAGCTTGCAGAATTCAGTACACAGAGCTGCCACCTCTGACAACAGAAACGGCTGTTATTGGCTGGGCATTGAATCGAACTGAGCTTGAATGATAGATACGGGTGCTTCATTCTATGCGGCTATGCCGAGTTCACGAATCGTAGTGGTTGGAGAGTGGTGACATGCCGTTCTCTCGGTAATACACAACCAGATGTTCTGAAATGGTGAGAATTCTGAAGAACGAGCTGACCAAGTTAACAGTCGAACACAATCGTTTGTATCGAGGAAGGTCAGCACGGACAACATGCGGCCGTTCATTATTTTGTTGAAAGATAGAGTCAAGCAGGGCTCGAAGATAGAGCACAACCACTATCTTTAACACGTCAGTAGGGTAACGGTTGCTGCCCACATTACCGGTTATTCGAATAAGAGATGATCGGGATAGGTACCCACTAACCAGCACACCAGGTGCTGAGCCTGTATGATGATGACGGTTACAAGATGGTAATGTTCGTTCTCCTAGATGCCTCTAAATACGGATACATCTATCATTACATTATACTCAGAACCGGTATTCATCTCAAAAGACGTCGTGGTGCCACTCCTGTGTCCTGTCATCGCTACACACACGCCTGTCTCTCCTGCAGCGTTCGGGAAACCTGCAACAGTGGTCACCAAGCTGGGAGTCCGTGGAGCTGTAGACTTCGTCTCAATGTCCATGTTGATATTTATCATACTGCGCAAAAGCCAAGACCCTGATTAAAGGTATATAACGTGGCTGTACGATCTCGCAAAGCGGAGAAAACGACATACCTGTCCTCTCGTACGTTAGTGAACTCAGGTCGTTGAGATCCCGCATAGAATTCAGCATGGTCCTCTTGGATCCATCGATTTTATATTCGCCTGACAGTCGTGGAATCTCTACCAACCAGCAATGCCGTTCAACGACAAACCACAGTTTCGCTAGCCACGAATTTTTCTGTGGTCGAATTCCGACACGTTTGCTTGTATGAGTTTCTTCTTCTTACATGAGGCACGACACTACTTTTACACAAACAACCACTGTTCAAGTACGATTTCCAAATGAGATACGACTACGAATTGCGAAGTTGCTTATGCAGCTCCAGAAGGACCGTAATAAGCTAGATAAGAAAACTAACCATTTGAGGGAGCATGGCTTTGATGAGCTAGCAGGTGAAACTCATAGAACGGCCAAGAAAGTGATGCAGAATGGGGAAGACTATTGTCTCCTGTACTGCATGTGTGCCCAATCAGATGGAAAACGACAAGAGATAAAAGTCACTCCGCGCAAGAAAATAAATAAACGTTGACAGTCGAAGCTATTTTACGAAGTTGGGGGCCTCTGATCATGTGAATAGCAAATGATCTGATCATATAACCTTCTGGAAAGATTTGGTAACCGAGAACTTCTGGAAAATTTGCAGCAGCTAAGTCTATTTTGAAAGAAACGCATATTAAGTTTAGTATTGTGGTCAACTATAGGTTCGATTTTCAAGTCATCGTGGATCAGTTTGTTTCTAATCAGATAATGTGCTTACAATTTTTCACAGAATCTTATTCTGTACTACCTCAAGTTTGCGGAAGTCTTGATTGTCGGACATATATAAGTTTGCGGAAGTCGAGATTGATGTCCATATTGCAGATGTATAGCATAGAATTGGCCTTATAATACATAGCTGTATCCTCTTTTTGTTAAGAGAATCCAGAGTAATTTCCTAGGAGTATATATAGTTGACGATGCCACAAGCTTTTCCTATGACATGCTTAATATGACAAGTCCATGTGAACCATTAGTTAATCTGAGTTAATGCTAACCCCCAGATAACTTATAATATTTACATGGTTCACAAATTACCAAAATAAGTAGAATTGTTCAATGTTATTTTTCGAATTTTGTTCCTCCTTATCGTTATGGAGCTTAGAGTTTGAGGCATTTATACTGATTCTCCATTTCCTGCAGTAGTCCCGTCGGCGTGGCAAGTTAGCACAGTTGTAATCCAATTTATTTCTGGGAAAATCGATTGCGTTAAACTAGTAGAGAATGCGCGCAAAACAGGGACTTTGAGGCACTCCTGCAATAATGTTTTTGAAGTGATCGACACAAAAAATTTGGTCGGTAAGGAAGGATTTGAGGAGAGGACTAAAGACTTAACTAAAGTTCTTCTTAAGGAGTTTGTAGATCAACCCCTTATGCCAGACGCGGTCGAATGCTTTCGCCAGTTGCTTTGATGCAGACTTTTGGTTCCTAAATCCGTATTGATCGAAGGGAAATAGCTGAAAATGTGGATTCACCCTAAGGATAATGTGTTTGGAAATTTTGTTGAGATTGGAAAGCAAACTTACAGGGTGAAAATTCTCCACTCTGGTGCTGTCCTTTCCAAGCCTGGCGAGAACAAAGATCTTGGCACTTTTTCAGGGATTGGGAAAATATCTTAAGAATCAGGTAGGCATTGAAAATTCCAACGAATTTTGCAATAGATTTGGAAGATAAACTGTGCAATATGTTATTGGTAATTCCGTATAAGTCCGGGATCTTTTTAATGCCCGAATTATGTATTATATTTTGAGCTTCACCAGAAATAGTAAATTCAGGTATAGGGCTTGCTGAGGAAACACAGATCCAAGTATCAACAAAAGCTTCAACATACATGAGGAACTCTGATCCACCGTCACGTTAGGAGAGAACTGCTGTTCTAAGCATTCAGAGAAAGCTCTCACTTTGTCAACATCTGAACATACAGTAAAGTTCTCAGTAGTAATAGGCTGATACTACTTATGCTTGTTCTTAAAATATTTGAGAAATATCCAGAAGGATCCATCATTTAGTTCTATATCTGCAGTTTTTAATTCCTACTTTTCAGTACGGAGCTTCTCAATTTCCCTTTTAATCTTCTTTCTAAAGCTATTTAATTCTGTTTTGATTGCTGAATTCCACTTCCAAATGAGAAAGTGTTCCCATTAACACACAATGTAGATAGCGTTACTCATACCATCTTTACGGGCATGAGCTGCAATGCTAATCATTTGCATATCTCAACATGTAAATTTGATGTCTATTGCATGCCGCATTTATGGTACAGCAATTTTGTAAAATAACTAAGCAGTATCTGTAATGATGTACTCCCAAGTGTATGTATTCAGCAGTATCAGATGTAGCGTTGTCAAATGCAGCAACGAATTCCAGTTATTATAATGTAAACAAAATGTAGAACAAGTTTATGTGTGTAATATTCTCATATTTGTAAAGTCTCAATAATCTTAACTTGCAAAGCTGATTTCATCACTCTGAAAGAATGGCTCACTGAGGGAACGGTGAGCTCAGTTCGTGAAATTCTCTTGACGGGCCGGCTTCTGGTGCGGGCGACTATGAGCGCAATAAATTCAATGAAGTTTTGGTGCTCCATCCACTTTTCCCTGTCCCTGGTGTAGCAATTTTAATCGCCAGCAGCGCGTTGCTAAACTCTAATTCTTTTTTCTTTTATTTTCTGTTTGACGTTGCGATTTTTGCCTTTGACATTTTTTTTAAGTTTGACGAAAATCAGGACATATATAACTTTATTTATGTCATTTTTAAAATCTTGCGTTTTACTGCCAACGCTTTTACTGCCAACATTTTACTGCCAACAACTTTACTGACTGTGCATCTCTGCATTGCAGAAAATAAAACTTTGATTTTCTGGGGATACATTATTTAGAAGTTGTATAAAAGAAGAGCTATTTTCGTTTGTGACATTCTTAAACAGCAGCAAACTATGAAACTGAGAACTAGTTACCTAAAAACAATTTTAATTTTACCGCCAGGTTAGTAAAATACTGTTATGGCTTTCGTGTATACATCTGTCCACCCAAAACTGTCCACAAAGTTTAGTTGGTAATTAGAATATAGCCGCAAGCTAATTCAATACATAATTAATAATTCTTTTAACTCTGATAATTTTTATATGAGAAAGTGCAGAGCATTCCTCTCCTCTCCTAATACGAAGTATGCCAAGATCATTTTGATGATACACTTGGAAGAATATTCAATTTCAAAAAGTAGTGCATTCATATTCCTTTGGTTTGTTATGATATTAGGTCGCAGATACCGTAGAACAAGAAAAAATAAGAACAAGTAACAAGTAAAAATGTCTCTGAACATAATTTTCCATACTGGTAAAAATCTGATGTAAAACAGCTATATTAGTTGAAATACTTTTTTTTCTTTCGCCCATCAAACTACTTATCTATTCGTCAAAAAAATTTAGTCTGTAAGATGGAAGCAACTAAGAAAGAAACTGCACTAAAACCCGTTTAACTGAAGTCTCCTTTATCCGAGAAGGTGGTGAAAAGAAGCATTGACTCACTGAATTCAAAAAACAAGTTATTTACAACTTTTTTTAAACCAACTTTAATTCCCTGTTTCGTTCCTTGGAGGTGGTTACAGGTTCTGCAATGAAAGCACGTTTTCTCAGAACTTTGCATCCAAAAACAGTGATCTGAAATAAATATCTGTACAGGGTTTATGTTTATATTCATTGGTCGACTCATAATGTACCCATACGATATACAAAAGATCACATAATAAATTACACGCTGTACGAAAAGGGTTGCCTAGAAGTTAAGCAGTCATAAACGAAAGCATCAAAGATTCAGTAAAATATTTAAAAAAATTATAAAAATTAGTTACAGTATTTTTTTTTTTCTTTTTATCAGAAAATTTATCAAAAGCCAATGATTTATATCAACAGAACTCCAAATAAGTATATCTGAGACTAGAACGTTTTTTACTAGCTTTCATTCACTAAATAGAATTTGATTTACTGCAGTATTGCAGATGCAACTACAAAAAAATGCTTTATTGCTGTCTTTCTGTTATCGCTGCAGGGATGAATCTAGTCTAAATGCTCATGAAATGGCGATACCACATAACTGCTGTGTGGGTACCACAAAATCAGAAGGTTACTCATTATTTTAAATGAAATAGAAAAGTTATTGTTTTGTTACACTGTTAAAAGTAATATATGACTTAGGCAGTATTATAGGTGTAACTTAAATTGCCGTAAGTTGTAAGCATCTGTCATACGAAAAAAAAGTGTTGTCTAAAATGTCCTCCTCAGTTACTTCGAATAAACGAAATTCTACTATGCATTCAAAATAAACTAGCCAAGAAAGTAAAAGCAAACTAGCATTTTATGTCGATTATTAAAATCTAATTTGAGAGCTTAATTTATGTTTTGAATTCAACTTCTGAGGTAATGAATGGAAAAATAATTTGAAAAAGTTATAGGATATTCAAGATTTTTACTGAGCCAATAACGTTAAAGAATTGCAGAACTAAATGAATCAAACTAACATAAGAATGAAAAGTTTAGATGAAAGTTTAAGCAAATTAATCTCGATATCCTAATTATTTGATATGAAAAGTAAGGAAATTAAAAAATTATATTAAGGTAACCGATGAAAAAGAAGAATGCTAACTTCATTTTCATCTTTTCTCTCACTTCAAAAGTGCTCATTAAATTCTGCGAGTGTTTTCAAATGCTTAACACATATTAATTCACTCCTTTGAAAGTAAATTTTGAGTTGGGAAATTTAATTGAATATACCTCAATTTTTATTTTTATTTATTTATTATTTTTTTTTTTGGATCAATAGTTGGTGGTTTCATACTACATTTTGAAGAAGCGAAATAATTATCATGTGTGTATCTTTGTGATAAGAAACGAGTCTGGGTTTCTTCTGTATTAATTTATATTCAGCCTGTGCATCTCTGCATTGCAGAAAATCAAAGGGGATACATTATTTAGAAGAAATATAAAGGAATAGCTATTTTAGTCTGTGAATATTCTTAAACAGCAGCAAACTATGAAACTGAGAACTAGTTACCTAAAAACAATTTTAATTTTACCGCCAGGTTAGTAAAATACTGTTAGGGCTTTCGTGTATACATCTGTCCACCCAAAACTGTCCACAAAGTTGAGTTGGTAATTAGAATATAGCCGCAAGCTAATTCAATGCATATCTTTATATCAAAAGATGAGAGAAACTTAAAAGAAGATTGTTTGTGTACTACCCATTAAATACGATAAAGAAACGGAAAGCAAAAGACCGTTTCGTCGGCGCTGAATAATAATTCGTTACATGAATCTTCTAACACGATAAAATACAAAAAAATAATTGAGTATTATTTTTGCTTTTGCGAAACAATAAAGGCTCAATATAGCAATCAATTTATCTATTTTGTAGAGCACCTGCTTTCGAGAAAAAGCGTAATATATTCTAAAACAAACTGACTTAGAAAATTATAGAATGCATTATGCAAGACGTAGCGAACAGTTCAATTATGGACTTTGACCGGTTGTTCGGAGCAACTATCCCTTTTTAGGATATTTCTCCTGGATGTAGAGTCACTGATGATAGAATTCCGTGCCCAAAGATATCGCTGTTTAGCCTGAGGTGTAGTTTGTCTGCCGAGAACAGCTTCCATTGTTTCGATTACTGTTATAAAAGAGGCAAAATGATTATTGGGACTTCGATTACTACTTAAGAGTTTTGCCTTGAGATACATTCACACTTCCACTGAACACCTGTCAACTTTATACTTAGGTGGAGGAAACGAACATCCATTATTTGAAGACCCTGCGAAAATGCTGGACATTAGGGGCACTTAACCTCACACTATGATTCCCCTCCCTTTTAGCGTATTTGTGTCTGTAGGTGTGTGTGTGTGAAGAAGAATCTTGTCGCCTTTAAAGGTAATACTTATCTCGACCTTATTTGCAGGTGAGATGTAACACTTCAAAATAAAATATAACAGCCATTAGTTCTGCGGTTCGATGTTAGATTGCGGGGGGGAGGAAAGAAAGCGCAAAACCTGCGAGTCAGTGCCAAAGTAGCGTGTAAGTTTAATAATATTAAGGAGACAAAAACAGAGAAATATTCTTTCTTCGTACCTCTGACGGAAGTTTCTGATTTTTAACGGGAAATCTGCAATATTTGCGTCATTTATCTCAGGTGACGCAAATATTGCAGATTTCCCGATAAAAATTATTTCCCGTTATATTTGAACAACGCTTCTATAGGGTCAATCACTGGAAGACACGGAACTAATAGATCCCATACTCAGCGTGTAAAGATCTAAACTGTAAAAAATGTTTTTAAAAGGAAAAAAAAAAGTATAAAATTTTTATCTAAAAATAAAAGTGGATCTTTTCCATTTCACGACAAAAGGTACCTCTTTAAAAGAAATATGCGCCAGCTTAAAACTTCTTGCAAGGAATTATACTTTTTTCGTCAGCTCAACTCATCTGTAGTAAAATTTGTGGAAGCATTAAAATATATTTTTTAGATTCAATAAATTTGTCGGGACTGCTATTCCTTCTAATTGCCTTTGGGAACATTTAGTAGTCCTGAATGGGAGTGGGGAGCCCTCTCAAACTATGCTCGTGTGTGTGGAGGAGATACAACACAAATAGGAAGAGTTATATTACCCTTTATTTCTCACAGCGTACAGCCGCTCTCGCACTTCAGGATACAGAGACTAGCACTTATGGTCTAAAACGTAGAAAATAAGAAACAACTAAATAAGAACTAAACTTAACTGATTTACAGAGACTCTTAACGCGAAGACTGGCCTTTTGACACTACGTATGTAGTCAGCGAAATGCAAAAAACTACAATACGTCGTCAAATATCAGCGGGAACTAAGTCCTGATCTTAAAGGCAGACATAAACTGACTGAAAAGCACGCGCGTGATAAGGCAGCAAGAAGTCTCTTTCCTCTTGGCTAAAAGCCACATGCTAAATACCTACACTATTTGCAACCTCATTAGCATGAACAATTTTACTCGCGCTTATTCTGCCCGGAAATGAAAAATAAGAGAGGATAGCAAAGTTTTAAAATAAAATAAACGTTAGTAAAACTTAAAATTCTTACAAATTATTTCAATAAAGAAAGAAAAAGGAGAATGATAGCCATTAAAAAATTGTATTGACAATACTTAACATAGAAACTAAAACACTGTCATAAGAGATCAAAACAGCTCATTTGATTTAATGGCGGCGGATAGGAAAAATTAGAACGTATATCTTCCCATAGAAAATTATTCGACGCGGACTGAACCGAAAACATCTACGAAAATTTCTATAAAAATTTTAATTAAATTATCTATGGTCAAGAAAAGAAAGGCCTCTGTTCTTAATCTTGGGCAATTTAAGTTAAATTTTTATACCTACGGAACTTTTAAGATTACAATTTAGATTCACAATTTAATTTGAATTCTTTGAGTATACAGGGTTTCCAGTAAGTCCTGACCTTTTGATATGCGTTCTTCAGTCATAAATGGGCTTAAATCGACCATTGATTGGGGGGGGAGGGAGTGTCACAAAGACTAAGTCACAATACCCTCTTCAATCGTAAATGAGCTTAAATCGGTCATTATCTGAAAAAGAACAGAAACAAAATTTATAATATACGCAGGCATAACTGAATAGCATAATATAATAACATAGAAATGGAGAATCCTGATATGTTCAGAATGAATAATAAGAGCAACAGTAGACAAATACTCTGGATAAGATATATGAATGGGTAGGGACTTACGCCCACCCTGTATACCTAATGTCCAGATTAACACACTTTATTAACTTTAATCTACATCCTCTGCAGCCAAATGGTGAAATTCGCTGAATACTGGTAATTCGATCCAGGTTCAAATCCTGAATCGGAATCCTGGTCTCCCATAGAAAGTCCTCCACGAAGATATCCAAACTACCCAATTGAATTATTCTAATCTATTGAGACGGCATACTTTCAAAAGAAATGAAAAAGTTAACAGATACCATGGTACAAGTCTCAGAAAAGTTAAGCTCAATATGTGAGCCACCATTTCCTCCCACGAAGGGAGGGATAAATTACATCTATGCCTTCTCGAGGATTCGAACCCGGGCTTTTCGGTACGGAAGTCAGAGTCACTAACTACTTTCCCGTCTAGGCAGCACCTGAAAAACGCTTTTTCCCTCAACTGAGATAGAAACATACACGAAAAGGACTAATATTAGAATTTTTTAAAGACCCAAAAAAATTTGCTTAAGCAAGCCTATGCCTGAATGGCAGCATTGAAAATTATTTTCTGAATATATTTAAATCTGATGACATAATTGTATGAAATTAAATATTTAAAATAACATTTAAAGATATGTCATTATATGAAATAATTTAAAAGAGGCGATTAAAAGTAAAAAAATAGAAAGTAAACTGAATTATGAATTTTTCAATCAGGCCCAACTACCATTAGACTACGTAATCCAAGTCACCATGCTGTTTTAAGAGATGGAACTGCTTATAACAGAAGAATGGTCTGTTTATTTGATTATGACAAAGCACGCAAAGCTAAGGTAAGAAATGTCTTCGGAGAGGGCTTTCTAAGAGAAGCTGGTTTGTATCCACGTTACCTAGTGAGAACACCCTCAAAGCGACTGTGCTGTCATTCAGGTCTGGAATTGAACCCGGTTGAACTACTATTGATTCAGCGACTTGATCATTCAGCCACTGGTGGGCCTAATAGAAGAATGAGAAAGTACTATGAGAGTACTAAAATCGGAAGAGCTTTAATTCCAAACTATGGGTAGCAATCCTGTAGGAATGAATATCTGCTGTAATCTATAAAAATTTTCTCCCTCACTTTATATTATAAAATGACTAATCATTCTTATCTTAATAATTTAGAAGTAAATCATAAGTTAAATCACAAATTAATTCGTATAAATGTTTGGGGTTATTTAAATACCAAATACAGTGCAATATTCAAATTTAGCTTCTTTCGAAGGAAACAAGATGAGGGTTCCTTTAAAGCGTCTTTAGGTATTATATCAAGAGTTATCATACTTGCAAATGGCAGATGCAGAGCTAACATGAGAACTCTAGAGAAACTGAAAAAAAGCTAACTAAAATTATTTTTCGTGTATTTCTTGACTCTGGGAATTATTTAAAAAATTGGTGCTCCACATTTGAATACTTGTTTCTGTTTTATTCACTTAAACATCAAACTTTCCGATTCAGTTTTGTTTATCACTTTAGTACCACCTGTCTTCTTTTATTCCAGCTGTATGCAATTCGAAAGCAAGCATATGTCATTTATATGCCTATTATTTTTTCCTTTTTGTATTTTGCTTGAAGGAGTTATTAAGACAGAAACTAAGCAGGTGATTGTTATCAATACAGATTTTTAGTATAAAGTTCCAAAAATTAAAATTCTTCCTAGAAAAATTTAAAAACTTTTTTTGTGGATTAACTATCAAAAGGTCTCCAAGTTAAATAAATTCACTGGTGGACTTGGTTTTGAAAAAAAAAATGTGTAAATTTGATCAAATAGAAAATTTAACTAATTAATTTGTTAAAAAACATTAACGTTTTAACTCGAAACTTTGGAAAGCTGTATTTTATTGAACTCTATTAGAAAAGCATTCATTTAGAGGAAAAAAAAAAAAAAAAGAAGAAGAACGCGGTAGTTGTAATTCCAGTTGCACTGTAAGTATCACCTAACGGGGGGAACTGAGTGGCATACTGCAAGTGTGTTTTCACGAACTTCCTAAAACAGAAACGTTTCCTGATTTTCTTAATTTTCTGGAAAGAATTTAGCATTCCATATTTAGTGTTTATAAATATTAGCACTCGAAATAATCTTTTTCTTCTACATTTGTTTTAATTTAAAAATAATCTGCTAAAATGCAAAAAAATTAATCTGTTATATTCATACAGTATAATTCATATGTATACTTTTTTAATTATAATAATAATAATTTTTTAATTTACTCCATTTCCTTTGCACCTTCTCAATAAATGTAGATATATTTTTAAAACCATATTCTTAGTTTTTTCTTTAACAGTAGATTTCATATTTTGTTTTCAAATGAAAGCATTTAATATTAAATAATGGTTTCCTTCTTATTATTTTATAAAAAGGTTTTGAGAGATTCGAGAACCATCCAGGGTTCGAATCCCCCCCCCAAAAAAAAAAATTAAGATTCGGCCCAACTCTAGTTAAAATGCTCTGGGCATTAATATCCCTATTCAGAAACAGTCGTGAAAATACCTGATATTGTCTATCCTACTAGACACTTCTCGAATAATACTAGCTCAGTTCCTTATAAGCATCCCAAGTGTTCATTTTAATTTCGACGAAGTCATGTTTTTATATGTAAATAATTATCTGAATGTTTACATGCAAAGGTTTTTCGCTATATGTATCAAGATTACGTCATATTGTTGAAATCTTCGCCTCAGTATTTTTTGATCGCAAATAATATATTTAAAGTGAATTGGAAACAGATAAAGGTATGTTTGTTATCTTTAATTTAAACAAACAGTTCAGAATAATAAGGAAAATATCTTGTTTCAGTCAGTTACCATCAGTGTCATCAGTTTCTTTATTTAGCTTTTGTGTAATCACATCATTTAATCCCAGCCTTACAGCAGTTAATTTTTAAGCAAAAAAATTAATTTGCAAATGAAAGACTGAATACTAGGATTTTTCAATGCTCGTTAAGATTTTTCAGTAAAGACTGTAATTGTATACACTGCATATTTCATGAAAGCAAATATTTTTGAACCGAAAACGTTGTAAATTCGTTTAGAGGGGCAGGCGACTTTATTATCCAGTAAGCAGAGAAGATATGCATTCTGCAATAATTTACAGCTTTTGAGCAGTTTGCCATACTTATTTTAATACTTTCGGGAATGACTAAATAAATATTAATAAAAAAATACTGCCTTATAAGGTATTTCTCCCACTTCCCTAGCGTGCCTTCGTGGTGTAACGGTAGCACGCTGGGCCGGTATTCCAGAGGTCCGTGGTTCGATTCCCGGCGAAGGCGTTTGCATATTTTTCATCTCTCTGGCTCCCAATTAACCTGATGACTCTACAATCTTATACCACAAATTAAATTTGGTAAAATATGTTTCAAATATAATTAGCATAGTACCTGATAATGCATAAAAAAATAGCTTAAACTTTGCTGTTAGAATACCTGTTCTTCGTGAAAAAGAGCTACCTCACACAAGTACTACCTGATATTAATGGTGACTTTTAATATGTAAACTGTTTGCTTACATTTACAGAATTTGGGATATCTTCAAATCATAGATCTGGAATGAAATAAACAAAATGAGGGAAGGGGAGGTTTCCTTCTTTATATGGAACAGGCGTTTATTTTTTAATTTTGAAATGGAAACTTTGTTATTTTTCTGTTAACGCGTCGTCTTATAGCGCGAAATATAAGCGTTGGACCGAAATCTAACTAGATCGCGTGAACCGTAATTTCTACATGAAAAAAAAAAAATTAACTTGTAATAACAGCAATTTATCATATAATTTATATGATGTTTAATGCCTAATCTGTACCTAATGACGATTTTGAGTAATTCTCTGATGTCTTTAAGCGAAAATAGATGGCTGTGTACATGAAGATAACTGCTTTTCTCTCCATATACATAGCATGTTTTCGCTTAAAAGAAATCAGAAAATTGCATGAGCTCGGCATCGTTCTATATCTTGCCACTGAGCACATTAAGCATTGAATAGTTATTCATGACAAAATGTAAAGAGGCTATCACATTTGCCTTTTTGACGAACATTCGGCGATTGGTGCCCCGTTAACAGATAAGTACCGAAAAATTTTAGGGGATTTTATTGCATTTGTATATATGAATACAATTTTATTTACAACATTTATGCAATTTCCGCCAGTGTGTTAGCAAATAATGTTGACCTCTAGAGGTTGCTGGACATAACCAAATAAAAATCCAGGTTTTATTCTCCTTTCTCATCATACATATTTTCATTTCTTATAAGCTGTTATTGATATCTCTTTTCAAGATGTTTATGTCATATATGTTGTTTGCATTAACTTAGTTTTTAAACAGCCATGCAATAATTCATCCATATTTGAGAGATCGGGGAAGTCAAAACTAAACATGGATCTATTTTTTTCTACTTCGCCCTGAATTAAACTAGGAGCACATCTAAAACCGTGTTTTGCTTTTATCCAAATGATTCCGCATATCATGTAGTGCAAGATATGACCGTTATAATTTTATAAAGTTTTTAAAATTTGTGCCTTTCTTCCTTATTAATTTAACAGCTGGTGAATTTTCTGATCACACTATCAGACATGTACATACGAAGTCATTGCATAGATTTCATCTTGAGAGAAAAGAATTTTTTTTTTCTTTTTAAATAGAAAATAGATATTTCAAAAGTTCACAAAAGTAAGCGAATTTTCACAGGAGTATGTATATTGTTTCATGCAGAATTAATACCATGAATTCGTATTTTTTGGTAATAAAAAATAAATTTTATTTCATAACTTCGCCAACAGCCAACGCTGTAATATCCTTTGAAGGACAGATAGGATATAGCTATCGATAGACACCGTTATCCTACCCTTCGGACGATAATAAACCAAAGACAGCTTGCTTAAATACCGTATAGTTGATTCTTTATACAGTGTTTTACGTTATCAAGTGAACCCCACTACAGAAAATCTTACTTTGTAAGCGCGTGATCACATTTAAGAATGTTTTCAGCAATATGGTCTCTAAAAAAGATTTTGCGGTGGCTTTTATTTAATAATACTAGGGATAATGGACCGCCGGTGTATGCAACAGGACTTCAAATAGCACCATAATCGAAAATCTATGGCGTCAATTTCGGTGATCGGGGAACCCGGGGTGTAGGGAAGGAGCGACCAGTCAGTCGATCATGTCTAGGCGCTTTTATTTTGAACTGTTTTACACAAGCTGCTATGTGAGGAGATGCATCATTTTTCATAGAGATTTTGCTCCTTCAAACATGGTACCATGTTCTCAGGTAACATTTCATGAATGCTGACCTGTTACGAAGCATATTTTCCAGCTACTTGTTGCTCATGTCTGTTCAAAAAAGGACGCGCGCCGTGAATTCGCACTAAACACTGACTCGAAACGAGTATAATGCTTCCTCTGTGTATACGCGGTAATTGCCCTTTGCCCATTTTTGATGATTATGGCTATTAGCATCTCCACCCAGAGGAAAATGCTCTTCATCAGTATAAATGAATCAGTATAAAAGAATCCGCTGCAGATCATCAGCAACTTTTTTCAAAGTCTTAAATTTACGAACTCCTCCCACCAACATCACTTGGTTGCAGATGATTCAACGATTGCAACACACCATGCAAAATCCATAAAATTAATTGAAATATTGTAGACTCATGGTTCTTGCAATTTTCCAAGCACTTGCTAATGTTCTTTTTTATTGATTGTGCTGCTAGAATCCACCTGTGCTGCCACACGGTTTGCACAAAATTCGGACAGTAATGATCTGCCATGGTGACCTCGATCATCTAAAAGAAAAAAAAAGGTCCCTGTTGTAAGGGAAACATTGAGTACTTGATAATGAGCGAACGCGCCGCTAAGATGGCTTCCGACCACAGAGGTGAACCAAACAGAATTATACAGAGTACTTAATAGTGTGAAAGATTGCGCCGTGAAGTAATTCGGTGGCAATTTTTTAAGCAACATTTCTTTCCTGAAATTTATCCGTAAGTTAAGATGACAGGGCAGCGCCAAATATTGGCAAAATCATGAACTTTTTGTCATTGTTACTGCTGCTCCATCAGGAAGAAAGACGGAAGTTACAAAAAAAATTTAGGTTCGAACCGCATCTTCCTGCGACAATTTATTTATATTTTATAATTAAAAAAACGTCTTATGACTTTAGGTGCACCCTATATTTATTTTTTATTTATACATTTACACACACAAAGAAGGAGTAGTAGTAATTTCTTATTTTAAGCTTCAGTTTGCCTTTTATATTTATATGTCGAATGTTTAATGATATTTGATTTCTCTAATTTCAAAGCAATAATTACCGTATAGCCACAGATGACAGGTGAGAGCAGGGTCCGGACACCCGGGCGGCTTTCACTGACTATTCGGGTATCGTCCGAATCCCGCAACACCGTATAGCCACAGCAGCGCTTATATTTAGGGTTATCATTCATCAAGCAGAGATAAAAGCAGCAACTAAACCTTCAACCTAAACAATTGTAACATGCAGCAGCACATTTATATGTGTTGTCATATAGGACAATTTCTATCATTCTATAGATGTGTGTTAATATTTTACAAACAGTTATTATCATTAATAAAATAGTTGTTATTATCATTAATAAAATAGTTGTTATTATCATTAATAAAATAGTTGTTATTATCATTAATAAAATAGTTGTTATTATCATTAATAAAATAGTTGCGAGTGGAGTAAAGACTTCAGCACAGATCCGCATTAGATTGTAATTTTTACGTCAGTTACAGTAGATTCATGTTCATGTTATCATTTGAGCCGCTCTGTTTAGGGAGAGGATTAATCGGGACGGCTGCCTTAGAACTGAGCCCAGGTCTTAATCCATATGGATGCTTGTAGTTGTTTTATCTCCCAGCTCCCGAACGTAATATCGCTTTAACCACTATAATGCGGCCTGGGTAGCATTCCCAGTGATAAGTCTGCTAAATCACAGAGGGGGTCGGGCGTTCCCTACCAGTACTTAATAAGAAATGTTCAGCCATTGGGGAAGAGGTCGGAAGAGGGATGAAATTCGAATTCTTAAATTTCATTTAGTAGAGAAATCTTAAGAGGAAACTGATACGCAGTTTTTTATTATGTGATAATTCACTAATTTCTAGCACAATAAGTAATAAAAAGAATAAACCAAATTTTTGTTTTAAAAAAAGAGGGTGAAAGCTTAGATTTTTGATGCCTTTGGTTTATTGATTTCGCTTAAATTATCTACTAGATACAGCTATATGCACACATGCGTCAGAAACAGAATTTTTCTCAACTGAAGAACAAAACTAATAATAATAATACCTTACTCGAATTGTTTTTAAATATTTAAATTTAAACATCCACTCCGTATATTATCTTTATTTTTATGAATTAATTAATTAATTTATTTATTTATTTATTTTACAGTTCGTCCAGCTATACGTGTTAAAAAAGTTATAATGTTTCATCATGCATCACCTCGTGTAATGAAGTTTTCCTCCTTTATTTCCTTGAGCATTCTCGTGGAAATAATTCTTATGCTTTCACTATATGAAAAAACAATTTTCCTATATCAAATCTATCCGAAATATCTACAAATTCAGTTTAAAGGATTCTGTATTTCTCGTACTTAATTTCCTTTGTTTCAAAGCTTAGCAATTTTTTTTGGTCTATCGTCAGAATACTTACCCACATTCATCCTTCACCATATAAGCAGTATACATAGGTATAGTAAGCCGCATATTTTTACAGGGTGGGGCATAAAAATATCACCGATATATGAACTCTAGCAGCCTACCCGCTCAGCCAATCGAAATGAAATTTCATATATCGTTATTTGAAGGTATGCGCTCGAGGTTGTGATATGAAAACAATAGAGGTACGGTTACGGTTACAGTGAAAACTTTCGAAATTTTGGAACGGTAGCACCCACCTTTTCTTCTGCAAATTGATCAGGGCATTGGAAAAACTATAAATGGCGTTGGAACGATACAGGTATGAAGAAAATTACCGGCGTAAAACATTTCAACATTGTAAAGGACCATTGACAACACAAAAAAGCAGAGGGAAAAAACCTTTGTTGGAATTATAAGTTTTCAACGTGGCAGATGATAACGCATACCATGCGGGAGACTGTCCATAACAATGATGATTGTTAGATCGCACGAGAAATCCATATATCTTCACGTGTTACGACATTTTTCAATTCTGACAAATCTCGTGGATTTGATGTATATGCCTTAGATTTCAGTCCCCCCCCCAACTAGAAATCCATCCAAATGAGGTCGGTAGATAGCGGTATCCACGAAACTACAAAATTACGGAGAATGACTTTATTTCCAAAGTGCTGGTGCAGCACTTGCCAAACATATGTGGCGACTTGTAGAGGAGCACCACCTTGCGTCAATATAATACCATTAACGACATTTCGCTGCTATAATTCTGGATTGACGTAATTCTGCAACTTTGCTGTAAACCGAGCACTTGTGATGGAGCCCGTTTTCATATCTGTGGCCCACCAGCGGCCGAGCGGTAAAATCGCTGAACACTGGTAGTTCGGTCCCAGGTTCAAATCCCGCGAACGGGCTGGCTGCATGGGCGTTTTCGTGGTTTTCCCCATGTGTAACGTGTATACAAGCCAGTTTCCCTTAGAAAATCCTCCACGAAGGCATTCCTCTCCTTAGGCAGATAGCCCTAGTGTGCTTTGCCGTATTCTCAACACACACACATATCTGTGGAAGTGACCTATTCGAAAAAGGACGGACCGAGCATGAATGCGCTTGAGATGCTGCACCACATAGTGACTTAAGCTTCGTGTAAAGACACTGGTGTCACATCGCGAGGATTTTCGCAGGGAACACAGTTCTCGCAGTTTACGTTCGCAGTTAAAATGCGGCTCATCCGTCCATAATATCCGCAGTGGCCACCTGTTGTCTCCATCATATATGATGGGGAAAAATATCGCAAGGTCGGCACACTGTCGCTCGTCTCCAAGTTGCACTACCTGGACGCCCTGGAATCGATAAGGAAACATCCGCAGAACAACAGAGCGCAGAAGTTTAAGGATTGTGCATTTCGATACATCGAAACTGCTGGCAAAAGTTATTACAAGATACAATGGAACTGCAGTAATCGTATTATGCACCTCCGCAACAAATTCAACAGGAGTACATGGTGGTCCTGATCGCAGTCTATCACATGAACATCCAGTTTCTTCTATTTGTGCTTACCAAATCATGTACAGTTTTTACGGAACATTGGCGTAGTCTTAGCTTATGATTTCACTGATAAACTCGCACTGCTTCGGCAGCCCTTTCTCCGTTCAGATTGTAGAGTCATTAGGTTAATTGGAAGCAGAAAAGATGAAAAATATGCAACCGCCTTCGCCGGGAATCGAACCACGGACCTCTGGAATACCGGCCCAGAGTGCTACCGTTACACCACGAAGGCACGCTAGGGAAGTAGGAGAAATACCTTATAAGATAACAAAGCTTTATCATTGTTTTCCTGTAAGTGGCATCTTGTTAGCACGTTCGAACACCTGATTGGAGTAACAGTCTTCCCACACTGCTTATTAAAGGTTTTTCACAAGTTATGCTTTGCACATAAGTGTTCTGTGATTGATGCTTCTACTTTCTATTCTTGTGAATTATGCAAAATGCGCCAATTTTCCTCTTTTCTGCGTAGTCATTGGTCCCTTAAAATACTCTGCAAATATTTCAAGGCGGGAATTTTCGTCATAGTGTATCTTTCCAACACCATTTATAGTACTTCGTTGATTAATTTACATCAGAAAAAAGTGGGTGTTGCCTTGCGAAAATTTCGAAATTTGTTCATTATAACTGTAATCGTGAAAGCTCTACTGTTTAAATTATCACAATCTCGTGGGCATCCCTTTAAATAACATTACTTGGAATTTCATTTCGATTGGTTAAGCGGATATGCCGCTAGGTGTTCATATATCGAGAAGTTTTGTAAAAACCGCCCTTTATTTGATTTTATTGATACATAAATAATTTGTTATACTTATAAGGTATTTCTCCCTCATTCTTGGCATGCTTTCGTGGTGTCGTGGTCTGCACGTTGGGCGCGTATTCCAGAGGTCCGCAGTTCGATTCCCGACAAAGGCATAGCTCATTTTTCATTATGCCTGCTTCCAAAGTACCTAATGTCTCTACACACATAATGTGCGTTCATTGAAGTCGAGCATAATTATCAGAACTATCACGCGTATCGTGACGAAATTGAACGCTCTTTACATGACATCCAGTTGTTTTATTTTATTTTTATATTTCCTTTTACTTTAATGCTACGGGCCATGTCTCTAGGTCCATTCCAATACATGTAGAGGACGCTTGAGGTCAAAATTAGGCAAATATATTCGTTAAACTGAATAATCCAAACCTCTAGACTTAGCATTATTTTCAGTATGGCTTTGGGGGGGGGGTGAAATGTTATATTTTCAGTGTACTGTCCTTTCTAAACGAATTCAGTTTTATCAGTATATGTCTTATTAGTGGCCGAGTGGTTTTGAATCTCGGCAAACGAGTTGGCTGAATGGGTATTTCCGTAATTTTCCACGTCTGTGAGGTAAATGCAGACTAGTCAGAAAGTCCTCGAAGAAAGCATTCCCCCTCTTTAAGTAAATAACCTTCGGTGTTTCGCACTATTTAATCAAATAAACGAACTATCAGAGTGTTCCTAGAATTTGCATCACAAGTGGCTAATCGTCTTGAAATATTGAAGTCCTCTTATATCTTCATGGAAAAAATATACTCATGAAAATATTCCTGTAAAAGTTTATGCTTTCTTCTATAATAAAATCGCTGAGTATATTATTATAAAATGCTGATTATTTTAAATGTCGGAAATTTAACTCCCTTCCCAAAATTCATGATTGATTAAAATTTCTGTTCAGAGATGTTATTTCAAATAAAAGGTCTTACATAATGCATCGCAAAAGCGAACAATATTATCTTAAGAGTTCTGTGTCACTTTGATTCTATAGGTCGAGTTCCACACACAGCTTGATGGTAGCAACTGGCTTTGGATACTTCCGCTCGATACTAAGTTGTATAGAGACACTGATAAAGGTTGACATCGAAACGAGGTGATTGATTTACCTGGCGCCAATAAACCGTAGTTTCAATTTCCTCGTGAGCTACAATTATCTGACGGTTTTGGGGGGTCCAAAACGAGATCGATACCTCTGGTCCCTCCCACTTCGCCGCGAGTTTCTCACGCCAGCCACATTTAAGCAAACCTAGTAGCCCCTACACCCAGGCGCTGCTTTTGTAAGTTTAATTCATTCATTACTAAACAGTGGCGTGAATGGATCGAACGACAGTGTGCATAAATGGATTCAGACTGCAGGGCAATAAAGCGATATTGCGCCTGCTTAGACGTTTAGTTACAACACAATAATAGCAGCTTGCAAACAAGACTGAATTGTCAAACCATTACATCTGATGGCATGGTTACCGATTGCTGGAAACTGTATCTATTAAACTTTATTAGAAAAGTGGGCTTTCCGATTCAAACATTGCTGCGTTTACCTTTTAAAGCAAAATCATAAACTTCAATTTTGTATCAAATTTTAAATCATATATATCATGATTAATATGATCAATATGCAAAACATAGCAGTTTGTAATTTAGGCATGCCACAGCATCGTATAATTTTATTTTCATAGGCGAAGAAATGGATAACAATAAGAGTAGCGCAAATATTAAGCATTTGTTGAGTAGTAGCTTCCTTTTATTATTCTTTTTTATTTAATTTTATGATTTTTATTACTAATGCTGAATTTCTTGTACCGAACAATTATCACTGACGAGTCCTGCTCCAGGTAGTATGAGCTCGAATTAAAGCTTTAGTCCAGAGTACGGAAAAACAGCAAAAAAATGTAGCTCTCGAAAAATTTCGGGTCTCTGGTTCCTCAATGAATTTAATGTTGAGTTTTTTATATGTGTGGAAAAGTATTACAATACTGATTTCAACAAAAACTAACACCAAATGATGATTATTATGTTCATGCTTCGCAAATTCGTTTGAAGGTAGAAATTCGGGACTAGAGAGAAAAATAACTGACCATTTTTCAAAAAAAAAAAAAAAAAAAGGTTTGGTTTTGGTTTAGTGTCTTTGATTACTGCAAAGCATGCTGGAGTTCTTTGCCCGTGGAAAAAATGCCTTCGTAGAGGACTTTCTCGATGAAACTAGCTCGTATCTATATTATAAGTGCAGAAAATCACTAAAACGCCCATACAGCCAGCTCGTTTGCTTGGAATCGAACTCATGTGGAACTACCACTGTTCAACGACTTTAGTACTCGGTTGCTGTTGGTTCAGGAAGAATGATTTCTCCTGCAGAATAACGCTAAACCACATAAGGTCTTTGGAAATTCTGCCGAAAATTAGTGGGTTATCTGTACGCCATCCTCCATACAACCTGGATCTCCCTAGAGTTAAGAGGGTGGAAATTTAGCACAGACCGGGAAATAAAAGCTACCCAATCTGCTACTGACTCTTGTACAATGCCCTTAACAGAGAAATGGCACATTAGCTTCGGTGGTTCTGAGGTCCCATTCAAGCGCTTTCTAATAAAACAACCAGCACTTACAAATAAAATTAAATGCATAATGGATAAACTCGAAGCGCTTGGACAAGAGCTGTGGCAAGCAGAATAATGTCTCAGAAGCTCTAAGTAGTGAGCTAAATTGTGTGCAGCTAAATATTCGCTTAGTAAGTCTATTTTTTCATATGCCTGGTAACACTACATATGTACTGCTTCACGTCCTGTTTTTGTCTTTTTGTGCTAATTCACAAAAAGTCATGTTTCTGTATGCAATGTTGTGTAGGCCATGTATGCTATGACAATATGCTATGCTATGTTCAATTACATTTGTCTACGCTATGCTATGCCCACCTGCTGTACAGGTCATGTTATGCTGTTTATTTATAAAAATGATTTGTCAATATACTATATGCCTCTAAGCTATGTTTATATGTAAGGCTATGTTCTGTATGCCATGCAGGCTATGTGACGCTGTGTATTTTATGTCCTAAATCTGTGACCTCAATACGTTATGTCGCAATACTATACATATTATGTCTATGAGACTCTATGTCGCTACGCTATATCCACCTTTCATGTAGTTGAGTTACGTTGTGTCTTTAATGCTGTAAATATATAATCCTTATTCTATACTATGTCATATCATGCTGCAATGCTGTGTCATGTTATGTCTACGCTAAGCTATGATATGCCATCATGCAATGTCCACCTGTCGCACAGGTCATGCCACACTGCGAATTGTATGTTGTAAATATGTAACCTCAATATGTTATGTCGCTATGTCTTATCTATGCTTAACTATGTTATGTCGCTATACTATGTCCACCTGTCCTGTAAGTTACATTAAGTTGTGTATTTAATGTTGTAAATATGTTATGTCGCTATGCAATGACTATAGTCTATACTATGTCACGTCGACTGCTGTGCCATGTTATGTCTATGCTGAGCTATGTTATGTTGCCATGCAACGCTAGGTATTTTATGTTGTAACCATGTTATGCTTTAGATGGAGCGGGTCCCGGACTATGCCCGATTAATCTTGTAAAGCCGTCCGGGTGTCCGACCCTGCTGTCACCTGTCATACATTGACTTGCCGCCCAGCTGGTATAGCGGTTAGTGATGTTGACTGCCACAAAGATTCCGAAGATCTCGGAGAAGGCCCGATTCAAATCCCGCAGAAAGCATGGATGAATGTTTTTGAGCGTGTAGTGTCTGTGCGGCAAGGGGCACTTAAAATACACTGCCAGTCGAAGGTTCTCTCGAAAAATTGGTGGTAAGGTATGAGAGACTCTCGGAACCTCGGATCTGTGTGTCCTCCTACTTAACATGTACCTGTCTTAACTGACTCTCAGAAAATTTGTTTGCACCTTTCGGAAGTAAAACTCATTACAAACCTCTGAATAACTATTTTAATCTACGAGCCCTCGCATTTGTGCAGATATTAAGACATAAGATATCTCTATGCTGATATTAAAGAGTATATGATACTTCTCAAATGGGATCTTAACATTAACTCCCAGGTTACTACTGGTGAATTTCCTATGTTTCATATTGTTTTATGTTGATTTAGCAACAGTATAATTCTAATTTTAAATTTTAATTCTCTATTGCAGTACTCATGTATAAAGTAAAACTTAAATGGCCTAGTGTTAAACTAGAAAGTTCCACTTCGCTCAATTACCTACGGCAAAGATTGTCTGCCTAGTAACTTCTTGAGTTTTCTCTGAGTACGTGTGAATACGAACCAATTTCTTTGAGAAAGTTCTATACGAAAGGCGCCTACCTTCAAAGCAGGGTTTAATTTAGGTGAACAATATTCAGTAACCTACTTAAACACAAATTCAGTTCTATAATGCACTTGTGAGACAATGCATTATGTATATTTAGAATATTTTTTTTTATTTTTATAGTTATTAGGTATTTTCTCCCTCCTTTGTGCATGCCTTCGTGGTATATCAGCAGCACACTCGGCGCGTATTCGAGAGGTCCAGGTTCAAGTCCCGGCGAGGGCATTGTTCATTTTCATGTCTCCTGCTACAAAATAACCTAACGTCTTTTACAGTAGTGCCCGAACTAAATGTGGTGGATGATGATTCTTCACCACCAGGATTTGGGGATTGGGTTCCCTTATCCCCAGTCACCCATTAAAAGGGGGAGCATATATTTTCTCCCGCTTTTCTGCATGGCTTCGTGGTGTAACGGTAGCACAATCGGCGCATATTAGAGAGGGCATTGTTCATTTTTCGTGTCTCCTGCTTCCAAAAAACCTAATTACTCTACATTGTAACTATTAGAATATAAATATTCAAAGAATAGCATAATTTTATGTTGTTATACAGAGTGATCAGAAAATCGTTTACATCAAATAAACGTCTTATAATAAATAAATGGCATTTGTACTTATTGCACCGTCTATAGCAGTAGCACCGTCTATTGCATTGTGGTTCAGGCCCGAGAAAAGAGGTTTGCAGCCAACAGATCACTTTGGGGGGGGGACCTATGGATCTCAATAATTTGAATACATAGTTATAAATTTATTTAACTTTTATTATATTTTTAAAAATTTTGCAAGCCTCTTTAGTTTTAAAATCGAAAAGGCGGGGAAATCACAAAGTACGTAACAGCGGTCCGCTGTTTATAGCGCAAGAGACATTAATGGAGGCCGTTCTGGGACAGAAATCACGTAGTCTACAAGGGCATTTTCCTTTTGGTGGAAAGTGATGAACAAGAAGAGAGGGTCCGGAAGCAGTGATAAAAATGACGTCAGCTGGCGAACAAGTGAGGCACATAGTTGCCTCGTTGAGACTGCGTATTCAGGAAACAGCCGTTATGAACAGTCGAGAAACTACACAAGAATTAACAGGACAGCAAAAGGAGAAATAATTCCATAAGCAAAATTTCCTGTAAATGCTGTAATTGCAGCCTAAATGACCTGCTGACATTGCGTGCCTTTTTATTTTCGTTATTGAGAGATTTGAGATTAGCAGCTTGAGGGTTAAGCAGAAAAACAACATTGTTGGGACTTTGGAACCACTAAATAAAACTCTTGAAAACAGTAGTGCAAACTTCTATGTTCTACATTTCATTTCATTTGCCGACCTTAACCATGTTAACTAAAAAAACTGAAGTTAAAAAAACAATAACAACATGATGAGATTAACAGAAAGTGACTGCAAACTCTCTTTCAAACTAGCGGTTAAAGTTAAACACAAGAAACTGACGAAAAATGAAACTTAAGATTTATAATTAATTGCAGAACCGAAACAAACAATAAAATCTCATGAAACCAGTTTGGATTACCAGAAACATCACATCAAATGAGTCTTAATGTGATTACTACACAAATGGTGATGGATGACGTGAATGTGGATTTGGAGGATGGAGGATATTACAGAAATGGAAACTGGGAAAAACAAGTGAATGTTAGTGATGAAAAGACGGAGAAAAAGTAATATTGGAGTTCACATTGAACTTCTCAACTGCAGTTCTTATCAACTAGATATCAAAAACTACATTAAAAAATATTTTTGAAGGACATGGCAACTAGAAAGTATACTAAAATTGCGAAATTTGAATGGTGAGAAACGTGTCCAAGATAAGACTGGAGTGAAGCTAAATAAGTATTATATTGATTTTCCTTCCTGGAAAATGATGAAAATTGTGTATTCGTATTCCAGTGAGAGAAGAAATAGTAGAAGGCAACGCTATTTGGCTCGGCAAGAATTAGAAAAACACCTGTCTTCTGATAAGGGTATTGAAAATCTCATACAGACATTAACTGGAACGGAATCTGTCAAGAGGTGGTACAACATTATTAAATCAGTCACTGATGTCATAACTTTGCCTGGAGAAGTTGGGTTTCCTTTTCGTGGCAGTTCATAGCACATTGTTGACAAGGATATTGGAAGGTTTGGGGATTCAGTTCTAAGAGAACATGTGTTAAAGAGTTATGCGCAAGTTAAAGAGTCCCAAGAAACAAGGAATCGATTTTAAGTACCTTATCTCTCTTTTGATTCTCAAAATTATTAGTTGCTGAATGTTCTGAACTTGTTAAACAATATATTTTATAGAACAGAAAGACTGCAGTATATCTTCAGTAACAGTTGATTTTACACCGAATGCATCTCCACACCGTTTTGGTTTGCATAACCTAGCAGGAATGTTCAAGGCATAAAATTCCTGCTAGGTTATGTAAATCAAAACGTTTCTCAGTCATAAATTGTAAGAAATTATCTGAAATTTGTTGATGCAAGTGGCAAAATCGGATCTGACATAACACACATGATTGTAAATACGTTTAAAGAACACGATGTTCTACTCGCTGATTGTCGAGCACTGTGCTATGACAAAAAAAGGACCAACATCTCAGGAAAATATAGAGATACAAAAGCAAGACTACTTGAAAAATGTCCAACAGCTATATTTTTGGCATTTGGATGTCACATTCTTAATTTGCTCGGAAATACGGCAGAATGTATTGTAGAGACATTAGGTTATTTTTTAAAGCAGGCAAGATGAAAAATGAGCAATCGCCTTCGCCGGGAATCGAACCACGTACCTCTGGAATACCGACCCAGCGTGCAGAACCATTACACCACGAAGGCACGCTGGGAAGGCGGGAAAAATACCTTATAGTATTTCTGAACCCGTAATTTCCGTTAGAACTATACAAATTATTTATAACTTGTTTAGTAAATCTAATCCACGTCGATGGAAAATTTTACAGAATCATGTTGGCTATTCTCTTCATGGCATTTCTAGGTCAAGTAAATTAAATCGTCTTGGTAGAGTGAAGACTTTTATAGTCCATCCGCCTGGCATTAAATTAACATCAGAAAAAACTCTTGAAATTAATACTTACTGCTAAAACAAGAACAAAGATTAATGGAGCTCTGTCTTATATAGTATCATTCATTTGTGTGATAATCTTTGTTATATGGTAGAAAATATTAGATCCATTTGATATCTGTTATAAAATTATCCAATTCAACATTGCAACACTGTATGTTGGAAAGCCCAGAATAAAAGCCTTTATTTCAGAACTGGAAGATATCTGCAGTAGCTGGAAAAGTATGCGGAGCGAAGCTAAGCGTATTGTTTCCAATTTACAAAAAGAAATTAAATTACTGAAAGTCACAGTGACTCAAAACGCAAAAGGAAGATTTTCGATGAAGATGCCATTTTGTCACAACATGAAGCGTATGATTTCCCTAAAGGAGCGTATTTCAGAGAGTTTGTTTTCAAAGTAATGTTGGATAATGTTAATGGTGGAGTCACAGTAAGTTTTCGTGCTGCGGTTAACATTTCTGAGAAGTTACGCACTTTCTGGAAGTAGTTAACATTTCGGGTAGCTCTGAAAGAAAATGTAAATCGCTGGCATATTAATATCCTCCAGATATTAATGAAGTTTTTGCAACGGATTTGAGTCATCTGTTAATTTAAATGAGAGTTAATTTAAATTTGAGGAGATCCAAATGAGCTCACTGGAACTGCTGAACTGCTTGAAAAAGTACGAACTAGAAGGATGCTTTCCACATATATATCCCTTTGACAGCAATTGCCAGAGATGATAGAGGTAGTGTTTATTTCTACCACTGTGACCTCTGCGGAAGGCTCATTTAGCAAGCTTGTATTTATCCCGTCTTTTTAATATCCCTTCGAGATGTAGCAGTCAGCACACTCGAGTGTATCAAGAGGTCCGAGGTTCGAGACCCAATGTGGGCATTGCTCATTTTTCATGTCTCCTGCTTTCGAAAAATACCTAATGTCTCTACAGTGGCGCCCGAACTAAAAACGGGGTGGATGATGATTCTCCACCACCAGGATTTGGCGATTGGGACCCCGAATTCCCTAGTCGCCCTTTAAAAGGGTGAGTATAGAAGGTATTTCTCCAGCCTTCATAGCATGCCCACGGGCCGACCAATGAGTGATCTTTCCGTGGCCCCCATAACCACTAGGTTCGTAATTCGTATACCCCTGTGGCCGAGATTGCCTAGGTACAGATCCTAGCTAGTAGCTTCACAGAGTTCTCTGCGTCGAACCCCAGGGGAAGGTGATTAACAACCAAATATAGACTCTTCATGTTCTTTTTTGGAAGCAACTGTAGCATCATTCTCCCAACTTCTGCCAGTTTAATCTATCAGAATGGCTGGTATGCAGGTCTCTTTCTGTCTGATAACCGCATTTCCCGAAACAGGCGATTAATCTTGCTATTATCGAACTATTGAGGTTATGAGGTTTATCTATTTATTTTTAACTAATAGTTCATTTTAATTTTCAAGCCTTTCTTATCACGCTCTTTTCCCTCACACTTTTTGCGCTAGAATGTAAATGAGATAGCGAGCGAGCGTTTATTCAAATTGAGGTAGAAAGAAGTGCTATTTAAGAAGAGTTTCGGAAGTTAAGTGTCAGAGCGTGTTTGCCTATTCCAGCCCACGTTGTGCTGTGATTATTAGAGATATGATTCTGTGTCGTTGAGTGCTTCTATCCATTTGGTTTGTCTCGCCGGTTTTCCTAAAAACCAAAGCCTTTCCAGCGGGTTAAATTATTCTGTGAGCTGTTAGGCTAATCTACCACATTTGAATTTGTTCAACGTTACATGTTACATGTTACAACGTTACATGTTTCTATTAAGGCATAAGTGCTTGGTTTGTGTAAACCCAAGTTGGGTCTTTGTTAATTTTGTGTTCGAATAAAAGGGCTATTTACACTCTTCTTCTGACTTTGCCCTGTCTTCAGTTTAAGACAAGAGAATTGTTCTTCTGTAGTCTTTTTAGAGTTCACCATTATATGCTACTAAAGAAAGTAAGACTCTACAAGGTATTGCGCATCCGGTATTAGGTATTGGGATGAAACCTTACCAGAATACTATAAGAAAATTTATAAACGCGACTTAGCTAAATATAAAAAAGAGTTATTATGAGTAAAAAGGAGCTCATGAAGAGTCCACCTTAACCAAACGTGTCCCGAATCTCCTTTTGGTGTCTATTATGACATTTCAAAGGGTAACATTCGGACTCCACTCCAACTAAAATTACTCAAAAAGTCAGATGGCTGGCTCAGGCTTTCAGGCTTAATCAATGGCTTTGTTGAAAGACTTATAATGGATTATAAGTAATAAGATAAGTGCAAACATTTACTCTGACAATCAAGCAGTTATTAAGTCAACACGGAGATTTAACAGTCTAAATAAAAATATCATAGAAATAAAAAAAAGGTGCTATGAAAAACGAATATTTCATTCTACATTGGATCTATGGGCACCAAGATACCACTGGAAATGTAAAATCTGATGAGCTTGCAAAATTAGTATTTATTAAAAAGTTTTAATATAATGCAAAATCTCACGTAGTTACCTGAGATTAATGGCCAAGAAAAAGGGATTGGAAACTTGGCAAGAGAAATGGACGGAAGATGACACTGAAAGACCAACTTTAAAATTCTCACCAAAAGTCTCTGAAAAGAGATACATGTCAGATTTCTTCTTCAATCAAGTTCTTACAAAGAATGCATCATTTCCAAAATACGTTACTAAATTTAACTCGAAAGGATAAAGTTGTTCCTGCAGCTATTCAGCAGCGGATGCAATCAATACACATGATTGTAGAATGCCAAGCTATAAAAGTTGAAATATCAAAACTGATTCCACAAAGATTATCAGAAAATATGTTGTTTAAATTAGCAGAAACGGATAAAGGAAGAGCAGTAATCTCCCAATTCATAGAATTGGTATATTCAAAAGAAGCTGAACTGTACCATTAATATCATTGTAAAATATTGTGATAGTATGTAATTGTATATCTTGTAAAATTATTCTTAAGTCTGCAATTCACTGTATCAGATCTTTACTGCCATGCATCACTTACACTGGATTGAATTATTGTAACATATTACATTACTCTGTTTTAAAAAAGCAAACCACAACTGTATTGTTTTCATATAATAAAGGTGTTGGCGAGGCCAACAAATCTTTCCAGTCAGGAGTATTCAAAATTCATTAAATTAACGTAATTCTTAATCTCGGTGATTATCATTTGTTTTTAAAATTTTAGCCTCTGGTTATCTCTTCTACTGATGTATGGATGGGATAGTCCATTCTTATGTAACCACTATTCATACTGTTAATACTGGAACACTTTCAGTAACCAGTGCATAATAAGAATTTATGAGATCTAATTTATTATTTATTAACAATCCGCTTAACAATACAAAATATATTTGAAATTCAAAACTATTTATTAAATTTATAGAAGTCAAATTAGTTTTAGGTAGTGAATGATAAATGCATTTTACATTGTAAAAAAGTTTTAAATCTTTGTCAAATACTACTTGGTGTCTCTTAAAAGCTAGCAAATAGTAGTTAACAAATTAGTCAATAAAATCTGTCCTTGTAAATGTAATTATTTTTATCTAGAGCTTTTGCAAATATCGGGAAAATCAAATATGTGCTGAAGTATCGAAAAGTATTAAAAAAGGAATAACTACAATGCTGTTCGACGCAAATAATGCGAAAGAGTTCATTTTTATTACAAAACCTTTTCCAAACTTCTAGAGAAGAATATTCTGAAGTAGGCGGTGTGAAATATAATCTTATTTGGAATTGGGCGACCATTTTGGTCAGCATTAGAAGATCACTGAAACAGTGCTCTTAGAGCTGATTAAAGCAATCGGAAAAACAGGGGCTTTCATAAAAAGTTTCCCCCACCTCCGAGTACGGTCTTGGCTTGGCAAATATTTGGGGTCAGCACATATACTGAGTATTCGTAGAGGATGCATACAATTGTATTTAGCTTCTCTTTCAAAAGCAATAATTCTGGCGAAACAAAAGCCCACAGATTTATCAGACAATACAAAAATTGTATAATTATCTTCAAATTATGAGATTTTGAAGCTTGTGCTTGAAGAGAAAACTTATTGATTGAAATTATAATGTTACGCACGAGTCTCGGAAAACATTAATATCAAAGTTATCAAAATTGAAACTTTCTGCGCCCACTGCAATGCAGTCGGAGGTACAATTTCTTATCTGTTTTGAATAAAATAATGTTAATTCTCTGTTTAACAAATTATTTTGAAACTCTTTTTTAATGTTGGTTAATTTAAAAAGCGGTGAACTTTCAGTGTTATCACTATTGTAAATTTTTATAGAGGTAAGTAGATTTTTCGAGTGCATTCGAATTTATTTTTAATAATAACATAATAAAAAGTTACTTTCAATAATACCACAATCGGAGTTATTTTCAATAATATCACAACAAAAATTTAATCCCTGAGAATTTTTTTCCATACCCATGCAGCACTTACAACTACGTGCACTGAATTTTATTCATTTTTCAGCGGCTATACAAACAAAATTATTTTCAAATTAATTTGGCTTATAAAAATGAGTACAGTGTGTTTTTCAAATGTACAGCAGAAATAATTAAATGTGTACAAGAATAAACACTTTCCACTGATCCTAACGACTAGAGTATGTATTGGCGGCAGTAGTTTCTGCGCATTTTATACGATATTTTAAGGTATAAGTGTGAATATAAGCGTAAAGATAAGTGTTTCTACGATTTTTTAAGTTCTTGGTAGTTAAAAAAAATATGTTAAGAGGATCTATTTTACAAAAGTTGGAGAGAAATTAAAAATCCTTATTTACTTCATGACTCCTTGAAACGTTTAATTGCAAGTTTAAGTTTGATTAAACACTTGGTCTGCTTTACTTTCATAGCATATTGCGTTTTTCTGATGAGTTTCTGACCTATAAATAAGAGATTGCTTTGAGGTCCTGTTCCCTTGCGCGATGATCCGTTAGACAAGAATAACCCTGTTTCATTTGTGCGAGGAAAGCTGTGAATTTTAGCGCCAGGTTTCACCATCGCTTTTTGATGCCTTTTGAATTTTGATTGGCACCTGGTTTTCCGATTCAACGCCCACCTTATTCAGAATTGCTGAGTGAGCATATGATCTAATTGCTGTATTCTTTATATTTATTTAATTACTGGAAAGAGAGTGAAAAAAGTAATATAACATATTAAGTGATTATGGTAACGAATTGAATTTGCATTTTATACTCCCAAGGCTAGAAATGAAAAAGGCTCTTTATTACATTTATAACCTTCTTCTGGCATTTAAAAAAAAACAAATTAGACACAAACCTTATGAATTCTTTTGTACGGCCTCACAGTAGAGTTTAATATTATTGTAAAGCACGTTGAAGCTATCTGCCTACTAAAAAGGGAGTTGAATTCGTGAAGGATATTTTATGAAAAATTATCCCATATTTGCATTGTACTCGAGAAAATTACAAGTCAAAATTTTATAACGTTGCCTGTCTGTTTAATCGCCGGGCTCAGACTACCAAAGTTTCTATTCTTTAGCAATTTAACCACACTCCCAACAAGAATTTTATGATAATTTCGAAAGCCTCTACAATCTTTCATAATTCATGGTTTTGAGATTGGTCTCCACCTGTAAATTTCTGACAGAAACATTTTAACTGCATCAGAGTAAAACTTGTAGAATGATACTGTTTAAATTTGCCTAAAATTTATTACGTTAACATAGAATTAAGTATAGTTATATGTCATTTATAAACAAATAGCAATTAAAAAAGAAAACTCAGAGTAAAATTCTGTTAGATCTTTTTTAAAGTAGGTCGTGCAAGTTAGACTTCAACCTTTAATTAAGAAGTTTACAAAGTATATTATTCAGTACGAATCAATGCATCGTGAAATTTGAAATATAGGAAAAATTAGACTAGATAAAATTTTTCTTCTTAGGAAAAACAGAAATTGCTTTTAATTTAAATCTTTTTCAAGCTAGCTGTGAGAGTTTTTCAGTATAAGCGGGGGAAAATTTACACAGTTAAAAAATAATGCTAAAATAAAATAAATAAGCATAATTACTACTTATGGAGTATGTAGACTAAACCTTAAGAAAGATTTTTTTCTCATTTACAAATCATAAAGAATGAGCCTGTTCAATCTTTCAAAAAAGAGAATTTTACGAAATGCTTGGTAAAAAATCATGGTAAAAAATAATGGTAGGTTGCTTAACTGAAAGCAGCAAAGCACACGAGGCTATCAGGAACAGGACTTCGAGAAGGTATATCTAAGCAAAGTTGACTCATATTTACATTATACATGAGCAAAAGGAAAACCACGAAAACTGATATCCACCTAACTCATTCACGAGGATTCGAATCCGGTTCGAACTCATAGTGCTCGGGAGCTTATGCATATGTTGGAGTACTGGTGGAGCATTTGAGTGTAGAAGGCAAGAACAAGATATGATTTCGAATATACCGTTGTTTATTGAGCTTAAATAAATGAAATAGAAAATAAAACCAGTCATCCCTCCTTTCGTTCGACAAGAAAAATTTTTCATTTCTCTAAAAAAGGAATAGTATATGCAGAATTATATAAGACGTTTACACAATCAGAAAACTCTGACCTCATACCTAACTCGCTATCTTGTTATATCTACTTTACTCACTTCTACAAACTTACTAATATGACATGCTTCATTGGACTTTCCACTTTCATGACTTTGTTGCCTGGAATCCTTATTAAAATCACTTTGTTAGTTGAAATTTTGAAGAATTTAGGGGAAGTTTCAAAATTACTTAAATTGTTGAAAAAAATTGCCTGAATACATATCCACTGTCAGATTAACAATATACGAACAAAACAAAGAAATGCTCAAAAGGGAAAGCAAGGATTGTGCTAAATTTTTGAGTTTCAGAAACTTTGTTTTTTTGCATATTTACTATTTATTTTTATATATTTCACATGTATAATAAAAGTATTAAGTTTTAATATATTATTTCATTGCCATAGTCTGGATCTGATTTTTTTTTAAATTTAATGCTACAGATCACATAAAATCAAAACTTACATAAAAATTTTACTGAATTTGTTGTTTAATGTGCACATTTAAATTATCCCATAACTTCGTTTTCGCCTGACGAATAAATTTTTGTAAAATGATGATAAAGTTTTTAGGCTGCTTCTTTTCTTTTTAATTGGATTACTTACTTTTAATGAACTCCCCCAAATCTTTCGACTCCTGTCTAGCTTGATACTCCTAACTAGTATATCAGTTACTCTAAGACTTAGCTATAACTAAGTCCGGCTAAAAAAAAGTACCTTAATTTAGACGATGCTGCCGATGAAAGGAATCAAAACTCCTGTTACTGCAGCCTGATTTAAATTAACGGAGCAGTTTCTAATGTTCAGGGTTTTTTTTTTTTTTTTTTTTTTTTTTTTTTTTTTTTTTTTTATTATTATTATTATTATTTATTTATTCTTATCAGCCACCGAGAAAAAGCTATCTGCAATGAATAAATAACACGCGAGAAATCAAAATGCCTAAAGGATTGTCGAAAGGGACCGTTCTATAACCTTATGGGTATTAAAGGTCTTTTGGCGATTTTTTTCGAGTTAAAAAAGGAAACGAATATATGAAAAACTCGTTTAGATCTTTCGAAACTTTTTAACTTTCTTAAATGCATTTATTTATTTTGTAATTGGCACAGACGTAAAAAGGATTTAAGGTTTACGTTCAAGTTCTCCGGCATCCGTAAAAATGCAAAACACACATTATATTTTAATGTTTATAATGTTTACAATTTTATAAGTATTATCCAAAGCTGTTATACTGAAAAGTGGAGGCGGATCAGATTTGATTGTTATACAGGTCACGCTGGAGATTAGATGAAAGGCTTTTGTCGTCTAGTGTAGTGGTTCCCAGCTTGCTGTACCCGTGCCCTTGGGGTGGGGTAGGCAAGGGCTACCGCAGGAGTGCGCGAAAAAATTAATAATAATGGGTAAGAACAACAAAATATTATAATGAGTACTCATAAAAATATGTTCAGAAAGTTTTAATTTGTCATTAAATAAAAGGAGAAGTAATTGCGAGGAATTCCAGGTGTAACCTCCAGTGACCTAAATGCGTGCGAAAGCAATGTAATAAGTTATAGCTAAACGCGTCCACACCATTTCTATTGCTCAATTCCTTACTCAGTATATGTAGCTATCTCTTCCCGCTTCGTCATAGCGGGTAGTGTAAAAGGACGGGCAGCCAGTCAGTGTTTTTTAATCCAAGTGAATCATCAAGTAATTACGTAGCTATCTTTCTTTACAGTTATATTACAGTCAGATTTGTTGATTAACGGGGTTTTGATTTGCATCGATTTTTATTTTTTAGAGCTGATAAATGTACAGTTTGTTTAAATAAAAATGGATAACTAGCTGATAAGTAGATTTTCGTACGAAAGTGAAACGATCATAAATAACAATTCTGATGTGGCGTCTGCTTCAAGTATTTCCAAAGATTGAAGTTGTTATTCTAATAAGAGATAAGCTAACAAGTAGTAAGAAAATTCCAAATTTCGGCTTCTCTTAAAAGAAAATAAAGTATTCTGATAAATGGTTAGTATGGATTTTCATTCCCAAGAGCAGAGGATAGCCTCAATCCGTGTAATATGTAAAGAAGTTTTATGGAATGGAGGTATGAAATCTTTGTTACTGTTTAAAAACCAAACATTCCACTTACGAGAAAAAATTAATAAACTTTTTGAGTGATTTTGTAAAGGTTCTAATGCAAAAATCTCACTTATTTTGAACCGACACAGGTGATAAAAATGGGATTTGAAGCTTCCTGTAGAATACGTTATCATATTGCTAAAAATGATGGAAACTATACAATGAAAATTTTATGCTATTCAATGCATGGTAGAGGAGAACATATTAAAAAAAATCAGCATTATTGTTTTCTCAAGAAAAAAGAATTCTTGAATATGTACTAACATATCTGATGATTTTTTAATCTACTTTATCTTACTGTTTTTAGAACTTATTAAGAATAAAAAAAGTCTATTTTATTTCCCGACGTATTGGTGAGAGCACCAATGTATTGAATCTTTTGAGATTAAGATCTTAATTTTTGTTTTAAATTTAGTACAATTCACTTCAAAATTATTATGGGTTCTAAAATTTTACTGTGGAACAACACTATTACAAGAATGCTTAAGTACTCATGGTTCTCATCACTTGTCCATAAGTCTACCCTTTCACTCACATTTCCAGTTCCATTTCAGAAAAAAATACATTAAAAATAATACGATACATTTTTAATATTATGTTTCAAATTAAAATATGTGTTATCATTGCATTTATTTGAGACAAATAATATTATAATCAGTTTTTCTCTCACTATATTTTTCTGATCTTATTCATTGCTGTCTGTTAATTTTATGGTATTACAATAATACAGTAGCAAAACAAAGTGCAGGAATGCTGTAAGGAGGGAGCGAGAGGTCAAAGTTCTGGAAGGGGAGATTAGTGCACTCTTTATACTACAAAGCTTTACATGAAAAGTACGGGGGAGACAAAAGGTTGGGAAATGCTGATCTAATGGCTAATCTAAGCCAGTGGTCTCAAAATGGCTGCCTGCGGGCCGCACGAAAGCATTTCTCGTAAATGAAATAGCATTATTATGACATGAGTTTGACGAAAAAGCTTACGGTTTTAAGGGTTTGAAGTATAATTTTACATTATTTTCATCACCATTAAAAAGAAATGTGCTCAGGATAATTAATAAATAAAGCTAATTAATTTGCACTGTGATATAAAACATTTATGCAAAGTTTTGATTAAAATGTTCTCGTAGTTGTCAAAATGAATTTTTCCAATAAGAATAGTTACATTGTTTGGGAATGCATTGATATGTGAACAGTTTTCTTTCGTAGTTGAAAATGAATATGTCAAAGAAATGAAACAAGTTGAGCGATGCGTTACTATAATTCGTAATGAAAATAGTTCTTAGTAATTTTTCTTCAAGATTTCTAAATTATCAAAATTGTAACGCTGTGAGCTATTTGTAGCTAAAGATTGTAAAAAACATAAAGAAATTTATAATGACTTACATTCAAATATATGTATTTCTTTCTGTATTCGTCAAAGAAGAATTTAGTAAATAAAAAATAAGAATACGTTGTCATTATTTATTCTCAAGTTTTGTCCCACTATAAAGTTTTCGTAATTTGTTTTAAGTTTAAAAATATGTAATTAAATGGTTAATCCAACTCATTAGAATTATTTGAAATAAATGTTAGTCTGAAATTTAAATATTTAGAAGTTAATGTGTTTGAATTAACTAACAGATATTTTTTTCCAGATAGCAACTTTTAGATTTCAGACAGAAAATAAATATAAATTCAGTTTTTTTTCCTTCTGTTTCATTACTATTGCTTTTAATCTATGTTTTGAAAAATATTTAATAAAGAAAATTAAAAGCTTAGAAAAAATTTTGCTTAGTTAAAAAACACTTTTCATTTTTTTAATAAAAAAATTCGGCCCGTAAATTACTTGCAGATCATGCATGTGGCTCGCATACAATTTGGATTTCAGGCCATTAGTCTGAGCTATCCATTGAGCATAAAGTCATTCGGTTTCTAGATATTATGCAAGTACTTTCAGCTTTGGATTAACCGCGGGCGGATTAACCTGGCCTTCTCTGAAATAAGATTAAGTTTGTTGATTGCAAAACCATGAAAAAATTGGCCATAAGAATAAAGCAAATATTTTGCGGGAAATGCAAAAAAGAGAAGAAACTATGTGAAGTAGCAGAAGTCATAGCAGATTATGTCACAGTATTTAGGAGCTGTTTTTATTCTCAACAGCAAGTAATTTAATACTACAATCTGAAATAAATATTGTTGATTCATAAATTAAAATAAATTGCGTTTGCAGCCATTAAACTTCTGTTTCTCCTTGACACCTACCAAAATGGTAGAGTAATATAAACAAACATTTTTTCCTTTTTAAGAATGTTCTTGTTATTTTGAATGTTGATTTAATTTACATAACAAAATAAACTTATTCTCCAAACTAAAATGACTTAAAAACATGTGTAAATTGTTACATATTTAATATGTTACGTTAATATTTATGTATATAAATTGTAATGCAGGTTAATCCTCTTTCTTGTGCTTCGTTTAACTGCTGTTGGATTAACCGTGAATTTTGGTTAACCTTCAACGTCGCCTCGATGTTATCCTTTTCAGTTATAATCTGCTGAAATTCCTTTTTGAAGTTAGAGTTTCCTGAGTCTACGAAAATCTTATGTAACTATTTTAGCCTCCGTATTATACGTACCAAAATTATATAAATAGTTCTCCATTTGAATAAGTAAATTATGCATTTTTTGCAGGTGTTTTGTTCTTAACTTTATCATAAGCTGCTACAAAACAATTAATTTAAATTAGATTTCATTCTGTCATTCATGTCATTTCTGAAAGCATATTCAGTTATTGAAGCTTATCGTCAAAAATGGTATTTTTAAGTTTAAGGAAACTGCATTTTTAAATGTAAGAACTAAAATCTTGAATATAATTTAAAAGAGATGTAAAAGATTTGCCCCCCCCCCATTTCCTTCAAATAAATAAAAAAATAAAAACAAGTAGAGAGAAAAATAATTTTCACTTTTTAAAGAACAAAACAATCAATTTTTATTTAAAATAAAATTAAATAAAGACTGGATTTCTCAAATTAAATTTAAATCTCAATTAAGTATTAATGTACTTTTCTGGAACTCTCTCTTTCTCTCAATATCAGGCCACAAAAAAAAAAAAAAAAAAAAAAAAAAAAAAAATGCGATTTCAGAGCACAGTTGCAAACCAACGGAATTACCATAGTAGTGCCTGGTATTTTTTAGATAATATACGCATTCATTGCCAAATTCAATAAGGAAATATCATTCAAGTGAGGAAAGAAACTGTAAATATAATTCTTTTATTCTAAGCATTATAGTTGTCAGATGCAAGCTTTAAAATTTAATTCCAGTTTTTCATTTTTCTTTTCCATTCTTTTCCATACATAGCACCTTTGGTCTTATGTGAGCGAAATTTAAGCATGGACATCTAATCTTTCCTCAAGTACAGTTATCAAACACTATCCTTTTCTGATGGAAGGTATCAAAGGAGATGGTACTTGAATGTTTTAATTCCATTTCTCCTGCCATCATCAACAACAAAAGACTTTTATAGACAGGTTTTACGAGTCCCCACTCCTTGTAGTCAAAATGATTGGAAGCATCAAAATCTTATCCAGAATCCGAACCAAGGATCATCAGTTTGGTAGTTACCTCAGCTAATGACCATATCGCGACACAGCTGTTAATCAACCTGCTCTTGAAATACATGAACCTCTAGCTGTAATTGATTGCCATCAGTTCTTAATAAAAAGCCGTAAGAATTTAAATACTATGAGACTATGAATGGAGTTGTGAAAAGATTATAAATGTGAAAAAGAACTGTATTTTGTTTTCCTCCATGAACAGTTATTAAACTTCAAAAATCTACCAGTATTTCCACGTATTTCGGTGTTCTGCAATCACGATAAAATTTTTGCTTGTAAAATACGATATACGCAAAAGCCTAGACCGAATTCATGTTACTAAATGTTTTATGTACCAGTGTAACTCGACAAATAGAAAAACTATCAGAAAGAAAACTCTAATTGCCCACTTTCAGCCGTTGTACATTTTTAAGTATGAATATTGCAGAATATTAAAAGAATGCTGCTTTTACAAAAATGCGCGATTTCTTATGTGATTGCGATCTTGCCAAGTAGAAAAGCGAAATACTATGCAAAAGACCTGAATTTAATGAAAATTCACTTAAGCAAATGCAAAAATTTTTTCTTGCTGAAAATAAATATTCCAGTTTAATACAGAGGGGGGAGAGAGAGAGATTAGCTACTATTACAAAGTTTCCTCTACTACTAATTAAAGAGCCTCGACCATCTTTATAAATAAATGAGGTAATTTATAAATGCTAATTTATAAATTTAATGGCAAACTTCATGCTAAATCAAAATTGTTAAACGGTGTCTAATACAGTCTTGATATCCTTTCCTCTAATTTCTGTAGGCAATGTATTCCTATTAATGTTTCATGTTCCTATGCAATGTACTGCTTAAAGTTTTACTACATCTTATCCGTATGATTGCTTTATTTCACTATGGCAAAAACAAAAAAATCTTCCAAAATTCTATACACGAAAAATCATTCTCCTAGTAAAACATTCTATTAGGTGCTTCACCTACCAGTGGCCATGTGTATGAGACCGCTAAACACAACTAGTTCGATCCGGATTTAAACTGGATGAATGAGCTGGCTGTATAGAGGTTTTCGTGGTTTTGCCCATATGTCATTTAAAATACGAGTATGGCCTTCCACGAAGGCATCTCTCTCTAAATAGATAACCTTCGTGTGCTTTAATAATTCTCTCAAGAACTTCAAATTTTACTGCGAAGTTCTGCATTTTCACTCACAAACATTATTACCTAAGCTGTAATATTTGAAGTTGTTGTTTCTGTGATCACTTCCTGCGAACTGTTTTACGTAATTTAATTATTTAAATAACTTTATTTCATTAAAAATGTAATTGCAATGAGGAAATTTATTTAATTAATCGACAAATTAATTCAAGTTTTTAATTCGAAACACGTAAATAAATATAATTTCTCAATAACAGATATTGTATTCGAAGCCAGCAAAATCTTTTGCAAAACCAAATTGCTTTTCTTAGGAAATTTCCCTTACTTACAGCATCTTTCTCTTAGACAAAGTAATTACTCTGCGACTGCTCATCCTACGCAGTAAACCCTATTTTTGAGTTAACAATTAACGCACTTTGTTTCAGTTCAAATCACTAGCTGTTTAACCATATGCGACTTAATAACGTTTAGAAGGGAATAAAACGCTAAAGCTTTTGATTAATGTTCTTGCTTTGCAAGTAAATAGCTTGGTAACGCAACAAGATGTAAATTAATTTCCCTCCCAACGTTTCCAAGTATGCGCATTATTTGCAGAGAGAATGCTTATAAAGGCATTCGCGTAAAACTTAAAAGAGGCAATAAATAATTCCATTAAGCTTCAACAGCCGGAATGCACTACCCCATTGCGAATATTTTGGGAGTTTTCTTATGTATGTAAATAGATTCGTTGAAAAGATCTCGAATTCACTGTCGCCTTAGCTATTCCGCTATCGTTTAAACCTTTATGAATACGAGGGAACGTGTTCCCCTTTATGTCGCGCTGCGGGTGATATAAGTCACGTGTTCGTTCGTTGACATGGGGGAGGCATTGCTTCAGGTCCGCAACACTTCGCGATTAAGTGACAACAAATTGCTACTCTCCTCACACTACCATTTTTCCCTATCCAGAGTTTCAAGCGCCATGCCTAACATTCCAAATGAAATTGAGTTTACGCCATGATTGTTGTGAAGTGCTTTGTGTTGGAAGGCTATTGTAGGGAGAGGGAAGATAGTATGGAGAGTAGCTATGTGGCTGGAACGCGTCCTATCTTCTGGATGGGTGCAGGAATCGGAGGTCTCTCTTTTTATATACGCACATATTGTCAAAAGCTGTAATGTGCTAGGATAAATCTCGACAATTACCGGGAACATAACCGCGAGGGTGGGAAAACTCCCCTTTCTTTGGAGCTGATTCCTACTAAATTTTCCTTTCGCGACGCTCGCCTTTGTGTTATTCCACAATGGAGTGTAACAAAAGGATGACTTCTAACCTCTCATTATGCGTTTGCTTTCTTTTGTTACTCCACCCTACATAGGCGATACGCGTGACACTTAAAAGAAGATCGGAAGTTTAAAAGCAGAGGGAAGTACACCCCTTACACATATTTATTGAGCAATTGAAAAGTCAATTCTGTAATTTTTGGCCACAAAATTGCAGTTGCCTAACGTCAAATTATATTGAAATGTGCAAAGAATTGAAACTCACGGTTATTCTGTCATGCTTAATCTGAGAAGCTGAATGAAATTTGTGAAAATTTTTGAAGTTTCTTGTGGGCTATTATAGGTGAGTAGCCAGAAAAGCTGAACACACAAATAACTATCCCTCTGGTAGCTCCTCAAATACGATAAGATCATTCACTGATGGACTTTTGAATTACCTGCACGTTATCTTGAAATTGGAGAAGCAAACTCCATTGTTCAATAAACTATAACAAAATAATAGAAAATAACATTGCTTGAATATATTTCTAGAGCTGTTATTGAGATTTATTTTTCTGCTAACAAAAATCGGTGTAAACTCTGTCAGATACGATGAAAAAAAAAAAAAAACCCTTGATATATGCAAGGTATTTCAAACTAATAGAACAAAATTTAAGGGATAATAGATCATATCAAAGCCAGTACTTTTTGTCATAGTATGCAGTTTTACGTTAAGTAGGGTTTAATATAGTTTCTTCCTTTCCCGTTTCATCCCTAACTCTAAACTGCCCGTTTCGTTCGCTGCTTTCCCTCACCGATTATCTCTTACCCGTTTCATCCGCTCTTCGAAAAGTAACTTTCCGAAAAGCAAATATCTGTTTTCGTCAATTAAAACTGTTTATACGGGGAAACCCGTACTACTATGATCTCACTTAGCTTTTGATTCCTAATATTTATTAAGTACTTCAGACAAATTATCCTGAGCAGAATAATGAATTTTAAGCGTGTACAAAAACTGTGTATCTGAGTCTAGTTATGCTTTTGTAATATAGTGCCCACATTTTTTTTTTTTTTTTTTTAATTTTGCGTACTTCTTAAACAATAGAACCACAGTTCCATTACTTTGAATAAAAAATGTAACAGATGTATAAGTAATATTAGAATTCATACTTTTGCGTGAAAGCGCAGTAAATCCTCCTTAAACTCAGCCATCCACGGTTCTAGAGAATTTTGGAACTATGCTGATGTGGCCGTCTTAGAGAGGTGTAGTTCACTGAAAATGTTTGTTTGTGCTCTCAAAAATTAATGTAATGTATTAATTTAATATAATATGATGATTAGGAAATGGCTCTTTAAACGCTTTAAGAGCAATATAACTATTTTTCTTAATCAGTTGTTATTTAATTGTAACCTTAATTATTTTCTGTATATTTTTCCTTGTATACAAAGAACATTTGTACACGGACGTTCAACATATATATGATAAATGCAAGACAAATTTAAAAAAAAAATTAAATTTGAAATGTTAATAATAATTTTTCTATTATTGTACATAATACTATTAATGAATGATAAAGCTATTTGATATACTTAAAATCTCAAAACGCCGAACTCTGAATTTTACGTCTCATATAATTATATATGCATATAGTTAAAAGACTTTATAAAAGTCTGTTATATATGCAGTTATTTGTAATCTTTAAAAACTGCAAAAACATGATGCATATTACCACTATATTCCATTATGATATATTTGACATTCTTAGAAATCTATGCGATAGATTTTAATGTTTCTTACTGCATATACTTTAGTTTTCCAAAGACAAGAATTTAATTCAAGCAGATTTCGTCGCATCAAAAGAGGAGTCATAAAAGTAGTCTTTTTTCCATCCAAAGGGACTTTGTCCCAACTTTGTCCAGCTCCCAACTATGAAAGATAATCCTAACTCCTTCTGCCAGTATCCGTGCATCGAAGATTTCACAGATTAAATTTCGGGATTTCTATGACAAAATCTAATCCCAAATTTCATGCTGGCTGATAGAATATCGTTATAAATTTACTGAACTAAAGTAAATTCGTCATGAACGTTGTTTGTACTTTGTGATATCGTTAGGAAGCAGGTATCTTCTCTTCTTGCAATACATCATCGTCAGGATTTCTAAAGTTTCCCTTGCAATGAGTTTCTTGGCAAGTCCAGCTTTTATTGTCATGTTTTAAATATCTTTAATGCATATCATCCATTTTCTAATATTACAGCTAGATAATCACGTCTGTTTTCAATAAATTCAGGTTTTGATAAACTCATGTTTTCAGGTTTTGATGAATTTAAATCGTGATATGAAATGAATGAAAATATCAAGAGACAACTTTATAATAATCATATATAATGGGAAAAAATTGCAATTCACGCATGTGCATAATTCTAAAATTATTTCATGGCAACTGGTGTATTACTCTGGCTGTTAAGTGTAAAATGCCAGTTGGCATTTATCATGTAATATCCCTGTTTCAACAAATAAGCCTCTCAACGATGACTTTTTGAAGAGAGGATGAATTGGGGAAAATTCAGCCTTCCATCAGTAGAGCCATCCATCAATTGATAAGAGGGCTGGTAGAGAGCAGAGGATAAAACGAGAAAGATTTTGCCAGTAGGAGTTGCTGATGAGGGGGATGGATGATAGCAGCAGATGAAACAGCACAACTTTGAACACAGGATGTAACGGTGAATCTCCTTAACTAGTTAGAATCTGAAGGGCACATTCCGTTTCCCCAAAGAGACCTTCTTGCTTTCTAGTTGAATGCTCATGAAATGGATGCTCTTTCACAAAAGTTGTTTTGTAGCAATACTGTATCTCATATGAATTTCAATAATTATAAAAATATAAATATCACATTAAAATAGATACCGCTTATAAGAATTATTACATTGGCATCAGGGAAATCAGTCGAATTTTTTCTTTGAAAGGAAATCCTGTTTCCACTTTAAACGGCTTAACAAAGTACACATGTGAAGGAAAAATTGTTTCTCTTATAATGCTCTTATAAAAGTGTTTATCAAATTAGCTTAGAAACTAACTATTTCTTTAAAAAGTGCTTTAATAACAGAAGTAAAGTTAGAAATTTAAGAATTGTTTAAACATAGCGAATCATAAGATGCTTCCGCTTTGAGAAAAACCTTTTTCATTTAAATTTAAGATAGGGTATAAATTAAGTTGAAATGCATTTTTTCGTGAAATTACCAATAGCAAATTCTGATTCCAGTTGTCAATGTAGCAACTCAGTTAGGATGAATAAGGAATCCCGAAAATATTAAGTTTCGCTATCACCCAAAAAAATAAGGTAGAAAAGTTTATAATGGTATACTCATACATACACTGGTTTCCAAACGTTGAACACGTGAAGCTCATTTCAATAAAAGTAGAAAAGTAAAGATTTTATTCACAAAGAACTGCACATGAAGTAAACGAATGTGTTTATGTAGGAAAGGAAACAAGCATTGTGTACAAAGATGAAAATAATATTAAATTTTTGTGAACAATCTGATGATGTCATATTTGGTTTGTTCAAAAGTTGATGTTTAAAGTTAAAAAGCAAACAATCAAAATTTAGCATTAATAAAGTATGATATCACCCAGACCTTCATACAAACGTTACAGCGATTTTCCATACTTTCAATGAGGTTATCAACCATTGCAAATGGCCGTTCCGAGGTAAACAAACAAAGAAACCACGCCCGGTGTACCAAAGATTTTCAATGGAATTAAGATTGAGGAAATTCAACGGCCACTCCATTCGAGAAATGACTTCACTCTTCAAGTACCCATTAACAATCTTGGTTCGATGAAGACGGGCGTAATTATCCATAAGGAGTAAATCAGGACCAACTGCTGCAGCGTAGTCTCAGAATGGAGTAAGGACTTCATCCTGATACCGTGTAGCAGTGACAAAACCGTCTTAAAGATGTTGAGCTGGGTGCGATACCCATTGAAATTCCTGCCTGCATCATAATTCTACGACCTCTAATGGGTGATGTTTGACGATGTTCTAGCCCTGATTCCGTGTCCTCGTTCTCTTTAGACACTTGCACGTTCATTTTCTAATTCTAGGGCGAATTTGGACTCGTTCGTGAATAGGATATTGCTCCAATTTAAGACAGTCCAATTGATATGTTGACGACACCCTTTAGTCTTGCCCTTGTGGATTGGGCGGTAGAGAAGCTCAAACACTTGATACGAGGGCACATAGATTCTACATGCGAAACCGTCGACTCATAGTAATGGCAAATATTTTCTTACTAAGCGACGCTGCAAGCATGGATGTTATAGCTGTAGAAGTCAGTTGTCAGTTTCGCTTGGATACTGTAGCGACATATCCATCTTCAGAAAGGGTGGTAATCCTTGGTATACCGAACACAACTCTCCGTAAAACTATTCTATTTGTTTCGCATTGTTTTCGCATTCAAGAAATTAAAGAATGGTCAACGCCAAAGGAAATTGCGACATCTTTGATTGACTGCGTACTTTAATGCATCCGACAACTCACAAGTGCTCAGTATCTGCCATCCGTCTTCTTTCAATCATAGAAACATGCATATCATAAAAAATAATTCTATGAAAGATATAAACATCTGCATCCACTGCGAATTTCAGCTGCTTAATTTAACTATGCTTTCGAAAATTGCTAGTTTGCACTACCTGCTTAATTTTTGGTATCCAGTGTATAAAAAAAGGGAAACGGGAGGTGGAAATGAGGTAAATCTTAATATGAAAATAAAAATTAAAAAAAAAAAGCTTTAGCCGCCGAATAATTCTTAATTAGATCCTTTATATGTGAATCATATTTAATATAAATTTTTATTAACATCAAAGTCGTGAAATCTAAACAGTAAAGTATTATTTCAAAAATAAGGATATTGCATATAAATTTACTATTATTTATGGCAGCATCGAACTACAGTGCAAGTTATGCGAGAGGCCCCAGGAAGGCTATATTTAAGAGGGCATATCAAGTGTCTCAAATCTTCCAGTGGATTCGATAGACGCCTTTTGCCAGGAGATAGAAATGGCTTTACCCAAAATTACAAGCATGTAGCTTTTTAATTCATTATATCATATCCTGTACAATTTTCGTACCATATTTAATCATTTGACAAAGTGTACGTTGCCCGCAACCTTAAGGTAATATGTAAATATTTCGCACATTTCATAGAGCTAAGCATTGCGTACTTGAAAGTTTTACAGGAAGTTGAACTCTAAATTTCTCCAAGCCATTTTATATTTTGAAATATTTTCTATCGAGACATGTGGATCTCGTGCAGCTTATCAGAAATATCATAGTCAGCAAAGCAAAATAATAGACTTTAAAAACTATGTAATTCTTAAAAACAAGAACAAAACAAAAAAAAGTCTTTTATTAGTCATTTTGCCTTTTTCTGTGCAATGCCCACCAGCGGTCGAGAGGTTAACAGCGCTAATTATTGGAAGTTCGAGGTGGAACCAATTTCGAACGAACGGGCTGACATCATGGTAGATTTTTGTAGTTTTCACGATGTGTAGCATGAATACGAGCCATTTTTCTTTTAAAATGTCCTGCCCTTAGGCAACTAGCACTCATATGCTTTGTCAGATGCAGATAACGTAACCATTCTCTAAATTATTTCTACTCAGTTCTGAAATTCATAAAATTTCTTTTCTATAAACGTTCTAGACTCGTCAGTAAACAATACTCAGGCCTAGTCGTCTTAGCTACATTGAACATGACGACGGCATCAATAAACAGAACTCTCTGGAAACTGGAGGCAGGGACCTCAAACCATTGGTTTTCTCGCATACAAGTCCATCCTTGTTAAGCCTTCGTGCAGCAGTAGAAAGGCTAATTCGAGTTCCTGTGGCAGCCTGAAAGTCTAAAACCCAAATCTCTTCGCGCTTTCTTCAAGCTGACAACGAAAAAAAAAAAAAAAAAAAAGAAAGAAAGAAAGAAAAAAAAAAAGGCCTTCCAACGGCCTGCACCTGCAGTTGTTGCTCTTGGTCACCCTTGACCAGGCTGTCTATCAACTAATCCAGTGCCTTTAAAATGACTCCAGACCAAACTTCTAAGTGGCTCCAGACTCTTGATATGACACTTCGGTGAATATTCAGATCTTCAGCGACCTCCATTTGTGTTTGACCTCCTTCGATTCTACCAATTATTCGCACTTCTGACCTTCACTTAAGTGATGCCTTTGGGACATAACTACTAAATACTAATCACTTTCAGAAACCACACTCACTTTAAACAACAGTTTAAATTTTGGAATTTCAACATGCGGCCATTGCGCAATACATTGTCAATCACTAAATTTGCATATTTTCAGAGCTAACATATACGCGGAAGTTCAGGTTTGTCCTCAATTCTATTTAATTAACGTAAATAATTACAGCATTGGACATTGGTTGCAACATTAACTTAGTATAATTTTTCTCATTAGCCTTTAATTTTGGTGCCCAGTGTAAAAAAATACCAAAATATCATATAAGTTTACCTATGTTTAGTATAATACAGTTCTTAAATAGAATTTTGCGTTTTCTGAAACTTCATTATAAATTCTTTTCTATCATTATTAAATTATTGAACCTATAATCTCTAATTTTAATAGTTTACTGTCATCGAAATAATTCCAGTCTAATTTGTGTTTCTTTGTATCTATTTTATGAAGAATTTGAGTTCGTATATATTTAGAAAATAGGATAATTCCGCTTCCTTCATTTTCATTTTTCTGAAATGAGATTTAGATAGATGTACATACATATACACAAATTTAAGTAAAGAAATTTTCTTTTTATTTTATTCTAGACTTTATAAAAGCAAATCAGCATAATTATTTATATTAAACTACTGCGAAAAGCAAATTTCTCTGTACGCCTTTATTTTATTCTTTCAGTACCCGTGAATTCAAACGCTGAGAAACATTTACAAAATAAGCAAGACACCTCCTCGTCGACGATGTGGACTCTGCAGTTTATTCTCGCCTCCCAATAGCAAAGCTAACCAATGAATTGCGAGGAATCAGAAAGAACAATGACTTACCCGAATAATAGTTTCCTTGGTCACTGTTTATATTATAAAGTGATTTCTGTGTTAGCTTTTCATCCAATCATATCAGCTGCACTTTATAAACAGGACAAAAGTCCCTCAGTTTATTTTCTAATGTTTTTAAACGAAGAAGTAGTTTTCAAAAGACGATGCAGAAAGCTTCGTTACTAATGTAGTATGTTTAAATTAATTTCATTGTTCTTAAACCAATTTCTTGTATGGCGTCTTTCAAGATAGCATTCCTCTCTAACGCTCGGCTGCTCTGCAAAATGAAGAAACCATAGTTAATTTTTAAAGTACAATTCTAATATTATCTGCTTTTATCATGTATTAAGTCGGATCTAACGAAGGTTTTGGTAGATTAGTTTTGGTAGAATGCTCAAATGATTACTATGACTTTATAAATACATCAAATCCTAGTAATCACTCAGTCTAAGAAAAGGATACGTGATATTATAAGTAAGAGCTGCTCCGTTCGCCTTCTACCAAACAAGTTTTGAATTAGAATTGCAGAACTAATACTTTTACTTCCTTCTACGAAGTATTGTATTTGCGATAAATTTTGGGTACCACATTTCAACGGGAATATCCATTTTGACTGTTTCTAAATGCATTTATGCACAGAATAAAGGACTCTTTTTTCCAAAACGGGTTGTAAGATGGATTTAAAATGGATTCAAAAGGATTTTTTTCTTGACATTTATACGTACACATTTATGTATGTATGATTGTATCTCGCACATCTCAAAAATAATTAGCCGTAAGGACATTGAAATTTTGTGTAGGGGACTGCTATAACATCTAGTTGTGTACCTCACTTTTTTTCATTGTTATCGGTAGTACCAAACGTGTGTAAGTGCATGTAATATATCCATCTATACTTAAAGATTCTAAAGTAAATTGGAATCGAAGCAAGTTTACTCCTCAACAATATTATATATGTTATTGAGGAAACTAATATATATATATATATATATACATATACATATTATATATCTATATCTATATCTATCTATCTATCTATCTATCTATATATATATATATATAATAATTTATTTCCTAAACAGTATTGATTAATTGATTATATTATCTCCTAAGTTTAATTAAAGTAGAACTATTTTAAAAGTGTGAATCCATACTGGTAAGTTATATTTTGAAAGATGTTTTGAAGTAATTTGAAAGCAAAATGTTAATAATGTTTTAACGGGGACTGGAGTTAAATCATCACGAAGAATAAAATTTCAATTGTAAAAGGAAAAATTAAAACACGTAATCATTGTCATTGATCGGAAATTAGTTGACTTTTCAAGGGGAACAAACCAACTCCCGTTCAATGAACATATATATATATATATATATATATATATATATTGTAATAATAAAATTCCATAGTCAAAAATACACTTAAAATTCTAACTGTATGTTCTTTTCATTTTTAATGGCGACGGTCTCTTATTTGAAAGTACGTGGAATTAAATCCACAGCCCCGTAGTCAAGTTGTTTTTCCCGCCTTTTCTACACGTACAGTTATAGAATGTTCTGGAGGTATTTAAAGCAAACTGGAATGGCTGACGAAACTGAAATCATTTCTTTGAAGCTCCGCCTTTCCAGAGGCTATAAAAGGACTCGCAAAGGAATATCGGGGTCTTTTCTTTAATGTAACGATGCAGTAAACTTCATACAAAAAGCTATTAGTAGTTCTTTTTTATTTACTCTGGAGATCTGATTTTTGTAACTGCTAATTCTCCTGAATAATAATAAATGGATCCTGTTTTTTAAACTTATCGTCTGATACTTTGAGCTTCGACTACGTCTATTATTCTTCACCAATCTATTTATTCGAAACAAAAGCTGGTACATCACACACACATATATATATATATATATATTGTTTTGTATATATATATATATATATATATTATTAAAGCTATTATATATATACAGTATTAAAGAAAGTTTTACAGCAAAAATATCTCAATATTATTTCCGCGCAATATGCTGCTGAAAAATTAATTAATTTTAGACAAATATACATCCTTTGTCAGAAAAGTTCCAGGACCTTTTTTTTTATTATTATTTCTGAGTTTCCTGTACTAAAAAGGAACAAATGTTGTTTTCATGTTACCTGGTATGTATTCTTACTTGACATGACCTTGCCATGTTTCTACACAAACGTAGTAGGGCTACACAGGGGTGAGCTTAGCAATACACTGTTCGGACTGCTGTCACATTCGTTAATGGATGCTGATTGTGAGCAAAGAGTGAACATTAAGTTTTGCGTTAAGCTCGGGAAAACCCTTAGTGTAACATGCAATATGATTGAGCAAGCATATGTATAAACTTGCTTCGATTCCAATTTACTTTTAACATTCAAGAAGTCGGTTTTTCGAATGGCACAAAAGGTTTCGTGAAGTCAGAATTTCAATGCAAGACGATTTCAGAGTCCCGGAGCACATACCGATGCAAACGTGGAGCGTTATTGCAAGAAGACCGTTGTGCATATGACATCAGAAGAACTGAATTTGAATCGTGATGCGTGTCATAAGATTTTACGCGAAGATTTAGAGAAACAGAAACGTAATGCAGGAGTCGTCCCCCACTCACTAACAGATGAACAGACAGCGGAAAGACGAAGAATTTCTGCTGAACTATTGGATAGAGCCAGACATAATCACACATTTGTATCAAAGATTATTTTGGTTTTTTTCTTCTTTCCATGAGTGAAAAGGTGACTGAAAGGAAAGCTTTATCGTGATTGCAGACATCCAACGTTATGTGACAAATAAGCTTGCAAGCATCGCAGTTAAAAATTTCCCTGCTTGCTTCCAAAACCTGTAGAAGAATTGACAGTTGTGTATAGATAGCCAAGGGAACATCTTTGATAGCAGGTCGGATTTGGTAAATGAAATTTTCCATTTTTTACGAACTTTGTCCTGGAAACTTTCTGACAAAGGATGTATATAGATATATAGAGAGATATACACGGGTAGCCATGCAGTTAGGCGGGTTTCGAACCTAGGTAGAACAGCCCATTGTCAGCGGTTTTAACCATTTAGCCATCGAACAGTAGGATAAAAGTAATTAAAACAGAAATTTTGGGAATGATCCTAATGATTAGGCATTTCAAATTATATTTCTAACCTATTTACAGAAATATGTGCCAAGAAGCATTAAATTGAATTGAATTGAATTGAAGGGCACATATTTGAGACATTTGAATAAAAATATGTATTGTGAGGTTTACTACTGTGTATTTGCAGTCAAAAGTGAGTAACCTTAAGAACTAGTTAGCGAATAATCGCTTAAATTCGTGAGACAAGAAACAACAAGATAGAAGGGTAACTAACCCTTTATTACTCCAATAAGATTTAACAAAACTCCGTCTTGAAGTGTACAATAAAAGCCGGCACTTGGGCTTGAATTTAAGAGACTAAGAAATAAACTAAAACTAAGATTAACTAAAGAGACATAGCCGAAGCTATCAAGATTCTAATCGAATTGGCCCCTTAATACTATTTGACTACGAAGCTTATCAAGGGCCTGAGTAAGACTGAGCGTAATAACAGCTTTGAATGAGAGAGTAGCTAAAAGGCAGACCCGCATAAATCAGAAACTCTGATTCTCTCTAACTCAGCAAATAGAACTTCACGGTTTAAATACCGCTCCTCCTCATTAAGTATTCAGAGTGATTCCAAAACTACGTTCTGGGCGGAAGTAGTAAGTTGAAGTTAAGAATTTGACAGGAAAGGAGCTTTAACTTAAAATTTAACTGTTAATAAAATTAACATAATATTTACAATATGTCTATAAAGTGTTAACCAATTATGTTCAAGGAAAGTTTTCATGCTGTTATGTATCTTTAAAAGTAATAGCTGTAATATATCAGGGCAAAATCCTACGCGCCTGCAACACAAACAAATTCCAAACTAATGGGAAAATAAAAACACTCTGAAATTTCAAAATCTAGCTACAAATTTGGACTCTTTTGCAGATTTCAGTGCTTAAGGTTAAGTGCTCTCAAGTAACCGAATAGCTAAGACCTCTGAATACTGGTAATTCGGTCTGGATTCGGGTTCATCAGTGGTTCACTCAAGGAAAGTTTGCAAGTAAGTAAAGTACCTGAACAATGGTAGTTCGACTCGATTCAAATACCGGCGAAACATCTGGTTATATGGGCGTTACATGTGCGAAGCAGATACGAGCCAATTTTCCTTAGAAAGTCCTCCACGTAGGCCTCTTTCTATTTAGGCAAGAATTCCTTGCGTACTTTGTGATAATTTAACAACTTAAACCAAACGCCATGGGTACAAATATGCAAATACACTGTCTGCTTAAGGTATTTTCTTAAGGCACTGGCTGTTTATCCCTGAGTAACTTGAGTGCCATCAAATTCTCATTTGTAAATCCTTTATGATGGCGTGGCTTATGTTAGGCACGTAGCTCTAAAGTCCTTCGTCATAATCTATAAAATTCATTATTTCAGACAGCAATTCATTTTTTAAGCCTAAGGCAATTTAAAGGTTTACATCGCATTTCAGTGGTATTCATGGCAAATATCTCTAAATTGCGTTTTATAATTTGAGTCTTCTTCAATTAAAACATTTCTCCTATCTTTCCATTTTAAGTATTTTGCTTCTATCCATTTATGTATATAAATTATTCGTTATATTGCTTTAAAAATAGGCCCCCTATCTTCCTTACTCTTTTTAATATATTTTTTTAACTGTTGGGTGCTTCCACCTTTCCTTTCAGTTGAATAGGAATAATACAAGCTACAATGAATTATCTGAGAGCTTCTATTGGGATATTCGCAAGCTATTCTTAAAATTTGTCAGTCAATCTCTAATATATCTGAAATAAATTTACGCCTAGAATCAAAAGTTGAATTATTAGAACATAGTTGAGTTAATAGAAGAATATTAATGGACTAAATGCCTCTGCGTTAATAGTGGTTGCAAAATTTTAAAACTATGACTATCATTTAAGTCACTTTTCCAACATATTAAAATCTCAGAAAATCAAAATACCATGAATTCTTAATTTTGAATTAACAAGTAGCAACTTGCTATGCAGTAGAAAGATTTGGAGGTGAATTCTTGTGTAATTATATAAATAAGACTTTCCAAAACTGAAGCATGACTCTACTATGAGAGTGTACTATTTTGTTTTAACAAGAATTTGGTAACCATCCTTAATTGCTAGCTTCTGTATTCACATGAAATCTCTTCTTTTTTCATTATATCACTTCCAAATAGGAGCAAATAGGTTGAAGTTAAGTTGTAAGAGCAAACGAAAAAAGACCTATGTGGTCAAAATTTTGCGCATTGTGCTGCAAAATTAAGGAATTCAGAAGATAAATTTTAGTACGCGCGCTAAAAAGTTATCAAAAACTGTGGCTTCGTGAAAACTTCAACATAAGCATATTTAGTTGCTATGAAATGTGTGAAAGAGGAGAAAAATACAATATTTGAATATTTACAAGTAAAATTAATAAAAAGTAAGCTATATGCTAAACGAGTTAAGTAATTTTTAACACAGTAAAAAAACAAATCAATTGAACGAGGTAAAATAAAAATAAAAATAGTAAGCTATATGCTAAACGAATAAAGTAGATTTTAAAACACAGTTAAATACTAATCAATTGACCAAGGTAAAATATAAAAAATATTAAATTTAAGAAGCGGTAAATGGTTAATTAGCCCAATTCGAAGTTCATTTTGGCTTGTAAAGGGAAATTTTTAAAATAAATTTCGAATCAAGCTAACTCCATTACGCGTTTCGCCGAAACAGACAATTGAAACTTTCGCGACAAATTTTTTAAGGAATTAAATAAACTACGTCAAAAACCTTAGTTTCAATTCTCTGTTACAATTCCCCTACGCGTCTGCTTATTTTGACACATTAAGGTGCAAAAAAAAAAAAAAAAAAAAAAAAATGGAAAGGCAATTCCGATGTACAGAAAAAAACAAATAGCGATATGCTATTAGTAAAATATACAAGAACTTATGGATTGGACATGCGACCTTAAAGAATTAAAACTTTGTAAAGGTACCGTAAATTATATTTGCCCAGTCGGTATAGTGTATAGTGGTTGGCGTCACTGACTACCGTGCCGAAGGGCCCGAGTTCGAATCCCGGAAACGGCATGGATGATTGTAAATGTAAAGTTTCCGTGCGGCATGAGGCGCTCTAAATATGCGGTGAGCCGAAAGTCCTCTCGAGATGTTGGTGGTAGGAGAAGAGGGGCGGGAAACTTTTCGACACGGAGTGCTGTCCATCAAAATTGGGGACGGAAATGCGATAAATTGCACTGTCGCCTGTAAGGTGCTCAAGGTTGTTGCCAACAATAGGCGTAAACTTGCGCTCCTTGCCACGAGGAATTTCGTGGGCTTGGGCTGACTATAGGTCAGACACGTGAGCATTAGCAACAACAACAACTTCCTATATATAAAGGTATATAAATTTAATAAAAAATCGTATATTAAGTGCATTAAACATGGTGATAAGATCAAAAGTAAAGATAATTAGTCGAGTGTATAAGTTATAGTTAATGAAAAGGGTCAAAGTTTAGATCGTTGAAAAGTGCATTGTTAAAAACACAGGGACATCAAAACACAAGACAGGTAGTATAGCAGCGTATTAATACGCTAGAAATAAGCACCATTATTACTAATATAGTAATATAGTGTTTAATTAAGCAATCACATTGAATCCGCGGAAAGCGTATAACAAAAGAAAGCAACAAATTATCTTAGATGATAAATTTTGTATGTAAATCTGGTCGTTAAGTTTAAAGTTTCAACTTCCCCGTTCACACTTGGATGAATTTGTTAAACGCATAGACTTGTTAATGCTAACCCGTTACATTTAGAATACACTGGGAAGATCGTGACATAAAATAAACTCATAAGATGTGGAATATTTTTGCTGCAACATCCACATCATAATGCTCTCAAAACATTAGATTTCGGAATATATCCTTCGCTGGAAACGGAATAATTTTTGAAAAATGCGATTGTAACGAGATATATAGTTCCATTTCTGTAGATAAGTTTTTCATTTTAATTTAATTCTCAAATTAGTATGTGCACTTATATCTGTGGAACTGAATTTCTTCAGAAGACATTAAACAGGTTTCCATATTATTATTACTATTTACTACTGTTAATTTTGCTTGCGGTAGTTAAGGATACTTTTTCTGGAGAAAAAAATCCTGTCGGAACTAAAATCAAATTTTTTTGCTGTATAAGAAAATTTATCTATTTTTCCGCATTAGAATGCTTAAAGTAAAGAGGAGGTGCCATTGAAAAAAATTTTAACTTTTAACAATATTTTAATGCTTTTCGATTTATATTAATCTACGTTCAAAAGTGAAATAATGTAACAAAAGTTTGCGTTTTTAAAATTGGAATTCTCAAAATAAGCCGAGCGTATCATCAGGCTGTCTGGCAGCACGGTTTTTCATATGCATCAGATATGGAGTAACTAAACGCCTGTTTATAAAGTGTTTCCGGGTTCCTTTCGTAGTCAATCATAGTACTAAACACTGGAGAAACACTTCTAGGATTTGTTTTTAAATTCTAGTTATGATTATTGGTTTTCCAACTGAAGTTTTCTTTCATGATTTCACAATCTGAAAATTTTGCAGAATCATGATGACTCATAATAAAAATTCTCGGCTTATTATCGATATAAGTTTATAAAATTTGACAGGATAGATGATTTAGTTTTTAAACTGCGGCTTCCCGGATGACAAGAATTTTAGCAGCATATGAATTATGAACACTGTAACACGAACTGTTAACACTGTAACACTGTAATAATAATTCCATGTTATCACTGTAATTATAGTAAAATCCTGTCAAGATGTTTTTTAAGAATCGGAAGGCTAGAAATTTCTTAAACGGGAAGATTTTTTAAGAAGAAAAATTTGTTGATAGCTAGAAGGTAGTTAGTGACCAAATATAAACAGCAAAGAACAACAAAGAAGAGCGAAGAGCAGTAGAGAATGTTTATAGAATACAAAATAATTTTTCAAACTTTTTTTAGTTTAATTATATTTCAAAATTTCTAGTTTGAATTCTGTATAATAAAGCTTAAAATGTTTAATTGTGAAAATTTTAAAAACAAAAATATGTTTACTGTTCCAATTTAGCAATTGATCCAGATATAATTCAGGAACGTGACTTCGTTAATAATTTTCTTGTTTGCTCCTTAAAAATGATTTGAAGAATTGTCAACTTAATCTAATTTATGGTTTAATTTGCTTTTGATTCAAGGAAAAGGAACTCCAATTAAGTCTTAAAAATCAAAGAAATCAAAGAAATCAAAATCAAAGAATCAAAGAAATCAAAGAAAATCAAAGAAATCGAGTAAGAGACATACGATGTTTCTGTAAGATGGCTAAGACAAAATTAATGTTTTATATATATTGTAAACATTTTAGCTGTATCGTGAATTTATATATTTAAATATGTATCGTGAATAATAATGTAAGTAGCTACTTGTTCGTGGTAACGGCCCATATATACGTATAATATGTAAAGAAGTTGTCCCAAATAAAAATGTGCCTACCTAGAAATTCATTACAATATTGCTTTTGATAGTACGTATCAAAAGCAAATGACGTACGTAAGAGTGACATGGTCCCATATGTATCATACTGCATTGTGGCACGTATAGGTTCAGGCTTTCTACAGGTGTTGTTAGAACTGGTCTTTTGCTTGCTGTAGGCACAGGTCGTCTCATTTTAGCATAGTCTGACCTCACATTTTAACAAACTTATGTACAGAAGTCTTGGTTGTTCGTGTAAAGCAAAATTTAGCTTAAAATTCGTCCTGGTAAATTTTAATGGAGTTTTACTTTACGTAAGATTCGAACACAAGAAATCTTTGTAATAGTGTTAACACCATCATCATGTATTGTCCGTCTTTCCCATCGATCTGCTGTCATGTGAAAAGGAAGGAGAAAAACTAAAGTTCATCCGCTCATTAACAAGATTTCTTCACTGTTACGGCTGCATCATAATTAACAAAATACAGCTAAAAAAACTAGAATGTCACTAACAATATCAGCACAAATCAAATGAGCAAGATTTGGTTATACTTTCGTTTTAGACGCCCTTTATTTATCCAACATATCAGTTTTAAATTTTCATGTATGAAATATTATTATATATCAAACTGAACGAGTGACTTTTATGATGCGAACTGTACACAGTGGTTGATAAGAAAATCATTCTGATTTCGCAAGTCTTCGTGCTTGTTAGATTTTCTTTTTCTACAGACATAATAAGTAACGAAAGTTTAAATGACTCTCTGTTTCAAGACATGAATTTGTTTCTAATCCCGAGCATATGATCAATGACACAAACGTCGCGGATCCTTTACATAACCGGAAATTCAAGTGGATGAAAATAAAGAAGTGGCTGTCCAACGCAGACTCTAAACAGTATGCACTTGTGTTGTCATTTTATGCTACTTTCCGAGTGAAGGGTTTTCTAATGCGAGGAAAAATAAGCTGTATAACATTACTACTATTATTGTTCACAAAAACAAATTAAAAAATGGAATTTATTTTGGGGTTATTATTCTAGTACTGAGATTATACGGGAGTCAACTTTTAAAACATAGTAGTATTTATTAGTTTTCCCAACAGTGATTACGCATACGTAGTAACACTGGCGCTAAAAGGAAATTATCAACGTTTGAATGAGCAAAATGTAAAGCAATTTTCGAGAATTATTCTGAATAATTTTGCATATATATATATATAATGTATACCTACCTTGCCCACAGAAGTCCTTATCCGACCTTAAATTTCGTAATCGTTGTTCGTAGACATTCTTTTAACTATAGAAATGTTTTAAATGAGGCAAAAATTACTGTTTTGGCATTTTAAATTTTAAAAAAGTAACTTTGTAAAAATTACAAAATCTATTTTTTTATACTCTTTCCAGGTCCCTGTTTATACCTTTAGGAAAATATTACACTCATTATAAAAAATAAAGCATCGAAAATTTGACTCCCGCGCGTCAAAAATTGACTGAGATATTTAACTTCAATTTAATTGCGATTTTAATATTTTCAATATGAATTCAGGAGTCAGTTAATAAATAAATAAATTCACTTTTCCCCTTAAATGGCATTCAGTAATATTCCTTTTATGTTGTACTAGTACCTTTAATTTATAATTTCGTTCATTTGGTATGCAGAAAGAATTTTCTCATGAGTAATTTATAATCGATAAAAATGCGCTATTAGTATTCTCACACAGATCCATTGCTTTGGCATCATAATCTAATAATCGCGTCAAAAAAGAAAGTTGGCTGCGTCCCAGTATTTCTGTAATATTTTGTAAATATGATCAACAGAAAAGCACACTAGGACTCTTTGCTTAATTGAAGAGATGCTTTCGTGGAAGATTTGACGGAGATTATCTCATGTATACTTTACATCCCTCCCCTTAGCAGACAGCCATAGAGGCTTTGCCGTAATCACATAAACCAAACCAAATCAAACGGCCCAAACAATATGACACGGTGCTAAACCCGATGGAGCTACTGAATGTGTTTGGAACAGTTAATGGTAAACTGATGGTTCTAGCTGAAGAAATAAATTAAATAAGTTTTCAGACTACAGTAATTTGGTCACGTGATACATTTTAGTAAAAATATGGCCCCAAAATATCATTTTTTTCATAGGCCTTCTATTAAGGAAGTTTCAACAGAAGACTTTATTCAGATGAAAACACTTCCGGGGGCAGGGAAAAATACACAAAACTGACCCTGAAATAATTTGTCAAGAGTATATGATTTGACCACCTTTACCCGCTGCGAAAATATCGATTTTAACTAAATTTCGTGTAGAACAAATTTTAAAAACTTAATTTCGTGTAGTACAAATTTCGATTTTTGGAATGAGACTACTACTGAGGACCTTGAAACTAAAGATCCTTTATAAATATTTATCTGACGTAAAAAAGATATCTTCGAACAATTTGTATCTGGAAACTTAATATCCATACTTGCCTTCAGCAATATCGCTGTAGGGTCGCCAAAAGTTTTAATCAAGGGCTGCCTCGGATAATTTTTATTGTACAAGGATGGAAATTTCTTCTTATTTTATTTAATCATGCTCTGCCTCTCTCTCTCTCTATATATATATATATACACTCTTTTGCAAAAAATTCTAAACACCACGAAGGAAGTGATTATTTTTGATGAAATTGAATATGTGTATAGCTAATACACAGATAATAAAATGTTTAAAAAATCAAGGTCATAGTATCTTTCACGGCTCACAATCATCCATTAAGTGTTCAAATTAGTAGTTGGTCGAACCACCCCTGGCGGCAATGCATGTTTTAATTCGTCGAGGCAAGGACTGGTAGAAATTCCTAATGTCATCTTGCGACACATTCTGCCAGGCATTAATCAGTTGTCGCTCCATATCTGCGATATTTTGTGGTGCCCGAATCTGGCTGCCTTCCATGTCCCAGACTTGTTCGATTGGTGAAAGGTCTGGTGACCTTGCTGGCCAAGGACGAGTATCAACCGCACGGAGACAGTCCAGAGATATGCGAGCGGTATGTGGTCTGGCATTATCTTGTTGGAAAATGGCCCCAGGATGACGTGCTATGAAGGGTAATGCAACCGGCCGCAGGATGGTATCAACATATCGTTGAGCTGTTAAAGATGTACGGAGGATGACAAAAGATGACCTGCTGTCATAAGAAATAGCGCCCCACACCATCACACCAGGGTTATTATTGGGACCGCTGGCCCGTCCTTTCCAGGGACGAACACGGTGGTCATCCGCTGCAAGAGCGAAGCGGGATTCATCGCTGAACACTATACGATGCCAGTCTGATGGCAGCCATGATGATCGGCTGCAACACCACTCCAAACAACTCAGCCGATGTTGTGGGGTCAAAAGCAAACGTCTTAAAGGCCTCTGTGAGCGTAACCCTCGCCTCGGCTCAGGTAAACATTTTTGTTCGCAGCGTAGGTATCCCGGAATATCTAGATGCCGATTTTCGATTATTTGATGCTTCGAACGTATGTAAGATTCCTAAAAAACAGTTGCAGATGACAGGCATAGATGTAGCAAAGATAAGCATAATCTTACGGATAGTCCTTGGAGGAAAAATATAAAAGACGACAGAGACCAGCGTGCTACAGCTGTAGCCGATCAACCAATCCAGGCGGAGAAAGGAGTAAGTAAGTACAAAACGGTACCGTGCAAAGCAAAGGAAATGCCAGTAATTGCGATAGGGTCAAAGAGTCAAATGTGTGACATACATAAATAAATCTATCTGACGACATTATACAAAGTAAAAAACAAGATTTGGGAAATATATTCATAAAATACAAATGAGGTGACATAAGTGTACACAAAGCGTAGTAAAGTGATAAGCACAAGGTATGAAGTATGCATAGCGCCGTGAGATGGTGGACGGTACCACGAGAGGTATAGACGTGGGTGTAGTGCGTTGAATAGTCGACAATGATACCGTTGGGACGGATCGAGCCTGGCGAACAATCATCCTATTTTGCTTCGCATTTGTGCTCCTTGCGATTCCAGAGCCTTTATTTCATCGGCAATTTCCTTGTAGCAAACATTGCTGCCAACATCTTTGCACAGCAGTGTCTGTACGCTGCAGGTGGCGGCCTATTGCACGGTATGACCATCCAGCTTCACACAACCCTACAATGCGACCACGTTCGAAGTCGTTTAGTTGTCTGTAATGTCTTCGATATCGTCGTAATGGCATCTTTAGTTGTTTCTTTACGGAATTGCAATGGCAGCAATAAAAAAAAAAAAAAAAGATAAATTATCCGCCTCTGTTACTGATTCTATACTTTGCGAACTGCGCACTAAAAATGCGTGCTATGATCGCAATTCTTGTTCATTTGCCCTGAAACTTTGATCATTTGCATGTTCTATCAAGATGTTTTTTAGCATACTAAATTTCGTTACGATCGCAAAAGTCCTTCTTGGTGCTTCGATTTTTTTTGCAAAAGAGTGTATACATAAATTTTGGTTATCAAAAGCATTTGACCCCTTTTCCTCCGAGGAGCCTGCATAAAAGTTTAAGGCTAATCTTTGGAATATGGTAACAGGTAGTTTGGCGACATTTTGGTAAGGAGATAAAGGTTACTAGCTAGGACTTTAGCAGTGTACATGGGTAAAGTCAAGAGTGTGCGCAATGCCATTTTTGTGCAATTCTGGGATGTTTTTTAAAGTGAAAATAGGTCGACGTGTACATGGATGATACCGTGTATGTGCAATTCTTAAAAACGCGGCAAGCAGTGGGAGATTCTGCACTTTCTCCCAATTTCGCACTTAATCTTCGTCATGATTAAGCACTTTGGTTCCATAAAAGTTCTAGCATAAGCGTAATTTGGCTAGTAAATTGTAGGGAAAAAATGTTGAGTAAAAAAAAAAAAAAAATGCCTTTACTTCGTGAAAACAAAATGGCGTCCAAACAAAAACTAGCAGGTTGCTGTAGCACGGTTGGTTGCCAAATTTTCGCCAAAAAATCGCCAAGTTACCATAATCCAAAGATTAAGCAAATTTAATGTTCATATATTTTTGCTAGAAAAATTCACGGGGCTATTATTACCACAGCCTTAAGAACTACTTTACTTAATTCACTTTTTAAACTGGAACCATTAATCTGGGACCAACATTCGAGAGATATTCAGTCTTTTTTAAAATTTTTCAAACCTCCTGTATTTAAATAATAACAATAATTTGAGAGGATTCGGATTTTAAAGTCGCACTAGTAGGTTTATTTTATACTCTCGCTTGCCTCGTAGTTTACCACTCTGCTCTTAGACTCACGCCTGCTAACAATACTCTTTTGTATTTTGTAACTTTATTATTAATCATCGTTTTATCCACAGTATGGCCACATAAATTTCGACAGAAAAATCACAAAATATTTAAAAACTTCATAGCTTTAGAATTCCTGATGTGGTGATACGTATTGTTCTAAAATTTTTCAAGATTCGTTTTTTAAATATGCTTTAAGTTACTTCATTTCAATGGAATTCTAACTATCTTTATCAAAAGAGATAATATACTAAATAATTATTTTATTACTTTGCAGCTTTTGCGCAAGTATTAATATATATATATGTAATAAATTCAGGAGCAGGAAGCATTGACCAGGAATTGGAGGCGAAGGCAGATTTAATCTTCATTTTTTTATTTTAGCAAACTTGTTGCGGCGACAATCAAGTTGGCACATTAATTGTGCCTCTTCCAAGAGATTTTACATTTTAGATAAATTTGCAATAAGAAAGAAAGAGCAGACAGACTGCAGTGCGGCCAGGTCAAAGCATAGAAAGCAAGTGCGTAATGTTTAGGATGAAAGTCAGACTGAGTTAGTTTTGATTTTCAAAGCATTTCGATTGGATAGTTAATATTGCTGTAAAATTATTATTGGCTGCTTGAGTTTTAGTTTTATATTTTTTATCTTACATGTATATGCATATTAAATAATCTACTAGAAAATAAATTATATATATAGTGAAACAATAACAGCTATCTTAGTCTTGAGCTCCCTAAAAAAATATGATAGTAAGACTTGCAAGCTCAAGACAATAATTAGTCCAAAGGGGGCTTTGTCCCTTGGGGACTATTGTTTTCGTTTTGCGATTTTGCGTCGAATCACTCTGAATGTCCGTTTCACGTTCCAAACTGTTGCCACCAAATATTATCGCACTGTATTATATTCGAAGAAATTAAATAGTGAAGAATCAGCATAAATGTATGCATGTTTCTTGCATTGTAATAAAACAACGGTACCTAAAGCCATCCAATTTTGAATGACGTAATCTCCTACTGTGAATATGGGCATCTGTAAGCCCAAATTTCAAATTTGGAATTTTTTTTATTACCAATTTCGTATTTTGTAAAACTTTAACGAATTTTTGATCAACAAACTCAAGGATTTTAAAGCCAGCAATGGCAACGTTGTACAGAAAAAACATTTTTATCTCCAGCGCGTGAGAATGTGTATGGGAAATTCTAAAGATATGCTCAATTTAAAATTATTTTGCGATATTGCTGTTGAACTGAATTTTATGGTTTAAGTGCGAAGAACGTGATATTTGCTAAATAAAGGTAACACACAAAATATTTAAAAAACGCCCCTTTAAACGTAATTTAAAATCTGAAACTTTTTTTTTTTTTTTTTTTTTTTTTTGTTTGTTTGTTTACAGAATTTTCAGAATTTTAGGTTTCAGAAATGTACATATGACTAAGGAATTTTCTTTGTCAAGATGCAAAATAAATTCAATAATCTGACTTCAAAATCGAGACCGGATACACCTAACAAAAAGATCAGAAATTTCGAAAAACAGCGGTTACTTTCCGAAAGTGTGAAAAGAAGATAATTTTCCGTAACACCAAAAGTAACCTAACCGGAAACTGATCTCAGTAGGTGGGATGATATACAATCCACCCCACTATTTGGCATAGGGAGGAGGACAGAGTCTGCCTTTCCCCCTTCTCGATCTCCAGCTCCTAGTGTCGTACTATACAGCAATAATTCGCACCTTTTGAGTTTTAATTATACGCTGCATTTCTGCTTTCTCCTCACGCTCTACTTACGTGCAAGCGAATACCGCCGGCGGCATACGGCGGCTTCTTTGTTGGGTCATATATGGCAAAAGGCAACTATTATTACCAACCACATTTCCACTGATTCTGGCTATCACTACATCTGTGGGTTGCCTTGAATAAGGGTAGCGATAAGTCGCCAGATACAACAAACGAACATTTTAAAGTGATCGCCAAGCTGACTGAAATTGATAGCGCATACACTTTCGAAATAAGTAATTTATTTAGCAATAGAACACCCGTTTAACGGAAGACGATAAAGAAATAAAATAAAAAAGATTACTTTTATGTATATGGAATCATTTCCGTATATCTTAAGGATATTAAAAAGAAGAAAGCTTTCCACCACCCCCAACCTCTGTTACATTTTTTTTCTTAATTCAATACCATTAAGTGTCATTTTTATTTGATTATCATATTAAATGAACAACAGCATCGAAGATGCGACTTTTCACTGCATACTATGTTAAAAATTTTAAAACTCACTGAGTTTTGCGCCTTAAGTAACTATTTCTTAATCTTTCGAGAAGAATTCAATCTTTTCTGCTGCATGGTTGGTTTTCTTGGATTTCCCTATCTGTAACGTGAATACCAGCCAGTTTCCCCTAAAAACTTCTCCACGAACATATTCCTCCCTTTGGCATATAGTCCTTGTGTGCTTTGCCATATTCAAATAACCTAACATCAAACTTTTCTAACTATGCACTACAATAAATCAGCATAACAGTCAACTAAATTATGTTATCATGGCGCGTTAACTGCCAAGCCAATTTGCTTAGCGTCATTAATGCTGAAATTTGTTTTTCACCTGTGTTTACAATAAATTATTAATATAATATTGCTGCGACTATGGTTGAGGATAAGCAAAAATTTCAACTAAGATTCTTTTATGTTTTGTTTAATTGATACAGCAAAGCAGGGGGAGGGCATGCCTTTGAGGAGGACTTTCTAAGGAAAACTGTTTGCTATCCACGTTACAAAAGCTGAAAACCACGAAAACGCTCATGCATGAAATTGTATCTATTTCTTTTAATATTTTATCGACTGAATTAGAAATGAATATTAATTTTTAAAAAGTCTTGTTGTAGGATTCTATAATAAGCTAATTATGTATTGATGAAATTATTAATTTCCCCCTCCAATGGGAAGCACTAGGCAAAATTATTAATTATTAACCAGTAGAAAATACTAATTATGATTTATGTACAAAAGTTTTAATCAACAAAATTGATTTTCAAAGATGAGTACAGTTTGCAAACGCGAAGTAATTTACCAACAAGTAAATCGTATACGTATTTAAAATTCTTAATTTTGAAGATTTTTTTATTTTACTGAATTACTTTTTTTTTAATTTTTTAAATTAATGAATGAAGTCTGAGGCTTACAAATAAAACATGAGGTTTTTTTTTGGCCTGTTTTTATCTCTCAAAAATTCAATCAATTAAATTTCGATCTGCTAACTTAAAACTGATGGTCAAACATTCTTTTCTTCACAATTTATCGAGCAATTCACATATAGCGCAGCAAAAAAAAAAAAAAAAAAAAAAAAAAAAAATTCTCCCACCTTCTTGGCATGGCTTCGTGGTGTGGTGGTCTGCACGCTGGACGCGTATTCCAGAGGTTCGTGGTTAGACTCCCGGCGAAGGCGTTGCACATTTTTCATCTTTCCTGCTTCCAAATTATCTAATATCTCTATAATACTGTTACAGCTTTTCAGTGTTATAGAGCACTAAAAATTACATCACGGAAATTAGGGAGTAAAATTCTCATTCTATACAGCAATCTATTGAATATTTCATGTTAAAATTTTGTTTCACACGCTTTCTACGCACCTTAAATATAGTTCTTGCATTATAAACGGAGGCTGCAATTGTGTATTTTACTTATTTATTCTCATTAGAAGGTGAGAAGTGGAAGGGACAAAGCATTTTGTACTATACATTCTGATGAAACTTAAAGAATTTAAGATATAAGATGACTGAAACTTTTTTAAAAGAAAGATTTGTGACATTTTTCCTCAATCGTAACTTAATTACACCTAGATTTATTCATATTTTAAAAAAATATATTTTACTGTTTTAGTTTATACAAGTTTGGTATCGTGTATAAAATTTAGAAGCAGATCTTAAGTTTTCTGTAAAATGTATAGAAGATTAAAAAATATTTGACAGAAATGTAAAGACAGGTAGAGAGGACCAAAATAAGCAAATTTTTTAATGGAATGTGTGTGCGGAAATGGTAGTGCAAGTCTTTGTTGAGCGCTAGGTAAAGCTTTCTGGTGGAGTAAATTGTAATTTCTTGCGCTAATATGGAACAGTATGCATCGCTACTCGATATGTATTTTAAAAATGCGAAAGGAAATGGAGCATCAAAAGCACATGGGAATTATATTTCGTGCATTTGAACGACATTGGTGAAAATCATACTGAATAATTATGGTGGAAATTCCTCTCTTTATTAGCAGCCCTACCAGTGGCTGAGTGGTTAAGAACAATAAACACGGGGAAATCAATAGAGGTTCTATCCCATAGAAACAGGCTTGGCTGCATGCTTGTTTTCGTAGTTTTTCCCATGCGTAACGTGACTACGAAGGTAGATGTTCTCAGAAAACCCTTTACGAAAGCAACCCTTCCTTGAAGCATATTACCTTCTTGTGCTTTGCCATATGCAAAAAACCTAAACCTATTAGGTAAAACAGCAGCCTTATTTTGGCGCAGATTTTGAATGAATGATTTCGAAAGTGATCAGACACTGGTCTCTTTCCTTCAAAAACTTGCCTGAAACCTTATCCTGTTCTTCACATCATGCACAATATTTACTTAGACATTACGCAGATTTAATGACGTGTCGTCTATTTTGAACTCTGCTTCTCTGATTTCAATAAAGTTTCACCAATATTATTATTCATCTCAAAACCATTTGCCGAAATTAATATTTAAGACATAAGATTGGAAATATGTTTAACAAAAATGTTAATGTTTTGGAAATGTGCTCGCGATAGGCCAAAATGTGCTCACAATAGGCCAAAATGTGCTCGCGAGAGGCCGAAGGTTGAGCACCACTGGTTTAATGGCTAAGTTTAGTAAGTCGCGTTCTACTGTTGTAAGAAATAGTGTTCAAAACCTTGAACGAATTTAGAACTTGCTTGCAAATAACTGAATTTAAACGACTAGGGCAGAATAGCCGCACTTTTTAACATTCTTTACACGATAAGTCTGTCTTTTTAGCTTATGGTAACATTTGAGTGTAATTCACCAAGAGTGGCTAAATAATAATTTACAGTAAATGTATTTGTCAAATTACAGTAAATGTATTCTAAAGGACAAGTTAAAGATATCTGAATTGTGCTTGCAGCTCTTTCTGTCATATATCTCAGTGTTGCAGTGTAATAAAGTAACTTATTTAAGTTATGTATCAGCAGAACTACATATGGCTATAGGTATTTTCTTCTTTAGGTGTCTAATTCATGTCTACTACCTCAAAAGTCATCAAACAGTATTAAAATAAAGGTAAAACATGATATCTAAGCATACTAAGATCAAGCAAAAAAATGTTTTAGAAAGAGATATATGGAATAAATATAATTTTGCTTAAAGTTACTCGTGATATATACCGTCTGAAAAAGAATATTTAGTTTTCCTTTTGGTTTGTTTTTATTTATCTAGTTATGGCAAAGCACGCAAGAGCTATCTGATCGCTGGAAGGAATGCCTTCTTAGGGAACTTAGTAAGAAAAACTACCTCGCATTTACGTTACGCATAGGGAAAATCACTGAAACCCCCATGTAACCAACCCGTTTTTCTGAAATCGAATACAAAAGCAACCCTTCCTTGAAGTCGGATTATCAGCGTTCAGTGACTTTGCCGCTCAGAGGAAGGAGTATTCCTGTGCAACTTCTATCACACATAATTCCCGTTATAGTAGTAAATGTTTCATAACAGTCAAGAATTTATAACTGCTGTAACGCTTTTAGCCATTGCTCATTATTTATTGAATTCGAAGGTCACTGACAGTTATAAACTTTTTTTTTCTCTTAAATGGTTTGATCTCGTATATTTCAGCTCTAAAAAAAATACTGCATTACACCAAAGTTTATGTCCACGAATTAATTACTGATGACACAATAGCTCAAAATATATAGTTTGTGTTTTCACTGAAGAAATTTTTGTTTTATTCCCTTATTAATAGATTTATTATTACGTATGTACCTGCACACAAAAAAAGTGGAGTTCGAAAGAAGGTAATGTAAATTTAACTAATATAACCAGAAGATGTGTGTGTATTTAATTATGGCAAAGCACACTAGGGCTATCTGCCTAAGGGGAGGGATGCCTTCGTGGAGGACTTTCCAAGGGAAACTGGCTCGTATACACGTTACACATTGGGAAAACCACGAAAACACCCATGCAGCCAGCCCGTTCGCGGGATTCGAACCTCTGACCGAACTACCAGTGTTCAGCGACTTTACCGCTCGGCCGCTGGTGGGCCTAACCAGAGGATGAAAGCGGTGCAAAAGAAAAGTAACATCTGCGCATTGTGTTATAAATGCCATCAAAGTTAGTTTGACATTTCCAATAGTAATTATTCGCGCATTTTGATAGACATATTTTTTCTGCAAATGTTTTAACATAGGTGTAGTTATCCTCATCAGGAATCTTTTGGGACTAATCATCTATTATAAAACCCTATTATAAAACAATTATCTTTTATGCGTATTTAAAATTTTAATAGCAGTATTAATTTTCCTCTAGTTATAGTTCTTTTCCTCTTTCTACATGCCTAAATTTATATAAGCTCAAAGACACCTAAAAATAGTATACGCATAATATTTTTGCAACTAATATTATAGTTTTCTCAGTATTCACTTTTGTTTTATCTGTGGGTGCAACAAATAAACTAATGTACTTTGTTCCCAATGAATTTCAAGCAAGAAAAGACCTAAAAAGTATAGAAAGAGAATAAAAGATTAAAACATTTTATACAGTAGAGAGGCCTTCCGTGTTTGCAAGATTATTTTTCTCTTGAAAGAATGACTCATAGTTTCATGTCCCGGAGAAAACTCTAATCATTTTTGCCACTCATATTTATTTATTAAATTTTTTTCAGTTGTTGACTGTAAGAGTATGGTGCAGTTTCAGTCCTATTACTCGAAAGCTAAGGAATCTCACCGCAGTATAAGCGACTAACTCTAGAGATCTCTAGATATTTTTCTCTATTCAATTTATACTAATAAATTTTGCATGCCTTTTGGATTTCCTAGGCGTTAATTATAAAACTGGAATAAAAATATTTAAATTATGCTGACTTATATTAAGGCATTGTGCAATAAAATATTTAAGACGAAAAAATTGTGTCGACAATTGTTCACAAATATGCTGAATGTAAGTTTTGTCCGTATGCAAACGCGCTAGAACCAAAAACGAAATAAAAGATACGGTGTCTTTAATTAAAACTCTACGTTGTCAAAATTCTTCCTTGAATGCTTCAATTCCATTTCCATGCTGCTTGAATGGTAGATTTAAAAGATCATGGGAGCAGTGCTTTATTTTAGACGACGAACTAAATACGTGCACATACTTCTTGCACAGAGTGACTGAATTTTGTTAAAAAAATACTACAAAATTATTTTTTTACTCATTTTGAGTAGGATAGGCCTTTAATATTATATAGTCTTCTCTGAACATGTATTTACGATTTTATGAAAGCCTGTAAGGATATTTTCCCCACAATTATAGACAGAGGACTTTGAACTTACCGACAAAAGACGATGTGAATAATTATTTTACTTAGGGGAGATTGACAGTGTTTTTTTAGACTTCCTTGAAAACATAATTTAGAATGCAGCTGGGTCGTTTATATTAAGTTGAATAACAATTCATCCAGGCATGCTTTTTATATTTTTAAATTGCTTATTGAAGCATGTGCAGTAGGTTTCTTGTTCTTAAATTTAAATTTTATTTTTAGTATTCTAGTTTTCAAATTGAATTTCATGATCTATAGCTTTCTAAACATATTAATAAGACCAGACTGCATATTTTTTATTATTACATGTAATCAATCAATTCACTAGCTGAAATGCTTTTGAGTTCTTTTTTAACTCCTGTATAATGTAATACCACAGACTTATTGATCTCTTTTAATTTCACAATGATTACTCTAAAAACATTATTAACTTCTTGCTACTTAAGCATTTACATGTATAACATGTATAACTAATCTTCTAACTCAAATTTCATAAAATACTATATATATGCTATCTCCATCTCATTAGCAGCCCTTTTTTTCTCTTTACTTCCTTCGAAAAATAATATCATTTATACTTGCACACTAAAATTGTAATTAAATTACATATAATTACAGGAAGTTACAAAGACTAAAAATGTAACTTGCCTCTAATTTATTTTTTTTCCTCTCCAATTCAAAAGATGTGCTTACTCGAAATACCATCCAAACAGTGAACAGTAGGTGATCAGCGAAATTTTCCGTGATACATCCAAAGTTGTAAACACAATACTTGCGGATAGGTTAATCACTAGTAGTTAGTTCTTAATACGCTGGAGCTCCTCCGGCACGCAATTCCTTTTTCGACAGTTTTTTGTCAATGGCAGCTGACACAATACGCACGGTTACGTTGCATCGCCTCGCAATGTAAGAAGTATAATGACCTCTAAACCATCTGCGTCGTAGCACTTTGTAAATACAGGTTGCCTACTTGGAAATACGGAAGAAGAGTTCACCACTAGGCTTGTGGAGTCAGAATGGGTGTAGGAGAGAAAGCTTTGACTTTCAATATTAGTAAATTAGCAATAATTTCCTTTGCAACTCAAAGAAATTGTTTTCGTATAGTTTAAAATTAAAACGAGAAAAATCTCCAAAAACTGTTAGCACATATTTCTTCTTAGATTTTAATACATTTTGGCGATTTGCAATAAAACAATAGTATTTCTATTAACACATTTTTTAGAAATATGCTCAACTTTTCTCTTAACGTTTTAAGCCTAATTCTTTTTAACCTCTTCTCCCCAAGAATGCCAGAATTAAAAAAAAATAAATAAAAATTCAAATAATACCATCAACAAAGAAGTTCTGATGAATAAATGCGATGCTAAACATTTAGAGAAATTTCACTTTCAAAAAAAGTATTAGTTCTATTCATATTATTTATTACAAGTAAAGTATATTATTTTGCTTATATAAATGAATCTGTATTATTGCAATAACTAGGCTTAAAATTATTAACTTCAAGAAAAAAAAATTCTCTCTATTCTTCCCTCTTTCTTAAAATTAACCAAAATTTTGTGTCTCCTTTCTTTAAGTTCGTATCTGTTACAATATCAAATTAAAAATAATACATAATTAATTTATCAAACTAATAAACAAAATAGATTTTTTTATTATTATTTTGATATAGCTAAGCAGGTAATTCTTACAGCCCACAATGCATTAAATTCTAACTAAATTCTGACTTTGGATTAGATCAAATGTTATAAAAAACTAAGTATAAACAATAAATGCCTTTATGAACTGAGAACAGGAGAGAACAAAATAGACCCTACGGCTTTAAGGCCGCATGTGGCCTTTATAATTTTTTTTTTTTTTGTGCAGCCTTACCTGTTATTTACAAATTGCATTAAAAAACCTTTTATGCTATTGGCACTGCATCGCAAGCTCAAAAATTAAAGACCGAGAATTACGCTCCCGTAAGCATTTTCAAGTCTAGCAACTTGCAGCACTAGAAGAAACTTTACCTAGAAACGAGTTTCTGGAAATTTCTCCAAAGAATTGGTTTCGCTCCGTCAAGTCAAGTAATTAGATAACACTGAAGTCAAGATTCCTGGAAATGTTTCTTTCGACGCTGTGTTGAGTGAAGCTAGTAAATGTAATACTGATTTTATATTCACTCGCGCTCTCAGCCGAGTTGGCTTCTTGGGTACGTTTTTTTCTGTTCAGAACATCTCGATGTTCGTTCAGCGCAGCCACGACCCACTGCCTTTGAACACAGTGATTACACTACAGTTACTTCGCTTTGAGCTGCTCGCCTGCGCTGACGGTTATGTAAGAGATAAAATGGTGTGTTTATTGTACTATATGGTATTAACAAATTTGAAAATGTCAAATTCAAATGAAGATTATATCACGCACAGAGACCATAATATGTTAAATTAGACACGTAAAAGTACGGTCGTATAACAGTAAGCTTACACTAGCACAGCAACAACGTGGCTGAAAGGCAGAACATGCTCTCGTACTGAAGTGACTCAGATTTCAGCTTAAATACTCATTTCTACTTAGTTTACATAAATCGTAATCCTGAAAACTTACTCTGAAAGTGAAACGTATGAGGGAAAGGAAAAAGTAAAAGAAAGTCTTGTTCCAAAATAAAAATATCCATTAGAAAATTAAAGTCAACCCTACAAGTTTAGTAATAATTACAGAACAAATAACACTCCAGATCCTATAAGCTCGAGTGTCCTTTTCCTCGATATCAAAGTTTAATGGGGGTTCTCAGGGTATAGGGTATTTCTCCCACTTTCTTAGCGTGCCTTCGTGGTGTAGTGGTCTGCACGCTGGGCGCGTGTTCCAGACGTCCGTGGTTCGATTACCGGCGAGGGCGCTGCTCATTTTTTTACATCCTCTGCTTCCAAAAAAATCCTAATGTCACTACAGTGGCGCCCGAACTAAAAAAGGGTTGTGGATGATGATTCTCCATACCCAGGCGATTGGGCCTCCTAATCCCAAGTCGCCCTTTAAAAGTGGGATATATAAGGTATTTCTCCCGCCTTCTTAGCGTGCCTTCGTAGTGTAGTGGTCTGCACGATGGGCGCGTATTCCAAAAGTCCGTGGTTTGATTCCCGGTGAAGGCATTGCTCATTTTTCAAGTCTCATGCTTCCGAAATAACCTAATGTCTATAAGGGTAAAGGGGTTCTCGACCCCTGAGATTTGGATTTTCTTCCACTCGGTTTACCACACCGTAATTTGAAAAACATAAAAACGAACCTAAACCTATTATTCACCGACAGATGATGTAGCAAGTTGGTAACCTCAGTAATTTATTAACTATTAAAATCATAGATATGCTTTCTTTTCATTCTTTATGGCAGTATCCGGATTTAGTTTTCTATTGCATTTTGTTCTTTTTCTAATTTATTCAAATGCCATCAATCTTTTCTGGCAACTGGATAGTCTTATAAGATCATTTTCTAAGTCTACTAACTTCCTTCTTTCAAAACCCAGAGTTTTTCAGACTTAATCTTAGGTTATAACTGCATCTGAAAACTCTATTTTAAGCGACTTCAGTTTGCTATGAATATAGCAGTGACAAGACCGAAAATCGATAAAAAATTATTTAAAAATGATCTACATTTATGTAATTAATATAAATTAAAGTCATTCTTCAAGTTTTTCAAATAAAATGTCAACTATTTACAGCCTGTCACCCCTCCGCATACAGAATATAAACATTAAGGTCATTCACAATTTAGACAAAAAAAAAAAAAAAAAAAAAGTTCTTAAACGAAAGGCCGTAATAAAATTACACTACAGGTTAAAAGTTATGTACCATAATTACTTTCTTCAGAGAAAGAAGACTGATTGGCGTTCGTTAACTGAACTAGATCTGCTCTCTGTTTCAAGAAAAAAAAAAAAAAAAAAAATCATTAATTCTATGCTCCTTTTTCCAGTACAGAATCTGCATTTGTTAAGAGAAGTAAAGAGTTTTGTTAACTTTGTGTAAAATTTTATAATCAGGAGTTCTAAACATGTATGCAGTATATTATTTTAAGCCTTTTAATTATTAGCTATTTCAACAAGAAAATGATTTCACCTGGAAATATTTAATTCCGTAAAAGACATTTTGTGTTTCGAAAGCAGTCGCATAATACCATAAGAATTGAGGCTATCTTTTAAATCTGATTTAATTTAGAGGGAAAAAAGTAGCTGCTCCTTTTATGGAACGGTACTTATTTCAAGTGACAAATGATACGACGTTAAACAGCTTCCTCTTCATATAGACACACAAATTACCCTTCATGAATCCACTGCCAGTACAGTCTGCGTGGAACGATTATCGTGCGAATGAAAATATACTAATAAAGCGGGCTTAATTCGCTGAAGTAGCATGGATCGGCACACCGGCTTACAAATCCTTCGCACTTACCGATGGAGATTTCACACGCACACGTATAAAATCATCCTAGGGGTAATGTTCCCAATAAAAGTTGAGTAACGTATAGGACATAAAATACAAATATCAACTCTGAAAGAAAAATAATATTTAGGAGAGAAGAATCCCCATTATATTCAGAAGTGGAGAAAATATTCTGATACTTTCTCTTTTTTCATAATCTTTAATCCTTTTGAAAGCTGCAGTAACATTTTAGAGTATATATTAAGAGTTCAGTTATTTTTCCCAAACTTTCAATGTAAATGTGATTGGTAGCCATAACTGGGTGAATATATGAGTAATCTGACGGTAATAAGCATTTGTAAAAAGCATTCTTTGCAGGAGAGGCAAAATAAATTCCTTTATGCTAGTCAGAGTTATATTTTCGTTATTAAGTGATAATGAAAACAAATTCTCACTCATTTATTATATTAACTAAGACACATCTATGATCTCGTGCAATCAAAAGGGCTGTTGTTCAGATTAAGAACCTCAGACATATTTCTTCCGAGGGATTTGTGAACATTCCCCTTTATGCAGCGGCTCGAAGGGAAGAAAAAGTTCCGTATTCAATGCAAGCCTCTCACGATTATTACAGAGAAATGGCTTTTGAAAGCCCATGCACGCAAATGTTGTCTTTGTTCACGACAGGTAGCGGCTAACAACGTTGGCAGGGAAACAGCAACAATGTACATTCGGGAAACAGATTGAAAGCCAGAAAATACAGAACTGAATTATCCAAATGGATAAGAGATGGAAAGGATTTCATTTTTGCATTCTGCTCTCAGTTTGAATGGGAGTATAAATTTTACTTAAAGGACAAAAACAAAGTATTATGTTAAAATTTCAATTTGTTTCCTATAATTGGTAGTCAAAGACTTCTATAGCTTCCTAAGAAGGTTTACTTATGACATGAAATGTACTACAACAAATTATTAAAAAGTGCAAGCAATTAATATATTTGCGAATCCTGCAAATCAAATTCGAAGTAAAACATTTTAATTTTTTTCAGTTATAGTTTTGCCTCTCGATTTGCTACATAATAGTTGAAAATAAATATGAAAAGTACTTTTCTATCTATTTTCTCTCCGTCTAACATCGTTTACTATTCATTATGATGAAAGCTTTCATAAAAACTTGGAATGAGTGGTAAATAAAAATTATATCTTTTTTAGAATTGCTTTAAAGGTGAGAAATGAATCAGTTAATGAATTCTAGCTGCTTCTTTATTTATCATTACGTTTTTATGAAGAACAAAGTAATGCATTGGAGCAAGCTTACTAAATTTTCCCAACTCAATATTATTCTTTCTGCTGTAATTAATAATTCTGTGAACAATTTTATGCATAATTATTTTAAAGCTATAATCTTCCAGACAGATAGCACATAGCTAATTATCTTCTAAATCATTTCTAACTCTTGCTGACTCCGAGCTTCCATTGCGCTGAAAATTTATTATAAAAAGTTGCCGAGAGTGATAATTCACTTATTCTGTAAAAACCTGGATGGACCTTGATTGGAATTCAGACTAGGAGCTGTTTTTCCACTGAAGTACAGCGCCACTGAAGCAGATAACTAGTTATTTATAACCTTTGTCTGAAGGTGATCTGATCTTTTCATTTAAAACTAGAGTTTTATTTCACTGATAAAAACCTCCCAGGTTGAAACTGAAAACTGTTATAGGTGATTTTAAGGTTCAGAATATTCAGAGATCGGTATCCAGAGCATCCGTCTCTGGCAAAAATAGTTTTTATACGGCTGAGCATGAAGTCGAACATTGGATAGTGTTTTAAGCCGTAGAAATCAATGCGGTTTCATTTGTGTGTCAGATTTTATCTATTGTCGTGCCAGACTCTCTACAACCATTGACCACACTGTTACTGCAAGTGAGAGATCCGAAGAATGTGGCAGGCCAAACAGGAACTGAACATCCTGCTTATTGAGTAAACGTAGGACAGCGTGTGAAGGCCTCGCTCTATGCTGTTGGAAGTTGGGACGACAAAGGCTTCGAAGATATGGTATCCACGGGCGTTAAAACCACAGTAATGCAACTGTGCCCCAGTCAAGTATCGGATATGCGAATTAGAGGTAAATGGGATATTTACTTAATGCCCTCCTATATCATCAATTCAGATGCTGGGCCGGTATAATGATGATGAAGGTGAGCTTCCAACGTTCTTTCTTCTCATTACTTCGATACACGAATATGGCAGTCATGATGTAAGCAATAACTGAACCTATCAGAAAAGGCGACGTCAAGAAAAGACTACCTATCAGAAAAGACGACCTTTGGTGCGTCCATATGGGTGTCGTTGAAAGCACGCTTCAGGCCTTGATTGTTCTCTTGCAAGGGCCGTTTCTGGCCCTGATTCCTCTCATGGGAAGCCAAAGTAATAGTTGCCTTACTGACAATCTGTGGCGCTTCTGACGTCATCGCATCGTACGTACGAAAATTTGATGTAAAATAAACCCATTTTCCTCACACTCAGTACATGATGTGGCTGTATGATCCCCTAACAGCGATGCGGACAAGATGTCTGTTGTTTTCGGCTTAGGTTATTTTCGCATATCTGTTGTTCTGACGAATAGAAGACATTGAAATTTTGCTCGCCGCTCATTGTGTCCCTACTCTACCTATCTATTGCAAATTCACATAACACTCATTAAATCTCGACGAACGCGATCAGCAGTTGCACGGTTCGATAATCCGCAGTCTTGGTAAGCTGCGATTCTGGGACGTGTTGGTATGAATTCTTTCGTTTTACATAAGGCATAACACGACTTTCTACACAGGAAACGAAAAATAAACACCATTTCCTAATGAAATGTTGGCATTTCAAGCTGCCTTTTTGTACTTCTTTGAGGTGTTGTTACTCTTTGCGTGTACTGTTAATATGCCATAAAATCTCTTATATTCGCATATCCCGTCCTGCTCTAAATTTCATGCAAGAATGAGGTTTGCTGTGTTCTTTCTTCATTGTTTAACATATTTAAAGGCCACCAGTGTATAAATTCTGTATTATATGTCTGTTATTTCATTATTTTTCGATTAATACCTTATAATAATTTTATTAAAAGAAAAATATATCATCTAGGTTATAAAAGAAAGAATGAAAGAAAACTGGCTTTTTAATCTCATAGTTTTATTTTCATATATCTGTTAAATGCAACCCGGAGTCTTGTATTTCCGAGTCCATTCAAAAATTAGCAGTGCCTTTATTCTTTTATTTTCTTCCATCTCCTCAAATAATTTTGACAGTGAAAAGAGTAGACAATTGTTTCTGCAAGAAACATTTCTTGAAAAAATATGGAGGTAAAATATCTGTTTAATTTTTATGTAGTTAAATTCAGCTTTAAAACTGCAGACGGATAGCTTGCAGTTAACTCTTTCAAACTCTCATATTTCTTAAGCATTTAAACTTACAGAACACACGTTATTAAATCAAAATATACTGTGATCAAAGCACAATATACAGTAAACTAAAAATAAAAGAAACGCACTTCATAATAAGAACAATTGAAATAGACTTGTCGTCTTAATATGCCAATAAATTGGTTTTTCGTATAAATTTAACCCAAAAGGATATTTAACACATTTTTCTAAAGAAATCCAAAAACGTGCTTTCACGTAGAAAATTAGATTTGTTCTTAAAGAAGACATCCTTAGTATTCTGTGCTTTTAAGGTACATGGGCGATTACAATCGAGTACTGATTGTTAGTTTCCCTCAAATTTGCATAAATATTACTTAATCAAAACCAAAGATTACTGCAGAATAAGCTTAAATAATATCAGTTGAGTTTAGGAGTGTTGTACTTGTAATGAAAACTACTAAAGGTCTGGAACTGATTTGTTCCTACCGTACTCTCTTTTATCGAAGTTATCTGTGTTTTCTGGTGAGTTTTCACTGTCAACTGGTTCTAATTAGACTCATGTTAAATTTAGTTATAAATTACAGAAATATATAAAATGTAACAGAAATTACTGATAGCCAAAATCTTCAGTTATACAAGCTAAAATGTACAGAAACTGAAATTTCAACAGACATCTAGAATAATGAATATACAATAACACGCAATCAAGAAACTATTTACAAATTTAGCAAAATTACAATACACTGAAGGGCATTCTCAATAATTATGAACTCTCACTCTTCACAATCAGAGAAAAGATTGTAACATGGCTGAAGTTGTAGCTTCGAAGCAAATACTTTCTTACCTATATTTTAATCTTAAAAGTCTTTTCTACAGGGATCGGAATAGCGATTTATTTTTATGTTATGCTATATTCGCATTTCACAGAAATTTTTTCCTATTTTGTACTAAAGCTCTTTCCAATTTTTGAAGGGGATAGGCGTAGCTCAATAGGGAAAATATTAATAAAACTTTAACACATAGTCAAGTACTAAATTTTGATTAAGAGTTAAAGTGTAGTACTAAAACTTCAAATCAAAATCCGAAATTAAAATAAAATCTGAAAGACTCTCTTGCATTAAACAGAAAGCTTTCCTCTCGTCAGCCCAGTACTCTTATATATACACAAATGTAAAATAACTTGATTTAGCCAAATGTAATACTATTCGTGCTCTACTTTTCTAAGAAAATTGAATAATTATGCACAAAATGATTAACTGCGATTAAAATGCTTTAATAGGATAAAAAACATAGAAGGAAAGAGAGATAATTCATGAAAAGTTTTTAGGCGAGTAAGAGAAAAGTTTAAAGACACCTGAAAGCAACCTTGTGTATAAAATGAGACTGATTTAACCCTGATAACCACGGAAGTAAAAATACAAGACTATTCATTAGGAATAAAAAGGAGGGAATATTAGATTTTCTTGTGTAAAATCCTCGAATTTAGTAAATTCCTTATAAGCAGACTAAGAATACAAGATGCTATTGTCATGTTGGGAGGTAGTACTATATAAGGAGGGTAGTAATATTAAGCAATTTTTAATAATTAGTTTTATTTTGTTTATATTGAATTCTTTATATTGATTACTGACAACTTCACGTAATTACTTTGGCTGAAGGTGTGAAGAAACTCATATGACGTGTATAAGTTACATCAGTATTTATTTCATCCGCTATTTTTAGCCATTATTATTATGCTCAGCTTCTCACACATTCATCATATCACTTCACGGTTGCTCAAAAAATGCATTACAATGGACTTTAAAAAGCGTTTCTTTATGGTAAGTGAACAAGCTTAGAAACCCCAGAAATAAAATATATAAGTGAGAAAAAGTGAATCTGGTTACTCGAAAGATTTTACTCACAGAACTCCATTGAAGTAAAACATTGGAAAGTAAAACTTATTATGGATAAAAGCATTTTTTCCTAACTTTAACAAATCCTCAATAATTAGTTAAACTTCAAAACTAATTGCAATAAATGACTCACATAATCTTTTTGTAGCTGACAGAGTATATAAATATGCCAATCTTGATTTTAAAAATTTGCTCGCAATTGAATAAATATAATTAAAATCATACTTCATTTGTGTTCAAAGTTTTCGAAGTTTAAATAAAAACAGTAGATAAATTTGGAAACCTGAAAAAGCTTAATGGCATTCACTTTCAAAAGAAATTTTTAAATTCTTAGTAATTCAGCTTTTAATAGCATAGAAGTTCCCCCCCCCCAACGGCGAGCTGCATAGTTAAAAATCTCTCCACGCAAACCGATCGTGAAGTATGTAAAAACACTGCAGTCATCTTTTAATGCAGTTATTGATATAATTATGTTCCTAAGCAGGATTAAAGGCTCACATTATTTACTTTTATGTTATTGCGGCCTAGGCAGTATAGGGAAACCGACTGCGATACCGAAGGGCCCGGTTTCGAATCCATGGAGGCATGGGTGTAAATTGTCTGTCCTCTCGTAGGAGGTAACGGTGATCTCCTGTTAGGTGCCTTCACAATAAAATGACCATTAATCACTTCCGCCCTTAAGAGTGGCCAATGCTGTGAAAAGCAAATTCCCGCCGTTCGAAAAAAAAAAAATGTTATTTGAATAGATGAAATCATATGAAGAGTGTGGATGTATTTCTTTCCTCGTTTAACGTTCCTGGGAAGAAAAACGGAATCATTACCTACAATGAATGTTATTCTTAACCTGCGGCTAATTCCTCATCTCTTAATCGTTTTTGGCATCGTGCGTAGTTGAGACCTTTTGATATGACGGAAACCAATTAGCCCCGCTATGGCGAAGCAGTGGAGGTTGGGGTGATAGCGTTGTTTATGCATATCTAAAGAACTCCTTTCAACTCAGCAGTATTTATATGTGGGAGGAACTGCAATGAATGGAGTTGAAACTATACTTTTTCTCCGACAGCCTAGTATACTATGGTTAGGTCTTTCTTCCCTGTCAGCATCTGTCATGCGAGGTGCATTTTATTTCACTCAGCTGAAAGCCCACCTCCTATTTTACTTGATTTCCCTTCATCCTTTCTTTCCACATCCGGGAAGTTCATGTGGTCACGCGACTCTACGCTAATCAGAGCAATTGTCGCCAGGGGCGCAACGATCCCTTTTTTATAAATCCCGCTCGCTAGATAATTTGATAATCAATTGCTTATAATTTTTTACCCTTATATGGTTCCTTCGTAATGTATTACGGTACTAGAATAATCTCTACAAATTTTCATGCTCTATTAATCTGTCAATATATGAAAATCTTTTTTGGACTCTTTGATATATTCGCTTATTGGATTAAACGTATATTTATTTCTGATTAATGTTCGTTTCCTCAATAAAGTAATTGCACATAAAGAAATTATTGTAGAATATATGATTCTATATAAAAAGAAAACTGCAGATTTACGTCAATCTTAAGGTTCATTCTTCCCTCCCGTCCTCTACGGTTCATTTTACATACCATAAATATAGTGTAATTTTTTCTTCTCATGACAAGATATAATATACTAAAGAAACATTCAAGCAATTTACACAGTTTTTATAACTACGTTAATGTCACTTTGAAGTTTGTACAAAAGAGAAGTATAAAGAAAGAAAATTAAATTTATCAGTATAGCATTGAGTATTATTATTATTATTATTATTATTGAGATACTTAGGTTTTCTCTGGAGGAACACTAATGTTCTTATATAACTGAGCATATTGTTTTGAATGGGCTCTTCTTCAAATGGAGAAACATAGGCAGGAGCACAAGTCTCCACATGTCAACAGTAAATACGTTGCTACAGCCTACTCATTTACATAAGACCTAGAGATTAGTGCTCTAAAGATAAATTGCAGAATCTCAGAAAAAAACTGCATATTTATTAACGTTGAATAAATGGACATCTCTTTTATTTCTATTGAAACTGAATAAGTGTAATTGACTACTGTGTTAATTGTAACCATAATTCCACCCTCTTGTTGGTTTCCAGAAATCTCGAGAAGCAAAGAAATTACTTATTACTATGGCCATAGTGCGTAGTGTATATAATGTAAATAATATAGTACCATGGTCCTTTTTGTTTCCAAATTTGTAAATTTGTACACTCATTTATTGATTTAGTATCTGATTTGTTTAATTTTACTTATTACAATTATTGTTAAAGTTCGTTTGTTATTGTATTATAATGTGCATTATTGCATTGATGCTTTAGTTGTAAGAATGGCTTCCTGTTCAGGGACTGTACTGCCCGGGAAGGGGGCAGTACAGTTCCTGAACAGTCAAGATGCCTGTTACGAATTTTGTATTTAGATAGCTAATTTTAGTATAATTATAATTAAAATTGTTCTATTTCCCCATGCAATGCACAGCGTGTTAAAAGAAGAACCCGTTAAAAAAGAGATGAAGGCTATTAAAAGAAATGAACGCTAATAACTAAAATAATAGCCAAGACAATATCTCTAAATTTCCTGTTATGTATTGCTCTATTGAAGTATTATTATAAAAAGAGTCTATGTAGAGCAAAATATTTTGAAGGGAAAACTTTCTTCTCTAAAGCAATTTTATTCAAGTGAACTTACAAAGAGAGAATTACGGAAGAACTTGATAATCTTCACAGACTGCTACTGACACCTTGTGCATGCTCCAAGCTATGAATTCACGGTAGAAATCTGAATACTTATGGTGAAAGAACTTATTTAAAGCAGCTCTCAATCTAAATTACATTGCATCGAATAAATATAAGTTATCATTTTTCAGTGAAATTAAGGAAATTCTAAAAATCTGTGTAATAATTTTTCCTAACTTCCTCAGAAATGTTTTGGGTATCGAAAATAAAGATTTTACACTAATGCATGGAATTAAGAGCTAAATCGTCTATTTACTTTGAAAACATAAACTTCATTGAAAATAAAAAAGATCTTATATTTATTCGACTCAATGCAATTTAGTTTGAGAGCTAGTTTAAATATTTAAAAAAAAATCCGGAAGGTTTCAGATTTTATATTACGCCCAGAGGGGCTTTTTTTAACGTTTTTTGTGTTACCTTTATTTATTAAATATCATGTTCTTCTCACTTAAACCATAAAATTCAATTCAACTACAATATCACAAAATAATTTTAAAAGGACAAATCTTCAGAATTTCCGATACACAGTCTCGCGCGCTGGAGATTAAAAGTCTTCCCCCCCCCCCGTAGAGTGCTTTTTTTTTTCGTGTAAAAGGTTGGCATTGTTCACTTTGAAATCGTTGAGTTTGTTAATCAGAATTCATTAAAGTTTTACTAAATGGGAAATACTAATAAAACAGATTCAAAATTCCAAATTTGGGCTTCCAGATGCCGATATTCGAGGGGAGGACTACGTAATTCAGAATTTGATGTATCTGGGTACCGCGGTTTTTTCACAGTGCAAAAAACATACTTACATTCATGCAGATTTGTCATTATTTAATTTCTTTAAATAAAATGTAACACTCTAATATTTGGTGGCAAAAATTTGAAAAGTGAAACGCCGTTAATAATGAACCAACGCAAAATGCCAAAACGAAATTAATAGCCCTTCTGAGCAAATTTCCCTTTTGGGCTAATAAATGATGATAAAATAAACATTCCTCCAAAACGAATAACAGGAAACCTCTGTTTATTACTGAATATAAACTAAATTCCTTCATGTAATAATATAAACATAAAAATTTAAAAAATTTAATACCAAGAAAAAAACCATATAAATCATTAAACTAATAACTAAAAAAGTCGAAAGAATTTGTTTATAAAAAAGAATAGAATTGAAAATGATTACAGAATACTTGGAGGAAACGAAATTATTCCTTGTTTGATCATTGCATAGTAGGATGCAATATCATAAATGGTAGGCAAATACATAAGGACAGGAAGAACAATTTTAATAATAGCTAACTAGACGTAGACAAATCTTGAAATGTGAGCCATTAAATAACAAGACAATTAATCAAGACCATTTCTCCTTCCCACCGAAGGTGATAAATTGGAAAGACATTAAGAGAATTAAGAGTTTTTATATACCAACCTAATGCTTTACTTACTTTAATTTACTTTACTCACTTTACTTTACTTTACTCACTTTACTTTCTTCACTTTACTTTATTTTCAATAAAAATAGAGCACATATTAAAGCCTAATATTCTAATAAAATATCAAACTTTGTAATTTTAATAAAATACTATATTGCTAAGTGAAATTGGTTGGTAAGATACATAAAAAATAAATTAAATTAAAAAATAACTTACACTTTTCCTTTGTAAAATATCTTTGAAATTGTTTTTGTCAATTATATTTACTTTTTATTAATACGGCTAAATCTCAATGTATTCCTTCGAGGGAATAATATTATAATGAAAGGGGACCTGCACTCCAGATGGATTACACCTCGAAAAGTCGTCGAAATTCTTTATTTCTTATAACGAATTCGTAGTAAATTCCTTTACTTACTTCTCAGAATAAACTCGTAGACTCGTTCATCACCATCCACCATTTTCTCACCATCTCACTCACTTCCTCCTCCTGTTGTGCTCTCCTTTCTCATTTTCAGTCCAAAGGGGCAATTTGCCCAGGGCTATTAATTTCGTTTTCGCATTTTGTGTCGATTCACGATAAGCGTTGTTTCACTTTTCAAATTGTTGCCACCAAATATTATAGCCCTGAATTATATTTAATGAAATTAAATAATGAAGACTCTGCATGAATGTATGTATCTTTCTCTCATTGTGATAAAACAATGGTACTTACAGCCATCAAAATTTGAAAAACGTGCCATAGAATATGGGCATGTGGAAGCCCTAATTTGAATTTGAAATTTGTTTTATTATCGATTTCATATTTTGTAACACTTCAATTTGGTAAACAGACTAAACGATTTCAAAGCGAGCAATAGCAACACTGTACGAAAAAAAAAAAAAAAAAAAAAAAAAAAAAAAAAAAAAAAGAGAGAGAAAACATTTTTATCTCCAGTGAGTGAGACTGTACCGGAAATTCTAAAAATATGCTCATTTTAAAATTACTTTGCGATATTGCTGTTGAACTGAATTTATGGTTTAAGTAGGAAGAACATGATATTTAATAAATAAAGGTAACACACAAAATGTTAAAAAAGTCCCTTCGGACGTAATTTAAAATCTGAAATCTTTCAGATTTTTTTGTCTAACCTTTTAAACCAATTCTGGAGTTGCCGCATTTCATGCAAGAGCGCAGAGTGGTCAGTATTACTACCACCCTCGAAAAAATATCCGAGAAATCACCAAGACTTTCATTATAACAAGTGCAATCTTTGTCCATGCAGGTTCGGAGCCTGATAGTAGTTTACAACATCCATCTATTACTAATCCATTACACAGAGACAGGAGACATACTGGCAATTGTTTTTTGACCTCCTAAGTGTGTGTGTGTGTGTGTGATTATGGCAAAGCCTCGAGGGCTATCTGCCTAAGGGGAGGGATGCCTTCGTGGAGGACTTTCTAAGGGAAACTGGCTCGTATACACGTTACACATGGGGAAAACCACGAAAACGCCCATGCAGCCAGCCCGTTCGCGGGATTCGAACCTCGGACCGAACTACCAGTGTTCAGCGACTTTACCGCTCGGCCGCTGGTGGGCCTTGACCTCCTAAGGTGAATCTGAAATTAACTAAGTAAAATCTGTAACAAACAAGACTAACTAAATAACAAGACAGAGGCAGAGTAGGATAATGCAGGTGTATAAACTGTTAAAGCAGTGCAAGTTATGTTACATTGTATTTCACAGGCAACTCCCATTTTCAAAATTTGCAAATAACATTTAAGTTCGTAAATTTGAAAGGTAAAGTTATTTTTATGACAATTAATTGTAGAAATATTCAAGTTATTAAATCAAATCTACGTTTGCAATAGAGAACACTATCTATGACTTTTTAATGTTAAGTTTCTCATTAGGAAACAGATTTAGTTTTACGTGAAATTTGCTTCATTTTAATAATAAATATTTCTTTGAAAAATTATGTGTTTATCTGTTTATCACATATATTTATGAGCTACCACATATCAAACAAACTTATTCAAAACGATGCTCAGAATTTCACTCTAAAAGGAAATTATATTAATTTCAAAATGATTTCATAAGCAACTATGAGGTAATATTTATTAAATATATTATGCGCATTGAATAGAAAAGGCGTTCTTTAAAATAATCATTGTATTCATCCAGAATCCTTTTTATGTTACCTAGATTACAGACTTTGTCTTCCAGTAACGTTATTTTTATAACTTTATTTAAAGTAATTTTGTTTAACGTATTTCAGACAGAGACTCCCTTTTTTTGAAAATTCGTCAGTGACCCAGAACTGTCTTTTGACATCCCATTTTTTATCGAAAAGTTTTAAAATATAGACATACAAGTTTGAAACAAAATATCAATCAGCAATTTGAATAATTCTGAGACAAAGCCAGCATTTGAGTGTCAAACGAAGGCAGGAAATTTAATGAAACATGAATCTATATCAAGTAAGACAGATTAACTATAAAAATACAAATATAAACGCAGTTAATGGTTAAATAGGCGATTAAGTCAATACATTAATGCCACGTTAGAGTTCAACAGTATTAATGTTTTTATGGAAATTATTCCATGTTATTTTATTCCAAACGGTTTTGTTTTTGCATATAAGTTTGATATGTTATTAAATTTCCTTGAATATTCCTGATTTTATAGCTAAATCATATACTTTAATATAAAAGCTGTTTATCTATAACCATATAGAACGCAAAGTGAATGAAATACTTCCAGACTATAACATAGATTTAATTCATATTATCTGCATCGTTTTTTACATGAAAAGTAAAAATTCTGTCAAAATACTTATAAACTGCACACTAGCATAATTTTTTTTTGTTTTTATTTTATTTTCCCTCTGGGCCTCTATTTAAATACCGGGCTCATCAGCGGCCGAGCAGTAAAGTCGCTGAACTCTGGTAGTTCGGTTCGGGGCTCGAATACTAACGAACGAGCTAGCTGTGTGGACGTTTTCGCAGTTTTCTTCATGTATAACATGGCTACTAGCCAGTTTCCCCTAGAAAGTCCTCCGCAAAGGCATGCCTTCCCTTATGCGGGGAGCTCTTGAGTACTTTGCCTTAATTAAATAAATCAAACCAAACATTTAAATACCTCGTTCATTCAAATAATTTCAAGATAAAAAAAAAAAAGAAGTTCTTGACATAATTTTTCCTTAATTTACTTTGTGAACTTTGAATTTCATGAACGGATAACTAAATCATTCCAATATGCAAATATTTAGCGTAACGCTTTTCTGAGAATATTTGAATAAGACTCTGCCCTATCTGTCAATCGGATGAAATGTCTATTTTTCTTTACTTTTAAGAAGTATTTTAAAAATTTCTTTATAGACGCTAGTTAGTAGCTAATTAATGACGCAGGCTATTGTATCAATTGTTGTGATTGTATCAAGCACCCTTAGTACTAATATATCAGTAGAAGATGCCGAGTGTTTATTTACATAACTTTGCAAGTAAATGAAAAGAATGATGAATATGTATTATATAGCGTCTTCCTTTATACAAATTATTGAATATTTACCAATATGTTTCCTGAAATATTTATCGATATTTTTGCTACTAATTCTGTGCAGTTTTTTAATGGTGTCTGAAAGATTAAAGCATTTTAACTTTGCTCTAGTCTAAGGTTGATTGAAGCTACCATTAAGATATTCCGAAATGAGTTTTCAAGGTATTATTACACGACGGAGCATTAATCTCGCAAGCTTATAACAAAACACAAATTAATAAAAAATTGTTCATCTAAATGTATTACTAATCATAGGAGGTACAGGCTGTACAGGAAGCATACTTTGTACTTTAGAATACGAGTATGTAATATATTTAATTTTATGAAAATACTCTAACTTCGCAACGAACAGTTAAATACTTATTGAAAATATTATGCAGTAGCATATTTTGTAAACAAATACGAAAGCAAAATTTCTTTTGGCTTAATCCATTATAACTACCATTCACTGCAAAATTAATATAAAATTTTCAAATTGAGAAATAATATAAATTAAACGGAAAAACAATCATCCTAAACAAAATTTACTTGAAGTTGCGTGCATAATTTACTTCATTGCCTTAGAATATATTCATTCTTTTTATAGATTATTACTACATGAAATATATATATATTACTTCGAATATATTCATACATACTTCTATTCATTCATATGTTTCGCTTTCTATTCATTCATAATCTGTTTGAAAACTTTCTTTATGCATTTTTTAATTACTGTGGTAAAGATCATGGTAAATTATTTTTCTTTTGCTATTTTTTGTTTATTTTTAGTACGTGCTCTTAAGAATGACACATTAGCTATTATTATAACAAATTTACTCTCATAATATTTATTCGCTGTTACATTATTAACAAAAGAATATATTATTACATATTAGAACAATACTACTATTAACAGAAATACAAATATATATTAAATAAAAGTAACCTTATTACATATCTTTGAATAGAGCTACTGATGTGGATAAAGTTGTAGAGGACAATGTGCCGCTCTTATATAATTCATCTAAAAATTTTCAATTTCTGTAGAGAGTGAAGCAAGGTTCGACCACAGTGAGAAGTGGTGAGACAGTTTAACATTGAAGGAATGTAAATAAACTGTAAATATATTAGTTTCATAAAGTATTTGAAAAGATGAAGCTTAGTGTTTATTTGAATCATTATACAACAAGAATCACCGATGTCAAAGACTGATAAGATTACTGTCATATCGTTGTGGTGCAATTCGGACGCAAAACGAAAGTTGACTGACATTTAGCAGTATAAAGCATCAATCATAGTACGCGTAAGCTAGGATGAAATAATTTTACATTTACGTCAATGTTATGGTGAATGATGCAATTTCTATTTGCATGCTATCCCAAGTACTAGCACGGCAACGTCGTAACGACGTTGCAAACTGGTCCGAGAGGTTGCAAAGTGGTCGTGGTAACTTTTACGACGTCTTTACAACGTTGCGAAGACGCAAAATATTTGCCGTTGCATTGTGGCAATTTGTCGACGTCGCGGAAACGATGTGATATGACCGCTTTTAGACGTGGTCGTTTTAGTATCTTTTTCATAGTTTATCAGCGTTACCTTTAAAACGAAAAGAGACTAAATCTGCCCTTTCAAGAATCTGAAGTCCGCATAAGATTTATTTTGCAATGTTTCATTACTTTATTTCATCTAAATATATTAATCTAAGGTAGATTCATCTAATGAAATATAAATTTAATATAAATACTTGAATTATTAAATTTAATTAGTACTAAAATGCGTCCTAAATTATTGTTAAAATTCTGTTAAAATAATTAATACTTAAAATATTCTTTACAAATATTATAGCAAAATATTTAAAAATGAAACTAATCTATAAAGTAAGTTATTAAGTTATGCATTTTATATAATTTAAAAAATCATATTTCCGAAATCATTGCAAGTCACGTTAGCGATTATTTCACTGCTGAAATATGACTTTATTTATTGTTTTTGAAGTAAGGACGAATTTATTTAAATTAATATGCTGACATAATATGAAACATTTTTACCGCATACAGAGCAAAAAGTACAATTTTCGCAAAGATATGATTGTGCATGAAGATGTATTCACGGTTATAAATGGGGCGATTTTAAGAATTCCGAGAAAACGTCCAATGTTAAAAGATGTTGCATATCCATGCATATTTAACAGCTGTCCAATATATCTGACGGAAAACTCACGGACAGTCAGAAGAAGCAGAATGGAAAAATTAATGGAAAAGGAGAAAGAAATATTAACACTTTTAATGGAAAACGACAAAATTAATGGCTTTGATAAATTACTAATAAATGTTGACATAAAAATTAGAGATACTGTGAACAAAAATACGAAATTCATTACCTATGAAAGTTCTGATGAACTTTTGCTACGTTTTTGTCCATCTCCATGCATTTAAAAATACTCTGTTTAATCCTAGTATACGGTACACTCGGGATTTGGCGATATTGACATTACAAATGTTTTAGCGAGCCCAATAGATATTTTTTTGTAAATATATTATTGTGAACATTGCTTGTAATTCTATTCAGTTGAAATAATTCTTCTATGCCATTTAAAAAAAGATTCTATTAAATTATCAGAATTACCGTCGAAAGGTTTAATGCCATCTTATAAACCGCTGAAAAGTTTAGACTGAATTGCTGTTCGAGAGATTGACATTCCAAGTACATATTATTTACTGAATGATTATAGAAACGAACATCTGAGCTCGAGGCTTGCGCGCTTTGGCTAGTTGTCAAATTCGAACAAGTTAGTTAACGGGGCAATAATTTCAGACTCTCATCTTATTTTCAGAAATATTTTCTTCACGGCTTTGTAATTCACCGTCGGAATTAAATACTGGAGAGCTTCAATACAGCAAGAGAACGATGGAAAAGAATATAATGATAGCAGTTTCTTTTGAATTGGGGAGAAATCATGGTGGTAATGCCGAATTTCTGCTTATTTTGTTTGTGAATATCTGCTCTACAATGCAACGTGCAAAATCGTCCATAAAGTGAAATAGTGTTCTATTTTGGTGTTTTATGTTTCTGGTGATTTAACTTACGTGGTGGTATTCTCCAATCTTCAGTGATCCAGCGGTGCAATATTTGGATCCACGGATTCGGTTATAACGTCCTAAGTGCTATATCGTATATCACTCATATTAAACGAACAGGTTGGTGCTCAGACTTTCTGCATATGATCGAAAAAATAGTTAAGGAAACATTAGGATTATTGTGAAATATTGTAATCTATAATTATGCGATGTTTAAGTGCGTAATATTAAAAAAACACTAAATATTTTTTATTGATTGCAAATTGCAGTTATTCTTCCAAACTCTCTATAATTCGCGTTTTTTTAAATATTGTTGTTATGTATGTCTATTGCATTACCTCAATAAATGAATGTTGGATATTAGGTTTTATTATTTATTAAATTTAAGTATATTCTATTTTCTTTGCTTACATTTTATGTGCATGTTATAACAAAGAAATTCAGAATAAAACAAAATGTTTCATCGTGTGTTATCTAACGAAGAGCTTACTTTAACGTACTTAGCTTACTATCGTATACTACATTATTTAAATTATTTCTGTACAGTATCAAAAAAAAAGTTATTGATTATAAAAAGTGCATGAAATGATCATTGCAACTTACCACTATTACCACAAAATGTAGAAACTAAATTAGGTAAATACATTTACATATGATCGAAAGAAATGGTGCTAAAAAACATCAGCATTACTAGTAAATACTGCAATCCATAATTATTGCACTTTTAATTGCTTACCATTTAAAAAGCGCAAATATTTTTTATTAATTGGAAATTTTAGTTATGCTACCTTTCTTCTGCTATTTATACTTTCAAACATTGCTAGTTCACGTGTTTTCTTAAATAGTGCTGCCATGTATGTTGTTTGTTAGGTTATTATTTCATTTTAGATATGAATATGGGAAGTTTTTTTGTTATTAGATTTAGGCATATTTTTGTATGAAATATTTTTGATCGCATTTATTAACTACTTTATATAGTCTTTCATTTGCATATCTCGGAGATATAGAAGTTAATGGTTATATTTTTCAGTATGAAACGCGAATAAATTTATACTTGAGTTCAGGTCAAATACTGATTATGTTATCTTAGGCTTCCTAATTTATCATACAAGCGGCGATTTTCTTTGTCTCTGAGATCTAACAGAAATAAATGTGATAATGCTGTTATAATCAGAAACACTCTTTTCTTTACCCATAGCTTTACTTTTATTTATGTCTGATTGAGTTTTATTTACTTAAAACCTACTATTACTGTTATACATTTATAATCACCAATTTCATAATTACTCTCACCTACATACTAAAGGATTAAGGAAAAAAATGATGAAATCTAAAATAATCGTAACTTAGAATTTAAGTTATTTAAAAAAATATAGTTTAAAGTACTGAAAATAATTAAGGCTATTATTAATTAATTACGCATATTTAGTCTAAAGAGAAAAAAACTATCTTCTGGCTTTCAGGTAATGATAAAATATTTAAACTTTAGAAAATACAACTAATACAAAATTTTAAGAAAATAAGAAAAATACATTAATTATTAAGCTTATTTTTCTGCATAAATCAATATGTAACACAAAGTCGTCATAACGATGTTTTCACAACTGTTGCAAAAAGGTTGAATTCTGCGAAATTTTAGGCGTCGTTAAGACGTCGTGATACGATGCTTTCACAACCAAAATATAACGTGAAAAAGACGCAATAACGACGTCTATTAAACATAAACCTTATCTCCAAAGACGTAATAAACACGTCTTTGGAAATTAAAATGAGTCTTGAAGAAAGAGCTGACAGCTGAAAAATTCCGACAAAGAGTCAAAAGTGTTAGATATATTATCATTTCTAAAGAAAGAAATAGAAGCGCGTGAAAACTCCTCAACTCTTTTTCCCAATCAACAAATATTTCCGTGAAACGGCGAAAGAAATACTGTCAATTATCCTGAAAATCTCGTTCCTATTAAAAAGAAAATGACTTCAGCGGAGACCCTTAATGCGTCAGCTGAAAGCTATATGTGTGATTTTTATTCTAAACCTCGCCCCTCCGAAGATTGTAACTTAAGTTTTAGAGAAAAACACAAAGCCTTATACGACCAATTCAAGTACAAGGACTTTTTACAAAAGGGTCTCAAGAAATCATTTTGTAAGGCCAAATTTATTAAATGTAATATCTGCAAATATCGGTTGCATTTAGACAGACTCTGTGATTCATCAAACTTGCAAGAAAATTAAAAGCTATAAAAGTGTGCAGAACGCGTACGGAATGTAAAAAACAAACTTTAGTTCACTGTTCTTCGAAACGCTGTGCAAATATATTCCTAATGATTTGATTTATTACCAAACTTTTGAGAACCCAACTCTTTGGAAGTAATTCCACATTTAGAGGTAAATTGTTGTGCGATTCTGCATCCGAAAGATCTCATGTGCGTTAATCTGTTTCTAGAAAGGGAGAACTGTGAACCATTGGCAGGGAAGTATTAAGAATTCACATTTTTGCATCTTTGAATCCGACAGTGAAAAAATTTAAACGGAAAAGACTTGCACTAAAAAATAAAAGAGAGTCTACTCTGACTATCGAAACTCTTTAAATAAAAATCATGCATTCCAATACCGTAGTGAGACCAACCAGAGAGGTCATAAATAAGTTACGAAAGAAAGGATTTGATTTTTCAGGCTGCAGTAATAGTGATGTAGCAGGGGTGAAGATTTAAATTGAGAATGGTTTATTTGAACTGTTTTTAACTGGGAAAACTCACAGTTTGATTAAATGTTCATTGCTGTATGTAATTATTTTTTGAGAGATAGAGTGGAGGTAGTGAATGAGTGGGGCATTGATTGGTAGAGTGGAAGTAGTGAAGGAGAAGTAGAATTTATCCGAGGAAAATTCGACGGGTTTGTTGATTATAAGTGGACTAGGCAGAGGAAGGAAAAATGTCGGAGCGGATTCCTTAGTTGTGGAAAGATTAGGAATTACCATTTGCACATCGAAAACGAGTGCGTGTGATATAAAAATTATTCAGCAGTTTGAAAACGATTTGCAACACATAAACGGAAGGTATGAAGCTCGAAGTTGCGGAAAAACAGTCCAAAGAATTTGCAAAATAATTTCAGTTTAGCGAAAAAGTAGTTCGAAAGAGCGCAGTGAGAGCTAAAAAATGACACTTGTGAAATAACAGCTTATGGAGATAATTAAATATCAAAGTTCGAATGGTTAATCGCAGCAATTGCGAAAGAGGAAATCGATCGTTAAACGACTGTTTAGAAAAGGACCAGACCTAAATCCAAATATCTTAGATATCATTCTTGAATCTATGAATCTAAGATAATTTCAATCTAAGATTATTTTAGCTTAATTATTTTAAGATCATTCTTGATTATCAAAAATTTTAAATCGAATTTTGCGCCGACATAGAAAAGGAATTTTCGATGCTTTAGATAACAAAGGATGTAATTATTCATCTTTCCCATTGAGTACGACAATCAAATAGCATTTAAAAATTACTCCGAAACAAATAAAGAATGCCTTAAGATGTTAAACAGCTCATTGTATCCGAATGATTTAAGTTCTGCAATGAAAAGTGTTGTGTCGACTTTCATCAGAAGCGTTATCTATTTTAAGAGACGCAAGTTTTAATTTGATAAAGTTAAACTGTAATTCTAAAGAGCTGTATGACTTGTGGATTTAGAATAGTTTGTGTGAAGAAAGGGAGGTCGAGAGTATCAGTATAAGAGTGTTAAGCCTGGTGTGGAATTTGGAGGAGGACGCTTTAAGAGTTGATGTCACGTCATTGTTGAGCAGTTTAGGATCTTTTGGAAATAATAAAAGATCATTATTAAATACAGCAGATAAAGTGTTTGATTAAGCGGGATTTATTTCTCCATTTCTGATGCGAAAGACTTATGCAGGAAATATGGGATAGAAGTTTAGGACTGGGATTCAGAGTTGCCAGCAGATGTACAGTACAAATGGATAAAGCGGTGCTTAGAAGTTAAGGAATTAAATGAGTTGAAAGTAGAGATGTACAGCTTTGCGGAAGTTTTAAATAAAGGTCATTTGTTTGAAGTTCATATTTTCTGTGATCCATCAGTGGTAGCATATTTTAGATACGAAAACGAGAGAGGAGAGATATATCCGTCGTTTAAACGTCGAAAAATAGTATAGCACCGTTAAATAAGCTGAATTATATTCATTTGCTGCATTTCTGTTTTACTGATACCATATTTATGTGCTTGTTGTTGTCAATAATGATAGATAATTTATTATTTTAGTAATAATGTCATTTTTTTCTGTTTATCAAAAATTATCAGTTTCACTTATGTTTATTATATTAAAGTACATACTAATTATTAGTTTACTGCAGCTTTGAAAATAATATTAATTGATTTTTTATATTCGTATTGTTGTTATGGAAATTTATGTACTCTTAAATGAGAAAACAGGTGGAGAGGACTAGGGAAAAAGTTGTAAAATGCGCTGCTCCGCTCTTACATAATTAATCTAAGCAGTTTCAATAGAAAGTGAAGAAAGGTGTGGCTACAGTGAGAAGTGATCTCAGAGTTAAAGCCGAACGAATGTGGTATCATTTAAATTTGTATATATATTGTAAATGGATTAATTTTATAAAGTATTTCAAAAGATGAGGTGTAGTGTATATTTAAATCATCATACAGCAAAACCGCCGATGTCAAGGAATAATAAAATTATTCTCAACTCATATGGCATGCTGTAGCTATTGATTTAAACCAGGATATGGTAATTTACCAGGATTTATTTATTCGAGGGTAGGATCAATTCCGGCGTAATATTCGATCAACACCTTCTCTAATACAAAGAACATAGTGATTTTGTCATAAAGATTTGTGTATAAGTGCAAATTCATTTTATAAAAGTTACACTTTACAAACCAATAACTACCCCCCCCAAAAAAAAAACCGTATTCCGAATGTTTGTATTCTATTCTACGTGTCTCGGCATTGGAACAAAGAAGCCAACGGAAGTTTCCTGCCCTTTTTTAAGAAGGTTTACAAAATATTTCACAACAGTATACTTTTTTGAAGGTAAACTGGGTTCTGATCGTAGAATACAACACAATAAGGATGTTCTACTACTCACAAAGAACTAAATACCTTGGTGGTGAAGCTTCTGCGAAATTTTTTTACACATAAATTGCTTATTTCTTTTTCTTTTCTCTAGCAGTTTTTTTTAAATATCTGCGCTATTTTTAACTGAACAGTTCTGAAGAAACTTCTGATACTTGCCTTAAAACATTGTCTTAAAATGTCTTCAAAGAAAGATCATAGCTGGGATTCATTGCTGATTAGAGATGTTTGGACCTCATATTAAGAATTTAGAATTTATACCTAACCTGTTAGTTCTTGCTCTTTAAAACTCGGTGAGATCGAGCATGGATTGAAGATTGCAGTTAAAGTTAAAAAAACGTAGCTTATATCTATGCCTTAAAATGCTGCCTTTATACAACGGATTTTAGCTTGCAAGATTATAACAGATAAAATGTCAAACGTAAATTCTATAAACCAGCACTGACTGGGAACTATTCAAGTGAAAAGGAATTCCTCTGTAAGTATAGGGAGTAAATAGATATACTTTCCTAAATTATTTTAACGAAACGGAAGAAAATTTGATATACACTTTTACTGAGAACGATTGTAACTGAAACAAAAACGTAAAAAAGGCAAAATAATTAAAATTTTATAAAGTACAATGATATTTTCAAAATATGCAAAAGCCAATGCCAGCAAAAATTCAACAAGCATCTTTGAGGAAAAAAAATTTGTTCATGATAAATTCCAACTTAATAAATAATTAAATAATACATTGCAAAATAATGGGCGTCAAGTGTCTGTGTGATTTTTCTACATTCCGTTAAATATTTCATTGATTAAAAAAAGATGAATCCTAAAATGTGTTCTGAAACTATAACGGAGATCTATTCCGGCTGTTTCTATCTTTTTTATATTTTGAAACGCTTTAAATTCCACTTCTGAATGGTCTGATTTTTTCCCACAAATTTGTCATTTCTAAATTAAGTTGGGAAACTGGAAAACAATGAAATATATATTAAGATACAAGATGCCTGACTGTTACCTGTTATAGAGTTTAGATTAAGTGCAATGAATAAATTAGTGCCTTATTACACCACAACAAAAGTGTTAATTATCAAGCATTAAATAGGTTAGATATCTAGGTCAAGCTGTTTAATAGTTAAGCTTTTATGCAAATAGCTACCAAGTATTATTTTCAAATAGTGCTTCACACAGAATGATAGGAATAATCTATTACACTGGTATGATAATCATTGTAAAATTCATACCATGCCTCTATGTTTTCGCCAAGGCTTCACCCATTTTCGTCCTCATAACTTCTAGTTTTCGTTCATCAGATATTTTAGCGTAACATCATGTTAAGCCAAACTTTTATTCACTTATGTTAAGCCAAGCTTTTATGCACTTTTGTACGCTGCATGCTCCTAAAAGCAACTGCTTTATTACCGAGTGTGATTGGATATCTCAGTTACCAGTTGCAATTGAAAAATGTTGAAAACAAAAAGCAAGAGAAATATATAACGTTGGAAAATTGAGAGATGTGCTGTATCAAATTTGACAAAATATGAAAAAAATATTTAAGATACAGGCAAGCGAAGTGACCATATTTTTGAACAGAGGGCAGACAGGAAAGATAGTTAGACAGGAAATCTGCTCTAACAAAATTTTTAGATTTTTTACTTTTACTGTACAAGGTCGCTCTTCCGAATCAGAAAGAACGTTAGAATTTTAGATTACTTTTTTTGCAGCAAAATTACGTAAGCACTATAAATGTTTCCCGAGATAAAATGAAATAAATCAGATGCAATGATCATATTTGAATGCTGTTTGCTATCCATAAAATGATTTTTAATATTATGTTAAATTATTAAAATCCTTAAAATTTATGAAGACAGTATAGATAATAGTGATTCTTTTGCTGAATGTAATGCAAATGGGATTTAAAATAAATTTTTGTAACTTTAAAGTACATAAAAATGTATCTCAAAATTCATGTTTAATTTAAGGGATTAAGAGAAAAAATTATTAACTCAATTATAGTAAATTCATTCACTAAAGAAATATTCTCTTACCTGAGCTTATTAATCCAATAGTCTGCTTAAAAGATTTATATGGTCCTAATACTTTTAAGAAAAATGTACGAAAAATATGCGGCAGAAACAAATGCATATAGATATTTCAATGTTTGAAATAAAGTTGGAAAGTAAAATACATGTGAGAGAAAAAAGAAATAAAAGATAACTTTTATTTTTGAAAATACCTCCTTCAGTGTTCAATGAAAGATTTTAGTTCTTAAGTGCAATTACTAGAAGATTGAAACTGATGTTTTATAAAAGTGTAACAATGAGAGACAATCAGCACATATTTCTTCACTGCAGTAAGCTTTTGTTTGGCAAATTAAGATTTAGCTTTCTGGTTTTCTTCTAGCAAATGTCTCATTCAAAAGCATATTTAGATTATCGGTGTTTGCAGAGATTTCATGTATGCATTTTAAACAGACCAATTCAATTAACTAGCCTTGCTTATCAGAAACACTTAAGAAAACAATTGTTACTTTAAGGTAATATCCGATCATAGTTTTAATTATAATGAGCTCCAAAACGGTTGTTTACTTTGGGATTTGGTTTATTTGATTATGACAAAGAACTCGATGGCTATCTGCCTAGGGTGAGGGATGCCTTCGTGAAGGATATTTCTAAGGGAAACTGGCTCGTATACAAGTTATAGATTGGAAAAACAACGAAAATGCCCATCCATTCAGCCCGTTTGCAAAATTCCAACTTCGTTCGCATTAGGGAGGGGACAGGTTCTTAAACAATGTTTTAATAGAAACTCTGTGGTATGCGTTACATCAGGGAGGAGAAAGTGAAAATTACTGTATTACCAAACTGTTGCTATAAGAATAGAAATTAGTGGCTCCATCAGATCGGTTTCCGTCATATTAATGAGATTCCTTAAGAGAAGTGATTATCGATTTTCAGTTTACAATTTTCATCTGCTGGTTTGGTAATAAGTCAAGTTGGTACCCCGGATGAGGCATGATTGTTTGTGACTGGAGTGTTTTCCGGCATGAAATAGAGAAGGAATATTTAAAATCTGTCTAGTCAAGAGCCTTCTAGAGAGTTTAACTATACAGGAAGAAAGTCATAGACTTTCGGATTATCTGTACCCCAGGGGTGCTTCTGATTGATCATGTCTCCCTTCGACAATCTATAGATACCCTCAGTCAACATTTGAATGAAAATTAGGCAAACAGCAGAATGAACTCTGGCTTTTTAAATCCATTGCAGATCTGTAAATAATAATGTTAATTTAATTAAATATTTTCCCTTCTTTTTGTTATAAAAAGACTGAAGACTGATGACAGTCCTAAAGACTGATGACAGTCCTAAAGACTGATGACAATCAATATATGACTGAAGATATACAACTAGATGATCGGTAAACTCAATTTTTCATACTTTTCTTTGCGATCTTGTAACATTAAAACGACTTTATATTTAGAAAAGCAGGTAACTGAACCAACTTAGAAATGAAGAATACAGCTATTCATGTTCTCTTGCATATTAAGTAATTATTTTCGAAAGAATACTTCATATTATTAAATTATCAAAAGATGAAATTTAACTTTATAAAAATAAATCATTCGTTATTACTTAAAATTATATTATTGCTGATCTGCCACTGAAACATGATGTTAATTTTTATCAATAAAATGTGAAATCTCAGTAACAAAAACGGGAAGTTGGATTCGCATTCTCCGACGTGATTTGAAGGAACATTTCGGAAAATTTTCATGGTTCAGAAGTAGCTTAATAAATTATAGTATTCAAAAACCCATTTTACTGCAGACAAAGAAGACTTCTTCCTTTATGTTCTTTTAACTTTTTGATTAAAAAGCCGAAGTCTGAATTTCGAAGCACAAGTCTCACGATTTCGCTAGCGCGAAAGAGCAGAGAATCTCCGTTTTATTTATTTATTTTATTTATTTTAGCACCATGGGTGTTATTATTCTCGATTTTCACCTTTTTTTTTTTTTTTTTTTTTTTTTTTTGTCTGTATGACTTTCCAAATGAAAGGATGTTGCCATTAAATATTGTAGCCATACATTATTTTTGAAGAAATACTATAGCGAATATGAAAAGAATGTATGGCAACATAAATAAAAAGATGTTGCCGCCCAGTGTTACCGCCACGTACTATTTTTAAAAAATAAAATAACAGATATAAAAAATGTTTTGCATCAATTAACATTCTATCAGAAATTCTAAAGCTAAGCTGTTTCTAAATATTTTGTGACTTTGCTACTTGAATTTTATGTAGCGTATGTGCAAAGAAAGTCATGTTTAATAAATAAATTTTAAAAGATAAAAAGTAAATAATATAAATATTTAAAAAAAAGTTATGTAAATCCTGTTACTAAGAAAACTAAACATTGATATGATGAACTAAAAAGAGAGAAAAAAGGTTTAAGAGCAACATTGTATCGGAATTCTAAACATATGCTGCTTTTAAAAATTTAGTGATTTTACTGTTGAATTTTATGTGTCGTAAGTGGGAAGAATACGATGTTCAATAATAAATTTTAAAAAGGACAAAACATTTTGGCTAGCAGGAGCGCGTCTAAAAGCAGAGTGGCAAACTGCGAAAAAAGCTTAAAAACCTTTGGTGGGATGTTAAAATATGAATTCTTTCAGTTATTTTACGCCCTACCCAACACCCATGTTTCAGGCTTCTCGTTTGTACTTTTCAATGGAGAAGAATAGACGGGTACTGTTTCAAAACAGAAATAAATTTACAAATGAAATTTCAAGTTCAGTACAGCGAAAAAAATTAGCTTTGTACACATGACTGAGAAAGCGAAACTACACTCTTATGCAAAATTAAGAGAATCTACTTATTCTGTCGAATTTCTGAACTAATGGACAGATATTAAAGAAATTTGTTACGACTATAGATTTATAACAGAGAAAGAGAAGTACCATTCAAAAGTTAATTTATGTACGCATGATTATCAATAAAGTTCATAGTGAAGGGAAGTTCAAAATACGCCCACGTTATGATATCGAACTGAAAATGAGTCTAATATGGAGTATGGTCCCCTCTCACAGCCAGACATGTCACGCAGCGTGACGGCATACTGCACATAAGGCGGCAGTTCAGGAGTACCTGTAGCAGTCGATCACACTCATGCATCAAGGCAATTTTCGGCTCCAGGATGGCTCTCGGAAGGGGGGTGAAGCTGGTGAGATGAAGCTGCTCTCTTAAGAGTGTCCCAGGCAGCCTGTTTAGGGTTAAGGTCAGGAAAGCTAGCTGGCCAGTCCATGCGACGAATATTCTCGCTTTCCAGGTAATCGTCATTCAGCTGAGCCCTATATGGACGAGCGTTATCTTCCATTAACATGAATCCAGGACCAACTGCGCCCCTAGAGGGCTCTAAGACTCCTCTCTATACCTGATACCGGTCAGTGATCCTTTGTCAAACACATGAAGCGGTGCGCAGCCGTCCAACATAATGCCTGCCACAACCATTACACCTCCACCACCATGGTGATCCTTTTCCCTGATGAGGGAGGGATGATATTGTGGTCCAGGCTCTCTCCAGATGCAGGTATGCTACGAATTAGTCTCCAGACTGAATCTCGACTCATCTGGTAAAACACACAGTGGTCTGATCCAAAGCGCATGCTGTCTGCAGTGTGCTATACACACTCTCTTGTGTGTTGCAGTGAGCGGGACTGCAGTGAACGTGTCTTCTGTCATACAGCCTTATCGCATGAAGCCTTCGGTATGGCAGCATACAGCTCACGTTAGAGCTGTGAACGTATAGCAGTCCTGAGTCGCCGCGCGGAAAGTGCCAAATAACGATTCTCATTCGTCGATGGGGATCTTTGTCGACCTTGTCCAGGTCTTCAAAATATGGATCCAGTGTTCTGAAACTGTTTCCTCAAATTGCGGACGGTACTGGGCGTTACATTGCGTCACCTCCGTTTGTGACTTGTCTGCCTCCAATCCTCCGACTATTCTCCAAGTCATTCCGTGATCCATACATTCGTGGATACTTATCTTGTATATGACATTATAAAATTTTCCCAACTCTTGCAAGAAACACGGCAAACGTCGTGAAGGAGTGCGAGCACACAAAAAATCCCCGAAAACCTCTGATTGCATTTATAGTATTATCTCCCCAATCACAGTTCCACAGACACGCGCGTGTACGCTTATGTATTCGACTCTGAATATTTGCAACATCATTAGTAACTTTAATTCAATAACTTTCGTACAAATACGCATAATTTGCAAATTCTCTTAATTTTGCACAAGAGTGTATTTACAGCAATTTAAGACAGAAACAGTTATGTATCACGTTGTTAAGGTTTATTTTATATGTATATACATACATTCACACATTTTATTACGTAAGATAATATATATAAGAGAATTAGTAGTTAGTAATAAATAGTAATTATGTTAATTAATAATATTTGCGAGAGATATTTCGAAGTTTATAGGAATTTAGGTATATGGTATTAGGTATTTAGGTTTATAGGAATTAGGTATATTTTAATTTACCCATTTAATTGAATGCACTTATCCCAACGAAAAAACTAATTTTTTAAGCCGTCTCAATGAATTTTTCCGGTGTCTCCTCAATCCATGTATTTAAGGCATGGTAAAATTCTTAAATTGAACTCTCGTAGTTTTGTTTTTCAAATGCGGGAACAGAATAATTCTCACAGACACTGAAGAATTTCTGAAGTTTTCACACCCTCTTTTCACAAAAAGAAAATGATCGCTCTTCGCATTTCTATGGTTGCAAAAAGAGAGCTACAAAAATGCGCCTGTATCAGTCAAATATCTGAATCAAATAAACAATATTGCACGGGATTGCTGCCCAAACATGCTAAGACCTGTCTCTGGCTTTACCGACAAGTTCCAGAAATAGAGTTGAATTCTTGGAATTCTAAAAACATCCTATGTACATATCAAAGTTAATTAAAATAATTTTCCAAAATGTTGCGCCTATAGCAGCTATCACATTTTCGCTACGGTTTTACGATTTTCACATCTTGAAATATTACTAGGAGGAAAATATTACGAGATGATTATAATTTCTGAAGGGAGAAACTATACAGAAAGAATTTAACAGATTAAAAAGTAAATATATGAATTGTATGCATTAGTATTATTTCATTGTATTCTTCAAAGAAGTCACTTAGAGTTACAATTTTCAGGTATTATTCTCTTTTCTTAAGTGTGTTTTGCTATTTATACATACCTTATACACTGGTGTTACAAATCAGAAATTTTTGAGCCATATGATGGAAGAGTTAGGGTAAAATATGCGAGGAGGAGAAATATACGAATAATGGTCACTTCACAGTTTGTACATAAGTATACAAAAAGTCATCTTTAGAACACGAAATTTCACAGCTTACTATTTTTGCGTGCAATAAATACTATACAAGGGTAGCCAACTTTTTTGTACATTAAGATTTACTTTTTGTCTTAAAATTGTGTCGCGATCGACTTGTTGTCTCAGGTGTAGTCTAAGGGGGGAGAAGGGTATAAAATACATACAAAGTTTATACACTGTGTTTTAGTATAAGGTGCATTTCAGCGAGGTATGGGTAGATCAGTAAAATATATGTTCAGAACTATTTTTTTTTTTATTTTTTAAATCACTTATTCAGTTTTCGAGATATAGGCTCATGAAGAAAATAAATTTCCAGACCCAACTTTTAATAGCAGCATTCCGTACAGGCGGTACCTAAAAAAATTCGATTTTCTTACACTCTTTCAAGGTAGATATTTACTAACTTAAAATGCAATTTAATTTTTTTATCTACTGCCATGTGTAAGTTGTTCTACTATTTGTTCGTTAATATGAAAATGTTGGGATAAAAATGCACAGTATGGCTAATAATTTGGTTTCAATATTTCACTTTCGCATTTTTGGGGGCTAGGAGAATTTATCATGAAAGAATAACATGGCTTACCTTTTGCTAATCTATCAATAGCAGAGCTCACGAGCTCTACTGAAACATAATAGATATAAGGTTTATCTACCTACGTAAAAAACAGCAATAATAATTATTTAAAGATCCCAAAAACTCATGTCAAAGAAAAAAAAGAACATGGATAATTATTAACAATACTTATTAATTCAAAATAGCTACAGATAAAGACAGATTTAAAATTTACTTTGTTGCCTTAATATCAATGGGAAGACTGAGTTTGCATGTCCCTAACTAAAGAGTCATGAATAGGTGTATATCCTGACGAAGATAATAATAATGAGTTTTCAGTATGGGAATCAATCAGGCCAGAACATTATTTACTCTTCGTTAGTTTCAAGTATGAAAATACTGATTCGCATAGGTATGTAGATACGAAACAAGAATAGATATATTCGCTACATTTAGTGTAATTTTCTCGGTTGACATATTTCCAAAAATCTTCAAATTTTCGGGCTTGTAAGATTCAGCCAGTTTGTAAAATTATAATTTCATTTTATAATGCCTTTTGATCCATATGAAATATGTCTGAAATATTTTCGCTAATGCGTTTCAAACTTAAATCTTCTTTAAAAGGAAAATATATGAATTCCACAATTTCTTTCATTTTTTCACAATCCTGGAATCTTATCTCAAAATCTTCAATTACTTTTTGGATTTCCGCGACAGATTTGTCGATCTTATAATTAATATTTTTATGTTTTTGTAAGTCATCCACCATATTTGGAAAATGATTCAGATTATTTTGTTGCAGATCTTCTATTAACAAAATAAATTTTGTTTTATATGCGTCTATGCAGCTGATCATATCAATTACTGTTTCATTTTTACCTTGTAATTCTAAATTTAAATGACTTAATATTGAAGTAAAATCAGTAAGAAATGCTAAATCACGAAGCCAAGATTCATAATTTAAATTTTTTCAGTTTCCATCTTGTTCGTGAAGAAAATCTATAATTTCAGGCAATAAATCACGAAATCAATAAAATCAAATAAAATCAGGCAATAAAAAAAAATTACCTCTGCTTAGCCATCTGACATCGGTATGTAGTAATAATTCAGGTTGGACTTCATCGAGCTGCAGTTGGAAGAGACGCCGTTTGAGGAAACTCTCTCGAACTGAATTAACAATTTTAAGTGTTATGTCCATTACCTCTTTTGTGGTTAGTCTCTTGCTAGCTAACACTTGCTGGTGAATTATGCAGCAATAGCTTAAAAAGGCATCCAAATTTATCTTCCTTTTGAAGGAAAATATTTTGAAGTCTTGGCGCAGCTGCAATGATAGGTAGCATAAATGGGCTATAAATCCATTTATGCTACCTATCGTTGCAGCTGCGCCATCCGTTGTTATTGAGACTAATTTAAAAAGTGGTACGTTCAAATCATTGAGCAAGTTTTTAAAGGCTTTGAATATGTCTACACCTCTAGTCCTTTCCTTAAAAGAAATTATACCCTAAAATTCTTTAGATGTAAAATCCTAATAATCCATACGAACGAAAACAAGTAATTTTGCCGTATCACTTGTATCTGTTCGATTTATCACACTGAAGAGAAAATCAAGAACATCTATTAACCCTTTGCGGCATAGTGCGTCCGTGGACACACCTAAAAATTTCTTTCTGTGCGCACAGAAAATTTGAATGAAAAAGGATTTATAGGTTACTATAGGTTACTCTGAACTTTCTTTATTTATAGTAGATGACAGATCAACACAAACCGGTCCATATATTTTAGCCATGTTTAGTTTTTTTAAGACCCTCATTTTTCAAAGAAATCTTCCAGATTTTTTTAGGGTATAAAATGAATTATTTGAAAAGAAATTTCTATGTTATTTTTTTGGCTGTATGTTAATCTCCTTATTCTATATTAGTTTTAAATTTTTATCTTGAAATCTTGCCTAAAATCGAACGGCGAACCTTAGCCCAGGCCGGGCTCACCGATAATCTAGGACAACTGAGAGTCTGTATTCTTTGTTTCTTCGCATCTCATCGGTCAGTTTATTGACAACAATGTTCGTTTCAGCACTTTTTTCGTAGCTCTATTTAATCAGTGAACCACTTTGGGCGTATCCATAGAATTAAAACGATAAGTGCTATCTTCACAAAATTTTACTTGTGTACTCCTCTAGGCCTAATTTTGTTTTATTCTGAATTTCTTTGTTATCACATGCACATAAAATGAAAGCAAAGAAAATAGAATATACTTAAATTTAATAAAGAATAAAACCTAATATCCAACATTCATTTATTGAGATAATCTAATAAGCATACACAACGGTAATATTTAAAATATTTTAAAAAAAAAAGCGAATTTCATAGTGTTTGGTAGAATAGATACCAAACGAAAAGTAATAAAATTGCTATTTGCAATCAATAAAAAATATTTAGTGTTTTTTAATATTACATAATTAAATATCACATAATTATAGATTACAATATTTTATAGTAATGCTAATATTTCCTTAACACTATTTTTTCGATCATACATTTCATACACTTTAAAATTATTAACCTTTTCTGCATACTATACAAAAGACAATATAATATAGAATCTGCATTATTATTAATTTTAATGTATTCCTTGTATATTTCTAAAATGTTATTACGTATATCTAATTCATCTTCAGCAGTCATATTAAGTACCAGTCCAGTAATTTCTTTCTATTTTGAAACTCATGAACATACCATAACAGCTTGATTTGTTGTTGCTTCTGCATTGATTCTGCAAAATCAGAAAATGCCTTAACGTTGTATGTTGTTTTTGGTTTTATATGAATTAATTCTGACCACCAACACAATAATCGATTAATATGAATGGTATACGATATAGCACTTAGGATGTTATAACCGAATCGCTAATCCGTGTATCCAAATATTGCAATGCTGTGCTAACTGAATATTTGAGAAAACCACTATATAATTTTAATTACTGGTAACACATAAAACACCAAAACAGAACACTATTTCACTATATATGGACGATTTTAGCTCCCTGCATCCGATATTTTCTTTAAACGTTGCATCCAAAATTCAAAATTTTGGTGTGGTCTTGTATAGCAGATATTCACAAACAAAATAAACAGAAATTCGGCATTGCCATGATTATTTCTCCTCAATTCAAAATAAACTGCCATCACTATATTCTTGTGCATCGCTCTCTCTCTGCATTGGAGCTCTCCAGTATTTAATTCCGACGGTGGATTGCAAAACCGTAAAGAAAACACTCCTGAAATTAAGATGGAGTCTGAAATTTATTGTGCAGTTAACTAACGTGTTCGAATTTGGCAGCTAGCCAAAGCGCGGAAGATTCGAGCTCAGATGTTCGTTTGTATAATCATCCAGTAAATTATACTCATGGAATGTCAATTGGTTGAACAGAGTTTCAGTGTAACTTTTCAGAGATTTATACGATTGCACTAAACCTTTCGACGGTTCTGATAATTTAATAGAATCTTTTTTTAAATGGCTCAGAAGAATTATTTCAACTGAAAAGAATCACGAAGAATGTTCACAAGGTTATATTTACAAAAAATATTTATCGGGCTCGCTAAAATATTTGTTATGTCAATATCGCCAAATCCTGAGTGTACCTAGGATTAAACCAAGCATTTTTAATGCTTTTAGATGGACAAAAATGTAAAAACATAACAAACAGTTCGTCAGAATATTTATAGGTAATGAATTTCGTATTTTTGTTTGCAGTTTCTTTAATTTTGATGTCAACATAATTTATCAAATTAATTAATTTTGTCATTTTCCATCAAAAGTGTTAAAATTTCTTTCTCCTTTTCCATTATTTTTTCCGTTCTGCTTCTCCTGACCGTCGGTGATTTTTCCGTCATATATATTGGACAGCTCTTAAATATGCATAGATATGTATCGTCTTTTAACATCGGACGTTTTCTCGAAATTCTTAAAATCGCCTCTTTTTTATCCGGAATACATCTTCACACATAATCATATCTTCGCGAAAACATTACTTTTTGCAGTGTATACGGTAAAATGTTTCATATTATGTCACCATAATTCAAATAAATTCGTCTTTACTTCAAAAACTTATTAAAACTTTCGTCTGTGAAACTTTTCTACGCCTTAACTAAGTGTCGGATGTAACAGACTTTTGCACTTTATTTTTTTTTATTTCAATATCTAGAAGAAAATGTGGCTTATATCTGTTTCAAAATAAAAACAAAAGGAAAATATTTGAACGGAAAGTTCTTAGGTGCAGTGGTACTTCGGTATGTGTCATTAATCTGTTCCATATGCTTAAGATTATATCAAACGAACTTCCCCAATAAGTAATTAAGAGAAAATAATTGATTCAATCCTTTCTTATTTAAAAAATATATTGTTATTATTATTACACTGTTTAATATTAAGATATAAATGCAATGAGTGAAATACGTGCTATACATAAATGAAACACTGTACGTGATACTGTACATTGTGCTTCTTTGATAGTCACATCAAAAGCAATTTTTTAAGATGTTCTAACGTATCTGATCTTCGTTTGGTAATTGATTTCATCCCTATCTCAACATTAGCCGATTTAATAGCTTCTTTATTTTCCACAGTCGTATACACACACACCATCGTACTCAGCATACAGGATGGCATAGCCAAGTCCTGGGTGGCAAGCCATCTTCATACATTTCAACAATCTCTTTTCCATATCCTTCATAAAGGGTGATACTAACAATTTTCTTCGTTGCTTGACTCTTCTCATTAGCTTTTCTAAAACTCATTGTTAATGAATTTATAACACACGGAAAACAAAAGATCACGTAAAAATCCAGACTTATAACTCGCGTTCTTTACTGAATAGTATATATAGGCGAACTGATGCCCATGGTCAATTGTAGCATTATAAGGTATTTCTCCCTCCTTCTTAGCATGCCTTCGTGATGCAGTGGTCAGCACGCTTGGCGCGTATTCGAGAGGTCCGTGGTCCGAGTCCCGGCAAGGGACTTGCTCATTTTTTCGAAATAATTTGATATCTCTACAGTGGCGCCCGAACTAAAAAAGGTAGTGCATGATGATTTTTCACCACCAAGATTTGGCGCTTGGGTCCTCTAATCCCCAGTCGGCCCTTAAAAGGGAGAGTATATAAGTTATTTGTCCCGCCTTCTTAGCATGCCTTCGAGGTATAGTGGTCAGTACACTTGGCGCATATTCGAAAGGTCCGTGGTTCGAGTCTCGGCATTGCTCAATTTTCATCTCTCCTGCTTTCAAAAAGTACCTGATGTCTCTATAGCATTGTCTTGAAAGCGATAAACGAGTGTAGTGCGCGCGATCATGATTCAGCGAAATCGAGTTCGATTCCAAACAAATATCGTATACCACGCAAACATTTTCGAGCCCAAACATGACGTGTACGAAGGTGGAGGTTTTTCAAAGCGAACACATACCTGAGTACCATTGTACTTCCAACAAAGTCCCTGAAAAAGTGCATTTTTACAGTTTGTATTAATGTAAATGAGAATCGATTTGTTTCAGTTAATTGGGATAAAAGATGTTATGCCATGTGAAAGATTTAGAAGAAAACTTCTGTCAAGTTTGTGTATCGCTTTATAAGTGTCATTTCTTTCAACCAAATTGCTGAAACTTTCCAAATTCCATTAATATAAATATTCTGAAACTATTGATTCACAACCTTAAAGCATCTGAAAAGGGGGAACCCTTCCCGATGTTTCAAGATATGCTTTTAAAAAAAGCTTTAAATTGTGTTTTTAAAAATTTTCTGTGTATATACTGGGGAAAAATACAAACGGAAATAATACGAGTTTTGACGGCAATTCTGCAAAACGCGAAAATAAATCAAAAACGAGAAATCTTAGAATTTCGGAACCAAAATCTGCATCTTAAAATCACTCTTTTTCTTTATGACTAGTGAGCCTACATCTATATTAACTAACCTGCTTTATTAATTTATTTATTTTCCGGAATGTAATTTCTGAGCTAGGCCAAAGGGCAGCTTTTATTTTAAAGAAAGGTGTCTTTATAAAGTATAAAGAGAAAAATTATGTAGCTAAAACAGTAAAAGTGAATAAAATGATTTCATAAAGACTAGCGACTAGACAAATAAATCTCTCTTAAAAGACGAGAGAACAACCCCGCCAGTGAAGCGTTTTCTTTCTTTCTGTTTTTTTTTTTTTTTTTTTTTTTTTTTTTAAGGGGGGGTGTTTTTGGTTTGTGGGCTTTTTCCAGCCCCTCGCTCGCTATGCGTCGGTGATTTTCAAACAGACTTCCCCCCCCCTCACCTGGCCTATTCTAATTTCCTTTCTTGTCGAGTCTAGCTCCATTGAAATGACACCTTCAGTAACCGCTGTGGAAGTGGGTAATCCTTAAGACGCCCGTTATAACATTGTGATTCATTACTGTCGGTTGCAAGTTGGCGTTGATAACTCTAATATTTACCGCAATTCAGTTTTAATGCTTTTTATTATTATTATTACTGTTTTTGTTTATTTGGAGTTTTGGAACAGGTATGATCGAGAGTTAACTCTATATCAGGTTTTCATTCAACAAATGCAATAACATTATTTTCAAAATATTTTGCGGACGTAGCCCAAAAAGTGTAAAATTCGAATAACGCTATAAGGAATGGTTGTAAAAAATTAGACAAAAATCAACTTTAGATTGATAACGGTTTTATAGTTAACTTGATTTTGAAAAAGACATGTCCCTACTAAAGAATTTATTTGTTCTAAGGCATGCGTGCACAAACTACCAATGCTTTTGAATTGTCATTTCATGCCAAAAGCTTATTTGTTTCAAAGAATGAAATATAGTCTACGAATGGCTTAGAGAAATTTACTGTCAAGAATTTATTACTCCGTGATTAAATAAAAAATCCATCCCTAAAGGAATGTAATTTATATCTGCAAAATCTTGTGTTCAAAATATTAAACAGCGTTGATTTTAGCGAGTTGATAAGCTTTTCTATTTTAAAATGCTTTTTTCCAATAGCAATAAAATATGTACGATATTTATTCACAAACTGGGCGAGAATTTCAAAGAAATTCTTTTTAAAAAATTCCTTATGCACATAAAAGATTATATTTAAAATAAAACAAAAATGTGTTCCTAAGTTTGAATGTTTAATATTAGTAAAAGCCTCTCCATTATTTCTTTTAAAGGTTTTCCGAGATTAAATAAAGTTAAATACTGACAGTTTTAACACGGACAAGCAAAGTCAGCTGTTTGCCAAGAGAATAGGAATAAAAATACTCTAAAACTTAATTATACAACCAAGAAAATTCCCAGAGGTTTTGCAGTTAACTGTTAACTAATTAAGAGATAAAGAAGGTCTGTAATACTAACTTATCAAACCTAAAACCCTTGTGACACTAACAGTTTCACTCTAATTCCGAATCCCAGAGGACTAAACCTATTCTGTAGTTTTTTTTTTTTTTTTTTTTTTTTTTTTTTTTTTTTTTTTTTTTAATGACCTTTCTAGTGCGTGATTTAAATCCAACGCAAGGTTCCCTAATAAAATACCCTATAGCGGCATAATTTCAAAACAAATAAACGTCGCAATACACACACACATACTAAACAACTTATTTCTAAAAACTCAATTAATTTTTATTTAACTGAATGCTGTTGTATAAACTTAATTCTTAAATTTTCATTAACCACAGGGGGGAGTATGAATACTAAAAGAAATATATGAAAATACTGCTTACATTGTATTTGATTGCTTAAGGAAATAATTTCAGAATGACAGAAAGAATTCTAATCAAGGATGCATTAAGTTGCTGAGTCGTCCACTTGAAAAATTTCAGATTCGTTTTTTCCCATTCTTAAGCTGAAAAGCTTGCTACATCAGTAAAGTAGCATTTGATTCAGTATTAGATTAGTATCAAAATTAGTTAAGCAGTAGTAGCATTGGTAGCAATAATTAACAGCAATTCCAATATTAGATTTAATGAAATGGCTTCTCTTTTTATAATTACGGTACAAATTACAGCAGATTAAATTTCTTCTTCAGTAATCATGGCTTGAAGAAGTTTAAATTGAATCATAAATCGTAAAACCTTAAATTTCATTTCATTTCCTAATTGTACTAAAGTAAAAAGAATAAGATTTCTTTTTTAAGACGAGCGACACAAATAATATGGATAATAAAAGGTGTTGCTTTGAAATAGAACAATCTTAAGTAATAAATATAATTTCAAAATAAATTGTGGGCGTTCGGCTCAACAAATCTTGTAAATCAATGAAAAGTTGTATTTTTTTCTTTAAACTCGTTGTGCAACAAACGTTGCAAATGAGTGTCAATTCGTGATTGTTCGTTATTAATGAGGCACACGTGTCACCATTATACGCAAAAAAGAACCCTTGAAAGCAAGAAAGAAGAGCTATTTAAGTAGTTATAACTTACACGAATAAAACCTTGCATATGGTGAATAGCTGAAAGCGTAATTAACAGTTGAGTTCTAAAAAAACATCTCATCGACAGAGGGACGTTTGTAATGTAAGCATTTGCTATTATACTTCCAGGAGGACTTCATAAGGATCTATTTATCACTGAATGTCTCGATGCAACTGCAGCTAGTGATTCCAGGAAATAAAGTCGGGATTATAAACAGAAGAACAAAGACAGCTGTGGAGAGGGTCATTAGTGAATTAATGGATAACTGGAAAATTACTTATGAGTCTACTCTAATGGGAACTCTAAGTCAAATCTTTATTTTCATTAAAACAAAGTTCTGGTGTAAAAAATTTGCTTCTTTAAAGTAAAAAGTGATAAGACTGATATACACAAGCTGTAAGAATTCCGGGTACAGCTCGAGTCTTAGAAAGAAAGGTCATTAATTTTCATCCGAAAAAAGAACTATTCTATAGTCAGTACTTATTTTTTTTTATTTTTTAAATGGCATAGTAACGTATTCTACGGATTACGAATAGCATGTTACGATTGCATGAGAAACCAATAACATTACTTCAATAACATTTGAAAAAGTAGGCTGTCTTTTGCTCATTTCAAATAACTGCTATCTAAACACTTTTTTTTTTTTTTTTTTTTTTTTTTTTTTTTTTTTTTGCGTTCTTAGGTAAACTCTAAATGAGAACTACACCAAATATTACTTTCTTCGGTTCATAAACATGACCTGTAATAAATAGTACTAAATAATAATTTTGAGTCGTTTACATCTAAGCAGAACTCGTTTAAATTGCTTGAACTGTTTGCATTAAAGTAGTAATTCTTAATAACAATTAGGCTTACAATCAGTTGATTTAAAGAATAACCTTACTTTAATACAGTTCTTTTTAAATTAAAACTTAAATATTTTAAATCACATCTATGAAAGACAAATTTCAAATGACCTTTCTTAAATTCAAAATCATTTTCATAAATAGGGAGCAAAAGCATGCAAAATGATAATTCAATACACGAGTGTTGTGCATTAGCTTGGATTTCATAAGCTTTTGTTTATATATGAAATGCAACTGTGACAAAATGAGGATTGAGTAAAGCAGAAATACTGGACTGCGAATATTTGAATCCTGTTAAAATTCTTCAAGAAGTGTTTCCACCGATGATAAAGAACAAAATGTGTTCCAAAGGCTCCTTTTCTAACACATTAAGCATCTATTTGAGTCCATCAGACGAAATTTGTGAACTTGGATTTTGGTAGCTAAATGTTCAATTCTATCTTCGAAACACAGATAATAATCATAATATAGATTTGCTTAAGTACTGTGTTATTCAGCTTTGTTGAACGCCGAAATGATGGTGATTAATTAAAATGAAGCTCCAATAATTGCTATTCAAACAGTTTTATACATTCTTAAAAAAAGTTTAAAAAGTAAATGAGACTTAGATAAAATATTTCTTACTTTAATTCATGAAAATGACTAGAGATAAATAATACTGAATTTTGTACCGATTTATTATACAACTAAGCATGTGCTTAAATTTTTTGAAATGTTTGCATTAAGGTAGCAATTTCTAATAATATTTTGGAGCGTAATCAGATGATTCTCTCTAATCTCTGGCTTTGCATTTATTATTACTTTAGTAAGCAGCAAAAGGGACTGATTCCTTTGGAGCAAATTTTAATGATAATATAACCACTCTTTCAGCCATTGCGTTACAGTGCACAGGATTATATGTCCTTGTCTCTGAGTTTATAGATAAAATCTCTAATTTCTTTCATTCTAAATTTTGATGATAAGAGTAATAATTTTTTCCTAAAGTACAAATCTAAAAGTTATCTTTAGTTTCTAAAGTTACTAAAGGCCAGTACAGAGTCAATAAGGATACAGTACGATCTGCCTTTTAATGATAGAAACACGCAGCAAAGGCATATTAGAAACAAACTGGCTCGAAAATGTCAAAATTTTTATGCCAGAGACATTGCTGTGGATGAGGACATTAGGATGATACACACTAACAAGTCGTTTTCAGATAAATATAAATTTAACATGTATTTTTTCTTCAAAACTTTCGTTTGTGTATATACCAGTGATTCTGTTGACAGCTCTGTTTCCATGGAATTAATAGAAGCAATTTTAGAATAACTAATGCAAAGTATTAGAGATAAACTTTGAGTGCCTTCTAATTTTTTTATGCAATCATCAGCAAATGCAAAAATATTACATAATTATATATAATACTACGTCCATAACAGATTGTAATTCTTCGACTCTTCGTTAATGCTGCCAACATTTAATTGTAACTCCCGTAATAAGTTCCGAGTCAACTTATTTTTAAATTAAGTTGCGTAGTCTATGACTACTAGGATAAGCTTTAATTTAAATTTGTCTGTTACAGTAAGTTACCTCTTCACAAGTAGTGGCGGATATTTTCAAGTGCGAGAAGTGCTTTTTATGTTCAATTTCTGATTTTAATAAGAAGGTTATTTTAACTTTCTCAAGTCTCTGTCGTCCAGAGGCAGCGATAATCTCTTCGTTAATGCTGCCAACATTTAATTGTAACTCCCGTAATAAGTTCCGAGTCAACTTATTTTTAAATTAAGTTGCGTAGTCTATGACTACTAGGATAAGCTTTTATTTAAATTTGTCTGTTACAGTAAGTTACCTCTCCACAAGTAGTGGCGGATATTTTCAAGTGCGAGAAGTGCTTTTTATGTTCAATTTCTGATTTTAATAAGAAGGTTATTTTAACTTTCTCAAGTCTCTGTCGTCCAGAGGCAGCGATAATTCTTCTTATGTCAGTTAGGAGTTTGATACTAGTTATGCTACCAAAGCAAGTCAAACTCCATAAATATATTGAAAGCTTATAACGTCAAGAAAACCAGGTTTCTCTTGTGCATTGCTTTCCTCTTGCATGTTCTTCTTGTGCATGTTTATCGCGGGCATTACATCCTTTCTGTATGTCAAAATGCACTGTCCTTGAGAGTAATTTGAATTGTATCACGGGTAAAAAGACAATGTAGCATAGTCTTAAAGTCTACGTATTACTACTAAAAATTCTTTATTATTTTTGCGGTATTTTATTTTAAATTATTGTCTAATGTGATTTAAAAACTCTTAAATATATTTTATAAATTGAACTTCAGTTTTCTTTAAAAGACAAACGAATATGATAAGAGAAAATAACGCATTTCGGAAGTTTCAGTAACTGAATATTGTGTATATATATATGTGTGTGTAAGTGATAAAATAAGAAAGACGATTATTAACAAACTGCTAATTTAATTTGGCAACTCCTGATTTTAATTTAGACACAACCCCTTCAAAGAACGTGTACTGTGTCACTTACAGTACATAATTCTTTCATCTACAGTGGTTTGCAATGCTCTGAACATTTATCTACTCACCATTTAAAATTGAAATAAAGGGTTTCGAGCTTATTTATTGGTCCTGCTTGAAGTACGCAATCACCTTTCCCCTGTTTGTTTCTGCCTCGGTAATTCACATTACTTCGCTTAGCTGTACTTTCTACTATTTAAAACGTGATGAGTTTATATAGAACTGTATAGTGCTTACAGCACCCACAAAGGAGATATGCCTTAGGTTAATAGATTAGTCGTCAAGAAATAAGGATAAGTTGATAAATAAGGATAAGAATTAAATAAAAGAATTAAATATAGTTGAAATAAGGATAAGATTATCCAACTATTTCTGGTTTTCCAGAATTCCATCCAGTCACGATGCAATCTGCATGCATGCCACATCTATCACCAATCCGGCCATGACTAAAACGTTAATTGGTGCCTTCATCTGCAAAATTATTGTAAATATATTATATAAGAAGAGAAAGGATTAGGAATATTTTTTATTTAACGTTTTTTCTATAAGAATTATGTTCATTTATAAATTGCCATTTATTTCATTCTTGCTTAAGTAATTGTGATTTGAATAAATGCAATGACGCTGTGTTACTAAAAGTAAACGTAAAATCTCAAGTATGCAAAATAGTTGAGACTTCGACACCAAAGGCTTGACTTTCACACTAAAGTGTGTGTTTACCTCATAGCAATTTTTGGTAATGATGAATAAGTATTGTGTGTAATATTAGTTATATCAATAACAATGCGCTTCAGCTCACCAGCTTCTTTCAGGAACGATATATCTGAGATAAGTAGATTGTATATTTTGATAACGTCCTCTACCACTGCAATTCTGGGATGGTGAAAGATATTTATCTCTAAGATCTTAAGCTGAAGTACCTTTTGTAATCTTCTAAGAAGGATTTTGAGTACTATGAATCGTTTGTTAATGAAGTCATAAATAATTCAGTGGACCACCTAGAAAGAGGGAGAATATGTTTTGATAAATAAAAATAAAAGTCTGCTGTTGCGAAATAATTTGAAATTCGAAAAATAAAAATTACTACGAACTTGCACAGAGCCTTAGTTCTGTCTTTCTATCTTTTAACCTTTCTTCTCTGTTTGTAATATCAAATTTATTTGTTTTTTCTTTATTTGAAGTTGATTAAGTGACCCAGTAAGGCGTAGCAAATTGAACTATTAGTGGCTGTCTGGACAGATATTTTTGAGACAAGATTTGTTCCGTAACTATAAGACAAGCTGCCCAATGCATAAAATGCGAAACTGACTAACGAATCAGTCAAGCTTATCAGTAATTTTTATTCTCCTTGTAATTGACTTTTGTACCCAAAACTAAAAAAATAAAATGTAAAACGAAATTTGGGTGTTTATTATTCATTACAATGAGTGAACACGTTCTTCTAAGAGTAGATTTCATTATGAAATATTCAGTTAATGCATCATTAAAATATATGAGGCATTTTCATCTCTTGTTTACGTTACTGTGCTTGGTAAAGCTCAAAGCATCAAGATGACAGAGAGTTTTATAACAGTTGCGTGAAAGAAATAATGAAAACTGTATTTCCCTTGGAACATTTGTAGCTTAATTGAAAGGTGTCACAAGGAAATAAGTTTAAAATTATTTTCGCCAACTTACTCAGACAGCATTCAAATCAGAAAACTTACCACTCCCATCATTTTTACTGAATACATGCTTCTGTTTATAAAAGGGCAATTGTCGGCGTTAAGTTACGCAGATTTCGTACTTATGCAATCAAATGTGCATAAATTTATCTGCTTTGTTGATGAACACGCTAAAAGGGCTGTAAAAAATTTCGGTAGAATAATTACATCACATTTGCTAGGGAAAAACGTGTAATATTACTTCTGCTTATTTTAAATTAGTATTCAAAAGACTCATTTCTTAACTCAGAACAACCTTAACAATTAATGTTAAAGAGCGATTTTAATAGAATACTAATGATGCGTGTCGGTTTTGCCTCGGAGATTTAAGCCATGACTTTTCAGAACATTATAAAGAAAAATATAAATAAATTTCACTATTTATGTCCCTTATATCAAAATTAATGTCTATGACTGAATATTTGCCAAAACATGTACAGTAGCACTCCACAAATGATACTGAAATAAAAAGTAAAATGCTACTGAGCCTTCTAGTAGTTTAGCTGCGCTAGCAATCGCAATGGAAGAACATGATTCGTAAGCGACTCGGGAAATCCCTAAAGCCAAGTTTATTTATGGCATCCTCGACAGACCTGCTTGAGTAAGCATGTCAGAAGACTACTAGAGTTTCCAACAATATTTAAGAGATTATTTAAGGGACAGCGGTGTTTATGTTAACACCGCTGAAACGACGCCACTAAATTCCTCACCTCATTTATCTTATTGATGGACGACAACTTGATCGCATGGCGGTCTAGGGCTTGCAAGATCTGGCAAACTTCATTGAGGCAACTTAAGGAGCCATGGTAAGAAGTTAAGATTGTTTAAGGGATGCTCAGTTTCAATACATAGGTGATTATGTGTTATTATTTGCAATGGTAAGAAATTTTACATTCACATGTAATACAGAATACAGAAATTTATATACAGAAACCTGGTATGAAAAAAAAAAAAAAAGAAAAGAAAAAGAAAAAGAAAAGAAAGAAAGAAAGAAAGAAGAAAGGGGAAAAGAGGCTGTGTCTAGCTTTAAAATGAGCAAACAATTAAAAAATAACAAAAATTTACAATTGGTTTAATTCATATGAGTACATGCAGCAAACAATCTTTATCATTTGCATAATCTACTAATATGAGCAGGAACTTAATTTTCATCCTATGGCCTTTTTGTTAAATTATTGAGACTTAAAGGTACGAGACATTAGCATTTCGTCTTGGTAGTACAAGTATAGTCCCGCTGTACTATCTGCGCAATTCGTTAAGCAAATTAAATTAATCACATAAATTTTAATTAAGAAAAGCCAAAATTAAAAGTTAATATTTTAAAATCAATTCAGAGTCCTTTAGCAGGCATTCAAAGACAAGGTTTTGGACTGTTTTATGAAGTGCCAGCTAAATGAGAATAGATTGATCTTCTATTTCGAGGCTTCGGAGATTCGGGAATTGGTTGTGGTAAAAGAGGATTATTTCCTACCGAAAACATCACATATTTGAAATTCTTTGACATTTCATTTGAACTCAATATTTATCTATTGCGGCAGTAAAATGTTTTCTTTTTTATGATGTAGGGATGGAGGCTTTATGCCTAAGAACCCTTTAATATCCATTACACTGATGATCGTTAAAAGCTGGGACAAAGCTAATGCATCCACTGGTACGGAGCGTCCGTTAATACAGGCTCGATTGCATGCGCTTTTAACTACCTGTTCGGGAAGAGGTTCGAAGTACTCTAACATTCTAGTAATTTTAGCCCTTTAAAATGAGTATTTAATCTATTATTTAACCCATAAAAGATAAATGTTGATCATAATGTACGTACATCATTAATAAAGTATTTTTAAACCTTTCTCAAGTTAAATTTTCTATTAGAAAGTATATTATGACTTGTATATTACTGAATATTATATTGAATTACGATTTGAATTCAAAGTACCGTTAATTTCCGCAATCTGTCCTTTAAAAGTAACATCTCTTTCTCGGAGGAAGCAGCTACAGAAATACCAGTGAAAGAAAAACTAAAATTGAAGCCAATATTAATGCGTATTTTAATTCTCCGAATAAAAGGTCTTCCGATTCAGCGAGTTATAATTCCACGCTTTATTGCTTTTGGAAAATAAGTTTAACGTTTAATAATAGCTTACTGTTCAAATTTACTTTATTAATAATTCTTTGTTGGCGTAAGTTAGACATTCTTTCTAAAAATTATATTATTTATATTTCGTCCTCTTAACATGCCTGATAACGAACTGAATGGTTATCAAAATTGCAATTTACATATAATTTGATATTATGGGAGGTAAGCGATTTTATAAAAAATTGTCTAAAAACGCAGAAAAGTATGTCCGAACATTTGAAAGCCAAAGTTATAAAGTAGATTACTATAGCTTTGGTTTTCAAATTATATAAATGGTTTTAAAAGATACAAATTTTTTCCATTTGTTTTCCACTAAAATAATTTTCAGTGATTTCACATTATATTAAATGCCGGTAATGAATTATTGCTCTACATGTTGTTAAAGAAGGCAAAAGAATTATAATTACTTAAATATAATTTTTGGAAAGAAATCTTATTTCGAAAAAGGTAATTATGTTTCGTATGTTAATAAAAGGGCTAAAATTTTAGGAAAGAAAACTTATTTCCTAAATCGCAATCGTACTTCATGTGTTCATCATATACTTATGCCAAAAATTTATATAGATTAGATGAAGAGAAAATAAATGGATGACAGTAAATACCTAGTTCAGTTATTCGTAAAATGTTTCGTTTTTAGAAATATGCAATAACTTTTAGATAGGTTTAAAATTATCTATTCGATTTATACGAATGATTCTCAAGATTATTGTTTCCGGAATTTTGAGAATTCCTGTACAGTAAAGAAGGTGTTTATTTGCATTTGTTTTTCTTTCATTTTTTAAATGCATGACATTTCTTTAATATTGTACCAAATGACCAATGAGAATCCTCGAATAATTAAAACATGATTTTTAACAAAAGGAAATTATAATTTTTGAGATTCCAAACACATTCAGTATTTCTTTCATTGCCCCTAAGAAATTCTACATTTATTTTACACTTGATGAAAATTAAAGAAAATTTATGTCGAATTTAACTTTGAAATTTAAAAAATTAATTGCAACTATTGTTTATCTCCTCCACCCAGTCGTAGTCTTTCTAAAACTATCAAAGTACGAGGACTTATTTCCAAATAAATGATGATGGCAACCTTACGAACGCAGTAATGACTTAGAAGGTTACTATATATGTGAAGTCACGAGATTAGCTTATGTAAAGTATGTATTTTTCACTTGTGTAAGTATTTAATAATGGGTTTATTTTTTGTGCAGAATGAAGCAGAAATATTTTGCTGAAAATTATCATGGGCAGAAACAAATATTGCATTTTCGAGTCGAACATCTCAGAGACTTAAAAGTTTACTACTTAAGCTATAAAAACACAGCAACTGAGAAAAGCTTCAAAAATTTCTTATCTAGATGAATAAGAAACTATTTTAGTCGACACTTCATTTAATTCTGCCTTCGTTTACAAATAAGATTTTCCAAGAGATTAAAAGCTTTCTCGAGAGGGATTCTACAGGTGACGGAAGAGCGCAACTGTCGGGACTCAAATAGAGACCGTGACCATACAGCCTCAATTTGTCTCCCCCACCTAAGAAGCAGTAACTTTATTTATAAGTGTCATTCATTTGGGCTTGAAGCAGACAGAAGTGAAGTCGGTTTCGCGATCCTTAATTAGCCTCATCTGACATCATGAAAGATGACTGGAAATGCGAAACCATTGCAAAGACAGCCTTTTTGCAGGAGACTCTAAGCGAGGAGGAGAGTGTTAAACATGTTGGGATGGATCAAAAATTGCCCAGCTTATTCACTGGGTTGAACAAAAAATACAAAAATGAAAAAGCGCCATCACTCACGAGTAGAATACCCCGCCCTACCGCGTAGCAGAGAAAGGAAGCCCAAACTGCATTTCCCGGAATTCGTTTCGAGAGTAAGACGGCTGACGCTCCAAAGTACTTGAACATTGTTTTAATTTATTTGCATTCAGCCTACTAACTATATATTTTCCTCCAAAATGCTTCACTGTAATCAAATTCTAATGGCTGAAACAAGTGTCTCGTTGATAGCTTCATTTTTTTTATTCTGTTCTCAGCAAAGGGAAAACAGAAGAAAAGTAGTTTATTTACCACATCATCATTTGTTTTTAACTTTAAATACAGTATTAAATGGCCGGAAATCTCAGAATTCTAAACTTCAAGAGAAGTTCATAATTACGTGTCTCAACTAATGGTATCAAATGCCTATCGCTTGTTTCAAAACCAGAAAGGGAACAGTAAAAATATTTTCTCGATAATTCTTCTCTCAAATAAGTCTGACATTTTTTCAAAAAACTTCCTTCCAAAGAAGAAACCTATTAATTACAATTTACATTTTTAATTCATGTTAAAGTCAATTTCTGCAACTCTAGCAATAACATTTTTGTTCTTAGATATTCAGGTATTTTAGGATGTTATGCTTAAAAAAATTAAGGATAAAGCTTTTTAATCATTTTAAAGGTAAAACAGAGCTTAATAAGTCTTCCGACAAATTCTAAATATCAATTTCCTTTTCTTTTAATTAAAGGTGGCGGGAATTAGTCTAAAGCTTGTTTAGAATGCTTTCAAAGCTTCGCGCAGTAAAAATTCGCATTTCGTCTCTCGTTTCAAATAAAGAAACTTAAAAAGAAATCTAATAAAAACTACTTAAGTATATAAAAAAATTTTCTTTTCCTCTTATTATATAAGTTAGTTATGAACAAGCAAAATTAAAGAAATAGCTCTATTTAGGGTGTACTAGGGAAAAATAATGATAAAAATAAATATATATATATTATTTCTAAGAAGCAGTCTGGAAAACAAAAAGCAAACTTTTGGTTTGTTAACATCAGAAATAAATCTCTTAAACTTAATCTTCTAAAGTAAAATTTATAAGATTCCAATCTTTAAGTTACAACTAAAAATGAGGAACCTTAAGAACTGGTAAGCGAATAATCGCTTAGTTCAGTAGATAATAAGCAGAACTCAAGAAGGATTAAATACCATTTATTATTCAAAATAAATTTAACAGTCGACTCCTTCTTGGAGTTTACAGCAAAGCCACCACTCGGGCTTGAACTCAGGAATACTAAGATATAAAACTTGACTAAACTTAACTAAAATGATATAGCTGAAGCTATCAAGATTCTAACAGAGTTGGCATTTTAACGCTGACTAAACGGCGAAGCTATCAAGAGCCTAAAGTACGGCCGAGCGTAATAATAGCTTAAAAGAGAGTAGCCTAAAAGGAGAATGCACGCTGCTCAGAATCTCTGGCTCTCTAACGAAGTCAATAGAACTTCAACTTTAAATACTTGTTCTTCCTTCATTTGCATTTAACCGAGCTTCTAAAAACACGCTCTGGTAGGAAATTGTAAGGTGAAATTAAGAAGTGACAGGAAAGTGGCTTAAACTAAACATTAACTCTTATAAACTTAGGATAAACCTTGCAAATTATTGTTCGAAATGTTAACTACAAAATTATTAATTGAAACTTCTTTAATGCCAAACATCTGTATTTACTTTTTCCTGGCAATTTATAGCCCCGCCTGTGGCCGAATAAGACTGCTGGGAGTTCCACCGGAATTCGATTCCAGGAGAACGTGCAGGCTGCATTATCGGCTTGTGAGTTCTCTTCCTCCCATGTGTAACTTGAATGCGAGCTAATTTTTCTTAGAAAATACTCCGCAGAGGCATCCCTTTCCTTAAGCAGATAGCCCTCGTGTCCTTTGCCATACTTAAAAAAAAAAAAAAAAAAAAAAAAAAACCGCCTAACCTATCAGTTTAGAGCTATTATAAAACTCACTTCCCATTTGTATAAAAATGTTAATACAAATTTAGGAACACAGAAGCTTACTCTGTTTGTTAAAACTGTAATCTGTAGGAAGTATTCATGCAAGAGCACAGTTATTAAAGTATAGGATTATTTACAGCAAATGCGATATTTATCTCTCAAAAAATTTTCAACTATGCAGGAATGTCCCAATGCTAATTAACAAGTTCATCAGATATCTCTAATTCCAGTATAATATATGAAGTACATGCTTAATTTTCACCCCTGACAGCTTGGCTATTCAACACTTTTAATGAAATTTCCGCTAGTCTCGACGCTCGTTAGTTGCTAGCTTTCTGAAAACATTGTTCGTAGCGCAGGCAAAAATAATTTTGTTTCAGCTAATGAAGCTATTCGTGGATTGTTCTGTTGACGTCCTAGTAGTCCTCGTAGCTTTACTATGCGTGAGAAGAGTCTCCTCCAAGAAAAGTTACGAATTGGCTGATCCTATATCAGAATAATAAAGAGCATGACATACTTTGATCCCGTAGCTCGTAATGAACAGCATCATCGTGGTCATAAGCGTTATGAATAATGGGTTTTTCTCTTGCGGAAATTATCGTCTGTGGTAACTATTATGTTGAAAGGTTTAAATAACTGGAGAGACATATATCTAAGTTATAATTATGAAACTAAACCGACATTTTGACCCCCTTATTTATGAAAGATGCAAAATCATCTAAATCCAAAAATAGAAATTACTGGTTTCACATAATCATTTATTGTCAGGCATTAGAAGGGGAAAAATAGTAATATGCAGCATCAGAAAAAAAAATCTTTTGCCATTGTTAGATAAAGTAAAGCTTCTATTCTATATTCAATATATGCTGCTAAAATAAGCATTAAAACAATCCTGTGTAAGATTAATGAAGCAGTTTATGACCGTACATTGATGATTGCTATATTTTGATGCTGTTATACAACTGATAAGAATTTTAAGTAAATATTCAAAGCTATGACTATCTTACTACAGTGCTGTTAAGCATAATTAATGTAAGAGTATTTCAACTAATTTTCTTTTGAGATATTTCCTTTCGGAAAAGTAGAAATTAGCTTGTATAAAACGATACTTTTTGCTGAATTTACACTAATCTTTCTATAAAAATGTACTGCACCCTTTTAAAATTCTTGGCTTAGATTTCTTAAAAACTAATATTTTGCTCTATGGTTTGTAGAAAAAATATCAGTATGGTTTAAATCCAGAATTCATGCAAATACCGACTCAGATTTAAGTAACGTGCACTTAAAGTTACAGCCTTGCTGCTGAAGTACTGAGATTAACTATTTGTAATAGATTTTCACCTCTCTCTGTAGCCAAATGTAATTTTAAAGGTAGTCCACCAATGATATTCAAGCGGAATGAAACTAAATTATGCTTACTAGTTTAATTCTATCTCCGATAATAATTAAGGAACTTTATAATGCATGCTTTATTATTTACTAATTTCTTCTTTTTTCTATTTGATCAAGGAAATGAGAGAACAGTTAGTTAATGTCATCTTACATTTAGTTATAACTAATATTAACACTTACCGTATATACCCGCGTATAAGTCGAGATATTTTGGACAAAAAAAAGACATCAAAGTGGGGGGGGGTCGACTTATACGCGGGGCCATAAAAAATTAAAAGAATCGGAAGTTCAAAAATTTCTTTATATAAGGCAGTTGTTTTCTTCCCGCACTCAAATTGGACGACTTATCAAATAAGTCACCCTATTGAAGTAATTTCATGACTTAAATTATGTGACGAACTAATCACAGAGTTTCATACTTTAACTAGAGTAAGTTTCGATTAAACCAAAGAATTTTCGGCCCCCTAACAATAAAAAGCCCGATATTGCATTAATTGCTCAGTGGGTTAAAGATGCTTGGAACGAAATACCCTCTGAAATGATTATAAAATCATTTAAAAAATGTTGTATTAGCAACGAACTAGACGGCACGGTAGATGATGCTGTTTTTGAAAGTGAAAATGACGACGAAGGCTCTGGTAGTGATTGTAACAATACAGATTTCGAGACTGAAAATATGTATGATCGCAAGCCAATGACGACAGAAGAGTTCTATGAAATGTTTGGCGAATCTGACCATGAATCGGACGTTGAAGGATTTTGATTTTGTTTATTTATCAAGGTATTTTTTATCGTATATTTACTTGTTTTTCTCAAATGATTTTGAATAAATGTAGTACTTAAAAAAATTTTTTTCGAAGTTTCTCGATCGATTTCGGAAGTTGGGGGTCGACTTATACGCGGGTTTCTTATTTTCTACGAATTTTTTATGTCGAAGTGGGGGGGTCGACTTATACGCGGTATTGACTTATACGCGGGTATATACGGTATTTGTTACTTAACGGAGGTAAACGTTTTCTTTAAAACTTTAAAGAAAAGCTGATAATTTGAAGAAACGAAAAATGTTTTCAAAAATATAAGTATAAAATGTTTTCACAGACATAAGTTGCTCAACATTCGGTTTCTTTTTACTCCCCCTCCTCCAGTTGGAAGAAATTTGTAAATGGAGAAAGCAGTATCTTTTTATGAATGATAAATGTACACAAGTCCAAAAAACTGATATCGTACATACTAAAAATAATACATGTTAAGTTGGTACTAATATCATGACTGTAGAGAATATATACCAGTTATACTGAGATAGACTGTAAAACGCTCTATGAATCATAGCAAATGAGCAAAAGAAACAATCTTAAAACAAGGTTACTGTCGAGGAAATGTAAGCCAAAGCTGTCTGGCATCATTGCTACTTTCGTTAGGCAACGCTAATTGCAAGTGGATGTTGATAAGGGCTAGGATGAAAGCAACATTCGAAACGACACTGTTTGATGCTGATGCACCAAGGCTTCGGTACCCCAGAGTTATTTTAAGCGTCTTTGCAACGAGTACTTAAATTATTGCTCTTCTTTTTCTGTCCTAGCTAATGGGTGAATTACACAAGGAAACTCCTTATGCATTTAAAAAGTATTCTATTTTCTCCGAACTTCTCTGAAAAGAGGTATTTGATTGTATATCCATGAGGTTTAAAATTATGTATGTTATTGCTTATCAAATAATTATTGGAAATCTATTTACTTTTCTTTCTCATATATGGCAGGTAATAATAAAAATTAAAATTAGGTTTTATCACTTACAGTTCACTATCTATTTCCTTCGGAAATACAATTTAAGTTCAATAACTGTATAATAATATCTGCTTAATTACATGCATTCACATGAACCTTATTTTTGGCATATGAGCGTCTGGGAAACAGTTCCACAACTGAGTGCAAAGAAATTATAAACCGAAGTTCTCCTTCGTCATTCCAGGGAATAATTACCGAATGTTATGTCTGTATGTTTAACGAGGTATTGCTAATCTGTTTGAGTTATTTTTTTAATGTTTAGATAACTTTCACCAGCTAAGAAAAAAGACGTTTAAGAAAGAAATGAATGAGAAAACTGCAGTATCGCCTATATATGCTGCCTTTCTAAAAGTATATTTCGACTTTCAACAGCTGTGTTTATGAAGCTTGACCGCTCAGAGGAAAATGAATTTTTAATTTTCAGATCTTCTTGAAATTACTTAGAAAACGACATCAATCAAATTACGGTTTAAATGAATAAATTTATCCAAGTAATTAATTTTATGCTATTTCATTTCGTTATTGAAAATTTTCTTACTTTTGTTTATTCGACTAATAAAGTAACTAAATATTCCAAAGAAAAATAAATCAAATGAGATTAATTTTACTGAATTTGGGCTTAGCATATAAATAATTAAAGTACATTCTTTTAATTATTTTCATTAATTATTATAAAACAGATATAAAATATTGTAGATTATATTTCTTAAAATGTATTCGGCAGTTCAAATAAATGCATAAAAAATACAGCAGATCTCTCGCATTAAAAGTCAAACTCGCTTTTACCAATTGCCTTTTTTTTTTTTTTTTTTTTTTTTTTTTTTCTGAGCTTAGAGTTAAAAAAGTTACAAATTTTCGCATGTCATTTTTAATCATGAATTAACGAAGAAATAAACACTGATACATAAAGCTGACCTAAATCAATAGGAAAGCTCAATATACATATAGTATGTTGCTGTTATTGCTGCTTATAATACTACTACTCACTTGCCTGACCGTAACATCAGAACAAGCCCACAAAATTTATCGTGGCATGGAGTGAAAGATTGCTCCTGTCGTTGGCAAGAGCCATACAGGTGACAGTACAACTTTGCTCATATATATATATATATATACAGGGCATCCACAATTTATTCCCAGTATAAAGATACGTTTTAAATAACACAAAATAAGAGGTAGGGAAAAATGACTGACTGTATTTTATTTAGCACTTCAAAGAGTTTTATATTTTATATTAATACACATTTACATGAGCACCATTAGTTGCCTGGAGAATACAAAGTTTGTTCTTGATTTTCCTCCAGACTTGTTAAGCATTTGCGGTGTCACAGTTGCTGTTTTGTGGTGATTCGAATTTTTTCAGTTTTTAGATGCCGCGAATCTCTGCAGGATGTCGAGTGGGGTGACGTCCGGATAACGAGGGATGGCGATGAAATTGGTCAACCTTTCCCAATCCAATGAGCGGGAATGTTTCATCAGGGACATTTACATGTGTAGCCCAATGACAGGGTTCCCATCCTGTTGGGGGGAAAACGTTTGGCTGTATTTCTTCTAATTTTGGTACCGAAAATAATCTCAATATCCAAGTAATCCTCCGAATAAATTGATAACTCCGAGAAAAGAAGGTACCAATCACCTTATTATGAGTTAGTGCACATCAAACTTTAAGCGCTACCTCGCTCAGTTTCCCTTGCAAAATGCGGGTTTTCTGATATCAAATCCACTAATTATGTCGATTAACCTCACCTCAAAAATGAAATGTTCCTTAATCACTGAATACAATGTTCTGAAGAAATTGATAATCAGTACTGATACGGTCAAGAATATCTACAGAAAATTCCTTACTCACGACTCAGTTATTAGTTTCAATTTGTTGTTAAATCTGCAATTTATACACATCTAGTTTCAACCATTCGTGAAAAACTTTATGAACAGTCATTCTAGAAATTCCCATTTGCAAATTGGCACAGTGTATTAACTGAAGCACATCTCGAAATGGTGGAAAGAATTTCATCACTGATACTTGGCATACCTGCATTTCCTTTACGCAAAACAGGTCCGGTCTCTCGAAACTATTTTACCCATAATTTAATTAGTTGGTCCGTTGGTGGATGTTTATTAAATTCATGTCGGAATTTCCTTTAAACTGATCTCAAAGATTTTGTTTCCCATAACCAGAGAACGAACCTTTTTTTTTTTCCTATGAATGAAACCATTTTGTCTACAAACAAACAAGTTCCTGTTACCATTCCCAAAAATTAGAACAAATGGGATTTTTTGAATTGGAGATTATATTGGTATGAATTATTTCATGTTACTTGGTAAAATTAGGTTTCAATTTAATTTTGCCAGTCGGTGATTAAATTATGGACACCCTATATATATATACAAAGTTTAATTCTCTACTTGTCTTGAGTTAGTATGGTCAAACGTCAGACCAGTTACTGAATTTCAGCAAAAAATATAATAATTCAATTAACTAATCAATTAGTTAAAATGAAATAATATATATATATATATATATAGAGAGAGAGAGAGAGAGAGAGATAGATATATCATATTTTTAATTAAAAATTTCGATAGTTTAGAATTTTCTTCTGATAGTGAAATTATTGCTTTCTATTTTTATTTATTTAAAAATTTCTGATCCATCATATTCAATAACGGATACACAAAAACTTTTCTCAAGTCTTTACAACAAACTTAAAGGAAAAATTAGGAAAAAATATTGAAAATTAGCGCGCAAGGAGCATTTTAAATATTTAATTAAAGTAATTAATTATTAGTTTTAAAAACTTCTAATTTATAACAAATTAAAATTTGGAACATATATTTTATAAACTGATGTTATAATACGTATATGTATAAAATTTCTTGTTGAAAACACAAAAACTTTAAAAACTAATTTTTAAAGTCCACCGTTCCCTTAAGGAGCAGCAGCTTTCAATTCTTGTATGTATCATATTCGATTTACATGGATGCTGTCGCCTGTACTTCTTGTGTTCCATTTGTATTAAATACGGGCCATAAATCATGAACTCCATTTGTTATGTGTTTCGAAGCAACAACTGCAATTTAGTTCAAGTTAAAGAGTTGCTTTGTCTTTGATTTGTTAAAATTTTGTGTTATTTTAATCTTTCCCCACCCCTAAGAATCCAGAATTTGGAAGTCAGGGAGCGTTTTTATAATAAACGTAAAATTTCAGATATTTGTTAGTGCATGCGTGAATTAAATACAAAGCTAAAAAAGTAGTAACACACGTTCATTATTAATTAGCACTAGATAAAATGAAAAAAAGTCGCAAAAACTTTTCACAGAATTTGACATCATGCAATTTTAGCTATTAATGATATTCAAAGTATGCAAGAGAATAATATATTTACTTAAACATAATAGCTTAGAGACAGAAAAATAATCTATGAACGTTGTGCAGTTTGCAATACCTTAAAACATTTCAGCAAACACACTTGCCATCAGGAATTAACTGTTGTTGTTTCAAATGGCCTGGCACTTGCAACTTAATGCATTCTTTGCAAAATGACAATACCCATTGGTCATTTAGCCGTTTCAACGCCGAAAATGTTTACCAAGGTGCACTATAAGGCACGACCAGTTTTACACCCGCGAGAACAGAGAAGTTCCGTCTGAATTTTGATGGAGAACACCTCGGCGTATGGATCAGAGCGTCTCTCACCCTCCTCCCCTTGACTCAAAAACCCTTCATTGTGTAAGTATCAGCAATAATTTAACGCTCACTTGTTACGCTAATACAGTAATGATGTCAAAACTTCTATTTCTTTCCCTTACAAACTTGCCATTACAACTTATGTTTAACATGTAGCGTCCCATTATATTTCCAAGTCTTTATACACGAAGGCAATTTGTGATCAACAGTTACGCCTTGTTACATTTATCATGTCTTACAATTTATCTAATATAATGGCGCAATAATCTTCAACTATAAGTAATTTTCATAAATTTTTGCAGGATAGATTTATGCATTCAGTAATTTTAAAAATAAATATTACTGTTATTATTATTGTTGTTGTCGTTATTATCGTTTATAATTATTATTCTTGTTTAAAAATAAAGAGAGTTTCTTTCAAGGAGAGTTTAAATTTACTGAAGTAATAAGAATTGAGAAAATATGTTACGAATGTTTTACTAATAAAGTTCAGTAGAAAGTCCTGTTAAACAAAATTTTGTGGAAATGATTATTCCTGTAAATTTAAAGAACTTTGTTAATAATCTCTCGCAAGTTTAATTGAAACTGCACAAATCATAACCAGTTTTAGTATTATAAATAAAAACAAATATTTTATTATTGAAAGAATTACCGAGATGAATGAACTGTATTAATCTAGCTTTAAAGCTAACTGATGCGTGTAATGTGTTGTTTTCAATTCATCAGGCTATGCAGCTTGCAAAATCTCAACTGAAATAAATTTGATTAAACAATTCTGAGTAAATTATTTACTGCGAACTTAACAGTGATTAATAAAAATAGGTTTGCAACAGCTGAAATATGAAAATGATTGTCTTGAAATTGCAGATGTTTACAACATTTTGATTTCATGTTATTTTGTTTTAACTAACGATACATTTATTCTGATTAATTGAATAATTGTATTTGAGAGTTAAAAATTATTCTGATTAGTCTCTTCCTTTTATTTGAAGGTTGAACCACAGAAAAACTAATGGCTCATTAAAGCATTATGCAGTTTACTATTAAATATTTGAATTAAAAAGAAATACCCTTCCCCAAGTTTTATTCCCATTTATCTATATTTGAATATAATGACTCAAGGAAATGATAAATCTGAGCGCAGAAGTGTTAATTTAAAATTCCATCGTAGAGCAGTTTCGTTAAATTTCTCTTCTTTTTTCATCATTCCGTTACATCATTGAGCCCACCAGCGGCCGAGCGGTAAAGACGCTGAACACTGGTAGTTCGGTCCGAGGTTCGAATCCCGCGAACGGACTGGCTGCATGGGCGTTTTCGTGGTTTTCCCCATGTGTAACGTGTATACGAGCCAGTTTCCCTTAGAAAGTCCTCCACGAAAGGCATCCCTCCCCTTAGGCAGATAGCCCTAGTGTGCTTTGCCTTAATTAAATATACCACACCACACCACACCACACCTTTACATCATTGTGCATACTACTATTATACAAACTAATTTGTATAATGCACGATTCAATGTAATTGGATATCTACAGAGTGTTTAAGGGAACTGAAGTTCAAGAAGAGAAAATTCCTCCTTCTCCTTTGTAAATGTGTCCAAACTTTTAGCAAATATAAAAAATATATATATATATTCTCATTAGTACGATGCTTTCACAGTAGATACGATGCTCGTGGTTCTAAAAGGAATTAATTAATAACTACATGTAGCAGATAAAAATGTAATGAAACTTTTCTGGGATCAAAATAGGAAGTTTTATTCCTAATTTCTATATAAAAATTTTGCTTGAGCTATATTTGCAAAACTTTAAATGTAGTTTCATTTACCTGGCGTCTAAAGCAATATCTTTGTTGTTATGAGTACTGACCAGTCCTTATTATAAACTTTCCTTAAGAGGTATACTAGGATGCAGTCAATTGAAAATCTTAATTCCTCTAAACAATGTCAACCTGCGGTGTACTAAGGAAACTCTAAGGTATAATCTATTTATTAAATTTCTATCTGATTCATTTTTCTGCTTAGAAAAGGTTTGTTAGATGTGTTTCGTGATTTAATAAGCAGAGATTCTCTTTCCTTAAAGAGTTTCCCCGTTTAAGAAAGTCTCTGCTTCATAATTCCATAAAAATATTTCAGAAAGTGTTCATTACTATTTCCAATTCCTCGGAACCATAAAGTTGCGGTAAATTTAATTTAGTTCAAATTAAGAATGATCCATGAATTTGAATTCTCAGTTATATGAAGCTTCCATTTTTAGCTAATATTATTTAAATTAGCATGTACGTGCAAACTATTGAACGCGACTATTGGAATGTAAACTATCGAACGTGTAAAGTGCTGAATTACTAAATTGAATTTTTACACGAAATATTTTTTAAGTTTGAAAGCATACTTTTAGGTGAGAACAGTATCTATTTTTGCAAAACAGTAAACAGTATTTATTTCACAGAACTGTACATATTTTTTATTACAGTATTTATTTAGGCATAATATTTATTTACTAAACTTTTGGTTCTGTATTTCTCTAAAGAACAAAAATGCTAATAATTTCTCTTCGTGTATAAAACCTGATGAATATGAAATAAAAAAAAAGTAGCCAGACGCCAGACATGCAAGATTTGGGGAGAACTTTATTTTTAAAAGTAAGAAATTTACATTTTCATCTAAAGCTCGTAACCTCTGGCAGGAGTAACTTACCTTATTGCCATCTTGCTTAACCTGAGAAAGTTGCAGCAATACGTAGTATTTCAGTAATCCTACAGAAAGAAAAACTCAATGAACTATGTACATTGATCAAGAAAAAAATTTTCATTTTATTTTAATATTACAAAAATCAGCTGCATCAAAGGAAGTTATGTTTTATTTTAGAGTCAAATCATTCATCTAAACAATACTCTTTAAAATAAATAAATTGCAGTAATAATATACATAACACAGATAAATTTCAGACATAAAATACTCCTTTAGGTTCTCCTAAAACTGAATAAGAAGTACGTTAATCTAAATTTGATTCATAGATTCGCATAATAATCTCATAACTATTTGAAATACACGAACAAACAAGAATGTAATTTTGAAATTACATGAATTAATAAATTTCTCATAAATAATTTAGCGAATAAAGTTGGAGCTCTATTTCTAAAATTTGTTTCTCTATAAGTTTAGTAACATCTGTTAATTAAAATAATGCATATGTAACATTTTGAAACGAAGATTCTTAAACATTGTTGCTGAATGGTCAAAAAGCAGAAAAAGAACTTCAGAGAAATTGTAATGCTTTCTCAAAATTTTATTTTTGACTTAATTTAATCTACTAGTACTAAAGTTCTAAATTCCTTTTGGTACTTTTCTGTTATCGGACCGGATTCAAAAATGTATGTATGTATGCATGTATTTATGCATGTACGTATAAGTTCTCGCAAAAGTACCTTTGCTAATTTTAATTTCAATAATTCCCTCTGGAATTAAAAATTTATTGAGTTTCTGTTTTTTAGGTTAAACACTTGGGAGTTTCGACGCCTGCAGAAAAGATAAAGATTGTCAATTTTTTACTCGGAAAATGGAAGAAAAATTGTTTTTATTCATAGAAACGTTCGAGGATATGTTAATATCAGATATGCTTCTGCTAACCATACGATATTGCAACTTGTAGCCAAATTTGAGAAGATAGGATCAGTAGGAGACTCAAGGAGGGCAAGAAAACCGCCAACAGCAAGATTTGTTGGGCTCAAAAGAGCTCATTATTTGTCATCGCGAAAGGGAACATTAATTGGTAGACATCATTTTTCGTAAACAAAAACTTCAAAAAATATACTATATAGTTATGGGTTTCAAAATATAAATTTACTGAACTCTTCATACTCTTTTTTAAATTTAAAATCGTGAAGTACTTTTGCGCCATCCTGTATATATGTATGTATGTGTGTGTGTACACACTCATGCATACGTACGCACATACATGCATGCATGCCTGCACACATACATACACATATACATGTATACATATATACATTTCTGAATCTAATCCCGCTAATCCAAAAGTACTCATTTAATTATTAATTTACTTACTTTGTTAATTTACTTTTGGAGTATGTATAATTTCTCAAACATCTTAGTTCTTCATTGCTCATAGAGACTCACGAGAATTTTAAATAAACAAAGATTTCTTCCATTTACCAGTTTCAAACATTTAAAGGTTAAAAGTTAAAAATGGAAGAAAGGAAATAGTAAAAGAAAGTAGACTCACCGTAAATCCTGCTCTTCTCTTACGCCTTTGTAAGAATTTCTGGACCAAGGTCTTCAGATGATTTGAAACTACATTCTGAAGAATAATGCATCTCCTCACAGCATGTTTTGATTTGAAGTGACAACAAAATATTTCAACGAATTTAACGTGCAACAGTTTTAATCAAAATTTCGCTAGTTTCATATTTATGAAGTTTATTTTCGTAGTTAAATATTTGAATGACTTGTGAATATTTAAAAATTTTCTGCCATATAAAATCTCGTTAAGAGCTTTTGCCGTAAGATAACAATTGCGATGGGATACCAGTTTCAGCCAAACTTACGTTGAAGAAATCGCAAGCTTCTTGCTTACCACTACATAATGGCCGCATTAAAGTGTCTGAAGTAGTAATATTAATGCAAGTAAAATAATCAAACATCTTAGTAATAGTCACTTAATTCTTTAATAATACTTATATTTTGGAAGTCACTTTCTTTCAATGCTTAGATGGTCTTTATATCTCTGCCAGGCAATGTATTATGTCTTGTTTCCTCTACTAATTTGAAATCTACAAACTTTTCTAGAGCTTTATATTTATTTTCAATTTAATTAATTAAATTAAGCAAATACAGATTTCCTGTAATTTAAACATTTTGTAAGCCTAAACAGAGCAAAAGTAAAAAGATGCTTCCATGACATGTTAAGCATCCTTTTAGCATGGGGTAAAAATTTTGATTATTTACAAAGCATCGGAAAGATTTTTTTTATCACAGATAATAGAAAATAATGTATAAAACCCAAAATAATACTGGAAGCAATAATGGTATCGTGATAAAATAAATATAGAATATGCGAATATTATAAAAAATAATATATCAATGCCACCTTCGAAAATCAGATAAGCAGTATGAGTAGATAGAAAATGACAGTTCTGCATCAGGAGGAGCTGAGGAGCTGAGGGCGTGGTCAATGACGTCACACAGAGGGCGGGGCCAAAGGCAACGTCATCACACTAGGAAGCGTGGTCACGAGTGGAGTTGAGTTGTTCGTAGACTGCTGATTGAGTTGTAGACCTCCTGCTTTTCATTAAAAGTTAGTTTTTTTTTAATTTGGCAACGGAGTCATGGCGTCCTCTAGGGATGAAAAAAGAAAATAATCTATTTAGGAATTGCTTATGGCGTCCTCTAGGGATGAAAAAAGAAAATAATCTATTTTAGAAGTTTCTTTTTTTTTTTTTTTTTAAATGTTCTATGATTCAAAATATAGAATTGAACTCTCAAACAAAATATCTCACCAGCTCAGTAGTTTGAAGATTTTAACCACTAAGCTGATGTGATACATTCAGATTCAGGTAAAAAAGCCTATTTAAGAAAATGGAATTTGAATCGACTCATCAATTTATTCTAATACTTTTATCCTTTCTAGTTTTTCATGAAACTTTAACTTATTTCTCAGGTTTTCTGTTCATAATAACATATTCCTTTACTGTCATATTTTTTTTTAATACTTAACGTTTCTAATTTGTAATATTTTATTTAATTTTCACATACTATTTTTTTTTAATACCTTTCATACCATTTCAGCATACCCTGATTTTTAACTTATATATTATATTTTACAAACGTTACCGCACATGCTGTTTATTTGTTACACTACTTAATTTTAGATGCAATTTCACACTTTTTTTAACGTTATAATGTTCAATATATTCTGAATTTTAACTTCATTTACTTTTTTTTAAACCATTCTAGTATTCTACACACACTTTAACTTAGTGGTTTGAAATTCTATTTAAAAAGAAACGTTTATTTTTCGTGATCTTAGTTCTTTTACTAAATTTTCTACGGAATTTCCAATTTCTTTCACATGTTCAACAATATCTTCCTTACATTACCGAATATTTTTTTTAAAAACTTAAGTCTATAACTGTTAATTGCTTTTCTTACGTTCATGATTTCCCTTCTGTGTTTATATTTCTTAATTCTAGTTTAACTTATTTATTATAATGTTTTTATTTCTGTCTCATCACTCGTAATTCCAACATTTTATCCCTTTTTATTCATTTTAACGATATGAATTGTTTTCATTTACTCCATATTCAAACATTTCCTTACAATTTTTTAAATACTTGTTTTATTCTGCGATCATAATAGATCATCTACAGGTTTTACTCAGAAATTTCCATTCACAACTTTACAGTTTAATACCATTTATATCTAAATGTATTTCTTTCTCATATAGTTTTATGGTCTTCAAAGTTTCTAACATCATGTTTAGTTTTAAATCCCGATTACCTTTAAGTGTGTTGATAATTTTCATTTCTAATTTTACAACCATGTTCAGTGTTTCATCCACAGATACCAAAATATTTCTTACATTATCTGATATTTAGTCTATGTCATATTTCAGTACTTCAAATGAATTTACACTGCTCACACTATTATTTTTTCATGTTTTAGAGACACTAACTATACTAATTTTACTATTTTTCCTGCACTAATTGCATCTATGTCAGCACTCATGATAAACTAGCAATTGTTTTGCATCACATGCATAAAGAAATTCTTAAAACCAACTTTTTCAATATCGTACTCAAATTACTGTTTTCCAGATGGGAATTACCAGTATTCTTTGGTTTTACTCTGTTACATCTTTTTAAATTTTAACATCTTACTTTTAATTCTAACATACATCTTTTAAACAGTTTTTTCTTTTAATGATAGCCTTACCTTATTTGTTCAAATTAATTCTTTCATTCACCTTCTTTACTACCTTTCAGTACCTTCATAATTCACTATGCAAACGCAATGTCTTTCACTGACATTCTGTTTAATAATACCACAAGTTTCCTTAATTGACAAAAAGCGAATTATTTCTCATTTCAAAACAGAACTACTATATTTTTGCACAAACATTACCTTTATCCATTCAAACCACCCCTTAACCTGTAACTGACGTAGCGATAGGAAAGGAGATTCTTATCATATGCTCTTTCGACATTTGAGGTTTCTAGAACTTCTTTGACAAGTATATCAATACCATCAGAAAATATACTTAACACTTTTACCCAGTTTAAAGGCAACATACTGTTATAAGAATGGTTTTAGTTAAATTTATAACACAAATAAACGCATTTTGTGCTAAATAGGCATAAACATTTAGATTCAGAATATTTCTTTTTAATCCGATGTAAGACTTGAATTTCATTCATGATACAGATTGTCTCTTGATTTTCTTTTTGTTTACCTTACACTAATAGAAAATTTTTATTTTACAAGTTCAGCTTTTAATGAAATAGAAATAAAAACTACGATACACCTGCTGTTTTTAAGAAAAGGAACTTTGATATATTTCTGGAAATGTAAATGCTTTTAGAGTTTTCTTTCAATAACGTTGATTTTCATTACTTTACTAACTTCAATAATTCTCTTATTAGCTAATATGAATGAAAGAAGATTGTCAAAAATGTGACACAGTATAATTCTTACGAACATATGTACCTTTACCAGCATACAGATATTACCGATTGAAATGAAGAAAGATACAGATATTTTACTCCAATCTACACTAAATTAAAAAAAATATTTAAACTTTCATACATTCCAAAGAATAAACGAAAACTCAATAGATATTGTCATGTTTGTATATATGAGATAAAAGTTTTATGAATGGTATTTAAAGTAATGCTTAGAACTTCATAAAAGCGAACATTCACTATGTTAATACACATATCATCAGTTATTTACATTAATCAATGTAATATTAATCATTACATGTACTATATGCATATATATTTAAAGTTTAATTGTCTTACAATTGAATAATTAACTATTGAGAGAAAGAGGTTCATATCTTACACTATTTAATTCACATGGAACAAATTTTTCCATCAACCACATTGAACCAAGTTTATTAAATTCGCCAAAGCTCTTTTATTTCTGCATTTTCACACTCACGACACATTTTAAATGTAACTGTTGATTACCATTTCAAACACCGATATCATAACTCAGTGTTAACTCAGTGTAACTACATCATAACTCATTTTTTCCCTACTAACTACAATTTTATATATTCAAGAAGTACATCTAAGACATGATCATTTTCTATGTTCTAGCAAATCGATTCATTTGCGAACATACTATTAAGACTTGCGATTTTAGAAGACTTGCATGTATTAACGATGTCAACGTTTCTTCGTTTTTATAAGATTCACATCAAATCATGTCGCATTCGAATGGGGTGTAAGAGATCACTTTTTCTTTTAAACACTTGTAAACAATGGATGCAATTTATAAGAAGAGAAGTATCATGCTGTTTCAAAACATCATCATCAGCATATTTCTGTTTCTTTTGACACCGGCAAAATTTAAAAAAAAAAAAAAAAAAAAGGTTCGTGAGATTTTCTTCAAATTCTGTTTTACTTGAAAAAATGTCCGAACATTCAATACGATGTAAAGATTCATATTGTTTTAAATTCTTATGCTCACTAAATATTTTTTATCACGATTTACTCTTAAAAGTAACTTTATAAGTTTTCATATCCTTTTTACATGAAAAGAACTTGTGATTATTCACTACAAAATTCTAAGACGAGAAGCTTCGCGACTTTTCAAACTACAAACTTAAATTTCTTAGGACATACACTACATCTGATGTTTCTTTCATGAGATTTCAAATATCTCTTCAGATTACTCGTATTCAAGAAACCTTACAAATATATCAAATAAGTTCAGCGAATAATTGCTTCATAAACTCTTAAATTTTCAACACGAGTGAATCACTTGAAGCATATACTGCACTGTAAACATACAATACTTAAAAAAATTGTTATAAAAAATAAAAATACATTCATTTCACCAAGAAGCTTTTCTATTTAAATACATTTATTTATTTCCAAAGAACAAGTTTCTGTATTATACATAAAATATACTTAGGATTTTCTTTCATTAGTTAATATCAAATTAACAACAATATCCATTTACTGATATTTGATATACATGTTTGCTTTAAAATTAAAACTAAAATTTCAATATATCTCTATTAAAAAAAAACATAAGGAAAAAAAATACTCATAACATCAACCAAAGACAGAAATTTAAATAGAATAGCTGTACTTATATTAGTGCATTTTTATAATCTTCATAACATTTCGATTCAAAAAACCTATTACAAAATAAATGAAACATTTTTTTCTGCCTTAAAGAATCTCTTATATTTTTAAAATTAATACATAAAAATATATCTTCCCCAATATATTTAATTCTATCCTCAACACTTATTATAATGCAATCATGTCTTGTTTGTGAAGGATGATTTACAATACAACCTTCGCATTTAAATAGTTTTTTAATCACTGAATTTAATTCAGTTTTGATAGAGTTTGTGAGTTCTTTAAAAAGTTCATCATCATCACTTCCCATATCCGAACAATTGTTTTTACATTTGATTTGCAACGGTAAAATAATTTCAAAAATACTTTTATATAAAGTATTAGATACATCAGGAATAATTTCTTTCAATTTTTTTAAAATATCACAGTTTACTTTTAGGTATGTAGGTTTTAGTTTAAAAGAATTTTCATCTTGTTTAAAAACTTGTTGAAAAATACACTCACCTTCTTTGTTGAAAACTACCAACTCATTATTGCAAATGATGCTGGCAGTCGTATAGACAAGATTAAATTCATATATTTTTGAGGAAAATTCTTGCCATGTTGCAGGAGTTATAACAACACCGCGTGTAGTAGGGTATAATATTTTATTTTGTTCCACACATTCACGTAGATGAATGTTCATTCTGTTTTCAAACTGATTTATGGACACAAAATATCCCCAACCAAGAGTCCACTGTGCAATCAACTTCGAACTTTCTTTTTTCTGTTCTCGATTATTCGGCATGAAGATATTTTCAGGAACAGACTTCATATAGTGGGCAAACCAGTCATCCTCTGGAAGTTCATCCTCATTATCTTCCAAGCGTCGTTTTTTAATTTTCGAAATTTTTATGTTTCGGAATGTGATACTAATTCTAGGATCTTTAACGTCAGGTTGAGAGGGTATTCCGTGCATCCAAAATTGATTCGTTGGGGGTTTCATTACAAGGAGAGTTCCATGAGTTAAGTCCACGCTTCGAGATGTGAAATTTCGCCTGGTAAATACCATTTGACGTTTTGCACCTAAACTGATGATAGGTATATCACTTTCAGGTTCGAGACAAGTTTCATTGTCTTTATGCGTTGAAATTTTCGCCACTCCGTCAGGATAATAGTTCAATAAAGCAAAATTATATTTTCTGCCAGTTATCGTTTCAACATAATCTTTTACATTTAGAAGAGTTTGAGTCCATGGTTCTGCACAAATGCTTGTTCCAGAGAATTCGTAACTAAGTCCTTCATAACCAAAACCGAGTACTTTTCTTCGTGGAACATACTGAGTCCCATTAATTTCAAAACTAATATATTTTAAATCATAATTTGATAGTTCATCTAGCAAAATATCAGCTTCATTTCGTGAATAAAATTCTTCGTATAATTCCACATTTAACTCTGTATCACATATATTCCTCATATTCGCTTCTGAATCTAACGACAATTCTGAATGATATAGAAATACGTAGCATTCTTAAATAGCAAAAATTATTTAAAACATACATTAACGAAATGATTTCATCAACACTTATCGTAATACATTCTTGTCATGTCTTGTTTGTGAAGCCAGTCTTTCCGGCGTCATATGTGTAAAAATAATCATGATAGGATAGTGGGAAAGAGTTATAGTGTCCTAATGTTGTTATTCTGAACCTCGATATTACATATATGCATAAGGAGAATCTTAAAAGCATCATCCACTTATCATGATAGAGTAATGGAAAATTTCTAAAACTCTGATAATCATACGCGAAAGAATGTATTATCTTAAGGTTGTTGTTGCTATTCCAAGTTTGACAATACATACAGAAGTGAAGGAAGATCCTTGATAAGCGCTGTAGACTTCACGTTATCAAGTCATACACGCAGCCTTATCAAGGATCTTCCTTCACTTCTGTATGTATTGTCAAACTTGGAATAGCAACAACAACCTTAAGATAATACATTCTTTCGCGTATGATTATCAGAGTTTTAGAAATTTTCCATTACTCTATCATGATAAGTGGATGATGCTTTTAAGATTCTCCTTATGCATATATGTAATATCGAGGTTCAGAATAACAACATTAGGACACTATAACTCTTTCCCACTATCCTATCATGATTATTTTTACACATATGACGCCGGAAAGACTGGCTTCACAAACAAGACATGACAAGAATGTATTACGATAAGTGTTGATGAAATCATTTCGTTAATGTATGTTTTAAATAATTTTTGTTATTTAAGAATGCTACGTATTTCTATATCATTCAGAATTGTCGTTAGATTCAGAAGCGAATATGAGGAATATATGTGATACAGAGTTAAATGTGGAATTATACGAAGAATTTTATTCACGAAATGAAGCTGATATTTTGCTAGATGAACTATCAAATTATGATTTTAAAAATATTAGTTTTGAAATTAATGGGACTCAGTATGTTCCACGAAGAAAAGTACTCGGTTTTGGTTATGAAGGACTTAGTTACGAATTCTCTGGAACAAGCATTTGTGCAGAACCATGGACTCAAACTCTTCTAAATGTAAAAGATTATGTTGAAACGATAACTGGCAAAAAATATAATTTTGCTTTATTGAACTATTATCCTGACGGAGTGGCGAAAATTTCAACGCATAAAGACAATGAAACTTGTCTCGAACCTGAAAGTGATATACCTATCATCAGTTTAGGTGCAAAACGTCAAATGGTATTTACCAGGCGAAATTTCACATCTCGAAGCGTGGACTTAACTCATGGAACTCTCCTTGTAATGAAACCCCCAACGAATCAATTTTGGATGCACGGAATACCCTCTCAACCTGACGTTAAAGATCCTAGAATTAGTATCACATTCCGAAACATAAAAATTTCGAAAATTAAAAAACGACGCTTGGAAGATAATGAGGATGAACTTCCAGAGGATGACTGGTTTGCCCACTATATGAAGTCTGTTCCTGAAAATATCTTCATGCCGAATAATCGAGAACAGAAAAAAGAAAGTTCGAAGTTGATTGCACAGTGGACTCTTGGTTGGGGATATTTTGTGTCCATAAATCAGTTTGAAAACAGAATGAACATTCATCTACGTGAATGTGTGGAACAAAATAAAATATTATACCCTACTACACGCGGTGTTGTTATAACTCCTGCAACATGGCAAGAATTTTCCTCAAAAATATATGAATTTAATCTTGTCTATACGACTGCCAGCATCATTTGCAATAATGAGTTGGTAGTTTTCAACAAAGAAGGTGAGTGTATTTTTCAACAAGTTTTTAAACAAGATGAAAATTCTTTTAAACTAAAACCTACATACCTAAAAGTAAACTGTGATATTTTAAAAAAACTGAAAGAAATTATTCCTGATGTATCTAATACTTTATATAAAAGTATTTTTGAAATTATTTTACCGTTGCAAATCAAATGTAAAAACAATTGTTCGGATATGGTAAGTGATGATGATGAACTTTTTAAAGAACTCATAAACTCTATCAAAACTGAATTAAATTCAGTGATTAAAAAACTATTTAAATGCGAAGGTTGTATTGTAAATTATCCTTCACAAACAAGACATGATTGCATTATAATAAGTGTTGAGGATAGAATTAAATATATTGGGGAAGATATATTTTTATGTATTAATTTAAAAAATATAAGAGATTCTTTAAGGCAGAAAAAAATGTTTCATTTATTTTGTAATAGGTTTTTTGAATCGAAATGTTATGAAGATTATAAAAATGCACTAATATAAGTACAGCTATTCTATTTAAATTTCTGTCTTTGGTTCATGTTATGAGTATTTTTTTTCCTTATGTTTTTTTTAATAGAAATATATTGAAATTTTAGTTTTAATTTTAAAGCAAACATGTATATCAAATATCAGTAAATGGATATTGTTGTTAATTTGATATTAACTAATGAAAGAAAATCCTAAGTATATTTTATGTATAATACAGAAACTTGTTCTTTGGAAATAAATAAATGTATTTAAATAGAAAAGCTTCTTGGTGAAATGAATGTATTTTTATTTTTTATAACAATTTTTTTAAGTATTGTATGTTTACAGTGCAGTATATGCTTCAAGTGATTCACTCGTGTTGAAAATTTAAGAGTTTATGAAGCAATTATTCGCTGAACTTATTTGATATATTTGTAAGGTTTCTTGAATACGAGTAATCTGAAGAGATATTTGAAATCTCATGAAAGAAACATCAGATGTAGTGTATGTCCTAAGAAATTTAAGTTTGTAGTTTGAAAAGTCGCGAAGCTTCTCGTCTTAGAATTTTGTAGTGAATAATCACAAGTTCTTTTCATGTAAAAAGGATATGAAAACTTATAAAGTTACTTTTAAGAGTAAATCGTGATAAAAAATATTTAGTGAGCATAAGAATTTAAAACAATATGAATCTTTACATCGTATTGAATGTTCGGACATTTTTTCAAGTAAAACAGAATTTGAAGAAAATCTCACGAACCTTTTTTTTTTTTTTTTTTTTAAATTTTGCCGGTGTCAAAAGAAACAGAAATATGCTGATGATGATGTTTTGAAACAGCATGATACTTCTCTTCTTATAAATTGCATCCATTGTTTACAAGTGTTTAAAAGAAAAAGTGATCTCTTACACCCCATTCGAATGCGACATGATTTGATGTGAATCTTATAAAAACGAAGAAACGTTGACATCGTTAATACATGCAAGTCTTCTAAAATCGCAAGTCTTAATAGTATGTTCGCAAATGAATCGATTTGCTAGAACATAGAAAATGATCATGTCTTAGATGTACTTCTTGAATATATAAAATTGTAGTTAGTAGGGAAAAAATGAGTTATGATGTAGTTACACTGAGTTAACACTGAGTTATGATATCGGTGTTTGAAATGGTAATCAACAGTTACATTTAAAATGTGTCGTGAGTGTGAAAATGCAGAAATAAAAGAGCTTTGGCGAATTTAATAAACTTGGTTCAATGTGGTTGATGGAAAAATTTGTTCCATGTGAATTAAATAGTGTAAGATATGAACCTCTTTCTCTCAATAGTTAATTATTCAATTGTAAGACAATTAAACTTTAAATATATATGCATATAGTACATGTAATGATTAATATTACATTGATTAATGTAAATAACTGATGATATGTGTATTAACATAGTGAATGTTCGCTTTTATGAAGTTCTAAGCATTACTTTAAATACCATTCATAAAACTTTTATCTCATATATACAAACATGACAATATCTATTGAGTTTTCGTTTATTCTTTGGAATGTATGAAAGTTTAAATATTTTTTTTTAATTTAGTGTAGATTGGAGTAAAATATCTGTATCTTTCTTCATTTCAATCGGTAATATCTGTATGCTGGTAAAGGTACATATGTTCGTAAGAATTATACTGTGTCACATTTTTGACAATCTTCTTTCATTCATATTAGCTAATAAGAGAATTATTGAAGTTAGTAAAGTAATGAAAATCAACGTTATTGAAAGAAAACTCTAAAAGCATTTACATTTCCAGAAATATTTCAAAGTTCCTTTTCTTAAAAACAGCAGGTGTATCGTAGTTTTTATTTCTATTTCATTAAAAGCTGAACTTGTAAAATAAAAATTTTCTATTAGTGTAAGGTAAACAAAAAGAAAATCAAGAGACAATCTGTATCATGAATGAAATTCAAGTCTTACATCGGATTAAAAAGAAATATTCTGAATCTAAATGTTTATGCCTATTTAGCACAAAATGCGTTTATTTGTGTTATAAATTTAACTAAAACCATTCTTATAACAGTATGTTGCCTTTAAACTGGGTAAAAGTGTTAAGTATATTTTCTGATGGTATTGATATACTTGTCAAAGAAGTTCTAGAAACCTCAAATGTCGAAAGAGCATATGATAAGAATCTCCTTTCCTATCGCTACGTCAGTTACAGGTTAAGGGGTGGTTTGAATGGATAAAGGTAATGTTTGTGCAAAAATATAGTAGTTCTGTTTTGAAATGAGAAATAATTCGCTTTTTGTCAATTAAGGAAACTTGTGGTATTATTAAACAGAATGTCAGTGAAAGACATTGCGTTTGCATAGTGAATTATGAAGGTACTGAAAGGTAGTAAAGAAGGTGAATGAAAGAATTAATTTGAACAAATAAGGTAAGGCTATCATTAAAAGAAAAAACTGTTTAAAAGATGTATGTTAGAATTAAAAGTAAGATGTTAAAATTTAAAAAGATGTAACAGAGTAAAACCAAAGAATACTGGTAATTCCCATCTGGAAAACAGTAATTTGAGTACGATATTGAAAAAGTTGGTTTTAAGAATTTTTTTATGCATATGATGCAAAACAATTGCTAGTTTATCATGAGTGCTGACATAGATGCAATTAGTGCAGGAAAAATAGTAAAATTAGTATAGTTAGTGTCTCTAAAACATGAAAAAATAATAGTGTGAGCAGTGTAAATTCATTTGAAGTACTGAAATATGACATAGACTAAATATCAGATAATGTAAGAAATATTTTGGTATGTGTGGATGAAACACTGAACATGGTTGTAAAATTAGAAATGAAAATTATCAACACACTTAAAGGTAATCGGGATTTAAAACTAAACATGATGTTAGAAACTTTGAAGACCATAAAACTATATGAGAAAGAAATACATTTAGATATAAATGGTATTAAACTGTAAAGTTGTGAATGGAAATTTCTGAGTAAAACCTGTAGATGATCTATTATGATCGCAGAATAAAACAAGTATTTAAAAAATTGTAAGGAAATGTTTGAATATGGAGTAAATGAAAACAATTCATATCGTTAAAATGAATAAAAAGGGATAAAATGTTGGAATTACGAGTGATGAGACAGAAATAAAAACATTATAATAAATAAGTTAAACTAGAATTAAGAAATATAAACACAGAAGGGAAATCATGAACGTAAGAAAAGCAATTAACAGTTATAGACTTAAGTTTTTAAAAAAAATATTCGGTAATGTAAGGAAGATATTGTTGAACATGTGAAAGAAATTGGAAATTCCGTAGAAAATTTAGTAAAAGAACTAAGATCACGAAAAATAAACGTTTCTTTTTAAATAGAATTTCAAACCACTAAGTTAAAGTGTGTGTAGAATACTAGAATGGTTTAAAAAAAAGTAAATGAAGTTAAAATTCAGAATATATTGAACATTATAACGTTAAAAAAAGTGTGAAATTGCATCTAAAATTAAGTAGTGTAACAAATAAACAGCATGTGCGGTAACGTTTGTAAAATATAATATATAAGTTAAAAATCAGGGTATGCTGAAATGGTATGAAAGGTATTAAAAAAAAATAGTATGTGAAAATTAAATAAAATATTACAAATTAGAAACGTTAAGTATTAAAAAAAAATATGACAGTAAAGGAATATGTTATTATGAACAGAAAACCTGAGAAATAAGTTAAAGTTTCATGAAAAACTAGAAAGGATAAAAGTATTAGAATAAATTGATGAGTCGATTCAAATTCCATTTTCTTAAATAGGCTTTTTTACCTGAATCTGAATGTATCACATCAGCTTAGTGGTTAAAATCTTCAAACTACTGAGCTGGTGAGATATTTTGTTTGAGAGTTCAATTCTATATTTTGAATCATAGAACATTTAAAAAAAAAAAAAGAAACTTCTAAAATAGATTATTTTCTTTTTTCATCCCTAGAGGACGCCATAAGCAATTCCTAAATAGATTATTTTCTTTTTTCATCCCTAGAGAACGCCATGACTCCGTTGCCAAATTAAAAAAAACTAACTTTTAATGAAAAGCAGGAGGTCTACAACTCAATCAGCAGTCTACGAACAATTCAACTCCACTCGTGACCACGCTTCCTAGTGTGATGACGTTGCCTTTGGCCCCGCCCTCTGTGTGACGTCATTGACCACGCCCTCAGCTCCTCAGCTCCTCCTGATGCAGAACTGTCATTTTCTATCTACTAGTATGGTCATTGGAAAGTTTAGAGGCAGTAACAATGACAATAATGCGTTAAAATGAGTTGTCGGATACTCGGAAGGAGTTCCACAAGACTGGTATGTAAGAGATAGCGAATGAATCTAACCTGTTAACATCTGATAGTCGTTCTTGTAAGTCTCTTATAAACTGCGCCTACAAATTTTACATCCTGCTTTTGTCAATATCTGAAATCCCCCGTACGCTTTAACTGATGTAGAAGACTTAGAAATAATACAAGGTATTATTTTTCAGGCATTTCCTTTACAGTGAAATTAGTTCTTCGTAAGCAATTAAAATATCCTGAAAACATTCCCTAAATTTCTCCATCTTTGCATTTAAAATTACACTATTCTGCAATAATACAGCAAATGCTGAACGATATTTTAATTTTTTCTTTTTTTGTGTAAAAGCGAAAAATTATGTTAAAATTTCTCTAGGTTACTGAAAAAGCGCTCTATAGGTGAAATGCGTTGTTTTTGTACAGGTGAGATTGCGTGAAGTGAGCTTACGTCAAATAATATCAGATATGCTTCTGCTAACGTCAATTTGTATAAATTCTTAGTGGAATATTTTTATTAATTTCATCGCAATATTAATTATCATAAAAAATTTAGCTCTTGACCCCCCCCCCCGAATGGCGACATCTAAAATGCAAAACTGCTGAGATTAACAAAAATTCTGGTAAAAATTTCTCTTTGTGAATTTAAGGTAAGTCAGCAAAGTCAAGGTAAGTGTCATTTCAATTTATCCCCCTTAAAGTTATTTAATATTTCAATAAAATATTTAAGAGTGTTATAGAAACTGTACCTTCATATACATGTGTATATGATAAAAAGAGAAAATTCTTGAGAATGATGACGGAGTAGTTTTAATAACAACTATTTCAGGATAAATTCTAAATTATTGCAAAGACGTAAACAGTCTTTATTCCTCTATTTCCTGTAAAACAGCGCTCGAAAATGGTATTGTGTAGATATACTGCAGTTGTTTAAAGTAAGTAGAAAAACACGTTATATTTTCTTATGTCCTTTTGGCTTAACAAAGTTAAACAGATTTATAACTTCTACCTAGAACTGATCACTTCTCTTTTTCTTATGCATTTTTCAGTTTGAATATAACTTGTTATTCATTGAAATTTTTTGAAGTCCGATTTTAATCAGATTGAAATATTTGAGTTGTAAAATGTGAAACTAAGTTAAGTTAACATGCTTTGTTATAACTATTTGTGGAAATGCATGAAGCATCGACAAACTATATGAGTCGCTGCATTAAGGAGTTTTTGGAAATTACCTTTCATTAAAAAAAAAAAAAAAAAAGACTTTAGATTATTTAAATATGGCAAAACACATAAGGGCTATCTGCCTAAGGAAACGGTTGCATTTATGGAAGATTTTCTAATGGAAATTCACGTTACGCTTGGGGGAAAATCACGGAAACTAAACATGCAGCCAACTCACTCTTCAGGGTTCCAATACGAGTCAAACAACTAGCACTGAACTGTCTTATCCACTCAGAAATTGGCAGAGCTAAACAGTCTATATTTAGAGAAATTCGAGTAATTTTAATAGAAGGCTTCTCATAAAAATTTCAAGAAATTTAACTAGACTGTGGTTTTCTTACTTTTAATCCTCAATTATGTTATGCATAGCAACCCCCCGTCCTCGTTAGCCACAATACCTGTAACTTTTCTTTTGTTACACTGCAAAATACGTCTGTTATTTAATACAGTTCATAGGGCAAGATTTCCTCTTTTATAAGCTTTTGAACACTTCATACTTCACGAATTCTGCTAATTCTTCTTTACTTCATTATTATCATTTTTTTTCATTTTTAATGGCCCTTCTGATTTATAACAGTTTTATTTTCCTAGCTATTTTTATTTCCATAATATAATCAAGTTTTTGAAAAAAAAAAAGAATTTAAAAAAATGTTTGCAATTATCTAAAAATTTTGTTGCTTTTCTTTACAGAAACTACTGTAAACGATGCAGCAGATTTACTTCATGTTTACAAAAATTCAGAACAAAATTTTTTTAATTATTCCTGCTTTGGAATAATATGTATAAGAAATGAATGTATTCTTCCAAGTTTTGTTTCTATATAACTTCCATGAAAATATAATTAGCCTAGGCATTTCCAAATTTTTAGAGCTGAACAAAACACGAAGAGAAGGAAAAAAAAAATACTCATACAGTTTTTGTGGTTCATAAATATGAGATGTAGTAAGCTACTTTAAGGGAAATCTAAGGGACACTTTACCTGTCATACGTTTGATGCATATCACGTATAATCTGATTCGTTCTGAAGACATTCTCTTGAGCTACATTATTAATATACCTCATCAGATGTCCCAGAATTCCATTCAGCCTTTGGTCAAAATAAAACAGTACTCACCTTGTTTAAATATTTTTAGTAAACATTTATTTCAGATGAAGAGCTTATGGCATTTTATGCTTTGAACGTAAACTATGATCTTACTTTAAAGTAATTATGTCCATTGTGAAATTTTAAAAACCTAAATAAATTTAAAAGAATAGTTACATGATTCGTAAATGTTTCTAAAACTCTTAAATAGTAAAATAGCTACACGTGACTGGCATCATTGAAAGAAGTGATTTTGTAATATCACAAGTAAATATTGCAGCACTTTCTTAATCATCCTAACTTAATATACACGTATATTTTGTAATAAATACTATAGCATGCTTTCAAGGTAAACCTCAGAAAACTTCATTAAAATAATTGAATTTACAAAGTAGCCAACTATATGCAAACAAAAGCATATTTATCTGTTTAAGATTACGCGTACTAAACTTAAGAATCAATTTAGTTTTGCTTCAGTTCATTAGCATATAAGGTATTTCTCCCGCTTTCCTAGCGTGCCTTCGTGATGTAGTGGTTCTGCACGCTGGGCCGTTATTTCAGAGGTTCGTGGTTCGATTTCCGGCAGAGGCGTTGCTAATTTTTCAACTTGCCTGCTTCCAAAAAAAAAAAAAAAAAAAAAAAAAAATCCTAATTTCTCTACAGTGGCGTCCGAGCTAAAAGGGTGTTGGATGAGGTTTCTCCACACCCAGGATTTGGCGATTGTGCCCCCTAAAAACCCCGATCGCCCTTTAAAAAGGGGAGTATATAAGGTGTAGTGGTTCCCGCTTTCCTAGTGTGCCTTCGTGGTGTAGTGGTTCCCGCTTTCCTAGTGTGCCTTCGTGGTGTAGTGGTTCTGCACGCTGGGCCGGTATTCCAGAAATCCTAATGTCTCTAAAAGTAATTTAGGGCTATGTAAGTTAAAATGTAAAATGACGACAAAGTTATTACATAAAAATCTCTGTCATGATCAAAGTATACTTTTTAGAAAGTATTCTTATACAATTAAAAATTTTTAATTTACAGTTTTGTCAATTATTTATAAAAATGCATTATAGAATATTTAGAAAACTATTAGCGTATTACTTGAAGCACTTGAGAATATTAATTCGTAATAATTTGTAGTAACTGTTAAGTTATCTTTGAAGATATATAATGTGTGAAGATAGGAACAAAAGTATGCTCTTACCCCTTTTCTTAAAATAATATCCTGATTAAATATGCTAAATCTTTCACGGAAGTATAATGCTTTGACGAAAGCAATATACAGATGGGCAGTTTAATAACTCAGTTGTTTCTTTTCAAATCTTTGTATTGATTTTAGCACATATTTAAAATGTTACACAACATGCATTCTAAAACAAAGCTTCTCATACTGTGTGTCTCAGTAACCTTAATGTAACTCTGTTGTCTTGTTTTGGAGGCACGAACGTGCTATAAAATTATAATTGGTATCATTGTATTAATTATACTATATTTGTTATGCGTTATGTAACTACATAATATTAAATATGGAACTATATTAGGCATCGTAATTACATATTTTTTTTTTCTTTTTGCTCGTTTCGATGTACGATGGAATATTTTAATACAGTATTGCTCTACAATAGAGGAAAGAGCAAAGATTTTTTCTGGCTGAATAGAAACATACAGTCAAAGCTTGAAAAACATTTTCTAAGACGTAGTAGTAAGAAATGTTGTAGGTAGTAAGAAATAATATTCGTTTCTGTGCTTCCAGTGGTTCTTTAAAACTATGGCACATTTAAAAAAAGCTATAAAACGAATATATCAACCAAACATCAATTACATTGCATGTGTTGTTTTCAACTTATAGTGTAACAATTTAGTATTATATGACGATATGCATTAGAAAACTGACAAAGCCTCTATGTCATACTTTCAATTGCAGCTTAGTTGAAGCAATGCAGAAATATTTAGTTAAAAATTTCTGTAGCATAAATTAGAGTTAAAAACGTTTTAATTGGCATTTACAATTCGTGCTTATAAATTTTATTACATATTATTACTTAAAATCTAAAGGCAAGAGCTGTTTCCCTTTTTAAAAGTATTTAAAAATGAAAGGATAAAGGACCGAGCTTTTGTCCTGCTCAAAACAACAACAAACTTCTATGCAGGCTTCTCAACACTTCCATTTTAAGAAAGCTGCCAATATTTATTTATGTGTATATTTCAGCAATAGAAGACTATACATTAATATATTAGATAGACAGGAGAAAGGCTAATACCCAGAATGCTCGTAAATGAGATGTCTGCATCAGTCACATGTAAATCGCGCATTTCATTGAAAGGAAACAGTCGATATCCTTCCATTATTACATCCCAAGTCGGATTTGTTTTCAAGAGACGAATCTAATGTCTGCGTAAATTTAGAGGACTTTTGTAATAATACTTTTAGAAATATTTGCATTAAAATAGGAAGAAATTATATATATTTTTAAGTAAAGTCAACTAATTTGAACTTGATTAATTCGAATTCTTAGAAAATTCAAAATGAACAAATTTTCTTAGTTTTTGTAGTTAATATTAAATAACAGTATTAAAATTAATTAATTAATAAAATTAAATAATATATACGAATGTTAGGGAACTTAAAGAAATATCAGATTTTCCCTGCTGCAGAATATGCTCATTTCTGACCTCAGAGAATACTTGTATTCGGAATATCGTAAGTGACGTATGAGGCGATATGCTCTCTCAAGCCACGTGTAAAATGCTAAAGAGAATCATTTGTAATAGTTCTCTTCTTTCAGTTTGGAACAGTTTGGAGCTTACTATTTACTTGATTATTTAGCATCCCAAAGCTTCAAAATAAAGAGCAGTATCGAAAAATAATAAAATCTCCTAGCACTTTATGAACTTTCATAAAGAATAAATAAAAAATTATGGATTGCTCGAACAAATAGAAAATGAATGAGGGCAGTTGGGTATAATGAAGTTGCCGAGTGTACCATGTTTAAACAACCATGTGAACGTAACGTCCCGTTTTGCCCAATGGTACGTACTAAAATTAAAGAGTTTGCCAAGAAAATCAAAATTAGCAACTTTGAAACAATGTGGAGATAGTTTAATAGTGTGATAGTTTAAAAAATAATTAAAACCATTTTCGGCACGGATTTATCAGAAAATGCGGAAATGTCGAGAGAGTGATTCAGTGGGTTATCTGGATGTTTGCCGTTTGTGAATTAATAAATTTTATCGTTTTGGATGAAGCAGTCCTTTGTTAAATGCATGTCGGACAAAATGCTCATATTTAAAGATAAAAAATGAGTAGTGTCAGAAACAGAAAATAAACAGTAACAGTTTAAATGGGAGAAACTATGGACTTTTCCAAGAAGCAGCCGACGTTAAAAATAGAAAAAACATATGCAACTAAGATTTTTTACCTATGTATAAAAGTTAACTCTTTAAATATATGAATCTAGCAGTAAGGGTTAAATGGTTGGGGAATAGTTCCAAAAATGTAGAAGTACAACTCAAAATGAAAAATTCTCAACAGCTAACAGGAAAGGTTTGGTGTTTATTTCACTACTAAACGTAATTCTATATTATCTCAGATGCATCAATGTCACGTATTTTCCTCCTAATAAGACTTCGAAAGAAAACCCGTGGATAAAAGTAGCATTTATATCCTTGAAAAGATGTGTCATCCACAAGTAGTTTTGAAAAATCTCTGTAACACAGATTAAGAACAGCTAAAGAAAACTTCTAGCGCTCCTTGCCACGAGGTATTTCGTGGGCTTGGGCTGATGTTACGATCAGACAAGTGAGCATAAGTAACAATAACAAAGAAAACTTATCTCCAGGATGCAGACACATTGTTTGGAAGCAAAGTTTAAAAACAAATCAAAATACAAATTTTTATTAAAGGCTTTTGCGAGTCGGGCTTTACACATTAAAAAAAAATCGAGAAATTGATTCTGAAATTATTCCAAAAGAATTTGCATAAGTGCGACTCTTGAACACCGGAATAACGTAGCAACTAACGTAAATTATGATGCTGAGAATACTATTTAAATGTTGACATTGACGTTGCTATTTGCGACATAGAAATTTCTGAAAAGTAAGGAATAGTGGTATTGAACCATCTTATAAATACAAGGGAAAAAAATGAAACTAGCCAACGCAATTGAAGAACCTATGCCCAAAACTGCAGAAGCTGCAAAGATACTCGTATTAGAGAAAATAAGATGATTTTTTGAAAAGCAAGTTAACATTTAAGATCAAGTTTTCATTTTGTAAGTAAATCTGCAGATTTTGCGTGTTAGGTAAAGACAAAGAAAGAGAACTAAGCGAAAATTCTTAAGTAAGATACTTGCAGATTTGTTCCGCTTAATTTCTTTTCCATATATGCAGAGAAACATTAAACAGAAATGACATGAAAATATAATAGCCAAGGTAAATCTTAGCAAAACAATTAATTTTTCATCAATTTGGACAATTCGAGTGTTCTTTTAATGTCTCTGAATTCGAATTAGCCAAGTTCTGCTATGTAAACAAAGTATTAACGTTTTGAGAAATATTTCTTTTCCTTCTACCAGCAAAATCAAAAGCTCGTCAAAACTAGTACACTTTTTTCGAAAAAATTCAAATAAGTTAAAAAATGTGTACTAGCCTTTTTTTTGGGGGGGGAGGTAATCAGAAAAGACTTTTTAGTCGAGTAGCAGCTAAGCTTCAGTCTTTTTCTCCCTTTCTACTGTGGACACATTAAAATATTTATAATTATATTTATTGTAATCATAAATAATTAGTTTTAATAAGTCTTTTGACTGTAATATTTTTATTATTCACTATAAATATCTACCAAATTGAAACATATATAGCATTTCCGAAGCAAAAATTATTTTAAACTTTAATGAAAATAGCAATCTTGTATTGGAAAAAGGGCGAATTAATTCCGTGTAAATAATTTAGCACAGAATGAATTTTTGTTATATCTCTGTGTTAAAACTCATATTCAAAATGACTGTTTTGTCTTGCTTTCTCCGCTCATGTTTCAATTTTTTGAAGCAAAAGTTTAATATAATTGAACTTTTTCTACCTTTTTCAAACTTAATGTTATTAAACCTTTTGAAATGGGAAAAGTTTAATGTAATTCCTGTCAGTTGTTTTCCTCCATCTTAGAATATCATTCACTTTCTTAAAAAATTAAAAAAGAATTAAAATTGTATACTAATCCTGATCATTCCCTTTCTCAGAGAGTTAGCTCTGATTAAAATTTGTTTAAAATTTTTAGATAGTTCAGGTATTCTCATTGCATGTTTCCAGAGTAAAACTTTGAAATCGAGGAAGAGCACACGTATTATAAAATTACGAGTAACTGATGAAACTCTACATTTTAAAACTGCATACATAAAAACCATTCACAGCTGCAATTTGTATTGTAATACCTGTAGGGAAAATATTCATTGCGTATCGCATTCTAATTACGTACTTACGTATTACGTATTATTGAATACCTGTAGTAATGGAGTTCAAATATTTTTTGAATATCGAATATAACTGCAGAATGGGCATGCATCCTTGAATAAAATATTCTGAAACCATTTTCATTTGTTTGATGTCATAAGCGTCGGCTAATAGATTTGTCATAGCATCAAAGACAAAAGTCGTCATGCTTCACGATAGCATTTAGCCAAGAATCCATAAACTGATAAAAACAACAAACTAAAAAAATATGGAGATTTCATATTCACTTATTGAACCATATCTGACAACAGATAATTTCTTCTGTCGCAGTTTCGTGTCAGCGACTTACGTGATGCGAAGTTGTGCATTTATTGCGTGAAGTATGTCTGGTAACACCAGTTAAACAATTCTATAAAAAGTAAGTATCATTGTAGTAGTCCGACAAGAGACTCAAAATATAATAGCATCATGGCCCTTTGCTTAATTATGTTGCCTTCTTATCATTATAAATCTGATGTGGTTTAAAATCAGTTTCATCAAAAATAGGTGTTCTGTATTTTGTTAAGTTCATGATCTAGAAAAAGTGTTTAATTTAGCTCTACATAATAATATTTACTAATTGTTTCATTGATAGACATTGTTTAACACATTTTGATTGTTACCTTGTTACCGTAGGAAATTACTTTTCGGTGAATAAATCTATAAACAATACGACATAAATCTTTACTGTAAGAAGCACAATTCTACATTACTTTTGCCATGTACCATAATGTCCTAGCCTTCCTAGCGTGCCTTCGTGGTGTAGTGATTCTGCACATTGGTTGGTGGTTCGATTCCCGGCGAAGGCGTTTGCTCATTTTTCATCTCTCTTACTTCCAAAAAAATCCTAATTTCTCTACAGTGGCGCCCGAACTAAAAGGGTGTTGGATGATGATTCTTCTCATCCAGGATTTAGTGAATGGGTCCCCTAAAAGACCCCAGTCGCCCTTGAAAAAGGGTAAGTATATAAGGTATTTCTCCCGCCTTCCTAGCATGCCTTCGTGGTGTAGTGGTTCTGCACACTGGGTCGGTATTCCAGAGATCCGTGGTTCGATTCCCGGCGAAGGCGTTTCCAGTTAACCTAATGTCTCTACAGTACTTCCTTACGTTGCTCTTATGGAACTGTTGCTGCTAATACTAATTAGAGCAGAATGATTACACTATATTCTATAACTATCTCTTTCCTTTTTTCAAGCAACGTGTCATCCATAATATACTTTTTTTTCCATTGGCGGATACTTAGCCGACTTAGGCTTGGCCACTAATAAGTTAGGAAGTGGTGTCCACTTTATTGTAGAAGTTCCTAATAGATGGGTCACAGTTAACTCCTATGACGGGACGAAAAATTATAGTTATGCCTTCTCCGAGATACGAACTAGTTCCCATCGGTGTCGCAATAGGCTCCTCTAAACACTATACCATCTGGAAGGCATCCATAGTATACCCAACAATATGATTTACTACGCATCTAAGAAACTGCAAGTATTTTTTTTTTCTTTTAATTATCGTGATTCCAGGCTCCTTTCACGTATAGTCAGGCTCTCGGAGTAAAATAATTTTTGTTTGTTATGGAAAATTAACAAATATGAGATTATTTAAAACTGAAGACTAATTTACAATATTATCTTCAAATCATGGGCAGAAGAATTGCTTTTATAAAAAAAGTAAAAATATTTTGCGATGAAATCCTAGACGTAGTCTAGTGATTAAATATTTGGCAGATTGTTAACTGACTGTATGGAAAGATACCTGGTCTTGTTGCTAAAAGAAGTTAGTAAGGCATGTGCTAATAGAAATTCTATCTAGCTTTCCATCCATATAGTGATAGAAAATCTGATAGACAGATGTATAAATATGAAAACAAAAGCTATGATGGCATTTAAGAAATTATCCCATATTTCTTTAAAAAATTATGCTAAATTGAATATTAAACACGTGAAAAAAAATTGCGATAAATTACTGATGATTTTAAGAAAAAATTCATTCTCCATTCTTCGCACAGAAACTTAGTGTAGATGTATGCTTTGAAGGTGGGATAAAGCAATTATACTTTTGCTGCGATTCCTACCTCCATATAGAAATCAATCATGTAAACGGCGTATAAAAATGTGCATCTTTTAAGGAATTATCCATATGAAGCATAAAATTTACAGAATGTTTTACAATGATATACATATATATATCAAATTATTCATGATAAAATATTACGTTTACTCTTGAATTAAATAATAGCTGGTGTATTAGTTAATTGAACTAAACTCACAAAATCACTGAGGAATACTTCCGTAAAGACTTTTTAAAGGAAATGTTAGGTTACATATGGGAAATATGCATTTTATTTGATTGCTATTGGGGCTCACCAGCGGCCGAGCGGTAAAATCGTTGAACACTGGTAGTTCGGTCCGAGGTTCGAATCCCGCGAACGGGCTGGCTGCATGGGTGTTTTCGTGGTTTTCCCCATGTGTAACGTGTATACGAGCCAGTTTCCCTTAGAAAGTCCTCCACGAAGGCATCCCTTCCCTTAGGCAGATAGCCCTTGAGGTTTTGCCGTAATTGAATAACCTAACCTAACCTAACCTAACCTTGATTGCTATTGTTCACATAAGTTTCTTATTCAACACTGATTGGTTTAAATTACAAACAACGACATATTACAAGAATTTGTGATTATAAAATATAAAATTTAATTTGAAAATAATGCTAATTTTCATTAATTAAAATAAAAAAATACACAGCAAATATATGTTTTTTTTCTGCTAGTTCTATCCCAAATAATTGTACATTTACTGAATGAAATTATACATTTGTCTTAACGTAATAACTGTAAATTTACACATGTATAGAAGAGGAAAAATTATTAAGTACATTTTTTTTAAGTACAGCACAGATTATTATTGCAAAAATTTCTAAATGGGTTCATTAAAGCTCAAACTTATGGTTTTTTAACATCCGACAAAGATAAAAAGAATAACGTATAATTTTTTCATGTATAAGCATAAACGATCAGCCTCAAGGGACGTTTGTCAAACACAGGCCCGTCCAACATAACGTCTGCCCAAAACAACATAACCTCCGCCACCGTAATGATCTTTTTCCCTAAATAAGCTGGAGATGGTAACGTGCTCCAGGTTCTTTGCAGCATATACATATACGTTTTGCAGAGGTCTATATATCAGTCCTTCTGGTTGTATTTCATGATTTCTCTTTTGTTATATTTTTAACTCTTTTTGTGTTGTTGTTGGGGATGTTAGCAGTTGTTTCTGGCTTGCTCTGGCGCAGCCTATAAAAAGACCATAGGGTGTCCTAAAGTCTGTCAGAAGGATCTGGCTGCGCCCTTCACATTATATCATAGATTCGTTGAAAAATCAGTGTCCAGGCTGATTCTTGACTCACGTGTAAAACGCGTAGTGCTCTTCTGAAGTTTGCTTCTGAAGGCGCATATTGTCTGCACTGTGCTAAACATGTTCTCTTGTGTGCTGCTGTGAGCGAGACACAAACAGCGGGTCTTCTGGCATATAGTTCTATCTCATGAAGTCTTCAGTTAACAATAGACAACGAAACTCGGATACTAGTGACAGCATTTAGCTCACGTGAGAGCTGTGAAGCTGTAGGAGTCCTGTGTCTACACACTGAAAGTTCCGAATAACGATTCTTATTCGTCGTTGGGGATCTAAGTCGCCCTTGCCTAGGTCTCCTCGTTATGGATCCAGTACCCTGAAATGGTTTCCACAAGACGCTGAGCATTACATTAAGTTCTGTAGCAATCTGTGCTTGTGATTGACCTGCCTCCAATCTACCGACAATTATTCAGCTCATTCGTTATGCATACATTCGTAGCTGCTCATTTTATCCGATACCTTACAAAAATTTACCCATCTCTTGCGAGAAACACGGCGAACGTCGTGAAGGAACGAGCACAAAAATCGCGAAAACACCCCGCTTATATCCTCTTCACATACACTGCTTCGCACACACGTACGTGTATGTGACTGAATAATTGCATAATTCTCCGACGGCATAAATTGTACCTTTGGTTCAATACTTTTTGTAAAAATAGACATAATTTGCAAATTCTCTTAATTTTGCAAACGACTGTATTTTCTAATTTTACTAAATTCTAAATCCACGCTCTTTAAAAATAATGGAATTCAGTTATAAATTTTAGAAGTGATCTCCCTAAAAATTGCACATGTGGTTTTTCAAAATTTAAAATGCAAGTTAATTACATTCAGTGACTAACAAATTTAAATTCTTCTATGAATTTAAAGGAAAATATGCATGTGTACAAAAGTAGTTGATTAAAACATAAACTGACTTCACTGAGAATAAAATTTGTTTCAATTTAGGGAAATCATTATATTAACATACTGAGAGAGTCAACGATAAGTGGAATGACAGAAAATTTAAATTCCGTATCATAAAATATTATATAAAAACTATAAAGAACCTCCTTTTGTGTTCACGATTTTGGACTTAAGAAAGCGGTATTTAAGGTATAAAGCAAAGAAGGATAAAATAAAAATGTCGTTTACTTCAATGCCTTAAAATGTTTGCTTACTTTGCAAGTACTAAAAATAGTATTAATACTCCCTCTGTGATAGTTTAAGTTATGGTTTTAATTTTAGATTATTTAGTCTATAACTTCCAGATATTAAAATTCCATAACGCAGTACGCTAGCAAAAGTTATCTCATTTGGGATAAATATGTTACAACTTCAGTCTTAAAAATGAAGCACACAATAGCTCAAAAGACTAATTTTAGGCTAATTGATTTGAAATAAATGTCAGAGTGACTGGAGAACTAGTTTCTATGTATATCTATCATTGTCTAGATTATGTTGCAATTTTCACTCCAACGGACAGCTTCAAAAAAAATTTTTTTTTTTTTCAGTTGACAGAGAAAATGAAGCAATATAGCCTGTATGTGTGTCTATTTGTCTGTCTGTCTGTTTATATATGTAATTATACTTGTTAGGAAAATTAATTAGGAATCTAAGTATTGGAAAAAAGCATGTGCCCTTCCTATCCTTTAGGTACCTACGCGCTTTTTTACTCAGTTCAAAAGAAATGAAATCATTTCTAAGAAGATGGAAATACTTGTGCGACGATGAACTTGGTTCCCTTATAAAAATTGAGGTAATGTGATTTGAAATCAGTTAAATAATAGCAACACAAATTTTAAAATTTTTAAATCAATAACTGATTTAAAATGGTAAGTAAATGAAAAACGATTTTGATCAATTTTTACATGTTAAGCACATTGATATTTAAGAAATGATAAAGCATACTATAAATCATAAGTTCATTTATCATATCATTGCGCAAAATTTATGTTAAATTCTATTCGGTACGTATATTATACTTTATGACAGAAATAGATTCGTATAAAATATCTGATCATTTGAATACCTAGATTAAAATATTTTTATAAGTTTGTAAAAGAAAGTATTTATAGCTTGAATTCCACTGATGTAAGCATGAATATGTCAAGAGTATTTATTTATGTTATGTTATACTCTTGAAAGTTAAGCATCTAACAATAAACATACAGCACTCTGATTAAAGTTCACTTGAATAATTAGTTGGCCTTAGGAAGTCACATATTAACAACATAAGTTGATAGTAAGGATAGGTTAACAATATCGAAAGCGCAGGGCAAATCCTATTACGAAGACTACTTTCAACGTATCGCTGATATGAAGCATATAAAATATTCATAAAATTGTTTAATAGTTCAATATTTTTTATTTTAAGTTATTTAAACAAAAAAATAATAATTATGTTTTTGCATGTTTTGCTTTGATGGTTTTAGTTTATTACTCTGTTGCGAAAAATATAAACTTACACATCTTAAACCAGGCTCTTATATTTTAGGAGAAAACTGGATAACAAGAGAATAACTTGAAAAAATTCTTGTTCAATTTTATAACAAACATTAATTAAATTATACAGGTAAAAACAAATTAATGCAATTACGTAATTTATTAATTTAATAATTAAGCATATAAATAAGATTTAAAATAAAAATTTTCAGTTTATTCCGGTCGCTAAAGAATGGATTTCTGTTGACATTTTTTTCTACATGGAAGAGAATCTTACCTTCTCCTGTTTTACGAATTATAAGAATGCACAGTAATTTAAATACGACAGTTTTTAAAGGATTACTAGACGGATTTGAATACTACAGTAATCTTATCAAGTCACTAGCCACAAAATTAAACTAATAACATTTAATTGTTTTCCTTCGAAATTATTTCGCAAAAAAATTCTTAATTACTCCGTTATTATTTAATTTGGAAGTTAAAAATCTTTTAGTGATAATATAGCTAATGAAGAGAATTTAGAAACTAGGATTTAGAGTTACGCAAAATTTAAGTCTCTTAAAAGGAGAAACGATCTCTTTCTATTACAATTTATGTAAAGTTATGCTAAAAATAATTTCAACACTGTTCTTTACATTACCAAAAGTTCCTATTATTCCAAGTTTGCTAAGTAAGTTGATTTTTTTGCTTATTGACCAACCTCATCTGCGAAATCACCGTCTAGACAGGATTTGGAGGACACCTTTACCTGAACGTGGAGACCCACACCTTTTTCACCCCTGCATAAATCAAAACCTATTTAACAGTGGTTAACTTTAGATATTTCTCAATCAACAGCTTTAAAATATAATATTTACAGTATCTTAACATTAAAAACTTTATACGGAAAAGAAAAAAAAATCTATCGGTAACCAGAGGACTTCCGTTTAATAAGTATGTAGTTTTAATAGTAAATATTAAATATATTAAGATAATTTCCATCAAGATAAGCAGTATTTTGATTGCTGCAAAATTCTCTATTTCAACTATAAAGGTTTTGAGCAGTTGTAAAACTTTCGTTTATAAAATATTTGAACAATTGTAAAACTTTCTCACAAATGTAAAACCTTTCAACCTAAAAATGAAAGATTAATTTAGATCTACAACCTGTGCATATTTTTTTTTTTTTCATTTCAACCTTATTGCTAAAAATTAACCGTGAGATGGCAGTAATTACAAATAGCGCTACAATCACTTTTAACTGATCATACACTATACATAATCAACATTATGAGTGATTTATCAGAAATTATTGTTTAAAGTATACATCGAAATAAAAGGGCTTTACGCATTGAATGCTATTTAAAAGTAAACTGTGAAATGAGAGTTATTTAAAAAATAAATTATGGAAATTTTATGTTGTATCTGATAACTCCTAATTTAAGAGAATTTAAAATAACCCATACAGATTTTGTAATAAAAGGAAAATGGATTAAATTTTAGTAAATTGCCTTTTCCAAATAAAATAGAAATATTCTTCTGCGAGCAAAATAGATATTACAATTTATATGCTAAAAATTTTATCAAAACTTCATATTTCTTCTGTCCCAAGAGGATTTTCCTATCATACGAGTTTTGGTAATTCGCCACTTTGAAGAAAATCTACAAGAAAGTTTTTAGAATGAAGAAATAATTAAGAAGGAAAGTTACTTCTTACGTTATCAATCATTTAGTCACTTGTATCTTCTTTACATTTTTGGTCCTTTAAAAGAATAGTCTAAAGAATGAATTTTGATTTAAAGTTATTTAATATAATGTATCTTAATATACTTTACAAGTTAGAGAGATAAATAAATAGTAGAAAATTAAAAAGAGAAATTTAATGTATTCCTTTTTAGATTTTGGCATAGCAGATTTACTTTACAATCGTAATGATACCAAATTATGTTTTATTTAGGCTTTGTTAAGGTACATGTATCTGCTCTGTGGAAACTTAATAGACCCATTGGACAGAAAAATGCAGACTTAGGAGAGATTTTTTAGCAGAAAATATTAACTATTATTTAATTTACCCATTGACGCAATTTTTATGCCATTCATAAATTTGAAAACGCTAATTTAACCTTGTATATGCAGTACCAAATGTTATCGTTTGTGTGTTTTAAGCGCTAAATTTCGAAGCTCTGGTAGCGGCACTCGTACGGAAAGTTTGACTGAAACGAGTAAAAACTGTTTCTTCCGATTACAAGCTCTGTTAGCCACAACTTTTCCTCATAAGCTTCTTTTAATTTATTTTCATACTATTCAAAATAAATTTCATACCTTTTAATGCTCTTATCCAAGAAACATTGTCTGTATTAAAAATATATATAAGTTGGAGATGATTCAAACACTAACTGACGCCGCAAGCAGATCATACATTCCTCTTCCCTATCTGAGCTAACTTCACCCAAATTAAATAAATTCCCAGGATACTAACTTTACCAGTTTAAAATTCAATGCAAAAGCACCTTGAAGTAATTCATTCTTACAAATAAATTGGCGTAGAAAATGTTTGCAGTTAATAGTCAGTGACAGACTGCATGATGTATATGCGCAGATGGCAATAGGTTTTTTTAATTAGTGAATTAGAAATTTAACTAAATTAAAATTTTAAATCACTAATTATTAATTAAGTACTAAACGCTTTCAGGGCTTTGGGTTTAACTTTTCAGTCATTATTTGCAATTTTTAGACATCTGATAGTAATTTTAAATAACTTACTAATAAACAAAGTGAGAAACATTCTGTAATATCCTGTTGTTGGAAAAAGGCCTCTCGTTTCTTTCACATTTCATTTGATAAAATAGTATCATGAATTCATTGGTTAAAAGTATGCCTTCTGAGTAAAGATTTCATTCAAAGTTCGTTTAAGAAATATTTAGCATTTTCAATAGATTTAACAATAGACATGCAAGCAGTTATATGCCATGACTCATGCACATTTTTCTAAACAGCTGGATCTTATATCTTAAAGTAATTCTTATTATTCGCATAAAACAAATCATGTAAATCCTCTTAGAAAGGAACATCATTTCTAGCTATTTTATATACTCAGTGTGTTCGTCAGGTGAAGTTCAACAAAAGACTCATTGAATGGGACTAAATTTAGAAGGGTCTCATGCATTCCTCCCCCTCTGGTTCAATCTCTACAAAGATAAATAAAGAAGCAAAACACGCTGGTTTTATTTTTCAGGCAACTCGAAAGCTAAATTAGGCAGGAAGAGCTACTAATTCCCCGTTTTTAGTGATATATCCAATACAGCATCCCCCCCCCCAAATGTGCGCATCTTTATAAACTAACCAGCTTTTAATCAGCAAGTAATGGAAACGTGCTCGGCATTATATCATTAAGTTTTAAAATACCATCTCTAGAGAGGTGTTTTCCTCCCTGCTCCCTGAAGTTGAGATTTTTCTTTTTGACCCACTTTGATTTTAAAATCCAATGATCTTAGAGCAGTTTAACATAATAATTGGGTAATATCTATAATTTTCTTCGAGACAGAAAGTAATGTTTCTAAGTAACTATATTTATATATGATCGTGATGTTATCTCGTATAAGGATATAAATGGTACCTAGCCAATCAAGAATTTAAACTATACTAAGTTTGGATTGTTTTGCTCATTGTCATAATTTTGATTTGTATACGTGAATTTATTTTGTATTTTAATAACTTCAGGTTTAGGAGATCCATAAATCATTAACAAAGGGCGAATAGGAGATCTATAAACCACTAACAAAGTGAGAACCCTAAAACGTAAAAATATGACTTATAATACTTCTTATTTGGAACACTTAGTACTCATAACTCTAGAAAAAGAGGATATACCCCCTCTATTAGTAAAAGAAGAGAAAAAATTGGATTTGTATTTGTAAGAACACAGTCATTTACAAAATCTTTAAAAAACCATTAGGCTATACTTGTTTGGAATTCGTTACCATAAATTAACTGATTATTTCCAACTGATAAAAATTCGTCTTCAAATGGATAAAAATTTCAGTATAAGTTCTGCTGAATAATTCCTGATGCTTTAGCCTTTTCCACCGCGATATAGGGAATACTTTTTCTGTATTTGGCCCATTTACAAGAAGGAGCAGAAAAACAAATCAACAGGGTGTTATATTTCCTATTCCATATTAAAGAGCAAATTTTTAAATCTCCATAATTTACTGAAATTTCTTGATAGACATTTAAAGTAGTGAAGGTGCAGGACATACGTATATATCCCAACCCTCTGGAAAAGGTTTTAAATGGCTTGAAGAACAGTATTATAACTATATATATCTACAGTATTATCTTATTAAATATTATCAGTATTATCTATATTACGTAAAATTGCATCAGCAAATACGTTTAATCGATACACACTCAATTACAAAATGAAATCTAAAACACATAAAATTGCTTTTCTTCGGTCTTCGATATTCTAATTTTTATACCTGCCGTAAATAAAAGTCTCAAGGAAAATACAAGACTTTAACTGAGGCAGGGATTAATGGCCTCTAGATGGAAATCTCTAACCAGAATTAGATTATGCTTAGTTTCAAAATAACGATTACAACATTAATTTAAAATCTGTAAAAAATTACAAGAATACTTTTGAAAAACACTTCCCCACATTTGTGAGTTTTTCAAACAATTTAATGTCTCAAAATATATGAATGATACGTTTATTAAATGTTCAGCATGTTAAAGTATAGCATTCGTATATATTTAATATCATGCTAAAAAAATTTAAAAGTAAATCCTTCTTCCACATGGTTGCATCACATTAGTTCTAAATTTTTTCAGACCTGAATTAATCTAAAATATGTCTATTATTGTAGTGTTATCAAATTTATTGCATACAAAATTAAAATTACCACTTTGAATATAAAACTGAAAATGTTTTAAGAAATATTGATAAAAGTTAAGAATAATTTTATTAAAATTCACGCTCAGGAATACGAAAGGATTATTTTGTGTCTCCAAAGATGGAATAATAAATGATTTTGGATTTATTATTCAGATTTTTCTTCTAAAGAACTTTTCTGCTGTTTTAAACTGGTTGACGAAATGGTGTATATTTAGTAATCGTTCTCACTTTTTGTGCTGTCATTGCTCTTCATACATAAAGCTTGCACCAGAGTTTTGCAGGCCAGTTTAATTTATAACGTAAATTATGTGTTACGCAGATGATAATAATTTATCATATCATCAAACACCCATTTACATATGCTTTTAACAAAGAATTTTCATACTTTTTAATGACATTTTTTGTTTTAACGTAAAACATAACAAAGTATTTCTGGGTTAAAGTAAGTAAATTAAAATTAAGGTGCATTAAAAATTCCCTAAAAATTTAAAAAATTATTTTTACGTTAAAAAATGTTCCCGGGTGTACTTTTTGACATCAAAATGTTGTGTGTATTATTTTCCAATAGTAAACTACTAAAGTTATTTTTTTGCAAAAAAAGGTATGTACATTGAATTTACTAATAATCTGAGAAGTATATCTATGTAAACAAACGCATGTATGTGCGCATATTGCATTTCATCAGGAAAATATTCTCTGAGATGAGCATTTTAGTAGCCGCATTTCCTTTAACAAAGCAATCTCATTTCTTAATATGAGAAGTTCTTTTCAATCTAATATTAGTAGCTAATAGCTGATTGTAACATAGAATTTTAATATATTATGTATTTATATTGCGTATGTATAAGACCCAAGTTTAATTTCATAACTGCAGAAATAAAATATTTTTTTTGTAAAAATTATCCTAGCTCTTTAATGAGAGTAATTAAAATCGAAGACTGCTTTAGATGTTTCTTTAGTACGTCAAAAAATACCAAAACTCATTTTTATTTTTCGCTATAATTATTATTGTAGCTGTTGTTGCACTCTTTAAAAAAAAACTCTTTAAAAAAAAGTTAGAACATAAAATTACAAATTAAAGAATATTGCATCCAGAAGGTTCACGTAAAAGCATCAAACATTTTTATTTATGTCTACCCCGCTTTTAATATTTTACAAACGATCCTATTAAAGCATTGATATTTTATTTAATAAAAGAGAGAACATTTATTTTTCTGGAGTATTTAAAATTCCTTTGTAAGTAATGATGCTTTAATGCTTTAGATTATAAGGCTCATATATAATATTTTAGTATGATATTTCATTGGCAGATAATGGATTATAAAATCTTTACTTAATTCACGTTTTAAGTAAATAGTTTAAAAGTTTTTGAAGCTCAAGTTTACGTAATCTTTTACTTCTTAGGAGTACATGGTACATATTTACATGCAGGGTTATGCAAAATTATTCACCGAAGCCTTAAATTTTATCCAGTAATGAAATTTATAATACAAGTTTTATTTTACAAATTTTTGGATCACTTTGAAATTTCGTTTGTTTTCGGATCAGTTTATAAGGCTCGAGTCAATTTGAAACTGTTAATTTAAAAGCAATTAGCAGTTTGTAAATTTATAAAATAGAACTCAAATGTATTCAGATTTACTTTGACTCATATGAAGAGGGTAAAAATTTGTGCCTTTCATTAGATATGAAACTAGAGCAAACTGAATATTAATTTTGAGTATCATAACTTACCTGACGTTTTCTCATCCGCATCAAGTCCGTCGAATGCTTTGCTGGTCATTTCGAAAAGAGCGTCGAGAGGGGAAGCATTGAGAGACACTCCGGCTGGACTCTCTGAAGAATCACTTTCAGATTTATCTGACCGAGAGTCATCATCTGCTGACCGTGGCCTTCTTCTAGCTGATGCAGCTGCTGCAGCTAGGCTCGCGGGCCCTCCCAGGTCCCATGGCCTCACTATACCTTTATCATTAGACATCGAATGCCTGCGAGGTATGCTAGGTTTGTGGTTCAAAATATCTTTTATAAAGAAGGAAGTCAGTGGTTTGGGAGGACTAGGTGCAATTTCTTCTCGTAAATCAACCATTCTCAGTTTCTTTATGGGCTTAAAATATTCGTCATCCGGATGACTCTGAGAGTTTTCATCAGCCGTCTTTTCGGAGAATTCGTGCATTGTTCCCTCAACGTGTTCATCAGGATCCTCATCAAGGTGCATGCTTCTTGACTCCTCATCTTTTTCTGAACCCTCATAAAGGTGAGGAGATGGCAAAGAAGCCGCTTTGTCAGGCAAAGAAAATCTTTCGTCTGAGCTGCTTGACATTGTGATAAGAATTAACAGAAGTGATGAAATATCTACTTAATTAAAAGTTCTAACTACAATGCAGTCAGTAGGAACAAAACTACTAGTCCAACATTTATTATTATGACTGCCATATTTCAAATGATACTTCGAGATGCTGTAACTTAAAAAAGGCATTTAACAGAGCTTCCAACCCCTGCATGTTTGCAAACAGAATGCTGCTAATCAGCATAAAAAATCCGTTTTTTTTTTTTTTTTTTTTTTTTTTTTTTTTTTTTTTTTTCCTATGCTCCGGGCATGGCAGGCAGATAAAAATAGCTTACGTAATTTCTAGCATAAAATACTCTCTCAGGAAATATCTTCCTGTTATTTTTCCTTTCAAAACTCAGGAATTGGATCACATCTGCAAAACTTTTTCTTTGTGTCTTATTTAAGTAGTTGATTCATTTTTTTCTTGTCTCCAAACGCAGAGAGTTGTTTGGCATCGGATTCAGTATCATCACAAGTCCAATATTTAAAATTTCAAATAATACTCCTTGGATACACAAACTGCAGGAAACCTCAGTTTTAATGCAAACATTTGTGCTGCTTTTATGCAGTTCGATATTTCACTTCTCTTGTCTTCCATATCATTAAAATGACAATAATAAATGAAAGTTGAATGACGATTTGGCTAATTCGGATTTAAGTCCACAAATGATTATTTTAAAATATTAACAAAAAGTGATATTTATAAAAATATTAACTACATTAAAGTATTAACGTTTCATGTTCTTTACGAACACTGACATGGCACTTACTGCATTATATTCGCCACTTTCGTCTTGTATATTACAGATAGAGTGGAGCGGTACGGAATGAAATAACCGGCAACCAGAGGCCGCGCGGTTCTCTGTCGGTCAGGCAACGGCTTGAACACCACTCGTCTATTAGGCTTAACGGCATCTTTCATCACTTCAAAGCGCAAAACTAGTCAGATGAGAACTCCGATGCTCAGCCATCGTACAGCGAGACTGCTGACTTTTAGAAAGTCAGAAGACGATGTGATAAAAATTGATAAATGACACCTTGAGCAGCTAGTATCGTCGTTAACAAAAACTTCACTTACATCATCAGCACGGAGCCGACGCAAGCAGCAAGCATTTTGTCAGTGTTAGCTGCTCCGCCACTCAGAGTTGTCGACTCTGGCGCCCGACTCGTCTAATGGGTAGTCAGTTGAAGAAGGCGGAGTTTCGCAGTACGTTCGCTATTGGATGTTTACGATTCGAACTCCTACACATTGCTCGATCTGACGCCCACATCAATAAATCCTTCAGCTAAGATAAGGTAAAATATTATATCTGTGTATTAATTATATGGTTCATTAACTGGAATTCTTTCAAATCTCATAGAAATGTCATATATATCAACCTGATTCCTTCGGCCTCAAAACTTTTGATATATTAACACGACACTCATAAAGTCAAAATTAATCTATCTATATTAAATTTATAATGTCGAAAGCAAATTTAAGTGGAAGTCATGTTCCTGAATGGAAAATATATTCTTAACTTGTTTTACCTTTAGCATTTTAAATAATTTTATTTCTGGGGCTTCGGGAATCGCCTTTGCGAATTGATGAGGAGAAAGAAAATGAAAGAAATTTAAGTTTTTTATGATATTTTTTCCATTTAGTTCCAATTATTGCCTACCTTTATTTTGTTTTATTATATATGATGGTCCAGAAATTGTCAAAATAGCATATATCCTAAAATTAAAGTACTTTCAGTATTATTATTTTATTTTTTTTAACTAGGCAAATTAGTGAGTGAGCACATGATAATCAAAACAAAGTCAAAACCTTTCCACTCCAAATTATCCGAATAAACCGCTTCGTCAGTTTAAATGTAATCAAAAAGACTACATAACGCAATTCTAATTTGGAATTTCTAAATAAAGGGGTATTCCTTTTCGGAACTCATTAGTTACTGCTGTCGAATAAAAAAATAAAAAATTGTTCTAAAATATGGTTCTAACGAAATGGACTTGCTATGGCCTAGATACAGATATCTAATTATTTAAATACAAAACCTAATCCTTTAACAGCAAATACTAAACATATTTTGTAGAAATTGCTACTTCTTCTAGTGTTCATTTACGTTGTTGTTATGTATTAAAAACTTTTGCACTACATGAAGTGAAATACTAATTCATCATTTAAACATATGATTGAGTCATCAAACCGATTTCTTATAAAAAGAGGAAGAAGGAACTGCAATTTCTCTTCTTTACAGAATTTTTTTCAGGATAAATTTAAAATGCTAATGCATTGAAGTCTGAGATAAAATTAAATAAATGCAAGAAGAGAGAAAAACGCAATTTTTCGGTTTTATTTTTAATTCAGTGTTTGAACTACAGAAATATGAAATCAATATATTTACAGGATATTTTCACTTTTTTAAAGGAAACAAGCAATTGCAAAACAATCAGTGAATATCATTTGTATCATTTCCTCTTTCAAATTTCCGAAATTATCCTGTCTGTGAGATTTTTCTGGCATAACTTTAAGAAGGTTTTGATTTAGAAACTTCAGTCTGTGATATATGAATCAAGATTACTTCAAGACGTGTTAAAGATAATGCAAAGTGCAAAATGCTAGACATGTATGTCGTTAAACTTGTTCTGTAAACTGAAGCAAAGAAAATAAAAATCGTGAAATCCATGAATAGCAAAATCGAATTTATTACCTGTTTCATTCCCTGTGGATTCAAAACTTCAGTATAAGATGTAAGTAAGTAAAGAATAATTACTGCCACTACTTACAGGATGCAGATGTGTTAGTTTCTTTTCCAATGGCTTTTTTTAAACGAATTTCACCATAGTATGTTAATCCTGACGAATGTATTTGTTATAATAACAACTGTTAGATTAATTTTTTTAAAAAACCCTTTATTTAATATTTAAAGAGATAAAATTATAATTATAAATAAATAATTATTTCAAGTAATTATTTCTTTCATAGGCATGTAACCGAAATTGCATTAATTTTAATTTAATGATTAAGCTTTTTTTAATTGGTAATACAAACTAAAACTTTTCAGCAATACTCATAGCAATGTTGAAATGTTCGAATTACAGGATTGGCTTTAATATAGCAAGAAATTTTACGAATATTTCTAATTTTTTTATTATTATAATTATTATTTAAATTAAAATAATAACCTGCTATTCCATAAAAATAAAGTTTGTTCCGCTTAAATAAAGTTTCAAATGTTAAAAATATAACTCTAACGAAATAAACTTATTATGGCTATAGATACATAGACAATTAAGCTCAAAATCTAATTCTTTTAACATTATATAAATATGTTTCTGAGAAACTACCGCGTCTAACTTCATTTCAGTTACATGATTGTTATATATTAAAGTGCTTTCATATGTCCTAAAAAACCATAGTGCATAACTAAAATATTGATATATATATATATATATACGGCTGCAAAGTACATGATTCCTAGAAGGACTGAGATAACTTGGATTCTAGTATAAAAGTTTTGCATTAAATAACATTTTTATTCTACTCTTTGCAAAACTATGAATCTTTCATCAAAATAATAATTTAATCATTTAAAAAACTGAAAATTAACTAGCAATGCTAAAAACAGTTTCCCAGAATCTATTAAAATGAAAAATAGACTACAAAAATAAGAGAAAACGTTTCGCTTCCTCAAGTTTATTACCTAGTGTGACATTCTCTTGCTTTTGTTTCAGCAGGTTTTGGCATGTAATAAATTAAATGCTTTTCAGTTTTCTGCCCCACTTTTGTTGTCGCTCTCTCTTCCTCCCCCCCATTCCCCGTTCTAGTTCAGTTTTTGATAAAATGCTGTGCCTCCTTTACTCATACTTCCAATTCTTGCCAAATACGGATTTCAAATCCAGAGATTGGGGAATTGTTTCGGTCACTTAAGGAGCAACCATAAGTTCGCATTTAAGATATTTAGCTATATTTGTACTGTTTCCTCCCCTTCCTTCCTACATGGTTTCGCGATCTAAGTGGAAAGCATGTCCGACTAGCAGCTAGAAGGTCTTGAGTTCGAGTCCTGGCGAGGCCATGGCTCATTTTTCGTGCTTCCTCCCTCTTTCCCATCAAAAAAGTAAAAGTCTATTTAGGGTTCTATTTAGGGTTCGGTCTCATAACATAACTTCAAACTGTTTCCGATCCTACTGTTTGGGTTAACATTTTCATGGTTAGCATTTTATATTATCCATTGCGATTTCAGTATAGATTTCATTTTACTAAGTTCTTCTACAGATAACTCCATACAAGCATACTTTCACCATAGTGCTTTACTATCAATATTAAGGTCTCTGTATTTATTATTTCTTCTTCCCTCCAAAAAAATAGTGCTGATCTCAAACAAAAATATTGAATCTCAAATCAAACAAATCTTAAACAAAAATATTTAATTTGGTCTCATCCAGAAAGATGACCAGGTATTTCACTATGGTTTTATTATTGATTTTGCAATAAGAAACTCGATTATTATTACCATTATTTGTAAAAAAAAATTTTTTTAAAAAAATAAATTCTTTCAGAGCAAGCATTCGTATCTGGCTAATTTAATCATTCAGCTCACAATTTCAACGGAATATTTTACATCAAATCGTAACTTCTGCTGAAAGTTTTAAAACATTTGTGAACTCGTGATTTTTAAAATTCAAAACGCTGTTTATGTAAATTGAGTTTAGTTTCCCCTTTTTTAACTCAGTTTTTCTTCTGTATCATTGTTGAAGCAGTTTCACTAACCTAACCATTTTTGGGGAATAAGAATTTCTAAGATTTTTAATTTCAGTTGACGTTTTGTATGGTATCTTTATGGTAACCCACAAAAGACGTTAAATTTAAATTTACTTACAGAATAAATTTCCAGACATGAAATCAAATTACATTTAAATATTTTTCGTATTATCGGAAAGGCAGGATTATTTTTTATTTATTTACTTGTTAATTTTTTTTACAAAAATTTCTTTTTGTTATTAATTGTTAGCAAACTTTTAGGAAATGAGCATTTTTATTGTTTTTTGAAGCCTACTTTCAGTGCACCGAGACTTTTGTTGACATTTTTTGGGGGTTAGTTTTCTATGTTTTTGTAAAATCTTAATTTATCATTTTTGAAAATATAGTTTAATATCTAACAAATGCACAGAATAAAATGTCCTGAATTAATTTATTTATGCACTACATTTTCAGCAGTAGCTACGGTGTTTCAGCATTTGTAGGAATCATTGAATAAATCGGAGTAAATTTCTTAACCCTTTGCACTCAAAGTACTCCTTATAGGCACTCCCAAAGTTTAGCGTTGTCCTCAAAGTTTAGCGTTTCGTCTCTCAGGCACACCAACAATAAATATACTGCACTGAAAATCACGCGGTTGTAATTTATTATTAAATTTTAGTTGCATGTGATTTAATATTTCGTTGATTTCAGTGTTTATCATTTGTTTGGACGATAAAAATTTAAAAATACCCTTCACTACGGGGAAAAATGTGATAGAAGAAGCTTTGTTTCAAGATAGCTGTGACGATGAATTTAGTGTTGATGAATATGAAAGTGATTCTGAAGACAGCGACATTATTCCACCAGCGAAGGAAAAAAAAATAGAAAAGTATTGCAATAATAATGATTCTTCATTATTATTGCAATACTTTTTTTTTTTTTTTTTTTTTTCAATACTTTTTCACTAGAAAGTGAAAGTGACGAAAAGAGTCAGAAAATTTAGATACTGTTATAATTTATAATTAAAATTTTCATTTACAAAATGTTCGCATTATGATAATAATAAAATAAAGTTAAAAATATCTTGCCTTTTAAATTCTATACGCAAATTTTACCTTCAAATAAATCACACAGTATACAGCTAGATACAGCAAAAAAAGTCCGAGTTTCTGACATCTTTAGGTGAGAAAACGGGCGAGTACAAAGGGCTACTATCGTCACGTTTTAATTATATTCAGACAATAATTTGCAGTTGGAATGTTAGAAAGCAACGCTGCACCGTAAGTAAGGAATAGTGTGTAATGCTTCATAGAAATGTATTTTATTAGTTATATTAATAGTATAAATATTAATAAAGCTTGTTTTGATCGAAAAGTATCAAATTCTAATTAATAAATGCATCTAATTTTTAAATAGATCCTTAATTGCACTGACAGGCAACCTTCTTTTCGAAATTTGGATGATAAAAGTTCAGTCACGTTGATCGGTAAACGTTTTCTATTTGGCTAGACAAGATTTTCTTCGCAAAGATCACACATAAAACGCTAACTAGGTCTTTCCCCCTCCCTTTTCTTTTTTTTTATTAAGGACGGTAATCCATGGTATCACCGTCCTAGAGAAGATAGAGACAATTTAAATTTTGTAACTACTAAACATATTTACATTTTCTCAGTAATTTTATTACTTTACATTCAATTTGTACATTTGTATACAAATATACAAATATTCTTCGAAATTTTAGCGTTTTAAATAATATAAAAATTCAGTATTGTTATTTACAGAAATAATTAATCTTAAATGTCTGTTTGCTAAATAGTGGATAATTTGTTTAAAATATTGTGATGAAATATTTGAACGAAGAAGTTTGGTGAAAATATCAATAGACAGTATTTCATAATATGCCAGCACACAGTTAGATTTCAATCAATTACTGTAGAATGTAACAGTGTTGCTAGAATAGTTAACAAAAGTTTTAGGCAGCATAAGCAATTATTGAATCCTTTTACTAAAGGAAATTATTTAGTATTCATGTTAAATCATTTACTTGAAACAAACTGAAGATGAGAAGACTTTTTTTTTTCTTTTTCCAAACGAACCAGAAATTGTTTTCTTACATATAACACATTCTTTCTTCCCAAATGAACCTAAATTGAATGAAAAGACACCGACTTCATCCTGCTTCAATTTTTTGTTATCTGAAATGTAATAGGTAAGGATAAAAATTACTTGGATAGCATCCAACTTCGAAATGTAATAATAGCCTTTCATACACACAAGCTTTCAGTACTATACATTTTTTCTAAGAAAAAAACTTAAAATAAGTGCATTAGTTTTATTTAGAAGTACGATTATTAAAGATTCTTTTAATGTAAAATTTATTAAACAGGAAATCTGCATTTTCTCAGATGTAAAAGATTTATAGCATTTTTAATTCAAAACTGCACTTTGTTTTACAATCCGCTTTTTATTATTAAATCGCATATAAAAATTGGCGCAGTTAAAATTATAGATTTGTGTTAGTAATAAAATGAAACATTAGAAAGGCTGTTACGAACTGCACTTGAGTCTGATAACATAAATTTGACAAAATCTGAAAAGATTCTTTTGATAACAAGACTTAAATAGAATGTAAAGCATTAGATATACTCTGATATCATTCGTGAAAGTAGTGAAAATTCGAAAGAAACATTTTAATAAAATACTAGCAAAAATTTTTCAATCATGTTAAAATTTAGTTTTGTTTATTTTTCATAATCTTAAAAGAAACTGTGTTAGTAAAGTTCCACGGTGCTTATTAACTATCCAGATTTTCGTAGTTTAATCAATATAACAAAGAATTCATGATCTGGCATTTGAATCTACTAAGTAATTGATAATTGTCTTTTGTTTTCAATTCTTTACGTTTAAAAACAGATATAATTTAGCTATAGATATCAGCATCTATGTCGATACAGAGAAGAATTCTAAATATTAATCGTACAATTGCATCAAAACATTAATAATCAAAACAAAACATCCCAAATTATTCCAGAAAGTTATACTTTAGTATTATTAGTATTAGTACTTAAAAGGACCAACGCACACTTAAAGGAAATTTGTAAAAGTACTGCCTAATTATCCAAATTACGTATTTCTCTGACTTCGCAATTAGTTTGTTTCCAGCTCGCACCGAAAATCCAATTTTGTTACATTTACAGATATATTATCTTTTTTTTTTTCTTTTTTTAAAGTTTAGACATAACAATGCATTTAGTATTAGACATCGTATATATATATTTTTAACAATTTTCACCTGTGAAATGTTTATACGCAAACCATAAATTTAATATTTCTTAAAAAGTGTAAAAAATGATGCTTAATTATCAATATTTTGCAGAAAATATTTTGACTCAACAACTATTTTGACTCGCAGACCACATGTTAGGAAAATTTCATTATTTAATGATCATTAGGCCTTTTAAACAGTGTCGATAATAGCAGAAAGCATTCTAATTCACACAACAGAACATGATCACTATAATAATGAAATTTATCTTGAAAAATTAATAATGAAATGCCTGAAATAATAAAATTGGTCTCAGAATATAAAATACATTAAGAATCTTTCAGAGGGGATACCAAATTTTTTGTATTTTATTTAAAATAATATTTAATTTTAAAAATAAAAGCATTGAATACATCAATAATATATAGCTCTTACAATGATAAATGAAATAGTCATATATTCTACTATTAGTTTCGAAGCCATATACTGTAGTTAATGGTAAAGGTTTTAAATATTTTATAATAAACTTCTTCAGCGATAACTGTTAGTTATTTATATATCTATTATTCAAAGTTCCATTTGTGTTACAGTTATCAAAAAGCAAAATAAACTTTAGCTCTTAATTTATCCACCGAATCAGTGGCGTAACTAGGGGTGGGGCAAGGGGAGCATGTGTCCCCGGGCACAGCATCCAGGGATGCCAAATTGATGCTATGAAATTTTAGAATGAAATTGTTTTCATTTTTAGCACATAGTAAGGGGCGCAAGATCTTCAGTTGTCCCCGGACAGTGAAAACCCTGGCTACGCCTGTTCACTGAATCATATGCATATTTTATAAAGCATACTATATGCTTTCATTAAAATTTATGCTGACTTTTGATTCAACCGTTGTAGATTTTATAGTTACTTTGTACATTAATTTTTAGCTAAAAACTTTTGAGATTCGTTCTTAAATTTTATATCTATTGGCAAACACGAGGAAGGCTTATAATGATGTTTATGAACCCGAGAAATATCTTCTTTCATTAGGTTTTTAGAAATCAGAAATCAGTATTTAGGAAATTACGATTTTAGGCTATAAGTTAGGAAAAATTCTGCCTAAATAAGCAAAGTAAATAATGAAAATAACACCCTTGTAGGTTCATTTTAAAATAGCAAATTTGTGTACTTAAACATTATTTAAAATATTTTTCAGTTTTAATTACTAAATTGTTTTTTAATTGATTTCAAAACTGAAATTTACAGAAATATAACAATTCTTATTTCTTTTTCCTCCCTTGAAGTATAAAAAATTGTTTCTCCTATCATAAAAAGCGTCTGATTTGTTCCCGATGCTAAAGTCTCAAATGAAACGAATTAGAAGTAATGTCCACTAATCTATATTTTCTGTTTATCCAGTTACGTAATTTTGCTATTAGTAACAACTTAACAACAAAATATTATAATTTAGTTTAAGTTAGAAATGCAGTGAATCTTCTTATATTTGCTTTTAGAGTCAAAAGATATCTCGTGCTAAACGAAGCTAATTTTTCCACGCAGAGTAATCAATAAATCTATAAAATCCGGTCTCACAAATCAGCATTATACTTGAATAAAGACACCGGTATTTTTCGAGCGTGAAGCGTGATATGCTACTTTTATAGGCAGTAACTTATTATCTATTTACTTATTATAGTAAAAATGTGTTTATTGGATTCTGGAGTTACATAATTCCTCTACTTTTAAGGCTCCTAGTTGCAATGTAAAGGGAATATGGAGAATTTATATATCGTTATTATAATGCAAAATGCTAAAAATGGAAAAAGAACTTAAATAAAATAGACAATTTTTATAAATACTTGCATAAAATTACAAGGATTTCTACAAGAATAAGGTCTATTATTATATGCTTCCTTTATTTTATTTAATTATGGAGTAGAAAAGCAATCATTGTGTGTGCTCAGCAATTTTTAGAGGATTTTTATCTGACAGTTTACTAGTAATTTCCAGGCAAAAATTTTTCCCGAAATTCGAATAATAATAAAAGCTCAAACACAAAGCTTTGAAGGCCAAATGTGAATTCATCACTATATTTATAGCAGAATATTAATACAGCAGAAAAGGTTATCGAAATTCAGGCAAATAAGAAAATCTCCAATATCTTAGTACTGAAATTCGACTTGCTTATTTTGCGATCAACTGAGAAAATTCTAGAAACGAGTGAGTTGATGATTCATCGAAGTTAGCCAGGAATCTAGATATTGGATGAATGTAATCACTGTCGTAAGAGAAAGTGTTCCTGTTTCTATAGGATGCTTGCTGTTCCTATTTCTATAGGATGCTTCTATAGGATGCTTGCTGTTCCTACTTCTATAGGATGCTTCTATAGGATGCTTGCTGTTCCTATTTCTATAGGATGCTTCTATAGGATGCTTGCTGCTTCTGTTGGAAAGGAATATCTTACATTATCAAATAAACACACCCTTCCCCCCCCAAAAAAATCTGCAGTTTCTCAGCGATTGAAAGGGAATTAGTTTTCCGTAATTTTAAATTAACTCAGATTTTATTTATACTAGATGCTGATTTTAAGAGGTTTTTTTTTTTTTTTTTTTTTTTTTTTTTTTTTTTTTTTTTTATAGCTATTTGACCTTGCTTAAAATGAAAGGGGAAGAGGAGACGTCGTCCACAATCCCTTCTGTGGTGTTTGTGATATCTAGTAAAAACTTCAAGTAATTTAAGAGCTTGCAGGGATTTCGTTCACAAATTTATTCTGAATATTTAAAAATATTTAAAAAGGCCGAAGAGACTATTTCTGTCTTTATATAGGATACCTACAGAATTTTAATTATTTTAAGCCTGTTTTTAGTTAGCATTTTAAATTTTATCATTTTATTTTATTTTTTAATTCTTTTCTTTGCTTTCATTTCCTTTAATTTTTGTCGTGGTATTGTAATTTTCTTTTCTTTGCTTTCATTTCCTTTAATTTTTGTCGTGGTATTGTAATTTTCTTTTCTTTGCTTTCATTTCCTTTAATTTTTGTCGTGGTATTGTAATTTCTTTGCTTTCATTTCCTTTAATTTTTGTCGTGGTATTGTACTTTCATTTGTTACGTTAGTTTTGTAACTCACTTCAGTAAACTTGGTGATGTACTTTGTGCAACCCGAGAAGAGAACACTTATGTTTAAAAAAATTGCAGATTACCAGTCCAAAAAATTGTGACTTGAGTGTGAGGCAAAAAACTTCTATTGAAATTCAGTGTTTGCTCTTTAGTACGTGAAGGAAAGTGTTAAATTAAAGAGCGCGATTTCGAATACGTCCGGAACATCCCGCTTACAAAGCAGGGTTGCTCGGCAAAAAACAGCACTAACTCGGCGCTGTGACCATTAGTCAAAATGCGGTAGGGAATGCTGCGAAACTTTTTGCAGGCCATTAAGTATCCCTAATGCACTTTCAATAGTAGACAGTTATTGACACACGAAAAAGTATTTTTTTTGGGGGGGTGGGAATCCAGAAGAAATAAAAGTAAAGAATGCCTCACAAGCTAAACTTTTGTCTTTCTTTATTTGCATTACGAAAAAAAAAAAAAAAAAAAAAAAAAAAAGAGGTAGAAAAATTCGTGGTTTTTTGAACTAATTTGTTAAGTCGCAGAATCATTTAAATAAAAGCAGAATGATTTACGATTTTTTTTTAATTTTAATTTTAATTTCTTTTATTTTTAGCGGAAAAAATTAAAATTCCATTAAAACCGACTACTATTTATGTTTACTCCTTCCCTAATATTATTACTTATTAATACTGAATATTGACACTGGATACGGTATTGGAATTTAACTTTGTGTACAATTGTTCAGTTGTTTTTGTACAATTGACAACATTTTCGAGCACTCAACTTATATCAAACTACAAACAATTTTTTTTTTTAATTTCTTGCCGGTTTATATACGTTAATAAGAGAGGAAACGTTTTCCGTCCAAGAATTCGATAGTGAGTTTTCACTCAATAAGCACAAATTTAGATTCCCCATAAAACGCTTTTACTATTTTTACAATTATGTCTATCTCACTGTACATCTAAGTGTTTGTGTGCATGTGTGTGAAAAAACTTCCGTTCGCGATAACTCTTATATCAATCTTCCAAAAATTTCCATTTTTCTTATTTAAGCTTTCTACATTGATATAAAAGTTAATTAGATTTTGTGTAAAATTGGACAACCGAAAGTGGTACCTTATATGATGCCCATAACAGTTTTTATGGACAACTGGAAGTGGTATTTAACTCGAAGACCATAACAGTTTTTAATGAAAAAAAAAAAATGTGTTAAAATATAATACGAATCTTTCCAATTTTCGAATTTAAAACTTTTGTGTCGATGATAAGTACATATTAGATTTTGGTTGAAACTCATAAATCGGAGGTGATACTTTACTTGTAGTCTGATCAGACTTTCGTAAAGAAATATATTATGAGATAGCGCAAAGCTTCTCTACATTTATTAGCATTATATGCATTAGAATTGTGCTAAATGCAAGGAGAATAAGCTCATTTTGAAGACTAGGTCATGTTTTGAAGCAATTAATTGTATTATCCACAGCAGCCAGTTTTATGTTTGTTTCATTTTTGCGTCGAATTCCTTTCAAATAAAAGGATGCTGCCATCAGTTGTTAACGTTACGCATTATTTTTAAAGAAATAATATATAAAATATAAATAATATAGCAAATATAAAAAGAAATCTGTGGCAACACTTAAAACTGTATCGGGAATCCTAAAGCTATGCTCTTTTTAAAAATTGCGTGATTGCTATGTCCCTGATTTTTGAATTCGAAAGACTTTGTGACCAAAGGACAAAGTCGCTTAGCATAAATGTATATGCGTTAAACGCTGGTGAAATATGAGGGTAAATGCTAAAGTATGTATGTAAACTATATTACATAAAAGATATTCATAAAGATATTCCTTCGTTTTGTATAGAAACGATAACTACGCTAACTTTTTTATTGAATCGAAACATTATAGATGAATATTAGTTATGATCATTTCTGAAAAAGATTCTATTTGTGTACTTAACAATTAATTTTCAATTATTATTATTTTTTATGTGTGTGTGTGCTTTTTTACCAGTTACATTTCTTCTAATTTCATTTTTATATATTAATGTATAATACTTTCCAAACGTTCAAATAACCCATTTTCTTTTGACTTTTTATTTCAAAGTTTCATGAAATTCTTATGTTTTTAAAAAATAAAATAAAAAATAAAATTGAATAAATTTTAGAAATATTTTCTTACGTGTTTCCTTTGTAATTTTCACTGCCCAATTAATGTTGAAATGCATAAAAACTCACAAAAAAATTCACGAGTTTTGATGAAATTATTGAATCATTTTGTTTTCCGCCCACTCTTAAGGAAGATATTAGAAGATGAAATTCGCATAAAATTTATAATTTCCCGGAACATTTATAGGAAGCTTTGCCATAAAATTTGTAACAAGAGCATGAGTCTCTGAAGCAGAATTTTTTGGGAGCTGTCTGAGTGCCAATAAGCAAAGTCACAAAACTCTATCTTTACAATTTGAGAACTCATTTATTTACTGAATTTAAAGAAAACGGTAAAACTTTATTCTCTGCTTTTTAAAAAATCATTTACATCAGGCAGTAGATAAAAGTCTTTAAATAAATATCTTAAACGTAGTTTCAACCCTTAGGAAAGAAACGTGAAATTTGCACTTAAAAAATTTCACTGTTGACATGAAAAATCTTGAAGAGAGGTATGATTTAAATTGCTTGTAAACTTGTCTCAAAAGAAAAAGTGTTGACAATCTCAGGTATAAAAAATGGAAGGAAACGATGTTATGATTTTAATTTGAGCATATTTCGAGATAGGAAAGGCATCTCGGGGTTAGTGAAAAACGACTGTAAGGAGGAAATTTTGTCTTATCTTCATATGCTCACGGCTACCTAGTTAAACTGACTGTAATATGCAAGAAACGCTGTTGAGAAGCTTTGGGCAGTTTTTCTTAGAAACACTCCACATAAGCATTTTCTTGTTAAGAAAACAGCTCACGTGTGCTTTCTAGCAATTAAAAAAACAACTTGAAAATAAAACATCTAAAAAAAAACATCTTAAAGCATTGAAAGAACTGCTGAATTCTTAGAAAATTTCTATAAAAATGCTTTAAAGCTTGTTGTTATTGTTGTTGTGACTTATCTCACTTGTCTGACAGTAACATCTGAACAAGCTCACGAAATTCATCGGAAGAAGTGCAAGATTGCGCCTGTCGTTGGCAACAACCTTGAGCACCATATAAGTGACAGCCCGACTTTAGCTCAGTTCCGCCCCCAATTTTGAGAGACAGCGCCTCTGAAAACGGGTCCGAGGGTCCCCCACCCCTCTTCTCCTACCATCAACCTCTTCAGAGGACTTCCGGCTCGTCGCATGTTTAGAGTACTCTCATGCCGCACAGACATTATATATTTACAAACATCCATGCCTTCTCCGGGATTCGAACCCGAGCCCTTCGGTATGGCAGTCAGCGTCGCTGACCACTATCCCGGTTTGGCGGCCTTAAAAGAAAAAAACTGAATAAATTGAGATTAGTTAAGGATATTTCCAAGAAGAAGGAAATCTGAAGACATATCATAAATCAATCATAAAGGTTAAACATTAGGAAAAGGAAAAAAAAATATGAGCTGGTTATGAAAAATAGCGTAGTGGTTACATAAAATTTCATCTTGAATTTCAACAATAACTCTTTTAAAGCTAACCCATCCCCCCCCAAAAAAAAACTTACTGCTATCCAGCCTATGCCTTCTCTTTCAAATGCTGTAGCTTTTTACTGCCCATTAATAAGGATTTAGAATTTTAAGAAATTTATCGGTATTTAAAGTTTACTTAATAATACAAATATGAAGATATCTATTTTCAAACCTACGCACAAAGCTCTCGAAATGCTAGATGTTTTGTACACACCATTCATTGCAGTTTAAAGTATTGTCATATTACATTGAGACTTTTGCTCACCTCTCATTTTATTTTATGATGAATAATAAATGAGTGATATATTCTTGTTAATAAAAGTGGCAAAACGAAACTTAAAAATCCATAGATACGTAAAGATATTTGAGCTTCATAATGTTATCTTCCATATGAAAATAATGTACTTTATTGCTGTTGTTATTATTATTACTGTGACAGTTTGTAAGAAACTTCCTTATATTTTAAATAATTTGTGTTCACGTTTTCACATGTGCATGATATTATACATACCAAGACTTTAATTGGCTTTGAAATCCTGTATTAATAGGTTTGACTGGTACTTTATTTTTTATTATTATTATTACTAGTGCTCTTTAGTCTGTTGCGAAACAAATGGTTCTATTGTTTCGTGAAAAAAATAATATAAAACTTGTAAAGCAAAATCTCGGAATTCCGTTATTTATTATTAAATAATTTTTACATAAAGGGAGTGAAGATAACTTTCACGAATCTTTGCTTGTATAAGTAATATCTACGCTTCAAAGAGAAAGCATTTGATATGCTTTAAGAAAGCAATTAAAAGAAGAGATCTTACGCAAGGGCAAGATTGTGAGAGAAATGTAAACTTTATTCTATATATTTTCCTTTTATCTACAAAATTATTGGTGTGCAGAGGATATCTTTCTTTTGTGTTAAACTTTTTGAACTTCCGATACCTCAGAAATACAGTCATAGAAATGTTATTAACATAAAAAAGGCCGCAATTGTCGTAACTACTGCTTTGAAAAATTTAACGGTCAAACACTGCCGATTACTTTCCAGCCCGTTCACTACTCTTTTCTTTTTCCGTTGAGATGTTGCTTTTATTTTATCACTCGAAGGAGTATTTCTTTATTTACCCTTCTATTATTCCTTTAAGTTTCTCATTTTACTGTAGAATAAATCAAAGCTTAAATGCAATTGAATTTGCATAGTTCTGCCATTTAGATAAGAATTCGCTTCAGCATAAAAATAATTCATGCAAGCAAATCTCCCACCTTTAATGTATTAAGTATATGAAGTTTTCTATAGTAAATCGATTAGCTATAAACCAAGCTATGAAAAACAGATTTAATACAGATTAAGAATTTCTAGATTAAGAACATTTCCTTTTGATTGCCTGTTATGTTGCACATTGCTATTTTTTTTCAACGTCATTTTTGATAACTAACGTCATGTTTACAAGCACTGCTAAGTGTTATCATCCTGAAGAACGAAAACCTATTATATCTAATTATGTGTAAATAAAAATCCTGATAAACTGATGCGAATATTATCTATGAAATACAGCAATGAATTTGAAACAGATCCTGATTTGCAATGGTGAGCAATTTCACTTGTTTTCTACAGCTGCAATAAATGCTACAGTGGATCAGTGGATCCCATTCTGATATAAAGTCGACAGCGAAGATTTACAACTTCATTTACTAGACTACTGTTCCCTCTTTTTTTTTTCCAGATGAGGAATGGGTATTATAGTAATAAATGCAGAACTCAAATAAATTATATTTTACTACTTCTATTCCTATATAAAGAAAAATGTCAAAAATCATTTCCTATTTATTTCAGTGATCCTGGTTTGAAGAAAAATATAACTGTCATCAAGATCAATAAACTTCCCGAAGTAGAAGGCATTACTTTTTCCTCTCTTTTTAATGTGTGGGTGTACGTGCACCCACGTGTTTCTCTGCTCGTGTACTCAGAAATTTCGAATTCCTATTCGGCTTTTTTTTTATAGAAGACTAGTACGTCCCCGATTCTCCAACGAATTGAATAAGCGAATGGGTAAAACTTGCTATGGTATAAATTGCATGAAAATGAGAATAGGAAAATTACAAAGTAGAGAATAAATCCAACTTTAAAGTTGTATATACATTTTGAGACCGATAAGATTAAATTAAATAATTTATAAATAGTATTAAATAAAGATTAAACGAAGATGGATCAATTATTTTACAATATAACTGAAACTTTGCGTAACAATGAGCAGTAAAATTAACAAAGTAAATCAACTGATAAAATTAATCAAAAACTGAACTGTAGACAATAATAAATGTTGTTAAACTTTAAATATTTATCAGCTGAGTGCATCCATGACACACACATTTTTTTCCGTTCGCCTTATCTAATATATAAGATTTGTAGGATAAGATTCGGAGCGAAGGTCCATCTTTTTTTTCCCCTCCGCTTTCGTGATTTATTCCCACTTTCTTCCATTGCCCTTTAATCTTACACTGATGCTTACATTTGGAAATTTTCGTTTCATCGATTGTACAAAACCGTGCTGTTTTATCTTCTAGCATCCATCAATCTCCATATCAGAAACTCCTATTAAGGATTTTCAATTCCTTTTCTCCCCAATTCATCCTCTTATCCTTTACATAAAAATTCACTATTTCAGTCAGGAAAATGTTACTTCTGTTAGGAATTATTTAATGCGTGTGTGTGTGAAAAAGGTAATTTAGAAGCTGGGGCGGAAAACATGGTTTACGGAGAGACGGAGCTTAGTGAATAAAAGATGCTATTTAACACAATTTCTTTTGTTCTTGAGAAGCACATTCTGAACATAAATTACACTTTGTAATGGGTGGAATCTGCGAGTCCATTCTTGGTTACATTTTTATCATTCCCACATGTTCATAACAATTCATTTCGATGCAGTAGAAATAACGCAGCAGTCCAGAGCCAGCAGGATACGAGAACGAAAGTAAGAGAAAGAAAGAAAGAATGCAGCTTCTAAAAGATGAAACCTTGTTTCGAAATTATTTAGTTTTGATTTAAGGGCATTTAGATTGGTTAATAATAGCTTTCTCAAATTATTATTGGCTAAAATGTCTGGAATCATATGACACGGATTAGTTTTGAAGTGACGCAGTTTAGACAGGCTTATTACAAGCAGTTACTATTTTAAGGACAGAAAAGGAAACTACCCAAATTCAAATACAGAGAGTTGCAAATTGACTGTGGCAACAAATTAAAGTAGAATTTTGCTTTACAGGCTTACCTCTGTCTATCTCTATCACTCTGTCTCTCTACCTCACACACACATATATGTATGATATAATAAAAGCAAGAAAATGCCGGTGCTATGTTGATGCGTACTTAGATCCATATTGAAGCATTCTGATTGCGTAGTATGCTAATATATTGACTTGGTAATATCTAAAGAGCTTGGCAGTCGAGGCAGTTTTAATTTCATATTTATTTTCCGGTTGACGTTTGTGGCCACAATCACTTGGCACTCTAGTCGTGCCCTTTTACAGAACATTTACATTTTTGATATTATTGAAATAACAAACAAGACAGCGAAGTTACATCCTAGCAGAGTAGAGAGCGAAGCTGAAGTGTGTAGTTATACAATATGGAAGCACGGGAAGAGAAAAGTTTTGATTCCCAATTATTACGCCATCAGACCTGCGCAGGCTATATAATGATCTAGAAATGAAGCAATTCAGAGACGTTATTACGATTTTTAAAACAGAGAGGGAGAATTAATGTTTTACTGTTAGTTTAAATTATAATTTTGATTTACATATTTTTTATCTTACATGTACAGGGTGATTATAATTAAAGTTTAAGTTTCAAACCGCTATAAAAAAAGAACCACTCATGAAAATGACGTCAAATTTGAAAGGAATGTTATTGAAGAAGGCGGAAAGCGTATGGCAGAAGAAAAAATTTAGTTTCAAAAGTTAGCAACAGATGGCGCTGCAAGCGAAAGAAGACTTAAATTAAAATGTTAGTTAAATTTCAGTGTTATAAAGCCACCAGGTACCAGGCTGTTCCTCATTTCGCGTCTCAGACGTTCGCCATGGGTGTTTCACTGCAGGACCGCGCTCTGCTGGTAAAGCTGTATTACAAGAATGATGATTGTCAAGAGTAGCTCTGCAAAAATTCAGGACACTGAAGGGTATAAAAGAAGGCGTTGGTCCAATGAGTGTCGTAGGTCTAAAGAAAATGATGCAAAAATTCGAAACGACAAGTTCGTTTGATGTGCAATCTGGTAGAGGGAGAAAACGAGTGCATTCGACGGTAGTTGAAGAAGTGGCCACAGCATTACAGGAGGGGTCGGCCGGTGGTGTGCAACCGTGCAGTGCACGAGGAATTGTCCGAACATTGGACAGGCCTATGAGCACAGTGCTGAAAATTGTGCGAAACATTCTGCAATGCTATCCGTACAAAATTGGCCATGTGCAGGAGTTGCTTCCGTCTGACCTGACAGCTACGGAGACGTTTGCGTTAGAATTCCTGGCTCGCATGGAAGTGGATAATGAATGGCCGTGGAAAATTTTGTGGACAGATGAAGCCCATTTCCATCTGACAGGATACGTGAATACCCAGAATTGTCGAATATGGGCAACAGAAAATCCACTGGCAACGCACCCCGTACCACTTCATCCTGAAAGGGTCACGGTATGGTGTGGCTTTACGGCATCATTCATCCTACAACCATATTTTTTCGAGCAAACGGGTGCTTCCGCTCCTGTTCCCGCAACCGTCACTGGTCAGAGGTATGCGTCTCTTTTGTGCAACCACGTGATTCCAGGTCTGCAACAGCATGGATGTGTGGATGAAATCATTTTTATGCAAGATGGCGCTCCTCCGCACATTGCACATCCCGTGAAACAGCTGCTGAGGCGCCATTTCGGAAATGCTCGAATTATCAGCCGTCATTTCCCTACATCCTGGCCATCCCGATCGCCTGATCTTACTCCGTGTGATTTCTGGCTGTGGGAGTATCTGAAGGATGTTGTGTTCCGTGCTCCAATTGCAAATTTAGCGGAATTAAAGGCACGCATTTCGCAACACATTCTGAACATCACCCCGGAGACACTGCGATCCGTTGTGGAACATGCTGTTTGTCACTTTCAACTTGTTGCACACAACGGTGGACACCATATTGAACATGTTTTGCGCCAGTCTCGCGACAGTTCCGAACTTCTTTGATGAATGGTTCTTATGCGGTATGTCGCCGCAAAACTCTTGAAACCGATTTGTCCCTTTCGATGTGATATGTACAGTCATGCAAATAAAATTATTCAACAATTCTAATTTTTCAATGCGTTTTAATGTGCAACTTCCACCTTAGCCATTGTTTTACGAATCATTTCTCGTTTCTCGTCGTGATTCTGCCGCTTACAGCGCCATCTGTTGCTAACTTTTGAAACTAAAATTTTTCTTCTGCCATATGCTTTCCGCCTTTTTCAATAACATTCCTTTCAAATTTCACATCATTTTCATCAGTGGTTCTTTTTTTATAGCGTTTTGAAACTTAAACTTTAATTATAATCACCCTGTATATATATCATTTTTACTTCGCATAAAGCTATGAAGCTAGATAGAGGAAAGTAGCAGATGTAAACAATAAGGTATAACTTTGGTTAAAATATAAAAATGTAATATAATGTAACAATAGTAATGTAATAAAAATGAAACATATTTTGTAGGTGAAAACTATAAAAATCCTTTTGCATGATTCAACTATTTACAGCGTTTCTCATACTATGATCTGCGGACCACAACCGGTCTTGAAGCCTGCCCTTGTGGTCCTTCTAAACTGACAAAAATATCCTGTTATTTGTAAACGGAATTAAGTTTTTACATCATTTCTTGCTGATAAAATGTCACTAAATAACTGGCATGTATTTAAGATGCAATTAACTAAATCTTTGTATACAAGTCTTTAACGTTTGGTTCTCATTGCATTATTAACAACAAATTAAAGAGGTTAGTTTATTTGGAAACTCATATTCCAAATGCCAAATATAACTAATCTCCATGGCTTCTTGATCCTTTCCTATGAGACTTTGAAAATAGCAATCTTTCATTGAATGAAAGATAACAGTTAACTGAACTCTGTAATGGCACCAGACATAAAATGAAGTTCCAAGGACCTCATTAGCAGTGCAAATGCAATCCGGTAAACTATACAATGGTGTATTAAAAATTATGTTTCAGTTTGCTTCTACGCATCTGTCTAAAAAGAGATTTTCATCACTAACTCAAATAAATACAAAGGCCAAAGATCGACATGATATATGAGCCAATCTCAGACTAAAACTCAACAGCAGAACAGCTATGCAGGGATCGGCAGTCTAATTCATGTTATTAATGTGAGAACCAGCTTTCAATTAATTTATAGTGACTATGGTAAAGATCATCCAATCTCGAATAACCTTGAATTATTAAAAACTAATGTTTCATCCATTAGCTGGATTACTATCAATATAAAATTAAAGTAATTTTAATTAATTTGTAGAGTCTATTAGGTTATTTCGAAAGCAGGAGAGATGAAAAATGAGCAATGCCCTCGTCGAGACTCGAACAACGGACCTCTCGAATACGCGCCGAGTGTGCTGACCATTACACCACGAAAGCACGCTAAGAAGGTGGAAGAAATTTATTTTTAAAATCTGAACATACTAGTATTATCATATGATAACAAATAATTTAAATTTATAAAAGTTGTTTCTATTGAAAAAAAGTTTGAGAAAGGCCGATTTACAGCATAAGGAAAGTAAGTATTAAATGAACTTTTGCTGTTTGAATAACAGTTTTCATAACAATTGTTAAAAATGAAAAAAAGAAGTTGAGCTTTATAGCTTTAATCTAGCTTAATTATTTATTAGCATAGTTTTCAAACGTACATTGACGTTTAATGAAAGTATACATTTCTAGGAAAAATAACCGTAAAGCAATTTGATTACTTTAATCCCAAAATAATCAGAAGCTATTAGGCCAATTTACCGAGGTTTTAATTCGTAAAAGTAAAAGATGCTTTGTCATTAAAATGTACCACTATGATAAAAATGTAATTTGTCTGAGCACAGTTGAATTAATTAAAACTAATAAAATTTTAAAATCCTTCTATTTTGTACATAACACGATAACTGTATTGCGATATTGTGGGAAAACATGAAAGAAATTCCTCTCTTCCCTAGTTTCTTCAGATATTTTCATTTTCAAATGGGCATACTAGGATTTTATTGCGTTCCTTATATTTTACGGACTGGGCATTTTCTTTGACATCGATTTAAATTTGTATATAGGGTATGGCTCTTTCTTAAATCATTTAATTTGTTAGCTATGTCATGTTCTAGAAAATTTTTCATCCTAACATGCTCCTTTACCAGTTTCGCTTTGGTCGATAACGGCTTTATTATTCATTCGTTAACAATGTAATTGTTAATGTTTTTGCCTTGTTTAGTGAGTTTTCTCTGTTAGAATAAAATTGGGTATCGAAAAAGTTTGAAATACTGAATACAAAATACCTAATATAAGGACAAGCAACTATTTTCATGTACACTGATGCAAATCTGAACTTCAGAGTTCTGACGTATACTTTGATTTTACTCGAATGAAAATCCTTAAATTTCGGGGACTGGAAAAAATTCTGCAGAGCTTATAAGGTATTTCTTCCGCTTCCCTAGCGTGCCTTCGTGGTGTAATGGTTCTGCACGCTGGGCCGGTATTTCAGAGCTCCGTGGTTCGATTCCCGGCGAAGGCGATTACTCATTTTTCATCTTGCCTGCTTCCAAAAAAATCCTAATGACTCTATAAGCTTGGATCATGAATGTTTCAATATTAATTTTTCAGCATTTTAAAGACCATGGTAATGAATTTTTTAAAAATAAAATCAATAATCTAACATATTTTTCTTTGTTTGGTAATAATATGTATATGACTTGAAAAAGTTATTTTTTCTTCACTTCTATCTACATTAGCACGTATTGTGTATGATAATTAGAGCTGAGAGAACTAATTCTTGAATGTTTTATTTTTGAAACATGTAACTAAAATTTTCTACATATCTGCTGCCAATCAGCACAAAATGCTGCAATTTATTCAGAAATGCAGTAAACAGTAATTATAATTGCTTCCGCTTTTTCCGCATAATTTTGATACCTTACAGAGGATAAATAAGATTTATTTCATTAGTGATAATTTATAAATTTCTAAGGTTCAAGCTAAAATATTTTTTCCGAAAATTTTGACTAAAATGTCGGGCTGATCGTTAAAGTGTCCTTACAAATTTATTAAACTGTAGTAAGCTCAGCACGTGCCTTTTATTCCCCCCCCCCCAATGGAGAACTGCAGCCGTTAATAGGCTTTGGCCACTACTGCGGCCGGAAGCGGTGGTCTTATTACACTCATTTCCATAAATTAAGGATAATTCGGAGTCACGCGGAAATCGAACTCTAAAATAAATATATCCCCTATAAAATCACTACACACATCTTCAAGAATCATATGTAAATTTAAGGAAGTAACCAGATGACACCGATGGTACGTCACTATGACGAGAGTGTAAGAGAGTGATATATAAGGAATACAGGCAAAGTAGTAAAATTGTTCGCAGGCGCTTTATAAGCATTTCAGTGCAATAACCGAATAGTTATGACATAAAGGACGCATTTGGATGATTTTTTACGTGGTAAAATTATCGGCAGTCTGGAATGTGGGCGTACCCAACTGGAAGTATCAGACGAACTTGGGATTGTCCAGAGCGTCATCTCCAGGCTTTGGCAACTATTCCAAGATGGTGGTAATATGAGTAGACGTTACAGCACAGGTCGCCCCAGAGTTACAACGCCGAATGAGGACCGGTATTTGGCAGTTACTGCCAAAAGAAACAGGCGGAGCACAGCCTCAGACCTGTCTCGTCAGCTCTCTTCAGCCACTGGTACGACAATTTCAAGGCAGACCGTGTACAGACGCTTAGGGCAGATTGGTATATATGCTCGTAGACCTGTCAGATGCGTTTCACTTACTGCAACTCACTGTCGCCTGCGGTTAGCCTGGAGTAGAGAGCATGCATTGTGGACACCGCAACAGTGGGCTTGTGTGATGTTTTCCGACGAGTCCAGGTTTAGCTTGCAGTCTGATTCTCGCCGGACTTTCATATGGAGAGCTCCAGGGACCCGTTACCACCAAGAAAACATCATTGAACGACACCGTTACGGTGGTGCAGGAGTGCTCGTTTGGGGTGGAATTATTCTGGGTTCCAGAACTGATCTGCATGTTCAAATTGGAACCATGACAAGCCAAATCTATCGGGACGTCATTCTGGAACAACATGTACGTTTGTTTCGAGGCGCCATGGGCGCACAATTTGTGTTTATTGATGACACCGCCCGTCCTCACCGTGCAATCATCGTAAGCTAATGCCTTCAATCGGAGGATATCACCCGTATGGACTGGCCAGCATTCTCACCAGACTTGAATCCAGTAGAGCACGTGTGGGATATGCTTGGCCGACGAGTTGCAACCCGTGAATCTCTTCCTACATGTCTACCGGAACTTCGGAGAGCATTGCTTTTTGAGTGGTGTAATATCCCCTAAGATCAGATCGATAATTTGATACTCAGCATGCCTAGGCGTTGTATGGACTGTATTGCATCGTCTGGGAGACATACAATGTATTAAGAATCATACCAACCATGTAATATTTTTTTTTTTTTTTTTTTTTGTAAATAGGTTTTTTTTTTTTTTATTATTTGCTCCAGGGAGAAAAAATCGCTATTTTTTTTTAATAATATCAAACATATAGCATCTTTTTTTGCTCTTTACCTTTTGTTTAATAAATAAGCTTTACAAATAAGTCACATTTGTTTTGCTTCTAACTCTTCCTTTGCCTGATTTTGCATTATCCTTAATTTATGGACATGAGTGTATTATGGAAGCACCTAATAAGTAGGCCACCGTTGCCTTCTATGAAGGGATGAGCAAATTACATCCACACCTTCTGCGAAATTCGAACCCAGGCTCTTCGGTATAGCAACCAGAATCACTAACTACTTTCCTTCTGGATAGCGTTTCTTGTTATAAAATGTGACTAATATGCATATATAAGTAAGGATGTAACTGTTGTAAAGTTGATTAAGACAAAATTATGTACTTTATGGAAAGCAAATAATATAAACTTTAAGTGACGCAATTTGTTTTAATAAAAGCCTAGGTTCCAAATTAATGAAGAAAAGAAAATGCAAAAAGAAAGAATAGTTTTGATATACCCCTGGGTCGACATCAAAGAGCAGACAAAGTATGAAGAAAACCAGACGCTTTTCTGATTACATTGCTGCATAATTTTTTCCATTAATTAAAAAAAGGGGCTGCCGTTAACTGTGCTTATCGAAAAACTTAATAAAACTAGAATTCCAAAAAATTTTATTATGATGCTCAACAACAAAGTTGCACATTAGGTCTTTTTAAAATTTTGTAGAGACATTAGGTAACTTTTTGAAAGCCGGAAAGATGAAAAATGAGTAACGCCTTCTCCGGGAATAAAACCACAGAAATACCGAATAAAACCGGAGAAATACCTTATATACTCCCCCTTTTAAAGGCGACTGGGGTTTTAGGGGACACAATCGCCAAATCCTGGGTGCGCAGAATCATCATCCACCACTCTTTTTAGCTCGGGTGCCACTGTAGAGACATTAGGTAATTTTTTTGAAAGCCGGAAAGATGAAAAATTAGCAACGACTTCGCCGGGAATCGAACCACGGACCTCTGGATACGCGCCAAGTATGCAGACCACTTCACTACGAAGGCACCCTAAGAAGGCGGGAGAAATACCTTATAATTTTATGGTACGTTAATTCTGCTAAGGAAATATATGTGCTAGATGTGTAACATATATTGTTAATATGTAAATCACTAGCCTCCGTGAGCTCTTTTACTTACAAATGGGCCAGTTTCTTATTTCAAAGCCTTATATGGTGAAGAAGTTATAAAGGCTTATAAGATGAAAACTGTCATCTTCTGCACTCAACTCATCTATTTTTTTTTTTTTTTTTTTTTTTTTTTTTGTGTGTGTGTGTGTGTGTATGTGTGTGTGTCTTTTCCTAATACTATTTGCCAGTAATTACTTAAAGTAAATTAAATATTTTATTGAAGTATTTTTTATCAACCATCTCTTTCGGTGCTAGAAGACTACTCAACATTTTACATCTTAAAAAGCGTTTTATTACTAAAAATGCTGCTGGACATGTTATATCTAACGTTTCTTTTTTCAGATTTTTTACAATTAAAACATCTTTTATTAAAAGTAAATATAACATTCTTAATTCATGTTCACAAAATCTTAATTTATCTCAGCTATCAAAAAATTTTTATTGTACTACCAAACTGCTTTCTTTCATTTCCTCATTTACTTTTTCATGTTTATTGATTAAATATGACGATTATTTGAAGATCCAACATACCTTCGGTTTTTATTAAATTTGTAAATAATGCTATAAAAATTTATCTTTTGAAATGAAAATAATGTTTTTTTTATGGTATTACATTGAAATACAGTAGGTGTCGCTTCTCGCAAATTATGTATATTTTTTAATGCTTCCATTTAAATAGGTAATTTTTGTTTCTGCAACTTTAGTACAGTCACAACCTATCTTATTTTTGTTATTTGTAGCAGCAAATAGACGGCTTTAAAATAGAATTCTTTTTTCGTTTTTGTTTCTTATATCCTTATTTCTGAATTATATATATGTATGTGTGTGCATTTCCGAGTGCATACGAATATGATGGAGCTTCCATTACGCTTAACTTTTAAAAATTGGACAAAATTCTTGGCACAGGGATGTGAAATAATTCCAAGTTAATAAGCATTTATTTTGCAAAATTGTTAAAGAAAGTCATTTTTCTCTCTCGGACAACGAATTTTAGCTCAGATGGTGAATTTTTTCAACAAAGGATGAATCAGACAAAACCTTTAAAAACAAGTTGTCAGAGGGTGAAATGGCACGATTTTGAGTAGAGGATGAAAGAGAAAAGGATGAATCATCAGTAAAGGATGAGATTGAGATGATACTTTAGAAGTAAATATTATAATGAGAAACTCATTCATAATATCTACAAGCTTTGTAAATTTCGCAGATTACAAATCACGTGAAATAGATGTACTCTAAATTACGTTAATAGAGATATTATGGAAAGAATAAAACAAAGGTAACAAGAACTTTTAAGAATACTCATATATTACTCCGATCACTTAGTGAAGCAACGTACTTTTTTAGTTTAAAGATCTTAGGATGCATTGAACGGCAACAGATCTAAGAGCTGGTAATTTAAAAGGCCGAAGAGAAAATAAATTTGTTATTATTATTATGTAATGTAAGGTAACGGTGGTAGAAAGAAAAGCAACTAAGCTATGTTTTTCCTAACGTTTTCAAAAACTGATAATTTCGGGATAAAATTTGTTATGCTACATAACTCAGTTACATTTTTTCAGAAAAGAAGTAACATTACCTTCTAAGTAAGTGTTTTTCACTGAAAGGGGAGAAAAAATTAACTAACTGCCGTTTGAAAATCTATTGATAGTATTGTAAGCTTAATTGCTTAAGGAATTTGATGCAAGATGCGATAAATCAATTAGGGAAAAAGGTCTGACGAATAATGCAGTGAAAGTCTTTGCATTGTGTTCTCATTTATCTCCAACAATATACAATTGCATTTTAGGTGCATGTTTTGACCAATCGATTGCTAAATTAATAACTTTTTTTGTGTATCTTTAGCTTTATGTGCTCGAAAAGGTAACATGCGAGTATCCAGCGCATTTCTATTATAATGATCACAAGAGATCCAACAAGCCATTTGCGTAATTATGAGAACAATATGTTATTTTATTTAGTTTCTTATAGCCAATAAATTAGAAATTTGTACAGATGCACAAATTTTTAATTTAATTCAAATTTTAATGCACGTAGTATATAATATATGATATCATATGAGGTGCATTAACAGCTGTATCTATTAAGGTATTTGAATTATTTTCCTTTGTTAACAACTACAGTTTGTCGTGATTAAAATCATTACTCTGAAATCAGAGATAAAAATAATAATTTGAAAAGAAAATCATATAAATTCTAATGAAGAGAAACCAGTTTTCATTAGAAAGTTCCTCAAGATCATCTCTCATATCGAAATCCTTTTTGAAGTTCTCCGATCTCTTTCATCACCTGTTTCATTAGCGAATACATTATGCTTGGCATTCCTAAAGTGCATTGTAAGTGCACTGCAGCCTGAAAGTCGTCCTCTCGTTGAGATTTGATTCATGAGTTTAAAACGCGGAACGGATATTCATGACTCTCCTCTCTATCTAAAGCACGCATTATTGCCCATTTTGATTCGACTCAGAGCCGGTTTCAGTCACGAGCATGAGTGGTTTCCATGCAGTTCCTTGAAAGAATATTTTAATAATAGAAACATAAATTAGATTTTACCGGATATTTCAGTAACTGTACCCTGGCAACTTATGTCCTGTAAATTCATTTCTTTCTCAAAAGCTGATAATTAGTTGACGTTTCATATTCCAAAAGCATTCACACATTTACATTTCTAAAAAACAAACGCTACAGAAAATTTATACGATGTAAGGGCAGAAAATAAATATGACGTTGCATGAGTATAATGCTCAAATTTCATAACAATACAGATAATTATGTCTTTCTTTAACCTTGACGAGAGTTTAGGGTTACACATAAAACCATTGAAGTAAAAACAAAGTGAATCGTCATGTAAAATTTACAGACACCCTGTGCTTCTTATCCTCCGCGAACAGGCTCCTCATGTATATTCAAAAATTCATAGGATGGGCTAATTCTAATGTGTTATGCTTTATATCGTACTAAAAATCATTCTAATATCTGATTTTTAACACAGTGAAACTTCTGAAGCTGTAATAATCTAATTTAAAAATTAGCTTGGTTAATAGTATTGCAAATTAGTAATATACCATCAACGGTAATAAAAAAGCAATACATTTGTGTGACTTTTATAAACTCCCACTTTTCATGCTGTTTCACGAATTTTAAAGTGTTTCTGTGTGTTTTTCTGGGTATTTGATCAATCAAGAAAATCCCATAAATTCTGTTACTAAGAAGTTACCGGCATAATTTTAGTCTCCTTTTCGATATGCTTGTGAGTTGCATTGGATTTTATCTTTCCTTAAATCGAAATGAGAAGTAGGTAGCTTTGTTCTCTTGCTTTAATCATAAATATTTACCCGTACCTTTCAAAATACACGAAATGAATTCCAAAATACAACCAAGAAATAAGCAGCTTGTTTATTATTTTAATTTCCAGTCATTTAATTATTACAGTTAACGATGTTTTTTTTCATGATTTTTTTTTATATTAGTTATTTATTTACCAAAGCCACAACTGTTTATGGAGTGAGTAATAACATAGTAGGTATAGTAAGTAACATATAGTAGGTATAGTAAGTAACATACAGTAATCAGATATAAAAGTGATTCTATTAGATAACCAGGATATAAAAGTGCTAACAGGAATTAAATTTGACTAATAAGCGGTAGCCTAAGTGAATAATTTTAAAATGTGAAGTGTCAGAGATGGAGCAGTATTCAACTATACAGTCAACTTATGTATCTAATGCTAAAATTAAGCCGCGAAACAATTATCGCTTTTCTGTAATTTCGTTTGTAAAGTTTTCCTGTTGCTTCCTTTGCCTTTTGTTATTCTAAAAATCCTAAAATTAAGGTAAAGAAATAAACTAAGGTTACTAAGCAAGCAAAACTTGTGAATGCTAGAAAACTGAGGTGTAAGAAAGATATTTTTTATAAAAATTGTCAACGATGCTTTAGTAAGGAAAATAAGGTTAAAACTATCAGTTAATATTACTCCAGAAATTTTGTGAAAAATTCCTGATCCTCTTCCGCAAAGATCATATTTTAAGGATCATTGGAACATGGAATGATCTGTCGAAAGGGAGTTGAGATTTTCTCTGTTCTCAGAAACACCGTCTTTAGGGGCGGTCTTATGATTGATGATTTCAGTCCGGTGTCCGAATAAGGGATACCCTACATGGGACTCAATGAGCCTTTAATAGCAGGACCGCAGGCGCCGGTACTCTTCTGGCTGTCTCCTGACTAGAAGGTGGTGAAAAGAGAGATTTACAAAAAAACTCATTAGAGACAAAAATTTATTTCACTTAAAAAATTCTGCAGGAATTGGGAAGTAATTTTGTCCGCTAAGCTAGAGACTTCATATAATTTTTCCTTTGAGAACACATTTGTATTAGAGGTCTAATTTCAGGTGAAGGGAATTTAAAATAAAAATTTGCTTCATGAATAATAACGATAATATTTGTATCTTAAGTAGATGCGTATTTTAAAGAATTTATCATAACAATACTGAAAATTCGTCTTACTTCCGTGATGCATACGTATACATATCTGTCTAAACCAAAAAAAAATAAAAAAGAGTAATCAATGCAATTAAAACAATGAATTATGCTTTAGTTGCGCTAAAAGCTCCAATAACCTGTGAACGAATACAGAAACCATGGATATTCATTTATGGATACAGAAAAAACTAACATAGATTTTTCATTATTGATCAGTTAAAAGACAATACTATTTTCTTAATGATATGAGCAAGTTCACACTAAAAATAACGAATGATGACTTCTAAGTAATGCCAAAATTTGAGACATTATAATAAAATCCATAAACCATTACGTATGTCATCAAAAATGAGAAAACAAAATTCAGATACTGTAATACTTTTAAGAAGCACAAAGCAAGACGATAAGATTCTGTTAGTCCTTAGAAGTATAAATTGCTTAAACAAGTTCTTTTCAAGTATCCGTTCCTTTTAACCCTTACCACTAATTTTATGAAAATAGTCAAAATATAAGATCGTCAAGAAAAGATAAAAAACTGAGATATATATAAAAATGCAAACTGATCATTTTGGCTAACAAAACAAGACTCATACATGACAGCAAAAAATTTTGATCTGGTCTCTACGCTAAGTGTATAAGTATAGTTTGAGATTAGAAAGTAGTTTTGGGCAATATTGCGTTATTTATTAGGAATTAGTTTTGCTTAGATGTGTGATCATATACCGTGTTTACTCGCGTAATTGTCGTATTTTTTTTGCCAATTTTTTATTGTAAAAGTCTAGGTGCGACTATTATGAGGAGGAAATCTACTACACAATATTTTACATGTTTGACAATTTTTTCTGCTTCAAAATGGGGATGGGATAATTACGTGAGGGCGACTATCAAGCGAGTAAAAACGGTATACCTCCCTGCCCCCACAATCAGATCAGAAAACCTATACCAAGGGCACATGGTTAAATGTAACTATGATTATATAAAATTTAACATAAAGGTTCTAAAGGAATCTCAGCAAAACAGGTAGAGTACTCAAACCTTTACAATTCATGATTGAATTCAACTTGCTCATTCTATTATCTTAATAATGCGAAACATGTCATTCATGCCTATCTCATTCTAAATTCTTGTTTTGCTAAAAAAAAAAAAAAAAAAAAAAAAAAAAAAAAAAAAAAAATCAGCGCATTTTTATCAACATAGAATATATTGTTGAAAATTATCCACAATTATAAACTCCATTGCACTAGCGCATTTGAGGCTGATAATAAATGAACATTTTTGAAACTTCAAGGTAAAAATGTTTTTATTATGCTTGAATTCACTAACATTTAACAAGCAAATTATAAAGCGTGTATATATGATGCGGCAAAATAGGCATTCCCTATATAACAATTGCTCAGATGCTCACAAGTTGAAATTTCTTGAAACTGCTATTACATTACTTTGTTCAAATGAATATTTAATATTTTTTTTATATAAATTCAGGTTTTCATGAAAAATAGTTGAAGGATGTCTTCTACTTAAATGAATGAGTAAGTTCAGATGCCAGTTCCATTTTCTGAATGATATTAATTACAGTTATCAAAAATCGATCTGAACGATAGCATTACAAGTATCAAAATTATGTTTAAAAATTGTTGCATCAAGATAAGTTTCTGTTGCATCACTAGTTATTTATAACGACTTTTTTTAATCGAACAATATGGATAATTATTTCATTTAATCAATATAACTGATATTTTATTGTGAGAACAATGTTGATACGGGGTTATAAAGAAGATGCGAGTTCAAGAGGAGAACAAAATAATATGCGTTTGTAAATAAACAGGTTCTTTTCTGCTATTACCCGATTTAAATGTATTGATTGCATAAAAAGAGTTCAAATTAATCTATCAAAATTGTTGGCTCTGAATGATAGTACGAAATTATTTTTAGAACAATCCATATTGTATACTTGCTAAGAAATAACCAGGATTAAAATAATAAAAAATGTTCCCTCTTCATTTCCACAGAGATCTTGCAGTAAACAAGGCTATCTAAATATTAAAGTAAATACCGAAACGAAAGGAAACATACTTAGTAAAAACATATTATACTAACATTTGAGGCGAGTATTAAAAATTGTATACTGAATGCTGTATTGAAGTTTAATAAGAATAAAAGGAAAAGAAACGCTTTCAGAAAATACCGAAGTTTAAGCCTGATATTAGACATTTATCTTCACAATGCGTCTACAAACGATGTGCGGAAATTACAAACGGTTCATCACTGTCTTCTGGACTTTCCTCCGACTGGACACGCGACCTCAAAAAGACCGTCCATTGGATCCCATTGTCCAGCATCTACTGTTGCATTATTCTCCTTTTCATACGACCTCATCCCCAACTGAGCGCTAACGGTTATTGCCGACCTTACGCATCCCCAGGGTCAGGCTGTCTGGCAAACACCACTAGCCACACATCTCTCCTAAATGTTCCCCGAGGACCTCGGAAGTGTGATTAATTTCTACCATTCTGAGCTGGATCAAGGATGCTAAGTGCCTTTCGCTCAGGCAGACCTAATAAGAACCTGAATCTGGGTGTAGCTTTGATTTAGTGCTAAGCAAACCTACTGTTCGCGTCACTCAATGCGACAGACGTCCCGTTTAATCGGACATTATGCACCAGGAAATGATAACATCTGTTGTCCGATGTTTTTGTCAGAGAACTCCTGGAAAATTATTTTTCTAGCGAGAATTTTTCAGTTTCTCAAAGAATCCAAAACCGCTGAAATGAAGAAATCTTCACGAAACATCCGTTTGTTAAGGTTACGACCATGTTATTTATGGTTCGCGTTCTTGTATTTGTAACGGATTTCCTTCTCCAGAGGAATAACGAAATTTTCACTGAAGTGCATTTTACTTGCTGCATCTGTTATTTTCTATTTTTTGCACTTAAAAGCCTACCGTATAACTGAAATTTGCGGGGTAAATTCTTTCTAACCGAAAGAACGGGAAAAAAATAGCATCGAATTAATGAGTCTGAAAACTAATTTATGGTCCAGTTTTTAAGCATTTTTTTCATCGTTTCAATTTGTAGATATAATTATGTATTTTGTAACAAAAAACAAAAACAAACAAAAAAAAATCTCAGTGTATTTCGTGCAAAAATAGTGGAGTGTGAAATCTCTGTCCAGGAATGACTTTCAAGTATCTACATTCATAAGGTGCTACCTCATTTCCCTAAGATCTCGCGATTTAAGTGGTAGCACATGCAGCTAACATTGGAAAATCCGTGGTTCGCGTCTCGGCGAAGGCGTAGTCAATTTTTCCTCTTTCGCACTCCAAACGTTTTAACAGGTCTTTGCAATGAATGTGGTGGACGACACTCGTGATTCTCCCTAATTGCTCTTTAAGTAGAGAGAATGTAAGGAATTTTCACAGTGCCTCATGCAGGCTTTTTTAGTATAAATTATAGCTAGCTCTAGAAGATCAATGGCTCCAACCCCAGAGATTATAGAGTTGGTTTTTCGCTTTCTTCGTTCAAAAAAAGGAATCCATTGTGTCTATGTGTTCATCGATGAATTATATACATTGAAAATTTGTTTTATAGTAAAAGATTTCTCCAAATAGAACAGATTACAAAGCCTAGAAAGGAAACATTCAAAATTTCAATAAATTATCAACAAAAATCAAAGCATACATATTTCTTAAATTCGTATTTACTTAGCTTTATAGTAATGTGAGTATTTTTTTTCCATTGTTAATTTCATGGAGGTAGGAAGTAAGAAGAGAGGCTTTAACTGGTTGTCCCCATGCATTTTTTTGAACCAGTGGCGATCCCCTCGTGGAGATCAAAACATTCAGTGACTTAGCATTAAGATCAACGGCTTTTGACATGTTCGGATGTAAACATTTTTGTAATTACGTCGTAAATATATGTATAAATGTACATATTTTCTTTTTCTACAATATTTCAGAGTCCTATGTCTTTGAAATGAATACTTTTTTAACAGCATTTCATTCTGAAAATTAAATGCTATACTTTTCCCAGAACAGTTTAATTTGAATGAAATATTTTCACAAGTTTTCGTTAATTACATTAGAGAAAAATTTTAAGGTAATTCGATTTTATTCGGTTAAGGATTACAAAAATTAATATCAAAGTTTATTATATTATTAATGTTAAAATTATACATTATTTCTTTTCTGTTTACAGAAGTTCTTCTTAAAATACTTTCTCAAGTATGAGATGATTTTTTAGCTTCTCGGGAATTTTTTAAATCGAAAATATGAGTCAGTTAATCATTTATACTTTGTTCGGTTCATTTCAAATTAGAGCACCTTTTATTTTAATAGTGAAATACGTTAAATATTAATGCTGATTAAAATGTACTTAACTTTCAATGAATATTTCTGAAAGTGAATGAAAAAGTTTTTTTTTTTTTTTTTTTTTTTTTTTTTTTTAATATTATTTAAAACTTGTAACTGAGTTATAATAAAATGTAAGGAAATAATTCGTTTAACACTTATCAGATTTTCCTTTACTCTTAATTTCAACTATACATATTCTAAAAACTCTTCTTTACTACTTTCTTAAGTACGCATTTCATAGAATTTGCTTTACAATATAGGATCTGACTCTTTTTGGCCACATAAACTAATCTGGATTCTACTAATCTACCTGACGACTTCTCGCACAGGAGTGAAGTAATACCAGCACAGAAGAATAATAACTATCTATTTCACATTTAAGCATTAACCTCATTATCATCAGATCGCAGTCTTGATTTCCTTACTCTGCAGAATATTACTTCATTTTTTAAAACGGTTAAAACAACTAATTGATCTAAATTCATAAATACCTGAAATTTTCCTGCTGATAGGTAATCCAGAAGGTTACAATAGGCAAAATATATATTTATATACCGATTATTAACATTGATGATACTTTTTTCACGACATTAATATTTGGATGACAAAAATGTATTTTATTTAAAACATTTTGGCGTTTGGAACATAAAATAAAAGTAGCGAATACTCTATCAAGGGTATCGAAAATACAATTTTAAATGTATCGAAACGTATTTCCCGTTCTTTCATTACTTTCATAACATTTTTGCTAAAATCTATATTTTTTATCCAACAGCTTAGAATTTCATAAAACACATTAATAATCGAAATCGTTGTTGCAAGTTATCGAAGTAATCAAGATGTGATTTTTGCGTAAATGTCACTAAACTCTATTCTATCCAACAATGAATGTTTCTTTTATGCGGAAGTCTCCCGCTTTTCTATTTGTATGAAGCTGTCGTGTGTGAAAATGCTATAAAAGAGCTGTCAAAGAAGCTCTGCATATGAGCAAAAAAACACCCCATCTGGAGACCAAAACCTGGGAGCACTGCTTCAGTCGTATTGCGAGGTTGGCTTCTCCTGCATGGTTCTTACCTCCATGGTAAATATTCATGCAACTAAAACGAAATGCTGTTAATTTTTATGCTGTGCTTTTCCAACTTCATGACATGAATTTGATAGTTTAAAAAGATACTATTGCAAAGAATACAAAAGATTAATTAACATAACTTTTTTGTACATGTTTATATTTATAATAGGATTTAAACGAAAATGAAAACTTAAAAAAGAAATTGCGAAGTTTTTTTTATGCAAAATATAAAAATGAACCACTTTCATTTCTTATGTAAACTATCTTAATCATGTGCTATTCGAAATGCCACATTTCGCGTTGTCTCAGTTCTAATGCGTTTAAATTTATAACTTAAAAATACATGATTTACAACAGAATACTTAAAAATACATAATTTACAACAGAATATTTGAAAATATATAATTTACCACAGAATCAATTGCGAATATAGAGGAAATTCAGCTTGAAATAAATTGGGAGTCTTTCAAGTATGTTATTTGGGGCTGTTGATCACACCCAAAGATGCGTGAATATATTATAGGCAAATCCATAGGTGAGGAAATCTATCTGTGCTCGTACTAGATATAACGGAAATTTTATTTATCACCTGCGAACTTGAAAAATGCATGAAAATATCGACACATATCCTCTATCTCTTTCTGAATTAAGATTGATATTATTAGAGCATAGTTTTACAACATGTTTTGATTCATCGTCTCATCTTCTCAGGGTTTTTTTCTGTTCAGTGGCACGGAAAATTTACGTACATACATACAGCTTAGACTAAGATCACGATAGATTGATGTTTTTGATAATGCTTTTAAAGATACCTGATAGTTTTTGCAACCGAGAAAGTTTTTAAGTGTTTGTTGAAAAAATATTTTAGACTATTTAAATTTTCAAGCATGTTCTTATTGTTCACTTGTTTCTAACCTGTCTACTGCCCATCAGAAGAGCATCTTCTAAGATCTCCAAAGCGCCCATCCCTTATCAGTGTTAGATGTGTTGAAAACCATGCAATAGAGTTTAAACGTTTTATTTACACGACTAATATTGAGATCGGACTTCTTAGAATTACTCAAAAAAAAATTAATAGAATTTTACACACAAATTCCTGTTAATGCCATCAAGATTTTAAATTTCAAATTAAAAACTCGGGCATCTAAAACATTAGTGGAACATTAAAAAGCCCATTTATGTCTAAAGATTTAAACATGCATCGTTAGCAGTTTCGTATTATACATTCAAAAGTATTCTTGTCCTCTCATTAGCTTTAAGTTTTGTAAATGATATAATTAAAAAAAATTGGCGTAATACTACTGAGTATAGAGTATTTATCTTTTACGGCATAACTATCAGTTAAGAGTTCCTGTCTCCAGCAAAGCAATGTTTTTACAATTTTACATGGTGAAACGCGGGGAATAAAATACTTTAAAACACTGAATTCTGAAAAAAAAAATACATAATATTTCATACCTGTCTGCCTCTTTTACAGAGCTGTTTGTTTTTACAGAGCAAATTGCCATATGAACGATTCCAGATTCTAATACAGGAGAAGGAGTGGATGTTCTTAAAAGTATCTATGTGGCACAGGGGTTCTTAAAATACGTCTAGCCGAAAATCTCCTCGAGAGACTGCTGCAGGAGAGACTCTTGAGTTCCTTCCTATAGAGTGTTTAGGATCGAAATTAGGATGGAACTGAACAAACACTATAGTTTCCTACATACTTGCCCAAGACTCTGGCCTGCGACAAGCGCTTTACTTTTCTTCTTGACCATGATGAAATCTTGTATTTGATCTGATTCAGAACAAAAGGATAAGTAACAACAAAAAGAACGAAACAGACTGATTTTTAATTAGTTCTTTCTGTTTTTGTTTTTATTTCCATTACAGCGCTTTATCTGAGCCCAAGTTACCAAGCTGTAAAAGAATTATTTTTTTAAAAAATGCAACTGAAAAAATTTCGGTTAAATCCACAAAAAAAAAGGGAAGAGAACTAATTAAAGCATATCAAAGATTTTGTTCAAAGAAAAACTTGAGAGTGTCTGTTTGAGACTTTAATTTTATTTGATTGGAAAATATATTGTAGAGACATTGTGCTATTTCGAAGCAGGAGAGATGAAAAATGAGCAATGGTCTCGCCAGGACTCGAACCACGGACCTCTCGAATACGCGTCGAGCGTGCTCATCACTATACCACGAAGGCATGCTAAGAAGGCGGGAGAAATACCTTATATATTCCCCCTTTTTAAAAGGCAACTGGGAATTAGGGGCCCAATTGCCAAGCCCTGATGGTGGAGAATCATCATTCACCACTTTAGTTTGGATGCCACTGTAGACACATTAGGTTATTTCGAAGCAAAGAGAGATGAAAAATGAGCAATCCCTTCGCCGGGACTCGAACCACGGGCCTCTCGAATACGCGCCGAGCGTGGTGACCACTACACTACAAAAGCAAGCTAAGAAGACGGGAGAAATACCTTATAATATAATATATATGTAACACATAACTTTTTTTTTATTTTAAAACGAAATCCCAATTTTTTTGTGGTTTGTTTTTTACATTTTCTTTAATTCTTCTGACTTTTGGTTGATTTATTTAAATATATATGGCAATTTTTAAATGTTCTGGTTTTGAATTTAATTTCTTATGGGTGTTTGTGGATTTATATATATTTGAATATTTAATACTTCTAGAAAATAAGTCATTTGTTTTAGTTATAGTAATGATTTCTGCATAAATTATTTAAAAATTTCCTTACAAACATAATATGCCCTCCATTATATGAAAAAGCATGCCGCATAAATTTTGGGCTCTTCTAAAATGTAACATTACGTAAGGAGCAATTTCCTATAGACTTTATGTCCAACATTCTGGTCCCTTTTTCTGTTCTAAATTACTGCCAGGGAATGACAAAAATATTGGTTAAATTCCTGGTAGAAAATGTAAGACTATTGGTAACATTCCTGGTAGAATGTAAGAACAAAGAGGAACATAACTATAAATAGGCAGCTTACGGAAATGTGTGTCAGTCAAGAAAATGTGAGACTGACACGACTTTCGTTGTCTTCTTTAGCTACTAAAATCCCAGATCAGAAGACATGGAGCCTACGAGTAAAGTTTGTAAGAAATGTGCATTTAGCAGTAAACAACTTGTCCTTCACAGATCAAGAAGTTCAATGCTTTTTTATTTGTATTTTCAAAACCTAACTGTTTTGGAATAAATGCCATACTGCTTGAGCCCTACATTGAAAATGCTCAACATATTACGAAATAAGTGACGATTTCTTTTTCAGTAAAAAATAAATAACTCTACTCTTTACTAGGTTTCATATAATTTCATTACATTATATCTTCAAATTTTCAACAAAATTTGAGAGCTAAGAATCAGAGTGCAGAAAAGGAAAACGCTAGAACTCATTAAAAGCACATCGATTTGTAATAATTTAAAAGCACATAAATGCAATAAAAATTACTCTCACCAAATAAATAGTAAATCTATAAAACACACTTAGTATAGTTCCTTCCTCATGTCACGTTCTGAACTTCTAATAAATTGTCTTACTGCTCAGTCAATGAAACATCTTAAAGAGCTGAGGAATTTTTCTTACATGGGTCTTCTCTGCATTAGCTCTTTATACTCCTAAAAAAGGGAGCTAATGAGCTTCCTTCACGAATCTTTATTTCATAGCATAATGGTCATAATAAAAGCATAAAGGTGTCTAAAATGGTAAGCAAAACAGTCCAACAGCTTGTAGCTTTTTTTACACACCCAGTTTATAAAATGTGTTACCATAATCTTCATTTAGACATATAAGATTTGCGTTAAAGCTTGTTGTTAAGAGCATAAGATTGTTGCTGAACTTATTATTATTATTATTATTATTATTATTATCACCATCATCATCATCATTATCAGTCATAGTAGTAGTAGTATTTTACAAATTTATGTATTGTTGCTATTAAGCTAATTTTTCTTTCAGAGATTTGACATGATGGATTGGATTACAACCAAGCAGTTGAACAAACTAAGACTTTTCTCACTGGGAACTTCACTTATGTTTCTCCAAAAATTCTACGATAAAAAACAATTGTGTGATTCATTAACAATACTTAATCATTGATGAAAAAACCGTTAACAGCAAACTAATTAATTTGAATAATTTTGCGAGTCGGTTGTCTCCGCATTCATTTCAAACACATTAAGAAATTGATTATCGAAGTCCAACAGAATTGATTATGATAATTAATTACATATATCTAGTTAATTGTACAATGGGATCTGACGTTTATAAGATCTCAGTTGATTAATATAACTAGTCACTTAACGCGAAAGTTAATAACCGTATGATAGCACATTGCCCAAACTGCGCAAGAAAAGCCATGCTTATTTGACGAAGATTCTAGAATGATATATTTGCACGCATTTTAGCTATTAAAAGGTATAATGACATTTATTTCTGTGAATAATAATTGAATAGATTGCGTAAAGAAAGCCGATGTTTCTCACGACTCAATCAATAAAATTTTAATGCAAACGGGAAGTAAAAGTTATTAGAAGAAAAATTTAACGATCTGTCAATTAATGCAGCTGTTCCGTTTCCAGTTCGCGAAATGACAGAAGTCATTTGTAAATTAATTACTTTGATAATATTTTTGGTATCCTACTTTTTACATAATTGGAGAAGAAGAAAAAAAAAAAAAAAAAGGCAAGGGAAACGAATTTAAAAGCATCGTACCAAAGATTTTTATTTATTCATTTGCACTTGCTTATGCTGCAGAGTTCTATAGGAGAAACTCTAACAGTTATTTTAAGCTATTAATCTTACTTAATGGTGCTCGAACTTACGGCTGGGGTTGCCCTAAAGCAAGGATTCCCGAACATTTTTTTTTTTTTTTTTTTTTTTCCCGTGACCCGGTTGTTTTAACACTTTTCCTTCGTGACCCAGTGAAAGTGTTTAGCGCTTATTGGTACATTAAACAAATTTTAAACAAAAATACATACAAAAATGTGAAACAAAAATTTTTAATAGGAAATTTCATGCGGTTTCTCGTAAACTAGAGCTTTTAGGTCTTTAGAAAAAGATGACGACTTTATTCTTAAATTTGGACCGATATCTAATCGGTTTCTGTATTTATTTTTTAGAAAAACAAGTGTCGAGAAAGCTGTTTCTTTTTTTAATTTGTAACAAAATTCATTATAAACTTAATTACCTTTTGTGCAAAAAGTACATGCTCTTAGTGAAAGGATAGCCAAAATCTATCAACGGTATCTTGTGGAAGCTGTGGTGGTGGTGGTGGTGTATTTAATTATGGCAAAGCACACTAGGGCTATCTGCCTAAGGGGAGGGATGCCTTTCGTGGAGGACTTTCTAAGGGAAACTGGCTCGTATACACGCTACACATGGGGAAAACCACGAAAACGCCCATGCAGCCAGCCCGTTCGCGGAATTCAAACCTCGGACCGAACTACCAGTGTTCAGCGACTTTACCGCTCGGCCGCTGGTGGGCTTTGTAGAAGCTGTCTTTAAGCGCTGTATTAACAAGGCAGTTCAATTACGGATTTGGTATCGGAATCAAATAATTCCGTCTCAGATTTTGTGTTAGTTGTGTAAAGGTTTCTTATTTATGCTTTGCTGCTATGAACTAGAGGAAAATATTCAAATTTATCTTCAATCCTATCAGAAGTTCTTTGATAGCACTTAAAATTTCATCAGGCATTAAAGTAATATCGAATTATTTTCTCGTTGAGTTAGGTTCACAAAAGTATTACAATTTTCCTGCTTCCACCCGAAGGGTCTATAAACTGAGCTTTTTCACTGCAGCTTGAATTTTTAATTTTGAGATATATTTTATACCGCTGCCCCTGTAGAGCATTTTATTCCCTACGCAGCTTTCAATTGTTAATTTTTCCTTTTTAAATCTATTTTTGCGTACTTTTGATATGTGTCTAAAGAAATAGGTGCTTGGTTGTAGTTATGTAAACCTGAAGTCAAAAAGTTCTAAAATTCTCTAGAAATTTAAAATTTTAGAAATATTTTTGTTTTGTTTTGTTTTTAAGTACTTTGATGATGCCACCCAGTTGAACATACTTATGTAAAATATGTGTAAAAAGCTTTTGAAAATGATTTAAAGTCAGTGGTATTATTTTATTAGAAAGGTTAGCGAATATAACACTGCATGAGTAAACCGTATAATGCTCTAACTGAACTAGTATAATATTACAAGGAACTTAGTTGAAAAATAGAAAGTTAAAAAATGAAACATTAATTATATTTTAATTATTATATTTTATGCTTTTGATAGCAAATAAAAAGAGCATGCTTCCTGCTATGATACCAAGAACCCCCTCCTTCCGCACATCGGGCACCATAAGGATCCCTTTTAAATTTTTTGTAAATATAGGTTGTGTTATATCTTTTTGTTCAGGAAGAAAGCCGTTAAATCAAAAACCATCCATATCAAAATGCCGTAAAGTTGCACATTTATAGATTTCCAGTTGTATTTGTGTTAAATTTTCCAACTATTTTAAAGGATATTTTCACTCATCGTTTAATATTATCATTCGGTTAATGTCATCAAAATATCCATGGACAAACGTGATCACATTAAGCGGCGCCAAAGCAAGTCTAAAATAAGAACTTAAGCTTTAAACTAACGTGCTTTTATTTACCCTTTACTTTTTGACAGACTGTGAAAACAATCCAAGTTATAAACCAAAATCCTCTGCTCTCTGCATTGTAGAATAACATTAAAAAGGTGAAATTAAAAGTTACTTGTACTATTAACAAAAGCTTTCTTTCTTATTAGAAAACCAGCAAGTCAAAAGTTCTGTCTCGTAAGAGTCTCACCAAATTTTACCAAGAAACTTTACTAGTAGGAAACTCGAGTATTGAATATTCAATACTCAGTATTTAATTTTAAAGCATGTCTACTAGTTTCAGTACGCGGATGGCTCAAAATATAGCGGAGGTATTTACAGGTGGCTATATCTACCAGCTTATACTTCTAATTCTTTTTCTTACCATTTAAATATTACCCCTTAATTTGCGTCTTCTGGAAAGGGTTGAACAGAAGCTAGGTAATGAACAGAATACGCAAGCGAAACTGGTTAGTTAACTAAAAATCTTATAATATCACTTACCGCGTATTCTTTTTCTGAAGATATTCAGATTTTTCACTTGAGTCCATGGTTTGTTTCTAATTACTTTCGTTTGATAATTAAGTCTACGTTCATTTGTTGCTCGGTTTTATTTCAACTGTCTATGTAATTTATTAGTTAATTTAATCAAATTTATATATCTTAATTGATGATCAGCAACTGATTTCCCAAATTCGATACAATTTCCCAAATTCGGGTTTTTACATTTATGAGCGTATTTCGTGTTAGTGTAGTAACAAAACTCTATGGGCTGAAGTGTTTTCTTCCTGTACCATTTTCTCTATTTATTACTTATAATCGCAAAGGGGTTTTAAAGAAAAACATTTTGAGCATTTTTCGACTCCCAGTCACTACACAAAAATACTACTTTCTGTTAAAATCCATAAATTATCCTCAGCTGATCCTTCATTTGCTACTGTGTTTTATAACGTTTTTCAATTTTTTTTTTATATTCATGAAGCTGAAATTTATACTTTCCAGCTTTTGTATCTTGGCTCCAGAATTGGCTTTTTTGTAATGATCACGTTATTTGGGACCATACCTGCAATACATGAGCTCTGACTGGGATTCGAATCCATAACCTTCCTTGTCTGGAAATAGATGTTCTTAAAATCTGCCCAAGTAGCACACGGCGTTGCAAACTGGTCCGAGAGGTTGCAAAGTGGTCGTGGTAACTTTTACGGTGTCTTTACAACGTTGCGAAGACGCAAAATATTTGCCGTTGCATCTTGGCAATTTGTCGACGTCGCTGAAACGTCATGATATGACCGCTTTTAGACGCGGTCGTTTTACTTTAGAACGAAAAAAGACTAAATCTGCCCTTTCAAAAATCTGAATTCCGCATAAATTTACTTTGCAATGTTTCATTACTTTATTTCATCTAAATATATTAATCTAAGGTAGATTCATCTAATGAAATGTAAATTTAATATAAATACTTTTGATTTATTAAATTTAATTAGTACTAAAAATAAGTGCTAAATAATTGTTTAAAATTGTGTTAAAATAATTAATACTTAAAATATTTTTTATAGATAACATTAAAAAGCTTACTTTTTATGTGCTTGTGATAACACAGAAATTCATAATAAATAGAAACAAAAAGTTTCATCGTGTGCTATTTAACGAAGAGCTTACTTTAACGTATTTAGCTTACCATCGTATACTATATTATATAATTTAAATTATTTCTGTACAGTAACAAATGGAAAGTTATTGTTTATAAAAAGTGCATGAAATAATCTTTGTAATCTACCACTATTCTAAAATGTAGAAACTAAAAATAAGTAAATATATTAACATATGATTGAAAGAAATGGTGTTAAGAACCATAAGCATTACTAGTAAATACTGCAATCCATAATTATTGCACTTTTAATTGCTTAATATTTAAAAAACACAAATATTTTTTTATTAATTGGAAATTTTAGTTTTGTTACCTTCCGTCTGCTATTTATGCTTTCAAACACTACTAGTTCATGCTTTTTCTTAAATAGTGCTGTCATGTATGTTGTTTGTTAGGTTATTATTTCATTTTAGATATGAATATGGGAAGTTATTAGATTTAGGTATATTTTTGTATGAAATATTTTTAATCACATTTATTAACTGCTTTATACTGTCTTTCATTTGCATATCTCGGAGATATAGAAGTTAATGGTTATATTTTTTAGTATGAAACGTGAATAAATTTATACTTGAGTTCAGGTAAAATACTGATTATGTTACCTTAAAAACCGCTTCCTAATTTATCATGACACGGGCAATTTTCAATGTCTCTGAGATTTAACAGAAATAAATGTGATAATGTTGTTATCGGAAATGCTCTTTTTTTTTTTTTTTTTATCCACACATATATCTTTACTTTTATTTATGTCTAATCGAGTTTTATTTACTTGAAACCTACTACTAATGTTATATATTTATAATAACCACTTTCATAATTACTCTCACTTAAGGAAAAAAAAAAATGATAAAATCTTAAATAATCGTAACTTAGAATTTAAGTTATTTAAAAATATAGTTTAAAATACTGAAAATAATTAAGACTGTTATTAATTATATATATTTAGTCTAAAGAGATGGTGTTGGTGTATTGAGAATACGGCAAAGCACACTAGGGCTATCTGCCTAAGGGGAGGGATGCCTTTCGTGGAGGACTTTCTAAGGGAAACTGGCTCGTATACACGTTACACATGGGGAAAACCACGAAAACGCCCATGCAGCCAGCCCGTTCGCGGAATTCGAACCTCGGACCGAACTACCAGTGTTTAGCGATTTTACCGCTCGAACGCTGGTGGGCTAGTTTAAAGAGAAATTTAAAAACTATAGTTTAAAGTACTGAAAATAATTAAGGCTATTATTAATTATGCATATTTAGTCTAAAGAGAAAAAATTGTATTATCTTCTGGTTTTCAGGAAATGATAAAATATTTAAACTTTAGAAAAATACTAGGAATATAAAATTTAAAAAAAGAAGAAAATATATTAATTATTAAGCTTATTTTTCTGCATAAATCAAAATATGTAACACAAGGACATAATAACGACATTTTCACAGCAGCTGCAAAAAGGTGGAATTTTGCGAACATTTAGGCGTCGTAAAGAAAGACGTCGTGATACGATGCTTTCACAACCAAAATATCATCTGCGAAACACGCAATAACGACGTCTATGCGACAAAAACCTCATTTGCAACGGTTGCAAAACAGTGGATGTTAACGGACATCTGGGCGCCTTAAAGACGACATACTGCAACGTTTTTGCAACGACGTCCGGAGACGAGTTTGCAACGTCGTTACGACTTTGCTGTGCTACTTGGGTGAGCTATCTTCTAATAATCTTCTTGAAAAGATCCAAACTGAATGATTATACTTTAGAGTTTTGACTTCTTAGGGAACATAAACTTGTTCCAGAACTCTGAAAGACAATCTGTGAATTGTCACTGTGTTGTAGGTACCACAGAAACAGGGAAAGAGTGTATAAGGACCTTTTATTAACTCAAATAAAGTTTGGTAGTCGGCACCATCTCGTGCTTACAGAAGCCAATAATTATGAAATAATTACTGGTAATCAACAATAATAAAAATAAGCTAGCCTAATGGATTCACAATTTAATTAAAACGCCAGCTGGTTCGACTTAAGGTCGGCGTAAACAAGCTTAATGGCGAGAATAAATCAACGCTACATAATACTGTCCGCAAAAGAATCAAATTTAGCCTTTCTTTAAATAGTTCCCTCTCTCTACCTAATTTGAATATCACACGAGCTAGAAATTTGCTTCCGGCAGGGAAATAGAAATGAAATCGATAGGATAGAAAATTAAAATGAAATAACTAGGTAAGGAACTTAAATGATAATTCTACAATACTTAAATTGCGTTTGGATTTGATTTGACTGGTTGATTTAATTTTGGTCTACCTGGATAGGCTTCCGTAATACAATAATATATTAAAACTCTTAGTTCAATAAGAAATCTTTTAAAGTTAGTATTTTTTGGTATAAGGCTAGAAAAGTACACCAAAACTTCTGAAAAATCTGAAATATGTTGCAGGGTTTCATGTTAATTAACCAGTAATTTTGATTTGAACATTGACTTAACTTCTTCGCTCCGTAGTTTTCAGCAAAATGAAAATTAGTTGTTGAGTACTTAAACCTAGAGTTCGAATATTTTAGCGTTACAGCTTCTGTCAGCGCCAACGTTTTAATACGAGCCGCTAATTTCATGAGCCAGTTTAAGTAACATTTTGTTTGTACTACTTAACTGTATAATAAAACCATGAATATATAACTTAATGCATACGTTTTGTGTGTAATTGTGAGACTAGGTTAACTTTATTTTAATTTCATCTTATATTATTTTAAATACCCGCAAGTAGCAAAGGTTCATCTGTAGCACAAGTAGCGCCTTCTGTCAACTTAAAGAGTTAAAAGATTATTTTAACCTTCTTAAGATTTTGTCATTGCTTCAGACTAAAGCCATAACTAATAGGGTACAAGGGAATTTAAGTTAAGAGACACAACAGAACCCTGCAATGTAAGCATACTTTTTTGAAGCAACTTTATACAATTTTAAAGCATTAAGAGAAGGCTTTATTAACTGATTTAAGCATTAAGCTGAATAAAGGAATTTGTTTAGACTTACATAGGTCTAAAGAATAACCTGGCTATGAGGAATAACTACAATTTTTGTGTTCTGATTATATATAGGATAGCTGCTAATAGGCTCTCGATTTAAAAATTACAAAAATTTGGTACTGATCTTAAAAATTAGCCCAAAGTTAAATTCTTTTAATTTAATGCGCCTTGATTTCAACTTATTTTAGAATAAAACTGCATTTTGTATTGTATTTTAATTTCTAACATTTACTTAAATTGTTTTTTAATTTTTTTGCCATTTTAAATAAAATCTGATGCATTTCTCACGCATGTTGAAAAGCAGATGATATTTCTTAAATACCTAATTTGTTGATCTTTAACTACCATGTAAGACTTTTCGCTTAAACTCTACCAGACACTACACACTTTATTTTAAGAGTGAAGAAGAACATTAAAAAAATGAACCAGGAAAGAATTCCTGTATTGTGCCAAGATTCTGCCGTCAGAAGATAGCAAGAGTCATTTGTTACAATGTTTAACATCAATGTCTCTTTGAAAAATAAACACGTAAATGAAGATGACGCAGAAGTTTACGTCATCTTAAATCTAATTAGTCCTGCCATCTTACCTGGCAGCTCAAATTACATTTCACAATTCATTCAGAGCCAGAAGAAGGGAATTCTTTTCCTCCCTGTTCCTTACAAACTTAGAGTGAAAAGACAACTGCTCTTTATGTAACGATTCATTAAACTAGCCTCTTATTTCTCTTGCCTCGTAATTAAAATTAATTTATTGCTTAATTGTTTCTATCAACGAAAAATCTAACTGCTGGGAAAACCAAGCGAACATTTTCATTTAGATATTTTGATGTATGTATAGTGCATACATTGGTTTAAAGTAATTTTATATGCTTTGAGATAATTTAACAAATTTCGAAACATCAGGTAGCAAAAGGATGAATTTAATTCAAAATGTGTGTGTGTGTGTGTGTGTGTGTGTATGATTATGGCAAAGCCTCGAGGGCTATCTGCCTAAGGGGAGGGATGCCTTCGTGGAGGACTTTCTAAGGGAAACTGGCTCGTATACACGTTACACATGGGGAAAACCATTAACTCAAAATGAATTTTTAAGATGATTTTAATTTTCTGATTCTGAGCGATTTTAAATTTTCTGATTTAACAAGTCGCTTGGAATGAAACTTTAGGGCGAATAAGAAATAAAATTTTGCTTATTTTCACTTAACATATTTTTTAAATGAATTTCATTGATACAGAATAAAATGCGAAGTCTTTGCAAATTTTAAAAAAGATATTATGACCGATTTAATTCTTTTTATTTCGTTTTCATTAACATTCAGCTTCAAAATTTTGTCCTGAAATCGTTATAAAAAGTGAGAATGTGAAGAAATGAGAGTGTAATATGTAATTATTTAACTGAAAATAAAAGCTCTTTGTGAGAATTCCAAGAACGCTCGGTATTTGCAGGAATATTGATTTTAAAAAGTAACTCAATTTAGCGCATACTCTAATTTTTTTTTTGGGGGGGGTCTAAACGTAAAAAGAAAAACAATAAATTTACCAATGGATTAAATAATCAGTAAAATTATGATCGCAAACGTAGGTTTTTATCATATTAAACAAATTAAGTAATATTTATGACATTTCCAAAGAAAAAGTTTCTTAACGATTTCAAATGATCCTATTTAACTCATCTGCTAGGAGTCTGAATAAGTTTTGTCGTCGCTTTATGATTTTTGACATTTATTAGCCAGTAATAATTATCATGCGTACTAAAAGAGCCAAACGTTTTCTTATAGCTAACCGAGATTTTGAGTGTTGTCCAGAGTATAATTTTCTGCTCATTTTAAATGCCGTTAATTTTCATTTGACTTTTGTGAATAAAAGTAACTGAGTCGAAATATTCAATCTGAAATAATATATCACATCCTTGAAGGAAGTTTGATCTTCTAAAAAGTTTAAGAATATTTTACGCCTGGTTACAGCAACTTTTATGTGTCATAAGAGTTACCCAAGGCGAATAATACTACTCAGAATGCTGACTTAAATTGATGATCTCTTCACTTGCTAATGAGGTCAGATTTTTTTTTCCCCTTTTCTCCATTCACTGAACTATTCTCCGAAGTTTTAGATGCATCTTAAGCGGCGTAAAGTGATCCTCACCAGTTAATGTCAGCAAAAACATTGATAACCATCTACAGAGGAAACTTCTCATCAGAAAAAAAGTCAGTTGCTTTGCTTACATCGTTACTTTTGGCAAGGAATACTTATATGTATTGCTTTGGTGTATAAGACAGATTAAAACGATAAGAATTGCCTGATAGATATGATACTTCTCTTGTCATTACTAAAAAATTAGCGGTTAAAAAGGGGTGTTTACTTCTTTTAAAGTAACACCGGTGCTATTTGAATTTTTGTTTAAAATAAAATTGAAGAATGCGAATAGTAATAATAACATACATGCCACCTGAAACCAGTTTTGAAGCTAAACGAAACATTGTTTTCGTGTTACTTTACAAAGACCTTATTTTGTAGTAAACAATTATTTTTATTTTGAGAAACTTCACTTTCCCTTCTGATATCACCCGGGGGTCGACGAATTCTGCGAAGCTACTGGCTAGGATCTGTGCCTAGGCAGTCTCGGCCACGGGGTATAAAATTTATAAACTTGCTGGTTCTGAAGGCCCTGGGAAAGGTCACTTATTGGCCGGCCTCGGGGTCTGGCATGTCCTGAACGGTGTGGAACCGTAGCCGGAGGGCTAGTTCCCCTCGGTTTGCTGGGTAACGGCCCACTGCGACGGGCTCGCCCATGCGACTGGCAGGAGCAATTGACGACCAGTGCTGCCTGGTGTCATATCCAGGTGATGCGCTGCTCCCCTGGAAGGGTAATAGTGGAGGTTGAACCTCCACGAAGTGCCCAAAGGTGGAGTGAACCCGTAATGAGATTTAGTTCACGGGGCGGGGCAGCCAAGATTGTTGTTGCTGTTGTTGTTCCCTTCTGATTTCAATTTCCTGCCATAATGCACATTTAAATGATGTATATGCAGATTCTCAGTGAGTTCGGAAATATTATGTAAGTAGCAGAATTGAAGAGTTTTCAGTAGAAGAATTTCGAGTAGAGCCGGTTACGCAGAGTACGAATTTAAGCCGCGTGTTGGCAAGTAGCTCTTTAGCTGAATATCCACTTACTTTAGATTATACTAATATTTTAGACTCGGCCTTGCTGTGTGCAGCCGATAAAGCGGATTTAGATTGAAGTAGGAGTCAGTCGTGTAGTTTAAATTTAATTCATTCTGACTGCACATACTTTCAGTGGACAACTGATGATTCAGTTCGGAATTTATACTATTTTGTGTTCAGGTTACTTTGCAACAAGTGTTGCTTAGTAGTAAGCATCGAGTGTGTGCCTGTTCTGTTCAGTTTATTTAAATTAAAAAGGTTGTTATAACCTTCGTCGGCAGTAATCTGTTTTCAAGACATAGCGAGAATTCGCTATCTCGTCTTCAAGTAGAGTCTAAATTTTATGCTCTCGAAAAGAACAAGTCTGCAACTTAAATGGGAAAAAAAAAAAGTTCAACTCTTTTTGAGGAAGAGTTATCTCTTTTCGACGACTGATTTGCCCGGAATAATTTTAGCTCTTGACGATGACGAATACGCTTGCTTTCAGACCTCACCGAAACTCATTGAAATCGCAGCCAAAACTGGACTGAGTTCCAATAAAATCTCATACTAAAATAAATATTATGTTTATAGGTGCAAATTATTTATATCAAATTTATTTACTTATTTTTTATTCACATCGTATGAAGTTAATTTCTTCCAAGAATCATAACTGTTAACATTTCATTAAATTGTAATGGTAGTAATTATTTCGCTCTCTGCTCTTAACTTAAATCGATCATTTATATATAGCATATTTCTTTCGATTTAAACATAAGATGGCTTTTAGTCTCAATAAAAATGTACTTGGATTTCTCGTTAAAAAATACAAATGTGAGAAAATGAAACTGGAATTAGCAAGAAAGTTAATAGTTATTTTCTTTTAATCTCTAAATAGGGTTGTAATGAAATTTTATTAAAAATGGAACACTTTGTTCCTATGCTTGTATATAAAGCTTTTCTAAACATCCAAATGATCATCTTTAGAATTTTCTATAATAGATTTCATTTAGTCTTCTTAAAATGACATTTTATAATTTTTTTTTTTTAGACATGCATAAAAGTTGTTCGTAATCTAATCAAATAAATCGTTCAAAAGTTGAGTTGTGAGTAAAATGTAAGATCCTTTGCTTTCAGTGTCATTTAGAGTTAAATACAGGATGCATAACTAAAACAGTATTTTCTCTTCATTCTGATTTAATCACTTCGTGAACTGAAAAGATTTAAAGCTGCTATAAGATTAAAAACACATTGGTAAGTCTTCGAATTAAAGGAAGGCCTCGACGATGGCTAAAATAAAAAAACATTACAATTTCAGCCCTTTACTTTGCTAAGTGAGTAAGTATATTATATTGATTTATGGAGAAATAAATACGTTCTTCATCGGTATAAAGCAACTGAACTTAGACTGTGATAGCTTGGGATGTTGGATCTTACTAACTTTCATCTATTTACGTTATGTAAAAGAGAGAATGCCAGTTAGATATTTGGTTTAATGTCAAGATTTCTCGTTTTGAATTTAGCTTACATTACCTGGCAGAAACCCAAGTATTAAATAACTCAGAACTATATTCGGCCAAATAAAATATGATATATACGAAAATAAGTTCTGTTTCAAAGCGAAGAGCAAAACCAGGAATTCGCTGAAACTGATAATTCCATAAAAAAATTTCAACGCGTTATAAAAAATATTGATTAAGACAGTTCAGGACATTTTGTTTTATTTTCACATTTTGCATAACTTAGAAGTAATTTAATTAAGTAAAATATTCCATCACATATTTATGTTATAAAAGTCCTAATTTAGTATATTCAGATAAATAATAAAAACTCTCCTGAGCGCTTAAATCAAATAAAGCTGCTATACCATAATAAAAAAAATATACGTTTTATTTAATTTAAACTATTGTAGCTTCCCCTATATAGGTTAAATAAGGGGGAAATAAAACTGTAATATATATATATGTATATATGATTTTTTCATCGTAACAAAGTAAAATATTACATAATAATTAATTGACTTTTAATAAAACATTCAAATAAGACAATTTCAAATGAGTGGGGTTGAAAAAATGTAAATATTCCTACTTGCCTTCTATCAGACGAACTCTAGGAAGATTGCAGAATTGAAGAGTCTTTCTCTTTCGAATAGTGAGCCGGAAACAAAGTCGCCGTAATGATCGCAGAAGAGGGAACAGTATAATACATGCGACAAAAATTCTATAAAAAAAAGAAAGGAAAGAAAAAAAAATAAGAAGGGGGAAATCAAGAAAAGGAAACTATACTTTTCTTTCTGCATTTCTTTCACTGCCTTGGAAAAACAGGAACAGTCGAAAATGGGCGAGTCTAGAATAGGTACCGCGCCTTTTAATTTCACAAGTGGATCCTGCAATTATGTCACCTCTGTTATACACTTCGAATGAAGATGATTGTCCGCAGATCCCGACGATTGCCTTTTCAATTATTGTGGTCTCCCTCCCGCTTCAGATCCCTCCCTGTCCAGGCAGATGTCTGAAAACTCTAATTGCTGAGAGCCCTGCAGCATTGCTAGCAAACAAGTAAGCCAATTACTATGGGATCACACCTGCGTTTGTTAGCATCGGATTAATATCAAATTAAGGACGTTTACTTGAGCTATCTGATTTCTCTTATTTCCACTTACTGTCATATGAACTAAGCTATAAGTCATATGAACCACATCTACTGTCATATGAACTAAGCAATAATAAATAAAGAATTTAACACCCGTTTTGCAACAGTTATTGAGCTTGAATTTATGGCAAGTTTCTTCTAGCATTTTTGATTAAAGGCTTTTTCCTAACAGATTTCAAACTGCAACGGAAGACATTTCTTATTTCGAGAACCTTTGATATCACTTTCTTACACTATTCTTAGGTTTTAATATCAAATTCAATTACTATCCGTCTGTGTGTGTGCATGCATGCGCGTTTGTGTATATTTATATATATGTGTGTGTGTGTGTGTGTGTATGGTTATAACGATCATCAGCATATCAGCAACATTTCTCTGTTATAAAAAACATTACTTATACACTCTGGGTAAGTTAAATCTGTATCGTCACTACACGTAAAAATACTCGTAAATTGAAATCTTCATGGCTTTCTGCTGAATGAAGTTGCCTTGATATAATTTTCCTTTAAGGTGCACTTTAACTAAGACATTGTTTTCATATGAAATTGTATGTGTACCTTCGTCATCTTCTATCAGCCCTCACCAGAATGCAAATTAGTTTGAGTTTCAATAACGAGCGAAGTTATAGGTTAAAAACAGGGCTGTTGCAACCTCCCAGTACAGTTTATTAGCTTGAGAGGAAGAGCAACCTACGTAGCCGAATTATAGGTTAGTGAGAGAATTTCGCATCCGTTATAGCCCCGGATTAGAATCCCCATCAGCTAGAGCCAAGTACTTAAGTGAAAGTTAGACTGTGTATTTTACTCTTTTAAAAGTTTTATAGAGCGATCCGGCATTTATTGGAACATGAGAAATAGGAAAAATCAGTGATGTTTTCTCCAAAAGTCGAACCTCAGACCTCTCTATTGCCAGCTGGACGTTCTACCAATTACATCCCGAAGACACGCAGAGAGGAAAGAGGAAATTTCTTATAACTTCCGTTGCTGAAACTCCATAAATAGGGATGGCTATCGGTTGTTAACTTTACATTGTAAACTACGATGAGTACTTTAATAATATAGTTCAATTTTATGTCTTGTTTGTGTTACTGGATTCTAGTAAGACTTTTTTCATTTCTGAAGACGACAATCCGTTGGAGGAAGGAAGATTAAAGAAGAGTGATTAAATAAAGAATTAAATTTAACTTTACACACCTTATAACAGACTTCTGTTTGGATATAACTGTACCTTATCAAAGCAAGGGTCAATGTCCAAAATGTTTGAATTTAAGGTTTTTGTAACAATCATTTCAAAATTCTGAACTTCATCTTAGTGGGAATGCCACCATGCAATTCCATTATTAGGGAAAAGTTTCCTAAAATAATCCCTTAAGTTAAAAGGTTCCTTTATATTTACTGCGCAGACTAGTGATGCTTTCTGACAGATGACACCCTTACTATATCTCACACCGTACGTAGTAGCAATTGAAATTGTAAAGATTAGCGGGATGATTTTTTGTTCCCCTTGTTTTTTGATTCCCCTTCAACCAAAACTATTTTATACAAATTAATTACAAAGCAAGAATTGTAATTTATTCTAGTTGCTAGTTTCAACAACTTTTTTTTTATTATTTATTTATTTTTCTGCTGAAGTAATTAGTTTAACGTTAGAGCTTTATGCTTTCGTGAAGAATTTTCTAAGAGAAGCTCGCTCGAATTTACTTAACACAACAGGAAATCAACGAAAAATTTCATACACCCAACTCATTCGCTGGGCTCTGAAGCTAGATTGAACTACGGTATTCAGCGGTTTTACTCATTCAGACATTGATGGGTTTAAATAGAAATGACTTGAGAATAATTTTGTCTAAGAATTCGATTACAGTGTTAAGTGAGCATTTCGTTTTCTAACTTGTTGCGTTATAATTTAAGTACAGCAAGAAAATTGGGACATTTAATGAAATAAATTAATGTCTTGCATTTTATAATAATAATCTGAAGAAGCAACACGTCTCCTTTAATAATAATAATAGTAATAACAGCAGCAATAATAGCATATTTTGATTTGTAAATGAACGCCGTTATCCATAAGAGAAATGGTACAGAAAGGCGACTGTTTTATGTTAAGAATATTAATTGAGAATAGAAAATGTGAGTTATCACTTACACTTACTATTAAAAAGTAATCAAGAGCAATACTGTATTTACTTGCATGCATTGACTTCACTTAAATGATAAGCGCGAGGTCTGCCTCTCGTGGGAACAAATAAACTTGAAAAGTGTTCATATTTATAAGTAGATTTTGAAACTTCAATATTTCTCCTGTAAGGTAAAACGTAATAACACTACTTAAAACAGGTAGGGTGTATTGTGATTTTAGGTATAAACTCTGGACGAGGAAACCGTTTCGTGACTGATGCATGAGGTATAGGCGCTGTGAGATATGATGAAAAAAAAAGAAGCAACGGACAACGAAATATTTAAATATTATTCACTATATTTGTCGGTAAACAAAAAATGCATAATCTGTGCATATTATACAAACAAACAAAAATGTAATTTCTCTGATACAAATGACTTTCAAAAAGCGGTATGTTTTCCCCTGACCAAAAGCAATGTTGTACACATACGAGGCGTGGAATGAATGAGGTTATCAAGGAGGGACTGGGTTATTCTCTCCCTCTTCTTTAGAAAATGGCTTTCAAATTGCTGAATTGTTTCTTGGGGTAATAAGCGACTTGCATCCCTTCTCCCTAGATTATCTTGAACATATTCTATTGGGTTCATATCTGGAAAACATGCTGGCCAATCCATTTGAAAGAATCCTTCGTAGAAAAGAAAATTGTCCACTAGCTTACCACGGTGTGGCCTGGCGTTATCATTCATGAGAATGAATTCATCCCATAATGCTGCAGCATAAAGGACACAATAGATCTGAAGATCTTATCCTTATATCCATAAATCATAGGTCTACGAGCATGCAAAACCACATGGTGGAGTCGGTTTTGAACAGTTTGAGTCAAAACTCTGATACCAGTAGCCTTCTGAACGTACTGTTGAAAGAAAGTGGAGTTTATAATGCGGTTTTCTCTGGCTGTTAGTGTTAAACACGTGTCCTCATTTTGTGTTGTTGCAGGCCTACGATCTTGTCCCGATCTTCAGCTAACATTTCCAGTTTCCAAACACCGCTTCCATAGTCTCGAAATGACACTTTGAAACTGCTACAACGGATTGCGTTTGAGCTACCTCTAAACGGCCGATGGCCCTCCAGGCTACCGATTCAACTAAGTCATCTTGCTCAGATATCGTATTCACTGGTACAACACGTTCAAACGCGTGTCAGTTGTTTTCAGTCTCCTCCTGCAGAAGAAATGCTGTAGGTGGCTTTTCACTCCTTATCTAAAACGCGTAGTTTTCGTCGTCACGGACAAAATTTGGACATTCCCAACATTGCAAACGTTATAATTTTCCTTTTTAACCTCTTCTATTTCATTTTTTTTAAAATAATTATTGATTACGTGTATGGTTATTTCATAACTAACTCACAATATTCCCTAATTGTTTTGAGCAGTGCGTTTTCCTACTCCTGAAAAATTGCGTATGTTTTTTTTTTTTTTTTTTTTTTTTTTTTTTTTTTTTTTTTTATTATTATTATTATTATTATTATTATTATTATTATTATTATTATTATTAAAAGAAACACAACAAGTTCCCCATGTACCACATAGTATCAAATGGGGCTTACAGAAGTAAGTAAGAAACACAATACAAACTAAACAGAAGAGAAAATTGAAATAAAATTAAGGATGATTACACAGTTTTACAATGAATTGACAAAAAGTGTTAAAAGCACTTCTCTCTGAAATAAATTGGTAAAACTCTGGAGGCCAGTTAATATTAAAATTTTTCAGTCCCAGTTTCAAGACTTTTCTTTCGCTCTCATATTTAGGACATAGAAGAAGCACATGTTCTACATTGTCCTCGCCGCCGAGGACACAGTCATAGACAGACTCAGGACTCAACTTAAATCTGTTCAAATAACTTTTAAAATTCCCATGTCCAGTAAGAAACTGGGTTAATTTATAATTTGTGAAGAAATGATGACACGACAATCTCATTTTAATAGAAGGGAAAAATCTTCTAGTTAAACTCCCTTTATTTGAATTAATGAATTCGTGATTCCACGACTCCACAATGCTTTCATACATGACCTTCTTATAGAAGGAATTGGGGATATTGACAAAAGTGTCAATTTCCTGCTTAGTCGCAGTCTTAGCAAGGAAATCGGCTCGTTCGTTCCCAACAACACCTGTATGACCACGAACAAATGAAAATGAAACCGAAATATTTTTATCCTTTAGATTTTTCAGTTCTTTTTGAATCTCGATAATGATATTATTAGAAGAAGAAATACATTTTAAGATCTCCAAGGATGAAAGGGAATCAGTACAAACGAGATAGTCTGAAACAGCACTGTTTTGTTTAGAGACCCATTTGACGGCGAAGTTTAAGCACAAAAGTTCAGCTATGAAAACGGTACATTCATCTCTGATTCTAAATTGAAAGTGCTCAAATTCAAGACCATTTTTGAAGACAACAAATGCGAGACCAACCTTGCCATCAATTTTGCTGCCATCAGTATAGCAAGTTACAGGCGAATCATCTACGATTTTATTGCTAAACTGAATAAAATTAACAGCATTTCTTTCTGAAGGATGAGGGAGATCAGATAGAGGTAATATACAATCATACTGAGAGACAGAAGAAGCAGAAATATTTTCCTTATAAGCAATAGAATGAAGAATGGCAATGTCAATCGGAGGAAAGCCAGAAATTGCATAAACAGACTCATAGCTTACGGTACGATATCCACATATGACCCGCAGAAGTATCCGCCTTTGAACACGTCGTAAATATCTATAATTTATCTTCTTCTTGAGCGATATACCCCAGACTCTAGAGCCATACATAATGAAGGGGGCAATTCCTTGTTTATAGATGAGCGAATGAACGTTGTAATTAATACCGTATGTGTTGCGTGCAATACGACTTAATCCACGCTGTAATTTATCACATTTCTCTGATACATAAGTTAAGTGTTGTTTCCAAGAAAATTTACAGTGAAGAAAAACCCCAAGATATTTCATTTGCTTTACCACAGTCAAAGGGGTGCCATCGAGAGATAACTGAAATGCATCATAACAGATGTTTCGCTTTTCAATAATCATAACCCTGGTTTTATCATGATTAAAATCTAATTTAAAACCTTTTGACCAGTTGGAGGCGAAATTTAAAGTCTCTTGTGCCTGTAAGAAAGTATCAGAAAAGTCCCTACTCTGGAAGCAAAACAAAACATCATCCGCAAAGGCTATAGTATCACAACAAGCAAGATTTTCCATAATAAATTGCGTATGTTGCAGGTGAGTAGCATGTTGCCTTGATATGTTGCAAATGTGTCTTTTAGAAATACACAGCGGAATGAAAAAAAGCTTCCGTTGAACAAGATTTGTTAGCATTTCATAGAAATATATTCCCTCAAATTCTTATCCGAATGTCTCTCAAAAATATTCCTTTTGATTAATTCTGGGCTTCATAGCACACACTTCTGTGAATAAGATTAATGCTGTCATTTGCAGTGTCTAGATTTTGGGTCCATTCTTAACGTTTTTAGTTTTATTACTTTTTTCTGGTGTTCATTACTGGCTAAATGGTTTTAAAACCGCTTAACATCAACATTCTACCCTGGTTTGAATGAACGGCTGCTTTCATAGTTTACCTTTTGCGTAACATAAATGCGAATCAATAAACAAGCAAGCATTTTTTACAGAACATATCTAAACTTTTGGCATTCAAGATATGGAAAAAAGCTTTATTGTCCTTAATACAAAAACTGGGCTATCCTTTCTATTCAGTCTTCGACAGTGTTTGAATTAAAATTAGGGCAATCAGAGCATGAAATTTTTGCATATTTCTAAATATATAAATTATTTGTCCGTTTGAGAAAATGTCCCTTTTTATGGACTCACGCCTTTGTCTTACTTCTAGATGAAAATAGTTGTTTCACAACTAAGAGGCTCCTTCCCTTTGTCTTGTCTTCTTCCTCCGATTCCGAGAGATAAATATTCAAACAAATACATCAAGTATTTTTTTTTGTAAAATTGTAGAATATTATAATGATAATAAAATCTATGGTATATTTAATATGACTTACTTGTATATATGGCATGTATACATTATACACGTGGCATGTATATAGTGCCCCAAATGCTTCTTTTTTGGTAAAAATATATAATGTTTCAAAATTATGTTATGTAAAATTTTCGGTAGCAAATTCCAGATATTGAAATATCATTTGTCGGGAAGTTGTAGAGATATTAGGTATTTTTTGAAAACAGGAGACATGAAAAATAAGTAGTGCATTCGACAGGACTCGAAGCACGGACCTCTCGAATACGCGCCGAGTTTGCTGACCACTACACCACGGAGGCTCGCTAAGAAGGCCGGAGAAATACCTTATATACTCCCTTTTAAAGGCAACTGGGGATTAGGAGACCCAGTCGCCATATCCTGGAGGTGGAGAATCATCCTTCACCACCTTTTTTAGTTCGGGCGTCACTATAGAGACATTAGGTTATTTCGAAACAGGAGAGATGAAAAATGAGCAATGCCCTCGCCGTGACTCGAACCACGAACCTCTCGAATACCCGTCGAGCGTGCTGACTACTACACCACGAAGGTATGCTAAGAAGGCGGGAGACATAACTTACAAAGTAAAGCGAAGAAACAACAGACAGTTTGAATGTAGCTACAGTGTTCATCATATCCAACATCAAGGATACTGAATTATTAAACTGAAAACAGAATTCAAACTAGCTTTGATCTGATAATTTTATGAAATTTTGTTGAAGCATAAAATAATAATATTGAACGCTTAGATACATTCATATACGATATATTTTGATTGCAAACTAAATTCATGTACTTATTACAACTGTGTATGTTTTAAGGAATTGAAAGAAAAGCTCATTTACTTCTTATATATAATTTAAGCCTGACTTTTCAACGATTTGAAAAAACTCTTTGAGAAGAATCTAAAGTTTCTTGTTTATGGACATGACTCCAAACATCTTGTTTCACAAATAGAAGGCAAACAGATATGCTAGCGGACGTAAGGTTATACGATGCCTTCCCGTTCTTTATCTTGTAGCATAACGCAAGGGGCAGTTTCTACCAATGTCGGTCTCGTGGGTCATTTCCCGTCTTTCTTAATGGGCCATGAAGAGTAACGAGCAGATCCCGTTCTGAGCACAGATCAAGTACAAAAGCACCGACTTGAACCCACTGAGTTTTAGTAGTAAAGGTTGAGGCAAGCTTTATCTTTTTTTAAAATCATCGACTCTGATTTGGACTAGAGAGAACCATGCTGTAGTACAAATTACCGTAACTTTATTATTCCACACTCTGTTTCAGTATGGAAAGATCCTCATTACTTTGAAAGGTACTTTGAACAGTAGATCTTAATTCTTTTTTATAAAAATATATTGCCATGTCTTCTGTTGATTTATATTTCGCATAAATTTGATTTGAGTTTCAGCGAAAATTAAACAAACGAAATTTCTGTTCTAGTGCATTTTTTTTTTTCAGAAGATGGATAATTACTAAGCATCGCTTGCGTCCTAGTTACTAAGCATGCTCCTTTTATTAGTTACTAAGCGTCGCAAGTTGCAATCTATATTAGTTACTAATTAATTATATTGAACTTCCTTGGTATGACGACGTTGTTAAAAAGCGAATTTGGGCATTTATAAAATAAAATAGATAAATAAAATAAACATTAGTTACTAAAAGCGACATGGAAACAATTGGCAAATAAATATGTCATGATTTATGCTTAGATTTAACATCACTTCTGAAAGCAAATAAAAACTTAAAGATTTGTCTGTAGGAAACTATCTTAAATCGAACAATTTAACATAAACACTTAAACTAACTTACGCAATTAAAGCTTAACGCTTTAACACTTAACGTAACTAATTTTATCTATATAAGCGAATTTTAACTAGCAAACTCATTTTGCTTCCAGTCCCTAGTGGCCGAGTGGCTAAGGTCGCTGAAATAGAATAATAGAAAATTAATTGACCTGAAAAGATTAATGTACTGAAATAGATTAATCCCAGGTGAAAGGCCTGGCTGCATGGTTGTTTTTCGTGGTTTCTTTTATGTCTAACGTGAAGGCTGAAGAGTTACTCCAAGAAACTCTTCCACGAAGGCACCCCTCCTCTTAAGTAGATAATCGTTGTTTGTTTTGCCATTAGTGGAATAACAAACCATTTCATTTCCAAACGTATTTAAAAGAGTAAAAGTATTAAATTTAATTTTTTAGGCATTAAAATGCGAAGTTGCTTTACTTAGTTTAAAGAGACTTAGAAATAATAATATTACTATCGTCGGAAAGCAACAATGCTAATCTAATGTAACATATAGAATTTTTAATCAGATTTTGACCTGGTACTTGACTTCAGACATCAAACAGAGCAGTATGTAGTCAAAGGTAATATCATAAAGAACTTAATTTATTACTTTTAAGTAAAACTATTATTATAATATAAATACTTATGAGTAGCTTTTATACTTAAATTATAAATTGTAATTTTGTATATTTAAATTACTTAATCGTTAGCGTTAAATATTTCAAAAGGTTTTTAATACGAAATATTAAGATGTGTTTTTTTCACTGCGTTCTTAGCTCAAAAGCAAATCATTAGGAAATTGCAGTATTTTTATAAATGAGGTGTTTGGTGGGATAAGGATGCCATTTACGTCTTTTAGTGTAGTGTCTCTTCAAGAAATTAACTAAATTCCATACCAAAAATTAAAGTGGTGTCTATTTTAAACAAAATAAAATGCTTTATAACCACAGCTTAGATTTACGTTTATCTGTTACATTATATCTTCAGGTAAACGACCCCGCCTAGAGAATTCTAACACAAAAGAAAGCAGAAAGAATTCAAACGGATAGGAAAATATAAATTATGGAAATTAATTTTTCTTTTTTTGATGCATCACATTTTTCAGAATATTCAACAACAGAACGACAAACCGTTTTGTCACTTTAAATTCGAAAAATATCAAGAATATTGTCAAGAGAATGATGGATACTCATAGCATTCCATTATAATGAGGAAGCGGAAGAGAGCGATAAAAGAAATGTTTCGTCTTTTACTCAAGTAAGAATGAAGATGCCAAACTGGAAAATTTAGTTAAGGCCAAAATTGTAGTTCGGTTAAGTTATTGGATTTTTAGAAAACTTGAAGCATTAAAGCCAAATTAGAGTACCAAAGAACTCATTCTGAATGTAGCATTTTGGCTAAGATAAGAGATTCTTTACAAATTTTGAGTGAATAGCCAAATTATGTAGTAAAAATTACGCATTGATTCATTATTGTTCATTGAACGGAAGTTTGTTCCTTCCCCTTGAAAAGTCATCTAATCTCCGATCAATGACGATAAGTACTTGGTTTATTAATTTTCTTTTTCAAAGTTTGAATTTTTATTCCATGATTCAAATTCAAATACCTTTCAAAATCTTTTTCATGATCTAAATTCAAGTCCCCTTAAAAATTTTTTTTTCATGATTTATATTCAAGTTCCTTTTAAAAAAAATTTTCGGAATTAAATTTCATACTTCTGGGTTACCTCATTTTGATACATTCTATTAAATTTATATTAGGAGATAATATAATCTATATTTCTTTAGTATTGATTAAATTTGCAAGTTAATATATATATGTATATATATATGTATATATATATATATATTATATATAAGCTAAAAGAACATTATATACTAAAAGCTACCAACTTGAAAATGAGAGTTTCCAAGTGGTTCCAGGAAAAAGCACGCCGTCAACGTTCAGGAACGTTCCTCCTAGCCAAGCCGTAATGTCACAAGGTCAGTTGTTGCACAATCCATTGTTTTGAGAGTATAACAGGGGCGATCGCCCCTGGCAATGGAAATTTTCGTTTCTGTAGATAACTGTTCACCTAGTGGAAATTGTTCGGTCCTGGGAGCTGCGTGAGATGACAATGTGCAAATGAATATTCATTTGATGATTTTGATCGTAAATAGTTTTAGTTGGTATTTTAGTCCAGAAGTAAAGGTTTTCATGTCTAAAACTGTGCAGTCCTGATTTACGCGTGATAGTCTGTGATATTACAATATACGGAAAGTATTTTTTTTTTTAAATTTCATTTAAATAGGATGGTGAAAGTAGTTAAAAAGTTTCGGAGTTAATGATCATTTTAACACCTCCTATATAAAAAATACTAGTTCTTCTTCAAAACATCATTTTATACTCTTTTACTTCTAGTAAATATATCTCATTTTTTTACCTCCTCTTACCATTTATAATCTACGTACTGTCTGTTAGCACGTATACTGCTTTAATTTTTTCTTTCCGCTCCATATCTGTATATTGTCATTCCATCTCATGGCGAAGCTATTGCAATTCTAATTTGAAGATTTAAAGCCTCAGGGAAACTTCAGAATAGTGAAGAAGTAAATTTAGAAGAAAAAAAAAAAAAAAGAAAGAAATCGTTTTAGAACGCATTTCCATAAGAGAGATTTCTTTCATCAATCAAACTTTCAAATAGTCACCGCTTACCTGCTAAATTTCTTTCATCAATCAAACTTTCAAATAGTCACCGCTTACCTGCTAAATTTCTTTCATCAATCAAACTTTCAAATAGTCACCCCTTACCTGCTAGATTTCTTAAATTACCTTCCCACGATCGTGTATGTGCACCACACGTAGATTTGTTTATTTTCTTCTTTTCTAATTTTAGCTCATTTGATCTAAATAAGCACGATGTTTTGTCGTCATTTTAAAGACAATAATTTTGAGTGTACATTTTAAGGCATAATTAACTGTGAAGTGAGAATAAACATCCGTTTGCAACATCTTAAACTTCATTCACTTCCTATGTTAATGATTATACTTACATTTTACACATATTCGATGTTAATTGGATCTTAGATTTAAAACTTCGTTCTTCACTCTCACGCCAGAGAAAGTAATATGTTGTGTTCTTAACACAGTTAAGGCATTTGAATACACTATCCTCTATTTAGCGCAGTTTTATTAAAGAATCATAAGTTATAATAACTATGAAATCTTTATTTAACAAGTTAGAAAGTTTGTTTAACTCATATGGAATACAAATCTAAGTTAACAGTCTTTACAAGCATTTAAATCGAAGTGTTGAAAATAAAGCAGTTACAAGATACTCGTTTATAAGTTTTAAATAGCTTCAGGATTACCTATTAATCAATATTACCATGAGTATATTAGATAAAAGAAGGTAACACGCTGAAAAGAATGAAGCACAAATACAATGCAAGTGCAAAATCTTTTTAAGATTTCTGCATCTAAAAAATTTAGGTAGAATGTTCTCTCGCCAATATATCGCTCATTTGTTTTTGACGTTGCCGAGTTTCATTATGCAAAAGTGACACTAATTTATTATAACACAGACATTATTAATTTACTATTTCACTGCCGTGTGTTGATAGCAATTCATTTATTAGTTTTTCGATTTCCGCATTGCACTGTACGTTTTTTGCGCTGCTCGCAGTCTTTTAGGGTGGGTAGGGTGGGTGGAAAACTAGATGCAAACGCAGCTCTGATTTCTTCTGTATAATGCAATGAGTTCAGTAGCTGTGCTTCTTCAAATTTCGAATTCTCCGGATCAAAATACAGGTAAGTTTACTTTAGTTTGCTCTCAATTTTCATCTAACTTTGATTTATAAAGGTAGTTTATATCTTCACTGAGTTATTTCAATCTTAATTTAGCTTTATTATTTCGGTTTTATTCAGTATGGATCAAGCAACTGCAAAGAAATTTCGTGGAAGAGCTAAATCGGCACTGATTCGAATATACAATTCTATAAAAGACGAGTCATACAAATCTCTTAACAAAAAAATAATTAACCGTTATAATTCAGAAATTAGACACTATGTGCCCTAAATCTGAGGGTACAGGTTCCAATTTTGGAGAGTGAAAGAGTCTGAGAACACGTATTTTGAAGCTAAAGCAAAACTTCCAAATGCTGTTGATAAATATTTAATTGAATCAAATACGCCTGCTATTATATGTAATCAAATACCTATAAAATTAATAATATTAATGTACCTAGTTTAAATTTTGAATCATTTAGTAATAAATCTAATAATCAGTCATTATTTCGAGACCTGTATATTTTGCTTGTGAAGCCGGTGGCGCAGTGGCTAGCGCGTCGAGCAGCTGCACAGGTCCGGGGTTCGATCCTTAGGTTGGGCAAGGTTGACTCAGCCTTTCATCCCTTGAAGGGGTCGATAAAATGAGTACCAAGTTCGCGCTTGGGGACTAAATACCGGGGGCCCTGCGACGAGCTGTCCAGGGCATATGCTGACGCACCCCGTGGCCGAAAGTCAAGAAAGCAGATTTCGGGGCATTGCAGGCGGTGACCCAGTAGGGCTGTTGCACCACTGAGGTTTTTTTTAGCTTATATTTTACTTAAAAACGAACCGCTTCCTAACATGCAAAAGTTTCATTATCTGAACGAATTATTAACTGATGAACTAGCACTGGCAATCAAATATATCTCGTATTTCTGAGTCTAATTTAGAAACTTGAGAAAAATAACATCAATCAAAACATTCACGGAATGAGATAGGATGAATAACTCAAAGGAACATAAATTAAGGTAATAAAATAAATAAAAATAAACTCACAATATATATTTTATTACAAACATTCAGAGACCCGTAAAGCATGGGCTGAGTAAACACAAGATGATGATCTTCCAACTTTCGAAAAATTCATAGTATTTCTTAACAACAGATGTGCGTCCTTAGAAATGTACAACTATGATGATGCATATACAACTCTAACGGTGAAAATAAAAAATGTGCAAAAAAATCCTAAAATTGTTTCGAATAATGGATTAAAATAAATTAAGTGTGAGAAAAGTCATTTCCCTTTCAAACTTATCAAATTTAAAGAACTGGGTGACAAAAAAAAAAAAAAAAAAAAAGGAAACATTTTGTTCTCAAAAATAAAGTAAGCACGAACTACGAATCTGAAAAGCATTTACATGTCGTTCTTGTCAATAGAAAGATCATTCAATTCTTCACCAGAATAATAGCTAACAGCTTTAAGTATGCCATGTCCCCTAATAAGAATCAGAACACTCACACATCTTTGCACTCTAGCAGTGAAACATATACGGATGTTTCAATTAATTTTGTGAAGTCGGCTTTCGCACTTCTACCGACGACGCTTACTTTCGTCAAAGATTCATGTGATCGGGTTCAGTTCGGTTAAATTAGGCTAGGATATCTGAATACGGTAAAGGACACAAGTGCTATCTGCCTAAGCGGAGCAATGTCTTTGTAGAGAACTTTCTAAGGAAAACTGACGCCTATTCACGTTACACATGAGGAAAAACACGAAAATGAACCATGCAACAAGTCCGTTCGTCTGGAATCGAACTCAAGTTGAACTCCCAACATTCAGCGGTCTTAAGCACTCAGCGACTCGTATGATCAGACTAAACAAGTTAGAGGGCTGCTCGTTTCGGACTAACAAGGAGCAGTCTTAATTCTGTAGCTAAGCACCGAATCACTGATTTAAGTGTCAGATATCCAAACCGAAGCGACTTCTGGTGCACTATCACTTCCTATGTCTATCTACCCATTCCTCATCGTAAAAGGATTGCACATGCTGAAGAGCGTCAGCATTCAGCTGACGAAATACTATTTACAACGGGCAAAGCAAACGCTTCCCTTGCCATCCTCTTCATCGGCAACACGAGGCATTAGATGAATTTCGGAGTCTAGCATGCAAGAAGAGAATATTCCGTAGTTTACCACTGAATTTAAAGTAATTTATTGCTATTTCTTACAAGGCTAGAGGCAAATTTTCTGTTTGGAGGTTTGGGTTGTGCTACGCATTTCATTTAAAGCTCAATTATTACTTCTTTTAAATTTCCATATGACAATGTTCCATACTGCAAGACTAAGACATTTTTTAGGAATTTGAAGCAATATGTACAATTCAGCAATTCAAAAAAAGCAGCCTGTTAGTAGTTATCATGTTAAAGGCATGTATTTCTCTTGGTGTCTTTTCAGTTGTTTAGGAGGGACAGAACAAGCGCTTGAACTATAATAATAGATAATATAACCAAATTCATCGCGTCTTCATCGCATCAATGACGAAATAATGCAACGCATACTAATTGCTGCGAGGGCAATTTTTTCCTCGAGGAGTTTGTTCCATTTCAAGAAGACTTTATATGCTATTAGCTAGGCAGCATTAGCGTCGGAAAATTTCGCCATGGATTAAGTTGCATGTGCACTCCTATCTCAGAAGTTGAGGCGGGAAACGAAGCGGTATATACATACGTGTGCAAAATTAAGAGAATTTGCAAATTATGCTGCCTGTTTTTACGAATATGCCGCCGACAAGTTCTACAAATATTCAGAGTCGAATACGTAAGCGTACACGTGCGTGTCTGCGGAGCTGTGATTGAGAAGACGATTTAAACGCAAGAGGGCTTTTTGGCGGATTGTGTGCTCACACTCCTTCACGATATTTGCTGGGTTTCCCGCAAGACTTGGGTAAATTTTACGAGTTATCAGGTTAAATGAGTAGCCGCGAACGTATATATGACGGAATAGTTTGGTTTGACTTGGTTTATTTGATTACAGCAAAGCAAACGAGGTTTATCTGCCTAAGGCAAGGAATGACTTCGTAGAAGACTTTTTAAAGGAAACTGTCTGGTATACACTTTACACATGAAAAAAAAAAACAACGAAAACAATCATGCAGACAACCTGATCACCGGGATGCGAACCCTGGACCGAGCTACACGTGTTCAGCGACTTTATCTCTCGGCTGCTGATAGAAAGATGACGGAATGAGATGGAGAATTGTCGGTAAATTGAAGGCAGGCCAATCACAAGAACAGGTGGTCACAGAGCTCAATGTAGCGCCCAGTGTCATCTGCAATTTGTGGAAACCGTTTCAGGATACTGGATCCATAACGAAAGCACCTGGACAATGGCGGCCAAGATCCCCAGCAACGAATGAGAATCATTATTTGGAACTTTCCGCGAGGTGACAGAGGACTACTACAGCTTCACAGTTTTCACGTGAGCTAAATGCTGCCACTGTAATCCGAGTTGCACGGTCTACAGTTGTCCGAAGGCTTCACGTGATAGGCCTACATGACAGAAGACCAGTTGTTTGTGTCTCGATCACTGTAGCACACAACAGAACGTGTTTGGCACACTGCAGACAACAAGCGCCTTGGATCAAACTTCAGTAGAGCACCATGCGTTTTACAGATGAGTCTAGAATCAGCCTGGACACTGATCCTTAACGTACCTATGATGATGTGGTGTGAGAGGCCTAGCCTTATCCTACTGGCAGAATTTACGTCGCTCAATGGTCTTTTATAGTCTGCGCCAGAACAAGCCAGAAGAAGCAACTGCCAACAGCCCCAAAAAAATAAAGTTAGAAAACATAACAAAACAAAAAAAAAGAATCATAAAATACAAGCAGTAGGTACTATTATATAGACCTCCGTAAAACGTACCTGTATCTGTAGAGAACCTAAAAAAACGATACCTTTTCTTCCGCATTTGGGAAGAGGATCATTAAGCAGGCGGATGTGTAATGGTTTGGGCAGGTAATATGTTGGACATCTGCACACCTCTGAATGTGTTTGACAAAGGTCATGTGTTTGCTATGAGGTACAGAGAGAAGATCTTAGAACCCTATGCTCGACTTTTCAGGGGCGCAGTTGGTCCTAGATTCTTGTTAATGGACGACAGCGCTCGTCTACATAGGGCTCAGTTGGTCGACGATTACCTGGAAACTGAAGATATTCGCTACATGGATTGACCAGTCAGATCTTCTGACTTTAACCCTTTAGAGCCTGTCTGGGACTCTCTTGGGAGGGCAATTTCATCTCGCCATCCCCCCCGAGAACTATCCCAGAGTTTAAAATTGTCTTGCTGCTGGAGTGGAAGAGACTGCTAGAGGTACTCTTCAACTGCCTCCTGTCGTCACGCTGCGCGAACTGTCTGGCTGAGGGAAGGGACTACACCTCATACTAGACTCATTTTCAGTTCGGTAATCACAACGTGGATTTTGCGTTTGAGCTTTACTAATAATCAGGAGTACATAAAATGATTGATTGGTGCATCTCTTTCTCTGTTATAAATGTAAATTCATAAGAAATGTCATTAAAATCTGCCTATTTGTTTTTGAGAATTTTGACATAATGTGTAAATTCTTTTAATTTTATACTTTGTCAAAAAAGAAGCCACTTTTTTCTACCTACACGTTGTAACATCAGTACACCCGTGTCGGGTGAAAGAAAGACAGGTTGTCTTTTAAATTATTTATTTGATAAACTAAAATAGATTTCTTGATTAAAACATAAAAATAAACTGATCATTACAGCCCTAAATCATACAATATCCGCTAACGCAGATTGGATGCAAAAAAGCGTCCTTTTTACTGTAGTTACAGTATAAAAAAACTATTGTTTTACAGAAACCACTGGCGTGGTTTAGGACGTAAAAGATGCGTCCTGTCACCTCAAAATCACATGAAGAACTCTTACACAAAGATTTCACTCGTTTTGTTATCTGCGAAGAGAAACATAATTAGTTCCTTGTGTCCGGAAACTCCCAGGGGGTTTTATCTGCAGTCCTGCTTTTGGCAGGTATGGCCCATTTCGTCCGCGAACAAACAGGAAGTTATAATTCAGCACCTGTGCCCGCGGGGGTGCTAGTAGCTGTATCGTCACAACCCCTTTTCTCCCCGGGGGGCGGGGGTTTTCAGAACTCCAATTCCCGGTAGCTACCACAGCAAGTTTTCAAAGTAAACTAATTAGCAGTTATTAGCCTTAATACATTTTACAACAACACTGGGCTAAGTACCAAGGATAATATATAACCAGAACTATATAGAGGCCAGTAAAAAAAATATAAACACACAATACTGAGAAATAACTTAATTATTCATATACAAATAAAGAACGTATAATTTTCTGAAAAATGGAACATACATTCCTAAGTTTAATATTAATTATATATCTAGCCAGGCTGAAAAGGGAAACCTTGCAGATTTTTAATTTTCCGTTTGTGATAAACTCTCAATGGTAACCCAACACCTGGATGAGAACTACTACATTTGACCTCAAAATAAACATGTACATTTAATTTGGCTTTAACGTCAGAAAAAAAAACCACTTCATTACAAGTTGGATTTACCTCATTCATGAAGTAGCTAGATTTAATCCCCTTTGATCGTTCAGTATCAGGCACTAGTATAGATAAATGATAAACTGGGGATTCTTCTACTTTCCTTGGTAAATTTACACTACTAGGTGTCTTGGGCAATTCTCCTACGGAATTTCTAGGCATTCGCAAACCTCCCGAGTCTGGTTGGTACGAAACGTCATTTAGCTTATCTACAGTTTCTTGTTCGTGCCGAACCGAAAAGATAATTCTTAACTTGTACACCTTTCCCAAAGAGTTACTGTGATCGTTTAACGCGACTAAGTCACAAGATGGCTTTACAACGTCACTTTTCTTTTGTAGGTCCGCTATAAAAGAATATTTTATTGTAGGCAGTGATAGTCCATTCACTTTCGTTTCAGGCAGAAAGAAATTGGTTTTCTCTATCCTTTGTGTTTGAGACAAGACTTTACCCCTTTCTATAATGAGGGGAGAAACTTCGCTTGAGGGTTCGAGTTCGCCGCGTTCAGACTCCAGTGGACAACTTTTCCCCATTTCATTCTTTGATTGACTCGGAGCTCGAATACCTGTTTTCACCTGAAAGAAAAGTTTATCGTGTTGATCTACGGCTAATTTTTCGGCGGTTCTGTTTCCTAACAGATAATGTTCCAATTCATTTCGAGTGACCGCTGCTTTTGTTGTTACTTGGCCAAAAGTTCCTTCTATTGTAACATTTGCTAAGGGTACACAAATTGGGGCCTCATCAAACGGGTGTTTGACCCAAACAGTCTCGCCCGTCAGCATCGAAGGAGTGAGATATTTCTTGCAAATTACGTCAATGCATGACCCGGTATCTCTCAAAACTGGCAGATCAAAACCGTTCACTTTAGCCATCGTTAGATACGGGGCTAAACAATCTTCTTCAATCTCCTGGACTCTATTTACAATAAACGGAGTTTTGAGATCCCTTTTAATTTCCGGACATTGAGGCCTTAAGTGTTGGGTTGAATCACAAGAATAACACTTAAGGGGTCTTCTCATATCAAATTGACGCTCATTCTGATTCCGGAGATGTTCTTTTCTGTCAGAGGCATATCTATCTTCCCCTCCAGACTGGTGATACTTTTGCGGATCCCTGGAATTTAAATTATTTCCCCTTTGTGACTCCGAACTATGAACAGGAGAGATCTTCTTCCGGGGTTCACGCACATTTTCACATTCTTTCAGCATTTCCGCTAATTTCTCTGGAGTCGTTATCTTCGACCATTCGTCAATAAAATGTTGCCGCACTTCGGCATTTACACGACGCTTCATTTGGTCTGTTATCATGAGCTCCTTTAAAAGGTCAAAATCCGTAACTTCCAAACCTGCAATCCATTCTTCAAAGTAATTTCTTAATTCAAAGGCAAAATCTCTCCAAGTGGTTTGGGGGTGTTTCTGAGATTGCACGAATTTGATGCGAAATTTTTCTGGGCTAAGTTTGAACCTTTTAAGCAGTATCCCTTTTATATAAGCGTAATCATAAGCCTGCTGTTCTGGTTCTCGCATAATCAGCTGAACTATGTCAGTTGGCAAAATTGTCAATAAAACCGAAACCCATTCTGATTGGTGAAGATTCGCACGCTTTGCTTAGCGCTCAAACATGACTAGATACAAACTGATATCGTTCTCTTCAGGATCAAATTTTGGCATCATTTTTTTTTAGATCGTATCGGCTTTTTTTTAGTCCATTTTCTTCATTCCCACCATTTCCAGAGTCATTTCCGTTAGCGGCTAGTAAACGTAACTTGGATAATTCAAATTCCATTTCTTCTCTTCTAATTCTATCCTGCCTTTCTTCTTCTTCTCTCCTAATTCTTTCCTGCTCCTTTTTTTCTTCTCTCCTAATTCTTTCTTGCCTTTCTTCTTCTTCTCTTCTAATTCTTCTTTGCCTTTCTTCTTCTTCTCTCCTAATTCTTTCCTGCTCCTTTTTTTCTCTCTCAAGCCTCGTTGAAGTGATATTTTCTAACAGGCCTTTCACTAGTTCCTCCTCATAGGATTCATTTCCCATAATCAGCTGTCTTAAATCCAATATCCTAAGTTCAGGGCTAACTTTTTCCCCTAACTCTTCAGCCAAGGATTTAAGATCCTCTTTCCTAACTTTTGCTAAGAATGCCATGATATAACCAAAATTATGATCCTAACAATTTTAGCTCCCTCACACTACAGATACATACAATTGATTTAAACAGATATCATTTTCACAAGAGAGAGTAAAAATTAAACTTTTATAATTTTTTTTCACAACCTATTTTACAGATGTTAGACAAAAACAAGACAGTTTACACTATATAATATGCACATTATGCATTCAAAAATAAAAATAAAAACAAAAATTGTCTACTTGAGGACGTATGAAACTACAAATAATATTATCCTCTGAAAAGCTTTAAATTCAGTTGCGTAAAACACACTTGCTTATGATAATACATAAGTACACTTGCTTATGATAACTTTCCTCAAAATTTGGGATATGTTAAAATATGCATTCAGAAATACAATAAATTACACAATACCTATCCATATGCTAGTAATTAACATTAATATGACAACAGTTAAAAGGAAAGATACTGGGGGTTTTATCATTCCCCTTTTACTCCTTCAATAGAAAAAAAAATTCTCAGTTCTTACACAAAAGTTTGACACACCTTAACTGAAATTCTAATATTTATAACATTCAAAACGTCTTAGAAATGATATGTCAGAATGCCACCTAACATTAAAACCTTCAAGTTACAGTAATTCTACTCCTTTACACAATCCAATATATAAGTTTAATTTAAGCACAACACATTAACATTTCAGATATTTAAAAAAAATCTATTAACACAGGTTTAAATTCTAAATTTTATACTTTCTTATTGTAACATAAAACCCAAAAAGCACATTTCTTTAAGTTTTACAGGAACAAGTTGACTTAAAACAGTTATGTGAACTTACATACTGATTTACAGAAATAAATTGAATTACTTTACTGCCTCAATATAAAAATCCAAGGTACTTACCCGTCTGGATTGGAGAGTTGAAAAGGTTGTGATGCAACTTCGCTTCTCACAATTTAAGATTTTATGGGCACTGATGATCCAGGCACCTATAGCGCACACACACAAGATCTGTTGATCTAAATTTTCTCGATCACAAGGGTGATCACCCACATATCACTTTTTCAATACTCTACACATCACCATGATCTGATGATCTTCGGACAATGATTGTCCCGCACGCTCACTGGGGTAAATTTTCTCGAACACAAAGATGATCGCACAAGTAACACCTTTATCACCGCGCTTAAAGATGAGCTTATTTCAGGAGACTGTCGTTCCTCTTTTCTGGACTGATGTCCGTAACTTCTTCGTGGATTCTATTCCCCACTTCGAAGAGCTGTAAATCACTTTTCGAACGGATGTTCGTAAATTCGTGCTGCACTTCAGAGCCTGGCGGTCTGTACTATCTGCAAACACTTGATGATGTTGGGACAATGGCTGTTCTACAAACTCGAGATGAATTTCAGACTCGGACGGTCTGCAATCTCTGTATGGATTTTCTTATCTCCCCGCTTCGGAGAGCTGTAATCATTTTTTGGAACTGATGTTCGTAACTTTTCGTGTTGCACTTCAGAACCTGACGGTCTGTAATATCTGCAAAACACTGTTGATATCCGGTCAATGACTGTCCCACAATCTTGAGATGAATTTTTAGAGCCTGACGGTCTGTAATTTCTGCATGGATTCTCTGATCTCGTCGCTTCGAAGAGCTGTAATCACTTTTTCGAACTGATGTTCGTAACTTTTCGTGTTGCACTTCAGAACCTGACGGTCTGTAATATCTGCAAAATACTATTGATATCCGGGCAATGACTGTCCCACAATCTTGCGATGAAATTTTAGAGCCTGACGGTCTGTAATTTCTGCATGGATTTTCTCATCTGAACCGCTGCCACCATTTATTATAGCTGTAACATCAGTACACCCGTGTCGGGTGAAAGAAAGACAGGTTGTCTTTTAAATTATTTATTTGATAAACTAAAATAGATTTCTTGATTAAAACATAAAAATAAACTGATCATTACAGCCCTAAATCATACAATATCCGCTAACGCAGATTGGATGCAAAAAAGCGTCCTTTTTACTGTAGTTACAGCATAAAAAAAACTATTGTTTTACAGAAACCACTGGCGTGGTTTAGGACGTAAAAGATGCGTCCTGTCACCTCAAAATCACATGAAGAACTCTTACACAAAGATTTCACTCGTTTTGTTATCTGCGAAGAGAAACATAATTAGTTCCTTGTGTCCGGAAACTCCCAGGGGGTTTTATCTGCAGTCCTGCTTTTTGCAGGTATGGTCCATTTCGTCCGCGAACAAACAGGAAGTTATAATTCAGCACCTGTGCCCGCGGGGGTGCTAGTAGCTGTATCGTCACAACGTATACGGTAGCTTAACAGCTATAGAGAAGAACGTGATTGTCATTTCGTTCGCTTTAGTGCAATTTATCGTTGCGTTTTAGCTACATTGGTCATATTTTAATTCTTTTGTTTATTTTATTTTATTTTGTTTTATTTTGCTTAAAAGTTTATTATCAGAGCATGATGAATATTTCATTTAAGGCTGGTTAATCTTTTGCTCTTGTGCTATGTGAATTTCCAGAAAGCAGTGTTTTAAATTTGTAATAGTTAAATTTTTCTAAAAACATTTCACAAATAGTTAAAAAGAAACGATACGTGCTATATAAAATCTAATTAAAAATAATTTAGCCTTCAACATTTCTTTGAGAAAAAGAAAAAAAACTACAAATGATAGATCTTGCATTTCTTTAACTTCTTTTTATTGGATAAAAAAAATATAGGAATTTCTAAGGCTAAAAAACCAGAATTTGTAAGGTATTTCCAAATTTACAAGGAAACTAGTTAATTAGCTAAGAAAAGTTGTTCTTTAGTGTTGACAAAGGAAGTATGGGGACAAAGGAGAGATTTTGTAATTTTAATGTTATCAATATTCATCTCAAAATATGAAAACTCTCCTTGTCATATTAAAGCAAGTTTACAACTTTCACATTTGGGCGATAAAAAATAGATCTCCACTTCAAGCAACAGAAGCAAACCAATAAAGCTTCTTAACGAAGTTACAGTAAGAAGTAGGGACATTTTAAAATGATTGATAGATCGTATATACTTCTTGGCAAAAGAAGCTCTGCCATTTAACCATAATAAATATTGCTTGCTGAGAAAAGGATCGCAAAGTTTGAATACGTGTTGCGTCATAGAGAAAAGATTTTGAAGCAATGTGGGAAAATGCCAGGGCACAAAGAGACAAATGGATTATCAGCAAAAAGAATGTACCTTGATAATTGTGAAATCAGGCGACTTTACCTTGAAACTTCAGGTAACTTCAAATATCCCCAAACTTTGCTTTCCTTAATAAACTTGAATTAATTATCCTTCTGAATGACGAGAATTTTCTTTCTCACAATTCTAATTTTTCGAAGTACTTCTAAATAAATTAAGAGCCAGCCCATACTGCTGACTTCTTTATGCTTGAAGCTTAAAAATTAGCTGATTGGTTTCTTCTGTAGAATTTGAAAATAAACCTGCGCATGAACTACTATTATATATAAATACCAACAATATTCATAGCATTATGAGTGAAACTTACAAATTACCTTAATTCATTTTATCAATACCAGCTTCAAATTGCATCAGTAGAACGATCATTTTCAGCATTGTGGGAAGAATTAATAATCATAATAGAGTGCAGTCATTAGATAGATTAAAAGCACTTAACATATTATCTATAGAGAAACAACTTCTTTTAAGAATTAAAGCATACCCCTCATTTTGCGAAGATATTATAAAAGAATTATTATTCAAAATATAAGGGAAGAATTTACATTCAAATAATTTTAATTTTAATTAATGTAATCTAAGTGTTATTTCTAGCCTTTTTATAGTATCTTAGTTCTCAGGTATAAGTTTTTATCGCTAGAAACGAAATGATATGTGTATCTCCTATGTACATTATTTATATAAATGCTAATAAATTGTATAGTACTCAGATGAACCGATTACTGGTGAGTTTTAAATTTTTATTATTTATATTTATATTTTTATTTATGTTTTTATATAAATATACAATAACCAAATATTGAACATGCGTAGTGCCCATTCGTTAATACAGACTGTTTGTTTTAATTTTCGTGTTTAATGTTAATGAGTATGTTCTTTATGAAGAGACAGAATATGGCCCCGAATAAAACTTTGGCAAAACTATGTTAAGTGGAATACGACGGGCAGAAGACTGTATAATTTTCATCCCAAAATCGACCAGAATTTAAATAGCTGTTTTTCGAAACTCACCTACTACTTGATAGAGCATGGTCCCCATATTTCCTATCTTCATAGTTTGGCCTCAGAGACAGTGAACAATGCATTTGTGGTGGTGCTAGAGACAAAGATTACTATCTGTACGATTACCCGGCCAAACAGCGGATTTTCATTTGAAAAGACCCACTGTAACTAATATGTCGGCATGGGCCAAAGACACATGTAAGAATAAAAATACACCCAGCTGCATTAGAAATTGATATTACTGACATTGCTAAGAGCATTGTTAACATCCTGGAATAAATTTGCTGCTAATTTCCTCCGACACCCTACTGTCAGCAGCTCACCCTATATTTATATTAATTTACTTAATATCTTGTTTTGTATCCTTTTTCTGTAAAATAATTATCTGCTTTAATAATGTTTAATTTGATGATTTGTTTTGTTATTGTATTGTTTTGAATAATTGCTCACAGTTGAATTTTAGTACCTATGGCTAATTATTCAATTTTATGTTAAGGGCGGTTACATGGTTTTCTTTGTATTAAAATTTTGCCTTGAATTCTAATGTGTATTTATTTTGTTTTTATTACCTATGCCTTACTTTTGAAAATTGCATCATAAATAATATGTCCAAATAAGTATTATTTGTACTAATGTAGGTTTCGTGTAACATTTTACACTCATATTTAATTTATTCATTTCATTTAGTACCTAACATGGCATTATCTATGTGGGTGTATTGCTCTGAGCGCCAGTTTGCATTCAAACTCTGTTCATCATAGTATTTTAGTAATTAAACATCTTGACATCTTGCTGAGTTGCAAATTTGTATTTGTATTTATTTATTTATTTATACTTTTTATTTAATTAATTTCTTCCCACGTTTTATAATATAAGTACTAGACAATACTGTCTATGCTACCTCAATTAGATTATTATTATTTTGCTTTAAATCAATATGTTGTATTTAAGCATGTGCTATGTGTTATTCTGCTTTATATATTTTTTTAATCGGTCAACCCTTGTTAGGTAATGAGGCCATTAACCTTCCCAATATAATTATTATAGCTGTCTGTGTATATCAAAACTGCGTTAGCGGTATATGTATTAATTGCATAGCGCCATGTTTTCTTTAATTTTCCTTCTTTATTGTTTCACAAGCATACATTTTCAACTACCATACTTCGCTCTGCAAATAAATAAGTATATTCACTACAAATACCCCCTCTCCCAAATTTCTCTAGCTTTTATTTTTTCTCCCGTTTCCTTACTCCGTTACCTCTCTTCTTTCCTTAAGATGAATTCGTTCAACACCAGAATTGTTCTATCATGACTTTAGAAAATTCAATGTATTCATTCGCTGTTTCCCCCTTTAAAAGAAATAAGTTACGAATTTAATCATAGTAAACAATTCATATTACTAAATAAGACGTGCCCCTTATTTCAATTAATGACCCTCGATCTTTTAACACACTAAGTGGCTCGCCTTTCAACAGAAATTCCATCTTTGCCTTAATGTTAAAGAACGAATCCAGGAAGCAAATCATGCAGCTCAAGTTTATATAGTTATAAACTATATATAGGGGGTTATAAACTTTATATAGGGTTTCTTTGGCCAAGATGCTACTTCAACCCAGTGGATGGCTGCTCCGTTATCAGTATAAAAGTAAAAGTAAAAGAAATTGAAAAGTAATAATTTACCTTGAAATTTCAGATAAACAAAAATTTTGCCTTCCTAATCATATAATCATTAAATCTTCAATCACAGCGACAAAATAGAGAGTAGTGTTTGAGGCATCCTGCAAACTTGAATCCTGCATGGTATTTAATTCACTTTTAGGGATAGGTACGAAATTACAAAGAGACATTTTAGAAATTTAAGTTAATATTCGATTCCCTAAAAGTGTTTAGATGGCTAGAAAGTTTAAGATGGATAGGAATGCATTAACGGTAAACTAATATCTGAAGAGATTTAGGGTATCTAATACAGACTTAAGTTCATGTATCTTCCGGCGAATGCAAAATGTCGAATATTCGTTATTCTACTGTTCAAAGCTTAGGAAAGGAAGGAAAGAACTTCTTTCTCTGATAAACTCTCTAAACATTACATTTCTTCTTGCTCTGCATGTGCTTGTTCAAGACAAATTAGCATTCTCTTCTTTTTGCACATTCATTTCTTACGATTCTTCCGTGAAATTTTAATTTTTTTAAATTTGTGTTCTGTATTTCTTAGCTTTTTTTTTACTTGCCTCTGTAAGCCTTGTATAATACTTTGTGGTGGAACCCCCTACAAAAAAAAAAAAAAAAAAAAAAAAAAAAAAAAGAACCTACCGTTATAATCTCAGCTTGTAATAGACTCCATGTAATATATACTGTTATGAACTTCTTCTAGTAGACAGGCATTCTTCCCTAGTTAAAAGTGAAGAGTGAAGAGGACACTGAATAACCTGCACTAAATGGATTGGATTGGATTATTCAATTATGGCAAAGCACACGAGGGCTATCTGGCTAAAGGGAGGGATGCCTTCGTGGAGGACCTTTCTAAGAGAAACTGGCTCGTATACACGTTACACATGGGGAAAACCACGAAACCGCCCATGCAGCCAGCCCGTTCGTGGGATTCGAACTTCGGACCGAACTACCAGTGTTCAGCGTCTTTACCGCTCGGCCGCTGGTGGGCCGCACCTGCACTAAATGAGATATTACTAATTTATTAATAATGGAGATAAATTATTTTTCAAATATTTGGCCCAGTGACGCATAAATAAATTTACTTGTTTCAGTTAACTGATAGAATTTTCTCATTTGCCATGCTGGTTTAAACTACCCTTTACATTAGCTTATACTATTACAGCGGCTGCGCATTACTGCTGGACAGAAACATGAACACCCTGTTTAAAATTAGGATAAACGCTTTACTTCGATTTACACTATCCTTAAGGTATCACAAAGATGTGGTTATGTCTTTCAAAATACTCTGTTTCAGTAACAATGAAAGCGTTTTCGAAATTAAGACAAATCTTTCCAGAAGTAAAATTATTCAGTAGTCAACAATCTGCTTGCCTTTAAAATCACCTGGATGGGAACGCGATAAAGATATGTACATGATGGGGGGAGATCAAACGACAAATGGCACCGAAAGATATGAAAGCGAATGGCAAAATATCTTCAAATAATGGTATTAAAAACTCTACTTAAGTGCTTATCTGACAGAAGAGACATAAAAAATAGATTAAAATGGTACTGTATTGAAACTTTTTTTATTGAAAAAGACAGTATAAATTTACTTCCTTTAAATTCAAGTGTTTCGCAAACTTACCATAATTAATTTTATTCCGTTGTTTCAGTTTCCTTTAAAAAATTACAGGACTACTGAATATATTTCACAATAAATTCAAAACTGAATTTAAATCAGGAAAAAGCTAACATAATTATATAAGAGCTTGAACTTCCTGATTAAAAAAAATATTAGACCTTATTCACTCAATGCATGCTTGACTGATAGATGCTGCAATTTAAGCGATTTTTGAAAACGTTTTCCCTCCCAATGTCGGGCACTTGCCTATGCCGTCATCTGCCTCTCCTAAGGCCAATTATGGTGGTCTCTTTATTATGGAGGTACCTAATAGGTGGACCACCGTTGCCTACTATAAAGGTACAAAAAACTTTTACGTCCATGCCTTCTCCGGGATTCGAACCCGCGCCCTTTGGTATCACAGTCAAGCTCTCCTAACCACTATACCGTCTGGGCGGATTTTTTTGAGAACGAAGATAAATATAAAAATGCACTTGTTTCTGTGAAACTAATGCCGCGGAAGTAGTAAAGTAACCTGAGCATTAAAGTTATTTTATCATATTAGCATTTCAAAAATATCAAGGTTTTTGCATTCGTTTTCTTAATGCGGATGGCTAGCTAAAACTCATTCGGTCTCTGTGCAGCTGTTAAATTTTGCATTACTTTCATGCACAGAAAGAATGGCAAATACTGGATATGATAAATAGTTTTAATATTTATAATCATGCACCTCAATAACAAATATATGACAAGCGTAATCATATAGAATAATCTTAAACTGCTGATAAGTTTTTATCTTCTAACTTCACTTTACTATGTTACTTCTATGTAGATTATCATTGTCTATGGTGAATAGTGTTTAGAGCTCAGAAGATCTAGCTTAAATTCAAATGTAAGAATACAATAACAGTAAATAAAAAATATAGCTACATATAGTTGTAACCTGAACATGTAGATTGCAGAAATTAAAACCTAATTAGAAATTAAAGCTATTCAGCTTTTTAACTTAATAACCACCCATACAAATAGTTGCACATATCAAACATTACTTGCAAAATTAAATACATTCTTGCATGATGGAGGAATTCCGAGCAAAACACACATCAGACTAATAAACCGTTAACAGCCTAAGACAACTTAATTTACAAGAACATCAGAAGCTTATCTCAGATCATCTTACTCCTAATTCTTTATCCTCAAAGCGGAATCCTATAACTTTCTTTAACTATTTTATTTTATAAACGCGCTAATAGAAAGAAAAGAGCTCCCCCTTGCCTGCTTTCTGTTAACACCCTGCCTCTTTGTTATTGTTTTTTTATTTTTATCTAAATTTACAAAATCTATAAGAAAAAGGCACTTTGCAAAAGTGCGTAAAGTATCTTATGTTAATTAACCGTTATTAAGATTTAAGTCTTTATTATAACTTCTCCTTTCCATATTATTCACTAGAATGCAAATTAGGTTGTGTACTTCACCTAAATGTTTTGATTCCTTAGGTTACAGCTTCTGGAAGCCGTTGTTAGTGCTTTCGGCCATGTTTTCTTCTTGTTAGTGTTTTCGCCAATTCTGTTTAAAAGTTGTATTAGGGCTTGAGCATTCTCGCTAGCTTACGTTTTAAATACGAGCTCGTAAAATATCTCATCCAGCTTACTTTTACTCTATTGAATAGGCAGTTTTAGACTACGTTTGGAAAGTTTGAATTTAATTTTCTCTTATGTTAATTTAAATGTTATTGAGTGACGGAGGCTTGGTTTGTAGCACAAATTGTGTTAGTACTGCGACATTAAGACTAAATAAAAAAAGGTTATTTTAACTTTCTTCCTTATTTTGTGAATTGTTTAAAACATTGCGATAACCCTCTATTTGTCTACTAGGGTCTGCAAGACCTTAGGTTCCAGGTACACAGCAAACCTTCAAGTGAAAAAAATTAAAGGTTGAATAACTAAAACCGTAGCTGATTAGTTTAATTTAATAAAACCCTTATTAACTGAAAAACGTCCTTGATGCAGCTAAGTTTCCTGTACCATTTTACTCAGCTGTATTGTCGATTTAAAATTACCATTGTGTTTATTATTTATGAAATTCCCACTGCTGTTATATTGTGGACATTCGTACGCTCGTCGCTGACTGATGGAATTTTATAGCATCCTAGAAATGTTGAATTAGTTGAGCTTCAAATATTTTAATAATTCAATAAAGTGGAATTCGGTTAACTATTATTCCCTTTACTATAAGTTTAATTCTGTCGAACACGTTGGTATATGAAGGTATTTTACGAAAACACATGTTTGAGGACATCTAAGCTGAGATTCCTTGATTGCATGTAATAGGGAACTGAGGTAAAATAACATTGTAAAAATTATAAGAGTTATTTACAGAAAAGAGGACAGAAGGATTGATGAAAAATATCAGTAAAAAATGCTGTTTTATTTCATACTTGAAGAAATATATTGGGTATAATATTACGCAGTAATTAATATTGAGGAACGAAGTAAATGAAATTCACAAATTAAGCTTTAAACCTGATGTTTTATTAGATAATCTAAGCACTATCTTTGAGCTCTTGTTAGAGATGTTCATTATATCCGCTTTTATTCAAGTCCAGAAATGAATAATGCTGTTATTTCCGTCAGGATCTGGAGGTGAGAGAGGCTTGGAGTTTGTTTCTTTTTAGCTGGAGGTGCGAAATGCCAGCACATTGCTTCACTTCCAAAGCACTAGCGCCAATAGTGGCTCTTTGAGAACAAACCCCATAAAACATAGGCGCATGTAAGATGGGAATTAGCTGGAAGGAGCTTCGTTTAAATTTAGATGTTTTTAAGGAGTTCTTTGTTGAAACATTGTGGACCATATGAGGAGCAGAAATAGAAATATCATAATAGATGCACTGTGTACTATAAATACCGGAAATACTTTCCTTTAGTTTTAATTACAATGTCTTAAACGGATCATTTTAAGGTGAAATATGCAATAAAAATTGAAACGTACATGCTCTGGAAATAAACTAGCAGATATTTTGAATTATTTATTTCATTATAGAGGTATATGCTGCTGAATGATGAAACCCTTTCTTATGAAAAATATAGCACTATCTTACTTTTCGCTCTATAATCCCCTTACTATAAATTTAATTCTGTTGAACACGTTGATAATTGAAGGTATTTTACGGAAACAGGCAGAGGAATAAGGCAGAGGTCATCGAACGTTTTTAGATATATTTGCATAAATTTGTGCTTTTGAAACGCAATTAGAGCTTAATAAAGACAATTGCATCAGAACAAACTTTTCATTATTAAAAATGAGAATACATATTTATAAAACTTCTTATTGAAATCCTCCAGCAATGAAATCTAAATAAGGGAAGGTAAAATCGTGAAATGATAGAGTAAAACTTCCCATTGGAACAATGATCACCTTCAGTCGATCATGCTGGTAAAAGTCAAAGGTTTTGCTTTATATTATTTTGAACTTCAATTTTAGCTTACTATTACTTTTAAATAGATTTTTAAATTATGATCATTGGTTAATGGGTGATTTTCTAATGGTAACTCAATAGCCTTTTTCATCAGGACAAACTTTGAAGTGCGGAATGCTTCTCAAGACAGATACATCTTCATATCATGCACGTTTTATGCTTCGTTTTCCTTGGTGTTTGTTTATTTGGCGTTAAAGACGATTAGTTTTCTAAAACATGTTTCGATTTCCGTTTAACCGACGTACTATTTCGCTATTCAGTGTGAGGGAAAAGTTTCGTTCAGATATTATTATAAATAAAAGAAGTCTTTCCTACTTAACAATCATCAGAACTTTTGCATTAGAAACTTAACAATCATCAGAACTTTTGCATTTTACCTTAACGGGTAAAAAGATTTCCGATTACGATGGTTACAGATGGAAAGGTCTGTGTGAGAGTGTGATCGAATTTTGTTATATTTAGTTATCAAATTTCTATGGCTTCTCTCTCTTACACAGATAGAAAGCCAATGAAATTTTAAGACATAAATTTTACTGACATACTAATAAAAATTAGTTAGAAAATATAAATATTCAGAGAAATGAAATAAAAAGCAAGCGAAGTTACAATAAAATTATTTTCTTTTATATTATTATTTTACGTAATATTTCCTGACGCGTATTGGAAAGGAACTAAAAAGCGGAAAATGCATTGCGTACTTACAATTCTTAGCCAGATCGTTAAAGAAGATAATTTTACATTGAATTAGTGAGAATTCAATAGGTTAGCTTTAATTTCTCAAAGCTTGACATTTTCTTTACAAATCAGAAAGCATCCTTTATGAAAGAATTTTTTAAACTTATCTGTAGAAAGATATAAAAATGATTTATAAGTAAATACATCTCTCTCCCTCTTTCTCTCTCTCTCTATATATATATTAAATATTGAATCATCTAAAATTCACTGAGTTCGAAAACAAGTTTATCTAATACTTGCGCAATAGCTGCAAAGTAAGATAATAATAATTTATTTACTATGTCCCCCGACACCTTCGCTTTTATGCATGTTAATTCAAGACTTGCCGGGGAACATTTACTCAAGTATTTGTAAATTTTACTACATAAATTGGCTTTTCACTCAAAATTTCTAAAAGAATCTTGTATTAGCGAAAATGCTTTTCAGAATGAGTTCTTTGGCACTCTACTTTGGTTATAAATCCCATCACTTCACGGAACTACAATTTTGGCCTAACTTAATTTGCCAGTTTGGCATCATCACTCTTACTTGAGTAAAAGACGAAACAGCTTCACATTTATTTAATTATTGTTCAATGAACGGGAGTTGGTTTGTTCCCCTTTAAAAGTCAACTAATTTCCGATCAATAGCGATAATTACTTATTTTTTAATTTTTAATTTCTTTTTCAAAGTTTGAAATTTTGTTATTCATGATTTAAATTCAAGTCCCCTTAAAACGTTTTTTTCATAATTTACATTCAAGTTACTTTAAAACACAATTTTCGGAATTAAACTTCCTACATATGAGTTCTTCTTTTTTGATACATTCTACTAAATTTATATTAGGACATAATATAATCAATATTTCTTTAATAAATAAATTATTATATATATATAATTGTAAATAATGTATTATATCCCAAGCTAGGTTATTTAGGCCTGAAATATATATATTTATTTCTGGCCATTTTAATGTACATTTATTAAGCAGATTTTAAAAAGTCCCTTACATTTTTATGTACTTAGTTTAGAATCATAAGAATAAATGTTAACATTTATTCTTATTGCTTACGTTTTTATTTCCTCTTATCTTCATGTAGTTTGTGAATTGTTTTACTATGAAAAACAGCGGTTGCGTCGGGGAATATCATTTTATGCAAAGATCTTTCAATCTTTATTTAAATAATTAGTTAAGCTTTGTTCTTGGTTTGTATTTTGAATCAAATTGGCCAACTGCTGAATAGTTTTTTATCTATTCTCTTGAGATTTTTTCTTAAGTAGTACTTTGAATCAATTTTGACTCAATATCTGCCTGGTTTGTTCTTTTACAATTGGTTCTTGCATATTAAGACAACGAAACACAATCGCTTCTATTAATTAGTGTTGATTAATTGCAAATTGGCCAACTGCTGAACAGTTTTTTATCTATTCTCTTGAGATTTTTTCTTAAGTAGTACTTTGAATCAATTTTGACTCAATATCTGCCTGGTTTGTTCTTTTACAATTGGTTCTTGCATGTTAAGAAAACGAAACACAATCGCTTCTATTAATTAGTGTTGATTAATTGGAAATTTGTTTATTCACCTCGAAAGATCAATTAATTTTCGTTTAATAGCAATAACTGATTCATAAACTTTTCTTAAAATCTTCTTCTTTTGCCGTTTTGACCCATTTTCATAAATTTTCGTTTTATACCGTTTTTACCATATTCATAAATTTCCATTTAATTAAAAAAACTCTTTACTTGCTCTAAACAATGCTAAATATTTTTTTTTACTACACTAGCATTACATTCCACTTTTTTAAGTTTCCTATTTTCATTTTTCTTCCTAGTAGATAATATAAGTACTGTTCTATTGAATAAATTATCAGTTTCTTACTCAGCAGCTTTAGCGCAAGTATTAGACTTTTTAAGTACAAAAAGATTACATTATATATACATCCCAAGGTAGGTTGTTCTTTCTCTTCAAAAAATAAGATATCCTTTATTGCATTTGACCAAAGTTAGTTCACCCTCTACGATTTGAATAAATATTTGTATAAATACGATGTCGAACAGCAATTCTTCATCTACTCTGTTAAACATTTGTATCCCACATGATTTATGTAAAGACAAGTTTACCACCTGGAAATTACATTGCTGCTCATTTGAACAAAATCGTATGAATTACTTTCTAATCGTATGAATTACGTTTAAGCCCATGTCAAGACATCTTGTAACTTCTTTTAACGTAACAGCTTGATTTATTAAATCATAAATATAATAAGCAATAATTGTCCAATTATTTATTTATAAAACTAAAAAACATCCTTTTTTAATATGACCAATTTACAGCTTTTTTAACCAGGAAGCCACACTCTGTGTGCAGGATTTGCTTTACTTATATTTTATTCGAAATGTGAGATTAAGGAATGTGATTTTTTAACCGCATATTTACAAATAAAGTTAAATAGCTTGTATGTTTGGTCTTGTCTCAACAACTCTCTTTAAAGGTTATTGGATCAATAATATATTTCAAAGTATAAATAAAAATGAAGCTCGTAAAATGGAGAATTTTCAGAAACAGTCTTTTCTTAAGCTTGATAAGATTCAGATATTATTTACATTTCATAAAGAAATTGTAGAGCTATACTTAAATATTTAAATAGTACTAAATCTGTAATACATTGAAAAAGATTTTGAAAATGTAAAAAATTTTTAAATTTGTGAAGAATAAGTAAATAAAGAAACTTAAAAATTATAGTGTAATAAGGGCTGTGTCTAATAAACTGTGAGTAAAGTCGTGAACAAACTTAGAGAACGTAAAACAGGAATTTAGTAAAAGGGTGATAAACTATTGATAATCTAAAAGACAATAAATTTAGAAAACGAAAGAAGTTGAGTAAGTTCTGTATTTTTTAACATTTGACGATCTCTTTAGTTTTCTGCCTTTATTTAAAGTTGCCTATGATTTCTAACATTTTTTCAAAATTCCTGTTTTGAATTTTCGAAGTTTGTTAACAGTTTACAGACACATCAAATTTTTTTTAATTTTTAATTTATTTATTCTTCACAATTTTAAAATTTTTTTTTACTCTTCCAAAAAAAATTCAAAATTCATCACAGTTTAAAATTTTTTTAATTATTTTGGTATTAAACTCTATAACTTTTTCCATTCGTTGAACTAAACACTACAACTTTTTCCATTCGTTGAATAAAACACTACAACGCATTCCATTCGTTTGTTTTTAAACTCGATCTACTCTAAAAATGACTTTAATTTAAATTACTTTAAGGCTTTATTTTTCGATTATTCCGCAGTATTTTTTTTTTTTAATTTGTCCATGTTTTTGATGCTATAACTTTGAAATTCTTTACACTGCTTACTTCGGCTTGCAGGTGTTGAACTAACAAGCACACAAACAACTTTGATTGTTCTTCTAATATTAAGTTTAAATTTTGACTTTAATTTTTGTAGGTTCATAAATGGCTTATTTTATTTACTTACTTTCTTTCGTTGCACCAATCACCTGATAACAGTGCAGCGAAAGATGTAAAGTTTCCTTTTGGGGTTTTGGTATATTTTGTCATTCCTTTATTCCTTACAGTTTGCCACTGTGCATCTGATTTTTGGTTTTTACATATGGTTTATTCCGAATATATATATAGATAGATTGAATTAATTAATTGAAGTTCATTGATATCGAAATATTCCATTAGTAGATAAATTATACACATATGTTAATATTGTTTTCATATGTTTAGTATTATTTAAATGTTTAGTGTTACTTAAATGTTCAGTATTTATATTATATGCTTGAGTATTACCTTTTTGGGAGTTATTTTGTTTTTTCATTTCTTCCTAATATAATCTTGGGGATTATTTCCTTTGTTTTGGTTCTCGAGCGTGTTAAAGTCCCTAGGAATAAATAATTATTAATTTACTTGCCTTTCCTATCCCAAGCATGGAATTTATGATTATGAAGAATAAACTAGATAAAAAAGATAAAAGAAATTATATTCATAAAATATTATACATAATCATATATAATAATTTTATATCGTCAACCTAAACTTTGTTTAAATTTCATTTCAATATATATGTACATGAGCACGTACACACGAGTGGAAGTTCACGAGCATAAACTATAGTGCTTCCAGCAAATATTTTTTTTTAAATGTCGTAAATAATTCTTTCGAATTCACTAGAGGATTTTATCCCCATTTATTTTAGATTCACTAGTCCTAATGTAACGCAATATTCGAAATGATTCACAGGCTTACATTTTTTTTTTTTCATTTTTACATACTATTTAGCTGTTTACCGTTATGTAAAGCATTTACCTTTGCCTTTTCTATTCACTTTGTCATCTTTAAATAAAAATAAAAAAATGGCTAAGCACTTTCAGTTGGATTCTATTCTTAATGTAAAAACTGCTGACGTCTTCCCTCTTCAGCATCTTACATCTTACTTCATAGATTAAAACTTCTCAGATGGTAATCAAATAAGAATTATCCTTGGACGTGGGAATATATTTTTCAGTTAGCATAGGCAAGAAAATGTTTTCTTTACTTGTTGAGGAATTTTGAATGGGGAACTAAGTTATAAATTAATATATTCGGAATGGTAAGTTTTCCAAACACTACGCAAAGGGCATCCTCATCATGCAAGAAACATTTCATATATCAAAGGAACTTTTCATTAAATTTATCTGCACATTTTAAAAACATTGTTAAAAAATTTGCTTAATGGCGTTCTAATTGAAAGCGTTTTTAAGCGTTCTTTAAATTGAAGACGTTTCTTAGTTTCTAAGGCCCTAAAATCCCAAAATTCTTCATAAATTGTAATTTCTATATTTTTCGTTAAGGTTTCAGTTTTCGTGAAGGATAAGATCGGATGTTGACAGTTTTTTTTTTTTTTTTTTTTTTTTTTTTTTTTTTTTAATCTGGTTTTTAAAAGGACGTAGAAAACTCAGGTGCCATAATTTTTCCAAGAAAATGATTCAGTGATCATACTTTTGAAGAAAATGCAAATACATCCATTTTCTCTCTGCATTACGACCAAAGAGTATAATGTACTATCCAATAATTAATGACAATATAGGCTCTATTTAAGCGCTCCAATTATCCTGTGTACGTTTCTTTAAAACTTCCTGGGGACTCTCTATCTGTTTTGAACAAGTAGTACCAACTGAAGAAAAGAACACCTACGGATGCTTTTGCCACCATCCTTCTATGATGGATGATACAATCGTGAGGCACACCCTTGAACAACCCTCATTTAGGCAATAATACGATGACTCAATACGTTTTTGAAGTCTGCTGGATGGCCATAACTCAGTGTAGGATGGGGATTCATTTATTTGCTGAAATTAATCTTCTCGTTTGATATCGGGTTCCTAAAGAGGAAACTCGCAGTTTGACAGAAATTATCGCTTAACTGATACGGAAACTGGCACGGATAAGAACTCAAAGGAGTGTTCGCAAGTTAAGCTCATGGATATTAATCAAGTTAAAGTATAAGAGAAAAGTACTTATTTCATATTATTGCCTGACAACTATCTATTATTTAAATCTATGTATTTGTGAGCTATCGAATTTTTTTCGCAAGCATGAATGAATGACGAAACAGATAACATTATTACTAAATTATTAATTAACATTGAATTTATTTTCGAAACACTATTACTAGGTTTCTTAATCTTTTTTTAATTCTGATGACCGTCTTTAATGCCAGCTTCATTAAACATTTTACTTACGTAAATTACTTTCCAAAAGTGTTCAGTAGAATTTTATAGTATACGTAAATCCAACTCCTTGAACTCTTTTCGTAACACAATAGAATGTGTGTGTATCTATATATAGTATGTGTCTGTGTGTGATGGGATATATATATATGTGTGTGTATATACAGGATGGTCATAAAACACTTCCCCTATATATGAATCCCTAGCGGCCAATTCGCTCAACCGATAGAAATGAAATTTCAGATATTGCTATTTAAAGGTATAGGCTCGAGATTGTGACTATTTAAAACAAGACAGCAAGCGCGTTTACGGTTACAGTGAAAACATTTCGAAATTTTCGAATGGCAGCATCCACTTTTGTCTTGCGCAAATAGATCAGCATATTAAAAAAACCATAAATGGTGTTGGAACGATACACCTATGATGAAACTCGCCGGCATAAAACATTTACAAAGCAGATATCATCATCATTCCTCGTCAGATATGATGATTAGCATAGCAGTATTATGGACGGGTGAGACGCACTTCTCCTTAAATGAGAAGAACTGCGTTCACTAAGCTGTCGAAAATCCTCACGATGTGGCATCAGCGCCTTTACACGATGCTAAAGTGAATGTGTTGTGCGGCATCGCAAGCACATCCGTTTTTGGTTCGTACTCTTCGAAGAAGTCCTTTTCACAGCTACGAAAGGGTACTTCATCACAAGCATTCGGTATACAACAGTCCTGCAGAATGACTACATAATTCCAGAATTGCAAAAGAGGATGTTAATGGCATTGTATGGATGATGGTGATCCTCCCCATGTCGCCCCATGTGTTCGGCAAGTGTCGCATTAGTGCTTTGCAGTCATCTCCCGTAACTTTGCAGTTTCCTGGCCACCGTGATTTCCCGACCTCACTACTCCGATGGATTTCTAGTTCTGGGGTTATCTGAAATCTTAGATTAAATACACGAGATTCGTCAGAATTGAAAGATGCCATAAAACAGAAAATTACACAGATTCCTCCTGCAGTATTACGTTCGTCATTGTTATCAACGATCTCCTGCATGCAATGCGTTATTATCTGTGAACATGGGCACATAGAAAACTAGTAGTTACAATAAAAGTTATTTTTTCCTTCTCCTCTCTTGTGTTGTCATTAGTCCTTTACAATGCTCTTCTTTGTAAATGTTTCACGTTGGCAATTTTCGACATACGTGTATCGTTCTAGCACCATTAATGGTTTTTCAATGAGTTTATCAATTTACGTAGGGAAAAAGGGATGTTTCCGTTCGAAAATTTCGAAATGTTTTCACAGTAACCGTATGAGCGTTTTTGTTTTAAATCATCACTATCTCGAGTGCATATTTTCAAATAACAATATCTGAAATTTTATTCCAATTGGTTGGGTGGACAGGCCGCAAGGATTTGATATATCGAGGAAGTTTATTTATGATCACCTTGTATATAATCTATATGCGTGTACACGCATATAAACGGCGTATCAGAAAAAAAAAAAAAAAAAAAAAAAAAAAAAACAGCTGCGGGATCTATTTCTTTAAATACAGATTCGAAGCATACATGTGTACTGTATATGTATATGAATTAAAAAGGGAAATATTTGTGAATCTAATGATCTAATCAGGCAATAGTTCTAATTGTGCTTTGAATGAATTTGTTTCTGTCTTCTGCGAATTTAGTTGCACACGCAGAATTCCCTCCTCGTGTCTACAAGGATCATTGTATTTCAAAATTGTAGGTTCCCTCATAATGTCATTTCTGTTAACTTCATATCGCAATATCGTTTAACTGCGAGACTGCATGGAGACCGCTGTCATTTTTTGCTCTAGAGAGACAATTACAAAGTACTTTGTGATGCGAAATGCTAATGATGTCACGTTTAATAGAGGAACTTAATGTTTCTCTACCAAAAAAAAAAAAGTGAGCAGCCCTGCGCCAAGCAGATGTAATAATTATGCGATTCACAAAAAATTATCACCTATGAAGAACATTAATAGCAGCAATTCAAAGAGGCGAGGTATCCTATTGTTCCTAACTGTGAGGTCATTTTCTTCCAAATTTAGTAGTAGAATTAAAAATGAATGCAGATATATTTCCGCTTTATGATATAAACACCGTGTGATTAAATAACATCCATATGCTTTTAAATTAATACAGTGGTAACTGGAATTAATACAATGGTAACTGAAATGAAGGACAACTACAGTATTCGTATTTTTAACATCTGGAAGCTTTAATTATTGGTATAGCTTTTTCTATTTTCTAAGTGAAGTAAAACGGATATTTCTGTTAACTCAGCGTTTTTATTTTTGAATATTCTATAAATTTAAAAAATAATTATGTAATTTTAATTATATTATAGTACAGATGAATTAAACTATGTTTATTTTTTATGAATTAGAAAATAAAATTTAATTTTATCTTACTTGAAATAGAAGCACGTACGGCTAGCAATCGGAAGATCCAAACTTCAATTCACTAGGAAAGTGTAGCGCATCTTTCGTATTTTCTGCTTTGAAAAGCCTGTCTTACTGCTAAGACCTGTCAAGAAAATAATGCATTTTGTAGTCTGTTAAAATGTGAAATAAAATCACATAGTAGGACACGGAAAAAGAATAGAAGAGGACGGTGAATCTACAGGTTGCGGCAGGGAAACTACTTTATTTTTAAAATGAATAACACAATAGTATAAGGGATATCAGTTTAATTTTTTTCCAAGTTATAGAGAGACACTTAAAGTTTTTTTATTTTTTTTTATTACGGTTTAAAAAAATAATATCATTAAGGTGGCCTCCGTTCTGGTCAGTGCATTGAGATAGTCGAGTTTTGAAGTTTCTTTCCACTTTTACCAGCATATCAACCGGTATGTTGTCGATAGCAGCTTGAATATTGTTCTTCAGTTGAGCCAGAGTCTTTGCACGTTAGAGATTTCAGATAGCCCCACAAAAAGAAATCACACGGGGCTAAATCAGGCGAGAGCGCTGATGACTGACAATCGCCTCGTAAGGAGATAGACGTCCAGGGAAATGTTCTCCAAAAACTCATGGTCCAATGATGCCTATTCTGGACAATGCACACCAGACAGTCACACGTTCTGTATGAAGGGGCTGCTCATGAAATTCTCGGGGATTCTTGCCACTCCATTATCGCATGTTTCGCTTAATGCATGCTGCAACCGGAAAGATAAAAATGAGCCTCATCGCTAAAGAACACAAGGGCATCATGAGGCGTATTGTCAAGAACGGCTTTGCATGCATTTTTTCGTGAAAGAAAATCGCGTGGATTAAGTTTTTGCACCGCTGCCAATTTATATGGATGAAAATGCAGCACGTTGAAAAGTACTACTCCTCGGAGAACGCGCGCTTATCTCTCGTCCACTGCATGATCGGTACTAAACCTACATGACATATGAAAAGTACTACTCCTCGGAGAACGCGCGCTTATCTCTCGTCCACTGCATGATCGGTACTAAACCTACATGACATAAAACTTTAGATACCGCTCTTTTCAATGAGCGCCACCCCACCCTTCTGGGAATAAATGTCGCTAGATGGCGCGCGTTTCAAATAAGGAAGTTTCCCTGCCGCACCCTGTATATGACAGTTAAAAGCTTTCGAACTATAAATTTTAATGTTATAGATTTAATTTTTTAAGTATAAGTTCTTAATGTTCCGAGATCGTAACTAAATCAGGATGCCCGAATGTAAACGCAACGGATTGATTATATTTTAAATATATTTTCCCCGAGTGGCAACGAGAGAGTATTTTGATGGAAGCCGATTTCAACGGTAATGTTTTATGAAAGTGCGCATAGTAATTTTGTAGTTTTAATTGTATCGTTTCAGTGATGTGTAAGTAATGCGCGAATAAAAATTTATTATCATAAGTGAAGAATATTTTTTAGAGAAAGTAGGTTCAACTTTCGTTGTTTAATATAAGTGCATATAAGTAAGTTCGCATAGCTTTAGAGCTAGTTTCATGAAATTTAGAAGGTTAAAATTAACATTACATGGTTACTTGGTTATAGCAAAGACACGAGTACTGTTTGCCTAAGAGTAGGGATATCTTAGAGGAGGACTTTCTGAGGAAAACTGGCTTGTATTCATGTTACACATGGGAAAACCACGAACGCCAACCATGCAGCCGGCCCGTTCATCTGAGATCGAACCCAAAGCAGGTCGAACTACTGGGTATTCAGCCGCCTTATCCTCTCTGTCACATATGAATGACTGAAATTAGTTCAGTAATTTCTATTTACATTCTTTCTAAATGCTATCCATTTCTTTGCATGTTCATATTAAACGCAAAAATAGGAAAAAGCATAAATTATAAAATTATTATAATAAGTTAAAGAAGTACCAAAACTGCTAAAATTTTTAGCGACCCCCTGCTACAGGTCCTGCCAGCCCCTTGGAGGTCGCGACCCACAGTTTACGAAACCCTGTCCTATTGCAATATTTTATGTGTAGATATTAATATCATATAAAATATATTTGTTTATGGTCCTTTTAAACGCGTCAGACAGGTAATAGTCAGGATAAATTCAGGTAAATTTGGAGGCAACATATCAGGCGTAAAATGGCTAAAAACGTTTTTTTCCTCGAGCTACTTCTGAGTCTTCCTGACCATATGTGCTGGTACGGAGTCACGCTAGAACACGCATGGCCTTCCTTCCGAAATTTTTTCTAAGGCTTGACGTCACGAACGTTTTGGTATATTCGCCGTTCATCCTCACGCCTTCTTCAAAGATGTGTGGGGGAGCACTGTGCATTTAAAATAAAATTGTTCCTACTCACCAGCTCGATCTTGTGTTTTTCTGGCTTCTTCATTTGAACGGCTGGCGGCAAGGGCGTAGCTAGATTTTCCAGCGCCCGGGGACATCTGAAGAATTTGCGCCCCTTTCTGTGTGCCAAGAATGGGAAACATTTCATTAAATTAATTTCGTAGCATCAATGTGGCGCCCCTTGGATGCTGCGCCCGGGGACAGATGTCCCCCTTGCCCCACCCAAGCTACGCCACTGGCTGGCGGATCAAGTCTTGTAGAGACATTATGATTTTTTTTGGAAGCAGATAAAATGAAAAATTAACAACACCTTTGCCGGGAATCCAACCACAGACCTCTGGAATACGCGCCCCAGCGTGCAAATCACCACACCACGAAGGCATGCTAGGAAGGCGGAAGAAATACCTTATAGTCTTAATCCACCAATTGTTTCCTAATTCTCTGGTATTTCCTTTTCTCTCTCTTCCTCTATAAAGACAACTATAAATGGTTTAAGTGCCTTGTTTGGCCACCCAGCTTAGGACTACTATAATCTTCGTTCTCACGCATCAAGTCACTCATAATTAACCAATCTATTTAGGATATGCTTTCATTGAAGTCTTACTAATAACAGAAATTTTGGAATGTAACACGTGTATTAGGAAAAGTTCATATTATCTGTAATTTACGTTCTTAAACTATGCCAGTTCTACTCACGCAGTCTGTGTTTATGAAATCTCGGGTGCAAGAACTAAAAGATATGCAAATACATATACACTAATGTTTGTGAAAAATGAAACTCCATAAAGGTATTGTTGGAAATGAAGGGAATTTATTGCACATATTACTGATAGTGGTACAAAGAAACGATTAAATTTACAAGACCATAAAACAAAACGAACGTCGGAAATCAGTACTTTGTGCGTCCGCCACGCTGAGCGATGTGAGCTTCTATACATCGTCGCATTGAATAATGCAGGTTCTGAATGTAATGTTGGGGAATGTCATTCCGGATAACTTTGACTTGATGCCAAAGTTCAATCTTAGTGTGTGCCCCACCAGCGGTACGAGGAAGTCGAGGACCGACGAAATCCCAGATATGCTCAATCGGTGACATATCCGGGGAATAAGTAGGTCATGGAAGGAGCAAAACCTGTTGTGGCCTAAACAAGGCTTGTATAGTCTGAGAAGCATGTGCAGGAGCATTATCCTTCTGAAATATAGTGCCCAGAATGCATCGAAAAATGGGGAGGACCTCTGGCTTTACAACTCCCCTTATGTAACGATTACTGTTGAGGTTGCCCGCAGTCTGCACTGGATGGGATCGACAATTATACCCAATAGCTCCCCACGCCATGATACCAGGCGTTTGTGCGGTATGACGCTGGATAACACTGTGGGAGTAGACATTCCCCTTTGTAATGTCTGACGCGTACTTTTTTAGCGAGATTCTTCGGAGAAAACAACTTGTTGTCACAGGGCACGCCACGCACTGTGTTGTCTTGCCCATTGAAGTCATAGGCGTCTGTGATTCCGCGACAAGGACATCCTGCGTAGATGAAACCTTGCACGCAGTTCATGCTGCAAAAAGACGGCGAGGAACTGTGGAGTTAGACAATACAACACCTGTAGCGTTGTGCTAACGCACGAGAGTACTCTGTACGATCCGTCACAGCCGAGCGGATGAGATGTCTGTCGTCCCGTGCCGTTGTGCTACTGAGTGTCCCACTGCCAGGATTTCGCCCTGTTTGGTTTTCCACTGACCATTTCTTCCAAACATGTATCACTGCTGTGACGTTACGCTACGTGCGGGCTGCTATTGTTCCATACGAATGTCCACTCTCTCTCGCAAACCGAAGATGCGGCCTCGTTCGAATTCCGTTAGTTGTTGTTGTGACACCCTCCGTAGTCAACGAGGCATATTGACCACTAATTAAGCATTCACCGCAGACAGATGACGCTAAATGGGTTTAAACGCAACTTCACAGTTCTCTGTATACATGAAACAAGCGGGCGATTCTCATTCCAAGCATGCGCAATCGCTTTGTAATTCGAATCATTTGCATGTCTTACCTCAGTTTACATTTCCTGCAAGTTTTGTTCAGTTTCCATAATTACTTTATGGTGTTGCAATTTTCACTAATATTAGTGTAATAAATTTCAATAGCACATTTTCTAGCTATTTTATTTTCTATTATTACCTTCTTAATAACACAGACCTCATTTCTTTCTTAAGCAGCATTTATTCGACTTCAAGGAACGTGATACTTAAACTCTTGTGATTTTAATGTACCAGTTAAATGAATTACATTATGCTTTCCAAAACACGTGTAAATATAGAAGAATATATATACAGTTTGCTTAATGCTGCATCAGAAAGAATTTTTGAAATGGAAACATAAATTTTTATAGAAAATATTTAAAAGCAAAAATATTTTTTCATTCTTATTATCAATTTTGCAAATTAGATCAATAACTTTCGAAAAGCTTCTTGAATGTTGAATAATTTGAGATTATACATTTAAGAATAATATAAAAATTTGAAAAATCCACTGAGCATAATTTTACTGTATTTTGCTTTAAGTTAAACATCAACTAGAACACACACAACTTCAGAGAAAATTCATAAAGAAAGTATTCAGCGTTATAACCAACTTTCGTAAACACAGCTGAAAAACTTATTAGTAGATAAACCACACTCAACAATATATTTTTAGCCGAAAGGGCTATTAATTTCGTTTTGGTATTTTGCGTTGAAAACTTTATATATCGGTACACTTTTCAAACTGCTGCCACCAAATATTACAGCCCTGTATTATATTTTAAAAAAAACTAAATAATGAATAATCTGCATAAATGTTGTATGTATGTTTCTGGCATTGTGATAAAACGACAGCACCTAGAGCCATCAAATATTGAATAACATATGTTTCCATCCGAATATGGGCATCTGCAATCCCAAATTTGGAATTTGAAATTTGTTTTATTATCTATTTCATATTTTGTAAAACTTTAACGAAATTTTGATTAACAAACTCAACGCTTTCAAAGCGAGCAATGGCAGCACCATACGGAAAAAGGAAAAAAAAAAAAAAAAACATTTTTATCTCCAGCGAGCGAGATTGTGTATCGGAAATTCTAAAGATATGCTCATTTTAAAATTATTTTGCGATATTATTGTTGAACTGAATTTTATGGTTTAAGTGCGAAGAACATGATAGTTAATAAATAAAGGTAAACCACAAAACGTTTAAAAACGCCCCTTTGGGCGTAATATATAAAATCTGAAAGCTTTAAGTGTTTTTTATTTATTTAAACGTTTTCCTGAAAAAACTATTGATACACTGTGTTTCAGAATTCTCGAGCTGTTCTGAATTACATACATAACGATACAATATGTAATTTGTATAGAATTTTCTTATTTATGTTTCTGTATTGATGATGCGATGCTGTTTAAATCCTTTGCTATATTTATCTTAAAATTAAAAATACGATAAGCAGCAATCTTATATGGATTCATAAGTGAGGTTACATTACTTGGATTATGGTGAAGCCTTCGAGGGCTCGTCTAGGCGAACAGATGCCTTTGTTGAGGCCATTTTTAAGGTAAATAGACTCGAATTCACATTACTCATGGAGAAAACATAAAACTTATCATCCAGCCAACCATATTACCGGGATTTGATTCCAGGTCGAACTACTAGTACTCAACAATCTTACCATTCAATCACTAGTGGGCACAGAGTAAAGAAATATTTCTGAAAGTTATTGTGTCAACTATACGTAAATAATTATAAAATAAATAAATAAAAGATCATATGAAGTATCTGTTTCCCCATTTTATTCCAAACAAATGAGTTTCTTCAGATAAAACAAAACTGAAAAACATCATTCTAATGCTCACTGTTGTCGTCATCAAAATACAATTATCTAATAATCAGTATAATGAGTTCTAAATAACTCTATTCGGGTAACTGCACTGCTCGTAATTGTAGCCGCATCGCCGCTTCAGGGACTCTAGCTCGAAAATACGTGCGAAGAGGGAGGAGATGCACTTCAGCTCAAATCATTTGAGACAAACAGCAAACCAGCGATGAATTGGAAAGAGGCTCTTTGAGTATCTGCCAACATACCACTCCCTAAAAAGAACTAAATGAAATGGAACAGAGAAATGTATTTCACCAATACATTAACAATCTAGCATTTTACAGAAGTTCACTTATTAATTAAGTAATTAGATGACAAGAGTTCTTTTTCCTTGGGAGAAGACAAGCAAGTTTAAACATTTATGTAACAGAAGATCTCAAATCTATGTAAGATCTGAAATACCAGATTGAATTCCAGCCTGTACGTTTTCAGAACAAGAAGATTAATTATAGCAGAAAACCAAGAAAATGAAAGCTATATTGTCGTATTATATTTAACCACACTAGAGTATTTGTTATTAAAGTGAAAAAAAAAACTATTAAGTGAACATTCTATCTCTTGATTCATTATTTATTTCTAAATGCATTCATGTTTCCAAGTATTTTCTTGCACTTTTGTTACTTTAAAATACATCAAGTGTAAGGTATAAAGTATAGAAAGGCAAAGTTGCATTAAAATATTAAAAGTTATCTTCGTTTTTAATAATATTTTACAAAGCCAGAATTTTTTCCTTCCCAGTTTATTTCAAAAACAAAGATATTAATCTTGGCTATTTTTTATATTTTAAATAAAATATAAAAATGCCACAGCACTTAGATCAAGCAAGAACTAAAACTTCATTTCATGCTTAAAAAATTGCATAGTCAGTTAATAATAATAATTTGATAATAATAATTACTAATATTAAATAACTCAATCATAAATTCATTGAAATGCTATCAAAATTGATCTACAAAATACACTATTGCATCCAAGGTGGCTTGACTAATTTCATGGTGCGAGAAATTAAAACTTGTAAACAGTGCTAAAGGTTCACAGAAAGTATATTTGTTAAGTAATAAAAATAATGATGATGATGGTGTCTTTTTAAGTTGCTTGCGCTGCGAGCTCTACCTGTCATTGGGATTCGGAGTAAGAATCTTAAGAGTTGTGACGAGAGAATTATCGCTCATGTATATGGAACTAAATTTAAAGCCATGAATAAAGTCATAAATAAATAAACAATAACCAAAATACTTGTAAATAAATGTAACCAACAAATCCTTCATTATAACAGATTTAAAGTAATAAAAATTTCCTCAGCATACAAAATCTTATGTACACACGGGATAACAAGCAGTATACATGCAAAAGAAATTCATTCAGCTCCCTACTCTGAAGAAATAGCTTATGAGGTATTTCTCCAGCCTTCTTGGCATGCTTTCGTGGTGTGGTGGTCTGCACGCTGGGCAAGTATTCCAGAGGTCCGCGATTCGATTCCCGGCGAAGGCGTTGCTAATTTTTTAATTCTCCTGCTTCCCAAAATAAACCTAATGTCTCTACAAGCTTGTTGATAATCTGCTAACAAACTCTCACTAATTCTAACCAACAAGAGCTTTCATTGAATCTCACTTAAAGAAATGGTCTATGTCTTTCTTTCACACTACTGTCGGTGTCAAAAGTTGATTTTTATTGTACAAGACTATATTAAATCAGCTTACTAATTATGCTAAAACATTTCTGTGTTACTAGTTTCTAACCATGAGAGTCTAATTCTTTTATGCTGAATTAATTTGCACAATAAAGCAAAGTGTATGATGTTATTCAGGGAGATAAGAAAAAAGGCAGTGTGACTAGACAATAGATTCAAAATAAAACCTTTCTATATTTTAGAACGCAGTAGAATGTGATAAATGTTTAAAATCGAAATTTGTAATTTCGAAAGATAATTTTCAAAAACACGGATGTCTAATCTCCTTAACAAGACTTCCACTCCGCTACAAAGATATTTGTTTTAATTTAAAATAGAATGCTGAAATAATTCTACAAATAAAATCGGGATTTAGTTTCTGTTTTAAAAGCAAGGACAGCCCTCAATGCAGCTTCATTTGATTCAAAACTGAATGTCAATGTGACTCAATACTCAGAAGGAAAGCTTCTAAATCAATATAAACGTGAAATAAGCTTTTAATTGAATGCTTTATATTTCATTGAGACTATTTCAACGATAGTCAATGTAATTTTTGTTTACTTGAAATTTTTACGCAAATATTTCTTAAGAGAATTTTTAAGAGCATTCATATTAGTAGTAAGTAAGGTTAGCATAGTATATTTGGCGTATACAAAATGCAATATAAATTAGAATTCATATTAAGTGCTCGACATAGCAAGGAAATGTTAATAACTGTGAATTTTTCATGAAGATGCCTCTATGCACGTTAAATAAGGCAGATTTGGTTTATTCCATATAATGGCAAAGCTCACCAGGGTTATTTGCCTAAAGTCAGGGAAGCCTTCCAGGAGGACATCTTATGGGAAATCGGCTCGTATGTAAGTTATACGTGGGGAAAACCACGAAATTCTTATGCAGTTAGCCCATTTGCCGGAATTCGAATCCGTTAGCCAAGGCTGAAAATCTTCATAACGAAGTCCCGGTGTGAAGGTGCTAGTCCTTTTTGAAGGTCAATTTTCAACTCAAAATTAGCAACCATCATAAATATACAAGTAGTTTATGCAAGCAGGGTTTTAATTTACTATTCTAATTAATAAATCAAAGAGAGGTTCGACATTGTTGGCTTAGAACAATGATTCTTGGCCTTTTATGAAAGTTGCTTACTGCTTTTAAGTTACAAATTAAACTTCCTAAATCTGCTGACACCTTTACGCTGGGGTCTGTTGTCTGAAGTAGCGAGTATCAGCAGATCTACGAGCTCTGTTCCCTGCCTTGGCAAAACCCACCGATGGCTTAATGAATATGACAGCTAAACGCTAATAGCTTGACTCATATTCAGCCTCGGCGAACGGGTTGGGCTATGGGTGAACGTAAACAGTATCCCATTTCTCTTAGAAATCATCCACAAAGTTATCCCCCTCAGGCGTATAACCATCATGTTCTAGTCCTTTATCAATTCAGCAGCTTCATCTTGGAGAATTTTGAGAGACCTACAAAAAAAAAATACCTACACCTTTATAATACAACAGTCCCAAAAGACAGAATTCCTATCTTGCATAAATTGAGAGTAAGATAGCTTGTGTGACAGCTCTTTTCAATGGTAGTGTTTTTGCAGAACTTTTATGACATGAGCGAAGAAAATGTTTAATAAGAAAATTCTTGTTAAATAAGAATAGAAGAACAAGGATAGAACATAAGTGTTATCGTTTTAGTTTTCTTGCAGTTTGAAATAAATTATAAAAATTTGGGATCTGCCTTCTACACAAGAGCAAGCAGTGAATTATTTTCAAATTTATAGAATTTCACCATAAAAATTTGTGTATTTATGGGCACGATATGGTGCTTTAGTTGAAAGTGGATGTAACTTCAAAAATTGTGACAGTAGAATATCTGTTAGGAAAGGAACGTGGAATCATTTGTCGACAGAATTAATATATTTTGAACTTGAAGTTGTGCATAATTTATTATACCAAAATATGTCTGCAGTTTTTTGGTGAAAATTATCTTCTTATTCTCTAAAACAGACTGTATATTTTAATATTATTTTCAAAACGCGTATGCTTAAGAAAAGCTATAATCTTTCTGCCTATCTGATACACCAGGATATTCATCACTGCAGGTTCCATCATGGCTTTAAATCTCGTTTGCAAGTTCCCTTTAGAGAAATATAGAATATATAAACGAACTAATGCAATGAACAGAAGGTGTAAGCGTTCTAAAATTTGTAACGTAAATTAAAGGTGAGTTATATGATAAAATTAAAAAGAAATTTCGGAAAAAAAAAAAAAAAAAAAAAAGAAGATTTATAAATCAGTTAGGAACTTGAGAAATGTAACTATGCAGAAAGAAAACACGTCCTCCCGAGCAATAGCAACAGTTCTAAAGCGACAGTTTAAGCGACTAAAAGCGACAGTTCTAAGCAAAGTAGGCAGATGCTATTGTTTCCGCTACTGTAAAATAAATGGTGCCTTTTTTCCAATGAATTTCTTTCATGCAGCATACAGAACTCTATGGAGTTTTTGGAAAGAGAAGAAAATTAAGATCAATAAGTTGAGGGAGTTAATAATAGAAAACTTTATTAAAGAAGCGATGACCCTTTCCCCCCCTCACAAACAAAACATGTTCAAGAGTACTCGTTGTACCATAAATATCCTTGAAAGAATATTCTTCAGAGCCCGTTTAGTGCAAAGAAAAATTTTTCTACGCTCGAAAATGATAGAGGATCTATTCAATAGGCGATACATGTAGGTGCATTGAAGGGATGGCCAGGAAAGAATCCAAATAGAAAAGAAATGACTCTTCTGCCTCTTCTAGAAAGATTTAGAGCAGATAGAAGAAACATTTCTGCAGTGTTAGTTAAGAAGCTAAGGAAAAGCGGGGGAGGTCAAAAGATCACTTTTTTTATTCTTCCCAACAATCTGTTTGCATTCATGTACTTAAATACATTGTTTACAAACAAGAAGCATACCATAACAAAACAAGAAGCATGGTTTATTTGCTTTTTTTTACAAGGATTTCGGCAAAGCACACGGCGAGCGCTGTCTGCCTATGGGAGGCATATCTTCGTGATGGATCTCCTAATGGAAGCTAAGTGTTACTCACGTCATAAAGAAAAACACGAAGACGTTCTTGCAGTGCCCGAGTGATTCGAAATCTTGAACCGAATAACTTGTTCTCAGCAGTTTTACCCGCTCGGCCACAGCTGGGTATATTGGAGTCATTTTTAGTCTAACTTTTTTTAGTCTAAGATCGTTTGCCCTTCCCTGACATGGAACCCGACCATGCCCATGGGGGAAAGGGGTAATGTAAAACAATTTCTAATTTATTGACAGCTTTAATAATTGCAGATTACAGAAGATCCCGTAAATCCAATTGCCTTCGCTCTCTGATGAGCTTATATCAAATTTAACATTGAATGTCCTATGAACATGAAACATGAGCGTTAATTTGAAATGTTAAATTATGAAAAATTCATGTACCGCTTCAAATGGTAATGGTAACTCACAAAACCGAATTCTTCATTCTTCGTTTGATATTACATAACTGCGAATCAGTTCTTTACTGTATTGAATCAACTAGTTGATAGTAATACAGTATTACATTCAGAGCCGATTGCAGTGCGTGTGGAACCGGGTGGCAAAATACATATTTAGAATTTAAAAAAGTAACCAACAGCAAAATTTAGGGATGATAAAATTTTTATCATTAAGAGGAGGCATTTGGCAACAGAAGCTAGGGGTGCAAACTGTTTTGACTCTAGGGATTTGCAAAAACGACGAATATAGAACCCCCAGACATCGCTCCGGGCAGCAAAAATGCCCAGTGCCGACTCTAATTAGTTACATTAGATTACAAAATTTACTTTCAGTCAGCAGCAGTAACCGTAGGCATTCAACATACTCGAAAGAGATACAGTGCCATCTGGTGGCAACTGAATGAATAACTAATAATCTATGTGGAACTAAACTAATAGTCTACGCGGAACGGTTGTCTGTAAAATATAAGGCCTGTATGCAAAAACAAGTTTATATATTCATATCGTTAAAAAGCGGACAATTTGAGCAAGTTTGTCATTAAAACATGTCATTCATACTTCAAAATTAAATACACATATCTTAAATATTTTTTAATTCAATGTGCCTGTAAATATTCTGTTGAATATCGAAAAGTACTAGTAAATTTCCACGATTCTTTTATTAAATAAAATTTAAATTTCAAAGTATACAAAGAAGTTAGAATTTTTTTTTCAAGGGCATTCCATAAATTACTAGAACGGAAAATTGAATTTTTTCATTGTACTCATTTAAATATTTAATCTAGACTGGAATACAGCCTCAAAAGAGTTTACCTCCAAATAGAGAAAGTAGAAATTCTTGTTTAACGTGAGCTTCTTTATTTTATACGTAACTTATTATTGACGAATAAAATTTATATGAGTTTCTGAGAGGTAAATAAAACTGTATTAGCTGTGTAATAAAACAACGTCACCAAATTATATATACATAAGGTAGGATATAAATTAGATATATTCAGATATAAGCTGATGGATCAAATAAAACGTTCAAAATAAAACATAAAGGAAACTAATAAATTTCTGAGCAACAGTCATACTAAAACGTTTAACGATTTCTGTATCTTATTTTATGTTCTATACTAATATCTTATACATTACTAACTAAATATCAAATGGAAAAAAATCAAATATTTTTGTTTAATATTTTTTGTTAATATTTGTAAATATATTTGTTTAATTTTATTGCTGATTTTAACAAAGAATTTCGGCTACTTTTTCTTAACGGACCTTACCTTTTAATTCACAGATTAAACAGAGCCAGCCAGCAGTTAATCTCTACACAAATTACTTTCATTAAAAACCACCAGATGGCGCTGTCACATCTAGACCCTTTCAAGAGAATTTTTTTGTTGCTTTGATGCTCATGAAATTTACGCTACGCATACGTTACCTAAAAATTCAAAGGATAAATTAAAATACTTACAAATTATGTTATTAGCAATGAAGCATATATATTATTCTTTGCCTCGTTTATACATAAACAGTACCGATTTTTCTTTTCCAGAAAAAAGTTACTTTTAAACTTATGAAACTCATCGGGACAAAAATTTCAGACAAGAGATATTCCCATCAAAGTGAAGGTCAAAATGTACATTATCCCGTGTTAGTCTTCAATAAGTTTCGATATAATGTTAAATAATTAGCATGTAATTGTTAAAAAGTCATAATAATAACAACAGTTTAGTTATCCAGTACTATTTCCTTATTAATAATTAATTTACTGAATCGATGATTGATAAATAAAATTTATTTATATAACATATAAATATGGACTTGTATTAAAAAGTATTATGTATTAAGAATTTTGTAATTTAAAAAATTAATATAACTCTTTATGTAGCACTTGTTGTTAAGTTGTTGATTAATGTGATTTTTTTAGAGGGGGTTGTTTTTTAGTGTATTTTTCACAATAAATAAATGGAGCTTTGAGTTAATACAATTTATCCGTACAGAATTTCGCTTCCGTTTAAAAAGATAAAGCAAAAAATTGTAAGTATTCCGCCTCTTTCATGTCAGGTTACTTTAATAATACAAGGAATACGGAGGTATGTGCCCAGGGTAAAGGATGCCTTCTTGAAGGACTTTCTAACGGAAATTAGGTTGTTTTCACGTTACACAGGAAAAAAAAAACCACGAAAACCAGCCATGCAGCCAGCCCGTTCGTATGAGACCGAACGCCGGTCAAACTCCCAGTATTCAGCCGTGTTAATTACTTGACCACTAGTGAAACCTCTTTTACTGAAGAATGAAAGTTGATCTAGTGTACCCTAGAGTAGGTTCAAAAACCCTTGTTTTACTTAGGGCCAGTGCGAGAGCCTGTGAAAATGGTTCAGCAGAATTTCGGAAGGGGGGGGGAGAAAATATTTAGAATTCAGGAAGGCACCAGGAACACCTTCTTAAACAGGAGGTGTTGCCATCAAGCGCCCAGTGTAACAGGAAAGCGCTAAATCTGTTTAAGGAGTTATTGGCGCCAGGGCACACAGTTTAACAGGAACGATTTCTATAGATTTCGGGGTCTAACAGGCAAAAATATCACAGCGAAATGCGCTTGCGCATTTTTATTACTTTTCAAAATCACCATCTTGAGCATGCCCACTTCCATGAAACAAATATGCACGAAATATCCCTCCTCCTTGCGTTCATCTAGGGAAAAGAACCATTTGTTGCTGTGTCACAGTTGGGAATTTTCACAGCAAATAATTTTTAATATTTGAAGTTTTGCTCTTTTGTCTGTGGCGTTGTTATACATTTGTTTTAAAACAGATTCAGTAGCTTTAAATATGTGTTACGCAGTTATAAACTTTTTATTCAAAATAGCAATAAAGTAATTTTTATTGTAATGTTTTAAAATTAACTCTGTGAAAATTATAAAAATTTTAGCTCGTACTTATATCCTTTAGGTTGCAGGTTACTTCCTATGTTTCCTTACTTAGATTTATATATGCCAATACAGTAGAAGTACTGCAGATCGATATGAAACGTGAAATCGATACCCATATATATAGTACATGTAGTACATATGTACTAATTATTATACGTATATGTATTAATATGTAATTAAAAATGATTCATGAATTTAAATATATTTCATTTAACCTATTATTTAAAATTTTGGTACTGTTACGTCATTTAAAAATGCAAATATTTATCCTCAGTATTAAAAATTTATTCTCTGAACTGAATGGAAAAAAATATTTGTCTTTTTTTTTTTTTTTTTGACTGATGAAAGTGAAATAAGAAACAAATGAACCTTTAAAATATCTTTATCTTTGATAGAAACTTAAAATTTCGAAACTCAAAATGTACATCACCCAGGGCTCGGCCGGGACTTGAACCCGGGACCTCTCGCACCCTAAGCGAGAATCATACCCCTAGACCACCGAGCCACACAGAACCTAAAAGAATCTGTTGACTAGATAAGAACGTAAAACTGGGACACCACTCGAAATTTGTTTTCATTTATTTTCGAAGTGGAAAAAATGCACCTCCGCGAGAAATCATTATCCGATCGCAAAACATTTCAAGATATTCAGAGGAAGCACAGCAGAATTCCAGATAGGTGAACGATCAGGCCTCAACCCACCCGGATAACTTGGTTTTCTTCGTTCTGTATGCTTCAAATGTGGATTTGCTAGAGTGAATGTAATATTTTTCCCTACGTCAAATGTGCATTTGCTGCAATTTAAAAATTAATTAATTAATAATTTAAAAAAAATCTTAATAAAATTTTATTCGCATGACTCAAAATACAAAACACACTTATTCGGCAAAATTAAATTACTAAATTTTTTCTGTTTTTCTGAGAAACAGCCTATCTCACCTAATCAGAAACCTTCAAACGCAATAGTGGTTAGTGATTCTAATTACCACACCGGAGATCCCGAATTCGAATCCAGGAAAAGGCATGGATATTCTAAATGTATAATGTCTTTGCGGCATGGGTATCACTCTAAATTTATGACGAGACGAAATTCCTCTTGTGTGGTTTGATGGTAAGGTGAGAGGGGTGGAAGACTCTCGGATCCGTTCCCTGGGGTGCTCTGTCTCAAAACTGGGGCGGCACTGAGCTGAAGACGTGCTGTCACCTCTGTGGAGTTCAAGTCTCATGACTAACGACAGGTGAAAAAAATTGCACCTCATGCCGCGAAATATTGGTAAGGTTGTTCTAAATATGTTAGGCAAATGAGATACAACTAATGACAATGAAATTAATTTTTATTTCTTTGGTGCCCCAAAACAAAATTTTTATTTTAACTACAATAAAATTAAACAAAGAAATTAATTTTATTGGCTAAAATTAGATGCCTGAACTATTTTTTCTGTTTAAATTAAACCGAGATATTTTTATTAACATAAAGTGAGCAATAGTAAAATTCGTAATTTAATAGTAGTACTTACATCAAACTTGAGAAAGACCTTGTCAAAAAAACAGTTTTTGCTAATGATTAATGTTGCAGATATTTTAAATTTATTTTTACAGGATCAGGTACAAATGACCTCGGGATAAGAACTATATATCTATAGGATATAATAAGATAACGAAAACATAAGAATGTAAAAAGCTTGAAGAACTATTCAGTTTTTTTAATAGAGCACCCTAAAAGTTGTTCTGGGTGTCCCGTGCAAATAAATAAACTGAGCTGTATGGTAAAGTTTTGAGTTAAAAAAATAGATTGCAGCTGATACAACAGGAAACGGTTCCTTATCAAAAAGCTAAGACTGACTAAAAACATCGTGTTTGTTTTTAAGACGTATGACAACCGAGAACACCAGATATTGGATGTCTTCCTTCTTTTCATTCCACGAGAATTTGAATCGAAGCAAACGTTTAAAATTCGAAGAATTAAGAATAACTACTTCAGAAGTAGTTCTAAAAACTTCTATTAAGAAACTGGCTTTTGCTGTGATATAGCCCTGCTAGCTTCTGGACATCGAGCTGCATCGGACATAATTTTACAGGAAGAAACTGTTTCGACTAGGAATCTTATCACTCACTAGTATAATAGCACAAGATTCAAGGAGGTTTCCTTCATTTAAGGCAGTTCAGGTTCCAATGACATCTTTGTTACCGCAATACTGATTATGTGCCTGTTACCTTACTTCATTATAAACTCTTTTAAATAAGGCAACAGAACAGTTAATTCATGTTCAGAAAAATATCTTTGTTGTTTTGGAGCCTGAACATTTAAAAACTTTGCGTTTGACTTTAAGTGCTCTTAAAAATTTTGATGGAACAAATTATTTTGATTAAATTTTAATTTTTTGAAATTTTGATTAAAACTGATAATCTCAAAGTCAGGACAAAGAAACTGCAACCTAAAGAATAGTACATGTAACAAAATAAACCTAAAGATTGAATGCAATTAATAATAGACAGCCTAAGTTCGAATTTGTATATTCAGATGATGGGAATACCACTAGGATGATTTTTGGGAATGCAGATTTTATTGACAGTATCCATACTACATTACAAAACCTCTTTTTAAAATAACAAAATTAATAATGAGACAAATTAATGCCTTTTACAAAATGAATGTCGGTATACTTTTTTTTTTTTTTTTTTTTTCCCTGAGCATACTAGCACGCAAATATGTTTCAGATTCACTATCCTCATCATCACCTTTGTCTTATGAGTTGCTAAAACTTGAAGTTCTATTTCCACTGTATCAACACTGACTCTGTTTATAGTATATGGCCAAAGCGATTCCTTTTTTTTTTTTTTTTAATATTCTAATTTCTTCCAATTCATTGCAATACTGGGGACAGATTGATAGGTCTGTAAATATGTTCTAGAATCAAGAAGTTCTAGAATGCCTTCACTCCACAATGCTATCGAGTTCCGATATCATAGCTGCTTCAATCTCTTCTACTGATTTTTATTCTTGCCCCTTAATCTTCAATTTCAAATAAAGAAATAAAAAGTAAAACTCAGCAACAACAAAGAGAACCCAATATTGAGCAGTTACATGCTTATTACGTTAAGCTGGCGCACCAGTTTCATGTTAAGTTCAGAGAGAGCCAAAATAGTATAATTCAAATATAGCTAGGACTGCAAGTCCTTTTATAATATTAAGTGGAGAATGGCTGTTCTAAGTAATCTTCCTTAAATTATGTTATATAAATATGTTTCTTTGTTTAATTTATATTCTTTTTAATGGAATCATAAATAATATTCCTCAGTGTATAAGTTTTTTCTTCTTTTGTATTTTTGTATTAGTATATTTGCTTTACGTTTATTATTATTATCTATAGTGTATATGCTGCTTGAAGTGGTTCTTTTTATCCTTGCGTATTTATGTTTGCAGTATTTTGTGTTCTCAAACTGTGTTTTATCCTCAGGACGTTCGGAATCTCACAATTAGTAAGATAATAATCGGTTTCGAAGGAGGTTGGACCTTGTATCCGAGAACTGCGATGTAGCACTATATGAGTATTATAAAATAACTGTTTATAATGTATTGCTGGAAATCACTTCATCCCGATATTTTTCTCAGTGCATTCTCTCGGTTTTTTTACAGGAAGGTTTGTTTAGAAATAAGTCACAATTTCCACACTCTGCAGTCCATTGCATTCGTTTTTAGTTCACTGGAAGAGGAATGGAAGGGCTGACTCACTATAAACAAAAATGTTTATAGTCTTATGTCTGTTAGAGCCAAAGTTCACGATAAGAGATAGTTCATTGCAAAGGAGTTAACTATAGAGGAAGTTAACTGTGCATACAAAAATTACTGTTAGAACTTATTTTAAGATTAATGCTTATAGTTTGAATATGGAAAAAATGGAAGATGATGTTATTTTAAAACTTCTTAAGCTTGTAAAACATGAATATTCCTTAAAATTCAGTTTGTATTTCTCTTCGTTTGTTGTAACTCACTTCTTATCATTTCCTTAACCAATTATCAAATTATAACTTAATCCGCGTCTTTTGGCTTTTCAACAGCAGCAAATAATACATGAAATAAGGGAGGCTCACTTCTTGAGGAAAATGTCACAAATTCTGTAAATATATTGAAGTTATTTAAATAATATTATTCATTATGATTTTTTTTTATGTTTACTTGAGTAAAAATCAAGCTGAAGTTAAATTTTTGGTTTCAAAAAAGGCCAAACAAAGTATTCTTTATCCTATTGTAAAATTTAACGACTGAATACAGTATCTTAATACAGTATCTGTACGGTTATCTTAATGCTGAATACAGTATTTGTACAGTTATCTTAATGCGAAATTTTGAAATAACTGTTTATTTAGATGTGCTCCAAAAAGCCCATAATTAGCCACCTTGTTAGAACAAGCGTCAAAATATCCAAGTAGTGCATTATCAACAAAATCACAGACCCTTTTTTGCAGTCTTATTTTCATGTCTGCTAAAGTGAGAAAACACTTTTAGTCATGCATTTGCATTTATGCGTTTGAGTTACAGAAAATGTCTCAAATCAATAGTGGAACCAAGATTTTCATTGCGTGGCTTTTAAATGAACATAATGTTTCATACAGTACGTTTGAGTCTCCATTCTCTTCATCAGATGCATCCCATAATATTTTTGTACAGTTATCTTAATGCGAAATTTTGAAATAACTGCTTATTTAGATGTGCTCCAAAAAGCACATAATTAGCCACCTTGTTAGAACAAGCGTCAAAATATCCAAGTAGTGCATTATCAACAAAATCACAGACACCCTTTTTTGCAGTCTTATTTTCATGTCTGCTAAAGTGAGAAAACACTTTTAGTACCATATTCTCTACTTCATTGTTAACCTTGATATTGCAAATTTGGATGCATTACAAATAATATGAGCCAAAGAGTTATAAAGTATTTTCTCCCTCCTTTCAGCAAGCCTTCGTTGTGCAACGGTAGCACACTCGGCGCGTATTCAAGAGGTCCAAGTTCGAGTCCTGCCAAGGGCATTGCGCACTCTTTTTCCTCGGCTCCTGCATTTTAAAAAAAAAAAAAAAAAAAAAAAAAAAAAACTAATGACTCTACAGCTAGCCCCCGGACTAAAAGGGTGGTGATGATGATTCTCCACCACCAGGATTTGGGCGATTGTGTCGCATAATCCCCAGTTGCCCTTTAAAAGGGGCAAGTATATAAGGTATTTTTTCCCTCCTTTCAACATCTTTCCTCAGGAGTTATCGAGCATGTTGGACGTATTTTGGTTTGCTCTTACTTGTTTATGATATCTGACCCAGTCCCGTAGGCGGTCAGAGATAGTTATTGTATTTCTCAGTTTCAACGTGTCTGGCTCTGTAAAAGTAGGCGGCCAGCGAGTTTGTTCTGGATTTTTCTTGCTAAGCCTAATCGTGATACAAGAGGTGACCACGTGCAATGCTCTTTACGATTGGTAGTGATGATTGTAAATGAGCAATCATTCAATTATTTTAGGATTTTCGACTTATTTAAATTTTGTAAGTTGTATTATCACGTTGTCTTGCCACATAGCTTAATTGCTTGTTAATTAATTATCAGCTTGATTTTGTTCGTGCGCGCTTAAATTATTTAATTTATCGTTAAATTTAATTTTAACTTAAATTAATTTTCTGATTTTGGACTTGGGATTTTCATGCGCACATAGTTACCCCAAAGCTTACGCTTTAGGCGTTTGTCAGGGGCCTTGTGTGCTTTCCACTATACATCCGCCTGTAGAGGTAGGTCGTCGTGCCAGGCTCTACTCGGGGTGTAGGACTCCAACCTAGTTGGGGCGCTGGATTCCTTTGTTTTTCATGAGTGATCATGGAGAGGTTGGTTGAAGTGTATAATGCGCAAATACTTGAACTCGATCAAATTAAAGCAGCGAAAGGTGAACTGTCAGAAATAGAAGGTAAATTCTATAATTTTCTTCACAGCTCATTGGAAATAATTAATGCTTTAATTAATCAGAATGCTAGTAATGCTAATGCTATTAACACAAAGCAGGTTGTTAACAGTCAGAATACATGTGTAAACACTAGCTTACAGGATAATGAAAGGGCTAGAAGTCCTATTAATTTGATTAACGTAGACACAGATAGTGCAGAGGAAAAAACTTTGGATAAGGACACGAGTTCCGAAGAAGATGAACCACCACGCCGTCGTGGCGATCAGACAGTACGCACAAAAAATTCCCGTGTAGGTTTCAAGAAAATCAAACTGAACACCTATACTCAAATAATTTCTCCGGCTGTTATGACAAATCAGGATAAGGTAAATGATACTTCTGACACAAATAACACTGAACAAAACAGTCAAGAACAAACGGATAATAATCCAACTGAAAATAAAAACATGGATACAAATACTGCTGACGATCAGCAGAACAGCAATAATCATGATGCGGCACAACAAATCAAACAAAATTCTAGACTACCGCCCATTGTATTAAAAGAAAATAGATTTGTTTGGTCTGAATTATCCAAGATGTTTCGCCAAAAACAATTTGAATTCATGGGTAACAGAATCCACGAAGGAATCAAAGTCATAACCACGAATCCCGATAATTATCGAGGCATAGTGAAAATGTTAAAGAAATTAAAAATAGAACACCATTCTTACATCCTTTCTGAGGATAAAAATCTGAAAGTGGTCATTAATGGCCTCTTACTTTCCACCCCTATTGAGGAAATAAAATCAGAACTAGCAAGTAAGAGTTATAAAATCATAGATATTAAGCAAATGTCGAGACGTAGAGGAGGAGAAGTCCAAAAGCTCCCCCTGTTTCTTGTCACGCTTCCCAAAAATGAACAATCACGAAAAACATATAGGAGGTTTAATTGTTAAAATCGTCGAATACAAAGGAAGATAAGGCCCAATACAGTGTTTTCGCTGTCAGGGTTTCAACCATACTCAAGATTATTGCAATTATAAACCTAAATGCGTCAGATGCAGCGGCCCACATTACATCAAGGAGTGCCCTGATAGAAATAACCCAGATAAACCCCTTTACTGTGCCAACTGCAATGGAAATCATACATCAAGCTTTAAAGGGTGTGAGAAATATCCCAAAAATAAATCTGAAAAAGCAGAAAATTCAAAGAAGTTCTCTAGCAGAATTATAGAGGGTAAGTCGTACGCTCAGGCGATGTCGACTGGTATCTATTCCGAAGCTATCAACGACGTCTAAAACGTCTTCTCTGACTTGGCAGAATTAGTCAGCATAATTAAAAGCGCGGGTTTCTTACAACTTACTCAGCAAGTTAAAGAATTAAATAAAAATAATCCAGAAACTTCTAATAAAAATACTAATGATAATGGGCCCAAATAAAATTAAAAGAGCCCCCATAAAAGTCATGAACTGGAATGCACACAGCTTGCTTAGTAAAATTATGAAGTTACATAACTTCTTGTTGACGTATAATATCGATGTTGCTCTGAAGATTGCAAATTACAGGTTCTACCGCTGTGATCGGCTAAGCCATCGCGGAGGAGGAGTGGCCATTTATGTTAAAAACTCATTACAGTCATGTCATATCGCAGATTACCGCATTAATGGACTAGAAGCGCTCACTGTTTCTATCTTACTGCCATTGTATGGTGCTGTGTACTTCACTGTTTTATATAACCCACCTCAGAATGCAATTCACGAGAACTTCCTCACAGCATTGCTTTCCAACGATAAAAATGTGATACTGGCGGGCGATTTAAATTCCAAAAACACTGAATGGGGTTGCAGAAGAACGAACCGTAACGGAGAAACTCTCTTGGAGTTCATTAATAATCATCCGATCTACTTCTATGCTCCTTCAGAGTATACCTATGCACCCGAAAATCCGAGGAAAGGAGACATTCTTGATATTCTCCTTACCACTACCTCAATACCTATGTACCTTGATATTAAGGTCGAGTTAACTTCCGACCATCTGCCAGTTATTGCTAAGCTTGGTACTAATCAATGCTTGGATGAAAAGTACAATTTTCGTACAGACTGGAATGTTTATAATGATTGCTTGATAAATAGCGGCCCGATCTTTTCATGTCTCAAAAATACAAGGGATATTGATAATGCAATTGATGCCTTGACTAATACGATCCTAAGTGCTTACAATTCTGCTACGAGAAAAATTCCCGCTGATCAGCATCCAGATTTATTACCGCGCACTATCCGTGATAAGATTAAAAATAGGAACAGACTGCGCAAAAGATATCACATCTCCTGGGACCCTCGTGTTAAAAAAGAGCTTAATAAGTTAAATCGAGAAATCAAAAAGGATATTCAGATTCACCGCGTAGACGCGTGGAATGAGAAAATGCTTAATTTTAATGAGCCGGATAATGCTTTTTGGACTTTTGCCAGAAACCTACCACGCAAGCCACAGTGCAACAAACCCATCTATAATGGAAATTGCATAGCACTTACCAACAAGGATAAGGCTTCTATTATGGCTAAACATTTGGCTGATCAGTTTATGCCAAATTCTGATCCTTGTGATCTTACTTTTGCGTACGATGTACGCTATTTTATCAAAGACTGGATCAGCGGCCCCGGGGCGCACAACTGCACGAATTTCACCTCACCCAAGAAAATTAAAGAAATCATTAAGCGTCTGAAAAATAGAAAAGCCCCCGGATATGATTCGATCACGAACATTGCTATCAAGTACTTGCCTTTGAATATCATCTCTAAATATGCAAGTATTCTGAATACCTGTTTAATGCATAATTATTTCCCTGACAAGTGGAAAATCGACAAAGTTATTCTGCTGAATAAGCCTGGAAAAGATGCTACTCGTCCGGACGGATACCGTCCCATCAGCTTACTCCCAGGACTTGGGAAAATATTTGAGCGCGTAATTCTCAAACGTCTTGAACCCTTCATGTCTAGACTCCCACCCGAACAATTCGGGTTCAGAAAAGGCCTCTCGACTACGAAACAACTTGTTCGGCTTATGGGATTCGCAGGTGACGCCCTGCAGAAGAATCAAAGTGTTACCTTACTCATGCTGGACGTGGCGAAGGCCTTCAACCGCGTCTGGCATGAGGGGCTCATTTTAAGCTCATATCTGCTGATTTGGATAGGGACCTCATACTTTTAATCTATTCCTTTATTAAGGACAGAAAATTCTATGTCAGTATTGGTAGTGACAAATCTGAATGTCAATGTTTAAATGCCGGCGTGGCTCAGGGGTCAATGCTGGGACCTATCCAACATTGACCCCTGAGACACGCCGGCAGGGGCTCCGCGCGATATATCTGCGATACCGGTATGACTGACTGACTGACTTCCAACATGCCTTCGTGGTATAACGGTAGTACACTGAGCGCATATTCGAGAGGTCCAAGTTCGAGTCCGGGTGAGGGCATTGGACATTTTTCTCAGTTCCAGCGTAAATAGATTTAAAAAAAAAAAAAAAAAAAAAATGACTCTACCAGAAGGAATTGTTCATTCAGTTCAGTATTATTATGCTTAATTTAATTAATACTGGCACTGGATGCTGTGAAAAGTGATATCCTTTTAACATTTAGATTGAATGGCAATAATTCTTTTTTGCTGTTTCTTGATTGCTCCCTTGAAATTCTAAAAGACATTATACTAGTCCATGCTCACTATTAAAGCATATCAGAAGAATCGAGAAGCACCTTAAGCTACGTCAGCTGGATTAAAGCGTAGCTACAGAAAAATAAGCATAATTATCTTAAGCATATTGTATACTGGGGATTTAGTTTAATGGGGTGCAAGATCATTAACACACTAAACTCTGTCTTTTGTTTTTCCCCATTTTACCTTCTCTGTAATTTTAAAATCTGTAAACGCAGCTTTTACTTGAAATGGGTATTTATTAACTGTCTTAAATGTTGTGGTATCTGTAAAAAGTTAAACATTTTGCACAGCTCACCAATCGTAATTTTTTAACCTTCAGTACAGAATTTTCAGGGAAAAATTATTTCCAAACCTTTCGAATATGCACTTTTAACTTTTGATTTGTGTTACACTGTTATTTATGTTTATCAAAATTTCTTTCGGTGTTTTGAATTCCACAACAATATAACGTAGAACATGCAAAATAATTTCCTTTTGCACATTTAAAAAAGCAATTGAATTCTTTCTCCCACAGTTCAGAATAACTATTAAACTGCCTTTTATGTGTTATTTTATATGGTATTTCTCCCCCCTTCTTAGAATGCCTTCATGGTGTAGAAGAGCACACTCGGCGCGTATTCGAGAGGTCCGAGGTTCGAGTCCCGGGGAGGACATTGCACATTTCCTCGGTTTCCTGATATAAAAAAAACCTAATGACTCTACAGTGGCGCCCGAAATATAAAAAAAAGGTGGCGGATAAGGATTCTTCCCCACCAAGATTTGGCGACTGGGTCCTCTAATCCCCAGTCGCCATTTAAAAGGAGGTATATAAGGTATTTCTCCCGCCTTCTTAGCATACCTTTGTTGTGTAATGGTTAGCACACTCGAGGCGTATTCGAGAGGTCCGAGGCTCGAGTACCGGCGAGGACACTTACTTCACATTTCTTCAATTTCCTGACATAAAAAAAAAAAAAAAAAAAAAAAAAAAAAACACCTAATGACTCTTCAGTTTAAGTTTAAAATTTAAATTTAAGGGCATTTTCACTTCTAAAATCTAAACACTATATACTACTAAATATAAATTATAGCTGAACAATGCATTACAAACAGCAAACAATGTATTTCTCATTGACAGGCATTTTTAAACATACGCCGCAATATCAGCCCTTCATACGCATAATAATTTATGTAATGCTATGAATATAATATCGAAGCTTATTCAGCGTCGCCTGTATATTTTTCCATTGTATTGTGGCATTGATATCTTACTTAGAGATGTATCTTGCATGTAGTAGTTGTTCCCAATCTGAATTATTCATAAACTATCAAATGAAGACAAAATGCGTCCGACTAAAGTACAAAGAAGGATATAAATTTTGCTTCTTCGAAACTGGACCACTGGCAATCCTAGCAAGCAACATCATCTTATAATGCTTTTAAATTAGAACATTGGTTTTAGTTTCCAATAAAATTTATGTTTAACACAAACACGTCATCATTTTAGTTTGCATTAAAATATCATTTGTGATCAACCAGGAGTTGCTTAGTAAATTTTATTTGGATTTTAATTTGACTTGTATTTTATGTTGACAGTTAAATACGGCAAATCCTTGAATTTCGAGTAATTCGGTCTGCGAGTGTTTTGCATTAGGTCGAAAATTTGTGTTAGATTTTAATATGATAAAAAGTGATAAACGTAATCCCTGAAAGTTTTGCAAAAATAATTGCCACATCGCGAACAGTCTAAAGAGCATCGATAAAGACTGAAGTCGGATCACCAAGCGTATCTTCAGTTTAGCTTGGAGATAATTAAGATTGCTTTCTTGGGCTTAAACGTAAGGAATTTGCTTAGTAAGACAAGCAATTAGTGTCCTTGCATGAAAATGGAGATAAATGATGACGGCATTAATAAGTTTCATTAGTCCTCTTAGGGAGCATAAACTATAGACTTTAAAAAGACTATTGAAGAATTATCTTCAAGCCTCGTAAAACAAAACAAAAGTCAGAAGAAGGGTGTATAAAACCCTTTTATTCGAACACCAAATCAACAATTACCTAACTTGGCTTTACCCAAGCCAAGTACTTCTGGCTTAACAGAAATACTAACATTTTAACAAATTCAAAGTATGGAAGATTAGCCCAACGGCTCACAGGATAATTTAACGCACAGGCAAGGCTCTTGTTTGTAGAAAACCAGCGAGACAAATCTAAATGGCTAGAAGCACTCAACGCCACCATATCAAGTCGTTAATAATCACAGTACAACGTGACCAGGAATAGGCAAACACGCTCTAAAACTAATTTCTGGAACTCTTGTTTAAATAGCATTTCTTTCTACGTTAGTCTGAATAAACGCTCTCTGTCTCATTTACATTCTGGCATGAAAAGAGTGGGTGAAGAGAGAATAATATGAAAGTGCTAATTTAACGTGAACTATTAGTTAAAAATAAATAGATAAACCTCACAAGATGTTTGAAGAAAATGACCAAAACCTGAAAGAGAGAAACTTTTGTAGAAAATCGTCACGCAAGGAAGGCTGTAAAAGTGCGAGTGATGACTCTGCTTAACAAGTCAGTGTCACATTTCCTTAAAATCATCAAGGGAACATGGTGGCAGATAATATTTGCTTTCTAATTTAAGTGACGGGAAATTTTACGTTAACTAACTTGTAACTAAAAAGAGAGTTGTATGAAAGAGAGGCTTTTGTAATTTATGAGGCCTTTTTTAGAATAATTAGTAAGTAATTAAATTATATAAGTCTACTTGATCTTTAATTAAACATTTATTTTGGATTACGGGTATTCTCCTTCAAGTATTATTTAATGATATTTTATCGAATACTGCTGTATTTTTCATACCTTGGGTTAGACGGGTTATTTCCCTCAAGTGATTAATTGATAATTCTCAAACTGATATTCTCCATTAACAATTTTATGTTTGCATTTATTTAATTTTTGTTAATTTATAGTTGAACTCATTTACCCTTCTTTTTACTAAGATAAAGAGATTTTGCTTCTGAGTGATTAACGAATACACTGCCATAAAAAAATATAATACAAAAAAAAAAAAAAAAAAAAGAGAGAGAGAGAGATTTTTACGTAAAATGATTAAGGAAATAAAATTGTAAAATATTAGACATTGTAGCTTTCCCTTTTTTGGTATTCTCTGAGGGCGTGGAATATTTCCCTTGAAACTATTTATTTATCCTTTTTTGTGAAAGTATGGGCAGTGGACTTCTGGCTTTCTGTAGTTTATGTGGAGTGCCTCAGACGAGCGGAATGTGTTTACGGAATATTTTCAATGTTTGAAGTTTGCAACGGCTTTACGCGATTCCTTGTGCTATGCGAGTTTTTGAAGTTTCGACCCTACAAGGGTAATGTAGCCTTGGTGGGATCTGCGTTTTTCGAGAGGCGATCTTCCACCAGCTCTGATTACCTCTGATGTCATTCTCTGGTTTCCATCTGTATTACGAGGGTGAAGCTTTAAGGGCTCCACAAAACATTTGAAAGGCAGATTCCTCGCCAGGCTGAGAACATTCGAAACCTGTCTCGAGGGAAAGCGTTTGGGGAAAAAATGAGCGATGCCGGAGGTCTAAAAAGGATTGGAGAAGACCAGAGAGATCATCTCGAATCAAATCAGGGCTCTTGGAGGAGTGCGACTTAAGAAATTGTAGACGGGCCAAAGATCGCTTTGTAAATTGATAGTTTTTGACCTTCTTACTCATTTATCTTTATTTTTGAATTTTTATGTATTATTTGACTATGGCAAAGTACTCGAGGGCTATCTATCTGCCTAAAGGAAGGGATGCCTTCGAGGAGGATATTCGTACGGAATCTGACTCCTATAGTCGTTACACATGGGAAAAAGCACAAAAAAGGCCCATGCAGTCAGCCCGTTCGCTGGGATTCGAACCCCAGACCGAATTACCATTGTTCAGCGACTTTATCTCTCGGTCCCTGGTGGGCACTTTATTTTGGGAAGCTGAAAGTTTGAGAAGGTCTAGGCTTCAAGGTAAAGTACTTCTCAAACTTTTCCAAGATGATTCTCAAATAATACAAAGCACTGTCATTAAACAAACCTTTCATCCTGTTCATCACACCTCCATAAGAATGCCCTACTCGGCTGCGACCAGACCTCTTGATAAGAAGGCCGTTCTTGATTGCAGTGTACTTTGATCACTTTGCGTTTGTGTCCTCCTACTTCCTAGAATATACTTCTTTCTGGGCTTTATCACGTCCCTGTTAAAGGAAGGAGTAAAGTTCTTCAACGATAAATTAATTTTTTGTGTTCTTGCAGCTTTTATCCATCCACCATCTAGTTGGACACAATCTCCTCCACAATATCCTCATCTTCCATTGGCTCTTATAAAGAACGCTCCTGAACTCTCTACTAGAAAGACCTTTGATGCTTTCGACTAGAGAGAACTTCGTTAGCAGACTCCTCACACTACGAGGACTATAATTCATTTTTAATACCTTTCTTAAAGAACTGTGAATGGCAACAGCGTGACTGAGTAATGCGCATGCGTAAGGAGACTTCTGGTTGGACGCCTGTCGGAGAGAGAGTTCGGAAGCTCCGCCAGCGAGCTGAGGTGTGGAGACTTTATTCGTCCAGTGATGACGAGTGCCATCTTCGTTAACGTCTCTGATCGTGTCACCAGCTCGGATATCTACTTAAGTTTTCTAAATGTATTAATTAAATGTTGTATCTGGTATGTGCTGTGAATAAAAAGTGATGCATCACCAATACTAGTGTTACTTCCCTTACAACTGGAGCATCCCCGACGTAACACTCTCTCTAGAAGTAAATAATATGCATACCCCTCCAAACTTAAGCTGAAAGACCTCCGAGTGACTTCAAGACCACTCCTTCCATATCACTAGAATTTATCCTTCCAAAAATTTTAACTGTCGACTCAAACAAAAATTGAAAGGTATCTAAGCACCTTCTGAAGAATGCTAATATGCGTACTCTTCTGCAATCACCTCTGATGCAGAGCTATCGCAGTGTAGATACTGGCTTTTTAGGAAATCATGTTTAAACTCTTTTTCCGGCCTTGCGGATGGTCGGTTTGATATCATCTCCATGAGCAACAGCTAAAGATATGTTAGTTTGATTTGTATGAGCTTGCAGCAACATTGCTCGCCTTGAAAGACTTGGGTACCTCAATGCTTGATCTCAAAGCCCATTTTTAGCTTAATCACGTTTAGCATAGTTTCCAAAAGAATCCAAGATCGAAACTCGGCACTAGCAGAACAGCAATTAATATCGATTTTCGCTAGTGCTGCCTGTTGCCAGACATCGCCATTAACAACTAGTGAAAAAGTGTTCACTAGTTTAGACCTAAGGCAGCAACTTCTGTGCTGTAGTTGTAATCCGAGAAAGTTATTGTCTACTTTCATATTGCTCCTCTCGCACCCAGGCAACCACTGAATCAATACCGCATCTACCATACGTTCATGCAACCATGCCCAATCAATAGCATCACTGCGGCGTCAATCTGACGCTTTCGCAACTCCGCCTCACAATCTAACGCCATGCCAACAGATCTTGGCTTTAACCTCACCGTCAAAGCTCATCGATCTCGCTTGCGTTACAATGTACTATCTAGAAAATATCTTGCCTATCACAAAAAGATACTTTGGGAGATGTGCAGTGATATCTCTCTCCATAAAAGACATAAATACCTTCATACTTGAGTTAAAAGTGCATTTTTGGCTTGGTCATTCAAAGCGTTGTGTCACCACTTTAGAGAACCCAGATCGAGCTTCGGCACTATGACATTATCAAAGAATATTGACCTCTTCTAATGTCATCTATAGGAAAATATCGCAGTTAATAACACTAGGAAACATTAATCAACAATAGCTTTTCTAAATACGAGATGAAACTCCCTTCACTAGACAAACCATGCCGCACGGCAGCGTCGTTTGCTCAGTAAAAATTGTGTGACTGGGCAGCTGGGTGGTCAATCAATGCTTGCACCATTGAACAGGTCCAAATCCTGGCAACGCAGACAGAAGTGTACTTTTTCTTTAGCTATATGGTATTTGGTTTCTAAGTTGCAGACATCGTTTCAATACGTAGTGCCACTTACCAACCCTTAATGCTTCAGCGGTCGCGAGATTAAGCAAATTATTCTTTCCAAATACTCTCCATATCTGTCAGTCAAAAATTTTTAATGCGAGCTGTTTTCGTTTGCACCCACTGTGGTGCTTATCTGGAGTGCGAGCTGAGCTCTTTGGCGACCATCAAAAGGTTAAGGATACCGAGGCGGAGGTGGAGAAATTATGCGTTCTCACCTAGAGACGGTGACACAGAACAGCGATTTGCCACAAGCTTATACTCAAGCACATTTTTTCTTTGTTATGTAAGTTCTGTTTAGACATCTTTTCCCAGAAGAGTCCACTCTCACCACCCGTCAGTTCAAAATACAGGAAAGGTTCCATTGAGCGGAATATTTTTCGGCTGGTGAGGGAGTGCATTATGGGAGGCACTACTATATTTGAAAAAAGAATTTATTTTGCTTACAAGATGTTATGTTCATAGATATTAATTTGCTGAAGGCATTCTGGACATTTAAAGTTTGAATAAAAAATTTTAAATACATGTTCGATTAAGAGTTTTTAAGATCTGTGATGTGTGTTAAATTAGTTACTAAATATGACTTTATCAGCTAAATATATGATTATACTAGATGTGCGTATGCTGTTACACACTTGATTTTCAATTGTTATAATTGTTGTTATTTATCTCACTCGTCTTACAGTAACATCAGAACAAATCAACGAAATTTTTCGTGACAAGAAGCGCAGGAATACGTCTGTGTTTGGCATGAACCTGAAGCAGCTTATATGTGAGAGTACGACTTTGCTTAGCTCCGCCCCAGTTTTGAGAGAGAATGCCACTGAGGACGAATTCGAGGATATCCCTCCTCTCTTTCTCTATATTGTCTTCGCGGCGTGAGAAGACTCAAACCACTTGATATATATTTGAGTCTCCTCATGCCACAAAGTCATTACAACAAACTTGCAAACATTTAAGCCTTATCCAGGATTCGAGACCAGATGCATCAATATGGCAGCCATTATCGCTAATCACTATACCGACCAGGGTTACAATGATTATAATTATATCAATAAATATTTCTTGAGCCACTGTATTTGATTTTAAGCTCAGGAATGACGACCAGCGTTTAGCCCATGGTCTATAATGTATCAACTTTGCATTTATTATTATTATGCTTCAGTCTGTTGTTTTCGTAATTAATTGGAATCTTCGAGCAGCTTAACAGATTTAAATTATAAACTGTTTACCTGTCAATATCTCCAAACAAGAACATCTGTGAAAAAATATTTAAATTTATTAGTTTTCATATGTTGCTTGATAATATATTTATTTTAATTACTACTTAAAAGGAAAAGATACTTAAAATTCGTTTCTAAAACATTTTGCAGTAATAAACTAATGTTATTATTTATCATTAATACACATTTCTAGGCGTCTCTTATTTTTTTCATTTCTGGCATGGAAATGGCAGAAATTAAAAACAATTAAATTCAAAAAAAGATAATTACTTAGTAATTACTTAATGCCATTCTAGGGATTGGATTTGTGAATGTGTGGTGCAGATGAATTCCGTACTGAAGGAATGCTATGAGTTCGCTGGATATGAATGTTTCTAAATGGAAGCATCCCTTAAAAAATATAGAATTTGCATCTTATAATAATTATGTGTCTCCTCTAACTGCTCACAATGGTATAAAAAATAAAAACAATTAGCAAAATTCTAACTGAATTCGTCGGGGAAATGTTTAAAAAAACTCCTGAAATATTACACAAAATACGTCAATGAATTTCAAAATAGAGCCAACAGCTCACGAACATCTATAGCTATTGAGGCTGCCCGAAAGGTTAAACAATCGCTTAAAATTAACAATTAATTTTTCGCAAGGTTAAAAAAAATACTCTTGCTCGTAAATTCGAATATCTGCTATTAGAAGCAATTTATGCTCAAAATTTTCAATCTGTTAAAATTAGCATCATTTCTTAATGTTAAATAGGAGCATTTATATTTTGCCTACAATTCAAAACAATCTTTGTAAAGCAGGTTGCACGCTGTTATATAGCTATCTTTCAACTTTAAATAGAATAATTCTTGTTTCCCCGCGTATTACTGATATCAGCGATATCATATAATAATTTTGTATAGTTCTAGTTGTTCAACAATTTGCATTATTATGAACCATTTTAACGAACGCTGCAGCACGAAGGATTAATCTTTTCAAAAGTTAACTTTGGAAGCCTGTCTTTTCCGAAATTAAAACAAATATCAAATTTCAGCTTGCAGTTAACAGCCAATAAACTACACTAGAATATATAAGCCTGAATAAGCTCATGAGCTGATGAATAAGCTCACTTCTAATCGATTACATTATGGATTAGAAGTGAGCTTAATTAATTGTGAATTTCATGCTAATGATATCTAAAATTAAAAATGATACTTTTTTTCACATGGCAAAGACAACTGAATTCACCTACAGAGACTGCATTCTTTAACTTTTCTATCTTGTTATATCAAAATACACTGCCCTCCAAAAGTTAAGGAACTGCATGTTTTTTGTGTCTAATTTGAGAATGAAGCAACATAGAAAAAAGAAATTTATGGGACATGTTCGCTAAACAGTTCTTTAATGAATGCGACATAGAATATTTCTAAAGTTCAACACAAGCATGAATTATAACAAAAAATTGCCCTCTTGAAGGAGAAATCCAGTTTTAGGGAAACAGTATATCACAGCATTTTGAGGAAATATGGGGTGGTAAGGTAGTCTCAAAGATGATCTATTTGATTTAGGTCTAGGAATTGAGCTGACCATTTCATCCGCTCTATACCGTGACCCTCAAGATATTCTTCAACCCGAGCTCAGTGCGGTCGCGCAGTGTCATCCATCAGAAGAAATCTAGGACCAATAGCAGCGGCATATGGGCGATCATATTCATCAAGTATCTCGTCTCGATATCTCACACTGATCAAAGTTCCTCCATGGAACACATGCAGGTCAATGTGACCACCGAGAGAGATCTCAGCCCAAACCATTGTACCACCACCTCTATAACTGCGTCTTTCAACAATGTGGGATCTTGTGCGTTGTTTCCTCTAGAACAGTTCATGACCTGAATCACTCTACAATGTGAACCTGGACTCGTCTGTGAAGAGAACAGACGCTCATTATTGACAGGTTCAGGAGACGTGTTGTCTTGCCCAACATAAACGGGCACCTCTGTGTTCTCGGGTCAAGAGGACACAAACAACTGGTTGTCTTCTATACAGACCTGTGTTGTGCAGGCATCTGGGCACTGTAGTAGCTGAGATTCTTGTTTCTGTTGCCACTAAATGATCTGCCATAAGCTGAGGCCCAGTAATGTTACTCCTCCTTCGGGACGAAAGAGCTAAATAACGGTCTCTCGCAAGTGTTGCAACTCTTTATTTGCCTAAAACATGTCTTCTAGACACAGAATTCTCAGATTCAGACTGATTCCATAGTCGCTGGATCACACTATGAGAGTCATTGAGACGCCTAGTAGCATAGATTGTGACATCCCCATTTCTATCCATCCGATCGTCCGCCACATCAACGAATAGAGAAAACGACTTCTTCTGGATATCGATACACTCTCTTGCATATTGTCCATGAAACAATAATAACAACAGAAGATAACACTCGTGAACAAAAGTTAAAATTTTTGCATTTTTTCTCCAACTCCTATATAAGTATTCATTTCTGTAAAATCTATTATTTTTTTTCGTATATTTTCCTAAACTTCGTTACTGCCATGCATATGAACAGTGAATTTAATAGTTACTGACATTTTTATAATAGTGAGCTTTGAAAAACATACTGTTCCTTAACTTTTTTGGGGGGGGCAGTGTATATAAAATGAGTTTTGTTACAGTTTTGTTAAAAAAAAAAACATTTTTATGAAAAATCTCCAAACAACAGCGCCTTTAAATTATGGAAAACGGCTGCTTAGAGCTTGAAATTAAAAAAGAAGAAGAGGAAGGAGAAACAATTAGGTGAATAAAACGTTTTTATTTATAGTATCTAGCTGAGGGTATAGTCACTTCCAAGCTACCATCCGCTGTAGAAAGTAGTTTCTTCTTTGTTATCTTGAGATCGCTTTCTGCTCCTCAAATGTTCCGTTGCGTATCGCCTAGAAAGAAAATAAGAAAATATATTAACTTTAGTTACGTCCACTTTTCCTAATTTTTTTAAGATTATACAAATTTGTTCATCGCCCGAAAAAATAATATTTAATGAACTCTATAAGAGAGAACGTGATGATTAAGAAATACAAAATGTAAAGCTAAAAATGTAAAGGCATATAGAGAGGACCGAAATAAGATTTAATACTATAATGTGTGAAAGGAAATGTCGGGTTGAAGTGGTACAGGGCTTTGTTGAGCGGTAGATAAAAGCGTTTTCCTCTTCGAAACCGTCTTTCTCCGTGCGAATTTCGAGTATCGCTATATGAACGTGGAGCTCACTAGTATGTATTTTATCTCTATTACTGAGGAAGGAAACGAAGCAGCTGATCAAAGTAAGTACTCGGGAATCTACTCAAAGGTAGGTACTCGGGAATCATTCTATGTTCCTCTTTTCTTCCTATATCGGAATGCCAGAAGTGTGGTACTCATTTGGCTACATAATTAGCTACTCACACTATGCTTCTTTTGCTAGACTGACTAAAACTACAAGGAAACTTCTAGGAACAGAGGTAAAACTAAGTTTTTTACAGCTATGCAGATTCAAATATAGGAATATTAAATAAATAAAGATACTAAAGAGTACACTGTAAAAGTGAGTACTTTTACTATAAAAGTCATGGATCCTATTTTATTAAAAATGAATTAAAATATCATGCAAGCATTAAGCAACGGTTTATTTTTCTGTTAAAAGATATAGTCCCTGAATTTCTGTTTCTAATAACTCACACAGAAATATAATATCTCAGAACTATTGCATTATGCAAAATATTATAAGTAAATGAATGAACATTTTAGAATGAGCAACATTATACTAAAATAATGATTCCGAATGATGCATGCGAAAATATTCAGGGTGTGCGAAAAGTTTGGATGTCCAAATTCAAGGTGTACATTTTTAGTCAAAAGAGAAAGACGGATACCATAAAAAGTATAATACCTATAATTCCATATAATTGCTATCATTATGTACTATCTCTTACAATTCTTTTGGTAATAGCTTAGTTATATGGCGATAAAATTCCTCTCTTAGAGTTAAAACTGCCTTCTAATTCCCTTTTCACGTTTTCCACGTCATCGAAATTCTGTAGAGTGAAGGCATTCTGTAATAAACGAAAAACTCCATAGACCTCAGGTGAAATATCGGGAGAATATGCTGCGTGGGATAACTCTTTTCAGCTCTAAAACCCAGTAATTTTTGCCAAGAGATTAAAACAGCATGAGTTCTGGCATTATCATGATGAGAGATAAAGCTTTGAGATAAGTCACTTAGATGTCATTCCTCCTCTCAGTCTGTCCGTCTGTTGACAATAGAGATCAGCATTCACGACTCGTTTCAGACCAAGTATCTGCCAGTAGATTAGTTCCTTGACATCCCACCGTACTATAACAAAAGTTTTTTCGGATGCAGGCTCCTAAAGTTGATGGCGTAGGCTTTGCAACTCGGCACACAATCCTTCTTGTCTGACATTATATTAGAGTAACCACTTCTCATTTTCGATTACAGTTTGTTCAAAAAATTATTCACTTCTATAAAAGGAAATGAAAGAAACGGAAGCCTAATAATAAAGCTAAAAAGACAAACAAGAAAAAACTGGGTTTAGCAGGAATAACTGCAAGAACAGACTTGTAGACTGAGAGCTCAGCGAGTGCGTAAAAACCTTAATAACCTATTTGCGAGACGTTAAACTTCGATAACTTTCAGATATTTTCCCCTACAGTATATTATTCCCTGATAATTTGTAGGTTTGCTATCAACTATAATTTTTATTTGCCTGTAAATCCGTCATAGACATCGTATTTATTGCTTTAGCTTGTTATAAATATATGCACATTCATATATAGTACTTCATTTCATTAATAAATGCATTACATCCATGTTTCCGCCCTCCCAGTGTAATCTTTTACTCAAATACACCGCTGGCCATTAATATTGCTACACCATGAAGGCGGCATGCAGTAAACGTCAAATTTGCATAAAAGGTACTACATTCCGGGATATGTGAGTGATTCGAATTTCCAGCGCATGCACAAAAGCAGGTATGAGTGAAGCAATCTACATAGTGTATACATAGGAATATTGCACGGCGGGTTTTCCCCCGATGTTTGACGATAACGGCAACTGTATCACTGCGTGTTACGCTGCTTGGAAGCATGGAAACATTTTCCTCATCCCTTAACCTGGAAAATTGGTTAAAGATCTCTCGAGATATCAGTCAATCAGTCTACTGCCGTCGCTGAGAAAGTCCTTGAACGCATCATCTATAACAGACTGAAGACATGTTATGCAAAAATTGAAGATGAAGAACACGGTTTCCAGTGAGGCCTTTCAAGTACTCACCAATTAGTACGAATTTCAGAATTCATTGGAACAGCAATACGCAATAAATCTAATGCAACTATCCTCATGCTAGACGTAGCCAAACCCTTTGGTCGCGTCTGGCATAAAGGACTTATTCACAAGCTTGTACAGATGCACCTTCCTCAAGAATTGGTCCTAACCATCGCCTCATTTCTTCACAATAGGTCTTTCTGAGTGAGTCAAGGAGACTACATCTGTTTTCCACAACCAATCTGTGCTGGTGTCCGCCTAGGTTACACTTTGGTCCTTTCCTGTACTTCTCCATTCCATTACTTACTTTGGTCCATTCCATTACTTGATTTATGTAAATGACTTTCCAAAACTTAAAGACTATCACAACACCATAATTCAGTATTAAACTGATGACACTGCCATCAATACCCATTCGAGCAGACCGAATCATGCTCTTGAAAGCATCCAGGATGAGACTGACACCGCAATTCTTTTCCTGTTCGCTGAATCCGAGATTTTCCATAAAATAAGATGGAAAATTGGTGCCAAAAATAGAGAAAGAGCATCAATGTCCGAAAATCTCAACTGTTGCTCATTGGTCGTCATCGCAAGGAAAATGCTGATGAGGAGTTAATACTTTTTAGTGAAAATGTGCTTAAGGTAACCACGGTAACATACATAAGGATTCGAATCAATTCCACTCTCACTTGGAACTTGCATTATCTGTTGCTATAGGCAAGACTCTAGGAGTATCACGAAGATTAAACATTTTCTACTCATCTTCAGCACTGGATCTTGCAAAGTAAAAGCGAATTCATACCTCTAAATAAAATGAATTTGCATTCCCTGCACGGGCCGGGCTGTTCCCAGAACTAATCTCTTTCCTTCGTCCTATATTGACCTATGCTTCCCCAGCCTGATCCACAGCCTCAAAACCTGACTTAATTAAATTATAAACGTTCCAAAATAACTCGCTGCCTCAAATCACTAGAACTTTCCGGTTTATTCGCAATGAGGGCTTCCACAAATATGAGCAATGAGGGCTTCCTTCTTCCAAGCTATAAAATTCGAAGATATAAAAGCTTACATTAGTAATGTCAATAATAACTTCTTCACCAAGGCGCCCACCAGCGGCCGAGCGGTAAAGACGCTGAACACTGGTAGTTCGGTCCGAGGTTCAAATCCCGCGAACGGGCTGGCTGCATGGGCGTTTTCGTGGTTTTCCCCATGTGCAACGTGTATACGAGCCAGTTTCCCTTAGAAAGTCCTCCGCGAATGCATCCCTCCCTTTAGGCAGATAGCCCTCGTATGCTTTGCCATAAATGAATAATCTAATCCAAATCTTCACCAAGGCATTTCATACAGATGCTCTTAATCATGCAAATAACTTCAAATATGAACTTCTGGAAACAGAATTCAGTCTCAGACCCTGTGCTACCTACTTATCTATTAATTTATGACATTTAATATTCACTTTTACCCCTTCCGCTGATATTTGTTTTCCCTTCTCTCTGCATTCTGATTTACTTAAAGCATAGTTTTCAAGCAGCATCCGCTCCGGTCAGTATTTCGGTGGGATATCATCTACGCGACTGCGTCGGCAAATCAGAAATCTTTGACTTCTCCTCTTCACATTCAGTGCACTGCGTAATTCTTACAAACTTGTTTTATGTTTAGCAATACTTTTCATTATGCGTCGAAGTTTTGATTATTTGTACATTTTATTTATCACTCTTCGATGTTTACACACTGTCACTCTCACTCATTACTCCATTTTATATTTACGTGATCTATCCCCCGCACAATATTATTCACATGCTCTGGCCTTAAAAAACATCTATAATCTGCAGTTCACCCATAGGGACTTTTATTAGAGGTGATTATCTGAGGTACTGGTAACAGCGTGGTTAAAATTCCCGCTGACACCAGCCTAAAGCTTAGTATCACAGTATCGCATTTTTCATTCGGAAGTAGCATTCAACAGTATGTAACAGAAAGATACCCTTATGAAAGTTTCCCCACATTTTCTGTAAAAATCAGAAGAAAAAAATTTTAAAAGGTAAACTTACCTTCTAAAAAAAGAAAAAAAGGTTGTACACGTATATTCATTGTAAGCAATTTGATTACTATTCGTAATTTAATGGATTTGCTTGCTTGATGCTTCGACGGAGCTCTGAACTAAGGAATCAGTACACATTCTAACATGCTTTCTCATAAAGATGGAGCAAGCTATATTTTAACATATGACCCAAGTGGATATAGTCTTTCATAACATTGTGAAAACACATTAAAATACTAGGATGAAATCTTCTCATGTTTAATAAAAATAATAACAGAAAGAGAGAAAAATGAACCTTACGATTACTAAGAATAAAACTTAGAGCCTCATGTGGAAAAACATGTACTACATACTTAAAATCTGTAAGGTGCTCCATCTTATACTATTGGCAATAGGCTGCGGTCTTGAGTTCGAAGCTCGGATGTGACACGGATATTAATGACTGTATAATATTTTTGCGAAATTGGGGTATTTAAAATCTGTCGGTCTCAAAATCTTCCCGAGTGATAGGAAAAGAAGGGTACGAAATTATCATTGTTCCTCATGAAAGTGGGCGCGGAGTTGCAAGAAGACATTCCTTCGCTGCGTGTGCTAAAGGTCTGTGGCAAACTACAGACTATTCTCTGATTCCACGCATTATTAGTCATGGTAACTTTGCAATATGATGGTTCCTGGGCATAGGGATAAACAATAATAACAAATCGCAAATCAGATTTCTTTCTCGATGCGATCAGTTTCGACTATATTTTATCAACCAAAACATTCATTACTCAAACTACGTCGTAATTGGAAATCGAATTTACTGATTATCAGTTCAGTTTACTGATACTTCAGTTCTTAAGCGTATGCGTGTATTTTCCAGTCATAAATCAGAAAATAACTTACCTAGCACATTCTAATCCTTTGCACGCTCCTTTCGAAACAACAGCATTGTCTTTTATTCCATGAGTCCTCAATGCAGTTAAAAGCTCTAAAAAAGAAATTTATTATTAATAAATTCTTACTTTACTGAAAATTCTTATGTTAAGTAAAAACCTAAGCATGTTTGCTACATTTTGGGAAAACAAATACCAAATAGAGAATAGGATAAGTTACACATACATTATTTTGAAACCGGCTATTTAATGAACATTTTGTTTCCTGTTTCTACACATTTTTATTCAACATATATTATGTTTCACTGAATACGTTTTAAAAGACATCTCCGAATTTTTTTTTAAGAAAATTGTATTTTTAGCACAAAGCTTTTATAAATTTATGAAAAACAATTTTAGAGTGCTATTTTCATATGCCTGTCCACTTTACTATAAACTAAGCATTAACACAAGTAACTGGATTTTTTTATGTATGGCAGACTCTGGATTCGAAGGATGATTCCTGATTCTAAGTGCGCCTTAGAATCTAAAATCATCTTTCAAATATTCTAAGGGGCAATAACTACCGTATTATGTTTATGACAAACAAGACGTCTGAAAGGCAGGTCTCACAATAATAAGAAATTGAATTGAAGTAGTGGTGGTGGTAGCGGTTTTTATGGTCTGTGACCTGAAAGATTATATGCACTAATCAGATGTTAGATATCTGAGTTCCCAAATTAGATAAAAGCACAAATTATTTCTAAACACAAATTTAAAACCGCAGTAAATTTGTACAATCAATTGAAATAGTAAGATGATGAATGCTGAGATGATCAGTTACATACAACTCAGATGGAAAACTTCAGATGGAAAAGAGGAGTAAAATAAAAAAGACGAGATACATTAAACTACATAGTATTAAAGTATCGAGAAAAAACTTCAAATCAAAAATCAAATTAAATAATAAAGACCTGTCTCTTTCAGGTACTGAAATAAATTGGCACTGACCGTTTTCCCAATTATACAATCAGGAGGCAAGTCACAGACGCTAAAATGCTGCAATCGAAGTCAGTTAGAATACAACAAAAAGTGTCGCACCGACAGAGCACTATCACAATTCGAATAAACAGATTCACTTTCGGGCTTTTAAAATTTATTTTGTATGGCTCGCGTGTAAACAGTTCTAAGATGGGTAATCAATACTTCATCCCTCTGATTTCCAATACATCCCAATACTCTACTTTAGGTTTGATGCTACTTAATTTAATCGAAAACTGATCATCCCAGAATAATTTCCATTTATTTACGATTCTTTGCCTGATGACCATTCTAATACCTCTCTAGCAGACAGACCAATTTGACAAATCAGTTGAGGTTCCGCTTTTGTGCCTGTTAGCTCGGTACCCTCTGTACCTACATGTCAAGTAACCCAGCAGTAAAAGATCTGATATCCATGGAACATTAAATTTTGACATAGTCTTAAAATACCAACTACTAAAGAAATCTAGATTTCAGAAAAATTTCTAACAATTTTAGGGCTCTAAACGAATCATTGTAAATCACAAACTTTGTCAAGAATAGCTTAGAGACGAAAGCCAGAGCAAAACTCACTGCAGATAATTCAGCAGTAAAATCAAAGCAGGGATCGTGCAGTCGTTTGCCGTCAGTAAGGTTTCCAGTTTGAATCGACGCTCTTACATGACCATCTGTTTTTGAACCATCTGTGCATAAGGGAATAAAACTCCTGTATTCATGCCTGTGCTCATTGAAATGCTATCTCGTTAGTGTCTTTCTTATCAAGATTGTGAAGACATCCAGAAGCCGTATTTCCAGGTTTTCTCAAGACGGGGTTTCAAGGCGCATCAGTGTCTGAGTCTTCACATGATATATGCAATATTTTTCTATCAAAGGGTGAACGCTTTCAGAGAACGGAAGTATCTACAGGCTACTTCATTTTTTAAGCCCAAAATTGAAAATTTGGATATTTGAAAATTTTTATGTCATATGTCCCCTTAAAACAATAAGCCAACACCAACACTGAAAAATAGGTGCAGTCAGAAGCTGGGTCAGCACCTCTGTATTACCACAGCTGATTTGAGGAATTGCTGAATCTGTCTGACAGTTAAATTTCCGTCCCAGTTTCGAGGGAGATCACACCGGTGGGCCGTCTAAGGATCTCCCACCCCTATTTCCTTAACACAACCTCTCGAGAGGCTCTGGGCTCGCGATGTATTTTGTGTTCCCTTTTGCCGCACAGCCACTATACGCTTACAAACTTCTATGTCTTCTCGGAGATCCGAGCCGGGCCCATTGGTACGGCAGCCAGAGTGATTAATCACTGTACCGGCTGGGCCGCTGAAACTGATAAATAGCAAACTATAAGAATAAGTTAAATACAGTTCTAAGTGAAGAAAAATCAGTATTGCAGTATCGGGTTTTCACAGTGTAACTAAACAGAGGTTCAATTTTGATTGGCTCTCGAGTAAATCCGCTACGAACGCTGCTCTTGAAACAGCCTAAGTTAAATTACAGGACTGCATCACGGGCGAGACAGGTGATTATCCTAGGCAACAAATTAAAAAAAATATGTAGTACATATTATCTTGCAAGGTCCCAGCTTAATGCCATCCTAGGCGGATCGCTTAGTGCGCAAAATCTAAGTTTTTATTATTTTGATTACAACAAATAAAAGTTTATTAACAAAAATAACGGAAATAAGACACAATTAGATATATAAATTAAATAATAATTGGCTATCTCTCTCTCTATATATATATATATAGTATGTGTGAACAAACATATATATCAGAAATAAATAATTTAGTACATATATTTACATATATTCATCTAATTCTTCTAATTGTTGTTTCTCTTACATAATTTTGATCACAACAATGAAAATTTGGTTATTATAATGAAAATTACTAATCAAAACCCTTCTTAGAGTTGCTAACTTTACAAAGCAACAGAAAGGCCAAAAGTCATTTTGGCAATTTTTTCTGAGTTACGCCTTTATTCTCTAATTTACAAAATGCATAAAAGGGAGCGAAAATTTATTTCACCCGAGGAGTGTAAAACTCTAGATCCGGTTCTGCACTTTGGTAGGTACATTGTTTGTAAACGTTATAGAATTAATATTAATTATTTAGATAAAATTTGGTGCACAATTAAATATGAATAACGTTATTACTTTTAACAGATTATGTCAGGTTGCATACACAATTCTAGTGTAAAGGATTTCTCAAGGAAACATGTCCCCACTGATCGAAAAAGACAAAAGTAGATAGTTTACTAAATAACCACACTATTACGTAAATGCATTTTCGTATCACCCATTAAAATTTCCGCCCGAAAAGGCTGACGACCCGGGGGTAAACCCATTTAACCCAGGAAAATCGAACATCGGCAGCGAAATAATGGTATAATTTCAGTGATATAACATCCGTGAAGTATCAGTTTGATACCATATTAGTCTTAGAAATATCGCTGACGTTTAAAGAAACACCTGAAAACATTTGATTATTTATTTATATTGTATTAAAAAAGACGAAACTGCTTAACGTTTCGCTGCGAAAACAGCGCATTTTACTACGAAGAATTAAAAAAGGAAGAGAGAGAGAATTTGCCATTGAAGTACTTTGGTTGAGATTTTAGAGCTCATCGAAAAGCTAGGGTAGAGCAAGTAGTAATAAGACCGTCATCTTCATGAGTGGCTATGGCTTAGTCCATGAGTACCCAGATTTTATTTTTTTTCTTTTGCCCTATATGAATACTATTGTGATGTTTAGAAATTCCGACTACGATATTAGTCATATTTTAGTCATCGTGTCTTCCGTTATTTTATGCTACCGGAACATTTATCAGCCATGCGACCTATCAACTGTTGCCATTTTATGAGGCATATGCTTTATAACTTAATCAACCACCCTGTTTTGGCAAATTACCTGTTCTCAGAGGTGTTGCTATTCGCTGTGGCATAGGTTGTTTCATTTATCTTTCAAATTAAACCTACATATTGTTTAAGTAACTAATTGATTTAAGAGCAATGTACGTACTCATTAATAATTAATTTCACTTTTAATAATAACTAATAGAATTTATAACCCATCTAATTTGAAATATATCTAACTGATGATTTATTTCTATAAATATTTACTGCATTAATTTGAATTAGAAAAATATATTTCTAGCATCTTATGTGTTGTATCTTAGTACAGATTAACCACTTGAGCACCACTTAACAACTATATTTTTTTCTTAATGTTTTAATGTGTTTTTCTGACAAAAATCTAAACTAAATTTTTCCCACTTTTGTAAAATGAGTGCAAAGCCTTTTTTTTTTTTTTCTAATGACCCTTTTGCGCTGTTCTACGGAAACAACATTGTATTTATGACACATTAAAAAAATGTCAAGGTCATTTATGCACGCGTTTGTATGTATATTACCTCGAATACGTCGCTTTAATTATATCAACTTGTGAACAAGAAGTTGTTGTTCTGTTGTTGTGACTTTTCTCACCTGTCTGACAGTAACATCAGAACAAGCCCACGAAATTCATCGTGGCAAGAGCCTTGAGCACCATACAGATGACAGTACGACTTTGCTCAGTCCATAACCCAATTTTGATGTACGGGTCCGAGGGTATCCCTCCCCTCTTCCCCTACCACCAACTTCTCGAGAGGACTTTTGGCTCGCCGCATAGTTAGAGTGCCCCCATGCCACACAGACACTGTACATTTACAAACATCCATACCTTCTCCAAGATTCGAAACCGGGCCCTTCGGTACGGCAGTCAGCTTCGCTAACCACTATCCCGGTTGTTCGGCGAACACGAAGTAATATCTAAAAATGGTTTTAAAACTAAATTTGAAATTTTATACGCAAAATTTTGCCTCTGTCTTATTTATTAAATAATTAAGCTAACATATAAGAGGAAATCTCATAAGTCACATTCAGGTTTTAAAAAAATTATTGCTTATTAAAATAATTTTTATGTCAAGTATTCATACTGATCGTTGTTTTAAACAAATAATCCAATATAAAGTCTCATGTTCTTTGGTAACATCAAATATACGAAACTTCTAAGAACTTAGGTGAATTATCACTATGTCTTGTAAGGTACCACACAGAATGGTGTGGTGTGGTGTATTTAATTATGGCAAAGCACACGAGGGCTATCTGCCTAAGGGGAGGGATGCCTTCGTGGAGGACTTTCTAAGGGAAACTGGCTCGTATACACGTTACACATGGGGAAAACCCCGAAAACGCCCATGCAGCCAGCCCGTTCGCGGGATTCGAACCTCGGACCGAACTACCAGTGTTCAGCGACTTTACCGCTCGGCCGCTGGTGGACCTCCACACAGAATGAGAAAGGGTGTAAACGACCGACCAATTTTATTTAACTCAACTAAAAGTTTAACAGAAGGCACCACTCTTGCTTACAGTATAGATAGCATTAGTGGCTTAAATCAAAATTAAGAAACTCGAATTTAGCCCAACGGCTACACAGAGAGGAAAAGTGCGTGCGCAAGTAGGCTCTGATCTAACGCTGGCGTAACCAGCCTAATGTGGAGAATAAAGCAACCCCGCAGAATACTACCCAAGAGAATCAAATCAGAAAAGTTACCTTCAAAGGTGGAACACGCTCTAATTCTACATTCTAAAACTTTCTTTTAAATACTATCTCCTTTCTACCTCATCTAAACACCCGCGAGCTAGAAATTTACATTCTGGCAGGAAAAGGACAGAAAAGCGAATTAACATAAAATAACTGGTTATTAAACTAAACGAAACCTGTATGAAAAAAATGTTTCATTGATATCAGAAATCTTTCAAATTTAAATGAGAAAATATCTTCCCCTTTGTATAAAAGTGTGCATATAAAATATCAAAGATTAAAGAACTAAGTTAAATTAGATCTAAAATAAAATTTAAAATGAATTTAACCCTTTTTATATGCATTTTAAGAAAGTAACCTTAATGATTCCTCTTCGAATCTTTTCTTACACGTAACTGCTCATTAGCAACTACGATAATGCCATCCAGCGACATCGTTTCCATGCCAGGGGAGAAAAAATGCAATTGTTGTTTTAATCAATTAACAAAATTTACTTTCTACTTAATATATGATGGTATTAGCGTTAACTTATAATTTCTTTTATACCATTTGTTGAAAATAACTCAGCAAAATGAAAGGATAAATAATTCAAACAACTACAAAAACGAGTTAAGCATTTTACATGTTCATAGTTATTGGTAGTCTTGAAACTATTTTGAGCAAAATTTTCTCCACTGTTCTCAATTTGAGCACTACAAATTAATTTTTAAATTAAACGTCTCTTCTTTTTAACTAGTTTTGAATGAAAATTTAAATTACATAAAATACGTTCTTACTTGAATTGCAATCGTGATGACCTCCAAGCTGTAAACTGCACATTATGTCTTGTCTTAAGAAACCTATTAAGGAAATGAGATTACATAAAAAAAGAAACATGAAAAATGATAGCTGGGTCATTACTTTAATGAAACATTGAAATAACATGGTACACTATAATCTCTAAACAATATCTTAACTATGTAACTGAGCATTTATAGAACTCTGAATACTTTACAAGAAATGTGACTTTGGATACAAGACATTTTACAAGAAATGAACCTACAACCAAGTAATAAGTCATATCCGTAATCTTGCACTCACAATAATTATATAAATTCAAAATAGAGATTATTTAATTTCAAATGAACGCAGATTGTCAAAGTTCAGTTTAATGTAGATTACAAAAATCATATGTCATCCTTAGTAACAATAGTTTAAATTTACTTCTTATATCTCAAGCTCCTGTTAAGGAAATTTATTTGCGATCACGACCTGGATTTTAGTAATAAATTACTCTTATTATTTAGAATTCTTAGGAAATAAACTAATGCTTATATACCGGGTGACTCAAAATAATTGATCTGATTTCAAATGACTCTATTTTTCAAATTTACGAATGTATGAAGACAAATAAAGCATAATATGAGAGGAAAACTCTTCAGATTTTGCGTAGTATGTTTTATGGTATGTCTATTTATTTTAGTTAAACGAGAAGGCGTAGTATGTTTATTTATTTTAGTTAAACGAGAAGACGACAATCACCACTCGTGCAATTATGTGCTGCAGTGGGTTTTTTTTTAATTACCTTCTCTGCAGTAATAGCTGTAAAAGTTTGAGCTCACCTAGATTTGCCGATAATTTAAAAAAAAAAAAGATCACATCACATGTCGTTACAGGTATAAGTCATGCGAATTAAGTCATGTGACCTAGAGTGCTAGTTGTGAAAGTAAATTCGCCGAGCTGTGACTATTTCCAATTAGTAACTACTTCAAAGTATTTCAAAGTTCTTCGTTGCTAAAACATGATCAACATTTGGATGAAATTTAAAACACTCAAATTACCTTTCCACTAAATTAGCATTCGATTATTAGATGCGGAAATATTCTCAACTAGACTCTCGTCAATTATTTTTAATCACCTTCTACCTGCCATTAAAATCGTCTTGATGGTTTAGTAACTTGAGAAAAATTTATAACTTGTCGAAGTGCTATAAAAATAATTCTATAATATAGCTAAAAGTATGTAACTATGTTGTTGGTTATTAACAGTTTCTTAAAATATGTCTAAATCATAAAGCTAGTCGTCATGATCTATGTGGTTACAAGGATAAAGTATTTAACTAGTTTCACTGTTCATTATTAGCCTACAATCAAATAATAATATACTCTGACTTTCGAATAAAAGCCCCTACATAAAACGTTTGATTTATTTTCTTTCCATTTTAAAGACAATTTGATGGTTCTTTTCAGCTTTTTCTTTGTCATATAAGATGACAACTGGAACAAGGAGACATGACATGAAGGGCGTGGGTGGTTGGGTTCTTTGACATCTTTCAAAGATACTTTCAAATTGCTGTCTATTTCGATTTAAGAGAAAAAGACACGTCTTAAAAACAGTATGCACTTCAAACTATCAAACTAACTATTTTATAATTTGATCTTCAGTCTTTTTGAAATTTCTGTGCACATACCTCGAAAGAGCACGAATTTGTTTTACCTCAAAAGTACATTTACGAATCTCTCTAACCATGATAAAAGAGGGTAGGTTTGGTTTATGTGATTATGGCAAAGCCTCCAGGGCTATCTGCCTAAAGGGAGGAATGCCTTCGTGGATGACTTTCTAAGGGCAACTGGCTCGTATACCTGTTTAAGATGGGGGAAAAACCAAGAAAACGTCCATGCAGCCAGCCGGTTATCGGAATTCGAACCTCGTGCCAAACTACCAGTGTTCAGCGACTTTACCGCTCAGCCGCTGGTGGATCATGATAAAAGAATAATTTCATTAATAAAATAAAGTATTATAAAGCTGCTTTAAAATGAAATGCGTTGAGGAAAAGAAATAAAAATAAGCAATATTTAGAAAAGAAATTAAGTGAAAGATTAAATAATATAAATGGAATGAGGGGCTATGGAAAATGTTAATAAAAGAATAAATATATTTTAAATTTCCTTTAATTTCTTCATCTGTTTCAACGATCAGCATAACGCTACTTGCATTTCATGTAATACGGCAGTATTATGTAACTCAATTATGTCTTAAAATAGAAATGAAATCAGTTGCAATTTTTTTTAAATATAAAATTACTTAAAAAAAGGAGCATTTTAATGTAATATGGATTTGAAAATTTAACCATTGTATTAGACATTTAATTTGGCTCAATGAAAATTAGAGCAACTGGAAATGGAAATGTATTTGGGAAAACAAATTGAAATGGAGAGTTTATTTTAGAACTATTTCTTTCATTTCTGGAGTTTTTCTCTATAAGCTGAAAATCAAAACGCAGATGCACCAATAGTTTAAATCCCCCCCCCCGCCTAGATACTATGTTAGCAGTTCTTAAAAAATGTAATTCTTAAACTTCTGAGAGGCACTTTGTGTATTAAATTTCATTTATTTTTTGGAATTATCGTTAAATCCTTGCTTCTACAATTTCGTATACCTTTCCCATCTGGCTGTATATCGTTATCCTTCCATTCCAAAACAAATATTGGTAAGGCGTGTCGCCCAGAAATTCGGACTGCATTTAATAGATTAAAACACAAATATTAGATCCTAGTTCTCAATTAATATATTATATTACAAAATTTTATGTAGTTCGTCAGTTATCATGCTTTATGAATTTAAAAAGCTTGATGCATTTGGTTGTGGCAAAGCAGGCGAGGGAGCTTTCTACCTAAGGTGATGGATGTCATCAAGGAAGACTTTTTAAAGCAAACTGCTTGTACTCACGTTACACATAAGGAAAACCTCATGAACATGAATGCACCCAGTCCGTTTACTGGTGTTCTTTGTCTGTATTTGACCTGTTGACGAAGTTCCAGCTTTCAGCACCTTATCCTCTATGCAGCTGATAGGCCCATAAAATTTCGGTATCCACTATTAAGCACATAAATGTCTGTGAACATAATTACTTTAAACCTGGCGAACGGCTGATTGCATGGCTGTTTTGGGGGTTTTCGTCATGTGTAAGGTAAATTCACACAAAACAAAGCATATATTTGAGACAAAGTTTTCCACGAAGATGTTGCTCCTTTAGGCAGATAGCTTTTGAGTGCCTCGCTTTAAACAATTAACTTATGTACTTGAAAAGTGATCACAAAGCAACGAAATAAGTAATAATTAAATTTTCGCATGATGAATACATGCATAGAGCGTACCAAAATGATAGTTTTCACTTATTATATTACAAATCAATTTCGGTACATTTATATAAACTACAATCAAAATCTTCATTTGTAATTAATGAAACTCAGATTTTTCTTTATTTTATAATTTAAGACAAACAATTTTTAAAAGCTGGACACCGAACTCAGCTTTGGAATTTTAGCATTTTTTAAAGTTACAAAGTCCATTTCCAATTACCGTGTTTGCTCGCATAATAGTCGCACCCCCGTTTTGAAGCGGAAAAAATCGTGAAAAGTGTGCAACATTGTGTACTAGATTTCTCCGCACAATAGTCGTCCCTAGATTTTCGCGATGTAAAATTGGCAAAAAAATGCGATAATTACGCGTATAAATATGGTATTGTAATAAATGGCTCTTGAAGACTTAGTTCGTAGGTTCAAAAACATCCTTGTTTTTTATGACAGGAACTTCATTCTAATTTTAAAATTGACTCTTTAATTTCTTTGTAATTGTCAAATTATTGATATGCTTTACAAATTCTTTCATTTCATCGGGGCTCACATACTGCTGAATGCCGTTAATCTAACTAAATCTGTTACGAAAACGAGCCAGTTCGTGAAAAGGCGTGGTATGTTTGTCTTTGCTAGTAGTTCTTGTTTTCGTGAGTTCGTGTTCATTTTATTTAAAAAAATCTTGCATGAAGGCATCCTTTCCCCTCATGCAGATAACCCTTAGGTGATTTTCTGTATCTGGTTAAACAAACAAACAAATTTATTTTCTTTTCCGTTTTTCAGTTATTCAGTTTTATACGTTTCTCAAAACATGGGAAGTTAAAATTTTGATGTGTAAAACTACTTTCCGACTGCATCAAGGTACATATTATTAGGTTTATAAAAGTGTCGTCGCCTAATTTCACTTAGATAAAATCTTTCTCTTCCTGCGTTTCTTGTAAATCCTTTCTATTTTGAACTTGTATGTAACTCATTATTTATTTTAAGTGCTAGAAACATATACGTCTATAAAAGTTGTTTAAGTTCTAACGGCCCTTTTTGTCCTGTTATCATAATTTTAAGATTTCATCACGTTATGGTCACCTATGGTCACCACCTGCTCTGGTTTCACATTCATTCAGCTACTTCTACTGGGTCATTGAAGAAGCTGGACCAGATTTTAAATCACTATATTACGCTTTCCTTTTTTTTAAATCACTATATTACGCTTTCCTTTTTTTTTTAGTTTTTATACCAAAATAATTCTGAAGTGTCCAAGTTATGGCAATGGGGACGGACGAAATAAACTTGAGCGTATTTTTATCAACAGTAATAACATCACTGCCAGTAAATATACCCAGTTCATATGAAGATAGCAACCGTGTAATAAAAAGCGCAGTGCGTGTTATATGGTGCACAAAATTTTAATTTGTTATGAATTCAACAAATTTGTGGAAGTAGTCGATTGTTGCAAAATTCAATATTTATTGCCTTTACTGCCACCTGTGGAGGATCATAACTGACATGATCTTCCACACGTGGATGGAAATAGAGTATTGCTTTTACACTTGCAAATCAAGCAAAGGAATTCATATTCAAATTTATTAATTATGCGGTTAAAAATGTTGAAATTTCATATTTACTTTTCAATAAATTGTCAAGCTGCCTCAAATAGCTAAGAGTTTAAAATCAGGTCTTCAATGACCCTCTACACTGAATGTGTGGTGCGAGTATGCACTATTACAAAGCTTTACAAAGCCTACAGCTTTCATTTGATCGAATAAATTTTTCTGCGCTGTTGCGTAAAAATTTCGCTGTTGCTCCGTCTGACATTTTACTTTCTCTACAAATCAGCCTGAAATTTTTTTATAGCTTAATATAAAATTAAGTAATATGACACGTATTTAAAGAAGAAAAATTAATTTCAAATTTGAAAAATACTAAAATTTTTTACCTGCACTTGAGAAGTAATAAATTCTAATAAAGTATTTACAGTAACAGAATTTCGAAATATTTAGAATAAGCGAATTAAGATAGAGAGGTTATAATTGCTTAATCTGAATACATTAATCACTTTAATCATTTCTGTTGAACTTAAACGTGACCTCATAAAACTTTATTTTTGTGCTTGTGATATTGTTTCATGAAATCGCCAAAAATATTTTGCATCAAAAAATTATTTCACTAAAAGATATATCGATAGAAAATGTGTAAGGCTATAATTTTATGTACCATACAAAGGGATGGGGGCCTGTGAAGAAAGAATTAGCCAGATCACGATTAAATAGTCAACCAATAAGGTCAAATCATCCAGGTTTCATGCATTAAGTAGAAAATATTTACAGCCAATTCCTCATTCAAGATAACTCAGTGGCTAAGAGAAGCCTTTTCTAAGACAAAAGGTTTTTGGGTTCAAATCCCTAATGCAGCCAAAAGTTTACAGTGGTGCAAGACTAAAATCTTAGGAAAACAGAGAACACATACTGTGTTTTACTTTAAAGAGAAAGGAAGAATGGTAAGGTGTGTGCACTCAGATCACAATCAAATCAATAAATTAGTGAAATCAAAACAACAGCCCCATCATTAAGTTGAAAAATTGAAGCCCTACTGATTAAAAAAAAAAAAAAAAGCTTTTAGTTCTAAGAGTTTCTGTGTTCTTAGAGGAAACACACAATTTTTGTTAAAGATTTTTCGATAACATCTTAAAAATATCTTTTTTGGTTTACTTTCACAATGTTTTAGTCAATAGAAATGATGTACTTTTATGGTATTTTTTTTTTTTTTTTTTTTACAATCGGTTGCTATAATTGTGCTTGAAACTTATAGCCGCAATCAATAAGAAAACTAACTGAATAAAATTAGGGATTTTTATTATTATTATTCTTAAAATATAATGCGGCCTTTAAATTTATACCTGGAGTTTTTTATTTATCATGTCTTGAAAAATGACGGCTGGAAAGAAGAGGAAGAATCTAGAAACAGCCTTTGGCAAACTTTGTCCACTACACTAAACAAATTACCTTTAATTTATCTTCCAAGCACGCTTGAGCATAGCCAGCTTTCGGAATACTGCCATTCGGCAAAGAATATGATCTTTAAATTATTTTTCAAAATTAATTAGTCTGTTATTGATTAACTACTTCAGTGATTTAAAAGCAGTAGACGCATTTCTTAATTATTTGAAACCATTTTTAATAGTGTATACAATTGATATAAATTAAGATAATATATTTAATTTACAATGCACTGAACTGATAATTTTCTTGAATTTTTGCAGCTATTAATTATCATAAGACGTTTCTAGCAGCATCTACAGGCAGGTTTAGGATACAAGCATCAGTCTGATTCTGAATTCATCAGCTTGCAAGTCTCTTGTCCCGTCTCCAGTTTATCTTGTAACAGACTACCAAATCTGATGACGTGTACCTAGATTTTACTATCTTACTCTATTATCACTGTGAAATTCTAATGTTATTGTCCTCCATCTCATAGGAAATTCAACTGATAACACCGCAATTGTATGATAGCAATCAAATATCCACAGAATTATTCTTCTCGCTAAAATGAGAAAGAACCATGCCTAGTTTCATAATTTATTGCCTCGCTTTTTGAACATACCTAAAAGTACGTAAAATATCTTTAAAACAAACTTATATATGAAAAAGTAGACATTAGAACCATATGTTTAATGAGTAATTTCATCTTATCATACGAACGTGTTTTTCATACATTAATGAATGCAAAGATGATAACAAGCGGTCAAATTTTAATTCAACCCTTAACCATTATCATCAGAAAATAAAACAAACCTTGCTGCGATAATATTACAGCTACCCATTGTTATGAGGCAGAAAGCACTAGCAATTAAAAATCACAAGAGAATGTTTATACGAAGAGGAAATCCCATCTTGTTAATTAACTCAGTTTAAGGATTTGAAAGACAGTATTGATTTTATTTCTTAAACCTCTTGTTTGAACTAAATCCGTTCGTAGAGGTGAATTAACAATGAAGACATTTTTTCCTTAAGTAACGAACTGCTTATCCTTAATAGCAAATAGCAAATATTAAATTGCCTTTTCTTTCCATCAATTAAGGGAATTTAAATTAAATTTTGCAACAGGAAACTTAATTCATATTAAGATTTAACTTTGTAATGGATTATTTTATGAATATAAAAGTGTTAAACCTTGGATTTCGAAAACATTTTTTAAAAGAGTACCAACACAATAACTTTTAACATGAAGCATAATTATTTTTTAAATTTCGAAAATCCTAAGTTAAACTTGAGAATGAAAAGTGGGAGAGAATTATAAATAGCACTTTTCGAATTGGACTTGTTCTTAGATGCGTGATATTTAAATCTAATTATTTTTTCAAGAATAATGAACTACCAATGAATGCAAGAACGCACTTTAAGGCTTTTAAATTAACGCTGTTGAATGAAAGTTTTTCAACAGAACAGGAGCATACCTTAAACAATTGTGTTAAAATTATGTAAATATAATTCATGAATAATATATATATATATAAATAATTATCACTCATCTTCATACAAATACATATGTGATTCATGAACTCTTGTGTTTTCTGCTAAATAGTTTTAATAGTTTAGTACTTTTAAATTTTAATATATTGTTTTTCTGTAAAAAATTATTTTAATATTTAGTTTTCAGTTTTGGTTACACGCAAATTTAGTATTGTGTCTTTTAATTCTTGATTAAGTTGCATTTATATTTTCACTATTGAATTCTAGCATTTCCAGATTAAATACTAATCCTAAATACTAATACAAAACATTATTTTTTTTAGGTATGCTTGAACAGAATATTAACCATTATATAAAAAATTTTTATCTGTAGGAAAAGGAATGTTAACCTACGTTTAAACATACACAAAATTAAGACTCAACCTAAAATGAACAAACACTGTTCTGAGACTAATATAATGCGTTCACTTAGCAGTGATAACAAATAAATTATTTGGCTAAACCAGTTTATTCTCCAGATTTAGTAGTTGTTACAAAAGAAAAATAATAGTGCATTAAGCATACCTCTGCTTATGCACTATTATTTAACTGCAAGGAACTGGATTTAATTGCAAGGATATTAACATAAAGCTATCAAGATGCTTATAATCTAATTATTTTTTTCGTCCTTACTTCAATTCTTTAAGTCTGAAACAGAAAATCATGCTATGTTTTTCCAAATACCTGAAGTAAAACAAATCAACTTCTCTTTGGGAAAACAATGAACAAAAAATTATATCTTGCAATATCTGTAAGGAAGACTATGAGGTATTTCTCCCATCTTCTTGGCGTACCTTCCTGGTGAGGTGGTCTGCACATTGGGCCGGTATTCCAGAGGTCCGTGGTTCGATTCCCGGCGGAGGAGATTGCTCATTTTTTATCTCTCCGGTTTTTTCAATTAACCTAATGTCTCTACAAGGGAAGTGCATGATCAGAAGTTGATTTGATATTGCGATATTTGCGAAGTATTGCTTTACATGATCGCTTTACATTACTTACATGATCTCTTCTTTATTTGCCAAGCTTTTTTTCTTGTGAAGAAGTTTCAAAAGTAGCAAATGAAAAATTTAGCTAATTATATGAATTTCCTACATTTTATCTCCAGTCATATTTCATCTTTCCTGTTCTGATTTAATAATGAAACGTATTTTAGATTAGTACATTATTTAGATTCATAAAGGGTAATGTACCATATTACAAAAGCTTTCATCTTTAGATTCAGATTTCCAAGCGGTCTAATGATTAAAACCCGTGTAACATCGGTGATTCAACAGAATTCGATTCCTAAATGGGCTGCATACATAGGTTTTTCATGGTTTTGCCCATAAGTAATATGAGTGCACATCAATTTGCCTTAAGTTCTTCACCAAAGCACTCCTTTTTTTGACCTCTTGCTTTGTGGAAGTTAAATCAACCTTCCCCCCCCCAAAAAAATTATAATAATCATACATATGCTCTACTTCATTTAAAGAACGCGTAAGTTAGAAATTGCAACAAAAAATTTACGTCTGTTTCAATTAAAAATTATATAATTTTATGTCACAGAAGATGCAAAGCTTTCAATAAAATTAACTAAAAATCTGTACCTTTCTTAAGTGCACTTTTAATAGCTATGAAAATCTTTCTTTTTCTTTTTCAAATGGATTGTTTTGTATGCGAGTTAATAACAACTATAATATTATTTCATGTAATTTGATTGCAACGAATAATTAGTAAAACAAAGAACGTTTTTAATTTGATTGTTTAATTTCTTTGCTTTTTTATAACTTTTTTTAATGCTTTTCCAAGTCAGGGGGAAAAGTAATGTAGAAATATATATCTCGATAGCTCAGAAGATGAAGAGCAACCTCGCTGGAGAACCGACAAATTCTGAATTCTATTCCTGATACAGATTTCTTGACTCTTTTAGCTTTTGTAAACAATTAAATTCTTAGCTACTCGTTGGATACTCGAATTTAATCTGCATTAATTACCAGATTACTGAAGATTCTGATCGTTGAATATCCTACTTGAAGGCAAGTAAATATATATGTTCACTAAACTTTTTAATGAAAGTAGTTCTAAGCTAACATTACTTTAGAATTATTTTAGGTAAATGTATACCGAAAATGCAACTTCATCTTTCGCAATTAGAATTATAGAATTCAACTTGAAGTTACAAAACTTAAAAAAATAGTTTTAGCTTCTAGTAATGCCTTAAAATGTTGAATGATTCTTCTTAAAAGTTCAGTTTATTTATATTTCAATTAGAATTGCATTTCAAAATCCATACTAAGTTCAGCGGTAGATGGCAATACAAATTTAAAAATACTGAAACTCAAGCAGAGAAAAGGTAAATAAATTCTTCCATGAAAATGTATTAATTTGTTAACTGATGCCTTTTAACCTGAGAATTTCAAAACCTAAGAATATTTCAACCAAATTTTTTACACTGAGTGTTGTTTTAATACAAATTAATTTGATTTCGCAAGAATTTCACTTCCGTCTGTATCACGAGTTAGCTAAGGAATACATTTACAGCGTTCACTAATTTCATGAAATCTTATATGTGACTATATAAACTAAGTGAAATCAAAACTGTCTATAAATCTATTTTAAAAGAAAAATTAAGTTTTTCTCACCTTCAATAGCTACTGTTAGCAACAGGAGACTAAGAACAGTCGCACCGATCGTCATCATCGTTCGAATGAAGGTAGTGGTCACTGTCTGTGTGAGGCGATAGTAGCGCTCACTCTTTGAAGTGATCTTTCAGATGCTACGCAAGAGAGGCGGCGAATAAGCAAAGACATTGTGATCTTAACCCCGCCTGAAATGTCTTTCAGTCCATCAACAACTGCTCTCTGCATCTCCTCCACCCCCCCCAAAAAAAAGATTACATCCGTGACAATAAATTTCTAGTTTTCCTTAGCTAATAATAATAATAGTCCAATCATTTTTAAGAAACTGAAAGAGCAATCTTAAAATCAATTTTTCATGGAACTGTGATTTTCAGAATTATTTTATAAATACAATTATTTGCATTTAAAAATTAGAAATTATTTTAATTATTTACCTTTAAAAAAGAAGTCAGTGCTTTATTTCGTCCTCTGAATATACGCAAATAAACCCAAATTTTTATATTACTGATATAATGGGGCTGCATACTTATATACTTATATTTTTTTTATAACTTTCATGCGGTATATCTCTGCTATTATTGGACTGAAAGTATAATTTCTCGTAACATTCCCATTACTTCCCCTTTTTCAATTTTTATTTTTAATTATAAATTTTTTATAATTTTATTTTCATACAAAGAATTTTTTTTAATCCGAAAATTTGGCTCTACTCTTATATGCGCCTTAAGGTTGCCAAATGCGGCGATATGTGTTGTGCACTAGTTTTTGGCGCGATTGCGTGTTCTGTTCTGCGATGGTTTTGGGGGCGATGTTGGTTTCTATGGTAACCCTTTTTACGTCGAAACTTGGATTTGCTAGTTGGTTTCGTGTGGTAATTAAGTGATTTATGACGTGTTGGCAAAATTTTAGTCGCGTGCCTGGTACAACTATTTTTTCGGGTGGCTGGAAATTCTTCAAGTATTTAGAAGACGGTTTTGAACATTTATTTGTGAAACACAGTATCAGTTTTGTGGATAGTGAGTCTGGCTGTCAAATAAATACGATAGAGTTTACGTGGCGTCGTGTTAAAGCGACGTTGCCGACTTATAATCGGAAATGCGATTTTGTGTTTTATTTGGTGGTTTATATGCTTTTCCATCGTTGTTCTGAAATGGGAAAAGATGCTTTTAACAAATTTGTAGTAAAATTGTTTTGGTGATGTTTGAAATTGGTATTTCTGCTGTTCGAAGAAGCATTTATTTATGGTAAGTGCATTTTCTTTTATTCTTGTTCTTGTTTAGTAGAATGTTATGTTCATTGTTTTTTTAGTATGAATTTCTGCCGCTATTGTTGTTTTTTTTTTTTAATTTTTTGAAACTTATTTTAGTTATTTTAGTTTATTTTGTTGATTAGTGCGCAATGCCTAGATTGTGCAATTCGTAGGTGTTTTTTAAAGTTTAAACAGAACGCTGAGTACACGGTTATTCTTGAAATTTATTGTTGCTATGTTAATTTATTTAAACTAGGTGTACGTAGTTCGTAGATTCCTTCGCTTCATTGATTGTGCAATTCTGTGATTTTTTTTTTTTTTTTTTTTTTTTTTTTTTTTTTTTAACTTTAAACATATTACTGTGTACATGGGTTCTTGTCGAATATTTTTGATTAGAAACTTTTGCTATCTAAATTTGTTGTTTTTGTTTCGGATTTTTAGCTTAAATTGTGTGTTCAAAACGTGGTTTTCGCACGTGCGAAAATCGCGTTTTTGCAGACATTTTAGGCTAAAAGTTCGAAATGTAAACAAAAAAATTAGGTAGTAATATGGCGGCGTGGAGTTTCTCGCCAAAAATGTTTGGCGACCTGAGGTCTCATATAAGATTAGTTCCGAAAGTTTTATTCAGCTATTAATTTTACCAAGTAAAACTCGCATTTAGAAAGGGAAGTTCCCACTCCTGTCCAGAAAATGAAAGCTGTAACCACGAATGAAGATCATGCATTTCAATTAGATTTATTTTGAATTTATTTAAATTTCGATAACATTTTGCTGATCTGGGCATCAAATTATTTTACTCTCTCAAATAGAATTTATGCAAGAGTGTCAATGAAACCATCACAGCACCAATTAGCGACGTGTATGACTAAGTTACCTTTCACACTAATGTTAGCGTACATTTTCTTGAACCTGGTTCTGAAAGTTTATTAACAAAAATGCTTACTATAGTACTTGCCTGAGAGTTTTGACTGAAAATATATTTTGGAGAGTAATAGTAATGTAAAAATTTTTTTTCTACAATTTGATGGATAATACTGTAAATCTACGAAGCATTTTCTGCAACCCCCAAATAGAATTGGTCAAAAGAAAAAAGTTTATTTTTAAAATAGTATTTCTTTCAGTCTTTGTTAATAGGGGAATTTTCATAAGAAAAAATATAAAGTACTTGAAAAAAAACCTCACAATTAGTGTAGTTTATAAAACCATGTGACATAATAAATTGTACTAAACAGTTCAAAAATTATAGCTGGAGATGACCATCCTCTCCGCACATGAATGGGATAAGTTTCGAAGCATGTTTCAAAAGTCAGGTTTGGAACATAAATACAAGTAAATGTGTAGTGACATTAGGTTATTTTTAAAGCAGGAATGATGAAAAATAAGCAACGCCATCGCCGCGAATCGAACCACGAACCTCTGGAATACGCGCCCAGCGTGCAGACCACTGCCCTACGAAAGAAAATACCTAGAAGTACCTTATATACTCCCCCTTCTAAACGGCGACTGAGGTTTTTAGGGGACCCAATCGCCAAAATCTTGGGTGTGGAGAATTATCATCCACCAGCCGTTTAGTTTGGGCGACACTGTAGAGACATTAGGTATATTTTTAAACAAAAGAGATGAAAAATGAGCAACGGCTTAGCCTAAAATCGAACCACGGACTTCTGGAATACGTGCCCAGCGTGCAGACCACCACACCACGAATAAAAGAGAACAGTTCAAATTCAATCAAAAATTAAACAACAACCAAGGACTACGCTACTAGAAGCTGACTCAATAACTCTACCGGAGCGTCAGAATTAAAATGTCAGCAGCGATAGAACACAAAACCGAATAATTACAACTATCAGAGCTGGCAGGAAACTAACAACGTAGCACGCACACGATGCCAGAAACCATATGGTATTTCTCCCGCCTTCTTAGCATGCCTTCGTGGTGTAGTTTTATAGTTTATTCAAGTCTGTCATCTATAGTTGTTATTCACACATTTACATATTTTATTACCGCTTTTATTCTCACGTTTGCACATTTTGTTTAAAATTGTTATCAGGCAGATGTGACTGAAACTCGCACTATTAAATACTTCCATTTAATTTATGCAAGTAAACTTATATCTTTATATACAACTCAAAAGTACTGATAGTGTTAGGTTGAAAGATCTTCCTCGTTACTGTCGCTAGATAGTAAGGTTTCTTTTTTATTATTTTAAATAGGGAGGAAAAACGATTCATAAAGGGAATGGAGCCGTTCGTTATTTCTGAAGTGGCAATGAAACGAAATGATACTGGCATGAAAAAGAAAATCATCTTAATCTCAATTCTTTTTATAATAATATTGTCCTGTATAATCATCATCAGTAATTATACAGGACAATATTATTATAAAAAGAATTGAGTTTATGTTCTTAACTTAATAATAGACAAAAACAACCTCTACTGAGTAATTTAAAATCTATCAGCACTGTATCAATATACATCTTCTCATAAGTGTGAAGATTGCAGCAGGGATAAAAATAATTTCTTCCGTGGAAATTAGGGAAAAAGATGGCGTATCATCATGCACTGCAACAGGAAAATGCCAATTTTATCAAACAAAAAGGAGAGAGAAAGAAATAACGTTTACATATGCTCTTTTCCAAATATAAGTATCCTACTTTCACTGCATTCCTTGTCTTCGGTATTCCTTCAACATTAACATTTTTGAATATTTCAGGAAAATAGAACCATACCAGAATAATATCAAAATGACAACATAACACATTATAAAGGGTGATTCATTACCCTGCGTACAAACATCTGGCAGCGGTAGATTACTCTAAGACAATCGGGGGAACAGATAGCAATGGACTCGAATAACACGAGGCACAGTAAAGACAATGAAAAATGGTTCGAATAGTTGTAATAATGTCATTGTAACTTTAACGACGGCTTTAACTTGCAGCGAAGATGCAAAAGATTTTCCTTCGCATTTTAGCAATTTGTCGGCATCCATAGAACATCGTGAAATGACCGCTTTAAAAGTGATATGTTTTCCCACAGTTTATCAGCGATATTTTTTGAATGACACTGGACTAATTTTGCCTTTTCAAGAATTTGGACTCTCCACAAAACTCAGTTCACAATTTTTTTATTAATTTCCTTCGCCTAAATATATTAATGTAAAATGAATGCATCTGGGATAAGAACATATATTAAGAATAAATAATTTTTAAGTTATAGGGTTTATTTAATTTATTTAACCAGTTATTTTATGTTTTAATCCTTGCTGTCACATCTCTCTTTCCGTTTCCCATCAGAATGCAAATTAGCTCGGGTGTATAGAAATGAAAGTTTGAGATTTTACGTCAGAGTGTGTTCTGCCCTTTGAAGGCCACATTACTAGGTTTGCTGTTCTAGATAAGAATTCTTGTCTTCCGCCTTCTGATAGTTTAAGTTCATGTCGGTGAATTCAAAGCCAACTTCACAACTAAATTACACTATATAGGCTTTCGCTATAAGTGCCTAAATTAGAGTTACTTTGTGAATTTCTACTTTGAGTTTTTTTCGTCGTAGCTGCTCGCGGACTTCATAAGCACCAGGAATGCATTCAGTTCATCTTATTAAATTTAAAATGAAAGGATCTTTTACACCCTTTGGAAGTTCTGCACTTACTCTCTTAGACTAAGCAATAAGCCGTTGTAATATTAGCTGTAATATTTTCTTATTTATATTTCTCCTTTTTATACATATTTATGTCTTGTAATATTGGTTGTAATATTTTCTTATTTATGTTTCTCATTTTTATACATATTTATGTCCTTAATATTGGAGTGGCAATGCCAAATTTGGTATCGTTTGTATTTTTGTAACTTGTAACCGTTGCTAAGCAACGTCAGAATTGTTTTTTCTTGAGAGTTGTAAATTTGAAATTGAAAAGAGATAAAATAAAGAGAAGAAATGGTAGCAATGAGTTGGAGTAGCCAAGTGATTTTCGTTAAATGCTTCAAACACATTACACCGCTTAAAGTCTTATTGAGGTGTTATCAGAAGTCACAAAAGAGAAAGCCTAGATACCTTACGGGGCGCCCGAATAATAGCGGACCATGTCGTAAGGAAGTTCGAATTTTAGTCCCCCTCCCCCTCCCTCCGTAGGTTGCAAGCCTCACCTGCATCAGTTAGTTACATGGAGGGATTTGGCTTTATTTTAAACGCCATGCGAGTAGCAATGAACCACTCAGTGATGTTTGGTGGAAACAGTTAGATAAATACTTTTTCGGAGCAATTAAATTAGCATTTGCACTATGTCCGGTACCGGAAGTTCAAAAGGTTATGATAGCAACTGCCACATTAAGAGGACAGGCATTAAATTAGTCAAAAATTTTCAGTAAATATCAGTTGAAGGCCGAAGAACTGACAGAGTTCATATTAAAAATTCAAATATTTAATAATTTACTTCATGGAAAAAGGCCCCGGTGAGAAAGTAATTCAGTTATTTTCACTAGATTGCCACCGCAAATACAAGATTAGAGTTAAGAAAGAGAGAGTTAAGAAATCCATGCACGGTCGAGAATCTGTTTGAACTCCCGGTAAAGTTCAAAAGGAGGAGATTTGCTGAAAGTACAAGTACAGCAGGATATGGCCAAAAGTCGAAAGAACAATTTTATAGACTAACCTCCAAGGCAGGCTACAGTTTGATAGAAATAAACGTTTTGAAAACAGACAAAAATTTTCAACCGTGAGTGGTGATCTCCAAGAGAAAGGGCAAAAGAGGAAACAGGGCGAATGAAGAAAACAAAATTTAAACTATTTAGGGATACTGAAGATAAGAGTGTTAGTAATCCTATCCCTCTAAGAAATAGTTAAATACAGTAGTAACTAAAAATCTGGCTCAGTCTGTAATCAAAATATTGTTAAATAATGTTCCAACAGATGCATTATTAGACACCGAGGTACAATGAAGTTTCATAGCATAAAAGTGCTTTAGAAACTATTTTAGAAAATATAGAATGTTTGGGTAGATGGAGCAAAATTGATTGCAATCCAAGACAAGCAGTGTACATGCGTGGGGTAAGTCATGTTACGTGCACAAATAAAGAATGAGTACTAAAAAGTAGTGTTTTTATTGTAAAAATTCTCTCAGCCCCAGTAACTTTAGGGATGGACTTTTTAAAGACGCCGAGGCAAAAATAATTTTCAGAAGGCCACACTGCAGCTGACGATGAACAAAATGGAGGAAGAAGAAGCACAATCCCCTGAAATTGACTTAAAGCCCCTACCAACCGAAGATAAAAGCAAGATGGAATGACTGGTAAGTCATTTCTCTAAATTATTTGACGAAAAGCCAGGGCATACCCAGATTGTGAGCCACAGTATCGACACCAGAAATGACTCCTTTGTAAGAGCAAAACCCTACCTTTATGACAAAGTTAAAAAAACAAATTATAGCATAACACATACAAAAAATACTATAGAATAAAATAATAACTCCCATAAAGAGCCCTTACGCTAGTCTGGTAGTACTATGCCGTAAAAAGAATAATCTCCCACCTATGGACCATAAAACGGGGCGATTCGCTGTTGATTATTTGAAACTAAATAGTGTTACTAAATATCCTGTCTATCCACTGCCCATAATAGAAGAAATTATTATAAAAATTAAATTTACGATTTACATGACAACGTTAGATCTTACTTCAGGGTATTTTCAAATCTACGTAAAGCCAGAAGATGTTCCAGAAACTACACTTATCACAAAGTCAGGCGTTTATGCCTTTCTAAGAATGTCGTTTGGCTTATGCGGAGCCCTTGCTACTTTTCAGAGGGCCGTATGGACACGATATTAAGATCTGTCGTAGGTAAAAGCACATTTATTTATCTAGATCAGGGCTTCTTAAACTGTTCAATCGCGACCCCAGATATTAAATATAAAAAAGATATAAAATAAATATCCCCCGTAAATAATTTACTTCTTTGGTAAACAATATACATGTAAAATGAAGTAGCTTTGGGATTTATCTTAAACAAAAATTTTAAAAAATTCTAATGAGATAGAGGTGCTTGTTTTCTGCTGCACAACAAACTAAATGTTGGAGCGATATTTGACACTGCTGGACATAAAGCATCGTCAGTATGTTTCAACGTTGAACGACTTTAAAGTGGAAAAGGCAGTTTTATAAAAATATGTGGTGCTGAATGAGAGAAGAACATTTAATACCATTTCAGAAATAGTGAGAAATCTTGTTCTAACTCTGACCCAGAATTCATCAAGGATTTTTGTGAACATTCAAGTTCTAAGTTTGAATCGCTACATAGCTTTACAAATTCCATTTGCACTTTATATAACATGTAATTAATCTCATTAGTATCAATTAATGTAATATCTTTAAAAGTCTAATCTAATTCAATTAATGTATGTAATTTCTTTAAAAGTCTTATTAATACAGATTCTTTAAACTCAACTATCGAACTGAATTTTCGCGACCCCGAAATTTCGATTAGCGACCCCACTAGGGGTCGCGACCCATAGTTTAAGAAACTCTGATCTAGATGGTATAATCATACTAGCGAAACAATAGATGAACGTGTTAGGGATTTGGACGAAGTAAAATAAAATAAATAAATGCATAATAAGTGCTTCGAAATGTAAGTTCAGATATCAGTAGTGTACAAATGAGAGAGCTGGCGCAGTGACCTTTGGGGGCGAAACAATGACTGCGAAACCCTCCATTAAAATCGAACCCACTTTTAGAATGTGATGGCTCTCCAACCCTCCATTAAAATCGAACCCACTTTTAGAATGTGATGGCTCTCCAACCCTCCATTAAAATCGAACCCACTTTTACAAACGCTACTTTTCCAAAACGCCGCTTTTACAAACGCCACTTTTCCTCTTCATCGCATGCTTCTTTTGCAAGGGGACATTCGTCCCCCACATAATCCACTGGCATGGTATATTTAGTGAGGGTATTAATTTATACCATCAGTGCACCATTATGTATGGCTTCTAGAGCGTCAAAGGAGAGACAATGGGTAATTGATTAATAATACCTAGTGAATAATAAAAGCATTTAAAGAGAAGGTTTGTAGTATATAGAAAGACAAAATGGATTTTCAATCAAAAACAGTTCGACAGTTACAAGATTACTGTCGAGAAAATGATATTCGAGGATACTCGAAACTTAAAAAGGTGGAACTGATCGCCCTCATTCAATACCACAACGGCTTTTCCAGGTTCCACAATGACTTGTTTATCAAGCGAAAGAAGAAGAGGGAGCTAAAAATCAGGTGTTGCGGAAAGTTAATAAAGGAATCTAGCATAAATAAGCACTTACAAACTAAAGCTCATCAAAACTATAAGCCTAAGAAGGCCAGCCAGGAGGTTCACAGAGATGATTTTGACAATATGCAGGGGCTGCATCATATGACCATTAACCAACTACGTGAATTTTGTCGATCGCGTGGCATCGCAGGCTATTCCAAACTACGGAGGAAGGCAGACATCAAAGCATACATAGAAAGCGTTTTGTTCAACCGTCACTTCGAATTTGATTCCGACCTGTTTTCAGATTCGCGAGAGAGAAGGCTATATACCCCCAATGAAATTGATACGGCTTTTGAAAACCGTTTGGTGACGTATGATGTCCAAAATGAGCACAATCTGATGCTTCCCAAAGACTTCTTGAACGATGTTTCATCACTGGTCCGGGGTCTTATTACAAAACATCTGAAGAGGCTGCATGGCTTGAAGGTTAATTTCCAATTTCTCTGTGACTATGAAAAAGGGAAAGATGAAACGATGATAGAAATGGAGAAAAACTTCAAAACAAAAAATGAAGTCATCTTAGAATCAACTGATTTGGTAGCTTATTACAGATCAGTTATCCAAAAATTATTGACGGAGATGGAGGAGTTTGTTGCAAGGGGTTCAGGTTGGACGCTTGCTAGAATCAAAAGTCTTGAGGTGAGGATCAATAAGTACACCCCACTGAGAGGATCATCCTACATTGATTTGTCAAAAGTGATTAAAGCTAAAAAAGCAGTCATAAACGTAAAAAATGAGAATGATAATGAGTGTTTTAAATGGGCGATACTGTCTGCACTACATCCAGCAGAAAAAGATGCCCAAAGAGTCACCAAATATAAGCCATATGAAAATGAGCTAAAGTTCGAAGGCATTGAATACCCAGTAAAGATGGAAGACAGAGTACTCGAAAGGTTCGAAAAATTGAATAACATATCAGTGAACATATACTCATACGATGAAAAGACTAACATATACCCCTTAAGAATAACTAAGCATAAAGTAGATAAGCATGTCAATTTACTTTACATAAGAAACGAGAAAGGGAACAGTCATTACTGTTGGATAAAAGACATGTCCAAATTAATATGTGGGCAATTAACCAAGCATAATGGAAGAGTATACCCATGTGAAAGGTGCCTGTTATTTTTTCACTCTGAGGAAGATCTTCAAACGCATGAAAAGGATTGTAAGAAAAATCAGGCTGTTAAAATAGTAATGCCTGAAAAAGATTCAAAATTAAAGTTCAAACATTACCATAAATCGCTACGAGCACCTTTTGTAATGTATGCAGATTTTGAAAGTTTAACAACTAAGATAGATACATGTCAGCCAGATCCCAAGAGCTCTTACATGCAGAAGTACCAAAAACATGAACCCATGAGTTTCTCACTTTACATTAAATATAAGCACGGAGACTACAAACCGCCTATCACATATAGAGGTCCAAATGCAACTAAAGTATTTTACGAAACGTTGAAAGCTGAGGCCTTAGAGATAAAGAAAATTTATGATAAGAAGCACCCAATCAAAATTACTGATGAAGATGACAGGCATTTCAAGAGAACCCATATATGTCATATCTGCGGGTTTAACATCAAAGAAGTACCATCACCATATTCACCGAAAGACTCTGAGGACTTCCAAAAAGTAATGGATCATGACCATTTACTCGATCCATCCAAACATGAATCAAACTATAGAGGGCCAGCTCATAAATTATGTAACTTAATGTACCAATACCCTTCCCTCATTCCTGTCTTCATTCACAACTTATCTGGGTACGATTCTCATTTATTCATAAAAGAGCTAGGTGGTGATAATGGGAATATCGATGTCATTCCAAACACTGAGGAAAAATACATTTCATTCAGCAAAGAGGTTGGAGCGGAATGGGTAGATGCAGGTGATGGTAAAAAGGTCAAGCTACCCGGAATAAAGTTGAGGTTTCTGGATTCTTTTAAGTTCATGGCTAGCAGCATTGATAGTTTAGCCAAAAATGTGAAAGAATTCAGAGAAACAGCCAAATTCTTTCCCAAGGACAAATTGGACCTCGTTACCAGAAAAGGCGTGTATCCGTATGATTATATGGACTCGTGGGATAAATGTGACGAAACACGACTACCCAACAAAAAAGAATTTTACAACAAAATGACTGAGTCGGATATATCACACGAGGACTATGCACATGCCAAAACAGTATGGAAGACCTTCAACATTAAAAATTTAGGTGAGTATTCTGATTTGTATGTGAAGACTGATGTACTGATCTTAGCTGATATTATGGAACATTTTAGAGATGTCTGTATAAGGACTTACAAATTGGATCCTGCATGGTACTTCACTGCACCCGGTCTCTCTTGGGATGCTATGTTAAAAACAACTGGAAAGGAATTAGAATTATTGACTGATTATAACATGATTTTAATGTTAGAAAAAGGAACCAGAGGTGGGATTTCTCAGTGTTGTAATAGGTATGGGAAAGCTAATAATAAATATATGAAAGACTATGACAGAAGTAAAGAATCTAATTATTTAATCTACCTAGATGCCAATAACTTGTATGGATGGGCAATGAGCCAATTTCTACCATATGGCGGCTTCAAGTGGGGGGATACCGATATAGATGTAACAGCGATCCCCGACGATTCAGATGTGGGTTATATCTTAGAATGCGACTTGGAATATCCTGAATATTTGCATGATCTCCATTCAGACCTCCCACTAGGAGCTGAGAACAGAGTTCCTGATGGCTCAAAACATACAAAATTACTAACAACCTTATATGACAAAGATCATTATGTGGTTCATTACAGGGGTTTGAAACAATTTTTACAAATGGGCTTAAAATTGAAGAAAGTACACAGGGTATTAGAGTATAAGCAAGCACCTTGGCTGAAGACATATATCGACTTGAACACTGAAATGAGAACTAAAGCAACTAATGACTTTGAAAAAGATTTCTATAAACTCATGAACAACTCTGTGTTTGGTAAGACAATGGAAAATATTAGAAAAAGGCTTGATATCAAACTGTGCTGTGATGCGGAGAAAGCCGAAAAACTTATTGCTAAACCAAATTTTAAAGGAAGAACCATATTTGAAGAAAATTTAGCCGCTATACATATGCACAAAACTGCAGTACTCTTTGATAAACCTATCTATGTTGGAATGAGTATCTTAGATTTATCCAAAACTTTAATGTACGACTTCCACTATAATGTGATGGCACCTAAATATGGGAAAAACATTATACTGTTGTACATGGATACGGATAGTTTCATCTATGATATAAAAACTGATGATTTCTATGAAGATATGAAAGGAATGCTTGAACATTTTGACACGTTTGATTATCCGGAGGATAATAGGTATGGAATGCCGCGAGTTAATAAAAAGGTTTTGGGGAAGATGAAGGATGAAAATGCAGGGGGGATCTTGGAAGAGTACGTTGGCTTAATATCTAAGATGTATGCCTGTAAAACTGAAAAAGACTTAGTTAAAAAATCAAAAGGTATTAAGAAATGTGTAGTGAAAAATAGAATTACTTTCGAGGATTACAAAAACTGTCTATTCTCACATCAAAAACAGTACAGATCTATGAATCTCATTAGAAGCACAAAACATAATATTCATTCCATACAAGTAAATAAGATTGCCCTTTCAGGAGATGATGACAAGCGGCACATATTACCAGATGGTATCCATACCTTGGCTCACGGTCACTATGCGATAAAGAGCAACCTCAAAAGTCACCTGTACAGACGCCAGGCGAAGGATCAGCATTTTGGTAAGGCCCCCAAGAAACCTCTCCTCTATAATAGCTCGGCTACGTACTGAACATTTCAAGGGTATCACCAACTGGTCCTATCCCAACTGCTGTCCTGAATCCCTCATGCCTCTTCGAACTCCGCCAATAGAGATCCGCCTCCAGAACTGGCAGCACCAAGACTTTTTGATTTTTGCACCTCATGCACTTATGTATAGACATGACAACAACATTATCAATCAATTTAAAAGGGGTTAAAAGGAAGACTTATTAAAATAAATATGGACATGACGGAAGAAATGGAGGAAATAATGAGATTGTTTAGTCCAGACACAGAAGTTTCTTCAGACTTGAAAACTAAAGAGTGTGAACACAAATATGTAATTGGTGATGACTGGTACAATTGCCAAGCATGTGGTGAAGAACTGAGATATAATCCAAATAAACCCCCTATCAAATTAGAAGATTTATATTTCGAAAAGGCGCAGACAGCTAGAATGAAAAGCAGAATGACAAATCTTTATAAATGGATAAGTAAGTATAACTTTCCTTTCGAAGAAGAGCTTATGATTGATTTGTCATCTTTTATCTCTAAATACATAGAGTTGTATCCGAAGCGTAAGAACTTAATTAGCAAAGACTATATTTTATACCAAATGTTACGGAAAAGAGGTGGTTATGAGGTCCCACTTAAGCTACCTAAACTGATGACAACGCTAGCTCAGAATGAAGAAATCTGCAGAACCATCTTCGATGCATTAAATTGGAGCACAAATATGGGTGCGATGACCCCAATGAGTGAATTATAATTTTAATAGCTTTCGTCGGCTATTAAAAATAAACTAAATCCTTCTTATCAATCCAGCTAGTCTCAGGATAGCCTAACCATTTTACTAGATATTTGTCCCCTTTCTTTTTGATGATTTTTTCAATCTTATATACGTTGTCTTTCTTATCATACTTTACCAATTCATTTTCATAAAAAGTACCTTTAACCTCTTCATTATTTAAATCCTGAACTCTATAAGTGATTGGATCAGTTTCTAATACTTCAGAAATGACAAATATTTCTTCTGTAAAAGTTGCTTGATAACCTCTTCTGAAGGCAGACTTATATATTGATATTCTTACTTTATCTCCTACTTGGTATTTAGGTTTATGTATGACCTTTTCTTTAAACAAATTGTGATACACATCACCACTGTTTTCTTTTAGACTGGCTTCAACAGGTGTCATTTTGATACTTCTGTGGTAGGAATTGTTATAATTTTTTACTAACTGACTCAATACATCTATGTATCTTTTTGTATTGTTTGCTGCTAAATATTTTCTAATTTTACCGTTTAAAGTTCTGTTGAACCTTTCCACTATGGAGCACTTGATTTCGACATTTTCAGTAGTAAACCAGTGAATATTATTCTCTTTAAACAGTTGTTGCGTCTCTTTGTTAATGAACTCGGTCCCCTTGTCTGTCTGAATTTTTTGAGGAATTCTTTCCTTAAAGATCTTTTTAAACGCTATAGTAACTTCTTCTCCCGTTTTTCTGCGAACTGGTATAGCCCAAGCATATTTGCTAAAAATGTCTATGACTGTTAGTAAGTAGTTGTTACCATCATTAGAACTTGATAATGGTTTTAAAAATAGCAAGTCTGCTTGCCATTGGTCGTCAATGTGTGATACGTAAGTTCTCCTTCTTTTGAATTTACGGATAAGTGGTTTGTGTTTGGTATAAACATCTTGCTGGTGTAAGAACTCTTCGATATCCTTTCTAGGAACATGCACCTTCCTCTGAAGCTCCTTGATGCCGCAATATCCAGTTTCAGGATCATAGTACACATCTCTCAGTCTAGGGGTGTTCTGAGTTACCCCGTCAACTTTAAAAAAGAACTTTTCCTTGATCCACACTTTTCACACTTTCCTTTCATAATAGGCCTTCCGTTGCTTGTTACCGAATTTTCAACATTTAGTGTACCTGTCTTCTTTTTACAAATCAAGCAATATGTCACAATAGCACCTAGTCCAAAAACTCTTTTGGTTTTTATGATAGGTCGGATGATAGCCCTAGCTTGTTTTTCTCCGAGTGGATAAAATCCGCTGTTTGGGTTTTCAATGGCATCTAAATCCTTTAAAAGCTCTTCATCTGCAACATGTCTCTGTCTAGTGTCTTTTGTTTGACTGTATGCTATGTCATGCTTCTTACATGCTTTATCTACTCTGTTAACTCCTGGATCCCCTCTAGTCAATCTTTTAGAAAGCTTTGTAAAAGGTCCACAGTACTGATAACCAGGAAGATGCATTTCTGGTGGATTGAGCTTATCTTGCATCCAACCGACTAAATCTCCACCTTTAATCTTTCTATCTTGTTTGCTCATTTATTAAGAATAGAAAATTATTTTTCGTACCCGTTCAAACCTTTCTCCTTTAAATATTTTTCCATGGGGAAGTACTTCAAGTCCTTAATAAATTCTTGCTCTTTAATCAAAGCTTCCTCCTCCGAAATAGTCTTTGCTCTCAAGCAATTTAGTAAAGACTTATAAAACTTGTAGGCAAACTTGTATTCTTCTTTCCTTTCTGCGACATGCAAGGATTTATCAATAATCTCTATGACACTGGCCACGATGCTCAAGGATGCTAAGGGAAGCAGAGCGAAAGCTGTCAAACTCGAAGTACCAAACAAGAACTTCGCAATTGTCAGAGACAGACTAACATCACTGTAGAATTTGTAGCTTTTTCTGTATGCGTACAAGCATGACTCTAATTTTTGTTCCATGTTTTATTTAAAGAAGAAAAACATTTCCTATACCTCATTTCAGGGTTAACTAAATCAAGCATGAAAAAATCATGAGGTTTCGTGACACACTTTTTGTACATACTATCGAACTCCTCGCTGGTGAGACTACCATCGATTTCCCTCAGGATTTGTTTAACCTCTCTTGGTTGGAGTCTAAAGAAGATAAAGTAGTTACAGTTCTTGCGTATGTTGATGGGTGTTGAGTAATATGATTGAGATATATAGATGATGGACGCATTTTTCTTCCTACCTCTTATGAATAGGTCCTCTATGACTTTTTGCTTCTTTTCTGTCACGCAGTCATCGAATACAACTAGATTCTTAACGTTAGGATCAAGTTCATCTACTGTTATAAAATCGCCCAACTCTGACGTGAATAATGTTTCCTTCTTGAATTTGTGAAACATTTCTAAAACTTTTTCTTTATCAACCTTCTTAACTTTTTTAAGGCTAAGAATATCATCTTCCTCTATATCATTAAACTGCGTGTATGTTTCTTGTAGAGATGAATACTTGGGCTCAAAGATGTCTTTAGCACATACGTAGAGATTGTCAAACTTCAACCAATCATAGATGAAGTTAAGAAGCAAGTTTGTCTTACCACACCCTGAAGGTCCGGTGATTAAAAGTCTGAAGGGATGTTTGGGTAGCAAAGGATGCTGATCAGCATATGCAAACTCTTCAGGTTGCGTGTAATTCTTTATTCGAATCATATCTTTATTTAAGGTGAAAATATTTGCTTTAAGGCAAAAAATATTTACTTTAAGGCAAAAACATTTACTTTAAGGCAAAACTTTATTTGCTAAGTAATAAAGATGAATCAATTAGAAAAGGAACGCATTGAAAAGATAAAGGGGCAGATACTAGCCCAAAAAAGATTGGGTGAGTTACAAAAAGATCTTAGAAGAAAAAACGAGCAGCAGCTTCAAGAAAAATTAGGTGTTCGAGAAATGTTAACAGAGTTTCATAAGCCTGTGACAGAAGAGATGACTAAGCAGGAAGTATCTAGAAACAAACACCTTAAAGCTGTTCAGGATGCAATACAGGAAATATCCTCTCCATCGTTAGAGTCCACAACAATTCCAGAATTGGATTATGGAATAAAAGATTTGGAGCGCAGGATTTATAATTTAAACTTAAATAAGGATATCGACGAGTCTTTCATTCGGGAAGAGGGTTTTGAACTACCATCGGAATTAGTGAACAAAAGTGAGGGCGAGCTGAATGAAATCATAAAACGCGCCAACGACAGAAATAAAGAATTCGGAACTAGAAAAGGGCCTATGAAAAAAGAATGGAAGAACAGTGCAGAAGATAATGAAGATAGGAAAAAATATTTAAGAAAAGAGTTGGACAAGTTCGACTACAAAATTCAAATGATGAGGAACTATACAAAAGCACTCAAAACACTCAGGGATGGAAATTATTATTCAGGCGAGGGTATCGATAGGGTGGAGCTGCTTTCGCGACTGACGGATAAAAGATGTGGAGGGAATAAAAGTAAAACGCTCTACAATAAAATCGTTACTCTGTTGGATGCGCTTTTGAAAAAGGGTGAGCTAACTAATGATTTTGTAAAAAGCTACTACGCAAAGTTTTTGAGCTAACTAAAATTTTCTCTACATATAATAAATGAGTAACTACATTAAAATAAAAGTGCATCTGACTGATCATCAGATCAACAAATTAAAGACTGCACACAAGAAAAAAGAGGAGGTCACTCTACAGATCAATACCTCCAAGGCGCCAAATCATGATCTATATCTTACACAAACACAGATCGAGCAACTAAAGAAGGGCAAACGCATAAAGATCAGCAAAACACAACTGGAGACAAATGGTGGATTCTTGCCTTTTCTTCTTCCCATTCTTACTACTTTAGCTACCGGTGCTCTTTCGGGGGCAGCTGGATGGGGAGCCAAAAAGATTATGGATAAAGTGAGCGGATCCGGTTGCGGGGGAAAGAAAAAAAAGGGGAAAGGCGTTCTACAAAACTGGGAATCTCGAACAAAATGATTGAGGAATGCATGAATGGTGAGAGAGGATTTCGTGGCGTCTTCACATCAGACTTGCTACCCAAAAAGATGAGAAAGTTTGAAAGTGGAATTATTAATTTAGACTTGTCGACAGGGCCTGGAACACATTGGGTGGCTTACTACAACGATCCAAAAAATAATTTTGTAGAATATTTTGATTCATTCGGAGACTACAAATATAAAGGTACTACTTTAAAGGATGACACTATCCCGGCAAACATATTTCATTACCTGAGAACATCAAACAAAGAAGTTCGGTACAATTCAAGCTTCCTGCAGAAACCCACATCTGAGCGTTGTGGCTACTTCAGTATGACATACATAAAAAAGAGAAATAGAGGACACCCTCCTTGGGACATCTTATACTCCCTAACTCAAGAACCAAGTGATCATAATGAGAAGAAAGTGCTACTTTAATGAAACATGTGTGTTATTTTAATAGGTAAAAGCCCATTAAAATAAAAAAAAATAAAATGCTTATAATAAAATGACTCTGCTTATATTAAACTCAAAAGACTACCCGAAGTCAGAAGACTTTACTGTCGAATACGCTACGCCTCTGAGAATCAAGAGGGTTGCTTTGCAATCATTTTCCTTATGGGTTTCATGGTACAACATTTGCAAGGCCTATGAGAACAACATGCTTTCATTCTATGATGGAAGCCTTTGGTATGATCTAACTATTCCGGATGGAAATTATACTCTGGGGGAGCTAAACGATTACATGATGCAGTACTTCAAGGACGAAAGTCCTCCCATACAGTTTGGCGTGATATTCGCTCGACAGAGATTTGTGATAAAACTGAAAGAACACTACAAGCTTGATTTATCAAAGAGTAAGCTTCATGAGATTTTAGGATTTGAACCAAAGATTTACGAAGAAGTGAAACAAGAAGCCAAGTATGTGGCTAATATTTCTCGAAGCATCGATGATATTCATATCCATTGTGATATAATAGAGGGAGCTTATTTGAACCAATTTGCATCAGAAGTTATCCATTCTTTCACACCGGCTCAAGAGCCAGGCAGTTTGCTCTCTAAAGATTTTGACAGACCTATCTTTTTTAAGACAAAGAGTAACCACATATATAGGATCAGGATGCGTCTGACCAATCAGGATGGTGAACCTATTGAGCTCAATAATCAAAGGGTACTTTACAGGTTGCTGGTGGAGTGAAGAAAATTTTTGTACTTACAATAAATGAACAGACATAGACTTTACGGAGCAAGCAAGAGGATACAAGGGCGAGGTTTCTTTGGGAGAAAGCTTTTGAACCTAGCTAAGAAAGAGGTTGAACAAGAGGTGCAGCAAGCAGTGAATAGTAAATTGGAGTCAATCCTTAATAAAACGATTAAAAGAGGCACAGGTTTAAAAGTAGTGAACGAAGCTAAATTAGAAGCTATCCTTGGAAAGAATATGAAGCGAAAATAATTTTACTGCATATAATAAAGATGAACAATATTTGGGAGTTGAAACAAACGTCAGAAGACGTCATCAGAGATATAGAAAGTTTTGAGTATAGAGAAATCAAAGAAACGCACAACACTCAAGATACGAGTGAAGATGCCACGTATAACTTTCACATACTCGATACAAACGCTAAAATTCTCTACTCCAAAGGATATATTCACCAAGAACTCAGAGTCCTAAAAGCAAATGGAGATTCTGTAGGGGAAGAGAACGTGACATTGGTGAATGGTGGAGGTTTACTCAGGAGAAGTATCATGACCATCGGTGCCTACGAGATAGATTCAGATGTGCATGACACATCCTTGATGTTACAGGTTATGGGTTTAATTAACTTCACACCTGATTATGCAACTTCGGAAGCGACCAATATGTTTTACTATATAGATACCTCCGATTCTACCGAGAGAGGATCGTTCAAGTTTAACGGTGCCCTTACCGACGCTACAACAATAACAAATTTTTTCGCTAACTTAAGAGTGAATGATGACCATAACGAAGGTTTTACCAAAAGATGGATGTATACCCGAGATAGTCAGTCTGTGCACATATTTATACAGCTCAAATACATTTTCGGCTTCCTCAATGATTATGAAAAAGTCATTACAGGCTTTGATGTAAAATTTCAGTTTCAAAGAAACAGTCACAGGAACATGTTGTATACAAATGTACCTAATCCTAAATATAAAGTACAAGTCAAGAAACTTTCGCTTTGGCTACCTTATGTTAAATTCAATTCTTCTGTTGATGGTCAGTTTACAAAACTGATTCTGTCGGACCAATCCATCGACATTAACTGGAGGCAACCTAGAGTAGTCAAGTCCAACATTTTAGAAAATAGCAGCGGATCATGCAACATACCCGCCACTACTGATGAAGTGATGAGCCTTTACGTTGTGCCCCAATATGATAAAAGAAACGAAAACAACATGCTGTTCGATAACTTAAACATGATTGATTGCTGGCTTATGGTCAATAACGTGAGGGTGCCAAACATCAATTATACTATGGACTTTGAGAAAAAAGATTATTCGAGACTCTACACCGCTCTCTTAGATGCAGGGCTTAACAATATCACTTCCGAAGCCGGATGTCTGATCAACTATGAAACCTTTAGAAGTCTCTATCCAATCATATGCTTCAACTTATCTTTTCACGAGCCGTACGTAAATGTTAGCAACCTGATGATTGAATTTCACTGGAGACTGAAGAGCAGCCCTGATGATAAGTATGTATTTTACTTTGTTTTGAATGAGAGAAAGAGATGCAAACTCAATATGGTAGAAAAGAAGATCATAGTGTTGAATACTTTAAGGATGTAATATTTAGAGATTATTTTTAGATTTTAATAGATTACAATCTATTAAAAACTTATTTATATAATAATAAAGATGGCTTGGTATCCTTTTGGAATATACTATCCCAGAAAAGCGGTGGGTCTTCGCGGTCCACCTGGAATAGGGTTTAAACTCACAAACGATGGGAATTATGATATGGAAAACAAGGTGCTGAAAAACTGTAAAGATCCAGTAGACGCCAACGATGTCACCACGAAGTCCTTCGTTTCCGGAGAATTGGAGGATTTAAAGCTGGAAATTAGGACACTTTATGATGTTATGACCAACAGAATAGAGGAATTAAAGCTGGAAGCTAGGAGAAGTAATGATGCTATGGTAAACAGCTTTAAAAATTATTCGTCAGAGACTTCGAAGAAGCTTAAAAGCTTGGAAATAGGATTCAAGCATACTGAAGAAAAATTACAGGAATATACTCAAAGTGTTTATGTATGCGCAGATCCTCCTGAAAGCGGGTACAGCAGCTCAAAATTTCAGAAGGTGACATTTACTTCGTTCAGTAATAATTTACTGAATGGAGCACTCATGACATTGAATGAAAGTGTAAAGGCTAAAATAACCTTCTTCGCACTCATAGATAATAATGGTACTTATCTTGAAAGTGTGGTTGAAGCTCAAATTTTAAACGGTAATAAGATGCTGCGGGAGTTCAATTATAACACCGAACAGGTATCATTTATAAACTATATTAAGAAAGATAAAGAGATACAAGTATTCGTTAAGACTAAGGACCTAAAAACTTATGTATACTTGAAAGTAGAAATTCTTTTGTGTTTATAATAAATGGCTGACGTAAATTGGAACGATATTTCGAAGACCGGTTTGTTGGAAGGACAAATCAGGGCATTACAACAGAATATAAGTTGGTCGCTCGTGAGTCGATACTCGACTCTTTCGGAGGAGTTCATCGAAGAATTCTCAAATCAGGTGAACTGGAAGGTCATTTGTCAGTATCAGACGTTATCAGAACCATTTATAGAAAAACATGAAGGTTTAGTTGAATGGTATGAAATCTCCAAATACCAGAAATTGTCGGAACCCTTCATGGACAAATATGCCTATAGTTTAGACTGGGAACAAGCTTGCAGGTACCAAAAGATGACAGAACCTTTCCTCGATAAACATATAACAAAAGTGCATTGGATAACAGTTTCCCACTACCAAGTACTGAGCATAGACTTCATGCGGAAGCACAAAGACTATATCGATATGGTTCTTATCTCTTCCCAACAAACACTCACTGAAGATTTCATGAGGGAATTCGCAGAACAGCTGGAATGGGAACGAATTGTCAGATATCAAACCTTTAGCGAAGAGTTTATCTTAGAACACCAGGATAAGATAGACTTTTGTCATCTGATGACTTATAAACACCATTTACTATCGAATGCCTTTTACGAGATGCACTATAAAAAACTGATTTACATCCTTCTAACTAACATATGCAACAGAAATTTATATAGATATAGCAGCGAAAATGAACCTTAAACCTAGTAATTTTTTAATGCTGTGTAGCATTAAAAATAAAATAACTACCCGCAATTTGTTATGATCGTGTTTCCGTTTTCAACGTCCCGCGTGGGGAAAAAAAAATCGAAGCGAACGCTGATGAAATGACCTTGGAGTGAAACGTGTTCCTAGCTTGAGGAAATGATAAGTGCTTTTTTTTTTTTTTTTTTTTTTATTCTATCGTATACGTCACGACCTTGACTGCGTCTAAATGCGTAGTATTAGAAAGTGACAACAGATGGCAGCACTTCACAAAACATGTTTGATATGTTACATTTATAAGACAGTTAGCAATTATTGAATACGGGTACCCTGGCTGAACGGTTAGCGCGCAGGACTACTAACATCAAAGTCCCAAGTTCAAACCCCGACCTCTCCCGGATTGATGTCATTCAATCCGGATTGATGGTCTTAACCTAGCCAAAAAGACATGTCAGCTTACTCTCGCCGTTGAACCAATAGAGTAGCATTCACCGTTATCCCAGCTTACTCTCGCCGTTGAACCAATAGAGTAGCATTCACCGTTATTCATAAGTGGGATCCCCGACGCTAAAGCGTCAGAGTCTTACAGTGTATGTCCTCTATGTGTCTTATATATGTTGTGCGAGAGGTGGCCTGTGGAGGTGCAGCTGGCGCGCCTGTGATTCCAGTCAGACCACAACTCCAGGTGAAGGGCGCTGCGCCCTCCACTGAGAAAAAGTTGGAGGGCGCTGCGCCCTCCAACCTCTACATTGGGAAAAAGTATGATAGCTTATCTTATCATGATGGTAAGGCCGTCTATATTTACTGTGTATGTGCGTGTTGTAATGGCTGTTCGCTCAAAGTTTAGTCCAATGGGGGAGAGTGTCCGCGGGGTCCTTCGGTCATGCTTGCGGGGCCTTCCTGGCTTTCTTCTCGGTACCTCGGCGAGCGAGTCCTTGGTATCGTTGGTGAGTGTCATCATAGTTAATTACTACAGCTTATGAATATACTGATCTCAGAGTCATTTCAAACGAAGGTTTCGTAAAATTTCGAGGGGTCTGATGAAACCTAGTGAATAATAAAAGCATTTAAAGAGATGCATTCTATATGTAAAGATGGCAAATATTTATGACTTATTCGGTGATATTAGAGCTTTATATAGCTCAGGTAATAACAGCAGAATGTGCGGCCTTGCTAGAATGTGTCAGCATTTACTGACTGCTGTTGAAGAAGAAACAGATATGAATAATAATTATCCTGAAATTCATTCGCTAATTTTAAAATATATTATTCAAATGTATCAAATACTACACGAAGAAAAGAATAGTAAGGTACAGAATATGGGTTATGACACTCTATCAAAAATGACCAGATTTCTTTTGTGTAACTAAGCCTACTTTATTTTTTAATGATTCTAAAACCATTAAAAAAAAAAAAGTTATTGCTCAAATTTAAACATGTTTCCAGGTTGGGCTTTCCCGACATCTTTACTTCCTAAATAAACAAAATAAAGAGGTTTAATGCCATTGAGCTTTAAATAATCAGATGCTTTGTTATCACATCGCTTCGGTAAAGATACAACACACTCAGGTAAATGGACTATTATTTTTTTACCATACTTTGTGTTTATTTCTCTAATTTCTGTAACCGGATACTTTTCATTGATATTAAGTTCGCTCATTTTCTTGAACTCATTGAGAGAACTAAATGTGTTTAATTCTTGTAACAATTCCATCTTTACATATAGAATGCATCTCTTTAAATGCTTTTATTATTCACTAGGTATTATTAATCAATTACCCATTGTCTCTCCTTTGACGCTCTAGAAGCCATACATAATGGTGCACTGATGGTATAAATTAATACCCTCACTAAATATACCATGCCAGTGGATTATGTGGGGGACGAATGTCCCCTTGCAAAAGAAGCATGCGATGAAGAGGAAAAGTGGCGTTTGTAAAAGCGGCGTTTTGGAAAAGTAGCGTTTGTAAAAGTGGGTTCGATTTTAATGGAGGGTTGGAGAGCCATCACATTCTAAAAGTGGGTGGAATTTTTATGGAGGGTTGGAGAGCCATCACATTCTAAAAGTGGGTTCGATTTTAATGGAGGGTTGGAGAGCCATCACATTCTAAAAGTGGGTTCGATTTTAATGGAGGGTTTCGCAGTCATTGTTTCGCCCCCAAAGGTCACTGCGCCAGCTCTCTCATTTGTACACTACTGATATCGCAAAAAGGGATTGAAATAGAGAATTCGAAATTAATTTTAATAAAAAATCACCCTCCACCTAATACAGAGAAAAGGTTGTCCACATTTTAGGCATGTGTTCTTATTTCAGAACTTTAAAGATTTCAATGAAATAGCTAAGCCCTTGGTAAAGCTAAAAAAAAAGAATCTAGATTTATTTGGTCGGCTCAAGCAATTGCAGCATTCGAGCAGCTTAAACAAGCGCTAATTCAAGCACCAGGGTTAAAATTCCCTGAAGGTGAAGGGAACTTGGAAATCGCTGCGGATGCTTTTGATTACGCAATTGGCGCGGTTTTGAGACAAAAAGGACAGGTGACAGGTGACGGAGGACGGGGACGCCTGGCGTATAACATAGGTAAACAGGCATATGTCCCACGTCCTCCACTATCACGAAGAAGCAACTCGCTGGAGCCCCATAAGGCTGCACCGGGAGTTTACATGGCCGTACAGGGAATAGATGTCAAGTAGATTTTACATAGGACGTTGTTAATAACACAAAGTAATTTAAAAAGAATATAAAGGATAGCATTAAAACACTAAAACACACATATAAGCTGAAACACATAGATATAGAAAATTAAACGTAAAAGCATAAAAACACACTCGTAATTACGTAACATAAAGACATAAAAACACACACGAGAATACATATCATGACACATAGAATACATATGGAAACACGTAGAGCACATAAATGCAAATATTGCACACAGAAGAAACATATGAGACACAGTAAGGTGTGCGTAAAGCAGAAGCGCTGTGCGGAAATATGCTCAGTACCCATAATACATAATGTACATACTATCAGGTTCAATGTTTCTTCTTACCTTCTTCGGAAACATACAATGACCTGACTAGAACAGAGAGCTTACTAAAGCTATGTTCACTAATTGTAGTAAGTAGACAGGATACAGACGAAGGGTATACAAAACCCTTTATTTTTCTTTATATACAATGACTTCCGTACTTCGGAATACAATGACCCTCCACTCGGGGTCTAACGTAAAAGATATCAAAATAAAACTAAACTCTAATTTAACTTTAGAATAAGATTGGCCTTATAATAACAGGAAGCGTATGTAGCACAGAGACTGTGAACACTACAATACGTTTAATTTATCAAGAGGATTAAAACCTCTGGCCTGGAAGGCAAATAGCAACTGCGTAACTTCTAAGGTAAGCGGCCTGCTTCGAACTCACTGCTTCCTCTCTTCTGCTTGGCAAAAAGGCCACACTTAAATACTTGGCGTTCGCCAGACAACTTTGCATAAACTCCTTCACGCTTATAATTCTGGCCGGAAGTAGAAAATAAGAAGTGATAGTAAAGATTTAAAATAAAATAAACGTTAGTAAAACTTAAGATCCTTACATACTTCCCGCCAGAGTTAATTTGTTTGAAACTGAGGTCTAAAACGACCTTGTTGAAAACTTTTAACTCTAAAAACTAACGCGAGGCCAACCTTTTACAATCATAACTTAGCTAGAAACTAGAAAATTTAAAAGAAAGAAATTTGTTACAATAGTAGCTCCCGGGATATACAACAATCTTTTTTTTTCTTTTTCATCTGTACTGCATCTAAACAGGAGCTTTATTCAATTCTGGTTCCTTCCAGAGATCTGGAAGGAAAACTTGTTTAATGAAATGTTACAGAATGACATTGCAAATAACATATAGAATATACTTTTCTTAACATTCTTATTTCATTCATGACTATTTTAATTATCTCTCCCCGTGCTCTCTGACATGTGTTGTAAAAGAACACCAACCACGAATGTGTTTCTGTCTACGTGTGCCACACTTCCTCCTACAATCAAAACACTAACGTGTTAAAATTCAACATACGAGACCTCTTAACACACCCTAATTTCAACTCTAGACCCTGAGGTACTATTCTGAAAGTGGCTAACTCTAAAGTGTAGCGTCAGAGAGCCTAACTACATCATTCAACCTTTAACATATATTCGTCATGATTTAATCTTTACAGTCACACGAATAACAAATTTTTAACATTACTTTCACTTTTACCATATCACGGTATTTCTTAACATTCAAAATAACAGTTCACATGTATACAAGAACATATCAACATGCCGTTAATTTTACACATTTGAAAACATACATTAGTAGTACATTGTTAACTTCTATTCTTTTCAAAGCAAGTGCCAATTCTTTCTACATTGAAATAATACTACATTTCAAAAAGTCTTTCAGACTAAAACTTCTTTCTTGCTAGAATGTTTTAAATAAAATTTATACAATAACTTTTTACAATATTTAAGTCTTTACACAACGCTATTATACATCAACTTTAGTTTTACGCGCGAGTAATTGAAAAACATAATAAGAAAATCGGTCACAACTCATTTCTCGCCCTTTTGGCGATAAAGGTAGACCTCGCATGAGGTAAAACTTCTTGAAATCTGCCACTTGCAGTAAGAATGAGAGATTAACTTAAGTTTGTAAAGTAACATAAAATTTTACTTATCTTTGTAATATTCAGACATCCTTTTCTGGGCCCAGTCTTTAAAGGTATAGCTGATAGTAGCTTGGTTGATCCTCCTTCTTGTACGGGCTCGCCCTTCAGTGCTTTCCTCTGGAAGCTTCCGTTTTTCACCACTACGGCCACCCTTGAACATCTTCCTTCTGTCCTCTGCTTGTGGTCTTGGCCGTTTGAAGGCAGCTTGTCTTGGTGGAACCGGGAAACTTCTGTCGTGATCCTGCTTGGACCTCGTTGTTGGCCGTTCAAATTTTTCTTGTACTTTTTCCTCCGCCGCTGATGGCCCTTCCGCAGTTCGGCGACTTTTGCTGCGGAGAGTTCTGTCGGATGAGTCAATCTTCCGTTTCACAGCCGGGTTATAGTTGCCGTCCTTTCTCCCGGTCCTTTCCACATACGTCGTCCTTCTCCCTTCTTCATTCTGGGGATGTTCGTGAACTCTGTTTTCTGGACGGTGGAACGGCTTCTTTTTCTTTTTACCTTCAGTTTTTCCGCGGGGCAATTTTCTTTTCACTTGCTTCTGTCTCTCATTGGCTTGCCCTTGTACTTGTCGTTTTCCCACCTCTGGAACTTGTACCTGCGGTGTCTGCCGTACCGGATCCTGCAAAAGATCTGAAAAGATTTTCATTTTATTACGATCGAAGTAGGGTTTAATTTGATCCATATTTGCGGAACAGGTTTCACCATTTCTTGCCTTTAACACTACAACAGCGTGAGTTATTTTTTCTATAACATATGGTCCTTCAAAGCGTGGAAAAAATTTGGCAGTTTTATCTTCTGGTGCTGAAGAAAGTGAATGCTTAATTTTTAAAACTTCATCCCCTACTTTATAAGTTACTCCCCGTCGTTTCAGATCATAGTATAACTTCTGTTTTCTTTGTGCTACTTCCGTATTCTTTTTTGCTTCTTTTATTAGTTTTTCTATATCACCCATTTTAAATTCTGGGGCTCTTTGTTGCACATAAAATAGTTTATCTAACGGTGATATAACCTTTCTGCCTAGAAATAACTCAGCAGGAGTTTTGCCCGTTGTATCATGTTTTGCGGTCCTAAGGGCGAAAGCAAATTCATTGACATAGTTATCCCAGCTTTTATGAAAATTTTTAACATAACTACGGATAATTTTCACTATATTTCTGTTGACCCGTTCCGCTATATTTGATTGCGGCCGATACGGGACCATTTTTAAATGACGTATGCCCAGTTTTTGGCACATGTCTTCAAATATATTACTTACAAATTGAGGACCATTATCCGATATAACTTTTAGGGGCGATCCGTATTTTAAAATATATTTATTTAAAATAGAATCGGTAACTAATTTCGCGGAGGCTCGTTTTAAGGGAACAATTTCGGTCCATTTACTAAAATGATCAACCATAACAAGGAGATAGCGATTTTTATTTAATTGACTTTTTGGGAAAGGGCCCAATAAATCGATGCCGATTATTTCATTTGGAAATTCGGATTTAATACTATTTAGAAACCCGGCCGGGCGGAAATTAATATAATTAACGGCTTGACATGTTGGGCAGGACTGGACATACGCCCTTGTTAACTTTTGCAGTTCAGGAAAGTAGACTGCCTCGCGTACGCGTTGGATAGTTTTTCGAATACCAGCATGAGAAGCTAAAGGGCTGTCATGGAGCTCTTGCAGGATATTTAATCTAAGACTAGCTGGGATAACAGGTCGAAATTCGTTGTTGGAATTCGTAGTTTTTGTGTAGAATAATAGACCATCTATTAGTTCGTAATGGGCCGCCCTATTTCTTATCGCCACAATATCTTGGTGGCTAAAATTTTCAGGATCCTTCAAATACTCATAAATACTTCCAAACTCAGGATCCTTACCCAGTTCGGTTATTACAGTTTCTCGGGAATTTATTGTACACGCTGTCAGCATTGCAACTTTTACGGTATTACCCTGTTCGTCTAATTTAATTCGTGATAGGGCATCTGCTACGATATTTTCCTTTCCGGGGGTATGCTTGATTACCAGATTATATTCTTGCAGCTTGAGTGCCCATCTTATTAACCTTGGGGATAAATTTTTCCCTGAGTACAATCTAGTTACCGCCGCATGATCAGAATATACTGTTATCGGCGCCTTTCCAAAATAGACTCGGAACTTTTGCACTGCTAACAGAACTGCAAGTGCCTCTCTCTCGGTCGCGGAATAGTTTCTTTGTGTTTGATTTAAAGTTCGGCTAAAAAATGCCACGGGCTGCTGATTTTGCGAAAGTACCGCTCCTACCGCATAATCCGAAGCATCCGCTGAAATTTCTAAATTTTCATCCTTTTCAGGAAATTTCAACACAGGGGCTTGCGTTAATGCTTGTTTTAATTTTTCGAAAGCACTATTGACTTCGGCATCCACGAGAATCTTGCCTTTTTCCTTTTTAATTTTAACAATGGCTCAGCGATAGCCGCAAAATCTTTTATAAAGGACCTATAATATGAACAAAGTCCTAGAAAAGAAGAGAGCTTCTTTGCCGTGTTTGGAGTCGGATACTTTTGTACAGCGATTATTTTTGATTCATCTGTCTCGATCCCTTTTTGCGATATTTTGTAACCTAAATATTTTAATTCAGGGGCTGCAAATTTGCACTTTTCGACATTAACTTTTAGACCAGCCTCATTTAATAAAGAAAACACCTGTCTTAAATCCTGTATATGTTGGTCGAGATTACCACTAGTAATAATGATATCATCTAAATAGATAAATGTGGACTTTCCAAGAACAGGTCTTAACACAATGTCCATGCATCGCTGAAATGTTGTTGGGCGCCTGAAAGGCCAAACGGCATTCGCAAAAATGCATAAGTGCCAGACTTGGTTATAAAAGCAGTCTTAGGCACGTCCTCAGGCCTGACCCCTATTTGAAAATAACCATTCGTTAAGTCTAAAGTCGTCATAAATTTGGTTGATTTTATGTTCCTTAAAATTTCTTCTATGATCGGTAACGGATATACCGGATATTTCGTTATGGAATTTAATTTACGGTAATCAATAGCGAATCTCCACCTTTTTGGATGCTCCAAAGGATAATCATTATTTTTCTTACATAAAACCACCGGACTAGCATAACTACCTGAGATAGGCGTTATGATCTTTTTACGTAGCATATCGGTAATATGCCATTCTATAATTTTTTCCTTATTCTTATCATACCGGTATGGTTTTTGACGAACCGGCAATGCATCTCCGGTGTCAATACTATGGTTAGTAACCTGGGTAAATCCTGGAATATCACTAAATAAGGAAGCAAATTCACTTACCACTTGTCGGATTCTATCTTGCTCGTCATTAGGCAGGTGGTCAAGATTTAACCTCGGCGGTTCAACCTTTTCTACACGCACTGGTTTCATCGTCAGCTTAAGAGACGCTTCATTAAAATCCAGTGTAGCTTGTGCGTCTGAAAGAAAGTCTATTCCTAGTATTAAGTGTGCTTGCAAATTCTTTACTATAAAAAACATCACCTTTACTTGTTCGTCCTTGATACGGATGTACAAAGGTACTTTACCTACGCACTTACATTGTTCTCCTTGCGCCGCTAATACTGTTGTATTATCCGCATTATATATGCGGTATTTGCGAAAATATTTTCTAAAAGACTTCTGCCACACAGGAACACTGCGCGCCGGTATCCAGGAGTGCGGTGGCCGGGATATTATTTACCAAGACTTCAATCTTCGGAAGAGTTAAATTTTTCACCATTACTGTATTTAACTTGTAGGAAGAGGGGTTTTCGTGGCCTTCGGATTTCCGCACCCTCTCGTCAGCAGAAATCCGTTTTAGTTTAAATTATTTTTCCTTTCGGTGCTTTCCTTCTTTCTCCACTGGCCTTGAGACTTTTTTCCTGGGTTGCTATTGAACTGTCGACGTTCGCCGGCTGTTTTTGAATGCTCGGGTTTCCTTGCCCACTGATTCGCTTTTTCTCCGTAGCCATGTGCTTGAGTTTGCTGTAGTCTTGGCGTACCAAATTGGTTTCGCTGTTGATATTGGCGTCTTCTTTCGACGTCCGCCGTTCTTCTACTTTCAAACTGCATTGCTAGCTCAAATAACTTTTCCAGTGTAGTCGGATTTCGTAATTCAATAAAGTCTTGCACTTGGGGTAGTAACCTCGGCAAAATCACTTGAATTATTTCAGGATCCGGACGGTTTCCATACAAGAGCTTGAAAACGTGAATTTTTCTTAAAATAAAGCTCGAGAGGTTTTCCATTCTTTGTTGATATATACTGAAAAGTTCTGTTTCTAATTTCGCACGATCCCTTACAACAGGGAAGGCTTTTAGTAGGGCAGTCTTGAAATTTTCGTAAGTATAGGTGGGACTTCCTGCTTGACCCAAGAGACTTCTGCCGATACATTTGAACCAGTTAAGCGCTTGGCCCCTCAAAGCGCTGGTAGCTAAGGTAACTTTTTGAAACTCGTGCACGGGGTAGAGCATGAAGTGGTCATCCAATTTTTCCAAAAAACTGGTTACCTGTGAGTTTCCATTAAACGTTGCTTCTGGTTTCATCGAAGCGCGCATGGTCTGGACGATGTACCCAAATCCTTCCAGGGCGGCAGCTGGCATTTCTGGATTCTGAGCCGTTTCTGCAGGCAGCACAGGTTCTTCCTGAAACTTGGCCATGGTTATTCTTCGTCGGGCGCCACTATCAGGTTCAATGTTTCTTCTAACTTTCTTCGGAAACATACAATGACCTGACTAGAACAGAGAGCTTACTAAAGCTATGTTCACTAATTGTAGTAAGTGGACAGGATACAGACGAAGGGTATACAAAACACTTTATTTTTTTCTTTATATACAATGACTTCCGTACTTCGGAATACAATGACCCTCCACTCGGGGTCTAACTTAAAAGATATCAAAATAAAACTAAACTCTAATTTAACTTTAGAATAAGATTGGCCTTATAATAACAGAAAGCGTATGTAGCACAGAGACTGTGAACACTACAATACGTTTAATTTATCAAGAGGATTAAAACCTCTGGCCTGGAAGGCAAAGTAGCAACTGCGTAACTTCTAAGGTAAGCGGCCTGCTTCGAACTCACGGCTTCCTCTCTTCTGCTTGGCAAAAAGGCCACACTTAAATACTTGGCGTTCGCCAGACAACTTTGCATAAACTCCTTCACGCTTATAATTCTGGCCGGAAGTAGAAAATAAGAAGTGATAGTAAAGATTTAAAATAAAATAAACGTTAGTAAAACTTAAGATCCTTACAATACTTTCATTAGGGGCTTCTGTTGCATGATTTACATATTTCGTTGCATACACTACATTCGTGCATTGTGCGGATATTATATATTTCGATTTACAATAACACATCATTCCATTGCTTTACACAGCTAAACATGCCCAGTGCTTTACACAGATAAACATGTCAGTAACATTATTTCTGCACGTTGCTGGCTATTGAAAAGACAGCCTATTGCACACTTCAGTAAAATTTCCAATCCTACATAGAGGAATTATACGGCTACAGAAATGGAAACCATAGCAGTTTTGTTGGCGGTTCAAAAACTTAGAATATATTTTGGAAAGACACCGGTTACAATTTATTCGGATTACATGGCTATGAATCGTTTGTATTCCGGAAATTTATTTCCAAGACTTATTAGACGGGCCCTTAAAGTGCATTGAACATACGCCAGGGAAAGAAAATGCAATGGCTGATGCTCTATCAAGAACAAAATTAGGTGAGGAGGGGAACACACTCATATGTGCTATGGTTACAGAAAAAAATCCTTGATTCTCGAGCATCTATCATTGCTGAATTGAAAATGGACTCCAAATTTAAAAACTTTTATGCTTACCTTAAAGATCTTGACCATTTTGAGCACCAACGGCAATTAGGAATATAGTCGCGAATTATGAAGTAATTGATAACCTCTTATTTTATGCAAAAGCAATTTATGAAAATAATGGGTTAAGATCAGTTATACCAGCTAGTTTAAGGTTGAGCATTTTACCAGAATTTCACGATTCCCCAATCTCAGAGCACCTTGGCATAAAAAAGTAAGCGAGTTCGCGAGGCTGTATGTTTTAAAAAGCTACAGATGTTTGGGAATGAATGTGTCATGTCGTGTCTTATTTGCCAACTAGATAATGATGTTAATTGCAATACGGCCGGGTATCTAAATATTATAAAAGCTACTTTCCCTAAAGCGTTAATAGGAATTGACTTTATAATACGACAGCGTGGGTTAGGCCCACCCATGTAGTGAAGTCAATAAAAATGGATATTTACTCGTAATCGTGGATAATTTTTCTAAATGGGTAGAAATAATTCCCCTCAAATGAGCCAACGCGAAAATTGTCTCAGATTCCTTTCTAAATAAATATATTCTAAAATATGGAGCTCCATTAAAAGTAATTTCGGATAACAGAAAACAATTTGTTAGTCAAATAGTCAAGGACCAATGCGCAAGGCTTGGCATTCGGCATTTAAAACTGATACCTTATCTGCCGCAGTTAAAGAGCAGGTAAATATTATACTTAGCGATGTTAAAAAAAAAATTAAAAAAAAAAAAAAAAACTATCATAAGCGTTGGGATAACTGCGTTAAAAATTAACATTTGCTTTGAAGATGGCTAAACATAAGACGGCGGGGAACACGCCAATAGAATGGGAAAATTGATTACCCGTCTTTATAAGCTATTTTTCATACAAAAAAAGGCTCCAGAATTGAAAATGACGGATATTCAAAAGTTAGTAGACGAAGCTATTTAAAATTCGGATATGGCAAGAAGAAAGCAAAAACTATTATTATTATTATTATTATTATTATTATTATTATTATTATAAGGGCACAGCCCCGATCCTCCTAGCTGGCACAAGCCGACCGTATGATCAAAAAATGGGACTGGCCAGAATAAAAAACAAATATAAGAAAAAACATATAAAGTGCAAAATCTGAGTCTCAGTGCAGAATTCCAATTCTATCTTTGTTCGTATAAGCAAAAATTATATTATGATAAAAAAAAACGCAGAGACTATAATTTCAAGGTGGGAGATAAAGTGTTAAAAGTGAAACATTCTTTATCATGGTGCAACGGAGGATAAAGTGGGAAAGTTTTGCCCAAACTTTGTAGGCCCATATGTAATAGAACACATACGGAAAGCGGTTATGTATTTAAAGAATCAAAATGGGGAAGAGGTAATTGTTAATAGCGGTTAAGTGAAGCACTACTATGAACGCACTGATATGCCTATTTTTGAAGATATTTTACAGGATTCTCAATACAGCAGAAATGCAGTGCCAACAAGTAGCTGCGGAAACATTGCATCCCACATAGGAAGTACATGTCTCGAAAAGGAAAAGACGGGGACATCAAATAATTAAAAAGACTCATTAAGATCTTCAAGAGGAAAGGAGTTGCAGTAGCAACGGGGGCCAGACTCAAGAACTATCACGCTTCCAAAAAGGCAACGGAAAATCCAGTTGATCATACATCCAATCAACGGACAACCACCGCAAGCTCAGAGAGCAACGGAAAAGAACTCAAGTGCCGATTCCAAATATCAACGACTTTCCTGCTTGTTAAGAGAGACGAGGAGCCGAGCAGAAACAGCAGGGCTGACGACGAATCCGAAGACTTAAACCCAGACCCACCACTGAATCATTCCCACAATAACGAACTAATATAAAAAAATACCAAGAAAAGTCACCGAAGAGAGAATTTCCAGCCCACACAGAGTGTGAAACATGCCCCAGGAGAAGACTTCGGGAGCAACAGATCAAGATTTTTTCAGACTTATGAAGAGTTCCTAGCCAAGCGGATGGATTATCACCAAAAAGACAAAAGAAGAGTGAAATTTACTTTTCTCCCTGGGGTATTCGGTTTCAATTTCATGCCGAGAAGTGCCAATAGTTGCTATTTAAGTGTTGCCCCAAGCGAGGTCATTTCAGTTGTTGTTAACTGCCAAGAAGCTAAATTTAATTATGAATTCATTCGCAATTATCTTAAGTTTAGTCTAAGAATAGAAATTATGATTTTACTTCAGAATACTGATGTTTGGAAATTTTGGTGAAACTCTATAGTAACTTTAAGCAACTCATGTACATGTGATAAAAAGGTGTAACTGAATACAGAATTTCGTAATGTAATGTATTCTAAATGTTTCATGAAATATGTTTAATAGTTTAGAATTGCAATCATAAAAGTTCTTTTAAATATATGTGTGTGTGTTAAATATATGTGTGGCTTATATAATTCCAAAAGTTGAATTCGTGATGTATGAATAAAATGTGTAAATGTAAGCTAGCAACGTAAGATACAATTTGACTTCAAGGAAAAGCTAGCAGTACGCATGAAATTAAAAGTTAGGCTCTCCAGCCAACACTAAAGTTTGATCACCTATTCTGTTAGCACATTAGGTGTAGTTTGGAAATTAAGATGTTTTTGAGGTTTATGTGTCTTAGTTTCTAATATGTAGGATTTCGGTTAGATGGTAGTGTTGTAACACTGGTAAAACTGAAACATGTTCAGACATTCCGTACATTTTACTGGAGAGCAGATGGGAAGAAAATGCTATAATTCTAGAATAAATGAAAATTTATGAAAGTTTCAGAAATCAGCTGCTGTTATGTATGATGAAGAATTGTATTCCGGAGTTGTATGTGAAGATGTACACTGAGTAAAAAAAATAAAAAAAAGGGCGGGACAGTTCTATGTCTCCCATTCTAGTGGGCTGATTGATGAAATTCAAAATTCATGTCTCGAAAGCGCGACTTAGGATATATATTAGATTTATATATATAGCTCTATTCTAACATAGTTATTTTGACAGGAAATTGGACTTTTTCTGAAATAACATACCAATTTTTTTTCGATATTTCGATTCTACTACTCAAATTATGCCCCAGTATGAAATTTTGTAAAATTTGGTGAGCAATTTACGAAGAAATTCACAAATTTATGTTGGCGCTTTTTTTTTTTCAGTTTGCGCCAAGAATAGTTCACTTGGCGAACTTCTTAATATATGGCAACCTATTTTCCTTTGCAGTGAGAAGAAAAAAAAATCACAATGTTCTTTTTTCAAATAATGTTATTTATGGTATATTTTTATGTTATTATTTTAAATATTTTTTTTCTTTTTCGAATTTCATTTTAATTGTTTAAGTTGCATGGTTTCTTTCGAATAACTGTTTTAAAAATTTCTACTTACCCATTCGAACTGCGTAGTTTAAATATAAGGTGAATTGTTTATTTTTTTTTCAAATAGTTTTCTTTATATTTTTTTTTGTCACAGTTATTATTTTAGGTTATTTTTAGACTTTTATGTTAATTGTTTGTGTTGCATTGTCTCTTCAAATTTTCTATTTATTCATTCAAACTGAGCAATTTAAATATATTTATTAATATAAATTTTCCAGGATTTTATTTTATTTATTTGAATTGCGTTTCTTTCGGAAGAATACTTTGTATCCCAGACTACGATGCATCTGAAAACTGAATATATTAAAAGAGAAAATACAGTAAAGCACAGTTAACACGCCTTTCAATGTTCCGTTCAGAAAAGATATATAAATGAGAAACATGTATAACCGACATTTTAACTTAGGATGACTTGCATATATTGCTTTAAATAGCTTTAAAATTGTGCTCATTGCTTTACACAATATTATCATCCCACATTTAGTTTCTTAAAATGTTACTCATCTTTTAGTCCAATATTTTATTTTTGAAATCGCAAGAATCAAATATCATAAGATTAAAAAGTTTAAAATTTTAAAAAAAATACTAAATTTTGTGCAAAAATTAATTTTTTTCTTCTTAATGGCTTGCTCGTTTTCTTGAGGCATTCTAGAAGTATATTAAAAAGCATCCAACTTGTCGAAACATCTTGGTATTTCTGACATTCATTTTAAATAAAGTTCTCGCCTTCCATTTCATAAAGGCCCACAAACAGCCGAGCGGTAAAGTCGCTGAACCCTAATAGTAGTTTGCTTCGGGGTTCGTATCCCGGCGAACGGGCTGATTGCATGGGCGTTTTCGTGGTTTTTCTCATTGTAACGTGTATGCCAGCTGGTTTCCCTTATAAAGTTCTTCACGAAGGCATCCCTCCTTTTAGGCAGATAGCCCTGCTTTGCCGTAACTTAATAATCCATTCAATCCATTTCATCAGTATTTCGTCAGAGCCAGTGTTTAGATGCTAAGCATTTTGAAGGCATGAGATGAAAGGAAAGATTGGTTTCATCAAGAGGGAAAACGTCTTTAGGTGACATCCACATCCACTGGATAGGTGACATCCACTGGTTAAATTCCTGAATATTCAAATAATTCGACTAAGAAATCATGAGATTCTCCGTTTATGATGATATGATGTTCTATAACGTAATTTAAATTCATATAAACATATAGTCGAAAACCAGTCGCTTTTCACTTTAATCTGCAATTATATCATTTTTGTCTTTCCCGTTAGCCCATAAGTTCAATTGATGGTATTTGCTGGTGTACGCGTCCAAGTGTTTTCTCTTTAAACACCCAAATTCCTTGAAGTATTCTGAAAGTATAATCAAAAGCATCCAACTTTTCGAAACAACCTTGGTATTTCTGACAGCCAAATTCCCCTTCAAATTTTTGCTTACTTTTCTCCCTAATTTTCTTCTTTCCTTCTACATTTATTTTCAGTGTTCACCACAAGAAAATTAAGATTTTTCGATTTTTACACTTTCATAAATTTTGCATTCTTGTCGATTTTTTTAAAAATATCAATTACATCAACTGCGTTTTTAACTATAAATAAAGTTTAAAGCAAAGTCCAAAGTCTAAATATTTTAATTAAAAGATTTTTTGCTAAATGACAAAGAAATAAAACAGTCCAGCACTGTTTATTCTATACCACTGAGTGTTTGTAGCCGATTATTATATCGGCTACAAACAATCTAAATCATATTAAAGATCATGTTTTTTATACAATCTATAACCCGAGAGAACATTAGCTACTTAAAACATTCTTTCGAAGAGGATTAATGTAAAAATTTATACTAATGTATATAATTTTTAAAGCTGGGACATGACTCCAAACTGTCAACGTGCTGTTTTCTTAAAAACATTGTGAAAACAAACATCAAACGAACTTTCTCAGTTTTAGACAATTCAATTAAAATGCAGTCAAAGTAAAGTAGCAGACGATAACACGGCGAAAGTAAAAATTTACTATTACAAATATTTAAAAAAAAAAAAAAAAAAAAAAAAAGGAAAAAAGAAAGAAATTAAAAAAAGTTAAAACTTTGAATATCATCTATAATTTAAAAAAAAATAGGTTTTTATATAGTATTACTAAATATTTATTACTAAGAATGAGGAGGGAAAAAATTTCATATAATTAATTCTCCATAAAAATTTATTTGAAATTTAAGGTTAAAAATAGCTGTGGCAATTCACTGTAACAAAAATCCATAAACCATCATTTGGCATTATTATCGCTCAAAAAAGATGCCAAATTTCAAAACGCGAAAATATGTAAATTCGTGTATATCTCAGAGAATTTTGAATAAAAAACTCTAATTTTTTGCAGGTATGCTTAGAACTACACCTACTTGATGATGGTAAAAATTTTATAGGTTATAATTCAAAATATTTTCGAAAAATTTATAAAAATTATTTAAAATAAAACACAAAAATGGCTGCATTTTATTTGGAATGAACCTAAATATCGAAATGTGAAAGGAAAAATCAAAAACGTTTAATAAAAAAGAGATATTAATAAATGTATGCCAAATTCAGTTAACATTGAGGAGCCATGTGTAACGTGTATACGAGCCAGTTTCCCTTAAAAAGTCCTCCACGAAGGCATCCCTCCCTTAAGGCAGATAGCCCTCGAGTGCTTTGCCATAATCTAATAAACCAAAACATTGAGGAGCTAAAATTTTGAGAGTTAATTTTTTAAAAACTACTCGTATGATTTTTACAAAATTTGGCAGTCTGGCATAATTTGAGTCGTAGAATCGAAATATGTAAAAAAAAAAAAAAAAAAAAAAAAAAAAAAAAAATTGGTATGTTATTTTAGAAAAAGTCCGATTTTGTGTCATAATACCTATATTAGAATAGTACTATATATAAATCGAATATATATCCTAAGTCGAGCTTTCGAGACATGAAAAACACAATTTGAATTTTGTCAATCGGCCCAGTAGAAAGGGAGATATAGAACTGTCCTCCCCCCCGCAATGTACGTAAAATTAGTTGTTGTTGTCCAGACGTACGCAAAATTTGTTTGTAAGTTCAATTGCTTGTAAAAAGTTGGCTCGTGGTTACTTAAAATTTACGATCTCGACACGGTCGTGAGAGACGTTCATTGCGATTACTTAAATTCTGACAGGGAAATATGTAGGGTTTATTTAATTTCTTTAACCAGTTATTTTATGTTTTAAATTTTTACTGTCAATTCTCTCTTTTCGTTTTCCCACCAGAATGCAAAATACCCGTGTATATAAATCAAAACTTGAATTGTTAAGTCAGAGCGTGTTCTGCTGTTTGAAGGCCACATTACTAGGTTTGCCATTTTAGATAAGAGTTCCTGTCTTCGACGTAGCTATTTCCCGATAGTCAAGTTCATGCCAGTGAATTCAGAGCCAACTTCTGGACTAAATACATTGTAGCCTTCGGTTATTAGTATTTAAATTAAATTTCCTTTCTGAATTTCTACTTCGAGTTTTCTTGCCATAGGTGCACCATAACCATAGGTGGTGGACTTCGTAAGCAACAGAAGTGCCTTCTGTTTATCTTATTATGTTTAAAATAAAAGGGTCTTTTACACCGTTCGAAAGTTCTGTACTTACTCTCTTAGACTAAGCGAAGCCAGTTTCCCTTAAAAGTCTTCCACGAAGGCATCCTTCCTCTTAGGCAGATAGCTCTCGAGGCTTTGCCATAATCACACACACACTTAGACTAAGCGATAAGTCGCTTAAAGTCTTATTGAGATTTTCTCAGAAGTTACAATAGAAAAAGACCACCTACCTTCCAAATTATACTTAAAAATATACAATCTAAATTACTAATTAAAATATCTTAAATACTAATTAATATTTAAAAGCGTACAATGAATGTTCAAAGTAATATAATATAAAGTAAATTATTGTAAATTTATGTATGAAGTGGGCCCATAAAGTAACCGGATAAGTTAAAAAACCAAATAATAAAATAAAAAGTGAAAGAATAAATGCATCTTCAGAAAGAATGACATCTCTTGCTGAAGCCGGGTTAAACTGGCTGTTTTGTCATTTGCATATCAAAACGGAGTTATTTTCATTTACTGAGAAGACACTATGCAAAAAAATTCCAGACGATTCGAACAGTTTATGCATCGTTTTCAAAAACACAACTGTATGAGTGGTACCACCGCTTTAAATGTGGGCGCGAAACCGTTGAAGATGAACCAAAGATATGGTGCCCTTCAACCAGGGCCGTTCCTAAGCCATTGGCTGCCCGCGTACTTTCCTCAGACTGCCGACCCCAAATTAAAAAATAAATAAATAAATAAATAATCTGAAAGGTTTTCAGATTTTAAATTACGTCCAAAGGGGCGTTTTTTTTAACGCTTTGTGTGTTACCTTTTATTTGTTAAATATCATGTTCTTTGTACTTAAACCGTAAAATTCAGTTCAATAGCAATGTCGCAAAATAATTTTAAAACGAGCATATCTTTAGAATTTCCGATACACAGTTCTGCGTGCTGTAGATAAAAAAGTCCCCCCCCCGTAGAGTGTTGCCATTGCTCGCTTTTAAATCGTTGAGATAGTTACACAAAAATTCGTTAAAGTTTTACAAAATATGAAATCGATAATAAAACAAATTCCGGTACTTTTCCGTTTCGCCGGCGCAAATCTCGCCAAGCAGACTTTATTGGCGTCAACATACAGTATACACATAAAAAATATTTAAAAAAATGTTAGTTTTAAGAATTCTTTTTTTAAAGGCATAAACATTTTAATATCGCTTAAAATTTTATAAAAAACCGATAAATAAAGACAATAAATTTGTAAAAAGACATTAATTTAAGAATTTACTACGCTTTCATGGTTCATATCACGTGACCCCAAGCGATCTCTTCTCACGTAAACTACTCTCTACAAAAATCTAATGCTCTCAGTAATTATCTACATTAATTTCAAGTTAAATCTTAATTTGGAACACAAGTTTAAATGCAAGAAATATTTCAATTCGTACGAATAGCTTACTCAGAAATTATGTAAAACTGCAGTACTTTACTTCGCTAATGCATTCTCATTAGAATTGATGAATTTAACTCTTGACTTTACCTTTTCTATATTTTCGGCTTCGGGTAAGCGCTGTGATTGCATCCTCATTGACTTAATTACCGAAAATGGCCTTGGACATAAAACTGAACTATCTGATAAAAATTCTATGTAATTATATGTCAGTATTGAAAGAAACAATCAATCTGATAAGAAAAAGCTGCGACTTGTTTTGAAAATGAGGCGTAAAAGGTTACCAGCGAGAATATTCCGTTTGGCATCGGTTGCACCATTATTAGCGACTTTATCGCTTGCGCCGGTAAAACGGAAAAGTACCCAAATTCCAAATTTCAAATTTGGTCTTCCACATGCCCATATTCGTAGGAGGATTACGTTATTCAAAATTCGATGGCTCTATGTACCGTTGTTTTATTACAATGAGAGAAATATACATATATTTATGCAGATTTTTCATTATTTAATTCTTCAAATATAATGCAGGACTCTTAACATTTGGTGTCAACAGTTTGAAAAGTGATTCTCCGTTTATAGTGATTCAACGTAAAATCGCAAAACGAAAACAATAGTCCTTCAGGGCCAAAGCCCCTTTGGACTAAAAAATGCTCAATGATTAATAAAATTGTTATTACATACTCACTAGGTATTTATATATGACAAATTGTTTAAAAAGTACTTACATATGACAAGCACTTACTATAAATTTAATGAATTGAATTAAAATATTTAGGCTAGGTATGGCGAGAGTCCGACCGCTGTTGGTTTTCACCGCTCACGTACTTTTTTTACACGCTGGACCCCGGTTAGGACGATTCTACCTTCAACTTTATTCTACGCGTATTTTGCGAACGGTTAGCTCCGAGACCTATAAACCTTCGATGATCTGAAAAAAATTGTATAAACTTCTGACGATTATTCTGAAGATAAATTTATTTTTGAAGATTAGTAATTTCCTTCTTATTTTTAAGAAACTGTCCAGTTACTTTATGGGCGTACTTTCCCTTTTAAATGTCTAAAAAATATAAATTTTCTGAATATGAATAAAATATGAAATTTAATTCTCTGTACATCAAAATTTATTTCATTAATAACATATACGTTGGCGCAAATTTAATGACATATGTAAATTTAATGCTTTGTTAATAAATATTCTGATAGAAATATAGACATATTTTTACATATCCACCGCAACTTGTCAAATTTATCTTGCTGAAGGGCGCAAGAATTCTAACATCAGTGAGGTGTTTTTAGTGATGTATTTTCCGAAGACATATTGCTATTTGCTTTGCAAATGTAATAAAACCGAAATAAATTAATTGGATTGAAAAAAATAAAACTTAGGAGAATGAATTTCGTATTATGCTTAATAATATAATGTTTCTTCACTCCAAAGAAATCCATGCCAAAGAAAAAATTTGTTCTAAATTTTATGTAACATTTTTATTAACTATTTAAATTTTTCGGATAGTACCTTTCAGCAGAATGCGCGTAGAAGTGTACTCAGCTGTGTTAGTATCATGACTATGCGCAAATATACATTAATTATGACCAATTATTTTTTATTGTTTATAATATTTGTTTCTGTTAAATAAATCTGTTATGAATACATTTTATAAAACAAATCCAACTTTACATTTTCATAAATTTTTATCTTTATTTTTTTTATTTCTTAAATGTTGCTTCCATATACAACATTTAAGAAAGCTGATAGAAACGTAGCAGCGTGAAAGCAGTATTAATATTTTAACGTCTAATTTATGATTTTTATATCAGAATGCAAAATGTTTGGAGTAGAAAGGTGTGAGTGAGGAAAACTACGACACTTCAGAAAATCAAAATAGTTGAAGCAGTTGTGAAGATCGAATTTAGATACCACTAACAAAGAGCAGCTAGTTTACTGTTTCTCTTGGAAAAAGTAAACGCTGGCAAAGGGTGTCGAAATATTAATTGGTAAGGTATGTTATTCACTAAGGCTCATGTTAATTCACTAGTAACTATGATTTAGATCTTTACTATAACTTCTACTTTCCGTATTTCTCACCAGAAAGTAAATTAAGTTTTTGTATAGTTAAGCCGAGGGTTTTGAGTCTTTAGAGCTTCTGGCTTGCTGTTAGTATTCCTGCCAGCTCTGCTTAAAAGTTATATTCAGGCTTTATCATTCTGATAACCGATATTTTAAAATACGCACCGTAAAATTCTGAGGCAGTTTGAATTAGTCTGTTCTATGTGTAGTTTTAGACTACATTCTATGTTCAAATTTAATTTGGTATGTTAATTTAAATATCCACAAGCAGTGAAAGTTTCTTTTGTAGCACAAGTTCTGCTTGTTCTGTTACATTTAAGACTAAATAAAAAAAAAGGTTACTTTAGCCTCCTTCAGCATGCCGTGAGTTGTTTAAGACGTATCGATAACTCGCTATTATCTAGTAGGGTCTGCAGGACTTTAATCCTAGCTCGCAATTACAAAAGAAACCCTACATCTGGCGCTCAACTGGATTACGAAACCAGGGCTTAATTTCTAAAATCATAAGTGCCGGAGCCCTATGGATGGCCATCAGGAAAAAGGGAAAAATAAAATACCAAAATAAATAAAATGACTAATGATTAAAATAGTTAAATTAAAATTAAATGAAATATAAAGATATAAATAAAATTTAATAAATTATTGAATTCATGATAAAAAGTTAAATAAAAAAATAAAATATTGGGTCTCATCTTATTTGGAGCTCCGGCTGGACTTATTTGAAGCTTATTTTATTATTCAGAAAACTAAGCAATAGCTTAGGCGTCCTCCGGCTGAATTCAAGCCCTGAATATGCGGTAAAACGCACTATTTCAAGAGAAGAAAGAAACAAAACAATTCTTTTTCCAGCACACCAAAAGAAAAAAATAAAACCATTAAAGTGGAGAACAGAGAGAATTATAGAAACAATATGGGAGTGTGAAAGGAAATTTTAATGGAGAAATGTAGCTTCGGAAACAGAGAGAGAAGAATCCTAAGCTTCCTGACCGCGATGCCCTGCCCGCATATTTCTACCTGTCAAGCAGAATGCAACTGGGCAAAAAAGTTTTCCCAGAATCTTATCTAATAACAACATGAGAACAAATGTAAGGTCTGCACAAATGAAATTTTTGTGACTTGTATTTAGTTGGATAGCTAAAGTCTGCTGGGTGCTGTGGGTCAGAGACGTCCGTCACCTCAGATGAAAGGAAAAGCCTCTCACTTCCAATTAAATATGACAGTAATTAAAAATTTGTCCCTTTAATTTGTTTTAAATGACATTCCTTCAGATGCTTTACTGGACACGCAAAACTGCTTTTTGGAGGAAACCTTTTAAGAAATTTTAGAAAATATATGTGATGGGAACTAAAATGATAACAGCACAGGCAAACACAATGAATGTTTGAGAGCGACTTTAAGTATTAAGTTCAAAATCAGTAGCAGAAAGCGTTTTTTTAACTTAAAGGGTGTTAGCCCACAAAGGCTATTAATTTCGTATTGGCATTTTGCATGGAAAACTAAATGTCCGTTTCACTTTTCAAATTGTTGCCACCAAATATTATCGCCCAGTGTTTTAGATTTAAAAAAATTAAATAATGATGAATCTGCAAAAATGTATGCATGTTTTTCGCATTGTAATAAAACAACAGTACCTAGAACCATCAAATTTTCAATAACATAAGCTTCTCACCGAATATGGGCATCTGGAAGCACTAATTTGGAATTTCTTTTTTTTATCGATTTCATATTTTGTAACATTAACGAATTTTTTATTAACATACTCAACGATTTCAAAGTGAGATGGCAACACCGTATGGGTAAAAAAACATTTTTATCTCCAGTGTAGGAGACTGTGTATCGGAAATTCTAAAGATATGCTCCATTTTAGAATTATTTTGCGATATTGCTGTTGAATTGAATTTTATGGTTTAAGTGTGAAGATCATGATATTTAATATAAAAAGGTAACACACAATATATTTAAAAAAAGCCCCTTTGGGTGTAATGTAAAATCTGAAAGCTTTCAGATTTTATAATTTTGTGTGTGTGTGTGGTGAAAAATTTACAGGAAAACGTAATATTTGAATCGGATTTCTTAAAATCTGCAGAAGCGCTAATAACTTTCAGGAGGATACTATATAGTAGGATGACTGAGAAAAAGGTACAGCCACCAGGTCTAAGACTTAAAAGAACTGCAGCCGCAAGAAAAAATAAAGTTGGAGCAGTTGGTAAGAAAATTTTCAGATTTCTTTGATGATACCCCATCGTTCACACATGTGGCGAGTCACTCTATCCAAACAGAAAGAAAACCCCATGTACAGGAAAGCCCTACTGCTACAATAAAGTTAGAGATGATAGGAAGGCATATTGCGGATATGGGCAAAACCAAAATTATAATCCTCACAAGTAGTCCCTACGCCAGCTCTCTAGTACTATACCCAGAATAACCTTCTTCCTACCGATTTAAAGACCTGCAGATTCGCTTTTGATTACAGAAAACTAAACAATGTAACAAAATATCTGATTTACTTTTACCAATAATTGAGAAAATACAGAAAATTAAATCTACCAAAATATGACCATGCTATATCTCACATCTGGATATTTTCAAATATGTGTAAAACAGGAGGACGTGCCAGAAATGGCACTTATTACCAAATCAAGGATTTATACCTTCCTTAGAACATCGGTTGGCCTATGCAGAGTTCCTGTTACATTTGAAAAGGAATGGACATAATATTAAGACCTGTACTTGTTAAATCGAAATTTATATACTTGGATGACATAATAGTCATAAGCAACACAATCGTAAGCACATTCAGAGTTTGCACGAAATTTTTTCCGTTCTAAATGAAGCGAGTTTAAAAGACAGTGCGGTAAATCCAAATTCGCAGTCAAAGAGCTTCAGTACCTGGGACATAATATAAATTTGAGTAGGGAAATAGAAATAGGGGATTCGAAGATCGCAGCAATAAAAAATTATTCACCACCTAACACATCGAAAAAATTGTCATTTTTGCGCTCTTATTATAGAATATTCATTAAAAAATTTTTTAACGTAGCAGAATCCTTATTAAATTTTATAAAAAAAGCTCTAGATTTACTTGATCGGTGAAAGCGATCACGGATTTTGAGAAAACTTAAAGCAGCCGTAATTCAAATCCCATCTTGAAATTTCCTGAAGCTAACGACAAATTAGAAATTGCCTCAAATACATCTGACCTTTGCGTTAGGAGTTGTGCTTATGCAAGAGGGGCAGCCGGTAGGATTATTTTAGCAAAACAAACACTTTATTCGATTCACAAAAATTACACCGCTACCAAAAGAGAAACAATAGCAGTCTTGCTGACCGTTCAAAATTTTTGAAATTATTTTGACAAGGAACCTGTTACCATGTATAGATAACATGTGGCCATCGTACATCTGTACCCTGGGATAAATCTGTCTTCAAGTCTTATAAGATGGGCTTTTACATTACAAGATTATAATTCAAGAATTAAACATACTCACTGTAGATAAAATGTTGTGGCTGATGCCCTATCAAGTATTAAGTTAGATGAAGAGAGGAAAGAATTAAAATCTGCAATGTTGACTTTTCTTTGTTGACCAACATGTTGAAATTTTAGATTTACGAGAAAGAATTTCAGAACTGCATATAGGCCCGGAATTCAAAAATATCTCCGCCGATTTGAAAGGTCCTGATCACTCTGAACATCATGACATAACGAGGGATTAGGAACAGGGCTGCAAACTATGAAATCATTGATAACCTTCTGTTCTATTCAAGAGAACAAATAAGAACTATGGGTTACGACAGTCAACTAGTTTTCCTTCCATATTCCTCAAAGAAGATATGAGACGGTGATGGATCTGAAAGATAAAAAAATTAAAGATGAATTTTTTAGAATTGAATTTAACATCAGGAATTTTATCGAGTGTTTGTAAAGACTGGCTCATGTGTTTAGGTTGCAGAATTTAAAATTTTAATCTATGGTCATTAAGACCTTAATTTGCAATTTGTTTATATTATGGTGAGGAAGGCTACTAGGCTGTATGTTAATTAGCAAGTCATTATGATTTGAACTTTTGCTATAACTACTTTCTGCAATCCTCACCAGAACATAAATTGTCACTCAATACTATATAAAACTTCAACAAATTACACTTCTTCTCAAAGTTTAGAATCTAAAGTTAATGTTCAGCTGTATTCAAAACATGAACCTCTACCTTGAAATCAAACCACTATAAAAGCAATCATCACAAAAAAAATTAGCGATTTCTATTGATAATGTAGAATTTCGTATATGTGATATGTAGTTGCTCAAAAGATTATTATTACTGTGTCAGACACTGTGTATATACTCTTCAAAGCTTAATAATCTGTCCCCTCCACAAAAATCTAGATATTAACTGCTGTTGGCAGATTTCATATTTCATAGCATATGGGAAAGTAACTGCTAGTCTAGTTTAACAATGTCAGAATATGATTTTTCTTTTCCCAGATTGTCTTAACGGTATTTAACAAACATACAACATCCACATTTTTCTATATATTATCCTTAACTCATATTTTCTGGCTCTATTTCATTTACATATCTGGAACTAGTATAGTACAAAGTTCAAAATCTGGACCTCTAAACCCTCAAGCCATAAATATAATAGTAAAAAACATCCTAACAAAATCTAAAAATTAGGAATAAAATACTCAACAAAAAGGAGGTGGGTCTCAACTGTGATTTTTCTCCCACTTTACTGAGACAACTGCCAAACACCTGCTAGTAAGGGAGCTGTACCATAACCAAAAATAACATATTGATTGGAATTATTCTGATGTTGGCCAGGATCACACTTTAGGCTTTTAATTGATTGGGGGAAATGGCTGGCACTAAGCATTTGCTATTGGATGTGAATAATTACATTCCTAAATTCTCCCGCTTAGTCCCTCTATTAGTTCTACAAAATTTTGCCATAATTACTTTTTGCTGCTTCATACTCATCTAAACTCTAAAATTTTGCTAACCCTGAATTCTACCATCCAGTGCAACCACACTAGTTTAGCTGGAGGGTTAGCATTCTTCTGACAAATAATAAATGAAGCCACAATTTTGCACAGTCTGCATGTCATCTTATTAAACTAATCATCAAAAATCCCCATTTCCTGAAATCCAGAAGTCCTGACAATTTCGGATTTCAAACATTATACTGTACTTATGTGAGTGTGCAGGAATGTACAACAGTAGAATCTAGCCCTGAAGTTTGTGGTATGCATTCAAAACTATATTTGCACTAAAACTGGCTGTCAAGTTTTCAATAAATCTATTTTTCTTGCTTCTGATGTCAAATTTATTATAAAATGTAACCAGTGTGCTTCCATATTCCTCCTAAAAGATCATTTAAAATTTTAGTCGAAAAACTAAATTAAAACAATCACTTAAAAGCCATTTTTATTCTCTCAGTTTGATGTATTACGCAACTATTTTTTCAAAAGCATTCCTTTTATAATTTAGTAAATTCTTATTTTGACATGCTTAGGTTTTAAAGCTTTAGTTTATATTCAATGGGCATTTGCTGTACGACCAAAACATGGGAAATAGGATACCATGTGATGGTAGATTATGACAGATGTATCACTGGTGGTACTCTTAAACATTTACAGCATGTAGGTAAGGCATAATAAGTTTCTCATATTTCATTATTCTGTTATTTGATCTTTCAATGTATTACTTAACACCACATAGTGATTATAATACATTCTTCAGGATGAAATTTTCTGTTCATTCTCAAGGATAGCTCCAAATCTAGAGTCAACATGTTCTGATGACTTTGCAGCAGTCACAGAAAAAAGGTAGAGTCTTACACAGCATTACTTAAAAAACTGCAATACCTTATTGTTATGACGTAATATAATTTTTGCAATGAAAATGTGGTGTGTAAAGATGCAAAAGCAATGTTTTTGTGGAAAAATATGTGTGGGTAAAGATGCAAAAGTATAGATACAGACACTAAATTAATGTCTTTGTGAGAACTACAAAGAAAAAAGGAATTTCACAGATAGTTAGTCACCTTACAGATGGCATAATCCAATGGGTTTGCAACATCGTGCACAGTAACATTGCTACATCTTCATGTTACTTGGGTATCTCTCTAAACTTTTGTCCACATAGTAGCGAATCACACTAGATATATTGTTGATCATGAATATGCAGAATACTTGATCACATATGTAGAATATACGCATGGCAGATACATATTAGAATTATATAGAGTTGCTGACCATGATACATAAAATACTATGCCATGAATAAAGTAGCAAAATATAAAATATGCTGGTTTATGCAAATAATATGCATTTTACAGATGTACATATTATAGGCAAGAGAAGCAACCCCTCAAAGTTGTAAAAAAAGGCAACTAAAACGGCGATTTTTCATTCAGAATCGCATATACCCATCGTGTTTTGTGCTGGAGGTTATGCTTTCTGCAAGATGTAATTCATACCAGCAGATCTCAGAATTCAATCACAGTAGTGGTGTAGATTACCGGGATTGGATTACTATACGCAACAGCTTCTTGGATTGGACAAGATTCAATGACTGTTAGAATTTCCAATTCATAGGTCCAGGAAGGTCACATGAACCAAAGGAAAGTGAATCAATCAAAGGAACCGAAGTTCTCAGTACCTCCCATGACGGTTATTTTCCATTTTTCTGTGTCTAGGTTGTTATGAAGGCAACCACCACTTCAGTTTCCAGCACAATAATCATCACCTACAGTGGGGCATAGAGCAATGCAAATAGAGGCTTCAATGGAATAATGCCAGCTTTTGCCTACAGCATTATGATGGTTATATCCATGTTTAGAGGAATAAAAGGAAGAACGATGTTGGAAGTCAGCATCATTCATCATCATAGCAACTCAGAACTTGGGTTATGGTATACACTATCCAGAAATAAGTATTTGGACAAATGCCAATATCTGCGGTTCTGATACATGTCACACCCTCTGCCATTAAATATTGTGTAGAAAACAACATTTGTGTTAGCAGCTTGCAAAATGCCACAAAGTGCAGAGTTACCTGATTTCGAGAAAGGGGTAATTGTGGAGCATCACAGAAATGAACAATTCTTAAGGGGCATATCTAGCGAGATGAATTACTCAAAATCGACAGTGACCTATGTGATTCAGAAGTCAAAGTTGAGTGGTGATTGTCAGAATGTGTCCCAAATCAGCAGACCCAGGAAACTAGAGAACTAGGAGATAAGAGACCGACAGGTGCTGACGAGAGAAATTCGAGAGAACTGCACCCAACCGATTGCCCATATACTCCAGGAATTTCAACAGGCATCTGGGAGCATTGTTTGATGAATAGCATTTGTAAGGGGGCACATCTCCTTGGTTTTCATGGTCACACTGCCATCCACAAGCCTTGTCCAACCTCAATGCTTGGTTAACATAGTTCACATCAACCATGAACTGCAAATCAGTGGAAATGGGTTGTCTGGAGTGACAAATCAAGGTTCACCCTCTACCGCTTGCATGGCAGGGTCTCGTATATGCCTGGAGAATGTCTCCTACAAGAATGTACTGTGTCCACAGTAAGGTGGAATTAGTCTGGGGGGTGTTTCTCTTGGGATGAACTGAGACCCTTGGTCCAAATTCATGGTAAGCTCAATGCCTACTACACTATTCTGGATGATAGTGCGCTTCCTACGTTGGGAAAAGTTTACGCATTACTTTCAGGATGGCAATGGCAATGGCAGCTGTCATATTGCAAGGTCCAACATGGATTGGTTATAGTGACAATGGGGTTAACTGAATGGACTGACCTGCCCAGAACCCAGGCTTGAACTCCATCAAGAACCTCTGGAACAAGTTGCATCGCCAAATTAAAGGGTGCAACAAGTGTCCAATATTGGTAAAGGAGCTTGCATGTCTTCTCCAACTTGAACTGAAAAAAACATCAATACAAGAGCTTGTGAACAGCATGTCCCAGAGGATGGAGGCTCTATCAACTATTGAATATGAATAAATTTTGTTTTTCTTTTCTATCACAATAGTCCAAACACTTACTGAAAGATAGTGTAAAATACCAATGGGTACACATCCCCCTCACCCCAACCCTGGATGTAATCATTGCAGCTTTAGGTTATGTTATGCAGGTTATGTAATCATTGCAGCTTTAGTGCCTGTGGCTGTACCATATTATTGAGGCTTTCATTACCTCCTTTTTTTTTTTTTTTTTTTTTTTTTTTTACCTCCTCTCTCAAAGCAGCAGCATAAAGACTAATGTTCTACAATTTCTTAACACACAAGATGTTCGACACCTGCCTTGACCCCATATTTCCTAGATCTCTCATCAAATGAAAAATCTGGTCAATGACTGCAGAAAGACTGGCACAACATTTGAATTCTAGCATTGAAATGAAGCTACAAAAACTGCAATACCCACAACTGCCAATGTAATTCTGCCCAGATATATAGCTGCCATTATTCCCAGATGGGAAGGTTCAGAGTACTGATTTCTTACATTCAGTAACAATGCATTTTCAATGTGGAAAATTTTTAGCGAATCTAATTTTGATTATCATGAGCATGTGCATTTACTAAAAGTTACCATAAGACTAATTCTTAAATTTCAGTAAATCAGAAACAAAAACTTTTATTTCACAATAAGGCAGTTTTTAAATATTCACAGTCAATAACTGGGTAATAATCAGGCTGAAAACCACAAATACAAAATGTTAAATCTTAAAAAAATTCATTAAACAGTTAAAATCTTTTTCATTTTCAACTTTGCTTTCCATAGCTTATACCAAGACTACTTTGCCTTAAGCTGGAGAGAAAATCCCTAAAAAGAGAATGCAAAATACAGTGAATGAAGGCATAAGTTTGAGTATACATGCAAAATAACAAAATAATGTAAATCAAAATACAATTTTTGCAATAGTCCCTTAAGTCTTCTTTTTAATTTCGTTATTTATCCTTTCTGTCCTAAAAATAGTACCTGCTAATAAAAACCTGTCTAAACAGATTCATTTCAAAATTAATTCATGTCATTTGCTTCTTGCCTAATGCTAATTACGCAGGTACACAACACTTCAGCTACTACTAGTTTTAAATTTGGAAATTAAAATATAAAAATTAGGCAATGGCGACTATTCTGAAATCCAAACTTTCACCCTAAACATGTTACATTTTCTCTCATTTCTTTGCTGTAAGCACAGTGCAAATTAATAAATTCCCCTTGAATTTACCATATACAAGTTGACACCTCATTGATGAAAGACATTACATAGCATCAAAATGACTAGTGCCATCATCAAAAGCATACATACAAATAAGATATTTACTTGCTCAATCTATATAAGCTGTGTAAACTGTAACAGCATAAAACATAAATAATTAGTTACTCACAAATATTTTAATAATTATAAATGTTTTACTTTGCACATTATTTTGTCATTTTTGGCAACAGTTTTTATCTTTGGAATCACATTTGTTTTAAAAACACATAAATGAGTTTTTGACTACTTCTGAGTTGGTGAATAAAATTATACTTGGGGTTGTTATGGTAATCTGTTGATTTTTTGGTAATTCAGTCAAACATCCTTGGAATAATAAGATTTTGTTATTTTTGCATCTTATTACGTTGCTGTGTTTTAATATCAAAATATGTAATTTTCTGAACAAATGCAAACACTGTTTTCTAGTTCAAACTAGTCACAGTCACTACAAAAAATTAAAATTATTAAATAGCAGTTTACAGAATTCTACGGACCTTGGTGAATTTCAACTGGTATGCAATGATACCCTCTGACACCCTGAATGAAAAACATATGTGAGAAGATTTGCATTTTTTGTTCAGAAAAGTAGTAGAAGGTCTGTGTTTTAATATCAGAATATGTGATTTTCTGAACATACACAAACAGTGTTTTCTAGTTCAAACTAGTCACAGGCACTATAAAAAAATTAAAAATTAAAATTATTAAACAGCAGTTTACATAATTCTATGGTTCTTGGGAAATTTCAACTGGTGTGCCATGGTACCCTCTAACAACTTGAATGAAAAATGAATCTGAGGAGATTTGATTATCATTTTTTGTTCCAAAAGGTAATAAATGTCTGTGTTTTAACATCAGCATATGTAATTTTCTGCACAAATACAAACTCTGTCTTCTAGTTGAAACTAGTTACAGGCACTAAAAAATTTATGATTACCAATAATTTTGCAGGAATTTTAGTCAAGTATTATCTTTTAATTAATTTATCATTTATGTCTGAACTGGTCTTTCTTAATTAGGAAAACAGAATTTAGTTGAGCAATAAATAACTCAATTTTTTAAAGGTTTTACATTTACAAAACCTTTTTTTCCTTCAATTTTACAGTTTAAAAAAAATGGCAAGTAATCTTATTAAATGGCAAAACAACACAAGTTTTTAGCAAGTACAATTAGATGAATAATTATACAATTAGATGAATACAATTAGATGAATAATTTTATGTTGAAAATAAAAATCAAAGTTTGTCATATTAGCAAATCTCTCAAGAATTCATTTAGCATCACATGCATGTTTTTCCAATGTATGTGTAATGAAAGCAAATACATTTTTTATTTAGTACACAGATGTTATAATTCTCAAATTTGATGTTAACCATCTAAAGCAAGACAACCTTACTTCTGCAGTGACAACAGAAACAGGAAAACAGCTAATACCTTTAAAAGAATGAAAATATTCATTAAATAAATCTTCTCATATGCTAAACTGTCACCATTTAAGTGATACAGATGTCTTTGTCACAAATACACTTTTGTCTTCATAATGAATATTCATTCTAATCGACTAATTTTATTACCCAAAATAAACTATTAAAATCTGACAAGTGGATACATTGCAAACACTGGTTATAAACTGGGTAGCCCTAAGCCATCCTTTCTTGCAAGTCCATTTTTTTTTCCCCATAAAATCTTGAAAACTGGCTGTTGTGGATCACTGAAAAGGATGCTGTGTCTAGAGTCCTTGTTGCCTAACTAGGTCCTGTTTCAGTGATGAAAAATCACTTTTGTTGCAAAACTTTGAACGACAAAATACAATTTGGGGAAGGAAATTAGATAAATTTACTTCTTTAAAAATATTCGACCTTCAAAAGCTCTCATATGATCTAGAAACCTTTTACTTTTCTCCACACTTCCAATGGTTCTGGAAAGAGCTTCAGACTTCCTCCTAAATATGACGTGAATACAGAATGCTGATGACCTGGATACAAATGAAATAACCAGCTCAATTTCTATTAAATTCATTTAAGCATGCGTTTCAGGTGCGCTAAGGAAGTATATTGTCATCCTCAAACTGGCACACAATGTCTACAGAGAATTTATACATGTTTTAATGTAACAATCATTTTTACTCTCTAATGATTTAACTGACAGCTACACAAACAGTTCAACACTATGGTTCACTCTGTACTGCTGAAAGCAGTATGATCACTAATCAAGTACTTTGCATTCTGAACTTTTTTCTTTTTAAAGGGGGTTATGAATTATTTCTCCAATCAAAAATGCTTCTCATTTAAAGTGTATGGGAAAAATTAATAAATAATTCAATACTAAATCAAACATAAATCCAAAAGCTATTATAATTCTATTTTGCCTTATTTCTCAAAATAATCTCTATCAACCTTGCATTTATCTCAGTGTCTGGTCTGCTACTTGAATAAAGTTTGTATATCTGCTACCTGAAAAAAATTTGTGTATCATGCCCAATCTCATGTCTTTATGTGACAAACACTTCTTTCTTGCAAATAGAGAGCATTTCTCTTTAAAATTACGAAGCTCTTTATATCAAAATGCATTACATGAAGTTCTCTTTCAGTTGTACACTCTTTGAGCTCAATTAACATTTTTAATACAGGAGCTGAAACTTTCTGGGAACACCCAGTTTCTTACGGGATCAATCATCAACAAGTACAATTCTGCTATATACCTTTAAAAACTATAAAATACAATTTCATTCCTGATGTACCCTTTTATACATCACTGAAAGCTTATTTACCTTGTAATTTTATGCAATTACAGAAATTCATAATGTCATTCACTCCCTCCAAATTTCATCAAACTCTTCCAAGCTGATTTTTTTAAAATTGCAATATTTTTATTTACTGTAGTTATTTAATGAAACCAATTTGTGTTCAATAAGCATACAAATATACTCTTCAAAGCTTAATAATCTGTCCCCTCCACAAAAATCTAGATATTAACTGCTGTTGGCAGATTTCATATTTCATAGCATATGGGAAAGTAACTGCTAGTCTAGTTTAACAATGTCAGAATATGATTTTTCTTTTCCCAGATTGTCTTAACGGTATTTAACAAACATACAACATCCACATTTTTCTATATATTATCCTTAACTCATATTTTCTGGCTCTATTTCATTTACATATCTGGAACTAGTATAGTACAAAGTTCAAAATCTGGACCTCTAAACCCTCAAGCCATAAATATAATAGTAAAAAACATCCTAACAAAATCTAAAAATTAGGAATAAAATACTCAACAAAAAGGAGGTGGGTCTCAACTGTGATTTTTCTCCCACTTTACTGAGACAACTGCCAAACACCTGCTAGTAAGGGAGCTGTACCATAACCAAAAATAACATATTGATTGGAATTATTCTGATGTTGGCCAGGATCACACTTTAGGCTTTTAATTGATTGGGGGAAATGGCTGGCACTAAGCATTTGCTATTGGATGTGAATAATTACATTCCTAAATTCTCCCGCTTAGTCCCTCTATTAGTTCTACAAAATTTTGCCATAATTACTTTTTGCTGCTTCATACTCATCTAAACTCTAAAATTTTGCTAACCCTGAATTCTACCATCCAGTGCAACCACACTAGTTTAGCTGGAGGGTTAGCATTCTTCTGACAAATAATAAATGAAGCCACAATTTTGCACAGTCTGCATGTCATCTTATTAAACTAATCATCAAAAATCCCCATTTCCTGAAATCCAGAAGTCCTGACAATTTCGGATTTCAAACATTATACTGTACTTATGTGAGTGTGCAGGAATGTACAACAGTAGAATCTAGCCCTGAAGTTTGTGGTATGCATTCAAAACTATATTTGCACTAAAACTGGCTGTCAAGTTTTCAATAAATCTATTTTTCTTGCTTCTGATGTCAAATTTATTATAAAATGTAACCAGTGTGCTTCCATATTCCTCCTAAAAGATCATTTAAAATTTTAGTCGAAAAACTAAATTAAAACAATCACTTAAAAGCCATTTTTATTCTCTCAGTTTGATGTATTACGCAACTATTTTTTCAAAAGCATTCCTTTTATAATTTAGTAAATTCTTATTTTGACATGCTTAGGTTTTAAAGCTTTAGTTTATATTCAATGGGCATTTGCTGTACGACCAAAACATGGGAAATAGGATACCATGTGATGGTAGATTATGACAGATGTATCACTGGTGGTACTCTTAAACATTTACAGCATGTAGGTAAGGCATAATAAGTTTCTCATATTTCATTATTCTGTTATTTGATCTTTCAATGTATTACTTAACACCACATAGTGATTATAATACATTCTTCAGGATGAAATTTTCTGTTCATTCTCAAGGATAGCTCCAAATCTAGAGTCAACATGTTCTGATGACTTTGCAGCAGTCACAGAAAAAAGGTAGAGTCTTACACAGCATTACTTAAAAAACTGCAATACCTTATTGTTATGACGTAATATAATTTTTGCAATGAAAATGTGGTGTGTAAAGATGCAAAAGCAATGTTTTTGTGGAAAAATATGTGTGGGTAAAGATGCAAAAGTATAGATACAGACACTAAATTAATGTCTTTGTGAGAACTACAAAGAAAAAAGGAATTTCACAGATAGTTAGTCACCTTACAGATGGCATAATCCAATGGGTTTGCAACATCGTGCACAGTAACATTGCTACATCTTCATGTTACTTGGGTATCTCTCTAAACTTTTGTCCACATAGTAGCGAATCACACTAGATATATTGTTGATCATGAATATGCAGAATACTTGATCACATATGTAGAATATACGCATGGCAGATACATATTAGAATTATATAGAGTTGCTGACCATGATACATAAAATACTATGCCATGAATAAAGTAGCAAAATATAAAATATGCTGGTTTATGCAAATAATATGCATTTTACAGATGTACATATTATAGGCAAGAGAAGCAACCCCTCAAAGTTGTAAAAAAAGGCAACTAAAACGGCGATTTTTCATTCAGAATCGCATATACCCATCGTGTTTTGTGCTGGAGGTTATGCTTTCTGCAAGATGTAATTCATACCAGCAGATCTCAGAATTCAATCACAGTAGTGGTGTAGATTACCGGGATTGGATTACTATACGCAACAGCTTCTTGGATTGGACAAGATTCAATGACTGTTAGAATTTCCAATTCATAGGTCCAGGAAGGTCACATGAACCAAAGGAAAGTGAATCAATCAAAGGAACCGAAGTTCTCAGTACCTCCCATGACGGTTATTTTCCATTTTTCTGTGTCTAGGTTGTTATGAAGGCAACCACCACTTCAGTTTCCAGCACAATAATCATCACCTACAGTGGGGCATAGAGCAATGCAAATAGAGGCTTCAATGGAATAATGCCAGCTTTTGCCTACAGCATTATGATGGTTATATCCATGTTTAGAGGAATAAAAGGAAGAACGATGTTGGAAGTCAGCATCATTCATCATCATAGCAACTCAGAACTTGGGTTATGGTATACACTATCCAGAAATAAGTATTTGGACAAATGCCAATATCTGCGGTTCTGATACATGTCACACCCTCTGCCATTAAATATTGTGTAGAAAACAACATTTGTGTTAGCAGCTTGCAAAATGCCACAAAGTGCAGAGTTACCTGATTTCGAGAAAGGGGTAATTGTGGAGCATCACAGAAATGAACAATTCTTAAGGGGCATATCTAGCGAGATGAATTACTCAAAATCGACAGTGACCTATGTGATTCAGAAGTCAAAGTTGAGTGGTGATTGTCAGAATGTGTCCCAAATCAGCAGACCCAGGAAACTAGAGAACTAGGAGATAAGAGACCGACAGGTGCTGACGAGAGAAATTCGAGAGAACTGCACCCAACCGATTGCCCATATACTCCAGGAATTTCAACAGGCATCTGGGAGCATTGTTTGATGAATAGCATTTGTAAGGGGGCACATCTCCTTGGTTTTCATGGTCACACTGCCATCCACAAGCCTTGTCCAACCTCAATGCTTGGTTAACATAGTTCACATCAACCATGAACTGCAAATCAGTGGAAATGGGTTGTCTGGAGTGACAAATCAAGGTTCACCCTCTACCGCTTGCATGGCAGGGTCTCGTATATGCCTGGAGAATGTCTCCTACAAGAATGTACTGTGTCCACAGTAAGGTGGAATTAGTCTGGGGGGTGTTTCTCTTGGGATGAACTGAGACCCTTGGTCCAAATTCATGGTAAGCTCAATGCCTACTACACTATTCTGGATGATAGTGTGCTTCCTACGTTGGGAAAAGTTTACGCATTACTTTCAGGATGGCAATGGCAATGGCAGCTGTCATATTGCAAGGTCCAACATGGATTGGTTATAGTGACAATGGGGTTAACTGAATGGACTGACCTGCCCAGAACCCAGGCTTGAACTCCATCAAGAACCTCTGGAACAAGTTGCATCGCCAAATTAAAGGGTGCAACAAGTGTCCAATATTGGTAAAGGAGCTTGCATGTCTTCTCCAACTTGAACTGAAAAAAACATCAATACAAGAGCTTGTGAACAGCATGTCCCAGAGGATGGAGGCTCTATCAACTATTGAATATGAATAAATTTTGTTTTTCTTTTCTATCACAATAGTCCAAACACTTACTGAAAGATAGTGTAAAATACCAATGGGTACACATCCCCCTCACCCCAACCCTGGATGTAATCATTGCAGCTTTAGGTTATGTTATGCAGGTTATGTAATCATTGCAGCTTTAGTGCCTGTGGCTGTACCATATTATTGAGGCTTTCATTACCTCCTTTTTTTTTTTTTTTTTTTTTTTTTTTACCTCCTCTCTCAAAGCAGCAGCATAAAGACTAATGTTCTACAATTTCTTAACACACAAGATGTTCGACACCTGCCTTGACCCCATATTTCCTAGATCTCTCATCAAATGAAAAATCTGGTCAATGACTGCAGAAAGACTGGCACAACATTTGAATTCTAGCATTGAAATGAAGCTACAAAAACTGCAATACCCACAACTGCCAATGTAATTCTGCCCAGATATATAGCTGCCATTATTCCCAGATGGGAAGGTTCAGAGTACTGATTTCTTACATTCAGTAACAATGCATTTTCAATGTGGAAAATTTTTAGCGAATCTAATTTTGATTATCATGAGCATGTGCATTTACTAAAAGTTACCATAAGACTAATTCTTAAATTTCAGTAAATCAGAAACAAAAACTTTTATTTCACAATAAGGCAGTTTTTAAATATTCACAGTCAATAACTGGGTAATAATCAGGCTGAAAACCACAAATACAAAATGTTAAATCTTAAAAAAATTCATTAAACAGTTAAAATCTTTTTCATTTTCAACTTTGCTTTCCATAGCTTATACCAAGACTACTTTGCCTTAAGCTGGAGAGAAAATCCCTAAAAAGAGAATGCAAAATACAGTGAATGAAGGCATAAGTTTGAGTATACATGCAAAATAACAAAATAATGTAAATCAAAATACAATTTTTGCAATAGTCCCTTAAGTCTTCTTTTTAATTTCGTTATTTATCCTTTCTGTCCTAAAAATAGTACCTGCTAATAAAAACCTGTCTAAACAGATTCATTTCAAAATTAATTCATGTCATTTGCTTCTTGCCTAATGCTAATTACGCAGGTACACAACACTTCAGCTACTACTAGTTTTAAATTTGGAAATTAAAATATAAAAATTAGGCAATGGCGACTATTCTGAAATCCAAACTTTCACCCTAAACATGTTACATTTTCTCTCATTTCTTTGCTGTAAGCACAGTGCAAATTAATAAATTCCCCTTGAATTTACCATATACAAGTTGACACCTCATTGATGAAAGACATTACATAGCATCAAAATGACTAGTGCCATCATCAAAAGCATACATACAAATAAGATATTTACTTGCTCAATCTATATAAGCTGTGTAAACTGTAACAGCATAAAACATAAATAATTAGTTACTCACAAATATTTTAATAATTATAAATGTTTTACTTTGCACATTATTTTGTCATTTTTGGCAACAGTTTTTATCTTTGGAATCACATTTGTTTTAAAAACACATAAATGAGTTTTTGACTACTTCTGAGTTGGTGAATAAAATTATACTTGGGGTTGTTATGGTAATCTGTTGATTTTTTGGTAATTCAGTCAAACATCCTTGGAATAATAAGATTTTGTTATTTTTGCATCTTATTACGTTGCTGTGTTTTAATATCAAAATATGTAATTTTCTGAACAAATGCAAACACTGTTTTCTAGTTCAAACTAGTCACAGTCACTACAAAAAATTAAAATTATTAAATAGCAGTTTACAGAATTCTACGGACCTTGGTGAATTTCAACTGGTATGCAATGATACCCTCTGACACCCTGAATGAAAAACATATGTGAGAAGATTTGCATTTTTTGTTCAGAAAAGTAGTAGAAGGTCTGTGTTTTAATATCAGAATATGTGATTTTCTGAACATACACAAACAGTGTTTTCTAGTTCAAACTAGTCACAGGCACTATAAAAAAATTAAAAATTAAAATTATTAAACAGCAGTTTACATAATTCTATGGTTCTTGGGAAATTTCAACTGGTGTGCCATGGTACCCTCTAACAACTTGAATGAAAAATGAATCTGAGGAGATTTGATTATCATTTTTTGTTCCAAAAGGTAATAAATGTCTGTGTTTTAACATCAGCATATGTAATTTTCTGCACAAATACAAACTCTGTCTTCTAGTTGAAACTAGTTACAGGCACTAAAAAATTTATGATTACCAATAATTTTGCAGGAATTTTAGTCAAGTATTATCTTTTAATTAATTTATCATTTATGTCTGAACTGGTCTTTCTTAATTAGGAAAACAGAATTTAGTTGAGCAATAAATAACTCAATTTTTTAAAGGTTTTACATTTACAAAACCTTTTTTTCCTTCAATTTTACAGTTTAAAAAAAATGGCAAGTAATCTTATTAAATGGCAAAACAACACAAGTTTTTAGCAAGTACAATTAGATGAATAATTATACAATTAGATGAATACAATTAGATGAATAATTTTATGTTGAAAATAAAAATCAAAGTTTGTCATATTAGCAAATCTCTCAAGAATTCATTTAGCATCACATGCATGTTTTTCCAATGTATGTGTAATGAAAGCAAATACATTTTTTATTTAGTACACAGATGTTATAATTCTCAAATTTGATGTTAACCATCTAAAGCAAGACAACCTTACTTCTGCAGTGACAACAGAAACAGGAAAACAGCTAATACCTTTAAAAGAATGAAAATATTCATTAAATAAATCTTCTCATATGCTAAACTGTCACCATTTAAGTGATACAGATGTCTTTGTCACAAATACACTTTTGTCTTCATAATGAATATTCATTCTAATCGACTAATTTTATTACCCAAAATAAACTATTAAAATCTGACAAGTGGATACATTGCAAACACTGGTTATAAACTGGGTAGCCCTAAGCCATCCTTTCTTGCAAGTCCATTTTTTTTTCCCCATAAAATCTTGAAAACTGGCTGTTGTGGATCACTGAAAAGGATGCTGTGTCTAGAGTCCTTGTTGCCTAACTAGGTCCTGTTTCAGTGATGAAAAATCACTTTTGTTGCAAAACTTTGAACGACAAAATACAATTTGGGGAAGGAAATTAGATAAATTTACTTCTTTAAAAATATTCGACCTTCAAAAGCTCTCATATGATCTAGAAACCTTTTACTTTTCTCCACACTTCCAATGGTTCTGGAAAGAGCTTCAGACTTCCTCCTAAATATGACGTGAATACAGAATGCTGATGACCTGGATACAAATGAAATAACCAGCTCAATTTCTATTAAATTCATTTAAGCATGCGTTTCAGGTGCGCTAAGGAAGTATATTGTCATCCTCAAACTGGCACACAATGTCTACAGAGAATTTATACATGTTTTAATGTAACAATCATTTTTACTCTCTAATGATTTAACTGACAGCTACACAAACAGTTCAACACTATGGTTCACTCTGTACTGCTGAAAGCAGTATGATCACTAATCAAGTACTTTGCATTCTGAACTTTTTTCTTTTTAAAGGGGGTTATGAATTATTTCTCCAATCAAAAATGCTTCTCATTTAAAGTGTATGGGAAAAATTAATAAATAATTCAATACTAAATCAAACATAAATCCAAAAGCTATTATAATTCTATTTTGCCTTATTTCTCAAAATAATCTCTATCAACCTTGCATTTATCTCAGTGTCTGGTCTGCTACTTGAATAAAGTTTGTATATCTGCTACCTGAAAAAAATTTGTGTATCATGCCCAATCTCATGTCTTTATGTGACAAACACTTCTTTCTTGCAAATAGAGAGCATTTCTCTTTAAAATTACGAAGCTCTTTATATCAAAATGCATTACATGAAGTTCTCTTTCAGTTGTACACTCTTTGAGCTCAATTAACATTTTTAATACAGGAGCTGAAACTTTCTGGGAACACCCAGTTTCTTACGGGATCAATCATCAACAAGTACAATTCTGCTATATACCTTTAAAAACTATAAAATACAATTTCATTCCTGATGTACCCTTTTATACATCACTGAAAGCTTATTTACCTTGTAATTTTATGCAATTACAGAAATTCATAATGTCATTCACTCCCTCCAAATTTCATCAAACTCTTCCAAGCTGATTTTTTTAAAATTGCAATATTTTTATTTACTGTAGTTATTTAATGAAACCAATTTGTGTTCAATAAGCATACAATGCACCTCAGATCTTTTAATGATAAATCATTCAATAAAATATGAATATCACTTTACCACAAATCATATATCATTATTTACACATAAAAACTACATTTAAAACACTTTAGAATAAACATAATAATGACCATGTTTTAAATACAAATGTTGTTATAAGAACACACTGAAATATTATGCACAAAAACTGGCTTCATTGTATATGCATGGGCACATGCACACACAAACTTCATTCTAAGTTCATGCACACTTGAAGTAATTTAACTGGTAAATGTATAGTATATAGACAGAATATGCCTATCAGCTTTACAAACAAAACTGCTAAAGTACTTAGATGGAGCTTTCACTTCAAAGATTATTAGTTTTTGAAAAAAATGCATGAAAAGCTTGAAACTTTTCTCTTCTTATAAAGCAGCAATAATATTCTGCTATCTCATGTCCACTGCTTTTTAACCTTTAATGGTCTTAGTCTCCAAGTAGCATTTTTACAAGCAGTTTGTTTTACGAAATAAGACCTATCTACAAAGGAAAATAGTGGATGCTTTAAATACACATGTACCCAATACACATTATGATTATTTAAACACAAACTACTTATTTAATGGGATTTATACTTTACATATCTATGCAATTTTGAAAGTGATCTGCATCAAAAACCAACTTCGAAAAGATGAATTTTTTCACATTTTTAGGGTTCCTAGCAAATATTCAACTGTAAAGCATTTCATAGAAATTTAGCACTGCATGACAGGAGCTCAAGGCTATGGATAAAACTTTAAAAAATTTAACTAAATGCATACAGCTTTTGGATTATTTAAGTTACAACAAAGTACATGAAGGCCATCTGTCTAAGGATATCTGCGTCTGCATCTGCATTTAATATCTGTGTAGTAAATAATAATGTATATAGTATGTATCAGTATCTAGTATCTGTGTAGTATGTAGTAGTGTATTTAGTATCTGTGCATTTGTGTAACGACTTGCATTAGTATTTAGAAGTTGTGTCAACATTCGCTTTTAATATTTGTGTAGTATGTAAGTGTTTGTAAATATCTGTGAAATTTCATGAACTGAATATCTATTTTTTAGTTATTTAGTGTCTGTGTAACAATGTGTAAAATTTATAATGTCTTCATCAGCATATGTAGCAGCACCGGAAGTGTTGCACTAAACAGTTGAGGGATCTGGACAATACCCGATTAGTCTATGTAAGCCGCCCTTATGTCCGAATCCATTTTCACCTGTCTAAGGGTGGAGATGCTTTCATGGAAGACACACTTCCTTATAGAAATTGGCTCATTCTCACATTACACATGGTGAAAACCTTGAAAAACTGCCATGATTTCACCAGGATTTTAAACTTCCACTGAACCACTAGCACTCGGTGATTTTACTACTCAGCTGCTGGCAGGCTCTACATATAGCTTGAACTTCAACATTATTGTTAATTTCAACATTTTAAAAACAATACTTTATAATTTAGCATCACCAAACAATATTAACTATTTTATTGCATTAAATAAAATTGAATGATCTTTAATTTATTAAATATACTGGGGCATACACTGAGCAAAATAATTATACAAAGCAGATAATTTGGCAGCAACAGATAAAGGAATATAATTAAATTAACCTACCCAACATTTTCTTCTGCATTTATTTTTGTAATCTTTTTTTTCATGAAGGAGCTAGAATCTGAAAAATTCATAATTTGTAACAGGATGGAGGAAAAGCAAACACATAACTGAATTATTGACAAAAACTGAAATTTTTTTTATCACAATTGCAGTTCGAGCTAATAAATTCAGCTGTTTTAAAATAACTGATTTTAAGTACTAGAAAAGTCTACGAAAATACAATAAGGAAAATAATGTTTACACTTGATTCAAATTCTAAAGCCACATAAAAGTATTTATCAAAAGGTAAATTTATTATTGAATAATAAGTAAATTTGCAAGTAATATACAAAGAGTTATATAGAGCAACATTTAAAGTCAGATCTATGTATCATAGAAATAACTATGATTACAAGAAGCTCAACCCTCCTCAGAATCAACAACTAAACTTAAAATATAGATAAACACAACAAGAGAAAAGAAAAAAGGAAAATAGCAGTTCAAAATATAAGACCTTTAGGATGTGTCCATTCTCTTAATTCCCTTGTTGAGGCTTCTATCATTTTTGTGACATTTTCAAGCTGATGATCAATGGGTGACTGACACTGTGCAGGTTTGGGTTCAACAGATGGCTTGGTATTATTTTGCATTTCAACTGCAACTTCCATTAGTTCACCTAAAGATAACTATAATAAAATGACACAACTTTAAATTTTCAAAAACAATAGAATTAAATGTGAACTTTTTAATACCATGCATTCAAGATTACAAAATAAATAACTGCATACTCATAGTTTTATGTTTATGAAGCACATTATTAAAACTGCATTTCAAGTTACGATAATATTTTGAATGACCTTAGAAGCTAAAATAAAATTGTTGCTTTTACAACACATATTTGTAATGTTTGATAGGAAGGAAAAAAAGCATAAAATACCTCTTTTTTTATTTTCCTTGATGAGGGTTTTAAAAAATCGAATTCATTGCATTTGACATACTCTTTGGCAGCTTGGAATGTTACTAAACTAAACCTAGGGTGAAAAAATTGAAAACCATCAACATAGTTGTAGGTCAGGCCTTTCAAAATTACTAAAAGACAAAATTAACTGTACCTGAAATTTCAACAACTATAAAAGTACTTATAAGAATTAAAAATTTCTTATCATTAGCTTTATGAAGGAAACACTGCAATGTAAACATTAATTTTAAATTCATACAGTTACAACTACTTTATTCAGCATAATGATAGAAGGAACGATTCACAATTAGAGAGAGGTTATTTTTATGAGCTTACACATAATGGTAATTAAGGGGGAAAATTTAAGGTAAAATTTTAAGTTCAGTCGATTCCGGTTAATCGGACCACATCGAGAAGAGATCATTTTGGTCCTAATAACCGGCTGGTGCGATTACACGAACATGTCCTATATTGTAAGACGGAACGTTCTCTATATAGCAAACAGTAAATGTACAAGTACATCATGTACTAAAATGTTATTATGAACTTTATGATGCAGTACACATGTATGGTGTACATACATGTACAAACAAGAAATACAGTCGAACTTTTTTCATTAGGAAAATTATTAGAAACAAATTCTAAGAAACAATCTCCACGATACTCAACATGCGAAGCACATTAAAAACAATTTCTTACGAAGTTCCAGTCAACATTTGAAGAACTTATCCAATGTGCTTTGACGCATTCTCTTGACGGACTGCATGTGAACGAAATCGCCACAAACATCTAACGCAGCAATGGGACTGCCTTCAATTTCCTCCTGCATGAAATACTGGCACAAAGTTTCAATGCATTTCCTCGCACCAACTTATTAGCGGCATCATCATCACCACTTTCTTGGTCTTCCGATGCTGTCATGTGTTTTGCTGCAACTCGAGCAATGATTGCAGCATCTTAATCTTCATTTTCATCGAAGCTCATTGTTGATGGATAAAAATTCTTTGCAGTTTCATACCTGTTGAAGTTCCACATGTCCGTCAACATTTTCACTTTCAATGAGCATGTCCAAATTCATCTCCAAAACCAAGTGCTTAAAGCCACAGTGAGAAAACAGTTCTGAATTGTCTTACAGCTCACTTTTCGCCACTTGTCGGTCACAAATGTAACTGCTGGTAAGATGTCGACCTTTGCACTGACTGCGCTGGCTTTTGACGATGAGGTCAGCAAACTTTCTTCAATGGCTTCAAGGATGCAATTAACCAACCTTGCACGATAAAGGGTCTTCAAGATTTTTATGAAGCCCATGTCCATTGGATGGACCAAAGCTGTGATCCTGGGAGGTAGAAATTCCAGTTGGACGTTCATCAAGCAATCTAAATGAGAATTTGCTGCACAATTGTCAACAAGCAGCAGCACTTTTCTCGACTGGCATCGTAGCTCTCTGTCCCAACCCTTCAGCCACTCTTTAAAAAGTTCAGAGGTCATCCACGCATTTCTGTTCGCACAATACACAACTAGTCCTCAGTCCTTTAAAGCAGCAAGGCTTAGGGTTTTTTCCTATAACCAACAGCTTCCTCTTGTCTGTTCCTGACATGTGAGCAGCACAAGACAGTTATGCGATACATCGCTTTTTTGGAGCCAGAGAGTGCAACATGTTTGTAACTTAACAAGCCGTCCAGCGTAGCTCGATAATACAGTCCAGTCTCATCAGCATAGTAGTAGATGTCATCTGCTGAAAAATTTTCATGCTCGAGCAGTTTTGTTGATTTCCATTCTTCAGCATTTGCACTATCAGTACTTCTTTCTCTCCATGTGCTTTCTTGAATTTTATGTCATGTCTAGATTTCCATCAAGACAACCAACCGTCCGTAGCTTTAATATCATCATGGCCCAGCTTTTTAGTGAGTTCATCTGCTTTGCATTTTAACATTGGGCCGCTTACTCGCACAGATTTGTCCAGTAACAATGGCAAACCATTCATTAAGGGCCTCATCGACATCTGGGTCCTTGCCCTCACGCTTCCGTTTTTTTTTAAGTTCCCCCTCGTCTTTCATATTGTGCCCATTCTTCTCACAGCTCATTCTCTTGTTTTATCAAGAGCGAAATTGTAGTCTTTGCCTATCCGGTTATTTCCACCAAACGACGCTGACTAGTGTTTCGTGGTTGTTGCTTGAGCTTACCCAGGAAACCAATTTTTTCAGCTAACGTCAAGTCCCGTCGTGGCATTTTGGCAAGTGAGACAAACACGTGCACAGTTTACTGACTAAAGTGGTCTGAAGAAACCTTGGTGTTTCGGGTGCAAGATGTTGAGGTCAAGAGGGAGATAAAATGCTTGCCATTCAAAGCTTGGGAACTAAAATCATCCCAAAATGGTGATGAAATGATAGCTTTCTCGTGTAAACTTTAATCATGATTTACAGGCGGGAATTACTTTCAGGTGGAGCCGGACACTCTATTGTTCATTTCCTCGAAACTCGGAGGCACAGGTCAAGGAAAGGTCAAATAAAATGGTGCGCATGTTCACCTCCCACTGGTTTTGCTTTTGTCATGCACTTTAAGGAATTCCTGACCTTTCATAAAACATTTTCCTGGGGAGCCCGAACTACAGTTCCTTCCATATGTCGCAGACCACCTGTACATCTGCTGTACGCGGCCAACTTGTGGCTTCTGCTTTTTATTCGCTCTCATGTTTTTTGGTCCGATTAAACGAAATTTTGGTCCAAATAAGCGAATATTATTAGGCTTATGTACGTAGGATTTGTTTCAGTTCTTTAGGATTTGGTCCGTAAAATCGGTTGGTCCGATTATCTGGTGGTCCAATTAACCGGATTCGACTGTATTTAAACATAAAGCATGAAAAATAAAATGTGATTTCAAGCTAAGCCACAAGAAAGTAATATTATATTTAATATTTCATTTGAAATATTAAAAAATGAGACACCTCTAAATTTTGAATAACATAATTAATGAGTACTTTTTTAACATCAGAGATTTTTAAGATAATTACAGCATATTCAATACCTTTACAGGTATACCAAGCACAGAATTAAAATAAGTGCAAACGCAGATATATTAGATACACACTTTAATTATATTTATACATATGTGTGGCAAATATAATCTAACTTCCAGAAGAAAAAAGAAGTTTATCAAAATTCTATTCAATTTTATGTAAAACAGATTTCCTAAGGCTAGAAGAGAGAGAGAAAGCAAATTTCCATGCAACAAATTAAAAATACACTAAACGTCAAACAGATTTTCCTCACTCAAATTCAGAGGAATTAGCAAAACTGATCAAAAGAATAGAACTGTTCTTAAGACATTTCTCTGTAACTGAAATCATCCATACTACTTCAGCTTTGTTCAAATTAATATGAGTTCACTGTAACTTAATACTAGTTGCAGCCAATTCCATGTCAGTAAGAGCTGCATATCACAATTCAAGAGTCATTGTTAGGTAGTTAAAGTTTTTTAAAAGCAATAAAACAATTTCTTAATAGAAAGAAAAGTTCCAAGTAAATTAACAACTATTTCATATCTTTTAGACAATGAACTTTCATTTATTTATTTTTTTTTTACTATTCCTCTGCATTCAGTAAATATGTTCTTAAGATACACAGAGTTTATATTTTTCAGCGATGCAACTGACATTCTTTTCAGACAGAAAACCAAATATTTTATTTCCAAATTTTTTCCAAAATTCACTTCTTGCTATGCAATTTCCCAACTTAATTATTTTGAGTACTCAATATTTCTGTAAAAGTGGTAATGTCAAGTCAAATATACATAGAGCTGGGATTTCTGTCTTAAATACAACTACCAATAAAATAATGCTGTTGCAGCAGATCACACAAACATAAGAAATTCATGCTTGCAGTCCCCTACATGTTGCACTGTTTGAGCTGTTATAAGGTGAGAGACAAAAGTCCCTGACATTTCAAAAGCGACAATTTAAATTTCATGGTCAGTGTCTAGGGATTTCAGTGATCTGTACTGTGTCTGTCACCGAAGTCTTTTGATTTCAAAAGGCTGACAGACAAATGATCCTGTGGCTCTTCTGATATTGTTTTCACTACAACAAATCAGAGGACATAAATTGCAACTGAAAAATAAAGATGGCATGACTCAGTCTGAAGGCAAGAACTCAGAATGCTCTAAAACTACAACCAGAGATTATCTTGTCACTATCAAGATTCTCAAGTAATGAGGACAACAACCTATATTAATTTTTTCTATACCTTCGATGTTGTTGCGTATTGTTAACGGAATTTCTCATATATTTATAGTAAATATATTTTAGTTCGATATGCAGTAATATGTAACCTTAACAAAAACAACCAACACCATTTACCACATGGAGTCACACCATATAGCATACTACCATCACCCCAGTAGTAGTAGAAGTCTATCAGTTTTCTGCCAGGTTGGCATTGCAGGAGGTGCAAGTTCCTATTATTTCTGGCTCACCACTGTGATAACCAATATTAATAAATTAATTTACAGCTTGCTTCGGTGTTATGCTAAGTATACTGGTTATGGCAATGCTTTGGTGTTTCACTGGAGGCTTGCTTGTGGCAATATCTATGGGTCAAATCAGAAGTGGGATGCGAGAGGCCGCTTTGCCTTGGGGACAGAACTTCAGTCCATGTCAAGGGAGTGGAATTCTCAACCACTAAGGGGAAAATCTCTTGTGCGCTAGATTTAATAACTACAATGCTTCCAAATTTTTGCAAGCATTAAGTCGATTAAGCTCTGAGGATGCCGTAATGTTTTGAAATTTAACTAAGTGTATAGGAGCAACCATCCTATTAAAAAATAACAATTATGCTACCTACATTTCTAAAATGAAACAATATATTCACTACTCCATAAACCGAAAAATCAGTTTTACTACGGTGAATAATTTTTAATAATAAATTTGCTGCATTGCTAAATAATGTGGTTGTTTAAGCTATTTAATATAAATCACATTTTAGTAGCTATATTATAAACCATAAACGAAGAAACTTTAAAGAATGCACAAATTCAAAGGTTTATTTTCCAAATATAGGGAATTTGGAAAAGCATTCAACTTGCACATTAGTTAGACGAAAGTTTTAAATTAGAAATTTTTTACAGCATCAATGAAGTATTTATGCAATATGAAAAGAGAATGCAATGTGTTAAAAAATATGTATTACAAGCTCTTCGTATATTATTTATTTTATCCTCTAATACATATAAAATTAAAATACACTCTTACTAAAGCTGAAGAAAGCGATATTTTTTATCGTAATATAACAGCAATTTTAAAATGCAAATAGAAAAAGTCTTTCTAAAAAAACTTACCCATATTTATCAACTGAAGACATTTCCCAACAAAAATTTTGCATATAATATAAATTACTAACTAAGTACTGCGGTCTAGCTTGAATAATGACACCCACAAGTAGAGGAATTAAATCATCTGAAGTTAATCGTGGAGTATCTGAAAACAAAAGCAAACTAAAATGTTATATCATCTAAATAAAAAAAGCCTTCCACAGCCAGAAAAAGCACAGAATAAAAAATTCACAGGCAGCAAAAAAATACTAGCAATATGCAAAAATGGGATTTTATCAGTGATTAAAAAAAAGGTATAAAGTATCACACATAAAAACCTGCTTTCAAAATATTAATTCTCAAAATGAAGCAATGTTTATACCTTAAAAACAAATCTGAAAAATGAAAGCCCATAATTTACATGCTAAAACTGAGCAATATACATGAAAGTTAAATTTCTACTCAGTTATTTTTTAATTTGTTATGTCAGCTTACATTTTATATTTAAATTAAATACATCAACTTGTTTATGCTTTCATTCATAGCCTGAAAAACTAATACAATGAATCCAGCAAAAATGAATTTTCTACAGATTCCCATTTGAAAAGAAACTTCTCAGAAACAAGCATCCTTTCTTTTGATCTAGCTTTCATGCTAATTGTAGTTTAACAATGGAAAATATGTAGAAAATATTCATATGTATACCTTATGTGTCAATAAAGTGGTTATCAAAAGACACTGCATTATGTTTGAATGTGTAGTTTTTATACATTACATGGTACAAATCTTTCTCTCAGACAAGTAAAAGTAAAGGAAATGGCATTTAAAAGTGAATACAAGCAAATTTACCAGACATGCAGATTTCATAACAGGCACAACTACACTGGCTGGTTATTAGCCACTAAACCCAATTATAAAGAAAAAGGATACTGACATACTACATTTAGCAGCTGAAAAATTTTCAAAATGCACCAATCTCTGATAACCACATATATAACAATTCTTCAGTTTTAGCAATCGTCTATATTTGTATGTTTTCTTTTTGTCATACGTGAATAGCTTTTATAGAAAACGCATTTCTTGCCTTAAACTCAATAGCGTTAAATAGTGATAGTAGTTAAAATAGTGATATATTTTGCCTTAAACTCAATTTCAAAATATGTATTCGTGGGATTTGCTTGCACTAAAAGAAACTGCTGCAAAATTTCTGAAGGAATGCAGTTTTGTAAAATCACTTGGAAACAACTGCTTTGCATCCATTATTAAAACGATCGTCACGAAATTCCCACCAGGACAAAAGAGACAAAAATTCATTTGTAAGTTAGTGTATAGATTGATTTTCTGGATAAATTCATAATTAAAATATAAACTATGCATGCGACAATATGCATGTATGTATGTAATACACAATTTTTTGCTAATATAAAACATCATTCCTTTTTTGGGGGCCCTCCGAAAAAAATCGCCAAAATGCATAAATGCTGGGAATATCTGTGAATAATATATTACCAAAACCATGGTTTATAAAAGATAAGTAATTAGTTAACACCAAAAGCAAGAAAATTCTATCTACTACTAAAAAATGCACTGACACAGGACTTTTCAGTGGAAACTGGCTCATACTGAAAACCATGAAAAATCCATGCAAAACACTTACTGCACTAACAGAGAGATCAACCTATCTATTTAATCACCTTTCCAACAGATGGGCTTACAAATATTGATGTTTGGAATTTTTTTACTACTATTGATTTAATGGTATATGTTATAAGGTAATTAAATCTGACGAGAATATAAAGTTAGTCAAATATTTTTATACAGATAGTTATACATATTCAGGTCAGTTTATTGATGCTATGGGAAAGTAATCAGTGATAGTTAATACTTACTTAGGCATATGGTAAATTATGAAAAATTCAGTTTAATACATTCTAATGTTGCCAACACATTTTAATGGTTTTCAAATATAGATAAAAACTAGTAGACCAATTAGACATAAATATACACCCACAAAAAACCAGCAGCTAGAAGGAGGCTATATCATAGGTTACAGCTAACATTATTTTCATGAAGGATAAGATATTGAATGGTAATTCTAATAATTACTAACTAGAAGGATTTGGCTTTAAAAAAGTAATGGATTGCTGCCATTTCAATTACTTCAAAATTCAGGATGAAAAAAAAAAAAAAAATGGAAACAAAATGAAAAAAATCTAAATACACACATTCTGGGATTTTAATATTTAATACCCTCATAACACACAGCACATATTCTGCTAGCTATCACTAATCAGAGAAGGAACATTAATTTGCAAGACATCTTTGACATTAAAAGAAATCTTATGCAATAACCAAACCTGCATAATTTTTCTTAAGAGTTGTAAAGCATTTCTTCAGCTATAAACACATACATCACTAATTTAAAATTAATTAGAGGTTTAGCATATAATATAAACTCTTTTCTGAAATATGTTTTGTTACTACAACAGTAGGAAGCAGTCTTTGAAATAATAAAAATTTCGTCTAAACACTAAAAGATGATGAAATATCAAATTACTACAAACATTATTTAAAAGAATTTTCTCTCCGAATTTATATTACATAGACAAATCACAATAATTACAAGAAAGAATCTTCTACGTGTGAAGAACCTGCTGATGCCATATGACACTTTACAAACACCTCCCCCCACACACACACCAAGATCTAAAATACAATTAAAACTATTAAAACAGAAATTACAGAACTTCCTTAAGATAACCATTCACAATTCCAGGCAATTTTAATCTATGGTCGGAAGCCTACCAGTGCAAACTGTTTAAGGCATACATTTAACTGCATTCTAGAAACACAGACAACCTTCAAGGTTGGTCAGCTTAGGGAGGTTTTACTCTATTTCTAATTTAAAGAATTTACCTTTACTAACAGGATAACAGTTCTCAAATAAAAAGTGTTCAATGTCCTGATTAAGAAGTTCCTGAAAAGAGAATAATATATTTAATGAAGAATAAAGGAAAATTTTTATAATACAGTCAAAAGTCGTTAATCCGGACTCGTCGGGACTTCGGCAATTCCGGATTATCGATTTTTCCGGATTATAGATCATCAGTTTAAATCTCGTAAGATGGAATGCAGAAATTCTAAAATTAAAAATGTGAAACCGTAATTTATGAAATAAAGAACAATTATGATCTAAAGGGTATCAAAATTCACACACACAAAAAAAAAGCTTAATATTTATTTGTTTACTTTATTAAACATTTCTTTCAATGTAAGTTGTTTAAGTTGCTTCATTTTATGTGATAATACTTTCTCTTTAATTCTATAAACAGACGTAATTTCTTGTTCAGTTACAAAGTTCCGCTGTTCAAGTCCCGTTAATTGCTGTGCCGAGAATACCGACTAACTTGTCAATCGAAATTTTTTCGTCTTCACTAACCTTTCTGTCACATTCTTCATGTCTTTATCCATTTTTTTTGCAGCAATTCCACTTTTTGTTTGTTGGACATCGAAACATACATTCGTTTTGTAGATCCTTTGGAAGTTCCAGCTTCAGAAATTCTATTTGACATAATCAAAAGTTCAAGTTTACTTTTATAAAACTGCTCTTACAGTCTGCAAAAAATAATAAGCGGGATCCAATTCGAAGATTAAGGAACAACGCAATCATTAACATTAACTGAAATAGATAATTAGATAATTTTAGCTTACACCGTCCGTTATACATTAAACGCGCAGGCGAGTATTCTGCACTTGCGCACACGCATATGCGCAGTAGTCAAGGTCTTACGCGCACGCGTAAAACGCCTGTGCCAACGCGACGCATGCGCAGAAAGTTTTTAGCTTTGAGGTCCGGATTATGGGTGTCCGAATTAACAACTTTTGACTGTAGTAACTACATTAAAATCAAAATATTCAGTACACACTATTTTGTTAAGATAAATTAAAATATTTAGTAAATTTCAGCTACCTCTCTAGACTGCTTTTAAGCATTAACTTAATTTCTATGCATGAAAATAAAGATTAAAACAAAATATTCAAATCATGAGAAAGTATTTGAGGCAAGTAAACCATAAGAATAGGAGCCCAGCACTGCAAATTACAAAATATTTTGTAATGGTTTAACAGTTGACTGCAACAGTTATTAAACTACACAGAGAATACATATAATCATAAGATAAAAGATCTCTTGCATTTTGTTTTAGAAGGCATATAAAATATCAAACTTAAATATATAAAGAAGTACATAATTAAACTTATGATCATAATGCATAACATAAAGCTTCAACTAAATTTAAATATTAGAACATTTTAAATGTTTCAGGTATTTACATGAAATATGCTATATAGCATATTCCTGCAGCATTAAAATTCTTCAACAGAAATATAACAATGCAAAAAACACACCTGCCGAAAATATTGTGCAATAAATAAAAGCAGGACTTCTTCAAAAAAGAACCACTTTTGCATATTTCCAAGCTAAATGTCTATTTCATGTTTCTCTGCATAAAATTCAGTTATTATACTTAAGATAGGTCACTTCAGATCGGTAAATGTCCATGCATTTATACATTAAAAAAGATATTGGAAATGTTTTCATTTCCATGACATACATATTTCTAAACCACATAGGAGTTGAACACTAATGATTTTTCATAAATAACTAAATAATTAAGAAAATAATGCACAGTGAAATGAAAATAAGAGTCATTCAGTTGATAATAAACAAGCTACTGTTAACTGCCACAGAGACCTAATGAATATTTGTATATGCCATTAAAATAGCAATTTAACACAAAAGAATTTGTCAAGTTGCATATTTTTCCACTAATCTAGAGACTAAGATACAAATTAGTGATTAAAAGAGAAGCTCAGATTAAGATATAGTTAAGATTTACTGCCATTAGAAAGTGAAAAAAAATTACCGTAGAAAGAAATAAGAATAATAAGATCAAGAATGAATTAAAACAAATTAACACACAAATGAAACAATATAAAGATATATAAAATTTGATTGTTTTCCTTCCTCTTTGAAAATTAACACAGTCCTATTTCATGCAAATTTGAAATAATAAAGGTATTAAAGTTTAAATTTACAAGCAAAATTTGAAATGGTTCAAAATCTCGAAAAAATTTAATTTCTTTGGCATCTCAGTTTAATTACAGGACTAAATACTTTAACTGGAATATACATACCATGTCAAATGGCTAAATGAATTTTAGAAATTACACATCAAATCTTACAGTTTGCTATTTCAGTTATCAGAACTTAAAGACTGCTTAAGGGCATACTTCAGAGAAATGTTTTAAAGATTTATTACTTTACGGCAACCTGAATATTTTATATGTGTTATATTTTATAACATTAATGTTAAATTATACGAAAATTCATTTAAATTAATAATTTTCTCTAAATGCATGACTAAATAATGGAATTTCTTAATATATTTCATTAAACCTTAGCTCCACACAGTTTTTGTTGGCATGTTTTCCAATTAGCATTATGTATTAGTTGTTGATATTTTCACAACATAAAAGTCACCAAACTATAATATTTTTCAGTCAGAACTCACAAATTACCCACAGCATTTATGAAGATTTGCACGAATTGCAACATGGTTACTCTCAGTGTGTAGACAGGTACTACCATAGCAATCAAAGCTACTGACTGCATTTTTTTAAAATTTTCATTCTAAGGAAAAGGATGATGATGAGTAAAACAAGCAAGGCTGATCTTTGTGATAGTTTTTGATCACTCTTCTTTTTAAGGGGGGGAAGAAACTTAAGAGCACAATGTTAAAATCCAAGTTGATCTGCAAATGCAAGATCATAAGCCTTCGCTGTTACTGAATTTTAAATATTGGACAAGATCCTCACTTTAACTCACAGTAATTATAGAAAGGACATGCCATTCAATACGATTCAATTTCATCATTTGATCTGAGCATGCATTATTTAATTTTTAATTACCAAACAAAATGACAGTATCTCTCCAATTCATCTGTATATCCAGTTAAACAACATCTATTGAATGTTTGAACATTAACTTCTTTAAACTTCATTAAAGAAATGATGAAAAATTTGTTTCATGGTCTTTGGATTGGAACTGCAGCTGTGTTCTTTTTCTTCTTGGTTACTTAAGGAATAGATCACTTTGAGAGCAAAATATTAATCACTCACTGAAAAGATGACCAACTGAAATAATAATACATGGAAATTCAAAATTGAACTTGTACTGATTAAGAAAGCTTTATAGCATGTCACAATTAATGAATCTCCATGTTCTCAAAAGGCAGAAGTCTCAAGCAATTACAGACCTTTTATTGGGGACTAATTCAGAAAATATAACTGCTACAGAAACATACTCTTAATACCAGGAAAATCTGACTCTATACCAGAAAATTAATTTCTTTAAAAGACTATAATTTGCAGTATAGTGACAAACAACAAATCACCAGTTACCTAACAGAATTATAAGCTGTTGTTATCAACATCCCTTAGGGAGAAAATTTCAGAACTTTTATTTGTCAATATTTACTTTAAGCAGCTATTACGTTCGTTACATGCAATATGCTGAATGTGAGCAATTCACTAAGGGTTTTTTTAATAGTGAAAACAGATCCCTGTGTGCATGAGAAGAACCCATGTACAAAGCAGACCCTTATTGAACAACAAAATTTATTTTTTTGAGTTGCTAAAGCTTGTTTCCTTTTGATACACTGATAATGTTTGCCAACATATGATAAATAAGGATAATATAATATTTTCGAAGAAAGATGGCAGAATCACCAACTTGTTCTGATAAATAACTTTTACCAAGCTAAATGATAACTCGTCATATACAGTATTACCTATTTCTGGCATATTTTAATAGATATTGCTCATTCCATTGTCTGAGTCCTTGATATCACAAATTCAGCTAAAGACTGGTTCACTGTTCATTGAAATGTAAACACAAAGAACAGGATTTTTCGACACCAGATTTCCTTCAATGCTATTCTGTGAAAGGCAATTTAAGCTATATTGTTACTAGAAATTGTGCATGGAAATATCACATCACACTTCTACAGGAAACGAAGATAAATATCTTTGCCTGTTTGAAAAAAATTCAACCATTACATTTCAGCACAAAAAGTCATGGTCATAACTCTTCTCTGAATTGTGTAGTTTAACTACAATTGAAAAAGTCAAACCCTAATACAGATTCTTATAGCCAAAAGTGAGATATTTGCACAAAATCATGTAAAAGTAAAAGGAGGGGAAAGCAGTGTAAAGGTATTGTCCAAATAATACAATGCTGCAAAAGGTACATATAAGACAAGCTTTATTTCAAAGTTTTCGACAGGAAGTATAATAGCATCCTTCTTTATATTCGGCAAATTAAGAGAAGATTTGAATGTACAATGATTTTTCAATAATTAGGAGCAAGCAGTGATCATAAAATGGCTGCATATCTCAAGAGTTGGCATATATCATCAAGAAGTCAGTTCAATTGAAAATTGTTCTACAGAGAATGTATGTTGAAAAGCAGGGTGGCGCATTTGTATCATATTACACTGAAGAGCATCACTCCATAAAAGTTTCTTGATCAACAATATTCAAGATAACTTGTTTTTAAAACTCTCTTCTTGCAAGTATTATAATACTAATAACAATGATTGCAACTTAAATTGCAACAACTGCACTATATTGAGCACTTTAAGCTTATAATCATATTAATTTAAATCACAATTGAAATCTAATACAATATTCATTTGCTTAAAGATAAGTGAAAAATGGGAAAAATAAAGTGCAAAATCAACTGTTAAAAAGTTTCGAACAGCAAAATTCTTTGAAAGCTACCTTTAACGTTCATCAAGAGTACTTGCTAAATATACCAAAATATTATTAAAGCATCTATCTATTGCTACAATCATACTAATACAAACAGGATATTTTACATATATTATTAGCTTCATTTAATATTTATTCTAAACAATATTCTTTTATTTCAGATATGCTTCAATCTGCAAAATATTCATAATCTGGAAACTTTAAATGTAGTATTAGTTTTAAAATACAAAACTGATTTTTAATGCATATTTGAGAGTAATTTGGAAACTAACCGCCACTGTGGTGTGGCAATAGCAGTAGTGGTGGTATTGGTGAAAATGCCAGCTTTGTCACATCATACAATCTGCGATTCAGTAGACTTCCAGCTGTACAAGTGAGAGCATTGTACTGCTGCGTACCTGCTGGTTATAACATCATAAAATATGCTTTGCCTTCGAAAATACCAAGATATGAGAAGTATGTAGATTGATGATACTTCATTAGATACAAACAATCCATCAGCAACAGATATCATGAATCATGCACTGTGTGTGTCCCAAACAATATCAATGAAGGTGTTCTGTATCAGAGGATCAGATTGTCAAAGCAGGAAGATCAAACATTAATGATGACATGAGTGATAAGCTTTCTGTAGTAAGTGATGATCACAATCAAGAATACTGAAAACAAAGTTCATAAGAACTGCCAATGGAACTTCCACAAAAATTTATGAACATTTCTCAGACTGTTATGTAGAAATTAGTCACTTGAAAATTAGGCTCCTGAAAGTTCTGTGCTCAGTAAGTCCCAAAAATTCTCACACAGGTTCATAAAACCAATCAAATGATTCTTAGATTTTCTTTCACATTACTAAATGGAAGGGGAAGAGTTTTTGAATAGAATAGTGATTGGCGATGAGACTTAATTGAAATATGTGAATGTTGAGACAAAATAACACTCAATGGCAATCAAAATACCAGTTCTCCAAATAAGCTCAAGCAAAGCCCATCAGACTGTCAATAGGGAAGGTTATGGCCACCATCTCCTGTGATGCTGAGAGAATGTCGTATGTTGAATTTATGGAACTGGTATAAAAATCCCTTCTGAAACTTACTCTAAGATTTTGAAGAAACTAAGAGCCATCGAGAACAAGCATCACAGTATGCTGACACCTGGGGTTGTGTTCCTGCAAGGCAATGCTCACTTTCACACTGCTTGGCAAACACAAGATTTACTGCAGCTATTCAAATGGGATGCTTTCAGTTATCTGCTGTACTATCTGAATTTGGCTCCTTTCAATTTCCATCTGGTCATTCATTTGAAGAATTGGCTTCAACCAACACTTCATTGACAATGAGAATCTTCAAAAATACTGTGACAAGTTGGTTGAAATCAAAGCAGGCAACGTTTTATGCAGAAGAGATTTCTAAACGGATGAAATGCTTTGACAAGAGCTTGTATTTATATGGCATCCATGCTAGTAATAATTTTCAGATGTAAAAATAAAAATTTATTTTATCTAGATGCATTTTTTATTTACAGTAAATGGAGGTTACTTTCTGAATGACCTTCATATAAAAATTTTTAAATTAAAACTTAACAGTAACTGAATTTAAAAAAACTATTCATTGAAAATTTAACTGTGTTATACAACTTAGACAGTAAACATAAAAATAACTTAGCATCAGACAAATTGTTAAGAACACACAACTTTATTATAGTTTCCTACTAATCTCTTTGTTGGAACTTTAAAGAAAGAACTCTACCTGGAACCTAAATCTGCTATATCACTGACTGTATCTTTTAGCTCTGAAACCTAAAAATGTTCCAGTTAGTTCTGAACTTTCTTAAATAAGTACAGATTACTTTAAAAAAAAGTTCTCTTTCTTAATCTAACACATATTGGCCACATAATTTGAAAGAAAATGTTACAAAAAAAAGGGGAGGGGCACATCTTGCTTTCTCTTCTACACACAAAATTTTAAATAAATTGACTTTACTGTTTGGCAGCATTTAATTCAATCTCTTTTGCAAATGGTACATGGCAAAATGAAAACTTTGAAAGTGTTCCAAGTGAAGATCAGTTACAAAGAAACTATAAAAGAAAAAATGAAATATTCTAATAAAACTTTTTTAAACACATATTGTAAAAGCTCGAACTAGGACAACAATATAAAAGTTCATGGTTAAAATGACTATTAAACATTATGTAGAAACAGAAACAACCACACATTTAGTTGAAAACATTTTTTGGTGATTTATATCAACATTATCTGGTGTTGATATAAATTGATTATATCTGTTTTACAATTAAAATTATTGTTATCACTAAATTATTATATGCAATTAATGCAGGGTAGTACTAACAAATTTATGGAAGATATACAATAAAATTAATGTTACAAGTATTTTTAACTTTACTTAAAAAAAAAAAAAAAAAAAACTAGGCAAGAGACTAACACTTACAAGAGTTGTCATTAAACAATTCAGTTTCTCAGATGGACTATTCCGGGAATTTAAAGATGCTAATTCAACAACCTGAAATTAAATTTTAAATGGATTTTACCCTCACAAAATAAAACATTTGCTTTACTGAAAATAAACAATAGTTCACTTGATTTGAAATTACGATAACTGAAAAAAAAAAGCTTAGCTTAACAACTACCATAATCAGCCTCATGTCACAGTGAAAGAAAATGTGTTCTTATGAATGCAAGAAAAAATGTTCAAATCTGCATATATATTTATTAAAATTACTTTTGAATAACACAGTCAGCGATAAAATTCTAGCATGTTTTACAGTTAACTTCAGAAAACACATTAAAAAAAGAGCATTGTTAAATTGTGTTTGTTGAAATATGTATTTTATACACCAAGAAAAGAATTTTATAATAAATAAACAGCTTTTATGTTATACAGATTTAAACGTTATGCTTATAAAATGACTTTTAATAATATACTGCATAATGACCAATTTAGTGCGAAATCTTTTTCACATATTTTTATAAAAATTTCTATATGCTCATTTTGAATCATCACGATATTGTGAACGTTTTATATTCATGCACTTTCATGGACTTTGTAGATACTTACATATTACCACTTTATAACTGCTTTGCTATGTTTCAGATTTTATGCATATAACTGTGTAATGCAGCTTAACAGCTCTTGTAAAATTAAGGACATTACATTTTAAAACATGAAAATCTTGGCATCTGGCAAAATATCACTAAATTTTGAAGAACTCAGGTAGTTGCTAACCAGTTGGCTTTGGCAATGCATGGAAGGACTGTGTGCCTCGGGAGATCCTTCATGAAATGCTTCCTGAAGTTTGTTTCTAATTCACACTTCAGAAAAAACCATAAAAAATCCCAGGCACTTAAGATCGTTAAACAGGAAAAAATGTGTAAAAAATAACCAGTGCTTATTACTCTTATCCATGCAGCCACAGGATGATGATCAGCTTTTTTAAATACCTAAACCTCAACGGTTCTTATGGAAGTTTAAACCTCAATCCTTTGAGTATATCCTCACATGGCTGCCACCTCATTTTTTTTTAATGCTACATATAGGATGTCACTGCACAGTCACCAAACACTGGCAGTATATTACTTGATAACAGAGACGTAAAAAGGTCTTATGAAAACATAGCAGGAAACAGTTTATGAACTAAGATATGGAACACTAAGATATAACAACAACCACAAGCACACACAATAGCTAATTAAGTACATATTAGTACATAAAAATGAATTTACCAGTCACCAGCAGCATATCTTGCAGCTAAAGAGAAATGCAAACATCCTTTGAAGTACAAATTTATGAAAATAAGATAATGAACATAAGTTGACACGAAGGTATAAACTACACTTTCTACTATACAATCATTGAAAAACAAATTTTTTTTTTTTTTTTTCTTTTTCTTTGGCCATAAAACGAACTCCCAGCAACTGGTGATATTATTCTGCGACATCCAGCATAGCTTATTCAAGCTAGTATTCAGCAGCGTGCTATATACTCAAAGGGTTGAGGTTTAAACTTCCATAAGAACCGTTGAGGTTTAGGTATTTAAAAAAGCTGATCATCTGCTGCTGAATACGTAGCAAGTTTTGTTAATCCAGTCTTACCATGAGACAAACAGAATTAGAATCTCTTTCAAGTGCATGAAAGAATTTCAGCAACCATAAAATAAGTAATTTTGTGATTCAGTAAACTTGGACCAAGATTAAATATTGGTGTGAGATATATTGCCAACAAAAATACTGAAAATAACATGAAAATTTCAGAAATTTCTTAGCATTTAAATATTTGTAAACCTTTCAATATTTTTAACATTTATAATATGCTTATATCGTCTTATGGCTATTTTTTATTATCCTATTCATGAAATTTGGAGACCCGGTGGTACAGTGGCTAGCGCATCGTGCAGAAGCACCACAGGTCCAGGGTTTGATTCCCGGGCTGGGCAAGGTCGACTCAGCCTTTCATCCCTTGATTTCCATCACTTGGGTTGATAAAATAAGTACCAAGTTTGCTTGGGAACTAAACATTGGGAGTCCTATGACAAACTAACCACTTGTTCAGGGCATATGCTTACGCACCCTAGGGCCCACGGTCAAGAAAGCAGATTTCGGGCACTGCAGGCCTTGGTCCATTAGGGCTGTTACGCCACTGAGTTTCAGTTTTTATTCATGAAATTTGCACGTTAAATGATAAAAATTGTAATTACTTCAAACTTTAAGTGCCGTTTTAAATTGATTTCAAAATTTAATATTTCAATCCAACAGCTAATTTAAGAAATTTACTGCACACATTTTACTTTTCATAATGTATAATAACATAATTAAATGCTTTTTCTTACGAGGACCAGGAAAGTCCAGTAATTGAAATGCAAATTTATTTTTACATATCATTTCATCCAAAACTGTGCAAATTAGAAGCCAAAGACTTTCCACAACTCCAGTTAAAATCCCAAGTTAATTAGCTTTTTAATAAAGAACCAGTCTTACATTTTAGCTTATATATTTCATTGTATTTAAATTTCCAAAATAAACATAGTTCTTTGAATTACTAAAATTGAGTTAAGACACTGAGTATTAAAAAAAATATTTAAAAAATTCTGAAATATAAAGAGGAAAAATAAAATATCCAAATCAAAAATTAAATTTAAAGGAGGTGGGAAGATTTGAACAACTGATACATCAGCATTTTTACAAAATATTGAGAGCAATTATTTAATAAACTGATCTGCAAGAAGGTTTTTCCAGCTTCTATTCATCATATCCACACACATGTCGAAAATTATCTTTACATACATGTAATCATGGATTTCTCAAAAACTGTGACCTATAATTTTATGAAGTCCCAGTTTTAGATTTATATTATTTTGGTCTTTTGTGGAGGTCATAATGTTACAGATTGTGACCATAAATGGCATTCAGTATCATTAATTACATTTTAAAAATTCTAGTTCTCGAGACTCGATTCCCACGAGAGGTTTTATTGTACTTTAACTTTCTGAAGCTGGCTGGTACAGCAGTTGTACAGTCAAAAGTCATTAATCCGGAGATAAGTAGGAGACAATTGTATGCATAATAGTTTTTGTGATTTTCATTCATTTAATGATTGCTTTCAATGATTTTCATTGATTGTAAATTAAATAAAATCAATTTATCTTTAGACCCACTTTTAGGATGAGATCTGCTAAAAAGTATTTAAATATCAGTAAAGCTCACGTTACTTCTAAATTGAATCAAAACATCAGTTACATTGTATAAAATTTTGGCCAGTTTTATTTGCTGAAATTCTTATACTCCTCAAGAGATAAAGGGAGTTCAGACAAGTTAATAAAAAATATATCTTTAAAAAAGGTTGTTATTTTGTCTGTAATAAGGTGTATGTCAACTTACTATTAAATGTATGAGAATTAGGATTGGATGACGGAAAAGCAAGCGAACGCTATCTGCTTGAGGGGATGGATGCTTTCGTGTAAACCTTTTTAAGAGAAAATTGCTCGTATTTACGTTCCTGGTGGAAAACTCCACATGTAATCAATCTGTTCTTCGGGTTTGATTAGATTAATTTTGTTCGCTTACTGGAATTACATCATAGCACACAACAATTACCTGCATAAGGGGAGGGAAGCCTTCGCAAAGGACTTTCTAAGGGAAGCTGGCTTGATTTACGTTACGCAAAAACCATGAATCCAACCCTTTAGCCAGGATTCAAACCCTAGCGAGTTACAAGTGTTCAGCCACCTTTACCGCTCTACTGAAGGGCCCGTAAAAAAATTGATAAAGAAAAAGTATTGAAATAACTGGTTTAATTTACTAACCTATATTTCTCAATCGATAGTACATAAATTATGCATACAAGGGGATTATTTGTGAATAAATAAACTGTATTGCACTTTTCTAGACTATTTCATATTACAATGAATTATCGAAAAAAGCAGATTTAAAGCTCTGTTATTGTTATGTAAAGCTTTATTATTGCTGTAAGTTCATCTCAAAATCTAATTGTATTGAATCTCATTCTAATCATCTAATGGTAATAAATATTATTATTTCATTAAATTAGTCATTACCATTATTTTGATAATGAAAATATGTTATTAAAAATCACATTCCAACCTGCAGACTTACAAAGCTAGTTTGTATTTATTATATTTTGTAAAATTTTGCTCCCGTTTTCTAATTTATAATACGAAAATACACGAATATAAATAAAGTGCGAAAAGAAAGTTATAAAATTCACAAATTATTGCCAAGATTGATCAGAAATAGTGAGTGAAATATAAACATTGCATACATTTTGTTCTAAATCAACAGATCCTGTGCACTATTTATTTTATCACTCATTCATAGAACTTCATTTAAATGAAAGCAAAATAATCATCGAAAAAATCGCAAATCTAGCAACCCATCTACTATGGAAACATGTAAATTTTACTGCATCCATGGAGGAGGACTAACGACTTTTCTCATTAGGAAAATGTCAAAGAGGGGGCAAAACTGTTTCGTATCGCGCCGGTCTGAAGACTATATTATGATAATTTCGACCCGGTTTTAGAAGGTTAAGTAAATTGACAGTCAAGTACAACAGAAAAATTACTTACAGCACTAGGAGTCTGACAGCAAAATGGCTCTCTCACACCAAGTTGATCAGGTGTTACATAACTTTCATAAAGTGATAAAAGTTTTTGTGTCAGCTTTTTATCTTCCTCAAGGCAATACTTCTTAATGACAGGAAATACTTTATCATGCACATGGCATAATACATAGCTGAAACAGAATAAACAGAAAGTATATTGTAAACACACACACACCATAGGACCCCAAAAAAACTAGTAACTCAATAACTAGTGAGGTATAACTGCAGCAGTAATAACATGAGTGATATTAAAAAAGAGAAATATTCTGATGATCACGCACAACATTTAGATATTATTCTAGGCTAAGAACTGGCAGTAATTGCTGTTTTTCTTCAGTAATCATCTAATACTTTCATGGTGAATTTACAGTTGCTATTTTTTAACTTTATATCTTATATATTCTTTAGCATCTTGCATGCCCGAAACCTCTCAGATCTCTAAACAGAGCAAACTAAATTTATTACGCAAGACAGGCCATAAGTCAACATACAGAGACATTCATTATACGAATGTAAAGGGGTCTGCTTTGGAATGAACACAATAGACAACATTAGAGATGGTCGGAATTTCTGTATGAGATAAAGAGGGGAAAATTTAGCAGAAAGCTTAGTCAAAAACCAGATGTACGCTGTCTTTCATATAATGAGAATCAATTATGTTTGTTCAACATGAATTTTGTAGATGTAACCAAGAAGATACCATCAGACAAATAATACTTGTATATTTTCTGTTTAATGTGTATCTTCTTGTTTACTATGGCTAAAGTTAATATGAAGCATGAGCTAAGAAAAAAGAAAATCACAATATTCTTATAAATGAAAACTTCCTTTTTTTAAAAATTTGGAAATCCAGCAGCTGTTATTAGCTATAAAGAATATTCAAAGATTTCAATACCAATGAATGGCCAAGCATTAAACAGAATTCCACAGATATTTTTTGTTTGCAGCTGGGTAAGCTAAGAATGTAGCAGTTCTCAGCATTCTTCGAGGTCAATAAAACTATACAATTATTATTGCACTGTCTGAAGACCAGGCATTATGATTAAACACTTCTCCAAAATCTATACCTATCCAAAAACTTAGAAGTAAAATTAGCTACTGGGAAAACATAAATAACCTATATTTTTTTGAGACCAAAAGCAAGAACTGCTACCCAAAATAAATCATATTTAGAATGGCTTACCTTACAAAATGGCTGGCAAGTTAAAATAACATTCTAGTTGCAAATTTTGAGATATTTTTCTTTAATCCATGTGTCTACTGCAATTTAATTATGACAAAGCACACTAGGACTATCTATCTGCCTAAGGGGAGGGATGCCTTCGTGGAGGACTTTCTAAGGGAAACTGGCTCACAACAGATAGAATATGAACACTTTATACATATAAAACTACACAAAACACTATTTTACATCGCAACGCAATAGTTAAAATTTAAACACACAATAACCACCAAATTATCAAACTAAAAAAAAATAATAATAATAATAACAGAATAAGGAATACATTTCTCCCACATTTTTGAAACAAATATTAATGCATCTGATTTGCAATAAGCACATCTGGTTTTTGACTAAATTCTTAGTTTTGAGATCTTTAAATTAAAAAAAAAAAAAAAAAAACACTAAATGTTTGAAGGTCACAACAATAAGCATTGAACATTTCATGACATGCATTTTTGGACATTTCATGACAATTTAATACATGCAATACTAACACAAATGAGCAAAATTTTACTTTTTACCAATCTTTTGTTAAATGCACTTTTTTAAGGAACAAGAAATTTCGTCTCTAAAATCTGCAGTGGTAAATTTATTTTAAATCGAGGAATAATATTAACATAGAATTTTTTTAAATTATAGCTGCTGCATTTGAGGAACATTCTGCAAATACTGGTATTCAAGAAACATAATTCAGATTCTTTTACCTGTTTTTAAAACACTTTAAATTTGAATGAGTTTGCTTTAAAGCTTATTTGAGTAATTCATTAAAAATCACATCCTTGTTTATTGAATGGTAGAATTAAAGTTTTGTTGCAATTTCAATAAAAACAGTGGTCAAGGTTGAAAATTTGGGACCCTTTTTGTTACACAATAAAATAATTTCACTACAATTTTTTGATCTAGTTTCAAATCTAATATTAGAGCACAGCTGAAGCAGGTAACTAAAAGAATTTGAACAGTTTTCAGTCACATTTGAGTAGGCTAAGGAAATTCTGAATGATGCTTTTCCGAATACAGGAAAAGCTTTGAAGTATGCCAAAAAAAGCGATTGCCAGCCATTATTAATTGCACAAGAACAAGGAAAACCAAACAAGCACTATTTGCACATCATACTACTTTAATAAAAATGTACCTCAACTTACATATTTGGTACCAATGTACTATATTTCCTTCAACAGTGAATATTGGCAGAGTAGTATCCAAACTTCTACCAACAATTCCAGTATAAGTTTGAAGGAAACAATCACTCTTTATTAAGTTATGTAATCACAGATAATCAAAAGACAGATGTTATCCAGATATTGTATAAAAAAAATTTAAATACACACTCAAGCTTTGAGATTATTCAACAACCAAAGTCATTAAAACTAGTGAAACACAATCTTCTGCCAAAAATATAAATGGGATTTAAACCAGCAGCAAAATTATCAACAGGGGACATATAAATTATATAAATATAAGAGGTATCATGCAGCACATTTTATAAAGATTTAAGAGGTATCATGCAGCACATTATAGTGTTATTTTACCAATCCCTTTTTACTGTTTCACTAAAAGACTAGGTTTCTCAATGTTTCGAACATGAACAGCACTATAATCAGTCCTATGATTCCAACTACCAGCTGTTTTGCACAAAGTAGGTCCCAAATTTTAATCACTTTTTCAAAGTATAAGAGAAAAACAGGAAAAGGAAAAAGAAACAGTTTGTTGCGACATCACGCTTATCCATTACTAGTATTAAATCACACTATTTTGTGAATTTTTAAGTGCTGAAAATGGCCAATAGAAGAATATGCAAGGACCAAATATTTTTACATTTAAATCAAATTCCTTACTTAATTTTGAAGTTAGCTATTCCCTTACATACTCAAACTGATGCTGATTGATTAGTTAGAATTATTCTTGATGTTTGCAGTATGACATTTTGCTTAGCAATCATTAGTTGGTATATCAATTTATTGCTTTAGGTGAGCGTTTTTTTTTTTTTTCCTTTAAATAATTTCAAAATGTTTTCCAAATATTCAGCCTTGCAGTATACTTACTTTTCTACAACAGCAGATAACTTCTTGTTTGAAAATAAATCAAATGATGTGTGCTTGAGTAGTCTGGAAAACTCCTATAAAAGTGAAAAGCCATATAACCCTTATCAATAAATTTTAAACTTATCAGACAAATTAGCATTTCAAACACTATTTTGGTAATAAGAAATCAGAGGCAGCTTCCCCCTATAAGACTAATTCTTACTTCTGCAGTAGAACATGATATGCTCCGTAACTTTGAAGCAGCATCTTCTAAATACTGAGGCAAGACCATATATGAGGAATTGAAAACACGTATCTTTTTATCAAGCATTTTTAAAATGTCAGCTGATCCAGGAAATGACTCAAGAAACAAAGTACACCTAGAAAGAAGAACAAAATTAAAAGTATTCTAACAAAGAAAAAAAAACATTGAAAGTATTTGAAAGAAGAAAAAGAACATTAAAAAGTAGGAGATGAAATTATATGCTTTGAACAAAGCATACTTGCATTTGGAAACATATGAACACATCATCACAAATGTAGTCTAAATATTCTAATTCAGAAGTTTATGTCCTTTAGAGTTCTTAGGAACTGTGAAGATATGCTTTTGTGCATATATATATATAAAATTTCATGCATGCTTAATTGAGAGAATGAACCTGCATCCCCTCCCTACACACACATAGGTATGCTTTCAACAAAAAAATAGGGTTCTAAAGCTAGACAAATTTACAGGTATTAATGTATTTCAACATATTGGTAGCAAATAACTGATAGTCTTAAAGGTAAATTACAGACTCTTTAAGCTCACTGGTACTGGAAAATGATTAACATTAAGAAACCTGAATCAGGAAGTTTACTCCAACTTCTGAGCACTTCTTTGTATTGACCACGTTCAGAAAATGATGTGCCACATTTGGATATTTATTAATATTTTACCCACTTCAGCATAATTCTGCTCAATGAAGATCAGTTTAGTTATCACATAATAATCTCATTTGTGTGGAGTAGGGATAAAATACTATTTTGTGAGTTGCAAAAATAATCAATACAATAATTGATCAGCTATGCAGACTTTCATGATGCACACAGCTGGAAAGCAAACATACAATTTACAAGTTAAATCTACATTGCAGTTTTACATTCCCGTTTTTCTTTTCTTCAATAAGAGAAAACAATAAGACTTCAATAAATTTCTTTAATAAGAGAGTTTTCTTTTCTTCAATACAGAGGTTAAATCAATATCATTGATTGTTAGTGGCAATGTTCAATAAAAAGTTCAAAAACAATTCAAATTTATCTACAAATAAAAATTGCTACTTTACTACAATGAATAAGCCACTAAATAAATCAAATTTATAGGCGAAATCTAGTATTAATGGTCAAACTACTACTTGATATAAAAAAAAAATATATACTAAACTGAATAAATATTAATTTTAGAGAATTGAAACTTAATCCTGTTAAAATATCCATACAGAATATATGACCTTTGAGAGGCAAAAAAAGTGTGCATTTTCCTGTTAATTAGTTAGCTCTGTTTCAAGTATAGAACTAATGACACAGCCTATAAAAAGCAGTTGCCTTCAATTATCTCTCATTTACTTCATATAAGGAAGTCAGATATCACAGAAGTATTGATTGCACTGTGTTATTTCTGGATATGGATAATCACAGATTTTAAGATACAAGTCAGTATTCTGAACAACAGTTTTTAGAGAATATATGGGAGGAAGGCAAACAAAACAGTGGTATATTTTTGATACTTTTTATGATAATAAAATGTACTCAAAGTTGAAAAATAATATGGAAATACACAAAATTGTGACGTATTTTTGCTACTTCTTACAATAATAACATGGACTCAAAGGAAAGTTGAAAAATAATATGGAAATAGATCCACTTAATATATGTAAAAAGTATAAGTATGTAATACGAGCATGTAAACTTATATTACATACTTATATAATAATATAAGTGTAATACAAGCATGTCTATAAGTATTTAAAAGAAAGTTATTCATTTTATCCAAAAGCTAACACATCTAAAAATTACAAGAACATACTCAATTTCAGTCAGGATAAAATCTTTATTAGAAACATCTGCATTCTGGAATTCAACCTAGAAAAATGAAAGTGATCATTGTTATTAAACTTTTCATGATACACACAAAATATGATGATCATTTTAACATCCTTAAAATTCTTTATCTCAATTCTGTGGGAAAATACAAAAGTCAGTCTTTTTCATGAGCAACATTTTTGTGGAAAAATACAGTGAAAATTTATATACCTTAAAATCTTACAGGAAAATACTGAAAACCATTAAAATATTTAAAAAATAACTATTACACCAAATTATAAATTATAAAAAATAATACAAAATTTGCATCATTTTAGCTCTTGACAATATATGGACAAAAGTGAGAAGAAATAAATACAGAACAAAGTCCGAGATCATTTATGGTCTAAAGCAGGGATGGGCAAACTTTTTTGGATGCGGGCCAAAAGTCGGGGAAAAAAAAAAAAAGGTTTGGTGGGCCAAGATAAATTTTTTCTAAAATTTTAAAAACTATATACAAGTATTATATTAATTCTTTCTAAGGTTCATAGTTGAAAACACTTGCTCACATAAATAAGATGAAGCAAAAATAGCACTGATTTTCAGGGAGTGAGAAAATAAATTTGGGAAACTTACTTTCGATAATGATTTGTAAAACTCTAACTTTGGCATATTTAGAAACAACTGCTTGAGATGATTGTAGATTTCAACTGAATTAATTCAAGCTGCAAATCTGACCTCACTGCTTCACAATTTACGTTGAAAGGCATGGTAAAAATATCCAATTCTGTTTGAATGGCAATGAAATCTTAAAATCTGCATTCGAACTCAAAATGCAGTTTTTTCAAGCCATCTTCATAATTCTTAAGCTTCTCTTCATTTACTGAGGGTATTGAATTTAAACTCAGGAAATGAGACAATTCGTTCTTATCTAGCTACCCAGCAAACATATTAAGTTTTAGTAAAAAAGCTTTGAGATGGGCCCAGAAGTCATCAATAAATTGATTTTCCCTTTGCATCTTGACATTCAAGTTGCTCATATAGCAAAGAAGACCTGTGAAAAATGCAAAGTTCGAAAGCCATTCTGTATATTCTAACATTTCACACTCTGCAGAACACTGTTTCTCATGGAAGAACGACACAATGCAGTCATTCAGCTGCCAAACTCGCTCGAAAACACATTCTGCACTAAGCCACCTTTTGTGTAATACAGTACATCAGCGCATTCAGATTGCACGGACTGAAGAAAATCTCGAAATTGCCTGTGAGTAAACCCACAAGATAGAATGGTATTTATAAGCTTCACGACAGTATCAAGCATGGGTTTCATATTCAATGCAGATCTACACAGAGCATCTTGATGCATAACACAATGCAGGAAAACAACGTTGTTCCCGGGATAGTTTTGATTAAAGAGTCCAAGAAATCCAGATTTTTTTCCCTGTCATATTTAGTACTCCATCGGTCGTAATATTACATGCATTTGTTACAGGCACATTCAAAGTTAATAATCCTTCCTGTAATTCACAAAAAATATCACATCCTGTTGTAGTTCCCTTTAAAGAACCCATGTACTCCAATTCCTCAATAATTTCAAAGTTCTCATCAACACCTCTTATAAATAATACTAATTGAGCAGTAGCATTTATATCAGTGCTTTCATCCTTAGCTAAGGAGCAAAATTTAAACTGGCCAATCTTTGACTCTAATTGTGAGGTCTAATTTTTATTGCTGTCTTCGATTCTAGAAGTAAGGGTTTTTCGAGATAAACTTAGAGTCTCAAAATTATTTTTCTTGTCTGGACACAAAACATCACAAACTTGGAACATGCATTGTTTAACGAACTCCCCAATCACTGAGAGCTTTATTATTTTTAGCAGTATTGTATACAACAATGCAACTTGCATGTGTAGCTGCTTCTTGAATACTGTTTAACTTCTTGAAAATATTTTGTCGGCCTGATAGTTTTTTATTGCGACTTTCCACATTTTGATTACTTTCATATTCGGACATTACTTCTTAACTGGAATTCTTATGCTTAGATGTGAAATGATGGGAAACGTTATATTCTTTGAAGATTGCTACAGCTTCATTGCAGATGAGACACACTGGTTTATCATTTACCAAAAGTAAAAAAATATTTCCACGTCCATTCATAATGAAAAGCACGGCACTCTGAATAAACTTAACATGTTTTTCAGTAGCCATTTTGGGGTTGAAATAGGTTACGAATAACCCAAACAAGCATTAAATATGCTATGCTTTTAATGAATTTCACCACTATTCACAATGATGCTATGTGTCAGCTATTTTTCCAAATGCAATCAATAAGATCAGAACTCATGCCAAAAGAAAAAATCACTGGCTGGTCCTTAAAATGCACAGTCTGCCACATGCGAGGTCTAATGTGGTCACCTGTACTGGATTCCCATATGTCTGCTCCCCGAGAAAGAGATAACACTTGATGGTGCCAATCTACAGCTATAAAAAAGAACTTCTGCTTTTAACACTTTACCAATTGAAAGCTGTCTGTGCTATCTACTTCCGGCAATTTATGTTTTGTAAAACAAAAACAGAGAAAGTAAAAAGATCACAAATCCTTTAAAAAAAAGGAAGAAAAAAAATAATATTTAAACAAAGTAGAAAAGGAAATGGATATATAATATATATTTCTTTTAATCTGCCTCTAACCAGCAAATTAAAATTCTATCCGCGGGCCGGATTTGCCCCGTGGGCCGTAGTTTGCCCATCCCTGGTCTAAAGGATATCAAAATTTAGAGGAAAAAAAGCCCGATATTTATTTCTTTACTTTAAAAACATTGGTAAAATCCTAGTATACGGTACTGCCTTTGTGCGATTTTGAAAATTGTCGCACACACCAAAATGGCCCGTTTACTGCTCATGATAAATTTCACGTTTACAGCTTATAATAATGTCGCCAAATCCCATGTGTACCGTATATTAGGATTAAACCGAAATTTCTTGTTCAGTTATAAAGTTCCATTGTTGAAATCCCGTAATTGTTGTGTCTAGAATTCCGACAAACTTGTCAATTGAAATTGTTTCCGCTTTTAGTAACCTCTCTGTCACTTTCTTCATTACTGGTAGCGGTATTTTCTGGATATAGAACCATACTACAGATTTTACCATCCGTTAATTTATTGATGATTAAGAAGCACTGTCATCACAATGAAAAACTTCTTTTATATTCATCTTCATATATTACCGCTTCTCCACTTTTCTTTACAAAATCTATTTTAATAGAATATTTGCGATATCCAAAAACTTTCAGATTCACAGCTATCATCATAAAATTTAGCTGTGGTTCACTATACATATTTTGCTACGTATCATGAGATTGGCAACTCAAGACAAGTTGTTCCACTAAATTTTATGTTGGTTCTATTGTGCAGAGACAATTAAGCCTGATTTGTATTAGTTTAGTTCTTTATTATACTCACACATATTCCTTGCATTTAAGGCTTACCTGAGTCCTGAATAAATAAATTCCCACATATATTTAAGGCTTATTGAGGGCCAGTGCTAGAAATATTACTACCTGATGCAGTCTCTGCGGGTCTTAAGTTCATGCTAGCAAGTGCCTCCCTTTGTCTTCCTTAAATTCTGATGCTTGGTGCGGCCATACGAGCCCTGGCACTGGTTCTGGGTTTATGTGAATAACAAATCAGTTATTCTTAATTTCAAATAGCATTAAATGTAATCTTTTGGCCTATGAGTATCATTAACAAAATTTATTTTTAGCATATGGAAAGAAATGTTTGTTAAATTTTCCTGTCAACATTATTTAGCGCATTATCTGTAATCATCGCCAAACATAAAGTCAACATAAAAAGTTACCATACTCTTTGTTATTCAATTGCTAATACAAAAATGTTTCGGTCTGAGATGTATGCCAAACAAGTACACAGCTAGGAGCCAAATTATTAATCAAACAAATTTATGCTAAAATGATCGATTCTTCAGTAACGAGGTATTTTATTTAGTGTCAAAGTGAAATTAAGAATCGGGACACTCCACATGCGCGGGAGTCAAATGCCCATGCGTAAAGCACACACAAAAAATAAATAAATAAGAAAAGTTGGTGATTGCTTTGAGGTCCGGATTTTAGATCATTCCAGATCTCGGACTTTGTACTGTACCTTTTTGAATGACAAAGTAATAGAAGACAGACACATAAAATTAAGCATTCCTTGACATATACTACTCAAGAAAACTGTTTCCATCTCACAAAATAGCTTCTTTTAACAGTCACAATTAAGAAAAATTACACACTATTAAGTTTACTTGCTTAATTCATCATTTACATCAATTCAGGACTTTGGTGGTTCCTTTTTCAAAGAACTTTTAACAGAACTACCTCACATTCATATTTTCTTTGAGAAAAGCCAAGTAACTAAATATGCCAACTAGCCAAGATTAACTGCTTGGAAATGAACACAGGATGAACTACTAATGGCTTGTGGTTTTAGCCAACATGGCCACTGGTGGCCACAATAAACATTATTTGTTGTAGTTGCTTCTTAGTTCATTTGATCGACAACAACATCTAGGCTATGTACACGAACCTGTAGTTTTCAAACAATGAAGAACCGGATCCGGAGTGGAGTACAGCTGGCTCTTCTGGAAACCAATGCATGATAAGATATGGGCAGGAGTGGGCTGGGTCAAATTGCATTTCAGGCAAAAGAGGTAAACTTTAAGGCCTGACACATGTTGTTGAGCACGAAGATGACCACTGCGGAACCTAGCAAGAGCCATCTGTTCACATCTACTATTTGACCCGATCATACCAGCACCAGGACAATTACCAATCGTACCGCTCATGAATAAGGGCCTTGCTCTAGATGGAGTTAATTTTTAGTTTGACCTGGGAGGCAAGTTCCTAGAAAGAAAGACAGCCACCATCAGTAGAGCTCTTAAGACTGCCCTCCCTGGCCAGTTGATATGCTATCTTGTTACCATAAACATCTGTGTGTACCCACTGGAAGAAAATCTTATGGGCACAGCCCAAGTGTTGAATAATATCGACAGTCGTACTGTCACCATGTTTCCACCATTCAGCCAGATACATTATTTGATAAAATTTATTACAAATATGTGATACTAAAATTTTACAGCTTAAAAATTTGTTCTAATATTTGTTTATAAAGTATAATTTTAAGTTTTAATATTTTGGCAACATTGATATTTTTCTTAAATTGTAAAAGAATGAGTTAAAAATGTATCTGGCATGAGAATTTGTTATAGTTTTGTAGTGCAGTAAGGTTTCTTATGACTAATTTTCTTTAATAAAGTTTTCCTTTTACATATTACTATAATGTGTTTTTATTAGAAGTAGATAATTCTTTAGAGAATATCATTTATATACCAATCACAAACCAACAGACAGAGATTTAAAAATTAATAAATTATGCAATATTAAATATTGTTAAAAGATATACAGTACAAAGTTTGAAATCTGGACATTCAATAACCAGAGCGATCTCACATGAAGACCTTCCATAAAACAGGCCTTTTTTTAAAATTATTTCTTTTCTTACACACTGTCGATATGGATAATATAATCATCAAGTAAATGCAAGTTTGCTGTATATAGATTTTTTCCTCAATTATGTAAGCTTTTTACCTTTTGAAAAATATCATTACCTGTGATAATATTTAATGGTCCTGCATTTTGTTTCGGCTTTAAATATCTGTCAGCTAGCAAATAAGATTTTTATTTTGGGCTCTGGAATGGTTGTGAGAACAGCATTTTATTATCTTATCTAGTCCTGTACACAATAAGTGAACCCCCGAAGACCAACCTTTGGAGTGGATTGTTGCACATATTGGATTCCTTTCATTGGCGTATCAGGGAAGGTTTTAATGAAAATGTCCCAGCCATCTATCAAATAACAGACGGCAACATGTGCAGTACAGTTTTAAGCCCAGAAAATATCCCGATCAATTGTGAATAATATGACAGAGTTACAGAAAATGAAAAGATTTCATTGGTAACTCAATGGGAATTCTTAGCTTTGCAATTGCAGGACTTGAACAATGAAATTTTGTAATTTAACAAGACATTGTCACTATAAAATTAAAGGGAAAGTATGAATTCATAAAATGATTAACCACTTACCAGTTTCATTTTTCTGCCATATTGTGACCAAAAATAGGCATCTTTTTTATAAACAATTTTGTATTCAAACTGATTACATGAATTCAAGTGAGTAACCAAAACTGTTTTAAGTACTGCATTTATTTAACTGAAGATCTTACGGCGAAAATGAAGCATTTTTACTTAAAGTTGGATTTTTTTTTACACAAAAGTGCAAAACTAGAAAAAACACTTTACAGGAGAAAAATGTTAGGAAAAAGCATGTACTGTTTAAACACTTGAATTTTTATTTCTTTTCAAAATTCAACTTTGTTATGATGTATCTTAAAACATGAAGATAAGCAGAGTCCAATATTACAATTGAGACAAATATATCTAGTTTCCTTTCTTATATATTTTCTACTATCCTTCCTTTTTGAGCAACAGACAAAGCCTAAACTAAAAGCAGTAAAACCTGTCCTTGATTTGGTTTTACAATCCAGTCTCTTCTGGACTACTTAAAGACAGTTATTAAAAATACAACAAAGTTAAAAAAAAATTTTAAAACGCCAGGCAAATGAACAGAGTGGTGTAGGAGAAATACTGCCCGAGTGTGTACGGAAAATCAAAGAAGTCCTTTTCGCTGCACTTGAATGGTGCTTGGGAAACTGTTAGGTGGTTAAACAACTTAAATTGAAAAAAAATAAAATGTAATGACACAAAACAAATGTTAACACAGAGTTTCTTATCTTATTCCCTTTCTTAGTTTTTATTTTTGTAAATTTTGCTTCCTTTGAGATTATGCTTCATTATTTCACAAATTATCTTTCATATTTTTTAAATTTCATAATTCCAGTATGTAATTCTATTAGATTTAAACTCATGATCGAGAACTTTCAGAGATTTGATCAAAGATGATAGATTTGTTGAAGTTCTAACAATTCCAGATTTTGGACTTCATACTGCACTTCAAACAACAAAATAAGGAACATTATCAATAAAAATGAATTTAAAAAAAAGTTACCTTTTTCTCTGAAGTGCAGAGAGGTCTCTCTATGACTAATATTCTGTATGGCTTGTAATCCTAGAGAGATTCAGTCCACCACTTAATAAAACAAACTTGCAATATATTTAATGAAACTGTTATTTTTTTATACGAATATACATAGAAATGGCACAGCTTTTCTATACTAAGTAAAATATGAATATGAATTAATTCACAGTAATTAGTTAAAAATTAAGCTAATTATTAAGAATAAACTAAATTAAAATTAGATACAAGATAAAATTCTACACAATTAAAATATTATTACTTTATTTTGGAACACAGTTTTTTCTGAAATCATTTTGCAATCAGACAAATAAGTCACTGATGTTTCGTAAATAGAGAAATAAATCAAGAATACATATTATAACAGTTCACCATGATATGAATAACAGTACCTAAGTCGTAGCATTTGTCTGATATTATAGCTTATGCATTGCTTTAAACAATCTTCCCAACAAATAAACATACAGCTGTCAAAAACAGAATATTTAAGCCATTCAGTTCGCAGTAGTTAATACAATTATATGTCAAGCAACTTATAACTAACTAATGCTGAATTTTGTTTAACTGTGTATATGGGCAAAACTAATGTACTTTCTAATTTAATTAAAGCAATGGCTGTAAAAATAAGCACATCATTTTTATCCTTTGCAACAAAACACATCTCTACAAAATAACGACTCTACAATTTCTAATATGGTAAAACACAATAAGAGTATAAAATCCTATTCAAAATAATAAAAACAAACACAGAGTAAATAATTAATAAGGTCATTACATTAAGTAGTCTACTTCCATGCCTGGTCATGTTCATGTCATGTTTGTTATCTAATTACATTTTTGCTTCAGCTCAAATATAAGCTGATCTGTGTATAAGCCAAGAGTGCATTTTTTCTTCAAAAATTTACCCAAAATTCAATATTTGTATATAAACCCATATAAGCCTAAAAGAAGAAAAAAAATTCCTGTAATGTTCAAACATGAAAATGTTGCCAAGCATGGGTGAAATATTTTCCAATCAAATTATTATAAAGTAAAATGGCAGATGCAATGATATTAGTTTTATTTCTCGGAAGTGAAACTCGTAATATCTGGTAACCTATCTGAAGCTAGCACATTTTTTTCAATTTATTTGTTGTCTGTGGTATCTGTGCTAGTCTTGCTCTCTGTTACATCTTATTTTTTGTCTGAAAGATGAGTGGAAGAGAAATTTTTATATGAAAAATTTCAAACTGTTGGTGATCAGATTTGCTGAACATTTTAATAAGAGTACAGCTGCTAGGCATTTCTCGTACACGAAAAACAAATTCAAGAGTGGAGAAAACCAGGAACAAATTTCACTACCGTCGGATCTTTTGTTCTGCTGATGATGCAAAAACCATTAAACAATTTAAAAAGTAAAACAACTCATTTTGATTAAACAAAAAACTCATTTCATGAAAAAAAAATATTTTGAGAAGAGAGAGAAAAAAGAAAAGAGGGGGGGAAGTGCAATATTTAACAATTTATCACTTGCATCCACCTAACGGAAAAGTAGCTAAGGTTTTGCAACACCAGCAAATCCGTACAATAAGCCAACCCCTATTATTTACCTCTAAAAAGTTCCAAAAATTCTCGGCTTGTACATGGAAATAGATGGTGTGTTTCACAAATTGTAGGTTATCATGGTGAATTACTTCTTTGCTCTAAACAGAAGTACTTACATAATTTGGGATGTATTTATATACTGGTTATTTACCTTATTTTTCTTCATTCCATTATTCTGAATTAAGGTGGCAATGCTCATTTCTACCCCCCCCCTTTTTGAGATAATTAAAATTGTTTTTATGTTTTTGCTCTTCGTGGGGAAGAGAACTGAACATTTCTCTGCTTTAAAAATGCATCTTTACATTGCATTACTATTAACTGTAGCAGCTATACAGCTATGAGTTTCTTGATTTTTGTTGGGCATAAAATTATTTCACTGTTATTTCACAAATGTTTTATTTCACAAATTATTTCACAAATGTTTTATTTCACAAATGTTTTACGTTTTATAGATATTCAAATATTCATGCACTTTTCTTATAAAAAAGACAGAAAAAGAAAATGAATCAGCATTTTTGAGAAGTCAAACAAAACACAGATAAGTGCATTAAGGAAGACCTTGAAAATATTTAGACAGCATAACTAACTGGATAATCCTAATTTAAATAAATAAAGCAAAAGTTATGATATCAAATAAGATGACTTGTGTAAGCAACAACATGAAATGTTTAAAGTAAAATAAAAAAGAATTATTTGGAGAGTGTTAAGATTAGATTACTTTGGTCTTCAAGCCTTAATAATATATGATTTTGAAAATGATAGTCAGTGAAAGTTCTTCAAGCATATGCTCCACTATTTTCATATTTAATTTTTCTCAATTTGAGAGTTACATAATTTTTTTTAAACTTATGGTCAGAACAACAACAGGAACAGGAGGAAAAAATGCAGAATTCATGATGTAGTATCATGACATGCTGTTGGAAAAGACCTAACAAATTATTTCCAAAAAATGGCTACCAGATACAAATCATTAATACATACATATGTGATTAAATATGCAAGATTATACATTTAAAACAATATCTGCATTAATAAAACAGTAAGATTCTGGCACCATTATAAGCTATACTACCTCAGATTATTATTTCCATTTATGGTGAAGATGTTTAGATACATTATGGTGAAAGCACACAGATTTTCTTTTAAACAAAATATATCTTTCTAAATTTAAACAAGACTTGTGGACCTGATAAAAAACCCTAAGGGCTAATTCATCATCTGCATTTTGAAACAGAATAATTTCCAAGTAGCACATGACATAGCAAAGACATTGCAAACTGGTCCGAGAGGTTGAAAAGTGGTCGTGGTAACTTTTACGTCCTTGCAAAGCGGCAAAGACGTAAAATGTTTGCCGCTGCATCTTGGGAATTTCTCGACGTTGTGAGCTCACCGCTTTTAGGCGTGGTCGTTTTTGGCATTTCTTTCCTCATGTTCGAAGCGCATGCATGGATTTTATGTTTTCGCAAGTGCTGGTGACCATTCTTCGTATATGATTTACTACTGGTGGTTTTTTTTTTTTTTTAGAAACAACTTTTTGTTCAAAATGGAGGGAAACAAAAATCCCCCACAAATTTCTACTTCATGTGGTAGCGGAGGTGGCTCGCCGCCATGTGTTACATTGTACATTACTTCTGAGGCTACATGTGTTAGGCTTACCTTCGGACTTTTTTCATCCACTAATGGCGGCCACCTGATTTTTAATTTCGTCTTTTTGTTTTACTGAACTTCACCTGATGCAGAGTAAAAAAAGATGCTGCTTTCTGAAACTCAAATTCACTATATGTTCTTAGTAGTACCTTAGATGACAGATGGCAGGAATTATTATTGAAAGAACAAGACTTTATGTGATGATTGTGAAACAATTAAATGTGATAAATATAATAGGAATTGATGAAATATCAGAGATGGGTACTATCTTAAAAAAGCCATGAAAATGTTCAAAACTGAAAGAAGATGCTATCTTAAAAAAGCCATGAAAATGTTCAAAACTGAAGGAAGATGCTTTATCCGTCTATATTTCCTAATAATAAAAGTGTGTTTTTGTGAACAATTGAATCAAGCAGTAATGTGTTCAATTTGATTTTTGATTGTTATAAAAAAACAGTGATCATGTATTTTTAATTAATTTAAATTTATTGTCAGCACCAAGGGTACTTTCAAGGATAAAAATCAATGACACGAGTTTAAATATTTTTCTTGGTCATGTTTCTGTTTCTGTATCTCACTTCAAGTGTGAAGTACTTTTTACAAAAAAGAAAACTCTGTGTGTCACTGGAAAAAATGCATTTCTCCAGATAAAGATATACATGACAATAAAAAATTCATATTACAGCAAAAGAACTTGTGCGATAAATCTAAAATGACTTGAAGGTACAGCAATGAACTTGCATTTTTGCATATTCTTATACATGAAATCCTCATCATGCTATTCTTTGTTGAATGCCATCAACTGAGCATTGACGGTCAAGCATTCTGAATCTCGACAACTCGTTACAAAATGTGAATACACAAAAAGTACATGAGTGAAAAATTTAACAAATTGAACGATGAAAACAGAATCGTAAATCTACTAATTGATTAAATCTACGAAAAGAAATCAATTGCTTATAAAGGGAAATCAATATCGGGTTTTACAGAAAATAAGTACGATACTGAAGCTGACACTGTACAAGCTTTCACAATAAGCTCAATTTTATTCATCTTATAAAGAAACTGTTGCTTTAGTTCCTGATAATAAAATGAATTCAAATTATGCTGCGTGACCCACAAAGCTCTTCATGTTCTCGATGAAGCAGGATTTTCAGTTGTTTCAATGATTTCTGATAACAATAGAATAAACAGAATCATGTTTTAGAATTAAGGTCATAAACAAATGTCAACTCATGTCAGCAACCTTGCAAATAACGAGAAAAAATGGTTCTTACTTTTTAATTTTGTACACCTTTTGAAATCAGTAAGAAATAATTTTATTAATCAGTTAGACACCCAAAAAACATGTTGATGATCGATCAAAATGTACAATGCCTAAATTTTCGCATCTAAGGAATATATATCATAAGGATAAGACATCAATTTTAAAAATGCACTGTAAACCATAAAATAAAACAGCACAATTCAAATAAAAAATCTGGGTATTTAAGGCCATCGAAAAAAGCTTTCAAAATTATTTAAAACTTTAAAATAATTGTCTTTAAAATAATTATTCATGTCAACTTAATCATATTATATAATGATGATATAATCTTGATGTTTAAAACACTTTTCACTACTGGAAAAGAGTCTTTTTTTTAAAAACTTCATGGTATTAAAATCCCCCAAAATAATATATATGTAGATTAAAATGTTTATTAATAAGAGTTTATCTATTTGCATTAGAGTGAAGTAAAAAATGATTGTTTGCTTATTCATATTCATGAAGATATATTTCGAATATAGGTAACAAGAGCTTTTGAAGGTAAATAGAATTGTCGTAAAAAATTTTTTGCGATTCTGGTAAAATCTGGATATTTAAGGCTTTGGTAGTACTTAAAATACTGCTGCAGTTATTCACTTAAATTAATTAGGTTCTTTTCATGTTGTATGTGTCATGTTTAAATGAATGATTTATGTGAATTTAATCATAAGTTTGATTCTGATTTGATGAGTGTTTCATGGTTTTTGTTATATTGAAGAAAATGTTTTGTAAATTAGTTATTGGGATTAGCATTCTTTAAAGTAGACTGCTTATTGTTAATATTTGATTTATGTGAAACTTCATGCATGTTATGATTCTGAAAATAAAAATTAAAAAAAAAAAGCTATTTATGCTCCTTATTTATAAACATGATGGTATATTTCTAATATAGGAAATAATAGGTCTTAGACATGAATAGAATTATTATAAAAAAGTTTTATGTTTCTAGCAAAATCTGGAAATTAAGCCCTTAATAGCATTAAACACGATGCTGTGATTATTCATTTAAATGAATAAGGTTCTTTGGAATTGGATTTTTCACATTTTCAAATGCTTGATTTACGGGAATTTAATAACATTTGATTCTACTATGATACAAGTATTTCACGTTTTTGCTATGAAGAAAATGTTTTGGAAATTAGTTAATGGCATTAATGTTCTTTCAAATGATGTAGTTATTGTTAAAATTTGGCATATATGAGCCTATTCATAACAATTGCAGTTCTGAAAATGAATTCAAAAAACTAATATTCTCCTTATTTATGATCATGATAACACATTTTTGAAATAGGTATTAAAACTTTGGATGTAAATAGAATTATTATAATAATATTTTTCATGATTTTTGTAAAATTGGATATTTAAGCCCTTTACTAGCATTTAAAACAATGCTGTGGTTATTTGTTTAAATCAATAAAGTTCTTTTCAAATGTATTTTGCATGTTCAGGATATGATTTATATAAATTTTATCGCAAGTTTCAATCCGATGTAATCAGGGTTTGGTGTTTGGTGTATTTAATTATGGCAAAGCACACTAGGGCTATCTGCCTAAGAGGAGGGATGCCTTCGTAGAGGACTTTCTAAGGGAAACTGGCTCGTATACACATTACACATTGGGGAAAACCACAAAAACACCCATGCAGCCAGCCCGTTTGCGGGATTCGAACCTCGGACCGAACTACCAGTGTTCAGCGACTTTACCGCTCGGCCGCTGGTAGGCCTGATGTAATCAGGGAGTTCAGTAGTTTTGTTTTGGATATTCATTAATGGCATTAAGTTTAGTTTATGCGAATCTACTCTTGCATATCGTTTCTGAAAAGGACATCGGATAAGAAAATACGTACCTATTTATAATCTTCTAACCTCTGTGAATGCGTATATAGGTTATATAAAATTTTTTGTGGTAAATGTTGAATATTCGAAACTTTTGCCTTAAAACTATAAAAACAATGTTGCAGTTACTGATTTAAATAAAAATATTTTGAAACTCGGTGTTCAATATTAAAATGCATGGTTTATATGAATGTTGTCATACAATTTAAATGTTTTATGCTGTTGGCAGAATTTAAAATAAAGTTATAGTTACATATAAAAGGCATGAGAATATCTTCAAACTGTGTCTAACATTCAGATGTTTGGCTTAAGTTAGTTTATTGGAAAATGAAACTAGGAAATTGATTACTTGCTTATTTTTTATCATGAATGTAAATTTCTAATATAATTAATAAGCATGCTGTTACTGAAAAATAAGTAAAAAACATTTTATTATAAAATCCATGTACCTGAAGCTGCAAGATAATATTTTTCTTACCATTGTGTAATTTATTATACACTTTCCTTTATATCATTCTATTAAAATTCATTTCTCATTTCTTATATTTCCTAATTTTTAAACTCTTAGAATACTATTATGAAATTCTTCTACAAGATAATTGACCTTTGGATAAAAATAAAAATTTATGCTTTTGATTTGTGTTTTGTTAATTTGTGAAATTTTCTTACTCCATGAAAGGGCTATTTCTGTGCATTTTGTGCAAAGCTCATTTAAGAACATCTTTTTACAAATAATGTTTTAATTAATTTTTAAATAGTTAATTCTTTGAAAATATAAATTTATAGGTGATGGAAGTGCATGGAGTGCATGATATTTAATTAAATACAGTATGTAAGAGAAACATCTACGAAAGTCGATAAACATGTATTGACACTATTTGGTCGATTATTTTTTACGATTTAAATTATCTTCTTTTTTAAAAAAATTTCTAAATTAGGCATAAATAATATGACCACTGAGATAAAAATAACTGCATATTGGGTAAATAATGCAGTTCAAATGTGATGCAAGAAGCATATTTTATTATGTTTCGCAACGATGGAAGTTTGATCATTGGATTGAAAGCGTCAAGTTTAGACGAAGGTTGTGAAGTCATGCCAGAGCTTGCGTGTTCATTCCTGTAGTTGGCCATGGTGAGACAGACCATCAGGAAAAGTACAGAGATGTGTTTATAGGCACTGTCATCACTAGGCAGTTACAGATAAATTAAACAACAGTGATAGATATGTGTTAATCTTAAACAATACTTATTCTCCTAATGGCACTTGCATTTAGCAAAATTATGATGAGCTAAGTTTGCTGTATACATTATTCATAAAACCAGCACGATTTTTTGTAAGATCCAGTTTATTGCCCTAAGTTGTTTTCTTTACTCTGTAGGCTTTGCGCTGATTGTGATATCTTGTTAATGATGAGTGAGTAATGTTGGAAGCGAAATGCCGTTAATGAACTTTAAATGCCTATAAAATTGTCTTTCCTCCTGAAGTTATAATAATTTTTAATATAAATTAAGAAGAATTACTTGTCGAATTAATTAGATATAAAGAATATTAAGTTTAAAATGTTTTTGATCTAACCAATGGTATTAGTAAATTATATGTATTTAAAGTTCTACGATTAATTTATCAAAATAAAATGCTTTTGCCATAATTATTCATTGTTGAATTTATATTAATAAGCAAGTGAAATTAAAATCCAAAATATTAAATTGATACTGTCATGAAAATTTCATGTGACTGAAATTACAATAGGAAACATTCTTTTTTTAATTTTCTGAAACTTAAATATTTCACAATGAAATGCTCTATTCCACAATTTATCATCAAAATTTTCATTGGTACATTTTTTTAAAACATTGCTCTAACTTTGAGATGCAGCCTGTGTATTTACACAACTGTTCAATCAATATAAATAAACTTTTATAATGGATAAACTTAACATTTTAGTTGTGAATAATTGACCATTTAGTGTTACATTGTTAAGGGTTTATGATTACATAGTCTTCAATTAATATTACACTTTTCAAATGAAATGTTTTCAGTCAGAGCTTATGCATTTAATGAATTGCTGCAATTAAACAAATACTTATATTTTATGGTGCATAATTAATCATTTTATATTATATTGTTGAAGTTTTATTACTTTTGATGTATTTTCACTAGTATCATTATTTTTCAAATTAAAAGAAAAAAGTTTACTTATGTTCATAATATGTGGTAAAGAAGCTTTTACAGTAGTAACTTAATATCTTTGAAATGATATAGCTATTTTGCAAAGCTGTCTCTGAGATTTAACAGAAGAAAATGTGATAATTCTGTTATAATCAGAAACGCTTTTTTTTTTTAACCCACATATATAGATTTACTTTTATTTATGTCTGATTGAGTTTTATTTACTTAAAACCTACTATTATTGTTATATATTTATAATAACCACTTTCATAATTACTCTCACTTGCATACTAAAGGATTAAGGGGGAAAAAATTATGAAATCTTAAATAACCGTAACTTGGAATTGAAGTTATTTAAAAAATATACTTTAACGTATTGAAAATAATTAAGACTATTATTAATTATGCATATTTATTCTAAAGAGAAAAAATTGTATTATCGTCTGGTTTTCAGGAAATGATAAAATATTTAAACTTCAGATAAATACAAGGAATACAAAAATTTTAAAAAGTAGAAAAATATATTAATTATTAATCTTATATTTCTGCATAAAACAATATGTAACACAAGGACACAATAATGACATTTTCACAACTGTTAAGAAAAGGTGGAATTTTGCGAACATTTAGGCATCTTTAAAACATGATACGATGCTTTCACAACCAAAATATCACCTGCGAAAGACGCACATAACGACGTCTCTGTGACAAAACCCTCATCTGCAAAGACGTAATAAAGACGTCTTTGCAACGGTTGCAAAACAGTGGACGTTTGCGGGCATCTTAAAGACAATATATTGCTAAGTTTTTGCAACGACATCTGCGACGAGTTTGCAACGTCGTTATGAGGTTGCTGTGCTACTTGGACTATGATTTACTTTCTTATACAAATTCTAATGAAGAGAGTAGTAAGAAAATCAACTGAACTATAAAAAAAGGAATTTAAAAATAAAGGGAAAACATTTGATATTCAGGTAAAAATTTTACCAGCAAAATCTCAGTAAACATGCCAAAATGTTAAAAAATGCAGAAATATGCACCATAATAAAATTACTATTTATGATTAGTTCTATTTTATTTGTATTGTAAGATAGCTCTTTACATGGTTCTGTAACTATACTTCCTTTTAACAAAACAAAGCGAGATTAAATTCAAAATCCCCTAATAAAAAAATAAAGAAAATGAAATATGAACAAATACCATTTCTGCTTGAAAACAAGACCCCATTTATATTTCAGGATACATTTTGAGAGAAAAATGTAACCAAAATTTTGATGACATCACGCTTCCAATAGAGTTCTTTATTATTAGAATGAAAGGTAAGTTAGTCAATTAATTACAATAATTTACTACAGTATAGAAGGAAAAATCAGGTAAATTAATGATATATTACATATCTGTTTTCAGGCATACTGGTAACCAGTATAGTAGATGCAGTCCTAAATTCATATCACTCTAAATAGACGAAGCTATTATAATTAACATTAGTTATGCAGTTCGTGCAATTACCCATGTTGTTTGTTTAGGACTTAAGCAGGGTTGTTGTACTCTATATACATAGGCTGTTCAATAAGTAATAAGACTAGTTTTACTGCCGCGAAACCACACTCATCGAAATGTTAATTTCTGCGGCATAAAAAAGTTTGTTGTCTGTATTAACAAAAAAAAGCTACAGACAGATGGCGTGTACAGGCTCGTGTTCCTGAGTATCATGTGATTGAACTGAAGCGTGTTTCTAGGCACCTACAAGAAGCGGCCAGTTGTTGAAATGAAAATGTCAATAGAACAACGTTATGCAATTAAATTTTGTATTCATCAACAAAAGTCAGCATCAGAGACCTTTGACATGATACGTGAAGCTTTCAGCAATGAAGAATTAGCAAGAGCAAATGCATTTCGCTGGCATAAAGCTTTTAAGGAGGCAATGTGGAAGATCTTGAACGTGAGAGACAACCTTCAACGTCCATCACAGAGACAATGATTAACACAGCTGCAGTTTTAATCAATGAGGACAGCAGAATTACAGTATGTCAGCTGCATGCTCTTTTGAATATTTCTGTAGGAAGTGTTCACACAATCATAGCACAACATTTGCAACTAAAACATATTTGTGCGTGATGGATTTCGAAATTGTTGACACATGAGCAAATGCAGTATAGAGTGGGTGTGTGCACAGAATGGAAAGAAAGACTGGAACAGGAAGGCGACAATTTCTTAAAATGCATCATCACAACAGACAAAGCTTGTTTGTATCACTATGACCCAAAACCATGAAACAACAAAGTATTGAATGGAAGCATCTGTCTTTGCCTACTCCCAAGAAAGCAAAAAGTGTGAAATCGGCTGGTAAAGTTATGACCATAATTTTTTTTTATTATTATGAAGGAATTGTGTATTAACACACCATTGAACATGGTAATACCGTAAACAGTACGTACTATGCGAATGTCTTACGAGCAACGGTACAGCACGTTAAAAGGAAACGTCTATTGCATCATGACAATGCCCGACCACATATTGCTCGTTGTGTACAGGATGTTTTGCAGCAGAACAACGTAGAGATTTTACCGCAGCCTCCATACAGTCCTGATCTCGCATCATGCGATTTCTGACTGTTTCCTGAACTTAAGAAACCAGTATGAGGCAAACATTTTGCAAGCAACAAAGAATGTGTAAAGGCTGCAAGGGCAGTTTTGAAAAAGGTCTCAAAAAACGGACTTTTACATGCTTTTTAGAAGTGGACAGAACGTGGGGATAAACGAATTACGTGCCACAGTAGTTATTTTGAAAAAGACCATGTAAATGACGATGATTAAAGGTATTCTGTTTTTTTATTTTATAATTTTAGTCTTATTTAACAGCCTTCGTATATTCTGATTAAATTCCTTCCTTTTACTCTGAAATTTCATTTATTACAATACCCAATTATAATATAAGGTATTTTCTTCCTCCTTTCTACATTCCCTTATGGTGTAATGGTAGCACACTTGGTGCATATTCGAGAGGTCCATGTTCGAGTCCCAGTGAGGGCAATGCTCATTTTTCATGTCTTCTGCTTCAAAATAACCTTATGTTTCTACCAGTGGTGCCCAAACTAAAAGGTGGTGGATGATGATTCTTTAGAACCTGGATTTGATGATTAGATTCCCCTAACCCCCAGTTGTCCTTTAAAAGGGGTGTATATAAGGTTATTTCCTCCCTCCTTTCTGCATGCCTTTGCGGTGTTAATAGCATACTTGACATGTATTCGAGAGGTCCAGGTTTGAGTCTTGGCGAGAGCATTACGCATTTTTCACATCTACTTAAAATATCTTAATATTTCTACAATAAGACTCAACCACATTTTAGAATAAAAATATATAAAAAATTGGGGGTCTTACTTTCAATATATACAGTAAATAAATTTATGCATCAAAAATAAATAATAAGCATTTCAGGTATATCTACAAAGAGAGAGAGCTATTAGGGATCATACTTCATTATACGCTGTTTCTTCCATCAATATTTTTACAGAACCTGAAAAAGTAAACCTTATTATAAAATCATAATAAATAATAAATATGATAACAGCATTTGAATGTAATAATTATAATTCCAATTGAACAATTATGTTAAAAGTACATAAATATACTAAAATAAAAAATATATTCTTACCTGAAGGTGTTTTAATTGTGGCTTCATCAATTTCGAAGCTTGCTTTGCTATTGGCATCTGTAGTTATAAAATGACTAGAAGCGAAATATAAAATGGTTTTATATTTACAAAGGAATTTTATACAATATGATATTAAGAAACTAAAAGCACAGTTTACAAAAACATTTGGTTCTTTATTTGTAGTGGAAACAAACATTAGTTCTGATTTTAAAACAAAAGTGCAATGGCCATCCCATTAGTATGAAAAATCGATACTTCAAAACATTAAAAGAAAAAAAAAAAAAAAAAAAGGGTAACCAAAATTTTTTTAATTCTTTTAAGCAACATTAAACTCTGACAATTTAGCCACTTTTTAATAACGTTTACTTAAATCATCATACATCTTCTCCCTTACAAACTACAAAGAAAGAAAAAAATGTTTATTTTCAAATTTCAAACAAAATACAGTCAAACTTCATTTAATATGCACATCCCATAACAAGCGATTCACATAATGAGCATAACACAATTTTTAAAAAATGACTCCCTTCACAAGCGACTTTTCGTAGAACGAGTGACATGGAGACATTGTGGTGTCACATGCAGGATATTGCTTGCATCTTGGCTATGGGTCTGTTTAACATTCGTTCAGCTAGCATCTTACTGTTGCTTTTGAAAAATGTATTCAGACACCTCATTGTGTAATTTTTTAGTGCAAATTTTAAGTTTGCTTACATTATTGTCCCTCCAAAAATGCTGCAAGAGAACACAGGTAAGAGGGAAAAAATCATCGTGGAAGTCAAACTACAAATCACTGAGAAGGGAGAATGAGATGTGAGCATGCTTGACCTAAGATACACATACAATCCAGTCTATATTAACAATTTTCGCTACTCTCAAAAGCAAGAAGAATAAGATTAAGGAGATTGATGCTTCAAAGAATGTCACAAGCATTTTTACACAATGGGCACATACTCTCAATGATACTGAAAGATTCTTTCTCGCATGGATCAATAAGAAGAAAATGCAAGGCAAGACACTATTAACAAAATCATAATTTATAAGAAGGTGACAGTAATTTTTGCCAACTTCATCAAGGAGACACCAGAATCAAAGAAGCATTCAAGGCAAGCTGGGGGTTTAAACATAAAGGCATCCAAGAACTTCACTGACGAATTCAAGTAGCTTGAGAATTCTAAAGATTATCTCTCGCAGTAGGTTTTTAATTGTGAAGAGGTAAGTCTCCTCTGGAGAAAAATGCTGACACTAACTTATATTGCAGCACAGGAGAAGACCTTGCTGACCCTAAGACAATGAAAAATCATCTCCATCGTTTTGTGCAAATGCATGTGACAATTTGAAAATTAAACTGCTGCTTGTTTACCATTTCAGACAATCCACAACTCTGCAAGGAGTATAAAGTTCAAAACAACAAGCTAAATATCATGTGGAGAGCCAACAACAAGGGCTTCGGTGACACATACTTGCAAATTAGATTAATAAAGTGTTTAGTCTGTCTGTTAAAAAAAAAAAATTACCTACTTGTGACGAATTTGCTACTTTGTGCCTTGCTTATTATGTACAATGCTTCATTACATCCTTCAGGATTACAAGACGATATCCTTAAGGAATTTAAATTCAACATCAAAGTCCTTCTTCCCAACATCACTTCAACATTACAGCCCATGCAGCAAATAATTTCACAGCTTATTACAGCAGATAATTTCAAATTTTAAAAAGCTATATGCAAAATCACTCATCCACATTGTTTTAAGGTAACTAAAGGAACCAATCTCACTGTCAAACACAACAATGAGGGGTCTGAGGAAGTTTATGTAGGACTTGTAAGCAACAAAATTGGATCCCAGGCCAAGATTATGGGGGGCTAGAGTTGAAAAGCAATGACAACGATGAACTAAAGGAAAAACACAGGCAGAAACTGAACACTAAAGAGCATATGCAACTGCTTTCTATGCCACAGCAAAAAGTTGTAGAGGAAATTTAGGCCCATATCACACGACGTTTGTTTCACTCGAACAACTGTTTCGGACAATTTTTTTCACTAGTTTTCTATTGATAGAAAGACTTGAGACTTTTTCCTTCCTTTCCAAAAAAAATTGCAAGTTGTTCATTTTCAAACAATCAGCTATCAGCTTGTTTGTAATGGGGAACCAGTTTCCCCTGTGATAACCCCAAAGCGATCTATGGTGATAGGCTATTGTGACAAAGCAGAAAAATTGTTACAAGCAGTTGTTCTTCCAAAACAAAACGCCGTGTGATAGCAGCCTAACATAAAGGATGGAGGAAGAATTTGTGGAAGGGCTGCTAAAAGCAGTCCTAAACAACTTTCCAGTAAAATAAGGGAGATGTCGAAAGTAATCGACACTGTTGTATCATATGTTGAAAAGCATCACCCTAATAAAGCTGTAACTAGGTGTGCTACAAATTTACAAATTTATTTAACAATAATGCTGCATCTCCTTTTTGACAAACTTTGAACCAAAGGTAAAAACTTATGTCTTTAGACAACTTTCTAGTAAAAAAGAATGCATTATGAATAAATTACATTATTAAAAATTTGTCTGAATACAGTTTTCTAGAATGAAATGCATTAACCTACTCCACATTGACTCCTAAGGAAAAAAAACTGCTTCTCTTAAAAAGTATTTTGCATTATGAGTCAGATTCCAGAAAAAATTATGCTCGTTAAAAAAGGTTCCACTGTACTCATAAGTTCTGATCTGTAATTCACAACTTAAACACAAAATACAACTACTTATATGAATGACAAAGTATTATAGTCCTATCTGATTACTTATAAATGTATTCTTAGTATAAGTAAAAATAGCAAATCACCAAAAAATATGCTGAGATATACAAATAAGGCTTTCTCAGAATTGAAAGAGCTCAGTCATCCTGCATAATAAACCACTGTTCGCATGCTTTTTGTTCACTGGTAAGTGAAGTTTTATTAATTGTCTGGTAAATTATTTGTTAAGAACCTGATATCCCCCTACTACTGTACTTCCATTGTAATATTTAATGAAAAATGTTTTCTGTCATTTAACTTTAGAATTTCATACGATCTAATTTAGGTAACATACAGTACAATTTCACAGTACAAATAACACTTTTAAACAGTGTTTTAGACTTCTATGGAAGTGAAAACAAACATTTTATTAAACAATCTATTTTAACCTCACTTTTTTTTGGTTTCTGTACTTAGTTTTATACTTTATGTGTGTATGTATGCAAATTCTCTCTGCTCGATTGTCTCGGGCTGAGAGATAATTATACAGACAGTCAAGTTTCTTACAGTCCAGTTGTCTAATATCGCATTATGCTTTCAAATGAACTGTGATACTTTGAGATATCTGTCAGAGATTACAATGGAATAAACAATTGAGAGTTTCACATTTTTCCCTTAATGGAACTTACGTGAACTGAAGGCTTCTTTTCAGACAATTTTTGACTAGCACATGTCCTTACCAATACACCTAGACAGAGAAGCATCAAAAACAGAGTTTGCTCCATTATGATGACAGATATACATCTTGGTAACTCAGTCTTAATAACAGAAATCAATTTGCAAATATCAAGGAATCTAGGTTGCTGGATCTGTATACAGTACAAAGTTCGTAATCCGGATTCATCGGGACTTCGGCGATTCCGGATTATGGATCATTAATTTAAATCTGGTAAGATGGCATGCAGAAACTATACAATTAAAAATATGAAATCATAATTTATGAAATAAAGAGCAATTATGATCTAAAGGTATCAAAATTTATAAAAAAAACTAAATATTTATTTGTTTACTTTATTAAGCATTCCTTCCAATGTAAGTTGTTTAACTTGCTTAGTTTTTTGTGCTAATACTTTCCCTTTAATTCTATAAACAGATATAATTTCTTGTTCAGTTACAAAGTTCCCTATTCAAGCCCTGTAATTACTGGGTTGAGAATATCAATTAACTTGTCAATCAAAATTTTTTCATTTTCTCTGTCACTTTCTTCACTATCGGAAGCACACATGGGTAAACGCTTTACATGCATGTGCAAGTTTGTAGCTTTGAGGTCCAGATTATAGATCATTCCGGGTAATGGACGTCTGGATTACGGACTTCATACTGTATATGTAGTTACACCCAAATCAAGAAGAAAATGACTGTAGTAAATTAAAGCTTATAAGCTTTTTAGATTAGCTAAGTTTTGTATACTACACTTTCTATCAAGCTTCATGAAAAAAATTTACATACTAAAATATCTAAAACTATATTACCTTTTAAAAAATGGAGACGGCTTTAGCACATGATAATCTAAAAATTAGAAACATAAATTATAGGTAGTTTAATGTCGCAATAAAATAAAATATTAAATTTAAGACAATAACAAAATTACTTACCAACGAAATCCTGAGTAATTGACAAACCCTTTAGACTTTTTCCACAAGGTACACATATTAACCACAAGTTCCTTTGCAACTCTTTGAATTTATCAACAAATTTTGTCTGTCAAAAGAAATCTGAAATGTACTACATCTTTTATACCAACAATATGTAAATACAGTGAAAATTTCCATTCATCTTCATAAATGGTAATACAGCGACCTACAGCTCTAATGTTAATAAAAAGACCATATCTTAAAGAGTGAGACCAGCAGCAGTGTCCCCAACTGGCAAAATTCAAAATTTAGTGATTCTATCTAAACAAAATATAAGAGATACATGAAACATACTGAATACAAAGTTGGGTTAGAATATATTCAAGGGTGCCCCTTATATTATCACCAAGTTGTTGTTTCATTTATCGTCAAATTGTTGTTTCGTTTATGATAACCTGAGTAGTTGAATGTTATGGAAACTCTAATATGATGTAATTGGTTGCAAGATTGTGTTTAATTCGAATGATGGGAAAAGATTTGTAAAGGCTTGTTTGTACATTGGATGTTGGTTAGGAAGTACATTGTTATTTTGTGGTTTACATTGTAAAATTGCTGAATGTGGTAAAATTAATTTGAAGTTTCTGTGCAATTTGGAATGAAAGGTAAAAAAGCATTAATTAACTGGTGTGTAAATGAAGGTTTACTTAATAGCCATTATAAGTGTCCTGTTTGTATAGAGAAAATTCATGTGGTTAAACATCAAAGGATACCGTCACACGGGATATTTTTTGGTGAAAATTTGCAGTTTTGGGCATTACATGGACACAAGAGTTTATGCAATTCTTTGACTTGTTATTTTGGCAATTTTTGCACCAGAATAACAAGTATTGCACAAATTTGATATCCATATACACACTGACCTACTTTCACTTAAAAAAATAGCAGAGGATTGCACAAATTTGGCATTGCACACTTCCTTGACTTGGTGTGTATATGCGATAACCTGTATTTCCCTTTTTTGACATATCACGTATATGCGATAATATGTATTTCCCTTTTTTATGTTATTGTCCACGTACACATCAATCTATTTTCACTTAAAAAGTCAAAAGAGTAGTCCAAAAAAATATATAATTCCAATAAACTACATTTTAAATAAAATAACATAAAAAATGTAATTCATCTTAGCACTACACAAAGGAAATATCCACTTACCTTATTTAGAAATTTCCATATCTCTTCAGTCAAACAAAATTCCTTGACAGCATCCAAAAACTTCCTAAAATTATCTGAACTAGAATTTGAATACTGTGTATACTGGCATCACCACATAAATACATAAAAATAAAGAGTAGAAAATAGGTTAGAGTAGACTGAAGGGTACCCTTTGTATTAACGCGAAGTTGTTGTATCGTTTATCGCCAAGTAGTTGTTTCATTTATGGTAACCTGAGTAGTTGAATGTTCCGTAAATACACTTTTACCTAGAATTGGGTGCTCTTTTGACTTTTTAAGTGAAAATATATCAATGTATACATGCAAGAAATTTTTACTCCATGGATTATTACTTGAGCAATCTACGAAATCTTACAGAGTGCTAAATACAAATGGGGACAGGAAGGTCAGGGTCAATGTCATATGTTGTAATCAGCACCTATAGAAATTAAACAAATGCCAGAAGAGATGCAGGAAGAAGCAAGAACTCTGTAATTGAAAAAAGTAAAAGGTAAAAGTCGTACTAATTTATTTTAAGTCAGAAGAAAAAATTTGGTCATAAAGTGTGTTCAGAGTTACAGCAGAAGTGAACATGAATTAAATGTAGGTAAAAATTTCAGAGGCTAGTACTTTTAAAGGTTAATCTTCGGATTATGGTAACATGGCGATTTTTTGGCGAAAATTTGGCGACCAACCCTGCTACAGCAACCTGCTAGTTTTTTCTTTTTTTTTTATGCCATTTTGTTTTCACGAAGTAAAGGCATTTTTTTTCCAACAATCTGCTAGCCAAATCACACTTATGCTAGAACTTTTATGGAACAAAAGTGCTTAATCATGACGAAGATTAGGTGCGAAATTGGGAGAAAGTGCAAAATCGCCCACTGCTTGCCACGTTTTTAAGAATTGCACATACATGGTATCATCCATGTACACGTCGACCTATTTTCACTTAAAAAAAATCATCCCAGAATTGCACAAAAATGGCATTGCGCACGCTCTTGACTTTATCCATGTACACTGCTAAAGTCCTAGCTAGTAACCTTTATCGCCTTACCAAAATGTCGCCAAACTACCTGTTACCATATTACAAAGATTAGCCCTTTTAAAGAACAGCAGAACAATTTCAGCTTACACAGCATTGGTAACAGGTAGTTTGGCGAAATTTTGGTAAGGCGATGGAATGTTTTTTTAAGTGAAAATAGGTTGACGTGTACATGGACGATACCGTGTATGTGCAATTCTTAAAAATGCGGCAAGCAGTGGGTGATTCTGCACTTTCTCCCAATTTCGCACCTAACCTTCGTCATGATTAGGCACTTTTGTTCCATAAAACTTCTAGCATAAGCGTAATTCGGCCAGCAGCTGGAAAAAAATGTTGAGTTAAAAAAAATGCCTTTACTTCGTGAAAACAAAATGGCATCCAAAACAAAACTAGCAGGTTGCTGTAGCAGGGTTGGTCGCCAAAAAATCGCCAAGTTAATCTGAAGATTAACCTTTATTTTATTCACATTTCATCCCCAAATATTTAGAAAATATTTTTAATTTAAATAAAACTTTTACACAATTTCTATTTTTAATTATAGCAAAATACATATACATTAAATTTAAACCACACAATATAATTTATAAAATCACAATACTAGCTTGGGAAGCATGTGTGTTGAGGCCAGAGAAAAATCTCTGGAAAAGAAAGATCTTTTTACTGGACAAGTACATGTATTGTTTAGTAATAAAATAACTCTGTGTTTTCAAAGTCCCTTATCTATATCCCGGTAAAAATAAACATTCCTATTTGAAAAGCAGCAAACGCCATTTTGAAGAGCAGTGGTTTCAAAGTGCGACCACTGAGCCGCTAGAGGATTGTGAGCACTGCGACACAATGCTCTAGTGGCTCAGTGGTCACGCCCTGAAACCACAAAGCAAATACCATAAATATAGATAGGTTTTGTATATATGCAGTTTAATTATTGCTATTTTTTTATTGTTTATGATAGAAATCATGATGTGTGATGAATAACTTTAGAAATTTAAAGTTTATATTAATAAAAGGAAGTTATTTTGTCTCATTGAAAACAAATTTTAAAAGGCATCCAATTTAAAGTATAAAGACCTAAAACATGTATGATTCTGCAGTCATTTTGTGTTATTTAGAGGCAAAAGATCAGTAATCGATTGATATTCACTCAAAAATTTCAGAAACAAGAGGAGGAAAAAATTCAAAAATTGATGGTTTCAGGGCGCACGTCAAAGTGTTAATGTATGGAAGGGAGGTTAAAAGATGGCATACAGCGAGCCGAAAGCCTCTCGAAAGGTTTGCACTACAGAAAGAAGAATGGGAGAACTTTGGACCACTCTCCAGAAGCTTATGGTAGCATTAAAGTCATTGCTGGCAGGAGAAATTCCAGTACCTATAAAATTAGGTAAAAGACCAGTTGTATATCTACAGAAGCTAAAATAAAGAAGGCATTCATGATAGCAAAAATGAAGCAAGACACATACATAAAATATGCTAATCAAAGGGTGATACATAAAGAATTCAGACTGGGGGATCTAAAGTATCTGTCACTTCCAGATTATAGTAATAAATTATATACTAGATAGACAGGACCCAAAAAGATAGTAGTTCACTGTAATCTAGATTCCTATAGAGTTGAAATTGATAGATGGGACTATAAAGAGGATTTATATAAATAAATTGAGGAAATTTAATCTAAAGAAACAGACGGCATGATATTTCAGAAATGAAAGAATACAAAAATGAAAATTATTTGATTTATCATTCATGCTATTGTGATTAATAGCATGAATGATAAATCAAATAATTTTCATTTTTGCGAGGTAGACGTAAGTCAGAATATGACATAAGAAAAGATACCATGAATTTGCTGAGAAAAAATGAAAACTTATTTAAAAATAAAGCACAAATTACCAAAGTGGGTGAGTATAAAAATAAGATCAAATTACAGTAAACAAAAGAAACCATACCTTTATTGAACACCTGAGGCATTAAAGCTCCAAGTAGATAAATAGATCAAGGAAATGTTAATGCTGGGATTGATTAAAGAAATAATTGTGGAAATTTCATACCCTCCTGTACGTGTCTTAAAAAAAGACAGTACTCTTCATGTATGCATAGACTTTAGATTCCTACAAAACCAGCCAACTTCCCTACAGAAAAACACCAAAGAATTGTTTTCATATTGGGAAAGTCAATGTGGTATCTACCATCGATCTACTAAAGGGTGATCTTAGAGAGGTAAAACTATGAGTTAGGATGTGTCAAGATGCATTCAGCCCAGTATCAGTTTAAAGTCAACACCACAATGATGTGGTGCAACGATGCTTGAAATTTTATAAATTTATTCACACTACACTTTCATATTTCAGACATGTAAGTTATATTACACATATATCGTTTTCTCATACATTTAAATTTTATATTACATCACAATAACTTTCAAACAAATAAAATACACAAGAGAAAATCTATTCTCGCTAAGTGCTATTATGATACTTTAATCTGTTCCCCAGTTTTAACCTCTGAGTAAACACTTTTAAATTCCCAATTATTTTCAGAGGCAACTGCTTACATACAAGCGTCTTGCCGTTAAAATCATAGAGATCACAAATAACAAAATTCCAGCATAATTTAAATGTTCATTACAATTCCCATCGGGGAAAGTGCAGAATTCCCAACACTTGAAACCTAAAAATTAGGTACAATTAAATTTAGTAACAAAGTAATAGTAATATCTGCGATTTCAGCACTTAAAAATATGCTTTTCGCACATTTACTTAAACAATTATAGAGTTTAAATTATATTGAAAATATATTGAATTCAATTGAAAACCAAGGCTTTCAATAACTACACAACGGTCATGTAAAATGAAAATAATTTCATGAAAATTCTTGAGCAAACAAACTGTGAGCATTTTCCTCACATAGCTATATACTTATGAATATGGAAAAAGAGAATTTACCTGTAACTCATTAAAAAACGGGTTAGCTTCCAAATCGTCAAACATGAGCGCCATTAAATATTTATATTAATGAAATACTTGTAATTATACTGAATTACCTACGTTATATAAAACCAAAGAGAATAAGTTATTTTCCTTTTTTTAATAATGACCATGTTAAATCCCAATTCGATTGCACAGTTAATAGGAAAAAATTAACGCACAAAACTGCATTACAAAACTAATTTCCAAAGAAGAAGAATCCTGTTGCCGTTCTTCTAAAGCGTAATCTAATTAAATTAAACCCCAAATCAGCTGCAAAGCCATAGGAGATTGCAAATTGAAACTAGCAAAGGATGTTTTCAACATAACCCAATACATCTATTTTTACGCATCCGGCCAGGGCCTAACCGATGAACTACTTAATTTACCTATTGCGCCCAAATATGCTTTACTTTCATCTTCCTATTATTCGGTGGCAGATTAACAGTATTGCGATTTAACTCGGCCAAGACCAACTATTCAAACAACTAAACTATGTGTATCCGGTCGTGAAAAAGACTCTGGAATGATGGAGAAATTCCTATTCCTAATCATCACTATAAAGCAAAACTGTGTGCCGGAAAAAAGAAAAAGAAAAAAATAATAATAAATAAAGGCGCTGAACAACAGCAGTAGATGATTCACAGCACTTCGATATCCTTTTTTATCCACTGCTGTCCATAATCCAAAATGTGTAAATTGTACAATTAAAAAAAAGAAATAATAAAATATTTTACTCTAATGTGAACCTACTGATATAGACCAAATTTTGAAGACAACATTATTCTGCAACACCGTTTATAACTTGGTATTACAGTCGTTTCGTTAAAAATTTATACCTATAGTCAGGATCTATGCTAGAATTTTTGTTGTCGAGTGCAATCTCTGCTGCTCCTAACCAGGGCCGCGCCAAGTCTAATCGACGCCGTCGTGCAAATGTCTAGCGCGCGCCTTTATGTAGTGACAATATTTAAGGGACAGTGCTTACGGTTACTATTTAAAATGAAGCATTATTAACATAATAATATGAAAAACCAAAAGAATTACATTTTATCTTTTGTGTAAACAAGAAAACATTTTGTGCTTTGTTAAAACCCACACTCAAACAAATCTATTGCAGAATCATACATACATTTATGTTATAAAAAAACCCTAACCGGTATAGTGGTTAGCGTTACAGACTGCCGTGCCAAAGAGCCCGGGTTCGAATCCCGCAAAAGACATGTTTATAAATGTATAGTGTCCGTGCGGCATAGGGAACTCTAAATATGCGAGGCGAAACTCCTCTCGAAAGGTTGGTGGTAGGGAAAGAGGGATGGGAGACGCTTGGGTCCCCCCCCAAGATGCTCTCCATCAAAATTCGGGGCGAAACTGAGCAAAATCGCACTGTCACCTGTAAGGTGCTCAAGGCCGTTGCTAACGACAGGCGTACCTTGCGCTCCTTTCCACGAGGAATTTCATGGGCTTGGGCTGACTATAGGTCAGACAAGTGAGCATTAGTCAACAACAAGAACATGCTATAAAAACGTAACTGTGCAAGGGAAGCGAAATAATATACTAACCGCATTGGATACCAAATATATTGCTGAACACTATTTATTATCTTAAAATTAAAAACAAATTAATATGCATATCTAATAAGTTTGCACTGAATGTTTCGCAGCGTAGTTTACGACAAGGTTCAAACTGTGATTACAACAGGGCATGATTACAACAAGGCACAGAAAATGTTCTAGGGCTGATATCTAGGGATGTATCCAAAATTCTTTTCTGCACACCGCTATGTTGTTGACAACGATATAGCGTAGTTTCAACCGACGATACTACATTTCCTCCAAAAGTATGCAACAATTGCATTAATTTACAATTTTGATTTATACTATTTATATCGCTTTGATTTTTTTATCAGTTAATGCTTTTTGCAGTTTTTGATATAAGTTGAACTGATCTTGTAAATATATGTAAACAAAAATACTTCATGCCGACGCTTATGTAAGGGAACAGGGAGCGCCGTAGAGGAGTTCCACGTATTACTCAGTCCTTATTTTGTGTCTAATGTTGTAATCGTAGTAATTTGTGCAACATTTACCTTTTTTGTGATTTTTGTTTTGGTGGTTGCTTGTTGTTATTGATATCCCTACATAAAAAAAAGGTATGGGCAGTTACATATTATGTTAAACTTAGGTTAATCAATATCACTTTTTATTTCAGAAACGCGACGATTTGAGCATAATTACTCAAAAAATAATTTTTACAGTTTTAAAGGTTCTTAGATGCATCAACTGGCGTATAATTATAGATGGCGTATATTGAAGAAAATGATCATGAATGTTTAGCTTATATGATAATGATTGTCAGAAAGTGATGTTGATTATGAAAATGAAAGTAAGAATAACATAAATTGCTTTATTGGAAGAGCATTATCGGGAACGATAAAAAAAATAAAGATTTTGCCCACTGAAAACGCACACAAAAACGAAAATGTACTGGGCAGAAAGTGAATAATATTTCTATGCGGAACACACAACACTTTGTACAAAGTGCTGCTAACACTTGTTGCATTTTTTCTCGGTGTCTATAGTGCTAATAAAGAAAGTAAAGAATCGATGCTGCATAAATAACAGAGCTAATAAAGGAAATAAAGAATCGTCACACAGATAAAGTATTTTTAATATGTAATATAAATTTCTATTTTTTTAAGAAATTTTATTTCATAAAAGCATTTTCAGAAATTAAAAATTTTAATAAGTATAATTTTTCATGTTTGATCCAAAAATTTACTATTGGCACAGATGTAACACGTTTTTTTAAAGATTTACAACTTTTTCTTCAAAAACCCTGAATCGGGTCTTTTTGGATGAGTGCGCGCGCTCGTGTAACTCATATGAGCGCTCGCGCTTGCGGTTTAACATAATATGTAACTGCACTTACCTTTATTTTATTTAGAAAAACAATAACAACAAACAATCACAAAAAAGATAAATGTTGCACAAATTACTACGATTGCAAAAGCAGACACAAAATAAGGATCAAGCAATTTGTCGAATGCGTCTATCCTTACATACGCATCGGCATCAAGTATTTTCACGTTGAAATAAGACAAAAGAGAGCACCAGAGACGAATTCTTGCCCTAGTCATAACTTTCGGTCAAGTCAGACAGTGTACTAGGAGGAAGAGGCGCTCAGATTTAACAAGTTCGAGGTCGCCTTAACACAGTTAAACGCCTCAAACACTTAGAGGCGATCCAAGAAGCCCCTAACCTATCGACCGAGCCGATGAGATAAGTCTAAGCTGAGTCAACAGGAATACTCAGCAACTCACGTTCCCGTTCTGGAGGGATGGTGAAAACATCTGCCATCCAAAGGGACCCCAACCTCGGGCAGGAGAACAAAGTGACTTAAACACTGTCAGATAGACTGGATCACTAATCCGCCCTGCTAACTTTACATCATGGTATACAGATGTCGGCTTTAGGCGCCCCAAGGTGGAAACCAAGGAAGGATATAAATATGCAGTTTTGAGGCTCCAGGGGCCCACTGAAAACCTCAAGCAGTTTAAAGGTTCGCTGAATTCGCCAACTCCATTGACGGAGGTGATTCGTCCCGGACAACCATGACTACGTGACTATATAGCTCCACCGCAACCAACGGAAGCGACAAAACAGTACCATACGGTCCCTGTCGAGCGTGAAACAGTCATCGCCAGCCATGACTCCAGTCCTGTGGAGACTGATTTTAAACACCCGTGGCCGAGACTGCCTAGGTACAGATCCTAATAAATTGCTTCCCAGGTTTTACTTAAGTCGACCACCGGAGACTCGGCGCCGTCGTTTTTGACTCGGCGCCGTCGTTCGCTGCACGACCTTGCACTTATTGTCGGCGCGGGCCAGCTCCTAACTTCTGCCGCTTAGTACCTATTTTGTCATCCTTAAATTTTGCCCCTCGGTGCGTTCGCCCTACTTACAGCAACTCTTACACAGAGCCGAGGCACACAGGATCATGGATCAAGGAAGAGTTCAATTACGAGGCTCATAGGCTCAATGCCTTTATCCCACATCATGAAAGATTAAATAATTACCATCAAATTACCACTGAGGCAGTGCGTTGAGAAATTTACTTATTTCCTGCTTTTCCAGCCTTCAAAAGTGTGGCAGAACCTTTCAGAAAGAATTTCAGATCGGCCATTTTGCTCCTTTTATTATAATAAAGCTTTTGTTTTTCTAGAGTGCCTAGCAGGTACGGTGATTACTAACTCTGACTGCCGTACCGATGGGCTCAGTTTCGAATCCCGGTGCAGACAGGGATGTTAGTAAGCATCTGTACTGCAAGAGGACATTCATTACCGCATATGCTGAGGCCTTATGTCGTCCTACAAAAGTACCAGATCTGATTTCCTAATGGGAATTAATTGGGGGACTTGATGATAACTGTGTAATTCCAGAACATATTCTTTAGACCACCGGTTTTCAACCTTTCGACTAACGCGTCCCATCTAATAAAAAATTGGAAACTTTTAGTACCACCACTACATTTAACAATGATTATTTTTCAATTTCTCGATATTAAATATGCACTCATAAAAAATTGGTTACCATTTTAATTACCAAAATCTAAGTTATTATACTAAAATTTAGTGTGAAATTTGGGTCTGTTTCAGAGATACCAATTTCTTAATGTCTGGTCTTATTTCACTTAGTTTTAACCGTAAATTAGGATCAACTTTTAATTTTTTTTAATTTTTCAAATATAATAGGGAGAAAAATCCTTGTTTACACAAACAGGTTGAGCAAAATGGCAATAAAAATTTAATAGTTTTATTTGAAATGCTTTTAATTTTTTTTTCAGTTAAGCCAAAAGTTACACAAGTGTTTATTTTTTTAAAATCTTCAGTTAAAGTTTGATCACAGGAAATTTCTATGAATTGTTCTTTTTCTTCACGAGATAAAATTTAAGGTTTATTTGAATAAAATGGTATTTTAATTCAATTTTCTTTTTCGTAATCCTCGGGAAAATACACGCTGAAATTGTTTAACAATGAAAAATAACAATTTTTAATGTGGGATGCTAATTCTTCTTTTATTTTTAAATTATTTTCGGTTAGGAAACTTTTTAAAAGAGGTAAAAAGCTGAAAATATTATTATTATCCAATTCTTTGATTATTAGCTCGAGTATTTTTATCGTTGCATTTATTTTATCAGTAATGGTAAATAAATTAACACTTTTTCCTTGTAATCCTAAATAAATTCATTTAACTTTCCGAAAATATCAGCTAAATATGCTAAGCGCGCCACCCTTAATTCAGTAAATGAACATTTTAGCACTTAAAATTTTGAATAACAGATGAAAATTTGAATTTCTGATCAAAGTTCAAAAAGATGATTTAAAAACTTTATCTCTGGATAACCACCTTACTTCGGAATGCAACAAATGCGTTTCATGTTCACTGCCCATCCCTTGACATAAAATCATAAATATTCTTCAATTTAAAGCTCGGCTTTAATAAAATTAACAATTTTCCCCCTTAATTCAATACGATTTTCAGTTTTCGGAGATTGTTGTGGCTACTAAATTCCCTTGATGAATCGAGCAGTGAGTAAATTTAGTTTCAAGTGCGACTTTCTTTATTTGAGAAATAATACTTGAATGTTTACCTGTTAAAGCCCGAGCTCCGTCACTGCAAAAAGCAATGCACTTATTCCAATGAATATTATTCTCAGACATAAAATTGTCAATTACTTTGAAAATGTCATTTGTATTTGCTCTATTACAAAGAGACTCGCAAAATAAATACTCTTCAGCAATTCGTTTATATTCTTCGAAACGTATGTAAACTAGTAATTGAACGAAGTTCGTTATATCAGTACTTTCAATCAACTGCAATGCGAAATATTCACTGTGTTTTAATTTTTGAATAAATGTCTCTTTTATGGAATTTGCCATTTCATGAAATCGTTGACTTACTGTATCATTTCATAGCGGAATATTATTAAGTTCATTAGCCGCTTTTTCGTTGAATATTGTTAAAACGATATCTTTAGCTGCTGGTAATAGGTAACTAGCTTCCAAAGCTTTTTCGCTTGAAGTAACAAAACTTTTCATTACTTGTTTACTAATTTTGAACTCTAATAATTTCTTCTGAATATATTCTTCAGATTTAATTTTCTTCCTTTAAATTGATATGCTTAGATTCAAGATGTCTTTGAAGAAACGCTGGTTCATACTTTGATTGGATAATAGTTCACCGCAAACAACTCATTGAGGTTGAGGGTCCATTTATCTCCATTCCAAATAAACCCAAATGATAAATAACTCTCATTATATTTTCTATTAACAATTTTTCTTTTCTTCCAAATTATCTTGGATCCATCACCTGTGAATCGTAGCTTTTCAGCTTAGTCAAGCCCAGCAATTTTTCTATTTTGAAAATATAGGTATGTTTTATTATTTTTTCACAAATATTTAAATGCAGTGTTCTTCAAAAACTAACGACGATATTCTCAAATTGCGTAGAATAGCAAGGTATACAAAGCAACAGGAAGACAAAATACCTGCGGTCAGAGACAGCAAATTGACGTATAAGATTATTCTAATTGAAAATTAGAGTCCAAAAATGGCAGCGACATAAAGTGTAGACACGCTAATAAATCGATCAAACCCAAAGAAATTAATGAGAAACTATTATCGTTTTATAGGAATTTTATATCGCCTATTAAAAATACAACATCCATTTCTATTACCCCTTTTACAAGCATCATTTATAAAAAATTTCGTTATGCCTATGGCTAAAAGAATATTTGTATTGCAGCTATTGACCGTAAATAAAACTCAGATCGCATAAATTTACAAGTGTTAGAGAAAGAACACAAACAGGATGTTCGGGTATTTAATTTTTGAATTTAATATTTAAAAAATTTGCTTTTTTGCGTACCGCTTGTTTTTCTCTTGCGTACCAACGGTTAAGGATCGCTGCTTTAGACCATTTCTTCCAAAATATATCTAAAATATATTGCTGCGTCCTATAATTTCGTGTAAGTTTCGTATTTTCAGATTCAGGTTTCGATGACAATGCTGTCAGTTTATGACCACTTAGAAAATGGAGTCAAGTCAACTTCTTCGGAATCATCATTTTCTTCCTCGTGCACTAATGGTCTGCTGTTCAAGGTGGCTTCTACCCCTACTAATGCTGTATAGAGTTCTTTTTCATCCAGCTACCAGCGACCAAGTGATTTTCTAAGATGTCGTTCAGTTAATCCTACTAAATGCTTCCATCAATCTCCCTACCAAACCGCCCGTGGCACATAAATTGACATTTAGTGCGTTTATAGCATAAACATTTTAGGCTGTATTAGCCTTTATGGTATTCCAGAGAGAGGTCAATTCGTTGTTTGCGGCGTGGAAGGCGGTGACCTTGTCAGTATAGATGGTGTGAGATAATACTTGTCGACCGATAAACCTCCTGAAATGCCATTATGAATTTATGAGTTTTCAGAGCCGAAATGAGTTCCAAATGCAAGCTCCAGTAGTTAAGCACTTGCATAACACAAGGTACGCTGTATTCAAGGGTTACGTATTGAGTACAAAGCCAGGACCAGCAATATCTATTCCAGTTGTAGTGAACGGTTTGGAGGGTGCCACTCTTTCTGGTGACAGTAGAGCTTCTCTTTGGTTACCCGGTAGCGCGTGTGACTGTTTACAAGGTAAGTAGTTGCGAAGTATCCGTTTAATGGCATCACGACCTCGCAAGATACAATAATTAGAGGTAGTTCGGAAAGAACTTATAGATTTGATGGATAAGCGAAATCGAAACTGATCAGCCAGAGCATTTCATAATTTAAATAAATGCTTATTTTGGTCTTAAAAGAAACAGCATATTTATTTTTACAATTTCCATTCTTGTTTGCAACATATTACTTATTTTTTACATAAAAATATAACAAACTTTTAAGAAATAAAGCTTACTCAACGCTTATCATGGAACACTCCAAGTAACAACATTTTTGAACTCAACTCGTTGTTGCCACACGGCGAATCTTAATAACTATGCAAAACATTACATCATGTTGCCAATTAGGAAATCTTAAAAATTATATAAAAGCATTAAATTATGCTCCACTAAATTACTCCCACGCCAGTAACTTTGTTACAATTCAAGAAATTCTGGTAGTGGAATAATTTAGCGTAAGCTGACCTTAAAATTAAAAATACTAATCCAATAAATAAATACAATTAAAATTAAACCTATTCAATAACAGAGGTTATCAAAAATATTCAACATTGTTACTAACACGTAAAATACGCTTTATTGGTCGTCCAGTTCGTGATACTCGAGATCGTTCATCATTTGTCTCAGATTTTAACAAAGTCTGAGGCTTAGGTTGGGTTTCAGAAGTTTCTGGTTTCAGTCTTTGCTCACCTGATGTTAACAATAGGCTGGCTTCAGCCTGTCAAACAAATTGTTTACTTCCTTGCCTTTGATTTGTAACACGAAGTATTTTTCCATTATTTTAAGTACTTTGAAGGGTCCTTCATAACTAGGTTCTAATGGTTTCTTGACTCTATCAGTTCTTAGGAAAACATGAGTACACAAATTTAGATCTTTATGGACAAAAACTTTAGGAATCATTTTTCGCTGAACCGCAGAGGGCTTGAACAATTCCATTTATTTGAAATTTATGCAAAAATGTTTGAGGTGTAGAAACCGTCGGGTTATCAAAAAATTCTCCAGGAAGTTTGATTGTTTTCTTATAAACCATTTGTGCAATGTAATATCCAGAGTCTTCTTTTAACGTTGAGCTAAGACTAAGAAGAATTTTTGGAATGGATTCAGACCACTTATTATTTTATTATAATAAGTGGAATTATGACATTTAATAGCAACTTTCAAAGTTCGATGAAATCTCCTAATTTTACCGTTACACTGTGGATGATAGGAAGTTGTGTGCTGAATTTTGACATATAATTGCCAAGGTTCGAAATAGTTCAGAAGTAAACTGTGCTCCACGATCCGTGATAACTTGGTAAGGAACTCCAAAACGAGTGATCCAATTTTCATAAAAACTCTGGCAACGGGTTCTGCTGTTATGTCACGCAAAGGAATGGCTTCCATCCAACCAGTATAGCGACCAATGCAAGTCAAGCAATACACAAAATTATCGGATGGTGAATAGAGTCAATGTGAACTACGGTAAAACGTTCATCAGGCTGCTGATAAGTTCCTAGTTCAGAATTGGTTTGACGTGAAACTATTTTTTTGACAACCAACACAGGCACGGCTCCATGTTCGTATATCCTTTTTGATATTTGGCCAAATAAATTTGGATGTCATTTCTTTAACAGTCGACTTGATTCCTGGATGAGCGAGGCCATAGATTTGTTGAAATATGTCCATTTTAAACTGTTTGGGTATAAAGGATCTAATGTTAGAAGACTTATAATACCACAAAATTTTACCAGATGGAAGTAAATAATAAACTTTTGAAATTTAACGTTTTATTTTGAGCTTGTAAATCTTGTAATTCTTTATCATTAACTTGTTTATCTACAATTTGATCATAATCAATCAGTGAAATAGAGATATCGGCTATTCTTGATAACTGATCTGCAACAATGTTTTCACTTCCGCTAATATGGCATATATTAATAGAAAACTGAGATATGTATTGCAATTTTCGCATTTGTTTTGGTGATGCCTTTTCACTCTTTTGTCTGAAAGCGTAAACTAGTGGTTTATGGTCCGTAAAAATTTTGAAATCGCGACCTTCTAACATATGTTTAAAATGTTTAATTGGAAGATATATTCCCAATAACTCGCGGTCAAAAGTACTGTAATTTTTCTGAGTGCTATTTAATTTTTTCGAATAAAACGCTAAAGGTTTCCATGCTCCATTCTCAAACTGTTAGAGAACTGCACCAATAGCCGAATCAGATGCATCCGTGCATAATGGCAAGGGCTAATTTGAATTAGGATAACTTAAAAGAGCTACATTTGCCAAATCCTGTTTACATTTTTCAAGGTTTAATATAGCTTCAACTGACCATTTAATTTTTCATCTATCTGTCATTTCCTCTGTTACTTAATAAAAGTTTTCACATTAATCTATGTCTTAAAATTAGAAATTAAAGTTAATGACCTAAAACTGCAATAGTATCTTACAGTACAAGAGACAAAAAATTGACAGTTTCACTCACGCGTGTCTCGGATTTTCGCAATGCTTATGGGGGTATTCCAACTACGCGAATGAAAATCCCCCCCCTCGTCCTTGTATAGTCCAACTGCGCCAATCAAAATTTCTTACCCCCGTTGCATACAGGTTACAATTTTACTTTTCGAAGCCAATTGTAGCCAAGGGTGAAAAAAAATAAAGAAATAGAATTACATATCACAATCACAAGAACAAGTGCAAAATATTTAACAAGCAGGCTAATTACTTGAATAACAGAGCTAACAAAGAAAATAAAAGGTATTAGTAAACATGCATATTAGCATTACAAACATCTTTCATTAATTACAATATTACAGCAAGGAATATTGTAATAATATCATAAATTAAATAATTATAAAGCCTATCAATTGTATTTTTTATAAATGACATCAATAATAGTCATGATAACTAGACTGGAAAATTTAGTATTGCTCACTAGCGTTCAAAAGAATATTCCTTATCAAAGTGTGCTAGAAATATTTTTTGTTAATTAAAGTAATCATGTAAATATTTGCAGAAATTAATAGTTAAATTAAAAAAAAAAAAAGCTCAGCATGAAATCTATTATAACAACATTAGTATGCGTTTGGAACTCTGACGTATAACTTGTAAATAAATTTTAATTATTATGATAACATACATATGAAACTTGAATACAGTGCAATATTTGTGAAAAAGGAATGAATTAAAAGGGAACTGAAAATCTCAAGATAGGAATATAAAGGAGTTCGTTTTTTTTTTTCCTTTTTTGTTAATTATGAAAATTCCGTAGGCACTCATAATTATCAATTTATTAATTAAATGGGCATTAGAAATTAAATGTATGCGAAAGTACTTCAGGTAGAGTAACTGGAAAACAGAATAAATATTTAAACGTTTCTAGTATTAAAATGTGGAATTTGTAAGAAAGTTAAATAAACTTAAAATAACCATAAACAATAAAGCATAAATAGTTAAATAACTTATCAATGACTAAAAATGGAAAGCTTAATACGGCAATGTATTGCAATAATATTAGTGTGAATTTAGAACCACTTAAGAAATCCAATTTTTAGATTTAATAAAGATAATTGTTTAAATTAAATTAGAACTATTCACCTAAAATGGTAAATTTGATAGTTAAAATCATTCTGCTATCTAAGATAATTTGTTAATATTTATTTAGACAAGAAACTTATTTAAGGTGCGCTAGAAATCCGATATTTGATAGGTTGATTATGTATCAGTTTTGTGTGTGTCATTAATCTATCAATTTTATTATTCTAAACTGATATATATATATCAGGGACTAAAATCTATAACTTGGAAAGTTTTTAATTCTTGCAGAAAATAAAAAAGATCTGGCTCATCATTCTTTTAAGCATCATAAAACTTTAAAATGAGTGTAAAAGAAATTCATTTTTACTTTAGCACACGCCAGATTTTAAATTAGTATTTGTTTTGTATGCCCAATTTTTACAATATTGATAAACGAAAAGAGAGGCTTGCAGTCTCAATAAAATGTCCCATTAATAGCGATAAATGACTTTTTGTAGCACCCAATCTTCTTGGTAAAGAAAGAGGCCACAGCAAACGTCGCGCAGTTCGTGGATTAGATAAGAGGGGGAGGGGATCCTCGATCAAATTTCGTGTAGTTATGGGGTCCCACAAAATTTTTGTAAATATTTTGGGATCCTGGGGTCGCGAAAAACTCTCAGTGATAAAAAAAGTGTCGCGACTGGGAAAGAAAGTTTAAGAAGCCCTGTTTTAAATCAATCAATTTCCTGACGCCAACCCATTTTTTTCCTGTTTTGTTTCTCAGCCGAATTATGTTTCTGTGGGAATTTTTCTATATTTTTACTGTTCCAGCTGAATGGAAAAACACGCTAAAATGTTTCAAATGACTAATAGGGGAAGAGAATCAAATATCCCACATTATTAATATTATCTCTCTTTATCTCCTGTTTCAATTTTGAGTTGAATTATGTTTTTGATAGAATATTTCCATATTACATATTTCAGTTCAACAAAGAATCAACTTTTAAAATATTGAGGAAAAGCATGTACTAAAATGTTTGAAAATGAATATATGGGATAAATAAATAGATAAATTAGTTTTTTTCTAGGAGTGTTGGAGTTCTTATATATATATATATATATATAAATTTAGAACCATCTTTTCACAAAGACAAAAATTGAAATTCAAATGAACTTCATAAAATCCTATAAATTTAGAATAAGAATATTTTAAAATGTAAAAATTAAAACAAACCAGCACAAGAAAAACAAACAAACAAACAAACAAACAAAGAGTGCAAAAGAACAAGAAAGACGAGGAATCCAACCAACTTTAACACAACATCGTCAAGAGGAGGTATGTCGAATTTAATTACATTTCCCCTTCTATCCATGCATTTTGGTATCCAGAATCAGCTGATGAACCATTTCAATATACTTTTTTATCTTACTAGCTCACCCGAAAATTCTGGTCCTCCTCAAAGCGAAGGAAACTGGCAAAAATACAAAGTAAAATCATTAAAAATATCTTCCAATTTAACAATATTTTTCTAATCTAAAAAGAATCTTAAAAAAGTGAAAACCTGCCCTTAAAAATATAAATTAAAATCATACAGTGAAAAATCTTTGAAAGTTCGAAATAGTCTTAACACAAAACTTTGCTAGAACCTCTTATCAAACACCAGTAGCAAAGGGAAATGGGAAAAAAGGAAAATCATTAAAAATGTCTTCCAATTTAAAAAGATTTTACTAGTCTAAAAACAATATTTGATATTCTACATTTACAGGATTTTATGAATTTTAATTTCAGTTTTTAATCTTTGTGAAAATTCGTTCTAAATTTCTTTCTTTATATATTTACGAAAATTCTTGGAAGGATTATAAATTTTCATTTAAAAAAATTATTTGTATCTACGTAGTCGAAACGCATCTGTATATATCTATTTCACACAAATCCCTTTCTCACATAAAATATATATGTATGTTATAGTGTTGCGAGGCCCCAACTTGTCAGCAACAGTGGTAGTGATTGCTATGAACTGTAAATTACACAAACTCGTAAGAAGGGTTTAAATCCCTTTTTATTCCACTTTAGAAATAACAGCTGCGTTCACTTGACGCTCACAAACTACGCCGACCCGGAGGTTTAACAAAACAGAAATGTGAAACTAAAAATAAATGACAGGATGAATAAATAATGAGATCACTACCTACGAGGTTCTAAAAATCGTAACTAACTTAACCGCGTTCTAAGATACAGCTGAGATTCAGAAAAATTACTGATTAAGTAGTTGAAGATTCAACCAACTGCCGAAATAGGCACACAGGCCGAAACGCGCGATTCTTAAATTTCTACCTAGCAACCTTCACGCTCGTGATTCAAGAAGCACACTCACAATCTCATTTCCCTTCTATTTAAACTCAACTTACTTCTGCTAAAATTTGAATAGACTGCGCGTTCTACTATAATTTACATACTCTGGCATTGGCAATTCTAGGGGAAAGTAAAGGCTAGACAGGAAAGATAGCTTAAAATAAATGTTAGTTAAAATAAATATAAACCCTACATTTGCCGCTGCCAGAATTTGGCAAACTTGGAAGCAGGTTCTAGAAACGACCTGTGGTAAAGTTTCCATATTCTGACCTAAAACTCAAGAGCTCCGTTTACATAAAACAAACTGTTTCCTAAAACAATTACAATCATTTCTGTAGATGATTAAATTACCATATCTTCTTACAGGATCCTTTGGTCTTCATCAATCAATCTTTTTCTCTTCCTTCCAGCATCTGGAAGGAGTAAGTATCAGTATATTCGAAATACATTATGATTTACACTTTCTTAACACTCGATACATTTTCGTTTTCGATCCTTTTCTTTTCCTTAATTAACTGCTTACATTCACATTCATTCAAATATTCAAACATGAATTTAACTTTACCCTGGTTCTCCACCATGTGTGGTGTCAAACGGGAATCTTCGTGTTTTTGTATTACAACACTTCCCCTAACCACAATGATTTGTTAGAATTCAACGACCAAATATGACACACCTTAATCGAACATACTGAAACTCGATGAGCTATGTTTAACATTCTTAAAATTCAAGTGTAGGTGGAGAACCCTACAAAACACATTTATTCTAAATTCCCCCTCATTCATCTTTAGACATGCAGGCTTTCGCTCTAAAGCATGATTTTATCTACTTAGATTTGAACTCGTTTCTTTTGAGCATTTACATTTAGCATCTAAAATTTTATGCTTCTAGACTAAATTCTACTTTTACATAACTTTCAAGTATTTACCTATATTTACAAAATTCTAATACATATGATTTTTACAATTTACAATAAGATGAATAAGATAAAAATAAAATTTTACTTCACGCTTTCTTCCCCAAGCTGGCGGCACTGAAACTAAATATTCCATTAATACAAGAGTACGAAGTTATTTTACTTTCGGCCAAATTTTGGCTTTAACATAACAGAACTAGTCTTTCGACCAACAGGAACTGCTTGCTGTTAGATTTTACACTTAAAGAAAATAATGCTTTTGCCTTAGCTAACTACAGTAAACAAAACTAAGTCTCAACCGAGACAAATTGACTTCCGTCAACACATAGAACTTCGTATTTACACATAACATTTCAGAAAAAAAGAAAAATTTATAGAAGATTTTAACTTATCTTTGAGTTTTCGATGCTTGGAACTCCGACATCCTCTTCTGGCAAAATTGATCCCAAGTTACAGAGTTCATGGAAGTTAATTTTTGATTTGGGGTTCTTCGAGTTTCCTCCATAGGGACTTTTCTTTTTCGCCCTTTGTACGCCGGCCTCTTGGGGTGGTAGTCTTCGGGTTCCTGTCTTTTCCGTTTGGCCCCTGGACGGCTGGTCTTGGCGGTCTCCGGTCTGGATTCTTGCTTGAATTTTTTCTGTTGGTGGCAATCTTTTCGTTCCTCTTTCTGTCTTTTTCTTCTCATGCACGGCGGCCTTGTTTGCTCCTGACTATCTCGCCCTGGAAGTGGTTTCCTCGACGCAGATTTTCTTGGTCTTTTCCTGTTTACCAAAGATTCCTTACGAGGCGGTGTTAATTTCCTGCATTTCTTGAATGCTGGAGTCTGATCATTTTCCTTCCTTCTTTTCGGGACCCTCGAATGACTTGTGGAAGGGCTAGGTTCCTCTTCTGTTCTCTGCTTCTTGGGTGGTGGAGCGGGTAGCGTTAATTCTGGAATTTCCACTTCTTTTGCGCTTGAGTTCTGCAAGAAACTTTTAAGGATTTCAAAATCATTTTGATTATAATATTTTTTCACCTGGTCGGGACTTGCTTTACAGGTTTTCCCTCTCTCGTTCTTAAGGTACAATACGACTCCTTTGATTTCCTGTATTACATAGGGGCCTTCAAACTATGGAGCATTTTTTGCAGTGAAATTATCTGGGGCACTTGATAAAGAAAATTTCCGCTTTAACACTTTATCACATACTTTAAAATCTGCTTCACGGCGTTTTCGATCATAGTAAAATTTCTGTCTATTTCTTGCCGTATCCGAACTTTTAACCGCCTGATCAATAAGTTTCTGTATATCTTTTTGTTTGAATTCTTCTTCCCTTTGTTGCACAAAGAATAATTTATCTAGTGGCGTAATTAACTTACGTCCTAAAAATAATTCTGCTGGAGTTTTTCCAGTAGTATCATGATTTGCTGTTCTTAAAGCCTAAGCTAACTCATTTATGTAGCCATCCCAGTGCTTGTGATGTGTGCTAACATAACTTCGAATTATTTTTACAATATTTTTATTAACTCTTTCTGCGATGTTTGCCTGTGGTCTATACGGAACCATTTTGATATGGCGTATGCCAAGTCCAGAGCAAATGTTTTCAAAAATTTGGCTAACGAATTGTTTACCGTTATCGCTAATGACTTTTATCGGTGCACCGTATTTTAAAATGTACCTGTGTAAGAATGCATCTGCAACTGTTTTGGCTGACGCGCGTTTAAGTGCAACAATTTCTGTCCACTTTGAAAAATGATTACTAAGAGAAACGATTACTAGAATTATTACTAAAAGAAAACGATTTTTATTTAACTCACTCTGGGGGAAAGGACCAAGAAGATCTATGCCTAAAATTTCATTCAGAAATGTAGCGCGAATGCTATTTAAGTACCCGGCCGGGCTGTAATTAATATCATTTATTAACTGACATTGAATGCAGGACCTGACATACGCAGTTACTATTTTGTATAATTGCGGGAAATATACCGCCTCGCGTACCCTTTTTTCTGATCCCTAAATGACCCGATGCTGGCGCGTCGTGTAATTCCTTCAAAATGCTCAATCGAAGAGAGGCTGGGATGATTGGTCTATACTCAAAATTTTCGTTTGTTGATTTCGTATAAAACAATAAATTATCTATTATTTCATAGTTTTCTGCTCTACTTCTTATTGCGGCGATACCTGCATGTTCAAAGATTTCGGGGTCTTTTAAATAAGCATAAATACTTCCAAATTCAGGATCAGCTTTCAATTCAGCAATAATTGTTTCTCTAAAATCTAAAATTTTAGAAGTCAACACAGCGCATTTGAGTTCATTCCCTTCATCGTCCAGTTTTATTCGAGATAGTGCGTCAGCTACATTATTTTCTTTCCCTGGTTTATATTTGATTATTAGATTATATTCTTGAAGTTTTAAAGCCCATCTTATTAACCTGGGCGTTAGGTTTTTCCCCGAGTAAAGTCTACCAACAGCCGCATGATCCGAAAAGACTGTTACTGGCGCTTTGCCGAAATAAACTCGAAATTTCTGTACAGCTATTAATATGGCTAATGTTTCTCTCCCTGTAGCTGTATAATTCCTTTGCGTAGAGTTTAAAGTTTTACTAAAAAATGCCAAAGGATGGCCATTCTGCATGAGAACCGCACCTACGGCATAGTCCGACGCATCTGCTGCAATTTTCAGGTTTTCGTCCTCTTCTGGGAATTTCAAAACCGGGGCATTGATGAGTGCTTCTTTTAACCTTTCAAATGCTGTATTTGCTTCTGCTGTCCACGTAAACTTACTTTTTTTTCTTTTAATTACTAGCAACGGTTCAACAATGTCCGCTAAATCTTTTATGAACGACCGATAATAAGAACATAACCCAAGGAAAGAAGAAAGTTTCTTGGCGATATTGGGAGGTGGGAAATTCTTGATGGCTTTTATTTTTGAATCTTGAGTTTCTATACCCTTTTGCGAAATTTTATAACCCAGATATTTAAGTTCTTTAGTCGCGAACTTGCATTTTGATGCGTTAATTGTAAGACCGGCCTCTTTTAATAATTTAAAAACCTCTTCCAAGTCTTTAATGTGTGGTTCCAACGTACTACTCGTTATAATTATATCATCTAGATCTATTAAAGTCGATTTTCCTTGGACAGGCTTTAGAAAAATGTCCATAGCTCTCTGGAATGTTGACGGGGCCCCACACAACCCAAAGGGCATGCGTAAAAATGCATAAGTGCCCGATTTTGTGATAAACACGGTTTTATGTATATCTTCAGGTGTCATAGCTATTTGATAGTAGCCAGACGTTAAGTCCAATGTAGTCATGTATCTCGTAGACTTAATCTTTCTAATAATTTCCTCTATTACCGGCAAAGGGTAAACCGGGAACTTAGTAATACTATTAAGCTTTCTTTAATCGATAGCAAACCTCCAAGCCCTTTTATCCGAAGGAGGGAAATCGTTCTTTTTCCTACATAATACGACTGGACTCGCGTACTCACTATTTATGGGCGTTATTATCTGGTTCTGCAGCATTTCCTGAATGTGTTCCTCGATAATTTGCTCTTTCTGCTTATCATACCGGTAAAGTTTAGTCCTACAGGGTTTATCGGCAGTTAGTTGTTACAATTTGACAGTTACCAAGCCGCTCTGAAAACAAGTTTGAAAAAGTACTCACCACTTGCTGGATGGCTTGGCTTTCATGGACGCTCAAATGGTTCAAGTCTAGCTGAGGTTCTTCCACTGGCTCCCCCATCCTCCGATCCATCTCCAGCATGATCGAATTCTCCTGAAAATTCAGCTTGGCTTTCGCGGCCTTTTAAAAACTCCATGCCTAATATGACTGGACTCTGCAAATTTTTCACCACAAAAATTAATACTTTAAGGCTTTCATCTTTTATCTGTATTTTTAATGATAATTTCCCGATACATTGACAGATTTTTCCTTGGGCCGCGATAATTTCTGTGTTTTTATTTTTAAATAACCGTAACCTATTAAAATTCTTCCTAAAAATTTATCACTCATAAAATTACCTTCTGCCCCTGTATCAATGAGGGCTTCTACTGGTACATCGCCAACCAGGACATGTATAATTGGTAATTGGGAATTCTTTACCACGACCGTGTTTAAGTATCTTCTTGAGGGTTTTTTCGAAACTTCCGGGGTCTGGACCCTCGCTTTTACAGGCCCCTCTACTTGTTTAAAGCTTTCCTTTCAACTTCAGTCTTTTGGGTACGCGGACGGTTTTTTTCAAATTTCCTTTTTGCGCCTTGAACTTCTAGCTTCGATGAGTTGGTTTGATAGCTCTTTCCCCCATAAGAGCGATTTGTGTTTCCGGTCTGTTGATTTGAGAATTGCCTGCGGGGACCTTGAGAATACGATGCCCCTCTAGATTTTTCAGCTATTCTTCGGTTTTGGAACTTGACCGCCAACTCGAAGAGTTCCTGCACGGTGCTTGGATTTCGGATTTCGAAGTAATCTTGGACAGCAGGTAGCAATCTTGGTAAGATTATTTCAATTATCTCCGTGTCAAGTTTCTTTCCATACAGCATATCCGTCAGCTTAACTTTTCGCAGAATAAAGTCCGTTAACTCTTCCATATTACGTTGATAAAAACTATACAGCTCGGCTTCTAGCTTTGCTCGGTCTTTCACTATGGGGAAGGTCTTTAATAATGATATTTTGAAATTTTCAAAGGTATATGTTTGGCCTCCGAATTCTCCTAATAAAAATTTTCCTATACTCTTCCACCATAGTGAGGCCTGTCCTCTTAGTGCAGACGAGGCAATGGCAACTTTTTGTCTTTCAGGCACAGGGTATAACTGGAAGTGATTTTCGAGGTCTTCTAAGAATATCGCCACCGAAGTTTTTCCGTCGAAATTGACGTTTGGCTTGATAGATGCTCTCATCGTTTGGCCCAGGTATCCAAATCCTTCTAACTTCTAACCTTCTAAACTTCAACGAACTGCCGAAATATGCACACAGGCCGAAACGCGCGATTCTTAAATTTCTACCTAGCAACCTTTACTCTCGTGATTCAAGAAGCACGCTCACAATCTCGTTTCCCTTCTATTTAAACTCAACTTACTTCTGCTAAAATTTGAATAGACTGCGCGTTCTACTATAATTTACATACTCTGGCATTGGAAATTCTAGGGGAAAGTAAAGGCTTGACAGGAAAGATAGCTAAAAATAAATGTTAGTTAAAATAAACATAAACCCTACAATGTATAAAATAACCAAATAAATTGTAAAGGAAGTCAGGATAAAAAATATGTTCTGTTCACTTAATTAGCAGCTATGAAATCCTAAAAACGTAGTATGAAATTTATAATGGCACAGGCATTAAAATTGATGAAAGTAAATAAAAGTTTAATGATAGAATGTACTTTATAAAATTAATAACAAGTGATTAAAATATATATTTGAATTACTTAAAACATGGAAGTTATTTGGTATAAAATTACTGCTTCAAATTTTCAGATTACTAATGTTTATATTTAAAGTCTCAACTTGCAATCTTAATCCACATAACAACCATTGCAAAAATCACACATTATATTCCAAAGATAAGCAGCATACATTTTTTTCAAAATCTTGCATAATATTAAATATTGGCTTTTGATAGTCAAGTTGATACAAGATACAAATAAGATGAACTGTTTTTATGATTTTAGGCTAGTAGTTTATTCTTCCATTCACTTACTTTTCTACAGTATTTCATTTTTATATGCTCGACTGTCCAAAATTTCAAGAGCTTTCTGGATATTTTTAGTTGAATTTTTACTGTACACACATTTCAGTATTTACATCGTCAAAAGTGCACAGACACATACTTGAAGTAAATTTACTTTTACAGCTAAATACAGGAACTGGAAAACAAAAAAGTACTTATTCGGAGATTGTATTTCTTTTTCGTTCATGAAAATCAAAGTTCATTACACAAACATGCAATCACACTGCACAAACATGTATGGAAATTCTTAACATATTTGGTAATACTGATAATTATGTTAAATCAATCAGAAAATATTTTAATGTATAACAAATGAATAAAGTAGTTAAGCTTTAATTAAACAGAGCATAATACTACAGTTACGAAGATATTTAGTGTTATAAAGTTAGGTAATTTAGTAAATTTCAGTTTTCAACAAAGCAATGAAGTATTTTGATAATTATGAAGTTCTTTGTATATCTTTATAGATGAACTTTATTGCTGTTTTAAGCAATTAAAAAACTGTGCAAATCATTTTAATAATTTTGAAATATATGCACTAAAAGAAACATTAAAATGTATTAATCTATTTGTCAACCTTGCAAAAGTCTGCAGAATGCTTCGTAGTTTTTAAGCACACAGAGGCACTACAATTCTTATTCCTTGATCTGAAGTTTTCTGCAAGTGTTTTTTTATTAAAATTGCTGTATTGGCACACATACAATTTTTCGTATAGTGACTTTAGATCTGGATAAGCTTTTCGAACAATCTCGTTTGTTTTACTGTCGTCGCTGAATTTTGCGATGAATGCATCACATTTATTGGCTCAGTATCACTTTCTAGAATTTTCATACTGTTAATGTATACATCAGCAGTGAATTATTCTCCTCTTTCCTCAAATACACTACGCCGATAAACAATAACCATTCACTAAAGATTTTGTGTAAATTTCCACTCATAATAATTTAAATTGCGAAAATCTCACAATTAGCACCTAAGCACACTATTCAGCACCGTTTCGAAAGCGCGCCGTAGTAGTCAAAAGTGGGGTACGCCGTCTTTTATTTGCCAGGTGAAACTAGTCGATAATTCCGTGACGTCAAAAATTCGAAAAGTGGGGTAGGTTTTGGGAATACCTTCTCCGGAGCTCAACACACTCTCTCGACGATGCACTAACCGCGATACACTAAGAGACTCTTTCGGTGCACTCGACGACCAACTCGGCACTCACTGACCGCCTGTCAACTCGATTGACTCCGCACAAACTACCTAACTGATTAACTCGATACTACTCTCCTCGTACCAGCAGGGTTTATACAACTTTTGGCTTGTGTTCGAGAACATTCTGGGCTAAACCGGTAAGAATTCGTTCCAGAAGGTTCTCCATCAGTCCATGGCATATCGTCAATTTTGTCGCCAAATGTCGCCAAATGGGGCAACCCTGCCTTGCCTTGCCATTTTATGGTAACCCTAAATCTGCTTTGTGGGGATGCTATCCCACCGCGGCTGCACATTTCGTAACAATATCTTTGTATTTTATGTCTGATGTCTGCTAGGCATTCAAACTGACCCTGTTTTCAATAGTATGTGTGCTAAAGTTGAATTTGGCAATAACTTGTGCTTGTGCTTAATTTGAGTTTAGAATTATCTGGTCAAACGAACATGTCATTTAAGCTTGTCTAAACATGTCCTTTAGATATCTGAAGTTCAGCGCTTGCGCCAGAACTCCATTATCCATCCATCCATCAATCAAAATTTGATACAATTATATTAACAGATTAATGGACATTGCAAGGTTGAATTATAATTATATATTGCATATTATAAGTTCTATTTTATCTGACGAGCGATTCAGGAACTATGCTTTCATCTGCATATCTGCATGTAAGAAATCAAATTTTTCTGATGCCTGAAAGCCTGCCTATGTAAAATTTAAAAGTGGGTCTTAATGCAGTACTTTGCGTTTGTTTAATTTTTAAATAGCTTAATAAATTTAATTTGTATTTTTGTAACTCATGTATTTTGCCTCGACTATCCACACTAAGTCTTCAGCTATTTGCAATTAAAAATGCTGGATTGAATAAAAAGTTTACATGAAAATGAAAATAGACATGTCACATATATAAATATGAAAGATGAAAAATATGCAACCTAAAATATAATTTAAATTAGCAATAACCCGTTGCTTCCTCATTTTACTTTGAGTATTTCCTCTAAAAATGGTTATAGCTTTTTCTGGACTACGTCATTTCTAAATTAATACTATTATGTCTTTTACATAACCATGATGGCGTAGCTAAATCGGAACGTAACTCAAAACTTCTGAAACAAAAACTTTTCTGTTAATAAGCTTTTTTGCCACTTTAGATAACTGGGCATATTGTTTCTGCTTCTGCTCTCGTTAAGACGCTGCCTCGCTGCTTTCTTCCTTTCGCAACAATATCAGAAATGTAAATGTTCTTGAAAAGGCACGATTAGTGTGTCAATGTGATTGTGCCAGCAAAAATGTTTATTGAAATAAACATGAATATTTAACATTATTACATCTAAGTCTGCATCATTATATCTACACTGCTGGCCATTTAAATTGCAATACCAGGAAGGAATGATCTGAGGAACTTCAAAATCACACGAAAGGAAGAAGAGGTTGAGATATGCAAATGATTAGTATTTCAGAGCATTTAGACGACTCAAGAGGAAGAAACAACATCTGAAGCATTGCATAAGAGAAAAGTTGTGTAGTGGATTTCTCACAGGAAAAGCGCTTTCTAAGGTCGGTGTTTGCTCAGAATATCGTGTTATACCTCGAGTAATAAGAAGAAATGCTTACCAGCAAGTGTCGGAATTCGATAGAGGCAGGATCGTTGCCTATCGAGAGTGTGAATTATCGTTCCGTGATTTCATCCGTCGCACTGGTTAACATCTAACCACTGTCATGCGAATATGGAATCAGTGGGTTGCTGAGGGTCATACTGAACGGCGTGCACGATCTCAATGTCCTCCCATGAATAACGTCTGAGAGGAGAGACATATTGTGATGTCAGCCCTGCAAAATTGTACAACCACATCGCGGACCATTAGTCAGGAAATGGGCATGTTTGAGGCACGCCCAGCATCCGCTTGCACGGTGCGTCGATGTTCGTAGCAGTGCGGACTACCAGCACGGCGACCATTACTTAGGCTTTCTTTGACAATGCAACATAGAGAGAGACAAGGGACTCTGACGCACCGAACGACAAAGCTGGATACAAGAGTGCCACAATTTAGTCTTTTCAGACGAGTCCCGATTTTGCGTGCAGTATTCAGATGGCCGTATACATGTCTGGAGGCTCCGAGGAGACCACACGTCATCTGCTTGCATTCGATACCGGCATAGGGGCCTTGCGCCTGGTGTGATGGTTTGGCAGTCAGTGGGTACACGACATGCACATCTCTAGTTCGGCTCAACGGTAATTAGAATACAAATCGGTACATTTCTGATATCTTAGGTCTAGTGGTTGTGCCCTATCTTCGAGGCCTGCCAAACGCCATCTTCCAACAAGACATTGCAAGAACACATGTTGCACGTGTTGTTCTGACCTTCCTTGATAGACAAGATGTTCGGTTGCTGCTCTGGTCTGCACGGTCTCCAGATCTGTCACCCATTGAAAACATCTGGTCATTGATTGCTCAGAGACTGGCTCGCCACCTCTCTCCAGCTAATACGTTTGATGAAGTGTGGCATAAGTTTGAAGGAGCATAGAATGAGTTGCCCGTTTCTATCATCCAAGCCCAGTTCGACTCTATGCCTAACTGGATAAGGGTCGTTTATGCTGCCAGGGGTGGCAGCTGTTTCTTCTAATTTCGCACCCTTGTACACTCCAAACTGCTTACGAATTTAATCATTTTATCTTCATGTCGTACTGTTTAAGTACATTAATTATCATTTTGTATTTGCTTTCCTTCATGGTGTTTCAATTTTAATGGACAGCAGTGTTTTTATCTATCTAACACCGGTCTCTTTCTCTTTATGCAGGTAGAATGAGCGAAACATAAATGTTATAAAGCGATAACTTAACCTGTCCTAAGCTAGAAGGAGCAATAATTTCATTAAAAGGAACTGGTAGTTTCGACCTGAGTTCGATTCCAGGGGAACGGGCTGACTGCATTGGTCTTTTCGTGTTTTTCCCCATGTTCAAAGTGTATACGAGTTAGTTTCCTTTAGAAAGTCCTCCACAAAGGCATTCCTTTCTCTAGGCAAGTATTTTTAGTGCTCTTTTCCATAATCAACTAAACAAATCAAAAACAGTCAAAAGGAGACGTTTATGCGTATAGACTGTTCAGCGTGAATCGCCAACCTAAACCCCATTGAACATGTTTCATATTCGCTCTAGAGACGTTGCTTTTCTGAAGCCCTTCCCTGAAGACAGAAAATAATTTGTTTAAAAAAAATAATAATTGCTAATCCCGACTGCGAGCAGATAGTCTACGTTAGAAACAACGAAATGAAGCAATCTTCAATACTTTTATACGGGGCAATCATAATTCTTTTTGAAGTATTTTGTTCGTAGCAATCCTCGTTTTAGTCAGTTTCTCTATGAGCTAATTTTTGAAAGCAATATATTATTCGTGCTAAATATTTTTATGCCGTTCTGAAATCAACAAAGCAATTGTAAATCACTACATTCAATCGAACGCTTTGTAGTAGTTATTGTTTACGATGATTATCTGATTTTTATATTATTATGAAAAAAAAAGAGTTTTATTCTTTAATATGTTTATGTTAGCGCTTCATTAATTACCATAATCTGTTCGAATAATTGAAAGAATTTCGTAGCTGATCTACTTTTATCAGAGACTGCAATGACCAATGCATTATTTTCAAAAGTTTTTTAAAAATACAAAGGAAATAAACGTAGGAAACTTTCTAAGAACTACTTTAAAAGAATGGTACTAAGTTCGGAAAAAATTTATATTAGAGTTATTGCTGTTATAACTGTGTAGATCTAAAAATTACTGGAATAGAATTTCTGTATTCAAGTAAGTTCTACTAAGACGGGCTCTAGACTAATTTCAAACGTGTGCTCTTTCTTACGTGTATCTCTCTACACATGGGCACTTGAAACAGTAATAAGAAAAAATGTTTTTACTCTTTCCCTAATTTACGGAAAAATATCCCAATGAATTTAAATCTGCAACATTTTTTATTGTTTTTGTATTAAAATTATTGCAAACCATTATGCAGTACTTTTTAAAAAACCCTGAATAAAAAAATAGAAAAGCTTTCAGTTCGACAGAATCTTGTTGTTGTCTGAATTTTTAAATAACTGCTTTAGGTTAAAAGGAAAAATTCAGTTTCTTTGCTTGCCTTAGCTACTGTTCAGGATTACAGAAGCAAGAGATCCTCTTTTACATGAGATAAAACTAGGTCATAATACTGATAAGTTTCCGGTTTAACGAATATCTGAGAGTAAGAGAGATCCAAGTAAGCCCTTTCATATTTGGGTGGTTTCTTATTTTATTTTCCTCGCGAAAGTATTCTGGCGCCTTTTAGGAGGCAGCTGCAAGTATTTCTGTCACTTTATGACACCGAGTCGTTCATCAACACGCACTCACCCACGACTGTTACGTCACCGCGGACTTTCTTCGCTCTTTCCATCAGCTGGGGATTCTGCATGGTTGACATCTGCGCCGGGGAGCTCGACACGAAAATGTATCGCTTCGACGGCTACTTCAATGGCTCTGTTTCCCGCAATATTTGAATGAAGTAAATTTTAAAATGTTTCTTCTTTATGCTTTATTCCAAATACTTTATTTCTGACGTCATTTGCCTTAATTGATTTCTTTCTATCTGCTAAACTGTTTGAAATACGAGAAAATTAGTTCGTAATTTGAGAAAAACTGTCTTTGCTTTTTGTTACGCCTTAAATTACAGTTATGTTCGTTAAATCGTTCTTAACTCTTAAAAAAATACAAAGAACTGGCTATGAAAAGCCCTTATATTAAAATCTTCTATGCGTTTTACCAGTTGATAGTAAGTATATTGGACAAGCATTAAGACAAATAGGTATTTGTAATTTTCCCAAGAAAGCTTTTTTACCGTACATATGCTAAAAAATTAAATTCTTCCGCTGTATGGAGACTCTTTTAGTCGTCGACCCAGAATTTATTTTTGTGGATGATTTTTGGATCGTCTCGGCTTCATGTCTGGTCGTCTGTAAATGATTCCTGGAAAGCAAACACGCTTGTCACTTGGAATGCCCATTTTCTTCTTTAGATATTAGATTGAGTAAAAATGAAGTGCTTTATGAAAGTGCGTTATATCGATGCTGCTATTGAAACTGTTCAAGAAATGCGGATGCTTGCAGAACAGATGTTACTTATATAAAATCGGATTAATTGTCTCAAAATGAGCATAGAGACTGTTTGTGAGAATGATATAGCTTCTAAAAATGACTAACTGTACAAAATATTCAAGTTTTAAGAATTCGGAGCAGTTAATTTTTTATACTGCTTATGTCCTCATTTACATACATCATGCAAGTGTTAGACTTACCGAGTGCAATGCTGCATTGCAACTGGAATACCTATGGTATATAAATAGTTGTAATATTTAGATTTCGTAGGAAACTAATTATATATAAATTTATGGAAGGAATTATATTGTATGTAATGTATATTCTCTCTACTATCAGCGTGCTTTCCTGATATAACTGGAAACATGCCCAGCTACAGATTAGGAGATGAAGCATTTCTAAGGAATGAAATGAGCATTTTTAACGTTTTTCCCTCCGAAAACCTACCGGAATTAAAATGTGGTGGACGATAAATCATCACCACCAGAATTGAGAGATTGAGTACCCTCCTCTTCTCAGTCGTCTTTGAGGCAGAATGCAAAGCTTTTTCTCCCTCTCTACCTCGTGTCTTCATGCTGTAATTGGAAGCAAGTCGGATTAGTAATCAGTATAGGTCAGAGTTCGAATACCAACGACAGCAATGCACATTTTTTACTTGTACATTTATCTATTACGAACCCGTACGCACGCAACACTTTTATGGTGTCAGAAGTGGGATTACGAAAGGTTACGAAGTCCGATAAAAGGTTAATAAAACTTACTCTTATCAAAAGAAATAGAACAGAACTCTGGAATTTTCCTCAGAGATATTCGTACAAGTGTTCACAATATCACGCAATATCATCAGTAGTTATACTTCCAACTACTAAAAACATTAAACTACAACGCAATGCAAAGAGAAAGCTAATCCGACCTCAAGCTGAACTTGTAACAGTAACAAAAGCAGCTAAGTGAACAACTGACTAAAGCGTTCTCTCTCCGGCGTTTTCTAGATTTCAACTGGCTGCTCGAGATCTTTCTAGTAATTTCTGCTTCTCGAGATTTCTGGAAAGCAAAAAGGGGGTGGAATTACGGTTGAAGCTAACATAGTAGTCAATTACATTTATTCAATTCAAATACAAAGTACCGAGATATCCATTTACTCAATGTTAAATGCACGAGCTCCTGTGTTTTCACTTTTCCGGCATAGCTTTCTCTTAAAAATTTGTCTCGCGCTGCATTGCACGGGGAAATACAACAATTTTAATTATAAGTCTACTAAAACTAGCTATGTAAATACAAATTTCGTAACAATATCTTTTCAAGATTTCCTTCTAATTTTGATCACCATTATAAAATCATAAGCCGAAAGGGAAACTCATGTTGAAATGTTATTATTTAGATTTCATTTGAAGTTCTTTCATTGCCTGTTAAGAACTCTCCTTTGTTTATAACCGCAGTCCCTCAAACCTAGTATAAAATTATTAATAAATTTGGTCTAAATTTTTTTAAATCTCAGAACTAAAATAGAAGTAACTGCTTCCAAGCTAAAGCTTTTTTTATTTTCCACTTTTCATTCTTTAATATTAAAAATGACTATTAGTAATGATTCAGAAGTACTTAAATCACATTGACCATAAGCTTTTCTATATTATAATTTATGAAAAGTATCCTGCATTAGTTTTTTGTATTTTTATTCAAATAGAGTTTTTTTTTTTTTTTTTAGTTATATATTAAAATAAATGTGTCAAGACTTATACCTCTTAATACAAAAATTGTGTGGTCATTTGACGAATTCTTTTATGAATTCAATTATCTAACCGTTTCTGTTACACAGGAAAGAATGTGCTGTAAGAAAAGAAACAAGTCCAGAAGCTTTAAAATTCGCGCCAGTCGTCTTTTTTGAACAAAAAATAGGTCTACTCTCCTTTGGCGGTAATTGGCGAAACAGTCGACTATATGTTGGCAACCTTATCTCTTTCGCCTAACACTTCGGAACTCACCCCCAAAGTGCCGTAGCCTTTAAGAAGGAGAGTGAAAAAATAGCGCTTTTTCTCTTAACTGGCAGAGCACGTAAACAAGACTTAATTGAATATGTCTATTGTAGTTGATTAATCTATTTTGGATGATTCAAAAATTCTTAAAATACACGTGGGTCGAAATTTGAGTGTTTTCCAATTGAAAATGCAGAAGAAGTGATGAGTAAAATGCAAATTTTTGTATTGTTTTTAAATTTTAATGAAAAGAAAACAGAAAGAACTGTTGTCGGCAAGTACTCCTTAAAGCAGTTTAAAGTGATTTATGGGTAATAACGCTTCGCCTACTTAACTTCTCGAGTTTCGTTATTCAGCATTTAAGCGGTGTTAGGGAAAAAGGAGAAAGCCTACCATCAGAATGACATACCGAAATGTAACTTGGTTTTGACCATATGTTGGAAATATGCAAATATTCCTTACTAATTTAAGCTGATTGATCTGTATCTCAGAAAAATCAAAGAAGTACTATCCTGTGAAAGAAGAAAATTAATTTTGTTTTACGTATATTATTCTGATATTTAACTTCGTAGTTTTCTGTATTAAATTAGTTGGAAAAAAAAAAGGAAAAGATTCTCAAAAAGATTGCTAACGGATTTTGTTGGCAAGTTATTTAGGAAATATCATCACGTACTCCGTCCCCATTCAGTCAACTCTAACATGGCGATTTTCTTCCCTCTACCGTATAGAGAACTGCATCTAATAATAGTATTATTTATAATGGTTTTAATCCCATTTTACATTAATTGTGTTCCTCGAGGTAACAGGACAAATCGCAGACGCCCAAGAAATGTGAGAGAGGGAACCATCAGACTTGTAGGTGGAAAAACATCCTCGGAAGGTAATGTTGAAATTTTTCACTTAGGACAGTGGGGATCCATATGCGATGACGAATGGGATCTCAGAGAAGGTCATATAGTGTGCAAAACGTTGGGATTTTTGAATGCTTCGAAAGTGACACACAATTCTGAGTTTGGACGAGGAAGAAGTGAGTACATATCTAAACTTATTCAGCTTTTTGTTTATTACTGGTTTATTTAAATTCTCTATATAAGTATGCATTATTCTTTTCTCTAATCATCTGTCAACCAAATTTCTTTTTGCATTCCTAAAAATTTAAACGAATTATCTTTCAAACGAAGGGCTACGGAACTCTTATTTATGATGCTCACCAAGAGTAAAGATATCACAATGCTATTCTATTACATTCCTTACTCAATTCCCAGGTGCTAAAGTGTCCGATTGCTTGGGGTTTTTAATGTAACATAAAACCTTAATTTCTTCAAGTTCCTTATTTAATTTAAATATGTTTTTAAACAATAGCGCCGAGGTTTTATTTCGAATGGAGTTAAAACCTCTAACTCCTGAGAATGAATTTATAATTCAAATAACCTAATGTGACAAAAGCTAGGTTTAAAGGAGAAAGCATTTATGCTCCCTTCATTTAAATGGCCTGTGTTAAACCCATACTGAATCTAATAAGCTAAATGTTATATAATTTACTTACTCATATAATGGTTCTCCCATTGTAAGTATATATAAAGTAATTATTCCAATTTAAATAAAATAATTTAACAAATTCCTTGAATGGCTTGAGCCGAATACTGGTAAAATGTTCAGAGTTTGAATTCCGGTGGATGGGCTGGTTGCATGGAAGGTTTTATAGTTCTTCTCATATACAGCATGAACACGAGCCAGATTCGTTTTGAAAAAATTTCACGAAGGCATACTTCTCTTTAGGCAAGTAGCCCACGTGCGATTTGCCGTAATCAATTGAATAACATCAGTATGATTGCTAGAAAATGAATATTTGTCTATTTCTAAATCAGGTAAAAGTTAGTGGTGTATTAAAAATGAATTGAACAAAAAGTGCTTGATATAGTGTTCATCTACATCCATAATGATATCACTACTATCAACTTCATTAAAAAGACTCATTAAAAATCATTAAAAAAATCATTTACATTGTATTCCTTTTTTTTTTTTTTTTTTTTTTTAGAAAAAGAGTGCCCTTGTTTTCTCCAAACGAGATCAGAAATATGATTAAGCTTTTTACTCCTTACGTTTCACAAGAAATTACGAATAGTCATATTCATGAATAATCTGAGTCTTTGAATCTTTAAAATATGTATCATTTTAAATAATTTAGTAAAGAAAAGGGCTCAGGTTTCTGTAATCAAAGATAATTGGTTAGTGATTTGAGAATAACGAAAGATAACATTACAACTGTTTAAGATGTTAATTTGGTACTGAAAGTCAACAAATTCATCATGATGCTGCAGTGGCTCAAAGTAAAACTCGAGCACCTAATTTTTTACACTTTATGAAGTAGTAGAAAACTTTTGAAGTTACTTTGGAAGTTAAATGTGAGCATTTTTTTTTTTTTTTTTTTTTTTTTTTTTTTGTGGTTTCCTTGTTTATAAGGTAAGCAAGACCTAGTTTCTTTCAGAAAAGTTCTCCATGAAGATATTGTTTTATTATCATTAATAAACCAACTAGAGCTCAATGGCCAGTTAGCGAAAATAAATTGCACCTACCAAAAAAAAAAAAAAAAAAAAAAAGTCAGACATGTTAGTAATGCGTCCCTGGTTATAGAATTTAAAGTATTAGCAACGGAAAAGATGATTAATTTTCGTAGTGATTATTGCATTAACAAGGCGATAACATTTATTGTAACCAAAGCAGAGACAAGGTTAGTTTTAATGAGGCACTTGCCTTAAATGAACAACTAGAAAGGGCGCCGTATCAGCTACGAAAAGTTAGAAATTCATTTAAAAAAGGAATTACGCTTGTTGATTTTCAACTTTTAAACACCTAACAAAACCTAGTTTTAAAACATCACATTTACAATACCACCATTTTATAATTTAAGACAGTTCTTAAATATTAGTCTTGTTATATCTTTCATTCTCTGTGCTATACGGCCAACTCTCCAATTCCCATTAACTCTTTTTTTCTAGCCATCTTCCCGTCATAAATAAATGGAGAGACTCCATTTATTTATGACGAGCACAGTATCGCCATAATAAGCAGCAAAATTATTCGAATAAGAATTAATTGATTTATTTTATTAGGATGCCTCAATCAAATTTCTTTAGTACACATTTTTTATTGCATGATTTCCATTAATTCCTAGAAATTAAGTTAAGAGTTAATGAGAATGTATTATAAATAAGTTAATTAAGTTAACTAGACTGAATTTGTTCTGAAAAGTGTTATGATTCTCAACACTGTAGGCGCGATTTCCTAACTTTAAAATTTATAATTGGAATTAACGTTCTGAAGTTATTTACGTTTGAGTAATAAGCTTCATACCAAGCAGCACCGCATTGCCTAACATCAGTAATTCTCTTTTGACTTCCTTTAATTCGATCTGCAGTTCTTAAAGCTGTGTTTTTTCCATAACGCGTTTTCCATAGTTCACTAGTTGTTACCTAAAATTTATTTAAGCAATCACAATACACAGGAGTTTATTGGAATGGCACGTGGAGCTTAAACAAGGGTGTTTGAAAATGTAATGCTCCTTATATATCCATCTTTCTCCGTTTTTCCTAAAAAGTTTGTCTTGCTCAAGTTTTCATTATTCATTTCGTCGTTGGAAGGACATTGAGTTTCTGTCCTGATGATTTCTCTCAAAACTATGCTAATGGATTCATTTAAGTTATTCATATCCTTAGAATAGCTACAGTTTTTTGCAGGACGGATTTAAAGAATGCACATCTTAGTTTCATTTTCTGTTAAACCTGGAATATAAAGAGATAGAATTACTTAGATTAAGACATATAAGGTATTTCTCCCGCCTTCTTAACATGCCTTCGTGGTGTAATGGTCAGCACACTCGGCGAGTATTCGAGAGGTCCGAGGTTCGAGTCCTGGCGGGGAAATTGTATATTTTTCATGTTTCATGCTTCAAAAAAATCCTAATGTCTCTACAGACAAAGCACGCGAGGCTATCTGATTAAGGGAATGGATTACTTTCTATGGGAAACTGGCTCGTATTCATTACACTCGTATTCCCATCACACACACGTCATGAGAAAACTCTACTAAAACTACCATGCAGCCAGCCCGTACGCCGAGATTCGAACCCCGATTGAACTACCAATGTTCAGCGATTTTATCGCTCGGAGACTGGTGGTTCTGTAATAAGAGAAGAAATTTCTGATGCGTTCTAGTGTTGAAAATAAAACAACAAAATGAATTATTTGTTGTCAAAGAAATAAATTAAAAGGTTTCAGATTTTATTGTACTTGAATTAATCAAACCGTTCCGGCTTATTCTGAGATGAATGGTAGTTAGATTTCAAAACTCTGATATTCCCTAATGCTTGTAATAGCAAAAAAAAAAAAAAAAAAAAAAAAAAAAAAAAAACTTCTAATATTGGAATTAACAACAGTAGTTTAAAAACATTGTTTTATTAAAATAATTATAATAAATGATCAAAATAAAAGTTTTTTTTTTAAACCTTCTTTTACTAAAATAGAATGTACGCTCTAAGACATTGGTAACACTCAATAATAACCAAAAGCTTATTTGCTCACCAGTGGTTAATTGGATAAGCCACTGAGCAGTGGAGTCTCAGATCCTGATAAATGGGTGGTCTATATGTATATTTCCCATTAACTCTTTTTTGAAAATGTATTGGTTTTGCTCCTGTGAATACAAATCAAATGCCCTAAAAATGTCCTTCACGAAGGCCCTCACCTTTTTTGCCTTAATGAATTAATCAAACCATTCGAAAAATGATTTAACTATTAACGATTAAATTTTTTTAATATATAAAATGAGACAAAAAAAATCAGTATTTGGTATTTCATATAATTTTCAGTTCGTTATTATTATTTAATATTTACCTTAATACATGAAATTTGTATAAAGGATCAAACAATAGATCACCGTAAATGACTAAAAATATAAATACTGAGATATGAATTAGTTTAAAAATTTTATCTATGTTATTTGCATCAAATTTAATATTGCCAAGAAGCATAAAGATAAATAAAAGTTGCAATGACAAACTTTAACTGTACTTAAACTGCATTCATAATATAGCAATTAACTTGTGCTCAGATCACCATGAACAAGACGCTTGAACAGGTGTTTCCATGGTTTCACGCATGCTTTACATGAATACAAACCAGTTACCCTTAGAAAATCTTACACTGAGGCATTGTTTCCTTAGGCGAAAAAAATGTTTTAAAGCCCCTTGTATGAATTAAATAAAAAAAGAGAGATTTTTATTTACTATTTAATTATAAAAATCACGATATTTCTGAACAGTAAGAAACCAAAAGTTTAGATCTTGTAAGGCATATTTTGATTTTATAACAGATATTTTAAATTATATAATACAGATATTATAATATAGATTTATAACAGATATATAATACAGATTTATAACAGATATTTTAAATTATATTATTTATTATATAAAGATATATATATCTCTTTATGACACTTTCCTATCTCTTCTAGTTTCAGCTTACAATTCCTTACCAGAATGAGGCTTTAAAATCGCGTTAAATGCAAATGATAAGTTGAGTAGTATTTAAGTTCCACTGACTTCGAGACAGAGAGTTAGGATTCCTGAATAGCGTGCGGTGCCTTTTGGTTACGTCTCTCTGTTACTACCGTTCGGTTGTATTATGTGCCTTTTGATAGCTTTGCTGGCTAAGTTAAAATTACGGGCCAATTTGTTTAGAATTATATTAGCTTAGGCTAAATCTCTAGTTAATCATTAGTTAGTTCTTATTTCTTACATTTTGAGTTTAAGGCCCAAGTGGAGGCTTTGTTGTACGCCCTGAGAAAGGGACCAACTGTTAAATCTTTACTTTGAGCAAATAAAGGGCAATCAACCCTAAAGCTAAGTGGTTTAACCCTAAAGCTATAAGAAAAAAAGCTATAACTAAAGTTATAAGTTTAAAAGCTAAGTGAAACTTCATCTACATAATGTTTCTTAAAGAAAGTTTGCTTTGTGACCCACAGAGTATTAGTAACGAAGTAGCAAGGCCAATAGATGTTTCATTACTTTGTTAAAAAATAGAAGTGAATTATACTTTCGCATTAAGTTAAATTTAGTTTACATGCCAACCCTTAGCGAAAGGACATTACACGACAACCTCAAGTTATTGTGGATAGGTTTCAGGTCACTGCAATAAGGTTAAAAAAAGTTCATAAAATGATTCATATGAGTGTTTTGTTTTGCTGGTGCATATAAACTAGGCTGGTGCCTAAACTAGTACATTACTTCTTATGAAAAACTGTTAAAAAAAGAACGATTATGATTTTGATTACTATAAATTAGAAACATAAAGTTTATAGAATTTTTAATCTCCATAGATTTGCATTCTTCATAGATTTTTGATATCGTGTTAGATAGGTTATATGTTTGCACCTCAAAGTAATTTCATAGCGAAAACACAGATGTTATGCGCCAGCACACCATTTGTACCACTACAGCAATGTGAGAAACTAGCTTAATCCATCAGCGAAATCGAAGGTGGAAATAATTCGCCAGAGTATCGGTTTTAACTCTTTCGGCTACCAATTAATTGGTATAATACTGGATATTACAGAAAATGAGGATAGTTCAAGAGGATATGGTGTATATTAAAACTTTGACGTGAGCAAAGAATTGATTATAACGATGCATCCCCCCATATCCTGTCTACTATCGAGAGGTTATGCCTTTCAGATGTCTTTCCGTTATTTCCTCGTATTTACATTGCTTTTTTTAATTTGGATTACGGAGACACTCACAAGGCTTTGAGCCAGTGGGTGAAATGCCTTTGTGAAGAAATTTTAAGGAAAACTGGCTCGTATCAACATTACACATGAGAAAAACTGCGAAAACTCCTAAGCAGGAAACCGTTAGCATCTTTGCATCTTTTTATCTGGAATGAAATTGCCATATACTTTCAGAATAAAAGGAAAGTTGGATTTAGTTACAAGATGAATATTTTACATAAATAAACTATTTTACCTTCTTTTAACTGTCATGCGAAGCACTCTACTATATTTCTATATAATATCCACGTAATTGGGTATTGTGACTTATCTCACTTGTCTGACAGTAACATCAGAACAAGCCCCCGAAATTCATCGTGGCAAGGACAGCAAGACTGCGCCTGTCGTTGGCAAAAGCCTTGAGTACCATACAGGTGACGGTAAGACTTCTGTCAGTTCCAACCCCAATTTTGATGGAGAGCACCCTGGGGGAGGCGTTCCGAGATCTCCCACCTCTCTTCTCCTATCAACAATCTCTCAAGAGGACATTCGGCTCGCCATATATTTAGAATGCCCATGTCGCAAAGACACCATACATTTACAAGCATCCATACCTTCTCCAGGATTCGAAACCGGGCCCTTCGTACCGCAGTAGGCTCTCCCAACAGTTATACCATCTGGGTGGCATTGTGTATTTATTCCCCTACACACTTCGAACATTCATAACATGATTTTAAAATTGTTTCTACATTGCTTAAACAAGAAATTAATAATAATTGGATTGTTTTGTTATGAGCGAGAAAAAGAGATCGATGACATTTCTCTTTGTGCTGGCAACTGTGTTGGACGCAATTTCTATTTCATTAAAAATGTAAAAACTTTCACATAGAATTTTATTGAAAACTAGAACATTTTTATTGTGATCGCACAGCGGCAGGCACACGTTAAACGGTCGGCAGGCGCCATGGTGCCCGCGGGCATAGGGTTGCGAACCCCGGGACTAAAGGAAGTAGGGTGAGCAAATCACAGTATCGCCAAATATTTGAGTCGGAGCGATGCTACCGTTCGACGATGTAGGCAGGAATGGGTGAATCGTACAGAGCCCTGCAGAGCGACAAGAAGGCAGCGGTTAACTGAGAGCGACAACAGAAAGTGACGACAAAAGCGATCCTCCGATCGGATGATGCCCACAATCGGACAGCCCCTGATGTATCTTTTTCAAAGATCCGATGTGAAATTGGGACACCTGTGACTGCAATGACCACTGATAGACGACTCAGCGAATGGGGGTAAGGTTACGATGGCTATTGCATTAGTCTCGTCGTAGCACATTACCAGGCGCGCTGGCAGTGGTGCCGGGCCCATTCTATCTGGAATCTAACAGACTGAGGTAGAATTGCTTTTAGGGATGAGTCCCGTTTCAAATTGAGTCCCGATGACCAGTGAAAACGTGTCTGAAGATTTCCAGGACAACGGTTCATATTCACTTGATTATAATCCGCCACACAACCAGACAGCCAGGAACTGTGGTATTGGGCGCCATTTCATTGATAGCCGGAGCCTCTTTGATGCGACTTCCTTACAGCGCGGCAGCGTGTCGCCGAGATTCTAGTCCTGTATTGTTGTTCTTTCTTTTACGGATCTCTGGGCTTACATTTCAACGCAGGAATGCTCGGGCGCACACGGCAAATTTTTCTACTGATTGTTTCCATGCTTCTCCAACACTTCCCTTTCCTGGATCTCCAGATCTCTCCCCAATACAGCACGTTTGGGCTCTGATGAGCAGACGCGTTATACCGTCCCTGTGTCACGCCGATCTAACTCGCCAAATGGAACGTGTATGGCAAGCAATTTCGCAGGAGGACATCGACTAACTCTAAGAGCCAATGTCCAACCGGATAACAGCCTGCATCTCGGTCGGAGATGGGCCAATGCATTATTGATTTTTTTCTGTTATAGCTGTAGTCTCTGAATAAAATCTTCAATTCCATGTGATACTATTAGCATTTCATTTTCAACACATGTACACCTTGCACAGAAAAAAGGGGGGGACAGTTCTATGTCTCCCGTTTTACTGGACCGATTGTGAAATTTAACTTGCATTTTCCATATATCAAAAGCGCGACTTAGGATATTTATTATATTTATATATAGCATTGTTCTAACATAGATATTTTGACACAAAATTATTTTTTCTGAAATAGCATATCAAGTTTTTCCCATATTTCGATTTTACAACTCAAATTATGCCAAAGTGCCAAGTTTTGTAAAAATTACACGAGTAGTTGTTCAAAAATTAGCTCTCAAAATTTTAGTTCTTCTATGTTAATTGAATTTGGTATATATATATATTAATATCTCTTTTTTTTATTAAACTTATTTGATTCTTCCTTTCCCCTTTCGAAATTTAGGTTCATTCCAAATGAAATTCGCCCATGTCTTATGATTTATTTTTAAAATTTGTATTTTTAAATAATGTTTATAAAATTTTGGAAAAGATTTTAAATTATAACATATAAAAGTTTTACCATCATCTTAAAGTAGATGTATTTCTACGCATACCTGCAAAAAATAGGGTTTTTTACTCAAAATTTCCTAAGATACACGTGAATTTACATTTTGATGCGTTTTCAAGTTTGGCATATTCGTTATAAGCGATAATAACGCTAAACTGTGGTTTAAGCACTTTGTTAACATTATATGAAAATTTGAACGATGACCTTTTTTCCGTTCGTGTACAATGAAAAAAGAAAATGAAAATACTTTGCTATAAATTAAGGAGTTCGCCAAGGAGTTCGTATTCTTGGCGCAAACTGAAAAAAATGCAAAGATAAATTTTTAAATTTATCCATAAATTTCTCATCAAAAATTACAAAATTTAATAACCTGGCACAATTTGAGTCGTAGAATCGAAATATGGTTTCCATATTTTGGACAAATTGGCATGTTGTTTCAGTAAAAGTCTGATTTTGTATCAAAATATCTATGTTAGAATAATGCTATATGTATAAATCTAATATATATTCTAAGTCGCGCTTTCGAGACATGGAAAACGCAAGGTAAATTACGGCAATCGGTCCAGTAGAACAGGAGTTATATAACTGTCTCTCCCCCCCCTTTTTTTTTTTTTGTGTGTGTGTGTGTGTGTGTGTGTGTGTGTGTGTGCAAGGTGTACATCGCATCTACCGATTTTCGTCCTTTTCGGATAATTCCTTGGTGAGTCGCTTGTGTGTTATAGAGGGTACAAGAAACTATAGCAACAACGTACTGAAGACTAGACAGAGTACATTCATTCTACAGCAAATCTGTTGGGGAAAGATACTGATAATACGAAGGTGTGCTGGCGAAATGTAATACTCCCCAAGATACGGAAAGTTAGATGACTTTATCCCAAAATACCTGCATTCTAATAAAATCATTACTGGGGTTTAGGGGACTGCGCTTTTCTTTTATGAACTGATACATCTACTTCATATTTCATGATGACACATTTCAACTTCTCGAGCTTTTCTCAGTCTAGGATGCAACCCTAGAATTATTTGTCAGTCCTGCACAGACTGTGCCAATTTCAGATGTCTAGAAAACTTCTTTATAGAGCGCAAAACACTGTAGATGTAATATGTACTAATAACACTAGAAATTAAAAATCCAGCGTGTTTTTCTTTATTTATTTACAGCTAAATTTTTGCACTGATTATAAAAATTTCTGAGGAGATAACAAAGTAGCACGGTGTAACGCACCCTACATACTAATTAAATATGATAATCACTATGAGAATTTTATGTTGTAAGTATTGCATTCAGATTCTTAATTTTATAAAACTGGAAACAGTCTTGTAGGCCGCTCCAACCCGGGATGGTGGTTAGCAAGCTGACTGCCGTACCGAGGCCCGGGTTCGATTTCCGCAGGGGATAAATCTGTATAATCCCACAGAAATCCGGGATAAATCCGCATAATCCCGCAAGGCGGGATGTTTGTAAATGTATATTACTATGCGGAATGGGGCATTCAAAATATATGTCGAATCAAAAGCCGTTACGAGTGGTTTGGTGGTAGGTAAGGAGGGGTGACTTATGCCCGGACTGTTTTCCTTCAAAAGTTGGAAAGTGCTGAGCTAAGTCACTCTTTTACCTACTATATGGTACTCAAGGCTGATGCCAAAGACAGACGCAAATTTGCACTCCTAGACACGATAAAATAATTGCACTTCCTGAGATTAGATCAGGTAAGTCAGAATGGCCATATGAACACAATTTTGTATTAAGAGATCTTCAAAACAATACAAATCAAGTATCTTCTAGAAATGTCATGATTTTTTTCTGCTTTTAGGAGCAGTTCTAGCATAACTAGAGGCAGTTCATATGACTTTATATATTTTTTAAGGTTTTTAGAATTATGCTAAAAACGGGGAAAGTAACCGAGGACTCCAAGAGGTCAAGTCTTACTATATTGCTTAATTTATAGGCTGACAAAGTATTCGGTGGAGATGATAGCGTCATATAGCAAGTACGTACAATATCTCAGCTTAATAAAAAATTAACAATCGATTGTGAAAATTACTACAATAGTATTTTCATAGTACAATGATTTCGATAGAAAATTTTTTTGGATACTGCTTTTTTACATTTGCTTATATTTCTCTCATTATCAGTACCACCGAATGGTTATGTGCTAATATCTTGACTAATTTTTACCTTTTATAGCGGATTTATATTTATTTAATGCTAATAAGTAATAAAATACCTGTATCTTCATGCGCTTTATGCATTCATTTTATACATAACAATTTTTAAGCTTTTTAATAGTTACAAACTCCATGATTTGTTTACTTTTTTTTTTCTCAAATTGCTATCTCTTCAAAATATTTTCCATGCCATTGAATTAGCATAGTTCAAACCCCGTACCTTAAGGATCATCTGTGATATAAAACGTAAAATACTTCGTGCTCGCAAATTTATCTTGTTTTTATAACATATTCAGTAAACAGATGCTGTGACCTTTCATATTTTTACGTCTGGATGTCTTCGTTTTTGGAAATCCCCTTCTCGATTTCATTCTGTGTGAAGGGGATTCCACTTGTAATTTGAACAAGACTGGAAATGCGGAAACGCTGCACGAACTGTGCTAGAAATGTGTTTTCCATTCACGGCCATGAGTTTCATGACCTTGCTCCAGATATGAGTTGATTCCGCGTCGACAAAATAGAAAAAAACCGCAGATAGAGACACATGCAGGTTGTCTGGAGATTCCATCGTAGCTTCAATGGAACGCCCTCTTCCTTATTATTATAGACTTTTATTTAGTTCATTCACGGCGTTTATCTTCACAATCAAAAGTTTGTTATCGATTTCTAAGCCACTTCCTGATAAGCTAATGAGTTCAGATTTCGTGCACACAATGTCTGTAGAGGATAACAGAATGTTTTGAAGCGATTTTTTAAAAAGTCGATTTAGATTTTTTTAATACTGAAATGATTTTTCGCATTGAAAAGTCTTCGTAGCCTTCTTTGCATATCTTCGTTGTGTAGTGGTCTACACGCTGGGCGCGTATTCCAGAGGTCCGTGGTTCGTTTCCCGGTAAGGGCATTGCTCATTTTTCACATCTCTACTGTTTCAAAATAATCTACTGTCTTTAGAAAAGAAAAGGTAAACCAAACCATTCCAGCTTGAAGCAGAATTTGATCTAGGATACGTCGTCTTCGCTCTCCACTTCTCTTTTATCCAAATTGCTGTCGCTGCTTTTCTTACTGCAACATCTTACAAATATAAAAGTTCTTCAATAGAAGCCTTTACTGCTCCAATAAATCGGTGACGAATCAAGAATATTCATTTGCAACAAAACCATGTCAAGAAATAGAAAAAAATAGTTTACTATAGCCATGCCTGCAAGTATCTCATTCTCCTCTTAAAAATTATTACATAGAGAGTAAATGTATTGGATATAAAAGTTAAGTAAATAATTTTTTACGCTGCTACAAATTATTTCTACATAATGCATATATAAAGGCAAAGTACATATGCAGATCATAATCACAAAGATAATATACATATGTTCTAAGCGAATACAGTACTGAAGGTATTGTAGCTATTTGTATACAAAACGTATATTTAATATGAAAGCGGAAAAGATTACATATTTATTAATGTGTAAATAAAACAAGTATAATTTCTAAAATAATACAAATTCAAAATAGCGTACTGCCTATACCCTCATACATTAATCACATGCAATATCTATAGAGTCTATGTGTTCTTTTTGGAAGCATACAACGTAGACCCTACATAGAAGACGAAGTAGCGAATACTCGTTATGTCATTGAAGAACAATTACTGCAGTAGAAGGTTTTAAATAACCTTTTATTTGAATTAAAATAAACAGTTGCACGCATTTGATGCTCACAATTCACCACCACTTGTGGATAATTAAATTTAACAAAAGATAAAAATGTAACAATCACAATAAATTTGAATGGCTAACGACTGGCTCCTTAGCTTATCTAAATCGCTAAATCGGCTGCACACAGCAAAGCCGAACCTGAAATATCAGTATAAACTGTATAAGGACGACTTGTTTATCTTCTAAGGTGACAACTGAAGTGAGTGTGGAAACTACACAGGAGAAGAGTTAAAAGTACCTTTTATTAAACTCTTTAAAATTCACAATGCGTGGAGTTGACGCTTACAGACTACGCTTCACTCGGGCGGTAACTCAAATAACAAGAACTAAAATGAAATTCGAAGATAATAACAAGTAGTAGAAATCACGCTACAGGGCTCAGAAATTCCTGTTACTCAAAACCGCGTCGAAATCTAATGGCAGCAAAGTAATAGTTGTTATGCCACGTAAACAAGAAATAGAAGCGCACGCTACAGAGGTGACGGCGTTTGCCCAAACTCTCTCACTTTCCCTTCTAGAACTCAGTATTTAAACTTTTTCTTCTCGAGGTAGATAGGTGACGGCGATTGCGCAAACTCTCTCACTTTCCCTCCTAGAACTCAGTAGTTAAACCTTTTCTCCTCGAGGTAGATTTAAATCCTACCAGATTAAAATATTCTGTCATTGACAATTAGAGGAACGAAGGCTTATAGGAAGGAACGTAAAATCAAATTAAATTGGTTATTTAGAATAAGTATAAATCCCTACAACTGAAAGGTGTCTAACACCACTAGAAACCTAAATTCAAACATGCAGCATAAACTTGGAACTAACTCCGCTACTCTCTTTTCGATGATACTTTGTTGGTTATTCTGGCATTCAGCGGGAGATGCACCATCCCTGCTCTTTCCAGATTCCTGAATGAGTCCCCTTAGTGTCCTGTTGTATGTAAAACTCCAAAGAAGAACCTTCTCTAGTTGAGATAGCCTTGTAAAAGAGAACGAGAAGTGAAGCCCTGAGAGTCGGTGATCAACAAACTATGTCTGGGGCTGCTGCAGAAGGGCAGGAGGTGGGGAAAGCTGGCCGGAAACACGTGAAGAGGTCTGTCGAATCCAAAACGTGGTGAGCTTGCAAACTACTGAACAATACGGAAAACAATAACTGTATGCAGAAAGATTAGAAAAATTCTATATAAAATATAAAATAACATCTGTTCTGATTAAGCAGCAATTAATTGGTAGTGATTGCTTGTGTAACTAATAGGGTAAAATAATATGGGATAACATATGTGCATAACGCCAAAGGAAATACTTCATTACCCGGCTGCTTCAAAGAGCTACCCTACATAGAATTAGTATCCAAAACTCTGGAGGTGCGCCATCCCCTGATCAACCCATGGAGGTAAGAAAGGCTTACTTCCTACCTCCATGGATCAACCCAAGGGTACTTCAGATGTCAGACATCGTCCATCGTCCAGCATTGACCGGAGGATGCCGGTCAGTGCTTGAATGGGGAACGCCGGTCAATGTCGGCCAATCTACATACAGCAACAAAATTTTAAAACTGCTCTTTTAAGGGCAAAACAATCAAGACTGTGAGTTTGCTGGCCTCTGGTAACCAGGAGTAGGGGTGTAGCTAATTCGGTATGTTCACAGCACTAGAAATGCAAAGATTGTATTTTGCGATGAAAAATAAATTGTCACAAATAGAGAAAATGACCCGTTAAATTGTTCGTAAAAATGGGGACAATATATATAAACGTACAGTAGGTTCATAATTTCATAGGTAATCCATAAAAGCATCAAAATTAATTATGTTCTGAGTGAGTATGCTGAGCCTTCTTTGGTCGGTTTAGAAAGACTGTAACAAGTGAGCGGTGGATGGGAGAAGAAATTTATTTTCATCAAATATTTCATAACTTAAGATATTAAAGAAATTAACCGGTTTTGTAGATAATCGCTCTCTTGAAGAATTTTTCATTGGTGCGATTAATAAATTCTTGAATCTGTTCTAAGTTTAAATTCGAGTGTATACTACGATTTCTGATTTCTGGCGAAATAAGGAGCTCCGTTGAAGGAGAACTTGTTTGACGCACTTGAAGTTTTTTGTAGTCCTTGTCTTTTTCGCTTGCCCAGGCACGGGAAGCGCATGTGAGAATCGGTCGAATGACCGTTAGATAGAGTCTCTTTTTCAGATGTAGAGATAGCTGTTCACATTTTAACAGTGGGAACAGTCTGAACATAATTTTGTAGGCCTTCACGTACTTAGGTCACGCGATCGTTCCATGATAAATTTCTATTGAAGATATCTCCGAGGTAGCTTGCTTTGGTTTAAGCTTGCTTGTACTAAACATTGGAGGTTGTAGCGATGTAGCTTGTTCTTGAGATTAGGGATCCAAAAAGGGTGACTTGAGTTTTAATTTGGTCGAGTCTACGATAGTTCCTGATAAGAATTTTAGATTTTGTGGGCTGAATGCTAGTTTTCCAACAACTACATAATTTTTCTATGGATGGAATTTTCTCTTGCAGCCTGCCCAGAGCATGGTCCGGTCGACGTGATTTGGAAACAATTGCCGTGTCATCGGCGTAGCTGGCTAGGAGAATGTTAACGTCGTCTGGAAAGCTGGGAAATCGTTAACGTAAAGTATGTAAAATAAAGGTTCAAGAATGCTACCTTGTGAATACCAGATAGGATATTCTTTATAGTAGAAATTGCCTTTCCATGTTTAACAGTGAAAGTGTGATTTTCGAGAAAAGAGTTTATGAGCAAAACCAGTTCACGAGGCAGGTCGAGACTGATAAGTTTGTAAAGCAATGCCAGACGCGGTCAAAAGCTTTTGCCACGTCTAGCATCAGGATTGCGACACTCATTTCATTGTGGATCGCCGAGCCTATTAATTCACTGAGGCGAACGAGCTGCTTCCGAGGTACAGAGTTTTTTCCTGAATCCGTACTGATGATCTGTTAAACATTGGAGGCTGTTGATCAATCTATTATATATGAGTCTTTCTAAAATTTAGCTGATCGATGACAGCAGGCTAATGGACCTGTGGTTTGCTGGATTTTCATGCTCTTTTCCTGGTTTCAGGATCTGTTTTCGGACTCTTGAAACGCAGCTTAAATACTGCTTCTGAAACACGTTTAGATTAGCATACTACGTCATTAAAAATTTACATTCCGGCAGGAAACTGAAATCAGGCTAGAAAAGAAAATAAAACTAAAAAATAATTGGTTAGATTAAAATAACATCCTTACATAGCTTGAAATTTTTAAGTTAATAATGCAAATTACTCTTGCAGAATACAATAACATGCGCATTTTTCATCTATAAAGAAAACTAAGATATTTATGCATAATTTCCCAATTCCCCTCAGCAGATATATTTTTCGAACACAATTTTAAATGCAATAATCTGCATAATGCACAATGAACCCTAATTACAGGAACATATGCACGATAAAGGCGACACAAAAGTATATGTCCAAAAGCACAAAAAATTTATGCAAATTTTGTTAGTTTTAATAACTGCTGAAAGTATCATTTTCAAATTCAGACTTAAATGCTGCACAAATTTCGACTGAAATAATTGAACTTAATCAACTGCACAATTTATGTCTACGACTTATATATATTAACAGGACTTTAACCATCTTTAATTCCATGCATGAGTATCTCGAGTAAAATACAAGGTCAAAGTTAGCACCTATTTTTTATATACTTGCCAGTACGAAGATTCATTTCCTATCCAAAAATTCTTAGTAACGATTTTACAGAAATACCTAGCTTCAGGAATGGTCATCGAGTAGAACATTTGTCATCTTTACCACACTTTTGTTTTTATTTCGCAGCATTTTCATACGCTACCACGACACTAGGGCAACCCGCTGTTTCTTTTAGTTCGATAACATTTCCGATTTCATGGAGCATTTTCATAAGAGGAGAATTTGTTTATCTAGTAAGAATGCTATTTCCAGGAAACCTTTTCGGAACACCATTTGCTGTTTACTATTAGAATATATTTTCATAATGAACACATAATATTTTCTTTCGTATTTGGGCGCCATCCTGAACTAAGGAAAGTTCTGTCAATTTTTCAAGCTTTACAACGGAAGAAGCAAAGATCTTTAACTTATTCTTAATTACTGAACAAATAGAAGGACTGTACACTTGTATATTAAAAAAAAAAAAAAAAAAAAAAAAAAACCCTTACAGCGTCCCGAAAGCCTTTGCCTTATTCCGCCTGATCCTATAAGCTACCTAAGAGCTCACGGTTCCATATGATTCTGGTATATTCTGTGGAAGCGGTCACCTATAATGACTATCAGTGACGTTCATTATTTTTGTTTAAATATTAGAATGCTCTCCGAAATTCTTGTCACTTACAGAGATGATCGTTCACAGAAATTATGGCCGAGAGGGGATATAGTTCGTTATATTTTTAATGGTGTTGGTATATTTAATTATGGCAAAGCACACTAGGGCTATCTGCCTAAGGGGAGGGATGCCTTCGTGGAGGACTTTCTAAGGGAAACTGGCTCGTATACACGTTACACATGGGGAAAACCACGAAAACACCCATGCAGCCAGCACGTTCGCGGGATTCGAACCTCAGACCGAACTACCAGTGTTCAGCGACTTTACCGCTCGGCCGCTGGTGGGCTTTATATATATATATACATATATTAATGAACAAGCTATAAGCGAAATATTGTTAACATGAAAATTTTCACTTAGAAAAAAAATTATAAGACATATGTGTCATATGAACTGATCAGACAGTGTGCAATATCTTGCAGAATACTTTGCAATGCAACAGTGACTTTAAATCCCTTACGTGAAAAATATTCAATAATCCGCTAAAGTACTCTGTACAAATGAAAGGAAAGCAAAACTTTTATGAAGTTTTTATAAAACTTAAATAAATAGAGTTCAGAAACAACATTTGATCTGAATCAAATTCCGCGTGCGAATAATTTAGGGCAGACTATGTAAATGATTAAAACATCAAGGGCAAAATGTATAAAAGACCAAAAGTGATGCTTGAAAATACAGAACAATGGTTGAGAGGGAATTACTGTTATATGAACCATGCAGCGAGCAAGAATGCGTTCATTTTAAATTTCCGTACTTAAGAGCGAACAAACAAGACTGAGAAAGACCAGTATCATTGGCTGCAGCAAAGATTGATTGGTTCAGCTTATTTCCACCATATGGCTTAGAGCAAAGTATCAGAAAAACCATGTTGTTGCATTATCCATAGACTGATGACCACGTTGTTGACAGTTGACCACCACAGACAAAAGATCCAGACCACGTTGTTGCTTAATCCAGAACTCAGAGGGTTAGGCCAATGTTATAAAGCTATAGAAAATGCTTGTCAAAGCCACCGGTTCGAATACGATTTGATCAAATCAGTATTTTTTTTAAATTGACAAAAAACAATAATCTAGTTTTGGATTGGAACTGTCAAAATACATGTTAGACATAACTTTTTTTATTTTGAAATATACATAATTTTACATAAAACTATTACTATTACAGTATATTCTTTTATAGGAATATTAAAAAAACTTAGAATACGTAAGTTTAATTAATCCAAATTAAAATTAAACTAAATTTGTTTTAGGCGTTTTCTTATTTTGCTGTGTTTCGAATGAACTAAATTTTTTTACTTTAATTCAGAAAAGAGCAAAAATTAGAATTAACGTGATGTAATAAAATGTGCAGGACGTGGTTCGTAGGTTTGATTATATCACGTTATTTGGCTGTTAGTAAGAAAATGCGATCCTCAGCTATATAACTAGGAACAAATACAAAATGAGAACATTTTCTTAAGTTTTGCAACAAAGTGCCATCGCATAATATTGCCTAAAATACATGATATCCGAACATACTTGAATGGTTAAGAAACATTTCAGAAGTCTTTTTTAATATTATAAGGTTATTTCTACCATATTCTTGGCGTACCTTCGTAGTGTATTGGTTCTGAACACTGGGTCGGTGTTCTAGATGTCCGTGGTTCGATTCCCGGAGAAGGCGATTGTTAATTTTTCATCTCTCTGGCTTTTCCAATTAACCGAATGTCTCTACAATGGCGTTAGAACTAAAAGGGTGTTGGATAAGGATTCTCCACACCCAGGATTTGGCGATTGGGTTCCCTAAAAACCCCAGTCATCCTTTAAAAGGGGGAGTATATAAGGTATTTCTCCCACCTTCTTGGCGTGCCTTCGTGGTGTAGTGGTTCTGCACACTGGGCGGGTATTCCAGAGGTCCGTGGTTCGATTCCCGGCGCTCATTTTTCATCTTGCCTGCTTCCAAAATACATAATGTCTCTACAGTTTGAAATATTGATTTATACTTCTTTCTTTTAGGAAAGATATGGATGGATAATTTATATTGCAAAGGCGAAGAAACAAAGTTGGTAGACTGTCAATTTGATGGCTGGGGATCACATGATTGCAGTGTTAATGAAGCAGCTGGCGCTGTCTGCCGCAGTAATAACCAGATTGAATCTCTGATTTCTCAGAAAGCTGCAACAATAAAACCAAAATTAATGGTGAGTACCAATCTGCTTTCATTTTAAGAAATTTTGAAATTATTGCTTGTTTCTAATGTCTTTTAGCATAATTCAACTTAACATTTTTGAGATAGTTTTAGACATCTGTAAAGATTATGTTTAATTTCGTCGGTCTATTTCAGAGTTGTAAATGGTAAATATCTTTGAAGAATTTGAAGTTTTATAAATATATATCACAGGCTGTATTTCTCAAATCCAGGCAATTTCCGGGTCTGGTCTTTTTTAAATTACGGAAAATGCTGAAAAACAGAAATTTAATCCTAAGAGTTCGATTTATGTGTTTCAATAAACCAATAAACACATGCTCCTAAACATGTTTTCGCAACTTTACTGGTTTATAATTTCAGCAAAACTTTAAAAAATCTTCCTCTTTGTTTTTAAGTCAGACACTGCTGACGATTCAACTTATTTGATAAAGAATTAGTCGTATTAATCATTGAGCTATTAATCATTAAATATAGATAATGATTATATCTCGTGTTTAATAGTATGCGGATCAACACTTTTACCTTGTGACGTCTTAGTTGTCATTCTTAAGGACTACAGTACTGCTGAATGTGAGAAATTAGCAAGATTACAAAACAAAGCACATGTTTATAGTGTAAACAGATTTTGAATTCTCACTCATAGAGCGTTTGGACGTTGAAAGTGAAACACTTGGTGAATATATTCCTCTAAATTTCAAGCCAGCCTTCCCCCCTCTTGATTTGGAAACCCGCTACATTTCGAATTTTGTCAACAATAGCAGATTGTAAAGTTGAATATTTAGCAGTATTACATGCATTGACTTTAAATACTGCTTAAAATTCCACTGCATAATTGGGAGGTATACTTCAGTTCAAGATATGATTTATTCTTCATACTTGTCTGGCTGGTGTATTTGTCAATAAGAGAACACATCTTTTTTATCTATAGAAGGCCACAGTATCCAGGGTAACATCCTTACACCCCCTCAAAGAAAAAAACAACAAGAATTTTGTTAATTTGAATAGTTGCTGTAGAAACGGGAAGTTACCTGAAAAGAATATTAGATGAAAGCTCAACAAAGAAGCATAAAACAACATCTATTCAAATTATGGCAAAACTTACTATGCTCTTAAAACGGTCACTTTCTGAAAGAAAAAAAAAAACTGTTAATTGGGAGCTTTACAGGGTTCATATTGATCGTCGGATAGCTATAGCAAAGATTATAATTCTTCTCATGTTAGACGCTGGTTTCAGTGGTATCAGGAGCGAAAATCTTAATGCAGACAAATGAAAATCTGCATTGTTCATCCAAGAGTCCACCTTCACTGAATTTTCCACTTCTGGGGGGGGGGAGAATTACTTACGACGAACGTTTTCAGAGGCCTTTTACTCGAAATAGCTCGTGTTCAGAGTGGAGCATGGTAATGTACCGGTGATGGTTTAGGCTGCAGTATTAGAAGCATCTCTGGTAACACTTATTGCTCTTGATAGTTGTATCACTAAGAATTATTGTTGCATTTAGGATTGCAGATTCAACCAATTATTCAAACATTGTATTCCAAAGGATGTGTTCTGTATCAGGATGGCACTATACTAGTTTACATCACAGTCTGAAGACAGAGTGACTGAGTGATTTGAAGAACATGAAAATGAGTTCGAATAGCTTTCATGTCCTTCGCAGTCCTTCGATCTAATTACCCTTGAGCTTCTGGAGAAAGGTATTCTTCCACTATTATAACGAAGTCAAATTGTAGAGACATTAGGTTATTTCGAAGCAGAAGATGCGAAAAATGAAATGCCCTCGCCGGGACTCGAACCACGGACCTCTCGAAGACGCGTCGAGCGTGCTGACCACTACACCACGAAGGCATGCTAAGAAGGCGGGAGAAATACATTATAAAAAACCTCTTTTTTTGCAGGAGAACTGACTAAAAATACTTTAATGACTGAATAAGGCTTGTTTCAAGAAGAATTGATGCAATTAATAAAGTATTGCACTCCTAATACATGTATTCTAATTTCCTTGCCTAACCTCTTTAAGAGCGCCGTCCTGGTGACAGATACACAGACTACGGACGGCAAATTCAAAACATTCTTTATAATCGGAATTATTGTACAATATTGCCACTAGGTTAAAGAAACACAGCATTTAGTATGTTTTGTAAATTTCGCCTTTGACGAGTTATCTGAATTTTATTTGTTTAAACAAGCACCACCAATAAGTTACGAGATATAAAAGATAAAAAAATCTAAATCAATTAAATCTTATCCATTGGATTTGATATTTAAGATATGATTTTCTTTATGCTAGAAAATTGTATGAGATACACAAAAGCCGAAACAGACTTTCTGTAAAACATTTATTTAACGCCTCGTGGAGTAAAATCCTCTGTTTTACTTAACAGCTCCATACAAAGAATGTTGAAGTTCGTTTAAGAGGTGGACGATTTACATTCGAAGGCCGTGTTGAAGTTCGCATAGGTAAAATGCCTTGGGGTCTGGTTTGTGGAGATGGGTGGTCTCTCCTGGAAGCAAACGTTGTATGTCAACAGCTGGGCTTAGGCTATGGTCAAGCTGCCGTGCAGGTAATCAAATTTTCCTGTTTTTATCCTAAAAATTATATAAATTGAAAGGAAAAGGAAAACATGTGTTTTGCGAGAATTCGGATGCTCAGTTTAAAATTAATAAATAACTATTATTGTATAATAATTGTTATTATAATTATTTAATTATCCCATTTTATTGTATAATTTGCATTGCAACGAATTCTAATATATTAATTATTATAGTTGATTATAAGAATTTTACGATAATAAATATTTATCATAAATTTTTAATAAAATATATGTACATTAATATACACTGAAAAAATAAATTTCTTAATAATTAGTTATAGACGATAATACGGTAATAAATGATAAATGTAGTTATTTAATTAATTATAATAATCATATTATAATAAATAATTATTATATTTCTTTTTGATTTGGGGCCTAAAATCTGTATGTATTATTGATTACTCAGTTACCCCGACATACATAGAGTTGATGTGGGAGGGAAATAAGTCTTCCATAAACATCACAATATTGGCAAATGTCATGTTAAATCAAATACGATTATGGGAGATTCCTCTGAAGTGGGTGGAAACCTGTTCACCTTAATTTAAAAACTCCAAAAGAATACTTCTTTCTAAAAATATGTTTCCATTGTTTTTACGTATCTTATTTTTAAAAATAAGCAGTGAAATATGCACTCTTCATGTAAAATTCGTATGTTAAGACAAAAAAAAAAAAAAAAAAAAAAAGAAAAAGAAAAAAAAAAGAAAGAAAAAGAAAGAAAGAAACAATTTCGACAGTTTTCGTTTCCAGCGTTGCACACCAATGCGAATCTTCGCACTTATTTCTGCGAATATGAAATAAAAGCGCGAAAAACAGTGGATGACAGGATAACCTGACGATACGGGAACTTCCGTAGTAAATTCCCCCTTTTCCGGAAAAGAGCGAATTCTCATATGCCTGACCTTGTGGCACGTAATTAATAGCCCTTCTGGGCGATCCTAAGGAGTTTGGTGGAATGCCAGCTATGGTTGTGTTTGCCACCGCGCAAACTAAGCCAACTGAAGAATGACGTAATATGAAATGGAGAAATGACGTAATATTTTTTCCAATTTCCCGCGCGTTTTTTCTGAGAAGCCTTTCAACGCCTGATTGCATGCTTGAAGAAAGGAAGTCGACTTTTTTTCATTTTGGCCTGATCTAATCTTGTTTCTTTTTCACTCGAAACTCGATAACAAGGAACACTAATTATTTACAGAAGGTAAAATATTTTTTAAAGAAGAAATAACAGTATATTTAAAATGAATTATTATTAGAAAGAATGAGATTTGGATTATTCAGTTATGGCAAAGCACACGAGGGCTATCTGCCTAAAGGGAGGGATGCCTTTCGTGGAGGACTTTCTAAGGGAAACTGGCTCGTATACACGTTACACATGGGGAAAACCACGAAAACGCCCATGCAGCCAGCCCGTTCGCGGGATTCGAGCCTCAGACCGAACTACCAGCATTCAGCGTCTTTACCGCTCGGCCGCTGGTGGGCTAGAAAGAATGAGAAATAAATTTATATTAAAAATATTTCAATGTAATATTTAAAAACGAACTATCATTAGAAAGGATAAAAATTATATTTATATTTTAAAAAATCATTTTAACTTCAGTATTTAACTTCAGTATTTAGAAGTTTCATCAATCCAGATGAATTAAATAGATAGAAAATACATGTAAAAATAAAAAATTAAAAGTACTTAGATTTTTGAAGATATTTTAACTGAATACTTCAAACTCAATACATGTAAAAATAAAAAATTAAAAGTACTTAGATTTTTGAAGATATTTTAACTGAATAACTCTTCTTTTGACATGTCTGCTTTTAATATGATGTCACAATTCTTTATTTTATCAATATACTTAAATATGAAAGGTTTTGAATGAGTGTGATATCTGAAAACCTCATTCCAACCTATAACATTTTTCAAGCATTCTATAGAACTTCCAGATAATGTTGATACATAGGAATAATTGACAAACTTAATTTTTAAGGGGACAGTGGACGTTCAAATATTTTTTTAAAAAATTATTGTCATAGAGATATGAAATTTTGTATGCATGTATATTTTACCATAATTATGTCAAATATCTTTGAAAAAATTTCTGGATCACTGCAATTTAATTTTTTTTTAAATTTCTAAAATTTTGTCAAAAGGTTCTATGCGTCTTAATTTTTTTTTATTTCTTGTTACTTTTGATTTTTTTATTGAATATGCATTACAAACACAATTTGGTATCAATTAGTGAATTACATAAAATGCTAATTTTTAATTAATATTTCTTTTACATATACCCAAATTTTGGACAAAATTTTGCACTTTAATACACTTTAATTGGATTTTTATCCCCTTTATGAATTTGCATTAAAAACTGCATACCAAGCTTAGTTACATCCATAAACAGGAATCTAAATTACAATCATTTTGAAAATAAACTAAAGCGCATGGAGCATTTTGAAGACGTAATAATCACGAAAATTTCATGATGAGAAAAATACATTATAAGAATAATTTTACACTATAAGTTTACTTTTACTTCTTTTAAATTCCTCTCTATTTTTATACATATAAAATAACTGTAAGTTTACTTTTACTTCTTTAACTTTCGTATTATTTCAACTTTTTCAATCATAATATTTCTTTTACCTTTGAAATGCTCAAGAGGAATCATAATGTTGTTTCCAGATACCTCCAAGAGGGATCATAATGTTGTTTTTATTTCTAATTCTCTGTATTTTCTAGCAATTTGGTTTGGTTTGGTTTTACGTGACTACGGCAAAACCTCGAGGGCTATCTGCCAAAGGAAGGACTTCATGGAGGACTTTCTAAAGGAAACTGGCTCGTATGAACGTTACACATGGAAAAAACCCCCATGCAGCCAGCCCGTTCACGGCATTCGAACTTCTAACCGAGCTACCAGTGTTCAGCGACTTTACCGCTCGGTCGCTGGTGGGCTTTCTACCGATTTATAAGCGGTTTCAATTAGCTCAGTTTCTTCATCAGTACGCACGCTGTTTTTATGAATCAAACTACGCTGATTTTATTATAATACTTACCACTCTGATCACATTTAATTTGTGATTCTATGGATTCCTTTGGTTTCGAAAATAATTTTTTGTTGAAGGAATATTTTATTTAATTCTTTGTCAACTATGTGATTAATCAAATCATCTTTTTTAAGCCTTAAATAATTATCAGTATCACGTTCTCTACAATAATTACGTAGTTGCTTTACCGTTATTGATTTTAATGTGTTTTCAGAAGGCAACTTTTTTTTCGAAATATCTGAATTTGATTATTCAGCTTGATTACCAGCTTTTCTAAGCTTTGAATAATTATGGATATAATTTACTCTGCAATAAGTGTGGATTGTTCCACGGTCTTGTTTTGGAGCTCCATTTATATAGTAATATTTTTAACAATATAAATTTCTTAGATGACATGGGCTTCTAAAATTTGCATATATATATTTCCCCTATTCCCGCCCAGTTTTTGAGTATTTAATATTTGGGATGATAATATTTACCTCTCTTATAAAAATTATTTACAAGTTCACACTTCTTAGCCTCCATCTACATGCATTACTTTTTATACAGACATAATAGGATAAAAACTAAGAAAAAAGGAGAAAAAATATAAAATATTAAGGAATGATATACTCTCATTCTAAATATTAAGTTTTTAAATAGGTTTGAATAGTTATTTTTATTTGTTTTCATTTTCATATCCAAAAGCTGACCAATTTTTACGTTTTGCTAGAACAGAAATTTCTTTTGGAAATTCCATACACTTAAGAAATACAATATTATAAATCGCTACCATAGCATCACCTGTTTCAAATGTTTCTATAAATAACGAAATTTTAACATCTTCTTCTTTTAAGATATCTTAAATCGTCGGTTAAAACTTTATTATTTGAAAATTTTGTAAATTTATAGAAATGCTGATTTTTCTGAGGTTTGAATGTAATAAAATCAAGACAGATAGTTGCACAAAAGGGAACAGCCATTTCATAAACAAAATATTTCGCTGCGGCATTTTGATTATTTACAGGATCTTTGCAATTGGATAAAATTTTATTTTCCATATCATAATTTCCATCATCTGTTAATTTTATAGGAGGAAGAACATAAAAAACCTTCTTCATTGTACTGTAAAACATTATCAACATTTTAGTGTTTACTTTTATTTTTTCCAAATACGCAACATTACTCTGATCCTTTTTTGCATTCAAAATCATTGCAAATATTTTGAATTAGCTTCTTTGAAAGATCTAATTTATTTTTCTAAGGTCTTACTAGTAGGAAATTTTGAAGAACCTCTTACTTTATGTAATATTTTAGCTCGAGAAATTCGGCTGTTCAAATGGCCTCTTTCTTTACTAATCTTGGTTTTAAATAACTGGCTTTTTTCAATTATTTGAGGAATTTTTTCGTCAAGTGTAGCAGATAGTTCTGAAGCTAGATGTAAATCATTTTCTTCTAAGAACCTAACATCTAAGTTTTTATTCAAATCAAGCATCAGAAAGTTTTCGATACCTTCTACGGCTTTGATGGGATTTTCTTTGATTTCGTAGGTACAGGCTTTCTCTGGAGTATCAGTAACATGATTATGAAATTTCTGAATGGATATAAGTATTTCAATTTTCTTCGTAAATTTATCTGCATTATTTAGCCTAATTTATTTTTTAAACTTTACGGCCTCTAAAATCTTTAGCGTGTTTTTTTTCTTTCTTTTTTAGTATCTTTCATTTATAACCAAATAAAATTGGCCTCTTGCAAAATATAATTTGCATTATGCAAAAATTTCTATTTTTATAAACGATAAAAATTAAAAATTATGACAAAGAAAAGTTTACAGTTTCGAAGCAAAATTCTCTCATGCTCATTTACCCTTTCAGGCTTGTGATTTTAGGAGAATCTAGATTGGGAAAAAGTATTTTAATTAATTTAATTCAGAACTTTAAAATACGATGCATTATACATATGGATTAAAATATTTATGAAGATTAACATTCAGATATAATTGAAATATTTTAAAGCTTTGAAGGCATTCAAAGTGAAGATATCATAAGTTTTACAACCGGTGGAACTTTCCAAAAGAATTGTTGTGAAAATATAATCAATATAACAAACCATTCTTTGCAACGGATGCCTTAGAAGAATTTGTACAATTAGAAGATTTAGGTCCGAATAGAAAGAATATAATTGTTTACGATTATTGCCTTGCTAAAGGTCAGACAAGTATTAAGAAATCATGTTTTTGCGGTAGACACAATAACGCGTCCTTCATTTATCTAGCTCAAGCCTAGACAGCGTTTCTAAAAAATAAGGATCAACTGTAATTATTTCATATTTTTTAATTTACAACCGAAAAAAATGCAGCAGGGCATGAGAAAAATTGATGAAAAATTCACAAAAATAAATTTAGTGAAACGTGTAATAGATATAATAAAAAAACCCATGATTTTATCATGTTTAATTTTAAAAATCCTAAGATGATATATCGAAATTTTTTTAATTTTACATAAATGGAAAAGAAATTGGAAGATTGGTTATACGTTTATCACAAAAGTTCAAAAGTTTGTTTATAATGATTCCAGCTTATCGTTCTCAGTCACTAAATTGTTCTTCAGTTCAAGTTCGCTATCCGCCTTCACGTTTTTGCCTTTGCCGCATTGAGTATTGTAGATGGAATTATCGAAATTCTAGATAAATCGTTAAAAATTTCAGAAAGAAAAGAGGAATTTTAACATTCTTATAAATTTTATAAATCTCTGAAGCTAAAACCCTGACAGAGGAAGAAGTTTTGGTAAAAGTGAGAGAATTTACTGAAAATTTACAGTTTTTCCCAATTGAAAGTACCTGAAAAAAAAAAAAAACCTTAAAGGCCTTCTAGATATTTTTAATACTACATAAATGAAGAAAGGAAAAAGTGTTATTAATGAACTCATTAACAATTCATTCTTTGAAATGCATCTGACTGGGCGCTGGTTTATAGATCATGGGGCACAGCTTTTATGAGGCAAAACGAGAATAAATTCTGGTTTACCTTAGGAAGAATGGTCTAAGCCTGTAAACAGAGTGGATGAAAACTCATACAAATATGATATATGATATTTAAATATATAGATATTAAGACTGGAAGTAACGTATGTGATAAAAATATGATAGAAAATTTAGATGCCATTCCAAATCCCACAGTGCCGGAAAATAGAAAGAAGCATCGTTAGATCAACTATACTATAAAAAAATTTGGAATGAAATGTTTGAAACGTAAAGAAAAAACAGAAACTAAAATTTCTCATGAAACCCCTTCAAAAAACATATTGAAGGCTATTTGCAATGTTTGCGGCTCTAAAAAAAGTACTTTTTTAGCTCAAACGGCTTGCCAAAAGAATAGAAAAAAATCTTTAAGATGTTTATCATAATCTTGAAACCTTAAAAGAACTGCAGAGGAAAGCCAAAATGCCTCAAAAAGAAATTGAAAAAGATATTTATACAAAATATAAACCACTGATTAGAAATTTTAAGAGAAGAAGGCTGTATATTCCTGCCATTGACGATCAATGGAAAGAAAATCTATAATTTTAAGTTCTTCAGAAAATTTAACGGCGGAACAATTTATTTATTAATAATAATTGATTGTTTTAGTAAATATGCATGGGCTATTCCCGTAAATAGAAAAACAGGAGAAGATGTCACAGATGAGTTTTTAAAGAACTAATTCTTATGCGAATTCAAACCGATAAAGGTACAGAGTTTATGAATAAAAATGCTTAAAAATTGTTTAAAGGTAATAAATGTTCATTGGTTTATTACAAAAAAATTCAAAAATTAAATATGCTAAATTTGAGAAATTTATTAAAACTTTCAATGAAAAGATTAGGAAATATTTGGATGCAAACAGAACTAAAAGATACATAAACGTGTTACATAAATTAGCTAAAAATTATAATAATTCATATCACCGATCTATAAAAATGACACCTATGGAAGCATCTGATAAGAATAACTAAGCTGTAATTTATATGTATGTGTATAGGCTCAGAGAAATTAAAAAAAAAAAAACCTAAATTTAAAAATCCGTGATGCCGTTCGAATTTCTAAAGTTAAAACCGTTTCCACAAGAGTAAACGTATGTAAATTCTTTATATAAGAGATTTTTATTATTTGTCAAGTTTTAAACACAGATCCTCCTACTTAGAGACTAAAATATTTGAATAATGAGGACATTAAAAGAACTTCTTATGAAAAACGAATTGGATAAATATGATTAAAATATGAAATTTATAAAATTGAGAAAATAATAAAGAGAAATGAAATAAAATCTTTTTTAAATGGTTAGGATATTCAAAACGTTATCATTCTTGGATTGATGGAAAAAATCTTTTGAAATCCTCTTAAAAAAATCTAATTTTTACTGTTATATAAATTTATATTTTTAGCTTCATCCATTAAAAAAGTTTAATGATTTTGTCATTGTCATTTTTTTAATCATCGTGTCACCATTTTATGCGTGTCCTCATTTTTTACAGACAGTTTAATACTTCACTTTTAAGACTTTTTTATATTAGAAAAATTTTAGTCTCTTCAGAATGTCCTAGCTCTAAAATTTTAATAGCCATTTTAAAAGTTTGAACCTGTAAATAAAGGCTAAAGGCAAATTTGAAATATTATTAAAATTGCTAATTTATATATTTCTTTTTAATTCTTTATTTATTTTATACGCTTTCGTATTAGAAAAAATTAAACTTCCTTTTTGTTACATTCAAGTTGTCCTAACTTGAGTATTTGTTAACTATTTATGTGGCTTTACTCCTGATACTGCTGATACTATTTAATATGTATTAATTAGGCGAGACATGGTCTTAAAAGTACGTTTAAATTGGCATGGTGGCTAGTAATATGAAACAACTGAAAGACTTCGTTGTCACAGCTCTTGCTCAAAATTATTTTTCTGGTGGACATTTTCTCTCTAAGTGTGTCATCAAACCTTTAAAACTATCTGAATAGGAGTTTCTCAGGGATGATGCTGTAGGCCAGATTTTTAGAAAATTTACCATAAGTCCATGTCTGCAGTATCGAAATTATCGTTGCTGTTGACATCCGCTTGTTAATGATTAAACTAAAATCTGAGGACGAATTGTAATAACATAGATATAGCTATGTATTTTTAAAATTTAAAGATTGTTCTCTACATAATGGTTGATAATGATATTTAATACTTAATTCTAAAAAAATCAAATATTTTTTTAAAGAGAATAAAACGCAAGTAAATGTATACATGACTTGCAAGACTTTAGAATCTGTTACCATACGGTATTGTTTGGGCAAATAAATTATTCGACAGTAAATTTAACTAGAGTGCTTAAATAAATGATAGAGAAACCAGGATTATTCTGAACGTTTTAAATGTCAAATACTTAGGAAGTCTATTGAAGAGAACGACTAAAAATTTTGAAAAATATTTATCAAAGAGTTATTCTACAGTGTAGTTATATGGAGCGCTAGCGTGTCATAAAAAGCTTACAAAGACAGTAAAAAAGGAAACATTAACGTCAGTTGAAACAAAAATTCCGTTGCGCAACATTAAAAATTTTCTTATAATTTCGACCAAGACATCATATATTCTGTTCAGTATTACTTTTTAGTTCAAAACTGTGGAAAATTAAAGAAATTTACTCCACTTTTAATAAAGATTCTGTAGGTGATTATAGTGCTAAACGTTTTTCAGTGTACTAACAGAGGAATGGTACACAGATTTGACAGATTTTGAGCTGGATGCGGATTCTCATCTAAAGCTTTTGAATGATGACATGATACTAGTGATAATACAGACTGTATTTTTAAAGAATTTCAAAGAGTTAATTGTAACAGGAAACAAATTTAAATTACATCCAAACTACTCCAATACCAAAACTGATTCATTTGTTGCATTACAATGTAGAGAATCACATAGACAAGTGGAAGCCCCTATGGGATCCGATGCCGCCATTGCACATCAAATCGGCTCGGTGAAACAATTCAATAAATTTTTAGATACAGTGACGTCTGATTTCAAATATCTCCTGAGCTTCTTCTCTGAACCAATATCTGCCATCAAAATTAAAAGAGAAATCTTCGTCAGAGGTTTGACAAAAACTATCAAGAAGCGTAAATTTTCTCAAGCAGATAACTGCCATTGAATGGTGGCTCCGAGATACGGCTTTCCAGCCGTCTGTCGACGTCTTCGTTAAACATCAGATACGTAATTAGAAAGAAAATATGAAGAGAAAAAATAAAGAAAAATAAGGGTGTAATGGCATTCGAGGGCAAACTAATTAAGAATTATTGCATAAGCAACTCTCTTAAGTGCATAACTTTGACACGTTTCTTGTTAAACTTAAAAACAAAAATTGAATGAATCTCAAAATTAATACCAGGAATGAAATATAGGCTTGTAGAAGAAAATGATTTACAATATCTCGGAGAATTTCTGAGGAAATCACTAAAAAAATTGTTAATGATAAAAATTTTGAAACGTAAATGTTGGTGCCAGCTGATGCACGCTAGTCTCTATCTATGCACGCTAGTCTAGCCAAAATATTCACTACACGTTACATGATTTCTTGTGGAAATGAAGTAAATTTGCATAGTTCATCATCCTAACCACATGTAAGATAATAATAATAAACACCACCAAAAGAACTAATGAAGGGAGTAATCATTGCTTTCCTTAATTTTTTGACTCCAACAACAACAAAAGCAGTATTCACCAAGCCTTAAGCTAAAAGCCAAAGTGATTTATCAATGTAACTATGACCAAAAGTGAGCATGCTCATGTAATGTGTGTATTATAAATTCTTGTGAAAACTGCATGTAATATTCTTTTCACCTTGTTTTAATTTCAGAGTGCTTACTTTGGTGGAAGCCATCAAGATATCGTGATCAGTGGAATAAAATGTTCCGGACGTGAGGGCAATATATCCGATTGTCTTTATCAGTCCTTTGGAAAAGTTACATGTCCTGGAAGAGATGAAAACATTGCAGGAGTCATTTGTGCAACAGGTAACCTTAGGTGATTTTTTATACTTTGCAGGAGGTTTAGTTTCAGTTACTATGAAAAATTATGCCTAGCAAAAATAAAATCAATAGATGTGATCATGCCTCGGAAAGTGAACAAAAAGAAAAGAAACAAGTAGTCCTTCGCAAGTGTTTCGCTACGAGAGATTTAAATCATTAAAATCGCATTATCGCGTATAGAGGATCCTTAGAGTGTCATCAGTCGGCAAAACATGAGATCTTTAATTTACCTTCTAAGTTTAAGGGGTATCAGCAACCCCTATACCGACAATGTTAAATTGGCCATATTCGATGTACCTTTTCTCAAAATCTGCTGTAGATACACGCTTGAATTTTTTTTTTTTTTTTTTTTTGTAATTAAAGTATACCTATCTGATTATACTGAAATGAGCGTTTGAAACATTTTGAATTTTAGCGTAATTTACAGAATATTTTCTTAGGCATAATAAAATTTAGCACTTTTCTCATACAAAAAAAAAAAAAAATTAATTATTTTTTCTTAGTTTATCACAAAAAGCTCATTTCAGTAAATATTAGGAAATCTAATAAATAAGCAATAAACATAAAATTTTCAGATACCTGTTAGCAGTAGTTCCTGAGAAAAGGTACATCGAGTACAAAAAAATCACGTGTGGAGAAAAACGCGTTTTTATGTAAAAATCCTCATTCATCAAAGCATTATATGAAAAATTAAAACTAGATTTTTTACAGTTCTAATTTTCATAGAGATTAAAGAATAGTATTTTTAGAAAGATAAATGTGTAGAGAATTTGAAAATGCAAAAATACGAAATCACCATTTTTTGAAGATTTTTGAGTTCCAGCAATCAATGTGTAGTTGAGTAACAAGCTGAGTGATCTGGAAGCAACAAGTAGTTCTTAATAATTTAAATCTTTACCTTTTTTTAACGATGTATCTAATTGATGTAAACTAAAAACATTTAATTTTTAATGCATTCCAAATGCATTGAATTATATGAACATTTACAGCTTTGTTACAACGAATAAAAGATGTTTCTAAAGCTTTATGTTATATCAACTTGTACAAAATTTTAGTTTATTTTGACGATGTGGTGCTTTTATATTTAAGTACACTCGTGATCAGAAAATAACAAACAAATACTAAAAAAAAAAGTGTGAATATAAAAAAGAGAATCAAAGCACCCCATTTACATGTGAGATAGAGGTTGCATATCCGAACGCAAATAGCAACAGAAATTAGCATAAAGTGCAATGCTGCAGTCACACCACAACGTCTTTAGAAAGGAATACCGGACCTATGCGTCAGTTCGTAAGAAGCAATAGTTCCGTATAATCCGAGATAACCAAAGTGGAAAGTATAAGCCAAAGACACCATATGCAGGATAAAATGCGTTGGAGGACTGTCGGAATATAGCAAGCTCGTGTAAGCCAATCCGCTGTTGCGAGAGAACTGAATGGGTATCGTAGTGTTATCAATAGGCTATGAAATCGTTGCCAAAGGGATCAAAACCCTTGTAGAAGACGTGGGTCTGGAAGCTGGAGGTCTGGAAGCAGACGATCTCTTCCTGTTGCTATGTGCAAGACACGGTAGATCACTAATATCACGACAGCTAGCGTCGCATCTCTCTGCTGTTGCAGAACGGCCCATAACCCGACAAACTGTGTCGCGTCGACTGCTTGAAGGTGAACTGTACGCCCGATGACCTGCCTTTTGTGTTTCTTTGTCTCCACCGAATGTCAGAGTGCGGTTGAGCTGGGCCCGTGAATATCGCAGTTGGACACCAGAGCAGTGGAACCATGCACTCATTACAGATGAGTCTTGATTTAACATCAAGAATGATTCCCGAAGGACAATGATATGGCGAGAGCCAGAGACACGCTATCGTGCGCCAAGCATCGTCGAAAGCGACCATTACAGAGTAGGAGTCTTACTTCTATGCTCTGGTACAGCAACGAACGGCTGCACCGACCTCTACGTGATTCCTGGCGTTCCGTCACAACCGTACGATATCGGACGAAATTCTACACCCTCTTATGCGTCCTTTTATCCTTGCAATGGGTGCCGACGCGATATTTGTGGACATTAATGTTCAGTTATATTTGTTGTTATTGTATTCCTTGGGTGTTCTTGAAGTCTAAGCTAAGGACTGGATGATTATCTCCCTATGTTATTCATCCTGGGAAGATTAAAAAGGTGTTTAGCTTAAGAGACATTATGTTAATCCTACAAGCTGAGGTGTATAAAGCACTGCCGTAATTTCAGATATTAAGATGATTAGCTGACTTAAATAGCAGTGAATTGATTAGACGATTTTTATTCTTACGTTTTCCAGTCGGAAACTGTTATTCCAAATTCGCTATGCTGCAAGATAACGCACCCTCCCACTGGCCAGTAACCACTTCGCGGAGCTACTTAAGATAAGCATGCGTACTGTGTCTATGCGTCTGAGTACTGACTGTACGTCAGACGTCATGTGATTTGTGTTCTTTTGTGCCATCGCATGTCAGAGCCCAGTTGAATTGGACCCGTCGCTGTTGGATGCCTGAGCAGTGGGGCCACGTACTCTTTACGGATAAGTCTCGATTCTACACAAGAACGATTCTCGAAAGGCAATGATATGGGGTGAGCCAAGAACACACTATCGGGCGCCAAATATCGTCGAAAGAGATATTACAGAGGAGAAGGCTTACTTGTATGGGCTGAGATACAAACTAACGGCTCACCGACCTCTACGTGTTTCCTGGTGATTCCGTCACAGCCGAAATTCTACACCCTCTTGTGCACCCTTTTCTCGCTGCAAGGGTACCGAGGCGATGTTTATGGACGATAACGCCCACCCGCAAGAGCTCGAGTGGCGCGGTGTTATTTGGAGGGTAAAATCATTCCACTTCTGCCGTGGCCTGCTAGATTACTGGAGCTAAATCCCATACGGCATGTGTAGGACATGTTGGGACGACGGATAGCAGTTCGTAGTGTGTCGCCAAGCAACTTCCACGGGCTCCGACATTCATTACTACGAAAATATGAACCATTAATTTTAAGATTAGCATTCTTTTTTTTTTTTCACAGAACATCGTCTTTCTCCAAACTTTCAATAATGATATGGAAGTTGTGAAGACAGCAGTACAAGATTTCGTAAATCCTAAAAGAGAGGAACTTTGTTGCTGCGTATTAAACCTACTACCAAAGAAAGGGGAAAAGGCCATACATAAAGATGAGAATAAAATGAAACCAGATAACATTTTAACTTTTTTACGCTTTCTTGCCTTTCCTTTTACCCTTTGGCAAAATAGGCACTGAAGTTTTATTCACTCCTGGTAATTACAATTAGAAATACTTTTGATTTATAATACATCCAACTGATACTAATAGAGATCTGAAATATTGTAAAAATTAACAAAAATATTTCTGACGCCGTAGGTTACTAACTTCGGCCGAGAGAACGTTATTTCTTTTTTCGAAATTTGCTAATGGATACTCAGTACCGATTCTAGACAGTCGGTCGCTCACGTGCAAATTAAAACTGTCAACCCTTTTCTAATATGTTTGATAATCATTTCAGCGCCCTTAAATTTGGCCGCCCACGTGTTGTGCACCATTTCCGCCCCCCCCCCGGTATCGGCCTTGTGGATAGTTTTAACTCTTTCTTCAATGTCCTTTGCTTTTGCCCGAATTTCTTGCTTATTGCTGCTAAGAATTATTTTCTTAGTGTAATCGTATTAAACATTTTGTTTCAAATTTGAGTCCAAGTCAATCTAATCTCAGTTTTACAAATACTAATAAGCCTTGAATGTGTGTGCATTCATGCTTAAAGAAATCTTGATTCTTGCAGAGACAAGGAGAATACCACCCACACTGAGTGGTCAGAGCAACAGATGGGACTGTTCGCTAAAATATTTCAGATTTTATGGAGTGCGAATCGATGAGAAGCATTCTATGATAGATACCCTATGCATGTGAAATGTAATGAAAAAGCAGGATTATGTTTGCAATGCATTATCTTGTATTTTTCTATTTTCTAGCTAATAACAAAGGCTGTTGGCTGCGTTATCTAAAACGTTAAGAAATCAAGACTGTTTACTGAAAGAAAGCAAGCCACTTGTAGAGCCATTAGGTTAATTGGAAGCAGAAAAGATGAAAAATATCCAACCACCTTCGCCGGGAATTGAACCACGGATCTCTGAAATACCGGCTCAGTGTGCAGAACCACTACACCACAAAGGCACGCTAGGGGTATGGGAGAAATACCTTATAACTTCAACACTGGGTGTGTTTGAACTGTTGTATTTCCCAACGTTACATTCTGTTGTCACTTAGTACCTGCTAGTTTGCTTTCGAATTAAACCTTTTTTTTTTTTCCTGTGGTCACGCTCTAAATCGCTGGTAGAGGGTATGGAAGTTTAACACTTATTATTAAAATATAGTCTTCTAAAGTCTTTTATTTTACAAATAATCCAGCGAATTCTTACACTAGTCGTCTCCCTAAATGGTATGCAGATTTAATTATTTGCAGAAAGATCATGAAGGACTGCACTGGTAATACCGTTATTCTCTTAAATTTCATATATTGCAGAGTAGATTGCGGCTAGATATTGTTAAATTGTGTTCTGCTAATTATCCTATCAGTCATGTTTTCATACAGAAATGCCAAAAACATTTAACACTTAAAATTAATTTTGAATTATTATGAAAACATATTTTTAAAAGGATTGCAATTCCGCTAGATTCTGAATAGTAATGCACTTTAAAATTATCTGTGCAAGAAAAGGAGATTTTTAAATCACTCAGTGTATTCTCAGTATCTTTTTCAAGCAATTATTTAAAAATACAAAATAAGTAAATAATCTAAAGTTTTAATGACTACTAAAATACTCTCCAAGACGCGAACTGAAGAAGAATTAATGCGAACGGGAAGAAATATGGTAGATATGATGTATATGCACGGAAAAAGAAGCGATTAAAATTTCAGAGGAAGTTAATGCTGTTTACTGGAGATACAGCCACATTAAGTTAGTAAGGTTGTCAGGACTTGTATGTCTTTTTACTTGTTTTGGAAACATGCTATGTCCTGAATAGGAACAGGGAGCTTACTAAAGCTATGTTCAAGTATGTGTGGAATGGACGACACAAGCAGGAAGGGTGTACTGAACCCTTTATTCTCTATAAACTTACACATGCTCTCGTACTTCGGGATACAGAGACCAACCACTCGTGGTCTGAACGTAAAAATGTAAAACTACTAACTAAAATTCTAACTAAAAGCTAACTTTGAATTAGTTTACAAATGCCTAACACTAAGACTAGCCTTTTTAAAAGGTTACGTAGGTAATACGCAAACTGCTGAAACTACAATACGCTTTAAATATCAAGAGGACTAAACCTCTGGCCTTAAAGGCAAGCAGCAACTGATTGAAAACTCGTAAGAATACAGTGGTAAGGCGGCTCACTTACCTTCTCTCTCTCACTCTTGGCAAAAAGCCACAACTTAAATACTTCGGCGTTAGCAAGTAAAATTTGCATAAACAAGTTAAAGCATTTAACTCTGGCCGGAAGTGGAAAATAAGAAAAGATAGTAAAGTTTTAAAATAAAATAAACGTTGTAGAGACATTAGGTTAATTGGAAGCAGAAAAGATGAAAAATATGCAACCGCCTTCGCCGGGAATCGAACCACGGACCTTTGGAATACCGGCCCAGCGTGCTACCGTTACACCACGAAGGCACGCTAGGGAAGTGGGAGAAATATCTTATATACTCCCCTTTTTAAAGGGCAACTATGGTTTTAGGTGACCTAGTCGCCAAATCCTGGGTGCGGAGAATCATCTTCCACAACCCTTTTAGCTCGGGCGCCATTGTAGAGACATTCAGTTAATTGGAAAAACCAGAGAAATGAAAAATCAACAATCGCCTTCGCCGGGAATCGAACCACAGACCTCTGGAATACCGGCCCAGCATGCTACCGTTACACCACGAAGGCACACTAGGGAAGTAGGAGAAATACCTTATAACGTTAGTAAAACTTAAGATCCGTACAAGTTGTTGAGTCGTCTCTAGCCTTTCTGCAAGCTGTTATACTACTTCACACTGATTCGTAAAATTGGATATGACCTCCTGTAGAATTGTTTTCCGAACTCACTCCAACTGCCGAGTTAGATCGGCGACATCCAGGGTCAGTCGAAAGCATCTGCTCCTCAGTTACCAAACGTTCTCTGCTGAGGAGAGAGCTGGCGATCTAGCTAGACAAGGAAACATTTGACAAGCACGAGTAAAATCGGTAGGAATGATTAGCCTATGCAGCAAGGCATTACTCAGTTGAAATTCCAATCCGGGATGCCTCGATAAAGAAGGCAACACTACATGGTGTAGAATATTATCAAAGTACCATCCTCTTGTAAGAATGCCACGTATGACAATCAAAGCACTCCAACTATCAAATGAAATGACATTTCAGAGCTCATAACTTCCTGTTGTCAAGCTCTGTGATTATTAAGAGTATCTCATTGCCATCCTGGATATCCTTTAGGCACGTCTTCTCTATGTCATTTTAGCTCATTTCGAAGCGAAACTAATCGTTGAAAATCATTGCAGTCATGCTTGTCGATGCGCGTAGGTGAGTATTAGTCGGCGCAATGGGCGTCCTGAGGGTGGACACCATGCTCTGGGTCGTTTTTCAACTGCCCTTATGGCCAGTGGTGTCCCGTTTCACGTCGAATCGTTAATAATGACGAATCAGGGGCTGCGAGAACCGCCCTGAGGACTGTTCTGTCTTCAGATTTTGTCGTTCTTAGATTGATCGCTGGCTTCTTGATGCTATGATGGTTCAGCCATTCCTGCTATTATCGTCGAATGGCGATATTGCTCCCACCCAAATTTCGAGAGATCTTCGATTTGACCACCTTGCTGCCTTTAAGCCGATTGCACGTTCTCCTCAACTAGGAGGAAATGCTCATAGAGTGTGCGGACATATGCTCATACAGTTCGATTGTACGAATGTCTGCGAGACATTTGTACAATCGAAGTGAGCAGACGAAATCAAAGTCGAATGGAAGTTATACGCTAGAACTGGAATTTCTCTCTTCTGTTATGTACACCACTCGGATGTTCAACTACGATGCTTTATAGTTCCATTTATTCCTAAATTTTAGGTATTTGCTTACTATCGAATTTTATTGCGTCATCACATTTTATTATTTACTTGCTGGATAGAAAGGTATTTCCATAGGAAACTTCGTTGCAAATAACCCCTTCTTTGTGCGTCCTTACACGTGTGTGTTGAAGTATATTTTAAATGGCAGATGAATAATTTGAATGAATTGTATGAACAAATCAATAATTTGTATGTATATTGTCTTTAAATGAGTAAATGAAGAGAGGGAGATTAGGAAGTACCACAATTTCATCACAAAAAAAAAAAATAAAAGCTCTAAATCAATTTAAAATAACTTTGTGTTCTGAGATTTGAAATTTATTCCGAAACAAAAGTGATATTTATTGCCTTAAATGGTCAGAACTTACAGGATATTGCAGACTATAGGAAATCGTAAATAGGAAATAAAGATAAAAACGTTGCTATATTTCTCTCATGTATAGTCATTATAATTGTTTTCATGAAAGAATATAATTAGTTCATAAAGGAACTAAATTTATGATTTAGGAAGTACACTTTTTATGAATGAAATAACATGCAAAACTCCAGTGTAATTACGAATTCAGTTTATTATAACTACTTCAGAAAATCCCTTTTTAAATAATAAACTTAAGTTTTCTTTGAAATACATTTTGAGTTAAATGTGCATAACAATTACAGAATTAACTTTAAACATTTTTGCTAAGACATTTTTGTCGAAGACTGAATAAAGGAATTTTATGAATCAAATTACATAACATAATACTATTTTTGCTACATAGTGCAAGAAGGAAATAACAAAATGATTCTCACAGAATTGGAAAGGCGAGTCATTCCGTGCTATACATAAGCGAATCAGCATAAAATGAGTATTGTATTTGACGGCATATAAGACGCCCTTTTTTTCCTAAATTTGGTCTCAAAAAAAGTTACCTGCGTCTTATACGTGAAGGACACAGGTTAACTTTCAATACTGAATGCTATTTTTAGCCCAGATAAAGGTCTAGACACTCATAACTTTTTCTACATCTACATGTGTGTGACCTTCTAAATAAGGGTGCGTCTTATATGCAGTCAATTTATACAGAAAGGAAAACTGCTACTCTACAGTAAAGGCAACATTATATTTTGCCTCTTTCTGCAAAATGTAACTGATAACTTAGATGAAAAGGTTGCGAGTAAAGTAAGCGCAAGTTTTTAAATTTTTCTTTTCAAAGTTTCTAATGTTAGTTCCAAACTTGATTTTCTCTTTTTCAGTTAGATACAAATGTCAGCTTGATTACTCCAAATCATACATCCTTTAGGAACATGCTGATGAGGCGCGTCAGCAGTGATGATTTGGCACGGTCAATTTGGTACAAACGCAGTCGGTCCGCATACTCACTAAATGAGCAAGATACTAACAGGGCTGGAATAGCTCTCAAGAAATTTAATGTCTTTTAGCACCGATGCTTAGCTTCCTGTTTGAAGTTGTGAATGTCTAGGCTTAAATAAAACTGTACGAGTTACTGTAATTTCTATTATAATATTTATAACTAAGATAGTGACGCGATCTCTAGGAAAAAATAGCTAATATTTATCGAATAAATAAGTTATGACTGAATTTTAGCGATAAAATATACAAATAAGGTATATAATTATAAATTAATTGTTAATAACATTTTACTATATGTATTCAATTTGCCTTAGCCATCATAACATTATGACTGCTTTCCAGCTATTGAACTGCTGCCATCAACATATCCATACTTAATAATTACTTTTGTTATCATGAAATCTCTAGACTTTTGATAGGTATGTTTACGTTCGTTAGAAATGCGAGGAATAAGTAGACAGTCTCTGAAAACAGTGTAAGGTAATTGTCCCGCCTTCGTAGCATGCCTTCGTGGTGTGGTGGTCTGCACGCTGGGCACGTGTTCCAGAAGTCCGTGGTTCGATTTTAGGCTAAGCCGTTGCTCATTTTTCATCTCTTCTGTTTAAAAATATACCTAATGTCTCTGCAGTGTCGCCCAAACTAAAGGGCTGGTGGATGATAATTCTCCACACCCAAGATTTTGGCGATTGGGTCACCTAAAAACTCCAGTCGCCCTTTAAAAGGGGGATTATATAAGGTATTTCTCCCGCCTTCCTATGGTGTGGTGGTCTGCACGGTGGGCGCGTATTCCAGAGGTCCGCGATTCGATTCCCGGCGAAGGCGTTGCTCATTTTTCATTACTCCTGCTTCCAAGTAACCTAATGATTCTACAACAGATTACCTCTATATGCACTGGGTAAAATACTTTGCCAATGAATGTTCATTTAAATTGGATACCAGAATAAGGTCTTCTGATTATGTAGCACAAATGTCAAATAAAACTAATGAAAATAACTAATCAGTTAGCCTGTTTCCTCTATATATATCTGTCTCTCCCTCTCTCTTTTTCTCTCTATATATAATTAAAAGGTAAGAATTATGTGTCATTCCTTTGTTCACGAATTAAACAAATTTTAAAATATTTTTGCTTCATTAACATTTAAAACTACAATTGTTCTCTTTCTCTTCCTGTAAGATACGCAATATACTATGATTTTTATATCGATCAATAATTTTACCAATAAAAATAAATGTTTTGCTCATATTAAGATGCGCGTAGTTCCTATACGTTATCTTAACAGGACTGCGTGAAAAGCAAAATGAGGAGACCGTTGATTTAAAATTTATGCAGGCTAACAAGAAGCCTGAAGGGGTACTTTGAAGCATGCTTGGCAGGTTAACTTTTAGAACAATATATCTTTACTATTTTCACTTCTGCGAAGATAAATTCTGAAATTCCGAGCACACCACCTTTAAATACAATGCAAGCTAAAAGCACTCCTTAAATGTGATGAAGAATCGTAAAGTACACTGCGATAATTTTATCTATTTTTTATTTTTTCCCTCTCTGCGCTTCTCCCACGTTTGCAAGGAGCAGACTGGAAGCTTGCAGACAGCTAGAAAATTTGTTGTATTACAGATCGGTATTGTGGTATGATTGTCACATTATTCAAAGAATTTCAACTCCGAAAGAAAACGTCGCGTTTGTTAGTGTTGTGTTGAACTTAAGAACAATGATTTGCGTTGCATTTTCTGTGACCTTATAAGGCTATTGTTTTGTTTTGTTAGGGCGCAACCCTGTCCACCTTGCGAAACAAAGTTTGCCCTATGACCCTATACGGGCTACGCCAGTACAAAAATCACCACACAACTATACAAATACACGAATCACACAATGCCAATGGCTTCTTTATTGTTGTCCATAATCTTCATAATCTTACGCGCTATTCCTCTTGCCCTAAGTAAACCATTTTTCATAAAATATATGTTCGCTCCATCAATGCATCTGGTTAACTTACATTCTGTAATAAAGTGGACATTGTCTCCTACTTTTGTACATACTTTACATAAATCATTATCTTGAACATGGAATCTTTTCAGATAAAAGGGAAATCTCCCATGACCTGTAAATAACTGATTCAAATCAATGTCATTGTTAATATTCATATTTTCCTTAGGAACAAAAATCTTCATGAACATATTATTTTTAGCAGAGTTTTCCCATTGAGTCCACCATTTATCTACAATGTCACACTTCATAATGTTAATGCATCTTCTCCTGGAGGCTTGTACATCGACACTTTCAATATCATTACTCATTGTTGCCTCCTTTGCTAAGACATCCGCTCTCTCATTGCCCAAACAACCAATATGGGCTTTAACCCAATTAAAATTCAATTGATGCCTTACCTCCAATTGTATCACCAATTTTTTAATAATTTGAATATTTAAATGTTGCTGCTCGGGGTCAGAGAGTGCTTGAAGAACTGACATACAATTAAAATGTATTGTAATTATATGTGATTCATTTAGATTTCTTACAAGTCACTCCAAGGCTTTTTGTATAACAATCAGTTCGGCTTGATACACCGAATTATATTTTTCTAATTTAAACTTCGCATGTTAAATCTCCAGTCCATGATAGAACACTACAAATGCTAAGCCAATTTTTCCATCCAACCCCGAGCCATCCGTATAGACATCAATATCATTAAATACAGGAAGGCATCTATTAAAAGTAATTGATCTTTCCCTTGGATGTAAAAGATGACAATTAAAAATATAAAAAGCAGTGTTAAAAACAATATTATTTGTATATGTATAAAAGTCAATCTTATTTGATCTCAATAAAAACTTCTTATAAGAAAAGTCATAGGACAACGAGATGGGTGGAATGCCTGCAAGTATATTAGCAATTTCCGTAGGAGCAGTTCTAAAAAGTCTTGTGATTGCCAGCAGCCAGCCTCTCTGGATAGAATTCAATTTGTTCCTTAGTCTCAGCAACTCCGCCGCCCTAAAACCCCAAGCTCCAACACCATTCATTATAATAGGAGCAATAACACATTCCTAAATTTGTTTCATAGTTTTACTCTTAACGGCTAAAATCTCACCAGAGAAGGATCTCTATAACGCTATTGTCTCCCTCCCTCATTTCCGGATCCTTTCGTGGTGTAATTGGAAGTAAACTCGAAGCGTATTCAAGAGATACAGGGTTCGAGTCCCGGCGAGAGCATTGCACATTTTCCAAGTTTTCTACTTCAAAAAATATAATAATGACTCTACAAGTGGCGCCCGAACTAAAAAACGTCGTGGACGATAATTATTGACCACCAGGATTTGGCGATTGGGTCTCTTCAAACCCCCGTCGGCCTTTGAAAGGGGCAGTATAAAAAGTATTTTCTCGCTCTTTTCCACATCCTTCGTAGTGTCATTGAAAGATATTCGATGCGTATTCTAGAGGTCCAAGGTTCGAGTTCCGGCGAGGCGAGGGCACTGCACATTTTTCATGTCTCTAGCTTCAAAAAACGCCTAATGACTCTACAAGTGGCGCCGAACTAAAAAAAAAGTGGTGGACGATAATTCATCCCCACTGGGATTCGGCGATTGTGTCCTCTCATCCCCAGTCGTCCTAAGGTATTTCCTCCCTCTGTAACTGAAAGCATACTCGATGCGTATTCGAGAGGTCCAAGGTTCAAATTCCGGTGAGGGCGTTGCATATTTTGCACGTCTTCATCTTAAAAAAAAACCTACTGTCTCTGCAACTTAAATGGAAAACTCCAACTGAAATTTGTAGAAAAACGATGGAAGAGTATGGTAGCGAATTTTAAATCGCAGTCAGTTGCGTAGACATCACATTCTTCTATTCGGCTGATGAAATCTAACCAATCGAACGCAAGTAGACCTAGAAAAGGAATTTTCATGAACAAACAATGCTGAAATAGGTGCCTCTAATAGGCGAAATGTATCGGGCCTATCGGTTCTTAAGTTGAAAAAGAACTAAGATATGTAGCTTCACAGTGGATATACGTAACTTATCTATTAAACTTTTGCAAAGGGGGGGCAACAACAATAATAACAATGTATTGTGTTTTTTAGTTTCACCCTCATATTTTGTTTCTGTGTTAGAAATTAGATAAATATACAATTTGCAATTTGTATATGTGTAAACAAAATGTTTGTAACTAATAAATGGCTTGTATAATTTATTTTCTATTAATAACCTCTTATAATTTTCTTATTACTTGGCAACTAATTCACAGCTTTATTTACTGATTATAAGCCTACTTATTAAGTTTTTTTCCCCAAGGCATAAAGCTATGGTCTTAATCAGTTTACACCTAACACAGGCAAATGAAATATTTTAGATGCGCTATCATTGGAAGCTATTCATTTATACTATCTCTTTAAGAAATATGGAACCGAAAGTTAAGGAAAAGGCAGTGGCACTAGAAAACAAAGTTTACTGTGTCTGAAGTCAAAGTAAATACTGTTGAGTTGATGCAAATGAAATGTTAAGGTAAAAAGTTCTTTACTGTTGAAGAAGAGGAACCAATGTACCCTACATCGGCAGAATTTTATCCAAAATCTACGCCAGTCTTTTAATGTTTTGTAGTCTGATTTTAAAATGGAACTATCTCCTTCTATGGGTGTAAATGTGATTGATAGTTCATCACATTAATTAAAACACATTGATAATTCATCATTTTCAAGTCACTTGTGCCTACCGCTATAATAACCGTGCAATACTCGCTTTCCACTATAAGTGACAATTCGATGTATACAATCTCATTGCTCTGTTCACTGGCAAAGAGAGAAACTTCTGACTTCCAAATGAGTTTGTGAATTCTCTGAAACACCGATGTAGCTGGATTTTCTACATCTTTCTTAGGTATCGAACGATAGAATATATTCCAATCTTTTATGTTTGAACTGATTAAATCAGATACATTCCGGTGACGTCGGAAGTCACCTGATGTAAGAACTGCTAATGTAAACAAACAAGCATGTGCTGTGGTAGATGCGTTGAAAATTATGAAACTTTGTTTACTTTTAATTAATTATGAAATTTGCATTTCATCTTAAAGTATTATTTCACCCATTAATTAACTGTTCATTCATTTGGTTAGTATAATTTTGGTAACTCGTAGGTTATTGTAATATTCACGATACTCTTTTGCTTGCTGCTTTACCATGTTTTGATTGTTAATATTTATTTATGAATTCTTTTCTTGATCTGATAATTAATTCATTTATAAAAAATGTAAAAATGAATATATTAAATCATGTTTACATAGAGTGAAAAGAATGAAGTTACTATAAATATTTTTTATCATAATTTTATCAGCTTAACAAGCAGAACGGTAAATATAAATAGTCGGTTTCTGAAAATCGTAACAGTCAAATTTCTGGAGCACTGTAAATGCAGTTGGCCCTTAAATCATGTAAGAATTACGATGCCAATGTTCTGCGCAGTTCAAAATTAATATATAATTTTATACAACTTAAAACTTAATTTTCAGCAACTGACTATTATCCTATTGATAGTATAAACTGCAAATTAACACATTTTGTATACTATAATATAAATGTCACAAAAAATAATAGAGATTTGTGCAACTGAGTTCAATGCAGTACTAGCTGTGAAACTGATAATTTTTGATAATACAATTTTCTTCATTTTATAATAATAAAAAAGTACTATCTGTATACATTTTGAATATTCAAAAAAATGTGAAGTTTTTTTAATCTTGTAAGTTACATAATTTATGTGCAGAATTTTTTATTTTAAAATCATGTAGCTCAAAAAGATTTTTAGGTGTATTTATTGAAAAGATCTACCATAGGAAATAGACTAGTGTAATTCTAATGCATGTTATCTCAAACTATGGTCTGACACAACCACTGATTTTCAAGGACTAAATATACATGCTAATTTAATATTTAAACTAAAAAACTCAGCAATCTCCCATGAAAATTTAGAATTAAGTATAAATTCTTATAAAAATGTTTCAGTATTACTGATGTTTCTAATATTACAGCTGTTGGTATCCTTAATATCTACAATGGAAGGTATTAAAAAATTAACATTCCGCTATTTATGTGTATTCATTAAAAATCGATTACAACAGCTAAAATATTAAAACATAGCCTGATGAAATTAATAAAATTTTAGCAGCATAAAATGTTCTATGACACTAAATAATATTAATGAGAGAAAATTGGCTTTGTATTTATGTTCTTGCAGATAAACAGCTCTTTCCTGAATTAGGATATTTCAGTAATTTAGAACAACTATTCATATGAACTATCAATATACTATTATTACACTGAAAGTTTGGAAAACATTATTCAAGGTCTTGGGAATAGTTTTCAGTTAACTGATATACACTTAATATTCTTAATAAAAACATTATTAATACTGGTAAGGATCACGCATAAGAAAAGTTATAAATCTTACCTCGTTTTCTGCAGAAATTTGCACAGATGCTTCATATTTAATTGATTTCTTCATTTCGGCTTTAACACGGCATTTTATAAGTACCGTGATATCCGGCATTACTTTGAAACAAATATTGTTCACATGTTTTTCCTTGAATAAAAAAAGACCCTACTTTTTGACATCAAGAAAAGAGAAATAATTTCTCGCAGTAGCCATAAATTTCTAAATTCGAAAAATCAATTAATTTCAGCGGAATATCTGCTATCGACTCCATTGTAAACATAGCCCATGCCGATGTTGTTGTTCTTAAACACGTGACCACATTTTCCCTCTTCTTCTCTTGCGGAATGCATCTCATTGTGTCAAGGAACTGTTTAAGAGCTTCTACAGTATTGCTGATTAATTCAATAATCAATATTAAGTTAATAATACAATGATATATCTCTTTCAGAATTTTTACAACCGCTGATATCTAGTATTTTCATAAGCGTACTTTCTTCGGAAGATTTTTTAAAGCATTTAATGATTTTCCTGCAGAATAAGTTCCCACACGTAAAGGAAAATCTCTATTATGTTAATGTACTTAATGCTCTAATCTGAAACCACTTTTAGTAATAGTTAATGGTTCATAATTATAATTACACCTGGTTAGATAATTACATCTAATCAGATAGATAATTACACTTCCCTAGTTAGATAATTACATCTAATCAGATAATTACATCTAATCAGATAATTACATCTAATCAGATAATTACACCTCCCTAGTTAGATAATTACATCTATTCAGATAATTACCCCTCCAAAGTATTAGAAGGATATTTGCGTACAATGGGATACCATTTTGGACAAATCTATAATGAAAATCGTCTAGCGTTTTAGGTTTATACATAGAGAAAAATGCGACAGTGTCAGTGCAGTGAATTTCTTCTAAAGGGAACTGAATCTCAAAATTTCCTAGTTTTTGCGCTGCGCATTATTTAAAATAGCTTGTGCGAACAAATTTCTTTTGTTGTTTAGTTGCATGGTAATTATTTTATTCTTGAGATGGCAATAAATCGTCTTAACATTGTGTATCCTAATCTAGGCTGTGGGGTTAGAATCAAACTGGCAAGCAGGGAGTTTAAGGTCAGAGCTAAAAATTCATCAAGCATTCAAGCGGCTATTTCATTTGCACTAAGTTAATAAATGTTTGAGGTTTTCCTCAAACATTTATTAACTTGGTTTTCTTCATAACCTCCTGTTTTCTTCATAACTCAGATATATAAATCCAACAATATTTTGACCATATGAGCTCTTTTACAGTTAATGCATTTAGCTATTTTACCTTATCATAAATATAAGTTGTATTTCTTGAAATACTTTTTATTGTATGAAATTAGAGTCCTGAAATTTTTTCAGAGCTTCCGGATTTGGTGCCAGATGAAATTGAAGTTGAACGGTCAGCATACTTAGAAGATAGACAACTCTTATTTTTGCAGTGCGCTATGGAAGAAAATTGTTTGTCGTCGGAAGCCTATAAGTTGGACAAAAATGATTATGGTAAATTATTTTTAATAATTTTCTGAAATACTTGCAAGCAAATCTAAAATCCCAACTCTCAGAACAAAAGTTAATAATTCCACATATGAAACAAATACCGATATGAAAATATATATGTGGCCACAAATACAAAACAAATACATAAATTAATAATTCAGCAATGAAATCAAAATAATTTAGATATTTACAGATATGTACAACAATATCATAATATTCTCAAAATATTTTACATTTCTGTTCAGTCCTGTTCCTTGATTTTCATTCGTAGATAATATATAAGAAATAAGTATAGAAGTCAAACATTAGAATTTAATACTATTTGTAAAAAGCCATTAGTGTATAATTTCTTTCTTTTTTATGTATTCTTATATTAATCTAATTTTTAAATAAGAAAACTAATGTATAACTGTTCTTACAATATTGTCTTTACATATTTCAAGTAGTATTACCTCTATGCGCACACATTAAACAAAAAACTAAATTTTTAAGTATTAAAAGCTTTTCTTTTATGATTATTTTTTCATATTTCTGGATTGAATTAAATTTTAAATAACGTCAATGACAGCTAGGGAAAATAAAAATAAAAATATGTTCTTCAGAAGCACTTGGGTTTTTCTGTAAGGTTAGATTGAACTATACTGATGATGTGTTAAAAAGGTAGCTGACAAGGAAAAAAGTGTACATTTTGTTTAAAAAAAATGTAAATTATTTAACATTTCTTTACTGAAATCCAGGGATCCTAAAAAATTTAATCTAAGCTATTTTTTATAGCCGAATGGCAATGAAAAAAATTTTAAATGTGCTTTGAAACAGTATTAAGAGAAAGGATCCTAAGCATTCTGTAGTCGGCAGCTTTTATGTTCTCATTCCCTTTTCCAGAACAAATTCTACGACTATTCGATTTCATTTGTTTGCATGATTCAATCTGACATAAATAGAAATATTAATAGGAATTTACAAAATTTCACTGACATAAGTTAAAACATTAATTCTAAAACTCTGCTAACTTAGCAGTAAAATATTTTACATTCATCAAAGGTTGGCAATTTTTTTTAAATTCTCAATTAAAATACATAATTGTGCGAAAGGCAAAAAATTTGAGCAATGAATAAAATGTTCTATGTATCTGGTATGAAATATCCCCCGCCCCTCTTCGAATATTGCAGACTTCCTTTTCATCACCCAAGTAAATGGAGCGTCATGATGACGGAATGCTGGGATATGTAGAGCAACTGATCTTCTCATTATCTGCATTGGGCATAGTAGAAATAATCGCTTCCCCCTCCCCCCAAAATTGATTCTGTCACAGACCTGGAAGTAATGAAAGCATAAATTAAAAAGTACAGCTAATTAAAATGAAATAATAATGATAATCTTACTATACGAAATGGGAACTTTGTCAACGAACTTGCTACTATACGAAATGAGAACTTTGTCAACGAGTTTTGTAATTATTTTTCAGAGAAGGAAAAATTCACAGATTTATACTTTATGTAAAACAATAGTAGCATTTGAAACAAATAGGAAATCGAAAATGGAAAGGTGTTTATTAAGAAACCAAAGAGAGCAAATTACTTGACAGACTGATGAATCACGTCTCAGTTATTTAAAGAAACAGGCTAGGCATTTACTTATAAATGTTACTACATTTGCCGAAAATTAAAATAAGCTGTTTCTTAGCACGTGCATGCTGATCATTGTTATTTTTGTGTTTCATTTTTTTTTATATATAGGTTGGCTGTATGAACAAAGAAGATTACTTAGGTTTACGGCGAGAATTGGAAACATTGGTACAACAGATTTTAGACCATTTTTACCTAAGCACGCTTGGCAGTGGCACATGTGCCATCTGTAAGTCTATTATCTTATTTCTTAAACTATGTTATTTAAGATTAATAAAATATAGGTACTTTTCAATTAAGTATTTTCAAAATTTCTTTTATACCTCATTCCGTAAGATGCCTTAGGTGGTTGGCTGTCACGCGGATGGGCTCGAAACCAAATAACATCGCATAAGGGATAGAATTTCGTGGCTTTATTACTTCTGTAGAATAAGGATACTAAACATCCGTGGATCCGAAAAACCTTGAGATAGACTGATGGTCAGGTAAAGACAGCATATTTAACTGATAAGAAGTATATAATATTCTTCGATTCCATTCCCGGAGCGCTGTCGGTCAATGCTATTTTTAATCACATTTCTTTCCATTTTGTAAATTTTAAACTGAATTATATTGTTTTATTAGCCAGTTAATTTTAGTTTATTCCACATTTGATTTTAGATAGGTAATTATGCATTGGGCATAGTAGAAATAATCGCTTCCCCCTCCCCCAAAAATTTATTCTGTCACAGACCTGGAAGTAATGAAAGCATAAATTAAAAAGTACAGCTAATTAAAATGAAATAATAATGATAATCTTATAATCTTTCTTTCTGTTGCAGTCATTATCACAGCATGGAGGTATTTGCTCACTTCGATATAATTAATTTGCAAGGTGAGAAGGTTGCAGAGGGTCACAAGGCCAGTTTCTGTTTAGAGGACAATAATTGTTTACCTGGAGTTGAAAAAAAATATGCTTGTGCAAATTATGGAGACCAGGGCATATCCGTAGGCTGCAGCGATACTTATTTGCACAACATTGATTGTCAGTGGGTAGATATAACTGAACTTCCACCAGGAGTTTACAATTTCAAGGTAAGTAATGGAAGTTTATAAAAATAAGATACAAATTAAAATTGAATAATAACATAATATGGACTAATGACTCTGATACTATGTACAATCAATGACTGGTTACTTTTCCCGCGAATTTTTCTTTGCAGTATTTCTATTCACACGCTATCCTTATACTCCTCTCTGCGTAATACGCATTCCTTTCCTTTTATCTTCCTTTCTCTATAACCCAGTACCTGTCCACAAAAATGCAGAAATGCGTATCAGTGTTTTATTTCTTGCTTTGTTCACTGAATACAAATAAAAATCGTGCAAGTTTAACGAAACCATGAGGATTCTACAGAAAAAATTCCCTGAATTGCCCAACTATGCAGCCGCCGCTCCATAAAGAGGCTTCTAACATAAGAAAAACATATGAGTTAAAAAGCTGAAACGTTAGAGAACACCTCCTTACTACAATAACGTTTTTATGAACTCGAAGCCATTAGCAAACTTGATCTTAATTTAAAAAGCAGCTTCTTTTATAAGCTAGAAAATTTGAAACAAGGAGAACTCTTTAAAAATAGCACAGGCATGAAAAATAGCACAGGCATTTTAAAAGTAATTTGAAGAATTATTGCAAATTATAGTTTGAAATGATAACTCGAAACAATGAACCTTTTTTCCCTATTTTGGAAAACCAGTGCGCAAAAAATATCGCTGTTCTGAATCAAACTTATATATCTTCCTTAGATGGGTTTTGTAAACCTCTCGATATATGAATTTTTCTTAAACATCGACGGCCATCTCCTGAGCTGTTTTGAAGTCATCTTACTATTTCTTCACGATTCCTATAGATCAATCATAATAGTCATCTCTCTCGAAACCTAAATATATTTTCGCCATGTGGAATGAAAACCAAAAAGGGAACAGATTGCAGTACTGCAAAAATTACTTAAAAACAGAAAAGCAAAGTAAAGCAAAACCAAAGCGTAAAATGAAAGGAAAAGTTAACCGGTGGTGCATCTGTGTACATCTGTGTTTTAATGCATGTAACTTTTATGGGGAGGCAGAACTTAATCCTTGAAATACTAAAAAATAGAGGAAACATTGTAGAGACATTAGTTAATTTTTTAGAAGCAGGTAAGATGTAAAATGAGCAATCGCCTTCGCCGGGAATCGAACCACAGACCTCAGGAATACCGGCCCAGCGTGCAGAACCCCGAAGGCACGCTAGGAAGACGGGAGAAATACCTCATAACATTATGTAAAGTCAATGGTTTAAATCTTAATTTGAACAATTTGTGTTCAAACATTACAAAAACATTACAAAAAATGCATTACTTTCCCAAAGCTTGTGACAGTAAATTCAAAGTAATTGGAAAAGTTATGCACTGAATGAATGATAATTTACATGAAGCTACGCAATTCTGTTCTGTAATCACGACTAAACAGTTAGAGTGAACCACACATATTTTAGTATATTTGTAATCAAATTTATCACATTTTGTAGATTCCAAAAAATATAAGCTGTGCAAAGAAAAGAAACGTACTGTAATAAGGATGTGACCTCTTATCACCTTCATACAAATTCTGCAGCGAAGTTCCACCCTTGAATGAGCAGGTAAAATGCGCCCCAGGACAATAATTGCCCTTCCTCTAAAAAGGTCAATTTTCATTACTTGAAAGCAGATGGAAGTACATGAGCAGTGCACACATCTAAGAGCATTCCAAACCCAAGCACCCAAAATTAATTTTTCAAATTCCAGCGGAAATCTTGACTCATCCGTGAAAAGTAAGTTGTGCCATTCATCTTGCTTTCCAGTCCACATGCTAACGACTCCCCTTCAAAAGTGCTTCTCTAGCTTTGATGCTTAAAGGGGCACCAGGATATACAGTCCTTTCACACGTTTTTTTAAAACTGTTGTAGTAACCATTGCTCTTAATCCGCTAGTCCGGTCAGACCTTTATTTAAATAAGCCCAAATATATTCTTTAAGCACTGATTTGCTTAATGATCTATTTAAGCCGAATCTGAATAAGCTATTCGCATGTGCTGATAGCATTGAGGTAAACCTAAGAGCGGTGGATTGGTTTCCGAAGGCTTTGGAGTGAATCATATTTCTACACTTTTTTTTCGCACTATATTCCTACTGAAATTTTTACTTTAATTTTTTCCATGGGAGTTTATTATTTTTCAAAATATTATATCCTAGTTTTACTTTTATAAGAATATGCATGTATGTACGATAACCCTAAGATCTTTTATTTATATGAGAAAGGAATTTTGAAATCAGCGCAAACACATAGGTAAATTTATTACGCACATGTGTTCTTTTAAAAAGATGATTATTTTTATAAGTTTTCCCTCAAAGGTGTCAAATTTATAGATTAGAAATAATATTTTACACAATATGAAAGAAAAATAACCGCGTAGGGGGCGCATAATAGAGGATTAACTGAACTTCTATTAGAAAATCCAGCTGCAAAGTTAAAGAAAGTGATGTTAACATTTTACGTTACATGTTATCCTGTTTATTTCAAAATTACATATACATAAGAAACTGACTCTAAAATTTTGTTGTCTTTTTCATCTCAAAATTAGTCCACCAGTGGCTGAGCAGTAAAGTTGCTGAACACTGGTAGTTCTGTCCGTGTTTCGAATCACGGCGAACGGGTTGGCTGAATGAGCATTTTCGTGTTTTTCTCCATGTGTAACGTGTATATGAGTCAGGTTGCTTTAAAAGGTTATCCATGAAGACATCCCTTCCCTTAGCCTGATAGCTCTCGAGTCATTTGCCATAGTAAAATAAACAAACTAACAATCATCTCACAATTAAGGCATATTTTTAAAATATGCGGTAAACCCTTGCGAACGCGAAAGTTATGTCGTTAACACATTACGCGTACGGTAAAATCGCGTTCTGCAAAATTAATTTTCTATGGAAAAAAAGTGGATTAGGTATAGTTCAGGTTAAGAAAGAATGTATAATTTATACGAACCTAAATATTATTTTAATTAAAAGGGTAAAATGAAACAAACGTTAAGTCTCAAAATTGAGACCCGGCGAAACCTATTTCCCAAGAATAACGAGAATTGGTACATCGCGCTTCCGTTCAGGAACACAGTAACATTCTTCGACAGTAGCATTATGAGCAAGCTGTAAAACACCAAAAGCACAGAGAGCAAACATCAATCAAAACTCTCCGGACCGTCACCGTGGATGACCTCAAACGTGACAAGCCCACGCACCTTCACCCGCGGCCGATGCTATTCGCACCAGCGGTGCGATTAGCCGCTTAAGCTGTTCGCACCAACATTAACCACGCATGCGCGTTGAGTTGTCAGATCCGTCATTTGAACCCAAACGAAAAGAACAGATTCTACGCATGCGAACTGCCTAAGTGTTGTAGTGAATCTTTTTTTTTTTTTTTTTTTTTTTTTAAGGCGGGTTACTACCTTGGCGTAGTTTATCCTTTTTTAAGCGTTGGCTACTTTCAAAAGTTTAGAAAGGAAAATGGGTTCCTTTTCTTATAAAAAGAAGGAACACATTTCCTTTTATTAAAAATATATATATAAAAAGTGCAGATTTTTATGTGCGCAATGTTTATCGTTTTCCTGAACGGTTGGAATAGTTTAAATGACTGATTTGGGGGGGGGCAAAATGTCCTTGTTTACATTTTTTGTTCTTCTTAGAATACATTTAACTTCAAAGATGTGATGTGTTTTGTGCAATCAAGACATTCCTCTTCTCTTCATTCCCCTTTGAAAATTTGCGTCCGAGAAAAGATAATAAAAATTAGAGGATTTTTGTGTAGAAAATGTAGACAATTTCATGTATTTTCAATGGAGACATTAAAAGCGATTAAATAAACTATTAAATGAACAAATAATCATACAATACTGGTTATTAACAATTTTGTATGTCTGTTTATTTTTTTATGGAATTACTTGGCATTTTCAGGACACAAAAAGTATTTAAAAAAAACTTTGAAATATTAGTACAAACACATAAATAAATTAAATTTAAATAAATACTGGGATGTAATTTAAAAAACAGAAATAATTTAATGTAAGAGATTTAGATTTAAAAATTTGCACACAGAAATGATTTATCAAATTTTATAAGGTTTTATTTCATAAATAACTTTGATTTTGAAATATGGCATTTGAACCTATAAACATGTGTGGATACTGAAAAAGTGATGAATATATAAGGATATTATAATTTTCAGTAAGTTTTCTTATTGAATAATAAATTCTGACAGTCCTATGCTATAAGACTAGGGTCTAAGTTTGCAATAAAAATTCCTCTGTTAAATCAATAAAAGAATTTAATTAATTTCTGTAGCTTTTTTGTCAATACATTAAAGATTTTTTAACTAATTACAATTAGAACAAAAATTAAATCCCTATTTTATTTAATCATTTCCTGAACATTATCATGTATATAGACCTCGTCTATATACATGATAAGACCTCGTCTTTGTAACTGATAATTATTACTTGCAATTTATTCTCTTGCTGGTGAACTATTAACAACCCATTCTTATTGCTGAGTTGGGTTAACAAGCTTCGTTTTCGCTACCGCCTGCCTTGCTGGTACTTGGGCTGATTGTGCGCATGCGCGAACATAGGTGGTGTGAGTAGCCTCTTAGCTATTCGCACCGTCTGTGCGATTAACCACTGCGTCCACCCGCCCGCCTGGAAAATGACAAATTACATCACACGTGCCATGGCACCTACCTCCACCATTTTTCAGCGGGCTCAACTAGGCATGCTCACCACTGAAAGCACTACAGCCACAGCCCACCAACCCAGCGATCAACTCACGCCCATAACATACACGCTCAAATCGCGACGAGAAGTTGTATCTCCTCATATCACATATAAATTCTGAGGAAGGGTGTGTAGGGATATGCTTGCTACTTTGTTTCAGTAAGATGCCTGTATGTGTGATACACAAACGGATACTAGACTTCGGCCGCTGAATGAAACATCATTCTACCTAAACTGCATGAGTTTCGGTCTTTACATTCTGCGGTACACCAACTTCTACATGTTTTCGAAGGTATCTCGAATGGACTTAGCAACCAAGATTGACTGGTGGACTCTTTTTTGATATTTCAAAGGCCCTCCATCGCATTTGGCTAGAGAGAATAACTTACAAATTTAGTACTCTGGGTTTCCTAGACAGCATTACGTTCACAATGAATTCCTATCTCATGGATAGACACTTTATTGTTCACTTCAAAAATACATGCTCAACAAATCGGTAAATCAAAACCGGTGTACCACAAGGGTCAATCTTTGGCCCAATAATTTCTTTACTTTATGTGAACAACCTACCCCGCACTCCCAACACAACGCTTGCCATGTGTGCAGAGGATACTGCGATCCTCGCAGATCGATGAAACTCTTTTCTGAATTCAGTTAAACATGCACTACAAAATCACATGCATGCACTGGAGTCCTGGCTTCAGAGCCGGAAAATAAAGATCAACGTCGAAAAAACGTGGGCGGTGATGTTTTCATACCGAACAGCTATCATCTTTAATATTTACATGTATAATACTGTTATCCCGTAGTCCAAGCAAGTAATCTATCTTGGTGTTATACTCAACCAAAGATTAATATGGAAGCCTCACATTACACGCGTAATCTCTGAATTCCGGAAGTGTAAAGCTACTCTTCACCTCTTAATTCGTCGGAACTTGGTTTTATCTCTTGACAACAAGTTACTCATTCATAAAGCCATGTTGCGTCCTAACACATCACTTATGCCTGTGCCGTCTGGGGTTTCGTATGTAAAACTACGTTTCAGAAACTGCAAATCAGTTAAAACATTAGCTACGCTAAATTGCTCGTGCTTGCTGGTTATACCGTAATGCAACTATACACAAAGAGCTTGGTATAAAACCTATTACTGTATTTATTGCAAAAGTTTCCAAAAAAAATTAACTCAATTTGCAGGATTAAATGCTAAATTAAATAAGCCATGTTGCGTCCTAACACATCACTTATGCCTGTGCCGTCTGGGGTTTCGTATGTAAAACTACGTTTCAGAAACTGCAAATCAGTTAAAACATTAGCTACGCTAAATTGCTCGTGCTTGCTGGTTATACCGTAATGCAACTATACACAAAGAGCTTGGTATAAAAGCTATTACTGTATTTATTGCAAAAATTTCCAAAAAAAATTAACTCAATTTGCAGGATTAAATGCTAAATTATGATCTTTATCATGAAATTGACAGAAGAAGGCCTGAAGCCATCCTTAGACGACATTTAGATCATTAATGTGTTCATTTATCTGTTGTGCTTTGTCTTTTGTATCGCCCTCCTTATGCATAGGTAAAAATGGGTCGCAAAATGGCCTTATAAATAAGTGATTTTTGGTCTATTACTAGAAGGCTGTGTCAAGCGATTAGGGGGTAGAGTGTGGATTTACTAGCTCAAAACTTTGTAATTATGTGTTAAGTGTGGGGCTTCCATGTTAAACGATGATCTAAGATTACACCTAGGTACTTTACTTCCTTGGCCCATGGAATAGTAGTATCACAGAGGGTGAGATTTCCATCAACAGTCAGTTTTATTGTGAGCATGACAGTAATGGGTTTTTCTATGTTGATTTTTATTTTCCATTTGCTGAGCCTGGACTCTAGTGCGTGGATGTGTGTTTGTAGTTGTTGGATGGCTGAGCTAATAGATGCATTTTGGGTGAGGATCGCAGTATCATCTGCGTGCATGGCGAGTGTTGTGTTCTGTGTGGGGGATATCATTCGCCTAAATATTAGAAAATAAAGACGGAACTAGCGCCCTCTGGGGGACACCTGTGCAAATTTTTTGCTTAGTGGAATATGTGTTTTTGATGCGAACGACAAAGTATCGATCTGAAAGATAGGAATAAATTGTTGTAATGATGTGTTCTGGGAAACCCAGAGTTATTAATTTGTAAATAAGTCCATCAAGCAACACGATCAAACTCCTTAGCTATATCTAGGGAGATTGCAGCAGTTTTGATTTTTTCTTGCAAACCAAATGAAATCATTTCCATGACACAATATTATTGATGACCAGTAGATTGATGTTTTCTAAAGCCGTACTGTTGCGGAATTAGAAGTCCTTGGTTTTCAGAACCAGAATAACTTTTATACCAATGAACTCAGATCATCAAATGAATTCGATAATGAAATTTTTAGAAGTTTTTTTAAAGGTTTGTTTGGTGTCAGTTTACTGTAATGGTTATCATGTGTATTTCCATTGAGACCAACACCAAATGACCTATTTCCTGGAAGTTATCATCATTTAAACACTTGTTCTCACTCATATTAAATTTTTTATCCCCAATCTTTTGTTAAGTATTAAACCTAGGTGTTTTTGCAGCTATTTCGGTAAAACATAAAGTTTTTACAACTTAAACTAGCATTTTACCTGTCATCTTAGCTATACTTTCCTATTTCTCGATCTTAGAGGTATGTGAAGTTCAAAACAAATGGTTAGTTTGAACTCAAAACTTAAGCTGATTAACAAAATAATCTAACCTTGCAATTATGATTGGGCACTCTTCGTTGAACAACTTTACTTCATTCCTCTTTTAGCTGTATTTAGTTAAAAAGAGAAGCCATTCCATGGGCTCATTGAAAGCGTCTTAATTTGTATTACAACAGCAATAAAATTTCTTTCTAGTTCCTGAAAGGTTTGGATGATTTCTGGGAACAAAATATTCAAGAGCATAATTCGTAAAATAAAAATGACAATTTATGTTAAAATAACATGCCGAACAACGATTTATTTAGAAGTCAAACAACAGAAATCAGAGTTATATTTGCGAATTTTCCAGGACTAATTTCGATGGTTTAACTACCGAAACAACTTCAAGGCAGCTGAGGAGGCTGGCTCGGTAGTTAAAACATCGAAACTAGTTCTGGAAAATTCACAAATATAACGCTGATTTTTGTTATTTGACTTCTAAAAATAATCAAAATAACAGCTTTTGTTACTTACAATTTCATTTTACCCTCCTGTATGTAACTTTAAAATGTCACTTTGTCAGTATAAGACCCAAAAGTCTGCATATTCTTTGCATTATCCTTGTTTGTCATTAATATTGTTTATATACAGACTGAGATTTACTAATTATTTCATTGAATATCGGGAACTATAATTTCTCCACTTTTTCGTTGCAGGTGTCAATAAACCCGGAGTTTAAAGTAGCAGAGCTTAATTACGACAATAATGCTGCGGTCTGCCAACTTTTTTACAACGCAGTTTCAGCAAGACTTTTCAATTGTACACTTCAGAGACCATAAAATTGCATAATCATTTCAATTGCAGTCTACAAATGCTATGCAATGCATAACTAATGAAGTCGCCTCTTTCATTTAATAAATACTTTCGTAATTAACACGAACTAGTTTTGGAAACTTTATGTGGTAGAAGACAGCTTCTGAGGTAGTCTTTATTCATCGTTAATTTATTTATTTCAATGTTGATACGTTTAAATTTGTAAAGTCTATGTCTGCAAGCTCAAAACGTGCCTAGTCCTAACATTTAAAACTGAGTTAGCTGTTTATTCTTAACTTGTGTAAATATCCAAGCATGTAATTTTACAAAATTTTGTTATATCAGCTTATGTTCTTATTTATTACTTATGTACTAACTTCACATTTTCAAATAATTTTGTATTCATAGAAGTATAAGCTCATGTGTTGATAGTAACCAGTAACATATACCAAATTGTAAAAGGCAGTCTTTTGCCAGATCGAAGCCATTATTTTATGCACATATTTTAGTGTTATGCAATATTGTATTCAGTTGATCTTTGTTTGGCTAATATCATAAAAAGTTAGCTAAATAGTCTTGATAGGCATATATTCGTATTTTAATATAGCCCTCAGAGTGTTTTTAGAATTTATTTCCATAGGTTTTTCATTTTTAATGTATTTTTATTATATTTTTGCAGTGCTTATTTGCAGTTTTATAAATATAATCTTCCAAAAATATATCTAAAGCTGTCTTTCTGCTGATATCATTCGGTTCTTCCATCAGAATACTATTTTTATTACATAATTTTCAACTCACTTTTTTGCTTATTATTTGTAAAAATAAATTTTAAAATGATTAAAAGTGAATAAGAATTATCAAATAGGTATGAGTTAATTTTTACTACTTTCTGTTTTAAGCAAGGATAAAAAATTACTTTGCTCAGTATTGTGAAATCAAATTCTATATAAAGGTAAAAATAAAGATTTTACTCATCGAATTTGCATTGTTATGGTTGTCATACTTGACTTTTTCTTTACATCTGGTGGATATTATAAAATAAATTAATAGTAAAAGCCTATCATAATTTACATTATTGCAGTTAATCTTTTTCTTTCCAAGCAAAAGAAAGTAACTCAGGCACTCCACCAATAAAAACTGCACACCAGTGTACTTACTTCTGAATATTCGCAAGTCGGGCCTCCTTAAGAAATACACAGACAACGATCTTATTTTTAGCAAAGAATTCTTAATAAATGTGTTAAATACTAAATGCTTGAAATATTGTAGACTAACTGTAAATTAGTAAGTTTCGTATTTCGAAACTAGTTAAAATAGTATGAATTATTAATTTATGAAGAATAATGTATTTCTTATTTTTACGGTTACTAGTTTTCTCTGAAATTCATTTATTTAGATTAGAAAAGCAAGATCGATCAGAAATGTTATGCTTTATACATCACCTTACATCTTCGTGAAAAATTTCATTGTAAATTAATAGTTTTTCACTGCTTGAAATGACTCTGTCATTCTCTATACTATAAGTAATATAAAATAGATTTAAGTAACATAAAATGCATTAGGTTTCATTTTAAATTAATCTAGCCAGTTTACGATTATTTTGAATTAAATTTCTATGTAGCGAGCTTTACGCAAAAGCATGTTAGTGGTAATAAGCTAAATAATTTTAGAATTCTCAATTTAGTATCTTAGTTTCAGGGTTCCTTTTAAGGATTTCAAAGATCTTTTGATTGGAATTTGAAATATCACAACACATTTAAGGTGCATTTAAATTAAACAAATCGCAATTCACCTTGAGAATATTTTACGGAATCCATTAAAGAAAAAGTTATAGAATTTTCGGTTTATTCAGAAAGTATATCTTGTTGGATTCTTATTGTTACAAGAAATATTATTCAATATTAATGTAATAAAACTTTTATTTCGTCAGTTATTCTAAAGAATATAAGTACTGATAAATAAGTACTGGCATATTCTACTCACACGCACCGGTGAATTAATATTTAAAAACATAGTTATAGGTGTGGTGTGGTGTATTTAATTATGGCAAAGCACACTAGGGCTATCTGCCTAAGGGAAGGGATGCCTTCGTGGAGGACTTTCTAAGGGAAACTGGCTCGTATACATGTTACACATGGGGAAAACCACGAAAACACCCATGCAGCCAGCCCGTTTGCGGGATTCGAACCTCGGACCGAACTACCAGTGTTCAGCGACTTTACTGCTCGGCCGCTGGTAGGCTCAACATAGTTATAGGAGAGGCGTGAAGATTTCGCTTCTGACAGCAATCAGCCTCTTAGAGTGCAAATGAATGAATTGTCGTTGAAAGGTGCAGATGATTCCTTCTTTTAATTCTTGTCTATCGGCTGTTTTGTTTTGAATAAGACCTGATTTGTCATTAAATTGTTCACACTAAATAGGTGGCGTAGATATTCTGCTTTAATCAAGAGTAAACTCCAGGACTTCTTTCTCTTTATATACTAATGATCTAAACATACAATCGTTGACTATACCTATTATGTTTTTCCTCTTAGAAGGTTGAGGGGCCCTCCCGCTATAATTTAAATGGCAGTTAATTTCCATCTAATTAAGAACCCAATCATTTGGAAGTTCCTAATTAAATCAAGGACTGACTAGAGACCAAAGAAATAAAACATAACCTCGGTGTTTCGGCCCGGGTTTGATTTCTAGCAAATGAAGTGGATGGTTGTGTGAGGTTTCCGCAGTTTTGTACATGTGTGATACGTAATTGAGTCGTCCTTTCTTACAAAATGTTCGTTGGACAGGTAGCCGTCCTAAGGCAGATGGCCTATGAGCGTTTTATATATATTTCTACTAAAACACTTCTACCTAGAGATTGACTGGCTGATTGGAATATTCGTAGGTTTAGCCATGTGTAACGCAAATACGATCCAGTTTTGCTGGGAAAATCCTTCGTGAAATATCCCTTTCTTTAAGTAAATAGATGATTTTTTTCGTTCGACCAACGGCACCAACTTAGGCTACAATTCGTATTCTTTTTATCCATTTTACTTAATGTTTTCTCCCCAAATGGTCAGACACTTGCTTCTCAAGTATTTCTCTTTGCCATAAATTTAGCTTATTTGACTCATTATTTATTCACTTTCATCTTCACTGAAATTCAAAATACGACCGCTGTTTTTAACTTGACACATACTCCACAGTCTCAAATAATTAAGTTGTGATTTTTCTAGAATTTTATATGAGCTATCACACTTAAATTATTACATTTTATTCCAGCTTATTGCACTGCTTTAAAATATTTACAATACGTGCATGTTATTTAGACTTAACAGTTACTATGTTACTAGAAAGACGAATCCCCCATCTCCCTCCGGCCGATAAATTTATTCAGCCATAAAGCTTTTAGAGGAGACTTAACAGTTTTGGAATAACAGCTTGGGGAAGAAAGCAACTTTCCTCTCTATCTGTATTCTTTTCTTTCCCCTCTTATGGGCTAAAATTGGATTTTTATGTAGCTCGCGTAAAAGTTCTAGTACCAAAACAGCTGGTATAGCCAGCCTTAATTCAAAGTTTTTATTAATTTCTTTTCTATGAAACAAGAAACCATCGGTTATTACATAACGTTCGACATCACTCTTAATTCCTATTTCGTTCACTGCTTGAAACTATTCTGGGACTTTTCAATATGCATAAAATTTTCGAATTCTGCGCTATGTTGCAGTTCCTTAATCAGAGTTTCCCTAGAATCTAAAACGGCAGAAATTAATATGTTACACTAATTTCGTCTACCTTTCCTTGATAAGCATCTGCTATTTTATTTTCCCTTCCCGAATAATATTGAAATTTCATATTGTACTCTTGCAGTTTCAGGGTTCATCTACCATTCTCGAAGTTAGATTTCTTCCATTTTCCAACTTCGTTAACGCCATGTTATGTGCAAATATTTCATTTTATTTCTCAGAGAAATAAATTCTCAATTTCCTCCTCATACACGCATGCCAGTCACGGAATAATTTCTTTCCGCCGGATTCATAATTCTACTAAAATTCGCTATCAAGTGCCCATCTTGCATCAGAATTGCTCTTATTGAAAAATCTGTTTCATCCGTGTCAATTTTGCATTCTTGTCTTTTGTGGGTCGGATTCTTTCAAAACCGATGTTGTGCCCCTTTCGGATCATTTAAACCTTGCTTTTTCTAACTCCCAAAGGGCTCGGAATGTTTGAAAATGTTTTTATAAACGTTCTAACACGAGCATAATCCGTGGAACGATGCTGAGATTTTAGCAGTGTTTGGGGAAGGACAGTTTTTCACCGCAAGAATTTTCGGCTCGTCTGCTTTAAAGCCTTTTTATGAGATCTTTAAATCCTAAATACCATAACTCGACAAGCAAATTTACATTTCTTGATATTTTTTGTCTGGCATTTTTTAATAAAGGAAATACTTTACATGCCTTTACATGATCTTCTAATGATTCCGAAGTTACAATTACATAATCTAAATAAGTAGAACGATTTTTTTCCAGGATCAGCTGAAGAACGCTATCATCTGCCGCTGAAAATTGCTGGACTGTCCGATAACACAAACTTCAAGCGTAAAAATGCATAACTCACTTGATTCGTGATAAAGGAAGTTTTATTAATGTCTTTCGGCCTGACAGCTGTTTGAAAGCATCCGCTAGTCAAGTCCAGCGCTGTCATGTGCCTCGTAGTTTTTATTCTGAGAATTATTTCCTTTTCGTTGGATACACAGTGCTATTCATTTCCTTGTGTTTTTTTTTTTTTTCCCTTCAGCATATTATTTCATTATTTACTCCTATGTCTCTTCTTTTCGCAAGATAAATACATTCAGCACTAGTATTGCTCTTCCAAAACTCATGAAAATACGTGCATATGGGTCTCTTCACGTAGCAGAAAAATTTTATTTAGTATACAATTCATAGCACTAACAAGGCATGCCCCTCTTAATCTATTACTCATTTGAATGGTTCGATATTCAGTATATATGGTTACCTTTGTATTCTCATTAAAGGACAGATCCAGGGAGCAAATCATGTAGGTTAAGTTTATGAATAGTTCTGATAATAGGGTTTAAATGGCTGAGATGCTAATTCAACCTAGTGGATGGCTGCCCCATTATTAGTGTAAAAAAGTAAAAGTAGATACATGGCGTACTTCATGATTGTATTCAATTTACGATAAGTTAACGGCGAATGTCCAATGTCGAAAATCTGTTGCTGGATATACATTTTTATTTCTACACAGGACTACAGAACTCGCGTATACTTGATACCGGAACTGTTGGTTTTGTTTTTCAACAGGTTTTTTTTATATTTTCATCATTGATTCTTTTTTTAACCGCATAACACCTACAAAGAACATTTTGACTTGTTTCAATCACGTGTGTTATGACAGTTGTTAGATCAGGCTTATCGTTAAACAAATCGAAAAATTTCCTCTATGATACTGATTATTTCCTTCTCAGCTCCCATCGCAAGGCATTCAAACTTAACATTGGGCGTCGACTTAAGCACTCCACATATTTTACCTATTATTAGTGTCGTCGTGTTCCTTTTAAAATTAATTTGTGATTTACGTTTTGCAGAAAAAGACCAAAGTAAGAAAAAGACCGTCAACTTTTAAGCCTTTTAAAACCGAAAATAACATCTTTTTAAGTTCCATTTTTAACATTTATGTTTAATGCTATGCTACTTAATACCGAACATTGTCCACCTTGTGCAGCTAAACGTTCAATATCCTGTACATCCCGAAGTATTTAAAAATATCTGACAGTCAAAAACCTTCTGTCGCTACCACTATAAAGCATAGCTCTCGTTGGTAATGTAATGTAATATACGAGTGTGCTGCAACCCTCCTGGCCGATAATATTCGGCCTCATGGTCAACGCAGCACACCCAAACCGGAGCAAAAATACAGTTAAAAGATTAAAACACAGATTAAAGCAGAAATAAAGTTAAAAACATCAAACAAAAAGTCCCAGTATTGTTCTATTGCCATTTATAAATCCTTGCAATTCATCAAATCCTTTGCAATTCATCAAATCCTTTGCAAATCTAAACTCTTTATTGCGGAAGAAGAATTCCTTAACATATTCCATAACATAATGTTTTTCTCTAAAATATCGCAATAATACGCAGTCTTCGTCGAAATGTCGTGCACTGCCTTCAGCACTACAAAGACTATTATTTCGCAAATTAAATCTCTTCAGGCACGTCGGGAAGCTCCTGTGTCCAGAAATTATTTGATTGTAATCAAAGTCAGATATCATTGTCATATTATTAGAACTTCAAAGTTCAATAAGTAATCTTTCCTTTTTCCCGAAATGTTCCATTTCTCTTTTCAGCACGTACATTATATGCAATAATAGAAATCCTTGATTTTACCCAATAACAATTCTTTTTCATGTTTGAATATTCGAACGCATCTTCGGCATTACCCATAGCAGCCTCTTTGGCCAGTATGTCGGCCCTCTCATTGCCTGTATCACCAGAATGGGCTTTCACCCAGTTCATTTTCACTTCATGTACTTTCTCAACTTCTACAATGAAATCTTTTATATACGAGACCAAAATATTAGTGTTATCAACATCTGCCACGGCTTCCAAACCAGATAATGAGTCTGTATAATGTTTTTACGATCAGGTTTTCATCAATCCATTTAAGAACAAATATAATAGCAGATAAAAATTCGGCTTGAAAAACTGAATTGTAAGGTTCAAGTATAATTTTGTCATAATCTTTTTCTGTACCAAACAAGTAAACCACATATGCTGCACCAATTCCAATGTCTTCATCCAAACCGTCAGTAAATATGTCCACTTCTCCCTACGCAAACATTTGTCCTCTGATATTCTACTGCTTTTCTTAATGCAGGATGTATATTGTTAATATTAAAGACAGAAAAACATACATTATATGCAACAAAACCTCCGTAAGTAATAAAAGCAACATTTTGTGAATGTACGATCCGTTGTTAAAAATAGTGGACTGTAAATTGACTTGATATTACTTCAGTATAGAACCCAAAAAAACCTCAGAATCATAACGTTGACCGAAACTTCTTTATTGACTTTCAAACAGTAAGTTAGTTAAGGAACGGCGAAGACCACACAACTTCCAACTTCAGTGGCGGCTTACCAACACAAACTCAGAAGAACCTCTGCTTAGTTGAAACTCCAATAATTCACAGCAACCTCAAAGCTCTAAACGCGAGCTTTAAAAACCTAACAAATTTGCGTCTGCGCCGCTCCTCGGTACAAAGAAAGAAATACAATTTGCATAACATCGAACATACCCCCAGCCTTGAAGTCCCAAGGGGGTTCAAACAATAAATTTAAACTGTTGAACTGCATAAACCTGAAAAATAAAAATTAAAGTCTCTAAATCAGGAATTAAATGGCAAAGCGCATAGCTTTGATATAGCTCGTTTTATTTCACCATTAGACGTGCGTAAACTCACCACTCGAACTTTCTCATCCAGACCGGGATACACTTTAATAATTCTACCTAATTTCCAACGTAGCGGAGGTAGATTTTCGTTCTTAATAAGAACCATATCACCAATCTTCAGATCTTGTTGTAACTTGCACCACTTGGGTCTCTGCTGCAATCTAGATAAATATCTCCATCGATTCCAGAAATGTTGAAATAACCTTTGCACGTTCCTCCAACGGTCACTGCAGCTCATGGTTTCTTGAATTTGGTTAGATTCTGGAATAGCGCTTAAAGCCGGTCCGGTTAAAGAGTGTCCTGGTGTTATCGCCTCCAAGTCGCTACAATCACTTGAAGCTGGTACCAAAGGCCTAGAATTAAGACAGGATTCAATTTGGGTTATTAATGTCAAAAATTCCTCGTATGTTAAAATAAGTGTTCCTAAACAACTTTTTAAGTGATGTTTCATAGACTTGATACCCGCTTCCCAAAGCCCTCCAAAATGAGGTTCAGAGGGAGGATTAAATAACCATTTAATATTTTCTGAAGAAATATAACCCTGTAGCTGTTCATCACGTTGAACAATAGAAAAGGCTTTCCTTAATTCTTTATTAGCTCCTATAAAATTCGTTGCACAATCACTGTGAATTTTACACGGTTTGCCTCTACGAGCTATAAACCGCTTAAGTGTCGCGAGGAATGATTTTGTTGAAAGATCTCCTACTAATTCTAAGTGTATTGCTCTTGTAGTAAAACAAATAAATAGACATACGTAACACTTAAAGATTTTGACTCCTCTACCCGGACGACATTTAACGTTAAATGGTCCTGCTAAATCAATCCCTACACGAGAAAAAGCTCTACTTTGAGTAACTCTTGAAGCGGGTAAATCTGCCATTAGCTGAGTTGCAGTTTGCGCTCTAACTCTACGGCAGATAACACATTGGTTTATACACTTTCTTATAATATCTCTAGCATTCACAATCCAAAATCTATGTCGTATGACAGAAGTGAGTAGCTGCGTACCTGCGTGAAGATACGTGTCATGATAATGCTTAATAATTAAACGCGTAACATTGTGATTCTTAGGTAAAATCATAGGATGTTTCTGATTATTTGAAACTGTAGAGTTTCTGAGCCTTCCGCCTACACGCATTACTCCCACGGAATCCAAGAAAGGACTTAAAGACAGTAATTTACTTGATGTCTTCAAGGGTTTACCAGATTCTAAACAGAATAATTCTTCTGGAAATTCGGCTCTTTGCACAATCCTAACAATCATAGAAGTAACTTCACAGAATTCTTCAGTAGATAAATAACCTTTTATACGCTCTGTAGGTAACTTACTACAATTATTTCTGAATCTTAAACACCACGCTAACACTCGACATAATTTTAACCATGATGAAAATCTTGAAAACACACTAGGCTCTTCAAATTTGGAAACATTTGAACTGAAACTCTTTTTCAATTCTTTCAACATAACTTCACTCTCTAATTCTACACTTGAATTTTGCTGTACATGAATTAGGGATTCGTTTAACCACTGCGGTCCCTTCATCCATAACTCACATTGTAAGAATTATGATGGAATAAGACCTCTGGTCCCACAGTCTGCAGGATTTTCTTTCCCAGCAACATAATTCCATTGAATACCTGGAACAGCTTCCTGGATTTTTACAACTCGATTTGCCACAAAAGGTAGTCAACGGCGAGGTTCGGACGAAACCCATGCCAATGTAACCCGCGAGTCGGTCCATGCGTAAATATTGTTAATAGGCAGTTCTATGCATAATAATACTGCATGTAAGAGGTTGGTTAAAAGTAACGCAGCACACAACTCTAGTCTCGGAAGAGACTGGGTTTTTAAGGGCGCTACTCTGGTTTTCGATGTCAGAAGGCTGACTTTGACTGACGAATCAAGGTCGATTGTACGGAGATAGATGACTGCACAATAAGCCTTTTCTGAAGCGTCGAAGAAAGCATGGATATCTATCACTATTGCCTTCGGACTCAAGACATACCTCGGAAATTGTAAGCTTGAAAGTAAGGGCAATTCTAGATAGAAACGCTTCCATTTCCTACTTATTCTCTTATCAACGAGTTCATCCCAACCCAGCTGTAAGTTTCATAACTCTTGTAATAATATTTTCGCGTATATTATTGTTGGCGCTAACCATCCCATTGGATCAAAGATTTTGGCTACCTCTGATAAAATAGTCCTCTTAGTAAACTCTTTATCACTTATGCATACCGAAAACTGAAACGCATCACTAGAGTTGTTCCAATTAATTCCCAATACTTTTGCTTTCTTGTCACTGTTTATTTCAAGAGAAATACTGGATTCTCGTAAGCACTCGGGAATATTCTCTAAAATAGCTGAACTGTTTGAAATCCACTTCCTTAAGCGAAATCCACCCCTTTTCATCATTTCATTCAACTGCTGAATTAGAACATTCGCTTCCTCTTCACTTTGTGCCCCTGAAAGCAAATCATCAACATAAAAATCACGAAGGGCAATTTTTGATGCTAAAGGAAATCTCACTTGTTCATCTAATGCAAGTTGTTTCATTACTCTAGTAGACAAATATGGCGCACAGGCAGTCCCATATGTAACTGTCACTAATCTAAATGTACTCAAGGGCTCACTAGGACTATCCCTCCAAAGCATTCATTCATTGCCAATTTGTATCTTCTGGCTGGACACGAATTTGTCTGAACATCTTCTCTACATCGGCACATACTGCAATTTTGTGAGTTCTAAACCGTAGAAGATTTGGAAACAGCTCTTGCTGAACTCTTGGCCCAACCATCAAAATATCATTCAATGAAAGACCCTATGTCGTTTTAGCTGAAGCATCGAAAACAACTCTCAGTTTAGTCGTAGTACTTGATTCCTTTAATACGGCATGATGAGGCATGTAATACGTAGAGTCAATAAGAATCTCTCCCTCAGGCACTCCCTCCATATGTCTCAGCTCAAGGTATTCCCTCATGAAATCCTTATACTGTTCATATATCTGAGGGCTTTTTAGAAGTGAATTTTCTAAAGATTGGAATCTACGCATAGCTAATTGTCTGGAATCTCCAAGCTGAGAAGGCGGAGAGTGAAACGGTAATTTCACAGTATATACCCCACTTTCCTCTCTCGTATATGTAGATTTGAAATAATCTTCACATGCTCTCTCCGATTTAGTAAGCATGTCAAACGTAGGTACAGCATCCAATTTCCAAAAGTCAGACAGCATCTGATCAGTTTCCACTTGTATATTATTAACATAGATAGTAGGATTAATTTCTGTTGAATTATTCACACTACCTGAAATAATCCATCCTAGTTCAGAACGAGAAGCTACCGGTTTACCTTCTTCGCATTTAATTATTTCTTCCTTTAAAAGAGGTAAGGCAATATCTACGCCTAAAAGTATATCAACAGGCCCACTTTTGTAAAATGTTGGATCTGCTAACATTAAATCATTATATTCCTCAACGTACTTCTTATCCAATGTAAAATGCGGCAAAGTTCCAATAATTCTATTGATGATAAATACTGGTGTTTTAAATGACACTTTCGCCGGAAAATGCGGAACGAAGTTTATTTCCGTAATTCCCTTAGTTTTCGTATCCAAAGACCCTAAACATGAAATAAAAACTTTGGCATTTCTTCTTGCTAACCCTAGCCTTTGTACACAATCTTCTGAAATCAGGCTTGCTTGACTGCCAGGGTCAAGGAGGGCTCTACAAAATTGGTAATCACCCGATGAATCTAACACTTTAATAACAGCCTTACATAATAAAACTTCACTCTGAAAATTAAAGTCTGAAACACAAGATTTAATTACTGGACTAGAACTTGCGATATTCCCTCCTGACCCAGCCCATTGAGAGCGAGGTTCTGGCCCAGGGAATAATGGCTTAGCCGTCACTGATAATTCATTCGAACTGTTCGTAACTCCTTTACGTGCCTTTGGATCATTTTGAACTCTTTCGAAATGCAGTAGTGTGTGATGATTTTTAAAGCACTTTTTACATTTATGTGTACTTCTACACTCGAAAGCTTTATGATTTGAAACCAAACAATTAAAACAAACATTATTTCTCTTGACAAAATTAACGCGTTCCTGAACATTCAGATTTAAAAACTTATTACATTTAAAAACTGAATGACCGGCTTTACAATACGTACACTGCGCGCGAATCTCTGAAGCCAATGAAGTTAATTTGTCTTTGTTTTTTAACACCTAACTAACAGTAACTTTTTTTTAACACCTTGCGTTTTACCTGCTTGCAAGGTTCTGGCATGAGATTTCAAGAACTCTAGCAGATTATTAAGTGTTGGTATTTCCTCACTCTTTAATGTTCTTTCCCACCATCCTCTCGTCGAAGAATCCAATTTAAACTGTACTATTAACATTAAAATAGTATCCGCGAATTGCTCCACTTTGAATCCTAGATTTTCAAACGAACATACACACTCTCTTACAGTGTCTACTAACGCTAATATCTGACTAGGAATTTCAGCTTGTAAATTTGATAAATACAAGATTTTCTTTAATAACGATGAAAGTAATTCTCTCTTATGTGAAAATCTTTGACACAATAAATGCCACGCTATTTCGAAATTCCTGTCACAAATAGTTAAAGCTTGAACAATCCGCAAAGCATCTCCTTTTAAAGAACCCTTTAAATATTGTAGCTTTTGTGCACCTGATAAACGGTCATTATCCACTATCGCCGTTTTAAATAAATCAGAAAATGATAACCATTCTTCAGTACTGCCACTAAATACAGGAAGAGTTAGCTTAGGTAAGCGTATACTCGCTATTTCACAAGATTTAGTTTCCACACTAATGTCTTTAACATTCTTAACTCTGGTTAGCATTAAAATTAACTCATCAACAGTATCTTGTATGACCTGTTGTTCTTCTATAAATACATCAATATCTTTTTCTTCACACGCTACAAATATGTTACTAAAAATATCCGAAAATTCGGTCATTAAATTATTTAATCTAGATTTAAAAAGTTCTAACTGATCAACATCAGCAGAATCGTAAGTCACTGTAATTTTCTCTTTCAGTTTACTTAACTTAGCTACACGCTTTTTAGTCTTAAGTGTTGTAAATTCCATTATCTAATAAGAAAGATAAAAAAACACACTGACTCACCAAATTTACTGCGACTCCGTAGCTGACGGACCAAAAAACATGTACGATCCGTTGTTAAAAATAGTGGACTGTAAATTGACTTGATATTACTTCACTATAGAACCCAAAAAACCTCAGAATCATAACGTTGACCGAAACTTCTTTATTGACTTTCAAACATTAAGTTAGTTGAGGAACGGCGAAGACCACACAACCTCCAACTTCAGTGGCGGCTTACCAACACAAACTCAGAAGAACCTCTGCTTAATTGAAACTCCAGTAATTCACAGCAATCTCAAAGCTCTAAACGCGAGCTTTAAAAACCTAACAAATTTGCGTCTGCGCCGCTCCTCGGTACAAAGAAAGAAATACAATTTGCATAACATCGAACAGTGAACGTAATTTAAATTTATCATAATAAAAAGAATAAAATATCGAGAGGGGCGGCATACCAGCCAATATGCAAACGACTTCCGTCAAGATTTTCAAAGTATCTGGTCAGAAACAGCAGCCAGGGTCGTTAGTATTGTATCTAATTTACTCCTGATTCCCTGCAGGTCCGCAGCCTTGGAATCCCAAGCCCCAACACCATATAATATAATGGAAGTAACACTGTTTTGTAAACTAATCCAATAATGTTACTTTTCAGTGCTAAAGACTCAGCTGAGAAATTTCTGTTATAATACATCAGAATAGAGTTAGTTCTTTTAAAGATGTTATTAAAATGTTCTTCAAAATTCAGTTTACAATCGAAAAAACACAAGATATTTAAGGCTTTCAACTCATTTAATTCTAACACTTTCATATTTTAGTTATTGATGGTCTAGTTTTTCCCCCATCCAAGCTCTCGTTGACATATTACCGAGTTCGAGCTGTAAATAAGCTAGCTCAAAGTTCTCAATTTTTGCAGTATATTGCCAATGACGAAAATTTGCTTACAGAAGCCGAAAACAACTGATGATGATATTGAGGATATGATTACAGAAGGAAATTAAGGAAAACATGATAAAGCTAAAACTGATACGGATTCCAATGCAAAATATACTGATGCTCTAACGATACCAAAATCATGTACCTTACTTCTGATTCGTTTAAAGATTTCAGAACTAAATTGTGAAAACGCGAAAACTTATCCAGAATTTTTTTACAGTAGAATTTTAAACAAAAAACTGTTAATAAAATAATAAAAAAAATCCTAACTGTCTTGCATTGAACAATCATTTGTAAATTCCTATATTCTGGGATGAGGCGTTTTGGCTATTATAGAGACTTATTAAAATTTTCATTTTCATATGTAAATCATTTTATTGTTGAAAACTCAGCTTATGTTGTGTTTAACTTAAACACGTTTAACTTTTAAAAAGCAAAAATTGATTGTTTTAAACATGTGGATGTGACTTCGGCTTATTATCACAGTTATTATGCCAACCATTTGAGAATGCATCATCATTGCTACGAAAAGACTGTTCACTGCTCATCAAAAATGATCTCTCTATAACAATGTTTTCATTCATATCGAGAAGACAAACGGTAGGAGCTAAAGATAGATAAAACCGCTCTTTAAGGAATCAGATCGGAACCGTTCGCTCACGGCAGTAAAGGTCTCATTCAATTGAAACAGCGATGATGACTCAAGCAGCGATCGTTGCATCCGGCATTAGCGATCACGTTTGAACACTAGTGATTTTTCGTATTCAATTGAAACACTTCCCTACGAGTCGAACTTGTAGGGGTTGCCAGAGGTTACTTAATGCGCAATGCTGTTTATCACATGGCCGGAAGTTACGTTGTTTTCTAAATAACCAATGATAGAGCTAATAGATATGCAGGCTGACTCTTCGTGACCATTCTTTAGAGTTGCAGTTCAGGTTTGGTGTACCCTCTTTGGTTTTCAGCGCTATTGTTTCAGAGTTTTATCCATGAAAAGTCTTCAAAGAGTATAATTTTATTTTAATTCTTTTATGAAAATATCTAACCTAAAAGACACATTCCATTCACATAAATCACGTACATAAATTCCCATACTTGTGAAAAGTACAGGTCAAGTAAGTCTTATATGCATACTGAAAAAGAAGTGATTCAAAAGACGTTTTAAAGCAAAAGAAAAGCAAAATGTACACTATAGCTCTATTAACAACTTAAAAAATGCAATGTAATATATTCTAAAAGGAAAATTATATAATACATGATATAAATTTAATTTATAATACTATTATAAATTAAATAGTTTTTTATTCGAACTTGTAAAAACTACTGAATATGCATATGTAGGATTTTTCTTGGAGCCACAGCTTTTGGTAACTTTTTGGCAAGCTAACTACAATTTCTCTTCTCATTTCCTTAATTTTGCAGCACATTGCGCAAAAAAATTTTGATCAAAATTGGTCTTTTCTGTATTGTTCATACAACTTTGCTTATAATAATATAAATTAAATATATATAATGTTGTGTTTAATTTAAACACGTTTAACTTTTAAAAAGCAAAAATTGATTGTTTTAAACATGTGGATGTGACTTCGGCTTATTATCACAGTTATTATGCCAGCCATTTGAGAATGCATCATCATTGTTACGAAAAGACTGTTCACTGCTCCTCAGAAATGATCTCTCTATAATAATGTTTTCATTCGTATCGAGAAGACAAACGGTAGGAACTAAAGATAGATAAAACCGCTCTTTAAGGAATCAGATCGGAACTTTATAGAAACCTTTATAGAAAACTCTATAAAGAATAATGTTCATAACTATATAATAAATACCAACACACATCACAATACATTAACACTGCTATGAAAGGAAGGATATTTAGTAAAAACATATATTTTATATTTATTTGATAGCATAGAAGTGTAAAACATAAAGATGACAAGAAAATATGAAAACCGGTTTTGCAACTTAAGAAACAATAAGAAGCCTTTTAAGTTATTGAAATAAATAAGACACTGATTACGAATTAAATATCATTTTTTCATTCTTTTACATCAGTAATAAGTTTTTCATTAAAAATTTTAGCAGTGAATGCCAAAACAGGTTTATTATTGGCCCCTTTGATGCAAGGTCACACAAAAATAAACTTGATTTAACAAATTTCAGAAAACAGTAAAATCAAAAGTATTAAAGGCTGATCTTTGGAATATGGTAACTGGTAGTTTGCGACATTTTGGAGGCGATAAAGGTTACTACCTAGGACTTTGGTAATAATGTGAGCAGTACTCAGTTCCGATTACGCATTATTTTGTGTGAGGGAAATGAGAGATCATGAGATATGTCATGTGATATTAATGGACGAATTACAGTTCTTTAATCGGAAAAGGGGGGGGGGGAATTTGGAAAAATATCTGTGGCAGTATATTATTTTGTATTAAGCTTCATTGTGTGTTGTGTGAAGTAGTGTTGAATAATTTTCGGATTGTATGACGCTGTCTAATATTATTTTAAAGATCCGGAAACAGGTGCACATACCAATACAATAGAGGGCACGTAGAGTGCTATAAAAAGCGCCTTTCCGAGGCATTGTGATAAAGAGAATTTTGCTTTTTATTTAGAGGAGGAAGTGTGGAGGAAAAATTCGCAGAAAAAATCGTTCAATAATTTTATTGAATCAATAATAAAAGTGTATCCACCATGTAAGCAAGATTCTGAAGAAGATTAGGTAAGTTAGTATTTTTAATTATTTGAGGATATTACTTTTATGCATTGTTCTAAATGTAAGGTGGAAGTAAAGTAATTTGGTATTATTGGAAAATTGTTATTAGCAATGATTTAGTTTAAAGTAATTAGGATTGTAAGCTAATTTTTATTAATTTAATGTATGTGCTTATTTATATTTTAAGTAGTGTTTTTGAATTTAATTATATTTTAATTAAATGATAGTTATTTTGTGAATTATATGTTTGTAGAATTTGGTATACGTTAGAGTGGAAGTAAACGTGCATGGAAATAATTTAAATATTTAACACTAAGTATTTGTAACGATTTGTAATGTTTGCGGTATGAATTAGTTGGTGACGTTTGTAATATAATAGATAATGTAGAGGTAGAAGTTTTTGGATATTTTATTTATTTTATACGTGGAAATGTTCATATTTGGAAAGGGTATATACTTTTTCGCGATCAGGTAATTTCATATATGTTCTTTTTACCGGGTTTAAAGATTCAGAAAATTGTCATATATTTTCGTGAAATTTTTCTAATTTATGAGAAAAAAAGCAACTTACATGGATATAGAGAAGAGTGTGCGCAATGCCATTTTTGTGCAATTCTGGGATGTTTTTTTAAGTAAAAATAAGTCGACGTGTACATGGTTTATGTGTATGTGTTATTCTGAGAAACGCGTAAGGAGTATGGTATTGTGCACTTTTTCCCAATTTTGCAGTGAATATTTGTCATGATTAAGCAGTTTTGTTAGATAAAATTTCTAGCATAAGTGTAGATTGTTGGAAAAAGTGTTGAGTAAATAAAAAGAAAAGAAACATGTCTTTACTTCGTGAAGACAAAAATGGCTGCGGAAAAAAAAAATAGAGGGTTGCTGTAGCAGAGTTGGTCGCCAAATTTTCGCCAAAAAATCGCGAAGTTACCATATTCCAAAGATCAACCGTATTAAATTACAGTAACATATATTATTAAAATATTTTAATTACTCATTAAGAATGAAATTGTCTGAATTAAGTTAAGTATGAGTGATTAAGCTTGTACAGCATTTTAAAACATATTTCATGTTCATATATAAATTGGAAATAAATTGACAGGAATTGCAGTTAAAGGAAAGAGCTGGAAATATAGTCTAAACGATGTATAAAATAAGGTCGAAATTATTCGTTAAATACTTAAATTGATGCTTACTTTCTTCATCGGTTCTTTTTTACGATTCACTACTCGCTTACAATGACCTTGATGAATACGTTTGGACGGGAGGGATTAAGAGCGATGTTCAAAAAGCGGAGCTCCTCCGAGAGTCCACCTCGGCTGTGTGAAGGGACGGCAACGTCCTCCGAAGAGAGGGCGGCTAACGGACGCGCCACTGATCTGCGTTGGTTTCCCAACATGGAGGGCTGAGCAGTTTTGGTTTTATATCTATCACCTCACAAAGCTGTGTTCGGTAGTGGGCTGTCTGTTCTGACAGACGATGCTCGTAATAAGGTCGTCTTGCCTGTTCAGTCAGTGTGAGTGCTACAATCATTTTCGGTGATAGGGAGTACTTAAAGGCCTCATTCAATTGAAACAGCGATGATCGCTCAAATAGCGATCGTTGCATCCAGCATTAGAGATCACTTTTGAAAACGAGTGATTTTTCGTATTCAATTGAAACACTTCCCTACCAGTCGAACTCGTAGGGGTTGCCAGAGGTTACTTGATGCGCGATGCTGTTTATCACGTCGTCGGAAGTTGCGTTGGTTTTGAAATAGCCAATGATAGAGCTACTAGATGTGCAGGCTGATTCCTCGTAACCGTTCTTTAGGGTTGCAGTTCAGATGTGGTGTGCTCTCTTTGGCTTTTCAGCGCTACTGTTTGAAAGTTTTATCAAAGTCGTAGCTAGGGTTTTTAGCGCACAGGGACAACTGAAGATTTCGCGCCCCCTACTGCTTGCCAAGGATGGAAAACATTTAATTCTAAAATGTCATAACATCAGTTTGGCGCCCCTTGGATCCTGCGCCCGGGGACAGATGCCCCGTCTTGCCCCCCTCTAGCTACGCCCCTGAGTTTTATCCATTAAAGTCTTTAAAGGGTATCATTTTATTTTATAAGTTTTACATGCATACTGAAAAAAATTGATTCAAAAGATGATTTAAAGCAAAAGAAAAGGAAAATGTACCTAGCTGTATTAACAACCCAAAAAATACAATGTAATATTGTAAGGATCTTAAGTTTTACTAACGTTTATTTTATTTTAAATCTTTAATATCACTTCTTATTTTCTACTTCCGGCTAGAATTATAAGCATTAAAATATTTATGCAAAGTTTGTCTGGCGAACGCCAATTACTTAAGTTGTGGCTTTTTGCCAAGCGAGAGAGAGGAAGCAGTTAGTCGAAGCAGACCGCTTACCTTAGAAGTTTACTCAGTTGCTGGTTGCCTTCCAGGCTAGAGGTTTTAATCCTCTTGATAATTTTTAAACGTATTGTAGTGTTCACAGTTCTCTGTACTACATACGGCTTCCTGTTAATATAAGGCCAATCTTCCACGTTATTATTTCAAAGTTAAGTTAGCGTTTAGTTATATTTTTTATATTCTTACGTTTAGACCACAAGTGGTGGGTCATTGTATTCCGAAGTACGGAAGTTATTGTAAATAGAGAAAAATAAAGGGTTTTGTATACCCTTCTTGTGTATCCTGTCTACTTCCCACAATTGTTGAACATAGCTTTAGTAAGCTCTCTGTTCCGAGTCAGGTCCTTGCATGTTCCCGAAGAAGGTTAGACGGAACATTGAACCTGATAGTGGCGCCCAACGAAGAAGAATAACCATGGCCGAGTTTGAAGAAGAACCTGTGCTGCCTGCAGAAACGGCTCAGAATCCAGAAATGCCAGCTGCCGCCCTGGAAGGATTTGGTTACATCGTCCAGACCATGCGCGCTTCGATGAAACCAGAAGCAACATTTAATGGAAACTCACCGGTAACCAGTTTTTTTGGAAAAATTGGATGACCACTTCATGCTCTACCCCGTGCACGAATTTCAAAAAGTTACCTTAGCTACCAGCGCTTTGAGGGGCCAAGCGCTTAATTGGTTCAAATGTATAGGCAGAAGTCTCTTGGGTCAAGCAGGAAGTCCCACCTATACTTACGAGAATTTAAAGACTGCCCTACTAAAAGCCTTCCCTGTTGTAAGGGATCGTGCGAAATTAGAAACGGAACTTTTTAGTATATATCAACAAAGAATCCAAAACCTCTCAAGCTTTATTTTAAGAAAAATTCACGTCTTCAAGCTCTTGTATGGAAACCGTCCGGATCCTGAGATAATTCAAGTGATTTTGCCGAGGTTACTGCCCCAAGTGCAAGACTTTATTGAATTAAGAAATCCGACTACACTGGAAAAGTTATTTGAGCTAGCAATGCAGTTTGAAAGTAGAAGAACGGCGGACGTTGAAAGAAGACGCCAATATCAACAGCGGAACCAATTTGGTGCGCCAAGACTACAGCAAACTCAAGCACACGGCTACGGAAGCAAAGCGAATCAGTGGGCAAGGAAACCCGAGCATTCAAAAACAGCCGGCGAACGTCGACAGTTCAATAGCAATCCAGGAAAAAAGTCTCAAGGCCAGGGGAAAAAGAAGGAAAGCACGGAAATGAAAAATAAGTTAAACTAAAACGGATTTCTGCTGACGGGAGGGTGCGGAAATCCGAAGGCCAAGAAAACCACTCTTCCTTCAAGTTAAATACAGTAATGGTGAAAAATTTGACTCTTCCGAAGATTGAAGTGTTGGTGAATAATATCCCAGCCACCGCACTCCTGGATACAGGCGCGCAGTGTTCCTGTGTGGCGGAAGATTTTTTTAGGAAGTATTTTCAGAAATACCGCATATATAATTCGGATAATACGACAGTGTTAGCGGCGCAAGGAGAAAAATGTAAGTGTATAGGTAAAGTACCGCTATATGTCCGTATCAAGGACGAACAAGTAAAGGTGATGTTTTTTATAGTAAAGAATCTGCAATATAATTTTAGGAATAGATTTTCTTTCAGAAGCACAAGCAACGCTGGATTTTAATGAAGTGTCCCTTAAGCTGACAATGAAACCATTTCGTGCAGAAAAGACTGAACCGCCGATGTTAAATCTTGACCACCTGCCTAATGACGAGCAAGGAAGAATCCGACAAGTGGTAAGTGAACTTGCTTCGTTATTTAGTGATATTCCAGGATTTACTCAGGTTACTAACCATAGTATTGACACCGGAGATTCAATGCCAGTTCGCCACAAAGCATACCGGTATGATAAGAATAAAGAAAAAATTATAGAATGGCACATTAGCGATATGTTACGTAAAAAGATCATAACGGCCATCTCAAGTAGTAATGCTAGCCCGGTGGTTTTATGTAAGAAAAATAATGACTATCCGTTGACACATCCAAAAAGGTGGAGATTCGCAATTGATTACCGTAAATTAAACTCCATAACTAAATATCCGGTATATCCGTTACCTATTATTGAGGAGATTCTAAGGAACATAACATCCACCAAATATATGACGACTTTAGACTTGACGACTGGTTATTTTCAAATAGGGGTTAGGCCTGAGGACGTGCCTAAGACTGCTTTTATAACCAAGTCTGGCACTTATGCATTTTTGCGTATGCAAAAACATTTTGCGTTTTTGCGTATGCCGTTTGGCCTTTCAGGGGCGCCGGCAACATTTCAGCGATGTATGAACATTGTGTTAAGACCTGTTCTTGGAAAGTCCACATTTATCTATTTAGACGATACCATTATTACTATTGATAATCTCGACCAACATGTACAGGATTTAAGACAGGTGTTTTCTTTATTAAATGAGGCCGGTCTAAAAGTTAATGTCGAAAAGTGCAAATTTGCAGCCCCTGAATTAAAATATTTAGGTTACAAGATGTTGGCGCATTTTACGCCAACGAATCTCCCCAAATTATCGCCTCCTACCATTGAGGCAGCAGACTTGAAGAAGAAATCTAACCGGTCTGACGTGAGCAATTTCTTGTAACCGAAGCTCACAATTAAATTGTATTTTGCTTCACTTTAAATATTTGTATATGATGTTTTTCTAAATAAAAGAATAAAAAACGAAGCGGTGAAGCTGGTCCGTCGATAAAAAATAACCTTTAAGAAAAATAAGTTTATTCATCTGGTTCGTCGAGCCGGAGCCTACTTCAGCGGTATGGATATATTAATGAAAAGCAAAGCATCCCTAAAGGGGAAAATAACTAGATTCGAAACTTTTGTGCAAACTGCAAATAATGATGTGGACTTAGTTGAAATTAAAGTTAAACTAAAAAACATTCAAGCTCTTCAAAAGAAAGTTGATGAACTACGAAGTGCGTGCTACGCACAAAGTGAAATGAAAGATGATGATCTGACCAAAATTGATGACGACTTAAACCAATGTGATGATCGTCTGGAAAAATTGGAGGTAAGAATTGAAATTCTCATTAATTCTTACAATAAGTTAAATTCTGCAAAAGCAGTAAATGTTACTGAAAGTAATGTAGATGAAAATTTTCAAATCAAAACTAAAATCCCAGCGTTAGTTTTGCCTGAATTTTCAGGAAAATATGAAGAATTTAGTTCATTTAAAACTCAATTTGATGATTTAATTACAAATAATGTTCAGCTGAGTCATTCACAGAAATTGTATTATCTAAGATCTTGTCTTACTAATGATGTTAAGCATTTAGGTAGTAACTTTGATAATTTTGAATCTTTGTACAATGCTTTAGAATCTCGCTATGATAATGAACGTCTGATTGTTGACATTCATGTGCAGAATATTTTAAATTTTGAAAAGATTCAATCCGAAAATGCGAAAGATATCAGAAGTATGATTGATTGTATACAAAAGAATTTACGCGCTTTGAAAGTATTAAAATATGAACAGAACAAGTTATGTGATGTTTTTCTAATAAATATTCTTCAAAAACTAGATAAAGAATCTAGAAAAAATTTTGAATTATCTCACAAATTGAAAGTAGTTCCAACATTTGACGAGTTTATTAGATTTTTGGAACAGCGTGAATCAGTTTTGTTATCTATAAATAGAAATATTACACCCGGAAGTAAGGTTAATATAAACAAGAATTCCACTCCTTCCCATAAATCGAAGGTTCTTTTGACAAATGAAAATAAAAATAAAAACAGTGTTGTGTGTAGGAGCTTTCATCCTATTTTCCTTTGCGATACATTCTTAAAGTTAAGTGTTCATGAAAGATTAAAATTAATTCGTTCACATAAACTCTGCGAATTATGTCTAAAGCAAAATCATAAGAAAAGTCAGTGTCTCTCGAAATTTAAATGCGCTTGCGGGGAAAAACACAATAAATTAATATGCATGGATAATGAAGGTCATTCGAAGACTCCTTGTCGCTCGGTGACGCCACTTAGACAAAACAAAAGTGAGCTCGATGCCGCCGCTGGAAAAGGTGACTCAGAATTGAAAGCGTTGAGTGTTTTAAGTAACAAGAATAAACAAAAAAGAAAAAGTGTACTTTTTTCTACTGCAGAGATTTATGTCCGTGACGCCAATAATCGAAGAATAAAAATCCGTGCGATTTTAGACAGCGCATCTAATATATGTGTTCTTACAGATAAAATAAGTGAATGCATAGGAATAAAAAGGGAGAAAATTAAAATGCCTGTTACAGGTCTTAATGGATCAATTCAAAATATTAAATGGAAAGTGAATACATTTATTTCAAATGAAGAATGTACCTTTAATGAACCAGTTGAATTCTTGATTGTAAATAAGATAACAGGACTAACTCTGTGTACTACGTTAGATATTTCGAAGGTAGAAATTCCACAATTTTTAAATTTAGCTGATAAATCATTTTATGAAGCTTCAGAGGTACATGCCCTAATAAGTGCTGATTTTGAAAAATAATACGTATAAAATAAATGATGATTTATTATTTAAAGAGTCTGAATTCGGATGGATCGCATGCGGGAAGCTTAACGAAATACAACCTTCTTATCAGGGACATTGTTTTCTTGTGCAAAATGACTCTCTTCAAAATACTTTAAAACTTTTCTTTGATTTAGAGGGATTTGGTGTTCGTGATGATCCAGTTTTGCATGAAAAGGATCAGGCAATGGAAATTTTTAATGACACCGTTGAATTTAAAAATGGACGTTATGTAGTACAACTACCTTTTAGGAAACATTATGAAGAATTATCTGATAATTATTCCTTGGCGCGGCAGCGTTTTCAGAATTTGTGGAGAAGATTTAGTCATGATCCTGAGTTACATCAACAATACCGTGAAATTAGTTGTGATTATTTAAAAGAAGGCATAATCAGCATCTTAAATCCTGATACAAAAGAAAATGCTTTAAATAGGCCTATATATTATTTGCCTCATGAGGCTGTGCGGAAAGAAAGTTTAACGTCGAAAACTAGGATCGTCTTTGATGCGGGTAGTCATCAAAATAATGAACTTTCTTTAAATGACTGCTTGTGGCCGGGGGTTAACTTAAATCCAAATCTTTTGGATTTACTAATTAATTTCAGATTGAACAAAATTGCATTTTGTTCAGATGTTAAACAAGCTTTTCTGCAGATATGCCTCTCTGATGAACATAAGGATGCAGTTCGTTTTCTTTGGAGTAGTGATGATCCAAGTGTTGATAAAAGGCCCAATTTACAGATTTACCGTTTCAATCGAGTAAATTTCGGGGTCAGTTCGAGCCCATTCCTGTTAGCAGCTACTATTAGACATCATATTAAAAAATACAAGGAAGATTTTCCCGAAACAGTTGAAATTTTAGACCAGTGTTTTTATGTAGATGATCTCATTTCTGAAAGTGAGGATTTTGAAGAAGCACTTGAAGTATCTAAAAATGCCAAGAAAATTATGGAAGAGGCTGGAATGGTCCTCAGGAAGTGGATTAGCAATAATGCTGAATTAATGGAGCAATGGAAGAATGAAGAATTCGATACCTATCCTGCAGACGCTACTCTCAGCTTGGGCGCACACCAAACTAAAATCTTGGGACTTTCTTGGAAGACGCACGAAGATTATTTAACTATGGATACTAAAAATCTTTTGGAATTTCTTTCTATGGACAAAAATACGAAACGCTTCTTACTTCAAGCAATAGGGAAGATATTTGATCCTTTAGGATTAATTTCGCCTTTCACCATTCGAGTTAAATGCCTCATCCAAGATCTCTGGAATGGAAAAATGCAGTGGGATGAACCTTTACCAAAGGAAATTGAAAAGGAATGGAAGAAGTGGTGTGCTGAACTTCATCACTTAGAAAATTTGAAAATACCTAGGTTGGTTAATGATTCTGCATCAAAGGAAGATACTGTTGAAATACACAGTTTTTGCGACGCAAGTAAAAAGGCATATGGCGCTGCCATATATTTGAAGGTGAAGACACTCAGTGGAATATCGGTGAAACTCCTAACTTCAAAAAGTCGTGTGGCTCCATTAAACGGTGTAACCTTACCAAGATTAGAACTATTGGGTGCTCTAGTTGCAGCTCGTCTTAGTTCTAAGGCAAAGAGAATCGTGAATCTGAAAAGATCTTCTGTTGAATACCATTGGACAGATTCCAAGATTGCACTTTTTTGGATAAAGGGTGCAAAAACCCGATGGAAGCAATTTGTGGCAAACCGAGTGAACGAAATCACCAGCTTGACAGATTCCAACTTTTGGCATCACTGTGCAGGTAAAGAAAATCCTGCCGATCTTCTCTCACGTGGAATGAATGCTGATTCCTTGCTGACAGATTCTAGATGGTGGACAGGTCCAGAATTCTTGATGCAGCCTGACAGTTTCAAGAACTTGCAACCATTTATTCCTGAGATTGAAACCATCGAACAAGTCGAAAAAGAAACTTTGCGGCGAGAAAGGAAAATTCCCTTTGAAGATGAAACTTGTAAAGAGACAGCCCTGCTAAATGACAGCTCTCAACATTTTATTGTGGACGACCTCTTAGAACTTTCAAACAATTATTATAAAATTAACCATGTTTTGTCTTATATTTTCAGGTTTATTTTCAATTGCAGGAATAAGGTAAAAAACACAGGACCACTGTCAGTGGAGGAGGTAAGAGAAGCCGAAGAAGTGTTGATTAAGCATGAACAACGAGTTCTCCTTGAAGGAAAGAAACTGCCAAGTAATATTTCGAATTTATTTCCGTTTTTTGATGACAAAGGAATAGTACGTGTAGGAGGAAGGCTGAAGAATGCTTCAGTGCCATATTCTCAAAGACATCCTCCTATTTTACCTAAGGGTTCAAGATTAAGTAAAATTTATTTTGAAAATTTACACAGAAAATTATTTCATGTTGGACCACAGGGTCTGCTAAATGCAGTGCGCTTGAAATTTTGGCCTTTAGGTGGCCGTAGTCTCGCACGCAAAACAGTACATCAATGTGTAACGTGCTTTAAATGTAAGCCCACTCTTTCTTCACAAATTATGGGTAATTTGCCTAGTGAAAGAGTTAATGTTTCAGCTCCATTTTCTATTACAGGTATTGATTTATGTGGCCCTTATTTAGTGAAATTTAAAAATCAACGTAAAGGTATTCTGAATAAATTGTATATTTGTATTTTTATATGTTTCGCAACAAAAGCCATCCATCTTGAGACATTAACAGATTTGACTTCCGATGCTTTAATTGCAACACTTAAACGTTTTACAAGTAGACGTGGCAAATGTTTCAAAATTTATACCGACAATGCTACTAACTTTGTTGGAGCGAATTCAAAATTGAAAAAATTTTATAAGCTCATTAATTTCCCAGACAAAGAATTAGCTAATCATTTTTCGCAAGAAAATATAGATTGGAATTTTATTCCACCCAAATCGCCTCACTTCGGTGGACTTTGGGAAGCTGGTATAAAATCGGTGAAGTACCATCTTAAACGTACGATTGGCAATTTTCATTTCACTTACGAAGAATTCGAAACGATTGTCATTCAGATAGAAGGAATATTAAATTCGCGACCGCTTACTCCTCTTTCTAGTGATTCAGAAAGTTTCGAAGTTCTGACGCCAGGTCATTTCTTGATAGGGCGACTTATAACAGCAATTTCTGAGCCGTTTTTAACGGATTTAAAGGAAAACCGCTTAAGTCGTTGGCAAAAAACTACAAAAACTATACAACTTATTTGGAAAAGATGGAAGTCTGATTACTTGAATACTTTGCAATCTAGATCAAAATGGATGGTTGAAAAAAATGATCTGATGATTGGCCAAATGGTTTTGATTAAAGAAGATTTTCTGCCAATTAACAATTGGCTTTTAGGGCGAATAACATCATTATACCACGGTTCTGATGGAAAAGTCCGTGTTGTAAAAGTTCGTACCAAACCAGGGGACTTTAAAAGGACAATTAATAAAATAGCTGTATTGCCTATTGAAGTTTAGCAAGTTGTGAATTATATTACTCAGTTGTTAGTAATTATATTGAAAATTATTTTTCTCAATAATTTTGTATTCATGTTTTGTTCACTTATTTTATATTTTTCTATACATATTTTATACTTGTTTACATGAATGACTGAAACTTTAATACTGGTATTTAATAATTAAATTTATGTTACGTTCTTGCATGTGAACATAGCAAGGCCGGGCGGGATGTTGGCGCATTTTACGCCAACGAATCTCGCTAAATTATCGCCTCCTACCATTGAGGCAGCAGACTTGAAGAAGAAATCTAACCGGTCTGACGTGAGCAATTACTTGTAACCGAAGCTCACAATTAAATTGTATTTTGCTTCACTGTAAATATTTGTATATGATGTTTTTCTAAATAAAAGAATAAAAAACGAAGCGGTGAAGCTGGTCCGTCGATAAAAAATAACCTTTAAGAAAAATAAGTTTATTCACAAAATATCTCAGAAAGGAATAGAGACAGACGAATCAAAAATAATTGCTGTACAAAAGTATCCGACTCCAAACACGGCGAAGAAGCTCTCTTCTTTTCTAGGACTTTGTTCATATTATAGGTCCTTTATAAAATATTTTGAAGCTATCGCTGAGCCATTGTTAAAATTAAAAAGGAAAAAGGCAAGATTCTCGTGGACGGCCGAAGCCATTAGTGCTTTCGAAATATTAAAACAAGCATTAACGCAAGCCCCTGTGTTGAAATTTCCTGAAAAGGATGAGAATTTAGAAATTTCAGCGGATGCTTCGGATTATGCGGTAGGAGCGGTACTTTCGCAAAATCAGCAGCCCGTGGCATTTTTTAGCCGAACTTTAAATCAAACACAAAGAAACTATTCCGCGACCGAGAGAGAGGCACTTCCAGTTCTGTTAGCAGTGCAAAAGTTCCGAGTCTATTTTGGAAAGGCGCCAATAACAGTGTACTCTGATTATGCGGCGGTAACTAGATTGTACTCAGGGAAAAACTTATCCCCAAGGTTAATAAGATGGGCACTCAAGCTACAAGAATATAATCTGGTAATCAAGCATACCCCCGGAAAGGAAAATATCGTAGCAGATGCCCTATCCAGAATTAAAATAGATGAAGAAGGTAATACTGTAAAGGTGGCAATGCTCACAGCATGTACAATAAATTCCCGAGAAACTGTAATAACCGAACTGGGTAAGGATCCTGAGTTTGGAAGCATTTATGAGTATTTAAAGGATCCTGAAAATTTTAGCCACCAAGATATTGTGGCGATAAGAAATAGGGTGGCCCATTACGAACTAATAGATGGTCTATTATTCTATACAAAAACTACGAATTCCAACAACGAATTTCGACCTGTTATCCCAGCTAGTCTTAGATTAAATATCCTGCAGGAGCTCCATGACAGCCCTTTAGCTTCTCATGCTGGTATTCGAAAAACTATCCAACGCGTACGCGAGGCAGTCTATTTTCCTGAACTGCAAAAGTTAACAAGGGCGTATGTCCAGTCCTGCCCAACATGTCAGGCAGTTAATTATATTAATTTCCGCCCGGCCGGGTTTCTAAATAGTATTAAATCCGAATTTCCAAATGAAATAATTGGCATCGATTTATTGGGCCCTTTCCCAAAAAGTCAGTTAAATAAAAGTCGCTATCTCCTTGTTATGGTTGATCATTTTAGTAAGTGGACCGAAATTGTTCCCTTAAAACGAGCCTCCGCGAAATTAGTTACTGATTCTATTTTAAATAAATATATTTTAAAATACAGGCGCCCCTAAAAGTTATATCGGATAATGGTCCTCAATTTGTAAGTAATATATTTGAAGACATGTGCCAAAAACTGGGCATACGTCATTTAAAAATGGTCCCGTATCGGCCGCAATCAAATATAGCGGAACGGGTCAATAGAAATATAGTGAAAATTATCCGTAGTTATGTTAAAAATTTTCATAAAAGCTGGGATAACTATGTCAATGAATTTGCTTTCGCCCTTAGGACCGCAAAACATGATACAACGGGCAAAACTCCTGCTGAGTTATTTTTAGGCAGAAAGATTATAACGCCGTTAGATAAATTATTTTATGTGCAACAAAGAGCCCCAGAATTTAAAATGGGTGATATAGAAAAACTAATTAAGGAAGCAAAGAAGAATACTGAAGTAGCAAAGAGAAAACAGAAACTCTATTATGACTTGAAACGACGGGGAGTAACTTATAAAGTAGGGGATGAAGTTTTAAAAATTAAGCATTCACTTTCTTCAGCACCAGAAGATAAAACTGCCAAATTTTTTCCACGATTTGAAGGACCATATGTCATAGAAAAAATAACTCACGCTGTAGTAGTGTTAAAAGCTAGAAATGGTGAAACCTGCTCCTCAAACATTGATCAAATCAAACCCGACTATGATCGTAATAAATTGCAAATATTTTCAGATCTTTTGCAGGATCCGGCACGGCAGACACCGCAGGCACAAGCTCCAGAGGTGGAAAAACGACAAGTACAAGGGCAAGCCATTAAGAGGCAGGAGCAAGTGAAAAGAGAGTTTCCCCGCGGAAAAATTGAAGGTAGCAAGAAAAAGAAGCCGTTCCATCGTCCAGAAAAGAGAGTTCGCGAACACCCCCAGAATGAAGAAGGGAGAAGGACGACGTATGCAAAGAGAACCAGGAGAAATGACGGCAACTATAACCCGGCTCTAAAACGGAAGATCTACTCATCCGACAGGACTCTCCGCAGCAAATGTCGCCGAACTGCGGAAGGGCCATCAGCGGCGGAGGAAAAGTTACAAGGAAATTTGAACGGCCAGCAACGAGGTCCAAGCAGGAACACGAAAGAAGTTTCCCAGTTCCGCCAAGACCAGCTGCCATCAAACGACCAAGACCACAGGCAGAAGCGAAAAAGAAGGTATTCAAGGGTGACCGAACTGGAGAGAAAAGAAAGCATCTAGAGGAAGGCACTGAAGGGCGAGCCCGTACAAGAAGGAGGATAAATCAAACAGCAATCTGCACTACCTTTCAAGACTGGGCCCAGAAAAGAATGTCCGAATATCACAAAGATAAGTAAAATTTTATGTTACTTTGCAAACTTAAGTTAATCTTTCATTCTTACTGCAAGTGGCAGATTTCAAGAAGTTTTACCTCATGCGAGGTCTACCTTTATCGCCAAAAGGGCGAGAAATGAGTTGTTACCGATTTTGGTATTATGTTTTTCAATTACTCGCGTGTAAAACTAAAGTTGATGTATAATAGCGTTGTGTAAAGACTTAAATATTGTAAAAAGTTATTGTATAAATATTATTTAAAACATTCTGGCAAGAAAGAAGTTTTAGTCTGAAAGACTTTTTGAAATGTTTTATTTCAATGTAGAAAGAATTGGCACTTGCTTTGAAAAGAATAGAAGTTAACAATGTACTACTAATGTATGTTTTCAAATGTGTAAAATTAACGGCATGTTAATATGTTCTTATATACAATGTGAACTGTTATTTTAAATGTTAAGAAATACCGTGATATGGTAAAAGTGAAAGTAATGTTAAAAATTTTTTTTATTCGCGTGACTGTAAAAAGACTAAATCATGGTGAATATGTGTTAAAGGTTGAATGATATAGTTAGGCTCTCTGACGCTACACTTCAGAGTTAGCCACTTTCAGAATAGTACATCAGGGTTTAGAGTTGAAATTAGGGTGTGTTACGAGGTCTTGGTATGTTGAATTTTAACCCGTTAATGTTTTGATTGTAGGAGGAAGTGCTGAACACATAGACATAGACACATTCGTGTTTGGTCTTCTTTTACAACACATGTCAGAGAGCACGGGGAGAGATAATTAAAATAGTCATGAATGAAATAAGAATGTTAAGAGAAATATAATTATACATGTTACTTGCCATTTCATTGTGTAACATTTCATTAAACTAGTTTTCCTTCCAGATCTCTGGAAGGAACCAGATTTGAATAAAAGCTCCTGTTTAGATGCAGTACAGATGAAAAAATTGTGTCCTGGGAGCAGCTATTGTAAAAACAAATTTCTTTCTTTTAAATTTCTAGTTTCTAGCGAAAAATGTTTGTAAAAGATTGGCCTCGCGTTAGATTCTAGAGCTAAAAGTTTTCAACAAGGTCGTTTTAGACCTCAGTTTCAAACTAATTAACTCTGGCGGGAAGTATGTAAGGATCTTAAGTTTTACTAACGTTTATTTTATTTTAAATCTTTACTATCACTTCTTATTTTCTACTTCCGGCCAGAATTATAAGCATTAAAGTATTTATGCAAAGTTTGTCTGGCGAACGCCAAGTACTTAAGTTGTGGCTTTTTGCCAAGCGAGAGAGAGGAAGCAGTTAGTCGAAGCAGACCGCTTACCTTAGAAGTTTACTCAGTTGCTGGTTGCCTCCCAGGCTAGAGGTTTTAATCCTCTTGATAATTTTTAAACGTATTGTAGTGTTCACAGTTCTCTGTACTACATACGGCTTCCTGTTAATATAAGGCCAAGCTTCCACGTTATTATTTCAAAGTTAAGTTAGCGTTTAGTTATATTTTTTATATTCTTACGTTTAGACCACAAGTGGTGGGTCATTGTATTCCGAAGTACGGAAGTTATTGTAAATAGAGAAAAATAAAGGTTTTGTATACCCTTCTTGTGTATCCTGTCTACTTCCCACAATTGTTGAACATAGCTTTAGTAAGCTCTCTGTTCCGAGTCAGGTCCTTGCATGTTCCCGAAGAAGGTTAGACGGAACATTGAACCTGATAATATATTCTAAAAGGAAAATTATATAATACATAATGATGTAAATTATATATATTTAATAAATACATAAAACTCTATAATAAATAATGCTCACAACTATATAATAAACGCCAACACATATCACATCATGGTACATAACACTGCTATGAAAGGAAGAATTTTTAATTAGAAACATACCTTTTATATTTATTTGATAACATAGAAGAGTAAAACATAAAGATGACAAGAAAATATGAAAACAGGTTATGCAACTTAAGAAACAATAAGAAGCCTTTTAAGTTATTACAGTATCATAAGACATTGCTTAGGAAGTAAATATCATTTTTTTTCATTCTTTTACATCAGTAATAAGTAAGACACAATAACACGCCGAATAAATACTAATTCAGAAGTCAAACAACAAAAATCAGCGTTATACCTACAAAATTTTCACAGGACTAGTTCCGTTGGTTTTACCGAACCATCATCTTCAGCTGCAAAACCGCAAATGAACAAGATAGGAAATAATGATTAGATAAGATAAGAAAGCCTGGACAAGAATAAGCAAGTGGCGCCATCTGTTGGCGAAACCAGAATTAAAACATAATTTCTCTAAAAGCCGAAGGCAAATTTGGATTGGAATTAGGATCGTTAACTAGAACAGAAAGATTTTTATGAATGTGAAATGGCTCTAGAAAATCCAGTTCTCCAATGGAAGATGTTTTTTGAATAATTTTGGCAGCAGAAAAATTGAAAGTGTGATTTTCGGACCAACAATGTTGAGCAACAGAAGACCTCTGTGTTTCCTTTTTTCTAACATATGCCTCATGTTCTTTGACGCGAAATTTTAAGGCTCTCTTAGTTTGGCCAATGTAAATTAAACCACACTGGCAAGGAATCCTATAAATACCCCAGGAATTCATATCCGGAATGGGGTCCTTAAGTATAGAAGTTGGAATTTTATTGATGGGAGAATAAACAACCCGAAAGTTAAATTTCTGCAAAATATGTGCAACTTTATAGCTAATTGATGGAAAGAAGGGAATGACAACAGAATTTTTATAATCTCCTAAAATAAGAGTGTGGCTTTTAGTGTGTTGAGATGAGAATTTTTTAACTGCTTGATTAATAATGTTGGGTGAAAAGCCCCTGTCAATAGCTATTGCTTTTAAATAATTTAGTTCTTCATCAAGGGCTAGTTTGGAGGAGCAAACTTGAAGAGCACGGAAAACATAGGAATAAAATGAAGCTAACTTTTGTTTAGTCGGATGACATGATTTAAAGTGTGGTGGAAGGCAAACCGATGAAGGTTTACGGTAAACTGTAGTACTGAAGTTGGATGTGTTACGTGTGACCAGAATGTCGAGAAACGGAAGAGAATTGCAAGTCTCAAGTTCAAAAGTGAACTGAATAGCAGGATCAATAGAATTCATTGTTGAAAGAACTTTATTTAAATCATCTTTATTACCTTCAAACAGGGTAAAAGTATCGTCTACGTAGCGGAACCATGCCGGGAAGTTTAAAGTTTCAAACAATTTTGATTCATAATAATGCATGTAGTTATCAGCCAGGATGGGACTGAGGGGAATTCCCATGGCTAATCCCTCAGTTTGCTTGTAATATTTATTTTGGAAAACAAAATGTGTTTGTTTCAAACAGAGTTGAGTGAGAGAAATTAGCTCATCCAATTTCGATGCAAGAGAAATGAAATTCGCGAAGTCTGGTTTCTAGACATCTTAATGCACCCTCCACGGAGGGTGCATTCAAGCAGTTAAAAAAGTTAATCAAGCAGTTAAAAAATTCTCATCTCAACACACTAAAAGCCACACTCTTATTTTAGGAGATTATAAAAATTCTGTTGTCATTCCTTTCTTTCCATCAATTAGCTATAAAGTTGCACATATTTTGCAGAAATTTAACTTTCGGGTTGTTTTTTCTCCCATCAATAAAATTCCAACTTCTATACTCAAGGACCCCATTCCGGATATGAATTCCTGGGGTATTTATAGGATTCCTTGCCAGTGTGGTTTAATTTACATTGGCCAAACTAAGAGAGCCTTAAAATTTCGCGTCAAAGAACATGAGGCATATGTTAGAAAAAAGGAAACACAGAGGTCTTCTGTTGCTCAACATTGTTGGTCCGAAAATCACACTTTCAATTTTTCTGCTGCCAAAATTATTCAAAAAACATCTTCCATTGGAGAACTGGATTTTCTAGAGGCATTTCACATTCATAAAAATCTTTCTGTTCTAGTTAACGATCCTAATTCCAATCCAAATTTGCCTTCGGCTTTTAGAGAAATTATGTTTTAGTTCTGGTTTCGCCAACAGATGGCGGCACTTGCTTATTCTTGTCCAGGCTTTCTTATCTTATCTAATCATTATTTCCTATCTTGTTCATTTGCGGTTTTGCAGCTGAAGATGATGGTTCGGTAAAACCATCGAAACTAGTCCTGTGAAAATTTTGTAGGTATAACGCTGATTTTTGTTGTTTGACTTCTGAATCAGTAATAAGTTTTTCATTAAAAACTTTAACAGTGAATGCCAAAACAGATTTATTATTGGCGCCTCTTATGCAAGGTCACTCAAAAATAAACTTGATTTAGCAAATTTCTGAAAACATTATAATAAAAAGTAGTAAATTAGAGTAACGTATATCATTAAATTATTTTGATTACACATAAAGAAAAAAATGTCTGAATTAAATTAAGAATAAGTGACTAAGCTTGTACAGCATTTTAAGACATATTTCATGTTGATACATTGGAAATAAACTAACAGAAATTGCAGTTAAATGAAAGAGCTGGAAATATAGTCTACATGATGTATAAAATGGGATCAAAATTATTCGTTAAATACCTAAATTGATGCTTACCTTCTTCAAAATGAATATAAATACGATATATTTATGTTACTTTATGGGAAACATTATATAATGCATAATTTTAATCATATTATTCGATGTTTACATTTTTTTTTTACCTTGGGGGCCAACTGACAGATTTGGCGACAATATAATAGAGTCAAGAAATAACATACAATTTTAAACCATGAATCCCGCATTAAAATTTAAATAAAAAGTGCACTTCATAGTTATAATCACGCACAAATTTGAAATCAAATGTAAAATATACTTCTTTAAACTTTATCTCTTCGCGATAATAACAATAAAAAAATTACATCAGCATCTACTTATCGCCGTCAGTATCTGTGTATTGACTATACAGATACATTCTGATATTCATTTTGTACATATAAATCAAATTTTCCTTAATTAGCAATACTTAAATCATTTCACTGAAACATGAACACTTATTTTTTTAACAATTAGGAAAACAATGCGAAGCTGAACTTACTTCAAAAGCGCACGGTCTTGTGCTCGGAATCCATTCCAATGGACAAGAATTAATTACCCATTTTTTTCGTATTTCTTCATTTCTCGGGAAACAGAACATACTAAAGTTATTTCTGGAACGATATAAGTAATTTGATGCAGTACATCCAAGCATATTTCTCGGAATTAGGTCGCAATCCATCAATACAAATGTAAACAACGCAACGCCGAATCAATGTCCACTAGCAACAAGTGCCCTTAATTTGGATACAACACAGATGATGAGTCGGCTCCCCTTACTAGAATCCTTATACACCTTATACTTTGATATAAATTGCTGCCCACTCAGTAGATCTAAAGCATTTTTCTTAGCACACTTGAATTCTGTTTTCATGAGAACACAACAACACTGCCGCCATATTGATTCGATCGTTTTTCGCCGCGTAATGATGGGTTCGGAATGATCGCTACGAGAACGAACGATCGCGACCTCAGAGTGATCTTGTGTTTCAATTGAACACCAAAAAAGCAACATCATTCGCAACTGATGACGTATCACAACTAACGAGCACTAAATGTTTCAATTGAATGAGGCCTTTAGTCTTGGAACCAGTTAGTTCCATCTATGTTCAGAGATGGGGGGAAAGCAGAAAAAATCGAAAAGGTGTGGGATCGGTGGAATCAACTGAATCAAACCGCTCACTCTCTGAACTCATTTCTTTCATTCACAGTTTTTAAACTCCCTAAAAACACCTTTCTGCATAAAATTAACAATAAAATTCAAATTAAAAAGGCTAAAAAGGTTTAAAACAAAACTCACTTTTGTTAAAGATTACATTATTTTATTGCTATAATTGATATTTTGTTACTACACAATGTAAAAATACCTAACACTAGAATTACCAGAAGTACAAAAAATACAATGTAAAAATTCTGAATACTTAAAATTTAATAAAATATACCGGTTTACCCTAAAAAACTAACCAAGGTTTTGATTTATGAATTTAATTTTAGTTTACTTTCCTGACGAGAGACGTTTGCTTTTCTCGGTACATATCTGGCTGCTTTCGAAAAGATCCGTTCGCAGGACACTGAAGTTGCCGGGATACATAATCGTTTTAGAAAAAGTTCATACAATTTGGGATATATTAGCTTTCGGGACTCCCACTGCAATAAGGGGTCATTATTTCTAGATAAATTATCCTCCGATAAGTATTTATTTAATTCCTCTATTGCAGCACATCCTGAGTCCTGTACCCCTTGAAGGTTGTTGATAGTTTCATCGAACTCCTCCCATATGAAAGAGACTAGAGGTTACTATATGAAAGAGACTAGAGATTCACTAGAGGTTATCGTTGGATATGACTGCTGTATTTGGGCCGAGTGATATTGCACTCCTTCAGTTTTCATTATTACTGCAATATTATTGTGGCATTCTTGGTATTTCAGATCGACAGCGAAAGCCGTTTTTTAAAGCGGGGATCCAGGAAAGTTGTTTGAGTCACTAGCACGTTGTTAGAGATAAGCATAAATCTTTCTGACAACCCTTCAGTACATCGTCAATTAACAACTCTATTTCTTATAACAATACCATGCCTTTATCTCTGTCCTTGTAAGCAATTATTTGACATGCCATTAATCTTACTAAAATTCCTATATTAGAAAGAGAAACAGTTAGTTCTAATGGCCCTTCTTGTAATCTCGCCGAAAATTCTTAAAACCCTGTTGCCTGTTTCATAACATTCCATTCTTGATCTGACAAATTAAAGGATTATTCGCCCAATATTGCCAGGAAAGAAGCTATAGGTTGTTTGTTTTTAAAAACCTTTTTAACATATCACAGGTAGAATTCTATCCAGTAGGTACGTCTTCTTTCAGTTTGAGTTTATACTTCTTTAAATTCTTCTGCATTTCAACAAGTTTGCTTAAAGCGGTTGAACGTTTATTTAATACTTCACTCCCTGATTAACTACGTCAACAGTTTTTTGTATCGACAACCTTATTCAACCTAACCAACCAAAATCAGGTTTAATGAATGTGCAAAGCATAGCAGGTATGGAAGCTTTAAAATAAAGGCAGTTGATTTCATATTTGAACCGTTATCAGTGACTATGGCTGCGATTTCCAAATTATATAAAATTTTTATGCAACAGAGTTCATCCAACTGCAAATATTTTCGCGGTGTGCCTATCCTCGAACTGTGAAATTCTAATAGCTATGACTTTAATTTTGAATTTTCGTCTATAAAATGCGCCTTAAGTGCATAAAAACTAAGGTTATTAATATTTCTCTACAAGTTCGAAGTCAATCAAACGACTTTTGCACTGGTTAAATCGTTTTTAATTTAAAGTACCGATTCTTTATATAGACTGTACAAAACAAATTTGATAATATTTCTTGACTTGACAAATTATAGTTCGGGTAAATCATGTGAATGAACTCTTTAAATTCCACTTCCTCGACTATAGAAAATATGAAGGGTATTCTTTGAATACCATTTTTAAAAAATGCGGGTCCAATGATCTACTCCTACTTGATGTGTTCGCTTTCTTACCTTATTGAATTTATTTATAGACTGTTTTAAAGCGGTCGGAGGTGAAGAAAAGCTGGATCTAGATCTATAGAGCGAGAGTCAAATCTTGGACGGAGGTCTTCAGCTGAGTTGGGTGTTGAAGGAGAAAGCAATGCTTGAGATTGATTAGGAAAGATTTCCTTAACTTCGGCCGTGGTTTCATCGCCAGCTGACGGCAGCTTTCGATTTCTTCCTAATCCTGACCGTTCAAATGGCACTGTCGGGTGTTTTCTCTTTAAATGCCTTTTTAGATTGGGGGCAGATCCCGAAGAACAAAAATTGACTGCTGATCATACAGATATTTTCCTTTTTTATCTAATTTGTCAGAAGGAAAACAAATATCACTCGAAGTTCTTTAATATGGTATAGACGACATTTTGTTCTGAAAACTTGAAAAAATACCTTAGCTGGAAAAATTTATGTTTATAATAATTCTAAAGAAAACTTGGAGAAATTCACAGCTCTTGACTACAAGACATTATTAAATAAATAAATAAATAAAAATATAATTCATTATTGTAAATCGATGTTATACTAATATTGCATAAAAACGTAATGCGCAATTTACATACCTATAATATGACAAAACATTCGAAGTACTGAAACGAAACCCAGAAGAAGAACTCCAAACCGAGAAATCGAACCTGAACAGACGCAGAGCGAAAGCTGAAAGCGAAAAGAGCAAATAATCAAGACTCCTCAGGAGCCAGATCTATGGCTAGAGAAAAAGCGCCGGGCGATTACAGCCGGTAGTCCGTAGAAACTAAGTACCTATAGTACTATAAGCATATCTTCGCACCATCGGAGAGGAAAAAATCTCAATCCGTTTGCAAAAAGGGGGGGGTGATCCGTTTTGCTGATGAAAGAGATGCGTCGGTTAATTTAATGCTTTGTGTTTTGAATACTAGATGGAGCAGGAGCAAACCAAAAGCGCACATCTATACACACATAACGCACAACAACTATGCATATAAAAAACTCGGAGACATTTCCAGTAAATAATAAAGGAAAAACTGCTAGTATTTACACAAAAGTAGTCAAATTTTAGCAATCGTAAATATAAGATCTCGCTTTAAAATATGAAAAAAACTACTGTTCCGTTTTCAGTGGATCGCTGATTATTCGCTCAGCAAAGTGAATCGAATTTTTGAATCAGTTCCGGAGTGGATTGTCCAAATGCAGTAGGAATTTCACATTTAAATTTCTTGCCCTGAATTTTCTTTGTCAGCAGACTTTTTTTATGTTCAATAACTAGCATATAAAGCCAGCATAAATAAATTGAATTAATGGATTGGAATTAATGCCACTAAACTTTCACTGTAAAATATTATTATAAATACCGATCCTTTCAATAACTATAACAGATGAAAAGAGAAAACGTTTCACTTTACTGAACTAAATAACAGCTTACAAAGTGTAAACAGCTATGAATAACTCTAGGAAAAAAAAAAGAGAGAGATAACGAAAATTCTCCTTCACGCGGGAGCAACATTGCAGAGCAACATTTGGGCATCTGGCCCAAAGTGAAGTCACACTTTTCTGAATTTAATCACTGAAACTATCGAATTAACTGCCTCCCTCAGCTAAAACACAGCTGTGTGTATGAGGCTTCCCCGCCCTTAATACCTCGAATACGCGTTCTCCGAAAACTTCCAGACTAACATCATTTTGACGAAAAATTGCCGAATTGTAGTCAACTTGACGATAAATGAAGCCTTCAAAACTCTTCAGGTGACGTTTTGCTGTTTTGCTTATATCTGAGATTTTAATTGAGCTGTCTTTAAAATTTAAGCATTGATGAGTCAGAATTATTAGCTGTCAAAAAAGTAAAGCCAAATATTTACATAAATTTAAAAATTTCCCCTTCTTTAAGTATGGTGCGTCTCAAGATTTCATAGTCTTGAGGATTGTGCTCAGGCAGCACAATCCTCAAGACCATGGAAAATTAACCCTCACTATCGTAGTAAAATACCAGGTCTACATAAGCGCATTATTTTAGGTTTAAAAGGAAGACTTACTTACATATACATCGCTTTGTCTTTCAAGTTCTTGATGACAAGGAATGACCTTTACCAAGATGCTTTCAGCATGAGTGAAATTTTTCAACGACGCCTGAGGTTTCACATACAGATTTAATCTTCTTTGAACACTGTTTTCTTCGATTTGACATCGTATCTCATCTTCATTTTCTCAGTCACTTTGTTGATCTTTCCTCTGCTGAACCAATGAAATGTGCTGTAAACAGACGTGCAAATTTTCTAAGTATTGCTCTGACGAAGAAGATATTCCGGCTATCGTCCGAAGATCAGGTCAATTGCAGGCGAGGGTTTATGGAGACAAATCATTTCTAATAGAGAAATTCAGTGCTCTTATGAATTGCTCTTCCTTAAGCAAGCTGGAATACAGGCAGTTTTGGATCCCAGTCCGGCTGACTTCGAGATACGTCTCATGACAGAAGGTCCAATAGTTTTCGATCAAATCTCTCTACAGAGTCTTCCATCTGCAGAGGTAAAGTAGTGATCTGAGTCTCTTCTCTAGCAAGAATCATACCGTCCGTTAAAAATGGCCAACTGTGATAGGAACTGTAGAGGTGAAGTTTTATCCTTGGTCATAGCGAATAAAAAAGGACCTCTAAAGCAAAAAAATCCAATTCTCTGCTGCAACCTCTGCAAAGGTTAAAGCTCCTTGATAAAAGCTGGCATAAGCTAGTCCATGATAACTATGAAGTACTTGATGCCCTTAATTGTATAAGATAAAGGTCGGAAAATATAGACATCAAGCATTTCAAATAGTACATTAAACCGTTGTATTCTCCCATGTGTGTGTGTTTACGGACCTTTTGAGCTACACACACACATCAGAAATTTTGCATCATTTTTCTACACCTGCTTTGGCCTTGTCCCAACATCGCTGACCTGAAACTCTGATAAAATACCAGAGGCACAAGATTTCGGCAAGATGAGTTACACCATTTGAAACGTTTCTTCGTCAGAACTCCGTTTGCAGTGGAGGTAATCTCGCAGGTGAAAGTACTTCCAGAAAGCCCAGGAAAGTTTCACTGTTGAACTAAAATGAGTCGTGCCTTGCCAGTTTTGGTTTTCGCTTACTGCTTCCATTAGCTTCCTTATTATTATCACTTTCAGATTTTCAATTTAGCCTTTGTCAGTTTGTCGTTCCAGGTGATACTATGGAGTCTGTGTTAACTTTCATGACCACTAGGCCGTATTTTCCTTGGCTTTCGAACAGTGCTCGTACTTTTTTGCAGATTTCCTTGAAAATGAGTCAGCATTTTCGTGAGAACATCCATTTTGAAGTAGATTTTCTAAGCCGTATCTCTGTAGTCGCTGTAACCATCTGGCTACTTGATCATCTAAATTATTTTAATTTGGTAGCCAGCTTAGTCAGGTATAGTTAGTGAGCAGCAGGAATTCACAGCCACACAGATCGTCACGGAAGTATTCTGAAGTTCTTACTTGACGATGGTACGCATCATAGACCTCAAGTCATCGACGTCTCATTCGGCCGACACAAAGGAGGCATTAGGAATCGTGGTCGGTTGATACCTCTCCGTCGAAGGATGTCTATGTGACAGCAGCATTTCATGAAGGCATCAACGGTGTCATACACTTAAGACCACATGGCCTCGTACAAGTCCTCAGCATTGGCCTTCATGATATGGGCCACTTCTTGTCTTCAAGCATGGAATATTTGCTTTTCGACAGAAAGCAGGTACACCTTGAATTTAAGCTACAGACATCTTCATCAATTTGCTGTACACTTATGAGTAGCAGTCTTTCAGCTTGGCACTTTACATCAGCTGTAAGGTAAAAAATGTTTTTGAGACCATTTTGGAAACAGTTCATTTAGTGAAAGTGTCTTCATTATTACTGAACCGTTTCGAACGGTTCCGAGTAGTTACAGTTGGCGGTTCGATCCTGCGATCTTCTTGAGATACTTGTCGATATTTTGCTGGTTGTCCGGGAAAATATACAGGCTCTTTCAAGTAGCTAGTAAGTTAGGAACAATACTGGCGCGGCGCTAGTCGGAGCGAAGCTAGCTCCTGCTGGGGGCTTCTTCTTGCCTTCCTTCCGATAATCATTTTTCTCAATCTTCTACTCGAAACCTGTAAGAGACTAAACTTAGGGGGAGGTCATTTTCCCTAACGACTCCACAGCCCTGGTTATTTCAGCTCTCTCATCTTACCATAATTTCATCTTTCTTGAAATCAGCAAAAATAGTTACTTACCTTCACTGGGCAGAAGTATTGGGTTCACAGACTCGAAAAAATTCCCCAAAACCATTTCAGATACCATTCATGGAAATCCTAACATCATCAATGAAGACGATGTTGGATTTCAAAACAATGCAGTTTGTAATTTGTATTTACTTTCCTTTAGTTTTATACTTATAATTTTACAATACTTATTACTTTTACTTTTTGGCCACTAATAATTGTTTTTAGTTTGGTTTCTTGAAAGTGGCAGCAGGGCAATTCATAGAATTAAGAAAATATGTTTCTGTAGTTAGTTAGGTTTATTGAAAACTAATTGTATGTTATATACCTGAGTGATGTTTTATTAAATAAATGAATACTTTAGAATATAGTAGTCTCTTTAGAGTCCGTGATACGCTGGTAGCGTAATAGTTTGACGCGTAAGCGAACATTTTAATGGTACCCTCGGCGGGACATAAGAGACGTTAGTTTGGAATTCTAAAGTATAAAAATGGAAGCTAAAGAAGCTATTAAACTTGGAAAGAAGATTCACAGAGCTGCTTTTACAAAATCCTTCAATGTTTTAAAAGAAATTTTAAAGAAAAGTGAGATAAATTCTTCTGAATTACAGTCGGAGCTTAATGTTTTTGTTTCGAAAGTTCAACGTTTGGAAGATGCGCACGTCTTAGCACACTGTCTGGAAACGAAATTGAAGCAGAATTCGATGTTATTGAAGATTATCGTGACAAGGCCGTTAGAATCGAAACTAAAGTGAAAGATATTCTTCAGAATCTGCAAAATGTAAGTACTTCAAATTTAATTTTGAATGAATCTGTTAATGAGAATGTATGTAAACGTACATTTAAACTTCCGAAGCTTGAATTACGAAAATTTAATGGGGGAATTAAGGAATGGTTATTTTTTTTTGGAGTCAATTTGAAAAAATTGACAAAGATACTACAATTTCTGATAGTGATAAATTTCAATATTTATTACAAGCGACTGTTGAGGGTTCGCGTGCAAGGGAGGTTATAGAAAGTTTTCCTCCAACATCTGCCAATTATCCAAGGCCATAGAATGTTTGAAGGCTCGTTTTGGTCGAAATGACTTGCAAGTGGAAGTTTATGTGAGAGAATTGTTGAAATTGGTCCAGAGAAATGCAAATTCTAGTAATTCCTGTAATAACTTATGTGCATTATATGATAATTTGGAACAACAAATTCGGGCTCTGGAAACCCTTGGCGTCACTACAGATAAAAGTGCTCCATTACTTTATCCTTTAGTTGAATCTTGCTTTCCTGAGGATTTTTTAAGAGCCTATCAAAGAAGTGCAAATGTTAACCATGGTCCAGACCCAAAATGCAGCCTGGACAGTTTATTAACATTTTTGAATTCAGAAGAAGAATCAGAAGAACGCATAAGTTTAGCTATGGCTGGTTTTGGTCTGAAGAACGAAGTGACCTGTGGGATTAAATCTATTAAAACTGTTCACGATCGACCATCAACGGCAGCAAGTTTATCGAGTACTGAATCTTCCGCTAAGAAGTGCGTGTTTTGCAGCTGAAAACATGAGTCATTTAATTGTTTTAAGGTTGAAAAAATGCCATTTTCAGAGAGGCAAAAGCTCTTAAAAAATAAAGGGCAGTGCTTTCGCTATTTAAAGGCTGGTCACTGTGCAAATAAATGCAGGAGTTCTATTAAATGTACAATTTGCCATAAAAATCACAGCGTAATTATGTGTTTAGAATTGCTTAAAAATAAAACAAATGTTAAGAAACCTATGTTAAACAGCAATGAAAAAGAAACTAGCAAGGAAGAAAGTTCTCTAAATCTTTCTAGCGTTAGAAACACACCACAAGTACTTTTGCAAACCCTGAAAGTAAAAATAATTTGAAATAATTATACACTTTGTGTTCAAGCTTTATATGACACAGGATCTCAAAAATCGTATTTCAGGAAGGATTTAATTTCTACTCTAGGCCTGATACCTTCTAGGCAATAGATTTTGAGCCACCCCTTTTTTGGAGGGAAACGAACACCTGAAAATGTGCATAATGTCTACAAAATTAAGCTAAAGAGTTTAGACGATAATTTTACTTGTACTTTTGATATTTATGAGCAAGATACAATCTGTGATGCTGTAGCTTCTGCCTTAAATGGGCCATGGATTAAAGAGCTCTAGTCCATAAATATAGCATTTTATGACACTGAAGATTCATCAGGGCCTATTGATCTTTTAATTGGTGCAGATGTGGCTGGTCGACTTTTGACGGACAAAAAAATAGTACTTTCTAGTGGTATTGTAGCTATAGAAACTTACCTGTCCTGGACACTGATCGGTAAAACATCAGTGAATTCTGAAAGGGAAGATACGGCGATGACGGTTGTAACAATGTTTGCGAAAGATGCCAATATTTCTGACCTTTTTTACTTAGACATCTTAGAAATATCTGATCCAGTCGAAGTAAAATCACGAAAGGAAAAGGAATTTCTTACGAGGAAATATTTTCAAGACACTCTACGAATCAAAGATGATGAGCGGTACGAAGTTGCCCTACCGTGGAAAGACGATTATTTGCCTCTCCCAACCAACAAAGATATAGCGATAAGAAGACTTGAAGTCTCAACAAAAAAGCTGAATTCAGAAAAATTATTTGATACCTATGATGATGTCTTTAAACAATGGACTGAATTGAGAATAATAGATGATGTCACAGATGCGCATTCACACCTTCCTGGGATCCAGAATCCAGCTGATTTGCCTTCTCGGGGATGTTCCGCTAGACAACTGTTATCAAGCAAATGGTGGGAGGGACCCACTTGGTTATTAGAATCATCATCTAACTGGCTTGTCACAGAACAAAATATTGATGAGCATTCTATAGCTAAGGAAAAGAGAAAAACAAAATCTGATGAGCACTCTTCTATCTGTTCTCTAAGTTACTCAAAAACTTGTAGCCGCAAAACGAAAAGAAAAATAATGGATACAGACATTACAGATTAAGTTGGTACAATTATTATTTTTCAAGCTATGACAAAGTGATACGGTTGATTGCTTGGATAAAAAGATGTATCATTAATTATCTAAATGCAAATTCTTCGCGAATTATTGGCGAGTTTTCTTTGGGTGAACTGACAAAATATAAAGTCAGGAAAAAGAAATTGTGGCCCCATCCAAATATAGTTGAAATGTATTTTGCTTTTGCAGATCAAACACCTTTGCTTCCTGGTGCCTTCACCAACTATTCACAAGCCTTTCCTATTCGTCTTCTGAGTGATGGATGTTGTAGAAATATGGCTCTGTTTCTTGTTATGAAGAGATGCAATTGTAATATAAAAGAATATTTGAAAAGAATAGATGTTTCTGGTCACAGAGCATTGCGACTGCTTACTCAACTTTTGAAAGCTCTAGTGCAGTTGTTTCAAAATGATATTACTCATCCAGATTTAAAGACTGACAGTACTTTATTAAATTTCTAGTACGGAGCCTCCTCTCCTAGACTTGCAGTAACTGACTTTGGATGCTCTCTTGAAGGCTTCTATTTGGTTTACAATTCATATGATTCTGAGAAAGGTGGAAATATAGTAGCTTAATGATTCTAGACGTTGTAAATGCTGAAGCAGGTCCTTTCTCAGTGATTGATTATTCGAGATCATATTTATGGAGACCTGGAACGTTAGCAAATGTAATATATGGAGGAGCCAATCCTTTTTGTTCGGTAAATTCTTGCTTGAAAAATGACTCATATGATGAAAGTGATTTACCTCCTCTTCCATCGAAAGCACCACCAGTAATACAGAAATTGGTCAGAAATATTCTGTATAAAAAACCAGGAGTAGATTAGAAGTCAGGACTATCCAAACACTAGACTTTATAAATGTTTAGACATTAATGCAGTTCGTTTATGTTTTTAAGTTTTCTTGCTAATAGGTTAAGTTGTTTCCCAACAACTTAAGGTGGGAGGATGTTGGATTTCAAAACAATGCAGTTTGTAATTTGTATTTACTTTCCTTTAATTTTATACTTATAATTTTACAGTACTTATTACTTTTACATTTTGGCCACTAATAATTGTTTTTAGTTTGGTTTCTTGAAAGTGGCAGCAGGGCAATTCATAGAATTATGAAAATATGTTTCTGTAGTTAGTTAGGCTTATTGAAAATTAGTTGTATGTTATATACCTGAGTGATGTTTTATTAAATAAATGAATACTTTAGAATATAGTAGTCTCTTCAGAGTCCGTGATACGCTGGTAGCGTAATAGTTTGACGCGTAAGCGAATAGACGATATTGAGTCTTAAATCAAGAAGTTTACAACCTATATTCAACATGCTATCAATTTCTCTACCAATAAGTTCATGAATTCCCATCCTTTTCTTCTCCTTCCAGCCAAAATAAGGCAAAAAATCAAATGCAAAAATCGTATTAGGAAAAACGAGCAAAATACAAGAGACCCAAGGTTCAAAACGCAACTGAACGCTCTTCAACGGGACATCAAAAAGGACATTAGTAACTTCAAGACGCAACGCTGGTGAAACTTCCCCAACTCTCTCGCAACTGAAGATAATTCTCTTTTTGATATTGCAAAGAAATTCAAGAAATCATTCAGGCAAATTCCGCCACTTCATGTTACCAACAGAATTGTTTATTCTGACGAAGATAAAGCTAACACCTTTGAAGATATACTAGATACGTTTACTCCCAATACTCCCCTTTACGGTAACAATCATATCTCCAAAGTTAGTGATACTGCTAATACCTTCTTAAAAAGCCCAGGTTTTTTGAACTTTACATTCCTCGCCACGCCTAAGCTGGTTGCCGATTATATTAGCTCCTTAAAACCCAAAAAAGCTCCAGGTGTTGCTGGTATTTCTGCTAATAATGCTGGTAATTCTGTGTTCTAAGCTCTAAAACATCTTCCTATCGATGCTATCACTTATCTTACTGAGATTATCAACTCTATCATCAAGTTCTCTTGTAAGGATCTTAAGTTTTACTAAAGTTTATTTTATTTTAATTTACTATCACTTCTTATTTTCTACTTCCGGCCAGAATTAAAAGCTTTAACTTATTTATGCAAATTTGTCTGGCGAACGCCAAGTACTTAAGTTGTGGCTTTTTGCAAAGCAAGAAAAGAGGAAGGAGTTAGTAGAAGCAGGCCGCTTGCCTTAGCAGTTTTACTCGGTTGCTGGTTGCCTTCAAGGCCAGAGGTTTAATCCTGTTGATAATTTTAAACGTATCGTAGTGTTAACAGTTCTCTGTACTACATACGGCTTCCTGTTAATATACGGCCAATCTTCTCGGAGGCCCTTGTTTGTTATTCCAAAGTTAAGTTAGAGTTTAGTTAATATTTTTATATTCTTACGTTCAGACCACAAGTAGTTGGTCTCTGTATTCCGAAGTCCGGAAATCATTGTAAAGAGTGAAAAATAAAGGGTTTCGTATACCCTTCCTGTGTATTTTGTCTACTTCCCACATTTATTGAACATAGCTTTAGTAAGCTCCCTGTTCCGAGTCAGGTTTTTGAATGTTCCCAAAGCAAGTAAGGAGAAACACTGAACCTGATAGTGGCGCCCGACGAAGAAGAATAACCATGGCCGAGTTTCAAGAAGAACCTGTGCTGCCTGCAGAAGCGGCTCAGAATCCAGAAATGCCAGCTACCGCCCTGGAAGGATTTGGTTACATCGTCCAGACCATGCGCGCAGCGATGAAACCAGAAGCAACATTTAATGGAAACTCACCGGTAACCAGGTTTTTGGAAAAACTAGATGACCACTTCATGATGTATCCCGTGCACGAGTTCCAGAAAACCATATTAGCTACCAGCGCTTTGAGGGGCCAAGCGCTTAATTGGTTCAAATGCATAGGCAGAAGTCTCTTGGGTCAAGCAGGAAGTCCCACCTATACTTACGAAAATTTCAAGACTGCCCTAGTAAAAGCCTTCCCTATCGTAAGGGATCGTGCGAAATTAGAAACGGAACTTTTCAGCATATATCAGCAAAGAATCGAAAATCTTTCCACCTTTATTTTAAGAAAAATTCACGTCTTCAAACTCTTGTATGGAAACCGTCCGGATCCTGAGATAATTCAAGGGATTTTGCCGAGGTTACTTCCCCAAGTACAAGACTTTATTGAATTAAGGAATCCGACTACACTGGAAAAGTTATTTGAGTTAGCAATCCAGTTTGAAAGTAGAAGAACGGCGGACATTGAAAGAAGACGCCAATATCAACAACGGAACCAATTTGGTGAGCCACAACCACAGCAACAGCACGGCTACGGAAGCAAATCGAATCAGTGGGCAAGGAAACCCGAGCATCCAAAAACAGCCGGCGAACGTCGAAAGTTCAATAGCAATCCAGGAAAAAAGTCTCAAGGCCAGTGGAAAAAGAAGGAAAGCACGAAAATGAAAAATAAGTTAAACTAAAACGGATTTCTGCTGACGGGAGGGTGCGGAAATCCGAAGGCCAAGAAAACCCCTCTTCCTTCAAGTTAAATACACTGATGGTGAAAAATTTGACTCTTCCAAAGATTGAAGTGTTGGTGAATAACATCCCAGCCACCGCACTCCTGGATACAGGTGCGCAGTGTTCCTGTGTGGCAGAAGATTTTTTAGGAAGTATTTTCGGAAATACCGCATATATAATTCGGATAATACGACAGTGTTAGCTGCGCAAGGAGAAGGATGCAAGTGCATAGGTAAATTACCGCTATACGTCCGTATCAAAGACGAACAAGTAAAGGTTATGTTTTTTATAGTAAAGAATCTGCAAGCACATATTATCTTAGGGATAGATTTTCTTTCAGAGGCAGAAGCAACGCTGGATTTTAATGAAGCGTTCCTTAAGCTGACGATGAAACCAGTTCGAGAAGAAAAAACGGAACTGCCAATGGTAAACCTTGGCCACCTGCCTAAGGAAGAGCAACAAAGAATCCGAGAAGTGGTAAGTGAATTTGCTTCGTTATTTAGTGATATTCCAGGATTTACTCAAGTTACTAACCATAGTATCGACACCGGAGATTCAATGCCAGTTCGCCACAAAGCATACCGGTATGATAAGAATAAAGAAAAAATTATAGAATGGCACATTAGCGATATGTTACGTAAAAAGATCATAACGGCCATCTCAAGTAGTAATGCTAGCCCGGTGGTTTTATGTAAGAAAAACAATGACTATCAATTAACACATCCAAAAAGGTGGCGTTTCGCGATTGACTATCGTAAATTAAACTCCATAACTAAATATCCATTATATCCGTTACCTATTACTGAAGAAATTCTAAGGAACATAACGTCTACCAAATACATGACGACTTTAGACTTAACGACTGGTTATTTTCAAATAGGGATTAGACCGGAGGACGTGCCTAAGACTGCCTTTATAACCAAGTCTGGCACTTATGCATTCCTGCGTATGCCGTTTCGCCTTTCAGGGCCACCGGCAACATTTCAGCGATGTATGGACATTGTGCTAAGGCCTGTTCTTGGAAAGTCCACATTTATCTACTTAGACGATATCATTATTACTAGTGATAATCTGGACCAACATGTACAGGATTTAAGACAGGTGTTTTCATTATTAAATGAGGCCGGTCTAAAAGTTAATGTCGAAAAGTTCAAATTTGCAGCCCCTGAATTAAAATACTTGGGTTACAAAATATCTTAGAAAGGAATCGAGACAGACGAATCAAAAATAATCGCTGTGCAAAAGTATCCGCCGCCAAATACGGCGAAGAAGCTCTCTTCTTTTCTAGGACTTTGTTCATATTATAGGTCCTTTATAAAAGATTTTGCAACTATTGCTGAACCATTGTTAAAATTAAAAAGGAAAAAGGCAAAATTCTCGTGGACGGCCGAAGCCAATAGTGCTTTCGAAAAATTAAAGCAAACATTAACGCAAGCCCCTATTTTGAAATTTCCTGAAAAGGATGAGAATTTAGAAATTTCAGCGGATGCTTCTGATTATGCGGTAGGAGCAGTTCTTTCGCAAAATCAGCAGCCCTTGGCATTTTTTAGTCGAACTTTAAATCAAACGCAAAGAAATTATTCCGCGACCGAGAGAGAGGCACTTGCAGTTCTGTTAGCAGTGCAAAAGTTCCGAGTCTATTTTGGAAGAGCGCCAATAACAGTGTATTCTGATCATGCGGCGGTAACTAGCAAATAGTGCAATACATAAGTATTGCACTTTTAATTGCTTACTATTAAAAAAACACAATTTTTTTTATTAATTCGAAATTTTATTTCTGTTACCTTCCTTCTGCTATTTATACTTTTAAACACTACTAGTTCATGTTTTTTTCTTAAATTCTGCTGTCATGTATGTTGTTTGTTAGATTATTGTTTCATTTTAGATAGGAATATGGGAAGTTATTAGATTTAGATATATTTTTTATCACATTTATTAACTACTTTATACTGTCTTTCATTCGCATGTCTTGGAGATATAAAAGTTAATGCTTATATTTTTTACTGTGAAACGCGAATAAATTTATTTATACTTGAGTTAAGGTAAAATACTGATTATGTTACCTTACGAACCGCTTCCTAATTTATCATGACAGGGACAATTTTCCATGTCTCTGAGATTTAGCAGAAATAAATGTGATAATGCTGTTATCAGAAACGCTCTTTTTTTTTACACACATATATATCTTTACTTTATGTCTAATTGAGTTTTATTTACTTAAAACCTACTATTAATGTTACATATTTATAATAACCACTTTCATAATTACTCTCACTTAAGGAAAAAAAATGATGAAATCTTAAATAATCGTAACTTAGAACTGAAGTTATTTAAAAAATATAGTTTAAAGTACTGAAAATAATTAAGGCTATTATTAATTATGCATATTTAGTCTAAAGAGAAATTTAAAAACCTTAAAGTACTGAAAATAATTACGGCTATTATTAATTATGCATAGTTAATCTAAAGAGAAAAAATTGTATTATCTTCTGGTTTTAAGGAAATGATAAAATATTTAAACTTTAGAAAAATACAAAGAATACAAAAATTTTAAAAAGTAGAAAAATATATTAATTATTAATCTTATTTTTCTGCATTAATCAATATGTAACACAAGGACATAATAACGACATTTTCACAACTGTTGAAAAAAGGTTGAATTTTGCGAACATTTAGGCGTCTTTAAGACGTCGTGATACGATGCTTTCACAACCAAAATATCACTTGCGAAAGACGCAATAACGACGTCTATGCGACAAAAAACTCATCTGCAAAGACGTAATGAAGATGTCTTTGCAACGGTAGCAAAACAGTGGATGTTCGCGGACATCTGGGTGTCTTAAAGACGACATATTGCAACGAGACATCCGAGACGAGTTTGCAACGTCGTTACGACGTTGCTGTGCATCTTGGGTTCTTTGCCAATCCGGTTATTTCCACCAAACGACGCTGACTAGTGTTTCGTGGTTGTTGCTTGAGCTTACCCAGGAAACCAATTTTTTCAGCTAACGTCAAGTCCTGTCGTGGCATTTTGGCAAGGGATACAAACACGTGCACAGTTTACTGACTAAAGTGGTCTGAAGAAACCTTGGTATTTCGGGTTCAAGATGTTGAGGTCAAGAGGGAGATAAAATGCTCGCCATTCAAAGCTTTGGCACTAAAATCATCCTAAAAAAATGATGAAATGATAGCTTTCTCGTGTAAACTTTAATCATGATTGACAGGCAGAAATTCCTTTCAGGGGGAGCCGGACACTCTATTGTTCATTTCCTCGAATCTCGGACGCACAGGTCAAAGAAAATGGTGCGCATGTTCACCTCCCACCAGTTTTGCTTCTGTCATACACTTTAAGGAATTCCTGACCTTTGATAAAAGGAGCTTCTTGGGGAGGCACAACTACAGATCCTTCCATATGTCGCAGACCACCTGTACATCCGCTGTACGCGGCCGACATGTGGCTTCTGTTTCTTATTCGCTCTCACGTTTTTTTTTTTTTTTTGGTCCGATTAAATGGAATTTTGGTCCAAATAAACGAATAATATTAGGCTTATGTACATAGGATTTGGTCCGGAAAAGCGGCTGGTCCAATTATCCGGTGGTTCAATTAACCGGATTCAACTGTACTACTTTAACTAAAGTAACTTTAGTTATTATCGTTCCCAACATTTTCATATATTTAAAAAAAAACAGCAGCAGACAAAAAACATATATCCATACACAAAACAAGACCACATCAGCCAATATATATATATATATATATATATATAAATTACGTAGTATATTTGTTAAAACATAAATTAAACATAGTATTTATTGATTTAACTATCATAATTTATTATTTGTTAATTAATGATAGTTTAACCCTTTCACTGCGTACTTTTTATTTATCAAAATAGGTTCATAAATTGAGTATTCTTTTATTACATATTTCAAATCTACATATATTTTACAGTTAAAATATACAACAATTTTTTGTAAAAAGAGTTTTTTTCAATATAGAATTAGATCATAGACAAAGGTTGTCAGAATATTGAAATTGAAGAATAATGATATAAAAGGAAAATTTTGAATATTAACATTGGTTAAGTTATGAATTATTTTATAAAATGCAAAGGTGAAACATATATACTAATGAAAATATTTGCATAATGTAATACTTTGCATATCAGTTTTGCACCACTGTCGAAAGTTTTCAATACAAACTGAATTTTCAGATTCATCACTATCTGCAGAGGAATCCGAGAAATTCTCATCAGTTTCGCTATAACTATCTTCAATATACTTGAAATCAGAGTCAGAACTACTATCAGTGTCGGAAATATAGTCAGGAATATAGGTTATATCACTCGCGAAACGCTTCCTGCCAGGCATCTTTGAGCTCTGAAAAGCACGCGCAAAATGCTACATTACGTATTCTTGTATATTTGGCAGAAATGTGGACAACTAACACCATCTGTTAGCCCACATCTAAATAAACAATTAAACAATACAGAAAAGGCGAAAAGAAATTTAATAATATTTATATTAAAATATTTGCGGAGGCATAGTTGATAATATAATAATAATATTATTATTTATTTTCTTAAATTTATATATACATATATGAGTATCTTCTCATTAGGAACTGTTATAATTACGCTTCTAATAAACTCCTATTATATAAATCTATACTTTGACCATCATTACTCTATCCTAGTCCTGTCTGACCATGCTGCCAAAACTCACCTTCAACACAACCAAGTTCTTCAAAACAAAGCACTTAAAGAGACTACCAACGCGCCATGGTTCACACCTTATTCATCGACTGATGGCGGCCACTTGACTTGCTTTCGTCTCATTTTGCCCGTACCACTCATTTTACTTTACCGATGATCTTTAGCAAATGAAGAATAAAAGGAAGTACTGTTTTCTAAAACTGTAATTCACTATATGTTCTTAGAAGTAAATAATAATTTATTTCCTAAACAGTATTGATTAATTGATTATATTATCTCCTAAGTTTAATTAAAGTAGAATTATTTTAAAAGTGTGCATCCATACTGGTAAGTTATATTTTGAAAGATGTTTTGAAGTAATTAGAAAGCAAAATGTTAATAATGTTTTAACGGGGACTGGAGTTAAATCATCACGAAGAATAATATTTCAATTGTAAAAGGAAAAATTAAAACATGTAATCATTGTCATTGATCGGAAATTAGTTGACTTTTCAAGGGGAACAAACCAACTCCCGTTCAATGAACAATAATTGATAAAAATACGTAAATACGAAAGTGTTTCGTCTTTACTCGAGTTATAAGTTAAAGCCAAACCGTCAATTCTAGTCAGGCCAAATATTTCCGCGAATAGTAGGAATTATGAACCAATGCTGATACTCAAAGAACTTATTCTCATGAAGCATTTTAGTCAATTCAATTTTAAATAAAAATCAATTACTGTAGAGAAATCCTGTAAAACTCGAGTAACCGTCCCCGACACTTTCATCTTTATGCATTTGAGTACTATATTATTTGTAGAAATTAAACATTGGAAATTGTCATTATGAAATCGAATTCCAAGTAAAGTTGAAATAAACATAGAAGATTATAAAAAAGATAAATAATGCAAACTTTGTAAAAACAAATCAAAGAAAATATAAAGATAATATAAAAATAATATAGAAAATAATATAAATAAGATCAGTGAATGTACATGAAGATATAAAGGCCAGAAAGGTATTAAGTAACTTACATTCTTTCTAGTGGGGGAGTTGGCAAAGTGTTCTCTTCGTGTCTGACTCAGAAGTGTAGGGTGTCCGAAAATTCTTAGCGGCAGTAGGGGCTTTGAATAATATCAGTCGGTAAGACTTGGGTGAAGTAATTTATGGTAGTGGGTGGGACTTGGAATTCTTGAGGGATGTATTTTGTGGAGTTCTTATCTGAGAGAAACCGTCTGTTAAGATTTTTTTGAAAATACTAGTGAACGGAAATTAATTAATTTCTGGCTAATTGTCGTGTCGCAATGATTAAGAATTTAAGAAAGGAAAAAGGCATTTTCGCTGTCCAAGAGCTAATAGACAGTCTAAAGGCAGGAAATAGGCCCATTTTTTTAGTAACAGTATAGTAACAGTATATGTCTGAAGACAATTAGCTTTTTACAATATATACAATTGAGTAATTACACTATATACAAATCTTTCAACTGACAGTCATCCAACTTATACCGCCTTCTCAGGTTTAGGAATAAATTATCATATCCCTATCAGTTAAATGATTTAGAGTGAGTATTTAACGCCTGCTCTTTTAAGGCAATGGTTGATAAATTGAAAGGGAATTAGATTATTTTTGAGAATTTTGATAAGGATCATAATTTCGCGTTGTAAATCTATTGTATCTTTGCATATAGTTTTAATTCGTTGTATTTGATTAATTATAGTATTGTTAATTACTTTTTTGGATATGTTGGAGTTCCAATTTATTAATTTGTTAGTATTGAAATTGAAGTTTCTTGTTTTGTCAAAAAGTAAATTTTTTTTGTAGTTAATGATTTGAAGATCTAGAAAGTCTATGCTATTTATTATTGTGAATTATTAGTTTTATTAAGTTTAAGACAATACGGATAAATGTCGGAGTTTTCAATTTTACCAAAATTATTAATTGTAATAAGGTCATCAATATATCTGTAGGTGTGTTTGTAGTAATTTAACTCTTGTGGTTGTAGATTTTTTTGGAAGTTAAATTCTTTGACAAATAAAAAGATATTACAGATCGAGGTGCTGGAATGTAAGCCCATTGGCAATCCTCTGACTTGTTTAAAAAGTTGATTTTGAAACTTGATGTAGTTATGAAAAAGTGTGCATTTTAGGTAGGTTTTCCATTTGTCAAGAGTCATGATATTGAGTATATTAGGGAAAAGTTTTGGTAGATCAAGTAGACTGGTATAGATTTCTTCTAGAGGAAGTGAGGTATAAGTTTTCAAAATCATAGCAGTTAATATTTTGGATGTTAATGGTATGAATGGTATTAATGACAGGAGTGTTATTATGAATGATCCAGCAATAGTTATGATTAGTGTTACAATCATTGAAAATAAATTTACAGATTTTATTAAGTTGAATTGAAAAATAATAGTCTATATTTTTCTTATAATTATTAGTTCCATTAGCTATAAATCTAAATTTTAATGGTGTTTTATGGAATTTGGGAATCGCATAAAGATTAGTAAATCTGTTGTAGTTTGCATTGAAAGTAATATTAAGTTTCTTATGAAAAGTTTTAATCTTGTTTATTATAGATGTTTCTGTAAGGTTGGCTAATTGATAAGTAGTTGCGTTGAGAAGTTCTTTATGAATAATCTCAGTGTAGAATTGTTTTCATATAATGCTAAAGTTATTAGTTGCTTTATCTATTTTTGTAATAGTAAAAAGCTGTTTTAATTTATTAATATCTGATGTAAGTTGCGACCAATTCAGTGTACTTTTAAATTTGAGGTGACTGATTTCTGTGGATATGCGTTGAAGAATTTTAGCTTTCCATTTTAAGAAGGTATCTATGGGTATATTCAGTTGATAGCTTGCTTTAACTATAAATTCGTTGATGTTGTTTTCGAAAGTCTTGTAACACTAATTTGTAGTCATGTTTCTGACTGGTCTAAATTTTGTACCATAACTCATTAGTGTTTTTAGTTGATGGTTTTGTATGATATTCAGGTTGCCAGTAATTATGTGCTGGTGATGAGAATCTACATAATTGCTGTAAATTGGTGTCTTACAATGTCATTCTGCAGTTTCATCTATTTCATGGTGGTTAGTAAGCAAGTTGCTTAAGGTCCTTTGATATTTAAATGCAATCATTGGTATTGTGTCAACTGCGGGGAAGTAATCTTTACAATCTCTGATGATTCTTGAGAAATGAATATTGTCAAACTGCGGATGCAGAAAATTGACTTTAAAATAAATTTTGCGTTGAGTGAGACTATTAGAGAGTCTGAAAAGACTAAAATCAAGAAACATATCTTTAATGATTTGTATGTCGTCGTAGCTTTCTTGAATGAATTTTTTTAGTTTGATAAGGAATTTATTAGTACAGGAGTGTAACCAGTTGAGAAGTTTCTTGGGAAAGCAGTCTGAGTCAGAAAAACATTTCAATTGTTTTTTCAATGCAAGTGTATCCAAAGTGGATAAAAATCTCGCATTATTTTTTATTTTGCTTCCTCTTTTTCCTCTCTGCGTTTTGATGCTGTAGAGTTTAAATTGGCTGAAAATAGACTTCTTAGAAGTATCTCTATGACTATGTATATAAGTGTTAAGTCCATATGGATAAAGTGAACTTTGTTTTAGTATATAGAGAGATTCCTGAAAAATTCGTGTTTTGTGATTGGGTATTATATCTAGTATCTGAAGTTGAATAGAGTTGAAGTCATGGTGTTTAAAGTGTTCTAATTCTGCTGTATTAAGTTGTGATGGTGTACTTATTTTAATGCTATTTTTTGTGCGTTGAATTTTTTGATTTGAGCTCTATGGTTATTGATTCGAAATTTAAGATTGTTTTTAGTCTGTCCTATATATTTAATATGTCAAGTACCGCATGTAATCATGTAAATACAGTTAAATGTTTTTCATAGAAATTGTTTTTTTGGGTTTACCTGTAGCAGGCATGGCGTTAAATTTTCAAGTTTGTCATCTAGTGGAATGACATTTAGTGATTTCAATATGAGTTAAACTAGCAAGATATAAAAGTAAGGAGGCTGCTAACCTTCAATACAGTAAAGTTTTTGTATAAGAACTTTAAAACTTAAAAAGGATGGAGATAATATATAAAGTGGGTACATAAGGTAAGAGATAAATAGCGCTAATAGCTGCTATTTAGCATATCAAATGTTGTATGATCTTAAATCCATTTAGTGCGAATACAAGTTATTATTAATTGCGCAATTGCTGCAAAGTTAGTTAATAATAATTTATTGCCTAAACAGTATTGATTAATTGATTATATTATCTCCTAAGTTTAATTAAAGTAGAATTATTTTAAAAGTGTGCATCCATACTGGTAAGTTATATTTTGAAAGATGTTTTGAAGTAATTAGAAAGCAAAATGTTAATAATGTTTTAACGGGGACTGGAGTTAAATCATCACGAAGAATAATATTTCAATTGTAAAAGGAAAAATTAAAACATGTAATCATTGTCATTGATCGGAAATTAGTTGACTTTTCAAGGGGAACAAACCGACTCCCGTTCAATGAACAATAATTGATAAAAATACGTAAATACGAAAGTGTTTCGTCTTTACTCGAGTTATAAGTTAAAGCCAAACCGTCAATTCTAGTCAGGCCAAATATTTCCGCGAATAGTAGGAATTATGAACTAATGCTGATACTAATTCAGAAGTCAAACAACAAAAATCAGCGTTATATTTACCAAATTTTCACAGGACTAGTTTCGATGGTTTTACCGAACCACCATCTTCAGCTGCAAAACCGCAAATGCTGATACTCAAAGAACTTATTCTCATGAAGCATTTTAGTCAATTCAATTTTGAATAAAAATCAATTACTGTAGAGAAATCCTGTAAAACTCGAGTAACCGTCCCCGACACTTTCATCTTTATGCATTTGAGTACTATATTATTTGTAGAAATTAAACATTGGAAATTGTCATTATGAAATCGAATTCCAAGTAAAGTTGAAATAAACATAGAAGATTATAAAAAAGATAAATAATGCAAACTTTGTAAAAACAAATCAAAGAATATATAAAAATAATATAGAAAATAATATAAATAAGATCAGTGAATGTAAAACATAAAAATAAAAATATAAATAAAAGTAAAAAAAATCCTAAAAATAAGTAAATAAATATAAAAATGGAAAATAAAAAAAATTAATAAAAATTTCTATGTCAAGTCATAATGTTGAGAGAAATATGGCCGCCGAGGATTCACTTTCTCAGTTGAACCCTCCCTCCTTCTAATCTAAACTCGTTGTTTGTAGTCCTCAGTTTTCGAACCTCCACGCTAGACAACAATCGGAAACCGACCATTCATTAGACTAGGATAGGATTCTACCCAGGCGTCCAAGAAAACTGAACTTTGTTCATGAAGTCAGTTTTCGAAATTAAATCATGTTCATTTTATAAATATTTTTTTCTTTAGTGATACTATTTATAAAAGATCTGGCGAATATTGTCTTGTAATATTAGTTTTATAGTTATTAAATAAAATTTAAATAATTTTAGCTTCTGCTTCTGTGTTCTTACTAAAGCCTCGTTTCCCAGGTACCCAGGTGTTACACCGTTCAAGACCTGACAGTGGAAATCTGTCTTGTTCAAATTTTTCTAAATGTTTCTATGAAACGTGATCTTTTCTAAGGGGTCTAGTCTGGACACCGGTCGAAATTCATGTCGGAAAACCAGTCGGGACCTGCACACCAATCGCCGTAAGGAACCAACTCCAAAACTATCTCATAAATCTGGAAAAATGGCTCATCCTTTGCATTAAAATTAACGTTGTTAAAACCTATATCAAACGCTTAGTGGTCAACTTCTTTCACTCAGTACAGTCTCAGAGTAATAGCCTTATTTGCACTCTCAGACACTCCCCTCACCCTAGGGAAAAACAGCATGATCCCCGTGACATGCTACCTACATAACAAATAAAATCAAAATTAATTCATTCACACTTAATTGACTTTGTGGTTTCACCCGCAGTCTCATCTTGTAACGTCACTGGCCTCACCCGTGACCTTCGAGAGGGAGAGGGAAGGTCCCTCTCGAAGGTCACGCCTCACCCCCCATTCGCCGCCGCTAGAACTACTAGAGATAATTACAACCTTAATTGACTCATTCACTCTTAACTGACTCTGCGGCCTGCCACCTGCGGCTACATCTTATAACGACACTGAACTTACCTCCCTCCTTTTTCGCAGCCGCTAGCCCGGACCTGACTCTCTTTTTCCGCCTCCCACACCTCCTTCCACTCTACTCTTTCTCCTCATCCCTAATTCTTATCAGAAGTTGAGTAAAAAGATGTTTTTACATCTTGACAGTCGAGAATAAAATACGATTTCTGTGTGTGTGTGTGAGATATCCTTTATAGTAAGCCTTAGCCGCCACTATCGCGGACCAAATTCTCATCTCATCCCCTCCCACACCTCCTACTAGACTGTTCTTTTATTTTTTCCTCTAAATTCCTTATCAGAAGCCGAGTAAGAGGATGTTTCTACATCTTGACACTCTAGAATAAAATACGATCTTCGTCGTCGAGTAGATCGCAAAAAAAAAAAAAAAAAAGGGGGGGGGGACCCGTTCTTCCATCTCGACGGTCCCTATAATCAGAAAGTTGTTTTGAATATTCTTTCATACAAACACTACTACTTCTACTATCTAAATGTGTGTTTACCAATAAGATGATGGGAATTGTTGAATTGGGTGTCTGTGGTGAATGATTATCTTGCACGAAATGGTATTTGAATATGCCATTATGTATCTTATTCATATCATTTATAATTTGTCATTTTTTAAGAGATTTATTTTCGTATAGTCACCGAACCTATGTTGAAATTATTATACTATGCCCTGTTTTTATATTTTAATAAAACCAAAAGTCATATATTGTATACAAGATTTAAATTCGAACTCTAATTGACAGATGAACATTAAATACTCACATCAACGCAAAGCAAATTTGAAATTATTAATTTCAGCATACTTTTTTTCCCTTCTTCCCTTGAATATATTTTGTGCAAATTTTCAACGTTTCATGTATTGTAGCTCACACGATATAACAAGTGTTATGCATTGTCGTGACTGAAATAAGCATATCCCTTGTTGAAGTGTTTTCAAATTACTGTATTAATTGATTTCATGACTTTTTGCAGAGTAAAAATTTTGTTAATTAGGTCAGTAATTTTAATTTGTAGCGGTTTTAATCATATTGTTTTTTTCAGCAGAATAATAAAGTAATAGTTCTATACTTATTGTCTGTTAATATGAACTAATCAAATCAATTATTAATTATTCTAAAGGCAATAATGACATTTGCTGATGGAAATATATTTCAGTGCAGTTGAGTAGGAAACAATATGACATAATATTTAGAATATATTGGATGAGATTTGTAATTACCGTACTTTAAGCATTATTAAGTGCTTTATTTCACTTTTATAATTTATTTAAGCCATCTGTTGAAGCTTGCAGTTTGAATGCAAAAGTATTGTGTATTATTATGTTTATTTATAGAAAAAATATAGCTTTGTTACATTAATTTTATACAGTAAGACCCCACTTAAGCTTAAGGCGAAGGATACATTCTATCAAAGTAGAGCGTAATGCGAAACAGTGCTAAACGAGGCTATCTTAACATGTAAATAATGGGGTTAGGGGAAAATGGACAAAAATTTGGTTAGGTATTAAATTTAATAATGTTTTTTCTAATAAAAGTAAAATCAAACATTTATTTCTTACAAAAATAAAAATAATATAAACAAATAAAATTCTAAGTCAGTCAGATCATTCAGTCTATTCTGTGTTTCCAATTTTCTGCCTTTTTGTCAAGAAGGCATTATGATAGATTGGCTTAATGGCATATTGCGTTCAATTTCGTCGTCAATCCATATAGACAGTCGTTTTTCCATTTCCTCTATAATGTTATTTCTAGAATGGATAGTTCTAGTTGCAGTTGCGGATGACAGTATTTTTTCTTTATTCTTAAGAATTGTCCTTATTGTTGAAGTTCCTAAATTCAATGCAGCACTAATTTGAGATTGACGTTCACTAGAATCTAATGTTCTAATCACTTGCATTTTAATTTCCAGTGAAATGCTTTTTCTGGTTGCTTTCTTTTCTTGTTTTTTATTATCACCATGATAAAAACTAAAGATCATAATATTTGTTACTGTATTAATCGTTATAGTAATATATAAATTTATACTTACAATAATGTCAACGAATGTTTCAAATGATAAAAATGCGTCTGTACTGCACCAAACAAGAACAACACTGTTCCATATATGTTATTTGGAAACCTAGCGGTGCGCACAATTTCGGGGAATCCCCAGGTTGAAATAAAAGCGCTAAACGAAACAGAGTTAAGCAGGGTCTTACTGTACATGTTTTGTCAGTATTTTCTCTTATGAGTTAGTGATTACTTTATGAGAATGTAAAGCAATATAGACTGTAGTATTTTAAATTTACAGTTATCATCTAGTGTGATTTAAATTCAGAAGAAATCTTTGTATAGGCTATAGCTAAATTAATTGGGTACTGTTTGGTTTCGAGGGCAGTAAAAAATCGCCAAACTATTGTTGATGCCAATGCTGCCAATAATAATTGCGACAAGAAAGGAAGGATAATAGTAAATAACAATTTAAGATTGATGTTTTAATTTAGATGAAAGATTAATTTCATATAATACGTTTTTATTATTATAATTTATATGAAAAAGGCTAGATCATTATTATAATTTATATAAAAATAAACATAACTGAATGTATGCCTGCATCGCTATTTCGCTACTGACTTATCGCTAAAGCATAATTTCATCTCGTTGGTTGTTCAAACGTAATTTTCTATAATGAATGATGCCTTTTCTTTGAAAATATTCTTGGTAAAGTGCAGAATTGCTCACTTATTTTTTGCCGCGTCGATGTGCACATAGATAAAGGCAAGGGTGTGCGCAGTGCCATTTCGTGCAATTCTAGGATTTTTTTTAAGTCAAAATAGGTTGATGTGCACATGAATACCATATGTGCAATTCTTAAAAACGCGTCAAGCAGTGGGTGATTCTGCCACTTTGCCCAAAATTCTATTGCCGACTTTTCGTCATGGGCAGTTCCCAAATTGTTAAATCCATAGGATATCAAAAAAGGATTTAAAAATGAAACTAGTATTTCAATGGCGTCTTAAGAAATATAGAACTATATAAACTTACACAATTTGAAATCAGCGCGTACGCTAGATTTGGCGTGCTGTTAAATGGGTGCGTTTGCTAGATTTGGCGGTTGTGCGCATACATTTTCGCTGCAATTTTTTTATGGCCCTCGAAACCGAATAGTACCATTAATTGTAATGCCGTATTTATTCATGTAGTTTCAGCTACTGAATTTTCCCTTTTGAAAATCAAGAGGGCAAGATAACATGCTTTTTGTAATTTCTAAGGAGACGTGTGAAAGGAAGAATTTGGTAGATTTAAGAGTGTATGCATATAAAAATATTTTCTAAGAAGTCAGTTACAATTATTGCTTTCAATATTGTTAATTTTAATTACTATGTGATGTGTTATCTATAATGCTTTAAATTTTGCTATCACAGAAAAGTTTCTGGATAATATAAAAAAAAAAAAGTATGCAAATAAATGTAGTACAGTGCAAAGTCCGTAATCCGGACTCGTCGAAACTTCTGTGATTCTGGATTAGGAATTTTTCCAGATTATAGATCATCAATTTAAATCTGGTAAGATGGCATGCAGAAATTATACAATTAAAAATAAGAATCGTAATTTATGAAATAAAGAACAATTATTATCTAAAGGGTATCAAAATTTACAAAAAAAAAAAAAAAAAAAAAAAAAAAAAGCTTAATATTTATTTGTTTACTTTATTAAACATTTCTTTCAATGTAAGTTCTTTAAGCCCACAAAAAGCTCCTTTTTCTTGTGTCATATATAGTGGACTTTCCAATGCCACACTTTTGAGATGGATAGGCCTTTATCCATTTTTTGTTGCAATTCCACTTTTTGTTTAATGGACATCAAAACATGCTTTCGTTTTGTAGATCCTTTGGCAGCTCCAGAATTGGAAACTCTTTTTGACATAATCGAAAGTTCAAGCTTAATTTTTATAAAATTGTTCTAACAGTCTGCAAAAAATAATAAGCCAGATCCAAATAGAAGATTAAGGAACAGCACAATCTGCAACATTAACTGAAATGCCTTAGATAATTTTAGCCTAGCTCATATCGTCCGTTGTACAATAAACGCATTATGCGTTTATGCATGCGCATAAAGTTTGTAGCTTTGAGGTCCGGATTATAGACTTTGTACTGTATATACTCATGTTTGTTAGAAGGTACTTTCTGGAATAATTTGATGATGACAAATATTTGTCTCAGTTTTTAAAAAAATTCTTGTTAAACTTTCAAGAATAACAGAAAATGAATGATCTGTTTAACAACAGTATGCAGTTATTAAATTTAAGTCTTTATTTCATTCATATATTGTTCTTTACTTATACTCTTTATAAATGCTGTAATTACATATGCTTTTAAAATAATTTATATGTTAAAAAAATTAATATTCTTTTAATTTTGCATAGATTAGGGGTTGAAGGAGCCAAAGTGATGTTTGAAGGTAAAAGGAATAAATGGGAATTTCAAGGGTTTCGTGATGTCTGAAGTGTATGTTCAAGTATTGTACGATTTCAATTATTTAACTGATGATGGGAGTGAAGTCAAGATGAAAGCAGGAGAAGAATTATTATTGGTTAAAAAAGCTAATGAAAATTGGTGGCAAGTCATCAGGGACTGTGATGAATATCCATTTTATGCTCCATCAAATTATTTGAGTGTAATTGGTTTAAACTGTAAAGAAACTATAGAATCAACTGATGTAAATTCAAATTTTTCACACAAAAATGCTGCAGAAACGGATAGTCAGAATAATATGACTGTAGCATCAAAATTCACCAGAGCTGCTTCAAGGTCATTATACGAACTCAAATCTTTCAAAAGTAAGGAAAGTGACATGCATATTAAAACGCGTCATTATAAAGCAAAAGAAAATGAAGTTGCAGAAGTTCTATCATTTCGAAATCCTCTTTGTGCTGAGGAATTTTCAAGCTCTGATGTTGATAACTCTGACGAATTCCAAGAACATGTGCCTTTTACGAATGAGCTTACATCAGGCAAAACGGCAGATGCTCAAAAACCAAAGACTAGTGATAAAACTTTTGCTCAAGTAAGTAAATTTTTCTGTAAGAGCTCCATGGTGATTTTTTTTTTTTTAAATTCCTATTCATCTTTCAGTTCTTGCTTTTTGTCTAATAACTCTTTTGCGGGTTTTACAGAATTTATTCTGTGTTCATTAATTATGAATGTAGTTTATGTACACATGTTAAAAGTAGTATAAAAATGCGAGTCTGAATCTTCAACTTATTGTGTACAAACCGCTACATGGGAAGCCCTCGTCTGGCTTTTAAATGTACCGTAAAAATGCCTAAATGGAACACCAACATTAAATTTAAAACATGCAACAGAATTTTACTCTGCAGAACATCTTTATGGGAAAAAAAAAATCAATAAAAATGTATTATCACGTATTAAAAAAATTACAATGAAATAAGCATTATCCTTTGATACAGTACAAAGTCTATAATCCGGATATCCATTATCCGTAATGGTCTATAATCCGGACCTCAAACCCACAAAAGCATTTACGCATGCGCTTTTAATGCATGCGTCCGCTACGCACGCGCATAAAGCATTTACTCATGCGCACTTCCAATAGTGAAGAAAGTGACAGGTTATTGAAAATGAAAAAATTTCGATTGACAAGTTAGTCGGTATTCTCGATACTGCAATTACAGGACTTGAACAGTGAAACTTTGTAACTGAACAAGAAGTTATGTCGGTTTATAGAATTAAAGAGAAAGTATTAGCACAAAAAACGAAGCAACTTAAACAACTTACATTGAAAGAAATGTTTAATAAAGTAAACAAATAAATATTAAGCTTTTTTTTTGTAAATTTTGATACACTTTAGATCATAATTGCTCTTTATTTCATAAATTACGGTTTCATATTTTTAATTGTATAATTTCTGCATGCCATCTTACCAGATTTAAATTGATGATCTATAATCCGGAAAAACCCCTAATCCAGAATCACGAAAGTCCGGATTACGGACTTTGTACTGTACAAATATTAATTATCCTAATAAATAAATTAATCAACTTCCCGTTGCAAAATCTTAAGAATTCAAAGGGTATAAAGGAAGTGAAGAAATTTGTTTCCTAAAAAATCATGCAAAACTTTTTATATAATAACTATTATATATAATTAAAACATAATATAAAAAAAATACAATGAAATAAGCAATAAATCTCATATTTTCAAGAGAAAACAGTCAGAAGTCCAGTATCCAAAGCAATGAATGAAAAACTGTTGCCAAAACCACATTTCTAAAAGAAAAAAAAACTATCAGATAGCAATAACCAGTGAAAATTCTGCTTTGTGGATGACATAACTCAAAATATACAAACCTCTTTGCCATTACCTAATAAAGAGAGAGAGAGGGAAAAAAGGAAATTCCTTCTGTTGTGCCTGGCGAGACGCATGTCAGAATAAGAAGATTGCGATGTGCATGATGCATGTCCAAAATTCAAAAGAAAATAAGCAGCATGAAGAAGCAATATCCTATAATACAAATATTAATTATCCTAATAAATAAATTAATCAACTTCCCATTGAAAAAAAAAAAAAAAAACCCTCATTCTAAACTTTTCAGTATCTTAAAAACAGTGAAATAAGCAGTAAATATTTTATCTCATATTTTGAACATTTGGCAGTCCAGTATACAAAGCGTTGAATAAAAAACTGTTGCTGAAACCACATTTCTAAAAGAATGAAACTATTCAGAATGATTCGATTTCATCAAAAAAGATAAAATAATTCAAAATAATTAAAAAAAAAAAAACTGGGCTAATCTTTGGAATATGGTAACAGGTAGTTTGGCGACATTTTGGTAAGGCAATAAAGGTTACTAGCTAGGACTTTAGCAGTGTACATGGATAAAGTCAAAAGTGTGCGCAATGCCATTTTTGTGCAATTCTGGGATGTTTTTTTAAGTGAAAATACGTCGACGTGTACATGGATGATACCGTGTATGTGCAATTCTTAAAAACGCCGCAAGCAGTGGGCGATTTTGCACTTTGTCCCAATTTCGCACCTAATTTTCGTCATGATTAAGCACTTTTGTTCCATAAAAGTTCTAGCATAAGCGTAATTCGGCTAGCAGATTGTTGTAATAAAAGTTGAGTAAAAAAAATTTGCCTTTACTTCGTGAAAACAAAATGTCGTCCAAACAAAAACTAGCAGGTTGCTGTAGCAGGGTTGGTCGCCAAATTTTCGCCAAAAAATCGTAAAGTTACCATAATCCAAAGATTAAACAAAAACGGATTCGGATTTTGAAAAAATCGCTTTGAGGTGCACTCCCTCTTGTCTAGATGCAGCTATGTACCAAATTTCATAGCTCTGGGTCTATTAGCTTATGTGCAGCATGAACAAAAGACACACACACAGACAGGCTCTTATTATATGTAGAGTTTTCTAAACCACTGAAAGTTAGTGATAAAAGGTATGTGATTAAAAATAATCTGACAAAAATATTTAGGTAGGTAGAGGGGACTGAAATAAGCAGCTACTCAAAGGAGATACAAAGAATGATTCCCAAGTAGCTGCTGCATTTTCGTTTGCAATCCTACTGATGAAATGCGTGTTTGCAATGCTGTTTTCTGTAATAATGCATACTGCTTTAAATCCACACGAATGATCATTTATGTCAGAATGTTTTTACTTGCTACTTGGCAGTGCTTTGTACCACCTGAACATTCCATTTCTGTATGCAAATTCCATTATAAAATATATTTCGGACCCCTGTATTTGCCTTTACACATTTTGCAAATATTTTTATATCATCTCGTGTGATTTCACGTTACTTGTGATGTTCAAAAAAGGGCAATAAGAAAAGATTTGAGATATGGTTTGTGGCTGAGCTATATGCAAGGGTGTCATGAACAGGAATGGAGTTATTGATCCATGTTCTTGGCTTTGAAATGAAAACTAGAAATTTTTTAAGGTTGACCTTTACAATATGGTAACTGGTAGTTTGGCGACATTTTGGAGGCGATAAAGGTTACTACCTGGGACTTTGGTAATAATGTGAGCAGTACTCAGTTCCGATTACGCATTATTTTGTGTAAATTTTGCAATTTTTGTTGCAGAAGAATTGGCGCGGCACGCAATGAACTGGAAGTTGATCTGTCAGCACTATCCTTCTCTTCAGGGCAGATGTTTTTATTTTATTTGGCTTATAATTCCTTACTAAATGTAGTATTTCATCTCGATGTACTCCGTCTTTGATATGATTTAAATCAAATTCCTCGTCATTAGAAATATCACGAATACTCATCAAATAGTTTTCTTGTTTCAATTTTCTAATTTTGACTATGCATAATGTATGCTTTACGCATGCGCGCGTTAAAGAAATGTTTAATAAAGTAAACTAATAAGTATTAAGCTCTTTTTTTGTAAATTTTGATACCCTTTAGATCATAATTTCTCTTTATTTCATAAATTACTATTTCATATCTTTAATTTTATAATTTCTGCATGCCATCTTACCAGATTTAAACTGATATCTATAATCCGGAAAAACCGATAATCCGGAATCGCCGAAGTCCTGACGAGTCTGGATTAAAGACGTCTGACTGTAGTAATAATCAGCCAAAAGGAATACTTTTGTTTCATTTAAAGTGGAACAAACAGCTTTTTTACTTACTTGTATTTTACTCATCTGAAACACTGCTATATTACTAATTAATTCAAATACATACTATATAATGTATATGCTATGGTTGAAGTAATAAATCTGGCTAATATTAATAATCAGTGTTTATCATTAATAATAACAACATTTTTTTGGTTAATGTGATAAATAATACATATTAATCACATTAACCAGTTATTATTAATAATTGCCAATGAAATTCAGTCAGTCTGATTAATTAGGCATAATTTATTGAAACTTCAACATAATTTTTATATGTCCAAGTGCTGTGATAATAAATCTGTCAGTATAGACATTTGGAGAGTTTAAAAAAAAAATAAATAAATAAAGGCTTACCTGAAATACAGATATTTGCTTATGTTTTAATTTAAAATTATTGCTTTTGAAAGTTCAATTTATATATATATATATCATCATATCTATTGATGAATGACAGTTTTTGAAATCTTGATTTCATAAATTTCAACATCACTTCCACAAATACAAATTTAAATAATTGTATAAAATTCTTAACAACTCATGGATTGATTCAGTGTATTTACTTTAGTAGAATATATTACAGCAAAACTCCACATGAATAAAATTAAACATCCGTATTACAGTGTTTTTCACCACATTCAAAAATTTTTCCACCTCATGCAGAATGCCACAGCAACAAATTATTTAGCAGGACGTGCTACTGTGACACACACCTTTTGGCAGGACGAGCTACTGTGACATTTTGAGTTACAAAGTTTTTTTGACTTTTAACATTTGCAGCGGCTTGAGTAGCATTTGCTTCTACAATTGCAGCACTTAAATCCTTGACCACCTAAGTGGGAATGCTGAAGAACATATTCTGTGTGACTTATTTAATTTATTTGAACTTCGTTCACTGAAATAAATGCTTCCTTGCAGACAGTAAAATCATTCCTTATATACAGTTGTTTTAAAATTCCATGTTTTGTACGACGCTTATGTATGCTTCATTTTCATTAGAAATTATGACAGCTATAACATTCCGGTTATAAACTTTACCTCTGTCTGTGGCATTCTTTCTTATCTGTACTTTTTCTTCTACATTCGCTTTCAGAAATTTTAACTAAGACAGACGCAACCTTTTTTTGCTTGTTTATTTAGTGACTGCTTAGCAGAGAGTTGAGCTTCTTGAATTTTCTCTGAGACTCCATGCAGTGCAAGAGAAGAGCTTTCTATGTTGTATTCGCAATCTTCCATTTTCTTTTTTAGTATCATGTTGTTCCCAATCAATTCTGCCAAAACTCTCATTTCTATTTCCAACTAAATCTGCAATAGTTATTACTTCCAAGTTTTCACTCGAATGACCCAATCGCACTTCCATATTCCCATCATTCATTGTGCCTGTATCCTCATTGTTGGTTGATATTGCTGCCTGATATTGGGCATCATTACCAGACTGGTTTCTTATTACAATAAAATATTATTCACTTTTAATTCCTGTCAAGGTGTCGTTTAATAAGTAAGTTTTTAAACCTGTTTTTGCTCTACAGCCAACATAGCTTCATATGGACTGTAATCTACTTCAGAGTGATGTGCTTAGTTTTTCATGAATTGAATTAATTTTATTCCTTTCGACCACTTGGCTGTATTGCTTTTTTCAAGTGGATAACATCTTTTCAGTGTCTGCTGGCTCGTTTCAACTGAGCCTTGTGACTGACTATGTCTTAACTTTCCATGAATAATTTTGACTTCATTCCATATTCAACAAACTTCTTCAATAATTTTATTGACAAATTTTTGGCTGTTGTCACTTTGAGAGATGCACACTTCACAAGATATCATGAACAGATCCAAGAGGTGATCAGCAACCTCCTCGGCTCTCTTTTTTTTTAATGCTTTTAATTTAAAAAAATGGTCTTGATAAACCATTAAAAGGTCTCCATCTACTTGTGATTGAATGTTACTGAGGTCAACTTGACACCTTCAATTAAATTCACTGCTTTTTAATTGGTTTAACAACAAGGCCTTTTCATTTCTTTTGACGGGGTCTGCAAAGATTCAAATAAATCAGTACTATTGTAATATTCTTATATTTGGCCCTAACTTCTCTAATCATTCTTTTTTGCACAAAATGCAATATGAATCTTATGGATTATTTGAAAATTCTCTTCCATACAAGTATAATAAACAATCGATTCTTTTTTATTTTGCACTGGAACAATGAGTTTCTCAACACTACCAATTTTAACAGTATCGTATCTTGATACCCTTTGATATTCTTCTGCTGTTTTACCAGAAATCTTCTCTTCGCTTTCCTTAACTATTGCAATAAAAGAATAATACTTGTAAAATTGTACTTCTTGTAAATAACTGATGGTTTTTGCCTTTTTGCTATTTGAGCTTGTCCAAATAATCGGTAAAACATGACTTCATGAGTCCTAAATCATCCTCCGTTCTGCTTAAATTACAGTAAAATTTGAGAAATTACAGTAAAATCATAGAAGAACAATACACATGCCAAAACCTGACAAATTTACATTAACTGGCAACTACGTAAAAAGAATCAAAACCGTCAAGCACAAAGTATTTACACAACAAATTAATAATGCGCACAAAGTGCGGGCATCTACATCCAAAGTAAACTAGCAACTGACATTGTCTTGGTGTTTTGCGAAGGAAATTACCATTTCGCATGCATATTGGAAATGTCTAGCCAAATACAGTGAAGTTTGGTCAATGAAAATTATTACATTGACCAAACTTCATTCGTAATTATGGTAGAAGTCCAGAAATTGGCAAAGCTTGAGACCAGAGGTTGTGCGGGTTTCAGGACAGAAAAGATAAATCATAATATTCAGACTAAAAGTGAAAAATAAATAAGGCATATTAGATACATTTAATTAAATTATTATATACATTATTATTACATATATAAATTGATTATATTATTCATTGTATTAGATATACACAGCATCGAGGTTTGCCGATTTCGCCTCATGCAAAGATTTCCGGTGTTAGAATCATTGTTGCTTTAAAATTTCAACAGCTTTTCTTTATTTTCCCGTATATCATACACAGTCATATCGCAGTTCAATATGATTCTGCTATAAAATGTACCTGTCTCCATCTTTTGCAGAATTTGCACTTTTTGCGTTACTGTCAATGCAGCATGTTTATGTTTTTCAACGTTGCAAGCAGTAAAATCATGAGTGCATTTCTTATCTGTAATTGTATTAAAAAAGCTGAAATTTAAAATATTCTTAATTTATTCACAAAATATCCGGATATAAAAAAGGCAGCACTAAATAATCTCATGAAATAACAAAGCTCAGAAAATGCAACAACGCAAATCGTGAACTTGAAAGAAGAGTTGAGTGAATCGTCTGCTTTCTTACCTCGATGCAGATTAGAGGGGAAAAACTTTCACCATGATGTCAATAATTTGATATTTCTGTTATGACTCATTATTATTCGGTAATTGTGACGTCATTATTCGGTAAGTATTTTTCTTTGATATTTTGTACTCAATGTTGCGGTTTCTGGAACCTATAAACTGAATGTTTATATTTTGAGAGGCAACTCGAATTTCAGGAGTTGGCTGATTTCAGGTCGGCGGATTTTCGGTATTTGACTGTATTAACATTAACCGGTAAATGAGATAAATTCTAATAAATTTGTTACTTCCTGGCTTAGTTGGTTATTATTAATAATTGCCAGTTTTTATTAATACTAACCTATGAACCACATTGACCGTAACATATAAAATATGAAATAGTTTCATTTGTATGCCTTCAATAACTTTTCTTGGTAATATATAAATATAATACATAATATGGCACTGCATAAGTAACGTCCTTTTATTTGTTTGTCGAAATGCTCCTATTGGGCTCAGTGCTGTATTAACAACTGGAGACATTTTGAATAGATACAGAAAATTTGTACAACTCTTAACTGAAGTCTCTTTTTCGTCTCTTCCATTATTGCTATAAATGTTTTGTTTCATAAACATTTACCTCTAACCAAACAGCATTACTTCTTCTACATTCTGTATGCTTATGAATATATGCTGTAAGATCTGCTTTTCTCTGTGAATTTTCAAAATGGATTTCACTGTGTAACAAATTAACCTATTTATTAAGAAAGAACAGAAAACGGAACTGCATTAATATAAAGACAAATTATAAAATTGAATGTGCATCATTATCAATAGATAATAACCATAGTGTAACAAAGACCCCCCTGGTAACATTCAGTAAAACTTTTTGTCATAATTTTTAATGAATAGTTTTAAAATGAACAAAAGTTTGCTGAAAAACATTCAATTTAATCCTCTGACCAACATGGAATTTTGCTAAGAAAGCCCAAATTCCCAAAACTGCTGTGAGAAACAGGTAGTTTCTTGATTTCAGTACCAAGATGCCTCTGGTATTTCATACTTGTATTTATGCACATTTAATATGCTGCCATAATGCTTGCGCAAATGTCAAGATACATGTATATGTTACTTACTGTAAAAGCCCAAAGTTTGGTAAATCCTAGGTTTTACCGAAGTGGCCTGGTAAAAGTCTGAAGTGTGCTTTAATATGATTCCATTTCGGCCTTTTACCAAGCCTTTCTGGTAAAAACCTAGGAGTTACCAACGCCTTCCAGTAAATGCCCGAAATGAGGGATTTAAATCAACCTTGAATAAGGCTGAGCATGCAAAATTCCGTCTGGACATTTTTGTATTCCTGGGAATCCTTATTAGTGTCATTTGTTGGCTAGCTTTGAGTGAATTCAAACAAGCAACTATGATCTAAAATAGAAGCAGTTTGTTTCCATTTTAACATATTTTGCTGAAAGCAAATGAGTAATGTTATATGTAGAAAGTTTTACATCTTATCTGAATCTGTAAAAAATAAATATGACAATAGCTTTTATTTAACAAATGAGAAATACACTTCTTTTATAAATGAAGTGAAAGAAGCAAAATGTTTCATCACAGAAGATTTAAACACTATGATATTCTAAATATTGGAGGAGAGGACAAGCATATAGCACCACTATCTGCAGAAAAGCAGAAATCCTGTATTATGTAACAACTGATGAAGTCTTCAACATCGTGCATGACTCTCGTATCACAGTTGGCCATGGTGGAAGAACCCGTATGATTAAGGAAATGAATTGCAAGTACAAGAATGTAACAGTAGAATCCATTCTAACATATTTGAGACTAAGTGAATTGTGTTAGAAAAAACAAATTGTGAAAAAGGGGATTGTAATCAAACCGATTGTGCATAGCGAAATGCCAAGTCAACCTAATAGATATGCAGCCCACTCCTGATCATTATACAAAATTCATTTTAGTGTATCAAGATCGTCTTACAAAATTTGTCGTACTCCAAAGTTTACACAGTAAAAGTGTGTGTGTCCCTCCCCTTAGGCAGGGGCTATCTGCTAAGGGAAGGGATGCCTTCGTGGAGGACTTTCTAAGGGAAACTGGCTCGTATACACGTTACACATGGGGAAAACCACGAAAACGCCCATGCAACCAGCCCGTTCTCGGGATTCGAACCTCGGACCGAACTACCAGTGTTCAGCGAGTTTACCGCTCGGCCACTGGTGAGCCTTATACAGTAAAAGAGCTGATAAAGTACCATATCACCTACTGGATATTTTCACAACGTTTGGAGCCCCGAAGTTCCTCCATTCTGACAATGGAAGGGAATTTTGAAACCAAATCATTAACAATTTATGTAAAATTTGGAGTGATATAAAATTAGTTCATGGTGAACTGAGATGCAGCCTATTGCAGCGTTCTCTTGAATGGGCAAACCAAGACATTGAGAACATGTCAGCAGCATGGATGAAAATGAGTAAGACAGAAACATGGTTGGAAGGATTACAATTTATTTAAGCAATGGAAGCTTATCAGATGTTCACCTTACGAAGCTATCCATTGAAATCCAGTGAAGATGTCCTATGAAGCTAGCACTTGCTAACTCAGTTTTGCCACGTAATTTGATTAGCAACATAGCCACTGATTAATAATGAATGCATGGTTAATGCAGAAGATGAAGGCACTAATCTTGAATCAATAGTTGATTTAGAATTGCAAACTAGTAATAATACATGTGGCAAGTAATCATGCATAATGATGGAAGCAGGTACGTTCAAATTCAAAAAGAAAAGAACCAGCTATATACTCTGCACAAGGGGTGCGATTATCAAAATGTGAAAGTGTTTTAAGAGACAGCTAAGGAAGGACTTGAAAAGCAGGCAAAGAAGCTTAAGATTTGCGTCTGTTAAAAACTTTCCAAAACCCACTCTCGGATAAAATGTTAAAATAAAATACCTGATATTGATAGATCGAAAATGATCCAAAATCAGTAATAGACCCTTAGATATGAGTTTTATAATCTTGGCATTAAGTTTGGTAAAATAAATCACTGTGCAAAAGAAACCAGTTTAAGTTTTGCCAAGAAAATTTTTTAAACATGGAAGAAGTTGGTACAAAAGAAAGAAGTGTATGTAAAGTAGTAAAAAAACCTTTTCTTTAGTTATGGGACAAGGACTCAGAAAATGCAGCTGTTCAAAGAAGTGTACTATGAAGATGTGTTTGTGCAAATCAGCTGTTCAACTTTGTAATTCAAAATGCCATAACAGTTAACCTTGTTGTAACAGCTAGTAAGAAGTATTAAAGAAAACATGCTAAATTTTTCTTATTTTTTAAATTTCATAATTTTTATTTTATTTTTTTTTTCTGAGCTGTCAATTTATTTTTTTAGCTATTGCAAAAATTATTTTTAAAAATTATTGAAATCTCTTCAGTAGTTTTCAAGAGAATTGTGCATTAGTTCAATTTGGAATCTCATTTGTAAAATGGCATAACTATTGCATTTTTTAATTTTTATTTCTTGTGGCTCTTTGAAAAATAATTGCAAGACAGTTCCATCGACGTAATCTTTAATCATACCTTATTTTGATCACTTTTACAATTAATATTATCAGTAAAAATTAAAGTGTGTTTTAACCTTTTTGGGACCCACTGTATACAATATATCCACGAATGGAAAATCTTATCATAAGTAATCCCTCATTTTGGGCTTTTATTGGAAGGCATTGGTAACCTCTTAGGTTTTACTGCAAAGGCACGGTGAAAGGCCAAAATGGAATGATATTGTAAAACGTAGGATTTACCAAACTTTGGATTTTTACCGTAACATGTATATATGCTTCCTTAAAGATGTCACAAAAATGTTGTACACATATGCATTAAAACATTGAAATAACTGGAAAAAAAAAAAACTACGATTAAAAATTGACAAAGTTTAAATTTATTTATGACACTTTTCAAAATGTTAATGATAATTTTCTTGTGTGTTAAAGATATTGGGGGGAGGAGGAAGATGCATTGAGGCCTTTCATTAGTAAATGAATAAAAAATCCGCTGTGCTTTTTCTTAAAATCTTTGGAGAAAAAATGTATTTAATTACATTGTTGTGCAGAAATAGTAATGCTCTTGAAGATGGTAATGATCTTGGAATTCGATCCTGGGTCAATTTAATGCAAGTCAAATTCTCTACCACTAGCGTGAAAGAGCTCCCATGTGATAGGTTCAAGAATTCAAAGTCTTTTGAATTTGCTAGCATTGAGTTGCTCTCGAGATCACTACAGGATACTATTGCCTATTTCTTCCCTTTTCTTTTACCCCCCCCCACAGTATCTTAGAAGGAACTCGGCCGTAGCTTTAAATGGAATTGCCTTGTTTATGGTAAATATGCTGTTTTATGCAGAGGGGGTGAAACGATCTTTGGTGTAGTCTGTGTAAATTTAAGGCGGATTATAACATTGCTCACTGTTTGTACTAGTTGACATTCTTTATTTAAAATTTTATTTGATGAGATGTTCAAATGAAACAATAATTCTCGTCAAGGTTGGTTAGGAATTTGGAATTACCGTATTTGATGGCATATAAGATGCATCCTTATTCAGATGGCCACACGCAAGGAAAAAAAGTGTCAATAGCGTGGTTTCTTTGAGTTCTCACGTTTCGTAAAAGCCAAATAAACAATTATTGAATGCAATTACCTTCACATATAAGACTGTGTCCTTCACGTATAAGACGCAGGTAACTTTTTTGAGACCAAATTCAGGAAAAAAGTGCGTCTTATATGCAGTCAAATACGGTAGTTTATGCTTGTAAAGAAGACTAAACTCTATAGTGTGAAGAAGTTTAAGAGAGGGATACCTTCAATGAGAACTTTCATAGGAAAGCTGGCTTGTATTTAAATTATACTTGGGGAACAACCACAAAAATGCCCAATACAGCCAGCCTGTTCTTCGTGACTTAAACTCAGTTTGAATTATCAGCATTCAGGTTACCTTATTAGCCACTGATGGACAGTTTTAATATATTACAAAGAAGAATGGCTAAAAGCTATCTCATGACTTCTTCAATATGATTAATGACTCAACCAAATATAATTCAATATGGTTAATACTCAAATACGCCAAACATTTTGGCGAAAAACTCCACGGTGTCATATTACTATCTGAATTTTTTCTTCTACATTTCGAACTTTAAACCTAAAATGTCTTCAAAAATACGGTTTTCGCACATGCAAAAACCACGTTTTGAACACACAATTTAAATTCTAAATCATTTCCTCTTCATGCTCTTTCCTTTTTATATTAGATTCGTTAAATAGTGCTTTTTAAAAGTTGTGCTACATTTTGCTCTACATAATGTAATCAACATCATCCTTTTCATAGAAGCCGAGCCCTGGGGACCAAATAAGCATAGTCCCTGATGTCTCATAAACATTATCTTTTTTTATACAGTCCATTGGGCCAGACTGAATAGACTTTCGCAGAATTATTTACTAGAGAACGTTGCATTCTCTATATCATGTAGAGTGAACCAATATATAAACGTTGGAAAAAGATAATCTCGAACATTCCAGTACCTTATCCTCTAATTCGTAACACTAGCCTATCAGTCTGGAAGCTAACTTTATTATCCTCCACATCACTTAGGCAGTTCCAGTAATTAACTATCCTGCTTTGGCTTTCAGAAGATATTTTAGCTCTTTTGTTTCATTCCAAGACTACATTGGTGTAGCTGAAAGTGTCAAGCTATTTTGAAATGTTAGAAATAATTTTATGATTTGTTTAACTAAATAGTTAATAGGCTATCATATTACCTATCATTGATGTATCTTTTAATACGTGTGACTCTAAAAGTTTAATTATGTTTGCATTCCATTAAGATTGTAGGGAATTTTATGTTAATTAACTAGTTATTTATAATTTCAGCTTTTAACATAACCTCCTTTTTCGTACTCCTCACCAGAATACAACTGAGTAGCCGATATTTAAAGCGAAGTTTTTGGATTTTAAGACAGGGCATGTTATAGGCTTCGATGTGTTCTCTACGTGTTAGTTTCCTGCCAGCTCTGATTGTTGCAATTATTTGCTTTCCATCTTCTCGCTGAGGCATTTTAATTCTGACGTTCTGAAAGAGTAGTGAGCCAGTTTCAAGAATAGTAATTGCAGTCTTTAATTAATTTTCCACGTTTAACTTAAATTAGACTAAAAATCTGAAACAAACACAAAAAATTTAGATAGCAAAAACGTAAAGTATCTAACCAAAAATATTTGACAAGAATCCATGTACACAGCGATATGTTTTAACGTAAAAAAACATATACAGTCAAAAGTCGTTAATTCGGACACCCATAATCCGGAATGATCTATAATCCGGACCTCAAAGCTACAAACTTTCTGCGTATGCGTCGCATTGATGGCTGGGGCATAATACGTTTATGACTGGGGCATAATACATTTTATGCATGCACGTTTAATGTATAACGGACGGTATAAGCTAAGCTAAAATTATCTAATTCAGTTAATGGTGCAGATTGCATTGTTTCTTAATCTTCGAATTGGATCCGGCTTATTATTTTTTGCAGACTGTTAGCGCAATTTTATAAAAGTAAGCTTGAACTTTCGAGTATGTCAAATAGAATTTCCGATATATATTTACTAATATGTAAAGGATCTACAAAGTGAAAGTATGTTTGAAAGTCCATTAAACCAAAAGTGGAATTTCTGCAAAAAATGTATAAAGGCATATCCTTTATTTCTCTAACCATTCCGAAATCTGTTTATCAATTTCACGCTGCTCTGCGGGGGGGGGGGGGGACGTCGCGGCACGCAATGAACTGGAAGTTGATCTGTCAGCACTATCCTTATCTTCAGGGCAGATGTTTTTATTTTATTTGGCTTATAATTCCTTACTAAATGTAGTATTTCATCTGGATGTACTCCGTCTTTGATATGATTTAAATCAAATTCCTCGTCATTATAATTCGCTTCCGATAGTAAAGAAAGTGACATAGAGGTTATTGAAAACGAAAAAATTTTGATTGACAAATTAGTCAGTATTCTTGACACAGCAACTATAGGACTTCAACAGCGGAACTTTGTAACTGAAGAAGAAATCATGTCTGTTTATAGAATTAAACAGAAAGTATTATCACATAAAAAGTCAACAAATAAATATTAAGCTTTTTTTTGTAAATTTTAATACCCTTTAGATCATAATTGATTTTTATTTCATAAATTACGGTTTCATATTTTTAATTTTATAATTTCTGCATGCCATTCTACCAGATTTAAACTGAAGATCTATAATCCGGAATCCCCGAAGTCCCGACGAGTTCAGATTAACGACTTTTGACTGTACAAATTGCACAATCTAGACAATGAACGAATCTACGAACTATGCACACCTTGCTTTAATAAATTAACAACAATAAAGTTCAAAGAATACCGTGTACATAGCATCTTGTTTAAACTTAAAAAAAATCTACGAATTGCACAATCTAGCATTGTGCACAAATCAACAAAATAAACTAAAATAACTAAAATTACAAACAATTCAAAAAGCAACAATAACAACAGAAATTCATAATAAAAAAACTGAACATAACATTCTACAAAATAAAAACAGTGAAATAAAATGCACTTACCATAATACATAATAAAATTTCGCCACTCACACAACGTCTTTGAACAAAAGTGCCACAATTTTGCTATATCGCATCTGTTTATGCGATTCAAAATTTCAAAAGTAATGATAAAAACTTCCTCCAAAGTTAACTTACTACACGAAAACCACGATCCAAATCTTAAACTCTGCTGACAGCCACATATTTTACCAGCAAGCATTTGACTGCAAATTCACACAAGAAGTATCAGAAACGCCCTGGTTCGTCGGAGTTCTCATAGCAGCTCTGCATTCCGGACTCCATTTTAAAAGTCTCATAGAAATTCCAAAAATACCCTTCAATCCTCATAAACACACTCGTGAACAAAATGCTTGTTAACAACTCCAACATCATACCTTTTAATACTAAATTTACTTTCCACAAAATCTAAAATACGCGACTGAAATCTTGCCACCACGTCTATCATTGCAACATAGGCCATTTCAAAACACTCACGACACGAACCAATGAGCAATCAAACCACTGCAGCAAAATAGTTAAGTTTGAACATCAAAAGGGTTGCCATACAAACAACATCATCCCCAAAACCCCCGCACAGCAACGCAACTGCGCCAAAAACCAGCACAGAAAATATATCGCCACATTTGGTGATCTTAGGGCGAATATAAGAGTAGAGCCATTTTTTCTAAAGAAGTATATAAATTAATTGCTATTTCTTTTCTTTTTGTTATGTATATCTTACATTTTTGGGAAGGGAAATTTGAATAAAATTTTGAATATAACTTCTACATATCAGCAAGCAGTAGAGTTATTTTCGAAGTTAAAGAAGTGATTATATTGGTGTGCACTCTCAAAACATTTAAAACATTCTAAGTTTTGGAAAAAGGTGCTATAAGACACCATGGAACCCCATGATACCACTTATATATGTGTTTAAACAAATTTATGTCGCACTGAGTTCACAAAGAAGTTAACATATTTTGTAGTTTTAAACACCATTAGAGATTTATGACCACAGAAAAGATTGGTGCTAATTTTGAAGAATTTGTTTTTCAAATATTCTTCAAAGTTTAAGCTCATATTTATTTAAGTTTTTATGTGCTGTATCCATAACTTGTATTTGCTGATTATTGAATTAAACAAGGAGCAGTTTGTGATTATCTAACTGAATAACGAGTAACAAACTTTTGCTGAAATGGAATGGCCTTCTGCTGGAAAGTTTGGTGATATCTCTGCCAAACTTTTGCAGTTGGTGGGAAAACATGTAGGTATTGATATTTTAATTATTTCCATGAATTCATGCTTTCTTGCTGAGAAATAAGCTTTGTAATTTACTTTTTCCTTTATATTTATTTTTGATAGACTTTTAATCAAAAGAAGTTTATAAATTTCTTGCTTTCCTAGGATTCTGTATCTCCTATTTATGCTAACATCCCCAAGCCTCTTGGGAGACTACCTTCTATTCCTAGACCTGATCAAATTCCACTTCGAGTTCTGACAAATGATTGGTTTGAATATGTTGATGAAGAGAGTGGGCGAAAATATTATTTTAATTCTGCTTCTGGAAAAGTAACATGGAAACCTCCTCGACGTCGTGAAAATATGCAGGTAAAATGCCAGAATAAATCCAGAGAAGTAAATTTTGATAAATTTCCTTAAACAGAATATGGTGCATTCATAACTCTTCATGACATGCTTGTTGACTATGTATGCCATATGTGTTTATCATAGGATATGCACCATTAAACTTCACCTGTAGTTTCTTTGTAAGCTCCTCATCGTATTATAAGTATGAAATATTTGTTCAAAAATGTTATCAGAAATAAAAATTCAGTAGAAAAAGATGTATAATTTTCTTTAGCATCCGCAGAATTTCACAAGTGATTTGGTGACATTTCATTAATATTTTGCAGAAAACAAAAATGCATCTTTTCTGATTTTGTGCACTGTGCATTCATCATGAGCTGAATTTTTTGTTACATAAATGTGCTTTACTACATGAAATACAATTTTGTTGTTCATACATATATTAGGGAAGTTAATCATCTCTTCCTAGTTTATTGCTTGCTTTCCCAAAAAAGGGGAATGAAATAATTTTGGCAGTGATACTGAGACTTTGCCTTTTTCACTGCTATTTGTCAACAATCATATTCTAAAACTGCTTCATGTTTGAGCAGCTACAAAGATAAACCTAGCATGTATATTATTGAGTTCCATCCTATAATGTTATTAAATGTTTTAAAAAGTATGCATAACTTAGCATTTCATGTTGTTTTAAAAGACCTAAAAAAATTTGTGTAAGCATATTTCCCTTTATCACTGCAGATTTTATGTCATACTGTTGTGTATATTCATTAAATTACATAGTAAATTGGAGCTTATTAAGGATTTCAAAAACATTATAGCAAAAGATAATTTAAGAGTAGTAAATTTCTAGAAATATGTAGGCTATCTGGAAAGTAAGCTCTGATTTCTTATAAAAATCACAGATTTTTTTAAAAAAACTTTTTTTTATGACTCTGGGATCGTGTGAGAAACCATGTTTTGTTTCCTGTGACAGTCCTTTCTAAAAATTATCTCCTTCATTATGGAGCAAAATATCAAGCACAAGCTATTTTTTTTTTTTTTTGGTGTTCATCAATCAGTAAGCAGCCTGGGAACCTATGTGAGCACAAGTTCTGAAACTGCAACTTTTCAGAGAGTTTTGTGCAAAGTTCTTCAAGCCTGATTTGGAAATTCCAGTGCTAAAGTTGAAAATGTCAGTTTTCATAAATCTTTTCATGTATGGCATTGGCAAAATCTTCTGTGATCACCGATGTTAGCCTGATGTGTTAGCCTGATAAAATTGTGGTTCATCATTGACATTTTTCGATTCATCCTTGAAAACTGTTACCTACTTACGCACTTTGCTGTCGCTCATAGCATTGAGGCCATACATCACTTATCTGACAATGAATTTCCACTGCTGGAATGTTCCTTGCTGTCAAAAACCAAATCTCTGACTTTATTTCAGAGTCGGTGGGCTGGTCAATTGTTTTAAACATTCTGAATTGACACTGTACACAGCACACTGCAACAGTACCAATGCAAATGGTGCCGTTTGATCAGCAAGGCATGCCAGGAGTGAATGCATGTTTCAGTGTTAGCGCACCATTAAATTAGCTACGGTGATTCGGACCTTAGTTTCCAAATAACCCTCATATGTTATTAAAAATTAGTGCAAATTTAGCCTTAAAATATGTTGCATATTTATACTACTGTATATGAAGTTATGTAAAATTATTGAGCACTGAAAGAATAGTCCATACAAGCAGTGTGCTGTGATGAATGTAGAAGTATAGGTTCTGTTACAGAAGCATAGGTTCTGTTAGGAAATGAATCAAGGAATTCACCCCAAACATCATTTTTGAATTTTAAATACAGTACAAAGTCCAAAATCTGGACCACCAGCAACATTTTTTGCACAAATTTTTTTGTATGCTTTATGTATTTGATATTTTTTCATAATGAAACGTGACGAGTCCTGATTCTTAATTTCACTTCAGCACTAAATAGCCATATTGAAGAAACAATCATTTAGTTGCATAAATCTCTGTGATCAATAATTTAATCTATAGCCTTCTTTTTGCTTAGCATACATCTGAAACTGAAACATTTGACAGAGGCTGTTTTAGCATACATCTCAAACTGAAACATTTGACGGAGGCTGTTTGCACATCTTTTAGACAATATTCATTGTAATTACAGAAATATTTTACCTAAAATTTTTATGTTTTAAATATTCTACAGTCAAAAGTCGTTAATTCGGACACCCATAATCCGGAATGATCTATAATCCGGATCTCAAAGGTAAAAACTTTCTGCGCATGCACCGCGTTGACACATGCGCATGGCATTTACGCGTGCGTGTAAGACCTCTACGACTGCGCATATCCGTGTTTTCGCGTGCACGTTTAATGTATAACGAACGGTATAAGCTAAAATTATCTAATTATCTATTTGAGTTAATGTTGATGATTGCGTTGTTCCTTAATCTTCGAACTGGATCTGGCTTATTACATTTTTCGGACTGTAAGAACAATTTTATAAAAGTAAACTTGAACTTTCAATTATGTCAAATAGAATTTCTGATGATGGAGCTCCCAAAGGATCTACAAAACGAAAGTATGTTTCGATGTCCATCAAACAAAAAGTGGAATTGCTGCAAAAAATGGATAAAGACATGAAGAAGGTGACAGAGAGGTTAGTGAAAACGAAAAAATTTCGATTGACAAGTTAGTCGGTATTCTCGGCACAGCAATTACGGGACTTGAGCAGCGGAACTTTGTAACTGAACAAGAAATTATGTCTGCTTATAGAATTAAAGAGAAAGTGTTATCACATAAAACGAAGCAACTTAAACAACTTACATTGAAAGAAATGTTTAATAAAGTAAACAAATAAATATTAAGTTTTTTTTTTTTTGTAAATTTTGATACCCTTTAGATCACAATTGTTCTTTATTTCATAAATTACGGTTTCATATTTTTAATTTTAGAATTTCTGCATGCCATCTTACCAGATTTAAACTGATGATCTATAATCCGGAAAAATCGATAATCCGGAATCGCTGAAGTCCCAACGAGTCCGGATTAACGACTTTTGACTGTATTTGATAGCCATTATTATTCTTCACTATTTTTATACACCATAATGCCTTTTGTAGTATTGGAAAAAGTATTTTATTCCATTAATCCCAAGGCACAAAAACACATTGGTGATAGATCAGGAGATTTAGTAGGGATACGGGTGAACTGTATGGCCTTGATACCCATTTCTTGTTTAATTTTTTCCAGGAAATTAGCAGTAGATTTTGATGTGTCGCTGTGTGCTTTATCTTGATGCAATTCTACTGATTGACCACATTGTGTGTAAAGAGAAGGTATTTCATATTTGAAATCTGGGTGTAGAATATGTTTTTGATAATATATGGAGTTGATCTTAACATTTTTCTCCACTCTCTTTATTTTCAATTTGCCTTTGTATAAAAAACCAGCAACAATCATAAGTCCCTTAAAAACTTTCTTTGGATTCCTTGAACCATGTTTTAATCTTTTTTTTCTCGTCTTTATAAATGAATTCCTTTTTATTGCAGTCATTTAAGTACATCCAAGATTCATCTATTGTGACCATTTTTCCATTTTTGTCTGTATAAATGTTTCTCAAAGAATTTTGCTGCACATTCTGTGATTGGCGATATGTTGTGGAGAAAGATGATGCACACTATGTTTTTTCACTTTAAGATTCAAATCAGCAGATCATGTAGTTTACAGTTGATACTCAGCATTTTAATGATTTTCCAAGTGTCCTTTGACCTTGATGGATTTTTTTAACGTTAAAGGTCTTATTTTTACAACATTCCAAACATAGGCCCACCAGTGGCCGAGCGGTAAAGTCGCTGAACACTGGTAGTTCGGTCCGAGGTTCGAATCCCACGAACGGGCTGGTTGCATGGGCGTTTTCGTGGTTTTCCCCGTGTGTAACGTGTATACGAGCCAGATTACCTTAGAAAGTCCTCCACGAAGGCATCTCTCCTCTTAGACAGGATAGCCCTAGTGTGCTTTGCCATAATTAAATACACATTAAATACACACATTCCAAACATTTTTTTATTGAATGCGTGTTTAGAAAAAATTTTCCACTTGAAGCTAAATTTTGATGTTCTTTTTCCCTTTATTGTTTACAACATTACTTATCGTAGCTTGAAATATTGAAAAACAAAGGTTTCCAAAAAATTTTTAATAGCTGTATACGAATAATTTTCATCGGAAGGAACACAAACAGTGTTCCATCCATTGCATCTTTAAAAGTGACATTTTGCATGAAAACAAAACTGTCAAGTAGCAGATGATAATTTATACTTTCAAAAATATAGTTGTAGTTATAAAAAGCATTCCAAATGGATGATTTTTTGTATAGCAAAGCAAAATTGTCTAAAAAATATGCAAACAGCCTCTATACATCGAAATATAGTTGATTCTACGCCTACTTAATAATTTATATTGTTGATGCTAACCTGGTGAATAATTTATTATTTTTTCACTTTTATCATTATGCGACCATGAACATGTAGCAGCTTGAGAAATAACTCAAAGAGCAATGTGTAAATAATTTTTTTTTTTAGTATTAGCTACTGAATACTAGAGAGCATGGTAACCTTTTATGTTAACATTAGACTTGGTGATGATTACAGACTTGAACTAATTGTTGTGAAAAATGTTAATCATGTTGACTAGGAAAAATTTAACAGAAATTTTTTTCTGCATGCAAAAAATAGATTTTATAAATGATACTCATAGGCCTATAGATTGCATTTAATGCTGTTTGAATTGAGAATAATTGATTTTTTTATTCAGATAAGCCCAGGACCAGTATCAGTGTTCATGTGGGTTCACTGGGCAGTAGTATTTATTTGCTTTAAGAGTACTTTTACATAATGAGCACTTAAAATATGGAAGAAAAAATGGTCAAAGTATATTTATGGATACCCCTTGGCAAAAATTGGCAATTTTTGGCAGTACATGGATTACGAGTTTATGTAATTCTTTCACTTGTTATTTTGGCTTTGTGTAGCATCAATTTTAGTGCCAAAGATTGCCTCTATACAAAGACAAAATAACAAGTCAAACAAATGCACAGACTCGGTATCCATACATTGACCTATTTTCACTAAAAAAATTCACAGAATTGCACAAACTAGGCATTATGCACTCCCTTGACTTTATCCATGTACACGTTGAGCTATTTTCACTTAAAAAAAAATCGGAGAATTACACAAACTTTGCATTGCGCGCTCCCTTGGCTTGGCGATAAATGAAACAACAACTTCGCGATAATACAAGGGGTACCCTTCACTCTACTCTAACCAAAAAAAAAAAATAAATAAATAAATAAATAAATAAAATAAAATAACTTTAATATTTGATTTCTGTTTTTCCAGAAGTTTTTGAAAAACTGTATTTCATATTTTTTGAAAGCTTTGGAGTATAAAGACTTTATTTGGATTTTATCATGTAGGACTTTTTTCTAGAGCTTACACTTTTCCTGACATCGTACAAAATTATATTTTTGGATAAAATTAAATTGGAAATGAATATTTCTCCAGTTTTGGGAAAATGCAAAATTTAGGGAGTTTGATAGCAGATTTTCTATCATTAAAATTGAATTCTTGATTTTTCCTTCAATGCTTGTACATTTTTTCCTTCTATGCTTGTACATTATTAACTGATCTGCACAAAAATTCTAAGTTGCATCTCTTTTGCATTCTTTTTCTGTCCTCAGCAAGAGGCTTTTAACTACAGTGCAAATTTGAAGATTTAGAATCATTCAAACTTTGAAACTTCAGTGACTTCAGAAATTTCAGACTTTAGATCATTAATTTAAATCTAGTAAAATGAGATGTAGAAAGTTGAACTTTTTAAAAGCTGAAGCCTTCGCTAATGTGTGTGTTTAAAATACCGAACCACCTGAACTGGTTTTCCAGAGTTACAGCAGTTTCCTCCCCTCCCCATCCATTAACGCACAAAAAAGAGTAAAGATTTCAAATGTCATCCTCTCTATTTCCTAAAAATAAAGATAAGAAACTACAAATAAATCCTTTTAGGGCAACGTGTCAGCAATTAACTGATACAATGCATTGGGGAAAATGCAGCTGCTACTGCATACTTTAGGGGAGGGAAGAAACCAACATCAGAATTTCCATCATTTCGGGTGATCGTGGTCGTTTGAATGAAAGGCTGTCTGGGATGTTATGGTCTTCAAAGGGTTTATGCCAAAAATATGAAATGTTTGTGAAATAATGAAGCATTTTGATCATTAAAGAACCAAAATTTAGTTGAATGGTAGCATTTTTTTTTGTTACATATCTTTCAGCATAAGTTGTCTAAGCAATTTATTTATTTGTGTTAATAATTTCTGTTTAATATTAGAAACGTGCAAACCAAATGTTCAAGTCCTGTGATTGCTGTGTTGAGAATTCTCCCTAAATAGCCAGTTCAGATCTTTTAATTATCAGCAACCTATATATCGCTCTTTTAGTGTTGGGGGTAGTGTTTTCTGGGCTTAAACCTGACTGTCCATTAACTGATTGATGATTTGAGCAGGATCATTGCAATGAAAACTTCCGTTATACAATCTTTCTTTAGCATTTTTTTGGCATGTTCCATGAATTGGAAAATTTCAGCTCTTTTTCGTCAAAGCCATAGTAGATGACACTTTATTATATGACCATGAACGTATAGCAACTTGAGAAATGACTCAAACAGCAATGTTGAAATTTTTTTTTTTTTTTTTTTTTTAATATTAGTAACTGAATACTAGAGAGCATGGTAACCCTTTATATTAACATTAGACTTGGCGATGATTACACACTTGAACTAATTGTTCTGCAAAGCGTTAATCATGTTGATGATGAAAAACTTAACAGAATTTTTTTTCTGCATGCAAAAATTAGATTTTGTAAATGATACGCATAGGCCTATAGATTGCATTTAATGCTGAGTGAATTGAGAATAATTGATTTTTTTATTCAGATAAGCCCAGTACCAGTACCAGGGCTCATGTGTGTTCACTGGGCAGTAGAATTTATGTGCTTTAAGAGTACTTTTACATAATTACATATTTGTGTATAACACTTCATCGACCTATTCAGTTTCCCCCCCCCTTTCTGGATGCAGCTATGATTTTCAACTAATCTGCCCCCTTTTTTTTAATGAAATAGATTTTTATGATTAGGGTTTTGTCAAGAGATGAACAAGTGGCTATCCTGTTTCTTCAGGCAAGAGGAAAGTTCTTCTGCGTGAAGAAAGACTATATTTGAATAGTTACCCCTGGTATTTAAAATAAGATTTAAAATCAAAATGCCATTTGAGCTGAACAGATTTCAATGTCGTTAATGATTGGGCAATTATCACTGCAATGGACAATTTCAGTTATATCATTTTCATTTAGTATTCTATACATATTCCATTAATCAGAAAGTTTCAGATTTTACTTGTGATATCTGAAATTCTTAAACTGATAGTTATCATCATCATAATATATGGTAGCTGGCTGTAAATAATGGCAAATGTTTTTTAAAATATATGCAAACTTGCCCTCTCATGATATTATGTATTCCACATAATTTATGTTAAATTGTTTCAAGAATTCTTGAATAGTCATACTACTGCATCAATTTAAAAAAAAAAAACTTTTCTTAGATTTGCAGATCAGTGAATGCAATTTTCTAATATTCATTAACTGATTGATAAATATACAGCTTTGAGTAAAGACTAAAAGGGAGACATTATCTTTTACAGAAACATTAATTTTGCTAATGTATTAACCTTTTTGGGATGTCACACCTTTGTTTAAAATGTTCCATCTGGACTAATGGAGGACAAAAGAAATTGTCCCACAGGATGGGGGTTTTGCATTGCTAAGCCTAACTTTGGGGTGGGGGGGGGAATCACAAAAAATGTTGAGGTCCTAACATCATAACTTTTGTTGCTATTTTAGATTATTACTTAAGCTATCATATATGTTAAAATGAGCATTTAATAATCTTTTTCCTTTCCTTTATATGAAAATATGTAAAACAAATTGCTTACTCTGAGAAATAACTTTGAGCCACTATTCAAATTATTCTTTGTGACTGACACCTCTAGTGTCGCAATACGAATGCCCCCGTCTGTCCCTCCTAACCATTACCTTGTATTCTGAAAACCAACAAAATAGAACTGAGGTCCTATTCCATTATTCCATGCACCATTATTCAGGCATGACAACTGCTTTAAGCACTCTAATTTTTTCAAAAAACCTGCTGGTGACCCAAGGCAGCCGTTGAAGATTACCAAAGGAAACCAGCTGGCTATTCAGAACAGGCAGTAACCACTGGTAGGTGGATCACCCATCTGGAACTGAGACTGAACTACAAGCTTTTTAACCGCAACAACTTTAATATACACTATTGGAGCTGGAATTTACCACAGCTGCTGGTATCAGACTTGCCCTCCATTTGATCCCTGTTAAAGGATTTAGAGTGTACTCATTCGAATTATGGGGTCTCAAAAGAGTCCTGTATTGTTATTTGGGATACCTGAAAAAGGGGAAAAGTGTCGAAGGGATACCTGATATGCATTGTCTCCCATCCTCGGGCCTGTGGTATGCAAGATGGCTTGATGAAAGGGATATACTCAATTATTTGTGTATAACACGGGCATAAAACAAGCTAATATATTGTTGTTCTCAGATCAGATGAGATGACCCGCTGAATTTAAGCATGTAAATAAGTCAACAACCAACAGGGGTTTCCTTAGTAGCGGCGAGCGAACCAGATGAGCTCAGCATGGAATTATGCACCCTTTGGGTGCTGGAAAATTTTGCATATAGGAGTGAGCGTTCCAGAAGTTGACTTTGCAGCAAATCTCCCTGACAGGGGCTGTTACTCAAAGCGGGTGTGAGGCTCTTAGCTGCTAGGTCTCCTTCAGATGTGATCTCCTGGGAGTCAGATTGCTTGCAAGTGCAACCCTAATTGGGTGGTAAACTCTACCTAAGTCTAAATACTGCTGTGAGACCGATAGCAAACAAGTACCGGGAGAGAAAGTTACAAAGAACTTTGAAGAGAGAGTTCAAGACTACAGGAAACTGCTCAGAGGTAAACAGGTGGGCCCTCGAAATCCTGTGGTGGGAGAATTCTTTAACGAGGATCAATTGGAGGGCAAGTCTGGTGCCAGCAGCGGTGGTAATTCAAGCTCCAATAGCGTATATTAAAGTTGTTGCAGTTAAAAAGCTCATAGTTGGATCTCACTTCCAGATGGGTGGTCTGCCTACCGGTCTTTACTGCTTGTTCTGAACAGCCAGCCGGTTTCCTTTGATGATCTTCATTGGTTGTCTTGGATGACAGGTAAGTTTACTTTGAAAAAATTAAGAGTGCTCAAAGCAGCCATGATGCCTGAATAATGGTACATGGAATAATGGGATAGGACGTCGGTTCTATTTTGTTGGTTTTCCGAATACGAGGTAATGATTAAGAGGGACAGACGGGGCATTCATATTGCGATACTAGAAGTGAAATTCTTGGACCATCGCAACATGAACTACTGCCAAAGCATTTGCCAAGAACGTTTCCAGTAATTAGGAATGAAATTTAGAGTTTCAAAGGCGATCAGCTACTGCCCTAGTTCTAACATAAACCATGCCAAACAGCGATCCGGCTGTATTTCTCAAATGATACGCCAGGCAGCTTCCGGGAAATCAAAGCTTTTGGGTTCTGGAGGGGGGGAGAAGTATGGAAGCAAAGCTAAAATTTAGAGGAATTGATGGAAGGGCACAAACAGGAAGGATTGACAGATTAAGAGCTCTTTCTTGATTTTGTTTGTGTTGGTGCATAGCCGTTAGTTGGTGGAGCGATTTGTATAGTTAATTAACGATAGCGAACGAGACTAACCTATTAAATAGATTCTCTGATCCTTCAAGTTGGACGTTCTTCTTAGAGGGACAAGTGGTGTTTAGCCGCATGAGACAGAGCAATAACATATCTGTGATGCCTTTTTGCACTCCTGCTGCTTTCTTTGGATGTGGTAGCCATTTCTTAGCTTCCCTAACTGGAATCAAGCCGTGATTCCCCGTCACCTGTTACAACCATGGTAGGCACATAACCTACCATCGACAGTTGATAGGGCCGGCACATGAAAGATACTTCGCCGGTACAAACCCGTACAATCAGCCCAAAGTTATACAGAGTCATTACACGATATAGACACAATGTCCGATTGGTTTTGGTGTAATAAAAGTGCTTGTCTCTAGAGAGACAAAGCTCTGCTGCATGTAGTATCTCTAGAATTGCCACAGTTATCCAAGTAGTAAGGTATGATCCAAGGAACCATAACTGATTTAATGAGCCATTCGCAGTTTCGCCATAATACGGCATATACACTGCAGAAAAAAAAGGGTCATTTTGATATCTCCCGTTCTACTGGGCTGATTGACAAAATTCAAATTGCGTTTTTCATGTCTTGAAAGTGCGACTTAAGATATATATTAGATTTATGTATAGCATTGTTCTAACATAGGTATTTTGACACAAAATCGAACTTTTTCTGAAATAACATACCAACGTTTTTCCATATTTCAATTCTATGACTCAAATTATGCATAGATATTAAATTTTGTAAAATTTGGTGCGAAATTTACGAAGAAATTCAAAAATTTATCATGGCTACATTTTTTTCAGTTTGCGCCAAGAATAATTCATTTGGCGAACTTCTTTCGCCAAATTCTATGGCAACCCATTTTCTTTTCCCTTCCAGAGCGAGGAAAAAAGGCGCCTTGTTCCTTCTTACCTTTCTACATTGTGCATTGTTACCTACCCTTTTACATTGTGCATGAGCGGAAAAAATGTCACATCGTTCCTACTTTCAAATAATTTTAACAAAGTGTCTAAACCACATTTGATGTTTTATTGCTTTCAGCAAATATGCCAAATTTCAAAACGGGCTAATATATAAATTCACATATATCTTCAGAAATTTTGAATAAAAAAACTGTAATTTTTAGCATGTGTGCTTAGAAATACGTCTCCTTTAAGAAGATGGTAAAAATTTTATAGATTATGAATCAAGATTTTTTTTTGAAAAATTCATAAAAATTATTTAAAAATACAAATTTTAAAAATAAATCATAAAAAATGGGTGAATTTTATTTGGAATGAACCCGAGTTTCTGAAAACTCAAAAGGGTTTAATAAAAAAAGAGAGATTAATATATACCAAACTCAATTAACATTGAGGTTCTAAACTTTTGAGCACTAATTTTTTAAAAACTACTCATGCAGTTTTTACAAAACTTGGTAGTTTGGTGTAATTTAAGTCGTAGAATAGAAATATGGAAAAAAAGTTGTATGCTATTTCAGAAAAAGACATATTTTTGTCTCAAAATACCTATATTAGAACAATGCTATATATAAATCGAATACACAGGCATGAAAGTTTTCCGCATTTTCGTGGAATTCCGCTTTTTTTGCACGTCACCCGGGCTGTTTCTGAGATCGACGCAGAACCGTTGAGAAATCGCAACCGGCAAATGTGTGTGTGTGTGTGTGGGGGGGGGTAAATGAAGGACATGCTCTCTCTCTTCCTCTTTTCTTTGTAAAAAAACTTTACATCATGCCATCGTATAATATTACACCGGGTTAGCGATCAAACGCGGGCACCCCTTGTTGCGAACTTTTTTTCGAGTTTGCCTGAGCTGAGATCGCGAAATCCGTTGTTTCACATCAAGGCGAAGTAGGTGGGGCTTATGTGAAAAGGCGGAACTAGATGCATACGAATATCGAATCAAAGAAGAGCAAGCAACCGTCAAACGAGATCTGACTTCAACAATTTCAGTGATCAGTGCTGGCACCATCTCTCAGACATAGAGATAACCACTTCATTCTCTAGTACACAAAACTCTACGTAAAAATTTAAGGAATGCTCATAAACTGTACAAAGAAGAGCTAGAGATAAAAAAGGAGGTAGGAGAATCTTAAAAAAAAAAAAAAAAAAAAAAAAAAAAAAAGCAATTAAACATTGCAGAAAATAAAGAAGAAAATAAAAAAGTATCAATGGATTGTATAAAAGCTGCTGAAAAGAAATTGAGACTAGCTCGCAAACGGAAATTAGAAAAGTTGGCTGCAAAAGTAGCAAAAAAGAAAAACCTTTTTCCCTAAAAATTTTTAATCAGGATCGAGTGAGACTGAGACAAAATAGTTATTTTTTGTATTCCTCCTTTAACTGTATGTTATTTTGTAACTATATTATCTCACATGACTTCTTTTTTCATTGCTTGAAAATGAGCAGTAATATATAACATAAATATGTATATTAAGGTGTTGTAATGTTGTGTACAGTATTCATGTATCAACTGTTAAATTAAGTTACATAAAGAAGATCTCAAAGAAGGTTAATTCATTACAATCTCTTGGTGATTTATTGATTTTTTTTTTTTTTTTTTTTAACAAGTGGAAGATAAAATTAATAGCAAAATAGTAAGTACAAGTATTATTTTAGTTTAATTATATGTATCTGTTATGTTTAATACTTTTTATATTAAAAGGAGTTTTTTTGAGGTCGTGCGTGTGTAATTAGTTTTTGTGTAATTTTGTGTGTGTGCGTTGTTCAGCTTTTTTTGCTAACTTGCACTTTCATGCCTGAATACATATCCTTAGTCGCACTTTCGAGAGATGAAAAACGCAAGTTGGATTTCGTCAATTGACCCAGTATGAATGTTAGATATGGAACTGCCCCCTTTTTTTAGTGCAGTGTACTTAGACATGCATGGCTTAATCTTTGAGACAGCTTTTTTACATTCATACAACATTCGAGCTGCAAGCAACTTGAATCCACCATTTCATAGCGCACACCTTGGAAATGCGCTGGGAATGTTATCTCGTGCTTTCAGTAGCGGTTCAAAACTCACTACATCCTCTATGGCATCAGCGCTGGGAGGTAGAAAGCATGAGATAATATTCCATGTGTATGAAATAAAAGATGGAGCACATTCCCAAGGTGTGCGTTACAAAATGGTGGATTCGAGTTGCTTGCAGCTTAAATGTTCTATGAACGTAAAAAAGCTACGTGGTTGATCCTGCGTGTAGTCATATGCTTGTCTCAAAGATTAAGCCATGCATGCCTAAGTACATGCCATATTAAGGCAAAAAAATCCCATGTTTCAATTTTTATTATTACTTGTCTGGACTCATGCAACGGCATGGGGCCGAGCTAGTCGCAAACGTGTTGTGGAAGTTTTCAGTTCTCAGCGTGGCCTTGAGAAGACGAAGGGGCTCCCTAGGGACAAGTGAACTAACACGCTGGTCATTTTTATATATCTTGTATATATTTAATTTCTGAGGTTACGGCTCTTTTTACTGTCCTCGTTTTTTTAGCATCGTCTCTCCCGCCCTCGAGCAACCTCTTAAGTGGTATGCTTCTCAGCCAAGGGGATACGAGACCTTAGGTCGACGGAGTTTTACGCCCGATACGACCAAGTAGGAGTGAGCTCTTTTGGCAAGTCTCATCCAACCTTGACGGGCGAGATCCCAGGTATCACCGGAGATTGTTCATGTTCTAAAAATCAGTGCTTACAATGTCCTGCATAATGGAATTGACAGAAGGGCATCACCAGGAATGGAGCGTGCAGCATAACATTCTTGGCAAATGCTTTCGCAGTAATTTATTTTGCAATGGTCGGATTACCAGTCTGGGACTGAGATCCAACAACGAACCCCTAGAAGTCGACTGAAGTCGCGAGCTCCCCATAGCTCCTGCCGAGGATCCTACCAGAATATTGCCCCTGTGAAGGAGTACTCATTGTATACTGGGCACCACGATGTAGGTAAGAGACCACTTGAGATTTCAAAAGTTTCATTCAAAGTTTTTCTGTGCTTCCATGTTGCTCAGCGGCACACAGTACAGGGAAGGAAGGGGAAGCTTCCTCTCTGGAGCGTACTGCACTACTTGGATAGTGGCAATTCTAGAACTAATACACGCAGCAGAGCTCTGACCCTCTGGGGACCTGTGCTTTTATTAGACGAAAACCAATCAGACCTTATGTCCATATCATGTAGTGACTGTATAACTTTGGACTGATTGCGAGGCTCATCTCGGCGACATATCTTTCAAGTGTCGTCCTTATCTACTGTTGATGGCAGGTTAAGCACCTATCATGGTCGTAACTGGTCACGGAGAATCAGGGTTCAATTCTGGAGATTCTGGTTCTGAAAGGGTAATAACAGACTGAACAAAATAATAAGAAGATCATATCAGAAAGTTAAGAGAGAGGGCAGTTTGCAATGCCATTTGAGCTTAAGTTAATCGAAATGCAATTGTTCCCCCTTCTCTGCTATGCAAAGAAAAGAAACTAGTAAGTACAATGCTCTATTTTAAAAAACATTGCTGTTTGAGCTTCATTTATTCTGCAAAGGGCTCCTGCAAACTTTCAAGGGCAGAAAATTAAAATGATTTTCACCAGCTGGTCAATGCTTAAAGATGAAATAATGTCCAGGATGATTCTATACTATAATAGATAATGATGTTTCTAGGCAAAAGAAATCTTGAGTAATCAGGGCAAAAATTGAAATGTAGTACACTTCCTTTTTCTTGAGCATCATATTTTCAATTGTTAAAAAAAAAAAAAAAAAAAAAAAAAAATGGAGGTCGGAGTAATAAATTATTTGGTTATTAAACATCCAGATTTCAGACTTTTTGCTGTATTAACCTTCTAAAACTAGGTTTAAATTCTCATAATATAACCTTTAGGATGGTGCGATCCAAAAAACTGTTTCTCCCTCCTTTACTGTTTGTTTCCTAATGAGAAAAGTCATTAGGGTGGTCGTTTGTCTCCTCCATAGATGCAGTAAAATTTACATGTTTGCCGCGCGCTGGACAATAGTCTGGAATATTTGCGACTTTTTTGAGGTTTATTTTGATTTAATTTAAACTAAACTGCATTTATTTATTAAGAGCAAAATGTATATAATATTTATATAACATTTACTAATTCTGATAAGTCTTGGTAATAATTTGTGAATTTTTTGTTTTTCTAGAAATTAGGAAAAGAGAACAAACAGAACATGACAAAATATAACAAATATGAACTAGCTTTGTATGCCTGCAGGTCGGAATGCAATATTTGATAATTTATTTTCATTAATAAAATAACAGTAATGAATAATTTAATGAAATAATAGTAATGAATTCATTAATAATCTTCATTACTGTTAGATGTTTAGAATATGATTCATTACTATTAGGTTTTGAGATGAACTTATACCAATAATAAAGCTTTAAAAATTTTTTTCCATAATTACGTTATTGTAATATAAAAAAAAAAAAATCAGAGATATATTAGTTGCATTTGATCATTTTAACAAATATTACTTCGGACTATCGGGCAAAGGCAGTATATCTGTAGAGAGAATTTTCTTTATTCTAACTGGAGTTTACTTTAGCAGTTAAAAAATTCTCCGAATACCCATATATGCAATCCATTTTATAGCTGCAATGTGAAGTGAAGTCTCATGAGATAATTTCTTAAATCTTTGCATTTTCGTGGTATCCGTAGAAAGAGAGAGAGAAAGCACTTTTAGGCTTCTTTTTAATATTTCTTGTAGAATTTTAATATATGATTTAAAATTTTAGAAAATATAAATTTATCAAAAATATTTTTCAGAACAGTTTTAAATGTCTATAAAGAATTCTACGTCAATTTTCTTCAGTAGGCGAATTTCATTAAAAACCATTGTTATATCCAAAGCTTGATTTTAAATGAAATGGATATACATATACATAATAAAATAATAAATAGAAAATAAATAAACATAATAAATTTTCTAATTTATTTTAAAAAGATTAATCTTTTATACTTTCAAAAAAATAAGGGCGTACAGGGTATTGACATTTACAGTGTAGGAAATATGTTTTTCATATTTCTTTCAGTGATCAAAACGATTACCCAGGAATATTTTCAAAGCAACTTTTTGTTAAAGTGCGAAAACTTCTCTTTGGCAGAATAAAGAATCAGAATGATGAACGGAGTGAAATAAATGTCTGAGAAATAATTCGATAGTGCTGCAATTCCATGTAAAATCATAAAATGAAACATTGAAAAATCCATGTAAAACTGTAATATGAAACATTGGAGAAAACTGCAATATAGTTTATTCACAATCACCTAAAATTTTTAATTTATGTATTGCTGAATGATAAACATAGGCTAGAAAATTAAATCGGTTATTTCAATGATTTTTCTTGGTCTATTTTTTACGGGCCCACCAGCGGAGAGTGCTAAAGTGGCTGAACACTGGTAGTTTTCTCGGGTTCGAATCACAGCGAGAATCACAGGCTCCATGGGCGCTTTCATAGTTTTTGTCGTAACGTCGGTATAAGCCAGCTTTACTGAGCAAGTCCTTGATGAAGGCATTCCTCCCCTTATACAGATAGCTGTTGAGTGCTTCGGTGTAATCCAGTGAACAAACCAAATAAGGCCAATCAAATCCCAGAGAACAGGTTGGTTACATATGGATTTTTCCATTTTATTTACTTAAAATCACAAAAGGATGAGAGAAAGTTGCATGCGTACTAGTAGAAATTCGAACGGAGTTAACATTACTGAACAGTTTTATGACCTCGGCAGCAAGAAAGGCCAAAGTAACATCTTATTAGATTTAAGCCTCAAGTGTAAAGCAGGCCCTAAAAAAGTAGTTTTGCCCACTTCGTAAAAAGAGCTTTAGAAACATTAAATCTCGAACAGAGTGCAAGATCGCTGCAATTTGAAACATAATTTTAAAATATATGCATCTTTAGCGAATGTTATTTGCCAAGTGAAAAACCTTTTTATTTATTTTATGGAGTTTATTATAACAAAGAAAGGCTTATTGTTTAGTCGAGGTTGACAAAGCAAGCTAAGATTAATTTTTAGAGTCATTTGGTTATTTAGATACTGGAGACGTGAAAAATGAGCAATGCCCTCCTCGGGGCTCGAACCCGGACCTCTCGAAATGTGCGCCAATTGTGCTAACCATTACACCGCGAAGGCATGCTGGAAGGAGGGAGAAAATACCTTATATACTTGCCCTTTTAAAGGGCGACAGGGGATTAGGAGATCCAATAGCTAAATCGTGGTGGTGAGGAATCACCATCCATCACCTTTTAGTTCGTGCACCACTATAGAGTCATTAGGTTATTTTTTGAAGCAGAAGAGATGAAAAAATGTGCAATGCCGTCGTCGGGACAGGAATCTGGATCTCTCAAAATACTCGCCAAATCTGCTAACCGTTACACTACGAAGGCATGCAGAAAGGAGGAAGAAAATATCTTATAAGTTGCCTCAAAATATGAATGCCTTCGTGGAGGAATCCACCAGATGAAAGAGCAGTAAAATCACTAAACACTGGTAGTTCAACCTGGATTAAAATCCAGACGAACATGAGAGATTTCGTGGCTTTCTTAATGTATAATTTGAATGCGAGAAAGTTTCCCTTAGAAAGTTTTCCACGATAAAATCTCTACCCATAGAGAGATAGCCCTTGAGTTGCTTTTCTGAATTAATTAATGTAACCTTAGTCACATTTGGAGAGAAAGCGATTTATAATCACATTACACATGGGGGGAATCCTATGGAGCCTGTTTATTCCCTTGTATTGAACCTATATTGAACTACCTGTTACCGAAATTGTCAATAGTTTTATCTACATAACAACTGAGTGTAGTGATGTAACTAAATCCCATATTTATTGGCTTAAGGGTAGAAGCTTAAATGTCAGACGGATTATTTAATTAAGTATACTAGTACTATTTGCTGAAAAGTGATGTTTCGTGAAAGACTGACAGAACTGGCTCACGTTCACGTTTTTAACGGGAAAACTACGAAAAGGATGATACAGATAGCTCATTCACCGGTATCTAAACCAAGTTGTTTTCACATGAAAAATTCAGAGTTATATATTCAATGTTTCGTTCGTTGTGATCATCTGAGTGTAGTTTTTTTTCAATTTTAAATTTTTGGCCCTTATAAAAAGGCCTTTAATAGAGACATGCTCTATTAAATTCTGATTTTGCTTTCTGATGTAAGATCAGTAATTTTTTGTTTTGTTTTTGCTATTATAGGAAGGTGCTTTGATTTAATTAACTATTGCTTTTTTTTTTTTTTTTTTTTTTTGAGTTAACTGTTTTTCTGAAATGACGTGTGATAAGCTTCAAAACAGTTTATGCAGAGTGCTACATCATATGCTGTACGTATGACAGTTGATCTCCGCTGTAAACCTTTTGCAGAACAAACAGCACATCTTCGTCTTTTCTTTGTATCAAAAGGGAAATGGGAGCATAGATACTTGCATTGTTTTTTTTTCGACTTGATGAAGATGGCGTATGAGCTTGAAGATCAGAATAATGAATCAGCTCTCTAATCAAATTCATGCGAAAAACTTTGTGATTCTTTACGATATTGCTTATTTTGCTTAGAATGTACGTGTTTAGCACTGTTAGGTCAAGTAGATGAAAAAATAGTTTTTTCGTCCACTCCAAGTTCTTCTGCCAAAAGTATAACTTTTGGCCATGCGATTGCTTAAATCAACATAGCTCATATTTTTGTTGTAACATGTTATGATCTCGGGCTTTGTCTGCTCATTGGCTATAACCATTAAATTGTGCATATTTGACAGCATGAAAACGTCACGCTTGTTTTTCCAGCGTAGAGCTGTCATCCCATTTGTGAAATGCACAGTGGTTTCTCCTCTATTCAATTTTCCTTTGCTTACATCTTTTGAGAAATGCTTCCTATTTGGACGAATAGTTCTACATGAATTTATTTTATTTTCATTTAATAAATAAACGAAAAGTTCTGGCAAGGAAAAGAAATTGTCCATATATAATTTATGGCCCTTTTTCTCTAATAGTGCCACTCATTTCTTTAACGACATTATAAGACGCTGAGAAGTTGGGATCCTTAGATTTATCTTTCCCAAGGTAAACTTCCATATCATAGGTGTACCCTTCCTTATCAGCGATCTCGTATAATTTTATACCCCACTGCTTGCGTTTCTTTGGGATATACTGTCTAAATATTACTCGCTCTTTAAATTTGACAATAATTTCGTCTATCGAGGGTTCTTCTGCGGGGCCGTAAATCTGTTTATAAGCTGTTTTTAAATGATCATAAACTTTTCAAAATTTCCACAGTCTGTCATAATTCATAATTTTATCGGGTTTTTCTTTATTGTTTTCAAAATGCAAAAATTTTTAAACCATTAAAAATCTGTCTCTTGACATTACCTTACGAAAAATTGGTGTGTCAATTAAATCATCCGTGGACCAATAATCTCGAATGCTGCCCTTTTCAACATGTCCCATGAATAAGACTAATCCAAAAAATTTCTGAAGCTCATCAAATGTAATTGGCGTCCAGTCGGTTTCATGCTTTCTTTTTCCGCTTATATCTGGCCGCAACTCTAAGATTTGAGAAGCATATTGATTAGTTTCTATGGTTAACATTTTAAACAATTCATCTGAAAAGTATAACTTAAAAAAATCAACAGCAAGATGAATTCCTGAAAATTCAGTTTTTATGCCAGGTTTACCAGTAAAGGTCAATATGTTTGCTTTGTCATGCTCACTTGGCTGTCTCCATTCAAATAAATTATTAGTGTTGCTTTTGAAGTTATCGGCAACTTTATCTTCATTAAAAGATTGATTAAAACATATTTCTTCTGTATCTGAACAGTCCGAATTGGTATCAGAAAAAGTTTCCTCTTCTAAATCTCTTAGCAACTTATTAATTTTGTCCTGACTGAGACCTTTGAAACGAGGTGCCATTATAAGAAGTGAATAAGAGTGCGATTTACACAGAAATCACGAGAAAAAGCTCTAATGATTGAAAGAGAGATAGCATCTGTTTTATTCTCAAGCACATTGGTGCGAGACGAAACATACAGTCTTCGTCAAAACCTTGCCAAAGAGATAAGAAGTGGGAAACATTAAATAGCCAGAGGCTGCTCTTAAGAGAAAACAGACCACCCAGAGAATCTAAAGATAGGCAATTACTGTAAAAGGGGGAACAGACAGCTTGCTACAGCAGTTGTACCATAGCCGGCTTAAGAGCAAGTAAATTTTGCGGTACTACAGTTGTACTGCTGGCTTAAGAAAGTTAACTTTTTCTGTCTGCTTCAGAAGTAGTTCATCATTGCTTATATTATACTAAACTAAAATTTGATCGATAAAAAAATCTAAGGCCCATGTATACTTATGATTTTTTCCTTATAGAATTGAGCTGGTTTAGAAGTGAAGATACTTGCCATCCCCTCATTCACCTTGCCTTAATTGATAAAGTGATCCGAAAATGCAAATTTATTAGTATGAGATTGGGACTAAGCAATGAGTAAGGAAAACATTTTCAGCCAAACTTTATATAATGTGTGACATTTGAGCAGAAGTTGCTCATACCTTATGAGGTATGTATTCTCTTGCAAAAATTGAAGAGAATTATTCCATATGCACCTCTCAAGAATTTTGTCAGTAAGGATCTGCTATTGCTAATGATACAGTTTGGAGATGATGCTGGTGTTTAATGGGAGCAGCTGTTAGGGTTATGCAATGTGAATCTGTCCAAAACACATTTTCGCATGTGAATTCTTATTTATGGTGATTTCTAGGATGTTTGTTTCTTCATCCAAGTTAATGCGAGCTTCATGTTGGTTTAGAGGCTCCAGCCTTCATTTGCTCTGGTAATGGTCACTGCATATCATTGCAGAGAAGCAAAGGGTAAGGCTCTTGATATCAATTACTAGTAAGTAGATCATTCAGTTGATGAAGCTATTTCCCAAAGCAAAAGTGTAGGTCTGTCTGATAAAAATGGTGCTGTGTACTTCTAAAATCTCTACAATCTCATATATTGTTTACACATGCCATATGTCTCCTATGATGTGCAGTCAAATGCCATCCCAAAAGGTTCAGTACGTAAGCTGAATGTTGTCATTATAAAAGCACGTGAATAAAAATATTTAATCAAATATGTAAAAACTAAACATGGAACAAAAAGCCAGCAGTTATGTAATTTTATATTTTTTATTTCCTGACTGTTTTCTATTTGACTTTTTTATGTTGGTTAATATGGTTAATATGTCACATTCTTTCTTATAGATCTCGCTAAAATTTGAATTTTTTTTTCAGTCCACTCCTTTAAACAGTGAACCGAGCAGCCCAAAATCTGTCCATTCCTCTTGCGTAGTGCCTGATCCTCCTCCAAAGCAGCTGAAACCAAAATTAAAGAAGCTAACTCATAGTAGTAATGAAAGTTTAGAATCCTCGCCATGTATGTTTACCATTCTTCCCCCAGGTTGGAGTCAAGAGTCAGACTCAAGTGGCACTGTATACTACCACAATGAAGCATCAAAGAAAAAGGTATTGATTATGAAATATATAAATGTAAACATTTATAATTTTGGCGGGGTCGGAGGGTTAGTTAAATGATGTGAATTTGTGTTTAGTTTTTCACTTCTGTAATGTATTTATAGGGGGGGGGACTGAGCTTTTAAAATATTTTCAGATAAATTGCTTTTAAACTTGGAAATAAAGTATTATGCCTATATATCATATTTGTTTGATTCTGAGATGCTCCTTTTCCCCCATATATAAACATTGCTAAAAATGGGATGGACCTTAGAATTGATGGTGTTTTGCCAGATTACTGTATTCCCCCCCCCAATTGCTGAATATTCCAAGCAGATAATTTTTTTAAATTGCTAATTCAAACTAGAATATTGTTACTTGTAATAAATCAAAGCAAATTATTAAAATGTTTTGTAGATGTGTTTGAGTACTTTTTCAGCATTTATTTTCTTGGAATCACTTTTTTGACAATATTGAAATCAAAGCAGTGCCTTAGAATTAATGGCATCTTAGAATGAAATATGAAGTGTGATTATTGTGTCAATTGATCCAGACTGTGTGTAAGTGTGGCTGCAAATTGCTAGAAAATGGGGAAACTACCTATTTAGCATCAGAATGCTGATACAGAATGTTCACTTACAGCCAGACCTGTTACAAATGCCAGATTTTAGGAATTATTGTACATCTTTTGTGCTAAATTCGGGTCAGGTTAATTTCTTTTCTTTGTGTTCAAAATTTAAGCCAAACTATGCTACTGATGGATTTTTGTAGTGGAATAAACTCATGCAGTGGAAATGACAACTGACTGCCATACTATTCTGCATCTATTCTCCTTCCCTCCTCTTTAGAACCTTTTTTTTTTTTTTTTTTTTTCCCCCATTTTAGCACAGAATATTAGACCAACTATAGTATATGAAGAGAAACATGCCTCAAATAAATCATAAGAGTGCTGAAACAGCCTGTGTTAGGCATAGATTTTTAGCACAGAAACGCTAATGATTTTGACATCGCACAAAGTCCCTCTTCATCAGGAGCAAAGAAATCTGCAACTGGAAAACTAAATTATGAACACATTTATACCCTAAGAAAGTCGAGAGAGTAGTGCCATCTGTTAAATATTTTCAGTTGCAGATTTCTTTGCTCCTGATGTAGAGGGATTTTGTTCGCTTTCAAAATCGATATTTTCTATGCTAAAAAATCTTTGCCTAACACAGTTTGTTGCTTCACTTTTATGATTTATAGTACACGTTCTGTTTTTTTAGGAGAAATCTTCTTCCAGAAAGCTGTTCTTGCTATTGATGTGTGGTAATAAATATCATAATTAACATCATATCATTCATTGTAAAGAAAGATTTGTTTGTCAAAACAGCCAAACTAGAACACAGAAATGAAAATAACTTTAGGAATATTAGTATTACTAGTCTATGTGCATTATCTTATTTCGTGTTTTAAATGCAATTTTCCCCCCACATTGCTTTGATGGTTTTAGTATGTTCAGTCAAGTTACTTATGAATTACGGATTGCATTTCTATTTATTTATTTACTGCATGTTGTATTATGATACTTTATAGACATCTCAGTTTTTATGAGAAACGGTGGTAGTTTTAATATTTATTTCTGCGCATCAGTAACAGGAATAACTGTCAATTGACCAATAAGTAGACTTTGTTTTTAAATACTCCTTTAACATATAAACTTTTTACATGTTCACTGCCCCCATAAGAAGTTAAAGTAATCATTGAGGTGCCAACTTAAAGACTAACTTATTTGTATTGTTTGTAAAGGCATTGGTTGTAAGTGCACTATATATAATTGGGAATGAGTTCACAAAAGTATGGTGAGGCTCATAGCACTATGGTATTTCGATATAAGCTCTATGCCATTAGCATCACTGTTGAGCTCATCGAAAAGTAGATCTGATTTACAGTGTTCAGTGTCATTCCATAAAACATGTAAGATACAGTACTGTATCTTACATGTTTTATGGTAACCTAAGTCTGTAATCCAGACTGATCGGGATTTCGGCGATTCTGGATTAGGATTTTTTCTGGATTATAGATAATCAATTTAAATCTGGTAAGATGGCATGCAGAAATTATACAATTAAAAATATGAAACCGTAATTTATGAAATAAAGAGCAATTATAATCTAAAGAGTATCAAATTTTACAAAAAAAAAAAGCTTAATATTTATTTGTTTACTTTATTAAACATTTCTTTCAATGCGCGCATGCGTAAAGCATACCGTAATGTATGCGCAGTCTTTATGCGCATGTGTAAAGTTTGTGGCTTTGAGGTTCAGATTATAGATCATTCCGGGTAATGGATGTCCGGATTACAGACTTTGTACTGTATAGAAAAATATTACATTAGCTGCACTTTGTCATCATCTTTTTCATTGTCTTTTGATCTACTGCCCTACCACTCTTTAGTTTACGTTTTTCATAGCAACGCACTCCAGCTTCTTTTCTTTCTGTTATTGTTGGCCTTCTACCCAGTCTCTACTAGCATGTCTTATTCGGATCCAGTGCCTCAACTGTTTTGTTTAATCCAGGCATTTCCAAAACTATCGATTCTCAGAATTATTTTATAAATATCTTTTCATTTTTCAGAGTTTTACACAGAATAATTGAATTCAACACAGAATAATTTACACTGCTGGCCATTAAAATTTCAACACCATGAAGAAAAGCAATTACAGAAAACAGGCATGAAAGTTTTCGCGGAATTCCGCTTTTTGAACGACACCCGTGCTGTTTCTGAGATCGATGCAGAACTGTTGAGAAATCGCGACCGGCAAATCTGTGTGTGTGTGTGGGGGGGGGTAAATGGAGGACATGCTCTCTCTCTCTTCCTCTTTTCTTTGTAAAAAAAAAAAAAAAACTTAACATCATGCCATTGTATAATATTACGCCGGGTTAGCGATCAAACGCTAACACCCCTTGTTGTGAACTTTTCGAGTTTACCTGAGCCGAGATCGCGAAATACGTTGTTTCACATCTAGGCGAAGTAGGTGGGGCTTATGTGGAAAGGCAGAACTAGATGCATACGAATATCGAATCAAAGAAGAGCAAGCAACCATCAAACGAGATCTAACTTCAATAATTTCAGCGATCTGTGCTGGCACCATCTGTCACACATAGAGATAACCACTTCCATTCTCCAGTACACAAAACTCTACGTAAAAATTTAAGGAATGCTCATAAACTGTACAAAGAAGAGCTAGAGACAGAAAAGGAGGAGCGAGAATCTAAAAAAAAAAAAAAAAAAAAAAAAAAAGCAATTAAACATTGCAGAAAATAAAGAAGAAAATAAAAAAGTATCAATGAATTGTATAAAAGCTGCTGAAAAGAAATTGAGACTAGCTCGCAAATGGAAATTAGAAAAGTTGTCTGCAAAAGTAGCAAAAAAGAAAAACCATTTTCCCTAAAAATTTTTAATCAGGATCGAGTGAGACTGAGACAAAATAGTTATTTTTTGTATTCCTCCTTTAACTATTATGTTATTTTGTAACTATATTATCTCACATGGTTACTTTTTCTGGTGTTATATAAAGTACTGTTTATTGAGCTAAAAGTGAAGATAATTGAAAGCTATAGTAACAGTTATATATATATATATATATATATAATTTATTTCCTAAACAGTATTGATTAATTGATTATATTATCTCCTAAGTTTAATTAAAGTAGAATTATTTTAAAAGTGTGCATCCATATTGGTAAGTTAATTTGAAAGCAAAATGTTAATAATGTTTTAACGGAGACTGGAGTTAAATCATCACGAAGAATAATATTACAATAGTAAAAATTAAAACATGTAATTATTGTCATTGACCGGAAATTAGCTGACTTTTCAAGGGGAACAAACCAACTCCCGTTCAATGATCAATAATTGATAAAAATACGTAAATATGAAAGTGTTTCGTCTTTACTCGAGTTATAAGTTAAAGCCAAATCGGCAATTCTAGTCAGGCCAAATATTTCCGCGAATAGTTGTTACTCAAAGAACTTATTCTCATGTAGCATTTTAGTCAATTCAATTTGGAGTAAAAATTAATTACTGTAGAGAAATCCTGTAAAATTCGCGGAAATATTTGGCCTGACTAGAATTGCCGATTTGGCTTTAACTTATAACTCGAGTAAAGACGAAACACTTTCATATTTACGTATTTTTATCAATTATTGATCATTGAACGGGAGTTGGTTTGTTCCCCTTGAAAAGTCAGCTAATTTACGGTCAATGACAATAATTACATGTTTTAATTTTTACTATTGTAATATTATTCTTCGTGATGATTTAATTCCAGTCCCCGTTAAAACATTATTAACATTTTGCTTTCAAATTAACTTACCAATATGGATGCACACTTTTAAAATAATTCTACTTTAATTAAACTTAGGAGATAATATAATCAATTAATCAATACTGTTTAGGAAATAAATTATTATTAACTAACTTTGCAGCAATTGCGCAAGTAATAATAACTTGTATTCGCACTAAATGGATTTAAGTTCATACAACATTATATATATATATATATATATTTTATCTCTAAAACTTGTCATTGCTTGAAAATGAGCAGTAATATATAACATAAATATGTATATTAGTGTGTTGTAATGTTGTGTACACTATTCATGTATCAACTGTTAAATTAAGTTACATAAAGAGCATCTTAAAGAAGGTTAATTCATTACAATCTCTTGGTGATTTATTGATTTTTTTTTCTTTTTTTTACAAGTGGAAGATAAAATTAATAGCAAAATAGTAAGTACAAATATTATTTTAGTTTAATTATATGTATTTGTTTAATACTTTTTATATTAAAAGGTTGATATTTTATTAAAATGTGTTTTTTTTAGGTCGCGCGTGCGCAATTAGTTTTTGTGCCCGCGTGTTGTTCAGCTTTTTTTTCCAACTTGCACTTTCATGCCTGAGAAAATGATATTTGTTGTACTTAAGCAGTATGGCATGAAGACAAAATAATTAAATTTGTAAGAAGTTTGGGGGTTTGCAGGGGTGTAAAATTAGTAGAAACAGCTGCCCCTCCCGGGGGCAGCAAAAATGGCCCTTACCTGGCTAGGCATGGAGTCGAACTGGACTTGGATAACAGAAACAGGCAATTGATTCCATGCTACTTCAATTCTATGCCACACTTCATCAACCATATTAGCTGCAGAGGGGTGGCGGGCCACTCTCTCAGCAACCCATGACCAGATGTTTTTCCAGTGGGTGAAAGATCTGGAGATCGTGTAGGCCAGGGCAGCAATTGAATACCCCACGCTTCGAAGAAGGTCAGAACACGACGTGCAACATGTGATCTTGCATTATTTTGTTGGAAGACTTCGTTTGGCAGACCTTGAAGATAGAGCATAACCACTCGATGTCAGATATCGTAAATGTACCAATCTGCGTTTAATTTTACCATCTATCTGAACTAGAGATGTGCATATCATCTACTCAATGGCTTCCCAAATCATCACACCAAGTGCAGGGCCTCTAAGTGGATATTGAATGCAAGCAGAGGACGTGTGGTCTTCTCAGAGCTTCCAAACACATAGACAGCCATCAGAATACTGCACACAGACCTGGGACTCATCTGAAAAGATGACTTTGTGCCACTCCTGTGTCCAGCTTTGTCATTTGGTGCACCAGAGTTACCATCTCTATGTTGCGTTGTCAAGGGAAGCCAAAGCAATGGTAGTTGGGTTGATAGTCCACACTGCTGCAAACATTGACGTAGCATGCAGGCGGATACTGGGTGTGCTGCAAACATGCCTATTTCCTGACTAATGGTCTGTGATGTGGTTGTACGATTTTGCAGGGCTGTCCTCTTGAGCATTATTCACAGGAGGGCATTGAGATCCTGCATGCCATTCAGTATGACCCTCAGCAACCCATTGATCACATATTCGCATGACAGTGGTTTGATGTCGACCAGTGCGACGAGCGATATCACTGAACGATTATCTACATTTTCGACAGACAATGATCCTTTCTCTGTCAAATTCCGACACTTGCTGGTAAGCATTTCTTATTATTATTCAAGGCATAACACAATATTCTGAGCAAACTCCAACCTTATAAAGAGCTTTCTGAATCAGAAATCCACTACACAACTTTTCTTTTATGCAGAGGGTCAGACGTTTCTCCCTCCTGCATCATCTAAATGCACTGAAATACTAATCATTTGCCTATCTCAACCTCTTCTTCCTTTCATGTGATTTTGACGTTCGTCAGATCATTCCTTCCTGGTAATGCAATTTTAATGGCCAGCTGCGTATATGATGAACTAACGTATTTGTTTAGAACATTTCATATTTTTAGTAAAAGTTCTGTTGTGTTTTATCACAGTCTCCAAGAAGTGAGATACCAACTGTTCCATATGTTTATTAAATTAAAATTGAAATTCAACAATATTCATTTTAGTAGAATCATTTTAACTTTTATTTATATAACATAAACCCGCTGTAGTGTTAAATAAGCTTAAAATAACTAAACGAGTTCTCAATATACCAGTAATATATCTTTAAAATAAGAGATATCAGGAAAAAAAAGGTATGATTTTGGTGAAAGAATCAAAAACTTATTCTTTCAATAAAAATAGTCTTTTTTTTACTCAAAAATGTAAAATTATTGCCCACTTCACACGTCTGCAAAAGCAAAAGAATAACAAATTCTAAAATAAAAGCTACTGAGCTGATAATAGATGATGAAACGTCTCCATGCTTGAATATTTTTGATGAACAATTATCTCTGAGTGCCTCTACAAACATAAAGTCAATTCTGAACTGCCTCAATATTTTTATTTAGTATTATGTGAAAAGATACCTGTGACCCATGGGTGATGCTCTTGGCACAGAATGAAAAATTTTTTTGTACCTACCTGTAATGCTCATGCAGTGAACGTGTTTTAAAAGTCTGCACTAAGGAATTTTGAGTATTTACTATTCACATAAGTGTGTATTCTAAAGTGATAATTATATTTAAGAGAAGTACTGTTTCAGTTTATTATGAATGTCTTTTATCTATATGTTTTAAAGCGATTTATTTCACTTTTGAATAACTGTTTTATATATCTGCTTAACCTTCTGTGAAAGGTAGTTTAAATGCTCCATAATACAAATAATTGTCAACCAAATAAAATATTCACTAATTTTTACTCTATGGCGAGTTTTTAGTGAGCATCAAGTTTGACAAGCCATATTAAAATTTTCAATTAGTATTCCTTTTGAGCTTTGTTTGATGTTTTGTTAATTCCAGTGTTTTTCTATTTATTGACACAAACTCTAAATCACTAAGTAGGAACTTTAGATAAAGTGATAGAATTAAAATATCTATATAAACTGCATTACATCTATTCATATGCTAGTGGGTGTAAACCAAATGTCACCAACCTAGTCAAATCATATTATTTCTAAAGATTTTAGATTTATCGTAAACGATTAACAAGTATTTTTCTTATAAAAAGGCATATCATGATTTAAATTCATAGAATTAAGAATTTGAGGCTAACCATATTCTGTAAGAAGTAGAGCTGGGGCAAATCGCATGTATTCGTTACTGAGTAACGGGTACATCGGTTGACTCGAAGTACTGATTCGGTACTCACAAATTCATTTCGTTACTCGCATCTGTCGTACGATGCGGTTTATTCGAGTACGAATGATGCGGTTTCTATGCAAATACGAATGATGCGGTTTCTGTGCGAATATGAATGATGCGGTTGCTGAACGGATACGGTTGTGTCACAATGCGCTCATATTTTCCATATATAATTTTGAATTTTTTTTGGGCATCGGGCAAACTCTTGTTTACATTATGTGTTTTAGTTGAAATATTATTTAGTTGTTGATATTTAAGAAGATGAGCAATTTTGATTTTGAAGCATTATTTTGTATTTGCCTTTTACATGAAGATTTATGTTTGTAATTTGAAAATTTAGATGATTATTGATTTTTTTTCTTGAGCGTGCCATAGGGAGATTTTATTGATTTGAAATATTTATATACTGCACTTAGGTATTGTTTATATAAGAATATGTAGGTTAATATAGGTTCTTTACTTCCTTGTACGAAATAAAAAGGTAGTAAGTATTGTAATCAAGAAAACTTTTGGATATATTTTAATTTTAACAGGAATATCCATTTTTGTCGATTACGGAATGCATGTGAATTATTTTTTTGGGTGACGTCTGTACGTACGAACACAATGAAGGACTCCTTTTTTTTTTTTCTTCCAAAAACGGATTGTTAAATGTAATCCCATTTACTTTAAGCTGATACTTATGACTAATGATTATGACTCTAAGTTGATACTTGAAAGGGATTTTTTTCGTGATGTGTAAGTAGGTATGCATACATTTTGCTTAACTCAAAAACGATTAGTTGTAGAACTTTGAAATTTTGTATATGGGTCCATTATAACATCTAGATGTGCACCTCTCTTTTTATTGCAATCAGTAGTACTACCCAACGTAAATATGTATATATAATATATATATATTAAAAAAATATAATTAAATGCAAAGTATATATATATGTCCTTATAATTAAATGTAAAGTACACACATATATATATAAATATAAAATAAAAGCCTTGTCTTTTATTTTATTTAATTATCACTAAGTAAGTTACTTTGCTTTTATTTTTGCAATCGTTGGTTGTAGTCAGGACTTAATTTTTAAAATTAGAAGTGCTGGAGCTCTATGGAAGGCCATCAGGAAAGATGAATAAATAAATAAAAATAAAAAAAAATATTACAATAATAAAATAATTAGCAACTATAATATTAAATTATTATTATTATAATTCAGTAAAAATTTAATTATTTCTTAAATTAATGATGAATAACTAAGTAATGAAATAAAATACCAGACATCATCTTGTTTGGGGGCTGTGGCTGAAATTGCAATTAAAGAACTAAGCTGAGCATTAGCTAAATTTAGGCTTTTGATGAGCAAATAATGTACTGTTTACCAGAGTATGGATAGAAATTTGGTTATGTAGCCAGCCCATTCTTCTAAAACGACGTCTCGTCGCTGCCTTCCACCACCAATACCTTTTTTTTTCGGTTTCGGTTATGGCAAAGCACACTAAGGCTATTGCCTACAGGGAGGGATGCCTTCGTGGAGAATTTTTTAAAGGAAACTGTCTCATATGCAAATTACACATGGGAAAAACCACGAAAACGCCCGTGTAGCCAACCTTTAGCCGGGAATTGAACCCCGAACCGAGCTATTAGTGTTCAGGGACTTTACCGCTTGAGCTCTGGTGGGCTCTTTTTTCGATTTATTCGCTGTTTGAAAAACAGGTGTTTACGATAAAGCAAGCACCTGTTTACTTCAATTAAAATGGGTTAGACGATATGACTCTTACTACTTTAATCTCACTTAGCTTTTGATTTCTAATATTGATTCAATATTTTCTGTAGACAAAGTATTCTGATTAGAATAATGGATTTCAAACATGTTCAAAAGGTGTGTATCTGAATATAATTAGGTTTTTATAACATACGGCCCATTTTATTAGTTTCACATATTTCTAAAGCAATTGAACCACAGTATCGCTGTTTTGAAAGAAAGCAAAAATGTGACATATGTATGATGAACATTAATATACATGCTTTATTAAAAGTAGTCAGCCTTTTTAAACGTGACCGTCTATGCTTTTAGAGGATTTTGGAGCTCTGTGCATTTGCTCTGGCATCTTAAGTGATGTTCAATATCAACGTATGTTTATGTTCTCAAAAATACAGGTCTCTTTCAGAAAGCGACCTCTTGGAAGTCATCAATAAATGATTCAGTATAGTTATTTTCTAATAGATAATAGAATAAATTAATTTTAACATCAATTTAAAAATGGCTGCTTGTACTAAGAGTTACGAGCAATAAGACTCTAATTTTTCTTTCGCAATTAGCTGTTATGTTAGCTGAATTGTTTTCTGCATAATCTTTATTGTGTATAATTGAAATATTTAGCTATGCGTTCAACAAATATACAATAAATGTAAGAAAAATCATTTAAAAAATTAAAATTTGAAACAATAATAATTTTCTGTTATATATAAAATATTATTAATAAATGATGAATTTATATCATATTATATATAAATCAAAATTTAAACTCCTATTCCTTTATAATAAATTGAAGAAAAGCTATAAAGTGAATTAATTTTTAAAAACAAAACGAAAATTTAAAAAAAAAATTTTGTCATATACCTAGAATCTAAAAATGACGAATACTGAATTTTACAACTCGTATAATAATAAATGCATATTCATATTGTAACAGAAATTTTGTTAGAAGAAAACTGTCATAACATGATGCATATTTATCATTATCATGAACCAAAACAGCATGCTTTACATCCTTACAAATATAGGTGATAGATTTTAACATTTATTTCTGCATATACTTACGTTTCCCAAAGACACGAAAGCAAGTTAAGCAGATTTTTGTTGTACTAAGCAGACTTAAGTTCTCTGTTAGCTAGTGTAACATAATTTCGGATTTTATGAGCCTTCCAGAATTATTAGCAAAATAGTGGAAATGTCTTTACAAAGTGTTTCTGTAAGCAAACAGCAGATGTACACTGAGCAGTGATCAACTGATATATTTCTTAAATGATTTGGTTTAGTTGATTATGACAAAACACACTGGGGCTATGTGCCTAAGAGGAAGAATTCCCTCGTAGAGCACTTTCTTAGGAAAGCTGGCTCATATGGTACGTGGTAAGCTGGCTTGTAAGTTGGTACATAAAAAAAACCACGAAAACGCCCATGAAGTCAGCCCGTTCGCCTGAGATCTAACTACCAGTGTTCAACGATTTTACCGCTCGACCGCTGGTAGGCCATAAAAATTTCCTTACCCTTTATAGATTTCTAAATTTCTTTTAAGTTCTTCCTTAATTCGTACTTAACCTATACATGTGCAAATGTTTTTATCGATCATATTGTTAAGTGTAAAAAGCAAGTTGACATTTATAATATAGCATTCCTTGTCTCAACAAATAACAGTCTCAACAAGGAGTTTTTGGAAAAGGGATTATTCGGGGAAAATTCACCCTTTTGTCATTAGCGGTTCTGATGAAGAGAATGGGAGGAGACAACGAATAATGGACAAATAACAAAAGCTAATCTGTAACAGAGTCTCCCAGTTTCTGTATTTGTATTTGGGAAAGTTTTATGGTCATTATGAAAAAGTGAAAATTTGATATGGATACCACATGACTTCCTTCTACGACTATTTAAATTGTGCTTATTTTTGCTGCACTTCATTTAAACTTATGTCCTCGAATTATTCTAACTTAATTAAGCGATACCCGAAGGCAAGTTACAAATGGCATCAAACATTTCAAATTTTGAAACTAAATTTATGGTCAATCTTTGTCCTACGGGACTCAAACTTCTTGTATTTTTATTTTTTCATAATGAGTATAAAACTTTGCCAGATATAAATATAGAAACCAGAAGATGACATTAAAAGTTAGATTTCATAATTTGTCCAAAATTAATTCTTTTTAAAATTTGACATTGACAAAATATGAATATTTGCGTCATTTAAAATACTTCTGTATTTTTGTTGCACCGTATTTAAACTTTCTTTCTCGAGTTATTGACATTAAATTGCATTAATTCCATTATCTATTGGAAAATATTTATAGCAAATCATCTATTTACAACATCTCTAAGAGCTCACTTTTTAAGAGATCCGTATTTTTGGGAACATAAACAAACATTGGTAGTGAACATCACCTTTTTAAGACCACCACATGTAAAATCCTCTAAAAGCATGAATGGTTGCATTTAAAGAGGGCCCATTACTTTTAATAAAGAATGTAACATTAATCTTAATTATACATGTTTTTGATGTGTGTGCCAAAATAGTGATACCGTACTTCTGTTGCTTTAGAACTGTGTGAAATTAAAAAAATTTAATTAATTTTAATTTAATTTAGTTTAATTAAAAAAAATTTAATTTAATTTAAAAAATGGATACTATATAACAAAAATGTTAGTATATTCAGATACACACCTTTTGAACACGTCTGAAATTCATTATTCTGCTCAACATAATTTGTCTGCATAAAATAATAAATAGTATTAAAAATCAAAAGCTAAGTAGACGTAGAAACAGTCATTTCTAAACCATTTTAATTGAAGTAAACAGACGTTCGCCTAATCGTAAAGTAAACATCTATTTTTCAAACAGCAGATGAAATGGGAAAGAGGGAATTGGTGGGGGAGGGCAGTGAATGAAATAACACTTTTTCGAGCTGGGGATGAAATGAGAAAGGAGGAAATGATAGTAAGCCAATAAGACAAAATCTGGTATTTTACTTTATTATTTAACTAGTCATCATAAATTTAAAAATTATTTTAATTTCTATTTGTTTTTACATTTTTATTAAATTTTACTTATAAGTATTTTATATTTCAGGTGCTAATTATGATGTTACTTTAATTATTCATTATTTTAATCACTATTTTTTATTATTTAAATTATTAACTTTTTTAATAAGTAATTTTTTATTATTTTAATTACTAATTAATGTTATTATTGTAATATTTATTTCATTTCTTTCTTTCTTTTATTTTTTTCCTATTTTCCTGACGGCCTTCCGTAGGCGCTTCTTTCTGACTTTAGAAACTAAGCAATAGAAAATTTAAACCTTATCAGTCTATAGGCTCAGGATACGGATACCAATTGATTTTACCGAAAGTAGCGATACGATAGTAACGAGTACTGGTTCACCGAGTAACGAATACATACGGGTACACAATTCCTCGTTACTTCTACAGCACTAGTAAGAAGGAACTTACTTTTTATGGAAAGATTCATTGTTTCTATTATTCTGTAAAAAATAAGTTAAGCAAATTAATTGCATTCTTTGTTCTATCATAAAATCATTTTGTTCTTTGCTAACATCAAAGTACTAGTTTTTTTAATAACTAGCAAACCTAACACGAATTAGATTTTATTATTCCATAATTTTATGTCTATATGAAAATATTTTGAATCTGGTTTAGCAATGATTAATTAATAATTTTATTTTGATTAAAGAAGATTTTAAGCTGTTTTAGCAGTGGTTAGTAAGAACAGATGGTCTGTGCTATGTGAAATATTGCATCAAACATTATGACAACTGTCAAAAGTTTTTACCATCCTAAATTACTAAAACAAGTAACAGAGACATCTCAGATGTATAAGATAAAAGCTGAAATGATTTATCTGATAAGCATAAAATGCCTCCCAACAATGAAAAAAATGGACGAAAAATTAAATGTCAACCGGAAATCTCTCAGAAAATACTGGACAAAGTAGATCTTGTCTTATGAAGTATCAAGCAGATGTTCCCTCAAAATTGCATAGTGGCCTGGGCATTTCACAAATGCGTGAAAGAAAAAAAATCAAAAGTGTTTAAAATAACTTGATACACAATTCTATGTAATAAATTTTAATTATGAGATATTTTTCTAGAGTGTCAACAAATTTAACAATTAGAAAATTGCCCCAGAAATTCAGTTTTAAAATGATGTGTATTTGTCAAGCTGAAAATATAATTTTAGTGGTGAGAATCTTATTTGAGTATGACTGTATGTATTTGAAAATTTATTTATTATATGTCATAAAGTTGTATCAGAATTGCCATTCTGACTGTTTAACTGCATAAGATTTGAAATGCAAGCAAATTGTTAGTTCATATCTCATTTTAATAGCATCAGGTAATAAAGGATGTTGCACACACACACTTTCTCCTATCACAGCAAGCCAAGTATTTCTTTATTTAAAATGTTATTCATTTCAACATTTTAAAGTCAGAATTTGTATTACAATAAAGCTTCATATGCAAACTCATTAAAACTTTTTTGAATTGATCCTATAGATGATTCCAAATGCCTGGTGAGGTTCAAATATAGTGAATATTCTTGCTGCTGTCCAGTATATAAAAATTTAGTTCTTGGATCTTAGACTTCTATTTATCACTATTTCTGCATTCATCTAGTCTTCTTTGTTCTGTTCTAATTCCAGATTTTTGCTTATTTCTTCAGTCTGCTTCATTCCTTGAGCCTGGATTAAAAAGTCTGCTTTTTGATTGCATTGTTCTTAATTATGATCAGTTAAATGTAGAATAGTTTTGCTTTCAACTAACAGTTATCACTTTGAAAAATGGTGAACTATGAAGTGTATTTATTAAATAGCAGATTATAATGAAGGAAAATTTGCAATTACCTGTATAAATAAGTTGAAACTTCTGAAGGTTAGATGGTTTTCAGTTTAAAAAAATTATCAAATTTCTTACAAAACATTGTATTTTTAGGATTAATTTAAACATATATCAAAATCATTTAACTGTTCTTCAGCTTTGAGGCATTTATGTGTAAGTTTGGGCTGTAGTGATATATACAAAAATGCTAATGCAAAATGTAGTGTTAAACACATATTGCATCAAATATATAAAATCTGTCTGGGAAGCTCATGGGCAGAACATTAAATCTTTATATGATTTTATCCTGATATACCAACATGGTTACCTTGAAAACAATAATTTCAATAATAATGCTAATAGATTTTTTGCCATACTAATTTCTATTGTTGGAAGCACTGCTGAAGGTCTCTTTCTGATAGATCACACAACTACTAGGCCATTTTAGTTTTGATATTCTCCCTGCTTTCCTAATACTGTCACTGCAATTTCATTTTGATTTTTGGAAGTGGGAAAATGTCTGTAGATGCTTGATCTTGGGAAAATTGGAAGGACGTTTTAGTGCTGAAAAAATAGGATTTAAGGAATGGAAATTATCAAGTCTTGAATGTAAATTATGAACAGTTAGTGCTGTGATAAAATCATACAATTTCTTCTAATACCTGTGGTCACATACCTCATGCATGATCTCGTATTCATCTCAAAGTATTCAGATAGTAAGCTGCTTGTGAAATGAATTCAGGATGCTCATTTCCCCAAATGTTGGAAAAAGGAATATGACTGTGATTTGATTTCTGATCTGCTTCTTTAAGATTATTTTGCTTAGTTCTTGGATCTTACATATTTTACTACTTCATTGTCAAATCATATTTGTAAACCTAAGATTCTTTATCTGCAATCACTGTTTGAAGAAAATCATGATTTGCCCTGATTTTTGTGATAGAGTAATTTATTAGCATTTAATTTATCTCAATTTATTTCATCAATCAAATGGTTTGGTACATGTATTTAATATTTTAGTAAATTGTTCTTTGTATACATTTTTCTCATTTCTAATATCCTATTCACATGATTGGTGTTTTCCCTGAATAACACTCTTTAGTCATTGTGATGGTTAGTCATCAATCATGCAAAATACAAGATAATACACGAGCAATGTTTTCGTAGATGATGGTAACTGAAGATTAGAATGCTTTACCATTATTAATCATATCATCTTTTTGTTATTGGAAGCATTTGACCCAACTGAGTAATGCTGACCACTTCATTGTAAATTCTCTGTAAGTCTTCCTTCTTTTTATGAATTTTTGTTTCATTGTTCCCAAGTTTGATGAGAAAATTTATGTTAACTTGTTGCATCGGTAATACATTGCTCTTTATTGCAACTTAACAAAAAAGGAGCTTTATTTAAAAAGCTGTTATTCAGCTAAAAACAAAACTTATACCGAAGACAATGAACAGCCCATTGTGTTACTTTCCAACATCACACTAGTGTTGTTGAGTGGAGGAAAACATAATTCACCAACTTAACATCGATAGTTTATGAAAAGCACTTCAGTTTGGATTAACTGCTTTTCCTATAGTTTTTCTGGTTTAAAAACTAATGCAAGTTGCTGCTGATTTTATATTTATAATTGTTTTTGTACGAGTTCTCATGTTGTTACACGGGTCTTTATTAAGACTGGAAAATTTTTACATGATATAAGTCACAAATACTCCCAAGACATTTCTCTTTTTAATGAAACCAAACTTACTCATAAAAGTCATGAATTAGCAGCACCTGCGGTAATCCATTCATCTACTTTTATCTGTCCGTAAACAAAATGACTCTGTGCATGGTGAATACTGTAAATGGATGGAACTGATGATGCAAATCATTATCCCAGTTTATTTTTTCTTGTTTTAAAAATTTGTTGTCATAAAAGTTCTAACTGGGATTGCCCTTGAAGTACTAGCAAAATTTAGGACAAATAAATATTTAACTTTCCTTGAAAAACTAAGATTAATGATCAAAATTCAGGGATTCAAATTCAAATTCAGATCAAACATTCAAATTAATAATTCATCTTTTAATTACTTACTTAGGCTCTAAATTAATAATTTGGTAATTACTTTTAAAAAATACAGCAAATTTTACTTCTTGGAATTCTTTAATGCATTAAAAAATGTTCAAACTCGTGAAAACCGAGAGGACTGCTTTTTTTTTTTTTTTTTTTAAGCTCAGACTTTTTGAATGATCCCATACTTAGTATCTGTTGACATGTTAGTTTGCATTTTTAATTGTTAACTGCCTGCTAATCTTAAGTAATGAAGTAGTAATCTTAAGTAATGAAGTAGTACAATGAAGTAGTAATTTGCTAATCTGTTAATTACACTTGCCTGCTAATCTGAAGTGTTTTCATGATGCAGTCACTGGAGTTTATGGATACATGGTCTTTTTGCTGAAAGGCAAGCACACAGTTCATTGTAACCTTTCTGCTCTTTATATGTGTAATTGATGTATTTCTAGAAATATTTGTACAATATGTTATGTACAAATTAATGCAAACTTATGATACTTTAGGTATTTTTCAATGTATATTGATGCGATATATGTTGCTTTATAATACAGTGGAGCACCTGTTATACGTCTTTCAAGGACCATTTAGAAATGACATATAAATGAGAAAAGTATAAGCAAAATTTTAATTTACAATGTGAAACACACACATATATATTTAACTGCACAATTTGGATACTACTTGTCTACTACTACTGGTATTACACTATTATATTAACTATGTTTAAACAAAATTTAAATTAATATTCCAAATAAATATTCAATTAATATTAATAGTTTAAACAAATAATTTAAACATTTTTTATAATTAATATTTTAAAAATGATATTAATACAAATTAAATATTTTTTAAATCATAAGAGTAAAACAACATGTAAATGTAAAAAACATATCAGCCAGAAGCATATAAAAGGTGCTCCACACTGTACTTTAGGATGCTTGTAAAAATGTCATTTTTGATCTAATTGAGTTTGATTTATTGACATGACTAACATGTATAAAAATCCATGAGAATTACATCAGAATACAGTAAATCACATTTCTCTATGTAAATTAGTTACAGTAAGATCACATTTTTGGTACATTTAATAGAGTTGTTGTTATGTAAATATCAACTATAGGCACAGATTCAAATAATTACTTCCTTTCCTTGGAAAATGCCTATTTAAACAAAATTTACTATTAAGAGGAAAATACGAAATTGAATATTTATTAAAGTCATTTTGAATATTTATTAAAGTCTGATAAAAAGTTTATGACGCTGAAGTGTTTTTTCTGGAAAACTTGAGAAGAATGTAGCAGTTGCAGTGAAGAAATATTCTATTGTATGTAGGACAGACTGTTGAGTGACTGCACAGAATGTCACTTTTATGTATTTTTTTTAACAAGTTGTCCACTTGCTTAAGTGTTATTAAAGGAAAGTTTAATTATTTTTGGAACTGTAATAAAAAAGAGAGTGAGAAACTATATCTGTTGAATTTCAGTCATTGTGCAAGAGATTGCTATTTTTTAGATTACTTTTTTAAAAAAAATTCATCTAAAAATTATCCATTATCATTTTCAGTTAGGCATAATGAGGCTTAAGTTTCAGAAGCCATTTATCACAAATCAAAGGTTACATGCTAACAAAGTCGGTGAATAGAAGCAACAAATAAACAGCATTATCTGCACATGAAAAACGGAGGAGATGGCATATCTTGCAATGTAAATGATCTAACGGTAATGAAAACATTTTCAGTGACTGAAGCTGCAGGCGACATATATTTCTAAAATAATTTGCAAAGCAGAACTTGGAATCTGTAAGGAGTTTGCCAATAATGAATGTGTGCCAGAGTAGGGGTATGTAACTCTTAAGAGGTCAAACTCCTGCGAATACATTTTAATGCAAATTTAATGATTGTCAAAAGGAAAACTGGAAATTATTATTAAATCAAGTGGTTGTCTTGTGCTGTTTTAAACAGGAATCATTATTTATTATGAAATGCTAATATTTTTATATATACTTAATAATTTTCTAGCAGGAGCAAAAATACCATCACTTTGGCCCTCAATAAAATACCTCTTTGCTGAAGAAACAATTTTTACCATAATCAATAATTACATGATCAATAATTTGGCTCTGTAGACGCATTTTTACTTGACATACATCTCAAAACTTCGATGTTATACTTTAAAATATTGTTGATTTTATACCTGCTGAATAATTTATATGCCTGAAGTCAACCTAGCGAATCATTATGTATTACTTTTTGCTTTCATCATCACACAACTATCACTATACAGCAGCATGAGCAGTGACTAGTGCAGCAATGTTTAAATAAGTCTTTAAAAAATGTTAGTAATTGAATACCAAATAACCTTTTATGTTCACATTATAATGATTACAGACCTGTACTGCAAAGTGTTGAATGTGTTTATGAAGAGAACATTACCCATGTGCATTTGATATTTTTTATTAATAAAACATGTGGGAAGTTCTGATTCTTAATTTCACTTTGGCTCTCAATAAAATACCTCTTTATTGAAGACATAGTAATTTTTACCATAAATCTACATGATCTATAATTTGGCTTTGTAGACGCTTTTTTACTTGACATACGTCTCAAAACAAAATGTTATACTTCGAAATATTGTTGATTTTTATACCTGCTGAATAATTTATATGCCTGAAAGCAACCTAGTGAATCATTATTTATTACTTTTTTGCTTTCATCATCACACAACTATCGCTATACAGCAACATGAGCAGTGACTAATGCAGCAATGTTTAAATAAGTCTTTAAAAAAAATGTTAGTAATTGAATACCATATAACCTTTTATGTTCACATTATAATGATTACAGACCTGCACTGCAAAGTGTTGAATGTGTTTATGAAGAGAAATTTAACAGAAATTTCTTTCCATATGCAAAAAATAAATTTTGTATATTTAGTGCTGTTTGAAATGAGAATAACTGATTTGTTATTCATTGCAAGCACCTTGTGTGGCTGCAGTGGGTGGCAAATTTTTCAAAATTTATAAAAACACCCAGCAACAAAATTTGTATATAATTTAGGGAAATGCTTGGCATTAGAATTTCGAATGTGTGGAGACTGTGCTGGGTTGCAAAATATCTAGTGCTTGTTGTGGATAAGCCTAATGTGTATGTGGAAATGCATTTATTCAGGACTCAGGTAAGCTTTAAGCATGTGCGGGATATAGGCATAAGTGCAATAAATAACTAACCTAATATAATTCAGGCTTAACTTCTTCAGCATATAATAGAAACAAGACAAAATTTACAGAGCATCATGTCTTCAACCGCCAATCTCATGATATATCGCCAATATTTTATAATGGTCGCTAGTTAAGCTTTATGGTGATAGGCATGAATTCGAAGGTTTTCAGACATCTCTAAGAAAATGCAACGTTTTCCAATTAATCGAATTTGTGAAGAAATGGGGACGAGTGGTAATACATGAAGATGATATGAAAGTATTCTTTGGGGATGACAGTATCTCAATAATCAATCAATAAACAGATGGCAAAATCTGTAGTATGGTCCTAAAGCCAGTGTCACTACTGATAGTGAAGAAAATGACAGAGATGTGTTGAGAACAAAAAAAAAAAAAAAAAAAAAAAAAAGATAATTTAGTGGGAATCCTCCACAAAGTAACTGCAGGCCTTGAATAGTGAAACTAACTGATCCAGAAATTATATCTGTTCATTGAAGTAAGGGAAAAGAATCGGCTCCCGACATGAAGTAATTTAAATAAATTACATTGAAAGAAATGTTTAATAAAATAAGCAAGTAAATAATGAGTTTTTAATATAAGTTTTGACTTCCTTAAGGTCATAAAGGCTTCAGTATTTCATATTTTGAATTTTATAATTTCTACATGTCATCTTACTAGATTTAAAACGATGATCAAATATCTGGAAAAATCCCAAATCCAGAATAAGTCCCTATGAGTTCGAATCTTGGACTTGATACTGTAAGTTTGTGATAATGAAAAGTGGGGAAGATATTTTAGAGTTATCAAATATATAATCTATATTCATAAACTCTTTAATTATATAAAATTAGCTTGGTTTAGAATCGTTTTGGTTGAAGTTTCTCAAGTCATAACTGGGCAGAATCAACCTATATAGACAGAATGCAAATTTATTTTAACACGTTTGCTGCCAAAGCTGATTGAGTGTTTCTGTTGTTTATTATTTAAATAGCGGAATAATAGGTTACTTCTAGTTATAACTGAATTCACATATAGTTGACATATGAAATAATACTTTTCCTCCCACTGGCAACTCTTCTCAGGGCCTCACCTTTTGTGAGTACGGATGTAACAAACCTGACGTACCCTAGCTCTTCAGGGATAATTTTGGTGAGACAGGTGACACGATTCTGGTGCCCCAGTAATATATCTGCTTTTCCATCTCCTATCCTCTCAGCTGAAACTTTCTCCTCTTCGAAGGTTGGGGCTCATCATGAGAAAATGGAACAGCCCTTGTGTCTAGTTTTCCAATGGTGAGAAAACTGCTCATGTGTTTGCTGTGTGTGAAGACCCGTGTTGCTAGAAAGGAGGGTCTTGGTAGTTGAGGGGGAGGTACTGTATCCAACACACTGCTTTGTCCTCTGCTTCAGCTAAACGGAAATCATCTTGTCATCCTCGTGATTGTGAATTGACTGGTCACTTCTCCTTATGTCAGTGGCTTGGGGAAAGCTCTCTGGAGTACCTGCTTTTGGGAAAGCCGACTGAGGGCTTCAGTTTGTGTATAGACCTGGTTATCCCTGGTACAGGAATCTGAATCCCCTTGTTGGAGGTGGGTGAGGACGCTGGGTCTGAATTTTTATTTCCTTCAAATACAGCTTCAAAAATTTTTATTATACCTCATGAAACTGCCAAGGAATCATCAAGACCTCAAACTATGGAAATTACAGAAAACACTCCAATTCTCCATTTTGTTCTCCAGTTTTTGGTTATGACAGGATCTGCTGAATTGCATAAAGTGTCACCTTTCCTTGTTCAAAAATATGTAAAAGCCTTTGCTGAAGAACCAAAATTAATTAAACACTTATGGTCTGGTGACTTATTAATATAAACTGTCTCTGTTAATCAATTGAAGATCCTTCTTACTATGTCAAAAATGGGACAAGTTGCTGTTATGGTTTCTCTACAAATTTCTCTACAAAACTCTGAATTCTAGTCGTGGCATGATATCAGAAGTCAACCTATTAACAGTATTGAATGAAAAATTCATTGTCGAACTTGCTGAGCAGAATGTTTGCGATGCAAGTCGTATTAAAATAAGGGATAGTCAGTTGATACTAAACATGTTATTTTGACCTTTAACACTCCTCAACTTCTAAATCACATTAAAGCAGGTTATTTGCATTGGCCGGTGGGACTCTATATGCCAAACCTTGTGCGTTGTTTTCAATGCCAGCGGCTTAGGCACTCAAAGGCTGTATGTTGCGGTAACCTTACATGTGCTCGCTGCTCTGTTGTGGATCATGAAAGTGAGGGTTGCATTGCTGAGCCTCTTCGTGTTAATTGTAAAGGGAGTCACCCATCCTTCTCTCACTCCTGTCCCAAATAGAAATCTAAACTATAAGGGCAACCAAAAAGATAGCATATACGGAAGCTAAGAGATTGTTTGAAAGCACTCAACCTCACCCAAATCGGAGTTTTGCCAATGCAACAAAATCTGTTCACTCAGTAGCTATTCAGACATCACTTATCATTCAAACAAAGACTAAAATTGAAGTACCACAAAAAATGCCAAATGGCAATTTATCTGCCCGTACTAAAAATACACTAGCTCATAAATAACCTGAAGTAATTAATATTAAAAAACAAGTGAAGTCCTCTTCAATATAACATAAGCTCAAAAACAGTAAATTCTGGTCATACCTCATTACAGAGTATGCTATCAGATATGCCTAATTCTGAAATGGAATTAGAAGAAGGATTAGCTCCACCAAAAAACCTACCACGCCTAAAGAAACAGCATAGGCAAAATAAATATTCAGGATGGATACCTTAATTTCTGGAAACTGTCATGGATTTTATCAAGGTCTAGTGAATATCAAAAGCCTGATAGATATTTATCACCCTGCCTGTTTTGAAGTGCGGGAGACATTTCTCAAGCAAGATAGCACAACTAAGTTGCAGAGATATTCAACTGTCAGGAAAGACTTTTTGTCTGGCGAGCGTATTGCATTAAGTGGAGGTGTTGCTATCCTCACCTGCTATGTCTACCCTTCGTCTATCTTTCCTTTGAACACATGTCTCCAAGCTGTTGTGGTACAGATCAATATCAGAATGCTTGCAGGGGTGTTTGTACTCCGGGGATTTTGAACTTCAATACTCGGAAATTCCGGGGATCGTCGTTCAAAAGGAAGTAGGAATAATAATGAATTATTTATTTTGATCTGGGTAATTTTGTTTGCTTTGAAAGCAGAAAATGCAAGGTAAGCGTGTGTGGTGAAAACTTTTCCTTTCTTTCTTCAAAGGCAGTGATAATGCGTGAAAAGGGGGGAAAAACTTCTTTTTTGTTCTTTCCTTATTGTGAGTTATGACTCATTCCCCCACTTCTCGGACATTCTCTTCTGGATTCTTTTCGGCAAGTAGGCGCGGCAGAAAAAAAAGGGAGATACTTCGTTCGACCAGATGTGCAATCACGTGACTCTGAGTTCAAAGGTTTATCTCTCCTGGCGTGGCACCAATAAGTAGAGAAGGAGGATTTTTCGGCGTATTAGCTATTTGTCATTGATTGCTTCTCAACTTTTTTTTCTCCGCTGTGTAAAATTTTCGTTTCATTTATTGATGCACGTGTAAATTTTTCGTTTCGTTTATTGAAATATTTTTTTATTTATGTACGCAAGAGAATTTCACTATGAAATTTCTCGATATAAATAGTGATATTATACAATTAGAAGAAGGTGCCCGGAATGCATTTAGGTGGAATTGGATTGAATGGAGAGATGATAATGGGGATACCATCGGCACATGGTGCAAGAAAATAAATGTTGCTGGACAAGCATATTGTGTTTTTTGTAACTCACTGCTGAAGTATGGTGGGGAAGGATTCAAGGCTTTCACAAATCATTCTAAAACTGTGACGCACATAAAATATTTAAAGTGCATTAGACATTCAATGACTTTAAGTAATTATGCTAATTCAAAAAATACTGATGACTTACTGGAGACTGATGCTCGGCCATTGGATATAGTGACAAGAAAAGCACACCAAGAGGTATTAATAACTTTGTTTATCGCCGAGAATTCTCTTTCTTTCAATGTAGTTCCCAATTTAATTAAACTCTGCAAAGAATTGAGCCGCGATCAGACGGCACTAAACTCGTTGAAAATGTCCAGGACTACTGCATGTTGTAAGATGAAATATGGGCTCGCAAAAACTATTAAGGAAAATATCATTAAAACTTTAAAGGAGACTCCATTTTCTCTAAATTTGGATGAAAGTACTAGCAATGCTCAAGAAAGTGTACTGGCAATATTGGTGCAGTTTTATGACAACAATCAAAATGAAGTTGTAGTTCATCATTTTGCATCTCTAAAGATGGAATCTTGCAATTCAGAAGCTGTTTTTAAAGCAGTTGTTAATACTATTGAAGATAATAATATTCCATGGACAAACTTAATTAGTGTATTAATGGACTCATGTAACACCATGCGTGGAAAAAAAAAGGGTGTTGAAACCAGACTACGATCAAACAAAGCACCCCACGTATTAGATATTGATGGTGACACATGTCACACAGCTAATAACTGTGCAAAAAAATTTGCTTCATGTTTTGATAGATACTTAGAAGATTTGTTTGATGACATCTATTTTGATATGAAAAGCTGCAGTAAAAGAGAAAATTTTTTCAAAATCTGTGAATCCCTTGCCATTAAAAAACTTAAGCCCTTGAAGAGACCAGACCATAGGTGGGTGTACATTATATGTGTTTTAGAAAGAATCAAAAATCTGTGGGATGCTCTTATTGCATTTTATTTTCACTACTTGGATAAAACTGATAAAGGGGATTATTTTTCTTATGTTGAAACTGTATAAAATAAAAGAAATATTTCTGCAGCTCAGAAAAAAATTGTTGAAGGGGTGTATTCTTGCTTGCATTCCCAACATTTCACAAAGGATGCTTTAGCTCGGAAAAAAAAAGAATACTAAATGGGTTATTTGTTGTGCAAAACAAAACTTTATTGCATATGGCATTATATTCAGCAGTACTACCAGAGTTCAACACATATATTAAATTATTTGAAACAAAAAAACCAATGCTTCATTTAATACATTCCAGTATTTATAAATTTGATGGCAAAATTTCTCTCTTTTTTTTTTTTTTTATGAAGCCAGAAAATATAGAGTGTGCATCTTATAATGATTTATTAAAGGTTGATGTCACAAATCCAGAATTCCATCTACCTAGCAAAGTAATATTTACTGGTGCAGAAGCTTCCACTCTCCTGAAGAAATTATCAAAAAATCATCCAATAGCAAAAGAATTCCAAATTTCTCTGATGAAAGCTTATACTAATACAGCACAGCATATGAAACAGAAATTACCCCTTAAAAATTCATATCTAATTAGTTTTACAGCATTAGATCCAGAGCTAAGAGGTAAAACCAGTACAATATTAACTTTTGAAAAATTATCATCTTTTATGTCCCATATTTTTAGTGATAATGAAAAGTCAAAAGTAGAAGCTGAAATAAGGTTATACCAGAGTGATATTGATATCACCAAAGAAATGCTCTACACATCTGATGAAAGTGGAAATCAAGTCAAGTGTACAATTGATAAATATTGGTCTAAAGTTTTTAATTTAAAAGATGATTTCACAAATGATTATAAGTATCCTACATTGGCTAAATTGATCAAAGCCTGCCTTAGCTGCTTCCATGGCCCATTAGTGGAAAGTGCATTCAACTTAATGGATACACTTGTCACTGATTATAGAACCTCTCTTAAGATTGATTCCCTAGATGCAGTGCAGACTATTAAATATGATTTAATGGCTTCTAAAGAAACCTCATGTGAAAAATATGGCTCAAAAAATCCATTGACTGATCCAATTCACAAAGATCTCTTACTGAATATGAACAGAAGTTGGAAAACATATCAAGACGACTTAAAAACATGTATTTCAGATGAGTCACCTATAAAAGTCTCTGAAAAACCTTCTACATTAGCAGAAAAGCAAACTGCTTCTACCTCTGCATGTGCAGTTCTTGAGGAAATTTCTTCAACTGTAAATGAGGAAAATAAAAGTCAACCTTCCTGCAATTATGAAGTTCACCACAAAAGAAACACAAGCCCACAAACATCAGAAAAAAAAAAAAAAAAAAGCAGCAGAAATTAGATAATTTTTTTTAAAGAATTAATTCAGGTAATTTAAAATATTTACATAAAATGTAGTAGTTTATATGTTTGAAAATTTATGGTTATTAATTTTGCAAAAAAAGTAATTCATTGAACTTTTATAATTAGATCATTCAATACTTCATAATTGTAATTTTTCATTTCTCCCCCCCCTTCTCGAAACTCCAAAATGTCGGTAGTAAGTCCGTAAAAGTTTCAGGGGATTTTTTGGGGTCCCACAAACACCCCTGTGCTTGTCACTGTCTGTACCATCTACTTGCCTCCTAATGAAGTGATTGATAAAAAGGAATTAGATGATTTGGTAGAACAGTTGCGTGCTCCTTTCATTTTAATTGGAGATTTTAATTTCCTGAATCATCTCTGGAGTAGTGGTGATATAAATTTTTTGGGGAAAACAAATAGAAGAGCTCATTAGTGATCACTGCATGTGCCTCCTTAATACCGGAGAACAAATGTATTTCCACCAGCCCACGAGGACATTTCACAGTATTGATCTGCCCATTAGTTCACCATCACATATCCCTTTTGTTCATTTAGTATTGGGAATGATACTTTTAACAGTGATCAATTCCCTATCTTCATGACTTTTTTAGGGAATTTTGGCTTTGTGTGGCGGCAATTCTTGTGCCAAAAATTTCCGCTACATAAAGCCAAAATAACAAGTCAAAGAATTGCACAAACCTGGTATCTATGTACTGGCCAAAAATCGCCAAGTTTTACCAATGGGTACCCTAAAATACACTTTTACCGTTGATTTTATTGCAGGTTTTATTAAACTTTATTGCTATTATATACTTATAAATTTATATTTATGAGTATGTACTAAATGGTATATGTGTTCTTGTCTGTATTATTTAAAATTTTGAAAATACACAACCTTTTGTAACCCCAACCATCCAACCAACCTTCTGCCAACTGCAAGATAATTTGGATCTAATCAAACAGCACTCACGCTTTTTATGCATTCACGCAAAACTTTTCACACATTATTTCCCTGAGCAGTCTGCTTATAACATATCCCAAGTGAATAAACAAAAAAAAAACAAAAAAAAGTCTGCGTTCTAAACATTTATCTATAGTTTTGGCAAATAAATGAGCCTATAACCACGGTTTGAAAAATAAATGATCCAATACACCAAGTGTATTATTTAGTTCCTTCCTGCATACCAAATACCTAAACATTTTATGCATTTACTGTGTCAGTACTACTCGTTCATTTAGGTAAAGCAATCAATAATAAATTCTCTCATAACTGGTAAACCCAGTTTGCTAACTTCAAGTATTGTCACAAATAGCAGTGAACATGTTAGCATAACTGGGAAAGTTAAAGGTATCCCATTCTGTTTCCCCATTTGAGTTTCACCTTTTTTTTCGGGGGGGGGGGGAAGTGTGGAAAATACTAATTCAGATAAATATGATTTTCCGAATTTTAAAGTATATGATTTCATTGCTAACATTTGTGTTACCCTTGGTGAAGCTTCACAGCACACTAATTGAGTCTGAAGATATACTTTTTTTTTAAATAATAATAAAGAAAAAAAGTCCTTCATTTTTTTAACTTAATGAATGAATGAGATTTTTCTATAAGTAAACAGATGTTGCTGAGGAACCAGATTGTCACTGCAGAGCTTGTATTGACTTAGTGTATGACCCTCGTTTATTGTAATAAAATTGTCTGTAGGTGTGTTATCAATTTTGAATTCTGCTAATAAAAATGTGTCAAATTTTATAATTTCATCGTCTTTAGTTTAATATTTTTTAGTTCAATGTTTTAATCCTTTGAAAAGATTTTATAATCGGTAACTGATTATTATAGCAGTTTATCTAAATTTTGGTACCCATGTATTTTTCAAGATGATTGTTTACTCGCATTTTACATACTAAAATTTTTCTTTTATTTACTTTCAAAGAAGTAAAACATAAAATAGCTACTTTTATAAGCATCATGGTAAAAAATTGTTATCTAAAATTAATTCATAATGTCATCATTTTTGTAACTTAGTTTTCAGAATTAACCATATGCTGCTACTATTTAACATTCAGAGGGGGGAAATTAGTAATAAGTAATAAAATATTGCCATCTGAAGTACCAGCATTATATAAATTCTGTATGTATTTTAATTCATTATATAAGATATATATAATTTAGTATAAGATTAAAATACATTTTTAATAGTAGATTTAGCTTAAATTTAGAGTAATTCCAGCTTTTTTATATATTTCAATTGTTTGTTATTTTAAAATTGAAAATTTTCTAAAATTTCATTTAAATAAAATTCATAAATAAAAAGCATTAATACTTTTTTAAGTATTTGAGATTGTCTTTTAAGCATATTTTTCATCAACAAAATTCTTTTTAATGCACTCATTTAATATTTAACTGAACACATCACAGTCAAAGCTGGTAATTTTAATTAAAATACACAATGGAAGCAAATTACTTACCTGAAGTAAAGCTTGATTTTCTTTTAAGGTACTTTCATTTAAAATTAAACACCATTGAACTGAAATGTTAAGAAAAGTGTTTCTACTCCCTTTCATGAGCATACATAAAGGTTTTTGATGTGTTGAAGTTAACAGGAAGTGTTCCCTTTGCTACTTCCTTCCTTTGATATTTTCTCATTACTTCCTTGTTACTGGCAAAGACTGATGGCTTGATCAGAGATTTTATATCAAAGAAAATTTGTTTCTATTGAGCATGAAAAGTGAAGATAATTCTGATAGTGAACTTTTATACAGTACACCTGAAGAGTTTTCTTCTTTATTTCCTCTAAGTGAAAGAATATTTACACAGGTATTTTCAAAAGAGAACTATAATTTCATTCTAAATCTGATCAATCTGGAAGTTTAATTACTGTTTTTTATATAAATTTAATTCTTTTAAAGTGGTTTTCTTCTTTGGATGAAAATGGACGTACATATTTTTATGATGAAGATAGTTCAGAATCTGTGTGGGAATTGCCTGATATGTCTGCTTCTTCAGAATTTGAGGTATTGTTAGCTTTTTAAAATATATTCTTGGTTTTACTGTTATTTTTACTATTTTTAAATTGCATAATGTTCTGTATGTATTTAAACATGAATGATCTTTTGTAACATTTAATTGGGAATAAAATAGTGAAGTATGAAAAACTAAATATTTAATTCTCAAACTATGTTAATGTAGATTTACACATTTAACCTGTTGCCCCTGCATGTGGTAGCTGAAGTGGCATGCATATTTCTTGTGCCTTTTTTTAAAAAAAAACTCTGCATTTTCTGTTAATATTAAAATGACTTTCTGTTATATTTAAATAAAAAAATGCAATAGATTATCCAAAACATCACCATATGGGTAATAAATATTAGTTTGGTATGAAAGCAAATTTGTTAGCAACATGTTATAATGGATGGTACCCTAAATATTTTAAGCAGATGTATAGATAAGCTTTGCATTAAAGTCATAAATTTTTCAATAGTAATGTGTATTGCAGAATATCCTTCAAAAATCATTCTGTTTAGTTGCACATTTTTAATGTACTTGAGTAGCAATTTCCACATACTATTATGTATTTAATTTTGTGTTGGAGTTTTTGTTATAGCTGATCATATGTGAATGTAATTTCTTATTCACGGTTGAGGTGCTCAAGCTACAAATCTTTGTAATTTGTCTTGGGTTCTACTTTCAGTGGTTGAATAAGCTGACTTCAGTGGTTGATGAGGGCCTTCAAAATTTTCTTCCTGCTTACTATATACATGAGCTAACTTTCTATGGAGAGTTTCATTCATTACCTTACTTTGTGGGCTTGCCAGCGGCTGAGCGGGAAAGATGCTGAACACTGGTAGTTCGGTCCGAGGTTCGAATCCCGCGAATGTGCTGGCTGCATGGGTGTTTTCGTGGTTTTCCCCATGTGTAACGTGTATACAAGCCAGTTTTCCTTAGAAAGTCCTCCCCAAAGGCATCCCTCCCTTTAGGCAGATAGCCCTCGTGTGCTTTGCCATAATCGAATAATCCAATCTAATCCAACCCTTACTTTGTGAAATGTTTGTCAACTTATTTGCTTCAGTTGTTTAGAAATTTTATTTACAAGGTACAGATTATAAAATAAAGAGTGGGAAAAAAGTATGTTACACTAGGTATTAATTCGAATTCAAGCATAGTACCTCATTAAAAAGGGCTATTAATAATGTGCAAGTACTTAGTGCTTTAAGCATGTAAATAATGCAGAAAAATAAACTTTTCCAGATGTAATTGAATTAAAATTTTTTGTCCTTTTATCTTTTGTGAAATATATATAGAAGGCGTGTTCTTTTAAAGTTACAGTATTATGGAAACAGCAAATAAAATGTTTCACCTTTACTTATTTGTAATTAAAACATATGTGAATCAGAATGTAGATTTTTTTTTTTTTGTTTGTTTGTTTGTTTGTTTGTTTCAAGTTTAAAAAGAAAAAAAAAAAAAAAAAGAAAAAAAAAAAAAAAGAAAGAAAAAGATGAATTAGGAAAGATATGATTTTTACAAATTTGGTTTATAGTGTAAATTTTGAAATTTGTGATCATCGGTGAACAAGTTTGCTTAAACCAGTTGTGATAGCTCTAGGTAGACTCCTCCTTACATTGAAGTTTTACTGGTGGCCAAATTAATAAAACCACTAAACACTAGTAGTTTGACTTTTTTTAAATCCTGACAAATTAATTATCTGCATGCATGTTTTTGTACTTTTTTAATGTGTAACATACAAACTGGTTTCTGTAAAGGCATCACTTCCTTCAGGCTGTTATCCCTTGTGTGCTTTGCCATATCCAGGTAAACAAACAGACCTTCTGTTGTTTGCCTGGATACTCCATTGAACTCCTCAGCAATTCATTAATTAATGCACTTGTAAATAGCCAGAAAATGTGAGTAATACAAAAATGGTTTTATGTATTTTGAACTGTCAAATCTTCAGAAGCTTTAAAGGAATGAAATACAAAAAGTTAGCTCAGCATAAAATGGTTTGGTTTCATTGATTTAACCCTTTCATGACAAGCATCTCAGTCACCAAACCCCTCTCTTGGGATGCCAGATTAACAGGATGCATTCTCTTGTTGGAATGGGCAGTTCATATTTCTAGGCCTAACTTTGGAGAAAAAAATTGCATAAAATAAATTTTATTTTAATGACAGTGTAATCTTTTATATTTTAAAAACATGGTATAGTATATTCTTCATTTAAATAATAATTATCTATTTATTTTTTTGCCCACTTTGAAAAGTGTATTTATTCACTCATTTGCAATGTGGAAGGTAATCATACTTTTCTATTGATTCGAAGAAGTACCGGGTGGTTATAATTAAACTTTCCCTATAAAAGGCATCCTACAGTGCAAACGGGTGAATGGAATGCAACAAAATTTTGTATATGGGCTATACACGAAATGCGCTCATGGAATTTAAAAAAAAAAAAAAAAATAGTTTCAAAATGTCCAGAGGGACCTTTTTGGGGGAAAACATGAAATTTAACAGAGTGAACGACCAAAACAGACTACAGAAACAATATTAACATTTATTGACTAGTTTATGATCACCTTGTCATCAAACCACATTAAGTAAAGGTAAGGGAGAAACAAAAACAGCTCAGTTTACAAAAACAAGAACAGATTAGGACGAAATTGCACAAGAGGAGCATTGTTAATCGTATCCAGGACGATGTAAGGAAAGGTGCTTCACGTGACCACCCTCATTCATCTGCAAAATTTCAAGTCAATGGACAATGTGTTCAACAGCAGATCATAACTGATCAGTTGTGAGGCTTCGCATATGAAGAGTTATTGAGTTCTTTAACCCTTTGACACGCGCGATATTATTCTTATAATTTTTTTAACTAAAAACTCTAGAAATTGAATATTATGATCCTAGTGACAAGTAATATGTGAATTAAAAGAAATCTACTCTTGCCCATTGTTCTGTGGGTGGTGGTCACAGTGTGGAACCAGCGTGCGTCTAGGACTTTGAAACTTACTGAGGTAGTAGGAAAAAAACATGTACCTTTTTCCATATGTGTTTCCAATAAATGACGAAATTTATGAATTTTAAAAAAATGTGTGTAAGAATTGCATTATATGTAAATGTTTTACATTGCTTTACAAAGTAAATTGGCAGAAAAAATTTAAAAATAAACATTTATGTAATTTTTCTATAGCAGTGAAAATATAAGTACCTACATAATAAGGATGTTCGGATAAATGGATAAAAAAACTCAGTAAAGTAAGGATAAAAAAACTTTTTTTTTTTAAATTTTAAAGAATGCATTTTTTGTGACACTGCTCAAAGCATGTTTTTTGTCTTTTTGGTACATGCATAGAGCCACATTGCACATTTCGCATATGTATCTTGTTCTATGAGGTTTTTTCCTTGTGCTACAAAATGTACACTGCCTGGATCTTCTAAATTTCACTGGTATATGTACAGCGTTATTTAGTTTTCTTTTCATCTGGCACATGAAATTTGTGGTTTTTTTATGTTAATGGGGGAAGGCTTGGTCTTTGGCTTTGGTACAGATCATTCGTTTCCCAATCATATTTATTTTATTCCTATTTCGTCCCAAAATATTTAGAAAATATTTTTAATTTAAGTAAAACTTTTATGCGATTTCTATTTTTAATTATAGCAAGGTATATTTACATTAAATTTAAACCACACCAAATAATTTATAAAATTACAATACTAGTTTGGGAAGCAAGTGTGTTGAGGTCAGAGAAGAATCTCTGGAAAAGAAAGACCTTTTCACTGGGCAGGTGCATGTATTTTTTAGTAATAAAATAACTCTGTGGTTTCAAAACCCGTTATCTATATCTGGGTAAAAGTAAACATTCCTGTTTGAAAAAGCAAGCAAATGCCATTGTGAAGAGCAATGGTTTCTAGGCACGACCACCGAGCCTCTAGAGGATTGTGAGCATTGCGACATAATACTCTAGTGGTGCAGTGGTCGTGCCCTAAAACTACAAAGCAAATGCCATAAATATAAATATTTTTTTTATTATTGCAATTTTTTATTGTTCATGATAGTAATCATGATGTGCTATGAATAACTTTTGAAATTTAAAGTAGTTTATATTAATAACAGAAAGTTATTTTGTCTCATTTTAAATGAATTTTAAAAGGCATCCGATTTGAAGTACTAAGACTTAAAATATGTATGATTCTGCAGTCATTTTAGGTCATTTAGAGGTAAAAAAATCAGTAATCGATTGATTTTCACCCAAAAATTTCAGAAAGAAGAGGAGGAAAAAATTTTGAAAATTGGTGGTTTCAGGGTGCGACCACCACGTGTCAAAGGATTAAGTTATTCAACGTCGAAACACCTCCATGATACACCAGACTTTTTAAATAGCCTCATGACCAGAAATTGCACGTAGCTAAATCTGGCAAATGTGGTGGTCAAGGATTAGGAAAGGAGCGACTAATAACATGCTCCTCTGTGAAGTGTTGGAGCAATAGCGCCTTCACGGACCCATGGAATATGTGGAGGCACACCATCCTGCATGAAAATGGTCGATGTAAGGACCCGCCTATTCTGTAGTTGCGGCACAACAAACGTCTGCAGCATGTCATGGTACCGTCGGCTCGTAACAGAACATGTGACAAGCCCACGTTCACCGACTTCCTCAAAGAGAATGGTTCAAGGCTGAATGTTGCCGTGAATCCACACACCAGACGGTGAACTTTGGAGACTGTAGGGGAATTTCAGTGTGGATCTGCTGATTTTCCTTAGCCCAAATGCAGCAATTCTGTGTGTTGACTGTCCCATTGAGGTAGAAATGAGCCTCGTCACTCTACAAAATATTCCAAGGCCATGACAGATCAACAGTCATTTTGTTCTGCGAATGAGAGATGTTGTGGCTTGTCCCTATCAAGCAGCTCCTGGGTATGGCGGATCTTTTATGGGAAGTAGTGCATTATGATTCTGAGTACTTTTTGGACAGTGCTATAAGAATAGCCTCTCTGTCGAGAAACTGCACATGCACTACTGCCCCCAAACTCTGATGTCTGTGTCTGTGACCGTGCGTCAACAGCTGTCTTGATGGCATCAACAAGTACCGGTGTAGCAGGTTTATGGCCTCTTCCAGGTTGAACTCCTAATTTCCTCATTTTTTCAAAATCTCTTATCATGGCCAGGATACTTTTAGTAGACACTGGTCCACACCGTAGGTTCTTTCTACGACGAAATTCACGAGCTGTAGCAAATGCATTTCCCTTGTTTTCGTAAAACAGCTTCACCAATAACACACATTCAACTAAAGAGACCATCATTAGTACAGCCGGAAACATCAACTTAAACATAGCAACATCTGCAAACGATTTATACCCTAACTTCTTTTGTGTAAAGCTTCCTCTTCTTCCCAAGCATGCAAATCTCAACATTTTTTCCTACAACTGATAGCTTTTCCCTTTTTTCATTTTATTACTCATAATTCTTGTTCTGGATTGTTAACATTGTTTCTGTATTCCATTTTGGTCGTTTATTGTGTTAAATTTCATGTTTTCTCGAAAAGGCGCCTTTCTGGTGGACATTTTGAAACTAAAATTTTTTTTTGAAAATTCCGTGAGCGCATCTCGTGTATAGCCCATATACAAAATTTCATTGCATTTGGTTCACGTATTTTTTGCTGTAGGATGCCTTTTATAGGGGAAGTTCAATTATAACCACTCAGTATATTAACATGGTTTGAAATATTCTTCTTCTCTTTATAAGATGAATTAAAATCATTTGCAGGAGTTAAAGAAAAGTGAAGCAGATGAAAGTAAAGATGATTCACAAAATCAAGAAGTGTCAGCATCCTCACTGTCTACAGAATCATCCCTCTCACCAAAATTACGTCGTAAAGCCCCTAAGTTGCCAGTCCCTAGACAGTTTAAAACAAGATCTTTGGTTGTTCCTGAATGTGTAAATTTAGCTGGTGCTGAAGATAATAAGGGTTTTTTGCCTGCATCTTTTGGCGAAGGCTATTGGCCATCTGTCCAGGATGGTCATTTTGTAAGTATATATTTAAAAAATATTTTAGGCCATTCTTTCTTTCCACAGTAAATTTCATGTTTTGTTTTTGCTGCAAAATTAATATTACAGACTATTGTCTATTGTGTAAAATTTTCTAATGTAGAAAAGACTTTTTTAAAACATGTTTTTTTAGAATATGGAGGGGAAGATGTCATTCTTTTCAAAGATAATCATCTTGAATTTTTATGTTTGATTAGCAGGTAGAAGTAAAATCTAGTAAAATAATTCTTGGCAATAGCCTTAAGTGCCTTACAGGTAACAGTTCAATTTAGCTCAGTTCTGCCCCCAATTTTGATCGAGACCACCCGAGGGTCTCCCACCCTTCTTCCCCTACCAGCAACCTCTCGAGAGGAAGTAGCTTTGCAAAGTTCTCTACGTCGATCCCCATGAGGGAGGATATTATTGGTGAGAACAACAATAAAAAAAGATGTGCACAATAAATACAGTTTCTTCAGTTTAATCATTATACTCAATTCAATTAAATTACATATTCATTCATTATTTGCTATTCAGTGTTTTTATTATTCCTTACAGAGACCAATTTCAGTTTAATTGTATTAACTAGAGTGTATTACAGGGTAACACTAGGCTTACCTGACACATATATATTGAGAACATGCGGTTGCTTTTTTTTTTTTTTTGTTTGTTTTGGTTGCCACTCTTTCTTATTTTAAGTTCAGTTGATGAAAATTGCAAGTGAGTGTTTAATTTTATGTGTGGTTTCTGCGTTTTGCTTTGGTATTTGCATATGTGGGAAATCCCACTTCACAAATATGTAATTTAAAAAGGCAGCAAAACTGATTTTGCTGCCTGAAATAAGATTTTGAATGTGTCTTGTAATTGCAGCCAAAACTGGAAGGTGTTGTAATATATCAATCCTCATATACTTCAGCAGTATGATAAAAAATTTGAAAAGTCTTTTCTGTGATATATATGTATTATCATCAAGTGCTAAGAACTGCCTGATCTGACTTGGAAACTAAGAGATTTTGTTTTTCTTTGTTCTTTCTTTGTTCTTTGTTTGTTTCTGTTTATGAACAATGTTTTAAAACTGCTTATTTTAACTACTCTACTCAAATGTTTTATTAGTATACAGAATGATAAATATTTATTAAAGCATGCATCTCATACTTTATCTATCTATAAGGAATAATATAAATAAATATAAATCAGATCAAATTCTAAGTGGGCAGGGTACCAAAATTCCATCTCTGATCATACAGGTGTTAACTCCATCCAAATTTTGATGGAAAGCACCTCAGGGTGTGGATCAGAGATTCTGTCATCCCTCTTTCTCTGACACCAGACTACTCAAAAGTATTTTTGGTATTTTAATATCCCATGCCATGCTGACACCATATTTTTCCGGAATTTGAACCCAGGCCCAACGATCAGGCAGTTAGTATCTCCAACTACTGTACCGATCAGGGTGGTTGAAACAGCTACCAGTCACACAACTGGTCGTTTCTACTATTTAAGGTTTGAAGAAAGAAAATATGTTATGGAATCCAAAGCATTTGTTTTCATGTTTGGTATTATAAACAATTGGATTACATTGAGTATCCACTAGAAAATGACGTATTGTCATTGTATAGAGGCAAACCAAAATTGAATTTTGCAACTTCCCATTCAGAATGAAATTTCTAATTTTGTTTCATTTTGATTCTTTTTTTTCCCCCTGACCATTAATTTCGTTTATTTTTATTTATTTTATTTTCCTGGAATAGCTGTGGATTCCCTGTGAAGTGCAATCTCTACGAAAGTGAGAAGTTCAGTCTTCCATAGGGCTGTACAGAGTACAGGTTGGGAACTGCTTCTGAAGAGATTTAGATACATATCATGCTTAGTAAAGTTTTAAATTAATATATTTCTGAAAATATATTAATGATGTATTGAAATAGCTTTTAGCCAGTAATTATTGCCGGTTGTTTAATACACAGTGCTTGTGATAAAATTTCAGTGAAAATATATTAATGATGCATTGAAATAGCTTTTAGCTAGTAATTATTGCTGGTAGTCTATTACACAGTGCTTTTGATAAAATTTCAGTGCTGTGGCTGCCTTATGAGGGGTAACAGATGTTCTTTCTCAGTATTTCTGATGTGTTGCTCTGTACAAGTTTAGACGAAAAGTATTTGTTATATTTCTGAAAATATATTAATGATGTATTGAAATAGCTTTTAGCCAGTAATTATTGCCGGTTGTTTAATACACAGTGCTTGTGATAAAATTTCAGTGAAAATATATTAATGATGCATTGAAATAGCTTTTAGCTAGTAATTATTGCCGGTAGTCTATTACACAGTGCTTTTGATAAAATTTCAGTGCTGTGGCTGCCTTATGAGGGGTAACAGATGTTCTTTCTCAGTATTTCTGATGTGTTGCTCTGTACAAGTTTAGACGAAAAGTATTTGTTGTTTTTTATGGACATAAAATGGGAATATCTTTCATATAGTGCGCTTACAAATACAGGGTAAATTTTAACTGCTTTGAATATTATATTATAGTAGTATTTTTTAAATAAAGAAAAATTTCCATGACGCTGTAAATTTTATTTTTATTAAGTTTTGAAATATTTTCTTACATTATTGCATACCTAATTGTATTATCACTAATGCAGATTAAAAACAGGATCTTTTTAAACAAGTATTATAAATTTAGACAAGAAGTAAAATGGGACCATTTTTGTTTACATTATTTATTGTATCTGTTAGGCTTTTATTGACTGTGAAGTTGCAACTAAGCATTGCTGATTAGTTGATTGATTGATTGCAGTTTTATTTTTTTGTATGTTTTTTGACATTAAAACCCAAAATACAAAACACATTTATAGAACATTTATAGAGTATTGGGACAAGAGCTATCTTGGGAACGTTTCTGTTTGCAATATTTATTGTATCTGGTAGGCTTAGTGCATTTTATTGATTGTGAATTTTCAACTAAGGATTGCTGATTATGTTTTCTGCAGTTTCTTTGTATGTTTTCGACATTAAAGCTCAAAATACTTTATGGAACATACAAAATATCTTGCAATTGTTTTTTCCCGAAAAATCAGTTTTTAGCATTTTTTTAAAATTTTATTTTTTTATTATTATTTTAGTTTTTGTCTTGAAATTTATATTTTCAGCTCTATAAAAGTGAGTGTTATTTTATTCTTTGACTTAATTTTTTTAGTCTATCACTCGTAAAGGAACGTTGAATAAAACGAAACTTGTGGAAGGTGGCAGGCGTATTCGAAAAAATTGGACTTCTTCTTTTGTTGTTTTGACTGATGTATTTCTCCTGTTTTACAAGGACATTCGATCTGCCCACTTAGTAAGCTCTGTTTCTTTATTTATTATTAAATCTGTAACTCACTTTTTACAACTTACATGCAGTATTTAGAGGCATCAAAATGTGAAGTTATGTTAATATGTACTCTTTGTTTATGTACATGCTTCCAAGTTCACTGCATTATCGAGCTGTTTAAAAAAAAAAAAGAAATTTTTCTCAACATTCTGCATATCAGTGCCCATAATTTGATCTGTTAACATCAGAAGGTGATAATAACTATAACTGACAAACTAAACTAATATTTCATTTTTAGTTACATTCAGGCTGTAAAATTAATGATCTCAGTCAGTTTTTGGTGTACATAAATCAAGATCAAATTTTCCCCCAAAATTCATCCTTTTATTATTATCTGAATTTTGGAGAAACATATATTAATTTTCTGGGCATGTTCTAAATATTTTAGAACACTGGATAATTTTTGCTGTAGGATTATGAAAGGTTTAAAGCAACACAAAAGTTAACGCAATCTTTTAAGTATGAATTCTCATATGCATTTGTGTAAGTAGAGAAAATTATATTTTTCAGCCAAAATATTAACAGTTTTATCAAAATTTCACTGTGTTATAAAGGGGGAAAATAACTTATCAGATAAAAGTAGCAGTTACATAACTAAATAAGTGTGATTTTTTTCAATGAAAGGGATGAGAAGTTTTTAATTTTACCTGCCGTGCACTTTATATTGTATGCCTAAAGGCAGTTATATTGACCATAGTAGGTAGGGTGTTAAAGTTCTAGAAATTAAGCTCTAGTTTGATATAGACAACACTATTGACCAGATATTGCAGCTCTCCTGTGCCGTATTGTTTATTCTGGTTCAGTTGTTTGACTGCTACAGGGGCATTTAGCACTCACAGCTTTTGCAATCATGGATGGTACAAAGAGTAGTAATTTTCTTTTTGTGAAAAGAGGGTGCGAAAATTTTAGAAGCTGTGCAATGTATGTGAATCACATTTGAAAAAACCTTTATGGGGTGTTTGAGTTAAAACATGCCATTAATAAGTGAACTGAAAAGACACTGAAAACATTCTTTGATGGCCACTTAAAAAAAAAAAAATAGTTTTTCTTTGGGCTAAGTGTATTTAATTGGGGATTGTTTTGAAAAACTGTGATGTATTATTGATGAAAATTGAGAAAATAAAAAAAATTAACATTAATTCCTAGAACTTGTGAAACATTGCTTGTACTTCAGGGGAAAAACATCATCCAAAGTGTGATGTATTTGCCATATCTAAATCCTCCAAATTTTGGGAAGTAGTAGTTGCACTAAATGTCCATATTCTTGAGTGGAATTTGTAGCAGGCTTCTCTATTATGTAGGCCATTCCCAGACATAACATAATTTAGAGATGTCATATGGTGCTTTTCTGTGGTGTACAAAACTTTATTATTTTTAATACTATAGCTTCAAATTTTATTTATTTAAATAAATATTTTTCACTCATATAGAAACACCATTGAATTTTTTTGACTAGCAATTATTAGAACGCTGTTTTTAAGTTTGAAATCTATGTTGGCAATTGAATTATTGGAATTCATGTATAAAGCTCCTTATGTTACATGAAAACTAAATAATATCCCTTTAAGTTACATATTTTTTCATTTTATTTACATTTTTATGTGAGTTAATTGTACAGCCTCAATATTTATATAAATTGCATCAAAATGTTCTAAATCTTAATTTCAAATTTACAGAGAAGGAAGTAATCAGAAGAGTGGTTTGCCTTTTGATTAATATATTGTACTCATAAATGAAAATTTTCAAAAGCATAAATTATCAAAATATGGGGGATGCATGCATTAATTCTGAATTTAGCAAAATTGCTTGGGAATGTTGTTTATCAGTGTTATTAGATATGTGTTAAATATAGAAATATTTCTGATAAAATTATCTATTGAACTAGTAATTACAAAAATCTCTCTTATATAACTCTCTCTTGATGTCTGAAAGTGATTGATTCTCTCTTATTATTTATCTGAAACATAAATAAATTTATGTAAGCCATACTTATTTAGACTCAATCTCCATTATACAGTTTATTTTCTTCTTTCGCTCTTCGTATGTACGTAAACTTTGGTAGCATCACTTAAAGCTGTTTGTAGCCATACTGATGAAACTTCTAAAGGTTAGCACATTTATTTAAAAGTTTAGTTTGTATATGTTTTGAGTTTTTTTAATTGTCTCTTACTTTCTTATAAGAAATTCTTCCCTAAAAAACTTGAAAGCCACCTGAAATCAAACAGCTCTGGCTAAAATTGCCATAGTCAACTTAAACAAATGTAAAACTTGTGTAAAAATTCGAACATAATAAAGTTAAGAAAATTTTCAGGGTTTCTGATTTGGTTCTTTGCAAATTTAATTACATTTAATACAGTATAAAGTGTTTAATCCGGATGTCCATAATCCGGAATGATCTGTAATCCGGACCTCAAAGCTACAAACTTTCTGCGCATGCGCATATGCATTTACGCATGCGCATAATATGTTTACGCATGTGCGTTTAATGTATAACGGACGGTATAAGCTAGGCTAAAATTATCTATTTCAGTTAATGTTGCAGATTGTGTTGTTCCTTAATCTTCTAATTGGATCCGGCTCATTATATTTTGCAGACTGTTAGAGCAATTTTATAAAAAGTAAGCTTGAACTTTCGATTATGTCAAAAAGAGTTTCCAATTCTAGAGCTGGCAAAGGATCTACAAAGTGAAAGCATGTTTCGATGTCCATCAAACAAAAAATGGAATTGCTGCAAAAAATGGATAAAAGCATGAAGAAAGTGACAGAGAGGTTAGTGAAAACAAAAAAATTTCGATTGACAAGTTAGTCAGTATTCTTGGCACGGCAATTACAGGATCGGCTGATGTTCGAGTATATAAAGTAATTATGCATTGTCTTTTCAAACATAGTGAAATTAGCGACATAATGGGAAAAGCGTCTGATTTATCAGACTTTGATAAAGGTCAAATCGTTACAGCTCAGCGACTAAGAACATCATTATCAGAAATGGCACGCTTAGTGGGCTGTTCATGTGCAGTTGTTGTGAGCACATATCTAAAATGGTGTATAGGTGGTGAAACGGCAAGTCAGCGGCCAGCAGTGTGTCATCGATTCCAGAGGAGAGCGGAGATTGCTACGCATTGTTCGCCATGTCTTAAGAGTTACAATAGCTGAAATCACCACCAGCTACAACAGTGGTAAACCAGGCAGTTTATCTCAACATACTGTGTAGCGTACATAGCTGCGTATGGGCCTACACAGCCAGAGGCTGAAGCATGTCCCTGCACTGATGGCACGTCATCGCCAGCTGCATCTGCAACAGGCCAAGAAATATCAGAATTAGACACTAGAAGAATGGAAGAATGTTACATGGTCCGACAAATCACTCTTTCTGGTCCATCTCATCATGTGCTAATATGCTGATTTCCAAATGAAACCAGGGTCCTGGATGCAGAACGAAAACAAGCGGGTAGTGGGGGTATTATGGTGTGGGCAATGTTTTCATGGAGCACATTAGGACCCATAATTCCCATAGAACAATCCCTGACATCGATGCGCTATGTGAACATTGTTGCAGACCAGGTTCACTCATTCATGACAATGGTATTTCCGGTGGGGTATGGTGTTTACCAACAAGATAATGCATCGTATCATAAGGGTCAGATCATCAGGGAGTGGTTCGAGGAACATTCCAGTGACTTTCAAATCATGTCTTGGCCTCCAAATTCCCCTAATATTAGAGCATTTGTGGTCCCACCTGGAAAACCAAATTCGTGTTGCCCCGCTACCCCCTCATGTGTGGGAATTGCAGAACCAGTTGGTGAGCCAGATACCAGTTAGTACCAGATACCTCAGACTATGTATCAGCACCTTGTGGAGTCAATGCCATGCCAGGGGCTGGCAGCTTTGAGGGCTAAAGGTGGTCTTACATGTTATTAACAGGGTGGTCATAATGTAATGGCCTTTTGGTGCATTTTATGCTACCATTACATTTATTTTCTATGTGGCAAGTCTTGCCATTTTGCAAAACATAAGACCTGTAATTTTTCTTTTTTATGAACTGGCAGATAAGCATTTTCCCGAATGCAAGATTCTTTTATTTTTTAAATTGTAACTACTAAACAAACTGAGTGATTTGAAAGTAAATGCATTTCTTAATAATTTAAATCTTCATTTTATTTTTTAGTGAAATAATTTATGTAATTTTGAATGCATTTAATTTATACTACATCCAGTTAATAAATTATGAGTATGAGCACAGTTGTTGTAAGTAATAAGAAAAATGTTTCTCTTGCTATATTATTTTTATGCCTTAGTTGAAAATCATTTGGTTTTAGCCCTTTAATTTTTATAATATAATGAAGTTATATCTTCTTCTCTTATTTCTTCACTTTGAAAAATTTTTGCTAATAATTTGAAATACATGTTAATGTATTTCAGATTTTTAGTCATGTTAATGTACTAACATGTACATGTCAGATTTTTAGTCATGTTAATGTTTTAGTCATGTAATGATTTTTAGTCATGTTAACATGAAAAATAGTCATGTTAATGTATTTCAGATAATTTTAAATTGTTTATTATATAATTATATATTCAAATATATTAGTGACTTGAAAGGGAAAATGTGTATAATGCCTTTACGTATGATTTCAAGTATTGTTTTGAAAGAAGTATACTTTAATGCAAGTTGCAGCTCATATTAAAATATGTGTGAAAGCTGAATGTTATTTAGGTATCTCTGAGTTACACCTACACTAAACTCATAACCTCATAAAAAATAGTCAAGTTAGTAAGCTGTCAGAATTCTACTTTAAATGTTGTGATTTACATTATGGTTATTCTAAGTTATAATGTCGAGTTTATGCTTTCTTAAAATGACTTAAATTGTAGCCAGTTTTTTGCATTTTGTTTGAACTATATATTGTTTAAGAGGAAATGATTGTATTTTTTCAGTTATAAAAGTCAGTTTTTAGCTTATTGTGATTTTTCATCGTATTGGAAATTAATTTTGTTTTTTAACAATTCATAGGCTAATCCTGGAATAAAACCTGAACTGTGTATTGATTTAAATGGAGCTTTGGTTGAATGGTGTCCAGATAAATCAAGCCGTAAAAATGTTTTCCAGGTATTTAGCATTTATGAGCTTTCTCATGTAATTTATTCTTTATTTATATGCTTTCCAAATACATTTGCTCAGTGTATTTGTTCATAAAATTCTGAGTGAGTAGTTTTTGTATGTTTTAATTCATCTACGATCATTTCATGAAAACTGCGATTACGTGTTGCTTAAGAACCTAAATTTGCAATGGACAACAAAAATGATTTATGTGTATATTATTTCATGAAAATATTTTATAGTTTAATAAAACGTTTTGCAATTTGGAAAAATGTAAGCCATTTTTAATTTTGGTTCATTTTTTTTAGCAGGTAACAGTTACATTAAAATGACATGTGTTAGTTTTATTTCTGTTTAAGTGAAAAATGTTAATTTACAAAAAAAAAAAAAAAAAAAAAAAAAAACTTTATAAATAGGCGTTATGTGAATACTGGAATTTTATTTCTTTGCTTATAAGATGAATGTCATCTTGATTTCAGTATCACTGAACCAATAAGAAGGACATGTGTGATCAACTAATTTTAATGAAGTTATTTATATTTGAGCACTAGTTTATTTGATGCCTTCTGAGAAGCTTATTTGTATTCATTTTATATGGGAAAGATGTAAAACATCTCTCCTTAAACAAGCAATCCATTCAGTGACAATGAGAATTTGGAATAAGCTACCCATCTTAATCATTAATTTTGATGTGGAATACGGGTAACTACAAATAACTGTTAAAAATGTTAATAATTAATGAAATAATATTCATAGGTGTAAATCATCACTAAAAATTAATTTTTGTGTTTTTTGTACATGTAATGTGAATAGAAGCCAGTATCCTTTAAAAGTTTCTCAGTGAAACTCTTAACCCTTGTAAATAGCCCTTTCCTAATTATACGATACAAAGTCCCATATTCACGATTCCGGCTTTGGGATTTTTCCGGATATTAGATCATCAGTTTAAATCTAGCAAGGTGGCATAGGGAAATAATAAAATTAAAAATATGAAATCGTGATTTGTGATCTAAAGGGTATCAAAATTTACAAGAATAAAAGCTTAATACTTATTTTTTTACTTTATTAAACATTTCTTTGAAGTTGTTTAAGTTACTTCGTTTTTTGTGCTAATACTTTCTCTTTAATTTTATAGAGAGACATAATTTCTTATTCATTTACAAAGTTCCATTGTTGAAGTCCTGTAATTGCTGTGTCCAGAATTCCGGCTAACTTGTCAAGCGAAATTTTTTCATCACTCTGTCTGTAGCGGTATTTTCTGGATTTAGAATCATACTACAGATTTTGCCATCCAGTAATTTATTGATGATTGAGGACCATTGTCATCACAGTGAAAAACTTCTTTTATATCCTCTTAATTTATTACTGCTTCTCCACATTTCTTTACAAAATTCGTTAATGAGAAAAGTTCGCCTTTGTTATACAATATCCGAAACCCTTCAGGAAAACCTTTAGAATCACGGCTATCATCATAAAATTTAATATTGTTCACTATACATATTTGGTATGTATTATGAGAAGAAAGAAAAGTTGTTCTGCTAAATTTTATCTTGGTTCTATCGCGAACTGAGACAGTTAGGCCTGAATTGTATTAATTTAGTTATTTATGATACTTAATGCCTATTTCTTGCACATGCTTAACACTTATCTGAGTCCTGAATAAATAAATTCCCGCATATACTTAAGACTTATTTACTCGCGCTAGATATCTTACCGCCTGATGCAGTCTCTATGGCTCCTAAATTCTGCTGAATAATGAATCAGTTATTCTAAGTTGAAATAGCACTAAATGTAATCTTTTGGCCTATGAGTATCATTAATAAAATCTACTTTTAGTGTATGGAAAGAAATTTTTGTTAATTTTTTCCTATCAACATTTCTTAACATATTTAACTTAAATCTGTAATCATCATCAAGCGTAATGTCAACATAAAAGGTTACCATACTGTTTCTCAATTACTAATATAAAAAGAAATTTTTTAGACATTGTTTCATGAGTCATTACTCAAATTGTCATGTGGTGATGAAAGCATAGTATAATAAATAATGATTCCCCAGGTTGGAGTCAGGGATATAAAATATTAGTAGGTGTAAAATCAATGATGTATCTGTAGAATGTTTCGGTTTGAGATGTATGACAGGCAGATACGCAGCTATGGAGCCAAATTATTTATCATACAAATTTATGCTAAAATGATTGTTTCTTCAATAACAAGGCATTTTATTTAGTGCAGAAGTGAAATTAAGAATCGGAACTCTCAACACATTTTATTATGCACGGGGGGATCAAATGTACATGCATAAAGCACACACAAAAAAATATAATAAAATAAAAAAGAAGCTGGTAGTGGCCTTTGAGGTCCGGACTTTGTACTGTAGCTGCTATTGAATCGAAATACTCCAGTTCGATAAAAGCTATGGCATTTTCAAAAAATTAGATTTATGCATTATAAGATGTAGAAGGAAAAAAATGAAAAAGAATGCAGTTTAAAAACTTCAGGTTACAGTCCTTAAAGAATTTTCCCTTATAAATTTTGCAAATTAAAATGTAGAAAAATCACTGGAGATATTTTGCTTTTTTTAAATAAAAATATCCATTACTGCCAGCCCATGGATCTAGATCTTCTGTTCGGTAAAATTAAAACTCAACTTAAGAAGAACTGTAATTTCAAAAGCGTAGGAATTTTTTCTGTATTTTTTCTTTTTTAATGTAAAATGATGTAAACAAAATATTAAGGAAATCAAATGTTTTCTTTGACTATTTTTTAAGAAGAAATAATTTAAAGAGGATTGCAATTTGTACATTACTACAATATTTAACATCATTATTCTGCTTTTTGCGATGCATACAGTAGTGCAGCGAATTACTGCTGTAAATTTTCCAACTGATATATCATACGATATTGGAATTGTATTTTATGTAACATATATTTGGTATGAAGTAATAGTAATAAAATGTCCTTGAGAAGTTCTGATAAAATTTTAAAATTATGTTTATACAATGATGTTTTTCTTGCCACTTTGCAGTGATGGTGTGAATAAGACCGCTGGCTACTGGTAATTCAGATATAACCAAATGGGTTGAATGAATGCATTTTTCATTGCTTTCCTTGTGTGTTTATGTGAATACAGTCCACTTTCTATTAGGAAATCTTTCATGAAGGCATTCTTCTTTTTAAGCAGCTGGGTTTCATGGGTACTGCTATTTTAAATGCTTTGTTATGCTGATCAGCAAAACATTTTTATAATATCAAGGATAAATATCGAATCTTGTATACCATTTGACAGGATATACTACTGTTGTGTTTGTAATCTTTTATTTATAATTATTGGGATTTTTGTACTAATTGAAAATAATGATTTGATGTGTTAAAAATGTTAATATATCACTCTTTAAATATAAAAGATTCATTTTTTGAATGTAAAAAAAATTTTTTTTTTTAAAAACTGTGTATAATTTGTAATGCTGCACTTCTGCAGATAAGTACTGTTCTTGGCCACCAGCTTTTATTGCAAGATGATAATGCCCAAACAACAAAGGAATGGTTTGACACAATAAAAGCTGCCATCATGATGCTTGTGAGTGCTTTTATTTCTTTATTCTGTTTTCCCATAATTTTTAGTGTGCTTTCTTGTATGCAGTTTTAATGTTTAAATTGCAAGCTGATTTAAAAATTGTAATGCCGATTTTCTTATTTGGAATTAGATGGCTTTTTGACCTGTATTGCTTTCTTTTTTAAATTTGAATCTATTGTTTTTTCACAGAACTTTGTAGATAGTTCAAAAACAAGAGATAGTAGTGTGATGGCCTCTTTAATACTCTTGCAGTGGTATTTTTCTCTTAACCTAAAGCAAATCTCTTTCCATATAATTGACTTTCCAGTGTTGAAAATATCCAGGAACCACATATCACTAAGTTAGATGCAGAGTGTGCTAGATAAATTACTCTTTTTGTATCTTAATTACGAAACTTGTTTAAATTCACATGAGTATTCAAGTAATAGTATTAGTGAATCTGTGCTGATCATATCCAGTTCGTGGTAGCTGTTTGAAAAGAACTTGTTTTAGCTAAAGTTTTAGCTTATGAAACTTATGGAATTTTTTTTTAGCTTATGAAAGTGTGGTGCCGCTGGGCCGCTACAATCTGCAGCCTCATATGCCAAATGAATATTGGCTAACTCTGTGTTCATATAATTATTCATCCTACTAATTCTGCATCCTTGTACAAAAACGATTCTGTGCAAGAGATCTTGGAGCTCTCACGCAATGCCATCTCTGCATCAGCAAAGTTTTCCAGACCCTGGATTGCTATATGATTCTGAGTCATTGGGATGCACCCTACTCCTCCTAGAAGTTTTGGAATGTGGTACTGAGATGCCCTATATATATATATATATATTATTTATTTATTTATTATTAGAAAAACTATTTATATATCATCTCCAACGAGTATCTTTCCAAGTCAGTATCTAGATCAGCAGTTCTCATCCTTTTGACTAACGTGTACCATCTGAACAAAAACTGAAAAGTTGTAGTACCATTACATTTTGGTATGATTGCCATTTGCGCAACTTATTGGCTGTGTATTTTAAATATGCGGGCATAAAAATTATTGTGTTAAAATTTGGTTATCATTTTAATTATCAAAATTGAAGTTATAATACTTAATTCTAAAATTTAGTGTGAAATTTGGGATTGTTTAAGAGAGATTAATTTCTTTATATCTGTTCTTATTTCACTTAATTTTAAGCATAAATTAGGTTCCATTTAAATTCTGTTCTGTATTTATTTTTCAAATAGAAAATGGAAGAAAATCCCTGTTCACAAAAAAATATGTTGAGCAAAAAGGATATAAAATTTAGTAGCTTTATTTGAAATACCTGAAGTTTTTTTTTTTTTTTTTTTTTTTTTTTTTTAACCTCCCAGTTCACCCAAAAGCTAACAAGTGTGTTGTTATTTTTGAAATCTTCAGTTACAGTTCAATGACAGGAAATTTCTACCAGTTGCTCTTTTTCATCACGGGATTAAATTTCAATTACATTTCAGCAAAATGGATTTCTAATGCAATTTTCTTTTGCATAACTCTTGGGAAAGCACATGTTGAAGTTATTTATGAAATGAAAAATAAATTATTTCTAGTGTTGGATGCTAATACTTCTTTTATTTCCAAATTATTTTTGGTTAAACAACTTTCTAAAAGTAGTAAGAAGCTTAAAGTATTATTAAATTTGATTATTAGATAACACATTCATTAGCCACTTTTTCATTAAATTTTGTTAAAAGGATATCTTTAGCTGCTGGTAATGTAAGGTTTTCTCCAATAGTGTCAGCCTATACAGGCTTGGCAATTCTAAAGCTTACTATGTTACTAGCTTCCAAACTTTTTCCACTCGAGTTAATAAAACCTTTCATTACTTGTTTGTATTCTTGAAAACCAATAATTTCCTCTTAAAATATTCTTTAGATATGTCCTTTAAATTGGCATACTTAGATTCAAGCTGTCTTTTAAGAAATGCTGGTTCATACTTTGATTGGATAATAGTTCACCGCAACCAACTCATTGAGGTTGAGGGTCCATTTCATCTCCATTCCAAGTAAATCCAAATGATAAATAACTGTTATTATATTTTCTACAAACAATTTTTTTTTTCAATATTCTTAGTGCTTGTAAATATTCGTGGATACATCACCTGTGAATCATCACCTTTCCACTTGGTCAATTGTACCCATTTTTCCATTTTGAAAATCTGGATTTGTTTTATAATTTTTTTCACGGATATTTAAATCCACAAATATTATGAGTTCTTCATAAACGAACGATGATATTCTTAAATCAGATAGAAAAGTAAGGAATACAAAGCAAAAAGAAGACAAAGTACTTGCTGTTAAAGACAGCAAATCGACATAAAAAAAATATTCTAATAGAAAATAAAGCAATACAAGTCCAGAAATAGTGGCGGCATAAATTGATCAACACTAAAATAATTAATGAGATATTGTCATCTTTTTATTGTAACTTCTTTCTATTACTCATTTTGAAAGCATCATTTATGACAAATTTTGTTATGTCTACAGCTAAAAAATATATTTGGGAAAATAAAAATGGATTATTTTGCTATTGTCTATGAGCAGCTATTGACTTTGAACAAAGCTCAGATCTCATGAATTTATGAGTGTTAGAGAAAAACTTAAAACAGGATGTCGAGGTATTTAATTTTTTAATTTAATAGTTAAAATATTTTGTTTCTTTGCATACCACCTATTTTCCTCTTGCATACCACTGTTTGAGAATCGTAAAAATTACTTAAAATTCATAAAGAAAAATCCTTTAACTATAAAAATTCAAATTCCAAAATACTGCAAAAATAGCTGTTGTTATTGATTGCAGATTAATGAACTTGTCAAGGGGGACAAACCAATCTACTGTCAATTAACAATAACTAAATAAAGTGAATGTGTTTTGTATTATATATATATAATTCATATGTAATTGGCAAATTTTTGTGTTTTCATGTGGTACCATAAGTTTACCTTCAGCATAGCCAACGTGCACTATGCAGATCGATTGGAATTTTTTAAAAATACAGCTAGAAAAGTCAAGGAATTTCATTCTCCTGTTTGAGTAGCACTCGTGTGATACTTTACGCACAAGTAATTTCAACCAGCCAATTGTTTATTAAATTTTTTATATTAAAATGTATTGTATTGCGTATTGAAATTGTAAAAATTTTGTTTTAAAATTTATGCTAATTATTCAGGGCCGAGAAGTATAAGTTTGTAATATACTGACAATTCACAAACTCTCTTTTTGCATGTCTGTTGTAGGCCATAATCAATTACAGTTGTTCCATTAAACTTGTAAATTGGTAAAAATATTAAGAAATTTGTGTTGCATTCTTGTATTTTTTCCATACGAATAAATTCATTTGCTTAAATTAGTGTGTAATAAAGTGCTTTTTTCTCGAATTTTTCTTTTAGCCATCTAGTTTAGAGCAAGCAGAAGGAAAGTATACTACCAGTAATAGAGATGAAAGTTTCAAGCGAGATGTAAAGTTAGCTCGTTCTAAATCTACAAAACGTAGGTTTTTTTTTAAATATATAAATAACCATTTTACATTAATTTCCTGCATTATGCTGTTATTTTAATAATAATTATACATGATAAATGTTAACAGCAAATAAGTACAGAGGATTTATGCGAACAGTTCCTTTCGATTAATTTGCTGTGCCATTGTTTAGTAGCTGTCTGTGTTTCAGCATGATTTGCGTTAGATCAGTAATGTTCAGGAAAATTATAGGCAAATATTCTAAGGATGTGTGCAATTGCCTTGATATATTTGCAGCAGCGTGCTGAAAGGACATAAATTGGTCCACCAATGTCCAAATATTTGTTGAATATTGTTAGTGTAACTGAGCTCAAATACTGGTTGCCTAGGTGTTTTTGTGGTTTCCCTCGTTATGTAACATAAATACGAGTCTATTTCTCACAGAAACTTCCTCACACTGGCATTGTTTTCATTTGACATAGCCTTCATGTGCATATATGTATTCTAATAATATAATAAATCAGATCTAGAACTTTATTTCTAATATCAGTTAGGCTTTCAACATGTGGTGGTTTTTATGCAGGTTTGTGAGGTTTATAAACTACATGTGTTCATAGGTGAAGGCATGAAATGAAATAAATGTGTGTTTATTGTTTGGTTGTTACTCTGTCCATTAACTGTGTTTAAATAAAAGCTTTTAAATTTGACTTTTGACAATGTACGCATATTTATTTCCTTCTTGTTTGTTGTTAAGAGTAAAATGCTTTCTGCAGCAAAATTTTTAGTTTAACATTACATTTAATTTATCATGCAGAATTATTCTGACACAATTTCTGTAAAATTTTTTCAGAATCGGGGTATTTAATATCTAGGTATATAGGAGAAAATACTTTTAATCCAAAAACAAAAATGCATGTTTTTGGATTAAAAGTCTGTGAATGAATACTATTTTCAAAGGATTGCATGTGTTATATTCATCTCATTATGTTCCTTTTTAGTAAAAATATTGTGTGCAGTCACCAGACATTTTAACTACTTGACACCAGGTTTTAGATTTTTTTTTTTTTTTTAACATTCTAGTTTTGTTCTTTAACTGTGGTCATAAAAATAACATGTTTGAATTCACACTTTCCAGTGAAAACTCAATCTCAAATGCATTTAGGAGACCAGCAATAGAATGATGAAGGGTAAAAAATATTTTTGATCCTTCTGTGTAATTAAAACCAGGTTCCGTTTATTATTTATCCTTTTAAAAATTCCACTGTTTGGATCTTTTCCATTTTTTTAAATAATTGAAACTTTCAGAAAATGTAACAATATTTTATGGAAACATTAAAGTTAAATTTGAACTGAAAATAGTGATTATTCAATTAGATAATAAGCATTTAAAGAAAAAAATGTTAACTGTGCATGCACAAAGTATGTTAACTTTTTTTCCTAATTTTCTAGTCACCTACTTTATAGGTCAATTTATTTAAAAATTCCAGGTGGATGTTGGTCAAATTCAGAAAGATATTGATGATTATAGTGAGTGAGTTCAGTTATTTTCTGGGACTAGTTGGATGATAAGAGATTTTCCACAAATTTTCATTTTCTCTTATGAATGTAACAGGATAATTGAACTGAATTACAGGAATGTTGCAAATATATTAAATATACATGCATACTTAGTTAAGATACATCAAGTAAATGCCATTAATTTATGTTACAAAAACTGCATTAATTAGATAAATGACAGTATAAATAACACTAATATAACTGTACACAAATTGCTGTTGTTTATTTCATTTGACTTCAGCCTATTGGCCAGAGTTGGAAATTTCTTTGCTAAAATGACAGTATCTGTTTGTTGGAGCAGGTGCTTGACCAATTTTTGACATATGTTGGCTGAATTTTTTTCATTCTTGTAATACGACAAATAGCTCTTCCTTATTATTTGGCCAAATGGGCCTTGAATGCAAATGATATTACAGTTTCTTTCAAAGATGTTGAATAAGATTCAGATTGGAGCTTTTAGTTTGTCACTGAAGCACGCCCATGATATTATCTACAGATCATTTAACCATGCTGTGTGGACATGAGTGTTATCTTGCTGGTGAGGAGAAGACCTATACCGAACTATTCGCATACATGGAAAGCATACTACTGTCCAACAAATCTTCTTATGTAATCAATCTTATGTGCTTCTGTTTATCAACTATGCCTGAAGAAAAGCAGATCCACATCATAATGCAGATGTCACCAAATTTCAGTGAGAAATTCACTCTATGATAAATGACATCATCCAGTGTCCAACTAGTACAATCTGCATCCTGACTCATCACTCCATATGATGTTTTCCATTGGTCAACAGTCCAGTGTAGATGTTCCTTGCACCATTCCAGAGACTGTGCATGGGTATGTGTTCTCAGGAGCATTTTGGCAGTAGCACATCCATGTAAACCAAATCTTATCACCTCAAAAATGATAGTTTTGTCATTGATCTCTTCTGTACCATGACCCGCCACTGGCCAGGTGGTAAAATCGCTAAACACTCAGTTTAGTCTGTCGTTTGAACGCCATCAGATGCATGGCCATATTCATTGTTTTCCTCTTGTGGAATGTTTAACCACAGTTTCCCTTAAGAAGTTCTCCACAAAAGAATAACTCTCCTTAGGTAGTGGAGGTCCTTAGGTAACTCCCTTGAGTGTTTTGCCATAATTAAAAAATAACCAAACTTCTGCACATAACTGGCATTGAAAGTCATGTCTGATGGTTGTTTCTAGTAACAAGCAAATTTCCTGTGATCCTTATTAGTTCATTTTTCATCCTAGCTATAGAAATAGCAGAATTAGTTCTGTCTCATTGCTTCCACTCGATGACAACACTGAAGATGGTAGACTTGGCCATATATAATTTCAATAAAATATCTTGATTTGAATCATGGCCATAGCCAAGTTTTGAGCCAGAGATGGTGCACACTCCTTAGACTGAAAAAAACTAGATTAGGATTACCCAAGATTACTAAGAAAGCTAAATTTAGACTTGTCTACTAGTGGCCCAATGGAAAATAGGTGAGCATTCCAAGATTTTGAATCCCTGTAAACTGGCTGGCTAATTGAGTGTTTTTGAAGTTTTTCTTGCAAGAAACATGAGTGCAAGGCAGCTTCCTTTAGAAAATGTTGCGTGAAGATATTCATCCTCTTTGGTAGACAGCATTTGTGTGCTTTGCCATACTCAAGTAAGCAAGTAAATAAACAGTGGACTTATACATGATTAAACAGATTTTTCATTGTTGAGTAAACAGGTTGTTTTTTTAGCAAAATCTTTAATTTATATAGTAATAATCACTTCTTTTAGTCAAATTTTTTAACACTGGCTCCTTTATATTGTCAATCGTTACTTTCTTTTTTCCATACAAATTCTATCAGAGCTTTACCTCATTATCAGAATTTTTCAAATCATAAACGTCATGAAAACATTTCACTTTTTTTGCTAAAACCTTTCTGGCATCCCTAACATAACCACAAGGTGCAATAACAGTGAAAGAAATCTTTTCTCTAACTTTAATCAATTGTAGCTGTTGGAATATCTGACTGATGGTGCTGTCGTCTTATAAGCCTTGCTATTTGCAATTCATTGGCAGACAATAGAATATCATGGCATAAAATTTCTGTTTTTATTATGTTCTTTTATGAGCATAAAAAATCTATTTATGCTGTCTATACATTGTAACATATTTAGATTTCTTGATTTTAAAATACTCTGATTAGATGATATAAACATGATACAGGTAACATTGGTATCACACCCATGATTGAAGGATCAAAGAAGAAAAAGCTGATAATATGTGTAATTAAAATTCTTTTAGAAACTTCTTGCATTCCGATGACTGATGGTGATCATAACAATGTATAGAAACTTTAATGAACAACAAATGACTTATTCTGCTTTAAAGCTTAAAATAATCTGAAATAAATGTTTCATTGAAATTGAGAATTTTTTATAAATTTTTATGGAAGATTAATTTTAACAACATTTATGTAAAGGAAGAACTAATGTACAGGAAGTTATAAACGTAATAACATCATTATGACTATTGTTATTTTCCATATTATTACTTGCTTCTCTGCTAAAGTTTCTTCTAGTTTAGGTGGCTTAGTTACTGTAAACAAAAACAGACAGAGCTCTGCGAGCTTTTCAAATTCTGAAAATATAAACATGGGAACATGTGGAATTTAAATTCTACGTAAGTAGACAGGTTCCAGAGGGAAAATTCATTAAAAAAAATCGCGTAAAAAAATCTTATGAAGCATGTAGAGGATAAGAATTTTGGATTTTTTATAAGAAAGTGAACTAGGCTTTGAATTCTTTTTTTAAGCTTGCTTTATTTTAATTGGTTTTTTTACTGACTTGTATAAATTGTATAAATCAATCTTGAAACAGACTTTTGGCCTTCTACGAAGCACGTTGTCTTGAAATTTTGATGATGTTGACAAAGCAGCGATCCACAGAAATGTTTCAAAATTTGGCACAATTTTTTCCCCTTTAACATGTGACTGCCTTGGAAATTTTCTAGGTTCTGGTGTAAAAAGCCATTTTTGATCTCATAGTTGGCGTATGTAACAGAAATCGCTTTATGAAACCCAACTATGAGATAATTCTTGCACAGAAATGCTTCAACCTGTCACTTTGCTGGAACTGATTCAGAAACTCTTTATTAATTTGTTAGTAATAATAGAGATGTAGTGGAGCACATCACATTTGTGTCTTTCTTGTGTGTGTTATTTTATAATCAAACTATAATTCTCCCAATAATGGATAATAAAAGACCACTTACTGAAAAAGAAGTTGAGCACTTATAATCTAAATGATCCAGAATTGACGAGATTATCAACTATTATGTACCTTCTGAGAGTTCAGGTGAGGAGAGTAAGGAAGTCGTCTCCAACCTGAAGATGAGATGATTCTGAAATCTGAAGACAATCACAATGCTTCCCAAGAAACCACTTCAAATACAAATGATAATATGTGGACAGAAAATTACCCAAATTCCCGAACTCTTTATTTTCCAAGAAAATGTTGTTTTGAAGTTGGATATGTCTAATCTTGTAGTCCAAACTCTGGTAGGCTTATTTTTTTGTCGCAAATTTTTCACATTACTGGTCAAACAAATGAATTTATATGTTGTACAAGAAATTGCAAAATGTAATCAAATAAAAAAAATCTGTAAGTTTGTCACAGTGAAAAGGCAGCACTGCAGAAATGAAAGTTTCCTTTGGACTTCTATTACAAATGGGCCCTCGTTCTTTTCCTTCAATAGAACATTACTGGAGTAGAAACAAAATGTATAATGTAATGTTTTGGTGATCACGTATCAGTTGAAAAAAAATTCCAATTGTAATTCTGATATTTTCACTTTCTTGATAGCTTAATACCATCTCCCAACAAATTATACAAGGTGTCACCTATACCAAATCAATTCAATATTATACATCAAAACTGTGCCAAATAAAAATATTTGTCTTGACGAATCAATGATGTTCTAGTGTGGACAATTGCATTTCCGCCAGTACATAAAAAATAAAAAGCACAAATATGGTGTCAAGCTGTACGAGCTACGTGATTCCGATCATGTTGATATGAAAATAAAAGCTTACAGTGAAACATGTGAGGAATCTCACAATAATTTAGGTCGCACTACTGATGTTATTTTATGCTTACTTGAGGACTAGCTCAATAAGGGATATATAGTACACATAAATAATTTTTATATCTATCCCATCTCAGGTGGCTAGCCAGCTGTTGGTTATTAGCATGACAGGCTGCAAATTTGGGAAAAGATTAAATTTGTTGGTACAAGTTTTGCATAGAAGAAGATTAGCAGAATAATAAGAAAGGGAGCAAATAGTTTGGCAACTTCTGTTGGTTAACATTTGAGGGAGAAAGCATTTGTGTAAGGGAGTGCAAATGCTCTGTATTTTGCTTGCTACGCCCAAGAATAGAAAGCCTAATAAGGGATGTCAAGTGCTCTTCTTTGTACTACCCTGGCTGTGCCATCAATCAAGTGCCTAAATTTATGGGCACCTACAATTTCACCCCTTTCAAAAGTGCTGTGTTCTTTGTTCATTTTAACATCAAACATGTTTTATGCATAAGCAATTGTCCCCATCACTTACATATCATCAGACATGCATTTATACTTTTTTGAGTAATAATCTTTGTGCAGTAGCCAGTGGTTTGTAAGTTTAGAAAATGACAATTTGTAAAAAATCTCGTATCATTCAGTTAGTTCAACTAACTGCAATACAATGCCAGTAGCTTTCTTAATTTGTATGATATTTGGTTTCAGTTTTCATATAAGCTACCTTATATACTAGTTGGTTTCCAAATTATGAAAGAAAAATGTTGACGTATGTCATACGTGCACAGTTCAAAATTATTGCATGACTGCAATCACAAAATAATTCTTCAAGCATTTCCATAGGATTTTTTTTTTTTTTTTAAAGAGGCTAAAATGTGAAGTGTTTAGTGATTTTTAGCAAATAATGTATATTATGCATTTTGGGATAAAAGTATAACTTTTAATTTGTAGTATTTTTTTTGCAGAGTATTTAGCTGCTAAACCAAATGTCGAGGAGAGTGATGTTGCAATTCCAGCTGAGAAGAAACGTAAAATTAGAGATAAGCTACGGCAGTTTTTTGTCCGACGTCCAACACTCGAAAGCCTTAGAGAAAAGGGGATTTTATTAGGTAATAATTCAGTTTTTTATTTGGACTTCGCAGTGCTACTGTCCTTCCCAGTAAAACCAAGGCGTGATTTTTCATAACATCTTTTAGTTAATCACCAAATGTTGCAATTTTTAATTTATTCAGAATTAGTCTATTTCTTTCAAATGTAGTAGACAAATTTAAAACTGTTGATCACTAATTTTTTAAGAAAAAGAAATTCCGTGAAAAACAATTTTGATGGCATTCTTAAGACAGATAGCATTATCACCTTTAAGTAAAACAAGCTATGCATATTCCTTTTTTTTTTTTTCCCCCCTTGCAAATGACTTTTTAGCATAATCTGTCTGATTATTTTTTGTTCTGTCAGAATTGCTGTCATTATACAGATTTGTAAAGCATTTTATGAAGACTTATCTACCATTTAATATTAAATGTTCGTATTTAATCTAACTTTTAATCTATAAATGTTATATTGTGATCTATATGAATATATGCCCATCAACTATTAATTTTATTTTCATCGCATTTAAAACATTTTTCCTATTTTTTTAATTGATATAAAATTTAATGAAATTACCCAAAAATGTAACATTTCTGGTAATATATTTTATCTTAAAATTATGATATAATTACTTTGATGACCCAATTTGTTAATGACGTCTCACTGTGTTATTCAAAAACTTCCTGCTTTTCCATATTTCGAGGTTTGATATTTATCTTACTTTTATGAGGTTGTACATAAAATTTATATCATTTGAAAAATTAAAAGTTCTCACTTTTATTCTTCTAAATTCTGCTTGGAAACTGCTTCAAAATTATATGTATGATGATTTATAACTGGTAAATGTTAAAAATATATAAAAGTAGTTGTAGCATTTTAAATGATTCATTAAGATTTGTGATAAAAATCATTCTCAGAAATTCTGTTTTCAATAACTTTCTTTAAAAATTTATCCAATCTGCCTACAATTTTGATAAGTTGGTAGTTCCGTACAAATGTTATAATTTTCCTGAAGTTTTATTTTCATAGATGTATCATGATGCATCTCATCACAGTAACCATTGCTGAAAATGATCAGTATTTTTTAGAAACAGCTGTATTGCTTAAGGCAGCCATCTCTTGAACAAAATAAAATTTGGAAATGTAAATGATCACTGTAATTTCATCACTAATGAAAACATAGCCAAATATGGATTATGTGTCTCATAAGAGACCTGCCTATGCTGTTGATACTGAATTAGATTTAGATCCAGAGTTTACTTACTATAGAATAGACCAAAAATCTATGTACATATAGTCGATTATAATTAAATATAATACCTTACCTAAAACTATTATAAAAGTGCTGTAAATCTATGTACATAATTATTACAATGCAACTAGTCAGAGATGAAGAAATATGCTATTGCTATCAGTTTTTAAATCCAAGATCAGGTCATTTATATTCTCTCCATGTTATTGTAGATCAGCTGATGAATAATTGTGTGTAACAATGTTTTCTAATGAACTAATAAATAATAAATTCTAATGACAAACCCTGCTCCAAACTTTATTATTTGTTTATCCTCCCCCTTCTGACTTACTGCTGTGAACCACTTGTTGTGACCGTGGAAAATGTACTCTAGAAAAAAAATCCAAGATCAGTGCTTACGTATTGTTTCTGGAGCTGTGAAGACCACCCCGATTGATACCGTATTTTTGTTAACTGGTGATAAACCCTTAAGAACCTTAATTCAAGAGAAGGCCTTAATTCTCTGGTAAAGAATCATTAGAGTTTCTGGATGTCTTTCACTCTGGAATGAAGTCAATCAATATCTGACTAGAAATCTAAAGACCTAGATGGGTGACAGAGAGTTTTTCAGTTAAAAAACTCAATTTAATGAATGAACCAGAATTACTTGTTCCACTGCAAAATCCAATAAATTTGAAATCTTTCAGGATTAATCTTGACCTGGGTCAACCAAACGTAATATGGATCCCTCTATTTTGAGAGCCCTCGCTTTCGAAGTATTAAACATTTTTTACCCTGAGCCAGAGTGGCTTCAGATTTTTACTGATGGATCCCTCCTGTCTGCTGGCCTTAATGCAGGTGCCGGAGTTTTCTCCAAAATTTTCTCTTCCTACATCCCTGTGGGCCGAGGTTCTGCATTTCTCTTTCTACATCCCTGCGAGCCGAGGTTCTGCATTTGATGGTGAAATTGCTGTAATTCGCAAAGCTCTGTACCACCTACCATGCCACTTGGAAAAATTCACAAAAGCTCTTATACTCAGTGATTCCTGAGCTGCTCTGTTGGCTATCGTTTCAGGTAAGAATCCCATATCACAGGACGTATTGGATTGTCGACATTATCTACAAAACCTGAATTCACTTCAGAAAACTACTGTCCTCCAGTGAGTTCCTGCGCACTGTGGGATTCCAGGTAATGAGAAAGCCGACTCTGTAGCGAAAAAAGGTGCTTTAATCATGCAGAATATTTCTCGTCCGTTGCATTTCCATACTGTTAGGGATCTTATTAAAAGATCTTTCAAAGTACGTGCTCAGGAAGGTCTCTACCATCGTGTTTCTGATAAGTCTTGGAAAAATGCTATCCTGAATTTGTGTAATGGCCAAATCGCTGAATTCCACCTTGCCACCAGGCATGACTGCCTACAATATCATCTTCATAGATTCAAAATTGTTCCCTCTCCGATATACATTCTGTGCAGCTCTGGAGAGGTGATGGATGCCGCACATCTACCCCACTGTCCTGTTCTGTGCAAGACTTTTCTCACCGAGCATTACTGGGAGGCAAGAGATATGTTAGATTAATGTACTCTGGTATTTTTTACAGCTATTTTTTTCATTGTGTTGCTGTATTCTATATTCTTTGTTCATGTTTTTTTTTATTTTATTTTATTTATTTATTTATTTATTTATTTATTTATTTATTTATTTATTTTTTTTTTTTTTTTTTTTTTTTTTTTTTTTTTTTTTTTTGCTGTAACTGTTCATAATCTGCCATTGGAAATGAAAAAAAAAGTTTTCTAATGAAGGGGTAGCTTTTGTTTTCTGTAGTAATGTTAAAATAATGCTATTTAAATTCTGCTGCAGAAAAAAACTAAATATTGCTGTTTGAACTTCTATCACATGAAGTTACAAACAGTGTGATGAGGTCCACTTTCCTATCTGACAATTGATGAAGCTAATGTTTTCTGTGGTGAAATTAAAGTTTCTATATTGTTTTCGCTGTTTGAGGACGAGTGTATTTGTGTTGTAATAGGGGAACCAGAAAGTAATGTTACTTTCTTACATTTAATTCAAATGAATAAATTTGTAACAAGTTTTTATGTTTAATCAATAATATAATCACCCTTGTTATCAGCAATCTTTTGCCATCTAGTATGCCGATTTCAATCCAACTGATAAAAATCAATTGGTTTTTGGTAAAATATCTCAAGATGGCATTTAGGACATCATCCAAATTTTCAAATTTTTTTGTCACTAAGAAAATGTAGGGATCGGAATAAATGGAAATCCAATGGTGCAATATCGGGCGAATATGCTGGGTGAGGCAGTACCTCCCACCCCAATTCATTATATTTTTCCAGTGTTTGTCTTGCACAGTACGGTCTTGCATTGTCATGTTGCAGAATGATGCCTTTTCCGTTGACAATCGCTGGATATTTTTCGATTAAAGATTGGTTCACTATATCCAATTGTTCACAATAAAGGCCTACATTAACAGTTTTTCCAGGTTTCAGCAATTCAAAATGAACAATTCCGCGAATACTCCATCAAACACCCAAAAGCACCTTTTCGGGATGTAAAACCTTTGTAACCCCTATTAAAACTGCCTTTTGAGATTTGGATTATCATATAGGACTTATTTTTTTGTCTCCACTAATCAAACGATCAAAAAAACGGTTCTGTATAGTGCCATTGAAGCAATATGTTGCATGTGATGGATAGGTTGGCTTCGTTTTTTTTTTTTTTTTTTTTTTTTTTTTTTTCGGACATATTATGAGGGACTCAAACACCTGCTTTGCTTATTTTTCCATTCTGCTTTAAATGTTCTTGGATGCTTGACCAAGGTTGGTTAAGAGTGTCTGACATGGATTTGCTTCCACTTCTGCCCTTAGCATGTTGTTGTCAACATGCGCAGAAACGACATTACTTTCCGGTTCCCCTATTAATTTCTATAAAGGAGACTCAAGTATCCTTGGGATACAAGTATCAAGTATACAGAGGATGCATTGCCTGCTTTAACAGTGCAATTTGAAATTTCCAAAATTTTGAGAGTCTGAAGAATTCTGTTATTTAAAATGCTCATTTTTATTTATTATTCCATTTGAAATCTCTAAAGAGCAAGTTAGAAGATTGAATTATCCTTGAAGCAAAGATAATTTGAAATGTGCAATAAATTATTAAAATTAACTTTCATTAAACATTTACTTTCACTCTTTCTTTAGAGTTGATATTCTATTTTTCCCCCTTCCTCAGATGAGCCAGTGTTTGGTTGTCACTTGGAAAATTTATGTTCACGAGAAAACAGAAAAGTTCCAAAATTTGTCTCTAAATGTATTGAGGTAATTGAAGAGAAAGGTAAGTGATAGCAAAAATGTTTTTTTAATGTAGTAGTTTTATGTTATTTAATTCTATAATAAACATTCAAATGGCTGTTGAAGTACGTTTATGTGCTTACAAGTATGTAAAGTGTGTCTCAAATGTGCATAGAAGTTTTGTGGGTAGGTAGAGAATATTGATTTGACTGCTGGACAGTCCACACATAAAAGATGAAAATGCGACAAATAAACTGTAAGAACACATTACAGAAGATAGTGTAAAGGAGTTTGTTAGATGAAACTTGGTAGTAAATTAACTGAAATTTCCAAATTTTCCAGATGCCTGATATTGGTGCTGCTTTGCTTGTTGAACATTTTCAAAGATACTTCAAGTTCTGCAGATATTAGCGATGGGAATGTCATTTCTAGCCACGAGGTCCGGTCCGTATTGGAAGCAGTGGACATTTCATACATTTTTGGTTTGGGCTTTAAGGTCCCAAACCAAAAGAAATTTATGTTAGACAAACAAGATGAATATGGGTAGAGGGGCATGTATTGGATCCACCACACCCAGTCCATTGATCCCCAGAACAAAAGTTTGGTCCAAATATCTGGATTCCCACCACTATGCATCACCACAACTGGTGATGCAGAATGGTGGGATTGTTATTCAGTAAATTAGGCAGAATATCCTCCATAAAAGTCCAATATTTCTGAGTATCTAGTGAAGGTGGTAACGTATGCGCTAACTCAACAATTACCCATGATATCTCTACAAACTAAATGATGAAGCTGTATTGTGCAGAATATGTTCATGTAGAATGTGAGTTTTTCTAGTCTCACATAGGCCACTGTGGCGCCTAATAGCCTCTTCACATGAAAAGGATGTTTCATTCATGAACTGAACAAAATTTGGGAACTGCAGGTCACTCAGACTGATGCAGAATTTATTGCACAAATATTCTGTGTCGTGGATTATTTTCCATCTACAGTAATTGGATACATTGGTATCCCAGACTATGCATAGTGCTCCATGAACTGGCTTGAAATGGTCCCATTGCAGCAGCAATTGTGTATATGCTTGTATTATATCCTGGCACAAGGATACCTGTGGTTGCCTCAGCATGCAATGCCTCCTCTGGCATGGTGAGAGTACAGCTCGATTGTAGCTGCCTAGTATCCTGTATCCTAACCATGTCCACACAGGTTCTGATGTGACTGTACAAACATTTGATGCAGTGGTACATATCTGGTTGGGTACCTTTCCTCATACATTGTTATAGCAGCTTATTAATTTATACATAATGTCCATGTCCACCAACTCAACATTAAAACAATGTCTGTTCTCCGTATGTTTTTCTTGCTTTCCTATGCTAATGGGGTTCATGTTTTAATGTTCTCTTCTTCCCCTCAGTTTCTCTGGAACTTTTAAAACAACCTGTATATATGAACATCTCAAAGTATTATATCTTCATTTTCATCGTGTTATATGTATTATATTAAGGTGTGAAGTAAGTTTACGTTTATAAATGAATGACAAACATGTAACCTTTTAGTAGTTAAGTAATGGATTGCATTTCACTGCAATTGCTGCTCTGATTCTCAAGTTTACTGATGCTATATTTAGTTCTAACATAAAGCTAAATTCAGCATGTCATTGATGTAGAACACATTTTGAACATACTGCACCTGTGTGAAATGTATATTCCTTGAAAAAGTGCTTCTAGTTTTAAATTTGAAATTGGTTTACTTTTCTTCCACATATTGTGAAGACCTGACATTGAAAATGCAACACCAAGAAGGAATGGCCTGAAAATTATGCAAATTTCAGGCTAGACGCATGTCACCAATTTACGTAATGATGCAGCTTTCCACCGCACGTTGAAGAAATAAGGGAAGGAACCTGCAGAATGTTCATTTTTTTTTTGTGCCATTAATTCTGCTAGGGAAATCATTGTAGAAAATTTGTTCTTGTGTCAGAAAACACATGTAAACCAGAGATTTCCAGGCCGTTGTCAAATGGATACAGTTTCAGCTGATAAGTGATTTTATGAGAGGCATGGTGATCAGGCTGAAAAGGGCTGGTTGGTCCATATGGCAAATATTAGCTAATACACATCTGGACATGGCCATAGCACACCGGCTGTGGTGATCATGGTTGGTACAAGAAAATGTGGCAAGTTCAAGGGGTGCTAGTGCTGCCAGAGTGACATCAGCACGAGTAGATCGACATGTGCACCCACAAGCTACTTCTACCTCCAGCATGTTCAAGACACCAGCATGTTCAAGACACCCTGAATGTTCCCATATTAACCAGAACCATTTGTCATTGATTAATGGCTAGTGGCCTGCCCTAGTGGCATCCAATAAAGACTGCCATTGACTCCACATCACAGATGCCAATGTCTGTAATGGTGCTGGGCTCAAGCAATGTGGATGACAGAAATGGCACAGGGTCATGCTCTCAAATAAGTCATGCTTCTGTTTCTACAATGACAGTCGCTGCATACGTGTGTGGCATCGAGGTGGAGACAGGTCCAATTCAGCAGCAATTGTGGAACGCCCCACTGTGCGACAACGCCGCATCAGGGTTTGGGACACAATTGTGTACGATTCCAGGTTACCACTAGTTCATATTCAGGGCATTATTACGGCTGGTGACATTCTCCTATGTGAGCTGTTGTTTTGTGTATCAGTATCCAAAGTGGTCCTACAACCTACTGAGCCGACACTGTTCTTGCTATGTATTATGCATATTATTTAGAACTAAAAATCACTTATTGTTTGTTACTTTCTCTGTTTGCCAAGTTTCATCACTTTCTGGCCATTCCTTCTTGGTATTGCATTTTCAATGTCAGGTGGTATATTTAGTATATATCTAAACTGTGACAAACAAAATTTTACTATTTTCTGAAGTTTCCAAAATAAATATTCAGTTGGGACCAAGTAAAAGTATAATAGGTGGAAATCCATATAACGAGGATACTTTAAGAAGATATTTGACAGTGACAATGAGAAAAATGATTGTCACTAAATTCTTTGGTATAATAGTGAACACAGTTTTGTTTCTGAGAAAGATTTATGTAGATTATAAGTGTAATTTAAGTATTAAAGGACAGCCTCAAGCCCCAAATATGGTCAGTAAGAATTATTCTATGTATAAAATGGATATATATGGATGGTCCTATATCACGAACAGAAGTTTAGCCCAGAAGCATAACATGACAACTCATAAGTTGGAATAAGTTTTAGAAGCAAGAATTTGGAACCCGCTTATATTAATAGATTTTTGAAGTTAAGCATTATTCCATGGGCATGCATAAATACAGCATTGAACAAACTGCAAAGCAAAGAAACAAAAGAGGAATTATTCCATTAAAATACAAGCAAAATTCAAAGTATGCAGATAATTGGTGGAAGCTTTCCTAAGATTTCTAATGTCATGAAATATTGGATAGTGCTCATAGTAGATGGGATATGCTAAACTGTAGTTTAGTTGCCATGAATTAGAACTGATTTGCTGTTATTTTAATTTCTGTACAGTTTGATACTATTGAGGAGAAATTTGAATGAAAAGAAAATTATCTGTTTGCAGCTATTACTGATTTTGAAATATCTGCAAAAAGTCCTATTTAGTATAGAATCATATAACTTCTAGATAAAGAGCCAGAATGTTATTCAGGTTTTTTTTTTTTTTTTTTTTTTTTTTTTTAATTTTAAGTAAATCAGTGAAACATGGACTTAAAATTTTAATGCTGTCAGGTGCATTTAACAATTTTACTGTGATGTATGGTATTTTCTGTTAGATCTTGAAAACAAATGCATCAATATTATATATGTATAAAATCTTTCTTCAAAAGAATAAAGTGAAGTTAAATTGAATTTTAAATAATTTGTTACAGCCAAATAATCAGAATAAAAAATATGTGTACTGAAATAGAAGATTTAAAGGAAGACATAATAAAGCTAATTAATTTACAAGTCAATAACTAAATCCAACACAGTTTATTAATTTATATATTAAAAAGACTGGCATTAACTTTTCTTTATAATTTTTTGACTCTTTATGGTATGATAACATTACCTTAAACCTTAACTATAGGGTAATGGAGAATTTTGAAGAGTTAAGGGATTATCTTGTAAATATTTATTGTAAAAATTAATATGTAAATATGTATATTTAATCAATACTGGATTCTTTCCTTTTACTAATGAAGGGTCAACTCTTTTCAAAAGTCTCAATTATAGCCCGAATTGAGTGAAGATTTTTATCTTTTTCTAATTTTCCTTACTTTTGGCCAGGATTTAGTAAAGTTTTGATTAAACCAGCTGAAATCCAGTTTTAATAAATTTAGAATTTTACAAAAATTTCTTTCTTGCTTTGTTGAGATATTTGTAATCGCATTCTTACTGGTTAAAAGGAAGTATAGCTTTCTGTCAAGTCCGAAACATTCATTAGCCAGGTCCGAGTTATTCTGAAACTAAATCCCATTCTGCATGTTACTTTTGATTGGTTATTTATTGTGTCTTGTTTATGATTTGTTAAACCATGATCTGTTATGAAGTTATATATATGACCTCTGTAACCGCTTATCGCTGCTTAGTATTATTCTGCTTGCTTAGTATTATTCTGCCTGTACTTATTTATCTGTGCTATTGCTTGTACTTAGTATTATTCTGCTTGCATGTAACTCTGGGTATTACTCTGCATATCTCAGTAATAAATATTTGCTTTGTGAACCACAGCATTTTCTATGTTTAACATTCTTTAAATATAACATGTATAAAAAATTTTCAAAACCTAAATTACAATTAAATTTTACTTTAAAATATTTTATTCGTACTTTTTTCAAAAACATTTTCAATTTTTACATCCTTAATATTTTACATTAATAGTTTGCAACATTTTTTCACATAATGTTACAGTTTGTATTTTACAATTTTTTTACACATTTTACAACAGAACACATATTTTACATTACTTAAAAGTTTATAGAATAGGTTTTTTTAAGTTGATCACAGATAGCAGCTTTTTACTCAACTTCACCTTACATTAGCGCCCTCTATTAAAAGTTTGCAGAACACACTAAACATCACTTAGTTTGGCAATGCTTCTCCACTCCCCAAAAACAAATATAGTTGGTAAGTTAAATTATAGCTTACTATTTACTTGCCTTTTTTAGTATTATTTAAGTATGATTTATGTATTTTTTATAGATAATGTCTAGTTACTTTTAAATTTATATGCATAATTCATGTCGGGGAAGTTTCTGTAGGCAAGAGTTTCTAAATTACTTTAGTTTTCTACTCTTATATATTAATTTTTTAATTCATTTTTTAATTTTAATTCTAGTCTTTTAATTGCTATTTCTCAAAATTCCACTTGTTCGAATTATTTTTAGTAATTTACCACATTTGGTATTACTTTGGTTTTTGACTTGCCTACATGGATGACAAAACATGAATTGAATGATTGAAGAGTTAGGTTTGGAGGCAACTTCCCCTTAATAAGTCTGTCTCCTGCCTGCTCAAGAATCATTCACTTATGCATTTTTATAAATATTTTTTTAGGATTAAATAATTTTTGGAATTCTATATTTATTCATGGATTTTGATACTTGCACTTGATTTACATATGCTCTCAGAATTTAAATGATATTGTAGAATAATTCGCAACAATAATTAATCATTTATTTGTTTGCATTAAATTTCATTTAAATTTATTAACTTTAAATTTGCTTTTTACGAATAGAGAATGTTTGTTAAATTCAAATCTATAAACTCTTTCTATATTCATAACCAAAGCATTGCATTTGATAATTGGTCTAGCTCCAAACTGGTAGAACTATTAAAATGAAAGGTGTAACTTGTGTAAGAACTTAAAAAGAAGTAGAAACAGCCATATAACTTTTTTCCCTAAAGCAGTGAAGTTAAATTGAACACATATGGATTTTTAAAAGACTTTGCAGTGCTGTCATACATTCCTGCAAAGGAAGATACAATTTAAACATTTTCAGTTTATATCGTTAATTATATCAGTCTCTATACATTAATGAAGAAAGAGAAATTCTGGGAATAGTACCATACTACTATCTGACAAAATCTATAGCAGGGTTCGTACGGTCCTTAAGAGTCCTTAAAAGTCCTTAATTTTGGCCAAAATTAGCAGCAGGTCCTTAGAGATGTCTGTCTGTTTTTATGACTGCCATTTTGAGTGTGAATTAGCATTTTGGAGGAATATTTTTGGCGATTCACTGACGTATATATGGTTATATATGGTTATCTTTTGAATGGGTACATGAGTTATAATTTGTTTCTCTTTCTAATATAAATGATGGGATACTTGAGTTTCTAAGCAAGAAATAAGCATAAGCTTTCGAAATTAATTTTTTCTAATAAAGAGCTCTTAAAAACTTTTCGCTTTTGGGGGTGTGAATTCTTTTATTAAATGGTTCTAAATTTGGCAATTTTAAGATCAGTTTCTATAGAAACTTTTTAATTACGAGATCTGAGAATTTTTTGACGATTTTTTTTAAAACATCGTAACATTGATAAGCTTCATTAAAACAATGGTAATATATTGAAATTATATTTAAAAAATAACATTAAAATAAAACATTTTTATTTTTCTCTGTCATATTATAAAGTTTAATTTTGGCAACTTATTATACAATATTTTAAATCTGCAAAATAAACAAGGTATAATGCTATAAAGCATAATTTACGAAACAGCTCTTAATAAAAGCAAAATTAGCTATGTAATTAATTGAAAATGTCTTTTTTTTTTAATTTTTTCATAGTAAATGTTTTTCCCATGCAATTGTATCAGAATATTCAAAATTCTCAGAATGTGCATCAGTTTTCTCTATAAAGTTAATTTTACACTTTTTCCCTCCATTTTTTTTTCCAAAATATTTCTGGCTTTTTGGTCTTACAGAAATGGTAGGGATAATTTTTCTTTAGGATTTTAGACATTGCAGCTTGGAAAGTTTATAAGGATATAAATGCAAGATTTTTAAAACTACAATTCTAAAAGATTCGAGAAATATGTGACAAAATGAAAAATGTCTCCATGGTATCAACACGTAATGGATGTATTTTACAGAAAGTTTGCGATGAATTTCTTACATTTTGGAGAACGTCTGGAAGAACAATGAAAACATAATATTTAAATATTTTACTTCTGATACTAGAATCTTAAGCATGTTTATCTTCCCTTTATTTTCTCTACTTTTCACTAGGCACAAGCAAGGAAAATATCAAAAATGCTTCTAATGTTATCACATGGCCAGGCATTATAGAAAGGGATTTTTGTATTAATAAAGAAATTGAAAACTTAAATTTAAAAGATTCATCTAATATGTCTTAATGCATCATACATATAGCTGGCACTAGGCATTTTCCCACCTGATGCAATCTCTGTTGATCCTAAATTCTGCTGCCTAGTGCCTTTCTAAATTCTGCTTCCAATGCTTGCTCTAAATTCTAAAAGTTTTGCCATTTCTAGATTTTGTTGTTTGGTATATCACTAAATTCTAAAAATTCTGCCACATTAGCTCTGTAACTGGCCTTTGCCATATATATTTCATATTTCTTCTGAATGTTCATATTACTAAAGAAATAAAATTAGTTACTTTTTCTGTACATTCTTAAATGCATTTAGTGTTTTTTAGATTAAAAGAAATCCTAAATTAAATCCAAAAATTCTGAAATGAAAAGAAACGTTTTGAAGAAAGAAACTGAATACATAAAAAAATTATTCTTCAAAGATATGTGCAGTTACTATTATGTAAATTACCTAAGTGTTTATGATTTCAGCCTTTACTATGATTTCCCTTTTCTATTTTTCTATTTCCTCATATGATAGAGTTACTAAGCAGATAAAATTAAAATTAAATTGTATAATCTTTGACCACTAATCCACATTATTAGTTTAAATTTGACTGTTCTTGTTTAATTACGTCACCGTAAGCTGTAATTGATTTTGTTAGCATTAACATGCCTTTATATTCTAAGTTCTTTTTAAACAAAAAGAGGCATATTTAAACATTTGTCTGATATTGTAGTTACTTTCAGACATAACGGTAATATGCTTCACGTCTGTCGGGGGTTTTGGACTGTTTAACTTTTACCAGATCAAGTAAACCGTCATAGGTACATTGTGGAGAGGTTTGACAAGCACGCAAAGACTAGCAAGAGTATTGGTTTGCATAATTGAGACAAATGTCTAATTGGTAGAAAAGATGCTTAAAGTGAAGGAAATCGATATAAACTAGCCAAAATGTCTGGGAAGGCTTCAAATTAAAATAATGGATAAATATTTTGTTGAGTATTGTTGTTACAAAACATTTATGTTTTTAATGTGTAATTATTGTAATATCGTTTAAAAATCAATTAGATTAATTTATTAGATTTTGATTTTAATAAGGCTTTTTTTTGTTAAAAAATAAAATTTAATAGTGGTCATGTAAATCCATAATGACTAAGGTTATCAAACTACCTAATTTAATTATTTATAACTAACTGCTTACCCTTAAAAATTACCTCTACGTATTAAAGTGAGTTATTGCCTTTCATTAATCCTCACTGTGGTCACAAGATAAAATTCAAAAATGTAAAAATTCAAGTAAAACTTATTCTTTGCATCTACTGAGACTTAAAATAATACAAAACAACTTATCTCTGGTGCTTTAATGGCTTATTGGAACCTTAAAGAATATTAACTGGGTTACAACCCCTGGAACTCTACACGAAGCTAACTGCATCAAACAGAGCCTGAGTAACTTTCAACACTTGCCAACCGTGCCTTACATCAGGCCTTTCAGGTTTGTTCTAATCAGCAGGTCTCTAGGCAAGCAGTTCAGTTCCCATTTGCTCATAGGTCCTTAATTTTTTTTCGTTAATGGTCCGTAAAAGTACTTAATTTCCATGTAAGGAAATGTGTGCGAACCCTGTATAGTGAATGTGCTTGTTGAAAAATGGACTATATGTGATAGCAGAATTCTTCTAGATCCTCAAAATAAGCTGTGGTAATACCTTCATGTTTCATAAATATCAAAAGATGTGAGCAGTTACTGAAAACTTACATGAAAAGTCTAGAATGTACTAGAAACAACTATATATTCTTGAAACTTTCAAAATTGCAAAAGAAAAAACATCTGTTAATCAGGAAGAACTTTTAAGAGTTAGAAAAATATATTACTTATGTCATTTTTAAAAGGAAAAGAATATTTGTAATTCTCTCTAGAAACATGACATCTGCATGCCTTGCAATTTTATATATATTCCTTTAGAATTTTAATTTTCTGTACTTTATAGTTATATCATTCTCTCATATAATTTAACTATGTATTTTTTTAATTTATTTTGTTTTATCAACGTTTTAACATGCATTCAGCAGTAATTACATGAAAAGTATAAATAAGCCAGGTATATACTTGTAAATATATTATACAGCAAAACCTCATTTCATGAATTTAATTCTTTCTGGAAGGCCATTCTTAAACTGAAACAATTTTCCCCCATGGAAATTAATGTGAAGTGGATTAATTTGTTCTGCAGATGATTTACAACACTTACGGTGCAAGATTCTCCTTGAGAGTCTGTGGGCCTCTGTTTTTTGGCTGTCTTTGTTAAAATTCGCCTTATGTGGTTGGCTGTTGCCTGTATTTTAAAATAATGTTTCTGAAGTGAGACATTGTATTGTCATTGAAAATGCTCATGCTATAACTTGCTACAGCTTCATCAAGGTGAAATCTTTATGATAACTTTCCATTTTATCCTATTTTGAATAAATTTCACCCCCTTTTTTCTCCACCTGTTCTAAACAGCCTTTATCCAAAATTGCCTTTTTTACTGCTTCAGAAGTTAGTTCTTTTCTTGCTGAACTCGTTTTTATGGTCCTTTACTAACCTCCTAGCCTATGGTTTTTGCCTAGAAACACTTTAAAAAAATATTTAAACATACTATTGGCCAGAACATACTATTGGCTTGCAACATAATCTGGCCATAATTTCCTCGAGGTAGAATTAATGGGCCTAAAAGTCACTTGCTGGCAGGTTTAGTTAATAAGAGTTAAGCAAAGAAAAATATTAAAATGATGTTTTTAGGAGCTTCTTAGTGTTAATTGTATGGCACAGAGCACGAGTACTTTAAAAACTTTTGAAAACAATATGTTGCCAATTTGGGTGTCGTATATCACCCAAATTGGCAAGATACTATTCATCATCAATTCAAGCACTGTTGGCAAACTCAAGATACTGTTCATCATCCATGACATTTTTTGTTCAAATAATTTATTTGTGATTGAGGCTCTACAGTATATATAACTTACACCAAAATGACTGAAATCAGTTTTTAATAAAGTTATTTTCTGTGTGTGTGTATATAAATAATATATATAAAATTAAATAAATGTGTGTGTAATATATAATTTATTTATTGAATGGATTATTTCGTATATTATCTCCTTTGATAAAGTGGTTAGAATTCTAGTGAAATAAAGTAACTTGTAAGCATATTTAAAAATGTATCCTGAAAAATTTTTTGTAATAGAAACATCAAAATTGAAAACTTTTAAAAAGATATATTTAAAATTGGAAATGTAATCAATAAATCAAGTAATTATCGTCATTGACCACCGATTAGTTGACTTTTCAAGGAAAACAACCCAACTTCCGATCAGTTAACAATAATTGATAAATCCGAAGGTGTTTTTATCTTTTTCTCAAGTAGGAATTATTATGCCAAAAACGTTTTTAGTGAAATGAGTTGATAAAGCTAAGTAAATAAAGTTTAAGTTAGATAAATTGAAGTAAATGCGCTGTATAGAATTCAGTGAGAAAGTGGCTGTTCCATCAAGTTTAAAAATAAGTTTCAAAATCGTGATATGTTATTGTAAGAGTGAGTTGTAGTTTGTTACTTGAGAAAAATGCCTCCGACATGCTCGCGTTTAATCACCTTAACTCAGTGTAAACTTTGTAAAGATAATGAACATAATGCAGTTTTTGTAAAACAATCAAACAAGTAAGAAAATTTCCAACTTGAGAAAAATGCCTCCCGACACCCTCGCCTTTAATCACATTAACTCATGTAAACTTTGTAAAAATAATGCAGTTTTTGTAAAAACAAACAAGTAAGGTGAATAAAATAATGTTCACAGAAAACAAAAAGGTAAAATTAAAAATGTAGATAATATAGATAAATTGCCAGAAGATGAATTAATTCACTTGTGTGTTTGCTAGTTTTTTAAAGCAAGGTAGGTTTGTTACTTTGTTTGTAATCAGAATGGAATTTGGAATTCGAATCAGGATGGAGAACACAGATGCAGAAAGAATGAGTGAGGATGTAGATGGGAACTTTTGGAATCTATTTTTAGAATGTGGGAAAGAAGTGGTCGTGGAACTTTCTTTCAAGTGTAAGAGATGTCTGTGTAAGTTTTGATTTTAAACTGACCAAACAAAAGAAATTAATTAATTTCTGTCTAATTGTCATAGCAGAAAGAGGGAAAACGTACTTAGTAAGCTTCACTCCTCAAGAGCTTTTAAGCAGACTTAGAAAGTTTGGAAATAGGCCCATTGTTTTGTAACAGCAATAAAGAAAATGCCAGAAATGATGATTTTTACATTATATACAATAACATCATTAATTACACTATTTACAAATCTTTTAACTAACAGTCATCTAACATATACCACATTTTAAGGTTTAGGAATAAATTTTCATATCCCTATCAGCCAAATGATTTAGTTTAAGTTTTTAACGCCTGCTCTGTTAAGACAATGATTAATAAAGTTATTTGGTACTTTATTATTTTTAAGAATTTTAATAAGTAGTAGAGTTATTGTATCTGTGCAAATACTTTTAATGCATTTTATTTCATGTAATATAGTATTACTAATAACTTTCTTGGAAATATTGAAAGTCCAATTTATTAATTTGTTAATATTAAAATTGAAGTTGTGTCTTTTGTCATGCAGTAGAATTTTTTTGTAGTTAATTATTTGAAGATCTATATAGTCAAGAGTAAGGCACTCTGGATAAATTTCTGAAGTTTCAATCTTGTTAAAATTATTAAAGGTAATAAGATCATGTATATATCTGTAAGTATGGGCATGGTAAATTAAATTGTGTTCCTGTAAATTTTTTGAAAGGTAAATTGTTTAATGAATAAAGAGATTACAAATGGATGTACTAGTGTGCTCTACCATTGGGATTCCTAACTTGCTTAAAAAGTTGATTTTGAAATTTAATGTAGTTATTAAAAATAGTGCATTTAAGGAAGGTTTTCCATCTAATAAAGTCTATAACTGTGAGCGTAACAGGAAAGATTTTAGGCAGATCGAGTAGGCTAGTAGAGATTTTTTCTAATGGAAGCGAGGTATATAAGTTTTCAAAGTCATAGCAGTTAATATTTTGTATGTCAATAGACTGAACAGTATTAATAACAGGAGTGTTATTATTGATGATCCAGCAATAATTATGTTCAGTGTTACAATTATTGAAGATAAATTTTTAAAAAAAATTTAAGTGCAAAATAGTAGTCTAGGTTTTTATTGTAATTAGTGGTGCCATTTGCAATGAATCCGAATTTTTATGGTGTTTTATAGAATTTGGGAAGAGCACACATGTTAGTAAATCTGTTATACCTTGGATTTACAGAAATTTTGAGTTTCTTATGAAAAGTTTTAATTCTCTTAATTATAGAGGTTTCTGTAGTGTTTGCTAATTGATAAGTATTGATGTTAAAAAGTTCTTTAGCAATAATAGTTGTGTAGAAAAGTTTTCATATAATGCTATAGTTATTATTTGCTTTATCAATTTTGGTAATATTGAATAGTTGTTTTAAATTCTCAATAGTTGACACCAATTTAATTGACCTTGAAATTTTATTGGTTTTAGTTGAGTATTAATTTGCTTAAAGATTTCATTTTTCCATTTAAAAAAAGTATTGATAGGCAAATTGTGCTGATAGCTGGCTTTAACGATGAATTTGTTAATGCTATTTTCTAAATTTTTTAACAGTGATTTTTGTTCACATATCTGACTAGTCTATATTTTACTCCATAACTCGTGAGTTTTTTAAGTTGCATGTTTTGAATGCTATCCAAGTTTTCAGTAATTATGTGCTGGTGTTGATCGTCTACGTACAGACTGAATTTAGGCAATTTGCAATATCAAAATCGTAAAAACAACCTTGTATTTAGCGTAAGTAATATTGAAACACTCAATCGATTTCGAGGGCAGCTAAAGGTCCCTCCTCATCAGGAGAAAGAAATACCTAGAAAGAAGAAAATAAAGGGGAAGGAGTCTCAGAAACACGTGGTCCTTATCAGCACTGCACGTGGTTATAACTGGATTTTTAATGAGAGTTGCACTGGCCGCCTACTTTTACTGAGCCAGGCTATCTGATCAAGCGTAAAGGACAAGAAAAATTAGCGAAGTTAAAAATAGGGAGCGAGGGGCAAATGTACCTTCACGCTCAAAATCTGAACTTCAAATAATGGAAAGCAACCATTGAATGGATTTTTATACCCTCTGGTAGTACCAAACGCGAGGAGGTAGGTCGCTCCCTATTTTTAACTTTGCTAATTTTTCTTGTCCTTTATGCTTAATCAGATAGCCTGGCTCAGTAAAAGTAGGCGGCCAGTGTAACTCTCATTAAAAATCCAGTTATAACCACGTGCAGTGCTGATAAGGACCACGTGTTTCTGAGACTCCTTCCCCTTTATTTTCTTCTTTCTAGGTATTTCTTTCTCCTGATGAGGAGGGACCTTTAGCTGCCCTCGAAATCGATTGAGTGTTTCAATATACTTACGCTAAATACAAGGTTGTTTTTACGATTTTGATTATCACATTAGCGTGTTTCTCTTCTAGTCTAATTTGCAATATCGTTCAGCCGACGTTTCTATTTCATGGTGGTTAGTTAATAACCTGCTTAATTTATATATATATATATATATATATATATATATATATATATATATTTAAATGCAACTACTGGTCTGATGTCAAAAGCTGGAAAGAAAACTTTGCATTTGTTGAAAATTCAAGAGAAGAGTAATTTGTCAAACTGCAGATGGAGAAAATTGATTTTAATGTAAATTTTGCGTTTAGTATGATAGTTAGAAAATGTGTATTTACCGTAATCAAGAACTAGATCTTTAAATAATTTGTAAATTGCTGTATTGTGAACGAAAATATTTTTCAAGTATTAAAAGAAATTTGTTATTAAAAGAGTGTAACCAGGTAAGTAGTTTCTTGGGGAAATTTGCAGAATTAAATAAATTTTTTAATTGTATCTCAAGTTGGTAAAAAAAAATTATTGTTGATTCTACTTCCTCTTTTTCCTCTGCGTTTTGGTGTTGTAAGGTTTAAATTGGCTGAATATTGATTTATTGGAATTATCTTTGTGACTCTGAATGTAAGTATTAAGCCCATAAGGATAGCGTGTACAGTGTTTGAGATTCTCTTAGATATCTGAATTAAAGTATCTTAAGAAAATTCATTTCTATATATGATTTGCTGTGAAATTTAGCAACTCTGTTAAAATTGTTTTCTTTCTGGATGAAAATAATTCCCATTATACAGTATATTATTATTATTTCATAAAAATGAGAATATAAAAATGAATTCTGAAGCATAAACATGTTGCACACCTTATATTTTACTTTTTGGTAATCTTTTGAGCAGTAAATTTGCTGCAAGTTATTTTCTTGTTTCCAATTGTGTTATTTTTAAAAAGAGAGTGTTCTATGTATTTCTTTACCTACGGGCATATGGTTATAGAAGCATGATAAACATCCTAAATTCGCTTTCAAAAAGTTTCCAATTGATTAGTTTATATGTTATTAAATAATGTGGCTGTTTTAGTGTATGGAAATATATTTGTCTTCTAAACAGGTGTGGGATATGAAATTTTTTAGCATTACTCTATATTATTTGTATGGAGTATTTTCTATTTTACTTGCAACTCATTTTGAATATACTTATTTAATGTTTAATTTTATGATGCTCAAATTGATTTATTCAGTATCAGTTATATTTTATTATTTTGTGTACATACTACTATTTTCTAATTTTTTCCCCTACCTTCAGAATTAACAGCAGATGGGTTGTATAGAGCAAGTGGTAATCTTTCTCAAGTTCAGAAAATTAGAATTCATGTCAATCAAGGTATCTTTGTTCATTTTTTCATGCATCAGTTGCATTATTGTGTTATTTATTTTATTAGAATTCTAGTGGCAGGCATGATGCTCAGTGCTATTAAAAGTAGCATTTATGATATTTGACTTTATTATTTTGTTGGTTGTTAGATGAATTTTCATTCTGTACAGTGTGAAAATGGAAATTGATATAAAAAAGTGTGGGGGAAATTTTGTGTAGAATTAGAAGAGAGACTATTTCTACTTTAAAAATTGAGTGGGTATTAGCTTAAATTATTTTAATGCCATTTCATATAAAATAATGCAGTTAATGTTTATCTTACTGAATTTCAGTTATTTTTTCTTGTATGTAATCCTGAGTTGCGATTCAATTCATTAGTAATTAGAAGGTGAGAAAGTCATTTTTCCAATATGTTTTGTACGTCATAATCATATATTTCGTAAAATGTTATTTAATTCACTATATCTGTAGTAAAAATATTTCATTCCTCATATACAAGGCTGGATTAAACCCCTGAGCCAGTGCAGGTTTTTGATTTCATCATGAAGACCTGTATTTAGACAGCATTTATTAACTAAATTTATATATTTACTTATTTTAGTCTGGGTTTTCTTAAACTTACATTTATTAAGATAACGTTAATATTATTAAAAAGTAAAATATCTTAAATTATAAGCTAATATATATCAAGTGACAAAAAAATCTTGTGACCAGATAAAGCCAGTCATGGTGCTCAGAGGTTTAACCATTAAGCAAAATAAGCCATCAAGGAAAGGTAGCACCAAAAAAAAGTGCTCTTTGTCAGTTTTATCATGGAATGTATCGTGCAGTTAACCCAAAACTGAGAATTGGGGGGGGGAATTGGCATAAAAGTATGTGGGGGCACAAAATCTTTTTAAGTGCTTAGGACCTTTAAATGTCTTAATCAGGTGTTGCTCATATATGGCAGTCATTTGAGGAGTGTAGGCCCATCGACACCAAGTACACTTCCAATGTAGTTGTTGCTGTTTTTTCCCGCCTTGTAAATTTGCATTATGCAGAAGTCGTAAACCTGAGTTCGCGCGTGTTCAGCTTTTTCATCCGCGACATGAACAAACAGCCAATAGCTGAGTGATTTCTGATTGCATGTCATAATCGGAAAAATCTTCTTGTGTACACTTTTTAATATAGTGTGGGAACCACATAGCAACGAATTTTTGTTATAAGACATCATAACTATCCACAGTTATAAAATCATCAGCATTGTTTACAACATGCTCAGTTCTCTTAAACCAAATATATTGGTAGAAATTTCGAATTCTCATTAAAGGGGAAAAACTGTATGTTTTCTAAAGCAATGATCTGACCAGTACAGTCAAAAGCCTTTAAACCAGACATCCATAATCCAGAATGATCTATAATCCGGACATCAAAGCTACAAACTTTCTGCGCATGTGTAAATGCATTATGCGTTTACACATGTGCATAACACCTTTACGCATGCACATAATACGTTTACTCATGCGCGTTTAATGTATAACGGACGGTATAAGCTAAGCTAAAATTATCTAATTATCTATTTCAGTTAATGTTGCAGATTGCATTGTTCCTTAATCTTCTAATTATATCAGGCTTATTATTTTTTGCAGACTGTTAGAGCAATTTTATAAAAGTAAACTTGACTTTTTAATTATGTCAAAAAGAATTTCCAATTCTGGAGCTGCCAAAGGATCTACAAAGCGAAAGCATGTTTCGATGTCCATCAAACAAAACGTGGAATTGCTGCAAAAAATGGATAAAGGCATATCCTTTGTTTATCTAACCATTCCGAAATCTGTTTATCAATTTCACGCTGCTCTGCGGGGGGAAGACGCCGCGGTACGCAATGAACTGGAAGTTGATCTGTCAGCACTATCCTTATCTTCAGGGCAGATGTATTTATTTTATTCGGCTTATAATTCCTTACTAAATGTAGTATTTCATCTGGATGCACTCCGTCTTTGATATGATTTAAATCAAATTCCTCGTCTAAATATCACGAATACACATCAAATAGTTTTCTGGTTGCAATTTTCTAATTTCGACTATGCGTAATGTATGCTTTATGCATGTGTGCATTGAAAGAAATGTTTAATAAAGTAAACAAATAAGTAATAAGCGCCTTTTTTTTTGTAAATTTTGATGCCCGTTAGATCATAATTGCTCCTTATTTCATAAATTACAGTTTCATATTTTTAATTTTATAATTTCTGCATGCCATCTGACCAGATTTAAACTGATGATATCCGGAAAAACCGATAGTCCGGAATCGCCGAAGTCCCGACGAGTCCGGATTAAAGACTTTTGACTGTATATCCATATGCTTCACCTGTATGTAATACTGTAAGCAGTAGGAACCTAAATGAATTACAATTTCTATGAAATCAAGTTCTCTGCCTTACAAAATTCTCCTTAATGATTACAAATGTTCATTATTTCATGTGGAACAAGAAGCTGTATTTCATATGTCAAATACCTCTATATACTAACTTCAACAAAATAACTTCTATAAAGCAGTTGACTGTGAAAGAGTATTCAATAAAATACAGCTAAGAAATTTTTCAGAACAGTTATAACCTGGACCATCCACCACTCATTTATTGAATATTGATTAAATTACCTTTGTGATGACTACTACTTATTCCCTTATTTTCTTTCAACTAAGTATCATAGGTAGCTGAGTGGTTAACATGCTGGATTGTAAAGGCAAAGATCGTGAGTTCAAACCTCACTCGTAACCACTGTAATAAGAGTTTTTTCCCACTTAGTGAATTTCTCTTTATCACTAGCTTTTCTTAATTTGAAGGATGTTTCTTATATTTAATCATGAATCATTTTATTCTCATTTTATATATTATTATTAATTATTGTTTTCAATTCTAATTTTATCTATTGTTATTGTTTTCAATTTAGTTTTAAAATGTGCACTGTACATAGAAACCATTAACCCATTGTGTAATGATATATTTGCATCTCTTATAGAAATTATCTCTTTATTTTTACCTTGTTGTTGCTTTATTCCTTTATTCTGTGCATAATTTTACACAAACTGCCCATAATTTGAACCTTGTTCTAAATTCAAAAATAAAAAATAAGCACTAATAATAAAATTATTTACATATTAATTTGGCAGCATCAGAACCATCAATCAACTTCCAACTGATAATAAATATTCCTTCTGTTTTAAGCGTATGAAGGCATTTAGTGTCATTAAGAAACAATGAAAAACATGGTTTGGTAAGACAAGTAATGAATTTAATCACTGAATATTTGGAATAAAAAATATTACTAGAATTAGCAGAAAATTCTAATATTAAGTAATCAGTCATCCCCTGTATATTTAACCAAAAGAAAAATATCAAAAGAACTATAGGCTCCTTTCCTAAGAAAACTTTTAATAGAATAAATGCTAATGAAAGCTGTTATTCACATCTGATATTCACAGGGCATAAGTATTTTAGCAAAGTTAATGTTTTACTTTAATTACAGGCATATTGTATAAAAGTATTATTTAAAAATGTTAATACAGAAATTGGTGGCCTTTTAATTTATAGAAATGAGCAATCACTTAAAAGCACTAAAAATCAAAATGTAATACTTTAATATTTTTATGTTTCAACATAAAAGGGCATATTTACTTTTGTTTAAAGAAAAGTTACATCATTTTAATCTTTTGCTGTGAATGTAATTTTCTTTATAATCCATTAAATTTAAATTTGCAATAAATGAATTTTATAGGATGAACTTTTCCCTTCTAATTTATATGTATAATAATTTGTAAAGAAAAATGAAAATATGAAATGCTTTACTTATTACACAGAATCTTTCACACGAACTCCCATACTGTACATAAACAAGCAAACCAGGGGGGAACTATTAAAAAATATATGACTTGCTTCTTATGTTTTCACCCATTAAATCGGTGTACATAGATTTTGGGGGTAATTAGTGTCCATTTTCTTTTTTAACTCATTCGGTACTTTTCCATTTTGCTGGCGCAAATCTCACTAGGTAGTCTTTATTTGCCAAAATACATAGTTTACTATGACAAGTTGAAAGGTTGCAGCACCATTGAATTTTGTCCACAAAATACTAATTTATTTCATAATTATTATCACATGTTGCAATTTTATGCAAAACGCCTTTCACTGGAAAGAATCTGATGGTTTCTTCCTCTGTTCTGGGCAAATCCCAAATTTTCATCAGCTTTTCATCCATTTTTGACGTATTAGGAAAAAGAAGCAACTAAGAAATGGCTGCTACTTGTTTTGAAAAAGTGGCAGTAAAAGTTTACCAGCAGGGATATTCCATTTGGCGTAAGTTGTATCTTTTTTGGCGACTTGACTTATCACCTGTGCCAGTGAAATGGGAGAAGTACCGCTCATCCTGTTAATCTTTTCATACCTAAGTATGAAAATTTGCACAGTAATTAATTCTGTTTCATTATTTGAATGATTTTAGATGACTATTCTTGTTTGAATGAGGAAGAAGATGTGCATGTACTGACAGGAGCACTTAAAATGTTCTTCAGGGAGATGAAAGAGCCTTTGTTTCCATTTAATATGTTTGACCATTTTTTAAATGCCATTGGTATGTTGTGTTTTGTGTCTTATGTTGTTTGTCTTAAAATTAATGGAGTGGGTATTTAAGGATACATATAAGTAAATTTCATAATTAGCATTATGTTGCATAATTGTGTAAAAAAAGTTTACATAAGGCTAATGATTTGTTATATTGTATTTTTTCAGCATTAAATTTAATGTATTTCTTAATAAACCCTTGGTAAATACCTACTGCAAGTAATCATAAATTTTAGTTTAATTTATTGCATGTCTTGATTAATTTATTTCTAGTCTTTTAATATGCTAAAGATCTCTTCATAATAGAGTTATTCTGAACTTGAAGATAAAGAGAGCATGTGAAATTAAATCTTTACATAATTGTATAAAAGTCTAGAATATGACGTGACATTTAACAGATCTTGAAACTGTGAAATTGACAGAATTGAATTGATAAGTATATAGCAACTGCTGTAGCAAATGTGCATACCACCCAAAAACAAAAAAAAAATTAGGTAATTTGAAAAGTTGGAAGAGCTTTTTTAATTTTGCAGCTGTGTATACAGACAGGTAAATACTGACACTGCATTAGCAGTATATTAGATAAGAATGAGAAAGGCTTTACTGTAATGATGACCATAAATTCAAGCTGACCTGTGAAATAGATTATTGTGAAATGAACACTTAAAATTAAAATTAACAATTAAAAACAATTAAATATCAAAAATTAAATATCAAAAATTAAATATCAAAATTAAAAACCATTAAATATCAAAATTAAAAACCAGGTGCTGTGTTGATTATTGTCCATGTAAGTATGCTGCAAAAGCTGCAACAAGATGATCAATCTATATTTTACAGTATATTAAATCTTGCAACTATAAGAATTTTAATAATTTACAGAAACCACATTAGGTAAGACAAATTTTAAAAAAAAAGAACTGTAGCTACAGCAACTGTAAGCAAATTGCATTCAAATTATGTAAATAAAAAAAATAATGATGATGATCCAAAGTTGTATATCTAATTCAGTTCAAGAAAGTTCTTCAATATTAAAAAAAGTGTTAAAAATTACAGCAAAATGCTATAAATAAAGCTCATGCAGTATAAAACTGCATTAGAAAAGTTGTTAAATGCACAAATTTTAGATACTCTTATAATGAATTCTATTTAAACATTATATTCAAAAAAAAAATTTGTTTTGTGATATTTGAATCAATTCTTCTATTTTACAAATTAAATTTAATAGTTAACATATTTTTCTGTAAACTAAAGTAACCTGTGATACAGAACAAACTTGATTTAAATTTTTTTTATGCTAAGATTGTAACAAAGATTTTGATAACAAAGATTGCTGAGATTGTAACAAAAATTTAAGAGATTTAAGATTCTTTTACTGAAATGCATAATTGTTATTTCATATTAAGATTTATTTGCATGTGTCTGTAAAGGCAGATTATGTTAGCATATATTCAACTTAAAATATGAGATCTGATTTTCATTTCACAAATATCATGAACTAATAATGAGAAAACTTGTTTTTAATTATTTAGGTTTATGAAGATTACTAAAATCACTCACAGGGTAGTATATTTGTGCAAAGCTTCAGGAGACTTAGTGCTACGTAGGTTTGTTTATAAAGACATTTTTTATGCCATAAATTTTGACAGTCAGAAATATTGTAGCATTGCATTATGTCATCATTGTAAACTGGAGAAGCATGGGATGATCAAGATACAAAACAATTAACTGAATTAGAAGCTACTTAACAGTTGAATGATTGAACCCTATTTTGTTTTCTTCAGCTTGTACATGTAAATAAATGCTTGTCCACATGCTATCTTTGTGCATCATTGTGTATCCTAATCAGTTTGAGCAATGTATCCCATCTTTTGTTTGAAAAGGAAATGGCAGATTGTGGTAGTATAAGTGTAAAATTACAAAGGATAACATTTATAAGGATTATTTATAATAATATTATTTATAAGGATAGTGCTGTTGATGCTCTTCAGCAATGAGGAGACTGCAGTGAAAAAAAATGTCTTTTGGAAGGAAAGCAGAGGGTGATGTGATCTAAAGAATGAGTATGGCTGGTTAATTATGGCCACTTAGCTGTTTGCCTAAAGGAAGGTGTGTTTTTGTGGAGAATTTCTGAGGCAAATTAGTATTTATTTATTATACTGGATTGCAGAGGGGGGAAACATGAAATCCCCTTTCAGCCTCTATGAGACAAATTGTTGCTGTTTTGTTGTAACTTGCTTAGCCACTTCTGATTCATGAATAATGTGGCATTAAAATAAAATTTATGAAATTTTGAGAGCCATTGTCACTACTATGTTTTGCTTGGGTACCCAAAGTTTAAAAAAAAATCCACTTAAACGTCTTCTAGCACATAATATTCGAAAAAACTGTAAATGCTTTTTCTCGAAAAGGAAAAAAAAGTCTTATTGATGTTTGATATGTGCTAGTAATGTGGATATTCGTAAAAATCAAACCTTCATAAGGAAGCTCAGTAAATATTTCTGAGTTTTCTAATGTATAATAAGCTTTTTTCCTGTAGATTTTCATCCAGAAAAATGTTAGGCTATTTTAATAAGACTTAGCCTAACATTAAATAAAAGTGCATTGAAGGTAGAAAAACCTAAGAGAATTACTGAAGTAAAAAATCATGGAGGTACGTTTGGGATGTAGATAGCTTTCTTTTGCAAGATGTCCAGTAGGCCAATATTTTCCTTCCTCCAAAACATGCAGTCGATAGTTTCATTCCATATAACTGAATTTTGTTAAACAGCATTGTTCAAATGCTAACTTGTTCTGTTACTTTTGTGTCTATTATTATTTATATTTATTTTTAGCTTTACCTGATGCCAACAGCAAATTGGAAGCATTGAGGGACTTAGTGCTAAAATTGCCTGAACCAAATTATGAAACTCTAAAAGTTTTGCTTGAACATTTATTGAGGTATACTTTTTTTATATTCAGTTTACATTGGTATATAAAGCATTAATATAATTGTAAGTTTTTGGTGTATTGTGATTAGCATACCCACTAATTATACATTCCTGCTTTCCTTCCCCCCCCCCCGACTACATGAAATTAAAGCCTACTGTAATTGCATTGCTACATATTATGCTTTGTTTGGCACTGTAATTAATTAATGAGTTTAGTGCAGAACCTTTTGACCATTGTATTATATCCACCGTGTCATGCCAAGGTAACCTTCAAGTGAGCTCATCTGCCATAGCCCAAACTGGGAGACACATTCATCGTTCTTCTTTATAATTCTTTCATCTGAGGGGAAAATTTAATGTTTATTTTGATGCTTTTGTTCTATTTATGTTCATAATTAATAATAAAAATTGATAAGACAGTGATTATTCTTTATAATCGTGTCAAGCTTATTAGCATTGCCATTTTATACTTGTATTTGCATTGTCTATTTCTGTGTCGCTGTGACAGACTTTTAATATAACTAAATACCAGCTTGGATTAGGTTGTTATTTTTTTTTTTTTGGCAACCTCTTCTTTTTATAGAACCATTCTGTATTTGATTCATACCTGGGATATTATTAATCATTTATGACATATATATACCAACTTCTATGCATTTTTCATAATTTTTATGGAAACCTCTGTATTTTTATGATTTTGTGCTTAAAGATATTTTTATGATAGCATTATTTTTCTAAAACTATCCCAAATTGTTCCGTCATGACGATTTGCCATATTTGTAAGGTCAATTAATTATTTTTATTTCCCTTTATGGTTACTGTCAGATATAACATAGTGAAGAATGGTAACCTTTCAAATTTGAATCAACTTTGAATTAGCATTCTTCTCTACATGATTAGACAAATCCACATTTTGCAGGGAAGAGGACAGAAATGTTAAAACATTTCATCACTTCTACATTCTGATTCTGGGCATCACTAGATTTGGCAATTGTCATTTTACTGTGTTTGAGCCTGGCAACATTTGAGTTAATGATTTGTGAATTTCTTTTGCGATTTTTTAAAAATGTATTAACATTATTGTTATGTCATTAAAGTTCTGATATTGTAGTAAAATTATATAAAATTAAAGCATATATTCCCCTTTGTGGCTTTAAAATAATCTAAATTCCATGTTTGGGCCGCCCAGACAGTATAGTGGTTAGAGGAGCCGACTGCGATACCAAAGGGCCTGGGTTTGAATCCTGGAGAAGGCATGGTTGTAACTGTCCGTCCCTTCACAGGGGGGGCAGAGGTGGCATACCTATTAGGTGCCTCCATAATAAAGTGACCACCACTTCTGGCCTTAGTAGTGGCCAAGCCGAAGTCAGCTTAGGCCCCTCCATTAAAAAAAAAACTTCCATGTGTGTAATTTTTTTGTTTTTGGGCAAAATCTTGTTAAGCCGATCTGGAAATATAAAATAAATTGATGACTGCAAAATAAGTATGTTATATATTGCTTACACATGGTTGATAACGTGAGTGATATTTACTACTGTTTTAGACCAGCTTACAAGATTCAATTTCTTTGTATTAAAGAATTATGCAAAGGAACAACATACATAGATGTGGTTTTATAATATCTGACTGTGGAGAAAGTGCTATTGTGAAGTGATTGATATCTTTGGATACAAATTAGAAAGTTTTCAACTTTTTTTAAGCAGTTCTGATGGTGAAGTTAGCTTTACTTGGGCTGAGTATCTGTTTATACAAAACATTCAGTCAGTATTCGTCCTTTGTGGTCTCTTCGTGGCCAGGAATGGTGACCCTGGGTTGATGGTGTAGTGTTCGAGGATTAAGAGAAAGTTCTTTTAAATTCCATAATGTTCCTGTATTGGAGCCCCAGATGTATAGCAAAGCTGAATTGTCTTTTTCTCTTCTTTTGGAGATGGTTTGTCATCAACTGACACTCCTACCTAGTACAGAGGCAGTTCAAGGGGAGGCACCTTAATTGTATTAAGTTGTAGAAGTGGTTAAACATACTCAATGATTGATAATCAAATATGATAACATTGTTCTTTGACATTTACTATCTCAAAGTTATCAACTTTATCCATTTGCATCGATATTGTACTCATTAAAATTATTTTTCCCTTTTATTCTAAATATGTTAGCGAAATAATCTTTTTTTATTTATACAGTGTGATTATGTTTTCCTGTTCTTGTTTTCTACTTCTACCTTTTTATCCTTTTACTTATTTATGCAGTCTGTCAGATTAAGTTTCCTTGTGATATAAATGCAAATGCATGAAATATCTTTACAGATGCTAAAAAATTTTTGTTGTATAGATTTGTGATTAAAAAAATGAAATATATTAATTTTGCATAGTGTTTTATATTATATAAAAAATAAAAATCCTCATTTTATATAGTTCTGTGGCAATTAGCATTTATGTTTCTAAAATTAACAGGTATATACAGATGTGAGATGTTTAATGCATGATAATAAAGATTGTGAACAATGTTTGTTTCTAAGGCTTAGCCCTCAGTGCTTTTTTGTTCTTTTGAATGTCCTGATCAATAGCCATCTTCTGAATATTCTGATCAATAGCCATATCATAACCATAGTCCTGATCAATAGCCATAGAAAATTATTAGTGCATTTTCTAATAAATTTTCATTGAGAAGCTAATTTTACTTTTTTAGTAGACTGATAGATAACTTTCGTAATTTCACTTGATGAAGGCATCTTAATAATAATAAATTCCTTTATTGTAATGATTTAGTGCCTTGTTGACTTATATATGGAGAAAATTTTAATATATATGTATATATATTTTTTAACAGGGTTACTGAGTTCCACAAACAAAATCGAATGCAAATACAGAATTTAGCTATAGTATTTGGACCAACTTTAATGTGGCCGGAACAAGCATCTAATAATATAGCTTTAGATATGATGCATCAAAACAGAATTGTGGAATTTCTTTTGTTAGAATTCAGAGCTATTTTTCCATCTAAGCATCCTTCGTCTAAATAGACAAATCAAGGGAACATATTTAATATTTAAGTAGATGTGTAAGTCATGTGTATATTAATGTAAGAATGAACATTTTTAGGTGTATGTATTTTGTGTATAAAATATAAATGTATACAGATATATATATATATGCACACACACATATATATTTGAAAATGTGTCAAACATCTCTTCTTTTTCTTTTGCACAATTTTGTGATTTTGCCAATGTTCCTAGCAAAAGAAATAACATATACGTTTACAATGTATGTGTGACCTAGCTGTAAGTAGCTGTAAAATTGTGTGTATGGGAAATTTTTAATTTGGAAATATATTAATTTTTTTTTAATTTGTTTTCTTTCCTCTTATGTTTTGGAATTTTCCTTTGTTAAAAATGTATGTTGGGATTTTTTTAAAAATGAGATAAACATATTTCAGATTGAAAATTTTACTTTGCTAGTAGAACTGTGAGTAAGAGACTAATTTCATAGCAAATGGTCTTAATCAAAAATTTATCCTGCATGGTAGAGTTTTATCATTCCATTTCATGTAGTTTTTTTTTTTTTTTTTTTTTTTTTTTTTTTTTTTTTTTAATTTTAGATTTCAGGAAGTCCGATAGTTTATAATTTTCCCTTAGATGCTGCTTATAGCATAAGATTACAGTGAACCATTTCTTATCTTAGATTATAACATTAGTGTTTTGTAATATGTTTAACTCTACTATTTAAATAAATAATGATGTTTTTAATGAAATGTAGCTGTCCTGTGAGAAGGTCGCAAAGACAATTTTAAAGTACTTTTTCTTGTTAGCTTTTTAAGTTGTTTTCCTATTTCTTTTCATTAAGAAATTTTAAATATTCTTTTGGACCAAAAATTTTCAGAGATATGCTGTTTGGGAAAACAAAAATTTCCTCCCAAGGCAGTCACTTTTTCTCAGTATTAAATGCCTTGAACATTATTAAGCTTGGGCTGGCCCACAAGCTCTTTCATTCATTTTATTTTATGCATAGTGGCTGTGTTTCTTGATATGAAACAATTCATCAAATAACTTGATTAAAATACCCTCTAGTATTTAAAACTTGTGCAAATTGATAATAAAGTATTTTTTATTACCACTAAAGATTTAACTTTAAAAAAAAAAAAAAAGAGAGGCTGAAGATTTTTAAAAAAAAAGTGTGTGAGAATTTTCCAGCAACAAAGGATGCGTGTTTCTCTAAGCACACATATTTTCTTCTGATAGATGCAAGTTTAAACAGGATATTTAATTCTATTCTTGGTGGTAATTTATGTGAATATTATATTTTTTCAGACAGTAGATCTGTTGAGTATCAGTTAATATTATTATCAGATAATTCATGCCGAATGAGATGATCAAAATTCTTATTAAGAATTATTTATGGGCTTTCTGTGATATCATTAAAAATCATTAAAATTGATATTCCTTTTGACGCACTAAGCAAAAGAAGAATATTGTAATGTATTAATTTTTTAAGAGAATATTCTTGTGGGTTTACTTAACATAAGGTGCTTAACTCTTTATAGCAAGAAAGTATTATATTTTTTCAGCATGCCATAAAAAATCCATTCATTGTGTGAAATAGTAAAAGACTATAGAGCTTTAGTTGTTATTAGTAATAAAGGATATATATTTTTCTGTATAATATGAATGAACATAATATCAGAGCAGTTTTGCAAGTTGTAAAAAGTATAAAATTAAACTATTTTTGGTGACTTTTAAAAACCTGAACTTGCTGTATGTAAAGGGTTTCATTATTCTTGTTTTCATTTCATGAAGTGCCTATATAAATGTGTGAAAATTAAAATATTTTACTTCACATAAACAAACATCTTTTTGCCATGTTTTGAATTGAAAGTTTGTTGACAAAATTGTTAAAATAAAAATTTTCTTTATCTATGATGTGATATTTATTCTATATTCTGATAAAACCATATGCTGCCTTGAAGCCTTTTTTAAGTATATGTAATGCTATCTGTAATGTCTTGATGATTGGGTGATAGCTCCAATCAGTTGGCTGGAGATGGTTACATAGTAACATCTTAGTGAAGGCTTTTATGCATAGATACAGAGATGACATTTACAGGCTGAAAACAAGACATAATTTTATTCCTGGACAGCTACATTGAGACGTATTTTTCCCACAGCATCATGGGTGTATATGCACCTCACAATTTTTGTAAGTTTAACATTTTCAGACAATGGACAATAGACAGCAAAGACAAACTGTGCATAAGGCTTTCTGCTTTGCAGGATTGCTTAAGAAACCATGAAACAGAATAATTTTGGAATGTGACACCCACACACACTATATACTGCTGGCCAATTAAAATTGCAACATCAGAAAGGAACAATCTGACGAACATCAAAATCACATAAAAGGAAGAACAGGTTGGGATGTGTAAATGATTAGTATGCGAGTGCATTTAGATGACACAGGAAGGAGAAACGACATCTGAAGCACTGCATAAAAGAAAAGTTGTGTTGTGGATTTCTCATTTGGAAAGCGTTTTGTAAGGTCGGGGTTAGCAAGTGTCAGAATTTGATAGAGGCAGGATTTTCGAGCGTATGGATTATCATTCCATGATATCGCCTTTCGCACTGGTTGACATCAAACCACTGCCATGCGAATATGGAATCAGTGGGTTACTGAGGGTCATGCTAAACAGCATGCAGAATCTCAATGCCCTCCCATGACTAATGCCCAGAGGACAGACATATTGTGATTAACTCCTGCAAAACCGTACAACCACATCACAGACCATTAGTCATGAAATGTGCATGTTTGTAGCATGGACTATTAGCACGGTGGCCAATATTTCATCTTCCCTTTGCCACTGCAGCATACAGAGAGAAGGCAACTCTGGTGCACCGAATGACAAAGCTTGCTACAGGAGTACCACAATGTCATCTTTTCAGACGAGTTCTGGTTCTGTCTGCAGTATTCTGATGACCGTATACATATTTGGAGGCTCCGAGGAGACTGCACGCCGCTTGCTTGCATGCGATATCAGCATAGGGGCTGTGCACCTCTGGTGTGATGGTTTAGGTGGCCATTGGGTATGTGTTATGCACATCTCTGGTTTGGATCAACGATAATTTGAAAGCAGATTAGTACATTTTTAATGACTTTAAGTCCAGTGGTTATGCCCTGCCAAACACCATCTTCCAACAATGCAAGACTGTATGTTGCACGTTCTGATCTGACCTTCCTCGATACACAGGGTATTCATTTGATGCCCTGGCCTGTACAGTCTCCAGATCTCTCACCCATTGAGAACATTTCGTCATGGGTTGCCGAAAGACTGGCCTGCCACCCCTCTCCAGCTAATACGGTTGATGAAGTGTGGCATAGCCTTGAAGCAGCATGGAATCAGTTGCCCATTTCAGTTGGAACACTGGTGAATATCACTGGAACATTGGTGAATAATGATTTTACATCAAAAGAGTGAAGTTTTACATCCAGTGGAGGATGCATTAAGATGTCTGGAAACCAGACTTCTCGAATTTCATTTCTCTTGCATCGAAATTGATGAGCTAATTTCTCTCACTCAACTCTGTTTGAAAGAAACACATTTTGTTTTCCAAAATGAATATTACAAGCAAACTGAGGGATTAGTCATGGGAAACTCCCTCAGTCCCATCCTGGCTGATATCTATATGCATTATTATGAATCAAAATTGTTTGAAACTTTAAATGTCCCGGTATGGTTCCTCTATCTAGACGATACTTTCACCCTGTTTGAAGGTAATAAAGATGATTTCAATAAAGTTCTTTCAACAATGAATTCTATTGATCCTGCTATTCAGTTCACTTTAGAACTTGAGACTTGCAATTCTCTTCCATTTCTCGACATTCTGGTCACACACAACACATCCAGCTTCAGTACTACGGTTCACCGTAAACGTTCATCGGTTTGCCTTGATGAAGAACTAAATTATTTAAAAGTAATAGCTATTGACAGGGGCTTTTCACCCAATATTATTAATCAAGCAGTTAAAAAATTCTCATCTCATCACACTAAAAGGCACACTTTTGTTTTAGGAGATTATAAAAATTCTGTTGTCATTTCCTTCTTTCCATCAATTAGCTATAAAGTTGCACATATTTTGCAGAAATTTTAACTTTTGGGTCGTTTCTTCTCCCATCAAAACAATTCCGAGTTCCATACTCAAGGACCCCATTCCGGATATGAAATCCTGGGGTATTTATAGGATTCCTTGCCAGTGTGGTTTAATTTACATTGGTCAAACTAAGAGAGCCTTAAAATTTCGCGTCAAGAAACATGAGGCATATGTTAGAAAAAAGGAAACACAGAACTCTTCTGTTGCTCAACATTGTTGGTCCGAAAATCACACTTTCAATTTTTCTGCTGCCAAAATTATTCAAAAAACATCTTCCATTGGAGAACTGGATTTTCTAGAGGCATTTCACATTCAAAAAAATCTTTCTGTTCTAGTTAAAAATCCTAATTCCAATCCATCTTTGCCTTCGGCCTTTAAAGAAATTATGTTTTAATTCTGGTTTCACCAACAGATGGCACCAATAGCTTATTTTCTGTCCAGGCTTTCTTATCTTATCTAATCATTATATCCTATCTCGTTCATTTGTGCTTTTGCAGCTGAGGATGGTGATTTGGTAAAACCATTGAAACTAGTCTTGTGAAAATTTGAAAATATAACACTGATTTTTGTTGTTTGACTTCTGAATTAGTATTTGTTCGGCGTGTTATTGTGTCTTAATTAAAGACATGTTTTTCCACTAAATATTTTCACGTTGCAGAAGTTAAGCCTGAGTAAGAACTTTGAAGGTAGAAGTTAGATAAGGTTTTACTGATTTCTTATATTTAGCATCATTAGTATGGAAGGTAATTTTATATGTTTGGAGTGTTCGAAGACGTATTCATTCTGACGTAATCTACGGGCGATACATCTACAAAGGCAGAATTGCTGAAGCATTTTGAAAACGTCTATGGATAGATGTGTTGTAACTGAAGATTTGCAGTCCCCTTTTCAAGAATTTACTGTATGGAAAAAGAGCTTTGAAACCGAGACAAAATGCAGTTTTTTATTTGAACGTGATGTCCAAAAAAACAAATTCAGATACTCACTACTTTTTTGTGTGTCATTGTTCTAGTGTTTATACACCAGAAACTAGAAGGAAGGTGTTTATATCGTTCTGTTGTTTATACACCAGAAGCTAGGTGTTTATACACTAGAAGATGTCTAATATCACTACCTTCTGGTGTTTATAACGAGAAGGCAGTAATATTACACATCAATCTAACTAGTTACACTAACTAATAAATCTATCTGGTCAAGCAAAAAGTTAATTATTGTACTTGCCAACTTACTTGTACTGAATCCAATGCATGTATTCACAAATATACTTGTACATGTGTGGATGCAAGTATAAAAGGAAATATGTGCAAGCATATCCATTCTGTATGTCAGTTGTCAATCTATCATCCAATGGCAAGTGATGCCCTATGCATATTTCTCAACCCAAATTATATTTTCCAATAATGACAACATAGTCGTGATATTAGACATTTTAAACTACAGGGGTCAAAAAAGAAAAATAAATGCATTTTGTTCAGCAAGTATTACAGTTATTGAGACTGATGGAAAATGCTGTGTTCAGTACTTGAAAACTCATGTTGGACGTAAAATTGAAATTGGACATATGTTTCTTTCAAAGGAAGCTAGAATGTATTTAGCTTCCAAGATTGCTGCTGGTATTCCTTTCGAAAGGATTTTAGGTGAAATTCACGATAATATTGCAGATCAGACACGCATGCATCTAGTCTCTCGCCATGATTTACATAATATTGAATTTCAATTAAATCTGTCATCTGTAAGACACACAGATGACGCAGTAATTGTCAACTCATGGGTTTGTGAAATGGAGGGCACAGAAAATTCTTGTGTGTTGTTTTATAAACCACAAGGACAGCTAAGTGACATATACCCTGAGCTTAACCTTGAAGATTTTATACTTATAATTATAAATGAAGCTCAGTGTTACATGTTTTAGAAAAATTAGGTAAGGACTGTGTTTGTGTTGATGGAATAACTATGGGTTCGAACTTATCACACTGTTGGTGCTGATAACCTTCGTCAGGGGTTTCCATGTGCTTCTGCCTATGTAGCAGAAACGATCAAACAGTAATGGCACTGTTTTTTTTTTTTTTTTCTTTTTTTTTTCCGCATATTCAGAAAGCATGTGGAAATATTCAGCTTGACATATTTATGTTAGACATGGCCAATAATTTTTTTAACGAATGGTTCCAAACCATGCCAACTCCAAAAAATGGCTTTTCTGAAGCTGGATAGAGCATGATGAACACAATTCAAAAAAGTAACTGTTATGGACTGTAGCTACGAAATAGCGAAACTAATTTTCTTTTAAATCCATCTTTTATTTTATTCGAAAATTAACCGCTCAATTAGCAGCCATTCAAAAATTCCAAGCAACAAATTTCTCATCGAAAAAGCTAATAAAAGGAATTACAAAAAAACAAACGATATTGACGCATGCATGTTACAAGATTCGTTGCTAAGCAAACTAAGTTAGAGGCGAAAGGTTTCGCATAGTAGATGATCAGGCGCCAACATCCCGCCCGGCGTTGAAATACTAATTCCAAAGCTAATATAAATTGTTTAAGAAATTCAAAGTTTGATACATATATTAGTTAGAAACGATTAAATGCAATAATATATCTATTACACAAATAACAAACAAATTACTACATTTTACAATAAAATAGATATGCAATATTAGTACAAGTAATTAGATAAATTCACTACATCAATTGTTTAAAGGTAAAATACGTAAGTTCGATATTCCACGTTTTATCAGCCTTTTCAAATCGGCGTTGGCTCCAACGAAGATGGTAGCGTTATTCGAATATATAGTTGAGCTAAGGCCGCGTCGCACGAAAATCTTTTTAATGTTGCAATTACAGCCTGCGATGTTAGATCTGTAACAAATTCGAGGTGTATCGCTCGAGTAACTAAACCTACAAAAATAACAACATATATCTTATTTAAGGTACCTCTTCGTTGATTTTTATATTTTGTGTAAAAGGGTTCGCATAAATCAATTCCAGTTACAGAAAAAGGGGGACTCGCAGAAACTCATTCCTTCTGTAATTGTGCCATAAGTTGTTGGGCTATTTTAGGTTTATTTTTAAAACAGATAATGCAGTTACGTCTGCCGTTTAGTGGCCAAAATTCCTCTCAAACACAATGCAGCAAAGTCTGAGCACCAACATGTAAATTTTTTAAATGGAAGTATTGCATAATTATAGTTACTATCTGTACCAGCCTTACCATTGCTAGCTTGGTATACGTAAATTCATCTCTAGTAATAAGACATGATGACCTCTTACCTTGTCGACAGTTGGAAATAAAACTAAGAATACGAATTAGTTTAACAAAACTATTACTTAAAGAAAGAAAATAGTTTATGAAATCAGCACTAGAAGTAATACTAAGAGAAATTCTGGAGATTTTTTCAATTCGCATTCGTAAAGTTCATAGTCCTTAACATCCAAACTAGCCTTTTCTGTAATATTCATGTCAAGATTAGAAGGTCCATTGAACCATAACTCTGAAGATAAAAGATCACTAGGCTCGGCTCCACGAGAAACCAAATCAGCAGGATTCTCCTCAGAACGGATATGTTTCCACTCGAAGTTTAGGGCCCACCAGCGGCCGAGCGCTGAACACTGGTAGTTCAGTCCGAAGTTCGAATCCCGCGAACGGGCTGGCTGCATGGGCGTTTTCGTGGTTTTCCCCATGTGTAACGTGTATACGAGCCAGTTTCCCTTAGAAAGTCCTCCACGAAGGCATCCCTCCCCTTAGGCAGATAGCCCTAGTTTGCTTTGCCATAATTAAATACACCACACCACCACTCGAAGTTTTCTGATAACGACTGAATTTTCGCAACATGATTCCCAACAAAGGTTTCGAGTTGATGTGGCGAAGCGTTTATCCATGCTAATGCAATTGTCGAATCTGAATGTAATGAATGTTACCTTTTCAGTGTCTATATTTAGCAAAGTCAGAACTTTTTTTTAACAAGCTTAGCAAGTAGAAGACCAGCCGAGAGTTCTAAGCGTGGTAAAGATAGAATCCTTAAAGGGGCTACTCGAGATGTGCTTGCCAGTAACTTTAAACAAAGGATATCTTGATTGGCATTTAAGTAGACAACTGCTCCATACGCAGATGTTGAAGCATCGGAGAAACCCACGATAGCCCTTTTATCGGCTGTAGAATGCAGAGCATATCTTCTTATCTTAAGATTTTCCAATTCCTTTAAAATGAAACGATTCCATTCACTGGCAAATAGTTAATTCATCGTCCCAGTTCAGTTTTAAAGACCATAGTTTCTGAAGGAATATTTTTGCTTTACAGATGACTGGCTCGATAAAGCCAATAGGATCATACAACCGCGCAATGACTGAAAGGACATATCTTTTCGTAAAAGATGACTTGCCTTGGAAAGTGACTTTAAAAGTAAAGATGTCGGATTCCGGTTGCCAAATTATGCCAAGAGTTTTCGTAAATTCAGTGGAATAAAAGTGAAACTCTTCCTTAGATACTAAAGTGTCTAATACACTCTTTTGAGTTTGCCAGTCTTAGAGTTCTTAGTTTGCCAATTGTGTAAAGACATTCCACAGCTTTCGAATATCTTTATTAGTTGATTCTTTAATTCAATAGCAGACTCAAAATCAGAGGCTCCTGTAACTATGTCATCCATATACACGTCAGAAAGAATCACTTCAGAATCTAAAGGGTATTTCGGCTGTTCATCCAAAGCTTAGTTCTTATACCTAGAAATGGAGCACATTTAGTCCCATATGTTACAGTGTTCAATCTAAAAGTAATAGGTAAGTCGTCTTCATGCTCTTTCCATAAGATACGAAGAAGATTCCTTTGCGATGAATCGATTAAAGTCTGTCTAAACATTTGTTTAATGTCTGAGACCAGTGCTGTTTTATGTTTACGAAATCGAACAATTAAATCAAAAATATCTTCTTTAACCTCTCCTGAGAGTAAAATGTCGGTCAGACTCAAACCTGTAGTAGTACGAGCTGATGCATTAAACACAATGCGCAATTTCGTAGATAATTTTTCAGGTTTGTAAATTTCATGGTGATGAAGGTAGAAAGTAACGGGTGCAGGATTTTCTTCTTCAACCCTATCCATATGATTTAAGCTTTCGTAATCATTGATAAAATCGGTAGAAAGCCTTTTTAGGTCTGGGTTTTTATTTAACCTCTTAATCGTCTAATTAAGATGTTTATTAGCAATGTTTCTTGAATCACCTAATTGATGAAGTACTTCTTCTCGAATAGGCATTTGTACTATGAAACACCCACTCTCGTTTCTCCTATGCGTCAATTCGCAAAACTCCTCTTCTTCGCTAAGGGGTTCGTTGGCTATTTCTTCGATTTGCCAAAATTTATGTACACATTCTTCTAAACTTTCCGACTGGGAGATTAGCCCACAATATTAATGTGAATTTTCAGTTTCAACAAATCCACAGATTGAATCTTGGAAAAGTAAGCACTAGATAATGGAATCTTTCGCTCCTTCACTAATTCGAAAAAACGTTCAGCACCCAATATCAGGTCGATTCTTCCTGGCTTGTCAAAATCTGTATCTGATAAGCATTATATGCTCATGTATTTTGATTTTCTACTTGTATTCTGGTAGCGGGTACAAAGTCTGTCCCTTTTAGGCACAACGAGAAAGTCTATTACTGAGTTGAAAGAAGAGACATTATTACTAATAAGAACGTCATTTAATTTCCATTTAATATTCATCGTATTTCCACTTTAACCATTAAAAGGAATATTTACCTTATGTTTGTTAAAACCAAGCGAACTGCGAGGTCATAAAATGCGATTGAGATGCACTGTCCAGTATCGCTCTGGCTCTAATATAATCACTCCGAATCGGTGACCAAACCTTAACTATGGCTGTAGAAAGCAAAACTGTTTTGTTTGACATTTTATTTAAAGATGCAAAAGTCTTTACCACTTCAGTTAAGTTTGGATTTTTTATTATATCGGTTCAACTAGTTCTTTTTGCTTTGCGTATTACGAGCATCTGCAGTTTCTGAAATGGGAAGATTTTCCGACTGCAAACTTGGCTAAATATCTTGATCTGGCGAAGTTTTTTCACACAAGGAATTTTTAGTTTCATACCTACACAATAGATAATTGTGCTTTCCTTGGCATAAACGACGAGAATATTTGGATTTGCGTGATGCAAGCTTATGTTTGTCATTTAAACAGTTTATACAGAATGCATGTTTTTTAGCAATATTAAATCTTTGCAATGGAATCATTTTTAAAAATAAAGAACTACTATATACCAAATGTGACATTTTACACATTATGTAGGAATTGCTGTTCGACTTTAACAGGAAATTTCTGGTTTTATTTGTATAAGAAGTTTTAGTTTTTAATGACGTTAATTGAACTCCATGTAAATTTTCTAACATTTGGGATCCTTTTTCTAAATATTCCATGAACCTTCCGAATTTGGGTAATTCAGTCAATGTTGAACTCATTTCATATTGTTTTCTTGTTTCTGTATCTAACTTTTGATTAACAATATTTATAAGGAATTGATGTGTTAGTTCATTAGCTTCTGATTTCATTAAGTTTAAACCTCTTAGGTTTTTGTTCAAACTAAATCTCTTATAAGATTCAACATGTATTTTCTCAAAATTTAAAATATTCACAATATGATAATTAGCAATCAACCGTTTATTTTGATATCTATCGATTAAAACCTCAAATAAAGACTGAAAACTGTCTTCTGGAGTTTCTACAGCTTTCGCGTCTCCTTTTAATGCAGAACACAAATAGAACAATTTTTAAATATCATTTAAAGAAGAGTTGTTTGCAATCAAACTATCAAATTGTTTTTTAAAATTACTCCAGTTCTCAATACAACCGTCAAATTTTGGTAAGCTTAAAGCAGGTAACTTAATAGATAGAATTAGGTTCCTTAATATTATTCGTTCAAGATTTATTAACTAAATCTGAATTTAATAATAATGTTTGTAAGCTTACCTTTATTTCTTCTAAACGGTCTTTCATTTCTTCAAATTCTAAATCTACACTCTATAAATTTTCATCATCAATGACATCATAATATTCCAGTTGCAATGATTCGATCTGAGGTAACATGCCCGAAACCATATCCAATTTGATTTTAAGGCGCATCTTGTCAGCATTCAAATTTGAATCTTTCAAAAAAGTATCCAATTTCGTAATCCTAGTTTTAAAGTTTCCACGACGTCGATTCAGCACTTTTAGTTTTTCATCTAATAACAATACTGTAGAATTATCTCTACTGTTCAGTTCATCATCTGCGTTAGCCATTTTCGTTTTTAATACGCGATCAAACTGAAGTTTTTATTGCTTTTAACGTTCGAAACAAAAATTTATCTAGCCAGGTCCACTCCGGCTCGACGGACCTCTGTTATGGACTGTAGCTACGAAATAACGAAGCTAATTTTCTTTTAAATCCATCTTTTTTTTATTCGAAAATTAACCTCTCAATTAGCAGCCATTCAAAAATTCCAAGCAACAAATTTCTTATCGAAAAAGCTAATAAAAAGAATTACAAAAAACAAACGATATTAACGCATGCGGGTTACAAGATTCGTTGCTAGGCAACTAAGTTAGAAGCGAAAGGTTTCGCATAGCAGACGATCAGGCGCCAACAGTAACTATTAAAGGAAAACAACTGGAAGTTTATAAAATACTGCGAACTTTATTAGAAGAGTGGGATACTTCAGCATTTGAAAATATGTTACAAGCAACAACCGAAACATTACTAAATGACTCTGATACAAATGCCTTTGGGCAGTATTTCATGAGTCATTATACAAAAAATGCCACAGCATGGGTATATATTACAGTGTGGCATCAATGCAAACATGCATCTAGAAAGGATGCACAAGACTATAAAGTATTTCTACCTTAATGGAAAAATAGTTAAACTACTCGACAAGTCTATAACAATACTAATGAACTTTATCAAAGATAAATTGATCCACAGACTAATTATTCTGAACAAGGAGCAAGTTAAAAAATCTACGCAAACGACACAAAGTAATCCTAACTGAATCGTATTCAATTACTCAGAATGAAAGAGGTTGGGAAGTTTTATCAAGTGATTGTTCTGAAATTTATCTGGTCGAGCAAAAAGTTAATGATTGTACTTGCCAGCTTACTTGTACTGAATCCAATGCATGTATTCACAAATATACTTGTACATGCGTGGATGCAAGTATAAAATGGACATTCTGTATGCTAGTACAGAAAAAATAAAAAATGTGATGACCATAATGATTCAGTAGGTGATTTATGTATTGATGATGATGATGACAAACTTACCGAGCAGGATATAATTTCATCAGAATTAGAAAAATATGCACCTAGCACTTCCAAAACTCTGATGGAAAAAGTTCAGAATATGAATGAAAACATTTTATTTATGCCACGTTCGACAAAAATTGATGCTGAGTATCGCACAATAAAAAGATTGGTTGAAACAATGCAACCGACAGTAGACGCACTCCGTGCACAGAATGGCAGCTTTTTTAAACTTGAAACTGCTGGTTCTTCTAACAGAAACATTATACCCCAACGTGTGACAAAGAAGAAAGAAATTGATGTGCCCCAGCGGCATTTATTTTCTATAAAAGAAGGAGAAAGAAAAAAACACACACATAAACTTGCGTAAGCCTACAAAGGAAGAACTCCAAATCACTGTCACTTACAGTTACTAAATGTTGGAGAGTCGAATCATAACACAGATACAAGGCCAATATCACAGCAACACAATCTAGAAGACTAAACTTCTTGATACTAGGCTAGTAATATATTATTTATGCTTACACGTAATCTTTGTCTGAATACTGAGTAGCTTCCATTATGGATTTATGGCCAAAAATTCCTTGCAATAATTTGTAATTCCAATTTTTGTAATAACTCATAATAAATGTTACAAAAGAAATAAAAGTCTATATCAAGACATCTCATCACTGTATATTATTTTAAATTATTAATTCTTAATACTTTGACGGCTGTGTGCAATTTACGTGGTTTGACCATGGCACCAAGATGTTTTTTTCTTTACTATGCAATATATATTGTGTTGAAATATTACCTACAGAAGATAAGGTGAGTTGTATAATCATGTGTAATGCATTCATTTTTTATAGTGGGTATCACCGGTGATCCCCAAGGTGCTGTGAAGACCATTATTGCAATTTATTATTCTTGAAATCATTATAGTAACTATAGTATTATTTAAAAATTTATCAGTATCAATATTTACTATAATTATGTATTTTTACTATTGGTTGCATCACTGGTGGTCCCCAAGGCGCTGTAGCCAAGTTGAGTGCCGGCCACTGGTGACTCCCACAGCAATCAACGTTAATGAGTTCTTTAAATACAATATATAATTATTTGTCTTGATAAAAAGGTCATAAATGTTAAAACGAAATTAAAAAAAAATAAGAATAAACATTGGATTTGCTGAGAAGCTTACTGCACTGAAATTTTAGATGAATTCTGAAGATAATATTGTTGTGTGCGCACGGATTCCTTACGAAGTGAATGCAAGTCCGATGAAAAATGAACAAAAATTTATTATTATCACAACAAACATGCTTAAATTTCCTAAAATATTCGTGCAGTATTACAATATCTCACAGTAGTTATCTTTTAACTACTCAAACGTTCAAGAGAACTTAATTCAAAACAGCTAGAGAAAGCTAATCCGCAAATTCGCTACAGTCAACAAGAGCAATTTTCTAAACAAACTCTTACAACCACAACAAACTTAACTAATCATCGAATTGAGAGGTTTTCTTCCTTTTTATATGATTTTAAATCGCGCGCGAGAAATTTCTGGAATTTTCTCGAAAGCAAAAAAACAGATATATTTATTTATTAAATGTTAAATGCACGTGCTCTTGTATTTTTAATTTTCCGGCTTAGCTTTCCTATAATATTCGTCACGCGCTACACTGCACGGGGAATAAAACAATTTAATTTATAATTCAACTAACATTAGCTATTTAAATACCAAATCCGTAACAATATATTGCAAAGATTAAAATCATATCTGCATTCCTGACATAACTAAGTTGAATTTTCTAACTAACTATGTGTAATTTCTTTACATCTCATACTTGTAAACAACTATATACATTACAAGCAACCTTTATTAAGTATACAAAAGGTAAACAGAATTAATAAACTAAATAAATTTAATACGAGTATAATATGGCAAGATATAATACAGTCATGTAAAGAAAAATATACCTTGACGGCGAAACGTCCCAACAGTGAAACGGCCACAGTGAAATAGCGACAACTAATAATGTCCTAGACCCAAAGGAAAATATTTGAAAGTTTAAAGAAAGACGTTTTGTAGCGAACTTACTCCAGTTCGGGAAATTTTTTAAGTACTTTATCACTAGTACGAGATTTGAATTTTGTTGTACAGTAGAAGTCCAGAAATTCGCAATGTTAGGGAGCAGAGGTTCTGCGGATTTTAAGGTTTTGAGGAGTTCAGGACAGAAATTGATAAATTATAATATTAGACTATAAGTGTGAAATAAATAAGACATATTAGATACATTTAATTATTATATACATTATTATAATAATATACCTATACGTTATTACATTAATTTTTATATGCGTTAAATTATTATTATATACATATACTGTACGAAGTCCGTAATCCAGAAGTCCATTATCCGGAATAATCTATAATCCGGACCTCAAAGCCACAAACTTTACGCATGCGCGTAAGGAATGCGCATACATTACACATGTGCGTGATTTATGCTTTACGCATGCGCGCGTTGAAAGAAATGTTTAATAAAGTAAACAAATAAATATTAATCTTTTTTCTGTAAAATTTGATACCCTTAAATCATAATTGCTCTTTATTTCATAAATTACGGTTTCATATTTTTAATTGTATAATTTCTGCATGCCATCTTACCAGATTTAAATTGATGATCTATAATCCGGAAAAACCCCTAATCCGGAATCGCCGAAGTCCGGATTACAGACTTTGTACTGTACTATATTATTCATTTATATTATTGATTACAGGGATATTTAAAAGCATTAAAGACATATACAATAAAGTCGTATAAAAATAAGGGATATTAATGAATTATGATTTTTTTTACGTGTTTAAAACATTTTTCTGGTAGAGTTTTTTTTTAAAACATTAAGGTGCACCAGAGTAAGTTTTTTTTATAAATTATATAGAGTCAGAATCTCTTACTCTGTGACACAGCTCTGTTCTAAAAATTTTAGGTATTTATCACCATGTTTCAAACCCTCATTAAAAATATTTTCTGATCCCTATCAAATTCAGTATTTGTATCGAAATTGTTTTCTTGCTGTGGCGAGTTAAAAACAGAGCCAATGATTTTATCATCGGTGATCTTATATGCCAGTGTTGACTCATCTGAACACGTGCATTCAACGATATCGTCTTCTTGTAAAGCCTTGCATTTACTCTTCCTTTCGAATATAAAAGCAATTCTCTTGCTTTAACCCTTGCTGCACTGACCCTAAAACCAGAAAATTCACTGTCATCACTCTCACTTTCAATAAGCAGAGAAGATGGCCATACATTGCGCCAAGCATTTACTAATGTTGTTTGGTAAACATAATTCCACGATTCAGTTAGCAAATAAATAGTCTTTGATGGTGATTTTCTTTTTCTTTCTTTTTTTTTTAGAATCAGAAAGTGAAACAGAATGGTCACTTGAAAGAAGTTTTTTCAGAAACTCTGACTTATTTTTACCTCAATACAGATTGGAGGAGAAAAAACTTTTACCATGATGTCAATAATTTGGTATTTCCGTTATGTACCATTATTATTCAGTAATTATGATGTTATTGTTCAGTAAGTATTTTTTCTTCGACATTTTATTCTCCATATTTTGTTTTCCGGAACCTATAAATTGAATGTTTATATTTTGAGAGGCAATGCGGATTTTCGGTATTTGACTGTATCATAAATATATTGTTGCGTGCGTACGCGCTCGTTACGAAATCAATGCACAAGTCCGATGAAAAATGAACAAAATTTATTACTATCACAACAAAAATTTCCTCAGATATTCTTTCAATATTACAATATCTCACAGTAGTTATCTTAACTACTCAAACGTTCAACAGAAGTTAATTCAAAACAGCTAAAGAAAGCTAATCCGCGAATTCGCTACAGTCAATGAGAGCAGTTTTCTAAACAAACTCTTAAAACAACAACAAACTAACTAAAATCACTGACTAACTGAATTGAGAGGTTTTCCTCCTTTTTATAAGATTTTTAAATCTCGCGCGAGAACTTTCTCGAAATCAGAAAGAAATATTTATTAAATGTTACATGCACGTGCTCTTGTATTTTCAATTTTCCGGCTTAGCTTTCTTTTATTCGTCACGCGCGTCACTGCGCGGGAAATAAAACCATTTAATTTACAATTCAACTAACATAAGCTATTTAAATACCAAATCCGTAACAATATCAATTATGTATGATGGGAAATATAGTGAAAACATTTAAACTTATACAATAGCTGACTGTAGAAGAAGGACGTCAGTTATATTGTTCTTACATTTCTTTTAACATTACATTATGTCAAACATTACTTACATTATGTCACATACTTATTACTTACATTATGTCAAAGTAGTAAAAGGAACCTAAGCTGTTTTAATTGACAAAAGCTGATGTTTATGGTATCAGAAAGAAGTTTTCCAAGGAGGAAATCGGTGAGAGAAGGCAACGGATGAATCGGCATTGCGCCGAAGATGAATAAGAAAAGGATAAAAATGGCACTATTTTGAGCTGAATATAAACTATGAATCAGAAAAGGATAAAAACGGCACTAAGTTAGTCTCTCTAATCCACTGTTTCCCAGCGGGGTTGGTATTGACTCCTCAGAGGTTGATGAAATTATGAAAGAGGGTCATTGATGATTAAGAGGTTGATAACGGAATATGAGTAGCGTCTCGTCCTAGCATTGCATTTGCTTCACGCATGCGCACTGGCAACTGATCAGCATAATCAAAATCCCATCGACTACAAAAAATATTAATAAAACTGATAATCATTTATTGGTAAAAAAGTTATAGTGTATAATGAGGAAGAAATCCTGTAAAAAACATGTACAGAAAATACCAAAAATTATTTTGACATATTTTTTTAAATGAATAATGCATTTTTTACGCATTAAATGCTATATAATACGTAAAAAATACAACGAATGAATAAAACTAATGCGCCACAGCAAAATTTACAGCTATTCTTTCACTCATGTTGGCCGTTTAAATTCGCCAAGATGAAATAATAGAGGAGTTTTTTTGTGTAGTAACTCTCGAAGCATGCACAAGAGAAGACATGTTTCATTGTTTTGAAAGCATTTTCTGCGATTAGTGTATATTTTAGGGTATCCCTTGGATTATTAACAAGGTGTTTCATTTATGGTAACCTGAGTAGTTGAATGTTATGAAAACCCTGTTATGACGTGATTGTGGTGAATTTGACCGATGGGAAAATATTTGTAAGGTCTTGTTTATATGTTGGATGTTGGTTAAGAAGCACAATGCTTATTTTATACTTTACACCATAAAATGCCTGCTGCTGGTACGATTAACCTGATGTTTCTGTACACTTTAGAATGACTGGGAAAGAAAACACCGATTGATTGGTGTGTAAATGAAGAATTAAATGGCTTCGTTCACCTCTCGGTAAATTACGCAGTGAGATTTAAGGATCTGGAAACCGTAGCATATATCAACACAATGGTGTATGGGGTGTAATAAAAAAAGATTTTTGAAAGAAATGCCATCGACAGTTCGCTAAAATTTATGTGGCGACAGCAGTATATAAATTCTAGTTCAGATAATTTTAAGCAATTTTTGGATGCTGTTAAGGAGAATTCTGTATGCCATGCACTGAAGACACAGAAATTTCTAAATAAGGTAAACTGATATTTCCTTTTTGTACTGCGCAGGTTATATAACATATATTTCTTTTGTATGTCATTTCCATGTTTCATTTTGATTTAAAATGCAGTTTGTTGAAATTATAAATTTTTGTTTTGTTTTTATTATGTTTAGCACGTCGTTTTACTTGGGAAAGCATTGCACGTAAACAGGAATGGCATCAATTTTCACCAAGGGGGAAGGGACCCTGAAATACATTTTTCTCAACTTTTGATTTTCAAGTTGATAATAAGTAAGATGATTGCTCTAATTTAGAACAGAAATTTTCCCCATTCATTTGTCTATTCTGACACGAGTTTCATTTTTTATATGCTCAACTGTCCTAAATTTTCACACATCTGGAATTCAGTATTTCCGGAGCTTTTACTGTATGTTGAAGTTCACTAGCAAACTATTTGGCAATAATTTTTTTTCAAGCTAATGCCGTGAAAGACAACAACCATTTTCAAAATGGCAGTGCAGCAAGAAATTCATACAAAAGCAATCAATCAGTAAAATTTTAAAAGCAAGAAACATAAGCTATGGCATAAGATCTCTCATTTGATTTTTAGATCTTGTTTATCATGAATAAAGCATGTAATACAACTGCTTCAAGTTAATAGATGTATCACACATGTATCACTCAAAATTTATAAATATTTCCACATTTATATAATTTGAGTCACGAAACTAAAGAGTTCTGTGAATTTGTAAGAGTTCTGAAATTCACAGTTCTGTTCTGTTTTGTGAAGTTGGTGTATGGTGTATTTAATTATGGCAAAGCACATGAGGGCTATCTGCCTAAGGGGAGAGATGGCTTCGTGGAGGACTTTCGAAGGGAAACTGGCTCGTATACACGTTACACATGGGGAAAACCACGAAAACGCCCATGCAGCCAGCCCGTTCGCGGGATTCGAACCTCGAACCGAACTACCAGTGTTCAGCGACTTTACCGCTCGGCCGCTGGTGGGCCAAGAGAATTTTTAAAGAAACTTCCCACTAGTGAAAAATACTAATGATAAATACTACTGAATGAGGTATGTTGAATCAACAGAAATTTATTTTAACTCATTGCTATTTTTTGTTAATAACTTCTTTAGTATAGTAGTACCTATAAAGTGTATGCTTTTTTGGATTACTATTAAGGTAAGATAATGTAATCAAGAATACGAACAGAAAGGACCACAGTATGTTATTTTGCTGAATGCCTGTTAAAAGATGAACTTTTATGATAATGAGGTTAAATTACTTATGTTAAGCTCTCAAGAATTATTTGCCAAGATCTTTTATGATACCTGTAATATGAACCCCCCCCCAAAATGTAAAATGAGGTTAAATTAATTGACTATGTCAAAGCACTGAAGAGTTATAGGTTTAGGATGAGACATGCCTTTAAGCAAAGCATTAATTTAAGAAAATTTTATGATAACAATAAATATACAAGATGAAATATCAAACAAAAATACATTTAGAAATAAATGTAAAATACGGTTAACTGATTATTGCATGCTACAAAAACCTACAGCATTAATTTAAGCAACTCAAAAATATCAACACGAGCGAAAAAAAAAATGACGTCTATTTCCCTATACGCTTTTCAAGTCTCCAGTAAATAACTTCTCGTGTATTTAAACACAAGGCTCACCCCATATACTTTATTAAGTAACTAGGAAATAATTGCTGGCATAATTGGGCGCAAAGTGACCTAATTTCACACATTCCGCAAAACTTCAATTACGAATCACAGAATTCTGAATTCATCGCCAAGCCAAACATACATAGGTGTACTTCGGCCAAGCAACGAAGGTTACCATGTTGAAAACGTGCCTATTGCGCATGCGTGAAGCAACTTCAATGCTAGGGCGAAACGCTACTTATTAATTAGGGTCCATGGAAAAAGTACTATGATGTCACTTCGCGAGCCGAGTCTAAAGCGGAGTTTGTAACAGCTCATAGTTTGTGCTGCCATCTAGCAGTGTAACATAAAGTCCACCACAAATGCATTTTTTCAGATTTTTTTTTAAAAATGTTGCTTTATTACTGGAACTAGCAATAACATTCTATAGTGTCTTGTATTATGAAATAATGCTTCAGTGCGAATATGCATTACTAAGAGAAGAGTAGATTCATCAAAATGGCTTTCCAAGACTCTGCTGATGTCCTTTTAATTTATTAGAAGATTGAGTCATTGCAAATTTAAAGCATTTTAAGAACATTAGCTATTTTGCTTATTTCTACTGCTCACTGCCTAGTGATATTTTTTTTTTTTTTTTTCCTTTCTTTTTTCTTTTTTCCGTAGCTTCAGATACGTAAAGTTTTATCTGAAGTATTTGAATCTCAATTAAGCGGATTTATTTTATTATTTATTCATTATAAAAATGAACGAACATTTTAGGCATTATCCGCAAAATAAAACCTTATTTATTTTCCAAAGGAGGGGGGGGGAACCATCAAATAAACATTAAGCGGAAAAAACAAATCAATATACAACTAAAATAATTTTCAATTTGTTTTACCTATTTTAATAATTAAATAAAATACACACAAAAATCAATTTTTTTAAACACATTTTCATTATTTCAGTAAAATAACTATCATGTAGATCAGGGCATCTCAACCGGTGGCACGCGTACCACTGGTGGTATGCTAGAGGAGAATAGGTGGTACGCAAAGAAGCAAAGTATTTTTAACTATTAAATTCAAAAATTAAAACCCCAACATTCTGATCCATTTTTTTCTCTAACATTCGTAGATTTATGCGATGAGCTTTGTTTAAGAGTGGTGGTGGTAGTAGTACTATGTAGTGGTTGTACTAAAGGTTTTAAATTTTTGTTTAGATAGTACGCGTTAGTCAAAGGTTGAGAACCGCTGATGTAGATTGCTTGTATACAGGGCGATTACACACAGAACAGCTTGAGGTAAAACATGGAATGCAACAGAGGGATTCATTGGCATCCCTCCTGTTTAATATAGCATTCGAAAAAGTTATTAGAGACTCAAGATCAATATTAGAGGAAATATTTTTACTAAGTCATTCCAAATACTGGCTTATGCTGGTGACAATGGCATTATTGCCCGAACCGCACCGGCTCTAACACAGGCATTTATGGCATTGGAACAAAGTGCTAAAAGAATTAATTTATTTGTAAGCGAAAATAAAACTGAATATTTAATATGCTTAAAGTCTGACTTAAAACTTAGTCACTCAGAAACTGGCAATTATAAATATGAAAAAGTTAATAGTTTTACTTATTTGGGAACGGAGATAAATAACAAAAATGTGTTGACCCCAGAAATATATAAAAGAATCATTGCTACAAACAGATGTTTTTATGCAATTATTATTATTGAGAATTATTTAAAAATCCAGCTCTCTTAAATTAAGAACTAAACTGCTTCTTTACAAAAGTCTTATAAGATCTGTCATGACTTGGGCAGTGACTTTACGCGATGAAGTTCTGGGAATTTTTGAGCGAAAGATCTTACGTTGCATTCTTGGAATCAGGGTGAATGGTTCATGGAGTAGAAGATGTAATTTAGAACTCTATAAAATTTACAAACAACCTTGATATTGTAAAATTGGTCAAATTACAGAGACTTAAATCGGCTGGCCATCTGGCTAGAATGAAGGAAGATCGTTGCCACAAGAAAATCTTTCTGGCAAAGCCCATTGGAAATAGAGCTCGGAGAAGAACCCCGCTAAGATTGATTGATTGTGTCGAAAAAGATCTTAATATTTTAAAGGCTAAAGATTGGAAAAGAATTTGAGTGGAGATGCCTGGAGAAGGCCAGGGCCCACCCAGGGCCTGTCGAGCCATTGAAAAAGAAGAAGACTGCTTATAAGTATTCAAAGTATTATTATTATTATTATTATTATTATTATTATTATTATTTACAGTGCGTATATATATATATATTAATTTAACAAACATTCTCTATTCGTATAAAGCAAATTTAAAGTTAATTAAAATTTTAAATTATGAAATTTCAATTGCATATAAATAAATGATTAATTATTGCTGCGAACTAATTTACAATATCATTTAAATTCTGAGAGCATATGTAAATTAAGTGCAAGTATCTAAATCCATGACTAAATGTATAATATTCCAAATTTTTTTTTTTTTAAATTTCTAAGACTAAATTAATTTTCATTAGTGAATAATTGTTGAGCAGGCAGAAGACAGATCTTATCAAGCGGAAGTTGCCTCCAAACCTAACTCTTCAATAACTCAATTCGTGTTTCGTCATCCACATAGGGTGCCCACCAGCTGCCGAGCGGTAAAGTCGCTGAATATTAGTAGTTCGGTCCGAGGTTCGAATCCCGCGAACGGGCTGGCTGCATGGGCGTTTTCGTGGTTTTCCCCATGTGTAACGTGTATACGAGCCAGTTTTCCTTAGGAAGTCCTCTACGAAGGCATCCATCCCCTTAGGCAGATAGCCATCGAGGCTTTGCCATAACCACACACACGTCATCCATATAGGCATGGCCATATTAATATTCAAAACCAAAAGTAAATCAAATTTTGTATTACTAAAAAATTTAAACAAAAGGAATTTTGAGAAATTTAGAAAGCAAATTGACTAAGAATCAAAATAATAATTAAATGTGAATTGCCAATGCAAAAGAGTAGAAAACCAAAGTAATTTAGAAACCTTCTCCGACATGAATCATGCATGTAAATCAAAAATAAACTATATACAATCTATAAAAAATACATAAATAATACTAAAAAAGGCAAGTGAATAAATAGTAAGTTTTAATTTAACTTACCTAACAACACATTTGTATTTCGGAGAGTAACATTTGGTAAACTAAGTGAGGTATAGTAGTTTGTTTTTGCTAACTGTATGAGTAGAGGACGCTAATATAAGGTAAAGTTAAGTGTTAAGCTGCTACCTGTGAGGTCTATTGTAAAAACCTATTCTGTAAACTCTTAAGTAATGTAAAATATGTGTTCTGTGTGCAAAAATGTTGCTAACTGTGAAGCATTGTAAAAATGTGTAAAATTGAAAAAAATTGTTATTTGTTATATATATATTCGTGCAGAATTTTGAATAAAATCAAGTATTTCACTCCGTTATATTCGTCCCCCCCCCACAAGAAAAAAATAGTTCTGGATATATCTTAATTTATAATTTAACTTCTATATTATATCATACTCGTTTTTAATCTAATTTTGATTTCAAGATGAATACTGATTTTGCTGCCACTTCCCCAATTTTTGGCTACACAACGTTTTACACTCAGCTGATGAGTAAGGTAAAGATCTAAATTATTATTTGAGCAAATTTGGGACTAAAAATTCGGACGTTTACGAAATCCTTACTTTTAGAAACTAACTCATGATTAAAAAAAACAATGTCGCATCGTGCTGATTATGCAGCAATAAATATATAAAGAGGCTGGGCTAGATTTTTTTGTATGATGAACTATGCGCATGAATCAATAATTTGATTCATAATAACAAAAAGACATTTAATTACAACAATTACAACATAACGACTACGCATTAAATTAATATTGATGACATTTGTTTGCATCGGAGTAAAAATCCGACTGACCGCGGCGACGACGACTCAAGGAGGTTAGAGTAGAAGGAGGGAAGATTCAACTCAAAACGTGAATCTTGACGGCCATGTTACTACTGTCGCTGTAAATTTGTGACTTGTGCAAGGACGTCTGTCATTGCAACATTTTTTTTTTTTTTTTTTCTTTTCGAAACACGTCATCTTGTGTTGCATAGGATGCACAAATCGATTTTCAAAAATTTACTTTTCACGCGTAAGTATTGATTTTTTTTATGTAATTTGATAAATATGTTGAAAAATCGTCATGTTCTGTTTACAGCTGGTATCTTCGTTCCTTAACATACAATGATATATGCTAGGATTCAAACTGTATAATTTGAACGTTTTAGGTAATTCGATTTATAATTTTCATGAAAAGTAGGATATCAATTGTTACTATTTTTATGAATTGTAAAGGTGTTAAATAAAGTAATGCTTCTCTTTATGTATTATTTCATAATTCATTTTGAAGTTCTGTGAACTACTATGAATATAATTTGTGCATTTGATCAAGATAAACTGTTCTGTTGTTAAAAATTGTTTGTATAAACTTACAAATTTTTGGGCAGTATAGCGATAAAATTAAGTAAAATATTTACATAACTGAACATGTGGAAAGACGTATCCAAAAATTTATATAGGTATATTTCTGTAATTCAGATCCATTCAAGACAATTTCTTTGAGATTCATGAATATGAAACACGCATAAACTGAAATCATTAAATTCACATAAATCTGTTTTATTTTATTAATATTTATTTTCTTGTTGTTATAAGGTTGTTAATTCTGAAAAAGATTTATTAAAACTTTTACTTAAAAAAATGCAATCTGTGACTATTTTTTAGATAATTATCTGCTTAAATATGTGAATTTCTGTTTTAGTGTATTACAGCTTAAGGCTGAAGTATTTAAGCGTACTAAAATAAAATAGCTTTCTTTCCTATCTCTTAAACTTTCTATATGAAATGATTCTTTAATAAAGTATGATAATACTGCGAATAAATCAAAAATGTTATTTCTTAAAGGAAAAATTGGAACGTACAACCCAACAGGTTGCTAATAAAACCTAAACAAATCCTTGAAATCTGCAGAAACGTCATTTTATACACATACATTTAGATTGTGAACTATTACTTAATAATTTTCAGTACATAGTAAATTATGGATATCCTCTTTATTACTTTAAAACAAAAATTTAACAATAGCGAAGTATTTCATAATAAATTTAACATATTTTTACTGGAAAATACATGCACGGAACAGCTTATTAGAAACACGTACGTTTCACTGCTGTAATGCAATGTATTGACAGAACAAATATGGACACCGCTTGTTACGTAGGGGGTTCATTTCCTGATAGTTAAGGAAACTGCAAACCCTTCCTTCTTCTATTCTAATCTGCTTGAAACAAACAAAGTAAACAGATGTCTTGTTTTGCACCCGCTAAGTTTTTCTGCCCGCGGAGCGAAAAATCAAGGAAAGTGCGAAGAAAAGGTATTCAGAGAGCAATTTCGCATTTCAGAGGGAAAATATCACAAAACACCTCGATGCACAAAAATTATCCACTTGCACGTTGTTAGAACATGATTACTGATGAATACATTAAAGTAATCCTCATTGCTGAAACATAATAGCTGACGAATACATTAAAGTAATCCAATAAGGACAATAATAAAAAAAAATGTATTGGCTGAAATGCATTTCCCATATTATCACTAGACACTGTTATAGAAGGAATTCTCCTTTTCCCTTGAAATTGCTTAGACTGATTCCGATTAAGCACGTGCACGGGTCATTTGTGGCATAGTGCACAGCTGGATGCAATAATAAATATATATAGAGGCTTGGCCAGATTTTTTTTTGTGATGAACTATGCACACTAATCAATAGACTGCTTGATGACAAAAAAATTTTAAATACAAAATTTACAACATAACGACTATAAATTAAATTAATATTGATGATATTTGCATCGGAGGAAAATCCGACCGACCGCTGCTACGAATGAGCAGGAAGTGTGAGCGCACCCTGAAAATCTCCATTACTATTACAGCTAGAGTTTCGGGCAAGTGGTTGGCGAATAAAAAAAGAAATTCATTTAGTGTCGCCACAACAATTTAGATAAATAACAAACAACTGCATAGATTAACTGTATGAAATAAAAGCTTAAAATGAAGGCTATTGTTATTTATAGTTTGATTTTGATATATTCTAGAATATATTGTTTTCAAGTGCAAAGCTAATATTCACTTTAACATTTCTTCTTTACACGAGTAGTGTGTAATGGTAATGGTGTACTTAATCTATTTTCATTGTACTCTCAGTAAATTTTTTTCTCAAGTTTATTGCTAATATAAAACTGTAGAATTTTAAAGACACATGTCTGTATGACTACAAAAAATGTTCCGAACTGGTAAAATTCAGCTTCAACTTATCAGTAGTAAATTAACAGTTAAAACTATAGTGGAAACAACATGATTCATACATATCCAGTAAAAGTGAAAAAATTCTTGATGTACTGCGAATTTCAAAGAACGCTTATGGGGTAAAACTGATGTTCCCAAACTGCTTTATAACCAAGGCATGATACCACTCATTTCTTATGCCTCAACAGCTTGAGGAAATTCTTTACGGATGAAAATAAAATGTAAACTTCTTAGAAGAGTTCAATACAGATTTCTCCTTCGCATTATTCGGGGTTACAAGACTTTTAGTTATGGTGTAGCATTGTCATTTCTGGTCTCCTTTCTATTGATTTAATAATCTTAAATTATCTTGATGTTAGACATGGACTTTCAAGAGACAGCCCCTGCAATGCCCTGAATGGGATCCTTCCCTCTTTCAAATTTGGCTCACCCTTGAAATAGAAAACCTGTAACCGTGGTTACCTATGAAAATGATGTTTTTAGAGAATATTTGTTTCATAGATGGTAGTAAGTTAAATGGAAAGATTGGCCTTGCATTTGTTGTCCATGGAGATGACAAAGAGGATGTAACTGTCCAGCATAGAATATTAGATCAATGCTCTGTTTTCCATGCCGAAATTCTGAGCTTAAATTTTGACATTAAATGGATACAAAACTCTTATAATAATGAGTCTCCTAACAGACTCACTTTCTTCTACGTGATAACATATCAACAAAAAATAGGTGGTGGAAATTAATTCCATATTATGAGAGTTTGAAGAAACTGTAGATATTCATTTTGTTTACGTTGAAGTTTGTAGTGGAAACAAGATGTTTCTTGAATATCTAGTAAAAGTGAAAACGTTCTTGGTTTACTGCGAGTTTCAAAGAACAGTTATGGGGTTAAAATTGATTTTTTCAAACTAATTTATAACCAACGCATTGTAGCACTCATTTCCTATGCCTCAAGAGCTCGGGAAAATCCTTTAAGGAAAAAAATAAAATGTAATCTTCTTAGAAGAGTTCAAAGGTATTTTCTTTTTCGCATTATTAGGGGTTACAGGACTGTTAGTTATTAGGCAGCATTCGTCATTTCTGGTCTCCCACCTATCGGTTTAATAATCTTAAATGATATTGATGTTAGAGGTAGAATTTCAAGTGAAAAACCCTTGCAATACCTTTATCATGAGTTCTAAAGCTATTGTTGTTTTGCGCTACTTTATTTGTTGTTTAAGCTTTTGGTTTTATTTTTATTATATATTATTACATTATTATCATTTTATGTGTCTCTGTGTTATTATTGTATTTTATTAATGTATGATTACTTTGTAGAGTCATTAGGTTTTTCGGCCGGAGAGGGGAAAATCTGCAGTGCCCTTGCCGGGATTCGAAATCTGGAACTCCCGAATACGCGTCGAGTTGTACCCAGTTACATCACGAAGGCATGTGAAACACCCCGTTTGAAAGGGGGCACTAGGAATGAGGGGAACCCAATTGCCAAGTCTTGGTGGTGACGAATTACCGCCCACCATCTTTTAGTTCGGGCGCCACTGTAAAGTATTAAATTTTTGCTGCTGGAGATGTGAAAAATATGCAATGCCCTCTCTGGGATTTGGACTTCGGACCTCCCGAATATGCATTGAGTATGCTTCAGTTACATCACCAAGGCATGCGGAAATGTGAGAGAAAACACCCTATAGTGGTATGTATTAATTTTTTTGTATTATTGTTGTATCATGTTTCCTTTGTATTAGCATTAATTCTTAAGTATTATTTCATTATTATTATTATGATTTATTTTTTGTAGTAGTAGCCGTATTATAGTTGTATTATTTATAATATACTATAGTATTCTTTTATATAACTATAATATAGTATATTATTATTATTTTGTCTTTTCCTCTCCACAGTTAGATATCATGTATTATTATTACATTATATTTCCTTTGCGTCATTGAGTTATTTACTTACTTCTGGAATCCTGGTGGCACATTTTGGAACACGAGATGTTTTGCATTTGTTTTTTTATATTAAAAAAAAATTAATTAAATGTGGTTTCATAGAAAATCTTCCGATGGTGACTTGTGCAAGGTTCTTCTTCAAACCGTAAAAATACTCTGCTATATTTTTATAACATTTTCGGTTCATAAAAATGGAACGTAATAATTTGTGATCAAGATCGATAGAAGAGGCGGGAAAATGGTAAAAAATATCTTACTTTTTTAAATGAAAATTTTATCTTACACAAAATATAGCAAAGTTCAGTAAAGCACCGCTGTTCACATCGTTGTTATGGAGATATTAACAAAAAATAAACTTTCCAAAATTAAAATTAATTCTAGGTTTTTAAAATGTCAGTAATAAAATGTGTACTGCTAGTATCGTCTTTTTCGGAGAGTGGAAACGGTTGGAGTACGCAAAGCTGGCATGATCCACCTCTTTCGCGAAATTCAAAAACAAACCATTTTATCATCTACTAATTTGATTGTCCCTAACTTGTACTTAATTCTGGGTGACCTTTTCAAAATCGCCTGCATTACAGCTTCATCTTCTGTAAATTTACACAGCTTTCGCAGTTCGTTTTTCAGGTTCTGTAATGCTCTACTGTATACTAAAATAGTGCATAAAATACTTTACTTGTAAATCACTGCACTGTAAAAAAAAAGTTCGCTCTTTACAGGCAAAAGTTTTGTAAAGTTACACAAGAATTTCCTGTAATGGTAACAGGTTGAAAGCAAACTGTGGCGGGTACAGCTCATTTGCCTGTAGCATTGCAGATAATGTTTCAAAAGCCGCGCGGAAGAATCATGTGACTGATTGGAAATTAGCCAATCAGGAGAAAAGTGTTTGAAAGCTAGTTGCAGAAAAAAACATGGCTGAATGTATGTTGGTTGTATAGCGCAAGTAAGAAAATTTTTACAATTACTGTTTGAAATATTTTTTGTTCACTTTATGCAGATTATTCTCATGCACTTTGCACTGTTATACGTAAAGTAAGTAAGTATTTAAACGTTTAAGTATTTAAACGTTTAAGCTTTGCGATTAATTAATATCAGTGTTCGTGATGTCTAATGAGTTGAAAGAGTGCAAAATATTTATTCCGAATGCAGATCTAATAGTAGTATTTTGTCATTGTGCATCCGATAAATTACGCCTTAAATTGCCCGTATTATTATTTGTAACTAATTATTCCAAAATTTAGTCACTGTTGTGGTATTTAATTGAAACGGTAATGTGGTTGTTGAAAACAAAATTAATCATGTTAGCGTTCGTTTGGAATCGTCTAACCAAAGAACGTTTGACATCTTTTTCCCGGCAGGCCTTGCGAGAAAAGTTTATCTAAACATTTAGAATTCTGAATGTAATGTATATATTTTTTGCTTACTAGGTTTAGTTTATTCTTTTCCTAGGATTACCTAATTAATTATACTTGGTTAATAACTCAGTCTAATATGTTTATGTATGAGTGTGTTATGAAGTAACATTACAAAAACTTGAACAACGCGGTCGAGAATTATTCAACGCGGTTTATTCTTTAGTGTAATAATATTATTTTTTTTCAATGGTATTAATTTCTTACGAAAATGTTATAATTCCAAAATGAAGTAATTATATTGATTAAAAATATGTCGCATCATACTTTTCGTAATGTTTTGCTTTACTAACTAGATGCAACTTAATTATTCCATATATTTTAATATACCAATATCAACAGGGGAAAGATGGAAATGACCTAAAATATTGTTCTAAAAATTCGTTAAACTAGTTATAAACGAAAACTAAAATTTTGTACATTATTTCCAAAAATATCATTTCATTAATATTTTATAATTTACAAAATTTATTATATTGTATATATAACTATAATTGCATACTTATAAGTTTTTAAACATTTAATGTATAATTTATGATTTTATTTTGCCCAATTTTAATACAGTTTTGAAGTATGATAGTCTTGTTACTAGGATAGCATGAATCTGCTAATACAAGTTTAATACATTTCTTGACAAATTTTTCTCTTATTCATGTAATATAATATATAAATCATAAAATAAGTTTTCTTAAAAATAAATTATGATTGTTTATTGGAATTTAAAACAATTCTGTATCTGTATGTTAGTATTAAAAATAAAATAATAATAAATTTTTAATGAAACATTGATTTTAGCATTAACAATTGTAAATATATATATATATCTAAACACACATGAATAAATGGAAATGCAAGCTACTTTTCCTTACAAAGCCGTCCATGAATATATAGGCTGATAGCCTTTGCATGCTCTGCCATATTCTATCAATCCAAATGATGCAATATGCAGAAAATTTTACTTTCTTTGAAAGTTAACGCAGGAAATAAAATTCAGTGCATTTGTAAAGTACATTAGTTCTCTTATAGCTTGGCATTTAATTGTCCAATGATTTACTAGTCCAAACTAATGCAGAATTCATATATCGTTCAAATAAAAGGAAATTAATAAGGTTTGATTTTCAAACGTATATATGAAGATTTATTTTTTTAATATTATTTTAAGTCAACTAAAATGCCTTTCAGTAGCATTATTTTTGGAAATCTTAAATTACATAACTGAATGCAATATTTCTTGTTAATAAAAGAAAAGCAATGTTATGAAAGACTAGCGAAGTGGATTTGCAAGTTCTAATTACGAAAGGTCCCATGCTCTAAGGGGTCATTTTTAAAAATATTTAATTCAAAAAAAGCATTTAACGTAAAACTTCCAACTTCCCACATGTGGAATATTAATTCTATATATTTGATCTCATTTTATTGATTAATTTCACAGCATTTCGTATGACATTAGTAGATATTATTTATTAAATTTTATGCAGTTTCTGATCTATGTTTTGATTTTGTTATTAATTACGTTAGGTTACATAAGATTTAAAATTATGCAAGGTACAAAAACCTTCTGCATCTATTAATATATGCTGAAGTGAATGAAATTATGCCAGTGAAATTTTTTAAAATCAAAAACAAATTTCTGTGGAAAATTAAAGTTATAAATTCTAAATGCAAACAAAGGCGTGAATTTGAAAGTTATCAAATAAGCCAAAGAGTTGGTAAATTTTGCAGAAGAATTTTTATACTGTGCAGAATGGGAATATGATGTTTGGCTTTGTTAGTATTAATTATTACAACTGAAGTATTGCAACTTAAACACGTAATTTAGCTTAAAATTTATTTGAACTTAATTTTCTAATTTATTTTGATCATGTTTATTTCATGTGTCATAAGTCTTTAAAATGAACTTAATTCTCATCCGATTTATTAACACAAATTTTTTAAAGAAGAAAAATTCACATTTGTTTTGCTTAGTTGCACACGAAGATACATGCCTCTATATATAGAGTGAAAGAGGAGTTATGTTTACTTGCAGACTTTTTCCCTTTTTTACTAATATTATAATATGAAAATCAAGGGGGAAATTAAGCAATGAATTTAATTTTGAAGGATGTGATTACAGTAAGACCATAACCAATCAAAAATATTCATGAATGAACTACTGGTAACTATCATAGTATTATTATATAAAAGAAACCTACATTCCAATAAGAATGCTTAGTAATATTAACATTTCAGTATCTGATAATAATAATTTTCATTCCTACTTCCCTATATATTGAATTTCATTCTTATTATTGCCCACTGCTATTCCCTAGACCTCAAAGCATTTAATGCATCTGGAACTGCAATTTGTGTCGTCTTCTACAGCATGCAAGTTATCACCACTCAGTTTGTACTACCACGAGCAATGATCTTCAGAATTACCGTATTGCGTTGCATATTCCACCCCACCCAGCTTTAGAACCAGATTCTGAAAATTAAAAAAAAAAAAAAAAAAAAATATTTGCATGATTTTCCCCCTTTTAATGCATTTAGAAAATGAATATCCCAAGATTTTAAAATGGATTTATCGACATAATGATTGTTTTCGTCATACTAACAAAGGCAAACTTTTGTACATTAAAGGCCCCGTTGAATCTTTCTCTTCTAACTGTTGAATATTATGTCAGCCTAATACAAAAAATGATCTATGATAGTGAAAGCAAATACCAACTGCCATTCACTGTGCAATTTTGCCATATCATCTGCATATTCACCTTCTCTAATTATTTATGTATGATCTGAGGCCTAAGGAGTTGCAAGAACAGCAATGAGAATGAGAGAAATTCAAATTATAAAGAAATGAGATAACTTATTAGATGTTGCAATTATGTGTATTCTTCTTGAAACAGAGGTTTCTTTTAAATAAATAATATTGTGATAGTAGTAGTTTATCCATGATTACTTTTCATTTGTTATATTCCTACTGTGACTGTGATCCTTTGGAAATTAAATTATTCGTTTAATTTTTACCTCTCAATTTTCGGAAGATACAATTAGTAAAAATAAGTGGGAATATGGCATCAAGAGCATTAGATATCCCCATTTTCTTGAAGCTGTTCACTGTTATTGTTTCATCAATAATAGGCCATACATCCAAAATCCACTATCAAATCAGTTAGTAAGATGAAAACGACCACTATGCGGACGAAAAATTTAGGGTAACTTGTTTTGTGAGCGCCTTAAGGAAGACAAACATTACCTAAATCATTAAAACAATTTCAGAATCCTGTTGCTAAAAGAAAGCTAGGGGGAAAATGTTGTCCCAGTGATTCATTTGGACCGATATGTAATATTGTTTTAGAAATTAAAGGTAATAAATATAATATTTTTCAAATGCTAAAACAGTTCGAGAAATTTATTCAAGTTCTGAATTGTAAATATAAGTATACTGTATATTATATTTAATAACTATGGTGGCTTCATTTATGAAAAGATTTGCATATTGGCTGTTTTTGTACAATGAACCTTCTCTAAGCTAGCTATGCATGATTCCTGAAGATTTTGATCTTCAATGATAGTGGTCATCTTAGAGAAGTTATGTTTACTAATTAGTTATTTTATGAGGAATGCTGGTTAAATTAAAAAAGTGATTGACTGAGGTAGCTTGTCGTAATGAGACGGTTCACTATAATCCAATTTTTTAAAGTATTTAAGCTGTTCCTAATTACTTAAGATATTATAAAGAAATATGATTAAAAGTGTTACATAAGCATATGTTTAAAACATCTATTAAAATAATTTTTATAAGCTTTTAAGAGCATGATTATGATTTTAAAAGAAATGATTTTTTCTTTATTTAGGAGACATGGTTTACAAAGAGGGGAAAAACCAATCATTTTTTCCAAGCAGTCGAAACGAATTTTTATGAAATGTTATATTGTGTTATTTTTTAATCAATTCTTTTTTCAGGTTTTATGTAAAGTTTATGAATTAAGTAATAAATTATTTTTACTTTTCTATTTTAATTAGCATATTATTTGCTTCATAATGTTTCACAATAAAATTATAAATTCAATAAACTTCTTAATTAACATGCTGTAATATATATAGAGAGAGAGAGCATAAAGTTTGTTTTCTGTTGTCACATGTATATTTCACAATTTTCTATGCAAATCTCGAAATTTATAATAACTAGGAATACTTTTTAGTAGCACTTTCTAAATGGTAAATATTAAGCTTAGGTTTATTACATATCATGTTTGTAAAAAAATTATAAGTAAAATTAAAATGCATTAAATTTTAAGCTAAACTGAAGTATTAATTTTTGAAACAAACTTGTTAAAGGCATAATTGTATTAAGCATCAAGAATTTTAATGGAAGCAAGGCTTTAAAAATTAAGGTCAGTTGGTGAAATTTTATGCTTATTCAAAAAACATGATATTAGGGTTTTAATGAAAGACTTCTATCTGTTAATTCAAAGGAAATTGTTTGAAGGTAAGGTAAAAACGTTATGCAGTTACCATCTATTATTTCAAACAATAGCAGACTGTTGACAAACACTGAGTGCAGATAAGAATAAAATGATTAGTTGGACGTTGTAATTCAAGCGTATGAACTCAATTTTGAAATCCATCCTTGTAGTAACAAAATGAAGTTCATTGCTATGTTGAATTCTTTAATTTACTGAAAATGTCATTTTTTAGAAGGAGAGAATATAATATTTTTGAAACACGAAGAACAGCTGTTCTGAGTTCTTCATAGAAATATTTCACAAAATGTCTTTTAGTGTAATAATATGATCATATGAACATGAAACACGTTTACTCATATAAGTTAAATCTAAAGCAACATGTGTCTATTTTAGCTAAAATTACTAAAAAGAAAGTTCTCAAGCATATCTTATAATCAACACTAAAACATGCAAAAAAACCATACTGTTTTTTTTTCAGCTATTTTACAGGGCAAATATAAATTCCAGATGCCTTCCATTATTTTATGTAAAGGATACATGTGTTTTTTAGCAACATGTGTCTATTTTAGCTAAAATTACTAAAAAGAAAGTTCTCAAACATATCTTATAATTAACACTAAAACATGCAAAAAAACCATACTGTTTTTTTTTTCAGCTATTTTACAGGGCAAATATAAATTCCAGATGCCTTCCATTATTTTATGTAAAGGATACATGTGTTTTAATGTAAGGAGTAGCATATCAATTTGAACTTTTAAATTAATCAAAATGATAATATGAAAGGCCTTTAAATAATATCAGACATAAGTTTCTCTTCGTAAAACAAAAATACTCTGCAACTGAATAATGTTACTTTTTGAAAAAGAACACTAGATGCTGTTGAAAGCACATCTTTTAAATTATTGCTATATCTTTTAAATTATTGCTATTCTGAGGTCAAATTGGCTAACTTAAAAAGCCAAACTATTATGATTCACTTGCATATATCTGTATAATGATATCTGTATGTATATATGTATACATACAGATATCATTGTTTTACTCAAAACATATTGATTTCAATATATTATTATAACAAGCATTATTTTAGACAAAAAATCTATCACTTTTATAGACATATCCTTTAGTGTTTCATCTATGAAAAATATATTCTACACACATAATTACTTAATGGGATATTAAAAGGAAATAATCTGAAATCTATAAATATAACAGATACAGAAACAAATACAACCATTGGAATTTTACGTAAGAAAAGTATCTTCTACTCACATAATAACTTGATATAATAATACAAGCAAATAACCTGTAACGGTTACAGATATATCTGTTGAGATTTTACAGGAGAAAAACATATTCTTTTTACAAAATTATTTGCTGTAATAATACACGCAAATAATCTGTAACCATTACAGATATATCGTTTGAGATTTTACATGAGAAAAACATGTTCTTTTTACATAATTATTTGCTGTAATATTACACACAAATAATCTGTACCCATTACAGATATATCGTTTGGGATTTTACATGAGAAAAATATGTTCTACTTACATAACCATATGCTGTGATATTACAAGAAAAAGATCTGTAACCATTACAGGAAAAATTCATGTAAAGTTACAAAGAATACACCTGTTGCTGTTACTCAAATAACCCATGGTATCCCAGTTTCCATGAGTTTTCTTAGTAACCTTAGAGATTTTTTTTTTTTTACAGTGTGCTTGAAACTAGGCGGGATATTGACATGAACTTGAATCTCTAAAGTATAAAAATGCCACAATTTTCTTTTGCTTTGAAGCAGCTTACCTACATGCATATCAGTGACATGAACGCAAGTCCGAAATTCAGTTTCTCGAAAATAAACTTGTTTCATTTGAATTTTTAAGAAGTAATTTTTACGACTTACTGAATGAAGTAAATTTAGTGAACAAGATATGAGGTTCTAACATAACTTATATAGCAAATTTACATTTGAAAGATCTTTCAAAATTTTCCGATGTCTATTGTGAATCCCGCTTCAGTTGTTCTTGAGAAGGAACTGTTCAGAATTGACTATTATTCACTTCCTCTTTTTTTATTATAATCAATAATGCAAGTACCTCATTTCAGAAGTTTCGAAATTTTCCATGAACATGAAACTTTGTTTTCCTTTTAAATTTTTTAAGTAACCTGAAACATTACTGAAGCAAATTATCGATTGTTCACTTATTGATTAAGTTAAATTCTCGCACATGTTGACGGGTCTTCGTGGTCTTGAACATCACAGGTTTATTTCGAAATACGAACATGGAGCCACAGTTACGCACAAATTAATTTTCATGCATTATTACATCTCGGCTCCACCAGTCTTTCGTTTTAACTCTCTCAAAAATTCAAAAACAGTATTCATTTATAAATAAAGTAATCGAACAAGCAAAGGGGTGGACTTAGTATTCGTTCGAATCAAAATTCAATTACAATCTCTCACCCCTCTCAAAGAGTATTTGCAAACCTAAATTCCTCACAGAGTGTTGGCGTAAGACGCTGTAACATCCTCATACACCAAATTCTAAACCCAGTCCACCTGCACTCCATTAAGAGTAAACTAAATATAAAATAAGAACTTAAATAATATGCGAATTATTTGATAGGCAAAGTACAAACACAAAATATTACATTACCACATACACTGGTGTGCAAAAATTAAGGACGAAGTCGAAAAATTAGCATATCAGCTGAACGAAGAGGCAGAGCGGACAGAAAGACCAATATGGAGATTAAGTAAGGTGATGTACGGTAGCACATGCGCAGATATGCAGATAGACGTAATGGGGAAGTGTCTGGGTAGAATAAAGCATGTTGTCGGTGTAAGATCAGTATTTCTGGCAAAGAGATTGCATGCCGTATAGCAGTTAAAATCACACCGAGTTGCTGCCTCAGCGAGAAATGGCGAATAATCAATCTGTTAGACGACATCTGGATGCTTTTACCGGAGGTCGAATGATTGGGAAGTTGGAGGAAGGCCGCAGTGTGACAAGTGTGGGGTTTAGTAGTGGTCATCCACGAGGAACCACACCCGCAGATGACCGGTATATTGCCTTACAGGCCAAAAGAAACAGGCGGCAGACAGCGCGAGAAATCGCAAGAAACACGACACAGGCGACTGGACGACCGATATCGCGTTTTACCGTGGCCAGAAGACTGCATGGTGGTGGTCTGTTTGCACGACGCCCTGTACGGTATGTACCTCTAACGTCTGCCATTGGAGAAGGCGTTCTCTGTGGTGCCGGGAACACCGGAATTGGAGAGACAATGAATGGGGACGAGTACTCTTTACAGATGAGAGCAGATTCAGTCTGCGTAGCGATTCTCACGCATACTCATCTGGAGAGAGCGGGGAAGCCGCAATCATCCCTCGAACATCATTGAAAGGGACAGGTATGGAGGTGGCGGTGTTCTCGTTTAGGGAGGCATCATGCTTGGTAGTCGTACAGACGTTCACATCTTCGACGCAGGTTCAGTCAACGGGACCCGTTATTGTTACGAGATTCTTCTTCCATATGTGCGTCTTTTTAGAGGCGCTATGGGTCCGCAGTTCCTTTTCATGGACGACAATGCACCATGTCATCGCACAGTAGCTGCCAAACAGCTCTTAGAGAGTGAAGATATTGAGCGTATGGATTGGCCGGCACGATCTCCGGATCTCAATCCCATCGAGCATGTATGGGATTTTCTAGGCAGACGTTTGGCAGCTCGTACCTTACCACCAGTAACGATTTCGGAGCTTCGATTGGCGCTGCAAGACGAATGGGCAGCAATGCCTCAACAACTCATTGACACCCTCATTCTCAGCATGGGCAGACGCTGTGAAACCTGCCTAGCAGTCAGGGAAGATCATATCCCCTATTAAAGACCGGATGTTTCTTGCTGGACACCCATCACAGGGATGTTTCGGCCTTCAGTCGCATTGCGCTCCATGCTACTTTTTCAATAAAGCTTCTTTTTATCCCTCTGATTTCTCTTTTAGTAAGTGTTGCTTACATTACTCATGTCCTTACGTATTGGGGATCTTACGGTATTAAATGTGTTGATTTGGAAAGCTTTTGTACAAAGTTATATTGGAAAAACTGTCTCGTCCTTAATTTTTGCACACCAGTGTATTACCATATCAATGAAAATGATCTGTATTTAATATTGTTACAAAATGTTAAGGCGCGATAAGGTAGTTTCCCTCAAAGCAAGTTTAGGGTCGCCATAAAATGGAAAGGAAAGACAGGATTGCCACATTTGGCGAGAAATCGCCCATTTAGCGAAACATTTGGCGACAAAATTGGCGCTATGCCATGGACGGATGGAGAACCTTCTGGAACGAATTCTTACCCGTTTAGCCCAGAATGTTCTTGAGCACAAGCCGAAAGCTATATAAACCCTGCTGTTCCGCGGTCAGTTAGCGTGTGCCTCATCGAGGGGGCGAATCAGAGCGCCTTGTCTAGTGCGAGATAGTTAGTCTCGAGTTAGTCTGTCCTTGCGGAGTGGATCGAGTTGACAGCCGGTCAGCGAGTGCCGAGTGGGTCGTCGAGTGCATCGAAGAGTCTCTTAGTGTATCGAGGTTAGTGCATCGTCGAGAGAGTGTGCTAAGCTCCGGGAACGACTGAACCGAAGAGTCGGGAGCTGTGCTCTGTGTGTCGTCGAGTGCATCGCGAGTTGTAGCGTGGAGAGTCTCGAGAGTACGTGGAGTTCCGAGAAGGACCGAACAGAGTCGGGAGATGTACTCTGGTGCTTTGCAATGAAGCTGTCTTCACCGTTATTGCCTGACAGTGGGAAGGCTGTGTCGCTGATTGTTCTACGGTGTTTATAATAGATCTTCGACGACTGTAAAACGTGACTTTGAAGCTGTCCTTATTAATATTGGCTAAATAGTGTTTCGATACTTCATCAAGTGTCGTCTTTATTCACTCCGAATCCACACAAACACTGTACGAACGTGAAGAAAGAAAATAACGTAACAACTGGTGTCAGGGAAAAAAAACGCAACAATATGACAATGGTTACACAAAACACAATATTAATGGGGAAATATAAAGTTATTCCAAGTGGAATTTTAACTGTATTGGTCATTAATATTGTTCCTTGTCAGCTCAAAAAAGGCACGAACGTATATATCAGCCGCTACCAGTAAAAACCTCTTCGACAATACCGAGCGGCCGTAAAAATTTTAAAAGGTTACCTCATTTCAGGCAATTATATAACAGGGCAGCTTTTACATTCAAGGAAAATTATAAGAGAATATTTCCCAGGAGAGAAAACGAAGTATGAGTGGATAAAAAAAATCCGTTCGAGTTCTAAGATAAATCAGAAAGCTTACTACTGAATGAAAGAGAACAGCTTATCTATAATCCGACGTTAAAATCTGAATTTAAGCAGGAGCAGCTCTTGAATTTCTCGTTGCAAATTCATGCAAAACATCCAGGAACATACCATACCCTGTTGTAAACATGCCATTCGGAACAACATATTTAAGTTAAAAAGGTTTTTCTCAATGTATGTGGCAACGAAACTAAAATAAAGAAAGAAATTAAAGGCAGAATATGAAATGCGGCTGTTGATAACATCAATAGAGGCAGACTGATAGTTTATGAAAAAAAAAAAAAAATGCAAGCACGCTTCAGTCTCTAAATTGTATAATGCTAAGGTACGTGACATCTGAAGCACAAGTTAGTGTTATTCATGTGTAGATAATATTAATTTTATGTTAAATTCTTTTAATAAAAATAATATTTCCTTAATTGTCTTTACGTAAAGTACCTATAATATATTGATCTACTTTAAATATTACTTAAGATATATCTTCCTAGTGTTAGGGCGAATTTCTCCGAAAAATTATTCTAGTTCTAAGGGTTCGTGAATCGACGAAGTTTGAAGACCACTGCTCTAATGGGATCTCTTCCACCGAAAGGCAGAAATAGCTTGATATCGCGAGGTTTGTTGGGTGCTTTTATGCAGCATGTGTGCACATGAAAATTCTTATGTGGCCCTCCCAGAAATTCCATGTTAGAACATGGAATATCAGCGAACTTTAAGTAAACTACTACTTACAGTTGATCGTTTGTAAATAAAATCTAATTTGTTTATAAACTTAAGGGCTCAATGTTAATTGTAAACACTACTTGTATTATATTATCCTATATTCCCATACAAGAGACAGTAATAACTATAATGCTCATGTACCCTTCAATTCTCATGCCTTGATTTGAAAATATGGCATCGACCGTAAATACCATCTGATCATTTAGTATTCCGGATCATCGTTTTATTTGAAAAGTGTTTCGACGCAAAAGTGAAACGAATATATTCGTATTGAACTGGTATATTATTCATATTGAATCGGTATATTACTTATAGTTAATATATTATTCTTTTAATATTAATACATACGGATAACACTGGTGGCAGCATCATTTTATTTGAAAAGGGATTCGACACAAAAGTGAAGCGAATATATTGAGTTTGAGCCTAATACATTTAACTGGTTCATAACGAGAGATCGTCTTTATAATGAGCTTATTCTCATTACATTCCGCATAATTTCAAGAATACATTTTATAGAGTCTCACCCTCTTTAGTAGTATAACCTAGATGAAAACTCTAGAAGACGGAAGCTATATCTTGGAAATTAGAGCAGAGACTTGGAAAGGGTGTAAGAGATCCTTTATTAAAATCAATAGATTAACAGAAGGCAAAGCTTGTTCTTACAGAATCAGCCAGCATTTATGAAGTAAATCAAAAGTAGAGAATTTAACTTCATTAAGGAAATTGTAAGTTAGCCAAAGGCTACACAGACAAAATGCGGCGCAAATTGGTTCAGATCTAATATCAGCGTGACAGGCCTAATGGAGAGAATAATGCAAATAGATAAACCGCTATCAAGAGAATCAACTAGTAACGTGACCTTCAGCAGGCAGAACATGCTCTGATTCTAAAATTTAAAACGTTCCTTTCAATACTACCTCTTTTAGCCTCATTTGAATACACGCGAACTAGAAATTAGCATTTTGGAACAAAAAAAAAAAAAAAAAAAAAAAAAAAAAGGAAAGGCAGTAAAATTAATTAGCATAAAATAAATGGTTAATGCAACTAAATAAGTCCTTACAATTTAATGCTCATAAATGTAATACGTTGTACTCAATCACATATCTGTTTTTAAATACTAAATTTGAGAAGTTTTGAATAATCTCATAACTTTTAGTCCAAAGAGGCTTTGTCCCTGAAAGACTATTGTTTTCGTTTTGCGATTTTGCGTTGAATCACTGTAAACGTACATTTCACTTTTCAAACTGATGTCACCAAATGTTAGAGTCTTGCATTATATTTGAAGAAATTAAATAATAAAAAATCTGTATAAATGTATGTCTATTTCTCGCATTGTGATAAAACAACAGTACATAGAGCTACCGAATTTTGAATGACGTAATCCTCCTACGAATATGGGCATGGGGAAGACCAAATTTGAAATTTGGAATTTGTTTTATTATCGATTTCGTATTTTGTAAAACTTTAACGAATTTTTGAGTAACAAACTCAGCGATTTAAAACCGAGCAATGGCAACACTCTATGGCGGGGGGGGGGGGGACTTTTTATTTCCAGCAGGCGAGGAACTGTGTATCGGAAATTCTAAAGATATGCTCATTTTAAAATTATTTTGCGACATTGCTACTGAACTGAATTTTATGGTTTAAGTGCAAAGAACATGATATTTAACAAATAAAGGTACCACACAAAACGTTAAGAAAAGGCCCTTTGGACGTAATTTAAAATCTGAAACCTTTCAGATTTTTTTTGGGGGGGGGGGCTTGTATTTTATTTTTATTTTTTTTCCCTTTACAATTTACAAAGTCTGTTCAGAGCTTGAAATAAAGTATCACTTCCAATTTATCAACACCAAAATTTAATATGTTGTGCTCATTGTTAAAAAATCTTAAATACTAAATAAATACTAAAATTGAAAAGTTTTGGATTATATTTTAATGCAGTTTTTCATAAAAAATTGTTACGGACTTCAAGTAAAGTACCAATTCCGATTGTCTATTAAAGACTCTTATGGGCTTCTTGTAAAACACTACTTCTGGTTGTCCAGTTTTATCCAAAACCAAATCAGCTGTTTATATGAATGTAGAAAGCCTAGATATGGAAAATGGGAATTTTTGGAAGTCTTGGGTAAGAGTTTTCGTGGACGAAAAGGTCGTCACCCACACACACACTAACACGCAAACAGAATATAGGTTGGCAGGACATAAAATAATACAACAAATAGTACCAATTATTTAAATTGAAAAAACATTACGTTTCCAGCAAAGTTTCGCTCAAATAGTCATAATTTTTCCCACTTTGGCTTTGAAAAAATTTAGTCATTTTACTATATGCTAATTTTATACAGCTAAGTATTTAATAAAACGTTTTGTTTAGTATAAAAGGCATGAGGGTGATAATTACAAAACGCAGAATTGTTCAAAAGAGAAAATTCATTTTAACCAAACTGGGGCTATCTTAAAAAAATAATAAAATAAAATAAGATAAAAAATTAAAAAAATATGTTAAACTTTTCTGTTGTTCCCATTAAACTATATGGCAAATTTATTTATTTATTTACTTATTTCTGTTTTTAGTTCCTTAATTATTTTATGAATTTCAAATAAAAACTTACTTCATGTCAACATTTATTTTTTACTCTATTTATTTATTTATTTTTCTTTTTAGTTCAAATAAAAACTTACTTTACGTCAACATTTATTTTTACTCTATTTATTTATTTATTTTTCTTTTTAGTTCAAATAAAAACTTACTTTATGTCAACATTTATTTATTTTTCTTTTTGGTTTCAGTTATGCGTTACCAATAAAATTATTCACTTGAAAAACTGTTTTTCAACAATGAGTAATCATTCTTTTATTTCTACAATTCTGTTATTATTTACAACCGTAAGATAAAATATAGTTATCCAACTTTATACTGGTTATTAGGTATGTTACGTGCGATAAAAAAAATCCATGTATTCACTCTACACTATCTTGGATGGTGAACTCGCAATCTCTCCATATCCGCTAAAGCATTGTTATTATTATGTTCCCACCCATCAGTTTTGCATTACTTACCTTTATAACGTATAATTTTGGATGTTCGAATTAAAGTGCCATGAAAGAATACAATAGTACGTTTCACAACAAAATTAAGAATGAAATGTTGAGGAAAATGTACAAAAACTCATAAAATTAGAGAAATTAAAAACATTTCCTGTTTTTATAATTTATTTTATTTAATTTATTTCGTAAGGCATATTTCTTTGCAAATTATCGTAAGTGCTCTTTAAATTCTGTTGTTTTTTAGCTTAAGAATGAAATGAATAGCAAATGAAAAACTTACCTATGGTGTAATTTTGTATAGTTGATTATGACAAATCACTCTAGGGCTGAACTGCCCAAAGGAAAGGATAGCTTTCGTGAAAGGACTTTCAAAGGGAAACTTTCTTATATACACGTTTACAGAAGGGGGAAAACCACGAAGACGCCCATGCAGCCAGCCCGTTCGCCTGGAATCGAACGAAGTCGGAAATACCAGTGTTCAACGATTTTTACCGTTAGGCCACTTGGGTATTTATCTATAGAAAGGATTAGGAAGGGGGAGGGAATAACTTTTATAAAATGGCAGAAGACTTCTACAGAAAGCTTAACTTTTTTGCAAGTAATATTTTCCAGCAAGCGGAGGGAAATAAATAAATAAAATCAATATTTGAGAAATAGTGTTACGTATAATAAAATCATAACTTAAGCGAATGACGTGACGCAAACGAAAAAGGGAAAACTTGCCCGTTTGCTTATAGTCATATGCAATATATTATTTTTAAAATGTAAAAAGTCACGCAGGTTATATCTTTTTATTCTTCTTGTCTTTCTTTAAGAGTTTTATAGATTTTTTCTTAAAAGACGCTAAAGAGTTTTAATGAGAGACTTTTATAATCTGCGAAAAATTCAAAACTTAAAAAAGAAGTATAATGTTAGATGCTAAAATTTAAAATAATAGACAACAAATAGGCGAGAAATTCTAGCAATTTTTGAAAAAATTGAAAATTACATTGAAATTATGCATTAATTTAAATTAAAAGTTTTCTTCCGCTCTTTCCGACAGCACAAACAGTGAAGGTCTGAGATTTTTATTTTGTTCGCTAAATGAAAACATGTGCGAAAAAAATGTTTCAGCATAAAGCTCAAATAAATCTAAATCGAATTTTGAAAACGTCGCTTCACCACATTGTATTATCATCCATAAAGAGTGTGTATACAAAACCTGAACTCGATAGATTAACAGAAAAAAGCTTACAAATCGATTGCCAACTTTTGACCATAGCCACAAACACCTAAACTAAACTAAACTCAGCGGCGCAACAGCCCTACTGGGCCAAGGCCAGCAGTGCCCCGAAGTGTGCTTTCTTGACCGTGGGCCCCAAGGTGCGTAAGCATATGCCCTTAACAAGTGGTCAACTTGGTCGCAGGCCCCCCAGTGTTTAGTACCCAAGCGAGCTTGGTACTCATTTTATCGACCCAAGAGATGGAAATCAAGGGATGAAAGGCTGAGTCGACCTTGCCCATCTCCAAAACCACAGGTCCGGGGATCGAGCCCCGGACCTGTGGTGCTGATGCGCTATTCACTGCGCCACAGCCACAAACACCGAGAATGAGTTAAATAAAATTTAAAAATGGCCCAGTGATTATCAAATCTTTCGTTATTTTAAAACAGGAATTCTCAAATCGATTTTCGCTGTTGTGCACTATATTTAAATAATTTTCCGTTGGAAAAACACTTTTATTCCACCAATTTCCCTGTTATAATAAAAATATTTTTTATTTTCTCAAGGTAGAACTAGAAAATGTTTCGGCATACCCTTTGGAAATCCTTAGCTTACGTGAAAACTCCGAAGTGTATAAATATTTAATTTTTCAGCTATTTAAACAAAATATAGCATCTACATACATGATCAATATTTGTCAAATAAAATGGAATTTTTTGTGTTATCTGATATCGGATATTACATAAGCAATATTCACTGTTCTTATCTAGTTTGAACTCAGGAGGATGATTCACTCAGTTGGCAGCTCCATCAGCTGAGTATATCATCTGCTTTCTTTTATCAGCATTTTACGGCCGTTTAAATTGCAAAAGGTTAATTGCATTCGGAGTTTAAGAATAATTTAGAGCACACATTTTTAACTTATTTTTTGCTGGAATCGACTTTTTGGAAAAACGTTAGTCACCAGACCTATTAAATTTGCGAAATTTATTTAAGTGTTATTAGGCCTTTTTTTTTTTTTTGGGGGGTGTGTGTGTGTGTTAAAAACTACACTCGCCAAATAATGTTCTTATGAAAGATTGCCTATTCACCATTATTATGTAACAGTGTGCTTTTCTTATTTCTTATAACAATAATATTCTTGCTTTCGAAGCATTATTGATAAAAAAAAAATTGTCAAAGCGTGTTATTCTATTTGTACTAACTAAAGAGATAATATTTGTTATGTTTAGGAAAAAATTATCTAATTAAAAGCTTATTAGTCAACACGAGTAGAATTTACTTTGTAAAGATTATGTTAATTTTATTAACAGTTAAATTTTGAGTTAAACTTCCTTTCCTATTGATTCTTAATTTCAACTTGACACTTTCGGCCAGAACGTAGTTTTAGAATCACGTCTGAATGCTAATGAGGAAGAGCGGTATTTAACCGCGAAGTTCTTCTGTCTTAGTGAGAGAGATACCAGATATTCTGGCTGCACGCGTCCGCCTTTTTAGGCTACTCTCTCGTAAGCTATTATTACGCTCGGCCGTACTTTAGGCCCTTGATAGCTTCGCAGTCAATTAGCGTTAAGGGGCCAACTCGGTTAGAATCTTGATAGCTTAGCCTATATCTCTTTAGTTAAGGTTAGTTAAGTTTGAGTCTTAGTCTCTTAAGTTCAAGCGCAAGTGTCGGCTTTATTGTACAACTCCAAGACGGAGTTCTGTTAAATCTTATTTGAATAATAAAGGATCTTTTAACCCTTCCCAAGTTTACTTATTGTCTCACGAACTCAAGCGATCATTCGCTTACTAGTTCTTAAGATTATTCACTTTTAACTGTAACTTAGAATTACACAGTGGAGAATCCTACAACTTATTAAAAATTATGACGTAAAAAGGGCGTTTAAACCATATGTATTGAAAAATCATTCAAATACGTAGCCGTGATTGATCAAAGATTCACTGACTAATCAGTGGATCCCAATTGACCGTACTTGTTACATAGGTAAGATTGTGACTGCAAGGAGTTTCAATAAATTCGCCATATAGTATTGTAGTAGTTAGCAAATATTAAGAAATTGCAAAAGTTTGATGATTAAAGATGTTTTGCTTGTTTTCTGCAATGGAAAGGAAGTAACACGATAGGTAAACTATTAAAAGTCATAATATTTTAGGTCATTGTGGTTCAAACTACACTTATTCGATTTTCTGAGGACTTACCATTACATGAAAAATGACCCATGTCCTCACTTGGGATCCTAACCTGGACTCCCCGAACATGCGCCGAATGTGCTACCGTTACACCGCGAAGGCATGCAGAAAAGAAGGAGAAAATACCTTATAATCTGAAACAAAAATAAAATCTCCACTCAAAAAATTATTCGGACCCTTGACAGAGAAAGATGGAGAAGTTAATTGCAGGAAGATATTTTATACAGTAATATATTTTTAAGTTAATGCAACATTTTTAATGCAAGTGTTATAGACTACTGCAGTTTTCGTTTTATTTTGAAAATTCTAGGTTGAAAAGATAAATGACACTGACAGCAACTTAAAAACTGATTTTTGGTCCCTATGTAAAAAAAGACACACTTTCCGGTTGTAATGTTGCGCGCTTCCAACCTGCACGCAACAATAGTGGTGACTGCTATGAACTGGAAAGCATACAAAGTCTTGAGAAGGGTTTAAATCCCTTTTTATTCAACTTTAGAAATTACAGATACGTGCTCTTGACGCTCACAAACTACGCCGACCCGGCGGTAAAATAAAAATAAGAAACTAAAATGAATAATAACAAGTGACTAACTACGAGGCTCTCTAAACGTGACTAACCTCACCGCGTTCTAAAATACCGCTGACAATTCAGCAAACTTCTGAATATTACGTTGAAAGATTTAACAATCTACCGAGGCAAGCACACAGGCCGAAACGCGTGGTTCTTCAATTTCTAACTAGCCACCTCCACGCTCGTGAAGCAAGAAAGCACACCTTCGAACTCGTTTCCCTTCTATTTAACTCAGAATACTTCCGCTGACTATTTTGAATACTTTGCGCGTTCTACTAAAATTTACATACTCTGGCATTGGCAATTCCAGGGGAAAGTAAGGCTTGACAGGAAAGATAGTTTAAACTTAAAATAAATGTTAGTTAAAATAAATATAAACCCTACACGGTAATGAAGGGAACTTATAAAGAAGCGTATTAACTATATCTAGAATAATTTCAAAGGGTCCTTAAAATGAGGCCTGTGGAAGAAAAAGCTCAATTTAACTGCCAAGCATTTGCAGTTCACATGAGCAAAGACAGATGGTGATAAAATTCTGTATTAATTCAAAGCATCGTATTACGAAACTAGGTTTTTGCAGCTAAAACGTTTTCGGTGAGATCTCTCTGTAAACAACAACAATTGTTAATTTGAGAAGGGTCAAATTTTAAAGCAAATTTGTTGCAAAAAGCTCTTATGTAAGAAGCCTGTAGCTATGAGGAAAAGAATTAAAATAATAATAATAATAAAAGGTCTAGATTTTGTCTAAAGCAAAATTGATGCTTTTTGGCAGACGAAAGCTTTGAATGTTAATCTTTAGCCGTGGAGCCTTAATGCTACAGAGAAAGGTGGCAGAGGTGGTCAAATTGTTTGGAGGTGTATAACTTGTTTAGATCAGATAACTTAAAATTCAATAATTGAAAAAAATTGCTTCTTTAAACCTTTCGGAAATCAGACTGAAATAAATTGCTCAAATATTAACATACTACCTTATCTTAAGCTAGAATGGGATTTTGAGTATTTAAGATTTATTAGGCTACGGGAAAGGCCACAAGGAATAGCTGCCTAAAAGAAGATATGCCTTTATGGAGGACTTTTGGGGGTAAATTGGCTCGTATCCATTTTCCACTTGCGAAAAACCACGAAAACACCCATTCCGTCAGTTCACTAGAATATGAAATAGAATATTTATGAAATTTTTAATAACCATTATTGCACATGAAGAGCAATAGTTTAGATGAGAGTATGCTGAAAATAATCTTAGAAAAATGATGGGGAAATATCGATCCGAAATCTTGTAAATTGTTAAATCAGTTCCTAACTGTCGAAATCTGAATATATTGCCTAAGCTTAAAGGAAATGATAAAAACCTTATGCTATATGACCTGCAGGTTATGGCGAGTATATAACTGGCCTAGTGAGGCATTAAAACATCAACTCAGAGTCCAGATCTTAAATCCATAGGAAAGCATGATATACTCAACAGCAAATGTAGAAGAATAAAAATTTTAATGAAAGTGTATTGCTTGCCGAAGCATGGGATATAGCAAGTCAGAATTTTGTCAAAAACTAGCTGAAAGAAATCAGACAAACTGGGTGAAAGTAGTTACAAAATAAATTAGTTTAACTAAAAAATAAAATCTTTGACAGTATCGGACTACAATTTTGAATCTGAAATTCACAATGAAATCAGTTTAATTATAATTTAATTAAAACATTTCATATAATAATGCATTTTTAAAGATTTTCGTATCTGAAGATAAATTCTCCTAGCTTCATAATATTATTCAATATTTTTTTTTAATTTTATGATTTAAACGTTTTATTAGACTGGTATCCGAATATGTTTTGAATGAATAAACTTAGGCCAATCAATTTGGTTGTAAAACATCTTTATTTCATCAGTAGAAAAGTCGCTATGGCTTCAAGATAAGCAGTAGAATCGAAATTCATATTCAGAAAGCCATACAGTAAGCACACTGAAAAGAACAACGGATTTCTCACTAAAGACGTTACATCACCTTATGCGTTTCAACCAACCAGACATAGGGGTTGATTTATGTAATGCGAGGTAATATTTTATCTCGTCAGCTCTCGCTAACGATTCGTCTCTACGTGCTACACATATTTACGCGTAAAAGTCCATTTCTGGAATTTTTATCGTGTGGAGCAATGATAATTATAAAAAAAAAATCTGAGGCTTTTGAAATATTAGTATTCTTAACACAAGGACGTCCTTGAAAATACAGATATGCGCAATGCAGAAAATTTTCAAGTCTTACTATCTAATGAATCTTCAGAATCTAAAGAATTCCTCAGAAACGACATACAAGTTTTTTTCTAGCGATAAAGTAAAACAAAAGACAAAATATGTTGTAATGTAGTGAAGTTCAGCAGAAATTTACGCAACCTGCTCGGTTATGAATTTTACTTAAAAATAATTTCCTCATTGGGAATCAAGGCCGCGCTAAGATTTTTGGCGCCGGCCTACGAATTCAGACATGATGCTTTTGAGAATTTTTTTTTTTTTCCACTTTCACTATAAATTGCAAGAGATTTTAAAAGAATGATCATATAATAAAATTACACTAAAAAACAATCTACTACTTAAATTTTTGAGGTATTTCTTTTAAATATCTTAATTTAACCATACATATAATTTTCATTTGTTAGACACATAAGATTTGAGGCTTTTTTATGGTTTCCCCTTATGTATAATTTATTTTTAACATTAATTTTTTTTAATGAGCCATCTCTGGTTCTAACATCAATAAAATCAAAATATAGTTAGGAATTTTGTATTCAGATAGCTAATATTAGTAGAATTACAATTAAAATTGTTTTATTCCCCCGTGCGATGCAGCGCGAGACGAATTTTAAGAGAAAGCTATGCCGGAAAAGTAAAAATGAAGAAGCACATGCATTTAACATTGAATAAAAGTTTATCTCGGTAATTTATATTTAATTTGAATAAATGTAATTGACTACTAAGTTAGCTATCACCTTGATTCTACTCTTTTGCTTTCCAATAATCTCGAGAAGCAAAGAATTCACCAGAAATTTCTCGCAACCGATTAAAAGCTATAAAAAGCCAGAGAGAAAACATTCAGCAATTGCTTAGTTGATATTATTGCGATTTGCTTTAGTTCCGAATGAATCTGAATTTCTGAATTAGTTTTCTTTCTTTGAACTGCGTTGTATTTGAACCTTTCTAGTAGTTTAAAGCATAGCTACTGGTTGTACTGCGTTCTATTTAACGAATTTGCCTTCTATTGTTTATTAGCGCTTGAGACTGTGAACACTTGTACGAATATCTCTGAGGAAAGTTCTAGCGTTTTGTTATATTTCTTGTTATAAGAATAAATTTTATTAACTTTTTATCGGACTTGTGCATTCAGTCTATTATGAACCCGCACGCAACACTTTTTGGTGTCAAAAGTGGGTTTGATTGCCAGTGACAAGAGCGACAGAAGAACAATTAAAACAGCTCGTGATTGCCTTTCCAAGAAAAAAAAAAAAAAATTAAAGAAGACATTTTTTAAAGAAGCTTGCCAAGCATTCTTTAAAGGAGACATAAAAGCGAGTCAAGAATCCGTTAAAGAACAGTGAGTGAGTGACGGAGGATGTGGGCACCACCCCTCTACCATATTGATTAATTGGTATAGCGCCTCGTCCACCCTTACCTAAAGCAACCTTGGTACATTTAGTTATACATTGCTGAATGCTTAGCGTACATTACTGAGGATTTGAAATTAAAAACTTGCTTAATTATAATTACTATACATTACTGAACACATTGCTGAATGCTTATTAACATTACCTGGGATTAAAACATTGGTACACATTTACATTTATAGAACATTGTTACACCTAATTTACATTGTTACACCTAATTGTGTTACTCCTAATTTAAGATACACATTATTATTTATGAGTTCCATAACTTGGCATACATTACTGAAGACATTGCTGAATGCTTAGAACACATTATTGAGGATATGAAAATAAACACTTGCTTAATTATAATTACTATGCATTACTGAAAATATTGCTGAATGCTGTAAATACTTGCTTAATTATAATTTTTATACATTACTGAACACATTGCTGTGGATATGAAATTGAAAACTTGCTTAATTATAATTATGCTACTTACACAGATATATGCACCTATTCGTTTGGAGACTTATTTTATGCGTACATCTACCTATCTGCGGATTTAAATTTAAACACATACGAGATTTTAGTATAGTCCTGTATATACTTTTTTTGTGCACCTGGTTATTGGATGTTTCTACGGAAGCATAGTACATTTCTTAGTACACGTTACTGGATTGAATACTTGGTACACATCGCTAGAGATTTGAAAATGTGCTCTTGGTAATTTAAGTTAATGCTGTATGCACATTGTTGTGCACCTATTATTTGGACTCTTATGTAAGCGTAGTACATTCTTTGGTACACATTCTTGAGTATGTTATTGAATATTTAGTACATATTATAAGGTATTTCTCCCACTTCCCTAGCGTGCCTTCGTGGTGTAACGGTAGCACGCTGGGTCGGTATTCCAGAGGTCCGTGGTTCGATTCCTGGCGAAGGCGGTTGCATATTTTTCGTCTTGCTTGCTTCCAAAAATCCTAATGACTCTATAATATTACTAAAGATTAAAAAAAATAAACATTCGCTGTATAGTATTAATGCTACATACACATTGCTGCGCCTGTTGGAACATTATATTAGTATATTATTCGCATTATTGCATCTGTTGGTATACATTACAGAGTATATATTGAGTACTTGGTATTAGTTGCTTGGTATTCTTGAAGCATTGCAGAACATATTTTTGAGTACTTGGTGCTCATTGCTGGAGGTTGAACATGTACTAACTATTTACACACACTTGTGAACCTATTCGGTCGATGTTTATGTAAGCATAGTTCATTCCTTGGTACACATTACTGGAAGCATTACGAAGTATTTGGTACTCATAGCTGGAGATTGAAGATTTGAAGGTGTACACTTGCTAATTTATGATAATGTTTTATACATATTGTTGTACACCTGTTCATAGGGGGCTTGATTAAGAATAGTTCATTCCTTGGTACATATTCCTGAACATTAATGAATATTGGAAACTGGTACACATTACTGAGGATTTGTTATTAAACTTGTTGTATTTTATTTATTGCTATATAATCGTTGTTTCACCTGTTCATGGATGCTTATTTATTGGATGTTATTGATAGACGTTATGCAACTTGACAAAGATCCGTGCCTAGTCTTGCCAGAGCATCCATCACTTTGCATATTTTGTGAGTTAAATGCTTATGTTGTATCATAAATTTGTGGAATGCTTGCAGTTTTGTAGTTGGCATTTTTATATGGTAATCACTCGTAAATGAGCATTGAATTAGATAATGCTCCGAGGAGCCAGTTGCCACCCACATGTGCAAGTGTCCATATCCATGATAGCATATTGGTTAAAGTAGACCGGGAATGGCCCATGGCACGAAACATATCGTACCAATTAAGGTTATATAAGGCTGCTATCACACGTCGGTTTATTTCGGAAGAACAGCTATTTGGAACAATTTTTCTGCTTTGTCACAACAGCCAATCACCACAGATCGCTTTGGGGTTAACGCAGGGGAAACTGATTGTCCATTACAAACAAGTTGATAGCATTCGAAGCTGATAGCTGATTGGTTGAAAACGAACAACTTGCAATTTTTTTGGAAATGAAGGAAAAAGTCGCGCTTCTTTCTTTCAATAGTAAGCCAGGCAGGAAAATTGTCCGAAACAGTTGTTCGTGTGAAACAAACGCCATGTGATATGGGCCTAAGAAGACGTTCGGATCTACTTTGGGGATGGTGATAGAAGGTTCTCCGGCCCTTTTCACTCGTGTCCCATTCTAGCTGCCATTTGTATTTCGATATTTGTTGGAGGTTTCGTACTAGATGGGAGATGGGCCATTTGATGGAGATTGGGATTGCCTCATTACTTTCTGCTGCCTCCTTTGCCAATCTGTCCGCTATCTCATTTCCATCATCTCATTTCCATCTCATTTCCATCGTGCCCTTTGACCCACTCGAGTTGTATGTTTGAAGATCTTAGGTCTCGTAATTCCTTTCGGATTTCCATTATGATGGGAGATGGGTGTTTGGGATTCTTTAGAGCATACAGTGCTGACAGACTGTCGGTCTTGATGGTAGTAGTGGCCCTAGTGCTGGTCTTGCAGTGTTTTATGGTTTGGGCTATTGCGACAGCTTCCGCCTGGAAGACACTGTTGTTTTTATGGAGGTGTCCTTTTCAAGCGTGGACTACGTTGCTGCTAATTATGGAAACAAACGCGCTACCGCTGCACAGTATAGAAGAAAACTGTTAAAAAGCGAAGAAAGCAGGTGAAGAGGAAATAAAAAAAAAACATATTACCTGTATAATAGAAAACAAATTTGAGGCTATGGAAGGCAGAATAGAAGCTGTTTAAAATAAAGTTTGAGACACTGAAGAAAGAGTTTCTTCTTTAAAAGAACAAATAGAAGAAAGAGTTTCTGCTGTGGAGCAACGAATAGAAGGAAGAGTTTCTGCTGTGGAGCAACGAATAGAAGGAAGAGTTTCTGCCGTCCAACAACGAATTGATGACAGGGTTTCCGCTGCTGTCGCTAAAGAATTTGATACTTTAAAAGAAGTGCATAGTGACAACAGGAAACAATTCTGAGGGTTTTAAATTTCTACCCATGCCTGCTTGTCCCTTTCTGAAGCTATTCACATATGATGGAACGACCTCCTGGCAACTATATAAGACACAATTTTCTATAGTGGCGGAAGCAAATGGATGGGATTCCCAAGTTAAGGCCTGTCATCTCGCCGCTTCTCTGAGAGCAAACGCTGCGTTTATTTTTCAAACTCTTCCAGAAAACCATAGACTAGATTTCGAAGCTCTGTCCGGAGCGTTGGAGCTGCGCTTTGGCAAGAAGTGTTTAAAAGATTACAGCAGGCTTCAATTAAAGTCCCGTCAACAGAACCCACGGACTTCTGCAGGATTTTGCCACGGATGTTGTCTCATCTCTCCTTTTCAGAATGCCTGACAGAAACAAGTGAAATCCTGTCCCTACAATACTTCACCGACGGCATCCGTGACCCCGAAACACAAAAGCTCTGAGAATGGCGATGTCAAGCATTTAAAAAGAACTCTAGTGTACGCCATGAAATTCGAGGCAACCCAGCAAGCAACTCGTAGAAATCGCTAATCAGAGCTGGTCAAGTCCAAAAGCCAGAGGATGAAATGGCTGCTCGTCTAGACGATTTAGCCAGAAAACTGAATGCCTTGAGACAGAATATTAGTGACAAGAAACTGACCCTAAAGTGTTGGAACTGTGGTACTGAAGGTCGTATACGACGGAACTGCAGAACACCCCAAGGCACGGATGATAAGGCCGCTCCTAACAAGAAGTAGGGAAACTAATTAGTGGCCATTTCGTGGGGCGGAGGTTTATAGATAATGAGAAGCCCCATTTTAAAGCACTTCAAATTTCTGCAATGAGTGGCGACAATAATGGGCCTTTCATCATGGGACATATCAAAGGAGTTCCCTGCAATTTGACGATCGGTACAAGAGCCAACGTTACCATCATCCTAAAAGATTTGGCTCAACAACTGGAAGGTACAGTTATCTAGACGCCGCCCTACGATACCCTACAGACTGTGTCCGGTAATAAAATCGACACTGATGGAAAATTAAACGTCAACATTACGAGACATTAGGTATTTTTTGGAAGCAGGAAAGATTAGAAATATGCAACGCCTTCGCCGAGAATCAAACCACGGACCTCTAGAATACCGGCCCAGTGTGCAGACCACCACACCACGAAGGCCAGCCAAGAAGGTGGGAGAAATACCATATAACAACACGTTGTGGTAGTTCCGCTTGCCATTACACGGCATATGTGGCAGAGATTACACAGCCTTGCACACTCGGATTGCACTTTCTAGGGAAATACAGTTTTTCCTTGGACTTTAAAAATAACAAACTGCATTCAGCCTCTGAAGACATTACTATCCATTATCAGAAGGGATCCTCACCTGGAAACTCGGACGCCTTCTCTGGAAGACCCTTCTCAGAAAGCTGCCGATATCATACTAGTGTAGAAGAGAAAGACGAGCTGCTGAGTCCGGTCGCACGACAAATTACAACATCAACATCGGCTGATCGAGACCCATGGAGTGACAAAGAAGTCAGGAAAAACCATCTGGGAGACCTGTAGTCCTACAATAAAACCATACTGGCCACTCTGGGAACAAGACACCATATTTGAAACGGTGTCTTGTACCGCAAATTCGTATCGGATGATGGAAAGACTTTCCGATGACAGTTGATACTTCCAAGATCTCGGATCCTGGATGCCCTTACAGAACTATATAGCAGCCCTACAGGAGGCCACTCCTTGTTGTAAATTAATCAGGCAGTTGAGCAGAGCTAAATAAAATGTTTTTTCCAACTCACTTCTGGTAACCCTATAGAAATGCCAAGATGCCTGCACGTCAACCACGTTAATCACGTGAAATTATTATACCCCATGAACCTTCTTTTTATTCTTATTAAGCTTTGGTATGTGCTTGTATGCAATATTAATGCATTTGCTGCTTTATATTATTTTAGTTGCAGTTCAATAAATGTTATTAGCGTTTAAATTTGCATCCTTTTCTTAATGGATATATCCCTCATAACATCACTAAAGCTTCCGAGACTTCACTGCGCTGCTGAGTGCACAAACGGTAAGCTAAATTTTGCTATCTTTATCCTTCATCGATTATTGAGCCTGATAGTTGTAAATCTTGAAACTAAAATTTAAACTGGGTACATAACATATATTTTTCAAACTGCTAAATAAGAATTAATAATGGCACAGTCAAGTCTTAAAGATTGTATGCAAATAACGAAACTGAATTCGAAAATTACACGACTTGGAAATTCAAGATTCAAATGCTTTTAATGCGTGATGAGTTAGATGATCGTCTTTATTCTTCCACACCTTCTAAACCTGATGATGAATTTTTAAAGAGGGATAAACAAACACGAGCTATAATAAAGCTATGCATTGGCGACTCTCAGATTATTCATGTTAGAGATGAAACGACTACCGCCGGTACATGTCAGAAATTAAAGTCAGTTCACGAGCGCTCCAATTTGAGCAGCAAACTATATCTACTGATAAAATTATATTCAATAAAAATGGCAGAACAAGGTGATATGATCGCACACATCACTGATATGAAGTACTTAGTCGAAAGACTGAAAACTATCGGTGAGAACATTCCGGATCAGCATGTAGCCGCACTTTTGTTAGTTTCAATTCCCATATCATACAATAATGTTATAACTGCCATTGAAGTTAGAGAGGAAATTCATATAACTACAGATCTTGTAAAAACGAAACTCACTGACGAGTACAACAGAAGAATAATAAGCAGATCGAAGTTTTAATTCTTCAACCGCGTTTAAATCTGCAATAAATGCAAGAAATTATGATAATAATAGACAAAAGAAATTTTGTACCTTTTGTAAACCCAGTGAGTGTTGTTGCAAGCGCGTAGCTGGGGGGGGGAGTGCCCTGGGCGCCCGGGCACCCTCCCACTTCACGAGTACCTATGCTTAAAAAAAGGACTAATTAATTTTAAATAATATAAGCCTTAAGTTTTTAAATTATTGCTTCCCAGCTTCCCCAAAAAATTATGTGATTAGCAAAGACTGAAAGGAAAGTCTAGAATTTTCCATTTAGAAGTAAGAACAGGAAAAGTCATCCTTCCCTAGCAAACAAGCGGCGGGAAAATACTTGAAGGTTATGTGACACTAAGTTTAAATATTAGTCTATTGTTATTGCTTATGCTCACTTGTCTGATGTAGTCAGCCTAAGCCCACGAAATTCCTCGTGACAAGGAGCGCTAAAATATGCCGCCGTTGGCAACAGCCTTGAGCCCATTCAGGTGACAGTGCGATTTAGCTCAGTTCCGAACCCAATTTTGATGGAGAGTACTTCGCGGGGACGGGTCAGAGGGTCTCCAACCTTTCGCCCTTTCACCACACGAGAGGAAATTCTGCTCGCCGCATATTTAAAGAGCCGCCATGCCGCACATGTATTGTACATTTACAAACATCCATGCCTTCTCCGGGATTCCGGACTATAAGGTAAAAACTTGGAAGGTACAAATATATGTCTATTTGTACCTTATAGTGCCTTACGTTTTGGTGGCTAATAAATTTGCATTTTCGGTTACATTGAACCATCGAATCTCCCTCCATGGCAAGGCATTCTGTTTCTTAGATATCTTTTAGTCTAACGGAAAACTACATAAAACATTGCATTTATTGTTATGCACATATTTTATTGTACATCATACTTTGTAAATAAATTAATTGTTTACAATCGTTTAGAGAATTACGATTAAGAGTAATAATTTAAGTAATCTGGTTTTAGATGTATTTTAAATGTATAATATGAAATATTTTAAAACGCACATGAAAGAGAATTTCCGAAATTATTAAATAATACAGAAAACATATTAGCCAGAAATTCAAAATGACAAAAGAATCCGAAATTATCAATAATTCATAAATTTTACATATTAAATAGGCTTTTAAATGAGCTTTCGTTTAATTACTAAATCGAAAACACTAGATAATATACAGGATGTTTCATAGATTATGGGACAAACTTGGAGGGCTGGTGGAGCGTACTAAAACAGGAATTTTTTGTATAGGAATGTAGGGTCTAAAGTGACGGCTTAAGGCAGGAAAGCAAAAAAAAATGACACGAGAGGAAAATGTGTTTATGTACAAAATTCAACGCAAAGTGCTTCTTTGCAGCAATACAGTATTCACAATAAATGTTCAAAAAAGGGAAGCACTAACAGTAATAGGAACTACAGCTGTGATTGGCTGGCAATGCAGCGTTAGACGGCGGTAGTGAGCCGGACAAACCACCATCCGAATGCATCAGAGGATCATTCGCAACTCTGATGTCGAGCGTGATGGGTAAGTTTACGCACAGGGAAAAAGCTGACATGCATCCCATGTATGGTGCTACTAATGGGAACGGCAGAGCAGCGCTACGGTTGTACCAGGAACGGTTTCCTAACTGGCGTATGCCGAAGCACACAATGTTCGAAAGGTTGCATCGGTCTCTGTGTGAAAACGGGTCATTTGAAGCCACCTCTGACACTTGGAGTGAAAGAAGAAGTGCACGACAACCTCGCATTGAAGAATCGATCTTGAAGATTGCGCATGAATCCCCTCAGACAAGTACAAGAGCTATTGCGCGTCGTCTGCAGCTGAGTCATTCCACCGTTTGGAGAGTATTGCATGAAAATGGTTTGCACCCATACCATTTGCAGAGAATCAAAGCCTTGCAAGAGACAGATTACCATCTTCGAGTTCATTTCTGTCATTGGTTCTTGCAGCAGTGTGAGGCGTAGGCAGATTTTCCATCGCATGTGTTATTCACGGACGAGGCAATTTTCTCACAGGACGGCATCTTGAATAGCCACAACTTGCACGTGTAGGCAACTCATAATCCATACGGCACACGTCCACATGTATTCCAAACTCGCTTCTCCGTGAATGTGTGTGTGTATGGGGGGATATTGTTAACGACTACCTCATAGGCCCATACCTCTTACCTGCACGTACAAATGTCTTATGTTATCATATTTTTCTGCAAGAGGTGCTACCGGAATTGCTGCAGGATGTTCCGGCTGTCGTTCGTGATCGCATGTGGTTCCAGCATGATGGTGCACCAACCCATAACCACGTGCGGGTCCGCAATTACTTGGACGGGGCATTTTCGGGCCGATGGATTGGCCGTGGTGGACCCGTTTGATGGCCGTCCCGTTCGCCAGATTATCCAGATTGGATTTTTTTATGGGGGCCATCTGAAGAGCATCATTTACGAGACTCCCGTTGACTCACTGGAGGACCTCGTTGCACGACTATCCATTGCAGCTGCAAGCGTGCGCGAAATGCTTGTCGTTTTTCAAAATGTTCGTCAACCCCTTCTGCGATGTTACCAAGCATGTATTACTGCTGGTGGTCGCAATTTTGAACATTTATTGTGAATACTGTATTGCTAAAAAGAAGCACTTTGAGTTGATTTTGTACATAAACACTGTTTCCTCTCGTGTCGTTTTTTTACGTTCCTGCCTTAAACCGTCACTTTAGACTCTACATTCCTGTAAAAAAATGCATTTTTAGTTCGCTTCACCACCCCTCCAAGTTTGTTTCATGATCTACGAAACACCCTGTATTTAAATAAAAGCAATGCAAGTCAGAATATTCCATCAATTAATAGTGCAAAAGAAATCCCGAAAAAAAAATAAATGTTTGCTTTTCAAACATATTATGTAGTTCGGAAAATGCAGAAGATTCTTCCTGAAAAAAATAAAATAAACGATTTATTTATATAAAACATGTAACTTCAGTTTTCTAGTACGAACCACATTTTACTTTTGCATTACTTAATATAAACAGAGTTTTAAGCTTCACAAGTTCAGAATTTCATTATGAATGATTTTACGCTCACGAATAAAGTTGATGAACATTAGTAATTTTAATCGGAGTTAAAATTCAGAGAAACAGGATTGCTGAGGCGTGGGTTTTTTTCTCAGTTTTCTCCATGTCTAATATGAATACGATCCAGTTTCTATTAAAAAATCCTCCCCGAAAGTATCCCATTCCTTAGGCAGTTAACCCTGAGAAAACGCTTTTACCATAATCAAATAGCCTAGCCTAAACTTTTACACTCATATTTTTGTCGAGAATTGATTTTATGTTTTTTAAATACTTTCGTGCAAAATTTTATTCCATTATAGCTAGCTTCATGTATAATATGAATACGATCCAGTTTCTATTAAAAAATCCTCCCCGAAAGTATCCCATTCCTTAGGCAGTTAACCCTGAGAAAACGCTTTTACCATAATCACTCATATTTTTGTCGAGAATTGATTTTATGTTTTTTAAATACTTTCGTGCAAAATTTTATTCCATTATAGCTGATGAAGTCACTTCAAATAATGCGGAAATCTTATCATTGTATATTTGTCGACAGTCAAAAAAATATTAGCGAATAGTTCTTAGAATTTCTCAGACTAAATAGGATTACAGGGGAATTTATTTCATCCTCTATAATTTCAAAATTCGGGTTAGATGAAAACAACATCACAGGTAAGAAGCACGTAACATGTCATCAAAAAAGTTGCAGTTCAATCTTTGAATTAAAACTTACAATCCAAAAGCAATCTATGTGCATCGCACTTCTCATTGCTTGAATCTTGTAATCATACACTCATGCAAAATTCCTGAAATTCACAATATGCTGAATCAATTGAATTTTTTTAAAAACAGTCCTGAACGAAATATTCTTACTCAAATTGTGAATCAGAATGCAACACATGATTTAAGTCGACGAAAAATAATATTAGACCTTTGCCGGACAAGATGGGTCATGCGGCATAAAGCGTACCAGCATTTTTATCAAAGCTTTTTCCATATCATTGAAGTCCTAGAGTACACTGTGTGCTCCATAAACAATGGAGTGCGCAATGTAAGCTAGACTCTAGGGGTTCTGCTGAATTTCAATTATTTCATCTGCTTTCATTGTAACATTCGTAACAACATATCATTATCTTTCTCATTTAGAAGGAATTACACTTAAACTTCAGGGACGAGCTGTTGATATGGCGGAAGCCTATAACATAGTCCAGGAAATAACTGAGTTTTATATTCCTGAGCGTGATTTTTTTCTCTAATGGCGAGCCCTCAGCCGAGTTCGGCTTGACCACTACTAAGGCCAGAAGTGGTGGTAACTTTATTATGGAGGCACCTAATAGATGGGCCACCTTTGCCTCCTATGAAGGAACGGACAGTTACAACCATGCCTTCTCCGGCATTCGAACCCGGCCCTTTTGGTATCGCAGTCGGCTCTCCTAAACACTTTACCGTCTGGGCCGCGGCATGAAAATGTAGAAAGGAGTTTTGAGAGTATTTTTCACCATGAAAATGTGGGAAATATTAGGTGTCGAGCTTAAAATACCATGTATCATTCGAAAGTAAGTCTATCGAAATAATGCTCATTGTGATTCTGTGTTTAATTACTACAAAAGTATTTTATTTTAACAAACCTTTAACTTTGAATAAAAACTTTTTCCCAAATATTGATGTACTTTTGCACAGAGCAGTTGCACTGCCGATAACATCTTGCGAATGCGAACTTTCCGTAAGTGCTTTGAAAATGTTACAAGATTATAATAGAGATATTATGACGAAAGAGAGCAAAAGTTCTTTTGCGTTCATGCATATTCATTATACCAAAGAAATATCAATTGAAAAAGGTTATTGATATATCTGCCAGTTAACAGCCACGAAAAATGGAATTCAGGAATATTTTAATTGCTTAACCAAAATGAAAGACCAGAATTTTTTTTCCTATTTATTTGCAATTTAATTTTATGTCCAAAATAAATGATGCACTTACAACGTTTATGTATTTATTTCAATATCTTTACTATGCAAGTATATAGAATAGAAATATAAATTTTATATATTTATTTATCTTTATAGTAGTATTATAAGGTATTTCTCCCGCCTTCTTAGCGAGCCTTCGTGGTGTAGTGGTCTGCACGCTCAGCCAGTTGTACGTAGGAGGTACTGGCTCAGCGCGTAGTTGAGAGGTCTGCGGTTCGATTTCCGGCGAAGGCTTTGCTAATTTTTCATCTTGCTTGCTTTTAAAAATACCTAATGTCTCTACAGTATTACGAAACTAAAGTAACATGAATTTCAAAATTTATTGAGCATTTCTTTTGTATGTATGTGAGTGTGTACGTCAGAAATTAACGTAAAATACCAGAAGTACTTTTACTAGCTTTCTTCTATTTTTGTTATTTATTATTTCTTTTATTATGCTTTTCAAAATTGCTTTAATGAAGGTCAAAGAGGTTAAAGTGAAAAACAAAAGTATTGAGCTATGCATATAATATGTTTGTAAGGTAATAATTATAAATATTATAATAAAATGCAGTATATCCATAATAATGCGACATAATTATATTATTAATAAAATTTATAATATAATTATTTTTTATATTAAGATAACTCTCATTAACATAATATATTCGTCACGTAATAATTATCCATATACTTGAAGATGCTGTAAATAGGTAGAAAAACAGTATAGCCATAGGAGTCGTTGGCGGGCATCCACCCGTAGTTTGAGCTGGCTACGCCCATGAAAAGTCATCTTTTTTTAAAAGTTTTTTTGTAAATACACTAAACCCTTTCTAAGACGACTTTACATGATTCCAGATGATTTTGATCTTTTGAGGGAATGGTTGGCTTAGAGATTCAATGGCGACGTTTATTTATGCTTTCAGAAACAGTGGATTTCAGAGATTGTCGTCTTAAGCAGTTGATCACACAGAGAAGCATGTGGAAACCTTTCATTGTCCACTTTTATCATGGAACCCCTAACTTGCTTCAATTGTTTAGTTTTAATGCAACATTCTGCAAATGGATTATTTGCAACAAATATGAAAAATTATTTCGAATAATATTTATTTGTTTAAAAAAGTAATTTAAAAATTAACCTAAACAATCTTAAAATAATGTTTTAAAACAGAACTTTTAAATTTTAATTTGAGATGAGTATTAATCCCATCAGGCCCCAAGAAGCATAAGCTTCTTAGGGCCATTGCTGCTTTGGTGCAGATACGAATAGTACTGCAGTAAGTCTGCACTTAGGGATTTGAAAAGAAAATACAGTTGATTCTGCACCCTTCAGAAGAAATCTATTAAGTTAAAAGTTAACTGCTAAATTCTTATGAATAAAATAAAACAAATAAATAAAAATAAAAAATAAACAAATGAAACATTTTTAATTACTAAAGACAAACTTTCTCTCGGGCTTTTCAGTGCTTTAAAAATTCTTTTCTTCCGATAGTTCAAGAAAATATTTGCATAAAATTTCACCTTGAAAAATGCTTTTTAGCCAGTTATAGTGAAATATTTTACTTTTCTTTAAGTTGCATTGTATATATTTACTTAAATGAAAACTACTCTAATTTTTTTGGTGGGTAGGCAAGTTACAAATAACTTTATTTTAATTTACAGTCAAGCTGACTCCCAAAACCTAAATTCAAAGAGTCATTGGATTAAACTTTTAATTTTAAATTATGCCATTATTTAGAATATACGCAATGCGGTCTAGATGTGATTTCAAGATTATAAAAGCCAGACATTTAAAATGAATAGATTTTACCGTAGAAGGCATTAAACTGAAAAATCAGATTTCTGAGATTTTAAAATATAAGAGTCCAAGAGAAATTAAGATTGATGAAAGTAATAAAAGAAATAATCATTTAATCAGTTGAAGAAACTGACTTTTCAAATGAACCAAATAACACATTTGAAAGCGAATTCAGAGACTTTTTTGTGAAAAAATAAATTTGCGGTGAAAAAAATTAAAGCTTTAATCATGTATTACCAGATTAATAAGGAAAGAGCCCTCAAATTCTAATTTAAAGTAAGTGGACAGGGGAGAGGGTGAAGAAACGTAGTTTACAGTTTGTCTAAAATAAATTTAACAGGTAAAAAAATTTGCTGCACATTTATTATTGGGACAAGGAGCTTAAAAAATCTCGTGATCAGGAAGAAAATACTCAAACGAAACGAATAGCTTTTTAAGGTAAATCGCTCATATTCTCGTTAGAGATGGCGAAAACCACGAAACTTCTATCCAGCCCGATTCAGTTTTGTAATTGCAACTAGTATAAAACAGATTATTGCTTTGATCAATTTAATGCTCTTTATCTGTAATATGCAATCAATCTTACATCTGTATTTTGCGATCAATCTAACTCAACGCCTTAAAATGATTGCAGTAAGAAATATCTCTCTACAGAAAAATTATTTTCAGTCTCATGCATATTAATTTAATTTTTCAAAGATTAAATGCCCCTCAGTTTTATATAGCTTTCATTTTAAGTTATTGTGTATAAACAACCAAAATATGTATCTTCTGTTTTTTACCTCTTCATTCATTAGTTTATATTTTAGTATATATTTAAAAAAAACAGAAAACTATCTTAAGGCATAACAGATATTTTGTTCATTTTCTGGAAAAAAAAAAAAAAAAAAAAGTTGATTAAAAAACAAACAAAACCGTAAATTTCTTCCTAATACGTATTTGCGCTTTATACGCCTACAGTAAAACCAAACTACATAAAGTTTCTGACGCACAAGGCTTCTTAACATCATCACAATTAAAGCATAAAACAGCGTGGCAGTACGCGGTTCGATTCATTATCTTTACGATCTCAAATACGTTGTATGTTTTTTTCTTTCAGGCATATCTCTCCTTTGAGGCAAGGACCGGATTCTCCATTAAGAGGAATACTTCTTCTGAGTGAAAAAAAAATAATCTACTGAAACAGTTATAAAGATTCATACAAGTCGTTTAATGTCATCTGAAAGTGTAAGGCTGATAATGAGTTTCGGTTCCATCTGAGACATTTTAAGCGACGCATTTACCTTGTCAAACGCTGTGCTTCTTTGAAATGTCGACTATGTGTGCACGTTTTATTTTCCTCTAATCGAGCTAGGAAGGAATGGAATACCTTATTATCCAGAAATTCTTCTATAAGAAAAGATATTTTAGATGATATTTTTCCCCATGTGAACAAAATACTTCTTTCATGTTTTAAAAGAGAAAGTAAATAGCTTTTGTTTTTCATTAAAATGTTATTAATAATCTAAGGAAAATATATTTAAAATAACACAAAAGGGATAGCTGTAGAAGTAAATAACACGTTGGCTATCAATATGAGAAAACTGCAAAACTTCTCTTAATTTTTAAAACATGAAACATAAAAGAGCACATGGATTTCTTTTCAGCCATTTAGCTCCATTTATAGACAGCTTATAAAGACTATCTGTAAAATATCAGCTATTTCATTAAAAACTTTTGGATAAAGTTTATCACACAACTTTTCGAAAGATGAAATGTGGTCCCGAAGATTAGTCATATATACACTTTGCACATGCAATTTTATTTTAGCATTTAATTGTTCTATAACATATGCACATGAAAACTTTTTTTTAAAGATTTACAAAGGAGAATACCCTTTTTCTCAATTATAATAAAGCATATTACTTAGTTAATGTATGTTTCGAGAAGCAAGATTGAAACAGATATATTCTCATTTACAAAATGCAATAATTTTAGAGATTCTCTATGGCAAATGTGTAGCTACTGCATTCCGGAAACACATTTTGGGAATGCTCCACAGGACTGACACTGCATGGAACAGACTGCTTCTCTGCCGTCACAGGATCGACGAGACTACTCAGAAACTACACTCATGTCCACAAATTAAGGATAATTCGGAGTCACGCGGAAATCGAACTCTAAAATAAATATATCACCTGTAAAATCACTATACACATCTTCAAGAAACATATGCAAATTTCAGGAAGTAACCAGATGACACCGATGGTACGTCACAATGACGAGAGTGTAAGAGAGTGATATATAAGGAATACCGGCAAAGAAGTAAAATTGTTCGCAGGCGCTTTATAAGCATTTCAGTGCAATAACCGAATAGTTATGACACAAAGGACGCATTTGGATGATTTTTTACGTGGTAGAATTATCGGCCGTCTGGAAAGTGGGCGTACCCAACTGGAAGTATCAGACGAATTTGGAATTGAATTGCCGAGAGTGTCATCTTCAGGCTTTGACGACGATTCCAAGATGATGGTAATGTGAGTAGACGTTACAGCACAGGTCGCCCCAGAGTTACAACGCCGAATGAGGACCGGTATTTGGCAGTTACTGCCAAAAGAAACAGGCAGAGCACAGCTTCAGACCTGTCTCGTCAGCTCTCTTCAGCCACTGGTACGACAATTTCAAGGCAGACCGTGTATAGACTCTTAGGGCAGATTGGTCTATATGCTCGTAGACCTGTCAGATGCGTTCCACTTACTGCAACTCACTGTCGCCTGCGGTTAGCCTGGAGTAGAGAGCATGCATTGTGGACACCGCAACAGTGGGCTTGCAGTAAACCGACAAGTCCAGGTTTAGCTTGCAGTCTGATTCTCGCCGGACTTTCATATGGAGAGCTCCAGGTACCCGTTACCACCAAGAAAAATCATTGAATGACACCGTTACGGTGGTGCAGGAGTGCTCGTTTGGGGTGGAATTATTCTGGATTCCAGAACTGACCTGCATGTTCAAATTGGAACTACGACAAGCCAAATCTATCGGGACGTCATTCTGAAACAACATGTACGTTTGTTTCGGGGCGCCATGGGCACAAAATTTGTGTTTATGGATGACAACGCCCGTCCACACCGTACAAACATCGTTAGCGAATGCCTTCAATCGGAGTATATCACCATATGGACTGGCCAGCGTTCTCACCGCACTTGAACCCAGTAAAGCACGTGTGGGACATGCTTGGCCGACGAGTTGCAGCCCGTCAACCTCCTCCTATATGTCTACCGGAACTTCGGAGAGCATTACTTTTTGAGTGGTGTAATATCACCCAAGATCAGATCGATAATTTGTTACTCAGCATGCCTAGGCGTTGTACGGACTGTATTGCATCGTCTGGGAGACATACAATGTATTAACAATCATACCAACCATGTAATATTGGTTTTATGTAAATAGGTTTTTTTTTTTTTTTTTTTTTTTTTTTTTTGCAATTTGCTCCAGGGAGAAGAAATCGCTAATTATTTAAATAATATCAAACATATAGCATCTTTTTTGCTCTTTAACTTTTGTTTAATAAATAATCTTTACAAATAAGTCAAATTTGTTTTGCTTCTAACTCTTGCTTTGCCTGATTTTGCATTATGCTTAATTTATGGACATGAGTGTAGTTGCAACTCTAATGCCGGAGTCGGTTCTATGGCGATGGCCGTCCTAAGCCACTACCGATTCTTTTCGGATATCCTAAAAAGTAGGAATTTAACCCCATTCTTTCACTCTACTTATGTGCTATTGTTAAGTATTAATTACTATTAATACTTATGTGCTATTGCTATTTCACTCTACTTATGTACTAGTGCTATTGCCTTGACGACATTATTGAATGTCCTTTATATGTTGGTATCGTTTGTACGTCGTGTTGAGGTTATGCTGGTGTCGATCCTATCTTGCGTTGTTCGTTGTGTTTGTGATAACTGTGTGCAGGGGAAAACTGCACATTAATCCTTCAGGGGAAAAATTTGAATTAACTCATAATAGGATAATTATTAAAATTTCTATTGTATTGTGTCCATTGTACGCCGGTATCGATCCTATGCCGGTGACACTTCCACGTCTTACCGGTCCTAATCAGTGCCCATCCTGTGAATGTAACCTTACACTTAACCGTCTACACTCGTAACTCCGCTGGTCAAATGACTAAAGCGAAGAACTCACAGGCGCGCTCTGAATTCAGTTTATGAAAGCGGAGAAGTTAGGTATATAGACATTTCGTGATGTTTGTTCAGTCTTCTCGTAATAAGACTTAGTATACTTCAATAAGACTTCATCCAACACATCGTCTCGTAGGTTAGTAACCCTCAAGCGCTTTTTCTTAGTTAACATAATTAAACTGAAAAAAGCATATTAAAAAAGGTTTGTAACTAGGAACATATTAAACATATTTTTTAATTAATTTTGTATGACAATGTGTAGTCATCACACATATCTGACAAGAAGGGGAGGATGGAGATAAAGTATTTTCCTACAGAATAACATTTTGAAAACTAGTAAACAGAAAACTATAATTTTCAATGCAAAATAAAATTTCACCATCCAGAAAAGTGGATTAACCCTTTAATTAATGCAGTTTCAAATGCATTAAACTCTTTAAATAAATTAACTTGAAAAATTGGCAAGTTGGTGTGCATATCTCCCATTCGTAGCTTAATTTGTAAAATCGTTAGGCTTACTTTGGCGCAGGAAAATAGGAAAACAAGCCATGCCGTCTGTGAGATTCGAACTCCGGATATCCAGATTGCTAACCAAACGAGTTTCCAAATACCCCCTCCCCTTATCACATTACTCAGATCGGCCTAGTACGTTTTGTCATCTACAGTTTTAAACCAATCCAGAATTAGATAGAATCATCTGTGTTGATGCTACTTTTTTCTGATCTAAGCTTCAAGCAGATTAAATTAGAGCAGGTTAGGTTATTCGAATATGGCAAAACACATGGGGTTATCTGCCTAGGAGGAGGGGTGCCATGGTGGAAGACTGAGAACAAGTAACTTAGGTTGAAAACTAAGAACAAGTATTTTAGGGAAACTTACCTGTATTCACGAATAGATTAGATCTATAAATTTTGTACAAGCCAAGAGGCAAGCGGTTACGCCTGTTACAGGCCGATGCCTTGGGCTGTTTACAGGAGACAGTACGAGCTTACTCAGCTCCGTCACAATTTGATTGAGGTCACCCCGGAAAATAGAAGCAAGAGTCTCCTTCCGCCCACCAGCAACTTCTTCAGAGGATATCCGGTAGGAGAGTATTTTAGGTTCTGCTTTCTTTTAGATAAGAAATACTTAAGCAACAGTTTTATAGTAGTTTTTGCAACAAATGCAGAAAAGGAGGAGGAAAAAATGTTCAAGCAATTGGGGATGGATCAGTAATGCAAAATTCCGTAACTTCACATTGATATATTTCCCTTAAAGTATCTTTAGAAAAACCACTCGATTTTACCTCAAAACAAAAGGTCTGACTAAAAACTAAGTGTACTATCACCTGTACTGTTTACATTTTTTTTTAAAAATTGATATGTCACTTAAGACAATTTTCCCAAATGGTGGTTGAATGCATAAAACTACTGAACACTGGTAGTTCGTATCGGTTCTTTTGCCGAGAAAAGATTTAGGTTTACGGATTTAACTCTGTCTAATACGAATATTTCTTTTAGAAAACAATCTACTGAAGCATCCGTTCCCTTGACAAAGAGACTCCAGCACTTGGACGGTTAAGACCACTAAACTCTGGTAGTTCGAACCGGTTTCAATGCCAAAGAACAAACTGTCTGCTTGGGAAGTTTTTCTTGTATGTAACGTGAATAAGAGTTAGTTTCCCTTCGAAAATTTTTCGCGAAAACATCCCTTAGACAGAGAGCTCTGGCGTGCTTTGCCATAATCTAATAAATCTGAAATCTTTCAGGCAAAAGACCCTAGCATTCTTTTCCTTGATCAGTTAACCAGCCTTTATTCAAATAAGAATATTCCTTTTATTAAGGAAAGAAATTTTGCAGCGAAAATACTTTGCGTTTGGAATCGAATTTAACTTTAATTGAAAACCAAGTTCCTTAAACAATAAAAACTAAGAACAAGTATGAAATTTCATAATATATTTTTATGTGAATAAGACAAATAAAACTAAAAGACGATGTAGAAATAATTAATAAAAGTTAAATTTTGTAAATCAGAAGAATGAAGTAAAATCTAAATGAAAATTTATTGAAAATTCTAAATTAGAATGTATTTAATTTACCATCCAAATTTAAAGTAAGTTTTAAATTGCTGGGAATTTAAAATGCTGGGAATTTTAAATTGCTGGGAATTGAAATTTAAATGGAAGAAATCTAAATTAAAAATTATCAGAATGATTTTTGAACAGATGTGTAAATTATGACACAGTTATGGGGGAAAACTTCCATTCCGTAAATGACTGTTGCCTGAGTGCTCATTGCTCCCTTATTTCATTCATAAAACTTATCCTATGTTTCAAAAATGAGCTCTCAACAACAACAAATAAGCACTCAACAAATGAGCTTTCAACAACTCTGTAAAATTGATCCTATATTTCAACATAATCAGCATTGCCCTCTAGCGAGGTGGTTAACGGATTATTGCAAAGCACTTGAAGGCTGCACCATAGTCGTATATCTCCGTCAAATAAACAAGACCTGTTCTAGGCTAAATATTTACTTATATATACAACTATGTACAGATTACATTTAAGAAAAACTTTAAAATACATTTTCATTACAGTAGAGCGAGCAAACCAGCGTCCGCTCTTTTCTCTTCCACATCTCAATCTCTTCTTACTCTCACCTGCGACCAAGGGGAAAGTCCGTTCCCCTCTTCCGTCCGAGGCGAGAAGAGGGTTCTCTGACCCTTCTTTTACGGTGGGTGACCAAGTGTTCTTCAGAAAAGGGGAGCGTTACAAGGCCTTCATCTTTGGGAGAGAAGCCTTCGCTGGGGAGCTTTTAAAGGAATCTACGTAGTAAGTCCATTCACCAGGAAAAATACAACCCGAGACGACTACCAGTATCTTGAACCACTTTTATCTACTGGGTCACAAATTAGTCCATTATCGTTGCATCTTACAAGGGTTCCTAACTAGCTGCTATTAAAATGAATTTGTATATATGAGTCAATAGAGCACCGTTGCGTAAGCGTAAGATTCAGATTTCAAACTGCAATCGAAATGTAAGCTTCATTTTTTAAACTTATTTTCATGTTTAAGGAATTTCTGAGAGACTCGGAAACAAGGCTGAAACCTGGAGCTTGAAATTTTTTTTTATTTGTTATTTTTCTGGAGTTAAAAATTGTATAATTTATCAAATAAAGAAGACTCAACGTCTTACTTACATTTCATTCTACGCTGCTACTCTGGATGATTTTTCACTCACGTTTAAATTACAGTTACTGTTACTTAGTGATAATACCTCCTACAACCATAGTTTCTTCAGTACTCATCAGTGGCCCAAAGGTCAATATCCTCTGAACTCTCTGTTCGACCTCGGTTAGAGACCAGGCGAATAAGCTGCCTGCATGGGTGTTATCGTAGTTCCCCCCCCCTACGTATAATATGAATAAGTACCAGCTTCCTTTAGAAAGTCCTCTACTAAAGCATTCTTTCCCTTAGAAATTTAGTCCTCCTGTGCTTTGCTGTATGCATTCAAATAACCTAATCTAACCATAAAAGAGGAAGTAAATCATTTTCTAATAACGACATAAAGTTTCCTTGATTTTAGACGTGATTCTATGAATTTACGGATGAGTTTTCGTTTCCAGTGCCGTTAAATGTTTTGCAAAATATTCTTTGGGAATATTACTTTTATTGCTGACTTATTGATAATATCTGCTGAAATTGTTTTAAAATGGCATAGACGTCTTGAGGTTTCAAACATGAAGGAATTTTTGAGATTTTGAATAAAAGTAGAACCGAAATTTTGTTTTATTTAAAATTTGAGCTAATCTAAGGTGACTTTCTTTGTCTAATTTAAAATTTTTCATTAGCGTGTTTCTCTTCCAATTAAATCAGAAGCTAGTTCGACTTAACGTAATAAATTTAAAGACTGATGATGAAGTAGATAATCTTGAAAATACTATAGAGCAGCGGTTTTCACCTCGTGGTACGCTAGAGAAAAGTAGGGGGTACGTAGTGAAACAAAGTATTTTTAACTATTAAATTCAAAAATTAAATATCCTTACATCTTGTTTAAGTTTCTTTTTTTTCCCTAACACTCGTAAATTCATGCCATCTGAGCTTTATTCAAGGTCCAGCCACTCATAGACTTTAGCAAAATAATCGATTTTATTAGACAAATATTCTTTTAGCCATAGACATAAAACAATTTGTCATAAATGATGTTTTTAAAATGAGTAATAGAAATGGATGTTATAGTTAATAAAAAAATAACTTCCCGTAGAAAATATAATATTAGTTTATTAATTCTTTTAGAGTTGATCGATTTATTACCATGTCTACCCTTTATGTAGCCATCATTTCGGGGATCACATTGCTCTATTTTCAATTAAAATATTTTTTACGTAGATTTGCTGTCTGTGAGCTTGCCAATTTAAAGGATAAATCTGAAGAATATTTTAAGAGGAAATTATCGACTACAAAAGTAGTAAACAAGTAATGAAAGTTACTTCAAGTTGTTACTTCAAGTTAAAAAGCCTTGAAGGCTAGTTACCTAGTAAGCCTAAGAATTGCAAAGACTGGGCAAGCTCACACTATCAGGTTCAATGTTCCGTCTTACCTTCTTCGGGAACATGCAAGGACCTGACTCGGAACAGAGAGCTTACTAAAGCTATGTTCAAAACTGTGGGAAGTAGACAGGATACACAAGAAGGGTATACAAAACCCTTTATTTTTCTCTATTTACAATAACTTCCGTACTTCGGAATACACAGATCCACTACTTGTGGTCTAAATGTAAAAAATATAAAAATAAAACTAAACTCTAATTTAACTTTCAAGTAATAAACGTGGAGGATTGGCCTTATATTAACAGGAAGCCGTATGTAGTACAGATAACTGAGAACACTACAATACGTTTAAAGTTATCAAGAGGATTAAACCTCTGGCCTGAAAGGCAACCAGCAACTGAGTAAACTTCTAAGGTAAGCGGCCTGCTTCGACTAACTGCTTCCTCTCTCTCGCTTGGCAAAAAGCCACAACTTAAATACTTGGCGTTCGCCAGACAAACTTTGCATAAATACATTAACGCTTATAATTCTGGCCGGAAGTAGAAAATAAGAAGTGATAGTAAAGATTTAAAATAAAATAAACGTTAGTAAAACTTAAGATCCTTACATACTTCCCGCCAGAGTTAATTAGTTTGAAACTGAGGTCTAAAACGACCTTGTTGAAAACTTTTAGCTCTAGAATCTAACGCGAGGCCAATCTTTTACAAACATTTTTCGCTAGAAACTAGAAATTTAAAAGAAAGAAATTTGTTTTTACAATAGCAGCTCCCAGGACACACAATTTTTTTTCATCTGTACTGCATCTAAACAGGAGCTTTTATTCAAATCTGGTTCCTTCCAGAGATCTGGAAGGAAAATTAGTTTAATGAAATGTTACACAATGAAATGGCAAGTAACATGTATAATTATATTTCTCTTAACATTCTTATTTCATTCATAACTATTTTAGTTATCTCTCCCCGTGCTCTCTGACATGTGTTGTAAAAGAACACCAAACACGAATGTGTTTATGTCTATGTGTTCAACACTTCCTCCTACAATCAAAACACTAACGTGTTAAAATTCAACATACCAAGACCTCGTAACACACCCTAATTTCAACTCTAAACCCTGAGGTACTATTCTGAAAGTGGCTAACTCTGAAGTGTAGCGTCAGAGAGCCTAACTACATCATTCAACCTTTAACACATATTCACCATGATTTAGTCTTTTTACAGTCACACGAATAAAAAAAAATTTTAACATTACTTTCACTTTTACCATATCACGGTATTTCTTAACATTTAAAATAACAGTTCACATTGTATATAAGAACATATTAATATGCCGTTAATTTTACACATTTGAAAACATACATTAGTAGTACATTGTTAACTTCTATTCTTTTCAAAGCAAGTGCCAATTCTTTCTACATTGAAATAATACATTTCAAAAAGTCTTTCAGACTAAAACTTCTTTCTTGCCAGAATGTTTTAAATAATATTTATACAATAACTTTTTACAATATTTAAGTCTTTACACAGCGCTATTATACATCAACTTTAGTTTTACGCGCGAGTAATTGAAAAACATAATACCAAAATCGGTAACAACTCATTTCTCGCCCTTTTGGCGATAAAGGTAGACCTCGCATGAGGTAAAACTTCTTGAAATCTGCCACTTGCATTAAGAATGAAAGATTAACTTAAGTTTGCAAAGTAACATAAAATTTTACTTATCTTTGTGATATTCGGACATTCTTTTCTGGGCCCAGTCCTTAAAGGTAGTGCAGATTTTTGTTTGATTTATCCTCCTTCTTGTACGGGCTCGCCCTTCAGTGCCTTCCTCTAGATGCTTTCTTTTTTCTCCAGTTCGGTCACCCTTGAATACCTTCTTTTTCGCTTCTGCCTGTGGTCTTGGTCGTTTGATGGCAGCTGGTCTTGGCGGAACCGGGAAACTTCTTTCGTGTTCCTGCTTGGACCTCGTTGCTGGCCGTTCAAATTTTCCTTGTAACTTTTCCTCCGCCGCCGATGGCCCTTCCGCAGTTCAGCGACATTTGCTGCGGAGAGTCCTGTCGGATGAGTAGATCTTCCGTTTTAGAGCCGGGTTATAGTTGCCGTCATTTCTCCTGGTTCTCTTTGCATACGTCGTCCTTCTCCCTTCTTCATTCTGGGGGTGTTCGTGAGCTCTCTTTTCTGAACGGTGGAACGGCTTCTTTTTCTTGCTAACTTCAATTTTTCCGCGGGGAAACTTTCTTTTCACTTGCTCCTGCCTCTTAATGGCTTGCCCTTGTACTTGTCATTTTTCCACCTCTGGAGCCTGTGCCTGCGGTGTCTGCCGTGCCGGATCCTGCAAAAGATCTGAAAATATTTGCATTTTATTACGATCATACTAGGGTTTTATTTTATCAATGTTTGCGGAGCAGGTTTCACCATTTCTAGCTTTTAACACTACTACAGCGTGAGTTATTTTTTCTATGACATATGGTCCTTCAAATCGCGGAAAAAATTTGGCAGTTTTATCTTCTGGTGCTGAAGAAAGTGAATGCTTAATTTTTAAAACTTCATCCCCTACTTTATAAGTTACTCCCCGTCGTTTCAAGTCATAATAGAGTTTTTGTTTTCTCTGTGCTACTTCAGTATTTTTCTTTGCTTCCTTAATTAGTTTTTCTATATCACCCATTTTAAATTCTGGGGCTCTTTGTTGCACATAAAATAATTTATCTAACGGCGTTATAATCTTTCTGCCTAGAAATAACTCAGCAGGAGTTTTGCCCGTTGTATCATGTTTTGCGGTCCTAAGGGCGAAAGCAAATTCATTGACATAGTTATCCCAGCTTTTATGAAAATTTTTAACATAACTACGGATAATTTTCACTATATTTCTATTGACCCGTTCCGCTATATTTGATTGCGGCCGATACGGGACCATTTTTAAATGACGTATGCCCAGTTTTTGGCACATGTCTTCAAATACAGTACTTAAAAATTGAGGACCATTATCCGATATAACTTTTAGGGGCGCCCCGTATTTTAAAATATATTTATTTAAAATAGAATCAGTAACTAATTTTGCGGAGGCTCGTTTTAAGGGAACAATTTCGGTCCACTTACTAAAATGATCAACCATAACAAGGAGATAGCGACTTTTATTTAACTGACTTTTTGGGAAAGGGCCCAATAAATCGATGCCAATTATTTGATTTGGAAATTCGGATTTAATACTATTTAGAAACCCGGCCGGGCGGAAATTAATATAATTAACTGCCTGACATATTGGGCAGGACTGGACATACGCCCTTGTTAACTTTTGCAGTTCAGGAAAATAGACTGCCTCGCGTACGCGTTGGATAGTTTTTCGAATACCAGAATGAGAAGCTAAAGGTCTGTCATGGAGCTCCTGCAGGATATTTAATCTAAGACTAGCTGGGATAACAGGTCGAAATTCGTTGTTGGAATTCGTAGTTTTTGTATAGAATAATAGACCATCTATTAGTTCGTAATGGGCCGCCCTATTTCTTATCGCCACAATATCTTGGTGGCTAAAATTTTCAGGATCCTTTAAATACTCATAAATGCTTCCAAACTCAGGATCCTTACCCAGTTCGGTTATTACAGTTTCTCGGGAATTTATTGTACATGCTGTGAGCATTGCCACCTTTACGGTATTACCTTCTTCATCTATTTTAATTCTGGATAGGGCATCTGCTACGATATTTTCCTTTCCGGGGGTATGCTTGATTACCAGATTATATTCTTGTAGCTTGAGTGCCCATCTTATTAATCTTGGGGATAAGTTTTTCCCTGAGTACAATCTAGTTACCGCCGCATGATCAGAGTACAATGTTATTGGCGCCTTTCCAAAATAGACTCGGAACTTTTGCACTGCTAACAAAACTGCAAGTGCCTCTCTCTCGGTCGCGGAATAGTTTCTTTGTGTTTGATTTAAAGTTCGGCTAAAAAATGCCACGGGCTGCTGATTTTGCGAAAGTACCGCTCCTACCGCATAATCCGAAGCATCCGTTGAAATTTCTAAATTCTCATCCTTTTCAGGAAATTTCAACACAGGGGCTTGCGTTAATGCTTGTTTTAATTTTTCGAAAGCACTATTGGCTTCGGCCGTCCACGAGAATCTTGCCTTTTTCCTTTTTAATTTTAACAATGGTTCAGCAATAGCTGCAAAATTTTTTATAAAGGACCTATAATATGAACAAAGTCCTAGAAAAGAAGAGAGCTTCTTCGCCGTGTTTGGAGTCGGATACTTTTGTACAGCGATTATTTTTGATTCGTCTGTCTCTATTGCTTTCTGAGATATCTTGTAACCTAAATATTTTAATTCAGGGACTGCAAATTTGCACTTTTCGACATTAACTTTTAGACCGGCCTCATTTAATAAAGAAAACACCTGTCTTAAATCCTTTACATGTTGGTCGAGAATATCACTAGTAATAATGATATCGTCTAAATAGATAAATGTGGACTTTCCAAGAACAGGTCTTAACACAATGTCCATACATCGCTGAAATGTTGCCGGCGCCCCTGAAAGGCCAAACGGCATACGCAAAAATGCATAAGTTCCAGACTTGGTTATAAAAGCAGTCTTTGGCACGTCCTCAGGCCTAACCCCTATTTGAAAATAACCACTCGTTAAGTCTAAAGTCGTCATATATTTGGTGGATGTTATGTTCCTTAGAATTTCTTCAATTATAGGTAACGGATATACCGGATATTTAGTTATGGAGTTTAATTTACGGTAATCAATTGCGAATCTCAACCTTTTTGGATGTGTCAAAGGATAGTCATTATTTTTCTTACATAAAACCACCGGGCTAGCATAACTACTTGAGATGGGCGTTATGATCTTTTTACGTAGCATATCGGTGATATGCCATTTTATAATTTTTTCCTTATTCTTATCATACCGGTATGCTTTGTGGCGAACTGGCATTGAATCTCCGGTGTCAATACTATGGTTAGTAACCTGAGTAAATCCTGGAATATCACTAAATAACGAAGCAAATTCACTTACCACTTGTCGGATTCTTCCTTGCTCGTCATTAGGCAGGTGGTCAAGATTTAACATCGGCGGTTCAGCCTTTACTGCACGAACTGGTTTCATTGTCAGCTTAAGGGACGCTTCATTAAAATCCAGCGTTGCTTGTGCCTCTGATAGAAAATCTATTCCTAAAATTATATGTGCTTGCAGATTCTTTACTATAAAAAACAAAACCTTTACTTGTTCGTCCTTGATACGGACATACAGCGGTACTTTACCTATACACTTACATTTTTCTCCTTGCGCCGCTAACACTGTCGTATTATCCGAATTATATATGCGGTATTTCCGAAAATACTTCCTAAAAAATTCTTCTGCCATACAGGAACACTGCGCGCCTGTATCCAGGAGTGCGGTGGCTGGGATATTATTCACCAACACTTCAATCTTCGGAAGAGTCAAATTTTTCACCATTACTGTATTTAACTTGAAGGAAGAGGGATTTTCTTGGCTTTCGGATTTCCGCACCCTCTCGTCAGCAGAAATCCGTTTTAGTTTAAATTATTTTTCACTTCCGTGCTTTCCTTCTTTTTCCACTGGCCTTGAGACTTTTTTCCTGGATTGCTATTGAACTGTCGACGTTCGCCGGCTGTTTTTGAATGCTCGGGTTTCCTTGCCCACTGATTCGCTTTGCTTCCGTAGCCGTGTGCTTGAGTTTGCTGTAGTCTTGGCGCAACAAATTTGTTTCGCTGTTGATATTGGCGTCTTCTTTCAATGTCCGCCGTTCTTCTACTTTCAAACTGGATTGCTAGCTCAAATAACTTTTCCAGTGTAGTCGGATTTCTTAATTTAATAAAGTCTTGCACTTGGGGCAGTAACCTCGGCAAAATCACTTGAATTATCTCAGGATCCGGACGGTTTCCATACAAGAGTTTGAAGACGTGAATTTTTCTTAAAATAAAGCTTGAGAGGTTTTCGATTCTTTGTTGATATATACTAAAAAGTTCCGTTTCTAATTTCGCACGATCCCTTACGACAGGGAAGGCTTTTAGTAGGGCAGTCTTGAAATTCTCGTAAGTATAGGTGGGACTTCCTGCTTGACCCAAGAGACTTCTGCCTATACATTTGAACCAATTAAGCGCTTGGCCCCTCAAAGCGCTGGTAGCTAAGGTAACTTTTTGAAATTCGTGCACGGGGTAGAGCATGAAGTGGTCATCCAATTTTTCCAAAAAACTGGTTACCGGTGAGTTTCCATTAAATGTTGCTTCTGGTTTCATCGAAGCGCGCATGGTCTGGACGATGTAACCAAATCCTTCCAGGGCGGCAGCTGGCATTTCTGGATTCTGAGCCGCTTCTGCAGGCAGCACAGGTTTTTCTTGAAACTCGGCCATGGTTATTCTTCTTCGTTGGGCGCCACTATCAGGTTCAATGTTCCGTCTTACCTTCTTCGGGAACATGCAAGGACCTGACTCGGAACAGAGAGCTTACTAAAGCTATGTTCAAAACTGTGGGAAGTAGACAGGATACACAAGAAGGGTATACAAAACCCTTTATTTTTCTCTATTTACAATAACTTCCGTACTTCGGAATACACAGATCCACTACTTGTGGTCTAAATGTAAAAAATATAAAAATAAAACTAAAATCTAATTTAACTTTCAAGTAATAAACGTGGAAGATTGGCCTTATATTAACAGGAAGCCGTATGTAGTACAGATAAGTGAGAACACTACAATACGTTTAAAGTTATCAAGAGGATTAAACCTCTGGCCTGAAAGGCAACCAGCAACTGAGTAAACTTCTAAGGTAAGCGGCCTGCTTCGACTAACTGCTTCCTCTCTCTCGCTTGGCAAAAACCCACAACTTAAATACTTGGCGTTCGCCAGACAAACTTTGCATAAATACGTTAACGCTTATAATTCTGGCCGGAAGTAGAAAATAAGAAGTGATAGTAAAGATTTAAAATAAAATAAACGTTAGTAAAACTTAAGATCCTTACAACACTATTAAAGAACACCTTTCATTACCAGCAGCTAAAGATATCATTTTAAGATTATTCAATGAAAAAGCGGCTAATGATTTTTATAATATTCCGTTATCAAATAATACAGTAAATCGACAAATTCATGAAATTGCAAAGTCCAAGAAAGAGACTCTTATTCAAAAAATAAAACACACTTCGCATTGCAATGGGATGAAAGTACTGATATAACGAACGTTTTTCAATTATTAGTTTCCATGCTGTCACGTAATGCCGTCAATAAACTTCGGGAGATATCCCCGAGACTTGTTTTATGAATAACTTTGTTGAATGAACACAAGACTTTGTTTTATGAAACCATTTTTGGGGATGGTATCAGTTTTCGGCGTTGCCATGCACGTTCTGATCCGTGTTTTCTTAGTGATATAAGCGTTCTAATGTATTAATTGAATTGTATATTGTATTGTATTTTTTTCTGTTTATTGAATAATATCTTAGTAGAGAATTCCTGCTTTAATTCAAGGAAACTGTGAAGCTACTGATGTCAAGTATTAAATAAAATTGTTATTCGTCAAGAAGCATTGTGCAGAATCCAAGTAGATAAAATTTATTTCTTTTTCTATAAATATTGAAAGTATAAACAGATACTCTAATAGTAGACTCACTGTGTCTAATTATTATTAAGGTTTATATACGTATATTAAGAACCTGTGCAGAGCAACCGTTGACGGGTAGTCTCGGCGTAGTTCTGATTTTGGTCTTTGAATTTTTCGTTACACATGCATTTCGAAGGAAAAAAACGAATTCCCGGAGTATTTATTTTCTAAATATCTTCCTGATACTGCAATTGAAAATGAAATTTTCAAAGTGATTGACAATTTTAAGTCTGAGAATGATATTCCTTTGAATAAGTGCATTACCGTACGCAGTGGCGGAGCTCGGGCTTTAAAAGGAAAACATTCCGGTATTATTTCTCAAAGAAAGTAGCGCCTGAAACGAAATTAACTCACTGCTGCATTCATCGTGAATTTTCAGTAGCCAAAATAATCCACGAAAATCTGAAAATCGTTTTGAATCAAACTTTGAAAATTATTAATTTTATTAAGATCCGGTCTGAAGAATATTCATGATTTTATGCCAAGAGATAGGCAGTGAACATGAAACGCTTTAGTTACATTCCGAAGTACGGTGGTTATCCAGAGGCAAAGTTTTAAATCGTCTTTTTGATCAGAAATTCAAATTTGAATTGTAAAATTGGTTGGAGTGTTTAGCATATTTTTAGCTGATATTGTTGGAAAGTTAAATGAATTAAAATTCGGATTACAAGGACGAAGTGTTTACTATTTGAGATAAAATTATTGCAAAGACAAAGAACTCGAGCTAATAATTAAAGAATTGGATAATAATATTCCAAGCTTTTTACCTTTTTTAGAAAGTTTTCTAATCGAAAATAATTTGAAAATAAAAGAATTAGCATCCGATATTAAAAATCATTGTTTCTCAATGTTAAATAAATTCAACATATATTTTCCCGAGGATTATGAAGAAAATTGAATTAGAAATCCATTTTCTTCAAATGTACCTGAAATTTTACATCCCGAAGGAAAAGTACTATTGATAGAAAAATTTCCTGTAATGGAACACTAACTGAAGATTTCAAAAATAACACACTTGGTAGCTTTTGGCTAAATCGAAAAAAAAAAAAAAAAAAAAAAAAAAAAGAAAGAATTTAAAGGCATTTCAAATAAAGCTGTTAAATTTTTATTGCCTTTTTGGACAACTTATTTGTGTGAAAAAGGAGTTTCATGTTATATTTGAAAAATAAATACAGAACAAAATTAAAAGTGGATCCTTTACGGTTAAAAGTATCTGAACTAAGGCAAAACATAAAGAAGTTGATGTTACTTAAACAGGCGCAAATTTAACACTAAATTTTAGAATTAAAGTATTATAAAGGTTGAGAACCGCTGCTGTAGAATATGATGAATTAGACATATATCAAGGATAATTATAGTTCAAGTTTTAATATCAAGTTTACGAATCATTTAGAATTGAATTGAGATGTATAGTGCTATAAAGACGATTCTGAAGTTTGTTTTCAACGCAAGTCCTAATAATCCATTTAATTCAGAGAGAATGAAATAACATTTACAAACACATATGTATAGTTTATTTATATAATTAATACAATACTTTACGATAAGAACTGATAGGCATATGCCTTCGAATTATGAGACTTAACTCCCTCCTCATTGCATTCCTTATGTGCAGCAATCAAAAAATGCATTCCTAAGACTCGGGATTCCAGAAGTTCCACCTAACGTCTGATAATTAATTCATAACAACTGCGATATATGTGGAAAATGCGAATGCATCATCTGCTTATAAATCCTGTTTTAAATTCCAGCTTAGCATTATTAATAAATTCTTTTAATGCAAAAATTTCTTAGTTAACAGGTTTTAAATCTATAATTGCCCATACCTATATTTAGATGTTATTCAATAATCTGTATTTATGAATAATGAGTAGTTGCTTTCATTATTAGAAGCACAGAAACTGTAATATTACGAAAAAATAGTTTGATTATGAAAACATCAAAATGATAAAATTTCTTCAATTTTATATAAAAATTATAAGTTATATATACTTATATTCAAATAAGTTATATGTCTAAGGAAAGAAGTGGTTCAGGATATCCGATAAGAATGGCAATGATGAATGAAAAATATACGTAATGGAATAGGGTTATAAAATTCTGCACATAATTTATAATTTTTTCTCTCTCTCTGCAGCAAAACTTTTTTTTTTTTTTTTTTTTTTTGAAAAATTATTTCAACTCTTAAAGTTTTACTGTTTTTTAAACTTTTATGGTTATTAAATTTTTTGAAGTTCAGAGATTTTGTATACCAGTGTTATGCACATATGTATAGTTTCTTTTCCCATTATATGGTGAGATTTCTTCAGAGTTAATTTCTGTAGGAAATTTTAAATTTATTAATTCTCTGTTGCAATGATCTCACATATGCTCAATAGGATTGAGATCTGGACTCTGTGAAGACGGTTTGATTACACGTAGGATATGAGTTCCGCAATTTGTATATAACGACATCATTGTCCTGCTGGAGTTTCTAATGTAGTAATACTGTCATTTTTAGCTCTTTGTTTCACGCTTTTATTTAAATATTTATAATTTAAAATATTTAAACACCCAAATTTGCTTATTTTGCCGACAATAAAATGTAGATTTTCAGTGTTGCAAGCCCTCATTACAGCTGCAGATACTCTGGCCATATCCACCATGTTCTACTTTAAGTGATCGTGCCGTTTGATTTGATTTTTATATATGTGATATGTTTGATATTTTGTGATATGTTTAGTTTACAAGAATTAAAGAAAAGTCTTTAGACAAAAATCTTTAGATCGTTTCAAAGATATTATATTTAGTTACTTTTATTTAATATGAATAAATGCTTTCATATTCAGCTTTAAGTAGTTCTAGCATACAGTGTTAAATAAATCTTTTTTAACCGAATTTTTATGCAGCGTTTGTGCCATTTTGCAGAGGGAGGTATTAAAATCCAGAACTTGTACAGTGATTAAAAAAAAAAAAAAAAAAAAAAAAAAAAAAAAAAAAAAAATGTTGAATAGTAGGAAAGATTTAAATCTTCAAATATAAAAATTCAGCTATTATCCCAAAATTCTTTTTTTTATATATAGTTTTCTGCGTCTAAATAGCATTTTAAATATATTATGATGAACAGAGTATTTATAATATGTAATTTACTCATTAGTGTTAGATATTTTGTCTTAAAATACGACATTAAAGTCAAAAAAGTATTGAGGCATTTCGATAACAAACTTGATGAAAAGCTAGGACTTTTACTGTAAATTCCTGGAAGAAAGTTTTGTTTGGTTTATTTGATTATGGCAAAGTACTCTACGATTATTTACCTAAGGGAAGAGATGCCTTCGTGGAGGATTTTCTAAAGGAAACTGGCTAGTATACCCGTTACATATGGGGTAAACCACGAAAATGTCCATGCAGCCAGCCTGTTTGACGGGATTCGAAACCGGGACCGAACTGCTAATGTTCAGCGACTTCATATACAGCTCGTCCGTTGGGTTGTCCCCTAGAGGAAGGATTTTAAGCCTAGAAAAACCACATTTTTAATATGAGTCGAAAAATTTCTAAGATTTCTTTTGATGCTTTTAGTTTAACAGCTTATAATGCAACTAATTATAAATTTATAATTTTTCAGTTGAATCTTAGAAAATATCTGAGAAAAATAGATAAACTGTCAAGTGAGAGCAAATCATTTATTTACTTGCAATTCCAAAATACCGTAAAACAAATTTGATTGAAAATGAAACGCGGGAAAAGTAGGTGAGTCCACAGAGTGTGAAAAAAGTGGATAGTTAAAAATATTACGTGTTATTCTAAAATTAGTGCAAGCAAAGAGATTTTAGAAGCCCAAAAACATTTGGCGAGTCTGCTAATGCAGCTTTTGTTATAAATATTAAAAAAAAAAAAAAAAAAAAAAGAAAAAAAAAGAAAAGAAAAAAAGATAAAAAGAAAAAGAAAAGTCTTGGCCAAATAGCTAGAACAAAACATTTTTTCATAAATCAAATCAAACGGCACGATCACTTAAAGTAGAACATGGTGGATATGGCCAGAGTATCTGCAGCTGTAATGAGGGCTTGCAACACTGAAAATCTACATTTTATTGTCGGCAAAATAAGCAAATTTGGGTGTTTAAATATTTTAAATCATAAATATTTAAACCGAAGCGTGAAACAAAGAGCTAAAAATGACAGTATTACTACATTAGAAACTCCAGCAGGACAATGATGTCGTTATATACAAATTGCGGAACTCATATCCTACGTGTAATCAAACCGTCTTCACAGAGTCCAGATCTCAATCCTATTGAGCATATGTGGGATCATTGCAACAGAGAATTAATAAATTTAAAATTTCCTACAGAAATTAACTCTGAAGAAATCTCACCATATAATGGGAAAAGACTGAAACGAATCTCTATACATTATATTAAATATTGTAAAATGCATCCCTAAAAAACAGCGAAGACATAAAAAAGAAAAAAGTCTCAACATATAATTCAAATAACATTTATTTTTTTTTTTTTTAGAAAACTGTTTTACCTTTGCATTATCGTTTATATGCAAGAATGTATAGTTTGATATTTATTTTATAGTATTTTAAGATTTTTAAAATTTTGTCTAGTCTTAAGATATAGCTTATTAAAAAGTGTTTCGTTTATGTTAAATATTTAATTATTCTTTCAAATAATGAAAAACTGTTGTGTTTCAATACCTTACTGTGGGTGAATGTGTATATTTACGACTCAGCAGTTGAGATAACTTCGAATCTATCTTGCCTAAGTTTTTTAACTTTGACAAGACTCCGTTTGCCCTTACTTCGCCGCCTTCTAATTGGCAACCTATCTTCGCCCCACAACATCGATGAGAGGTGCAGCTCAAAATTAGACTTCTCTGTTTTGACAATTGAAAGGGTCATCCATATTTTTGTCTCAACGGTGTATAGAGTCTGACATTCTGTCTGCGATTTCTTCACATGTAAGAATTATTGAGATAAGTCCCATTTGTTCTGAGCTTTTTCTTGTTATATCATGTTTTTATGTTATATAAAGTTATATCATGTTTTCATGCTATATATTTCATGTTAGCAGAATATCCTTACAGCATTTAAAGCATAGATCGTGTGCATGCATAGTTAAATTGTTAGTTAATGTTGATTATATTCGCAACACAAGCAAAACAGAAGGATTCCGAACTTAGATTAAAAACTTATATTTCTTGCATGCAGGTATATAATTTTATTTATGACTTTGGCCCATGTTTGCCAACTTTCAAGTAAATAATTTTGACCTATGCAAAGTCTCGGAAAAAGGTAACTGTAGCCTTAAATATTGATCTTGGATATGTCATACCAATTACGAAATATCTCAAAGTGAGACCGAAATTTTATAAACGTACAAATAGCTTTCCTGGTGTAAGATTCTCAAAATACAAAATCTAATTTTTATATGGTCTCCGTAGATCACAAAATACAGTTAGAAGATTATTTATTATACTTTGATAAATTGAATACCAAACGTTCCATAGCTTTTCAAATAGTTGTAAAAAATGAAATGGTTTCAACTTATTATTATTATTAAAATCGATAATAATATGAAAATTGGAAAAAAAGAAAAATTGGTTAACACCAGAACATTTCACAGCGCCACAATAAAACTTTACACTTGTTACTCCTGCCAACAATTTATGCCTATCTTTAAGTTCATCTTTAAAACTCAGTATTTTAAACCACATTTAGTCAATACCTAATTTAACATTTTCGGTAAGGAAGCTATTATTTAAATGAAAGAAAAGTTTTGGGGTGAGAAAAAAAAATTTAGAACTGTCAGTCATCGTGATTAGTAAATAATCGTTGAGATATTTTACGCTTTACGAGTTTTCTCATTTTCTAGACCCATTGCCCACGTTTATCTGAAATTACAAGCTATTCTCCTAAATTTTCAATATCATTGCTGCAACACAAATGAAAAGGGAGTTACTTAAGGTTTAATATAATGAAAACAATTTTAAAAAGTAAAATTAATCTAATTTTAGGAACCGAGAAGTGTAGTTTTTTTCTTTCATAGGAAATATGTACTCATCCTTTTTTAATCCTTTAAAGCTGCTGATCTACCATTTATCTCTTCTGTGTACCTGCTAAATATAAAAGAACAATCTTTATTTTGACTTTAAGTTTTCCCGAACTTTGAGAAACAAAGAATTTGCTTAAGTTTTTTAGGCGCGAGTTTATTTATTACTGCAAAGAAATTTTGATTTTATCTATTCCTTCAACGTACATTTGAATTAATTTATTGCTGCTGCATAAGCGAGGGCTTTCGTCCTTGAAGGTAAGTGCTTATCTGGGGAGATATGGCACGTAATTCATTGAGTGAAAAACCCACGACACCATCTCAATTATAGCCTGGGAAGGAAGTGGTCACCGGAATGATCAAACATTTTTTACCCGCTTAGTCATTTATGTTCGGCTAATGTAAGATTTTTTAACGGAAAGTTCCACTTTGTTTCATAAGCCGCGGAATTTTCTGTTGAGATTTTGTGTGCAGGTTGTGTAAGTGGTTCTTTAGTTCCTTTTCGTGTACCTTTTACTACTCTAGAACTGCATGGCTGGTTTGCTAAGATTTTGTTGCACGTATCTGCGGGGTTGTCGGGCTTCTGTTACTTCTGATTATTGGACTAAGAGCTTAGCGAATGTTAATTAATTACATGTGTAAAGATTTTTTTTTTTTTTTTTTTTTTTTTTTTTTTTTTTTTTTTTTTTAGAATTTTGAAATTGATAACATCACATCCAAAACAGGTGTACAAGTGATATTTTACAAAGGGAATACCTTGTTTACAATCGTGTGGAGTAACGAGTTAAAATTTAATAACTTTTAATTTCATTCTCAATATCAGGTTTCTATTTAAATATTGTAGCATTGTCACATCAGGATAGCAATTAGATAGGTAATAATATTCATTACATACTTGCATATGCAGTTAAATGTTGGATTCGAGACCATTCTGCACGCTTTTGTTTCCCAATCTCTTCCGTTAAAGGACAACATACTCTAAACCTTTTTCTGCAGAAAAACAAATGCACTAATATTGCCTATTGGCTTTCGTTAAATTAAATGTGTTCTTGTTTCCAAAATAAATATAATCAATAAAATATGTCATTCTATTTTTATAAATATAACAGGTTTTTTTGGGGGGGGAAGCTGGATACATGTAAATGCCTCGTCGGAATTCGAACCTGGACCTCTCGCATACGTATCGAGTGTGCTATCGCTACACTACGAAAGCACGCAGAGAAGAGGGAGAAAATAACTTATAATGTATTTAGAAGAATCTTATCACAGTGAAGATGAGTTGATGATGAAAATGTGCTTTCATTCTGGGAGCATCAAGTATTTCTCTTTCATGTGCTTCTATTTAAAGTATCAATTACATTGTCGCTCATATCGTTCTATAGAAAATTATTTGGCGCTTGTTGTCTTATTAACACAAGAGATCTCTTATTCTTGTTTAATGTTAAGGGAAGTCATCTCTTGTACGCAACCTAAAAAGTGAAAATTTTGGAGGATTTTCAAGGCTTAATAAATTACATTGTTAGAGACAAGTGAAATTTTCAGTATTACATCTCTACGCATAGTTGGCTATGTTCCTTAATTCATTTTACAACTAGTTAATAGTAATTTTTTCATGCAGGAAAAAACAAATGCATTTTCTGAAAATTTCAAATGTATACCAAAGTACTGCGACCAGACTTACAACAACACTAATTTAGTTACAGTAATAATTTTTACGTTTTTGTGATGAAAGACATTAGATATTATTCTTCACGCATCTAAATTTTAAAATGTCAAATAAATTGATACCATGGTGATAAAATTTTGGAAAACATAAATAGCATATAAATATTTTCTGTCAAATTTTATTATTTCTTCAAATAAATAATTTTTCAAAGGAAATAGTATGTGCACTTTTTAGAGACATTCCGATTCATGTAGCCTGAAAGTTTAAGTGTCTACAACAGAATTTTTTAAAAAGGGCGCCCAAGTACGAAACTCAACGTCTGGAGAAAAATGCTTTTAAAGAGTAAAAAGCCAGTTTATTATCATTAACATAATTTAAAATTGCTCAGCTACGTACATTAAATCTTTCTTTTCTTCAATTACTATTATTACAATTAGCCTGATTCGTTTTCCTTCTCTGCGAACTCCTAAAAGAAACATCTTTGCCTTTATTTGAGCTGTATGAACTCAATGCTGTTTGTTGCAAATTTAATTGCATTATCATCAGTTTTGTATCTAAATGCTTTCATAGTATTTAACCGCTCATTGACTATAGACTATCATACATAATAACAGTCTTATTAACTGCTGTCTTGAATATAATAAAATCATAATCATAATTTTTAGAACACATTTTTCAAATCAAACCATTCATTGACTTATTTGGATGTTGTGTATATCCTCCTCGTCATATTTAGTCCAAAAAGGGTTTGTCCCTGAGGGACTATTGTTTTCGTTTCTCGATTTTGCACCGAAAGACTATAAATGGCTGTATCACTTTTCAAACTGTTGCCACCAAATATTATTGCCCTGTATTATATTTGACGAAATCAAATAACGAAGAATCTGCATAAATGTATGTATGTTTCTTGCACTGGGATAAAACAACGGTACCTAGAGCCATCCAATTTTGAATGACGTAATCCTGCTGCGAATATGGGCATCTGAGAGCCCAAATTTGAAATTTGGAATTTGTTTTATTATCGATTTCATGTTTTGTAAAACTTTATAACGAATTTTTGATTAACAGACTCAAGGATTTCAAAGCAAGAAATCGCAATGTTGCACAGAAAAAACATTTTTATCTCCAGTGCGTGAGACTGCGTATCAGAAATTCTAAAGATATGCTCAATTAAAAATTGTTTTGCGATATCCTCTCCTGTTGGGGAGGATTCGTGAGGTGTTTATTGTCCATAATTGAAATTTACTTATCTTATGCGGAACTGCAGTGTTTTCCAGTGGCAATTCAATGATAAATTGTCACTTTATTTATTTCAATATCTGGAACTCAAATCGTTCCAGCGACAGCTTTAACGTCTCTAAGCTGACACAATGCCTAAAAGTTCTGTTGCACGAATCCTAGTCCTAGAAGAATCAGTAAAAGCAATAGATATAGACGTAATAATAAAAAAGAAAGCAACCTGAGACGAAAATTTACTAAGCAGCTGCGTATACTGACGCAAACAAACATCAGCTGATGATTTAAATGGTCCCCACTGGTAATTTTTATTTCGGAACTACTTCCTTTATTTAGTAATTACGTAATTATAAAGGTTCTTGTTCAAATATTTTGAGATGGTTTCCTTTAAAGGACGGAAAAATATCAGCAGTTCAAAAAAAGAATTAAAAAAAAAAAGTTTCTTAAGACGAAAGGTATACATGTAACGTAGTAAGTATTGTAAGTATTGGACCTATTAAATAGATGTATATAGTAAGTACTGTTATGTACATAATAAGTACTGTAAGTATTGTACCAAACAGATGTACACTGCCAAAAAAAAAGAGAAAAAAAAAAGAGGGAGGAGACAGTTCTATATCTCCTGTTCTACTGGGCAGATTGACGAAATTCAACTTGCGTTTTCCATGTCTCGAAAGGACGACTTAGGATATGTATTGGTGTGCGTGTGATTATGGCAAACCCTCGAGGGCTATCTGCCTAAAGGGAGGGATGCCTTTCGTGGAGGACTTCCTAAGGGAAACTGGCTCGTATACACGTTACACATGGGAAAAACCACGAAAACGCCCATGCAGCCAGCCCGTTCGCGGGATTCGAACCTCGGACCGAACTACCAGTGTTCAGCGACTTTACCGCTCGGCCGCTGGCGAGCTGGATATGTATTGGACTTATATATTGCTCTAATATAGGTATTTTGACACAAAATCGGACCTTTTTCTGAAATAACATACTTTTTTTTTATTATTTTTTTTTATTATTATTATTATTTTATTTCGATTGTAGGACTCAAATTACGCCAATCTACCAAGTTTTGTAAAAATCGCACGAGTAGTTTTTAAAAAATTAGCTCTCAAAATTTTAGCCCGTCAATGTTAATTGAGTTTGGTAAATATTTATTAATCTCTGTTTTTTTAATTTAACTCATTTGATTCTTTCTTTCACATTTCGAAATTCAGGTTCATTCCAAATAAAATTCACTCATTTGTTATGATTTATTTTTAAAATTTGTAATTTTAAATAATTTTTATAAATTTTTCAAAAGACATTTTGAATTACAATCTATAAAAATTTTACCATTATCTTAAAGTAGACGTATTTCTAAGCATACCTGCAAAAAATTACAGATTTGTATTCATAATTTCCGAAGATATACGTGAATTTATATATTGGCGGGTTTTGAAATTTTGCATGTTTTTTGAAAGCGATAAAACATCGGCTTTACTCTTATATGCGCGCTAAGGTTGCCAAATGCGGCGATATGTGTTGTGCGCTTGTCTTTGGCACGATTGTGTGTTCTGTTCTGCGATGGTTTGGGGGGGCGATGTTGGTTTCTGTGGCAACCCTTTTTACGTGGAAACTTAGATTTGCTAGTTGGTTCATGTGGTAATCAAGTGTTTTCAAAATTTTAGTCGCGTGTCTGGTACAACTATTTTTTCGGATGGCTGGAAATTCTATAAGTATTTAGGGGAAGAAGGTTTTGAACATTTATTTGTGAAACATAGTATCAGTTTTGTGGATAGTGAGTCTGAGTGTCATATAAATACGATAGAGATTACGTGGCGGCGTGTTAAAGCGACGTTGCCGATTTATAATCGGAAATGCGGTTTGGAGTTTTATTTGGTGGATTATATATTTTTCCATCCTTGCTCTGAAACGGAAGAAGATGCTTTTAACAAATTTGTGGTGAAATTGTTTTGGTGATGTTTGAAATTGGTATTTCTGGTGTTCGAAGAAGCATTTATGGATAATCTTTGGATTATGGTAACTTGGCGATTTTTTGGCGAAAATTTGGCGACCAACCCAGCTACAGCAACCTGCTAGTTTTTGTTTGGACGCCATTTTGTTTTCACGAAGTAAAGGCATTTTTTTTTTTTTTTTACTCAACATTTCCAACATTTTTTTCCAACAATCTGCTAGCCGAATTACGCTTATGCTAGAACTTTTATGGAACAAAAGTGCTTAATCATGACGAAGATTAGGTGCGAAATCGGGACAAAGTGCAGAATCGTCCACTGCTTGCCGCGTTTTTACGAATTGCACATACACGGTATCATCCAGGTACACGTTGACCTATTTTCACTTAAAAAAAATCCCAGAATTGCACAAAAATGGCATTGCGCATACTCTTGACTGTATCCATGTACACTGCTAAGTCCTAGCTAGTAACCTTTATCGCCTTACCAAAATATCGCCAAACTACCTGTTACCATATTCCAAAGATTAGCCGCATTTATTTATGGTAAGTGCATTTTGTTTTATTCTTGTTCTTATTTAGTAGAATGTTATGCTCATTGTTTTTTAGCATGAATTTCTGTTGTTATTGTTTTTTTTTTTTTTTTTTTTTTTTTGAATTGTTTGAAATTTATTTTGTCGATTAGTGCGCAATGCATAGATTGTGCAATTCGTAGATGTTTTCGTGAAGCTTAAACAGAACGCTGTGTACACGGTATTCTTGAAATTTATTGTTGTTATGTTAATTTATTAAAGCGAGGTGTGCGTAGTTCTTAGATTCCTTCGCTACCTAGATTGTGCGATTGGTAGATTTTTTTAAGGTTTGAAAAGAAAACTGTGTACATGGTATTCTTTGAAATTTATTGTTGTTATGTTAATTTATTTTAGCTCGGTGTGCGTAGTTTGTAGATTCCTTCGCTGCATAGATTGTGCAATTATGTGATTTTTTTTAACTTAAAACATATCACTGTGTATATGGATTCTTGTCGAATATTTTTAGTTAGAAACTTTACGGTTTTGCTATCTAAATTTTTTGGTTTTGTTTCGGATTTTTATCTTAAATTGTGTTTTCAAAACGGGGTTTTTGCACGTGCGAAAATAGCGTTTTTGCAGACATTTTAGGCTAAAAGTTCGAAATGTAGACAAAAAATTTAGGTAGTAATATGGCGGCGTGAATTTTCTCCCAAAAAATGTTTGATGAGACACTGACAAAAATATGCACGAAAGCAACATAATCATTAGTAACTAGGCCCGACCACACCATTTTCTATTGCTCAATAAACCCCCTTTTCCGATTTTTCTAGCAAATCGTATCAAACGATTGGCAGTCAATAATATTTTTAACATTGCGTGAATCATTAAATGAGTCACGTAGCTGTTTTTTTTTTTTTTTTTTTTTTTTACAGTTACATTACATTTATATTTTTTTTTGTGTGTGAAGTTTTGTTTTACATAATTTTTTTTTTATCTTTTGGCGTTGTTAAATGCTCATAAGATGTTAAAAGCTAGGTTTTTATCTCAGAACTAATACTACCATCGATAACAGGTCTGATTCGACCTGAACTCCAAACATTTTCAAAGAACCAGCTGTGCCAGGATGAAGTTTTTGCTCTGGTAAGAGATAGGCTGACTAGTAGTACTGAAATTCTAAACAGCGCTCTTTCTTCAAAGAAAAGAAAATATACTTGTAGTGCGTAGTATTAGTTTTTATCCACGAGGAGATAAAGACAGCCCTAATCTTGTTTATAGGGAAGTTTATCAAATGGATGTATAAAACCTACATTTCTGTTGCATTATAAAGAAACCATACACCGCTGTTACAAACAAATATTACAAACCTTTTTCTAGACTATGTAAATGTCCTAATGTAAAATCATGTCTACTACCAGCCAAAGCAGATAGTTAAAATGCGACTGAAGCGTCCTACAGAAGAAGTAATTTTATTACTAAAAATGGTAAAAACCATTCAGTTCCTTAAAATTTGAGCTTCTTTCTCTCTCCTTACTATCTGCTTTCGTGGTGTAACTGGACAGCAAGTCCGGCTAACAATCGTGATGTCCGAAGCGACCGTTGTGAGCACTGCTCGTTGTCATGGTTCATGTTTTGACAAAGCTAATGACTCTACAAATGGCGACTGAACAAAAATTTGGCTGACTATAAGACCCTTATCCCTTCTACCGACGTGCGCATTCGAGTTCGCTCGCAGACTTGTAGCGTGAAGGTGCTCTTGCCCCTCGCTCCTGATTTTGCACTGAATCGAACTGCTTTTGACTTGAAGCTCGCAGAAGGTTGGCATGCTGACTTCGGTCTGATAAGCTGTAAAAAGGCCATATGAGCTTTTGCTGCTTTTTCCACTAGTACCATGGAACGGTTTTTAGAACTCGTTGCTGCTGAAATCACCTCCCTTGTGCTTGCTAACGAGGGGCATGGTGAATTATCGGCTCAAGAGGCCTGCGACCTCGCCTTTTTTCAGAGATTCAGAGCCCTTGCTGAACAAGAATTTGTCAACACCCGTGCTGAAGCTGCAGCGCAAAACTGCGCTGCTGAGGTTTCTGTAATTGCCCCTGCTAAAGAAGTCCCCCCGCAGCCGACTGCTAAGCCAAATTCCCGAAAGGCAAGCAGCCCTGCAGGATCAAATGATGAATTTACGAAATACAAAGCCTTAGATGAAAGCTCTAGTGATGATGATGTAGCCCCAAGAGGAGATAGAACCCAAGGATCTCGTAAGCCTATCAGAAAAATCGTCCAATTGAAACATCCTGATTCGTAGCCGCAGAATGTTGTTGAGCCGCCTACTCCTGCCCCTGTTCCCGCCTCTACGGAGAGCATGGACACCAATGATGCACTACTTCCAGCCAATCCGGATCCAAGAGGCCGTAAGCCACCTCCAATCATCATTAAAGACGAAAGATACAACTGGATGGAAATCTGTGAACTGTTAAATAAGCACAACTTCTCTGCGCATGACTATTTTGGTCAAAATATCATGGATAGCATTAAACTAGAAGCCAAACTACCCATCATCTACCGTCAACTAGTTAAAGTGCTGAAAGATGCTAAAATCAGCTACCACTGCTACGAACTGCCCGAAACTAAACACGTCAAGGTAGTTATAAGAAATTTACCCTCCTATATGCTCCCTGCTGATATCGCTGATGTCTTAATCTCCAAAGGATTTTCTCCGATTAGGATTAATCAACTTACCAGACGTCGAAATGGTGATATTCACAAAATGCCGCTTTTCCTTGTCACTTTGGGCAAAAAAGAAAAAAATAAAGAAGTATTCCAAGAAAAATTCCTCCTTGGGATGAAAATCCAGATGGAACGATACAAAAGACGGGCTGAGCCCCTGCAATGCTATCGTTGCCAGGGGTTTCATCACTTCCAAGCCAACTGCTTCCATGAACCCGGATGTGTCCGCTGCGGTGGCCCTCATTAAGCTTACCAGTGCAAGTTGGATAAGTCCGCTCCTCCTAAATGAGCAAACTGCTCCCAAGAAGGCCACACAGCCAATTTCAGAGGCTGCGTAAAATTCCCCAAGCCTAAAAACGCTTCATCTCAGCAGCAAAAAACTTTTAGTGACAGAATAGTCACAAATAAATCCTACTCTAAAGCTTTAACTGGCGGTCTTGCTGTGGAATCCATCTCGGAAGCAAAGGAAATCTACCAAGACCTGAAATTGCTCGTCGATACGATTAAGGAATCTGGTCTTACTCTTCTCTCTAAACAGCCTGCTGATAAAAGTTCTACAACAAATTTGAGTGTAACTAGTGCTGCTCCTCTTAATGGATAAATGCACTTTACAATGCAGCCCTATACGTTTCGTAGTATGGAACGCCTGCGAGCTCCCTACCAAGCTGTATGAACTGCAGCACTTCTTCACGGAACATGACATTGATATTGGTTTCATTACAGAAACTCTTGCACAAGCATGTCACAGACTGTGTATTCCAAATTACCGTTCCTATCGTTGTGACAGGCACAGCCACAGAGGCGGAGGTGCCATGATTTATGTAAAAAGAAGCATCCCATCTTGTCTCATCAGTGTAAATAGATCATTTAATTGTGAATTAGTTACTATATGTGTCTCATTACCGACTTACAAGAATGTGCATTTTCGTGCTCTCTATAACGCTCTGCATAATAACCTCAGTGCTCAATTTTTAAATTCTCTATTTCCAACTGATATGCCAACCATTGTGGCCGGTGATTTAAATGCGAAGCACTGTGATTGGAATTGTAGAAGTGGAAATCGTAATGGGGATATTCTTCATAGTTTTATCTGAAGTCATCCGAAAGTGCTCCATGCCCCGCTGGAGTACATTTATTGTCCTGGCAGACTGAACCGCTCGGATATTCTTGACATTGTACTCACAAATATGACTTCTCCTTTTTCATTAAGTGTACTGCATGAACTTTCTTCGGATCACCTCCCGGTGATCGCTACTATTGGGATTTCTAAGGATTCTCTCTCCTCAGTGAGAAATATCACGAACTTGATTTTATTTGAGAATCTTATGAAGGACAGTAATCTCAATTTTTGTAATCTAAATTCCAATACTGGAATTGATAATGCAGTCTACCTCCTCACTAACATTATCCAACAGGCTATTAAGAATGCATGTGAAACAATCACTAACAATGAAAAGCTGTATAAGCTCCTATCCAACATCCGTCAGATGATGAAGCAAAGAAATGTACTTCGTAAGAAATATCACCTTACGTGGGACCCAGCACTCAAAAGACAAATTAATCAGCTCAGTGAAGTGATTAAACGCCTCATCAAGGAACTCAGAGAAGAACTTTGGAATGAAAAAATACTTGATCTTAACGTTAACGATTGTTCTTTCTGGAAATTCATCAAAAACTTAAAGTATGATTTCTCTAGCAATCCCCCCCTCTATTATGGCAATCAAGTTGCAACTATCAATAATGACAAAGCAAATATGTTTGCGTCCCACCTTGCCAAGAAGTTCCAGCCAAATGATTGGCCGGTGGATCCTAGTTTTGAATTAAGTACCTTCTTCAAAGTTAGAGATTGACTCAACGCTAATAATCGTAGTACTCGTACCACTCCTTCTGAAGTTCATAGTGTTATCAAGAACTTAAGTATTAAAAAAAGCACCTGAAATCGATAAAAGTTCTAACAGAGCGATCAAAGTACTCCCAAATAATATCATCTGCAAGCTCACCGGACTCTTCAATGCCTGCTTAACTAACGCATACTTCCCTATTCAATGGAAAATTGCCAAAATCACACTTATTCCGAAACCCGGAAATGATCATTCAACTCCTGATGGCTTTCGACCGATTAGTCTTCTCCCCGGGTTGGGAAAAGTGCTTGAAAGGATCTTGTTTCATAGAATGAAGGACTATTTCAGTTTGGATTCCGGTCTAAGTTATCCACGACAAAACAACTGCTCAGAATTACGGAATTTGCGGGCGCTGCCCTGCATTCTAAATTAAATGTTGCCCTCCTCATGCTAGACGTGGCAAAAGCTTTCGACCGCATCTGGCATGAAGGACTCATCGCCAAGCTCATCGAACTGAATTTCCCAAGGGAACTTATATTCATGATCCTCTCCTTTCTCTCCCGCCGCACGTTTCGTGCAAGTTGTGGAGATGGTCTTTCCTCTATGCAGACAATTAGTGCTGGAGTACCTCAAGGAAGTGTCACCGGCCCAATACTCTTTTTATTCTACGTATCTGACTTCCCAAATGTGAAATTTCATAATAACTCCTTATTAGCATGCTACGCTGACGACACTGCCCTGGCAGTGAAATCAGCAAATGTCAACCACGCAATTAAACGACTACAAAGTGTCATCCCGATGATTGAGAATTGGTGCAAAATGTGGAAAGTCTCCATAAATGCCTCTAAATTGCAACTTCTCATCATACGTCGCTGTAAGAAAAACTCTCCATCAAAAAAGACCTTATCCTATTAATGAAAGAGTCCCTATTGTGAAGGAAGCTAAGTATCTTGGGATTATCCTTAACTCAAAGCTAACCTGGACCAGTCATATCAACAACGTCCGAAATAAAACTCTCAAAGTCATGAAATGTCGCTTCCCAATTATCGGGAAATACTCTAAACTCGATCTAACCAAAAAGAAACTCATTTATACCTCAATTATACGCCCCATCATGTGCTTCGCATCACCAGCCTGGGCAGCAGCCAAAGACTCGGATATCCAGAAATTGCAAATCATTCAAAACAAGTACTTACGCATTATCACGAATTCACACTACTTTGTCCGTAACGACCTTTTACATCATGATCTAAAATTGGATACTATAAAGGAATTCCTGCACAAGCTGAACAGGAACTTTTACGCTGGAGCACTTGATTGTGAACATTTGCAACACTTCATTTTGTTCCACTACGAAATCCTCAATGAGGATAAGTTTTTACGCCCTTATGCTGCGTATTTTATCACTCAGAATGACGGGAATCACAATTTCGCAACTTAATACTGTGCGGATCATCATTAAGTAACTGAGTGTGCTGTTTACGTTTTTCAAGCAGCATCCTCCAAGGTCTGAGGTTATGAGGGTAACTGCCCCACGTGACCCCCCTCCGAACTGTATCTGCTACCCATGGTGCAGAATTCTTGTACATATGTATATAGGTTTTGCTTCTATTTTATATATCCTGCCTATTTGCATGCCATTTTATGTGTTACTGCAATGTATTAACTATGTACCAGCATGTAGCTTTTGAAATTTTTCTGATCACGAGACCTGTACATATTAAGTTACCTGTCTACATTATCTGTACATAATGCCTTTACTGATGAGACCTGATGAGACATCTACACCATCTTCAATGTCATGCATCCACATTATACTTTTGATACTGCATGCCGTTTTGTTAGTAATTTTGCATGCAAAAGTTTATTTTAAATACTTCGTCTTGGACAGCCAATCCGATGCCTTGCCGCGTCACACGTGACTAATGGTCACGCCCCTTTCACCTCCTAGTTTGTCCTCCGGACCCACCCTGAGCATTCAACTCACTGCATCGCTCGTAGTAGCAACTTATATGACAACAGCCGGAACAAAACGAGCAAATTTGCTCGCTACTCGCGGGTTAACACTGGAACTGGAACTCGTCGCGCGCGGCTAGGTCATTTCCGAGAAACGAGATTCTAGTAACACTGGTTTAAACGAAAGGCGTCCGGGATATGTTGCGTTTAGCTAGGCGACACATGTTCCGTCTATGCGAAACATTTTGAAACTTTTCTGAAAATGTTCCGTCTGGTTACGTAAAGATGAACCAATCAGACTCTGCTTCTGAAGGATCACGGGTAATTTTCAATATGGCGATGGCTTTCGTTGTGAAATCATGGACGGTGGAAATAGATGCCCATTTAATTGAGGAAATGTTGAAAAAGCCGGATTTATATTGCTGTTTTGTTGTAGTATAACTGTCTAAGACATTTTTAAATGTTTATATATTCATTAAATTTATAATCGTAGAAATTTCAGAGTAGACAATATTTTATGACGTGCTATTTCTGATGATTTCTTTAAAAATTATTCGTCGCCAAAAGTTCGCCAAATTTGTCGTATTTCGTATTGATCGTGTGAAAAGAATGTTATTGTTATATAACAGAATTTTTTAAATTAAGTTTAAGGGGAATAATTTTTTAAAATATGTTTGTATATGCGCAACTTTACTTTTCTGCTAATTACTTTTAAATTGAAACTGCATAATCAGCAATTATGTTAAAATCAATGATTATGTATATTTATTGAAACACAGATTATGTAAGTTTATTTGAAGTTACTTCTAATTCATATAACGATTATGTAAGTTTATTTGAAGTTACTTCTAATTCATATAACGATTATGTAATTGTCGGGAACTGTATAGTCATCTGTTCTTTGCACATTATCATGGATATGGAATACACAGTTGAAAAATAATTGAAGTGCATTAGGCTAGTTATTAAAATTCACCCACTTACACACAACCTTTGCATTTGTCACTATACATGGTAATTTAAACAAAAAAATTGAGCAAGTAGCCTTTATGAAATATTTAACATTTTGAGGATGAAATAAAAATTTTTGTACATAAAAGTTATTAAATAAACATTTGGTTACAAAAATAACTATTTACAATAATAAAATCAAATATATGCAAGAGATCATTACAAAGAATAGAACTTCTCTTTTTTCACGTTTTTTCTCTTTACCTTTTAGAATCGCCAGAGTCAAGATAAAAGTGATTTACTTTATGGCCATCACCTTTCTATTATTTTCCATAACTAATAATAAAGTTTAAAACGAAAAGAGTGTGAACGATGCAAAATACAACTAGGAAAAGCAAACTTGAAAGGAAACGTCACTTTCTCCAATCTGAGCAATAACTGATTCTTGTTTAGCTTTCAGCCTGTTTACCAAGTGAAGATGGTAACCCGATTTCGCGGAAGTTTACTTCCCAGAATTGTTCCATCTAACGTTATATTCCGGCAACAAATAACGTATGTCATAGAAGCCTAATTCTTTGCCATCAGAATTTGACGTTTTGGTCCTTTCCTTCCCAATCGGATTATAAAGGTATTTTCTCTTTCCTTACTGCATGAAAGCATTCCTACATGGTGCTTCTGCTTGGGGAATGACTCTAAATAAACATGCTCGAAGATAATTACTTTCTTTAGAACGTTTATTTCTTCTACCAATCACTAAAGCTTAGCGAACAAGTCCTACAAAAAGTTCTTTACAAATTTTACCAGGCATTCCTCCAATAATCCTCACTCTCCTGAAAAGAAGCAGTAACACGTCTGCGACAACCAAGTTTCTTCAACTCTACTATTTATCATCCCTCAGATTATGAGGAACTTAGACAAAATCAAGACATGCATCCAGCGTATTTATCCCCAAAAAACTTACTAATTTATTTTAATTACAAATATTCTCAGATGGATCCAAAAGAGAGTTGGATGCAGGTTGTACGTTTTGTACTTTTTACAATAGAATGCAAATTAAAACCTGGAGAGCAAAATTAAACAAATTAAATTCTATCTTCCAGGCAAAACTATTAAGAATTCGAGGGGCAATTAAATTTGCAAAAATGTTTTCTACAACTAGTATAATAATATCTGACAGTGTTTCGAATCTTCAAGCTGTAGTAGGGCAAAGTCGCTCTAGATTAGTGGGAAATACTCAATGTCTGTTAACGCACGTTCCAACAGGTACAAAACCAAATATATTGGACACGTACCCAAGTGGGCATTGTCGGCACTAAGATCGCTGATCAGCTAGCACGAGAGGCTACAAACAGTATTTTAGCATCAATTGTTTCCTTGTTTAATCCAATTTCTTAAAATCTCATTTAGAAAAAAATCTTATGTCACAATGGAAATTTTTATGGTCACATGAAGTCACTGGAAGAAGAATATTTATCTTCTTACCCATTCCTTCATGCAAATTAAGTTTCTACAAATAATTCAGTGACTTAGCTTCTGACAGCTCATAGACCTATTGTGGCCTACTTATTTCGTTTTGAGTTACATAACACAGACAAACAGACAATTGCATTTGTGGCTTACCAGGAACATTAGACCACTACTTGTTTCAGTGTCAAATAACCAAAGATCTACATTTTTGGCCCTATGCAACAAACAATGCTCGTGAATGCTTTTAGCTGATTCTCAGGAAAGAGCTTCTGATTCTCTTCGCCAGGAGCTTCAGACTCTAATGAACTACCTTATTATAAACAGCGACTATCTCAAAACAGTATAATTATCATTTTTATTATATTTTTTTATCTATTAATGCTATTAACGTAAATAGCAGTCAGAAAAGTGGCTTCTAATCTTAAGGATAATAGTGTCACTTTTGTATTATAATGTTATTTTATTGCAGAAATGAAGCAGAAAAATTATGAGCAGAAAAAGCTAAAAGTCATTCAGACAGAACAGCTCCTCATTCTGTGGTTTCTTGTATGAAAGCACAGCCTACTGGTAATCGGAAGATCTGGTGTTCGAGTCCTGGCGGAAGGCATTTTGCATTTTCCACGTATCGCTGTTCAACAAACCTAATAACTACCTATGTATTTCTGTAATTTTTCAAGAAATTGCTGCAAACAAGACTGCGAAACTGAAGGCATGGACTTTTTTTATTAAAATCTATTTTTTTATTAAAATGCACACGAAAACTATTTATAAAAAATCTTCAAAAAGCATCAATATAACCCTGTCCGATTCTCGATTTTACACCAGTTCCCAAGAAGAAACTGTTTTCGACAAAAAGAACAGCTTTCGCAAGAAACGAAAAAAAATCTCCATTGTAAGGTGTGCTTTGAATTTTTTTCACTAGATCCATTGATTCATCTCTGAGAGCTTGGAGAACATTTCTGAACATCCGCCACGTGGTCGGGCTGAAACCAAGTGGAAAGTTTAAGCTTGACGGCCAACATGCATGTTGAACACCTTAAAATTCTGTGTCTTTACAGCGCCTTCTCAGCAACCTTCTCAGCAAGATAAGCTTCTAGGGAATTCGGAGGGAGGTTCTTCGGAGCATTTAGTGAAACGGAGCACCTTGTCACGATCACGCATATACAAAATACAGCGTCCCAGAGTCCTTCTGATTAAAACCCTTGAGGCAAGAATTTAAAAACAAACATTTATGAATCTAGTTAACTAACAATATTTACTAAACCGGAACAGAAAATTAAAATTTTTGCAAAATTTGCTTTGTTTTAGTCAAGTAATACTTACACATTTCTAAATTTTCCATGCTGTATAGGGTACTTCCCAAAATTTCAAACAACACGCAACTTATAATAGGTACTAAATTCATAATATTACAACTACTTTTAGGAATTTAACACCGTATTAACACATTACTCATTACATTAAACAATTTACCTGAAACTAAAAGTTTCTGAAAATTCATTAACTCGATTCAGTCTGTAGATATCTTAGTAATGATTCTATTGATAATTTTGTGTTTAGTCTATGGGGCTAAGTGCATTCGCATTTTAGTTTTCAGTTCTGTGGTTTATGTTCGATTTTGAAGCCCGAACATTTGGATACATGGAGATCACCTTATAAATCTTTAATTTGTACCTGATTGTGAATTTAGCGACGTGAGATGTCGTTGATTCATTTGGATTGCAATAGGCCGGCTAAAAATATTGAGGTTAAACTTCAATATTGGGCGGGGCGTGAAGTATTTGCGAATAATCTTTCTCATAGCGGCTGTAGTAGATCGTGAGGCGCGCGCAGTTGGGTCTTTGTCCTGGTTCTACGGAAATCTGTATGCAACTCACTTTAGCATCGAATGCGGATCTAATTTCCTCCTCAGCTTTTATGCGAGGTACCGTATGCTATCTTGAGGGAACGTATCACGCTTAGGCCCATATCACACGGCGTTTGTTTCACACGAACAACTTTTTCGGACAATTTTTCTGCCTGGTTTACTATTGAAAGAAAGACGCGCGACATTTTCCTTCCTTTCCAAAAAAATTGCAGGTTGTTCGTTTTCAACCAATCAGCTATCAGCTTCGAATGCTATCAGCTTGTTTGTAATGGGGGTTTTCCTGAGTTAATCCCAAAGCGATCTGTGTTGATTGGCTGTTGTGACAAAGCAGAAAAATTGTTCCAAACAGTTGTTCTTCCGAAACAAACCGACGTGTGATAGCAGCTTTAGAGGGTTTGATCTTAAGTTGAGCCAGACGACATTTCTCTAAAACCTCGGACACGTGCTTCAAGTGTCCCTGTCACTTCGATGGTTTTCAGAATTTCTGCAGTATACTTTTCTATAATTTCCTCTTTTACCTTGTCGTAGCGTTTAGTGTTTTGCCCTACATTGGGGGGGGGGATTTTCTGTTTCTGTCGAGGTATTGAAACATGGGTCAACCCTGTGGTATTGTCAAAAATAAGTCTGAAAAATTTCTTACCAACTGTTCCAACTTTGTTCTTCTTGTCCGGCTTCAATGTACTTCTTTTTCCATCAGCGCATCCTTATCAAATTGTATCGCTTGTCCCTGAAAATTAATTTTCGCGCCAACAGATTCATGAAAAATCCATCCCAATATTACATGAACCTGCAAATTTCTCACTGTAAAAGGAACCACCTTTTCGTGCTTATTTTTAACCTGCACCTATAAAGTCACGTGCCTTATGCATTCGCATTCTTTTCCTTGGGCCGCTATCACCTACTTTCCTGCCACGTCAAACAATGCGCATTGTCTAAAATTTTTCCTGACACATTTTGTGGCCAAAATCTGCGTTGCACCCCCTTGATCAATAACGCATCTGAACGTTTAACACTGTTTGAATCACTGGGGGAAATTTTTAAGTAGCGCCGTATTCAATCGGATATGAGAGGGTTTTCCTCTGTCTGGTGTGTTTGTCCTCTGTGCTACTGCACCCTTACCTAGTTTAGCATTTTCTGGTCTTTCCCCAAGTGCTTCTTTTGAGATTTATATTCGCGATTATTATTAGTGGGCGAAAAACTTCGGTCGACTTTCAAACCGCCTTGTACCGGTCAAACTTAAGTCTGCCTTTGGCTGCTGATTTCCGAAAATTCGAGCTCAACCTATCCTCTTCTCACCACTTACGCATACTCATTGAGACTCGTTGGCTTGCAAATTTCACCACTAGTTCAAATAATTGTTCGAGTGTGTCAGCGTTTCGTAGCTCCGAAAAGTCTTGCACCTGCAGCAACAACCTGGGCAATATAATTCGAATCCTATCTGCATCGGATTTCTTCCCATATAACAAATTTGTTACCTTCACTTCACATTTGTACCCTTAAAATGAAGACTGTCGAATCCTCCGCTCTAGTCTGATATTTAACAAAATGTTCCGACTCTAATTTTGCTCTATGTTTCATCACGGGGAATGCTTTGAAAAGAGCGGTCTAAAACGATTGAAATGTATAATTTTCACTGCCTGGTTCACCTAATTAAAATTTCCCAATTCCTTTCTACCAGCTCAGGGCTTGTCTTCTATTCGCAGCGGTTACTACGATGACTTTTTGCAACTTTTCAACAGGGTATAGTAAAATATGCGTTTCTAATCGTTCCAAAAATGCCAGCACCAAATTTCGAATATTGAAAGTGGTGAACGGTTTCATTGATGCGCGCATCATGTCTATAATAAAACCGAAGCTACCCTCGAACTTTTTGGTCTTGCGATATACAGTGGATAAAAAAAGTATTGGCAGTTGGCTATAATTGATCATATTTCCTAACAAAGGAAATGCTTGACAATTTTAACTGGATATAACGAACGCACAAATAATATACACACAAATCTAATTAAGCTTTCAATTTAATATGCCTTTTACACAAAATATACAACAAAAACCCAAATTTGCATGTCAAAAATTATTGGCAAAGTTCTAACTGCTATGCAAATTTTGTTATGTTGAGGTCATGTGTTTAGATTGATAAGAAACCCTGTTAATATAAAGTTTGCAGTGCTACTTTAAAACGTTATTTTACTAATACCGTGATAATCTGGCTTCGAAGTCGAAGGAATTGGATGCTAATGTTAAAAGCATGATTATTCAGCTCAGAAATAAGAGTTTAACACATCGTGCTATAGGATTACAACTGAAAATAAGTTTATTTACTGTTAGAAGTGTTGTAAACAAGTTCAACGAGACGGGATTGACGAAAAATAAGATTAGAAGTGGACGGCATGGAATATTTTCTGCAAAATAAAACGTGGCATTATCAAAGAGATTAAGAAACGCGCACCTCAGTTAGCCAAAGATGTTGTTAATACTTCGCATAAAACTTTTAGTATACAGACTATACGGAATGTGTGACATAAAGGTTGGAAGGGCAGCTAGAAAGAAACTTTTCATTTCAGAAATAAACAGGAGAAAGAAATTGGATTTTGCAAAATTTCATGTTAATTTATCATACGAATTTTGGAACTCCGTTTTTTGTCCTACGAATTAAAGTTTAACACTTTCTAAATGGATGACAATATGTGTTGAATTAAGAACACCTAACTGGAAAATCCTATCACCTAACTGAAAAAACAACATTTAACACCGACTGTAAAACATGTTGGAAGGAGCGTCGTAGTTTGAAGCTGTATGGCAGCAAAAAGAGTTAGTAACCTGCTCTTCACTGATGGCAATATGACAGCACATACATACATTGACATATTGCGCCATAACATGAAATTTAGTACCCCAAAACTTAGGCTTAAGAACATCATTTGTGTTTCAACAGGACAATGACCCTAAGGATGCAATGAACCTTACCTGGCACTTGTTTCTCTATGACAGGGGTGGACAACCTGTGGCTCGCGAGCCACATGCGGCTCTTTGAAGGATTATTTGTGGCTTTCGATAAATATACCTGAGTTGCCTTTTAATTTTTGTGTAATTATATATTAAAAAATTATTACCGTTCCGTGTGTGTTTCAAAATGTCTTTTAAATTATTACAGACAACAAATATGAAAGACTAAGTGCAACGTTTTAACAAATTTCATTCCGTCCAAGTTAAGAATGATATGACTCATCGAAAAGTGCGCGAACGAACATAAACAGAGGCGTAACAGTTCCGTACGTTGGATTTTCTTCCCCTTCGACTGCCTCGTGAATTATGGAAACATATAGGAGTCAACGCCTTGTCCGGCCGATTGCTTCTCGACGAATGACAATCTACAATCTACGCAACCGACCGACTCCAGACCGATTTTGAATTTGTAAACTTTCATTGCAACAGACAGTTGACATTGTGCTCTGAAGGAAACAATTTGTATCACTCGTGCTACGGATATAATTTGTAATCAGGAAATTGTGGTATGTTAAGTATAATTTGTTTCGTAGTATGTAACACGTGTTGTTATTGTTTTAATAACACAAAAGTAGTATTTTCTAAAATTCTTTATTTATTTCCAGTTCTTTTAAAAACATGACGAGAGAGAACGAAAATAAAAAAGAAAATACGAGCAAGAAATTAGAAGTTTTAATAATGAGTGGGAGAGGAATTTCTTTTTTATTGACAATATTAGAAAAGCATTATGTGTTATTTATAATTCTACCGTCAAAAGTTATAAAGTTAGCAACTTACGTCGACATTATGAAACCAATCATCCTCAGTTTTCTAATCAGTATCCACCAAATTCCAAATTAAAATCAGATAAACTTGCTTCTTTAAAATCAGATTTAAATACACAACAGTCAATTTTGATGACCTTTAGCAATCAAGCTAATAATGTGGCTGACGCCAGTTTTGTTATTAACGCCCGTTTCGTTGTTAAAGAAGAATTATTAGATTTAGCAGCACCTCAAGAGTCAACTCGCGGTGTCGATATTAAAAATGCATTAGATTCCATAATGAAAACTTTTTATGTGCGTCTTAATAAACTTGTAAGCATTGCAACTGATGGAGCTCCGACAATGCTGTGTAAAAAATCGGTCTTATTGAGCTTTTAAGAGATGATTCTCAAATTCCACAATTCATACCGATTCACTGCATAATTCACCGAGAACATCTCGTTATAAAATATTTAAATATCTTGATGTCGTGAAAACATTGTTACACACTGTAAATTATATTCGCACCAATCCAAAAAATCATCGACAATTCAAAAATTTCCCTGAAGAATTATAGGACGAAGAACTTCCAAATGACATTAATTTCTTTTCTATTGTTAGAATGTATTAAATTGATTTGTAGATTTGTTTGATCCAATAACTGCATTTCTAAAAAAAAAAAAGGAATTCAGAACCTATTCAGAATTAGAAGATGACGAGTGGTTACAAGACTTAATATTTTTGACTGATGTCATGGAACATTTTCAAACACTAAATTTACAATTGCAGAGGAAAGATAAAATAATATATGACATCTCAAAGTGTATATTTAGTTTTCAAACTAAATTACAACTTTTCAAAAAGACATTAAAAATAAAACACTTTGTCACTTTCCTCGAATTAAAAAAATTTGTTCCAATATTAAACAAGAAAAATTCAACGAGTATATAAAAAAGCTAGAAGGAATATTGACGGAATTCCAAAATAAATTTCAAGACTTGAAATATTTTAAATAGTCTCTTGATTTTTTTCCTGAATTCATTTGAAATTAACATAATTCAAGGTGAGTTTTCCATTTCCAATATAATTATGACCCAGAAAGCATCTGGAGAATTAGAATTAATAGAGATGCACGAATATCAAGCTCTACAATTAAAATATAAGTCGACGCCGATTACGGAATTTTGGAAATTTGTACCAGAATCAAAGTATCCTGAATTAAAAAAGGCTGCTTGCCGAATTATTTCAATAATCGGAACAACGTACTTATATATGTGAATCATTTTATTCCACTTTAAAATTCGCGAAATCCAAACACCAATGAGTATTAACTAACCAGTATCTCAAAGAATTACTGAAAAGTGATGTCACCAATTATTCACCAAATTTTAAAGAATTATCAAGAGAAGTAAAATAAATGTGTTTAATTTTTAAAATTTAAATTCAATACACGTATTTTGTACTTTTATTTATATGTTTTTAATAAATATAATTTCTGTAAAATTTTTAATACCTTTTTTGCATACCTTTTAAATACGTTTTTAATTGCGGCTCGCGAAAAATTTCAAATTTTGAAAATTTTTTCGGACTATCAAGGAACTTGGCCACCCCTGCTCTATAATGATTCTCGCGAGTTAAAGACATCGCCTCAATCGTCCGATATAAATTCAATCCAAAATTATGGCACAAATTGGACCTAGAAGTCAGGAAACATAAAATTTCATATAAAGAGGAAGTGAAGCGTATACTCCTGCAAGAGTGGCACAGAATTCCCATCAGGACTTTGGTTTTTCCCAATAGGACTTTTCCAACAATCAGGACTTTGGTTTTCTCTATGAAAAGTAGTTTACAAGCCGTTTTACGTACAAAAGGTATGAACACAAAGTATTAAATTTTGTTTCCTCATTTTGCTGTATGATCTTGCCGATACTTTTTGACATCCAAATTTAAGCTTTTTTTGAATATATTTTATGTAAAAGGCATATTAAAACGAAAGTTTTATTAAATTTGCGTGTTTATTATCTCCTGTGTTCGTTATGACCAGCTAAAATTATCAAGCATTTCCTTTAGCTAATATGACAAATTATAGGCAATTGCCAATACTTTTTTTTACCCACTGTAATTCGTATGCAGGTCGGAGTATGCAGGTTTTAGGGTTACTGTTGATCTGGAAGCTGAAGTCAATTCCTGCAGACCCTTACTTGACAAGTTAGCGAGTTATCGTTGCGTCTGAAATATTTTCCTCCTTCTCCTCCCTTTACCTGACATATTTAAAAAATATACAGCGGAAAAGGTGGCATTCTGGGTAACTAATAGCTATATTATTTCCTTTCATTCTACTGGTTGAAATTTTTTTTAGTTTTAAGCGTCTACATCACTGTTTTCTTCGTTTCCTGGAAAGAACACTTTTTTAAAATTAATCATATCATTTTCCGAATAATTTTTATGATAGAGGCTACAATCCGTTAGCTTTCTTTTTATATTAATTAACAAGCTTTGGAAACAGATGCATTTACATCAAAAGACTTGGTATGAATCTTGAGGATACTCATTCATTTGTTTCATAAATGACGTCTCAGAAATTTTTGAGTAAAAGGTTTATAAATACCGGTTCTCTCCCGATCCAGACTGTCAGACACTGCTTCTCAAGCATTCTCGAGCATTTTATCGAACATTTATCAATCTCATCACCAAAAGCAATGCCCAAGATGCACCATAGGATATCGACCGATATTTCACCCGCGAGAACTAGAAAAAAACAACCAAGCCTAGTGGGATTTGAGCCAATACACCGCAATTCGAACTAGCTATTATTCTCCGTTAACCAATAAACCGTCTAGCACAACAACTTTACAACTGTTACATTTCAAGTAATCTGCTCTGTTGTTACTTTAAACCATTTTTATACAGATTTCAACAAGTTTCTGTATTTCAAAGAATTTTTTCCTTAAGAAAAGAGTCTGTTAAAATATCTAGATATATAAGCAGGTTGCAGGCTTTATTTAAATGAGGCTGCAGCTCTATTTCTTTCAAAACTGATTAATATATGATAAAATGAGCGTAAAACTCGAATTGCCGAATTTCTCTAAATAAAGCAGAGAATGACTGAACATAATTTCAGCACTGTGAATAGGCTGGCTCTGTAAGCAGAGCTTTCGAGTTGTTCAAAAGTTCTACTTATTAAAATATTTATGAGTTAGTAAAATATTTATTATACTTTTTACAATTTACAATAAGTTAAATGCAAAATTGTTCATGCCATTTTGTTCCAGATTCGTGGGGATGAATGTAATTAATGTGTTTATTAGGCTAACAAATTTAAAATCCAGCTCTGCTCTCCCACTACAGAACATGTCTAACTAACAGTTAGGATTTAAAAAAAAATACTTTTCTCTTCATTAGCCTAAATTTAAAATTTTACTGTTCCTATGCATCATGAAATATGGAATGACAACAAAACGATACTATTTTGTACGCATTGTAATAAATTTTAGAATTTGAATAAATTACTCATTTCGACTTTGAAGTCTCACAACAGCTACAATTAAAATTATTCAGTAAGGAAAGTTTCCAAAATTAAAATTGCAGCATATTTGGCACTTCCTATCGTCCGCGAAAGGCCATCCACTTTCATATCGAGAGACTGTGTTATCAGCGCTTTAGAAATCCTTAGAAAGACAGCTGGAATGCACTGACGTTAAGTGGTAGTAACGCGATAAAATCTTATCAATAAAGACCATTAGCTGAGCAACTGGAACTGACTGCTAAGGCAGGGCTTAATTTCTAAGATTAGAAGTGCCGAAACCCTATGGAAGACCGTCAGCAAAGAGGAACAACAGTAAATAAATAAATAAAATGACTATTAAACTCATTACTAATTTTAAAATTAAACAGCTAATTACTATCAAATTAACTAATAGCTATTTAATTAATATTTATAAATTGTTATTTAATCAATAATTATTATATAATTAATTAAAATTTAATTGATAATTATTATATAATTAATTATTATTTATTGAAATAATGAAAGATTAAAGTAATTAAATAATTAAAATGAAATAAAATGTAAAGAGATAAACTGAAATTTAATACACGGTTTTTAATATAATTTTATTGTTAAAATAAAATTTTCGAGATAAAATTTCTACTGAAATTGTTATTCAATTAGATAAAAGAAGTGCCGCAGCCTTCTTATTCAGGCCTCCAGTGCGTTCCTGCTAGAATTATGATATGATTTATTACAAAAACTAAGAAGCACCGGAGCCGAGATACGGTGGGCTACGGCCCAAGTTAAGCTCCGATTATGAGGGGGGGGGAAGTTCTTTTATCATCACAAAAATTAATAAGTATAGCTGATGAAAATTCCAGGGCGAAACAGAATGAAGATATGAGTGAGTGGAAATAAAAATTGAGGGTAATTTTGGTGAGAGAGAACGTTCTCTTTGACCGCGGCTCTCTGCTGATATAATTACAGCTATCAAGCAGATGTGTGTCAGGAGTAAAATGAGTCCTGAATCTGACACCTAAGGATGAATTTAAATTTGCTGTTTACGCTTCCCCCCCAATCAGTGGATACTGTGGGAAGACGATATATAGAACGTGCTTGAGCAATTTATCTGGAGCAATTTATTGTACTCGCTGTCACTTAACGCACATTTAAGAACACAAATTTTCCTTCCTGCGAAGATAACTAACTGTAAGCATCGATAACAATACACTAGGTACGATGGCATGCCGAGAAATTTACACGTTCCTAAACAAACTCCCTCAAATTTATTGCCCTTCTTAAAGGCAAAGGTTTCCGTATTTGAGTGAGGGGACTTTAACGTCTCATGAGTTCGTATTTTTAGGTAAATAAAGTATTGCAAGGTCTGCTTATTGTTAAACTAAAAAGTTAGGAATTCTAAATTTTTTCCCTTTAAATTGTGGTTTATTTTATAAAAAGAAGTACCGGAGCTCATTTTATTTAGGGCTCCGGTGCGCTCCGGCTAAAATTGTAATTTATTTTAAAAATTGAAAAGTACCGGAGCCGGGCTCCGGTGGGCTCCGGCGCAATTTAAGCACTATGCTAAGGTGAATGAGAGATTTCATTATTCATTCATTCACATACGGTGAATGAGAGATACAGTCATAATTAATGTACTACAGATTTTTCAGAAATAGGTCTTAAATTGATGACAGCAGTTTCAATCAATGAAGACGACAACAAAGCAATACCTCTTGACTTCGAGAGATGTTAAAAATTACGATGAAACGGCTGATTTACGAAAACTAAACGTCCGAATGAATGATTCAATCACCGTTTATTTTCGTAGGGTGTATTAAATTGTTCTTGTGAATTCAAACTATTTTGTTGCCATTCCGAGAAAATTTATTCTATTTATAATGCCCGGGATCGTTCACATTGTGCTTTCACTGCTACAATGCATCTTGCACTACATTAAACCTCTAATACCGCCATATGATGCAGCTTAACAGTCTTTTATATCGCATTTTAACAAATCAGATATCGACTCTTGTATGTGCATCTTAAATGTCCTTGAAATTCACTAGTGATTTCTCCTGTTTGTCAAAGACATCTCAAGAATTTATGTCAACCCATGAAAAGATTGCACAATAACTATAGTGACTCAATCTGCTTCTAACGACTCGTAATTACAATTTTATTATGGTAAGATAATGAACTACTTTTTTTATTCCTTTCGATTACCTAAATAAGTTTTGTGAATTATAGGAATGCGATTGCGTTATTGATCAAAATTTAAATTATTTTTATCCTATAATTATTTCCGTTTTGAGATTTATATTAAAATGAGACTCTTGATAACATTTTCTGATTTAAGTCCTTCACTGTAAATGATTGAGTTGCTGTGCTTTTCTTTCAGCAATAGCGATAGCCATAATTACCGTATTTAACTTCATACAACTTGGAAAACCCTGATCCAAAGCAATATTTGAACTCCAAGCTAATACAACAATTTAAAAATAAAAAAAAAAGTTTAAAAATGAAATAAAAAAAATTTAATAATATGAACCTGAATCCTGAACAAACCGGTTTTCAAGTACAAAATTCTTTTTAAATATCTTATCATACAAAATTTTAAATTCAGTAATTATATTATAGCTTAAACCAGCATTCTCAAATTTTATTTGCCCCATGCACCCCTTTTATCACCCTTCCCCCTTCCTTTTGAAAATCCGAAAATTAAATATATACATTTACCTAGATTTAGAGCATTTTGAACGTGTTTTATAAATTAAACAACAAAATGTATATAAAATGATGACAAATACCAAAATTTGAATAAAAGTATTTTTATATACATAAACTAACGCTCAATGTGTAACAGTTAAATAAAAGACTGACCGCATTTTCCCTTGCTTGAAATTATGAAATAACACCCCCGATAGAAGATCCCTAGTTTAAGCTAAATTGATTTCATAATGAATTTCAAATGTCAAAAATACTATCGGACACTCTGAACTAAGGTCAAAATTTCTTTTCCATTTTGAACTCATTTATTTTATACTTAGTTTTCCTATCTTCATATTTATGACTGTTTATTGGGATTTAAGCTAATTTTTGACAAAATTTTGAGCTAGTATTCTCGGTGTCTCAACAAGTTTACCTTTTAGTATATTGTTGTCAGTTTTATCTCTGTTTCTTGTTATTGGACTTATCATAACTCTCCTAAGGTTTAAGATTCTGGACTGTTAATTTTAATGAATTGATTATTACTTTGATTCTTGAAAACTTGCAAAATCTGACTTCGAATCTTTAATTTTGTAATAAACACAAAATCGTTAACAAAAATATGGTTTTATTATAGTAAACAACTTAAACTGAACTCAACACAGGAAGATTAACAAGAACAACATCTTAAGGTGGAGTCTCAGTATTACCACATTTCTTAGCATTACCACATGGCTGCTCTTGGACGTATTCCGCTCGGCAGCTGGGGAACAGTGTTGCTAGGTAGTGAAAATTTTCCCAAATTTGCAACTTTTGACAAACCTAGGCTACTGAAATTATATACGGAAAAGTTGCGATGTTCTTTCCAAAATTTGATGGACCATATATTATAGAATGTATTCAGGAATCCCCAGTAATTCTGAAAACTGCCAGTGGTGAACGGTCTAAAGCTAATGTCGACCAGATTAGAAAATATTAGGATCGTTCTTGTATACCGCTTCTTAAAAACTTATTACAGAGTTTCAGCAATGCCGATGCAAATAAAGCTCCGAGCCAAGAACAGTCAGATACAGCCTAGATACAGTTATTAGAAGGGACACTAAGAGGAAGGCAAATGGAAGAGGAAGTCTAAGAAAGAAGAAGAGGAAGCCTAGCTAAGAGGAAGGCAACCAAGCAGCAGAGGAAATTCAAAGCCAACACAGGTCAAAAGCGGAAAAAGACTTAAGTTAGGGGGGACAGGCAACGCAGCTATTGCCAAGGAAAAACGACTAGAACAGTTCATTGAACAACCAGTGTACCACTAGTGGTCAGCGATAAGGAATCTTTAACGTTCGGCAAAAGAGCCAAGAGGGTTTTCCAGCAAGCGACAGAGAGTCGAGGTTATGCAGCAAGCTTCGAAATGTACAGTACCCCACCGGAGACATTTGATGATGAGTCACGAAGAGATGAAGCTAACAATTCTGGATGATACCTTCCTCAGAAAGTCAAGATGATTAAAAGAGCGAAGCGAGAAGAGAAAGTTGGGCCCCCAGCCTGAGGAGCAACGTGTAGCAAGACACCAAAGGGTAGCAGCAACAAACACATATCGATCATGGAATGAGTTTTTGCAGAAACGAATAGCGGAATACTCCAATTCGAAAAGACAAGTAATTTTTTTAATTTTATTTTCAGGAAATCAGTGCTGTTATGTCTAAACGTACACTAAGTTGCTAAGATTTATCTGAATTTTTGGCCTCGAAGTGGGTTTTTTCTTAGTTGTTTCAACAAGAAGTTGAAATTTTTTATTTCAATGAAATTTTTCTTTCGCAGCAAGAGATACGCTGTTTAGTCAAGAGAACTATTTTATGCTATTTGGTGAGAGGGAATTGTTTAGTAGCAACTTTGTACAATTTGGACGCAAGGAAACGGAAAACTTGTATATATTGTATTTACAATTGTGTTTAATGTACTATGTATGTTTCTGAATGTCAAGTGTATTTATTTTGCTAAAACTAGTTGTAACTAAGTGTAAGAATTGGAAATTTTAAATTTACCGAAATTTAAAATGGGTTATTCTTTGGATTATGGTAACTTGGCGATTTTGGCCGAAAATTTGGCGACCAACCCTGCTACAGCAACCTGCTAGTTTTTGTTTGGACGCCATTTTGTTTTCACGAAGTAAAGGCATTATTATTTTTTTTTTTTTACTCAACATTTCCAACATTTTTTTCCAACAATCTGCTAGCCGAATTACGCTTATGCTAGAACTTTTATGGAACAAAAGTGCTTAATCATGACGAAGATTAGGTGCGAAATTGGGAGAAAGTGCAGAATCGCAAACTGCTTGCCGCGTTTTTAAGAATTACACATACACGGTATCCGTGTACACGACGACCTATTTTCACTTAAAAAAAAATCCCAGAATTGCACAAAAGTGTCATTGCGCACACTCTTGACTTTATCCATGTACACTGCTAAAGTTCTAGCTAGTAGCCTTTATCTCCTTACCAAAATGTCGCCAAACTACCTTTTACCGTATTCCAAAGATTAGCCTTAAAATGTAACGAAAAAGAAAAGCTAGCGAGATGAAAACTTTAAAGCTACTTACGTAACGTTAAATAGTTAGGCTCTCCGCCTGAACACAAAGTTTAATGCATTTCTGTATGAGCACTCTAGGAGGAGCTTAAATATAAGAAATCTCTTGAGGTCTAGCGTATCTTAGTTTATTAACATGTAGATTGTCTCTCAACATGGGTTTGAAAACATGGTAACATGGGTTTGAAAACACCCCACTTTCACTTACCTTGAAAATTTATTAGACTCATGCGCTCCAAAACTAGGTGTGGGGAAATTAAATTTGCTGGTATGAAAAATGAATTGATTAATTATCTAGCCAAATGCTTGTATTATATAAAAATTTTGATTAATATATTTTTCCTTCCAGATGCACTGGAAAGGGATCAAATTCAACACTCTGTAAGGATTACGTTAATTTTATTAACAGTTAAATTTTAAGTTAAAGTTTCTTTCCTGTCAAATTCTTAACTTCAACTTACTACTTCCGGCCAGAACGTAGTTTTGGAATCATTCTGAATACATTAAGTAAGAGGAGGAACGGTATTTAAACCGCGAAGTCTACTTGCAGAGTTAGAGAGAATCAGAGTTTCTGATTTGCACGCGTCTGCCTTTCGGCTACTCTCTCTCTCTCAAAGCTGTTATTACGCTCGGCCGTACTGAAGCCCTTGATAAGCTTCGTAGTCAAATAGAGTTAAGGGGCCAACTCGATTATAATCTTGATGGCTTCGGCTATATTTCTTTAGTTAATCTTAGTTTTAGTTTAATTCTTAGTCTCTTATTAGTTTAATTTAGTTTAATTCTTAGTATTTTATTGTACACTCCAAGACGGAGTTTTGTTAAATCTTATTGGACTAATAAAGGGTTAGTTACCTTCTTGTTACACAAACTTAAGCAATTATTCGCTAACTAGTTCTTAAGATTCGTCCCTTTCTACAGTAACTGAGAAATACACTAGTGAGAATTTTACAACTCAACTGATGTTAGTCAAAATTGGAATTTGAATATATATTGTAAAATTTTAAATTTAAGGTATCTAGTAACATTGCAAATAATAGCATGCAAATTTAAATGACATATAGGCAAAATCTGAATGAGTTCGGATATAGTATTTAAGTTAGCAGTTGAAGAGTTAGGAGTAGAAGAGTTAGTTACTAGGAGAACGGTTTACGCCGCGAAGCAAGATTTATGCCGCGTTGTTTGTAAGTAGCTCTGTAGTTGAATATTTGTGTTAGCCTCTCAGTTTTAGCTTATTTTAGACTCGGCTTTGCTGTGTGCAGCCGATAAATCTGATTTAGGTTGAAGTAGGAGCCAGCTGTGTAGTTGAAATTTGATTTATTCTGATTGTACATACCATTTTGTGTTTAAGTTACTTCGCCATAAGTGGTGGTTAAATTGTGAGCACCAAGTGTGCATGTTCTGTTCAGTACAGTTAAAATAAAAAGGTTGCTGTAACCTTCACCGGTGGTTATCTGTTTTCAAGACATAGCGAGAATTCGCTGTTTCGTCTTCAGTACAGTCTGCATTTTATGCTCCCTAAACGAATAAGACTCTACAAAGAAAATGTTTATTCATTGTCTCTCGTGTAAAAAGAAACAGAAACTAAAGATTATTATGATGTAAGATTCTGTGGTGTGTACTTTTAAGTTACGGTTGATTTAAATAATCTTAAGAACTGATCAGCGAATAATCGCTTGAGTTCGTGAGATATAGAACAACACGTAAGAAGGGTGAAATTACCCTTTATTATAAAGTTAACAGAATTCCGTCTTGGAGTTTTACAAGCCGCCACTCGGGCTTTAGAAAACTAAGAACTAAAACTTAACTAAACTAAAAAGATATAGCCAAAGCTATCAAGATTCTAACCGAGTTGGCCCCTTAATGCTGACTAACGGCGAAGCTATCAAGGGCCTAAAGTCCGGGCGAGCGTAATAATAACTTAAGAGAGAGTAGCCTAAAAAGGCGGACGCGTGCTAGCCAGAATCACTGGTCCTCTCTAACGAAGTCAGTAGATCTTCACGGTTAAATACTTCTCCTTATTTGCATTCAAACGCGATTCTAAAACTACGTTCTGGCCAGAAGTTGCAAGTTGAAATTCAGGAAGACCGGAAAGGAACTTTAACTCAAAATTTAATTGTTAAATAAATTAACATAATTCTTACAATGAAAATACAACTAAAAATGGAAGAAAATGAGAAAAGGGAATTGTGTAGAATGTGGAAGGAAAAAAAAGTACTTTTCTAAGTTTGAAGGGCAGAAAGCTCTTGAAAGAAGCATATTATAATCCAAAAACAGGATATTGTGTAAATAATGAATTAAAAAGGAAAACAGTTACCAAAGAAAGATACTGAAGAATTTTTAAGTACACAAGATGAATATTATACACGAAATAAAAACATCATTAGTAAATTTAAAAGAAGAAGAGTGTATGTACCAAGTAGTAATAATCAATTTGATGCCGATTTATCATTTGTTAAAAATTATAGTAAAGATAACGATGGAACAAATTATTTTTTAACAGTTATAGATGCATTTAATAAATGTGCATGGGCATTTCCTATAAAATGAAAAACCTCTGAAGAAGTAATATAAGGTTTCAATCAAGTTTTTAAAGAAAGAATTCCTAAACTTATATTGACTAATGAAGACACTGAATTTACAGGAAAAGCTACTCAAAAATTATTTAAATATTACAATATTAAATGGTTTACCACAAAAAATAAAGAAATTAAGTCTCCTGTTGTAAAAGAGTCTTAATAAATCTATCAGAATAAAAATTACAATATATTTATTTGTGAGAAAGATAAGGAAATATATTGATATATTTCCTAAATTAGTTAAAAATTTTAACAATTTATAGCATAGTTATAAAAATATGATACCTGTTGAAGCTACTCAGTCCGAAAAAGAAATAAAAGTTTATTTATGTAAATCTCCTAGCCCCCCCCCAAAAAAAAACCTTTAAAAAAGTCTAAATATAAAATAGGAGATCGTGTTAGAATATCTAAATTTAAAGCATTTTTTTAAAGAAAGGCCCAACATTTATGGAAGGATTTTTATTCAGATATTATAGAGCCAAAAATATTCCCATGTGTATATACTTGTAAAATAAAAGATTTAAATGGTGAAGAAATTGAAGGAATATTTTATGAAAATGAAATAGTAAAATATAATTTTAAAAAAAAGATTATGCATACAAGATTGAAAAAACATTAAAAATGAAAGGAAATATATTTTTAGTAAAATGTACAACAATAATTAATGGACAAATAAGGAGGATTTATATCTCTAAATGCGCAAGCCTTTGTCTTTGATAAATGGTTTTACTTATTCTGAATTCTACAAATTACGACAAATCTGAAGATTTTTCTGTTTATTATACACCGCCATTAAAATTAAAAAAATTGTTTTAAAACTAGTGCGGGTAAATATTTCAGTGTGGGTTTCAATGTGGGTTTTAATATAAGTAAAAATTAAAATCTGCATTGGGTGATAGAGAAGTAACTATATCTTATGCAGATTATATAATTACAGATTTAAATAAATATTTGATAAAATTATTAAGAAATGATTTTCCAATCAAATTTGTTATTGTAAAAGCAAGACAAAAAATATAAAATTATCTAAAGGATGAGAAATTAATTTAAAAATGAGTAAATTTCATAAAATTATAGGATTTAAGGAAAAAATATAAGGCTAAAGGAGACATCGAAACCGAGTATGACAGCCTCTCGTCTGAGATAGAAGGTAAATCTATTGCTGATGTAACTAACGGAAATGATAATATTTATATTTATTGTGATATAGTAAAGGGAGCATATGTAAATGAAAAAAAAAAAACACCACTGAAATTATTTATTCATTTAATAACCTAAATTCACCTGATAGTATGATTTAAAAATCCTTTGATAAACCGATATTTTCTCCGTTAATTTAAATGACATTAGTAGTATTCATATGTGGGTAACTTATTAAAATAATGACCTCATGATTTAAATAATTAAGAAGTTTAATATAATTTTATTGTCAAAGAAAGCAAAAATTATTTGAAAAAATCATGATCTCCTGATTTTTAACATAAATTACATCAACAATCATAGATTATATAAAAACTGAGGGAACAAGAATTTTTACAGTTTTTATTTTTTGTGGGGGGTTGTCTGAAGCACCAGTTTCACTGTCTGAATCGATAACAGAGAAGAAACTCTCAATTAAAAAACAAGCCATACGGGATAAATTAAATGAAATACTTTTAATGAAAGGACACTGTTTAAAAATTATGCATAAATAAATGGAAAAGATTTATGACTTAGCAGATACAAAACGCCATCATAATGAAGAAATTCATTGTGAAGAGACTTTAGAATATATTAATAAAGACGAGAATAGAACAGATCAGAGTGAAAATGCTAATTACATTTTATTATAGGAAAAAATATTCAAGACATTTTCTTCAATTAAAACTAAAAATTGTAAAAAATAAAAATTATAATGTTGAAGAGGGAAACGTTACTTTAAATAGTTTGGAAGGATTTATTTATACAATACAACTAACTATAGCAGGTAAACGTATTGAACCTCATAATGTAGATGCTTCATTATTGATTCATACTATTTTAATGATTCATTGAACTCCTGATTATTCGTCCCCGAAGGTAAAAATAAAATTTTCTATCATGTTACTTCCGATGAATCTGATAAGCGATTTATTATCTTAAAAGGAGGTGATATTGACGCCCCTAAATTATATGATGTCATAAAACTGAATGAAGATTTTAATGAAAGATTGTTTACGAGATGGTCTATCACGAAAAATAGCAATTTTATAAAAATATGGAGTCATTTAAAATATGCATTCTTTTCTTCAGAGAATATATAAAAAGCACTTAAAAATTTTGAAATTAAACTTGAATTTCAGAGAAATATAAGTGAAATATATATATATATACTGATGAAAAATATAATTATAAAGTAGTTGTGCATACAAAGATTATATCTGAAAACTTTAAAATGGAAAAAGAAGTAGAAATTGAATGGAAATGCTAAAATCGTCTCCCCTCTCTTCCTCTACCGAGAAGTACAAAATTACATCTACTTCAGATGATGTTTAAAGTTCATATATTTTCCCTCAGTGTGTTGAAAGAGAAAAGAATGCAGCACAAAATAATATGATATTTGATCATTTAGATGTGATTGATTATTATTTAACGGTTAATGAAAAGGAATTTCTCAATACAAATTATAAAATGGATTGTTCTAAAAATGTAGTAATATATTATATGCATCTCTTTTAAAAGCAGGATTGAATGATATTAATTCTGAAACAGGATATAAGATAGATCGTTTAAAATATGAAAAATTCCATCCTATTTTTTGTTATGATCTCTCTAATCATGAAAGTTATACTTCGATCAGTGATACTGAAATAAATTTCAGTATTACATTAAGAAATAAACCTTAAAAAGAATATGGATTTTACTTTATTTTATTAGACAAAAAGAAATGTATTTTAAATACAAAAAAAAAAGGAGAAATTACTTTGAGAGGAGCTTTAAAATTATCATTATAATAAGTGAATTTTTTTAAAAGTATCTCTGGGTATAGCTCATTTTCGGCGGCCGCAAAAGCGGCCCCCACACCACCTCTTTTTTGCGTAATATTTTTAATTTTAAATATTCAGTATAATATTTATGAAGCGCTTTTTGGTTGTCTGTTTTTTTTTTTTTTTTTTTTTCTTTTATTCCTTTTGTTTTTGAGCCTTCCTTCTTTTTTCCTTTTTTTCGGACCTTCCCTTCAAATTCTTTCCTTGTATATCTGCAACTGGTAACAAATCACATTAGTTCATTATATCATTATTATACAATATTATATTATATCATTATTATTTAATTATAATTTAACAGTACTTACTCAGCGACACATGCAGAATCGCGTCGACGATTTTCACGTAGAAGGGAATTAGTTTACCTGTAAAGCTGCTCGAGCCCACAGGACTATTTTTTTTTAATGAACCTTGCAGTTTTAAATATACAGTTTCTCATAATTTATAAATAATATTATTATTGTTTTATTTTTCTAAATAAAGCAAAAGTCTGCTTCATTTTATCATTTAAATTCGATAAAAATCGAAGTTTTAAACGATGCAATTATAATTACTTGTGGTGCCATCTACGAATCGAAATCATAGTTAGATATTAATTATTATTAAATATTGAGAACAATTTTAATGTTTTTTTATATTTTTTGAGGTAACTATTTTAATATTTTTTTTATTTTACTTTGGGATGGTATCATATTAAGAAAAAAAAAAAAAATACGGAAACATTCCAGATAAACGCCTTGAAACAGGGTGTTTGGTCTGTTCTGATTTTAATCTTTTTGAATTTTTAGGGTGTGCTTAAAATTACACAATTTTAAGATTTTTAGTATTAATTTTTAATTTTTTCTGAGTGTCATTACTTCATATTTTTAAGATTGCCTTAAAATGCTGTGTAGAAAAAGTTTTAAACCAGGTAGTTTTCTATATATAGTATATATATATATATATATAAACTTTTTTCGTATCTTTTATCTTTTTATATAGAAATAATATAAATTTTAGTATCGTAAAATATTGAATTTTGAGGATGTCTTAAAATATCATTAAAAAGGGTGAAATATTAAGTAAGCAGCATATGTAGTCCTTTCTGGAAAATCATCATCTTATCTGTTTATATATATATATTATATATATATATAATAAGAGTGAACTACATATGCTGCTGTGGTGTTTCAGTGTCCTCGCAACCAGCATGACAGTGGACGAACAAGACCTACTTACACTCAATCTTTACTTACTCAAGGACTTTGTTGCCACGTGTAATGATTCACACTTTACTCTGAAGTAACTCTCTTCTCAAAAAGATGAAAAACTGTAGCCTCAACATTACGGTTATGCAGAGGGAAGGACTGATGGCATACCGTATCAACGACATTGTCACCGACGTCGTTTACCAAAACATAGAACTTTAGTGAAGCATACGAAAGCATATGAAAACTATTAACGAGTAAAATCTTCCAGTCTCTTTCGACATTTCTTTAGGAAGAGGACGTCTCCAAACCATTCTGAAGGCATCGGCTGAAGAGCTGATTCAATAACAACAAGAGATCTGAAATATCCGAAAAAAGACTGTGAAAAACTTGTTGTTCATAAAAGAGAAACCATGAACTCATTCGCTGTGCTATTAAATTCTATTGACATAGCCAGGCAATTTTATGAAAATATTTGGATCGAAGAACGGTATTTACTTTTGCTTAAACCTGCTCACTACATGACCAAGGATTTTTTTAAAATCTTTGCGTTTAAATCTAGTAACACAGAAATTAAGAGAAACTTTTTATCCTAGGAACTTAGAATAGTATGGAGCCTTTGGTACTGTACACTATGAAAGTTTGAAAAATAGTTTTCATTTTTAATAGAATATGATCGTCTTTTATAATGATCTTGTGACATTATCAGGTACAAACACATAAGAGGATGTAAGTGAAAGATGAATAGAGTAAAGGTCAAAGAAAAAGAATTTAGAGAAAAATTTATATTCAAATTTCTAACAATAAATCCAATGTTAAAGCTGTTACACACTTTTTTTCAAATGTCATAAACGAACATATTCATTTAGAGACTAAAAATTTTTTTCTTGGTCTTAAAATGTATCGATGTAGGGTTTCCAGTGGCGTAGCAAACATAACTGAAGCCCGGGGCAAAATAACTTTTTGGCGCCCCCCACAAAAAAACTTTCAGTAATATAGTGTATAGAATATATTCGTAATAAGAAAATAATGCAAATAATAATAAAATGCTGAATCTGCCATAAAATACTCAAAAATATATTAAGATTAGTCACTACCTAACTGCACTAGCCTTGGATTCGGAAATGCATCTGTGTCGGCGGAAAAATCTGACATACGATGATCTAGAATTAGTTAAAAAGGTGTTATTTATTTTACATATTTATATAAGTGTTTTTAAAAAGTACAGTTTTTAAACAATTAAAAGTTTAATATACATTATAGATAAATAGATGTGTGGCAACTTGCCTACTACAACTCAACTCTGCCAGTCTGATAAACCATAGCAACCAAAAACAAAAATGATGTTTATTCCATTCAATTGTTATAATTGTTTAACGATTTATGTCAAAAAATTGTACTACCATAATTGGTGACACGTATTTATTACGAATAGCAACCTTCAATGTTGCACGAATATGGAGTTTATATGTTTACATTCTGAGCAACAGTAAGTTATCCAGTGTGATGAGATGAAGTAAGACATCCACCTGTCATTTCAAGCTTTTTACCGCATTCCGGTGAGTCAACATATTTCTGTCATAATTTCAGCGGATATATATATCGTCTGCTGCATTTGAGCCTCCAATATCTCTGATTTCAAATACCAAGAAACTGTGTCACTATATACATATTGATTATTTTTCTATACATATTATTATTGTGCATATTCTATACATATTATTATTGTGCATATTCTATACATATTATTATTGTGCATATTTGATTGATCTAAAGTGGTTGACAACGATGCTGCTTCGCAATTGGCGCGAGTGGCAGTTAAGCCACCGCTTTTTTCTCGCCGAGACCCATCGTTTATGGTTCATTCAATTGGATGCGCAGTTGAGTCACATTACTGTCGACGAAACTCAATTTTATACAGTGATAGCCGCGTTAGAATCAGAGGTACTGCAATCAGCTCATGAAATAATTTTGAATCCACCGACGACGAACAAATACAAAAAAATTAATTTCTGTTTATGAAGAATCCGAGACAGTTAAAATCGAGCAGCTGTTGCATGATTTACGGTTGGGTGATATGAGGCCTTCTCACTTGCTGTCTAAAATGTCAGATTTAGTCGCCGGTAAACTAACGGATAACATTCTTAAAACATTATGGATGAATAGACTCCCATCTAACATGCAAACCATTTTAGCGGCCAGTAGCGAGCCACTTAAAAATCTTCCCGAAATCGCTGATAAAATTCACGAGATGACCATTCCAGCGTAAATACACGTAATTCAGGCTCCTGGTCCAGGTATTGTGGCGTTACAAGCTTATATTGATGATTTGTTCAAACAGGTTGCTCAGTTAGTAGTCATCCAAGCTGAACCTTTTCAGCGCAACCGCTCCACATCACGTGGTCGAAATACACGCCGTAGCCAACTGAGGAAACGTTATCAAAGCCCTCCTCCGAGTATTTGTTTTTACCACCACAAATTTCGAAACAAGGCAAACAAATACCGCCCACCGTGTCGTTATAACGACCAGGGAAACGAGAAGGGCTGTTGCTCGAAGTTGTGAACGACAGCGGCTGGAATTTTGCACGCCTTTTTCTCATCGAAAAGAATTCGGGCTTAAGGTTTCTTGTAGTTCTTGTCTTTTGATGTTTCTGTCGGTTTTCACGAACAAAAGCGCCTTACCAAGTTACAACTTTATGTAGCAAATGGAACTCCTATTCAAACTTTTGGTGAACGCCTGATATCTGTTGATTTAGAATTGCACCGCAACTTCCAATGGCCATTCATGATTGCTACTGTTTCAAGTCCTATTATTGGCGCAGATTTTTTTCAAAAATTTTCTTTTCTTGCCGATCTTAAGAATCGCCGTTTGATAGATTCCACAACCAACTTAACTTATCCGGGAGTAATTCGCAATAGTCAAGATTTGAGCATTAAACTGATTTCCGGTAACTACCCACGACATCAACTTCTCAGAGAATTCCCTACAAACACGCGCCCAGTTATGGGTATTTCCGAACCCAAGCAGAATGTATTACATTATATTGAAACTACCGGACCTCCGATTGACGCTAAACCAAGACGCTTACCTGTGGACAAGCTTAAAGCCGCCAAAGAGGAATTTCAATACGTGATGGAACAGGGAATTTGCCGTCCTTCAAAAAGTTCCTGCGTAAATCCGCTCCATCTAGTTCGAAAACGAAATGGTAAGTGGCGATTATCGCTGGTTAAATGCAGCTACAATTCCTGGTCGTTACCCAGTCCCTCACATTCAAGACTGTATGCAAGTTTTCGAGTGAAAAGCTATTTTTACAACCATTGATCTTGAGCAGACGTATCACCAAGTGCCCGATAAGCCAACTGATATTCCAAAAACTGCGGTTATTACGCCTTTTGGACTATTTGAGTTTCCGGTCATGATTTCGGCTTATGCAATGCTGCTCAAACGTTCCAACGCTTCATGAACCAGGTGTTAAACGGCCTCGACTTTTGTGTACCTTATTTTGATGACGTCTTAATCGCCTCTTCTTCAGAGCAAGAACACCTTTCACATTTGAGAACAGTTTTTGAACGTTTTCAAAGGTACGGTGTCAGTCTTAATTCATCCAAATGCGTTTTTGGCCAACCAAGAGTATGCTTTCTTGGTCATGAAATTTCCTCTGATGGCGTTCGACCCCTTCCAGATAGAGTCACCACTATCCGCGATATGCCCGAACCATCTACAGTAAAGGACTAACGACTTAAGAAGATTTCTTGTTATGCTCAAATTTTATCGACGTTTCTTACCTCATGCAACAACCATACAAGCACCTCTAAATTCTTTTTTGGTTGGAATCAAGAAAAACGATAAACGTGTTATAACCTGGACCGCAGAATCTCGCGAAGCGTTCCAAAAATGCAAAAATGATTTAATTTCGGCAACAAATTTGCAGTATCCTTCCGCATCTAAACCGTTATCACTCTACGTTTATAAGGTATTTCTCCCGCTTTCCTAGCGTGCTTTCGTGGTGTAGTGGTTTTGCACGCTGGGCCGGTACTCCAGAGGTCCGCGGTTCGATTCCCGGCGAAGGCGATTGCTATTTTTTCAATCTCTCTTGCTTCCAAATATCCTAATGTCTCTACAGTGGCGCCCGAAATAAAAGGGGTGTTGAATGAGGATTCTCCACACCCAGGATTTGGCGATTGCGTCCCCTAAAAACCCCAGTCGCCCTTTAAAAAGGGGAGTATATAAGGTATTTCTTCCGCTTTCCTAGCGTGCCTTCGTGGTGTAGTGGTTCTGCACTCTGGGCCAGTACTCCAGAGGTCCGCGTTTCGATTCCCGGCGAAGGCGTTGCATATTTTTCATCTCTTCTGCTTCCAAAAAATAACTTAATATCTCTACACGTTGACGCATCAACGACAGGTATAGGAGCAGTTTTAAAACAGAAAGGTCAAGAATTATGGAAACCCCTTTCATATTTTTCTAAAAAACTCTTACTAGTACAAACCAGATACAGCACTTACGATCGCGAATTATTAGGAAATTATGAAGCTGTGAAATATTATATGCTATAGGCATATGCTATAGGGACGCGTTTTCATGATCTTCACAGATCACGAACCCTTAATCTATACTTTTCAGCAGCCTCTTTTCAACAGCGAAGAAAGCTTCTCCTCGTCAAATGAGACACCTAGACTTCATAGGGCAATTTTCAACAGATATCTGTTATATTGCGGGTTCGCAGAATATTGTAGCAGACATCTTGTCTCGTATTGAAGAACTAGCCGTTCCTTCGCCAATAAACTTTGCTGCCCTTGCGGATGAACAACACCGGAATTCAGAACTACAAACCCTCTTGAAAAGAAAATCTTCCACTAATCTCAACTTGCAGCCTATGCAGCTGTCACCTGGAAAATCACTTTATTGTGATGTTCAGGATTCAAGATTTCGACTTCCCTCCGGGTCGACTGTTCCTCCGGGTTTCGCCATGCCATTTTTAGTCAGTTACATCGTCTGTCACATCCTGGCATCAAGGTTTCAAGGAAACTTATATAGAAACGTTTCGTATGGCCTAGCATGCAAAAGGACATAGCCAACTGGATACGTTCATGCTTGGAGTGCCAAAGATCTAAAATTGTCAGACACACTACCAACCAACTTAAAAATTTTAATTTGTCCTCATCTCGCTTCAATCACGTGCACCTCGACTTGGTCGGGCTCTTATATTTATTAATAATAATATAATACATGAATAAAATTAATTATTGTGTATACATTTTTCTTACCTTGGATGAAGCAAATTTATCATTTACTTCATCAAAGTCGATCCTTCCAAATTTTTCTCTTTCCACACTTAAAAATGCTAGATGACTTAGGAGATCTTGTCCCACCTTTGATTGTAAATATGTGAAAATTTATTTTAATTTGCTGAACGAACGTTCATAGTAAGTAGTATTTAAAGTGCGACTCTTAGGTTTGGAAAAACATATTCTCTATAGATATGTAGTGGAGTTTTAGGTTCTGTTTCTTTTCTACTGCGGAGTAACGTCATGCAGTCACAATCACTGCTCAAAACAATTAGGGGATATTGTGGGTTCGGTATGAAATAACCATATAATCGATAACATTTTTGAACAAAAGAAAATAGAAGAGATTATAAAGGAAAATTATAACGTTTACAAAGTTGGGAATATGCAAATTTAGTCTGTGACGTCGAAAACTATGTGTTTTAGATAAGGAGTAAGGAACGACCTGCAGTATTCCTTTTGTAATAGAAGATTAAAAACAATTCACATGCGTTAAATGCTTCGTAGAAGTTAATATACAACGTCTCAGGAAGATGGCTTAGTTGAATTGGTAGCCAGGAAGGCCATCAGCCGTTTATAGGAGAGTCAAACGCAATCCATTGTAGCGGAAGCGTTACGAATCTCAAAAAATGTCATTTCCAGATTATGGAATTGGATTTTGGAAACTGGATATATTTGAGAAATTCGGGACAAGGTCGTGTTATCGTTTTAAAATAAAAAGCGGGAGATATACGTGCATTTCGTTTAAATATATATCTCTACTTTGGAGAAATAAAGTGATCAGAAAGAACGTTTTGGTTGATGTACTGCAAACATTTTATTACACATTTTATCAGACAAATCAAGAAAATAATTAATTATATTACAATAGTTATTAATTTTAAATATATTTTCCAGAAATCGATCAAAATAAAAATAGAAATTTTCCGGAAAATCTTGTTTGGAGACCATTTGGCGCCCCTGTACGAGCGGCGCCCGGGGCATCATGCACCCCCTTGCCCCCTCTCGCTACGCCACTGGTTGCCTATTTTGATCATATTTACTTTATATGCTCATTCTTTCTGTTTCGTGTTATTCTTTCTTCAAGCGCTCCTTATACACGTATGTTTTTATAAAAAACTTGGATGTGTCTTTTGAACATTTGAAGTCGTACCATGCTAGTGAACTATTACAGTAGTGAACTATTTCTGAAATTTAGTATTTTACAAATTTTCAGTCGCTTTCTACAAATACTGTCCCCCCGTTCCTGAGTATTGCTGTGATTACAACATTCAGGTCCCGTGACAAGGAGCACAGTTTGCGCTATATCTGTATTTACAAAGTGGCAAGTAGTTCGTTACAATCATAAATATCCAATAGCAACACAAAAACGGAAATGACGTTCACACGCTGAAGGGTTCTAGAAGGGAATGCTTTTTTATTGAGCTAAAAAAAATTCTAAGCGTATACATATATATATATATATATTTATTAAGTAAATTTTACTAAGTAAAATTAATATAGTTAAAATATTAAAATAAAATATTTATAAAATTCTTCATTCAATATTTATTAAATAAGATACAACTTTGTTCACAAGGTGGCGAGCAATGCAATCTTAAATATCGAATGGCAACGCAAAAGCGGAAATGACGTTCTTTACGCAATGAGAGATTCAAGAAGCCAATGCTATTTTTACTGAGCTAAAGAAAAACTTCTTCGCATATATTTATTAAATAAAATTTACGGAGTTAGACATAACTTCTTAGTTGAAAAAAGGAAATATTTTACATAATAGTGTAGAGAAAATTGTGCGCTCTTCCTTTCGTATGCGACTGCTCCGAAAATACTGCATTCCTTTCTCTTAATACCCAACTGTTATTGGTTCAAGTATAGCCACCGGCAGTAAAGCCTGATTGGTTGAAAACATGGTCGGAAAAAAAAAAAAAAAAAAAAAGTCAGATGGCTGTTTGATGACGTCACTGAACGTGTAATTCCTATGTTAATGAGGTATTCAAGATGGAGTCTTTTAGCATAGCGTAGCTGATGTCGAGGAGAAACGATCTAAGACAGTTTCGGATTATTTGTATGAAATATGCCGAAAAGACGGAATGGAGAAATTCCTCTGCCGGACGGGTGGGATGTGGGAAGAGATTTCGATGGAAAAATATATTTTATCGATCATATTAATAAAAAAACTACTTGGATTGATCCTCGCGACAGGTAAGTCTGTGATAAGCCTACGGCTGGAATGTGCGCCCTAGTGGGCCTCTGACTTAAAATGCTTAAAGACAGTGAACCGACCTTGGCTAAAGATTAGTAGTTTATAGACTTCAATATATTCTCTATTTACAACTTCGCTAAATTGAATGAACATTGTATTTGTTCTAGACTCCAGTGTTTTAGCACTAATATGATATCGCCGCGTACCTGATGATCATTTCGCTGAGGGGAAAGTGAGAGAGGGTGATGTTACTATAGCAAGATATAAGTAAAATTTATTTGTTGAATGTTATACGAAAGTGTGCAGTTCATCTCATCTGATACCACCTTGCACGAGCTTTTAAATTGAGAAGTGGACCTGTTCAAACCGTACGCCTCATGGCAGTTTAAATTTTCACGTGTATTAGTTGCATTCGATTTTCATTTGCATTTGACTTCGAGATAGTTGTGTTGGTGAATTAAATGTAGCCGAATATTACTTGAGTATCATTCAAATGTGTACGACCATGCAAGAAATTACTTCGATTTCGTAAACTGCTAGTTTGTTAAATCTGTTTTCTGACAGGTTATGATCGACTGATACTAAAGCATAAAAGTGCATCATGTGTGTTTGCTTTGAATATGAACCGTAATTCGTGGTCATAGTAATTTGTGGGTGGCCGAATCATTTCAATTAACATTAAAAGCAGTGTATTTAACTGAAAAGAAAATCCTTGTAAATGAATGCTGTAGGAAAATTTATGATTGTTTATTTAACTTGCCCTTTAATTTCTGCTAATGTAGCAGTAAGTGTTTTTAATTTTTAATTTTTTTTGTCTTTTTTGTTTCTTTGAATAGTTATGTGGAAATTGTGTTTATTTTTTAATCTGTTTTAACAAAGCAGAATAATTTTGCTTTCTTTATGTATGTTGCGTGATATGAAAGTGTGCTTCAATTGATGAATCAAATTTAGAAAATCCTCGGCATTTAGTAATGTTGAGAAGTTAGGATCTAAATATGCCCACTCTGAAACTGTGAAGTAGAAAAGCTTAGTGTGTGTTGATTCTCATAAAAACAGTCATATGTTGGATATGGAAGTTTGCTTTCTTTGTTGAATATTATTTTGAAGTATTTTTGCATTTCATTTTCATGTTGAGAGAGAAAGTGAATTTTGAATATGCCCACTAGTAAAATGTGAAATTTTATGTGGCTCTGAAAAAAAGTTGTGGATATAGAAATGATTATCTGTGAAATAATTTGTATTGAGTGCAAAAGTATATGTAGTAGGAGATGCAGTATTTTTCTGTTAACAGAATTCAAGTCTTAGCTGCAAAATTATGATGCATTTCTTTTGTACATATTATTCTGAAGTGGTATTCTAGATATTTTATTTTGGATGTGGTTGCTATTTGCTGTGTATATATCTACTTGTAAAATGATTCATTTTTGCTTGAAAAAAAATTTTTTGAATCTTCCAGGAAATATTTTGTTTTGGCATTTGACATAATATAGGAAATCAAAGTGTTTCATAGCAATAAATCTGTAGTTAGCATTTGTATATATAAGCAATTTGGGCATTTATAAGTTTACTTTTGCTAGTGGCCAAGTGAGGAAGACTGCTGGTTTGTGCTCGGTAAGAGAGGGAGTTTCATGTTATTACAACTAGTAGCCTTGTGTTGAGTTCTTTACAGTTAACCCGCGAGCACACGCACCGATCCAACGAACACGAGAACACGCGCCGGGTATGTCATACCCGAATAAAAAGTTTATAATTAAAAATTTGCAGAATAAAATTAATTGGTTTTTAAATGAAATTAAAATGTAAAACCAAGTTAATACTTCATTTTAGACAAAATATGAAAGAATAAGGAGAGGTAAAATTATTTACTTACAATTTTTTGAACATTGTTTACAAAATGAGGTCATATGTTCCATACATATACTTTTGCTACAATTTTCACAAATGAATCTAGTCTTTCTATCTTTTTTCTTGGGGCACTCTGTACACCTCTTGTAAGTAATTTTAGTTTTTTTTTTGGGGGGGGGTTCATTGTTAACATGTTCATCGGTGGTCAGTGTTTGCCTAGAATCAGGAACTACAGATGCTTGTCGTCGTTCATTTTGAACACTTTCTATTTATTAGCTGCATCCCTAAGGCTTTGAGAAAAGTACGCCTGGTACGGTATTTCCATTGGTGGCTCCTTCTTTGATAGTAGAATTATTCTTGCATTAATGGCAGCCATGTTTAACACTGAAAAGAAAATCACCATAGGCCATCGACGTGCTACTCTTACTGTAGAATACGCAGCTGCCATCTCATCTACAACATCGACTGCTCCTTTTGTCATGTTATAGAATGTAATGATTTCAGGCTTTTTAGATTCCCCAGTAGATTCATCGATTTGATCGCCGGAATGCATTGTGGATAACAGGATCACATTCTTATTTTTTTTTCGGCACATAAGATACAAGTGTTGCTTCTTTCTGAAAACCGAAAATTGAAGAATATACTTCTCTTTTCTTTGCCAGAAACTCAGGTGGGATTTCTCTCTTATGCATTGTATCTACTATCGTAATTTTCTTCTTTAGGAGATCTTGAGATAATTCATATCCCATATACCAATGATCAACTGTTAAATTTAGACCAGAGTTGTATAAGGGCCTTATTAAACGTTTGACAACTTCGCTTGCACCATTTTCAACTTGAAATGGCCCATCTGGTTGTTTACCAGCATAAATTTCCATACTGCAGGTATAAAATACCCTTGCGTCTACAAGAGCAAATATTTTTATGCCATACTTTGCTGGCTTGTTGGGCATATATTGTTTAAAGGAACAACGACTTCTGATTGATTCCAACTTCTCATCAATGGTCACATACTCTCCTACAGTATAAGCCTTTTGGCAATTTGTGACAAAATTTCCAACAAATTCTCTGATCGGAGCTAATTTATCAATGTCTCTTCTACTGGGACGATCTGTAATGTCATCAAAATGGCATCATAAAAGAAAGAGGAATCGGTTCACTCGACATTGTTTCCCGAAATATGTCCATTCCCGTTCCGTCTGTTGCCCACAAATCTCTTACGTTCACATGGGATGATTTATAAACTCCACATAAATACAGCAATCCAATTAAAGCTTTGATTTCCAACTCATTTGTTGCTTTCGCATCCCGTTCACGAGTAAATCTCCACGTACTGAATGAATATAAATATTTGTATTGTCAACTACATGTTTTAACATATCTTCATCGATAAACAGTGACCAGGAATCTAAAGGTGTTGAGACGTCTTTAGAATACTTCGTATTTCCAGGGAGTTTAGTTATAATATTTTTGGCGCCAATTCTAACATTAGTTCGGAATTTATTTTTGTTCCATTTTACTCCATTTTTTCCAACATAAAACTCATTGCTACATTCCAAAGTTTCATTTTCTGTTTCTGTATCTGAATCACTAGAGATGAATCATGATTACTATTATATTCTTTGTCATCAACATCTTCACTAAATGAATCCCCGTCAGAAGAAACTGTTTCAAGAAGATTTCTCAATCTTTTCATCTCTTCATCGTAAGGAATACACATCGCCGTACTTACAGCTCAAAAAAACCTATACTAAAAGCTTGAAAACGAGAACTGCGAAGTGACTCATTGAGAAACGCGAGTACACGCGCGGGTATGACATGTCCGAACAATGCTGTTCCTAAAAGACCGCTGTACCTGTCACCTCAGGAATTTCCCCCATTTAAATATGTGACCTTGAACTCAGCTACACCAAGTTTCGTCCTTTTATGAAAGAATGGGTGAGAAATATACAAAAAGAAAAATGCACATGTGTATGACATACCCGTTGCGTGTGCTCGCAGGTTAATTGATTAGCTGATGCTTTGTCACTAATAATGATTAGTTATGACAGTGTGGTGGACTGAATGATCAGGTGATGTGTCCGAGCATAGAAGAGGAAAAATATCAGGTTGAAGAAGTTGTAGGGGAAAGCAATTATAGAGTTTCTGAAGTAGACATCACGTTGATCGTAAAAAGTGTAGGAAGTGGAAAAAGTCATCGATGAAATGTTTCAGGGCTACACCAGTGGTGATGCTCAAATTAGGCTAAAAAGTCCAAGTAAGATGAGGAGTAGACTAACTAGGAGGAAGTAAAAATTAAGGAGTGCAAAAATATCCAGCAGTCTGAACCAAAGCAGGAGATAGTACTAAAAATTAAACAGTTAAATATAAACATTTAAATACAGAAAATTACGTATTTTTTTAAATATAAATGTATGGTACTATTCGGTTTCGAGGCCCGTAAAAAATCGCCAAACTATTGTTGATGCCAGTGCTGCTAAAAGTAATTACGGCAACCCTAACACAAGAAAGGAAGTATAATACTAAATAACTATCTAAATATTGATGTTTAAATTTAGATGAAAGGTTAATTTCATATAATATTTCGTTACCGAGTTATCGCTAAAGCATAATGTCATCTCGTTGGTTTTTCAAACATTAATTTTCTATAATGAATGATGCCTTTTCTTTGAAAACATTCTTGGTAAAGTGCAGAATCACCCGCTTATTTGTTTGTTGCTTTTTAAAAGGGTTAAAAACAATTGGAATTTTGTCAAGTTTCTTTTACTTTTCAAGTGACAATAGGTTGATGTGTACATAGGTAAAGTCAAGGGTGTGCGCAGTGCCATTTTTGTGCAATTCTGGGCTTTTTTTTAAATGAAAATAAGTTGATGTGTACATGGATACCGAGTATGTGCAATTCTTAAAAACGCATCAAGCAGTGGGTGATTCTGCACTTTACCCAAAATTCTATCGCAGACTTTTCATCATGGGCAATTCCCAAATTGTTAAATCCCATAAGATATCAGAAAAGGAATTAAAAATTAAACTAGTATTTCAATGGCGTCTTAAGAAATATAGAACTATATAAACTTGCGCAATCTGAAATCAGCACATACGCTAGATTTGGCACGCTATATTTGGTTATATAGGCGTATTCGCTACATTTGGCGCTTTCCCGCATACATTTTTGCTGCAATTTTTTTTCTTCCCTGAAAACGGAATAGTACTTAATCTATTATAGAATTGATTTTTGAGAGATCTACTAAACATTAAGCATTAGCACAAAATAAGTGACATAGCAAGTTAATTTAAAGCGTTTATTTCCTCCATAACAGAGTAGAGGATGTTAGATTTAGTACCTAAGTCATTTGCAGCCTGCATCACAAGCAGTTTACTTTTAAAAATTTGTGTGTCCCTGTGTAGGGTAGTTCCAAATGCTCTTTGGGTTGATCTTTACAATATGGTAACTGGTAGTTTGGCGACATTTTGGAGGCGATAAAGGTTACTACCTGGGACTTTGGTAATAATGTGAGCAGTACTCAGTTCCGATTACGCATTATTTTGTGTGAGGGAAATGAGAGATCGTGGGATATGTCATGTGATATTAATGGACGAATTACGGTTCTTTAATCGGAAAAGGGGGGAAATCAGGAAAAAATCTGGAAATTTTGTATTTGGCTTTATTCTGTGTTCTGTGAAGCGGTGTTCGTGAATTTTTGGATCCCATGGCCGTAACTAAAGTGAATTCGAAATGGGTATTTATGTATGTATTAATTTAATGTATGTGCTCATTTATATTTTAAGTAGTGTTTTTGAATTTAATTATATTTTAATTAAATGATAGTTATTTTGTGAATTTTATGTTTGTAGGAATTTGGTATACGTTTTAGTTGAAGTAAACGTGCATGGAAATAATTTAAATATCTGACACTAAGTATTTGTAATGGTTGCGGTATGAATTCATTGGTGACGTGTATAATGTAATAGATGATTTAGAGGTAAAAGTTTTTGGATATTTTATTTATTTTATATGTGGAAATGTTCATATTTGAAAAGGGTAAATACTTTTTCGCGATCAGGTAATTTCATATATGTTCTTTTTACCGGGTTTAAAGATTGAGAAAATTGTCATGTATTTTCGTGAAATTTTTCTAATTTATGAGAAAAAAGCAGTGTACATGGATATAGTGAAGAGTGTGCGCAATGCCATTTTTGTGCAATTCTGGGATGATTTTTTTTAAGTAAAAATAAGTCTGCGTGTACATGGTTTATGTGTATGTGTTATTTTGAAAAATGCATAAGGAGTATGGTATTGTGCACTTTTCCCAATTTTGCAGTGAATATTTGTCATGATTAAGCAGTTTTGTTAGATAAAATTTCTAGCATAAGTGTAATTTGGCTAGTAGATTGTTGGAAGAAGTGTTCAGTAGATAAAAAGAAAAGAAACATGTCTTTACTTCGTGAAGACAAAATGGCGGCGGAAAAAAAAAAATAAGAGGGTTGCTGTAGGAGAGTTGGTCGCCAAAAAAACGCCAAGTTACCATAATGTAAAGATCAACCGCTCTTTGAAATTCCGATAGAATTTTCATTAGTTCCAGTAATTCCACTAGATTACTGCCGTTTGGCAAACTACTGGAGTTCATTATTTTGTCAAATGGCAGTATCAAATGCTATGTTCATAATTAGTCAGTTTATCTAATTTAATGTAGTTTAAATGTTAAATTGCCATAACTGCTATTGTAACTGCTGCCTTTAAGCCAAATCAAGGTAGATAATAAATGTATTATTTTGTTTTAATTTTTTGTATATTATAATTTTTCATATAATTAATCAAGGTAGATAATAAAAAATGGAACATTTTTTAACTTTTGCATAAAAAAATGTTTTCATAGAATTCATTTGAAAGGAGCTGAAATTTTGAATAGTTTTTATTGATCTGACTGTAATAGAATTTTCATAAATTGAAATATCCAGTAAGTTGAAGTGATATTGAAATATAGAATCAAGAAGTAATACTTTCGATTCCTTAATTACAATTTCCTTTCCTTTCTTTTTAGTTTTATCCTTATCAGAGTTTCATTGTAGTTTACTTTTTAGAACGTTACATTTTGTAGTAGGAATCTGCCTCATATTGTTTTGATCATACTTTTTTAATGTATGCTACTTATGCTTATGTGCTATGAGAACTGAAAAAGATCATATTGTAATTAATTTTAATTATGTAAGATAATATGGTTAATTAGATTATAGTGTAATGGAGACTTAATCTAAAATATTTGACAATTCATGTGTAAACATTGTCTACTAAAAGTACACTCACACCCAATTTAATAAGTCCTTATTGAATACCAATAGTTTGACCTTATCTGCAGATCCTGAGGAATGGATTGGCATCCAGCTTATTTATGTGTGTAACATGAATACGAGACAATTTCCCATAGAAAATTCTGTAGGAAAGCCTTCGTCCTTTGAGACATAGCGTTTGTGTGCCTTTCGAGTTAATTTTTGGATTATGGTAACTTGGTGAAAATTTGGCGACCAACCCTGCTACAGGAACCTGCTAGTTTTTTTTTTTTGGACGCCATTTTGTTTTCACGAAGTAAAGGCATTTTTTTTTCTCTCAACATTTTTTTCCAACAATCTGCTAGCTGAATTACTTTTATGGAACAAAAGTGCTTAATCATGACGAAGATTAAGTGCGAAATTGGGAGAAAGTGCAGAAGCGCCCACTACTTGCTACGTTTTTAAGAATTGCACATACACGGTATCATCCATGTACACGTCGACCTATTTTCACTTAAAAAACATCCCAGAATTGCACAAAAATGGCATTGCGCACACTCTTGACTGTATCCATGTTCACTGCTAAAGTCCTAGCTAGTAACCTTTATCGCCTTACCAAAATGTCGCCAAACTACCTGTTACCATATTCCAAAGATTAGCTGCTTTTTGTTATCAGATTAACATTGTCAAGGGCTACTGAAAGTTATCATTAAAATGAGAAACTGTGTTTATTTATTGTGTTTTTTAATTGTCAAGCATTTTTGTTTTTATATACATAGCTAAAATATTCCATTTATAAAATTCCTTATACGTAATAATATTCCGTAGGTTAATGCATTTTGGGCCGAATCAATGAAAACATTAAATCAGGATAGGAGTATAGGGTTCAGAAGTCAAACAACAAAAATCAGCGTTATACCTACAAAATTTTCACAGGACTAGTTTCGATGGTTTTACCGAACCATCATCTTCAGCTGCAAAACCGCAAGCAAAATTTTCACAGGACTAGTTTCGATGGTTTTACCGAACCATCATCTTCAGCTGCAAAACCGCAAGCATTTGCGGTTGAAATTTTGTAGGTATAACGCTGATTTTTGTTGTTTGACTTCTGAATTAGTATTTATTCGGCGTGTTATTGTGTCTTAAGTATAGGGTTTTCGGTACAGCTTGAGTATAGGACCCCATTGGCGATTTTTGGCTTGGTGCACTTTTGTGTTTTAATACAGTTGTGTTTTTGGTAACTCACAAATTTTAGAATACAGTACAAAGTCCATAATCCGGAATTGTCGAGACTTCGGCGATTCCGGATTAGAGCTTTTTCTGGATTATAGATCATCAATTTAAATCTGGCAACATGCCATGCAGAAATTGTACTATTAAAAATATAAAACCATAATTTTTGAAATAAAAAGCAATTATGATCTAAAGGGTATCAAAATTTACAAAAAAAAAAAAAAAAGCTTGATACAGTAGATGTCCGGAAATCCGCAGAGGTTGTGCGGATTTCAGGACAGAAAAGATAAATCATAATATTCAGACTAAAAGTGCAAAATAAATAAGGCGTGTTAGATACATTTAATTAAATTATTTACATTATTACAATAAGTGTTATATTCTGGTCTGAGGGCCGTAAAAAAATGGCAGCGAAAATGTATGCGCAAAAGCGCCCATTTAACAGTGCGCCAAATCTAGCGTACAAGCCGATTTCAGATTGCATAAGTTTATATAAAGTCTATATTTCTTAAGATGCCATTGAAATACTAGTTTAATTTTAAAATACTTTTTTGACTTTAAATCCTTTTTTGATGTCCTATGGATTTAACAATTGCCCATGATGAAAAGTCGGCAATGTTATTTTGGGTAAACTGCAGAATCATCCACTACTTGACGCGTTTTTAAGAACTGTACATACTCGGTATCCATGTGCACGTTGACCTATTTTCACTTAAAAAAAAAATCCTAGAATTGCACAAAAATGGCACTGAGCACACCCTTGACATTATCTATGTACACATCAACCTATTTTCACTTAAAAAGTAAAAGAAAATTGACAAAAATCCAATTGTTTTTAACCCATGTAAAAAGCGACGAACAAATAAGTGAGCGATTCTACGCTTTACCGAGAATATTTTCAAAGAAAAGGCATCATTCATTATAGAAAATTGCGTTTGAACAATCAACGAGATGAAGTTATGCTTTAGCAATAAGTCGATAGCGAAATACCGATGCAGGCATCCATTCAGTTATGTTTAGCAATTTTTATATAAATTATAATAATGATCTGAAATAGTTATTTACTCTTATGCTTCCATTCAGTCATGTTTAACCTTTTTCATATAAATTATCATGATAAAAAAATATTATATGAAATTAACCTTTCATCTAAATTAAAAATCAATCTTAGATAGTTATTTACTATTATACTTCCTTTCTTGCCGCAATTATTTTTGGCAGCATTGCCATCAACAATACTTTGACGATTTTTTACGGCCCTCGAAACCGAATAGTACCCAAATTTTTATATTATCAAGTTTTTTAATTCAAGGGGAAAAAATTACAAAATTGACATATTTTTGGTAAAGACAATCAAATGAATTTTGATGAAGTAAAATGTTAAATTTTTTAAACGTTCTTTTAGCGCATATTTTCTGCAAGCTGAAATTCAGAACTTAAAAGTTCACATCCCAGGCATGCAACTTTCTGTGAGTACTTATTCTTCATATTTTTTAAATCTGCAAATTTCAGAATTTCTGCATTCAATTTCGAACATATTTTTAAAATTTTTATATGAAGAAATTTGAAATACGTATCGTTCAATAATTTCGATAATGCAACATTATGCTTTATGCTGCCACAGAAATACAATTTATCTTTTGTTTGAAACTGTGCACAAAATTGTGCTAGAACAGCGATTCTCAACCTTTTGACTAAGGTGTACCATCCAAACAAAAACTGAAGAACTTGAGTGTCACCATTATATTTTATGATGATTATTTTCTAATTTCTTAATGGAAATAATAATAATAAAAGATTTATTGTTCCATTTGTACAACCTGTTGGTTATTTGAATTAAATATACACACATAAAAAGTATTAGATTAAAAATTGGTAAGTGCGAAATTTGGGCCTGTTAAAGAGAGATAAATTTCTTTGTCTTGTCATATTTCGCTTAGTTGTTACCGTAAATTATGATTCTCTTTTAATTTTGTTCTGTATTTATATTTCTAATACGATACAAAGTCCGAAATCTGTACTCGTCGGGACTTTGGCAATTCCGTATTCGAGATTTTTCTGTGTAATATATCATCATTTTAAATCTAGTAAGATGGCATGTAGAAATTATAAAATTAAAAATATGAAATGCTTATTTATGAAATAACGAAGTATTTATGATCTAAAGGGTATCAAAATTTACAAAAAAAAAAAAAAAAAAAAAAAAAAAAAAAACTTAATATTTATTTGTTTACCTTATTAAACCATTTCTTTCAATGTAAGTTGTTTTAATTTACTTCGTTTTCTGTGCTAATACTTTCTCTTTAATTCTGTAGACATAGATAATCTTTTGTTTAGTTACATTGTTGAAGTACTGTAACTGCTGTTTTGAGGATTCCGTAGTCACTATCGAGCAACTATCACTATAGCGACATTTTCTGTATCTAGAAGCATAACTACAGATTTCTCAATTCATTCATTGATTGATTGATGATTGAGAAGCATTGTCATCACAATGAAAAACTTCCTTTATATCATCTTGATTTATTACCGCTTCTCCACATTTCTTTACAAAATCCGTTAACTGGAAAATTTCACCTTTGTTTTGCAACATTTAGAAAACATTTCAAATTAGCGGCTATTATCTTCAAATTTAGCTATCCTTAACTATACGTATTTGGCTATGCATCATGAGCTTGGTGAGTAACGACAAGTTGTCTGTTAAATTTTATCTTGCTTCTATCGCGCACTGAGGCAATTAAGCCTGAATTGTATTAGTTTAATTATTTATTATACTTATGTCTATTTCTTGCACATGCTGAAACCTTTCGTGATGGCGCACCTTTGTTTAAGATGCTCGTGCGGGACGGAAGGGAATCAAAGGCAGTCATCGTACAGGACGGAGGTTTTGCATCGCTAAGCCTAATTGTATAAAAAAATCAGAAAAAAAAGTTTCGCTTCTTCTTTCTTCTTCTTTTTGGTATCATTTTAGATTTTTACTTGAGCTCTTTTTTATGTATGTTAAAATTAGCACTTAATAACATTTTTTTCTTTATTTTACGTTAAAATATACTTAAAAAATTAGTTATCTTGTAAAATAATTTTCAGAAGCGCTATTGAAATTATTCGAAAGTTTTAATTGATGAAATCCATCAGTAAAGTTTAAAATTAATAAAACAAGACAATAAAGACTGCTTACAGTAAGAAGAAACAAAATTTAAAATGAAGACTGAGTGTGGTAAATCTCGAAGCAGGGAAAAGTATCACTTTCTAACGCTTTAGAAAATGAATAATCACTCTCGTCTGCATTAGTAAATGGTTCATTAACCATACAAGGGTATTCTTCCTCTGATAAATAGCGCCTTCCCGCCATAATAGAATGGAGGTGAGGCTTTCCGAAATAAAAAGAGAAGAAACGGAAATATATATGAAAGCAATGCAGAACGTAACAATACTCCACATACTAATCCTAAAAGACCATACATAGTAGAGGTAAAAAATAGAATAAAGAAAAGGAATTGGATATAAATCAGACACGCAAATGTTTTCATTAGAACGCAGCAATTTTAAGAGCTCACATCTGTTTACACTTTCCCTTTCCCCCCCCCAACCCTCGCAAGAGATGATGAGTAAAATACCAAAGTCAAGCAGAATATATCAAACTCAAGGTCAGGAACCTAAAACTGTGTTCATTTCAAAAGTAAATGGTCATAGGATGCCATCTAGTGGCTTTCAGAAAAAACATTCCAGCTTAAATGTGTATACGCATCATGCGTCCTCTGAATGCAATCTGTAGTGATGCGTGGATGAGACGCCCGGCTGTAAGAGACGTTCTTAGCGAATGCGTATATGGGACGTCCATCCTGAAAGGGTTAAAGCTTGAGTTCTGAATAAATAAATTCCCACATATACTTAAGCTTTACTGAAGGCTGGTGCTAGGTATCTTACCGCTTGATGCAGTCTCTGTAGGTCCTAAATTGTGCGACTCGGCATGGCCATACTAGCCCTGGAATTGGTTTTGGGTATATGCGACTAACAAATCAGTATTCTTAATTCAAATAGCCCTAAATGTAATCTTTAGGTCTATGAATATCATTAACAAAATCTGTTTTTAACATATGGAAGGAAATTTTTTGGTAAATTTTTCCTCGTCAACATTTTTTGGCGCATTTAACTGAAACCTGTAATTATCGCCAAGTGTACTGTCAACAAAAAAGGTTACCACACTTTTTTATTATTCAAATGCTAACATAAAAACATTGTTTAGGGATGGCTACATGAGTTATTACTCAAGTTGTCATGATTTGATAAACATGCGGTGATGAAAGGAAATTATAATAAATAATGATTCACCATGTGGCATCAGATCAAATATGTATCTATGTAGAATGTTTTGGTTTGAGGATGTGTGTGAAGTAAATATGCAGCAACGGAGTCAAATTACTGATTGTACAAATTTATGCTAAAATGATTGTTTCTTCAGTAACAAGGTATTTTATTTAATGTCGAACTGAAATTAAGAATTGGGAATCTCCTGATGTTTTATTATGCGCGGAGGGGAAAATCAAATGAGCATGCGTAAAGCCTACGAGAAAAATTTTGTTGGTGGTTTTGAGGTCCAGAGTTTAGATCATTCCGGATAATGGATGTCCGGATTTTGGACCTTGTACTGTATAACATGGAAGAAAATCCTTGTTCACACAAATAGGTTGTGCAAAAGCACAATGAAAATTTAATAGCTTTATTTGAAATGCCTTTAAATTCTTTTTTTTTCTTTTTTTTTCAAACAAAAGTTAATAAGTGTGTTATTTTTGAAATCTTCGGTTAGAGTTCGACCACAGGAAATTTTTATCAATTCTTCTATTTCTTTACGAGATGAAGTTTTAGGTACATTTGAACCAAATGGATTCATAATCCAATTTCGTTTTTCCTCATTCGCAGGAAAATGCATGTTAAAAACAAAAAAACAATGATTTTTAATGCCGGATGCTTTTATTTTCAAATTATTTTTGATTAGAAAACTTGGCAAAAAGTGGTTAAAAGCTTAAAATATTATTATCCAATTCTTTGATTATTAGATAAGAGTTTTTCTATTATTGCATTTATTTTATCTTTAATGGTAAATAAATTAGCACATTGTTCTTGTAATCCTAAATTTAATTCTTTTAACTTTGCAAAAATATCAATAAGTATTGTTGTGTATGTACGGGTTCGTAATGGATTGAATGCACAAGCCGATAAGAAGTTAATAAATTTGTTATTATCCCAAGAAATAAAACAAAATGCTGAAATTTCCTCAGATATATTCGTACAATATTGCAATATTTCACAGTAGTTATATTTTAAACTACTAAAACATTTTACAAAAGACAAAGCAAAAAAATCTGATCTCACTGTGAATTCGCTACAATCAACAACAGCAGTAAGTAAACAACCTTGTAAGCAACTGATTTGAGATTTTTTCTCCCCTCCAGGTTTTATAAGCTTTTAATCAACACGGGAACATTCTTGTATTTTCTCGATTTTTCTGGATAGCAAAAGAGTACAATTACGATATATCTATTTATTAAAATGTTAAATGTGTGCTTCTGTATTTTAATTTTTCCGGCGTAGCTTTCTCTTCAAATAATTCTCGTACTGCATTGCACAGGAACATAAAACAATTTTAATTATAAATTCTACTAAAAATAACCAAATAAAGGCAAAAACCGTAACAATATGCTAAATGCACCAACCATAACTCAATAAATATTTTTGCAATTCAAATTTTGAATCACGAAGGAAACTTTGAATTTCTGATCGAAGTTCAAAAAGATTTAAAACTTTCCGTCTGGATAACCACCTTACTTCGGAATCTAACAAAAGTGTTTCATGCTCACTTCCCCCATCTCTTGGCATAAAATCATAAATATTACTGAATTTACAGCTCGGGTTTTAATAAAATTAGCAATGTTCACAGCTTGATTCAAAACGATTTTCAGGTTTTCAGGGATTGTTTTTGCTACCAAAGCTTTACAATGTATGGAGCAGTGAGTAAATTTAGTTTTAAGTGCGACTTCCTTTATTTCAGAAATAACACTGAAATGTTTTCCTATTAAAGCACTCCATCACTGCATATGGCAATGCACTTATTCCAAAGAATAATCATTCCGAGACCTAAAATTGTCAATAACTTTAAAAATTTAATTTGCAGTTGCTCTATCATGAAGAGTTTCAAAAAATGAATACTCTTTTGCAATTTGTTTATCTTTTTCGAAACGTATGTAAACTAATAATTGACCAAAGTTCATTATATCGGTACTTTAATTAAATTGCAATGCAAAATAAGCATTGTGTTTTATTTTTTGAATAAGTTTCTCTTTTATTTAATTTGCCACTACATGAAGTCGTTGACTTACTATATCATTTGATAACAGAATATTATTAAATTCATTAACCACTTTTTCGTTGAATAATGCTAAAACATTTCTTTATCTGCTGGTACTATAAGGTTTTCTCCAATAATGTGAGCCTGCTCAGTCTTGGCAATTCTTAGGACTGGATAACTAACAACCTTCTAAAGCTTTTTCACTTTAACAAAACCTTTCATTACTTGTTAAATATTTTTGAACTCCGATAATTTCATCTTAAAACATTCTACAGATTTATTTTTTAAATTGGCATGCTTAGATTCAAGATCTCTTTTAAGAAACAATGGTTTTTTACTTAGATTAGATAATAGTTCACTGCGAATACCAAATTCAATTTGAGGGTCCATAACATCTTGATTCCAAGCAAACTCAAAATGATAAATAACTTTCATTATGTTTTCTATAAAGAATTTTTCATTTCAATATTCTTAGTGGTAGTAGATTGTCCTGAAATCATTACCTGTGAATCATTACATTTCTGCTTAGTCAATCCTAGCCATTTTTCCATTTTGAAAATCTAGGTTTTATTTTTCACAAATATTAAAATGCACAGTATATTACAAGTTCTTGAAAAATAAACGACAATATTCTCAAATCGCGTAGAAAAGTAAGGAATACAAAGCAGCAAGAAGACAAAGTACCTGTTAAGTATATTTGTGAAAATAAAAATTGGTTGCTTTGCTCAAGTTTATGATCGGCTGCTGAACTTGAAGAAAGCTCAGATCGCATAAATTTATGAGTGTTACAGAAAAAACTTAAACAAGATCTTGGGGTATTTAATTTTTCAATTTAATAGTTAAAAATAGCCTTGTTTCTTTGCATACCACCGATTGAGAGTCTCTGTGCTAGAATATTAAAAACAAAAACTACAGTGCATGAAGTTTGCAGTTCCTGAATACTTTACTGCTGAAGCTGCTCTTAATATATTTAGGTACTTTCGTATTTAACGCAACCACCCTGGTGCAGTTTGGCAATTTTTTACAGATTTACTTACTTCATTACTTATCGAGTAACTTTTACATTTTCATCTGTAATTTTCATCATTGGTGGTTTTCTCGCCCTTTTTTCTTGAGAAAAATTAGCAAGATTACAATGTTTATTGCAAATTGGTAAACATTATCAACATGTTAAAAAAAATACTTTAGCAATTTTAAACACAGATTCTGGGAAAAATATATTTGGGGTACCACTTGGCAAAAATTTGCAATTTTTTTTGGCACTGTTCTTGTTTATGGGCAACACCCTCCCAGGTAAAATAGTGTCCAAAACATAGTGCAATAAAACATAAAAAATTATAAACTCAATGAACTGTACTTTAAATCAAATAAAACAAGGAAATAACATAAAAATGGGAATACATGTTATCTAATCTGCCCAGTACAAAAAGGAAATATCGACTTATTGTATTAAGAAATTAGTGTGTCGTGCATAGAATGTCGTGCACAGCAGCCAAAAACTGTTTAAAATTATCCGAACTAGAATCTGTGTACTGCCGTCGCCACATAAAATCAGAAAATTAAAAATAAGAAATATCCTCTGGACTGTCTGGCATTTCTTTTGAAAATTTCTTTTTATTACACCCCACATACCTCCCATAGTGTTGATATGAGCTTCAGTTTCCAAATCCGTAAATCTCGCTGTGTAATTTCCTGAGAGCTGAATGAAGCTATTTAAATTTTCATCTACACACCAGTCAATGTTTTCTTTCCCATTTGTTCCAAAGCATACAGAAATTTCAGGTTAATCATACCACCAGTATGGTGTAAATTTATGGTGTAAAGCACAAAATAAGCAATGAACTTCCTTACCACGCCACAATCACGCATTACAACCAACCGCATCATAATAGGGTGTCCATAACATTCAACATAAATTACTCAGGTAATCGTAAATAAAACAGGCACACCAGCGGCCGAGTGGTAAAGTCGCTGAACACTGGTAGTTCGGTCCGAGGTTTGGATTCCATGAACGGCTTCAGTTCCAAATCTGTAAATCTCGCTGTGTAATTTCCTGAGAGGTGAATGAAGCTATTTAAATTTTCATCTACACACCAGTCAGTCAATGTTTTCTTTCCCATTTGTTCCCAAGCATACAGACATTTCAGGTTAATCATACCACCAGTACGGTGTAAATTTATGGTGTAAAGCACAAAATAAGCAATGAACTTCCTTACCATGCCGCAATCACGCATTACAACCAACCGCGTCATAATAGGGTGTCCTTAACATTCAACGTAAATTACTCAGGTAATCGTAAATAAAACAGGCACACCAGCGGCCGAGTGGTAAAGTTGCTGAACACTGGTACTTCGGTCCGAGGTTCGAATCCCATGAATGGGCTGGCTGCATGGGTGTTTTCGTGGTTTTCCCCATGTGTAACGTGTATACGAGCCAGTTTCCCGTAGAAAGTCATCCACGCAGGCATCGCTACCCTAAGGCAGATAGCTCTAGTGTGCTTTGCCAGGATTAAATACACCACACCACCACCATAAATGAAACAACTTGGTGATAATCCAAGGGGTACCCTAAAATATAAGACTGCCCCAAATTTTTAATTATTAAATAAGAATTGCATGATGTATTAAAAATAACTCATGCATTCTTCAAATCTTTTTGTAAATTTTTGCCACTATCTTTTTCTCAAGTACGCAGCAGTCTGATTTCGGCTTAAAAAACGTGAGAGAATAATGGAGAAGCACTGCTGCCAAGGTTCATACAAACCTTGGCAAACCTTGGTTCATACAAACCTTGCTTATCTAGGAAATGCATTTCCTCATTGTTCCCTTTAGAAAATTTTAACAAAATTCTCTAATCCTGTGGGAATCTTAACCTCACTTTCTCCCACTGCTGGTTAATTCTACAAGCTCATAATTTAAAACAAGACAAAAAAATATCACAATTAGTTCATAAAAGCCATTGGAACTTGGAATACAACAAAATATGAATGCATATGAAAATGGCAGGGTTGCTTGACTGAATGATTGTTATAAGCATGATTGTCGAAAATGGTATGTGCATGGTTGCCAGAGTTTGGCACATTTTGAAAATTTGGTGACATCTACTAAGGTGGTTATCATAACACGTAAAGTACCTATTTTTAATTGTAAAATGCAGTAAATGTTGTCAAATGTAGTAGCCCTCAATATAACTTAATTTTCTCTCTTTTTGTTAAACCATGTTGTTATACTTTTTTGTGTTACTAAGAATAAATTAAAAAAGGTTATTTTATCAGATTATACAATTTTTGTGTCCATGATATTAAACTTCGTTTTGGAAGGAACCTTTTTTTTAAATGCAGTATTTATTTATGCTGTATTTATCCAACATACTGGATAAGAAAACTGGTTTAAAGGTATTCATAATCTGTTTATCGTTACACTAAGATTTTTCTGTTGGATTGAGGAAATAGCAAGCACAGTTTCTTGAGAGCAATGGTTAGCTGTGTCAGTGGTTTTCTGTTGACATTCCATATCTGTTTAGTTATCTTCTTATTTATAAATATTTTAAGGTAAATCTGAAGCTGTCAATTCTTTTTATTTCTTTGTTGATTCTCCTGTTATCAGGACCGGGTTTAGAAATGTATGTATGGCTGCATGTATGTGTGTATGTATGTGTGTGTATACAATGCATATAGACAAGTACAGACATGCGTATATACTTAACATTCCTGAATCTGGTCCCAATACCAGCAGAATACCAAAAATTTCACTATGTATATATACTATTGCTGATGATATGTCTTAAAGATAAACATAGCGCATTAAAAAGCATGCATAAAAACAGAGTAATGTTATGTATGTCGGAGAATTTATCAGTTTCAATAGTATTCTATTTACTTATGAAAAATATTTTCTTATTGGTGCATACATTTTACATTCTTATCATGAATCAGAAGTTTCTAAATAATATGCTGAAAAGCTGGGAGGAAAAATATGCAAGTAAATACAGTATTATTTGTATCTGTCCTCTAGGGATCTAGAATGTTTTATTATCTGAAGATGAAAGAGTAAACAGTTTCGTAAGAAACATTCTAATTATTTCCGTTGCTGAATAACAATTAATAATATTGCCAGTATAGTGAAGAGAAGATTTACTAGGCATGTATGCTATGATTCAGTCTCAGTTATAGAGTGCTTGTCACTTTCTTATTAGTGCTTCCAGATTTATGATATATTTTGTGATAGCAAATTATAGTAAAGAATAGTGGTTATCACCTGAATATTTTAATGTGAAATAAAATGATATTGAGTAGAAAAATATGAAAACCATTATGTGATAACAAACATGAAATACATACATGAGATAACAAATACTTGCCTTGAAAGAATAAAAATTACTTTAGAAATGTTGAGAACTGAACTGCAGTTGTAACCAAATGCAGAGAAATGACAGCTGTTACGTTAGTGCAGTTGAACCTCTCTATCCTAAATACAGTGCTTATTTTATCTGTTTTTACTTTGAATAAAATATATTTATGCATTCTTGGCACAGAAAGTTTTCACATTTTGAATATCACATTCATGTTTTTCTGTCCTTGGCTTCATCACATCTTTTTCCTGCTAGATAAGTGGTTGGATTAATCTTTTTACATCATCACATGGACTGGTACTGATCTTGAATGGACATTTAGCTGTACTGCAGGATATTTCCATATTAGAAGTATGAAAAGTTCTTGAGTCTACCAGTGCAAAAATCTTGATTCCATACTTCGCTGATTTGATCAGCATATATTGCCAGAACCCTCATTGGCCCCGAAATTATTAAGAGTTTCTCGTCGATAGTGAAGTACTAACACAAACTATAGGGATCTTTGCAATTTGAAGTAAATTTTTCAAAGAAATCTCTAATTGCTGCGGTTTTATCAAAGCATTTTCTCTGTGGCTTGTCTAGTAATATACTGCAATACATGCAATATAAAAGAAATAAAAATTGTTTATAGGACATAGTGCTATGAAAAATTTCAATACCTGTATCATCAGAAGCCCAAAGGTCCTTTACGTTGAGGTACAATGACTTGTAAAGGCAACATAAATAAAAAGACATATCACTGCTTTCATCTCGCTCATATCTGTACTTTTTCCATCTCTTTCACATTATAATGTAAAGGTATCTTGGAAATATATAAATTTATACGCTCTACAATCATTGATAATATTATATTATCAATAATATTATATTATCAATAAGAAGAATATTCCAACTACTAAACGGATCAGTTGCATTTCTGTCTTCTCTTACAGGTCCTGTCATATTATGCGACTCTTGCATTTTGCCTGAATTTCACTGAATACGGTACAGAATTTCAGTTTCATGCGCAAAAAAAAGTTGGGACTATTCTACTTTTTTATTGGGGTGGGGTATATGGCTGCGGTCCATACCGTTTTTCCATCCTTTCCAGTAAAATCATCGGAATCATCATCATCTTTAGATTCATCCAGTTCATCATCATCTTCTGTATCTGTGTTCACTAAATATTTCACTGTCAGTATCATCTTCAGTCTTCATCACTTTCAACTATTTTGAATTAATCTCCCAACAGTTGCATATCCAATTCGTAGGGACTAATTCTTTTTGCCTTAATATGCTTAGAAATCGTAAAAAATATAATTTCAAATACTTTAAATTCGCTTGCGAGTATAAGTATTTACTGGTACACTTTAAAAATAAATATTCTGTGAGAAAAACACTTAATGCAGACAGGCACGTCGGGTGCCATATCCCATTTTCAGCAAAATACTGATAAATATTTTTTTTGAAATGCATGTACAATGGAAAACTGGTTCTAAAGGTCAACCACAACTAGAAACTCAGCTACTGAATACGGTACAGAATTTCAGTTTCATGCGCAAATAAAAGTTGGGACTATTCTACTTTTTTATTCGGGTGGGGTATAAGGCTGAGGTCGGACGGCAGCATAAAGGGCATAGATGCATAGTCATAAAGTCATATAATACGGGAGTTCCGTTCACACCTGCGAGAAGGCGTCCGAGTTGTGGCCAATGAGAGAAGCTGAATTTGCGCATGCATGGATGTATCTGTACCTTTCGCGAGTTTTCTTGCACGATTGATTTTCGCATTCGCGCTGCTTGTTTTCATTATTTTGTATCATGGTTTTTTTCAGATTAACACAGTTTTACTGGCTCAACAGAATGCTCTTTTATCTGCCCTTCTTATTAGCCAAGAGGCAACAGAAGAAGGTAAAAAATGGTTTAGAGATATTTTTTTTAAAAGACCAATACTTGGTTGGCATATATTTCTGTGCAAAGCAGTATGGAATATTTCTGCATTGCAGTGTAGTACTCTCTATATACTATAAACATGCACATGCATATTTATATACATAAAACCTTCAATTTTTATATGTAATTTCTTTTAGGATAAATATGATACTCTAAATATGCCTAATTTAAAAAAAAATATTGAGGATATTGAGGATTCAATCAAAAGGAAAGCCTACCAGTGGCCGAGCGATAAAGTCGCTGAACACTGGTAGTTCGGTCTGACGTTCGAATCCCGCAAACGGGCTGGCTGCATGGGCGTTTTCGTGGTTTCCTCACGTGTATACGAGCCAGTTTCCCTTAGAAAGTCCTCCACAAAGGCATTCCTCCCCATAGGCAGATAGCCCTAGTGTGCTTTGCCATAATTAAAAACACCAACACCAATCAAAAGGAAAAAAATTCTGTGCTTAGCGCTCCTTATTCACTGTCATTTTCGATTAATACAGTAATTAGCTGCACTACCAGTATCAACTATTACTAGTATTAATATCCCACAACTGGTAGTCATGACCAGCAACCACAACTAAACCTGTACAATACTATGAAACGCTCACCTAACAGTGTATTTTATGCTCAATCATTAAATGCATTTTGCTGTGTTGCCACCTGTTTGTATGCATCTGTTTCTAATAATTTGCATGTATAAAGCTGTATCCCCGAATTTCATATGCTTTTTCTAAAAAAAAAAAGGGTGTTGTTTACACTCGAGAGAATACAGTACAAAGTAAACACTAACTTTCAGGAATTTTTGTGGATAATTCTGCAAACTGGTATGTTTATATCACATGAGTAATTCAAATTAAACTCTCCTCTGCTTTGAGATGTCATAGATGTAAGTTTCATCCACGTCTATTGTCAGAAGTAATTACTTTTATTGATTTTTCATTTGCTGACAGATTATGACAATTCTTCTGTCACTGGCAGACATACATATTAAAGAACCAAAAAGAGTTTAATTTCAGCATATGCTGTTATTTCTATTTACGACCAATATCTCAAAAGTAATTTCACATTGACAAATTTTAGATACCCAAGTCTTCAAATCATTCAAATGATATTAATAAAGAGTGGATAATAATAACAAATACTATTCATTATGAATAATGTGTGCTATTCAGTTTCATTAAAAGTAAATTCCTTTCATGGAGAACGTAATTAAAAAACGTAGATCAACAGGAGACAAAACTGTCTAGACTGTTGACTGTTGTAATTTTCTCTCTCTCTTTTTTTTTAAATAATATTTTTACTGTTAAAAAAATCAGCAGCTTCCTGATGTTTTAGTAAAATTAATTCATGAAGTTTGTTTGGAAAGAAAATCATCATTTGAAACAAATAGCAATACAATATTTCCAGCTTTTTCAATAAATTTATTCTTAAATACAAAAATAATTAAGCAGGAAGAAAATGATAGTAATAATTTATACAAAAATAATAAACAGAAAGAAAGTAATAATAATAATTTATACAGAAAAAATAAAATTTTTTGCAAGCATGCATTTTTTAAAGAATTTTCATAATAAAATGAAAAATAATGGATGGGATCAATCGTCTACAAGATCATACACAGCATGCATGATCCTGAGCTTAACTTTTGCTTTACAAGTTTCATCCATATTTTTCAATTTATTGTGTAAACTCATTAAAAATGCATGTTATCATCGTAGATTTCTTGCGAGATCAATACATTATTTCATTCGGATACGATTACAACTCATTCGGATATGATGTGCTCCATATTAAAAAAAGTTGTCTTCGATGTAACAGCAAAATCGTCCGCAGAAAGCTGCTTCGTTTCAGCTTCGCTCTGATTAGTCAACGCTTATCCCAAACTCGGTGTAAAGTTAAAAACTTCAAACCTTATGCTGCAAGCCCTAAACCAGATTTTGTGACATAGCACAGATCGGTTGCCTTGACAACGGAGCTCGGCTTTAACCACTTACGCCCTTTATGCCCCCGTCTGAATGCAGCATAATACACCTCACATGTTTTCCTGCAAGTTAAGATATCCAAAGCTTGTAGCAGTGCTTCACACAGAAAATTTTTTGTGACCTTTTTTTCTCTAATGCATTGATGGCCAATCAATGAGGAGCTTGGTCCTTCATTTTTTATGAAAATCAGTTATGTTAGAATCCTGAAATATCATTTTTTGAAAATGGGCACTTGGGCGCATGAGATTTTCAACAAATGCCAAAATTGTGTCATAATACAGAATTCCCATCAGGTAGCGTTAATGAAGCAGAAATACAGGAAGCTTATAAAAATTTGATGGTGAAAAGAATGAAGATCTTAACTCAGTGAGTATAATTAAGATAAAATAGCATGCTGAACGAGTATTAATGTAGAAGTCAAACAACAAAAATCGGAACCATCATCCTCAGCTGCCAAAGCAAAAATGAATGAGATAAGATTTATTGATTAGATAAGAAATCAGTTAAAATTATTGATCAAGCAGTTAAAAAATTCTCATCTCAAAACACCAAAAGGCACACTCTTGTTTTAGGAGATTATAAGAATTCTGTCGTCTTCTTTTCTTTCCATCAATTAGCTATAAAATTGCACGTATTTTACAGATTGAGTCATTCATTCTCCTATCAAAAAAAATTCAGAGTTTCATACTGAAGGATCTCATTCGGATATGAATTCTTGGGGTATTTACAGGATTCCTTGCCAGTGTGGTTTAAGTTACATTGGTCAAACTAAGAGAGCTTTAAAATTTCATGTTAAGGAAGATGAGGCATATGTTAGAAAAACGGAAACATAGAATTCCTCTGTTGCTCAGCATTGTTGGTCCAAAAATCAACTCTTTCAATTTTTCTGCAGCTAAAATTATTCAAAAAACATCTTCCATTGGTGAATTAGAATTTCTAGAGGTGTTTCACATTTAAAAAAAAAAAAATCTTTCTGTTGTTGTTAACAACCTTAATTCGAATCCATCTTTGCCTTCATCCTTTAAGGAAATTATATTTTACTTCTTGTTTCATCAATAGATGGTGCCAGTAGGTTAACTCCTGTCCAGCCAGTCTTGTGTTATCTTCTCTAATCACTATATCTTATCTCATTCATTTGCACTTTGGCAGCTGAGGATGATCGTTTGGTGAAACCATCGAAACTAGTCCTGTAAAAATTTGTGATATAACACTTATTTTTGTTGTTTGACTTCAAAATTAATAGAGTGAGTTTATTTTAAAAGTTCTGTCCTAAAGCACCTGCATTGAATTATTAATCTTGATTACTGCTTTATAGAAAGTTGCCTAGTTCTAAAAACCCTTAACTGGCACCAGACTTAATTAACAGTTTTGTATTTTAGCAAATATACCATAGTGATATTTCTGTCATGTTTAACTAAGCAGTTTTTTTTTTAAATTTTTAAAGGCTTGCATATTTTCATTTAAAAGCTTAAGATTCTTAACTGCTTATGACAATTCATATTTTATATTGTGGCTCTCAAATGAATCAGAAATTAAAATCTTGTGCTGGAAGTAAAAATGTTTTTTTTTTCATTGTGTTGCCATTGCTCACTTTGAAATCTTTGAGTTTCTTAATCAAAAACTCATAAATGCTTTACAAAATGTGAAATGAAAAACAAATTCCAAATTTGGGCTTCCAGATGCCCAAATTTGGGTGGAAACATATGTTATTGAAAATTTGATGGCTGTAGGTACTGTTTTATCACAATGTAAGAAACATATATGTATTTATGCGAGTTCTTCATTATTTAATTTCCACCAGCGGTCGGGTGGTAAAGTCGCTGAATACTGGTAGTTTGGGCGGAGGTTCGAATCCCACGAACGGGCTGGCTGCATGGGCGTTTTCGTGGTTTTCCCCATATGTAACGTGTATACGAGCCAGTTTCCCTTAGAAAGTCCTCCACGACGGCATCCCTCCCCTCAGGCAGATAGCCCTCGAGGCCATAATCACATGCACTCGCACACACTTTCATTATTTAATTTCTTTAAATATAATACAGGACGATAATATTTGGTACCAGCAATTTGAAAAGTGAAACCCCAAAATGAAATTAATAGCCCTGGGCTTATGCCCTTTGGGCTAAAAATGTGTTTATTTACATCAAAAGCAACTTGTATTCCAGTAAGTATTCAAACAAAATAGCAATTTGTGTTTTCTTATACAGGTTGAGTTTGTCTGCTATGCACAAAACCTAGTGCTTCCTAGCTCCATTTGTTTGGTGGGTCTCCCACTTTGTGTATAAAGTCTTAACAGCCCGTTAATAGAGCTCAGGTGTAACTCTTTAGTATTGAGAATGCCTAAAGTAGTCAGCGTTATCAGAAGTTCAAAGTCAGTAAGCCTGTTCCTTCGAATAAACATATTTGAGGATGCCCCTCAATGAGTACAGCGATCTTGACAACAGTAAAAGCCTCTCTGAAGGTATAACCTTCAGGTCTGTCTCTTTTGGCTGTATTCAGCTCCATCCTTTGGGATTGCCTTTTTTTGCCTCCCAGGCACGTTTCTTTGTTGTGCTCTGGGTATTCTCTTTTTGAAATTGATTTTATTTAGAGGGGCAGTTATGCTTTTAATAGCTTCCTGTCCTTCTCCATATGTTGATTGAGTGAGTAACTTGAGTAGAGGTTAATTCTACTTTACTCAGTGAAGGATTCATTTCTGCTCCTTCGATTAATTTCCTCTGGATTTCCTTGTTTTGAGAAGAATGTTCTACCTCAGAGGTTTTGCCTGCAAAAGCAGAATTTCTAGTTATATTGTCATTTTCTGTCGTATATTAACTAGAAAAGAAAGTTCAGAATGAAGAAGGTCCATCCAGTTTTGCGGGTTGCAAAATACTCTAGAAGTTGTCAGGCATTCTAGAGGGTCTGTTAAGACACTATAACCACAGTGTCATTCACCTGAGGCACATGTCACATAACATCAGGGTTATGGGAGAGGGTTCATGGCTTATTTATTATTCGAAACTCTCCTGTCAGATAATACAGTACATCTGGTAGCTCCTTAAGCCCCAGGAATTTGTATTATAGAAAAAATAGAAACAGAAGAATATGCATTCTGTAAGTTTCTAAAATACTAACAACTTGTGATCAAATTACTTAATACTTCCAAGTCGTCCCATCATTCTGTATGATGTTAAATAAACATTTCTCCATTGAGAGAACTAAGTTTTGTAATAACTCTGGTTCCACATTGTACCATGCACTCTCGATGGCTGCTTTTCAAAACATTCACATAAGAAAACTGCCTTCTATTCTCATAAATTGTCTAAGACACAATGCCCCACACATTCTCAATTGGGTTAAAATCGGGGTTTATTTGCAGCCACTCGAATAATGACATTTTCCATGTCCAAGCAATTTTTTGTAGCATGAGAAGTATGAATTGGGAGCATTGTCATGCTGGTACCCTCAATTCTGTCCTCCAGTGTTTTCTGCAAATGGCATAAAATGGTCCCTTAGTGTTTCTGTGTGTTTTAAGATGAATCTTGCCCACGATCTGGAAAGGTGAAACCCTTTTGCCCTTTGAAACTGAAAGCTACCCATAACATAACAGATTCACCTTCATTGTTCCAACTGAAATAACTCCAAGGCTATTTTTGTAAGGTATGCCAGCTATATAAATACCCATCAGAACAATTCCGATTCGTCACTGACCATTTTTTTCATCGCTGGAAAGTACAGAGATCCACTTACCACCATATGCCATGTAGCTGCAGGCTCATTGCAGTCTCATTCATTTTTGAAGCTTTAAGAGTGTAACAATCAAGCCATTTTACTTGAATCATATAACCAAATTCCTTGATTTACCTTGAACAGTGTTTTTGGATATTTGCAATCCTTAAGCTCTTCTAATGTGGCGAAACGACTATTTCTGTGTCGGACCCATTCTTTGTATTGACTTATCGCTGCAACTACCCATGACTTTGGGTCTTCTTGAATGTGGTTTTGGCTGATGTGGTGTCCTAAGAGACATAAGTCCCAAAATCAATTAGAAGTTCCAAATTTTCTTTAAAAGAACTACTGTGCAATTTAAAATTCAGAATTCTATTAATTTTAGCATCAGAAAGATGCGTAGCTTTAGGCATACTTAAAATGAAGTTCAAATGATCTTTTTTCTCTGTTAAATTGGAGGTTTGAATGAGGGCATTTTCATATAAAAGGCTCTAGTTCCCCATCATGATTCTTGCTAACCAATTTGCATAAAATTACATTTGTCTATAAATTTTTGGAATGTGCATTTTTTCTATTTTATTTTTTTTAGAAGACAAATTGATATATTTGTTAAATATTTGCTCAAATGCGAGACACATGTATTGTAAATAAACATTTTAATTGGGTAATTTTGTATATTTTTATTTTTCTTAAATATGTCTATAAACTTTTGGGACAGAGTATATTCATTCATGTTTTTGCTTAGAGAAGCAAGTATTTTCGGGCTTGCAAAACGACATTCTGAAAATTAGAAAAAATCACAAAAACTGTGTTCATCACCTAATATGATCACTTTTAAGTATTTTTTTAATCTGCTTTTATGACAGCCTTTTATGTCTTAATTTTTTATTATTATGTATTTAGCTAAGCAAATTCATGTATATATATATATATATTTATGTATTTTCAGAAATTGAGTAAGTTCAGTTTTTAATGAACTTCCTTCTGCCTTAAGCTGAAAGAAAATTTTTAGAATACTGTTCAGAATATGTTGACAAGCTTAAAATGTGCTTCTGTGCTTTATAGCTAATGATAATTTTCTATGAGGTAAAAATATCTGGAACAGTATATTTCAAGATTACTTAAAAAATATAATATAAATAAAATGTCAGTATTTAATTTATTTACTTAATATTCATGAAATAGTTCTTTTAGAATTTTGTGTGTTTATTAAATTAGCATTTCATGCATGTAAAAGTTGTGAAAGTATAGCCGAGCCTCTCAAGGCGAACTCTTCCCTGAGATGATTACCTTTGAAAATGTGCAATATTTTTTCAAACATTAACGAACATCTCTAAGGCAACCACCTCCATGCAAAGTCAGAATCGTCTTCAACCTTGAGTAGCTCATCTTAGAGTTTATTGTATTCTAAAACTGGCAAAACAAATTCTACAATTGCATTATGCATGTTTAACATTATCTAATGACAAAAAACATCTTCATAAAAATGCAGTGCTTGCTTTTTTCTGCAGCTAGTAGAAATTTGACATCATTCAATATCCATCATTCAGTACAAAACATTTTCATAAATTGCAGTGCTTGCTTTTTTCTGCAGCTAGTAGAAATCTGACATCATTCAGTATCCATTTCATTTGCAATAACCTAATGGAACTTACTGGGTCTGCCATGAACTTAAAATTTATTATTGTGCAATAATTATAAAGAGAAATTATATGGAATTACAGTGGACACATTTTTAGGATTTTCTATCACATTATTTGAACTGTATATATGCAGAACCTTCATCTGATTACAAAAAAGCAAAAACTATCACATACATATGTTAAAACAATTTTGGAAACTTGTTAGCAGCTCAACTTAAAAGTACTGGGAATTGAAAAGCTGACCCGTGTTCAGATCCCAACTTGCATGGAAGTTAATGCGTTTTTTCCCATGTGTAACATGGATATGAACCATTTCTCCGTAACCCTGTGAGTGGTGTGGATTTTAGGATCTGTCATGAAGACTTTATATAAACAGCATTTATTAGCTAAATTTGCATAATTAATTATTTTAGTTTCTAATTTGATAAACTTACTTTCATTAAGATGACATTTACATTATTAAAGGAAGTAAGAAAGCAAAATATCTTAAAATATAAGCTAATATATATAAAGTGACAAAAAACCTGATGGCTGAATAAAGCCAGTATTGTCACTCGGAGTGCTAAAAAGCCTCCCTTTTAAGTTATCTGCCCACCTTATCCAGATATGCATTGCCATATTTAAAATAATCCAGTCCATTGCAATATTTAAAAACTAAAGAAAGAAATTGTATAGTTTAAAAATCTTAAGGTTTTATTTGGAGTACTGTTAATGAAATTAAAAAAATGTTTTGAAACTTATGAATTTCTACCTGCTAGCTGTTTGTTATTGTGCCCAGTGCTTAATTTCTAAAATTAGAAGTGCAGGAGCCCTGTGGAATGCTGTCAGAAATTAATTAATTAATTAATTAATAATTCAGATGTTAGTTAAAGTTGAATGTAAACCATAAATAAAATTAATAAATTCATAAGTTAATGATAATAGTTATAAGAAAATAAAATTGCCAACCTCATCTTATTTGGGGCTGTGGCTAGAATTACAGTTTCTTAAGAATTAAAAGAAATTATGGCTAAATTTAAACCATGAATAAATGGTATGATACTGTTTCAGAAAATGATAGCAACCATTCTTTTTCCTGCATGCTAGTAAAAAAGGTAAAACATGTTAAAGTATCCACTAATTTGAATAATACCAGAGTAGGAAGTTTGATTATATAGTCCTTTCGTCTTTCCAAGTGATGCTTCACCCAATCTTCCTTCTCTCTTGTCACTTGCATATGAATGTCTTTTCCACAGTTTCAATACTGTTCTCCTAATCCCAGTCCCATATGCAAGGGGAAGGCAAAATGGAGGTTTATCTCTGTCTCTGTTTATCTTTTTTACTCCTTAGCTCTTTCATATTTTAGCTCATGTCCATTTTCACATCGCTAGCTTATCTACAAATTTTAGTATAACTAGTTAACTATATTTACAATTATTAGTAAATTTTTTTAAAATGGATTTTTGATTCATGAATGTTAGTGTCTCACTTAGCTTCTTTTCTTTTTTAAGGAACTTTTAATTTAGATATTAATTTATTTATATATTGCGCATAGTTTTAGATAATATGCAGTGATAAAAAAGTATCTTCTCCCTACAATAGTAAAATCCTTTGGAAAGGGGGGGAAATTACGTATTTTCATGTGAAGTAACTTCTTAACCAAGCGACTCACTATTTTAATAATGTGAAGACGAGTAAAATTTCAGTACAGAGCACTCCATCAAGATAACCTTTCTGCTAGTCTGATAGTTTTCATGTGATTAATTAAAACTCAAAAAAGGTAGCCAGCCCAATCAGAAAATATGGTATTTTAATTAAAGTTCAGTTTGAAATTAAATATTGAACCAGATCCTCATTCGTCTTCTCAATTATTATATTATTTTTTTATTCTTGAAATATGAATGATAAAACTTTGTCTGTTCAGGGTACTTTGAGTAATATCTAGAACAAGGTTCGCCGAAACTTTGATAATGAGCTTCTGGTAGGTAACTGCAGCATTTTTAGTAGCTCATGTAAATATTTTCCTTTTGAACTAATATTAAAAACCAGTGTAATAAATACATGGTTATCAAATCATAATTCACAAGGTGAAAAATGCTGTACCAGTATATTACCTTAAAACTGAAACTATTCAGCTGTATCGTATAGAAGATTTGTCAGAAACAGACATCATAACATTTTGATAAATGAATGGTATTGTGTTGATTTTGTAAATGTTAACTTTATTTCTAGAGATAAAAGAATAAGCAATATAAAGCTGATAAACAAAACAAAAAATGTGAAAAACGAAAAAATTTCGATTGACAGGTTAGTCGGAATTCTCAACACAGCAGTTATAGGACATCAACAGTATAATTGAACAAGATATTATGTCTACAGAATACAAGATATTATGTCTGTCTACAGAATTAAAGAGAAAGTATTAGCACAAAAAAATGAAGCAGCTTAAGCAACTTACATTGACAGAAATGTTTAATAAGGTAAACAAATAAATAAGTTTTTTTTGGTAAATTTGTTACCCTTTAGATCATAAATACTTCATTATTGCATAAATCACGAGTTAATTATCTTTAATTTTATAATTTTTACATGCCATCTTACTAGATTTAAACTGATAATCTAATATCCGGAAAAATCCCAAATCCAGAATTGCTGAAGTCCTGCCGAGTCCGCATTTCGGACTTTGTACTGTAATAAAATTAGTAGAAGTCATTGATTTTGTACTGTAATCTATCCGTAGGAAAACCAAAATTGAGTTGCTCATAAAATTTAATAGTCTTGTATGTCAGTTACTTTGTAATTGCATTTTTCATTTGGAAAATAATTTTTGTTCAGTTCCCTCAATAGATACTGCGCATATTTATTATAATGACGATAAAAGTTAGGAGATTTTTAAGGGTTAGGGAGTTAAAATTAATGTTTGATTGTAGCATTCATTGTTTAAATGCATATTGTTTAATAATATTTTCTTTTTAGATATACAAAACCTCAAACATTTGCTGATTGTGTTGGAGATGAATTACCTTTTGGTTGGGAAGAATGTTTTGACAATCAGATTGGAGTGTACTATATAGATCACATTAATCGTAAGTTTATTAAAATTTTGTTTTCATTTAGACTTGTTATTTTAATTCTGTTTACTTATGATATACAAAATAATACTTAATTCTGATGTATAATTTTTTAATGGAAACCGAAAAGATGAATCATCTAAGTACACTGTACGTATTGTTGTGAGCTGTGGAGTGGTGGATGTCTTTTCAAGTAATCCCTGTAAACGAGTAGAAAGAAATTGACAGTTTATTTTAATTGATAATAATATGCTGTAAAATAAACTCAAGCAGATACTATGAAAATCCTACTTAACACACATTAGAAAACTTTTAAATTACCAGTATCAGTTGCAGGATAAATTCTAAAATGCAATTGCACAAACTGTTTTTAAAATTGCAGTTTTTCAGTGCTGATTAACTAATAACAGAGTTGGCAACTCTCTCGATTTTTGACCGCTTTCCCGCCAACCTGATTTACAATATATTTCTCCCGACTTATTCTTATAATTTCTCACGATTTTTAATGAACTTGGCTTAATACTTCATTATATGAACAAAGAAACAAAAAAAAAAAAAAAAAAAAAAGTGATTTTTGGACATCTGAAAGCAATTGAATTTTCTGTAGATTGTATCTAAGACAAAACCTTGCGAATCAGATAAGAATTTCTGCTTTGTGAGTGAGAGCATACGTATACAGAAACGTCATTCTTCAGTTCTCCATCCGAGGTTCGAATCCCGCAAATGGGCTGGCTGCATATGTGTTTTCGTGGTTTTCCCCATGTGTAATGTGTATACGAGCCAGTTTCCCTTAGAAAGTCCTCCACAAAGGCATCCCTCCCTTAAGGCAGATAGCCCTCGAGTGCTTTGCCGTAATCTAATAAACCAAACCAAACCAAACTCCAGTTCTCCAATGGGCATCGAGCTCCACTGTGTGCCATCTGGCATATATTAGCCAATGAGCACAATGCAAGCTCAAGGCTGTTATTTGAATGTTCTTTAGTTATTTCGTTCATCTTGTCCTGAGTTGTGTGAGTACACATGCCTTCGGGAAATAGTTTTAGAAATTATCATCTTTTGTTATGTCTGCGAGAAAGGTGAAATACTCGTGTACGTTTCAAAAATCGTACACAGTTGACTTTCCTTCCATTATTTCCTCAAGGAAATATAATAAACTTGCAATGTGTACCGTCTGCTGCTGCGATTTTTCGATTTCGCATGGTGGAAGGGCAGATATTCTCAAACATGTATGTACACAAAAACACAATGACTAGAGTTGTTTTGAAAAAAATGAAAAATTAAATTTTTCTCGGAAACAAAGGACCAAAAAGTTATTAATGCAGAATGTCTGCATTTTTACTGAAGCACAAACCTGCCACTGAATGCATCGGATCACGCTGCAGCTTTATTTAGAAAAATGTTTCCCGATAGTGAAATCGCTAAGAAATACTCAAGTGCAAGGACCAAAACAGGTGCAATTGTTAAAGAAATGGGTTTGAAAAACAAATCTTCAGTTATTGATTGCATTAAAACAGTTCCGTTCTGCCTCTCTACAGATGGAAGCAATAATACCGATTCAAAACTATATCCAAAAGAAATTGCAGTCTCTCTGGATAGTTGCTTAGCACTTGGTGCCGATAATGCATCAGTAATGGTAGGCTTGAAGACTGGTGTTGCAGGCATCTTAAGAAAGGAAAATTCAGATTTGCAGATTATGGGGTTCACCTGTCATCTCTTAAATTTAGCAGCAAAGGGGCAGGTTCATACCAATAAATGTGGATGAACACACTGTTGATATTTATTATTATCTTGAAAGGAGTTCTAAAAGGAAGGAAAAATTGAAACAGTTCCAACAGCCGCATAATACTAAAATAAGAAAAATTTTGAAGCGTGTGTACACACTAGCTGTCTTTAAATAAATGCTTATCTAGAATCCTCGATCAATGAAACCCACTTCTTGCATTTTTTAAAGGAAAAGTAAATTCTTCGAGAGTTAAGATAAAAGGCTCTATTGAAAGTTATAAAATACCTAAAGTAAATGGAAATGTAGTTACTACTTCCATTGTTAAAAATAGGTTTGAGAAAAATAATTTCAGCACCATTCAGCAATTCAACTGGCAGTTCTCAAAATAATACTGCAAGATATAAGTGTAAAGCTGATACAATTTTCTCTCAAAATATTAAAAAAAAAAAAAAAAAAAAAAAAACTGGTCAACACACGAAACATTTTTCAATTACTCTAAGTTTATCTTGTGAAGAATGAATCTTTATGTTTTCTTCTTCGGACCTTAACAAAGCTTTTTGCTTTTTTTTTTTACAATTCATTTTGCCATCATTCGATGTTCTTAACACAGTTCTACAAAGGAGAATTCCAAAAATTTATGTTTTGCAATCAATGATTTATGATCTGTTTAAAGTTTTTTTTCAATCAAAGTTTGTAAAACCAGTCTGTGGTTTGTCTTGTAATTCTATATATGATGTGATTTGTGGTGAAATAGATAATCAGAAGAAAGATGAAGATTTGGTTATAGAAGCTGCAACTACAAAAGTACTGGAGGAACTTTCAGAAGACAAAAATTAGTTTTATCTTCATGTTAGAAGTTACTTCTGTCAAGTATGCGATTACATACTACATAAATTTCCAGTCAACGATGAAGTGATTTTGCATGCTAAAGTTGCTGATGTTTCTGCTCTAGCAAATGCATCTTTTTCTGATATAAGGTACTTTTTGAACAGATTTTCTGTGTTACTTCATTTAGTCATGAAAGATGATGATATTGATGTTGGCACTGATAAATATTGCAGTCGCAATTTGCAGTTTACAATTAGAAAACTTTGATGAAGTTATAAAGATCAGCTAGGATTGACACCCAGTGGAGTTTAATTGGAAAACTGAAAGGTGTTGATGGAATTTTAAAATATAGTGAACTGTCTAGAATTATGTTGGCCATCTCGACAGTTCCCCATAGTAATGCAGAGTGTGAGAGGATTTTCAGTGTTGTTGCGAAAACGAGGACTAAATTTAGATCTAATATTAGTGATGACACATTAGAAAAACTTTTATTAGCGAAAGCAGGCCTACGTTGATTTGCTATGAACAATATGAACAGTTGCTACGAACAAAATTATGAAGTTTCTTTCTTAACGAAAGCAAAATCTGCCACTGTTCATAACATTTGTACGAAAACTGATTAAACTTTTTTTTCTTTTTTTCTTTTTTTCTTAAACGATGCAAGTAATAAAAATGTTTTTCATGTGTAAGGTATTTTTGTGTTGCTTGCATTTAAGAATTAGTTAATTCATTATTAAAAACTATATTTTTATCATTTAAAAATCTTTTTAACATTGCAAAAAATCTCCTGATTTTTGAGTGTCATAGGTTGGCAAGTATGTAATAACTGAACCTGGCTCTTTGTGCTGTATCTATATGTATTAAACAGGCTTCTGAAAGCTTGGGAGAAAATCTTTGATAGAGCTTTAAAAAATGCATTTTCCTGAAATGTCCAGAAGATGTTTGACAAGAAATCGCGAGATGTCGCCAAGGCTGGTCTTGAATATCTCTGTATCTTACATTCTAGTTAAGTTAGTTTCACAGTTTGAATGTTGTTGGATCCAAAATTTTTAGATCTACAGTACTTTGCTAGAAATAAACCTTAATAAGCAAAATATGTTACAACAGATAAAGCTTTACCCTAAATGCAAAAATTAATTAAAAAATACATAGTATTACAACAAGACAAAAGACAATATAAACTAATGGATTTAAATATTTACTCAGATTTACATGTGATTTTCATATATTGCATAACAACAGAGGTCATATTTTGCAAGTTGTCAAATACTATGGTCATTGTGCATTTGGCTGGAGTTTTTTTGTAATGTTTTCATTTAACTCTTGGCTGTAACATATATTTATTATTTGATCCAAATTAAATTTTCTGTGATTTAAAAAAAAACAAAACAAAAAAAAAAAAAAAAAAACATTAGAGTACAGTACAAAGTCCTAAATTTGGACTCGTGACCTCAGTGCTTTTGGATTTGGGATTTTTCCATCTGTTAGATCATCAGTTTAAATCTAGTAAGAGGACATGTAGATATTATAATTATCAAAATATGAAAGAGTGGTTTATGAAATAATGAAGCATTTATAACTTTAAGGGAATCAAAATTTACAAGAAAAGGTGAATATTTGATTGCTTTATTAAAACGTTTTTTCAAATGTAATTGTTTTCTAAGTTAATTGATTTTCTGTGCCAATACTTTCTCTTTGAATCTATAGATGGGCATAATTTCTTGTCCTGTTACAAAGTTCCATTGTTTAAGGGCTGTAATTGCTGTGTTGAGAATTCCCTGTCAATTATCAATTGAAATTTTTTCATTCTGAATAACCTTTCTCGCTTTCTTCACTGTCGGTAGCGGTATTATGTGGATTTAGAACTGTACTACAGATTTTTGCCTTCCAATAATTCATTTGATGATAGAGCAATGAAAAACTTTTATATCATCTTCATTTATTACCCTGTCACCATATTTCTTCACAAAGTCCATTAATTAGAAAATTTTATATTTTAAATGTCTGAAAACTTTCAAATTCCTTGCTATCATCATAAACCAAAGCTAGCATTTGCTATACATTTCTAGCATTGTATCGTGAGATTGTCGACTAAAGACATGTTGTTTTGCTTAATTTCATCATGCTTATGAAGTTCAGTATTAAGTATATTAGTCTTATACCTATATTTTCCCTACATGTTTAAGATTTATCTGAGTCCTAAATACATAAATTCCCAGATATACTTTCTCCAAGGCTTATCCCAGGCTAGTGCCTGATAATTTGTGGCCGGTGGAGTCTTTGCGGTTCCTATCTTCTGCAACCAAGTACCTCTGTCCAGTAACTAACTTTCAGCAATTTTGCATCTCACCCAGCTAGTAATAACATTCACAGAATGTTCAAAGCAAGTGTTTCACAAAAGTGTTGGGAACATTTATACGACACATTTTAATTCACTTCTATGTCGCAGTGTTAAAATGAAACAATAACATGTCTAAAACCAGTGATAATGACACTGTCATGTAATGTGTCAGGAACATTTTATAAAGATCCATAGAGCATTCTACTGAATGTTTCAAATCACATTTATAAACACTGGTTATCATTAATCAAGGAAAAATCACAAAAATGAGTAAAAAAGTTGCATGTAGAATTTAATGAAACTGACCCATAGTATATAACACGTAGTAAGGTATAAAATAACACAGAAAGAAATAACCAGGCAATTATGGTGTTGTAGAAATTAACATATGTATAAAATGAACAAATCAGATGTGTCAGTTTGGTATAGGAAAATTACCTTCAATCTGGAGTTTGATCCCTCCTAATACAGTACATACAGCAAAGTGTGATGCTGTCAATTATATAGTCTATTAGTTCCATAGGAATTGAGAGCCCATTGCTCTTGCAAAGCAGCTGGAAGCATGACAAAGGTCTAAACAGGAAGATTGAGAGCAACTGTACGTCTTCCTAAAGCATCCTAAACATGCTCAATAGGATTCAGGTTGGGTGATCTAGCTAGCCTCTGCATGCACTGAATTGTTGCTGAAGATAATCATACACGATGCAAGGCCTGTGTGATCTAGCATTATCGTCCTATAGCAGAAAATCATCTATTGCCCTGGCATAAAGGTGCATATAAGCATTAAGGATGTCATCTGTATAGGCGATGTCACTGATCTGCGTGGAAAGAAATGGAGGTTTGAGGGTCCATCCAAAGAGATACCACCCCCAAGTATAGACACTGCCTCCTCTGTATGCATCCTTTCCATAAATGTTTGATGGATGATAACATCCTTTCCAAATCAAATAATGCCTACTGTCGCTTTGGGCCCTAAACCTGGGCTTGTCAATTAAGTGACCACTGAACAGCTGTCGCCTCAAGCATTCTATTCTATGATGTGACGTGAGTGGCATGCAAATGGCTGGTCGCCATTCGCACAGACCTCTTTCGTGAAGCCTTCTATGCACAGTTGATATTGACGCCAACCTACAGCAAGCGAGGATCTGAGCTGAGTCGAAGATGCGGTTTTGTTTCTTCATGCACACAAGAACAGGCATTGGTCAACAGCGCTCATTGTATGTGGTTAGAAATTGTTGCCATTGTCTCAGAACCACAGGACATCTCACAATTAGCCATCTGGTTATTTCTGTCTGACTTTGTCCTGCCACTAGTCTTCTAATAGCTCACCACTGCAGTTCTTCAGGTGAATGGTGCCTGGAGGTCATTGCTAAGAATTGGTTATCCCAGATTTCTTATCTCAGTATTGCAATAAAATTTACAGGCTTTCTCTCGAACATGTAATCTTATGCTCCTTGCAGGCAATGCATTTCTCACCACTAATTTGCATAGTGCAGTTGTGCTCAGCTGCTCTTAATTGACAACATATTCATATTTTGTATGGGTTGGCTTATTTTGGGTAAGTTATTGCTGTTTTTCCTTAATTTTTGAAAGCCAGTCTGTTACTGTTCTTTGGATGATAGCATGTCCAGTACCAGTATTTTGTTCACTTCTGTGTAATGTGTAAAAATATCTATACAACTTTCTCCCAGAAGGCATTAGATCATATATCTCTATGTTATAGTTCTATAAGATATAAAAGCATGTCAGATGATATTGCTAGTGAAGCTCATACAATGTATAAAGAATGTTACACGAAAAACCTTTGTACAATGTTCTAAAATATAGCTACATGTTACAGTTCTGTAACGTACAATAGTACGTTAAATGCTGGTATAACATACAAAGAATGTGCTATAAAGATGTATCGAAACTGTGACATAAAACAGTATATCATCATGAATTTTTTTTGTATTTATATACAATTTTCATAAATATTGCTCAAGAACATTTTCTAATATCAATGCAAATTCTTTAATGAATTATATAGTAAATAGCAGGTACTTTGGGAAAAACATCTGAAATATTTAATCTTGTTTTAAATAGCATTTTATTGTAGCAAATTAAAATGTTTGTTTTTAATATTCTTTAATGTAATGAAGAAAGGAAACTGGAAACACATTTTCTCCTTTTTTTTCTTGTACATGGAGAAAGGGGATGATTAGCATAATTAAATAATTTTTCTATATACCTTGAGTATTGCAAAGTATAGTTCTATTTTCAGGAGCTTTTATTTCATGGTCAGTAAAATATTTGTTTACTGTGTATTATGTTTTACTACTTCATTCTTTCTTTCCTTTCAAAGGAAGGAGCTTTTTTTAAACAAAGAAACATTATATAGAACGTGGTACTTTGGTATTATTGTAATTACTGATTATTTTTTTGAAGAAAAAGGAATGGTAATTTCAAATGGAGAAAGTTATTTAATGTCGTACATGGTATTAGGTACGTATTGTGAGTTTAGTTCGATATTTATTCCGGACAACAGTTTATAAAACTACTTACAAATGGTATCTCCCACATGTAGTTATTTCAGTCTACCACAGTCTTACTGGCCAATTCTAACTCTTCCAAGCAAAATTTAACACTCGTTAATTCTTTACTCCATCAGTATATAAATGTGACTGCTGTAGTAATGACAGACGACTATTCTCAAACCAGTTACTTCTTTGAAAGCTGACGTGTTCATTACACTTTTTCATGTTGCATTTCCAAAAAGGTTGTTTCCCAAAATACATAATCATCAAATGCATATCTGAATATTTCTGCCTTTGTGGCAAAATATTATATTCCTGCAAAAAGTCTCGGAACTTTCTTCGTTTGCAGGCAAATCCTAAAAGCCCATATTTCAAAATTCACCTGAAGCCGAAAAATATTGCAGTGTGCCTTTAGAGCTTCTGATACTCCAAAACAACATGTACAGAAATAGCGATGTTGCTTCTTCAGACTCGATCAATATGGTTACCTGAAGAATTGTCATGCACATGGTTGCCACAGTTTGGCAACTTCTGAAAATTTGCCAACTTCTACTGTGGTGGTTGTGATAATACCAAAGTACCAAGAAAGTAGCATTCCATAAAATGCAGTAATGAAATATACTTTCAAAGGTAATAAAAAGGAATTATATTTTGAAATATTTGAAGTATAAGTGAAATTAATGATCCCCCCTCTCCACGTGCATTTTCTTAAAATTACTTATATGGGAAATTTTAGCTCTCCTTTTCCTAGATTTATTACTCTTTGACAGCATTGGGATGTGTTATAAGGTATTTCTCCCACTTTCCTAGCGTGCATTCATGGTGTAGTGGTTTTGCATGCTGGGCCGGTATTCCAGAAGTCCATGGTTCGATTCCCGCCGAAGGCAGTTGCTAATTTTTCATCTCTCTGGCTTTTCCAATTAACCTAATGTCACTGCAGTGACGCCCAAACTAAAAGGGTGTTGGATGATGATTCTACTCACCCAGGATTTGGTGATTGGGTCCTCTAAAAATCCCAGTTGCCCTTTAAAAGAAGGAGTATGTAAGGCATTTCTCCCGCCTTCCTAGCTTGCCTTCGTGGTGTAGTGGCCAGCACACTGAGCCAGTATTTCAGAGGTCTGTGGTTCGATTCCCAGCAAAGGCGGTTGCTAATTTTTCATCTCTCATCAAAAAATACCTAATGTCCTCAGTGTAATGAAATAAAACATTGTATCTTCAGTTTCTTTTTCTCATTATATAACAAAACATAAAAATACCTTTTATTGTTGCATCTGAACGCTGTTTAAAACAATACTAATATTTCAAATGCTCAGTAAAAGATTTTTTTACATATTTAATAAATATGCTAAACAATTTGAACTTGCATTAAAATAGTATCTTCGCAAGAAATATTCACAAAATTCATACAGAAATATATGAAAAATGTACACACATTTTGAGGAAAATATACAGTTCCTTAGGGTTTGGCTTACACACACCTTTTTAAAATAAATTCCCTATGTTATTGCACAAAACTACTATCAATTATCAGCATTTAATTTGCTGTTTTAGGTTACAGAACTGTAACCATGGACCTTATAAGAGATAGACTAACCCAGTGGGCGGGGCGCGCGTCACCGACATGTTGGCAAGAAAGAGTAGGGACTATCTGGTTTACTTTAACACTGAAACCTATGGCTTTTGTATCACATAACTCTTTTTAATTATTAAATGTGATACATTGTGTAGTGATCAGATTATAAAAGCCACAGTTTTTTCCAAATAGGATTTAATATACATCATTAAAGCACTTTTTACTGCATTTCGCCCATTTTTTTTACGCGTAACTCTTGTACAAACATCTTTACTTTGGTAAAACGGTAAAAACTCTAAGCACAAAATTTATGAACTTAATTTTGCGTAAAAATAAAGTAAAATTAAATAAGATTGATAGTACGCGATGCTTTGAAATAAATAAGGTAAAATTAAACAAGATCTGATATTTTTTTTTTTAATTTAATGAACATTTTCAGGCAGTGATTTTCCAAACTATAATAACAATACAAAACAATCATATTTATTTGATTATATGATCAAATTATTAACATTAAAGTGGATTAGTTATTTTAATAATTCATAAAATTTGGAGCATAAAATTTGAGCGTAATAAAGGAAAAAATAAAATCTAGAAGAATTCAGATTCTATATTACGCCCAAAAGGAACCTTTTTTTTAAAATTTTGTGTGGTACCTATATTTATTGAATATCATGTTCTCTGCCCGTAAACACATACATTTGAAAACAGCATATCTTTAGAATTTCCGCACTGGAGATAAAACTGTTATTTTCCGTACAGTGCTCGCTCTGAACTCATTAGGTTTGCTAATCAAAAATTCGTTAAAGTTTTACAAAATATGAAATAGATTAAAACAAATTCGAAATTCGGCCATCCAGATGCCCAAGTTTGGGTGGAGGATTACGTTATTCGAAATTTGATGGCTCTAGATACTGTCGTTTTTGTCACAGTGCGAGAAACATACATGTATTCATGCAGATTCTTCATCATTTAATTTCTTTAAATATAATACAGGGCGATAATATTTGGTAACAACAATTTACAAGGAGACACGGACATTTATAGTAAAACAGCGCAAAATGCCGCTTCGAAACTAATAGCCTTCCGCCCCTTTAGGCTAATAAATTAAATTAACAGTAAATAAAAAAAATCTTATGCAGAACTAAAAATAAATTAAAATAATCACTATAAAATACAAGCAAAATTAATTATTACGGTTAAATATAATTTTAATATTAGAATTAAATGTATAAACATTTTTAAGGAGTCACATGTGTTTATCACTAGGATGTATTATGAAATATAATTGAAATAAAATTCCTTTATAGAAATTGTGCTATAATACTCATCTATAATTTTAAAAAAGCAGCACAATTTAGAATTTTAAACAAAACTTTCAAAAATTCGTTTTTAAATATTTTAGTATTTTTTTACTTATTTACACCAATAAAAAGCATAAAAATTGCAAGAGAAAATTGCTTGTTTGAAATTTTCTATTAGTTCAGATTTAAAATATTATTTTCTAAAAGAAGTAGTTACAAATTTCCTTACAGCATAGGAAAAGCTAAAAAAATATCTAGTCCTGAAAGCATGCAACGGCTTTATAATTATTTGGAATGTTCATTATGCTTGATAAATATGCTAAATTTTTAAAAATCAATCTCAATTTCAAAAATAAAAATATGGAGAAATTCTAATTTGTGAAATGAAGCGCTACAACCAGCTTTTTCTTGACAATTATACACGCTGCAATAGGCAACCAATGTAAAATTTCTGCAAGTCGTCCCTACTCCTCGGGATGTGATCGAGGTGACAGCTGGCAACGCCTCAGATGAAGGAGAAAACCCGTTTGGGTTAGTCTATTTCTTATAAGGTCCATGACTGTAACATGATGATGTAACTCAAAATGTTCTCCTTGAACATATTTGTTTTAAATGGTGGTATGATGCTTTGTAACACTGATACATTTTCAGGAATATTTCATTTAAACTGTATTGGGTAATAGATATAATTATATTGCAATTGTGAAAACCACTTTGTTTTAAATTTATATTTCAGTTATGTAGTATTACTGTAGATTTATGAATATTAACATTTTCATAGGTAAATGACTTTACACTTTAATTAATATATGTATGTTCTATTGTATTTCATTAGTGTGCGTAAGGTTTTTCAGAAGCAGTTAGGCTTAAAAAATATGCTGTGGATGTAAGAAAATTTGCAGTGCTGCTACATTTAATATTCAGTTAAATACAACAAATATATTTCCTAACAATGTGTATACTTCGTACTATTTTTTTTTAACTTTCTACAACCTTTTAGAAAATTGTTTATTTGTAAATATATGGCATAAAAAATGTGCATACTTACTTCATGTTGAAGTATATATAGTTTTCTTAAAACCTTTTCTGTTAAAAAATACAAGTTATAAAATAAATTTTTAAAAAGGCATCCATTTCTTGCATTAGAACTATCTAAAGATAATACAAGAAACAAGCCCTTTAAAACTGTGCTAGATGGCAGTTTCACATAAGATATGAAATTTAAACTATAGAATTAAATGAATTAAATTCATAGGTTATAGTAAAAAGCTTCGGGGCAGTTTAGCTGTGAAATTCTCTTAAATTGGCTGGCTGCATGGACGTTTTTGTGTTTTCTGCATGTGTAACAAGTGAGTCGGTTTACCTTAGAAAGTCCTGCATGAAGACATCCCTTCCCTTAAGCAAATAGCCCTCAAGGCTTTGCCATAATCACATAAACAAAAAGTTCTGTAATTACTTTTTATTTTTGTTATTCAGCCACTGGCAGCAGTTAGCTGGCTGAAAGGTACAGTTGCTTCTAGCATGCAGATTTATTGACCAAAAGTAAATAACAAAATTAATAAAACAGAATATGACTGTATATGGTTACATGATTAACATGTTTCCAGTAAAATTTTAAGAAAGACACTAGATTTGGCTTTGCTCTTGCAACTCTCGATATTGAAATTGATATTGCTGACACATAATGAGAAGTATTTTTAAGATTTTGATTAGTTATTATACATGTTTACAACTCGTGCTTCATCCTTAAAAGCAATTGCCCACGCATATATGCACTGTCAAAATCATAATTTTCTTGCAAATGTTACAATTCTTTCTTTAACTAAATATATCTTATAAAACTTGGAAGAAGAACAGAGTTAATTAAAAATTTGTGGGTCAGCTTAGCTTACAAACTGGAGGTTGTCCATACATGATACAGATTGTATTTTAATATTATTGTTAGTCAGATTGAACAAATAATAATCCAACTGTAATCAAGCAGACAGTAGGATTTTATACTGGTATTTTGACTGATATTGTATTACATATTATTATTGTATTACTAGATAAACCTGTGGTTTGTCCTGTGTTATGCGAATATAAAATTCTTAAGTAGATCCAAAAATACACAAGGAACTTAAAATGGTTTTCTAGTACAAAATGTTGAGTTTAAAAAAAAAAAAAAAGGTTTTGTTTTTTAACCCTTTGAGGTGTGGTATATAAAATAATTTAAATTGTGGTAAAATTTTGCATGAACTATAATTTATGGACCCTAAGGACACAAAATTGAGACTTAAAAAAATCTGAAGTGAAATTCTGAATTTTGAAAGCCAGTATATATTTTATACCAGTGTCCTCTCTAAGCCTTTTTTTTTTCCAGGTCACTGCCAATTGCTAATTTTTGTTTTTTAAATTGCGTACTTTTGATGTGCGCCTGTAGAGATGGATGCTTGAATATAGTTATGTAAGTCTGAAGACAAAAACATTTAAAGTTTCGGTAGAAATTTAAAAATTAAAGAATATAATTTATGTTTTATGCAGTTTGATGATGCATCCCAGCTGAGCATACTTATGTAAAATATGGGTAAAAAGCTTTTGAACTTGATTTAAATTCAATATTATTATTTTATGAAAAAATTTAGCAAATATAACACTGCATGCGTAAATCGTATCATGCAAGTATAATTATTACAAGCAGATGCAACTCAGCCGAAAAATAATAATAATAAAAAAAATGAAACATTACGACTCAGCTGAGAAAGTCCGAAACATTTTTGAAGTTATATTTTATGCTTTAGGTAATATGTAAAAAAAATAATGTTTCATGCTACGATACCAAGAATCGCTCCCTTTCATGCAAACACACTTTAGATTATCGAGGACCGTAAGTGTCCCTTTTTTATTTTTTGTAAATATAAAATGTAATACATCTTTTTGTTCAGGAAGAAACCCTGTTAAACATTATTATATGATTTTAGCTTGCATCTAAAACGGGCCTTAGAAATATTTTCCCTCCTTGCACCAACTGTGAAAATTTATTTTGGAAACAACCTATTTGTATCCTAACCCAGAGGGCAAATTTCTTTTGCGTTTTCGTCTTTCATTTGAAATTAACAAAGAATTAAAAAGAATTTCCCTAAAGAATAAAAGCATGCTTTCAAATCAGCAGTTTTTATGATTACGCTAAGAGATGGACCTTAAGTACATTTCCATTTTAGGTGAGCTTTCCCTGTGTGATCTTATCACACCACACAAAGGGAAGAAGGCGTGACCTCCTGAATGACAAATTAGTTGTCAATCACCTCTTCATTTTCGTTGCATTCTAGGGTTTTGGAAAACACGAAGCAATGCGTGTCTTTTGGAGGCTAACGAGCCTCATTTAGCCCCTGCAATTGTGTAAAGTTTTGACCCCAGAAAGTAAATTTTATATTGATGAGTCCTTTCTCTTGGGAAAGGTGAAGTGCTGAAATAAAAATTTTAGCTAGAGACGAATGAAACTTGAGTGGAGTAAACAAAGAATAAAAAGAAACTAGTATACTTGTATTCAGTCCTAGCGCACGGTCAGTAAACTCCCCATCGTTTCATGAACATAATATTGAATCCTAAACAACTCATACAAAATTATTACATAATAAACTGTTATAATATAAAAAAATTCTGTCATGCCACAGAGTTGAAAAGGAGTAGACTGGTGCTGTTGGTGCCCTCAGTGTGGGCACCAGTATATAGTATATACCAGTTTTAAAATCGTATAAATAATCTGTTAATTATCACTTCTGACTGAAATTAAGTAAATATATGATCCAGCGTGTGTGCGTCATATATTTGCAGAATTTGAATTTTTTCTTCCCTTCCAATAGAATTTATCAATCTTCATATACCGGTGCCCTTCAAAGGGTTAAATTTCAATTTAAAATATTAAAAACCTCAGGATGACTTTTAAACAACCAGAAGCCCACATATTATGTATTATGAATTTCATATATAAAATCAGTTTCCAATTTTAGTTAATTAGTATTCAAAATTAAATAGTTTAAGAATTTTTAAAAATTCAGTCTGCTTTCTTGAAAAAAATTAAGTGAATTAGTAAATCATAATGAAACTTTGTAAAAGAAATTAAAAAAAAAAATTAAGGTTACTTACATTTTTAGCCGTAGAATAATAATAAAAAAAAAATAAATGAACATTTTTGCTATTAAAATGCTGCAAATTTTATTAAATTTTGTCAGTAATTAAAATGTTTCCCACCTTCCTTTTTCAATCTACTAAAATAAAAATAAAGTGTAAATGTATTAATTATGCTATTGATAACTGATTAGCTGAAAGACAACCTCTGTAGTTGAAACAACAAATTAATTAAAACTTCTATAATTTGACCTTTATTTGATACGTATTGTATTTGCACATAAAATTATTCAGTGTAAGTTTTAAAGCAAAAATCTGTAGTTCATTTATATAAATTTATGCAAAATTCAATGAAATGAAGCATTTCAAATAAAACCAGTAATAAACTGAGGTTTAATTTTGTACATTAATCTCACATTTGCTAAAGCTTACACCTTATCTGACACTTTATTATAAAAGTAAACATTGACTTCAAAACAAAATTAAACAGTTATTGTTATTTACTTGTCAAAATTTATATCAATGGTATAGAATTTTAGGATTAAAATAAGTATTTTATATGCTTCAGAACAACTCTTAAATATTCTAAAGTGTACCTAACAGGAAGCCATAAATGCATTTTTTTTTTCTGAAGTCAACTCTACCAAATTTTCAACGATTCAAAGTGCATTCAATCTGCTCTTTCCTCTAAACATGCATTGCACAATATTTACCATCAAGTATAAAAAAAAAAAAAAAAGGTTAGAGGAATCTTTTTATCATATTGATGATCATCACATCAGCACGCATGGGCATTACTTTCCTAATCTTTGACCACATATCAATAACAATCTGATAACTAGAAGGAATAATTTGGTAGCTTATGATGAAAAATTTGCATTCACTTGGATTCATACTGGGCACTTTGTATATAGGCTTGGCTTATGAAGTATAGGTTTCCATATATAAGTACAGTATTCGTTAATATCAATAATAACAATTATAATCACTTTGATTCCAAATCACTGGTGCCATCACTATTGTTTAGCTAAAAAGCTTATTTTTAACAAACTTGTTCTACATGTATTTTGAATAATAAACATAACAAGTAAGTAACAAGAGTTTGTAAAAAAGGTTAAAAACATTTCTCCTAGTAATTTACTCATGGTTTCTTTTGATGTAAAATCATTATTCACCAATGTCCCAGTGGAGGGTGCATTAAGATGTCTAGAAACCAGACTTCGCGAATTTCATTTCTCTTGCATCGAAATTGAGGAGCTAATTTCTCTCACTCAACTCTGTTTGAAACAAACACATTTTGTTTTCCAAAATAAATATTACAAGCAAACTGAGGGATTAGCCATGGGAAGCCCCCTCAGTCCCATCCTGGCTGATATCTACATGCATTATTATGAATCAAAATTGTTTGAAACTTTAAACTTCCCGGCATGGTTCCGCTACGTAGACGATATTTTTACCCTGTTTGAAGGTAATAAAGATGATTTAAATAAAGTTCTTTCAACAATGAATTCTATTGATCCTGCTATTCAGTTCACTTTTGAACTTGAGACTTGCAATTCTCTTCCGTTTCTCGACATTCTGGTCACACGTAACACATCCAACTTCAGTACTACAGTTTACCGTAAACCTTCATCAGTTTGCCTTCCACCACACTTTAAATCATGTCATCCGACTAAACAAAAGTTGGCTTCATTTTATTCCTATGTTTTCCGTGCTCTTCAAGTTTGCTCCTCCAAACTAGCCCTTGATGAAGAACTAAATTATTTAAAAGCAATAGCTATTGACAGGGGCTTTTCACCCAACATTATTAATCAAGCAGTTAAAAAATTCTCATCTGAACACACTAAAAGCCACACTCTTATTTTAGGAGATTATAAAAATTCTGTTGTCATTTCCTTCTTTTCATCAATTAGCTATAAAGTTGCACATATTTTGCAGAAATTTAACTTTCGGGTTGTTTATTCTCCCATCAATAAAATTCCAACTTCTATACTCAAGGACCCCATTCCGGATATGAATTCCTGGGGTATTTATAGGATTCCTTGCCAGTGTGGTTTAATTTACATTGGCCAAACTAAGAGAGCCTTAAAATTTCGCGTCAAAGAACATGAGGCATATGTTAGAAAAAAGGAAACACAGAAGTCTTCTGTTGCTCAACATTGCTGGTCCGAAAATCACACTTTCAATTTTTCTGCTGCCAAAATTATTCAAAAAACATCTTCCATTGGAGAACTGGATTTTCTAGAGTCATTTCACATTCATAAAAATCTTTCTGTTCTAGTTAACGATCCTAATTCCAATCCAAATTTGCCTTCGGCTTTTAGAGAAATTATGTTTTAGTTCTGGTTTCGCCAACAGATGGCGCCACTTGCTTATTCTTGTTCAGGCTTTCTTATCTTATCTAATCATTATTTCCTATCTTGTTCATTTGCGGTTTTGCAGCTGAAGATGATGGTTCGGTAAAACCATCGAAACTAGTCCTGTGAAAATTTTGTAGGTATAACGCTGATTTTTGTTGTTTGACTTCTGAATCAGTACCCTTTTGTTTCTCCTTTCAAGAAATTCTTCCAGCTGTAATTTACATAGGCTTAATTTCAAATTCATGTTATGCATGTGAGAGAATTACTTTCTGAGTAATTTGTATTCATAAAGTTTCATAAAACATAAATACAGAATTAACAAAATGGTGTACAGAAGCAGTTCTCAAACCTTCCATTTCACAGAGCCCTTTTTAGAATCATTTCATTTTGCAGTCTCCTATCCTATCCTATGTGTGATAAGTTAATGATATTTAAGAATTTTATTACTGCACTGGTAGGTTAGGAATTGTTCAAAGCACATGATTGCTATCACGCTATTGCATGGGTAGGAAAAAGGTAGGATACTAAGAGAATATAAAAAGTAAGGAGATATTTAAACAGTTTTGCAATGTGCATGAATTGAAATTACATTAAAAAATTTTTAATTTTATCATAATATCTTGATTTATTCTCAATGTGATATCAAAAGTTACACATACATAAAGATGCATTCCAAGTTCAATAATGCGTACCAGCTGATGCTACAACTGATATTTTATGTTATTCTTTGAGAACATCATTAAATCTTTACAATGAAAGCAATTTCTGCAGATAAATCATTACATGCACTTCAATTCAAACACAGATTTGCTCATTTTGCAAATACCTAGAATTTAATTTTATTATTTTGCAAATAGGTCTAAATTAGCCATGCCAGGAAGTGGAAATAAATATTTAAATCCTAGTCATTACTGTCAGTGAGCAGAGCAGGTGTCAGACATGTTGCTCCCTTATGCAATCTCTATTGTGAGTCCTAAATTGTGCTGTTTGGTGCCTCCCTAAATTCGTGTTACCTACAAAATTCTGCTGCCTAATGCATAGTCTACATTAAAAAAATTTTGCCATCCCTATTTTCTACTGACCAGCACGTCTTTAACCACTTGCACTACGACTAATCTTCATAGTTGCGGTGCCGTGTGCTACAATATAACAAGTGGTAAAGTGTCTCATTTACGTCGCTCCGCGTCTGCGAGTGCAATCCAGAGCTGTAACTCAAGAGATAAACAATCTCATTGTTAGGTGATATGTGCACCACATTATTTTCATTTTTGCGATAAATGCCTATTGATGTTTATGTCGCTCGTGGTTTGAGACAAAAGCATCTTGACATGCGTGGCACGTCTTTTTAGCGCAAGTGGTTAATGTATGTTGTTTGTGATATTTTGCATTATTCAGAATTCTATTCTGAAAAAAATACCTGTTATTTGGTGTTAAGTAAAGGGTACTTAAGTGTTCTCACAGCCATGTTAGTAGAAGTTGTCAAACTTTCAGAATATGCCAAACTGACAACCATGTGCATATCCATTCTTTAAGCATCTGTGCTTAAAAACCATCCTTCAGTCAAGCAACATTACCATTTTCACTTGCGTTCTTTTCTGCTAAAGTTAATTTTAAAATATGGTCTTGTGCAATTTGCTGGCAATGGAAGAAATTTTGGGAAACTTTCTGCCATAATTTTCCCCCAAAATCTTTAAAGGGAAAGATGAGGAGACATGTATGGTAGATATCTGGTATTGTCGCAGTATGCGTTAGATGAGTCTGCAATTCTCTGGTGTTTTTAAAAGCCAAAACAGAGCCACTGTGTGCTTGAGGAGAAGAATAGTGCACAACAATTGGTGAAAAATTTGGAGGCATATAAGTATTTTATTTTTTTATGTAATTTTTTTCACTTAATTCTTATTTAGCTAAATTTACCGTACTTTCATTAATATGTAAAATAACTATAATGATGCTGAGACCATTTTCTTCTTTTTTGAAGTATGTCTTCAGGTTGGTTACTGGATTGCTTTTCCTTATTTTCAAAAATTATTAATATAGCATAAATTTCGTATTTTATTTGTTAATAAATTTGTATGTGTATCTATCTGTTAAAAATGTGGATGCATTTGAAATGTGCAAGTTTAGTCAATGCATATTATATTCTTCATCTAGAATCAAATCAAATTGAAGATCCTCGACAGCAATGGAGACAGCTACAAGAAGCTATGCTAAAAGATTATCTTCTTACAGCTCAAGAAGATTTAGCTGTAAGTAATTCTAAGCATAAGTAAATTTTTATATCTTAATCCTACATTCGCCTTGTTAATTACAAGACGTAAATTTTTAGAAATTAAATATGGCATTAGAATTATGTTTTGCATGTATTTAAAATTTATTTTTGCATATCAAAAGTATTTTGTTGATAGAAAAAACATTTTTTTCTGTTTAACATTTGTTTTGGTATTTCAGGCAAAAAAGGAAATTTTTGATATTAAACAACAGAGACTTTCTCTTGCTCAAGATGAATATCATCATTTGACTGCAGCTCTTCAGGGTTTGAGCTCATGTCCTTCTAATATTAGCCTCTGTTCATCTGGATCTGCTGCTTCTTCTGCAAGCAGTTGTGCAACTAAATTTGACCCAGATCTTTTAAAAGCTGATGTAGCTTTGGCAAAAGACAGAGTAGCAAGACTTAAGAGAGAGCTAGAGCAAATACGCACTGAAATGTATTATAAAGAACAAGGGCTAGAAGCTTTATCACAGTAAGTTATTTTTTTAAGTCTTTAGAGTAAAATAAATAAATGTGAAGTAATTTAGGTTAAAAATAAACTGCCAAATAAGGATTATTGGTGAACTTAAACAACCAGAATCAGTATAATGTTTGTAAAATTTTGCAGGTCTAGTTTCGATGGTTCAAATACAGAACCAACTTCTTCAGCTGCCTAAGTGCAAATGTGTGAGATAGACTGGTGATAAGATAAGAATGACTGGAAAGAAGTCAAGCTATTGGTGCCATCTGTTGATGAAACAAGAAAACTAAAATGTAATTTCTGGAAAGGCTGAGGGTTAAGATGAATTGGAATTAAGGTTGTTAACTAGAATAGAAAGATTTATGCCTCTAGAAAATCGTAATTCATTAATGAAGATGTTTTTTGAATAATTCTTGCTTTAGAAAAATGGAATGTGTGATTTTCTGACCAACAGTGCTGGGGCAACAGTGGATTTCTGTACTTTCTTTTTCTTAACATATGCCTCATTTTCTTTAATGCATAATTTTAAGGCTGTCTTATAGTTTAACCCATGTATATTAAACCGCACTGACAAGGAATCCTGTAAATACCCCAGGAATTCATATCCGTAATGGGATCCTTAAGTATGGAATTGATGAACTAGATTTGCTAGAGGCATTTCACATTCAAAAAAATCTTTGTGTTCTACTTAATGTCCCTAGTTCCAATCCACCTTTACCATCAGCCTTTAAGAAAATCGCTTATTTTTCTTGTTTTATCAATAAATGGCTCCAGTAGCTTGACTTTCTTTCAGTCATTGTTATCACCATATTCTATTTCGCTCATTTGCACTTGGCAGCTGATGTAGCTGTGGAAAAAAGGATTTTGTTTAGGAACTTCACAGTAGCTATTAGGAACCGATTCGTATGTGTTGGTTCAAATTTTTCTGCTTGCTGATTGAATATGTGAAAAAGCATTAATATATGATTGGATATCCCATTCCTGGGATTTACAGACTTGAAGTATTGTTGAAAAACAGGTTTTTTTTTTTTTTGTTTAATTAAAGATAAGGATTTTGGAAAACGTAACGAGACTTCAAAATAAAAGGGAAAATTTATTTCATGATTGTCTCAGTTTGAAGCCAGCATAACTAAATGAAAAATTAATTTCCTTGATAAACTTACTTTGCGTAGGAGAATCTATACCTTGAGGAATTCATCGTATGAGCTATATATTTCTAATATTGTTAGACAGAATTAAAAATTATATCTTTTTTGATGCAAATTCTGTGTTTTGTAATAATTTGCAAAAAAATACAGTGATCTGAAGGGAAAAAAAAAGCTTATGAGATAGCTTTCAGGCAAGTATATGTATGGTATGTATTGAAGGAAAAAATCAGAGGAATGTGACGGTTGTTTGGTAATATCTTAGGAAAACTTGTCTTGTAAATTTCAGGTGTAGATTCTATATACATGGATTGACAGAAAGATTTGATTGCCTCCATTTTGCTTTGCTGATATTATGCATTTTTAGGCCATACATTCATATGTCTGAATTGTAGTTAGACACTCATGGTCTTAGTATTTCACCATAATGCATGGAAGGACCTGGTATGTTTTGCCATGGGCAGTGAGAAAGGCATTGTTTGGAAAGTTTGATTGAATTTTGTTCTGTATTCGGAAAGAGCAGTAATGAAACATTTTAAATGCTATGACATGCATTTATTTGGCAGTAAACCTCTCTTACAACATATGTATGTGGCAGTAACTCTGTTGGTGGTAACTGAGTTCAGTGGAGCCTTTTTAAGTAATAACAGCATGAATTATTAACAAAGCACATTCTATGGTTATTGATGTCAAATAACAAAAAGTCACTATTTTACTAATTCACTTATGAATACCATCCATGCAGTGTGTTGCTGCTGTGGCATTATCTGTTGTGAAATTGATTGGACAGTACTAGTATACCCTCCATAAAGTACAAGCTTATCACCACATGATATCTTGGGTTTTCCAGTACTGAAGAGATAACTCTGCTGAAAGAGGTTTTCTTAATATGATAGAGTAAAAATTATGTAGAACATTAGGCTTCTGATTGTGAATAAAATTTTGGTCAGCGGTGGTTACATTGAAATTGCTCACAATTATTTTTCTTTTTGTTGAATGAGAAAACTTTCTGAACATTTTTTAAATCAATATTAAGTATAACACTAGTCTTCACACATTTGTCTTCTGATTGTGAATAAAAGAACCAGTATTACAAATTTTCAATTGGCACTTCCACATTTTTGATTTATAATGACTTAGCTGAGTGCAAAAATATGAAAGTACATTTTCATGCAAGTATATCAAAAAGCTGTATGTAATGCAAGTTTAATAGTAGAAGCTGAAAGAAATCAGTGTCTTGGTTACTATTTGAGTATCAAAATATGCCCAATAATAGTTGCGTTTCACTACTGAATAGTCTAAAATTGTGTCTGTTCGTAAAATTAAACTACATCCCACTTGAACCTCATATGTTTAAAAATACCAGCTTATAACATTTTTACTTCAGGTTTTTATTTTTATAACATAGACTTTACATTTAACAACTCTTAAAAAAAAAAAAAAAAAAAAAAACTTATGTAAAATGAAGCTCCTCGCAGATGATTGGCTGCCAGTCACTTATATGACTCACTATTATTAAGTAGAAAAGAACATAGCTATAGCATGTGATGAGGAGGGAATTGAGCAATGTAAATGGTATTAGTGTGACTAGTTTCAAGTAGTTGCATTCTATTGTACGGGTTTTGGTCAGTGGTGGTTACATTGAAATTGTTCACAATTACTTTTCCTTTTGTTGAATGAAAAAACTTAACACTGAACATTTTTAAAATCAATATTAAGTATAACACTAGGCTTCACAGCTGAGTGCAAAAATATGAGAGTACATTTTCATGCAAGTATATCAAAAACTGTATGTAATGCAAGTTTAATAGTAGAAGCTGAAAAAAATCAGTGTCTTGGTTACTATTTGAGTATCAAAATATGCCCAATAGTAGTTGCGTTTCACTACTGAATAGTCTAAAATTGTGTTTGTTCATAAAGTTAAACTACATCCCACTTGAAGCTCATATGTTTAAAAATAACAGCTTATAACATTTTTACTTTCATTGTGCAATGCTTCAGATTACATCAGTTATTTGACGAGCTGTTTCTGTTAAGGAGCATTACTTCTAGTGGTTGTGTTTCTGAAATTGTATTGTACAGGGTGGTTATAATTAAAGTTCTGCTGTTATAATTAAAGTTATATAGGAAAACTACTGGACTAGATGTTATCAAATTTGGTAATCCTGTAAAGGAGGTCATGGGAATTTATTTGCCAAACTCAACACCAAGGGGGGCTGTATACAATATTGTTAGACAGACTAAGGGTCGGAATCTAACTTAACTTTTTGTTACATGAGTTTAACATGTTTTATACGCTTAAAAGACATTGACCTAAACGAAATTATGATTTACAGGCGATAAAAGTCGAGTGTGCCATTAGTGTAATGGAGAACTTCGTTCGTGAAAAACCACAGATTAACGATTAGAAGTACAGATCTCTAATTTGTCATTTTTGAAGCCTGAATTTGTCCTAAGACATGAAGATATCGGTTTAAAACGTTTTCAGTCATTTCTAAATGACTTAGTTGGTTTACGGCATGAAGGAGCAAATGATTTATGCAAATCAGTAGTTTTCCTTTTATGACCATTTCAAAGTGGATCTTCAATTATAACCACCCTGTACTTTGCTATCATGATGACGTTGTGTTAAACGTAATCTTGGTTGGAAAACTATTATGTGATTTATTTGCTTGTTGCAAAAGAAAAACTTGTGTCTTAAAATTATAAATGAAAAAATTTTTAGCATAATTAATCGTAAAATGGTATCTAAATAATGACATAATGCCAAATAAACTGAATTCTTAGTTAGTGTCATGCATGCTGTTTCAGCTTACACCATACTGGATACCTGTGTAAATCAGAGCTTCCAGCTATTTAAATTGATACCTGAATGTCAGATTGTAGAGGTCTTTGACTTTCCTGGATTGCAGCTCTTAATTTTCACTGTAGCTGCAGAATTTCTAGATGCATAATCAGTATTTGTATAAAGGAAAAATAAATCAGTATTTGTATAAAGGAAAAATAAGGCTAAACTGATAAACATGTCAAGTGGTGATGCTTTGTGTATACAGTAATTCTGTATTAATTCAGTGTATATTGTTGATGTAATATAGGTGTCTTCAACCTTTCATGCCCAAGAGCCACATCAATAAATTCACAAAGATTCGTGGGCCACATGTCTGTCAGGGAGGTTGGTTTTGCAAGATGACTATTGATTCTAGTCAAAGAGAGTGTTACAGATGTGTATATATATATAGATATACATACAAAAAGTAGAAAGGAGTAAATTAAAAATTGATTTAACTGTCCTTTTCCTTTCAATCTTATTTATACGTACATGTACATTAATTCCAAAAAGTCAAATGGAAATCAAATTAAAATGTTTAGTAACTTTTTTTAACTATGAAAAAAAGAATAAAGATGATTGTACAGAACGATGTTACAAAATGTTTGCAACTTTTTTAACTATGAAAAAAAGCATAGCATAAAGATGATTGTACAGAATGATAATACAAAATGCATTTACAATAAATAAAAGAACAAAAAAAACTTGCATAACTGGAAGGAGATGGTAGTTACTTTAGTTTTAGTGTGAAATTTGACATTGTTTTTCTTGATTGAAGCTTCAGTATCCAGTTTAATCTGTATTGTTGCAATTTGTAAAGTTTCCTCCAAATGGCTGTCTGTCAGCTATGCTCTTGTTTTTGATTTTAGGATTTTCGTTTTACTAAAATGCTGCTCACATATATAGGTACTGCCAAAGATAGAAGACATGAAGAGTGCATGTTTACAAATTGCTGGATAAAAATTAATGTAGAATTTTCAAGAAACTTGTATTTTACTGCAGTCACACTGTAAATCTATAAATTCTAATTGAAGTTCAGGTGGAACACATTCAACGTTTACTGAAAATGGCAAGAACATTCTGATAAAAATCTCATTTTTGTGAAAATCTGAAAATCTGTTTTTGAATTCCTCTTTCAAATGTGAAGTGCGTACATAATTATTTGAATTTCATGCTGTAGACATGACCTTCACACACACCATCAATTTTGGAAAGTGAGTGGAATTCTTATTTAGCAACTGACTTTCCACTTGATTAATTTTGTTTCGAAAGCTTTCACAAAGTAATAAAAATTATGAACAAGTAGATCTTTTCCCATTAAGTGGTAGTTCAAATCATTGAGATGACCTTTAATATCGGCAAGAAATGCAAAGTATCTCAACTATTTCTCATCGCTGAACTCGTGGATAGATTTCCCTTTAGATTCCATGAATTGTTGAACTTCGCTCATCAAAGAAAACAGGTGCTGAAGAATCTTTCCTCGACTCAACCAACGTACTTCTGCGTAATATACAATATCACCATATTAAGCTTCCAAATCACTCAGGAACTGTTGAAATTACCTGTGATTAAGTCCTTTAGACCGAATGAAATTAACTACTTTTACAACAACATTCATCACATGTTCAAAGTTTGTGGACTTCTTGCACAAATTTTCTTGGTGGATGATGCAGTGGAAAGTCATCATAGTATTATTTTTACTTGCCTTCACATCAGGATGGAATAATGTTGTTACTCTTATTTTCTCTCCAGTCATAGATTTAGCACCACCTGTGGTTATAGCAGATATATTACAGAAGTCTAACTCGCATTTATCCAAAGTTTGTGTCAGACTTGTGTACAAATCTGTTCCTCGTGTTATACCTTTAAGTGCAACGACACTGGCTAATTCCTGTGCAATTGTCTCTATCAATGCCACATATAAAAATGGCTATTTGGGCAGTATCTGTTGCATCTGTTGATTCATCCATTGCTACAGAATAAAACTCAGATTGTTTGCCTTTGGATTTTAATTTACTGAATATATCTGTTGTGACATCCTTTATGCGCCTAGCTATTGTCACACCAGGCAAGCTGGTATTCGATATGACTTGAGCCTGTGATGGACAAAGCACATCAACTGCACTCTGAAGACATTCTTTTGAAAATTCTCCATAAGCAAAGGGTTTTCCAGGCTTAGCAATTTTTTCTGCTATCATGTAACTAACACAAACACTATTTTCAGATTCTTTATTCACTATGGTGAAGAAAGTCTGCTGAAAATTTAGTTTTGATTTTAATTCACTCACCTTATCGCTTCGAAAATGACCTTCCAATGCAGAATGTTTCTCACTGTGCTTAGTATCATAATGTTGTATTCCTTCACCACAGCTACACTATCACTGCAAATAAGGCAAACTGCCTAAAATTCCTCATTTTCAGAAAATTTTATCTCAAATAATATCAGGCATGCCAATAAAATGCTTTAAATATCAAAAATAAGAGAAAAAATTCTTTTTACAATTAAAAGCTGACAAGGCAATTTTTCTTGAAATCAAAATTTCTTAAAACTTCATTTCTTCAAATTCAAATGTGGGGCCACTAAAATGCCTTCAGCCATGGGTTGAAGACCCCTAATGTAATAGAACCCGTGATACTGTTATGAAAGTAGAGTCTATGGCCATTGCTATCTTTTAAGATATCTGCCATGGAATATTTCAACAATATTTTGATTAAAGCATTTTATTTTAATGGCATCAATTAACTATAAATGACAGTATATTGCTGATAACCCTGGATTGTTTATGCACCATAGCCCTGGATTTGTTCATACATCATGATATTAAAAAAGCCCTTGTAGTTCTAACAAACACTGCATTATTTGTTTGCTTTGGGCGAAGCCTTTTTATCTGGCTTACATTAAAGTCCTGTTTACAAAATGTTTGTATTGTAAGCAGTGTACCATCCTTCTTCAGTCCGCACATTGTAATAACCAAAAAGCTGTTTTCTATTACATCATGTCTCCATTTAATGAATGAATCTGTTCAACATGAATTTTTCTTTTTTCCTCTTCTTGGTTTTCTATAATTGATTCCTGCCATTTGTGTTCCATTTATCTTAAACTGTTTGCCCTTTACATAATGCAAGAAGAATTCTTTCAGTGTCTTTTTATTTTTGTGGGATTAGTGTATATTATTTCTCATTTTTTAATAGTTGAGAAGCCATCGAATGATCAGTCTGTATAGTTATGATTTTAATTAAAGTTTATTAACAAGTTGATTACTTTTTGCCTGTTTCTAGGGTAGATCAGCAGTTTTCTGGGCAAACAACAAGTTATACATTAGCTGAGGCACAAGCTATTATGGAAGAACTTCGGAATATTCAGAAATCTCTCAGTTGTGGTGAAAAAGAGAAGGCTGAGTTAATGCAGGTTTGAAAACAGATGTTTAATCAACTGTGTATTTTAATTCAATTATCATATAGTTTTTAAGCTAAGCATTTTATATCATATAATTTTCTTAATTTTCAGTGTATTTTGCATACCTTTGCTGGTGCATTATTATACTTGTGATGATCTATACTATTTTATGTAATGTTCTATTACAGAGCTTATCAAGATTAAAAGATGACTTGTCTCGTTTACAACCTTCATCACCCGATGTTTCAACTTTGAATATTCCATTAGAGAAATTTAGTACAGCATCACAGACTGATCTGTCTGGTGAGGTATGTTGGCAGTTTTGTTTTAATTTAATTATTTTAAATATATTTTAGTTAACTGAATTATTTAATTTGTTTCAATTGTGTAGTTTGCTCCCATTGGAGCAAGACTAGCCGAAATGGCGAGAATGAGGTTGCAGTATGATGAAGCAAGAAAAGAAGTGCACCGAATTCAACAGGATTTAGCAGATCTTGAAGAAAAGATGTCTCCTGGGCAAACAGAATCTGATAAAGATAGGTATGTACAAATTTTTATTTATATTAGAAGCATGTTATTTAATGATAAATTTTGAGAATGTTTAAGAAAATTTTAGCTGGAATAATTGTTTATAATGCCAGTTGTATGCAGCAAATGGGCAAGTGGGACAAAATAATTAGGAACTTGATTGGCCATCAGAATTGCAGTATCAGGGAAGATCTATCTGATTGACCCAGAAGTAGAGTAATGTATGGGTCATGTAAAGCTATCAAGTGATTGAAAGCCCAGCACATACCAAAGTCATTTGTGCCATTAATATCTCTTTAAACAGTGTAAGGTGAACAACTAGAAATTGGCTGTTAAGCATTGTACTTGGTATTCTTATCATTCTTGTGAACAGGCAAAATTGTGGCATAAAAAGGCATTGGATTTGTTGTTCTTAGAAAGTCGTGCTCATATCAAATGAAGTATGTCTACACCAATTTAAATATGGAATAAGTTAATCTGTGGAGAATGAACTAGTGGATGCAAAGGATCCCATCACATCACCAGATGAGTGGACGTGCACCTTGAGCACTATTACAGATCATCAAGCCTCATCAAAAGCACAGGTATTCTGGTGTACTCACAGTAACCATTGTACAGTCAAAAGTCTTTAATCTGTTCCTTAAATCTACAAACTTTCTGCGCATGCGTTAATGCATGCGCGTAATACCTGTATGCATGCGCGCATATGCGTTTACGCATGCACAAAATACGTTTACGCATGGCCGTTTAATGTATAACGGACGGTATAAGCTAAGCTAAAACTATCTAATTATCTATTTCAGTTACTGTTGCAGATTACGTTGTTCCTTAATCTTCGAATTGGATCCGGCTTATTATTTTTTGCAGAATGTTAGAGCAATTTTATAAAAAGTAAGTTTGAAGTTTCGATTATGTCAAAAAGTTTCCAATTCTGGAGCTGGCAAAGAATCTACAAAGCGAAAGCATGTTTCGATCTCCATTAAGCAAAAAGTGGAATTGCTGCAGAAAATGGATAAAGGTATGAAGAAAGTGACTGAGTGGTGATTGTTTCTCTAACCATTCCGAAATCTGTTTATCAATTTCACGCTGGTCTGTGGGGGGGGGGATGTTGTGGCGTGCAATGAACTGAAAGTTGATCTGTCAGCATTTTCCTTATCTTCAGGGTAGATGTTTTTATTTTATTCTGCTTATAATTCCTCACTAAATGTAGTGTTTCATCTCTGTGTACTCCGATATAATTTAAATCAATTTCCTCGTCATTATAAATATCACGAATACATATCAAATAGTTTTCTGGTTGCAATTTTCTAATTTCGACTATGCGTAATATATGCTTTACGCATGCGCGCGTTGAAAGAAATGTTTAATAAAGTAAACAAATAAATATTAAGCTTTTTTATTGTAAATTTTGATACTCGTTCGATTATAATTGCTCTTTATTTCATAAATTACGGTTTCATATTTTTAATTTTATATAATTTCTGCATGCCATTTTACCAGATTTAAGCTGATGATCAGTTATCCGGATAAACCGATAATCCAGAATCGTCGAAGTCCCGATGAGTCCAGATTAAAGACTTTTGACTGTATCTGTTTATGGCTTAACTTTGCTTGTAACATTAGTTCCCAACTTTCTCTCTCTTGCATACCCCTTAATGGGATTGTGTAATGCAGAGTACCTCCTAACTTTCCCTTTCAAAACTATGACCACCTCTCTCACCTCCTTACAATATTTCTGCAATATCTTGTACTGTTGTATTATATTAGTGAGAAAAATAGTAAGAAAAGGCTGTTTATTACATTAGTTTCAGATAAGTACAGTGATAACACATATTTAAAACTAAAACAACATTATTAATTTGTTGTAATTATTTTGAATATCAGTTTTTCTGAGATAGAAATGAAAAAATGAGTGAATTGATGAATACTAATGAGATTTAGACCTACACTGAAGCACTAAGCATTCTTGAAATAGCATTATAGCTCCAGTAAAATTTGTAATCATTTTGTAGTAAAATAATATATAACTTTGCATAAAGGAAGATGAAAGAAAAAGATTTGTTTTAGTTTTTAATTACTGTCTGTTCAAAAGTCATTATTCATGTCCTTGTTTCACCAAGAAATTGTATTGTTTGAGAAAAAAAAATCCTCTTAATTTTTCAAATATGTTTTTTCTCCAAACATGCATCGAGCAGCATCAAAATTTCAGCAATTGTATATTTTTTACTACTCTTAACAACAAAACTAATTTTGTAGGATTCTTCAATCTCATTTTCATCATCTTGTTAAGTGAGAATGAGCAGGATTTAACATTATCACTGTTAGACAGTTTAGGAAAAAGGTTTATTAATTTACATTTAGAATTGGGATGTTTGGTTTCTGATGATGCAGCAGTAACAGAGGTTTTACTCATCTGTTTTATAGAGCTTCTGTATGTATTATACAAAGTGGACTGAAGCTATTCCTGGTAGGCTTTGTTCATATGAAGGCTTTGTGGTTTAAGGCATAAAAGCCATTAAGTCTGCTTACACTTGTTTAACAAGGTTTAAACCATAATCTGTCAGGGAAAATGTGTAGCTGACTAAGTGAATCCATCAGCTGAATGTCAATTTGTGTTTGCTTTGCTGTTATTGGTCAATTCTTGTACCGGTTGAAAAGTTAGAACTTTAACACAAAATCTTTAAACCAGTTTTATGACATAACAAGGTCTGATTGCATAGCGCCTTATACTTCCTTATGACTGGGAAACATCATTTGAAGGGAGGCTTATGAATTAAAAATCCATATTACATATTTATCAGAATATTTCCTTTTCCACCAAGGACCGTTGTTTGAAATTTTCTTAGTACTTAATCAGCATATCTCCTGGCAGAGAGTGTAGAGAGTGTAAAGAGTGTACACATGTAATAATGCAAATGTTTGCGTTGTCAAATATGCAAAGCTTTAGTGAAGTTGTTTTTGTGAAGTTCCGTGTGCATACGCGACTGCATGCGAGTTGCAAGGTTGCCTGATAGGCTGTCATTGTGTTCGAGTAGTGTTTGCTGTATTTATTTCGCCAAGCTAGTGGTGTTGCAGTTTATAGAAATTTTACCAATACTGCTAAGCAGTGTAAGTTAACATGATTCAGAAGCAGGCCATAATTTGTATGTTGTAATTGTTAATGGACAGTCAAGATTTAGTTTAGCATTCTTATATATTCATTCAACTCTTAATTCAGGAGATTGAAGGTGTTTTTGTTTAGTGCATTGAGGAAGTATTTTGAGAGTACTTTATTGATTGATGTAGTTTACTGTAGATAACCTATTATTATGATGGGAGATTTCAATGTAGGTATCAGACAAAATGAAAAGGCATTTGATTTTATGAAACATCATTTTAATCTCAATATGGCGCCTATTCAACTAAGCTTGGAAATTCATTTATAGATTTACCATTTACTAGGAATATAATGGCAGATATTTTAAATTATGTATCTTATTTCTCATATTATCAACCAATTTTACATAGGGTCATTTTGAATGAATAAATGTAATAAATAAATGATAAAATATATGTGTATGTAAATGTTTTATTTGTTCTAGTATATCCTAACTGTTCCTGCTAGAGTAATCCTATGCATTAAACACAAGCGGTTCTTTAATCTCAAAGAGAGAGAGAGAGACTACTATCAAGCTTTTATTTTTATAAAATAAACTTAACACTTAACAATTCTTAAAAAAACAACTTATGTAAAATGAAGCTCCTTGCAGATGATTGGCTGCCAGTCATTTATATGAGTCACTATGATTAAATGGAAAAGAACGTAGCTATAGCATATGATGAGGAGGGAATTGAACAATGTAAATGGTATTAGTTGGATTAGTTTCAAGTAGTTGCATTCTGTTGTATGGGTTTTGATCAGCGGTGGTTACATTGAAATTGATCACAATTACTTTTCTTTTTGTTGAATGAAAAAACTTTCTGAACATTTTAAAAATCAATAATAAGTATAACACTTTATTTTCTGCGATTAGTGTTAATTTTTTTTTCCGTTTGCATACCCCTGATCAAGCCGTCATGTTTCCACAGGAAAATGTACCCCAAGGAGGCATGTTTTCCACAGATCGGGAAACACTAGCCTATAGCATTGGAGAATTTTCACTAGGCACTCATTGCAACAGCTATCTTTATATATGCTGTGGATAGAGCGACCAATGGTATATCATTTTGTCTGATAAATACGTATGGTATGGTGCTCACATCTGAATCTGGCTATAGCACAGTCATAGACCTGCGAGTCTTTCATTATGTATTGTAATGTTGGTTTAGCTTCTGGCATCATGGTGTGGCATGCTATCGGATTCAGTCCTGCTTATGTATACGTTTCCAGAAAGTTGAACTGCCAGCATTATATTTTTGTTCCTTATTTTGTTAGGGACAGTTATTGATTGGCCTACTGAATTTGATCTGCCTGGGGCCAGTTACTAATTGTGTGAGACTGGCATTCTGGATTACCACCATGCTTTTTGCCCTTGGTCCATGCATTATCTAAATTTGTTGTGTGCTCAAACAGCAAATGGGGCAGCAATGACCATTTATGGTTGTTGTAGGATAGAAGCTTGTTTGAACTATATTGACTGATATATCTACAAGTATATAGTCAACATTTGTTTTTATATCTGTGCCATGCTCTTTTCAATGGCTGTTATTGCCTCATGATGGCTACAAAACATACTGTTATGGGGGTAGTTACTATTTTGTAGTTAAAATGAGGTTGTATTTGCAGGCATTTTCACATCATCTTAAGTTTCCTATTTTGTTTGTATTTCTGTGTATTATTATACATAGCTTTTGTTCTTTTGTAGTGTGCTTTAAAATAGTAGTTATTCTAAAATTATGTTATATGTCAAATAAGAAATTATAAGGAGGCAAATATGAAATTTAAATTCATCTAGTAAGTCTTTAAATGTTCCATGCAAAAATGGGGACTAAATTAATAAAATTACTAATTTCCCTTTTAACATATTTTTCTGAAGTGATTAATTTTTAGGTTCCCAGAATGTGATCTAAAACAATTTTCCCCTTATTGTGGGGAAATTTTTTCGTAACCAAACTATCGTAAACCAAAGAAAATGTAAATTAAAAAAGAGTAAGTTGCTGGGGAAAAAAAAGAAAGGCAGGAACAGTGCTTTCTAGTGGGAAATAGAAAGCACTGTTCTTTCTTTTTTTATGCAGATGATGTTAAGGATGTGTCTTTTGTCACCAAAAATGTGACTAATGAATTGTGACTAGTGATAACTGAAAAGTGCCTCATAATTTCAGATTGATAGAACTTAAAAAATTATTTTTTTGCCAGTCATAAGATAGGTTTCATGCAAAGGTAACGATTGATAGGAATATGACTTGTTTGCTAAAATTTGATAAATATTCTAAATGTGATGCAATCCAGTATGAAACCTGCAATTGAATGCGATTCAGTATGGAACCTGGAAAATATTAACGATGCAGGAAACAGAAAATTTGACTACTTTGAATGAATTTTCTATTAAAGACATTCGAATAATTATTCCCATTATGTTCTTAATTCTTAAAGTAAGATTATTTAAAATTGGGTAAACTGAAGGAGATGCTGATACATTAAATATAAGTTTAACAACTTTCTCAAATTATGTTGATATCTTCCTACTCAATGTGAGTGGCATAATGGGTTTTGCTAGATTCTGTGTTAAAACGTATACTGCATTTTGATGTTAAAACGTATACTGCATTTTGATCGCTTTATCCTAAATAGTATAGTAGGTAAACATTTTGAAATTAAACTGTAGTAGCAAAGTGTGCAGGATGAAATTTGATTTGGTTGGTTATTATTTATTTATAGTTTGAGAAGTGGTTCTTTATTGGTAATAAATTACTGCTGTTTCTGTAACACATTTAAAGTGATGAATGAACTATGTTAATGATTTGTAAGTGCATAGTATTGATATATATATATATATATATATCAATGTGTGTGTGCGCGTGTAGAATAAAAAAAGACTTTATTGCATTATTTGCATGAGTCATTTCATGTTAATTGTTATATGTTGTAAATTATTTTTCATAAGAAGTTCTATCAAGTCCTTTGGCATGCTGAGTATATAATTTAAGATTTAAAACATCTGCCTGGCCTCTCTGCAAATTTTGCATGTTATTCTCTTTGCTTTTGCATGGCTAGGCTACTCCTCATTCAAGAGAAAGAGCAGCTTCTTCGAGAGCTGCGTAGTATCAACATCAAAGGTCGGAGCGAGGGGGAGGTAGCTTCTATTCAGACAGAAATATACAAGCTAGAACAGGAGCTGGGAAATGCAATGGAGATGTCAAACAGAGCAATAGCGGATAGGTAAGCTCTTTTAAAAAACTTCATTGCTTAATCTCTTCTAAAGCAGTGCTTACATAAAATACATCTGACACATGCTTCAAAGCATGCATAGGGATAATGCATGAACTTAATTTTTACAAATATTTCTCTAGCAAGTTATAGTTAATTTTTAGGTTCCCAGAATGTTATCTAAAACAATTTTCCCCTTATTGTTCGAAATTTTTTTTTTATCATTAAACATTCATCTACTTTAAATTGATAGATAATTCTCATTACTCTCGAAACCAAACTGAGTTTGTTGCTTATGGAATGGGGAATAAATTAGTTTAGCATATACTCTGCTGAGGAAAAAATTAATTTGAATTGTTTAAAAGTGTTCGTTTTAAAATAAGATTTGGAAGATAAATATGGAAGTAATTTATGAAGCTGTTAAATTCACAGTTAAAAAAAGTTAATTCAGAATGAGGGCTTTTTTTTATTTTTATTTATTTATTTATTTATTTATTGTATTAACTTTTTACAAAATGTTTGCAGAGCTAGAAATAATTAACTGTGACATTTCTGCTGCTGTGTAAAATAGCCTAATTTCTTGTTGCCTAGATGAATTATTCATTGTGCTTCTAAACCAGCGGTGTCCAGCCTGTGATGCATATAGCTTGCTTGATGTGCAGTGCATCATTTAATCAAAATCAAAATATAAACACATGTGATATTGAATTTGAAAATAAAAACTGATTGGGTGTTTAGATCAAATGCATCAGTGAGTGATGTTTAAGAAAATCAAGCATTTAAAATTTATTTGAAGTAGTAGTATTAAGATTAAAAACTTAAATCACTGCGTCATTGTCTGTATCACATCACTCATATTTGGTAGACAGTTTTAAAAAGTAATTAACAGTCTGTATCACATCACTCATTTTTGGTAGACAGTTTTAAAAAGTAACTAACAAGCAAAAATTACCTATATAAAAAGAAAAGGAAGAGTTATATTAATCTTTGTTTTCTTTTTGCTCAAATTATTTTGCTTAGTTCATACAGTTTAATCAACTCATATTTTTTCTTCCTACCTGAAACGCTATTCTATTCTATTGAATCCTGTTTCATTAATGAAGTATTAATCAAGGTAATAGAGCATACCTTGTGGTTTGGCCTGCTCTGACCATATGCAATAAAGTACTGACAGAACATAAACATCTGGTGGCTGACAACCAGCATTTACCCAATTTCTGCAGTAAAAATATACAGTACAAAGTCTAAAATCCTGATGTCCAATATCCACATCTTTGGATCACCAGCAATTTTTTTAAGAATTTTTTTAACGAAGTTTTGGAAAGAAAAAAAGTAATTGTGTTGTAAAAGGGATTTTTCTCCAAACAGATTCCTGTACTACGTCACTTTCAGACATCTGCTTGCTAGGGAATTGCACCGTGCCAGCTGTATATTGATAGGCATTAGCCATGATCTTACTTTCGAGCCTTAAGTAGATGTAATGGAGGGTAAGTATTTTTCCTTCTGAACTAAACAGCAAGTGAAGTCCCAAGACATATTTGTTTGGAGTAGGATGTTACTCATACTGCTTTTCTTTTGTTGGCATACCAGTGGGAAAGAGAAATAGATTCTGAAGATCTTAAGTTCAATTAGCATAGCAAACTGCTGTCTTCCTTATTCTAATTTGATTCAGCTTATTATCTTTTGCAGGGTGTTATTATAGCAATCTTATTGAAATTAAAAGTGTGACTCTTTTTTTTTTTTTAATATATATTGAAAAGAGTTTCGATTCTGGATTTGTAGTAGGATCTGTAAAGTGAAAGTACATTTGGTACTTGCCTTCTATGGCAGCCTTGATGAGAGAAAACAGTGTCACCATTCAGACTGAGGAAAACGTGATTCCAAAATTGTACAAAACGGCAACCTCATTTTAGTATAGATTTTGAATGTTGTAGAAAGCAAAATTTTGCAATTAATAGAATTTGTGCAGAAGTGGTGGGAAGTAATGATAAATGAAGTTATTTCCATTGCAGTGAAAGTGCCAAATCAGTAATCAACTAATGGATAGCAAAATGTTTTAAATCCAGAAAATAATGCCATCAACAATGAAGAAAGTGACAAGGAAGTTTTAGAGATTCAAAAAATTCTAACTTATTTTGCTGTAATCCATTAACTCTCAATTTTTATCTAGTTATTTCCCATTTCAGCCCTAAAAATCGGAATTGCATATAATAACTATCTCTAAACAGCATCATTTAAAAATTAATACATGTGATATTATTCTTGCATAATACTCATGTCACAGATGCTAATATAACACAGCCAATAATGATTTCAAATTTGAGAACCAAAATTTGTTATTAGCCACTGGGGACAAATCTGAAATGAAACTAAATTATTCTGAACCAAACATTCATCTTAGACATGTGATATTCACTATCTGCTTCTCTGTCTAGGTAGAATGATGGTGCTGCTTTTCTTACTGTGTCATAAGCATGTTAAAACTTTTTAAAAAACAGGTGTACTTACTGCAGAAATTTATCTGTGTTGGCTTAAAAACTGTGTGTTGGTGAAAATAAATATTTGACCGGCCAATGATTCAAGTTATTACAGTTTTATTTATTATCACCCTCCATAAAGATAACAATAGAAAAGCTTTTTTTACTGAAAATGTTTCAAAGCAGTAAAGAATAGAGAAATATTACATCATGGAAAACACAAATCAGGAAGTAAATAAATATTTTTAAAAATTGCAAACAAGAAAATTTGAATATTATACGTATATTTACTGAAACAAAATTTCTATGATCCTTATAAAATTTCAGTGTAATTTACATTAGAGTGTCAAAATAATTCATGCAGTTCTTCAGTGAAAGCTTTTAAAAACTTTTGTTACAAATAAAACGCTTTTACATACTAATTCCTTATCTTTATACATGATAAACCACAAAAATTTATTTTATTCTAATTTCCATATTTATAATTTACCTATTAACATTATAAGTATTTATAGCTTGCTGAAATTCTGATTGCATTCTTATTTATTTTTATCAAAATTTTATATATGCTGTATTTTTTAATTTGAGCAGTTACTGGAAAAGGCCTCTATACCTTACATAAGGTAGCTAGTTTATCTAGTCTTTGAGAACTGCATTCAAGATTAAAGGGACTGCTGCAAATTAAATTAAAAATTTTGATTCACAATTTATTATCTTTTCTGCATTCATGTAATAAAGCAAACTTAGAAGTAACAGAGTAGGAAAGAGCAACTTTTCAGCTGCCTATTTCAAAGTATTTACAGTTTGGATAGCTTTGTTGTAACAAGAGAAGCAGCAAGCAGCAGTCTTATCTAGGATGAGGTGCAGAAATTATATTCAGGAGGTGAAATCTTGATTCAGAATGAGTTAGCTTTGGTTTTCAATGTATTTGATTGAGTAATTAATAATATGAAATTATTATCGGCTGTTTGAGTTTTATTGTCATTTACATCACCAGTGATATGTTAGTCATGTGACATGGATTAATCTCGAAAGGACACAGTGCTGGAAAGCAGAGTTTTTTAGAACAGAGAGGGAAAATATCTAAATTAAAATTAAGCATTAAGGCTGTTGCTAATTTAAATTAATAATTTATATTAATATATTTTAAAATTTCTTACTCTCACATAAGCATGTATATATATTTAGCTTATTTGCAGTTAAAAAATTCAAAATATGGACAAAAATTCGCTGTAAATTCTCCGTTGTATATAATCTTTATATATTTATAGTTTAAATTATTCTTTACAATTAGAGTAGGTAATAAATGAGTAAAATTTAATGAAAATTCAGAATTTTCTTGTGATGTAAAAGATATTCAAAGCAAGTACCTGTATAACGTGGAAATGCTGGCCTACCAGCAGCTGAGCCGAACACTGGTAGTTCACTTTGGCGTTTGAATCCCGGCAAATGGGCTGGCTGCGTGGGTGTTTCTGTTATTTTCCCCAATGTCACATGTATACGAGCCAGTTTCCTATACAGTGTCCTCTACAAAGTCATTCCTCCCCTTAGGTGAGTAGGCCTCAAGTGCTTTGCTATAATTAAATAAATCAAAACCAAACACAGAAGTACTTTTAAGGAAATTCTAATCTTTTAAATTTCGATAAAGCAAATTTGTAACCAGGAAAATTTAGATTAAAAATTATTAATTATAAATTACTTTTATATTTAGTTACTTTATGCATATGAAAGTGACTGTTGTAATTCCTTCATATTTTTTATAAACAGCAAGGTGTTAGCCAAACATTTCAATCCTTTTAACACATCTTTGTGTTGTAGAGCTTCCTTTAAGTGAAGAAAATCGCAATTACAAAAACAAGATATCGGATGGTTGTACTTTCCTTTCATCACCACGTTTATCAAAACATGACAACTTGAGTAATGACTCATGAAGTGATGCGTAAACAATTTTTTTTATGTTAGTAATTGAATAATAAAGGAGTATGGTAGCCTTTATGTTGACATTGCACTTGGCGATGATTACAGATTTAAGTTAAATGCTCGAAAGAATGTTGACAAGGAAAAGAAATTTACCAAAAATTTCTTTCCATATGCTAAAAGTAGATTTTGTTGATGGTACTCATAGACCCAAAGATAACATTTAGGGCTATTTGAATTAAGAATAACTGATTTGTTATTCACATAAACCAAGAATCAGCGCCGAAGCTCGTATGGTAGCACCGAGTTGCAGAATTTATTTATTCAGAACTCTGATAAACCTTAAACATGTGCAAGAAATAGACACAAGTATAATAAATAACTTAACTAATACAATTCAGGCTTAATTGTCTCAGTGCGCAATAGAAGCAAGATGAAATTTAACGGAACAACTTGTTAGTAGCCAAGCTCATGATGCATAGCCAAATATGCATAGTGAAGAATAGCTAAATTTGAAGATAATAGCCGCTAATTTTAAAGAATTTTGGGTATCGCAAAACAAAAGTGAAATTTTCCAATTAACGAATTTTGTAAAGAAACGTGGAGAAGTGGTAATAAATGAAGATGATATAAAAGAAGTTTTTCATTGTGATGAAAATGCTTCTCAATCATCAATCAATTGATGAATGGCGAAACCTGTAGTATGGTTCTAGATCCAGAAAACACCACTACCGATAGTGAAGTGACAGAGAAGTTACTGAAAACGAGAAAATTTCGATTGACAAGCTAGTCAGAATTCTCGAAGCAGCAGTTACAGGACTTCAACAATGTAACTAAACAAGAGATTATGTCTGCCTACAGAATTAAAGAGAAAGTATTAGCACAAAAAACGAAGTAAATTAAAACAACTTACATTGAAGGAAATGTTTAATAAGGTAAACAAATAAATATTAAGCTTTTTTTTTGGTAAATTTTGATCATAAATACTTCATTATTTCATAAATCACAATTTTATATTTTTAATTTTATAATTTCTACATGCTATCTTACCAGATTTAAACTGATGATCTAATATCTGGAAAAATCCCAAATCCGGAGTCGCCGAAGTCCCAACAAATCCGAATTTCAGACTTTGTACTGTATTGAAATATTAGATTTTACTATACAAATATGTGTTAAAAGTCATATTTTAAATGATTTTTTTGTGCTTTAGGATCTGAGTATCTGGATTTATACTTGTGTAATTAAAATTTTTGTAAAATAACAAATAACCAATTTTCTCAAAAAATTATCATTTTTCTTTTAATAAATCTTAATTTTTGTGGGACAACACATTATTATTATTATTTACAATAATTAAGGAATGTGTGAATGGCCATATTCAGTGGCGGTTTTATAACTTGATTAAATGATTATTCATGTATGCATAGTTCAAATGGCAATTCATCACTATATAATATTTCTGTGGTAATCTGAGTTGCAACATCCCTTGTATTTCTCAATGAGAAAACATAGCTACATTTTTTAAAGATATCGATTTGGATATGAAAATGTAGGTCCAAATGATAGTGATAACTTCACGGCAGGGTTATTTGTTAGAAAGTTTGTTGAACTGTATGATACAACTTCTTCTCAAAGCTAATCAAATATACGTATGTAGAATAAAAACTGTAAATTTGGAACTAATTACTTAATTGCTTTTATAATATGAACCTTGTGAATTTTGAAAATCAGTTTAAGCATCTCAAATATGTACAGGGTTATTCTAAATTGATTTTACAAATTGATAGGGGTGATTGTACCCATCCAGATGAGTAATAATTACCATATAACGTAGGGTTGCATTCCACTCTGAGGGGTAGAAAATAGGAAAGTAGGAATGCATAGATGAAGAACATGGAACCTATTTCCCAAGACTCAAGAATGAACTGTATGCAAGTTTGCACTAAATTGTTTTTGCAAATTAAGAGGGGTGATAGTATCCATACAGGCGAGCAATAATTACCATAGAACATAGGGTCGCATTCTACTCTGAGAGGTAGAAAAGAAGGTGAGTCCATAAATTCGTGGGTATTTTTACGCAGTTTAACATTTTAATCAATTATATATTTTCCTCCATTATTTACAATGTCTTGCAATCTTACAGGCAGCTTTTTTATGCCATTGCTGTAGAAAGATTCTGGTTTTGATGTTTTGATGCAAAAAACCTTGAAAGTTCATTGTGTACATCCTGTTAAGAATTTTATTTTTTCCCAGTAAAAAAATTTGTAAGGCACGAAATAAGTGAAAATCACTTATGGCAATATCTGGGGAGTAAGCAGGATGTGACAAAAGTTCCCAATTAAATTCACTAATTTTTTGCTGTGCTGTTCGAGTCTAGCATTATCATGATGAAACAACTTTCTTGATATTTACCAATCGTGGGCATTTTTTGATCAACAGGGTTCGTAGCAGTCCTTACAAGTGCATATAAGTCCTTATATTTGAAAATAAAATATAAATGCCCTTATAGGTGCTTACTTTTTCTTTAAAGCCCTTATTTTTTTGTTTTTAGTGCTTATTTTTTGCTTTTAGTGCTTTTTTTAATGAACGTGCATCCCCCCCGTACCAAAGCCGAAACTAAATAAACATCTTTTCTTCCTTATATGGAACGTCAGAGGGTGAACCATACTCCCGGAAATAGCTTTTCCCCTTTCTCTGCATTAACGTAACCTATGGTGCGCGCGAGAGTACAGACAGGTGCATGTCGTTCTATTGGTCAAAGAATTGCGAAAAACGTAGAAAATTCCGGTACATTCGGTATTCTTTTTCCTCCCACCCAAATACTACACACGTTTGAATTTCTATCAAGATTTTAATAATTTGCATTCTCGTTCCACGTGGTCAGTTCATATTCGTGTTTATTATGATCATTATGCTTATATTATGAGCATATGTATGAATATTTATAATAATATAGTTGCAGTGGCTGCTGAAGTGTAGATAAACTTCCGAAAATGGGTTTATTTTTACACAGATTAGCTTTCTAAGGAACAATATTCGGAATGGCTTAAATAAAAGGAAAGTAACCGAGTAGTCAGAATAATTTCTTTTCTTTTTTGCCAATACATTATATAGTACGGAGGTTGGGAGGTTCTCCCCTTTCTCCGCAAAATCTGTAATATTGAAGCAGTGGACTTTTTTCTTTTTTCTTTTTCTTTTTTTTTTTTTTTGGTCACTGTCCAATCTGCATTGAATAGGACTAAAATTTTTGCGGTCTACCCAACCCAAGCGAAGAATGATTCTATTTCGGAAATTGAAGGGTCTGTTCAAAATTAGAATCAAAAACACCCCAGATTAGTAAGTTTCTTGTCTTTTCCTTTATTTTTCTTTTCCTATTTTATTCTCCGAATACCAGCAGCTGCTGATTCCGATTCCGATTGCGTAATATCATGTATGGAAGAATTGCGCAATAACGTTTGCGGTATTTTGCAGAGATAATTAATTTTGATGTTCAGTCTGAGATTTATGTATGGACACTTAAAAGTGTTTTACTGTTCTTTCTAAGCAGAATATTTCTCAGTTCTGTTGGTCTATTTTTATATGATGCACATATCGAAATGTCAAAATCATTTATTTAGCCGAGAAATTTAAAGAACGGCTACAATCTCCCCCCTCCCTCCTCTTTTTCCAGTTACGCTCGAATATACGGAATATTCGGCAATTTCTGAGTATGCGGGATAGTTAAGCTTTTACTGTTAAAGGATGACTGCATGAAGCAATTTCCCTTCTCCTGATTTCAGAAATGTTCCTCTTTTTTACTTAAATTACTTTGCTTGGAATATATGTTAAGGGAAAACTGTTATGCAATGAAAATTTAGAAAATGTTCATAATTTTGATTTAAGTTAAATTATTTAAATATTAATATGAGTGGAAAAATAAATTGTATTTATTATTAGGTGCCAAGCAAAATACAATTAATATGGCTAATTATTATTTATTTTCTATATTTTGAACTGAAATTTCATCAATAAGTCTTGTAATATAGTTTAGTTCTGCATAGTTTTTTTTTTCCTCTCATTGTAAACTAATTCTGTAAATTGAACTGTCATTTAAAATTAAAAAAAAAAGTTAATTGTTTTCCATGGTTGAGGTAATGCTCATTCTCTTAATAAATATTGCCTTGCTCATATTTTAAATTGCAAGTCTAATTTAGTCACATTTGATGATATTTTGAAATCTTCTGTGTTTCAGATGGGTAATTTTACCATATTAAAAAGGTGAAATATTTTTATTCCGCGTGACATTTTGAATAGAATAAATGTTGGTGTATAACGATTTTGCTATTTTTATTTTTGGAAGATTCAGTGATAAATATTTAAGGTTATGCAGTTTTGTATAATGTAATTAGACAGGTGCTTATTTTTTTCCTTAAAATGTGCTTGAAAAGTGCTTATTTTTTTAAACTAAAATGTGGCTATGAACCCTGATCAATTTTGAGTTTAGACAGCTAAGTTTTTCACTATAAACTTCTGAATTAATCGTTTGATTGGGTTCTAACAGTTCAAAACGTCCTGAACGGGGTTCATCATCAATGCTGTTTTTTTCCAGCTTTAAAATTTTTAAACCATTTCTGGGCAGTCCTTACACCATATACATTATTAATTTTTATCACTGCAAACCTGGCAGATTCAACACACGAAAATAAAAAATGTAGCACTATATTTATCATCTATGGGTACTAAAATGCGTTTACGAAAGTTAGTGATGAACTGAATAATATGTGAGTCAAACGATGACAAGTTTCAACAGGTTCAGAATTGTATTGTTTTAGTAAATTCATCATAGTGAATTTCTTGCAAACTCTTAATGCGCATGAACTTATGGACTGACCCGATAGAAACCCATTTAGGAAGAACAAGGAGACTAAATATGTGAATCAAACGATGACAAGTTTCAACAGGTTCAGAATTGTATTGTTTTAGTAAATTCATCATAGTGAATTTCTTGCAAACTCTTAATGCGCACGAACTTATGGACTGACCCGATAGAAACCCATTTAGGAAGAACAAGGAGACTATCTCCTGAGACTTTCAAGCAAATTTGCGCTAAGAAGCAGCATTTTGCTTGTAGTTGGTACCGGAGAAAGCCAATCAGAACAAATGGTGTTCTTGAAAATGGAAAATGGCTCAAGTATTACCTTGATAACATCTTCCGAAACTTCTCATGAATGCTATGGTGAAGTATATGTACAAGGAATTGGCAGATATTCACCTCGCATATGGTGAAGCAAAAGGGAATCGACGCGAAGCAGGAAAATTTTACGAACAATTTATGATTCCAAGTCATCACATCTTTTCCAATGTTGATCGAAGACTGCAAGAAATTGGTTCTTTTGCCATCTCGAAAAGCAATGCGGAACGCTCGTGAAATGCATGAATGCGAGAAATAGAAGAGTTGAGTTTTGACTATATTTGAAGCAGCTCCTTCCACAAGTACTTGAGCGGTGGCATTGGTATGGCATATTTTACACGAGGAAAGCATGCACCCCTACTACGTGCAGAAAGTGCAATCTTTGGACACAGATGACTACCCCCGAGGAGCAGATTTTGAGCAGTGGATTCTAGGAATAATGATCCATGATTTCCTGCATTAATATTGTTTAAAGTAAGGCAACATTCAGCAGAGAAGGCATTTTCAAAGTGCACAATCAACACATTTGATCTGACAGAAATCCCCATTGCACTACCCCTCATAAACACCAGAAATTTTCAGTGAACGTGTGAGCAGGTATTTTAGGTGATTACCTTATCATGCCAGACCGTTTGACCAGCACACATACCATACCTTCTTGGAACAAGTGCTTCCCAGTTTATTGCAGGCTGTTCTACTCCCCATCCAGAGAGACGTGATTTATGTACAGTGGAGCCCCAGAATATTTTGCTGCCACAGTCCGTAACTTTTTTAATACCACATATCCCGTACGATGGATCAAATGTGGCAGACCTGTTGTTGGCCTCCTCGCTCACCAGACCTGAACCTACGGGACTTCTTTATCTTCTGGGGACACATGAAATTTTTAATGTAACGAGACATCTGTGTACTCTGCTGAAGATCTCATGGTGAGAATCATTGATGTCAAGGACAAAATAAACATGACACCAGTCATTCCTTCGCCAATGTTAACAGTGCAACAACACGCATGGTTGGCAATGTAAGCACTTTCTGCGAGTTTTTCCACTAAACAATAAATCTTATTGTGCATCTTTTGGTCTCGTTCATTCGCATTCCCAACACTGTGGCAGATTCGGGTTGGAATTTTAATATTCCTTTTCTCTGTCTCTCAGAGTGGAATGCAACCCTATGTTCTGTGGTAATTAATGCTTGTCTGGATGGGTACTATCACCCCTCTTAATTTTTAAAAACAATTTAGACTCACCCTATATAGTTTCCTATATAGTTTCTGAAGTATGTTTAACAAAATCTTGCTCATTTTCAACCAGCTGCTGATTACAGATGTGATTGATGACAGCACATCATGCTCTGGTGCCAACAGCTGCATAACTGTTGTTTCTTGTGTATTTGTGTGTTTAATTTTCAACTTTGGTTATTAAACTAGAATGTTTTTATGCAGTATAATTAGTATCCGAGAGCACTTTGTAGCTTCCTAATAGTAGGAGGTGAGCTTTTTATTGCATATATGTTACAGAAATAATAAATATTATTTAGCTTTAGTATTCGTTCATAAGTGATATATTTATTGCATTTTATTTACATTTTTTTAAGCAGCAAATAAGTGCATTTGCATGCTAAAAATAATGTACGCATTAAAAGACTTTTTAATTTTTGACACTGCTGTTGTCTTTAAACTGGCAAATAAATGCGAAAATTTTTATTTTATCAGGAGACATTGTAAAAAAACGTGCTCTTGAAAATATTGTGAATTATAAAGTCCATTGCAAATAATGTAGTTGTAGCAAATAATACCTGTGATTACTTTTTATTTTTGGGTTAGTTTAACATCAGAATTTTCTGAGAGTTTTAAGAATAAAATAACCCTGTGACTGTTATTTATTTTGGGCTATGTGTTCACCTGAGATTTCACAAGAGTTTTGAGAATAAAAGTATTCATATAATCATAGAAAAAGAGGAAAATCAGGGTGGAGATTCTCATTTTGAATTGTAATATAGTATAGTGTTTAATGTGATTACTTTCACTTTTTGGGGCCTGTTTTTTTTGCGGGGGGCTTTTGTATTTAGAATTTTTAAAATGAATTACTAATTGTTTTAAAGAATTTTATTTTTGTGAAACTTTTTTTTATTTCATTTCTAGATTAAAACTTCATGAGCAAAAGAATATTCTGCTAATGCAACTCAGGGATTCAATGAGAGTTACTATGTCTTTAGAGTCTCATTTGAAGAGGTAGACTTCTAGCTTTAGAAAATTATTAAATTTTTATTCTTGATTATTGATGTGATAAATGAGTGTAAAGACTGATTAATGGATATAAATGTTTTGTTTTCCTTAGCCTCTCTGCTAGCACATTATCAGTGTCTTCAAGTAGTTCTCTTGGGTCCTTAAGCACTGGCTCATTATCAGCAAGCAGCAAAGGCTCATTAAGTAGTTTGAGTTTCACTGACATCTATGGGCTTCCTCAGTGTTCGGCTGATCCTTCGCTTCAGGACTTACACAAACGTATTGGGCATCTTATTCACGGTAGCACACAAGTTACTGGAACTACCAACTTTGAAGATTCTTCCAGTGTCCCTCTTTCAGTTGGTCACAGTGTCCCATCTCTTTCACCTCGATCTTCCTTGTCATCAATTTCTCCTCCTATTTCGCCTTATGAATATGGACCACCACCTAGCTATGAACAGACACATTTAGAGAGATTGCAGAGACAGTTGCCAGTTGGGTTAGAGGAACAATTAGCTGACCTAAAACTGGCTCCTTGTTCTGCAGATGCTTTACGAACAGAGCAAATTGTGTTGAGTGATCAAAAGCTAGTTCGCCAGGGAGGATTATTTCTTTCTAGTGATCAGAATGTAAATTTAAGGAACTTAGGAGACTCTCCAAATGATTCGCATAGCAATCCACCTCTGAGTCCAATATGTGAATTAGGAAGTGATGATCTTCAAGCATGTACATTTACAAATTCCAATAATCGAAGTGTTTCAGCTGCTGTTAGTGATGAATCTGTTGCAGGTGATAGTGGAGTGTTTGAAGCGTCAAATAAGCGGTAACTATTTTAGTACTTTTTTAAACTAGAATTTAAATTAATGTTATTTGCAGTTTGCTTAAAATTCTGAAGTGGTAGAAATTTTAGTATAAAGTAGAAGTTAGTGTGAAATCATGCAGAATTTAATTTTTACATTGTAATAACTAAATGGTGTTTAAATTTTATTGAAAAGTGACTTTTTATAACATGTTATTTTTTATATTTATTCTTTTTTACTTGTGATTGATAGTAAATAGTGTTAAATTTGCATCTTAAGTAAAAATTGGGAAAAATTATCCATCACCGACACCCAAAGCTTTAATCCTTTGTTAATTTATTAAAATCTTTCATTTTATTATTTGATAATTTTATAAATTAACCCCTAAATCTATGAAATAAAAAATACTTGTTTATTTTATGTATAATTTACTTTGAACACAAATAACTCATGTTCGGTGATTTTTAACCACTTGGTCTGTGGTGAGAAGCTCTTTTTTAATGCTAAATATGTAGATTAAAGTAGAAGAAAAATTACTTCCTTAAATTCAGCTTATGCTGATTCAGAATATTTGTTTAAGAAATCTAATCCTCAAGATGTAAAATGATATATGCTCATAATATATAAAATGCTTTTATTAAAGGAGTATCGTATTGAAATATAAAATTTTAAAAATGTGAATATTGTAAGAAGTAGAAATAATGCAGAATTTGAAATGGTTTTCAAAACTTCAGTGTTAAGGAAGTTAGTGTTAAGTGATTTTGTCAGTAATAGTGATAAAAGTGAAAAAATATTGCCATTAATATATACGGATGTGAGTTGGAAATAAGTTTGAGAGAATGGCAGATTTGAAGAAAATAAAAAAGAATATGGCCACTTTTATTCAGTGTATGTAGGATAATATGTTAAATTTAAAACATACTGTATCATGGTTCGTAGTGGTCCTTATAAGTGCTTTTAAGTCCTTATATTTGAAAATAAAATATAAAGGCCCTTATAGGTGCTTACTTTTTCTTTAAAGCCCTTATTTTTTTGTTTTTAGTGCTTATTGTTTGCTTTTATTGCTTTTTTTTTTTAATGAATGTGCTATTTTTCCCTGTACCAAAGCCGAAAATAAATAAACAACTTTTCTTCCTAATATGGAATGTCAGATGGTGTGTCATACTCCCGGAAATAGCTTTTCCCCCTTTCTCTGCATTAACATAACCTTTGTGCACGAAGAGTATAGACAGGTGCCCGTCGTTCCATTGGTCAAAGAATTGCGAAAGCAGTAGAAAATTCCGCTACATTTGGCATTCTTTTCCTCCCACCCAAATACTACACACGTTCGAATTTCTATCAAGATCTTAAAAATTCGCATTCTCGTTCTGCTTAGTCAGTTCATATTCGTGTTTATTATGATCGTTATGCTTATATTATGAGCATATGTATGAATGTTTATAATAACATACTTCAGCAGTTACTGCTGAAGTATGTTATTATGTCAGCAGTTACTGCTGAAGTATGTCAGCAGTTACTGCTGAAGTATAGTAAACTTCCAAAAATGGTTGTGTTTTAACACAGATTAGCTTTCTAAGGAATAATATTTGGAATGGCTTAAGTAAAGGAAAAGTAATCAAATAGTCAAAATAATTTCATTTTTTTGGCCAATATATTACATAGTACGAAGGTTGGGAGGTATCCCCTTTCTCCACAAAATCTTGAATATTGAAACTGTTACAGTTCGCTGCAAAACAAGCAATGGACCTTTTTTTTGGGGGGGGGGGTCACTTTCCAGTCTGGTTCCGCGGTCTACCAACCCAAGCGAAGAATGATTCTATTCCAGAAATTTAACGTCATCTGTTAAAAATTAGAATGAAAAACACCCCAGTTATTTAGTTCTTTATTCTCCCAATACCGGCAGTTGTTGATTCTGATTGCGTAATATCACGTAGGGAAGAATTGCGGCGCACGTATTGCGCAATAATGTTTGCGGTATTTTGCAGAGATAATTAATTTTGATGTTCAGTCCGAGATTTGTTTATAAACACTTAAAAGAGTTTTAGGTTGATCTTTACATTATGGTAACTTGGCGTTTTTTGGCGACCAACTCTCCTACAGCAACCCTCTATTTTTTTTTTTTTCCGCCGCCATTTTGTCTTCACGAAGTAAAGACATGTTTCTTTTCTTTTTATCTACTGAACACTTCTTCCAACAATCTACTAGCCGAATTACACTTATGCTAGAAATTTTATCTAACAAAACTGCTTAATCATGACAAATATTCACTGCAAAATTGGGAAAAAGTGCACAATACCATACTCCTTATGCGTTTTTCAAAATAACACATACACAAACCATGTACACGCTGACTTATTTTTACTTAAAAAAAATCCCAGAATTGCACAAAAATAGCATTGCGCACACTCTTCACTATATCCATGTACACTGCTTTTATCTCATAAATTAGAAAAATTTTACGAAAATACATGACAATTTTCTCAATCTTTAAACCCGGTAAAAAGAACATATATGAAATTACCTGATCGCGAAAAAGTATTTACTCTTTACAAATATGAACATTTCCACATATAAAATAAATAAAATATCCAAAAACTTTTACCTCTAAATCATCTATTACATTATACACGTCACCAACGAATTCATACCGCAAGTATTACAAATACTTAGTATCAAATATTTAAATTATTTCCATGCACGTTTATTTCAACTTAAACGTATACCAAATTCCTACAAACATAAAATTCACAAAATAACTATCATTGAATTAAAATATCTCTAAACCATGTACACGTCGACTTATTTTTACTTAAAAAAACATCCCAGAATTGCACAAAAATGGCATTGCGCACACTCTTCACTATATCCATTCCATGTACACTGCTTTTTTCTCATAAATTAGAAAAATTTCACGAAAATGCATAACAATTTTCTGAATCTTTAAACCCGGTAAAAAGAACATATATGAAATTACCTGGATCGCGAAAAAGTATATACCCTTTCCAAATATGAACATTTCCCCATATAAAATAAATAAAATATCCAAAAACTTTTACCTCTACATTATCTATTATTTTACAAACGTCACTAACTAATTCATACCGCAAACATTACAAATGGTTACAAATACTTAGTGTCAAATATTTAAATTATTTCCATGTAAGTTTACGCAAATTACTTTACTTCCACCTTACATTTAGAACAATGCATAAAAATAATATCCTCAAATAATTAAAAATACTAACTTACCTATTCTTGTTCAGAATCTTGATTACGTGTCCGATAAACTTTTCTTATTTCTGTTTCAGGATCTTTAAAATCATACTTATAGTTCAGAACACCAAGGTACCAGGTAAAATAAATAACTTAATAAAACATCTTTACTTCTGTCTCGCACAACCTACACTTATTACTACCCCTTTCAATCCCACTAAATACCCATTTCGAATTCACTTTAGTTAGGGCCATGGGATCCAAAAATTAACGAATACTGTTTCACACAACACGGAATAAAGCCAAATACAAAATTTCCAGATTTTTTCCCAATTTCCCCCTTTTCTGATTAAAGAAACATAATTCGTCCATTAATATCACATGACATATCCCATGATCTCTCATTTCCCTCACACAAAATAATGTGTAATCAGAACTGAGTACTGCTCACATTATTACCAAAGTCCCAGGTAGTAACCTTTATTGCCTCCAAAATATCGCCAAACTACCAGTTACCATATTCTAAAGATCAGCCGAGTTTTACTGTGCCTGCTAAGCAGAATATTTTTTAGTTCCGTTGGTTTATTTTTATATGATGCACATATTGAAATGTCAAAAGCATTTATTTAGCGGAAAAATCTAAAGAGCAGCTACAGTGTACCCCCTCCGCTCCTTCAAGTTACGCTCGACTGTCCAAATATTCGCCAATTTCCAAGTATGTGGGTTAGTTAAGCTTTTACTGTAAAAGATGACTGCATGAAGCAAATTTCTGTCTTCTGATTTCAGAAATGTTCCTCTTTTTTACATAAATTACTTTGCTTGCAATATCTGTTAAGAAAAAACTGATATACAATGAAAATTTAAAAAATGTTCAGAATTTAGATTTAAATTATTTAAATATCTATATGAGTGGAAAAATAAATTGTATTTATTATTAGGTTCCAATCGAATACAATAAATGTGCCTTATTATTATTTATTTTCTCTATTTTGAACTGAAATTTCATCATTAAATCTTGTAATATAGTTTAGTTCTTCATAGTTTTTTCCACTCTCCTTGTAAACTAGTTCTGTAAACTGAACTATTATTTAAAATTAAATAAAAAAAAAAAAAAAAAAAAAAAAAAAAAAAGGTAATTATTTTCCATGGTTGAGGTAATGCTTATTCTTTCTTAATAAGTACTTCATTTCTCATATTTTAAATTACAAGTCTAATTTTTAAGGTTATGCAGTTGTGTATGATGTAATTAGACAGGTGCTTATTTTTTTTTTTTCCCCTTAAAATGTGCATGAAAAGGGCTTATAGGTGCTTATTTTTTTAACTAAAATGTGGCTATGAACCCTGTGTATCAAGCATAACCTCTTGGTTTGCTGGTTGCACTGTACAGTTTTACAGATAACGAATATTACCTTGCAAATTGTTATTCTACATGCTTTTAACTCATCAACACATCTTAACTACCTCTTACATGTATTTATCTGAAAAAACATCTCTGAGCCCATTTCCTCACATATGGAACTAGTTTACTCATGAGTAATATGCCTTGTCAGCTGGCAAACTGTCTGTAGAGCTTATTATGTACTGCTAGATGATATGTAAAAACATGTGTAGAAATAACATGCTTTTCTCATAATGAAGAAGGTGTAATAGTAATCTAATAGAAGTGTTGATATTTATAATACTTGTCCATGGATGTTGGAGTACTAATGTACTTCCATCATAACTTGAAATTTATGATACTCCTTAGAAGAAAACCTAAAGTAGATATTGTATGTTACTTTTACAAGTGTGATGAAATTTTGTGTTCACTGTTTCTTCATTAAACATATGAACAGTTATAGAACAGTTATTACTGTTATGTCATTAGCTACAGTTGAACATGTTTTTTCAATGAGGAAGTTGCAGTAGCATAAGCATTGTTATTGGCAGGACGGCAATGGTGATTTTTCAGTGTCAGTATTTGTAAGTGCTGCCTGTCTGCAGCATTTCTGCCATTAAGCAATGAGCAGCCCAGTAAATGAAGAAGAATGAAAATAAGATTTAAAACTAGCATCAAAAGAGTTATCACTGAAAAATTTTAAAACAATGGGGCAGTTCTTGAGATGTCTTCATCCATGTTACCCTGATGGCATAAAGGGCAACAAGCTGAATCCTTGATTCCAATATGACATAAATGCCTTCGATAATAAATAATCATGTCCAGTTAGCATTTGAAAACAAGCAACTCTCAACAGATTGAGGGTAAGCATTGGGAATTTTATTCTTTTTGTTAAGCAGGAGGTTCCACCTCTTACACACAACTGCATCTGTGTATAAGGACATTCCATTATTCTTAATTTTATTGTTTACAATCCTTTTAATGTCATGCAAAGGCAGAGGAGAATCGGGCTGAGTCATTAGAGAACCAGGTTTAGCAAGTCTATCAGCCTGCTTATTACCGGAAATGTCACAATGGCTCGGAATCCATTGGAGGTCATGTTTTCTCTAGAATTCCTAAGTTAAAAAAGCTTTGCTCTACAAGTATGGATATGTGCATTTTCATTGTATTTTGAATTCACAAGTGACAATATAGCAGCTTGAGAATCAATAAGAAATACAATATTGGGATTAGGACTGTCTTTCAGTGTATCAGTTGCAAATGATACTGCTGCTATGTGTCCATCAAAATTGTCAAAGTATTTCCTAACATGATTGCTAATACTGAAAGTACTTGAATATGCTCCAGCACTGATTTTTTTTTTTTAAGCATTTTCTGCCAAACTATTAGTATACACATGGAGCCAATCATCAGGAGGGTACCTACTAGATATAGTAGCCAGAGCAGCACTTTTAAATTCACTTTGTAGGGAGAGCTATTTATTTACATTCCAAATAAGATCCAGGCGGCCTCCAACAAGCTTGATCTAGAACAAAAATCAGTTCCTAAGGGAAAACCTAGCAATTGGGTGTAGGAGTATGATATCATAAAAATCGTGGACAGTAGAAAGGAAGGAATCGTGGGTTTTTAATCTTTTGTTTGCTGGTCTGTAATAATTCAGAAATTTATATTTTCTTCATAAGATTTTTTTTCATTGAGGGTTATGGCTCCCTTCTTCACCTTTCATTTAATGGTGCTAGTTCAACCTGAAGTTCCATAGCAACTATGGGGGGGGTTGATTTAGCACCACTAGTGATCAATCCCAACATGTTGTTTTGGAATAGTTCAAGCTTGTTTTTAGCAGAATCTGAGGTGGTTATGAAAGCCTTATTTCCATACTGAACAGCAGAATGAAAATAACTTTTATAGCTTGCACACAAGACATCTTGGGTTGAGCCCCAAGCGATACCAGCTAAACGTTTCAGTAGTCTTTATCTGGTATATCCATTATCAATGGTTGAATCAACTTGTTTCTTCCAAGTTAATTTTGGGTCTAAGTGAATACCCAAGTAGACGGTATCAAAAGTTCTATTCAAGTCTTTGTCATTAAACTGAAATTGAATGTCATGATGTTTTGTACTGAAGGAAAACAACTGAGAGAGTGTTTATCAGTATTTATGACCATAATTATTTTCATAAGTCCATGTGTTGAAAACATTCAAGACCTGTTGTAGGATGCTTTCTAGGCGAGCAAAGTCAGATCCTGTATCACTCATCACCATATCATCAGCAAATAGTAAAACATTCACGCTTGGGACAGAACGGGAAATAGTGTCTTAAGTCAGTGATAATTATATTAAAAAGAATCCAGCTAAAACATCTTGGTTTAAACCCTGTTTGGTTTGACTATAACCTAATACAGCATGACCATACTTAGTCCAGCTCTCCAGACCCTATCAAGTGCATTGTCTTTTATCTGTTGGGACAAGCATACAATTTGTTCAGCTGCGTTTTTTTTTCTGTCTAGTAAAAACTTTAACCTGTTAGCAGTCAATCTCTCATTCAATTTACACATTATGCTTTAAGAGAAATCGGGTGGTAACTGTCCATATTTAGCTGGTTTGTTAGGTGTGAGAATTGGTATTATTATGGCCTTTTTTTAAGCACTTGGCAAGAAATTTCTCCAAGTTTGGTTAATGAATACCAAAGTTATTTTTGCAGAATCTCCCAGATTTAGAGATTTCATCCATGTCTGCACTTTTACCTTTAACTAAGGCATCAAGGCCATTTTTCAATTCCCCAGTAGGGAAATTGGCATTAAAAAGTCGTTTAAAACCCGTAGAATTGTTGTCCTGAGGTGGTTTTACTTCACTTTTTTTTTTTTTTTAAAATTTAATAGTAGGCCTGTAATTGCTTACCCTAACATAATGCCCTCTAAAAGTTGTTTGAAAAATCTTTGTCAGTAGTAAGCTCTTTAAAACCTTTTTTTATAGTTTCATTTCTTCTGATGTTTTGATTGTTTATCTGGGACAAAAGATTATGAGACGTTATGCCATCCCTCCTAGTCCAGTTTTTCTAGAATGTTTTTATACGAGGAATTCTATGCTTCAATTATCGATCTTTTTAAGATAGCCTGTGTCTTATGCAAAGCTATACAATCCTCACTAAGGCTGGTTTTCCGAGCCTTCTCATGAACCTTATATCTGTCTTCACAAAGCTTCTGCAATTTGTCATTCCGAAAAGGGGTATATTTCTTTTGTCCTCTTGGAATACATAAGAGAAGCTCACTATAGCATGGGTAAAGAGTTTTGAAGAATGTTCAAGATTTGGAGAAACTAAAGAGTTGGCTATAAATTTATCAGTGAGGCCTTTACAATTTAGCCAGTTTGCCTTTTTAAGGTTGTAGAAACCCTGACAAGTTTCACTGTAGGGGATTATATCTTACAATATTGGATAGTAATATTTTATGCACAGCACCTCGAGGACTACCAATTAATTCATGCTGTATTTTACATGACAGAGCTGGGTGGGCTAGGAGTAAATCAGTATGAAAGCCACTTCCATTGCAAGAGGGCAAAGTTAGAGAATTTCCGTCATTCTCAATGAAATCAATAGGGTTGGAATCAATAAGATTTTTGACTATGAAGCCAACACTCTTTGATGTTGAATAACTTCAGCCAGTTGAGGGGGCATTGGAGTCTCCAAATATAAGTGAATTTCTACCACAATTGAGTATTATTCTTTCAAAATCGGGTTTATTATTTGGAGGATTGTACAAGAAGAATATCTTGTGTAGGGTCTCTTGTCTCCTACATGAATTTTCAGGATTTCTAGTTTATCGTTAGTAATCGTCCGGCAAGAGGCAATTAACTCTACTTTTAAAGAAAGTTTTACAAAAACAATAATGCCAGAAGCAATTTGCCTTGATCGCTTTAACACAAATTTCTGATATCCAGGAATATTAAAATATACTTCATTGTCTTCAGTGGCTCCACTGTCAACAATGCCCATTATGTGAAATCATGATTAGAAATAACAGTCTTCAATTCAGTAAATTTGTCATGAGTAAATCTGCCAGCATTCCAAAAAGAAATCTTAAAAGCTGGTTTCGTATTTTTAAATTTTATATGTTGTTGTATTCAGCTAAATAATTAGGTATGGTGTTGTGGATTTTTGATATAGTGATGAAATTTTTTTGAGTAAATGAAAAGCAAATTTGTTGTTGCCCTGAACCATTCATAGTATTTGTGAGTATATGGAATAAATGTGGTAGAGTTATATTCATTTAATACACAAATTATTTTAAAACACGAAAGCTGTAAATTGTTTATTATGTTTGAGGCTCTAAATTGTTACTCTGAGCCATGATATTTGTGAGGATGTAGATTTATTGTAGTATGATCATGTAAAACATGTTTTTAGGCAAGAAAGATCTAAAGATTGTCTGTGAAAAAATATTTTATCTGTGAAAAAAATTCCTTTGATTTTCTTTAGTAATTATATTCTTTCCTTTACTATATAGGACTGCAGAAGATAGGTTTGGTCTTAGTGAATTAAATCTGGAAACTGCTCAAGTGCAAGTGAAACTAAGGTAGTTTAAAAATCTTTAAATATTAAAGATTATTGAATCTCACTTTTTAAAGTTTTCCCATTTTCATATTTTTTTCCAATTTTTTATTAAATGCCAGAGAAAAAAATTCTCTAAGTATTTTCAAAATTATGTTAAACTCGGAAATTGTAGTATATGTACTGTAAGTAATGTAAACAGCAGCAGCTTTATTTTCAAGTTACTATTTGCATTTGCACATAGTGCAAGGGTTTGCAGGTTTGTGGCCTAGCATTTTTGATTCCTTTACCCTTAATATAAGTGTGCTCTGGCCTTTTTCTTCTGTAAAAACCCTGTTTTGTCATGGTGGGAGACTTGCGGGAGAATGTATCCAGCAGCTTCTATCAGTGCCACAATAGTTTTTAGGAAGTCCTTTGTTGCATTTCATATTTGAGCTTAGTGCTTCATGATGCCTATTGACAGTAAATTCCAGTTTGCCTTTTAAACATTTCAAATCAAACATGACTTACCTTGAGTGTCTCATCAGATTCATTGTTTGAAGAGTGTGGGGTGGTTTTCAGTAAGTCAGTGTATGTATAACTCATGTGTTCTCACAGATAATTTCCTTGGTCACAGCATCTTTTAACCCTCTGACTGACCCAGGTTTTCTCTTAGAAATCACAAATTTTCAAAAATTAGAATGATAAAAAGTTATTTCTTGATTTAATATCAGAATGCCTCTGGTGGTTTATTGGATTTATGTACTTTTAACATGTTACCTTAATTACTAGTGCATATTTTAAGAGGCACGTACATATATATATTTGAATTTAACAAACGTTCTCTATTCGTAAAAAGCAAATTTAAAGTTAATAAATTTAAATGAAATTTAATGCAAACAAATAAATGATTAATTATTGTTACGAACTACTCTACAATATCATTTAAATTCTGAGAGTGTATGTAAATCAAGTGCAAGTATATTCATGGATTTTGATACTTTGTTCTGCTTTAATGTTTCCTTTTGAAGCAATATATATATATATATATATATATATATATATATATATATATATATATATGTGTATATATATATATATATATATATATATATATATATATATATATGTGTGTGTGTGTATATATATAGCCTTGACAGTCAAAGGGTTAATCCATCAGGCACACTAACAGCAGATTCTGCTTCTTTTCATTTACAATCTGCTATTTTGTGATTGTAATGTCCTTGTTTGGTGCTAAGCCATTAGTGCGGGAACTGTGTCAGTATTGTAGAAGTAGTGCGCTCATACTGCTTTGCCAATTGTGCTTCGCCAAGGTGGGGCTGCACATACACCTTGCTCATGTATATTGATGATTTCGTGCTTTAGGGACATAGCTTCACATTACTTACTTTCTTAAAACCTGTTACAAATGTACAAGGGTTGTTCAGAAAGTTCCATTACTGCAGAATCACTTCAAATGCAAGAATAGGTAAAAATCATTTCATGCCAGGTGAGACCTATATAATGGATGGTTCATTTTTCCCAGCTGAAGGACTTGACGAGATTGAGTTACACGAATGAAATGCGGTCTGGCATTGTGATGCAATGAAATGACACCATCACAAAGCAAGTCATATTTATTATTTTGAAGGGCATGTCACTGTATTTTCAGTGTTGGACCATAAGCAGCAGAAATGATGGCTTTGTCTGTTGCTGTGAAATCTAATGTGGTGACACCTTTCTAGCCCAGAAAATGGTTTTGTGTTTAGAAATTGTCTATTGAACTAGCGAGTGGAGTACTTCTATCCCATTGATTGTTATTTTGGTGGTGGTGTGATGTGTGAAATCCAAGTCTTGTCTCCAGTGTGAACCTATTCAACAGTTCATAGCGTTTAGACTTAAATCAACTTTGAAAGATTAAAGCTGTAGCAAGTTTATTTCAATTTATAAGATGGTGTGTACAGTGTACAAATTTTTCAATAACCTCAGCATTCAGTAACAGTTTCATATGGAACGGTATGCAAAACTTCAGAAGACATCAACAAAAGATTGGAGATAGTGAAGCATCTATTTGCAAGAATTTTTCCATTAACCTGATGAACTAGTTCATCATTCACAGCAGATGCCTTGCCACTTCACATTTCATTGTGCATGTTCGCTCTTCCTGAATTGAACAACAAAGCCCTTATAATAATTTCCTCACTTAACAGCTCTATCGCGTTGACCTGACAGATTTAGCTATGGATTTTGCGTGGTCATATATTTCTTTGCATTCAAAAAGGAAACTATAGAACAAATTTTACTCTCCATGGGACATTCTACATTAAGCATCTTTAGCTCAAAATTTAACTTAGTGTATTATTATACAAATTTTCATCATGTGACTCATTCTTTAGTCATTAAAGGTGTAATAATGCATACGCAGAATAGTGCCATCTTTTGGATGCAGGAATTATATATCGAAGCTTGGAGCATACTTTCTAAATAATCATCGTTATCTTAATAATAATCATGAGCATAAATTTATATTTTTATGTCAATTATAAACGTATCTTAATGGCAAAATAACTTCACAAACATGTGAAGAATGCTAGAAAGTGAGCTGAAAATATAATGTTTTATATGCATTTAATGCAAGATTACCCATGAACTGAAATGTGATTTTACTCACCAACTAGTAGTGGTACAGTAAACCTCTTGCTTGGACTGTATCTTGATTTTTACTTGCATCATATAAAAAAAAAAAAAAATTCTGTAACAGTGGCTCATATCCTTAAAATGTCATATCCAGAGGTACCACTATATTTAAAATTGTATTGTGCCAAGTAGTTTGTTCTTCTGAGCTTTTCAGATTGAAAAAGTAAAATAAAGTTAAAATATACTATTTCCCATAAGTGCAATGTAAATATGGTAGCTGTTATTGCATTCATAAAATTATTCTTCTGCAATATTATTTAAATATTGTTGTATATTTTAGGTATTCTCTAGAAGATGGACTGTTACATGTTGGCATTGAGAGAGCTCGAAATTTAACAGCTTTATCTGTCCCAGAACATCATAAAGTGTAAATAAGTTTTCTTTTCCCCTTTGTACTTAAGTTTCTTTTTATTTTTATAAATGTATCAAATTTTAGGATATTTTATTTAGAAGTTATTTGCAATATTAGCTGTGCAACAGTTTTTATGTAGCTAATTTAAGAATTGTTCTGCTTTAATGTGAAATAGTTCTATTCACTTAGTGAAAGAGAGTTTATTATGAAAGCATATGCACCAACATTTGGTATAAACATTTGTGAACCTGTTTGAAAAAGATTGTTGATTTAATTATGCCATAAAATAATGAAATAGTTTTTGCTTCATTAATGAGCAGTATGTGAAACTTCAGAAATATAGTCCAACCCTTATAAGATATCTTCAGTACAGTGATTTTGTTCATCGGTCTGGCTTGAAATATAAAAACCAATGAAAAACTATGCTGTAAGGACTATTATTTAAAAATTGTTTTTGTTGTGTATGTGCTTAAAATATAGAAGAGATGGATAATTGGTAAAGACAGGAAGAATTGTAGCATTTGTATCGAATTATGCTTAGCAATGTATATCATGTTCAGAAATGATTTCTTTTTTAAATGATGATTGCAGTTTGAAAAAAATTTTCAGTAGGCTTTTGATTATAGTTAGTTAGAGGTGTATATATGTTTGCAAAAGATGTTTTAGTGACTTTTCAATTGTTACCAACTTAAAAAAGTAATAAATGTTGAAGTCATCACAATAAACAAACTTTTAACATTTGAATAGGTAGGTGCTTGAAGTATAATTTTTCATCCAAGAGGTAACTTCTGACTTTTTTTGATTTATGCAATTTTTTAAATGTTAAAATTGCAGAATAGTATTTTTTAAATGATCTTTTAAACAAAATGAGCCCACCAGTGGCCGAGTGCTAAAAGTCACTGAATACTGATAAGTCCAGACTTCTAATCACAGCGAATGGGCTGGTTGCGTGACCATTTCCATGGCTCCCCATGTTTAACATGTATATGACCCACTTTCCCTTAAGAAAGTCCTCCCTGAAGTCTTCCCTTTCCTTAGAGAAACAGCCATCAAGCACTTTGCCATAAATTTTAAACAAGCCTCCATTGGCCTAACAAAAGAGATTGCAAAGACCTGTTTCTTTTTTTGAATGCTTTGCCATTTTTTGAAATTGATGGTTTCAATTTTCTGGTTACCATGCTGTAGGGTTAGTTTTCAAGCATGGCAGCCTTTTCACATCTGGATTTTGCATAGCTTAATTGCAGCGGAGCTCGCACCTACTTCAAGGTAAGAATTTTATCATTCTTTGGCTTTACCAAAAATTTGTTTAGCAAATTTGCTCTTCCCAGTTTTTACTTTCACAGGTTTATAAATTTAATTTTTTAAAATTTTTTATCAAAAGTTTATTAATTCATACATTCAAACAGAAAAAAACTTTTTTGCCTGTACACTGGACAATCAAATTAATTTTCATGAATGAAAATAGTTTGAGCTTTCTTTTAGTATTTTTTATTATAATTTTTCTTTTGTATTTATTTTATTCTTAATAGGCAAATTCCTATTTAAGACTTGTATTTTATCATTTTACTTGTATATCAGTTTCACGTTTTGTATCTAGTATTACTTATTTCAACTTTCAATACTGTTGTGACTTGGAAAACTGAAACAAGCCGGGAAAAGAGACAAATTCAGTGAGACAGTACATTTGTATAGGTACCTTAAAAAATTTTAATTCGTTTTGCCGTTCAAAGTCTCGGTGAATTTGTTGGAGCAAAACTTGTTCTAGTTAGTCAAATTAGTTTAAAGCTCAGAAACACTTCCTTGACAAGTTCTGTTTGAAGCTTTGAATAAAAGAGATTAACATATGTTTTTGAAACTCCTGTTTCCATTTTTATGTTTTTAGCATTTTCGGTTCAAATGTTGTTTGCTAAAATTTTGGTTATTAAAATTTTCCTTTTGCAATGTAATTCGGAAATAGGGATAGGTAGAGTCCAAATATTCTTATGGCTTTTACTAGGTATTTTAATGTAAACCTTTTACAATTCATACATATGTAATATTTCAGTTATTCCAACACATCGTAGGTGAATGGTGAGGCTCCATTACACGTTTTGGCAGATGGTTGACGAAGCTGGGATGATTGAAGCACGGAGAAAAATGACAACTCAGGACTTTTCACTTTTAACAGCACATCTTTATTTTAATTTAGAGCAGATGATTTTTTCCATATGAAGTTAATCAAATTACTTATTCAGTAATTGTACTATTATATACGACTGAATTTAAATTTTAATACGTCATAACATTCTAACGAAAGAGGAGCATAGCGGAGATGTTAGCAGGACAAAGACAAGAAGGCATCTGTGTAGGAAAACTTATGACTCAGCATTTATATGAGGAAGTTATGTAACTGAGTAGCTTCTAGAAAAATGTAGGAAAACTTATGACGCAGCATTTATATGAGGAGGTTATGTAATAGAGTAGCTTCTAGAAAAATCGCGATCGTATTTTTTTTTTATATCTTACATATATACTGTATGTTGTTGTGAAAGAAGCTTGAGAAGGTTTGGTATTTCTCTGGTAAATATCAACACATACTGAATACATCATGAAAGACCAAATATTTGATTATGTTCTTATACATTTGGACCATCACTGATGTATATCAACAAGCAGAGGTTGAAATGTGAAGACGAGAAATGAGAGATGTTTCACGACCAAAAGCAGTTGTAAAAGCAAGGGACTCTTGATCAATTCATGTCATAACAGTTTAAGGTGTTACAATAAAGAAAATTGTATAACACCAATCACACAATTAAGTTAATTATTGCTGTTACTTTCTTTTTTAGGTTCAGCAGTTTATTTTAATGTTCTGTTAGTTAACATTTCTCCTATTTTAACATAGATGTTTTAATATTAAACTACGATTTAAAAACATAACAAATATTTTTATTCACCAAAAATGAATGTATCGTTAATGTTGACATTTGCTGGTGTGAAATAATGATAGTTAGCAAATATTTCGGACATGCTCTAAGCAACTATGTGGATGTTGATATCACTGAAGAAAGTCGACATTCTCCTAATTTCGGTCTTTCACAGTAACATAAATATGTAAGGTAAAAATACATAAATCAAACTTATAATTTAAATTAGCAATAGCCCTTTAATTCATTGTTTTAATTTGGTTACTTCCCCTCTTTATTCTAAAAATAGTAATAACTTTTTCTGAACAGCATCATTTTTAGACTAATCCGAATCCTGTGAATTTAACATAACAGTTATGATGTAGCTAATTTAGAACTTAATATTTCCTGAACCAAAATCCTTCTGTTAATAAGCTTTCATATTGGATAATTAAGCACTTGCTCTCTGCATCTTGGCCTAGATAGGCTGCTGCTGCTCTTTTTATTGCAAGGCTATTAAAAATGTAAAATATTTGAAATATGCTCAGTTAGAATACCAAATAAATTGTCATTTCAGATGTAAATTGAAATAAAAATGAATATTTAATTTGCCTCAGCTGCCAAGTGTGTTTATTATATATCAACTTCTTGATAACTATGAAATCAATGCTTTCTACATCATTACATCTAATTTTGCACATTCACTATTCCTACAACATTGCATCTATGGAATCGAAAAGGCTGCTTCATTGTGTGTGTGCTTGCATGCGTGGTATGTAGGAATTAGGACATGGAGAAATTTAAAGGAAGGAAAAGAATTCTTAGTTGGTATAAAAGCTGCATTGTAACTAAATAAGCAATAGAAAGATTAAGTTCAAATATTAAAATAAGATACGTATCCAGAAAATATTATATTCTCTCTGTTTTGTGTTCCCCCTCCATCCTATTCTTTTTATGAAAAGTTCAGTTCTTCATTTATCCAAATTATCATCTCATTTTAGTTCTCTAACTTAATCTTATATGAAAGTGCTGTATGGATAATAATTTCTTTTATGATTTATTAAACATACGAAGTATCAGATTTTAACGAAAGCTTCCTGCCACCCCACCACAAATACCGTCTGTGCCAACAGTTCGTCTTGGCTGGTTTAATATATTTGTCAAATGTTATTATTAATGTATTTTGTCAATTGATTTTTGGCATTTGAAAGAAAGAGACTTGCTTTAGACCACTGTGTTGGGAAATTTTTAAAATAATGTCATTATAATTAAGGTGCCTGAAATGGAACTATCACACTACCAGTTTAGAAACATCATTTACTTCCAGTTCTGTTGCAAACATTCAGCTACAAAATGTCAGCAAATCAGCTTCACAGTAGAGCTTTAGGTATTAATGTTGTATCTTATGACACTGTGAAGGTTTGACACCAAAAGTTCAAAAACAAGGACTATGACATTTAAGAACCAGAGTGCTTTGGCCTGCCTACTGATGTTCATGAGGCCTCCCTGTGAGAATTTGTGGAAGAAGATCAGTATGCAACCACTCGAGAGCTTGCTAAGGCATTAGACAGCAGTGCCATGTGTATTAGTCGCACTATGGATCGCATAAACTTGACGTACAAGTTCAATCGTTGGGTTTCACATGAGCTGATTCAAGCAGATAACGACACACGTGCTCGGGCCTGCAGTTATCTGTTCTAATATCAACGCAAGGACAAAATTCTGGACTGGATCGTCACTTTTGATGAAAAGTGGATTTACTTCAACAACGTAGAACTAAAAGGGGGTTGGCTTGTGCCTGGTGAACCCGTCGGCAGCATCACAGACTGCAATTTCACTAACAAAAAGATCCTGCTTTGTATCTGGTGGGGTTGCCATGGTATTATTCACAAAAAGTATCTGGAAAAAAGTAAAACTCTCGAATAGAAAGGTGTACAGCAAGATGGTAGTCCTTGTTGACGCTGCTATCAAGGGAAAACGTCGAACTGAGTTCTGGCGCAAAAACATAATGCAAGACCACATGTGTTGTCTGTATTCACTTGCTGGACTCTGTATGGATTCAAACAGGATCTTTTGCTATACCCATTGTATAGTCCCGACATCACCCCTTCATACTTCTACCTTATTTCACACCTGCAGCTATATCTTGCTGGTGCTATCTTCTATTCTGCTCATGATGTCAGAAAAGAGGTTGATCTGTTTTTAAACTCTCGTCTACCGTGTTTTTAAGCTGAAGGCTTTAAAAAATTACCGAAAGGCTGGCAGAAAATCTTAGATTTGGGGGGTGATTATTACCTGCACTAAAGGTACTGTTTTCATTTTTTTTTTTTTTTAAATTTTATTAAGAATGTTTTTTGGTGCAAGACTTCCGTTAAAACCAGATATTAAATTTTTATATGTAACGGTTAAAAAAAAAATTAAATGTAAATTGCTAGTTCATCTAAAATTAACATGGCAATAAAGCAAACATCTTTTTTCTTTCTAGGTGTATTAAAGTTGCATTGCTGCCAATAACTAGTGATGAATTAAGTACTTTTACTACTAGTGTATTAGAAAATTTAAGCAAACCAACCATCGGGGAAACATTTCGATTCAGTGTCCAACTTGGAAAACTGTGTACAAAAACGCTTCAAGTTAACATATGGTCTTTTAGCTCCAATGCTGAGGAAGAATGTCTGGTAATATTTTGTTGCATTTTTTTGATAAAACTGATGGTATTTTTATTATTTAATATGACTTCGTTTCCATATAGTGCATGTAAATAGTTAGTTTAGATCCAAGTAAGCAGGCAGGTTAAAGTAAAAAAACATGATCCTTTTTTACTGCTTCAAATAAGTTTCCATATTGTGCATGTAAATAGTTAGTTTAGATCCAAGTAATTAGGCAGGTTAAAGTCAAAAACATGATCCTTTTTTTACTGCTTCAAATAATAATGATTATTACAAATGAAGGAACTAAGAAGTTCTGGAGATACTCCAGAAGAACCAAAAGATATCCATAACTTATGAAGATGCTACAACATTGCAGGTTTCCTCATTAAGAAAGTCACTGTGTACTTGAACTGAACAAAATTCCACCCTAAAGCAAAATTAATTTCACTAAACGGACCACATAGTTTTATTTATGCTTTTGCAGAAGGGAAAGGAGTTAACAGTTGTGCTCGAGAAATCTGTTCAGAGATATGTATGCATTCAGGACTTTGAAATGTTCTATAATATTGCCAAGGATTTAGGTTAAAATAACATGCCGAATAATGAATATTGAAAAAGTCAGAGGACAAGAATCAGTGTAATATATTAGTAAATTTTGCAGGACTAGTTTTGATGGTTAATTACAGAACCATCGAAATTGCCTGCAAAATTTACAAATATTACATCAATTCTTGTTTGATTCTCCAATATGATCAAGGCCTTATGCTGCTTGGAGTTTTAAAATATATTTATGCAGAATTGCACATGCTAAAAAAGTAAATGTATTAAATGCTGAAAGAAACAATTATTGCTAACAGATACTAAATGTAAATTATGAATATACAAAACCTTTAAGAAATATGAGAAAATTGCGATAAAATAGGACAGAAAATAATTAGTAAAGGAAAACAGGGAATCAATTAAAACTTTTATTCTGAAAAGTATAAATATGCACGAAACATTTACCTAACTTTACGATATTTCCTTATGCAATCCTTATGGATTGGATAAACTTCGTTGATTTATAAAGGTCCATAAAAACTGAATGAGTCATCATATAAGCAGGGTTGCCACTGTACCTGGAAAACTGGAAAACATCAGGAAATTCGAAAATTGCTAAAAAAAAAAAAAAAAAAAAAAATTCAGGGAAAAGTTAGGGAATTTAAATATTTTAGTCAAAATCTGAAAAAGTCGGGGTATTTCATACAGTGATCCCAGCAAAAAAAAAGCGAGTTTTGCACCGACGTTGGGAGCCATCACTTTTTTGGTGAATTGTGTATTGCGTAAACATTCGGGCAGCTGGCATAGAGTCAATTTTTGCAGCTCCAATTAGATTGTGTTTTAGAAAGGTAAAGCAAGATTCCAGCAACTTTTGGTTTCCAGTAACTTCGAGAATCGAGAGAATCGCATGTTCAGTATATGTTGAACTAAAGAAAATACTTATTCTCGTATAAAAGAAAATGGATTTAATCCTAGTATACGGAACCATGGAGGTTAGATTCAAAGAATATGTATTGTAAAGAAGGAAAACCTCTCTGCAACAGGCATGGCTCCGTTCCAATGTAGAGCTGTGCATGCGAGAAATATCTGTCGCCAAAGCTTGAAGCCGGTGCTGAAGTTTGAAGGTCACGTTATCAAGAGTTCATAAAATGAATATCGTTTAACATTTCTTTAAAGGAAAAGAAAATGTTTTTTGGCGCAAGTAAATTAAGTAATGGATTAGTTATTCGGAGGAGGGGAAAACTATGAAAATCCGTTTTTGAATTATTGCGAAAAATCAAAGAAGAAACGTTTTCTCAAAGAATGTTTCTTCTTAACACGTGTTCCTCTATTTCCTGTACACATCGCGGAGAGGGAAGTTCTGGCCACCAGGTTCCGTCGCGAAATCCCTTGACAAATTTTTCTTCGGCTTTCTAGCGGAGTAATGTCATTATTGTCTATGGGAACCTTCTCTTCTTTACATAGACAATCTTTGGTTAGAATAACCTCCATGTACGGTATACAAGGAATTTGGCGACATTATGATGAGTAGTAAACGAGTCATTTTGGTGTTGACGACAATTTTAAATCGTGCCAAGGCTTGACCATATACTAGGATTTTACCACAAAATCTTTTAAACTTTTTTTTTTTATTATTAAATGCCTTATTAGTTATCTTTCAGTAAAATAAAAAAATAGTAATCAGTCATCTAAGCTAACCATGTTATATAACTATATTCGCTAAAATAGCATTGATTATTCTAATTCAATTTTTAAGTAATTATCTTTTTTTATGTTATTCGTATCTTTTAATGTTGCTTCTTCCCTCTAAATTTATTTATTATTAATAAATATTTCCAAATTTAGGGAAATATTCTCTGGCATATCCTGAAAATAATTCTAGCAGTATGATGACATACCATCACGAAATTTAGTGCACATACTCTTTGCTTATTTATGCTGCATAATAAATATAAAATACCTGAATTTATTTTTAAAATATCATTAAATAGATTTCTTTCATTCATTTAGCTGCAAAATGTCTTGGGGGGGGGGAAGGCCTTCTTTTATTCCAGATTGGGATTCTAATCTCAATCTTCAGTGAAGAAAACAACTTTTATTATAATAGTAATGCTTTGGGGATATAAGTCATACGTAATTAGCAGATTTTTGTGTTTTCAAGTAATGCCATAATTAATTTACCTCTTAGCGCAGCCAGCATGCATTATGCGGATAGACTGGAATTTTCTTAAATTACACCTGGAAAACCTGGAAAAATCAGGGAATTTCATTCTCCTGTTTGAGTGGCAACCCTGTATAAATATATGCACCAAAATTCATACCATTAATTTGGAATATTTTTGTTGATAGATAGCACTTTATCCTCAGATGACTGGATTTTCAAATAGAATTATAGAATTATCTTTAAACAAGCTGTCCACCTGCAGAAGTTCAATTTATTGTACTGCTTTATATTCTTGAAACTTTAAGTCATTTTTGAGTTTAATTGATAAGGCATGGTCTTTGAAATTGTTTTACACAAAGGAAAAAATCAGCTGTTTCAGCTTGTTTCCTGAGCTTGGCAGTCCTGTGGAATTACTCAGTTACACCTCTTGGTATGTGGTTGCTTGCTTATGTGTGTGTGTATTTAATTACGGCAAAGCACACTAGGGCTATCTGCCTAAGAGGGAGGGATGCCTTTGTGGAGGACTTTCTAAGGGAAACTGACTCGTATACATGTTACACATGGGGAAAACCACGAAAACGCCCATGCAGCCAGCCCGTTCGCGGGATTCGAACCTCGGACCGAACTACCAGTGTTCAGCAACTTTACCGCTCGGCCGCTGGTGGGCTGCTTGCTTATGTCAGCATCAATTAGCACAGATGAGAACTGCAGTGAAAGTGCAGTTTCTTTGTCCTTGATAATGGTAAGTGACCTTGATGGTTCGATCATGGATCTGTTATGTAGCAGTTAAATCTCTTTCCACTACAGTCAAAAGTCGTTAATTCGGACACCCATAATTTGGAATGATCTATAATCCGGACCTCAAAACTAAAAACTTTCTGCGCATGCGGCGCGTTGACACATGCGCATAGGCGTTTACGCGTGCGCGTAAGACATTTTACGACTGCGCATATGAGTGTGTGCAAGTGCAGAATACGTTTTCGCGTGCGCGTTTTATGTATAATGGACATATAAGCTAAAATTATCTAATTATCTATTTCAGTTAATGTTGATGATTGTGTTGTTCCTTAATTTTCGAATTGGATCCGGCTTATTATTTTTTGCAGGCTGTAAGAGCAATTTTATAAAAGTAAGCTTAAACTTTTGATTATATCAAATAGAATTTCCGATATATATTTGTTAATATGTAAAGGATCTAAAGCGAAAGTATGTTTTGAAATCCGAAATCTGTTTATCAATTTCACGCTGCTCGGCGGGGAGATCGCCGCGGCGGGCGCGTAATGAATTGGAAGTTGATCTGTCAGCACTATCCTTATCTTCAGCGCAGATGTTTTTATTTTATTTGGCTTATAATTACTTACCAAATGTAGTATTTCATCTCGATATGAGGTCTTTAATATGATTTAAAACAAGTTCCTCGTCATTATAATTCGCTTTCGATAGCGAAGAAAGTGACAGAGGTTATTGAAAACGAAAAAATTTCGATTGACAAATTAGTCGGTGTTTTCGACATAGCAATTATAGGACTTGAACAGCGGAACTTTGTAACTGAACAAGAAATTATGTCTGTTTAATAGAATTAAAGAGAAAGTATTATCACATGAAACGAAGCAAAACTTAAACAACTTACATTGAAAGAAATGTTTAATAAAGTAAACAAATAAATATTAAGCTTTTTCTTTTTGAAAATTTTGATACCCTTTAGATTATAATTGTTCTTTATTTCATAAATTACGGTTTCATATCTTTAATTTTAGAATTTCTGCATGCCATCTTACGAGATTTTAATGATGATCTATAATCCGGAATCGCCGAAGTCCCGACAAGTCCGGATTATCGACTTTTGACTGTATTACAAAAGAGCACCCATCTGGTAGTTTCAGATATTTGAACTTGCAAGATATGAACTCATGGTCAAAGCATCTGATTGACTCTTGGGATCACTACAACTGTTTGCATGTTGAAATAACATGCTGAGGTCTAATGAATATGACAGCATTAAAAATTTTTATGCCATGTTTTGAGGAAGCTGGAGTTTGATTGATCGAGATTGCAGTGGCAAAAGTTAAAGCATATTTGTTTAGTTAAGTATTGCCATGATTGAAAGGAGAAATGTAAAATATGTGGTTAGTTTGAAGTTCTGTAGTAGTTTTAATAAGTGAACTGTGAAATTTGTATGCTGTTGTTACAATTGAATGGTTGGGAAATCGAATGTTATTATCCTGTTATAGTTGGCTACCACTGGATCATGAAAGAGTGGCAGAGATCACACTAAAGTTGTGCCAGTCATTTCTGCAGAATTCTGAAGGATCTAATATCTGTTTATTTAATAAACAAGCAGTATTCAACCTGCTACATTCTTATGCTTCTTAAAAAGGCTTTTGTTGATTTCTATTGTTTTTTTAGATATCTTGATTTTACCTTAAGCTAGAGAATGCACTAGGTACAAACTTCCCACAGTAACTGCTTGAATCTATTACTGCTTTTCTGGCCATAAATTGGTTTTATCATGTAGCATATCATGCCCGTTAATACACACTTTGTTTGGCGGTAGGATCCCATAACTTTGAAAATAATCCACTAGTTGCTGTGCTACCAAATTTTAATAATTTTTTTTTTTTCAAAAACGTGAGGAAAAACAGCAGTAAGTTAAATCTATATTCATAGTTTGTAAAAACAAAACATGGCATATCGACAATCAGTAGGGGTTACATTAGACGAAAAGTAAGGTATGTACGTTTTATTACATGATGCTTATCCATAATTGATGCTGAATCACACTGCTTGGTGACAGTTTCACTGTGAATGATTTAATACAAAAGTACCATTGAAATATATGTTATAGTTTATGAATTATAATTATGTAAGATGGAATCAAAATATCTGGCATATTTGATAATCTTTGTTATCCATGATATAGGATTATGGGATGAAATGTTGCAAGAGAAAATTTAAAAAAAGTCAAGAAAATTTTGTTTCAGTCAGATTTGTACTTTTTATATCTGCGATTTAAAATATAAATGTAGCAAACAATTCACATGCAGGCAAATTTTATAATTTTGAAATTTTCAGTAAAACTAATAAAATGTTTCAGATAAAATACGCATATTAGTTTTACTCAAAGTACCGGGAAAGTGAAACTTTAATGAAAATGAAATCACATTCTCCCTGATCATACCTAAAAATTTTTGTAAGGAAAGGATGTCTTTCATCTTTTTATATTAACATCAACAGTCCATTTCTCTTCTTTTATATCTGTTATTTTATTGTACCTCCTTAAAATTCTTACTCTTCCTCAGTGTCATGATTTTAGTAATTTAATTCGTATCTCTTTTTTTGACTTTATAGCTTCATGTTATAGCTTTTACATTGATTTGCAAAATTGGCCTTTTTTACACTTGCTACATATTTTTTCATATGCAAAAACGTTTGATATTTGTGAGATGTTCTACGTTTGGAACAAACTTGTGTCACTTGTTTCTTAGTATTTACCCTATTGGATATATTCTTTGATGTTTACTTAGTTTCTTTTCCACTGTGTTTACAATAGTATCCTCATCTTCTATTATTTTCTTTTGATGTGTTCTATTTCTACAGATCTGCATATATTAAGACTTCTTTCTAATGCTAATTTTATTTTACACAGTAATCTTGTCACTACACCGTCTTTAATACCATAAACAATTTTATCCTTTATGAGACTATTCATTAATTGTGCAAACTCACATATTCTAGCTTTATTTTGAAAGTCAGTTACACAGTCATCTATGGTTTTGGACATGGTTTGTAAAGAATAAATGTTGTATGTATGATATGTTTTTAGGTAGACAATATTTCTTAAATTTTGTCTTAATTTTATTTAATTTCTCTACCTTCTACATGAAATTTATTATATATTTCAAGAACGTTAATTCCTGTTGCACATAGAAATGTATTAACTTACATGTTATCTTCTTTATTGTGCAATTCACTTACTACTACATAAATTTCTAATGACTGCAGCCATCATTGCCAGTTTGAACAGGGTTGCCACGCTACCTGGAAAACCAGGAGGACCAGAAAAAGTCAGGGAATTTAAGTATTTTTTTTCAAAATCTGGAAAAGTCAGGGAAGTTCATACAACGATCCCGCCAAAAAAAAGCGATTTTTGCGCCGACATCGGAAGAGATAACTTTTTTGGCGAATTGTGTATCACGTGAGTGTCATTCGAGCAGCTGGCACAGAGCCAGTTTTCGCAGCTCCAATTTGATTGTCTTTTAGAAAGGCAAAGCAAGTTTCCCGCAACTTTTGGTTTCCAGTATTCTCGAGAATCGCATGTGCAGTGCATGAACTAAAGAAAGTACCTGTTCTCGAATAAAACAAAATGGGTTTAATCCTAGTATACAGAACCATGGAGGTTAGAATCAAAGAATATGTATTGTAAAGAAGGAAAACCTCTCTGCAACAGACGTGGCTCCATTCCATCATAGAGGGAAACAGCTGTGCATACGTGATATATCTGTCGCCAAAGCTCGAAACCGGTGTCGAAGTTCGAAGGTCACGTTATCAAGAGTTCATAAAATGAATATCATTTAAAATTTCTTTAACCACTTGCGCTAAGAAGACGTGCCATGCACGTCGAGATGCTTTTGTCTCAAACCGCGAGCGACGTGAACACCACACCGATAAGCATTTATCGCAAAAATGAAAATAACGTGGTGCACATGTCGCCTAATAACGAGATTGTTTATTTCTCGAGTTACAGCTCTGGATTGCACTCGCAGATGCGGAGCGGCGTAAATGAGACACTTTACCGCTTGTTATATTGTAGCGCACGGCACCGCAACCGTGAAGTTTAGTCTTAGCGCAATTGGTTACACTCTAAAGGAAAAGAAAATATTTTTGGCGCAAGTAAATTAATTTATCATGCAGAGAGGTTGCAGAGAGGTTAATGATGGAATGGAGCCACGTCTGTTGCAAATTAATTTTCAATTTCCTGTACACATCGTGGAGAGGGAAATTCTGGCCGCCAGGTTCCGTCACCAAATCCCTTGGCAAATTTTCCCTCCGCATTCTAGCGGCGTAATAGCATTTTACTTGTATGGAACCTTTTCTTCTTTACATAGACGTTCTTTGGTTAGAATAATCTCCATGTATGGTACAATGGGATTTGGCGACATGATGATGCGCAGTAAACGGGTCATTTTGGTCTTGGCGACAATTTTCAAAATCGTGCCAAAGCCTTACCGTATACTAGAATTTTACTGCAAAATCTTTTTAAACCTTTTTTCTTTTTAATAAATACCTTGCCATTTTGCAGTAAAATAAAAAAATAGTAATCAGTCATCTAGGCTAACCATCTAATATAACTATATTCGCTAAAATATCGTTGATTATTCTAATTAAATTTTTAAGTAATTATCTTTATTTTTATGTTATTCGTATAATTTAATGTTGCTTCTTCCCTCTAAATTTATTTATTATTAGTAAATAATATTTCCAAATTTCAGGAAATTTTCTCTGGCATAATCCTGAAATTAATTCTAGCAGTATGATGACATACCATCACGAAATTTAATGCACATATTTTTTCCTTATGTATGCTGCGAAATAAATATAAAATACCTCAATTTATTAAAATAGATTTCTTTCTTTCGTTTAGATGCAGAATGTCTGCAAAAAAAGCCTTATTTTATTCCAGATTGGGAAGATTCTAATCTCAATCTTCAGTGGAGAAAACAACAACTATTATACAGTCAAAAGTCATTAATTCGGACACCCATAAACCGGAATGATCTATAATCCGGACCTCAAAGCTGCAAACTTTCTGCACATGCGTCATGTTGGCGCATAGGCGTTTACGCGTGCGCGTAAGACCTTTACGGCTGCGAATATGCATGTGCACTTGCGCATAATACATTTATGCATGCGCGTTTAATGTATAACAGACGGTATAAGCTAAGCTAAAATTATCTAATTCAGTTAATGTTGCAGATTGCGTTGTTCCTTGACTTTTGAATTGGATCCGGCTTATTATTTTTTGCAGGCTGTTAGAGCAATTTTATAAAAGTAAGCTTGAACTTTCGATTATGTCAAATAGAATTTCCGATATATATTTACTAATATGTAAAGGATCTACAAAGCGAAAGTATGTTTCGAATTCCATTAAACAGAAAGTGGAATTGCAGCAAAAAACGCATAAAGGCATATCCTTTGATTATCTAATCATTCCGAAATATGTTTATTAATTTCCTGCTGCTCTGCAGGGGGAATGAAACGACGCGGCGCGCAATGAATTGGAAGTTGATCTGTCAGCACTATCCTTATCTTCAGGGCAGATGTTTTTATTTTATTTGGCTTATATTTCCTTACTAAATGTAGTTTTTCATCTCGATGTACTCCGTCTTTGATGTGATTTAAATGAAGTTCCTCGTCATTATAATCCGCTTTCGATAGTGAAGAAAGTGACACAGAGTTTATTGAAAACGAAAAAATTTTGATTGAGAAATTAGTCGGTATTCTCGACACAGCAGTTATAGGACTTGAACAGCGGAACTTTGTAACTAAACAAGAAATTATGTCTGTTTAATAGAATTAAAGAAAAGTATTATCACATGAAACGAAGCAACTTACACCACTTACATTGAAAGAAATGTTTAATAAAGTAAACAAATAAATATTAAGCTTTTTCTTTTGGTAAATTTTAATACCCTTTAGATCATAATTGTTCTTTATTTCATAAATTACGGTTTCATATTTTTAATTTTATAATTTCTGCATGCCATCTTACCAGATTTAAACTGATGATCTATAATCCGGAATCGCCGAAGTCCCGACGAGTACGGATTAACGACTTTTGACTGTACAAACAAACAATGCTCTATGGTCCACTACTCCATACCTACTGATATAGCATGCTTTAAAAAGGGTTATGAAACCTGGTTTCATTCCCTACTCCACCTAGCAGCCTAATACCATGGATTTCATAAACCTCGAGCTCTTCTCAGTCCCCCTGCACTAGTCTATTCAGCAAAGAGGGCATTTAAAATACACAGTGAGCGGAAAAGTCTTCCCTGGTGGTTGGTGGTAGGGAAAGAGGGGTGGGAGACCCTCAGAACTGTTGTGTTTTCAAGTGTTAAGTTGCCTTTTAAGAACATACCTCACACAAATTAAATTTACCTAAAATCTGACCTAACTATTTAGCATTGCGTTGTGATTTATAAGGACCGGATTAGCCTCGATGATCATGAGTAATAATTAAATAAAACATACATTTGTTATCCAATGTATATATCTCAAATTTTATTAAGTTTCTTAAGTGCAAAACTAAACAAAATTATCAAACAAAGTATACCAAGAATAATTAAGAATAAATGTCCTCTGGGATTTATTGAATAATTAAGTGAATTTGCTACACAATACAAGTAATACCATAATTAATTTACCTCTTAGCACAGCCAACGTACATTACGCGGATAGACTGGAATTTTTTTGAAACACACCTGGAAAACCTGGAAAAGTCGGGGAATTTCATTCTCCTGTTTGAGTGGCAACCCTGTTTGAAGCAACGTTTCTGCTAAATTTCTTTAGCTGTAGTGTCTTTGAACTTTTCATTTTGAAAGCACGTTACCCCTGACACCATATAAAATAAAACAGTGCACTTTTAAGTGTGTAAACTATTCTATTTATAATCATAACTGTTATACAGAACTGCAATACTAACATACTTATGTTTTCACATACATCGAAACTGTTGTCGTAAACAAATTACTAAATACTAAATGTTACAATCTCTGTTAGAGATAGAAGTTGTAGAGAAAGTGGTATTCAGTTTGAGAATTTGTTTATATTTTGCGAAATGTTTATTTTTAGTTTGGTTTATGTGATTTGGCAAAGCTCGAGGGCTATCTGGCAGAGGAAAGAGATGCCTTCATGGAGGACTTTCTAAGGAAAACTGGCTCATGTTTGCGTTATATAAGGAGAAAACCACGGAAACGCCATTCAGCCAGCCCGTTTGTGAGATTCAAACCTCGGGCTGAAATACCAGTGTTCAGCGACTTTTACTGCTTGGCCACTAGTGGGCCCAGTTTATTTTCGGGGTTCGCCATCTAGGAAGTGTGATCACCTGTAGAGGATTCCTTATGATATTTGAAAAATAATTAGAAAAAATTTTATTTACAGAAAGAAATGTTTTAAATGAATTAACAGGTATTTTAATTAATGAGGTTATTTATAAAGTAAGTATTGTTTGTTGCAATTGGTCTATAATGCAATACAAGAAAGAAATTCATACTGTTTTATGCATATATAATTTACTCAAAAGTAAATATCTATGCTCTTAAATTTAGAAACATTTTAAGGCTTTATGCATACGTATTTTAATGCAGTGCTCTGTGTTTGCAGCTTAAGTATGCCTACCGCTCAAGAAAAGATTAGAATGAAAACAAAGCCAAATTTCCAGTGCTGCAGAACTTTGAATTTTCTCGTGATTTCATATTTATGACTATGGTGTAAACTGTAACTAAAACTTCCTTTTTCTCTATTGCTCGAGTTTAGCTTTTTTGTCTTTTTAACTGAAGAATTATTTTAGAAGCATCTGTTTTTTCAATACTTATTTGGGTGTAGTAGTGTGTGATGATTTATTTTGGTTTAAATAATTTGAACTTGATTGGGGAGGGCACCAATTCAATGTAATCATGAAAAAACTGCTCTGTAGAGCACTAGAAATGGTGGTGCATTGGATAACCGAATGAAATTTCGGAGGAAGCACGGCCAGCTTGGTGAAGCTGTGAAGCTAAGTGGACGCTGTCCGATAGACGGATCTTATGGTCATAGGACCACGCCCACATCAGACCACAAACGATGGCAGCCAGAAACCCAACACCCCCCAAGCAACACGCGGCAGCTCTAGGGATCCAAAACCAGAGCCCCGAGTAAAATAAAAGTTAGTAACGGCCAGCTTCGTAGTTCAATATCATTTATTTTTGGATAATGAATTTCTGAGCACATACCTTCTTAATTAGTAGAACATTAGGTGTGCTAAACATGCCCCAAAGTTTTATACAGTCAAAAGTCGTTAATTCGGACACCCATAATCCGGAATGATCTATAATACGGACCTCAAAGCTGCAAACTTTCTGCGCATGCGTCGACTTCACGCATGCGCACAGGCGTTTACGAGAGCGCGTAAGACCCTTACGGCTGCGAATATGTTTGTGCGCATGCGCGTTTAATGTGTAACGGAGTTATACGCTAAGCTAAAGTTATCTAATTCAGTTAATGTTGCTGATTGCATTGTTCCTTAATCTTCGAATTGGATCCGGCTTATTATTTTTTGCAGACTGTTAGAGCAATTTTATAAAAGTAAGCTTGAACTTTCGATTATGTCAAATAGAATTTCCGATATATATTTACTACAAAGCGAAAGTATGTTTTGAAATCCGAAATCTGTTTATCAATTTCACGCTGCTCTGCGGCAGAGAGGGGGGGGCAGAAACGTCATTATTAGATTATGATAGATTAGAAAGATTATGTCAAATAGAATTTCCGATATATATTTACTAATATGTAATTTGTATCTACAAAGCGAAAGTATGTTTTGAAATCCGAAATCTGTTTATCAATTTCACGCGGCGGATTGGAAGTTGATCTGTCAGCACTATCCTTATCTTCAGGGCAGATGTTTTTATTTTATTTGGTTTATAATTCCGTACTAAGTGTAGTATTTCATCTCGATATACTCCGTCTTTGATATGATTTAAATCAAGTTCCTCGTCATTATAATTCGCTTCCGATAGTGAAGAAAGTGACCCAGAGGTTATTGAAAACGAAAACATTTCGATTGACAAATTAGTCGGTATTTTCAACACAGCAATTATAGGACTTGAACAGCGGAACTTTGTAACTAAACAAGAAATTATGTCTGTTTAATACGAGGGCCATCCAGGAAGTAGATTACGTTTCCGTCTGTGTCCGCTAGGGGCGGGGCTAGCGCGGCCATCTTGGGGTCAGAGCGTTGCGCAGCTCAGTCTGCATCTAGCTGTGCTAGTGAGAGGTTCGTGCTGTGCTCCGTTCAGATACTGTGACGGTTTGAAATGTCTGCGTTAATTGAAAATCCCGCGAGCTGCGAGGTGCGCTCAGTAATAAGGTTTCTGACTGCAAAAAACTGTAAACCGATAGAAATCTATCGGCAGCTTCGTGAAGTGTATGGGGACAACATTATCACTGAAGGTGGAGTGCGTCAGTGGGTCATAAGATTTCAAAATGGCCGAACCAATGTTCACGACGAAGATCGAAGTGGGAGACCCAGCATAGTGACCGCCGAACTTCTCGAAAGAGTCGATGCTAAAGTCCGTGAAAATCGAAATTTCACAATAACGGAACTTTCTTTGAGTTTTCCACAAATTTCGCGAAGTTTGTTGCACGAAATCATCAGCGAAAAGCTTGGTTACCACAAGTTTTGTGCAAGATGGATTCCAAAAATCTTGACAGAGGACCACAAAAATCAGCGAATGGCTGCAGCGTTGAACTTTTTGGATGCTTACCATAAGGATGGTGACTCTTTACTCGATCGCATTGTTACTGGTGACGAAACATGGGTGAAACATGTGAACTGTGAAACGAAATTGCAATCAATGCAGTGGGGGCACACAAGTTCTCCCCAAAAACCCAAGAAATGCATGCAAACAATGTCGGCAAGGAAGATGATGGCGACTGTTTTTTGGGACAGAAAAGGTGTAATTTTGGTGGACTTCCTGGAAAGAGGCACTACAATAAACTCTCAAAGGTATTGCCAAACTCTCCAAAAACTCAGAAGAGCAATTCAAAACAAGCGCAGAGGAATGTTGAGCTCTAAGATCTTGTTGATTCACGACAACGCCCGGCCCCACACGGCAAATGTCACTCGTAAAGTTCTTGAATCTTTTAAGTGGGAGTTGTTTCCTCATCCGCCATACAGTCCCGACCTGGCACCGAGCGACTTCCACCTATTCCCAGCAATGAAGAAGTGGCTGGCTATGCAGCGTTTTGATGACGACGCACAGCTGCAAGAAGAGGTAACGAAGTGGTTGAAGGCGCAGGCGGCCGAATTTTTCGATGAAGGAATTTCCAAGCTCGTACATCGCTACGATAAATGCCTTAATTTGTATGGTGACTATGTAGAAAAGTAGTATTTGAGTGTGGCTTTCATCTGTATATAATAAAATTTGTTTCCTATACTTTGTTTATTTTTTTATTCCAAAACGTAATCTACTTTCTGGATAGCCCTCGTAGAATTAAAGAGAAAGTATTATCACATGAAACGAAGCAACTTACATTGAAGGAAATGTTTAATAAAGTAAACAAATAAATATTAAGCTTTTTCTTTTTGTAAATTTTGATACCCTTTAGATCATAATTGTTCTTTATTTCATAAATTACGGTTTCATATTTTTAATTTTGTAATTTTTGCATGCCATCTTACGAGATTTAAACTGATGATCTATAATCCGGAAAAATCGATAATCCGGAATGGCCGAAGTCCCGACGAGTCCGGATTAACGACTTTTGACTGTATACACAGTTACATTTTACATAAGGGAGAAGACCCAGCATTTCGTAGGTTATACACCATAACTATGCAATATCCATCAATCCTGTTATGTCTACTCTAAAATCACAAGAAGTTTAAAAATGTGTAACTTTATATCTACCGTATTAATGCTATTATTACTATTTTAAATGAGCGTTGTTACGGTTTTAAACAGTTACTGTGCATTAAAAATATAGTAGCATTTTTAAAGGCATGTCTGATATTGAAAGATAATTGATACATAGACAAAAATTGAAATTGTAGTAAATATTCAGAAGGAAATTATTATGAAGGCATGTTACTAATATTCTTCTTTCAGTTATGCTTGCTTTTTTGGGTTTATTTGAAAAGAATTATTAAGTGTGAATATAAAGCAATAAGTATAATTGCAGGTATTTTCATATAGATCTTACTTTTTTAAAGTGTTTTTGGGGATTGCAAGAACGAGACGTTTTTAGATACTGAAACCTTTTCTCGAAAGTCTGAATAAATTTGTATGTCAGTTTATTTTACATGGTGATTTTTAATTTTACCTGTTTTTCTTCTGGAATCATGTTCTTATTTATTTAATGGTTAATTAACCCTCTCAGCGTTTCGGCCGGAAAATTCCGTACAGAAGGCTATCTTCTATATTCATCATACAAGAAAATTTTTGCTAGCTTTTAAATGTATCTGATTTAGGTTTGGATGTATATTGGAAGAAAAGGAATCAAAGTACAAAATGAGATAGTCATTTTTTAATTAAAATCAAGAAAATATCACTTATTCATGACATTTTGAGAAATTTTGAAATTTCAGAGCTTAACCCGTAACGCTCGGAGGGTTAAAACTAATAAATTTTCACTTTAATTTTTATTAAAATAATTCATTCGTTTTCTTATAAGATAGGGATTATTCTTTGCTTCACAGGAAATTCTTGTATAATGCGAATGGCAGCATTAAAAAAAAAAAAAAATTAAAAAAAAATTAAAACTATTTTTCATGGTTTTCTTAAAGGAAGCACTGTTTCGGCAAACTAAAAGAAAATTAAAATTAAAAGCTAGTAGTACTGGCTAATATGTATAAGGGATATAACTGTTAAGTAACATTGAAACTATTTCTGTTTCTTAAATCTTGAATAAATATTGAAAAACTGATTCCTCTTTTAGGGAAGTTCACAAGTTAGCTTAGCTGACTTTTCCCCTGAAACAACCATCACCAAGTGGTATAATGTCCTAAGTTTTCGGTTTATGCAACCAGATCCAGTGCCAGATAAGTGCCCAAAGGTAAGATTAGAGTATTTGAAAACTTTATAAAAGAAAACTCTTTAAAGTTGAAATTGGAAACTTTGTGTTTCTAAAATTGTTTGTCACAAGACATAAACTGAATAAAAAAATACTTTTAAGTACAGTTTCTTGTAATTTTAATTTTCACTGTATTTTTCTCCTAAATTTCAGTGCCACTTGCTGTTAATGCTAATTCTTTTTGCTAGTAATAATGTAATTTTGAGAAAAAAAAACTTTAGATATTTTATGGTATGAGAAGCATTGTGTCAGTGTTTAAAAACATTAAGTCTTTAAACTCATCTTTTTAAACAATTTTATTCAGATTAGCAGCTAATAAATTCTTTAAGATATTTATTATAATTATATAGGAAAAAAAACATTCAGAGTAATTGAAATGCATGTCATATTGTGCCAGAAATGATGACACAACTTGTCAAAGGGTATGTATTTGAAACATGAATGGTTTAATCAACCTAGTGGTTGATTAATTAGTGCCAAGTAACACGCTTCATTCCTTTAGACAGTGTGAGACTCTAAACTGTTTTAAATTAAAAATTTAAAGTTTCTGTTTTGAAAAATTAGATAAATTTTATCTTTGAAAAATAAGAGTCACATTTGCCTCTGATCTTCCCCTACATGCCATTTGTATTCCGACGGTAAAACACACACAAAAAATATATTTAAAAATTTTTAAAAGCTTTAAGATGCTCAAAAGATAAACAATTAAATTGCATTATTATCCTAAAGGGGGCAGTTTGCCCAAGAGGGCTATTAATTTCGTTTCAGCATTTTACATCTGTTCACTTTTCAAATTGTTGCCACCAAATATTAGAGCCCGGTATCGTATTTAATGAAATTAAATAATGAAGAAGCTGCATAAATGTATGTTTCCCGCGCTGTGAAAAAACAACGGTACCTAGAGACATCACATTTTGAACAGTGTAATCCTCCATTTGAATATGGGCATCTGGAAGCTGAAATTTGTTATCTATTTCATATTTTGTCAAACAATAAAGAACAATTTCAAAGTGAGCAATGGCAACACTACGGGGGAAAAAAAATTATCTCCAGCATGCGTGGCTATGTGTTGGAAATTATAAAGGTATGCTGTTTTAAATATTTTGGAATAATGCTGTTGAATTGAATTTTGTGGTTTAAGTGCGAAGAACATATTTAATAAGGTGACACATAAACGTTAAAATAGCCCCTTTGGGCATAATATAAAATCTGAAAGCTTTCAGTTTTTTACAACATTTTTCCAAAGCTTTTTCTGGTATTGAAATTCTTTAGTAAAGAGGCATAAGTTACATCATACTGAAGGTGAGTTAGAACCCATAGGGATACCATTAACTTGCTAGTAAATTGTGTCATTAAATTTTGTGTAATTGGGAAACAACATACTTTTAAGGTAAACTGACCAATTTTCTTGTGTAACTACGGTAAGAATCTCTTGAAAAAAGTTGGTAATTTTAAGAGGTTATCAAAAATTTCTTCTAATGGTAATGTAATATACAGATTTTCAGTAATAGTAATTAATGTGTTTAACTTCAAGATTTTGATTCACTGTCAAAATCAGTATGTAATTATTAATAATCCAGTTGTTGTTATGTTGTTAATTAGGAGAATCGGTAATGATATTGAGAATTCGCTTAAGCGTTTAGCAAAATGATTGTCTATTTCTCTTAGGTGATTCCTATTGCCATTGGTGATGAATCTGAATTTTATTTGTGTTCTTGTGAAATATAGGTGGTGCATAAAAGTTAGAAAACCGGTTTTTTGAAGCATTAATTCTAAGTCTAGTGTAAAGCTCTGATTTTGTTTCTGTGGACAGTTTAACTTTTTTTTTTTTTTTTTTTTATATAGTTATAGTACTTTGGAGATTTTTTTTTAATAATTAATTCTGAAGTTATTATTTGCCTTGCCATTTTTGATGACTATGCATTTTTGATGCAGTAGATTAATTTTGTTTTCCATTTCCTTTCTGTTATGGGAGTATTGAAAGTTGTTGTTAGGAGAAATTCAAAGTTTTTAAACACCACGTCATTGCATTCTAAGATTGCCAAAGTGAGGAAATTAGTTCTGTAGCATGTATTAGCTGTGAATATATATAATCAGCTACTCTGCCTTTATACAAAATCTTGATCATAATTTTGTTTTTTGTTAAGAAAGCATCATAAGAATACTTATATTGAAAAAATGAATTGAATTTCTGAATGAATGAAATGTGCGGTTTCTTATTTTAGAGCCAAAAGTAAGCTGACATAGGTATATATCAAATTCTAGGGAAATGCCTACATGCAGGGATGTTGTGCATAAATTTGGGCTGTTGCAGCTAGTGTCTCAAGAAATTATATGACATGATACTGTGAAATTTCTAAAATTTCATGCTATGCATGTCGAGGTAAATAGTTGCTTTATTCATACCATCATCAGATCCAGTACCTGTATAGTGAAATATTTATTTCAGGGTTATTGTTATATGCATTAACATACAAGGGTTTGATATCATTTGTGATTCTGTAATACAAACCAAGTAAAGATCAGAACCGGTCGCGGACCCTTAGCTGACAACCACTTAACCGACAATACATTTAGCAGACAGGGACACTTAGCCGACAGGACATTTAACTGACACAGACGCTAAGCCGACAGGACATTTCGCCGACACGGACACTTAGCTGACACGGACACTTAGCCGACACGGACACTTAACCGACAAGTCGTTATTCAGCCGACATGGACAGTTAGCCGACACGGACACTTAACCGACAAGTCGTTATTTAGCCGACATGGACAGTAAGCCGACAGGACACTTAGCCAACACGGACAGTTAGCCGAGATGGAGAGTTAGCCGTCAGGACATTAGGCTTCGGGACACTTAACGCATTTAGTCAACAGGACACTAAGCCGACAGTAACGTTTAGCTAACACATACACAATAATTATTCAAACTTATTATCAATTACAAAATTTCTCGACTTCTCCATAAGTTCAATATTTTAGTTACTTTTTTCCACTATCAGTAAAATTTATTTTTCAATTCTTAAAGATCTCGTAGGTTCTTTTAATTATTGCGTTAATTTAGCATTGTTTGATATTTATCATGCCGTTTGGTGTATATTGGCCATATTGAAAAAGTGGTGGCATTAACAGCAAATTATAGAGGTCTCAAAAAAAATTTATACCCTTGCTTGTCTTAAAAATTCACTTTTTTAATTTTTTTAAATAACAAAATAAAATGTATTTGCTAAAGTAACCCTTACCACCATATGTTTCTATAAAAAACTATAATTCAAGAACAACAATAATTTTTATTGCATTATTCAGATTTTTCATGACAGGTAATGGAAATTTCATTAGTGGGAGAAGCCAAACACTTTTGTAAGGGAAAGAATGTAACATGTTGTGATACGTAAAATAGCGCAATGAATTGGAAGTTGGTCTGTCAGCACTATCCTTATCTTCAGGGCAAATGTTTTTTTTTTTTTATTTGGCTTATAATTCCTTACTAAATGTAGTATTTCGTCTCGATGTACTCCTTTGATATGATTTAAATCAAGTTCCTCGTCATTATAATTCGCTTCCGATAGTGAAGAAAGTGACAGAGAGGTTATTGAAAACGAAAACATTTCAATTGACAAATTAGTCGGTATTCTCGACACAGCAATTATAGGACTTGAACAGCGGAACTTTGTAACTGAACAAGAAATTATGTCTGTTTAATAGAATTAAAGAGAAAGTATTATCACATGAAACGAAGCAACTTAAATAATTTACATTGAAAGAAATGTTTAATAAAGTAAACAAATAAATATTAAGCTTTTTCTTTTGGTAAATTTTGATACCCTTTAGATCATAATTGTTCTTTATTTCATAAATTACGGTTTCATATGTTTAATTTTGTAATTTCTGCATGCCATCTTACCAGATTTAAACTGATGATCTATAATCCAGAAAAATCGATAATCCGGAATCGCCGAAGTCCCGACGAGTCCGGATTAACGACTTTTGACTGTATAAGGAGATGCCATGGTTTCACATATTTGTGGATATGGGAACACTGTAGTATGCTGATTTTATAAAAATAAATGTCTTTTAAATTTCTTTGTGCATTATGCAGTAATCTTTTATTTTTATGCCATTAGATTCTATAACATTTTAGAGTTAATTTGATATTGTTAATTGTGATGTCTGTTACAGGTATTTATATGCCTGAAAATAAGGCATGATTTACATTTTTGTATGTTCAGGAAAAACCTAATGTACGTGTAAAGAAAACATATAAAGAAACGTAATATACTCACTTCCCAGTACCTAACACAGAATAATAACCAACAACTTGTTGAAAATAAAATAATAATGATAATAATAAAAATAAGGTAGCAAGTCTTTTAACAGGGAAATTACACCTAAGATTTTTTTTTGGGTGAAGGATGTAAAAAAGGTACTGGTGCTCAGGCAGATTGACCTCTTAGTGATATGTTCACCTGAAGCTGTTATGCAGCAGTGACAGTTGTAAATATTTATATTACAAATTAATAAAGTAAGGAAAAGAAGCAAATTGTTCTTACATCGATCTTCTTGATAGTGCTGATCATTAACATCCTCTTGAGTAATCGAGAAGGAGATTGTACATGTAATGGGAAACAAAATACATTTATTTAACACATTAACATATCTTTAACATTTATTAAGAATAATCAAATTTTTCACAATATATGTAACAGGGTTGCCTCGCTACCTGGATAAAGTCAGGAAATTCAAAAATTGACCAAAAAAGTCAGGGAATTTAAATATTTTAGTCAAAATATGGAAAAGTCGGGGAATGTCATACGGCGATCCACAAAAAAGCGAGTTTTGCACCAACATTGGAAGCGATCGCTTTGTTGGCGAATTTTGTATCGGATGAGTGTCATTTGGGCAGAGCCAATTTTCACAGCTCCTATCAGATTGTTTAGAAAGGCAAAGCAAGTTTCCGGCAAGTTAGGGTTCCAGTAACCTCGAGAATCCTAAAACTCGCATGTGCAGTGCATGTTGAACTGAAGAAAATAAGTTCCCATTTTTGTATACAACAAAATCGGTTTGATGCTAATACATGATACCATAGAAGCTAGAATAGCCCTCATGTACCTGTTTCTAATGTTAGAACATCTATGTAAAGAAAGAAAGGTTTCATAGACGTAATTCAAATCAGTTTGCTTTAGTGCCGCTAGGAAGTGGAGGGAAAAACTCGGCAAGAATTTCCCCCTCCACGATGTGTACAGGAAAATGTAGAGCACGTGTTAAGAAGAAACATTCTCTGACTTTCGCGATAATTTATATACATTGATTTTCATACTTTTTTTTGCTCAAAATAACTAATTTATTAATTAATTTACTTGCGCAAAGAAATATTTTCTTTTCCTTTAAATTTTAAAGAAATTTAAAACTATATTCGTTTTATGTACTCTTGATAAACTTGACCTTCGAACTTCGCGAGGTTCGGTGACAGATATTTTGCGCATACACGGCTGTTTCCCTCTACATTGGGACAAAGCCATTCCTGTTGCAGGAATGGCTTTGAAGGAATGGCCTGTTGCAGGAATGGCCTGTTGAAGTTTTTCAATCTTAACAACACAGATGTTTTTATTCTAACCTCCATGTACGGTGTACAGGATGTGGCGACATTATGATGAGCAGTAACAAGTTACCTCTGTCTCCTAGTCTCTGTTTAAGAAGGTGTTGGGCAGCAAACCAGTCATTTTAGTGTTAGTGGCAGTTCTCAAAATTGTACCAAGGCCGTAGTGAAGATTATGATTTTACCGCAAAATCTTTTAAACTCTTTTTTTTTTCCCATTTTAATAAATGCTCTATTTTTCATTTTGCAGCAAAATAAAAAATAGTAGTCACTCATCTAAGCTAACGTTTAATATGGCTATATTTGCCAAAATATCATTGATTACTGTAATTCAATTTTTAAGTAATTAACTTCATTTTAATGTCATTTATATCATTTAATGTTTTTCTTTCCTCTAAATTTATTATTAGTTAATAATACTTTCAAATTTCAGGCAAATTTCTCTGGCATAATTTTAAAACTAAATCTAGCAGTATGGACGTGCTGTCACGAAATTTAATGCAAATATTTTTGCTTATTATGCTGCTAAATAAATATATAATACCTGAATTTATTTAAAAATAACATTAAATAGATTTCTTTCTTTTGTTTAAGCTGCAAAATGTCTGCGAAAAAACTCATTTTTTAATCAAGATTGGGCAGATTCTAATATCAATCTTCAGTGGAGAAACCAACTCTTATTATAGCTATAATAGTAATGTTTTCGGGATTATATATATGTCATATGCAATTGACAAATTGTTGTGTTTTCGAGTGGTACCATAATTAATTTACCTCTCAGCGCAGCCAACTCGCACTATGTGGATAGACTGGACTTTTTTCAAAACACACCTGGAAAAGGGAATTTCATTCTCTGAATTTGTGTGGCAACCCTGATGTAAAGTGAGTTTTTGTGAGAGAGTTTTACACTGTTCTTTCACGTCAGAGTGAAGTGTGAGTCACACAGTTGCTTTATTAAAGCACAACTAGAATAAAAGGTTAATCACCCTATTATTGGTTGATGATGACCATCACTGGATACCAGCAATGCAGTAACATTTTCGTTAATGAGTTACAAAAGAGTTCATAATGCAGATTGTTACATACTTCTTTTTAGAACATGGTTTTGGTGTTGCTTGTTTTCTGGCAAAGGGCTATATGAGCTGTAGTTCATTTTCCTGTAATGTTGCATGCATATGCTTAATGATGTTGGTGTTTTTGGATCATGTAGGCTAGTTGATTCATTAAATATCTTCACTTCTCCACTATTCTGATTTAATGAGACAGTAGTATTATCTATTGAAAAGAAATACTTTGCGAGTGGCAGCATGGAACAAGTTGAATGTTGCATTCAGTAACCTTTGTCCAACCATGCTTGCTAGTTGTGTTGCCATTTTTCAGCACCTGTAGGTCAATAGTCAGAGGCCCTCTTGTATCATTGTCCTAATGCCAGCATAAAGATAACTATCTTATCTATATTCTTGCCTTACTTTATTTCATACCATATTGATACTTATGACTCAATTGCCTATTGAATTGACTTATTGAACACTGACTTATCGATTGCCTAATGAACACTGCATTGTCTTTTTATTGGAGTGTCCAATTCCAGTGGATCCGGCACTCCTGCAAATTAAGCTGTTCTCTTATATATGCTACATAAACCGTTGATTCCACATAACTGAAAGTGTGAGCCACAGTTTGGTAGTATATCCTCAATCTTGTAATAACATTTGAGGCTACTTGAAAGTCAGCTGTTCATGTAGTTTTGATTGCCTTTAACTGTAGCTACTGAGCATCAGTTTTATATAACTGCAGAGGTATGGCAATCTCTTACATTCAGTTTGGAAAACATTTAGTTCATTTGAAATGCTGGCCAATGCTCGCGTGATTCCAAATTCAACAGAAGCTTCAGCATTGTGATGCTTTCTTCCAGTTTTCTTGTAATCAGTGTTAAAATTAAGATGATGTGTTTGAGATATAAGAAACTCATGTTTGCACATTTACTTTTTCTTAATTAGAATTTCATGTTTGCACATTTACTTTTCATAATTAGAATTTCTGTCAAATGCAGTTGGTTTTAATTTTATTTTCACATACTTTCAACACTACCATATGACCTCTGAATGCTAAATCTGAAAATACGTACATTAATTGATAGATTGCTTTGCTTAATGATGCCAATTGCAGCAGATTAATAGACTGGATTCTCCAGTAGTAATTTAGCATAACAATACACATTCTTGAGTTTTGAGCACATTTTTAGAGCTGCTATTTTGGTTATTTTTATTTATATTTAAAATAATTCAGTGACATGAATATTTTTCAGTTATGTATAACGAGTCGGAAATATGGCTTCATGTTTGAAGTATGATGATGTGTGCAATTTTTGTTTTGTTCAGGGAATTGATGAATGATATTTTAAACCTGATACTTCATTTATTTTTTATATCAAGCAAACTCCATTGTGCCCAAGTTTATATCATTAGCTAGTATGGTGCTGAGTATGCATCTGCTTGGTACAATTCCAGTAACATACTAGAAGAAGTGATAATGGAGATAAGTTTGTAATGCAGCACTGTTTCCTATCAACTGTGGGAAGGTGAAAAACATAACTACTTGCAATGAAAAACATTCAGATAAATCCCTCTTGAAAGGAGTTGTAGGACCACAGAGCCAATAAAGTGAATACATGTGGTACTGCTTTTCAAACTCAAGGCTTGATTTTCCAATGATTTTATCATTATTCCTTTAGTCGTGTCATTGCACAGTATGATCAAACAATTAGCCATATTGATGGTGGGGGAGCTTATTCAAGCAATATGGTGAGCAATTCATTACCAAGCAATATGGTGGGGGAGCTTATTCATTGTGTAGCATAAATATACAAACATTATTGCTAGCTGCATCTTAGGCAGAGTTTTATTGCAAAGCTGTTATCTGCAGTGAAATTAGTAGCTTAAAGTAATTCCTAAAGTAAACTGAATTTTCAAATTTATTTTTAGCGAAAGGAAAATGATGATCGATCTGAAGTTGCTGAACACCTTCATACCAAAGTGTTTTCTTTCAAAGAAGAAAGCAGTGATGAATCAACCATTATATCGTCACAGACCTCAACTTTAACGAGAAATCAAGGTGAAGATTTTCAAATTTGCAGTGTTAAAATGTTTGTGTAATTTGAGTTCTTTCTAAGAAGCTAGCAGTAAATGTTAATCTTTTTTAATATCTTTAAAATATATTTGAGTGCTTTTATGACAAATGCACCTTTGTGATAATGTTCTTAGAACCAGATGAATTTCTGCTAAAAACTATAGTTGCCGTATTTGTTACTTAAATATAAAGTTCAATGTAATTCATAGCATATATTTCATTTTCCTGCTATTTTGTCAGTTATACAGTAAGTATTGAATTGAGAGCTAGGGGATTATCCATGATCTCTTATCATTTCTAGGCTTTATACAAGATAATTCAGAATTTTCTTTTTTCACATTTTTATGATTTTAAAAATTAATTATGCAGTATATGTGAAGGGGAAATCTGTTTTCCATACAAACGTTTGATGTGACTTCCATTAGTTACTTACAGATTGTCAAGGTATTTTCAGCATTCTTGCTAACCACATTTCAGTGTGATAGTTTTCAAAGCAGTAAAAATGCATTTTGTTAAGTTCTGTTGGGTGTAGAAGGCACAAGCAACTATCTTTCATATCCTGAAAGGAAGATGTCATAGAGGGTTAGTATCTATGCAGTAAGTGGTTCAAAAGTACACTGTTGGACAACATTTTCCCCACATTTCTTCTAAAATACTGCACAAAACCTAGACAGTTGGTTGCCATATAATGTCACTGTGTCGCTGGTGTCACTGAGATGAGTTAACGTAATTCTTGTGGGCATTGCTACACCAGCAGGAGGTGTAAAATTCCCCATCCAGCTGCTCAGCTCATTCAGCTGTATAACACGGTACTGATTTTTTTGACTTTCCTGAGTAATCTTGTTTTTTGGGTGAAATGGGTACATATCATCACTTAGACAAAGGTATGAGATAGGGAATCATTGGTAGGCTTGAGCAGGGCAGTCCGTAGCTCAAGTTGAAAGAGAACTGGATGTAACACCAAGTATCAACTCTAGTATGTGGAGTCAATTTAGAAACAGCGGGACAGTGTCCAGAAGACCACGACATTGTTGCCAGAGAGCCACAACTACCAATGACGACTGGTATTAGGTACTTAAACCAAATGCCAGAGGACACCTACAGTCACACAATTGTCTCATGACCTGTCTACTGCCACAGTAACATCAGTTTCAAGAAAGACAGCTGCCAAAAGTTTCCATGGAAAACTTTCATCATCCAACTTTCCATCAATTAACATCTAATTGTCTTGCCAGAAAGCCCGCTATTTGGATCCCACTTATTCCCTCCAATAAAAGAGAGCGTTAACAATGGGGCATACAACACCAATGCTTCAGTGGGCTATGTTCTCTTCACAGATGAGTCCAGATTCAGTCCACAACCTTATTCTCAGTGTTTATTGATATGGACAGACCTGGGACCCGATATCATCCCAGCATCATCATAGAAAGGGATCAATATGGTGCGGGAGCAGTGATAGTCTGGACAGGGATCGTGTAAGATACCTGCACACACCTCCATGTGTTTGACACTGGTTAAACTGGACTTAAATGTCCAGAGGGTACAGGCAGGAGATCCCAGGGCCCTATGTGTGACTTTTGAGGGGTGTTTGTTGGCCCTGAGTTTGCTTTTAGGGGCGACAGTGCACGACCACATTGGGCCCACCTGGTTGATGACTATGTGGAAAGCTAGGATGTTCACCAAATGGATTGGCCAGCCAAATCTGACCTTAATCCTATTGAACATGCGTGGGATGCTCTCGGGAGGGCTATTGGAAAATGCCAGCCACCACTCATAAACATTTAGGAGTTAAAAACTGCTCTAGAGGAGGAGTGGATGCAGCTTCCACAGGGGGGCTGTTGAACTCTAATTAACAGCCTAGCTACTCGTGCGTGCTGTCTGTCAGAGGTGATCACAAAACATACTAGCCACAATTTCACTGCCATCTTTCCAAACTCAAATTTGGACCACATTGGACTCTTGGTTCTCAAGCTAATATATGACATTTTCATTCATACTTTGTATACATTATTGTCATACTGCAAACTATATCCATGCCTAATTTCATTTATTTCTGTCCAGCATTTCTTGAGATATTTGGAAAAAAGTGTTCCATCTCTTAATTTTGTTCATCAATATAGAATGTCTCTTTCACTGCATCTGAATAACTAAACACATGAGCAATGTGAAATGCTTTCAGCTGTTTAGATGCCATTTTCATTTTTTTCAAAAAGGATTTCTTAAACCATGTACAAAATTAGTCATTTTCCTTTTACATTTTCTTAATAATCACCATTTTGTTAACTTTTAAGATTAAAAATTTGAAAATGGATGTTTTTTCCTCAATTAATTTCCTTGTATTTTAAAAGGAAGCATACAGTGAACTAGTGATTAAAACAAGGGGAGGGAATTAACTAGGTTTGTCTAAAAACTATTGATGAATTTGTTTATTCCAAAACAGTGAAATGACACAGTTTAGATTGATAGTTACTATTTTTAGTACAGAAAAGTGAAGTATCCAAATTAAAATGAGGAACGGAGGGGCCACTACAAAATCAGAGTTAGCACTTTGCTTTCATATTTTATATTTTGCATGTGTGCATTAGAGTCCGAAATCTGAGTGTCTCTCATGCAGTAATTTATCGTGCATAACCAGAATGACACCACTAGCACTTTTTTTTTAGAATTGTTTTCATTACAAAGTCTAAGAATAAAGAATATATACTTGAGAAAAAGTTTGCTGTAAAAGCAATTTTTCTCTGGACTAAGATTTTTGCAGGTCAGTTTGAAATGCTTGGTGACTAGATAATCAGACAGTAGGCAAGGCCAGTGCATTGATTGACATCGTGTTGATGTTAGTCATGAGCACCGTTAGAAACCATGAATGATTGGGCAGGAGAGAAAGGAAGAAAGATTTCCCAGAATCTAAGTTCAGTTTAGCAAATCTTGCTCTTCCATTAACTTTCTGATTTGAGGGAACTTATTTTCTTCTGTTATTAATCTTAGATTGCAATTTTAGTAAATGAGAACATCTGTGTTTTTACTCTTTTCTCGAAGCTAAACATCTGTTAATCAGTCAATGGATATCAAAAGTTAGTTCATACTGAAATGCACATAAAGAAATAGCTTAAAAACTAAAGAGATTAAGGCTGTCCAAGAAGTCTAGAAAATACTGTTATGTAAAATATGATGTTAAGGATATTGCCTGATCATGATAGGATGTGTCTACAGATATTTTTAAAACGCTTAATATAATTTATAGCCAGCTACCAGATTTCATGATGTGATGGTGAGAGCTTTACTGTTTTTGGATATATATTTATAATGTAGGAAGAAATGATATTTATATAACAAGTCTTACGTTGCAATAATAATGCCTTAATTATTAACCAATTAACGAAATGGTAAATATTGGTAATATGGTTTTAAATCTGGAAAATATTGCAATTTCAGCTCCAAGACACATTTAATATCACATTGTGGTGATTGCGGAGGGGGAGCTTCCTTTATGCAAAGTATCTCTTTCTTAAAGAAATATTAAAAACGAAATTTTTTTACAAACCGATGGTCTGATATTCGGAAATTTCTGAAATCCAAAATGAGCGAAGTCCAACAAATTCTGGATCTGGTATTTCATACTGTATATATCTAGAGAGAGAAGGAGAGAGCTTTTACTTTTAAAGAAATTATATTCAATTTTTTTAGGCTCAGAGATGGTTGAATGTGGTATGGGAGGAGATGATTTGGACAGTGATGAGGAAGAAGATGATGAGGAAGAGGAAGGTGATGTAGGTGATGAAGTTGGAGCTGTATTAGAAGATTTAGTAAGTTTTATTGTATTTGTAAACTTGATAAGTGCAAAATTGATTGCATTTTTTTTTTTTTTTTTCATCTGTGGTAATTATGTGAAGCAGTTTAGTTAAAGATGTCGATTTTTGTCTTGAAACTCTCAATTTCTTCCTTTAGTGAAAATTACTCATTGTTTCAGTTTATATATAAACTTATGTGTACTCTTACATTAATAAAAGCCTCCAGCTTTTTTGAATCCTTTTTATATTTAATGTGAATTGAAGATTATAGCTTGTTTAAAAAAAATGTGAAAATATGGTAAATGTGTTAAAATTTCAAGTGAATAAGAAAACTATTTATATTTGTAAATTGTTACAGTTATTATTTTTGTACATATATTATGTAGTAAGTGATGGAATTTTATTAAGATATAGTAAATGAATGGGATAATTCAGGGTAAAAATTAGCATAGATAAGCATTGAATTATAGCTGACTGCAGTTTTCTAACAAGTTTGAATCCTTTGTTGGAGAAATTCATAGGCTTGGATCAGGTTTGTCCATGCTTCTAACAGGAATGGAGTTGATGGTATGTCATTCACAAGATTGCTATAGAAGAAAATTTCAGAACTTTTAACATTGGAACCAGCATTATGTCAAATGATGTATATGCAACCCTTTCAGAAATGCTGCCGATTAATGGTTAGTAGTTGTACTGTTAATAGGAGTAATAGCAGCATTAGCAAAATTTAAATTAAATTTACCTGTTACTAATTTATGGGAAAAAATAAACAAAAGTAAAACTTTCTACTTTATATTCCTTTGTTTTAAAGCATCTTTTAACTCTCATTTCATGATTTTTGAAATCTTTTTAAGTTGAAATAAGAGTATTAGTATTATGAAGCAGTTTTCAATTTCCCCCCCTTTTTTTTCCCTCTTTTTTTTTTTTTTTTTTTTTTTTTTTTTTTACGAAGGCAATTTTTTGTGAATATCTTCTAACAAAGCTTTTTGAATTTCTTGCTTGTAAAGCTATTGTGGATATATTATTTATTAATTTCTTTTATGTAATTTTTCATTTCTACATATTAACCTGTTAACTGGGGAATAAGCTTTCAGTAAAATCGTTTCACAATGGGGACTTTTTCCTTTGCAGTAATTTCAGCACATCGCAAGGAATAAATAAAAGAAAATCGTTTTAAAATATTTAATGATATTAAATATTAAAATTAAACATTTTTAATCCGGAAAAACAAATTAATTGAACGAATTTAAACAATTATTTCGTATGATATTCCCTAAAGCAATGCGGCATACACAAAGCAACACTGCAGTCGAGACACCAAAATCTCGATTCTTTCCTAAGACCTTTGGAATAGCATAATTTGCATCTCCTCATTACATTTACTCTTGAAGAGTCGGATGGTATATAGTCTGCAAAATGTCTTTCAAAGAGTCGAGATGGTTTTGGTGTCAAAGATGATCATCCTGTACTAGTAGATGGCAACTGCGATCCGTCTCTGTATTTTTCAACACCTTTTTCTACAGTTTCGATAAGGAAATGAAGCCTATCTAGGTGACCGCCATCTTTCTTGCATAAAAGATATGCATTCAAACCCACCATGTCTAGTGCATGTAAAAAAATCTTATAGTAATACTTTTTTTACTTGGTATCTAGCGATTTCATAAGTTTTCATTTGTCCGTCAGCAAGATCAACTCCTCCCATATTTTTGTTGTAGTCAGCGATAACTTCCGATTTTGATATCGTTTTCCTTCGTTTTTCTATTTCTACAAATTTATTGTCGTGGATAGTACTCAATATAATTACATCCTTTTTGTCTTTCCACTTCATAATCATTATTTTGTCTCTGTACCTAGCAATATGTTCATCTTTTTTCAAAACACAATTTTTGATATCAGATGGTATTTCCTTTCTATTTTTTCGCATTGTTCCTAGAACATCGGTTTTTCTTCTGCACATCTTCTCAGCTAGATCAGTACTAGTGTACCAATTATCGAGGTATAGCGTATATCTTTTATCCAACAAATCGTGGCACAATTCAAGAACAATACGATTTGGTCCCTGTTCTTCTGGATAGTTCGAACCATACTGTGTGTCTTTACCTGTATGTATAATGAAATCACTTATGTATCCGGATTTACTTTCACATATCTTATACAATTTAACACCAAATTGACTTCTTTTCGATGGAATGTACTGTTTCCAAGACAGTCTTCCTTTCCATAGCAAAAGAGACTCATCTACAGATATTTCCTTATCTGGTACATATAACACCTTGAATTTGTTTCTCAAATAGTTCAAAATGGAATCAATTTTGTAGGTTTTTCTGTTGCACACTTTTAGATCGAAAGCAACTAACAGTTGGAATCTTTTTTCTGACATAATTTTATAAAAAAATGGAGTCTCCAGACTTTCTCGCTTTGTGAAATAAAGCCGATAAGAAGGTTTTGCTATTATTCCTTGCAAATTAGTAAAAAAAATAAATACTCTCATCTCTCGGTCATCTGTGTCAACCCACGAGAGACATCTTGAACGCGGTTTCATGGAAGTATTTTTTTCAAAAACTGTCCGGCGTATTTGTTTGATTGTTCCACAATAAGTTCTACAAAATTCTAATCTATAAATTTTTCGAAAAAAAAAAGGCAATCCTTTTCTTCAGGTCCTTCAAATGTAAGTCTAGATTGAGATAAAAATGGGAAAGGCGATCGCAATGTTCTTTCACATTTTCATCCAGCTGATGTAGGTTGAGTGTTTTGGTCTATAACATCATCATCCTTTGATTCAATGTCCGGACCATCAGTAAAGAAGTCGTTATCGCTTTCTTCCGAACTGGTACTTATTCTTAGAATTCGACGTCGTTTACCAAACGTCCCGGGCAATATTTCATCGTCACTTTCAGACAATTCAAAAATATTTTCTGCTTCCCAATAATTTTTAGCCATATTTATAAAAAAACTAACAATTACTCAAATCAACAAGTTATTACTAATATGTAAAATACGGAAATGCAGACTAAAATGAAATTAAGTTGTGCAAATTAGGAGTATTATCACAATTTATGAGCGGACAAGTGTTTCCATTGATCGATTTTTCTTGAACAAATAGTCTTCCCAGCATGACGAAACATTTCGTCGTACCCATTGAAATACTCTTCCCAGCATGACGAAACATTTCGTCATACCCATTGAAATAGTCTTCCCAGCATGACGAAAAATTTCGTTATACCCAGTTAACAGATTAAGTTGCCCCTGGATTGCAGAATATATAGATTTTTGTTAATTTTCTTTATGAAAATTTCAAAGATTTTTTTTTTTTTTTTTTGTTCCAGTTATCCTCTTCCAGAAAACATGATTTTTGCTGTCATAAATTTGCCAAGAATTCGTTCTATAGAAAATAAAAAATAAACTACAAGAATTTATTTGATATTACACCACGAAATAAATGCATTTCAGAAGTTTCCCACATTAACGGGCAACTGTTGATACATTATGAGCAACTTCTGATATGCAATGGTTCTAGTTGTAGTCTAGGGAACTATATGAAAACGATAGACTTTTTAAAAAAAATGTAAACCCTATACTAAGCCATGTAAAGGTCGAAGCGAGAGCAGCACCTGTGGATTCCCGAAGGTGTATTAGGTATCCTTGTGCATTGTAGACTTGTGCATGTAGACATTTTAAGTAATGTACGCACTATACTTAGACATGTGCAGGTTGAAGCAACAGCAGCACCTGTGGGGTCCCAAAGGTGCATTAGATATCGCTGTGCCTTGGAACTATTGTTCTCCACCCCAGTTTTGATTAAGAACAAACCAGGGGACAGTTCTGAGGGACTCCCACCCCTCTTTCCCTACCACCAACCACCAGGGAAGACTTCCGCTCACTGTGTATTTTAAATGCCCTCTTTGCTGAATAGACTAGTGCAGGGGGACTGAGAAGAGCTCGAGGTTTATGAAATCCATGGTATTAGGCTGCTAGGTGGGGTAGGGAATGAAACCAGGTTTCATAACCCTCTTTAAAGCATGCTATATCAGTAGGTATGGAGTAGTGGACCATAGAGCATCGTTTGTTTGTACAGTCAAAAGTCATTAATCCGGACTCGCTGGGATTTTGGCGATTCCGGATTATAGATCATCAGTTTAAATCTGGTAAGATGGCATGCAGAAATTATAAAATTAAAAATATAAAACCGTAACTTATGAAATAAAGAACAATTATGATCTAAAAGGTATCAAAATTTACAAAAAAAAAGCTTAATATTTATTTGTTTACTTTATTAAACATTTCTTTCAATGTAAGTTGTTTCGTTTTATGTGATAATACTTTCTCTTTAATTCTATAAACAGACATAATTTCTTGTTCAGTTACAAAGTTCCGCTGTTCAAGTCCTATAATTGCTGTATCGAGAATACTGACTAATTTGTCAATCGAATTTTTTTCATTTTCAATAACCTCTGTAATGACGAGGAATTTGATTTAAATCATAACAAAGATGGAATACATTGAGAGGAAATACTACATTTAGTAAGGAATTATAAGCCAAATAAAATGAAAACATCTGCCCTAAAGATACGGATAGTGCTGACAGTTCAACTTCCAATTCATTGCGTGCAGCGGCATTGAAAAAAATCTGCCCTGAAGATAAGGATAGTGCTGACAGATCAACTTCTAATTCATTGCCCCCCACCGCAGAGCAGCGTGAAATTGATAAACAGATTTCAGAATGGTTAGGTCATTTTTTTGCAGCAATTCCACTTTTGTTTAATGGACTTCGAAACATACTTTCGCTTTGTAGATCCTTTACATATTAGTAAATATATATCGGAAATTCTATTTGACATAATCGAAAGTTCAACCTTACTTTTATAAAATTGCTCTAACAGTCTGCAGAAAATAATAAGCCGGAGATCCAATTTAAATATTAAGGAACAACGCAATCTGCAACATTAACTGAATTAGATAATTTTAGCCGAAGAAAGTCTATGATTCTTTGATTTTAGCTTAGCTTATACCATCCGTTATATGTTAAACGAGCATGCATAAAAGTATTGTGCGCATGCACACACACATATTCGCAGCCGTAAAGTTCTTACGCGCGTGCATCAACGCGACGCCTGCGCAAAACGTTTGTAGCTTTGAGGTCCGGATTATGGGTGTTCGAATTAACTACTTTTGACTGTATATGGAATGTTTTTTTATAGATGCTGAATCTGTCACGGCAGCACAGCAGCTTTTTCGTGTTCATTTCAATCTTAGACATTAGCAATAAAATTGCATGTATTTTTACAGAAATTTAACATTTGGGTCGTTTATTCTCCTATTCATAAAATTCCCAGTTCCATAATTGAGAATCCCATTCCGGATATGAATTCCTGGGCTATTTTACAGGATTCCTTGCCATTGGGATTTAATTTACATTGGTCAAACTAAGCCTTAAAATATTGTGCTAAAGAAAACGAGGCGTATGTTACAAAAAAGGAAATGCAGAAGTCCTCTGTTGCCCAGCATTGTTGATCTGAAAATCATCATTTCCATTTTTCTGCAGCCAGAATTATTCAAAAAACATCTTCCATTGATGAATTATATTTTCTAGATGCTTTTCACATTAAAAAAAATCAGTTAACGACTCTAATTCCAATTCATCTTTACCCTCAGTCTATAAGAAAATTATATTTTAGTTCTCTTGTTTCATCAATAGATGGTGCCAATAGCTTAACTCCTGTCCAGCCATTCTTATCTCGTTCATTAGCATTTTGGCACCTGAGGAAGCTGGCTTGGTAGTTAAACCATTGAAATGAGTCCTACGAAATTTGCAAATATGCCGCTGATTTTTTTGTTTGACTTCTAAAATAATCATTGTTCGGCGTGTTATTTTAAAATAAATTAAGAAGACTAATGTTTAAATTTTGTTGCTTATTACTGATAAATTTGATATTCATGTAATGCAAGTAAAATTAAATAGATAAAATGTAGCTGCTGTGATGTTCAAAAAACTTTTTATTAACATAACTACATATTTTATTTGCATGTTTGAAGCTAAATAATGTGCTTGTTTGCTGAGATAACTTCAAAATACAGGAAGAGCTAGTTACATTTTTCTTCTCTGCCTTTATTTTCTGGTAAAAGTTGCTTTAACCCCACATAATTAGGAAACAATAACAACTGTTTTCAGGTATAAATAAAAGTGTTTAGCATTGCTTAGCAGAGTTTCACTATGCACTAATCATTTTATATTTTAGTAAGCTGAATTAATTAATTACCACATGTTGTCATAAAATTAGCATATAATTAAATATTACATTCCATGGTTACTAATAATTAATTCCGTGTGTTAGCTGGAGGAAGAAGTAGCAGGAGCTTTATTGTATTTTCGGCTAACAAGCAGAATATTCTGCCACTAAATACATGGCAAAAAGTTTGATGCCAGGAAGGGAGTTGATATTTCTGCAGTACCATTTAATTAAAAAAAATTATGTTTAAGCAAATAATAATGTGTTATATTTATGTGTAACTGAAGAAATAGGAAAAATAAGTAAATAATTTTTATATATAAATTTTTCTTTTATAGGTAGTTTAACAATACTGTGTTCTCTAATCGGAAAAATAAAATAAGTAACTAGGAAAAATTATAAATATTTTTATATAAAATTTTCTTTTATAGATAGTTTAACAATACTATGTTCTCTAATTCATGAGCATGTATTTAAAAGTAGAACAGGATGAATTGCATATGTTGGTAAATATTCATCTTTTTTTCATTTAGCAAACTTGTGTGGAATGTGAAGCAGAGCGGTTAGCTCAACAGCAAGAAGTTTCATCTGTTCAGTTGTGTGATAAAGAGACTAATACAGAATGTGTATTTCTGCCTGAAAAAGCACTGAAGAAAAGATCAGAAGAAGCATCTAAAAGTGCTGTCATTAAACGATCGCAAACATTTTCACCTAGTGCTGCTGTTAATAAGCATCAGTATATATGTAGAGTAAGAATTTTTTCAATGTTTTGTTTTTCCCACAGATTTTAATTAATTTTATATTTGGCACTTTGTATATGCAGATTAGCTGTAAATGAGTAACTGGTATATCTTTGGTTAAAATATTTGATTCCTGTTACTAAATAATTAAAATTTGGATGAAGTATGTTGTGTCCCATTGTTTTGGAAGAACACAAAATTAGTAGCCATAAACACAAAATTAGTAACTTCAACAGAACCCCTTTGTGAATAAGAATATTTATACCTCTGGTTTATTTTTTAAAGTATACATATTACTACAGTCAAAAGTCTTTAATCCGGACTCGTCGGGACTTCAGCGATTCCGGATTATCGTTTTTTCCGGATAATAGATCATGAGTTTAAATCTGGTAAGATGGCATGCAGAAATTATAAAATTAAAAATATAAAACCGTAATTTATGTAATAAAGAGCAATTATCATTTAAAGGGTATCGAAATTTATAAAAAAAAAAAAAAAAAAAGCTTAATATTTATTTGTTTACTGTTTTAAACATTTCTTTCAACGCGCGCATGCGTAAAGCATACATTACGCATAGTCGAAATTAGGAAATTGCAACCAGAAAACTATTTGATGCGTATTCGTGATATTTATGATGAGGAATTTGATTTAAATCATATCAAAGACGGAATACATTGAGATGAAATACTACATTTAGTAAGGAATTATAAGCCGAATAAAATAAAAACATCTGCCCTTAAGATAAGGATAGTGCTGACGGATCAACTTCCAGTTCATTGCGTGCCGCATCTCAGCGCAGAGCAGAGCAGCGTGAAATTGATAAACAGATTTCAGAATGGTTAGAGAATCAAAGGATATGCCTTTATCCATTTCTTGCAGCAATTCCACTTTTTGTTTGATGGACATCGAAACATGCTTTCGCTTTGTAGATCCTTTGGTAGCTCCAGAATCGGAAATTCTTTTTGACATGATCGAAAGTTCAAGCTTACTTTTATAGAATTGCTCTAAAGCACCGTTCCCACTGGGGTTTATCTGAGCTAACGGAGTCAGTTCCCTGTGTCAACTAGCTCCGCTGTGCCTGCAGTTCAGATTTTTCAACTTGCTGCTCTATGGGGAAAAACTGGTTTTGGGGATGTGTCGACTGCGTTAGTTGTGTTCGTTAGCTCAGATAAACCCCAGTGGGAACGGACCTTAACAGTCTGCCAAAAATAATAAGCCGAATTCAATTAGAAGATTAAGGAACAATGCATTCTGCAATATTAACTGAAATAGATAATTCGATAATTTTAGCTTAGTTTATATTCTGTCCGTTACACAGGAAACGCGTATGCGTTAATGCATTATGCGTTGACGCATGCTCAGAAAGTTTGTAGCTTTGAGGTCCGGATTACAGATCATTCCAGATTATGGATGTCCGGATTAGACTTTTGACTGTATTATATTTTTCAGGAATTTTCATGTTATATTTAATGTATAACTTATATCTGCTTTTCATACTTCCTGAAATTACATATTTGTTTGTGTGTTATTAATACTTGTATATTTACAAAATTGAATGATTACTTATCTGTGTAATTTCATAGCTTACATATATATTAGTTACGAATTCAGTTTAGAAAACTTGGATATAAATGCATAGTAATGTTCTTTTTTTAAAATGTTCAAAACATATAAGTGTACTATGGAAGTCCACTGGCAAAGTTGTATGTGTTTTAAATAATATTTTGCCAGTGAAAGTATTCATTATCTTTAATTCTTTTCAAGTTTATGTGGAACTTTCTAAGCATTATCTGACCGTTTTAATAGAAAAATTTCCAATTGTGTTGTGCTGCTGTGTCACTGTCATCACATAGATATTTTTGCTGTTTTTTTCACAATATTTTTATCAGGCTATGAGGGTATTTGTTATTTCCATGCTTGGTTTGTGCACATAGTTTAAGAGAAAGGTTAGCATCATACTTGTTGAAAATAAAGCTTAAGTCTTGAAACTAAAATAATCATAATGTAATCTATTGGCATGAATTTTGCAATTTCATTTTAATAATGAAAATTTTTAATAATTTTATGTAGAGAGAACGTAATTTGCAGTATGAGGAAGTGTAGCTGTTGTGATGTCAAAGAATTTTTTTTTAACATAATGACGTAATTGAAATCAGTATTATTGTAAAGTTTTATTTGATGACACTATTTTGATGGGGCAAAGGCTAATTTATGAGGTATTTGAAATTTGTGCATGACTGTTGACCAGAACATAAGTTGTTGAATGAAAGGAAGAAAAACTAGTAAAGGAAGGTTGCCAGCAGTCTTGTTTCTGTTATTTTTATTTCTAGAAAATGAAAATCTGCCTGTGTCAGATGTTTCCTTAAATAAGCAAAGTGTAAATGTGGGCTTGCGTGTTTAATACCATAATTAGATAAATGCATGTAATTATATGAATTATGGATTAATTATACTATTTCAGGGATGTGCTTTGAATTTTTCTTTTAATTATTATATAATTACTTCTTTAATTTTTTTTATAAATCTTTTTGTTCAGTATAGCATTTGGAATTTCCATAGTAGTGTCAAGAGAATCTTATGTATTTGGCTTTGAAGTCTCTCACTGACAACACTTTGATTTTGACTTGCCAGTAGAATTATAGAGGAAGCTTCTAATATGGTATTTTTATTGTGTAGTCTTTGACTAATATTCAGCTTTTAATTTGGACAGTTCTATTTATTTGCATCACTTTGAATTGTGGTTATTGTAGCTCAAGAGTGCATTTCTGTTCCAAGCTCTGCTTCAATAAAAAGTTTATTTAAACCTTCTCAAGATGCGTTGTTTTTGGATTTAGTAATAAGTCATTTCATGTCTGTTAGGGTTATAGGACTATAATAGCATTACCAGATAAACCATATAACTGTATGCACTAAAGTTCCAATAATTTAAAAAGAAAAGAGCTTATGAGTAACTTGACTTTTTTCATAATTTAAGGTAATTACTGGTATTATGTATATTTTTTATTATGTTGACTTTTCGCAAAATTTAAATTTTTTTTTCAAATTTTATTTTTAGCTAAATCGTAGTGATAGTGATAGTTCTATGCCATTATATCGTCGAGGTGGACCGTTTCAAAGAAATTCTCTAGAAAGGAGAAGCCTAAGGTGGAAAAAGGTATACTGTGTTTTAAAAATAATTGTGCATGCCTTCATGTATAACATGTGTGTTTCATTAGCAGTATTTGCGGCCGAGCAGTAAAATCGCTGAACACTGGTAGTTTGGTCTGAGGTTCGAATCCCGCGAACGGGCTGGCTGCATGGGCGTTTTCGTGGTTTTCCCCATGTGTAACATGTATACGAGCCAGTTTCCCTTAGAAAGTCCTCCACGAAGGCATCCCTTCTCTTAGGCAGATAACCCTCGAGGCTTTGCCATAATCACACACACACACATTAACAGTATTTATTTAAACTTAAGTGAATTTTCATATGAAGCAGCATTCATTTTTCTTTTTGCTTTGATTCACTTAATTTGCCTGAACGAACTATTGGTTATCAAAAGTTTTATTGCATACAGCATTGAACCCCAATTAAAATCCGAGACAAAGTATCAATCTATGTAACTATTCTTTATGATTTGAAGGCCATTAAATATCTGTCTATGCATCTTATGTTCTGTCTAAGAGATCAGAGGTAGGGAAGAGGGAGGGCAAAATCTTCCCTTGCCATCATCTGAAATCTGTCATTGATGGAATGGATTATCACTGAACATTAGCTGTTCAAGTCTGGTTTATATTGTGGCATATGGTTTGCTGCATGAGGTTTTTGTAGTTTTCTTGTGTGATGTTTTCCTCTCAAAAACACTTCTTTAGGTCAATAGCCATCTTTTTCTTATATTTATTTTTTAGTTTTAATTAATTAATTATGCATTAATTGGTCAAAATTGGTATAAAGCTTTAGAACATGTTTTTTGTAATTAAATACAGTTATGTTCCTGAATCTGCAGTTTCATTTATCCATGATTCAGACAAGCTGGGAAAAAAGAAGAAAAAGCTATAAATTTTCATAAGTTTCAGAATGCAAGAACATGTCATCTCTCAGCATAACTAAAATTTACAGAAATCGGTTTCAATGCACACAGTACAAAGGGAATCACATAAGCAGAATATATGTAACTGAGATGCTATCTCAAAATCTCATTTCACGAATAAATGCAAAATGGAAACTACAGTAGTGCCAAGAACATAAAAAATGGAATGTTAGGTGTCTAACACTCCTAGCATTATCCTCATATGTTTCTACACACTCCTTTTGGGCTTATATGACTAAATATGAGAAATGGGGATTGAATCTTATGTGTATTTTCAGGTTATAGGAAATCTTTCAACCTCTTTGCTTGTATCCCAACTTTGATGGTCATGAATATATTGATAAGGAATATTAGCTGTCAGTTGTCAGAAGTTATTTAACTTATGTTTGTGTTTTTTCCACTCATTCTTTGCTTTCACTTTATTCTCATTAGTTGTGTTATCACAGCTGTTTTGTTCTTAAATTTCTTATTTACTACAAAAAGAGTCTCAAAATGTTAGTATTGCTGCAAGTACTGGGAAAATTTTCACATTTCTACTGTTAATTTTGTATTAGTAGAAATATGGATAATTTTTATTCCTAATTCTGGTCAATAGCTTCCAGTATATCTTATGTATGGTATAAGAGCTGTGTTTCTACCAACTTCACTCACTTAGTGAATTAAGACAAGTGAGAAAGGACGTACTTTAGACTTGTAAGACAGTCTACTCTGAAGTACATTGACATTTTGCATAACTATATTTAATAGTAATGTGTATAATATGGTATAGTGACAGAATACCTTTGTACTTTATTTAATATTTGGATACTCTATGAACTAAACTTGAATATGTATATTGCAGGAATATTCTGTTTTATATAGGGTTTGTTGTTATTCATGATTTGGTGTGGGTCTGGTGAGTTCTAAAAGATAATTCATTCTTCTAAAGATAATTCATTCTTCCTAATAAGGTTTACTCCTGCAACTGCTAAGTGTCTGCCAGTGACCTCTGTCAAAAGTTCGGTGTGGCATACTTTGTGCACTTGTTTAAGTTCAGCCATCCAGCATAGTGCTGTCTGCAGCTTCCCTTTCAGGACGGACGTCCAATGTATGAGCTCCGTAAGAACGTCTCTTACAGCCGGGTGTCCCATCCATGCATCACTAGAGATTGCATTCAGAGGACGGGTGATGCGTATACGCATTTTAAGCTGGAACGTTTTTATGAAGGCCACTAGATTGCATTCTATGTCCATTACTTTTGAAATGAACACAGCTTTAGGTTCCTGACCTTGAAATTGATATATTCTGCTTGACCTTGGTATTTTACTCATCAGCTCTTGCGAGGGTTAGGGGGAAAGCGTAAACAGAGATGAGCTCTTAAAATTGCTGCGTTCTAATGAAAACATTTGCGTGTCTGATTTATATCCAATTCCTTTTTTATGCTATTTTTTCCTCTACTATGTACAGTCTTTTAGGGTTAATATGTTCAGTTCTGTTACATTTTGCATTGCCTTCAGATATATTTCCGTTTCTTCTCTTTTTATTTCGGAAAGGCCTAACCTCTTATGGCGGGAAGGTGCTGTTTATCAGAGGAATAATACCCTCATATGGTTAATGAACAATTTACTAACGCAAATGAAATACCCTCATATGGTTAATGAACAATTTACTAACACAAATGTGTGAGATGATTCTTTTTCTAAAGAGTTAGAATGTAACACTTTTTCAAAGAGTTAGAAAGTGGTACTTTTTCTAAGAGTTTTCGAGATTTACCCCACTCAATCCTCGTTTTAAATCTTGTTACTTCTTACTGTAAATAGTCTTTATTGTGTTGTTTTATTAATTTTTTACTTTATTGATTAATTTTATCAATTAAAACTTTGGAATAATTTGAATAGCACTTGTGAAAATTTTTTTACAAGATAAGGACATTTTTAAGTATATTTTCATGTATATTAAAGAAAAAAACGTTATTCAGTGCTAATTTTAACATATATTAGAGCTCAAGTAATAAGGTAAAATGATACCAAAAATTACAATGCTAGAAGTGAAACTTTTTTTTTTTTTTTTTTTCTGATTTTTTTTATAAAATTAGGCTTAGCAATGCAAAACCTCCGTCCTGTACGGTGACTCCCTTCCATCCCGCGCTAGTGTCTTAAACAAAGGTGCGCCATCGTGAAAAGGTTAAGTAGCAAATATTGCACCAAAGCAAAATGCAATAAAACATGTTTTAACGTTGCCAGATGTGTAAATGTTGAGTTGCACCATCTAATTTGTAATAGAAATTCTCATTTCATGAGAGTCATTATTTCTGGAGGGACATTTGACAAGTCAAATGCTTCCTTTGATATTAAAAAGATCCTAACCGTTATTTAAGATTTGTGCTGTTATTTTTGTTTGTTAAAAGTTTATTATTTGCAGTAATATCTAAAGTATTTCCTTTACTGAATGTTAATAATATATTTTGCTGAATTGCTTTAAGTGAACATATTTGCTGATTCTGGCTTTCCTATAAAATTTTACAGTAAAACTAGTATTAACATAATGTTTGTTAAATTAAAAAAAAAAATAATAATAATATTAGCTAAGAAACATGTCAATGTATAATTTTGGACACAGTGTATAAATATAATTTGAAAATTAAATCCAGTTGTGATGAAATGAAATTTATGTGCTTCATTATAAGGGTTTATTAATGCATGCAACAATATACAAAATGGTTGTGATCATTATGTATAAAAAAATAATTCCTTTTTCTTAGTGAATTTATCTGGTATATTTTAACGTTAATCAAACATTTTTAAAACAAATTTTCTGTTTTTTTTTTAATTTAGCCTCCTGTAGCTTGTTCAAAACATAGGTCAACAAATTTTATGAAATCGGGAACAGTTCGAACATCATTAGACTTAGCTTTAGATTTGCAGGCATTTCACAGACGTCTAAACCAACAACAAGAAGAAATAAATAGACTAAAAGAACTGAAAAAACGATTGGAAGAATCAAAAATAAAAGGTATGTTATATATAGAGAACTCATGGAATATTAATGTAGTAAATTTACTTAGTGTTCTTTTGTGGAGAGCACAACCTTTCAAAACAATGCTAACAATGTGGATTAATTCTTTTCATATTTGAGAAAAATATGTTGAAGTTTGAAGCTTCGTATAAAAAATGGTAAGATTTTGAATTTTATCAATTTTTCCTTATTTTGTATTTCAGGTCCTTTTTCAGTTGTAGTAACTAACCTCTTTGTTTTCTGTATATCTCATATGATACGTTTAGTTTACCTCTGTAACTGACGACCCTCCTGTAATTAGTTATGCTGAAATGGAACATTTCATTTCAAATTTAAATAAATACCTCAGAAATATAAATTATCTAAATATAAATTATCTCGGAATGTTGCGAAAACTTACTTAGTGGAATCTCCAGAGTGTTAGCATCGTTGCGATAATATCATTTATTATTTTATTCAATGAAAGTAAAATGTATAATGTCAAGAACGCCTGCTCATAATGTGGAAGTGTTTCACGCAGTGCAAGTGACTTAAAATATTTGTAGGTAAATATGGCAGTAAAATACAGTAAGCAGTGATTTTTAAATTTGTTGGTTTTTTTTACTCATTATTGTGCATAAGTAATTAAAATAGGGGACTGTAATCATTATTACTAATATTACATTTTAACTTATTCTGTTTTTTATTTTTATTATTTAACATATGCAAGAATCAAAATAAATAGATAAATAGCAAGTTTTGTAGGAATTATTTTTGCATGTTAGGCTTAACTCCAAAATGCAAATTAAGTGCTCTAAGGTCACGGGCAGACAGGTTATCTTCGTTCGCTCAACTCCAGATGTGAAGAGGTTATTCCTAGTTGTGAAATGTATGTTTGCAGATTTAGGTTTTTTTTTAATTGAAATGCATTAAATTTATTTCATTGCTAGGGATAAAATTCTTAATATATTCTTAAAACTGAAGATTATTAAAAATTTTATAGATTTTCCCCAGCATTACTTTAGTAATGTTTCTGCATGTGCTAAGACATGCACTCTGATTCTGTTGCCAGCTGAAATGCTTTAAAATTCTTGATCATAAGTGCAGAAGTTCAAAAGCCAATCAGCTTAAATCATTTAAAAGGGATGAGGTAAAGGTTTATTGTTCTCGTGAAAATATGAGTGAAAAAATGCTTATTTTTAAATTAAAATTTTTTTAAAGTAGAAATTCCTTTTGGTGCAAATGAAAATTTACATGGTGTTTTTGACTTCATTGGCCATGCTGAAATGTATAAACCTTCCATCCGCCACCTTACGGAAAGACTTTCTGCATATTCCAGCATTTGTCATCACAGTGAATAAGTCCTAATGATAATCATTCAGTAATGTGGACATTTTTTTCTGTTGGTTCTAGTAGAAACAGTTATATGCTGTCCTTACCATAAAGTTCAAAGAATTTTGGAACTCATTTCCTTCAAAAAGGAAGAGAATTTTGACTGTCATAAGAATTTTGACCTGCTAAATTTGAACATGACTAGAAAACTGAATTAGCTTAAATTTACCAAATAATTTTATTCTTAGTAAAATGTGGTATATAATTACAGTAGAATTCCAATAATCTTAAAATCTCTGTAATGTGTGCTTTGTTTTGGATGCAAGTAAAATTTATATTTTTAAAATATTCAGCATAATAAATTTGATAATTTTTTCCTTATATTAATAGGGAAGTAAACTTAAACACATATTGTATTTATAATCTACTTTAATTGAAGGTAATTTTTTTTATTTTTGCAAGCATATTAACATTTTTAGTGCACACATCCGAACTCTTAGTCTAGGATTAGGAAGCTGAGCTGATTTTTTGTTAATGATAAATCCGTACTTGAATCATATGTCTCTGCCTTTTATTATTCAGTTTATGTGGTTAGTATACATAAAGAATTCATTTGTGTTCAACGTTCAGGGTACCAGGTTCCAACTTAAGTGCATTTTGTAGGAGATTTGTTTGCATCTTATGCCACAAGCAAACTTTGCATTTTGTGCAGGAAATTGTGGTTGTGTCGGTTTTGGAAATAATGGTAAAGAAAAATGGGCTAACAACACTAATAAACTCAAACAGTCAATTCTGGCACTTACTATTTACTACTAGTGTTATTAAATGACACACAAAATATTTTGATGTGTTTGTACAAAAACACTTAAATTCCTCAAAATATTTCCCTCTCATTTTCGTTCCTTTTTTTTTCAGTCTATTATGTTTTCTCCTTGTACTTGCATTATTTTCTTTGTATGTAACTGTATTTAAAATACATAGGTGTTTTGTATTTTGTACATCTCAATTATGAGATTTAAGTAGGGTTTAATGTGTGTTACTGAGTATGTTTTACTGAAAGCAATTGAAATTTAATGCAAAAATTGGTACAGAAGTAATGGTAACAAAATTTTATAAGGCATGATTTATAACACACAGGATTTTTTAATCTGCTTTCTGGTCCCAAGATGTGTAGATTAGAGGAATTTTGCTGTATATGTGATGTGTAACATGGACTGTTTGTTGCACAGGAACTGTCAAACTATTCTGATACTTGTGGACTGGTTGCTAACAGTATGCTATATGGTATTATAAGAGTATCGTTATTAAATGTACAGTATAGCTGCTATAATACAATAAGCATAGTGTTTATGTGGCATAATTCTTATATTTATGATACTAGTCACTTCCTGGGTCAGTCACGTAACATAGCTAGTATAAAAAGAAAACAGTATAATTCATTAATGAGTTTAACTAGTGTAATTTCATGAGTCAAACTGTAATTAATTATAACAGAACTGCATTTATTGTTTTTAAATTGCTTAGTTTGTTAATTGATTACAGACAGATTAAATTTAAAAGGAAAATTAGGTAATGCACTTTTCATTGAATGGCAACAAAGATGGTAGATAAAACAACATGGAAGATAAAAGTATTTTATATTGGGCAGTGGCAATGCATTTCTTTTAAATTACTGAGTTCTTTTAATAAATTTGAACTGCAAATAACTTATCATAAACACCAGCCATAAACATTAGGTCATCCCAACAGAGGTGAAAAACATTATTTTTAAACTATCAAACAAGAAAGTGCCTGGAAAGAAACATGCAACAATCATTTCAATTCCCAAACCAGGGTAAAATAACTTTAAAAGTCAGAAAATTTCGGGTCGATTGAAAAAGTCCTCCAAACGTGGTATAAAATGTTGGAACCAGCTTTGTTCAAACTCCCTGATTAGCAGTTTGAGCTCCCTAAAGGGTTATCCACCACTATGCAAGTGACAAGTATTGTGGAATTTGTCAGTGATGTTATTCACAAACACCAGGCCACTGCTTTGTTCTTGCTGGATGTGGCAAAGGCCTTTGACCTCCTTCTCTGGCGTGAAGATTCAATCTCTGAACTCACTAAGCTTAATCTTTGTAGAGAGCTGGTCCTTATCGTCCACTGCTTTCTGATTAATAGAACTTTCAGCATCAAGCAGGGCAAGCGCTACTCGGTATCTACCAAAATCCTAGCTGGTATCCCACAGGGGTCAATTCTTCTCCCAATCCTCTATCTAATTTATGCCATGGATAATGGCATTAATTTTATCGCATGCTATGACGATGATAAAGTTGGGTTCTATGAATGTTCTTGAGTTTTATGAATCCCGTATTTGTCATTCCTCGTTTATAAAGCTAGAATGCACCATATAGAGGATTGTTGCATGCATTAATACAGCAAAATCCAAAATGTTAATTATTGGCTGTTGCAGGAGGAGCAGCAATGATGAAGAGATCACACTTTTAAAAAATGGGACAATGCCTAAAGTCACCAGAGTAACTTATTTAGGGGTGAAATGTAATGTCACACTGACATGGAAACCACATGCTTTGGCTGCTGTAGGTAAAGCCGCTGGGATTGCTAGGAAATTAACTCCTCGAAGCCTCCTCTCCTCTTGACCTTGTGCAGAAATAGCGGTTTTATACAGCAGTTATTTGTCCTATTTTGAAATGTGCTGTGCCCACCAGGAGCTCTGTTTCAGACAGATTTTAGCTTTGCAAGCCTTTCAAAACAATTTTCATTGAAAAATCACCGGGGCACCCTGGTTTGTATGCTACAATTAGACAAGCACCTCAAAATTGATGACTTAAAAGAATATGAATAAACTTGCTCCAATTTCTTTATAAATAAACTTAACTCCAATTTTTTCAAAGCTACCATTAATAACACGGTAAACTATGCAGACAATTTCAAATATGAATTAATTAATACAGATGTGAATTTTAAGACCTTTCATTACCTGCCTACCCCATAATCTCTTGTGTAACACCTAATTTTTTGGCTCTCTTAAACGTTTGTTGGTTTTTCACATCTTTAAGTAAACAATAAATTACTGCCACATCCATATGTTAGACCTCTTTCCTGCCTGGGTATTTTAATGTGTCCTATCCCACAGCATGCAAATCATACGTAAGCCAGAGCCACTACTTCTTCCCAACATTCACCATTGTGGTCCCACCCATGAAGTTTTTTGTATATGAGGTCTCCATAATCAGAATTTCTTTAAGGTGCTAGTAATAGCAGCATAGGCATAGCTCAGTGAAACTATCATATACATTTGTATAAATGCATCAATTGTAGACCATTGTTATTTATTTGAAACTTGGATACTTTATGCTTTTTGGTGAGCTGATTTTGGCCTAAATTGTTTGTAATAATGTGTGCAATTTTTGGTATCTGCAGATATTGTGCTCTATTCATAGATGATTGTTTAATCATATAGATTTAAAAATAGGATGATGATTAATTGTTGTATATTTTATGCATATTTAAAGAGAAAGTTGTTTTTGGCTAGTCAAATTGGCCTGTTATGATATATGCAGTAGCAGATGGAAATAATAGTTGAGTTTTCTAGTTTGTGTCATTGTCTTGTGTTGAAAATCCTGTATTGTAGTCTTGAAAACTGCTAAAGATATGTAATTAACTTTTATTTATTTTTAAGTACTGTGTTATTGACAAAATTTGAAGCCTAGGGTAGTTTTAAATATGAATATATTCTATTAATTATGAAAGACTATCATGTTTTAATGCCTTATCAGTTTTATTTTTTTCACAAATTCAATCAAAAAATGTCACATTTTTTAATAAACAAAAATATGCACTGGAAAATGCTATTAAAAAGTAATATTTCTAATTATTTTAAGCATTTATAACAGCTTTTTTAGAGGACATAAAATAATGTTGTCTTCCCTGGAAGTTGTCTTTTCTCTCTCATGGTTGCCTGACAGGGAAGTTAAATTTACAGTTGTATATATAAAAAAGTACAATTACTATGCAATTATTTCCCAATTACAATTACTACATAATTATTTTCGATTATAAATACTACAACTACATTTACTTACCCTGTGTTTCAAATATCTGATTTAGTGTGATACATCTTGAAACAGGGCGAGAGACATATTCCAACGCCACAAAAATCCGGACAAAAATACCTATTCTCTTTTCTAATTCTTCTGTGCCGTTGTCATTTTTCTTCAGTGAACGTACATAGCACTGTCTTGCAGGTCTTAGTTTTTTGTCTGTAGGTGGAATCACCTCTAAAATATGTCTCTCGTGTCAGTCTTAATGGAATTGTTAAATTTTCAGGTTGACATTTTCCTTCTTCTGCTGCATATCTTTCAATTAGTCGGTCGATATCTAATCGAAACTAAATTTGTACCTTTACCACCATGTTTCTTGTACAGCAAATAAACATTCCGCAAACTGATGTCTAGAAGATGAAAAAAAAAATTCTGTAGTATTTCTTTCCCCCTTTTTTTATCACAGGATAAGTATTTAGGTTGTGGTCCATTTGATCTACACCATCCATTGTGTTCTTGTGTGCCATAACAACCCTCGGTTTTCGCTTTATGTCATTCTTGTCAGTGGGTACTTGAACTATTTCTGGATATGTACTGTAGATATAAGAGACACAGCTTTTTTGTCCATCCATTTCATGATGCACACTTTCCTTTTTGGTAAGCTGCCATTTGCCCTTTTTGAAATTTTTCTTTCAACAGTGCCTTAGGAACTTCTTTTCTCTGAAGTTTTAATGTCCCATGCATATCTGTGCTAATTAGGGCATCTGGTATTTCAGGTGATGAATATAAGTTATCTGTTGTCAGACGGTATCCTTCATATAAAAGTGGTTGCATCAGTGTCATTACAACCTGCTACGATTTGCTCAAATGTTTGTAACTGTCATCAAATACAGTTCCTTTTCCTGTGTAAATTTACATAGACCATAAATATCCAGTCTTTGATTCACAAAATACGTATGTTTTTATTCCAAACTGCGATCATTTTAGTGGGATGTATTGTTTCCAACTTAGTCTTCCTTTGTATCTCATCTGTGGTGACATCTTATTCAAGAGTAATGACTTCTTGGAACCGAGTTTTCAAATGCTTTTGCATGGGCCAGATTTGTAACTACTTTGGGCACTTATGAGAATTTATGTCAAATTTTTCATTGTCTGAAAAATGTAAATAACTATCAATTAACTGGAAACGACAATTTGACATTACTTTGGAAAAAAAAACAGTGTAGATGTAGAATGCCTCTTGCTCCAATACTACTCAACTACTGGCAGTACAAGGTCCGTAATTCAGACGTCCATTATCCGGAATGATCTATAATCCGGACCTCAAAGCCACAAACTTGCGCAAGCGCACAAAGCCAGTAAAGCCTTAATCCATGCGTGCTTCCGATAGTGAAGAAAGTAACAGAGAATGTTATTGAAAACGAAAAAATTTCGATTGACAAGTTGGTATTCTCGACACAACACTTACAGGACTTCTTGAACAGTGGAACTTTGTAACTGAACAAGAAATTATCTGTTTATAGAATTAAAGAGAAAGTATTTGCACAAAAAGCGAAGCAACTTAAACAACTTACATTGATAGAAATGTTTACTAAAGTAAACAAATAAATATTAAGCTTTTTTTCTTAAATTTTGATACCCTCTAAATCATAATTCCTCTTTATTTCATAAATTACGGTTTCATATTTTTAATTGTATAATTTCTGCATGCCATCTTACCAGACTTAAATTGATGATTTATAATCCGAAGAAACCCCTAATCCGGAATCGCCGAAGTCCAGACGAGTCCGTATTACGGACTTTGTACTGTACCTTGAAAAATAATCAAAGCAAAAAAAAAAAAAAAAACCTGTATTTCATCTTTTGATGTTGGTTCCCATTCTTTTTCTTCCAGAAGGTCTACTAAATATGCTATTTTGCGTGCACTGCTCAGCATATCTATTTGTTTTTAAAACAATCAGGTCTAGCAAATAATCATCCATGAAAGCTTCATAAAACTGAAGTTTACTGTTAGCTATATCAATATTCAAGTTAACTTTTGAGTTTCCAATGAAAGCAACACTCATCTAAAAAACTTCCAGAGTCATTTGCAGATATTTCAGATTCTGCTTCTGATTCTCAAGAAATGAGCTCCATACATTCTGAATCATCCATTATTTTATGATAAAGATAGTGTTGTTCAGAGGCCAATATTTAGAGTTAAGAAGCCATCGTAGGACAACATACTTTATTTACACAAATAATGAATAAAGAGATCACACAGCAAATCATATTGACCATCACACAGCAAATATCTTCTCACCATCTCCGTATGCTCGAATGACGAATGTGTCGGGAGAAGAGACAGCTGTGCCAGCATAATTAATACGCATGTGCATAAGAAAAAATGTTCGCTCACCTCTACCCAATACACCCCTCATGCGAGCAAAATTTTTTCAATACAAAAATGAAATGCAAACAATATATAACTCATTACATTAAGAAATTAAGGAAATTATTTTCAATGCATACATTAATTTTTCTTCACTGACACTCTTAGTAAAAAAATCTGCAATCATATCAGTTTGTGAATATTCCAACTTAATGACATTGTCCTTTATTAAGTCCTTCATAAAATGGAAATGTAAGTTCATGTGTCTGGATTTCGTAGAAGATCTGGCATAGTTGATCCACTGGATAGCTGCTTGACTGTCTGTATTCAAAACCACTGCACCATTCAAAAATTGTTTACATTTTAATTCTGATAATAAATTTGCAGTTCATATAATATCATTACAAATTTCAGAAATAGAAAATAATTCTGCTTCACAAGTAGACAGACAAACACTTCTCTATTTACGACATTTCCAGGAGATCAATGAATCACATAGTAAAGTAGTACCACCAGAAAATGACTGACTTACCATTTTCTGCATTTCTCCAGCTAGCATCAGCATATGCATTTAAAACTCCAAAATCATTGCATAGAAAAGTTTTTTTTATTTTTTGTACCTTTTAAATACTTTAATACCCTTTTAGCCAAAAGATAATGCTTTTTTTCTGGTACATGATTAAATTGTGACAAATAAGTTCTTACAAATGATATATCAGGACGTGTTCTATTCGCTAAATGTAAAAGTTCCATAATTAATTCCTGATACAAAGTTGCATCAATTTTCTCATTTGTACATGAAAAACCTTTATCCGCCCCTTTAACGATTGGCATTTTTACTGCTTTACAATTTTCTAGATTGTGTTTAGTCAATAAGGATTCAATGTATTCAGTTTGAAACAAACATATACCATTTTCAAGTTTTTCTATTTGCATTCCCAAAACTTTTGAATTGGTATTTTCATGTAACAAATACATTTTTAATTTTGGAAACAATATTTTCAAGCATTTCTTTATTATTACAGAATACAGCTAAATCATCAACATACAAACACAATATAAAAATGTTTTTGGTATTATTATAAATGAATATACAATTATCAGATGCTAATTGTACCAGTCCAAAATTGAAAAATACTTGAATTAACAAGATAATTATGTAATTTTTCATTTACAAATTCTAAACTATTGTCTGTACTCAAACATTTAATTTTTTTTACCAGTTAAACTTCCATACTTAGCTTTAAATTTAGAAAATGCTACAAATACTTCACTTTTACTTTTAAGAAAATAAGTAAAATACATTCCAGAAAAATCATCCACTAAGATCATAAAATATTTAGGCCCGCCAATTGATTCAGTTTGAATAGGACCACATAGATCCAAATGAATTAATTCTAAATTTTTGGAACTCTTATAAATGTCAATATTTGGATGACTGTTTCCAGTTATTTTACTTATGTCACAAATGTCACGCTTAAAGTCACTTACATCATTAACCTTTTAACTGTCATGCCCGAGATAGGTGTTCGAAAATGTCACGCCCAAGTATTTCTCGGGGTAATTTTTTTTTTTTTTTGAGTGCATCATATTGTCATACCCGAATATATATCGGGAGATGTTTATTTCAGCTACATTTGGTTTTTCCAATAAAAAAATTTGACAATTTGTGTACCCAAATCATCCAAATAAGTTGACGGTTAAAGGGTTAATATCAATGTATTCTTTCATTTCGCGATGTGACCAGCAGGGTTGCCACGCTACCTGGAAAACCGGGAAAAGTCAGGGAATTCGAAAATTGACCAAAATATTCAGGGAAAAGTCAGGGAATTTAAGTATTTTTGTCAAAATCTGGAAAAGTCAGGGAAGTTCATACAACGATCCCGCCAAAAAAAAGCGATTTTTGCGCCGACGTCGGAAGAGGTAACTTTTTTGGCGAATTTTGTATCACGTGAGTGTCATTCGGGTAGCTGGCATAGAGCCAATTTTCGCAGCTCCAATTTGATTGTCTTTTAGAAAGGCAAAGCAACTTTCCCGCAACTTTTGGTTTCCAGTATTCTCGAGAATCGCATGTGCAGTGCATGAACTAAAGAAAGTACCTGTTCTCGTATAAAACAAAATGGGTTTAATCCTAGTATACGGTACTATGGAGGTTAGAATCAAAGAATATGTATTGTAAAGAAGGAAAACCTCTCTGCAACAGATGTGGCTGTGGCTCCGTTCCATCATAGAGGGAAACAGCTGTGCATGTCTGATATATCTGTCACCAAAGCTCGAAACCGGTGTCGAAGTTCGAAGGTCACGTTATCAAGAGTTCATAAAATGAATATCGTTTAAAATTTCTTTAACCACTTGCGCTAAAAAGACGTGCCACGCACGTCAAGATGCTTTTGTCTCAAACCGCGAGCGACGTGAACACCACGTCGATAAGCATTTATCGCAAAAATGAAAATAACATGGTGCACACTGTTTATTTCTCGAGTTACAGCTCTGGATTGCACTCGCAGATGCGGAGCGGCGTAAATGAGACACTTTACCGCTTGTTATATTATAGCGCGCGGCACGGCAACCGTGAAGTTTAGTCTTAGCGCAAGTGGTTAAACTCTAAAGGAAAAGAAAATATTTTTTGGCGCAAGTAAATTAATTCACGGATTAGTTATTTTCAGAGGAAAAAAAAAAAAAAAAAAAAAAAACCTACGAAAATCCGTTTTTAAAATTATTGCGAAAAATCCAAGAAGAAACGTCCTTTGATAAAACGTTTCTTCTTGGATTTTTCGCAATAATTTAAAAACGGATTTTCTTAGTTTTCTTTTTGTCAAAGAGCGTTTCTTCTTAACACGTGTTTCTCAATTTCCTGTACACATCGCGGAGAGGGAAATTCTGACCGCCAGGTTCCGTCGCCAAATCCCTTGGAAAATTTTCCCTCCGCATTCTAGCAGAGTAATAGCATTTTACTTGTATGGAACCTTTTCTTCTTTACATAGACGTTCTTTGGTTAGAATAATAATGGGATTTGGCGACATCTTGATGCGCAGTAAACAGGTCATTTTGGTCTTGGCGACAATTTTCAAAATCGTGCCAAAGCCTTACCGTATACTAGAATTTTACCGCAAAATCTTTTTAAACCATTTTTTTTTTCTTTTTAATAAATACCTTGCCATTTTGCAGTAAAATAAAAAAATAGTAATCAGTCATCTAGGCTAGCCATGTAATATAACTATATTCGCTAAAATATAGATGATTATTCTAATTCAATTTTTAAGTAATTATTTTTATGTTATTCATATAAGTTAAAGTTGCTTCTTCCCTCTAAATTTATTTATTATTAGTAAATAATATTTCCAAATTTCAGGAAATTTTCTCTGGCATAATCCTGAAATTAATTATAGCAGTATAATGACATACCATCACGAAAATTAATGCACATATTTTTTCCTTATGTATGCTGCAAAATAAATATAAAATATCTCAATTTATTAAAATAGATTTCTTTCTCTCGTTTAGCTGCAGAATGTCTGCAAAAAAAGCCTTATTTTATTGCAGATTGGGAAGATTCTAATCTCAATCTTCAGTGGAGAAAACAACAACTATTATAATTATATTTATGTTTTCAAGTGTTAAGGTTTTAAGAACATACCTCACGCAAATTAAATTTACCTAAAATCTAACCTAACTATTTAGCATTGCGTTGTGATTTATAAGGACCGGATTAGCCTCGTGTTGAACTGGTGATGATCATGAGTAATAATTAAATAAAACATACATTTGTTATCCAATATATATATCTTAAATTTTATTAAGTTTCTTAAGTGGAAAACTAAACAAAATTATCAAACAAAGTATACCAAGAATAATTAAGAATAAATGTCCTCTGGGATTTATTGAATAATTAAGTGAATTTGCTACACAATACAAGTAATACCATAATTAATTTACCTCTTAGCACAGCCAATGTACATTACGCGGATAGACTGGAATTTTCTTGAAACACACCTGGAAAACCTGGAAAAGTCAGGGAATTTCATTCTCCTGTTTGAGTGGCAACCCTGGACCAGGCCGTCGGCAAATGTAACAAATTCTTGGATTATAGTTTTTATTCCTCCTTGATACGAATGCTTCAGCGTTGGTTCCATCAGGTCGTTTTCTATTAGTTGAACTGTGTGTAGACTCTTCTCATGGAGTATTTCGAATACTTCATCAATTGTTTTTTCACGCTGAGTTTTTACAATTTCCCTAACTTGAGAGAATTTTCCACGAAGACCAAGGACTGTGTAAAACACCAATTCCCGAGGACATACTTCTAGTCCTAGTGATTGGCACTTAATTGCTATTCCTCTTGCTCATACGATATAATCATTAGCCGACTCATGCAACTTTCTAAATTTTTTAACTCGCTACCGGCATCTATTTTTCGATCTTCGGCTTGTCCCATAAATGTTGACTTTATTTTTTCCCAAAGAATTTTTGCATTCTCTTCTGTGGAGAACTGAAGCGCCTGTTGATCCTATAGTGAAAGTTTTATATGTGCTACAGCGTCAGCGTTTTTCTCATTCCACAATCTTTCATTTTTCTCGTCTAAGTTTTTTGGTTTTATAGTCGAAATTATCGAGTCAAGTCTTTTCAGTGATAAGGCAGCTTTAATTTTCAGTGCCCAGATAAAATAGTTCTCGCCAGTTAATTCGGGAACATTACACTTCTCCATTTTTGGCTTCCAAAGACAGTTTCAGTTTCGATTTGGTATTTTTTATCCAATTCTTCTTTAAAAAACTATGCTTTGCTACCATTTGTTGTTTCAGAGGCCAATATTTAGAGTAAAGAAGCCATCTTAGGACAACACACTTTATTTACACGAATAATGAATAAAGAGATCACACAGCAAATCATATTGACCATCACACAGCAAATATCTTCTCACCATCTCCATATACTCGAATGACGAATGTGTCGGGAGAAGAGACAGCTGCGCCAGCATAATTAATACGCATGTGCATAAGAAAAAACGTTTGCTCACCTCTACCCAACAGTTAGTTTACACTACTTGTATATAAATGAAGTTATCAAATAATTTGTAAAACACATACTAAAAGCTAAACACTCTAAAGACAAAAACTCGAAGTGTAATGCAAAACTTATGAAAAAGCGGACGCTTTTAGAGCAAACAGAATACACTTCGCAAATTAACATTTTGTTCACAACTACCACCATCTATACGACTAATTTGATATTAAAAATAGAAAAAATACTGCCAAAACAGTGAAAGCGACAAAGAAATCGGATTACCTGCATTCTGTATGGCATGATTACAGGCATGAGTACGGTCAAAGTGGGCAAGGCGTTAAGTGTTTCAGGTTTTTTTTTTTTTTATACGTAACACTTTTACTTCTAAAAGAGAGAGAAATTTCTATACATAATTCATACCTTTTGAGCATGTGCAAATATTGCTAATGCCTATTAGAGCGTAAGCTTGTCACATTTTCTCTGTTAAAAAAATAAATAAATAAATAAATAAGTGGAGGATATTTCAGTTCCCCTACAGACGTTTTCAGTTTTATTCGAGTTCATTTCAAACATGCTAGAAATTTGCAAACCAGTTTAATGTGACTTGTGTAACTCCTGTAAACATAAAATTCGATGGGCAACTTTTCTTTGGAACAACTTCCATTTCTGAGCAAAACTTTTTTAAATGGCAAGTTTCTATTTGTAACTTCATAGATAAAGAAATCAGAAGGAATGAAGAATTATGGGACCTAACTCTGCAATTTCTTAGAAATGGAAATCTTTGAGAAATTACATTTGAAGAGATGTTGAGGAAATTTGTTGTTTGATCTGACGGTTTTATTAAACTGTTTCCATTTGTGTCATCGTCACAAAACGTGGAAGCTTGCAGATTGAAAATAAACAAGACGGCTCGTGCAATTAACCATTTGCTTATCCTTTTTGCTACCATATAAATAAGCCATGTAAAGACTTTGAAATTGTTGTGATGAAAAGTGAATGAAATGCAACAAAGTTTTTTTACCTAGAGATTGTCATAAAAAAATTCAAAGGCATTGCTAGTAAAAGATGTTACGTTGTGTTAAGGGAATAATCCTGAGGATTTTCCACTTAAAAATTCTGTTGAATTGGAAACTGTCATTAGAAATCTACTAATTTCAGCTTTTATCAGTTTCCTGTTATAAAGATAATTCTTATGTTTTCTCTAGCATTATATGAGTTTTTTAATTGTAGTAATTATTGATTGATTTTTAGGAAATGAGGGATTTGTCCCAAAACATATTGAAACAAAACTGCAAACAAAATTAAGTCAAAGTGTTAAGTTGAAATTAAGTGTCTGAACTAGGTTGAAATCAGTGTTAATCTAAGCTTGCTGGTGTTAAAAAAAAAAAAAAAAAAAAAAAAAAAAAATTAAACATCTAATTTTCAAGTTTTCATATTTCATTTATGTTGTATGAATATGGTATCAATTTATTGTTATTAATTTTTTTCATTGCTATTGTAGGTGACTGTGATGTGCCTCGTTGGGTTACTGAAAATGAAAATCTGCAACTTGCTTTGGCTGGGGTAAGCAAAGGAGTAAGTCAGTCTTATTTGCATAATATATCGTATCTCAACTAAAAGTATTATTTATTGGAAAACTGAATATTTACTACTGTTTGCCCACCTCCTTAATATTGATTTTTAGTATAAATAGACCTAACAGTTAACCATTAAATCAAGATTAACTTTACTGAAAATAGGTTTGAATGTATAATTAAGAGCTTTTCTTTAGCTTTCAATTATACATCTTCTTACTGTTATGTCCTTGAATCCATTCTAGCATGATTCCATAAAGTTTTAAGTTCATAGTTCATGGTTAAAATAACATGCTGAATAATGATTATTGGAGAAGTCAAACAGTAGGAATCAGCATTATATTTGTAAATTTTTCAGGACTAGTTTCTATAGATTAACAACAGAACCATCTGCCAAAGTGCAAATGAATGAAGTAGAAAATCGTGATAAGAATGACTGGAAAGAAGACAGGTATTTTGGGATGGACTGCTTGCCTTTTAGTTTTGATATATTGAACGTTAGATTGTTTGCTATGTATAGCAGAATTAGTTAGTTTAGGAAACAATCAAAGTATTTTATGAAATTCGGATACAGTCTTAACATTCAACTGAATATTGCACTGTAATCAGCCAGTAGCAGCCGGAGTTGTGTTTTGCCTGGTAAGCCAAAATAAGTGAAATCAGCTCCTGTTATGAGAATTGAAACATTAGCAATCATGAAATTCCGTTTAAAATTTTGCCTGAAATGAAGAGTTAAATTCCCTGTCATAATGCCGTACATTTAAATTTTTGTGTTATTTGTAGCAAATAGCTTTAAAGCAGTACCACTAATATGTTTTCCTCGTGGCACAGGAATGAACGAAATGCCACTACCTGTATCAACAAGAAAGTGCATGTTTGTATGTTTATCTCATATATATATATATATATATATATAATCTGTAAGTGCTTGTTGCTATTCGAGTATCCATGACTTCTTTTGGAATAGCAGCCGGATTTATTTTTCTGATTGAAAAGGGCATGGAGGAACATACAAGCATCAGCTGTAAACTCTTGATGACACCAGTAAACAGTGTTGGCATTATTTGTGTGCAAAGTACATTGCCTGTTTTTTTAAGATTGTGGTTATTGCAGTATCCTGGATTTTGATTGTATTGTTTTTGGGATAAGCATTCAACTTGCTTAGTGAGATTCTGTGTTTATTTGTTCATTAAGCTTGATGCTTAAGAAAACACTGTATTTTGCTTAGTATTTGATGCTTAGCAAATAGTTGGTTATTTGTGACTTCCAAAAGCTTATCTGCCATTTGGCTAGACAAATTGTATCTGCATCAGGAGCTAATAAAACTGCTTGCATATTGACAGGAAGCCTTAATATCCATAAGTTTTTTAGAAAATCATCATGTATTTTGCTTGCTGTCAAATTTTTAATTTGTTTTGTAAGAAAACTAGGCTTTTGTCACTTAATATGATAAGAGTTTAAGTATTTATTGAAATTCAGAATCTTGAAATCCTAATAATAGTCTGTTTTTTAAGGTAGATATTTGTAATTCTCAGGAAGTGTTAAGATTATATCTGAAGAGATGTTAAATATATCTAAATTTGCTACAGTATGCGAAAGTTTGGTGTTATCGCCGATAATGCCAGCTTGATCAAATGCCATTTCACATTACATTAGGCATAAAGCGATATTTGATTTCCAGATTGGTGGTATTTTCAAAACCACTTTGTAATCCTGATCTGTCACAGTTTCTTGAATCTGTAACTCTGCAATTTTCGAAAGGTGTGTTTTTCCTGAAAGTGACAGACAATAGAATTGGGGGCATGTTTTGCTTTAGTGGCACCCCACTGAGGGAAAAGGATGAGTAAGCCTTTACAGATCAGCTGTTTGATACATTAATTTAGTCATGACAAAATGCAGGGGAGCAAAGAAATCAATTCCCATCATTGCAGTTCTTTGTTTGCATCTTGTTTGCTGAAATAGCAGGCACTTAACACAAATGTTTTTCAAGACTCGTACTCTGCTGTACTTGTGTGTACTCTGCTGTACACACAATCACTTGCATTATTTCACAATCGTGAAAGTTGTTGGAAGTGATAATTAAGTGCTTCAATGTTTGTAGTGGAGATGAATATCTGGTTTCAGATTATTGAGGGAGAAGCTGCTTTGATCTGATGTCAAGATTTTTCAACTGCCGTTTGAGGAATTTAGTTGGGAAAGGTGGATTTAAGTTTCTGTTTTGGGATGACGAATGCTTTGGATTGCCTTAAAAATCCAGTGCAGTAAAACAGGCTGTATAAAAGGCATACTTGTGTAGTAGGAATTTCTATCATAAAATCCATATGAAGAGTTTTGCTGCACACTTGAAAATGCAAGTGATTAAGCATTTATTTTAAAATGTACTGAATCAGAAGGTAATGGAAGTTTTCCAGAGAAACTGTGGTTTTAGCTATTGGAATAGTTGCTGATAGTTTGATTTCAGTAAGCACTTCTCGATCCTCGATCATCACTGATGTGATCTCTAGTGCCTAATGGGGTGACTCCATGTTATGATTGGTAGGTTACTAATTGGTGTACTAGTTAGGTTGTGTATTATTTACTGCATATAGAACTAAAAGCACATATATTATAAATTTGTGGGAAGCAATCAATTGCAATACAATAGCAATTGATAATTAATATTGAATGTATAGAAATAAATTATTTGGAGGTTAAGTTGTCCTCAGTATAGGAGGATCTTGCTAGAGTGTCTCTTATTTAGAGTCTTAGAGTGTTCTGTGTTTTTGCTTTGTCTGAAACAATCTGCAGACTAAATTATTGATGCCCTTTTAATTTTTCAGTTGTATTTTTCTTCCTCTGATTTGTTAAGGTTGAAGCTGATATTAGAGGAGCTAAAGGGTCATTTGATCTTCAGCCCCTTGAATTCATGAGGCTTTGATGATGAACACATAACATAACATAACAATAGTGGCGCTTCCTTCTTATGAAAAGAAGGAAAAGAGTTTAGGCAATATTGCCCATTACTCTTCTGCCATTTGATCATTTAAATCAAGGGATTTAAATGGTAACTCCCGTAAAAGGTAAGTAATAAATAAATAGATAAGATCCCAAACTGACACCAAATCTATAGTATCAGCAAAAGATCCCATCTCTAAGTTCAAGGTGTCGGTTGGATTGTGAAAACTTCCCTGTTGGATGGAAAACCGATTCAATCTTTCCCAAACCACCAAACGCAAATTCTTGACCAAACAAGAGTGCGATGGAGAGTCGAGTCAAATAAATAAATAAATAAATAAGGAGGGCAGAGGTGCATTCTCAAGCCAAATGGCCAGGTAGTGTATAAAGATTTGATATATATTTTCAAATTATATTCCAAAAAACAGCTATGAGAGGGAAATCCCTGCATAGTTTCTTTTCAAGGGGGGGGAAAGAACTCATAGGGCATCTCAATGCTTGTTTCTTGTGGTTTCAAATTCACCTTACCTGTAGGTGTTTAGTATACATCAGAAACCCTATTATGCCAGAGAGCCCTTTGTATAGAAGGGCTTGATCAAAGGTAATATAGGGAAACCCAAGGAATTTGTTTTTAGGGGCAGAAAACACCGGACATCGTCCCAGAAAGTGAAAAGGTGTTTCCTCTTCTCCACAAGCTGGGCAGAGAGGAGATTTGACAAGACCACATTTGTGGAGATGCTTAGCTAGATAAACATGTCCAGTAACAATTTGAATTACCTGGCGTAGGTGAGTTCTACTGAGGTGTATGAGTTTACCTGAAAAGTTAAGTGTACTGAGCACCAATTTAGAATGAGCTCAGTCTGGTAGTTTAGACATATATCATCATGTTTGTTCTTTATCCAGCTTCTTACTTCTTTTTTAACAGTTTGATATGAAACTGGATAAAATGGTTCTGGGCCAGACATGGGTAGTTGCGAAGCATCTTTAGCTACTTTATCAGCTAGTTCATTTCCAGGAAAATCACAATGACCTGGGACCCAGACTAAACTAATGGTATTATGGGCCTGAGCCAGAGAATTGAGATCTTGAGTACAGTTCAAAACACAGTTTTGTAACTTGACACGATTAGCCAGGGCAAGGATGGCTGATTGGCTGTCAGAGAGAATATATATATACTTATCAACTGTATTTTTAGCTAAGAGCTCCCTGGTGACCATATTGATCGCCAGAACCTCGGCTTGGAAAACAGTTGTTAATTTACCAAGGTATAGATGAAATCTAATGAAATCTTCAGATCCCTTGGTTCTTATAATAGCTCCATCTCCAGTGAAGTTGGATTTTGATCCATCTGTGTAACATTCAATTGATCCTGTTGCATTTAGGTCAATTAGAGATTCTATCTCATTCCTTTTTGGTATACGAGTTGAGAATAGTTTATCTGGAACTGTTGTTTTAGTAATTGCATCTTTGAGCATATAGATTATAGGGATCTCATTGCCCAAGTCCAGACATATGTCAATGTGGCTTTTATGACCAAAACCTGCCTTGATGAACAAAACACAGAATGCTAAAATCCTGACACTAGCCGTGAAGTTATGACTCTTGTAATATTAAGTGGAGGTATTCCTATACAAGTTATTGTCCGTGCAGTGTCAAAGCATGTCATCTCACACCTCTTAAAAGCTCAAAGAGTGACTTGTGAGGGAACTGAGCATGTTAATTCCTTATCTTTGTGTGGTTTATTTAAGTATGGCAAAGGTTTTAAGGGCAGTCTGCCTGAGCAAAGGAATGTCTTCATGGAGCACATTTTTATGATACTGGCTTGTATGCACTTTACATGTAGGGAAAACTCACAAAAACAGCTAGCTCGTTCGCCATGATTTGAACCCCTTTGTTTGGTCCTTTATGTGTGTGAGAAAGAGGGAGGAAGGAGAAGGAAAGTATAAATGTGGATTGACTTCGAATGCTAATTTGGAAAGTATTAAAATATTTGCATTCTTTCAGTTTCATGTAAATCTTAAATTTCTGTAATATGTTTTATTATTTATAGTTGAAATTTAAGTAATTAAAACACTGTTTACAAAAATATTTGATAGCCATTCAGCATACAGATTTCTTATTTTAAGTGTGTAGTATTTCACTTTTAAAATGCATAGCTGTCAAATCCTAAAATTCCTGATTATTTCTGCAAACTGCTGTGCATTCTAATGTTTGCTGCTCCACAAGTTGATCCAAAAGTTCTTTTCCACCCCCGATGGTGGGCACTTACCTATAACGACATTGGCCGCTACTAAGAACAGAAGTGGTGTCCATTTTATTATGGAGGCACCTAATAGGTGGCCACCGTTACCTCCTGTGAAACAATTTTACATCCATGCCTTCTCCGGGATTCTTTGGTATCGCAGTCAGGCTACCCTAACCACTATACTATCTGGGCGCCAGTTGATTCTAAAAGTCATTTTATAATCACACCAATGTCAAAATGTTACAATTTTTGTATATTTTCTATTAAGTCAGATATTGTATAATTTTAAGTTTTTTTTTTTTTTTTTCCTAGGTCACAAAGTCTAATTCAGAAGAAAAAAAAATAGAAAAGCTTTTGAAGAAAACTTCTAGAGAGATATACAAACTAAGAAAAAGCCGTAAGAAACAACCTGATATTACTTCATTCAGGTATGATATAAATATGTGTGTGATTGTAGGTATATATATTAATTTTAGTTTGGATTCAAATGACTTCTAAACTTAAGAACCACCACATGTGAGAAAATTCACCATGTTTTAGAAATGAATCAATTAAAGGAAATCTATCAATTATATGTATGATGCAAAGTTCAAAGTCTTGAAGTCCAGTATCCAGACAACAAGCACTTTTTTCATCTTTCTCTCTTGACATTCGTGTATTTGGCTTTCAAATACCAGCCAGCTGGGGAATCACACTGTGGCTAATAGCAAGAGATTGATTGACCGCACTTTTGGCCCTTGAGAGGTTGTGGAGGAGAGTTAACATTTTTCTATCTAAACTATAAGTAAAGTCCCAAGACATAATATCTGTTTGGAGTGGAATATTGCTCATACCCATTTTCTTTCAAGTGTAACAGCTGGGAAGAGAGAGAATTAGATTCATAAGAATTTAAGTTCAGTTAAACCATAGTTATTCGTACTAGTTTTTTGTTAGGCCTAACAGCCGGAAAGGTAGAGAATTAGACTCTTAAGAACTTCAGTAGACCTCAATTGCTCATTCTGATCCCCCCCAGCAGCTGGGAAGAGAGAAAAAATGAGATATGAATGTAAAGAACATAATGTAACACAGCAAATTATACATTTCTGTAATTTTCTAATTCAGCTTGTTATATTTTGCAGGATATTTTACAACTATCTTATCAGAATTAAAGTTTGAATTTTCAATTATGTCAAAAGAAGTTTATTTCTAGAACTGAAGCAGGATCTGCAAAGTGAAAGCATATGACACTTGCTTTATATAGCGGCAAGAGCAAATGGCAGTACAATTTGAGTTTTATAAAGTGAGATGTTACAATTAGGCAAAGGAGCAACATTATTTTGGTGTAGATTTTAGAAAGCAAAATTTTCCAGTTATTAGAATTCTTGAAGAAATGTATAAAAGTGCTAATAAGTGAAGCTGGTATAACAAATTTTTCATTGCGATGACAATGCCCCAATCAAGTAGTGGACTTTGAAATCTGTAGTATGGCTTTAAATCCAGAAAATATCGCTACTAATGGAAAAGAAGGAAAAAAAAAAAAAGGTTTTTTGAGAATGAGCTTTCAATTGATAGTTAAGTTGAAAATCTCAACATGGCAGTTACTGAACTTGGAGAAATAGAAGTCTGTAATTGATAATGAAATTATGTCTGTCTGTAAAATTAAAGAAAAATATTTGTACAAAAAAGGAAACAGTTTAAATAACTTGCTTATTAGAAGAAATGTTCCCCCCCCAAAAAAAAAATTTGGATTTTCAAAGATAAAAAAATGTTTCATTATTTCATAAACAACTATTTAATATTTTGGCTTTAATAATTTTTATGTCATCTTGTTTGATTAACCCTTTGCGGCATGGTGGGTCAATATATGTCCCACCTAATTAATATTTATTTTCTCAGTTAGCAATTTCCGTTAGAAATTTTCTAATCTTTTAAAAATAATCTATTTTAGTTATTATTTTTCTCAGTAGATGTTACTACTATACCAGGGCTTAAGTTTATAAGCAAAAAATATTCAAAATAGGATCACAAAAGTGATATCCATGTATCTCGCATTTTTCAATATTTTAAAAATTTTGGTATACAATTTATGATATGTATGATTCTTTTTAATATTCAAAGGTATTTTATTTTCAAAAATCTTAATTGGATTCAATATTTTATAACATTAATTTTGCAGTTGAAATAAGTGGGTTAAAATTTGTCCCACCACACACTTGAATTTCCGCTCAATAGATGGCAGCACTCACAATTATTTTTCTTTTCTTTTTTGCATCTTTTTTTTTTTTTTTCGTGATTGCGCTCGCTTTTACATCCGTTGTATGCTCTGATGTGCTAAAATGTCTAGAAAAAAATTAACAACTCAGGAAGCTTTGGATTTTTTTGCTGAATTGCCATCCGATTGCGACTCAAATGCTTCAGATGTCAATTCTGATTCAGATGAAATTGAAATCCAAGAAAGAATAACTGAGGTTGAAGTTATTGCTGAAGAAGAAAAGGAAGTAGTTATAATTTGTTTCGCTTTTTAAAGATAGACTCATCTATGCATGTGGCACTGTAAATATGGATCGGAAGTATCTACTCAAAAATTTAAAAGACAAATTTATGTCAAGAGAATATATAGACTTTTCAGTTAGCGATGATTCAATTTATTGCATAAAATGGAAGGATAAAAGATCCGTTTCTATCCTGTCTTGCTTGGAAAAGGCAACTGAAATGAAAGAAATTAATAGAAAAGAACTAGATGGAAAGACAAAAAAAAAGTACTGTGCCCAAACAGCATTATGTCATATACTAAGAATATGGGATATGTCGACTGATTGATCAACTGAAAGGACTATATGAAATAGACCGCAAAAGCAAAAAATGGTGGCACATGATTTTTTTTTATTTTACTTTTTAGATGCGAGTATAGTAAACGCATTTATTCTATTTAAGTTTGTTCGCGAACCTGATCATGATGTAAAAACAATGAAAGATTTTCTTCTCTCAGTTATAAAAGGTCTAATGGCAATTGCAGGCAAGAAACAGCTGAAAGAAAACTGAAATCCCCAGTTCAAATAAAAATTAAAAACGCTTTCGTACAACCAGAAAAGAGACTAAAAAATGTAAGTAAAACGCCAAAGAGAACGAGCAGGAGAAGATGTGCATATTGCAGCATATCGAAAGAAGAACGACAAACATTTTGGGTGTGTGAAACATGTGAAGTGCCTCTATGCTTACAAAAGAATGAAAAAACATGTTTTTCAAAGTTTCATGAAAAATGACTTTTTTTCAATTTTAATCATATATAAATGTTTTTGAATCAAGTGCCAATTTTAATATTTTATTTAGTATCATATGTACGAGTATCAAATTTTAATCTTAAAATAATATTCAAGAAAATATTTTCTTTTGTTCCTAAAATTTAAAAATATTAAATATATGTATGCAAAATGTGCATATGCAAAATTTTACAAGTCATGCATATATGCAATAAGTACAAAATGCATTTTAGTGTGTTTATTATGAATATTTTAGAATGCACGCTTTATTTTGTTTATTCATTCCACATAAAATTTTTTTTTCCCTGCTATACACCAATATGCTGTAAGACATGTGCTAGTTGCATGGTGGGACAAACGGTATCCCACCTTCCACCGTAAAAAATAAAAGCGCAGAATTTTTTTCAAGCCTTAAAGGCACTTAAGTAAGTCCATCTGACTTATTCTAAGGCATTTTTTTAAAGATTAAAATATATTTTAAATATGCGTGTCGCAAAGGGTTAAACTAATAATTTTAAATCCATTCAAATGAGCATTTAAAAAAATGCAACCTCGTGTCTGCCCTAACCATTAATTATTTTTTATTTCCTTAACTTTTTAATACACTCCGGAAATAAAATAGATGTCAGACTGACATCTGCATCTTCAGAAATTACTTTTGGTATTTTGAATCGAACAAATTTATTAAAAGTTCTAGCTCAGTCCTCAGTTTATGAATATAAAAATTAATTTTTACTGTTATAAATAAAAGTGCTTTAAAAGCAGGGAATATAATTTGATAGTAGGTGATTGTAATTTTTTCAATGCGTTTTGTTTCACTCTTTAAAATAGAAAGTTATGTCTTACTACAGTATTCTCGAATTTTTAATATTTTGCCTTTTAATTTGCTGGCAATCTGTGTTTTTTTTTTTTTTTGTTTTGTTTTGTATGTTTTTACTTCCTTGTACGAAGTAAAAAGGAAGTATTGTAATCGTGAAAAGTTTCAGGCAGCATATTTCAATGAAAATATCCATTTTGACCGCTATCGAATGCAATTTAATGATGTTTTTGTGTGATATCTGTACGTAAGAACAGAATAAAAGACTCTTTTCCTCCAAAATAATTATAAAATTGCTTTAAAATTAATTCTCAAGAGAATTTTTCGTCCCGTCTCTACGAACGTATGTTTGTACGTAATCTAGCATAACTCAAAAACGAGTAGCCTCAGAACGTTGAAATTTTGTATATAGGTCTGCTATAACATGTAGATGTGCACCTCGTATTTTGGTTGCAATCGGCCGCACCAAACGTATATAAATATATTTTTATGTATATCCACTCTGTTACCCGGCTCAGTGATCTCAGTTTCTTTACTCTTATATGTTTGTAAATTGCACATTTTTTGCTTTAAAAATGATTGACTTATGTTGTTTTTATCTTCCGGTTAAAGTTTTTATGCCTTTAGTACATCTGTACCTTTGAATCTTACATTTGAAACAGCAGACTAGTAGATTTGTTGCCAATCTAGAGAAACTTAGCTTCGCAACAACAAAGATAATGCCTTAATTTATTATTGCCAATTAAATCATGCTTAACCCTTTGACGCGTGGGGATCGCGCCCTGAAACCACCAATTTTTGAATTTTTTTCTTTTCTTTCTTCCGAAATTTTTGATTGAAAATCAATTGATTACTGATCTTTTACCTGTAAATAACATAAAATGACTGCAGAATCATACATGTTTTAGGTCTTAGTACTTCAAATTGAATGCCTTTTAAAATTCGTTTTCAATGAGACAAAATAATTTCTTTTTATTAATATAAACAACTTTAAATTTCAAAAGTTATTCATCGCTCATCATGATTTCTATCATAAACAATAAAAAATAGCAATATTTAAACTCCATATATAAAAAAAACCCCTCTATATGTATGGCATTTGCTTTGTGGTTTCAGGGCACGACCACTGCACCACTAGATCGTGTCACAATGCTCTAGGCTCGGTGGTCGCGCCTTGAAACCACTGCTCTTCACAATGGCATTTGCTTGCTTCTGAAATAGGAATGTTTATTTTTACCCGGATATAGATAAGGGGTTTTGAAATCACAGAGTTATTTTATTTTGTGATTTTATAAATTGTTTCCTGTGGTTTAAATTTAATGTAAATATACTTTGCTGTAATTAAAAATAGAAATCGCATAAAGTTTTATTTAAATTAAAAATATTTTCTGAATATTTTGGGACGAAATACAAATAAAATAAATATGAATGGGAAACAAATGATCCGTATCAAAGCCAAAAAGACCAAGCCCCTCCTCATTAACAAAAAACCACAAATTTCATGGGCCAGATGAAAAGAAACTGAATAACTCTGGATGTATATATACCAGTGAAATTTAGATCCAATCAGTGTACATTTTGTAGCACAAGGAAGAAACCTCATAGAAGATACATGTGGCGAAACGTGCAATGTGGGCATGCATGTACAAAAAGATAAAACATGCTTTGAACAGTGTCACAAAAAATATTTGTTCTTTGAAATTTAAAAAAAAAAAAAAAAAATCCTTATTTTATTGGATTTTTTTTAATCCATGTAGCCAAACATAGGTACTTTTACTGCTATAGAAAAATTACATAAATGTTTATTTTTAAAATTTTTTCTGAAGATTTACTTTGTAAAATAATGTAAAAAAATATATCTATTATATATTATGCAATTCCTATATGCATTTTTTTAAAATTCGTAAATTTCGTCATTTATTAGAAACGCGCATGGAGAAAGGTAAGTTTATTTTTCCTACTTACCTCGGCAAGTTTCAAAGCTCTAGACGCGCGGTGGTTTCACAGTGCGACCACCACCTACAGAACAATGGGCAAGAGTTATATTATTTGTCTCTAGGATCATAATATTCAATTTCTAGAGTTTTTAGTTAAAAAAATTATAAAAATAATATCGCGCATGTCAAAGGGTTAATCCTCTCTGGAATTTTTTCGAGGAAATAAGTGTTTAAGATTTACTTCGTAATTTTTAATATAGGTATTTTGAGTTTTTATTTATTTTTGCCTTCTCGCAAAGTGAGAGCTGAATTAATTGAATGAGAAATACTCAATCATCTGTGAAAAACTGTTTCTTTTTTGTTTGCTTACTTTCTTTTATACATCGTTCTAGCTTTATTATAGTATTTGAATAGAACATGTGGCCACGATTAGATAATTCTATACTTTAAATGATATAAATTTTGTGCATTATGAGTTATAATATGAACGAAATATAATACTGTTAAGTGAATCTAGCGCCAAAGTGTAGCTATGGTAAACAAATACTAGAGTGAATTTTAAAGAATGCATTTATTCTGTTGTGGTTTATGCACTGTCGGCGAAGTAGATTTAATTCAATCCAATAAGTTTAAATGAAATGCAAGAAAAAATGCATATAATATAATATTCCATACAAGGAAGTCATGTGAAGTACACATCAGATTTCTTAAATCAATAAAACATGTATCAGTAAAACAACATTTCTAAATATTAGGTGACTAGATGTTGAATAGCTGTTTTTGCAGCTGTATATAGGAGCTGACTTCAGGTATTACTGGTTGCTACAGATTGATGCTGTTGCCTTTTTTAATTTCCCAACATGTTACTGCAGTTGTCTTAAAAGAATGATTAGCAATTTTTTTATACTAAAACTGTGCTTAGCAAATATTCATTAATGTGATTAAAACTATGCTCCTCAGTATTGCTAGTACCTTCTAAAAGTCATCAGTGAAATAGTTATTCTTGCCTTTGCTATATGTCACAATTGAAGTCACAATTGAATTGACCTAACCATTACCATTGTTTTTGCCAGTACTTAAAGCAAGTGATGTATTCTATATTGCTTTAATAATATTGCTACGGTAATTCCTGCAAGTGTTTTAACAATTACAACACTTGCCTGAAGCTCCCCTGCAGCAGAATTGAGAAAAAATTTTAATAAGTTGTTTTGTATGGTTAGACACAATAATAAGAAACTACGTCCTGTCAAAAAGTAAATAAAATAGCATTCAGCTTCTATAACATCCCTTTGCTGATTTTAATGAAGAAATGTGACAATTCTTTTTACCTTATAATAGTGTCTTCTTAAGCCATGTTGGTTCACAGTCATCTTTTCTACCATTCACAACTGAAAATTAAAAAAGGAAAGTGCATCATTTAATGAAATTTGTTGGTCAGTCAGTGAATAGAAATTTAGAAGAATGTTAGTTTTTTTTAATTTGTGATTCAGTGATTTGGGCTGCATTTTTTGAGGAAGTATAGTTAGTTCACAAGGTGAACGTACTAGCAAGTTAGAATTCAAAGTATATCTGGCTACCTTTCAAAGATTGCAAAGCTGTCTATCAATGGTATATATGTTATGGTCATTTTGACAATCATTCAGTGATTTCCGCAGTCAGTGGCAGTGAGGGAGAAAATTAGTTTTGATCTGCTTAGCATTTCCATTGCCTAGTATGAAACTAATTTAAAAAAAAAAATCCAATATGTTTAGTAGCTTGTATATTAATTTTACAGAAAATAGAACTTAGTTGGGAGTCTTGTAAAGCTAACAGTTTTATTTGGATTTAAGTTATGTAAGAAAAGTGCTATCTAAAAAATAATCATAATGGAGAATAAACTGTCATTAGTTTTGTAAATTTCTGGCTGAATGAATGAAAATTGTTGCATTGGGTTACTTTAGATCAGGCTTTGGCTTTATTTTTTTTATATTTATAGTTTCTGTCGTATTTTTAATGCCAGAATTGCACAAATGATGTGCTTAAAATATTATTAGACATATAGTAGTTATGTAGCTATGGTTATATTATTCAATTTTTTTTTTTACTGGCCTGTGCAGCATATACAACTTATAAGGCACTCTTTCCCCCCCTTTTTTTTTGGCAGGGCGGTGTAGTATTTACTGGCTTTACAGTACAAAGCTGATAGCTGAATTCGTATATTTATTTTCCTATTTCTTTTATGAAATCATTACTAAGTCTTCTATTTATGCATGGGATTAACATCTGAATAAAACCAGCTTACTACCAATGATAATCCATAAAGTGTAATTATTGATTTGAGTAAATTTTGCATCTAGTTCTGCATATTATGAAACGGTAGATAATTAAACTATGAAATTTTATAACATATATCTTGTTTAAAGGGGATTCTTCAGTGTAATGACAATTTTGATTTTTTTGGGGTGGGGAGGGGATGTTGGAAAAATTTGGTTTAAAAAAATGAATTTATGATTTAGAAGTTTCATAATGTAGAAATTCATGAAGTGAGGTATGATTGTGCATATGGAATAAAAAGTGATGCCAGCTGAGGGTACCTGTATGTTTTCAGAAATGTTGGCACTAAAGCATTTTCCCAGTTTAGAAAAAAATCAGTAATCCATTTTTTGTTTTTTAAGGCAAGTTATAGCTAGATAGTTGAGCAATATAATTTATTTTTAGAAAGATGTCTTAAAAGGTATGTGCATTTAATGTTTTAGCTTTTACAGGTTGCAAGTTTTTTTTTCCCTTCAAAAAGAAAAAGTATTTTTGCTAAATTTGTGCTTTTTAAAATCTTGCTAATTTTCTTAAACTTCAATTCCTCTACTTCTGCATTTAATCTGCTACTGTTTATTATTCAATCTAAACAGTTGTTTTTATAACCTTTTGTTTGATGCCTATATTATATTTAGTTTTTATTAACTGATAAATACTGTATGTGGCTCACGATTTTGATTTTTAGTTTCTAAGAGTAAAATTTTTTTTCAGGGAGAAAATGGCATTTTTCACACGTGTTGATATGACTATCCCCTTGTTACCATCAGAAATAAGTACAGATGGAATTCAGACAGTAAAAGCAAGTTCTCAGTTAAGGCCTCTTGCTAGCAGTAGTGAACAGAATAATGTGCAGCAAAGGTTTGAGTATATTATTGATCCTGAACTGGGAGTTCAAGTGTGACACAATACAGTATTCATATATTCTTATAATTAGTACATAAATGTGTTACATAAGTGAAAGCATTTCAAAAGTGCCTTAAGCTGGGACTTATTGGAATGAGAAGTTATATTCTTATGCCTTCATTTGTTTTCTAATTTCATTCATGAAAATCATGAATATTGAGTGCCAACAAGCAGAAAACATTTCTGGTTACTCATGTTAGTATATATGTACAGTTGTATCAATTTAAATGCTGGCTTGTTAATGTTTATCATGGTATAAAATTTTATTGTGTGTTTAAACACCTCAGTTATGCTGAAATCAGGTTATTTGTCTATGCCAAATGGTCTTTTGTTGATCTGTGCTATCTATTCATGTGCTATTTCAAAGATAGAAAAACCTGTTCATGTGCTATTTCAAAGATAGAAAACCTGTGCAAGTGCAAAGTAATGACAATCAAAAATCACTAAAATATTTCAGTAGGGATTTTCATCTTTAAAATATGCAGCACCCTCTGAAAAAATTCTCATGTGGTTTTTGAAAGCTTATAAAATCAGAATCTGATAACAAAAATGTTCATATATATTAGAAATTTTATAATTTTTTGTATATTGAGGCCCAAAAGAACTATTTGTATTGAAGTATTGCAGCTTTTTATCTGCCATTATGTATTTATGTTAATAATGTCTCTGTGATTTATTGTAAGTTACTTCTTCATTCCCTTTCACCAACTACTTTAAATTTGACACAATCCTTTGTGCATTATATTAACTAAATGCCTTTGACTAAAATTTATAAATGGAAATAATTTCATTTGTCAGACATCTTACTGAAATGAACTCCGAGGATAAATTCAAAAAATGGCTAGAACATTAGTTTCTTTTAGTTTTTTTTGGAGGGGGGTAAATATTTTATAATGTTTATTGTTAATTACTTGGTATTTCAGAAATTGGTGAAATTCTGATGATCTTCAAAGGAAAATTATGCTTTATAAGAGTTCAAAAGATATCTTTAATTAAGGGTATTTCAATGAAATTAAGTGTACACTATCAATTTATTAAAATGTAATGAAAAATGTTTCTAAATTATGGGAAGGGGAATGTGGCAATGTATATGTATCTTATTTTATTTTGTGTCTAAAATCTAGAAAGTATAGAAAAATTGTGATAATGTTATATTTTGGCATGTTATTTATATTGTATCCATATGGCATATTTTAATTTTAAGATTTTGTTTTTTAAATTTTCTTTAATATCTGAATGTACATATCTGCTAATGTTTGTGTTTAAAAGGAGGTTGTTGAAGCTTTACCATATTTGAAGTATAGCAAGATTTTTAAAATTTTTTGTTCTTCACAAATAAAATTAATTTGGAGTTCTTAGATCTGTTACATATTGAATTTTAAACAGTTTTCTATTAACATTTAAACTTTTCTCATATTTTACGTTGTAGTTCTTTCTTTTGTGATGTATGTGCGTCTTTTCAAGGCAATTCATATTGAAAGGCCATTTTATTAAAGATAAAAAAATCTTTTATATTTCATATACACTCTCCTTAGGTTACTGAGTTGTTTTTTTTTTTTTTTTTTTTTTGTAAGTGTGTAGTGGCTGAGATGCCACTCTAAATCATAGTCCTTGGTTTTTCAAGGTTCAGTATCTGGTCAGTTTTCCACAGTTAATGTAAAAAGTCTGTCTTAAGAGAAATGTAGAGTTATTCTTGTCAAAAAAATGGCATAGTGTTTTCCTAATGAAATGTAAGAAATGAATGTAATCTGTAAATCTGTAAGAAAGAAAGTTTTGAAATGGGGAGAAACTAGATTTTAAATGAATGAAAAAAAAAAAAAAGTAAAAATTTTGCTAGGAAATTGTTTTTATAAAAAGTATTTTCCTTGCATGTTTGAGTATTAATATTTGGGTAACAGTTGAAATTTTAAATCAGCATGCCTTGCAGCATCATTCACTCTCATAAAAAGTTGGTTTGTCAGTTCTGGTTCTTGTTCCTTTGGTTAAGCATTACTAAAATATGTATATTAAGTATTTTTTAGCCTGTATTTTCAATATGGGACAGTGAATGTGATTTCAATTTGCATTAGCTGTATTAAGATTGAATATGTTTTTACCTCTAATGTTAAGTTTCAACTATCCATATAGGTTTTTTTTTTTTTTTTTCCAAATTTGGCTTTAACTGTACATTAAATTGAGCTCTCGAAATTTGAAAGATTTTAAGCATTATTACAGATGTGGAAAAATTATTTTTTATCAATGTGTTTTAAGTAAAGGCTGTTTGAACATCTCCCAGTGTATACAAAGGCTCTCTGCTTGAGGGGAGGGTTCTTTCGTATAGCACTTGCTGAGCAAAACTGACTTGTATTCATGTTACATATGTGGAAAGCAATGAAAACCAGCTATATAGCAGCCCAGTCAAACCTGGGTTGAATTCCCAGAGTTCAGGTAACCACTCGGTCGTTGGTGAGGGCTCCCGTACTTTAAGAATTAAATACGCCCTGACTGATGTTAAGGCTGTGATTTCTGTTGATTTTGAAGGTAAGTTCTTAAAGGAGTATTGCTGTGTGCAATGGAATCCCATTTACCTGAAGTACTTGGGGGCTAAGCAGTTTCATAAAACACTTCTTATGATCAAGTTCTTTTTCATGGAAGAAAGAAGTCATTGGTGCTTTTAAGCATTTGTGAAACTGATGTGTTGAAGACATTTTTCAAACATTTAAAAATTAGTTTTTCACTTTTTAATTTTATCGAAAATGAAACAGTATTAATCATAAGTATCAATACCAACCATTTCAATGAATAATTGCTGGTTTTTAGTTGTTATTATGATCGTCTTTTTAATTAAAGTATTAAATTTCTGCTCTTTAGAGGTTTAATACTTTAATTAAATCTGAAAAATGTTTCGTAGCAATAAGCAGTTTAAATGCATTATGTGTATTTCCAAAGCTAGGATAAATTACAAAAGCAGGACTGTGATAGTAAACCATAAACAACCTCAAGTTTCTGGTTTTAGAATTCTTTCAAGTGTCCAATTTTATTCTTTCAAGTGTCCAATTTTAGAATTTTTTTTATGGTATGGTATGGTATGAATGTGAAAAGTAGTCCACTGAACAGTTTTCTTCTTAGAATGGTGAAAATTCACTTGAAATGCACTTTAGACAGTTTTTTGTAGTTTTATCATGATCAGCACATAGTGAACACAGAAGCTTTTTTAAAAAAATTATTTTATTAATTTCTATGTAAATTTTTCTGTGCCATGCAAATTTATCAGTTTTGTTAATGAATGTACATACATTGATCTTTCTGGACAGTTTCACAATTCAGGCTTTTGGACAAAATTTACCATTGTCATTTATTTTCTTTATAAAATACATGTTATTGGGCTTTCTGCATCACTACTTGGCATTCTTCCCACTGTTTCATAAAGGGACTGACTGGACTTCACTGTAGGTGTGTTATTATAACACACCTACAGTGTACCTTTGTGTTTTGTTCCTATGACCAAAATATTCAATTTTGTATTTCATAATTTAAGTATAACAGTCAAACATAAAAGTCTTAAAATTACTTTGAAACATTTATTTGAATTAATCAAAATTCAGTCGATTTTTAGCATATTAATTACAAATTCTTAATATACAATATTTTTTAAACAGTTGTTGGATATTAACCGCTTTTGTTGCATACATGTTTTATAGTAAGTTTGCGTATTGGAACAAAGCATTTCTCCCCTTCTTGGGACAACTGATTTATTGTATGAGGTTTATCATCTAAATATTCCTTTAATGAAGTATTTTTTTTTTGTTTTATTTCTGTAAAGAAATGAAGTAAACACATTTTAATTTAATAAATAGTAATGGAATCCTGTAATTAGTAGGTAATGTCATGTCAATGTAGTGCTTTGATTTGCATGCTTAGGGACAAGAATTCAAAAGTTTAAAAAACTATTGAGAGAGAGCTATTTCTATTATAAGAATAGGTAACTGTTTTGAAAGTGTACTGTATGCTAAGGTAAAAAATTGAAAATGATCAAATAATGTTGATGCAAAATATTTTTATATGAAGTTATTCTTCTATTAAAATTATTATCAGTAACCATTAATAGTCCATAATCTTATTCTGTCAGTGTGTGTCTTAAAATTTCTTCTATATACTTGTGTTTGCTATTGTTAGCAAACCGAGCTTTCTCTGCTTCAGACTTGTAACAACTGAGGTTATCAAAACTACAGTAGCGTGATGATTTTTTAGGTGTTTTACTACTGTATAAAACTGCAGTAGTGAATAAAAAAAAAAAAAATAAAAATCTCTCATCTTAAAAAAAAATTAACACTATTGTTAAATGCACATATGAAAATGTTATTCTTAACATTTATTTCTGGTTCCAAGAGTTGAGTAGTAGTAAAGTCGTTGAACACTGGTAGTTTGGCCTGGGTTTGTTTCCAGACAAAGACACGGATTGTAAGGGTATTTTCATATGTTTTCTGATGTGTAGTGTGAATATGAGTCAGAGCCAGATTTCCTTAGAAAGTCCTCCATGAAAACATCCCTCCCCCTTAAACAGATAGCTCTCATGAGCCATAATCAAATAAACTAAACCATTTTAACATTTGTAGTTCTGAGGAAAAATATGTAACATATTTTTTAACTTGTATTGTTAAAGTAGTAGAGAAGAGTAGTGTTTCACTGGCTTGCAATAGCAGTTACTGAGAGAGGTTGTACTAATTTAATACACAGTTACTTTTATTGAATTGAGCATTTATCACAGCTGTGTTAAGATTGATTTTACGAAATGTAAAAAGACAGAAGTTTTTAAAATGTTACAAAATGTATAGTTAGATGAATTATATGACATTTAAAAACTATTCCTTTAGTTATACGTAACTTTACTAATAAACGTTTCCTTTATTAGCAGTACCAGCATGATGTAAGATCAGCATTCATGTACTTTTTTATGTTCAGAAAATATTTTAATCTAGCTCCCTTAAAACGAACAATTAAGCTTATTATTTAAGCAAAGTATTATATTTGTTAAATATTAACCTCCATCACTTTGTTTTAAATTTCTTTAATATGTGTTATTAAACTAGAAAGTTCCTATGTTGAATTATTCAACCTAAACATATATTTTTTCAATGAGAAAAATATTACACATAAAAATTTTTGAATTTTGCATTTTCTATCATAAAATGCAGTTAAAATGTGTTCCCTCTTGAAAAGGTTACATTTTCATAAATTTTAAGAAATGTAACAGTATATTTTTTAAACCTCGATTTTATTAATAATGTAAGAAAAAATAGGTTTAAGCGCACATTTGGTTGCAAGAATTGTGATAACAGTGAGTTGTGATCTTTTCCTTGAGGACACAGTGTGCTGATTGCAGAATGGTTCATTATGAAAGCATCAACACTTTCAGTATTCAGAATGTGTAGTAATAATCAAAGTTACCAGTAGGTTATAAATTTTTGGTAATTCATATTAATAACATATTTGGTCAGTGATATTAATTTTATATTTAATTGTATTATAAACTATATTTGATTCACCATTTTGAGGGTAATTTTTGAGACATGAATTACTCAGTGTAACATACTCTTTTGTGCATCCTTTTGTGTCTGTTTCAAAAACAGTTCTGTACATATAAACATGGGTTTAATATAGTATGTGAAAATGAAGAGGAAGATAAAATATTATGTAGGGAATATCCAAATATAATAAAAAAAAATTTTTTTAGCACCATTAATGCAAAAAGAATATTGTAATAAATTTTAGGGATGTTCCCAGTATTCAACTATGAATTTAATATGCTTGCTGTAAAGTTACATAAACTAGACTTGCTACAAGAATGTGCAGGAAGGAATGAACAAAATCAGCGTAAGCATTTAATGCAGGTCGTAGATTGTCTTCATTGCCTTCTTTCATGAAGTGCGAGTTTTTGGTATCCTTTTAATAATTTAGATATTTTTATGGACACCTTTCTGGTAAAATTGTAATGAAAAGGTTTTGAGGAAATTTGAGCTCACGATCTGTTTCTATATGAAGTTTCTAATTTTTTACCTTAACAGACTTAAGTAAGTCTGAAATTGCTAGCACTCTTGTGGTGTTCCTTGTAGTAAAAAAAATGCTGTACAGTCTATTGCAGATTATTGGGGCCCTTTTATTTTCAATTTGGATTTTTATTTTAAGATAACCCAAGTAAATAGGTAACTCATTCTTTTTTAATGTTAGAGAGAGCACTAAGAGTGAATAAGCTTTCATTTAAAGTGGGTGAACTTTTTTCCAATTATCAAGACAGAAGACTAACACTCGTGAGTCAAATGTTAAAAATAGACAAAGAAACAACCTTATGTTTGGTGTAGATTTAGTCAAGACTATCAATTTTGAGGGCAAACAGGTACATGTACCTCTCATCAGGTGTAATGACGGGAAAGCCACATTTGTATTTATACCCAAAAGGAGTAGTGCAGACAAGAAGGTAGTGTCATCTGTCAGCAGAAATGGTAATGAATATTGAAAAATTGAGTTAATAGAATTTAAAAAAATGAGAAAGGACTGGATTGGAATTAATTTCATGAACTAGTTACTGCCAAGGTTGTTGCTTTGCGTAACTTTGTGTTTTATTCAATAATAAGTAATGTTATTCTTTCATTAGTAAATGTTTATTAATCCAGAAATTTAATTTACCTTTAGTTCAGTTGTAATTTTAGATTTTTACTGCAAACTATTGATATTTTAAAAATATGAAAAGTTATAGATTAGGACAGTGCCCTGAGATTGCCTTTTTGTATGATTTTTTGACAGGAGTGACTTATGCATTAATGGTGTTAGTTAGCTTATTCCTTGAGAGCTGCAAGTTGATGGTGCTCTTTTTTTTATCACACCTATTAAATTATTTATTTTGTTTTTTGCCACTGATCTTTTAATTCTTCGGCTGATCATGACGTCACTTAAAAAAGAGTCATATGGTTTGGGAACCCTGCCATGTAGGAAATAAACTAAGATTTTTAATATAGCTAATTTGTACTGCTGGGAGTTAGTGTTAATACTTTTGAGAATAATGCATGCATTAGTTATCCTATACATATGAATGTATTTATACAACTTTCCGAGAAACAACTTAGTTGAGTGAAATTTGGTTTAGGCTCTGGACATGCCAAAGCTATACGTAATTAAAGAATTTCCTTTTGAAAGTAATAAAAATGTTACATTAAAACAAAATGGAAGGTCAGTTTTTTTTTTTTTTTTTCTAATTTTATAAACTCGGCTGTCTAAGAAGTGTTCATTTTTTAGAAATTAATGCAACATTTTCTGGAGGCAATTTTTCCTTACCTAAAATTAGTACAATACATTTAGCCAGAAAATTCTTATAAATTAATGTGTTAAATTATGATATCTTTATAGTAAGAAACAAACATTCCTTTTTCTAAAAGGAGGACATAAATTTTAAGCTTAAGATTATTGAGGTTGTTTAAAATTTATTACGGTTTGTAAAATATTTAAGATGAGGAAATGTGTTTTTTGTTATGGTATGAAAAATACTGAATGAAAAGCTCATTAAAATTCATAATTATTCAAAGATACATTTAAGTTAAATGAGAATGTTTTTGTTGTACCTATTCATTCTTGAACCAAAAACCTTTTCATTAACTGTTCCCCCCCTTGATTTCAGATTTTTAAGTGCTGTTAATTTTAGGATAATGGTGATAGAAATTTAAGATATTTAATTAAGTTTTAAATTCTTGAGCACTTATTGATTTGTTTTGTTAACTCACTCTGTACATACATGAAAACCCATGCTTATCTTTTGCATTTAGCAAGTATTGCACAATCTCTTCTTTGGTGCAATCTTTCTTGTATTCCTTCTGGATAATCCACCATAATTTGCTTTTGCTTTACATACTTCCGTTTTATATTAATCACCAATAAAATGAAATATTTAACAAATTTGACATGTTACATACTCTCGTTTATTTGGTTTGTGGATGTGTAGTGGTAAAGCAAGTGTGAGGATGCTTTAAAAACCACTGAATTGCATCTTTAGATTTAGTTTCAATGATAACCTCATACTCCCCTCTCTTAAAAAAATAACACTGCTTCAATCATGAAAAATGGTTCTTCTTAATGTAAAAAACCAGAGATTTATTTGATTCTAAAGAACTTGAGGCAATAATTGAAAGTCTATGCTAAAGAGTTGAAAACTTAAAATGTTTTGAAAATGTCGATTGGGAAAACATAAAGAAATGGTTTGCTTGAGATTCAGCTGTGCCGAACCTTCAGTGCCTGAGTGATGCAGATATTGTTTCAAATGTCACAAGAACAGAAGAGGCAGGGAGTGATATTAAAAATATAAGTGAAGAAGATACTGACCTTTACATTGTCAGTATCTTCTTCACTTATAGTTTTAACTGGAAACTGCAATGACTTCTGTCGAAACTATCAGACTTAGTCGACCAAAGGTGATTTGAATGCAGTGATAAAATAACACTTTGAAAAATGGGCAGTGAAATTTGATAAATACTGACATATTATCAAGAGCAAAGTAAAATTACTTATTTTTAGAAAAAATACATACAGGATGCAAGAAAATTGAGACTTTGGATTATCCATGACCTGCTTCCCTAGCATTAGCCCAAATAATTGAAAGTACACTGTATCACAGATTGCTAGTTTAGTACAAAGGGTTATCATTGTTGTTGAGAGAATGAAAAATAAGGAATTGTGTTGGCATTAATCATAGATATTAGTTACACATTTTAGGTTTTTAATATTTCATGCTACAATACCATTTCAAATAACATATGGTATTGGAGTGTGTATTGTAATTCTGGTAACTTCATAATTATCGAAATTTATGCTGTATAGCTAAGAATTAACATTTCTTTTAAATATAAAAATGATGTATCATTCTGTTAATGAACCATAGTTAAGAAAGTGAATAAATTTTTCCTTCTCATTAATATAAGTGTACCATTTGTTGTATAATACACCCATCATAAGTTAGTTACTTCAAATCTAAAACTGCTGCCTGTAAATAACTAGTGTAAATAAAAATAGCCTGATTTACATGACACACATTTCAAGCTCTTCAAAAAGTATAAAAATGCCTAAAGATTTATAAATCTTTAGGCATTTTTATGCTTCTAGCAACTCCTAAAGAACCAAACTATTCATGATTGTGAACCAATGATCTGCAAGGTTGCTATACTTACAATTTTCTGCAAATAATGGCATCCACTTGTAATACTGTTATGCAAGATTATCTGATCTCATTTGCATTCTATTTTCTCCTGAAGAATTTTTTGCGTTTTGTTTGTTCTCAACTGTTGTTATTTGTATCACCTTGTGTATACACACACATAAGCAATTAGTACAAAAAATTTGTTACCTTTTTTTGATAAAGATTATCTTATCGGAGGAAAAATTATTAAGGGCGCTAAAATTGTCTTATTGATATTGAAAAAAATCAAAGTGGAAGAAAAAAATTTTAAATAAGCAACTGAAGTGAAGAAAAAAGGTATTAATTGTAGTAATAAAGAAAACCTGTTAATCTTCCTGTGCTTAAAGCTTCCAATAGAACTTTTCATGGGCTTAGTATTTAAGACATTAAGCCCAGATGATTAATGAGTGCTGAACATGTTTCTTCCTGACATTATGTGACTTAAAGTGCTATAGATAAACTGTTCTCAAATGCAAAATAATATTTCTAAGAATCACATGTAATGTCCTATGAAATGGTCAGCATTTCTGCCAAATTCAAAAGTTGTTTTAGAATGTATTGAAATCTGCGCTTTAAATATATTTTCATTTAGAATATTTTCAAAACTTATTTTTCTCTTTTGTATCTCCATACCAAATGTACAAGTAGTATTGCAATTTAAGTAAAAGGGAAGTTTATATTGTTTTAATACAGTAATGCGCTTTAAGTTTTAATGTCCTATGAAATGGTCAGCATTTCTCCCAAATTCAAAAGTTGTTTTAGAATGTATTGAAAACTGTGCTTTAAATATATTTTCAAAACTTATTTTTCTCTATTGTATCTCCATACCAAATGTACAAGGAGTAATGCAATTTAAGTAAAAGGAAAAGTTTATATTGTTTTAATACAGTAATGCGCTTTAAGTTTTAATGTCCTATGAAATGGTCAGCATTTCTGTGAAATTCAAAAGTTGTTTTAGAATGTATAGAAAACTGTGCTTTAAATATATTTTCATTTAGAATATTTTCAAAACTTTGTATATCCATACCAAATGTACAAGTAGTAATGTAATTTAAGTAAAAGGGAAAGTTTATATTGTTTTAATACAGTAATGCGCTTTAAGTTTTAATGTCCTATGAAATGGTCAGCATTTCTGTGAAATTCAAAAGTTGTTTTAGAATGTATTGAAAACTGTGCTTTAAATATGTTTTTATTTAGAATATTTTCAAAACTTATTTTTCTCTATTGTATATCCATACGAAATGTACAAGTAGTAATGCAGTTTAAGTAAAAGAGAAAGTTTATATTATTTTAATACAGTAATGCGCTTTAAGTTTTAATGTCCTATGAAATGGTCAGCATTTTTGCGAAATTCAAAAGTTGTATTAGAATGTACTGAAAACTGTGCTCTAAATATATTTTCATTTAGAATATTTTCAAAACTTTGTATATCCATACCAAATGTACAAGTAGTAATGTAATTTAAGTAAAAGGGAAAGTTTATATTGTTTTAATACAGTAATGCGCTTTAAGTTTTAATGTCCTATGAAATGGTTAGCATTTCTGCGAAATTCAAAAGTTGTTTTAGAATGTACTGAAAACTGTGCTCTAAATATATTTTTATTTAGAATATTTTCAAAACTTATTTTTCTCTATTGTATATCTATACCAAATGTACAAGTAGTAATGTAATTTAAGTAAAAGGGAAAGTTTATATTGTTTTAATACAGTAATGCGCTTTAAGTTTTAATGTCCTATGAAATGGTCAGCATTTTTGCGAAATTCAAAAGTTGTTTTAGAATGTACTGAAAACTGTGCTCTAAATATATTTTCATTTAGAATATTTTCAAAACTTTGTATATCCATACGAAATATACAAGTAGTAATGCAGTTTAAGTAAAAGAGAAAGTTTATATTATTTTAATACAGTAATGCACTTTAAGTTTTAATGTCCTATGAAATGGTCAGCATTTTTGCGAAATTCAAAAGTTGTTTTAGAATGTACTGAAAACTGTGATATAAATATATTTTCATTTAGAATATTTTCAAAACTTTGTATATCCATACCAAATGTACAAGTAGTAATGTAATTTAAGTAAAAGGGAAAGTTTACATTGTTTTAATATAGTAATGCGCTTTAAGTTTTAATGTCCTATGAAATGGTCAGCATTTCTGCGAAATTCAAAAGTTGTTTTAGAATGTACTGAAAACTGTGCTCTAAATATATTTTCATTTAGAATATTTACAAAACTTATTTTTCTCTATTGTATATCTATACCAAATGTACAAGTAGTAATGTAATTTAAGTAAAAGGGAAATTTTATATTGTTTTAATACAGTAATGCGCTTTAAGTTTTAATGTCCTATAAAATGGTCAGCATTTTTGCGAAATTCAAAAGTTGTTTTAGAATGTACTGAAAACTGTGCTCTAAATATATTTTCATTTAGAATATTTTCAAAACTTTGTATATCCATACGAAATGTACAAGTAGTAATGTAATTTAAGTAAAAGGGAAAGTTTATATTGTTTTAATACAGTAATGCGCTTTAAGTTTTAATGTCCTATGAAATGGTCAGCATTTTTGCGAAATTCAAAAGTTGTTTTAGAATGTATTGAAAACTGTGCTCTAAATATATTTTCAAAACTTTGTATATCCATACGAAATGTACAAGTAGTAATGCAGTTTAAGTAAAAGAGAAAGTTTATATTATTTTAATACAGTAATGCGCTTTAAGTTTTAATGTCCTATGAAATGGTCAGCATTTTTGCGAAATTCAAAAGTTGTTTTAGAATGTACTGAAAACTTTGCTATAAATATATTTTCATTTAGAATATTTTCAAAACTTTGTATATCCATACCAAATGTACAAGTAGTAATGTAATTTAAGTAAAAGGGAAAGTTTATATTGTTTTAATACAGTAATGCGCTTTAAGTTTTAATGTCCTATGAAATGGTCAGCATTTCCGCGAAATTCAAAAGTTGTTTTAGAATGTACTGAAAACTGTGCTCTAAATATATTTTCATTTAGAATATTTACAAAACTTATTTTTCTCTATTGTATATCTATACCAAATGTACAAGTAGTAATGTAATTTAAGTAAAAGGGAAAGTTTATATTGTTTTAATACAGTAATGCGCTTTAAGTTTTAATGTCCTATGAAATGGTCAGCATTTCTGCCAAATTCAAAAGTTGTTTTAGAATGTATTGAAAACTGTGCTTTAAATATATTTTCATTTAGAATATTTTCAAAACTTATTTTTCTCTATTGTATATCCATACCAAATGTACAAGTAGTAATGTAATTTAAGTAAAAAGGAAAGTTTATATTGTTTTAATACAGTAATGCGCGTTAAGGTTTAATGTCCTATGAAATGGTCAGCATTTCTGCCAAATTCAAAAGTTGTTTTAGATTGTATTGAAAACTGTGCTTTAAATATATTTTTTCAAAACTTATTTTTCTCTATCGTATCTCCATACGAAATGTACAAGTAGTAATGGAGTTTAAGTAAAAGGAAAAGTTTATATTGTTTTAATACAGTAATGCGCTGTAAGTTTTAATGTCCTATGAAATGGTCAGCATTTTTGCGAAATTCAAAAGTTGTTTTAGAATGTACTGAAAACTGTGCTCTAAATATGTTTTCATTTAGAATATTTACAAAACTTATTTTTCTCTATTGTATATCTATACCAAATGTACAAGTAGTAATGTAATTTAAGTAAAAGGGAAAGTTTATATTGTATTAATACAGTAATGCACTTTAAGTTTTAATGTCCTATGAAATGGTCAGAATTTCTGCCAAATTCAAAAGTTGTTTTAGAATGTATTGAAAACTGTGCTTTAAATATATTTTGCTTTAGAATATTTTCAAAACTTATTTTTCTCAATTGTATATCCATACCAAATGTACAAGTAGTAATGTAATTTAAGTAAAAAGGAAAGTTTATATTGTTTTAATACATTAATGCGCTTTAAGATTTAATGTCCTATGAAATGGTCAGCATTTCTGCCAAATTCAAAAGTTGTTTTAGATTGTATTGAAAACTGTGCTTTAAATATATTTTTTCAAAACTTATTTTTCTCTATTGTATATCTTAACCAAATGTACAAGTAGTAATGTAATTTAAGTAAAAGGAAAAGTTTATATTGTTTTAATACAGTAATGCGCTTTAAGTTTTAATGTCCTATGAAATGGTCAGCATTTTTGCGAAATTCAAAAGTTGTTTTAGAATGTACTGAAAACTGTGCTCTAAATATATTTTCATTTAGAATATTTTCAAAACTTTGTATATCCATACCAAATGTACAAGTAGTAATGTCATTTAAGTAAAAGGGAAAGTTTATATTGTTTTAATACAGTAATGCGCTTTAAGCTTTAATGTCCTATGAAATGGTCAGCATTTTTGCGAAATTAAAAAGTTGTTTTAGAATGTACTGAAAACTGTGCTCTAAATATATTTTCATTTAGAATAATTTCAAAACTTTGTATATCCATACCAAATGTACAAGTAGTAATGTAATTTAAGTAAAAGGGAAAGTTTATATTGTTTTAATACAGTAATGCGCTTTAAGCTTTAATGTCCTATGAAATGGTCAGCATTTCTGCCAAATTCAAAAGTTGTTTTAGATTGTATTGAAAACTGTGCTTTAAATATATTTTCATTTAGAATATTTTCAAAACTTATTTTTCTCTATTGTATATCCATACCAAATGTACAAGTAGTAATGTAATTTAAGTAAAAAGGAAAGTTTATATTGTTTTAATACAGTAATGCGCGTTAAGGTTTAATGTCCTATGAAATGGTCAGCATTTCTGCCAAATTCAAAAGTTGTTTTAGATTGTATTGAAAACTGTGCTTTAAATATATTTTTTCAAAACTTATTTTTCTCTATCGTATCTCCATACGAAATGTACAAGTAGTAATGGAGTTTAAGTAAAAGGAAAAGTTTATATTGTTTTAATACAGTAATGCGCTTTAAGTTTTAATGTCCTATGAAATGGTCAGCATTTCTACCAAATTCAAAAGTTGTTTTAGAATGTATTGAAAACTGTGCTTTAAATATATTTTCATTTAGAATATTTTCAAAACTTATTTTTCTCTATTGTATCTCCATACCAAATGTACAAGGAGTAATGCAATTTAAGTAAAAGGGAAAGTTTACATTGTTTTAATACAGTAATGCGCTTTAAGTTTTAATGTCCTATGAAATGGTCAGCATTTTTGCGAAATTCAAAAGTTGTTTTAGAATGTACTGAAAACTGTGCTCTAAATATGTTTTCATTTAGAATATTTACAAAACTTATTTTTCTCTATTGTATATCTATACCAAATGTACAAGTAGTAATGTAATTTAAGTAAAAGGGAAAGTTTATATTGTATTAATACAGTAATGCGCTTTAAGTTTTAATGTCCTATGAAATGGTCAGAATTTCTGCCAAATTCAAAAGTTGTTTTAGAATGTATTCAAAACTGTCCTTTAAATATATTTTGCTTTAGAATATTTTCAAAACTTATTTTTCTCAATTGTATATCCATACCAAATGTACAAGTAGTAATGTAATTTAAGTAAAAAGGAAAGTTTATATTGTTTTAATACATTAATGCGCTTTAAGATTTAATGTCCTATGAAATGGTCAGCATTTCTGCCAAATTCAAAAGTTGTTTTAGATTGTATTGAAAACTGTGCTTTAAATATATTTTTTCAAAACTTATTTTTCTCTATTGTATATCTATACCAAATGTACAAGTAGTAATGTAATTTAAGTAAAAGGAAAAGTTTATATTGTTTTAATACAGTAATGCGCTTTAAGTTTTAATGTCCTATGAAATGGTCAGCATTTCTGCGAAATTCAAAAGTTGTTTTAGAATGTATTGAAAACTGTGCTTTAAATATGTTTTTATTTAGAATATTTTCAAAACTTATTTTTCTCTATTGTATATCCATACCAAATGTACAAGTAGTAATGTAATTTAAGTAAAAGAGAAAGTTTATATTATTTTAATACAGTAATGCGCTTTAAGTTTTAATGTCCTATGAAATGGTCAGCATTTTTGCGAAATTCAAAAGTTGTTTTAGAATGTACTGAAAACTGTGCTCTAAATATATTTTCATTTAGAATATTTTCAAAACTTTGTATATCCATACCAAATGTACAAGTAGTAATGTAATTTAAGTAAAAGGGAAAGTTTATATTGTTTTAATACAGTAATGCGCTTTAAGTTTTAATGTCCTATGAAATGGTCAGCATTTCTGCGAAATTCAAAAGTTGTTTTAGATTGTATTGAAAACTGTGCTTTAAATATATTTTCCTTTAGAATATTTTCAAAACTTATTTTTCTCTATTGTATATCCATACCAAATGTACAAGTAGTAATGCAGTTTAAGTAAAAGAGAAAGTTTATATTATTTTAATACAGTAATGCGCTTTAAGTTTTAATGTCCTATGAAATGGTCAGCATTTTTGCGAAATTCAAAAGTTGTATTAGAATGTACTGAAAACTGTGCTCTAAATATATTTTCATTTAGAATATTTTCAAAACTTTGTATATCCATACCAAATGTACAAGTAGTAATGTAATTTAAGTAAAAGGGAAAGTTTATATTGTTTTAATACAGTAATGCGCTTTAAGTTTTAATGTCCTATGAAATGGTCAGAATTTCTGCCAAATTCAAAAGTTGTTTTAGAATGTATTGAAAACTGTGCTTTAAATATATTTTCCTTTAGAATATTTTCAAAACTTATTTTTCTCTATTGTATATCCATACCAAATGTACAAGTAGTAATGTAATTTAAGTAAAAGAGAAAGTTTATATTATTTTAATACAGTAATGCGCTTTAAGTTTTAATGTCCTATGAAATGGTCAGCATTTTTGCGAAATTCAAAAGTTGTTTTAGAATGTACTGAAAACTGTGCTCTAAATATATTTTCATTTAGAATATTTTCAAAACTTTGTATATCCATACCAAATGTACAAGTAGTAATGTCATTTAAGTAAAAAGGAAAGTTTATATTGTTTTAATACAGTAATGCGCTTTAAGCTTTAATGTCCTATGAAATGGTCAGCATTTTTGCGAAATTAAAAAGTTGTTTTAGAATGTACTGAAAACTGTGCTCTAAATATATTTTCATTTAGAATATTTTCAAAACTTTGTATATCCATACCAAATGTACAAGTAGTAATGTAATTTAAGTAAAAGGGAAAGTTTATATTGTTTTAATACAGTAATGCGCTTTAAGTTTTAATGTCCTATGAAATGGTCAGCATTTCTGCGAAATTCAAAAGTTGTTTTAGAATGTATTGAAAACTGTGCTTTAAATATGTTTTCATTTAGAATATTTTGAAAACTTACTTTTCTCTATTGTATATCCATACGAAATGTACAAGGAGTAATGCAATTTAAGTAAAAGGAAAAGTTTATATTGTTTTAATACAGTAATGCGCTTTAAGTTTTAATGTCCTATGAAATGGTCAGCATTTCTGCGAAATTCAAAAGTTGTTTTAGAATGTATTGAAAACTGTGCTTTAAATATATTTTCATTTAGAATATTTTGAAAACTTACTTTTCTCTATTGTATATCCATACCAAATGTACAAGTAGTAATGTAATTTAAGTAAAAGGGAAAGTTTATATTGTTTTAATACAGTAATTCGCTTTAAGTTTTAATGTCCTATGAAATGGTCAGCATTTCTGCCAAATTCAAAAGTTGTTTTAGATTGTATTGAAAACTGTGCTTTAAATATATTTTTTCAAAACTTATTTTTCTCTATCGTATCTCCATACCAAGTGTACAAGGAGTAATGGAATTTAAGTAAAAGGAAAAGTTTATATTGTTTTAATACAGTAATGCGCTTTAAGTTTTAATGTCCTATGAAATGGTCAGCATTTCTGCGAAATTCAAAATTTGTTTTAGAATGTACTGAAAACTGTGCTTTAAATATATTTTCCTTTAGAATATTTTCAAAACTTATTTTTCTCTATTGTATATCGATACCAAATGTACAAGTAGTAATGTAATTTAAGTAAAAAGGAAAGTTTATATTGTTTTAATACAGTAATGCGCTTTAAGCTTTAATGTCCTATGAAATCGTCAGCATTTCTGCCAAATTCAAAAGTTGTTTTAGATTGTATTGAAAACTGTGCTTTAAATATATTTTCATTTAGAATATTTTCAAAACTTATTTTTCTCTATTGTATATCTATACCAAATGTACAAGTAGTAATGTAATTTAAGTAAAAGGAAAAGTTTATATTGTTTTAATACAGTAATGCGCTTTAAGTTTTCATGTCCTATGAAATGGTCAGCATTTCTGCCAAATTCAAAAGTTGCTTTAGAATGTATTGAAAACTGCGCTTTAAATATATTTTCATTTAGAATATTTTCAAAACTTATTTTTCTCTATTGTATCTCCATACCAAATGTACAAGTAGTAATGCAATTTAAGTAAAAGGGAAAGTTTATATTGTTTTAATACAGTAATGCGCTTTAAGTTTTAATGTCCAATGGTCAGCATTTCTGCCAAATTCAAAAGTTGTTTTAGAATGTATTGAAAACTGCTTTAAATATATTTTCATTTAGAATATTTTCAAAACTTATTTTTCTATGTTGTATCTCCATACCAAATGTACAAGTAGTAATGCAATTTAAGTAAAAGGGAAAGTTTATATTGTTTTAATACAGTAATGCGCTTTAATTTTTGTGATGGTGCTTGTGTGAGATGAGACTGATTATTTTTTATAATTACAGAAGTTGAAAAAGTGTTGAGATTGATATAATCAAAAGTTATCAATTTGTGATAAAAAGATTCTCGTAATATATAGTCATTGAATTTGCACTATGTTTTTCATGGTGCTGCATTGTAATGTCTTCCTTGTAATACTTCTGCCCCTGAGACATCAACAGATAAAATCTACATAAAGCCAACAGGTCACTCTTTAGCCAAGTACTTTTTTATATTATTTTCATATTCTGTGACTTTTATGGCTAGTCTGCATATGTTATAAATTTGTTTTAAAAATCTGTTTTGGGGCATGTACAGAATAAACATATTCTTAATGTTACATCTTTGTACTAGTTAGGTGATTTTTCATGGTTGCATTTAGCTTGTGTTTTCATGATTTATATTTGCTGTATCTATTTATTATAATGTAGTGCAATAGTTTGTTACAAATGAGTGCTTATGCCAAAATCTTAGAAGCACAGTTGTGTATACAGTACTAGTTATGGAACTGTACAAGATACAAATTCTTATTCTTTTAGTAGAAGAATATGGAATTGATTTTATAAATAATTAAGTTAATTTTTTCATGTTGGGACATAATAAACAGAATACAATTAAGAACATATCAAATAGTATACAACATTTATTTTGGCTCATATGATAGCATTTAAAATATCTGAAAATAGAATATTTTCCATGTTTCCATTAGCTGTCATATTTTGTATATTAGGATCATCGGAGAATCATCGTTAGTTATTCACATGTATTGTTTGCTACTTAAATTGTAATTTGAAAGTAGTTTCAAATTACTTTTAATTTTTGAGTGCAGAATGAATTATTGTTTTTTTTTTTTTTGGGGGGGGGGGCTTTATTAATTGGCCTGAAAGGATTATTGAAATGGCTGTAAGTAGAAAGAAATGAAATTTGCATAAAATGTAAATTTGAGTTTTTAGGACTTAAAGTATATCCAATATAGAAATTTTATATTTCTGAGACATTTGAAACCTTTAAAAAAAAACTAAGGGGAATAATTGATATAAGTTATAGAACTGTTATTAACAAAGTGAAATTTAATTGAATAGATTACTATTTTCAAATATTTTTGTATTTATAAAAGTTTCTATATATTCTTAATCATGCATTTGCATGAATAGTGGCTTTAAAACTTTCTTTTGCTAAAAAAAATCCCTCTCTGATTGTTCTGTTTCTTGTGTCCTGAATTATTAAAAAGGTGTAATTACAGTATGAGCTTTGATAGTGAAAAATTTAAAATATTACTTATGTTGTAAAATATGAAATGGACTTCATTGTTTATTAATTTACTCACCAATATCGATAAAAATAACGTGGATAAATTAAACTTTATGGTTTTTCAAAGTCTACATATATTTTAAAGATAAGAGCAAAATATTTATTGTTCTGCATCTCTGCTGTGATAGGCCTATATTGTGCTTTATGAAAATATATTTTGCTCATTGATTAAATAAATTAATGTTGGTATTTTAAAATAGATGAATTTTTTTCTTTTAATAGTGTCAATTCCGTTTCAATACTTGTAACTGAATTTTATACATATGGATTGTATTTATATTGTTATCTTGTCAAAAAATTTAAAGCAGAAAATAGATTTTTAAAAGATGTTTACATTGTAAATATTAAATTGTATGTCTGTTGTAATAAATTTTTACTGTTTTCTCACTATGTTTTGAATTTTTGCTAGCAATTAGTTCATAATATGTGACTGCAATTTTATTTCAAATCTGTCATAAATGGTACACACACAGAAATAGGCAGGAGTTGATCAAGTAGTTTTTTGGGGGGTCATATTATGCCTTGTGCTTTCAAATAGTAAAATGCAAGCTAGTGTAATTAGAGATAATATTCTGAAACATTTTGAAAGACTAATAAATTGATTTAAATGAAATTTGATGCTGATCAGATGAACAGGAAATTTACAGGGGGGAATAAATTAAAATTGGCATCAGGCTAAATATGTCAGCTAAGTATAAATAATAACAGTTTTAAGATGTGAGCAAAATTTTATTACAAGAATATAAAATTAATGCTGAAATTGTAAGATAGCTTTATCAGTTGCTGCATGTAGTATTTCACAAAGAATCTGGGAAACATGATAAAAGTGCTGGATTTTAGCTCCAATGTAGAAGACATTTCTGTGATGAACATGCTGTTCTGCAGAAAAAAGTGACAAGGATTGAAGTTTGATAATCATTAGATTTGCTTACAAGAAACAGTTAAGATGACATATTCAGTGGGGAATCAAGCAAAATTAATTAATTTATCGCATAACTCCATATCAGCAACTACTGCATCTTACATTAGTATGGTTTTGTTCTTGTAATATTGGCACAGAGTGCTGTTCTGGGAGTTGAATGCAGTGTTTGCTCATAATTATATGCCTCAGAAAACTTGAATGAATAATTATATGCCTCTGAAGCTCAGAAGACAAGATCCAGCATGAGAATGTTAGAGAAATTCAATATCATATCATTGCAAATGTTGAATATAATGGTTGGTTGTGTGAAGTTTTGCTAAATCTCATATAAATTAGTTACAAGTGTTTAACTGCTTCAACTAAGTGGAAATTAACAGTGAGTTTTCATGGATATTCAATGTTCACTATTCATCCAGTCCTATTCATGATAAAAAAATGCAAAGCGGACTCAAGTCCTTTGAGGTAGTTTTTACAGTATCAACCTTTGGATTACTCCTATCATGTTAGAACAGAGCTTTAAGATTATTCATTCACAAAATCTTATGCACCTTATACAGTAATCTTGTTATTGATCAGGAACTAAATAGTTCCTGTGCCACTCCTGGAGATAGTTCCTACGCTTTGAGAGCGTACAGCAAAGCCTCGCCTCCACAGTTATTGGAACATTTTGTCTATTGCAATGGTTAACTTCATTTGTCACATCTACTGTAATTATATCATTCCCGTTCTGTTGGGTCATTCTATATAAATAAAGTAAGCATTTGAAATTTATTATTGCCCCACACAAATTATTTGCCATTTTTTCTTTCTTGTCTGGGTTTACTTACACCGTATGTTCTGTCAAAATATTTTTGGTGCCCCCTTCCTGAGTTCTTGAGGACCTTTATGTGGTTCCCCTTTTCCTTGATGCCCTATGCATGAGCTTATTTTGCTTATTGATTCTCTGGTGTGATCTTGCAGTAGCCAGCTTTTTAAAATTGGTTTCATATTTTGAATTTGTGCATAATATACTTACTAAAATGAAATAGTTTAGCAGTTCTGGAAATTTAAAATATTTGTAATGTAGAATAGCACAAATGCAATTGCTCAAAGTTACATGCTATTGCAAATAAATGAAAAGAGTTTAATCGCTCTTTAATATCAGGAAAATTCTTATAATTTTTAATTTTAAATTAGTTGTTAAAATATTTTATTTTGACAAAATTTAAAAATATATCATGACCAAAGGAATTTAAAGAGATCTGCAAGACTTTTAGTTAGGGGGGGAACATTGAAGTTCTTCATTGCCAAAAGATAACTTAGAAATTAAAAAACATTTTCAAATTCCAGTTTTTCTTATGTGACAAAAAGTAATTGAAAAGGAAATTTCACATAATAATATTACATAGACATGAAGGTCAATGTGCTCATTATGTACCATTAAAGAAAGTAGATTTCTTTTTTAATTTTTTTAACACAATACAGTTAAAATCAAAAACAATAAACCCTGAATTTAATTAAGTGGGAGTTATCGATGCATGACATGCCAACTTCCTTTAAAACGTTCTCCACTTAAACAACCTTAGCATGTTGTACAACAATTAATTTAGAGGAGTGCAGACGATTTATATCAGCAAAAATACAGGAGTGGTATATTTTATATTCGAATATCTGTAAAAGTTATTATCAAATCTTGAATATTCCATTGAATACCATGTCTACCATACTTGTACGCTTATTTATATATATAAATAAATAATATACAAAATGATAAAATATTAATATATTATACAAATATTCAATTAAAAAAATCAGCCCTAACATGAAAAACACCTCTGAAAGTGATCAATATTTCTGAGAACAAAAATTAAACAATGTTATTAAACATCACTTCTTAAAACAATTACTTCCATAGAAGACAAAAATCATGTAGAGCCATGTGTGATCATCTTAGAAGAGGGTGTACTTTAATTCAAATAATTATTAACAAAATATAAATACTGAATATATTTACAGAAAAGCCTAGAAAGTAAAAATTAAATGATACCCAAGTAACGCATGGCATAGCAAAGATGTTGCAATTTGTTAGTGGTTACTTTTATGATGTCTTTTCCAAAGAAATTGGAACACACATAATTTTAGTTTGAGATTTAAATTTATGACACCGTAACTGGAACTGTTTAAATTCTAACAGCATAGGCACCTTAATCTGCAACTTAGCCAATTTCATGGCAGGATTACAAATTGCAGCTCCAAAAACCCCAACACTGTATACTAACAGTTCCACTGGAATCGTAGATTTCTTCTTTCTCTCCACTGGATGAACTCTCATCTGATCACAGCCCAGTTCGGATACTCCTGGATATTAGTAGTTATACCAGTAGACAGAAACCCTTTATTACTGACTGGTGTATATACGTCAAAACTCTAAACAACATTAAATACACAATTCAAACAATACAGTGAGGGAATGACATTGACAGTTTAGTAAAGAGCTTGTAAGGATTATGTTAATTTTATTAACAGTTAAATTTTAAGTTCCTTTCCTGTCACATTCTTAACTTTAACTTACTACTTCCGGTCAGAATGTAGTTTTGGAATCTTGCTGAATATTTAATGAGGAGCGGTATTTAAACCACGAAGTTACTTACAGAGGCAGAGAGATTCGGTGTTTCTGATTTACACACGTCTGTCTTTTTGGCCACTCTCTCAAAGCTGTTATTACGCTTGGCTGTACTCAGGCCCTTGCTAAGCTTCGTAGTCAAATAAATTAAGGGGCCTACTCGATTTGAATCTTGATAGCTTCAGCTAGATTTCTTTGGCTATATTTTAGTTTAATTCTTAGTCTCTTAAGTTCAAGCCCAAGTGAGGGCTTTGTGCACTCCCAGGCGGAGTTTTGTTAAATCTTATTGGAATAATAAAGGGTTAGTTACCCTTCTATCTTGTTGTTTCTTGTCGTCCAAACTTAAGCAATTATTCGCTTATCAGTTCTTAAGATTCTTCACTTCCAACATTAACTTAGAATTACGAAGTGAGGAACTCTACAAGCTTTACAGAACAAATTCAAGCTGCATATAGCGGAGCAAGAAAAGAAATTAAAGCCAGAAACAACGGTCACACCAAGGAAATAGCTGAACTCATTAAGCAACGAAATGCAGCTCAGCAAAAATTTCAAGACACCAGAAATCCTGTACACAAAACTAGATTTAACCGATTGTGTAACACAGTCAAATCTCAGACTAACGCACAAGCTCAACTCGACTGGTCCAAATACCTTACATCACTGTCCACAGATAATAATTTGCTGTGGAAAGCTCTCAAAAGGTATAAGAAATGTTACAACAACATTCCACCCTTTAAAGGTCCCCAATAGGATCCATTACACTGAAATTGAGAAAGCAGAAGTTATTGTTCAGCATCTGGAATCTTACTTTCAACTTCAACAGAAAATATGATCACTAGCTTTCAGAACAATTACTCTCCTTAATCCACGTGCTGACGACATATCCCCAGTCATGCCATCCTTGGATGTATTCAAGGACTCAAGAAGAAAGCCCCGGGCATGTAATGGCAGACCGCATATTGAGTTGAGTAGTGTTAAATGAATGTCGCATGCTGTACGTGCCCAGAAAAAAAATTTGGCGCAATTTGAAAAGAAGATAAATATAGTATATGGTAGATGTACCACCATCTGATTGTAAACAAATTGGGTGTTTAAATCTTCATAGAGTATATCTGAAATGTAAAATAATTTTTATGCTAAAATCCGATTTTTTTTTTTTTCCCTATACTGCTCCAACGACTGCAAAGTTGAATGATTAAGTATAAATTCGACTGAAGTGTGCAAAAAATGGGTACAGGAAATCAGCGTAAATACAAATGTCCCATTGGATAGTGCAAAAGCTCCAAACCAAATGCTATTGCAAGATTGCTTTCAGGTATGTACATCTTTTTCTATTTCATTAAATTTGACACATTTTTATAAGTGCAAGTATGTTTATATACTATGTCACAGTATCATCTTTCTTAACACATATAGAATTAATTAATTTTTTAACATTTTCTAAATTTCTACTTAATGTAACATTAAGAAAAATGTTTTAAGAAAGTATTTGTTTCCTTACTGTTCTAATGTTTTCGAAAAGCAACATCATTTTCAAGAAGAAAACTTAGTATTTACAGTTTAATTTTATTACAGCTAAAACTGATGCAAGATACATGTACTTGAGTCATTTTACTTTACTAATTTTCTAGAAGTGACCATATTTTTTATCTCAAAATGTGCTGAAATGCTTTGGTTGAAGCTAATATGATGTAAAATAATGTAATGAACTCATAATGTAGCGAATTGTGGTATAACTGTAAAGAAATGGTAAAAATAAAATATAATTGGTTCAAATTCACTTAACTCCTCATATTATCTACTATTTATTGAACAGAAAACCTGATGAAATATTAAATGTAACAAATTCTATTGTACAGCATGTAGGAATTGATGATGATTTTTGATAATCCTGAAGTAATATTAAAGTCAACAATAAAGTATATTTTGGTGTATGTAGTTTTTTGTGAATGATTACATAACATTGAACTTTAATATTATAAAATATGCTTTGATTGTTTTCATGCGTGCTTTATGTTATTGCAAATTAGTTCTTCATAAAATTACATATTTCTGCAGTGAAAAGTATATATATACCATCATGCAAGTTATAGGAAAATATGTTCATCTACTGCACATGTAGCAGGAAGGCAAGCTAACAGTTATGACTGTCAGTCATCATTTGCTTATGTCTGTCAAGCTGACTACACAAACTATAGTAGCTAAAGATAAGTTGTAGAAAGTGTGTACCAGAGATGAATATATGAATTACAGTTAGTAGATAATCATTCTTAACTGAATAGTAAAATTTAAAAACAATAATAATAAAAACCCCTTATTTCACTTTTTATAAATTCTCTTATTATTATGATGATGTTATTTTACAACAATTTACACTTTCCCATTGTTAAATAATTCTTTCGGCACTGACAAGATATTATTTTATTGCTATAAAAATAATAAAATATTTTGTGTGTATGACCAAGTTATGTTCTAAGCTTTTTCAAGACTTGAATCATGCTTTTAAAGATTTTTATAAAATGGTTTTAATTCCAGGCATTGTGCACAGTGAATGGCAGGTGAAAAATTTTGACCCTTGTTTCTGGAAGTGGAATGTTGGATGTAATTAATGATGTCTGAGTTAATCTTAATAATATTGTGAAGCATTTAATTGTATGCTTTGCTAATGAATATGTACTAGGCAACTGTGGATATTATGAAAGAGGTGAAATTTCAAATACAATTGTTTCAATTACAATTATTACAGACATTATTTAATTTTTATCATAATGCTAAATTAAATATATGAATTAAGGAAATGCAAAAATTAGTGCATAAGCATGCTAAGTAGTTCAGGTTTTTTTTTTTTTTTATCTTGTTCATTTGCAGTTTTGCAGCTGAGGATGGTGGTTCGATAAAACCATCGAAACTAGTCCTGTGAAAATTTTGTAAATATAACGCTGATTTTTGTTGTTTGACTTCTGAATTAACACTGATATAAATTCGGTAAATTTGGTAAAATCCCACTTGGGCATTTTCAAGCATACTAGTTGTTGCATATTATGTCTGACTGTAAAGAGACAAGCAAAGTACGTATAACTATTATGTAATTAACCTATCTTTCCTTCAAATATTTCTTTAAAATTATGGGAGGCAGGGATACATTTGAACTTTGATTAACAGTCTTAGGGTAGTCGCCATGACGGATAAGAAAACAGATGAATAATAGACCGCCCATAATCACCAACATATAATGCAAGGATTTGAAATTGAAGATTGCTTATTAGCATGATAGTGCACTGTATATTAGATATAAAAATTATAGAACTGAAAATTTGTCACGTATCATCTTTGCTTATTATTATGTGCATTGAAAAGGAACAGTCTGCTTCTGCAACAGAATAAATATCAAGTGTCTTATCTTGAAATTTGTTGATTACATGGAGCTCTACTGTTCGGTACATTAAACAAAGAACAGTATATATGATGATTACCAAGTCTGCACAGAAATTTTTAATGGAGAATTCTTTTGTATAGATTTAGTTGATATTTCGTAAATCATGGCAATATTTCCAACTTTTATTCTAAATACTGTGACAAAACAATTGTAGTAGATTACATTATGTAGCTTATATTAATAGCTTTCATGTGTATGTATGTAGCAGGCATGCACAGAAATGACAAAGCTTGACAATATAACTACACCATAGTCTGGGCATTGTTATAGCTGAGTAGAAGGCTGCAAAATGACGACAAAGAAGGATTTAGCTTTTTAGATTCCTCATCTTTATTCAGTTCTCACAGTAGATCATTTTGCCTTTAGATGTAGTTCTCCCAATTACATATTCAATAGTAGTTTAAACTAAGTAAGATTAAATTTAGACTTTCTACGTCAACTGTTCTAACAAAGGAAAGAAAAAAAAATGGGATGAGAAACAGCAGGGTCTTGTTGCAGCAGTAGAAGAAAGCAGTCTAATGAAAAATGGCACTTATTCAGTATTTATACTAGCAGGGTTTATATCATGCGAGAATGTTCTCGAAAGTACTGCTCTAGGAGGAAGGTCCTGAAATTACAGAGACTTAATTATAGGTTGCCTGTTCACGCAGAGCAAAGCCATCATGTTTGTTATATTTTACATGTACATAATACATATTCTTTGTGTCTTGGTGAATACATTCTGCCTCCTAGCAAGTAATAGAAACTGACAATCAAAAGATTGATGAATATTTAATAATTGATCGGATGGATGAAACTTTATCTATGAAAGTAAAATAGTTTAAAATATATTAAATATGGTTTTCCAGAAGGTTTCCTAATACAGTTTTTAATCTCAGACAAAATGATAAACATTATATTTAATTTGGAAGTTCCTGTATTTTTGCTGATTAAAAAAATTACTTAATAATTGTATCCTTCTTTTTTAATCTATTGTAATTACTTAATAATTGTATCTTTTTGATGATATTTTTTAGCCTTTACAAGTTACTGCCAAAATTACTTTGTAAATCAGAAATCTTCGAGGGGATTAGTGTGTCTTGCATAGTTATCCTGGTGCCACATTGTAATACTGAAATTAGATGTATAATTGAATGTTTAATTAAAAATGTCTAATTCTTCTTTTATGATATTTCAAGAATGAATACTACTGAAACAAGAAATATTGGTACATTAACATTTTCTTAAATTTCATTATGTATTTGTTACCATACATGTTTTTATGTCATTACAAGTTAGCATTTGGTAATGTTTGTTTCAACAATATAGGCTTTGATGAAGTGCCACAGAGATTATCTATCAAAGAATGCATGCAGGCCAGCCACCAACACAAGATATTAAAAAAGCAATGAAAATGAAGATTTAACTATAATGAAAAATGTGAATTATGTTATTACTCATAACAATTAATTGTTTCATATTACTATAAATTTATGTTAATATTTCTGTATTCTGTTTATTTTACATCTTATGTTATTGTAAATTCATGTATATGTTTTCATTCTTTGCTCTGTTATGCATTTCATACAATAATTGTTGTATATATTAATTATGTGTGTATATCATTGAATTACTGTATCTGAATTTTAATAAACCTTTCTTACCATTCAATAGTACTTTTCCATAAAACGCGGAACATTCAAAACACCCATATCACTAACCCTCAATTCTAAATAATACATGAGTTTACTCAATTCATGTATTAGTAACGAACTTGAAAAATAATACAACAGTGATATATTTTGAGGTAAAAAAAAATCCTACTCAATTGTATATTTTAAAATGTTCTTCTTTCTAATAGAGGAAATTTTTTTAAGAATTTAATTAGTATTTGAATATTGTATTAGTACATGATTAATTAGTATTTGAATATATTGTGTGTGTAATAAATATATAGTGAATAAATTTTGAACAGTAACTTAATACAAGGAAATATGATCTGCCTGGGTTAAAAAATTAATCTTTAAATGCTATCTATGAGATTATATGGCTGAAATCTGTAACCCATAAGCAGTTAAAGCAACCCCCCATAGAAAAGAAAAGAAGACATTTTAAATAGTTTCCTCCGAAACATGAAATATTTAAACATTATATGTCCCTAAAATGACTTTCCAGTGAATTTAAACTATGTTTAATTAGAAATTTAAAATACTGATTTCCTTCAGTTCAGCTACTGGACATTATTTGAAATTTTCTTATATTATTAAAATGCTGCTCATGCATTTTGCAAGCTGAACACCACAAATGTTCTACCCTTATAACTAATGATGATATTATAGCATGAAGTAGACTTCAGCATAAGGAATATGGAACATTATATTTTGGTCTTTGTTTATTAATTAGCTCACTTTCAAAAAATTCCTGTCATACAGTAAGTAGTATTCATAAGTTTTTCTCATTTACTTGATATTTCACTGAAGTATTTAATTGCTAATTTAATTAGCATTACCTAATAATGTCAAATGCATATATTATTATACAGAATGGGATTTTGGCCATAACACTTTGGCAAAGTGATATAAATGTTAATTTTTCACCAAGTTTCTGCATTATGCTTTTTATTCTCCACACCCAGTTCGGTTTTTATTATTTGTAGGACCTACGGTCCTATATCTTCGTCAAAATCATTAACCTGATCCTGAAATGGCAATATCTCCCTCAAGACTGGAAGCTTGCTACAATAACCCCGATATTAAAGCTTGGAAAACCACTGAACAAACCATATTCTTACTGGCCCATCAGCCTCGTGCAATGCCTAAGCACAATTACCAAAGCAGTCATTCTTCAAAGAGTGAACAAGCACTTGAAAGGTAATAATATCCTCATTCTTTTCTCGTTTGGATTTCGAAAGAATCTAGGCACAGTAAACCAACTGTATAGAGTTGTTGAAAAGATTACTGAAGGAATAAAAAAACAAGATCACACGTGGAATTTTCTTAGACATTTCCAAGGCTTTCGATCGCATATGGCTGGAAGCACTCCTCTACAAAATACACAGTCAGGGTTATAAAGTCCTAAGTTAAATATGGATGGATTAAAGCCACCAAGTAATCTGAATTTCGAAGGTAATTTAAGCGAAAATTGGAAAAAATGGAAACAAAAATTCCAAATTTATATGTTAGTGTCTGGTGGTATTATTAATTCACTTGAAATTAAAAAAGCTATTTTATTGCTTATTATTAGTGAAGATGCACTTGAAAAGTTTAATACTTTTAATTTAAGTGAAGAAGATAAGAAGGATATTGACAAAGTAATTGAAGCTTTCGAAAATTTTTGGATACTGAAAGCAAACAAAAGTGTTGATAGACACATATTTTTCTGTCGAACACAACATGTAGGTTAATCGTTTGATGATTTTTTAACAGATTTAAAGAAATTATGTAGCAACTGTGGATTTGCAGAATTAAAAGATAGTTTAATAAAAGATAGAATAGTAAGTGGAATTCTAAGTAAAAATCAACACAAGATATTAAAAAAGCAATGAAAATGAAGATTTAACTATAACGAAAAATGTGAATTATGTTATTACTCATAACAATTAATTGTTTCATATTACTATAAATTTATGTTAATATTTCTGTATTCTGTTTATTTTACATCTTATGTTATTGTAAACAGAAATCAAAGATTATTATCAATATCAGAATAAATCAAAGATAGATTATTAAGGGACGATCAGTTAACATTGGAGAAATGTATTAAAATGTGTAAAGCTTCTGAATTAGCAGAACTTAGCTGAAAACTTTAACTGAAGAGAATAAAATAGAAGTGATGAAACGGAATAAATTTCCACCTTCAGAGGAAAAAATCAGCCTTGTAAGAAAAACTATCATGTAAAACAAAAGCAACAAAGTACCAAGTCATCTTCAAACTATCAAGGAAATAAGTACAATAACCCGAAGGAACTTTTCATAAGTTATACAATTGTCCTGCATATAATAAGATTTGCTTGTACTGTAAAAAGAAAAATCGTTTTTCTAAAATGTGCACTTATAAAAATGTTAATGTTGTACAGAATAATTTAGAGCATGAGTTGCATAATAATGGTAATGAATATATTTTAGGGTCAGTAGAAGATACAAATCCATTTTCTAAAAATAGAACAGAATGGTTTGAAAAACTAAAAGTTAACATATCTAAATATTTATTTGTTAAGTTGGATACTGGAGCTCAGTGTAATGTGTTACCATTGCCTAAATTTAAACAATTAAATGTAAGAGATAAATATTTGCAATTGATGTAGTCAGAAAAATGCAAATTATTATGCAAAACATCGAAAGGGGGCAAGGATGAAGTAGAATTTCAAGTTGTAGCATGTGATAAAACTGTTCCAGTTATTTTAGGTTTACCTACATTTCAAAAATTAAACCTAGTACAAAGGATTTGTATAGTAAATCCTGATTCCAACGAAAAGTTACCAGAATCTTTAAAAGGATATCAAGATTTGTTTAAAGGAGCTGGGAATTTAACTGGATATACATATCATATTAAATTAAAACCAGGAGCTGTTGGTAAAATAGAGTCCTGTAGGAAAATTCCACTTAGCTTATTAAATCCATTAAAAAAGGAATTAGCAAGAATGGGGAAAGATTGTGTTATAAAGAAATTTACCCAACCAACAGAATTCGTGAATTTATTAGTGGTAGTAAGGGAAAGGATGGTAATTTAAGAGTGTGTTTAGATCCTCATCACCTTAACCAAAATATACTGAGAGAACATTATAACATACCAACCTTTGAAGAACTTTCATCTCAAATGACAAGTGCAAATGTGTTTAGTATTATAGATGCAAACAAAGCATTTTGGCAAATTAAACTGTCAGATTCAAGTTTTGAATTTACTACATTTAATACTCCGTTTGTAGATATTATTTTTTGATATGGACTGAGTTCATCACCAGAAGTTTTCCTGAAATTTTTAGTGATTTAGAAGGAGTTCAAATATATATAGATGACTTATTAGTTTGGGGTAAAGATAAAAAAGAACATGATTTAAGATTAAAGAAGTTGTTGGACAGAGCCAGAGAAAAAAAAAAATGTTAAATTTAATTTAAATAAATGTAAATTTGGGCTGAATGAAGCGAAATATATGGGACACATATTTTCTAAGGATGGTTTAAAACCAGATGAAGACAAAATTAAGGCTAATATATATAAACCACCAATAAATGTCAAGGAATTAGAAACGTTCCTAGGAGTGATTACATATGTTTCTAGATTTATACCTAATGTATCAGAGTTGACATCATGTTTAAGAGATTTGTTGAAAAAACAAGTTTTATGGAACTGGAATGCAACACACGCAAAAGCATTTAGAAGACTTAAAGATATCTTAGTAAATAAACCAGTTTTACAGTATTATGATATAAATATGGCAGTAGTTTTATCTGTAGATGCATCTCAAGAAGGACTAGGAGCAATCTTACTGCAGAATAATTTACCATTAGCATATGCATCTAAGGCATTAGCAGATACACAGAAGAATTATGCTCAAATTGAAAAGGAAACTTTAGCTATTATATTTGCATGTGAGAAATTTCACCAGTATATATTTGGAAAATTTATTAAAACTGGATGTCTAGATGAAAAATGTATGGTTCCAGAACTGGCAAAACCATATTTTAACTTCAGAGAAGAACTATCAGAAGCAAATGGATTAATATTTAAAAATTCCTGCGTTGTTGTACCAAGAAGTTTACGAAAAGATACCATAATGAATGTTAAGCAGAATTCATTATGGTCATTTAGAAGTAGTAAAATGCAAGATCAAAGCAAGAGAAATATTATACTGGCCAGGAATGTCGACAGAAATTGAAGATTTGGTACTTAATTGTCCAACATGTTTAAGTTTACAAAAAGCTAATACTAAAGAACCAATGATATATAAAGGAATACCTAATGGTCCATGGGAAGTATTGGGAACAAATCTCTTTCACTTTCAAGGAAGGGATTATCTGATAGTTATAGATTATTTTAGCAAATATGTTGAAATTGGACATTTGGAAGATTTGTCAAGTGTAGCAGGGATAGCAAAATCTAACAGAAGTGTTGTGTCACCAAATACTGAAAGAGGTATAATATCATCAAATTTTTCAAATGGACATAACTACATTACTCGATATGGTAGGACTGTTTAGAAACATTATTATTTAAAAGAGTATGTTTAATTTTACTGTTATTATTTTCGATAAAAAAAGGAAGATGTTATATATGTAACTGCAATTGTATCTATTATTCTTAATCATAACTGTAATCATAATATAGTAGATTAGCATTGTAGAATAAACGATGTTTGTGTACATCTTGTAATCATCACTGAGCACATATCAAACATATAAAATCAATACAGATGACACAGCGATCTTGGCGCAATGTGCATTTGTTGGATCAGTCATACAACGGTTACAAGCTCACATAAACATACTTGAGATTTGGCTGCAAAAATGGAAATTCCTTGTTAATGTGGACAAGACGCATGCCATCTTGTTTACCAAGAAAAAGAAAATTAATAAAAACTTTCATTTCTTTAAAGCATCTATCCCTTGGGCTCCCTTATCTCGGGGTGATCCTCAGTAATTCTCTCACATGGACCCCACATATAACATCTCTCTTACAGAAGTTTCGAGCTCGTAAAGCAACACTATTCCCTTTAATTGCTCGAAACAGCGTTCTATCTATAGAAAACAAGTTACTCATTTACAAACCCTTATTGCGTCCCATGCTCTCTTATGCCTGCCCGCTATGGGCATATTCTTGCAAATCGGATAGAAAGAGGCTCCAAACAGCCCAAAATTGTATGTTACGTCAAATTTCAAACTCACCCTGGTACATTCGTAATAACCGTATCCATTTCGAGCTCAAAATGGACCAGCTTAAAACTATATATTGTAAATTAGCAAGGAATTTTTTCGAAAGTCAAAAAAATATTCAAAACCCTGTCATTAAAATATGTAATTACGACATTAATGATCCTTTTAACTGCAAACGTCCTATGGCCATACTTAATGTAAATATTTATTACTGTTTTCTTACTGTTACCTGCATTATTACTCAGCATTTGTATTATACGTATTATTCGTATATTGTAACCATGCTTATTATATTATGCATATATCTCCTCTCATTATATGCACTTATTTTGTATCTTGTTATGCCTTTTGACAGAAGCAGTGTCAATATCATATTGTCAATTTAATATTTCAAATAGCTTGAACTTATATATTATTTACTTGCCTTTTTAGTCTTTTCCCCTTTTAAATTTTTCGCCGAAGGAGTTACACCTACTTCTTGTTTATTCTTCCAATTGTTGAATGTCTCCCTTTCAGGATATTTGTCACCGACTCGAAAGGCTTTCACCAAATGCTTCCATCAGTCGACTCTGTTTCACTACACCTTTAAATTCTTATCTCATATTAACTTGTTATTAATAATTTAATGTTAATATCTTGCTTTACTTCATTTCCTTTTTATTATATTTTAACGATTTACCTTAACGTTATTTGTGACAAAATTTATTATGTAACTTATTACTTAAATTTCTTCATACAGCTCAATTGTTTTTTAAAATTTAGAAATTTTCTTTGCGTTAATGCCCACATAATTAGTAATTTTTAGTTTTATTCGATAGAGGTAGGGCTTTCGGCCCAGGTACCCAGGTGTATACACCATTCCCCCGTGAAACAGAGACGTTTTTTCCAAGCAGCAAAGACGCAAAATATTTGCCCTTCGTATCTTGGCAATTTGTCGTTTGAAACGTCATGAATAACTAGAATAACTACTTTTAGACGTAATCCTTTTACGTTTCTTCTCAATTTATCAACTTTACATTTAGAATAAGAATGGACAAATTCTGCATTTTCAAGACTAAAGACTCTCAACAAGATTCAATTTGTTAATTTTTCATTAATTTAGCTCATAAAGTAAAGGTATCAACTAAAAATACAAATTTAATGTGTATACTTCTACTAAATACAGTTAATACTTAAAAATACGTATTCAGTTAGTGTTTAAAAACTTTGTTAAATTAATTAATACTTAACACTTTGCTTTTATAATTCGTACTAATAAATCAGAATAATACATATGTCATAAATTATTATTATTTATGGATTTAAATATTTTTAAGAAGTTCATATTTCTTAAGTGAATAAACATGCAGTATAATTCTTCGTAAATAAAAATTTAATTTATTGATAATTTATATCCGCGTAGATTTACTAACTAAGTGTAGTTAATTCTTTGTTAATAAATATGCCAAAAATATACTATTATTTACCTTCCGAACTTTGACAAATTTATCTTGCTGAAAGATAATTAGAGTGCTGGCAGTGTTTGACATTTGTTCTGCAAATGTGACGTTTGATATATACGTTGCAAACCCAGAATGAATTAGTTAAGCATTAAAAAATTGATTGTGTAAAAGAGTGAGATTCGCATAATAACTTTAAAATGTTAAATAAAATTCACTTTTTTGAAAGAAAAAGAAAACAATTGATAACTTTTTTTTCCAAAGACAAAAATGCGAATCAAAATTATTAGTTCTGAATTTCATATAAATTTTATATTAATTATTTCGTTGCTCTGAAGTACATTCTTCGGGAAAATGCTTGTAGAAAAGTATCAGCTGTTTTGTTGTGCTGAAAGGCATTTTCTTTTTTCAAAAATTATACTTTTTTCCACTTTCTATTCTTAAATAAGATATAAAAATATGTGTTAAAATAAATTCGTAAGAACGAGCCTTTAGATTTAAACTAATTATTCTGCTTTCACATATGACATTTAAGAATCTAAAAAATCTAACGGGGAATCAAACATTCTTGACAGAAATAGGCATATTTTTACAGTATTTATTGAGATCAAAAGTATTATTTAGGAAATAAACATCTATTTACACTTAGATACTGTTTTTAATAACGTCCGAAAAATAAGAAATTGGGATATGGCGATTGAAACGCTCAGTCGCGGTAGACGGTTGCTGCGTTCCAGTTCAAATGATGTTAGAAGAGCGGTACATCTTCGTTGGTCGGTGCAAAGTAATTAATTTTTAATACACAAAAATGTAATTCGTTCATTTTTTATTATCTTTTAGGTTCTGTTATTAAACTGTATTATCAATTAATTTTTCTCATCATGCGATATCAAGACATTTTGTGTTTATTTTCATAATGCTAGGTTTCGCAAAGTTCTAAAATTCTTCGCTCCTATCAGAATGGTTGCTTTACGAATGTGATACCTAACTTCGAGGTATTGATTTTTTCATTCAACTAACGTCCATTTAAGGTTTAGTTTTCTCCGGTTTAACCCTTTCCTGCAAGCTACCTTTTAAAGTCGGAGTTTTGATTTAAAAAAAAAAAAAAAAAAAAAATGTCTAGAAAAAAAGGTAAAGGAAGATAAAAAGGACCGAAATTAAGCAGATTTGTAGTAGAATAAGTATGGAGAATTAACGTGTACTGGTGGTACAGGGTGCTGTTGGGTGGTGGGTAAAAGCATTCTACTCACGTAAACCGTCATTCTCAGTGAAAAGTTTGATAACATGCATCACTCGACGATAGCAGAAATCGCCAATGTGGATTTTATCTCTATGCAATTAAAGATAGAAATGGAGCAGCTGCTCAAAGGCTGTACACGGAAATAGTCTTCTATACTTCTTTTCAATAGCTGCTCGTTTCAGCCGCAGCTTCATAGATTAAAATATATGTTGATGTGCTTCGCTTTTCTGTAGTAATGCATATCAATGGAAATTCGTAGGAGGGGGAATGATCACTTAAATAAGAAAATTTAAAAAGGGGCTATGTGACAAAAGTAAAATTTTACAGGAGTTACATCGATCTCATAACTTTTTGTTGAATTGACTTCTGAGATTCTTGTAAGGAATGATATAGTTTTTTTGTTGCTTCTATAGGTTAGGTTTACACTTAGCCCCTCTTTACATAGCCCCTCTTTACATCTTCCGATTCACGTATGTCAGGAGAAAGTTCTACCTATCAATCAACAGCGCCCTTAGCACATTAATCCTTTCCGGCATGCTACGTTTAAAGTTGGAATTTTTTTGCAGGCTGTCTAATTAGGCCTAGAGGAGTACACAAGTAAAATTTTGTGAAGAAAGCATTTATCGTTTTAATTCTGTGGGTGTGCCCAAAGTGGCACACTGATTGAATAGAGCTTCGAAAGAAGTACTGAAACGAGCATTGTTGTCAATGAACTGACCAATGAGATGCGGAGAAACAAAGAATACAGACTCTCAGTTGTCCTAGGTTATCGATGAGCCCGGTTTGGGCACACCTAGGGTTCGCCGTTTGATTTTAGGCAAGATTTCAAGGTAAAAATTTAAAACTAATATAGAATAAGAAGATTAACATACAGCCAAAAAATAACATAAAAATTTCTTTTCAAACAATTTCTTTTATACCCTAAAAAATCTGGAAGATTTCTTTGAAAAATGAGGGTCTTAAAAAACTAAGCATGGCTAAAATATATGGACTGGTTTGTGTTGAGCTGCCATCTACTATAAATAAAGAAGGTTCAGAGTAACCTATACTAACCTATAAATCCTTTTTCATTCAATTTTTCTGTGCATATAGAAGGAAATTTTTAGGTGTGTCTAGATCGGACACACTGTGCCGCAAAGTATTAAAGAGTAGTTTATGTCCAAAGGGTTAAAAAAAGTGAATAAATTTCTAACGTTATTACGCTGGCATTTCATTTTGGTTTAAAATGATGTTTCGTTACTTTTATTATTTAATATCATTTATTTTAGTATACAAAATATTTAACCTTTCTTGATACTGATTATAGCAATGTATTCTATACCAAGAATTTAAATTAAATTACCTATGTAAATCCTATGTAGACATTATGTAGTATTACCTATGTAAACATTATAAGCTTTGTGTAATGTACATTATATTGTTCTAAAAATTTCACATGAAAATAATCAGATTCTGAAAATTTGAACGGAGAATTTTTATCATATTTAAAATATATTCTCGCATTATCATTTTCATAATGTTTAATTTTATGTTGTGACAATTTTAGTAGAAAAACTGTAAACTACTATAAAAATATTTTCAATGAAAATCTGTCACAGAAAAAGCTTCACCATAACATAAGAATCTGGAACGTGGAGGGCTATACTTAGATTAGTATTTTCCTTAGTTTAAAATGCATTGCATTGTGCATGACGCAGAGTGCAATTACATATTTCTCGGTTTTTTAAGATGTTCAGCTTATATTTTGGTTTGTTTAAACAGTTTTAGTATATAATGGTTTGACAATGCTGTCTTGTAATTATGCATAAAAGTTCTGATTCAAGTATTCTAAAATTAGGCAAAGGTACCCTTAAACTGACACTGCTTTCGTAGATAAACATTATGGAATTTTAGGAACCTCTGTCAGAATTCCATAAAATTTCTAAAGCTTTTCCGTAAAACAATGCCATTCTAAATTTGTGTTTGGCCTAGTTTTAAAATTCAAATGACATATTTATCTCCCATTTCGTGTATATGTTTTGCTAGATGTTTGTAATTATTGTAATATGTAACATGTTATAAAAATTTTGTTAGAAACAATGCATGTGTGTGTTCTCACGTTCTAAGCAGGGACGTCGCTTTAGTGCATGCCATGCATGCCAGTACATTTAAATCTAATAAAAAATAATTTTTCGTTTATCTCTATCATAATAAATTCGTATTAACTACTTCTGATTTGCAGGTATTCACTGAATCATTGACTTTAGAGTCAGGTATTCAAAATGAAACGAGTTTCTTGCTTTCAATTTTTATATCTATATATCCCCATCATAAAAGGATTGTGCATGCTGAAGAGTGTCAGCATTCAATCAACGAAATATTTACAGCGTTCAAAGCGAACATCTCTTTTCCTCTCTTTCTTTTCCTTCCTCAACGGAAATCTTCCGCAGGAATTGGACAGATACCGCGCTCTTGCATGCTGTAGCGCCAAAACTGAACGTACATTGTTTACCATTGAATTTAGAGCGTTCTATTACTGTTTTTCAGTGTGGTAGTTGCGAGGTTTGCGTTGTACTATACATTTAATTTAAGGCTGAATTATCACTTCTTTCAAAGTTCCATGTGGAAATGTATTATTTTGTAATATTAAGAGGAATATCTTTTCTACAAATTTGATGCAAAATATATAATTCAAGAAAATTATGTAGTTGGTAGTTATGTTCGAAAAAGATTTTTCTTTTGATTTCTTTTTTTGGTTGTGTAGAGAGAGAATAATTGCTTGGACTAAAGATGAAATAACCAAATTCACCGCTAATTCAATAGATGACAAGTACTTTGCGGGCACATTTTGAGGACTTCATCCCCTTTCAAGATGACTACTTTCATACTAAAGTTGTACGCTACTGACTGGACAGCATCAGCGTTGGAAAATTTCGCTACGGTCTACGTTGCGGGTGTACTTGAATCTAAGAAGTGATGGCGCGAAAAGGGAGGATAAGTACTTTACCAATCAAGAAGCCATAAATTTCGATTCACGTGGATGGGGTAGCCTCGCAGCTACATAGAAGAGAGCGATTGTCATTTCGTTCGCTTAAGTTGCATTTGAGCTATGCTAGTCATAATATTTTTCACTTAAAAATATATTATCACAGTGTAATGAATATTTTATTTAAATCTTAATTTTTCATTTAATTTTTCATTTCTGGGCTTCTTTGAATTTCTATGAAGCATTGTTTTGAAGTTTTAATAACTAACGTTTTCCATAAGCATTTCAAGAATGGTTGAGAATGGAATGGAAGGGGTGATACAAGATCTTATTCAAAATCGTTTTATCCTTCGACCTTTTGTTGAAGGGGGGGAAGAGATATTCAAAAATGGTTACCCTTGCCCTTCTTTAACCAATCTGTGTTATAAGCATAAGGATAAAAAACTGAAATTTGTAAGACATTTCCAAGCTGCCAAGTACAAGAAAACTAGTTGATTAGCTGCCTGTTGCGTTAAGAAAAGTTGTTCTGCTGGTTCTGTCTGCTGTTGACAACAATAAGTGGGTGCAATAAGAATGGATTAGCTATTCGAATGTATTATCAGCATCAATCTCAAGACATGAAAAATCTCTTGGCTATATTAATGCAAGTTTACAGCTTTCCACATTTGGGCGAACAAGAATAGATCTCCAGTTAAATCAACAGAATATCTATAAAGTTTTATAATGAAGCCGTAATGTATATGCTTCTTGGCAAAATAGAAGTTGCTATTTAGAGGTCATGATGAGTCCATAGATTCAATAAATAGGAGAAAATACACAGAATTTAAAAATCTTCTGAGCTTGTATGATGTTGTGCTTGATAGTCAATCTTGGAAAAATAGGCTTGATCTTGGAAAAAAGCACTGTTTTCCGTAGGAAATACCCCAACTATTCAGAATGACCTTATAAATTGCATTTCAAAAATTATCATAAGTACTATAAAAAGAAATAGGGAATTCTCAGTTGTTTCAATCCTTCTAGACGAAACAACAGATTCAATCAATAAGTCAAAATTATCTACTCGCCTCATATATATATATATGATTAAGGGAACCACAAGCAATATTTTTTAAATATTTGTAGATTTTTCTAACGTAAGTACCGATTATTTTAATAAAGCACTCTATGTAAGCATGTTTTCAAAATTGAAAAGGATTTGATTTTGAATAAAAAATTTTGGACCAACCTACGACGGAGCACCAGTTATGCCAGAGCAAGTAACTGGATTGCAGAAACGAGTAGAAGAAACATACTCTCAAGCCACCTTTCACACGTTGCTACGGCCATATTTTAAATTTTGGAGCAATCTGCATGTGCTATTAGAGAATGTTGCATATTTTTAAAAAATATTCTCTAGAATGTCTGCATCGTTTTGAACATGTACAAAAAGAGCTCATGCACTTAAACAGTTCATGGAGAAAAAGCTACCTACAGTTGCATCTACAAGATGGGACTTTTGCTCAAGAATTGCTAATACAGTTCATGGAATAATAAAAGAATAACTATGGTTTTTGAAGACGTTGTAGAGAATTGCGATGACTAGGATCCCTTATGTGTATCACAAGCTCACGGGTTCATTAAATTTTTGGCTGAATGTAAAAATTGTTTCCTCATGGGCGGGTTTTCAATGATATTTTGTCACTCAGATATACATTTTGAGGTTTTACAAAAGGAAACCCATGATGTTGCCCACTGTGCAAAAGAAATTGCAAAATTTTATTATGTACTTTCATCACAGCGAATTGAATTTGAAGCAGAATGGAAAAAAGATAGGGCACAAGAATCAAATGAATTGTCAGCAAAAAGAGTGTGTATTGATAATTTAGAAATCAGGCGACTTTGACATGACAACATTCGAACATTTCTTCATGACAACATTCGAAACAACCTACATGTTCGACAAAGGAATGTCCTTGACCCAGGCACCCTGGTGCTACATCACTTCCATGTGCGAGATTTTAGATAACATTTACAATCAAGTAAACGAAAGATTTGGTTTCCTTACTAAATTTGAGTTTATGGCTCTTCCGAATGACGAGGACTTCGCCTCTTATAATTCTAAGTTTCCTTAAATATTACTAAATAAATTATGTGCCAGTTTATTCTGCAAAATGTTTGATTTTGTAAAGTTTAAGAATGAGGTTGTAGGGTTTATATTTATTTTAATTAACATTTATTTTAAGTTGAAACTATCTTTCCTGTCAAGCCTTACTTTCCCCTGGAACTGCCAATGCCAGAGTATGTAAATTTTAGTAGAACGGGCAAGGATTCAAATTATCAGCGGAAGTATTCTGAGTTAAATAGAAAGGAAACGAGTTCGAAGTGTGCTGTTCTTACTTCACGAGCGCGGAGGTAGTTAGCCAGAAATTGAAGAACCCCGCGTTTCGGCCTGTGTGCTTGCCTTGGAGAATTGTTAATCGTTCATAGTGATATTCAAAGTTTGCTGAATTAGCAGCGGTATTGTAAAACGCGGTGAGGTTAGTTACTTTTAGAGAGCCTCGTAATTAGAGTCTTGTTATTATTTCTTTTCAGGTTCTTATTTTTATTTTACCGCCGAGTCGGCGTAGTTTGTGAGCGTCAAGAGCACGCAATTGTAACTTCTTAAGTTGAATAAAAAGGGACTTAAACCCTTAGCAAGACTCTGTATATTTTCCAGTTTCAACAGTCACCTCTTGGTTGCGTGCAAGTTGGAGGCGCGCAACTCTACATTGGCGCCCGAACACTTATCGAACTGAAATGGCCGAAAATCGGATGGAAGCCGCTGGACAACACCAAGAAATGGCAAGCCAATTGGAAGGATTGGGATACCTGGTCCAGACTTTGAGAGCGTCAATCAAGCCAAACGTCAATTTCGACGGAAAAAATTCGGTGGCGATATTTCTAGAAGACCTAGAAAATCACTTTCAGCTCTACCCTGTGCCTGAAAGACAAAAAGTTGCCATCGCCACATCTGCACTAAAAGGACAGGCCGCGCTATGGTAGAATATAGGCAAATGTTTATTAGGGGAATTTGGAAGCCAGACATATACATTTGAAAATTTCAAAAAATCGTTAGTAAAGGCCTTCCCCATAGTGAAAGATCGAGCAAGGCTGGAAGCCGAACTATATAGTTTCTATCAACGGGATATAGAAGAGTTGACGGACTTTATTCTACGAAAAATTAAGCTGACGGATATGCTGTATGGGAAGAAACCCGATGCGGAGATTATTGAAGTAAACTTACCAAGATTGTTACCCGCTGTTCAAGACTACTTCGAAATTAGAAACCCAAGCACATTGCAGGAGCTCTTCGAATTGGCGGTGAAGTTTCAAAATCGCAGAATAGCGGAAAAAGCTAGAGGGGCAACGTATTCTCGAAGTACCCGAAGGAAATCTTCAAATGAGGAAACCAGAAATGGAAATCGCTCTTATGGGGGAAAGAGCTATCAAGCTAACTCATCGAACCTCGAAGGTCAAGGCCCAAAAAGAAAATTCGAAAATAAACATCCGCGTACCCAGAAGGCACAAATTGAAAGGAAAGCTTTAAACGAGTAGAGGGGCCTGTGAAAGGGAGGGTCCAGACCCCGGAAGTTTTAAAAAAACCCTCTAAAAGACATTTAAATACGGTCATCGTAAAAAACTTACATCTACCAATTATACAAGTCCTCGTTGGCGATGTACCAGTAGAAGCCCTCATCAATACAGGAGCAGAAGGAAATTTTATGAGCGAAACATTCTTCAAAAAGAATTTTTATAGGGTACGATTATTTAAAACCAAAAATACGGAAATTATAGCGGCGCAAGGAAAAACATGTCACTGCATCGGGAAATTATCATTAAACATACAGGTAAAAGAGCAAAGCCTCAAAGTATTAATTTTTGTAGTGAAGAATCTGCAAAATCCTCTTATTTTAGGTATGGACTTTTTAAAGGCCGCGAGGGCCAAGCTGAATTTTCAAGAGAGTTCCGTGGTGCTGGAGATGGACCAGAGGGTGGTGGAACCTGTGGAGAAACCGCAAGTGGACCTTAGCCATCTGAATGACCATGAAAGTCAAGCCATCCAGCAAGTGGTGAGTAATTTTTCTAACTTGTTTTCAGAAAAGCCTGGTAGTTGCCAAATAGTTACGCATCAGATACAATTAAATGCCGAAAAACCTTGTAGGACTAAACCTTACCGCTATGACAAACAAAAAGACGTAATCATCGAAGAACATATTCAGGAGATGTTAAAGAATAAAATAATAACGCCCATAAATAGTGAGTACGCGAGTCCAGTCGTACTATGTAAGAAAAAAAACGAGTTTCCTCCTTCGGATAAAAGGGCTTGGAGGTTTGCTATCGATTACAGAAAACTAAATAGTGTTGCTAAATTCGCAGTTTACCCTTTGCCGGTTATAGAGGAAATTGTTAGACAGATCAAATCGACAAGATACATGTCTACTTTGGACTTAACGTCTGGCTACTATCAAATAGCTATGAGACCCGAAGATATACATAAAACCGCGTTTATAACAAAATCGGGCACTTATGCATTTTTACGCATGCCCTTTGGGTTGTGTGGGGCCCCGTCAACATTCCAGACAGCTATGGACATTGTTCTAAAGCCTGTCCTAGGAAAATCAACTTTAATCTATCTAGATGATATAATTATAACGAGTAGTACGTTGGAACAACACATTAATGATCTAGAACAAGTTTTTAAATTATTAAAAGAGGCCGGTCTTACAATTAACGCCTCAAAATGCAAGTTCGCAACTAAAGAACTTAAATATCTCGGTTATAAAATTTCGCAAAAGGGTATAGAAACGCAAGATTCAAAAATAAAAGCCATCAAGAATTTCCCACCGCCCAACACTGCCAAGAAACTTTCTTCTTTCCTTGGGTTATGTTCTTACTATCGATCTTTCATAAAAGATTTCGCTAATATTGTTGAACCACTCTTAGTAATCAAAAGAAAGAGAGGTAAATTTACGTGGACAGCGGAAGCAAATACAGCATTTGAAAGATTAAAAGAAGCGCTCATCAATGCCCCTGTTTTAAAATTCCCGGAAGGGGACGAAAACCTGGAAATTGCAGCAGATGCGTCAGACTATGCGGTGGGTGCGGTTCTTATGCAAAATAGCCATCCTCTGGCATTTTTTAGTAAAACGTTGAATCAGGCACAAAGGAATTATACAGCTACAGAGAGAGAAACATTAGCCGTATTAATGGCTGTACACAAATTTCGAGTTTATTTCGGCAAAGCGCCAGTAACAGTCTTTACGGATCATGCGGCTGTTGGTAGACTTTACTCGGGGAAACACCTAACGCCCAGGTTAATAAGATGGGCTTTAAAACTCCAAGAATATAATCTCAGAATAAAATATAAACCGGGTAAGGAAAACAATGTAGCTGACGCACTTTCTCGTATAAAACTGGACGATGAAGGAAATGAACTTAAATGCGCTGTGTTGACTTCAAAAATTTTAGATTCTAGAGATACGATTATCACTGAACTGAAAGCTGATCCTGAATTTGGAAATATCTATGCATATTTGAAAGATCCCGAAAGCTTTGAGCACACAGATATCGATGCGATAAGAAATAGAGCAGAAAACTATGAAATAATAGATAATTTATTATTTTATACGAAAACAACAAACGAAAATCTTGAGTACAAACCAGTCATCCCAGCCTCGCTTCGATTAAGCATTTTGAAGGAATTACACGACGCGAAAACAGCGGGTCATTTAGGGGTCAGAAAGACTTTAAAAAGGGTACGCGAGGCGGTATATTTCCCGCAATTATACAAAATAGTAACTGCGTATGTCAGCTCCTGCAATCAATGTCAGTTAATAAATGATATTAATTACAGCCCGGCCGGGTACTTAAATAGCATTCGCGCTACATTTCCGAATGAAATTTTAGGCATAGATCTTCTTGGTCCCTTCCCCCAGAGCGAGTTAAATAAAAATCGTTTTCTTTTAGTAATAGTAGATCATTTTTCAAAATGGACAGAAATTGTTCCACTTAAACGCGCTTCAGCCAAAACTGTCGCAGATGCATTCTTACACAGATACATTTTAAAATACGGTGCACCGATAAAAGTCATTAGCGATAACGGAAAACAATTCATTAGTCAAATATTTGAAAACATATGCACTGGACTTGGCATATGCCATATCAAAATGGTTCTGTATAGACCACAGGCAAACATAGCAGAAAGAGTGAACAAAAATATAGTAAAAATAATTCGCAGTTACGTTAGCACACATCACAAGCGCTGGGATGGCTACATAAATGAATTAGCTTATGCTTTAAGAACGGCAAATCACGATACTACGGGAAAAACCCCAGCAGAATTATTTTTAGGCCGAAAGATAATTACGCCTTTAGATAAATTATTCTTTGTGCAACAAAGAGAGCAAGAGTTTAAACAGAAAGATGTGCAAAAAACGTATTGATCAGGCGCTTAAAAGCTCGGATACGGCAAGAAATAAGCAAAAAGTGTATTATGATAGAAAACGCCGTGAAGCAGATTTTAAAGTTGGGGATAAAGTATTGAAGCGGAAATTTTCTTTATCAAGTGCCCCAGACAATTTTACTGCAAAGCTAGCTCCAAAATTTGAAGGCCCCTATGTAATTCAGGAAATCAAAGGAGTCGTATTGTATCTTAAGAACGAGAGAGGGGAGATCTGTAAAGCAAGTCCCGACCAGGTTAAAAAATACTATAATCCAAATGATTTTGAAATCTTTAAAAGTTTCTTCCAGGACTCAAGCCTAAACGAAGTAGAAGGTCCAGAAATAACAACTCTTCTACCACCCAAGAAGCAGAGAACTGAAGAGAGACCTAGCCCTTCTACAACCCGGACGACGGTACCAAAAAGAAAAAATGAAAACTTTCAAACTCCAGCATTTAAGAAAAACAAGAATGCAGATGCACCGCGTAAAGAAACCGTGGTAAAGAGGAAAACACCACCTACAACGTATCGCAGGAGAAATTATACATCAAGGAGAACGCTCCCAGGGCCAGAGAGTCAGGTGCAAGCAAGGCCGCCGTTCCGGAAACTGAAACGGCAGCAGGAGGAACGAAAATACCAGGAACAACAGAAGAAATTCAAGAAGGACTCCAGACCGGAGGACGTCAAGACCTGCCGTCCAATGGAAAAACGAAAACGAGAACAACCCGACGATTACTCCGCCAAGAGGCCAGCATGCAGAGGACGCAAAAGAAAAACTAATGTGGACGACACTCGGAGGTCAGTAAGGAGAAGATTGACGTCCATGAAACCTATAACATGGGAACAATATTGCCAGAAAAGAATGACGGAGTTTCAATCATCGAAAACTCAAAGATAAGTTAAAATCTTCTATAAAATTTTTTTTCTTTTGTTCCAAAATGTTATGCATAAGTACGAAGTTCTATGTTTTGACGAAAGTCAATATGTCTCAGTTGAGACTTAGTTTTGTTTTACTTTATTTAGCTAAGGCAAAAGTATTATTTTCTTTAAGTATAAAAGCTAAGAACAAGCATTTTCTGTTGGTGGAAAGACTAATTCTGTTATGTTAAAGCCAAAAATTGGCCGATGATAAAAATAACTTCGTATTCTTGTATTAATAAGAATTTTAGTTTCAGTGCCGCCAGCTTGGCGAAGAATGAGTAAAGTAAAAATTTATTTTCTCTTATTCATTTTATGGTAAATTGTAAAAATCATATGTATTAAAATTTTGTAAATGTACGTAAATACTTGAATGTCATGTAAAAGTAGAATTTAGTCTAGAAGCATAAAATTTTAGATGCTAAAAGTAAAATGCTCAAAAGCAATGAATTCAAAATTTAAGTATTAAACTGTAGATAAAGTCATGCTTTAGAGCGAAAGCCTGCATGTTTAAAGATGAATGAGTTGGAAGTTAGAATGAATGTGTTTTGTAGGGTTCTCCACCTACACTTGAATTTCTAAGAATGTTAAAGTAGCTCATCGAGTTGTAGAATGTCGAGTAAGGTGTGTCTATTTGGTCGTTGAATTCTAACAAATCATGGTGGTTACGGGAAGTGTTGTAAGACTAAAACACGAATATTCCCGTTTGACACCACACATGGTGGAGAGCCAGGGTAAAGTTAAATTAATGCTTGAAAAATTGAATGAATGTGAATTAAGCAATAACTAAGGAAAACGAATCATTTAAAAACAAACATTTATTCAGTGTCAAGAAAGTGTAAATTATAATGTATTTAGAAAGATACTGATACTTATTCCTTCCAGATGCTGGAAGGAAAAGAACAAGATTGATTGATGTAGTCCAGGAAAAGTTGCTGTAAGAAGAGAGATTTATAAGTATCGACAGAAATTTATTATACAATTTGTTACATAAGATTTTTTTTTGTGTACACGAGGCTCTTGAGAGTTAGTTCAGAATTATAGAAACTTTTCAACAGGTCGTTTGTAGGACCTGCTTCCAAGTTTTCCAAATTCTGGCAGCGGCAAATGTAGGGTTTATATTTATTTTAACTAACATTTATTTTAAGTTGAAACTATCTTTCCTGTCAAGCCTTACTTTCCCCTGGAACTGCCAATGCCAGAGTATGTAAATTTTAGTAGAACGCGCAAGGATTCAAATTATCAGCGGAAGTATTCTGAGTTAAATAGAAAGGAAACGAGTTCGAAGTGTGCTGTTCTTACTTCACGAGCGCGGAGGTAGTTAGCCAGAAATTGAAGAACCCCGCGTTTCGGCCTGTGTGCTTGCCTTGGAGAATTGTTAATCGTTCATAGTGATATTCAAAGTTTGCTGAATTAGCAGCGGTATTGTAAAACGCGGTGAGGTTAGTTACTTTTAGAGAGCCTCGTAATTAGAGTCTTGTTATTATTTCTTTTCAGGTTCTTATTTTTATTTTACCGCCGAGTCGGCGTAGTTTGTGAGCGTCAAGAGCACGCAATTGTAACTTCTTAAGTTGAATAAAAAGGGACTTAAACCCTTAGCAAGACTCTGTATATTTTCCAGTTTCAACAGTCACCTCTTGGTTGCGTGCAAGTTGGAGGCACGCAACTCTACAAGCTGATTGCTTTATTTTCTTCTGCGTAATCTGAAAATAATGAACTAGTACCATACATGAATACTAACAATATTCATAGCATTAATAAGTGAAATTTACAAATTATCAAAAATCGCACTATATTTTATCAATACCAACTTCAGTTGCATCAATAGAACGATCATTTTCAGCATTTAGAAATATTAACAATTTCATCAGAATAATGCAGTCACAAGGGATATTAAGTGTATTTAGCATATTATCTATATCACAAGGGATATTACTATCACAAGGGATATTAAGTGTCTTTAGCAACTTATTCTGAGAATTGTCCACATTCTGAGAGTTGTCCACAAGCATTATGCACACTTTAGGAAGTCTTATAAAGGAATTTACTATCCAAAAATAAAAAAAAAGGGGATTTATTATCCGAAGGGCAGAATTCACATTCGAATAATTTAAATTTTAATGGCTGTAAGCGAAGTGTTATTTCTGGACTCATGATTGTAATAAGGTATTTTCTCCGTCTTTTCCGCATGCCTTTGTGGTGTAATTGGAAGTATACTCAACGCGCATTCGAGAGGTCCAGGACTAAAATCTCGGTGAAGGCACTGCATATTTTCATGTCTCCTGTTTCAGAATAACCTAATGACTTAACAGTGGCACCCTATCTAAAAAGTGTTGGACGATAAATCGTCACCACCAGGATGTGGCGATTGGGTCCATAAATCTCCAGTAGCCCTTTAAAAGGGAGATTATATAAAGTATTTTCTTCCTCCTTTCCGCTTGTCTTTGTGGTGTAATTGGAAGCATACTCGAAGCGTGTTCAAGAGGTCCAGGATTCGAGTCCCGGCGAGGGCATTGCATTTTTTTCATGTCTGCTACTTCAAAATAACCTAATGACTCTATAGTGTCTTAGGCTTCAGGTCTATACTATCATTTCCATAAACCAAATAAGACATGTATACTCAGTATAAACTGTTTGTGAATATTAATAAATTTTATAAAACTCAGGAGAATCGAAAACTGGTGAGTTTTATACATTTATTACTTATATTCTAAAATTTTGTTTATCAGAAAAGTAGACAATTCTGTACATGACGCTGTACTGTAACGCTAAAACTAATCAAAAGAACACTAGGCAATAACCTTTGGAAGCAGTCACAGTGAAAATTAGGAAGATAATATATTGTAGCAGAGCTAGAATGCTGAGCCAGTTCAAAACATTAAATCCAACAATACATTTCAATACATTACAAAGTTCTACAACCAAGAAAGTCTCGTTCAATACTACTGTTATACATCACACTTACTTACCATTATACAAAAGCTATTATACTCCACATTGATAGAAAATAAATTATATAACACACTTAATGGAATACTGTACATACACTGAAATGAAATGGCGAATACTACAAAATAACAATCAATATACAATGTGCTTATCAGAAAGTTGGCTCTGCGGCTACGAATATTTGTTAGAAACTGTTACATTTTGCACAATTCTAGAAACTGTAACAAAACATTTGCACAATACTAGAAACTGTAACAAAACATTTGCACACAATATTTCATGGTACCTGAGAGCTCTATATATGTATTTACTATTATACCGCAAACTTATTTGAAAACATAACACAACGCACTTGCTACTTAACAGGTCAATACACTAAAACAATATGTAAATTGAAATACACAGAATACAATACACAAATTAAGTAAACACAATAAAATTTAAAGATTAATAATGAATAGAAGCGACACTGAAGTACAAATAAGACAGACATTGATTGTGGTAATCTGCATCTAGGAGGTAACATGTTCCAGCAAAGTTATTAATTTACTGCACTAAACATGACTGTTATGCATAAACGTAACATAGGTACAATGCCATGCCATTAGAGTTTCTGAAATTGTCCTAACTTTAGTAGTTCAACATTATCGTATATAGTAAGGTACCAAATTTGTAAAGTAAGAATTATGAAAGCTACTGATCTTCTGTAGTTGTTGGTTTAGAATTGCCTGCTGTACCTGCTGTTGACATCACTTGTGTTCAACAGAATTCACGAGCACAAATGTACATCACTTGGATGAATCTGATTAAATGCGAGCTTATTTCTCTTAAGGGTGGCTGGCCACCCGGACCAGTGTGCTTCACTGGGTTTTTTTAAATGAAATGGTGTCGTGAGAGTTCATTCGAAAGCAAAATGATCCGGATCACCTAGTGTTCCACATCTACAACTGTCTGAAGTAGCTAATCTGAAGCGCCGTAAGTAGCTTGGAAATGGTCCGTGTCCGGTAAAGAAGTGTGTAAGATGAGCACTACTGGTGACAAGATTCAGACCAACTTTGGGGAAGAAACGAAAGGTTCTGCGGCTTGTGGGGGAGTTGTTCCATCTCTGTTGCCAAATTTCTAATATTTTGAGTTCGGTAATCTTTTTTAAATAGGAAATTGGTGCTTTTAGGGGAGTTTCAGGCATATTCAAGTCGTTAGCTGCTAGCTTAGCAAGCCTATCGGCCTCTTTGTTTCCAGCAATGCCTACATGCGCTGGAGCCCAGCTCAGGTACGGTCATTGGGACTCGGGGATCTTGAAGTAGAGTATCCCTAATAATGTGGATAGAATCCGCTTTGCAGCTGAGTTCTTTAATGGCCAGTAGGCTCGATGCTGAATCACTCAGTATTCTGACTGGCCCTGTTAGATTTTTCTTAATATAATCTAATGTTGCTTTAATTGCTACACGTTCCACCTGAAATACATTACTGTAATCTGACAGCCTCTGTGATCAGGTGTAGCTGATAGTCGTGCCTCGCATGACGCAGAAGCCGCTACCTGTGCCAAGCTCCGTTTTGGAACCATCCGTATAAAGACAAACTTCGTGCCTAACCGGAATTAAGGGTTCTGTGGTGACTTTGTCATCATAATTTATGTCCACCGGATGTCCTAGGGACCGAGGGGAGTGATCCTCGTAATCACGAGCGCGATAATGGGTGCCTCACAAGATAAAATTTTCCTTTATGCATAGGATTCGTGCTTGTCCAGCCTTCCTCTCCACGACAAGATCCAATGGATTAACCCAGTGAGCACCTGCAATGAATCTGTCGAGGTGGTCCTATAAGCTTTAGTAATCACGAGGAGTTGGAGACGCTGAATAGAATTGAGTTTCCTCCTCAAGTGTCCATTGAGATGAATACCCCATGCTGAAGACCCGTACAAAATCACCCTCTCTGTTATGTAGAAATCTGAAGTGCTTTAAAATGAGGCTTCTCAATGTCTGGCAACCAACGCTCGGCGACAAAGCCACTAATTTGTTTTCTGACACTTTGCTGGGGAAGCGATCTTAGCTTTCGTGCCTTGGGGTGTTCTTCAGTTCTTTTTTACGTGGCTTTCAGCGCCGCAGTTACAGCACCTTAGAATTGGTTTGTTGCCATTCCTATTCCACATTAAGGCATTAACTTGCCTGGTTAAATCATGTAGACGAGCAGTCACTTGATCCAAATGCTCCTGGATTTGTACAGCTCTGACTGGGGAGGAGGGGGGGTCTCTACGAGTTTCTTGCTGGGCGGCCTCAAATTTCATGTCGTACACTAAAGTGCTTTTGAGATCCTTGACATCAGCCATTCGTAGGGCTTTTATTTATCTCAATATCCCGGATGCCATGATGAAGTACTGCACAGACAGGATTTCACTTGTTTCTTTTGAACTATCCGTAACGGTCAGATGAAAGAACCTTTCATAATCCGTGGCGAGCTCCTGAAGTGCTTCTGTGGGCTTCTGTTGGTGAGATTGGGTCTGGGCTTCCGCTCGATAGCGCTTCGAAGTCTAGCCTCTGGTTTTCGGGCAGAGTTTAAAGGATATCCTCTGCGTCTGCTCTCAGAGAAGCAGAGAGATGCTAGGCTTTAGTTGCGAAATCCCATCCATTTGGTCTTGTAGACTTGCCAGGAGGTCTTTCCATCGCATGTTATCTTTAGAGAATTTCGAGACTGCATATGTACGAGTTTTAAGAGGTCAGAATTGTGACCAGCTGTCATTATGGATGTTTACAAGCTGTCAACGTTCTTGGCCACAGCTTTCTGTCTTCAAACTGTTGTTCGACAGCAGAAACTCTTTCTTCGCTTTATTGTTTGATAGCAGAAACTCTTTCTCCGATTTGTTGTTCGGCAACAGAAATTCTTTATCTGATTTGTTACTGATCAAAGAAGAAAAATTATCGCTTTGTGAAAAAGATGAAAAAACTTATTAAGAGGAAAATATTATATTCTTTGAAAATTACAATTAAATGATTCATTTATGTATTCCATAATATAAGCAAGATTAATATATTTTTTGCGTAAAATTTCACAATTAAAAAGTCAATGTATCCAACGTATGTAATCAAATGTATTGGGAAAAAAAAAAAAAAAAAAAAAAAAAAAACGGCAGAACAAGCAAATAGTTTTGTTTTTCAGGTTTGTTTACGATATAGAGGTTTGCCTTAATAAATAAAATACTTTGATTTTTGGTCATTTTAATTTTGGTCACTTTGATTTTGGTATTCTTGTTATTATTTTATGACATGCAAATAATTATACATTAACATAATTATACATTAAATAAATTGTCATTTAACTAAACGCTTGTTTTGAAATAAAATGAAGTTGGATTATTTATAAATATTTTCCACAGTAGTGTATCTGACTTTAAACAAAATTAAGACCTTTGTTATTGAATACAAAAGCATTTAAATGCTGCAGTTTTATTATAAGTGCTTGTATTTGAAAGAAAAATTATTGTTTTTATGATCTGAAAAATATTCATCACGATGTTAAATAATTACTTGAACGCAAGTTTTTCATACTTTTAAAATATTCAGTGGGTAAGGGAACATTGCACTGAAATTGATTGTTTACTCGAATGCCAGAATTATTTCAGGTTTTCACTTTAATTTCGCTTTTAAAGTGTTTTAATTAACCATGTGTTTTTAAAATGAATTCTTTGGTAGTGTTCATAAAATTTGAAATATAATATGAATTCCATTTTTATAATACCTTAAAAATCGCCTTACAATGTAACATGTTATAATTTAATTTTGCACTAAAAATTGTTTAGAAATTTACAATAAAAATGATATTAAAATGTTAATATTTACTTTGAAAAATTAAATAAAAAGCTTCAATTTTTTCGCTAATAATTAAATTTTAAGTTCTTTTAATGCCGAAATTTGTTAGAAGGTATATAAGCCTTTTTCTCAGTTTTCAACATTTGAAGGTATTTATTCAAATGAAATGTATTTGTCTTGTTTCAAATTTTTATTTATTAATCTGAGTATTTAAAATATTCCTCATTTAATCAGACTTGTAAATGGTACTTATATTGTATATATAATTTTTTGGGAATAATTTAATGTTTTAATTGTAACTTTTGTTATTAATCAGAATATTTAAAATATTCTTTGTTTAATCAAACTGATAAATGGTAGTGTTATTGCATGTATAATTTTCTAAGAATAATTTAAAGTTGTAATTGTAATTTATGTTATCGTGGTCATTCTAAATTTGACTAAAAATCCTGTATTAGTTTATTTTTATTGGAAAAATGTGTTAAATTTTATTCATAGTTTTGCTAATAATTATAACTTCTACGGAAAAAGTAAAAGTTTCTTCTGAAAAACTAGTCAAGCATAATGCTTAAGAATTTGTAAATCATTTCACAAGTAGCTTACATCAATGAATGAAAAATTAGTGATTTTTTAATTATATTTCTACTTTTATTTTACTTATTTATTTTAGAAACATACATATTTTATTAATTTATTTTAAGCAAATGTTATTCTCAATTTTTAGATGAGGAATGCACAATTTTGTATGGTTTGTATTTAGTGCTCCAACTTTACGAAAGAAACAATAGTTTGGTCATTCTGAAGGTAACTATTAATGTCATGTTTTCTTAATAGAATTTCTTTTCTTGTATTTGTATAGTAAAAGTTTAGAAACATATGTAAAAGAAAAGAATATTACTGTATCTGGGATATCTTAGTCTTCCACGAACAAATGTTATGTGTCTCTGTTATGGGTAAATGAATTAAAAAAATTGTAGAATTAGGAAACAATTTTTTAATCATACAAACGTTTGCCATTAATAAATGAAATGTCAAATCTGAGAAGGTACATTAATTGAAAATTTAGACAATATTTCTTTATAATCAGATTATTAAAATGGTGATTGAAAACGGTAAAAAATTTAGATCATGTAGAAATATCTGGGAAAAAGATTGAAAATTTGTATAATACATAATTAAATATGTAGAGTTTGATAAAATGAGAAGTATTTTAAACCTGTTCTGTACAGATATTTAATAAGTGTATGACACACACACACACACACACAAAAAAAAAAAAAAAAAAAAAAAAAAGGGCAAATACGTTGCTATATATTGATTTAACTGCTGAATATTTCTACAGAAATTTGCAAGAAAAACTTGTTATTTAATGTATGGCCTAATTCATGAAAATATTTCCTACACATTAATTGCATGATAAGTTTTTTAAAGATAATAACAGATCTTAACACCGGAAGCTCAGTTTATTAGAAGTAATTTAATTCAAGTAATAAACAATCATTCAGTTATATAAATGTTTCCAATATTTTTTTGAGTTGCTTATAAGAATTGATCAAATTTGTATTTTTTTATTTATTTAAATATTTATTAAAGTATTTAGTTTTATACATATATTCCTAAAGTCCATTAGTCGATCAATTTCGGAAATTTCGAAAGCTTGGAAAGCAGAATTCTGGAGGGGGGGGGGAATCTGACAAATTTGAAAATTTAATTAGACAAATTTTAGTAAGTATGGTATGTGTTGTTAAATCGGAATTATATTTACTTACCACTAGTTGAGTTGCTGTATCACCTGTTATATGACTATCAGCATGTTGATAGCAATTGGTAGTTGTGGACTGTATATTAATTAATAAAAGTCAAGTTGAGAAACTTAACAACATTTATTTTCTTTCAAGAACAATATTGCCGCTTAAACGGGCAAAGAGTGAGTAAGGAATAATTAACAATTGACTGCCGCTTTGTTCGGGCAGAGGAACGGAGACTCTATGTGGACCGAGTGCATCCCTATCGCTTACTGATTAGTACTGGGCTCTCGCCACTAACATTACGTGGCGCTGCAAACATTAAGCCAGTACAAATAGACATAAATATTCTAACCGAGACGGAACATTCCGCCCGGCATTGAAATTTGATACAAAAATTTCAATTAATTAATTAGTGACAAATCACAATATTTCAAAACTGATAATCACATAAATAATTGTCAGATTACTACAGATCTAAAACTGAATTATGGAGTTTAAGAACATTAAATATTGAAAATAGTAATTATGCAAACAATATATACTAAGTTGAGATAAAAAGTGTTACAATACACATACATTTCAAAATAAGCCATACAAATCCTTTAAACATATAATCATTATTAAATTCTTGTAATGTATAAACTGATTCCACAAATATATATAAAGACAGTAGAAATTTGAATATTACATAGGCAATAAACAGATCTGTGATATAGATCTAGTGCAGATTCCTGAAGCAGTTTTAACTTTAGCTACACGTACCTTACCATCTGTACCAGGGATTGTCTCTAAAATTCTACCTAAGGCCCAATGGCAAGGCGGCAAATTCTCATCCTTAAGTAAAACCATTGCACCTGTTTCTACATTGGATTTCTGAAACTGCCATTTATTGCGCTGTTGCAAGTGATTGAGGTAATATGTTTGCCAACGCTTCCATATTAATTGAACAAGTTTTGTTGTCCTCTGCCACCTTGATAACCTTGATCAGTGATTTCAGTAAGTTCAGGCTCTGGTATAGACGTGATTAGACGGCCGACTAAAAAATGTCCTGGCGTTAACACTTCAAATTCATTAATATCATTAGACATAGGGGTTAACTGGCGTGAATTTAAAATTCCTTCAATCTGAGTAATGATTGTAAGAAATTCTTCCATAGTAACTTTAGTACTTCCCATAGTTCTTCTAAGAGGTACTTAAAGGATTTAACTCCCGCTTCCCACAGTCCACCAAAATTCGGTGATTTAGGGGGAATTAATTTCCAGACTAGAGATTCTGAGGTGAAATAGCTGGATAACGCCTCATCTGGTTTTCTAATCATTTTCTGTAAACGCTTTAACTCTGTATGAGCCCCCTTAAAATTTGTGGCATTATCTGTAATGCTGGAAGAGATTTTCCGTCTTCTCGCACAAAATCGCTTAAGAGCTGCTATAAAGGCTTCAGACGTCAAGTCAGTCATTACCTCCAAATGGATTGCCTTTGTGGACAAACATATAAATACAGCAACATAGATTTTAGGAAAAGTGCCCTTACATTGACCCTTGAATTGTACATGAAATGGTCCGCAAAAGTCAACACCACAATTAAGAAAGGATGAAGTCGGAGTTATACGCTCAGTGGGAAGATTACCCATGACCTGACTTGCTGTAATTGGTTTGTTTTTAAAACAAATAACACAAGCATGAACTATATTACGAGCCAAGCCCTTGCCGTGAATGGGCCAATATTTCAAACGCACCTGATGAAGTAAACCCTGCGCTCCAATATGTAGGTACTTCTTATGAAAATATTCAAAAATCAATATAGTAACTCTATGAGTAGGAGGCAAAACTAACTGGTGTTTACAATCAACTAATAAATTTGAGTTTTTTAATCTTCCTCCAACTCTTAAAAGAGAATTATCATCTAGAAAAGGGTCAAGACCTTTTAACTTACTTTGTGCAGGAATAGGTTTACCTCGTCGAAGAGCTGTAATTTCCGAATTAAAGGCAGTTGATTCGGCATGCCGTATAAGAAACTCCTCAGCCTTTTTCATCTCATCTATAGTTAAATATCCCTGCATCTTATCCTGGGCTTTGCAATTTAAGATAAACCTGAAAATAAAACTGAGAATTCTGATTAGCTTAGGGAAATTATTCGAAAGTTTCAAAAAAGAGTCTATAAAATGTTCATTCATTGTCAAAGTCAGAACTGGATTCGATGATTGTTTCAGTTCTTTCTCATACTCCTCGTCCGACGAATAAGAAATGCATTCTGGAAATGGAAGTTGCTGATTGAGGAATTCAGGACCTGACCACCACAAGGAAATTAGCCAAAAGTTCACTAGTGTCTGCTCCTCGGGATATTATATCCGCTGGATTTTTCTTTGCGGCAACATGTCCCCATTTGAATTGGTGACTCAAGTTTTGAATTTCAGCAATTCGATTGCTCACAAAAGTTTTGAGCTTGTACGCAGGCGTGTTTATCCATGCTAGAACAATAGTAGAATCACATCACACATAAACATCATCGATACTTAGCTGGCCTACACAGAAGTAATGCTCCACACAATTCAAGACGTGGAATTGTAACAGGCTTTATAGGAGAAACTCTGGATTTGCTACAAAGGAGATTGGAATAATTCATTCCATCAGTGGTAATACAACGTATGTAAGTAGCTGCACCATAAGCCTTTTCCGAAGCGTCCGAGAACCCATGGATCTCAATTCTAACGGAATGTTCAGTTAAAACATATCTGGGAATATTCAACTGATCGATTAACTGAAGCTGGGAAAGGAAATTTTCCCATTCACACAACTCCTTGGGAGATAATTCCTCGTTCCAGTCCAGTTTCAGCAGCCGTAGTCTCTGCATCAATATTTTTGCCCTCGTTACTACGGGTCCGATCAGACCCAATGGATCAAAAAGCTTAGCTATTTCAGATAACACCTGACGTTTAGTAAAGCTATCTTGATTGTTCACAGCTGTTTTGAAAGTCAAGTGATCATCCTTCGGTTTCCAGAGCATTCCTAGCGTCTTCACTACACTTTCTTGAGATTCAAAGGAATATTCCTATGTTGAAATATCATACAGCAGCTCAGGATGATTGGGCACCCATTTATGTAGCTCCATACCTCCACGACGAAGCATTTGTACTAATTCAGACTGAAGCTCCTTTGCTTCTTCTAAAGTATTTCCTCCTGTCAGGATATCATCCATATAAAAATCCGTAGATGTGACCGCAGCCGCCCTGGGAAAATAGTCCTGTTCGTCAGCTGCCAATGCCTTTAAGGTTCTCATGGCTAAGAACGGCGCGCTAGTAGTGTCGTATGTAACCGTACGTAACCTATACACTTGAACTGGGGCCTCGCGGCTTGGCTTCCAAACAATTCTCTGTAAATTTCTTTGCGATGGATGTATGAGTATTTGTCGATACATCTGCTTAATATTGGCACTAAAGGCAAAGCGATGTTTTCTAAACCTGGAAACTATAGAAAAAAGATCTTCTTGAATTGTGCCTCCGTTCAATAGAATTGAATTTAGCGAATAGCCACTGGATGATTTGTAAGGATCTTAAGTTTTACTAACGTTTATTTTATTTTAAATCTTTACTATCACTTCTTATTTTCTACTTCCGGCCAGAATTATAAGCGTTAATGTATTTATGCAAAGTTTGTCTGGCGAACGCCAAGTATTTAAGTTGTGGCTTTTTGCCAAGCGAGAGAGAGGAAGCAGTTAGTCGAAGCAGGCCGCTTACCTTAGAAGTTTTACTCAGTTGTTGGTTGCCTTCCAGGCTAGAGGTTTTAATCCTCTTGATAATTTTTAAACGTATTGTAGTGTTCACAGTTCTCTGTACTACATACGGCTTCCTGTTAATATAAGGCCAATCTTCCACGTTTATTATTTTAAAGTTAAATTAGAGTTTAGTTTTATTTTTATATTTTTACGTTAGACCACAAGTAGTGGGTCTGTGTATTCCGAAGTACGGAAGTTATTGTAAATAGTGAAAAATAAAGGGTTTTGTATACCCTTCTTGTGTATCCTGTCTACTTCCCACAGTGATTGAACATAGCTTTAGTAAGCTCTCTGTTCCGAGTCAGGTCCTTGCATGTTCCCGAAGAAGGTAAGACGGAACACTGAACCTGATAGTGGCGCCCAACGAAGAAGAATAACCATGGCCGAGTTTCAAGAAGAACCTGTGCTGCCTGCAGAAGAGGCTCAGAATCCAGAAATGCCAGCTGCCGCCCTGGAAGGATTTGGTTACATCGTCCAGACCATGCGCGCTTCGATGAAACCAGAAGCAACATTTAATGGAAACTCACCGGTAACCAGTTTTTTGGAAAATTTGGATGACCACTTCATGCTCTACCCTGTGCACGAATTTCAAAAAGTTACCTTAGCTACCAGCGCTTTGAGGGGCCAAGCGCTTAATTGGTTCAAATGTATAGGCAGAAGTCTCTTGGGTCAAGCAGGAAGTCCCACCTATACTTACGAGAATTTCAAGACTGCCCTACTAAAAGCCTTCCCTGTCGTAAGGGATCGTGCGAAATTAGAAACGGAACTATTCAGCATATATCAACAAAGAATCGAAAATCTCTCAAGCTTTATTTTAAGAAAAATTCACGTCTTCAAACTCTTGTATGGAAACCGTCCGGATCCTGAGATAATTCAAGTGATTTTGCCGAGGTTACTGCCCCAAGTGCAAGACTTTATTGAATTAAGAAATCCGACTACACTGGAAAAGTTATTTGAGCTAGCAATCCAGTTTGAAAGTAGAAGAACGGCGGACATTGAAAGAAGACGCCAATATCAACAGCGAAACCAATTTGGTGCGCCAAGACTACAGCAAACTCAAGTACACGGCTACGGAAGCAAAGCGAATCAGTGGGCAAGGAAACCCGAGCATTCAAAAACAGCCGGCGAACGTCGACAGTTATATAGCAATCCAGGAAAAAAGTCTCAAGGCCAGTGGAAAAAGAAGGAAAGCACGGAAATGAAAAATAATTTAAACTAAAACGGATTTCTGCTGACGGGAGGGTGCGGAAATCCGAAGGCCAAGAAAACCCCTCTTCCTTCAAGTTAAATACAGTAATGGCGAAAAATTTGACTCTTCCGAAGATTGAAGTGTTGGTGAATAATATCCCAGCCACCGCACTCCTGGATACAGGCGCGCAGTGTTCCTGTGTGGCAGAAGATTTTTTTAGGAAGTATTTTCGTAAATACCGCATATATAATTCGGATAACACGACAGTGTTAGCGGCGCAAGGAGAAAAATGTAAGTGTATAGGTAAATTACCGCTGTATGTCCGTATCAAGGACGAACAAGTAAAGGTGATGTTTTTCATAGTAAAGAATCTGCAAGCACATATTATTTTAGGAATAGATTTTCTTTCAGAGGCACAAGCAACGCTGGATTTTAATGAAGCGTCCCTTAAGCTGACGATGAAACCAGTTCGTGCAGAAAAGACTGAACCGCCGATGTTAAAACTTGACCACCTGCCTAATGACGAGCAAGGAAGAAACCGACAAGTGGTAAGTGAATTTGCTTCGTTATTTAGTGATATTCCAGGATTTACTCAGGTTACTAACCATAGTATTGACACCGGAGATTCAATGCCAGTTCGCCACAAAGCATACCGGTATGATAAGAATAAGGAAAAAATTATAGAATAGCATATCACCGATATGCTACGTAAAAAGATCATAACGCCCATCTCAAGTAGTTATGCTAGCCCGGTGGTTTTATGTAAGAAAAATAATGACTATCCTTTGACACATCCAAAAAGGTGGAGATTCGCAATTGACTACCGTAAATTAAACTCCATAACTAAATATCCGGTATATCCGTTACCTATTATTGAAGAAATTCTAAGGAACATAACATCCACCAAATATATGACGACTTTAGACTTAACGACTGGTTATTTTCAAATAGGGGTTAAGCCTGAGGACGTGCCTAAGACTGCTTTTATAACCAAGTCTGGCACTTATGCATTTATGCATATGCCGTTTGGCCTTTCAGGGGCACCGGCAACATTTCAGCGATGCATGGACATTGTGTTAAGACCTGTTCTTGGAAAGTCCACATTTATCTATTTAGACGATATCATTATTACTAGTGATAATCTCGACCAACATGTACAGGATTTAAGACAGGTGTTTTCTTTATTAAATGAGGCCGGTCTAAAAGTTAATGTCGAAAAGTGCAAATTTGCAGCCCCTGAATTAAAATATTTAGGTTTCAAGATATCTCAGAAAGCAATAGAGACAGACGAATCAAAAATAATCGCTGTACAAAAGTATCCGACTCCAAACACGGCGAAGAAGCTCTCTTCTTTTCTAGGACTTTGTTCATATTATAGGTCCTTTATAAAAACTTTTGCAGCTATTGCTGAACCATTGTTAAAATTAAAAAGGAAAAAGGCAAGATTCTCGTGGACGGCCGAAGCCAATAGTGCTTTCGAAAAATTAAAACAAGCATTAACGCAAGCCCCTGTGTTGAAATTTCCTGAAAAGGATGAGAATTTAGAAATTTCAGCGGATGCTTCGGATTATGCGGTAGGAGCGGTACTTTCGCAAAATCAGCAGCCCGTGGCATTTTTTAGCCGAACTTTAAATCAAACACAAAGAAACTATTTCGCGACCGAGAGAGAGGCACTGGCAGTTCTGTTAGCAGTGCAAAAGTTCCGAGTCTATTTTGGAAAGGCGCCAATAACAGTGTACTCTGATCATGCGGCGGTAACTAGATTGTACTCAGGGAAAAACTTATCCCCAAGGTTAATAACATGGGCACTCAAGCTACAAGAATATAATCTGGTAATCAAGCATACCCCCGGAAAGGAAAATATCGTAGCAGATGCCCTATCCAGAATTAAAATAGATGAAGAAGGTAATACCGTAAAGGTGGCAATGCTCACAGCATGTACAATAAATTCCCGAGAAACTGTAATAACCGAACTGGGTAAGGATCCTGAGTTTGGAAGCATTTATGAGTATTTAAAGGATCCTGAAAATTTTATTCACCAAGATATTGTGGCGATAAGAAATAGGGCGGCCCATTACGAACTAATAGATGGTCTATTATTCTATACAAAAACTACGAATTCCAACAACGAATTTCGACCTGTTATCCCAGCTAGTCTTAGATTAAATATCCTGCAGGAGCTCCATGACAGCCCTTTAGCTTCTCATGCTGGTATTCGAAAAACTATCCAACGCGTACGCGAGGCAGTCTATTTTCCTGAACTGCAAAAGTTAACAAGGGCGTATGTCCAGTCCTGCCCAACATGTCAGGCAGTTAATTATATTAATTTCCGCCCGGCCGGGTTTCTAAATAGTATTAAATCCGAATTTCCGTATGAAATAATTGGCATCGATTTATTGGGCCCTTTCCCAAAAAGTCAGTTAAATAAAAGTCGCTATCTCCTTGTTATGGTTGATCATTTTAGTAAGTGGACCGAAATTGTTCCCTTAAAACGAGCCTCCTCGAAATTAGTTACTGATTCTATTTTAAATAAATATATTTTAAAATACGGGGCGCCCCTAAAAGTTATATCGGATAATGGTCCTTAATTTGTAAGTAATATATTTGAAGACATGTGCCAAAAACTGGGCATACGTCATTTAAAAATGGTCCCGTATCGGCCGCAATCAAATATAGCGGAACGGGTCAATAGAAATATAGTGAAAATTATCCGTAGTTATGTTAAAAATTTTCATAAAAGCTGGGATAACTATGTCAATGAATTTGCTTTCGCCCTTAGGACCGCAAAACATGATACAACGGGCAAAACTCCTGCTGAGTTATTTTTAGGCAGAAAGATTATAACGCCGTTAGATAAATTATTTTATGGGCAACAAAGAGCCCCAGAATTTAAAATTGGTGCTATAGAAAAACTAATTAAAGAAGCAAAAAAGAATACTGAAGTAGCACAGAGAAAACAAAAACTATATTATGACTTGAAACGACGGGGAGTAACTTATAAAGTAGGGGATGAAGTTTTAAAAATTAAGCATTCACTTTCTTCAGCACCAGAAGATAAAACTGCCAAATTTTTTCCACGATTTGAAGGACCATATGTCATAGAAAAAATAACTCACCCTGTAGTAATGTTAAAAGCTAGAAATGGTGAAACCTGCTCCGCAAACATTGATCAAATCAAACCCTACTATGATCGTAATAAAATGAAAATTTTCAAAGATCTTTTGCAGGACCCGGCACGGCAGACACCGCAGGCACAAGCTCCAGAGGTGGAAAAACGACAAGTACAAGGGCAAGCCATTAAGAGGAAGGAGCAAGTGAAAAGAAAGTTTCCCCGCGGAAAAATTGAAGGTAGCAAGAAAAAGAAGCCGTTCCACTGTACAGAAAAGAGAGCTCACGAACACCCCCAGAATGAAGAAGGGAGAAGGACGACGTATGCAAAGAGAACCAGGAGAAATAACGGCAACTATAACCTGGCTCTAAAACGGAAGATCTACTCATCCGACAGGACTCTCCGCAGCAAATGTCGCCGAACTGCGGAAGGGCCACCAGCGACGGAGGAAAAGTTACAAGGAAAATTTGAACGGCCAGCAACGAGGTCCACACAGGAACACGAAAGAAGTTTCCCGGTTCCGCCAAGACCAGCTGCCATCAAACGACCTTGACCACAGGCAGAAGCGAAAAAGAAGGTATTCAAGGGTGACCGAACTGGAGAAAAAAGAAAGCATCTAGAGGAAGGCACTGAAGGGCGAGCCCGTACAAGAAGGAGGATAAATCAAACAACAATCTGCACGACCTTTCAGGACTGGGCCCAGAAAAGAATGTCCGAATATCACAACGATAAGTAAAATTTTATGTTACTTTGCAAACTTAAGTTAATCTTTCATTCTTACTGCAAGTGGCAGATTTCAAGAAGTTTTACCTCATGCCAAAAGGGCGAGAAATGAGTTGTTACCGATTTTGGTATTATGTTTTTCAATTACTCGCGCGTAAAACTAAAGTTGATGTATAATAGCGTTGTGTAAAGACTTAAATATTGTAAAACGTTATTGTATAAATATTATTTAAAACATTCTGGCAAGAAAGAAGTTTTAGTCTGAAAGACTTTTTGAAATGTATTATTTCAATGTAGAAAGAATTGGCACTTGCTTTGAAAAGAAGTTAACAATGTACTACTAATGTATGTTTTCAAATGTGTAAAATTAACGGCATGTTAATATGTTCTTATATACAATGTGAACTGTTATTTTAAATGTTAAGAAATACCGTGATATGGTAAAAATGAAAGTAATGTTAAAATTTTTTTTATTCGTGTGAGTGTAAAAAGACTAAATCATGGTGAATATGTGTTAAACGTTGAATGATGTAGTTAGGCTCTCTGACGTTACACTTACTACAGAGTTAGCCACTTTCAGAATAGTACCTCAGGGTTTAGAGTTGAAATTAGGGTGTGTTACGAGGTCTTGGTATGTTGAATTTTAACACGTTAGTGTTTTGATTGTAGGAGGAAGTGTTGAACACGTAGACAGAAACACATTCGTGTTTGGTGTTCTTTTACAACACATGTCAGAGAGCACGGGGAGAGATAATTAAAATAGTTATGAATGAAATAAGAATGTTAAGAGAAATATAATTATACATGTTACTTGCCATTTCATTGTGTAACATTTCATTAAACTAGTTTTCCTTCCAGATCTCTGGAAGGAACCAGATTTGAATAAAAGCTCCTGTTTAGATGCAGTACAGATGAAAAAAATTGTGTGTCCTGGGAGCTGCTATTGTAAAAACAAATTTATTTCTTTTAAATTTCTAGTTTCTAGTGAGAAATGTTTGTAAAAGATTGGCCTCGCGTTAGATTCTAGAGCTAAAAGTTTTCAACAAGGTCGTTTTAGACCTCAGTTTCAAACTAATTAACTCTGGCGGGAAGTATGTAAGGATCTTAAGTTTTACTAACGTTTATTTTATTTTAAATCTTTACTATCACTTCTTATTTTCTACTTCCGGCCAGAATTATAAGCGTTAATGTATTTATGCAAAGTTTGTCTGGCGAACGCCAAGTATTTAAGTTGTGGCTTTTTGCCAAGCGAGAGAGAGGAAGCAGTTAGTCGAAGCAGGCCGCTTACCATTAGAAGTTTTACTCAGTTGTTGGTTGCCTTCCAGGCCAGAGGTTTTAATCCTCTTGATAATTTTTAAACGTATTGTAGTGTTCACAGTTCTCTGTACTACATACGGCTTCCTGTTAATATAAGGCCAATCTTCCACGTTTATTATTTTAAAATTAAATTAGAGTTTAGTTTTATTTTTATATTTTTACGTTAGACCACAAGTAGCGGGTCTGTGTATTCCGAAGTACGGAAGTTATTGTAAATAGAGAAAAATAAAGGGTTTTGTATACCCTTCTTGTGTATCCTGTCTACTTCCCACAGTGATTGAACATAGCTTTAGTAAGCTCTCTGTTCCGAGTCAGGTCCTTGCATGTTCCCGAAGAAGGTAAGACGGAACACTGAACCTGATAGATTTACACGATGCATCGAAAACAACTCTTAATCGAGTTTTTTAAGTTTCCTCCGGGCAATAAACTGCGTGATGGGGAATGTAGTAACAAGTGTCACAGTTATCCACGGGCATAACAGGTTCCATGTGATTTAAGCTTAAATATTCGTTCATGAATTCCTTATACAAATTAGCCATAGTCTTATTAGCATCAAGACGATTCCAAATTGTATTCAGTCTCTTAATAGCAATTTTGTTAGATGAACCCAGCATAGAAGTAGCATCATCCTTCATAGGTAATTTTACTATGTATCTACCTGTTTTATCACGCGAGTATGTTTCATTAAAATGCCTTTCGCAAAATATTGTTTCTTCATCCTTCACGACTTCCTTACAATCTCCCGGGAAGGATTCTAATTCTAAAAACTTCTTAATTGCATTATCGAGACTTGATTCTTTCATCAAATAACAATAGGATTGATTATTAACAGTAGGTAGAGCCCCTGTCATTAAATAACCAAATTCTCTGTTTTGCAATATTATGTTTCCATTCAGCGCTTGAACTCTACCTTCTTTCAAGATGTTAAAGAATAACTCATTTCCTATCAATATATTGATTTTACTAGGTGTATAGAAGTTAGGGTCTGCTCATTTAATGTCATGCGGTATCGTTAGATTAGAAATATCCAGTTTTGTCGAAGGAATTACATCTGTTATTTTTGGAATAATACATAATTCTAAATTGTGAGAAAAGGTCTCTGTTTCGTTCGAAATATGGGCTAAAATTTTCGCTTTGATTGAATGAGCTGATCCACTTATTCCCGAAATGTGCGTTCGGATAGGTTTAGTTTTCAAACCCAAAAATTCTGCTCATTCTTTGGTGATGAGGCTCATTTGCGAACCGCAGTCCAGTAAGGCTCTTATTCTGCACCTCTGCCTGAACACATTCGTAACATACTAAATAACCACCGTACTCAGTAAGACAGAGTTTCCCGCACCGGAAATGGATGCAAGACTATGTACTGCTTACTGTAGTATATTCATGGAGGTAAGAAAGGGAGGAGGGGCCATTCCGCGCTAGAAGTGAAGCACTGCTTTGAAGCTTGGGTCACCAGACGGGGTGTTGTTTGTTTACATTCAGAAGCTCGCTTGACAAGATTCTGATAGTATTTCGACACACGACAGTTCCATAGAAATCGAAAAAGGGACACTCTCGCATGAAAGAAACATTCATAGTGTAATGGATAATAGCAATTTGTATAGTTTACTGACATTTACGCAAAAATCACATCTTGGTTATTTTTCGATAACTAACAACAGCGATTTTGATTATGAATTTGTTTTATAAAATTCTAAGCTGTTGCACTACAAAAATATAGATTTTAAGAAAATTGCTAAAAGAGATCTGCCAAAATTTATTTTCTAGAAGATTTGAAAAGTTTGAAACTTGATGGCTAAATGTAAATATAAAATTATGTATGTTAAAATATTTGTAATTAGGCACATAGGTCAGATTAAGTTTTTATGAAATAGAGTAACGCATGCAAATGGCTATCTGCCTAAAGAGAGAGATGCCATTGTGGAGGAATTTTGAAGAAAAACTGACCTTTGAGTGGGTATTAAAAATAATACTTATAATTTTCACTCAAATTATATTCATATATATTTTTTATGTAAAACTTTCGGGTCTAGGCTAAATTAGTGTAAATTACTTTACACGAAAAATATAGTGAATGCACAGAAATTAAAGATTTGCACATGCCGGAAATGATAAATAGGAAATATGTATGGGTATTTATGCATGTGCTTGCAAAAAGCATGTATCTGCCTTTGACAAAATACTTAAATATTCATTAAATTATTTATAAATGTATTTGAAATGAAGAATTTATTCACTTATAAACAACTGTGAGAGTACTGTGAAGAAATCTAATGATTAAATGTATCTAATTTATAATGATTATAAATGTTATCTAAATATATAATAACCTTAATATTGAATTGTAAACATAAATTGAAATCCTGTTGACAAATATTCTGTTGACTATCCTGTTGACTATTTAAGCAAGAATTGTTCGTATTGGAAAGCAATCTGTTAAAAGGTATTGTAAAGCAAATGCTATGAGATGCGCACTTAAGAACGTAATAAAGAGTTTTGGAATATGTATTGTTGAAATGAAGGGTAAAAAAAAAAAATCTGATAAGTATAATTAAAAGAATTATTCACTTTACATTTTATAATAACTCAGTTACAAGTTTTAAATAATACTTAAAAAAAAAAAAACTTATTTTATTCCCTTTCAGAAATGTTCAGAGAAAGTCAAATACTATTTAATTCCTAATAATTCTCTAATTTAAAATGAACCGAATAGAGCATTAATTATAAATTGACTTACATTTTTCGATTTAAAAGAAGCCAAAAAATCATGTCATATTTAAGAAAGTATTTTAGGAAGAAGCTCTATAAATAGAAAAGAAATAATGCATAATTTTAATATTAATAATACAATAAACTTTGATCTTAATTTTTGTACCTTAACTGAATAAAACCGAATTATCTTAATTTTTTTTTCTAATGTAATTAACGAAAACTTGTGAAAATATTTCATTCAAATTAAACCATTCTGAGAAAACTGTCCTGTGAAAAGTATAGCATTTAATTCCGTTCAGAATGAAATGTTGTTTAAAAATATGTTGTTTTCACATACTTAGGACTCTGAAGTGTTGTAGAAAAAGAAAATATATACATTTATATGTATATTTGCGACGTAATTACAAAATATTTACACCCGAACGCGTCAAATCCCATAGAACTCAATGGTAAATGACCCAATGTTTTGGTCACCACGTAGGGATCGTCGGTGCTTCAGAGCAGGGTACGGAGAAACTTGTTTAGGGCGACTCCTTCTATTGTTACCCGAAGCTTCTTCGGAGGGATTTGTTTTTCCCTGGTTTGGAGGAAAGCAGGGAGTGTCCGTTGGACTCGGAGGGTCATTGTCCATATGGAGAAGGGAATGATGTTTTCGGAAACAGTGGCTGCACGAAAAGTTTGAATTGCATTCTCCGGAATGAGTTTTTAGACAATTCACACATAATTTTTTATTTTTGACGATAATGAGTTTATTTCCAACATTCATTTGTTTGAACGCACTACATTTAAAGAGGACATGGTTTCCTTTACAATGGCTACATTTTTTTTTGAGTTGGAATGAATTGAATTTATAACAAAACCTTTTGGTTTTGCACCGATACTGGGTTTAGGAGGAAATTTGATAGGCATATTTTTATGAATGCTTTCTAGTACCAAAGTTCGGTTTTTCAAGAAAATTTAAAAATTCATCGAGTAATGGAACATTTTTAGATTTTAAGCTAAGCTCAAATTGTTTCCGTGTACCCTTGTCAATTTTCTGAAGAAGAATATTTATTAAAATTGCGTTAGATAGCCTATCAAGATTGTACTCTAACGTTTTTAAGGCGCGTAGATTGCGTTTGGTATGATCTAATAATCGGCGAAGTTCCTTAGGTGATTCCTGCTGAATTTTTTCTTAATTCAAAATATTTTGAATATGACTATCCACTATCACCCGTTTATTTTCATATCTTAATTCTAAAGCTTGAAACAGTGACTTGTATGTATCTTCGCAATTCTCGATATTTTTTGCTTCTCCTTTAAGAGCAGCCTTTAAATAATAAAGTTTTTGTGTTTCAGTTAATTTCTCATTTTCAGCAATTAAGGATATGAATTGGCATTTAAAATCATGAAATTCTTCATATTTTCCCGAAAATTGAGGTAAAGGTATTTCAGGCAATTTAACATTCATATTTTCAAAAGTATTATTACGTACTGGTAATGCATTAATTTTTTATTTTAATTTTGAAAGGAGGTATTTGAGACTTACCTCCATTTTCTCCAGATCGTCCTCCAGTTCTTGAATAATCTCACAGGATTCCTCTATGGAGACGTCTGCTGGTAGATTGAAGTACCGCTGTTTTAATTCATCCAAGGATCGCTTTATTCCTGATAACGATTGCAATTTCACTTCTAAAAAGGATTCACTTTCTTCATTTCGACGAAGTCAGGCAGAGAATGTTCCAGTTTTGTTACTTTCGCTTTTAGGCAACCGTGTTGCCTATTCAGAGATTTTATATTATCCATAGTTGCTGTTCTTCCTTCGGGTCGGTTAGGACCAAAATGTTGATAGCAATTGGTAGTTGTGGACTGTATATTAATTCATAAAAGTCAAGTTGAGAAACTTAACAACATTTATTTTCTTTCAAGAACAACATTGCCGCTTAAACGGGCAAAGAGTGAGTAAGGAATAATTAACAATTGACTGCCGCTTTGTTCGGGTAGAGGAACGGAGACTCGATGTGGACCGAGTGCATCCCTATCGCTTACTGATTAGTACTGGGCTCCCACCACTAACATTACGTGGCGCTGCAAACATTAAGCCAGTACAAATAGACATAAATATTCTAACCGAGACGGAACACAGCATTTATACTCAATTGGCGGAGCATTCTGTTGTCGCTGGGCCCAGCCAAAAATCTCTATGAAATAGTAAAATTTGTAGCAGAATTTATAAAGTTAATTCGGAAGATGGCTATTTGTGACCTGTGGTTTGTAAAGAGACCCTGTCAAGGCTTTGTGCTGAATGAGGATTTTAGCAATGTTTTGTGCATTCTGATTCTGAGTTTACAGAGAACTTTTACTCTAAAAGTCAGTGGTAACTTGGATATAAGAAGTTATTCAGATGCATTTATACCAAGCAATATCAATTGGGTACATCATAAAAGGTGTCGAAACATCGCCATCCCAATAGTCATAAAACGCAGAGTTTCCTGCAGATATTGGGACGTCACTAAGATTCATTATAGCATAACATCCTGCGTTTTAGCGATAAAATGCGGTTTGTAACGAGGTGAAGACGAGGTCTTTGCGTCGAAAGAGGTGGAGGCAATAAGTGAATTTCGCGGACATATCTTGGTGGCTTAAAAACGGCATGATGCGACGTCTTTGCAACATCATGCCCGACGAGATTGCTGCGTCATAACGATGTGATTGTGCTTCTTGGTTGCTGTATGCGATCTATACGTGGAATTAAGAATCGTTTGCTATTAATAATGTTGCAAATGCCAATAACATAAATTGCATTAATCAGATATATTACTAAAATTTTTTTAAAGAGTAATGTTTTTGGAATCTGAAAATTGTTTTATCTCTGAGTAATATACGCCTGATGCCACCCATGTAAATATAAGCAGTCCAATTCAACTTCGAAATTTCATTTTTTTTAGAAAAAATGCAAGCATTTTCAAGTATAAAAAATACAAACAAAAAACATAACTTTTAATTACGAAAGAAAAGCAAACATTTCCAAATTAAAGGAGGACTACATTTTACTTGCATTGTTGAAACTTGCAGCAAGTATAATATAAAATAACAAACGCAGTTTGCTCCAATTTTCTGTTTGAGTGAAAAATTGCAATGATGAGTGTAAATAAAATGTGTAAGACAATATTTCATATCCTTAATTGAGTTAGCATTATGAATGTACTCTAGAAATTTAAAAGTGTTTATAAATATTTAAAAAGAATTTTTCAAGAATGACATGATGAAATTACAACTAAACGGAATTAAATTCACAATTTATGAAAACATTATGCTACTGCTTTGAACAGTTAATTATATTTTGCTTAATTTGGCACGAATATGGTGATTTGAAGTAACTGTATTTTATTTTATAGTTTATTAATCATGCTCCATATTTATTCAAAAAAATTTTTTTAAGCTTTCGATCTTAGCTATCCAAACAGAAATGAATTCTGTGAAAGTTCCTTGTCTTGCAAAATTGTACAACGAAACACAAAATTACTAATTACTAAAACATGCAAAGTTACTAAATATCATAAAATATTAATAAAAATTTTTGTGATTACTATCAGTGTTTGCTTATTTACCTCGCCCCCCCCCAAAAAAAAGCTTTCTCATAGCACAGCATGTAGCTGCATTTTGGTAGAATAAGTAAAATCTAAACAGAACTGTTGAGCGTTTAATTTCATCATACTTGGATCTATTCAATTCCGTAAATGATAAATCATACCGTTTTGTTGTAACATAAGCAACTACTGAAGTTATGCCTCGCTAATAACGTAATATCATCGCATTCTTGCCGTTAAAATACACATAAGTATAAGACTATAAATGAGAATATATGTGTTTATGATGCATAGTATAAAGCGAATAAGTGGATTATCAGTAAAACCCTGGTATCAAATAAACTACTTTTATTTAGCAGTTAAAAAATTACTTTCATTTTACAGAGAGTTAGCCTCTCTGCTCAACGATTCTAATCGGAATTCAAAATCCTTCTCCTTTCTTGATTGGCTAATGAAAAGCAGTACTCTCTTTGCGCTATCCTCTTTACTACTGTAATCACGCGGCAGTGAAATACTATAAGCACTGTAAATTAAACGCTTAAAGATAATTAACTACTATCAGCTTTCTTGAATGTTATATGCGAAAGGATGATAACCATTGGCTTAAATCTAAGGCAGCGTTATTTTTTTAATATATTCATTACATGATTTATTTAAAAGAAAAGAAACTCCCCCCCCCTCCCCCAATGTCAGATTGTGAACAATTACAAATGTAACCCAGTCCATTAATCTTTACAAGGCCGAATGTGGTGGTTTCTTTATTATGGAGGCACCTAATAGGTGCACCACCATCGCCTCCTATGAAGGGGACGGACGGTTACAACCATGCCTTCTTCGGGATTCGAACCCAGGCCCTTCGGTATTGCAATCAGGTTTCCATAACCGCTATACCGTCTGGGCGGCAGAAAAAAGTAACTAAAATGCCTAATAACTGCACACAATGACATTATATTACTAACACAGCTGTCTCATTTTTACAAGCGTCCTTCCGGTAGGTGTTCATCCGAACAACGAAATAGTTAATCTGAATTTACATTAACTTTACATTATTTACATTTATTAACTACGAATTTACATTAACTTACGAAAGTTATGCCAAAACTTTTTATTTGCGTTCCCTCCCCCCCCCCCGTGGCGTGACTTTTTTTTTTTTTTTTTTTAAACCTGTAACTTTTTAGTCCAAAGGGGCAACTTGCCTAAAAGGACTATTAATTTCGTTTTGGCATTTTGCGTTGATTCACTATAAACGTTGATTCACTTTTCAAATTATTGCCACCAAATTTTAGAGTCCTGTATTACATTTAAATAAATAAAATAATGAAGAATCTGCATATGTATGTTTCTCGGATTGTGATAAAACAACAGTATCTAGAGCCATCAAATTTTGAATAACGTACGCTTCCACCCGAATATGGGCATATGGAAGCCCAAATTTGGAATTTTTAATTTGTTTTATTATCTGTTTCATATTTTGTAAAATCTTAATGAATTTTTGATTAACAAACTCACTGATTTCAAAGCGAGCAATGTACCGAAAAAAAAAAGAAAAAAATTTCTGCATCCAGCGCGCGAGACTATATATCGAAAATTCTAAAGATATGCTCATTTTAAAATTCTTTTGTTATTTTGCGATATTTCTGTTGAACTGAATTTTATGGTTTAAATGCGAAGAACATACAAACACACAAAATATTTTAACAAATAAAGGTAACCGCCCCTTTGAGCGTAATGTAAAATTTGAAAGCTTTCAGATTTTTTTTTATAAAATTTTATTCTGCATTCTGAAATGACAATCCTAATTTCATTTTTTCAATTCTTGATATATTTTTGTAGTTAGTTTATTTATTCTGGCTTTTCAAAATTTTCAAGGAAAATACCAAAACGTTTTCGGAAAGTACTCCATGAAAGACACCTCACTAATGACGGAGCTCTGTGTCATTCAACAAAATAAATTTTGCCAATTCACAGAGGATATGTTACAGTAAGTCTACATTTTTGACACAATATTTATTAACAAAGAAAAATTTTCATTTGTGTTTAAATTTGCGTATATATATATATATAGATTAATAAATAAATTTTGATTTACAGCAAATTAAATTTCGTATTTTACTCATATTTAGGAAATATTATTATTTAAGTAGTTAATGTGCTTGCATTAATAATAATTTAAAATTTTAATTAGACGTTTTCTACGTATTTTTAAGTATTAACTAAATTTAATATTTAAAAATATTTATGTTAAATTTACATTCGTATTCCAGATGCATTTTACTTTATATTAATACTTATAATTGAGGAAAAAAATGAATAAAAATTTACGAAGCGAATTCTGTGAGGTTGGGTTCAAATTCTTGAAAGGGCACAGTTAGTCTATTTTCTTTTGAAAAATAGTGATGATAAACTACAGAGGAAACTTAAAATAATCACGTCTGAGAACGTTTATTTCATAACGTTTCATTGACGTCAACAAATTGCCAAGATGTGACGGACAAATATTTTGCGCCTTCCCTGCGCGGCAAAGACGTCGTAAAAATTAAGTTACCACGACCTCTTTGCACCCTGTCGGACTATTTTGCAATACCTTGTGTCACTTGGAATTCCATTTCATAAGAAATTTAGGGGTATTGGCTGTTTTTGACCCTTGACTTGACGTATCTTATTCCTCTCAGTTACTTCCCTCATATTAATTCTCCAAATAGGCCAAATGCATGATAATGCGCGAAAATATTGTTCATTATTAATTTAAGTAAGAAATAAATTAACATTTATTATTTACAACGCTATCTAGTAAATGTGAAATAACTGCATGTAAAAATTGTTACTGAAGTACTAAATGGTTTGGTTTATATGAATCCGGCAAAGCTTCCAGGGCTATCTGCCTAAGAGGAAGGTCTTCGTGGAGGACGTTCTAAGGAAAACTGGCTCAAATACATGTCACAAATGAGGAAAACCACGAAAACGCCCAACAACCAGCCCCTTCGCGGGTTTCGAGCCTCGAGCCGAACTACCAACATTCAGCGACTTTACCTCTCGGACCCTAGTGGGCGAAGTACTGAATGGAAAGAAGTTATTAGAGGTTTCTGGAAAACAAATAAACAAAACCTCTAGATAGCTGTTTGCTAAAGAGCAGATGAGTTTAAAACTGAAAATGCGACCTTTCTTAATGTATTTTAAAAGTGAAGATTATCAGAAAGATGGAGGAGTATCGTTTCGTATAATTTTAAAAGAAGCAGCAGTAATTTCTATAAATTTGCCAAAAATTCAAGAAGAAAGCAGAATGACATAAGTGACAAGCAAAACGTCAGTTAAATAAATAAATAAAATCGAAAGATCGGCGGGCACACCAGCGGCTGAAAGTTAGTCGCTGAGCGCTGGTTGCTCGATCTAGTTTCGATTCTGTGCGAATGGAATTGACTGCATGGGCGTTTTCATTGGTTCGAGTCAGTTCCCAGGACGCAGGCATTTGTGAAATGCAGCAAAAAATACGCGCAATTTAAAGAACACAAAAGTATCATAAAATGTGTCCGGGAAAACAGTAGATTTTTGCGTATGTTTTTACTTTACAATACACATAAGTTCTACGTTAAATTTAGGTATACTCATAGGAATGATCGTGCTTTATTCGTATCTTTTAGGTATATGTTTGGTAATACTTTACTTATATTTATCGCATATATGTAAATTTTCCAAATTTTGCACTTTCCATGTACATAAATGTTTAGCAAAAATTCACACAGTAAAAATTCTTACTAAAATTTTTTAGTAAATTTTACATAAATGCGTCCAATTCTTTTATTGAGCATAAATTGTAGATGATTGCAATGATGGTAGATGTTTTATTAAGCATGAAAGTTTTCTTTTAATGGTAGAAATTTAATTTTCCCCTTTCTTTGCTTCGCATATATGTATAATTTGTGTAAAAGTTCACGCAAATCTTCTGTACTTTTTAGTATGGATAGACGCTCATTTTTGGAGGAAAACATTGTGTAAATCAACTGCTTTCTTACTAAATCTACTACTGCATTTATACGCGTATTTTTCGTAAAGTCTACACCCGGGCTTAATTTCTAAAATTAGAAGTGCCGGAGCCCTATGGAAGACCGTCAGCAAAGAGAAACAAGAGTAAATAAATAAATAAAATGAGTATTAAACTCATTAATAATTTTAAAATTAAATAGTTAATTATTATCAAATTAATTAATGTTTATAAATTGTTATTTAATCAATAATTATTATATAATTAATTAATTATAATTTAATTGATAATTATTAGATAATTAAATAATTATTTATTGAAATAATTAAAGATTAAAGTAATTAAATGATTAAAATTAAATTAAATGTAAAGAGATAAATTAAAATTTAATAAGCCATTTTATTGCTAAGAATAATATTTTCGAGATAAAATTTCTACTGAAATTGTTATTCAATTATATAAAAAGGAAATGCTGCAGCCTTCTTATTTAGGGCTTCGGTGCGCTGAAGCTAGAATTATGATTTATTACAAAAGCTAAGAAGCACCGGAGCCGGGATCCGTCGCAATTTAAGTTCTGATCGTAGGGAGAAAAAGTTCTTTTATCATCACAAAAATTAAATATACTTAAAATATAGCTGAGGAAAATTCAGATAATGCTAAAAACAGAATGAAACAGAATGAAAGGGTATGAGTAGGTGGAAACAAAACATGAGGGAAATCTTGGTGAGAGAGAACGTTTTCTTTGATCGCGGCTCTTTGCTGATATAATTATAGCCGTCAAGCGGATGTGTGTCAGGGGAAAATGAGTCCTGAATCTGACTCCTAAAGGATGAATGTAAAGTTGCTGGTTAGGCTTTTCGTCCCCCCCGTATTTGGTTACATTAGTGGATTCTGTGGGAATACGATGTATAGGACGTGCTTGAGCAGTTTATCTCAGTAAACACACCTATTGTACTTTCTGTCACTTAACGCCCATTTAAGAACTCAAATTGTCCTTCTTGCGAGGATAACTAACTGTAACCATCGACAACAATACACTAGGTACGATGGCATGGCGAGAAATTTACGCGTTCCTAAACAAACTTCCCCAAATTTATTGCCCTTCTTAAAGGGAAAGGTTTCCGCATGTGAGTGGGGGGACTTTACTTGAACGTCTCATGTTCTCATGAGTTCGTATTTCTAGGGAAATACAGTATTGCAAAGTCTGCTTATTGTTAAACTAAAACGTTAGGAGTTCTAAATTTTTTTTTCTTGAAATTATGGTTCAGTTTTATAAAAAGAAGTACCGGAGCTCATGTTATTTAGGGCTCCGGTGCGCTCCGGCTAGAATTGCAATTTATCTTAAAAATTGAGAAGTACCGGAGCCGACCTCTGGTGGGCTCCGGCGCAATTTAAGCACTGATCTACACACATTTTCACATCTATTCATACATATATTTAACACCATATTTCCTCTATAAATATATGCAGATAAAATACGCTCATTACGAATGTAGAAGCGCCGTCTTAAATGCATATGATTTTAATATCCGGGCGCTTTTAGTTACATATCTGTAAAATGGAATATATATGTATCTTCCTTTTTTTTACAAATTCTTTTTTTTTTTAAATAAAGTCCCCCCTGGCACTTATTGACAATGATAATGATAACAATAATGAACAATAAGAATCAAGCTTCTGTGAAAATCACCAAAACCCACTTCACCCTCTCCCTTTTTTAAAATAAAATCTTAAGAAGCTTGACTCTGATGCCAGTTCTTTATTTACACACAAGGTTCACAAGTCAAAATAAATATCAAGTAAAAAAAAATCTAAAAATTTATGTTAAAATAATAAGACGGAAAACCATTTTCGCAAAAATATTTTGTAGTATAAAATTTACTTTTATAATGAAATATATTCAGCTGTGAATAATAATTTTTCCCCGTTATTTGTTAAAAGAGCACATCTTTAAAATTTTAAATAAATATGAATTACTTTCTAGTAGTTACTCATCAAGTTGATTTTTTTACGTAATACCGGAGCCAGAATCACAAGTTTCATAGATTCTTTCTACGGCACTGTTTTCATCTCCTCCTATATTTTGAAAATGAGTACTATTCTTCTCAGTGATAAAGAAGAACGGGATATATAACTGACAGTAAATGATAGTTCTGCAAATCTGTCACAATTTAGTATCGCATCAAGACTGCGCCATGCCACTGGATACATCGCACATTAAATTTTGAAAAAGAGTTTGTCCTTTTTTTTATTGAAAAGAAAATTATTGAACCATAGGATTTGTTTGACAGTAACAAGTGGATTGGTGTGTGTGTGTATTTAATTATGGCAAAGCGCACTAGGGCTATCTGCCTAAGGGGAGGGATGCCTTCGTGGAGGGGCCCACTAGCGGCCGAGCGGTAACGTCGCTGAACACTGGTAGTTCGGTCCGAGGTTCGAATCCCGCGAACGGGCTGGCTGCATCGGCGTTTTCGTGGTTTCCCCATGTGTAACGTGTATACGAGCCAGTTTCCCTTAGAAAGTCCTCCACGAAGGCATCCCTCCCTTAAGGCAGATAGCCCTCGAGTGCTTTGCCGTAATCTAATAAAACCAAAAAAAAAAAAACCAACCTTCGTGGAGGACTTTCTAAGGGAAACTGGCTCGTATACACGTTACACATGGATAAAACTACGAAAACACCCATGCCCGTTCGCGGGATTCGAACCTCGGACCGAACTACCAGTGTTCAGCGATTTTACCGCTCGGCCACTGGTGGGCGCAACAAACGGATTGGATAAAAAATAATAAGCATAGGACTCCTTATGCATTCCCAAAAGAGTGGATGAAAATTGTCTGCGAATCGCAAGAAATTTTCAAAGAATTTCTCGGGAGTAAACTTAAAAATGTTCTTAATACTAACCTGCACTTTAATGAAATAAATTTGTTTGAAGTACGCTGAATAATTCCAAACGGCAACATATTTGTTTACTAAAGCAAGAAGGTAAGAACCGTAATAATAAAGAAATATTGATATTTAAATATATAGATCTCTTTTTCAAAAGAAGAAATAAAAATAAAGACATGATAGCATTCCAATTCAGATAAGATATATTCAAAATTTTTTGCATTAAATTTTAAATTATCATCATTACTTTTATTACTTAGTTCAATCTTAATGTTGAAATATATAAGGTATATATATATTTGAAAACAATATAATATAAGCGCGTAACATCATTTATAAAAAAGGATAACATGATGTATAAAAAAGGATAACATGATGTATAAAAAAGGATAACATGATGTATAAAAAAGGATAACATGATGTATAAAAAATATAAAAGATTATTAACATAACATCATATATAAAAATGTTATTGTAACATTACATCATGTACAAGAAGTGATAACATTAGGGCATTCCTATTCAGGTAAGATATATTCGAAATTTTTTGCCTTAAATTTTAAATTATCGTAATTATTTTCATTACATAATTCAGTCGTAATGGTGAAATATTGTTATAATGTATTTTATGTTAGTTAATAAATTATACTGACTGAAGCCGTTATTATTAGTTCTCGTTTCCATAGTTTTCATTAAAATGCAAATTATTTGTTTTGTGTATTTAAGCTGAAGTTTGAATGTTTAGATCAGAGCTTCTAGCAGCCGCATCTTGCTGCAAGCAGACGTAGTCGTTTTACTGTCATTTTACGGATTAACTGTAAAATTTGTTTATCTGAAAAGTTACAATAAACACCACGAAACGTTTCCTTACTGAGCCGAAACCAGGCCGTTCCTAGTGTGAGATATGTTAGTAATAGCATGATTTCTTAGGAATTAATAATAAAACATCTACCGTGGGCATAAAAAACTTGCATCTTTAGTTTTAAGAGTGCACGAAACTTTTGTAATTACATATTATTTTTGATTTTCATTGCCATCGTTAAGCTTGGACTACTGACATATTCGTGTTCCAACTGTGCAAAACGTCGTACCCTCTGATTTGGGGACTAGACCCACAAGGGCTCTTATCCTCTCTTCTGTGACGTCACGTAGCAGCTGGGCCTCTACCTGTGAGTCATTGTGAATCGATCGACAACGCTATTAGGTCTACCTGGTAGCCCAAGCTTCACAGCGGTGGCAATGAGCGTCTCGAAAGGGAACGGTGAGTAAATGTGAATTTCACACGTTTTATGTGTCGGTTTCTTAGGGGGAAAAAAATTATTATGAGTTTTGTTTCTATTACTGCTGTTTTTTTATTCGTTGTTGTTTCACTTATCCTTTTGTATTAGTAATATCGATAAAATGTTGATCTACATTTTCAATGCTAAATGATATTTCTGATTAATAATTGCTGTGTTAGAACTCTTAAAACTTTCTTTCTGCAATTTGTGGTGTTAATAATAATAATAATAATTATTATTTTTCCTCTTTATTTGTTATCCTTAACTCTTTTAAATTACATTGCTATTTTAATGTAAATGTTTCTGTTTATATATTTATGTTGATGAATATAGTGTCTGAGTAACATGCCTGAATGTTGATTGAAGTTTTATATGCCGAAGGAAATAGATTGACATAATTTTTTTTTTTTTTTTTGAAATTAGCATGTAAGTTGCACTTACAACAATTCTTTGAACATACTTTTGTTGAACTGTGGAATAAACCATACTGTAAAATGGTAACCGTTCGTTATATAGATAGCTTTTATTAAGTTGTGTGATTTATACATTCATCTGTAGCAAGATACATATATGCGTAGTAAAATGACATAATTTCGACACTAGAATGCACAAAGTTGGAATTTTGAGTTAGATTGAAATTTAGTTCTGATTTTTATTAATTGAAACTGAATTAACAGATAAATTTTTGTGTGCATTATAATTACGTATTTCAAATAATATATAACTATTATGAGCAGCACGATAATAGTCTATATATAGTTATTGTTTTAAATGTGTGGAGGGACAAAAATCAAAGTACATAAAAAGTGCGAGTAATTTTCTTAATTTTCTAAACAAAATTAAATCACCGAAAGGGTTGAAGACATAAATTGCTTAAAATTATGAACCACCTAAGAAAAAGAATATAATAAAAATTTTAATGGAAATGAAAGGAATATGCTATACATTTAAAGTAGAAAAGACTTTAATTGAATTAGAAAATATATTTAGTTCAATGAGCAATAATTATATATTAAATTTCAAACATTTCCATCTGACCACTCACTCATCTGGTACGTGATTACTAGAACTATCGATGATTAACTTAAGCATATTTTCTAGCATACAAATAATCTGGTATATTAACGGGTTGGTACGTCTGGTAAAGTGAGTAAAATTCATTTTTCTGTTTTTTTTTTTTTGTGTTTTGTTTTGTTTTGTTTTGTTCAGGAGAATTCATTATCTTGTATGCGGTTACTATGTTAAAATAAATAGTTGCTTGGAATAACTAAAATGTGTAAAATTTACGGTATTCTTTTGAATTCCCTTTTTCGCAAAAAAATACTTTACTATGAGAAAATAGTTTTTATTTGAAAATGTTTATACTATGGTACCGAGAGCGAAAAGCAATTTATATTACTAGAAAAAGAAAAGTAAGAAACATGCTTTGCATTTCTAATCATATACAGTTGTTCATTTATTTCTTTGACATAACAGACAGAAAAGGAATTTACTAGTTATTTTGATAGAAAATAACTTTTATCATCGTGTCGCAGTGTAACATATATACCATGAGGTACAGCAAAAGTAAAATTTCACACAGTGCATTCTAGGGTCAAATTTTTGTTTGAGTAATTATTCTGCTAAGTTTGAGTCGAAGTTGCTTCTAAGACTTCTCCAGTCACTTTCTTACGCGCAACTGTGGATCGATGATGTAATCAGCATAAATGTTTTACATCTACCTCGCATAAATTGCGTTGTCTTAGAAACCTTTACTCATTAGCAGAAACAATTATTTTGGTAACTAAAAGATACATTTGAGGGGAAAGAAATGAGCTTAAATTGTATTAAAGTCTACAGAAAAATCAAATCTGTAGTACTTCATAAATACGTCAAATACATTACAGACTGATTACTCTAATATTGAACTTTACATGAAAATAAAAGAGCTTCAGATTTGTAGCTCAGTTATTATTATTATTTCTCAAGGAAAGACACATTCTATCAGGAAACTAAGTGTAACTTGGAACGATAAAGTCCGTTTTATAACGTCGTCAAAATCGAATTATCTAATTTGGTAGAGAAAATGAGCTCAATAGGTAAGCGGAATCTGGCCCGTGGCCTTGGGTTCTAAACATAGCAAACGCACCGAGTTTTAGAAAGGCTTGAAGGAAGATCACCATATTAAACTTACTTTAAAACCTTTTCACGTGGGCTATAGAGACTAATTCTTTATGTTTTTAAGCCATTTAATCAACAAGGAACAGAAAAACAAGTCAACAGGGTATGCTGTTTCTGGCTCCCCATTAAGTAGCAAGTTTTAAATCTCCATATAAAGGAAAATTTTGTGCCTTGTTTAATGCAGGAGACATATACGTTCCAGCTCCCAAGAAAAGTTTTAATACACACGCACACATGTTTGTATATATATATGCATGTTTACGTAAGATGAAGAAAATGTAAAAACAAAATTCTAACATTAATTTGCAATAATTCCTTCAGTACTTTTTTTAATTTGGCTATTTCTTCTTTCCGTCTTAAAAAGAGTATCTGTTAACGGTAAATATTTCTAAACTGCGTCATTTCTTAATAGTCTTTCTCACATAACTCTTACATTACACTAATATCACAGGTACTTATGTAGTGCTTCAGCCAATGATAGTACTACAATTTGCGAGCTGAAATCTTAATAGACATAGGGATAAAATTTAATCAAAAGTGAATCATTCCGAGATAGGCCTTCGTGTTAGAAACTTAGTATTCCTTTTGTAGCTTCTGTCTGTTGCTCATGTCGTCAGCCGCATTTCCTTTTTTTTATTGCCATTTTATCTCCAATTATAATTATGTGAAGCTTTATTTGCAACTGTGGAACAGCGGGTCACCCACCACTGCACTTGTGTATTCAGTGGCGCAAATAAGGGTATGCAAGGAATGCCACTGCATAGGGGCCCGAAGGCTTAGGGGGCCTTTGAATGTGTTGCTAAACTATAATCCGTCTTCTACGTTTTTAAGGGCCTCATACATACACACACACACACACACACACACACACACACACACACACATATATATATATATATATGTTCCTGCCTCATATATATACATATATATTCATATACACATATATATGACTGTCTGCCTCATACATATATATGACGCAGCTAGGGGTCGTTGGAAGCAGACAAAACAGTTGAATTTAGTGTTGTATGTACCCGAACTTTAAATACGGATTCATTGTGAAAACAAATTTTGAATTTCTTGAGCCTACCAGGTGACAAAAATGAAGGTACAGGAAGTCAAGACCCCTGAAGTTCACTGCAATTCCCAGTTTTAGGAAATGATTTTATGTTCCCACCACATGTCAAATTTTCTCGCAAATACGAAGAGTGAGATGACTGATGTAAAAATTATTATTTCTACGGGGTTATAAAATTAATTTATTTACATATATCTCATGCTAATGATTCACATTAGAAGAAAAATTTTAAAAAGAATTAAAATCTCTCTTCTTCCTTTCTATTACGTTTCGTACTTTCGCAGTTTTTTTTCAGCTTTTAAGACTTGACTTCTGACGCAAATTGATTTCAATAATAGTTTTTGTGCATACAATTTTAGGAAACAATACTTAAGTCTCTTTGCTTACTTAATTTTTTAACCTGGTAATGAAATCTTATTCGATATGATTCATAAGGTATTGATGTAAATATATTTGAACTTCTTATATCGCATAAAAGAAAAGGTACATTATAACTAATGATAAGTCGTTGCGAATATTGACCTAATATAGACTCTCATCAGTTGTAGGCCTTTCCCACTGGTCATTGTAATAGAACGGCCTTTTTAACAAGCGTGGATTATGCAATTTCATAATAGATTTTTTCTTTTTTTTTTTTTTTTTGATTTCTTGCCTAGAATATTGTTTAAAGATTAAAAGGATATGTGGCCAGTTATGTCTGCAACTTATTTCCTTTTTTTCAAATGCAGTTTTCAAAATTAAAAAAAAAATCTTTTGAAAATGTCAGACTGTTATTATTCGCTGCGTTAAAGTGGATATGGCTTTTGCAGTTTCATCGGCCCATTTGTGGTTCTTTTTCTATTTAGTTAAGAAACCTTATAGCTATTTGCGATTATTCAGAGCCGTACATTCACTTATAGTTTTTCATTTGAAATTTTCATTCATATTTTTCATTTTTCACCATTTTGAAAATTCACATAAAGAAACGGTGCACAGTTTTTAACCGCATACTGACATACATGATAATTTTCACTTTTTCCTAAATTACATAAGCTATAGCTGTATGCACAGAAATGGGCCTAGTAATGGTAAATTGTATGTAACACGTCGCCCCTCCCCTCAATGAGAGAGTGCATTGCACACAGTTTCTATTATCACTTATTTTTTGCATTTATTTTATACTTTTTTTTTTACTTTTTCTTATTACTATTCCCCAGATCTCCTTATTTGATTCATATACTAGTGATATTTTACTGTCGATCTTCTTATGTATGTTTCCAGTTCCAAAAGTTTTTGTAGTCTTAAATTCATTATTTTATTTTACGTAATTTCTATCTAATAAGTACCCCTATAAATAGCGATTTAGAGAGTTGTGGGCGAAGATAAAGATCCTGGGTACTTTTCTGTTGAAAAACAGGCAATTAAACGTGTATAATTGTTTAAAAGCAACACAAAATTTTAGAAATTCGTAAACCCTAATAAATTAATAAACTTTGAATTACTGGTATGTTGCATCTTTAGAAGCACTTGAACTAATTAGTAGACTATATTTTTCTGCTTTCCCTTCTTAATATTAAGCACTGAATTTTCAGACATAAATGAAATTTTACTCTGAATGCTGAAGTCATACACTTTAATAAAAGTTAAAATTGTTTTAGTCGGGCGATCAAGAAGTCTCTCCTTCACAATAACTCTACCGGACAGGTGTGATAAAAATTTTATGTCCAACGTTTAAAATGATGATACTAAAGGCTGGTGCATAAAAGACGCAGTTGAAGACATGGCCGTCCTAATCATTATTTATTTTTTGGCCTAGTATTAAAGACGTAAATCGCAAATATACTTAACCCGGCCGCAAGAAGGGTGTCCGTTTTTCAGTAATTAACGGATGCACTTTTAATTTAATCACAGAACGGTGACTGGCGTAGAAACGATGTGACAGACTACGTGTTAACAGTTTAAAGGCATGTATGAAAACAGCAAGGTTATGTTATTGACGCTGGGTTAAGAGCAATGGAAATTACTTCAGTTTTCAAGAGAGGGAATATTTCTTCTGGTTAATAAAACTTTGGGTTTGATTTCAATTCCTTAAAAAATTTTACTTTCATTTTTCCCATTATGTAAGTACATGGGGGCTTTTGCTTTGCATAAGAATTATGTGATTATGCTGACATTAAGCAATTCAGTCGCATTCGTATTTACTGTTATGAAACAAATTCATCTAGACAATTTTTGCAGCTGAGACATCAAAGCTATTGCAGACAAACACTGAAAAAACTTTTTAACTAGATGTAAGAGATATTTTATTAAAGTCTTATCATTACTTTAAGTAAGGGATGAGCACCTATGCTAAAACTGAAGGATTGAGTTTGTTTCGTTTTCCCTATTTGTAATCAGAGGAAAGAGACAAAATTTTCTCAATTAATTACTTGCAATTCTGAGAAATTATTATGTTCCCTATAAGAGGCCTAGTGTCACACTAATACTGCTGGTCATTAAAGTTTTAATATCTGTATAGCCATTACATCTTTAGAACATTACATCATGTAAGCAGAATTTGTGATGTGAGAGACTGGGAAAGTATAAAGGAAAACTGAGAAAAACTGGAGACATTAATTAAATTTTACCAAATGAGAAATGCAGAGAATGAGCTCTGGCTATCTTTTAGAATGTGAAAAACGAGTATTTCTTAACCAAATAAATAGAGCTAATGGTGCTTTAAAGTAACGATTTGGGCTAGGAAGGGGATTTCAAAATGGTTGCACGGCTAGAAAAATGCTATACAAAGTTACATTTATTCCTCTCTCCCCATTTTCCAAAAGCAAAGTGTTCCTTTGCAGCCTTTCGCAAGTCGAAATGTTTTAAAGAGAAGAAGCAATTACTATTAATTTATAATTTATAAAGAAAATACCTTTGAGCTTTTTCAGACCTTAAGAAACGTATCAAATCGTACTAAACTTCTCTTCAAAAGCTAAAATAACATTGAAATAAATAATCGCATAGGAACAACATAGTCCATACAAACAAAAATAACCTTTCTGCCGTCTAGTTTCAATTATCAAAACTGAAAAGAGATGCTGAATTAAAGATGAACACTACAAAACTTAAAGAAGGTGACAACGACGATAGTGTGTCGAATCATCAGAAATATGGTTAGGGTTGTTAGATGCCCGACTTTTAGCCGGTCCATCCACTTTTGAAAGAGCAAAATTGAAACCTTCCTACGGCGTTTAGCCGGACGAGTTTAGTTCTTCTGTTATGGGTTAAAAATAATTTAATCTGTGGAAATCTTTACTACAGTATAATTCTATACAAGATAGCAATGCTAATACAAGCTCGATAAGAAAGCATTTACGTCTCTGAATTTTTTGAAATTTGGATAATCACTATGCACACAGGGTTATACTCCAGATAGGAAGATGGCTTTGTAGAAGCGTTTTTAAGGGAAACCACTTTTGAAGAAAGAGAACCCACGTTTTAGCGACTTATCGCTTTTCCATTGGCAGGCCGCAACACTAAATTGTTTTTAATATTATATCCATAATATTGCTAATTTTATGCATCTGATTGACTGACCTAGTGACATACATCACGTCACATTTTGCGTTTTAAAAATGTATGCAAACTAGAAAGATTGCAATTTCTTAATTGAAGTATGGTTCAGTTATAAATTACATTTAGCGTTTTATAGTATTTAGTTCTTAGAAGAGGAAATACTCACAAATACAGTTTTTAACCGTAAATAATGTATAAAAGACATTGCTACGTGTCATTATCATTTACAATGAACTGTCAATTTCGTTTTGCTCATCCCGAGTAATTATTGAAAGAGATAGCTATAAACTCGTAGTTTGGACCTATATATATGTAATAATAACACAGTTTTGGAAACACTGATACGTAGATGCGCAGAAATATTGATGGCGTAGATACTTGACCCATATTGAAGAGGAACGAGTCGAGCTGGATTAAATTCCTTTTTCTTTTATATAAATTCACAGTTGTGGCCACAATTCACTCCAGTCGTGCCTATTTCCAGAACAATTTTGATACTATTGCGATAGAAGCGAACATAAATGACTTCAGCAGCGTTTTGACAGGACGAAAGTGTAAGCGAAAGTGAAAGGGTGTCGCAGTAGTAATGCAGAGGAAGAAGGGAGGGTCACAAAGTTTTGGTTTACAATTATTTTGATTGCGAAAGAGGTGTCTGCATTAAGCGTTACATAAGATCGCATGATTAATTTGAATGACGCAGTTTAGACTTTAACGCATGATTAATTTGAATGACTTTTTAGTGGCGCTATTTTCTAAGACAGAAAGAGAAAGTCCTCAAATTAAATAAAAAATAAAACAAGTTATAGCAAATTAAATTTATAAGTTTGCTTTCATATTTTTTACCTTACCTATATATATGTAATATAATTCTTATATTTCAGCTCTATATTTGTTTACATCTTATTCAGTATTATATAAAAATAGGAGAACAACCCTAGCTATGCATTGTATTCTCGCTCCCATCACTTTAAAAAAGATAACAAAATGGTAACAGAAGGAAAAAGCTACAATATTAAGTAAGATATTGTGGGAAGTGAACGGACTACTGCACCAAGAATTAATCTCTTACAAAAGGCATAAGTCTTCATTAACAGGATGCCTTCTACAATAGTAAAAGTATTAGTAAAAATTTGGCAAATTTAATTAATAGCATCATTTCATTTATTTATTTAAATTTTCCTACAGGTATTTATGTGAAACTGAAGTTGTATGAATGTATGGGGCTTAGAATATATTATAAAACAGTAGCTGTTAAGAAACCGTGTATTCAGATGCTAGGTAAACCTACGTAACGAATTTTTTGTGCATAAAAGAACATTTGAACATTTCCAAACGCGCTTATTTTTCGGAATTTAAAATGGCAGTTAAGTCTTAAAAAGCTGTCATATGGGCATTGCATTCATGCATGTATGTTCCGGAACTTTGAACTGTGAATTTTTAAATATACTATTTGTTTTTATTGCTTAGAAAACTATCAATTTATAGAAAAATTGCTTTCCTCATTTTCCAGAAGAAGAGGGTGGGAGCTGAGGAAGTGATGTGGATCTGGCTTCTGTTCGCTGTTTTGCCATCGACGCGAGGTAAGTTTTTTTTTTTTTTTTTTTAAATTTTCTATAAATATCAGTCTTTATAACGCCTGATAGAGTTTCACTTGTTAAAGTTCCGATACCGTGTAAAATAGTATCTCAGAATGCTATGTTTATGACCAAATGAAACTTTCCAAGCCTATGACATAGTATGTAGATGTCATTCTATACACCGAGTCAAAACAAAACAAACAAACAAAAAAAGACTCTATATTTTCCATTTTATTGGGCCGAATTTAACTTACGTTTCTCACGTCTTGAAACCGCGACATAGGATATATATTAGATTTGTATATAGCATTGTTCTAACATACGTATTTTGACAAAATATCGGACTTTTTTAATGAAATACCATTTTTTCGCATATTTCGATTCTTCTCCTCAAACTCTGCCTAAGTGCCAAGTTTCACAAAAATCGCCCGAGTGGTTTTTAAAATAATTTTTTTTAAAAAAAATTTCCAGTGGCAGATTATTAGACAACTATAGTCAGAACTACAAACAGATGAAACAGGTAATAAAACTAAAACTACAGTAAGTCTATTATAAATCCTTCATCTTCTGCCGAGCTCTCCTGTATTTCTCCTGCAAGTGTTCCTAGCCCAGTGCAGGGCAGTGACTCAAATGGTTCGCGTCCATTTCCTCAAGAATGTTGCGCAAATGGCAATGAGGACTTGGCCGTATTTTTATACGATATGGATGCTTGGAGAGGCAATCATAGCCAGTAGCGAGGCGAAAAGTTGCAACGGATCTGTCCCTTTGCTATAGTGGAATATCTGTGATTTCCTCAATCCTTTTCTTGCCTTTGTTGTTTTTCCAGTAGTCCTCTCTAAATTTTTTTAAAATTAACAGTTTCGCGGTATAAAAAGGAATTGTTTTATCTGTTATTTGGGCAATTTTTTGTTGCCTTCTTTGCCAGGGAGTCAGCTATTTCATTACCCTGGAGGTCCACAGTGTGCTGGTACCCACTGCAAACCAACCTTTTTATAGTTTTCGATTAAAGCATTTAGGATCAGACGTATATTCAAAATATGAGCTGAAGCAGGAACTTCAGATGAAGCAATGGTCAGGAGCGCAGCCCTAGAAGCTTGTAGTATAACAGCTCTTGAAAACCTTTCAGATTGGCACTGGAACTGAGACAAGGTAATTTGAATTACAGAGATCTCAGCGTCAAAGGGTATTTTAAACCTTCCGACAAGAGTATAAAATGAGAAGAGCCTGCAGAAGACGCCAGCGCCAGCATTGATACGGTCATTCAACATTTAAAGCCGTCTGTAAACGCATGCAGCAACTCATTATTTGGGTAGAATTCATGGATAGTCTCCAAGACTATAGCATTTACAATTAAGTCATTTATTTGTTTCTTTCTTAAAAACCTCACTTGATAGGTTTATCCTAAACCATACTGGGCTTTAAGATTCGGTGAAGATGATGACAAAGGGCTACTCCACAGGAAAAAACAGTCTGGTAGTCTTGCGATCTTTCAACATAAAATTAGTGCCTTCTCTTCGATTACTGATTTAATACTTATATGTTGGGTAGACATCAAAAGCGCGTTAATCGGAGTTGTCTTAACATTATTAGGTTTTTGATGCTGAGAGGAACGGGGAAACTAAGTAATACCCTCACCGGGATTCGAACCACGGACCTCTCGTATACGCACCGAGTGTGCTGACCACTACACCACGAAGCCATGCTAAGAAGGCGGCAGAAATACCTTATAAGTTTAACACATAAAATTCAGACTTCCCGGCTTTAACATAAAATCGGACTTTCCGTCTTTAATTGCTAATATTTTCACCCTCTTATGCTGGAGGATTCTTTCTACAAGTTCGGCCATGTATTTACCGGTTTCAGACTCATTCTATCAGATCCTTCCCACTTCTCCGATTTGCTGTTCGTGGTTATCAACTCAACTCGATCTCGCATGTGACTTAGCTTTTGTTCGCTGCCAACATAAATTTCGGCAGGATTAACAGTTTATAAAAATGGAATGACTGAATGCGTGAATCACGTGATTCTTGAGTGTTAATTCTTTTTCTACTTCCCCCCCTTTTGTATTATTTTAAATTTAGGCCTTGCGTTTTCAAACTGTTGCTGATTGGCTTGTCAAGAATACAAATCTAGAAAAAGACATTAATGTTGATATAAATATTCCAAAATTGTACTTTAAAAGGATATGCAAAGCTAAAATAATTGAATAATGGAATTATGATTACATCACTTCTGATCACGGAGGTATTACAAAAAAGTTATTTCCAATTATCATCGAAAGGCTAAGGAAAGAACGTTTCGAATTTTAATGTTATGCAATTTTCGTCTGGGCATGGAAAGTTTAATGTTTATCTTGAACGGTTTTAAGCTATCGTCTTCAAATTGTGCTATTCTGATCTCGAAGTTCAGCAAAGTGTCTTCCACTTAATGTTGATAGCCGTTTCCTTAACTATAGAAATTCATTAAAATGTAGTCTGAAATTAATTGGCCACCAACATGTCATGAATTTTTCTTCTTGCCTTTGGCCTATCTTACTTTTAATGAATTTTTTGACTCTTATTTTAAACAACGCAGATGATTTTCTGTGTATGTTATTTTTTGTTTTATTTTTTTATTCATATATGTTTGATTTATTTATATTATTTAAAGCTGATGTGTTTTCCTTTACTGACATATTGTAAGTCTCGTGTGATACGCTGTGGTGCACGAGGAAAAGTATTTTCTTATATTAAAAAAATAATAAATAAGAAAATTAAGTTCAAATTCATCTGGTAGCAATGTCAGAAAAAAATGGCCTGTAGGGATTAATTTCATGCACCATACCCCAAATAAATGACTCTCGAGTAAAAAGTATTTCTTCTACTCAAGATCAACAGCTTTCTCCTTCTCCATTAGCATCGCCCACTTGAAGATGGGAAAAAGGCAACAGGCTAAAAATGCTCCAGTCTGCTGACATCACAGTAGCCCCTTCAGCACACAGAACTCATAGCCCAAAATCATTACCCACTTTTAAAGTCTACGATGCGCATGCTCGCTCTGTGTCAGACCGGCAGTGTTTATTCGCATAATTTCTGTTGCCTTTTAATTTAGTTAAGTCAGCCCCCTTTCTGGGTGAATGAATCTTATATTCATCCTTATTTTTTTTCGATTTATGAGTTTGCTTCCAACTTATTAGCAATTTTGACTTTTGTAGTTACGTTAGATTACCGGAATAGTGTTCTTGAAAGTTATCATAATATGGTTTCTGAGAATGATCAATATTCATTGTTTTTGAATCAAAGGCATCATTTAAATTAAGGGCAAAAATAGTACTTCAGTGACAGACTCAAGAGGGGAATAATGTTAGCTTATTTGAATACGATAAAGCACACGATAGCCATCTGCCTAAGGGAAGGCATGCTTTCGTAGAGAGCTTTCGAAGGGAAAGTGGTTCGTATTCACGTTACACATGAGGGAAACCATGAAAACCAACCATGCAGCCAATCCGTTCACCTGGGATCGAACCCGAATCAATCTCCCAATATTCAATGTTTTTAACCACTTGGCCGCTATTTGATTTCAATTTCGTATTTTACTTTATTTATTTATTTTTTTCAGCTAATTTAAATTATGTTAAATTTTTTAAATCTCCCTCAAAACATACGCTGACGACAGCTGAATGGAGACTTTCCATTCTCCATTCAAAGCTTCATATATTTTTGAAATATTTTTTCGATGTCCACACTTTCTGACATTATCGATATCTCTTTTCTTATTTATATATATTAAAATTTTAGTCTGAAAAAGAATTTTAACGTCCTCATGAAACAAATATATAAAATAAAATGAATTGAATAATATAAGAGGTAAAAATTTATTAATTTTGCTGTTTAAAGGCAAATTAACCTTTACTTTGTAATTTCACTTAAAAATTCTGGCTACTTCCTAATATAGAAGATTAAAATCTCCGATGTGATTTTCTTCTGAAATTTTATTACATAACATCATATTTCACTTGTTTTTAATCTTTATATTCACTTCTCTAATTTCATAACGATAAGCATTTTTCTAACTCCATTTTGTCTATTGAAACTAACACCTTGCATTTGAAATCAATCTGAGCTGAAATGCTATATAGGTATTATTTGCATCTGAATGACAAACATAATTCGTAGATCACAATTTAACTATTTTAATAATCAGCATAATACATTTTATTTTTTTGTTCAAATGAAAATGACCAATTACATATTTTACATTTTAGTTTCTGTGCTCGTTAAAGTTCAAGTTACATTGTTATTTACTGACAGTAGTTTGTTATTATATTTTTTTATCATGGAAGTGCTTGAAAGGAATTTTTTTCTTTGAGACCATTCTATTATGGTTTTGTGTATTTTGCTATATTTTTATTTCTAAATTTTAGTCTCATAAAATCTCGTTTGTTATCTCTAACTTTCCATTTTGTTCTTAAATTTCTTTCTTTTGCATATCACAGCGGATGCAGAATATTGGCTTTCAGCTCCAGTCGTGCATATTCTACTTTCTGGGGACACTGAAGTGCTGTACGGCATCCCATCCTCTGGCCCGGATCTCAGGTTACAGTTGGTACGAATCGGTACTGATGGAGAAAAGCTAGTAGCAAAGCGAGATGTACCACGGAGAATCTCAAAAGGCAAAATCATTTTTCCATGTGGGATATTTGAAAGAGCGGGCCAATTTATTTTTAAGCTCATCACTGTAAAGGAGGTAATGTTCATACTTTTTATCTAGCAATTTTTTCCTCTTTTTTCTGTAGTATTTAGTAAATCAGGAATATCTGGGCAAGTTTTCCTTACACAGCAGGGATTTTAAAACGAATGAGACAAATTCAAATGGCGGTTTCTAAAACTTCGTGCGCAGAGGGGCAAGCAACATATCCGAACGGATAATTTCTCAAGATTTGCTTATTTATATTTAAGTACCCTGTATTATTTCCCCTTTTTACTTGTTTATTTTTTTTTACACGAGCAACGAAAGACGATAATCGGGTGTTAAAAATAGCGTGAAGGATGATTAACACGGGAATAATTCCTTAATGTTAACCGTATATTAATTTGATATACGATTTGACGTATATCTATGACTGGAGAAAGGTAATCTCTGACTTTTAGATTATTGTCAAAATGTTCATCATCCTTTCTTAACTAACTTCATTATGTTTTTAGTGAAGTCGCTTCTCTTGCTTTTAATATATCATTGTAGACTAAATGCTTAGTTTTCACTGCTGACCTTTTAGATCAGCAGATCTGAGACTTGTCCCTTTGAGGGTATGCATTAAGACGTTCTGTTGTTCTTTACTAAAATTGTCTATAAACATACATAACCTCAGCACACCTACAGAGGCTGTCCGCGCATTTTTTAGACTGACTTTGCTTTGCTAAAGTAAAAAAAAAAGTCTCGGGTATATTTAAATAACCGCAATAAACAGAGGTTCATTTATTATCATCAAAGAGAAGAAAAAAATCTTAGAACATGGTTCAAAGAATCTAAAGAAAGTTTTTCAAAGGGATATATGATTGTTGTTGGTTTTTGATATAACGACAAATAAAAATAAAAGAGAGTGCATGAAACTGTTAAGATCAACTCCACATATTATCAAGAACAAATTTTATGCCAAGTTTTCAAATATGAAATACCTTCTCTATACCCACAGTGTCATCAATCAGTAGAACTACATCAAGACAAAGCACGCTAAAATTCATTGCTAATTTCCTAAAAAAAAAAAAAAAAAAAAAAAAAAAAAAAAAAAAAAAAAAAATGGAACAACAAACGTGTATCAAACCTTCACTCATATCCCTACTAAATCTGTTTGCGCTTTTGGGTTATTAAAAAGTGGATTATCCAGACGTTGACCTACAACTCTCATTGGACATTGGGAAACGTGTTGAAGAAGAATGGAATAAAATAAAATACTTCTCCGCTACTAAAAAAAGCTTTATTGGCTTGGAAATTACTTTGCAGAAAGATAGTAAAGAATAAGGGTTATCAAATGGAACATTTAAAACACAAAAATTTAGGAAAACTAGTTCTAAAAATGCAATGAAAATCGTTTAAAAAGTGTGCGAACAGACTCTGAATTGCTATTTCTGCGCCGAGAATATAAGTATGGTAAGAGAGTATAAGTATGGTCGGCGACGAACGGCTTGCGACGCCGACATGTGAATTCAAAAAATGCGGCTTTGACAAATTTATAATCTTAATATTTTTTATTACAAGAATTTTAGAGGAGGGGATTATGCAGTAAAATTATATTTGAAAAACAATCTGTTACTTAGGTTTTGCGAGATTTTTAAAAAAATATCTAATTCAGTATACCTAAATTTTCATTTGTTAGCCATGCAAGACCTTGCAGACTTTCTTTTGATATTGTCATAAGTAAGATTTAATTTTTAATATTAAAACTAGTTTTAAAAATGGCCATTTGTATTTATCAAGTAAAGTAAAAAATATAATTTAAATAAGTAAAACAGAAAATGTTTTAAACTGAATTGCTAAGTTAGAAAAATGTATTATTAGATACGTTTACAAAGTCTTTGAGTTTTTAAATTTATACTCGTTGTAGATATCTCTTTAACCACATATTTGAGGTAGTCTTCAGTCCTATGCTTAACGTTTTAGTTCCCATCTTTCAGCAGATTTTCGTTTTTACTTCCTCGCAAAAATACAAACATTTTAATTTTGAATTTTGTTGTTCAAAGAATTCAGTTTTTTTAGACTGCGTGCGGTATCCAAAAGCATATAGAATACATTAATTCTGGATTTATCTGTAGGGTTTGTGGGGTTTGCCATTATTTTCGTGTTGAAACTATTAACTCCTATGTTTTCGTTGAATTTTAATTGTAAACTTCAATGCTGATTTTTTATCCACTATCTTCAGTATCGTTTTTTCCGTAAGTTTCAAGCATATTCTGCAGCAAGTACCTGCTCTCCATTCTAACAAAATGTTTTTGCCTTTGATGAATTTTAAGACAAGTTTATCTTAGAAGTTTCTCTGAGTACATTTATTATATTAAAAAGGTAGTGTTAAATTATCAGATAAAATATGCATTTCAAGTCACCTATTTTAATGCAAATTTTTTTTCATGATTCTAATTAAAATTATGAAGATTCAGAATTTTATAAAAAGCAAAATAAATATTTGCTGGATTATGCTGTAGAGTCATAATATTTTTGAACAGGCGGGGTGAAAAATGTGCAGTACCCTTGCCGGGACTTAAATGCTGGATCTCTCGAATACGTGTCGAATATGCTTCCAATTACACCACGAAGGCATGCGGAAAGGAGGGAGAACTCCTTTATATACTCCCCCTTTTAATGGGCGACTAATTATGAGGGGACCCAGTTGCCAAATCCTGGTGGTGATGAATTATCGCCCACCACCACCACCGTTTAGTTCGGGTGCCGCTATAGAGTCATTAGGATTTTTGATGCTGGAGATGTGAAAAATGAGCATTGCCCTAGCTGGGACTCGAACCCTGGACCTCTCGAATACGTGTCGAGTGTGTTTCTAATTACACTAAGTCATGTGGAATGGAGGGAGAAAATACCTTACAATGCGAAGGTCGAATTGCTCCAATTTTGCTTTTCTAAATGACTATAATGATTACTTCAATAATAATTTCAATACAAACTCGAAAAAAATTTTCCAAAGTCTTACTGAAAAATCGAATATTAGTGTCTTCTATGATTACCAATTTATTACTAAATTTAGAGCACGAAAAGCACACAAAGCAGAAATGCTCTCGAATTTGTATTACAAGGCAAAATTTATTTGTTTTCCCCTTTCGTATCCATTGCATTATGTACTTGAATGATAATATTTTGAGAGATAATATCACATTTTTTTCAAATGTTTAATTATTTAATTATATAAATATTGTTCTCTAGAGTCATTCCTTTGCAAATATATAATCTTTTCCCTTGATTCCTATAACTCCATAAGTAGGTTGAGGATTGAAGATAGGAATTTCTGTCTCTCAAGACTTTTAAATAAGCTTAAAAATCGTATTTATTAAATAATAATTTTGGTTTATTTTGCTCTAACTTATAATCTTAATTTGTTTAGAAGTAGTATCATGAAAATTAAACGATGGAACAGCTTTGATGTGATTGTCAAAAATGAACCTATGGCAAGATTTGCTGTTGTAAGTTAGCTAAAGTGCAAGATGATCCATTAAGAAGGTGTAAAATACGCTCGGCACAAAAATAAAGCACATGAAAAGCTATTTATGTAAATCTGTAATTTAAATTTAGATAAATAATAATAGTTTGCTAAATAAGTCTGCTAAATACCATTTAAAAAGAACTATTCTGCTACATACTCTAATAAACGTGTCTTTTATTTGTATAAGAGTGCTTGGATTCAGGTTAAATTTAAAATTAAACACAACAATCGATCTTCAAGGTTTTAACTACGCAAATAGAAAATATATTATAATTCCGTCTGTCCTGTTTTGTTCACATCAAGGGCGCAGCCCAAGAATCTATAATAGCATTTAGTAACATTTTTCAGCATAAACTAAAACTTTATCCTTCTATATCTCATATTACTTAAAATTTGTAAAATTGTGATGTGGCTCTCTCCTGAAATAAAGTACACTAATATTTCAGAGAAATGAAACACCATGAAGGAATTGTCGGAAAGGAATGAAATTTATTCCACATAGCATTGGTAGTACAAATGAACAATGAAACGTACAAAAAATTAGTTAAAAATAGCCCTCAATAAGTTAAAATTATTAGTATTTTGTATATTATAATTTTGTAAAGTAATTTGTATATTGCATAGTATATTAGTTAGATTAGTATAGCAATAATAAGTAAATAAAAAAATAAAATTAAAAAAAAAAAAAAAAAAAAAAAAAAAAAAACACGAGAATGTTTAGCATTTTCGCCTGAGGGTGAGTATCTAAAATTTGAAAATGTTAATGTTTCATAAGAACTGTAGGAGTACATTTTGTTATTCATATGCTAAGTTTTTTTTTTTTTTTTTTTTTACCTTGAGTGAAGAAGCATAACTTTATTAAAGAAGTTTTAAAAGCGAACTATTTAAAGAAATTTTGCATGTTTGGAATTAAAAAACTGAAATAACAGTTTCTAAATTTATCATTATACAGACAAGTTTAAAACTAAAACATCTTATGAAAGGGAGGCTTTACCAAACTAAACATTTAAATTGGAATTTTATACTATGTATTATATGAGGTAGGAGTAATAAGAAATAAGGGTAAGTTTCGTGTTACATCCCATTCACATTCTGAACAGTTTCGAGATTTTTGTACAAATAGAACTATTTTCAGATTTTTATGGCTTGTTGAAAAGACTAGTTTTTATGTTATTAAATGAATTTTATTTCTCTATCACTCTAAAAGTCTGTTAAATTATTCCGATTTATTTTACGTTCTATTTGATGATTATACGCAAATTATGCGAGAACTATCTATTATAAGGGACTTTCGTGGAGGACTTTCTATGAGAAATTCGCTCTTATTCTTAATAAGCATTCTGAAGAAGCCATTTTTCTCGTACGAATAGTGCTGCAAATAGTTAAACTGGAACTACTAATTTGATAATGATGCGGCTAATATAGGATAAATATGCGGCTAAACTAGAATGTGCAAAAATATCAAACGAGTTCATAGGGTTAAAATTATATATTATACATTCATCTCTCTGTATATCTGTCGATATACATATAAAGATAGATGTCTGCTAATCTAAAATCTAGGTTAAAATTTTCGCAATATTCTTTGCAAATCGAAGAAGCGTTTAACTAGGTTAACAAATCACTGTCAACTACTCTAATACTTCATTTTAATGTTGAAACATTCATTAGACTAGAAGATTAAAAATGCAGTGTTACGCTGTGACTGAGTGATTATTACTAATGAACACGACAAAACGTTGTGAGAAATCTGTATTCCTAGTCTTCTTCAGCATTAATCGGAAACCAAAAGTGGTAACTCGAGAAGCTAATATGCTTTACACATAAAGAAAAAAAAAAAAAAAAAAAAAAAAAAGAGCAGAAGTATATGACTTTCGTAAAAAAAATCACGATTTTACTCAGTACCGCAAATGAAATTTCGTTCTGCGTAATGTCCTTCGACAAACTGAATTACAGATACACCATTCTGAAATTACGTTCTTTTAAAAATATTGCAGTTTCATGAGAATTATGACGAAAACTTACAAAGCACAAACAATAAGTAAATTAAATCAAAATACCATTTCATCACACTCAGGTAAATCGCGAAAAATTTGATCTATAGAGAATATTAAGCAATTTTGATGTAATGCAGCGGTTAAAGTCTCTTGTTATATATATGAAAAACGTTTTTCAGTAATTTACTTTTGCGTATATTTATTTAAATTGAATGTCATTACTTATGTGAAAATATGTGAATTCCTTGTTTTTCATTAAATTTATCCTTTCAGAACAAAGTTTTAGCTCAGACTGAAAATCTTGATGTTCGGTGGCCAGAAGTAACGGTTCATGTACCTTTGATGGTCGAAACATACAGTTCTGATGTCTTAGTTCAACTTTTTGTTGAAGAGCTGCGATGCAAACCCCGCTCTAGTTATTCCGTATATATGGATCTAGTTTATGAAGGAGCAGCTTTTACTGCCTGGAATGAACCAACAACACTTACGAGCAAGGAATTGGTTGGGTGGATATGGGACCCTTCGTTTGATGCCATTTTGGAATGTGAATTCTTCGATAAAGCTGGAAATTACACAGTAAGTCTTTGAATCATTATATAAGTGATTACCATCTTTCTTTTATATATATATATATATATAATTTGAGGGGGCTGAAAGAAGAATATATCTAGCGCCTTTACAAACTGATTTCTTTAACATAAAAGATATCAGACATAAAAATATGCGTTGTATTAGAATGCTTTGAAACAACTGAGCATGCATATCTCTTGCATATTTGTTACTTATATAAGAATAAGTTCTAGTTGCCTCACTGTTATAACACACTAAGCATACTGTTCTCAAGAAACTACGCATTTGGCAGAAATGAATCTATCTTCTCGCCGAGTTTGGGATCGTAAGACTTTATTTTATTTCTAAGAGGGAAATCCCAAGTAATAGATCGCCATGCAGAAAGTGGACTACTGTGAAAGGAATAGATCTCAGCCATATTCAGTTAATTGTAGAATCATTAGGTTACATCGATGCAAGAAAGTGAAAAATACTCATTGTCCTCGCCGGGATTTGAATTCCGCACCTCCCGAATACGCTTCAAGTGTGCTTCCAGTTACACCACGATGGCAGGCAGAAAGAAGGGAAAAAATATCTTATGTAATTTTTAAAATTGTGATTGGCGTTATTGTATTTCTGTATTAAGCTATCGTACCCACAAATTTATTGTTCATATCATATTTATAAAAATACATAATTAGAAATGGGAGAAACTAGTGACAAGTAAAACATAAGTAAATTATAATTTGATTTCTAAAGTAAGTAGACGATAGAGATTATTTTATTGCTCTAATTAATAAGCAATATTTATAAATTACTTATCTAAGTAATCTCCATATTTTGTGGGAATTCCTTTCTAATAAAGTTATTCAACATCATGATCTATTACATGTATTTAAGGGAATGCATATACATATAGATTTACAATTTGTAGAGTCATTAGGTTAATTGGAAAAGTCGGAGAGATGAAAAATTAGCAACCGCCTTCGCCGGGAATCGAACCACGGACCTCTGGAATGCCGGCCCAGAGTGCAGAACCACTACACCACGAAGGCATGCTAAGAAAGCGGGAGAAATACCTTTTAAATTAAAGACTAAAATATAAATTTCTCAATTTATTACAAGCAAGAGAATAAAATGTAAGCGTAAATGTATAGTGTGAGAATATGTAAGTTAGATACACTTTGTACACCGCACAGCTGGAAGTTCAGAAGTGAGCAAATTACGTAAGACAGACAGGAGGCGCCTGTGGAAGTATTTGTTATATGGGATTGCATATCATGTCTCAGACTGGTAATCTTGATTTTTTCTCGTTCTAGAATATCAGAACGCCCTAAAGCTGAACAGTTTTAAGCCCTTTCAAAAAGGGATTTGCATATTCACTCCAGAATGGTAGCACGACTTTAGTTAGAATTGATTAGTATTTCTAATATAGGAGAGATATACGAAGGAAAATTATGAATCGAAGACCAGATGATATTGCCTGTATACCTGGATATAGTATCTTAATACTATATATCTGTATTTTATTTTTAATAGCATCTCTAATTGATGTAATATGCAATACTTCAATTACTTTTAATACTTAATACAATTTATAATGCTCTTAGATCCGGTTATCTATAATGAATAATTAAAGAAATTACATTACCATTTTAATAAAAAAAAAGTTGTTTGTGGCCCCGTATATTATATTCTACAGTTCCGAATACTAGACACTTAAAATCTGTAGGCTATCTGGCAATTAATTTCTTTTCCCTGTTAATTACCTTTGTAATTGAACATCTTATTCTTAGCAATATGTACTGTTAGTTAGACATTTTTATTCTTTTGTCAAAGTTATGTTTGAGAGAGTAATAACTTTATGAACGTGCATATAAATCCATAAATATTTAGCTCAATGTCTGTATTGAAAGGATTCATCTGCTATGTAATTTCCCTGAAATTTTTCATAAGCATTTACTGCGAAAGAAAATATTGATAAAAATCCTGTTTTAGAATTTATAATTCTTATAGATAAAATGTATGCCTTTTTTTTAAGGTTCGAATACGTACGGGCTATCAAAATGCACCAGAAGTGGCTGTCAGTGATACCATACTTGTTATGTGGAGTCATAGGTATTCAGTGAGCGTAGCTAAAAGTTCGGTACAACCATGTCATGGAAGTTTATCTGTTATATACCATTATCCAAGATGCATTTTGGACCAGGACAGAATTCGCGTGTATGGCAAAGCTTTGCGTGGTCCTTTGAAGTACATTAGAGAGAGCCGGATCGAAAGTGGGAAACATGCCACCAAACTTTCATGTGATATATTTGATGACGAGTTTCACGAATACTGTTTCAGCTTTGTCAGCACAGCTCGGAATGGGGCAGTATACGACTTGAAAACTCATTGCCTTCCTACCCTTACAGATAACAGTAAGTTTTCAATTTTTAATCTACTGTTGATTTCTTTAATTCTTGTTAATGTACGTTATAATTATTTACTATGTACAAGAAAATATTTAAACTGTAGCTAATGAAATAATAATGACTGGCGGTAAAAAAGTATTGTTTTTCGGTATTAAGATATTGTCTCCCAATCGAACATCAAGTTCACCTTTTTTTAATACCAAATCTCAGAGTGTTTTCTTCCTTCAACGTATAAAAGACAGCATAGAACGCATTATCAGTGGCTTTCTTCAACTATGAAAACCAAACTTCTGTAGAAAAGATATATACCATACCTTTCGCAACTGAAATCCTGTACCCAAATAGACTATATTTTATAATGAATAGCATATTTAAAGCACTGCCTCCTGAACTTTCAGCCTGCTGGCCCACATGCTTGCAACTGTAAATTTTCGCGATCTATCTGCATATAGTTTCTCAGGAAAACGAAAAGGAAGATATACAGAAAATGGTGAAATAAAAATGGTTATTACCAATTAGTTAATACTTAGGAATAATTAAACAATTATAAAAAGTATTCGTAATTATATTATATAGTTTGATGTTCCTTTGTAGTATAACTGGTATCCAAACTCCTAACAGACAGCGAATTATCGCTCGTCGGAAGATGAAGACAAAGACTTGAGATGGTCACAAAATAATATTTTTATTCAATCAGAAAACTTTGAACATAAACTGCACGTCTCGTGCTTACAGATAAACCTCCACTTGTGGGCGATATATGTTAAAGTAACAGCCAGATTCAAGTTTAAAACTAAGATTAGAAGGCAAAAGCCGCACAATTGGATTAATACGAAGTTGGCTCAAAACTTTTCACAGAAGTAATTTTATCAGCGCTAGCAGAAACCTAGTGACATGGCCATGAGAGACAGAAACACGCTCTGACTTAAATCCGAAAAAAAAAAACCTCAGTTTAAATAATCTTAATCTGATTTGTATTCTAGTAGGGAAAACAGATAGAAGTGACAGGAGCTAAGTCATAATAACTGGTTAGATTAAAATAATGGACAATACAATATAACAAACCAGAAAACTGAAAATTTTTCACACGCCCTCAAAATTTTTCTTGCAACCCATCTTTGGCAATCGCTGGTTTAGAGAAGAGGTTTTAAACAGTAGTTCGAAGGACTAAATTTTGGCAATTTATTAATTTGATTACCAGAGCCATAAATTAAAATAGACGTGCAGAACATTTTTTCTCCTGGTAAATTATTTCCTTGTTGCTAAATACTAAGTAGGAAATATAGTCCTATCTTTTGGACAATTTAGTGTATTCCTAAAGTGGCCCCAAAAGCCTTGAAAATCTACAAAACTTAAATTGAACAGATGGGCGTAATTGAGTGCAATTTGTACGAAAATGACTTCACTGCAGTGACAATTCCAATTTTCATCAAAATTGGGCTTTTTGATTTTCGATTTAAAAGGAATGAACTTAGCTCCAACATGCTTCCCTGGAGTATATAACAACTTCTGAGAGAAATACAAGAGCATTTAAAAAATAAACAGCTAAGAAAAAATTATGAGATGATATTTCTCTAACAAATACAAATGGTATGTCAATTTATGTAATCACGCTCATTCTTATTACACTTCAGAATTGTTTTATGTGAGCTTTTCGTATTCGTCAGGAAAAAAAGGACTTTTTTGTGCTTAGAGATAAGGAATGGAACACTTCCTTGTACGGTGATTATTATTCAGATGTCACTCCTAAAATATCGACTCTTCAAAGCATTTTGAAGATACCCAGGTGTAAAATAAATGAAGGAGATATGCTGTAACGTTTCAAATGCGCTTCCACATGGCAATCATAACTGTTGCCATTATTCAGAAATAGCAATTTTAAGGCCATGCAACAACGTCCTTGCAATCCAGACTGTTCTTCCTTTGCTTATCATGTGTTTACGTCCTTTGGATTCGTTTTAAGGAAATCTGAGGTCAAAGAAGTAGCGCATTCCTAACTCTTATTGCACACTCTCTCCCACCCTCTTTTTTTTTTTTTTTTGTTTTGTTTTGTTTTGTTTGTAGAAATGGTGGTAGGAATGCTCAACAGAAAACATCAGGTACCAATTCAAGTCAATCGTTAGGCAATAAAGATGGACCTAGATGAGCAGAAAGAAATTGAATGAGAAAATACATTTTACACGCTATTAACCGTCAGATATAATTATTTTTAAATATTAGTAACTTTCAGGATGAAACTAATAATTTCTATTACACTCTCATTGTTCTAATTTATTGCAAATCTTTCAGAAGGTCTTATTGCAACGTGGAATGACTGGGGTCCTTGGAGTGAATGCTCTTCATCTTGTGGAAATGGGGTTCAGACTCGTTATCGATTTTGCGTATCTCCAACAAATAGCTCAACATGCAATGGGAAAGCAGTACAGTCTCAGTCGTGCAAAAAGGAATTATGTCCAGGTGTTGCATATGTCTTTTATTTAAATTAAATTAAATATATTTGAATAGCAATATCCTTTTGTAAAGATTAAGCAATTAGTTATGTGAATATAATAATAACACATACGAGGATTATCTTTTTGGGTAAGGTAATTATTTCAGTTAATTTGACTTTTTTTAGTATCTGCATGGTAAGTTAAAATATCTTCATAGCTCCAAATGAAAGGCTAAACTGTTATTTTACTTAGAAATCGAATTTACAGTGTCACACACCTTGCCCACAAAGTTGTGCATGTGATGGCAACTTTGGCACTAACTAGAAAAGCTACAGACTTTCCAAAGATAATCACCACGAAACCTACAGAGGAAGACAAGCATGTTAAAAAAACAACACTTGCGACGTGTGGTATTTTGCACTAGCCCCACAAACCCCAGAACAGGAGGTAAAGTAGCGCTTCCACAATGTATACAGCTACAGACTAATATATCTATGAGTAACGTTACCACTGTGTGAAAAAAACACATGTCTGTGTAGTAGCATGCGTACCGACTACTGCTTTGGTAGTGTGATACAGAGCAATACTCTGTTTAGCAACTAACAACTAGTGTTGTGCTGTTAGTCAAATGACTTGCAATCTTCTTCTTTGTTATAAACGCTAGTTACAAATGTGACGAAGAAACATCCGACAGACAACACCATTCCAACGTGCACTGAAAAGCTCATTGTTGAAGTTGTTGAAGCAACATGTCGTAGGCATTGTTGCTATGTGGTATGGAGAGGCAATGTGGTATAATAGGGAAAGTGATGAAATATGCTATCGGACTAAATCGATGCGCCTACTTCTCTGCTCCACAGCATGGCATTTATTCTCTTCTCACCCCCGCTTTTCACCCGAGTGAAAAGAAAAATCGTTCCTAAAATAGTTTTCGGGTGAACTCTGAACAGAAATTTACGATAGCGTGAAAGAAACGCAAATGATAATAGGGTCATTCGCAAATGCTAATATGGTGATATGGTCATGTTCGTGATGCTAATATGGTCATTACTTGGCTCTGCACCTGCATAAGCTCTAAAATATTGCTTTTTCGCGTTAATAATATGGGGTGATGAATATGTATTTTGTGTTGACATTGGAAGGCCTCACAGCTTACAGGTGTCTTACGTGTGCCAGTCTACGGCTACAAATTTCGCAAGCAGGCAACCCCCACACACACTTTGTACGCCTTGCTGTGGGGGCTGTAGGAAAATTAAGCGAATTGCACCTGTTGCTTATTTCGCAAAATATTTATCCACCCTTTAAACTTTCCTGGCAGTTGTCATCGAGGCGTCTTATGGCTTACTTTGTCATATTGATAAAATATTAATGATTAGTGTGCCTAATCTGAGTACAGAAAGTGCCTAATAAAGAATGGCACTACTGAATAGCCTTAGAACGATTAGGATAGATCCATGGCTCCAGTTTACGAAATGAATTGAATAAGGTAAACTTTTTAGACAATTTGATCGTTTGCCGTTTATTCGTAAAAATATATCACAGTAATTTTTTATAGGAAATCACAGAAAAAAATTACCCCAGGAAGAAATTCGGACAACGAGGAAAATGTTTCTCAGCCGAATTGATGTGAGGGGGGGGGTCTTCGTATGCTTAAAAATTATTCAAGATATGGTTAAGGGAAAGTCATACGCAAATGTTGCTAATAACAACTATGCAAGCTAACTTTTCGATTGTACATTTTTAAAAGGTATGTTATATTGTAGAGTCATTACGTTATTTTGAAGCAGGAGATGTGAAAATTGTGCAGTGCCATTGCCGGGACTCATACCTGGAATACCTCTTGAATGCGAGCCGAGTGTGCTACCGTTACACCACGAAGGCATGCAGAAACGAGGGAGGAAATACATTATAATATTAACAAACATGAATATATAGGTATGGGGTTTTAATTGACGATATACCAAGCATTAAAAATAATTATTAAACATAACTCAGGTTATATGATTTTCTGAAATCGACGATGTTTATTACTAGTTTTCGTAAAGAAAAGTAACTTGCATTGTAAACTTTGGACAATTTGTTTTGAATTCATTGAGACGTTGCAGAACTAGTTGTTTTGAAAACCGATATTTAATTAGATAAGACTTGACCTACTGTTCCAAAATTCTGTATAAAAGGCACATATAGAAACATAAAATTTGGAATATTTTAATTAAAAGTTATCATGTGACTCACATTTTCATACACTGAATGCCTTCCTCCTTAGATTCATTTCTTGGAAACACCTTATAAAAGCACTGACCACATTTGACAAGAACTCTTTTCATACCATGAAATCAGTGCATATTATACCTTGCTATATTAATTAAAAATGATTTTAAAAACTGTATTAAAAATTTAATGATACGCTTGAAGTTTAATTTTTTATTGTTCTCAACGAATAGGGTGTAAAGTCTATGTCTCTTAGGAAGAATACACTATAGACTTTAAAAGGACTATTGAAGAATTATCTTCTAACGTTGCGAAACAAAACAGAGGTCAGAAGAAGGGTGTATAAGACCCTTTTATTCGAACACAACTTAACACAGTAATTTTTTACCCAACTTGGGTTTACACAAGCCAAGCACTTGTGGCTTAACAGAAATATATAATGTTGAACAAATTCAAAATACGATAGATTAGCCTAACGGCTCACAGAATAATTAAGCATTCAGGCAAGGCTCTGGTTTGTAGAAAAAAGGTGAAACAGAGCCGAATGTGTAGAAGCAGTCAATGCCACTAAATCAAGTCACTAATAATTGCAGCACAACGTGGCGTGGAATAGGCAGACACGCTCTAAAACGAACTTCTGCTTAAATAGCACTTCATTCTACCTTAGTCTGAATAAACGCTCGCTATCTCATTTACATTTCTGGCATAAAAGCGTGTGTGAAAAGAGAGTAATATGAAAGTACTATCTTAAAATGAACTATTAGTTAAAAATAAATAGGTAAACCTCACCAAGGGGATAAAGAACTAAAGCATGTTATGAAGAGATTGTTATCTTCTTCTTCCTCTCATTGCTGTCTAATAATTTAGTCGTCCTTTTAACTGAGATTCACTAAGTGCGATGTGCGATAATCGTGCAGTACAGTTTTCATCTTGTTTTGAAAATTTCTTGTAGTCATTGTCCTTTATACAACTTATGGAATTCTAAAACATCACTCATTTTATCAAGAAGTTTACTGGCATAATAGTATAACATATTTCCCTCATAGATAAATTTTTGAGTACATATTAAGAGATGGTTTTTACGCTTATTCGCGTAATTTTGAAAACCAAAATTAATGTAGGTAATGAAATCCAGAATAAAATAAATTTCGAAAACCAAAATTCATATAAACAATAAAATCCAGAATAGAATAAATGACATTGTGAATCTCGTCTTCTAAAATAAATTTCGTGCACGTACACTATTTGGATCACGATTTATAAAACCGATATAATGTAAGTAAGAACAAAGTAGTAGAGAAAAATTCACTAATTTATACAGATTTGAAGGCTACGTAGAATGATAATGTGAATTTGCTTCTAAGTAAAAGTGACATGCTAAATATTGATATAAAATTACAAGTTTTCAACTGCCCAACGGAAATTCTTCTCCTTTCCCAAAATAATTCTTTGAAATTAGAAGCACAATATAAAGTCTAAAACATTCTACATTAATATAAAAAATTGCACATTAAATTTGAAATAACTAGCTGTCACACATAAATGCAAATAACTCCAAAGTGGCATTCGAATAAATTATATAGAGCAGTTATAGTCAAACTGATTTTATTCGGAGCGCCCTGGGTCTGTTCTAATCAAGAGTTTATGGCAAAGCTTGGTTTATATACTACTAAGACTTTGAGAAGACAGTTACTATAGGAAGAAATCTTCAGAAATGTTGGATAAATTAGGAAGCAATATAAAGTAAAGTTATTATAAAAAGTGAAGATTTTGTTTTGCAAAATTTTATTTGATTTGTCATGCCTTTTAAAAAAGTAACACTTTCGATAAAGCTGTAATGTTAACCAATACCTGTGTTTCGTCGCATGAAAGTTTTAAGGAAATTATCAAATATCTCTGTTCTCAACATATTAGGAAGGTGAAGGCGCCCGAGTGTGGTAAGGTTTACTGTTACAATGAGGGATAACTGTTACAGTGCGCGTGCCTTGTATACTTACTTCCAGTAAGCTCTCCAGCAAACAACTTATAGAAGTTCTTTGTCCTCGAGTATTGGCATGTGAACTATTCATTCCTCGGTCTACAATATATAAAATCTGGCATCTATTTTAAAATGTTATCCGAACAAGATCCAAATAGTCTAACATTTAAAACCGCAAGATTCACTTAAATGCACAGATTTTGAGGTTTTCTAGAGAGAGCTAAAGTAGAATGCAAACATTTTGACAGATGAAGCGCATTTGCACTTACAGACAACTGCCACATATGGTGTTTCTCGCGTCATTTATATAGATAAACAACATACTTTATTTCTTCATTACGTTATTGAGTGATGTAGTTTCCATGTCAGTTTCGGTCTCTAGTTTTAAGCTTCTTTCCATTGAGCAGCTGAATTTTTGGTATCTTGTGAGGTATACAGTAACGAACACATAATATAACTAGCATCTTTCTCCACAAGTAGTTTTTGTCTTCCAGAAACGAGGCTTGGTTATCCTAATCTCTAGATTTAAATCCCAGTGACTTCTGGCTTTGTAGGATTTTTCAACGTTCAAGTACATTTATAGAGTCATTAGGTATTATTTGAAGCAGAAATACATGAAAAATAAGCAATGCCCTCGCCGAGACTCGAATCTGGACGTCTTGAATACGCGCCAAGTGTACTACCGTTACACAACGAAGGTATGCTGGAAGGAGGGAGAAAATACCTTATATGCTCACCCTTTTAAAGGGGACCCAGAACTCAAATTCCTAGTGGTGACGAACCATTGTCCACTACCTTTTGGTTCGGGCTCCACTGTAGGGTCATTAGGTTATTTTGAGGAAGGAGTGCAGGAAAAATGAGCAATGCCCTCGCCGGAACTTGAAACTGGACCTCTCGAATACGCGCCGAATGTGCTACTGTTACACCACAAAGGCATGCTGGAAGGAGAAAGAAAATACCTTATACATTTAGGAAGTGGGCACTATTTGTCTCAAACGAAGGCCAACATACTGAGGCATAGCAGTCTTTTTTTTTTTTTCACGAAATTCTTCGTGCGACTATTTATAAAAGCACATTACGATTTGGACATGCAGGCTACAAAAATGCTCCTTAGATTGTTTTCATAATTTTATAATTTAAAATTTTATTTTTTTAATAAAATTATCCTTGCAACTCCAGTTTTCTTCTAATGGAGAAAAGTTTCCGTAGTTATTTTGTTTTCAGAAATGTTTTCTTCCTATCATGCCCAGTAGCCAAATTTCATGAAGACTGGTTGATTAGAATAGATTCCAGACGCTTCTGATAAGAACCAGTTTAGTTTTTGCACACATCAGACATTTTATTTTGCAAGGAGAAAACATGATGTGATGACACTCGGAAGTTTTTAAAATCCTTTGTTTCTAAGATTACAATTTTTTAATTCTTCCTGAGTAGGAATTGTATGAATGCGTGTGAATATATCATTTCTGTGCTATATTTTCAGATGATTCTCCGACAACTACTCAGGAGCCTTTTCTACTACAATGCTCTTGTGGATGTGATAAGAACATAACAGAAAAACTTTTATTCAAGTTACTGGTATCTCACTGTGAGACGGAAGTAATATGGATCATACAAGCCTGGCCGTCAGGACACATAACTGTTGACATTGTGAATCTCGTATTTCCGTCCCCAGATTATTGGTTGACCATTCGTGACGGCAGATCTCCTCTGGGAACTGTGCTGGCCATCGTGAGACCATTTACATCTCGTTATCCTATTCATTCTTTAACAGATACTTTGAGACTGGAAGTTCATTATATTAATTCTTCTACACTGCAGGATATAGAAATCGTATGTCTAGCTACCAGATCAGGTACTAATTTAAATATCAGAACTGCTCTTACAGTGATATTTACTTTAGTTTAATGATTATCCATTTAAAAGTTTGAGTTGAAAATCTACTAGAAGAACTGAATTTATATGGATGAAATTAATCCTGGAGGCAGAAGCTTTTTAGAATACGAAAAATTTAATTTTTGTTTTCATATTTCTGTTTTGAGTTTACAAGTAAGAAGTTAACACAAACAATAACTTGCTGTCATGGAAGAAACAATTTATGTTTCACAGTAAAAGTCACACGCTGGCTTTAACTTTATAGATGAGCCAGAAGAGTATGGGGCAAAAGAATTTTCTAATTTTGAAATTCAAGATGAAATCGATGAAACTAAGGAATATTCCTGCCAGGCTTATAGGTCATTGAGGAGATTTTTTTAAGCATATGTGTCTGCAAGTTAACGATTTCGAAACCTTAATTTAGAGAGTCTCGGTTTTTTTAAGCAACATAAATTAATGAGCTCTAAAAAAGACTGAATGAGGAATTATCTTAAATCTTACACAGCAGAAAAGTCAGAAGAAAGGCGCAACGGACCCTTTATTCAATCACATATACTTGAACAGATGGCCTCGCTTGGGCTTACATAAACTTGCTCCAACACTTCTGGCTTAACTCAAACAGGTAATATCGAACTTAAAACAAAATGTAATTAAACTAGCCTAACTGCTCACAGGATAATTTAACTCGCAGGAAGGGTCTAACTTGTAGTCGCAGACGGAAAAAGGCTTAATGTCTAGAAGCACTCAGTGCCACATAATCAAATTGTTAGTAATTCAGAGTAACAACGGGGGTCTAGTTAAGATTGAAATAGTTCAGATCACCAGAAAAAAAACTCCTTCAGTTAAAAAAGTAATAATTAAGTTACTTTTTAAGGAAACTTACAAATAATTTGAATTAATTCTCAGCTGAAATACTAAGGCTGTTCGCGCACTTTTTTAGACGATTTTCGTTGTAATTACAGAAATATTTTACCTAAAATTTTTATGTTTTAAATGCTCTATTTCATAACTCTTATTCTTCACTATCTTTATACATCGTAATTTCCAAGACAATAAAACCTTTTATGGTATTGGAAGAGGTATTTTATCCCATTGCTCTCGAACAGCTTTCCAAAGTCCAAAGAGGTTGTAATTCGGCGTTTAGACAACCCGATTTTTAAAAGTCCAAAAGCCTAAATATACATTTCTGATAGATCAGAGGACTTAGCAGGAATGTGAGAAGGGTTTGAGCCTTGATACCCGTTTCTTGTTTCATTTCTTCCCGGAAATTAACAATAGACTGACGTGTCGCTGCTTGCTTTGTCTTGATGCGGTTCTACTGATTGATCATACTGTGCGTAAAAAGAAGGTATTTCATATTTGAAAATTGGGTATAAAATATATTTTTGATAATACGTGAAGTTGATCTTAAGACTTTTATCCACTCTTTTTATTTTTAATTGCTGTTTTATCAAAAATCAGCGACAACCATAAATCCTTTAGAAAACTTCCTTTAGATTCCTTGAACCATGTTTTAAGATTTTTTCCCCTCCTATTTGATGATAATAAATGGATCTCCTTTTATTGAAGTCATTTAAGTACATCCAAGATTTGTCTACTGTGACAACATTTTTCAAATTTTGTCCGGATAATTATTTCTTATAAAGAATTCTGCAGCGCGTTCTGCGATATGTTGCGGAGAAAGACAATGCACATTATGTTTTTACTCCTTTTAAAGATTCAAATCAGCTAATTATCACTGTGTTTACAGCTGACAATGAAACTTTAATAATTTTTCAACTGCCTTTTGACTTGGCGGGTTTTCTATTAAATATTAAAAATTCTTACATCTGCAACATTCGAAACATTCCGTTTTTCCCTTGGATATGTATTTGAAGCAATTTTTCCATTTGAAGCTAAGTTTTGACGTATTTTCCCTTTATTTTTACCTATTTTAGCTTTTATATATCGAAATGCCATGGCTCTCATAACGTTTTTTTAATAACTAGATACCTATATTTTTTCAGCTCTGACCTGAAGTCGACGTGGCAAGCTTAACGGCAAGAATAACGCAGCGCCGCAGAATACTATTCTCAAGAGAATCAGTTAGCAAACATGGCCTCCAGGACATGCGCGGGACATGCTCTGATTCTAAAATCCTCCTTTAAATGTCATCTCCTTTCTACTTCATTTGAATACACGCGAACCAGAAATTTACATTCTGGCAAGAAAATGGGAAACGAGAAAGACAGTAAGGGACATTAAATGGTTAGCCTAACTAAACGAATCCTTATAAGACACTACAATGGAATCTTACACCCTATTATTTCTTAATTAAAACCTTTTATGTAGATATATTTTAAGTAAAAATTCAAATGAAAAGATAATTGTTACATAAAATAAAGAACAATAAAATTTTACAACTTTATTTGACAATACAGTATATATTCTATGACTTAAAACAAGATTACTAAAGTATAAAAGTATTGCCACATCCCGTCACAGAATAAATAAATATTTAATAACGCGGTTTTGCACATAGGTTATTTTAAATTGATTGAATATGACAAGCGCTTTTATAGAATTTTATCGGTATACGTTTTTAGTTTAATTTTTCCATCGACGAACCAATTTTTTTTTTCGGCACACAAGGGTTAGCCCAATGTCTGCAGCATACTGGACCGCTAGTATATTCGGCTCTGCGATGTAATTCAACTAAATGGGTCAACCTGTCACGAGAGTAGAATTTATGGTAGATTTCGAGAGTAACATGTGTAGTTTCATCACTGCAGTCTATTAGACATCTTACTACTGCTCTTGCATTTTCACCACAGTGATATGAAAATACACCCTTTCTAAGCATTAAATAAAAATCGAATTTACATAAGAACAGTTGGTTTTATGTTAAAAATTTTGTAGCAAAACCTTTCCAAAATATTGGATTTTTATGGTGTTTCTTACATTATTAACTGCATATCATCCATTTGCTTTGGTAAGTGTTCCAGGGCAGTAACATTGCAGTGCCATATAGTGGTGATTGAAAATGCATAGGTCATAAGTGAAAAATGGCTTGAAGCTTCCCAGTGTCTTTCGGATTCATTTAATTTTAACAAACTATCTAAATTTATTGCACTACTCCACTCAGATGACTATGGTGACTTTACATGCTGACCACCAGTATCCATTGATCTGTGGTGACTGATGCGTATGTCACTGATAAATATCTTGTAAGTCAGCGGTAGGCAACTTCAACGGGCAATGGTGTATTTTTGTTTAATTTTATTTTGAAATTTTTCTAAATTCACTCTTATGCTTGAACGTCAAACTTGTCCATTATTTTAAAATTAAACGTTATGCTTGATTTTCACTGTTAAATCTACTTAAATTTATCTTCCCACACTGGTGCCCATTTTTACCTGTGTGGGACAATAATTGTCAAACTGTGGGTCATCAATGACCATCAGCCTTTCTGGGCTGCAGTGTGCTTCTACTTTATTTTAATTTACAATTCTATCTAAGTTTACTACACCATGCTACACCAGGGATTTATGGTTTGTCATAAGTGACTGTCTACCTATATGCTCCCGTTGATCAACAAATTGTAATGACCATTTATGAACTTTCAGTTTCATTAAATTTGAACATGTTTCTAAACTTACTGCTCTCTCCCACACTCCGACATGTCGGTTAACCTCAAGTCATCCTCAATTTGTAGGCTATTAGTGATCAATAACATTGACAGGCGTGACTGACCAAAAGCTTTGATGGGCAGAGATTTGCTTCTATTCAATTTAAATATGTATCTAAATTTCTTGTAGTACCTCAAACTGGTGATATATGAGTTGACCCAACTGACTTTCAGCTTATAGATTTCTTGCAACCAAGTCTTTTATATCCTTCGATTTAATTCTGAAATATATCAAAATTTATTCTATTGCCCCAAAGTTGTGTCCATACAGGTAATCCTCAAATTGGAAGTCAAAATCGCCAACATCGGTGACCTTGATGTTTATGGATGTGTCTACGGATTTAATTTTTATTTCAAACATATATCTAGTTTAACTGCATGGTCACACACTGATAATGCATAGGTTGACCGAAACTGACCGCATAACTGTTGGTCATGAGTGACCAACAATGTTGATGGGGATATGTATCCTTCGATTTAATTTTTAATTTAAAGTATATCTAAATTTATTACACTGCCCAATAGAGATTTAGTTTAATTAGTTTAAATTTCTGTCTAATTTTACGTTACTTTCCCACACTGGTGGCGTATGGTTTGACTCCAACTGACTCTTAATATATAGGTCGCTAGTAACCAATAGCCATGTTAGGCACTATTGTTCCCAGATTTTATTTCATTTTAAAACTTTATGCAAATTTTCTACCTCATTCAACATCGGGGATTCATTGATTATTTCTAACTGACACTCAGTCTGTAGGCTACAGCCTTGATGAGCATCGGAATCTTCAGATTTTATTTTTGTTTAAATATTTGCCTAAATTTACTGCACCGCCCTATACTAATGACATACGTGTCGATCTTCAGTGACACTTCAAACTGTAGATCACACATGATTAACAACCGTAACTGGAACTATTATGTTTCAGTTTAATTTTAATTTAAAATACATTTATATGCCGTTCACCACCTCACGCTGGTGATTTATTTGTTGGCCGCAAGTAATTGCCAACCTGCAAGTAACTTGCGATTTTCACGGTCACCTACGGTTAAATTATTTAATTATCTCCCTAAGTGATATAATTATACAATTTGTATTAAATCAATATGATAGGTTTTATTCATATCTGAAGCATAGGATATTAAAGATATTTCCTGATGCTATATATTCTATAGTAGGTAGAGAAACGTTTTTAAACTTTGTTTTCGTAATTTTGGTATTTTACAATGAATTTTTACTTTCTATTTCTTCCAAATTAGCGTTATTTTTCAGCTGAAGTAGTTTTAATCAAACTCCATTAAGAGCTGTCAAACACTATATGTGCCAATTTACAACGTTACAACTGTATAGGCGAGTAGTGGTGAAGCAGATAAAACCATTGAACGCTAGTAGTTCCGCCCAGGAACGAGCTAGTTGTGCGTAGAATGTCTCCCAGAAAGTATTTCGGTAGATGCATCAAACTAATATTTTGCTGTACTTAAATTATATCCATATTTTACCTAATTACATGTCAGTCTTTAATTATATTTTATTGTTTCAAGCCGTACTTTTATTAAAATTGATAAAACCAATAACTAAGATTTATGTGTTCAAGAAAAGGAACAAATGTTACTGCAATTTCGTACAGTTAAATACTCCAAAAGCTTGAAGCACATCATTTATTATTAATTACAACAAGATGCGTATAAATAAATTAACAGTAGTCTCAATGGTAGAAAAGTGACAGGCAAAGTGATATGTTATAATCAGATACCTTGTTACGAATAACATTATAACTGTCATGAAATTGGTATTTGTTTATCATTCTATGTTATATCAGCAGGTTTTAGATTGGTGCTGGCTATAGTCCGCATTGGCAGACATGGCTCATGCTACATTGCCTCAAAGTGGTGTGGTGTGGTGTATTTAATTACGGCAAAGCACACTAGGGCTATCTGCCTAAGGGAAGGGATGCCTTCGTGGAGGACTTTCTAAGGGAAACTGGCTCGTATACACGTTACACATGGGGAAAACCACGAAAACACCCATGCAGCCAGCCCGTTCGCAGGATTCGAACCTCGGACCGAACTACCAGTGTTCAGCGACTTTACCGCTTGGCCGCTGGTGAGCCACATTGCCTCAAAGAGAACGTACCACACCATGAAAAACCAGCGCAGTTTTATCCAAGTGTTAATGGGAGTACGCACATACAAATTATGCCAATTATTGCATTTCAGGTCCATACAGGATTTCCTGCAGGCACTTGACCATAGAGGCACCGGTCCATAGAGGCACCGGTCCACACAGGCACCGGTGCTAGCGGCCGCAGTCGTCTGGACCTTTATCATGGAACCGTGTTTTAAATCATATCACCTTCTCACTGCTAATACATGGATACGATAAAAACAACAACATTGGCATTTGAAAGTAGATCAGACTGTTTGCGCACGAGTTCTAAACATTCAAATAACGCGCGAAGCCCCCAGTTTGACACCGTCACGGCTATATTACGCGATTTTTTATGCAGTTTTCTGGTCTCATGTATGTGAAAGACGATTCAATAAGTCTTTTAAGGGTTTTTAAGAGGTCAAAGGAGGATAGAGATTACCTCGTCTCTCAAAACACGGACGGATTCATGATGTGCTTCATTTTGGGCGTCTGTGCTGCTGGTTGTTCCTTGCATCTTATTGCAAAGGATATGCAGATTGATCTAAAATTATTGGTCGGCAGTGGATGGACCTAGAAAGGAAATGTGAAGCGTCGTAGAGGATTCTGAAGTAAGGTGACGGAAGTTGGAGACTGATAATCGCCGCAGATGATCGCCACGCCTTATCTGACCCATGGTCCACAATCAGTATTATTTTGAGAAGTGCACAGGTGTTTCCATCAGTCCAATATTCATGCCGACAGTTTTACGATGGTTGGCTGGTGCACATTTAATAACCATCTATCCTTCACAAAAGCTTCTTTTAGCAGCGAACCATCATCGTAAACATTTGAAATATGCCGCACAAGAGTAGCATAGGGTGCCGAATGTGATAATGTCATTGATGCGGTATAATGATGTAATTTAAGAACGTACTGCTCGAAATGTTTTACCTACCCTGTATATCTAAGTAAGTCTTAGCGTACAACTAACATCTTAACGTACAAATAAGAAAGTCCAACGTTGTCTATTTTTGAAAATAAAACATTTGTTAAGACCGATACACTTGATTCAGTTTCTAATCATTCTTTCATGGTGTGGCACTCTCTCTGCCAGGCAGTGCATGAACGCAGAGTGCTAATTTTAGCATAAACTAATTATAAGAGAAAATATCAGGCCACCACATTTACTTGTAAAAGGTATTACATTTAATTCTGTTGATTGGAAAGCCTGAACACTAACCATCCTATTATAAAACGAATGATGAATATTTGTATTTCAACAGAGCTTATAGTTCGTCTTTTGTATATACAACCAGTTTACTTTATTATCTGTTATAATATAGTTTTTTATCATTTATTTCTTAACATTTTCCCTTTCAGAGCGTCCGAGGGAAAGCCTTGCTATGGTTCAACAAAATATGAATACCCTTTCATTTAGCAATCTATCTGCCGTCCATGTGACCATCATAATGCTAGCTACTATCATCTGCTCTACTATTGCCTTGTTGATCATATTCCATTTTTGGCGACAGTACAAAGTGAAATCCGTGACAGAAAGCTCTCGAAATCTAAGCTGCCCAGAGCTTCAAACTTCCACTTCAGAGTTGTCCATAAAGTCTCCGTCCGCTAGTCCTGAAGACTATCTTTATAATAGCTTTATTTTCCGTTCATCTACATCCCTCCAGCCGAAGCTCAAATGGGATAAATTACCTGCAAAAGTCGAACATACGGATACCTCATCACCAGTGAGGCGGAGAGGTCGTCCTACAAATAAGAGTAATCAACGTGAAAGTGCAACTCCTTTAACTGCGTCTGTGTCTGAACTGTCTACTACTGGCTCAGAAGATGGCCTCGAGTATGATTATTATGATTATGGTTGCCACCAAGAGCCAGGATCGTTTTTTTGCCCTGATCCTGTACTCCTGGGATGGCCTCCCTTTATACCTTTACCACCTCAAGGCATGGAAGAATTTGGTGATTATCCTTTGCAGCATTTTACACCATCTCCAGATCATTCGTAAGTTGATTGTAAATATGAAAGAAAGAATGTGCGATCTTTTTACAAAGCTCGTTGGATCTACTTTAGATACCAAATTAAGAGAGAACAGAGAATTTTAATCTAGTCAATATATAGTTAGGGATCAGATGACATATCATGCGTTAATGTCATAAAGATTACAAAAATGTTTGTTTCTCATTCTTGTTTTAGTTATTGACACGTAACTGAACACCTTTTTGTGATATTTTTTTTTTGTATATCAGATTTTTATATTCATTTATTTTATATTAAAATATTTAATTTGTTTAATGATTCATGGATACATTTGCATTATCAAAGCCTAATTATGATGTTAAAAGACTCTAAAATTTGCTATTTTATGTATTTTCCTTAAAATTAGCCTGCATTAAGAGTAGTTGTTTTACTTTATCATGCTTTGAACTTAATATATTTTGTGAACATATCAACCTCAAAACTGTATTATCAGTGCATATAATACAGTCATCTATTTTTGTTGCAATATTTACTATTTTATTGGAAATCTACTATCCTGTCCGATGTCAAATTTCAAGCACTTTTAAACTGTCATTTTATGCCATTTTATTGACGTTGAATTTACAATGTATTTGTATTTGTGCGAAATAAAAACAAATCTTCCATTATGTTCCATAAGAATTCCATTCCTTAAAATTGAAGATACTTTTTTAATAAAAGTACAAAATATTCATAAATCAACTATGAATGTATCAAATGCTAATACACAGTTAACACTTAAAAATGTTCAAATTAGTGAAAGAGAAAATAAATATGGTCGTGAAGTATATTTTACTAAAACAAATATGATATGAATTTAGCAAACGCAGGCAAGTTGTTTTTAAAATCTTTCGTATCCTTAAAAAGTGCTATAATTTTGTATGCACTGGGCTTTATATTGACGTCAAGTTAGAAGAACTATCTTCTGTTACTTCTCCACTTGAAATTTTGATTATCCTGAAATATATTAAAAGTAAGACATTAGCTTTTTATATTGAACAGACGGATACATAATAAAGAACGTAGAAAAACATTTTGAGATTCATTGAAAGATTTCAGCAATATAAGAGTCTTATTGTAAATGTCATAAAGAACTTATTTTTGCGCATAAATGTGAGTCGAATGCGAATTCAGCAATGGGTTCAAGATTTTCGCCTGTATACGAAATTGTATGCTCAAGAAAAAGTTTAATTACGCATTTTTCCAATGACTCCATATTATGCAGTTTAAAAAAACTGCAGCAGTTAAAAGAAGATTATATTTTCAGGTATCTTTACATTACATGGTGTCTTAATGAAGCGGTTTCCAAGAGCTTCAGTTAGCGGATCCTTTTTTTTTAGAATCAAAGGCTTACTCTGTATCTTACAAGCTAATGGTGTTTAAGAATAATGTTAGGGAGAAGATAAAGAGATAATTAGTAAATGAACGCGTAAAAGAGCATATCTAAACAGCATCAAAATTTCCATGCAAAGAAATTATTTTACAAAAATTTATAATCTACTCTAATATCTTAGTTTCTGAACTACGAGCCTATACCCATAGTTTTAAACATATTATTGGTGGGAGCAGCAATAAAAAACATCCATATAATAAACTCATATTTTTTAGTTAATCATTATATCCAACTCAATTAAAATACATATTCGTTCAATATTTGCTATGAAAATTTTTTATTATTCTTAACAGAAAACAATTTCAGTTTCAATTTTATAATTAGAGTGCACCGTATTGCAAGAGTAGGCCTAAATTAATACATAACTCAAAATAATACATAAACATTTAATGATATACTACATATGATTGCAATTTTCGACATAGCTCTCTTTTTTAAGTTCAGTTGATGACAATTGGAAGCGAACATCTGGTTCTGTATTTAAGCTATTTTTGTAGCTGTATAGGCGGAGAACTTTGCTTTACAGAGACAGAGATATGTAGTTGAGAAAAGCAGAAATAAGAAACACTAGTTTTGCTTTTTCTGATAAGATTTTGAATTTAATTTGTAAACATATCCAAAAGTTCAGCAGTCTTTGGCGCTGAAACGCGAATTTTAGTTCGCTGTGAAATGCCAAGTCTATAAAGATTTCGCACTCTGCTGAATTTAACCTCAGTGGCTTTGTGTTCACGCTGAACATATAAAGAACTCACTAAAGGTCATTAGGCACCTTATTTTTAATTGTTCAAAATAATATTCATCATTGTTTGCGAAAATATTCTCCCGTGTGATCAATCTGAGGTATGCCTGAATTTCATGATAATGTACTGGATGAATTTGAAGGTGAGGCTTCTTCATTTATTTGAATATAATATGTGATATTGAAACTTTTTCTCGCTCTTTGCGCAACTTATTTGCTCGCTCTTTCTTTTCTTCATTTATCTAAATAGCTGCTCTCTCTCTTCTCTGTTTCAATAATTTTTTTTTCGTTGACTCATTTTAAAATTTTATTAATTTCAGTGAAACAGAATTTACAAAATGTACAACCATTCACGACCACTTCCAACAAGCAACTGATGCACGGCCACTCATTGTGCAAGCGCACAATGTATGACGTCATCAAAATTCCCGAGAATTTTTTAAAATTTGTTTCTCAGCTGTGGCTAAACCGTTTCTGAATTTCTTTCTTAGTTGTGGCTGAATTCCAAATTTGAAAATTTATTTTGTATTTTGTAGGGTACACCTTCGACTATCAAATGAAACATAAACCAACTCTCTATGTTTTGTAGTTACGGAGATTTAAGCGTTTGCATAACCCGCAAAAAGCATCATAATTTTTTCTTTCCACAAATCACCATAGAGGAACGTAAGTCTACGTTAAATATAATGAAAGGATACATATCGTGGGTTCTAATCAGAACGTGGGTAATGTACAGGATGTATAAAATGCAACATATATTATCATACGCAGATGTCATATCAATATATCTACGAGACAGGAAAAACTATGCTGCTTTTTGCGGGTTATGAAAACTTACATGTTTGTAGGAAACTAGAGAAGTTTAATAGATTTATGAAATAAGCTCCAGACTCAACGAATGGAATTTCTATTCCTTGCTGTGCTTTCTTTGCTACATCACGATGGGCATTTTGTGCAATTGTGTAGCGAGGTAACTATTATTCAGAGTATTATTGAAACTGCAGTTAAACATACCGCTAGAGCGCTATTAAAGTCAGTCTTTTGTAGTTCTCTAGGTGACTCCTGGCACTCGTCCTTTTTTTTTAAGGGCCGGACATGTAATGGCTAAATACTGGTCAGCAAACAGCCCCGCCAGCCTTTTGAAAGTTTCTACTTTCATATCATTTTTAAGGAACTCTTCAAAAATTTAATCTGAAGTAACAATAAACTTAGACATTTGAAAGATTTTTTGCAGAATAAAATGTATAGTATTTTTAAAAACTCCTTGTATAATTGTTTTTATTATTATTATCATTTTTTTTTTTTTTTTTTTTTTTTTTTTTTTTTGTAAAACTGATTTAAAATTTCACAGATTTGCAAACAAGGACTCAACAAATTTCGGGCATTGAAATAATCATCCCCCCATACGAAAAGTAAACTCGATCTTTACATACGAAAACTAAGACAAGCTAGCTTAATTAATTTGTTTATCTTTGATATGCTGTTTTGCTTACCTGCCGTTATGTTCTGAAATCTGGTGGCTGCAGAATTTAAGTATTGTGCTGTTTTGAAATACATTTTCTCCATTTTTTTCATAAGCTTCAGATTCATCAAGGATTACAATTTTGGGTCTTTTAAGCACGCATCTTGCAATCGAAAGTAAATTTTTCTTTTCATTGCTGAAAATGAAAAATAAGGAATTATGAATGAATACAAATATATGTACGTAATAGGATTGTAATAAGAACCCAATTACTTTTTTAATATTATGTACATATTAAACTTAAGACATTTACTATGTAATAATAATAATTACAATGTAATAATAAAAATTACAATGTAATAATAATAATTACAATGTAATAATAATAATAATTACAATGCAATAATAATATAATTATTATTTTGTCAAAACTAAAAACTATCACTTAATGTCTTCCTACTTCTGAAGATTACAGTTAATTAGGTATATCTTTCCTCCTTTTCGCATGCCATTGTGGTGCAACTGGAAGCATACTAGACGCGTATTCGAGACGGCTGGAGTTTGAGTCCCACCTAAGGCATTGCACATTTTTCATCCCTCCTGCTTCCTGCTTCAAAATAACCTAATAAATCTACAAATGGTGCTCGAACTAAAAGGTAGTGGACGATAATTCTTCACCACTAGGATTTGGCGATTGGGACTCCTAATCTCCAGTCGCCCTTTAAAAGGGGGGTATATAAGGTATTTTATCTCTCGTTTCCGCATGCCTTCGCTGTGTAATTGGAAGCATACTCGACTCGTATTTGAGGGGTCCGGAGTTCGAGTCCCGACGAGGACAATGCACGTTTTTCACCCTTCCTGCTTAGAAAAAAATGACTTTGCAACAAGTTATCTTTTTCAAATCTGGAATTTTGTTATTTTCTAAGAATATTTTGTTGCGATTTTGTACCCCTCGAACTAATATGAAAATGCTGCAATGATAGTATTGTCATAGCATTTCTGACTAAACATAGACGGAAAGATGAAATTCTGTATTTAAATCTTACTCAATCTACTAAAAAACTTCATTTTACAGAGCGCAACTTATTGAACAAACGTTAGGGGCTATCTTTCATGATAGCAAATATTTAATTTTGCTTACATGATTATAACGCATTTTCGTACTCATTTGTTCATTGGGAGATAATGATATCTTAGATTATTTTTACAGAAATAAGTAACAATTCAATTCAAAGAAAATTATGTATCCATGATTGAGTAGAAAGAATTACTAAAACTGGTAATTTCATCGAAGCTTTTGTTTTCTGACAAAAGGGCTATCTGTATCAGAATTCTTTAGTTTTTCAAACCATCGGTATGACAAATAATGAGCATGCTTTCTTTCTCTCCAAGCAATATCGTTCAAGCCAGATAATCCTCACGTTATTTGGGATAGAATTTACTTGCGTACCCCTATTTGCAAACTGCTGTTCAACCTACAGCCCTTTATATATGCCAAATTGCAAACATACCTCATCTTCCTTTCAACTGAACTATCAAGACTTGAAATATGTGCCTTCAAATCAGCAATCTCTAAAGCGGACCATATCTCTTCATCTTTGAATTCTTGATAAGGATCCAAGTTCTGTCTCACTGAACCATTGAAAATTAGAGTATCCTGCAGCGAAACGTTTTATTTAGATATAGTGATTGAATATTATTTTTCTCTAATCATATCATTATCTCAACATTTCACATAGCATGAAAGAAACTGATAAAAATAATTTTGATCTTACTTGTGGTATGATGGCCAATCTAGATCTCAAATCTCGTAGACCTATTTTACTGATGTCAATATTATCTATTATGATTTCACCACCTGAAGGCTCGATAAATCGAAAAAGGGAGTATAATAAAGTGTGCATTCCAGAATCTTCTTTACCAATTATTGCGACCTAAAAGGAATAATTAATAATCAGATTTGTTACACGTTAGCAGCTACGCTATAAATGATATATAATAATTAAATTTTTGAATACTATATGTTCCAGTCAGATTTTTCAGAAATTTAACATTAGTTTACTTTTTCACCAGGCTTGATGTCGATGCTTATGTTGTGAAGAACAGGGTACAGTCCTTCTCCATATGCTGTACTGAGATTCTGAATATGTACTAGACCTGAATCTGGCCATGAATTTGGGGGAGCATTTATTGGATCCTCCCATTCGGACTAAGCAAAAGAAAATAATTTCTTATAAATATAAAGCAAAAAGACTGTAAAAATGTAAAAGCTGATAGAATACCTCAGTTATACAAATATGAAATACAGTTACAGCCAGAATTTAGTTTTACAATTCAAATGTAACTAAAAAGTGCATTGCGAAAGAGAAGACCGTATTTAAAATATAAAGGCATTTCTCTAATTTCTGCAACATTTCGTTGCATTAGTGATATTGTAACTCTTAATTTAAAAGTACGTGATCAGGGATCTTGATCTAATAGCCACTGTTACCTACGGATTTGTCAAGGCTAGTTATGATTTGCATTAAAATAAAGAAATTATAAAATAACTTAAAATTAATTAATTAAAAATTTTTAATATCGCAGCATTAATCAACTTAAACGGAAAGAAGGAAAGATAATTTACGGAAAGAAATTTCTTTATTTGCAATAAAATTCTCAACAGGCCAAACGTCTTTGACAATTAGAGAAAGTTTGATTGATTATCGCAAGTAGATATGTGAAATTTCCTCAAGGAAATTTAGCATTAATTTCGTCTTAATCCAAGCCAGGATCTCAGAGTCGTTACCAATGACAAATTGCGATTAATCTTACTTCGGTGACAAACTTTTCGGTCATGAGTCAACGAAGTTTGGGATTTAGCAACAGCATGACTTGTAGTTAAGGAACCTCACGTAATTAAAATTTGAACAAACTGCTTCTGGACTGGACGAATTGTGGTGATAAGAGTCAAGAACATATACAGAGTGAGGGTTAAAAATTTAATTGGTTGCGAAATTACAACAATTGCTTTAACCTAGAATTGTCTGTACTTTTTAGCACTTTGATGAACTGAAAATTGTCAACAAATAAATGGCTCCAGCCTTAAAAGACTTTTGAATTAACTACTCATTGCAGTCATTTTGAAAAGCTTGCAATCTTTCTTTTCCTTTAGTATTACTGACTACATCGAAATAAAACATTATTGTAAAATTTTTGTGTAACTAACTAATTTTCTTTTAAAGCAGTTTTAATTTTCCTTTTCTTTGTAACCCAAAAGAGGCAAATTTAACAACAGTTTAAGAATACGCCGAGTCGACATGGATATGCAGTTTTGACTAGCCGCTGGTGACTTATAACCAGTTTAGATATTCTAATGCCAATGCGCGTAGCTAGAACCTATCTACTCCCAAAACGTTAGAGAGGGAAACGATGGAAGTGAAAACCTTTAATTTATTTTATCATATATTGTAAAGAACTTAATACAGAAGAAGCTTAATACAGAAATTAGAATTAGAAAGAACCTAATATAGAAGATTATACAGTTTGACTTGCTTTGGTAGCATAAACTAGATTTAAATTTCTAATGGACAATTAAATTTCTAATTTAAATTTCTAATGGTTATTTTACAAAAAGTTATTTTACAAAAGCGAATTATCGCTGTGTCTGAAATTAGCAATAAAACGTTGGAAAAGTTTTAGAATCATCTTTTTATTTAAACACAAATTTTGAACATAAATGCACTTCTGCTTACAGCCTCAACCATCACTTCTGACGATGTAACTAAAATAACAGTCAAATTCAAATTTAAAACGGAGACTATTAGTCAGAGACTACACAATTCAGTTTAATTCGAAGCTGGCTCAGATAACTGGAGTATCAGTTTAAATGTCGGCAGCAAATAACGCAAAGCCGAAAAATTACAATCTTACCAGAGCTGACGGTATTACACAATGTTGCCCACGAAGGACAGAAACACGCTCTGTCTAACAAACCGAAATACCTTAGCTTAAATACGCTCCAACTCATTTACATTTCTGGTGAGGAAACGGAAAGGAGAAGTTGCAGTAAAGTCTGAAATTAGAAATAACTAGTTAATTTAAATAACGAATGCTATAAAATTTTCAATGCTTTCAATATGTAGATCATATTGCCAGTCTTTCTGTATCACAGTTTCATTTGAAAATTTATTATATTTGTTAAATTAAGCATCAGTTTGAGTTATTTAGGTAGTAATGTGAGAAGTTTTAATTATAAGTCTAACTTAAAAATTATGCAAAACATTGACACGAATTAACAGAGCTTAGTTTTAAAACTTAATAGGCAGATTCAAAGTATGTTTACCTCCTGCTTAATTTCTGAAAATGCCTTTAATCTATCAAAAGCCAGCATGTCGACATTGAGCACCGAACTCATATAAACTAGCAAAACAAGGTACTCGGCTATCTAAAAAATAGTAAAATTGTATTAATTTTCTCTTCAAAATAAGTTATTGTAATCATTTGAATTATCGTTTAACTGCTGAAGGCATACCTGCATAGAGAACACAATAACTAATCCAGAAAATCCATCTTCTTTGTTTCCTAATGTTAACACCACTGTCGTTGTGATGAGTACGAAGACAGCTCCAATGATATTCACAGTGCAACTTAACCACCTAATTAAAGGCATCAGTTTAAACAGAAGAATAAAATATCGCTGTTTGATCTGTTTATGATGAGTAAGGCTAACTTGAACCTACCTTGATACCAAAAAGAAAAGAAAAAGGCAGTTGTTATGAGTGTTTAGTTTTGCGTTAAAACGGATGAGAAAATGGAAACTAGCTTGAGATGCTCGAATGTTTGATACTCCTTGCAACGTATCCTCTAACAAATCTGACAGTGGACAACAGGTAGCAGAAGTCAAGTACTGCAGTTGTTGCCAGGCATTTAGATATAATTTCTGAAATAGAATAAAAAAAATATAACGGAAGAAATTGCCTTGACTTTGAACTGAGTTTTTTGATTAAATTTAACCTAAATAAAGTTTAGATTGAGTTTAATAAAAAAAAAAAATTCTCTGAGGGCATTACCAGTGTACGTCGAAAACATCTCGGACGAAAACAATATGGCGATAACAAATCAATAAGGAAATCTCGTAGTACAAAACATCGTAGGAGAAAAGAAAGCAAAGAAGAACATATCGCAGCTCTAAAACATCGTGGTATAAAACATCGTCGTCGAAAATATCATGCTAAAATTTAAAGCGCCTACAAATCATCGCATGATGATAACATCGCAGATATGTGTTTTTCAGGCTTTAAAAGTTGTAAATGCATATTCGCATGATGATGTGCGAGAGCAAACAGGAATGAGGAATATTTTTATTTTTGTATTTCATATTTTTTTATGTATAAAAAATTTAATGCTACTTACAGCAGTTAATAAAATGTAAAACCCTCTACTGAAATATTACGTAGTTAACATGTTTCGTCATAGCAAAAAAATCGACATCCAAATGATTACCTACATGTTGTAAATGAAAATGTTAATGACACTTTAGGAAGACCCCCCCCAAAAAAAAACAATAAATAAGATATAATTTTTGTTATAAGAATATCAGATTAAAAAGATTAAAAAAAGTTATTTTACAATTTGATAATTAACTAAGCAACTCTAATAGAGGTAACTTTATAAGGAGTTTCTCCAGAATTCCTAGCGTGCCTTCGTGGTGTAGTGGTTCTGCACGTAGGGCCGATATTCCAGAGGTCCGTGGCTCGATTTTCGCGAAGACGACTGCTAATTTTTCATCTTGCCTGCTTCCTAAAAATATCTAATGTCTCTACATTGAAGCCCGAACTAAACGGGTGTTGGATGATGATTCTCCTCACCTAGAGTTTAGCCATTGGGTCCCATAAAATCCCCAGTCACCCTTTAAAAAGGGGATTATATAAGGTATTTATCCCGCCTTCCTAGCGTGCCTTCGTGGTGTAGTTATTCTGCACGCTGGGCCGGTATTCCAGAGGTCCGTGGTTCGATTCCCGGCGAAGACGATTGCTAAGTTTTAATCTTGCATGCTTCCAAAAAATACCTAATGTCTCTACAACTTCATTTACTTTTTCCTTTTTTTAATCATTTTTAGATTATATTTTTTATGAAAATTTATCATTAAATTGACATTGATCATATCCTTATAAAGGAGATTAATTAATTAATGGCCTTTGTTAGTTAATCATATAAGTTAAAAATTTTATTAACTGCTATAAGTAGCATTAATTTTCTACTCATTTGAAGCTTTTGAATGCTTAATTATCTTTCTTACGTTTCCACCAAAAATTATTAATTAATACAAAAATATGAAATATTAAAGTCAAACTATTATTTCGTGGTTTCACAAATCAGTATGCAAATATGCATTTACAACTTTTAAAGCCTGAAAAACACATTATGTGACGTTATTGTCATGCGATGATTTTTTTACCACGATATTTTCAACGACCATGTTTTTAAACTGCGAAGTTTTTGAACTGCTTCATTTTTGACGATGTTTCAGAACTGTCTTGTTTTCTTCTTGCTCTCTATTTTCCCTCGATGATTTTTTGTACGATAAAAGGTGTTCGCCTTGCATTGTTTTCTCCGCGACGTTTTCATCCGTGATGTTTTCGTATGTAACCGTATTGACGATTACAAGATAAAATAAGTTATATTTTAGGTATGTTAAGAATTTAATGTTTACCATTTCAACCCTGATTATCTCACATCATTGACTGAAACTGATTATTACTGCTAAGTTTATATTTTTAAAGGATTGTGCATACCTAAAAATAAAAAACAAAGGAGTAAGGTAAAATAATATAAAATAAGCTTGCTCGTTTAATAGAACCATGTCTAAACTATTAAAGTCTCCTTTTTAAATTTTTTTATAAGAGTTCGAATATGAATTGAATTTTTGTAATTCAAGTCTTCCTCGTTTCATTGAAATATTTACATATTCTATACGGATAGCTGGCTAGAAATACTCAAATAATTGTTTGTAGTAAATTGATAAAGTGAATGTTATATATCTTTAAAATTTTATGTAATTCATAATACTATTTTAATAGTCTGCGGTTCTGAGAATTCTAAAATCCTACGACTTATCTAGTTTTCCCTTTTTTTTTATCGATGAGCATAATTTTATGAGATGTTGAAAAAAAGCACATTTGAAGGCAAAGTAAATATTGCCGATTTTTTTATAAGAACTCTCGATGATAATTTGATAAGAATAAAAAGAACAAAGAGAGTAAACATTACTATCAGAAATTATCAGCTTGAAACAAAACTCTTCACAGAAAATACGGAAATGTAAATAAAAATCCGCGCAATGATAGTACATGGTGTCTGCAGATGAACTTTGCCAATAAACAAGAAAATCTAACAGACGTATTTGACGCGAATTTGATCTCAATGACATGGTTCCAATATTTTCTTTAAATACCTGTATTTTATGCCATTTATAACTTGTCCCTTTAGTTCTAGCGATGTTTATTCTTCCATTATGTCCAATGTGAACTGTATCCTTTATTCTGAATGATGATTTAATTTACAAAAGCACATAAACTTATTCTCCAAATTAAATTACCTTAAAATGTGAGTAAATTGATAATAGCAGTTTTCTTTTAATCATGAGTTACGCCTTCTTCCTGTGTTTTTTTAACTGCCCCAGGTTTAATCGTGATTTTGAGTCCCAGGTTAATCGGGAGTTGATTGTACAACAAAAATGTAAAAAAAAAATAAAAATAAATCCCTATTGTATAAAGAAAACAGGATCCCAAAATAATCTAGTTATATTATAAAAGGGAACTGAAAGAAATCAAAACTTACTGCTAAATATCAAGACTGCATTAAATATCAAGAATATGAACTATTTTATTTAAATGACGATCCTATATGTTAAATTGGCACATGGGATACTCCCCTGAAATAAAATATTGTAACGGATTTTGTATTTAATTAGTTAATGTTAGTAGAATTATAAATAAAATTGTTTTATTCCCCGTTCAATGCAGCGCGGGACGAATATTAAAAGAAAGCTAAGCCGTAAAATTAAAAATACAAGAGCGCGTACATTTAACATTTAATAAATAAATATCTCTTCTTGATTTCGGGAATATACCAGAAAATTCTCGCGCATTTAAAAAGCTTATATAAGTGGCAGGAAAACCTCTCAATTCGTTATTAGTATTTAGTTAGTTGTTGTTTAAAGAGTTTGTTTAGAAAACTGCTCTTGTTGACTGTAGCGAATTCGCGGATTAGCTTTCTCTAGCTGTTTTGAATTAAGTTCTCTTGAACGTTGGAATAGTTAAAAGATAACTACTTTGAGATATTGTAATACTGCACGAAAATCTGAGGAAATTTAAGCATTTTTATTGTGATAATAATACATTTTGTTAATTTTTCATCGGACTTGTGCATTCAATTCCTAACGAACCTAAAATTACAATATTTGTAAGTATTCATACCAAAGCAATATAAAGGGATATGTTTCTGTAACAACAACCAAAAGATAAAAGTGAAACTAGGCTTAGATTCCATACTCAAAGCAAAACTCGCTAAGGTGAAAAGACACAGGTCTTTCGTAGATAATTTTCTTTAAAGAATTAAAGAAACAGCCTTCTGCAGTGCGTAGATAAAATTGAAATTTACCTGTATTACAAGAAAGCCAAATACTAAAGGTATTATAAGTATGGATAGGATAGGTGACGCAATGAATATCGGGATCAGAATAACAGGGACTTTAAGAGCTGTCAGGAGCCATTTATACAACGCCATAGGTATTTTCTCGTCTACATCATGAAGGTCTTCATCAAAACTGAAAATAAAATTATATGTATAGTTTTAAAATTGGAATTTTAATCAAAATTGATTATAAATTATTCCTGTTAAACCATGGTTAATATATAGGAAATGAAATATGAAATTACCTTTCAATGAAATTTTGATATGGCGTTGTTTCAAATACGATCTGTGGAGCACGCATTATTCGGGTAATTAACCATGTATGAAGCTTTTCAGCTGAATTTGTTGAAGCAGCATACAAAGATACACCACAGAAAATCACAGATAAAACTGTTTCAAACAAAATACATACTTTAGTTTCCATTCAATAAATATTTCATAAAATATTATCTTTGTTTTATAGAATGTTATCATAATAAAATGCACGTGGTCTGAAAAAAATGATTAAGGAGATTGGCGTCATTTAAGTGCGAGTAAATTCTAGTAATTCGTCTTAGCCTCTTACTTGCTGTCATTGCAATTTCTTTCTATGAGAGTTAAAGGTTATAGTCAGACGGTACCTGCATGTACAAAATTGGATGCCTACTCGGCACGAAAAAGAGCTATTAACTATGATCCAAAATTATTAAATTAGTATTTCCACATGAGACTTTTTCAAAATGGCGTATGAGAGTTTCCACATTTTGATTTGATTATCCACAGATGCAGGTGCTGTGACTTCGATTTAAGTTGTGAGTATTTTCAGACAGATAAAATTGTTTTATTATTTCGGTTTCCAATTCATTTCAAACCTTTTTGAATTAATAGATAAAGCTCGAAATATGTAAAAATTTGAGCGAGTGCTGATAAGCCCATAGATATTGCTGTTCCTGAAGAGACTGCATTTCTACATGAAGAAATTTTTTCCCAAATTGCAAATTTTGCTACTTCGTAGAGACATTAGTTTTATTTCGGATACAGAAATACGAAAAATCAGTGATGCCTTCTCCGGATTCGAACTCGTAGCTAGCCGGACGGGCTTCCAGTTGCACCATGAAGATACGCCGTACAGAAGGAGAAAATTCCTTACATTTTCTCCCATTCACAGTATGACTAGAAAAGAGGGGACACAGTGACTAAATTCAGGTAGTGATGAGCTATCGTCCACCAAATATTAGTTCGGCTTGTACAGTCATTTTAGATTTTTTTGGATAAAGTCACATGAAAAATCAGTAATGTTGTCTCCGATATTCAAATTCCAGATATCTCGATTGTAGTAATCTGATGTGCTTTCAACTCCGAGAGAAAAGCATGAAGTACGGGAGAAACAAATTCCTTATAACATATTTTGCTTTTTTGAGGGCAAGTGAGGCTTATTAGAGTAGTAAGACGTTAGATGATAATTTCAATGCCAATTTTTACTAACTGCTAGAAGGAATGTTGCATTAATGACAGAAATTTTGGTTGCAATGAAGTATACTGGAGCTTATTTTACCTGAGATTATTCTGAAATTACAATGGTCATAAGGCAGTTACAAATTGCCTATTACTCATCATAACACATCGAAAGAGATACTGGTAACGGCAGCTCTGTGAAGTCTTTCAGCTCTAATATTGTGTTCTGAAAACTGAGGCACCTTTATAAGAAAACATTAATGCATATGAGATCGGTGAACTGGGGAAGAGAAGAGCTATACTCATAACGAGAAAATAATTTTTGTGGAAATATCTGATGCGAAAATCCACGCACACTCTGTCTATATGCTTATTGCCCCATTTTGGAACCAGCTGGGACCGTAAGTAATCCATATCCGTACATCATCAAGTACTGATGAAGAAAGAAGCCTTGTAGCATCCATAGAAAGTGTTCATTGGAAAAAATTACAAAAAATCAGAATCTATTAGTATAAACAAAAACGTTTTTAAAAGGAGCATTTTACATGCGAAAAGAGGGGGGGATTTGTTGTAGTTAAAAGAACAAAGCAGTGATCTGTTAAGAAGCCGGAACAAACTAAATACCAGTCATTTCATGCTGCTGATGATGATAAACTAAGATCTAGTATAAAATATACATTTATGAATTAATTTCTTTGACTTTAATGCTATTACGAATTAAATTCAAATAAGGACAACAAATTAATGTAAAAAATACTTTTTCACGAACCTTCGGCAAGAATAATTCCAGCATAGTAGAGGAGATATTGTTCAGGCTTCAGTTTATCAAACTGCTTGTCTGTCCATACACTTAACCATATACCGCTTACCACCTATGCAAATGAAATTAAATAAATAAATAAATAAATAAAATGTAGCAAAAATCAAAATACTTTCTCAATAATTATTTAAATATTTCTAATATATCTTACTTCGCAGCAGCAAGCTAGAAAAGCTGCCATAACAGCTAAAGTAGTTAATATGTAGCCAATTGTTTTTACGTAGTGTGCAACTTTTATAAACAGACCCTATGAAGAACACTAGTACTAGTTAATATAGCACTAACATTTCCATAATTGTTATTAACTTTTGACAGTCCCTTACCTTAGATGCAGTAACAGCTTCATTGCTTATTGAGCTTTCAATCCCGATTTCCGCAGGTATTCCAGCAGTCAAAAACCAAACGTCACACTGTCGATCAAAATATTTAATGGAACTATTAAGAGAAAATAAAAACTAAGAGTGGATGAGAAGAGAACATCAAAGTAAGCGAAATGTTGTCGAAAACATTTTACCAAGGAATATTGTAAATTATATTTAAATCCTTACGCTGAATCGTTTATCTCAGCTGCTAAGCATTCTGTGGATTTTCTCTTTTTTTCAGTGCTTCCTACTAAGTTAAGATACGCTTTTAAATATCCATTTTTCTCGGTTAATTGTGAATATGTTCCCTGTTCCACTATACATCCATCTTTCAAAAATATAATATGGTCTGCGAGAGGCAAAAAATCAGCGTCCGTAGTCGTAAGGATCCTTGTCTGCAAGGAAAGAAATATGCTATTTATTAATATTTGACGAATTAGTTGAAAACATAATAAACTTACATTAAAAATGAGATGGTCTGAACTTAAAACAGTGAACAACCACTTAGTATCAAAAACATAATTTGTAAGATCTCACTCTCTTTTGGTATCATATATATCACTAGATCTTACTAAAGAACCTGGCGACTTCTCGCACAGGCGTAAAAGGATACCAGCACAGAAGAAGAATGAAGTAACCCTTTGTTATTCTCCAAACTCTTAACACAAAAATGCATGCACTTTGTGCTTACAATAACACCGAGGACTTGCGGTGGAATTTAAGAATAGTTAGACAATAATTTCAAAGATAAAGAGTAGTACTTGAGTAACAATTTAATTTATGGCTAACTAAGGTTACTCAAAAACCTACCCCGCGATGTACTTATTAAATGGCCAAAAAGGTGTATCAGAAATTCCGCGTAACAGCAAGGACAAACTAGTTACGTACGCTGGCTCGTAAAATTACGCTCTGAATAAACTACAAGATTTGTCTGTTTAAGTACTCATTTCACTTAATTTTAAATTTGCATCCTGGTGAGGAAATACGGGGGCGGAATAAGAGGTTCAGGAAAGATACAAACTTCTAGTAATTTGTTACGTAAACTAAGGGAAACCCTACAAATTATGATGTTTTTAAATATCAGGTCATCTAAGATCATATGATAAACGTTGGGACGGGCTGTTACCCAGCTCTGAATTTCAAATGCGACTGATTATACCCGCATTCCAAATTTAAGATACGGATAAAGACGTGGCTTGCTATATCGTTTTATTTAAACCAAATAATTGATTACTTTATTGTCAGTCTTCATCGGTTGTGTTCAGAAATACTGAATACAGTTAATTGTTCTGCACAATCTTAATAGCTCATTCTAAACATTTAAAAAATGTGTTAAGAAATAATACAAAGGCATTTACTGTAGATGATTTCCAAAATTGATGAATATAGCTATGTAAAAATACTAGAATCATCAGAAAGCTTTGAGAATTTGTATTAAAATAAATGGATAACAAAGTAATTAACCTGCAACTGTAGGAGAAGATTTTTCAAAATCACTTTGAAAATGTGCAAAACTGCATTTAGCATCAAAGTGTTACAAAATTTATGTCACGAAAATACTCAATTAATTGTTTTTAAATTATGTGATATCTAAGCAGAGACAAAATGGTCTTTTTGCTAAACCGCAACTGATAATAAACCAACTTTGCTCATGGTACTGTTAAAACATTCTCATTAAAACATGAAGCATCAATTGCTTTATGTGAAAGATGTTTCATGTACAATATTTTCGAAACATTGAGAGCCACCTACATGTACATATCTTTTATGATACCTCTTAAATTAAAGACAAATGCAGATAAAATCGAATGTGTTGGTCATTCATGAATTCACACATATACACTCGTTAATACGAAATATTGTTTACCTGATACTTTAAAGAAAGTTAATACTAATGCGCAGTTACTGAACTTGAAAATTTCTAACCTTTTCTTTCAGAAGCCCACTCCTTCCGATAACTCTGTGATATAAGTACTCAGCCAAAGATGAATCCAAGGGCCCCAGTGGATCATCCAGGAGATAAATATCAGCATTTTGATACACTGCCCTGGCTAAATCAATTTTTAATCTTTGTTCCTTGGACAAAGCTACACCCTGTAAAGAGCACAAATATTCAATTTAACCGTTTAAATACGAGTATATTAAAAAAAAGTTTACTCCTTATTGCAAACTGTTTACTTTAGAATTTACCTTTTGACCGATTTCTGTTTCATCTCCAGCTGGTAAACTTTCAATATCATAGTTCAGAGAACACGCATCTATTGTCTTGCGATAGGCAGCTTCTACTTTCGGTCTCGTAAAGAGAATATTTTTTTCAAGTGTAGTACTTTGAATCCACGCATTTTCACCTACAAAAGCAATTCGTCCCTAAATTTAGAAAAATTAAATAAAATTATTTCTTTATATATTGCTAAATATGTTAGATATACAAGACTAAATTACAATTACGTTATTAAATATACAGAGTTAAAGCTGGTTCTCACAATCACATTTAAATGAGCACCAGATATGCTTACATATATATATACATACTAAAATCTATATATACAAGAATTGTAAGAAAAGCAAATTATACGTAAATGTTGTATGGAGCTGAAGAACAAATAGCGTAAAGATCACGTTATAAACTGATTCTTATTCTGCCTTTAAAATCAGTTTTCTTAATATGAAGTTACAGTTTCAGAGAGAGTTTTAATGCTAATTTCATTAGAGTAGCTAATAAGCTGAGGCTGAGTTATAAGTAAGGAAAGTTAAAGTAATATTATACTAAATTACTAAATGAGGTCAGCTGAAAACGCGAGTGGAAAGAACAAAAATTCAATATTCATCATTATTTTATTCGCGAAAGAGCTCTCTAGACGAGGATTTTGCCAAACCTATACAGACGAAAGGCTATTTAAAACTCTTTTACAAAAGTTGAAGGGTCAAAGTTCTGCAAAAATAAATAGATAAAAATAAAAATAAAAACAAAAATGTTAGAAATGACCTATAAAGTTAGTCGTCACAAATTTAGAAATTCTTATATTACATTATTTACCGTAATAAGTGCAAGAAAAATGAAATATTAGAAAGGAATCTTAAAATTAGACATTCACAAATTTATTTACTAATATTAATGCATGATAACATTATTTTAAATAATAATTTATTTTTTACAGTTAGGCTTAATGTTAAATTAATATGAAATTTTTTTGCCCTTACACTTGGTGAAGCGATGTGCTAAATTCTGATAAATATTATCCTGAAAAAAATGATGCCATAAAATACCTTAATTTCATTTTTACTGTTTTTATCTCTGAAACGTCTAATCACAGCAGTACCGAACCGCGGAATTAATCGAAAGATATTTTGAAGTATTGCGCTCGAAAGTTTTTCAGAAAGGCATTCGAAAGGTACATGAGTAAATATCTAAAGAAATACTTCTTTTATATTAATATGTTTCCAAGTCATGCCTTACGAAAGCCTTTCCCACGCCAGTCATTTTGTATCCATTAGCACAAATGCCACTAGCACAAATTCTGTGAGATACAGAAGTATCATGTTTCGTGCTTCAGAACTTAATTCATGGAATTCCTTCTTTCCCATGTTGTTGAATTTTTTCCAAAAAACAGACGACGCTGTTATAAATGAAGTTTTTCCATTATTTCAATTTTTCCATTAAATATCAGTCAAAAATAAAATTGCTGAAATATTGTGGCCGATTTTTCGCTTTGCTTACAATACTGGACGATTAAATGAAGAAAGAAAAGTTTATAAAGGCTGAAAAATGTCAAATACAGTCAATAGTTCTTAATTTCTGGTATTGTTTCTTGATTTAAATTTTTGTGTTAATGAAAAAATAGCAGCAACTTTTTAGTAAATCAATAGCTATCATGCATTATATTGTATTAACAAATTTATTGTTCAGTCAAGGAAATGTATTTTAATGAACATGTTCACCTTGACACACGCAGTTCCATCAAGCTTTTCCATCTCACCCAATAATGCTCGCAATAAAGAAGATTTACCGCTTTGCGTTTCGCCAATCACTGCTACCAGAGATCCTTCCAAAACATCGAGATTGAGATTCTTCAGGCAGGGCATCTCCACGCCATTCCAAGAGAATGAGGCATTTACCAACGTCACGCTGTTTCCTGGAATGGTTGCAGTTAATTAGCAGCTTCTTTTCGTTTCTCAACATAAAAAGAAGAAACTAAGTAGATTTTTTTCCCCTAACAGTGAAAGTTCCCTTTTCTCTAGTATTTATATCTAGTTGGTTGATTTTGCTTCATAATGTTACATTTTTTCATAGAATGCAAAAGTTTAATTAATTGTTATCCATAATATCAAAATCATTATCTTGCCATCATATAATATATATTCTACATTTAAATTTCAGCATGTAATTTATTCCAACATTATCCGAATAATTTAAGAAGTTTCAATATGTTTGTCTCTGTATGTCTCTGTTTAATAACACTTTGTGTCCGCATGTAAGAAACAATATAAAGTAACATTTATGAATTTCTGAAGTTCGACTTGATGAGCATCCTGCTAAAAATTGATGTTCATTATTTTAAGTGATTCTATTAAGTTAAAAGTTTCATTTTATAATCACGAAGAAAGTACACTTTTAATAGATCAAACCCGCTGCCATGTATTTTTATGAGTTTTATCATTAATAAACTCCTAAAAGAAAGCAATAGGTTACCTTGATTACTGATTATTGAGCTACATTACAAAAAAAAAAAAAAAAAAAAAAAAAAAAAAGATTTTAAATTAGAACCCAGTGTTTCATAGGGCAATGGAAATATTTCACGAATAGAAATAGCTGTGCAGTTTATTCATTTATCATTATGTTTTTTCAAAGATGCAATTCAAATGGGAAAATATTTTCATAAAGAGGCTATGTGAATAGTACAGTAAATAGTTATGAATAATGTTCATAGTATATTTTTGAAACTGTTTTTACAACTGTGATCCATTCTCTCTTGTACGTGAATATTAAAAAAGTTAGGTTATTATAAATACACAAATGTCGGTAAAAATTACGTCTGTTTATCTTACCTGTAGTGCCTTCCTCTGTAGGAAGACTAGTTAGTTCTGTCTTTCTAAGAAAATTCTGAAGTCGCGAAACTGACGATAAACCCTATGAAAAGAATATTATTATGGAATGGAGCTGCTGTATTAAAGGAATAATAAATATATATAACTCATAATTTCGAACCCATTGCAGAATTTTAGATTAATACATATTATACAAAGCTAATTAAAACAAAATTTACTTAAAATACTACTAAAAACTTACTTAAAATTCAAAACTCTGCAAGTTTTGAATTGAAACTGGTTTAACTGAAATGATTTTACTACAAGTTCAGAGAGAAAAAAATAACACAAATGCAATTACCTGACTGTATCGTAAGAAAAGTCGTTTACTATCGAATAAAAGCACTTGAAATTAATCCAGGAGGAATGTCATTAAAGGATAAATATTACTTTATAGATACAGTATTTACGTTTATATACTTTCTCTAAAGGAGAATGAAGGATTATCCTATACATTATTATAGAAATTTAACAGAAATTTGCATCATAGCATTATTTCGAAAAGTTATTTTAGATGTTTAAGAAACGGAGGATTTGCATGGCAACTACATTGGAAATTTGCTCACAGTTCATAACTCACAGTTCTGTTAAGGAAAGTATTTAGGCAAATCAATGTAATTTGTGTTGAATCGTAGTCGATGTAAAAGAAAAGGATTTTGCACAAAAAGTGGATGTGTCATACTTGTGTCACGAAACCGTTATTAGTAAGGATCTGGACCACCTTTGGCTTAAATTATAGCTTGTATCTTATCTTGGATAGGTAAAATGCAAGTCTTTCAAAAGTGTGCATGGTCATTCTTCGTGGGGAGCGGTACCATTCAAGTAATGTAACTAGCTGTACTATGCAGTTTGGTTTCTAAAATGCCCACAAACTTTGAGTCGCGTTTAGATTTGAGAATTGAGGACAGCAGATGAAATTTACAGTTCATTCTGGAACCTACAAATCATATTTAAACATACTCAGCAGTGATCATTAAAGTGGATTAAAGCAAACCACGAAATATTTTAAAAGTTATTGGATGAAAACGCCGTATCCTTCAAAACTTGTATATTGAATATTATATCATTCGTGAATTTTTCCTAAACTTTTCTACTACATCTTCATTCTCCGCAAGAATTTTGAAATTTTGCAATTTTGTACTTGTACAGTAAGACCACGAAATTTTCGAAATTTTAATCTCAGTATTATGTCTTTCAAGTGTTAAGTAATTCATAAGACATAATACTGATAATACTGAGATTTATCTACGTATTTACTTAGTTTTTGCATTTTGTTTATAATTATAATACCAAAAGAACATAAGAGAACATTTTTCTTCAAAATATCCATATTTTTTCCCAAACGTTATTTCTTTAATAGCTTTGAAGTAACCTATTAAACATATAGTTATCTTGTATTTCTGAGACAGCCGATGGTCCTGCCCAACGAGATAATATACTGGTAGAGAGCGTATTGCAACCTTCAACCGGTTCCAACATTAGTGTCACGTGACTGCTGCGCGAATTCCGAAAGTGCGGAAATACTTTACATTGCTTTCTATGGGACGAAAGACTGCTGCTCTGCTTGGTCACATAAAATTTAAGTAAAAATGGTTATTCGCTGCAGCGCCTACGGATGTAAAGAAAGTTTCGTGAAAGGAGGACTTGTAACCTTTCATAGGTAAGTTAAAACTGCCTAATTTATTATTTTATTTTCAATATTTTTGTCATTTTACTATCTCTGTTGAATTGGTTGGAAAGTTTCAGCCATATTGTATAAGAAAATTACCGCCGTATATGACATTTTCAGCATGTATTATTAGCATCAAAATGTGTTAAATACTGTGTTACTATTTACTGGAATCACCCTTTACAAATAATTGAATTTTATATGTTTTTTCCGTGTATTCCGTTGAAATAGAATGCTGCGCCAATTGGCGTTAACCTTTTTTCGCCAAGTCGTACGCGTTTTGATTTCATAAACAATTACTGCCTGCGATAAAAAAAGAAAACGCTATTATTAGCATTAAATTATTGAGAAAAGATTGTGCGATATGTTTACTTTGTTAAAAAAAAGCTAAAGATCTTGATTCATGCAACATTGAACATAAACAGTTAAACAGCATTATTTTAAAAATCAGATTACTTTTATAAAGCTCAATGCTTTATCATTATTTTCTATAAAATCAATTAAAATAAAAATAATCTGGATTATAATTCTGTCTCATCTACGATGCTGTTAGAAATTTATTGTAATTGAAAAAATGCGATGTGAAAAACTTACCATATTTTAAATAGTATTTAAAAAAAAAAAGGAGAGTGAGAGAATTTTTAACTGTAATATCGTTTTGATCCTAATAATAAATACTGAGTTGAAGTTTGTTACCGTTTGATACATATTCAATATAAAATAATTTTTATAGTTAATAAGATGTATTGATCCCCCCATGACATACACATGAGTGTGGAAATCAGTAATTAAGATTGCATTATTTTGTTCCAGTAATATAATCTCAAGAAAAGAAAGGCAATCAATGGCATAAATACATATAATACAATGTGATTTTCTTTTTCTCTTTAGGATGCAATGCATTAAAATTAAACGAGATTTTTTTTTACCTTCTCAAATATTATAACAGTAGTGCAATTAATTTTTTAACGTTATTCAAAATTAAAGTTTCCATCTCAATTTTTTTATTATTTATTTTAGATTTTCTTCCTAAAATTATTTAACCTAAACATCTTAAACAATGGTGAAAATAATTTAAAGCAATTGTTAAAAATATAGATAAAATATTCAGGAAAAAAGGGGTTCAGTTATATCTAAATATAATTGTAAAAAATCGAACAACCTAATTCGAGGCCGTTGTCTGCTGACAGCTAGCAGACGGAAACAAAATGTACTATCTGCCATATCAAAAGCGGGCCAAACTGGCGATGAACAGCCTAAGCTATCACTCCCCAAGAGCGCCACGAGCATTTGTCACGTGGTATATGTTGGAGACACCCTAGCAGACGAATTCTCTGTGGGTGAGCCGTCTACCTGTTATATGAAGTCGTTGGTCCTGCCAGTGTCTGAGGGAAGTCACGAAGCTAGAGAATTTAAGTAATATTTTTATCAGTACAGAGAACTTCTTACTGCGTTTCTGTTGAAAACTGACCGAATTTAGTAGTTCATTACTAACCTAGGAGCCTTTAACTATTTTTTATTTGAAAAAAACACACTCAGAAATTATCATCAAGATTTTCTATTCAAATATACTTTTCATGCCATTACCTTTCCAATGAAATTTGATTCCTTGCCAGATAGTTAAATGTTTGTTAGTTTTTTTCGCATACGAATGCATTTCATACGAATGCAAATGAATACTGAATACATACTGAAATATTTTACTATCATATAAAAAATTAATGCAAAAATTACAAATTTCAAAGCTCTTTCGGGAAATAAGGAAGAAGCAGAAAAATTTTGAAAAAATTCATATGTGATATATTAACTCATACGTAATATTTGATGAATAGTTTTTTTCATCCGACAATTTTCGAAAATTTCTCGGTTTTATATACCATTACAAAATTGCAAAATTTCAAGGATTCTGTGCGGAAGGAAGATGAAACAGAACAACGTTGAAAAAATTCACGAGTGGTATATTAGTCAGTACTGTTGATGGGTAGAGCGCTGCAATTCTATAACTTTTATCCCCCCCTTCCTCCGTCTTTGTGCGCTTTGTGGCGTTGTTTTCACGGCACACACAGGTGATTTGCCAGGAAGCATAATAGAAAATAAATAACATGATATAAAGGAAACATAATATAAAATCACAAAATGCAGAACGATACCCAAAAGGCTGCAATATTGCTCTTTTTTAATGTTGCAACACAAGTGGTACCAAAACACGCCAACATATCACGCCCCACTCCAACACAGACCCCCTCCATTTTTAATGGTTATGAACCATGCAATGAAAAAAATCTTTCTGTGGGTGTTCTCTAGGAACCAGACGCCCAATGGTCTAAAACGCGCCGTGCCACAGTTTTGCAAGAAGGAGTTTCAACAGTGGCACACGAAGACTTACTGAAAAATTAAAAAATTTGAAAAATATAGTCTGTATCAACTCCGTATACCTGTAAAATGCACAAAGTAACTTATGTATGTATGTATAGAATTGGATTGGATTATAGAAATGGACTGTAATTTACAGTAAAATCTGTGTAAAATGTTTAACTTTTAGTGTGAAATGTTTATGTACGTGCAACAACGTACGCATGTGTAAAACAATCATTACTGAAGCAATATATTCCTAGTGTCTAAACCTAGGTACACATAAAATGCACCACGCTAATGTTTAATTATTGGTGCATAATATTTAGTATGTAAAAGCTACGGTGCATGCATCAATATACAATTATTGTATTGCGTTAAATGTTTAAATATCAATTTAAAATGCTCAGATTTCAGTATATAGCATCAAAAAATGTTTCTATTAAGCTCCTGATGCCGCGCGTCTGGAGCGAGAAAGAGTTCTCGCGTTTTACAGTTGTGGATCCCGGATGACACCCGAATAGTCCTAGTAAGCCGCCCGAGTGTCCGCACCCACTCCCATCTCACCTGTCACCACCTGTCACCTGTATCAAGCCCTTCGACTGACATATTAGACACATAAACACATTATCCGTCGATTGGCACATAAACACATTAGAAATTCAGTTTCCCTGAAAGACGTCAATTGTTACCCAACTGAAGTCGAAATCAAAATTATTGACCTACAGCAGTATACTACTCTGAAAAGCAAATATAAAGAATTTATTTCAGCTGCAAATGATCTAAATTATATTGAATTTTTGAAATTGTACCAAAAGCAATTTTCCAAATTTACACGATTTGGCTGTCAGGTATTGTTGTAGGTTTGGATAAACATATGTTTGTGAACAAATATTTTCTATTACGAACTTAATAAAATCAAAATATAATTCAAGATTAACTGATGTGCACCTAAAATACCTAGTTTTGTTGACATCTTCGAGAACTAATCCTAATATATATGACTTGATAAAAAACTACTTATTCAAAAACCACATGAAGTAAGTATTGATTGCTTAGTTATGCAGAATTAAACGTTTCACATTATTAATTTTATTTTATGCATAACCTAACTGAATGAGCCTTTAAAAATGTTTATTAACAGTAAAACTCAGTTTTTACGTTTGTTTTATTTAATATATTGTTTCAAATGTCCACTATTCAGACTTACATAAAAAATGTGCTATTTACCTAAAACTTCCATGATCAACCTATAAATAATATTTTTTTCACCTTTTTATATTTTTTAGTATGTCGGAAAAGTTGGAAGTGATACGCATAACTTTTCTTTTTCAGATAGTGGCACTCTTCCCAGAAACGTTGGCCATTCCTGGTCTAAAATAAAATAAATGCAGGTTTATCTGACGAAATAAATTGCTACTTTATCTGTACTCTCAGCCCAGCTTTCGTTGCTTCATAACACTACCGATGTCTCTAATATATTTCGAATAGTCATTCTGCCGTGTCTATTAGCCGGATACATTTTCTTTTGAATAGTTATTATTGATATGGCAGTCGGCTATTCTAAAGATGGATGTTCATTTCAAAGATTGTATGGGACGCCATTTTCTTGCGCTGTCGGGCCACTATTTTTTTAACATTCGTTCCATCTCAATAGATAAATAGAAACAAACTTCTAAACAGAATAGTGAGCAAATATTCTGTTTAGAAGTTTGTTTCTATTCTTATTATTTGCTCACTATTCTGTTTAGAAGTTGAAGTCTTACCTCGTTTTACGTAAGCTGTTGTAAGAGCTGACAAAAATAAGGCTGGATTTTGTTTTTATCGTGACTCCAGTGAGGCAAGCTTCAATAAACATACCTCAATAAATAATCGTATTCACACACGTCAGACATACGGCGTTTGAGTCGTGCAGAATGTTTGCACATAATCTGCGCAAACTGCTACTATTTAAATTATACCTTTGCCTCCACAGCCACTGTGGCAGAAGGCAGACTTCTGCACTAAATGGCGTGGCTGTACAGAGAGTTATGGTGTTGCGAAAGGCGAATTATGATCAAATTACACATTGGTGTTCATACAATTTTGTTCACCATGTGTATGTAGCATTAGTTAAATTTCAAGCTATGTATTCTAGATCATAGATGAAGATCACAGATGATCTAGGATAGTGGTTCTCAAGTTATGCACCCTTTTCACCATTGCTAGAAGATCACTTCCCCCTTCTTTTCAAAACTCAAAAAATACATATGCACATTTATTTAAATTTACATTATTTTTAATATAATTTATAAATGAAATAACAGAACGTGTAGAAAATGTTGATAAATAATAAAAGTTGAATAAAAGTATTTTTTAATATTTATAAACTAAAACTAAATACTTAAAAGCTGAATAAAAGACTGACCGCATTCCCTCCACGAAACTATGAAATTCTTCCCTAGAGAAGAATTCTCTCTTGGTTGAGAACCCCTCAGATCATAGATACTAAATCTTCAAAAATAAAGCTTTGAAAAAACTGGAAATGTAATTCAAAATTGTCTTTATATTTATTTCAAGTAATGTAAGATTTTGTTCTGTATCAAAATGCTGTAAACCAGGATGCTAAAACTTACCTTCTTGAATTTCCTAACAGCTAGTTTTTAATTTTATCATACACAGGCACACCCTTGCTATTTCAACACCTGTTAATGCCACTAATATATTTCATTCTATTGAGCACTCCCTGTCTGTTAATTTCATATATACAAAGTTAAGTCTAATTGTATAGCCAATATTAATCTATAATCTCATAACGTAAAATGTTTTATTGCTGAATTCAGTAATTTCATTGCTTCAAGTAATCTAATCTCAAATAACTAATATTTCTTGATAGAAAAGAGAAGCTGTAAGCTCTATCTTAAGAGATTGTGAACATGCGTTTGAAAAACTATTTAATGAGGGAAAATGTTGTTGCACTCTAGAATATAAGAAATTATCTTCAGATTTTTAACATATACGTTATTTATTACTTTGCATATCAAAAAACTACGTACCTGAATAAAAAAGGAGATAAGATGAAGAATGCTTCTGAAAGGTGTCCTTAACAAACATATAAGTGAGAAAGAGACAAAAATAGAATTTGGATCCATGGAATTTCCCATCAGAACGTAAATGGCGTAGGTTGATAACATTATCTGAGGGTTGAAAAAATTGCTGTCTTAAAAGATGCTTTACTAGAATATATTAAAAATTATTAACAATTTTCTGATATAAATAAAAATGCAAATACTAAGAACAGTTGTTGAGTTCCATTTAGTAAATTTAACGATATCCTAATGAAATTTTTTTATTGTATAGTAGTACTTTCGGTATTAATTTTATTATATGTTCAATAGATATTAAACCTGAAGAAAGAAAATATGTGGTATATATACTACTCTGTTCAGGTGATTATAACTAAACTTTCCCTATTCAGCATTCAGCATTTTTAAGCCCACTGTAAATAGTGCACAACAAAGGAACTTCGAATATACGTTATTGAGATTATGGGGAAATGAAATGCGAAATTGTCGCTACTATGGGGCGGTTTAAAAAAAATTATTCGAAATAAAATATATCTTCTTCTGTGCACATTAAAATATGCTGTTATAAAAAGAGGGCCATCAGTACCAGAAGACTATTATGTTTTGGCCAGTATGCCTCTTCAGAAGGAAAGAATTTTTCTGTTTGCCAAACTATTTTTGGAGAAAGGGAGCAACAGATTAACTGCATTTTGTGAATATCTTCAACTGAAAGGCTATGAAAAAGAGCCAATGACAAGGACTCGGGTTAAGAAAACTGAGATTAGTGTTCTTGTACATAGCAGTATGAATCTATACCAGCTCACCTGGTGGTAAGGTTTGCCCTCCATACTTAGTCCTGTCTTTTCCTAGCTGGGGGGATTTCTAAGATATCGTGTTTATTAAAAAAACGTTCAAACTGTCAATGAGTCGATAGCCAGCATAATGTGATATGTCATTGCTATTCTTCAGGAACATCTCGCTCCGACTATTGATCATGTTGTTCAACATACCAGATATACACAAAACGTGCATTTTAAACCCTTCCTGTAATCCAGTTGGTCTCTTGCTTTGGCTTAGAATTTTATATCTTGACTTGAAATATAGTAATTTCTACTTTAAATTAACTGTAACTAAAAAGTATCGCCTAGTGATGAAATTTCAATTATTTACTTTTCTACTTTTTTTTTCGTATTAAGCTTTTCTATGTATAAACAACTTCCATTTTAAGTTCCATCAATGTATCTATTAAAGCGGGCTGGAAAGGCTTCTGAATCAAAAAACTTTCATTACAACATACTGTAGGACTAGAAAGCAGGAATTCATTTGAAACTGTTTTCCTTTTATGGCATATGTAATTTGAATGTGTTTTTAACTAAGTTTATAAAAACTGGACTTTACCCATTCTGAACTAAGAGTAGAACAGAAAGGGAAGCAAAGCGCTGAATGAGAGCGATGTGGTTAAGTGATCATATGAGATTTGAAAGCAAAGTTTACATGTAATATCTATATGCATTTATGTCCAATGAATAAGTACTATTTGTTCGGGGCCTGTTTTCGACTTACATTTTGTTTTAAAAAGAATACTATACTAAAAAACCAACACACGTTAATATTTTATATTTCCATTGTCTTATATGTAGCTGAAACTTTGCTGTTGTTGCTGTTACTAAATTTCGTGGTCTAAACTTGCAGCCATATCTGGCCCGTGAATTTTTTATCATGGAAAACAGGCAAGGGTTTTCCCTGTCGATGTCTTAGGCCTTCGGCACCTTTCCCAGTTTTGAAGAATTCTCCAGGCTATGGATCCAATGATCTGGCCCCTTCGCTTACTATTAAGCTCTCGAGCAAGACTCTTGGCTCGATATTTTAAGTACCCCATGCGGTAAAAACACTATAAACTTAAAAGCACCCATGAGGTTTTAATCCGGGCCCAAGGTAATGGCAGACGGTTCTTCTGTTACTTTGAAAACAGGGCGACTAAAGAATTAACATTGCCAACAGGCGGCTAAATAGCTAACCATGCCAACAGATAGAATTTAAAGCAAGCCATTTTGAATTATCCTGTTTCTAGTTTTATTGTTGCATTCGTGTAATAGTAATATAGTATTATTTACTAGAATGAAGGCTGTTGTCGGAAATTTTCGAATTCAAGATTTTAGTATATTTAAAAATGCCCTTAGTGTTTTATAACAATTCGCATATGTTTAGCATAATGAAGCAGGTTGGGCCTGCCATTTACTATCGTTATTTGCAAAGCCTGCAATTAGTTAAATTTGTATGTCTTTCAAGTGTTAAGTAATCATTCACGCGATTTTTTTCTTAAGTCAAATGAAATTCAAATAAAGGTAACCTAATTTAATTTTCCCTGTTCAAAATTTTCCATTAAATAACCATAAATACACTATGAAAAATGCATTTTCGAAATAAATCAGCAGAAAAATACTTCAGATATTCAGAATTATATTTTGTTTATTATTTTAATCAAATTAGTCCTGTGAAATATCCTTGGCAGAAACAAAATTGAATTTAGGCTGTATATATTACAATAATAAATTAGAGACATTAAATTTAAAACTGACCTGTAATTAATAACCTACTAACGATAGTCTTTGATATGGTAAATGTTTTCTAACAATTAATAAAGGAATTTAATGTGCCTTTCCATTTGATGCATCTTACATATACAGAGGACTGTTAGATCCGTAATGTGACCTAAAGATTAAGGAATCTATGAAAGATGAGCCCCAGAAAGTGGAATGCACATGCACATCAAGTATAATAGGAAAAACTTCGAAAACGACTATTCGGGGAATTAGAATTCCCACTTCTACTATTAGATAGGTCGATGGAGTGAGTAATGTTGGAAGCTCTTTTACGACTGTGAAAAAAACTACTTTGGGAAAGCAGCTATATTTAAGATAAGAGGAATAAATTATCATTGTACTCGCTGTCTTGCACATTTTAGAAAGAAATTCTGTGGCCGATACACATTGAGTGTGGCATCATAAACCTTAAATTTTTAGGACAGTGTACAAAATAATTTCTCGAAACGTTTCTCTAAACTAAAAAAATTTACTTAATTAAAAATTTTTAGTTTAGTTACTAACCAAAAGTTACCTCTCATGTATCCTGATACAACTAAGTTTTAGTGAATTTTTCAGCAGTCTTATAGAATGTTTTGACAGTGTACTAATATTTGTAAAAATATCTAGAAAGGCAACTAAGACAACAATGTAAGTCGTCTTAGTGTACTCAGTCGCTAAACTAATTTATAGCTTGACACTTGTAGTTGCCGGAAAAGATGTTAAAACTCATAAAGTATCAACTTGCGTCTTGATTAGACCATGCAATCCTATCACATATATGTAGCGAATGGTTCCTTGATAAAAGCCCAATGAACGAAAGCGCACTCGACAAAAGCCTTAAAAAAACTCCGTTGTAATAGTTGCCAATGCAAGAAATACTCATACGGATGAAAGGGCACATGCATAAAAGCCCACACCGATAGATAAAAGCCCACACTAATAAAATAATACATTGTTTTAATTCATTTCAAAATATATTTAAGATTGCATTCATAATAAATGGAATAACCGAATTAAATTTTTGATGTCTGAAAAGTATGTCTATTTATATATTTTGTTCTTAATTTATTTGTTTATTTTATTCGGTCAGAAACAAACTTTTCTGTTTTCTGATTAAGAGGTTAGCTATAAGGTTTTGACATTAAATCGCAGAACTTATTTTATTTATTCATTTATTATTATTTTATTTATTTATTTATTTATTGTATATTTTGTTAAAATGAATCTCATTTTGAAGTCCCTGGAAAATATTTTTAACGTTAGTGGCTAAGACTAATTATACGTATGTTTAAAATTAAAAAGTGGGGGGGGGAGATTTTATTTAATCAAAGGATAGAGTAAATTTCTTTTGCCGTTAGAACGGAATACTTTCAAGCCTCCTTTAGTTCTTACTACAGTGTAAGGCAATATCCTCGAAGATTTAGGTACTTTTACTAAAAATAGCATACCCTTTACTTAATTGTTATTATTTTAAAATCAAATTAGACGTTTTAAAAAAATGTATGAAAAAATAATTAATTTTCATTCTCAAAAATTTCTTTCATTTAAAAGGGAGATTGATTTATATCTTTCATATTTTTGTTTCATTTCTCACTGTGACATTGCAAAAACAAGCTAAAAGCTTGTGTGAAAGCGTACATTTACCTGCAGACCACAATAAGTGATGGTCGGACTTTCTCTTTGTATTGCTATGTCGAAAGAGATAGTTTCCAAGAATCTGAGGTATCACAAAACAAATTTTTTGGTTCCCCGGGTACTAAATTTACCGCTGAATACTGGTAGTTCAACATTGGTTTGAACTCAGGAGAATAGATTGTCTCCATGTTTGTTTTTAATGGACGTTTCTTTGTGTAACGTGAATATGAGTCAGGTTTTCCCAGCAAGTCCCCCAGGAAGGCATGTCCGTCCTTAGGGAAATATAGCGCTTGTGCGCTTTGTTCAAATTCAGATAGCCTAACCTAATTTATACAATTCTAATTATAATTGCACTTGCATGGTTTCTCTAAAGCATCATCTTTTTAAATTTCACTATTGGTATACGCATTTATCATTACTTTGTCTGTTAATATAGTAGGAGCTGATAATGTTAATTGGATTGGATTGGATTGGATTATTTAATTATGGCAAAGAAAGCACACGAGGGCTATCTGCCTAAAGGGAGGGATGCCTTCGTGGAGGACTTTCTAAGGGAAATTGGCTCGTATACACGTTACACATGGGGAAAACCACGAAAACGCCCATGCAGCCAGCCCGTTCGCGGGATTCGAACCTCAGACCGAACTACCAGTGTTCAGCGTCTTTACCGCTCGGCCGCTGGTGGGCCTGCTAATGTTAATAACTTATAAAGGAAAAACAAATGATGTAATGAAATATTCATAATTCTAACACATATTATGTTTTTTTCACTATATTCGAAATACAGCCAAACAATGCAATAGATTTCCGAGAAATTTAAGAAATATAAATAGCTGAACAATATGCTGTAGAAATGGTTTCCTATATCAAATTTCAAACAGCAGAAGTATATATGTAATTTGAAAAGAATTTAATGTACCGAAAAATAAACATTCTTAAAGGAATTCCTCTAAATTAATATTTTAAAAGGGTTGTTAACTGAGAATGACTGGATGTTTAGTTACCATAAAATTAGAATAAAAAAGAATTATATTCCTTAAAAAGGAAAAAAGAAAGACATTTTCTTCTTTAGGAATTTTATCGAAGTTTAAAAATTGTGATCTTAATTTAACATTTGGTACCATACGGCATTGATGAATTATTTCAAGTCTTTATAGAATGGATTCTGACCTCTATTCATCAAATGCACGGATTATCTTTTGGAAATCCGTACAGTTGATGAATAAATGAGCCGTGACTGCAATTTCTGAAGCTTGAATTCAAATCAAAACCAAAAAGTATTTATTTAAAAGACGAGCATATTGTGTTTTTGTCTTTACAGGCCAGTTTCTTTCACAGTGAACTCATTGCAACGTTAATTGAACATTGCCTGCGCATAGATACATCTAAACATTAAAATTCTGTACAGGCATAAATTATCAGATGAATTTATTTACTTATAAACGAAGATGAGAGCAAAAATAGCTTTAATTTATGATGGGACATTTTAAAAACCAAAATTCGCTTCAACGTTGAGAAGCAAAATTTGTTCAGTGCTACTAGGAGCTCTCTTTTAAGGTTTTATCCTATAAATTTAAACTCGACGTTACCGCTTTATATTGTAGTTCAAGACCTAAAAGAGGCATAAAAATGTTCTGTTATAACTATAAAAGTAATTTATTTTGTTCTTTATTTAAATAATATTTTCCCCGTTTTTTGATATCAAGACGTACGTACAAGTAGTCTATATAAAGCTAAAAATAGCATTTGTGGAGTTTCGCAATGATATTTTTCTTTTCTTTCTGTCTCTCTCTCATCCACACACGCAATAAATAAATACATAATAAACAAATAAATAAATAAACAAGTGAAATTTTCATATTATCATGGAAACTTTATACCTGCTCCCTCAATCTAAATAAAAGCATAAATGCTTGTTTCAGCCTGATAAAATAAACAAATGAAATAGCTATAAAATAGAAAAACATACACATTTTTTAGACATCAGATATTCTTTTTTATAAATGCAAATCTTAAATAATTATACTAATAGCTTGGGCTTTTATGCGAGTGGATATTTGTCGCTCAGGTAATTATCATACCGGGGTTTTTTTGTGAGCTTTTGTCATCTGCGCTTTCGTCCACTAAGCTTTTATCTGGTCACCGTAGCGATGTTACAGCTGTTAAATTAGCAAGCGACGTTTTAGTGTGTGAAGCTAATGTGTAAAGAGGATACAGCAAATAAATCTGACGCTATCTTTTTGAGGAAGCAGAAACAACAATTTTCGTTTTATACGAAAGATAAAAAAATTAAGGCCAGCAAACAGTAGCAATAAGAATAATTATAATGCATATATTATAATGTACCATTTTGATTGTAATAATGCATATGTTACAATCAAAATGGCGTTAAACAGCTGGTATAATTTATTAGACAAAGACAGACCATCCCGCTTTATCAAAAGGCATATTGTTTACCGACGGAAATAATATGCATATTTCTATATTTTCATTTTGTTATTTACAGGAAAAATCGTGATCGTATATTGACTTTCAATAAAAGGACAGATCAATTTTGAAATTTTATTCTGTGTTTCAAAATTATTCTCCAGTATTACAATTTCATTCATGGATTCGTAGAACTGGACCATACAGAGCACGCAAAAAGTTTTCACCGTATTATTTCATTATTAATAAACTGCTAGTTGTATTTAAATTTAACTAAGAAGTAGTTCTCAGATTTTAAAGTATAAGGCATTTTGCTTCTTTTAAATGACAAAATTTTAAGAAAATGGGTTCTTAGTTTTAAAAAAGTAATTGAATGTGGATTATAACACATATCTAAATTGGAAGAAAATGTCAAAATATCATTTTGATTTCAATAGAAATACTAAGATTTATTAGAGAATAATAATAGGAATGATACGTATCAAAGAGTCAAAAAAAGTAAAAGTTATGAATTTCTCACCAGTGATGTTGCTGATACAGTAAGAAAACTGAAAACTATCTTTATATATCCAGATTTTCGCATTTCACTACTTTCTGATTTCCGCAAAGACATTAGCTTTCGTAAAAACAGTTCTTCCCATGCATAAAGCTTCACAACCTGAAAATATGATATTGAGAAATGTTGCCAAAATCTTTATATTTGGAATTATTTCAGAATTCTGAATTAAATCGAAAGCAAAACTTACTTTTATTCCATGCAAACATTCAGATAATACCTCAAGTCTTTCTCCTTGTTTTGCTTGAGCTTTTTTCTAAAAAAAGATACATTTTATGAACGCATTATTATTAATATGATAATTTTTCATTAAAAAAGCAATACATTTTTAAACATTTATGTATAAGAAGAAAATGACACATTTAAAACTACATCTCATTATCAAAATGAAGCCCTGTAAGATACAAAAATAGTGAATACGTTTTCGCAATCAGTATCTAAAGCTACATTTGCTTATAATATATATGTTTCAAGGGTTTTTTCCCCCTCAAAAAACGAAAAAAAAAAAAAAACGAACTAACTTCCTTATGAATTGTTCTTTGAAAATATATTGCTAATAAACAGGTGTCTGGCATAAAATTATCATAACCTATTAAATATTAACGGCTCATTTTGAAATATAATTTTGCTATAGACAAAACTAATTTGAGAATCAATAATTATTGCAAGATTTGGAGCAGCTAAAATATTAAGAAAATGAATTTATTTATGTAAACTGTCCGGTTATGAATAATCGCAGTTTGAAAAGTCTAGATTCTTACGGATGCTTTATCACTTTTCGGCTTAATATGTTATTAGTAAAAGAAATTAAAATATTAACTATTAAATAAAAATATTAGCAGGTCCCTAGAGCAGCGATTCCCAAAACCTTTAGACTGGCGGAGCACATTTTACGATCAGCTCGTCTAGCAGAGCTTCTTTAAGACTATTCTAATTTTTAGAAGTTAATGATATTTAAGAATTGCATTAGAGGTTAGGTTAGGTTATTTGAATATGGCAAAGCACACTACACCTATCTGCTTGTTACAGGGGTAGAAAAAAGACATAGACGGTAAGGGATTGTAAAGTAAAGAGCTATCTACATAGCTGTGCAGTGCCCATGAAAGGAAATTATACAATTATGTTATATGCATGAATTAAAATTTTAACTTTAGAATAATAATATCTCTATTTATAATTATCTTGATATTGTCAAAAGTTAGCCACACATAAAGAGTCTTTCAAAGTTCAATAAAGCTCAATTTGCGTTACAACAGATATTTTACATTATTCCTGACAGTATCATTAAAGTAGTTATAATAAATTCGGTTTCTGCAAGTTAATGATTGCATGCAGTCACACACACACACACACACACACACACACATATATATATATATATTGTTACGAAATGTACAGACGCGGTAAGATGGCTTCCCCGCAAAGCAGTTTTAGGGTTCCATAAAATGGCAAAAGAAGGCAGGTTTGCCACATTTGGCGCGAAATCGCCCATTTGGCGACCAAAATTGGCGCTATGCCACGGACGGATGGAGAACCTTCTGGAACGAATTCTTACCGGTTTAGCCCAGAATGTTCTCGAACACAAGCCGAAAGCTATATAAACCGTGCTGGTCCGCAGTCAGGGAGAGTGTGCCTCGTCTAGCAAGCTGATAGTCAGTCATTCTGCGAGTGTCTCGAAGTCAAGCGCCTAGTTGGTCGTCGAGTTCATCGAAGAGTCTCTCAGTGTATCGCGGTTAGTGCATCCTCGAGAGAGTGCGTTAAGTTCCGGGAACGACTAAACCGAAGAGTCCGGAGCTGTGCTCTATGTGACGTCGAGTGCATCGCGAGTTGTAGCGTGGAGAGTCTCGAGAGTACGTGGAGTTCCGAGAACGACCGAGCAGAGTCGGGAGCTGTACTCTGGTGCTTTGAAGTCAAGCTGTCTCCACCGTTATTGCCTACAGTGTGAAGGCTGTGTCGCTGATTGTTCCAGCGTGTTTATTATAGATCTTCGACGACTGTAAAAGTGTTTTGGAGCTGTTCTGATTAATATTGGTAAATAAAGTGTGTTTCGCTACTTCATCAAGAAGTGTCATTATTCACTCCAAATCGCATGAACCCCGAACGCAACGTAACTTCAAGAAAGAAGAAGAAAATAATGCAACGTAACTTCAAGAAAGAAGAAGAAAATAACGCAACAATATGTTATATTAAATATAGTATATATGTTTAATGGTTTAATAAGACCCGTGACTGCTTTTCTGCGTCAATACCTCAAGACGAACATCTTATTCAAATGTGCAGCAAGTGTAACACTCTGTTCCCAAATTTTATGCAGTTTATTATTTTTATTATCGCCTTTATTAATGAACTCTTACTACTATATAAATAAACTCAAAAAGAAATCAAATATACAGAAAACTCGTAGAAGAATCACTAAATCATTAAGAAATGACAATATTATTGCTGTGAACCTTTTCTAAGAATCAACTTTCGAATCGACCAACCACCTGTATTCATATGGGGCTAAATTTTAAGAATAAAGAAGCTTCGTGAATGTGCAGTTCCTAGTAATAGACAAGCATGTTCTGCCAAAGCAGACAGGAAATTAAACTTGGAGAAATTTCGTTTTCAGAATACAGTTTCTAAAAGTAGAATCACAAATATGTAATCTTACTGTTTGCTTCTGATTTCATTCAGTTTTTAGTCATTTTATTTTCCTGGAGCGGTTGAGGGGCCGCTCGGAACACATTGCGAACCGCTGCCTTAGAGAATCAAGGGTTAAGTTTAATTTATGCCTTCTATATTTGAAAGATTATTTTATTATGGAATACTCTGATATTACTGAAAGCAAAAGTATTAGCAGTTTTTAACTCATTTTGATCGTATGTTTCATTTCAAAAATAGTTATTATCTCTAGGTTCTTGGTTCTCCACTTAGATTATGAAGGTTTGTTCATAAGATATTCTAGAAATCAATTATTAGTACAAAAATGTTGAAAATATTTACCTGGAAATAATTCGCTCCTTGCTCAACAAGTATGTTCATAGGAATAAGTAGCACTGCTATAGCTAATCCAGCAAAACAAGAAGATCCTAAGCACAGCCAAAGTCCATATAAACCAATCAAGAGGCGTAAAGGAGCTCCCCACACTTCAGTTAGCAGACATACCATTTGAAAAATATTATCTGCATCTGCAGTTATATACTGCTTGACGCAATCTGATTCTTGGCATGTTTTCAAAGACTAGAACAAAATAAGCAATTTGCATATTTTTTAAATTCGCATTTCCCCTACAATCCGTTATTATTATTTAAAAATTTCTAAAAGTACATTTGAAGTAGATATAATAACAAACAAATAATTTTTGAATTATGATATTAGAACTAAGAATGGTAGATGAAATCCTCCCCCCTTTTTTTACTGCATGATAAACTTAAAAAATTGTAATTGCTTTAATAAACGACAAAACACAGGACTACTGCATTAACTTCAACAAAAATGAGTTTGAATGCATTTCAAGTGATGGAGTGACCCTTTAATCAAGAGTTTATATTATTTTGGACAGGTACAAGTAGGGCGAAGCACCGTAATTTCACCATTGATTGCACAGGTGTATGTCCCACTGCATTAGCTTGGAAGGAGTATTTTAATTTCATAAAAGTCATTTTAATTTAGATAACCTTTCCTGTCATTTCTTGTTTCAACTTGCAACTTCCTACCAGAATGAATTTTTAGAATGGGGTTGAATGCAAATGAGTAAGAAGTACTATTAAAGGAAGGTTCAACTTGGAGAGGGAGAGCTTGGAATCCTGAGTCGCGTATTTGCTTTCGGGCTAAGTCTATAGAAGCTGTTACCATGGAGGTAGTAAGTTAGCTTTCCTAGGACCTTTCTTACCTCCATGGCTGTTATGATCAGCCGTATATTACGTGCCTTTCAGATAGTCACCGAATAGTTCAAATTTAAGGGCCAACTACATTAGATTTGTGTTAGCTTCAGCTAAGTCTCTCAGTTAGTGATAGTTATTTCTTAAAGGGGCCGACTGTTATTCTTATTTTTAGTGAAATAAGGGGTAGTTAACCCTTCTTGAGTTTAGGCTTTCTGTTGTTTGAACTAAGCGATAATTCGCTTAACAGTTTAATACGTTCCTGGATATTTACTTTAGTAGAATAAAAGAGAGGAACTCTACAAGCTCTTAAGCTCCATCCTAATTTTGAGGACACACACTTCAGGTTATTGCCCTAGGGTACCCATCTCTTTTTTACCTAGGACAAAGCACTTGATTACTTTCGCTCCACCGTGTATTTTGTGTCCCTCTCCCATACAGCACAGGCACTACACTCTTCTGCACTTTCGCAGGGATTCGAACTTCAGCTCAGTGATACAGCAGGTAGGAGCACTGACCACTATATCGATAACTGCGTATTATTTTACACAACATTACTCGCTTGTATATTGTATAAAGATGCGTAGGAATTTTCAGTGTTCTATTTTTTTTTAAAGAAATATCAAAAACATACACACCCTATACCAATGGTGGCGAACCTTTTGGGAGCCGCGTGCCACATTAAATTAGAATTATTCATAAGTTACCTCAAAATGCTTAGATCTGAAAACTGGAATCTATTTAACAATGAAACTATTAAAACTCACCGGCAGTCTGCAATAAAGTTGAATTCGTTTAGCAGACATTAGCTGCTTCAACTTTGGCTTATTCTTTGTCATGTAACAAGTAATATGATTGACCCAAACAATTGAAACGGCATAAATTGGATCAATAAATATGTATATCATTTCTCCGGCGATATATGAAAATCTTATATCTAGATTTAGGCCGTATGCCAGTGGCATTATGCGATAAGTAAGTGAAACATTCAAGAGCAGACTAAAACACTTATTTAAATTACGTAGTATCATTTTATTGTGATTATTGATTATTGAAGTAATATTTTAGTCATGTGCTGGCTGATGAGGCTCTACGTGCCGACTGTGGCATGAGTGCCATAGATTCGCCATCACTGCCCTATACGATAATTAGACTGTGTCGGATGGTAAAAATGGCAATTCGGAGTATTGACTGCTATTGACAGATTTTAAAGAATATATAAACTATTTCCCCAATATATAGTTAGTATTTGAATTAGTTCTTCAAATAATTTTAGCGAGATATATATAGGAAAAATGCTCGAGAGATTAATAATGATTAGCTTCAGAAAATTTTGTTGTCTATGAAATCTCAAGGCTCTGCTATTTTGGTCGGAAATCACCGTAACAATACGGATATAAATTTTACAGAAATTTAGCTCTGGTATAGGCTTTAAGACTGAAATCTTAATTTTAAAACCTACCAAAACAAATTTTGCTTTTGAGAAAGAGGAGGCAAGCTGCCGTACTTTGAAATGCACTGTGCATCCTTTTTATCGAAGTTAAGACAAATAAAGGCTAAAATTTGATTATATATCAAATTCTGAAGTGATATATATCTCTTATCTTCGTTACTGCAACTGCCTTTGACTTACTGTAACTGGACTTACTGTTACTGTAAATAATTAGAAGATAGATTAATTTTAAATTAATTTACTTAAAGCATTTAATTGGTAATAACTATTTTGCTTATTTCATTGGTAATAATTAGAATTACATGCTTAATTATTTGATACGTATTGCATGTTTAGTCGCAGTTTCATCACTGGTGAGAAACTGTGGCTTCAGTAGAATGTCATAACATCTTTTGATGCATAAAAATAAAGTAGTCAATATATCAACAGTTGTTCATGAACTGTTTCATTTACAGCAACATTTTCAAGTGTTTTAAAGCATAAATTATGAAGTAATTTATTTTCCTCACTAATATATATACAGTTATTGAAGTTCTAAAAAATGATCATTTTTGAAAGTACTGTTTTTTCAGTATTTATTGTATCTGTCCACCTATCGAAGCACAACTAGGAAATTAGTGCATAGGAATCGTAAACTTATGATCTCAGGTGAACTGTGTCACTTAGTTACAATGCAAATAATTTTAAAATAAAGTCAGAATTATAGGAGTTAAATCTCTCCCTCCCCCCGATATATTTTTTATATGTAAATCAGACTCTGTATTGACTGCATTATGTTTTTTGAATGGGCAGTTTGAGCACCTCTTCATTCTTCTCTGAAGAGGCAACAATTAGTTTTCTTCAACCATAATACTTTATTCCTTTTAGCAACCTAGTTTATTAAATTTTTTATAATGTTACACTACGAATTTAAATAAAGCTTATTTACTGGTTAAAACAAATTAACGCTTAATAGGCAGTTCATTTAAAACTTTGCTTTAACAGCGGAAAACGTAGATAGCTAGAAAATTTAAAATCCCTGATTCTTCCCAGCAATAAAACTCTTTATCTTAAGCTGAAGAATGATTCAAATATAGAGTATTAATTTTCAAGTTTTGCTAACTTTCTTTATGGTTATTGTTTATTAGGCACCATCTCGATTTCAAGAATCATATAACTGTATCTGCTTCAACTTTTCTTAATCAGTGTTATACTTAATTCCTATTTTATGCAAACAATTGAAACAAATTGCGTGCATTTAAAAAATTCAGACTAGCACTTTTAAAATCAAATGAGTTTCCAGGCACCTTGTAACTTCACATATTTATTAAGATTATATATTGTAACTCGCATTCCTCGTGGGTGTTTCAATAATTGTTCAGAAGACTAATTTTTAATGCTTAATTACATGAAGAGCGGGGAGGGGAAAGAAGTAGCTATTCGCTTTCATCACCCAAAATAGTTTCCCACAAACCTTTTCAAAAACGGCATTCATTACTGCCGTCTTGATTCTTAAAGCTGCCATCAGTCCATAATACTTCCGCTGCGAATCAACTAGAGAAGAAAAAAGCAACACAACGAACAGAGCGGTAGCATATACGTAATTGTGCCATTCCTGGTCTTCCTTTCCCTTGCTCAAAATGAGGCTGTAAAGGAAAAAAAATTATCTGATCGTGGTTAGCGGAAACGCTTAATAGCATTTGCAGTCAAATAAATTGAGCTTAAGTGTTCTATTAACGGGACAGATCGAAGGAGAATTAAACATCAAAACTTACTTCAGAATGTAAGATGGTAGAAAATATAGCAAAGTGAGCACCAGTTCCAGAAATGATGCAAAAAGGAGGAATTTTAAGGCGACTTTTATTAAAATCGGGAAAAGTGATTTCTTTTCTGGGAAACTTTGACTGTTAAGTACTACATCATCCTGAGATTCTAGGTCTTCCTCGCCATTTTCTATAAGAGATGCCTCATCCTGTGCTCGTGATGTAACATTTTGTCTGAAAAATTTTAATATCAGGTAATCATATTACATAACTAATATAAACTGCTGAAATTAAGTTCGATTATTACATCTTTATAAATCTTTTTCGTGCGAGATTAATGTGTTTTGTAAGCAGCTAAAATAGATTCTGATTTAGTTTACGTAGTTTAGAACTAATATTAACGTTTAATTAAAATGAATAATAGAGTATTTACCAGCTTAAAAACTAACTCCATGGGAGTCAAAGGAAAATCCGTATTCACCCCTTTAATTTCAGAATAAAGGATCGAAGACTCAATAAAATAAAAATAATTATAGCGCCATTTTACGAAAAATGCAAACAATGATTAAATTTAACTCTATAACTAAGCAAGATAGAAAAAATGGCAAAAATCACTGTTATCCAATGTTATTTCATCAGTATAAATCTACATTCAGAAATACTCTGAATGACAACAGTTATCTCACAAACATCATTTATTATAAATCGATAATAAATTAAAAGCTGATTGACAATGAAATTTTGTGATATTTGGGACATATATGACGTTTATAACACCTTATAAAAACTTCCCATAGGCCCATCACGTTCGTTCTCAGACTTGAAGTTTGTTCTGACATCACTTAAATACCTGATCCCCTAATCTACCAGATATAGGGCTACTAGCCTTTTTAAGAAGGAAACCTGTTCGACCATTTATTTATATGTAGGCCTGACAGGAAATGTTTGAGAATTAAGACTATCTCAGATAATAAGATTTCACCAGAGGTTCTGTCTTCAGGCATGCATTTGCATGAGCATAGTGGCAATAATTGAGGTACATGGACTGGCAATGCGTTTGGGAAGCTTTCACGAAGCATGGTTTTATATGACAGGTGAAAGCGAGCTCGGACACTTATATTCACGTGACGAGAAAAAGTGGTTGGGACACCAGCACTTAACGAATGGTTTTACAGGTACAGTTCCACCGCACTAATTGTATAGCTCCTATTTTTGGATAGACAGCACTTGAGTGATCTCACACCTCTTCACGTATCACAAAACCTTTCGAAAGAATTTCCGCCTCTCGAATATTTTAAGTGTCCCTATGCAGCACAGACACTATACATTCACAAACATTCAAGCCTTCACTGTCCGAACGCTAGCCCAACGATGCTGTAGCCAGCGTCATTCACCACTATACCGATAAGGAGGGGGCATATTCGTATGTCAGAAATATCATAAAACATGACAGAAATATCAGTGCAGATGTGTTTGTAGCAAGGCAATGTATTTCATGGGACAAGTACATTGGATAACCCATAACTGGTAAGTCCTTCGTCTAATTTTTTAAAATAGTAACGGCATATCCCAAGACATAATTCTTCGAAGTTACTCGACAACTCGAACGTTGAAACCCTGCCAACCTTTCTTTCGTGTTCCCAAATGTTGCAACTTTCTTGTCTTGTTTTCTAATGTTACAGCCTTCCTCTCCAGTTCTTGTAAAATACCTGTGATAAGCAGGGACAATGTGTTTCTTAACATTAGAATTTTAATTAATGCTCTACAGTGAATAACTGAAAGTCAGTGAAGGGGAAAATAAAGGGTTTTATCTGCCTTGAGTTATCGATAACCAGCCACGGTAATTCTAAGCAAAGCGTCTCATTGAAAGTAAAATAATCTTTCAATTTCAACAAAATTTTGTTTAAAAACTGACTGAATATTCAGAAAAAGTAAAAAATTTACATAATTTTCAAAAGCTAACATAATACGAGCAACGAACACGTTTTAGTTCATGAGTGGCCTACCTTGATAATTAAGAGAGGAAAATATGTGTTTTATTTGGTGCTATTTCAAGGTGATAAAGTCGATTTAATTTCTGGAAAACAATGGCAGTGCAAGGACTATTATTTCAGACACTAAGTGAATAAAGCATATGCTTGATCAAGCATATACATATTCATGATAATTGCTCACAAGTTTTAGAGGTAAAAGTAATACCTACCTGCTTCCTGATGCACATTCGTGGTAGAAGTCCCTCGCTACGTTGGATGTTTTAAGTTCATAGCATAAAGGTACTAAGTAATCTTGGTGTAGACTGCTTTTTACGCTCTTTGTTAGCAACCTAAGAATAAAATAATCACCTGACCTAACTAAATAATTAATTTTTATTCAAATAAATTTAGTCTTTATATTTTTATGACATGAATCACATCCTTACCTAGTTGGTTTTTCACTAGAGGAAAAAGAGACAAATTCACGTCCCTATACGCAGTAGAATTTGACTGTTACGCGTACGCGGTATAAAATAAATATATTCTAAGATAGCTTTTATAAACTATAATGCTACAGTTAAGTATACCAGTTCTTAATAGTAGCTTTTTATTTCCAACAAAATAAACATACTATAGTTGCAAAGCAAAGAACAGTAAATATATTTAAATTTTTTCAGTCAAAATAAAAAATAAAAAAACTGTATTAAAAAGTATGAGTAACATTAATTAAAAAAAGTAACTTATTTTAAACATATTTTTATGTTTTCTTTAATTTAACGAAGCGAAATCATCAATAATTCTCTCAAATTATTTTTTAAATTTTAACTTCTTAAGTAATTATTCATTTAAAACAGAAATGACACCTACTAAACACGAATGTTTCCTCTCCATATGATAAGTTATAAGAAAGAACAGTAGTATTTTTCGAAATCATGTTTTAAGTTTACCGCAATCTTTTTCACGAAAAACTACAGCAACTGGCAACATTAGAACCATCTTCAGTATGTATAATGAATTCTCTAACTGTAGCTATTATTTAATTATTATAATTTTTGAAAGATTTGAATCAGTAGCTGTTTTAATGCTCCAAGTGATTTCACGGTTTTTAAAATTACATATATCTGTAGCACTTACATGATTTAAATAGCCAAGCGCTCATACAAACTCTTCCTTTCAAATCGCCTAAATCTAATGACAAATTTTCTCCAGTTAGAAATTGGAAATTAGAAGATATCTCATTTAATTTTTTTTATAAATATTTTGGGTGAGATCAAAACATCTGCTATATTTTTCATTTCTAATAGGAAAGCATGATTTTCCGGAAAAATTAGTTCTTTTACCATTTTTATTTATAAACTAATTTATTAATACTATTATTGTATTCCTGCTGAAATTCTATTCATATATCCACTTTTAAAGCAAAATTTTCATAGTTATCAAAAATTTATCGTAAAACAGATATTTAATGTATTGTAAAAAAAAAGGTGATCTCCTAGGGCGCAAATTTATGTGCAGTTAGTTTCTTATTATAGGAATTCAATAACATTTTCTATTTCTTGCAGTGTTTAATTACTCCACTCCACCGATAACGTACACAAAAATTCCAAACTGATTTTCTGCCTATGTCTGTTAGTTCCACCATACTGCTGTTATTTATCATTTGATACAGTTATAGAGATATTAGGTTAATTGGAAAAGCCAGAGAGATGAAAAATATGCAAAGCCTTCGCCGGGAATCGAACCGCGGACCTCCAGAATACCGACCCAATGTGCAGACCACCACACCACGAAGGCACGCCAAGAAGGTGGGAGAATACCTTGTAAAGGGCGACTGGGATTCATCACCAGGACCCCCCTTTTAAAGGGCGACTGGGGTGGTCCTGGGTGAGGAGAATCAACTTCCAGCACCCTTTTAGTTCGGGCGCCACTGTAGAGACATTAGGAATTTTTGGAATCAGAAGAGATGAAAAATTAAAAACGCCTACCCCGGGAACCGAACCACGGAACTCTCAATTACTCGCTGAGCGTGCAGACCACCACACCACGAAGGCTTGTCAAGATGGTGGGAGAAATAAATTATACAGTATAATAATAATAATAAGAAGAAGAATAACCGATATGGGTATCTCTATCTTTAATATATTACAATTGAAATTTTGTTATTCATGATTTAATTCAAGTCCCCGTTAAACATGTTTAACAATTTACATTCAAGTTACTTCAAAACATCTTTCGAAATAGAACTTACTAAGTATGGATTCACTCTTTTAAGATAATTCTACTAAAATTAATCTCAGGAGATAATATAATCAATATTATTTAGTAAATATATTATATATTATATATATAATGTGCATGTCTCTATGTTTAATATATTTAATATTTGATATAAATCTCTATATTTTAACATATATAAAAATTTTTAATTGATTTTCGGCATTATCTGCTAGTTCCAACATACTGCTATTATTTATCATTCGATAGCGTGTAATAATAATAATAACAATAATAACCTTGTAAGGTTTATCCTAAATTTTTAGTTAAAGTCCCTTTCCTGTCTCTTCTACGAGAATTTCAGTTTACAAATTTCCTGCCATAATGTGTTTTCAGAATTATGAAAAATGAAGGAAGAGCAAGTATTTAAAGTCGAAGTTCTACTGACTTCGTTAGAGAGCCAGAGATTCTGAGCAGCTCGCGCTCGCCTTTTGGCTATACTCTATGTAAGCTATTTCGACGCTCGGCCGTATTTCAGGCCCTTGATAGCTTCGCCGTTGAGTTAGCGTTAAGGGGTCAAATCCTTTAGAATTTTGATAGCTTCGGCTATATCTTTTTAGTTAAGGTTTATTTCTTAGTATTCTTGAGTTCAAGCCCAAGTAGAGGGTTTTCTGTACGTCCTGAGAGAGGACGTCCGACTGTGAACTTTATTTTGAGCAATAAAGGGTAATTACTTCGTGAGTTTACATTTCTATCTTTCTGAACTAAGCGATTAATCGCTTACCAGTTCTCAAGGTTCCACACATTTAGCTGTAAATTCTAGGTTGGAGCATTACAACCTTAATAACCGATGTGGGTATCTCTGTGTTTAATTCATTGACACGGTTTGTATTCATTGCTTGTCCACAGGTTTAATGCTATTTATAACATGGGCATAGTTACATCACATAAGCTCAGAGCTGTTTTTTTTTTTTTCCTAAAGAACATACAAATCCTCTGTGAAGTTTAAAAAATCGAAAATTACTATCCTTGAGCTTGTAAACGCACCCTTTTCTCGTATGAATCTTAGGCAATAACCCAAACAAGAAAGGCATTTGTCTTAATCATTTCTTTGACAAATAGCGATTTTATTTACCGGCCATATTATCTTCTTTATAGTATCCTTTATCTTAGACACATCAGATGTTGGATATCAAGAACGTTTCGGCAAACAATGCCCATGATTTCGGAAAAAATTCAGAATACTCACTTCTGTCAAAGAAGCTTCATCAACATGCTGATGCAGAATTGTTTTTGCGAAGATGTGAATTTCCCTGGGTTTACACATGATTTAAGTAAGTGCGTAAAGATATTAGGATTTTTGGAAGCAGGAGATGTGAGCAGTGCTTTCGCCGAGACTCGAACCGCGGACCTCTCGAATACGCGTCAAGCGTGCTGACCACTACACCGCGAAAGAAGGCGGGAGAAACACCTTATATACCCCTTTTTTAAAGGGCGATTGGGATTTAGGGGATCCGATCGCCAAATTCTGGTGGTGAAGAATCATCATTCACCACCTTTTAGTTCAGGCGCCACTGTAGAGACATTAGGAGTTTTGGAAGCAGGAGATATGAAAAATGAGCAACGCCCTCGCCGAGACTCGAACTCGAATACGCATTACTCTCGAATACGCATTTACGGACCTCTCGAATACGCATTGAGCTTGCTGACCACTACACCACGAAGCCATGCTAAGAAGGCAGGAGAAATTCCTTATAAGTGCTGTGTTGTTAATCACTTACACGTTGTCTACTAATCAGCTGAACGTTAATTGCAGCATTAGAAATGGAGAAAGGTCATTCGTTTCTCCATTTCTAATGCTGCAATTTTAATGTCCAACAATAAAGGTCATTCGTTTCTCCATTTCTAATGCTGCAATTTTAATGTCCAACAATGTATAAACTGATTAATTATTCTAATTTTAACTTTATGACTTTTTCCCTGTTAGAGATGATGACAAATTTAAATTCATTCTTCTACGTTACTTTTTGTTTAATAATTAGCGTGCCGTTAGTATAACTGTCATAACCGAAAATAAATCCTTTATAATTAAATGCTCATGAGAAGAATTTATTGTAGATAAAGCTACGTAATTTTTGCAGTAATATAAGTTTTGTAAGTATTGTTTTAATACACGAAAGTACAATTAATCAAGGTGCACCATTTGTAATTTCAGAAGTTTGATCTTCAAGAACAAAATATAGGTCTTAGTTGAAATAATTTTAATTTTTCATAACCAAAACTGATTTACCTTAATAACCAGCTGAATGTTAAACGGGATGGCAGAGAGGATTCTTCAAGAGGACAATACGTCTGGAAAAAAGTTTCATTTCAGCAACATTAGTGCAAAATATAATAGGATGACACTTTCGAAAATCTCGAAACGGGTTAAAAGGGTATTTTCGTATGAAGTCATGAATATTATCTATGATATTAAGCCTACCCACGGGAAATTAGCGTTATAAACAACCACAGTAATTGAATACGTTATTAGTAAAAAATAAACACAATAGGAACATGATGTACTGAAATAGAAGATTTAAAGAAAGAAATAATAAGGCTAATTAATGTTTAAGTAAATAACCAGGTTCAAATACAATTTATTAATTTCTATATTAAAAAGGCAGGCATTAACTTTTCTATTTAATTTTTTGACTCTTTATGGTATGAAAACATTACCTTAAACCTTAACTGGAGGGTAATGGAGGATTTTGAAGAGTTAATGGATTATACTTGTAAATATTAATTAATTATTAATTAATTTGTAAATATGTATATTTAATCAATATCGGATTCTTTCTTTTTACTAATGAAGGGCCAACTCTTTTCGAAAGTCTTAATTATAGCCCGAGTTAAGTGAAAATTTTTATCTTTTTCTAATTTTCCTTACCTTTGGCCGGCATTTAGTAAAAGTTTTGATTTAACTATTGTAGATTTTCAGTTTTAATAAATTCAGTTTATTACAAAAAGTTTCTTAGGAAATCATTTTCCATTTCATTCATTTTGTATTTTTAAAAATGATATTTTTAAATTTAATTTTTTTTTCAAACTTTAAATTAAATTAATTTAATTCAATTAAAATGTTTATTCGAACTTTTAATTCATTAAAATTTTCGAACTTGGCAGTTTGCAACATATATTTTCACGATCCGTAACAGTTTGCAATATTTTTGCAATCCTTTACAGTTAGCAACATTTTTTCATACAGAACAAGCATTTAAGATTTCGCATTACTTAAGAGTTTACAGCATGGGTTTTTTACAATAGATCACACAGGTAACAGCTTAACACTCAATTGTGCATAGTACTAGCGCCCTCTATTTATACAGTTAGCAGAAACAAACTACTCAACCTCACTTTGTTTAGCAAATGCTACTTCACTCTCCAGGATACAAAATATGTAGTTACAAGTTAAATTAAAACTTACTATTTAATTGCCTTTTAGGTATTATTTTTGTATTTTTACAGATTGTACTTAGTTTGTTTTGGTTTACATGTATAATTCGTGTCGGGGAAGTTTCCAATAGGCAAGGGTTTCTAAATTACTTTGGATTTCTAATTAGAAGTATACTTTTAATTAATAATTTTGTTTCCTAGTCGATTTGCTTACTAAATTTCTCGAAATTCTTAAAAATTTGTTTTTAAGCAATTCACTACATTTGATTTTACTTTTGGTTTTGAATACTTCTATACCCATATCTATATGGATGACGACAAACGAATTGAGTAACTGAAGAATTAGGTTTGGAGGCAACTTCCCCTTGAAAAGATCTGTCTCCTGCCTGCTCAAGAATTATTCACTTTATGCAAATTAATTTAGTCTTAAAATTTCTTTAAAATTTTTAGGATTGATTTTCGATTATTACATTTTTTTCATGGTTTTAGATACTTGCAATTAATTTACATATGCTCTCTGAATTTAAATGATATTGTAAATTAGTTCGAAGCAATAATAATACTTTAATTTATACAATTTTTCATAATTTAAAATTAAAAAAATTTAAATTTAAATTAGCTTTAAATAAACTTCATTACGAATAGCAAAAACTTGTTTAATTCAAATTTCAATCCTTTCAGCAATGGCGCAAGCGTATTATTTAAATTTAATTTAACTTTACTGTTTATTCTTATGAAACAATTTACTTTATAAAATATAACACATATAAAGATATACTTCTATAAGTTAATAGACAATTTTAAAAACAGAATTTTTAAGGACAATATGAAAATAAAATTTAAAAAAAATTATCGAAAAGAATTTTAGATTTGAAAAATGACAAGACTTCGAAAACGCAGATATGCTTGTCATATGGTCTTACGTATAAAAAAGTAAAATTAAACTGGGAGAAAATATAGCTAATAAAATTAGTATGGTCATTTGGCATACAACTGTCTTTTGTTACCAAATGATTAAATTTTCAGAAGATTATCTGTGTACCTTTACTTCGGAAATATATGAGAGGAATCTGGACTGAAATTTGGTTCACAAGTCCCTTCTTGAATTTTATTATATGTTAAGTAATAATTAGGTCTTAAAAGCTGTTTCAAATGCAATTGAGTTATAATCCAAATTAGAAAGACTCTTTTGTTGAGAGGGGAATATTGCAGAAACACAAATATGAACAAAATTACAGTATTATTTTCATAGAATGATTATGTGCTTGTAAATAGAAAAGGCATACCTTGTATTCTCTTCCACGATACGACATTTTTTTATCAGCAATGGATGATAAAATCAGTTGAATTATAGAAATAAAAAACACAATGCTATCATGAACAAGGCTTGCCACTGAAGTCCATTCCTCCTAGAAAATAATTGCGTGTGCTATTTTTTATATGCAATAGAGTGAACTAAATATATTTACAGATTGGTAGAAAGTATCTGTACATATCTACTTATGAAGCGATGCATTTGTTACTGAACCTATTAAAGCAATTTATGAAAATAATACCACAGATTTTGATGATTAAAGTCAAGTAATAGAATTTCAATACAAGATGTAGTCTAAATATTACCTATTTATTTAATTTTGGGATTCTTTTTTCAGTCTTAAACTCTTATAAGATGAGCTACAATCGGTCCTGGTAAATTTCATCTTGAAAGACCCTTATTTTGCATTAGAGGCTCAGCTTCAAAAAACATTTTGTTAAAAAAATTGTTTATTTGCTTTCATATTTAGAAAACTCACGAAAGTGAAAGTACAACCATACCGCTCAAAACCTAAACCGTGAAACCAGAAATGTAAAGTTTAATCTTTATTTCTGAAACTATAAGAAAAGAGTTAAATCACCGATAGAAAAGTGAATAAAAGTTTTGAACCATTCAACACTAATTAGAATTATACAATACTACATGTATAATTCCAATAGATTATACAAATACTACACGTATAATTTTAATCCAGATTATAGGATTTTCCAAATTACAGGTAAATAAGTAAATAAATGTGCACGATATGGATTTTTCAAGGGCATAATTTGAAAACTGATACAATAATCTGAGCAAAAATAGAAGTACTAATTTGGTAGACATTATTTTGATCATCTAAAAATGTAAATCGTCAGAAATTGATTAAAATTGCGGTACCCGTAGAATAAATAGTATTAGAGTTTTTACTAACTTCTGCGATAAAGAAGCACTTTTTTGAAATTTTGCCTCCAAAATACTTGACCTGAAAATTCGTAACAACTTATATCAAATCAATTATTATTAAGTTTTGTCTTTGGATAACTTCACAAGATTTCAGTATTATGACGCATTCTTTCAATGCGTCAGTCTGTTGATAAAATATGTCATTTAGAGCTCAAAAATGACTAACGTTGAAGTATGGTTACTAAAACTTTCTTAAAGCATTATTGTTGCAGACGTTTCATAAATTAGATACATCAAATTTCTTTCTCAATAAGTTGATTTTTATATTGCATGGAAAAAAAAAGAGTTCGTTTCACCTTTCTTCGAATGAACCAAAACTAAGTCATAAATTATAAGATCAAAATTGTGTAGAATTTTGAAAATGATATCATCTTTCACCCTAATTTATGTGTATAAATTGACAACAAACTAGAGCTTTAATAAGTTTGAACTTTGATTACCGGATCCAGGTCTTGTATCTCGTCATAAATGCTGATGAGGGTTGTAATCGTGGATATCATCCAAAAGGACGGCAGGGCAAGAGATACTCGTAAGCCTCGGCGCTTGCACATCATGGTCAGAATTACGGTTAAAACCTAGATTGAACATATACGTTGAATTAATCAAGTAAAAGGAAAGCTAATTTTTTATAATACCTTAAATACACTTAAGCTTAAATATGTATAAATAATGTATTTTTGCATACATTTAAAGCAAATATCTTCATTTATACTTTACCTTTCGAATATCTTATCTTCTGGCGAAACAGTTAATTCAGGTCATCTCCAATGGAAAGCACTTCTACGAATTATGTTTTAAATACGCACCTTTGAACTTAGCATAGCAATAAATATTCAACCAATTCAAACATAAGGCAACGTCACCTGTCAATTCATCAGACTCCTGTATATTTAAATTTATGTAAAAGTATATATCATTTTATCGAATCAAAGATGCAAATCGAAGAGAAAAAATATCATTGTATTATGACAAACCTATGGAATCAGTGGGAACATATATAGATAAAAGCATTTCTTTATGTTAGTATTTTCTGAAATATAGCACGAGAAATAAATAAACTTAAACGACCTTAGAAAGCATCTAAAATACAAAAGAATCAATGCAGAAGAAAATGTGCAACTTACTATAGTGAGAAGATAGGCAACAGCAGCTATCAATCCATCAAGTCCCTTTTCTTGATAATTTACATAGGCATAAACTTCTTTTGCCAGATCAAGGATGCATATTACCAAAAGAATCCCCTTAAATACCTAAAATGGAATGTTACCAGGTGTGATTTAATACATTCATATCGTATTGCATTCTTTAGGCTTGATGAAATGTACAGTTAAATCTTTATATCGATCACAATTCTGTTATCATTTAATTTTTCGATGGTCTGCACATATCCAATATACTGAAAGTCATTAGGTTAATTGGAAGCAGGAAAGATGAAAAATATGCAATCGTCTTCGCCGGAAATCGAACCGCGGACCTCTGGCATACCGGCCGAGTATGCAGACCACTACACCACGAAGGCACTCTAGGAAAGCAGGAGAAATACCTTATATACTCCCCTTTTTAAAGGGCGACTTAGGCTTTTAGAGGGCCCAATCGCCAAATCCTGGGTGTGGAGATTCATCATCCACGACTCTTTTAGTTCGGGCGCCATTTGTAGAGTCTTTAGGTTAATTGGAAGCAGGAAAAATGAAAAATATGCAACGTCCTTCGCCGGGAATCGAACCACGGACTCTGGAATACGCGCCTAGTGTGCAGACCACTACACCAAGAAGGCACTCTAGGAAAGCGGGAGAAATACCTTATAATATTAGATGTCTTAAATCTAAGCGACAATGTTATGTAAAGTCAAAAATGCATTTTAGTTAAACAGACAGCTACTCATTAAGGTACGCAATTTCCAACCTTGCATATTACATTAAAACTAGAATTTTGGGAGGGGGAAAAAAATCTTCTACTCTTACTTGTGTTCCCGGCAGAGTTTCTTTTGCATTTTCCTACGAGTTTTATACCGAAATATTGTGCTCACAATACTTGCCTTTTAATTAACTTACTATTTTAGTTATTTATTGATTGATTGATTTTATAATGAATAATATTTTCTTAATAAACAATGTATCCTGCTCATAACAATCCACGCTTCAGATTGTTTAATTATCTTGTAGAGACATTAGGTTATTTTTTTTAAACGACACAGAAAAAACGAGCAATACCCTCGCCGGGACTCGAGCCTGGACTTCTCGAATACGCACCGAGTGTGCTACTGTTACACCACAAATGCATGCAGAAAGGAGGGAAACATACCTCATCTACACCCCTTTTAAAGGGCGATTGGGGATTAGGGGACCCAATCGCCAAATTCTGGTTGTCAAAAATCATCAGCCATCACCTTTTATTTCGGGCTTCACTGTAAAGTAACTAGAATTTTTTTGATGCGGGAGACGTGAAAAATATGCAATGTCCTCGCCGGGACTCGAACCTGCACCTCCGAATACGCGCTGAGTGTGCTACCGTTACACCACGAAGGCATGTAGAAAGGAGGAGAAAATACCTATAAACTTACTATTTTCGTGATAGACAGTGTTGTCCACGGAGTTGAGCTGCCATGATATTTAGAGATTTTGAAAAATTCAAATGGTGCCACAATCCATAACACTCCGCATGAGCCAATGACCAAAACTAGGTGTTGAAAGCAGTGACTTAAATAAGGTTTTTCTGCTTCCCAGGAAACGCTGGAATTCTGCAAGAAAAACGTATCGAAAATAGTACAAAATAAAGCCAAAAAATATACAGCATTTCAAATTATTTCCTCCTTACCCAGAATGGAGTACTACAAATTGCACTGACATCCATTGTTGTTTGTTGTCATTTCCTTTTTGAAAGTATTTACTTTATCGAAGCTCACAATATGACCATTATCAGAAAGTTATCGAATTGTCATGTGGCTCTATTCACTTTTCTTTTTTTAAATCCGAGGAGATAACATTTCATATCAGTCGATGACGTGATCCAAAAATTAGTTATTTGCATTTTATTCTTTTGGTTTTCTGTTAGTTCCATATTTAAGGAATATATGTTTTTATACCGGGCGTGAATTTATATTTATACTTAAATTTGCATTCAAATGTGTGCCGATTAAAGTTAAAAGAATTAAGTTCTACATCATTTGTTTTCAAGCGTCTTTTAATGCAATAAATTAGACATTCTTTTTACTAATTTACGCCTAATTTTATAATTACTTATAGCAAAATTATATCCTTGAGTTTTATATTCTTATTATTATTAGATATTGAACATATGTTATCTCTGAATACCGGTAATTAAATTCAATTCTAGACTCGGTAAACCTCTATTCAAGTCTCGACTGAGTAGGCTTTATTTTGATTTTCCCCAAGTGTAATATAAAATTGAACCAGATTTTCTTTTTCCAAAAAACCAGCGGCGAAAGTAGTGTTTGAACTGATAAGGCCTCTGAGCACTCGTATTTCAACCCATGTTCATACCCCGGTAAACGGGTTTGCTGCAGATGCGTTTTCATGTTTTTCCTAGTATATAAAGTGAATTTGAGCCAGCTTTGCTTTAGAAAGTCTTCCAGGAAAGCACCTTTTCCCTTGGGCAGTTGACTCAATGGGGTGCTTTGCCGTAATGCAATAAATCCAATTCTCTACAAAGGTAACCCTTCCGTTAGGCAGATGGGATTCCGTTAGACATTCCGTTTGGGTGCTCTTCCATACTCAGCTATATTCAACTAACACTACGATCTCATTTGTATTAAAAATTGTTATTCAGAATCATTTTGATCAAAAGTTTAGCCAATTATTAATTTCACTTTTATCACAATTTAGATTTCTTTTAATGTAAATTATAAACTAACTACATCAGATGAAAGCCAATTTTATGGCTTACCAGTGGTCAAACTATTAAGTGGTTGAATACTAGTAGTCCGATATGGGTTCGTTTCCAGGCGAATATCCTTGCTGGATGGGCGCTTTCATGGTTTTCCCCATGTGTGATGTGGATATGAGCCAGTTTCCTTTAGAAAGTCCTCCACTAAGCATTCCTTCTCTTAGGCAGATAGCCTTCGAGTGCTTTTTCATAATAAAACAAAGATAGCCAATCGAAAGCCATTATTTTGGGCAGTATCATGAATCTTTCTTCCTCTTGCAAAATAGGAGGTTTTCTTCGAAATCGATCTTATCTGCAGTTTGATCTTGAAGCTGTCCAGTACTTTCTACTACCAAACGCGTTCAATTGGTTGGCGTTGTACTATATTTTTTAATCTGCAAGGGGAAGATCTGTATGTGCAGATCGTTTTCGAAATGTAGCTGTTTTCTGCTTATTTAATAAAATAATATCAGAAAGGACAGCTGCTGGAAAATGGGATATAGTCAGGGATTAATTGTATTTCGGGTTTTACGAGCTTTCTCTGATGTAGCAGTCGATTAATGGCTACAAACTCGAAAGAATGCTAGTTTGTCACGGGCTTTATAACCGTTGAGTACGCGTGCTATCCAAATAAGATTTTCGTTGTTTTCTCATATTTAATATCAAGTCGAGACGATTTCGGTAAAAAAATTTTCCACGAAGATAAGCATATAAGAATCGTTTCATAAGCAGATAGCTTGGGATGCTGTGCTATAATTAATTAATCTAAATTTTAGATACAGCCAAAAGTCGCATTTTTTCTCCTCTCGCTGCATAAATAAATCCCATTTCTAAACCAAAAATTTTTTCTTTAGAAAATATCGATGTCTAGCCTTCCCTAAAACATCCTATACGTTTGCCAGAGAAGATTCATGAGAAAAGGAGCATAATATACTTTTAACTGTTTGTCAATGTCTAAAAATTATACTTAAGCAATTATTTCTAAATTCGGTTTATGGTATGAGATAAAAGGCAGATTTTTCATTCCAGAAGCCATATAAAAGGCTACAACTAATTCCTGCAATTCATTAATTTTTCGAGGCCTATTTATGGTCGAATAAACAAGACCGCCAAACTCTGATTGTTGGACGCTAGTTCAAATCGCAATTAACGGGCTGAGTGCATGAGAATTTTCGTGATTTTCTTCATGTGTAACACAAATCCATAGTTATTTTCTTTTAGAAAGTCTTCCGTGAAGACATTCCATGGTTAAGCAAGTTGCACTCATGAATTTTGCTTTAATCATTTAAAAGAAACCTATTTTAAGAACTTTTACTCTGTACTCTGCGAAAAAAATGGGACAGTTCTATATTTCCCGTTCTACTGAGTCGATTGACAAAATTCAACTTGTGTTTTTCATGTCTCGAAAACGCGACTGAGAACATGTATTAGATTTACATATAGTATTGTTCTAATATAGGTATTTTGACACAAAATCGGACTTTTTCTGAAATGGCATGCCAATGAATTTTCAAATTTCAATTCTACGATTCAAATTATGCCTAAATATTAACTTTTGTAAAATTTGGTGCGAAATTTAACGAGAAATTCAAAAATTTATCTTGGCGCATTTTTCTTTTCCAAGAATCATTCACTTGGCGAACTTCTTAATATATGGCAACCTATTTTCCTTTCCTTTTTTACATTGTGCTTGAGCGGAAAAAAGGTCACACCATTCCTACTTTCAAATAATTTTAACAAAGTGCTTCAACCACATTTGATGCTATTACCGCTTGTAACAAACAAGCCAAATTTCAAAATACGCCTATATGTAAATTCACGTATATCTTAGAAAATTTTGAATAACAACTTTAATTTTTTTGCAGATGTGCCTAGAAATACATCTATCTACTTTAAGATGATGGTAAAAATTTTGTAGGTTATAATTCAAAATTTGTTTCTAAAGATTTATAAAAATTATTTTAAAATATAAATTTAAAAATTAAATCGTAAAAAATGGGTGAATTTTATTTGGAATGAACCTAAATTTCGACATGTGAAAGGAAGAATCAAATAAGTTTGATAAAAAAGAGAGATTAATAAATGTATACGAAATTCAATTGTCATTGAGGAGCTAGAATTCTGAGAGCTAATTTTTTAAAAAGTACGCGTGCGATTTTTACAAAACTTAGCAGTTTGGCACAATTTGAGGCGTAAAATCGAAATATGGAAAAAAAATCGGTCTGTCACTTCAGAAAAAGTACGACTTTGGGTCAAAATACCTAAATTAGAACAATGTTACATATAAATCTAATACATATCCTAAGTCGCGCTTTCGAGATATGAAAAACGCAAGTTGAATTTTGTCAATCGGCCCAGTAAAACGGGAGATATAGAAATGTCCTCCCCTTTTTTTTTTTCGCTATGTATATCTGAAAGGTTTCTCAGATGCACGTAGTTCTGAATCTTCAAATAAAGTATGTTAAATCCCTTTGATTCAAATCTTATTGGATTATATCCTCTCTCTCTGCTCTTGTTCAGCCTTTCTCCCACTCTATTTCAGAGTTATTTAATAAATAAAAATTTGCCATTACCTGAATTTCTTTTATTTGTTGTACATTTTGTAATCTCTCCCTGTAACTTATAATCGCATCTAATTTAAGTTAGTTGTTAACAAACAATTTTTTTAAAAAAATCAGAAGTGAATGTTCAGGAGTGCTCATTTAGTGGAATGAAGCCTCCCAGTTCCTAAGTTCTTTATGATTTACCTTAGGCTAATAATTACCACTCAGCATATTATATTGCATATTTACAACGGCACACCTAGCGTGGCGTTGTAAATATGCGTGATTGGGTTTGGGATGCGTATGATGCGATTGGGTAATAGGGCAAATGGACTTCTAGTTTACCACATTATTATCCATGTCACATTAAGAAACACTGGTAGCTAGACTACGTTTCTCTTAGCTTTTATTTTCTTTATCTGATTTAGGCTCATAGCTTTTAATATAGTTAGGTGGTTTTTTTTTTTTTTTTTTTTTTTTCAAGCTGGCTTTCAAATGCTACGATAAAATTATTCTTATTCTCAAAAGAAAATTACCCTTTTTCTATTTGCTTTTACTTTCGCACCTAAGCGTGATTTTTGTCCTGCGGACAAAAGAGTGGGCAAGGCATATGTACCGATTAAAGCTGTTTAGTGGGGCTGTGAGATCAGTTTTTTTTTGTTCATGGATGACAATGATCAACTACGCCAAAGTTGCTATGATGACTAAATGCTTTCAAGTTGAGGATATTGCTAGTCTCCACTAAGAGGTTTATCATACTTTTCAGTATTATTCAGTAGATCTGCCTCTTAAAAGCTTAGAACAACGATATTCAAACACAAAACTTAATTAACGCTTTACTCAACAATATAGGAAACATGCGGTGAAGCATGCGGAATTCACACGCCACATAACTTCGAGAAAAGAATTGTTGAAATTTACTGTTTTTTAATTTTGATCACAGTTTGACATCAGAAGCAATAGTTTAGCATTTTTACAACAAAGTTGTGGAAAAAGTAATGCGTCTTTATAAATGCGTGCATAATTTCTACATGTAAACAAAAGTTGAGTCTGATTTACGATAATTATTCTTTCACTTTGAGTACCGGGGTTACAAATGAGCCTTTTTTTTTTTTTAACTACCTATGTTTTGCTTATCCTTGATGTATATGTATGTAGTTGACTGATTTAATAACTTCCCCTCTTTTTTTTTATGTTATTTTTCTCTTCTCATAAGACTTAGTGCGCTACATACTATTTTACTTATTGGACTGTTTCTACTCTTTTATTTAAAAGAAACTGCAGACTGTAAATTTTTGTTTTTTTAATTATCACTTTCTTTGTATTATTTAAGTTTATAATTCAATAAAACAATGCTTCTAATAAAATACGTCTAATACAAAATGCTGCTGAGCGTAATGGAGGCAAAGTAAAATTAACTAAATGCGCATATTATAGTTGCATTTTTATATTAACAGTTATATAATTTTAATAGTTATTTTTTTATTTTAGTAATAAAGCATGCGTTTAGAAACAGCTTTTTACGCATTCTTAGGATTTACTTAATTTAATAAATTCGTATCATTCACAGCTTAATCCTAGAGTATGGTTGCGACATTTGTTCACATTTGTTAAATAAATAAAAGTAACACTAGCTGTATGTTTCAGTTAATGCAAGTATAACTGAAGTTCATAAATGCGTTTGTTTTAAGTCTTCACGTGGTAAAATTAACAGAATTTTCATTGCCTGAGCTTGAACAGAAATTACTCTCTTTTTCGTTAAGTAGATGGCGCCACGATAAGTCTGTTATTTTGCTTGACAATAATGTTACTTAAACGGTAATTATATCTTATGTTAAAAGCAGAGATGGTGTTCAAAGTTTCCACGTTAAAATTAGCTACCAGGTAGCGAAAAATTGCTTACGTATGTATTATGAATCAATATTGACACCCGGCTAGTCGAACTAGAAATAGGAAAGAACAGAACCAAGTTTTATGCATTTGGGTGCCCTGGACGTGATTTTTTTTTCGGGGGGGGGGGCGAACACCTATATAGTATATAGGATAGGTACTGAACTTATCGCAAATGTTCGTACATAAAAGTTGCTATTAAACTATAGTCTATTTCTATCCCCATGGATCAGTCACTGTTTTTAGCGTTAGAACCACGCTTACAAATAAAATTAATTTATAAAAATTGTTTTAAATTACTTATTAAACAATAGCAATACGGAAAAAAATCAATTCAAATTAGTAATTAGAAAATAATTTGGTACTTTTCCGTTTCCCCGGCGCAAATCTCGCCAAGCAGACTTTATTGGCGACAACACACAGTATACACGTAAAAAATGTTAACAAATGTTAGTTTTAAGAATTTTTTATTTTGAAGGTATAAACTTTTTAATGTCGTTTCAAATTTTGTAAAAAGGCCAATAAATAAAGACAATAAATTTGTAAAAGACATTAATTTAAAAATTTACTATGCTTTCATGGTACAACACCCTGATTCGCCGGTTCATATCACGTGACTCCAAGAGATCTCATCTCACCTAAACTACGCTACAAAAATCTAATTCTCTCAGTAATTATCTACATCAATTTCAAGTAGTTAAATCTTAATTTAGAATGCAAGTTTAAATGCAAGAATTATTTCAATTCCTACGAATAGCTTACTCAGAAATTATGTAAAACCACTGTGCTATGCTTCGCTAGTGCATTTATTCATTACATCTTTCTTCGGCGACTGATGGCGGCTAAGTGAAATATCCCATTCTACCATCTCGATTCTTCTTCTCATCCTTTTCTTGTTCCAGACATTCTTTCATCTGATGCAGAGTAAAAGCGCGCTATCGCGCACTATCACTCTCTTTCCATTCGACACAAGTCCTTGACTTTGCCTTTTCTATAATTGGCCATCGGGTGAGCGGTATGGTTGCATCCTAATTGACGTAATTATCGCCCAAGAATGACCTTAGGGCATAAAATTGAACTATCTGGTAAAAATTTCATGTATTTGTATGCCAGCATTGAAAGAAACAACCAATCTGATAAGAAATGGCTGCGGCTTGTTTTGAAAATGAGGAGTAAAAGGTTACCAGCGAGGATATTCCGTTTGGCATCGGTTGTACCATTATTGGCGACTTTATCGTCTGCGCCGGCAAAACGGAAAAGTACCAATAATTTTGCGAATCTTTTTGTCTGCAAAATATCTTATAAAGAAAAAAAATTGCAGCACATCGCACATCGACTCGGTTTTACTTGGGTCATGGTTGAACTTAAATAAAATTTTAATTAGTGTAAGTTTAGAGAAACTACATTCCACACGTTCGGCCCATTCTGCATATACTATAAGTAATATACCCAAAGCTATCTATACATTCGATTTTTTTTTAGCCAAATTTTGAAAAATGTGTTCTTTAATAACGTTAACGCCTGGACAACTGGCATTATACATTCTTCTTCATGAAAGAAAAGTCTTGCAAATTCGAAAGTTTGTCCAACAATATATCTGTCAATGAACAATAGAAGGTGTTTTTTTTGGGGGGAGGATAAAAAACTTACAGGCAAATGTGATATTGGTGTTTAATATTTGAAAATCTGCTGGCAAGGAAATATATTTTCTGGAGGATACCAAACAGTTGGATAAGAACAAGCTGGTTGAAAAAGAAACACAGCCTCTAGTGTTGGATCTGAAGGAACTGAATCCGGAAAGAAAACGAAACTATTTCTGGGAAAGAATTTCGAAACTATTTCATGATACCCCAGGGTTTGCCTGTTTACCTCTGTAATACCCCAGGGGTCCCCGTCCTCCGTAATCTACCTACCTACCCTTTCCAGGGTTGTCGCATATGGTAAACCACTCGATTGAAAATGGAAATAATTCCGTTTGCACAGAGCAACTTTACAAGTTAAACATGATATCATAGAAAAGCAGAGAATACTGGGAACATGCTGAAGAACAAAATTAGAATCCCCGTAAGTAGACCTTACTCTAGTCTTGTAGTACTATGTCGGAAAATAACGCTCTTCCACCCACTGATTTAAAAGCATGGTGATTTGCTATTTATTACATAAAATTAAACAGTATGACAAAATATATGGTTTACCTCTTACCAGTAATTGAAGAAATAATGCGAAAAATTGTATCTACAAAATTCTGATTCAGGATATGCACTAAGTTTTTTCTCTCTTCTAAAGGAAGCAGGATTGAGAGTGAATGCAACAACATGTAAATTCCTCGGCAAAGAAGTACGATACTTGGACTATAAGGATAATAGAAACGGAAGATTCCAGAACTGCAGCTATCGAAAATTATCCACCACCTAACATGGCGAAAACATTGGTATCATTTTTAGTCTTGTGCTCTTATTACAGAATGCTCGTTAAAGATTTTTCTTACATAGCAAAGTCCTTATTAAATTTAAAAAGGAAAATGGGTAGATTAACTTGGCCATCAGAAGCGGACACGGCTTTTGGAAATCTTAAGGCGTCATTAATCTAAGGCCTTTTTTGAAATTTCCTGAAGCGGACGGTAAATTAGCAAACGTGCATCTGATTTCGCAAGAGGAGCTGCGCTTATGCTAAACAGGGAGCCAGTAGCGTATTTTAGCAAGACATGTAGCCTAACGAAAAAAAACTACACCGCTACCGAGAGAGAAACATTATCTGTCCTGTTGGCCGTCCAAAAATTTCGAGTTTATTTTGGCAAAGAACCAATTACAGTATATAAGAAAATGCCGCCATTGTATACCTGTACACGGGAAAAATTGTCCCGCAGACTTATATGAACGGCTCTTAAATTACAAGAATAATACTTCCGGGACACAAAATGTTATAGTGAATGCCCTATTGTAAACTAAACTAGATGATGAGGAAAAAGAATTAAAACTAGCCATGTTAACTTCTAAAAATTTAGACAAAACATTTATAAATGTCGGGAAGACAAACAATTGTTTCAGAACTGCAAGGAGACTCAAAATTTAAAAATATCTATGCTTGTCCAAATTCAAAATTAGTTTAGTTTATCTCGAAAAGAGTGTCCGTTTCAAATTCAATTTAGAATTCCTTAATCAACTGTGATGCTTACTAGACATTGAAAAAAAATGAAAACATTCTCTAAAGTCGAGCCAGTTTCCAGATGTGAGTACATTGAATGAAGAACAGGATGCCGAGGCATTTTATTCAAATCACATTAGTCGAAATTCTGTTAGTAGATTGGTTGGCAGTCTCCCATTTAAGGAAAAAAGCTCTCTTGGGTGACTCAAGAAATCAAGAAGGCAAACGATTTTTTCCCTTAGAAAGAAAGGAAACTTCAACGGAATCTGGAGCTTAAAACTTAATATACATACGGCTTGCAGTAATATCAAACTATGAATCATATGCAGATTGCATCAAAATTCGATTGTTCAAAATACTCATCAGAGTTTTCATTTTTTAGTTAGTAGAGATTAAAGTGAAATTACCAAATTACGGGTTGATCTGATGATTCTGCAAAGTCTGAGTCAGGAGTTTCCTTAAACGATATTTTCCATACTGGTCTAAAACTTCAAAATGAATAATTAGACGGTCTATTAAAATATAGAACTCAATATATCGAACTCACTGGAGGTATCAGAAAAATGTTCCGACAAATCCTAATCAATAAAATGTTGTCTATTTCCAGAGAAACTTTTAGAGAGGAAGCCCTGAAGAACCACTTCAAGAACTTCTGTACCGTACCGTACTTCAGTTCCGTACGTAACTTCTGACAGTTACGTACGTCACTATTTGGCCATTCGAACATTAAAACAACTTACCATAGAGGATCAAACAAGTTTTCAGAAGAGTCATACTGAAAGATGCCTAGTTAGATGTTGTTTTCACAAGAGCAAAGAATATTGAGGAAGCCTCATAAATGGTCGAACTCATGAAGAAAGTCTATTTTCTGTTAAGAAAATGGGTATCCAATGAACCAACAGTCATTGGATATTTACTTCAGAAGCTAAGAAGCCAAATAGACTTTTGAAAGAAAGGAGGTCAAATTCATACAATTCTAGGAATCATCTGTGATGCTAAAGAAGACGTATTCAAAATCAAAATAAATCCATATATTGAAGGCCTTTTAACAAAACGCCAACTTCTACCGCGAAAATTTATGACTGTCTTGGATTCTGGAAGAAAAATATTGGCTGGGGTGATTTATTACCTAACGATGTTTCCCAAACATGAAATCTATCTAAATGTCAAACTGAACACATTGCTGAAATCAAGATTTCACGATTCTTTATTTAAAGCCAATTGCAGCTCTTCTTCGTTCTCTATTCTAGATTCAACATTCTTGAAGAAATACAATCGCATTGATCAGACTATTTTTTTACTCGAACTCAGAAATAATTTTAGAATAGCTTAGTTCATTTCCTCATACATGAAAACGTTTCGTTGCTAACAAGATATCAAAAATTGAAGATTCAACTTCAGAAGCTCCATGGAATTACGAATAAAAAATCAAGAAAAATACAGCACATTGTGCGTCAGAAGGATTTCTCCAGTAAAACCTAAATGTCATACTTTGGAGTAGCATGACTCTCAATGTTTGTATCAGAGTAACATTTTTCCCGTTGTGTACAGATCCACAGCAAGCATGCATGGCTGATGTCAAATGGGAAGAAAAGAAATTATTTATGCCAGTCAGCATCACCATTTCAGATGCATCTGAAGTTACTGTTATGTTAGAAATGATTTCCAAATACCCAATGGCTATCAAAGTATATTAGAACAATCTCGGAGTGTTTAAGATTTATTAGAAACTATAAAATAGTACAGAGTCAAAACTCAGAAGCATATTATGCCCTGGAGAGCATGAAGAAAAAAAAACTAAATCTCTAGTTAAGCTCATTCAAAAATCAGAATTCAAGCTTGGGTACGACTATTAAAAAATATCCTTCTGAAAAATACAAAACTTATTCCACTCAATATTTTCCTTGATAGCAATGGAATTATTGGATTAAATACCTCAAACTTAAATCGAAATCAAAATCATCAAACTCTTATACCAAAGAATCCTTATTTCACAACATTATTGGTACAAAATTCACTTACATAGTGGTCTTGCACTTACTTTGCGTTGTATCTGTCAAAAATATTGTATATCTTCTGGAAGAGATGTAGTTTGATGAATTCTATATAAACGATTGATCTGCTTTCGACTGAAGTCTCTATCGTACAATACCATCATGGGAGACTTGTCTTCGTATGGATTTAGTGTTGGCAGAACATTCCTTAACGTTAAACTTGAGTTTGGTGGGTCATAGATAGAAAAACCTAATCTGATTCGAAGCGGAGTAAGAATTAAATTGTACATTGAATTTTTTAATTGCTTTTCCACTAAGGCAATTCACCTCGAAGTTACTTGCCTTTTTAGCAGCTTTAAGACGATTTATCTCCAGATGTGGAAACCCAGTAAATTTATATTCAGATAAGAAGGTATTTTCTCTCTCTTTTCAGCATGTCTTTCTGGTGTAACTGGAAACATTCTTCAGTTTGACTTCGAAAAAAATTCTAATGACTCTACAAGATAACGAATTTTCGAAGAGCAGCAGTCAGTCCTATTCAGTCCGTAACTCTTCTATCTATAACCAACGGACCGTAAAAAAACGAGTGTGATAGGATCGTACTTTTTCCAGTGCATGGAAGAAAGCTGTAGTCGTCCTTATATTTATACCTCGATGTTTGTGCCTCAGTGCACAAAATATTAAATTATTGTAGCGGACTGATCTGAGTTATATCTTTTTTCCGTTTCTCAGGAATCCGTCTCCGTGCTCTTCGATCAGAATGCCTGTGCTACTAAGCATATTAAAATGCATAAAGGAATTGATTGGAACCAAACGCAAAGTCCTAACCTTCAGTTCGTCTGATCTGCCCAAAAGTGTCAAGACCGGGTATCTCCATTGCCATTTGCCCTGTAAGATCTTGCATCCCTAAAGCCATGCGATGTTTCCAGTGTCACGTTTTGGCTACTCAAAGATGTCATGGAGCGAAAAACTTACATGTACGCGCTGCACTTTCGATGATCATGACAAAGATTCTTGCAACGCTGAGCCTCTGTGTGTAAACTGCAAAGACCACCTCACAGCTCTCTCTTATTCTCGCTCAAAATGAAAAAAAGGGGGAAAGGAGGTACAGACTGTAAAAACACGAGAACACAACGTGTACTGAAGCTAGGAGATTGAAATTAGGCAACTCAGAATACACAGTAAGCAGCCCAAAAAATATACAAATATACAGTAAGCAGCCCAGAAAATAAAAAAGAAAGGAATATCTACTCCGATGCGTACAAGTTCATTAGAGAGCATGTGCTCAAACGACATAGATTTCGAAATGGAAATAAAACCGGGAATGAATATCCCTAAATATCTTCTACCCAGGAAAATGAAAAACCAGTCCAGGCAAAGCGAATCTTCACAATGGCTCCTCTGTTGTCGTGCAACATTCGCGAATAAAACAATAATCTATTTTATATAAAAGACGTCATTGATAAATATCATCCTGTCTGCTTTGCAACACAGGGAACGCTTTGGAAATCCAACCTAAAGTTCAAGCATCGGAGATTTGGCATTTTTTATTTAATTACAGCAAAGAACTTGAGGGCTATCTGCCTAAAAGAAGGGATGCCTTCCTAGAGGACTTTCTAAAGAAGACTGGCTTGTATACACTTTACACATGGAAAGAAAACTACGAAAACGCCCATGCAGTAAGCCGTTAAGCGGGATTAGAAACCCCTGGGCCCAACTACCAGTGTTCAGCGACTTTATCGCTCAGCCGCTGGTGGGTCCTAAGCTTCGGAGGTATTCCTTTGTTAGGAAAGATAAGGTTTCTAATTGATCGTATCCAGCGGTTGTGTACGTCTCCTCAAATCTCTTAACTACCAAATACGCATTCTTAATCTCTCTGCTTGCAGTATACAAATTAATATACAAAGTTGATTTCGTATGTATTTGGTGTTTCGTATGTATTGGTGTATTCCATAAATGTAGTGTGCTCCATATTTATTTGGCACCCAATGATCATACCAAAGAGCAGGAATTGCATAATTTACTAGAGACGTTACCCAAACCTTTCGTTATACTAAACGATTACAACGGTCACAGTTATAAGGTATTTCTTCCGCCTTCTTAGCATGCCTTCGTGGTGTGGTGGTCTGCACGCTCAGCGCGTAATTGAGAGGTCCACGGTTCGATTTCCGGCCAAGGCGCTGCATATTTTTCTTCTTGGCTGCTTGCAAAAAAATACCTAATGTCTCTACAACAGTTATGTTTGGGGAAGTAGAAATAAAAGCTAACATGACAAACAGATTTATCAAATTATCAATAATCACACTTTTGCCTCGTTAATACCGGAGAGCAAACTTATTTCCACTAGATTGCCAGGATATTTCACAGCATTGACCTCGCCATTTCTGTTTTTCCATCGGTTCAGAGATCCTTGAAGACATGGTGAACGATGTGCCTATAGGGAATGCAGTGGAAGCCTTCACGAAGGTTATTATACAGGGAGCTCAATATTGTATTCTAGTTTTATCTTACAAGATTTCTAAAATATTCGAAACATGGTGGAACCGATAGTAACAGAGATAACAGTGAAAAGCTTGGGATAAATTTCACCGCTACCCCACACTGAAAATGTCGTCGCCTTTAGAAAAGGCCAATGTATATGCACGAAGAGTGTGGCGGCGAACGGACTCTTAGGTATTTTATGTGTCTGGAATAACATCTAGGCTGAGTAAGAGAATATGAGAGAGAGATAGAAAAGCATGTGCGTTATATAAAGACCACTCACTCTCCTTCGTGGAAAAAACGACTGAGTGATTAGCGCCACAGACAAAATAGCGAATACAATTGGTGAGACTTGCCGCCTTCTGCAGTGGCACTTGTTACTCTCCAGCGTTTCTTTTAGTCAAGCGGCGCTAAAAAAATATCCCCATTGTGTTCAGCTTAGAATCATATAATGGCAGTTCCACCATACTTTAGCTAAACGAGCTTTAATGTAGACAGGTGTATCTAGTCCAGGTTCAGATGGCGTGAGTTATGAAATGATGAAGCATCTCTCCTGTTAATCATTGGCTATACTTCTCATTCTATAAACCCGAGTGTGATAGGATCGTACTTTTTCCAGTGCATGGAAGAAAGCTGTAGTCGTCCTTATAGCTAAGTCAAGACGCGAAGAAGCCCTTGAAATATTGGTCTATCACACTTATTTGGAAATTCCTTGAAAAACTAGTAAACTGCCACCTAGTCTATTGCTTGAAAAAAATTGTGTCATTTCGCCTTATTAGAAAGGTTTCCACAAAGGAAGAATGACCATTGATAATTTACCATTCATTTAGACTTTGTAAAAAGAAACCATCTAGTTTCTGTCTTCTTAGACATTGAAAAGGCTTATGACATGGCACGGAGATACGGCATATTACGTGATCTTCACTTTTATGGGTTGCGTTTCAATATACCAGTATTCATGCAGAATAATTTTATGGCAAGGACTTTCAAAATAAGATTTAGCTCTGTGTTATCAGGTATTTTTTGTCAAGAAAAGGATGCGCCCCAAGGTTCTGACCACTCCCTACTACAGATTTAGGATCATTGTATGGTGATGACTTTCAGGTAACTCAAGTAGCACAGCAACGTCGTAACGACGTTGCAAACTCGTCACGGATGTCCTCTCAAAAACGTTGCAATATGTCGTCTTTAAGACGCCCAGATGTTCGCGAACATCCACTGTTTTGCAACCGTTGCAAAGACGTCTTTATTACGTCTTTGCAGATGAGTATTTCTCCCAGACGAGTATTTCTGAGCTTTTGTCGTATAGACGTCGTTATTGCCTCTTTCGCAGGTGATATTTTGGATGTGAAAGCATCGTATCACGACGTCTAAAAGAAGCCTAAATGTTCGCAAAATTCTACCTTTTTGCAACAGTTGTGAAAATGTCGTTATTATGTCCTTGTCTTAAATATTGATTTATGCAGAAAAATAAGCTTAATAATTAATATATTTTTCTTCTTTTTAAATTTTTGTATTCCTTGTATTTTTCTAAAGTTAAAATATTTTATCATTTCCTTAAAACCAGAACATAATACAATTTTTTTCTCTTTACGCTAAATATTCATAATTAATAATAGCCTTCATTATTTTCAGTACTTTAAACTATATTTTTTAAATAACTTAAATTCTAAGTTAAGATTATTTAAGATTTCATCATTTTTTCCCTTAAGTGAGAGTAATTATGAAAGTGGTTATTATAAATATATAACATTAATAGTAGGTTTTAAGTAAATAAAACTCAATTAGACATAAATAAAAGTAAAGATATATATGTGGGTAAAAAAAAGAGCGTTTCTGATAACAGCATTATCACACTTATTTCTGTTAAATCTCAGAGAGACATTGAAAATTGCGCCTGTCATGACAAATTGGGAAGCGTTTCTTAAGGTAACATAATTAGTATTTTACCTGAACTCAAGTATAAATAAATTTATTCGCGTTTCACAGTAAAAATTATAACCATTAACTTCTATATCTCCAAGATATGCAAATGAAAGACAGTATAAAGTAATTAATATATGTGATAAAAATATACCTAAATCTAATAACTCCCCATATTCATATCTAAAATGAAATAATAACCTAACAAACAACAATCATGACGGCACTATTTAAGAAAAAACATGAACTAGTAGTGTTTGAAAGTATAAATAGCAGAAGGAAGGTAACAGAACTAAAATTTCCAATTAATAAAAAAATATTTGTGTTTTTTAAATAGTAAGCAATTAAAAGTGCAAAAATTATGAATTGCAGTATTTACACTAGTATTGCTGATGATTCTTAACATCATTTCTTTCGATCATATGTTAACGTATTTACTTATTTTTAGTTTCTACATTTGAGAATAGTGGTAGATTACAATGATTTTTTCATGCACTTTTTATAATCAATAACTTTCCTTTTTGTTACTGTACAGAAATAATTGAAATAATATAGTATACGATAGTAAGCTAAGTACGTTAGAGTAAGCTCTTCGTTAAATAGCAACGATGAAACTTTTCGTTTCGATTTATTATGAATTTCTTTGTTATCACAAGCACATAAAAAGTAAGCGAAGAAAATAGAATATACTTAAATTTAATAAAATATAAGAGCTAATTTCCAACATTCGTTTATAGAGATAATCTCATAAACATACATAACGGCAATATTTAAAAAACGCGAATTACACAGTGTTTGGAAGATAATAAAACTGCAATTTGCAATCAATAAAAAATATTTAGTGTTTTTTAATATTATACAATTAAATATCACATAATTATAGGTTACAATATTTCATAGAAATGCTAATATTTCCTTAACACTAGATTTTCGATCATACATTTCATACATTGCTTAAAATCATTCATCTTTTCTGCATACTGTACAAAAGACAATATACTATAGTATGTGCATTATTGTTAATTTTAATAATTAATTAATTGCTTATAAACATATATCTAATTCCTCTTCAGCAGTCATATTAAGTACTGGTACCAGTCCAATAATATCTTTGTATTTTGAAAATAATGAACATATCATAACAGCTTGAATTGTTGTTTGCTTCTGTATTCATTGCATTTTAAGCATAGCAGAAAGTGGCTTACCGTTGTATGTTATTTTTGGTTTTATATGAATTAATTCTGAAAGCCAACTTTTTAATATGAACACAATAATCGATTAATATGAATGATATGCGATATAGCGCTTATAACGTTATAACCGAAGCACAAAGCTAATAAGTTTATCCTAATATTGCACCGCTGGAGCCACAGCGATTGGAGTCAGACACTATTTCACGAACCACAGAAACACTATTTCACGAATACTATATTCCACAGACCACTATAGACCACAGAGACACTATTTCACGAACACTGGATTCACGATAGCAGATATTCACACACAAAATAAGCACAAATTCAGCATTCTGACGATAATTTCACTCGCTGAAGGCAGTTGAAGCAAATACATACAGAACAATGAGAAGATTCACAATGCGTTCTTTGATTGACAGTGCGTTACATTTACTTTTAATATAAACAATATTATTTATATCAGCCATTGCTTGATTCAATTTGAAACATGAAGTAAGCCTTTTCAGGATGGCATCTTTACCCAATGACTTGAAAGAACTGCTAGAATCTGAATTAATTGCGCAGTTGTTCGAATTTGGCAGGTGACAGGTGACGGAGGACGGGGACGCCTGGTGTTTAACAGAGGTAAACAGGCATATGTCCCGCGCCCTCCCCTATCTACCGGAGGTTTATTGAGATCTTAAAAGATTTATTACATTGCCATACAGGGGCAGATGAGAGATACATTGGCTATTTATATTGTATTACAGATTTAGGTTTGCAAGGTATACGTTACATAACATACTGGTTACACATTTAAGAAAAAGAAAAGAAAAAAGAAAAAGAAAAAAAAATATTAACATAACACATACATGACATGACACATAAATACTATTAATAAAGAAGGTACATGCGCTTAGCAGAAGGAAGATACTGTATTTCCTTAGATGCAGAGGAGTACTTACATTCACTTAAGACCCTGAATTAGTGGGGTTGGCATAGGTCTTGCCCCAGGGCGGTTATCTGGCTGATTATTCTGCAGATGGTATTCACTGTGCCTTTGTTATTAACGATAAATCGTTTGAAGGCTATTTGGTTGTCTGCTGGCAAGTGGAGGTGATTATCCTCCGTGAGCGGGCATTCAAAGATGTAATGGTCTGGAGTTTCGAGCGACCCACAGACGCACAAGCCTGTATGAGAGATACCAAATCGCTCAAAATAGGTGGGAAAAGGCCCGTGCCCCGAGATGTAATTAGTGATGGGAGGTATGGAGTATTGGCGCTCCATTTTCACTCTAGGCAGAAATAAATTGGTTCTGCGACCCGTATCACAGGTCTCCCATTCAGCTTGCCACTTCTGCAGACCTTTTTCCTTAAGAGTTCTCTTGAGATACGAGGGTGGCGCTGGAATAGTTACCATCTGTGCAGCTATGTTGCTTGCTGCCTCCTTTGCCAGTTGGTCAGCTGTCTCGTTACCCTCGTTGTTAACGTGTGCCTTAGTCCATATTAAATTTACAATTAGTTGAGGATGTGATTGTAGAATATTCTGGAGGTCCGCTACCAATGGGGAGGTGTGGTTATGGTTGACTAGGGCGAATAGCGTTGACATGCTATCTGTAAACAGCATTGCATCGGTGATCCCGCTGTGAATTGCATGCTGAATCGCAGTGGTAATGGCTATGACTTCAGCCTGGAATGTACTGTTTATTGGTTGAAGATGCCCCTTCCACTCGATTTCCTTGCATCCTCGGTGGTACAGGACGAAGGCACTACCTGTACCCTCGTCGAGCTTGGATCCATCTGTATAGTACTGCATTGGGTACCGTGGATCCTGTATTGTAATTTGCTCGCCACTTCTGCTGACGTGAATCCTTATATTTCTTCCCTTGTGCGCAGGGTGCGTCTCCAGGGTATTCTTTGGATGCTCATACTGAACTGGACTATAAGTGTTTCCGCAGAAAGTAGCTTCCTTCTTTAAATGGATAACAGTAGCGTAAGCAGCTTCAGTTTCTGCGCGTATGTGCTGTGGCATTAGACCAGATAATACCACTGCTGCACTAGTGGCCGTTGTTCTGTAGGCCTTACACAAGAGTAAGGCGTAAGGTCGTTGTATAATTCCCAGCTGTTTGACTTTTCTACCACTCATCGGATTGGCCCATATTGCTGAAGCGTAAAGGGCTATTTTCTCTGAGACTGTGAGATAAAGAATTTTCTGTATGTGGGGATTTTGACCCCAGTTTCGCCCCTGAAATAGGCGGGCTTTTCTTGCTATTTCGGAAGTTCGCTGTTTAATACTTTGGAGGTGGGGGATCCATGTTAATTTATTGTCCCACAGAAGGCCAAGGTACTTTAAGGTGTTATTGATTTTAATGTTCCTCTGCATTAACTTGATGCATGGTTTGCGTCTCAGGTTGGCTCTTTGCTTCGGTATGATCAGGGCACAGGACTTTTCAGCAGATAGTTGAAGTTTAAGTTTGCCGCAGAGTTCTGCAAAGAGTGCACAAGACTCGGTGCCATTCTTCTCAAGCTCGTCGCGGGTTCTTCCTTGTACTAACAGTGCGGCATCGTCAGCGTAGGCGACGATGGACGTATGTCTTGGCCATGTGGCCTCCAGGATGGCGTTGAAAGTAATCGTCCAAAGAATCGGTCCCGCACACGAGCCTTGCGGACAGCCCCTTTCTTGGTGTTTTGAATAACACAGAAGTAACAGTGTATTGAAATAATGGCCTGTTTGCCATTATTTCAATACACTGTTACTTTCTGACCGTTCTAACAAAATTACCTTGGTTGATGACAGTTGCGATCCGTTGTTTGAAGCTTGACCATTCTGTGCACCATATTTCTCTCTGGCGTTTAGTAGTAACTCCGTTGTTGTGAGTTATTAGTAGACTTCTGTCCTGCAGGTAGTGGCAGAGGACGCTGTAGAGATTGATGGGGCATTGCGCTTTCCTGAGTGCCTGCTTGATTGCTGGCCACCAGAATGTATCAAAGGCACTCTGGAGGTCCAGCGAGATGAAGGCGGTGTGCAGGTTGCCTGATCTATTCCTTTGTATTTCCTCCAAGATAGCGTGCAGAGCATGAGTGGTGGATTGTCCAACTCTAAAGCCGAATTGTCTATTACTGAGATAGCGGCTGCGATGAAGGTGAAATCTGAGTCTATTGACTATTAACTTCTCATATATCTTCCCTAGGGAGGATAGAAGGCATATTGGCCTGAAGGAGCGCGGATTTAACGCGCAAATCTCGAGATGTTCATAATGATGTTCATTATATATATGTGCATTCAGTAAATACTGCTTCCCCTTCCGCCATATATATTGGACAGCCGTGAATTCGTCCTTACTTCAAAAAATAAGAAATAAAGTCATATTTTAGTAGTGAAATAGTTGCTAACGCGTGATTTGCATTGATTTCGGAAATAGGATTTTTTTAGTATATAAAATGCATAACTTAATAACTTACTTTATAGATTAGTTTCATTTTTAAAAATTTTGCTATTATATTTATAAAAAATATTTTAAGTATTAATTATTTTAACAAAATTTTAAACAATTATTTAGCACGTATTTTTAGTACTAATTAAATTTAATAAATCAAAAGTATTTATATTAAATTTACATTTCATTAGATGAATCTACCTTAGATTAATATATTTAGATGAAATAAAGTAATGAAACATTGCAAAGTAAATCTTATCCGGACTTCAGACTCTTGAAAGGGCAGATTTAGTCTCTTTTCATTCTAAAAATAATGCTGATGAACTAAAAAAAAATGCTAAAACGACCAGGTCTAAAAGCGGTCCTATCATGATGTTTCAACGACGTCGACAAATTGCAAGATGCAACAGCAAATATTTTGCGTCTTCCCAACGTTGTAAAGACGTCGTAAAAGTTACCACAACCACTTTGCAACCTCTCGGACCAGTTTGCAACGTCGTGTGCTACTTGGGAAGCTATTAAGGTACGTGAGATATGTAGAGAGACAACTGCAGATCACTCTTAACCGAATCTAGAAATGGTCAGAAATATATTTATATTTCATAAGTTATATTTCCAAAGGAAAAGACCTTAAGTGTGCATATTTGTAAAAAAACGGAATCTTCAACATGAGCTTTATCTTCAAAGGTCACCAATCCCAGTGGTATCTAAGGAGTTCTTGGAAGTGATGTTCGACCGAAAACTCACTTCCCTTCCTCGCGTCCTCTATCTGAGGAGGTGATTGTGACTCAGTTGTTTATCTTTCTGCCCGTTTGCAGTTTTGATTAAACTTTATCATATTCATCATCAAGATATGCTGCGGATGTTTCGAACTTCTTCATTGCAAACTCTATATGTTGAATGTTATGAATCCTCACTTCAACTAAGGTGTGAGCAATTGCCTGTTTGCCATTATTTCAATACACTGTTACTTTCTGACCGTTCTAACAAAATTACCTTGGTTGATGACAGTTGCGATCCGTTGTTTGAAGCTTGACCATTCTGTGCACCATATTTCTCTCTGGCGTTTCGCTCATTAAGTGAAGAACGTCACATGACGGACCTTAATACCCAGGCAGTAAAGCACTTTAAAACTCCTCCTTGGAAGAATACGAAGATTTGGCTTTTTCATGTATTCCAGAATGTTGGCAAGAAAGATAGTAACGAGTTTATATATAGGCAGCTCTTCTTCGAGCACAGACATAATAGTTATATTCCTGTGTTTACAGGCGGATCTAAAGTAGTGCATTACGTTGGTGCATCATTTATTTTAGAGAACCACTTGGAAGGTACAAGACTGCACAATGTTTGCTATGTCCTCACCTCGGAATTAACTGCTGCTCTTCAATTCCTATCCAAGCTTTGACAGAGAAAATTTATCATATTTGCTGATTCATTTAGTACTTTAAAAGCCTTAGAAACGTTTTCTGGCACGCAGAATCCTGCGGTAGTATACATCATAAATCTGCATCTAAACGTAAGAAGTCGTGGACACGAGATACTTTACTACTGGATTTCCGGTCATATAGGTATAAAGAGTAACGAGCTGCGGACATTGCAGCAAAGTCTGCAGTTCATGTTTTAAATCGGCTTGTTCCTAATAGTGATATAACAAAAAAACTCATTAAACAAAAGTCTTGAACAAGTGGCAGCAACTCTAGGATATTCAGTTTAATAATAAGTTGAGAAGCGTCAAGCATAAAATATAATACTGGGAGGCTGCTAGATTTCGGAGGGATGAAGTAATTTTAACGCGTCTCCTAATGGTTGTTTTTTGTTACTCATTAACATCTTTTAAATGCCGAAAACGAGCTTATTGGTTCCAACTGGAATGTTGTTTTATTAGTTCTTCACTTTCTAATTGAGTGTCAATATCTTGACAGACTTCGACCGAAATATTTTAGCGACTTGCCTCTTAACCGAATAATCTGGAAAAAGATCAATACCAGCTTATTTCATTACCTTAAAGACATAGATTTTCGTTATTTAATTTGATCTAATTTTGGAAGTTGTTCCTTGATGTTCTAGTACTCTGTATTTTAATGTATCTCCTGTTTCTTGATTTGATTGCTTCAAATTTGAAATCATCTGAGTTTTAAAATTATTTCAACTCAGAATTTATCATTTTATTACCTCATTTGATTTTATGAATCTAGTCTGGTTTTAAATTTGTGTTTGGAAAGATTTAACATGCGTCTGGCTCGTATGACTTTTCAGGCTCTACGACAAAAAGTACTCCGCTACTACTACAGGCAAGCACTTCCAAAACATATTCAGAAGCTCCAGAATTCGAGTCCTGACGAAACGGCACATTTTTCATGTCTTCGACTGTAAAATAAAAACCTGGTCACTCTAGAGCTATAGCTTATATATTTCAAACATCAGTGAGGGAAGATATGAAGATTCTGTTGAAGGTATTCGTGGTTCATTTCTGTTTACTGTTACAACTTCGCTAAATCGAGACGAGCAGATGAATAAAACAGAATTAAAGTTCTTACCTTAATAAAGTGTAATCCAAGCTGCAGAGGTAAGGAACTCGATCATTGTATTAGCAAACACAAAATAACATATTTATTAGGTATATGAAGAGAAAAATATCTAGAGATGATTACATGCGTTGTTTACTGTCCATTGCATAACGCGAGAAGGCGAGAAGTGAGTCATACAAGGAGAGAATGTTTCTCCTTGTTTTTTGGATCAAGTCCAATCACAGTTAGCGGGGGTGAGTGGGGAGTTGCACAGCCTCATCGCTATCGTTATGAATTGCTCCACAATCTCCCACTCGATGAGCTGTTCTGTCCAAAGTAAGCCCGATTCCTTCAATAAAAACTCCAGCTGTTGTCTGGGCAAAGGTTTCGTGAACTTGTCTGCATACATCATTTTACTGTTGCAGTGTATTAATTTAACAATCCCTTGATTTTGTAGATCACATACGTAGTGATATTTCACATCGATGTGTTTGGTGTAGCTGCTTCCTTTCTCTTTTCGGGAAAGATTTATGCATGATATATTGTCCTCGTATACGATATTCGCTTCCTGTTGAGCGAAACCTAAATCTCCCATCAGTTGTCTAATCCATTGTAGCTCCTGCAGTGTTAAGGCTAGAGCGATGTATTCGGCTTCTGTCGAAGATAGGGCGACGCAATTTTGTTTCTTGCTTCCCCATGATACCGTACTGTTTCCTATTTGAAATATATATCCGGATGTGGATTTTCTGTCAGAGGTATCTCCTGCCCAATCAGCGTCACTGTAAGCTTTGATGACTGGTGCACCATTGGATTTTAGATGTAATTTGTAATTAATTGTAGCTCTCAAATATCGTATGATTTTAATGATACCGTTCCAGTCCGATGTTGATGGATTTTCTACTTTTCTGCTAAGTATTCCAACAGAATTTGCTATGTCAGGTCTTGATACTATTGCTAAATATAAAAGTGCTCCCACTGCTTCCCTATACTTCCGATTATCGGGAAAAATGTCATCCTGGTTGTTTTGGTTCTTCGTGAAATTCGTAGTCATGGGTGTATAGCTTAGTTTCTTTGGTGACTCTCCGTCGAATTTTTCGATCATACTATTAATCTTGTTAGCTTGATGAAGTTTAAAGCTTCCGTCTTTTTCTCTTTCGATTTCAATTCCTAGATATGTAGACACTTCTCCAAGATTTCGAATGTCGAAATATTCTTTGAGAATTCGTTCAACTTCTTGAATTGATTCACACTTGTCGCTCGCGACTAATATGTCATCAACGTAAACGATTATGTAAGTTCTTGCGTTTTTCTCGATTAGTGTGAAGGAACATGGATCAGCCTTTCCTTGAACGTATCCTTGTTTGCGCAGGATTTCAGCTATCTTGTGATTCCAGTTTCTGGCTGCTTGTTTTAGTCCGTAGATACTTTTATTCAGTTTACAGACTTTATTTGCTTCTGAAGCAGAGATGTAGCCTTCCGGTTGCTTCATATATATATCTTCTTTCAGATCTCCATATAGAAACGCTGTTTTTACATCGAAGTGATTTACGTGCATTTTCCTTTGAGCTGCTATTGCCAAAATAGTCCTTATTATTGTATATTTTACGACTGGTGCGAATGTTTCGTCGTAGTCGTGCCCAAATTTTTGGCAATATCCTTTAGCTACTAAACGAGCTTTATATCTGATAATATTTCCTGTAGCGTCGGATTTTGTTTTAAATGTCCATTTGTTTCCAATTGCTTTCTTTCCTTTTGGAAGATCGACTAGTTCCCATGTTTTGTTCCTCTTCAGTGCTTCCATTTCTTCTTTCGTAGCTTTTAACCACAGTTCCTTTTCTTTGGTAGGAAAAGTTTGAAGTTCTTCCCAGTCTTTAGGAACTTTGATTTCTTCGTTCTTAGCCATGTATGAGAATCTGTTTGGTGGGATTCCTTTAGTCGTTCTGTGGGATCTTCTCGGTAATGGGGGAATTTCTTCTGTTTCAATTACTTCCTCTGTAATATCATTTGGACGTGGTTCTGTCAATTTATTTTCTTTAAAAGGCCATTCTATTTCCTCATGCTGATCATTTAATTGACAAGGCATTTCTTCTTTTTTGTTTTCATTGAATATCACGCTTCTTCTGATCACGACGTTGTTTGCATGTGGCATGTAAATTCTATATCCTTTAATACGGTCACTATATCCAACAAGAATTCCTTTTTCTGCTCTTTCGTCTAGTTTGCTTCTTTTCTGCTTTGGAACTCGACAATAAGCTGTGCTGCCGAAAACTCTGATATGGCTTAGGTTCGGCTTCTTATTATTCCATAGTTCATACGGTGTTTTTTCAACTGATCTTGATGGTAGCCTGTTCTGTAGATAGGTGGCTGTCATTACGGCTTCACCCCAAAATTCTCTTTTGAGTCCTGAATCGAGTAGCAGGCATCTTGTCATTTCCATTAAGTGTCGATTTTTTCTTTCTGCTCTACCGTTCTGTTGCGGTGAATATGCTACGGAGGTTTGATGTTCGATTCCCTCTTCCTTTAGATAGTCTTCAATCTCTTTGCTTGTATATTCTCCTCCATTGTCTGTTCTTAAGACTTTTGGCTTCTTTCCAAATTTGTTCTTCGTCATGGTTACAAATTGTTTTAACTTGGAAATAGCTTCATCTTTTGTAGCTAGCAGATAGATCGTTGTGTATCTCGAATGATCGTCGATGAATGTTATAAAGTATTTCTTTCCTCCTAGAGATGTTGTACCGATTGGTCCACAGATATCTGAATGTATCGAGTCTAGAACTGATTTCGCTCTATGGTTGTTTAGCTTGGGATACGGCAATTCAGTCATTTTTCCTCTGATACAGCATTCGCATTCTTTTTCCTTTTTGGCTTCTCCGTCAATTCTTATTCCGGTTGCCAGGTCATCATTCTTCAGCCTCTTGATTGCTTCATAATTTCTATGTCCTAGCCTTCTATGCCAAAGATCTATACTATTTTCTATTCTTTCTGCGGCTGCAATTTTGGCTGTTTTTCTTTGCGATTCAACTATGGTGTATAAATTTCCTTCTGCTTTAGCAATTCCTATGGTTTTATTTTTCTTCTTTATTCTGCAAATATCTTCTTCAAATTCAACTGTGAATCCTTTCTTTGTAATTTTTCGTACGGATATCAATCCTCCTTCTAGGTCAGGAACGTACAGAACATCTACGAGTCTCACTTCTATTTCGTTATCTTCGTCGTCTGTACAGTATAAGTATCCTTCTCCTATACCTTCGGACTTCATCTGCGTGCCGTTAGCAATTGTTATCTGCTCAGATTTGCTTCTATCCAATTTGGTAAAAAAGTTTATGTTATCGGTCATATGACAAGTAGCACCTGAGTCAACTGACCAGTTTGAGTTTTGAGATTTTCTTTCTTTGGTGACTTCGAACGTGTAATTCTCAGTCTTCTCATGATTCTTATTTTCGTTTTCATCTTCATGTGTATCCTCGTTTACAGCAACTTTCGTTTTCTGTTTATTTCCATAATTTCCTTTATTTGTTTGCTTTTCATTCTTGAAAAATGAGTTACTTTCGTTTTTATCTTTTTCTTTGTGGTTATTTAAGAATCTGCACTCTTTTTCTAAGTGTCCTATTTTTTTGCAATAATTGCATCTTCGTTGATTTAAATGCTTGAATTTTGTGTTAAAATTCGTTTTGAAGGCAGTCGTTTCTTCTGCTCGCGTTACTTCTTTTCTTCTCAGGCATTCGTCGATGAGTTTCGTTTTTACGTATTCCAGCGTTAGTTCTTCTTCTGGGCGTGCTTCTAAAGCTGTAATGAGATTTTCGTAGCTTTTTGGTAAGCCGCTTAGTAAGAGCGCTGCAATGTGACTGTCCTTTATGTCTTCACCGATTCCTCGCAGTTCGTCTACGATTTCGAGCATTTTGTTGACATGTTCTTCGAGTTTGTATTCGTTTTCTGCTTTTAACGTATACAACTTTCTCAGAAGGTAAAGTTTACTGGAAAGATTCTTTCTTTCATGTATTTTCTTTAATTCATTCCATATTTCTTTGGCTGTCGTTTTATTTCTTATGTGTATGATTTGGTTGTCTTCTACGAGTAAACTAATGGTAGCTTGTGCTTGTTCATCTCGTTTTCTCCATTCGACGTTTATTTCTTTTGGTGTATCATCTGCTATTAAATCCCATAAATTTTCCTTTTTCAGGATCATTTCAAGTTTGTATTTCCATACTTGATAGTTGTTATTGTTTAGTTTCATGATCGAATATTTATTTTCGCAGCTAGTAGCCATTTCTGCTTCTGTATTTCGAATGCGCAGTACGCAACTATGCAGTTTTGTTTCGCTTTTGAAGACAGGCTTGGCTTTTTCTTTTTCGGATTATCCAGCGATAATTTATGGTAAAGTATCTTTTCTGTTTTTTTTTTTTTTTTTTTTTTAATTTTATTCTTAATGGCTTATCTCGATGTATTTTATGCGTTTAGTTGAAGTAAACATATTTTCAGTCTCATAATCTTTTGTTGAAGGTATTCGTGGTTCATTTCTGTTTACTGTTACAACTTCGCTAAATCGAGACGAGCAGATGAATAAAACAGAATTAAAGTTCTTACCTTAATAAAGTGTAATCCAAGCTGCAGAGGTAAGGAACTCGATCATTGTATTAGCAAACACAAAATAACATATTTGTTAGGTATATGAAGAGAAAAATATCTAGAGATGATTACATGCGTTGTTTACTGTCCATTGCATAACGCGAGAAGGCGAGAAGTGAGTCATACAAGGAGAGAATGTTTCTCCTTGTTTTTTGGATCAAGTCCAATCACAGAATGCGGGGGTGAGTGGGTGTTGCACAGCCTCATCGCTATCGTTATGAATTGCTCCACAGATTCATTTTTAGAATACGTGTCAGCTAACAACAGTATTGAGAAAACGTGTGTAAAAACTGACTATGGTGTTATAGAAAGTGTAACAGAATTAATTATTGAATTTAAGGATTAACTATTGAATTAGTTGTTACTTATCTGAAAAGCTTAAAACTGATATGACGATTTGCAACATACAAAATGCCGTCTATTAATCTCAGCCGCTTAATATACTCAAATATGTTTGGAAGTAATTTTAATAAGCGGCGGGTACTGTGCATTTATTCATTATTAATTATTTTGTAACTTTTAATTAATTGTTTTGCATGTATATATGTATTATAATTCTGTTAATATATCATTTACTTGGAGGCCTTTTATTTTATCTTGCTATTTCTTCAGATCCTCCATCTATATGCATGTGGGTTGCAATAGAAAACGTCTGGTAAGCACTGCTTTAAATGAACAACATTTAATTATGCTGAAAATTGTACTGGATTGTGCATCATACATGCAAAAAGGTTTGAACTTAATTAGCCACCGACAGCTCTGAACCATAACTAAAAACATATACGACGGAAATGTAGACAGACTATGGAAATAATACGTTTTTTAAGAAAGAACTAAAAGCAGAACAATAATAAGTGCCCTTAAAAGATATTTCCCAAAGGAAGTCCCCAAATTTAAAGGACATGACGTTGCAAAACAGGAGCAAAGTAAACTTCTTTCTAGGGCACGAAAAGATTAATCTAATTAAAACAAGCGACATATATTTATTCATGCTAAGGATCAAAGTACTTCCAAAATTATTTAACAATGCGGCTAAGTTTAAATCTGCACTTTCCTGTTGCAGCATTTAGGAGAAAGTCCCTATCATTAATCAAACTGCCATTTCCAACAAAGCTCTTCTCTGACACGCCTGTATATCAACTGGTCAAATCAATTAACTCCAGTTCTAAAGATCCACTTATTCTATTGCTTGTTAACCTACTACTTACATGTAAGTATATGAAATGCTTAATATCTTCCGAAAGCATGAAATTAAATTGATGACTGATATAATATTTTTTTACAAAGTAAAGGAAAGTTACTTAACAGAGAATATTTCATTTGAAAATAATGCATATATTTTTTTGAGGTTCTGGTTAATATTCGTAAAATTTGGTACATATTATAAAGGTTATTTGAAGTAGTATATGAATTAGGAAATAAATTAAACATGTTTATTAAACATGTTTAAAAGGCAGTCCTCTTCCACGTGCCTTATATTTCCCGTTCCTTTCGTTCTTTTTACGGAGGGTTCTGCAATAAATTTTTCTTTGCACGATCATTTCTGATGAAATACGTTGAGCACAAAGAAATTCAACAAATTCTGGCTTTATTGAATTATATTGCAATTATTGTAATTTTTCATAACGCTCATTAAAAATGCTAAAAAATTCCTTATTCCAGCAATTTTGCTGTCACCAATTTCTTCATATTGTTACGAATTTTGTACATATATAAATAATTTTAGTGAAATTTTACCTGAAAAATCTACCCTTTTTTTTTTATCTAAAGAAACGATGCTGTGTCAGAAAAATAAGAATATAGAGGAAAGTTTATTTAAAACTGAGTAAATGACTATCTCGCTAAATTTGAGTAGATATCGCTAGGTTGGCGAATGTTTTGGCGTCTAATTTTGTCTCCAAATTTGTCGGAAAATCGCCAAAAATCACCAAACATCAATACCATTTGGCGACATTTTGGTGGGGGTCCCTGTATAATTGTAATGGGTATTGTAATTGAATAAATGTATTTTATTTTATTTTATTTTATTTATAATTTATTTGTCAACATATTTCTTAAGAATCCTAGAAGACATTTTATTGGTGTCATAAAACTGCTCCTTTTTAAGTACAGAAAAACAAAATATTCTGTATTACGGATAAGTAAGGTTAAACAATAAAAGGATTATAAATATATACAGTAAAATAATGCTTTTACGTTTACCAGCACTTTTACCTGAACAGTGTTGAAACTTGTTTTGGTAAAGAGATGAAAGCTTAAGAAAGCAATTGCTTTGAATAAATATATTCTTAATGCGATAGCTACAAAATTTCTGCTAAGACAAATGAAAGAAAAATCCACTTTTGTATAAGTTTATTCATTTATTATCAAGATCATAATAAGTTTATTTATTTACTTCTGAGATGATACCTAAATAAAATGTAAAATATGTATACATGTAATAAATAATTTTCTGGAATTAACAGTCATTATTTTTTTCTTTTGTAAAAAATGAAAAACAGCGTAAAGATGGCTGCGCTAATACCTAAGTATCGAATACACTAATATTGTCTAAATCCTAACTTTAAGTGGTACAATAATTTTCCTTAATGTGTTTTGAATAATATTTTCGGATTCCAATACTTACAGTTACATGACGCAAAACAATTGTTATAAAATAAATACACCAGACGACGAACATTTAAAAAATAAGTCTTATGTGCACCATGTTAAAGGAAGATACTTTACAGTTTGCCATAACTACGATTGATTCAATCTAGAAATACCCAATTCAGTTCCGATTTACAAGAGTGCAGGTTGGTTGTAGTTAAATTTACCCTATTTAGCCGGAGCCCGTTCTGGTAGACCTGTTACGTTGAAACCTGGTATATGCGTTATATGGACCATGGACGAAAGAAAACTGAAATAAAAAATAATACTTCAAATTTTTTCCAACAGGTAAGAAGGAGACCCATGAAGAACAAAAAAACACAAATTGGAAGCACAAACTTTATTTAAGCATATCATTTGTCCAATATGTATTCCATTTGTATCAATCGCAAGTTCAAACAGTGTTCAACAGTAGTGCAGAGAGTTTCTTAATCAGTTGCAGCAGCATGACGCTTTACGCTTGCTTTCAATTCAGTCATAGTCTGTATGCTTCTTCCAAAAGCACAATGCTTCAGGAATCCCCAAAACCAGAATTCACAGATATTCAAGTCCGGAGAACGAGGAAGCCAGGCAGTCGGAAAACTTCTTGAAATTACTAGATCATTTCCAAAGACGCCTGTGGTGAAACACTTCTGAGGGCCTTGAGGTGTGTTCTCAAAGGGTTGTTTGTTTCATTTGATTATGGTAAAAGACTCGAGGACTATCTGCTTAAGGGTAGGGATGCCTCCGTGCAGGACTTGCTAGGGGAAACTGGCTCGTATACACATTACAAATGGGGAAAACCACGAAAAAGCCCCTGCAGCCAATCCGTTCGTCGGAATTCGAACCCCAGACCGGACTCCCAGTTTTCAGTGACTTTAAGGCTTGGCCGCTGGTGGGCCTTTAAAGAAAAGGGACAGAGGATGAAATCAGTAATCACCCCATACAGTAATGAAATCAGCATGAAGAGACTGTGCACAATATTAGAACTTGCGAAACTCCATTTTTGAGTACCAACTGCTTCGTCTAGAGTAAATGCGACTCGTCTGACAACAAAATGTTCCAAGGCCGTGCTTTGTCAACGGTTATTCAAGCCAAAAGAAGGCTAGCAAAATCAATGTGTTTGTCTACATCTGCAGGATGTAGCTCTTACAGAACTCAGATCTTGTATGGATGCCACTTTACAATGGATCGCAGAACTCATGGTTACGTGGCTACGCGTTGCTATATATTTAAATTATTGTTAAATAAAATTACATAGATCTTCCAAATTCGGAAGCGGCAGTAATGCCATTACAGAGCAGATGTTTAGGTAAAATTGCTCTCAAAATGTATTAATATTCAATTTCTGTTTACTCATTCAGATATACTTTTGCATATGTCTATTAGATCATGTTTGCTCTTTTCTCCAACTTGCTAGTATGTTAGAATTATGTTAATTTTATTAAGAGTTAAATTTTAAGTTAAAGTTCCTTTTCTGTCAAATTCTTAACTTCAACTTACTACTTTCGGCCAGAACGTAGTTTTCGAATCACTCTGAATACTTAATGAGGAGGAGCAGTATTTAAATCGTGAAGTCTACTTGCTGAGTTAGAGAGAATCAGAGTTTCTGATTTGCGCGCGTCTGCCTTTTGGCTACTCTCTCTCAAAGCTGTTTTTACGCTCGGCCGTACTTAGGCCCTTGATAAGCTTCCTAGTCAAATAGATTTAAGGCGCCAACTCGATTAGAATCTTGATAGCTTCGGCTATATCTCTTTAGTTAATCTTAGTTTTAGTTTATTTCTTATTCTCTTAAGTTCAAGCCCAAGTGTCGGCTTTTATTGTACACTTCAAGATGGAGCTTTGTTAAATCTTATTGGAATAATAATGGGTTTAGTTACCCTTTCATCTTGTTGTTTCTTGTTACACGAACTTAAGCGATTATTCGCTAACTAGTTCTTAAGGTTTTTCACTCATAATTGCAAATACTCAGTGATACAAGTTTTTTTCGGCATTAAAAAAAAGTATGATTTTTCTGAGTATTTGTGGAATTTCCATTTAATCAGATAAAATGATTTGAGATGCAAACACATTTTTTGCAGATAACAATCTTTTCTATTATCTTCCTTTTCGAATTCGCAAACTTGCTTGGCAATAAAAGTTTTACATTTTTCATCCTAGTTTCTGTCTGGATAGTTTAATATTTTAAATTATTTCTGTTAAATGGATATTTTGGTGTAGACATTGGTATAATCTATCTAGGAATAATATAGAATTAAAATAATTGAGCCCTTAACTGTTGCATTTCTGCAACATATGATTTATTTTAATTTAACAGACTCAATATTTTTTTTAATTACCTACAAATCACTTATCTGAGAAAAAAAGATATCTGCAACGAAATGCATGCTAATTTTGTCACTAGATAGCAGCAAATTTTTTCTAGAAATCACAACAATTGTAAAAATCTCTTTTGCCTCAAGAACTGTGTTTTTGCTATAAAAAGAATCCATTATATTTTATGCTTCCTCTTGTTTATTGACGAAAACAATTACCAGGTAAGAAATTTAAACATTTTGTGTTCATTTAAAAGTAATTTTGATTTTCTAATGGAAAACGTTTGAAAGAAATTTGATTTTAATTATATGTTGCAGGTCTGCAACATTGGTCTTTAGTTACCATTTTGACATGGCCAAAACGCGTATACTAACCCAAGATGAAATTGCTAGATATATGAATAATTTGGACAAATTAAGTGATTTAAGTGAGAATGCTCTTGAATATTCTGCTGATGATGTTCATTTTTTACCTGACTGTGTGTCATCTAATGATGATTCTGATAGCGACTATGCAAATAGTGTTGTTTCACAAAATAAAATTCAGAATATAAAAAAATCCGATGATGATGATAATAAATTTGATAGAAATATTTCAGTCAGTGTGTGTGTATGATTATGGCAAAGCCTCGAGAGCTATCTGCCTAGGGGGAAGGATGTCTTTGTGGAGGATTTTCTAAGGGAAACTGGCTTGTATACAAGTTACACACGGGGAAAACGACCATGCAGAAAGCCCCGTTCGCAGGATTCGAACCTCGGACAGAACTACCAGTGTTCAGCGACTTTACCGCTCGGCCGCTGGTATATTTCAGTCAGAGAACCTTTTTTAAATTTAACTGTTAAGAATAATAAAACATTGTCAAAGAGTATTTTATTTATTTCATTGATTGAAGAAGTAATAAAATTCCATAGAGATTACACGCTCCCAAGAGAAACTACGGATTTGGACACTACGTACCAATTTTTTAAATATTTATGGACGGAAGAGATCATAAGTAACATTTATGAAGACAGCAAACGATATGCTATTCAAAAGAATCCAAGTAAGCCTTTGACTATATCAGAGAATGAAATAAATTAATATTTGGGTATTTGCATTTATTCATCTCTAGTTCACCTGCCAAACTATAGAGCATACTGGTTAGTAGAGCTTGGATTTGATCGAATTAAAGAAACAATGAAGAAATCTGAAAATAAAATAATAAAAAAAAAAAAAAAAAAAACTAATGAATTTACAAAAATTCAAATCTGAAGTTGCATCGTGCTTATGCAAAATGGAGTACGATCGGAATGCTAAAAGAGGAAGACCTAGTAATACTTCAATAGAACAAATGTCTCAGACTAATAGATGCAAAGGGACTGCCCAATCCGTTCCATGTAAGGACATTTGTAGAGATGGTATAAATCATTGGCCAATATGATCAGAAAAGAATACGGTGCAAGTTTCCAAACTGCAAGAGCTACACTCAAACTGAGTGCGGGGGCCCACCAGCGGCCGAGCGGTAAAGTCGCTGAACACTGGTAGTTCGGTCCGAGGTTCGAATCCCGCGAACGGGCTGGCTGCATGCGCGTTTTCGTGGCTTTCCCCATGTGTAACGTGTATACGAGCCAGTTTCCCTTAGAAAGACCTCCACGAAGGCATCCCTTCCCTTAGGCAGATAGCCCTAGTGTGCTTTGCCATAATTAAATACACCACACCACACCAAACTGAGTGCGAAAAGTGTAAAGTAGGGGACTTTTTACAACAAAGTCAATAACTGCTTTAAAACTTTTCATTGTATGTAAAATAAAGTTTTGTAATTTTACAGCACTACTGCGCAATGTTGCACTTCTGCAACAAACAAAAAAATGACTGAAATTCAATTTAAAACTGCTTAATTTTTTTAAAAAATATTTTCCCCTTTTATTATTACTTAAGAAGTAGCTGATATAATTTTTTCATAGAAATTTAAAAAATTGGGAAGTTAAGGGTTAAGAAATTTCTGTTTCTGAGAGCGTTAAGTGATTAAAGGTAGCTTAGAATAATGTTATAGATGAAACTAAATTCATAAGATACTCTAGCAGATGCTTTTCAACGCATTATTTAGATGCAAACATTAAAATTAAATTAAAAAATGAAAACATTAAAATTTAATAAAATGAATTATTCACTAACTAAATTATTGAATTAGCAAATGTATTAATAATTACATATAAAAATACTACACAAATATTTCTCCAAAAAAAGCATGAGCGAAATTAGGCTGAAATATAGCAGTTAAATGACAAACCTTTTTCAAGGTAGGGATAAACCTTAAATATTAACTAATACACTGAATCTGTTCTGAAAAACCTATCTAGAGGTATTAGATTTCATGTCTAACACTCATATAGAATGCTTCAAATATTTTCTCCTTTATTTTATGTCCCCTCGGGTATTTCAATAGAGTTTATTAAAAAGGAAGTTTCAGCACCCCCCTCCAAAAAAAAACTATCACTCCATTACATATCACCATTTAAAAAACATTTGATATATCCGGAAACAATAATTTTCAGTTTCCTAAATTTGTTTCATTCATTAACGGGGGTGTGTCACGCAGCTTTTCCGAAGCTATTCGTCACACCCGGATGAATGTATAGCAGCCCCACGTGTATTTGCTTTTCGCATTTCAGTGCGTTAAGTTACTTCAGAAATTGATCCTGACCCCACCCTTCTTTTCGCATTCAAAGTTACATTTGATACACGATTGTGGGATCTCAGAAGATTCCAGAAATAGATTTAAATTTTATGGAGAAACAACAGTTAAGTGACTGTTTTCGTGTAGTTTTAATGAAGTTTGGTATTACCGTATTTAATAAGGCACGGACCGTTTGCCAACAGACTAAAATGTTAAATTCTGTGTGTTTAATATTGGAAAATGAAAAACAGTGTCTGAAAATTTCCATTCTGATTCACCTCTTTTAATACTCTCTCTTTTTTCTCCCAAACTGCAATCGGCTTTCTTTTTAAAAATGATAAGAAATAAATTTCACAATTATTGAAGAACATACTTCTTATAAAATATCTAGAAAAGTGTAAAAGTAGGGCATTATTTTAAAACTTTGAGCTGCAAATACTTTATTTTGGTCACCTTCGTCAGAAGTGAGCAGGGATTAATTAGTAATAATACAAAACACAGATGTTTTGTAGAGCATTTATAATCACTACTGCTACTAACAGTTAATTAACTACTTAAACTATTTTAGCAGTTGTTTTATTTATACTCACTTTTTATTTTCGATCTAGAAACAACCTGTTTCTTATTACAAGTATGTGATACCGAAGATAAATATTTTTTGAAGCAACGGCGTACCGTGGTTTTCATCCAAGTGTAGAAAAAGTGTAGAAAAGCATGTAGAAAGATCGTAATCTTCATTTATACGATACGCTCGATTCCAGAAAATTTGATTCTCAGTAGAGGTGGTCATCAAAAGTGAGGTTCAGTACTAATGCTTATTATATTATCAGAAATATTACGTTTCTTCGAAATCGGTTGCCTTAGAGAGGTAGTCTTGATGACAGGATTTATTGTACTTTGAATATGACGATTAACATATACAATAATGCGTAATATCCCCTTATAAATTTGTGAAAATCGGATGAAGAGAGGAAATCAAAGTGATCATGCCAGAATAATTAAATAATTTTTCATACCTGATACATGTCATAAAAAGTAAATAATTAAAATCATTTTTGTGACGAAAAGAACACAAGACCAGTGGAACAGACAAGTACTCAGTTTGCATACCGTTAATCATTTTGGAGTGGTATAATATCATTTTAAATTGACGAATGTGTCATTTGGTGTCTATACAAAGGAGAATGTATGAGGTAGATGTAGCTTTTGCGATTTTTTATAAATAATATTCCAAAAGTTACGATAGACAGGCTATCTAAGCCATAGAATTAGAATACTGACTGATAAATCAGCTCGTTATCATAAAACGGCTTGATAGCTTTTTTGAGTACGCTCCTTAACGATCTTTTGTACATGTTTCGGCTTTTTACCACATCTTTCTTCAAATTTTAAATGCTGATTAACTGCGCCGTTATAATTTTACTTCGAGTTATTTCACATATTATGAGAACGCGAATTGAAGTACTACATTAAAATTTAAATGATTTTCACTTTTAAGAGTGACAAAAAATTTGAAATATCTCAGACTCTAAAGTCAGTAATTAATAGTATGGACACAGATGAAAACTGGCTAGTTCTGTCTCGCGTACAGACGCCCCACCAGTGGCCTAGTGGTTAGGTCAAAAGCTGTTGAATATTGGCATTTCGTCCTATTTTCGAAACCAGGCAAATGGTCTGCTGTTCTGTGGTTTTTCCCAAAGTTAATGCCTGTTTCCCTTAGAGATTCCTTCATGAACGCATCCTTTCCTTTAGGTAGATAGCCCTTGTCTTCAACTGTACTAGCTTTCTACGTCTGTTAACAACATAATAATGCAACTCATTTATGGAGAATTGGAAATTAAATATCAGTAATGCAGCATTTCTGTTAAAATTCCTCACAACATTAATATACATATAGTTTCTTAAAAATGATTTAACTTTCAGTCACTTTGCTTGTGTCAGAAGGTAGAAGTTTTCTGATACTTTGCTTATGTCAGAAAGTTAGTCAGAGAGCATTTTGCTTGTGTATTTAGTTTTGATTTATACGTATTACCTGAACTAAATTTAGGTGCACTGTCGTATCACTTGACGGCCTTTTGAAATAAAGTTTAGCACGCAAGACATAATCCAATAAATTCTTTAGATAATAACTTAGATATCCTCAAGCCTGCCTTTCTCAATGTGTATCGGATCACTAGAATACGTAAGAGTTTTAGAAATCACTGCTATTTGGAGTGTATTGAAAAAAAATATCAGAACTCGAACGATATCTACTTAGTTGCACTGCTATCTTATTCGCTCCTTCAGTATTTCCTTTTAGGTGCTAAGCCAGTTTTCGTTTGATAGCTAATCTGCGTTCCCTATGAAATGTGTGCATTCTTCAGAATTTTCTTAGTTCTTTATATTATTTGCGAATATTCATGCCTAATTCAGAGTTTCTTCTGCGCTTATGTAATCTTTCAGAACTACGTAATTTCACGGAAAATCTGATTTATGAAGCTGTAATGATCAAATAAATATTTAATTACTTTCATAAGAATGATACAAATCACTTCATCATATAAAAATATGGAATCATTTACATTAAACAAGTAGACAAGTCTACTGAAATCATAGTAATGCCTCTCATCTTAAATAAATATTCGGTGATTATATTGTTCGTAATCATGAAAGGTTTCGTGTTCTTTGTATTCTATTGATAAAATATTTTTTATCTGAAAATTCTTCAAAAATGGAGAAATATTGTATTTAATAAACAGAAAATTGACTGCTGAATCAGAGTTTATGAACGGAAGTTGTAAGGAAAAATAACGAACTTTGGATGATGTGAGAGATTTTGCACTTTAACAATACAGCAAATTTTGTAGTTTTTCCCGGTTAATTTTGCATAAACTTTCGCTTAATATTGAACAATTACACTCAGTATTCAACTTACTTGAAACTCATTAATCTCTGCTCTTTTTGTAACATTTAAGGGTGTAAAGAAATCAATGGCAAAGACAAACCATTTTACAGAAGGAAATCACATAAATTTATTTACTATACACAGTTCAAGAAAATTTGAATAAGAGAAAAATAAGCCTCAGTAATCGCATAATTTAAAAGCTAATGTGTGAAACTCTATTAGTACTTAAACTGAATTACGTAATTAGTGAAGAAATTAGTCCTTTATATTTAAAACGCATGAAACAAGCTTAAGATATTATAAATATCTACACTGCAAATACAGAATTGAGTTTGATCGAAAACTTCTGCAGTTCAGCTTGAAAACATGTATTAAGTGCATAACCATATTTTCAAATTTAACTTCAATCTCGTATTTAGTAAACTATTCATCATTTTATAGATAATTGAATACCGAATTCAAACTGTTTACCGTTTTAAAATAACACTATTATTTAGAAAGTTATAAAAGAAAGAATGTCTCATAAAACTGCGCAATTGGCGGGAAATTTTTTTTTCAGTCTACTGTAGCTCTTCCTGATGTCCGAATCCTGCCTACAAAAGTATACTTATTGGTTACTTTAATGTGCTTTGAGAACTTTGTGCGACAATTCTAAACCTCTTTTACGTTAGTTTAAAGAATGCTGTGTATAAACAAAATAATTACTCTTGCATTTCATAATGAAGTATTATTCGCTGTCCTACCGGACTGAATCCGGCTGACATAATTCGATATTTAATAGTTGCATTAATAAGATCAATTTAACTAGAAATTTGGGAGATTAGAGCAGACAGGGAAAGTCGAACAAAAGTACGATACTAAATCCAAAAGTTTTATTCCTTTGCGTTTTAAAAGATAGTTTTGATAACTGTGAAAAATTGAGGTATCTGTTGCAAATGAACTATTCAGTTAGAGTTTACAGGTGGACTGCAAATCTAAGATTGAACGTGTCCATACGACTTAAGTGTCCTTAAAATATGAAGAAAACCTTTTATTAATGGAAACCAGAGGCTTAGGTGACTGCAATGAGCTTGCGATTGTGCAAGACTGAAATATGGACCAATTGTGTCAAATCTAGAGCAATAAAATTTGAAAGTCATCTGGAGGAATGAGACAACATTTTCTTTGACACCCATTAAAACAGAGACATTTGTACTGTAGAGACATTACGATTTTTTTGATAGAGAAGTGAAAAATTGGCAATGCCCTCACCAGTTCTCAAGCCGGGACCTCTCTCATACGCGCCGAGTGTGCTAACCGTTACACCACGAAGTCATGCGAAAGGAGGGAGAAAATATCTCATATACTCCCCCTTTTAAAGGGCGACTAGGGATTAGGGGACTCAATCGCCAAATCCCGGTGGCGAAAAATCGTCATCCACCACTTTTTAGTTCGGGCGCCACTGTACAGTCATTAGGTTATTTTGTGCAATGCCCTCGCTGGGACTCGAACATGGATCTCTCGAATATGCGCCGAGTATGCCAACTGTTACAGCACGAAGGCATGCCGAAAGGAGGAGAAAATACCTTATAGTACTATTCCATCATAGTGAAAAATTTAAAATATGTTGTACTACAACAACAACAAAGTATTCTATGATAAGGGGTAGTATGATAAGGGGTGGTGATAGGTATGATAAGGGGTAGTATCGCATTCGAAGAGGAAAACTAAACGTGGCCTAATATGCTTAGAATGTTTAAAAGAAAAAACTCTTTTTCAGTTTATTAACATGCTCAATCCCTTTCAGGGGCTGTGCATAAAAGAATGTAAATTGTGGTAAAATTTTGCATGAATTATAACTTATGGACCGTAAGAAAACAAAATTGAGGCTTAAAAAAATCTAGAATGAAATCCTAAATTTTGAGGGTCGGTATAGTATATTTTATGCCATTGTCCGTGTAAGATATTTTTTTACGTTGCTGCCAATTGTTAATTCTTTTTAATTTTTTTTGCATAATTTTGATATGTATCTATAGAAATTTTTGCATTAATATAGTTATTTAAGTTTGGAGCCAAAGAGTTCAAAATTTCTAAGGAAATTTAAAATTTTAGAAATAAAATTTACGTGTTTAGACACTTTGATGATATCACTCAGTTGTATATACTTACGTAAAATATGTGAAGAAAGCTATTGAAAGTGATTTAAATCCAATTTATTATTTTAACAGATATACACTGCATATAACTAGCTGAGTTACAACATGATGGAGTGTTATATTATTTTAACAAATATAACACTGCATCATGCTATAACTGAGCTAGCACAATGTCACAAGGGGATGTAACTCAGCAGAAAAATTAAAACTTACTTTTTTGAAGTTGGTCTTTAGATAATATATGAAAGGAACATGCATCTTGTTATGATACCAAGAGCTACCATACTGCACACTTTCGATTACCGAATCCTCGTGACCTGTAAGCAACCCCTTTTAATTTTTATTAAATATAGGTTGCAATATATGATTTTGTTCAAGAATAAAAGCATATAAACGATTTTATATGTAATATAAGTTCGAAGCCTTGTTTTTTCGATTTTCAGCCCCTTCGGCACCCTACGAGACCCTTTTTAATTTTTCCTTAAATAATATATGATTTTGTTCGGGAAGAAAATCTCTTCTCGTGTTATTTCTAACGCATGAGAAGGGCGTAGCTCTTGTATATACTTAGCACGACTTCCATTCTCATCTGAAACTGACTCCTACCAGATACACATCCCTTCTTTATTTTTTAGTGAATAATTCATCAATATCAGATACGGCAAGATCGGATCCATCAGAAAGAAGCTCTTCAAGCAGAGTAAGTGCTTCCTCCACAGAAAGTCCTCTTTTAGGCATTTTCTTATAACCACTTCAAAGACCTACAAAACTCAAATATTTACTTCTTTTTTTTTCCTTCCAAAGATAAATGTTTTGCATCTGAAACTGGCCTTAAATATATTTCTGACAACATTCAAAAACCGCCTATTCGTATTTTTACGCAAAAGAAAAATTTCTTTTGTGTTCTGCAGTCTCCTGTCTCAAAATTAACAAAGACGATCTTCAAAAAGCATGCTTTCCAATGAATAGTGTTTCTACTCTAATACCTGAAGCTGTGAAGGAATGAAAGGGTACCTGAAGTGCGTTCCTGTTTCTCGTGTTTGTAAGTGAGCTTCCCTTTGTAATCTTATTATAACTCTGCTGTGGAGGAAGCATGACCATATTACTATCACACCTCTTTTCATTTTCACTGCATTCAGGAGTGTCTCTCGAGGCTAACGATATAGCCCCCTACGAAAGTGTGATATTTTGTCGTCAGATAATAATTTTGAAATCGACGAATTCGTATCGGGGAAAAGAGTGAAATGGTTAACTTAAAATTTTAGCTAAACAGAGACGAATTAGAAATTCGATGCGAGTAAACAAAGGATAAGAAGAAACTGAAGTACTTTTATTCATTTCTAAAATAGTAAACTTTCCATTCTCCCATGAACATAATATTTACTCACAACTTGTAAATCATAAGCAACTGTATCATATTACATCATAAACAGTTGCAATATAAATAAATACTCTTACCCCACCCAGCAGAGAAGAAGAAGCCCGATGCTGCTATCCCCTATTGGTGAAGTATCCTTAGTATGGGAGCCGGTATAATTTATATACCTGTTTTAAAATCGTATAAATAATTAATTTTTAATTGGCAGTTTTAATTAAAATGCAATAAATATGTAAGGATCAGCATGCGTACGTCATATATATTTCCAGATTTTGAATTCCCCCGTCTAAGACACTTTATGAATCTTCAAACATAAGACCATTCAACAACATACATAAATTTGATAACTGGAAGCTAGTGAGTATTCATAGGGTAATGCTGTCATTTAAAGTCAAAAGAAAACACCAGTAACACAAGATTACAGCTTTTGTTATAAAAAAAATTAGCCTTTTTACGAGATTAAAAAATATACAAACTTACGGTATATTTTGTATTACAGTGCCCTTCAAAGAGTTAAAATAATGCTTACATTTTTCAGGATGATAATTTACCATGATATCAAGCACGAACAGAGACAGATGGTTTCATTCAATAATAAATCAATAAAAAAATTCAATGGACAGCCTTGCAGGGTTTATATTTATTTTAACTAACATTTATTTTAAGCTATCTTTCCTGTCAAGCCTTTACTTTCCCCTAGAATTGCCAATGCCAGAGTATGTAAATTGTAGTAGAACGCGCAGTCTATTCAAATTTTAGCAGAAGTAAGTTGAGTTTAAATAGAAGGGAAACGAGATTGTATGTGTGCTTCTTGAATCGCAAGCGTGAAGGTTGCTAGGTAGAAATTTAAGAACCGCGCGTTTCGGCCTGTGTGCCTATTTCGGCAGTTCGTTGAATCTTCAGCTGCTTAATCAGTAAGCTTGCTGAATCTCAGCTGTATCTTAGAACGTGGTTAAGTTAGCTACGATTATAGAGCCTCGTAGGTAGTGATCTCGTTATTTATTCATCCTGTCATTTATTTTTAGTTGTACTTTTCTATTTTGTTAAACCGCCGGGTCGGCGTAGTTTGTGAGCGTCAAGTGAACGCAGCTGTGATTTTTAAAGTGGAATAAAAAGGGATTTAAACCCTTCTTACAAGTTTGTGTAATTTACAGTTCATAGCAGTCTATACCACTGTTGCTGACAAGTTGGAGCCTCGCAACAGTATAGCCTAATTGCCAAATTTCAAATCAATTGAAAATATTTGGATGATACTGAAACAGAAAGCCAAGTTAATGAATAATAGGCGATAAAGTGCACTTAACTGAAGCTGTAGTTTCGTAGTGGTATCATTTAATTCTAGGAAATCACTTGGACAAACTTGTGAGTTGTATGCCCAAGCCATATGCATTAGTAATTACAATCAAATGTTTTGAAATTAAATATCAATAATCTGCATAACTTGTAACATGTTTAAAATTAATTTATTAATATAAAATCTTTCATACTTTATAGTTTTACATTACTGTTTTCTTTTGAAATTAAAAACTATGTATAGATTATAAGAATTACAAAAATTAACGATTTAATTGTTTATATAAGCTTAATAGATTCTTTCCATTTCATATGACATAATATTTACAATAATAATGATCTTTTAAATGGAAAAAAAAACCTTTTGAATTATCTATAAAATTGTCTTTAATTGATATATTAGTATTAGCATTAGCATTTAAATCAATTAGTAAAATACGTGGCGAGATTCACAAAATACACGCTTTCATGAAGTGTTGAAAAGTGTTTTCACCATACCGTATATATTCATCGAATAAACGTAGTATATTATCTTAAATTTTAAAAAAATCCTTTTATTTATGAATACTTTAATCAGTTCGCATTATCTTACTATGATAGTCAAACAAATGTTTAAATAATGTTTTACATCAAATGCGAAATTTTATAAAATTTTACGTAAGTTCAATATCAAATTTTAGCAAATATATCTTTTAAGCATGCGTTTCTTTAAATTACTGTAGATCTGTTTCAATAACCTCCTAAATCAAATAACTAATAATAACGTAGAACTTCCCTGTTGCAGGACACCACATACCAAACAGTTCTCTCCAGAAAAATGTAATATATATCTTTTAGATATCAAATTTGTCCTTTAGGTAAGAAATGCACCCCTTAGGCAAAAATGTACTTTTTATGTAAAACCACAGCTTTTAATTTAGTTATTACAATAAACAAAGAATGAAATAGTATGTAACACTTAATAAACTTTCTATTGATAAAATTTTCGAAACAGGAACACTCTTACAAGAGAAAAAACAATTTGTTTCATTTACCAATGGGCAACAGGCAATATTAATTAATTTCTGCAGGAAATAGTATGGCACATATTACACTATAACGGAAAATATCCGGACTCTCTTATTGACAATGCAAATGAAACAATATTTCAAATTGATCTTTTAAATGCACAAAACGAAATTTTTATATCATAAAGTAAAAGAAAGAAACACTGATTTAAGAAGAATCACTTTATTTAAAAAAAAAAAAAAAAAAAAAAAAAACATTAAAATAGTCGGATATTTTGAATAAAATCTTCTGTAACTAATTGATACTTCAGTTTCAGAAACTGCAGACCGAAGAAGCTAAAACTAAATTTTTTATGATGTTTTCTTTTCCATATGATATACATCGGAAATTTCAAGTTAAAATTAATGTGATTTATTTGCATTTTTTTCATAATGTTACGTTTCGAAGAACTAACATATTTAATTTATAGTCGATAAAAATACAGATTTATATTTTGACTAATAATTTGAATTTTAAATCCTTACAGTGTTTAAGTATTTGATTTATAGCATTTAATGCGACTAATGAACTAATATGCATTGTTCTTGAATTCAAAAACACACAGTAGACTTCATCTCTGATTTGCAACTTCACATGGCCGTTAAAATGACAATTAAGGAATTTTGCTGAGCAATGTGTGCAAAACGTTTGAAGGTCAAAATAAATTTATGAATTTCAGTATCATTTGATATCATTAACATCTTCACAATAAAGGGATTCATCAAGTTTTGGACACATACACTTGCATATATCTTAAGTAAATTCTGACTTGTATCAGAAAAATGACACAGATTCCCTTGCAGACTGAAAATTGTTTAGCATGAAAGTTCAAAAATCTGAGTGCGGCTGACGTATTCACCCTTGTCATAATACTTGTCAAGAGTAATTGTTTAAATCAGGTAAAAACACAATTCACTCTTCTCCGTTTAATTATCTTTCAGAAGAAAAAGACAGTTTTATAAACTCGAATTATATTTTCAATATAGAAACGTGCCACCTGTTAATATGTACAATTTTATGACTTGGTAAAATGTATTTGCATGATAGAATTGTATTCCAGTTAAGTACATTATCAACACTATATTTTGAAATTTCTGAGTTTAAGCTGAACTAGGGTCATTCCTTTGTCTAGTTGAAAGTCCAGCTCAGAGAAGACACCAGAGCAGCTTTCTCAAGAAGCCCAAAACCAGTCATTTAAGATTTCTTTCGAAGATCTGAAAAAGAAAATGAATTGTTAGTACACAATTTTTCTCTTTTTATCAATAGTAAACTTCAGAAATTCGACTGACTCTCTTCTTAGGTTAATTAACTTATTTCAACAATAATGTATACGTTATCTTTATACAATTAAGCTTAATGTAATTCTGTAGGTAGAATGGCACAAAGAAAGAGTCCTTTAAGAATAAATCAGAACAAGATTATACTTATTGAGAATTAAACATTATATGATCATAATCATTAGGAATTCTTTTTCTTGTTTAGTAGTCTTGGAAAATTAATATAACTGAGTTTAGCTGTATTTGATATAATCTGCCTGAGTGAAACGTATGTGTTATATTTACATGTTAGACTCACATGTCTAACACATAAGTGAATTTATGTAGAAATAGAATAGTAATTATTTTAAGGATTTTATCTTGCATTAACTGTTAAAATTTACTGTATTTTTTATTTCATTTACAACTTAACTCTCAACAAAAGTATACAACTTTGATTAATTTTCAAAGTTCCACGCATTTCAGTTGTAACAAAGAGCAGCGCAAACTCCTGGTTGCAGCGACCCATTAATAACCTAATTAATTTTTCTTCGAGTGCTTTTGCTGAACTAAACAACCGATGGGTTATGCAAGCCAACTGTTAAGAGCTCTTTTTGTCTCTTTCTCTCTCTTTTTTTCCCGATAAATTTTCTCAGTAGGGTGATATCCAACTCCGTATGCCTCGATCTAGGACGGATCTGATCATGGAGATGTACTGTTAAATTACACCTAGGAAACACCTGTAGGAAGTGAAGGTTTATGACTTTGTGTAACCTTTTGGTCTTCCATACATAAAACTTCAACTACCTACGGTATCTTTAAAGGTCTGAAGGACTGTTGTACTAGGAAAAGTGTATTATCATATTTAATCAAGAGGGCCGCCCCAGGAAGGGATCAGAGATCCTGGGAAAGGTTTAGAATCTCAATTTTAAGATGCAATTTATATCTGAAAATTTAAAAGCAAATTAAAGAACTGTAAAAATTATTGAATATTTTTTTTCTATCATAGACGACTTGCTTTGATTTATAGGGGGAAAATAATGACACGGAAATCGTAAATTGGGTAAATAAAAAAATGAAGTCGAATTTTCTAGTTTAAGTGCAATTGAGAAACGGCTACCATATTTCACTGAAGAACTGTGAAATATTTTAACATCTCAGGTCTGGATTTCCGATAAAGAGTTGATGTTATTTAAATTTTATAATACATGCAAAAATTTAAGCTATTTTCTTTAAGGAACAAACTCATAAATATAGGTTTTAAAGTAATGAAATAAGGAAATTTTGGCTAGTTAGTTAACAAAATTAGGATGCCTTAGAAATAGTATCACGAAAGATACACCAATTTAAAGCGTTATTATTATTTAAGATAAATACTACACCACACTGTTGCTTTACATTATGTGTCGTAATTTGCAAACTTTTTGCTTTTAATCATATATAAATATATATATTTCAAACCTAAAATGAAAATTTTTTCTAAAATTAGTTCACACTATTTCTAAATTTGATCAAGTTTGAAATTTAGTTGCAAAACTTTTCAGGTCTTGCCTAATATCTTTACAAACTGATCAACAGCGTTATCTTCTCAACCACTGATGTGTTGAGTGGATAGGAAATTTTCTGATTTACCAACTACAGGAATACGAACTCAGTGCTACGTAAAACCATCGACGTACGAAAATCTCATCAAATTGGAACCTTTACACCATGGCATACTTTTACGGCCCATTTATTTATTTATTTCACTTAAAGGACCGTGAAGGCCATTTAATTCAAAAAGGTTTCTTGATGGGATTGGTTTATATTACGTTTACACGAAACAAAGAAATTAGTGCTCTATGTAGCCTTTCCTTCTGCCAGAAAAGTGAAATTAAGATAAAATCATAAAATGCTTTAACTAAAATATGTACTAACAGTGAGTCTTGAAACATTAATGAAAGAATTAACTGTTGCATTAGGATTATATGATTCCAGCGCCATTTAAATTCTTTTCTATGTCTATCTTGTATCATTAATATGTATATTCATAAGCAACTTATAGTATGATAGTATAATATCCCAATGATTCAACTATTTCAGCTTCATATTTTGTTTCACATAAATATGTCAGCCTGCGTATCCTGCATAAATTACAGATAATTTATTTATTTAAATTAAAAAGTTTTTAATGTGGTCGGTTACTTTTATAAGCATAGGTATTATAATTTTTATATAGCATTTAAGAAGAAATTTGCCCCATAGGTGGCCGAATGTTTAAGGACGCTGAATACTTGTACGGGGGTTCGAATCGAGGCGAACGAGTGGGCTGCATGGGTGATTTTCGTGTATTCTCCGATGTGTATAGTGAAAACGAGCTAGGTTTTCTTAGAAAGACCTTCATGAAAGCATCCACCCCTTTAGACAGCTATCACTCGTATGCTTTGTCAGATTCAAATAACCTAACATGTTAAAAAGAAATTTTCATACTTACTCTACGACAATGCATACTTCATGCATACTTTCAGAAGATGAAGATGCGATGAAATCAGATGTTATCAGGAAGATTTTCTTGAAGAAATAAAATTACAAGCACTGAAATAAGTTAACCATTTAATTTACAATAAAATTTCTTAAGGATTATTTACTTAATTGATTGTCTTTTGTAGCATGCAGCAGTCTAACTAGGCCGAGAAGCAGAAGCGAAGTATGTTTTGTTGAGGATGAAATACTTGTACTGGGTACAGAATAGGTTAGTTTCGATTTCGATATCATTTTGATTTGCTAATTAATAAATCTCTTATACATCGAAGAGCCATTATATTATTACCATCCTCCATCTATAACAATGGGCTGGCCCAGGAACAAAACCACTGAGCGTGCGCGGCTGATGTTGGAGTATATAAAGCGGCTATGCATTGATAGCTCGATTAGAGACATAATGAGAAAGGCAGCTGATTTATCAGACTTCAATAAAGGTCAAATTGTTATGGCTCGGCGACTGGGAAACATCAATATCAGAAACGGCGCGTTTAGTGAGCTGTTCACGTGCAGTTGTTGTGAGCACATATCGAAAATGGTATATGGATGGTGAAACGACAAGTCGCCGGCCAGTAGTGGAGATTGCTGTGCATTCTTCGCCGTGACCGAGGAGCTACAACAGCCGAAATCACCACCAGCTACAACAGTGGCGACCCAGACAGTGTTTCTGAACACACTGTACAGTGTATATTACTGCGAATGGGCCTACGCAGTCGGAGGCCGAAGCATGTCCCTGCACTGACGGTATGTCATCGCCAGCTGCGTCTGCAGTGTACCAAGAAACATCTGAATTGGACATTAGCGGAATGGAAGAAAGTTACATGATCCGACAAATCACGTTTTCTGGTCCATCACATCGACGGGCGTGGGCTGATACGCCGATTTCCAAACGAAACCGTAGCTCCCGGATGAGAACTTGGACAGAGACAAGCCGGTGGCAGGGGATTATGGTGTGGGCAATGTTTTCATGGAGCGTATTAGGACCCACAATCCCCATAGAACAATCCCTGACGTTTGTGCGTTACGTGAACATCGTTGCAGACCATGGTTCACCCATTCATGACAACAGTATTTTCGGCGGTGGGATGGTGTTTACCAACAGGATAATGCACCATGTCATAAGGGTCAAATCGTCAGGGAGTGGTTCGAGGAACATTCCAGTGACTTTCAAGTCATGTCTTTGCCTTCAAATTCACCTGACATTAATTCAATAGAGTATTTATGGTTCCACTCGGAAAACCAAATTCGTGCTGCTACGCTACCCCCTCGCAATGTTCGGAAATTGCAGGACCGGTTGGTGAGCGCTTGGTACCAGATACCTCAGACTACCTACCAATACCTTATGGAGTCAATTCCAAGCCGATGCTGGCAGGTTTGAAAGCTAAAGGGGATCCTACATGTTATCAGCAGGGTGGTCATAACGTAATGGCTTTTCGATATTACATTCGAATTAAGAGGCTACTGCAAATTTAAGTTAGAATATTGATTTGCATATCTTTTATCTCATACAAACGCACAGACAGATATATATATATACAGTATATGCACCATGAAATGCAAAACACGGCCGAAATGGGAATTCGTACATTTCTAACATCGGACAATCGATGCAGCCAAATATACACCGTGTCCGCAAAAGAAGTCCTTACCCACAGTGTCCACAGAAGTCACTCTATTTTCGCAACCGTTAGGCTCATACATATAGTTCCAGTTACAAAAATGCTTTAAATGATGCAAAGATTTGTGATTTTGTATTTTTAAATTTAAAAGAGATATTTGTATATTAATAATGAAATGTAACCTTTTTACACCTCCTCCGTTTAGGAATATTTTGTATTCAAAGTAACAAAAATAAAACGCAAAACATTTGACTCCTATATGACAAAAGCTGAACGGAATATATAATTTTAAACCTCGCAATATTTGATGTCATTTTGAATTTGCATTAAGAGGTTGGTTAATAAATAAATTAAGATAACTAGAGTTTGATTTTTTTTGTCTCGATAAGTGTAATATTAAAGTAGGTTCTTCACCGCAGTACTTCTTTGAGTAGAAGCGTTGGTGTTACAGCCATGAAATTTTTCCTGCTCCTAACATCATGACAATTTTTATGGCATATGAAATCCTAACAACACGGCAGTAAAGTCAATTTTCCTGTGCCATTCAATATTGCTTCCTTCTAAAGCAGTTCATCCTTTCTTGCTAGACTTTTCATTGTATCATTTTTCACCTTCGTAGATATAACATATTCTAGGGAACTATTATTGAAAAACAGTTCACGAACATTCAAATTAAAAATGTCTTTTACTTTAACCCAGAAAGCAATCCTGGAAAGAAACGAGTCTTTCTTTCATATCGTTGGTATTTACAATTATACTCTTCCCGCTCATGAATCCATAGCCTAAGCTAGCACGTTTTTTAAGCTCTCTGTCCATCCATTTAATTTGTTTTTTAATTTCTTCGAAATTTCGTCAGTTTGATTACCCAAAATACTTCTGTTACTTGGAATATTCACTGAAGCAGTATGAAATGTTTCTTCGATAGCTTTATATTTTTACTTTTGTAATTTCGTTTATTCTAATGACGTTGCGTTATAACAGCAATCCCATTTAGAGTAGAATTAAATTTCTTTGCAATTCGAATTTAAGCCAAACGAAGATTTTTCATCCAATTATTTTAAAACTCTGCATTTATGAGAATCAAATCCATATTTTGCAATGGTTATATTAAGCTTGATATTTTTTAAGGATGTTTAGTAGCATTTTTAAAACAAACACATAAGCTAATGTTTTACGAATGGAAAGAAAATCTTACGAAGAAGCGTTTTACAGTTTCTTAGGGGCGTGGTCTTGAAATTTTTTAGAAATGGATGATACAACTTTAAAAAAGGTTAAAAATATGGACTAGCGGTCTTCTTTTCAATATTCTAAGCAGCCATTTCTTCTATGCAACAAATTGTGTAATAAAGATTTAAAAAAAAAAAAATAGACAGAAACATAAGCGGCCGCTTGTGCCACCTGAAATGGCTAATTTCTCTAACAATCTTACCAGTAAGATTCCGAGAGACGATTGTATCTTTATATATTAACTATTTCTCTTAATGATGCAGTTTGTAATGTACCTAACTGAAAATTTTTATAAATATTTGCAACACTATTGGAATCAATAAAATACCTTGCTGACGCTATGTACTGAGTATATTGGTACTGAATTATGAATTGAACGCCACCTACCATGTCTTACTGTTTTCAATCGCATTAGTTAAAATATTTTAGATTTTAATACAATAATATAGTAACCAATAATACAATAATATAAAAACCAATGATGCAATAATATGTTAAGTGTATTTTAATACAACATACAAAGGCATGGAATAATCCATAAAAAGGAAGGAAAATGGGTTAGATTGTAATATTAAATGAAAAGTGATTTAGCTTCTGAATAATTCGACGTTCTGCAAAAGTTTTTTTAATTTAAGAAGCCAGAAAAATTTCGAGAACGTTATTCAGCCTTAATACACATGTTTTTAACCGTTGAGAGAGCTGCACTTCTATAAAATAATATCATTGATTAGAATTTTTTAAAAACAGTGAGAGAGACTTCTGCAGAATGAATTAATGTCATTTGAAGAACCAGGAGGAAACGCTATTTAAGTCCAGTGACAGAAATTTTGAGAAAATGAATTTTCAGTTTGTGTAATTTTAATGATAAAGAAATTGTGCTTATAAAATCATACAAAAATTATTAATAATAAGCTTTCAAACTTTATTTAATGAAATTTGCATTATAAACAAAATAAATACACAAAATAATAGAAAAACAATTTTCGATTGTTTTTCAAGGTGACTAAGATTCTTCCCCAGTTCCTTTTGTTAATCTTGGGGCGGAAATCTTCTTTCATATCGCAATTAACACTTCCTTAGACGAAGTTCATTTTCTCTCATTTTATTTTTCAAATATCGAATCAGTTGCGCTTTTTCTTGTCCTTCGGTAAGTTTTTCCAATTTTTTGGCAAGCATATCAATCTCTGCTCCTAATGTATCACAGAGACTGCAAGTGTCTCTTTTGGGGTAACAGAATCCGATATAAAAGTATTAAAAAATGTCTCTGAATTTATCATACGGCACTGGATTGTTCTGTTTGTTTTGTCCATGGCGTGTAATTTTGTGGTGCTTAACTCCTACGATCGGTATATATTCTTACCGTTCCTTAAGGAATATTGAGACTTTCTCATTTTGAGGGAACTGAAAAACTCAATTAATTTAGAAATAACTTCCTCAGGAATTTCATGTTTTCGGTTTTCAAGTTTTTCTTTGCAATCTGCAGTTGCTTTCCCATAAACTGCGAAAGATTCTCTTATTTTTTAATCATTTTTTGTAATGCCGTGGAATGAGCTAAAGGTGTTTGGCTGCCTATTATTATACTTCAAGCCCTGGAAACAACATGTTCGATAACAGTAAAACGCACTGTGTGAAGATCCCTCATCTTCCAGACAAGAACGTGGTGTATCACAGGCAAAAGCGTCATAATACTGGCGAGATAATGATTTTGGATATTATAATTCTCAATTTCATTAAAACTTTTGAGAATACGTTGTTTTTCACTATCGCAAATCAAATAAAATCATTGAAAGCATTTGCACTTATAATCAGGTCCTAACTCACGTGTGGTTGCTCTTAAAATTTACATAACATCGCGGATTTGCTCTGTTTTCTTTATCCTGCTGGCAGAAAACTCGGCCACTGAATGGGAGCTTACACTGATATCTTCACTTTCCATATTTACAAGCAAAAAGCTGATGGACGAGACCAAGAGGTCGTCGTTACAAAAGACAAGAACGAACATGAAGTTGGTCATAAATACTTCTTCCCTCTTAGCGGGCGGACAAAAAAATTTTTTTCCCAGTACTTAAAGTATTTCCTATGTAGAGTCATTAGGTTACTTGGAAGCAGGAGGATGAAAAATATGCAACCGCATTCGCCAGGAATCGAACCACGGACTTCTCAAGTACCGGCCCAGCGTGCTACCGTTACACCAAGAAGGCACGCTAGGGAAGTAAGAGAAATACCTTATACCTAAATTACAGTTACGGACAAACAATGGGCATATATGGTTTTCCACCGAGTCTTCATTTCTCATTAATCGCTTCAGTACTCAAATACTAAAGGAAATTATAACTACTAAAGGAACTCCTCAGAGAATCCTGGTCCTCTACAGCCGCCAAACACAGAATTAAAAAAATCATTATCTATATTTTTTAAAGCTATTACTTATATTTTTATCGGTTTTGAACAAATCCATATTTTGCAAGGGTATTTATGATATGCATGAGAAAAACACGAAAACCTCATGCAGAAAATTATACGCATAAAGAATTCCCTTTTAATCCCTGTTAATAATAATCAGAAATAACTACCAATATTCTGCGACTTCGTTCTGTAGGTGATAGATCGGCGACAGATAAGGTAAAACAGAATGTCGTTCGTTCATTTGCTTGTTTAGTTAAGTCAAAAAGTACGTGTGCTATTTATCTGAAGAGACGGATATCGTTGTGGAGGTCGTTTATAATGGATATTAGTTTCTATTAAAGTTACACCTTTAGAAAAATCAAGAAGCAGCGATTCAGTTTAATGCATATATAATTCAGTCTTCAGTTTTATTTTGGGATCACGATCAATGATTGCACTTTATTTTACAAAAGAATTGGAATTATTGATGACAAGAGGTCACAAAATTTCCAGCATAATGTATTTAATACATTCAATAAAAGACATTTCTTTTGAAACTGAGGGAGCATTTATGCAGTCTCTTTATTTGTTGAAAATCTGTATGTAAAACTTTGTTTTTTTTTAAGACGTAATTCAAGGCATAAATAAAAAAGTGTCCTTCTAACAAAATTTAATATTTTATTATGTTTTAAAAAGCATATTTTTAATTGCAGAAATAAATGTAAATTCTCATAATTTGTTTAAATATAAATAAAATTATACATTAAGCGATGATTTTTAGAAGTTATACAATCATTTCCTGGAATCAGCCAAAATTTCTGGGAATTCTGAGAGGAGGAAAAAACTGTGCTACTGAGAAAACGTTTTCCTCGCATTTTACACAAGCTCATTGCAGTTGACTATACGTTTTGTACAAATTCAGCCTGGCTTTTTCTTCTGATATGAGGTTAAAGAGACAAAACGTATGCGATGATAGAGCAAAAACCTTACTCATGATGTTTTCTTGATACTTCTTTAATGCAAAGAACCGAGTGGTAGCTGCAGGCTCCAAAAGCAGTCAACTACCTGTTGCCATGTGCTATTAAAGGCAACCATTGATTTTTTCGAAGGATCTTAACATTATTTTTTGCCTCTGTTCAGCTGGTCAGTAACAGTATATTTAAATTTTTTTCTAAATGCTTTTATCTTAAAAGCATTTAGAGATATTATGACTTACTTAAAGGCATTTAAACATTTTGTTACCTCACTTATTGATTACTCTTCTTCTAAACGGTCCGTCTCTCTTCAACGAAGCTATTCCTTCAAATAATGCTTTGGAAGTAAGAAGAGAGGTTCTCAATCGATTTATATAAGAAAGAAACATACAGCTTCAAAACTAAATCAAATATACTCAAAATTCATCAGATATAATTAGTGGAAGTGGATACTCAGTGACTATGGAAAGGCCTTGATTAAGTTGGATAGGTAGTTAAATTTTCCCTTATTTTTCTAAAAAAGTAATTTAATTTAGTTCAGCAATTTTTGACATATTGTTAAATTTGAAAGACTTAAGGTAATTTTGAACACTAGTATACTTAAATATAGAACATATTTTAAAACCAGTTGCGGGGGTGACAGATCTTAAGAACTTACCGAAACAAATCCTTTTCATGAAAAACATTTGGCTCCTCTAATATTCACGCTATTGGTTTTAGAAGATAATCGAAATGAAAAGACTAATTACTTAATCAAGATTTTTTCAGATACAGAAATCAGAGTATTATTTCATCTAACTATGTTGCTTGATATGGGACTGTGGCCCATGTCTGGTCATGGTAAAAATAGCACCGAACCGTTAAAGTATCCTGTAATTTACAAAGTTAGTTTTATATGCATTTTTTATAGATAAATATTTTATAGGAAACATTCTGTTAAAACTTATCCTCTCAAACGTATTGAGCTCAAATCTAAAAGGCGTAAATGACATCTGTATATCAGATGGCAATTACCAAGTCGCGTACTCTCTTGAAAATGACCAAATCAATTTCTTCATACATCAATGACCGGGAATCCATGTTGAATTTCAAAGTATCGCGCCCTGAAAATTATATTTTTCTCCCTACAGTTCGCTTTCATGTAACTCTCAATACATTATATATTGTTTATTTTAAAAATTTTTGAGAAAAATAATAAATGCTCATTTGCGGCTTTAGTTTAGGTAATATTTTATTCGAAGGTGATGTCTTTAGTGCCAAATACATCGAAAAAATTTTATTTGCACATGTGAAGTATTTAATTTTTTGTAGGATTTGCATTTTATTATTTTATTAAGATAATGCCAGTAAATGAAAAAAAAAATATTTTCAAGGCAGTGTGTGCAAGGAAAAGTACATTTTTTTATCAAATATTCATAAATTACGTCTGAGTATTTGCTGTTGGAATAATAATTGATCAAAATAATTAGTTGCATATTTACAAACGAAATTATTGACATGCTAATTAGATATACAATTAAAAATTCAAGTAATACCTGTGACAAATATAATCGAGACAATCGATTGATTTACTTAGATGAAACTTACGATGCGAGAGTTCGATGTCATGGGAGTCCTGATTCAGCTTGTGTTTATAATTCAATTGTAAACCATATGCTAGAAATGTGAAAGCCAAATTTGTATCCATTGTATTAAACAAATATGATTCTAAATCGATTTTGGAATATCTTTCGATTAATTTACTTTGACAATCAACACACAGGGACAGAATGTTTTCAAGCTGCTGAAATACGCCATATATGTTCAATCTTTGATTTCCATTAGTAAAGAAATATAGACCAGCAGACAATCTAATATTAGAAGAGCAATTATTTTTACACTAGGAAGATATCAGTTCACTCAGCGTATCATGTCTAAGCCGAATAAATACAGCACTTTAGTAGATATGTGGAGCCAAAAGTTTTTATTCAGTTCACCTCCTGAACATACATAGAGAAAATCAGGTCTTGTTCTTAAAACGAATCAAGGAGAATATTTCATAAAAGATTTAGTTCCTTACATAAGATACAACTAAAACGTTACAATGGATATAATTTCACTTCTCTGTCTTTGGCTAAACCACTAGTATCATGAAAAACGATAGTTACAGAAATTCTAAAGCAGAACAAAAATTAAATTCCAAAGAAAAGCTCTGTCGAAAACATTTCAAACATTAAAATTATATTACTCGAGTTCCACGAGATTGTAACGATATGTGCAGATGCACAAAAGAAAAGTGAGACTGCATATTAATTTATGCATTAACAAAAAATATTATTACGACGATAAAAGACAAGAAAGTCGTCACTTTTACAAGATTAAAGTCAGGGAATGACGCCATGGATAAATGGAACTAAACACCACTCAGAAATGAATGAATAACTGGCATCTCATCTTTTTTTTGGGGAGGAGAGAGGCACCATCATGAGTACAGAAGTTCTTGCTTTGTTTGTAGCATACATTTGGCAAGTAACCTTAGATTTTGTTTTAAGGAAAGTTTTTTATTTCTTCTTCACGACCAATTTATTTCCTCTCCTGGTGAATAGAGATTTGTTTTTGCCTAATTTGTCTGAATATTCAAACCATCAGACGTTTTCTTACCAAATCAGGTTTTGAAAGCAACCTGAAAACATGGAATTGAAAGTCTGAGGCTCATCAAATTATCAAATTTTAATTGTACTTCACTTCCCAACGTAGGGTGCAAGTAGAAAAAAGAAAAGCATAGTTGAAGTTTGCCAGGTGAGTTTGGTTTCTTTTGCTTAATCAGCTATGGCAAGTCATGCGAGTGTTCTTTCTGTTTAAGGGGAAGGATACTTTTGCGCAGGCCTCTCTAACGGAACTGGCTAGATTAACGTCGTTGCACAGAAATGACCCAAATAAATAAGAAAATTGTTTTTAAATTGTGAAAAGCCAATACGTAATGTGCATTTATATATTATATGACACCGTAAAAGGTGTCTTATTAAATAATATGTTTGCAGAAGGTGAAAGGTTAAGTAATTCGACGTTTCTAATTACGTGCATAAAAAAGCGCATGGATACCCAGATACCTGTTCCCTAATCAACGACACAGATATGTTTGGTGCCAAAACATATGATAGCACTTTTGCATATCATTTTGAAATCTTATCTTAAGATTAAGAATCGTTCAGATATTGGAGAAATGAAGCCATCTTGGCATACTTTAATTAAAACCCATAAAAATTCAAATAAAATTCACAAAAGAGTTGTCGGTCATTGACTCAAGGGTTAAATGTAAAAGTATTCCTAAAAGTTCGAGAACTTCCAGACATCTAAATCATTTCAACATTTGGGAAAGGGAATACATTACTACAGTCTCAAAGCAGAACTCGTTATAGCTGTTTTACAGTCAGCGAGATGTTTTGTTGAAGTGAGCGTGTTCTGATTGCTTTTAATAGAAACAAGTGAAGTGAAGTGAGACTAATCTAGTACATTTTTTCTTCAGCGCTTATTTTCAGTCAGCCTTGTGTAAATTTTGTATAAGTAATGTACATATTTGGTGACCAGAGTGACATATCACTGTAGATCAATAAAAGTCACCGCAAGTCAATTTTAAGTGTGTAAACATTCTACGCATAAGTGCATTAATGATCTTTATGATTAAGTGATAATTACTTATTTAACACTAGTTTAATGTATTGATCAAACTAGTGTATACTAATTTAATTCATGAACTTAAAAAGTTTCGTTTGGTGTATTTGTTTATGATAAAGCTTTCTGCTTAAGGGGAATGATGCCATCTTGGAGGACATTCTATTGGAAACTGGCTTGTATACACGTCACACATGTGAAAACCACGAAAATGCCCGTGCAGTCAGTCTGTCTGTTCACCGAGATTCGAACCTCTGACCAAACTACCAGTGTTCAGCGACATTACCCCTCGGCCGCTGGTGGGCTAAAAATATTTGCAAAGGCAAGTGAACTTGGTGAAACCGGAACCTTGTCAGACACACGGATAAACACAAAAAAAGGAGCAATTACACTGTGTTTCCACAAAGTTTAAACTACTATGTGAGTACTTTATGAACAAATTATAGGAAACATTTTATAAAAAGCACCTGCATTGTTAACTGCATAGCAGTATTTTCTACAGTTATCATTTTGGTTTGTGTATCAGTGCTTAAATTCTTTTTACAAGCTGTTGTGCATCAATGCTTAATTCCTTTTTACGAGTTATTGTGTATCATTGCTTAAATCCTTTTGACAAGTCACTGTACATCAATACTTAAATGATTTTTACAAGTTATGGGACGAACATTTGCTTCAAATTCTTTCAAAACTATAAAATCTCAAAATCTTTTGAAAGTTTTTTACATCTTTAAATGCTATGTTTCAATGTTTCAGCAAGAACTCTATGCATATTACAAAATTTGATTCTTCGATTTTTTCCTGCTTATCCATCTTACGCAGCTGTATAAATATGAACAATGTTATATTTTAAGCAAATTACATGTCGCTAAATGTAAAAATAAATATGTTTTTGCCAAAATTTTTAAGTAAAATATTTATACTAACACATGAATTGATCCTTGAACACGTTTAGGTTTAAATGTGATGTGTCTTGAATTAAGTGAAGTGTTCTTAAACAGGAATATTGTGAATCAAGTAAAGTGTTCTTAAACATGCATGTTCTGAAAAAAGGAAAGGTTTCTTGGACATGCAGTCACACTTTCCTTTTTAAATATCATGTTGCAATTAAAAAAATATTTAAGAAACGTTGTAAAAAATAAAAATATTCAATGCAAATTTTTAGTTTAATATAGTCTACTGAAAAGTAAATTACTCAGATATAGTCCAAATGTTAAATCTTACCCAAATATAGTATGAAGCTCGTAGTAAAAAGATTTCTTAAAAATTCCTTCGAAAGATGTTCGTCTATGAGTGTCTGGGCGAACCGTTATAAAATAGGAGTGCTAAACCATGGTGATTGAGCAGGAGAGGGATAGGAACATAGTTCTCCAGGAGTAGTTTCTTGATGGTGACACTATTGATTTAGCAGCCATTGTCATGGGCTCTGGTTCCATTTCCTAGCTTTCAAGAATAAACCAAAACAAATTATGTATTGTCGAACATACGAATAATGAAGTGGTTTTGACGTAAACTTTTTACACACATAATTACTATCACAGCTTATTGTTTCTGTGAAATGTATTTCGCACTGAATGTTGAATGAGATTTGCAGATGCGAGAGCTCAACAATAAAATGTCTCTAAGCTAATATTTATATAAGATTAGTAATAATAATAATAATAATAATACTGCTAATGCTACTGCTAACGACTACTACTACTACTACTACTACCAGGGGGCCGTCTTAACGCATGGCCGTCTTAAATTCTGTGAGTGGTTGTCATAGGGGCCCCAGCACACTGCTTTGCTAGGCGGTTCATAATGATGTTAAAGTGGCACTGACTACTACTATTACTACTTCTAATAATAATAATAGTAACAACAACAGCATGAAAGTAATAAGTATTAAACCTTGCCCACACAGAGCTTCAAGCACTTCACATAGATACACTAAATACGTAGTTTTTTAATGCAATTAAAACCCTGCACTCAAAACCCTTTGTAAGGTCAAACAACGATACATGAAATCAAAATTACATATGTAGTAACCTCACTACTAACCAAGAAGTAAGATAAAAATTATGCGCCATATTCCAGTAATTTTGTATGTATACGTAGTGTAAGATATCATTATTGTTGAAAAAGTCGAAACAGCATTACGATACGAAATAATAACTTTAAGTTTTGTAGATTTTTAATTGTAAACTGAAAATATTTGGCATCTCTAATGAGAAGTTCATTAGAGATGAACGTGAGTATTTGACACGAAGTAAATTCTTCGTGTCAAATAGCGTCGATTTTACTTATTTGAAAATAACTTCCCCCACTCTCATTTAAAAACATGTTCTTATGCATATGTTCTTATGCGCCATCTAAGGCATGCGCTTAGATTCATAACAACGCATTTAAAGTAAGTTTCCATTCCTTAGGATGCATGCTTTTTTATTAAATTAAAGTTGTAGGTTTCCTCGCGCTTTGTCTAAGATGAAACGTCGAGGAACCCAATGAACTATGTAGCGACTTATTGCTGAGTTCAAACAAATAAGACGTAGACGCAAGAAGGGTTAAAATACCCTTTTATTCACGCAAATAAGAATAACAGTTGGCTCCTTCTCGGGCTTACAAGAAAGCTTCTACTCGGGCTTTAATTCAGAATAACAAAATAATAAACTAAACTATAATTAACTAAACTAGACTTAGCCGAAGCTAAACACAATTATCTAACGTAGTTGGCCCTTGAACTAAACTGACCGGCGAATATCAATAGGCACATATAATACGGCAGAGAGTAACAGCTTCAAGAGTGACTTATCTAGAAGGGAAACACGCGCCACTAAGGACTCCTAGCACCTCCTATCGAAGTAAGCTGAACCTTCCTTAAATATTTCTTCTAACACATTTGTATTCAACGCGATTCTAAAAACTCATTCTGGTAGGGATTTGTAAGTGGAAACCAGAATCGATAGGAAAGGGTTTCAAAATTAAAATAACTGTTATAAAATTAAAATATACCTTACAAAGTAAATGTTACCATTTTGCTATTAATACTCTTTTGGTAGCTCTGAACTCTTTTTTTTCCTGCAATAAATGGGCTAGGTCCTTCGGAAAAACAAGTGCAAAGAATTAGCTTAATTTATTCTTTCTTAACAGGTATGCGAAAAAACTTGCTTTATAAGATTGTCAGTATTAAGGTCAGAATTATAGACATACCACACAATAAAATCGGTGTCTCAAATTTTGTTAAATAGTAGCATAATAGAAAATAATTTACTATAGATTTTATTTCGGAAGGCTCAAAATTCGAAGATATTCTTTCATGCAAATGAGATGAGTTTCAAATAAGAAGAGACCTTATTACGAGACTAATTTTAACATTACATAAAGTTAGTTAATATTAAATATACGAACGTGTCGTCAAAGAATTGATTAAAAATTATACAAGGCGCAGTCAACGAGTTATGCTTCTATGTTTGTAATTTCTGACAAATTAGAACGGCTATAAATGTTTGTGTATCATATGAAAAAGCAACAAGTTTGATTATATATATATATATATTTTTTTTGATCAGCCAGAACTCGATACATTAAAGTGTAAAAAAAAAGAGAGAGAGAGAGAATAATCAAAGAAAGAATCTAAAACCATGAACTTGATGCATCAAAGTATAAGAAAAGTAATAATAAAAAGGACTAAAAATTAAACAACGGGCTACTTATCTCATAAAATTTATTGAAGATGCTGTCGCCACGAGATAATGTGCCAGAAAGGGCATATTTTAAACTATATAAGGGAATATGTTATAATTCTAAGTATTAAATTCAAACCTTCAAATTTCTATCATTTTGCATATAAACCTGATTGTTCATTGATGTATTTCAGTTCATACTTAGCTAGAAACCAACATGAGATGAAAATACAACCAAAATGACATAGTAAATAAGTTTATAAGGTATTTCTCCCGCCTTCCTAGCGTGTCTTCGTGGTGTAGTGGTTCTGCACGCTGGGGCGGTATTCCAGAGGTCCGTGGTTCGATTCCCGTCGAAGGCGTTGCTAATTTTTCATCTCTTCAGCCTCAAAAAAATCTAATGTCTCTACAGTGGTGCCCGAACTAAAAGGGTGTTGGATGATGATTCTCCTCACCCAGGATTTGGTGATTGGGTTCCCTAAAAACCCCAGTCGCCCTTTAAAAGGGGGAGTATATAAGGTATTTCTCCCGCCTTCCTAGCGTGGCTTCGTGGTGTAGTGGTTCTGCACGCTGGTCCGGTATTCCAGAGGTCCGTGGTTCGATTCCCGGAGAAGGCGTTGCTAATTTTTCATGACTCCTGCTTCCAAAATACCTAATGTCTCTACAAGATGAACAAATTTAAGCAAATTACTCTTACGTTAAAATAAAAGAAACTTCCTCAATGAAATAAGCTAAAATTCAGAAAACCAATTAGTACGAAAGTCAATTTTGTATCGATGATATAGAAGTAGTCGTATCCTGCTAAAGTACGTTCTTCGTTTTCTGAGCGAATGGTTAAAACTAAAAATATGAGTCTAACGTAAAGAGTTATCACTAAATTTAAAGAAAGAACATTACGCCCTTCTAAGCATATCCATATTTAATTAAAGATTAATGATTATGTCGTAATGAACATTAACGATATGTGGCACATGAAAACGTTTTAAGGAGGATAAACGGAATTGTAAATAATAAGAGGAATGGTTGTTGGTCGACGTCAGTTACGTCAGTGTCCTGTTGAATTGCTTCGAAAGGGACATACAGTATCACAGTTCGGAATGTTACTGATGAGTTTGATCCTACACCACAGGCCTATTTGCCTTTGAATACCACAAAGTTTGTGATAAGTGATTTCTAAAGAATAATCGGAGAAGGCGGATGGTAGTGTATGAAGTGCGCTTGGATGAATTTTGAAACTGAAGAATAGGCATTGTTAAAAAGTGTGGTCCCTCGAAGATAAGAAGTGAGCTTACCTGTATGATCCACAAAGTTAAGTCTAACTCAAAGAGTGCGCCATAGTAGCTACACGCTCTTAAAGTTTAAATCTGCTAGATCAACATAGGCGGTCATGATAACCGTATTTTGAAAAGCACAGAGTGCTATTCTCATTGCTGATTTGGATGGGTGTAAAACAATCATCACCTGTTTTATTTTGATGAAGGCCATAAAGAAAAACAGACTACAGGAAGATATTTATTTAATAAAGACTGCAAGATAATATACATTATTTTTTGCAAATCAAACCATTGTCTGTATGCGATAATCCATGGTGTCTTATCTTTCTTACAGTCCTAATTTAGCCTATTCTAATTTTCATTCGTCCTTTCGAGCTTATAAAGAATAATCTGTATGATTTCAGATTTAACAAGGTTAAAAAAGTGAAATAGGATTTAAGGGCATGTGCATGAAAGTAATCTCCAGAATTTTCGAAAAGTGGATTTCAAGCTTGGACTGTAAATTGTAATTGAAGCTACACATAAATAACAAAGTAGACAAAAAATACAAAATCGTGAGTACTATTAAGAAAATAAGCACAGTTCTGGAGTGAAAAAAGGTCTAAGCATTGATTAGTAGTAAATAAGTACATTCTTGGCGTATACGTTTTATTTAACTAACATCTTGTATTTTCTTTTCCATCGTTTGCTTTTACTGATCTTTTTCACACGAAATTTAGACTTTTAAGTAAATTTGCTCACTCTTTGCCTAATACATTACTTCGTTTCTATAACAGCGAATACATCTTATTCTTGTTATTTCTGAATGATTACAAAATTTGTAGAAATACAAGAGAAAGAATTTGCTCTCTTAGATTAGTTCTAAGTGATACTTTCAGAATACTAAGAAATTTCGATCAGATTTTGATTAGTTGGAGGTGAAAATGCGTTTTATTTTGGTGAGTAATAGTTTCATATTGGATAAATCAACATGCTTTATTAGCTCTATAGCTTACTCAATGAAAATATTAGTTGCAGTCAGATCTGTGCGAACCTTCTACTTAAGAGTATGTAACATTTTGTAGTTAAATTGCTAAAAAATATGAAATTGCATGATTCATCAAAATCTGCTACTACCAGTGCTGAAACTGTTTTCATAAAATGTTCCAGGTTATTTTAACAAACTATGTAATTGAATTTACATCTCGATAACAAATATTTAAATAAATAGAGCCTTTAGCCACTTTTTTTGAGCAACCATTGCATGTAAACATTTGCATGTAAATTGTTGATTAGCAAGATTTACGTTAATAATTTTAAGCGAGGTCGTAAACTTAAGATATTCATTTAGTTTGATGTGATAGTCCATTGGACTGAATTTCGTGCCTAAATGTGACACTTATTCGAATCCATTACCTGCAGATATTATTGAACGAAACACCACAGACGAGATAATCTTCATTTGATCATCTTGAAGATAGCACATGCTTTTAGAAACATGGTAATAGAGAGACATGTCAAAATGATTGCTCTCTCTCTCTTTATTGAATAATTTCTCCGAATTTGCTATCAAGGTAAGGAAACTACATCAATAAGGTTTCAAGTAGGAGACGCTACTGAGGTATCGACCGGAAGAAATGCCATTAATTATACCGTTCACTCTCTAAACCAGTATTTATTCTTTGTGAAATGGGGGAGTATGCAAGATTCATTGAAAGGTTCGGTGTAAGATTGATAAAAGGGAAACGCTCCTCATTTACATGTTGAACAAAATCGTCAAGAAAAGAGTTTCATTCAATTAGCCTGAAAATTAGATGGAAGAGGAAGACGTAATGCAAGATAAAAAGGAAGCTATTCCTAAAGGGAAAAGAAATTAAATGGAATGTCGTCAAACATTCATGAATTATTAATAGTAGTTATAAATATGTAATGCTGAACATTCATTGCAACGCTCCCTTGACAGATTTTTAAATCTCAGCTTTCACATTTTAAACTTATAAAGCTCATTCAAGCGAAAATTATCTAATTAAAATTAGATTTTTTTAATTGATTCTGAAATTTAATAATAAATATTGCATTTTGCATCGCATGTTGCTTTCCTCATTGGATCTGAATGTTTATGACGGTAGATAGATCAAGATAAGAATCAACAATTTGCAAATATACAGTGTCTTAATTCAACTCCTATGACAAATTTTGTTTAAATAAAATTCAGATTTTACAGAATAGGTGAAAAACTGTACAATAAAAAATTAAACTGTATATATTTGACTTTTCAAAACATACAGTAACTGAATATCACGATAATTCTCTTTAGAAAAATCTCGAGTATATTCTTTCTTTTTTTTTTAAAGAATTATTTCTTTATATAGCGGATGTGCAGAAACAAATTTCACAGCTCTTCCATTATAAAATTTTGGTGAATTTAGTTTTTAATCTAAATTAAAACCTTTTTGGTGAATTTAGTTTTTAATCAAAATTAAAAATTTATCAAAACACATAAATACTATTATTTCTACTTCTTAAAATTAATACACATAAGATCGAAATGCCTTTTCGTAACCTCAGAGAAATGAAGTTTTCTAAACTAAACATTTAAGCATTGGATCTAGGCCTTTACGGTATTTAAAACTGAACTGAAACGTTGGGTGCTATTAGAATAGAAACCTTTCGCTTATTTCCCCTTAAGTACTCCAGGATGAGAAAAGAGGGAAAAAAGATGCATTATTTTCAATAAAAGTAAGTAGAATGAGGCAATTACTTTTCAAACGGTAAAGTTTTCAGGAGAGGACATTGTTTTTGAAATTTCTGTTCCACTGCCATTTCATTCACTTAATTAGATCTCAGGATAATGGGGTTCCGAGAACATGAGAGCGACGCGAGTTAATTTAAAAAGCACATGGGACATTTGCCTAAATTGATTTGGCCCCCACTTTCCCTTATAAAAGAACTAAGAGTTGATGGATTTCCGTTCGCAAATCGCTTTATTTGTGGAACATCGTTAGGTTTAGAAACGACCTCATCATTCACACGCTTTTCAAAGGTAAAGCGAAAAGTACAATTTGAAATAATGGAATTTATTAAACTTTATTCTGGAATTGTTTATATTAAAGGAAGCAGAAACATACCTTCGTAGCGCATATCACTGTGCATAGTTGGACACTTCTTACCCTGAAATAGGAAATACAAACTTGTGGAATATTCTTGCTACTTAAATTAAAGTTTAATTTAAAATTAGGTAAATTAAAATGCAAAAGCTTCACTGGCATTTACATAAATGATACTGAAATGAGCTACGTCTTAAAATTTGAACGTAAAATAAACGGTGAAGAAACTCGTATTAATTTTGAAATGTCAAGAGAAACATCTGCTTTTCTATTGATTTCAAATATTGATTCAATGCAAGCACGAGTTAACTTCTCCTGCTATGCATCGTCTATTTTCCTTAATCTTTCGATGTTAATTGAATAGGAAGGTATAAGTCTGATCATAAACGGATGATGGAAACAGAAGGGAATCAATTTTGAAAGCGAATTTCAGAACTTCTTGTGGTAGAGGAGAAAATTAGACTACAATGCTGAAATGCTTCATATTTCTGAATGAAAAGTTAACATACCTGAGCTCTCCGGAAGTCAATATTTGTCCTGACGACTCTTTGGTTCAGTGGCATAGGAGGTCGAAAATTATTTCCTAAGGGAGCTTTTGGACTATTTTCGACACCTTGCACTAACTTCCGCAGAATGTAGAGCTAAAAGCACAAAGTAGCGTTTAGTAAATGATCTAGAATAATTGCAAAGGAACATAGCTTTCTGTTCCACAGTTGCTATGTTAATACTAAACAAATTGCTTTTGTATAATCAGTCATCAGTTATAATATTTAATTAAAATAACCGTAATCTTTTTTTAGTAACTTCTCTTAATAGTTATAAATATGGACTGTTGACTGGTTTCTAATTGCTACAAAATGGACATGTCACGTTGTATTTTTATAAATGTGCATGGTTTAACTGTTTCTAATTGGAGCAAAAAAGAAACATGTCCCACTGCGCCTCTATAAAAGTGGAAAACTCTTTTCAATATCTTAGTTGAAAATTCTGCATACCTGTTGCTTAGTGATATAAATAGGTCGATTCATGACAATCCACGTTACTGTTTCTTGACATCCAGGCATGGTCAGAGATCCTTCGTATGTCATAAAATGTCTTGTGTCAGGTAAAAGATTTCTCACAGACAAGTGCTGTAAATACGCTTCTTGACCTAAAAATTGAACGTTTCACCTTTAATCATTTAATTTCCCATTACTGTATTATTAAGGTTTCGTTATACTTGATTATTAAGGTTTTGTTATACTTGATTATGTCTTTATTAATTTAAAATTGAAATTAAGATAGAATTTTGCTCCATTTTCTCACTTTTAAGAGCTTCTAATGAAGTCTTAAAGATTCCATTTCTGACTTTAATTCTTGAGGAATTTATGGCATATCTTGTCAGTGTGGTTTGAGATACATCGGCCAAGCTAAAAGACCGTTAAAATTTCGTAACAAGTAACACAAATCTTGTGTCGCAAATCTTGTCAGTAGTTTTAAATTATGAATGTAGTCTACTTACAAAGTCGGCGAGAAAAAGAAGTTGTCATAAAGGCATAAAAGTAACAGATTAACTGTAAGTCTGATGCAGTTTTATTTGATTTGGAAACGTTAATCTCGATAGTCTGAAAACAGCATCATGATTGCTTGTTAGTGTAATATACTTAGTAGCTTAATTAGCTTGTGATGAGTGTTTGTCAGTAACACCAATAACAGCTTCAATATTTAGACGATTAACTGTGGTCCAAATTTCAGTTCATTTTTACATTATTGTATATATTCTCTTTCTACCAACAGCAGGCTCGTGTTAAATTAGTTTTTTATAGAAAGAAAAAGTTGAAAAAAGTTATACATAAATTTTTGCATCCAAGGTCGTTTGTGTTTTTAAAACAGAGAATGTTCCGACGTTTTATCCTTACTCTAATACAAATATTGTCTTAGTGTGGAATGTGTAACACACTGCAGATCACATTTCTAACATTATAGGTATGTTTACCCCCTTAAAGTAGACAGAAGTTGTAAAATGAATATAAAATTAGTTCATAATGTGAATTTCAGAGGAATAGTAAAATAAGTTATATTATCTTCTTCGTCTAGTGGTTTAAAATAAATATACGTAAAGAGCACTCGAATAATAATCCTTAGTTTCATTTTGAATTATAGCAGTTATTTATTAATAATGATAAATGTAATATATACCTCTATATATTATCCTATGGAGTTGACTGGTAAGTATTCTGAGTTCAGCATTCGATAAATCTCCCACCTGAAAAATAAATATGGATACTGTAAAATATAAATACAGAGTGCAAATATAATTTGTTGAATAACACTTTTGCTCTCATCTGCTCATTCCTCTCACGACATCGGCCCATGATATTCCCCTGTTCAATAAGTTCAAGTTACCGCTGCAGTTAATGAGGTTCAGCTGTTAGTAGGCTCGGATTTTACTGCATTATGCTTAGCTGCACTATTTGACGATATTTTACTCAAAACATTTTTCCCTTCATAACTGCTATAACAGCATTACGCAAAAATAATAGTACTCAGCAACAATGATTGTTATGTTTTTAAGGCGATTATTTCCACAAAAAGCTAAATTCATATGAAATAACAAGCTGTCATCTTAGGGAGATTTTCACTATATGTGGTGTCATTTCAGTTTTCAAAATTAGAAAACTAAAAAAAAAAAAAAAAAAAAAAAATTGACAAAAACTTTACTGAACAAACGTTTTCTTATGCAGTTGCCACCATAATTTTACTCACCGTAGCTTTATACTAAAATAAAGAAAATTCATGCTATAATCGAACTTCTTAGCATTTTTCAAGGGGATTTTTGCAATGAATTCACATTATTCGGACGGTTAAGTACGAGGGTTGACTGAAAATTTAAGACTGCCTCTTGTTTCTCTTTACTGATGTTAGCAAAGGCAAGACTTTTGAGAAGGATTCGGGAAGGTTATGCATTGCGTACTGATTGTGATTTAAAGCGGGAGTATTAGATGTGTTTTCCTTTGGCAGATAAAGGGGACGTCTTTGTAAAAATGTGGCAGAGGTGTGTTTGGATTTTGTATTAAACTATGGAGGAACAGTTGTAAAATACTTAAATTGTTCAGGCCAGTGTACGGCACAGAAACACTTAGCCATATTTCAACGTTTCAGTGCGTAGTACGTTCAAAGACGAGAATACGTGACGGGAATACAAAGGCGTTTGATTGGAAAAACACATTCTGACAGGACAAATACTCCACTTACGGATGTTAACATTCGCGGTCGCTGGACAAACAGTCTTCATGAAACAAGGTCTTCATGAATGCGTGTATTTTGTGCATCTAACCACATTTTAAAAGTTAACTTAAATGCTTACCATAATAAATAATATTTTAATTAACATTAATTCTATTAAAAACCCAAAAGCTTTTTAAGATTTAAAATGACAACATTTTTGTAGATACAGTATCATGCATGAAAAGGAAAAGAATCTATAAAGCTAATGTAAAAAAATTCTTTTTAAATCCTTATAAACTATAAATAATTTTGTTTAAAAACAGCTTTAGGTAAAATTACAAAATATCAATCATTTTGGATTAACCAATGAATTTTAAATATATTTCACATTATATAAATTGTAAATATTTAATTGCAAATCCTATACATTTTATTAATAATGCGTATCGCTTGGGCATACTACTCACAGGCTTGTCAAGGTGATTCACTGGAATCAGATGATATCAGCACAAAGCTATAGCTCAAATTAAGAGTACTTGTAAATTAAGTACTGCTTGTACTCTTTAAATTGACTTTCGGTGTCAACATGATCCAAATATTTTCAATTTGGCTGAGATATGGTTATTGGGCAGGTCATAGGAATTTTTTTATTTATTTAGAAAATTAAGTTTTCGTGCTTGATAACATACTACATTATTATCCTTAGCAATGTAAGCATTGTTTAAAACATGTTCATAGCTGAAACGGGCACTTTTCTCTTAAGCATTACAAATATGATTGGCCGCATTCATTAATGATGTGAAGTAGAACTACTACATTAGTTGCGAGACTACCTCGTATCACAGCTGCAGTAAGATGCTTTACTTTCTCTGTAATACGACAGGGGTTAACTATGGTTGTTTTACTGAGTACAAATGCGGCTTTTTTATTAAGTGTCAAAAATGTGTCGTTTCATTACTCCAATTAACTATACGCTATTGATCCACAGTCCATCCTGCATGACTACGTATTTTTGTAATTCCTCAAGTCTCTGTTTTGCAATAATGAAAGGTTTCTTCGCAGGCTTATGGGTTCTTAAGCCATTTTCATTCAGTCTCCAAGTTATAGTGTACCTGGAAATATTAACTGAACAGCTTATTTGTCATTTATGCTTTAATTTGTCAAAACTATCGAAACAATCTTTTAAAGATAAACGATAATAAGACTTAATCACTTTCGTATTGCATTTTTTCATGACCGTCCATTTTTGCTCCGATATGATAAATTTCTATTTAAAATGGAATTATTAATGCATATGTTAACTGTTGACTAATGAAATCAAGAATTCATAGTACTTTAATGGCATGATAATCTTTCATTAAGCAGAGCAATAATTTAGTACGCAAAAATTACTTTCAAATGCCATTCTTTAAACTGATAAAAAGAAAATTCAAAACTGCAATAAAGAGTTCCTTACATCATTACATTTAAACATGCAAATATATATTCTTTTCTTCTATGCGAAGGGTTCTGACAGCTATAATGGTCTGAAAAAGCAGTTTAATTTTCAGTAATTATGCTTTTTATGCAATTTTCTTTCTTTTATAACGTTTCAAACAGTGAAGTTATTTTAAAACGGCGAAAAGGTTTGAATTCTATACGCAGATATTATTAAAATTATATATGCTTTATTCGGTTTGAAACCGAAGTGCATTTTCAAAATATGAATATACATGCAGAATACATGTTTTTAAGAAGAGATACAGCACTTTCGCGCCGATTAGCATGACTACTATATAAACATTTGTGAGAATCAAGACCACATTTCATCAATAAAGAGTGGTTTCTGCTCCAGGATAATGCTAAACCATATTCTGGTGCTGTGATGTAGGTAGAAGTCTCGGAAATCTCGGAAAAGAAGAGATCAAAAATGCACTTCATGCAGGTTGAACTTGGTACTAGGTGATTTCTGGGCATTTTCTACGCAGAAAAATGGAGCTGCGTACGAAGAGATTACATTCTAAAATTCAAAAAGAACAAAAATCATGGCTTCATACTAAAACAGATATTATAAAACAACTTATTTCTTATTTTTCAATCGTTGACACCAATACATAGGCTGATTTAATTATTCAATTTATTAAATAATTATCTCAAAAATTAAATAAAAAAGTAAATTGCATGTATGTACGTTCCTCGTTCTATGTGAACACTTAGTTCTCCACACGTACATGCGCAAATCGAAGCTCTAACTTGTTTTTTACTTATTTCATATTTTGTGCCAATTTCATGAATTTTTTATTTACAAACTCAGTGATTTAAAAGTAATGCGTTGCCGCTGCTCGAAATAAAACGTTTTTATCTTTGTTGTATGTAAACGATTTAAAAGAAATGCATTGCCGTTCGGCAAAGTGCAAGATACTGAAAATTTCAAATTTAATCAACAAACTCTGCTGTTTCAGAGCAATGTGTTGTCAATTGCCGTAAATAAAAATATTCCTATTTCCCACGAGCCTGTGTGTTGCTGCTTAAGTAACGTAAGTTACTTAACTTCTGTATTTAATCTATTATTTGTTAATGAACTAAGCGATTTAAAAGCAAGAAACGCGGCTCTTAATAATTTTTTTAACATTTTGATCTAATTGATTTAAATTAAAATGCATTTATTTTACGATATATGTAATTAAAAACATCATTTTTGGAGTTATGCCATCTGGGCCCTTTGAAATCATAATAAGGTATTTCTCCCGCCTTCCTAGCGGGAGTTCCTAGTTTTTCATCTCTCGTCCTTCAAGAAAAAAAAAAAAAAAAAAAAAAGAAAAGAAAAGAAACCTAATGTCTCTACATCATTTACATATTTTTTCTTCTTTTATAATTACTATTTTAAGCGGCTAACCTCGCAAGCAGCTAGTAAATCAAGAAACAGTTAATAAGAACTTTGATAAGCATTCTTAATGCACAATATGAATGTCATCTAGGTATTTTGAATAAATCATCAAAATTATTAGATTTTACAAAAAAGTTTTAGTAAAAATTAAGTAATGATAAACTCAGTTCTTTCGAGAACTGCTCTTAAAATAAACACATTCTTGTAATTTAGATTTTAAATTAAAATTAAAACATGTATGCAATATTTTTCCTCTTATAGAAAATGAGGAATATGATGTACAAAAGGCAAACAATTATAGCATTTATTATGGTATTTAAAATATTAAATTACTTTTCAATTTCAAATAAACAGTCGAAGACTGTACAAAATATAAAGAGGACATTTGAATCGAATATTCACATAGCTAAGAAAATGAAAATAAGGAAAGAAAATTAAGAATTAACTGGCCGCGGAAATAAGAAAATATATAAAGTTTTTTAAAAAGAAGAAGCAGATTTTATTATTCGCAAAATTGTTCTTTTTTTCTATAAAAAAATGTTTCATGCATCACCTGACGCAAAAAAGAAGAATGATTACATTCTCGTGTCATTTCCGTTTAAAATTTTAATATATTTATTAAACAGTGATACCCAGTGTAATATTTTAATAAACTAAGATGGTAAAAGTTTGGAATGATAGTGTGAATCCTCCTTTTTTTTCAAATTGTAAATGAGCAAAATAAGTCTTAAAAGAAAGAAGGGTGATAAATAATAAATCAAACATTTGAATCAAAGATATTAATGCAGACATGAATGCCCTGGAATGCTTTTCAGGGAAGCTTCCAATTTTCTGTCAGAATGCAATGCGTATACAGTTTTATTCCCTTATCGTTTTTGACCAGTATTTTAGGATGGCTTGCTTAACTGTTATACTCATTGTGGGAGAAAAAATAACAACATTTTTAATTAGTGCTTTAAGCAAAACTGAAAAATCGTGGGAGTTGATCTTCTTGCCAAGCCTAAAATCTGTATTATAAGGATATAATTCTAAAGCACAGTGACTATTTAAAATTGGGTAATATTTTTAAATAAATATGTGAAGATGCTCCTTATTCAGAAAATAATTTGATGTGAATAAAATGAAAACATAAAGCTTGAGCCGCTTGCTTTATATTTAATGGAAAATAAGAGAGAATTGAGAGGATTAGGTACTTAATTTCATATCCTGTCTTATTCTATTGATTACAAAAGAGAAAACTGTTTCGTTGCGGCACTGCTGTTCCTTTTTTCTCAACGTCCTTAATTTGTTTCATTGGATGTTCCTCAAAGAAGCTGTATTTGGTTGCTTTTGCCACATAAAAAAACTTTTACTGACAATTAGGTCACGCATGCATTCCATAACATTTTCATGTTTAGAGCGTATAAAGTGCAAAATTTATTATGGCTTTGATACAAGTTGACTTATAGAAGATACGCTACAACAAATTTTCATCTTTACTAGGTCAAATGGTTTACGACCCATGTTTACATTGCAAGAAATTACAATTTTGCAAACATATAAAACTTCTTCTTTTGTTGAAAATGGTATATTAAAAATTAATTAAAATGCTATGCATACTTGTAAAAGAACTGCAATTCCCACCATGCCTTCACTTCTCCGTACTGCCAAAGCTTCAGATATGTTGTTATATAAGTCTGAATTGTAGCCGAATATCTGTAACTTCATGAAAAGTTATTTTTTCAACAAAAATTAATGCAATAATAAAATAGTCAGATGGCTGTTTTTAAAGCTTATTAAATTATTAATTCACAGACCTGCATTCATGACTTCAGAAGAAACATTGCCATATCATCTGTGCTTAATACATAATTACTCAATGCACAACAAATAAAGCATGGCAGATTGAAAAAAAAACAGGACTGTTTTAATGCAGAAATAACAGGACTGTTTTGAGAACTAAGTAAAACAAAGTTAATGTCTTGAATCTTAAGGATTTATTTTGTTTTACTAACCAGTTATTTTATCTTAATTACCTTTGCTGTCTTTCTCGCTTTCCATTTTCTTGCTGGAATGCAAGTTTCTAGTTTGCGTGTATTCAAATGAGGCAAAAAAAGAGACAGTATTTAAAGGAAGGTTTTAGAGGGTAGAATTAGAGCGCGCTCCGCTTTCTGAAGGCCACGTTTGCTAACTGATTCTCTTGAGAGCAGTACATCTGCAGCGTTGCGGTATTCTCGCCATCAAGCTTGTCACGCCGATTTATGTCTAAGCCAACTTGCGCGTTTCTCTATCTGTGTGCATCTGTTGGCTAACTTAACATTTCACTTAGTTAATTTAAATTTCTTACTTTTGAGTTAAGCCATAAATGCTGGCTATTCTGTAAGCACAAGCAGTGCCTTCTGTTAACTTTTATTGGAGTTAAATAAAAGGATCTTTTACATCCTTGCTCAGTCTCTGTCGTAATTAACAAGACATAGCAACAATACCTTTTGTAATTAATAAGACCTATTATATACCTTTATATAGATAAGGTTTCTTTAATCTTTATAGTTTTCGTACAATGTATGCTACCAAAGAAGACGAAACTGTATAAATCATTTACTGCAAATAATAGTACAACATTCAAAATTATAAATAAACTAAATTAAAGATTTTAATATAACACCCAAATGGTATTCTTATCAAAAATCCTTCATCTTCTGTCCTTACTGTAAGCGCACTCTTCAAATACATTTACACTGTATAAATATGATATTAATTCAACTCAAAAATACTTATAAAGATGATTCTTTAAATTATTTCAAGTTTTCTCTTTCCAGTTTATAGCTCGAGAAGGAGATGTAACGACTGCTTGAAGTACTATTATTTTAGAGCTCTATTACTGCAGAAGTATGAACATATAATTTAATAATTCATTTCAGTGCAATTTCAAGTTCTCGAGTTTCAGTTTTTAATGCTTTAAACTAGACAGCTATGATTCAGCTACTTCCGTTTCAACAGAGTTGCGCCAAAAGAAGTTTATTTCACACTCATGTGTACACATACGTCTCTGACTGTCAGGTTATTTTTTGATTTGCAGCTAATAATTATTTATTAAGCAATATAATAATTTTAAATAGAATTATGATATTTGAAATTTTACTGATAACTTTGGATTTCAATTCAAATTTCAAATAAATAAATTTTTTTTATAAGCACTACTGATAGCAAGAAAGGAAGGTAGAGTAAGTTAAACTATCAGCAGTGCAAAGGCTGCAGTAATACGACAAACATAATTATACTAAGAACTAACCACAGAATGATTAGGGAAACAGAGATTAACCTAAGTCATATTTCATTACTTTTCGTCAGAAATTCCACTTAACGCTAAAAATTACTTAAAATAAATAGGTATTATTTAAGAAACAAGACAAGAAAATTAGACAAGAAGTACTAATACATGCTATAAAATTTCCCAGAATTTAATTATATTAGTAAGAATTAAAAGTATTTTTATTACAAAACTGTTATTCTCAAGATTTGAGCTCTTGTTAATGAATGGCATTGTCAAATGAAACAATAGTAAACATAGAAAACAGTTATTTCCATGTAAAAAGGAAACGGATGAAACAGGTTTTGTTTAATTTTCTCACTGGAGCACTGTTAAAGCGATTTTTCTATTTGTTCTCTCTGTTCTGAAAGAACTACCTTTCTGCTTATGAAATAGTTGCGTAGCAATTTTTAATATATTTTCTCAGGTTATATTGTAGCATCTTCAGGATAAGTTATAACATTGTGCATGAAGTCAAATCAAATGAATATATAACCCCAAATCCAAAGTTTTGCATTAAGCATTTTAGAAGTGTATAAGTTCCACTTCAGAGCTTATAGCTCTTATTTAAAAGCATTTCTGCAATGTACATATATTTTTGCCCACAAACTCTGCTTTCTTTTTACATTGTCCTGGACGATGCCCATTAGCCGGGAATAATTTGTTGGTAGAAGTTCTTGTAATGATATACGACTACTGTCAAAGACAGAAGAGGCAAGAAATCCACATGCAATATGCATTAGATTCAGCAGGAATTCATCAGAGTGCGTTTCTGCGGCATCCTTTACCAAAGAATGCTCAATTACATCGACAGTGGAGAGAGAGAAGGAGAGAGGTCCCCCACTTTCCGGCCCTTTCTTTCGTTCTAATAAACTAAAGACGGAAAGCGTATTTGGTGTAGAAAGAATAAAGAACAGCGAGTAAGTTAAGATCTTTATTGAAGAGAGGCATCGGCGGAGGGCTATGTTTTATATATGAGTCAAATAAAATGTTCTATTGGACTCCATTAAAGGCAGCTATTCTTCCAGAAAGATATCGTTATAAAATAAATTATGTCTAAATTATTAGTTTACAATATCTTAACCTTTTTAAGAAGGTAAAAATTATTGATTTGCAATATAAACAGACATTAGATGTGAAATGTAGTTGTGAATATTTATTTAAAATTCTAATAAATTTTAGATACTTTCATCACTAAAATATGAATTAAGTTTTAATCTCTGAAATCAAACCTAAATGTAGTTAAATTCAATAATTGCAAAAATTATGTAAAATACGTTTTTTCGAATGAGGAACAACTAGAAGTATAGAGCATTTGGCATTTTTTCCCCTTTCATGGTTTCAGTCTTTCTCCGCAAACCAAAATTGCATTTTATTTTCCAAAACATTGCTTAAATTATGGATATTTACAGCCACATTACAAAAGTATATATTTGAAAGTTTTAAAATTATAAGAAAAATATTTTCTTAAGAAGGTAGAACAGCGATATTTTTCAATTACATAATTCAACATAGTAAATAATAATTATCTCCAGTAAAAATTAATTACTTTAAATCAACAATAAATGCTCAAGAAAAAAGATAACTCTGAAACATTAAACAGAAATATTCCTATAAATTCAAACCAAAACGCTCTTAAATTCTTGACAATAACTTTCACAGTGTAAAAGAGAAAAACAGTGTGCATTGTGCATTTAATCAATACTCATTAAATTTTACTTTTAAAGCAACGTAATCAAAAGCAACTGATGAAAAGTGACTTTTATTAGGATAATGTACAATAAAAGGAAACTGATTCATTTAAATTTAAATTAAACAGAGTAAATTACGCATGAATATTTCTTTTTATACTTACTTCTGCTGGGAATGAATAACCAGCGATTGTATGCTCTGATCCTCTATCATCTGTCCTCCCGTAATGTAAGTGAATTTCTTCGAAACGATACCTGTATGACAAAGGCCCCTCAGTGATGTTAACTACTGTTTCAGGATCCAAGGATTCAGAACGGAATATGACACTATGGCCTGTATTCATAATCGTTCCACTCACCTGCACAAAATCATCATTGATTGCCTGAGATCTGAATCGTCTCTAAAGAATACAACTCATCATAATACATTTGCCTATTTAATAATGCTCTTACCTATTTGATAAGACATATAAAAATTCACATACTTGATATATAAATGCTCATATCTTTTTTCCAAAAGAGACCTAACATAGCATATTTGAGTCTCGCAGTTCCTGAGATTTGAAATATCTAAGACTCTCTATCTTGATATTTAATTCCATATTTTTTGACAGTCTAACTTAAAAATTTCTTGACTTCAAATTTTCTGGCATAAAAATTCTTTTTACGATTAAAGATTAGTCACTATTTTTGCGTAAGTTGTATAGTGTTTCGAAGTAGATTCAAAGTCTGGTTTTAGTTTCTGAGATAAAATAAGAATTTACTGTTAGCATTTAATTTGCAGGATTTTAGTTTGTAGAGTCACAAGATTATATCGACGCTGAAACGTGTTAATGTGCATGGCCCTCCCTCATACGGGTCGAGCGTGTTTCCAGTTACAACACGAAGGGATGCGGAAAGGAGAGAGAAAATACCTTATATACTCCCCCTTTAAAGGGCGTCTGGGGATTAGGGGACACAATCACCAAGTCCTGATGGTGACAAATTATCGCACACCACCTTTTAGTTCGAGCGCCACTTGTAGAGCCATTTTAGTATTTTTCGATGTAAGGAAACTGAAGAAATCCGCAGTGCCCTCGCCGGGATTCGAACTACGGACCTCTCGAATACTCGTCGAGCGTGCTTTCAGTTACACCATGAAGGCATTGCGGAAAGGAGGGAAAAATATTTTATAAGATGACTGTTATAAATTGCCATGCTTCATTTTAATTTTTTTGCATTCGAAATTTCAAAGACTTAATTCCTGTCATAGGATTTAAAATTTTGCAGGTCTATTGTATCACATTTCAGTTTATATCTTTGGTCTCTAAATTGTAATGATTTAAAATCAATAATTGCAAAGTATTCTTCACTAACCCGAACAATAATTTAAAAATGACAGATGTTTATGACATAATTGCTCAACAAGTATATTTTAAGAAACTCTATAAATTTTTATATAAGATAAAAGACGGCTTCAGTTATAAATAACTTAGCTAATACAGTGCTTTGTTTTCTAATAAAGATATTTGAAACGGTTAACAGAAGGCAGACACAAAATCAAATCTGAATAAAGAATATCCAAATCTTAACAAAGTCCTTTTTATTTGAAAGTGCCTTATAAAGTTTTAGAAGCTGTAAGTTATGTTGCAGATAGTTCTTTATAAGAAAACTGTTAGTAATACTGCTTTCTTCCATCAACAGAAATGCCTTCACGCCAAAAAAAAATACAGTCCTTCGTTATCGAAGAAAAAGTATTTGGCAACGCAGAGATGGCTTTGTTTGTTTTCTGCTCTCTTGAAAGCTAGAAGTCAAGTGTTCCTTTTTATGGTTTCTGCCTTTCTTTTCTTTGCATCGCCGCCTTTCTCTGTTAAGCGTAAAATGATTTTTACCCCAGAGAAAAACCTTCAACTCCCTTTCTTCTCCCAGTTACGCCAACTCTGCTGCTTTAACGCCACTTTTAAGGAATTCCTCATCGGCATTAACGCCATCGTAAGACTGGATACCTCGACGTCTTTTTTATTCTCTTAAAACATTCCACCGAATTAAATGAAACAGAAATCTACAAACTAAGAACATGTTACCATCGATAGGTAACCTCTTCTCAATGGATGCAAACAATAAATTTAAATCTTTCCTTTTCTGTGTTATCTTTAGTAAAAGTATATCAACGAAGCATATTCTCTCATCTCGTAAAGCATATTACTCTAACCTACTTCGGTATTCTTGAAATAGCTTTTCTTAACATCGCTTCGTAAAGGTTCCGAGCAGTGACGCATATTTAAAATTAAAAACAGAGTTTTTAAACTTTTTAAATTAGCAACAAGAAAATAATATAACGCAGTCACTTTTATTGATATTCTAGAAAGTATTCAAATTTTAAGTAATTTCATAGCAACTCGGTGCATTGTATAAATATTTTTTATAAACCGTAGGACGCTTAAGATCACATTAACAAAAGTAAATTCAGATAAAATAAAATAAATTTGTATATATGTTCTGATTTAAAGAGTTCTTCTCTTACTAACCAACATTAATCTGCGTTTAAAATTCTAATGCCAAAAAATGACACAATGTTTATAAAAGACATTTTAATGGAGTTTAATTTAAAACTATTCAGGTAAACACAATTAACATAATGCCAACGAAATGTAATTGCAATACGGACCCATGTATAAGACGAATGGGGGAGATATATGTTACAGTAATCCAAATTCATAGAGAATGCAGTTTGCAGTATCCATAGCTGAAGACTTTTCATGAATGATAACTGGCATCAACATTGAGGAAACTTGGATGAGGAATTTATTTTAAACCTGAGGCATTGAATGAATATAGTGATCTGCCAATTATCCTGACATTAACCCCATAAAAAGAATTCATAGGATATAATTGGAAGATTTGTTTCATGGTGAAATTTTTCTCCTAAGATCGCAATGCATTTCAGACAATATAATGGATTCGTTTAAGTTACTTCTTCAGCATGAAATCAATTAACTTCATTGATAGTATGAAACTGTTTCGGGACATATAAGTTCGAGGAAACCACACGTAATATGAAAGTCAATAATACGAACTTCTCCTGCGTTATTAATTTTTTGTAACCTTCTTTGTCATGCATAATTTCAGCTTTATTTATCTCAGAATGTAGATCTGTGTTAGGTGTATTATATTTAATCTTTCAGTTTCTATTTATAAGCAATCGCTCTGTATAGCATTTCAAATAAACTTGTTAACTTTTAGTCAAAAGTTAAGGAAATAAAAATTTTTATATATAAAACAAATTTTTGAATACCAGTGAAAATTTTCATATATCTATGTGCAAACACAGGTTATGCTTTTTGCATTTCTTGTGATCTCTGATGATGCCTCAAGAAATATAAAATTTTTGTTTGTCTTTTTGGATTGCTGGGTCCATTTTATAATATTTAAAATTTTACTTATTTCAGTTCTCAACAGCAACCATGCAGTCTGCAATGTTTTTACTTTTTTTATTTTATTGCTGCTGTTTCAATAGAATATATATATGGCATATCAAAAACATAATAATTAATTATTATTTATACTATCTTTCTACTACTTTTTCAATTTAAACAAACTAGCAAACTTTATTTTTACTAAAAGATGGGGCTTCTGGATTCAAAGACGAACTGCACCCCGAGTACTTGAAGTCTTTTATTTTTTATATGAATTTTTTATTTTTCCTCAACTTTAAGCCAGTTTTGTTATCGCGTTATAAGATTTTACAAAGCACAGCATCTTTTAGAAAGTTTCTTCCGCCGCCATGTTGGAGTTGACACTAATTTTTACAGACCGCAGCCAGCGTTTTGCACCACCGCATACAACGTTTAACAGTATAGGACACTTTGAATACCCGCTAAAATACTTTGTTTTGCTATTGGACACTTTGAAACTTATCACATACATTTTCCAAGAAGTACAAATTTTTCCTTCTCCAGAGTAGCTTGAACTGAACTTTCTTCTGCAAGGAACACAGTTTGAAAAAATATGGTTGTCTTTAGAATTCAATAAGTTTACGTTTTGTTCCATTTTTGTTTCATATAGGTTTTCAGTGTTTAGCTGTTTAAGGCTCAGATTAGATTTTATATTATTTATAGAAATCTCTTCTGAAAAATGTTCGTTTTCTTGGTATTAAAAGTTTAGGATCTCATAAAAGGGGACCACCTAATTTTTTAGTGTTGTTTAAATGACAATTTGATTTCAAAGTGTATGTGTTCTGCTCTTTAATTTGTAATTGCTTTTGAATGTCGGATTTACATATAATGTTATTTGACCGATCTTTTATTTATTTTTTTAATGGTCAATTTGCGTAATGCAAAAAGTTTTTTTTTTGAGTAGTTAATTTGGCATTATGTAATGTTTTATTCTTTTTCCCAAGTGTTGCTAATGCGTGTAGGGAATTCTGGATGCGTTTGGAGAATCGAGCTTTCGGTTTTAAATTAATTTTCAATGTCTTAAATGAAAGTTTAATTGAATCTTTTTTCGGTTTTTGTTCTCAAATGCACCAGAAGAACGAAACATGTATTCGAAACATATTAATCGACTTTTATGAAACGTTAATTCATTTTACCCTGATGCATTCTGAATTAGAAATTCAGTAAAAGGAGATTCCTTTTTATAATTTTTGTACATTTTTTCTTTTTCGCATTTTTATTTTTATTTTTCGAGTTAGTTCTACTTGATGAAGTCTTTTATCTACGATTGCCATTATTAATATTGTTGAGGAATTGCCTTAATTTGATTCCAACTTAATTTTAACTTAAGTACAAATTAGTACTTAACTTGGAAGTAAATTAAACTTAGATACTTTAATTTAATTCAATCTTGCAGATATAGCTCAGGACTGGTTAAAAAATTGTTTTTAATTTTGGTCTATTACTATGTTTCTTTATATATATGTGTGTATATATATACACGCATGCACACACATACATGTGCACCCATATTTAAATATTACTTTACAGAATTATTAGAACAAATTTGTTTTATATCATTTCTTACTATTATATAAAGAACAACGAAAAACATACACTATCATAAATAAAAATAAAAATATATTTATTTAATTCAAGCCAGCAATAACATTATTTATGTTACATCATCAGCACAAAGGCACATCAGATTTTGAAAAAATCAGATTCACCTTATTCACTTTAATTGTATATCATTTAAGAGAAATTCCTTTTGCTCATGATTTTCCTCAAATTCTTTTCAAAACTTTCTCTTTTGCCCAAGCGTACCTTTTGAGATAATTTCAGATCTCTTTTAGCTCTATTAATCTACAAGATCTTACAGCTTTTCTCTCTCATTAAAATATAGTTGTTGCGGCGGACAGTGCACAATTTGAAGCATCACATCGCTTTTAATTTTGCTAAATAATTTTACATGACTTAGAAATATGCTCCAGTCATAATCGAATTTAAACTTAATTCCTTAATTCTTTGCCAGTAAAATATCGTAAAAGGAAGATGATAATCATTTCATGAGGCATTTTAAATTGACTTTCCATAAATCTTGGGCAGATCTATTTCTTTAACATTAAAGTAATCCTCAAATAAAATCGTTGCCACTTTTATGTATCACTGTGAAACTTATGCCCTCTTAAATGCTAATTTAATTTTATACTATCTAACATGCTACGTTTCGTATCAAAGGATTAAAAATATGAATTCATTTGCTCAGGGTACTTTTAACTTTCATGCTACAGCCAAGCTTTATATTTTCTATGCTCTGTACACTTTAGGCATGGTTTAAATATTAAAGATTTCTTGGAAGTATACGTTTCCAAATAATTCAGTTTCAGAGCGTCTCCTTGGAAATAAGTGTCTAAAGACTTTTCTGTTTTCTGAAAGAGATCTCTTAGCTATCTGTATTTTCCAGTTGTTTCCTTTTCCGAATTTAAAGTTGTTTAATCAGAGGAATCTGATATTTTTATTAGTAAATTTTTTAAGATTAGATTCTTTCATTAATAAATTTTCAAACTTTTATTCCGCTTCTCTTCTCATTAGCTCTTCCAAATTTAGCTGATGTTCTACAAAAATTCTCACATTGAAAAATTAAAAAAAGATTTAGTGCAATTCCAAAATTGTTTTGCGTTCAAAATAACTCAAAAAAAAAAATGGGAAGCTTTTAATCTTGCCAATATTAAATGTTAAAATTGAAACGAAAATCCGAGTAAATCGATGTAAATTGATTCTGCCGATACCACTAAATGAGACTAAAAAAATATTTACCATTCAGATATCAAGAAACTTGTATCGCAGTAAAATTCCAAGCGGTAATTTATTCTACAGTTTTATATATATGTTTCTGTTGATTATATTGTGCAAAATGGGATAACATTCCAGTATACAGACAAGAACATTATAATGCAAATTATTTCTACGAATAAAAAAAAATACTTTGCTCTAAGTCATCCTATCCTAGTAAGTAAATAATATTATATAATTATTCTAATCGCTGAACTTATAAGGTATTTCTCCCGCCTTCTTAGCATGCCTTCGTAGTGTGGTGGTCTGCACGCTAGGCACGTATCCAGAGGTCCGTGGTTCGATTCCCGGCGAAGGCGTTGCTCATTTTTCATCACTCCTGCTTCCAAAATACCTAATGTCTCTACAGTGGCATCCGAACTAAAACGGGTGGTGGATGATGATTCTCCACACCCAAGATTTGGCGACTGGGTCCCGTAAAATCCCAGTCGCCCTTTAAAAGGGGGAATATATAAGGTATTTCCTCCGCCTTCTTAGCATGCGTTCGTAGTGTGGTGGTCTGCATGCTGGGCGCGTATCCAGAGGTCCATGGTTCGATTCCCGGCTAAGGCGTTGCTGTTTTTTTATCACTCCTTGCTTTCAAAATACCTTATGTCTCTACAAACTTGACTAAGCAATATTTAGTTCAGCTGCAAATTAGACAAAGCAGGAAGGCATATCATGACACAGGTACTCTTCAGATTATTCCTTAGTAAGCAAACCATAAGCAAATACATTCATATTAAGAACAGGCTTTTACAAAGACAAAAAGCTTGTCTAAAAAAGGGAAGAATTAGATTTTTATTTACCTGAAGAAAGAGAGAGAATTCTCCATGAGTTACTAGTCGCTTTAAAGCAGCCCTCATATTTTTTTAGCATAAGCAGAGAGATAGAATTTTCACTCTTGGGTTTCGATTATTATGCACGATCGTACTGATAGAAAGGACAGGATTAGATTTTTAACGCTTTTAAAGGAACAAGTACGCATTCTGATTATGTACTAGAAAAATTTATTTTCACACGCACTCGAAGATTTTGAGATTGTGCGTCGCTGATGTTTTGACAGTGGAGATTGGAGGTCTGGGATATTATGCTTATATTATTACACTTATGTAGCAGATTTCTCAAACGTAAATGTTAAATTAGTTTGAAGAAGTAAGACTTATTATTCACATTCGAAATAATGAGATTTGTTAAAATTAGCTTCTAAATTCCTATAGAGAACCCTGAATACAATAATACATATTTAACTTTTGATCTTCAAATGAAACATTCTTGGAAAAGATTTGAGGCACGTTTGAATATTATTTTACTCTCGAATGATTCGATGCTTCACCGAAGACGCTTTGTTACTATTTCAACAGACTAGCATAGTATGCTTTAATCAAATCGTTTACGCTCTAGTTATATTAGTGACTTCTTAACACACTCTATTTAGGCTCTACCCCCTGTAGAATATTTTTGTAGCTTCGAAGTTTAATGAAGATAACTTAGCAATTAAGCATTTAATTAACTCCTAGTCTTGTTAATTATATGGCAAGTCATCATAATTTTTTAATAATATATTTTAGCTTTTACTATTATGAACTAATAAGCTTAATAACATGACTTTACTAATTTAAGTAACTAAAGTAATTAATTTTCAATAGATAGTATTAGGAAAGTAAGCTGTATGAAGGATTGGCACAGAAGCAGGTGAACTGGTGAGGCATGACACACACATGGTAAGTATACATACAAGTAATTTCACAATCTGAATACTTTTATATATACAAAATAATAAAAACATAAGGAATACATACTTTAACTACAAAATTAAATAACATATATACAGACACTGTGCAGAGGGTAAAGAGAGAACATACAAAATGATGGTACATGTAATCAGGTGATACTAAGCTTACATAATCATGGTATTCAGTTGGGCCAATGGCCTATCCATATTATCCAGGTTATTATAGTCATAGTTACATATTTTTGTACTAGGATTATCTATTGTGTTCTGTTTTGCATGAAAATTCTTTGCTAATTTATAATAATGAGATCTAAGTTGCTCCACCCCTAACTCCTGGTGTATACGATTGTTTCTGATATACCATGCGGCGCTGGTTATTTGCCATATTTTGACATGCTTGGAGCCTTTGTCTATTAGATTTTCTTGTGTGTGCCCATACTGGGCTTGCATAACAAAGCAATGGTCTGAGAATGGACTTGTAAATAAGTAACTTGTTGTCTATAGATAAAACACTGTTCCGAGAAATCAAGGGGTAAAATTAACGTATTCTTTTATTACATTAATTTTTGTAAAAATGTGAGTAAACACTAACTGAAAATAAACAGATTGATACCCACATGATATAATATAATAAATGGAACCCCTACATGAATACATACATGAGAATTACGACTGACATTTTTATTTTTATTTATTGTTTTGCATTTTATATCCAGTATCTATCAGTAAGTACGTCTGTAAACAGCAACTCGAAATTTCGGAAAGGAGCGAAATAACGTTATACTGCCAAATATCCTTATTTTTGAAACTGCTTAGCTGCGCCGATTCAGCAATAATTTATTATATGATTATGTACTTCAAAATACGAATTTGTTATATATATGATGGTGTGTGTGTGTGTGTATTTTCCGGATATTCTGAATATTCAAGGTTGAAGGATCTATCTTGTTAACTTTATGTTTATTATATTTTTTCCTTGTATTTATCTCTTATGTAATGTTAATTACAGCATTAGTATAATTATGCTTCTTTCATTCGTTTCTCTGCACTACAAAGCAATATAATAGTATAATACTATTTACGAATTACTTTGTTACGGAGGCGAAGATTTTCAGAATTTCGCAGAATATTTTTCAAAATGAAGAGAAGCATAGAGTCAGAAAATCTTAGAATCCCTGCAATAAATTATTTTACCAAAATAATCCCTGAACGAATCAAAATTTGCTCTCACTGGGAAAAATTACAGTAGTCCAGGTTAATTTCTTAGAACATCAAGCATGTTAAAATACAGTAATCACAGATAAAATAAAAACCGATGCATCTTTGTCAAAAATTATCCGGTTACTTTACATCTTGCTTGGCAATACAAGCTAATAGAAAAATTTCGAGTGCTGAAGACGTATATTTTTACGTTTTGTCCTATAACTATATAAGCAGAATTGTTGAAAAATGGGCAAGTAGTTGAAATCATATCTCGTAAATTTCTTGTGAAGTATCCGTCATAGGATGAATTCTTCAGTGGAAGACTTCTTTAAGAAATATTGTAACATTAATTTCAGAAACAAAACGATTTTAAGACATCCAGTGCCAATGTAATGGTGATTGGTTTTGAGACATTTTTCTAAAACTAGGACATTTTCAATAAGCATCTGTTATAAGTTTTCCCGATTAGGTTCAGTCTGAGACAACCTCAACATCCTGTACATAATTTATACGAGATTACACTTATGGAGTCTTCTTACGAATGAGCTCAGTTACGACTCAGTTAAAAATCGCCAGTTTGTCAAAAAATAGTCAGGTTTGGGAGAGAATTTGTACATCTCTCGCTGTGTAAAGTAAGTATTACTATGACATTTAGGAAGTTCTGAAGAAAACCATCCCACTTTGAAGCAGATGACTATAATATAGCTTTGTATGGATTTAAATAACATGAAATATCTAAATAATGAGAAATGTTAATTTTCGAAGCTTTTTATAAAAATTTCAATACTTAAAGAGTCGCTGCGCGTTCACCGTTTTAAAATTATCTTTCTGCAGTTCTTAAGAAGCTGTTTACTGATTTCCACAGCAGCCAAAATAATAATTAAATAATCCTATATCTCTGAATTACGACGAAATTTGCTACACTCATTTTTATTGGGCTTTGTTTCTTACACAGAGAAATTATTCTGGGAGATCATGCAACGTGAATAATTTGGCAGGGAAAACGATTTTGCATTTTTAGAAAAACCTGACGTAGATCTTAATACTGCGCGATGTAACATATACTATATATATAATAAAAAAGTGATTGGCGCTAATCCAAGAAAGATTTCTTGATGAATTACTTCCGTCTTTCTCTCACGCATGTAGAAGCCTTTAGCAGCATACAAAACTATTCAGGAGTTTAACTGAGATGATCTCAAATACGGCAAGGAAAGTACTTGACATACTACATAAAAATAAAGTATCTAAATATGCGGAATTTATGTTCTTCAAATCTCACTATTACATAGAGTAAAAAAGATAAAGTATGAAGCAAAAGTTTATTATAATAAGTACTCGAAATGCTTAGCAGAATTTGAAAATTTGGGAAACTCTGAGATATAACGATTATAACTTTCCCTTCAGTTTTAACACGTGACCTGAGCGATGTGGCTAACAGCGATGCAACGATCTCATGGCTTAGAAAACATGCCGCTGATTGGATGGCAGCCAAATGTTTCACTTTTTACCTACAAAAATTCAATATTTGTTCTACGCGATAGAAATCTCCCAAACTGCTATCGGAATCCATTTGTAAACCTGGTGCCTTATCAAAAATTTACAACTCTCCAACTTTGAAGACCATTTTGTACAAACTGAACATTCCAACCTCTAATAGACCTACATGATTAAAACGTTATCTTGCAAATATCCATTCTTCTGTTATTTTCCTTTTATTAAATATATGTTCGCTTTGCACTTTTCCCTCCATCTCCTCTTTAAATGTAATTGAAGGGCGGGTGTACGAACTCTAAAAACCGAGGCTGGAGTCACGTCAGAGTTACTTAATAATATCTAATGCATGTATTTATTTAGCTGAAATTCAATCCACGTTCCAACACTTTGTATCTATCCGAATGGAAATTCGAAAGTTAATGGAATTATGGAATGCCGGCTTGTTTCAAAACCGAGCTTTTGTTTTAGCATATTCTGAATTCAGTTATTAAGCTTCTTTTCAGCCACTCAGCACAAATAGTAATTTTAATAAACTAAATAGATGAAGATAAACTATTAATCAGAAATTCCACTAATTTGAAATTCGTAACTATAAGTACTCCCAGAACATGGTGATTTGAATTTAGCGAAAACAATTTCATTTATGCAGTTAATCACGGTATTTAGTGCATATTTTTATTAACTGCAATAAATACGAGTTAAATTTTTAATGATGAACTAAAGATGTCACAAAGTGTCACACAGTTGTGCACTAATTCTTCCCGTATAAGCCTAAGCAGTTATTAAAATTTCGATAACAATTTCTGCTGATGAATGCGCATTTTACGTTTTCTTACAGAGTTTTGGTTTTGAAGCACTGTCTTACTAAGCTAGTCGTGAAATAAGGAACTTGAAAATCTGCTGAATATAAGGCTACAAATCTCGGACGTATGTACTCATTAAGCAGTAAATTTACTTTGATTTCAAGATAGTGGAAACGTTGACAGGCAATAACACGCACATATATAAATATATTTTTATAAGGCATTTCTCCCATTTTCTTAGCACGCCTTCGTGGTGTAGTGGTCAGCACTCATGACGCGTATTCGAGAATTCCGCGGTTCGAGTCCCGGCGAGGGCATTGCTCATTTTTCATCTCTCATGCTTCCAAAAAATACCTAATGTGTCTACAGCGGCGCTCAAATTGAAAGGGTGGTGAATGATTATTCTCCACCACCAGGATTTAGCGATTGGGTCCCCTAATCCCCAGTCGCAATTTAAAAGGGGGCTGCATAAGGTATTTCACTCCTTCTTAGCATGCCTTCGTGGTGTAGTGGTCAGCAAGCTCGACGCGATTTCGAGAGGTCCGTGGTTCGAGTCCTGGCATTCCTCATTTTTCATCGCTCCTGCTTCCAAAAATACCTAATGTCTCTATAATTTAACCAATCAAATAACATGGAACTGCATTTTTATCACCGTGTAACAGTAACCAATTGATCTATGAATTCCTCTGAACTCTAGAACTTTCTTCAGTAGGTATTTAAAATCTAATATCGAGGTGAATCATAGGCAGTAGGTTTTACGATAATGCTTCTCTTTGTGAAATTTTGGCTTTAACTATTTATAATATGTGGGTCACACAGAGCTGCACTAAAAAGAGGTTGATTATCTTTACAATAATGCACGCCCAGTGCAGTTTTCATACTTCAAGTCTATGTAAAATAGAAACGGTTGCATTCCAAATTGAAGACTTTGTTTTTAAACTACTGGTACTCCTCACTTTACGACTGAGGTCCGTTCCGATGACTGTGTCGTTAAGCGAATTGGTGGATAAACAAGGAGCTTACGCAGGGAACGTTATTAAATTATAAAAATTATGCAACAAATTTCAAGTTTATTTATAAAAATAATGCATATGTACATACAATGATATGTTTATTTGATTGTCTAGCCCTGTAGAGAATCAGGGTAAGGGAGATGACGACGATGAAATAGATGTTGTAACTTGAAAGGCGGAGATCGTGGATATAGCAGTCGAAAAGAAACTCGTAAGTGTGATTCGCTTTTTAATCTTCATTTTTACTTGATAAATGTCCTATAAACTTTAAAAGTTCACTAATACCACATTCAAATTTATTAAAACGTTCATTATTTGGCTCTTTAGCCTCACGTTCCAATACAGCAGCATTGCATTTGGAGAATACACCAGCTGAGCTCCTTGAAACACCGCGAACTTTCTTTTGTACTTCTTCCGCTCTTTCTTCTATCTCTTTCAGATTCTGCAGAGCTTCTAATTCTATTAAATCCTCATCTTTTAGTTCTCCGACGGCATAATCCATTAATTCAAGATTGTCTTCCACTGCAACATCTAAATTAAGCTCATTGACAATACCCGCTATTGCTTGAAATACACCAATTTGTCCAAGATTTGCATATGACTCGATGTTGTTCTCTAATTTTTTCATGCATTTTTCCACATACCATGCATACTCATATCTGTCACTTCGTTTTCCAAACCAATTTAATGTTTTCAAAGCAATTTAAAATGTTGTACGACTTCCAAAACCATGAAGGGTTACTGCATCATTTTCTATCTCTGCTACAGCTTGGGAAACAGTCGTGCTCAAATCAAACGCTTTGAACGTAGCTATAGCGCCCTGATCCATTGGCTTTAGGACAGCAGTTGTGTTTCTGTGGACAGCGATTGTAGACGATACACTACCTTTACATATTGGGGTAGATCATCATGATGCTGGGGAAGAGGCTGGAGCATAAACGAATAATAAGCAATCAAGCGAATAATTCTAAAACGAACTCCGTTTTCCAACCAATAATGCTAGATCGATGGTAAGAATCAGTTCAAACACCATTCTTTAAATAAAGATTGTGTCATCCATGCCTTTTTATTTGCACGATAGTAAGCTGCCAGACTGCTTTTAGTAACGTTCTTTGATTAATACATGCGAGTTTTCGGAGCAATAAATCAGACAAGACTTTAACTTGAACCTAGCGACATTCCTTCCCAACAACAACGTCATCCTATCTTTAAAAGCTTTGAAACCAGGTATTACCATAGCTTCTTTGTGAATATAAGAACTCTCAGACATTTTCTCCACTAAAGCAAGATTTCATCCAAATTGAGTATCTGTTTCGGACAGTAGCTGCCTCTTTTAATTATTCTATCCAATTTGTCAAAAATTTTCAGTTGCTTCTACATCCGCGCTTGCAAGCCTTATCACGGATTCTCCAATTATGCAGATTAGTCTCTGACTAAATAGTTGAAATGTCGATTTTCTACGTTTACGTGCCTTCGAAGTCTCAAATATATTGTGTGCCTTAGTTTTAATTATTAAAAGGTTTATCAGCGTATTATTTTACACTTGGCTGTCAAACTAGATCGCCAGTATTTTCTCCAACTCGTGGATAAGAATTTTTTGTTGCCTATTTATTTATGGCTTTAAATCTTGTCGATGCTTTCACTCTAACCTTTAAAACAATTGAAATGTCGAATGTACCAAATAAAAATCATATGCTATTCCTTTAACCGTTTTACGAATTTTGTAGTTTTGTATAATTTTTATTATCATTTCCAGGTCGATAGCTTTTCTTCGTTTTTTAACAATTTCTCCCGGAACCACCATACCTTTCTTTTCATCGACATATCTGTACTAGTTTGTGGTTACAAATATGTAAAAAATAACGAGGTTATACAGTTACTTGCTTGTCTGAATGATACTGACTCGCTCAGTGCGCATGTCACCGTTCGTCACTGGCCAACACTCAAGCTGAGAAAGAGGATCCCCCGAATTGCAGGTCGAAACTCAATTGGTCGTAAGTGAGAGAGGTCATTAAACAAATAAATCATAAAGTGAGGAGTACCTGTATACCTCACGATGTGATCCCCGTCTTAAGGAACAAATTTTGCTGTTGAAGTCAGTTTATGCTATTTTTCATTATGCTGTGCGATATCAGCGTAAATAGTCTCGCATTTTAAGGACGAATAAAGAGTTTTGCTGAATGTTTGTGAGGCAATAAAACATTAGTATAAAACATTTCTACTTGCTGTTTCAAATTACTCCATTAACATTTTCCAGTTTATCACGAAAGCTAAGTTTAACCCATAACTAACGTATACTTTTAGATGCATAGTGCAGACCATCTATTTTCGCTTTCTCGTTGTAATCATTTTGAAGATTCCTTCAAATTTACTATTTACTCAGGTTGCCATAATTTCAAGGGAAGCGTGATTATACATCTCATGAAAAATTAAATATTTTAATAAAACAAGTGCCAATAATTTGCAATTGAAAGTCACACTTATTTACAGTAACCAACTCGTAATAATATTAATAGGCTACATTTCTCAGAGTAATTATCGAAATTGATCCTATAAAAATTTGCACTATCACTAAAACAATTTTTAAAGTAGTTTTAATGTTTTTAACTAATTTCGACCTTTTTAATCACCTGCAGATTTAGCCTTTTACTCCCGCTGATTCTAGGAAAACGCAAGGCCATGTAAATCGCTAACATAGAGGGCGAAGCTAAAGAGGAAGAAATGTGAGTATGATTTGATTTGACGAACAGCTTTAGCAATGTGACATTTGATGCTTAATTTCCTTCCCATTCTGGCTGGATGAGGGGGCACGTACTGTTGATTTTACGTGAAACAAAATTAGTTTAGCTTAAAGAAAAGAAGAAGTAATCTATATACCCGATGGTAAGTTAATTTAGGTCGACTTTATTTATAATCTTAATAAAGATGACAGCAGTTAGGTGCATTTTTTTACCTTTTAATTTATTATCCAATTTAATTTTACTAAAGTTATTGTGAATACCATTAAGTTTGAATTAGTGAGTTTGAGTTGATTGCTTTTCTGTCCATTTATAGTTACTATACAGTAACTATGTAAGTAGGTTACAGTAATTATGTTAGTAGTTTACATTAATTATGTTGTTTAGTGTTATGCATAGTAGTACAATAGTTTTAAGGTACTTTACTCGACTGAAGACAAGAGTAAAAGTTAGCTGTAGAAAGAAATCCTAGTGACCCTCGGAATGTGGGGAAATCCAACAGTCTGCTGTAAAAAACAATGCTGCATGAACGTTCAACTGGGATATCTATCTTTCATCGTATTTTTAAGCAATATATTCATTCTACTTTTATAAAATTATGTACAGGTTTTTTTCCTAACAGTAATTTAACAGTTAAAAATATGAGAATTAACCACCAAGATTAAAGGAAAATTCACAAAAGTCGGATTGCCGTTTTTTCCATGAAAAGAATGGTTTTAAAAGTAAGTTGCTGTGTTCGTTAACATGGCAAGAATATCAGCATCATTTGACCATACATTTAGATATGTAATCCGCAGATACATTTTGGAATGAGAACTTCATAAAGTCTTTCCATGTACCATATAGATATGGCAAATAATGTTTGAAACTAGTTATTTTTTTATCTAAAACAACAAAATATCATTCAGCGAAATTTCTGGTAAAAAAGTGATTGCCATTTGGAACCCGGGTTTTGAAACTTCTTTTTTTTTTAAGGTTTCTTTATAATCAATTAGGTTGGCATTCCTCCTGTTGCTAAGTAGCAAAGCAAATCTAATATTTTTCGATTCCTTTATGTAGCAGACCTTAGTAATGATCTCATAGATAAAACAAAACTGATAACGCCGTAAAGAAGTTTTTGATCAGTATATAATATAAATTCTGTAGCTTCTATCATGAGTTAATTCTCTATCATAGTCACACTTCGGGAAAGCTTTCGTGAATAAAAATGAGAGGCGCTGAAATTTCATTTTGACTGTCTCGAATAGGGCTGTTAGCAGTAATCGCATGAAAAGTATAAGCACATGTGTCAATCTGGTAAAAATATTTGAACGTTAGGTTTCTGAATGTTTCATTGAAGAAATTTTAATGGCTAGAGTTTTTCGGACTGCATTAAACACTATACAGAGTTTCCCGCTCCTTTAAAATGTTAATGGTGGTCAAACGGAAAAGAAACAAGGCGATGTAATACTTAATATTAGGCAAAATGCAATACCCTTGTCTTTCAATTACGAATTTTACCGTTAAATCCTAATTTACAATTAAAACTCTAAATACAACATAATAAGTAACAAAAAACAGTTTTCTGAATGCGATGCTAATTAATTATGACCTATATTAAGAAACTGAAACGAATTTCTTCACCAAAAAATCAAGGTTAGAAAATGCTTTTACTTTTAGAATGAATATTAGATATTTAAAAAGCAAAACGTTGCAGTATCCATTTATGCTCACAATTCAAGTCTAAATGCTAAGTATTACTGTAACATGCAGTTTTATATTTTTAGTTACGCAGTATTAAATTAAATACTCGTAGTAACCTTTTATATTTTACTTGTTACAATACCTGGCACAAAATCTAAACAAAAGAATTTATAGATGTTGCTACATAATGAAACAACTTTTTTTTTTTTCAAATTGTTTGCACGTTTCTTGATGGGGTATTTCATTATGCTTTTTCCATCAGAAGTACATCGATATACGTCCAATCACTTTCAGCACATACTTTGTGATTTGGGGAATGAATTAATTCTTTCAATCGAATTTGGGTACTGATTTTATGCGGTTATTTGAATGGACCAATAGCTACTCTCAGAAGTTGAGCTCATGAAGTTTTAAAAATTATGCCCTAATAAACGGCTAATGCAAGAGTTCTCTGTAATCAAACACAGTAAATATGAATTAAAAGTATTTTAATTAAAATTTCGGAATGATTTTGTATTTACTTGACTAGGAAAGGCGTACTAGGTTTCTCTGTAAAGGGAACAGATATCTTTTTGGACAACTTTTCTAAAGGAAACTGGCCCGTATTCTCATGACAGATGGGAAAATCCACAAAACACCGAATCAGCCAGCGTTTTCCCTGGATTTTAATCTGGGTCTGATTGCCAGTGTTTAGTACTCTTATCCAGTTGTTCGGTGAAAACTTGTGACATTCCAAGAATTAAGACAGTATTCTAAGAATTAAGACAGTTTTACAACCTCTGCGTTCCTTTAAATGCCTTCAAATTTATTTCTACTTATTCAAGATTGTTTCAGGAAGAGGAAAAGTATGATTCTTTACAACAACATTGAAATTGTGTGTAATCAAGTCAGAGGCTGCCCATAAGGATCTTTCAAGAGTGAAGATCTCTAAAATGTCAGTTTCAACACAACATAACTGCCAATCTATAGCCAAACCACTCAAAAATTGTCGCTTTTGAAGATGATATTGCTTTTATTACAAGCGGTAGTAACAGAGACATTTTACAAGATAATTGCAATGAAACATTTCAGGGATACTTCACAAAGTTCAAAAACTGTAAATCTCGCATTTTAAGTCTCAAGTCTTTGTAGTCCATAAATCAGGGCAAAACATAACTAAAACCTTAGCTCTAAACATTGATAATCAAAAGATCAAGATTGTGAATACAATCAAATACCTTCAGTTAACAATCGAAGGGAAATTATCCTAAATTCCTCATTACAAAACGTTTTAAATATGTTTAGGTCTCATAAGTTTAGTACAAAATATTAAACTTCTCCCAACATCAATAGCTCACACATCAATCACCAATCAAATCCTACGGCGCATGCAGGGATATAACTGAGGCTTAAATCCGCATATAACATCGGATTTGTCAAAAAAGAGTCATATCAAAAATGGTGAATCATGGAGCCGCAATTTGGACACAACTAGTGACAGTGATAAAGATTAAGTGTTTAAATTCAGTTCAAAGGCCCTTTACTCTTTGCATAACTCGAGCGTATAACACAACTTCAAATATAGCTCTCGACATTTTAGCTGGTGCTTTTCCACTATCAGTCAGTGCAGAAAAGGAAAGCCTCTACATGAAAGTACTTTAGCTTAACCAAGTTGCAGAATGTTACAACCAAACCTTTCTGCCATCCACCTATGAAAAAGAAAATAATAATCCCAATCTTATTCATCCAGCACTTCGCTTCAGAAAAATAAAATTCCTCATGCCTGACGAAACTTCAAGTAGTTGATCTCCAGCTGCATATACTGATGGATCAAAAATTGAAGGAAACGTTCTTCAACCATTCTATTTTCAAATTGCTCCGTCAAATATCATCAAATGAGAAGGTCATCTCCATAATAATAATAGGATTTTCCAAGCTGAATTGTCAGCTATACTAGCAGCGATTGAAATAGCCATTCTCAAAAATCTCAACAAATTTACCATAAAATCTGACTCCCAAACAGCTCTTTTAGCGATTCATTATCCCTTACCTTCCTCTCCATTGATTTCTGATATAAATTCTCTTCTTTCTTTAATTCCAAACTACAAAATTCAAACTTCATGGATTAAAGGACATAATGGCCATTTTGGCAATGAGCAAGCGATCAGGCAGATGAATTAGCCACATTGATAGCTCTTAATCAAGATTTTAATGAAATTACCCTTTTGTGGCCTCACTCAAATTTCAAGTACAAACTAAAAAACTTGCGTCAAAATATTGGCAAGATTTGTGGAATAATGCTTCACAGGGAAGGCACATATATAACTTGATTCTAAAAAAAAGCCTCGAACCTCTATGCTTGTATCCTTCATTAAGTTACAATATATAGGGACATGGACCTTTCCCCACACGCAAGAAATATGGCGCAAGTACTGATTCACTACGCAAGAAATATGGCGACCTCCGATATCTGCAGATGTGGGAAACAGGGATCATTACCCTTAGCCGAGGATAAATCCCACAAAATCTCTACAAACTAATCTCCTCCCATTCCAAAGGTTTCTAATTAAAGATAAACATCAGTATCCGAAGTTAATAAAATTATGCAACGACTCTCTCCTCCTGCCTAGACCTTTGTCAAGTATAAGCTCTCATATAGCATAAATTTAATGAACTTTTACATTCTCTGAATATATTCAAAACGATTCTACTCGTACTTTTCAACTTAATAAACTGTAATAAACTTTTATTAATTGTAATAATCTTTTGTAACTGTAATAACTCCATGGACGTCAGTTTAGTATTATTATTATTATTACAGTTCCTTATAACATTGTGCTCTCACTACTTTTTATATTTATCTCATTATGTTTATCTGTTATTTTTGTTGCACCAAAACAGATGTTAAATTTAATTTGTGGATTTCAAATTGTGTTGAAACTATATTGTAATCTCTTTATGTCCTAAATCATTATTTTTAATAAATACTGGAGGCACAGGATGCGGGGAAATTTCAAGATGTACCATAATATGTAAATTCTAGATCCTTTGGAAAGCTTCAGTTGCTTATTTTTTTCGATCTTTCTTTATAAACTCTTATAAAAGCTTGCATTTTTATTAGATTTTATTAGTTTAATTACCAATTGAGCTATGGTACATTACTGTTGCTCCTCATACTTTTACCTGTACCTATACTTCTAAGATTTAACCCATTCAGAATTAATATGTTGAATTTTATTCAATGTAAATAACAGTGTTGTATGCTAAACTGTCCACAGGACTTTATATTACGGAAGGAATCTTGCATTTGACAGAATACAACGGTCCCGATGTTTCTTTTAAAGGCACACGACATCAGTGTAAAAAGTACTGTGATAATGAAATCTTGAATTTTTAAACTTTTTGCGTATTGAAAGAATCAAAAGCAAAAGTGAGAGTTTCCAGAAAGGGGCATGTTTTTGCTTGATTTAAAATGTATAAAACTTAAGTCCTAAATAATTAAAAAATATTTCTCGATTATTTTAAAGTACACAATATATCGTAATGCATCTATGGATAAAACATTTTGTTTTTTTTTATTTATGATTTATTCTGTAATGTAAGCAGCGATTCAGTTGCCTTTATTATAAGAACATGCTGCCATCTGCCTATTCGAAACTTAATATATATATATACATATGGAAATAATGAAAGAATAATAGCAAATATTAGCTAAAATTTTAATCTAACTAATATAGTTATTGAAATGAGTTTTGCATATTAACCTTATTTGTGACAAGCGTGTAAATAATAAAGCAAGTTTGCAAGCTCTTTCTATTTTATACACAGTTTTATTTTCTCAGAAGTTTTGATTACCATACAGGAAACAATAAAAATTTTCTTTATACGAAGAAGCATTATAGGTTTTAAAAGTAAAATTTATTGTATAAAAATAAAATATAAAACACTGACTAAAGTTTGTTTTAAAAAATCAAAAAGAATGTGAGATCAAGAAAATTTCAGTACCATCAGTCAAATTCAATTCAATTCAATAACAAATGTACGGAATCAATAGGTACTTTTTCATCATATTTCGATACTCCAATGTAAGTGGATACTTACCCTAAATTTGTCGATATTTAGACTTTTCAGGTGTGGGTCATACAGTAGAACTGACGGATCAAGATCGATCGGAGATTGCCTGCGGCCTTTTGTACAGAAGCTCCACTCAGGATTTAACAATCCCCAGAAGTCTGGACCTGGAATCAAAGACGTACATTAGTAGGAAATATAAAAATGCAGTGGCGTTATTTTATTGGCAGCCTGCTTTTGGGAAATCCCAGTATTCCGAATAGGTTGAAAATAAGTGATTTCTTAGAGGAGTTCCGTTAACACCCTTTAGACGTAACTGAGTGTTAGCTCTTAATAAAGAAAAGAGCTTGTTTCACGCAGGGTTTACTGATGAGGGAATCGCGTGCAAATTCCGCATCCTCAATCAATAAACACATTTTTATACACTTGCTTTTGAGGACTAGTATCTAATTGCTGCATTGATACTATTCAGATGAAAAAAAGAAGAGGAGAAAAGGTGAAACTCACGTAGTTGAATATTATGTCGAAAATACCGTTTTATTAATGAATGTAATTCACGCATATACGCACATGTTATCTTGCAATCAGACTCACTGAATATGAGAATAATGGATTATGAAGTTCAGTTAAGTTTTACGAAGAAAGTACAGCTTTATGAAATAAACATATAAAAGAAGCGAAAGTTTTCAAAGTGTGTTAGTTGAGTCTTCAATAGATGGCTTTTCATCTTAATTTTCTTTGTTCTGGATTACATTATTTACCTATTCCTAATTATATCTTCGGCAAAATATCTCTACTTTCACTTTTTTTACAGTTAACCTAAAATCATTTTTTTTCCTAAGAAATCATTAAGTTTAATGAAATTAAAAGAAAGAAAGTGTTTCATCGACTTGACAGAAATAGTATCTTCTGATGGAATATTTCCTACAGAAGTGTATAATACAATATTTATATCATACCAAAAGAATTAAGATATTGAGCGCCATTAACAATTAAAGATAAATTGTCTAAAATGTACTGTGTAGCTGTAACTTGATTATATCATCAAGCAAAGTATGTTAAGAATTAAATAACAAAAGTAAGTTTAAAACTAAGAAAAATTCATGTTCGAAAGAGATTGTATGCATGGAAAATAGCATGAATTGCCAAAATGAATGTTTTAGCGAATTAACATGAAAGAAGATGTATAACTTTTCATTTCTGGCATGCACAGACCAAGTTATTTTATATAACATGTAGTGTGAGGATCTGAGAGTTTTCATGATAGTTTTGTCCATGGAGGTAGGAAAGGGAGGAGGGGCCAAACGGCGCTAGAAGTGAAGCACTGCTTTGAAGCTTGGGTCACCAGATGGGGTGTTCTTTGTTTACATTCAGAAAATCGCTTGACAGGATTCTGATAGTATTTCGACACACGACAGTCCCATATAAAGCGAAAAAGGGACACTTTCGCATGAAAGAAACATTCATAGTGTGATGGATAATAGCAATTTGTATAGTTTAGTGACATTTACGCAAAAATCACATCTTGGTTATTTTTCGATAACTAACAACAGCGATTTTGATTATGAATTTGTTTTATAAAATTCTAAGCTGTTGCACTACAAAAATATAGGTTTTAAGAAAAATGTCATGCTTAAAGAATGAAAAATACCTTACGGAACATTTAAAATTGTATACGTCTTTCGATACCCTTGATAGAGTATTCGCTACTTTTATTTTATTTTCCAAACGCTAAAATGTTTTAAATAAAACAAATTTTTTTCACATCCATATATTATTGTAACATGTACCTTTTAAAATCTTTTAGAGGAGAGGCTTTACTGCTGCTCATTTTAAACCCATCGTTTTAATTTTATATATCTGAAAAATAATCACTTTGGGTTTACACGTTTTACTTATTTGGGTTAATTAAAAATAAAATTACCATCAAATGCTGCAATCCTCTTCAAAATTAATAAATATACATATACACACAGATATGCCAACAAGTTAGCTTTCCCTTGATTTGGAATCACACATTTGTGTAAAATTATGTACAGTTTTAGACAAATATGTGGAACAGAAGAGGGATACATTTGCGAATTTGGCGGAAGTACCATGTGCGGTCAAGATGATGTGACCATGTGAACGTGCTACATCATCAAGACAGCTTATTAAGAATTTGAAAATAGGGTAATCGACGGAGGTGAAAACATTTGTATATCCTGCCAAAGGACGTCCGATCATGAATGGTCCTTTTATTGATTCCAGATTTTTAAATGTTTCCCATGCAAGTCTTTTTTTCTCGGAAATTCGAGTTTTATGCTGGCTTCTTAACGTACGCAGGTTGTAAACATAAATTGAAATCCTGTTGACAAATACGTTATAAAACTATTTAAGCAAGAATTGTTCGTATTGGAAAGCAATCTGTTAAAAGGTATGGTAAAGCAAATGCTATGAGCCGCGCACTTAAGAATGTAATAAAGAGTTTTGGAATATGTATTGTTGAAATGAAGGGTAAAAAAAATCTGATAAGTATAATTAAAAGAATTATTCCCCTTACATTTTATAATAACTCAGTTACAAGTTTTAAATAATACTTAAAAAAAGTTATTTTATTCCCTTTCAGAAATGTTCAAAGAAAGTCAAGTACTATTTAAAGTATTTCGCTAATCTCTAATTTAAAATGAACCGAAAAGAGCATTAATTATAAATTGACTTACATTTTTCGATTTAAAAGATGCCTCAGAAGCCAAAAAATCCTGTCATATTTAAGAAAGTATTTTAAAAAGAAGCTCTATAAATAGAAAAGAAATAATGCATAATTTTAATATTAATAATACAATAAACTTTGATCTTAATTTTTGTACCTTAACCGAATAAAATCGAATTACCTTAATTTTTTTTCCTAATGTAATTAAGTGAAAAGTACAGCATTTAATTCCGTTCAGAAGGAAATGTTGTTTAAAGGGATCGCCGGTGCTTCAGAGCAGGGTACGGGAGAAACTTGTTTAGGGCTACTCCATTTTACTTCCTACCTCCATGGTTTTGTCAGAGAATAGAGCAGAAATGCCTACATTATTAGAAATAAGATGGGAATGCCTTTTAATTTATTTCAAAATGCTCAGATTTAAAAAAATTACATTAATTAGGTGATTTCAATATAGATGAAAGGTCACATCTTATCATGAAAAGCATTGATCAGCGTAATGTTTTTCAAAAAAGGCATCTTATTCACAGAATCTTACGGAATTCAGTTCAGTTCTGTTTTTGAAAACACTGGCAGGCCTTCAGTATTGTCATATTGCCAACTCGTAACGTTATTTGCATAAATTAAAAATTAAGAATTAAATAGAATTTTAATTTCTTATGTGACGCTTAACAAATTTTACTAATAAAATGTATTAAACGCTAAAACTAGACTCATTTAAATGGACATTGTAATTGAAATCTGACTTGTATTTTACGAATGTCGCTTCTCAATGATGTTTTTCAAAGTAACAATCTCGTTTTCTATCTGTTTTAAGAATATTGTCGATTTCAAAATAGATTGGGAACAAAAATACTGACTTAAAAATTAGGGTTACTTGATAATTATTTGGTATGAAGCGGGAAAAATATCATTTTCCTCAGTCGCATCAACCGATTATGTCGCATATCGAATTCGTATTAAGCGGGTATTTCTTGCACCTTGAAAAGAAATGTAGAGAATTGATAAAGCTATTAAACTTTGAACAGTTCTGATTAATGAACACGACAAATTAAAATATGTAGGGTTCGACAAGACGCCCTTTTTTCAGACTACGTACATCCATACTGCAAAGAGCTTTCTTCCATGAACAGCCGAACTAAAATAATGGACGTACGGCTTCGAATGAAGTCAAAATAGATAAAGAGTACTGTTGGTTTTCATGCAGTCACGGAAGTTTGCCATCGAAACTTAAGGAATAATTAATAAGCTTCTAAGCGAACCTCTAAATCCCTTTCTGATGGTGCGTGATAATACAGAATAGATGTCGGAGTTCAGAGCGTGACATCCAAAAACAAAGCAAAGCTAACCAAAATTTGTTATGCCTGTAGCATTTTTTTCTAAAGGTTTTATGGAAGAGATGACCTACCGGTACATTTGTTTTATCAGCATCAAATGCATTTAGGGTTATCTTCTCCTTATTTTCAGAATGATCCACTATAATGGAAATGTATCGTATATTTTTCTATCAAATTTTCCGACACGAGACTTTCATTATCGGTTATAAATAATAAACAGTCAAATTTACATAATTTTTATCATGCTTCCCTGTTCTTATTTTTATTATTACAATATGTATTGAATTCGTAGGTAATAATTCGATGCATTAAGCTCTAGTACTTGAAGCATTCGTGTAATAATATTATATGTTAAATTTAGTGCATAATTACGGCCCACCAGCGGCCGAGCGGTAAAGACGCTGAACACTGGTAGTTCGGTCTGAGGTTCGAATCCCGCGAACGGGCTGGCTGCATGGGCGTTTTCGTGGTTTTCCCCGTGTGTAACGTGTATACGAGCCAGTTTCCCTTAGAAAGTCCTCCACGAAAGGCATCCCTCCCTTTTTAGGCAGATAGCCCTCGTGTGCTTTGCCATAATTAAATACACCTAGTGCATAATTACAATACTTATGTAAAGTTTAAAATGTTTTCGACAACTTGGATTAGCTCGATTATCTTTTTCGGTACATTCAAATTCAAGGTACCGAGAAAGAGAGAACAATGTATATACTGTGCGTAAGACAAATGTTTTATGATGTGAGAATGAGTAAAAAAAAATTTGAACAGGCACTTGACAATGTAAGCCCTACTAAAATATTTTCCTTTTCCTTTTTTTTAACACTTTATCATAATTATGGTGATAGATGTACGGAGCATTTCAAATAAGGCAAATTTTTTTTAAGGCAAATTTTTTTTTTGTGCTACAAAGAAAGTTGCTTTTAGCCAAAAGCACAACAGAAATTGAAGTTTTTGTTTTAATGCACTGATCAGGCATAAAGAATTTTGCTATAAAAAAGTACAGTTTCTTTTAATAAAAATTGCTTTATAAATTTATTAGTGTACATTTTTTACAGCCTAAAATTTATCCCAAAATTTTGGCCCCCATAGCCCAACATTTATACATACATGGTAGCAACAAACCAGCGTAATAACTTAGAGCGTTTATTAACAGAAACTATTCAGATGCTTGAGAGCAAGCGCAACGAAATAATTATGGAAACAAAACAACCAATTTTAAACTAAACTGTTAAATGTTTTAACATTTTATTGACACTTAAAATTTCTTTTATTATTTTAGCTATGGCTAAGAAATATCGTTTGAAAATGCTTTACGTAAAGATAAACAAAGAGAATTTCGTCTCCTGATTTCTTCAAATTCTAGCTTTATTTCTACTTGTAAATAAAAGTAAATTATTTAGTAATATTAAGAAGGAAGGATAACATTGAAACTGCTTTATGCAGAACTGAGATGAATGATAGTTTCAAGATACATATGAGAGGCATATTCTGATATTAACTGCATTTTATTTTTATTTTATCATATAAAAGACTTAGCTGCTCTCAGCACTGAAGATATGAAACTGGAAATGGATTGGATGAACTGATATACTCAAGAAAATCTTACCTCGGATATTTTTCGTACTGATTTTTGCTTTGGGGAAGGAATCGATCTCACTACAATCAATTCTTCGTCTAACTCTATAATCTATAGAATAAACTAAGTCGGCTCAACGTGCTTAGACTAATATGAGAGTCTACAGGATCACACTGCATATTTTCGAGGAATAATCTGAATTCATATGGAAATTAAACTAATGAAAGAATTAGAATATGTCTGTAGCCTTAAATTATATCTTTTCCTAGTGTGGCCTTATTTTTTACTTTATTTCTTTCTGCATATTTGTTTAAAAAAACACTGACTCGAAAAAGTAACTTGAAAAGAAATACTACTCATTTAGAAAGGAAAACATTACCTTCGGATCCACCTCTCAATTTAAAACAGCATTTGTTCAAAGGAATGCAACGGAAGCTATTTTTTACAGACGAACATGGTAATGGTTTTAAGGTTTAAACTGAGTATTTGGTTTTTCATGAAAATCATTTAGACCTATTTCTGCGGAAAGGTACATTCCCAGCTTTTATTCTTTACTAATTTAAACAGATGAAAACAAATAACATTTAATAAGCGAGCATTTGGCAACATAATAAAATAAAACTGCTCAATTGCTGGCAATAGCAGAAAGACAAAGGAAACTCTTATGCTACAATTAGATAAAACTACCATTCTTAAACTGCGCTCTTTAAATAATTACTGACATGGATTAGCTGTCAGGCAGTCTCATCTGGAACGAAGTTATATCTCACAAAATGTTAAATTAAAATATTCCAAATAAGATTAATTAAAACTGGGTGCATACTTTTTGGTTGTTTGTTTCCGCATTAAACTCCGGAAGTTAATTCCTTATTTTTATTAATAAATCAACTGCACTTTATGAAATTAACTACTAATTAATTTGAATACTAACACTATAGTGTAATATGCTACATCTCGAACGTTTACTTACTGATAAATTACAGTATTTACAGTCTATTAATGATATTTGCGATGAACATTTCCCACCCAAAGGTCGGACATTTCCTCGAAAACAATTCATCGGTAATGTCCTAATCCATAGGTACTTGTACCGTCCCATGATCACCGAAAATGTTGCTGAAAAGGCATCACAAGGAGTTTTCACACACACATATGTATATATATATAGAGAGAGAATAAGTAAGAAATTTAAAACCAGTTTTACACAGACTCAAAAGAAGTGAAATTCAATACCAATAAATTTCAAAATATCCCATAAATATGCAACATAAGAATTAAACAAATATGAAACTAAAACCTAAATTTACAAAAAACAGAAAAAATGCAAAAGAAGAGGAATTCAATCAAATCAGATACAATGTTATCAAGAGGAGGATACACCACAATCAATTACAATCCCCCTTCCGCTTGAAAACCACTGCGTTTCTGTATCCAAAATTAGCTGATGAACTATTCTAAAGTATTTAACTATAACAGTTGATCCGAAAATTTTGAAGCCCTCCCCAACGCAGCGTAAAACTTCCAATGTCAAATAAAGCAAAAGATTTTAATTATACATTTTTACTAAATTTAAAATTCAAATAAAGTAGAAATGCAAAAATTAAAAATAAAAATACATTTAAATAAACAGAGAACCTGAATTTAAACCTTACTCAGAGGAAGAAGAAGCGATCCAGCAGTGAAAAATATTAAATACATCCAAATCAAAAGGCCTCAAATTCGAATAAAGTTAATTATTAAATTAAGCATATTTTTTCATGGAATATAAGATTAAAATTGAAAAAATTGAAATTAAAAGTATATTAATATATTTGATTGCTACTACGTACAGTACCGGCAAAAGTTTCTTAGAATAGTGTTACGACATAGATGGGAATGTTCCGAAAATAGTATAACCTTTTACGGTTATAGGTCCCCTTTAGAGCAAAAATTACATTTAGTAAATTGCTTATTATTCTTTAATGCATTAAACAAGAAAAGTTCCATATTGCTACATAGAAACGTAAGGGAGCTATTAGATAATAAATTTACAGTCTTTAACTTAGCCTAACCAGCGGTACAGTGGTTCAGGCTGCTGACTACTGGGAGTGGTACTGAATCCTGGATTCGACCCCAGCAAGGTTGAACATATGGTTGCAGTGTGTAACGTGAATACAAGGCATTCAGAAAGTCCTTCCCAAAAGCCTTCTTCTGCTTCCACAAAAGCAAATAGCCTTTGTGGGCTTTGCCTTATTTAAATAACTCAAATTTTAATTGGAAAGATTCCAATTATCCATTAGTGGTAAAATAGGGCTAAATATTAATTTTCGAAATACCCCGTAAGAAGATGATAATTAAAAATACCTTTACGAAATATTGCACGTAAAAATACAGAATGTTAAACACTATATTTAGTTAAGCAGTAAAGAATAGTTTTCCTACACTCAATTTAAGAATCTTCGTAATTGAAAACACACGGTCATAAGTGATGTTTCAACCAGAGCCAGGACGAATCCTGAATCTTCTCGAACGACAATCCGAACCTGTCCCCAAATATTTCATATAAGATTAATAATGAGAGAAAAAATTCTTACTTAATGTTGCTATTTTTAACTAATGCGACACATGAATTCCTAAATTTGTTCAATTATAAAGAAATTTAAGTATATAATTTTCAAAATAATCCCTTTATTTATTAAGGAGATACAAATGAAAATTTAGTGAACTAAATAAGATATAACTCTTGGATCTTGAGCTTCATATTTTTAAATTCAGACAAAGTTTGAGTAACTGATCATATTCTCTTCTTTTTCAGAAATTTTGCAAATGAAAGTATCCAATGTGCGGGAAAGATTATTTCAGCATCTAATATAGATAAACATTAAATATGAAAAACTATAGTGTTTCCAGAAAATGTGAGAGTGTCACGCAGAGCTACTGCGAGGAAATGCTGATGCTTTAATCTCATTGAAAATGCGAGAGTAGCATTCTTTTTTTAAATGAATGATTTTGCTGAAAATCAGCAAAATTAATCTTTTCATTTTTTATGTTAAGATGTTTAAAACATTTTTAGGTTAGGATTCAAAAGATTCGAATGACGAAAAATTGCGAAGATTTGAGCTCTAGAATCTTTTTCAAAATTCAAATAATTTAATTCAAATAATAAAATTAATATAAATTTAATTAAATGATTAATTTTTTAGGTGACTCGAGAGATAAATTACTTGAAACACATACTGAAATATTTCGTCTAATTCCTTTCGCTTCAGGAAACTGAATCAAAAGAGCAAAAATCATGCAAACAAACAACTTCTAATCAAATCTTTGCAATATCTTCTTGTACCTAATGATCTGTTATAAGAAGAGTACACTTCATTGCCGGCTAGTTCTGTTGTCTTTTTAGTTATTTATTACGGAGAACTAAACTAGAAGTAAACCAGTTTACATACACAAATTAAAAATATCACTTCTTCTTACCAAGACCTGTAGTAGCAATTAAAGTGTAGCATAAAAACTTTCTTGCAAAAAAAGTAGACTAATTTACAATAATCTGAAATTAACTGGAATTTATGCTACAATTAATTGCCTAAACGTGAACCCTTACAATAGGATTACTGACCTTCGCTTACCAATATCTAACCAATTAGCTATAAATACTTTCATTTACAGCCTAATATTTTTACAAACTTAAGTCAAATCGAACACAGTGAGAACAATAAAGACAAATTAGTTGTAACAATAGGGCAAACCAGTCAAAAGTTTACCTAATTTACAAATCATAAATGAGCTAAAACATTTATGTACTCCTCTGACGCGAGTGACTGTTCATGCGAAATCAGATGGGAGAGAGTAGAAGCAGACGAAATAAACTGTTTTATTAACCGAAGAATATAATCAAATATGAGATAGTCTAAATTTTTTCTGCGGTTTCAGTAGATTTGATGACGGTAAACTTAATTTAATTAAAAACAAAGAAATTAACTGGAATTGTTAGGAAGACGTGATTTAGAAAGATTCCGTAAAAAGCTATACTTCAGTTTAATTTAAGGACAATGGGAAACGGCTTGATCTCAAACATGTGATGATATCTACACTGTGAACTGAAAAACGTGAATATTTTAGAATAGGTGGTAAGTTTAAGACAGATTTATTTTAAAACACGCAACAAAATTGCTTTTGTAAGAGAGAAATTATTAAGTACAAGACAAAAATTCAATATCTGTTAGTTGTTTGAAACTTCAGGCTCATAAAAAGAAATGAGCTGTGATTATTGAACCAGAAATTTAAATACTAGCTAATTCCTACATGATGGATAAACGATTAGTAAACATAAGAGAAAATATTTATCATGCAAAGAATACAGCTGTTATGCTATAGCAAAATTTCCATATTGCAAATGAAAAGTAAACACAGCAAGTTGTTGCCAATTTTTAAAAGGTATAGTGCAGTTAAAATCTAAGTTTCTTTACATACTCCTGTCTTGTAATTAGTTTTTAAGCCTAATTTATCTGGAAATCTTATTTTTCTTCCTGACCTAATAACAGGTAACTCAGGAACTGGCGATAGATCTTCATGCTCATTAACATATTCAGCAGGAATGTTCGACGATGTCGGTAATATCAGAATATCTTTGAGAAAATCAATAGGTTAAAAAAAGTAGACACCTCAAAAGTATAAAGTCTTTGAAATGGTTTTGACGTTTTCGCGTGAGATGTACTTCAATTTGAGATTCAGGGCATTTCATCACTGCATGCATTAGCAAAACAGCAAGCAACCAGTTATGCGTTTTGTAGAATTGTCTTCTATTAAGTGGTTGTCGAAAGTATCTTATACGAATACTGGTGATAATGGATTTAAATCTTTCGTATCTTTAAAAACATAAGACAAAGGTCTTGGATTTTAAACTGCCTCGCAGTCACAAAGAACAGTACACAACTCTTCATAATTAAATGAAATTTTACCAAGGTTTTGTCTCAATAATTACTTAAGTACCTTCGTCATTTGTTCTTACCAGCCGCCAGTAGAACAGGAATAAAATTCCATGCTAATTGCTTATTGCAAGAATAAAGATATAATTTCATTCCAGTCTAACATCTTCAAAGCAATATCTATGCCCGCTAAATCTGTCCCATTTTCGGAACAAATAATTGGCATTCTTCATCTTCTAGAGGTAAATCATCTAAAAGCTGTTACAAAAGCAATGAGAGACAAGGATTGCACACATTTCTAAACGCACTACACGATAAACAGCGCTATTGTATAATACTATCCGTGCCTTTCCTCAAAAATTCAGATAAAGCGAATCTTCACAATCCATCCCAAAAACGTGTATATGGCCAATGCTGCCGCCCAGATGGTATAATGCTTTTAGTGACGCTAACTACCATACCAGTAGGTTTTCAGTAGGAGGGGAGTAAATGACACTCCAAACACCACATTTCAGTGCCTCAACACTTTTCAGCTGACTATTCACTCACCATAGAAATTTCAAATAATCTCAGTCTCCTTCGAATTATTTAACCTGTAGAAATATACGGATTCTTAAAAGCTGAAGTAGTGTTAAAAAGCATTCTTTATAGTGAGAAAAAAAAAAGAATATAAACTGGTGTATGTTTTCTAAATTTCATTGCTTATATTCTATTTAATATTATTTGATCATGACACTTAAATATCTTGAATAATAAAGGAGTTATTTCCGGAAAACACTAAAAATCTAGTTTTATGTACCACAGTATATTTATTTTATTCTTCCTTACTTAAAAATTTATTCAAAATAAATATTAGTCAGCTTAAATTCCGTTTTGGTAAAGAAAGAAGTTTGCGTAAATGATTTTTTTCCCATCTTAACATGAGTGTACTAATGAGATATTTTAAGAGCCTGGTTTTCTCTTTCGAGAAGTTTCTTTTTGAATATAGTTCTCGTTCGTAGTCAGACAAGAACTAATAACTATGATCTTAAAGAACTGTCGTAATTAGAAGATTGTAGAAAATGAACAACAAAGAGCTTTTCGACCTAATTACGTTGATTGACATTTATTCTTTTTCGTATTCGAAGAAAAGCATTTAACAATGCAATAAATGGTTAAGAATTGAGTTATTTTTTTCCTAGTACCTTTCAATTTTTTGTTTTGGTTTTATTGATCGCAGCTGTCCCTTTCGGAAGATTTATTTCTCTTCAATCTTACTTAGGGTCTTAAATACAGGACCACTAATTTTGTCCTATCTCTTCGCTTCTTAATCATCTTAATCAGTTCCCCCCCCCCGGTGAAACTAAAATTCCGTGGAATTTCATTAATAGAATCCATTTCTTTTTATAGTACAACATTACTACTTTGGAACATTTTACCAATTATTTTTGTTCATTCCGCATGAAATTTTAACAATGCTAATAATTGAAATTTTGAATTTTTCTTCAATTGTTTTCTTCTGATGCCTTTGTTTTGGAGAAAGGCATTTAAGAAAAAGTCTCTTTTGGATTCAGTTGCGAAGTATTAATTACACAAAGAAGGTAAAAGTAGAAGTAAGAGAAGGAAAATCATCATATTTAGTTTTACTATTCTTCGATTGAAAGAATTCTGTGCTTACCAATAAAAAAAATTATTATTTTATAAAGACAAACCTTTTATTTGTGATTAAATGTATACAGAGAACTTATACAGAGAAAAGAGTGTATTCCTGCAGCTATAGTTGCAAGCCCTTGGTTTTATTTAAGAGAAATGTTTGCTTCTATTTCCTTCTCTTTTCCCCACACAATTTTCTTTTCGTTATATATCGTGTTTCCAAGTACACAAGTTCATTAATTAAAATTTGCTGTCAATTTGATTAGTTAATTTTCCGTTTTAAAATAGATATAAATAAATAAAAATACTATTCAGTTTTTCTTCCCATTTAGCATCTGTTTTAGTGTGTGACAATTTGGACACAGAATTGAATTACTTTTAATTAATAATACTCCAAAAAAAACTGAATTTTTTTAATCATTAAATAAAAGTGGAAGATAGACGTAAATAAAAGTGGAAGTTAGAAATAAAGTAAGTTGCAGAGACATTAGATTACTCGGAAGAGGGAATGTGAAAAATCATTTGTACCTTTGTAAGAATTCTGACCCTTCCGTTTGCTAGACGGATGTGCTAATAGTTTTATCATGAGAAGACGCATTGAGGAAGGCGATAACGCAAAAAGGATGTCTTATGTTCTCCCCTGTCTGAAGAACAACTGGGAAGGCAGGAATATGACCCAATCTGCCAAATCCAGATTGTGACGAATAATCACCCACTACATTTTAATCGGACATCACTACACAGACAAAACGTGAAAATTCCTCTGTGTCCTTGCTGGGATTCTAACTATGGATCCTGCAACCGCTAGTCGGATGTGCTACCAGTATGTAGGAGTACAAACATATTAAGAATTCTAAAAATATTTAAGTATTAATAATTTTATCTAACAGTAATATTAAAAACAATAAATTAAAATTGATGACCACAAGTACACACGACGAGAGCATGAACGTAAGAAGACGATAGTTCCTTATAAGTCATTATAACAAAACTAAGTTTCCTGTGTGTGATCGCTTTGTAAAAAAAAATGGCAGTGTTATGTAATAATTGATTTTAATTACTGTTTCATGTTCTTTTAAACTATCTAGCTTAACATGACTTTCCAGCTAAAATTTTGTCTAAATTTTTGTTGACGAGAAATATTAGTGTAGAGAGTCGTTCACATTCGTTGCAACGTACAACTAAATTATTCTTAGGAAATTATTTCTCGGTCACACTCGTTGCAACGTAGAACTAAATTATTCTTAGTGCAGTATTTCTCAAGTTAATAAAAAATCACAAGGGCGCAGCAAATCTGTTTAGTTTAATTAACAGGAGTTTTCTGGCTGAAATATGCTAGACTTCACCGTCATGTAGAAACACCAATAGAAAAACAATAAAATCAATAAATACGGTAATGATGGCTTTAAGCGATTTTCAAGAGAGCGGACTGATAGCATAAGCATTTCACCCTTTTTTCTTTTTTAAAACTTTACGCAAGTAAGTTTTATTTAGAAAATATGCCACGACAAGAAGCAGGCTTGATCAAGATAGATAACCCTCGAGATTTCTCATAATCCCAGTTACTTTTTTGTCTTTTTTACCTCAAGAAGTGGTACAGGAAAATCATTTTTGGGTCAAATACAGTAACATGTAAATCCTTATTTTTAATGGTGAACATGTAAAACGAAAGCAAATGTACGAATACGAAATTGCTGTATTTTACCTATTCATAATTGAAAAAAATTGCGTTTACTAGGGGCAAAAGTGGTCTTTGGTTTTTTCCATGCATAGTGGTGCGTGCGCATGAGTTTGTAATAGATTGAATGTGCACAGATCGATGATAGATTAATAAAATTTAATTTACCAAAAGAAATACTTTAGAGTTCTGGAACTTTCCACAAAGATACTCGCACAGCTATTCTCAGTAAGTAACAGAAGTAAGAGAAGGAAAATCATCATATTTAGTTTTACTATTCTTCGATTGAAAGAATTCTGTGCTTACCAATAAAAAAATTATTATTTTATAAAGACAAACTTTTATTTGTGATTAAATGTATACAGAGAACTTATACAGAGAAAAGAGTGTATTCCTGCAGCTATAGTTGCAAGCCCTTGGTTTTATTTAAGAGAAATGTTTGCTTCTATTTCCTTCTCTTTTCCCCACACAATTTTCTTTTCGTTATATATCGTGTTTCCAAGTACACAAGTTCATTAATTAAAATTTGCTGTCAATTTGATTAGTTAATTTTCCGTTTTAAAATAGATATAAATAAATAAAAATACTATTCAGTTTTTCTTCCCATTTAGCATCTATTTTAGTGTGTGACAATTTGGACACAGAATTGAATTACTTTTAATTAATAATACTCCAAAAAAACTGAATTTTTTTAATCATTAAATTAACAGAGTACAATCAGAATTACACTTCAAACTACTAAGAACGTTAAGCACAGCACAACGCAAAGCTCATCTGAAAAGCGAAACTCACATGGGTATCTCAAAACTCCAAAATTCGTCACCAAAACCGTCATCAGCTTGGCGATATCTCACCAATTTGGCGATATAGCCATTTTCTTAATGTTACATAGACTTGACCCTGTAGTCTTAATTTTCGAGCAAAGCTTCGCCTCTTTAGGTTTTCATGTTACAGTATACAAAATAAAAAATAATAAAAAAAAGTACTACAGTTTCACATATAATTTCACTAAAATTCTTTATGTATGTGCAAAATTCGTAACAATAGTAACAATTGGAACCAATTTCCTTGCAAAAGTCACTTTCCAAAAAAAAGTCTTATAATAATAATCGGAACAATACATAATCGAAACATTGTCATTTAATAATTATTAACCTAAGTTTCATCACTTGCAGACTCTTTTTAAGTACTTGTCAGCCGCAAATTATATGATTTGCTTTATTCTTCCCCTGGTTTCTCTCTTTCTTGCAAAATGTCATAAAGCAATTCATTGTTAACATCATATTAACATTAAATAACTTATATTTTTTCCTTTGCTATTAGACTGGGATTTAGAACCATTACGGGGCTGTTATACAATGATATTTAAATTAGAATAACTTAACAAACTGAATTTGATAACTTAACATTTTCAGGAGCTTGAATAATGCTAATGAAAGAATGCTAGTCATTTTACTTTTAAAAAATGGCTGAGATGCACATATGGGTCGGTCAAACAAATGGCAGCGAAAGATGAATGAACCCAAGTACTTTTTCATCTGAGGCGAGAGGGTAAAATGTGTACCTTTATCTAACATAACACATAACTTAAAGATACACATAACGTTTTTGTTTTCAAATACGTAATTGTTTAAAATTATAAAACTGTAACTTTAACAATAATTGTTAATTATAGATTTCTGTATGGAGTAAAACAATACGTATTCTATAAAATGTTCATGGTTTTAAAATGAAAAATGTTAAAAATACAATTTTGATAAATTAAGTAACAAATATGTTTAATGCATTTCAAAAGTGCAGATAGTAATGCATTTAATATAAAAAAGCACTGCACAGAATTTTCAGACACTTAATTTGTAATTCAATTTTTATCGCTTTTTTTCTTTTAATTGCCAGTAGTTTTTTTCAAATGTGTCTAATTACTTTATTTTTGTTCTGAAAGATGAATACGTACATTTGATGCTTTTCCTTGGCCAGGAGAAGGTCTTATGAAATGTTTTATTATTTGAAATTTGATGAAGCTCCTTTTACCACTAGTAACAGTGATTGACTATCTTAAAATTATATTTAGCCCAAATTTTTAAGTCGGATTCAAATGAACTAGAGTGTATTTCTGAATTACCATTAAAAGATCTAAGTCTTTTAGTGTCTGGAATAACTGCTGCATAATTTTGAAAGTTTTGTATTTGCGATTAAATTTCTGCAACATGCTTCTCCAGCATATCATGTCAATGTTTAAATACACTAAATACCCTTGCTAAAGATATATAGTAAATAGTAAATAGCTAATAGTACATCGCCTTTCAGCTGCGAACTATTAGATAAAAAGGGAAAAGAAACTATTTACGATAAACTTCACTTTTAAACGCTTTTGTTTGCAACCGCATAAGAAATTTATAAGAAAATAGTAAAAGAAATCAGGTACTTCATATTCAAATAGCGTTTTTATTAGGATAAAGATGAGTCAAAAGGCCAGCCTAATCGAGCAAAATGCTAAGAAAGAAGATTAATAGAAACCAGAAGCGTCAAAAATAAAGCCCTTTAAATAAGATGCTTTAAAACAATGCTTCTAAATAAATTTCAAAATTAACAATCGTCATTCGTTTATAATAGGGCTATCTTTTTTTTTCATAGCTAACTTGTCACCCTTCTAATCTAGATGTTCACCAAATGATCAACTAGAACTTCACCAAATGCAAGTGCCTCAGATGCCCTCTGTCCCGGCGTTGTTTAAAAACAAGATTTAAATTTTTAAAATACGAGTTCAATATAATAGATTCTCAGTGGGACTCTGGTTTTCCAAAAAACGTCAAAATATGTTAAGAGATATTGAAGATTGAAACAAATAAGACATATTTAAATAATATAAATTAAAATAAGTAATGCTACCCGGGCTGTTTAACTGAACAGAATTCTATTTATTGGAAATTAACGATTACTACAAAAGTTCGTGTCTTACCAAATACCAAAATATTATGGAAAATCGCAAAATCATTAAATCTTAAACAGTCATTTTTGAAATATATTACGTCGTTTACTTAATATTTGCATACATATAGACAAACTCAATTTTTATACATATTTACGAAAGAATCATTCATTACTTTTTTCTATACATTCAAAGTTCTATTTCTGACAGCTGATAATAGTTTGGATACCATACGAAGATGAACTAGATACAAAGCCTAATGAAAAGCCAAATTTTTGCTGAAATAAAAAATTAAATATCGCGAAAATTCTGATGTATGCATATTATATTGCATATTGTTTCAAACTACGAGTTCGTAGATATCTCTTTAAATATTCTCTTCAGATGAGCAAGAAGAAATTGACGATTTATTGTAATTAGTAAAAATACACAGTAAACTAAACAACTGTAAATAGTTCAAAAAGAACTCAGACATTAGAAGACAGAGTCAGACGATTACTTGTACCAGGATGATTCGGAGCGACAACCGTTGAAATCTGAGCTGGAATGCTATTTACAAACGAAGACGGTTATAGAAATTGCTTTTATTATCCTTCAATTTCATTCTTGAGTCACACGTTTACTACAGAAATGTGTTCCGTAACTTTGGAGATGTCTTGATTTGCAGAGAATTTTACATTTCAATTTCTTTTATTCCGACACCCGTCTCTCTTTTGAGTTTTCCTTCCATAGTTGGTATTCTGGTTTACAGAATTTAAAACTTTCTCTTTTAATACAGCAATATTTTCCTTTATTTCAGTAGCATTATCTGGTTTCAGTTTCGTTTCAGAGAAGGCCAAAGAGGCACTTTCTTTCACTTCTGCGGCTTCCGTTTAACGGCATTTCCGTTGATGCATTTCTTCATATCGGCGGGAATCGTAGCTGCCTCTTTCCTTACCTGAGCAGTTTCCTTCCTGTCGGCAGCTATAATTTCCATAATAGATTTCAGCTTAACCTTTGTCTTTCATGTTAATCGGCATTCAGAAAGATGCACAATTATGACGCATGTTGTTACTAGCTACGGGTTTGTAGATGTCCTGTTTTAATGATCATCATATTATTATTTGAATAGAGCAAAGTACATAGTGGTTTGCCTCGAGAGAAGGATAATCAGCTTGTATCCACGTCATACATAGGGCAAAAGCAAAGAAACTCCCATGCAGCCAACTCGTTAGCCCAGATTTGAATAAGAGTCGAACTACCAGTGTTCAGGGTTTGTACCGACTGGCCTTTGATGGGCCGTGGATCCGCTAATTATTGTAATTACGCAACCATCCGCTAATTATTGTAAATTTTATTTAATTTCGAGTTCTATCTTAAAAGTAACGGTAGCTGATATGATTATCAAAATGCGAAGTGATATAAAATCAAAACTTACAAATTCTGAAAGTATAGGGCATTTTAAAAGGCATTTAATGATAAAGAGCTGTGGCATCTTAAAATATAAAGAGCGGTTCCGAAACCTACACCTGACTCTTAACATTTCTTAACATTTCTCACATTCTTAACTTTTCTACCGATTAACATTTGCAGTATAAAAAGAAAGGTAAGAAGCCCCCCCCGTTTTTTTCCCTCAGACATGCATCAGAGCTTTAAAGTTATCTATAGACATAACAATGAACTGAAATAATCAGGACGGTAACGAACAAAATTAAATTACGTAGCAACAATGCTGTGTGAAAGGTTTAAAAAAAAAGAAATTTTTTTTTAAATAACAAGTTGCTCTGAAAGTATTTAGATTTTAACGTCACACAAAAGCGTTTGTTGAGGTTTTTATGCTCTTCTTAAGCTCGCATTTAATGTGTCTGCTCTTCGACTCACGCCTGCTGACACTGCATCTCTCTTTCTCTCTCTCTCCCTCTTTTTTTTTTTTTCTTTTTTTGGTCTATTTATTAAACATCACTTTCATCGCATTCACGTCACGTAAAATTCAACAGCAAAATAAAAAAATTTCAAACATAGCATATCTTTAGAATTCCCAAATAGTGTTAAGTGTTCTCATACATTTTTTAGCCAAGAAGGGCTATTATTCTGGAACATTAATTTGTGTCGAATCACTTTTGCTATCCATTTTCTTTTTCAAATAACTAGCCTCTGGCGCGGCCAGACCGTAAATTACTTATTATAAAAAAGATATATGTATATAATTCTTTGAAAAATCCAGCTAATGTTGTAGAGTCATTAGTTTAATTGGAAGCAGAAAAGATGAAAAATGTGCAACCGCCTTCGCCGGGAATCGAACCACGGACCTCTGGAATACCGACATAGCGTGCACCGTTACACCACGAAGGCACGCTAGCTAGAAATACCTTATATACTCCCTTTTTTAAAGGGCGACTAGGGTTTTAGGGAACCTAGTCGCCGAATCCTGGGTGCGGAGAATCATCATCCACAACCCTTTTAGTTCGGGCGCCACTTGTAGAGTCATTAAGTAAACTGGATGCAGGCAAAATGAAAAATTAACAACGCCTTCGCCGGGAATCGAACCACAGACCTCTGGAATACCGGCCCAGCGTGCTACCATTACACCACGAAGGCACGCTAGGAAAGTGGAAGAAATACCTTATAATGTAACTTCATGGGTTCAGCTGGTAATTAATAAAACTCAGTTTATTACTTAGTTTTAAAATCGTTTAGTTTGTTAATCAATAACAGGCAGATAAAATTTGTTAAAAAATTTAATATCTTACGCTTCGTTAAACGGCAACAAACTGGCTCGTGGGATTTAAAAATATTTTATATCGGATATCTTTTAGAATTCCCGATAAAGTGTTATATATTGCCATACAATTTCTCACATTCACTATTATATTTCTTTAAAAATAATACATGGCGTTAACATTTAGAGGCAACATCCTTTTATGTGCGATATCATACATGTTTTTTTATATATTCGCTATATTTTTTCTTTAAAAATAGATATATAATGATAACATTTGGTGGCGAAATATGAAAAAATATGAAAAGTTATAGGGATTTAAAAAGTAACATGAACAAAAAAGTGAGTTTTGAGACTAATACCATCTTTAATGCTAATAACATTAATTTTCGTACATAGGTAAATTACGGTAACATCTTTATTTCTAATACATTGTTTAAAAAATGAGCGCTGAAAGTTAATTTTGATGCAGATATAAGTGTTATAATTGCTTACACTTATTTTACTAATATAACCACTAGATGAAAAATTTTTTATATGAAATTCATGTGAATAGTTTAAGTCTAAACTTCCGTGGATGTTTTCATCACTGTGAGGACGTTCTTAAGACAAGAATTTAAAATGCTTTTACTGGATTATTTAGGTTGTAGACAAGCTCTTGAGTGTTATATACTGAGGGAATGGATGCCTTGTTAGAGGGCTTTCAAACGAACACTGGTTCCTCTTCACGTTCCTCTCATAGGGGGAAACTACGAAAACTTTCATGCAGCTGGAATTTGGCTTTAAGCCGAACTACCAGTATTCAGCTATTGAACCGGTCGGCGGCTGTTGGACTCAAGATACTTTTAATAAATATATGCGATTATAATATAAAGAAGCGTTGATTATTGAGGAAATCGTTGCTTTACTTCCACAAGGTAATTCAAGGAAGAAACAGATATTTGCGAAAGTCCTAAGACTTAGTTAGTATCTATCTTATTAAGAGCTTAATGTATAGTATAGACTCGATCAACCAAGCTAATATTAACTGAAAAATTTGGCTTAAACGGAGGACAAACAATAACATCTTATCAAGAGTTCGAAAACAAGTCATCATCAATTTTTGAATACTTTGCTTTCCTATTTTATTTTTTGGAAATAAATCCATATTTTATACCGCAAGCAAGTGACATAAAGCATTGTACACAAAATCCGTAATATATTATTACCATGTTTTCTTCTTTTACTGCAAAGTTCCACAACTTTATTGCCGATTAAGGATAGTTTAAATTTATTTATTTATTAAAATTATTTTTAACAAAATAAGAAAATACTCGCATGATTATGTTCGCGGTTGAATATAAATGACGTTTCAAAGAGCTCTCCATATTATTAAATAATTTGAGAATTCTTGTGTTCGAAACGACGTTTATGCACATCTTTGTAACCAAACTGTGGCCTTTGCCTCTTAGCAAGTTCGTGACATTTAAGGCCCTTTCGCGTAAGCATTCAACATTACAAAGCATTTGTTAAGTAAACACGAACACGAATTCATGTTTATTGATGTTTTCATGCAGTGAGTTTCTTCAATTTAGAAAATTGCAATTCTTTATTTTGTAAGCTTGCGTGATCTTCTGCATTACTGCTAATTTAGCAGCTCTTAAAATAGAGCAGCGTTATTTGTCGTTGCCTCGATTGTGTTTACAGTGATTTCGTATAAGTGCATTGGAAGAATTAATATATTATAGCGAAATGTCGAAAGATATTTCGCAACAATTTCTTTTGGGGAAAAACTATTGCTTTAATGCCTGCTGTTGCTTCTTGATTAGTTTTGAATAAACGCAGCGCAGTGCTACATTGCATTTTACGAATGTAGAAACGTTTATGTTATCATTAGCTTTACAACTAGAGACAATAGTTTTGATCTAACTATGATGTTACGTATAGAAGTATATAAATGAAAGCATTTTACCAATGTGTTAAATTAAGGGCTGAGAACGCTAGTGATGTTATTAACTTTTGGATAGTCTTCAGAAAAGGCGCGTTATTTTAAAATGCAGTAAAATTAAACATAAAAGTTAAAATAATTTTATTGATCTTACATATAGTAATGAAATCATAGATTTACTAAATACTGTATAAATAATACTTTTTGCAGACAGAGCAGACGGGAAAGTGGTTAGTGATTCTGACTGCTGTGCAGAAGTGCTCGGGTTCGTATCTCACAGAAAGCATGGAAGTAATTTGTCCCTCCCTTCATAGGAGGCAACGATGGCCCAACTATTAGAAGTTTCCATATTAAAGAGACCCTCTGTTCCTCCTAGTAGTGGTCAACGCCTATAAACGGCTAGAAGCCGCCTTTGGAAAAAAGTGCTTTTTGCAAGAAATGACGAAGGAAACACAAGTTGATATAAACGTATCACTTTTCAAATGGTTGCCACCAAATGTTAAAGCCCTGCATTATACTTAAAGAAATTAAATAATGAAGAATCTGCATGAATGTATCTACGTTTCTCGCCCTGCGAAAAACCAACAGTACCTAGAGCCATCAAATTTGAATAACGTAATCCTCCACCCGAATATGGGCATCTGGAAGCCCTGATGTGGAATTTGTTTTATTATTTATTCTATATTTATTAAAACTTTAATGAACTTTTGATTAACAAACTCATTGATTTTAAAGCGAGCAAAGGCAACACTAACAGAAAAAAAAAAAAAAAAAAAAAAAAAAACATTTTTATCTCCACCGCGCGAGACTGTGCACCGGAAATTCTAAAGATATGCTCTTTTTAAATTATTTGGGGATATTGCTCTTGACCTGAATTTTATTAAGTGCAAAGAATATGATATTTAATAAATAAAGATAACACACAAAACGTTAAAAAAAGCCCCTTTGGGCGTAATATAAAATTTGAAAACTTTCAGAATCTTTTTACCTTTTATTTAATTTTTATTTATTTTATTTTTATTAGCCAAAAATTCGTTAGCCCAGAAGGCTGTTGATTTCAAAACGGCATTTTGCATTGATTTGAAAAACGTAGTCTTGCAACCGAACATGGGCACTTGGAAGTCCGAATTTTAAATTTCGAATTTGTTTTATTAGCTATTTCAAATGTTGTAAAATTTTGACAAATTTTTGATTAACGAACTCAACGATTTCAAAGCAAGCAATGGCAACATTGTACGAAAAAAAACATTTTTATCTCCAGCGCTGTTTTTCTTTTGCTTTTTTAAAATATTTTGTGGTATTGCTGTTTAAATGAATTGTATGTATTTTAAGTGCGAAGAACATGATATTTAACAAATAAAAGTAACACAATACGTTAAAAAAACGCTGTTTTGGGCGTAATATAAAATCCGAAAGCTTTCATATTTTCTTTTTTATATATTTTTTAAATGAAAGAAAGGAGGTATTCTCATCCCAAACATTATACCTTCATTGCGAGTAAAACTTACAGTTTTAGAATTTAGTAACTTAGAGGAATAAATTTCCATAAGACATCGACGATAAGTTTAATAAAATAAGCAACTGTAAATTATCAGAAATTAAACAAGACTTTTCATTGAACGGGAGAGCAAAATATCATGCCATAATTTTATTTAAAAATTCCAATAATTAGAAAGTTTATGAATTTCACTCTCTTTCATAGATTTTATTAACTTTTAATAACAATGAAATGTATAAGCTGATCTTTCAGCTTATTGCTTGAAGTTTTCAAAAGTATCCTTAAAATTTCTCATGGGGTTTGCCATTATCAGTTTAATAAGAATCAAACAGACTTAAGCTAAATGTGGTAATTTTATTGAAACTTAACTTTTTTAAAATTAAAATGGCCTTTGCTCACACATTCGTATAAGGCTTGAATTAAATACAGATTGTAAAAGTTAGGTTAGGTTAGGTTAGGCTAGGTTTAATTAGGGCAAAGCCTCGAGGGCTATCTGCCTAGGGTGAGGGATGCCTTCGTGGAGGACTTTCTAAGGGAAACTGGCTCGTATACACGTTACACGTGAAGAAAACCACGAAAACACCCATGCAGCCAGCCCGTTCGCGGGATTCGGACCGAACTACGACTTTACCGCCCGGCCGCTGGTAGGTCGCTTGTGAAAGTTCGGAATTTTCAGAATGAACTTTATTGCAATATTAATCTACGCAAAATCATATAAATATTTTGATTCTCTTTTTATATAAAATGTTTTGCTGATTATGATTATTTGATAAAAAAAAAATATTAAGTCTCTTTCACAGCAAATACATAAAACGCAGAGTATTTTGGATTTAGATGAAGGCAACAGAATTTCATTATTTTCCTTGTTAGATTTTGTTTTTAGTGCAGACAGTGACATAGAAAAGGAAAGAAACTTTCTTGTCGAACTCCTGCATAAAGTAGCGAGTTTAAAATATCCTTAATGATCGCGTAAAATATATGCATGTTTATTAAAAAACTAATCTTCATAAAAAAAACATTCTGCTCGTAAAATAATTAACAAATCATTACATTTGAGACGAAATTAAAAAAGCAAATATTATGTTAACAATACTGTTGCATTTAAAAATTATCAAAATAGTATTAAGAATTATATTGATTTTATCATTGTCAGTTTATTGAATTGATACGCAATGTTTTGTTATAATCTGGAAGGAAAATGAAAGATCTTGCACTCATGACATCAGCATTCGATTTGTTCTCGCACGCGATTTTCTCCGTAAAACGAAACTAATAACACCTTTTGATGCTAAAAATGGACATCAAACCTCTGCCTGAAGCAGAATGAATAACAAAAAGAATATTTTTATCGACAGAGGGAGGTGGATACCCTATCATATTGAATTTCACGCAAATTATGCTTAATCATCATGTATTTCAGAATACATTTTCTTCAGCTATTGTAAAAGATTGAAGGTTAAAGTACTTCTAGCCACATACCTTTGAAAGAGAAGTAAATCCCGAACACTTTATTTCATAAAGTTGTACAAATACTTTTTCCGAACTCAAAGAATTCAACTCGGGATAAAGCCGGTGATTTCAAAGAAATTGCTTAGACACAAAGAGCGTGAAACTTGATCTCAAGTCACTCTGTCTCTAAACTAAAAAAAGTAAAGTTTCTTTTCGTTATCTTAATGGACATTTTTTCAAGAAAGAATACAAGATCGATAAGCAAACAATAAACTCTGCAAGTATAGAAGAAAGCGTGGTAAAGGCTTTTATTATTACTGAACATTTTATGTCACTCAACTCCGTTATTTTAGAACATACTGTAACTGAGACTTGACTGTTAAGCATTTAGGTCAAAATGGTTAAGATAAAACTTATTTATTTTAACTTCATGTGTACTCTATTACAATTAATACGAGCTACTGCTGACGCATTTAACTATTTCTGTACTGGTACTTGTCACATGTATATAATATTATTTGTGGCATTTAATTATTTTTAAACATCACGCTTTTAGAAGCTTTAAATTTTTCTCCGTTTTAAGATCTCCTTAGTTTCTCTCAACAGATCTCCTTAGTTTCTCTCAACTACATTTCTTCGACCGCATATAATTACATGGGTTAGTGATTTGTTCTGTGGTTTATTAAAACTACAAATTTTAAGGTATCTCTTATTATCCTATATGTATATGTACACACTCTTCTGCAGATGTGCATACATATGTAAGATAAAAAATGTGAAAGCAAACTTCTAATTTTAATTGGCAATAACCTCTTTTATTTTTCATTTAATTTGGGAACTTCATCTCTCTGTCATAAAAATAGCCCCATAAGTCTAAACTGCGTCATTCAAATTAATCATGCGATCTTACGTAAAGCTTAATGAAGATGCCTCTTGACCAATCACAAACTGTAAACCAAATCTTAAATCTGAAACTTTTGACTCCTTCCCTTCTTTCTCTGAACTGACGCGTCAGTTTTCGCTTGTGCGTTCCTCGTTGCCAGACGTTTTGCTTCAGTCATCTATGTACTGCAATGATCGCTTCTGTCAACATAGTATCAAAATTGTAAATGTTCTGGAAATAGGCGCGATTGGAGGGCAAAGTGAAGTGTGGCCACAAATGATAATTTAAACAAATATGGAATTTAATCCGACTCGACTGTTTCTTCTTCAAAATGGATGGACGCTCTAAGCATCAAGTATCTACTCCATCAGTATTTCTACGCATTTATACCTCAGTGTTCTTACATCACTGCTTCCAAATTTGTGCTATCATTACATATATATATATATATATATTCTCTCTTTTTCTTCTTTATTTCTAAGAAAGATGTGAATAAATAATTCTGTATATAGACTAATAGGTAAAGCAACTAATTTTAAGTTTGGAGTAACAAAATCACAAAATTATCGTTTAAAATTTAACTGTTTGTTATTTAAAAAGTATAAAATACAATGTTTATAAAACAAACTTAAAATTAATACGTTTTTGAGAATTACACACACACACATATATATATATATATATTAATTGGCAATTTTATTTAGGTAAAAGTAAAATTATTAATATTTCTGTTGTTGCTCTATGATACGAAATGTATCTAAATTACGAGCATTTTTTTAATGTAGAAGTATTTCGAAATACATCCATTTAATTTAAAGAATTTCGATATTGCAGGCGAAATATGCAATATTTTAATACTGAATTTCAGTAGTGTTATTTAAATAGCTTTCCTTTTATACACTAAATATTTGTTCGAATGATGTATTAACAATGATATAAAACTACATAAATTTTTCTAAAATATAAATATTTTTCTTAAATCACTGTTCTTGAATTATACTATGCATAAATTATCTATAAACGTTATTTTTGAAATCAACATACTATAACTTAGGCAGATAACCATCAAATGCTTTGCCATAATCAAATAAATCAAACCAGCGTATGCTGATTTCATTTTTCAGCGATACACGAAGTTGCAATATATACTCATTATTTTATATGATGACTTTCTTTCTTTTCGCCATCGACGGAACAGCTGGCCCACTGGGTTAGGTGCTTTTCAGCCTGTTGGATCCCGTCGAAGAAATGGATTATATGATGACTAAACTTTTTAATAATGATAGATATGACAAAAAAGGCTGAGTAGCTATGAAAATATTAAACACTATGGAAAACAAGGGTCGGCCAAGGGAAACAAAGGTGACTCATAATCGCTATATCGCCCTGCAGGCGAAAAGAGATCGAAACAAGCCTGCGGGCAACATTGCTCAGCAGTTGTGCAGTGTGTGTGTGTGTGTGTATGTGATTATGGCAAAGCCTCGAGGGCTATCTGCCTAAAGGGAGGGATGCCTTTCGTGGAGGACTTTCTAAGGGAAACTGGCTCGTATACACGTTACACATGGGGAAAACCACGAAAACGCCCATGCAGCCAGCCCGTTCGCGGGATTCGAACCTCGGACCGAACTACCAGTGTTCAGCGACTTTACCGCTCGGCCGCTGGTGGGCCAGCAGTTGTGCAGCAACCGGACGACAGGTGTCCGGGTTAATTTTGACCAGATGACTTCAAAAAGGTGGCCTATTCACTCTTTCATTCTGAACGCTACATATCATTGACAGCAGTCGATCCGCGGCACCGTTTACAGTGGTGTAGAGGACGAAAGGCTGGATACTTCAACAATGGAGTCACATCGTCATCTCACTCACATCAAGGAAAGAAATCGTTGTAGTGGTCCTGGCGTGTTTGTATGGAAAGGCATTACAGTAGACGCTCGTTTTTACGAACTCGCAGGGACTACGAAAACAGTTCGTTAAATCGAGAGTTCGTAATTTAGAAAGGCATCGGAAATTGTTAGTATTTCACATTTTAATGTTTTCGAGACAGGTTAGTGATACTATTCCATGCTTTTATTTATGTATTAGGAATTATTTTTAATAGTATCACTACTTAATAAATGATATCCATTCTATTAAACAAACAAGAAATATAAAATATTTGTAAAACGTACCTTTATTAAGTCATTGAGCAACAAAATAATCACTTATCATCTTTGTCTGTTTTAAAACAACAGAATGTACAATGCAAGATTCCATCTTCTCTATATTTGTTAGCATTTCACAATTATCACTGGCCTCAAAAAATCGTCTAAGTTCTGACAAGTATTCAGCAGCTTGTTTTAAAGTCGGTCTTGGTGTTACTTCATTTTCTTCTTCTTCTGGATCTGAAAGTCTCTCATTCTCGTTGATTATGCTGCTAATAATATCGTGATCCGATATTTCCTCCGTGCAGATGACATTAGAATCCACATTTAAAAAATCCTCGAATGAAAGTTCTGGCAACTGTGGATTTCTACGGCGAAGTTCATGCATGAGAACCTCATCTTCGTCGTGAGATCTATTGTCATGGATTTCTTCAGTTACGTCTGTTTCTTTAATAAAACCTGCATGTCGAAAGGCTTTAGAAATTGTTTCATCTAAAACATCATTCCATGCACTGATTGATAAATGCATTGCACCAAGAATATCAATCTGATAAGGTTGTTCCCTTTCCAAGCCAAGGATTACTCTTTGCAAGAGCACTGTCTTATATTTTCGCTTGAAACTATTGATTATCCCCTGATCCATTGGCTGTAAAACTGCAGTTGCATTTGGTGGGAGATATTCCACACGGATTGCCTGAAGCCCAGTGACTTCCATGTGTGCAGTACAATTGTCCACGATTAGGAGAACTTTGCGCTTCTCTGCTAAAAAACGGTTATCTAAATCTCTCAATCATTTTTCGTAGATGTTGCCAGTCATCCAGGCCTTATTATTAGCATAATATGCAGCAGGAATCTTCTGAACATTTTTGAAACACCTTGGTTTCAGATATTTTCCAATAAAAAGCAGAGGCAATTTTTGTGACCCAGTCATGTTGGCTGCAATCAAAACTGTAAGTCTCTCTTTAGCTTTATTACCTCCAACACATTTATCTCCTTTGTAAGCTAATGTTCTTTCTGGCAAAATCTTAAAAAAGAAAGCCGTTTCGTCCGCATTAAAAACGTCATCTGCAGCGTATTCAGAAAGAAGCAATTTCAACTTTTCTTCTTTCCATTCATTTGCTGATGACGTGTCTACTGCTGCACTTTCACCACACACTTTCCGGAAACTCAAACCATTCCGAAATTTAAATTTCTGTAACCAACCATCCGATGCTTTAAAATCTTTGATGTTTAATTTGGAAGCAAAAAAGTGTGCTTGTTCTTTAAGTACATTTCCATCAATTGGAATGTTTAAGCTTCTTATCTTTCGAAACCAAACAAGCAAAGCCCTTTCCAAATTTGGGTGTTTTGATTCTCGAAAATATTTTCGAGAGGAGGGTCCACATTCATCGTTTTCGTTTTTATCGTTTCCGTCCATCGTCTCCAAAGATCTTCTCTCTTGCCTTTAAAATCGTCGATAAACTATTTTTAGGAATTCCATATTTCTGAGCAATTTCTGTCTTGCTTAATATTTTTTCGTCAACTTCTCTTAAAATCTTCTTCTTTATTTCAACCGCTAAACAAATTCGTTTCTTCATTTGCGACATAGCTCTAAGAATCTTACTTAACAAAAACTGGCCCAATCTCCCTCTCGACTAACGAGACTTTACTGATTGAGTTGTCCAGATCAAATGACTATGACATTACAAAAAGCAACAACTCTCTTTTAGAAGCAACCCAAACCCCTTTAACACGAATGATCTTACCCCCACCCAACAACATCAGGCCGATGCTCTTCTGAGAGCCTCCCACAACAAACAACACCATAAATTTGTCCTAATTCCCCCTCTTCTCCGCCCCCTCCTTCCTTACTGTACTTCTTCGAATGTTCCGCATTTGCTGCCTCAAAATAGTTGGAGATTTTATTTGACCTTCACACTTTATCCCAATGAAACACGCAGAAGTATAAAAACTGAGTTCGCAAAAAAGAGATTTTCCTGATTTGTAGTTCGTAAATAAGAGCGCAAAATTACATTACATCTATGGGAGTGTATTCGGGACCATTCGCTAGTTCGTCAAATCGAGAGTGTTCGTAAAAAAGAGGTTCGTAAAAACGAACGTCTACTGTATGATGAACGGACGGAAAGAGCTCTACATTTTTGACAAAGTTTCACTTACCGGGGACACTTACAGTGATGAATTTATCCTTCCCCATGTGCATCTTTTTGGAGGTGCCATTGGTTTTCAACTTTGTTTTTATGTCTACCAATGCACCGCCACACAGGCCACACACTGGTGGCACTATCTTACCCTCTAGAGAACAAACACCAGACAGCTGAAACAGATGCTCCTTGAAGAATGGGAACATTTACTCCTTGAAGAATTGGATAATCTGGCGTTGTGTATCGACAGTGCTGTCATGGGATATCACATCCCTTACTTTTGTACCTACTTACCCTTATTATAGCTCCTTGTTTTGTTGTTCTACCAAACGGCCAAACGGTTTTTTCTACCAATACCATTCTATCAATAAAGCTTTTTTCTATTCGTTCTATGCTATATGCGTCTTGTTCCATGTTTTTGTTACTATACTTCCCTCATCCTTTAAGTGCCTTTGTAGTACCGTATAGCTTCCGTAGTATGAATTACATGTCGTCTAATTGAATTTTGAGGAATTATGGCCAAAACTAGAAAGTTGTTGAAAATTCTGTAACGGACTGGACGTAAAATTCTGTATAAGAGGATGTCTTTCCAAATCGTTACAGAAGAAAATTTCTGACAGCTCCGGACCTATCCATTTTCAGATTGGACGTATATCGGAAGATAGGAAAACAGGGTATAAAGTGAGAGGGTCATTTTGAAATTATAAAGAAGAAAACACTCTTTCTTCATTACATTTTGAGAAATTTTGAATTAAGTTTTACACACTCGTGTATATTACGCATTAAATCAGCGGTGCCCAACCTTATGCTCGCGAGCACAAGTGTACTCGCTGATCGTTTTGTGTGTGCTCGTCAGCCCGATTAGGTACTATGAACAAAAAATATTTTAAAAATAATCATTCATTTATATTTCTTAATTGTTAAAATATGGTAAGCATTTATAGTCATAAGAGATATCTTGCAAGACGTTATAAAATAATTGATTGCTGACTGATGAACTTGACAGCGAACATGGAATCTTATTGCTTCATTCCGATGTTAGATGGCTCAGCAAGGAAGAACTTCTTTCGACAAAAAAGCAGGTTTTGAAATCCGGAAACGAAAGTTATAAAGAATTGGACGATAATACTTGGTTATCCGATCTGTATTTTCTTACGAATATAACAGCTAAACTGAACAAACTGAACGACAATCTCCAGAGAGAAGAAAAAACCCTTTTTCAATTGACTGGGATTGTAACTGCTTTTTAGATAAAGTTAAATTTGTGGATAAATCAGATGAAAGAAACAAATTTCGCCCATTTTTTAGAATTTATCAAGCCATATTAATAACCACAAGGCAATTGAAACAGAGATATACTCGGAAAACCTAAATGCACTGAAAAATAATCTTGAACTCCGCTTCTCTGATTTCCATAAAGTTCAACTCATATTATTATTCATCTCAAACCCATTTGCCTAAATTAATATTTCACATGTGTCACGTGAGATTGGAAATATGTTTAAAAAAATTTTGATGTTTTGGAAATGTGCTCGTGATAGGCCAAAATGTGCTTGCGATAGGCGAAAGGTTGGGCACCACTGCATTAAATCTTCAAATTTATTTTCACAACAAATTGCATCAGCGGTGCCCAACCTTATGCTCGCGAGCGGTGCCCAACCTTATGCTCATGTAAACATATTGCTTATTTAATTTATAATAAATGTTACTGTGGAAATAATTAAATATACCTCACATATAATTATCAAGCAGGAAGATTTTTACCAATTTTCTTTAAATTGTTTAAATGTTAAACATATACATATCTTTCATAAACATCAGAAGTATTCAAAACTTTAAAAATATCACTTATTTGAATTAATTACTTGTAATTTAATATTATCATGGTAAAAATTATTAAGTTTTCTGCATTCGCAAGCAGCTTTTTACAAATTATTAACCAAGTTCTAGATAGTTGCTGATTAGTAAATTTTTAATTCAATCTATTATGTATAAGCAGAAATATTAAATAAAGAATACAACTAAGTTTTTCTGTTTGCAATATGTTCAATTTCTAGCCTTGATTTCTTTTTTTCTCTATAATTATCTGTTTGCTAGATTTTAGTTCACTTTTGTGATATTTTATAAAAGTAATAACAAAGTAACTCAAAGTAACTCACCTTTGCAGTAACACAAAAAAATATAAAAATATAAAATGTACAATTAAAACTAATTCTTAATTACCTTGAGTTTACAGAAAATAAAAATTACTGCAACCAATGTAAAGTTAGGAATATCATAACTATTTACAGTTACATATATACTTCACTTTCCTAAATCGAATTCCATATCTACTCACACTGACCTAGTTTTAAATAAACTAAGTTAAAACAGCTTGCTTCTTCTTGGTTATTATACATGTACACATCTCACACAAAAGTCTTAAACTTGTCAGCAGGAATGTACCATTAACAACATTTTGGCATCAAACTTGTACTAGCATAAAGCGTAATCAACAAATAACAATAACAATCAAAATTTCGAGATCTTCTCCTTAATTTTAAATAAATCTGCATGTACAAAAATATTTTTTTAAACAAGAAATTTATAGAAAAGCGTAACTAAAACATTGAGCCGTGAACGAATTTAAATAAAACCTTATATGTACACAGAAAGCACAAGAAAAAGTACACTGCGGAAAAAAAAAAGAAAGAAAAAGGAAGAAGAAGAAAAGGTAGGAAAAAAGAAAAGAAAAGGGGAGACAGTTCTAATATTTCCCGTTCTACTGGGCCGATTGACGAAATTCAACTTGCGTTTTTCGTGTCTCGAAAGTGCAACTTATCATATGTATTAGATTTATTCATAGCGTTGTTATGATATAGGCATTTTGATAAAAAAATAATATGTATTAGATTTATATGTAATATTGTTTTAATTTAGGTATTTTGACACAAAGTCGTACTTCTTCTGAAATGACATGCCGATTTTTTTTCCATACATCGATTCTGCGACTCAAATTCTGCCCAACTGCCAAGTTTTGAAAAATCGCGCGAGTAGTTTTAAAAAAATTAGCTTTTAAAATGTTAGCTCCTCAATGTTAATTGAATTTGATATATATTTATTAATATCTCTCTTTTTTTTATTACACTTACTTGATTCCCTTTACCAGAATTCGAAATTTAGGCTTAATCCAAATATAATTCGCTCACTTTTTATGATTTATTTTTATAATTTGTATTTTTAAATATTTTTATAAATTTTTTTGCATTATAACCTACAAACATTTTACCATCATCTTAAAGTAGATGTATTTCTAAGCACACCTGCAAAATATTAGAGTTTTTTATTCAAAATGTCCTAGGATATACGTGAATTTACGTATCGGCGCATTTTGAAATTTGGCATATTTGTTATAAACGATAATAACGCCAAATGTGGTTTACTCACTTTGTTAAAATTATTTGAAATAATGAACGATGACTTTTTTCCGCTCTTTTACAATGCAAAAATTTTATGTGTACACCACATGACTTCTTTGCACGGAATATTAAATTATACGCACTTTTTCTTGCATTCCATTTAAACGTATTGGATTGATTTAAATCTACTTCGTCGATAGCGCATAAACCACAATAGAATAAATGCACTCATTAAAATCACTATATTTGTTTACCACAGCGACACTCTGGCGCTTGCTTCACTTAATAAGTTACATTTCGTTCATATTATAAATCAGAATGCATATAAATTTATATCATTTGAAGAATAATCTAATCGTTGCCACATATTCTATTCAAATACAATAATAAATCTAAAACGATGTATAAAAGAAATTAAGCAAACAAAACAAAAAAAGAAACAGCTTTTTACAGAAGATTCAGTATTTCTCATTTAATTAGTTCAGTTCTCACTTCCCGACAAGGCAAAAATACATAAAAACTCAAAATAACTATATTAAAAATTACGAAGTAAATCTTAAACACTTATTTCCTCGAATAAATTCCAGAATGGATTAAATATGATTTAATTCGCAATAATAAAAGGAAGGCGTTATCTTTGTTGTTGTGAAGCTTAGTTTCTCCAGATTGGCAACAAATCCGCTATTTTGACAAATTCGAAATGTAAACAAACATGTCCGCCATCGCAAAATTCATTAGACTTAGCTGCAATTAAACAATTTTTAAACTGTTGATAACTCCATAAATATTGCATGAAGATTTACTAAAGGCATAAAAACTTTAACCGGAAGATAAGAAAAACATAATTCAATCATTTTTAAAGCAAAAAATGCACAACTTACAAACATATAAGAGTAAAGAAACTAGATCATTGAGCCGGTTAACAGAGTGGATATACTGCGATACTGCTGTGTTGTTCTGGGTATCTATTGCCGTGGCAATACTTCCCAGACATTCAAAGTAGAAAACCTAAGCAGTGTAAAAACCTGAATATTTTTCCTCCGAGGGGAAGATATGATGAATACGAGAGAATACGGTGCCTCATGTATGCATGCTCGAACGCTGACTGGATGGGTGGATATATATATATATATATATATATATATATATATATATAATTTATTTACTAAATAATATTTATTAATTGATTATATTATCTCCTAAGTTTAATTATATATATATACATATATTTATATACGTTTGGTGCGGCCGATTGCAACCAAAATACGAGGTGCACATCTACATGTTATAGCAGTCCTATATACAAAATTTCAACGTTCTGAGGCTACTCGTTTTTGAGTTATGCGAGATACGTACGTACGTACAGACGCCACGAAGAATCCTCTTGAGAATTCTTTTTTAAATCAGTTTTATAATTTGTTTTGGGAAAAATAGTCTTTTATTCTGTTCTTACGTACAGATGTCATGCAAAAACATCGTTAAATTGCATTCGATAGCGGTCAAAATGGATATTTTCGTTGAAATATGATACCTGAAAAATTTTCGCGATTACAATACTTCCTTTCTACTTCGTACAAAGAAGTAAAAGGGAATGGAAAATAGGTTGTTATAAATTAAGAAGCTCGCCAAGTAAACTATACTTGGCACAAACTGAAAAAAAAATCGCTAAAATTAATTTCTTCGTAAATTTCGTACCAAATTTTACAAAATTTAATATTTAGGCATAATATGGGGAAAATTGACATGCCATTTCAGAAAAAGTTCAATTTTGTGTCAAAATACCTATATTAGAACAATGCTATATATAAATCTGATATATATCCTAAGTCGCGCTCTCGAGACATGAAAACGCAGTTTGAATTTCGTCAATCGGCAAAGTAGAACTGTCTAGGTTAAGACATGCAGATTATCAGAATTTCAACTCTAGTGAGCAGGTGCAGTTTCAGAGTAGAGTTCGTTGAACTTGCAGACGTTGGATATAGTAAATAAATTATGCAAACGCTGTTCAAATTAGCGAAAATTTCTTTTGTGACATTTACTAATTTTAGCAACCATATGAACACGGGCAATGTAGGACAAAGTAGCAAAAGGAATCACTGGAATGAAAAAAGATGCAGTTTTTTTACCACGATACTGCAACCCGTAAGAGAAGAAACAGTACAGTACTGGATAATTTACCTAAACTAGGAAACTTTGAGCACCTTTTCATTGAAGTGAAAATTTTTAACTTTGTATATTTATTGTAATGCAATCTTTATATAGCCTACAGTAACTTTCAGTTTGCATAACTTAAATGGTTAAACATTATTTTACTTGGATTTAGTTTTTGCATTTTTTGTGTGTTGCTATAAAGCTGACTGATGATCGTCAGAACAGAGCTGAACTCCGAAATAGTTACAAACGGTTTATTTGGAGCAGCGACATTTCTGAAGGCATACATTTCTATAGCAGTTTCGAATACCACTCGCTTCCTTGCTGTTGCTTGTTCAGCGGAATTCAGAGCTCAAAAACTAATCGTCTCCTATTTTTGCAGATTTACTGGAGCAACACCGTGTCTCGTCAAAATACAGCAGTAGTTATGTTTTTCAAATTCAAGTGCAAATTCATCCGTCAACTGAAAATATTCCTCTCTAAAAAATTAAGGAATTTCTATTTCCAGATAACTTGTTACATAAAATAAACTTAAAAATGTCCTTCTTAAACGTTTTACTTTTATTAAAATCAAATATGGATCGGGAGTCACAGAAAATAGTGCTAAATGCTTATTACAATCGTTACTCTTAAACAAAAAGAAAAACTACAACTTTACAAAAAGAATTAACGTAAATTAATTTTTAATTAAACAAAAGAAAACAGAAAGTACGAGAGAAAAACAAAAAGAATTAAAGTAAACTTAATTTTTTAATTAAATAAATCTTACAAAGAACATTTATTAGCATTAATTTATGAAGTTGTTGCTGATGTATTTTAATCAATTAGAATAGTTCTTTATAAACTTAGATCAGAAAAATATTCAGCATTTATCACTATTTAATCAAACCATCTATTTTATGCGTATTTTTGAATTTACTGAACAATGCTGTTAATAAATACATTACATTATGATTAGAGAATTATATTTACAAAATTGATTTAATTACGTTTTAAAACAAATCTAAAAGATTTTTAGTCTACGTGTACTTCCTTTTCAAATGTTTCTTTGTCATAATAAAATGTTTTAAATAGCCGTTAGGACTTCTTACACGTTGTAAATGTATTATACACATGGGGGGAGAGAAAGAAAGTTTTGCAATTTAATATTTTTCTTACTTAAAGTACGCTACTTTTAGAAGAATTCAAAGTCTTAAGAAACATGTATGAGAAAAAATAGGAATAATAATAAATTTTTAACGTTTCTTTCAAAAAATAAAAAAAAATAAAGTATTTATTTGGATGAAGAGGTTAGTTGCAAAATTCTGACTTGCAATAAATTTTTAGCTTGTCAGAGTCGTAAATGGAGGCTTAGTCCAAACTTTTCAGCGGGTGCAGTGTTCGGCATAATCTTTCTTATACGTGGAAGCATTTGGATTCAGATATTAAAAGTTAATGAGTTGCTCACGGTTTTCGAAAACTCGAGACTTCCGATAACTAAATAATTGGTCATGTATAGTTAGTTAGTTTTAGGAAATAGTTTTAAAAATGAAATTGAATAACATGAAATAGAATACTTCTTGATTTGGTCTAAAAATTGCATCACAGATAGCTGTTGGACAGCTTTTGCAATTTTATATTTTCCGCTTCTCTTAATCTAATCCCGGAATGAAATCTACAATTTGGTTAGTATAAAGTAATTCGGATTGGAAAACTAAACTTCCGAGACATATCAGATAAACTGCTATCAGGTTTTAATTCTAGGCGCAATTTCACTTAAATAAGATAATTTTTAATTATTAAGTTACACAGCATTCTCAAAGGGCACAGATAAAATGCTGTCTTTCAACAACTGATATAAATAGCAATCAATAAATATAAGGTCAACCCATTCTATGAATAGTCCTGAATAAAATATAAAACAGTTCACTATCAAATGCAGTTCCTACTTTCTATTCTGCCTAAAAATTCTTTCTGCTTAGAGGAGCCCACCAGCGGCTATAATAAATAAAGCCGCACCAGAGCAATAAAGTCGCTGAGCACCAGTTCGGTCCGAAGTTCGAATCCCGCAAACGGGATGGCTGTATGGGTGTTTTCGTGGTTTTCCCCATGTATAACGTGTATACGAGTCAGTTTCCCTTAGAAAGTCCTCCACGAAGGCATTCCTCCCCTTAGGCAGATAGCTTTGCCATAATTAAATACACCACACCTTTCTGCTTAGATAAAATAATAAAATACCTAAAATTAAGTAATGTTTGGATAAGATAATAAAAAAATACCTAAAATTAAATACCTTCGAATATATAAAATTTTGAGTTAGCTGCCTACGTGCAAACAGATATTTTTATTACAGATACGTATGATATCTATACAGGAATACTGGCTGCGCAAATAGTACAATGGGAGAAGATTCCGGATTCTATACAAACGAAAGAAGCATCAAGGTACTCATTCCATACCTTTATCGAAAGGAATTAGCTCTCTGGTTCCAATCGAACTGCCCCTAAACTTGATGAGAAGGCAGCCGATGAGAACTTTTGGTATTGACACGCAAACTTTCGTGATTCATTAAATAAGCACCTTTATATTATTCTCCCATGTATTTATGGTCATTAACCTGAAATAAAAGCCTAATTCGACCCAGAAGATTGAAATTATCGTATGCTTGGAGATGATTTGCTTATCAAAACTATGCTGAAAACAGTACTTATCATACATAATTAGCCATTCCAGAGATAGCTCTAACATTACTTCCTCTACATATTTTATACTTTCTTATCCCTTATGTGAAGAGTTTAATTAAAGCTCGTTTCTTAAATCCAAAGCTTTCCGTGTAACATCTAAACCTATTTTAAAAAACAGACCTTTAGGAATTTCACATCTGTGAAATTGTAAAATTTTAAATGTTGGGGCACAGCAATTTTTGTAAGATTTCTTAAATGAATAACTAAATATTTAAATAAAACGAGATACTTTTCTTCATGCTAAATCTTAGGGCTAAGTAAAACTGAAAAATCTTAAAATCAATTAAAAATAACAGTTATACACTTCTTGTTTACGAATGAGAAATACTGGTCAAAAAGGTGTTTGGCTTAAGCGTGGTCAGCAGAGAATCCTGGCAGACGTTTTTTGTAAAACGCGGAGTGGGCTATAGAAAAGCAGTCCGCCTTCAATAACATGTCCACTCTCTTTAGTGAAGGTCTTAAGCTACTTGATTTCTGTCTGTAAGTAAATAAGGCATTGTTCTCGCTTTATTTTGCTTTCCTATTCTCATCAGAATGAGGGTCTCCGTTTTGGCATATTAATGTCATAGGCAGGCTACGTTTGAGTGCGCATCACGCTATGTCTGAAAGAAAGATTTAAACACTAGAAAATAAAACTCTATAGGTTTCTTTGTTGATATCGGCTGTAGAAGTTCTGAAATTTCTTTTCTCATTAGAAAATTTTTATTTCTTCACTGAAATTGCGCAGAATCTGGGGTAAAAAGTGATGAACTATTAAATGTGGGGAAATCTTTTTTTCACAATGTAATGTAAAATTATTGTTAAGCCGTACATGTAGATGACAATTAATTTTGTCGTAGGGCCAACTTCTGTCCGTCCGAGGATCCATCAGTGAAGTTTTCTGGCGTAAAATATCGCATTTTTATTATACTTTAGCTTTGCAAACAATTTTGTAGGCAGACCAAATGTAAGGACTACATACACACAAACTGCTTATATACTGCATATAAAGGATATATATATATATGCATATTTATATGTAAGAAATAAAATATGAAAACAAATTATTAACTTTAATTTAGCAATATTCTCTTTCATTTGCTATTTTAATTTGGATAATTCCTCTTTCTGTCCTAACATTAGTAACTATTTATAATATATTAAACTAAACTAAGTCATTTCAAAATTAATCTGCATTATGCTTTCTTACATATTCTTTCAAGTCACAACGTATTCTGCTTTCAGTTAAAGAACTGAAACCTTTTGACTCTCCCACGTTTCTTCTGAAAGCATAGTCGCCTCCTCACTTGCTTGGATATTGCTAACACGTTGCGGCTAGTTTCTGTTTATCATCCACTGTCTTTAGATGTAAGCTTTCAAAGATTTGTAGAGTGCATATTGCGCCCATATAGAAATATTAATCAGATTATGTGTTTAAAGAATTGTATTATTGAGTAATAAAATTACATGAATCTAAGGCCACTTCTATTTGCAAGTCCATCATTATATCTAGGCAATATACCTCTCCTGCCTATTACATAATACGCATAAAGGCAAAGGAAATCCAAGAAGTTTTTAAATTCATTAATTCTGAATCAACTACAGCTACCAAAATAAATAAATGAATAAAACTGTAATCTTATTTTCTCCTCTTGATTGATGGACCTTGAAGGAAAAAGGACAGTAAAGTAAAGCAAGAGAAAGCGTAAAATTCAAAGCAAGAAAAGGTGTAAAATAAAGGAAAGAAATGAAAAGATTATGATAAACTATAGTTTTTTTTTTTTTTTTTTTTTTTTTTTTTTTAATGTAAGAAAGCAGACCAAATCTTTTCATAATCTACCTCCTCTCTGAATTCATTTCTTTATGAATTTTATAATTTGAGTCTGAATTTTAAAATTTCGAAAGTTTGAGCCAATAATTACTAATTACAACAGTTTATAAGCAGAAATGAATCTGCCTTTAAGCAGTTATGTAAGCTCATGACACATGGTAAAAGTATCATGAGCGTTAAATAAGAATCATTTTACAGAGAATAAATCTCATGTGGTGGAGTTCAGAACGATTTATTTTACTACACCGATTTCCAAATGCTAAGCGACAATGGAAAACTGCTGATAACTCAAGCGGACGGAACTTGATGAAAATATTTATTATATGACCTGTAACTCGAAAACACAAGAAAATGTTACACAGAGTATTTACATTTTGTGATAGCAACAGTAACATAAAATCTCCTAAATTTGGACATAAAAATTAAATACAAAACAAAAATTATCAAAACTGAATATGAACCAGTAAAGCAACACAGGCCTGACAGCGATGTCTCACGTTGTTTATAAAGTTTTCAATGATCTACATGGGTAGCAGTGATCATTCATTACGTAAACCAGTTGTACGACCATCTAGGGAAAGGAAAGGGATTTGAGGCCAGAAGCACGCCTCCCGAGAAATTTTCATCCATGCCTATTTGGATTAATGCTCAAGGGTGCACAGGCGACATTCTTGATTCTACTATTCTCCCGCACAGTGCTGCAAGTGGCTATACCTTCATTTTGCAAACCAACAATGTCCGCTATCACACTACTCGCTTCGTGCAACAATTTCTTGAAGAAGAAACTATAGTCTAAATGGAATAGCCAATAAGCTTTTCCGAGTTCCATGTGGCAGCGCAAACAGGTCTATGCGTCCAGCTAAATATACTCCTCTCCATACAAGAATATCACCTTCTGTATACGCTTCCCTTTTCCGCACGTTAGAAGGAAGATACGGAGTGTTTGCTTTTTCCATATGTAAATACTGCAAGAATAATGTCTAAAGCAAAGCGCGACTCATCAGTGAACAAAATAGAAGTGTACTTATTTTCAATGCAGTTTACATGAACACTTTTGCAATTCAATCGTTCCCTCCAGTGGCAAGGGTTTCGCAAGCGCGGATCTAAGTTGAGAGGGAATAACAGCCTTGTTGCAAAGCGCACTACTTAGCAAATACTGTTCATTTGCAGAAGTGGTAATTCTTGGCCTTCGTTAGGCTTTCGATGCGCTAAACCAGTTGTTAGAGCCTGATTCCATAACTGGAACGCTTACCACGGAAAGGTCGACATTAAACCATCTTGTAACGACAGACTATCGTTGACATCCTTTTAATCGGCATATTGCTCTATAATGCAATTCTGCTTGCAAATGACTCATCGAACTCATTTTTACACTTGGGCTGTCTCGAAATTACTTAATGTGTTGCCGTTTATTCAATACCGGTTAATTCCTAAGCAACTGGTTTTTAGCTGTGTCACGTTTATATACAGCGAAAGCAGGATCGCTCTTTGAATAATACCATTTGATTCAGCTTGCCTTTATTTGTAACATATGCATATTCCAAGGATTCCGAACTAATTTTAGCCAATTTATCGTGATTTGTTTTAATTTGTTTCATAACTTTTAAAAATCAGTGTATTATTATACTATTTTTTAAGACACAAAGGTAAAATAAACAAAGCTGAAAGGGGATTATCAAGGTGTGTATGTGTGTATGTGTATATATATATATTATATATATGCTTTTACTTATAAGGAGTTCAATGGTCATAATTTTAAAATCAATTTTTTTTTTTTTACTTTAGCAAGGGTCATAAATTATGACCTCATTTATCGTATGCGGCCCACTGATTTCCAAACAAACTCCTCTGCCCTAAATAGTACTTTCTGTCAGGAAAGGAGCAGGAGTATCTAGGATTTTGAGAACCAAAAATGCATGTTGGTTTCTCGCTGACATTCCCGTAAGATGTTTTGTAAGAAGTTGTGTTCAGATAAAACAAAGCTGTTGTGTAGAAAATTAATGAATTAACGTTTTATGAATTCCAAGATCTCTTCAACACAGTTGCTAGCTGTTAAACTACCAGTAATGAACACTACATCGAATATCATATCACCGCAGAAGATAACGGGTTTACTCCAGGCTGATTTCATTTGTCATAACTGTTTGGATTTTTATATTCGCCATTTTACCTTTATATGCATATCTGGGCATTATCAGAGTATAAATAAAAGGGAAGTTATGGGGCTTTGCTTGATCGAGAACTGATAATTAGTCTAACAGATGTTAAGCGAATTTTAACTATATTTGTAATAACTACAAAGTCTTGGAAAGGTTTAAACAAAATTTTTATTTAAACAGAATTCAGAACATAAATGCATTTTCTTGTGTTAACAATATGAGCCACAGCTCATAATGATGTAACTAAACGGAACAGTCAAATTCGAGTTAAACGTGAAACAGTCCTCAAAGACTAAACAGAGGTGATGAGGTTTTACTTTAAGTTGGCTCAGTAATTATGATCGGACCGTCAAAATCAAGGTGTTGGCAAATGATATAACGCAAGGGTGAATAATTACAACTATCAGAGCGGGCAAGAAGTAAACTTAGCTTGCACGCAAAGGCCTATTGCTCTGTTTTAAAATCCAAAAAACCGCAGTTTAAAACTAGCTAACTCATCTGCATTCTGGTGAGGAGAGAGAAAGGTAAGGTACAGATCCAAATCATAAAAACAGGTTAGCTTTAAATAATAACCTTACAAAGTCATCACTATTGTTGACCTGATACAATTCCACAACTCATAATTGCATGAGATCCACACCTCCGTAAGAACAGTCAACGATAAGCTGGAACCAGTCATTCGCTGAAGAAGATTACGCAACCTCATTTCCGCAATATGACTGTAAATCGTGTAATGAGTAGTTGGCTAACTGTTGATAGTTATCAGCTGTCATCTGAAGGACTACAGAGTGGTTGTAAGAGTATTTAATGTTCTGACGAATAAGATGACTATCACTCTGGTTTATCATTTGCGTACTCTAATCCTGAATTTATGAATGTGAAGTCTTCTAAGTATCTGCAGAAGTATCGTTGAAATGATTTCTCAATCGATACGTGTCTCTTCATGTTGGTATTCTTCGTAAGAGCTAAATATCTACAATTTTTTTAAGTCAGTTACCTGATTACATTCAGTGCTAATGTGCTTTTTATACATTCTTCTTAATGTAGTTATTTACAATTAACAAGTTTTATTTAAAATTTGCTTCTGCAAACATAGCTTTTCTGTCGATTACCTATCTTTTAGATCTGAATTCGTAAAATCTTTAGATTTCAATAAAAAATTTTCATTATTTTGCATACTTCACATAATCTTCCTAATACTAAATTTTTTTGGAATGCTCACTGAATTTCTAGATTCCCAATTTGAATTCAGTTATTGAAATAGTCTTTTATTCCCACTTCACATTTTTTGAATTGCTCCCAGAATGCTTCATCTTAATGTGAGATTTCTCGTTTAGAAAAAGAAAGTATCCCACAGTTCGCAAATCTAAGAGATTAAGAATTAATTAGGAGCAACTATCTTTTTGCCTATAACAGACTCTGACTACTATTACATTGCATCATGAAGACTATACTGCTTCCCGTTTTTCAGTCATTAACTGCATAGTAGCAGATATTGACTACATAAAAGCAAACAGAAGAAGAAAGCAAATTGAGATATATTAGGTACCACTATCAATAATTAGTGGATCGGGATTAGTTATACATAAATAATAGAAAGTTACACAGCGGACATAGACATAGATATGACAGCTTAAGTGAAGACTAACAGCAATCAGGGCCGTTTATTTTTGAAAAAAAAAATTCTGTTGTTTGTTTTGATTCTGGCTTATTCCACTCGATCGACAGTAATATCAGATCAGGTCCTTGATATCAGAACAAGCCCCCCAAATTCATCGTGACAAGGGGGGGGGCAAGATTGCATCTGTCATTGGTAAAGAGCTTTGAGCACCATATGTGTGACAGTACGACTTTGCTCAGTTTCAGCCCCAGATTTTGATGGAGTCCCTGGGGGGGACTGTCTGCCAACCAACAACCAACCTCTTGAGAGGGCTTTCGGCTCGCCGCATATTTAGAGTACCCTACATTTACAAACATCTATACCAGGGTTGGCCAAACTTCATGTCAGTAAGAGCCGCACGTTTGAATTCAGGAATGTTCGAGAGCCGCATTTAGATTTTCTAAAAGCCACAAGTTTATTTACACCATTATAGAAGTAGTGGATGAGGTTTTAAATAGAACGAAATCCTTGCTAACGTTGTAAAAAGAGTCTAAACTAATTAATTACTTCTTTTTGGACACTGAATAGTTTTAGTTTACCATATTTCATACATATATTTTATATCCCCTAGCCGCACAAATTGCTTGCGAGAGCCATATTAGGCTCGCGAGCCGCACTTTGGCCACCCCTGATCTATACCTTCTCCGGGATTGGAACCCAGGCTCTTCGATACTGCAGTCGTCACTAACCTCTACCCAGGCTGGAGCGGCAAAAAAAATTCTTCACAAATACAGCTAGACTGAAGTAATACATGCTCCCAATTTTTAACAATTATCCATGGGACTGTCAAATTTTTATAACGCATTTGAAGAAATAAAGAGATGGGCAGGACAGAGAAGGAGAAAAGAAATGAGTATATTCCAGTATGAATGCTCTGGGAATTACGGTTCTATTTCGATTGGTTAGTAAAGGTGTCTGATTTTCGAATTTTAATATTATTATTGGCAGAAAGTGTAAGTATGAGCAGAAAGTGTGAGTACAGGCGTCATGAGCATTATATGGGAATCGTGTGAATTAATTTTGAAACGACACAGCTCAAAAAATTTATTATAAGCATGTTATTGGATTTACAACTCAAAGAAAAATATTCAGTAGCAATAAGGAAACTTAAAGTGCTATTCCAAAATGAAGGTAGAATTTTATTTTATATATTTTTTTCCTTACGTAGCCCCTATTCTTCAAAGCGAAAATTGTTGGAGACACAAAAGCCTTTTTTAGGATAAAGGGTTAGTAAGTGCAGAGAAATATTGTCTAACAGAAAATAAAAACTCGACGATTTATACTAAATAAAAATTTCTAAAAATGTAGAATTTAAATTTTGAGCATTTTATTTTTTAAAAAATAAACACAATTCTCAGAGTCCTATTAAAATTTGAATCTTCAGTTCAATCTGAAAAACTCATTATGTTTGCGAAGTTGATCATAATTATGAGGATACTCCAGGGAAGATTTACAAACTTTTCTCATTTCCATCAAACAATAACACAAATATAAAAACGTTTACTTAACCGTTACTTATTTCGGTACAGTATAATTAATCACAAAAATTTATAGCATTTTAATTTTCAGATTTTTAACCTTCTTTTCAACATTATATATCCTATAATATCCTCTTAAAATTACAGTTTCATTCTCATTTATATTTCACTTTCCTTTCAGTTCCACATTTTAGAATAACTGAAGTTTCCACAGTTTTCTAAAACTAACATCTTAATACAAAATCTGGGTGCATCTTAATTGATTGATATGTTATTTCACTAAACGTTTAGGATTTCTCAAGAAGTTGCTTGAAAAGACCTCCGTTCTTTGCGTAAGATTAACTGGCCCTCTGAAAATTGCATTAAAATATTCCATAAAAAATAATTCTACAGAAATGTATCATATTCATTCTTATTCATGGTAGCCTTTTCGTATGTGAGGTAAAATGAATAATTCATTCAGAGACAAAAATAGGCCTCTGACCTCTATAAGTTCATTACTCCAAACATTATAACTTATTCTTTGCATGATATTATTCATTTACATAGCTGTAATATTAATCGCCAATTTCAAATTACATATTTTTATATTCATTTTTAAACACGTGACTTACATTTAATTTCATTAAGTATTCAAATTCATAAATCATTAATATTTTTATATTCAATATATATTCATATAATATTCAAAATCATAGTTTTTATATTATTTCCTGTACCAATAGCCAAATTATTTCATCATTAGTCACATTTTATGTTTTTTATGTTTGAAAACTTTCAAAATAATTCAAAACTTTCACCAGTATTCAAATTTATAATTATCATTATATTAAATTTTCATAACCTTCCCCCAACTTAAATGTTTGCCATATTTTAAAATTCATTACTTAATTTATTCAACATGAACACAGAAAAAGAGGTTTCTAAAGGGAAAAAAAAGAATTGATTTGATATTTTTATATAAATATTATTATGGATTTAAAATCCAAAACAATAAGAACAGTAAAATAACAATTTTCAATTCAGTGATGATACAGAATATTTTTGTTGCGCTAATTAATCAAGTAATCATTTGCTTGATATCTATGAAATTTGAGGTAAAAGAAATTTCTCAAAATTTTTTTTTAAATTCGATTTTAATTATTCATAAGCTGCTGTCTAGTTGATCAATTTTTACCTACTGAGAACATTTTGCGGTCTGAATGAGGAAATAAATACATTCTGCTTTTATTAAATGTACCTGTGCATGCGTTTATGCACATTTAGTACATCTATCTATATATATATCTATCTATTTATCTATATTACTATGACCATAGCATAGACTAATAGGACTTCAGGAACGCTATCGGCAATTTGTTGACTCCATGCCTAGAAGCATATCGACTATGATAAAAACCACAGACCTAAAGGGTGTCCTTAATGTTATGGAAACTCTAAATGTGTAAATAAATATATATATATATATGTGTGTGTGTGTGTGTGTGTGTGTGTGTGTGTGATGTACCAGCTTTAGTCGTAGCTTAAATTATCAGACGATAAGTTTTTTAAAAAAAAACAGGATCCATTTATTATTATTCAGGAGAAATAGCAGTTACAAAATCAGATATCCGGAGTAAATAAGAAGAATTACTAATAACTTTTTGTATGAAGTTTACTGCATCGTGACATTTAAGAAAAAGCCCCCGATATTCCTTTGCGAGTCCTTTTATAGCCTCTGGAAAGGCAGAGCTTCCAAGAAATGACGTCAGCCTCGTCAGCCAATCCAGTTCGCTTTAAATATTTCCAGAACATTCTATAACTGTACGTGTAGAAATGGTGGGAAAAACAACTTGACTACGGAGCTGTGGATTTAATTCCACGTGCTTTCAAATAAGAGAACGTCGCCATTAAAAATGAAAAGAACATACAGTTAGAAATTTAAGTGTATTCTTGACTATGGAATTTTATTATTACATATATATATATTTCTTGTTTTTATTTCTTGTTTATATATATATATATACATATATTGAAATTTTCGCCAATCAGTGATGGAAGGTTACCCAGCGTGAAGAGAGCAAACAACAAAGTCAGAAATTAATGTTGAAAACGAAGGAAAATTAAATGAAAATTAGTTGATAATTCTTTTCCTCTTTTTCAAGGAGTAGCCGAGAGAAGTCTCAATGGGTATTGATAATTCTCTTGGATGCTCCAAAAATTGCTAAAAGAATTATCAGTTCACTTGAATTTCCGTTTAAGTTCCTAAAGTCATTAAGGTTTACCGATGCAGGAGAAATGAAAAATATGCAGTGCTTTACCCGGATTCGAATTCCGGACCTTCCGATTACGGGTCAGACATGTTTCCACCTACGCCACAAAGGCACGCAAGAAAGGAAGATGAAAATACCTTATAAGTTTAAATTTTCTTTTGCTTTCATGGTTAATTTAACATTTTGCCCTTTGTCTGCTTGCTTCATGTTAAGTTCTCTCATCATTGTATAAGGAATTTTCTTGTTCATGTTAGATTCTTGCTTGCTTTATGTTAGGTAATCTCTCATCATTGTATGAGGAATTTTCTCCTTATTCATTGCGTTCCTTCGTAGCATAATTAGAAACACGTCTGACTAGCAATTAGAAGGTCCAGAGCTGGTATCTCGGCTAGAGCACAACTTCACGTTTCTTGGCTTTGAAAGAACTCTAAATGATTATACAATGGCATCTGTCTAAAAATGTCTTAGATAATAAATTCATCATCACCCGAATCTGAGAACTGGTTACCCCTCAGTTCCAGTCACACTTTAAGTATGAAAGGAGACATAAGAAATTCTCTCTCCTCACGGCCTGCATTCGGGGCGTAACTGAAAGCCTGCATGACAAACAGGTTCGAAGTTCGAATCCCAGTGAAAGCATTAATGAAATTTCCAATTTCCTGCTCCGATAAATGTCTAGTTGTTCTACTATAAGTTATTTCTCCCTCCTTCTTATCATGCCTTCGTGGTGTAGTGGTCAGCACACTTGGTGCGTATTCAAGAGGTCCGTGGTTCAAGTCCCGGTGAGGGCATTGCACATTTCTTCAGTTTCCTGCTTTCAAAAAATACCTTATGTTTCTACACTACACCTGGCTGATGTAAAAACAAAATCCTAATTTATTCAAGTTGATTTCGCAGCATTTTTGGGCAGCTTTAATAGATTTTAATGAAATGTTTCAGTTTGATGTATATAAAATATATATAGAGAGAGATGGGTAGTAAATTCGCTGAACATTATTACTTCGACTTGGGTTTAAATCCCAGAGAACAGGCCGTCTGCAAGGGAGGTTTCGTGGCTTCTTCCAATTATAACCTGATTAAAATCAATTTTTCCCTTAAAATATCCTCTATGAAGGCACTGCTACTTTTAGACGGATATCTCCACATGCTTTTTTGCTATAATAGAAATAATACATTAATATGTGTATGCATGCATGCATGTACGTATAAGATACATAAAATGCTTCATAGGTGTCAGGCAAACCTTCGATGGAAAATGGAGCAAATCATAGATAAGAGCATATCATAGATAGGTACTTATAAGATACATAACATGATAACTCATATTTACAATTTTAGGACCATTGTGTCGCAAAATGCATACTTTATTACTAGTAGTTCTTTCCGGTTTCTATTTCGTGTGAAATGAAATGGGATCATAAAGTTTCTTAAGCGTAACATATTCGAGCCTATTTTATTTAGAAGTCCTCCACTAAAAGGAATAAAGCAAATAGCTCTCGTTTGCTTTGGCTTATGAGAATAAGTGATCAACTAATTCATTTAGCATACTAATTTGATAGAAACCCAGTGTGCACTTTAAATCTCTAACAGACCCTTTCCCCCGAAAATGATTAAGAAATTTCTTACTCTACTTCATCCTCCTTTTTGTGAACTCATTCGTATTGATTTAATAATTACTGACTGGGAAAAACACAAAAGAACAATTTAGGAAAACATGAAAAAGTTAGAAAGATGGAGTTCAAGCAATGGCTGCCTACACTTGTGACCACTGTTCTTCTAGCGTAACATCAAGAAACACTTGATCATAACATCAAACTGTGAGCTGAATCTAGAAAATCACCAATTAATTCTAAGAATCACTCTTGTTACTTTCGTACAAAACTCATTTCTCTTTCCTTCTCCATTTCTTTCGCAGACAGTTTTCGAAGAATTCTTCATGTCGTTTTTCGATCCAAATCTTAAAAATCGATTCGAAAATTAAGTTTCAAGGCTTTAATCAAACAGCAAAATGAAACATACTTCGATTTTGTATTAGAACCATTTTTCAAATAAATAAATCCGACTGAAAGTCTATTTAAAATAATGAACAGCTGCTCCATGTTTTACTTACTAAAATGATAGTCTTATTATAAAACTTAAATTATGCAGAGACATAGACGAATTTCAACAAAGAAAAGAACTATTCAAAGTCATATCACTTCTTTTATTGTGATAGGAAATTGGGTCTTTTGTACTATTCTAAAACTTCGCGAACAAAAAAGAAATTTTCAATGGAAGGAATATCTTCCAGAACTTTGCGAAACAGCTTGATTAAAATGAACTTATTGGCTGATAACTGAAGTGAAGGTTCTGTTTTTAATACGATTCCCAAAAGAAGCTCTTACGGAATTATGGGCAAACAAATAAAGTAAACTTTTTTTCCTCAAGGAACTCTATATGAGACTATTTATTGCAAATTAATTAATAATTTATCATGATTTGAAGTAATAATTTACAAAATGGAAAGATCTTAAAGGAAAATTATTGCCAAATATTTATATCCTTCGGAGTCGACGTAAATTTGAAATATGATAAATCTTTCTACCAGCTAGTGTTTTCACTAAGATTAAATTCATGATTACATACGTAAATTATTTATGTCCATAAATTATTATTAACAGTGTAAGATTTCGCCGAAAAATGCTTTTTCATTCGCCTCAGGTTAGAAAAAAACACGAAATAGTTTTACACGCGACAGGAAGATTAAAAATAACGTTATACTTGATTACTGCCCGTCAAAAAAATTTTATTGTATCACGTACTATAGCATAATATGAGATAGGTACATTTCACATAGGTATTTGATACAGGTATATACATAGGAGACAGGTACATTATTTCATTATAATTTCATTATAATTACCCGGATACAGTAAACACGCGCTTGAATGTTAAACTAAATATTCTATTCTCTGATGATAAGTAATCAAGAAGCCGTCGTAAACATTAAAGGGGACGGAGAGAGACATGGACGCATTTTGAGAATACTTAATGTAGACTTTAGCGGCATTTTAACTGTTATACTCCATATTTACCGTAGGAAGAAATTTTAATCCTACGTGAAACACTCCTCATTAAAATTATGATCAAAATTTCCATTACTTAGCTTTAAATTTTGTTTAAGTATATTCCTAATCCTAGAATCCTTTCATGATTTCCTGATCTGGTTAATTTCCATTTTACTTTGCGCTCTTTGTTGTGAGAAGATGACCCTATTTCTGCCGACGACCGCACTGTTTTTGATCAGGCACCTCATTTAAGACCTAATTTGGCGCGTTGTCGTGTATTTCAGCTGATGTCTTCAGAAAGAGACACGAGATCCAATCTTTCAGACCTAGGTGACGATGAATTACAGTACACTATATTTTAGTTAAAGCGTCAATTTATATACCATTAGGCATTTCTGACTAGAAAATATGAAAACACCTAACTGTTCTCTCGACAGATTTTGAACCACGGTCTTCCACTATTTACTGGGCATGCTAATCAATAACGCCATGAGACCAAACACGTGGGAATACAATACAGTTCTTTATAGAGTTGTTCAAAAACATTATATGATATAACATTTATGCAAATTTTACAGGTAACATTCTTTTTAAAGCAACAAGACAAAATGCCACTTTTTAAATATCGTCCATTTAATTGTGATGTGATGTTATTAAATTACTACGCTTCAGTAAAAGCTCGTCGTGTTTAATAATCAAGTTATTATTCATTTTTTGTATACCTAAAATATATATTAGACGATCTAATACTTTTTAACTATTGTAGGGAATATTAGACAAAAATCGACGGACTGTGCGAAATACTTAATGATATACCTATTTATATGCTAGGTAAAAAGTGTTATTCATACTCATTGCTACAATATTCTTACATTCAGAAACTGAAGAAAATACCAACATTAGAAAAAGTGAAAATTAGAGTTAACTTACCTGATATGCCATCATAGGTCCACCATTCCTCCCAACTTCCTGCCACACCTGCGATGAGAAACACATTATTACCTTACTGTAAATGAGTCGACAATATGATGCATTCGCATGCAATGTTACGCCCATTTTCTAAATTTATATTTCCACCACATTGTACTAAATGTCTCGCGAGATTCTCGTCTGTATTTACTTTGATGTTATGATACTATAGCATTTTTAAAAATATGTTCCCAAATCGTACTTTTATCCCTATCGTATACTTTTCACTATCGTATTCATCAAATCGTATTCTTTTTTTCATTGGAAGATTTGTAAGCAAACAACTTCTAATAACAAATAGGCAGAACTTATCCCTGTAACAGAATCTTAAAACTACATAAAGTGTCGATGAAAATGAATATTTGTACAGACGGAACTTATTGAATAAGTAACTGTGGAAATTTTAACCTCTTCTATTCTAATCTGTTTCCTATAACAATATTTCTTCTGCGACAGTATTTTATGAGCTCATTTCGAGAATTTACTTTCAAAAACTCCCTTCTAAGAGAATTTTAAAATTCCGATAATAAAACCGAAATGAGTTCCTCGACGCTAAAGAGAACTAGAGAAGCATATTGACTAAATTTGAAAACAGGAATATTCAGAAAAGAATTTACAAGGTACAAACAAGTCTAAAGAATTTATCATAGCTCAGAGACGCATTCATACATTGTTTCGAGAGATAAATTTTTTTAAACGAAGGAACACCGACTCCGAGAAGCTAAAAAAAGCAAAGCAATCAATACACAGGCAGCAGTTATTGTTTTTTCGTGTTTTGTTTTGTTGTTGTTGGCTTGGCTCATTTCCATGCGTAACAAATGGTATCGTCTTCATCAGCGCGTAATTGCATCGCTCTCTAAAGGTAAGAATGTGAACAGGGCTAATGGACTTAGACTGCCTGGGCCTCAACAAATGGGCTACACGACGAATACCGTAACGAGTCTTCTTGGAAACTTTCCCTTCTTCTACATTATGCAACGCCACAACCGAATTCAAACAATTGATTTTTCAACGCCTTCCTTCTAGATTCTTTTCACTTAAGACATCATTATTTGCCTTGAGTCCTCTTCGTTTACAAAGTGTCCACATAGGATAATAGGGAAATAAATAAATGGGATAATAAACAAAGTTACTGAAAGCTTGAGGCTCAGGTACATATCTTGTTTTTATTCCCTATATATATTACACATACACATATAAAAGTACATATATACATATACACATACATATATACACATATATATGTATATATTTGTATGTGTATCATTGTATATTTAATTTTTTTTTCTTTAAGTTAAAAAGAAGTTTTCAATAAAGTGAACTTTCCTCACCCACAAACACTTTAAAATTTATAAAAATGTGTAAAAACAAAAGTAAAATAGTAAAAATGTATATAAAAAGGTAAGTTTCTGATATTGATATTCATTGTTGTGGGGCATTAACATTTACTTAAGCAATAATTTTTCGCAATTCCAATGTAAATAACCCAATATCGTTTTTAGTTTAATTTTTTCCATTTTACCATTATTTTATTTTTATTCTCGTGTTTTCATATTTTGCTGTTTTATTTCTTTGTTTACATAGATTTATAACTTTCAAACTGCCTTTGAGTGAGTAAGGCTGGCTTTTTGCATCTTTGTACTAATTAAAGGAAGAAGTGTAATGACGAAAAATTTCGGGTATCATATTTCAAAGAAAATATCCATTTTGACCGCTCTCGAATCCATTTAAACGATGTTTTTGCGTGAAAATTATACGTACGGTCAGAATAAAAGACTCCTTTTCCCAAAACGAATTATAAAATGGATTTAAAACGGATTCAGAAGAGTTTTTCATGAGGTCTGTACGTACGTACGTATGTGTCTCGCGTAACTCAGAAACGAGTAAGCCTCAGGACATTCAAATTTTGTATATAAGAGTGCTACAACATTTAGTTATGCGTCTCCATTTTTGGTTGCAATAGGTTTTTGTTTTACAGCAATCGAACGTTTTGCATTTTACAATATTTTTTTTAATTGTAAGTAGTCTGAGATCAATGGTTGCGAAAATAAAAACTGCAGAATATAGTATATAATAATATATTATATATATAATAATACTCGCGAATATAGTATATAATAATACCTATAGGGTGAATCGCTACCAGACCGACAAACTTGCCGGATGTGTAGAGAGTACAAAGACGACTCGGAATCATATAGGAATGCAGAGTCGCAAATGCCGTAGTTACAAGCTATGGTGTAAAGAAGAAGGGGAAAAGCAACAAAAACAGCAACACATTAATGGGACAGAAAACAATTTATTGAAAGGTTGTTCTAAAATAGGTGTTCGAAATTACGATCAGAAGTCGTCAGGCAGGCCTGACAGCTGCGCTGCATGGAATTCTTTACGTTTTGGAAGATTCTCGGCAGTCTTGCGGTAGATGGCGCTGAACAGATGGGCTGAGCAGCGATCCTGCTGGAAGTTGTCATTTGCGATCCGTTTCCCGAGGTAGTAGGATGAACGTCTATTTAAACGATGAACTGGACGACATGCTGATCGTGTATGGAGCAGCGGATTGCTACAGGCAACACCGCTCGACGGTTGTACCAAGAACATTACCCCAACAGGCGTGCTCAACATCACACGAGTTCGCAATGGTGAACAGAACGAGAGCTACAATGAATCGACAGCGAATGACGAGGACATCTGGTAATGAGGAGCCGATCTTACGTCTGGCAGAGGACAATCCAAGTACGAGTACTCGAGCGATATCCCAACAAGTGGATTTATCCCAATTCATTGTCTGGAGGATACTCGCAATAAACTAAATGAGCGCATACCATCTTCATCACGTCCAATTATTAGAACCAGGATTATCCACTCCGGAGGAGGTTTGCTACAAGGTTTCTGCAACAGTGTGATGCAGACAGCGCTTTTACTGCGTCCGTATTGTTAACGGATGAAGCATACTTCACACGTGAGGGAGCTTTCAATCAGAATAATGCCCATGTATGGGCTTTGGAGAACCCTCATCGTACGCAACCACGTGCAGCTCAAGAGCGTTTCTCGGTCAATGTTTGGGCATGCATTCTTGGAGAGTACTTTAATTGATCGCACCTTCTGCCCAGGACAGTAGGGATTACCTGATCTTCTTGCAACAAATCATGCCCGAACTTCTTGACGCAGCACCATGTTCCTCCATCATTGCGCCGCTTCATGTGGTACCAACATGACAAGGCTCCTCCACATTACACGACTGACTTCCGCCGACACCTCGACGTAACCTTTGGACAGCGGTGGGTAGGTTATGGTGGCCCGGTTCATTGGTCTGCCAAATCACCGGACCTATCATGCATGGACTTCTTCTTCTGGGATCACATGAAGAGTTTCGTGTAGGAGACGCCCGTTCCTTCATCTGAAAACCTCGTCGCTCGAACTGTAGCTACCGGGAGGATACGTGACATGCCAGGAATCTTCCAGAACGTAAGGAATTCCATGCGACGCCGCTGTCAGCCTGCCAGAGGACTTCTGGTCGTAATTTCGAACACCTATTGTAGAACAACCTTTCAACAAAATGTTTTCTGCCCTATTAATGTGTTTCTGCTTCTGTTCTTTTTTTTTTTTTTTTCCGGCTTCTTTGCACATTATCTCGCAACTACGACATTTGCGATCCTGCATTCCTATGTGATTCTGAGTCGTCTCTGTACCTCCTACACACCCTGCAAGTTTTCCGGTCTAGTAGCGAATCACTTTGAATATACTACATGAGAGGCCAAAATGTATCAGAAATCTAAATAAAGTTTCGCATACTAACTTCTTTAAATTATAAATGTACGCATAAATGACAATAGCGTGCACCTGTAGTGTTGCTTGTTTAATTGCAGATGGATTAATTACATAAAATAAGTTTCATATCTGAGAGTAGTTTATGTTTAAAAGGCGTTCTATATAAGAGGATTAAAATGATATAACTACCAAACATCAATATAGCGTTCAAAAATATGTAAGACTTAAAAAAAAGATTCGTATACCGCGTATTCAATGCAGTACCTCTTTGCAGTATGTTATAAATAATTTAAAATAAGACAAATATTTACAGCGATTGTACACAACGTATTAAATGTAATATCTGTTTACAATACGTTATTCTTAAACTGAAATTAGAAAAAAAAATTCCAAATTACAACGAATACAGTTGGAAACAAAACAAAGCAGGTACTTGATTTTTAGCTTCGTTATTGATTATTTATTTTCTTGCTCTAAACTTTTTGGATTTTTTATTTTAATCTTCTGCTTTCCGCTTTTATTTAGCTTTTATTTGATGGAAACAGATTTTGAGGTCCTGGGAACTTTTGGAGAAAACCTGGTTGGCATCTTAAAATGTATGGTCGCACATCAAACGTTCAGGCGCTGTAACTCAAAGTTAGATGACAATAACTGCCTTATCTTCATTTTCATACCAATCCATTTCGGGCCCCTAATGACGATGTATCTGACGATTTAACAGAGAATATCACACGATGTAATTAAATCTAGAGTTGAGGGAATTATTAACAGAAAGCTAAGGAAATCAGACCGACAGTCTGTAGGCCAACAGTTTCTTATATGGTTTGAGAGAATTCCAGTTCCACTCAATTATAAATATTCAACACGTTAACAATTGAGAAGCAAAGCCGGAGAGCACATATAAACGTACCGAAGAGCATATATAAATACACAACAGAAAAGCAGACGTAAATGCACACATGAAAAAAATATAAATTCGCACATAAAAATACGTAAAAAAAGTACAAAATGCAGCAGCAAAAACAAAACGAACATGAAAAGAATAATGATCATGTATGAAAATAATCACCGGTTTTATTTACACAAGCCTTAAACCTTTTTATTTTTTCATGCTGGAAAAGTCGGCGTATAGAGGAAAAGGAAAGCGGCCCCCTACAGTGTAACACTTTGGTTCCCCTCAAAAAATAGTTGTCATTTAAAAAAATATTTACTTTTCAAATATAATATATTGTTAATCATTAATAAAAACAATTCAGTTTTTTAATTATTATAGAAAATATGGCTGTCACACCCCAATAACAGTAGGACTATACCTTTTGATGTATTTTTGATAACATTAGAAAACAGTTCTTATAATCGTTCAGGCAGCGTCCAACATTGCAAACTGTGAGCTGTCATTTTGTGCAACTGGTTTCAGTTTTTTTACTATATAAATCACATCGCAAAGCCCATATATTGGCATATCCTCAGTTTCTTCTCTTGGATCTCAAATGGAGCAAAATGTTTGTGTTTTCTAGCACATTTTATCTACTTTTTTCACTTTATAGCAGTGCTATCAATCCTCTAGACTCTGTATAACGCTGAAATCTACAGGAATTCGAAAATCTTTCAACCGCAAGAATCTTCGCTCCTCATCGAAAACAAGATGGAAAAATTTGTAATTGTTGTGTCAACAAAATGTTAAAACATACAAAAGCCACCAACACTGAGAAAATAACTTACCAGCCATTGCACGAGTGATATCGAAATTTTAATCGCACAAAATACGCAAAAATCAAAGTCATGATACTCTACAAATGGCATCATACCAAGAAAATGCTGATATTGATGAAATGCTGCATTTTATCCTGAAATTTTCGCTACGGTCCAAAAGATGACGTCCTATGCTACGTATTTATGAATGTGTTTGCGGAAGAAAAGCATCTTATATTCTGTAAAATTCTGACTAGGTAGTTTCAGTGTTAGACCACCGAAAGCGAAAGGGTTAGCTACTTAACTTGCGTCCATTGTGAAAAGTATTTGTTTCGGTGTGTTCTACTTCGCCCTTAAAGTTTGTAAAATGTGCTTCTCTAGTTCTGAAACTCCCTGCATATTTGTCACGTTTGGTAACAGTTTAAATTTAACTATTAACATTACATTTATTTGCGAAAACTATAGCTGATTTCTTTTATTTTTCTTTTTGGTAATAAAATGTTTTTCCCCCAGCAGAAGATTTTTGTATCTTTACGTGCAGCGCCACCAGGATAATTTTGTAAGTTTTCTTTCACGCTATTCTTTATTAAACTTTAATCTCGCTGCTTCCAACAACAGGGTAAATTACAAGAAACGATTATAATAAGAAAACGCGTTTCCCATTGATTCATTTCACACCACTTTCATAATCTTGTCACAAATTTACTTTCTAGTTAACGTCAGTAGAACAGTACTACATAATACAGCGTTATATGTTCCGCAATGTATACTGCTAATGAACATTTAATGTGCAATATTCGAGATTGTTCCTTCAAACATTCAAGATTTACTTAATCGTGAAAACGCTTGGAAACAATTCTTATGTAATTATTTGAAATAAAACGGCAATGGGCCACCATGCAGGCCAGATAATACAATCATCATACAACCAAGTTCATACTTAAAACATTATATCTAATATTAACACAATTTCTTGAATCACTTTCTAGGGTTTATATTTATTTTAACTAACATTTATTTTAAGTTTAAGCTATCTTTCCTGTCAAGTTTTTACTTTTCCCTGGAATTGCCAATGCCAGGCGCAGAGTATTCAAATTTTTAGCAGAAGTAATTTGAGTTAAATAGAAGGGAAACGAGTTTGTAGGTGTCCTTTCTTGATTCACGAGCGTGAAGGTTACTTAGTAGAAATTTAAGAACCGCGCGTTTCGGCCTGTGTGCCTACTCCGGCAGTTAGTTGAAACTTTCAACTTCTCAATCCGAAAGTTTGCTGAATCTCAGCTGTATCTTAGAACGCGGTTAAGATAGTTGCAATTATAGAGCCTCATAGATAGTGACTTCATTAGTTATACATCCTGTTATTCATTTTTAGTTGTACTTTCTTGTTTTATTTAACCGCCGGGTCGGCGTAGTTTGTGAGCGTCGAGTGAACGCAACTGTGACTTCTAAAGTGAAATAAAAAGGGATTAAACCCTTCTTACGAGTTTGTGTAACTTCCATTTCATGGCAGTCACTACTACTGTTGCGGACAAGTTGGGGCCACGCAACACCAATTGTCACTCTCGGCTGTATAGTGCATCCATACTCAGTCTGTGGCTCACGGGCCACATGTGAATTAAAGATCTTATGCAATATATTCGACCCTAAATGGAATTTGTTTACAGTTCTTGCAAACAAAGTTTGTGAAAGTCATATGTGCTCTAGTAAAATTTTAAATTCTTCAAATGCATGTTAAAATTCAAGTTATATTTTTGTGATATATATAAAAATATATTTTTTGATGTCACTTGTACAACTATTAAAATACCAACCGCTGAAGAATGTACGATCGTGAATACCATGGAGGAAAGAGAGGCTTCCATTTTGGATATACCTTCATGTGTACACACTGCGAACTAATCTTGCGCGAAATTAAATTTACGTGCTCGAAATGTTTCTTAGTTGCGTCGATGCGTGGCAGTTTTGCTTTCCGACTATTTTAATTTCAAGCATACATTCATAAAACTTTATGATTCATAATGGCTGGAACGTCTTCAAAAAACAAAGGAAATAAATAGCTAACTGAAATAGATTATATCCAAACAAATAAGAAGAGAAATAAATCCTTTGTTTGAGCGAAATTAACATGACTCAATGACTTGTTTGCTTTGCTATGAAAATGCGATAACACAAATATACATTGATCTTCATTACATTGCGAAACATAAAACATTTAGCGACACAAATCCCCGCGGTTCTTTAATAAAACATGAAAAATTGATTTTCTTCAAGAAATATAGCAGTAACAAAATATAATGTTGGTTGCGATTTCATAAGTATGTATCGAGGATAAGAGACACGATATTTATTACGTACTAGGCAAACATTTGAAACTTTCTTTAATGCAAAAATTATGAAAGAATGCTTTATCCTGTTATATTCAATCCATTTACTAATAAAAATCAAACAACTGCACAAATTAAAAATATGCAACTCTCAGATTGCACCAGCTTTAAGCTCACTGAAATATTGCAAAACAGATTTTTTTTATTGCGTCACAGAAATTTTTAAAGGTTGTGCATATTGGTCTTTGAAAATAGCAAAGCAGGTTTACCAATATCACAGGGTTTTGTGTTCGTTATCTTCTGTAGTCAATAGAATTTAATTCGTGACACTAAGAATGAAGACAGCGGCAAAGTTTAAACAGATATTACTAACACATTTCTGGAGAAGAATTATATTAATATGAAAGTATTAGTTTGTGTGTACACAGATGAATGTCTTGCAATGGCCAGATCTAAAATAGGATTTATTTCCTATATATATATAATATGCATAATTTAACAAAAAATTATATATAATTTATATATATTTATTTTTATATAATATATATAATTTAACAAAATCATAAAAGTGTTGTTAAATTATATATATATATAATTTAACAAACCTTTTATGGTTTTTCTTTGTCTTTCCGCAAGACAACTTGGTAGCACGAAGTTCTATGCCTGAACTAAACGTCAAGATGGAAATTGAAATAAATGTAGAAAATTTTATACGTTCGCAGTTCTCAAGCACTGAACTAGAGAAATTTTAAGAATTTGTCCGAGGAATTTTAAGTAATTATTGTAAAATATTTTTGTGTGTCTCTGTACAATGATTAAACAGATGAAAAATCCTAGCTCGTTATTCCGTTTCTTTTTCAATTAATTATTTTCTTTTAAACTGAAAATTTATTTTACTTTTACAAGAAAGAAATAAAGCAAGCAGGGAACTTAAAAAAGATGCGCTGCGGAATCTTTCTCTGCGATATCACCTACAAAAAAAAATAATAATAATTTCGCAAGTTGCTGAATAATTACTACTAGGAAATGTAGAATCAACTACTTCATCATTTTTCAACTACGAAAATGTTAAACAAAACGGTATTCAAATATTTTCAGAAAACTTTGCAACCATTTCGAATTGCTTAAATTCCTTAGAAAGCTAACATAGCTATCAGGACTTAAAAGTATAAAGAACTCTCTCTTTCTTATTGAAAATCTCTACCAATGTAGAAAGAGCAATTATTAAAAATCTAGCTGCATTTAGGATACGATAATTAAAATTATAATTACGAATTTATCGAAGTAAAAAAAAATCATACAAATCCGTGGTAATTGTTAAAGAAAAGAGAGAAGTGTAAGCTGAATTTTAGAATTTACAGTTTAAGAAATACGCAACTACAAAAAGTATGCACCAGATTTTCTGATGTTACTTGCATCTTCTAAAAGGAAATATGTGGAACGTTTATACAGAAATAAATATATTGATTCTTAACTTTATTATATATTAATAATAGCATGTTGCTCTTGTAAAACAGATTTGTCAAAAATAGTAAAAGATTTTTCCATGTAAAAACTCTCGCAGTAATTTTCAAATAAACAATTGGATGCATTAAAGCAGTGGTTTCAAACTATCAGCCGACAAAGCGATTTTATGTTGCATTCCAATACATTAAGTACTTGTTACAAATACGGCGTTGCAAATATTTCACGAGTTTAGTTATTTGATGTCCAAGCTTACACCATTATCATTAAAAACAAATGCGAATAACTATCTAGAAAAATCTATAAATGGAGGTAATTAATTTACAGAGTGATATAAATCTTTTTCAAAGATTTGAAGATACGGATTTGATTAATATATTTTTGTGCCTGTCAAAAAATAAACGTGTTAAGTTGCGAACTGTTGCACTCAGAATAATCACTTTGCTTGGAAATATATTTCTATACTAACAGCTTTTCCTCGATATTAAAAATTAATAGGAAAAGAATCCGATTGACTGATGAGCTTCTACAGCCCATGATGAAGATAATTTCTAGTAATTTTTCTTTAAGTCTACAAATTTTATCAGAACCGAAACACCATTCAATGTTAAGCTGTAGTAAGAAATGAATGTTTATAATTATTTGCATTCGAACATATATATTTTAAATTATGTGTCGAAGAAAAATTTAATAAATCTGAGAAAGAGACCAAATTGTCTTTATTTATTATCAAGTTTTGTCTCACATGGAAAATGTTCACGATTTGTTTATTTTTTAGTTTAAATTAAAGTAAATTATTTAATAATTAATTTAGTTTAAATTAAAGTAAATTATTTAATAATTAATTATTTGAAATAAATATCAATTTGAAATATTAATATTTAGTTGTAAATGTGCAGTTGCAAAGTTGTAACCAACAGAAATGTTTGACAGGTACCAAACTTCAGATTTCAGACAAAAAATAAATATATATTTGAATCGCTTGCTTTCGCGTTATTTATTTATTATTGTTTATTTGTGTTTTGAGAAATAGTAATTAGTAAAATTCAAAATTTAGTTAAAATATTTTTTATTTTGTTGATAAGATTTTTCATTTTATTAGGTAAATAATTCTCGGCCCGTTTACATTTTAATTTTATTTCAGTGATATATTATTAAAAAGTGGAAGCTATTTCAAACTATGTTACGGCCGGAATAACGTAGCAGATATATGTAGTCTGAAATTAAAAGATTGACTACGTAAGGTATAGAAGTAGGCAGAGGCTGATTGCCAATTCGACTAAGAATACGGCTTCAACTGCAGCAGTAAGGCTTGGCTAGAGCTGTATTTTCTTCACCCCTCCCTTTTGCGGGTATAATATCGGCTGACCCTTGTGATCAGATAATATTTCTTGGCTATCAAACTACGAAATTATTCTCGATGAATACTATAAAGAAGTTTTTTTTAGCAAGTCATGGGAGAAATCAACTATGCCCTCGCTGAGTTTGAAACTATACATTTTCTAATTGTTAGCCGAACGTTATATCGGTTACAACATGCATAGGGTAAGATGATATCTTCCTGTGTTTGACCATACACTTAAAGGACTTCTGGAAAGAGAGGAATGAAACCTTGCTGTAGCCAAGTGGGTGAAGAATTATAGTCCACCATATTTGATTCTGAGCCACTGTAAAGCTATTTGGTTTTTCGGTGCAGGAAATATGAAAATTCATCTATGCACTCGTCGGGATTCAAACCACTAAACTTCCGATTATTATCGGATGTACTGCTAGTTACGCCATGAGAGCAGGCACAAGAGAAGGCGATATTTCCTGATATGCTCAACGAGCAAGTTCCCGGCCATTGAAGCAAAACATGTTTTAAGTCATCATCAAGCTAATAACTGTTCACTGATATTAAATAGCGATATGTGTGAGCTTAAATAATTTTACACGCTATCTTAACGATATTCAATACAATATGGCTAAACGTTTATGCATTAAAAAGTAATGAAGTTTATTTAACATATTAAGTTAGACCGGATTATTCTACTATGGAAAAGTGCTCTTACTGCCAAGAACGCGACCCACAGGCTAAACAAGGCTGATTGCAACACCCTTAAAATCTGCCTCAGCAACATTAGATCTTTGCGCACAGAGCAAGAACTTTACATAGCTAATTTGGAAGGACAGCTTACAGCTTCACGCAATAACATCCTTGTTCATACCCCCTCCACTAGGACAATAACAGCCAAAGATAAGGAGCCTGATCTTATTGAAGAAACCCTACACCATTCACTAAAGCAGTTTGACGAGGAAGGAAAAAGGCAATACAGCAGTCTAACCTCATTTCTGCTCCCTCCTCCTCCAATAATACCTTACCAATAATAAAAATTAAATATACCAATCAGCTATTTGATGAGAAAACGTTACAAGACTATATATGGAGATCACAAAAAGTTCCTAGACTGCCTGACACCGAGAGTCCCGTACATTACTGTTTTGTTTAATAGCAGCTACAATCAGCAAACCGTCGATGTAGCCTATGATCAACTCATCCAGACGATTGAGGTAGCTTGTACAGCTTACAAAACCAAAGCGTATAAGAGCAACCCTAGAACACACTAGTGGACCCAAGACCTACAAAAAGAACGAAGCCGTCTAAGAGCTCTACAAAGGCGTGCGCAAGTCGCCTAAGAACAAGCTCTGAGAAACTTACGTATGTAGGACTTTAGGATGGCGCGTGCCATTTATAAAAAATATACCAAGCGAAGCTCTCTTCATGGAAAACTTTCTCTACCGAAACTACGCATTCATATGGACAAGCTTACAAAATATCGATGAATAAAGTGTTCAGGCCTACCTCACTTCCACGGAGTATCCGTCCCACTGCCAATTCAACAGCAGAGATAGCCGAATTTCTCCTTGACAATATCTTTCCTGAGGACAGTCCGGATGAAGCCCTGGAAACACATCATTCCCTACGCCATAATTTTGAGAATTACTCTACATTTTGTATGCAAGACACTGAACCTCCTCCATCCAGAGCAGAAGGCTGACTGCATCATAAAAGCACTCTCATCTCGTAAAGCACCAGGTCCGGATGGAGTAGATAATCAAGTGATTAAAATTATCTTTCAAAAATTCTCAGTTTTAATTTTAGCTTTTCTGACTGCATTCTGGCGTCTCCGGTATTTTCCCGCTGGTACTAAGATGGCTGAACTGGCCCTTTTTCTAAAACCAGGAAAAGTGGTTAGGAAAGCCTACTGCGGTACCGAAGACCCGGGATTCGAATCTCGGAGAAAGCATGGTGTTTGTAAATGCGTAGTGTCTTTGCGGCACGGGGGTACTCTAAAATATGGCGAGCCGAAAGTCCATTCGTTTAGATTGGGAGTAAGAGACAGGGGTGGGAGACCCTCGAACTCCGGCATGCTCTTCCTTAAAATTGTGGCGGAAATGGAAGTACAACCTCCTTGAGGCTCTGGCAACCATTCTTCAACGAAATTCATAGACAAAACAACAACAACTTCTACTTCGGTACTGATAATTTTCTTTTATCCTTTTTCGTTGAGACAAAAGCAAAATTTGATGACTTTCTTAATTTTACACCAATTTTAATTTTACCATTTGTTTTCATCCCAGTGAGAACAGTCACTTTAATAAAGCTAAGCTTAAAGCCAGTCTGAGATTCAAAATAAAAGTGATCCCTACTCACTTTTTTTCGGCTTCCTTATATCATATGAATTTTTTCATACATCTCCTTCCTCTTAAAACCAAAAAGCAGCTTTAGAAGACTGAACATCAAGCAAAACTGTCACCCTTGCATGATGAAACTTTAGCGGCTTGCACTAAAATCTAATTAACATAAAAAATGTGGTCGATGTCCATCGTCGTGTGTTCTTAATCGCAGGAAGTATTCTTTCTGGTGATCGTCTCACCGGAAATCTGAGTCTCCCAACCTGTCTAGCTTTTTTTTTATTAATAACAAGTTCAGACGTGTTGCCATTAGAATAAGTATACTAAATTTTATTTGAATTTGTTCAATTTACTTGTCCTTCAAATCACCACATCGACATGCAAGATTTAAATGATCCCATAGATCAGCTGCGTGAATCCTATATCACAGTAGGGGACTTTAATAGTCATAATCCGCTCTGGAAAAGTTCTGGCACAAATCATCTACGCTGATAGATAGAATAAATGATCGAAAATCATTGCATCTGTCCCCTCAATAATGGACAGTTTACTTACATCCGTAAGCCTACAGCTAACTTTTACGCTGTTGATCTTGCCATCTGTTCACCATCACTAGTGCTTTTTTGCAAATTTAGTGTTGGGAATTATTCTTACAATAGCGATCCTTTTTCCATTTTTATATATCTCTCTCGGAGTCAGTCCTATGTCGAGATCCCCTTGTTTTACACTTGATAAGGCAGATTGGGAACTCTTCTCATTTGTTGCAAAGCTCACAGATGAAACGGTACAAGATGTACCTATCGATGATGCAGTGAAACCTGCTATTGATATTATAAGGTATTTTCTCCCTCTTTCCAGAATGCCTTCGCGATAAAATGGTAGCACACTCGGCACGTACTCGAGAGGTCCAGGCTCGAGTCCCGGTGAGGGCATTGCTTATTTTTCATGTCTCTTGCTTCAAAACAACCTAATAATTCTACAGTAGCGACCGAACTAAAAGGTGGTGGACAATAGTTTGTCACCACCAAGATCTGGCGATCGGGTCCTCTAATCCCCAATCACTCTTTAAAAGGGGGAGTACATAAGATATTTCCCCCTCCGTCCAGCATGATTTCGAGGTGTAACGGTAGAACACTCGGCGCGTATTCCAGAGATCCAGGTTCGAATCCCGCCTAGGGCATTGCACATTTTTCATCTCTCCTGCTTCAAAAAACCCTAATGACGTTACAATGTTATTATGAAAGCAGTTATAGTCTTTGTATCTGTGACATACCGTGAGTTTCAAGAAAGTGAGCAAAACGATATCCTGGAAGAATAAATAAAAGCTTTGGGAGCATTTCGTAGGTAGCCCCAATTTGTCAAATTTCATAGCCTTCAAAAACGCCAAAGCAAAAGCGAGGAAAGTAACGCGTAAGAACCTTTAGGATTTATGGCTCTTACGCGTCCTTTCAGTAAAAGGATGGCCTAGTAATTAGCAGTAGAGGAAAAATTCCGAAATCTATTAGTGAGACATGTTTTGCTGTTTCTTCCAGCAGTAATTATCAATTAGCATTCCTTTCTGTCAAGTTAAGCGATGAGAAAAACCCCATACCATTAAACTCTCCTAACTCGGAGCCTTATAATAGTGAGTTGATTACACTTGAGCTAAAGAAAGCTCTATTGCAGACCTATAGATCTAGTCCGGGCCTAGATGTCGTGAGTTAATAAATGCTGAAGCATCTGTTCAGTTAGTTATTGACGGCCCTTCTGTTTACAAGGACTCTTGCCAGTGCATGAAAAAAACCTTTGTTATTTCTGTATCTAAGCCACCGAAAGACCCAAGAATCCCTCTAACTATCGACCCATCAGACTTATTAGCTGTGTATGCAAGCTGTTTGAAAAAATGGTAAACAACCGCCTAGTCTATTTCTAGGAAAAGAATAATATAATTTAGTCTTATCAGAGTGGTTTCTGTAAAAGAAGAAAGTCCATGGATAACATGATCCTTTTGGAAACACCCATTCGTAAAGTCTTTGGGAGAAGAGACCATTTTGTCTATGACTTTTTTGACATAGACAAAACAGTTGACACAGAGAAAGCTTATAATAAGGCATGGAGCTAGAATACACTTCGTGAACTTCTCGCCTGTGGCTTGTGAGGCAACTTATCAGTTTTCATCCAGAACTTTTCAAGTATGGATTAGCTGTGTTTTGGCACATGTTTTTGAATAAGAAGAGGGTATGCCTCAAGTTTGTTTGCTGAGTTCAACTTAAAAATATCTCTATCCATCTTAAACATGAAGACTCTAATAATGCAGTTACTTTCCAGTTTCCACAGTAAGTATCAGTAAGTTGATGACCTACAAATTAGTTGTCGGTCATATATGAGGCATACAGAGAAGAAATTACAGACATCTCTGAGCAGGATTCAGGAATGGTCAGAAAAACAATGATTTGTGTTTCCGAAACTGAAGATTGCATGCACTTTTGCAGAAAGTGTGGTCTTCATCCTGAGCCTGAGTTATATCTTCATCGATGAATGATTAAAGTTGAACCTGAAATAAAGTTTCTACGAGTGATGTAAACCGAAAGTTGACCTTCTTCCTTAATATTTGAGGAAGAAGTGTACCGAACTACCAAATTTTCTAAAAGTCCTCAAGAACATCTCCTGGAGTGCAGAGCGTTGCTCTTTGCTTGATATTTTCATAGTGCTTGTCCGCTCAAGAAATACTGAGCTGTTTAGGGATCCGTAAGGTTTTTGGTTTTGTTGAAACTATATCCAGTTCATAATCAGGCTTTCCGAATTTGTTCTACAGCATTCAGGATATCTCCTGCCCAAAGCCTTTATATTGACTCTTACTAACCATCCCTACAATTGAGGCAAGAGTAGTTGCCTCTTCCGCATTACTTTAATACATTGTCTCAACTTGACCATCCTAGTACGCTATGTTTGCGTGATGACATGTGTGACCTTTTGTTTGAAGCGCGCCCATCTTGTGTGCCTTCTTTTTCTTTTCTTTAAGAAGCTTTTTGACTGAAATACACTGAGATTTTGTTCATAACAAAGCCGTGCCAAGACTCGTGTAGTACGTTGAAAACTTTACAAATCTTTTGAGACACCTACGGTCCTCTAGTCGTTGAAGTTCTTAAAGTTAAATTTAAACTTGCGGATGCGTGGCTATCAAGTAGTGTAGTGCTCATTTCCCGGATACGTAGGAATCAAAGGAAATTAGGTGGTAGACATCACAGTTAAATCCGTCATTGATTTTTATAGCCGGATTGATCCACTGAGAAATATCCAAGCCATCAAGAAGAAAATCCTGAACAAGTGGTAGCTAGTATGAGATTCTCTAATCAATAACAAGCTTAAAAGAGGGAAAGATGTAGTGACATACTTGCAGGCAATTAGAAACCGGAGAGAGAAGGTAATCTTAACTCCTTTTAGAATTGGGCTCGCTTGGGTCACACATAATTACCTTTTGAAGGCTGAGATTGAACCTGTTTTATCACACTGTGAAAATGTTCTATCGGTGCGTCACTTTTAATTGAATGTTCGTATTTGAAGCCTTTTAGTGACCGTGACGTGCCTCTTGACTTTATAATCAGGAAAGAGGTCAATACCAATTTATTTCATTCCTTGGAATAGACGAGTCTTTATAATTTAATTTTATTTTACTTTGATGTTATTTTTTATTATTTTAATGCTATGAATTTCAATGTACCTGATATTCCATAATTTTACTCCCGTTTTACATTAGAACTCATTCCTATTTTTTGGAACTGTTCATATCATCATTCCTCATTTTATTACTTCATGTGATTTTATAAGCCCGCTGTTATTTTAAACTTATGTTTGGCGATAATTTGCGGGTAGAAATAGTTAAACTTGTATTTCCCATAAAATTCATCACCTCCACATAGGAATTAATGAGGAAAGAAATAAAATTATTTCAGAACACAGACAAGAAATTTATCTGCCAGTAATATTCAGTCACGTATTGAGGTATTTAATAATATTATATAGTTACCTTACATAAATAACTATAGAAGCGTTCCATTCAATATTTTAATACCTTAGATCCATTTGCGAAATGTTTGAATATACATTGAAAATACCATTGAATATTCACAAGAATAAAAAGTCCGAAATAATCTGTGCTCTTTAATATTTTACTGAGTGTAATACTATCTAAAAAGTAAGTTTATTCCTTAAGTGCCGTACACATTTTAGAGACGGAGATAATATTAGGAAAGTGTTTGGATATATAAATATGAAGACGGCAATTCCTTATTTAAAGATTTCTAAAATATTTACTTCAGAAACATTCTTTAAATAAATTATGAAACGTACTTTGCATTCGTAATACTTCATTATAATCACTCTAAAAATCATAAATTAAAAATAAAAAGCCAGGAACAGAATTAAATTTGTACTTAATTAACTCGATTTTCTTTAAAGATATTGCCATGCAGAAATGACCTGAATGATTTGACTACACATAATAAAAGCAAGCTCAGATAGATCGTATTTTTATGCAAGGAAACACAATGGACTCCTTAATGCATACTGGGAATATTTAACAAACATAAAAGTTATGAAAAGTTTAAATTTTAAAAGTAATATGAAAAACATGATTTAAAAAATTCAGACTTTCTTTTTTACCATTCCGTAAGCACTTCCCTAATTTCTACCGTATATAAATTAAACCATAGAATGTTTTTAAATGACTTTAACTACCTAATTAATGTACCGTTTTCTAAAGCTTTAAAAATTATCCAAGTGTACGATTATCAAGTATGAAATTATACACGTTAATGCTGATCAGAGGCCGATTGGCTGAAGTCTGATTTCTGGATTTTATTCCTGGCTGTTAATGCGGGTAGCCGTATTTGGTATTCCTCAAGCTTAGAGGTCTACTTTCCACTTGAAAGTTCTCCACGAAGACATCACTTCCCATGGGAGGGGATCCTAATGCGCTTTGTTGCAATCAGAAGATTGAACAACAAGTAACTAAATTTTTTTTTCAGAAGTGTAATGGAATAATAAACTGTTAAGCTTGTTGCAAATGTTCCGCAATACTTCACGTATTTTGGGCATGTAATACTGTTTTAAAAAATAACTCCAAATTTAAAGAATTATGCATTATTTTAAACATAATTTTAGATAGAAACAAAACATTTTACTTAATAGAATAGAGCTATTTTAAAACTTATAAAGGAAAGAACGGTTTATAAAAAGTATAATTAAGCAATAAAAAATTAAAACTGCTTTTTTCAATCCACTATACCTTTCTAATATATTTGAATTCTACCTATAAATGAATGATTATTGTTTTCTTTAAACGTTTTCATAGTGGAACCTGTATGCTGATATCTTTGATTTCTTCTATATTAGTTTAAAGAACGTCATTTGCAAACAAAATACGGTCTAAAATTACTACACTGCATAGTAAAAAAATATCTTGCCACCAAATTTTGGGAAATACGGCTGTCTTCATTTGGCAGTAAGTAACCAACTTCAATTTAACGAAAAATTTGGAAGTTTGGCTTATAAAAAAAAGGCCAACGAAAAGTAAGGTAGAAAATGATTGGAATCTTATTCTTTAAAATATCGTTTTTATACTTGTGAAACAATTCAAGAATAAATGGTAGATTAGATTGAATGTGGCTTAATATGCTAATGTACTTGAAAGAAAAATGCCCTTCTTCAGTTTTTAACATATTGTTGCTGCTTACGGGTTCGGAATAGATTGAATGCACACAGCTCCGATGATAGGTTGATAACATTTACTCGTATCAAAAGAAACAGTTGAGAGATCTGGAACTTTCCACAGAAATAGTCGTACTCCTCACAATATCTCAGAATACTATCAGTACTTACACTTCAAACTACTATGAGCATTAAACAATTCAGGAATAAATTTTAGATTAGATTGAAAGTGGCTTAATATGCTAATGTACTTGAAAGAAAAATACCGTCTTAAGTTATTAACATATTGTTGCTGCCTACGGGTTCGGAATAGATTGAATGAACACAGCGTCGATGATAAATTGGCAACATTTATTTGTATCTAAAGAAACAGTTGAGAGATCTGAAACGTTCCACAGAAATAGTCGTACTCTTCACAATATCACAGACTATCAATTAATACAATCAGTACTTACACTTCAAACTACTATGAATATCAAAAGAGCATCAAAAGAGCGAAGCTAAACCGGACATAGTACTCGGAAATCATGCTAAGCTACTAGCTGAGAACAACAACTTAGAGCAGACAGCAATTTGGAAACAAAAATTAGTCGCCAAAGCCGTTGCCAGCTTCGCGATACCTCGCCAAATTAGCAAGATATCCATTTGCTCAATGTTAAATGGACTTGCTCCTGTATTGTTAATTTTCCGGCATAGTTTGTCTCTATAAATTTTTCGCGTGACGTTGCACAGAAAATTACAACTTCACATATAATTACACTAAAATCATCTATCTGTGTACGAAATTCGTAACAATATTATTAACAAGATTTATAATAATGTTTACGTCTTTTGGGATGATAGTATTATCATTCCGAAAAATGTAAACATTGTTATGTCACTGAGAACGAACAGAAGGCAGTTGATTTTCTTCTTAATCAATTCAAAAACTCTAATGCTGAATCGCCAAATATTAAAACAGAAAGTCGATATAGAAAACAAAAGAGTAAAGGAGGCTGTAATTAAATGCGAATGACACCTAATTCTAATCAATGACCTGGAAAAACTAGTGAGTAGTATGTCCAAGTAATGTGAATTAGCGATTAAAAACAAAGGTTTTCCAATTAAATATTAATAGTTTTAATCGCTTGAAACACGTTCAGATTTCATTTATTAGTATTGTAGCAATTTAGTTAAATTTAGCTAAAAAGTTATTTTTATTTGCATCTTTAGTGTCCTTTCGTACTTCACTCACGCAATTCGTTCTTTCCAGAAAATTTACGTAAATTTTTAAGTGGCTAGCGTTTGGATATAAAGCGTAGGAGTGAATGAGACCGTATGTGTGAACGAGAAAAAGGAAGTAAGCTTGGAATTTGAATTAATAGTTTTGCGAAAAATCGCTATACTTTGAAATGCATACATCATTGCCTCAATATCGCACATAATATCTCAAATATGCTAGAGTATCATTTAGCGGCCTTCCTCATCGCCAGCACACCTACTGTATGTTCTGTACTTGCGTTTAAGGTACTTTATGTCAAGTTAAAGTTTTCTATTCTTTTCTATTTAATTTCCTTTTGTCTTATAGTTATTTTTTTATTTAATATATATGTTTTTATGTGGATATATATATATATATATAGAGAGAGAGAGAGAGAGATAGGTATAGATATACGGAGGGTGTTCGCACATTTTTGTAAAGATTTTGATTTTTAACAATTGAATTTAAATATTAATTTTAAAATAAAAGTATGGCTGGCATCAAATTGGAATAAGGCTTCATTATCGTCTGCAGCATTAAAAACATATTTTTCTTTAAAATGTGGCAAAAATATAGCCAAATAAACAATGGATCAAAGGCTGTATTTTTGCGCTGTCCGACGAGAAATACTCTTTATTCAATTATTAAAAAAAACAGTAAAAAGCATGGTTTTAATATTGCTAGACGTAAAATAAGTGATATAATTAATGTGAAAGGAAAGGAACTTCAGAGTTTACATCTGACTTAGAGAAAGGCAAAATATGCGTACCCAACAAAGGTACGTATAGCCTATATTAAATTTAAAGTCGCATCTCATGTTTTAAAGGAAAATCTAGCCCCCCCCCCAAAGAGCTATTGCAAAATCTTTAAATATCTCTTTAGGAACTGTGAACGAAATTATGAAATCTAATTTAGAGCTAATCAAAATATATATTTATTTTACAAATGCTAAACATTAGCGCTTAAGTCATTAGTTCACGGGCTCTCCACTGCTTTTTAACAATGTCCTCATATCGAGAAAGTGCTTAAATGTTCAAAAATCATAGGCTGATTGGAGTCACACAAAATACAGTGCTAATCAAATCAACAATAAAAAAACATGATATTCATCGCCTAACGCTGAGACATGTTTTCTCAGCGTAAGAGTATGTGCAGATTACTATATGAAAATTGTCTGGCAGGGGAAAAATGGAAATATATAGTGACAATTGACGAGACTTGGATTATACCTGCCTGACTGAATAGGAAAAAGGTCGATTTACTACCGAAAAAGAATTAATATACTGGTTCAGAGAAAACAATGAAAGTTTTTCGAAAGGTTTTATGGTTATTGCGGGATTCTTTTATAACGGAAAACTTAAAGTACGGAAAGTAGAAAAAAAACGTCAAAATTAATTCGGATTACTATCAGAAATATGTTTTAACATCTATTTTTAAAGAAAGAATTCCATCGCATTATTCAAACAATCTTCACTGTGTTAAGTTCCATCAGGATAAGGCTCCAAGCTATGTATAATTCATTCATTAATGTATGTATAATTCATTATAGCATTCCTACAGTATAATTCATTATAGCATTCCTACAGTATAATGTATGTATCCTGTTCGGCATTAACAGTGTCAATCAGCACCATTTGGCTCGCATTGGTATCTTCATGTATTACCAGCACCATGTACAGTCTTAATTGTTTCAATGTTTAGTATAATGCTTGTTATATGTAGTATTTTAAGTACAGTTCTAACGTTCAATGTATGTCTTACGTATGGTACTAATAGTGTCTGTTTATCCTAGTATCCTGTGTGGTGCTATAGTGTCTGTTTATCAGACAGAATGTATTAAAAAATAAAATTCTAAGGTTTGTTTATATATAAACCTCATTTACTGCCCTATTTTTTGAAAAGTGAGAAATGAAACCGGAATTGAAGGTATTCTCTTTAAATGCATCCCACCCAAGCCCTGATGTGCCTCCTAGGGATTACTGTGCATTTCGACTTTTAAAACAAGCTCTTTATAAGCGACAACCTAAAACATTGGATGGATTCTGGAATATTGTGAAGGAGGAGTGGAATAAAATCAACTTTGATGTTTTAAGAAAGGGAATTTTCGCATGGAAATAAAGAAGTAATATGATAGTTCAACAAAAGGGCTATCAGACAGAATGTATTAAAAAATAAAATTCTAAGGTTTGTTTATATATAAACCTTTACAAAGTCGTGTGCCTTCATGTTTCTTTCAGCATTCATGTACATTCACGCATCCTCTTATATAGTTTCATAAGTGCTTATATTCAGTGCCATGTACAGTCTTAATTGTTTCAATGCTTAGTATAATGCTTGTTATATGTAGTATTTAAGTACAGTTCTAACGTTCAATGTACGTCTTACGTATGGTACTAATAGTGTCTGTTTATCCTAGTATCCTGTGTGGTACTATAGTGTCTGTTTATCCATGCTCCCCCATGTATTGCTCCTAAAATCTCACCTCATAGCATAATGTAAGTCACATGTACAGCATTAAAAGTACCAATGGTGGGTATTGTCATGCGACTGACACATTGATATTCGCACTCAAACATCTCCACGCAAAAATAGCTCATGTAAAATGTACAGTCTTAATAGCTTCAAATTATTGTATAATCTATGTGTCTCTTATGCTAATAATCCCTTATTCTCTGTTGACAGTAGAATGTAACCAAGACATCAAGTACCCTGCGACTGTGCCCATGTACATCTTTTATATGGTACAGTAAATATCCGCGGTGTTGGCATCCAATTCCGTATGGGTATACCCGTTATACCCGGGACATAAGCCAGCTCAGTGGCTCAAACCCTCTGTATATATATGTGAGTGAGTTTGTGTATTTATATATATTTATATTAATTATCTTTAAATTAATGGTATGTGTTTAGTTTTAATCTTTAATAATTGTGTATATTACCTTATTTAATGTATTACTTTAAATTTTTTATCAGTAATTCTGTTAAATATTTGTAATTACGCGTAATGTATTATACAGCTTATTATATCAAGTATACCCATGTAAATCAGTCATACCTTTACTTGTAAGTATGAATGAGTTACTTGTAGTTAACTACAGATTTTCAACTCCGCTTCAGAAAACACTGGACTGATATAATAATTTTCTTACTTAAAATTTTATTATTACATTTTTTCATGATTAAATGGCATTTAAAAATTATTAATAAAAATTATTTCACTTATGAGGAATTCCTTCTGATATAGAATACATATTAGAATTTGGTTTATTTCCTAAAACGCGTGTGCAAATATAATAGTTATATCTTTTCTGGATGATTTATGAGTGTAGTTGTAAAACCTTATTACGCTGAAATTGCTTTAAGATCTTTAGCAGAGAAATTACTTTCAAACTTGATGCTAAATGCGCTAAGCAAAGTTCAAATCATTAGTCTGTTATTTCTTATGAAAGTCTATGCTTCCGAAATTGACAAAGAATTCTTTCATGAAATTTCATGAAAGAAAACAACAAAATCAAGTTAAGCAGAACATTTAAAAAAAAAAGTTTAGGGAATTAAATGTTCCTTTTACGAGTCCTTAACGCAAATGCATTCTTAACTAGCTTGAAGATGTACTTAATTTTATTTATACATTTCCAAGAATTAATTTAATATATTGCATTAACATAGAAGCTATGTATTACATGTGAACTAGTATAAAGAAAAATATGTGAAAATAGATAAAACAATAAACTATCTACAGTACCTTTCAAGAAGCTAAAGAAATTTTTAAAAAATGCAATAGCATCAACAAATTTTACCCAAAATAAGGTTCATTAAAAGAGCACTGATTAGGTTCTAGAAAAAAACAGAAAGGAAGTCGAATACATTAGTAGTGTAAATATACGCTTTAAACCTAGATACAAAGTAGAAATCCATCTGAAAATGCCCAGCTGGGCGTTGGCTATCACTTTAATGCATCTTTAAGAAAAAGCCCTCATAAATATTAAACTATGGCATCGTAAATGGTGCATGAAGTCCTCTTTATTAATTGAAGAATCTTTCAGACCTCTGAGTTCTAATTTCTGACAGTCAATGGAGATTGATCAATATTTTCTGTAGTTGGTTTTCTATGATAGTTTGACATTATATACTACGTCATTGATACTTAGAGCAATTCTTGTATTCTATATAATAATGAATCTTCACTGCTAACTTCAGCAGTAGTTTATAATATCAGATTTTTGACATAACATCTAAAACTATGTCCTTATTACTGGTAAACATTAGTAAGAAATGAAACGTATTTCACAAATAAAAAGCAAGACAAAATATTTTATTCACGTTTTGACTAAAATAAAAGTTTAGTCATCAAACAAAATTGTTAATACCTCGTAATAAATACGGTTTTTAAAAAGTAGAAGTAAGTTATTTATTTCATTGTTGATGATTTAAAATTAACTTGCATGATGTTCGCCAAAAAATAAAAGTTACCTATTTTGCACAATTTTTAACTCATTCTGTTTAACTAACATTTACAAAAAATATATTAAAAGTAAATAAAATTTATTTTATGTAATTTTTAACTCGTTTTCTGCATTGAAATGAGCTTGAAGATCACATATTATCTAATGTTATATCATCTAATCATGATCAAATTTCGGTCTAAAATAATCTTGCAGCAAGAAATGCTGTTTCTGAATAAAGGCTTGTAAACTGCTCGCTTGTGATTGTAAACTAGATGTATAATGTCACAGTCAAAATAATAATTTCTGTGTTATTACAAAACGATTTACTTATTTTCCCACCTCTTTTTAAACATTGCTTAAATTCTGCGCATTGATTTCACTGGAATATAATATATATATATATATGTGTGTGTGTGTGTGTGTGTGTGTGTGTTTGCAAATTTATAAAATCCATTAATACTTCTTCCATTTTCGGAAGTCTACCAGAGGCCAAGCGATAACATCGCTGAACATTGGTAGTTTGGTCCGGGATTCGAATCCCAGCTAACGGGCTTGCTGCATGCGCGTTTTAGTGGTTTTCGCTATATGTGTATACAAGCCAGTTTCCCATAGAAAGTCTTCCACGAAGTCATCCCTACCCTTAGGCAGATAATCTTAGAGTGCTTTGCCAGAATTAAATAAATCAAACCCAAGCTTCCATTTGCGTGATATATTTCATCATAGCTATTTTGACACGTAAACGCGTATTTTAACATCCTTAGTAATAAAATGCATCATATTTAACTGCTAATTTTCCATTTAAACAACTAGCTGTTGGAAGGACAACAAAAGAACTGTTAATTAGACTGTGAAATGCAGCAAGCGCGAGAAAGAATTGTGTTACAGGCTATAATTCTCCTTGTCATTTTGGTCTTTTTGATGGGAGATTTCCGAATGAGATCATGATAACTGTAGGACAGTGCAAAACTCCCAGCCATTTCCATATGATTACTATATCATTTAATAATCTACACTAATATTTGTGAAAATTGCAACACCATGAAGGAATTTTGCAAATTGAAATAAACTTACAGGAAATGTAAAATGAGGCAAGACATGCAAATGATTAGAAATATAAGGCGATTGCGCATGCGTGGAATAACAACCGGCCGCTTGTTCCATGTATATAAAGGACTGTAAAGTTGCGTTGAAATCTGTTTATCGTCCTCTGTCTTCTATGAACGTTTAATTAGTGGTCAACATGCCTCGATAAAAGCGAAGGGTGCCATACCAACAACTAACGGATTTCGAAAGAGGCCGCAATTGTTGGTATGCGAGAAGGTGGACTTTCGTATCGAGCAATCGCAGCCCGCAAGCCGCGCAAGGCCACAACAGTGATGCATGTTTCGAAGAAATGGACAGAGGAGAACTAAACAAGGCAAAACCTCGCAATGGAGATCACAGCAGCACAACGGCACGAGACGACAGACACCTCATCTGCATGGCTGTGACGGATCGTACAGCGTCCTCTGGTATATTAGCATAATGTTACAGCACGGCTACAGGTGTTGTGATGCTTAGCTCCTAGGTTCGTCACTGTCTGATGCAGCAAGAACTGCGTGCAAGAGTTCCTCTACGCAGGATTCCTCCTGTCGGCGAATCACAGATACCTCCGGCTTCAATGAGCACGGCAACACAGTGTCTGGCGTGCCCTATAGCCACAAGGTGTTTTCTCCGATGAATATCGCTATAATCTGAAGTACAATGATGAAAGAGTACCCGTCAGACGTTACAGAGGGGAACGTCTGCTCCCACAGTCACAGTCAGTCATAGTCCAGCGTCACACCGCCAAAAGCCTAGCATCATGGTGTGGATAGTTACTGGGTATAATTATCGGTCCCCAACTAGTGCAGACTGCAGGCAACCTCAACCGTTATCGCTGCATAAAAGAAGTTGTGGAGCCAGAGATCTTTTCCATTTTTCGACGTATTCCGGGTGCTGTATTTCAGCAGGATAATGTCCGTACACATGTTTCTCAGACTACAAAAGCCTTCTTTAGCGCATAATAGGTTTCGCTTCTTTCATGGCATACTTATTTCCCGGATATGTCGCTAGAAAGCATGTCAAGTCAAAACTATATGGAATGCCATTCGCCCCGGACTCCAATAAGAACCTGTATGAATCAATGCCACGACGTGTACAGGCTCTCATCACTCAGTGCGGCGGACATACAAAGCACTGATTTTCGACGTTTGTTTTGTTTTGTGTCTTGTAAATTTGATCGTTTATTTGTGCTGCTATTAGTTATACGTGGGGAAAAGTTTCATTCATTTCCGACAATTCCTTCATGGTGCTGCATTTTTCACAAACATTAATGTATAACATTAAAAGAATATACGATCCCTTTTTTGAAAAAAATTCAGATTTATTCAAAACTTAAGTTGATTCTAGGTTCTTCCTTTGCTTTGATCCTAATAAGATGTGTTCTGAATGGGTTCCTAAAAATCTGTTGCCCTCTGAATAATATGCTTATCTATATCACTAACGTTATCTATATCTGAAGATTTATATATGTCGTGCTATATGTATGTATTATACGTGCAATGATTTAGAGAGGAGTTCATTTTTAGGTAGAAGAAAATGATATCATAAAATCACTTATTTATTGCTGCAACCTGTCAACTGTTGAAGTAAGATGCAAACGAAGACAACACAGTTGCAGTATAATGTGTTATTTTGAAAACATTTCCTAAAGATTATGAAGTATTTTTATGTTGCCATTTCTTTTTTTATTGAAAATACCTCTATTATGTATTCATTTTAATACACTAATAAGCCCAAATACAGAAGTACATTGCCAACAAACTTTTAGGATGTCTTCCTTATGCCGCCCTCATAGGTCGGACGAAGAAAGGAAACAACGAAGTGATAGGTAAGCTTCATTTTTAAGTTACGATTAATTCGAATGTTTCTGCAATTAAATATGCCATCCATGTTACTAGTTTTAAAGCAGGATATAAGTTTGTTGGATAGGAAATCGAGCACCTTCATAATACCTCCTACCACAATGTCAATCAAATTATTTCGGTTATGCTCAAAATGTTCCAGAGCTGCTCAGTCTAAAACTTATTATTGTAGTATTTGGGTCGCTGCAAGAGAAGAAAGAAATGATGAATTAAAGTTTCACAGATATATAATTAGGGATGTCACACAAGGATGAACAAATTTCTTAAATAAAATATGAGTTAAAGGGATTTAGGAAGTGATAAAAAAGTTTATAATATATGCGGATTAACCAGACTTCATTTGCAAAAGTTCATTTGCAATCGCAGCCCGCAAGCCGCGCAAGGCCACAACAGTGATGCATGTTTCGAAGAAATGAACAGAGGAGAACTAAACAAGGCAAAACCTCGCAATGGAGATCACAGCAGCACAACGGCACGAGACGACAGACACCTCATCTGCATGGCTGTGACGGATCGTACAGCGTCCTCTGGTATATTAGCATAATGTTACAGCACGGCTACAGGTGTTGTGATGCTTAGCTCCTAGGTTCGTCACTGTCTGATGCAGCAAGAACTGCGTGCAAGAGTTCCTCTACGCAGGATTCCTCCTGTCGGCGAATCACAGATACCTCCGGCTTCAATGAGCACGGCAACACAGTGTCTGGCGTGCCCTATAGCCACAAGGTGTTTTCTCCGATGAATATCGCTATAATCTGAAGTACAATGATGAAAGAGTACCCGTCAGACGTTACAGAGGGGAACGTCTGCTCCCACAGTCACAGTCAGTCATAGTCCAGCGTCACACCGCCAAAAGTTGTGCTTGTCTGTAGCACAACGACGGAAAAAATGCTCTCACACATGATCAGAGTAAAACAAAATTGTTTAAAAACAGTACAAAAAAAAAGGTTAAATGATTAAGGCAAAGCACACGATAGCTATTTATCTAAGAAAAGGAGTCCTTTCGTGGAGAACTTTTTTAAGGCGAGATGGTTCTTATTCACGTTACACGAGGGAAAACCCCCTAAACGCCCATACAAAAAGCCCATTCGCCGGGATTTGAACCTGAACAGAAGGAAAAACGGCGGAATTATAACGAATAATGGTATAATATTTAATGAGTGACAGCAGATGATGCTATGATATTTGTGAGTTAATTGCTCGTAATATAGAACCCATACACATTGTTAACTACTTCATCGTTTCCTCCGAAGACAGAATCGTTGATTTGAAAAATGTCTTCAAGAGACACACTAGTCGGGCTTAAATATGGCCTGGACCATTATTGCCGAGAAATACTCGTTATTTCGTGTTTTCCAATCCTCTCCAGAATTCAGGGAAAATGAAAAGAGGTCATTGATAGATTTATTTGTCACGCTTTCTTCTTAGCGGGCTTAAACCAGGATCATAGACACAGAAATTCACATAAAAAGACGAGATAAAGGAGTACAATTAAGGCCTCTTTTCTGCCGGCATTGTAATAGAATTACTGCTTATTTGAAAGTATCTTCTAAAGGATCGTCTTTTTTAATTTTCAAGGTAAGAGACTGAGGAACATAAAAGAATTTTCTTCCTGTGTATGGAGACAATGTCCAGCATCCGAGAGTGTGACAAATATGCTATTTTCTAAATAGGTCTTGATAGCTGGTAAAAATAGGAACGAAATATTTCTAAAGCCAATTTCAGACACAAAAAGTTCATCTTTGAAGGGGAAAAAAAGAAGCAAATATTTGAGTTTTGCAAAGACGGCGAAGTGGTTTTAAATCACCTATTAAAAGTAAACTGCTCAATCGTGAAGATAAATCAAGTATACAACCATTAATCTTATGTTCGACGTTAACTCTTACTAAAATGCAAAAGCACATAAACAAAAATAGCAGGTGCACAGCCCTGACAATAAGTAATTAACAGATACTGTCCCGATAGTTTCGCCTTTTTCACTCTAACAACCTATTCCTTTAATTTTAATTCTCTTTTAGTTTGGCTGATATATATTACTAAAAATAGATGCTATATGTTTCCTAAGAATTAAAACCAGAGATAAGATTTTTAAGAACAGAAAAACGAATTTCAGTGATAGGTTAGAAATTAACCTGAAAGCCGAACTTAGGAAGAGTTCGAGCAATTTTATAACCATTAGTAGGGCAAAATCGGAGGATATTGTGTAGTGTTTCATTTATTTTCACTAATAGTTATTTCAATTTGTTAGCCTTTTCTGGCTTCTCTTATTCCCCTCGCATTTTCTTGCCAGGATATAAATTAGTTAGGGCGAATGAGAGTATTTAAACTGACAGAGCAAAAAATTTAACAGAGCGTGATTCGTTATTGTAAGCTCACGTTGCTAATTCTTCCAGCTATTAACTTTAAACATAGTCTACGCATCCTGACCGCTAAATTAATATTCTGTGGGTACAGGTTCTGAGTCAACCTGTTAACTTTAAATTAAATTGTGTAGTCTTGTACTATTTCTACACTTAATTTAGCCTTACGTAGCTTTTAAGTTCTCACCGCAAGTGGTAGCTGTTTCTAAGCATGTAAGTCCGTGCTTTCTGAAAATTACATCCTGTTCAATAAAAGGGTCTTTCAAATCCTTTGCCTTATTGTGTTCGTCTTAAAGATGAACACTTAGGTAGATGTAGTTACATTTTATGATAGCGAAGAGAACTAGATCCCACAATTGTTGTATGGTTGCTGTGATTATTTCTAAAAGCAGAACGTCTTTTATGGTGATAAGAGGAAAACATTTTTGATAATTATATATTAATTAGCGTAACCATTTTGGATAAGTTTGGCAATTTTTCGCAGCAGAAAGAGAATGATGACATATAATTGAAAAAAAATTATTTATTACCAACATACATATTATTAAGTGCGTATTTTATGGTTCAGTTACAATATCTTGAAATTCAAGCAATGAACCTATTTACGAGAGGGTTGTTTTTGTTCTGAGGAAAATTTTGATCCCCCAGTGGCGAAAGCTTTAAGAATAGGTTCAAAGCAGTTATTCCTTTTAGCAATTTCGGAGAACATACTCTGTTTCTGCAGAGGTTTTACCGTAATTTCGCCTAGGCAAGCAACCATCGCCTAATGTAACAACTAGAATCCTGTTAATATGATGTTCAAAGAGTTGTAACTGATTACTTATGTCTTTGCCAAATTTTGATTTAGTAGTCCGAAGAGAGTAAACATTCACTTTTCTCTCACAGTGCGCTGTTTACTGCTTGTTCTTTGGCCTGTTATTGACATATTTCAAACGCCAAACATAAACCAACGCAAATTAGATCAACCCGGTTCTTTCTTACTCCATGAATATGTTTAAGACTCACCATTAAATAAAATTTTATCTAGATATCTTTTGCTATTTGCATATTTTAACAGGTTTTTTATGTATCTACGTTACATTTTTGTTCTTATCTTTAATATAGACAGAGCTGCTAGAATCCTTATGTTACCTTTTACAAAAAAACTGATTCCTTTTTTATTTCTTTAATGAAATGAAATGAAAAAGGTTTCGTTTAATGAAAGGAAGATTGTTTAAATACGAGGGTTATAAGATATTTCTCCCGCCTTCGTAGTGTAGTGGTCAGGACGCTGGGCGCGTAATTGATTGCAATGAAACACTTCATATTAACTTTGCAAAATTCAAAAACTGTAAATCTCACATTGTAAGCCTCAAGTCTTAAAGTCCATAAATCAGGGAAAAACATAACTAAAACCTTAGCTCTAAACATTGATAATCAAAAGATCAAGATTGTGAATACAATCTATAAGGTATTTCTCCCACCTTCTTAGCGTGCCTTCGTGGCGTGGGGGTCTGCACGCTGGGCGCGTATTCCGGAGGTCCGTGGTTCGAGTCCCGGCTAGGGTGTTGCTCATTTTTCACTTCTCCTACTTCCAATTAACCTAATGTCCTACAGTTGCGCCTGAACTAAAATGGTGATGGATGATGATTCTCCACACCCAGGATTTGGCGATTGGGTCCCCTGAACCGCAATCGCTCTTTAAAATCGGGAGTATACAAGGTATTTTTTCCGCCTTCTTAGCATGCCTTCGTAGTGTAGTGGTCAGCACGCTGGGAGCATATTCCAAAGGTCCGTGGTTCGATTCCTGGGCAAGGCGTTGCTCATTTTTCATCTTTCATGCTTAAAAAAAAAAAAAAAAAAAAAAAAAAAAAACCTAATGTCTCTACAGGGTCACTTTAAAATTTTTGAGATAAAGGTAAATGCTGCAAGTTACCATATAGAGTCTTCGTGTATTCTTTGGAAGCATACACTCTTAAACACTATGTCAAAGACAAAGTAGCGAATTCTCGCTATGTCTTTAAGAATAAATACTGCACATGAAAGGCTTAAATAATCTTTTTATTTAAATCTAAATTAAACAGATCACGCACTTCGTGCTCACAAATCACCACCACTTGTGGCTACGTAACATAAAATAAGAATGTAACAATTCACTAGTAAATTATGATAAGAAGAGAAGAGAAACACGCCAATGTGACAATCAAAATCGCAATAACAACCTTATATTTAGCATAAGTATATTAAAACACTCAATCGATTTCAAGGGCAGCTAAAGGTACCTCCTCATCAAGAGAACAAAAATCCTAGAAAGGAGAAAAAAGAAAAATAAAGCATTGGCAAAATAGCTCAGAAACACGTGGTCCTAACCGGATTTTGAATCAGAGTTACAGTGGCCGCCTACTGAGCCGTTACAGAAGTTGCTTTCCCTTTATTCGAAGTTCAGACTTGGTGCGTGAAGGTGCAGTTACCCCTCGCTCCCTATTTTTTGACTTCGCTGATTTTTTTTTCCCCCGTTTTAGTCTTATGTGATCAGATAGCCTAACTCAGTAAAAGTAGGCGGCCTGTGTATCTCTGATTCAAAATCCGGTTACGACCACGTGCAGTGCTTATAAGGACCACGTGTTTCTGAGACTCCTTTGCCAGTGCTTTATTTTTCTTCTTTTTCCTCCTTTCTAGGACTTTCGTTCTCCTGATGAGGAGGTACCTTTAATTGCCCTCGAAATCGGTTGAGTGTTTTAATATACTTACGCTAAATACAAGGTTGTTTATGCGAAATTATGATAGTCTAATGACTGGTTCCTTAGCTTAAGTAACACTAAATCGGCTGCACACAGCAAAGCCAAGCCGAGAAATATCAGTATAAACTCAAAGGTGTCAAACACCGAACTGGAGAGCTAATTTTAAACTCGCAGCATAAACAGCGGAACTAAGTTCGCTACTACCCTATTGAACTCTTGAAACGCAGCTTAAATACTACTTCTGAAAGATGTTTAAAATTTACATCTACGTCATACAAAAACATTACATACTACGTCATTCCGGCAGGAAACTGAAATCAGGAGAAACAGGTCAAACTAAAAATAAAAAAATCAAACTAAAAATAACTGGTTAGAATAAAATATAACCTTACAACTAAATCTTATGTGTCCTCAAAGTAGTTTCCTTCAGCAAAAGCAACATATATTTTACGTTATCTTTTCATTGATCAGTGTCTCTTCATCATTGTGGACTACAGACTATCTTCAAAGACTCATACATTATTTTCTTGATGTGTTGTAATGTCGAAAAAGTAAGTTTCATCACCAGTTACGATTTTAGAAATAATTCCGTGTCCACCATCATTATCTAGTTTTAAGGTTTCTTTACGGATTCTCACATACTCCGGTTTTGGGTGTTCTGTTAACTTATAGGGGACCAAATGACAAACTGTACGCAGTTCTTCATGAATAATTTTATATAAAGCTGTTGATTCAGTGGCAAGTTCCTTCTGTATAGTTTTTTAGGTATAGCGATTATCAAGGATTAATATTTTTCGTATGGCCGGCATATTTTCTGGGACGAAAGCTGACGATATCCTATATGTTCTTCGTGCAGAGCTTAATTTCGACCTCTAAAAAATTAGCATGTAAGCCATCTGAATCAAATAGCATGAGATGACGCTTTATTTCCATGTGCAAAATGTAGACGTTGGAGACATTCTTCTTGATTTAGCTCCACTTTGAAACGCAGAAAATCATAGCGCGATTATGCTGTCCCGTGAGCTCCATTTTTCTTTCTTTCAAAATTTATTCCACGATAAATTTCAATTACTGCCACAAATTATCGTCTGCAAACATAAAAGAGTTAAAATATACATATCTAATAAATAATTGTTTTTTAAAGAATACTGTATGCCCTTGTCTCAAAAATTTCAAAGTAGCCTACGTATAAGAGTTAGTCTAGAAGAAACAGACATTTTCAGAGTTTTACAGAAATGAAACTTTCAATAGCATAGCTAAAACACTTTCACAGTTAGAAAAGTACATCCTTAAGATTTACACGACAAGTACAAATGTTCTGCGTATGTAATGATTGTTTTGTAACATGATAGATATCAATGCGATAACCAGGTTTTCCCAAATGCATCTCAGCATATCCCTACCACACTCGCAGCAGCTGTTGAGATGCATTAAGTTCGCCCATACTTGTAGGAAGAGGAAAAATAAAAACCGGGACCATGGGGTTGAAGAGTCAACTCAACTACCATGTAGATTTTCATCCAGATAATTTTTTATCTTTCGGCGTGAATATGGCTGTGGGTCATCTAGGATTAATATGAAATTGTTATTGTCTTCTTGTAGGGCGGTCCGAACGGGACAGTGAGTAGTGCCCCTAACTGCCATACCGAAGAACCCGAGTTCGAACGTGGCGATAGTCATGGATGTTTGTAAGCACATAGTGTCTGTGCAGAAAGGGGCACTCAAAATACATGGCGAGCCGAAATCCTTTCGAGAATTCGGTGGTAGGGAAAGAAGATGGATACTCTTGCATCACACCCTGGGATATTCTCCTCAGAATTTCATCCCGGGGGGAAACTTAGCAGTTAACAAGGCCTGGCGATACCTATTATGTCTACTTGGATACCTTGCTTCAACCTATACCTTTGCTTATGTGGCAGGCGGCCATTTTCAGTAGCTTCATAAGCAAAAGCAGCCTGATTGCTTGAATAAGAACTGCTTTTGAAGTCAAAATCATGATATAAGTAAATAGAATCTATGCAGTTGCGGATTAAGAGCTATAAAACGAAGAGCGAATACCAGAAGCAAAAAAAAATGTTTTAATTTCATTTATTTATTTTTTAATATTCACAAACAAAAGGATTCTGCTAGCAACGGAAGAAAAATAACTATTGTTACCGCAAGCAAGATTATTTAACACAACGGGTAGGTAAATAATCCCGAAGCAGACGGCGCTATGACATCGCATTTCATTAATATTTCCATTTTAATGGCTGATAATGCATTATTAATCACATTTATACGAATACTTCAAATGTATGATTAAAAACTTGTATAAAGCGTTTAAAAACTCCAAATCCCTTAGCAGTGTACGAAAGAATATTGCATTTATTCAATAAAACCAGGTACGAAAGATTATTTTATTACTTATGGGATTTCTTTTGAAAGATAAATAGAATATAAATGGAATTCGGATAATCATGTTACAGTTAACTATTGAAGCATTTATATTCATAAAAGATGGGAAATGATCGTAAAATTGGAGATCACGAAAAATAAATAAGACGTATACAGTTCTTTTCTTTGAAACGTATTGCCTAATGGGAGTTTTCTAAAAACTTACTCAGCTTGATAATGCAAAATGAAGAAGTGCTCTTAAGCCCGTTAAGTAGACCATAATTACTTCTGAAAAATATGTGCATTTTTCAGCCAATGTTGGAATGTTTTACAAGGCATAAAAATTCCGGCTGTACATGAACTTCTGTCATTTTCTGCTGCTTTAGATCTATTTTATCCGTCTAATTTATTCAATTGGATCAGTAAAATACGCCAGAAAATATTTCATAGCCATTATTTCTAGCCTATAATAAGCTGATCTCTTGAATGTCGTCTAAAGTAATTTAAAATGATGTTTTTTAATGAATTTCAAAATACATCGATATTTCTTCTGCAAAAGGGTTTACAGCTTGTATAGAAAAGAGCCTTCAGATATTTAACTCTTTATTAGATACTCTTATCGAAGTATTAAAGCTCAAGTAATGGAGAAAAGTTTAAAACTTAATTTCATTTTACCAATTCATTATTAGTTATTTAGAAACAATTTAAAACACTACGTAAAATTAGGAAGGTATGCAAGGTACTTTCTCCTTCCCTATCGCGTGTCTTCGTGGCTCAATTGGAAGCACGTTTGGCTGACAATCGAAAGGTCCGGAGTTCGAATTCTGGCAAGGGTATTTCGGATTTCTTCAGTTTCCAGATTTCCAAAGCATTTTAGTGGCTCTCAAGCTAAAACGATAGTCGATGATAATTCATCGTTACCTCAGTATTTAGAGACTGGATCCTTTCCTCTCCAATCGCCTTTTAAGTGAAGAGGAGAAATAAAAAGTATTTTCTCCTTCTTTACCATGTGCCTTCCGGAAAACCAAATTAGCATACAGTAAACATTTAACACCATTTTGTATTTCAATTTCAGTTATGATACTATGTATAGGTTAAACAGCCTGTGGAAGGTCAGTCCTTAAAACTTTATACCAATAAAACCAATCTTCATAACAAACTCTACAAATTCTCTGGCTAAGATAGATAATTCTTGAACCAACGAAACATGTTTGAGTGAATTCCACTATTAGAAAGCTTCAGGAGTAAAGTATCCCTACAAACTAATTCATAGGCAAATTTCAGATCAACGAAAAGTGCAGAAAGGGTATGTATTTTATGTAATTCATCCTTTAATGTTTGGCTAAGTAATGTCATGTGCTGGCCAGTTGATATATATTGTCCGAAACAAGCCTGTTCGCTGGTAATAAATATGAAATTCTCGACATACCATTGGAATATTGAAAAAAGAATAAATTTTTATAAATTAAGAAGTGACTGTTTGTTGTTTTTATCAGGAAGCATTCAGAACAGTTTTACAGAAGAATTCTTTCCGTTTATGACCTCCACTTTTCGTTCACTTTCGTTATTTCAGCAGTACACACATATTGCTGCCAATCGAGCAACATGACAGCAGTGAAGTGGGAAAATGTTTTATGTGCTTGACTTATCGTAAACAAATTTCGTTTCTGTTCTAAAGCGCCGTTTTAGAATATAATATGGTCGAAAGTTTACATTAGAATGGCCGTTCAACAGACTAGAGCATGCCACTGGCATTATGCCACCATGAAGTCAGGGTTTAGAAACAAATGTGTACTTGCGCGAAAACATCAAAGATCAAGATTTCGTTCCTCCCCTTTCCATACGTTTAAGCGATTATAAACAAGGAATCATATCACTTCTGCGACTAATAACATGAATACGCTTGGAAATTTAGAGAAGAAATCAGTTACCGCATTGATATCTGCCGTGTCACAAACAGACCATTCGTAACCTACTCATATAAAAACTTCAGGATTACGATAAGAAAATCGTGTGTCTTTTGGTTGTGCCCTTGAAGCTCTTGCTTCTGTAAAACTTTGAAAAGCGTATATTCCTTTTAAGCTAACTCTGTATTAAGCACTTCTAATATGCGAGAAGAAATTTAATATCCACTTTGAACAAGTTTATCATTAATTAACACTGTATTATCACTGTGTTATATTTTAAGTCTGTTTATCGTTGGTTAACACTTAATCAGAGTTAAATATAAAAGGAAATTTCTATATCATCATAGCTTCTGCAATTTTAGTAGTATTCAAATGTTACTTTTTTTGATTCAGTGATCTCAATTAACAGCTCTGGGGCCGCAAGTTGCCCTCGAAGCAATTTCATGCGGTCCACGAATACATTTCTCGTAAATGAATTATAATTATTATAACAAGAATTTGAAGAAACCATTTTAGATTTTAGTGGTGTATAACCCCGGTTTTATAATCTATTTTTATTACTAAAAAGGAACGTGAGTAATTCTCTTGAAAATACAAACATGGAGCTAATTAATTTACACTGTGATATAAACCTTATTCAAAAGCTTGGGGATACAAATTTATTAGTACTTGTCAAAAGATACATATTCTCAGTTACTAAGTTTTGCAATAACAGTAATCGCCTTGTTTAGGAGTACATTTACAAGGAACAGTTTTTTTTCACATATGAAAGGTTTCTTAGTTGAAAATTAATAAGTCTACCAAATCTATTTCTAATAAAATCTTATGTACTTGTTTAGAATTTTAGTTAGAGCTTTGACTTCTCTCCCTGACTTATGCTTAGAATATTACAGACTGCGATGAGTATTTACAATTTGTGATGAAGATAACATTCCAATAAGTTTCCTCCAAGATTATAAATTTGTGAAAATTTGAAAGGTGTTGTAAGAATCAAAGAAGCTTATTAATATTTACATACAAGTATTACTTTTTCTGAATACTTTGTAGAAAAATCTAAGAAATAAAAAAAAATGACAATAAGTTTTCTTTAATTGTTTTCAAGCTTTTGCCCTCTTGGGAGGTTTTCGTACCATTCGTTTTAGTTTATATTAAAAGTAAGTTACTTAGAGGTTACTTCAATATTTTACAATTCTTTAAACAAATGTCAGTCTGAAAATTTTCATATTTAGCTGTCAATGGATTTGAATTACAAATTGTGGCCAACAGAAATTTCTTGCAGATACCAACTTTTAGATTTTAGGCAGAAAATAAGTTATACATTAGAATTGTTTCTTTGCGTTAATTTTATACATATGTTTTGACAAATATGTAGTAAACATTTTGTAAATTTTATTAACAAATTTTGTTTTAATTAACTTTTTCATTTCTTTTTTATTTTTTATTTTAATTGCAGCCTGTCAGCTTTTTTCAGATCAAGCATTTCACCCGCGTGCAGTTTTTAAGTTCCAGACCGTTACTTTAATCTATTACAACAAATAACATGCAGACTGATGGGAATAAACTTACTTTCTAATAAAATCTTATGTACTTGTTTAGAATTTTAGTTAGAGCTTAGACTCCTCTCCCTGACTTATGCTTAGGATATTACAGATTCAGAATTGGAAACCAGTGGCTGTCTGTGGCGATAACTCGCCAGAAGGTGCAAAACAGTACTAAGTATTAATAACGAAACCATCCAGATGATAAGATTTAATAGGTTATACAGATTTATGTATTCGTAAAATTCTTCGCCAGTTTCGTCAGAATTTCTTTTCCGGTTTTTTAATGTGAGTATAAAATTTAGAAGGCAAAAATGTCCAAAAATTAGCTGCAAAAATGTTACAGGACAAGAAACTAGTTATTCGTACAGTGAAACTGTTTTCTTCTTCGTTCTCGATAAATACAAAATCTCAAGGACCGCATTTTCAAATTCAGATTATTGAAGCTATACGAAATCCAAAGAAGAATCAAAAATCGAAATCAAAATCGTGCAAATTTAAGTTATACCTGTGATATAAAATCGTTCATTGAATTGTAATTGAATCTTACGTGTAGATTTTATATGTATAATATACAACTGTCTAAGATTTGAAATATAAAATCTACACCAATGTGAGGAGGGTATTTTTTCTGCATAATTTTAGATTTTACATTGTCTTGTGTCTCTTCCGTTGATATACTGTTAAGTCAAGCAGGGTTAAAGGTATTCTAAATTACAATCTCATATCTATTAAACTACAGCCAAACTATTGATAACCAGAGCAAAATTTAACAAGAAGAGGTAAAAAAATACCCAACTTAAATCTCGTGTAGACATTATAATCTGAATTACATGTATACAATATACATTATTTACAATATCTTAAATGATTGAATATACATCCCGCAGTTATTTTCAATACATGAAAAAAATGTTAGAAATTTCTAGCCATCTTTCTGTATGCACTTTGAAAAATTATCTAATATCAAGTTACCCTTTGCTGATATTCCAAGATTGCTAAAGAAGGTGATCCCATTCGGTTTAGACTAGCTATTCTGTGCATTAAAAGATAATAACAAGAAAACTATAATTCTACAGTCATTCTATAAGACATTAACTTCATTCTGTAGAAAAGCCCATCAGCACGTGAGTAGAAACTGCTGAAACGTGGTGGTTGATTCTGGATTCAAATTTCGGTGAATGGTTCGCTGTATAGAAGATTTTCATGGTTTTTCCCCATGTGTAAGATGAATACCAGACAGTTTCGACAAAGTTTCCCTTAAAACATCCTTCACTACGCCATTCCTTCCCTTAGGCAGATATCCTTTATAAGGTATTTCTCCCACTTCCCTAGCGTGTCTTCGTGGTGTAACGGTAGCACGCTGGGTCGGTATTCCAGAGGTCCGTGGTTCGATTCCCGGCGAAGGCGGTTGCATATTTTTCATCTTTTCTGCTTCCAATGAACCTAATGACTCTACACCTTAAGCGCTTTGCTTTAATCTGAGTAATCCTAACACTAATTTAGTCTATAGAATAAACTCTCATCAATGAATTTGTTTCATATAGAATTAAAATTACTTTGAGTTGGAACCTAATAAAACCGCAGATGGGCAAGTACCATTTCACATTTCAACGTACAATATATCAAAAGACATGGAACTTGATACTCTTTGCTCACATTTATATGAAATTATTGGGAGCAGAAGTTGTTTCAATACCGTCGAAGATACTATTAGTACTGGAACAACCAATGTAAAAAATTCGAGGGAATCAACGGTAGCTCATCTCCCTTAAGTCTCTAAACTGAAAATGCAAGAGCTTTTCAACAGATCTTGGGATAGGGGTGAGCGCTCAGAAGGCATTCTACAGTTTCATATGAAACCTTATAAGATATTTTCTTCCTCCTTCCTGCATGCCTTCGTAGTGTAACGGTTAGCATACTTGGCGCGTATTCGAGGAGTCTAGGCTCGAGTCTCGGCGAGGGCATTGCACATTTTTTACGTCTATTGCTTTCAAATAATCTATTGACTCAACAGTGGCGCCCGAACTAAAAGGTGGTGGATGATGATTCTTCACCACCAGGATTTAGCGATTGGGTCCGCTAATGCCCAGTCGCCCTTTAAAAGGGAAAGTATATAAGGTATTTTCACCCTCCTTTCTGTATGCCTTCATGGTGTAACGGTAGCACACTCGGCGAGTAATCGAGAGGTCGAGGCTCAAGTCCCGGCGAGGGCATTGCACATTTTTCTCGTCTCCTGCTTTAAAAACTACTAATGTCTCTACAACCTGTGTGACAGATTTTTGACTTTAGAGGGTTTACCTCAGATATTTAAAAAACGCTGAGTGGTACTGGAACTGCAGACTCTTTAAAATGGTGGGACACCATTAGTCAAATGCATAAAGGCTATTTAAAAAGGAATACATGGAAAATCTCGTAAATACTTCAATATTTAAAAACGTTTAGCAAACATTAATGTGCATTACTTTTGGAATGATTCCTGTACACCTCTCCTAGTTTCATTAATGATCCTCGTGGAAATATTCCCCCATCTAACAACATTCAGCTTTCTCTTCGTAACCATACGGATTTTGATCTCAGTTTAAGATTCTGTAATTCATACTACTTATATGAAAGATGTTGCAAATCAATATGATGACTTAAACGCCTTAAAATTGTGGCTAACGTAGGCAGCTTTCCTTCTAGATGAGCTAGAAATCGGGCCTCGTTAAAAAGCGAACCTGCATGAAGATGTGTCTGTGTAAAGTAGAGGCCTTTAAGATCCGTCAGTATGAAAAACCTTCCTATTTGAGACAGACGTCAAGGATAGAGTTCTTATATACCATCCTCCGAGGTATCTTGATCCACATAGTCATAAATAAAGGTAACATTCGAAACCTTAAACAAGATGCCATTAGTATATGAATAGATTGGGCAGAAATGATATAATATTGTTAATGGTGCCCATAACCCACTCATTCTCCTCCTCATGATTCTCCACGTGTGAGATGCGGGTTTATGATAAGTCTTATGTCAAAAATGTTCCTGATAGTTTTGAAATATTTCAGTAAGATTAAACATTCGCGAATTTAAATTCTTATATTCAAACGTATTTGAAATAAAAATGTTTATCATTATTATCTACATATTTATTTTTCCTTATTTTAATTAACGATATTATGTAATTTAATTATGGACTGATAGAATTATGATATCGCGAATGTCAATCTCCCATTCTGTTTTTTAAAGCAAAAGCAATATTTTTTCACCCTTTTAAGATCTATCTCTGTTATTCCGCATAAATTAAATTAGATCCTACAATGAACATAGCGAATTCTCGCACAAGCGTGAATTAAATACCAGCACAGAAGAAGGGGGGAAATAAGCCTTTATTAATTCAAACTAATTAACAGAAAGCCACGGACTTCGTGCGTTAAAGACATCGACCACTTGGGGCGGAAACTAAAACGTAGAATATAATATAAATCAACCTGAAATAAATAGTGCAAGAGCGCACTTAAGTTTACGCCTAAGAGGTGGTCTCATAAGAATATAACCGGCGTGATACTAATCTGATAAGATCAAGAGGCTTACTAGCGTGACCGTAAAGTAACAACGAAACGTGCACTCGGCTAGCGAAAGACGCTCTGAATAAACTGAGATATTCACACGTTTAAATAGCACATACTTAACTTTAAATTTACATCCTGGCGAGAGAATGTGAGGGAAAGTTGAGAAGTTTAGAACAGGTAATCAAATTTAAAATAAATTTGTTATGCAAAATAAGGAAAACCCTACACCTTTAGTTCAAATGAATTTCCTTTGAGCTGACTAAAGTTGACTAGAATTTTCATGTTTGCAGTTACGACTTCAGTAAGTTTAAGTTGGTAAATAAATATCTCTAAATCTTATCACATTTTTCCCTCTTAAAATCAGGTTATGTTTATGGTTTCCAGCACATGTTATATAATTTCCTTAACGATACAGCTTATTGTATACCATACTACTTATATACCAGCTTACCCATAACGAACATATTTGATAAGGTACATCCGAATACAACAGAGCCTGCTTTTATGCATGTAGAGAGCCAAAATCTTTCGTTTTCTTGCTTTTAAGATCACTGAAGGATTCGGTTGAGGCATCACATAAGTATAATACAAAACGTGTTTAGACTTAAAATCAAATGATTTCGATAATTTTCTGGAAGAAAATATCGAGACTACGTACACACATGAACTGAATTCCTGCTTAATTCAATCAGCAAGTCTGAAAATCAATGCCTCCATTAAAGCTAATTTTATAAGAGGGGGAAAGGAAGTTTCGGAATCCAAATGAACAGAAGAGTGATTATTTCCTTCATCCTTATATCAGCTGTTTAAGATACGGTTAACATTACTTTAAAATATTGCTTTTAAAAACTGAAATATTTCTAATTTGGAAATAAAATGGAAATGGCTCTTATTCAATAACTTTCATTTTCAACCAAACTAATGCTACACTTCTTAAAACATGGTTCGTAAAATAAGTTTTAAGACTTCTGTCAAATGGGACCATGTCAGAAGAGATACACTTGTTTTGTTTACCTCTCCAAATTTTTTTAATGAGCTAGCGGTGGTTAAAAAGTGTGTGATCTTTATTCTAGATTGATGCGCTTGACATTTAATCGACAGCATGGAGATAAGATGCCAGGGAAGGACTTTTCCATACTAAAGATATTCTTCTTATTTACTTGAGCAAAAAGCATTTTGCATCTGTATTTCATTAATAATACGTGTTCTGAAAATCAGAATTCAGGAATACCAGATATATAACATTTGTAATACACAATAAGATATTATATCGCCTATACTTGTGCTAATGTCTATAACCTTCTGCCTTTATACTTCGCTAATGTCCATAACCTTCTGCTATAAAAACTGTTTTTTCCTTAACCTTTAATTTTTAGCTGTAAATTTAACTTGTTTTCTTTAAATTTTAATTACCTTAATTTGTTTCCTTAACTTTAAATTTTTAGAAAGCAGTGTGTTATACAGAGGCGAGTTGCTTTCAGAGTTCACCATATTATTTCATTTTATAGAGTGAAATGATTAGTGAGGAGAATTTATTTTGAAAAAAGCGAAAATTAATAACAGTTCATGTATCTTGTTGACGGGATTGCAGGACATTTCAAGTTTCGAAAGAGTTATATATCTCTCCTGTTACGGCAGGCCTTCGCAATAGAAATGTATATGTAAAAAGGAAATAAAAGTTTCAGTAATAAACTTTTACATTTGCAAATACCTTACTCACAGGATGTTTAGATAAATAGAAAAGCAACCTAAAAATTTAAAATATTTAATTAAAATTTCTTCACAAACAAATTATTCACAGTTATCTCAACTGCAAGTGCTGAAAGTACCGATGATAGGTTTAAGCTGCTAGTTTTAATTACGAATTCAATGTTAAAAAATATCTAAAGCGAAAAAAATTACTTCAGAGAACTTACAAATGCATATTTCATTAATTTCAAATTCCTCTTATTTTTGTAATAAATTTAATCCCGCAAGAAAGCCTTTCTTGCTGCATGCACAAAATTAATCGGAAACTACGATGCTTACTTCAGGGTTATGATGACAAATTAAAATATCCTAAAAAGTATTTCTTTATTAGGTTTTCGCAAGCAGTTCATAGTGATATCTGAGATCTACTTTTGGGTCTTCCTGATTTGAAGAAAACATTTTGACCTTCGCATCTGAGAATTGGTGCCGAATTGCAAAACATTTTCGAATCCAAATAAAGCACGTCACACTTTCGTGAATATAACAAATTGTTTTTGAATGAGTTCGAGGCAACGATATTTGAATTCACAGTATGCCACTTCATAAAAAGGAGATTTGACACATAACAGGAAGAACGTTCAAGCCAATACTTAGTTATAGCAGCTATTTCACAATATTGTTCCTTCAGTATTAAAATCCTAAGTTATTGCATATAAAAATTTATGAAAGGTGAATTTCGAGTAGAGATGCATTCAGATGGATTTTTAAGTCCCTTACTCCAGTGTTTCTAATCTTTACTTAAACGAACACATTTACTATTTGTGCGTACTCGCAGTAATAGGGTGGGGTCCATTATCCTTGGGGAAAATATACAGCTGGAATGTAATAATGCACAGAAAAAATATGTAAAATTTATTTTTATTGTAATTGAAATAAAATGAAAGATATCAACAATTAGTTTTACTAACATATCAGCATTTCTAACAGTGTAATTTTTGACAAATATTTCATCAGCTAGGTCATAATATTTTGAAATATGAAACGATATTCATCATTCTAAACAATTATCAGGATGTTCATGAACAAATAGGGTTCAGCAGTTTATGTTCGTTATGTATATACCCAAAGATAATAATTTACTATTTATGTAAAACGTGGAACCCCCAAGTTTTTTGTTTTTCTTTAATTTTGCATGCCACACTTTTTAACGAAAAATATATTTCTTTGCTAACAAATTATAAAACTTTTCATCTTGAACATATGGTTTCAAAATGAAGATATTTTACAAATCGAAAAAGTCTGTCTTTCCAGTTCCAAATTTCAAACCATTTTGCAAAATGCTTTATTTATTTTGATTAAATTATTAAAACTAGCTGTATTTAAAATATATAATACTAAAAATGATTTGCAACAAGAAGCACATCTGGAAAAGTCCGTGAGCCCTGTCACGGCCAAGGGTTGGGAAAATAAATTTAGTATATATCTGTTTAAGTTAAACTACCTCCAATGCTTTTGATATCGAATGCATCAATTACGGATGATTTTCATTATTTCCATACGCATAAAACTATATAGGGTGCTTATAAATGAATGGTGCGGTTTCAAAAATGAATACTAAATCGATGTATTACTTTATATGGGCAAACCTTACAACAAAAGCAGCGGCAACTGTCCAAGTTTTTAATGCGTTAATCACAATCCTTCAATATGCGTACCCTTGGTCACATGACACACATCTACACGGTAAACAGATTCTTCTACTCGGTGTAGCATGTTCGCCTTGACAGTCTGCAGTGCATGCTTTACCCAACCACAAACTTCCTCAAGGAGCACTGGCACTAGTGGTATAAACGTTGTCTTTAACAAACCCCTAAAGAAAGAAATCGCATGATATTAAATCCGGCAAAGGGGGTGGCCAGTGGAGAAGGTTGTTGTCTCCTGTTGCAGCAATCTAGCGTTGGTGAAGAACACGAGTAAGAAGCTCTCGTACATTCCTGTGAAAATGCGGCGAAGCACCGTTCAGTTGCAGAATGTAATCATCATAATTCGTGTTCAACTATGGTAACAGGCAGGTTTCAATCATATCCCCTAGAAATGAGTCACAATCACAGTACCTTGTTGGAAGAAAAATGGGCTGTGCACTTTCTCGCGGATCTGGACACGTCAAAACGCAGCACATCGAAGCCTTTTTTTCTTGCGGCGCCATCTTGGAAAGTGACGCTGCGGCTGCGCAGTAAGCACGACAAGCAAATAACAGGTAACACATGAAAAATTTGGACAGTTGCCAATGCTTTCGGGGTAGATTTTATGGGGCATGACCACATTCGTGTTCCAACAAGATAATGCATGACCACATTCGTGTTCCAACAAGATAATGCATGACCACATTCGTGTTCTGACCTTCTTCGATACACAGGGTATTCAACTGCTGTTCTCCAGATCTGTCACCCATTGAAAACATTCGGTCATGGGTTGCTGAGAGACTCTTCCGCCACCCCTAGCTAACACAGTTCATGAAGTGTGGCATAGACTTGAAGCAGCATGGAATGAGTTGCCCGTTTCTGTCATCCAAGCTCAGTTTGATTACATGTCTAACAGGGTAAGAGCCGTTTTGACTGCCAGGGATGGCAGCTGTTTTTTAATTTCGCACACCTGTTAACCTCCAAACTGTTTATAAATTTAATCATTTTATCTTCATTCCATACTGTTTTACGAGCAATAAATATCTTTTTGCATTTGCTTTCCTTCATGGCCCTGAAAGTTTAATGGCCAGCAGTGTACCTCCCATTCGAAGCAGAAAATAGTGCGCACCCAGTCAGAATGCAGAAATAAAGCTCTTACATATAAATAGAGGAATGAGATAATACTTCCTTGAGCATATACTTTTCATTGTATTGAAACTGCATCGTTTTCAAACAAACAGAATAAGCACTAGAATATTCACCTATCTGTGGTAAAGATTTACGTTTAAAATCACTTACTACCTGCAAAAGTATGACTTATAGCGAAAGTTTCCGGTGTGGGATGTAGGAGTTAATAACTTAAAAATGCAATGGGTATAGTATATGATATGAATAAGGTGATAATATTGAAATGAAGATTTCTATTTAGACATCAAAGATTTCCTTACACTCAGCTTACAAAATTACACATTCCACATTATTTCAATGACAGAATCAGCCATTTCGAAACAATAAACTGCGGCCACAGATTTATGGATCACGCTGTAGATCATAATCGAAAAGAAGTACTTACACGACGCACAGCACAGAAACATGCAAAAGGACGTCCTGAAACTTAAGGTTGGATGCAACACCTCTTACGAAGGCCGCTTTGAAGATAAACAGATTATACTAATGAAACTATAAAATATATCGTGAACTAACCTAATAATTTACTATTTTTCCATTTACTGTTATTTAACCAAAAAGTACATGTTACCTTTTCCTTTGTTATGTTTCCATGGTTTCAGTTTATAATGTACTGCATAAAATTGCTAATATATTTTTTATCGGGGTTCTTTTCTTTCCTTGGAAAAACAGGTATATAGAGAAAATCATTAAATATTCTTACCGAATTTATTAAAACCTTAATCAAATTATAGAGAAAAGGGCAAAATAATGCAACTGAGTTTTTATTAATTTTACATAACCAATTATTTACATAACCAATATTTTTATTAATTCTCGTGATAATCAAAATGGCCTCATATTTATGTAGCGTCATGAGCTAAAAATCCGATGGTCACATAACAGAGAGACTTACAAATCTGAGCTTCTCTGAACGATATCAATCACTAATGAATGTGAAAGGTACCGGTTCAGCGTCTGATTTTTGTAGAAATACAAAATATTAAAACAAGAAATTTAAACTGTCTTTGTTTTTAAAATTTAGAATTCAAAAAATTGATTTATAGCTTTACGTATTTTAAAATTTTTAAAAGTATTTTAAGACCTTGAAAGGATCCGGGATGCTTCAAAGGCATTGAATTAATTTACGCGAAGACAATGCTTGCCTTCGTTTAAATTAGGTCTTGATTGCATCTTCAGAAACGTCTGCAATAGTGCATTAAAAGAATTTTGTGGTGATGATAAATGCAGAATGTTGTCTTTAGAGAATAGATACGTTATTGTTTAGGCGGCAGTGACAGATATATAGCCATAAGTGAAGCAGATAGCTAACACAGTGAATAATGCTAGAGTAACTTAGAGAGGGAATCCCATGGAGATATTATAAAGATCTTCATAAAACATTGAAATTAATTTCTTTATTAGATGTACATCGGTCATCGCAATTCGTCTGCTTTGCACTCAAATAGCTTTTGCAGTTCAGTTCTTTTTAGTACTGAACTTTCTAAGCAGCTTAGTATACCTGTTTCAAAACAAATGGTATTAAACATAATAATTTTGTATATATAAATGTTAATTGAATTGATGCAAACTACGATATAAAAACTGATTCAATACATCACTTTCTAAAATTACATTATTTTTAATTAATTTCTTTACATGCGCTTTCTAAAAGGAAACCCAAAACCAAAAGAACCTACAAAACATTTCTTGAGCCATTTCGTACAATTCTAAACATCGAGAGTTTCGAAGACTAATTGCATTGTTCTACTAGCAAATGTTAATCGATCTATCACACTAAATAATTTACCATAAATCTTCATTCTAATTTTGACTGCCAAGCTTATGATGCACTTAAAATTTTCAAGAGATGAAAATTTACCACTGTCAATAATAATGAGATATTGAAATCATTCATCTTGATGTTATCTGATTACTTAAATTTATACCGTTTGTCATATATTCACATGAAAATATTCGAAATTATATTTAGATACGATTTCCTCAAAATCTTGCTCTGATATTCTTGATGATTATATCAACTCGTACATCTCTTCGAAGAAACTAAGATTTAAAAATATGCCTCATTACAGGTCTTAGTTATGATTTTATCTGTAAGCCATATACTTAGTTTAAAATCCCTGCACCAATGTTAATATTTTGGTTTATGCATATGTAAAATTTATTAGAATAAGCAATGTGGAAAACCTGAACAACTATAAAATTCATAATTTAAAAAATTATTGCGTTCTCCCTCGTATTCTGCAGGTTAAGTGATTAAATCGTTCAGCTAGCAAATTAAAGATCCGTTGCTTGAATCTCAGTAAGCTCGCTGTTGATCTTTTATATCTCTTCTTTTAAAAGATCTAATAATCTCCGCAATGATGAAATACAAATTATTTTGGAGACGGAATACAAAATTATTGCCTAAAACACCACTCAATAACTCAGTTATTGTTAAATCAAATAAACGTTAAGTTTATTCTGTAGTTAATGTTACAAGTGGCTACCCAAAACATCGCAAGCAATTTCTAAATATTATACAATAAAATTATAAACAAATATTATGGGTAAACTTGATTCTTTGAAATTTTTGGTATCATTAATACTAAATCGTGTTTAAATTTTATGATAAGGATATCACTGTCAGGAAGAATGAAATTAGTATGCTTTAATAGCTTTAATATTTTAAACTTGGATAAGTCACATCCAATTTATTACACAGTTACTTTCGCATCTAGATAGAAAATCCTTAAGCATTGTGAAAAGGCAAACTTGGAGGAAAACTCTCCAATTTTACGGTTAAATATCTAAGTATGATAGCAAATGGTGACACAATTTAAAAGAAACATCTGAAACGATTACAGATAATTTTGTGAATGGCTGCAATAAAACTGAATAATTTGAAAGCAATTAGCATGTTAACTATCAAGTATAAATTGCTTTCGGACGTGAAAGGTAGAAAGTATTGCATTAGGAACCTGGTAGAGAGAATTCCTTGAAAATAAACGCCGCTCCTGCCCAGAGTACAATGTAGGAACTTCCATCTCCAAATAATCGGCTGCGTGTGCTAGATTTGCAAAGAGCCACAAGTAGAAATGTTTTTGTTCTACATTGAAGTACGTTTTAATGTTTATATACTCAGAACAATATCTATACGGCAATTACAATTCTTTAATTAATTAGCATTTTAAAATTCAAAAGGCTTTAAGCATTAACTTCATTTCTTTTCCTATTTAGAGTCGAAGATAGTTATGTATTAAAAGAAAAATTTTACAGAGAAAAATTTCTTATAAAAATATCATTTTAAAGAATTTCAGCTGGCATTTTAAAATCAATAAATTACTTAATATGCGTATAATGGAAGCCAATAATATATAATGTACAAGATCCCAGAGTTCGGGATATTTTTTAATTTACTGTAAGAAAGAAATGAATTGTGCATAACTAAGAAGTCAAAAAGCTTTCAAACTGTAAATTATGCTGAATAAACTTTTTTATGAAGGTAATTTTTGTTCGCATGAATTTTTCTCATCAAACTACTGATCTTCCACATATACCTTTTTACTAACTAGGTGTATATTTAATGAACTTACGCCTTGAAAGGATAGGGAAATTAATTTGAAATACAGCTCTTAATCTCCATTGTTAGTTAACTTCCAAAAATCTGTAGTTTTAAAATGCAAAATTGTCATTCGAAAAGATGCCCACTCTGATTATGCGGCTGGGCTAATTGCACGAATTTTTCTCATGAATAAAAAGAATATAAATAGATAGATATATAGATATGCAAGTAAAGAGCAACAAAAAATTCTTGAGAGCAACCAATCCCAAAATTAAATCAATTAAAACTAAGATTTTATTCAAATTCAGCCTGATATTAAAAGTTGCATAATTTAATACTCATAACGCTTCTAAAGTTTATAGACTAATTTTTCAGTTTAAATTTCAGCAACATAAAAAGTCTCACGCAAAGTGTTTCTTGATGTTTTGGATTGTTTTTGAGAAGCAAAGAAATATCATGGTAAAAAAACAGAAAGTAGAGTTGCTTTATGAAATACTTTTTCTTCTCCTAAAATAGATTTCTCCTAAGAGCTTTTTTCCTTCTCTTAAGAAGATTTCCAGCACTGAATGATAAATAAGATGTAATACTGTAGGTCATAAAAATGCTAGAGCGATTATCGTAGTTTATTACTGGCAAATCTAGGCTACCACAAAGCAATCTACTCGATTGCATTTTTCTTAAAGCAGTCATATTATCACTGCATGTCTAGTGTTAAAAACGTATTGTTCTTTTCCTTTGCTTTTATTTTCTAGCTTACGTTATCATAAAATTGCATTATATAATAAACACAACACATAAACTAATATAGCAATCTAATTTTTATGTTACCCATAGGAGCCGATAATCAACAGCATGCTATTAATATTTAATCTTTTGAGAAGACAAATATTATACGAGGATTTATAATTGCATGAAATATTCTTGCCCTTGAACTCCAATGAATTCAAGGATTAACTGCAATTTGTATCATAGCATTATTTATAAATGTCGTAATAACTGTACAGATTTCACAATAGGATACTTAAATTGCTGTTATCAGAGGGTTTCACTGGACAGCATGTGAACTGTCCTTTAACATGCACATCTCTTATGAAACTTCTCTTTCTAAGGTTTTATTCATTTTTTAAATAACATTCAATGTTCAAAGCGAACTTTCCTATCGGTTTCTTCCATTTCTACGAAGCGTCTTTTTTCTTGAGTTCACCATTAACTAAGTAGATAGCACCCTGAACAATAATATAATTCAAATCCTGGTTATTAGACTGTCTTCACAAGTGTATTTGTGGTTCCTCACATGTACAACACAAATACGAACTAGCTTGTTTTAGGACTTCTCTGCGACAGCATCCCAGTTTTTGCTTAAGCAATTCTATGTCATCTACTTCTAAATTTTAGCTTTATTTTACAATTTCTCTCTGTGTCATAGAAGGCAGACATTGAGTTTATTCTGGTTCTATTAAAGGCGAAAACTCACCGGATGCAATTGGAGTTTAGTAGAAAGACTAGTGAATGGTACTGCAGCCAAAGCCCAGTTTTCATAATGATTATTTAGGGCCTACCAGCGGCCGTGCGCTAAAGTCGCTGAACACTGGTAGTTCGGTTAGAGGTTCAAATTCCGCGAACGGGCTGGCTGGATGGGCGTTTTTGTGGTTTTCCCCATGTAGGCATGGCTCCCCTTAGGCAAACAGCCCTAGTGTGCTTTGCCATAATCTCAATAAACCAAACCAAACAACATAAACAACCATAACCATCTATAATTTTCTTATGATTATAAACAGCATTTTTATTCTGTAAGCATAAGTCCCTGCAAATTCTCTACTTTGGTGTAATGAAGAATGATGAATTAACCTTTAGTTAATCTGATGGCTAATACTAAATCATTTGTTACTAGGATTTTGAGAGAAGACTTCTTGTGAATGAATTTTCACAGAATAGCATATTTCATTAATTTATATATTAAAATCATGTCTTAGTGACGTCGTCTTTCAGGCAGAATCTTTTCACTACCCTTACCTTATTTTAAATTCACATTATTCCTTGAGAATTTATTCTCAAGAAATCAGTTCTACTGGAGCTTCCTTGGAAGCCGTGATTGAATGCTAATATTTGAACTTAAGTAAACTTCGAAAGTAAAAAGTTATATTTTCTTACATCAAAGCCGCTCGCATCAAGCATATAGCTTACAGTAAAATAAAGATGAAATTAAACAATACACCTCAGCTACGGATTTATTTTTCTTTCAACCTTTCCTTATCTCTATGAGAGTATTTTACGTAAAATAATTTGCTTTGAGGTATATCGGCATGATGCGAAAGAAGTTAGCCTAATTGATATTCTACGCCCGTTAAGTACTCTGCAAGGTATGTTATGATCGATAGATTCATAAAATGAAAATGTTACATTATTTTCTGCATCATTAATGCACACGTAGTTCAAATTTGCTCCTTAGGTTTATCTTATTATAAATGTGAAGGACTCGAAAAGACAGTTTTTTTTTCCCTGGAAAGTCTTAGAAGCAAACTCGAGAATGGCGAATCAAAAACAGATAGAAACTAAGTAAGCTAACACGAGATGGCAAGTCAGGTAATAACGAGAAGCGTGCTCTCGTGACGTTGCAATAATGAAGATTTTTTGGCTTGCTTCCAGTTTTAAAAAGAATAAAATGTTCCTTGAAGCAGAAATTCGTTGGCAGATCAAATTTCTTCTTTAATTTAGACGTTGATTGGAAGGTATTCCTAACATGCTGATTTCGGATTCATTTTACTGAAAGTGAGATTTAAGATCACCATAAATCAGGATAATTAATTAAATGAGAAAGGTCCTTTCTTTTTTAAATTAAAAGGTATAAAGGAAGAAATATGAAACCATTTAGAGTTCTTGGCAGCATTGCAAATGTTTAAAACTAAAATGTCGTTTAAAGTGAAAGCAATAAATTTGTTCTTGGCAGGAATATGAAAACAGTTTTATATAAATTAAAAACAGTTTTAACCCTTTGCGGAAGAAACCTTAAAAAAAATCTGCTCAGTAGATGGAAGAAATTTCCACATAAAATGTGTTGAATTATTGAAAACTGAAAACATTTAACATTATTTCCATTTTGCCTTGATCCATAAACTCGCCAAGTGAATCTTTATTTTTCACATTTATTTCAAAATATTAGTCATTTTTTATTTCTTTAATTATACTTCCTATTTGTTCCTCTGAAGAAAGCAGCTTGAAAACTGAAATGGTTCTTCTGTGCTGGGAGTCTACAGGCTCGGAAATTTTGGAAAAGTGAATAAATATACCCATTGTAGAATTTCATTTATTTCTAATTCCATCCTGCATTTTATCTTCGGAACTGTATTAACTTTTCATATACTATAAATTATTTTTATACCACTTTTACTCATATTAGCAGTGCTTTTCGAAATACTGCACTTACAAGATTTTCAACTTATCATCTTTGAAAAAAATCGAATTAAAATGTTATCATTATTTTATTTTATGTTATTTAAGCTGTTTGCAAAAGTTTTCTTTTTCCTTTGGTTTTCTGTATATTTCATGGTCCTTTCCCGACCGTAAAATTAACTCTACTATGTAAAGTGCACATACGTGAGAAAAGAAACTGAAATTTAGGGTAAGTCAACATTAAAAATAAAAGCAAAGCAAAGTGTATGTAAGAAACGCTATTAATACAATAAATTAACAAAATTTAAAAAATCAGAAAATATGAAAATTAATTAAAACAAGAAATCGCACATGATAACAATACCAATATCACTTCTTGTTGCCATACTGAAGGTTTTCGATCTTATATACAAAATATGGCGCCGTTTATTTGGATGAATTCGTGTTCAAAGATTTAAAATGTTTTAATCAAGTGCTCTACAGAGTTTAATATTAGAAATTAAATTAAACTTTCGTAGAAGAGCTTTACAAGTAAGTTTCACTTAATTAATACTGTCTGTTTACATATATTGTTAAATAAAAACTTATACATAATACATGTGCAACAGATTAACAGGAATGAAAAATTATGAGTAATACGAAACAAAGCAGCTCGAATAAATATAAAAAAATTCCATGTTAATTCAGGTTATATTTGTTACGTGCTGTGAAGTGCAATTATGTTACGTTGTTATAATAATTGATGATAATTTTATGTTGCTATAATTTGCTTTATACAATTAATGTTTTATGAGATAAAATTAATTTATTTCTTTCAAAGCCTCAAGGCAATGGTTTTTCAAAAATAGCTTGTTATATAAATCCTGTAATGAACGCAACTTTTTGAATTTTATTTCCTATGTTCACTGTATGAGAAAAACAATGCTGAGTTTCCAGACGGCCATCAAGTGTCTCAAAACAAAGAGAAAAACTAATTCATGCATTCCCGTACAAACAGCTGCAGCTGAAAGTAAATATACTCGAAATGAGAAAGTAATTGATTCCTTTTAAACTCAGTAAACATTCAGTAAGATCAGTTAAATACATTATGCATGTAAGAGGCGGATTATTATTCATATAGCAGTGTGATATATTGCTATAAACGATCTCCTCTGGAAAATTACTATGAGGCGCAGTACACGTGAATAATGTCCACTATCTCCAAAAATATGAACTGGTCATATTAGTGTTCAGTAAATTTCAATTACTCTGTTTTTTTATTGCCTTAGGGAGTTAACTTATTTCGATTTAACCATAACAATCAGAAGGCATAGATATATTGTATTTATATTACCGTTTCTTTAGAATGTAGAAGACTTTATGATCAAGAACGACAATATTATAGAAATCAAATTTTTAAAATTTTACTCCCAGATTCTTTAAAAATCGTCAAACACCACTATGAATGCACTGAGAATGCGTGGTGGATTATCAGTAGATTATCGTAGCATATTATCATAGTAGATTATCAAAGTCAAATACAAAGTTAAAAATAAGGTCCCTAGATTGCAGCAAGATGTACAGATATCGTCATTAACAGTGAAATACTCAAATAGAAGCCAAGAATATCCTGAGCTCAAGAATATCCAATCAGTTTAGCTTACATGGGGCATATCAGAGGTTGTAAAGTTTCTTTATGTTAATTAACCAATTGCTTTGCATTTTGGATCTTTGCTGTCACTTCCGTTTTACCGCCAGAATGCAAATTAGTTTGCGTGTATTTAATATGAGGGTTTTTTTTTACCTTGTAAGACAGAGCATGTTGTGCCTCTCGAAGCCACGTTATGGAGTTCTTCTCTTAGATACGATCTTTAGTCTTCGGCCTTGCATTATAATTGTCAACAGTTGAAAATACAAGCCTGTTAAATTTTGAGCTAGCTTCGCATTAAATTGATTTTCGGCAACTAGCATATTTAATTTAAATTTTACATTTGACTTCTGTTACTTTAAGTTATTATGCCGCAAGAGGTTGGCTGAATTTTACGAACCAGATGAGCTTTCTGTTCTTATTGAGTTTTAAACAAAGGATATTTTACACACTTCTGAAGTTCCAGTTGTTATTTTAGACTTGGCAGTAATTCTCTGGCAATCTGTCTACGGCTTATTTAAAGTTTATGTATAAGGTTTAGTACAGTATGATTGCAAAGAAGATTTCTAAACTTTATGAGGTTTAAGTCCTTACTTAAAGACACGCTGTTCCAAATAAGCGAATAATCACTGGTCATTTTATTGACTAGTTGTCTTCGTTAGGATTCGCTCCAAATATCCAGCTGCTTTAAGATGTTAATAGAGAGAGAAATTTTAAATCAACTAAAGAAGATTATAACGATACATTGCAGAGCTTCATGTAAAATGAAAAGTATTTATACTAAAATAAGAAATCTTTTGTTGGTTGAAATAATAAGTGAAGTTAAATTTAAATTCTTCCTTGCTTGAATTCTCTTTCTCTGATGCTTGTGCGTCAAAATAAAAAAAGAAATATTTTATGATGAAAATGCTGCAGAATTCATATTAAACTAATTTCTTTTCAAACATTTCTTTTAAATCTGCTTGGAGTTTTAACTTAAATCGTCTTAGGTACCAGCTTTTGAACCACTGAATTATTTAATTTATTTATCATGTAATATCTTCAAATATCTTCAAAAATGACGATAAAAAGAAAATTTCGATAAAATATGGGATGAAAATCGGAAAAGTTGAAAATTAACAGTAAAAAAGGGTTAACAAAAAAAGAAAGAAAATTATCACCTTAAACCGCTAAGCTTGAAATTGCTAAGACTTTGAAAAACTCTACTTTCATCTTGAGTTTGATACTTGACGGTAGAACTGCGCAGATATTCCCGTGATTTTTCTCTTAGAGTAAAGAAAATGTGTATTGGTTTAATACAGAAAATAATGCATTAAAACTTCTCCTTTAAAACAAATGACTCTAGAGCGCAAGCAAACATTTATGAACACATACTGTACTCGAATGCTTGTATTAAACTGCAGGTGTATCTTCTGCTGATATGCTAAAACTTACGAAATGTGGGAATAGTTAATAGTCAGCTCCAATAAGTTACATGATAAATAAAATTTTTCTTGCGTTCCGCATCACATAATTAAAGACTTAACGTGCAATTTGCTGCAATTATATCTGCTCAGTTTGTTTTTTTTTTTATATAATTTCTCTCCTATATGTATAGTCCAACAGTGCATTTTATTGTACAGGGTACAAATCTACCACATAAAAATAGTTTTATTTAGCTCTAAAATTACTTAATATGCGAAATCATGTCTCCAATGTCCATAATCTAGTGCAGCTCTTTATTATTTACCTATCTGCATAATTTGTTTCATGGTTAAATAAAATGGAAATTTATCGTGTAATAAGCAGACGTTTAATTTTCTGTACTTTTACACATTTGTGAAAAATTTTAATTGAATCATTTACAGCTACTAAATTAATATATTTCATTTACTTATTTCAATTAGAATTCCTATATTGATCGTTTCAATATAGAAATATAATTTCAATATAGTCAAGACAAATTAATTATTTATAAATCTGAACGTAAAATTTCCAAGATTTTAATTTTTTATTTTATTTGTATAAATATAACAAAAAATTCTTAATCTTTAAATAAATAGGAAACTCATTTGTTATATCAACGCATTGCTTTCATATCGAATTCGGGGGCCCACCAGCGGCCGAGCGGTAAAGTCGCTGAACACTGGTAGTTCAGTCCGAGGTTTTAATCCCGCGAACGGGCTGGCTGCATGGGTGTTTTCGTAATTTTCCCCATGTGTTAAACATCTGTGTAACGTCCACATTAAACATCTGTGTAACGTGTATACGAGCCAGTTTCCCTTAGAAAGTCCTCCACGAAGGCATCCCGCCCCTTATGCAGATAGCCCTCGAGGCTTTGCTGTAATTAAATAACCTAACCTAACCACATCGAATTCAGATTTTATCCAATTTTCCTATTTTTCTCTTTTTAATATTCAGAATATATATTAAAGATTATTAATGCAAGTCATGTTGATAAAGATGTATACATAACGTATTCAAAAACTTATATGCAGGCTTCATTGATCCTAGGTATTCACTTTGTGTCTAAATATGTACGTCTATTCGCAAAGTTTCTCAAACTAATATAGAAGAATATGATAGGAAAAGACTGCTGTAAATCAGAATCTTAATATTTATATCGCGTATATATATTTATATCTTAATAGTTATATTATATAGCAAAAAATCCAATTTGTAAAATATTTATTATGCTTTTATGAATGAATAAAAAGGTCTTTACCTTTACAAAAAATCGGGGACATATTTGTAATAGATAATTACATGTTAATAACGGGTGCAGTTTCACCCAGCACCGAATCATTAATCATCAATTGCAAATCTGCCTTAAATGTGGTAATAGTTATTCTAAATTGTTTGACAATAGCTACTGAGAAGTGATCCAATGCAGTAAATTCGTTCTAGGATATCTCTACAAATTTTGCACTTAAAGGTAAGGGATATTTTAGACATTTTAATTTGTTGGAAAAAATGTAAAATGTTACATTTTATAATTTGAGAATACTGCATCTCCAATTCTGATCTGTTTCCCTATATATACATATTTATAATATACATATGTGCGTGGGTGTGTATACATACCCACACAAAAGCTGTGTATGTGTACATATATATGTTTAAATGTATATGAATGAAGGCATTATTCGTGTCATAAAAGATTAATAAAATGATAATTAAGAAGCGTCTCCAAAAAGTTCGGAGTTGAAATTATCTGGACTTATATGAAACACACCACATTCATTATTAATCACAGATAATATATGTCGAGTTCTTTTCTGCCAATATATGCTATCAACTTACACTAAAGGATAATATAAATGTCTGTAGGTCTACTAGCTTATAAATGTTTATAGATGCAGCAGTATATAAATGTTTCTGGATATTTATTCATGAAAATATACATGAAACACTTGGAAACAGAAATTATGATTAAAAGATTCCCGGAAGTTTAGTGATGGAAATCAGTCTCGTATTTAAAAACGTTATCAAACTTATTCTTCAGGATAAAGAATAAAATTTAAGAGCTGAATTATATTCTGTCTCTGGTAACAAATTATCTTATTTATCTTCTCATTATCGAGCACAAATAAAAACACATATATAGTTATATCCACAACGGTAATTTGTGAGATTTTATGTTTACGAAGTATCCTACCTGAGTTTATGCATCATAAAATTCTTTTAAGTAACCCCTGATGATATTTTATTTTCTGAAACTTTCGTCTAAATATCAAATCTGAAATTATTAGAAAATTTCAATATAAAATTTGCTTCACAATTTTTATAACTTTATATTTTCAAAACAGTACAGATGTAATTTATATCTAATAGTCCTTAGTTTTCTTACCCTGAATTTTCCTTCTTCGAAATTATTTCATCTTATGTCGGTATGTAATCTCGAAGTACTTTCGTACTTAAGTATTGAAATTCTACTAATTAGATTAAATGTTTTAGGTAATGTTTTTGTAAATAGAGCTTTTTAAACACACGTATATGAATCATCACTGAACTCCGAAAACAGTAAGAAAGGAGGATGATAGACAAACTAAAAACGTATAAAAGAGCACGTACCTTGAAGAAGGAAGAGCACCGTTGGCCACATGGTCTTCAAACAAGAACGAAATCCGTCAGTCGACCATCCTCTAGATTCCGAAACGCTAACAGCGCCACTCGCAAACTTTACTGCTCGAACTTCCAGGAGAGGTTTAATCGAAGGCTACTTCTACGTACTAAAACCATAAAATTCAGTTCAACAGCAATATCGCGAAGTAATTTTAAAATGAGCATATATTTAGAATTCCAATACAGAGTCTCACGGCGATGGATATTTTTTTTTCCCGTACAGTGTTGCCCTTTCTTGCTTTGAAATCGTTCAGCTTGTTAATCGAAAATTCGTTGAAGTGTTACAAAATATAAACTCGATAATAAAATAAATTTCAAATTCAAATTAAGGCTTCCATATGCCCATATTCTATGGAAGATTGCGTTATTGAAATTTTGATTGCTCTAGGTACCATTGTTTTATTACAATGCGAGAAACATACACACATTCATGCAGATTCTCCATTATTTAATTTCTTTAAATATAATACAGAGCAATAAAATTTGGTGGCAACAATTTGAAAAGTGAAACAACGCTTAACGTGAATCGACGCAACATATCAAAACGAAATAGCCCTTCAGAGCAAATTGCCCCTTTGGACTAAAAACATGAATTTCAATAAAAATGTACAAAAAATACAATGAAATAAGCAATATCCCTTAATACAAATATTAATTATCATAATAAATAAATTAACTAACTTCTCATTGCCTTCTCTTGACAAACGTACAGTATTCAAGAGAAGCATTAAATTTAAAAACTGCATAGAATTATCGCCCTCATTTTTCCGAGTGGCAACAGTGCTGATATCAGCAACAATGGTAACAGTGATATATCAGCAACAGTGGTTGAGTGCCATTGTTGCTTATATAGGGTGGCCCAGAAGTCACTTTACATTTTGAAAATTAAATAACTTTTTCTTAAATGACTGTATTTAATTAATTCTTTTTTATTTTTTGCTTATTCACATGTCCATTGAAATGGAAATGAGCTTCATCTCCCATGATCAACTTGTGAATAAACTCATTGTCATTTCTTGCAGTTCTCTGAAACCTGACAGCATAATTTACTCGTTTCTGAAAGTCTGCTGGTTTTAAAGATTGCACTAATTGAACCTTAAAAACGCGTCACTAAGTTCCTTATTGCAGGCCTACTAGGGGGAGGTCGAACATTAAAATGGCGCATATCTTTGCGTTGCAACAATTGACCGTCCATTTTCAAAGTAAAATTCAATTATCTTCACTCGTTGTTCTGTTGTAAACTTATCCATGCCAAAAATTTCCAGGGATTATATTTTTTAATTCTTAAAAGAGAAAAAGAAATATATTAATAGAAAAAAAGTTATTTAATTTTCAAAATGTAAAGTGACTTCTGGGCCACCCTATATAATGACAGAGAATTATCGATTTGATGCGATTTCATCAAAAAAACATAAAATAAAAAAACTCATTAGAATTTTGAAAAAATCGCTTAGAGGTGCACTGACTCTTGTCTAGATGCACCCCTATATACACAACTTCGTAGCCTTGGGTCTATCAGCTTACGCGCTGCGCAAAAAGAAAGATGCACACACAGACAGACTTCCTTTTATATGTATAGATGATATTGAGATCTTTAGGTTTCTTACTGGAAAGGACATATTGAAGAGCATAACAAATAGCAACCAGAATGAGATCGATGACGAAGTGAGAAACGTTAATAAAAAGTAATGTACAAAACCTTCGCCAGGGGATATGTTAAATGCATTTGGCACTTTACGATTCAGTTTTCAAATTGAAGAAGTGTATCAGAAGTTTTCTGTGCATTAAAAAGATGTGGGCTAATTATTTTTCGAAATGAATTTATGTCATTTTCATCCGTAATTTTAATGGAATGAATAAATTATGTAATTTTGCATTTATGTTTCATTTTACTACTATTTTACATTAAAAATTTTAAAAAAAGTTCGTGGTTTATCGTAACCTCCATTTTGCGAATTCCTCCATTTAGCGAATTCTTTCGCGGGATTCTGCGACTTCGTTAAATAGAGGTTTGACTATACTATAATTTTAATTCATATTCTATACAGCAGCTTTAGAATTTAATGTTACTTTGTCTTTCGCAAGTTGATAGTCCTGAAATTGTTTTTCACGTATTTAGTTTTCGGCAGTGGTATATTCACTCCTTCTTTTAACCTCATGTTGTTGTTTTGGGGAAATATGATTTAACTTTTTCACTATTTATTATAAGTGGATATGTAGAGAGTGGGGGGGAAGAAGCCCATTTCTTACCAAAGCCCAGTTTTCATAATGATTATTTAGGGCCCACCAGCGGCCGAGCGGTAAAATCGCTGAACAGTGATAGTTCGGTCCGAGGCTCGAATCCCGCGAACGGGCTGGCTGCATGGGCGTTTTCGTGGTTTTCCCCATGCGCAACGCGTATACGAGCCAGTTTCTCTTAGAAAGTCCTCCACGAAGGCATCCCTCCCCTTAGGCAGATAGCCCTAGAGGCTTTGCCATAATTAAACAAACAAAAAAAAAACAAGGAGCAAAACAATTAATCTAAAGCATTGATTTCATTTTCTAGTTTTTTTTAATTTAATGTTTTGTATTTTTAATGGAAAATTTGGCAATAATGTTTTCAAATAACCAGGTTTGAAAGTTATATATATATTTCCAGTTTTACCAAGAGAAGATGTTTTGTAATTATAATTAAGTCTGCTGATAAATTAAACTTTAAAATATATAATTTTGCTTTAGTGCCGAGAATTGTATAAATTTAAAAGTTTTTAAACCACATATTTTTGATTAAATTTCGGGTATTTATATGCTAAATTACAACCCTTTAAAATCCTTAAATGCAAAATAACATTCAATTCGCACCACATATAAACCAGAAATTACTTTATTTTTCATATCTCCATTTTAGTGAGTTTAATCTGCAACGAAAACGTGTTTTTCTGAAAACTATCATAACATACATATAATTATAATTAATTTCCTTCAACAGGCTATTTGTTTCAAAGCGTTACAATATAAATTACATTGGTTAATCAGTAAAGAAATACGGAAATATTATCTTCATAAAAGAAACAAAGCTTTCGCGGAGGGCTTTCTAACAGAAATTGTGTTGTGCTTATATTCTGTGGGAGAAGACATGAAAATGCTTTCCGACCTGCTCACCTTTTGGCATCAGAGACCAGTTCAAACTCCAGCGTTCAGCGGTTTTACTCACTTGGTAAGTAAATATGTCTTTGATTATAATTATTTTCCAAAAACCTTGCTTATTACCGAGTGTAATTAACTTCTGTATTTGATAACTTAATTTGTTTTAATAAAATGTTAATAAAATACTTTTTCTACTTTTTATTGCAATTTTTCTTCAAAAATTTTTATTTAACATCGGAACTGATCGATACTGGAGTTATTTTTTCAGGGTACGAGAGGTAGTTATAAAAAACTGGCAAACGTCAGATTTGTTTTGCCAAAAAAATAGTCCAATGGTTTATATTATTTCTTCCACAACAAAATTAAAAACCTCATAACCGTTTTTATTTCCCTAATGCTACATCGTTCAAGAATAAATCAGAAAAAGAGAAGACATATCTCACTTTATTTCTTAGTATTCCAGTCTTGACAGAACATTAAGCTAAGTTGCTGCTTCGCCTACTCCACCTAGCACTAATTATACAACGAATAACCGAAAGTGTAAGCGTAACAATTCATGAATAAACCGCAAAAATTCTTGATTAACAGTAAATGAAGCCAACTGTGCTTCATTTACGGTTAATCATGAATTTTTATGCAAAATTATGTGGAAAATTAAGCATGGACAGAATAGGAATAAAACTGGAAATACACTTTTCATTCAACGGCAAACTTTATGAGGGAAATGGAGGAAGTAAAAAATGTTTGAAAGTTTTCAGATTTTAACTGTCGCACGAAAGGGTTTGTTAAAGTTTTTTACGCTCTCGTTGAGCTTACAGTCTACCAATCTGCTGTTACACTCACTCCTACTGACCCATTTCTTTTCTCTTTTTAGCTTAAGCAACATTTTCTTAGCATTTACACCCTTTAAAATTACAAACAGCAAAATTACAAAAATTTTAAAAGTAGCACACTTTTAGAATTCCCGATGCAGCGTTAAGTGTGGCATAGCATTTTTCTGTATTTTTTTTTCAGTCTTTCCTCAATTATCATATCAATGCTCAGTTATTTTACTAAGATGCCCAAAGCCCAGTTTTCATAATTTTCCCAAAGCCCAGTTTTCATAATTTTCCCAAAGCCCAGTTTTTATAATGATTATTTAGGGCCCACCAACGGCCGAGCGATAAAGTCGCTGAACACTGGTAGTTCGGTCTGAGGTTCGAATCCCGTGAACTCGCTGGCTGCATGGGCGTTTTCGTGGTTTTCCCCATGTGTGACGTGTATGCGAGCCAGTTTCCCTTAGAAAGTCCTCCCCGAAGGCATCCCTCCCCTTAGGCAGATAGCCTTAGTGTGTTTTGTCATAATTAAATAAACCAAATCAAACTTACTAAGATGGCTGAACAAAACTTTTTTTTATTATTATTAAAGTTTTGTGTGCTTATTTACGAGGGCATTTCGAAAAGTAAAGATACACCGTACGCCAGAGGAAAAGAAAAGTTTTGGTGAGCAAGTTGGCAACACAGGTGTTAACCTTGAATTGTTAGCTTTCTCCTCGCAGTCGTTCGGCATTTCAACGTTGATTCTGGTTGGAGTAGGTCGTGTTTAAAATGGCTGCGTCGATTCAGAATCCCGCCAAATGCGAAGCGCGCTCCGTCATACGTTTTCTTCATGCAAAAGGTCAGCGACCAGCGGATATTCACAAAGAAATTGTTTCTGTTTATGAGAACATTATGAATCGACAAAATGTAACGAAATGGTTTCGTCATTTCTTTGAAGGTAGGACCGATGTTCATGACGAACAAAGAACAGGTCGGCCATCTGTGATCTCTGATGCCCTTCTTCAGAGAACAGAAGAAGCAATTCGTGCGAATAGACGTCTCAAATTGAAAGAATTGCATCAGATCATACCGGAAGTGTCAATAATAACTCTTTATAAAGTTGTGACTGTCAAATTAGGGTGCAGGAAATTGTGTGCGCGCTGGGTTCCAACGGGCGGCAACCTTCTATGACTGTGGGATACAAAAGCTTGTGCACCGACTTAACAAATGTTTGGATAACGGGGGTGATTATGTCGAAAAATAATAAATAATCCGGTTAATAAGATGTAACTAATGTTTTCTAAATAATTTTTTTTAAAGAATGCAAGCCATTGTATCTTTACTTTTCGAAATGACCTCGTATTAAATATCACGTTCTTGGCGCTTATGCCACATAAGATTCGATTCAACAGCAAAATCCCAAACTAGTATTAAAAAAGAGCATATCTTTAGAATTCGCTTGCTTTGAAATCGTTTAGCTTGTTAATCAAAATTCGTTAAAGTTTTATAAAACATGAAATACATAACAAAACAAATTCAAACTTCCGTGTTCGGCTGGAGGGCTAAGTTATTCAAAATGTGATGGCTCTAGGTACCGTTGTTTTTCACAATACGAGAAACATGCATACATTCATGTCGATTCTTCATTATTTTATTTCTTTAAATATAATACAGGGCGATAATATTTGTTGGCAACAATTTGAAGACAACAAATTTTGTTGGCAATAAAGTGATATGCCGTTTCTAGTGATTCAACGCAAAATGCCATTTCAAAACTCATATCCCATTCGAGTCTAAAAAAAAAAAAAAAAGATAGCAGTGTATAGTTTATTTTCAGATACCATTATTTAATATATACTGATGTCGTTCTAATGCACCTTTGGACCTTATATCTGCTAAAGTAAACTCTAGCTAAATTCCGCGTCTTCTAGATTCAATTTATGGGTGTTGGAAAGCTTGTTATGACACAATTAAATCAATCTAAATCAGATGAGATTTCCTACAGTAGAAATTGCAATAGGAGCTACAGCTCAAATGAATGAAATCAGTGTCAATACAATATCAAATCCAAAATTAATATCAATACTTTCATTCTAAAATAAAGTTTAATATTAGAAGAGAGTGCATATGGTACTTTGAAATAGCAGCCCATTTGAAAATAAGATATAATTTCATTGATTTTTTCTTAATTCTGCTCGATTATTTGTAACATAAATTTGTCTACCTCTTTTCTTCGAAATAATTGAAATCATGCAATAATAATGTGTATTAATTGCCCGGAGGTAATAAAGTAAATCAGTTAATTCATATTTAAATAATTTTGTTGGTTAATACTTTGAGAGCATGCTGTGTCAATCATTAATCATGCTGACACAGAAGATAAGCTATAAAAGATTATCAATGAAAATCAGGCTGAAGGCCATATAGCACAGAGAATGAAAGCAACATCAAGAATGTAGCGATTTTATATTAAAATAAATAGTGCTAACAAAGTTTAATTACTTTCAATGCGATATTTTTAACCTGTGCTTCTTGATATGTTCCAATTTCTTCAGTTAATAAGCATAACGTTTTTTAAAGAGTTTCTAAATGTTTAATCACTTTGGAGCCTCTTTCTGTTGTTGGTTGACCTGAGGAAAGTGCCTTCCTTACCTCCCCCCGTTCCGGATCTGCTGTTACATTTTCTCTCTCTTTTCTTTCGATTTCATTCAGCAGATTCCTCATCTGCTTTGAGAAACTGTTCTTTTATTGAAGATTTGTTGTTATTTGAGTTCTATGATTGCAAAAGATTAAGTCTAAAAGTCATAAGTTCTGCAACTGCATAGGAAAAATAAATGCATCGAGCTACTTTAATTACTGAAGCGTAATATTTTACGCCTGAAATGTTATTGAAGTCCGTAGAAGGAAATTAGCCAATGCCAATTTATAAATTTTGTAAGACATGTAAAACTCGAATTTTAACATGCGGTTGAACAATTTTAAACTTTGCTACAGCGTAGGTGACCTAGGCTGGGTCACATATAAGCTCGCCAAGACATATGTGGCCCGCGGGGTGAGCATGGCTGATTAAATGAAACAGAAATACCCCAGACAGAAAGACAGCATGAAGAAATTTCAGGAACATAGAAGAAAGCGAACACCACACGTCCTACGCATGGAAAAGGAATGCAATCAAAAATGATCTTTTGAATCACAGATTCAGAACATGGGTTAGAATTTGATACTGATCAGTGTAGAAAGATTATTATGAATATAGAAAGTCTCAAGGAAATCAAAATTCACCAAAGAGAGAGTATGAAGAAGGTGTAGGTTTTTGCAAAATCAAAACTGAATTCAAGGATTTTAGTCCAACAATGGTGGGCAATAGACCATTAATTCTTTTTCTCATTTTGAATATAAGATTCATGCTCCCTGTTGCGAAATTTTGAAGTTGGTTTTATTTGGCCAGTTTTATTCTCCCGGCATGCCTTCATGGTGTAACGGTAGCACACTCGGCGCGTATTTGAGAGGCCTAGATTCCAGTCCCGGCGAGGACACTGCTCGTTTTTCACGTCTCCAACATAAAAAAAACATAATGTCTCTATAATATAGAGAATTGAAAAAGGTAATTTTAGTTTCTCAATCACTTTTAATTCAAACTAGTGCATGTAGATATTAGAGAGAATGTGACTAAGAGGTCTTCGCATGGCTAATCCGTAAGTTTGACAATAAGGCCTTTTCTAGAAGACATAATGCGTTTGGTTGGGACAAAGTCGGGTAGGAGAGATAAGTCCTTCAAACTGAGTACATGAAAAATGAAATTCTCTAATTTCTAGGCAATTTAAAGCACATTCCATCGAAATATGGGTGAATAAAATTTTACGTCATACGAAACCGTGTGAAAATTATCGAGCGAAATGTTTTAAGTTTACCGATGCTTCTGTTTTATTGCACTCAGTTTTACTTCACATGCACTTCTCTCTCATTTCATCAGCTTTAAACAAACTGCTTGTGCGTTTCCTTCTTTCCTTTATATTTCCGTTTTTGTGCTGCTATATTGTTGTATTTCTGTGTCTTTGCCATACTGCTCGCCCTTTCAGTTTTGGATTTTAGTTTCCTATCATCGTTTCCGTAAGTGCTCTTTAGATGACTTACGCGCAAAACATATGAATCATGCACGACAAAGCAAACGTTCTTACATGTGATCCAAGTCTTCGTCAAAATGCCTCAACATTCGAAGATTCACCAGTGTACAAATGGAGATCAGTGTGGTCACCTAAAGTAATTTTTGTCCCAATCACTTTCAAATCCTTTTGTAAGTGTCCCATTTGAAAGTGATGGGCTGGTTTAATGATTTTCTTCCAATCTCCGTGTCATGTCCACTATCATGCTATGTCATGTGTCACAGGTTAGCAAATATCTAAATTAATCTGGGAGCATCAATGCGCTCCACTGTCATTTTCTTCATGAAATGTTCTCTTCACAGTATAATCAAACTGCCCTATGTAAACGAATCAGTAAATGGTACACACAGGAATGTTCTCGCAAACAGTCACCCTAATACGTGAAGCAGATATCAGGCTTCCAGTTGCTAAAAAATGATCAACAGCAGGCTGAAATACAGCTATTATTATTCTTTGCGCTAAATGAGGCCAGAATTAGAATAGTCATATCATAAGGGCTCATATCTGCAGGATTACTTCCGGCTACTCTTCTTGAGAATGTAGACTTGCTAAAACAGTTATTCCATAGCCTGTTGATGACTATTTAATCTTTTCGAAGTTGCTGTACTAATCCTCGAGTCCAGCTTCTGCTAGACAAGATCCACGAGTTTATTCACCTTCAAAAAGTCATAAACTAACATAGGAGACTTAATCAGGTCATCGTAAGACAAACCCAGACACTAAGGATATGTGCCGGAGAAGCCTGCTCATTGTTACATTTCGGACAAATCGGGTGTGCGTTTTTTTTATCTCGCTGGAAGTCAAGGCTTTTTAAATGGCCACTGAGAAAACGGGAGAGTGCCGTTTGGGTGCATCTGTCACAGTTCATAGCGAGGTATCCACCAGGAGATTCAACCCGGTATCAAGAGTGTGTCGAAGGGACAAGCCAAGTCATTTTAGTCTTATTATTAGTTATGTCTTTTCGACGTTTCTGCATGGAATAGAAAGAATTGAATCCAACCCCTTATTCATCATTTCAGTTTCTAAAGAAAACGATTTCCCGATCATCCACAGTATTTCAAACTCCAAATTACAGTACTTGCTTTAAGGCCTTTCTGAAATCAAAGACTTTGTGCATTTGAAATTTGTTTACTTGTTTAAAAAACTAGCAGTAAACTGTGGTTATATATACGTCTTCCGTAATCTGCATAAGTATTTTTATTCTTAATAATATTTTACATCTTATAATTTTTTCATGGTATAAAAGGGTTTTTTTTCGGAGAGTAGTATAATAAAAGAGTTACAGGGAACTTCAGTTATTCTCTATCACTCTAGGCTCTATTCTGAAGGTCCTAACATCACTATAAATGTACTTAAACTTGAAAGTGCGCATTTTATTTGTGTCTGAGATCTGCAGCGCTTTTTGTTTACCTATTTAATTTTAAGTGGAGAGAATTTATAACTGTTTTAAGTCGTATCGCTTCTTAAATTGTATGCTTATTGAAGTTGTAGCGTCACTAGGTTATTTTGAAGCAGGAGAAATAAAAAATGAGCACTACCCTCTCCTGTAACTCTAACCTGGACCTCTAGAATACGCACCGAGTTGCTACCGTTACACTACGAAGGCATGCTGTAAGGAGAGAGGAACTACCTTATATACTCCACCTTTTCTAAAGGGTGACTGGAGATTAGGGGATCCAATCACCCAATCCTGGTCCATCACCTTTTAGTTCGGGCGCCACTGTAAAGTCATTAGATTATTTGAAGCAAGTGACATGAAAAATGAGCAATGTCCTCGCCGGGACTCGAACCTGCACCTCTCGAAAACGTGCACAGTGTGCTACCGTCACATCAGGAAGGCACGCTGGAAGGAGGGAGGAAATGCCTTACAGAGTGATTGGCTGCCATAATAACTTTTTGAAGGCAAGAACGGGAGATAATAATTGAACAGCCAAAAATAATTCACTCTGTGTTGCTTAAGAACTTGTTGAGCTTTACCAGTCACCCAAATAATGAGAAGTGCGCAAAGACTACTCCGTGTGCTGCTTGGAAGTGATATGTGAAAAGGGAAAAAGAGCATATTTCAAAGTACCTACTAGACGGTGCTGTAAAATTTAGATGAATGGAGTTCGTCCAGCACATTAAATCCTCAATTGTTTGAAGAACTTAAAAAGATGGCAGGAATTCTCCCGTTCATTTCAATAACCTTTGGACTCAGAGACTCAGAGAATTCCAAAAGTACGCAACTGAACTAAGTATCTAAAATTAATCATTAATCCTAAGATTCGTTTTTGCGCTTTGCTTATGAAATGAAATATACCTCATAATTGCCGATGCGCACTAAGAATTACATATCTTGTTCATTTAAGATTTAAAATCACTGTCAGTGTAGCTATATATATATATATATATATATATGTATGAATGAACAGAGAGCATTTATTAATTTTCAGAATGATTTCGGTAAAGAATTTTAAAATAAAAAAATATTTTGGGATAAAATTTTCTGGCAACAGTTTATTTTTTGAAATGTGAATTATAGTCTGTTATTTTTTAAATTTATTTTTTCAAAATGTCTCGCATAAACAAACTGTGAATTGAAGAATATGTTCGGTTTCGAAGAGAGGTATTTCTATACCATGATTCAAAAATGTTGCGAAATTCATGGTATTAAAATAGCTACGTGCAAACTAAGCAATGTTATTAATCGGAAAGGTGAAAACCGTCAATCATTACTTCTGCATGTAAAGATGACTCCAAGCGAATACTCGAAAAACGTTTGTACTGTCTCTAATATTTCTAAAATTAAATCACTGATAAAAAGGGAAACTTCGCCACCGCAGAAATCAGCTGCAAAAATAATCATACATCTGTAGCAACAATTTAAATTCATCTGTAGCAACAATAAATAAAATAACAAATCAGGATTTACAACTTAAAACAGCTAAAAAACATAATGTTTATTAGCTTTAGCCGAGGCATGTGGCTCAATGGAAAACAATTTGTAGGACCCTGTATGAAATTTATTTAGCAGGGGATAAAAGGAAATACTTTGTGATCCTTGATGACGCATGGGCTTACCTAAATGACTGAAACAAAACTGACTATTTATTATCGAAAACGAAGAGAAAACACGTACAAACCTGGCTGCATCAATGCAAAAAAGGGGTTTATGATATTCGCAGGATTCTCCTATATTGAGAAATTCAAAATAAGAAGAGTGGATATAAATATTAAAATCAACTCAACATACTATGTATAGAGATTTGCGTCCGATATTTACAGACGAAATTCCATTTCTTTATCCCAGTGACTTTCAAAGAGTGAAGCTTCATTGTGACAAAGCAATAAGTCATACTTCAAAACGTACCACTGCATTCCTTGAATAAAATGAAGACTGATGCAGGTATTGCTTATGTATCTTTTCAACGTATTCTTGCGACGTTCCCTGACGTTTAACCTCCGGACTATTGTGTCTCCAGTTTCTTGGAAAGAGTTGTTTTTAAGAGCAAACTCACGAGGATTGACGGACTCTGGAAAATAGTGGAAGAAGAATAGAATTCAGTATCCTTGGAAATTTTACTAAAAGTCCTTCTATCATGGAAATCACGATGCAGTCTTATATTGCAGAAAAGAAGCTATCAGATCGAAAATTTAAAAAAAAATACTCTTTAATTTTAAACATTAATTAAACGCCTCTGAAGTTTTAAAGCTGTGTAAAAACCCTCTGTACTTAAATATCTATACTCAAGTATAGAAATTTAAGTAATACTCTTAAGCGCATTCATCAGCCAAAATAACTTCCTGAATTTCGTAAGTAATGGAAGGAGAAATGGGATGACAACCAGATTATTGTGATTGTTTCGAAAGGAGGCTTGTGTGTGTGTCTGTAGCTAAGAAAAATATTCGTTCATTCCGCTAGTGTTCGATTCTCTTAGTTCAGGCATTTTATTTTAATCAGAAGCTGAAAGGAATCAATGAAGCTCTGTTAATAGAAAATACTCTGAAAGCTTTATTCCTTCATACTAAATCTATTACTTATAAAATCCTTGTTCTTTAGTTTACTAAGAGACTATATATTTTTCTGTTATATCAAAAAGCATTAAAACACTAGTATTTTCCCAAGCCCTCAAGCTTAACAAAGAAAAGCTTAACAAAGAACAAAAGCTTCGCCAAACAAATTACCAGACAGGACGAAAAGAAGAGAAAATTTATTCCCGTTTCTAATAGTAAACCTTCTTAGCGCACCGGTATTCAAACCACTCACAAATTCATTACAAACAATTTGAAAATCGAGTCGGAACCAATAGTAACTCCTGCTAATGGATACAGCCGTGCCTCTTGTTTTATGAATACTGTGATGAGATCTCAAAGGAAATGTACTTTTCAAGACAGGATCTCTGAAAGTAATGGATACATGTTCCAAGGAGAATTCACCTACAACTCATCGGGTCAGTCGGTTAGGTTTTGTATGCAGCTCTAGTAAGAAAGAGGTACTTCTCCTTCTGATGGCGGACGTGTAGTTAGGAGAATTCGGAGCTTAACAAAAGTTGTAAATAAATTGCTCAGTTAGAAAGGAGTACGCCATAACATCAATCTCATCATTATGCCTATCACTTTCATAACCACTGTGTTCCTTCTATATAATAAATGCCTTGGTTTGTTTTGTTTTAGTTTAGTACTTTTCTCAACCGATATCATTTTGCCCCACGGAAAACTATAGGAGTCTGTGAGAGGAAAACACATGAAGTAATTATTTAACAATTCTTTCCTCTTAAGGTCTAATTATAAATATTATTTATCGACTATATTTGTGTGTTGTTATTTGAAAAAAAACTGAGTTTTTCTTTTGGACGAAACAGTAGATATTAACTTCAAAAAAAAAAAACTTCTTTTCCATTGTATCATCCATCAAATTATCCTCTGTATCGTATCCTGTATCTTCAAAGGCAGTACGTCAAGAAGTTGAAAGTTCTCCATCCTTAACGTAGCCTTTGTGGTATAACTGGAAGCAAGTCCGGCTAACAGTATGGAGGTCAGGAGTTTGAATCCCGGCGAGAACAAAAACAAACTTCGTCACAACTTGGATTTGGCAACTGTGACCCCTCCTCCCTAATCTCTCTTTAAATAACGGAAAATTTAAGGAATTTTCTCTGTGCTTACTGCGTACCTTTTTGGTGTAATTGGAAGCACCTCCGGCTAGCAGTCCTGAGCTCCGGAGCTAGAATCTTATCTGCGATATTGCTGATTTTTGATGTTTCCAGCTTTAAAATAAACCTGGTGACTCAAGAAAGTAAATATTTTAAAATTAAGGTTTTATTTAATACAAAATAATGCCATCTAGTTTCCTGAAAACTTTTAGTGCTACAGAAAAGTAGATAATGAATACTAGTCTGCATGAATACATCTGATGTAGTTAAAAGCAATACGTTTTTTAGAATTTTCTGAAAACAATTGTTTTTTTGACGAGCGTTATATTACAATAACAACGACGGTATGTATTTCTTCAAGCAAATTATCTGTTGCTGAATTCAAATTTTGTCTACGTACGGGAATGTTCTATCGTAATGGAAAAATAATAAATAGTTATTTTACAGAGATTTTGCCGCTAACACACTAAATTCCTACAACTTGACGTAATTTTTGTTATCTGGATTTGTATAAAAAACTTAAAACTATTCAACCGTTGTTTTTAAAGCAAATTTTGAAGACATGGATTTAAAGTAATCTCTAGCTTCCCGGAATAATAGTTTCAAAATTCGAATAGAAAAAACTGTAGAAATATTAGGTATTTTTTGGAAGTGGGCAAAATGAAAAATATCGCCGGGAATCAAACCGCGGACGTCTCAATTACGCGCTGAGCGTGCAGACCGCTACACCGCGAAGGCTCGCTAAGAAAGCGGGAGAAATACCTTATAAAACAATCAGGAAATATAAAAATTTTTAAGTTAAAAATGGCTTTTATCTTTAAATAATATCTTTCTTGCACATCTTTAGCACGATAGAATCAGTCTGTGTAAGTCAGACATGGGAAAGCACCATTTAAAATGAGACAGCTTTTATCTCTGATAGAAGCTACTAGCGCTTAGCCCTTTCCCTTCTTGACATATTTGCCATTCGCAGAGTTATTGCTTCAGCCAGTGAATGTGTTAAATAAACTGAATCTAAAATATCACATAAATTCATTTTAATTTTCAAACTGAAACAATAGCTGCCAAGCTGCCTTTTTATATAAAATAAAAATCTGTTTGTCTGTGGGTGTGTGTCTGTGTCTTTTTTTCGTGCTGCGTGTAAACTAACAGACCTAAGGCTACGAAATTTGGTACATAGGTGCATCTAGACAAGAGCCAGTGCACCTCGAAGCTATTGTTTTCAAAATTCGAATGGGATTTTTCTATTTTATGTTTTTTGATGAAATCGCATCATATCGATAATTCTCTCTCATTATTACAGCAACAATGGCTGCGTGCCATTGTTGCTGATATCAGCACTGTTGCCACTCGGAAAAATGAGCGCAATTATTCTGCGCAGTTTTTAAATTTAATGTTTCTCTTGGATACTGAACATTTGTCGAGAGAAAAGTGATAAAATTGCATCAATTTATATGTACCTTTTCAGAATTTTTTCCTAGAAGATTCTTGAAAGAATTCCTTTTCTAGAAGATTCTTGAAAGTATGGCTCAGCCACCAAAAAAAAAAAAAAAAAGAAAGAAAAAGAAAGAAATGTTAGCATGCAAGACAAGCAAGTGGTAGAGAAGGTGGAGAAGCATCACCGGCAAATGAAACATCCGAATAAAGAAAAGCGAGACGAGAGAGGGATAGGACTTTTAGAACAGTAGCAAGTGCTAGGGATAGGCCCGAAGAAAGGAACATAAGGCAAGAAAATAATGGGAGTGCTACAACAGCAGCGAGGGCAAGGGAAACTCCCGAAGAAAGAAACATAAGGCAAAAAAATAACATGAGTGCTACAGCAGCAGCGATGGCAAAAGAAACGCTCGAAGAAAGAGAAAAAAGGCAAGAAAACAATGGGAGTACTACAGCAACAAAGAGGGGCAAGAGGAATGACAGAAGAAAGAGAAACAAGGCAAGAAAGGGATAGGAGTTTTAGAGTAACAGCAAGAGCAATGGAAACACCTGAAGAAAGAGAAAGAAGACTACAACAGGATCGATTTGCTACTGCTACTGCTCGGTTGCAAATATGGAGAGGAAAAGAAAATCTAGCATTCTTCTATAATTCAGCAGTGGATTATACTTCTGATCCAGCATGTGACATTGGATGAATGTGAAAAAGATGTCCGCACTGTTCGGCCATGAAGTGGAATCGTGAAACTCAAGGTATGCGTTGCAATGCTGGAAAGGTTCAGCTACCTGTATTGATGGATCCTCCACATAGATTATGTAGGTTGTTGACATTTCCAAGACAACATCCGACATTACAATTTCTGCTTCCAAATGACATCCTTTGGGACTACAAGAGAAATCAGAGAATGTGGCTTCATGCCAACATTTAAAATACAGGGACAAATCTATCATCGTATTGGAAGTGTATATCCTTTACCAAGCGAACAGCCTAAATTATTTCAGACTTATTTTATAAGCGATGAAGGAAAGCAAGCAGAAGAGCATTGTAGAAATGTTCTGTGAGCAAGAAGGGAACTGATACTCCAACTACGAGAAATGCTGCATCGGGAAAATACTTATATCACGAATTCCAAAACGGCCCTGGAAAAGATTATATCTGAATTCATTAGTGCAGAAATACCGAATCCAGATGAAGATCCCCATTTGTTTAAATTTATAACTACACAGATGTATCATGGCTCGTGTTGACTCATCAATCCTCATTCTCCATGCATGATAGATGGAAAATGTACTAAAAGATACCCACGTAATTTTGGCAGACAGAACCCACATGGTGAACATTAGAGGCGATACAGTCTTCTAGCAACGTCAGAAGTTGCAGTTATCATGGCTCGGGAACAGCACGAAGTGAGAGGTATAATTTTAGAATTGCGAAACTGTAGTGTTGCCAAAATTGCAGATACACACAGATCTTATGATGCTCTACAATATCCTTTAATATTTCGGCAGGGAGCGGAGGGATACCATTTCGAACTCTATCGAATGAACTCAACTACTGGATTAGCATCACAAAAAAGGATGTTTGCGATGGATTTTTATTGCGTTCAGGATTACGGTGCGGTCTTCAAATTCCAATATAATATTGCGATGCAAAAGCCTTTTCCAACAATTTATCTTTTATATGTATGCAAAAATAGAGTCGGAAAGGTTAAGATACATATGACTTAATCAAAGGGCACTAAGAGTGGACTAGTATGTTTATATTAGAGATGCTTTGATTACTGATGGAAACGTCACTAACATCAGTTAACTTATCACCTTGCCATCCACCTTCACTGGAAGTCCGAGATATATGCATGAAAGAAATCAAGATCTAATGACTTCTTCTCATTACATCTCTCAATTCTTCTCATTACATCTTGACTAATGAGAGATGGTCTGTCGGCCTTATCTCTTTATTACCTTCACATGTGTGGAGCAATTAATAACGGCAGCGATGAGGCTGTACTCTCCCCTCACCCCAGCTAACTGTGATTGGACTTGATCCAAAAAACAAGGAGAAACATTCACTCCTTGTATGACTCACTTCTCGCGTTATGCAATGGACAGTAAACAACGCTTGTAATCATCTCTAGATATTTTTTTTTCTTCATATACCTAATAAATACGTTATTTTGTGTTTCCTAATACAATGATCGTGTTCCTTACCTTCGCAGCTTGGATTAAACTTTATTAAGGTAAGAACTTTAATTCTGTTTTATTCATCTGCTCGTCTCGATTTAGCGAAGTTGTAACAGTAAACAGAAATGAACCACGAATACCTTCAACAAAAGATTATGAGACTGAAAATATGTTTACTTCAACTAAACGCATAAAATATATCGATATAAGCCATTCAGAATAAAAAAACAGAAAAGATACTTTACCATAAATTATCGCTGGATAATCCGAAAAAGGAAATAGCCAAGCCTGTCTTCAAAAGCGAAACAGTACTGCATAGTTGCGTACTGCGCATTCGAAATACAGAAGCAGAAATGGCTACTAGCTGCAAAAATAAATATTCGATCATGAAACTAAACAATAACAACTATCAAGTATGGAAATACAAACTTGAAATGATCCTGAAAAAGGAAAATTTATGGGATTTAATAGCAGATGATACACCAAAAGAAATAAACGTCGAATGGAGAAAACGAGATGAACAAGCACAAGCTACCATTAGTTTACTCGTAGAAGACAACCAAATCGTACACATAAGAAATAAAACGACAGCCAAAGAAATATGGAATGAATTAAAGAAAATACATGAAAGAAAGAATCTTTCCAGTAAACTTTACCTTCTGAGAAAGCTGTATACGTTAAAAGCAGAAAACGAATACAAACTCGAAGAACACGTCAACAAAATGCTCGAAATCGTAGACGAACTGCGAGGAATCGGTGAAGAAATAAAGGACAGTCACATTGCAGCGCTCTTACTAAGCGGCTTACCAAAAAGCTACGAAAATCTCATTACAGCTTTAGAAGCACGCCCAGAAGAAGAACTAACGCTGGAATATGTAAAAACGAAACTCATCGACGAATGCCTGAGAAGAAAAGAAGTAACGCGAGCAGAAGAAACGACTGCCTTCAAAACGAATTTTAACACAAAATTCAAGCATTTAAATCAACGAAGATGCAATTATTGCAAAAAAAATAGGACACTTAGAAAAAGAGTGCAGATTCTTAAATAACCACAAAGAAAAAGATAAAAACGAAAGTAACTCATTTTTCAAGAATGAAAAGCAAACGAATAAAGGAAATAATGGAAATAAACAGAAAACGAAAGTTGCTGTAAACGAGGATATACATGAAGATGAAAACGAAAATAAGAATCATGAGAAGACTGAGAATTACACGTTCGAAGTCACCAGAGAAAGAAAATCTCAAAACTCAAACTGGTCAGTTGACTCAGGTGCTACTTGTCATATGACCGATAACATAAACTTTTTCACCAAATTAGATAGAAGCAAAACTGAGCAGATAACAATTGCTAACGGCACGCAGATGAAGTCCGAAGGTATAGGAGAAGGATACTTATACTGTACAGACGACGAAGATAACGAAATAGAAGTGAGACTCATAGATGTTCTGTACGTTCCTGACCTAGAAGGAGGATTGATATCCGTACGAAAAATTACAAAGAAATGATTCACAGTTGAATTTGAAGAAGATATTTGCAAAATAAAGAAGAAAAATAAAACCATAGGAATTGCTAAAGCAGAAAGAAATTTATACACCATAGTCGAATCGCAAAGAAGAAAAGCCAAAACTGCAACTGCAGAAAGAAGAGAAAATAGTATAGATCTTTGGCATAGAAGACTAGGACATAGAAATTATGAAGCAATCAAGAGGCTAAAGAATGATGACCTGGCAACCGGAATAAGAATTGACGGAGAAGCCAAAAAGGAAAAAGAATGCGAATGCTGTATCAGAGGAAAAATGACTGAATTGCCGTATCCCAAGCTAAACAACTATAGAGCAAAATCAGTTCTAGACTTGATACATTCAGATATTTGTGGACCAATCGGTACAACATCACTAGGAGGAAAGAAATACTTTATAACATTCATCGACGATCATTCGAGATACACAACGATCTATCTGCTAGCTACAAAAGATGAAGCTATTTCCAAGTTAAAACAATTTGTAACCATGACGAAGAACAAATTTGGAAAGAAGCCAAAAGTCTTAAGAACAGACAATGGAGGAGAATATACAAGCAAAGAGATTGAAGACTATCTAAAGGAAGAGAGAATCGAACATCAAACCTCCGTAGCATATTCACCGCAACAGAACGATAGAGCAGAAAGAAAAAATCGATACTTAATGGAAATGACAAGATGCCTGCTACTCGATTCAGGACTCAAAAGAGGATTTTGGGGTGAAGCCGTAATGACAGCCACCTATCTACAAAACAGGCTACCATCAAGATCAGTTGAAAAAACACCGTATGAACTATGGAATAATAAGAAGCCGAACCTAAGTCATATCAGAGTTTTCGGCAGCACAGCTTATTGTCGAGTTCCAAAGCAGAAAAGAAGCAAACTAGACGAAAGAGCAGAAAAAGGATTTTTTGTTGGATATAGTGACCGTACTAAAGGATATAGAATTTACATGCCACATGCAAACAACGTCGTGATCAGAAGAAGCGTGATATTCAATGAAAACAAAAAAGAAGAAATGCCTTGTCAATTAAATGATCAGCATGAGGAAATAGAATGGCCTTTTAAAGAAAATAAATTGACAGAACCACGTCCAAATGATATTACAGAGGAAGTAATTGAAACAGAAGAAATTCCCCCATTACCGAGAAGATCCCACAGAACGACTAAAGGAATCCCACCAAACAGATTCTCATACATGGCTAAGAACGAAGAAATCAAAGTTCCTAAAGACTGGGAAGAACTTCAAACTTTTCCTACCAAAGAAAAGGAACTGTGGTTAAAAGCTACGAAAGAAGAAATGGAAGCACTGAAGAGGAACAAAACATTGGAACTAGTCGATCTTCCAAAAGGAAAGAAAGCAATTGGAAACAAATGGACATTTAAAACAAAATCCGACGCTTCAGGAAACATTATCAGATATAAAGCTCGTTTAGTAGCTAAAGGATATTGCCAAAAATTTGGGCACGACTACGACGAAACATTCGCACCAGTCGTAAAATATACTACAATAAGGACTATTTTGGCAATAGCAGCTCAAAGGAAAATGCACGTAAATCACTTCGATGTAAAAACAGCTTTTCTATATGGAGATCTGAAAGAAGATATATATATGAAGCAACCGGAAGGCTACATCTCTGCTTCAGAAGCAAATAAAGTCTGTAAACTGAATAAAAGTATCTACGGACTAAAACAAGCAGCCAGAAACTGGAATCACAAGATAGCTGAAATCCTGCGCAAACAAGGATACGTTCAAGGAAAGGCTGATCCATGTTCCTTCACACTAATCGAGAAAAATGCAAGAACTTACATAATCATTTACGTTGATGACATATTAGTCGCGAGCGACAAGTGTGAATCAATTCAAGAAGTTGAACGAATTCTCAAAGAATATTTCGACATTCGAAATCTTGGAGAAGTGTCTACATATCTAGGAATTGAAATCGAAAGAGAAAAAGACGGAAGCTTTAAGCTTCATCAAGCTAACAAGATTAATAGTATGATCGAAAAATTCGACGGAGAGTCACCAAAGAAACTAAGCTATACACCCATGACTACGAATTTTACGAAAAACCAAAACCACCAGGATGACGTTTTTCCCGATAATCGAAAGTATAGGGAAGCAGTGGGAGCACTTTTATATTTAGCAACAGTATCAAGACCTGACATAGCAAATTCTGTTGGAATACTTAGCAGAAAAGTAGAAAATCCATCAACATCGGACTGGAACGGTATCATTAAAATCATACGATATTTGAGAGCTACAATTAATTACAAATTACATCTAAAATCCAATGGTGCACCAGTCATCAAAGCTTACAGTGACGCTGATTGGGCAGGAGATACCTCCGACAGAAAATCCACATCCGGATATATATTTCAAATAGGAAACAGTACGGTATCATGGGGAAGCAAGAAACAAAATTGTGTCGCCCTATCTTCGACAGAAGCCGAATACATCGCTCTAGCCTTAACATTGCAGGAGCTACAATGGATTAGACAACTGATGGGAGATTTAGGTTTCGCTCAACAGGAAGCTAACATCGTATTCGAGGATAATATATCATGCATAAATCTTTCCCGAAAAGAGAAAGGAAGCAGTTACACCAAACACATCGATGTGAAATATCATTACGTATGTGATCTACAAAATCAAGGGATTGTTAAATTAATACACTGCAACAGTAAAATGATGTATGCAGACATGTTCACAAAACCTTTGCCCAGACAACAGCTGGAGTTTTCATTGAAAGGAATCGGGCTTACTTTGGGCAGAACAGCTCATCGAGTGGGAGATTGTGGAGCAATTAATAACGGCAGCGATGAGGCTGTACTCCCCCCTCACCCCAGCTAACTGTGATTGGACTTGATCCAAAAAACAAGGAGAAACATTCACTCCTTGTATGACTCACTTCTCGCGTTATGCAATGGACAGTAAACAACGCTTGTAATCATCTCTAGATATTTTTTTTTCTTCATATACCTAATAAATACGTTATTTTGTGTTTGCTAATACAATGATCGTGTTCCTTACCTCCGCAGCTTGGATTACACTTTATTAAGGTAAGAACTTTAATTCTGTTTTATTCATCTGCTCGTCTCGATTTAGCGAAGTTGTAACAGTAAACAGAAATGAACCACGATTACCTTCAACAACATGTAATTCAACTTGGGATGAAATCGAAATGAACTCCTTCCAGGACAAAAGCCACAAAACCACCATGATTTACTTGCAAAGGGTTTTTCACCAAAAGCAAAAGACCATGCTGAATCTCATTATCAAAGCAAAGATTTTTGGCAATGTTCAGTGTCACATGTACACAATTGAATGGCAGAAACGAAGGCTCCCTCATGCCCCCATTCTGATATGGCTCAAGGGAAAAATACATGTTAAGAGAGTCGATAAATTCATTAGTGCAGAAATACCGAATCCAGATGAAGATCCCCATTTGTTTAAATTTATAACTACACAGATGGATCATGGCCCGTATTGACTCATCAATCCTCATTCTCCATGCATGATAGATGGAAAATGTACTGAAAGATACCCACGTAATTTTCTATGAGAAACCCAGATAGGACAAGATGGGTATCCACTTTATAGTCGGAGGCAGCCAGAAGACGGGGCATTTACAGCAGACATCAATGTTTGAAGGTGTGAAGTGTTGGTGCACAATAGATGGATTGTTCCCTATTGTCCTCTTCTCTCAAAAATTTTTAATGCACATGGTAAACGCTGAATACTGTAATTCCGTGAAGTCTATAACGTATGTCTGTAAATATGTAAACAAAGGATCTGACATGGCTATTTTTGACGTAATGACTTCTGGAAATGAAATGAATGAAGTTCACCAATATGAAATGGGGGAAAAGGGAAGATATACCAGTAGCAATGAGGCTGTGTGGAGAATTCCGACCTTTCCAATTCACCAGCATTATCCTACTGTTATCCATTCAAGTGACCACCTTGAGAATGGACAACGAGTATATTTCACTTCTGCTAATGCAAGTGAACGGACGCAGGCTCCTCAAGAAACAACTTTGACCTCTTTCTTCCGGCTTTGTATTGAAGATGAGTTTGCTCGTGTATTGCTGTATCATCAAGTGCCAAAGTACTACACATGGAACAACACAAACAAGAAATTGAGCAGGCGTAAAATTGAAACCAATGTACCTGATCATCCTGGAATCAAGTCGAGTGATGGCTTCGATCGAGTGTATACCGTGCATCCAAACAACTCGGAATATTTTCACCTGAGATTGTTGTTGCATGAAGTTCAAGGCCCCAAGTCATTTCAAGAATTCCGAACAGTTGAAGGAAAAGCGTCTATGCCTCTTTGGAAACATAAACTATAAACTTTAAAAGGACTATTGAAGAATTATCTTCTAGCCTTGTGCAACAAAACAGAAATCAGAGGAAGGGTGTATAAGACCCTTTTATCCGAAGACGAAAAGCTTAACAAATGATCCAACTTGGGTTTACATAAGCGAAGCACTTTTGGTTTAACAGAAATACGTAACAAATAAAATTTCTAATATTTAAAAAATGAAAAAAATATCAGACTTCGGGTTCTTAGAGTTAAATACAAAATAATAATTTTAATGGCCTTAAAAAATTAACTTAATTTTCACAAATAAATTAAGGAGAAAAGTTAATAATAATTTTGGTGTGGGGTATGCGGTGCTTATGACATCTTATGATAGCAGGTTAACAGAGGTCATCTTGCAAAATCCTGCGGCCGTTTGTGTTACCCTTCCTGGCACACCATCCTAGCACCATTTTCCAACAGGATAATGCTAGACCCCATACGGTTCGCATATCTCTTGCTATCTTCGAGCTGTTGATACTGTTCCTTGGCCAGCAAAGTCACCAGTAAGTGGAACATGTATGGAATATGTTAGGCCACCAGACTGAGGCACCCCAAAATGTTTTAGATTTGGATCAACAGTTGAGAACTGTCTGGCAGGATGTATCCCAGGATGAGATCAGAAATCTTTATCGCTCTTTACGTCAACGTTTACAAACATTCATCCCCGCCAGGGACAGTTTCTCCAAATATTGATTTGAACATTCAGTGTGCATTTGTAGCCACTGATAGCTCCTATGGTCTTGAAAGTTTAATAATTAAATTATGAGCTTTAAGCACTTTCAACAAAAAAAGTCACTTTCTTCAGGGTGCTTCTTTATTTATTTATTTTGCAAAGGAGTGTATATGCAAGATGGACGTGACCTGAGAAATAGTACAACACACAAACACTGCATTCATAAAAAGTTGAGTTAACCTATGAGAAAATCCGAAATATATTTTAATTCTAATAGCAGATTACAAAGACAACTATACAAGCAAAGAAGAAAGAGAACAGCAAAACTAGAAAAAGAATCCACAGTATAATGTATAAATCTATTTTGTGTTTCGCCTCCCAATATCTTTTTCAAAGTGATCCAGCATTGTGCAGGGCAACGACTTAATATGAGGTATCCATTACCTCGTGAAGTTTGCACAATTTACAAATTCGGGTTAGGATAATGTTCATTCCATGTAGATGTTTTAAAAGTCAAGCATGGCCAGTAACAAGAAGAAAGATAGCAACAGATTTCTTTCTGGAGGATAAACAATTGTCATAAATTCTGTTGATCCACACTTTATGACGTTATGACGGTAGCTTTTTTTTTTCAAAAAGATTCTGTGTAGTAATTTTTTATTACTCTTCTGAAATTGTAAAAAGGGATGTCGTTGTCAGTTGTTGGAGAATAAAAAATTCGAAATTCCCCTTTAAATTCGAAATATGTGCCTAAATAAAATTCGAAAGTACATTCCTAGAGTTCAGTCAGTAGTCGTAATATTTTAAAATGAAAATGAGTTCAGTGAAATTCCTCCAACTCGATCTAGTAAAACATCTCCCAATCGCAATAAAATGAAGGACATTTAACTAGACCACTCTAAGAATACTCAGAGAGAGGAAATTAGTATTATGGCGCAAATATCCTAAATTATTCTCAGGTAAATTTCGAGTAGTTACCATAAAACACAAGATTACCTTAACACCTGACTCAATGGCAGAAACCATGTGTCTACAGAATTCCACAGTCATTAAAACAGCATGTAGAACATCAAATCGAAGATGGGTTTTGGTTTTATTTGAATCTGGCAAAGCACACGAGGGCTATGTGCTTAAGGAGAGGAGAGCTTTTTTAAGGCAAACTGACTTGTGGCCACGTTACACATTGGGAAAAGTATGAAAATACCCTTGCAGCGAGCCCATTCGCTGGGATTCAAACCCCGGTCGAACAAGCAGTGTTTAGCGATTTTACCCAACGGCTACTGGTGGGCTTTCAAACGGAAGAATTGTTACGATTCGGTTAAATCAAAGAAAGCGAAGTCGAGATTCTACATCTAGCGTCCATATAAAAGAAAGTGGAACCTTCAAACGCTGTTACAAAAACAAATGATTTTGCAATGGAAAACGTAAGCTATTTGATGTGCAAACGTAAGCTATTTGATGTTTGTGGAAGAGCAAACATTATAACTACTCTTGATATTTTAAAGGTTACAGAGGAATAGCTATACAAAAGCAGAGTAAAAAGCTCTCTTTTAAAATACTGTCGTTTCATTGTTATGTCGTTTGGACTAAAGAATGATCTGCCATTTTTTAGCACCTAATGAGCTTTTGCAAAGTATGGCGATTTCGCTTTTCCAGCACTGATGATATAATAGTATTTTCAAATTATTGGTGGACTCATTTACGCCACCTAAGGATTATACTATCGAAGATAAAAGAATTAGGTTTAAGGTTAATTTAGAAAAGTGCTCATTCATTGGACTCCAGATTAAATATTTAGGATATATTATTGGATTAAGAAAACATCAGAAAAATCCAGAGAAAATTCAAGCTCTCGGGAAACTTCTGTGACCGCAAACTATGAAAAGAATTAAAAACTTTGCACTTATCACAGTGAATATACTCCACACTATACAGAGAACTCATTACCACTCATATACCCTCTGGGGTCAAATATACTGGCATAGTATGATATTCTGACAGTTTCGTCTCTATGGGAATAAAATATGCGGATCCGGTTCCTACTGCCTATGAGGGAGTCTATACTTAAAAGTCCGGCGGTTGTGAATTATCTGTAAACACAGGAGCGTTGCGGAAAGCGAGAGGTTCTATTTCTCCTCTTAGGGGAGTTTTGACATGATAACCAATCTTCCGCCTTATACGGAGGCAAGGGGTCAATCTATATAGAGGATTAAGTTATGCCAGAACTCTTATAAATTTTGATTAATTGATACCACTCACACAATTAAACATAAAAGGAGTTCCCGAACAACATCCTTGGACTGCGATTCATAGAACGTCATTTCTAAAATTGAAGAAATCGTTCTCTTTTTGAGAAGACATTGATCTTTTTCGTAGTAAAAATTACTGATATACACTCATGTCCATAAATTAAGGATAATGCAAAATCAGGCAAAGGAAGAGTTAGAAGCAAGACAAATTTGACTTACTTGTAAAGCTTATTTATTAAACAAAGGTAAAGAGCAAAAAAGATGCTATATGTTTGATATTATTAAAAAAATTAGCGATTTTTTCTCCCTGGAGCAAATTACAAAAAAAACCTATTTACAAAAAATCAATATTACATGGTTGATATGATTGTTAAAACATTCTATGTCTCCCAGACGATGCAAAACAGTCCGTACAACGCCTAGGCATGCTGAGTATCAAATTATCGATCTGATCTTGGGGGATATTACACCACTCAAAAAGCAATGCTCTCCGAAGTTCCGGTAGACATGTAGGAAGAGGTTGACGGGCTGCAACTCGTCGGCCAAGCAAGTCCCACACATGCTCTACTGGATTCAAGTCCGGTGAGAATGCTGGCCAGTCCATACGGGTTATATCCTCCGATTGAAGGCATTTGCTTACGATGTTTGCACGGTGAGGACGGGCGTTGTCATCCATAAACACAAACTGTGCTCCCATGGCGCCCCAAAACAAACATACATATTGTTCTAGAATTACGTCCCGATAGATTTGGCTTGTCATGGTTCCAATTTGAACATGCAGGTCAGTTCTGGAACCCAGAATAATTCCACCCCAAACGAGCACTCTTGCACCACCGTAACGGTGTCGTTCAATGACGTTCTCTTGGTGGTAACGTGTACCTGGAGCTCTCCATATGAAAGTCCGGCGAGAATCAGACAGCAAGCTAAACCTGGACTCGCCGGAAAACATCATATAAGCCCACTGTTGCGGTGTCTACAATGCATGCTCTCTACTCCAGGCTAACCACAGGCGACAGTGAGTTGCAATAAGTGGAACGCATCTGACAGGTCTACGAGCATATAGACCAATCTGTCCTAAGCGTCTGTACACGGTCTGCCTTGAAATTGTCGTACCAGTGGCTGAAGAGAGCTGACGAGACAGGTCTGAGGCTGTGCTCTGCCTGTTTCTTTTGGCAATAACTGCCAAATACCGGTCCTCATTCGGCGTTGTAACTCTGGGGCGACCTGTGCTGTAACGTCTACTCACATTACCATCATCTTGGAATCGTTGCCAAAGCCTGGAGATGACACTCTGGGCAATTTCAAGTTCGTCTGATACTTCCAGTTGGGTACGCCCACATTCCAGACGGCCGATAATTCTACCACGTAAAAAAATCATCCAAATGCGTCCTTTGTGTCATAACTATTCGGTTATTGCACTGAAATTCTTATAAAGCGCCTTGGAACAATTTTACTTCTTTGACTGTATTCCTTATATATCACTCTCTTACACTCTCGTCATTGTGACGTAGCATCGGTGTCATCTGGTTACTTCCTGAAATTTGCATATGATTCTTGAAGATGTGTGTAGTGATTTTACAGGTGATATATTTATTTTAGAGTTCGATTTCCGCGTGACTCCGAATTATCCTTAATTTATGGACATGAGTGTAGTTCAACTTCATAGGAATGTGGTGAATCATTTATAGAAATTATATCATAATTCCCTCATCTAACTTGCATGAAAATTATAACATACTTTGAAATGATAAAACTTAATGATTCAGAAATGGTAATTCATTAATTACTTTTGCTACAAATTTTGTTATCCCAGTGAGTACTGGAAATTTAACTCCTTATCTAGTTTTCGAATTTTTTTTAGTATATAAAATGTTTAAGCAATCATCCTAGAGAATAATGTTATGATTATAAGTATCGATAATAATATATATACATATAGAATATTCAGTTATGGCAGAACATTATCATTTTAGGAGGCTATCTTAGGTTGCTGGTCATTTATGATGCACATTCGAAGCATTTACTGTCACATGTTCACCATTTTTAATCTTAGGGAAAACTTTAAATCCTGACTTACAGTCTTGATATAAAATGAAAAACTGAAGAAGAAAAGAAAGCAATTACTATAATATGTGATTCATTAACAGAATTAACAGAAGAAGGCAAGATATCTTTTGATGAAAACGCACCGTAGTGGAATAGCTAGAAGGTATATGAAAATACTCTACATGTATTGCAGAAACTAGAAGCTCTTGAAAGATTTTGGTCAGTTGAGCAAAATTTGAATCCTTCTTTGTTTAAGAAAGCTTTGTTTCATATTTATTCCAGATGAAGGGACTTGCCTTGCTTAGTTTGTAATTATTTTTACTCATAATCTTTAAATAACTGATTAGCAGATTTCTGGATTGAAAATTAATGTCTCAAGACCACTTTTCTACTTGTACTTTGCTGTTTTAATATACTATTACATGAATATAAAGAAAAATTAATTAATTTTTTATGTTTGCCATTTGAGTTTTCAGTATTAACTGCGTTATATTTTAAGGGGGCCCACCAGCGGCCGAGCGGTAAAGTCGCTGAACACTAGTAGTTCGGTCCAAGGTTCGAATCCCGCGAACGGGCTGGCTGCATGGGTGTTTTCATGGTTTTCCCCATGTGTAACGTGTATACGAGCCAGTTTTCCTTAGAAAGTCCTCCACGAAGGGATCCCTCCCTTTAGGCAGATAGCCCTAGTGCGCTTTGCCATAATTAAATACACCACAACACCAACACCACGTGTTATATTTTATGCTGTAAAATCACTATTAAGTGCAAAGCAAGTTCGTGGTTATCTCCGTAGTAAATAAATTATTATTAAGTACCTAACATTTAGAACATTCTGAAATACTCTATGATATATGTTTAAAAATTCTCTGAATTTTTATTTAAAGAACTAACTGACGTATTTCATATTTAGTTTTGATTTAAATATTTTATATGCTAGCCCCAGATAAATATAAACCTAATTTTATTAGAAAAATAGTTAAAAATCACTTTATGAACTAGGTATGCACTGGGAAGTCACTTACATCCGAACTGTGCTTTCAAAGAAGATAAAAGAAGATAAAGCAAACTCATTTCCTCTCTTACATTAGTTTTCATACTTGTTCGGAAGATTTTCTTGAGAGCAAAAAACGATAACTCATATAAATTTCGCACTAATAATCCATTGTTATAAATGGTTAGAACTATAATTTTTACCATTTAACATTGTTAGAATACTGCACTTTTATGAAATAAATCAGTCTTAAGCTATTTACTTACTCTAAATCAATGGAGAAATATGTAAAGGAACTCATGCATATTTATAGTTATTTCTTCTTTCTCAAAAGAAATATTTTAGTATTGATAAGCTTTAATTTTTTCAGTTTTATTTAACATTTCCGATATCAGATAGTTCACAGAAAATAATTTGAAATGTCTACCTTCCAATTTCTCAGTGAAAGTAAAAACAAAACGTTTGGTTTCACACTTTTTTCTAGAAAAATGCGGAAAAGAAAGAAGTGATTTTTTTTATATATTTGCACATTAAAGAATGAAAACATTACTGTACCTAGTGTAAAAGTTATAAACTATATATAAAATAAAGTACTTTTAGTTGGGTAAAAAGTGGAGCAAACGGTCTGTTACATTTAAACCATGCTATTCCACTGTTCGCTTTGGTTTAAAATCGGTTTTGTGGAACGGAGATAAAAGACCATTTCGTGTTCTGTAACGGAATGGGTGAAAACATCCTAATATGCAACGAAAAAAGAAATTCCTTACCTTAATCTTAAAAACTTCTTCCTTAGATACATTAAATGAATGCTACTAAAATGATTCAGTGCATAGCTTCGCTGCATGAACAAAATGGAGTGCTAATATACTATTGTAAGTTAATAAAAATAAATTATGAATATAATTCTTAGACATACCACATGAATACAAACTTTTCGGGAACTCTTAAGAAATGCAGCCAGAAATGCAAGTATCGAAGGTGTCTGTTTTAGCCTAGATTTAATTTGCTCTATAATGGTTTTACAGTAGACGTATGTTTTATTAAAGGTATGTGCCTAAAACCCAATTTTTAGGCTCATACTTTGTTTAAAAATATACTCTATTATGCATTACGCATTTTATTCAAACATTTAACGTTTGAACGTCTTGATCATTTCCTAAGTCCATGAAATCCTATCTATCAGTAATTAAATGGAAAACTGAGGATATCCAACAAATACTATTGGCATAGTCTACATTCGTTAAATTAAGGAAATAAAATTACGTTTCTTTTACATAATTCAGCCTGAAACTTTAAAAGCTACTACTTTAAGCAAATTAAATAGGGTTTTTTTTTTAATATTTTCTTAAAAAATGTTCTTCTTCAGCTTCTAGAGATTTTACTTTTTTTCTAGAATTGATTCTGCAGATGCTGTATGTTCTAAGATCTTTTGTACACAATTACCACTATCTGATACCCTATTCAATGTTGAAACACACTTTTAAAAATCCTTTCCAAATTTTGATAATAATTTCATTTCAAGTAGCTTAATTCTATATAATTTCACAATCAGTATCAATAAAATCTTTAACTTCAGTGGAATCCTTAAGCTCAGTCAGATTCTTAAGAGTCTCAGCCAGATTCTTAAGGCCTGTTTTTCAAATTCCACATGCATTGTGTTTCTGACCAGTGACCAGTGTTTCCGATGAGTTCTTTTTACGATTGGTAAGCTCTATATATTCCAAAGAACCATTTTTTATGTTTCAGCACACTAAATGAAAAAATACTAAGCTAAATATTGTTTTTAATACATCCTTTTAAACCTTCATAAAAAGATTTGCGTATCATAATGACATTATAAATGTAAGTGTGATTATAAATTAATGCGAAAATAATATTAAAAACGTCCATAATTTCGCTTAATATAAAAAATATATAATATATCCAATTTTAAATTAAATAAATATTAATTAAGTTAATTGGAATTAATTGGCTCAATTAATTGGCTCATTAGTTAAATCTAATTTTAATTATGAGTTTGAAACTGCTAGAGGAAAACCGAAAGATTTAACTAAAAATGGAATAATATATAATTTACGCATTCACAGAAAATCCATTGCAGAAATAAAATTAATTTATTATTTTAAAAATTTGCTTAATAGCACGTTGTTTTATTATCTTCGTTTTTCTGCAGTATGAAAACTTTATTGCAGTCAACAGAGTTAAAAGAGTTTCTTTAACCTCAACGAAAAATAAATTCGTAATTGTTATTCAAAAAATGTGACGCTAAGACGTAGGACCTTTTCAAATGATTAAGTTTCTTTGAATCGCATCATAGCTAAAGCGATTTTGAGTGTTTAGTTATAATAAAAAAGCAGAGGTATAAAATGTTTATTGAAGAACACTTTATTTAGCAATATATTTAATAGAATCAGTTTTCCATAAATGACTGATGAGTAATTTTTATTAAACGGAAAGCCTTGTTTTTTAAATAAAGAGCTATCATTATAGCTGAGTGAATAAGAAGATATGAGTTTAAAATATATAATAGATAATGGATTCTAATTAATTCAAAATAGTAGGGACTAGCAATTTTTTTTCATGTACTGGAATATGAGCTTTAAAGGGGATTTACTGGGAAAAGAAATAAAGGTAAATTAAAAAGTGTTTTTTTACTTGTTACTTATTTACAAATACCTGCATATGTATATTGCTTTAAAAAGTTAAGTGTACGACAGTAAATGTCACTTCACTAACACGTTATTCTTCGATTGACTCAAAACTTTATTATGAAATAACGCAATTTGATTAAATGTTCATGAATAAAAAATATTTGGATAAACAAAATTTATAAGTATATTTTTAACCATTTATATATGTACATCTCTATTTTGGCATTCTTAAATAAAAGATAAGCTGTGCAAATCAATGAAACTTACCTTAATAAGGGATATGACTAATTCGAACTTCATATAAGTTCTGTAGTGGATTTTCCTTACTTTAAGTGGTCATGCGCACATTTCAGAGGACAGTAATCTGAAGTATCTGAAGGATCTGGAAAGTATCTGAAGATGATATACGGGCAAAGATAGCATGTTCAAGGTATTTCAAAATTTTGATTGATGGGGTTGACCTTGGGCAAATAGGATGACCATTTCATGTGAGCAGTGTCTACACTCTCAAGGTACTTGTACACCAAGAATCCATCTGATTCCATGTGAATTATCGTCCATACAGCTGCAGCATGCAGTTTCATAACGAAATCACAGACTTCCTCCCGATGGCTTTGAGCCATCTCATTACATCCTTTGATGATGAGCAGATAGATAAGGTAACTCAAAAAATATCCAGCCGACACTATTACTCTGCCAGCACTGAAGTCGCGGTGTTTATTCCTATTACTCAGCTCGTTTCGTGTTCGATCTTCTCTCCGGATCGTCACTTACTTATCATCGGACTCTAGCGCAAATCTTCACACATTCGTAATCAGTACGTCGGATCATACAACTGCTTTCCTGTTCGCAATCTTAAACCCCGCTTTTTCAAATCCTATTCTTTGATTTTGACGTTAAAAGTGCTCAGACTTGTGGTACGTGGGCCTATAATCATCTCCACAACATAATCGCAGATATTGACCTTCCAACTATTATAGTAACTATTGCAGTTACATGTGGCGCGGTCACTTATCTTTCCTGATAAAGCCATATATTATTGTTAGAGCTTAATGTATTCCTCGGAGTACAGAGAACAGGTGGCTGGACAACAGTCTGACATTTTGAGATTGTTTCCAAAGACAAGGAATTACAGAATGGAAAATACTAGCACCTTTGATAGACTTTCTACTTCAAGCTGGCCGACAGCACCCCAATGCTGGGAACCATCCATTTGCCTTCTTTGGATCATATTTAATCTTATCCAATCAAAAGCAACTAGAACCAACTTTTAAATTTTTTTTGTTATCAGTTAAACTGACTTACATGAAGGCTTCAAAAAGACATCGTCTTCGATCAGTGCCTAGTTTTCATATTTTTAGAGAGTAAGTATTTCTTTAGTTATATCATATGATATCTTCATATACCCTTTCTATGTGCACAACGAGTTTCACTCAAATGAGAGTACTCGAGTCAAAGTTTAGAATTTGTGCTATTTGCTTAACTTTTTGAAGGCAATGTATATGCGTTCTACAAAGAAAATTCCTCATTAGTTCTCGGTTTGGCTCTTTTTCGTCTTATAACAGGTATTGACATTCGTCATCTAATAAAATCTGCATAAGAATTAATATAAGTAAACGCTCAGTCGATGACGCAATTGATATTCCTGTTAGCAACAAGCATACCCCAATAGGCATATAATGATTTTTGAAGATTCGGATTTTCTTCCTCTTTTTATTTCCCCTGCGTGTTGGCAACTTTATTGGCACTTAGCAGTCCACAGATTTCTAAATCCTTGGTAATTGAACAATAACTTAGGAATGTAAGATTTCCGCATCTGAATGTTTTCTATGAAACTTTAAGAAATGAGCTGTAGTTTAACGGAGGTATTGGCTACAAGTAAGTTTGCATTTCTCATGTATAGGACGTGCCCTGTAACTTCTAAATTCCCTAGCGATTGCACGTGATAATTTTCATCGAAAATGGATTAACTGAAAAAAAATGGTTTTAAAATTTCGGAAAAAACACATATAGGGCATAGAAACGATCGCCATGTTCTAAACGAATACAGACAGTGGATCGAAATAAGCTAGGTAACATCAAGTCAAAAGCCCATGGTATGCTCAAATGGTTGGTGGTAAAAATAAGTGAGTAGCCGTACTTTCGAAGACTAAAAAATATTAAAAATTTTAAGTTATTCAGTAACACGACGACGCTGCTAAAATTACAGATTAAATTTTCTGATTTAAAAATCTGTCGTTGTTAGCAAATGCTAGCTAAAAAAATCGAACGGTTTCCGAAAAACCGCCATAATTCGATAAATAATTTTACAAATTCCAAGAAACCTTCATTTGGCAAATTAGCTGTTGATTTGTTCAATGACCTAAAAGTAATTCTGCTTTTGCTAATTTGACTATTAGATAAGGATACGCGAGAAACGTTATATGTAAAAAGGAATCTTTATCGAATTTTCAAAAGATTCCTTGGGAAATATTCTATAGTCATCACAATTACATACGAATAAAAAAAGTATCGAATTGGTGGAAAAGTTTTAAAGATTAATTTCGAGATTTAACCGAAACAGACAAAGATATAAACGGTAGTTAAATAAAACGAAAAGGAGGAAACAATAGGTAAATTCTTAAGTTTTTTTAATTGTCATGACTCACAGTTCTTCTTAACAGAGATTTTTTATAGTTAGATAATTAGGGTTTAGATTTCTCACTTAGATTTGAGCAAATTATTATTTCTGTAATTGCCTGCCTAGACCTCTCCGGTTCTCTTTCCCTCTCAAGAAACATTGCTAGATTTTACAAGCCTAAAAATGTTCTATAATTCGAAACGCAATTCAATACATTGATGTACTTAATAATTGTATTGTAATTAATGCTGATTTCAGCTTAATAATTAAAATTAATCTTATCGGTACCCATTAGAGACTTAGAAGAGCGTCTCCAGTATGGTACTCCCTACAACCTTGGAGTTCCGAGTATAAAACTGAGGATTCAAAAAAAAAAAAAAAGAAGAAGAAGAAGAAGAAGAATCGTGTTGCGGATTGCGCGTAACTTTAAATAGATTGTAAAGTATATTTTAATTTTATAACAATTATTTTAAGTTTATGAGACTTTCCTATCTCTTCTATCTTGAGATTACAGTTATTCGCTTAGCTGTTCACTAGGTTCCTCAACGCTCAATTAGTAGACTACAAGTGAAAAGCCCTACAACATAATTGCTTTAAAAGTACTGCAGACCCTGTAATGACCTTTCTTTTCGCTACAGCAGCGGCAATAAAACTCATATGAAGAGAGATATGAATGCAGAAATAGGAGGGACGCAACCTAAGTAAAAGCGTAGGGATGGGCAGGAGGAAAAATAGCCTTCTTTCAAACATATATTTAACTTGTATGTAGCTGTGTAATAAACGGTTTGGTAATGAGGATTGCGAGCTGATACATTACGTTTAGATCTGGAGATGAAATAATATTCCGCTCACATTACTTTTATTGAAAATTCCTGTACTTTTGTATCTGAAAACAAGCTACTTTTGTTTCAGTAAACCAAAATCTGCACATTCCCTGCTGCTTCTGAACTTCATTTGTACCTGTAATCCAGAACCTGCATATTTCACTGCCTGTCTACCATTTCACTTACCTATATAAAAAATACAAATAAATATAAAATAAAAATTGCATACGCATTGTGGTAACTTGTGAATTTATTCTTCTTCATTTTTAGAATGAAACTAATTAAACAGTTTTATTTCGGTGACTAGTTTTGGTCTTTAATGTTTCGCATGCTGGTGTAAATAATATTTCTTAAATACAAAAATAGCAGTATCAGAACTGCAGAATCAAACTGCGGGGAAAATGTATCAGAACTTCTGTTTGTATTTTAAGACATAATCTACTCAAATCATGATTTCGAATTTTCCACTGCTCTTCGCTGTTTAAATTGGATAAGAACATAAATAATCTCACCGTATAAAAACATGGAACATAAATGTTCTCACCGACAGCCAAGCAGCAAAACTGCTTAAAATATTTTTTTATAAAATCCTCACCAATATAATAGAACATTAATAATATCTCAACCCAAAACGTAATTAACTGCACAATTTCCTGGATAAGAGGGCGCTCCCACCACCAAGGAAATGAGAAGGCGGATGAACATGCGAATCAAACAACACAAATGCAAATAGGTTCATTTGTCAACATCCCTTGGCCGCGCTGTCATCTAAATTACAAATTGAAGAAAATAGCACTGGAGAGAGGGCAAGAAGAAGAGACCATTCTATAAGAGAGGAGAAGCACGATTTCTTCCAAAAGTTTCGGAAAATCTAACCTTTTCCAACCTCTTTCTTTTCCAGTGTGTAGCCCGTCATGGCCCCTTCCCCACATATTTCTTCAATAAGTTTCTTCGACAGAAATTTTTCTTCTTCTAACATTCGAGTATCTAGGGAACGGGGAAACCCAATCCACTACGTCTTCCAATGCCCAATGAACAAAACATTTCATCTGAATCATCTTCTAAATCCTGACTGGATATTTAAAAGATTTATCATTAAAACTCCATCCTACATCAACAAAATTAAAATATTGAAAAGAATATTAATTTATTATTGCTAATAGCGTCGTTGACCTGTTACAAAGGTTCTTAAATGAAATGTAGTTTTAAGGCTATATTTTAATAAATATAATATAAATTCGTATGGTATTCGTTTATAGCATTTTATTTCATTTCTTATCAATTACACTAAGATAGTATTATTTATTCAAAAATATTTGTATTATGACATATGTAGGACTATAATTAGGACTGCAATTGACTATATTGCTCTAGGACAACTGACTATATTGCTCTAGGACAACTGACTGTATTTCTCGAGGACAACTGACTATATTGTTCTAGGACAAAAATTTTTGTATTACTTTACAAGTAAGTACGAATTAACTTGATCAATGTACCACGTAATAGTGTAGCTAGGTAAGTAATATTGTACTAAGGCGCTTGGTTGAATGCTCTTTGCGGATGGGCACAGAAGCCGTTGCGTACTCAAGATGGTTAGTGGATGGAGGCGTTACCTGGTGCCAAAGTGGAGATGTACTGGCGCCTCTTCCACTTTTACCTCTGCCTCTCTACTTAAATTTCAGTGAAGTTCGATTTTAAAATTGTTTTCTCCTATAAATTAAGAAGAAGTTACTTCATATTTAAATTACAACTGCCATGTAAAACATTATAAAACTTGTCAGCATATGCAAAAGATCAATAATTTCCATTTTCTAATGCAGCACTTTGCCATTATAAATAAAATGGTAGTTCATTTCTTAGTGCACCTGTGCGCATTATTTTACTTCACGGTTTCGTCAGACCTTCATAAATCACCAAATTTACTTGCAGGTTGCATTCCTATGTAGATAACGAAAATATTCTCTAGGATATGGTTTCCGACGAACGGGCCAGCTCCACAGAATTTCATGATTTTTCCCATGTGTAAGCCTTAGAATGTTCTTGCCTTAGATGACTTTGCGTAGAAGCATCATTTCTAAGATGAATAGTCTTCACTTGTTTTAGAATATTCAGTTAACCAACTAATCTTTAAAAATGTTCTTAAAATCACCACTTTGAAATCACAATAAATGACTCCCGCCTGTTTTATCTCTAATTTATTGTCATAAAGAGATTTGCGAACCATTCCCAGGGAAGGGAAATCTGAAGTTAAGGCCAATATGGGCAAAAATTCAAATTCGATGAACTAATGAAAAATTCAAGTTAAGGTACATAGTTTCTGTAACATTAGAAACTTCATAAGAAATCGTTAAAAAAGGCCATGATAATGAAAACAGATGTTTCATATTGTTAATTTTCTAAACTTAAAATATTTATTCCATTAAAAAATTAGCATTGTTCACGTTTCCCGCTTTTTCTTCCTGTAATACACAATAGTCTAAATTTAAGAAAATTTAATACTGTCTAGAATTTCTATAAGTTCAAGTATCAATTTATAAATTTTTCTGGTTAAACAAACAGTCATTCTTTGCTCCCTTGAATTTTAGTTGCCGTATACACCTGCAACAAATCTCATTTCAAAAATAACCAAGATTTCCCTAAAGTGAAAATCATTAACTATAGTTTAACAGTCGAAAATATCATAGCCATTTGTTCAGCTGATATGACTCAAACTTCTTACTCATCTAACAGAAGGTTAGTCATTTCTTATCTTAAGAAGATTGTTCTTCCGAGCCGATAAATTCCTAACTGTCTATGTAATTTGCTATAAAATCTTACTATCTTACATCGTCATCATTCTGGCTTACCGCCTCATAATTTTTGTCTAATCTCTTAAACTCTGCTGTGAAGGACAATTTCTTTCTTAGTCGAGACATTTTCTTTTTTTAACAATATGCTAAATAAGCATTCTTTACTTTCTTCTAATCTCTTAAGGTCAATTGCCTTTGTTGCAGACTTACGAAACCATTAAACTGTCTTCATGCTAACTTCGGCTTTTATCTTTATAGCCTTTCTTGCAAGCTGAATTAATAAATTTCCTTTTACAAGTTCTTGAATATAAAAATGTTTAGTTCGTTTACTCTTACGAAAGAAATTAGTATAACAGATATTAAAATTTAAATAAGACTTTGGTTATTCACTCATAAATGCAGCCAATATCTGCAAAGTGAATATTTTAATGCTAAATAGATAGAAATGTAGTATTTTCGATGAATCGAGCATTTTTTTTTACTTTGCAAAGAAACCATACGAGTCAGTACTTCACTTTATTTGTTATGCAAACTGTATTTATGTCTTTGAACTGAGGAACGGCCCAGACGCAAATTTTTTAGGGTTTTTAAGCGTGCGTTTGGAGCTTAAAGGTTGCTGGGAATTACTGGAGTTACAACGAGGCAGAGGTTCTTTGAGATGCGCTTCTGAATCTAGAGGTTTACCGAGTTTTGTCGCCTTTTCTCAGCCAAAGTGATGTTTGAAAAATCAATAAAGAGATTCTGTCAAGATGATGTCTCTGAAGTTATTGAAGTTCTAAGCTAAGGTAATCGCAACTCACTTTACGGTCCACTTTTAATGAACAACGGAGTACACATGGTTTTTGGTCCGTCGAGCCGGAGCTGCAGTAAATTGGTGAGTCAGTGTATTTCTGTATCTATCTTAATAGATAATGTAATTTACAACGAGTACAATTACAAATCAAGAAAGCGTGCAGCTAAAGCTAAGTTAACTAAACTAAAGGAGAAAATTACACTGATTTACGACTCTGCTGATTATGCTCAGTTAGAACTTTTCTAAATCAGATTATGTAATGACTGAAATTTCGGATATTTTTAGTAACATTTTTGTAGTTTGAGAAGAAAAAGTATTGACTTCTTTACTGAAGAACAACAAAATATCTAAACTACTGTTGATGAGTTATTTTTAATTCTGACTAATGTTAAGAATGCTAAAGATATCAGTGCGGAAGCTAAATCTTGTAAAATAGTTATTATTCGCATACGTAAGCTAACGCTTCCTGTATTTAGTGGTAGTGCTGAAGAATAGTTATCATTTTTTGATTTATTTAAAACGGCACTAGTGGATAATGACAGATTATTGGGTGCACAAATATTACAATATTTAAAATATTGTTAGAGGAAGATGCATTAAGGATTGTTCAAGTTTAACTATTTGTGATGGAAATTTTAAAATCGCATGGAGTTTACTGTGTCAAAGATTTTCACATAAGAGAGAATTACTTTTATCGTTATTAAAGAAAATCTTGTATTTACCATATTTACAAACTGAAAATCCTAGTCCGTTATTAGCGTTAATAGACACCGTAAGTGTATGTTCATTTGAGAATTTGGATTTCAAAGTAGGACAATTGATTTTTGATGCTAATAGTACAAATTAAATCAGATTATTTTACGAGAGGATTGTGGGAAAGAACGTTAAATCGTGAGGAAATACCAACCCTTAATGATCTGCTAGAATTCTTAAAATCTCATTTCAGAACTCTGCAAGCAGGTAAACAACAAAGCGTTAAAAACAAACTGTGAGAGACAAATTATCCTCATTTTGGCTTCAGAGATTCGCGCGCTGTGTACATATTACAGAGCCAGTTATTCAGTATTAAAATGTAATAAGTTTTTAAACATGAATGTTCCGGAGAGTGTTAATTTTGTCAAGAAAAACAATATGGGTTTTAATTGTTTAGTTTCAAATCATAAAGCTTTCGAGTGTAGAAGTATTCATAAAAGTAAGAAGTGCTTTAAAAATCATCACACAATTACTGCTTTTCAAAAGAGTTGAAAATGAGTCAAAACCGCGCAGAGTTACGAACAGTTCGAACGAATTATCGGTGACGGCTAAGCCATTTTTCCCCGGGCCGGAATCTGTTACTCAATGGGCTAAGTCAGGGGAGAATTTCATGAGTTCTAGTCCAGTAATTAAATCTTGTGTGTCAAACTAATTTTCAGCGTGAAGTTTTATTATGCAAGGCTATTATTAAAGTGTTAGATTCAGCTGGCGTTACCTATTGTGCAGAGCCCTCCTTGATCCTGGCAGGCAAGCATGCCTTATTTCAGAAGATTGCGTACAGAGACTAGAGTTACCAAGAAGAAATGTTAAAGTTTTTATTTCATGTTTAGGGTCGTTGGATACGAAAACTAATGGAATTGCGCAAATAAATTTCGTCCCGCAGTTTCCAGCGAAAGTGTTATTTACAACACTAGTATTTATCAGCAATAGAATTATTGGAACATTGCCGCATTTTACATACATTAGATAAGAAGCATACTGAGGAATATAATAATTTAATATTGGCGAATCCAACATTCTACAAGAGTGGGCCTGTTGATATACGTTTAGGCATAAATATCGCTTTACCTCTTTTGAAGGGAGAAACGATTAAAGATTCACACGAAAGAAACGATTCGAAGAAGAAAGCCTCTTGTTCGGAACTAGGATGGATTATTTCGAGTAGTGTGAATAATTCAACAGAAGCTAATCTCACTATCTGTGTGAATAATATACAAGTGGAAACTGAGAAGTTGCTGTCTAACTTTTGGAAATTGGATGCTGTGCCAACATATGATATGCTTACTAATTCGGAGGGAGCATGCAAGGATTTCTTCGAATCTACATTTACGAGAGAGGAAAGTGGTGTATATACTGCGAAATTACCGTTTCATTCTCCGCCTTCTCAGCTTGGAGATTCGAGACGGTTAGCTTTGCGTAGATTCAAGTCTTTAGAGAATTCACTTTTAAAAAGGCCCCGGATATATTAACAAAATAAGGATTTCATGAGGGAATATCTTGAGCTGAGACATATAGAAGGAATGCCTGAGAGAGAGATTTTTATTGATTCTACGTATTACATGCCTCATCATGCCGTGAAGAAGGAATCAAGTACTACTACTAGGCTGAGGGCTAAAACAGCGTCGGAACTTTCATTAAATGACTTTTGATGGTTGGACCAAGAGTTCAGCAAGAGCTGTTTCCAATTCTTCTACGGTTCAAAACTTACAAAATTGAGGTATGTGCCGATGTAGATAAGATGTTCAGACAAATTCGTGTCCATCCAGAAGATACAAATTGGGAACGAATACTATGGAGGAATAGTCCTAGTGAGCCCATGAGTACATTCAGATTAGTAACAGTCACGTATGGGACTGCCTGTTCACCACATTTGTCTACTAGACTAATGAAACAACTTGCATTAGATGAAAACGCCAGATTCCCTTTGCCAAATTGCTCTTCGCGACTTTTATGTTGATGATTTGCTGTCAGGTATACGAAGGGAAGAGGAAGCGAATGTTTTAGTTCAGCAGTTAATTGAAATGATGGAAAAGGGTGGAAAAGATTGAAATGATGGAAATTGAAATGATGGAAAAAGTCCGCTTAAGGAAGTGGATTTCAAATAGTTCAGCTATTTTAGAGAATATTCCTTAGTGGTTACGAGAATCCGGTACTTCTCTGGAAATAATCAATGATAAGAAAGTGTATGAAAGTATGAGTGTGAATGAAAGAAAGGTATTGGGCATTAATTGGAATACCTCAAGTGATACATTTCATTCTTCAGAATGCATAAATGATAAGGTGTTTACCAAGAGGACTGTTTTATCAGAAGTAGCCAAAATCTTTGATCCAGTGGTATGGTTAGCGCCAACAATGATATACTCGAAAATATTATTACAATTGTTGTGGTGTTTACAGCTTGGTTAGGATGAAATCATTGACAAGAGAATAAGTAGAAAGCGAAATCGTTTTTACCTATAATTGCCCTTACTATCAAGCTTACTAATTCCTAGGTATGTGTTGAGTCCGAAGACATTATTGTCTACACCGGAAAAAAGAGTTGCCAAGTTTGAGCCCAGGTTTGAAGGGCCGTAAATCATTGAAAGGATTAAATATGCGACGTTTCATTTAAAGGCTGCAATTGGCCAGCAGATAATTGCTAATACTGATAAAAAAAAAACCTTATTATAGTCGTTCTTATAGTAGGAAAGTTCTCCCGCAACCAACACCAATACCACCAGAAAAAAGGAAAAGAAGAGCGGAAGGCAATCCAGTAAGACGAGTGGCATTACAACGGAATCCGAATTCAAAGAAGCAGACTTCGCCAGATAGTCAGCGTTACCCCAGCGACAACCACCCCAAGAGATATCAGAGAAGCGACAGAGCGAAGAATCGCCAAAGGAACAGCCGACGCGGTAGCTGTACCGTTCCAGAAAGCCAGAAAACCATGAGGAGGTTTAAAGATCCTCAGCAACAAAGTAGCCCCAGGAGGTAAAGAGGAAACCAGAGTTCCATAAACCTCTGCCGATCAGGCTATCAGCGCGTTTCATCGACAGAGAGAAGAAAATAAAGGAAATTCCGAAGAAGGATACTAGCCATCCAAGGAGAAGGATGAAACTCCAAGCGCTATGATATCCTATTTTTGAGCAGTTTTGTCTTCTCAGAGTGGAGGAGTTTAGAAACCAAAAAGATAAGTGAAAGCTTTCTTTGTTTGCTATTTTGCATTAAAAGTTCAATTTATGTCATCTTGTTTAAAGCTACTAAATGCTGTTTAAAGCAAGAAGTTTGAATTCGCAAGTTTGCGAGAATTAAGTTTGTAATTATCTTTTAAGCAAAAATATTTCTGAATTAGCAAGTTTGGGAGAAATTAGTTTGTAAATACATTTTTGAGAATTTGCAAGTTGTAAGAAACTACCTGAGAATATTTTTAGTTGAAAAGACTTGAATTAATAGTGAAAATTTTTAATTTAAAATTAAGATTTTAGAAAAATATTGTAAATTGTGTATAGCAACTATAACTAATGAGGTAAAATGAATTTAAAATTGTTATATGTTAAATGTAAAAGAATGTTGTACTGAAAGTAAAAATTTTAAATGTCAGTTGTAAAAGTACCTTATCTTCTTTGCCAAGTTAAACTTTTATAAATCTAAACTTTAGTCAAAATGCAAGTGCAAAAATCTTGTATAAATGAATGATTCGAAAGAAAGTACAGAATGAATGTGTTTAATTTGGTTCTCCACCCAACACTTAAAAGTTTAAATCAAGCTCTCTTATAGCACATTAGGTGCAGTATTTAGGGAGTTTGCTAAGGTCAGGAATGTCACGTTTTAACTAATTGTAGATAATGGTTAGTGGTAGCGTATATTCGCGGTAACACAAAAATAACACGCTCAGTTCATTCAGAACAAATATCTGAAGAGCGTAAAGGGAAGAAGAATTAAAGATATGTGTGAATGAAAGCTGTTTGAGGGCAATAATGTGTATTTGTATAATACACATTATTATGTTCCAATAATGTGTATTTGTAAGGGAGATGGAAATGTTTGTAAAAGCATAATAATACTGTTTCCTTCCAGATAATTTGGAAGGACCAAGACGAAACAGCGTATTTGAACTCAAGAGGAAGCAGATGATTGTACTCAATCAAATTGTAAATTTGTAAAAATTATTTTTCTTAGTTTTAGTCTAGCTTTAGATCTTTTTGTAAAGTTGTCCCTAAACAGAAACTTTCATGATGAGATTGATTGAAGAATACAGAGTTTTATAAGTTTAAAATTCAAGTTTAAGAAGTGTTTTTAGAATTTACACTCTTAAACAAGGTCGTTGTGAGACCTCCTTCTTCGAGTAGTTAAATTCTGGTGAGGAAAGATGTAAGGTTTATCCTAAGTTTCCAAAAGTTTAGTTAAAGCTACTTTCCTCTTCCTAATTTCAGTTTACAATTTCCTACCAGAATGGGATTTTAGAATCGCGTTTAATGCAAATTAGTGGTATTTAAGTCGAAGAGAGACAGTCTCAGAGTTTCTGACTAGCGCGCGTTGGCCTTTTGGCTACTCACTCTAAGTTGTACTAAGCTCGGCCGTATTTCAGGCCCTTGATAGCTTGCTAGCTTATTCGATATTTAGGGGCCAACTACTTGAACTTTTGAAAGCTTCGTCTATATCATTTTAGTTAAGCATTAGTTAAGTTTTATTTCTTATTAATTTGAGTTCGAGTCCAAGTGGAAGCTTTGCTGTACGCTCTGAGAAAGAAGCCAACTGTTAAATTCTTATTTTGAGAAATAAAGGGTAATTAACCCTTCTTGAGTTTACGACTCTGTTCCTGAATTAAAGCGATTATTCGCTTATTATTCGCCCAGGTTCCTACACATTTAGATGTTAGATAAAAGGATGGAACCCCAAACAACGGGTAGACCGGATATTTTGTAATATTATTTAATTTCCTATAATCTATGGCAAGGCGCTATGATTTACTTTCCGTAGGGGGTAAATTATTTTTCTTACGACATAATACGACTGGGCTTGCGAACGGACTATTAGAAGGCACAAATATTTTATTTTTAGCATTTCCTTAACATGCTCTACAATAATTGCCTCTTTAACCATATCATACCTGTAAAGGGTAAATTATCTCCTATGTCGACTGAGTGGTTTACAACATGAGTTAGTTGGTCACTAACCCAGGTTGGTCACTAAATAAATCTGCAAAGTTCCTTACCAATCCTTGGATTTTTTTTTCTTTTTCGTCCTCTTTCAGGCCATTTAGCTTCGTCGCTGGATGGTTAACTTCCTTTCAGTCTATTTAACTCCATCGCTGCAATTTAAATTCCTCAGGTTTCTTCTTTGCCATGTCCAGCGTGGTGGTGGCCTCTTGGAAATTTATTCTTGCTTCCACTGACTTGAGGAAGTCCATACTTAAAATGGCATTAGCTTGCAAATTTGTAACTACAAGGAAAGTAACTTTCAATTGCTCACCTTTTGCCTGCACGTATAGTGGCAGGTTTCCAATGCAATCGCACGTTATTCCTTGGGCTGCAGTCACCGCTGTACCTTCTCTTTTGCATATTCTATAACGTCGGAAATTCTACCTAAAGAATTTTCCCCCAGAAAACTACTCTGTGCTCCCGTGTCTATTAATGCGATTGCCGGTACGTTATTTAAAAGAACTTATACCTCTGGTAATTGTACATTTTTAACCGCCACCGTATTCAGATGCATTTTGGAGGAATATTCCTGTTCCCGGGGCCGCTGAACTCCCATTTTTCCAGCGCCCCTCTGAAGTTTAGCCACTTGGGTTTTGTTTCTTCCTTCCGCTCCTAATCTGCCTTTTGAAATTCATTTCTCTTCGGCGAAACTTCTTTCTTATGTTTGAATTTCTGCTGGCGTCGTTCGTCTGACTTAGGAGTGAGGAAATTTTTGTTTGCCGATACATCTGCGTGCGTTCATTGTTTGTAATACGACGGCTTTCCTACTTTGCGGCCAGCTCGAAGAGAGTTTCCAAGGTCGGTGGATTCCTAATTGGTATAAAGTCTTGCGATGGTGGGAGTAATCTCGGCAAAATGATTTGAATTACTTCCTCGTCAGTTTTTTTTTTCCATACACCAGTTTCACCACTTGGATTTTTCGTAGAATGAAGCTTGTCAAATCTTCTCCGTACATCTGGTACAGTTCAGCTTCTAATCGCAAACTATTCTTTTCGACTGGAATGGCTTTTAGAAGAGCGGTTTTCAAGTTTTGATATGTGTACATTGGCGTTCCTGATTCTCCAAGTAAACATTTGCCGATCCCTTTATACCAACTCAAGGCCTGCCCTCAGAGAACTGAAGTTGAAGCTGCCACTTTTTGAATTTCGTCCACTGGATACGAAATGAAGTGGTCGTCCAGCTGGTCCATAAATGCTGCTACTGAACCTTTTCCATCAAATAGGCACTGGGCTTCATTGAAGTTCTCATGGTGTTGACAATGTAGGCAAAGCCTTCCATAGTCACCGGTGCTATGGACATGGATGAGGCCAGGTCACTTGTAGAGGTTTCCATTGTCCTAAACTGTTTCGGGAGCCAGTTATAGAGCCTATGGGTATTCTTTGTTAACACACAACTTTGACTCTACGTCGAAGACGGAGTAGCGAATTCTCGCTATGTCTTTAAAATTAAATACTGCAGAAGAAAGATTTTAAATAACCTTTTATTTTAAACTAAAATGAACATACGCACGCACTTGGTGCACACAAATCACCACCATTTGTGACTAACTTAAACTAACAGAAAATAAGAATGTAAATGCACATTAAATCTTGATATAACTAACGACTGATTCCTTAACTTAAACTAACTCTAAATCAACTACACATAGCAAAGCCGAGCCGAGAAATATCAGTATAGACTGAAAAGGTGTCCAGCACTGACTAGAGAGCTAATTTTAAACTCGTAGCATAAACATCGGAACTAAGTCCGCTACTACTGTCCTTGGACTCTTGAAACGCAGCTTAAATACTGTTTCTGAAACACGTTTAAATTTGAATACTACGTCATAACAAATTTACATTCCGGCAGGAAACTGAAAACAGGAGAGGCAGGAACAAAATATAATTGGTTAGAATAAAGTAAATCCTTACAATGTAAAGAGGCAGAGGTCGTCATCGATTTTTGCAAGTTTGTTGATAGTCTATATGATCCTTGCCACTAAATGACGTTATTTTACTAAAAATTTGCAGAAGATTTGTGTAATTTTAAGGTTCTGTTTTCTAGTAAGTAGGCCAAATGGTAAGATAATTGTCTGGGGTATTAGTTTCCTAGTTTCCCCACAGACGCAGAGGCTGTTGTTACTGCCGCTGTGTCTATTAAAATATCCGAGAAAATTCCCGTGTTCCGTAATAAATCTTGTTACTTGTGGGGAAGCGATGTTGCGTTTGTCGTCTGTTTGTATGATGTAGCAGTACGTGCGACCTGCTTGTTCACATTCATATCGCTCTGTTTGCCGTTTCCTTTGTGTCTTACGTTTCAGTTGTTTCTTTAAGTATGAGCGTGACCAAGATGCTGGTTACGGATAACAAATAGTTCCTTGTGTTGCCTTGAGTTATCTGTGAGCAGTTTTGCTGCAACTCATTCCAACATGAGCTTTCACCCTGGAGAGGGCGATGTTATGATGTTGATGCTTCCATAAGTGTATCTGGGTTTGCGTAACTACTGGGGATGTTTGCTGATTGTTGAACATGGACAGAAGTACCGGCATGCTATTTGTGAAGATGGTTATGACCTATAGGTTTTGCTGAGTGATATACTGAAAAATTCTGAAAATAGCTGCTGCTTCTGGCTTAAACATCGTGTTATTATCCCTTAGTCGCTGCTTCCGTAGGTATAAGGTTTATTCTCCACTTTGAAGAACTAATGCCTTGCCAAATTTGTCTTTGCGTGGGCCTTCTGTATATATAATAGGAGTGTTGTTGCTAGGGGTATTATGATGGTGCAAATGCAGAGGCAGTGCTAAGCTTTTCGCTGTGTTACTTGTTGTATTATTTGTGTGCAGGAATTCTTAAAGACGGAATTGCGTAGGTTAACTGTTAGTGACAATCTTGTGGAAAATGCCATACGTGTCTGATTTTACTGCAGAAGTCTCTCCAATTCTGTATCTTGATGTTGATGATCATTATTTCGTAGATCGCTTATTCTTTTCTAAATGACTCTCTCCATTTTCAGCCTGCAGAGTAGTAGTCAAAATGTTTACTGCTGCGCGCGATGATCCTTCATCCATTAGTTAAGAACGTGTTGTTTCTTTACTTATCTGTTTGAGAGTATTTCCTCACGTGTATTGCTTATTGTGCTTAACAACTGCGTTGTGAATATATCTAGGGTTTCACGTCTTGTGCTTGACCTTCTGGATAGCTAATTGGGTATCCTTTTACAAAATACACAATCTGGGTTTACCAGATTACACCACAGATATAATTAAATCTTACCTATCAGGTAAACATTCTGTCGTTCACATTCCAGACACATATTCAACACGCCTAGCTATTTCAGCACGCGTACCACAATCGTCCTTATAAGGACCCACATTATTTAATATTTATGCGAACTGCATTCTACACACATCTAGCACTACACGGTAACGGGTAATCGAAAATGCTCCACGCTGTGCAGCAAAATCGTGCTATGATTGTACTGTAGGGTTTCATTTATTTTTACTAATAGTTACTAAAATTTGTTAGCCTTTTCCGTCTTCTCCTATTCCCCTCACCATTCATCGCCAGTATGTAAATTAGGTAGGTTAAAAAGTGTATTTAAGCTGATGGAGCGAACAGTTTAGTCAGAGCGTGGTTTCGCTACTGTGAGCACACGTTATTTCTAGCAACTGTTAACGTTGAAGCTTGCCTTCGCATTCTTGCCGTCGAATTATTACCCTGTAGGTGTAGGTCCTGAATCAACCTGTTAGATTAAATTGAATTGTGTAGTCTTGCAACACTCTTTACCTTTCAATTTAATGTTACGTTGTCTTTAAAGTTTCTCATCGCAAGTGGTCGATGACTGTTACCACGTAAATCCATGTCGTGTGTAAAATAATGTCTTTAATAAAAGGGTCTTTTAGAAACCTTTCCCTGCTGTATTCATCTTCAAATCTTTGCCAGAATTCGCAAGGACTAACACTTACATAGATCTAGTTACACCGCATGATGGCCAAGAAAACTAGTTCTCACAGTATAATCTTTGTCTTGTAGTAGTTCAATTATAATGATTTTTGCAATCAAATTATTTACTATGAAGAGATTTAATTTTACGGTAGTACAATTATAAAAATCTTACTGAAACATAATTTTGTGGACTGAGTCTTAGTGATACAATTTCATGAATAATTTTAAAAGTAGTTGATGGCATTTTAAACTATGTCTAATTTGAGAAAATAATATCTCTGCATTACACGTCAGAGAATAAACATTTAGCAATGTTTATAAGGTACAGCTGATTAAAGCTATGAATTGAACAGCTTCAGAACAGTAGAAAATTACTTTCGTGGAGGACGCTAAAGAAATTGGCTCTTGTTCACATTACACATGAGAAAACTACGAAAAACATCCTTGTAGCCAGCCACTTAGTCTGAGTTCGTATCTGAGTCAAATTACTATTATTCATTGGTCTTAACCATTTGGCCACTGGTGGGCTTCCTCAGTGTCTAACTCCTTAAATTTTACTTTAGTTTTCCCCAATCACGTGCATGGATACTTTCTTAACTTCTTCACATCATTGATTGTAGCAGAATAATTATTACGTAATTTTAATGAGAGATTTGAGATTACATACGAGTACATACATACATTTGAGATTACATACACATGGGATTTCATAATTTTAATGAAAACTTTTGAGATTTTAGCATTTAACTATTTTTTTTTTCATAATTGTTTTCCTAATAGCGAACTCATCTGAATAATCTTAATCTATTTATAGTCCACAATTGCATGTTAATTGTTGTTAATTGCATGTTAATTGGCACAATGTTTGTTTCGAAACGATAAATAATTTTTAGGATCAGCCGTATTATAAATTAAACGATTATCTTTTATAATAATGATTACTTTGCAGTGGTTATTAAATCATGAAATGTGTAGCATTTTTTATCCTAAAGGTCTTAAAATAAAGCGTAAGAGATTCGAAATTCATTACCCTGCTAGCCATCTGAGAAATATCTTTCTCAAAGTGGTACGGTTTCAACTTTTATAACGTGGACCGTTAAGTTTACCGAGTAAAAGATGTCCTAAAATTATATCCTATATAGTGATGCTAGCTATTCATAGTGTTTCTACTTCCTTTAGAAGATAGGTACCTTTTACTTCCACTTCCAAGTTGTTGGCTTTGGGAGACATAAAGAACCACCGCCAAACTTTGCCTCGAAATACCTCTGATCTTTTATTGGTACTTTTAGCGGTTACTGTAGCGCTTTTTACGACAGCCCATTCTTCTCTTTATTGCTGCCGACTTTCTACCCTTTTGCCCTGGGCGCACTTATTAATATCACATTCAAAGATCCAATAAAACTTTCTCACAACTGAGGTCTATTCGGATGGTCACGAGCAGAGCTTCAGTATGTTACATGAAGAATGTTCTGCGACTGCAGAATAGAGAAGAGACCCATGAGTCAAGTTTAAATTCCACTAATGATCAATGATGTTTTATAGATGTAGGCTTTGCTAATGCTCATTTCTGAATGATTCGCTTGATCAACAGAGAGATTTTTTTGAAGGGGGAAAAGATTTTGTGGTACTGAAAGGAATTGCCATTTTATAATGATTCACATGGATTTCGTGGAACAATCCGAATAGCTTTATAATGTAAAGCTTTATCTTGCTCTTTAGTGAACATATTTTTGGATCTGAATCATAACTCCTTAGTCGCTGATAATGCATGATTTGTTTTTGAATCTTACTTTCAACTCAGACTTGGAATCCATATTTAACAAAGCAGGCTTTTATTTATACTTACTCACGATTTGGGGAGAGAATGCAATCAATATAAAAATTCCGATTCCTAGCGTGACAAAAATAAAGTTTCAAAATCCTACTTAAATACTGCTTTTTCATTTTTTATACTTGCATTTCAACGTACACGATAGCTTAACGTTCCTGAAATGGATATTTTCTCTAAAAGGTCTTCCAAGGGTAACAGATTGCCATTTTCATACAGCATGTAGGAAATGCACAAAACTTTTTCTGTAACAAAACTGTTTCTTTTTGCCCAAAAATTTGGAGTTCATTTTATCAAGGAACCTGTTCATCTAGCAGGAGGCAGGCTGTATTGATTTGAAGTTTCATAAATTAATACTACATCAAAATACCCAAATGTTTTCATTTCACTTTGGTATAATGTTACCATATTTTGAACAGTGTTTTTCTATATTGTGCTTCAATCATTCATCTTACATTTCATTTTACTGCAATGAGTACGTTTCACATTGAGTAAGTCTTTATCATCATCACGTCATTATTACCATGTATTTGGATAACAATTTGTTTTCCAAAAGCATGCATAATGTAAAATTAGGAAAACTTAAAAATAACTTAGTTTCGTGTAGATTTTTAATAAAACTATCGACTTCGAGGGTTGCAGTACTTATATTTAGTTCGCAGTATTTTTGTTATTATTATTTCTCATTCTTATTCTTTGCACACATATTCCATTACAAAATCTGCTTGTTTCAAACGCCTCTACCTTCCTTTTCATTTTTGTCAGTTATTTTTGAGTTATCCCGTATAGACATATTGAATTCTAAGTACTGATGTCTGGAATTAAATGAACAGAGGGAAGTACTATAAAGATGCCATGCACATATTTTCTGGCATATTTCCTTCGTTTTAAGTTAACGTTACTTTAGATTAATAAAGTGCAATTAAATTAAGGTTGCGTAAGTCTTCCATTTTAAATATTAGTATAATATCACGCCAAGTGTGCCTCTTCCGGCAAAACGAGTTACTCCCTGATCAACCATATTGTTTTATATCGTATTTGTTTCCCTGTAATATTTGTGAGGAAAACCCAGAAGAGAATATGATCCAATGCCTAAAACGCAAATTTAAAATAATGAAAAATTGTATTAGATCTTCACTAAGGTGTAGAGACATTAGGTTATTTCGAAGCAGGAAATAACCTAATGAAAAGGAAGGTAGTCTCTACAGTGGAAAATGTGCAATGCCCTCACCGCGGCTCGAAACCTGGACCTCTCCGAATACGCGCCGAATTTAGTAACCGTTACACCACGAAGGCATGCCGGAAGGAGTGAGGAAATACCTTATACACTCCCCCTTCTAAAGGGCGACTGGGGATTAGGGGACCCAGTCGCCAAATCCCAGTGGTGAAGAATCATCAACCAGCATCTTTTAGTTCGGGCGCCACTGTAGAGACATTAGGTTATTTTGAAGCAGGAGTCGTGAAAAATGAGTAGTGCCCTCGCTGGGACTCGAACCTCAGACCTCTCGAATACGGGCCGAATGTGCTGACCGTTTCACCACGAAGGCCTGTTAAGAAAGCAGAAGAAATACCTTATATACTCCTTCTTTTAAAGGGTGACTAGGAGTTAAGGCGCGTTTCCACTACTGCGTACGAACGCGTTGCGTCAATTGAAGACACGCCTACAGCATCCGTACAAGCGTTTCCACTGCCGAGTATCAGTAGATTATTTTCATTTTCCGCCGCTAGGTGTCACTGTAATAGTTTGGCGCCAAACAAGCAGTTCGCGAGTTACGACGCTAAACATCTGAATTTTTCCCGCTTAAGCGAATATAGTTTGTTTTGGATTTGATATGGATCCTGACGTAAAACACAGAAAAGTTTTGTTTACTAAATTCCATGTTATTGGAAATTTTTATTTCTACTTATGAACTTCGAAAGTAAAGTACGCTAGCAATTTTTAGATAAGTAAGGTTATAATGCATATTATGAACATCACTAATTGCATAGAAGCTGAAGTAAATTTTAAAAATTTCTTTGTGTTTCTAGAAGCCTTAAATGTTAATGAAATAATATATATATTATTAAAACTAAAGTGTACTGTTAGTGAAAAAATAAACAAATAAATAAATAAAATAAAAAAAGTTAAAGGAATTAAAAAATAGTTGGTACTTTAAAAATACAGAGCAACTGTAAAGAAAGGTTCACAATACTTACACAAAATTTGCTATGCTTGTATACCACTCACCGCTGACTTCAGGGTCATAGCCGAATAATTTATTAGAAATCTCGTTTGTTTTAAAATGCACTATGGGCAGTTATATTTTATGCATAATCCATAAAATATTATTTTTAATTTAAACATTTTTAATTCATATCTATTTTTATAGAAGAAGTTATAAAAATAAGCTTTTTCTCTTAATATATACACACATTAGGTAAAGAAAATGGAAATATTTAATTAATTCCTGAGCTTCTGCTGGAGAGGACTGAATTTAAAAGCAATTATTATAGTAATTTTTTTTTAATGTTTAGGGCATTAATACTGTCTCATGTTAATTGGTAATGAAAGTTTAGAGCCGTAAACATACCGAAGTCTGAGCATATGTATGTACATTCCCATAAAAGTGAAACGAAAATATATATATATATGTGTACAGGGTTTCAAAAGTGTGTGTGTGTGTGTGATTATGGCAAAGCCTCGAGGGCTATCTGCCTAAGGGGAGGGATGCCTTCGTGGAGGACTTTCTAAGGGAAACTGGCTCGTATACACGTTACACATGGGGAAAACCACGAAAACGCCCATGCAGCCAGCCCGTTCGCGGGATTCGAACCTCGGACCGAACTACCAGTGTTCGGCGACTTTACCGCTCGGCCGCTGGTGGGCCAGGGTTTTAAAAGAATAAATAGTAAAGTTAAATTAAATTTAAATAATTCTCTTGTGCTATTCCTGCAAGGAATTAAATTTGAATTTAACAAACATTCTCTATTCGTAAAAAGAAAATTTAAATTTAATTTAAATTTAATTAACTTTAAATTAACTTAAAAAAAAATTTAAATGCAAAAGCATTTTTTTTATTTTTTAGGATTAATAAATCCATGAATAAATATATATTTCCAAAAATTTATTAATCCTAAAAAATTTATAAAAATGTATAAGTGAATAATAGGATAAATAAATTTTTGGAAATATATATTTATTCATGGATTCTGATACTTGCACTTGATTTACATATGCTCTCAGAATTTAAATGATATTGTAGATTAGTTCGCAGCATAATCATTTCTTTGTTTGCATTAAATTTTATTTAAATTGAATTTAACTAAATTTGCTTTTTACGAACAGAGAATGTTTGTTAAATTCAAATATATATGTAAATTGTATGCTTTAAATTCGTATTATATAATTTTCAAAATTTTTTGCGGGGGAAAACTTAAATAAATAAGAGCATAAATAAAACATTATATTTAATGCATATAATAATAGGAATAAATTATAAAACACGAATGTAGATCAAATTGGAACAAAAAGCTAAGAAAGTTTCAGACAGGGTGGAAAAAGCGTATGGGATTCGAATTCACGACAGTTAAACCTTGTTAACGTCAGCTTTACCAAAACTAGCATCATTCGAAAATGATATGAATATTTTGGCTTATATACATCATCAGGTAAATCAATTCTTAAAACAAAATTTTTTGGTCCTATTTCACTATGCTGTCGTCTAAAAAGTTCACCAGAGTTTGTTCTTCAGCTTCTAGTACATTTAAAAAAAAAACAAAAAAAACATTATCTTTTAAATTGGAGTTCCTATTGAAGATAAACGGGCTGCTAAAAATATATTTCAAGTGCTTAAAAATATATGTTAGCCAAAAAGATATATTTATGAATAGAGAAATACAAATTTAACATACTCTTTAATGCAGTGGAATATTTAAAAGGCTATTAAATTTAATTTATAATTAACGTTTTTAGTTTTTACCTGTTTCAAAAGGAAAAAATAGCAAATCTTTTAATGCTATAGCAGTTTGATATAGTCAGACATTCATCTTCATTAAAGGTAAATGTGTATGCAGAACTAGGAAATAATTGTCAGAACAAATTTTGCTATTTCATGGACATGAAATTATAATTTTTACCACTGATTTTCTTGAACTAATTTTCTTGAACGACTGATTTTTTCTGCGAACAAGTACTGTAGTCGCAGTTATCTTATTTTTCTTATCTTGCTGGTTGCTGACTTTTTCAGCACGCAGATTTCTCGCTATAATGTTAATTCAGAAATAAGTATTTTTTAGCAAAACATTTCCCTAAGCGAGCGTTCATCGCTGTTTCTGCCGCCATTAATTTCTGGTGACTACACCTGATTGCTCCTTTTTTTACCACGTGACCCCAACGTATCCGCAGACATACGGATAGAAGTTGAAAATTGTTGAACTCCATCCGTACGTCATCCGTCACCGCACATCAACCGGATTGCAGATGTCAATCAAAGTGAATTCGCTCGCTGATTGGAGAACCGCATACGCAGCAGTGAAAACGGGCCTTTAGGGAGCCCAATCGTTAAATCCTGGTGGTGGAGAATCATCATGCACCACCTTTTTTAGTTCGGACGCCACTGTAGAGTTATTAGTTATTTTTTGAAAGCAGGAGAGATGAAAAATGAGCAGTGCCCTTAAGACTCGAATCTCGGACCTCTCGAATACGCGCCGAGTGTGCTGACCATTGCACCACGAAAGCATGCTAAGAAAGGCGAGAGAAATACCTTATATACTTCCCCTTTTAAAGGGCGACTGGAGATTATACGCAGCAGTGGAAACGGGCCTTTAGGGAGCCCAATCGTTAAATCCTGGTGGTGGAGAATTATCATGCACCACCTTTTTTAGTTCGGACGCCACTGTAGAGTTATTAGTTATTTTTTGAAAGCAGGAGAGATGAAAAATGAGCAGTGCCCTTAAGACTCGAACCTCGGACCTCTCGAATACGCGCCGAGTGTGCTGACCATTGCACCACGAAAGCATGCTAAGAAAGGCGGGAGAAATACCTTATATACTTCCCCTTTTAAAGGGCGACTGGAGATTAGTTGACCCAATTGCCAAATCCTGGTTGTAGAGATTCATCATCCACCACCTTTTTTAATTCGGGTGCCACTGTAAAGACATTAAGATTTTTTACGCTGAGAGACGTGAAAAATAAGAAATGCCCTAGCCGGAACTCGAACCTCTCGATACTCGCCGAGTGTGTTGACCATTACATCACGAAAGCATGCTAAGAAGGCGGGAAAAATACAAGCTTTCAAGCATTGTCTTTCTGTCACAGAACATGAATTAAGTAATGAAGAAAATTTTGAAAAAAGTATTGAAGTAGTTTTGTTTAGTTAAAAGCAAGAAAAATTAAACTGTACAAAGAAGTTCAAAATTAGTACAATACTTTTTGTAACATTTATTTTACTATTTATATTTCTTCAATTTATTTTTCAGTTATCATAAAGGAAGTTTTTAATGCTTTTCATTTGTGAGGTTTCTTTAATTGTAATAACCATTTTTATGCTTTGAATCTGTACTATCACTTTTTTTTCTTTCCATTTTCCCGCCAGAATGCAAATTAATTCACGTGTATTTAATGGGAGATTTTAAGATTGTTAAGTTCGAGTGTATTCTGTCTTTTGAAAGTTACTTTGTTAGATATTATAGATAAAAGATTTCCTGTCTTCGGCCGTGCATTATAATTGCGATTAGTTTATTTCACGCCGGTGTGCCAACTTGGCGTTAACTTCCTGTGTGTAGCTTTCAGATATTAGTTATTTAAATTTAGCTTTAAATTTGACTTATTACCTTAAGTTTTTCGTTGGTAGATTCTCGTTGGTAGATTTAAATCGCAAAAGCCTGTAGGAAGAAAAACAATATGCATGTGAAAACGTTTGTATTGAAGCTATGAGAACTGCAACAAAATCAGTTAAGACAAATTCCAAAATTAGTTAGAAGGTCAAAGTCTCCATTTTCTGTGCCCGAATGAACAAGCTCGCTAATACTAATCGGCTGTCTTCGTATGCCTAAAGATTCCCACAAGAAAAATGTTACGTGATAGAACAAATAGCGAAGAAAAAATAAACGAATTGTTGCCTCTGATATGCTGTTGCTGTCTCTGATCATGTGACAACCGGGTATTATGCCCCCGCCGCCATATTGAATCACAGGTTGTTGATGTGTATATGACACCGCCATTCGACAAATGTAATACACTGTTGGCTATTAAAATTGCCACACCATGAAGAAAAGCAAATACAAAAACATACATATTGCGCGTAAAACAGTATGGCATGAAGAAAAAATGATTAAATTTATAAGCAGTTTGGGGGTTTACAGGAGTGCGAAAGAACAGCTACCATTCCTAGCAGCTAAAACGGTCTTTACCAGTACCTCCTACATACAAAGCCACGGCACGGCTGACACTACGTCACTAAAGTCGTCCTTATCTACAGACAGCATGGTTCCCACATGAAGCCACTTATCGCTGTTATTCCCTTAAGAAAAGAGAAAATGAAACGTAGTCTCCCCCTTGCAGAAGGCTTATATCATTTGGTTTTAAATTAATAAATATGTATATCCGATTTACCCTTCATCGACTGCATTTCCTAATTTCAGATACGTATCTTAACTTTTCTTAAATAATTTTACACTTAAAATAATAGAACAGAAATTAATTTAACATACTTCAGATGGTGGTAATAAAATACATGTTTAAGATCTGGCTATTGCTGGTTTGTTTTTTGAATATATATTTTACTAAATATCCTCTTCCTTAATAAAAAGGCAACAATAATGCATAATGACAAGTTAACAGTTGATTAAAACTAAAAATCCCTAATCCTAAATGTATTAATCATGTTTTATTTTTGCAATATCAGTTTTTAACAACATTTGCTATTTACGCATATTTGTTTAGTAATTTTCCGGTTTTGATCTTGTTCACTTCACTGTAGTGTATACGAGCCAGTTTTCCTTAAAAAGTCCTCCACGAAGGCATGCCTCCCTTAAGGTAGATGGTGGCATGGCAAATGCGGTCAAGAGCAGGAGACTGACGTTAATTACGGAAGGGGAAAGTAAACGGCTGTGTCAGGGATCATAAGGGGAGATATATTTAAAACAAAAATTGTTTTTAGGTCTTATTCAGTATCAGTATATCAGAAATAAATGATGCACATGGTATCAGAATGGAGACAAATTACATATGATACGAAAAGTTATATTTATTTGTTTATTAACATTTCATTATTACATTGTTTTCGTTCAGGAATTTCCTTCCACCCCCCTCTGAGCAATACATACAGGTACATGTAAGTCGGCTGAAAAGCACTGCTATAAACAAATAATTCTCCCAATTCCAGTTGAACAGCGCTTATTAATACTAATTGTTTACGGAAAGCATCCTAGTTTTTAAAAAGTTTCGTATCATCTAACATAAAATTAATTAATTAATTATCTTAAGAATGATTTTGTGTTGAATATGGCAAAACATATGAGGGTTGGCTAGGCATGATTTCATGGAGAATTTTCTAAGGAAAATGGGCTCATATTTACATACCTTAAGATTATAAGTATTGATTAACATTTCCTATAACTACTTCTAATTGAGGCTTTCTAAGAGCAACTCCCTTAATTTTGACTCGCAGCTTTTAATTTTAGACTAAAATATGAGCATAGAATCTACCTTTAAACAATGGGATTTGTTTTTAAACACTGTGGCATGAGAGTGCCTAGTAATAATAGTTTTAGCGTCGCTAAGAATCATTTTCTGGATTCTCATATTGATTTTTTTCCAAAAGATATTAAAAGCTGCAATCGACAAGTATGAGCAATGCATAATACATACATATATAACGTAAGCATACCATAAAGAAAAATGAACCCCTAACAAAACCTGATCGACTGCTATTGAACTCTAAAGAGGGGTTTATCAGAGGGAAAATGGCAATTAAAATCAATTAAATTTCCATTTAATTGATTTTAATTATTTATTTACTGTATCGATTTATTACTTATTGTAATGGATTGGAATATTTGAATATGAATTAGCTGAGTATTTAAGAATAGTATTATGACTGCGAGAATAGGAAAAAAAAACATTTTTGAATATTTACTTTCTTATAGAATGCAGATGAATTCATTTTTACTCAACGAAAATCAAAATTTAGTAGCTAATTATTCTGTCCTGTATCGAGCACTTTAGTTCAGTGATCCGTATTAATGTGCGCTTTTTTTTAAAAAAATTTTAATGCTTCAAGAATAATTAGAAAAGGACATAATTCTCTTCTTACCCTTAAATTCTTCAGTAAAAAAACTGCATTTTCAGCTATAACCAAGTGAAATAATTTTCTAAATATAATTCAAAGCATGAAAAATAAGGTACATAAACAGCTTGGAAATGGAACTAGCATTGAGATTCTCTTTAAGAAATATGGTGAAGCTTAACAAAAAAGTCTGCGAAGTGAAGTAATTCCGTAGAATATTTTCTAACTCTTTATGATTAAATTGCACTCAATTATACTTTATAAACGACATGTAAATACTATTTAATGTATATGTGTGGATGTGTGGGGGGGGCTCACTAGCGGCTGAGCTTTTAAGTCGTTGAACTCTGGCAGGTCGATCCGGGGTTCGAATCCGGATCGACGGGGATGGCTGTATTGGCGTTTTCGAGGTTTTCCCCACGTGTAACGTGCATAAGAGTCAGTTTTGCTTAGAAAGTTCTCTACGAGGCACCCTTACCCTTAGGCAAATAACCGTCGAATGCTTTGCTATAATCAAACAAACCAGACCAAACAATAGATATATAAATAAGTAGCTTAAAAAACTGCTATATTTTATGTATACTTATCAAGTAGTATTTCAATATATATAATGATAAAAAGAAAGGAAAAGTCGGATCCTTACTGATTGTATATAATGTAAACCCTATGAAGGCCCTAACAATGCTTTCTCACTTAAAGTCGTAACCCAAAAAGTGAACAAATTAAACTTCAGATACGTATACAGTACTGAATGTAATACAAAAAATACAAATATAAAAATAAATTATATATGTACGAAACCTAACTAACTATTTATATTGATATTACGTAAATATACGTATGGTAATAAACATTTATATTAAGATATTTTATACCTTGTTCTATATTTGATTCCATTTATATATACCTGTAGGGTTTGTATTTATTTTAACTAACATTTATTTTAAGTTTAAACTACCTTTCCTGTCAAGCCTTACTTTCCCCTGGAACTGCCAATGCCAGAGTATGTAAATTTTAGTTGAACGCGCAAGGATTCAAATTATCAGCGGAAGTATTCCGAGTTAAATAGAAAGGAAACGAGTTCGAGGTGTGCTGTTCTTACTTCACGAGCGCGGAGGTAGTTAGCCAGAAATTGAAGAACCCCGCGTTTCGGCCTGTGTGCTTGCCTGGAAGTATTGTTAATCGTTCAACGTGATCTTCAAGTTTGCTGAATTAGCAGCAGTATGGAAAAACGCGGTGAGGTTACTTACTTTTAGAGAGCCTCGTAGTTAGAGTCTTGTCTTTAGTTTCTTTTCAGGTTATTATTTTTATTTTACCGCCGAGTTGGCGTAGTTTGTGAGCGTCAAGAGCACGCACTTGTAATTTATTACGTTGAATAAAAAGGGACTTAAACCCTTAACAAGACTCTGTCATTTATCCAGTTTCAACAGTCACCTCTTGGTTGCGTGCAGGTTGGAGGCGCGCAACGCTACAGTGGCGCTCGAACACTTATCGAACTGAAATGGCCGAAAATTGGATGGAAGCCGCTGGACAACACCAAGAAATGACAAGCCAGTTAGAAGGATTTGGATACCTGGTCCAGACTTTGAGAGCGTCAATCAAGCCAAACGTCAATTTCGACGGAAAAAATTCGGTGGCGATATTTCTAGAAGGCCTAGAATCACTTTCAGCTCTACCCTGTGCCTGAAAGACAAAACGTTGCCATCGCCACATCCGCACTAAGAGGACAGGCCGCGCTATGGTGGAAAAATATAGGAAAATTTTTATTAGGGGAATTTGGAAGCCAGACATATACATTTGAAAATTTCAAAAAATCGTTAGTAAAGGCCTTTCCATAGTGAAAGATCGAGCAAGGCTGGAAGCCGAACTATATAGTTTCTATCAACGGGATATAGAAGAATTCACGGGCTTTATTCTACGAAAAATTAAGCTGACGGATATGCTGTATGGGAAGAAACCCGATGCGGAGATTATTGAAATAATCTTACCAAGATTGTTACCCGCTGTTCAAGACTACTTCGAAATTAGAAACCCAAGCACATTGCAGGAGCTCTTCGAATTGGCGGTGAAATTTCAAAATCGCAGAATAGCGGAAAAAGCTAGAGGGGCAACGTATTCTCAAAGTACCCGAAGGAAATCTTCAAATGAGGAAACCAGAAATGGAAATCGCTCGTATGGGGGAAAGAGCTATCAAGCTAACTCATCGAAACTCGAAGGTCAAGGCCCAAAAAGAAAATTCGAAAATAAACATCCGCGTACCCAGAAGGCACAAATTGAAAGGAAAGCTTTAAACGAGTAGAGGGGCCTGTGAATGGGAGGGTCCAGACCCCGGAAGTTTTAAAAAAACCCTCAAAAAGACATTTAAATACGGTCATCGTAAAAACACTCACATCTACCAATTATACAAGTCCTGGTTGGCGATGTACCAGTAGAAGCCCTCATCGATACAGAAGCAGAAGGGAATTTTATGAGCGAAAATTTCTTCAAAAAGAATTTTTATAGGGTACGATTATTTAAAACCAAAAGTACGGAAATTATACCGGCGCAAGGAAAAACATGTCACTGCATCGGGAAATTATTATTAAACATACAGGTAAAAGAGGAAAGCCTCAAAGTATTAATTTTTGTAGTGAAGAATCTGCAAAATCCTCTTATTTTAGGTATGGAGTTTTTACGCCCGCGAGGGCCAAATTGAATTTTCAAGACAGTTCCGTGGCGCTGGAGATGGACCAGAGGGTGGTGGAACCTGTGGAGAAACCGCAAGTGGACCTCAGCCATCTGAATGACCGTGAAAGGCAAGCAATACAGCAAGTGGTGAGTAATTTTTCTAACTTGTTTTCAGAAAAGCCTGGTAGTTGTCAAATAGTTACGCATCAGATACAATTAACTGCCGAAAAACCTTGTAGGACTAAACCTTATCGGTACGACAAACAAAAAGACGTAATCATCGAAGAACATTTTCAGGAGATGTTAAAGAATAAAATAATAACGCCCATAAATAGTGAGTACGCGAGTCCAGTCGTACTATGTAGGAAAAAGAACGAGTTTCCTCCTTCGGATAAAAGGGCTTGGAGTTTTGCTATCGATTACAGAAAACTAAATAGTATTACTAAATTTCCAGTTTACCCTTTGCCGGTTATAGAGGAAATTATTAGACAGATCAAATCGACAAGATACATGTCTACTTTGGACTTAACGTCTGGCTACTATCAAATAGCTATGAGACCCGAAGACGTACATAAAACCGCGTTTATAACAAAATCGGGCAATTATGCATTTTTACGCATGCCCTTTGGGTTGTGTGGGGCCCCATCGACATTCCAGAGAGCTATGGACATTGTTCGAAAGCCTGTCCTAGGAAAATCAACTTTAATTTATCTAGATGATATAATTATAACGAGTAGTACGTTGGAACAACACATTAATGATCTAGAACAAGTTTTAAATTATTAAAAGAGGCCGGTCTTACAATTAACGCCTCAAAATGCAAGTTCACAACTAAAGAACTTAAAATATCTCGGTTATAAAATTTCGCAAAAGGATATAGAAACGCAAGATTCTAAAATAAAAGCTATCAAGAATTTCCCACCGCCCAACACCGCCAAGAAACTTTCTTCTTACCTTGGGTTATGTTCTTACTATCGGTCTTTCATAAAAAATTTCGCTAATATTGTTGAACCACTCTTAGTAATCAAAAGAAAGAGAGGTAAATTTACGTGGACAGCGGAAGCAAATACAGCTTTTGAAAGATTAAAAGAAGCGCTCATCAATGGCCCTGTTTTAAAATTCCCGGAGGGGGACGAAAACCTGGAAATTGCAGCAGATGCGTCAGACTATGCGGTGGGGCGGTTCTTATGCAAAATAGCCATCCTCTGGCATTTTTTAGTAAAACGTTGAATCAGACACAAAGGAATTATACAGTTACAGAAAGAGAAACTTTAGCCGTATTAATGGCTGTACACAAATTTCGAGTTTATTTCGGCAAAGCGCCAGTAACAGTCTTTTCGGATCATGCGGCTGTTGGTAGACTTTACTCGGGGAAAAACCTAACGCCCAGGTTAATAAGATGGGCTTTAAAACTCCAAGAATATAATATCAGAATAAAATATAAACCGGGTAAGGAAAACAATGTAGCTGACGCACTTTCTCGTATAAAACTGGACGATGAAGGAAATGAACTTAAATGCGCTGTGTTGACTTCAAAAATTTTAGATTCTAGAGATACGATTATCACTGAACTGAAAGCTGATCCTGAATTTGGAAATATCTATGCATATTTGAAAGATCCCGAAAGCTTTGAGCACACAGATATCGATGCGATAAGAAATAGAGCAGAAAACTATGAAATAATAGATAATTTATTATTTTATACGAAAACAACAAACGAAAATCTTGAGTATAAACCATTCATCCCAGCCTCGCTTCGATTAAGCATTTTGAAGGAATTACACGACGCGAAAACAGCGGGTCATTTAGGGGTCAGAAAGACTTTAAAAAGGGTACGCGAGGCGGTATATTTCCCGCAATTATACAAAAATAGTAACGGCGTATGTCAGGTCCTGCAATCAATGTCAGTTAATAAATGATATGAATTACAGCCCGGCCGGGTACTTAAATAGCATTCGCGCTACATTTCCGAATGAAATTTTAGGCATAGATCTTCTTGGTCCCTTCCCCCAGAGCGAGTTAAATAAAAATCGTTTTCTTTTAGAAAAAGTAGATCATTTTTCAAAATGGACAGAATTTGTTCCACTTAAACGCGCGTCAGCCAAAACAGTCGCAGATGCATTCTTACACAGATACATTTTAAAATACGGTGCACCGATAAAAGTCATTAGCGATAACGGAAAACAATTCATTAGTCAAATATTTGAAAACATATGCACTGGACTTGGTATACGCCATATCAAAATGGTTCCGTATAGACCACAGGCAAACATAGCAGAAAGAGTTAATAAAAGCATCGTAAAAATAATTCGCAGTTACGTTAGCACACATCACAAGCGCTGGGATGGCTACATAAATGAATTAGCTTATGCTTTAAGAACGGCAAATCACGATACTACGGGAAAATCCCCAGCAGAATTATTTTTAGGCCGAAAGTTAATTACGCCTTTAGATAAATTATTCTTTGTGCAACAAAGAGAGCAAGTGTTTAACCAGAAAGATGTGCAAAATCTTATTGATCAGGCGCTTCAAAGCTCGGATACGGCAATAAATAAGCAAAAAGCATATTATGATAGAAAACGCCGTGAAGCAGATTTTAGCTAGAAGTTGGGGATAAAGTATTGAAGCGGAAATTTTCTTTATCAAGTGCCCCAGACAATTTTACGGCAAAGCTAGCCCCAAACGTTGAAGGTCCCTATGTAATTCAGGAAATCAAAGGAGTCGTATTGTACCTTAAAAACGAAAGAGGGGAGATCTGTAAAGCAAGTCCCGACCAGGTGAAAAAATACTATAATCCAAATGATTTTGAAATCCTTAAAAGTTTCTTGCAGGACTCAAGTCTAAACGAAGTAGAAGGTCCAGAAATAACAACAACTGTTCCACCACCCAAGAAGCAGAGAACTGAAGAGAGACCTAGCCCTTCTACAACCCGGACGACGGTACCAAAAAGAAAAAATAAAAACTTTCAAACTCCAGCATTTAAGAAAAACAAGAATACAGATGCACCGCGTAAAGAAACCGTGGTAAAGAGCAAAACACCACCTACAACGGATCGCAGGAGAAATTATACATCAAGGAGAACGCGCCCAGGGCCAGAGAGTCAGGTGCCAGCAAGGCCGCCGTTCCGGAAACTGAAACGGCAACAGGAGGAACAAAAATACCAGGAACAACAGAAGAAATTCAAAAAGGACTCCAGGCCGGAGGACGTCAAGACCAGCCGTCCCATTGAAAAACGGATACGACAACAGCCCGACGATTACTCCGCCAAGAGGCCAGCATGCAGAGGACGCAAAAGAAAAACTAATGTGGACGACACTCGGAGGTCAGTAAGGAGAAGATTGACGTCCATGAAACCTATAACTTGGGAACAATATTGCCAGAAAAGAATGACGGAGTTTCAAGCATCGAAAACTCAAAGATAAGTTAAAATCTTCTATAAAAATTTTTTTCTCTTTTGTTCCGAAATGTTATGCATAAGTACGAAGTTCTATGTTTTGACGAAAGTCAATATGTCTCGGTTGAGACTTAGTTTTGTTTTACTTTATTTAGCTTATCAGGTTCAATGTTCCGTCTTACTTTCTTTGGAAACATGCAAGGACCTGACTCGGAACAGAGAGCTTACTAAAGCTATGTTCAATAACTGTGGGAAGTAGACAGGATACACAAGAAGGGTATACAAAACCCTTTATTTTTCTCTCTTTACAATAATTTCCGTACTTCGGAATACAAAGACCCACTACTTGTGGTCTAAACGTAAAAATATAACTAAACTCTAACTTAACTTTGAAATAATAAACGTGGAAGATTGGCCTTATATTAACAGGAAGCCGTATGTAGTACAGAGAACTGTTAACACTACAATACGTTTAAAATTATCAAGAGGATTAAACCTCTGGCCTGGAAGGCAACCAGCAACTGAGTAAAACTTCTAAGGTAAGCGGCCTGCTTCGACTAACTCCTTCCTCTCTCTCGCTTGGCAAAAAGCCACAACTTAAGTACTTGGCGTTCGCCAGACAAATTTTGCATAAATAAGTTAACGCTTATAATTCTGGCCGGAAGTAGAAAATAAGGAGTGATAGTAAAGATTTAAAATAAAATAAACGTTAGTAAAACTTAAGATCCTTACATACTTCCCGCCAGAGTTAATTAGTTTGAAACTGAGGTCTAAAATGACCTTGTTGAAAACTTTTAGCTCTAGAATCTAACGCGAGGCCAATCTTTTACAAACATTTCTCACAGAAACTAGAAATTTAAAAAAAAAGAAATTTGTTTTTACAATAGCAGCTCCAAGGACACGCAATTTTTTCATCTGTACTGCATCTAAACAGGAGCTTTTTATTCAAATCTGGTTCCTTCCAGAGATCTGGAAGGAAAACTAGTTTAATGAAATGTTACACAATGAAATGGCAAGTAACATGCATATTTATATTTCTCTTAACATTCTTATTTCATTCATGACTATTTTAATTATCTCTCCCCGTGCTCTCTGACATGTGTTGTAAAAGAACACCAAACACGAATGTGTTTATGTATACGTGTTCAACACTTCCTCCTACAATCAAAACACTAACGTGTTAAAATTCAACATACCAAGACCTCGTAACACACCCTAACTTCAACTCTAAACCCTGAGGTACTATTCTGAAAGTGGCTAACTCTGAAGTGTAGTGTCAGAGAGCCTAACTACATTCATTCAACCTTTAACACATATTCACCATAATTTAGTCTTTTTACAGTCGCACGAATAAAAAAAATTTTAACATTACTTTCACTTTTACCATATCACGGTATTTCTTAACATTTAAAATAACAGTTCACATTGTATATAAGAACATATTAACATGCCGTTAATTTTACGCATTTGAAAACATACATTAGTAGTACATTGTTAACTTCTATTCTTTTCAAAGCAAGTGCCAATTCTTTCTACATTGAAATACTACATTTCAAAAAGTCTTTCAGACTAAAACTTTTTTCTTGCCAGAATGTTTTAAATAAAATTTATACAATAACTTTTACAATATTTAAGTCTTTACATATTCCTATTATACATCAACTTTAGTTTTACGCGCGAGTAATTGAAAAACATAATACCAAAATCGGTAACAACTCATTTCTCGCCCTTTTGGCGATAAAAGTAGACCTCGCATGAGGTAAAACTTCTTGAAATCTGCCACTTGCAGTAAGAATGAAAGATTAACTTAAGTTTGCAAAGTAACATAAAATTTTACTTATCTTTGTGATATTCGGACATTCTTTTCTGAGCCCAGTCCTGGAAGGTAGCGTAGATTCTCGTTTGATTTATCCTCCTTCGTGTGCGGGCTCGCCCTTCAGTGCCTTCCTCTAGAAGCTTTCTTTTTTCTCCAGTTCGGTCACCCTTGAATACCTTCTTTTTCGCCTCTGCCTGTGGTCTTGGCCGTTTGATGGCAGCTGGTCTTGGCGGAACCGGGAAACTTCTTTCGCGTTCCTGCTTGGACCTCGTTGCTGGCCGTTCAAATTTTCCTTGTAACTTTTCCTCCGCCGCTGGTGGCCCTTCCGCAGTTCGGCGACATTTGCTGCGGAGAGTCCTGTCGGATGAGTAGATCTTCCGTTTTAGAGCCGGGTTATAGTTGCCGTCATTTCTCCTGGCTCTCTTTGCATACGTCGTCCTTCTCCCTTCTTCATTCTGGGGGTGTTCGTGAGCTGTCTTTTCTGGACGGTGGAACGGCTTCTTTTTCTTGTTACCTTCAATTTTCCCGCGGGGAAACTTTCTTTTCACTTGCTCCTGCCTCTTAATGGCTTGCCATTGTACTTGTCGTTGTTCCACCTCTGGAGCTTCTGCCTGCCGTGTCTGCCGTGCCGGATCCTGCAAAAGATCTCTAAATATTTGCATTTTATTATGATCATAGTAGGGTTTGATTTGATCAATGTTTGCGGAGCAGATTTCACCATTTCTGGCTTTTAACACTATTACAGCATCAGTTATTTTTTCTATGACATATGGTCCTTCAAATCGTGGAAAAATTTGGCAGTTTTATCTTCTGGTGCTGAAGAAAGTGAATGCTTAATTTTTAATACTTCATCCCCTACTTTATAAGTTACTCCCCGTCGTTTCAAATCATAATATAATTTCTGTTTTCTTTGTGCTACTTCCGTATTCTTTTTTGCTTCTTTTATTAGTTTTTCTATATCACCCATTTTAAATTCTGGGGCTCTTTGTTGCACATAAAATAATTTATCTAGCCTAGAAATAACTCAGCAGGAGTTTTTCCCGTTGTATCATGTTTTGGGGTCCTAAGGGCGAAAGCAAATTCATTGACATAGTTATCCCAGATTTTATGAAAATTTTTAACATAACTACGGAGAATTTTCACTATATTTCTATTGACCCGTTCCGCTATATTTGATTGCGGCCGATACGGGACCATTTTTAAATGACGTATGCCCAGTTTTTGGCACATGTCTTCAAATATATTACTTACAAATTGAGGACCATTATCCGATATAACTTTTAGGGGCGCCCCGTATTTTAAAATATATTTATTTAAAATAGAATCAGTAACTAATTTCGCGGAGGCTCGTTTTAAGGGAACAATTTCGGTCCATTTACTAAAATGATCAACCATAACAAGGAGATAGCGACTTTTATTTAACTGACTTTTTGGGAAAGGGCCCAATAAATCGATGCCAATTATTTCATTTGGAAATTCGGATTTAATACTATTTAGAAACCCGGCCGGGCGGAAATTAATATAATTAACTGCTTGACATGTTGGGCAGGACTGGACATACGCCCTTGTTAACTTTTGCAGTTCAGGAAAATAGACTGCCTCGCGTACGCGTTGGATAGTTTTTCGAATACCAGCATGAGAAGCTAAAGGGCTGTCATGGAGCTCCTGCAGGATATTTAATCTAAGACTAGCTGGGATAACAGGTCGAAATTCGTTGTTGGAATTCGTAGTTTTTGTATAAAATAATAGACCATCTATTAGTTCGTAATGGGCCGCCCTATTTCTTATCGCCACAATATCTTGGTGGCTAAAATTTTCAGGATCCTTTAAATACTCATAAATGCTTCCAAACTCAGGATCCTTACCCAGCTCCGTTATTACAGTTTCTCGGGAATTTATTGTACATGCTGTGAGCATTGCCACCTTTACAGTATTACCTTCTTCATCTATTTTAATTCTGGATAGGGCATCTGCTACGATATTTTCCTTTCCTGGGGTATGCTTGATTACCAGATTATATTCTTGTAGCTTGAGTGCCGATCTTATTAACCTTGGGGATAAGATTTTCCCTGAGTACAATCTAGTTACCGCCGCATGATCAGAGTACACTGTTATTGGCGCCTTTTCAAAATAGACTCGGAACTTTTGCACTGCTAACAGAAATGCAAGTGCCTCTCTCTCGGTCGCGGAATAGTTCCTTTGTGTTTGATTTAAAGTTCGGCTAAAATATGCCACGGGCTGCTGATTTTGCGAAAGTACCGCTCCTACCGCATAATCCGAAGCATCCGCTGAAATTTCTAAATTCTCATCCTTTTCAGGAAATTTCAACACAGGGGCTTGCGTTAATGCTTGTTTTAATTTTTCGAAAGCACTATTGGCTTCGGCCGTCCACGAGAATCTTGCCTTTTTCCTTTTCAATTTTAACAATGGTTCAGCAATAGCTGCAAAATCTTTTATAAAGGACCTATAATATGAACAAAGTCCTAGAAAAGAAGAGAGCTTCTTCGCCGTGTTTGGAGTCGGATACTTTTGTACAGCGATTATTTTTGATTCGTCTGTCTCGATTCCTTTCTGAGATATTTTGTAACATAAATATTTTAATTCAGGGGCTGCAAATTTGCACTTTTCGACATTAACTTTTAGAGCGGCCTCATTTAATAAAGAAAACACCTGTCTTAAATCCTGTACATGTTGGTCGAGATTATCACTAGTAATAATGATATCGTCTAAATAGGTAAATGTGGACTTTCCAAGAACAGGCCTTAACACAATGTCCATACATCGCTGAAATGTTGCCGGTGCCCCTGAAAGGCCAAACGGCATACGCAGAAATGCATAAGTGCCAGACTTGGTTATAAAAGCAGTCTTAGGCACGTCCTCAGGCCTAACCCCTATTTGAAAATAACCAGTCGTTAAGCCTAAAGTCGTCATATATTTGGTGGATGTTATGTTCCTTAGAATTTCTTCAATAATAGGTAACGGATATACCGGATATTTAGTTATGGAGTTTAATTCACGCTAGTCATTTGCGGATCTCCACCTTTTTGGATGTGTCAATGGATAGTCATTATTTTTCTTACATAAAACCACCGGGCTAGCATAACTACTTGAGATGGGCATTATGATCTTTTTACGTAGCATATCGGTGATATGCCATTCTATAATTTTTTCCTTATTCTTATCATACCGGTATGCTTTGTGGCGAACTGGCATTGAATCTCCGGTGTCAATACTATGGTTAGTAACCTGAGTAAATCCTGGAATATGACTAAATTACGAAGCAAATTCACTTACCACTTGTCGGATTCTTCGTTGCTCTTCATTAGGCAGGTGGTCAAGGTTTAACATCGGCGGTTCAGCCTTTTCTTCACGAACTGGTTTCATCGTCAGCTTAAGGGACGTTTCATTAAAATCCAGCGTTGCTTGTGCCTCTGAAAGAAAATATATTCCTAAGATAATATGTGCTTGCAGATTTTTTACTATGAAAAACATAATCTTTACTTGTTCGTCCTTGATACGGACATACAGCGGTAATTTACCTATACACTTACATCTTTCTCCTTGCGCAGCTAACACTGTCGTATTTTCCGAATTATATATACGATATTTACGAAAATACTTCCTAAAAAAATCTTCTGCCACACAGGAACACTGCGTGCCTGTATCTAGGAGTGAGGTGGCTGGGATATTATTCACCAACACTTCAATCTTCGGAAGAGTCAAATTTTTCACCATTACTGTATTTAACTTGAAGGAAGAGGTGTTTTCGTGGCCTTCGGATTTCCGCACCCTCCCGTCAGCAGAAATCCGTTCTAGTTTTAACTATTTTTCCTTTCCGTGCTTTCCTTCTTTTTCCACTGGCCTTGAGACTTTTTTCCTGGATTGCTATTGAACTGTCGACGTTCGCCGGCTGTTTTTGAATGCTCGGGTTTCCTTGCCCACTGATTCGCTTTGCTTCCGTAGCCGTGTGCTTGAGTTTGCTGTAGTCTTGGCGCACCAAATTGGTTTCGCTGTTGATATTGGCGTCTTCTTTCAATGTCCGCCGTTCTTCTACTTTCAAACTGGATTGCTAGCTCAAATAACTTTTCCAGTGTAGTCGGATTTCTTAATTCAATAAAGTCTTGCACTTGGGGCAGTAACCTCGGCAAAATCACTTGAATTATCTCAGGATCCGGACGGTTTCCATACAAGAGTTTGAAGACATGAATTTTTCTTAAAATAAAGCTTGAGAGATTTTCGATTCTTTGCTGATATATACTGAAAAGTTCCGTTTCTAATTTCGCACGATCCCTTACAACAGGGAAGGCTTTTAGTAGGGCAGTCTTGAAATTTTCGTAAGTATAGGTGGGACTTCCTGCTTGACACAAGAGACTTCTGCCTATACATTTGAACCAATTAAGCGCTTGGCCCCTCAAAGCGCTGGTAGCTAAGGTAACTTTTAGAAATTCGTGCACGGGGTAGAGCATGAAGTGGTCATCCAATTTTTCCAAAAAACTGGTTACCGGTGAGTTTCCATTAAATGTTGCTTCTGGTTTCATCGAAGCGCGCATGGTCTGGACGATGTAACCAAATCCTTCCAGGGCGGCAGCTGGCATTTCTGGATTCTGAGCCGCTTCTGCAGGCAGCACAGGTTGTTCTTGAAACTCGGCCATGGTTATTTTTCTTCGTTGGGCGCCACTATCAGTTTCAATGTTCCGTCTTACTTTCTTTGGGAACATGCAAGGACCTGACTCGGAACAGAGAGCTTACTAAAGCTATGTTCAATAACTGTGGGAAGTAGACAGGATACACAAGAAGGGTATACAAAACCCTTTATTTTTCTCTCTTTACAATAATTTCCGTACTTCGGAATACAAAGACCCACTACTTGTGGTCTAAACGTAAAAATATAACTAAACTCTAACTTAACTTTGAAATAATAAACGTGGAAGATTGGCCTTATATTAACAGGAAGCCGTATGTAGTACAGAGAACTGTTAACACTACAATACGTTTAAAATTATCAAGAGGATTAAACCTCTGGCCTGGAAGGCAACCAGCAACTGAGTAAAACTTCTAAGGTAAGCGGCCTGCTTCGACTAACTCCTTCCTCTCTCTCGCTTGGCAAAAAGCCACAACTTAAGTACTTGGCGTTCGCCAGACAAATTTTGCATAAATAAGTTAACGCTTATAATTATGGCCGGAAGTAGAAAATAAGAAGTGATAGTAAAGATTTAAAATAAAATAAACGTTAGTAAAACTTAAGATCCTTACAAGCTGAGGCAAAAGTATTATTTTCTTTAAGTATAAAAGCTAAGAACAAGCATTTTCTGTTGGTCGAAAGACTAATTCTGTTATGTTAAAGCCAAAATTTGGCCGAAGATTAAAATAACTTCGTATTCTTGTATTAATAAGAATTTTAGTTTCAGTGCCGCCAGCTTGGCGAAGAATGAGTAAAGTAAAAATTTATTTCTCTTATTCATTTTATGGTAAATTGTAAAAATCATATGTATTAAAATTTTGTAAATGCACGTAAATACTTGAATGTTATGTAAAAGTAGAATTTAGTCTAGAAGCATAAAATTTTAGATGCTAAAAGTAAAATGCTCAAAAGGAATGAATTCAAAATTTAAGTATTAAACTGTAGCTAAAGTCATGCTTTAGAGCGAAAGCCTGCATGTTTAAAGGTGAATGAGGGGGAAGTTAGAATGAATGTGTTTTGTAGGGTTCTCCACCTACACTTGAGTTTTTAAGAATGTTAAAGTAGCTCATCGAGTTGTAGAATGTCGAGCAAGGTGTGTCTATTTGGTCGTTGAATTCTAACAAATCATGGTGGTTAGGGGAAGTGTTGTAAGACTAAATCACGAATATTCCCGTTTGACACCACTCATGGTGGAGAGCCAGGGTAAAGTTAAATTAATGCTTGAAAAATTGAATGAATGTGAATTAAGAAATAACTAAGGAAAACGAATCGTCTAAAAACAAAAATTTTTTGTGTGAAGAAAGTGTAAATTATAATGTATTTAGAAAGATACTGATACTTATTCCTTCCAGATGCTGGAAGGAAAAGACCAAGATTGATTGATGAAGTCCAGGAAAAGTTGCTGTAAGAAGAGAGAGTTATAAGTATACACAGAAATTTAGTATACAATTTGTTACATAAGATTTGTGTGTGTGTGTGTGCAAACGAGGTTCTCGAGAGTTAGTTCAGAATTAGAGAAACTTACAACAGATCGTTTGTAGGACCTGCTTCCAAGTTTTCCAAATTCTGGCAGCGGCAAATGTAGGGTTTATATTTATTTTAACTAACATTTATTTTATGTTTAAACTACCTTTCCTGTCAAGCCTTACTTTCCCCTGGAACTGCCAGTGCCAGAGTATGTAAATTTTAGTAGAACGCGCAAGGATTCAAATTATCAGAGGAAGTATTCCGAGTTAAATAGAAAGGAAACGAGTTCGAGGTGTGCTGTTCTTACTTCACGAGCGCGGAGGTAGTTAGCCAGAAATTGAAGAACCCCGCGTTTCGGCCTGTGTGCTTGCCTGGAAGTATTGTTAATCGTTCAACGTGATCTTCAAGTTTGCTGAATTAGCAGCGGTATGGTAAAACGCGGTGAGGTTACTTACTTTTAGAGAGCCTCGTAGTTAGAGTCTTGTCTTTAGTTTCTTTTCAGGTTATTATTTTTATTTTACCGCCGAGTTGGCGTAGTTTGTGAGCGTCAAGAGCACGCACTTGTAATTTATTACGTTGAATAAAAAGGGACTTAAACCCTTAACAAGACTCTGTCTTTTATCCAGTTTCAACAGTCACCTCTTGGTTGCGTGCAGGTTGGAGGCGCGCATTGCTACATACCTATACATAGATATATATAATTTAAGGATTCTATTTAAGGATTATAGTAGTAGTTAATACTACTACATATAAAACACAAAAGTGCATCAATAATGTATTTTTCAGTATTATTTAACTTCAATCTTAAGAATTTTCTGCAGTCTAGTTTGCGTTATTTTATTCATAAGTCTCAAATAAAAACAGTTATTCTTTATATGTCATTAGAAAATTAACCAAAAAGCAGCGACCACAATGTAATTGAGAAACAGTCCTTAGCCGTGAAAAGGTTGAAAGCCATTCGGTTATGACTATTATCTCACATACTCAGCTACTTCGCATACATGGAACATAGCATTCGAAATGAAAAACTCAATATTTACTACAAATTCATTCGTGTAACAAATATCTGTCTTTCTACACCTATGGCTTTAAAAACAAATGTTTTTATCTTACAGTTTATCGTTAAGTAATACATTTTCATTGTACAAAATTGCATTCATTCGAAGAATTCAATTTGTATTTTCCTCTGTATAAAACTGAATGTAGAGAAGTTAGATGTTTAAACGACCCCCACATTTTGTCAAGAGCAGGAGCAAGATTGTCCCCTACTTTTCAGCCCCCCTCGGGAAAAAAGTTGTTCTAAATTTACGACCTGACCGCATATGGGTGTATTTCAGGCAGATAGCCCTCGAGTGCTTTGCCGTAATCTAATAAACTAAACTAAACTAAACATCACTTCACTGTAGGATTGAATTTCGTAACATATAATAAACCTGGAGTATGATTTGAATACTATTTTTGAGCAATATGAAAAATATTATTTTTGAGCACATATTGGTATTTACTCAGTGTTAATTTTCAATATAAGCGCAAAAAATTCCATACATTTAAGCTTTTTCAATTAGATTCCTATTTTTTGAAGAATATGTAATTGCGTCTTTCTCGATAACAAAAAAGGAAAATTGCAAAAATTCAACAAACACTTATTTGGAATTCAAAATTCTGAAGTTTCATTCTTATCATTTAATGTCTGTAACATCCTCTTTCGTTTAATATGCACATATATAATTTTCTGGTAACAATAATTTTTTTTCCTAAAAATCATTTAATTGTAACTTATCTAAGAATCTTTTAGCAAACGATAAATATGAAGCTGTATAATTGATATGCACTTACTGGAATTTTTTTATCAGGATAATCAGCAGAAACTTTTAAAACATCTAAATAGATCAAATGCCCTGAATTTTTAGAATTGTAAGGATTAAGGAGTTTAGTGTTAAGGTAAGATTTATAATTTTCAGGATAATTTCAGATCTTTATTAAGAAAGTAACACAACAAGGGTGCAAAGCGCATTAAAAAAAGACTTATTTTGTACCTGAAATTTTTCTACCAGTACAATTATAACTAGAAATAATAGGAAATGACACCATGTATTATAGTGAGAAAAAGGGGAGTAAATGTATTTAGGCAACTTCATGCTACTTACTTTTTATTACAGTAAATCCCTTTGAGAAAAAATAACTTAGTACAAATGCATGAGGCTTTACAGCCGGGAAGAAATGAAAGTACTTTTTTATTCTAGTTTATTTTTTATAGAGTTATCAGATGCATTTTTCCCTGTATACGTACAACTATATTTCTAGAAATTTTATTTCTTTGACATAATTAAACATAGAATAAAATGAAAATAATATATTAGTAAATATCTATAAAAATTAGTCATCTGGAATTGTATTTGACTACAAATTGTACATACTTCCTTCTTACAGTTGTAGGGTTTATATTTATTTCAACTAACATTTATTTTAAGTTTAAACTATCTTTCCTGTCAAGCCTTACTTTCCCCTGGAACTGCCAATGCCAGAATATGTAAATTTTAGTAGAACGCGCAAGGATTCAAATTATCAGCGGAAATATTATGATTTAAATAGGAAGGAAACGAGTTCGGTGTGTGATATTCTTACTTCACGAGCGCGGAGGTAGTTAGCGAGAAATTGAAGAACCCCGCGTTTCGGCCTATGTGCTTGGCGGGAAGTAGTGTTAATCGTTCAAGTGAGCTTCAAGTCTGCTGAATTAGCAGCGGTATTGTAAAACGCGGTGAGTTAGTTATTTTAGAGAGCCTCGTAGTTAGAGTCTTGTCTTTAAGTTCTTTTCAGGTTATTATTTTTATTTGACCGCCGAGTTGGCGCAGTCTGTGAGCGTCAAGAGCACGAAATGTAATTTATTACGTTGAATAAAAAGGGACTTAAACCCTTTACAAGACTCTGTGTTTTATCCAGTTTTCACAGTCACCCCTTGGTTGCGTGCAAGTTGGAGGCGCGCAACGTTACATTGGCGCCCGAACACTTATCGAACTGAAATGGCCGAAAATTGGATGGAAACCGCTGGACAACACCAAGAAATGACAAGCCAGTTAGAAGGATTTGGATACCTGGTCCAGACTTTGAGAGCGTCAATCAAGCCAAACGTCCATTTCGACGGAAAAAATTCGGTGGCGGTATTTCTAGAAGGTCTAGAAAACCACTTTCAGCTCTACCCTGTTCCTGAAAGACAAAAAGTTGCCATCGCCACATCAGCACTAAGAGGACAGGCCGCGCTATGGTGGAAAATATAGGCAAATTTTTATTAGTGGAATTTGGAAGCCAGACATATACAGTCGGTCACAAAAGTATTCGAACACCGGTACCCTATCAGAAAATGACAAGATGGCGTTTTTTTCTCTCTGTGTGTCGTGTTATTCCATCCTAGGTTTTCGTCTCCCCCCATCTTGGAAAAAACTGGAAAAAATTGGTCACGATCTCTTTTTGAATGGGGAGATGCCATTTTGAGAAAAAGCTGACGATCCTATCTTGGAGAATGAACATGACCGCTCTACACACCCTTTCTCTCTCTCTCTCTCTCTCTTTGAATTGGGAAGCCATTTTGGGAAAAAGCAGACGACCCTATCTTGGAGAATGGAAATGAACGCCTCTCCCTCTCTCTTTGAAATGGGAAGCCATTTTGGGACCCTCTATTCTTGGGGAGGGAGAAAACTGAAGTCTGCACTTCGCTGTCTCTGAATGCGGAAAGCCCTTTTGGGAAAAGCGGACCATCTTCTTCTGATCTTGGAGAACTGGAAATGAACGCTCTACACGATCTCTCTTTGAATTCAGAAGGTATTTTGGGACCTTCTAATGTTGGAAAACTGAAATGAACGCTCTACACCTTCTCTCTCTCTCTCTCTCTTTCTCTGAAATGGGTAGTCATTTGAAAACTCCCTAACTTTGGAAAAAACAGAAATGAACGCTCTACACCATCTCTCTTTGAAAATGGGGGAGGGGTGTCATTTTGAGACCTCCCTCCCCTAAACTTGGAAAAAAAACTGAAATGAACGCTCTACACTTTCTCTCTTTGGACGTGGGTAGCCCTTTGGGGACCCTCTCCTCTTGGTAGAAAAAAAAGAACTGAAGTGAAGGCTCTACACAATCTCTCTTGGAATGGGATCCATATTTCGGGAAACGTTGATCACCTCATGCTGGAAAACTGAAGTGAACCACCAAGATTGGACTCTATATAATATTTTTTTTAATTGACATCATGACCCTCCTCCAATTTGTTATTAAAAAATTGTTTTGTTTTGGTTTTTATCCCATTTCCGATGTGATTTCAGAAATGCAATTCCATAACAGTTCAATTTCATTCGAGGTTAAATGATCTAAACAGTCTTTGACCCACCCATCCGTATGATTATTTTCTTCTCCTTCCTGTTGCACCAAATTTTGTAAGTTCATATAATCATTCCATACGGGAAGGGCTGGATCCTCACAAGGCTGTCTTGAAACACTTGGAGTCTCTTTGGGATGAGTGGAGGGATCTAGGATGTCTGGACCCGGCTGCGATTCTACCTCCATGATTTCTGGACCCGTTGGAACTTGTGAACCCGGCTGAAATTCTACCTCTACGATTTCTGGACCCGTTGGAACTTGTGAACCCGGCTGTGATTCTGCCTCCATGATTTCTGGACCAGTTGGAACTTGTGGACCCGGCTGACATTCTACCTCTACGATGTCGGGACTTTTTGAAGCTTGTGGACCCGTCTGACATTCTACCTTTACGATGTAGGGACAGGTTAGAGAAGAAGAAGAAGAAGAAGAAGAAGAAGATACTGGAAGAGGTTCTGCCTGTGAGGAGTCCGAAAGAGGCTGCCTGTTTGAACAAGTCGGGGAAGAAGAAGAAGAAGCTTCTGGATTCTGAAGCGGATCTTGCACGCCAGGTAGGTTCCGGTAAGTCGACCGTTTTTTAAGAGGTAATTTTTTTTCTTCCTCCTCATCTTCAATTGTAATGACTTCAATTTCATTCCGTTACCGGGTCGATTTTGTTTCGGGCCATGACGGTTTGGTCCAGCTCCTCTTATCATCTAAGGAAGGGATGGGTAAAGGTGGCGGAGGGTTTTCTTCTTTTTCTTGAAACACCATCGGCGATTGGAAAGAAATCTCCTCTTTCAATTGTTTCCAAAGCGAGTACGAGCACCGATCGACGAGAAAGAGACTCTTCTGGGTTGTGACGATGAGATATTGCGTTTTCGGGGGAACGACATAGTTTTGAAAAGGTCTTAGAATATATTTCATCCTGTCGCTGACTTTAAAACTTCTTTCCTTCAGATTGGGGGACGATGATTCGTAATAGGCGAGAGGAGCGGCTGTGGTCTGAACAATATGAACTTCGTCCTCAGCCGTCGTTCTCACTCCAAACGTAAAATATCGTTTCGTGAGAAAAATATTCTTCCACCGAAAACTCGTGCGCGGATCCGTATATCGCCGATCTGTTTGAATGGGCCGTCTCAAAGCTCGATTCATCCGATTCCAAGAGAAGGGAGATTCCTCTTTCGTTTGTTGCGATTCGAATAAATTTCTGTATATATTCTGAACGAGCAGGTTGGAGGATTCGACATCTTGGTTGAAAGAAACGATCGCTTGATGAGGTGGTAAATGCGGAATAAATGTCGCACAATGACACGCCAAAAAAATTTTCAAGTTGGAGATTTGCTTTAGCGTCTTCAAATCCTCCCCGTTCGAAATCCGTTGAGTTGGAAAAACGTCTAACAGCGACATGGCTCCCAATGGAAAAGAAATGATCTCGCCCAGTACTCTCGCCTTTTTATATATATAGACACACACAGACACATATAGAGGCTCTATGACGTCTTTATTTGTTTTTTTTTTGTTTCTCTCTCTCTTCTTTCCAAGAAATCTTATCTCCATGACCTCTTTTTCTTTTCTTAAAAGATGAATGTGTGTGGGAATGAGGAAGTGAAAGTAATAATTTAATAAACAAAAAATTATCCACCCATGACCTTCTTTTTTTTTCAAAGTCACCCTTTCCAATCCAAGGACGTCCAGAGATAGAGGAAGCAGGTGGAGAGGAGGAGGGAAGGGAAGGTCACACTCTCTTTCTCTCTATAAATAAAAGGGGAGAGCCCCAAAGTCGTATTTTTGTCCAAGTGAATCATGAGGAGGCATCCCCAGCTCACTACGTGTATTCCTTTCAAATATAAATATGTTGATCTTTCCTTTTATATCATCCAAGGAGTCGTTTACTTGAAAGCCTCCGATTTTTCAAAATGTGCGGGTTATCATACCGTGGGGAGTTGTCAAAAGATGCGGGACGAATTTTTATCCGACGAAAACGTGTTGATGGCTCGCGACATTCCACCTTTGGATGCACAAATTTTGTTAATGAAACGAGCCAAATATTTTTACACGTCCCACTTTCTAACGGTCTCGCAAATGAATAGGATTATGGATCTTCTTGAGAAGACAAAAGGGATTCTCGTTGATTTTAGTGAATGGTTGCACAAATGTTTGCACGAACATCTCTCGATCGAGAAGACTGGCAAGAATACCTATTATATTCTTCTCGAGGACTCTCCTCCTTCGTCTCATATTAAGGAGGCCACGACTTTTGAAAAAATCCTCGAGCAAGAAAAAATAGAATGGTGGAACAACTACCCCATCCCACTCCCCGAGCATCAAGACGAGCCTGTTCAGAAGAAAAAGAAAAAACCTTTCCAAAAGCCTATCCTCATCCTCCTCGATAATGATGGGGATGAGGAGAAGCCTGTTTAGATTCCTCTCCGTTTGTCAAAACCCGTCGAGGATGAAAAACCTCTCCCTTTCTCAAGACCCCTTGAGGAAGAGAGACCCCTCGAGAAGGAGAGATCTCTCCCATTGTCAAACCTCCTCGAAGATGAAAAACCTCTCCCTTTCTCAAGACCCCTCGAGAAGGAGAGACCTCTTCCTTTATCAAACCCCCTCGAAGATGAAAAACCTCTCCATTTATCAAGACCCCTCGAAAATAAGGGACCTCTCGATTTGTCAAAACCCCTCGAGGATAAGGGAACCAAAACTTCTCTCTCTTTCTCAAGACTCCTCGAAGAGCAGACATCTCTCCCTTTCGAAGAGGAGGGACCTCTCAATTTGTCAAGACCCCTCGAGAATAAGGGAACCGAAAATCCTCTCCATGTCTCAAGACAGGACCCCCCTCTATCTCTTGAGGATCCGAGGGAAGCGATTCCTATTGAAAAACCATCTATCGACGATCCTCAGAAAAGGTCTTTGGAGGAGACTAGACTTCCATGTAGAAAACGAATCTGCCACAATCATCATCATCATCATCATCATAATAATAATAATAATATACCCCCTTCTCAACAACAGAATCTTACAACATTTGCAGATAAATGCATTCAAACCAATCCTTTTATAGTAACCCTTTTGATTGGAGAACCCGTGCATTAGCCTCGAAAAATAAAATGAGATTCTAGACTGTTTCTATGAGCAGAATGTTAAGCCACTAGATAGGTCTAGCTCAGAATTTTTCTTTTTAAAAGAAAATAAATAAATAAATAACCCAAAGACTATTCGTAAATATAAATGGTAAAGTCTTGAGTCGGCTGGAAAAAAATTTTCAGAGCTGAGAAAATTTCTCCAACTCAGAAAAAAAAAAAAAAAAAAAACTTTTTGTTAATTTTTATCATGTCTTAGACATGATAAAAATTAACGACCCCCTTCCCTTATCGTCTGGGAATGTTGTCTAACTCTTTTGAAAAAAAATCGTGATTCATTCATGGAATGATTGCCATTAGAGAAAGGATGAGTCATGGTCTATTTTTAGAAAGGGTGAGACATCCTTCCCAGACAAAAAGGGAGGGTCATTAATTTTTATCATGTCTAAAGACATGATAAAAATAAAATTAACCAAAAGGTTTTTTTTTATTATTATTAGAGAATTTTATTTCAGCTCTGAGAAATTTTTTTTCTCCCAGCCGATTCGAGACATTACCATTTTTTTTTAAGAATGATTTCTCCCTGATCTATTATTTCAAAATTCCAAGTTTCGCTTCAGAACCATCTGTGCTGTTGAAGAAGTAACGTGATATATGTATTTTTTTAATGAATTCTGTCAAGATTGAATTGTGCAGGATCGACCTTGCGAATTTCTTCTCTGTGTCTTTAAATAATAATGATACCGAACCGCTTTTTGTAGAGCGCAATGGAAAAAACCTTTTGTATGGTTAGGACAATTCATGTGTTCGATCCCATTGTATTTGAGAATCTCTTGCGTCGATCCCGAAATGCAATAAACGGATCTTTGCAACCATTTCTCTAAAAACCGCCGTTTCATTTCTCCTCGCACCGAAATCATGGAAAAGGGTTCCGTCAACATCGTTAACACCCATGGAAAATAACTGTACGGAATTTCTCCTTCGTACCACGACAAACCGTGATAATAATCACTCGCCCACACAGCGGTTCGTTTTTCTTTCTCGGTGAGCATTTGCCATGGAAACGGGGGTTTAAAAACAAATAACCCTCGAGAAGTACCGTCCAATGTGACGTAAGCCAATTCTTTCACAATAAAGGCTCCTTGAGAATCGTAGAAACCTTCAAAGTCGAGCACGAGTTCCATGTTTTTTATTTCTTTTTCTTTCCAAGGTGACCTTTATTATTATTATGATGGATGTGTATTGAGATACGCACGATATTATTCAAAAACAAATATATATACGAATGTGACCTTTCCCAGAATTCATACGACCTGTCACGTGCAACCTTCTGTCTCTCTCTCTATAAAAGAGGAGACGGCGAGAGAACGCTATCCATTTTTTCCTTCAGGACACACAGCGAGAGAGAGAGAGAGAGAATTTTGTTTTCTTTTTTTCTCAATTGAAGAAGATGGACATTTTGAGTGCCAAACCTCTCAAAGATTCCTACATTGTTCTGGACATGGAATACTTTCACTGTTATGATCCAAAGACGGGAGATATATGTTTCATCTTGAAAGAACCGGGCTACATCACTTGCGATTTAACCTTATGCGGATCCATGATTTTTCTCCCTCCTGTCCATTACGATGACTTATCGTCCCGCAATCAAGCTGTGGTCAACCAGACTACAAATAACCGACAGGGCCTGCAATGGACCGAGGGTCGTCTTTCCTACGAGCATCTTCCTACGATCCTGAAAATACTGACCGAAAATGTGGAGGCGATCTACGTCAATGGATACGATAAAGCCGAATTTTTCAGCAAGCTCTGCCAGCTATCCGTTTACGAGTTTTACATCCCAGGGAAAACCGAGTGGCGGAACAAGTCGAAATGCACGCGACACCAATATTTCCAAAAGATGATTTATTGTGCCGAGAACAAGGTGAGAAATTTTCGATACCATTTGATGGAGGGTAGTTACGTTTTCCGGAAATTACATTGTTACCCCTCCGAGAGCAAAGCTGTCGAAGACGAAGAGGAGGCGGAAGAATATCCCCAGGAGAACTCGTGCGACGATGAGGAGGAGGAGGAGGAGGATGAACTTTCTAATAATAATAATAAATGTCTAAGTTGGGATGCTTTAGAGACCCAAGAATATTGGTCTCAACCCTTATCTCACCTAGACCTGAAAGAGGATCCTCGAGTGTACTCTTTATGGTCCTCTTCTAAAATTTGGTCTTGGAGAGAACCCTTGAATGTTCATGAATGAAATGGTATGTAAATCCCTAGAGAAAAAAAATAAAAAAAAAGTTCCTTTTTTTGTAATATGTTGATTTCTTTCCAATCCCATTTCTTTTCCATAACTCCAACCCAATCGACGAGAAGAAGAAGAATTTTCCAAGTTACACAAGACGTAGAAAGATTTCACAAGGATTTATAAATCACACGCTCCCACATGATATATGTATAGAGAGAAAAAGACCCTCTGTTCTCTAGCCAATACGTCAAGACTTCCCTAAACTAAGAGAGACCATGAGTACCGAGGAAACCTTAGCAGAGCAAGTGGAAAGACTTTCAAAGAGATTAGAAGAGTTAAGACGGGATAGATTTACAGTTCCGCCGACTAAAGAGGAAATTATCATCGATTTCAACAAACCGCTGTACTTTCATCCCCTACCCCAAAGAATGAGACGAATGGACTCGCCGTTGAACAGTTCCAATGAGAAACAAAATGTCACTTATTTGAATAGCCAATTTCAACACATGAATATTTCATAAGTATTTTTTTGTTTTTTTTCCCTAAAGCGTGGGGAGATCGGATCAGTAGTTTTTCCCTTTTCATCGTCGAAAAAGATTGGGAGGAAAAATCTTTCTCAGCTCTCTCAGAAAAATTTTCAGCCTTAAAAAAAAAAAAAAAAAAAAATTGTTAATTTTTATCATGTCTTAGACATGATAAAAATTAACTCTACCCCCCTTTTGTCTGGGAATGTTGTCTCACACTTTCTAAAAATAGACCATCACTCCCCCTTTCCTAAAGAATAGAATTCCAAGAATGGGATCTGGTCTATTTTTAGAAACGGTGAGACCCTATTCCCAGACAAAAGGCGGGTAGAGTTAATTTTTATCATGTCTAAAGTTCAGGGTCCATCCATCTTCTTATGTGAAACGGTGACCCTGACGAGATCGAGATAAACAAGTCCTGTGAGTTGTTTTGTAATCTTGACGCGATCCAAGAAAGACTTTTTATTTTTTTTTTTTGAAATAGGCGGGGGGTGGGGAGAGAAAATGTTCTCACGACCCTCAGATATCTTTTCATAAATATATTTTTTATCAAAGTGTTTCTTTCATCCCGATCCTTTTAAGAGGTTGGAATGACCCTGACATTTAGATGGGGTCGCGATCCCGACAGATGTCGCGCGAGTATAAAAGTGTGTGTCCTCCGCGAGATTTCTTCAGAGAACAGAAGAAGACGTGAACTGAGCTGGTAAGTCCCTTTGGTCCTATGAATATGGTTATCTATAAAATCGATTTGATTCTTAGTTTTTTTTAATAATCATAATAATCATAACTTCATTTAAAAAGACCTTTGAAACTTTGAGACTTCTTAACCCTTTGAAAAGAAAAATGTCTCTTTCAAGACGACGACTCTAAAACGTTTTATTTTTTTTCCCCTTTCTAGATCTTCCCTGTTATACATATATACCTTTTCGATTCTTTTTTTCCTGTTTGTGGGAGACATCACCGTATTCATCGCCATGGCGTGTTCAGAAAACTTTATCGTGCTCGATCTAGAGGGTTTCCAGTCCTACAACCACAAGAAGGGTGAATTTACCTACGTTTTAAAAGAATTGGGCTATGCGACAAAAGATTTTTTGACCGTGGGATCGTTGACGTTGGCTCCTCCTCACCCCTTCCACCAACTGAGTGAAAAAAACCAAAAGACGAATGCCTGGCTGACGAGAAACCGGCACGGACTTCGTTGGAACGAGGGTCATATTCCCTACAACCATTTAGGACGCATTCTCCAATCGCTCACTCACAGCTTCTCCACGATTTATGTGGTGGGATGCCAGAAAGCTAAATTCTTTGCTAAAGCCTTGGATTATCAAAAACCCGTGACGGAAATTTATGTGCCAGATGGAATCATTTGGAAGTATCGGGAAAAATGTGCCCGACATCATCAAAGGAGGAAATATTTCCATTGTGCCGAAAACAAAGTGCGCAACTATCGATGGCATATTACGGAAGGAGATTTTCATATCAATCACGTCTATCCAGACGGAACGGAGAAAGAGGAGAGGATTCAGGAGGAAGCAGACAATCCTCTGCAAGCTTTTGATAAGGCCTACGATCAGTTAGAGAAGGATCCGTCCCCAAAAGCGTACGATAACCTCATCCAGAAATGGGATAATCTGTCCTGTTTCCAAGTGATGGAACATCCGGATGAGCATACGCCTTTCCACTTGATGGGCTCTTCTACTTGTTCTTTGTCGTCAACTTCCTCCAATAACTCGAGGAAGACGGAGGGTTGGGGAGACATACCTGAAAATATTCCCCATTACGATCCAGCAGCCTGTTGGGACGAACCTTCCAAAGAATCTCATGAGACCCCCAAAATATCTTCAGAGGATCCAAAGACAAAATCCACTGAGTGTTGGGACGATGAACGGACGACTCATGCTCCAAAATCCACTAAGACTATGTCCACTGAGTGTTGGGACAATGAACGGACGACTCATGCTCCAAAATCTATTGAGACTATGTCCACTGAATGTTGGGACAATGAACTGACGACCCATGCTCCAAAATCTACTGAGAATGTGTCCACTGAGTGTTGGGACGATGAAACCGAAAAGACGACAGAGAATTGGGATGACCGTTCTCAAAAGTATTTGAATTGACATATACATAAACTCAGGAGAAAGAAAGAAAGAAAAGATTTTTAGAAATAAGTAGGGAAAGGTTCTCCGCTTTCCCTATATTTATGGAAATGGACTGAGAAGAGAGAGAGAGAGACGAATCAGGAGACCAAAAAAATGGGTCTTGGAAGGAATGAGTGCAAATGCATTCGATTCCTTCCGAGACCCATTTTTTTGGGTCCCTCTCTCATCCAATCTTGGAAAAGAACTTTGTCCTATTTTTCTAGGTCCATTCAAAAAGAAATGAATCTATCCATAAATTTTCTTAAAAGAAAAAAAACAAAAAGATCCTTTACCTTTTGACGGTCCAAAGTCGAGAATCTTGGAAAATGTTATCCACTCTCCATCCAGTCAAGCTTCTCTGTAGAAAATCTAGTAGGTGCATCTGCATTCTTGAACACCCGGCAGTTATTATTGGACGCGAAACGTCGAATGCTGAAATAGTTAACAGTGAGCCCATTCTTAAAGAAACGGGGATGTTTTATTCATCCAGTCGAGTGCGGAAAAATTTCTGAGAGCCGGAGAAAAATTTCTCTGGTTGAAAAAAAAAAAAAAAAAAAATACCCCCTTTTAGTCTGAAAATTGATGTCTTCAATTTTTCAAAAATTGAAGACATCAATTTTCAAATTTTCAGACTAAAAAGGGGGTAATTTATTTTTCTAATTGCATCCAATGTAAGATCCAAGTCACGGTTTGTGTTTTCAAAAAATTGAAGACATCAATTTTTAGACTAAAAGGGGGGTATTTTTTTTTTTTTTTATCTAACTTTGAGCCACAGAAATTTTTTCCGGCTCTCAGAAACTTTTCCCAGCCGACTCGATGTGAATAAAACTTTACTGTTTTTTAAGAATGTTATTTAATGGATCGATTTCAACCTATCGAGTTTCGCTTGAGTTCCGGCCGTGCTGTGGGCCCACCTGGATACAAGTTTTCCCCTTTTGGAATAGAATAAAACTTTACTGTTTTTTAAGAATGTTATTTAATGGATCGATTTCAACCTATTGAGTTTCGCTTGAGTTTTAGATGTCAATAAAATTTTACTGTTTTTTAAGAATGTTATTTAATGGATCGATTTCAACCTATCGAGTTTCGCTTGAGTTCCGGCCGTGCTGTGGGCCCACCTGGATACAAGTTTTCCCCTTTTGGAATAGAATTTCCGTCAAGGTAGGCTATTTTTCCTCTTTTTGCATTTTGCATGTCATTTCATTTGTATTACAATATACTGAATACGGGCGTTCGAACTGATTTCTAGGCTATTTCTATACAAATGGAGCTCGATCCAAGAAAGAAATGATGTCCTTTTTTTTATTTTGTGGACTGCCAATTTGTATTGGAATATACTGAAAACGGGTGTTTGAGTCGGTTTTCAGTATATTTCAATACAAATGGAGCTCGATCCAATAAAGAAATGATGTCTTTTTTTTATTTTGTGGACTGCCAATTTGTATTGGAATATACTGAAAACGGTTGTTTGAGTCGGTTTTCAGTATATTCCAATACAAGTGGAGCTCGATCCAAGAAAGAAATGATGTCTTTTTTTTATTTTGTGGACTGCCAATTTGTATTGGAATATACTGAAAACGGGCGTTCACGTCGGTTTTCAGTATATTCCAATACAAGTGGAGCTCGATCCAATAAAGAAATGATGTCTTTTTTTTTATTTTGTGGACAACCAATTTTGTATTGGAATATACTGAAAACGGGCGTTCACGTCGGTTTTCAGTATATTCCAATACAAGTGGAGCTCGATCCAAGAATGAAATGATGTCTTTTTTTATTTTGTGGACAACCAATTTTGTATTGGAATATACTGAAAACGGGCATTCACGTCGGTTTTCAGTATATTTCAATACAAATGGAGCTCGATCTAAGAAAGAAATGATGTCTTTTTTAATTTTGTGGACAACCAATTTTGTATTGGAATATACTGAAAACGGGCGTTCACGTCGGTTTTCAGTATATTCCAATACAAGTGGAGCTCGATCCAAGAAAAAAATGATGTCTTTTTTTATGTTGTGGACAGCCAATTTTGTATTGGAATATACTGAAAACGGGCGTTCACGTTGGTTTTCAGTATATTCCAATACAAATGGAGCTCCATCCAAGGAAAAAAATGATGTCTTTTTTTATTTTGTGGACAACCAATTTTGTATTGGAATATACTGAAAACGTGCGTTCACGTCGGTTTTCAGTATATTCTAATACAAATGGAGCTCCATCCAAGAAAAAAATGATGTCTTTTTTTTATGTTGTGGACTGCCCTATTTTGTATTGGAATATACTGAAAACGGGCGTTCGAGTCGGTTTTCAGTATATTCAAATACAAATGGAGCTCCATCCAAGAAAAAAATGATGTCTTTTTTTTATGTTGTGGACTGCCCTATTTTGTATGGGAATATACTGAAAACGGGCGTTCGAGTCCCTTTTCCGACTATTTCTATACACATTCCACTATATTAAAATGACGTCATGATTGAGTCCAAACAGAGTCGTCCCCGGACAGAGTCGTCTCCGGACAAAGTCGTCCCCGGACTATTTTATACCGAATTTGTATAGAAATATACTTAAAATGGGCTTGGAGGGGGGCGCTTTCTAGTATATTCCTATATACATTCGGTTGCATTCAGTAACAAAAAGAATGTCTTTTTGAATGGACAGGATGACTATGGAAACCGGATCTCTCTCTCTCTCTCTCTCTTTCCCAAGATTGGATGAGAGAGTGCCTCCTATTTGTATTGTAATATACTGAAAACGGGCTTTCGAGTCAATTTCTAGACTATTTCTATACAAATGGAGCTCTATTTACGAAAAAAATTATTTCTTTTTTATTGTGTGGACAGCCCTATTTGTATTGCAATATACTGAAAACAGGCGTTCGAGTCGGTTTCTAAACTCTTCCTATAGAAATTCCACCATCTATATAGAAATGATGTCCAAAGAAAGTCGTCCCCGGACCATCTTGATGACCGAATATGTATAGAAATAGTCTTAAAATGGGCTTGAGGGCCGGTTTCTGGACGATTCATCTACAAATTCAGCCGCATCTAGAAAAACAAAAATACATAATTTCTTTTTGGGTGGACAGGAGATGATAAATTTCTTTTCTCTCTCTCTCTCTCTCCCAAGATTGGAGAAGAGAGTGGCCCAAAAAAATGGGTCTCGGAAGGAATCGAATGCATTTTGAAATGCACTCATTCCTTCCAAGACCCATTTTTTTGGTCTCCTGATTTAACTCTCCAGTCTATGGAATAGGGAAAGCGGAGAACGTTTCCCCTTCCTTAAGCGACTAGAGACCATAGCGCATCATCATCATCATCATCATCATCATCACCATCGTCCTCTTTCTCATACTTTTCAACGAAGGTTTGATGTCTCTGGATGATTTTGGGGAGATGATGGATCCCGAATTGAGTGATGAAAAAGAGAGGACTCTTTTCCCTTTCTTGTTCGTCTTGCACAGTCTCTCGGAGGGTGATATACGTTTCCCCGTCCTCCTCAATTTTCGTCAGAGGTCTCATGAATATTTTACACATCCAAGGGAAGAGCGACTTGTTATGCAGGGATTTCGAAGCGACGAAGGCCGCTTCATTCGAAGTGAGGACAATCTGGTTCGGATGACCCCATTCTTTGGAGTAGTTGTCCAAATCGCCTAGTCGAAGAAAATGGTGTCGATTAGGAAAAAAGACTTGGAGAACACTCGTCGTATGCGAGACGTTCGTAGGCAAGAGAGTCAAGATATCTTTGGCATTCCAGTACAGGAATCCTAGATCCACATACGCGTGCACGTAATAGTCATCGTTATATTCCAGTTTGAGCAGCATGGCTTTTGTATTTTTTTTTCCGTTCTCAAGGCGAAACACTCGTCTGATATGAACAAGAGCTCGCTGGCGATCCGTTTATATAGACTCCTCAGAGAGAGAGGGAGAAGGGGGGAGGAACAAGGTTGATGAATTCTAAAATAAAAAAAATGATAAAACATGTGTGTTTGTGAAGGTCATAAAGAGATGATTATAAAGTTGTTTTATTTTTTATTTTCTCAAAAGAAAAAACCAAAAGGGTCCCATTCCATACGACATAACCTTTGAGAAGGTGACGGGGTCATGTGTCTACAAAGTTGATAAACTTTAGAATAAAAAAAAGCTTTCATCACGTAGCTCTCGAGAAGAAAATGACAGGGGTCTCTAGGAGAAGGTCATAGGTAGTATACAAAGGATGGTTGTTTTTTTTTGTTCCTCTCAATCCCATGACCTTTGAAAACGTGACGGGGTGTCCTTTAGGAAAAAAAATAGAAGGTCATAGAGAGAGAGAGGTAGACAAAGTTGAATTTTTTTTCTATAAGTCAACCGTCACGTCGCCCATCACGTGGTCTTCTCGTATATATAGAGAGGCGAGTGGAAGACAGACTCTATTTCCTAGAGAGAGAGAGACTGCTGTGCGTAGCCGTATTTCTACTCAAGATGATGATCCGCGTCTTATATAATGAGTTTGTGAGCATTCGCTGTTATGCGGATGACGGAAAATTGTTTTGGAACGCTACGGACATTTTGCCTCTGATTCATACTTCCAGTAAAAGAACCTGGGACATTCTCTCCGTGTTTTTCGACGAACACCACGTCTTCAGGAAAATAAAAGATCTCGAAAGTCTCGGGAGTTCTCAAGAGGGATATGTCCTCTCCAGCGAAGAAATGTTACATCTGGCCGAAAAGAATCCTAAAAATAATCAGCTTCTGGCCTGGGTGTATAGCATTTTAACTCAGCCGCTGGTTCGAGTTGTACCCAATCAACCCGTTTACCGACTTCTCTATCCGGGGGAGAGATTTCCTTTCATCACCCTCTTTAATCTGGGAGTGCGCTACATACCGCCTCATCCAGGCATGACGGACTCTTCTACTTACCCTAAACAATATGCCAGCGCTTATTGCCAGACAGACCCCCGTCAAGAAAAGGTCGTCGAGACTCAAACGGATCCTCTGGTGGTCTCTTTAAATGTCACTAAAGTTATCACCTTCTAAAAAAAAACAACCACCACCACCCAAAAAAAATTTGCTCCTCCTCCAAATTTTTTTTTATCTTCTCGAAAGAAAAAAAAAGAAACTTTTCCATCTAGCCTCTTTCTTTCAATCCCTCTTAAGAGAGAGAGAGGGAGGAGAAAAGAAAGAGAGTTCTGAGGAGGCAAAAGAAATGGGTCTGGAAGGAAACGGGTGCATTGCGAGAAAAAGAGGGTCCTCTTTTCTTTTCTCGAAATGCACACTTTTCCTTCCAGACCCATTTTTTTTTGATCACTTCTTCAAGATAATCTTGGAAAGGGGGGGACACAATAAATTGTGCGTAAAGTCAATTTCGATCAAGACTGGATTTTGTTTTTGAAAAGAAACATAATGTTATATATAGATAGCTAAATTTTTATCATGATATTCTTTAAGAATTTCTTAGCCATTTGTCAAAGAAGGGGACTATAATTGAAGAATTTATTAATTTGGGAACATGTCACCCATGGCAAATCTAAAATCTTGGAAGTGGATACTGGAAAGCCCCGCTCTGATTATAATTCTGAGTTCTAGCATGGGACATTTTTTAGATCAATAAGCTAAACTATTTTTCTAGTCTCATATTCTCTCGTGACTAGGGTTTCAGATTTGGGTAGAGAGAGACACTGTTCTGAACAGAAACGTGGAATGCTTTTATAGAAAAGTGAAGAGTTGAAAGTGAAAGTCGAAAAACGAAATGGGATCGGCTAGGAAAAATTTCTCAGAGCTCAGAAAAAAATTCTAAGATGTAAAAAAAAAAAAAAAAAAAAAAAAAAAAAAAAAAAAAAACTTTTTGTTAATTTTCATCATGTCTTCTAGACATGATAAAAATTAACTCACCCCCCTTTTGTCTGGGAATGTTGTCTCCCACTTTCTAAAAATAGACCATGACTCATCCTTTTAAAGAATAGAATTCAAAGAAAAAACTGGGTTCTGGTCTATTTTTAGAAACGGTGAGACAACATACCCAGACAAAAGGGGGGTGAGTTAATTTTTATCATGTCTAGAAGACATGATAAAAATTAACAAAAAGTTTTTTTTTTTTTTTTTTTTTTTTTACATCTCAGAATTTTTTTCTGAGCTCTGAAAATATTTTGCCAGCCGATCTTATTTCGTTTTTCGACTTTCACTTTCAACTCTTCTCTTTTCTATAAAAGCATTCCACTTTTCTGTTCAGAACACTGTTGGCTGTTGAAAAGGCAACGCGCCTCCCTCTCTACCCTAATCGGGAATCCTGATCCAGGTGTCCCCCGCTTCACACTACCCATCTTCACCCATTTCGACCCCGTCACCTTCTCAAAGGTTATGTCGTATGGAATGGGACCCTTTTGGTTTTTTCTTTTGAGAAAATAAAAAATAAAACAACTTTATAATCATCTCTCTATGACCTTCACAAACACTCATGTTTTATCATTTTTTTATTTTAGAATTCATCAACCTTGTTCCTCCCCCCTTCTCCCTCTCTCTCTGAGGAGTCTATATAAACGGATTGCCAGCGAGCTCTTGTTCATATCAGACGAGTGTTTCGCCTTGAGAACGGAAAAAAAATACAAAAGCCATGCTGCTCAAACTGGAATATAACGATGACTATTACGTGCACGCGTATGTGGATCTAGGATTCCTGTACTGGAATGCCAAAGATATCTTGACTCTCTTGCCTACGAACCTCTCGCATACGACGAGTGTTCTCCAAGTCTTTTTTCCTAATCGACACCATTTTCTTCGACTAGGCGATTTGGACAACTACTCCAAAGAGTGGGGTCATCCGAACCAGATTGTCCTCACTTCGAATGAAGCGGCCTTCGTCGCTTTGAAATCCCTGCATAACAAGTCGCTCTTCCCTTGGATGTGTAAAATATTCATGAGACCTCTGACGAAAATTGAGGAGGACGGGGAAACGTATATCACCCTCCGAGAGACTGTGCAAGACGAACAAGAAAGGAAAAAGAGTCCTCTCTTTTTCATCACTCAATTCGGGATCCATCATCTCCCCAAAATCATCCAGAGACATCAAACCTTCGTTGAAAAGTATGAGAAAGAGGACGATGGTGATGATGATGATGATGATCATGATGATGCGCTATGGTCTCCAGTCGCTTAAGGAAAGGGAAACGTTCTCCGCTTTCCCTATTCCATAGACTGGAGAGTTGAATCAGGAGACCAAAAAAATGGGTCTTGGAAGGAATGAGTGCATTTCAAAATGCATTCGATTCCTTCCGAGACCCATTTTTTTGGGCCACTCTCTCCTCAAATCTTGAGAGAGAGAGAGAGAAAAGAAATTTATCATCTCCTGTCCACCCAAAAAGAAATTATGTATTTTTGTTTTTCTGGATGCGGCTGAATTTGTAGATGAATCGTCCAGAAACCGGCCCTCAAGCCCATTTTTAGACTATTTCTATACATATTCGGTCATCAAGATGGTCCGGGGACGACTTTGTTTGGACATCATTTCTATATAGATGGTGGAATTTCTATAGGAAGAGTTTAGAAACCGACTCGAACGCCTGTTTTCAGTATATTGCAATACAAATAGGGCTGTCCACACAATAAAAAAGAAATAATTTTTTTCGTAAATAGAGCTCCATTTGTATAGAAATAGTCTAGAAATTGACTCGAAAGCCCGTTTTCAGTATATTACAATACAAATAGGAGGCACTCTCTCATCCAATCTTGGGAAAGAGAGAGAGAGAGAGAGAGATCCGGTTTCCATAGTCATCCTGTCCATTCAAAAAGACATTCTTTTTGTTTCTGAATGCAACCGAATGTATATAGGAATATACTAGAAAGCGCCCCCCCTCCAAGCCCATTTTAAGTATATTTCTATACAAATTCGGTATAAAATTGTCCGGGGACGACTTTGTCCGGAGACGACTCTGTCCGGGGACGACTCTGTTTGGACTCAACCATGACGTCATTTTAATATAGTGGAATGTGTATAGAAATAGTCGGAAAAAGGACTCGAACGCCCGTTTTCAGTATATTCCCATACAAAATAGGGCAGTCCACAACATAAAAAAAAGACATCATTTTTTTCTTCGATGGAGCGCCATTTGTATTTGAATATACTGAAAACCGACTCGAACGCCCGTTTTCAGTATATTCCAATACAAAATAGGGCAGTCCACAACATAAAAAAAAGACATCACTTTTTTCTTGGATGGAGCTCCATTTGTATTAGAATATACTGAAAACCGACGTGAACGCCCGTTTTCAGTATATTCCAATACAAAATTGGCTGTCCACAACATAAAAAAAAGACATCATTTTTTTCTTGGATCGAGCTCCACTTGTATTGGAATACACTGAAAACCGACGTGAACGCCCGTTTTCAGTATATTCCAATACAAAATTGGTTGTCCACAAAATTAAAAAAGACATCATTTCTTTCTTAGATCGAGCCCCATTTGTATTGAAATATACTGAAAACCGACGTGAATGCCCGTTTTCAGTATATTCCAATACAAAATTGGTTGTCCACAAAATAAAAAAAGACATCGTTTCATTCTTGGATCGAGCTCCACTTGTATTGGAATATACTGAAAACCGACGTGAACGCCCGTTTTCAGTATATTCCAATACAAAATTGGTTGTCCACAAAATAAAAAAAAGACATCATTTCTTTATTGGATCGAGCTCCACTTGTATTGGAATATACTGAAAACCGACGTGAACGCCCGTTTTCAGTATATTCCAATACAAATTGGCAGTCCAAAAAATAAAAAAAAAACATCATTTCTTTATTGGATCGAGCTCCACTTGTATTGGAATATACTGAAAACCGACTCAAACAACCGTTTTCAGTATATTCCAATACAAATTGGCAGTCCACAAAATTAAAAAAAAAGACATCATTTCTTTTTTGGATCAAACTCTATTTGTATTGAAATATACTGAAAACCGACTCAAACACCCGTTTTCAGTATATTCGAATACAAATTGGCAGTCCACAAAATAAAAAAAGACATCATTTCTTTCTTGGATCGAGCTCTATTTGTATTGAAATATACTGAAAACCGACTCAACACCCGTTTTCAGTATATTCCAATACAAATTGGCAGTCCACAAAATAAAAAAAAAGACATCATTTCTTTCTTGGATCGAGCTCCATTTGTATTGAAATATACTGAAAACCGACTCAAACACCCGTTTTCAGTATATTCCAATACAAATTGGCAGTCCACAAAATAAAAAAAAGACATTATTTCTTTCTTGGATCGAGCTCCATTTGTATTGAAATATACTGAAAACCGACTCAAACACCCGTTTTCAGTATATTCCAATACAAATTGGCAGTCCACAAAATAAAAAAAAGACATCATTTCTTTCTTGGATCGAGCTCCATTTGTATAGAAATAGCCTAGAAATCAGTTCGAACGTCCGTATTCAGTATATTGTAATACAAATGAAATGATATGAAAAATGCAAAAAGAGGAAAAGTAGCCTACCTTGACGGAAATTCTATTCCAAAAGGGGAAAACGTGTATCCAGGTGGGCCCACAGCACGGCCGGAACTCAAGCGAAACTCGATAGGTTGAAATCGATCCATTAAATAACATTCTTAAAAAACAGTAAAGTTTTATTGACATCTAAAACTCAAGCGAAACTCGATAGGTTGAAATCGATCCATTAAATAACATTCTTAAAAAACAGTAAAGTTTTATTCTATTCCAAAAGGGGAAAACTTGTATCCAGGTGGGCCCACAGCACGGCCGGAACTCAAGCGAAATTCGATAGGTTGAAATCGATCCATTAAATAACATTCTTAAAAAACAGTAAAGTTTTATTCACATCGAGTCGGCTGGGAAAAGTTTCTGAGAGCCGGAAAAAATTTCTGTGGCTCAAAGTTAGATTAAAAAAAAAAAAAAAATTTTTAGACTAAAAACCTTTTAGTCTAAAAATTGATGTCTTCAACTTTTTGAAAACACAAACCGTGACTTATTTCTTACATTGGATGCAATTAGAAAAAGAAATTACCCCCCTTTTTAGTCTGAAAATTTGAAAATTGATGTTTTCAATTTTTGAAAATTTGAAGACATCAATTTTCAGACTAAAAGGGGTTTTTTTTTTTTTCAACCAGAGAAATTTTTCTCCGGCTCTCAGAAATTTTTCCGCACTCGACTGGATGAATAAAACATCCCCGTTTCTTTAAGAATGGGCTCACTGTTAACTATTTCAGCATTCGACGTTTCGCGTCCAATAATAACTGCCGGGTGTTCAAGAATGCAGATGCACCTACTAGATTTTCTACAGAGAAGCTTGACTGGATGGAGAGTGGATAACTTTTTCCAAGATTCTCGACTTTGGACCGTCAAAAGGTAAAGGATCTTTTTGTTTTTTTTCTGTTAAGAAAATTTATGGATAGATTCATTTCTTTTTGAATGGACCTAGAAAAATAGGACAAAGTTCTTTTCCAAGATTGGATAAGAGAGGGACACCAAAAAATGGGTCTCGGAAGGAATCGAATGCATTTGCACTCATTCCTTCCAAGACCCATTTTTTTGGTCTCCTGATTCGTCTCTCTATCTCTCTTCTCAGTCCATTTCCATAAATATAGGGAAAGCGGAGAACCTTTCCCTACTTATTTCTAAAAATCTTTTCTTTCTTTCTTTCTCCTGAGTTTATGTATATATCAATTCAAATACTTTTGAGAACGGTCATCCCAATTCTCTGTCGCCTTTTCGGTTTCATCGTCCCAACACTCAGTGGACACAGTCTCAATAGATTTTGGAGCATGAGTCGTCCATTCATTGTCCCAACACTCAGTGGACATAGTCTTAGTGGATTTTGGAGCATGAGTCGTCCGTTCATCGTCCCAACACTCAGTGGATTTTGTCTTTGGATCCTCTGAAGATATTTTGGGGGTCTCATGAGATTCTTTGGAAGGTTCGTCCCAACAGGCTGCTGGATCGTAATGGGGAATATTTTCAGGTATGTCTCCCCAACCCTCCGTCTTCCTCGAGTTGTTGGAGGAAGTTGACGACAAAGAAGAAGTAGAAGAGCCCATCAAGTGGAAAGGCGTATGCTCATCCGGATGTTCCATCACTTGGAAACAGGACAGATTATCCCATTTCTGGATGAGGTTATCGTACGCTTTTGGGGACGGATCCTTCTCTAACTGATCGTAGGCCTTATCAAAAGCTTGCAGAGGATTGTCTGCTTCCTCCTGAATCCTCTCCTCTTTCTCCGTTCCGTCTGGATAGACGTGATTGATATGAAAATCTCCTTCCGTAATATGCCATCGATAGTTGCGCACTTTGTTTTCGGCACAATGGAAATATTTCCTCCTTTGATGATGTCGGGCACATTTTTCCCGATACTTCCAAATGATTCCATCTGGCACATAAATTTCCGTCACGGGTTTTTGATAATCCAAGGCTTTAGCAAAGAATTTAGCTTTCTGGCATCCCACCACATAAATCGTGGAGAAGCTGTGAGTGAGCGATTGGAGAATGCGTCCTAAATGGTTGTAGGGAATATGACCCTCGTTCCAACGAAGTCCGTGCCGGTTTCTCGTCAGCCAGGCATTCGTCTTTTGGTTTTTTTCACTCAGTTGGTGGAAGGCGTGAGGAGGAGCAAACGTCAACGATCCCACGGTCAAAAAATCTTTTGTCGCATAGCCCAATTCTTTTAAAACGTAGGTAAATTCACCCTTCTTGTAGTTGTAGGACTGGAAACCCTCTAGATCGAGCACGATAAAGTTTTCTGAACACGCCATGGCGATGAATACGGTGATGTCTCCCACAAACAGGAAAAAAAGAATCGAAAAGGTATATATGTATAACAGGGAAGATCTAGAAAGGGGAAAAAACAACAAAACGTTTTAGAGTCGTCGTCTTGAAAGAGACATTTTTCTTTTCAAAGGGTTAAGAAGTCTCAAAGTTTCAAAGGTCTTTTTAAATGAAGTTATGATTATTATGATTATTAAAAAAAACTAAGAATCAAATCGATTTTATAGATAACCATATTCATAGGACCAAAGGGACTTACCAGCTCAGTTCACGTCTTCTTCTGTTCTCTGAAGAAATCTCGCGGAGGACACACACTTTTATACTCGCGCGACATCTGTCGGGATCGCGACCCCATCTAAATGTCAGGGTCATTCCAACCTCTTAAAAGGATCGGGATGACAGAAACACTTTGATAAAAAATATATTTATGAAAAGATATCTGAGGGTCGTGAGAACATTTTCTCTCCCCACCCCCCGCCTATTTCAAAAAAAAATAAAAAGTCTTTCTTGGATCGCGTCAAGATTACAAAACAACTCACAGGACTTGTTTATCTCGATCTCGTCAGGGTCACCGTTTCACATAAGAAGATGGATGGACCCTGAACTTTAGACATGATAAAAATTAACTCTACCCGCCCTTTTTCTGGGAATAGGGTCTCACCGTTTCTAAAAATAGACCAGATCCCATTCTTGGAATTCTATTCTTTAGGAAAGGAGGAGTGATGGTCTATTTTTAGAGAGTGTGAGACAACATTCCCAGACAAAAGGGGGGTAGAGTTAATTTTTATCATGTCTAAGACATGATAAAAATTAACAATTTTTTTTTTTTTTTTTTTTTTTTTTAAGGCTGAAAATTTTTCTGAGAGAGCTGAGAAAGATTTTTCCTCCCAATCTTTTTCGACGATGAAAAGGGAAAAACTACTGATCCGATCTCCCTACGCTTTAGGGAAAAAAACAAAAAAAATACTTATGAAATATTCATGTGTTGAAATTGGCTATTCAAATAAGTGACATTTTGTTTCTCATTGGAACTGTTCAACGGCGAGTCCATTCGTCTCATTCTTTGGGGTAGGGGATGAAAGTACAGCGGTTTGTTGAAATCGATCATAATTTCCTCTTTAGTCGGCGGAACTGTAAATCTATCCCGTCTTAACTCTTCTAATCTCTTTGAAAGTCTTTCCACTTGCTCTGCTAAGGTTTCCTCGGTACTCATGGTCTCTCTTAGTTTAGGGAAGTCTTGACGAATTGGCTAGAGAACAGAGGGTCTTTTTCTCTCTATACATATATCATGTGGGAGCGTGTGATTTATAAATCCTTGTGAAATCTTTCTACGTCTTGTGTAACTTGGAAAATTCTTCTTCTTCTCGTCGATTGGGTTGGAGTTATGGAAAAGAAATGGGATTGGAAAGAAATCAACATATTACAAAAAAAGGAACTTTTTTTTTTATTTTTTTTCTCTAGGGATTTACATACCATTTCATTCATGAACATTCAAGGGTTCTCTCCAAGACCAAATTTTAGAAGAGGACCATAAAGAATACACTTGAGGATCCTCTTTCAGGTCTAGGTGAGATAAGGGTTGAGACCAATATTCTTGGGTCTCTAAAGCATCCCAACTTAGACATTTATTATTATTATTAGAAAGTTCATCCTCCTCCTCCTCATCGTCGCACGAGTTCTCCTGGGGAGATTCTTCCGCCTCCTCTTCGTCTTCGACAGCTTTGCTCTCGGAGGGGTAACAATGTAATTTCCGGAAAACGTAACTACCCTCCATCAAATGGTATCGAAAATTTCTCACCTTGTTCTCGGCACAATGAATCATCTTTTGGAAATATTGGTGTCGCGTGCATTTCGACTTGTTCCGCCACTCGGTTTTCCCTGGGATGTAAAACTCGTAAACGGATAGCTGGCAGAGCTTGCTGAAAAATTCGGCTTTATCGTATCCATTGACGTAGATCGCCTCCACATTTTCGGTCAGTATTTTCAGGATCGTAGGAAGATGCTCGTAGGAAAGACGACCCTCGGTCCATTGCAGGCCCTGTCGGTTATTTGTAGTCTGGTTGACCACAGCTTGATTGCGGGACGATAAGTCATCGTAATGGACAGGAGGGAGAAAAATCATGGATCCGCATAAGGTTAAATCGCAAGTGATGTAGCCCGGTTCTTTCAAGATGAAACATATATCTCCCGTCTTTGGATCATAACAGTGAAAGTATTCCATGTCCAGAACAATGTAGGAATCTTTGAGAGGTTTGGCACTCAAAATGTCCATCTTCTTCAATTGAGAAAAAAAGAAAACAAAATTCTCTCTCTCTCTCGCTGTGTGTCCTGAAGGAAAAAATGGATAGCGTTCTCTCGCCGTCTCCTCTTTTATAGAGAGAGAGAGAGAAGGTTGCACGTGACAGGTCGTATGAATTCTGGGAAAGGTCACATTCGTATATATATTTGTTTTTGAATAATATCGTGCGTATCTCAATACACATCCATCATAATAATAATAAAGGTCACCTTGGAAAGAAAAAGAAATAAAAAACATGGAACTCGTGCTCGACTTTGAAGGTTTCTACGATTCTCAAGGAGCCTTTATTGTGAAAGAATTGGCTTACGTCACATTGGACGGTACTTCTCGAGGGGTATTTGTTTTTAAACCCCCGTTTCCATGGCAAATGCTCACCGAGAAAGAAAAACGAACCGCTGTGTGGGCGAGTGATTATTATCACGGCTTGTCGTGGTACGAAGGAGAAATTCCGTACAGTTATTTTCCATGGGTGTTAACGATGTTGACGGAACCCTTTTCCATGATTTGGGTGCGAGGAGAAATGAAACGGCGGTTTTTAGAGAAATGGTTGCAAAGATCCATTTATTGCATTTCGGGATCGACGCAAGAGATTCTCAAATACAATGGGATCGAACACATGAATTGTCCTAACCATACAAAAGGTTTTTTCCATTGCGCTCTACAAAAAGCGGTTCGGTATCATTATTATTTAAAGACACAGAGAAGAAATTCGCAAGGTCGATCCTGCACAATTCAATCTTGACAGAATTCATTAAAAAAAATACATATATCACGTTACTTCTTCAACAGCACAGATGGTTCTGAAGCGAAACTTCGAATTTTGAAATAATAGATCAGGGAGAAATCATTCTTAAAAAAAATGGTAAAGTCTCGAATCGGCTGGGAGAAAAAAAATTCCTCAGAGCTGAAATAAAATTCTCTAATAATAAAAAATAAAAAAAAAAAAAAACTTTTGGTTAATTTTATTTTTATCATGTCTTTAGACATGATAAAAATTAATGACCCTCCCTTTTTGTCTGGGAAGGATGTCTCACCCTTTCTAAAAATAGACCATGACTCATCCTTTCTCTAATGGCAATCATTCCATGAATGAATCACGATTTGTTTTTCAAAAGATTGAGACAACATTCCCAGACGATAAGGGAAGGGGGTCGTTAATTTTTATCATGTCTAAGACATGATAAAAATTAACAAAAAGTTTTTTTTTTTTTTCTGAGTTGGAGAATTTTTCTCAGCTCTGAAAATTTTTTTCCAGCCGACTCAAGACTTTACCATTTATATTTACGAATAGTCATTGGGTTATTTATATATTTATTTATTTATTTTCTTTTAAAAAGAAAAATTCTGAGCTAGACCTATCTATTGGCTTAACATTCTGGTCATAGAAACAGTCTAGAATCTCATTTTATTTTTCGAGGCTAATGCACGGGTTCTCCAATCAAAAGGGTTACTATAAAGGGATTGGTATGAATGCATTTATCTGCAAATGTTCTAAGATTCTGTTGTTGAGAAGGGGGTATATTATTATTATTATTATTATTATTATTATTATTATTATTATGATGATGATGATGATGATGATGATGATTGTGGCAGATTCGTTTTCTACATGGAAGTCTAGTCTCCTCCAAAGACCTTTTCTGAGGATCGTCGATAGATGGTTTTTCAATAGGAATCGCTTCCCTCGGATCCTCAAGAGATAGAGGGGGGTCCTGTCTTGAGACATGGAGAGGATTTTCGGTTCCCTTATTCTCGAGGGGTCTTGACGAATTGAGAGGTCCCTCCTTTTCGAAAGGGAGAGATGTCTGCTCTTCGAGGAGTCTTGAGAAAGAGAGAGAAGTTTTGGTTCCCTTATCCTCGAGGGGTTTTGACAAATCGAGAGGTCCCTCATTTTCGAGGGGTCTTGATAAATGGAGAGGTTTTTCATCTTCGAGGGGGTTTGATAAAGGAAGAGGTCCCTCGTTCTCGAGGGGTCTTGAGAAAGGGAGAGGTTTTTCATCTTCGAGGAGGTTTGACAATGGGAGAGATCTCTCCTTCTCGAGGGGTCTCTCTTCCTCAAGGGGTCTTGAGAAAGGGAGAGGTTTTTCATCCTCGACGGGTTTTGACAAACGGAGAGGAATCTGAACAGGCTTCTCCTCATCCCCATCATTATCGAGGAGGATGAGGATAGGCTTTTGGAAAGGTTTTTTCTTTTTCTTCTGAACAGGCTCCTCTTGATGCTCGGGGAGAGGGATGGGGTAGTTGTTCCACCATTCTATTTTTTCTTGCTCGAGGACATTTTCAAAAGTCGTGGCCTCCTTAAGATGAGACGAAGGAGGAGAGTCCTCGAGAAGAATATAATAGGTATTCTTCCCAGTCTTCTCGATCGAGAGAGGTTCGTGCAAACATTTGTGCAACCATTCACTAAAATCAACGAGAATCCCTTTTGTCTTCTCAAGAAGATCCATAATCCTATTCATTTGCGAGACGGTTAGAAAGTGGGACGTGTAAAAATATTTGGCTCGTTTCATTAACAAAATTTGTGCATCCAAAGGTGGAATGTCACGAGCCATCAACACGTTTTCGTCGGATAAAAATTCGTCCCGCATCTTTTGACAACTCCCCACGGTATGATAACCCGCACATTTTGAAAAATCGGAGGCTTTCAAGTAAACGACTCCTTGGATGATATAAAAGGAAAGATCAACATATTTATATTTGAAAGGAATACACGTAGTGAGCTGGGGATGCCTCCTCATGATCCACTTGGACAAAAATACGACTTTGGGGCTCTCCCCTTTTATTTATAGAGGGAAAGAGAGTGTGACCTTCCCTTCCCTCCTCCTCTCCACCTGCTTCCTCTATCTCTGGACGTCCTTGGATTGGAAAGGGTGACTTTGAAAAAAAAAAGAAGGTCATGGTTGGATAATTTTTTGTTTATTAAATTATTACTTTCACTTCCTCATTCCCACACACATTCATCTTTTAAGAAAAGATAAAGAGGTCATGGTGATAAGATTTCTTGGAAAGAAGAGAGAGAGAAACAAAAAAAAAACAAATAAAGACGTTATAGAGCCTCTATATGTGTCTGTGTGTGTCTATATATATAAAAAGGCGAGAGTACTGGGCGAGATCATTTCTTTTCCATTGGGAGCCATGTCGCTGTTAGACGTTTTTCCAACTCAACGGATTTCGAACGGGGAGGATTTGAAGACGCTAAAGCAAATCTCCAACTTGAAAATTTTTTTGGCGTGTCATTGTGCGACATTTATTCCGCATTTACCACCTCATCAAGCGATTGTTTCTTTCAACCAAGATGTCGAATCCTCCAACCTGCTCGTTCAGAATATATACAGAAATTTATTCGAATCGCAACAAACGAAAGAGGAATCTCCCTTCTCTTGGAATCGGATGAATCGAGCTTTGAGACGGCCCATTCAAACAGACCGGCGATATACGGATCCGCGCACGAGTTTTCGGTGGAAGAATATTTTTCTCACGAAACGATATTTTACGTTTGGAGTGAGAACGACGGCTGAGGAGGAAGTTCATATTGTTCAGACCACAGCCGCTCCTCTCGCCTATTACGAATCATCGTCCCCCAATCTGAAGGAAAGAAGTTTTAAAGTCAGCGACAGGATGAAATATAAGAAATATATTCTAAGACCTTTTCAAAACTATGTCGTTCCCCCGAAAACGCAATATCTCATCGTCACAACCCAGAAGAGTCTCTTTCTCGTCGATCGGTGCTCGTACTCGCTTTGGAAACAATTGAAAGAGGAGATTTCTTTCCAATCGCCGATGGTGTTTCAAGAAAAAGAAGAAAACCCTCCGCCACCTTTACCCATCCCTTCCTTAGATGATAAGAGGAGCTGGACCAAACCGTCATGGCCCGAAACAAAATCCACCCGGCAACGGAATGAAATTGAAGTCATCACAATTGAAGATGAGGAGGAAGAAAAAAAATTACCTCTTAAAAAACGGTCGACTTACCGGAACCTACCTGGCGTGCAAGATCCGCTTCAGAATCCAGAAGCTTCTTCTTCTTCTTCCCCGACTTGTTCAAACAGGCAGCCTCTTTCGGACTCCTCACAGGCAGAACCTCTTCCAGTATCCTCTTCTTCTTCTTCTTCTTCTTCTTCTTCTTCTTCTTCTCTAACCTGTCCCTACATCGTAAAGGTAGAATGTCAGACGGGTCCACAAGCTTCAAAAAGTCCCGACATCGTAGAGGTAGAATGTCAGCCGGGTCCACAAGTTCCAACTGGTCCAGAAATCATGGAGGCAGAATCACAGCCGGGTTCACAAGTTCCAACGGGTCCAAAAATCGTAGAGGTAGAATTTCAGCCGGGTTCCCAAGTTCCAACGGGTCCAGAAATCATGGAGGTAGAATCGCAGCCGGGTCCAGACATCCTAGATCCCTCCACTCATCCCAAAGAGACTCCAAGTGTTTCAAGACAGCCTTGTGAGGATCCAGCTCTTCCCGTATGGAATGATTATATGGACTTACAAAATTTGGTGCAACAGGAAGGAGAAGAAAATAATCATACGGATGGGTGGGTCAAAGACTGTTTAGATCATTTAACCTCGAATGAAATTGAACTGTTATGGAATTGCACTTCTGAAATCACACCGGAAATGGGATAAAAACCAAAACAAAACAATTTTTAATAACAAATTGGAGGAGGGTCATGATGTCAATTAAAAAAAATATTATATAGAGTCCAATCTTGGTGGTTCACTTCAGTTTTCCAGCATGAGGTGATCCACGTTTCCCGAAATATGGATCCCATTCCAAGAGAGATTGTGTAGAGCCTTCACTTCAGTTCTTTTTTTTCTACCAAGAGGAGAGGGTCCCCAAAGGGCTACCTATGTCCAAAGAGAGAAAGTGTAGAGAGTTCATTTCAGTTTTTTTTTCCAAGTTTAGGGGAGGGAGGTCTCAAAATGACACCCCCCATTTTCAAAGAGAGATGGTGTAGAGCGTTCATTTCTGTTTTTTTCCAAAGTTAGGGAGTTTTCAAATGACTACCCATTTCAGAGAAAGAGAGAGAGAGAGAAGGTGTAGAGCGTTCATTTCAGTTTTCCAACATTAGAAGGTCCCAAAATACCTTCTGAATTCAAAGAGAGATCGTGTAGAGCCTTCATTTCCAGTTCTCCAAGATCAGAAGAAGATGGTCCGCTTTTCCCAAAAGGGCTTTCCGCATTCACAGACAGCGTAGTGCAGACTTCAGTTTTCTCCCTCCCCAAGAATAGAGGGTCCCAAAATGGCTTCCCATTTCAAAGAGAGAGGGAGAGGCGTTCATTTCCATTCTCCAAGATAGGGTCGTCTGCTTTTTCCCAAAATGGCTTCCCAATTCAAAGAGAGAGAGAGAGAGAGAAAGGGTGTGTAGAGCGGTCATGTTCATTCTCCAAGATAGGGTCGTCAGCTTTTTCTCAAAATGGCATCTCCCCATTCAAAAAGATATCGTGACCAATTTTTTCCAGTTTTTTCCAAGATGGGGGGAGAAGAAAACCTAGGATGGAATAACACGACACACAGAGAGAAAAAAAACGCCATCTTGTCATTTTCTGATAGGGTACCGGTGTTCGAAGACTTTTGTGACCGACTGTCTGATTATACTGGGAGAACCATGAAATCGGAAAAGCGATGGGTTTCACACTTAACGAGGCAATTGAAGACAGACTGGGAAAGAGAGATCCTTTTTTTTAGCTGAGAAGCAGATTGTCCTGGAAATCCATGACTCTGACCATATAATTTCTCCATAGACTCTTTGAACGGTATTCAGGAGACATTCTCCATGAGGGAAAAAAATCTCCCCCTCCCCCTTCTAAATCGACTGGAAAGAGAATGAGGTGGAAGAGATCCATCCACGAGAGATCATACTCTTGAACGTCAGACAAATATGAAGTCGAATAGCTTAAACAAAAAATGCTTGAAAAGTCATCGAGTCTCGAAAATCTAGGCCTCTCTCTCTGAAGGAAATGAGAAAATGGGAATCTGCGTTCTTCTTCCTAAACGGCTGACATTCATCTGAAGTGACACTCGAAATGTTTAAATAGATAAACGAGAGTCCATTCTTAAAAAAATGACGCTGTGTCGTCAATTGGAGAATCGAGTCGGCTGGGAAAATATTTTGAGAGCCAGGAAAAAAATTTTCTAACTTTGAAAAAAAAAAAAAAAATTTTTTGTTAATTTTTATCATGTCTTTAGACATGATAAAAATTAACTACCTTCCCCTTTTGTCTGGGAATGTTGTCTCACCGTTTCTAAAAATAGACCATCACTCATCCTTTCTAAAAAGAATAAAATTCCAAGAATGGGTTCTGGTCTATTTTTAGAAACGGAGAGACAACATTCCCAGACAAAAGGAGGGTAGAGTTAATTTTTATCATGTCTAGAAGACATGATAAAAATTAACCAAAAGTTTTTTTTTTTTCCGGCTCTCAAAATTTTTTCCCAGCCGACTCGATTCTCCATTGACAAGACAGCGCCATTTTTTTTAAGAATAAACTCTCGCTTATCTATTTAAGCATTCCCAGTTTGGCTTTAGATGAGTGTCAGCCGTTGAAGAAGAAGCATCCTGTCACTTGGGAGAGACATATTTTGAGGAGTCAACATGTTGTGTGGACCGTTGAGATCGATTTTTCTCTTCCCATTGTGTGGACATTGTTGAGCGTTTTGTGAAGCTTTGAAAGAATGGAGGAGTTTTGATGGAGAATATTTCTTTTTATTGAATTTTTAAAAAAAGATTTAAGAGTGACATTTTATAACAGGTTTTACATGGAAAGAAGGTTTTTCTTCTAGTTTGACGACTTCTTTTTCTTGGGAGATGTTTCTATTGGAAAGATGGAAGGAAAGACGATTCCCACATTGAAGAAGGTTCATGAGAAACTCGTACGGATCTTGGTTCTCTTTTCGAGCCGATATATGATACGGCATCCGGGACATGTTTTGCAATCGCTCCAGTTCTTCCTCGTATTTTTGCTTGCTCGCCAATTTCATGCGGGGACGAAACTGGTCCAGAATATACAATCCCTGGGGTTGAGTCACTCGAGAAAAAGCCACATATTGCTGAAATCGATTAAAAGGTCCGTGCATGTAAATTGCGATCGACGGAAAGGTGGCTCCTTGGGCTTTAGGAGCCGTAATCGCTTCGGCTAACATCAAAGGAAACTGTTCGCGATAAAATGCGAGTCTTTTCGTCGAACAGGTGTCAATACGAATTGAGACGCGATCGATAGGAGCTAGACTATTGGAAAATTGCAGCCAGACACGCGTCACAACTCCGTCTTCGTCCTGGTCTATTTGGCGTAGTGTTCCAATCGCTCCATTCATCCATCCTTTGGATCTGTCGAGCGTTTTAGTCAATTGATATCGCGCTCCTCTTTGTAAATGGAGGACGGATTCGAGATTCGCCATCTGAGATCGATGTAAATGTCGACTCCGTTTCATCATCCTCTTCCGCAATTTTTCGCTCTCGGAATAAATCACGTCTCGAGCCAGACACGAACAGTACGTCCCTCGGGATTGGAGACGTTTCATATTATATTTCTCTGCATCCTTACTCGAAAAACAGAGAATAATAGCTTCGCGAGGAATTTCGTCGAAACAGCGAACGCGGGACTGGAAAAATGCCACATCGTCCGGTTCTAAAAAGTGATTTCTCGTTAAACGATCGAGTCTCTCCTCGTAATCCAGAGAGAATCGCATACATTCGACTAGTTCATAGTAGAGCGTGGATTGAGGCGTCCACCACCCTTCAGAATAAAAAATGGGCGTGTCGCGAATCGGTTGGAGCTGCTGCAAATCTCCGAATTTAATCATATGCACATTCCCAAACGGCTTCTCCGGCACATGACACAATTGTCGAAGTTGCTGGTCGAGGCGCGAAAATAAATTGGATCCGATCGTGGAAACGTCATCCAAAATCACCATCCGTAAAAGAGCATACAGGGGTCTGTAATAGTCTAAAGTCTCTTGGGTCAGAGGTCGAACAAAAGTACCGTTCATTTGAAGACGCAGGCCAGGATGCAAAGTATCTCCCGTAATGTAGACCGCTCCTTGAGCACTGAGTGCGAGTTTGAGAACCGAGCACGCTTCGCTAAAAAGAGGCGTTCGAATCAGAGTTTGGTATAAAGCTTGGATCAGGAAAGATTTACCCGTTCCGGCAGATCCTTGCACAATAATATCCAGAGGAGGGGGACGTTTCGATTCAGGTAACGCGTAATAGGTGTACAAACGGACGAGAACGTAAGAGATCAGGAGATCAAGATCAGGAAATTGTATTGCACTTTATTACATTGTAGAATACATTTTTGATAGGCTTCTTCGGACCACATATCCTTATACTGCAAATTCGTATAGCTTTCCCACTGCTTGGGAGGAAGATGTTTCTTTCGCGGTCGGAAGTTCTTTTTAAGAACAGCATAACGTTCCCTTTGAAGTATTCGTTCTCGCTCTCGATTAGCTGAATTGCTTCGCCAGCGTCGTTTCTGTTCACGCATTCTTTCCCTAAGACGTTCTCTACTGGATAGGCTCATCGTGACACCACTCAAAAAGGTGAAGTGTGTGTATGAAAATCACTTCCTTTAATTTATATATATATATACTTTTTGAGGAGGAGGAGGGGGTGTGTGTGTGAAATGACCTCGTCTCGAAACGAACCAATAGCACTTCGAGAAGACTTGGAACGAGATAGGTTTCTTAGAGAGAGAGCGACACAAAAAAAATATTTAAAAAATCAGAATGATTTATCCGTCGACCTCTCGGCTAAAAGTAAACAAACAAAATTTGAAAACGTCAAGGTGAACTCACTGAATTCATCTTAGAAATCAAATAGGAAAAAAAAAATGAGGGTACCCATGTTCCCTCTTCAACAACATAGACTCATCTAAAACGAAACTCGGAATGCTTACACAAATAAACAAGAATCCATTCTTAAATAAAAATGGGGACGTCTTGTCGATCGAGTCGGCTGGAAAAAATTTCTGTAACTCTAAATAAAAAAAAAAAAACTTTTGGTTAATTTTTATCATGTCTTCTAGACATAATAAAAATTAATGAACCCCCCTTTTTGTCTGGGAAGGATGTCTCACTCTTTCTAAAAATAGACCATCACTCACCCTTTCTAATGGGAACCATTCCAAGAATGAGTCATGGTTTGTTTTTTTCGAATGGGTGAGACATCCTTCCCAGACAAAAAGAGGGGACAGTTAATTTTTATCATGTCTATAAGACATGATAAAAATTAACCAAAAGTTTTTTTTTTTTTTTTTTTTTTTTTAACTCAAAATTTTTTTCCACAGCGCTGAGAAATTTTTCCCAGTCGACTCACTCATCCAAACAAGACATCTAAAATTGTTTCTAGAAGGAGCTCTTATTTTTTTCTATTTAAGAAACTCGAGTTTCGGCTTCCCATCAGTCTGTACTGTGCATTCAACCTGGATACCCATTTTTTGGAGATAGGGGTGGAAACTTTCGCAGTTTTTTTTTCTGAAACTCTCTATGGATCAGAGAATCTCACACATATCCTCCTCCGTGGATCGAAATGGACTGACCGCCACATCTGTTTTAGATAATAGTTTTGAATTTTCCACCTCCTCCCCAAGATTGGACTATCTCAATATTTTTTTAAAAGAAAACGAAATTATTTTTTATGATTATTCTACAATTTTTAGTTTTCCCCCACTCTTTAAGAAGAATAAAAACATAAAGCACATTGAAACAGTTCCGATAAATTTTGAAACTGAAAGTCCATCACCTTGTTCTCCACGGGACTAAAATAAGTTTCCCCGGTCTGAGAATCTTCTTGGATTTGAAGAGGTTCTCTCATCACACCCTGAAGCCAGGTCGAAAAGAGGAGAGCGTCTGGACCCAAATCGTTGAGCAGTCTTTCCAGGGAATCGAAGGTGATAAAAGGGGTATGGCGGAGAATCCGGCTGGGGCGGTCCGACGTATCGATCCAGAGATCCGTCGTTAAGGATCGGTAAGGGCGAAAGGGGGCTCGAGAGATCCATTGCTGAAGGGTCCGTTGACTTTTCGGACTCATCCAAGTCCCTTGCTGGGAAAGGCAAGTCACGAGTTCTGATCCTCGAAAATAGAGCGTGCCCGACCCCAAGTAAAACGTGAGGGGAATTGTCTTGGCGAAACGGAAACGAATCGCGAGGGAAAAAGACTCGCCGTAACCACACCATGGCATTTGGTTTTCTCTCTCTCTCTCTCTTTCTCCTGAGGACGAGATGGAAAAAAAGAAAAGACAACTTTTCTCTCGGTTTCTTTTATATATAGGAAGAGAGAGGGGGGGAGGGTTCTCGAAAAGACTCATGGGAAATTTCCTCTTCTTTTTCTTCTTCTTCTTCTTCTTTTTGGGGTAGGTGAGAGGAACTTGTTTTTTTTTTTTTTGGCGGAGAGAATGCGTCGGATGACATCCCTAGACATTTAAAAAAAGAATAGATAGGATGGATTCTTCAAGTGGGAAATGCGGGGTGGCTAAAGGATCTTATTTTAAAGAATATTATTACCATTCTTCGAGGGTGAGACGTCTTACCATTAAGTCAGATAATCCGAGATGATGAGCATTCCTTTTGACATGCCTCATATGTTTTCTAATAGTTATGTAACATAAATTTTCCAGGCTAAGAATACGTGGTTCAACAGCATAATTGAGTAACCGCATATTTTCCTCTTCCAATTTTCCATTTTTTCGCCAGTGTTCTAAAACTGTTTTGGGATCGCAACACCGGACATTTGCACCAGCAATCAACAACATATCCACGATGAGTTTGCATCGTAATTGACAGGCATAGTGTAAAGGGGTAAAACCAAAAATATCATGTTTGTTCATGTCGCATCCAAGAAGAATCAGTTGCCGAACGATATCATCCATGGGGAACAAAATAGCGAAATGTAAAGCATTTCTTTTCGTGCCTCTGTGTTCATAAAAAACGGGTGGTTTCGCGTTTATTATTAATTTTGTGAATATCCATTGATGAAAACTGTTAGAAAAACTCATACTGAATTCAACTCTATTAAATTTACGCGTAGCTTCTTTGATAGATAGGTAGGAGATATCCTTAAATTCTTCACTGGACTGGGTTCTTGAGAAGAGAGGGTAGAACCATGTTGGAGAGTACACACTCATTCTAAAAGGAAACACGGATTGAACTAAAGCGAAACTCGGAATGCTTAAATAGATGAGCGATAGTCCGTTCTTAAAAAATTGGATGGTTTTGTCCATCGAGTTGGCTGGGAAAATTTTCTGAGAGCCAAGAAAAAATATATAAACCTTAAAAAAAAAAAAAAAAACTTTTGGTTAATTTTTATCATGTCTTAAGACATGATAAAAATTAACTCTCTCTTCTTTTTGTCTGAGAATGATGTCTCATCCTTTCGAATATGTTTCTAAAAATAAATTTCCAAGAAAGAAATGAGTCATGTTCTATTTTTAGAAGCATATCGAGACAACAGGTTATCAACATCATTTGAAAAAGAGGGTATAGTTAATTTTTATCATGTCTAAAGACATGATAAAAATTAACAAAAGTTTTTTTTTTTTTTTTTTTTTTTTTTTTTTTTTTTTTTTTTTTTTTTAAGGTTGAAGATTTTTCTGAGAGAAATATTTTTCCCAACGACTTATCTTTTTTACTCTTACCTACTTTCATTCCCCCTCTCACTCTTTCTCTATATAAACGATTGCAGAAGGAATCGCGGCTCATTTTCTTGAGCAGATAGGTCGAGAACAGATGTCTACGGGAGACTTAATCATGACGTGTGAAGACGATGATGAACCCTGTTTGGACTTGCAACCTTCTTCGCCTTTATATGAATGTGTTTCTTCGGAGAATGAGTATATCACGTCGTGGTCTGATATATCGCCAACTCCTTCTCCTCCACCTGTCCGCCGTAGGATCAAAAAGAAGAAACCTAATCCAATTTGTGATACTCCTTCTCTGAATTTTAATCCGCCGTTATCGCCCATTTCGTCTTCTTCCTCTCATTATTCAGAAATAATGGACCAATCCTCTCCACCACGCATGCGTTCTACAATCGAAGAAGATCTTCCCTCCTCATCTCATTCTACTTCTTCTACTAAAAAAAAGAAATATCGAACTGAAATTCATCCGAGTGTCATAGGTGTGCTGGCCATCACGTCTGATGGATACACTCTGACAAACAGTGTCCGGTTTGCCTCTAGAGACATGAAAACGTATCGACCGCATACCAAATGGATTCAGCAATTGAATGAGGATCTGCGAAAACTTCTTATTCAAAGACTGTATGTCGCGAATGAACATTGTCGAAAAAAAATTTATCAATTGCTCCGTGTTGAATCTGTATGGACAGTAAGCTATAAACCTTCTCGTCGTCCACAGCAATGTGAGTATTGTGGAACGAAATATTGTCATCGATTTATGGCTATGATCGCCCTGCAACAAATAGTGAAATATGGTGTCAATAAATATATTCATTGAAGAACCAAATGAAGTGTCTTTTTTTATGGATGATGATTAGTATTTTGTCCAACCTCCTCTGTGTTCTATGACAGATGCAATTCGTCGAGGCATGGACGCGATTAATGTTTCAAAATAAGTTTCTTCCAAACTATAAAAAGCATCGCGGACCAAGTCCCATAATTCCAATCGGTTTCGAGCTACCCGATTCGCTAATCGACGTTCTAATTCCGCCCAAACATTTTCGACGGGATTCAAATCGGCTCCTTTAGGAGGCCAGTCTTCGACCATAGGAATCCATTGTGTTCTCGAATCCATTGTGTGACGCGTAAACTCGTATGGATCGGAGAGAGATCGTGCATGAACAAGAGACGGTGTTCGGTGATCAAAGGGTTTAAAGAAACATCGGGAGGTTGACTATGATCGAGAAGCACCGGCTCTAAAATATTAGAGAGGTAATAGTCGGCATTTAAATGCTGGATCCCGATTCGACGGATTTGGTTGGGAAATTTTCCACTCATGCACATCCAGACACTGAGATTAAAACGACCGGAACGTTGACGGCCTTCTAACGCAGAAGAAAAATAACGTTCGTCTTGGTAACGCAGGACCTGTCGAGGCCGCCATACGCGAATAGGACCGTACCCGATCGAACTGAATACTTTCTCATCGGAAAATATAATCCGGGACCAATCGTCGACCGTCCATTCCGCACGCTGAGAAGCAAAGTCGTAGCGTCGTTGACGATGAATCTCCCGCAAATAATCTTTTCGGACGGGGATGCGCGACACTAATCCTTTTTCTTTTAATCGTCGACGAACCGTTTGAGCGGTGCAAGGCACTTGTAATCGACGACCAATATCCGTCGCGGGTAAAAAGGGATCACCCGTCGACATTTCAAAAATACGTTGATCCATTTCTTGGGTCGTGGCTCGAGGTCGGCCGGATTTGTGTTTGGTTTGATAGTTCTCCTCATTTTCCGAGGAGCGGGAGATCCAATATTGAACTGTGGAAAGAGCGACATTCAAGTGTCGAGCAATTTGACGAACCGTTTGCCCTCGTTCATAATACGAACGACGAATTTCCCGTCTTATTTCAATAGGTGTATACGGCATGATAAGAATAAGAATAATACAAGTAGGATCTTGGTTACCATGTTCCTTGATTTCATTTCAACGTGTCACGGTCCCGATAAAATCGTAGCAGGTATCAATGGTCAATTGCAGTGCACGGAATGTGATCAAATTCAAGATGCGTATTCTTTTATTTTACGAGCGTCCTTTCCTGATGACAGTGATCCGTTCTTATCAGCTCGTCTAGCTCGAGAATATGCGAATTGGACGGGAGATTTGAACGTACCCTGCACATTTCCTCTCATAGGGATTCCTGGTATTTTACCGATCCGTAATGTTTCCGTCACGTTACGTATTTTATTAAACGGGATTCGATTATTACAATGCGTGAATGCCCCTTTTCGATCCCAGGCCGAACCTTTTGAATCGTATGAATCGCTCGAACGGTTCATGATCGAATACATGGACGAATACGCCCAGCATATTGAAAAAATCGCCAATGAAGAGAATCACTCCCAAGTCGATAAAGCGGCTCTGCACGCTCTTTTCACCAACATGAAATCGCTCATGGAAAATGTCCATCAAGACGAGGACCAGCCTTCCAATTTCTTAAGTTATTATCACAAAGTCCTAGCTCCCTACGTAAAAATATGTGATGGCGACGATGCTTCGTTCCTTCTACCTCCTACTTCCAAGGATGTTGAAAAGGATCCCGCTTATCAATTATGTTTGGAAATGAAAGCCTCGAATCAAATTCGGGCTCGTTATTCTCCTTACACGACCCTATTTGATCTTGTGCACGTCATGATTTATTGCAATTTATGCCGGAACGAACTCAACGTGGTGGCGAATTTCGTGTTTGAGTTTGGAGTTCGCATTTGTCGTCGCCCCTTCTTCTTCAAAGAATCGTTCTTGACCCAGCAATTGCGAAAACTGGTCACTTCTCAAATTACGTACCATCGGAATACAGAATTCTACTACCTCCTTCGAGAGATTCAACAAGGCGGCACGTGCGATGCCTTATCACTAGAATTTATTGAAAAAATGAGTCGAATCGAAACCTTTTTAGCGAAAGTGTTCCTAGGAAAAGCGGATGATCGAATAAAGCAGTTTGCGTTCAAACAAAATTTCCCCTACGTTCTGTTTGTTCCGAAAGAAGACGAAGAGACGACGAAAAAAGCCACCCAAATTGATGAGTACCTCGGATATCTTTTCGGGACCGGGTTTATTATTTCCAAGCTCAAAGGTAAAGGATTAGTGAAAGGTTCGATCGCGACGGGTAAGAAATTTTACCGTCTTGTACAGAAAGTGGCCTTGAAAATACGCGAATTTGAAAAATCCGACGAAGAAATTTTCTGGACGATGGAAATGGTGAAACTGTTCTTATGTTCCGACGGGTATATGGAAAAAGAATTGAGAATGTTACTCAATGTAGCGACGAAGGAATCTCAAGTTCCCTCTCGTCAAGAAATATGTCAAGGAGGAGGAGGAGGAAGAAGAAACGAAGACGGCGAAGAGATGGATATGTCATAATCAAGTAAATCATTGGGAAAAATGGCAGACGCAGAGGAAGAAATCTGTGGAATTTGCCTGAAGGCCTTCAAAGAAACGAAACGCCATAAAGTCTACAATCTCGATTGTGAGCATTCCTTTCATATTAAATGTATAAAGAAATGGATTCGAGAGTATGGTAAAAAGAAATGCCCAACCTGTCGGACTCGTATCAGCCAGGATGATATGCTCTATTTCACCAGCGGAACATTGCAAATGGAACATTTAAGAATAGATTCGGATGAAGAGGAGGAGGAGGAAGAACCAGAGGTGGAAGAACCGCCAAGGCAACGACGAAGACGAAGACCCGAAGAAGAATTAGTCGATCTGGGAGGCCATGGTCTCATTTATTCAGGGCCTAGTACCAGTCAGACGAGACCCAGAAGACAGAGAAGAGAAGATTTAGTGGGAGATTATGCTTATATAGATACACCTACACAAAGTTCACCTACCTCAGATGATGAAGAACGGGAAGTCAATCCTTATTTTGGTCGACCGAATGCATTTTGGAGAGAAATGAGACGACAAAGACGAAGTAGAAGGAATTAGATGATTCTTAAAATAAAAATAAGAACAGTAAACAAAAATGGAAAAGTAAGACTGATGACTGGTGTATAATATTTCGTTATCAACAGATCCATCTCCTATACATCGTTATATCAACAGATCTGTTTCCAAATGGAAAAGTAAAACCGACCGATTGTTGAAAAATATTTCTCAAAAAATTTGATAGTTAAAAAAAAAAAAAAAAAAAAAAAAAAAACCACTTTTTGTTAATTTATCATGTCTTTTAGACATGATAAAAATTAACTGTACCTTCTTTTTTATTTTGAATGATGTCACCTTTTCTAAAAATAGATTTCTAAGAATGAATCATGCTTTTCTTGGAAATTTATACTTAGAAACATGTCTAGACAACATGTTGACATCATTCCAAACAAAAAGGAGGGTAGAGTTAATTTTTATCATGTCTAAGACATGATAAAAATTAACAAAAAGTTTTTTTTTTTTTTTTTTTTTTTTTTAATACCACATTAGATTTTTTTGAGAAATATTTTCCACCAGTCGGTCGGTTTTACTTTCTTTTTTTGGAGATGTTGATAACGATATATAAGTCGATATATAAGTTTCACTCACTGGGTTCTGATTCATTCGTTTTCGCCTTTGCTTTCACGAGATATCGAGACCGCTTCAGCATTTCGAAGGAAGCCCCTTTGATGTTATACTGTTTCTTCAATCGTCGCTTTAGATTAAATAAATACTGGTAATGATTTTTTCCAAATAGTTTGGATGAAGGAGCATTGAAAAAAAACTGGAATAACTTTATCTGATTTGGATCCTTATAGACTTCTAAAGATTTAGACGCAAACGCTTTTCGTTTCTCTGGATCATCGTTTAGATAGCCCAAGATGTGAATCATCCTCAATTCCGTTTCTAAAAGTAATAAGACTATCAGCGACAGTTCATCTGTTTCATAATTGGAGAGACAGTGATTACGGATTTGATTCATCTGCTCTGCTGTAAAACGTTGGTGTTTTCGACGACGAGGTTTCTTGACCACCACCTCATCTGCAGAAGGTAAGAACCATTTTCGTCGAATAGCATTTAAAGCGTTTGAAATATATTTCGCGGAACGTTGTTTTTGATCGATAAGATATTGGTGATATTCTTGAAGTGTTTCGGTATGATTTAGATCTTTATGCATTTGTAAACACCAAGTTTCATATTGATTTTCATAAATAGAGTAGACTAATTTACTAGTTTTTGAGGGAGACATGATGCTTCTTTTATTTTTGGTATAATGAAGAACTCTTACTTATTTATAATTTTTTAATAGGTTTTTGAATCAAAAAAAAATATTTATAATAAGAAGAAGAAACAGTAGAAACAAAATGGCCGAATGTTGTCCAATTTGCTTAGACGAACTCATTGCCGAAGATGTAGAAACCATTTCTACTTTAACGTGTCAACATCAGTTCCACACGAAATGTATTGACATTTGGAGAGAAAAAGCATTGACGTGTCCTGTCTGCCGAGAACCGTTTGAAGATGCCCTGCAGAAATTAATTTCTATGTTTCTCCCTTTGCGACGTTCTTTTTTATATGATGTAATTTACGATTATGAAAACCGCATCAGGTTTTCAGACGATGAGGATGAGGCTGATTTAGATTATTTACTCATGTATGAATTATTGGGACCTTGGGAAACTTCTGATGAGGAAGAGGAGGAGGAAACAGAATCAATCGAACCTGAGGAAGAAAACCAGAGTGAGGAAACTAATTGAGACTGGAAAAAGGAATCGAGACCATAGATAGGTTTGAGTAAATTAGCCGATGACGGATGTAGGGATTGGACTCGAACCGATGGAATGGATTGGGACTGATATTCATCCCATTTCTTTAATCCCATCCGAAGATTTAAAGCCAATGACTTTTTCATATATTCGGAAAGAAGGAATCGCCAGGTTTTGGGACGATACTTTCCAACAATCTCGAGAGCGTTTAACATGCTGAGATAGCATTCTTGAGCTGTCCGACACAGTTTCAAATGAAAGACAACATCCATTTCATTCTCGACTTGCTTCCACCATCTCCCAGTTTGATATTTCCTTGGGTACAGCACTTCATTGTGTGGATATATTTCAGCCTCATCTTCTATCCACGGTTTCATGGTACTGGAAGGAAGGTCGTAGGGATCGCCTAAATGATAATTCAGTAACTGACAATTAGATAAATTGAGATGAAGATGGCTCGTGAAAACAATGAGACGATCGGCATAGGCTGGTTTGACCACCGAGTCTCCAAAATTCGGTTCGATCCAGATGAGAAGATCGCAATGCGTGCCGTCGCATTCGTAAGACGGATCTAACCCGCTGACGAACCAATCGTTGGAATCGTCGAGAAGAATATGAACCGTTTTATGATGTCGAACAAAAAGGGTTTCCAAATGATAGGATAAGAGGGAAGGATGCCTTCCTAAATTACCTAATACAACGGTCACGGGTGCGTCTTGACATTTCTTGAAAAGATCTTGAATGGAACCCATGGTGGTTGTTCCGCATACTTGATTCCCGAGACGAGTCAGAAAGGCTTCTTATTCTTTATTTTTTAACGCAGCTCGCATATATTCTTGATCTTTCTGGAATTCCGATTCAGGATAAGGTGGCTTTTGAAGACTGGCATTCACTTCATTATGAAATTGAAACCAGACGTGGGCAAAGTGTTCGCCTAAAAACCGTTCTTTATACGTTTTGAGTTTGGATAAGTAATGATACACACAAATCCCGCATCGGAGAGTTCGATATAAAGATTCTGTCACAAAGTCTCTCCAAAGAGTTTACGCGAGACGAATATCCTCGTCCTGCTCGTCCTGAACTGAAAACGCTTCGGCCATCCAATGTAAAAGCCGCCAGTAATAAGGACCAAAGACCAACGCGTTGTGGTAATTGATGTGATGAAAATAATCTTCGGCTGGAAAAGGTTGTGGGGATACGGAAATGCCGATCCGGGTCATCAAGTCTCGAATTGCCTGACTTTTCCCCTGGAGTAATTCAATCACCGCTTCGTCTAAAAAGAAAAAGTATTCGCTCTTCCATCGAATACGGTACAGGAGCGTTAAGACGCAGTACGTGGTCAATTTAAAGAGTTGAATCCAACTGTATTCGCCTACCCAAGCTCCAGGTCGTAGAAACGTCCGTCCCCATTTATCTTGGTTCATTAAATTGGCCATGAGTAATAAATAGGTGACGACGACTTCATCTAATCGTTGTTGGGGCTCTTCTTCTCGGAAAGCGGTCGTAAAGTGGGTGACGTCAATACCCGGAGGAGGAGGTGGAGAAGAAGGGGTTTTGAAGTGTAAAAGTTCATGAATTTTATGAGCCACGAACGGTGAAACACGAGCCTGGCTTTCTTGGAGTTCGTTCGAAACGATCGGTTCATCTTCTAAATAAGTTCGTTTTAAACGTTTAAAGGTTTGAGCATCCATTCTCTTTACTTAAACCACCATTGACGAAAACGGCAGTACCAATCTCCCACGTCTTTATTTTGCACCAAACTGCCGAGCAATTCCCCGAAGGTTGTAAAAATCGTCAGCTTGCGAATGTATCCAAAAGCCAGAAAGAGAAAAATGAGTCCGTTGATGAGGAGGAAAAGGAGAAAGAACCAGCTTTGTGTTAAAATGAGACAAAACAGGATCACGAAGGACGTATACGCTCCAGCGACTAAAAGCGTTCCTAATGTTAAGGAATCCATTTGTTTTTTTTCTTCTTCTTCTCTATTCTTAACCTAATGTCTCGTAATAAAGGGTCCGATACGTAATATTCTGGTAAGCATTATAAACGGGATGGTGGATAAAGAGAAATAATAAAATCCATAAGAGGATCGATACCATATTTTTGTTTTCTTTGTTCTGAGTCAGAAGAGAAGAGATAATAATAAAGTAACTCATATTAATTAAAAAAATGGTTCGAAGGGATAAACCCAAATCTGATAAAGCGGAACGAAAATTGCTTCGAATGGAAGCAGCTCCTCCTAATCATGTAGGAGACCCAGTCGTTGACAACCCCCTTAACAATCACCCTCCAAGCAATCCATCTAACCATCCTCCTCCAATCCATGACAATCCTCCTAATAATGATAACGTAGGCAATATTCCCATGGACGTGGATGAGGAAATAATTCGTCGGCATAGGCGAGATCTCCTGATTTACGAAGAATACTACCCCGATCGAATGAAATCAGATAAGCGCTATGCCAAATTGGCTGACGGAAATGAGATTTATGCTAAGAATCGACAAGGAGATGAATTTTATATGCTGGATCCCGATGGAAATATTGTGTTTGCAAAACAAATCTCTCCCATCACCGGTAAAATAACCCCTGTCTATGCCGTCGATCATCTGAACCGTTCTATTTTACCCGTCGACGCCCAAAACCGTCCCGTGTATGGATTTGATAGTGATGGGGAACCCATGTTTCCCATGGAAAACGGAAAAATGGTGTATCTGTTCTACGGAGGAAAAGAATGGTATCCGGAAAATCCTCAGATCAAAGAACAAATCTATGCTTTAGACGAGCACCATCGACCCTATTTTGCCAAAGACGAGCATCAAAAGCCTTGCTATGCTCGAAAACTCGATGTCAATCAATTCCCCATCGAATATGCCCCTCTCGATTCCAACGGTCAACGGATCTATATTCCCTTAGAGAACAATAAATTCCAATACCCGTTTAATCTCGTCACAAAACGACCGCTGTTTGAACTCTCTCCGGATCAGGACGAAATGCATTTCCGAAACAATACACTAGGTGAATATTATCCCGTAAACGAATTCAACGATGAAATTTACGCTCGAGATCGTTTGCACAATGAAATGCCGGCTAGGAACATCGATGGAACCCCTTATTACGCTAAGAGAGCGAGTGGGGACGAATACTATCCCAAGCAACTCAACGGTCTCGAAACGTATATTCGAATTGGAAATAGGGACGAACCGGCCTTAGATGCTTTAGGAGGAGTCATTTATGCGAAAGATGAAAACTTGGACGAATATTATCCGAGAATTTACCACGACGACAATGACGAATAAAGCAAAACGATTACCAAAGGATCTTCGATGGCAAAAGATGAGTATTATGCAGTCGACAATCTTGGAAATCAGCGATATAGAAAGGATAGAAGGGAATTTGAAACATATATTACCACTGACGATCCCAGTCTACTGTATGCCCTAGACAAATATAAAGTTCCCCATTATGCTAAAAAACCCGTATATATCGGTGGAGAAAAAAATTTGAGGAGTATTATGGAAAAATCAATAACTTGCCCGTCTTTCTAAAGTACCAGGGTCGAGAAATTTATGCCAAAGAGCATTCCGGGGCCGAGATGTATCCCAAAGATTTGTTTGGGAACGACATGATTGCTCGAGATGCCGACGGGCGGTATTATTATGCTAAAGATGAGACAGGAAATGAAAAATATCCCTTGTTCGCCGACGATACGGAACACAAGCCCGAATACATGTCTTACGCCCTTGATAAAAACGGTATTCCGTTCTATCCTATCAATTCTCAGGGTAAACCCATCTATCCTAAAAATGCTACAGGCGATGAATTTTATCAAATCCTTCACCCTTTCACTCAGCAAGTCATCTTTGGAAGAGATACCGATCAGAACCAAGTGTATGCGCTGAAAGCGGATGGAGGCGAAATTTACCCGGACAGCGGTCAATTCGCCATGACGAGGTTGAAAGAATTCTTTTATGCTCATGATAAGAACGGGGTCATTATTTACCCGGTCGATCAACACGGCAACGAACGATATTTAGTGACGGACAAAGGATCGTACGATCAATTGATGAAAGATCCGGCCGTGAAACGATACGCCAAAGATGCAGACAATAATGAAATCTATCCGGAAATTATTCATGCCGATAAGCGCATTACCCAAAAACCTTTAGGAAACCGGTACGCTCAAAATAAATTGGGTGAATATTACTACCCGGTCGATCGATACAATAACGAGTACATTGTCCAGTTCAAGAAAGTGAGTGAGGAACAAATCTTTGCGAGTGGATACCCCATCACGTGTGATCAAATCATCATTGTTCCCAATTTAAATGACAAGCCCTGGACGCCTGCGTTTATACGAGACCCTAGAATTGAACCCGAAAATTTGATAGGCTACTTGTACCGATCGCATTCGAAACCGATGGATTATTTGACCAATTTGAGATCTAAACGCGCTTCTCGACACGGATTCCAACCCTATAAAGTTATATATAATAACTCGGAGGGTAAAGTGGTCGAGAAAGTGGAAAGCGGTCTTCCAGGACAGGAAGATCCAGTGGAAGAGGATGAGAAAAAGAAGAAAAGAAAGAAGAAAATATATGCCAACCCGATACAGTCTGACGAAAATAATCATCAATCCACCACCAACTGGACTAAAATCATTCTTTCTATGATAGGTATCTTGGCCATACTTGCGTTCCTAATCTGCATTAATATACTGTTTAAAAACTAAAGTCGTGAGAGAAAGAAAAATATCTGAAACAATCCATTCTTTAAAAGATTGGGATGTCTTTTCAATCCAGTCGGTTGGAAAAAATTTTTCAGAGCAAAAAAAAAAAAAAAAAAAAAAAAAAAAAAAAAAAAAAAAAAAAAAACACTTTTTGCTAATTTTTATCATGTCTTCTAGACATGATAAAAATTAACTATCTACTCTTTTTGTCTACGAATGATGTCTCACCCTTTCTAAAAATAAAATTCCAAGAAATAAATGAGTCATGGTGTATTTTTAGAAACATGGTGAGACATCATTGAAAACAAAAGGGGATAGTTAATTTTTATCATGTCTTCTAGACATGATAAAAATTAACAAAAAGTTTTTTTTTTTTTTTTTTTTTTTTTTTTTGAGAAATTTTTTCCAGCCGACTGGATTCACAAGTCATCACCATTTTTTTAGGAATGAACTCTTCCTTATCTATTTAAGCATTTCGTGTTTCGCTTCAAATGTGTACGTGCTGTTGAAGAGGGACCCACCTAGATCCTAGTTGACTCATTCATGGGAAAGGAAAAAAAAAGTATTCTATAACGTGTTGGATTATGTTGGAGGTAAATCTCTTTCTTTTTCATTTTTTTCTAAAGATTTATGAATGACAAACGGAAAGGTTTCTTTCTTGTACTCTTGAAGGCGATGAAAATAAAACAAAGCTTCTTGGAAAACACAATATTTGGTCCGACCTATATGTTTCGGACAAAACGATGAATATTCATAGTTCATTGGTATGGGCGCGGTATGAAACGCCTCCTTGTTCTTGGAGACGAAATTGAAATAAATAGAACGGGCCAGTATCTGGTACAAAACATTAATTTTCCAATAATGAGGGCAGTAAATGTTTTTATATCCTGCCGTTAGAGCTACGAGAAACGGTTTTAATTGATCGTACGGCAAATGACCCTCATTCCATGAAAAGCCATGCGTTATATCCGCTAACGGTAAATGAACACTCGATACACTTTGTTTGGCGGAATAGGATAATTCAGACCACGGTATGGGTGGTTCCACGTAGATAATGCCTTGGGAACGATCATGGGTGATATAAGCCACTTCTTTAATAATATAGTCGGAAAAATCATCATTATAAGAAAGATTGAGTTCTTTGGCGAGAGGATCACCATTCAATTCGAAACCTTCGAAATTGAGAACGATATAGGATTCCATGTTTTATTTTTATCGGTCATCTTGTTTCAGGAGAACATTGAATCTAAAATCCTCTACGGTTATCACATGAAAATCTCTCAATTTGCCTTTTAGATAGGTGGCTCCAACTAAGTGGATGGATTGAGTTCCAAATTTTTTCTTTAATTGTTGGAAACAAATCCGCTCTGATACTTGTACTGCAATAGGTCCTAGACGTATCTTATCCTTGCGAGTGAACAGAGTTATATATTCTATACCCACTCGATGTTGACGAAACTTTTGTAGAAATTGTATTAAGGACCAAGATTGAAGACCCAAGGTCGATTTTAAATCTCTTTCCAAATCAAACGTGGCAGTATGGGAAATAAGAACAATATATCGAAAGGAGGGACCTATTTGTCGATTGAACCGTTCGGTGATTCGCCATGGAAGAAAGGTTGAATGATTCATTTTTTTTTCAATTTAATTTAATTTTTTTTTCTTCTTCGGTTCGAAGGATTAAAGAAGCATGGCAGAGTATTACGATATTTCTGTTTTGAAAACTATTCAATTACCGATTGATCGACTCATCCGATTCGTGATTGGGCAAAATCCTCAACTTGAAAACTATCAAGCGACGTACCGGTTTCTGAATCTATTTTTTGAGATTACGCCTCGACTCGTTCGAGATTTTCAATCACAGGCCGTTGCTCATATCCGTCACGTTTTAGATAATATGTCGCAATATGGACACCTATATCTTTTAATCGATCAGCAGCCCCTGTTTAATGCCCTGGAATGGAATGATGAAGAATTTATTTTATCGAATGAAGAAGTCTTAGACCCTATTCGCAAAATGGCCAGTCAGTTTTTTCTAAAGATTCTGCTCATTACCATATCACTTGCATCTATCTCTTATATTTTTACGCACTACTCGCGAATCCGAAATATACTTGGATCACAATGGATTATTTAATGCACGGCAATAAATATCATCAATATTTATTAGCTAAACATGCTCACGATGAAAAGTAAAAATAAAAATAAAATCATTAGACGAGAAATTTATTTTTGAAAAGATAAAGCAATATAATGGAATTTTATCCGAATCGATATGGTAGCGAATATTACAAATATCGAAAAAAAGATCCAGTCTTTGTGAAAAGTGAATATGGTCATGAAAGGTATGCCATTCACTCCCAAAAGGTGAAATCTATCCCGACAAAGGTGATCCTTTTGCTAAAACCCGAGACGGCCTTCCATATTATGCCAAAGATCGGAAAGGAAATGAAAAATATCCTCTACAACGTAAAAAATCCCTCGTTATTCAAATTCAAAACGAATTCGTTCTGGCCAAATACGCGGACGGAAAAGAACGATACCCGGTGGATTTCCGAAGGAACGAATATTATTTAGTGAAAAATGAAGAACCTTACGTCCTGAAAGATGCCCAAGGTGAAATCTACTTTGCTAAAACATGTAGTGGAAAAGTCCTCATTCCCTGGAATTATTTTGAACAGTACAAGTACCTTCTCTCAGAACATTATAAACGCACATGCGATGCTGCAGGAAACTGCGTTTATCAATCCACGGTACCCGTTGAAGAAATTCTTAAAAAGTTGTTTCCATGCCTCTGTTTGTGCTTAGCTGAAATACCTACAATGGCTTTTATTCTAGCAGCTACGTTAATGTCAATACCAGGACTGTAAGAACAACGTTCTTATATATAGTCAGTGAGAAGAGAAAGAATGACTCGAAGCTGGCTGAGAAAAAATTCTATTAAAAAAAAAAAAAAAAAATCCCCTTTTTCTTCCGAAATTGATGTCTTCAATTTTCGAAAAATTGAAGACATCAATTTTCAGACTAAAAGGGGGGTATTTTTTTTTTTTTTTTTTTTTTTTTTTAAATCTTTAGAATTTTTTCTCAGCTGTTAGAAATTTTTACAACCCGACTCGATCGACCGGACATCACCATTTTTTAAGAATGGACTCTCACTTATATATTTCAGCATTGCGAGTTTCACTTCACATGATTCTGTGTTTTTGAAGAAGAAACATCTTGAAATCTGGCTTTCTTCAGTCAACTCTTGTTTTTTCGAAGTCATTACACAATGAAATGTTGGGAACCTACCTCATGCATATGTAAAAAGGTTAGTAATTCTTGTCTTTTTTCAGATCTTTGATGATAACATTATCGTAATAAATAACTTGTCTTTTATGCTGAGGCAGATCAATGGGTTCATCGTCCACTTTTAAATGTTTCGTGGTTGAGTGTTCTCCCTCTTCGTCGTCATGCTTTCGTTTGAGAGACGAATTCAATTCGGCATTTTCAAACTGAAGGGGTTCTACTATATCCAAAGAAGAGGAAATATTATTTTCGGCTGAAAAGGAACTGAAATCCATTTCGGTCCGTTTCAAATGTCCAAATTCATCATTGAAATGCATAATGAGTTCCGTTTCGTGGATGGAGGTGTCGCGCATCGTTTTCAAAAATTGTCGAATGGCCGATTTCAGTTCGTTAAAGGTCGTAACAGAACCGGGAATGATTTGTACATCGGCATACTGTTTGAATTGTGTAAAAATATCGGTCGAAGATAAAAATTCTTTTTTGAATTCTACTAATATTTCAGGTTCGGAACGGTAACGGATCATGCCGTCCTCCATGTTAATATTGTGGGCCAGATGCAGATAAATCATTAAAAAGAAACCTTTATAGGAATCTTCGACGATAGAATCTTTGGTTTCGAGTAAATATTGATCCTGCATCACTTGTTCTGAGGTGAGGGATGGAGCATTTTTCGTAAACACGGCGTCAAAAGGAATTGCTACCACGCGATCATTAAACGCCTCTGTGGCCGTACACACTGGGAACGTATTGGTAGAAGCCATGAGTTTGGCACTGGGAATCGCTCCTACATTTTGCTCGTACAAATTCCGAAAACTGGTGGTCGAATTACCCGTGATTTCTTTCACGAGGTTTTCGTTTAATTTTCCCGACATTTCTTCAACAGTCACTACCCGACAACAAAATAACGAAGAGGCCAGTTCGGGTTGGGCTGATAGTCCTTGACCACTCGTCGTTTGTAAATTGACGGCTCGAATACCATGACTATAGCCTCCAAAGACCTTCGAGATCATTTGAAAGAATTTACTTTTTCCATTGCGCGTGTTGCCTTTCAAAATAAAAAATTTGCGACCGTAATTGGTCGCAATGAGAAGACTGGCCAGGACATCTAAAAGGTACATGAACAGATCGTATTCGAAACACGTATATTTACACATGTGCACATAAAAATGAAGCATGCTTTGAATGAGCGGGTTGGTTTCTAGTTTGTCATGAACCTCGCGCACTTTTTCCCGCAGCGTATCCAGTAAATCGTCCGTGAGGTCGAGAAAACAGCTTTTCAGGTATTGTCGAAAAAATTTCCGGTCGGTTAATAAACGATAGATGGCTATCAAATCCGGATCGTGACGAAATTGTATCAACTCGTGTCGACTAAAATTAAGGCTCCTATATACCAGGCTGAGTCATCAGGCATTCGCTCTCCCAAGTGGGAGATTTAATGGCGGCTGTGTAGTTACGGTGCAACAATTTTTTGTGTTTTTTTGTGTAAAATGGGCGGATGTGCAGCTATTAATTGTTCAAATCATTCACGGAAAGGTCATACATTGGTAAAATTTCCTAAAAATGAAGAAAGAAGAAAAATATGGGTAAATAATTGCCGAAGAGACAATTGGAAACCTGGTCCAGGCGCTGAACTTTGCTTAGTAAGTATAATGTTAATTACGCCTTCATTTAGAGTTTATATCTTCTCTGATGTTTATAATGTGCAAGTAAAGTGAAATTCTTGTGTACAATAACCTGAGTATCTGCTAATTTCTGTAATAATAGCTATAATTAAATTAGTCTAGGGTTAATGTACCCGTCGCCAAACATCGCCAATGTAGATGTTTTGAATGTGGAAAAGAAATTTCTCTTCTAATATAAAGCGCGGATTTTGTTTTCCTGTGCTAATTGTGGAATTTATACTAATGTAACATGAAAATCATTAGCATATTGAAATTTATTAAAAAATAAATAATAATTTGGAAAGTCAAGATAAAATCTGAATGTTTGCTAAAGATATATGTAACATTATACTATAGTTGCAATATCGTTGGAATGATATATAATTTTTTTCTTTATTTTATAATCACTGTTGTTAAAAAGTTAGATGAGTTGCTTATGCACGGTGCCCACTACTGTTTCTTGGTTAAAATAACTTCCAGAATTTTGACATTGACATCTGAAGTCAATAGAATAAATTGAATAGTATGAGACAAAATATATATAATCTGACTTCAATAATTGCAAGTACCATATATTTATAATCACAGTATTATACAATTTGGCAATTTTAAAAAGATAATAAGAGTAAAGATTTAGAAATGAATGCAGAACATTCAAATAAGCTCAGAAAACTTGTGAAACTGCATGTGTACTTTTCAAAAATAATTGTAGTGTTTTTAATGCATGTGTAGTGTTTTTAATGCATGTGTAGTGTTTAATGCATGCATAACAATCAAATAAATCTGCCTGTAATGATGAATTTCAAAGGCCAAGCCAAAATTCTTTCATGAATTTGATACTTCTAAAGAATGTGATCTCCTCAAATTAAATCCTCATGACATTGATAAACAGTTATTACTGATCTGTGTTACAAAACAGATTTTTATACATGATAAATAATATTTTCTGAAGCGTTATTTTGTATTGTCATCTCTAAATAAAAAATTGCCTACAAATTCAGAAAGCTACTGAACTACGTTCTAGAGTTTTTAATAACTTTAATTGGATATGTCTGTGCCAATGTAATTTAAAAAATAGTCGTTTAAACTGGCCTTGATGCTTTTTAAAATGCATGTTGGCACTGTGCTCCGAAATTAGGGCTATGTTTTGAATGATTAGAGAATTAAAAATTAAATATTTCAGTTAGAGCAATAAACATTACTACAATTATAACAAGAATCATAGTCTGCTCTAATTATAAATGTATTTATCGGCCTAGTATCTTAAAAGTTGGGTGTAGTGAACTCTTATTTTCTTATCTATTGTAAGAGCACTATAGCAAGAAATATAAAGTTTTATTTTAGTTGTTTTTAATGTTATAGCAAAACACTACTTCATTTAATTTTTGGATAATGTTCTAAAGAACACCTTAAATTATAGGCAAAAAATAAATATTGGATAATTAAATTCTGTCCAAGCTTACAAGATGCTGCTGCTGATATGTTAGACATGGTTTGTTTATTGTTTCACTTTTTTATAATACTGGGCCTAATTTAATTACCTGCATATTTATTTATTGCCTATACTTACTTACAGTTCATGCTTGCTGCCTTTGGCACAACCTCACTGTGTGGTTTGTTTTTTTGTACTTTTATTTATTTTGTGTACTTTTTTTTTATTACTTTATGTATTTACAGGATCATTTTGAGGAATCTCAATTTGAGTCACTATGCAAAGATAGAAAAAAACTAAGAAAAACTGCAGTACCAACACTCTTTAGCATTCCAAATCCACCACCATCTGTAACTGACAAGAGGATAAGAGAAGTAAGATGTCCTAAGCCAAATACTGAAGTGGTAAATTATTTAATATTCTCCAAAAAAATTGTTGAAAAAATCATTGTTATTACAAATATATTAATTCATCCAACCATTGTTTAAAAAAATAATCACAGCATAACATGTTTACTATTTCTTTTTGAATTTAGGAAACTCTACCTGCTTCAAATGAAGAGTTGTTAAAAAAAATAGAATTCCTTGAGCAACAGCTTCAAGAAAAAGATGCAAAATTGACATCATTTTTGTCCGATGAGCAAGTAGGAGCCCTTGCTGTGCAGTCAAAAAGGAACTGGTCAGAAAAGTCCATTATAAAAGGACTGAAGATGCGATTTGCTTTGGGCAAACATGGATATAATTACCTCAGAAGTACTGGATATCCAGCACCATCGTACAGTACCTTGAACAGGAGGATTAGGGAAATAAAAATAAATTTCGGCATTTTAGAAAATTTGTTTTTTTTCCTCAAGACAAAAGTTCATTCATTGGATGCTCTTGATAGGAACTGCTGCCTTTTAGTTGACGAAATGGAAATAGCTTCATATCAAGATTTTGATACATCGTCTAAGTCATTCATTGGAAATGTTACGTTAGGAAAACCTGCAGTTGCTAAGCATTACACTATTGTAATGCTTAGAGGCCTTAAAACATCATGGAAACAGATTGTTGCCAATGAATTAACAGGGCCTTCAACATCAGGTTCTGACATGAAAGATCTAATTCATAGAACTGTAGTAGCAGCTACAGAAATAGGTTTAACTGTAAGAGCCTCTGTTTCAGATATGGGAAGCAATAACAGAGCAATGTGGTCGTCATTGGATGTATCTGTCTCTAGGACAGATAGGAAGACAAATTACAATATTGGAGGACCTGATGTTTTCATTCACAGTATTGCAGATGTACCACATCTCATTAAAAACATGAGAAATGCATTTCTTTCAAGTATTATGATATTACCAGAGGAATTTCGCCAGCAGCATGCCTTGCCATCGAGGATAGTATCTTCAGTGTATGTGAAACGACTCTGGTCAAGTGAGATAGAATCAGATGCTGCCCTGAGATCTCTACATCACTTGAACAGAGTTCATCTCTTCCCAACACACTTTTCCTCGATGAATGTGGCATCTGCTGTGCAATTGTTTTCTGTAAAAACAGCTGCTGCTATTGAAAAAGCAGTTATTTTACACCAAGTTGCAAAAGAAGCATTAACTTCTGCATGGTGGCTGAGACTTGTAGCAGAATGGTTTACAATTATGACTGCAAGGCATCCAAAAAAAGGCATCACTATCAAAAATCAAGATGAGAAATTTAATATTTTATTGAAATTCATTCATGTGACTGAAACTGTTCAGTTTGGAAAATCATGGAAGCCATTTCAAACTGGCATTATTATGAGCACATTGAGTGTTGTGAAACTCTCAAAAGAATTATTTTCCGAGGGGTTTACATTTTTCTTACCAGGCAGGTTGACACAAGATGCGCTGGAAAATGCCTTTTCACAGATTAGACGAAAGTCGGGTGCAAAGCCTACTGCTTTGCAAGCCAAGAGAGCACTGAAATTAGTGTGCCTATCACAGTTCATTTCGGATATCAATAATCCAAATTATTGTTCTGAAAGTGACCACAGCCTCTTTGATGCTTCTGAATTAGAGGTTGCTATCAGAAAGGAGGTCTTGCATCCTATCTCCAATTCTGTAGTGCCATCTACCTCTTCTGCAGTGGCAGTGAAACGTCGCTTGCCCCCAGCTGTGGAAGAAAATGATATACATTACATCGCAGGAGCCATATATAATAAGTTGTTGAAAAAAAAAGCATATGTGAAAATTGTAAAACAGCTATGACCATTTCAGAGGACATGCTGGAACCTGACATACCCGAGCATCGCACAATTCTTACAAAACACAGCAATAAAGGTGGACTGAAGGTCATCTCTTCAGGAATGTATCAAATATGTAGGGAAGCTGAACGAGAATTTCAAAAATGTAAAGATGTACTCCTTCGTTTACAATCAGCCATCACAAAAGAATTAGTTGAAAGAATAATTGATAAATGTACGCATGTGGCCATGCCAGAATGCTGTAATCTTAAGAAAGTAATTATTGATAATTTTTTTATTACTAGATGCAAAGGCCTTACACAGCATCTTATCAACAAAAGAGCCCATAACGTTTCATATTCATCAGCATCGGCCAATAAGAAACAAAAAGTAAAATAATTTTAGAAGGTATGTATGTTTTATATTAAATAATTTATGTGTTTTATGTAATATGTATTACTTTTTCCTAGGCTACGAGTATATAAATTTTTGTGTTTGATGTTATATATGTTACTTTCTGCTAGGCTATGAGTATATTATTATGGTATTATTTTCTTGTTTCCAATATATAGAAATATAGCATATTTTCCAGTATAAAATTTCAGTTAAGTTTTACTTAAAAGTATGGGAAAGCAGATTTGTTTCATGCATGATCTTTATAATACTGGTATGAAATAAATGAATTTTAATCTGTAAACAATTTTTTGTTAATATTGAAATGTGTTTCTTTGGATACATTTTTAGGCACTTGTGGATCATGTCAGACAACATGCAATAGAGAAAAGTTGTCCATGTGCATAAATTTTCCCATTGTGTTACTTCATTTTATCTAAATTTCAAGGATAATTCTTTTCATTTTTATATGGCATGTTATCAGTATAAAGGCTAGTGAAAATAAATTGGTATGTGTATCTGTTTTTTAAGTGTAATGCTTAAATAAAAAGATGGTGTGTGTTTCTTCATTTAAACAAAATTTCAAGGATAGTATTTTTCAGCATTGTACTGTTTGTTATTTCTCAATGTAAAGGGTAACAAGGGGAAAAAAACTGGTATGGTACATCTGTTTTTTAAGCATGATAATTTTATTTATTTCTTTAGTGATGCATATATATAGAGAGAAGGTATTTGGTCCAACTGAAGTTATAATAAATCTAATTTTACTAGATCTCTTTCTCCCGTCAGGTGTAGAAAATTTTCAAATGCAGAAAGTTTGTTTGCAGAATTAATTCATTTCTGATAAACTTATTATCATTAATTTTTTATATAACATGTTATTAAGTTACACATTTGACTACTGTGTAATAAACTTGTATTTAGGGCAAAAAATTAACTATTTTGCAGCTGGTGACTAATATCATATGCTTCTAAGAATATTACTTTTAACTTTTTTCATAATTTTTGTATTTCAGGAACATGAAACTGTTATTTTGATATACTTAAATAATAAAAGTGTGTATCTGAATCAATTAATGGATACAAATATTTTACAGTTATTTTTAGAAGATATTTGCCATATCGCTTCTAATAATTCATAAAGTATGTTAAAATATAGGTAAATAATTTGGTGCAGAATTCAAATTTAGGGTTTGAAATATAGTGAATCATGAGACTAAATGATTTTTATTGTCATGATTTGCCTGGGCTTAAGAATGTACTTTTCGCCCGGTGGAAATTGTCATCAAACTGTCCTGAACAGGCTTTTTGTTGATAATAACTTCCAGGCTTATCAGTACCTCCATTTGAGTGGAGGGTATACAAATATAGTACCCAATTTAAATTACATTGTGATTATAATAATATTGTGGTATTAAATAAGTGATTATAATTACAATTTAGATAATTGCATTGTAATTATATTACATTGTATCTGTGAACTCTTAATTTCATTACTTTATGCAATTATGTTGTAAGTGCATAATCTAATTGCAATAATATAATCTATTCACAATTACAAAATAATTATAAATGCAGTTACATCTTAAATAGAGGCCATTTTAATACTTTTAAATTTTTGCAAGATAACTTCCCATTAAGGTTCATTTGGAGGAAACTATGCAAATACTAAAAAAGAAATTATGCTAAATTTACATATTTTGTACAGTAGTTTCTTGTTATAATGCTGTTCAATATATCTTCAATACTTTTGTAAATTTAACGACATTCATTGCAATCACTGTGGTGCTTTAAAAAGAAGTTTCTTAGTTATGCTTTCTAATAAGAATGTGTTAAAAATTAAGTATTATGTATAATAACTAGCAATTAAAAAACCTTGACTGCATGAAAATGCTGTTGCTGTGTAAAATAGAAAATAAGCTTATGAAAGATAGAAATAAGCTATTTTATGACTATTAGAAATTTTGAATATTAGAAAATAAGCTATTTTATGCTTTGAAATGAATTACGTGGGGTTAAGTCGTCCTTTTACAATTTAAGAATGTGGTTAACACACATTCTTAAATTGGACAGGTTTTATCTAAATTATTAGTATAAAATATATAAACTAGGAATTATTTTGTAACATAACTCAAATTACAAAATTCATTCTATATACGTTCAAATTTATTATCTTTTATGGAATAACTGTTTTTTAATTTAGGTAAAAATTGGATTTTTAGAAGTATTACAAATACAATGCAACACAAAGGTGATCTGATTGGAGAGGAAGGACTTTTTATTACGGTTTCTAGTTCGTATTTATATTACATTTGGTGAAAATCATCCAAAACACAGAATGCTGTACTTTCTTCTTCCATATATGTTATGAAATATTTCACACATTTAAAAGAAAGTGTTTCTTCAGAGTCTTGCACAATTATTTCCATATACCTCAGACTAAAATGACAACATATTCTTAAGTTATTTTTTTAGTATGAATTTAGTGTTTTTATGGAAATTTTTGTTAAAATGCCATTAAGATAAATTTATTTGCACACTCTACGCTTTAACTATTTCCCCATTTGACACTATTGAAAGTTTTTATTCATATCTTATTTATTTTAGTCTGCTAACAAAACTGAAACATCTAAAGAATAAGTTATTTTGAATATGTTTACAAAATATACGCGAAATTTTTATTTAAGTGAAAACGTCTATATACTATTCGAGAATTAATAAATTATCCGAAAAGTTTATGTGCGCTGAATGCCGCGCGTCTATAAAATAAATCTTTAAAAAGACACAGCAGATATTCAGCCAGCGTGTGCGATAAACGCGCCAAAATTGGTAGCGCGGTCCCTCCCTCGCCAAGAGAGAAAAGTTAGTGATTCAGCCTGGTTTAGAGGAGCCTTAACTAAAATTGATGCCCAGACGTCGATCCGATAGGTAAAATTCCGGAACCGTCCCTCCTACATGACCCGTCAAGAGATTCAGAACCCCATCGTGGGTTCGAATATGCCATTTATGTCGATCCATTTGAATGATTTTACGATCAATGTTGGTTCGACTCAGAATGGACGAGACCACATAATTAATGTTGACCTGTTTCATAATGTCTGTGAAAGGACACATGTTTTTAGTTTAATCGGCAAACTGATTCCGAGCATAGGCCTGAATGGAGGACCAGATGGCATTCATCAGGTTTAGAATTTCTATCTGGTGGGGCACTTCTTGCCAGTACTCGTGGATATTATTCCACATATAGCGTTGAGGTTTCTTACAGGAATTGTGCATGGTAATGACGAGAATCGGAAAATATCGCTCTTGAATTCGATGAATTTGTTCCACGAGCTGATCTCCAGACACCGAATATAAAATAACGCCTTTCATGGTTTTGATAATAGCTTCCAGTTTATCTTTAAATTTGTAAATTTTAGGATTGAGATTCGAACCACAAAAGAGGATCGTGTCGAGAGTAAAATCTTGGGAAATGATATCTATAATTTTACTGTTGATTTTTTCTACAGAATCTATGAGTTCGTGAGATTCTAATATCGTACGCAAATGGGATGCGAGTGTATGGGAGGACATTCGTAAATGTTGACACAAGGCACAAAAGACAGGTAAAAAATAGTAACCTTGATTGTACTGCATAATCGTACGAAGGGGATTGGGATCGGAATGCAAACTAGGATTGTGTAACTTGAGAGCTTGATTCACCGTCTGGAATACATCGTTTTCGATGACGATAGAATTTTGACTTTCCCGGTACCATCGTTTTAGAGCCCGGTTATTAGATTCAAAGTCTGAAATCACAAACCCGTTAAACTTGATAAAGTAAAACGTTTTTAACCAATGATGACCTTCGGTTCCAAAATCCTTCCCTTTGTAAATATACATCGGGGTTTTTAGTTTATACACAAAGGTAGCCACTTTTTCATCGTCGGATCCAGCTTCCTCATCTTTGCTAATAAGCGTGGGATACGATACTCGATACAAAGGATCGTACAGTGTCACCACAGGCATCATATATTCATAAAGTTGTTTTTGAATATCCATTGGCTGGAGGTGGAGCAGTTTACGAAAAAAAGAATTGGTATTATCCTTGCGACGTTTAAATTTTGATTGAATGCCTAACAATCGCATGCTGAAAGCATTAGGATTGGTCAAATCTAAACGCCAGGTGGTTTGTTCGTCTACATAAATAATCAGCATGGGTTCGTATTTATTCGTATAGGGCTTGGAGGAATTCACAAGCGTCGCATTCGCTAAAACGTCCAACTGGAAAATAAATTCAGATGTTTCGTGATAGAACCGGGGTTGAAGTTGGCTGCAGAATTGAATATAATCATCATGAGCGATCGAGATTTCCGGCAAATGGACATGAATACCACCTCCTGGACGGATAGCCACAATAAAAGTAAAATGCTTAAGGGATAAAAAGTAAAATTTTACGGTTGAGAGAATAACAGAATCTACATAATCGTAGAGCATAGATGAAGGAAGGGATGCATCGCATTCGGTTTTAATATCAATACCTAGGATAAGGGAATGATGGGTCGTCGAGCAAAGATCCATCGTTAAAAAAAGATTTTCGGCAGACGTTCGAGTATAAAATCGAGAAAATTGTGAGTAGTCTTTTCGGTTACAGTAAAAGATTCCTCCCGACATCTGGTAGAAAATGTAAGCATCGTTGGGCGCATCACCAACCGAATTAATCCTTGTTAAATAATGGAGGCTCTGCGACATGATTATATATCTTTTACTTGATTAATATTTCTTAAAAAAATACAAGCAATGCTTTGTAAGTAAATATCCTATAAAATCTCCACGTGCTCCTCTAAAGAATAAATAAACTGAGCACTTTTACCTTCATAAAGTCTGTTCCTATATACTGTTGAATTCACGGCACAGAATGATTTAAAGTGAAATTCGTTTCGCACGTCTTAAATAGATAAACCAGAGTTCTTTCTAGCCAGAGCTCAGAAAAAATTCCAAAGTAGATATTTAAAAAAAAAAAAAAAAAAACTTTTATTTAATTTTTATCATGTCTTTAGACATGATAAAAATTAACTACCTTCCCCTTTTGTCTGGGAATGTTGTCTCACACTTTCGGAAAATAGAACATGACTCATCCTTTCTAAAAATAGAACTCAAATAAAAGAATGGGTCAAGATCTATTTTTTAGAGAGTGAGACATCCTTCCCTGACAAAAAGAGGGGACAGTTAATTTTTATCATGTCTAAAAGACATGATAAAAATTAACAAAAAGTTTTTTTTTTTTTTTTTTTTAATATACATTTCAGATTATCTGAGAAATTTTTCCCAGCCAGCTTTTACTTTTCTAGACATAAACGTCCTTGTTTATGTCCTTGAATGACGTCATCTCTCATGTATATATAAAGCGTGTAAGTTGGCTCTGTAGACTTATTCCTTTCGAGGAAGAAGGCGAGATAAAGTAAGCTCTGTCATGGATAATGAAAAGTACTACAATGTTTCGGATTATGTGGAAGCGTATGGAAATGTCTATAGGCAATATTATTTTATAGCTGTTCGTTTCAAACTACCCATCTTCCATGTCGATACTTTGAAACATTTTAGCCCGGGTCTCGTTCGAGCACCTTGCATTCTCGTGGTCAGTGAAAATCGACTCATTTTCCAAGGAGAAAATTTAGACAAAGACTATCCGTTTCTTCATGGGTCTTTAGTCTTTTGCGTGCATGGAACAAAAGAGGATCCTCGTTGGATTAACGTCTCTAGAGATACGACCGATCAGTTTTTACAAAGTTTATTTCCCTCTCGAGATTTTATCAAGGTCTACTATGAAAATAATACCTTATTTGTTTGTTCGACCATCAATCCATTTTCCTTGTTCTGGAAAGTACTTCCTTGCAATATGGCTTTTCGCGCCTTAAGCGATCTGACGATGACCTACATAAAAAGAGAACCTTTCCAGTTAGAGCATTGCATGCGCCTCCGATTTTTCAAACGAAACACGCACCTCTGGGAATCGTGGTCCAACTGGTATCACTATTTACATCCCATGCTCATCCTCCCCTTCATACATTTAACGGGACAAGCTGCGAGTGCTCAATTGGCTGCCAAACTTCATAAATTGTGGAAACGCTCCCTTCCACCTTACCTGCATACGGATTCTATTCCATCGGACTTTTATACTTGTGAAATTACTTTTGACGACAAGAAATTAACCGGTGTTTGGTTTGTCGTTTTGAATAAGTCTTTAGTGATGTATGTTTCGCCCATGATTGCGTCATTCCATCATGAAACGTTCCTCGACGTGAATCGTGAACAATGTAATTATTGGCTACCGTTTTACCGAAATAATGAATTATGGACCCGAGAAGGATTTAAAATATACGTTTCCCACTTTAGAAAGAATCGTCGCTACTTGAAAGAAGTCATGATTTGGTTATCGTCCCGCTCCGAAGAAAAATATCAATATATGTTGCTCGATTTGAACAAAGTAGCCTACCTTTTAATGATTTAAAAAAAAAGCAAAAAGAAAAGAATGTTACGAGAACTGGTTCGATGTCTTATTCAATACCAGTCCGATCCCACTTTTATATCTTTAAATGTCGTTGATGGTCTCAAACAAAATCTTCGAGACGACGTGATCGATACTTTTCTCCTGAGTCGACCTTTACTCCATCTCTATCCTCAACTGTATAAAAAGAGTTCGAGCATCATCGATTTCTTATTTCGCATTTCGGGCTTGCATTTGGAAGAGATTGTTCCGATGAAATCGCAGGACCTGGAAAACAAAATCGCTTCTTTAAAAACTCAATTGGAGGCAGATCGGAAAGCTTTTGAGAAACAAATCGAGACGCTCCAACAAGAGCACCGGAACGAAATGCGTTATTTTCTAGCAGAAAAAGAACAATATGTGAATACCGCTCGATTCGGAAAAGAGCATTCAGTCGTGGATTTGCAACGACAATTGGAACGCCTTACATGGGAGAAAGAAACCCTGCAGACTGAGTTGGAGCAGCTGAAACGGAATCACGAAACCTTACAAACTCAGTGGGAGCAATTGAAACGAGATCACGAAACCTTACAGACACAAATTCGAACGCACGAGTCTGAAAAAATACAATGGCAGAGGCAAATAGTAGAACAACAACAACAATTGAATAATAATAATATCGAGTTTCCAAACCGTTTGATGAACGAATGGCAAATGCTCCATCAACGCTACGAAACGGGACTTGAAGAATGGATGCAACGAACGGAAAGTTTAATCCGCCCTTTGCAAATGGCTTTACAAGAAACGATAGAGCAACTGAAACTTCCTCCTTCTTCTACAACTACGGTCATTGAAACTTTACCGCTCGAATCGCCTCCTTCTCAGCAGCTCATGATTGAGTCGTCGCGATCTAAATTAGAGCAATTACAAAAAACCCTCGACCAGTTTTTAACATCATATCAATCGGAACAAAAACAGCACGTCCAGCAATTGAACGAGGAACTGAAAGGACAATTGACCCTTTGTCAAAACGAAAAACGGATATTGGAAAGGCAGTTGGAGCAGGGTCAGTAAGAACGAACCGACCTCCTGCAAAAATGGAAAATCGAGTCCGAAACACATTTCCAGGAAGGTATTCAACACGTCCTTGACACGCTGCAAAAGAAAAATCCTCATATCGAGACGATTCTTCGAGACGAAATGGCTAAACAAATGAAGGAGTTCCACGAAACGCAGTTTATGACGTTTTTACAGACGATCCTTCCCCCCTCATTTTGGAAACCTTTAGGCGCGAACCAAGATTGGAAAACGTTTTTCTTCCAGCAAATTCAAACGTATATCCAGTATTTACAACATTGGCAAACCCAGCTTTTGAACCAATTAACACTTCTCGGGAATGCTTTAAATCAATCGCTAACGCCCGACAATTTAGCTCATACCGTTCTTCACAGTCTCCCTTCTTCCTCTAAAAGCATGATGGAAGACACGACCCTCTTGCAACGATTGCGCGATCTTCAACAATCGATTGAGAACCAGAATGAAGCGAAGGAGGTCCTACAACAAATCCAAGCTCAACTCCATCGGGATCGTAGCCAAGAACATAAAAAATTACAGCAGAGTCTAGAACATGAAAAACGGCAACGCGTCGCTTTGGAAAAGAAACTGGAGGTCCTGAAAACGAATTTGGTAACTCTGATACGGACTAAATGGAATGCGTATTTTGGGGCCACGGATTACGATCAGATTCTCGCGGAACTCGAAAAAGTATTCCAATTCAAGGAAAATCTAGAGAGGACCCTCGAAACGCAATTGGCGCAACTGAAAGGTCATTTTCCCGAAATACCGGTCGTTCAATTCGATAATTTGGAGTCGAGCATGATCGAATGGGCTCGACAGGTCGAGAATCACAACGATTGTGAAGTCGAGCTCCGTAAAACCAAAGAACAACTTTTCGAATTGAAACCGAAACTCGATCAAGTCGAAAGTAATTATACGAAATGTAATGAGTACCTTCTCTACGCCAAAACGAAATTGACCACGTTCCTAAAAACGATCCTTCAGAATGACCCTAGTGATCAAAGAGAAGATTGGCCGCAAGCTGTTGTCCATCAACTCCAAAACGTGATTCACGAGCATCGACAATTTCAAGATCTCGTTTATAAACAAATTGTCACGCTTCGAGCCCAGTTTCCGAACATACCGGATCCCATTGAAGAATTGGCGAATTCGGTGATTTTATATTTCGAGCAGGAACGAGACCTATATCGACGGCAGTTGGAGGAACGTCCTCACATCACCGAAGTGAAAGAACCCACTACTGTACCGGCCATTACGTATCCTACGGATCAAGTGGAGGAATTACAGCGGGAAGTGAAAGATTTACAAAACCAACTGGAAGTGTCTCGGTCTCGAAACCAAACTTTAGAAAACCAACTGGCTAAAGCTCTCGTAGCTCCGCAGGATGTAGAAATGTCCGATACTTCGAAATATAAACGAAAGCACGTATCGACGGTCGACGAAGACTATGTAAGAGGTCTGTCATTAGATTTACAAGAGGCCAAACACGCTTTGGATCGATGTCTGGACGAAAAAGCTCACTTGCAAAAGGAATTGGAACACATTAAAACCGAACCAACCCCTTCTCCCTCCGTATCGTCCGATTTCAAAATGCTCAGCGACCTGTTTTATCAATTATACGTGTCCTATTTTCGATTACGATTTGATGTCGTGTACGGAAAAACCGTTTTTTCGTCGGAGGAATATATTAGATCCGTGCTGAATAAATTGGATTTCGTGGATCGAAGCATTCGATCCAATATGACTGTGAAAGAATGGACCGATGTTTTATTGTAATACATCAAGTGGGACGTACAAACTCTGACAGGAGGGTTAGATTGGCAGGGGTCGCATACAGCCTACATTAAAGATGAATTCGTAACCTATTGCATGAATCAAACGATTGAAATCATTGACCGGTACGCGAAAGAATTGAGGAAACAGACCGAGATGTTTAGAAGTCCATAAAATAATAATAAAGGGGAACTATGGAATATTCAGAGTTAATCGATCGTATTCTTGCGCACCCGATTTTAAAAGCGGGGATTGACGAAATTGTTGAAAATAACCCGAGAACGTTAAACCTCGTGAGCCGGGAATGGAAAAATATATTAGCCAACAATCCTCAGTTTCAAGATTTTCAAGCTAAAGCGATCCCGTTCCAGCATCCCGTAGGAAAAGGTTATATTCAGATTGAAAATATTAAAGATTTCAATCATCATTATAATATTCTCGTAGCGGGGTATTGGGTTCTCTGCGCTACTAATTATAAGAGGAATCTGAATGCCCATTCTTTCATATGTAAACTCTGTCCTCCTCTGGTGGACATTACCAAAGCCGTGGCTGCCGATCATTCCCAAATGCTGATTTCAGAACAATGTCGGTTCTTCATTGAAAAATGTAGACCTTCTCTCTGTAAAGCGTGTCGGCAAATGAGTCAACGAAATGATCTGAATTCTCAGATGTCTCAAAATCAATAGTGTTTACGCAAAACCAAAGTGTTTGATGGAACGACCCTTTTAAACTTGTTTCAAGAAACCCTGGACCAAGAATTTGTGAATAACGATATGTTTATTGGTATTTTAAATATTAAAATTAATTCGCGGTACTTTTACGAAACGGACGCTTTGTATTGTAGAGTAGGAGGCATTTGTAGAGATATGATTCTCTTTCAAGAAGATGCTCTGAATATGATCGAAAAACCCGTGTTTCAGTTAAATATTTTAGAACCTTCTTCGAGAAATATTATTAACAAAACCATTTCCACTACCTTCGATAAAGAGAAAATCAAAACTGAAAAGGTGGATCCAGACCAGGTTCCCATCAAAAGCAAGATCAATCCAGATCTGTGCAAACCATTCAAGAAAGAGAAGTCTAAGAAGGAGGCTGAGGATGTAAAAGGCAATGAGGATCCAGTCTATTTAGGTGAGGTTTCTCCCAGTTCTATGAAGAACAAGTTTAGTAAATTTGCGTATAAACCGTACGCTCTCAGGTCTCGTCGTGATATAGATTTAAAAAAAAAAAAAAAATTTTTGTTAATTTTTATCATGTCTTTAGACATGATAAAAATTAACTACCCTCCCCTTTTTGTCTGGGAATGTTGTCTCACTCTTTCGAAAAACAAACCGTGACTCATTCTTGGAATGATTGCCATTAGAAAGGATGAGTTATGGTCTATTTTTAGAAAGTGTGAGACAACATTCCCAGACAAAAAGGGAAGGGGGTTGTTAATTTTTATCATGTCTAAAGACATGATAAAAATTAACAAAAAGTTTTTTTTTTTTTTTTTTTTTTTTTTAGATCTTAAAAATTTTTTCCAGCCGACTCGATCAACAAGACCATCATTTTTTTCAAGAATGTGTTCTCACTTATCTATTTAAGCCATTCGAGTTTCATTTCAGATCGTTTGATGCTGTGGTCTGTGTACAAGCTTCTACATGATGAAAACAGATTCTGTGTCACGGTATATTACCATTTTGTTTTTTTTTTCCTTTTTACATAATAGAAATTTTTCTGTACTGACTTTTTAATCCCCCAACCAAATCAATTTATTTCTCCAAACCTTTTCGCATTTAGCAAGTTAGGAACCGCGTATCAGAAAACTGCATGGCATTTTTCATAATTAGATTATCGGGCAAATCCTTTCTCGTCAATTGTTTATTTAAAGCCGTTTCTTTGGGATACGTGATGCATTTGGATTGATAGAGATACGAAGATCCTGTTTCTTCTCCCATCACAACAATCGGTTCAGGGTGACAAATATCTTCTAACGTATAAAACCCAACCCCTTTCTTGTACGCGACATTCGAAATGACGGTTTCGGGAACGAGGTCTAAATTAGTTAGTTTATGAAAATCGAATAAACAATGCGCCAGCAGGAAATTGTAAAAGGGAGAGAATTCCGTTTTAGGGTCGACAAAGAGACCTCCATTCGCCATGTCGCATACCTTTATCTTGTCGAAAAGCGTCGCTACATTTGAATTATTAATATAGTGATATAAACCGCAAAGACGTTGCTGAAGCGTGCTCTTGAAATGCACCATCATTTCTTCTTGCATCTTCGTGGTATTGTTCACGCCTAAACCAATTTCGTTCGTGTTGCCAACACTTAAATTCCGTAGCAGTTCGTAATGGAAATGCCGATCAAACACATCCATGGCCGATCAAACACATCCATGTCGGTCGGGTCTTGAGAATACAGGTGGTTGATATAGTGCTCGATGCACGGGTTGAGTTTAAACGTGAGATCGTCCAACTGGACGTCGTGTAAATTGGGTCGGAAATGTTTATCCAGGAATTCGCGTGTCGGTAAAATGACAGTATTTTTCGGAAACGAGAAATTTTCCTTCACAATCAGGAAAGGTCCAACGACCTTGGTATGCGATTCCGATTCCATTCGATGATAATAAATTTGCAATCCATAAGGATTTCGAAGATGGTTCAGGCAGAGAATATTCCGAAACGCCGAAATATTGTCCGACCCACAAGGAATTTTTCGATTACTAAAAATACAATTGGATTCGTTCATTGTCTTGGTTTCTGAAAATCCGGCAAGGGTCAAGAGACATGCGAGTTTTTAACAAGTCTGGAGGCAAAGGCGCTAAACAATTTAAACGATTCGACATTCCTGTCAAACGAGCAGGGGAGGTCGCTAAAGTCGTCGCGAAGAATAAACCCCTTCAAAAAGCTTTTGATAAAGTGTTTAGTAAGAAAGCTCTTCTGACCGCAGGAGGGGTGACGGCCGTCGCGCTCGGTTCTCAATATGTCAACCAATACATTCGGGACAATTCGGGCTGTTTTCTCTACAACGGAGGGGACATGGTTTGTAAACTTAAAGAATTGAGTTGTTGTCAACCCGAACCTGTTCACGGGATCGAATCGTGCACGGGATTTCCTATTCAGCAATGGAATGCGTGTGAAGGGTACGACAACGAGAAAGAGGATACGTGTTGTCGATTATGTGATTGTCAATATCACGATTGTACACCGACGCAAGAATTGAAATGCCGTCGACCCACGATCGGAGAAGCTTTAACGCATTTCAGTCAAGACGTGACGGGTTCCATCACGAGTGGTATTTTGGATGTTTTGGGTAATATACCGTACCTAAAACCAATCTTGTTGGGAATCGTTCTTGTCATCATCGGCCTTATTATTTGGAAATTCGTATAAGAAAAGATGGATATCGTTACACTTCAATCCTTAAAGACTCCTATCGATCACCTTCTTCATCATAAATATCGTCCTCGACTGAATACCGTGGTACCTCAATATATCAAATTTAATAAATTTCCGCCCTTCACGAGCCTCGTCACGCTCGAACTGGTGCGCGATCCAGAAGTACGGGAAGAGGTGCGAGACTATATTCAACGCTGTTTCGAGAAAAAGAGAAATATGGCTATTTGTATTTTTTGAGTGAACAAAACCTCGTACTTCCATTTACAATTCAATGGAATACAGAATTGGTCGTGGATCCATTGAACTTTTTTACTATCATTACGGAAATAGATCAGATAGCCGACCAGTTCGCTCAACGGGGAGATATGACGTACGAAATAACTCGCGTTGAAATACTCTATTTTTTAGTGTTGATTGTGAATATTCAACTCAATTGGATCACGGTCGATTATTTGCTACGATGTAATCAGATGTATGATTACTTGATTGCTGCTCCTAATCGAATCTTGACCAATTCCGAAATGGAAAAGAATACAATATGATCTCCAAGTTACGAAATGCTTCTTCTTCAACCCTCCTGAGCGATCTGAAGTAAAACTTGAAATGTTTAAATAGATAAGCGAGAGTCCATTCTAGAAAGAATTTTGAGATGTCTTGCCAATCGAGTCGGCTAGGAAAAATTTCTGAGAGCCCAGAAAAATTTCTGTAGATGAAAAAAAAAAAACTTTTTGTTAATTTTTATCATGTCTTTAGACATGATAAAAATTAACTCTCTCTTCTTTTTGTCTGGGAAGGATGTCTCACCGTTTGAAAAAAACAAATCATAACTCATCCTTTCTCATGGCAATCATTGCAAGAATGAGTCACGGTTTATTTTTCGAAACGGTGAGACATCCTTCCCAGCCAAAAAGAAGAGAGAGTTAATTTTTATCATGTCTTAAAGACATAATAAAAATTAACAAAAAGTTTTTTTTTTTTTTTTTTAGCTCTCAGAAATTTTTTCCAGCCGACTCGATTCACAAGACATTTCAAGATGACGTCATCGTTTCAAGAATTGTGTATATCAGTGGATAACTTTCGCACTTCTTGTGAGTTGAGTTCCTAGCTGAGCTAAGGGAATCACCATCTGTCAATCTACAGATATTTGCTTCGTTTTTTTTCTCTTTACAACAGAACACATGGAGAGGAAACTGGTCGTTCCATAAATTCAATTCTTAACCGGACAATATCGAGAAATTTTCGAGCTTCCCGACTTAGGCGAATGACGATCGGGGACGATGAATTTCTTGGTACAATGATACCTTCTTCTTCTTCGGTTTCGACCGTTTCGGCCGAAAAGCATATTTTATGTCGAGCCAAAGTTAGAGCCAATTGAAAGAGTTTCAGATTGCCGTACCTGATTTCTGGATCCGTGGAACGATTCTGATGATAAAACTCCAGCCATGATTGAACCAGGTAAGGTAGATGAGCATAGGGTTTAGCAAGTGGAACTGGTTTTTCTTCTTCGATTTTGGTCAGACACCATAAATCATGAGGAATGGAAGCATATCGAACTCGGTGAAGCGCATGCTGACAATCGTATTCGTAACTCTCGAGAAACGTCAATTCGCTCACATCTGTTACGGGATGGAACAGACACACCGTGTTTCTATTAGCAGGTTGTTTCGGATGAGATTCGAGCATGACATAACTTAAACATAAGAAAGACTTTTTGTATTCAAACCCGATGACCGTCGAACAGAGTACGACCGGTTGGAGTGGATACGTGGTTTCTGGTTCGTAAAGAATAGGAATCCAGTGCACGGTCGTGGGGATGGCTTGATATTCCATGTACCGCTGATACGGTGATCGAACATATAAAATCGTTTCCGGTTCAGAACCGTTGACGACGAGTCCAATGCATTTCCCGTTAGGATTCGATCGAGTAGCATTTTCGAACCCGATTTGAAACGGGTATTCGATCAAGAGTCCGACCTTCTCAAGCGAATTTCTCTGATCGTACGTATTCAAAATATCTTGGACAATATATTGAGGATGGTGCTGATACATCCATTGTTTTTGAATGAGCGCCGTACTCTTATTGTACTCAATGGGAAACGGGATGGGTTTCTCAGGATTCACGGACGGTAAAAATTCAATAAAGGAAGACGGAAAAGCCGTTCGCGTTTTCAGAGGATCGTAATAAACGTCCGGTCGATCTTTCCATTCGTTGATGAAATTATGGACGAGGTCATTCTCGTGATGGACCTGGTTGGACAAAAAACAAAGACGATACCTTTTCCCTCCGTCATCTTCTGGTAAATGAAATCTGGGCCCGTTATCATCATCAAAGTAATGTCCTCCTGGATACGGTATATCCCATTCGTCTAAATAGAGAATTGTATGATTATTTTGGGAGCGGTATACGTTTTCGAACACGGGATTTTGTAAATACCATTCGATCGTTTTAGGATCTTTCACAAAAAATGGTGTGGCGAAAAGTTTGAAAAGATTGTGGGAGGATTCCGATGAATTCGGGATCGTGGGGAAAATGACCCGTTCGTTTTCTAAAAGAAGGATCCATGACGCATTGCGTTGAAGAAAAACGGTACACGATAAGTCCGACATTTTACAATAGGCGGCTAGGGCGAGAACGAGTGGTTTCTGACTCGGGACGACTTTATCGAAATGAACGAGTTTTCGAATCACAGAAGGTTGAAGCCGCATATGGGCTAAGGGAAAAAAATCGTATCTTGAATCACATTGAATCCTCCTAAATGCAAGCCATGAAATTGGCTGTAAAGTGTAGCGTATTTATGAATATTCATTATCCTTTGTTTTTGAGAGGGTCGGATTAAAAAAGAGAAGAAAATAGACATCTGAGAAAGTATCCGCAAGTGGAAAAGCTTACGATGAGCCGATTTTATAGTTGGCGTAGTATCCGAACTGACATTCGCTAAGGGGTCTAATAAAATCTAAAATCCATGGCTAGAGAATAGATGGGAAAGTCTTTTATGCTTCTGATAAAAACCGCTCGTTGTAAATCCAGAATCCATTGGTTAGAACAGATGCGGGAAATGTATTTGGAATTCTAATAAACAGACCAAACTGCCTTGAGTATCTGCAAGTAAAAAATCTTACGATGAGTCAATTTTATAGTTGAAGTAGAATCTTGGATCCATTAAGGATATTGATAGAACTTGTATGTAATTAGAGAGAAAGGAATGAACAAGATAAAATGAGTTATGAATCATTTCTCCGATCCGTTTTTGGATCTAATTATAGGACATTTATGCCTTTTATTCATACTATTCAGCTTTACTGTTTATTTGTCATTACATTAGTGATTTGTCTGACCATCTACATGATTTATAAAACACAGCAAGATAAACATTAGGAAAACTATGTTCCCCCTTCATGGTATTTGTTTTTCAGACATATATATTATGGATTAAGTTATTTCTTTATCAATAGCGTCAGATCCTGGCACCCATTCAAAAAATCATTAATAATAATTTAATATCATTAATAAAATTTTGAAACCTTCTAGTATAAACCTTTTTATCAAATTTTTAGTAAAATAAAAAATATCCTAAAATCCTTACCTTTTAAATCTAGTGTGTCCCATGGGACAAACCGGTTTGTCCTATGGGACACACTACATTTAAAAGGTAAGGATTTTAGGATTTTTTTTATTTTACTGTCAAGGAAAATTTAAAAGTTTTATGGAATCCTTATATTTTTTTAATCAATTTACTTTTTAGGTACCAAAAAAGGATTAGATTAAAAAATATAAGACAAAGTGAAAAATAATAGATAATAATTAATAATGAAGGGTAGGAATCAAGATGGATACTGAGGAACCTACAACTTTATATGAAAGGAAAAGAAAAAGAAAAGCATATTTGAAACATTATTGGTCACTGGAACGAGTAAAAGAAGCAAATCGATGGAGAAAACGAGAAAGGCGAAAAGATCCAAACGTTCGATTCAAAGAAAAAGAATACCAACGAATGAGACGATGGAAATGTTGGGATAACGCTCTTCCTAAACATAGACATAAGCCTGACAATACAGTATTCAAACAATGTCCGTCGATGGAGGAATGTCAAAATATTATTAAACGTATGAATATTTCGGAAGGAACACGAGCTAAGTATGAGTTTTATTTTAATGAATTCTATGATTGGTATCGAAAACATGGTGACGGTATAAAATATCATTATAAAAGAGCACTAGAGATATATGAAAAGTATCTGACTGAGGAAAAGAGGAAATCGTATAATAAAATAAAAAATAAAATCGTGTTTTTATACCGTTTGCTCGGTGAAAAAAGGGAGCGCTCGAAACAAATTCATATTAAAAGATGTCAAGGTCCTCTTCTTACATTAAATGATCTCAAAAAACTTAGAAAAATAGTTATAGATCGCTATGAATATGAAGAGATGGCTTTATTTATTCTTGTCATTCTTGAAACTGACTTAAAAGCAAACGAAATTTTAAAACTTCTGAACGAAACAGATCTTCGACGACATTATGCAGAAAAGAAATTGGCATCGTCCAATATATGGGATCAACGTAATCGGTTTTTGTATGAATTTTTGGCTTGGGTTATTGCCGGCCCACTTTTCCCTCGATCATTAGATGGTTGCTTAAGAAAATTAAAACGATTCTTTCAAAAGTATTTTCCGAATCGATCCTTTAGTCCTTCCTTTACCATCATTAAACGTTCTATGAAAATTGCAGGTTATCGTAAATATATACAAGAAGAAGCTAAAAAGGAGATGGAATCAGTAACATAAGAGTCTATTCTTTAAAAAACTTTCAAAAAATATAGGGATCATTGCTTTTATGGATTGAAAAAGATAACCAGATTGGATCTTCAAAAGCACTTCGTAATCTGAAGTAGAACTCAAAACACTTAGATAGGTTAAAAAAAAAATAGGATAATCATTTCTTTCTAGTAAAACGAAAAATAATTAAGAAGGAAAAATCTCTTACCTTTATTGAAGCATTTGTCGTAACGTAGAAGCTGCGTTGAAAGATGTTACCTCTTCAGCAGTACAGACTGATCTGTAGGGAATGTCGGATTGTTTAAATAGATAAGTGAGAGTCTGGATAATTAAAAAACCATAAGGATCAAGTCGATTGAATTGGTAAAAAAAAAAAAAAAAAAAAAATTCTCTCTTTTCGTCCGAAATTGATGTCTTCAATTTTTCGAAATTGTGAGACATCATTTTCGGACGAAAAGGGGGGTAATTTATTTTTCTAATTGCACCCAATGTAAGATAGAGTCACGGTTTGTTTTTTCAAAAAATTTAAGACATTTTCAGACGATTTTTTTTCCAACTTACTCAATTGACTTGGTCCTTACATTTTTTAATGATCCAGTTCATTACGGATCCCGATAAAACCGAGCTATATTCCTATGCACACACTGAGGTTTTCCTTGAATCATAGCCTTTACTTGTGGAAATTGACACATGCATTCATGCTGATTGAACCCCCTATAGATAAATGTTCCATTTTGACAAACGTCTTTCGCCAATTCTCCACAGTCCGGTCCATTGTAAAAAGCTGGATCCGTACAGTAACACGACCACTGATAGAATCCATTTTTTTCGGTAAGAATAATCATACCTCCTTTTTCAGTTTGACACGGGTAAGGATTCAGTTTGGGCATACAGAGTCCTCGAACACATTGCATTTCTTCCCCGTTTGTGCAAAGAAAATCACATGTATCCACACACCAGACTTTTTCTCGTCGACAATCTTTAAGCGGTATAGATTCGTTCATGGGGATGGAATCCGATTCTATGACAGAAGTAGGAAAGAAAAATAGAAAGAGACCAAACATCATCAAGAATATATACATTTCAGCCATCTTTTTTTTCTTTGGAAAAAAACAAAGGATAAGGATATGGAAAAACGAGTTGATCAACACGAAGAACGTCGATCTTGTCGTCGAACGGCTCTTCAGTCTAAAATTAATACTTGGCGAGATGCTTGTACGGCATGCTTTAAAATCATGGATGATTGGGCCACGATCGATTTTAAAAAATTCCATTTCATATTTGAACGATGGGTCTCGATTCTCAATCGTATCTTGGAAAATCCAATTCGTCGATTGGACCGTTACGAAATGTCCATGTATTATTGTGAAGAGCCAGGAGGACCCAAAGAGATTATTCACTTATATATTAATGAAACCGAAACCGAGGAAGGAAAAATTCCCGTCTACGTTATTTTTAATCTTTTCGAGTTTATTAAAATTCATCGCAATTACTGCTTAAACTATTCCACTTCGAACAAGATGCTGGTAGATCAAAACAGGGGCACGATCAATATGAACACCTATTATGCTAATCAGGTCAATGTAGATCAAACTCGATTTTATCGTAATGAAACGACATGGCAATTATTATTCATTTTTACTTTACATGCCTTGGCTCATTTAGATGTGTTTGATTTATACGATCACGCTTACTATGATACACACCAGCACGTTCGAGATTCAGTTTTCTTCCGATTATATTTCTATGGACAAGTCATTTGGGGAATATAAAGCAAAAAAAAAATGTCTTATCCTTCCAAAGTTCCTATTGAGTATGTTCAAAAAGTGTTAAAAGAGAAATTAAATCGAAACGTGCGTCGTTCTGAATTCACAGGGACATGTTCGTTGGGGCACGTTTTATTCGACTTGTCTCATTTACAAAAATTTTTTCCCCGCTATAGTCCAGAAGAGTTTATAAAGTTTCGAGACGATAAATTTATAATCATTCCGGGAAATTACTGGTATGACGCTATGAGTGACGAACCTCGTGTCCAAGACTATGTAAAACGTTTCTTAAACCGTAATAAAGTAGAAATAAATCCAAATATGCGGCGTCGATCTCAACGTCAACGTTCTAGAAGTCGATCGAGAAGTCCAACGAGAGTCCGAACACGATCTCAAAGTCCAACAAGAGTCCGAAGTCGATCTCCAAGTCTAACAAGAGTCCGAAATCGATCCCGAAGTCGCTCTTCGAGTATAGATATACCCATTCGGCATTACTTGGCTCCTCTACCCAAAAAAAGAGGGAGAAAGAGAAAGTCTAAACTCAAAGCTCGTGTTGGCTACGATCAAAAGTTTATAAAAGCCCTCGAGACAAACGAATCGGGTCTGATTCTAAAACCGACTCGAGGAATGGATCGAGATTTAAATTTGCCGGGATCTATTTGTCGGGGTATTCGCCAAGTCTGTCGCTACAAGGATCCTCAAACGAAACGTTACATCAATTTTGTTCGTGACGGGAGTGAAGACGATGAGTACGTACTGCAACTGGAATATTAACAAATGATGGGATTTTCTAACGGATTAAAAGCCAGCGGGACAAGAGCCTTCCAGTGATCCGAATAATATAAATTATAAGGATAGTAATCATATACATAAGACGGTAAAATGGCTTTATCGGTATGATTCTTCCAAGCATAATCATCTCGAAGGGACAATAATACTGATTTAGAAGTGCACGGTGACAATAAACCTTGAATCATGCGTGTTTCCAATAAAAGAGATGAACGGGGTCCAAAATATTCGGGATCCATAATTTGATGAGTGATCTTGGCCGTTTTATAGTTATACACCCATGGTCGTATGGACTGGGGTAAATATCGAGTACTTTCGTCGTGAGTTAAGTTCAAAAATTCTCGAATGGCAGGAATGTTACTATTCAGATACATTATGAAATTATAAATTTGTTCTTCGAACATCTTGTATTTAAACATATCAAATTCAGCAAGATGGTGACTGGACAGTTTAACACGAAAACATTTTTCCGGATATTGATTTATATTAAAATCTTTAGGATCGACTTGTCGTCGAATAACCAATTTACTACTCTCGTCCGAAGTGATAAATTCCAGTTTATATGCATTGGGTTCTTCTAAATATCTTTGATTCAACTCGAAACATGGGGAGTCAAATCGTTTTACTTTCCCGTCTGATTTATAAACCTCTTTGTAATAAATATCGATGACCACATAACCCAATAAAATGGGATATTTTTTCTGTTTCAATAGATCGAAGACGAGTTGTTTATAATCCATCTTCTTGTTTATCTCGCAGAAAGCCACGTTCGAATGAGTTGACGAATAGCTCATGGGGCATGAGTTCTTGAAAAGTATCTAAAACATCGGCCAGACTGCGTTGTCGACTTTTACAAGTCAGTTGATGCGTTACATCGTTGAAGACGACTTTCTCGGAGAGAATGCATTGACCACGACATTTCTTCTTAAAATAATCCGGATGCATGAGTTTCACGTACCGAATAATGTCTCGAGTCGTTCGTCGTTTCAAGAACCGATGCCATTTCTTCTCGTTTAAAAATTCTCGATGACCGATGCGCTCTCTCTTTTCCACATTCAGAGCTCCAATGTCCACGAGCACGGGATGATGGTCCGTGTACACAAAAGAACATAATTTTAAAACGGGAGCCGTTCCTCCGAGTCGATAACAAATACTACACAAGAAAACAATGAACGTGTAAAACGTTTCTGCTAAATATTCCGGTTGAAGAATGCGAGCACTATAAAGTCCAGGATTCATTTCAAAGAGACCTATTTTATATCCCGAACGTTCTCGGAAATGCGTCGCAAAAGGCAACACATACTCCGAACTCAATTGTCGATGAAGAAGGATCAAATCGAAAAAATGTTCGGGCAAGTCACAAGAACTGCTGGCACTGTAAGATCTCCATTGCATCGAGTGGGAAGTAAACAGGCAGTGGAATCGTCTTTGATTGAAATTATTTAAAATGAGAAAACAGGTATAATCAAAATGCCAAGGACATTTGGAAGGAGCATAATAAACAATTTCTTTCACGTGTTCAATAATAGTATGAGTGGTGGATCGACTCATCTTCTTCTTTCTTTAAAAAAGAAAGATGGTGGTGGTCTGTGTCTTAGATATGGATGAGACGCTTGGATACTTTGAAGGAGAAACATTTCAAATTCGACCCAAAACCAATTTCCTGATCCAGTTTTTACGTCTTTGCAATATCGATATCATTTTGTGGAGTAAAGGTTCGGATGATTATGTCGAGCGAGTGATCAACAGTTCATTGCACGATATTGCACGATATGCGTATCGGATATTTGGCCGCGCGCAATGTGAAAAGTCGTGCCGAAAGTATAATATTTCAAAATGTTCGGAACATATCAGAGTCTTGTACGATTACGACATTCTTTTAATTGGGGTCGATGATAACGTGAATGAAAATATTGACGAGCGCTATGATTTAAGAATTCACGTGAAGCCGTACAAGCAGATAGATCCCCGTGATCAAGAACTGTATAAAGTCGTGGAAAAAATTACCCAATTTTGTATAGATCATCAAGGAGAGTTGTAGATGAAACGAGATAGGGTTTCTGCTATGTCAGCTGGGAACCCCATTCCGTATAGAGAAGTGAGTACGAGAAAGTTATGTGTATATAGTTCTTGAAGCAATGACGTGATTTTTAAACAAACCAATAGCGAGCCAGTTTTAAAAAATGATGATTGGGAAAAGGTCGGTTGAAAATCTGGCTGGAAAAAAATCTGTCAAAAAAAAAAAAAAAACTTTTTGTTAATTTTTATCATGTCTTTTAGACATGATAAAAATTAATGACCCCCCTTTTTTGTTTTCAATGATGTCTCAGCACCATGTTTCTAAAATACACGACTTACCATTTCTAAAAATAAAATTCCAAGAAAAGAATGAGTCATAGTTTATTTTTAGAAATGGTAAGACATCATTCAGAGACAAAAGGGTGGTAGTGTTAATTTTTATCATGTCTAAAGACATGATAAAAATTAACAAAAAGTTTTTTTTTTTTTTTTTTTACTCTCCAGACATTTTTGTTCCAGCTCTCACAAAATTTTTTTCCACTCGACTTCATCAACCAAACAAGACATTGCAAAATTCTTTCTAGAATGAATTCTCGCTTATCTATTTAAGTCATCCCATTTTCGCTTCAAATCAGTTTGTGCTGCTGAAGAGGTAACATCTCCTAAGGCCAGTAGTCTAATAACCAAGATACTACATTCTACTTTGTTCGAAAAAAAGAAATCTATTGAGTAAGAATGGATTATTCGTTGATTATCAAGAATATTCTTTCTTCTCCCATCCTTGAGAAAGCTATCGACGAATTAAAAGAACGTCAAGGTGCTCTCAACTTAATATGTCCCAACTGGGAAGATGTTTTAAATCACGATCCGCTGTACGAGACACATTGTCAACAAAAAGTTCAATTTTCCAAAGGAACTCGAAAAGATACTGTTCACATCCGAAACATTATTGGTTTACAAAATTGCTATAATGTTCTCGTGGCTGGTTATTGGTATTTGAAACCGGGGGAGAACAATAAAACAGGAACATCGTTCATGACTCGACTGTGTGCTCCTTTAACTAAAATTGGCGAAAGCATGAAAGAGAATCCGCAACACAAATTTGCGGAGAATTCTCGTTTTTTCATGGACCGGTGCGATCCCACGTTTTGCTCTGCTTGTAAAGGAGCCCAAGATAAATTTCAAATTCATAAAAATATGTGGTGTATACGAAAGAGTCGGATCTTTAATGGAGAGGGTTTAAAAAATACTTTTCAGTGTTCGGTTGAAAATATGTTTGGTACGACGACTTCTTTTCTAGGTATTCTAAACCTTCAAATTTCTAACCGGTACACGTTCGGAGAAAATTCGTACAAGATAGGAGGTTTAGTTCGCGAATTTATCTTATTTAAAGAATCTGTTCTGTTCTCGACCGATCTGGATATCGAAACTCCTCTTTCCCTCCCTGTAGTCGAAGAGATGGAAGAAGGGGAAGAGAAGTGTCCCGAAATTATCGGCATTCCCAATTACTTCAAACCCGTTACTCATTTTTAAATAAGAAGAAAGCATTTAGAAATGGATTTATGGAAAATCCATCGTCGACATTTATTATCCAAACGACGTTACCGATTTTTTGCCAAGATGGCTCAAAAAGAAATGGATCAACTTCCCTATCTCACCCCTCATAATATGTTTATTCATCGAGGTTTATCGGAATCGCTGTTGAGTAACAGTTTTGTGATTACCGATCATATGCTTTCCAGCATTATACACCGAAAAGATAATATTGATCCTCAGTACAGTCAATATTTGAACAAAATCGTTCCTTGCAGCAATTTTAATCAACCTCTCCTCCTTCAGTTAATAGCCACCTCGATCGCGGAAAAGGTGAAACCGGAACAGAAAGAATTACCGATGGACACAAGAGGACTTCCTAAAGACCCATTAGAGGATCCAAATGCTAGGAAAGTAAGTGTTATTAAGGGGGGTCCGGGAACCTCCACGGAGGATGCATTGAATCAAATGTTTGGCGTAAACAAGTAATTTAAAAAATAATGGACGACCCTGTCAAAATGGTGAAGGTTCAACGAAACGATATGGTCTACAGTGTTCGAAAATATTTATTATCGATCCAGAATCTACAAACCAAATATAAACTTTTGCAATATTTTGAACAAATAGGGGCCCAACGAGATAATGCCGGTCTGGTGCATGAAGATCGAGGCGATAAAATAAAAGTTGTGAACCTCTATTGAAAAAAAGAAGATGACGCTTTGGATATTTCTTCTCGTCTTTTATCTTTACCTGATCATGATCTACCTGTTTCGAAACGAGTCCCAAACGACTACAACCCCTCCTTGGCAATCCATTTCCTACCACCCTCCTCAGCGGACGACGCTTTATTCGACTTGCATTCACGCAACCGATTGTGACGACGATCAAATATGTTTTCGGGGTGAATGTCTTCCCAAACTCCTTCCCCGTGCCACTTGTTCTTCAGCTACGGGAGAGTGGGTTCTGGTGAATCAAAAAGGATTGAAATTCGCGACCTGTTTTTGTAAATACCCTCATCTCGTCACGCAAAAAGAACGCGGGGGGAATTGTGACGTAGACATTGCTTGCGGACCTCACGGCTGATTAGAAAGTTTAGACAAAGATCCTTTGAAAGAAGGTAAATGTGTTTGCGATTTTGGATACAAGCCGCTTTTTCAAGGTTTCGGGTGTGAAGAAATGACCGCTCACGAACGATTAGCGTTTTCGAAGGAAGAAGAAAAAAACAACGTATGGGATCCGACCGTATTTTCCGAAAAGTATCTCGCGTCTTTCCAAAAACCCGGTTACTTCCAGCAGCCCTGTTCCTTCGATGCTTTTACAGGTCAGCCTTTAAAACATACTTTTTATCATGCAGAATTTGGAAGTTGTGTGTGTGATCCGAGGTATGGGAATATTGGGGTGCGACTCGATCATCCCTATTATTTGAAAAATAATGATAAGGGCTATAATGCTTGCGCGAATATTTTTAAAAGCGAACCCGATTCCCCGATCCATCATGTGAAACTGTTTGCCTATTTCTACATGTTTGATTATTCGCCGGTCGCGTTCATCGAATTTGAGAATTTAGACCCGATTCAATTATCCTATCCTTTCAATTATTACGTGGTCCAATCCAAGAAACACCATCTACAAATCGAAGAAACGTGGCCTTTTGACTACATGCAATATGTTTTTAAGTACCTTCCCTTTACGGTGCATACGCGTCACTGCCAAGAAGATCCTATTTTTCATGTCAAAACGTGCTACGAAACCATTATTCGGCAAAACCAGCTCACGCGTTGCCAGTTGATCGAGCAAGAACTGGATGGAAAATTAAGTCAACACGCGAACGCCTACACGCTCCTGTATCGATATCCCGTATGTCTTTTTTCAGAGGAGGATCGACGCGTTCCCGAAATTTATCAAGGCCATGTCGTTCTCAATCCTTTCCATTTACTGTTGAAAACCCTCCCAAACCTTCTTCGATCGAACGGTATTCAGATGAAACCGAATGAGGAAGGCATGTGGCATGTCACGTTCGCTCGAGCTCCTTATGTAGAAACATATGCGGCGACGTTAGATCCAGCCGTCTTTCCGGATATTAAAGGAGAACCCACGAAAGCGTTGGAAAAAAATCATATCTTTTAAAGAGAAAGAGAGAGAAAATCAAAATAAAAGAAAGGGAGACATATAATCAAAATAAAAATGAAACGCGCTCATGAAGAATCCGAAAAGGAAATGGACCATGAAGAGGGGGAAAAGGAGGAAGAAGAGCCTACCCATAAACGAATTAAAGAGTCGGACGTGTCTCTATTATTAGAGCTTCAAAATAAACACACAGATCCCGGTCAGCAAATGAATCGAGAATTGGAAACGGCTCGCGAAAAATATCTCGTTTCTTATCTACGGAAAGTCATTGAAAAACTGCCCATGAGTAAACACGTTCTAGATTCAACGACCGAAATTCCAGAAGGCTACGAAGGATTTTTTAAAAATGTACAGTATCGCTAAAACATGCGTCCATTCGGAAATTCAGTTAAAAAAATTGATGGCGTTTAATTCCATCTTTGACATGTTGAATGGCGTGATCGGGAAAGTCATTCACCATAAATATATCGCTCCATATTTAACGAAACTCGTCACCGATCACGATTTGAATCGGGCTTTTGCTGTATTCCAAGAAACTCTGCAAGCAGACGATACGAACGTATCCACGGAACTCCATTGCGTTTCGTTTTTGATTCAAGACGAATTGTCAAAGAAGGAACCTCTCAAAGTCCCCAATCCTTTGTATAATCGTTTCACACAGCAAATGTATGCCGTCAGTAAATACGTGACAAGTATATTAATGGCGATCGCAGCGAATCATGCAACTGCATCTACGCCTGACTTTGAAATGATCGGAACACCTAGAAAAGGAGAAAAATAACCAATGAAAAAAAAAAGCTTAGGAATACGAAAGTCCATTAGTAACAAAACATGACAATGTCAGTTGGAAAAATTTTCTAAGAGTTGGAAAAAAAAAAAAAAACTTTTTGTTAATTTTTATCATGTCTTTAGACATAATAAAAATTAACTCTACCCCCCCTTTTTTCTTTTTGTTGTGAATGATGTCTCACCCTTTCTAAAACTAGATTTCTAAACAAAAGAATGAGTAATATCGTTCTTGGAAATTTATTTTAGAAACATGTTGACACCTGATTCAAACCAAAATAGGGGTGAGGGGTGGTAAAGTTAAATTTTATCATGTCTAAAGACATGATAAAAATTAACAAAAAGTTTTTTTTTTTCAGCTAGTTCAATGTAAACAAGACATTACCCTTTTTTAACCAGAATAAACTTTCACTTAACTATTTAAATCGTCAGTCAGTGCTGTGGCCTGGATCCAAGCTTATACTCCATCATAGGAAAAACCTTCTTATTTGGGTCCATATTCTTAAAAGAATTTCTTTTTTTGAATGTCTATTCTCCATTCGATAAACCACGCAACCAACACCAGAAACACGATCCATCGAAACTGAAATATATAGAAGAGTTTAGGAAAGAAATGAAATCCATGGAATATAGTTTCGGCCGCTTCATGATACCGTAAACGCCGATCAAGGTTGACGAGCTGTTTAACCGGTTCAGGAGCGATTAATAATTGTCTGTTTTGATTCACCAGAATCACGGAATGAGCCCAATCCACCTCATTTAAAGAATCCACGTTGAATTTTTCTGCCGAGGGGTAATTGGGATAAACATGTTCCGTTACATATCGTAAATGCGCGTCTAAGAGTTGAGCTGTAAAAATAATATTTTTGGGATACGTCAATAACAATTGACTTCTTAGAAATTCTTCCTGATAAGGAACCAAGCTGATGAACGATCAAGAATCGTTTCCATCATGATATTATTTCATCTACTCTGTTTTTTTCTTCTTTACCTATTCCAATGTTTCATGTACCGAAATTTACTCGTCTATTATTCGGGACAATCGATCCCTTTTCATTTCAATCTTCTTCAATGGTATCGACAAGTCCATCAAGAAATCACATAATAAAGGAATCATTAGTGGATAAAACAATGTTTGGTTTTAATCTTCGTTCGACTCTCGCCATAACCATTTTAATATGTCTGGTGACAACACTGGTCATCATGGCCCTCATCGTATATCGTCTCTCCTACGGCAGTGTGGCTTTCGTTTACGATGCTGCCGATCCGAATAAAGTCACGACCAAAGGAACGACAGCGAGCGATTTCTGGACCAACAATAAAATGTTGCTCATTGCTCCAACGGTTGTCAATGTGATCAATATACTAATGGTCGGTTTATTACTTTACGTGTAACCGAAAAGAGAATAAAGACTAGATTCAAAAATACATCACGATGGATACAAAGGCTATCATGGTAATTATCTTATTAGGAATTGTATTTGTCTCGTTACTCAATTTCGGCTACCTGGCAACAGCTATTTACAGTGATGCGACACCCAAAACAGGAGCCGAACATTTTAATCAACGCAACTGGATGTTTTACGGAAATATAATGCTACATATTATTGCTCTGATGCTAGGTGGAGGCATTTTTATGAAAAAGTAATGATTTAATTAAAAAAATATGACAAGACCTACCCAAGATGAATCCAAAATCTTTCAGAGAAATACTTTCATAGATAACGATGAGTCACTCGTATTCATAAACACGTTCAAGGTGATGCACGGGCGTAACTTCAATCCAAGAAGAAATATACCAACAACTGCTTTTATTGACATCTTGCCCACTCAAGAAGGAAGAACAAGAATGATCAGAGTCAGCTAGAAAAATTTCCCAAGAGCTTAAACAAAAAAAAAAAAAAAAAAAAAAAAAAAAAAAACTTTTTATTAATTTTTTATCATGTCTTCTAGACATGATAAAAATTCACTCTACCCTCCTTTTCATTTTGAATGATGTCAACATGTTTCTAAAAATAGATCTCTAAGAATGAATCATACTTTTCTTGGAAATCTATTTTTAGACACATGTTGACATCATTCAAAACGAAAAGGAGGGTAGAGTTAATTTTTATCATGTCTAAAGACATGATAAAAATTAACAAATTTTTTTTTTTCACTAGAGAATATTTTTCTCAGCTCTCAGAAATTTTCCCAGCCAACTCGATTGACCAGACATCACCATTTTCTTACAATAATGAACTTTCACTTATTCATTTAAACCATCCCAGTTTCACTTCAAATCAGTCTGTGCTATGACCTGAATACAAGCTTCTGTTCAGGTATGTTAATAATATATTTTTTGTTTCTTTGGCTTTTCGCGTTTAGTTTATGTGATTCGTCTTTCGCTATAGAGATCCAATATTTTATAATGGCAATTTTGATTTAAGATGGTCACCATTTTCGCCATTTTCCGTAGCGCTTGATCTGCTCGAGTGTCCATGTTGCGTCTATCTTCATAAGACATATCTAAATACAGCTCATTGGCGTTCGGTTCAATATTTAGGTGATACACTTCATGATTGCGTTCTTTGTCCATGAGAAACTTGAACACATCAAATTCATTTGGCCGGCGATCTGATTTGAACGGTTTCAGGACTCTCGGACTGTAAAGTCGTTTCCCCTTCGGATCAAAGACGAAACCCGGACAAGGTCCACCTTTTTGAGAACGAACTTCCACCTCGTCCGGTTCGACATCTTCTTCGACCTGTCGGCCATTGTCGGAACGATACTGTAATTTAAACCGTCGCCAATTGTCAATAAACGCGTCGAGAGTATCCTCCGATTCTGGAAAATATTGTCGGTAAAGCGTTTCGGCTTGAGTTTGTTCTTCGGGTAATAAATTGGCATACTCCACATATTCAGTGAACAATTTCCGGAAAATAGGATCTTTCTCACTTAAATAAGTGGCCATTTCATCCAACGTCATTTCGTATAACTGTTCGACAAAATTCATGATGGAAGTGCTTTTTTCTTCATATTATTATTATTGAATTTTCAAAGCGGACATTATATCTTCAATTCTCTCACATTGATAGCGGTATTTTAAATATTTGAAAGATGTGATGGCCATGAGCGCTAGAAAAATGACGAGCGTTAAGACCGTGAAATGAAATTTAAAGTGAGTTTCTTCCTCATGCACAATCAACACGCAAATGGAATAGATTAATCCGCCCGCTAAAGCAAAGATACCGAGCGGTTCTAGCTTCGAAATATTCATGGGGATCCTAAAAGCGACTGGGCAACTCTCAAGTTAGTAAAAACTTTATTCCAAAATTCTTCGTGAATAGCGAGCGAATTTTCTAAAGAGGCCTGGAACGTTTCGTACTGAGGCAGAGTTTGAGCAAACGATAAAATACAGTCTTTGGGATTCTGCATCGGCGTATGAACTAACCATTCGCGTAACCGGTTCCACGTCTCGGGCCAACATTGAATTTCTTGGTTGAACCGATCGGCAATCGAGGGACCGAACGTTTCATTCAAAAACCAAGAAATGCAAGCTACAGTTTGTTTCATAATCGTTTCTGAATTCATGGTTCCTTATTTTTAAATATTTTTTTTCATTTATTTCAGAAAAAGAAAAAGAAGAGCAAAGAATGAATCATTTAGACGAGTTGTTTCAGTACCTCCTCCAACACAAGAAAACGATTGTGTTTGGGAACCTGAGTCGATTGCCCTATGTGATCAACGAATACATTTCCAAACATTTATCCCACCTCACCATTTTTGTCATTTGTCCCTTTTATACGTACCCGTCTTCCCCTCATGTGCGTGTAATTAAACCGGAAGAATTGAGCACAAACACGTGCGATTTATTATTCTACATTGAACCTTTTCCGCATGCCGTTTTACACCACGACATTAAAACGGCTCAACGCCTCGTCATTTTAACGAGCCACATGATTTTTATCGATCGATACCATACGTGTTCCTATTTATCCTATTTTCATTTCCCGGGAAGTTTAGAAAGGTATATGGAAAAAACCAAACAGCTGATGGATTTGGAACAGACGTTCCTTTACAAAACGGATCTACCCGAAGTTAAAGAGTCCAAGAAAGCTCTTTCGATCGGTCCTAGTCCTACCCTGGATCGATGGATCAGTCCCGAGAATCCCGATCCGACTCCCTTAGAAAACATGTCATGGATTTTAATCGATCTCACGTCCTTCGGGAATACGTCGTCACTGTTATTTCATTTTTGGACAGCCTTTGATTACATGCTGAATCATATCGATCGCATTGAAGGCTGGCAATTGTGTTTTAAAACGTCCGCGGAAGCTCGTGCTTATAAGAAACTCGTTCAGAAATGGATCGATTATCTCTGTTTTAGGGAATTCCAGCACGGGAACGTGTTACAATTGAATGAAATTCTCTCCCTCACACCTTTTTATCGAGCAGGGACGGTCGATCTTCCCATTATTTTAGAAAAGAAACGATTCGGACCTTTGGAATATATTCTTTGCACATCGGTTCAAGATGCGTATCGAGCTTCTATGCGATATAACTTAGATCCTGTCGTCGGATCCGTGTTTCGATTGAAATAAAGTCAGAATGAATGATCCTAACGAGGATGATGTTTCGAAGGAAATTCCACCTCTTGGAACACCCGAAGTTATTTATTATGACGATATTCTACCTTCACAAATTCAAAACCAAGTCGACCTTCCCGACGATTTCGAACTTCAATTTCCTCTCCACACGTATGCCAAATCCGATGTAACCACTAGCCCTTACATTATTCGACCGTCCGTTTCTCCTTCTTCTCGAAGTTCGAGTCCAAGTTCAAGAAGAAGTCCAAGAAAACGCAGTCCGAGTCCAAGAAGGAGCAGAAGTCCAAGTCTAAGCAGGAGCAGGAGTCCAAGTCCAAGAAGAAGAAAAAGTCGAAGAAATCGTAGTCGTAGTTTAGAAATACGTCATACTAGAAGAAGAAGTCCTGTAAGAAGTCGTTCGGCTTCCTTTTCATCGTCTGCATCTTCTTCTTCCTCTCCTTCCAATATGAATCGTAGAGGAACACAAAGACCCATTCGTAGAAGACCTATGAGAAAACGTCGAGTATACGTTCTTGGATCTCGAACCGTTCGTGTGGGTCCTAATCGATTGCTTCATAAATATGGTAACCATTCCATTACGTTTGTGACCGAAGGTGGGGCCCACATACGAAATAAGAAAATTCCCAATAAAGCTTGTCGATATCTGTTAAGTCATTGCTCACGACGGCATCCAACAGCTCGAGATCGATTGCCACGACAAGCTCGTATTGTTTTGAGAAAGAAAAGAGCTTAAACACAACGAGTTGAAAAAGAAACAATATCCAAGCAATTCAACAAAATAATAAAGTTCACTTACCAAAATGTGTATATAATAGACTTTAACTGAAGCTCTTTCAAGGCTGGTATCCAAAGCACAGACTGATCTGAAACCAAAACTCGAGTAATTTAAATAGTTAAGTGGAAATCCTTTTTCTGGTTTTATCGATCGAACCAACTGGGAAAAATTTCCAGAGCTGTATAAAAAAAAAAAAAAAAAAAAAAAAAAAAAAAAACTTATTGTTAATTTTAATCATGTCTTCAGACATGATTAAAATTAACTACCCCCCCTTTTGTTCAAATGATGTTAATCTGTTGTCTCGATATGTTTCTAACAATAGAACATGACTCATTTCTATCTTGGAAATTTATTTTTAGAAATATGTTCGAAAAGATGAGACATCATTCCCAGACAAAAAGAAGAGAGAGTTAATTTTTATCATGTCTAAAGACATGATAAAAATTAACAAAAAGTGTTTTTTTTTTTTTCGAAGTTGAATTTTTTCCTACTACCCAACTTTTGCTTCTCCTTTCTACCTCCCCCCTTTCGTTTCACAGTATATAAACAGCTGGAGCTGAGACGATTTTCTCATTTGATACTGAGGACAAGATGGATCAGGAAAACACTGTAACCCTGGAGCCTTTGACATTACCCTTGAAGGATCGTCTCAAGTACGTGTTGGATGAAGTCGTGCTGGAAGAATTTAGTCAATCTAATTTGTTTACGACTAAAACCACCGTTAAGTTGAGAGTTTTAAAGAGAATAGCTAATATGATGATGTTTCCGTGGACCTTGATTCAAGATTTGAAATCTCTTGTACCCGTCCATCGATACTGTTTAAATACCATTTGGCGTTTATGGATGGATGTGCAACAGCAGTTGGTACAAAATAAAACCATCTCCACGCCAGATGAATGGAATATGATCGAGAAAGTTTTATCTAAAGACTATTCTAGATCGACCGATCTAATAAGACTTTCCAACATCTTATTCAAACGACAGGAAATACCTAAGATAGAAGTGTATAAATTATTTGCCGTAGACGGATTGCTGGGCGAGGATCTGCAAAAGTATGTTTTTAATCTACAGTACGGAGGAGATGAAAAAACACCTTTAAACGAACAAGAAGCTCTAGATTTTAAAGCAGTTCATGCTCGAATCGTCCGTTGTTTATATCACGAAGTTTCCAAACGATCGGAATCTCTTCTCTACGTGGATGTGATTCGACGTACTATAGAAGAAATAATAAACACTACACCTATACCAGTGATGAAGTAAGCGAATGGGGTGCATTGTATTTAAAGTATCTTGGAGACGATCTATTTTTAAATATATTTTACGAAATTAAAGTCTGGAAGACGAAAGAATTGGAACAATACCAGGCGAAAAAGAATCAACAAGAAAATAATTCTCAAAAGAGAAAGAATGTGAGAGAGGATCCTAGAATCAAGAAGAAAAACAGAAATAATATGTCGGACCCTACTTTAGCTTCGAGTGATTATTTCGACCCTTCGATTGTCGATTTGCAACCTGTTCGTTATCCTTCTCCCAAGAGTCCACCTCCATCGGAAAAGGGAAAAGAAGATCCTATTTCTCCCGAGAGTCCACCTCCATCGGAAAGGGGAGGAGAAGATCCTGTAGAAGCTTCCTTCGAAAGACTAGAGTGTGAAGACGAAAATGTAGAAACTACAGGTAGTGAACAAGGCAAAATGAACCCCTAGAGACTCGGAACATTTTTTCCATGGCTCTTTAATGGAATATAAAGAGTGGACAGTCCAATAATACATTGAAGGTATGTGCGAGACTATATATATATTTTTTGGAATAGATTTGAATACTTTAGATGCACAAATATTAGACGAAATGAACTTGTTTTTGTCCTTTACAAGAAGAACTACTAACCATGATAAAATGTTTTTCGAATAGCATCCTTTCCAAAATATGTTTTCATCAGGTTCCATCCTCAACTGTAAAAACTGATTTTGACAAGATTTTATAGATAAGATAGTTCATTAAAAAAATTTTTTGAGAACTGGTTTTTATCGCTATTCCATACGCAACTGTAAAAACTAAAATTTATAGGATTTTATAGTTGAGACAATTTATTTTTTAATTAAAAAAATTTTTTTTGGAACTGGTTTTTGTATATGTTCCATACGCAACTGTAAATACTGAATTGAATCTCATTTTATACTTGTTACTATATAAAAAAAAGAATCCTTTTATTTTTGTTGTTAAAAAAGCAACAACATCGAACTTTTTTTCGATATATAGGAACAAAGCCCTCCTCCAAGATGAAATGGGATTCGTTTCAAAATAGAAATGAATATACTGTCACTTCTTACGATCTCGATCACGCTGTTCGGTATGCTCAAGAAGCGACTCAACTCTATATTTACGAACAAGCTCTTCAAAGTCGGTACGCTTTTATTTTTAAACATACCACCTTCCAAATAAGAAAAGCCGACTCCAAACGGGATTACTACATACCTAAAACCCTCGATCCGGAACAATGTCACGTCGTCGAAAAATTTGTTTTTACGCAAACGGGATGTGACATGATTGCCTGCTTCCCTTTTCAAGAAAATTTAGAATCGTGTTTCCCGGAAGATGAACCGCGATGGATTCGACTCGGAACGGGTTTCAGTTTAGCTTGCCAACCCGCCTGCGATCGTTTATATTCCAACACGCAGCAGAGTATGGACACGGAATATCGAAATGGAAAATGTGTAGCCGTAAATCTCGTCAAGAAATTATTAGCTCTCTTGCCCGAACAAGTTTTCTTTCAATCGAATCATCCTTCTCTTCCTCGTCATCATGCCGGCCTCAATCTCGTCGAGGGTCATTTACGACTCAACCAGCCTTATTGTGAAGCGTACGGTCTTGTTTTCAACGGGTCTGATTGTGTGACGACGACGGGGCAAGATATTGGCGAATTGTTCTTGGGAAGCAGTATCTATCGATCTATTTCCACTCTGCAAAAAAATCATGCGTTACCACCATATCCTCCTCATCTTCCCGACTTTGTACAAAACTGGCCCAAGAAACATGTGAAACGGTCCTTAGTTCATGAATTGGCGATTGGTGTAGGGATCGATATCGGATTAGAAGCCGCGCAAAAAATCCTTGAAAAACGGATGCCTAAACTCTTAACCAAATTGAGTATGCAGTCTCTTCCCATTCAATCGGCCATCCTTCAAGCCGTCGTTCGGACCCAATTAAGTACGCTCGCAACACTTTCCAGAATCGCCGCGACAGGATTCTCGGTTACTTCCAATGTGCTGACGTGTATAAGTATTCTGTCCGCCGTACTCGATATATTGGATCCGTTTCATTTCAATAAAGTGCTGACCGCTCGAACTCTTTACGATATCGACTGGCGATTAGACGTTCAGTTTTATCAATCGGAAACGGACCATGTTCTAGAAATCACACCCGATCTTCTATGGGACGTGTTAGAAGAAGATGCGAGCGATCGATACCTCTTCTTTGCCGAGAAAGTGCAAGAATATTTAGATGCTATCCATAAAGTACCCATGACCGATCGACCGCAAACGTGAATGTCATTTCTCCAAAAATCACGAACAGACGAAAGAGCCTCGAAAAATTGGATTTACGAGTATTTCACGATAATTGTTTATTTGTTAACAGGATTCACCTTCCTATTTCAATCCTACATGCATTACTTATGCGTGACCATCTTTTTCCTATTTGTGTTTTATTTTTATCGTCATTCTAAATGAAAGCTGAAGATTTTTGGAGGGGAAAAAAACGAATGACTTGGAGGGGGAGTAACTAACCAGTGAATAAACTAAAAAATCAGTTAGCAGTTAGTACTTACAAATTACAAGAAGATGTTTCTTCTTTCACAGCACAGAGTGATCTGAAGTGAAACTTGGAGTTTAAATAGGTAAGCAAGAATCTCTTCCAGAAACAATTTTAACATGTCTGATTTTCTGGATCAAGTCGGCTGGGAAAAAACTCTAAGAGCTGAGAAAAATTTCTAGAAAAAAAAAAAAAAAAAAACTTTTGGTTAATTTTTATCATGTCTTTAGACATGATAAAAATTAACTACCTCACCCTTTTGTCTGGGAATGTTGTCTCATACTTTCTAAAAATAGACCATCACTCATCCTTTCTAAAGAATAGAATTCCAAGAATGGGTTCTGGTCTATTTTTAGAAACGGTGAGACAACATTCCCAGACAAAAGGGGGAACTAGTTAATTTTTATCATGTCTAGAAGACATGATAAAAATTAACCAAAAGTTTTTTTTTTTTTTTTTTTTTTTTTTTTTTTCAGCTTTAAAAAATTTTGAGAAATTTTTTCCCAGCCGACTCGATGGACAAGATACCATTTTTTAAGAATGGACTCTCGTTTACCTATTTAAGCTTTCCAAGTTTCGTTTCAAATGAGTCCGTGCTGCGGATACTGTTTTCCTGAAGATCTTTCAATAATACCACTTTCTCGGATAAAATTCATCACCATTCGCTTTTTTAGCATAACTTAGATAGATATAGAGAAATTCCTCGTTTTTATGATCTTTCGGGTAACACTCATTTCCATTTTCGTCTCGTGCATATCGGATGTAATTCGTCTCTGGCTTTTTCCGAATTCTATCCTGTATATAATATTCTTTTCCAATGCTGGATTTAGGATAAATCTCTCCTCCCCTAGCATTGACAGCATACGTTTTCACATTTACATCCAATGAATTTAACGGGTATTCTCCTCCATTGTTTAATTTAGGATAAAATTCGTCTCCGGAATTGGATTTGGCGTACCGACGAGGAAGCGCTATATATTCATGACCCCGATATTCCACAGCGTAATATTCATTTCCAATGGGATGAGAACAAATATTATAGCCGGGAATATAAACTTCTTCGTTGGTTTCGTCACAAGAGGAACGAGATTCATGATCAAGAGTCGTCCAGGGCCGAATCCAATTCGCAACGATCGATAAATGATCGAATTTAAACACATCGAGATGCCGATACTGAAACGCGCCGGGGATGCGCGGTCGACATTCATTTCCGTCAAAAAATGTTTGAGGAGGACACGTTTGAATTTCCCTCCGAGCGCAATCAAAATATCGATCGCTCGTATCGCCTATCGCGAGTTTTGACGATGACGACTTATCCTCACAAGCCCATTCAACCGTATATTGATCCGACACTCGATAGCCTGGTTCTAGAACAGTACGTTTTCGGGTTGGATCACACGTGTAAGCTACAGCTCGATCCAAGGAAGTTGAAAATGGATAGGACGGGAGATGTTTCGTATACTCGTGAGCGGGAACGACAGTTTCTTTTGAGGTCGATTGAACATTTTCACAGAAAAGAGGCGGTTGACATGTTTGGGACGTTTCGTCGTACACCATCGGTAAATGGAATAAGGCATCGCCGATCCATGTATCCCAGGAAAGAGGACAGGATATAGTGTCTCGAAGCATTCCGTTTTCACAAATCGCGTAACCCGGAGAGTACAGAAAAGATCATTTTTGGACGATGGGGAGAGGTCGTTGCGTATTATCCGGAAATCCGTCGCAGAGATCAGACACGCATCGCCGATAATGTGTCGAATATTTTTCTCCGGGCGAACATCGAATCATTTTCGGTCGATGGCCACGACACTCGATATACGTCACCTCGTCAATCGGAAAATGTTGACCGTCTTCACAGTAAGATACGAAATGTTTTCGCGAAGTGCAAGCGTCGTAGTAGAAAAATGTCTTGGGCGGACAGGCGATTCGAATCGGTTGTTCGTTCTGGCATTCGTAATAAAAACGTCGATTGGTTGGATCGGGTAAAACCGATCCGTCTTGCTGATCGATGCAGGGATTGACAGGAATGCAGGTAGAAGGAGAATGTTCTTCTTGACACATGAGCACGTCTAGAACACGACCGTGCCGACATCGATAATAATAATACATCATGGACTTTTCGCGGGGTACAAAACTCTGCGATCGTAATAAAAACAGGTAGAGGTTTTTCCCCGTTGCGGGGAGCTGAGTATCATCGGGCTGTCCAAAACATTCATCTTTTTTCCAAATCCGTCCTTCCGCGAAATAATATTCGAGTGGGAGAGGAAACGTCCATGTTTTTCCCGTGGAGGTGTGAAACGAAACCTCGTTGTCGTTTGAGGTCTCGATCTGATATTGGAAACGCGTCGTTGTCGTCCGAGGAGAAGAAGGAACTTTCGGGGACCGGACCGAAAAATTATAGAAATACAAGTAGCAGGAGTATAAACCCAAAACGAATAAAAGTATGGCGAGCATCCAGCCTTTATTCAAAAACGAGATGTGCCAATTATGGAAAGAGCAAAAAATTCCGAAAAAGGACGCAGCAGCGTGTTGTTCCAAACCGAATTATCGACATTTTTTAAAACAAGATCGCGCGTTGGATGAAATGCCGGCTCTGTATCGTGAATGTTTATCCTGTCAACAAAAAAGAAAGATCTTGGCGCGATAAAAAAGTAAGTCAGAATGGATTCGTATCGTCTAACCCGACGTTATTTTCGTCAATTGCAACGGCTTCACTTCCTCTCGCAAATGCGGCAACGCGATTGGTATCATCATATCGTCATCCAATACGTGATGGATCCCCAAAAAGGACGCCATTTCACACTTTTTCATCCGGCTATGGATACCCATACAGAAGAGTCGCTGGTTTTCTTTGGAAAACGTCGCTTGTTTCTTACGTTTATGTTGAAACGGATCGTTCACCAAGGTTTGAATGCCGAACAACGGTTACAACCGAACGCGTTATTACCTCTCAAATCGCTCGACGATCCCGTCTATGAAACACAACGCAGGGCTATTCAAAATATTTGGGAGGTCGATGCTCATTGGTATACTACGGAGAATAAAAACGATATTGCCGTGAAGAATACGGCTCCTTTCATCAAAACCGAACCTCAAGCTCTGTAATTTAAAATATCCATCGGATGGGTGAGATGATTCGGATACGACACGATTTCAATCGTATGAGGCCATTTTAGCATGTATTTATAATGTAAAAGATCGTGCCGTCTCAGCGTATCGAGCCGGATAGCTGAAATATAGGTTTTTTCTTCATTGGTTTTCTAGTACAAATAACAAATACCTTGATCGACGAACACGTAAACGTCTCGAGGAAACAGTTGCAGAAGCGACTTGTCCTTGGAAAAGTGTCGAATCACAGTATAATGAGAACTCGTAGGGATCGGAACCGGTTCTAATTTATAAAGGAGGAAAGAAAGAAAAATGATACACCCGAGCGCGATCATTCTATGCATTGTATTTCTAGTGACTCTCTTGAATCTTTTTTATAAACCCGATCTCCGGATGCCTTCTATTCCTCCCTCATCATTAGCCTTACCAGAAATTTCAACCGAGACGTATTGCCCTTTCCAAATCTTTCAGTGTCCCGATAGCCATTGCGATTGTTCTCAGCTCTGTGAAACAAATCCCACGTTTTACGAAAAACTCACTCTTTCTGATAAAACATGGAATCATCTCGAACCGGGTACTTATTGTATTCCCCAAGGAATCCGGACCGCTTGTCTTTCTTCCTCGGAAATTCCCATTTTTTCGGCCTCGGGATGGCTCTGTGATCCTCGTTCCTCTTTCACCCATCCCTGTCAACATCCAGAAGCCCGTGATCCTTCTCTCAATGTTTTAATAGATCGTCGAACCCAACAACCCGCTCAAGAAGTAGCCGATTATTACGAAACGTTAGAAGATGGATCGTTCCGATACCAATGTCAATGCCATTCTTTAGATCGACGAGGTAATCGAATGATTCAAACATCTCCGTGGGTCTGTTCTGTCGATTACTGCGTTCGAGATTTGTGGAACGTGCCCGGACTAGGATGGAATGCCGAACGACACGTCTGTGAATGTGGACCCTACGTGCATCGAGTCCTGGGCGATCTATCTTCCCCCTGTGTTTTGGAATATACACACATAGACGAAAAGCATAGGTTAACGGGTAAACGAGAATGTATGACCGACCAATCTGTTGAATTCCGACCGATTTATTGTCCAGAGAATCAGTCGGTGTTACGGTTCACAAAACGGGTCTTGCGAGGCAACACAGCGTACGATTATGTCATTGTACATGGAACAAGTGTTCCTAAAATTTCGAGAGGTCAAGAATGACATCTCATTTCAAACGAATCGAGAAAAATTTTCAAACGGACCAAGAATTGAGTCGGTTTGAAAAGGAAGACGAAAGCCCCAAAGAGGAAGGATGGTCGAAGAGACAAACGTTCGCCATTCATTTACTACTGGTAACGGCGGGTCCTACGATTCTTTTTGCTTTACTGGGCAACGTATTGAAGATTCATTATTATGTGGTCTGTTTAATTCTATTATTTTACTTTGGAGCTCTGGCCTACTTGATACGATACCGATTTCAGTGGCTATTGCAAGCTTTTAAAGAAAGTCAGAAATATATTCGTTGAATATGGGACTTGAAGAGTGGATTATATAAAAAAACTTTGAAAAAAAAATGAAGAGGGAGAAGAGGAATAAAAAAGGAAGAAGCAATAATTTAACCATGGCGATGGATCCTGTACTTATTCATCTATCTCCCAAGAATTCTGAAGGTAAAGATTTGGAAATATGGATAAACCCCGATGATACGGATGACAAGATTATAGAAATACATCGTCATAATCGCAAAGACAAAACGAAAGAATTTGAACCCTGTTGTCAAAATCCTTTTTTAACTCCCGTTATCCTCCAACGTAGAGAAAATGAAAAGAATAAGACGATAGATAAAACATTAGAATTGACCAAAGAAGCCATCCACATGTTGAAAGAAGTCTTTTCGGGAAATGGAGAATTCAGTACAATGGAATTTGATGCATCGTCCACTGAGGTAAGAGCTGATTTTAGACAGCCGACCAAAGAACCTGAAGTTGAGAAAGTAACAAGTTGTCAAGGTCGTAAACATAAGAAAAGAGTTAATAAAAAGAAATAATACATTTAAAAAGACCTCCCCATCCTTCTATGAATTTCTTGAACAATGAACTGTTTTCACGAGACTCAATCCACATCTTTGCTGGATCTAAAGAGAATCTTGAGAGAAGACATGTCTTAAACTGTTTCCAGGAGAGTTGAAGTGCAGGCTTTTTCAACAGCACAGAGGGATTTGAAGCAACAGTTGAAATGCTGAAATGTATAGAACAGAAATTCCATTCTTAAAAAAAAACTGGGATGTCTTGTCAATCGAATCGGGTAAAAAAAAAAAAAAAAAAAAACTTTTTGTTAATTTTTATCATGTTTTTAGACATGATAAAAATTAACTCTACCCTCCTTTTTGTTTTGAATGATGTCTCACCTTTCCTAAAAATAGATTTCTAAGAATGATCATGTTTTTCTTGGAAGTCTATTGTTTACAAACATGTCTAGACAACATGTTGACATCATTCAAAACGAAAAGGAGGGTAGAGTTAATTTTTATCATGTCTAAAAGACATGATAAAAATTAACAAAAAGTTTTTTTTTTTTTTTGTTTTCTTGTTTTTTTTTTTTTTTTTTTTTTTTTTTTTTTTTTTTTTTTACTGAAGAATTTTTTCTCCTAGTTCTTAAAAATATTTTTCAACGATATCTCGATACCTCTACCTATTTTATTCCCCCCTCTCTTAGTATATAAATGGTTGAAAAAGAAATCGGGGTTCATTCTGTTTCGTAAAAAGATAGCGAACACATGGCAACGGATAACTTAGTCATTTCATGTGAAGAAGATCCCTTTGAGGATATTCCAGATACGGAACCCACTTTTTATGGACCATTTTCACCCGTTTTTAGAGTACCGAAAAAGTCTTCTCCTTCTCCAACTCATTCTTTGGAAATACTGTCTTCTCCTCCCTCGTTATCCACTCATCAGCGCTCTAGAAAGAAGAAGTCCTCACAGACCAAGCTCCACCAAAAAATTGTTGGTGTGTTGGCTGTCACCTCTGATGGATATACTCTTACGAACTGCGTCCGGTTTATAGCCAGAGACCTGAAAACACATACGAAGGAATTTATTCGGCAATTGAATGCGGATCTGGAACGACTTCATATTGAAAAACTCTACGTGGCGAATGAACCCACTCGAGAAAAAATTCATCAAAAGGTACCTCTCAAGTTTTTATGGACTGTTATTTACAAACCTCAACATCGTCAGCCACAGCAATGTCCATCTTGTCGATCGAAATCTTGTCATCGATTTATGGCCATGCTAGCGCTCCAACAATTAGTGAAATTTGCTGTTCATAAATGTATTCATTGAGTGGATAGGTAATCAAGGAATTTTTCTCTCTTTTTCCTTTTTTCAGATGATCCAGAGAAACAAATACTCTACTTCATATGGTTTAGTGGTAAAGACCTCATCAGGACAGGTGGTGATGATTCATCGAAAAATGCCATACTGTTTTCAAAATTATTTAATTCAGCTTTTAAAAAATAAACGTATCGAACCACCCTTCGATTTGGAAAAAATATCGGTGCTTCAAGATGAATTTGAAAACCATATTTATCCGACTCTCCATCCCAATTTACAAGACGATTATGATCGGTACAAGGCTAAATTAGCTTATGAAGATGAATGGGATTTCCCGCATGGACAAATGGATAAAAGACGCTTCAAGAAAGATGACGACCCTCGATTCAAATGGTTCAGAGTCGCGTATCAGGAATTTGAAGAAGAGTCCGGCTACCGATTCGCCTACCAACCCTCGCACGTGGCTCAGTATCCCTTAATCAAACTAGAATTTACGGGATTAGATCAATGCATTTATACACAATATTTTTTTATAGTCGAACATCCTAAACATTTACGCCGTAATACCTACTTTGATAATTATTCTCCTTTCCAATCTCAAGCAGCTTATAGAATGGCTCTCGAACGCAATATCGGGAGTATTGATGATCGGATGGTCTATCGGGGTTACTTAATTAAAATCGAAGAGGCTCTAATGTATCTAACACGTCAACAGGAAATGAAAAAGGACGGGAAGGATCAAGTGTTGCTATATTTTTTAGAAGGAGATAAATGGAATCCACCCGATTCTATTTGTTATTTAGAAAAGTAAAAAAAATGGAATAAGATCCCTTAGCCACCCCGCATTTCCCACTTGAAGAACCCATTCTATCTATTCTTTTTTTAAATGTCTAGGGATATCATCCGACGCATTCTCTCCGCCAAAAAAAAAAACAAGTTCCTCCCACCTACCCCAAAAAGAAGAAGAAGAAGAAGAAAAAGAAGAGGAAATTTCCCATGAGTCTTTTCGAGAACCCTCCCCCCCTCTCTCTTCCTATATATAAAAGAAACCGAGAGAAAAGTTGTCTTTTCTTTTTTTCCATCTCGTCCTCAGGAGAAAGAGAGAGAGAGAGAGAAAACCAAATGCCATGGAGTGGTTACGGCGAGTCTTTCTCCCTCGCGATTCGTTTCCGTTTCGCCAAGACGATCCCCCTCACGTTTAACTTGGGGTCGGGCACGCTCTATTTTCGAGGATCGGAACTCGTGACTTGCCTTTCCCAGCAAGGGACAGGGATGAGTCCGAAAGGTCAACGGACTATTCAGCAATGGATCTCTCGAGCCCCTTTTCGCCCTTACCGATCCTTAACGACGGATCTCTGGATCGATACGTCGGACCGCCCCAACCGGATTCTCCGCCATACCCCTTTTATCACCTTCGATTCCCTGGAAAGACTGCTCAACGATTTGGGTCCAGACGCTCTCCTCTTTTCGACCTGGCTTCAGAGTGTGATGAGAGAACCTCTTCAAATCCAAGAAGATTCTCAGACCGGGGAAACTTATTTTAGTCCCGTGGAGAACAAGGTGATGGACTTTCAGTTTCAAAATTTATCGGAACTGTTTCAATGTGCTTTATGTTTTTATTCTTCTTAAAGAGTGTGGGGGGAAAGAAAAACTAAAAATTGTAGAATAATCATAAAAAATAATTTTGTTTTTCTTTAAAAAAATATTGAGATAGTCCAATCTTGGGGAGGAGGTGGAAAATTCAAAACTATTATCTAAAACAGATGTGGCGGTCAGTCCATTTCGATCCACGGAGGAGGATATGTGTGAGATTCTCTGATCCATAGAGAGTTTCAGAAAAAAAAACTGCGAAAGTTTCCCCCCCTATCTCCAAAAAATGGGTATCCAGGTTGAATGCATAGTACAGACTGATGGGAAGCCGAAACTCGAGTTTCTTAAATAGAAAAAAATAAGAGCTCCTTCTAGAAACAATTTTAGATGTCTTGTTTGGATGAGTGAGTCGACTGGGAAAAATTTCTCAGCGCTGTGGAAAAAAAATTTTGAATTAAAAAAAAAAAAAAAATTTTGGTTAATTTTTATCATGTCTTATAGACATGATAAAAATTAACTCTCTCTTCTTTTTGTCTAGGAAGGTTGTCTCACCATTTCTAAAAATAGATCATGACTCATTCTTGGAATAATTGCCTTGAGAAAGGGTGAGTGATGGTCTATTTTTAGAAAGGGTGAGACATCCTTCCCAGACAAAAAGAAGAGAGAGTTAATTTTTATCATGTCTTTAAGACATGATAAAATTAACAAAAAGTTGTTTTTTTTTTTTTTTTTTTTTTTTCAATTCAGAAATTTTTCTCTGAGCTTTGCCAATTTTTTTCCCAGCCAGCTCCATCCATAAAACAACACCTCTCAAAATCTTTTCTCACTTATCTATTTAAACCTCTCGAATTTTGCTTCCAATGAGTCCACGCATCTTGGCCTTTCTTCCACTCTGCTCTGAGAAAGATAGGATAGATTGTTTTGGGTGGACCGTCCTGTTGACGCTTCTGATTTATATAGAGAGCTATATATAGATAGGGTCCCTCCTAACTCCCTCTATTATGACTATTAGTCTTTTCTTTTTTTTCCAAGAAATATACAAAGAATGATCCACAGATTTTTCCGTTAATGAAAAAAAAAAAAAAAAAAAAGCTTCTACCTTCCGACTTCTTTTTAGTATCTCTTTAGGTGTCTCCTCCTTCTGCATCTTTTCCTTCTCCTCTCTTCCTCGCGAGCAGGGAATTGGAAATGCTGTTCAGGATGCAACGCTCGTAAAGGCTCCATTTTCTTCCTGGAGAGGGCGTCTACGGCAAACACCGTCTTGTCATGAAATTGGAGTTGGTAGTAAAGAGGTCCGTGAATAATGTACACGGAGCGAGCTCGCAGTCGATAGGGAATCATACGATACCCGTCGGCTTCTGATTCCATTTCCCATCCATAAAGACGGATAGAAGCTTCTCCGGTTTGAAGAATATGAACCCACTCGGGTGAAACGTAAAACAGTTTTAAAAAGGTTCCAGCATCGACGGCGATCACATTTTCCCATCGCAGATAAGCGTGTAAGCGAAAGGTTCCTGCCTCCATCATCGATTGGAAAGCAAAGTGCTTGAAAGCTTCGATGGACGAAAAATAATGCAGGATTTTTCCATCGTAACAGGATAAATAGCACATGGTTTCTTGGACGATTTGTTCCATACGCTCCGGGTCCCGAAACCATTCCTCGAAACGGGAGAGAGGTTCCCATTGATGAGCTCGTTCGAGATGACAGACGGGCGTGATTTCCACCAGGGTAGGTAGAACTGCAACAGCATCGGTCGACATTTTAGTTTTGCTTGGTTGGGAAGGAAGAACGAGAATGAACCCTGTAGGCAGAAAAACTCGGATCTATATAAATACTAGAGGAAAAAAGGCGGGGGGAAGGGAAGTTCTTCCTTCCTCCCAAAGAAAGAAAAGTGGGTGGAAAGAAAAAAATCATTTCGCTCTCAGAAAAAAAAAGAATTTTTTTCTTGTCAACATGTTGTCTAGACATGTTTCTAAAAATAGATTTTCAACAAAGGTTCATTCTTTTCTTAGAAATCTATTTTTAGAAAAAAACTGACATATCCTTCACAACAAATTTCTTTTTTTTTCCCTCCCTCCAGCCAACTGGATGGGCAAGCGTTTCGGGTCAGATCAGTCCGTGCTGACATTATTTTTTTAAATACAATGGAATTAGTATAGGAATGTACTAGAAACTGACCCAAGGTTGAAAAAAAATATCAAAATCAATACTCACTTCTTGACGATTTCTTTTTCCAAAAACCTGTCGAAGAATTCTTGATGGGTTATTCACTCTCTAGACCTGTCTGAAGGGAATCCACTCTAAGGTGAGCGCGCATTTACCTGACGCGAAACTCGGCATATCTGCATAAATAACAAAACGTCCATTCTTAAAAACTCATCGTCTAGTCCATTGAGTTGGTTGGGGGGGAGAAAAAAATTCTCAGAGCTCTGGAAAAAATTTCTGAGTAAAAAAAAAAAAACACTTTTGTTAATTTTTATCATGTCTTATAGACATGATAAAAATTAACTGTCCCCTCTTTTTGTCAAGGAAGGATGTCTCACCGTTTCGAAAACGAAACCAAAACTCATCCTTCTCATGGCAATTATTCCAAGAATGAGTCACGGTTTGTTTTTTGAAACGGTGAGACATCCTTCCCAGACAAAAAGAAGAGAGAGTTAATTTTTATCATGTCTAGAAGACATGATAAAAATTAACAAAAAGTTTTTTTTTTTTTTAATCACTCAGAAATTTTTTCCAAAGCTCTGAGAATTTTTTCCCAGCCGACTCGATGATCCAAACAAGACAGATCCAAATTGTTGTTTCTAGAAGGAACTCTCCCTTCTCTAATTAAACCACTCGTGTTTCCAACTTCAGTTCAGTCTGTGCTGTGAATTCGACCTGGATACACACTTCTCCCTCCTGGAAAGAATTTCTGTGAAGGTATGCGAACATTTTTCTCAGCTCTTAGAAAATTTTACCAGCTGACTTGATCGACGACAGACATCTGGAACATTCTGTTATCTGCGGAAGTATTTTCATTTTCGTGCAGTTCATGCTGTGGACTCACCTGAATATCCATTGCTCCCTCCCCTTCTGGAAAGGGTTGTAGCTTTTTTAGTTCCTCGTCGCTCTTTTTACATTTCGTTGGATATCTAGGACGAACTTTTTTACCTTATTCCTTTCAAACTCTAATATTGAGGCTGGAGAGCCGTCATGGAAAATCAGCCATGATCCTGACGAATATAAACCGACTCCTTGAAAGCAGAGCTATGTCATGTTTTTTTGATGACAGATTTCCAAGCTCCGAGTGATGAGAAATTTAGAAATTTTGCAGTGTTAACGGAAAGGAGGAGACAGAAACCTGGAGAATGGAAATGAAGCTGAGAAAAATGCTAAGAGCTCAGAAAAAAAGGCTCTTTCCAGGAGGGAGGAGAAGCGCGTATCTAGGTTGAGTGCACAGCACACACGAATCTGAAGTTGGAAACGCGAGGGGTTTAAATAGAGAAGCGAGAGTTTCTTCTAGAAACAATTTTGGATGTCTTGTTGTTTGGATCATCGAGTCGACTGGGAAAAAAAATTCTCAGAGCTCTGGAAAAAATTTTCTGAGTAATGAAAAAAAAAAAAAACTTTTGGTTAATTTTTATCATGTCTTCTAGACATGATAAAAATTAACTGTCCCTCCTTTTTGTCTAGGAAGGTTGTCTCACCATTTCTAAAAATAGATCATGACTCATTCTTGGAATAATTGCCTTGAGAAAGGGTGAGTGATGGTCTATTTTTAGAAAGGGTGAGACATCCTTCCCAGACAAAAAGAAGAGAGAGTTAATTTTTATCATGTCTGTAAGACATGATAAAAATTAATGTCTGTAAGACATGATAAAAATTAACCAAAAGTTTTTTTTTTCAGTCTAATTTAGAGAATTTTTTCTAGCCGACTCGATCGAGAAGACATGACATGACCATTGTTTTTTTTTAATAATGGACTTTCACCTATCCCTTTCAACCCTCCGAATTTGGCTTTGGATCCGTGTCCTTGCTTCCACATTCAGAGCTCTTTTCTTCAAGATTTCGATGCAGGGGAAGAATCAATTCTTTCACGACGTTTAGATATTCTTTCAGAATGCTAGAAAACTCATTCAAAGAAGAAGTATCTAAGGGTGGAGTTGCCGGTTGAGGAAAATTCACGAGTCTTGGAACCGGATTATGCGAATCCGTCTGTATGCCAAACTGTAAAGGTGAACCACCCGCTTTACGAGAGCAGATAATAGTAAGATCCATCTTTTTCCAATTTTTGATTTGAATATACTTGTTTCTTCTTACTCGGAACATTTTCCTTTTCCTTCCTCCTCATCCAGGAACTGAATTCCAGGTGGAACGGAAGCATTTGTAATAAACTGTTGTTTCTTGGTTCCACACGCCTGACATTTTCCCGTGACCATCGGCCGTCGATTTTTCGACATGCGATAGTGGACGTCGACCGTATCGGTCTTGGTTCGGCATTTCACACACCAAATGGAATACGAAACAGGTTCCGCGTCAGAATGCTCCATTGCAGTAACACACTCTTTATTATTTTCTTCTCTTTCGATAGAGAGAGAGATCTTAACCAGAAGTGTAGATATAAAATTTAGGATACGTTTCGGATCCGTCGGCTCTTTTCGCATATCCCACTTCTTCACAGAGGTATTCCGTTTGCTGATCCGCTCTTCGAGGATAAAACTCGTTTCCCCAAGCATCGCGAGCATAACGAATTCGATCGCCGGCCGTTAAACAATATTCGACTCCATCCGCCTTTTTAGGATACATTTCATGCCCCGATTCGTCTTTGGCATAAGGGAATAAAACAGACGTATAAAGCGAATACTCGTCCCCATTTTGAAATTTCGGGTAGTATTCTCGTCCAAAAGACGTTCGGGCATACCGTCGAGGAGCTAAAATGTATTGGTTTCCGTTTAAATCTACCGCGTAATACTCATGACCGTTTTCGTCTCGAGCCAAGATAGGATTTCCTTCAGGATCCGTAACGTATAATTCGTAATGAGGAAGTTGGGGGTCGGTCGGGTATCGCTCTTTCCCCAATGCGTCTACTCGATAAACAGACATGCTTAGTTCTCGTCGCCTGCTCCTTCCTTCCTCCCACTCGAGACCCGTTGAAATGAAGGTATGAGGTTGATATCTATAAAATGGGTTGACCCTTTCAAACTATTCCATTGTTTAAAGACGGGTGGGTTAGGAAAAAAAATATTAATAAAAGCAAATATCTGAACGGTTCAACACAACGGGTGAATGGAAAAAAGGAATAGTTCTCTCTATCCAGTCACAGGATGGTTTCTTCTTCTAGAACGGCTCACACTCAACTGAACCGAAACTCGGAACTCGAAATGTTTAAATAGATCATAGAGTCCATTCCAGAAAGAATCCGGAGATGTCTTGTCCAGCCAAGTCGACTGGGAAAAAAATTCTCAGAGCTCTGAAAAAAATTTCTGAGTTAAAAAAAAAAAAACTTTTGGTTAATTTTTATCATGTCTTATAGACATGATAAAAATTAACAGTCCCCTCTTTTTGTCTGGGAAGGATGTCTCACCCATTCGAAAAAAACAAACCATGACTCATTCTTGGACTGGTTCCCATTAGAAAGGGTGAGTGATGGTCTATTTTTAGAAAGAGTGAGACATCCTTCCCAGACAAAAAGGGGGTTCATTAATTTTTATCATATCTAGAAGACATGATAAAAATTAACCAAAAGTTTTTTTTTTTTTCAGAGTTACAGAAATTTTTTCCAGCCGACTCGATCGACAAGACGTCCCCATTTTTATTTAAGAATGGATTCTTGTTTATTTGTGTAAGCATCCCGAGTTTCGTTTTAGATGAGTCTATGTTGTTGAAGAGGGAACATGGGTACCCTCATTTTTTTTTCCTATATGATTTCTAAGATGAATTCAGTGAGTTCACCTTGACCTTTTCAAATTGTGTTTGTTTACTTTTAGCCCAAAGGTCGACGGATAAATCATTCTGATTTTTTATATATTTTTTTGTGTCGCTCTCTCTCTAAGAAACCTATCTCGTTCCAAGTCTTCTCGAAGTGCTATTGGTTCGTTTCGAGACGAGGTAACTTCACACCCACTCCTCAAAAAGTATATATATATAAAAATTAAAGGAAGTGATTTTCATACACACACTTCACCTTTTTGAATGGTGTCACGATGAGCCTATCCAGTAGAGAACGTCTTAGGGAAAGAATGCGTAACAGAAACGACGCTGGCGAAGCAATTCAGCTAATCGAGAGCGAGAACGAATACTTCAAAGGGAACGTTATGCTGTTCTTAAAAAGAACTTCCGACCGCGAAAGAAACATCTTCCTCCCAAGCAGTGGGAAAGCTATACGAATTTGCAGTATAAGGATATGTGGTCCGAAGAAGCCTATCAAAAATGTATTCGACAATGTAATAAAGAGCAATACAATTTCCTGATCTACGTTCTCGTTCGTTTGTACACCTATTACGCGTTACCTGAATCGAAACGTCCCCCTCCTCTGGATATTATTGTGCAAGGATCTGCCGGAACGGGTAAATCTTTCCTGATCCAAGCTTTATACCAAACTCTGATTGGAACGCCTCTTTTTAGCGAAGCGTGCTCGGTTCTCAAACTCGCACTCATTGCTCAAGGAGCGGTCTACATTACGGGAGATACTTTGCATCATGCCCTGCGTCTTCAAATGAACGGGACTTCTGTTCGACCTCTGACCCAAGAGACTTTAGACTATTACAGACCCCTGTATGCTCCTTTACGGATGGTGATTTTGGATGACGTTTCCACGATCGGATCCAATTTATTTTCGCGCCTCGACCAGCAACTTCGACAATTGTGTCATGTGCCGGATAAGCCGTTTGGGAATGTGCATATGATTAAATTCGGAGATTTGCAGCAGCTCCAACCGATTCGCGACACGCCCATTTTTTATTCTGAAGGGTGGTGGACGCCTCAATCCACGCTCTACTATGAACTAGTCGAATGTATGCGATTCTCTCTGGATTACGAGGAGAGACTCGATCGTTTAACGAGAAATCACTTTTTAGAACCGGACGATGTGGCATTTTTTCAGTCCCGCGTTCGCAGTTTCGACGAAATTCCTCGCGAAGCTATTATTCTCTGTTTTTCGAGCAAGGATGCAGAGAAATATAATATGAAACGTCTCCAATCCCGAGGTACGTACTGTTCGTGTCTGGCTCGAGACGTGATTTATTCCGAGAGCGAAAAATTGCGGAAGAGGATGATGAAACGGAGTCGACATTTACATCGATCTCAGATGGCGAATCTCGAATCCGTCCTCCATTTACAAAGAGGAGCGCGATATCAATTGACTAAAACGCTCGACAGATCCAAAGGATGGATGAATGGAGCGATTGGAACACTACACCAAATAGACCAGGATGAAGACGGAGTTGTGACGCGTGTCTGGCTGCAATTTTCCAATAGTCTAGCTCCTATCGATCGCGTCTCCATTCGTATTGACACCTGTTCGACGAAAAGACTCGCATTTTATCGCGAACAGTTTCCTTTGATGTTAGCCGAAGCGATTACGGCTCCTAAAGCCCAAGGAGCCACCTTTCCGTCGATCGCAATTTACATGCACGGACCTTTTAATCGATTTCAGCAATATGTCGCTTTTTCTCGAGTGACTCAACCCCAGGGATTGTATATTCTGGACCAGTTTTGTCCCCGCATGAAATTGGCGAGCAAGCAAAAGTACGAGGAGGAACTGGAGCGATTGCAAAACATGTCCCGGATTCCGTATGATATATCGGCTCGAAAAGAGAACCAAGATCCGTACGAGTTTCTCATGAACCTTCTTCAATGTGGGAATCGTCTTTCCTTCCATCTTTCCAATAGAAACATCTCCCAAGAAAAAGAAGTCGTCAAACTAGAAGAAAAACCTTCTTTCCATGTAAAACCTGTTATAAAATGTCACTCTTAAATCTTTTTTTAAAAATTCAATAAAAAGAAATATTATCCATCAAAACCCCTCCATTCTTTCAAAGCTTCACAAAACGCTCAACAATGTCCACACAATGGGAAGAGAAAAATCGATCTCAACGGTCCACACAACATGTTGACACCTCAAAATATGTCTCTCCCAAGTGACAGGATGCTTCTTCTTCAACGGCTGACACTCATCTAAAGCCAAACTGGGAATACTTAAATAGATAAGCGAGAGTTTATTCTTAAAAAAAATGGCGCTGTCTTGTCAATGGAAAATCGAGTCGGCTGGGAAAAAATTTTGAGAGCCGAAAAAAAAAAACTTTTGGTTAATTTTTATCATGTCTTCTAGACATGATAAAAATTAACTCTACCCTCCTTTTGTCTGGGAATGTTGTCTCTCCGTTTCTAAAAATAGACCAGAACCCATTCTTGGAATTTTATTCTTTTTAGAAAGGATGAGTGATGGTCTATTTTTAGAAACGGTGAGACAACATTCCCAGACAAAAGGGGAAGGTAGTTAATTTTTATCATGTCTAAAGACATGATAAAAATTAACAAAAAGTTTTTTTTTTTTTTTTTTTTCAAAGTTAGAAAATTTTTTCCCTGGCTCTCAAAATATTTTCCCAGCCGAGTCGATTCTCCAATTGACGACACAGCGTCATTTTTTTAAGAATGGACTCTCGTTTATCTATTTAAACATTTCGAGTGTCACTTCAGATGAATGTCAGCCGTTTAGGAAGAAACACGCAGATTCCCATTTTCTCATTTCCTTCAGAGAGAGAGGCCTAGATTTTCGAGACTCGATGACTTTTCAAGCATTTTTTGTTTAAGCTATTCGACTTCATATTTGTCTGACGTTCAAGAGTATGATCTCTCGTGGATGGATCTCTTCCACCTCATTCTCTTTCCAGTCGATTTAGAAGGGGGAGGGGGAGATTTTTTTCCCTCATGGAGGATGTCTCCTGAATACCGTTCAAAGAGTCTATGGAGAAATTATATGGTCAGAGTCACGGATTTCCAGAACAATCTGCTTCTGAGCTAAAAAAAAGGATCTCTCTTTCCCAGTCTGTCTTCGATTGCCTCGTTAACTGTGAAACCCATCGCTTTTCCGATTTCATGGTTCTCCCAGTATAATCAGACAGTCGGTCACAAAAGTATTCGAACACCGGTACCCTATCAGAAAATGACAAGATGGCGTTTTTTTTTCTCTCTGTGTGTCGTGTTATTCCATCCTAGGTTTTCTTCTCCCCCCCCCATCTTGGAAAAAACTGGAAAAAATTGGTCACGATCTCTTTTTGAATGGGGAGATGCCATTTTGAGAAAAAGCTGACGACCCTATCTTGGAGAATGAACATGACCGCTCTACACACCCTTTCTCTCTCTCTCTCTCTCTCTCTTTGAATTGGGAAGCCATTTTGGGAAAAAGCAGACAACCCTATCTTGGAGATTGGAAATGAACGCCTCTCCCTCTCTCTTTGAAATGGGAAGCCATTTTGGGACCCTCTATTCTTGGGGAGGGAGAAAACTGAAGTCTGCACTTCGCTGTCTCTGAATGCAGAAAGCCCTTTTGGGAAAAGCGGACCCTCTTCTTCTGATCTTGGAGAACTGGAAATGAACGCTCTACACGATCTCTCTTTGAATTCAGAAGGTATTTTGGGACGTTCTAATTTTGGAAAACTGAAATGAACGCTCTACACCTTCTCTCTCTCTCTCTCTTTCTCTGAAATGGGTAGTCATTTGAAAACTCCCTAACTTTGGAAAAAAACAGAAATGAACGCTCTACACCATCTCTCTTTGAAAATGGGGGGTGTCATTTTGAGACTTCCCTCCCCTAAACTTGGAAAAAAAACTGAAATGAACGCTCTACACTTTCTCTCTTTGGACATGGGTTGCCCTTTGGGGACCCTCTCCTCTTGGTAGAAAAAAAAGAACTGAAGTGAAGGCTCTACACAATCTCTCTTGGAATGGGATCCATATTTCGGGAAACGTGGATCACCTCAGGCTGGAAAACTGAAGTGAACCACCAAGATTGGACTCTATATAATATTTTTTTTAATTGACATCATGACCCTCCTCCAATTTGTTATTAAAAAAAATTGTTTTGTTTTGGTTTTTATCCCATTTCCGATGTGATTTCAGAAATGCAATTCCATAACAGTTCAATTTCATTCGAGGTTAAATGATCTAAACAGTCTTTGACCCACCCATCCGTATGATTATTTTCTTCTCCTTCTTGTTGCACCAAATTTTGTAAGTCCATATAATCATTCCATACGGGAAGGGCTGGATCCTCACAAGGCTGTCTTGAAACACTTGGAGTCTCTTTGGGATGAGTGGAGGGATCTAGGACCCGTTGGAACTTGTGCACCCGGCTGACATTCTACCTCTACGATGTCGGCACGTTTTGAGGCTTGTGGACCCGTCTGACATTCTACCTCTACGATGTCGGGACAGGTTAGAGAAAAGAAGAAGAAGAAGAAGAGGATACTGGAAGAGGTTCTGTCTGTGAGGAGTCCGAAAGAGGCTGCCTGTTTGAACAAGTCGGGGAAGAAGAAGAAGAAGCTTCTGGATTCTGAAGCGGATCTTGCACGCCAGGTAGGTTCCGGTAAGTCGACCGTTTTTTAAGAGGTAATTTTTCATTTTTTAAGTTTTCGTTTTTTAAACGGTAACATCTTGGTTGAAAGAAACGATCGCTTGATGAGGTGGTAAATGCGGAATAAATGTCGCACAATGACACGCCAAAAAGATTTTCAAGTTGGAGATTTGCTTTAGCGTCTTCAAATCCTCCCCGTTCGAAATCCGTTGAGTTGGAAAAACGTCTAACAGCGACATGGCTCCCAATGGAAAAGAAATGATCTCGCCCAGTACTCTCGCCTTTTTATATATATAGACACACACAGGCACATATAGAGGCTCTATGACGTCCGTTTTATTTGTTTTTTTTTTGTTGTTGTTTCTCTCTCTCTTCTTTCCAAGAAATCTTATCTCCATGACCTCTTTTTCTTTTCTTAAAAGATGAATGTGTGTGGGAATGAGGAAGTGAAAGTAATAATTTAATAAACAAAAAATTATCCAACCATGACCTTCTTTTTTTTCAAAGTCACCCTTTCCAATCCAAGGACGTCCAGAGATAGAGGAAGCAGGTGGAGAGGAGGAGGGAAGGGAAGGTCACACTCTCTTTCTCTCTATAAATAAAAGGGGAGAGCCCCAAAGTCGTATTTTTGTCCAAGTGGATCATGAGGAGGCATCCCCACCTCACTACGTGTATTCCTTTCAAATATAAATATGTTGATCTTTCCTTTTATATCATCCAAGGAGTCGTTTACTTGAAAGCCTCCGATTTTTCAAAATGTGCGGGTTATCATACCGTGGGGAGTTGTCAAAAGATGCGGAACGAATTTTTATCTGACGGAAACGTGTTGATGGCTCGTGACATTCCACCTTTGGATGCACAAATTTTGTTAATGAAACGAGCCAAATATTTTTACACGTCCCACTTTCTAACCGTCTCGCAAATGAATAGGATTATGGATCTTCTTGAGAAGACAAAAGGGATTCTCGTTCATTTTAGTGAATGGTTGCACAAATGTTTGCACGAACCTCTCTCGATCGAGAAGACTGGGAAGAATATCTATTATATTCTTCTCGAGGAATCTCCTCCTTCGTCTCATCTTAAGGAGGCCACGACTTTTGAAAATATCCTCGAGCAAGAAAAAATAGAATGGTGGAACAACTACCCCATCCCTCTCCCCGAGCATCAAGAGGAGCCTGTTCAGAAGAAAAAGAAAAAACCTTTCCAAAAGCCTATCCTCATCCTCCTCGATAATGATGGGGATGAGGAGAAGCCTGTTCAGATTCCTCTCCGTTTGTCAAAACCCGTCGAGGATGAAAAACCTCTCCCTTTCTCAAGACCCCTTGAGGAAGAGAGACCCCTCGAGAAGGAGAGATCTCTCCCATTGTCAAACCTCCTCGAAGATGAAAAACCTCTCCCTTTCTCAAGACCCCTCGAGAAGGAGGGACCTCTTCCTTTATCAAACCCCCTCGAAGATGAAAAACCTCTCCATTTATCAAGACCCCTCGAAAATGAGGGACCTCTCGATTTGTCAAAACCCCTCGAGGATAAGGGAACCAAAACTTCTCTCTCTTTCTCAAGACTCCTCGAAGAGCAGAGATCTCTCCCTTTCGAAGAGGAGGGACCTCTCAATTTGTCAAGACCCCTCGAGAATAAGGGAACCGAAAATCCTCTCCATGTCTCAAGACAGGACCCCCCTCTATCTCTTCAGGATCCGAGGGAAGCGATTCCTATTGAAAAACCATCTATCAACGATCCTCAGAAAAGGTCTTCGGAGGAGACTAGACTTCCATGTAGAAAACGAATCTGCCACAATCATCATCATCATAATAATAATAATAATAATAATAATAATAATAATAATATACCCCCTTCTCAACAACAGAATCTTACAACATTTGCAGATAAATGCATTCAAACCAATCCCTTTATAGTAACCCTTTTGATTGGAGAACCCGTGCATTAGCCTCGAAAAATAAAATGAGATTCTAGACTGTTTCTATGACCAGAATGTTAAGCCAATAGATAGGTCTAGCTCAGAATTTTTCTTTTTAAAAGAAAATAAATAAATAAATAAATAAATAACCCAAAGACTATTCGTAAATATAAATGGTAAAGTCTTGAGTCGGCTGGAAAAAAATTTTCAGAGCTGAGAAAAATTCTCCAACTCAGAAAAAAAAAAAAAAAAAAAAACTTTTTGTTAATTTTTATCATGTCTTAGACATGATAAAAATTAACGACCCCCTTCCCTTATCGTCTGGGAATGTTGTCTCACTCTTTTGAAAAACAAATCGTGATTCATTCATGGAATGATTGCCATTAGAGAAAGGATGAGTCATGGTCTATTTTTAGAAAGGGTGAGACATCCTTCCCAGACAAAAAGGGAGGGTCATTAATTTTTATCATGTCTAAAGACATGATAAAACATAACCAAAGTTTTTTTTATTATTATTAGAGAATTTTATTTCAGCTCTGAGAAATTTTTTTTCTCCCAGCCGATTCGAGACTTTACCATTTTTTTTTAAGAATGATTTCTCCCTGATCTATTATTTCAAAATTCCAAGTTTCGCTTCAGAACCATCTGTGCTGTTGAAGAAGTAACGTGATATATGTATTTTTTTAATGAATTCTGTCAAGATTGAATTGTGCAGGATCGACCTTGCAAATTTCTTCTCTGTGTCTTTAAATAATAATGATACCGATCCGCTTTTTGTAGAGCGCAATGGAAAAAACCTTTTGTATGGTTAGGACAATTCATGTGTTCGATCCCATTGTATTTGAGAATCTCTTGCGTCGATCCCGAAATGCAATAAATGGATCTTTGCAACCATTTCTCTAAAAACCGCCGTTTCATTTCTCCTCGCACCCAAATCATGGAAAAGGGTTCCGTCAACATCGTTAACACCCATGGAAAATAACTGTACGGAATTTCTCCTTCGTACCACGACAAGCCGTGATAATAATCACTCGCCCACACAGCGGTTCGTTTTTCTTTCTCGGTGAGCATTTGCCATGGAAACGGGGGTTTAAAAACAAATACCCCTCGAGAAGTACCGTCCAATGTGACGTAAGCCAATTCTTTCACAATAAAGGCTCCTTGAGAATCGTAGAAACCTTCAAAGTCGAGCACGAGTTCCATGTTTTTTATTTCTTTTTCTTTCCAAGGTGACCTTGAAAGGATCTTAAGTTTTACTAACGTTTATTTTATTTTAAATCTTTACTATCACTTCTTATTTTCTACTTCCGGCCAGAATTATAAGCGTGAAGGAGTTTATGCAAAGTTGTCTGGCGAACGCCAAGTATTTAAGTGTGGCCTTTTTGCCAAGCAGAAGAGAGGAAGCCGTGAGTTCGAAGCAGGCCGCTTACCTTAGAAGTTACGCAGTTGCTACTTTGCCTTCCAGGCCAGAGGTTTTAATCCTCTTGATAAATTAAACGTATTGTAGTGTTCACAGTCTCTGTGCTACATACGCTTCCTGTTATTATAAGGCCAATCTTATTCTAAAGTTAAATTAGAGTTTAGTTTTATTTTGATATCTTTTAAGTTAGACCCCGAGTGGAGGGTCATTGTATTCCGAAGTACGGAAGTCATTGTATATAAAGAAAAAATAAAGGGTTTTGTATACCCTTCGTCTGTATCCTGTCTACTTACTACAATTAGTGAACATAGCTTTAGTAAGCTCTCTGTTCTAGTCAGGTCATTGTATGTTTCCGAAGAAGGTTAGAAGAAACATTGAACCTGATAGTGGCGCCCGACGAAGAATAACCATGGCCGAGTTTCAAGAAGAACCTATGCTGCCTGCAGAAACGGCTCAGAATCCAGAAATGCCAGCTGCCGCCCTGGAAGGATTTGGGTACATCGTCCAGACCATGCGCGCTTCGATGACACCAGAAGCAACGTTTAATGGAAACTCACAGGTAACCAGTTTTTTGGAAAAATTGGATGACCACTTCATGCTCTACCCCGTGCACGAGTTTCAAAAAGTTACCTTAGCTACCAGCGCTTTGAGGGGCCAAGCGCTTAACTGGTTCAAATGTATCGGCAGAAGTCTCTTGGGTCAAGCAGGAAGTCCCACCTATACTTACGAAAATTTCAAGACTGCCCTACTAAAAGCCTTCCCTGTTGTAAGGGATCGTGCCAAATTAGAAACAGAACTTTTCAGTATATATCAACAAAGAATGGAACACCTCTCGAGCTTTATTTTAAGAAAAATTCACGTTTTCAAGCTCTTGTATGGAAACCGTCCGGATCCTGAAATAATTCAAGTGATTTTGCCGAGCTTACTACCCCAAGTGCAAGACTTTATTGAATTACGAAATCCGACTACACTGGAAAAGTTATTTGAGCTAGCAATCCAGTTTGAAAGTAGAAGAACCGCGGACGTCGAAAGAAGACGCCAATATCAACAGCGAAACCAATTTGGTACGCCAAGACTACAGTAAACTCAAGCACATGGCTACGGAGAAAAAGCGAATCAGTGGGCAAGGAAACCCGAGCATTCAAAAACAGCCGGCGAACGTCGACAGTTCAATAGCAACCCAGGAAAAAAGTCTCAAGGCCAGTGGAGAAAGAAGGAAAGCACCGAAAGGAAAAATAATTTAAACTAAAACGGATTTCTGCTGACGAGAGGGTGCGGAAATCCGAAGGCCACGAAAACCCCTCTTCCTACAAGTTAAATACAGTAATGGTGAAAAATTTAACTCTTCCGAAGATTGAAGTCTTGGTAAATAATATCCCGGCCACCGCACTCCTGGATACCGGCACGCAGTGTTCCTGTGTGGCAGAAGTCTTTTTTAGAAAGTATTTTCGCAAATACCGCATATATAATGCGGATAATACAACAGTATTAGCGGCGCAAGGAGAACAATGTAAGTGCGTAGGTAAAGTACCTTTGTACATCCGTATCAAGGACGAACAAGTAAAGGTGATGTTTTTTATAGTAAAGAATTTGCAAGCACACTTAATACTAGGAATAGACTTTCTTTCAGACGCACAAGCTACACTGGATTTTAATGAAGCGTCTCTTAAGCTGACGATGAAACCAGTGCGTGTAGAAAAGGTTGAACCGCCAAGGTTAAATCTTGACCACCTGCCTAATGACGAGCAAGATAGAATCCGACAAGTGGTAAGTGAATTTGCTTCCTTATTTAGTGATATTCCAGGATTTACCCAGGTTACTAACCATAGTATTGACACCGGAGATGCATTGCCGGTTCGTCAAAAACCATACCGGTATGATAAGAATAAGGAAAAAATTATAGAATGGCATATTACCGATATGCTACGTAAAAAGATCATAACGCCTATCTCAAGTAGTTATGCTAGTCCGGTGGTTTTATGTAAGAAAAATAATGATTATCCTTTGGAGCATCCAAAAAGGTGGAGATTCGCTATTGATTACCGTAAATTAAATTCCATAACGAAATATCCGGTATATCCGTTACCGATTATAGAAGAAATTTTAAGGAACATAAAATCAACCAAATTTATGACGACTTTAGACTTAACGAATGGTTATTTTCGAATAGGGATCAGGCCTGAGGACGTGCCTAAGACTGCTTTTATCACCAAGTCTGGCACTTATGCATTTTTGCGTATGCCGTTTGGCCTTTCAGGCGCCCCGGCAACATTTCAGCGATGCATGGACATTGTGTTAAGACCTGTTCTCGGAAAGTCCACATTTATCTATTTAGACGATATCATTATTACTAGTGATAATCTAGACCAACATGTACAGGATTTAAGACAGGTGTTTTCTTTATTAAATGAGGCCGGTCTAAAAGTTAATGTCGAAAAATGCAAATTTGCAGCCTCTGAATTAAAATATTTAGGTTACAAAATATCGCAAAAAGGGATCGAGACAGATGAATCAAAAATAATCGCTGTACAAAAGTATCCGACTCCAAACACGGCAAAGAAGCTCTCTTCTTTTCTAGGACTTTGTTCATATTATAGGTCCTTTATAAAAGATTTTGCGGCTATCGCTGAGCCATTGTTAAAATTAAAAAGGAAAAAGGCAAGATTCTCGTGGACGGCCGAAGCCAATAGTGCTTTCGAAAAATTAAAACAAGCATTAACGCAAGCCCCTGTGTTGAAATTTCCTGAAAAGGATGAAAATTTAGAAATTTCAGCGGATGCTTCGGATTATGCGGTAGGAGCGGTACTTTCGCAAAATCAGCAGCCAGTGGCGTTTTTTAGCCGAACTTTAAATCAAACACAAAGAAACTATTCCGCGACCGAGAGAGAGGCACTTGCAGTTCTGTTAGCAGTGCAAAAGTTCCGAGTCTATTTTGGAAAGGCGCCGATAACAGTATATTCTGATCATGCGGCGGTAACTAGATTGTACTCTGGGAAAAATTTATCCCCAAGGTTAATAAGATGGGCACTCAAGCTGCAAGAATATAATCTGGTAATCAAGCATACCCCCGGAAAGGAAAATATCGTAGCAGATGCCCTGTCACGAATTAAATTAGACGAACAGGGTAATACCGTAAAAGTTGCAATGCTGACAGCGTGTACAATAAATTCCCGAGAAACTGTAATAACCGAACTGTGTAAGGATCCTGAGTTTGGATGTATTTATGAGTATTTGAAGGATCCTGAAAATTTTAGCCACCAAGATATTGTGGCGATAAGAAATAGGGCGGCCCATTACGAACTAATAGATGGTCTATTATTTTATACAAAAACTACGAATTCCAACAACGAATTTCGACCTGTTATCCCAGCTACTCTTAGATTAAATATCCTGCAAGAGCTCCATGACAGCCCTTTAGCTTCTCATGCTGGTATTCGAAAAACTACTCAACGCGTAAGCGAGGCAGTCTACTTTCCTGAACTGCAAAAGTTAACAAGGGCGTATGTCCAGTCCTGCCCAACATGTCAAGCCGTTAATTATATTAATTTCCGCCCGGCCGGGTTTCTAAATAGTATTAAATCCGAATTTCCAAATGAAATAATCGGCATCGATTTATTGGGCTCTTTCCCAAAAAGTCAGTTAAACAAAAGTCGCTATCTCCTTGTTATAGTTGATCATTTTAGTAAATGGACCGAAATTGTTCCCTTAAAACGAGCCTCCGCGAAATTAGTTACCGATTCTATTTTAAATAAATATATTTTAAAATACGGGGCGCCCCTAAAAGTTATATCGGATAATGGTCCTCAATTTGTAAGTAATATATTTGAAGACATGTGCCAAAAACTGGGCATACGTCATTTAAAAATGGTCCCGTATCGGCCGCAATCAAATATAGCGGAATGGGTCAACAGAAATATAGTGAAAATTATCCGTAGTTATGTTAAAAATTTTCATAAAAGCTGGGATAACTATGTCAATGAATTTGCTTTCGCCCTTAGGACCGCAAAACATGATACAACGGGCAAAACTCCTGCTGAGTTATTTCTAGGCAGAAAGGTTATAACACCGTTAGATAAACTATTTTATGTGCAACAAAGAGCCCCAGAATTTAAAATGGGTGATATAGAAAAACTAATAAAAGAAGCAAAAAAGAATACGGAAGTAGCACAAAGAAAACAAAAATTGTATTATGACTTGAAACGAAGGGGAGTAACTTATAAAGTAGGGGATGAAGTACTAAAAATTAAGCATTCACTTTCTTCAGCACCAGAAGATAAAACTGCCAAATTTTTTCCACGCTTTGAAGGACCATATGTTATAGAAAAAATAACTCACGCTGTTGTAGTGTTAAAGGCAAGAAATGGTGAAACCTGTTCCGCAAACATTGATCAAATCAAGCCCTACTTCGATCGTAATAAAATGCAAATCTTTTCAGATCTTTTGCAGGATCCGGTACGGCAGACACCGCAGGTACAAGTTCCAGAGGTGGGAAAACGACAAGTACAAGGGCAAGCTAATGAGAGACAGAAGCAAGTGAAAAGAAAATTGCCCCGCGGAAAAACTGAAGGTAAAAAGAAAAAGAAGCCGTTCCATCGTCCAAAAAACAGAGTTCACGAACACCCCCAGAATGAAGAAGGGAGAAGGATGACGTATGTGGAAAAGACCGGGAGAAAGGACGGCAACTATAACCCGGCTGTGAAACGGAAGATTGACTCATCCGACAGAACTCTCCGCAGCAAAAGTCGCCGAACTGCGGAAGGGCCATCAGCGGCGGAGGAAAAAGTACAAGAAAAATTTGAACGGCCAACAACGAGGTCCAAGCAGGATCACGACAGAAGTTTCCCGGTTCCACCAAGACCAGCTGCCTTCAAACGGCCAAGACCACAAGCAGATCACAAAAGGAAGATGTTCAAGGGTGGCCGTAGTGGTGAAAAACGGAAGCTTCCAGAGGAAAGCACTGAAGGGCGAGCCCGTACAAGAAGGAGGATCAACCAAGCTACGGTCTGCAGCACCTTTATAGACTGGGCCCAGAAAAGGATGTCTGAATATTACAAAGATAAGTAAAATTTTATGTTACTTTACAAACTTAAGTTAATCTTTCATTCTTACTGCAAGTGGCAGATTTCAAGAAGTTTTACCTCATGCGAGGTCTACCTTTATCGCCAAAAGGGCGAGAAATGAGTTGTAACCGATTTTCTTATTATGTTTTTCAATTACTCGCGCGTAAAACTAAAGTTGATGTATAATAGCGTTGTATAAAGACTTAAATATTGTAAAAAGTTATTGTATAAATTTTATTTAAAACATTCTAACAAGAAAGAAGTTTTAGTCTGAAAGACTTTTTGAAATGTAGTATTATTTCAATGTAGAAAGAATTGGCACTTGCTTTGAAAAGAATAGAAGTTAACAATGTACTACTAATGTATGTTTTCAAATGTGTAAAATTAACGGCATCTTGATATGTTCTTGTATACATGTGAACTGTTATTTTGAATGTTTAGAAATACCGTGATATGGTAAAAGTGAAAGTAATGTTAAAAATTTGTTATTCGTGTGACTGTAAAGATTAAATCATGGTGAATATGTGTTAAAGGTTGAATGATGTAGTTAGGCTCTCTGACGCTACACTTTAGAGTTAGCCACTTTCAGAATAGTACCTCAGGGTCTAGAGTTGAAATTAGGGTGTGTTAAGAGGTCTCGTATGTTGAATTTTAACACGTTAGTGTTTTGATTGTAGGAGGAAGTGTTGAACACATAGACAGAAACACATTCGTGTTTGGTGTTTTTACAACACATGTCAGAGAGCACGGGGAGAGATAATTAAAATAGTCATGAATGAAATAAGAATGTTAAGAAAAAGTATATTCTATATGTTATTTGCAATGTCATTCTGTAACATTTCATTAAACTAGTTTTCCTTCCAGATCTCTGGAAGGAACCAGAATTGAATAAAGCTCCTGTTTAGATGCAGTACAGATGAAAAAGAAAAAAGATTGTTGTATAATCCGATAGCTGCTATTGTAACAAATTTCTATCTTTTAAAATTTTTTAGTTTCTAGCTAAGTTATGATTGTAAAAGGTTGGCCTCGCGTTAGTTTCTAGAGCTAAAAGTTTTCAACAAGGTCGTTTTAGACCTCAGTTTCAAACTAATTAACTCTGGCGGGAAGTATGTAAGGATCTTAAGTTTTACTAACGTTTATTTTATTTTAAATCTTTACTATCACTTCTTATTTTCTACTTCCGGCCAGAATTATAAGCGTGAAGGAGTTTATGCAAAGTTGTCTGGCGAACGCCAAGTATTTAAGTGTGGCCTTTTTGCCAAGCAGAAGAGAGGAAGCCGTGAGTTCGAAGCAGGCCGCTTACCTTAGAAGTTACGCAGTTGCTACTTTGCCTTCCAGGCCAGAGGTTTTAATCCTCTTGATAAATTAAACGTATTGTAGTGTTCACAGTCTCTGTGCTACATACGCTTCCTGTTATTATAAGGCCAATCTTATTCTAAAGTTAAATTAGAGTTTAGTTTTATTTTGATATCTTTTAAGTTAGACCCCGAGTGGAGGGTCATTGTATTCCGAAGTACGGAAGTCATTGTATATAAAGAAAAAATAAAGGGTTTTGTATACCCTTCGTCTGTATCCTGTCTACTTACTACAATTAGTGAACATAGCTTTAGTAAGCTCTCTGTTCTAGTCAGGTCATTGTATGTTTCCGAAGAAGGTTAGAAGAAACATTGAACCTGATAACCTTTATTATTATTATGATGGATGTGTATTGAGATACGCACGATATTATTCAAAAACAAATATATATACGAATGTGACCTTTCCCAGAATTCATACGACCTGTCACGTGCAACCTTCTGTCTCTCTCTCTATAAAAGAGGAGACGGCGAGAGAACGCTATCCATTTTTTCCTTCAGGACACACAGCGAGAGAGAGAGAGAGAATTTTGTTTTCTTTTTTTCTCAATTGAAGAAGATGGACATTTTGAGTGCCAAACCTCTTAAAGATTCCTACATTATTCTGGACATGGAATACTTTCACTGTTATGATCCAAAGACGGGAGATATATGTTTCATGTTGAAAGAACTGGGCTACATCACTTGCGATTTAACCTTATGCGGATCCATGATTTTTCTCCCTCCTGTCCATTACGATGACTTATCGTCCCGCAATCAAGCTGTGGTCAACCAGACTACAAATAACCGACACGGCCTGCAATGGACCGAGGGTCGTCTTTCCTACGAGCATCTTCCTACGATCCTGGAAATACTGACCGAAAATGTGGAGGCGATCTACGTCAATGGATACGATAAAGCCGAATTTTTCAGCAAGCTCTGCCAGCGATCCGTTTACGAGTTTTACATCCCAGGGAAAACCGAGTGGCGGAACAAGTCGAAATGCACGCGACACCAATATTTCCAAAAGATGATTCATTGTGCCGAGAACAAGGTGAGAAATTTTCGATACCATTTGATGGAGGGTAGTTACGTTTTCCGGAAATTACATTGTTACCCCTCCGAGAGCAAAGCTGTCGAAGACGAAGAGGAGGCGGAAGAATCTCCCCAGGAGAACTCGTGCGACGATGAGGAGGAGGAGGATGAACTTTCTAATAATAATAATAAATGTCTAAGTTGGGATGCTTTAGAGACCCAAGAATATTGGTCTCAACCCTTATCTCACCTAGACCTGAAAGAGGATCCTCAAGTGTACACTTTGTGGTCCTCTTCTAAAATTTGGTCTTGGAGAGAACCCTTGAATGTTCATGAATGAAATGGTATGTAAATCCCTAGAGAAAAAAAATAGAAAAAAAAGTTCCTTTTTTTTGTAATATGTTGATTTCTTTCCAATCCCATTTCTTTTCCATAACTCCAACCCAATCGACGAGAAGAAGATGAATTTTCCAAGTTACACAAGACGAATCTTCCAAGTTACACAAGACGTAGAAAGATTTCACAAGGATTTATAAATCACACGCTCCCACATGATATATGTATAGAGAGAAAAAGACCCTCTGTTCTCTAGCCAATACGTCAAGACTTCCCTAAACTAAGAGAGACCATGAGTACCGAGGAAACCTTAGCAGAGCAAGTGGAAAGACTTTCAAAGAGATTAGAAGAGTTAAGACGGGATAGATTTACAGTTCCGCCGACTAAAGAGGAAATTATCATCGATTTCAACAAACCGCTGTACTTTCATCCCCTACCCCAAAGAATGAGACGAATGGACTCGCCGTTGAACAGTTCCAATGAGAAACAAAATGTCACTTATTTGAATAGCCAATTTCAACACATGAATATTTCATAAGTATTTTTTTGTTTTTTTTCCCTAAAGCGTAGGGAGATCGGATCAGTAGTTTTTCCCTTTTCATCGTCGAAAAAGATTGGGAGGAAAAATCTTTCTCAGCTCTCTCAGAAAAAATTTCAGCCTTAAAAAAAAAAAAACTTTTTGTTAATTTTTATCATGTCTTAGACATGATAAAAATTAACTCTACCCCCCTTTTGTCTGGGAATGTTGTCTCACACTTTCTAAAAATAGACCATCACTCCTCCTTTCCTAAAGAATAGAATTCCAAGAATGGGATCTGGTCTATTTTTAGAAACGGTGAGACCCTATTCCCAGACAAAAGGCGGGTAGAGTTAATTTTTATCATGTCTAAAGTTCAGGGTCCATCCATCTTCTTATGTGAAACGGTGACCCTGACGAGATCGAGATAAACAAGTCCTGTGAGTTGTTTTGTAATCTTGACGCGATCCAAGAAAGACTTTTTATTTTTTTTTTTTGAAATAGGCGGGGGTGGGGAGAGAAAATATTCTCACGACCCTCAGATATCTTTTCATAAATATATTTTTTATCAAAGTGTTTCTTTCATCCCGATCCTTTTAAGAGGTTGGAATGACCCTGACATTTAGATGGGGTCGCGATCCCGACAGATGTCGCGCGAGTATAAAAGTGTGTGTCCTCCGCGAGATTTCATCAGAGAACAGAAGAAGACGTGAACTGAGCTGGTAAGTCCCTTTGGTCCTATGAATATGGTTATCTATAAAATCGATTTGATTCTTAGTTTTTTTTAATAATCATAATAATCATAACTTCATTTAAAAAGACCTTTGAAACTTTGAGACTTCTTAACCCTTTGAAAAGAAAAATGTCTCTTTCAAGACGACGACTCTAAAACGTTTTATTGTTTTTTTCCCCTTTCTAGATCTTCCCTGTTATACATATATACCTTTTCGATTCTTTTTTTCCTGTTTGTGGGAGACATCACCGTATTCATCGCCATGGCGTGTTCAGAAAACTTTATCGTGCTCGATCTAGAGGGTTTCCAGTCCTACAACCACAAGAAGGGTGAATTTACCTACGTTTTAAAAGAATTGGGCTATGCGACAAAAGATTTTTTGACCGTGGGATCGTTGACGTTTGCTCCTCCTCACCCCTTCCACCAACTGAGTGAAAAAAACCAAAAGACGAATGCCTGGCTGACGAGAAACCGGCACGGACTTCGTTGGAACGAGGGTCATATTCCCTACAACCATTTAGGACGCATTCTCCAATCGCTCACTCACAGCTTCTCCACGATTTATGTGGTGGGATGCCAGAAAGCTAAATTCTTTGCTAAAGCCTTGGATTATCAAAAACCCGTGACGGAAATTTATGTGCCAGATGGAATCATTTGGAAGTATCGGGAAAAATGTGCCCGACATCATCAAAGGAGGAAATATTTCCATTGTGCCGAAAACAAAGTGCGCAACTATCGATGGCATATTACGGAAGGAGATTTTCATATCAATCACGTCTATCCAGACGGAACGGAGAAAGAGGAGAGGATTCAGGAGGAAGCAGACAATCCTCTGCAAGCTTTTGATAAGGCCTACGATCAGTTAGAGAAGGATCCGTCCCCAAAAGCGTACGATAACCTCATCCAGAAATGGGATAATCTGTCCTGTTTCCAAGTGATGGAACATCCGGATGAGCATACGCCTTTCCACTTGATGGGCTCTTCTACTTCTTCTTTGTCGTCAACTTCCTCCAATAACTCGAGGAAGACGGAGGGTTGGGGAGACATACCTGAACGATTACGACTGATTACGATCCAGCAGCCTGTTGGGACGAACCTTCCAAAGAATCTCATGAGACACCCAAAATATCTTCAGAGGATCCAAAGACAAAATCCACTGAGTGTTGGGACGATGAACGGACAACTCATACTCCAAAATCCACTAAGACTATGTCCACTGAGTGTTGGGACAATGAACGGGCGACTCATGCTCCAAAATCTATTGAGACTATGTCCACTGAATGTTGGGACAATGAACTGACGACCCATGCTCCAAAATCTACTGAGACTGTGTCCACTGAGTGTTGGGACGATGAAACCGAAAAGACGACAGAGAATTGGGATGACCGTTCTCAAAAGTATTTGAATTGATATATACATAAACTCAGGAGAAAAAAAAAGAAAAGATTTTTAGAAATAAGTAGGGAAAGGTTCTCCGCTTTCCCTATATTTATGGAAATGGACTGAGAAGAGAGAGAGACGAATCAGGAGACCAAAAAAATGGGTCTTGGAAGGAATGAGTGCAAATGCATTCGATTCCTTCCGAGACCCATATTTTTGGGTCCCTCTCTCATCCAATCTTGGAAAAGAACTTTGTCCTATTTTTCTAGGTCCATTCAAAAAGAAATGAATCTATCCATAAATTTTCTTAAAAGAAAAAAACAAAAAGATCCTTTACCTCTTGACGGTCCAAAGTCGAGAATCTTGGAAAAAGGTATCCACTCTCCATCCAGTCAAGCTTCTCTGTAGAAAATCTAGTAGGTGCATCTGCATTCTTGAACACCCGGCAGTTATTATTGGACACGAAACGTCGAATGCTGAAATAGTTAACAGTGAGCCCATTCTTAAAGAAACGGGGATGTTTTATTCATCCAGTCGAGTGCGAAAAAATTTCTGAGAGCCGGAGAAAAATTTCTCTGGTTGAAAAAAAAAAAAATATCCCCTTTTAGTCTGAAAATTGATGTCTTCAATTTTTGAAAAATTGAAGACATCAATTTTCAAATTTTCAGACTAAAAAGGGGGGTAATTTATTTTTCTAATTGCATCCAATGTAAGATCCAAGTCACGGTTTGTGTTTTCAAAAAATTGAAGACATCAATTTTTAGACTAAAAGGGGGGTATTTTTTTTTTTTTTTTTTTTTTTTTTTTTTCATATCTAACTTTGAGCCACAGAAATTTTTTCCGGCTCTCAGAAACTTTTCCCAGCCGACTGGATGTGAATAAAACTTTACTGTTTTTTAAGAATGTTATTTAATGGATCGATTTCAACCTATCGAGTTTCGCTTGAGTTCCGGCCGTGCTGTGGGCCCACCTGGATACAAGTTTTCCCCTTTTGGAATAGAATTTCCGTCAAGGTAGGTTACTTTTCCTCTTTTTGCATTTTTCATGTCATTTCATTTGTATTACAATATACTGAATACGGGCGTTCAAACTGATTTCTAGGCTATTTCTATACAAATGGAGCTCGATCCAAGAAAGAAATGATGTCTTTTTTTTATTTTATGGACTGCCAATTTGTATTGGAATATACTGAAAACGGGTGTTTGAGTCGGTTTTCAGTATATTTCAATACAAATGGAGCTCCATCCAAGGAAAAAAATGATGTCTTTTTTTTATTTTGTGGACAACCAATTTTGTATTGGAATATACTGAAAACGGGCGTTCACGTCGGTTTTCAGTATATTCTAATACAAATGGAGCTCCATCCAAGAAAAAAATTATGTCTTTTTTTTATGTTGTGGACTGCCCTATTTTGTATTGGAATATACTGAAAACGGGCGTTCGAGTCGGTTTTCAGTATATTCAAATACAAATGGAGCTCCATCCAAGAAAAAAATGATGTCTTTTTTTATGTTGTGGACAGCCAATTTTGTATGGGAATATACTGAAAACGGGCGTTCGAGTCCTTTTTCAGACTATTTCTATACACATTCCACTATATCAAAATGACGTCATCGTTGAGTCCAAACAGAGTCGTCTCCGGACAAAGTCGTCCCCGGACAATTTTATACCGAATTTGTATAGAAATATACTGAAAATGGGCTTGAGGGCCGCTTTCTGGAATATTCCTATATACATTCGGTTGCATTCAGAAACAAAAAGAATGTCTTTTTGAATGGACAGGATGACTATGGAAACCGGATCTCTCTCTGTCTCTCTCTCTCTCTCTCTGCCAAGATTGGATGAGAGAGCGGCCCCTATTTGTATTGGAATATACTGAAAACGGGCTTTCGAGTCAATTTCTAGACTATTTCTATAAAAATGGAGCTCTATTTACGAAAAAAATGATGTCTTTTTTATTATGTGGACAGCCCTATTTGTATTGCAATATACTGAAAACAGGCGTTCGAGTCGGTTTCTAGACTTTTCCTATACAAATTTCACCATCTATAAAGAAATGATGTCCAAACAAAGTCGTCCCCGGACCATCTTGATGACCGAATATGTATAGAAATATTCTGAAAATGGGCTTGAGGGCAGGTTTCTGGACGATTCATCTACAAATTCGGCCGCATCCAGAAAAACAAAAATACATAATTTCTTTTTGGGTGGACTGGAGATGATAAATTTCTTTTCTCTCTCTCCCAATATTGGAGGAGAGAGTGGCCCAAAAAAATGGGTCTCGGAAGGAATCGAATGCATCTTGAAATGCACTCATTCCTTCCAAGACCCATTTTTTTGGTCTCCTGATTCAACTCTCCAGTCTATGGTATAGGGAAAGCGGAGAACGTTTCCCCTTCCTTAGGCGACTGGAGACCATAGCGCATCATCATCATCATCATCATCATCATCATCATCACCATCATCAACCTCTTTCTGAGACTTTTCAACGAAGGCTTGATGTCTCTGGATGATTTTGGGGAGATGATGGATCCCGAATTGAGTGATGAAAAAGAGAGGACTCTTTTTCCTTCCTTGTTCGTCTTGCAAAGTCTCTCGGAGGGTCATATATACGTTTCCCCGTCCTCCTCAATTTTCGTCAGAGGTCTCATGAATATTTTACACATCCAAGGGAAGAGCGACTTGTTATGCAGGGATTTCGAAGCGACGAAGGCCGCTTCATTCGAAGTGAGGACAATCTGGTTCCGATGACCCCATTCTTTGGAGTAGTTGTCCAAATCGCCTAGTCGAAGAAAATGGTGTCGATTAGGAAAAAAGACTTGGAGAACACTCGTCGTATGCGAGACGTTCGTAGGCAAGAGTGTCAAGATATCTTTGGCATTCCAGTACAGGAATCCTAGATCCACATACGCGTGCACATAATAGTCATCGTTATATTCCAGTTTGAGCAGCATGGCTTTTGTTTTTTTTTTTTAGTTCTCAAGGCGAAACACTCGTCTGATATGAACAAGAGCTCGCTGGCGATCCGTTTATATAGACTCCTCAGAGAGAGAGGGAGAGGGGAGGAGGAACAAGGTTGATGAATTCTAAAATAAAAAAAAATGATAAAACATGAGTGTTTGTGAAGGTCATAGAGAGATGATTATAAAGTTGTTTTATTTTTTATTTCCTCAAAAGAAAAAACCAAAAGGGTCCCATTCCATACGACATAACCTTTGAGAAGGTGACGGGGTCATGTGTCTACAAAGTTGATAAACTCTAGAATAAAAAAAAGCTGTCATCACGTAGCTCTCGAGAAGAAAATGACAGGGGTCTCTAGGAGAAGGTCATAGGTAGTATACAAAGGATGGTTGTTTTTTTTTGTTCCTCTCAATCCCATGACTTTTGAGAAGGTGACGGGGTGTCCTTTAGGAAAAAAATAGAAGGTCATAGAGAGAGAGAGGTAGACAAAGTTGATTTTTTTTTCTAGAAGTCAACCGTCACGTCGCCCATCACGTGGTCTTCTCGTATATATAGAGGGGCGAGTGGAAGACAGACTCTATTTCCCAGAGAGAGAGACTGCTGTGCGTAGCTGTATTTCTACTCAAGATGATGATCCGTGTCTTATATAATGAGTTTGTGAGCATTCGCTGTAATGTGGATGACGGAAGATTGTTTTGGAACGCTACGGACATTTTGCCTCTGACTCATACTTCCAGTAAAAGAACCTGGGACATTCTCTCCGTGTTTTTCGACGAACACCACGTCTTCAGGAAAATAAAAGATCTTGAGAGTCTCGGCAGTTCTCAAGAGGGATATGTCCTCTCCAGCGAAGAAATGTTACATCTGGCCGAAAAGAATCCTAAAAATAATCAGCTTCTGGCCTGGGTGTATAGCATTTTAACTCAGCCGCTGGTTCGAGTTGTACCCAATCAACCCGTTTACCGACTGTTCTATCCGAGGGAGAGATTTCCCTTCATCACCCTCTTTAATCTGGGAGTGCGCTACATACCGCCTCATCCAGGCATGACGGATTCTTCTACTTACCCTAAACAATATGCCAGCGCTTATTGCCAGACAGACCCCCGTCAAGAAAAGGTCGTCGAGACTCAAACGGATCCTCTGGTGGTCTCTTTAAATGTCACTAAAGTCATCACCTTCTAAAAAAAAACAACCACCACCACCCAAAAAAAATTTGCTCCTCCTCCAAATTTTTTTTATCTTCTCGAAAGAAAAAAAAAGAAACTTTTCCATCTAGCCTCTTTCTTTCAATCCCTCTTAAGAGAGAGAGAGAGGGAGGAGAAAAGAAAGAGAGTTCTAAGGAGGCAAAAGAAATGGGTCTGGAAGGAAACGGGTGCATTGCGAGAAAAAGAGGGTCCTCTTTTTTTGTCGAAATGCACCCGTTTCCTTCCAGACCCATTTTTTTTATCACTTCTTCAAACCAATCTTGGAAAAATGGGGACACAAATTGTGCGTAAAGTCTATTTCGATCAAGACTGGATTTTTTTTTGAAAAGAAAACATAATGTTATATATAGATAGCTAAATCTTTATCATCATATTCTTTAAGAATTTCTTAGCCATTTATCAAAGAAGGGGACTATAATTGAAGAATTTATGAATTTGGGAACATATCACCCATGGCAAATCTAAAATCTTGGAAGTGGATACTGGAAAGCCCCGCTCTGATTATAATTCTGAGTTCTAGCATGGGACATTTTTAGATCAATAAATGGAATGCTTTTAGCTTTTATAGAAAAGTGAAGAGTTGAAAGTGAAAGTCGAAAAACGAAATGGGATCGGCTAGGAAAAATTTCTCAGAGCTCAGAAAAAAATTCTGAGATGTAAAAAAAAAAAAAAAACTTTTTGTTAATTTTTATCATGTCTTAGACATGATAAAAATTAACTCACCCCCCTTTTGTCTGGGAATGTTGTCTCCCACTTTCTAAAAATAGACCATGAGTCATCCTTTTAAAGAATAGAATTCAAAGAAAAGACTGGGTTCTGGTCTATTTTTAGAAACGGTGAGACAACATACCCAGACAAAAGGGGGGTGAGTTAATTTTTATCATGTCTAGAAGAGATGATAAAAATTAACAAAAAGTTTTTTTTTTTTTTTTTTTTTTTTTTTTTTTTTTTTTTTTTTTTTTTTACATCTCAGAATTTTTTTCTGAGCTCTGAAAATATTTTGCCAGCCGATCTCATTTCGTTTTTCGACTTTCACTTTCAACTCTTCTCTTTTCTATAAAAGCATTCCACGTTTCTGTTCAGAACACTGTGGGCTGTTGAAAAGGCAACACGCCTCCCTCTCTACCCTAATCGGGAATCCTGATCCAGGTGTCCCCCGCTTCACGCTACCCATCTTCACCCATTTCTAAAGAATCTCAGAGAAAACTAAAAGCGAGATTGCAAAAAAAGAAATAGCCTCCAGTGAACACAATTCCAACGACAGTGGATAGCTTATTGGGGTCCTTCCAGATATATTACCGGTGACCGATAGGTTGTTCAGGATCTACAGCACAGACTCAATGTACCCCCTTTTGTCTGGGAATGTTGTCTCACCGTTTCTAAAAATAGACCAGAACCCATTCTTTTCTTGGAATTCTATTCTTTAGAAAGAATGAGTCATGGTCTATTTTTAGAAACGGTGACACAACATTCCTAGACAAAAGGGATTAGTTAATTTTTATCATGTCTAGAAGACATGATAAAAATTAACAAAAAGTATTTATAATATATATTATATAATATATATTATATATTTTTTCTTTTTTTTTTCCTGACTCAGAATTTTTTTCTCGGCTCTCAGAAATTTTTCCCAGCCGATCCCATTTTGCTTTTTGACTTTCACTTTCAATTCTTCTCTTTTCTATAAAAGTATTCCACGTTTTTGTTCAGAATAATGTGGGCTGTTGAAAAGGCAATATGTCTGGTCATCAAGATGGTCCGGGGACGACTTTGTTTGGACTCAACGATGACATCATTTCTATATAGATGGTGGAATTTGTATAGGAAGAGTTTAGAAACCGACTCGAACGCCTGTTTTCAGTATATTGCAATACAAATAGGGCTGTCCACACAATAAAAAAGAAATAATTTTTTTCGTAAATAGAGCTCCATTTGTATAGAAATAGTCTAGAAATTGACTCGAAAGCCCGTTTTCAGTATATTACAATACAAATAGGAGGCACTCTCTCATCCAATCTTGGGAGAGAGAGAGAGAGATCCGGTTTCCATAGTCATCCTGTCCATTCAAAAAGACATTCTTTTTGTTTCTGAATGCAACCGAATGTATATAGGAATATACTAGAAAGCGCCCCCCCCTCCAAGCCCATTTTCAGTATATCTCTATACAAATTCGGTATAAAATTGTCCGGGACGACTTTGTCCGGAGACGACTCTGTCCGGGGACGACTCTGTTTGGACTCAACGATGACGTCATTTTGATATAGTGGAATGTGTATAGAAATAGTCTGAAAAAGGACTCGAACGCCCGTTTTCAGTATATTCCCATACAAAATAGGGCAGTCCACAACCTAAAAAAAAGACATCATTTTTTTCTTGGATGGAGCTCCATTTGTATTTGAATATACTGAAAACCGACTCGAACGCCCGTTTTCAGTATATTCCAATACAAAATAGGGCAGTCCACAACATAAAAAAAGACATAATTTTTTTCTTGGATGGAGCTCCATTTGTATTAGAATATACTGAAAACCGACGTGAACGCCCGTTTTCAGTATATTCCAATACAAAATTGGTTGTCCATAAAACAAAAAAAAGACATCATTTTTTTCCTTGGATGGAGCTCCATTTGTACTGGAATATACTGAAAACCAACGTGAACGCCCGTTTTCAGTATATTCCAATACAAAATTGGCTGTCCACAACATAAAAAAAAAGACATCATTTTTTTCTTGGATCGAGCTCCACTTGTATTGGAATATACTGAAAACCGACGTGAACGCCCGTTTTCAGTATATCCCAATACAAAATTGGCTGTCCACAACATAAAAAAAAAGACATCATTTTTTTCTTGGATCGAGCTCCACTTGTATTGGAATATACTGAAAACCGACTCAAACACCCGTTTTCACTATATTCCAATACAAATTGGTAGTCCACAAAATAAAAAAAGACATCATTTCTTTCTTGGATCGAGCTCTATTTGTATTGAAATATACTGAAAACCGACTCAAACACCCGTTTTCAGTATATTCCAATACAAATTGGCAGTCCACAAAATAAAAAAAAGACATCATTTCTTTCTTGGATCGAGCTCCATTTGTATTGAAATATACTGAAAACCGACTCAAACACCCGTTTTCAGTATATTCCAATACAAATTGGCAGTCCACAAAATAAAAAAAAGACATCATTTCTTTCTTGGATCGAGCTCCATTTGTATAGAAATAGCCTAGAATTCAGTTCGAACGCCCGTATTCAGTATATTGTAACACAAATGAAATGACATGAAAAATGCAAAAAGAGGAAAAGTAGCCTACCTTGACGGAAATTCTATTCCAAAAGGGGAAAACTTGTATCCAGGTGGGCCCACAGCACGGCCGGAACTCAAGCGAAACTCGATAGGTTGAAATCGATCCATTAAATAACATTCTTAAAAAACAGTAAAGTTTTATTCACATCTAAAACTCAAGCGAAACTCGATAGGTTGAAATCGATCCATTAAATAACATTCTTAAAAAACAGTAAAGTTTTATTCTATTCCAAAAGGGGAAAACTTGTATCCAGGTGGGCCCACAGCACGGCCGGAACTCAAGCGAAACTCGATAGGTTGAAATCGATCCATTAAATAACATTCTTAAAAAAAAGTAAAGTTTTATTCACATCGAGTCGGCTGGGAAAAGTTTCTGAGAGCCGGAAAAAATTTCTGTGGCTCAAAGTTAGATATGAAAAAAAAAAAAAAAATAAACCCCTTTTAGTCTAAAAATTGATGTCTTCAATTTTTTGAAAACACAAACCGTGACTTGGATCTTACATTGGATGCAATTAGAAAAATAAATTACCCCCCTTTTTAGTCTGAAAATTTGAAAATTTATGTCTTCAATTTTTGAAAAATTGAAGACATCAATTTTCAGACTAAAAGGGGGGTATTTTTTTTTTTTTTTTTTTTTTTTTTTTTTTTTTTCAACCAGAGAAATTTTTCTCCGGCTCTCAGAAATTTTTCCGCACTCGACTGGATGAATAAAACATCCCCGTTTCTTTAAGAATGGGCTCACTGTTAACTATTTCAGCATTCGACGTTTCGTGTCCAATAATAACTGCCGGGTGTTCAAGAATGCAGATGCACCTACTAGATTTTCTACAGAGAAGCTTGACTGGATGGAGAGTGGATGACTTTTTCCAAGATTCTCGACTTTGGACCGTCAAGAGGTAATGGATCTTTTTGTTTTTTTCTTTTAAGAAAATTTATGGATAGATTCATTTCTTTTTGAATGGACCTAGAAAAATAGGACAAAGTTCTTTTCCAAGATTGGATGAGAGAGGGACCCAAAAAAAATGGGTCTCGGAAGGAATCGAATGCATTTGCACTCATTCCTTCCAAGACCCATTTTTTTTGGTCTCCTGATTCGTCTCTCTCTCTCTTCTCAGTCCATTTCCATAAATATAGGGAAAGCGGAGAACCTTTCCCTACTTATTTCTAAAAATCTTTTCTTTTTTTTTCTCCTGAGTTTATGTATATATCAATTCAAATACTTTTGAGAACGGTCATCCCAATTCTCTGTCGCCTTTTCGGTTTCATCGTCCCAACACTCAGTGGACACAGTCTCAATAGATTTTGGAGCATGAGTCGTCCGTTCATCGTCCCAACTCTCAGTGGATTTTGTCTTTGGATCCTCTGAAGATATTTTGGGGGTCTCATGAGATTCTTTGGAAGGTTCGTCCCAACAGGCTGCTGGATCGTAATGGGGAATATTTTCAGGTATGTCTCCCCAACCCTCCGTCTTCCTCGAGTTGTTGGAGGAAGTTGACGACAAAGAAGAAGTAGAAGAGCCCATCAAGTGGAAAGGCGTATGCTCATCCGGATGTTCCATCACTTGGAAACAGGACAGATTATCCCATTTCTGGATGAGGTTATCGTACGCTTTTGGGGACGGATCCTTCTCTAACTGATCGTAGGCCTTATCAAAAGCTTGCAGAGGATTGTCTGCTTTCTCCTGAATCCTCTCCTCTTTCTCCGTTCCGTCTGGATAGACGTGATTGATATGAAAATCTCCTTCCGTAATATGCCATCGATAGTTGCGCACTTTGTTTTCGGCACAATGGAAATATTTCCTCCTTTGATGATGTCGGGCACATTTTTCCCGATACTTCCAAATGATTCCATCTGGCACATAAATTTCCGTCACGGGTTTTTGATAATCCAAGGCTTTAGCAAAGAATTTAGCTTTCTGGCATCCCACCACATAAATCGTGGAGAAGCTGTGAGTGAGCGATTGGAGAATGCGTCCTAAATGGTTGTAGGGAATATGACCCTCGTTCCAACGAAGTCCGTGCCTGTTTCTCGTCAGCCAGACATTCGTCTTTTGGTTTTTTTCACTCAGTTGGTGGAAGGGGTGAGGAGGAGCAAACGTCAACGATCCCACGATCAAAAAATCTTTTGTCGCATAGCCCAATTCTTTTAAAACGTAGGTAAATTCACCCTTCTTGTGGTTGTAGGACTGGAAACCCTCTAGATCGAGCACGATAAAGTTTTCTGAACACGCCACGGCGATGAATACGGTGATGTCTCCCACAAACAGGAAAAAAAGAATCGAAAAGGTATATATGTATAACAGGGAAGATCTAGAAAGGGGAAAAAAAACAATAAAACGTTTTAGAGTCGTCGTCTTGAAAGAGACATTTTTCTTTTCAAAGGGTTAAGAAGTCTCAAAGTTTCAAAGGTCTTTTTAAATGAAGTTATGATTATTATGATTATTAAAAAAAACTAAGAATCAAATCGATTTTATAGATAACCATATTCATAGGACCAAAGGGACTTACCAGCTCAGTTCACGTCTTCTTCTGTTCTCTGATGAAATCTCGCGGAGGACACACACTTTTATACTCGCGCGACATCTGTCGGGATCGCGACCCCATCTAAATGTCAGGGTCATTCCAACCTCTTAAAAAGATCGGGATGAAAGAAACACTTTGATAAAAAAATATATTTATGAAAAGATATCTGAGGGTCGAGAGAACATTTTCTCTCCCCACCCCCCGCCTATTTCAAAAAAAAATAAAAAGTCTTTCTTGTATCGCGTCAAGATTACAAAACAACTCACAGGACTTGTTTATCTCGATCTCGTCAGGGTCACCGTTTCACATAAGAAGATGGATGGACCCTGAACTTTAGACATGATAAAAATTAACTCTACCCGCCTTTTGTCTGGGAATAGGGTCTCACCGTTTCTAAAAATAGACCAGATCCCATTCTTGGAATTCTATTCTTTAGGAAAGGAGGAGTGATGGTCTATTTTTAGAAAGTGTGAGACAACATTCCCAGACAAAAGGGGGGTAGATTAATTTTTATCATGTCCAAGACATGATAAAAATTAACATTTTTTTTTTTTTTTTTTTAAGCCTGAAAATTTTTCTGAGAGAGCTGAGAAAGATTTTTCCTCCCAATCTTTTTCGACGATGAAAAGGGAAAAACTACTGATCCGATCTCCCTACGCTTTAGGGAAAAAAAACAAAAAAATACTTATGAAATATTCATGTGTTGAAATTGGCTATTCAAATAAGTGACATTTTGTTTCTCATTGGAACTGTTCAACGGCGAGTCCATTCGTCTCATTCTTTGGGGTAGGGGATGAAAGTACAGCGGTTTGTTGAAATCGATGATAATTTCCTCTTTAGTCGGCGGAACTGTAAATCTATCCCGTCTTAACTCTTCTAATCTCTTTGAAAGTCTTTCCACTTGCTCTGCTAAGGTTTCCTCGGTACTCATGGTCTCTCTTAGTTTAGGGAAGTCTTGACGTATTGGCTAGAGAACAGAGGGTCTTTTTCTCTCTATACATATATCATGTGGGAGCGTGTGATTTATAAATCCTTGTGAAATCTTTCTACGTCTTGTGTAACTTGGAAGATTCGTCTTGTGTAACTTGGAAAATTCTTCTTCTTCTCGTCGATTGGGTTGGAGTTATGGAAAAGAAATGGGATTGGAAAGAAATCAACATATTACAAAAAACAGAACTTTATTTTTTTTTCTCTAGGGATTTACATACCATTTCATTCATGAACATTCAAGGCTTCTCTCCAAGACCAAATTTTAGAAGAGGACCATAAAAAGTACACTTGAGGATCCTCTTTCAGGTCTAGGTGAGATAAGGGTTGAGACCAATATTCTTGGGTCTCTAAAGCATCCCAACTTAGACATTTATTATTATTATTAGAAAGTTCATCCTCCTCCTCCTCCTCATCGTCGCACGAGTTCTCCTGGGGAGATGCTTCCGCCTCCTCTTCGTCTTCAACAGCTTTGCTCTCGGAGGGGTAACAATGTAATTTCCGGAAAACGTAACTACCCTCCATCAAATGGTATCGAAAATTTCTCACCTTGTTCTCGGCACAATGAATCATCTTTTGGAAATATTGGTGTCGCGTGCATTTCGACTTGTTCCGCCACTCGGTTTTCCCTGGGATGTAAAACTCGTAAACGGATCGCTGGCAGAGCTTGCTGAAAAATTCGGCTTTATCGTATCCATTGACGTAGATCGTCTCCACATTTTCGGTCAGTATTTTCAGGATCGTAGGAAGATGCTCGTAGGAAAGACGACCCTCGGTCCATTGCAGGCCGTGTCGGTTATTTGTAGTCTGGTTGACCACAGCTTGATTGCGGGACGATACGTCATCGTAATGGACAGGAGGGAGAAAAATCATGGATCCGCATAAGGTTAAATCGCAAGTGATGTAGCCCAGTTTTTTCAAAATGAAACATATATCTCCCGTCTTTGGATCATAACAGTGAAAGTATTCCATGTGAAGAACAATGTAGGAATCTTTGAGAGGTTTGGCACTCAAAATGTCCATCTTCTTCAATTGAGAAAAAAAGAAAACAAAATTCTCTCTCTCTCTCTCTCGCTGTGTGTCCTGAAGGAAAAAATGGATAGCGTTCTCTCGCCGTCTCCTCTTTTATAGAGAGAGAGAGAGAAGGTTGCACGTGACAGGTCGTATGAATTCTGGGAAAGGTCACATTCGTATATATATTTGTTTTTGAATAATATCGTGCGTATCTCAATACACATCCATCATAATAATAATAAAGGTCACCTTGGAAAGAAAAAGAAATAAAAAACATGGAACTCGTGCTCGACTTTGAAGGTTTCTACGATTCTCAAGGAGCCTTTATTGTGAAAGAATTGGCTTACGTCACATTGGACGGTACTTCTCGAGGGGTATTTGTTTTTAAACCCCCGTTTCCATGGCAAATGCTCACCAAGAAAGAAAAACGAACCGCTGTGTGGGCGAGTGATTATTATCACGGCTTGTCGTGGTACGAAGGAGAAATTCCGTACAGTTATTTTCCATGGGTGTTAACGATGTTGACGGAACCCTTTTCCATGATTTGGGTGCGAGGAGAAAGAAACGGCGGTTTTTAGAGAAATGGTTGCAAAGATCCAATTATTGCATTTCGGGATCGACGCAAGAGATTCTCAAATACAATGGGATCGAACACATGAATTGTCCTAACCATACAAAAGGTTTTTTCCATTGCGCTCTACAAAAAGCGGTTCGGTATCATTATTATTTAAAGACACAGAGAAGAAATTCGCAAGGTCGATCCTGCACAATTCAATCTTGACAGAATTCATTTAAAAAATACATATATCACGTTACTTCTTCAACAGCACAGATGGTTCTGAAGCGAAACTTGGAATTTTGAAATAATAGATCAGGGAGAAATCATTCTTAAAAAAAATGGTAAAGTCTCGAATCGGCTGGGAGAAAAAAAATTTCTCAGAGCTAAAATAAAATTCTCTAATAAAAAAAAAAATTTTGGTTAATTTTTATCATGTCTTAGACATGATAAAAATTAATGACCCTCCCTTTTTGTCTGGGAAGGATGTCTCACCCTTTCTAAAAATAGACCATGACTCATCCTTTCTCTAATGGCGATCATTCTATGAATGAATCACGATTTGTTTTTCAAAAGAGTGAGACAACATTCCCAGACGATAAGGGAAGGGGGTCGTTAATTTTTATCATGTCTAAGACATGATAAAAATTAACAAAAAGTTTTTTTTTTCTGAGTTGGAGAATTTTTCTCAGCTCTGAAATTTTTTTTTCCAGCCGACTCAAGACTTTACCATTTATATTTACGAATAGTCTTTGGGTTCTTTATTTATTTATTTATTTATTTTCTTTTAAAAAGAAAAATTCTGAGCTAGACCTATCTATTGGCTTAACAATCTGGTCATAGAAACAGTCTAGAATCTCATTTTATTTTTCGAGGCTAATGCACGGGTTCTCCAATCAAAAGGGTTACTATAAAGGGATTGGTTTGAATGCATTTATCTGCAAATGTTGTAAGATTCTGTTGTTGAGAAGGGGGTATATTATTATTATTATTATTATTATTATTATTATTATTATTATTATTATTATTATTATTATTATTATTATGATGATGATGATGATTGTGGCAGATTCGTTTTCTACATGGAAGTCTAGTCTCCTCCGAAGACCTTTTCTGAGGATCGTCGATAGATGGTTTTTCAATAGGAATCGCTTCCCTCGGATCCTCAAGAGATAGAGGGGGATCCTGTCTTGACACATGGAGAGGATTTTCGGTTCCCTTATTCTCGAGGGGTCTTGACAAATTGAGAGGTCGCTCCTCTTCGAAAGGGAGAGATCTCTGCTCTTTGAGGAGTCTTGAGAAAGAGAGAGAAGTTTTGGTTCTCTAATCCTCGAGGGGTTTTGACAAATCGAGAGGTCCCTCATTTTCGAGGGGTCTTGATAAATGGAGAGGTTTTTCATCTTCGAGGGGGTTTGATAAAGGAAGAGGTCCCTCCTTCTCGAGGGGTCTTGAGAAAGGGAGAGGTTTTTCATCTTCGAGGAGGTTTGACAATGGGAGAGATCTCTCCTTCTCGAGGGGTCTCTCTTCCTCAAGGGGTCTTGAGAAAGGGAGAGGTTTTTCATCCTCGACGGGTTTTGACAAACGGAGAGGAATCTGAACAGGCTTCTCCTCATCCCCATCATTATCGAGGAGGATGAGGATAGGCTTTTGGAAAGGTTTTTTCTTTTTCTTCTGAACAGGCTCCTCTTGATGCTCGGGGAGAGGGATGGGGTAGTTGTTCCACCATTCTATTTTTTCTTGCTCGAGGACTTTTTCAAAAGTCGTGGCCTCCTTAAGATGAGACGAAGGAGGAGAGTCCTCGAGAAGAATATAATAGGTATTCTTCCCAGTCTTCTCGATCGAGAGAGGTTCGTGCAAACATTTGTGCAACCATTCACTAAAACGAACGAGAATCCCTTTTGTCTTCTCAAGAAGATCCATAATCCTATTCATTTGCGAGACGGTTAGAAAGTGGGACGTGTAAAAATATTTGGCTCGTTTCATTAACAAAATTTGTGCATCCAAAGGTGGAATGTCACGAGCCATCAACACGTTTTCGTCGGATAAAAATTCATCCCGCATCTTTTGACAACTTCCCACGGTATGATAACCCGCACATTTTGAAAAATCGGAGGCTTTCAAGTAAACGACTCCTTGGATGATATAAAAGGAAAGATCAACATATTTATATTTGAAAGGAATACACATAGTGAGCTGGGGATGCCTCCTCATGATCCACTTGGACAAAAATACGACTTTGGGGCTCTCCCCTTTTATTTATAGAGAGAAAGAGAGTGTGACCTTCCCTTCCCTCCTCCTCTCCCCCTGCTTCCTCTATCTCTGGACGTCCTTGGATTGGAAAGGGTGACTTTGAAAAAAAAAAAAGAAGGTCATGGTTGGATAATTTTTTGTTTATTAAATTATTACTTTCACTTCCTCATTCCCACACACATTCATCTTTTAAGAAAAGAAAAAGAGGTCATGGAGATAAGATTTCTTGGAAAGAAGAGAGAGAGATACAAAAAAAACAAATAAAACGGACGTCATAGAGCCTCTATATGTGTCTGTGTGTGTCTATATATATAAAAAGGCGAGAGTACTGGGCGAGATCATTTCTTTTCCATTGAGAGCCATGTAGCTGTTAGACGTTTTTCCAACTCAACGGATTTCGAACGGGGAGGATTTGAAGACGCTAAAGCAAATCTCCAACTTGAAAATTTTTTTGGCGTGTCATTGTGCGACATTTATTCCGCATTTACCACCTCATCAAGCGATCGTTTCTTTCAACCAAGATGTCGAATCCTCCAACCTGCTCGTTCAGAATATATACAGAAATTTATTCGAATCGCAAAAACGAAAGAGGAATCTCCCTTCTCTTGGAATCGGATGGATCGAGCTTTGAGACGGCCCATTCAAACAGACCGGCGATATACGGATCCGCGCACGAGTTTTCGGTGGAAGAATATTTTTCTCACGAAACGATATTTTACGTTTGGAGTGAGAACGACGGCTGAGGACGAAGTTCATATTGTTCAGACCACAGCCGCTCCTCTCGCTTATTACGAATCATCGTCCCCCAATCTGAAGGAAAGAAGTTTTAAAGTCAGCGACAGGATGAAATATAAGAAATATATTCTAAGACCTTTTCAAAACTATGTCGTTCCCCCGAAAACGCAATATCTCATCGTCACAACCCAGAAGAGTCTCTTTCTCGTCGATCGGTGCTCGTACTCGCTTTGGAAACCATTGAAAGAGGAGATTTCTTTCCAATCGCCGATGGTGTTTCAAGAAAAAGAAGAAAACCCTCCGCAACCTTTACCCATCCCTTCCTTAGATGATAAGAGGAGCTGGACCAAACCGTCATGGCCCGAAACAAAATCGACCCGGCAACGGAATGAAATTGAAGTCATCACAATTGAAGATGAGGAGGAAGAAAAAAATTACCTCTTAAAAAATGGTCGACTTACCGGAACCTACCTGGCGTGCAAGATCCGCTTCAGAATCCAGAAGCTTCTTCTTCTTCTTCCCCGACTTGTTCAAACAGGCAGCCTCTTTCGGACTCCTCACAGACAGAACCTCTTCCAGTATCCTCTTCTTCTTCTTCTTCTTCTCTAACCTGTCCCGACATCGTAGAGGTAGAATGTCAGACGGGTCCACAAGCTTCAAAAAGTCCCGACATCGTAGAGGTAGAATGTCAGCCGGGTCCACAAGTTCCAACGGGTCCAGAAATCATGGAGGCAGAATCACAGCCGGGTTCACAAGTTCCAACGGGTCCAGAAATCGTAGAGGTAGAATTTCAGCCGGGTTCACAAGTTCCAACGGGTCCAGAAATCATGGAGGTAGAATCGCAGCCGGGTCCAGACATCCTAGATCCCTCCACTCATCCCAAAGAGACTCCAAGTGTTTCAAGACAGCCTTGTGAGGATCCAGCCCTTCCCGTATGGAATGATTATATGGACTTACAAAATTTGGTGCAACAGGAAGGAGAAGAAAATAATCATACGGATGGGTGGGTCAAAGACTGTTTAGATCATTTAACCTCGAATGAAATTGAACTGTTATGGAATTGCATTTCTGAAATCACATCGGAAATGGGATAAAAACCAAAACAAAACAATTTTTTAATAACAAATTGGAGGAGGGTTATGATGTCAATTAAAAAAAATATTATATAGAGTCCAATCTTGGTGGTTCACTTCAGTTTTCCAGCATGAGGTGATCCACGTTTCCCGAAATATGGATCCCATTCCAAGAGAGATTGTGTAGAGCCTTCACTTCAGTTCTTTTTTTTCTACCAAGAGGAGAGGGTCCCCAAAGGGCAACCCATGTCCAAAGAGAGAAAGTGTAGAGCGTTCATTTCAGTTTTTTTTCCAAGTTTAGGGGAGGGAGGTCTCAAAATGACACCCCTATTTTCAAAGAGAGATGGTGTAGAGCGTTCATTTCTGTTTTTTTCCAAAGTTAGGGAGTTTTCAAATGACTACCCATTTCAGAGAAAGAGAGAGAGAGAGAGAGAGAAGGTGTAGAGCGTTCATTTCAGTTTTCCAACATTAGAAGGTCCCAAAATACCTTCTGAATTCAAAGAGAGATCGTGTAGAGCGTTCATTTTCAGTTCTCCAAGATCAGAAGAAGAGGGTCCGCTTTTCCCAAAAGGGCTTTCTGCATTCAGAGACAGCGAAGTGCAGACTTCAGTTTTCTCCCTCCCCAAGAATAGAGGGTCCCAAAATGGCTTCCCATTTCAAAGAGAGAGGGAGAGGCGTTCATTTCCATTCTCCAAGATAGGGTCGTCTGCTTTTTCCCAAAATGGCTTCCCAATTCAAAGAGAGAGAGTGAAAGGGTGTGTAGAGCGGTCATGTTCATTCTCCAAGATAGGGTCGTCAGCTTTTTCTCAAAATGGCATCTCCCCATTCAAAAAGAGATCGTGACCAATTTTTTCCAGTTTTTTCCAAGATGGGGGAGAGAAGAAAACCTAGGATGGAATAACACGACACACAGAGAGAAAAAAACGCCATCTTGTCCTTTTCTGATAGGGTACCGGTGTTCGAATACTTTTGTGACCGACTGTACATTTTAAAATTTCAAAAAATCGTTAGTAAAGGCCTTCCCCATAGTGAAAGATCGCGCACGGCTGGAAGCCGAGCTATATAGTTTCTATCAACGGGATATAGCAGAATTGACGGACTTTATTCTACGAAAAATTAAGCTAACGGATATGCTGTATGGGAAGAAACCCGATGCGGAGATTATTGAAATAATCTTACCAAGATTGTTACCCGCTGTTCAAGACTACTTTGAAATTAGAAACCCAAGCACATTGCAAGAACTCTTCGAATTGGCGGTGAAGTTTCAAAATCGCAGAATAGCAGAAAAAGCGAGAGGGGAAACATATTCTCAAAGTATCCGAAGGAAATCTTCAAATGAGGAAACCAGAAATGGAAATCGCTCTTATGGGGGAAAGAGCTATCAAGCTAACGCATCGAAACTCGAAGATCAAGGCCCAAAAAGAAAATTTGAAAATAAACATCCGCGTACCCAGAAGACACAGATTGAAAGGAAAGCTTTAAACGAGTAGAGGGGCCTGTGAAAGGGAGGGTCCAGAGCCCGGAAGTTTTAAAAAAACCCTCAAATAGACATTTAAATACGGTCATCGTAAAAAACTCACAGCTACCAATTATACAAGTCCTGGTTGGCGATGTACCAGTAGAAGCCCTCGTCGATACAGGAGCAGAAGGAAATTTTATGAGTGAAAATTTCTTCAAAAAGAATTTTTATAGGGTACGACTATTTAAAACCAAAAATACGGAAATTATAGCGGCGCAAGGAAAAACATGTCACTGCATCGGGAAATTATCATTAAACTTACAGGTAAAAGAGGAAAGTCTCAAAGTATTAATTTTTGTGGTGAAAGATCTGCAAAACTCTCTTATTTTAGGTATGGAGTTTTTAAGGGCCGCGAGGGCCAAATTAAATTTTCAAGATAGTTCCGTGGTGTTGGAGATGGACCAGAGGGTGGTGGAACCTGTGGAGACACCGCAATTGTACCTTAGCCATCTGAATGACCATGAAAGGAAAGCAATACAGCAAGTGGTGAGTAATTTTTCTCATTTATTTTCAGAAAAACCAGGAAACTGCCAAATAGTTACGCACAAGATTCAATTAAATGCCGAAAACCCTTGTAGGACTAAACCTTATCGGTATGACAAACTAAAAGACGTAATCATCGAAGAACATATTCAGGAGATGTTAAAGAATAAAATAATAACGCCCATAAATAGTGAGTACGCGAGTCCAGTCGTACTATGTAGGAGAAAGAACGAGTTTCCTCCTTCGGATAAAAGGGCTTGGAGGTTTGCTATTGATTACAGAAAACTAAATAGTATTACCAAATTTCCAGTTTACCCTTTCACGGTTATAGACGAGATCATTAGACAGATCAAATCGACAAGATATATGTCTACTTTGGACTTAACGTCTGGCTACTATCAAATAGCTATGAGACCCGAAGATATACATAAAACCGCGTTTATAACAAAATCGGGCACTTATGCATTTTTACGCATGCCTTTTGGGTTGTGTGGGGCCCCATCAACATTCCAGAGAGCTATGGACATTGTTCTAAAGCCTGTCCTAGGAAAATCAACTTTAATTTATCTAGATGATATAATTATAACGAGTAGTACGCTGGAACAACACATTAATGATCTAGAACAAGTTTTTAAATTATTAAAAGAGGCCGGTCTTACAATTAACGCCTCAAAATGCAAGTTCGCAACTAAAGAACTTAAATATCTCGGTTATAAAATTTCGCAAAAGGGTATAGAAACGCAAGATTCAAAAATAAAAGCTATTAAGAATTTCCCACCGCCCAACACCGCCAAGAAACTTTCTTCTTTCCTTTTGTTATGTTCTTACTATCGATCTTTCATAAAAGATTTCGCTAATATTGTTGAACCACTCTTAGTAATCAAAAGAAAAAAGGGTAAATTTACGTGGACAGCGGAAGCTAACACAGCATTTGAAAGATTAAAAGAAGCGCTTATTAATGCCCCTGTTTTAAAATTCCCGGAGGGGGACGAAAACCTGGAAATTGCAGCAGATGCGTCAGACTATGCGGTGGGGCGGTTCTTATGCAAAATAACCATCCTCTGGCATTTTTTAGTAAAACGTTGAATCAGACACAAAGGAATTATACAGCTACAGAAAGAGAAACATTAGCCGTATTAATGGCTGTACACAAATTTCGAGTTTATTTCGGCAAATCGCCAGTAACAGTCTTTTCGGATCATGCGGCTGTTGGTAGACTTTACTCGGGGAAAAACCTAACGTCCAGGTTAATAAGATGGGCTTTAAAACTCCAAGAATATAATATCACAATAAAATATAAACCGGGTAAGGAAAACAATGTAGCTGACGCACTTTCTCATATAAAACTGGACGATGAAGGAAATGAACTTAAATGCGCTGTGTTGACTTCAAAAATTTTAGATTCTAGAGATACGGTTATTACTGAACTGAAAGCTGATCCTGAATTTGGAAATATCTATGCTTATTTGAAAAACCCCGAAAGCTTCGAGCACACAGATATCGATGCGATAAGAAATAGAGCAAAAAACTATGAAATAATAGATAATTTATTATTCTATACGAAAACAACAAACGAAAATCTTGAGTATAAACCAGTCATCCCAGCCTCGCTTCGGTTAAGCATTTTGAAGGAATTACACGAAGCAAAAACAGCCGGCCATTTAGGGGTCAGAAAGACTTTAAAAAGGGTACGCGAGGCGGTATATTTCCCGCAATTATACAAAATGGTAACGGCGTATGTCAGGTCCTGCAATCAATGTTAGTTAATAAATGATATTAATTACAGCCCGGCCGGGTACTTAAATAGCATTCGCGCTACATTTCCGAATGAAATTTTAGGCATAGATCTTCTTGGTCCCTTCCCCCAGAGCGAGTTAAATAAAAATCGTTTTCTTTTAGTAATAGTAGATCATTTTTCAAAATGGACAGAAATTGTTCCACTTAAACGCGCGTCAGCCAAAACAGTCGCAGATGCATTCTTACACAGATACATTTTAAAATACGGTGCACCGATAAAAGTCATTAGCGATAACGGAAAACAATTCATTAGTCAAATATTTGAAAACATATGCAATGGACTTGGCATACGCCATATCAAAATGGTTCCGTATAGACCACAGGCTAACATAGCAGAAAGAGTTAATAAAAACATAGTAAAAATAATTCGCAGTTACGTGAGCACACATCACAAGCGCTGGGATGGCTACATAAATGAATTAGCTTATGCTTTAAGAACGGCACATCATGATACTACGGGAAAAACTCCAGCAGAATTAGTCTTAGGCCGAAAATTAATTACGCCTTTAGATAAATTATTCTTTGTGCAACAAAGAGAGCAGGAGTTTAAACAAAAAGATGTGCAAAAGCTGATTGATCAGGCGCTTAAAACCTCGGATACGGCAAGAAATAGGCAGAAAATATATTATGATAGAAAACGCCGTGAAGCAGATTTTAAAGTTGGGGATAAAGTATTGAAGCGGAAATTTTCTTTATCAAGTGCCCCAGACAATTTTATGGCAAAGCTAGCTCCAAAGTTTGAAGGCCCCTATGTAATTCAGGAAATCAAAGGAGTAGTATTATATCTTAAGAACGAGAGAGGGAAAATCTGTAAAGCAAGTCCCGACCAGGTGAAAAAATACTATAATCCAAATGATTTTGAAATCCTTAAAAGTTTCTTGCAGGACTCAAGTCTAAACGAAATAGAAGGTCCAGAGACAACAACAACTATTCCACCACCCAAGAAACAGAGAACTGAAGAGAGACCTAGCCCTTCTACAATCCGGACGTCGGTATCAAAAAGAAAAAATAATTTTCAAACTCCAGCGTTTAAGAAAAACAAAAATACAGATGCACCGGGTAAAGAAACCGTGGTAAAGAGAAAAACACCACCTACAAAGGATTGCAGGAAAAATTATACATCAAGGAGAACGCGCACACGGCCACAGAGTCAGGTGCCAGCAAGGCCGCCGTTCCGGAAACTGAAACGGCAACAGGAGGCACAAAAATACGATGAACAGAAGAAATTCAAGAAGGACTCCAGACCGGAGGACGTCAAGACCAGCCGTCCCAGGGAAAAACGGAAATGCCAACAACCAGACGATTACTCCGCCAAGAGGCCAGCATGTAGAGGACGCAAAAGAAAAAGTAATGTGGACGACACTCGGAGGGCAGTAAGGAGAAGATTAACATCCATGAAACCTCTAACTTGGGACCAATTTTGCCAAAAACGAATGACGGAGTTTCAAGCATCGAAAACTCAAAGATAAGTTAAAACCTTCTATAATTTTTTTTTCTCTTTTGTTCCGAAATGTTATGCATAAGTACGAAGTTCTATGTTTTGACGAAAGTCAATATGTCTCGGTTGAGACTTAGTTTTGTTTTACTTTATTTAGCTAAGGCAAAAGTATTATTTCCTTTAAGTGTAAAAGCTAAAAACAAGCATTTTCTGTTGGTCGAAAGACTAATTCTGTTATGTTAAAGCCAAAATTTGGCCGAAGATAAAAATAACTTCGTATTCTTGTATTAATAAGAATTTTAGTTTCAGTGCCGCCAGCTTGGCGAAGAATGAGTAAAGTAAAAATTTATTTTCTCTTATTCATTTTATGGTAAATTGTAAAAATCATATGTATTAAAATTTTGTAAATGTACGTAAATACTTGAATGTTATGTAAAAGTAGAATTTAGTCTAGAAGCATAAAATTCTAGATGCTAAAAGGGAATGCTTAAAAGCAATGAAGTCGAAATTTAAGTATTAAATTGTAGATAAAGTCATGCTTTAGAGCGAAAGCCTGCATGTTTAAAGATGAATGAGAGGGAAGTTAGAATGAATGTGTTTTGTAGGGTTCTCCACCTACATTTGAATTTTTAAGAATATTAAAGTAGCTCATTGAGTTGTAGAATGTCGAGTAAGGTGTGTCTATTTGGTCGTTGAATTCTAACAAATCATGGTGGTTAGGGGAAGTGTTGTAAGACTAAAACACGAATATTCCCGTTTGACACCACACACGGTGGAGAGCCAGGGTAAAGTTAAATTAATGCTTGAAAAATTGAATGAGTGTGAAGTAAGCAATAACTAAGAAAAACGAATCGTTAAAAACAAAAATTTATTGTGTCAAGAAAATGTAAATTATAATGTATGTAGAAAGATACTGATACTTATTCCTTCCAGATGCTGAAAGGAAAGACCAAGATTGATTGATGAAGTCCAGGAAAAGTTGCTGTAAGAAGAGAGCTTTATAACGATCAACAGAATTTTAGTATACAATTTGTTACATAAGATTTTTTTTTTTTTGTGTAAACGAGGTTCTCGCCAGTTAGTTCAGAATTAGAGAAACTTACAACAGGTCGTTTGTAGGACCTGCTTCCAAGTTTTCCAAATTCTGACAGCGGCAAATGTAGGGTTTATATTTACTTCAACTAATATTTATTTTAAGTTTAAACTATCTTTCCTGTCAAGCCTTACTTTCCCCTGGAACTGCCAATGCCAGAATATGTAAATTTTAGTAGAACGCGCAAGGATTCAAATTATCAGCGGAAGTATTATGATTTAAATAGGAAGGAAACGAGTTCGGTGTGTGATATTCTTACTTCACGAGCGCGGAGGTAGTTAGCGAGAAATTGACGACCCCGCGTTTCGGCCTATGTGCTTGGCGGGAAGTAGTGTTAATCGTTCAAGTGAGCTTCAAGTCTACTGAATTAGCAGCGGTATTGTAAAACGCGGTGAGTTAGTTATTTTAGAGAGCCTCGTAGTTAGAGTCTTGTCTTTAAGTTCTTTTCAGGTTATTATTTTTATTTGACCGCCGAGTTGGCGCAGTCTGTGAGCGTCAAGAGCACGCAATTGTAATTTATTACGTTGAATAAAAAGGGACTTAAACCCTTTACAAGACTCTGTGTTTTATCCAGTTTTCACAGTCACCCCTTGGTTGCGTGCAAGTTGGAGGCGCGCAACGTTACACAGTTTAAAATTAATGTAACAATTACGTCTGTTTCAATTAAAATAAGATTAGAAAATTTCAAGATATTCATTTTAAAATATAAACGAAAGTAATATTAATTGACAAAGTATTTTATCTTCAAAAATAAATATTTCTTTAGTTTATGATGAAAAAGCTTATTAGTATATTATATAACAGACCTTAGAGCTTTAGCACTTTTCTATGGTAATTGAAAATATTTCCCTTTTTTTTGTGTGTATGCGTGCATGCATTTTGGAATAGGTAGCAAAGATTTTACAACACAAATAGAAAAAGCACTTTTTTTATTCAACATATTATACACATTCTGCAGAAAATATTCATTTAAAAAAATGAATTACAAGTCTGAAAATATTAAGAAAAAATAGGTTAGTTTCACTCTCTTATTTTGTACCTTAAACACATAACATATTTCATTTCCGCTACATACATAAACTATTTTTTTAATGTTTTCAATTTCCGTTGCTTAATTAAATTATTGCTTAAAAGATTATCATTTAACTTTTTGCAGTAATTATTTAGAAAAATATTTGTTGATGATTGTATGATATTTTTTCAAAATAATCTGAGGGTTATGAAGTTTTGCACAGTCATTCAGTTCCAAAAAAAAATTTTCATGAAGTAAATTTAAAGTAATTTTACACGCTGTATCTCGTGGATTAGCCGAAAATAAAAATTTTTCTCATATTCGTCTGAAATTAGTTTCTTCGCATTAATAAAATTATATATAACAGCATGTAAAATATCAGGATGAGGATACATTAGTCCTCTATCAAAAACCTTAATCCATGAGTGAATATTTTCATCATTTTCCAAAGCTAATTCCTTATCAATAGTAATACTGGATTTACATACATCACATTTTAACTTTTTTAGGATACTGTAACAGCAATATCCAGCTATATATGTTAAAATAGGTATATCCAGTTTTATGTCGTGTATGTCACTATCATCAACTGTTATATCATCTATGAACGTTTGAACATCAGTGTCATTAAAAGCTTGTTCTTCGGCGTCTTTAAAATCTGATATATGAAGAGGAATTTTTCCAAATTTTGAAGAATTTATTAAGGTTGTTTAAGTACTCTTAAGTCTTAATTTACCCTCTATTTCATAAACCTGTCTGATTGAAATATTATGGTGAGCTCCAGCCAGTTGCCTATACTTACCAAATCTAGCCTCTAACATATCCGTTTGTATTTTGCCAAGTAAAAGGTATTCAAAACCCAGTTCATTTATACAATAACTTGACATCTCAATTAAAGCATATGTTGTGTGAGATAATGCAAAGTGAGTTTCTTTAGTTAGGAAACCAGATGCTAAATTCAAATTTTTCCAACTATTTAACCAATTCAAAAATTTGTTCATAAAAATATATTTTTCATTATTGTCTGCCACAGTGAAAGGTGTTTCAAATGTATAATTTTTATAAGCCACTTTAAAAATAGATTTTACATTTACAATTGACCACCAGGTGTTTATTATTTTAATAAATTTTCCAGTTTCTTGAAAGTTTATTATTTCTTTCTGCTGCCCAAATAAAAACAATGCTTCAACAACATTATCATTAAAAATTTGCAATGCAAGCTTTACACTTTGTTTTTCTAAGTTAGTTTTATAGAGAGCTTTTATTGTCAGACCATAAGCATACTTTAATAATTTACCAGTTTCAAATTCATGTAATTTTTTAATACAAGAAATGATGCAGTTTCAATATGTGAAGCATCATCAAAACTTGGAAAAAACATACTCTGATTATTATTTTTTGATTTACCCAGTTATTTCTAATACATTTTAAAATATGCACTGTATCAATAATAAAAAAACAATGGCCTAGATTTGTCAACAGGATTTTGATAAACGATACTAACTTTAGGTGGTTCTGAAAACAGAGACATAGCCTTTTTATTAATTGGATTATTGTCGGTGACAACAGCAATTATTTTCCCAATATTTTCTAATCCCACTATATTTTTTTAATATAAATATGCAAGTTATCTGCACTAAGTGTTTTCACTGGCAAAATATGTACAACATCCTTATAAACAGATAACAGGCTACGAATCATGAAAACATATGCACTAGATGCAGCCTTTTTACAATTATATGCCATTCCACAAAAATTACCACCTTTATAATCAAATGCTTGATTTAGATGGATTTCATCAATCATCAAAATAACAGGCAGATTTTTTTCTGATAATTCTTGAAATTTAAATTTTATGTAACGTAGGAATTTTTGGTTGAATTGTTCATTTACTGGATGTTTATTAAAATCTGAAAAAAAATTTTGTATGGTCCGTGGATGTGGCATAATAATATTTTCCGAATTTCGAATAAAATTATATGCGTGTGGTGAAATCGTGTGAAGTAAAGTAGAAAATATTAAAAAATCTGCGGAATACCTATATTGTTGTTTTTCAGAGTTAAAGTTTGATATTTGCTCAAGGAGAAAATTTATTTCATTGCTCTTGTATGGAATTCTCTCTTTTAAGGTCGTCATCAATTCACTTACAATTTGTAAGTAACGTTGAATATTGTCTTCAGATGAAGCATTAGAGACAAATAAGTCCACACTTTCTAAAATACTTAAAAGATCTTTAAGGTTATTAATTTTTGATGGGATTAGGTCTTGCTTCAATGATTTAATTGGTACATTTCTAATGGCTACAGATATATTCAAATTACAACCAATAATTAGCGATTTTAGAATTCTTGGATTATTGTCATTAGAAGAAATATTAAGAATCATGGTATGAATGGGCCTGTGTATAACTATCCAGTTATTTGGTAACATCACAGTATCAAAACAAATTTTTAGTTCATCTAAGCTATAAAACATGTGTTTTCTTTCATACTCTTCCTTTTCAGCTAAGCTACAGACTACTGCTTTTTCAAGTGCATCTCTTTCTCTTTTAAGTCTTTTAAGCTCTGGTTATTCCCTAGATGAAACACTGGAGCTAAGATGACTCGGACCATCAGGAAACAGACTTGGAATTGCTCCATTTTTTAAACGAGGATATGAAAGTGGTACAATTACCTTCTTTCCAGTTTTTTCATCAAAGAATTCAGTTTGTCTCAGAACATCATGTTGTTTGAAGTGAAACTCACACACCTTTCAATACAAAAAAGAATAAATAAATAAACATGCATTAAAGTTTAAAAAAATATAAAATGGTAAGCATTTTGCCATCCTTTTAAACACATGCATAGACCTTCTAAGTCTAATCTAATCTAAGCGTATAATGTGTATGCTAAAGATTACCAACTAAAAAAAAAAAAGAAAGAAAAGAAATCGATGCCTTCGTGGAGGACACTTTAAGGGGATTTGACTTGTATACATTTGGGAAAAACCCCGAACTTAATGACCAGTGTTCAGCAACTTTGCCGCTCAGCTGCTGGTGGATCTAAGCAAGAGTTTATCAGGTTTTTTTACACTCTCGCTGACCTCGCAGTCTACCAGTCTGCTCTTGCACTCACTTCTACTAACATTTTTTTCTTTTTTTTAAGCATTATTATTAAGCATAGTTTTTTTTTTTTTTTTTTTTTTTTTTTTTTTTTTTTTTTTCCATTTGCATTTGCATTTGCACCACATGCAGTTCAACAACACAACCACAAAATTTTTTAAAAGCTTAACAGCAGGATATGTTTATAATTCCCGATGTAGTGTTAAATGCTAGCATACATTTTTCTATTTTTTCACTCTTTTCTTAGTCATCATATCAATGTTAAATTTTCTTTTCCTGTTTTTATTATAAACTTTATTAAATATCACGTTCTTTGCATTTAGGCCATATGAAATTCAATTCAATAGCAAAATCAGAAAATATTCGATACTAGAAGATAAAAATCTTACATTCCCAAATGGCAATAATCTCGTGTGTTGGAGATGAAAATATTATATTTCAAACAGTGTTGCTACATGTAGATTCTTCGTTATTTAGTTTCTTTAAAAATAATACAAAGCGATAATATTTGATGGCAATAATTTGAAAAAGGCTACAGCTATTTAATCCACTTTAAACGGCAAAATCCCAAAAGAAAATTAAAAACCCTTTTGAGCTAAAAAGAGCCATGGATGCTTTAGCAAAGTTTTGAAAGTGTAAACAATTAGCAAATGTTTGTTGTTTATCATATGCCAAATGCACAGATCAAGTAACATATAACTGCTACATCCTAAATATTTTTCTCTTCAGTTATTTGAGGACAACACTTGGTTATTGAAGTACAATCAAAAAGTTGATAATACAGTTATGTAAAGAATATGATGAATCCTCAATTTGATGGATAAAGCAATCCGCATTCACTCCTGGCATTCGGATATAAATTTACTGTCTCTTTTGCTGAACATTTTGAGAACTGACATGTTCACAACCAGAAGTACAAATTTACTTGTATACATATGTATGTTTATACTTAAGAACATAAAACATAAATCATTAAAAAAATTGCTCCTTTATTATTATTATTATTAAGAGAAATATAAGTGCTAAAGTAATGAAATAAAAAAGAGAAAAACAAGAATTTGTATATTTAAGAGTTCACTTGCAGAAATCAAATGTCTTAGGCTATTATGTGATTTTTAAGTGAAAATTTCACAATCATGTGTTTGACAATATATTCCTGTGGATTGCTCATTTAATTCCATGTATTTTTTTTTTTTTTTTTTTTTTTTTTTTTTTTTTTTTTACTTTTTCAAAATTTTTTAAATATACATAATTTATTAATACAATAAAACATTTTTACATTCAGCTGCAACAGCTACAAATAAATCAAACACCAGTAAGTGCTTTTAGATAAAAACTTAATGCCAGGAACAAGTTAGGCGTTATTGGTATAAGAAACTCATATATATTTGTGTATGGAACACTTTAATAAGCTAATGAGGATTTATGCTACCATGCACAGTGAAAACTAGTAAGCTTACAATATGTGGCAATTTTACTTAGCAGGTTATTTTAACACCCAGTAACCTACTCCAAAAATTAAAATAACTACGGTGAAACACTATTCAGTTTATATGTTTGTTTTCTTTTACTTATAATTCTTAATTTTTTAACGGTTTTTTCAATTAGTAAAATTTAGAACGTTGCATCGTTAGCATTAATTTCCTGTTTACATGATCTATGAGCAAAATGCATTCTCAAATGCTCCTAGAATATAATAGGGTATTGCATACATTCAACTGTAAAAAGAAAAAAATATATAAAAGGTATAATGGGACTTAATCAAAATCAGAGCAATTAATAATATACCAAACAGTTAGATATTTAAATCTAAAACAACTTTAAATTAACGCCTTTAATATTGATACATTTTGTATGCTTATCTAATAAATCAAAATTATATGAACATTATAAGATAGGTGGATTTTATATTGAATACTTATTGAAAAAAGGATTCATTTTATAATCACTTTAAAATTCAACATAAGCTCTGTATTACATAAATGAAAATTCTTGCAAGATTAATGAATCACAGACCAATGTACATGTTAAGAAATCTCGATGGTCCTGAGGAAATATAAATTAAACAGTTCATTAATAATTCTCATTCATAATGTGTATAAAAGGAATTTAAGCCTATTAAATAAGTACATAACCATGCTTGTATGGAAAGCAATGAAACGCTAAAATAAAAGTTCGTTTTATTTGCTTTGGTTGAATGCGATAGAATTTTAGTATGTTATTTCCCTTGCAGTCGGAATTTTTTGTTTAACATTTTCAAGTCACTTATGTTTCAATAGCATTAATCTTTCAGGAATTTTCTAATTTAGAAATGGAATGCATGTTTACCTTTGAATGTTTGGTAGGCTGGAATCCATCTTGCCGTTTGCAGTTCCAAATCCATTTCTTTTTTAGTTCTTCTTCCGCAGGGAAACTAAATACGGCCACCTTCGGGCCATTCTTGTAGTTTCCTTTTGCATGTTGCAAAACAGCATTTGTGTGGCATAGTAAAAAAAAAAATAATAATAATTCGCAAATGTAAAATATTCAACTACAGCGTACTACACTTTCAAACAACAGTCGGTTCACTATACTACCAGGGCACGAGGCAGGTGTTGACAAAGTGGAGAGACGACTTTCGTGATGTCAGAGCGTTCAAGCAACCCTAGAGCCCTGGCTTTGTATGTAAGAGGTACTGTCTTTACCTGGTTAAGGCAGGGAGTAGAACTGGGCTTGGATGACAGAAAAAGCAACTCATTCCATGCTGCTTCAAGTCTATGACACACTTCATTAACTGTATTAGCTGGAGAGGGTTGGCGGGCCAGTCTCTCAAAAACCCATGACCAGATGTTTTCAGTGGGTGACAGATCTGGAGACCAGGCAGTCCAGGGCAGCAATCGAATACCCTGTGTACAGAGGAAGGTCAGAACACGACGTGCAACATGTGGCCATGCATTATCTTGTTGTAAGATGGCGTTTGGGGGCTTCGAAGATAGGGCAGAATTACTGGACGTAAGATGTCTGAAATGTACCTATCTGCGTTCAAACTGCCGTCGATCTGAACTAGGGATGTGCGTGTCGTGTACCCAATGGATGCCCAAACCATCACACCAGGTGCAGAGCCCCTATACCGATATCGAATGCAAGCAGGCGACGTGCGGTCTCATCGGGGCCTCCAGACACGTACACTGCCATCAGAATACTGCAATACTCATCTGAAAAGACGATATTGTGCCACTCCTGTATCCAACTTTGTCGTTCACCGCACTAGAGTCGCCGTCTCTCTCTATATGCTGCATTGTTAAGGGAAGCCACAGTAATGGGCGCCGTGCTAATAGACCACGCTGCTGCCAAACGTCGACGCATCATACGAGCGGGTACTGCGCATGCTGCAAACATGCTCATTTTTTCACTAATGGTCCTTGATGTGGTTGTACGGTTTTGCAGGTCTGACTTCACAATACGACTGTCCTCTCGGGCATTATTCATGGGAGGGTTTGAGATCATGCATACAGTTCAGTATGACCCTCACCAACCCATTGATTCCGTATTCGCATGGCAGTGGTTGAATGTCGACCAGTGCGACGAGCGATATAACGGAACGATAATTCATACTCTCGATAGACAACAATCCTGCCAGTAACAAATTTCGACACTGGCTGGTAAGCATTTGTTCTTCTTATTCGAGGCATAACACGATATCCTGAGAAAACTTCGACCTCACAAAGCGCATTCCGAATGAGAAATCTACTACAAAATTTTTCTTTTATGCAGAGCTTCAGATGTCGTTTCTCCCTCCTGCATCGTCTAAATCCTCTGAAATGCTAATCATTTGCGTATCCCAACCTGTTCTTCCTTTCATTGTATTTTGATGTTCATCAGATCATTCTCTCCTGGTGTTGCAATTTTAATGTCAAGCAGTGTATTTTTTCGAAGTTTCTTTTTTACGTTGCCACAAAGATGAATGATTTATTTTTATATTTTGGAGACAACCGTTTTCTGAAAATCTCGTTTTATGTCATCGCAGCGATGATTTTATCTTGAAACACGCTATTGATCTCGCTCAAAGTAAAACTGAGGCTCTGCTAGTTACACCTCGTCAGAGCGGTCACCTAGATCAGTTTACACCTGTCAGAGCGGCTCGGAGCGAGTCGCTCGTTATGATTACTTTGACAATGTAAACGCTCACTTCGACGGAATAGAAACGTAGGGAAGATGAGTCAGCGCTTCCGTTTCTACTTTGAACCTGTTGAAAAATCTATACGGGCAGTTACTCCGAGCAGCGTTCGCAGGGACGTCGTGACAGTGAGTTTTATAATGCCGAGATAAGCGATAGCCAAACCAGGGCATTTTTTAATGCACACGCATCTTATGAAGAGTTTTAGGGAACACTTCACTGCTTCATTAAGATGTTGCATACTTCTATAATTATGTGACCTTATATTCATTTTTCTACAAGCATTCCTACATGAAGATTCAATAAATATATGATATTATAAACTATAAAAATAAAAATGGAATGATGGAATTATGATCTGTTTTATTGGGGATATTTAAATTTCTTGCTTTGTATAAAAACATTCTGGGCTATAATTCGTTACAATTCAGCTTAGATGTGAAACATGTTCAGCTTGGATGTGTGAGTGTACTGAAGGTGTATTAAGTTTTATAAAAATTGTGCAAGATGAATTCTAATCTTCTTAAACTAACCGTTTTAGCATTTTAAAAGTAAAGTATAATCACTATATTTAACCATTATTAATTTGTTGATATCACTTTGTGTGTTGTCCAGAAATACAATTTCAGTAGGATTCAAGAGTAAGAATTTGCGATAAATATCTTCCTGTTGGAAACTATGTCATACTATATATATTCTTTTACCTGTGGTTCTCCCAGGTTCATGCTCCCAAGTTTTTTCCTACTTCTTATTTATTTAAGATTTTCTGAATAATTAGGTAGATATTATACAGTTTACTTCTGCCGTGTTAATGGTAGCTTTGAATAAATATTCCATGTGTTAATTTTGCATTCTTCTCTAGAAATAACACAGTTCCAGTCAGAACTACATGTACAAATTAATTACATGCACAGAGAGATACTGATTCTGTGGATTCTGGATGAATAAATATATTCTTTCTATTAATAAATAATAAAACACATTATTACTTTTATATTATTTTGTAAATGATTAATTAGGTGTAAATAAACAGTTGTATATAGTAGAAAAACTTTGTTAATTTGAATTTCAGTAACCACAGTTGACTAAATAACTTCTCTCAAACTGAGTTTCTTTTAAATTCTTGTATCTGATATGCAATAACGTTTTTGTAACTTTGGACATTCTCGTCCGAAATTCATTTAATAGTTCATTTGATACTCCTAATTCATCGCGGCAAGCTACCCAGTCACGTACCCATTTCCTTTTCTTCTTCTTTTTTTCCCCACTCTCAAGACCAGAAATTAATTCGTTTGAAACTGCTTCGCAGACTTCAAGCACTGCAGCCAAAGAACATCTAAGTATGTTACATGCATATTCTTTCCTGCAGCTGCCACGTCGGTATCCATTTCGTAAACAAACGGAGGCGAGTTGTCAGTCCACTCTGATAGATTGCTTACACCAATCAGAGTGGACTGACAACTCGCCTCCGAAAAAAAAAAAAAAGAAGAAGAAGAAGAAGAAAAGGAAATGGGTACGTGACTGGGTAGCTTGCCGCGATGAATTAGGAGTATCAAATGAACTATTAAATGAATTTCGGACGAGAATGTCCAAAGTTACAAAAACGTTATTGCATATCAGATACAAGAATTTAAAAGAAACTCAGTTTGAGAGAAGTTATTTAATCAACTGTGGTTACTGAAATTCAAATTAACAAAGTTTTTCTACTATATACAACTGCTTATTTACACCTAATTAATCATTTACAAAATAATATAAAAGTAATAATGTGTTTTATTATTTATTAATAGAAAGAATATATTTATTCATCCAGAATCCACAGAATCAGTATCTCTCTGTGCATGTAATTAATTTGTACATGTAGTTCTGACTGGAACTGTGTTATTTCTAGAAAAGAATGCAAAATTAACACATGGAATATTTATTCAAAGCTACCATTAACACGACAGAAGTAAACTGTATAATATCTACCTAATTATTCAGAAAATCTTAAATAAATAAGAAGTAGGAAAAAACTTGGGAGCATGAACCTGGGAGAACCACAGGTAAAAGAATATATATAGTATGACATAGTTTCCAACAGGAAGATATTTATCGCAAATTCTTACTCTTGAATCCTACTGAAATTGTATTTCTGGACAACACACAAAGTGATATCAACAAATTAATAATGGTTAAATATAGTGATTATACTTTACTTTTAAAATGCTAAAACGGATAGTTTAAGAAGATTAGAATTCATCTAGCATAATTTGTATAAACCTTAGTACACCTTCAGGACTTGCACTCACGCATTCAAGCTGAATATGTTTCATATCCAAGCTGAATTGTAACGAATTATAGCCCAGAATGTTTTTATACAAAGCAAGAAATTTAAATATCCCCAATAAAACAGATCATAATTCCATTATTCCATTTTTATTTTTATAGTTTATAATATCATATATTTATTGCATCTTCATGTAGGAATGCTTGTAGAAAAATGAATATAAGCTCACATAATTATAGAAGTATGCAACATCTTAATGAAGCAGTGAAGTGTTCCCTAAAACACTTCATAAGATGCGTATGCATTAAAAAATGCCCTGGTTTGGCTATCGCTTAATCTCGGCATTATAGAACTCACTGTCACGACGTCCCTGCGAACGCTGCTCGGAGTAACTGCCCGTATAGATTTTTCAACAGGTTCAAAGTAGAAACGGAAGCGCTGACTCATCTTCCCTACGTTTCTAATTCGTCGAAATGAGCGTTTACATTGTAATACATTGTTACAAAGTAATCGTAACGAGAGACTCCGAGCCGCTCTGAGAGGTGTAAACTGACCTTTAGTGGAACGGAAACCTCTATTGCAAGTTGCACCATATGTGGAGCCGTTGACTGCAACAGCTTCAAACCCGCTAGACAGTATGACGGTCTTCCAACCCTCTTTCCCTACTACTTTCCACTCGAGAAGACTTTCGTCTCAAAGTGCATTTTGAGGGTGTCCTTACCATACAATTTACATATACAAACATCCATTCCTTCTCGGGGACCCGAGCTTGCCTAAACATTCAAGCAAGACTGCTAATGTCCAACAACAGAAAGAGATGTGAGTGTTAACTCACAGAAGCTACCTGAATTTCTATAGCCATTTTGTTACTGAGAGGTGGTCTAGTATAGATTGGAATTTCCACTAAAGAACAAAACCTGACACATATTCATTATATAATCTGCACAAAATAATGTCACAAAGGGAAAGAGACAAATCTCTGAACAGTATAGGACACCATATGTATAATCATATGCATAATTATGTGATGTAATTACAAGAATACAATAGTTAAAATATACTTATATAGATTACATGTCAGGTGATATTAGAATTATTACAGATTAGCTATCAATAAACTATCACATTATTTTAAAATACAGTGTTCTGCTTGACTAGCAGAAAATATTTAGCTATTATAAATAACATTTTCGAGTTTTACGGAATTACCAGTAATCGGGAGTCGAGTTGGAGAGGTCCTACTGTATAGCAGTAAATTGCTGATCAAAAGCTTTACTGATACTTTTATTGCTTACGTTATATATATTAGGTACATTATTTTTGCTATAAAATATGCTAGATGGCAAAAAATAAATAAATAATAAAACAATAAGGAATTCAAAAAATGTATATTTACTGTATTGCTCCATAACTAAATCTTCCCCCGTCTGTCAATTCTTACTTCAAAATTGTCTCACAAAATATTGCAAACAATATGCGTGATATTAACGCGAAACACCAACCACAGAAAATATTTGATACATATTTTATGATAGGAAAAAGTGACTCACACCTGCGGATATTTTGCGCAACTAAGTCACATTTAAAGCGTTCTCTTAGTTTTCTTGATTTCCCTTTGTAACGTGGTTCGTGCAAGTTTTCCTAATTGTCGCAGATCTCTAATGAAGATATTATTTATTGAAAAAATTATCGTGTATAAGTGATGCTGTTCGTTTCAGATTCGCGGTATTCAAGAATCCATTGCCCTTTCTTTTGAAAGCTGCTCAAGGAAATTTTTATAAATCATTGCAAATTCCTGTCGGAAAAATTCAAGTATCGAAAATTTTAGTCATTAAGAAACACGAGTGTAGTGGCTGACGGCACCATTCGCTAGAAAAGCTCGAATTCTATCTGCATAAAACGGTGGTGGTGCCATCTAGCGAGTTGCTTGGTAATTACATTTAACACACAGCAGATCTTTCTTTCGCCAAATACTGTTCGTTAAATCTCACGGATTCTATGATAATTCCAATACCTAAAAATGCAGAAAATCAATAGAATTAATATTACCTTTATTATTTGTAGGCATTACGTTTAGATCATCTGTACATACAGGACTGGTTTAAGCAGGGCCGTTCCTAGGCCATTGGCTGCCCGCGTACTTTCCTAAGATTGCCGCCCTCAAATTTAAAATAAGAAATGCTCAATGATTAATAAAACTTTAAATGATTAAATGATTTAAAAACTTATCAATGATTAAAAAACTTTGATTAATAAAACTAATCTCATACTCACTAAGTACATACATATGACAAATTGTATAAAACGTACTTACGTATGACAAGTACTTACAATGAAATTTAAATATTTAGGCGTCGTATCGCGTGAGTCCGTCTGCAGCTGATTTTGACCGCCCGCGTACTTTTACGCCCTACACCCCCGCTAGAAACGGCCCTGGGTTTAAGCAATTTCGGCTCCCACGCACGCAATTTGGATGGAACATGGGAACTTCTCCGTTAAAACTGTATGTTCTACCGCAGATTCTGATTATTACATAATTTATAAGCAGTAATTATTGTTTATTTTGAAGACAAAAGTTGTAAGCCCTTAAATAATATGTTTAGCGTATCAACAATTCTCATATAATTTTCTATATCCAAATAGAATGCAAGCGTAGTAAAAAACTGTAATACGATTAATTAAAGTGCACAAAACATAACTATAACGGAGAAATCTAACATATTTTAACCAAATTCAAAGTTACAACACATTTAACAATAAAACATGCAGTATTTTAAAACGCGTAAAGAAATAAGAATGTCCCAATGTATTATATTTTACACCATATATCTTTTAGTTTTTTTTTTTTTATTTTATTTTTATTTTTTCCCCGAGATTTTACAAAACTATTCTGTAAATATACACTTAAAAGTGCGCAGTCTAACATTATTTCAAATTAGTTTTATGGTTTTTCATAAAAGTCTTTTGTTCTCACAGTTTTGTTACCATAAGATCACATATTTTCGTTTCTTTTCTGATTTCTTTCAGTCTGTGATTTTCTTTTTTCTATTTTGCTTACTTATTTTCATAGTTCTTGCTTTTGATAAACAAACGCCTTTTACTTGTTAATGACCAGAGAATATAACGATGTCATTTTTCTGTTATTAGAGAAAAATATCTCGATAGTCTTTCTTTCATTGAAAATTGGAAATAATTTATTTTCTTTAGCTATGAAAAGCTGTTCTGAGCTGCGGCAACAGACGAATTTATCACGCACGCACAAACAAATTTTTAACATAACTGAGACATTTGGAAAAATATCTTCCAAACCTTTTTTTCGTAAATATAATACAATACTTCCCCACAACTGCTTGGCAGTTTGTCTTAGAAAAAAAAAAAAATTTTTTTTTTTTTTTTTTTTTTTTCAGTATCAGAAGGATGGCACTCTCCTGAGTTTTGCTTAGGGTCCTTAGAGAATTTGCAAGCATTTTGTCACTGTTTTCAGGTCTTCCTCATTTGTTGGCAAATTTGTAAAATCAAAATTAACACCGTGGTGACTTGATTGTTCAGTGCAGGGAATGAATTGTTCAAATATTTCATTAAACTAATGAGAGAAGTGTTTGTTTCAACACTGATAGTTTACCCGTAATCGAATTTTTTCCCGATATAGTCTCATTTGCTGCCTTAAAAACATGAAATTTTAAATTTCTACATCTGGTACCACTAAGATGGACAATACAGCTAAAGATGTAAATAATGTATTCCGGTTTGGAAGACACTTTTCTCTCGCTCTGAATAGTAACGTCAAATACAGTAAAACCGCATTGATTTAGAAAACGATAAGTTGCAACATTGAGAACACTCTTTCGATACGTTTTGATGCAACTTGAATGCTGTCTATTAGCCGTTAGATTAAATTATTGTGTTTGTGATATTCGTATTAGTCCGTTTCAAAACTAGTTCGACTAGTTATATTTTTGAAGGCAGACTTACCACTGTATATTCATATAGTGTGTGTGTGTGATAGCCTTTTCATATAGTGTGTGTGTGTGATTATGGCAAAGCCTCGAGGGCTATCTGCCTAAGAGGAGGGATGCCTTCGTGGAGGACTTTCTAAGGGAAACTGGTTCGTATACACGTTACACATGGAGAAAACCACGAAAACGCCCATGCAGCCAGCCCGTTCGCGGGATTCGAACCTCGGACCGAACTACCAGTGTTCAGCGAATTTACCGCTCGGCCGCTGGTGGGCCCCCTTTTCATATAGAATTAGATACGGTTATTAAATATAGAGACATAGAGACTTTTTGCACCATTACTGTTCGTCGTGAATTGCTGGGAATTATACTTTCGATTCGACTTGTGGAAACGGCGATTGTTTACAGTTCCACATATTTTTATAATTAGATAGGTTGCGTGTGGTTCTTGCGTAGAGAAGGAAAGATGTTAATACCATAAAGCACAATTCACTAACAACTACATAATTTTAATTAATAAGAAGTGATTTTGTTATTACAGAAATTAGATCACATGCTTGTCTCATAGCATTGTCAAAAAACACGGAGATACCGTGTTGAGCATTGTTAAAAACAAAGAGATACCGTGAGATAAATCGAAACCTTCGTCCGAAGCGGGTAACAGTTGATGCTGTAATATCCTTTCAGAAACCTTACAGTCAGAAGAAGGCGTATATTGGGGGATGCATTTGAAACTGGAGGGGCGACGGCTAGAGGAACAGCTCCGGGGGACACAGGCAGTCATCATCAGCCAGGAGGAATGCAGGCTTCAGGAGATCAACACTAATTGCAGACGTCCTAATGGATGGATGTTGAAATGCTTTGCTGTTTGAGAAAGTACTTAATAAGGGCCGCCGTAAGGTGCTTGAAGTGGCTCTTGGAGGTCATCTCAACGAAGGAAAATATGGGTGCAGGTTTGAAGGTCCGAATGGGCGAATGATTCTGTTACGACATGTGATGGTGTTGGTTTAATGAAACCTTTTCATCGTTTCACGTAATTGGCTGAGAAAGTCTAATAGTTCAACCTCGTTGGTTGCCATATCATCTAAGAAATCGACTGGAAGAGGTGAGCCATATACCAGTTCTGTCATCGTGCATTGAAGATCGGACTTAAGGGATTGTTTACGGGAGCGATGGAACCGCTCGGCAAGGCCATTACCGGCAGGATGATATGTACACGAGAGGGTGCGCTTTGTTCTAAATACAGACATAAGAAGCGCTGCTGTCGAACTTCCGTCCTTGGTCAGTGGTCATGACGGAAGGTAGCCCGAAACTGGAAATTCAGCATTCGATAAATGTATGAGCAAAATGTCTTGGTAGAAACATCAGCCAAAGGAAGGGCTTCCAGCCAACATGTAAACCGGCCAGTGCACGTAAGCAAGTTAAGTTGCACCAGTTTAAGCCGGAAAAGTGCATGGTTGAACCGTTGTGTTGTGGATGAAAACGTCTATTGGTGGACTGTCGACATATCTTGGATCGCTGGCACCGGACACAGGCACAAAATCCCAAGGTAACATCCTTGGAAATTGATGGCCAAGTGAAACGTGCAAGAACAACTTTTTTAGTAGCACGGATACCTGGGTGTCAGAGGTTGTGCAGCTAGTTGAAGATTTGTCTACGAAATTTAGGCATAACATAAGGTCTCATCCGCTTATCACTCGTGTCACAGTATACTTTGAAGTCAGGGGTGAGTTTTAGTTGTTGACACTTCAGCCCCCATAACACAAGACATCCTCAGGATATCCCATTTAAGTCGCAATGTCCCGGAAAAAAGCTAGGATATCCTGAAGATGTTCATTCTCAGATATCCTGAGGACTTCTTAAGTCAACATCCTGAGGATATCCTATTCAAGTCTCAATGTCCCGGAATATATGAAGATCTCCTCAAGATGTTGATTTTCAGATATCCTGAGGACATCGTAAATCAACATCTTAAAGATGTCCTGTTCAAGTCGTAATGTCCCGGGATATATGAAGATCTCCTGAGGATGTTGTTTTTCAGATATCTTCAGTACTTATTTTTTATGGAAGCTGATATCTGAAAATATTAAAGTAAAGTAATTTGTACCACACTCAAGTCATATTATAAGAATCGAAATCTTACTCTATGGATTACTACTCTGCATATGAAAATTTAATTGTTATGCTTGCACTTATTTTTGTCGTGTATATGTTCGCTGTAAGTAATAATATTTTCAAATATCTGTTGTTGTTTCACAGTGCGTAGTGATCAGAGCATTTTCTTACAAATTATAGGCACGTGTTTTCAGCCGTTTTGAGTTTCATATTGAAAGTGTATTTAAGATTAAATTCTAATTGCTACATAATATATTTTGTAAACATTATTTTAGATATTTTGCTAATATCTTTGAACCCAAATATTATTTACGTTACAGGTTCGCTCAGAAAATCTTTCACGAAGACATTTAACCTATGAACAGATGGACATGATGTACTATGATTTAAGTAAATAATCCTTCAGGCTGCAGAGAATGAAACCGCTAAACTCTGGTAGTTCGACAGGGTTCAGATCCTGGGGAACGAACAAGCTGCATGATATTTTTCATGTTTTTCCCATTTTTCATGTATAGCATATAAACGAGCCAATCTCTCTTAAAAAGGCAAAGTCGTTAGTAAAGACATCCCTTTCCTTTGTTAGACTGCCCTCTAGTGCTTTGCCACGGATCATCCTTAAATCAGGCTAATCAATGTTTTTTTTAAAAATTCCAATGACCGGTACTAGCCGTTAGAGGCAAAGGCCATTACTCAGGCTGGAAGCGGTGATCACTTTATTATGAGGGTAATAGATGGGCCATCGTTGCCTCCTATGAGGGTACACACAATTTACATCCATGTCTTCTCCGGCATTCGAACTTGGGCCCTTCGGTACGGCAGACGGTCACTAACCACTTTCTCGTCTCTGCGGCACTAATTAGAAATAATGTCGCATTAAGTTGCTTGGAAATATGCAGCAGTGCGGGGTATTAAGGCATGGCTGAACCATTCACTTATTTAATCAAGTTATAAAAGTATTCTATTAAAGTCATCGAAGATTTTAGAGCAAAACTTATTACTGAAAAGATTTAGATCCAAAAATGGTAGTTCTTGACATAGAAATAACTATACTTTGAAACTGCAAAATAAAAAATACTTTTTGATCTCTTACACTATTATATTAGTAAAGAGTGATGTTTATTGCTGTGTAGTAATAAGTAACAAGAATTTTATTTAACCCACGAAATTTTAGTTTACAGACGCAGTAAAAACTAGTCTGTACGATGTTTAGTTTGCTTTAATTTGAATTTACAAATAGAAGAATAATTTTATTGGGCTAAAAATCCATTGTAGGTTTTTTGTTCATTTTCTGGCAAGTTTTAATGAGAATTAGTCTTTCAAAGCGACTGAGGTAAGAAGTAACTTATTTTTCATCTCTCTGTAATAGGAAAATGAGGTTTAAGGATGGGAAGAAATAACATTAAGTTCTTACCCTCCTCAAACCTTACTTTGCTACCTCAGAGAGCTCTTTAACCATACAAATATCCGGTCTTTGCTAGACAAAGCGCGTAAAAAATATATCCAGCACTCTCCAATCTTATACGTTATGCCGACAATGCTACATTACTCCTCATAATTTATCAATAATTACTACTTTATTAATTTATTTGTAACATCCAAAAAATGCAGTAAACACGTTTCTTCAAGGGAAATATCACAATGTCAAATGTTGTTATGAGAACTCAAAATTAGATAGCGGATTAAATAGATGTTCAAACTTTAAATTAAAAAGATTTAATTTTTAAATTAAACGCATTATTTGAACTCAGCAATTTTATTACTTTATTTTATACTATAAATAACAATTGAAGTTGAAAATCTTAAATCTTTGTTTCCATTACTATCAGTTTTCTTAAAACTGTGGCGCAACTTTTCTTTGCTTTTGAGAAACCGAGCTTTGCTCAGAATGTAACACTTCTAAGCACTTTTTTCTGTAGCCGATGCCCCAAGAAGATTTCTCTTTTGTTAACGTGGCAGGTTTATGAGGCAGACTTTCCCTTCTTTGTATCCCCCTACAAGGAAAACATCCCTTCACGACAAAGGACGCAGAATGCCACAAACGGTGTTAATTGCTCCGTAATAGTGATACCATTGAAGAACCGCACAAAGTGGAAAAGTACACGTACTTACTTTCTGATTTCTAGAATTCAGCTATTCTGCTGAAGAATTGCCGTCGTTCCAAATTCTGTTCCAGTTAAGAACTGACTTCTCAAACAAGCGTTACATTGAGAAAGTGCGAAAAGTAAGTTTTAAAAATTTTCCTATAGTCTACAAAAATACTCAGAACTAAAAAAAATTATCTCAGATATCTAAAAGACGGATTTATAGGAGAATAAATCAACGTATCTTATCGAATTCGTCAGAAGATGAAGTAGCATTGAATTATGAAAAAAGCCTGTGCTGAATTTTCGCGCTAGCAAAAATTCTTTAAGTTCCATTTCAAACTGTGATTCGGAATATGAATTTTTATGTCTCAAGAAGAACTAACTGATGACGATTACCACAACTATTATCCCATTTTAAGGAATATTTCAAATATAGGACTAATAAATATTCCGTTAGACTTTATGCGCCTTGTGTGCTTAGGAGTAGTACGAAAAATGATTACTATTAGGATAGGCGGAGGCGGCATCTTAAAAGCACGATTGTCACATAAAAATGTTGAACTAATTTTTAAAAAATTGACCAGTTTTTAAAGCCTTATGTACAAATTGAATTTGCAAGAAAAACCAAGGAATTGAAACACTGGAAAGCTTCAAAATACCGTCAATTTTTACTGTACACTAGCCCACTTATTATTTTTTTTTAATTTTAACAAAAAGCTATATGATCATTTTTTACTACTTCGTATTTCGATTAGACTGTTATGCAAAATACAGAATCAAATGGCAATTGATGAATGCGCACAGTTTCTATTAAATCTCTTCGTAGTAAATTTTGGGCTTTATTATGGAAAACAGTATATTTCTCATAATGTACGGCCTACTGCACATTTGCGAAGATGTAAAAATGTCTGTGTCGTTAGATGATTACAATGCATTTAAATTTGAAAGCTATATATCTTCTATAAAAAAATTGATTTGAAAAACTTCCGCTCCATTACAGCAAATAGCAAGACGAACTCATGAACTGTTCAATCATATTGTAGCCATCAATAATGATTCAATCAACGTAATCGACTTAAGTTCAGAATTTCAAAACTTACACACGTCTAGTCCACTGCTTAAAGGTAATTAAATGCTTAATTTTATTATTGAATTTTGAATACAAATTAACTGAAGTCAGAACTGAATTTGTAGAATAATTTAATTATGAATATATTGAAGAATTCAGTTTTGGGCTATTGAATGGTTAAAAATGATCGAAAGATTTTTAGTATTTTAAAGCAAAATTTTCTCTTATAATATTTTGTATTAATAATTCAAGTCACTTGCTCTGTTTTAGATATATTTACAAATTATTAAATAAATTGAAATTCAAATTAGAAAAATAAATTGTATAATTATTCTTAACATTTCTTATTTTTCATAGACCACAGATGGAGGACCTGAGACTATCTGTGGAAAATAAGCAGGTTTTAGGTTACCATAACACCTTCACACACTTTCACTGGAATATAAAGAAGATTACTGGTTACATACTGGGATGTAACATTAAGCAGTTGAGAATATGTATTTAAAAGGTTAAAGGGGTATTGTAACTAGTATTTCAAATCCTGACAACATCCCATGTGCTGTCGATGGGATCTAGATAGGATGTCCTAAGGATATACTGGGATGTGACATTAAGCACCCGGGAGGATGAGTTTAGTAGGAAACTGGGATATTACGAGATGTCCAGAGGATGTAGTAAGTAGGACTTTAAATCCTAATAACATCCCACACGCTGTCGATGGGACATAGATAGGATGTTCTTAGGATATAATGAGATGTGTTTAGGAGGTTAGTGGGATTTCCCGGAATGTCCTGAGGATGTAGTAAGTAGGAGTTCATATCCTGATAACATCTCGTACGCTGTCGATGGGACTTAGTTAGGATGTCCTGAGGATGTACTGGGATGTCACATTAAGCACTCGGGAGGAGGTGTTTAGGAGGTTCGTGGGATATTCCGGGATGTCCTGAGGATGTGCGCATATCCCGTGAGCAACATCCTCAGGATATCCCAAGGATGTTTTTGTGCTATGTGGGAGTGAACATAAGGATCACTGAGAAGAGACTTGAATTTGCCGTCTTTTGTTTAGTCGACTGCAAGAGCTGAAAAATCAACCGGATCTTCGGCGTCGATTCCTTGGATGCGGGACAATTTATCTGCGACAACATTATCTGTCCCACCAAGATTATCTGTATCTGTCGAGAACTGCGCTATGTAGTTAAGTTGACGTAATTGTCCGCATGAACTACAGTCAAATATTTTGCTAAAAGCAAAATTGAAAGGACGGTGGTCCGTAAAAAACTGTAATTTTTTGACCTTCTATCATATGCCAAAAATATTTGAAGGCAAAATATATGACGTAATTCGTGGTCATACAAGTGATGTATCGCTGCTCAACCGGGGAATATTTCTTTGAAAAAAATACAAGTGGTTGGTCATCTTTATCACAGACGCCATTTAAAATGGTTCCGATGACGATGTCAGATGCATCGACCATCAGGGACAATTTCCGGCCAGGTGCGTGGACGCCGATTGCTTGCGCCACATAAGCTTTGCATTTTTCAAAACGTGCAGAAGTCTCCTCAGTCCAAGGGACTGCGCGTTCATGCCTTTTCATTGAATTCTTGAGAAAGTGATGTAAGGGAGCCTGAGTGTCAGCAGCTTTTTTAAGAAATCTCCTATAAAAGTTTAACATTGCAAGAAAACGGCAGCGTTGAGCTATAGGTTTTGGTTGGGGAAATCAGCAATAACTTTAGCTTTTTCCGGAGAGGGCTAAACGCCAGAGGGGGTTATTAGAGAATCCAAGAATGAGACAGTGTCTGTCCAAGTACGCATTTTGCAGGGTTCAGCTTTAAACAATGGCCACTTAAACGTGAGAAAACTTCATGCAAGTGCCTAGGCGTGTTTGTCCTCATCCTTGGAGGCGATTATTATATCGTCTAAATAGGCTATACAGCAGTCTAAACCGGACAAGACTTGGAGAATGTGGCGCTGGAAGATTTGCCCAGCGTTATTTAAGCCAAAAGGCATACGGAAAAAATTCGAATAGGCCAAAAGGAGTAGTTATTATCGTTTCTTTTTTCAAATATCATCAGTATGCACTGGGGTACAATGACTGTATTGAGACGACGGTAATCACTAGCCACTCACCATTTTTGACCATACGGAGAGGGCTGGCCTATGCACTCTTGGATGGCCGAATAACATTCTGAGACATAATTACACTCATGTCCATAAATTAAAGATAATTCGGAGTCACGCGGAAATCGAAATCTAAAATAAATATATCACCTGTAAAATCACTACACACATCTTCAAGAATCATATGCAAATTTCAGGAAGTAACCAGATGACACCGATGATACGTCACAATGACGAGAGTGTAAGAGAGTGATATATAAGGAATACAGGCAAAGAAGTAAAGTTGTTCGCAGGCGCTTTATAAGCATTTCAGTGCATTAACCGAATAGTTATGACACAAAGGACGCAAGTAGTAAGCGCAGGTACTCGGCGGACGCCCAAGGCTATAGGGGGCGTGGTCTCCGCCATCTTGGATCACGTGACAATCGGAAGTGACGTAGATAGACGGAATGACGTCATGCATCGTTTTGTTTTTTATTCTTTGGCAACGATTTTGTTTTCAAAGTTTTTATTTTTTGTGTCAACGAACAATTTTTATGTTTATGGCAACGGTATCTTGAGCCATGTGTTTGGAATGACACCACTTTTAATTTATTATTTTTAATTATTTGACACGTGATTAATTATTTAATAAGTCATTAATTTATAATAATTTACACTTTTTAATAAGTATCCTAATTATTTGGTACGTCGTTATTTTAATTATTACCTTTAATTAAATTTTATTGAATTTAATATTACTTTTCCTGAATTTTAAAAATAACTCCATGAGAGGGATTCGAACCCGACATCTCTGAAATGAAAGACCTGAACGTTACCACACGGCTACCCGGTCGTTTTATCAGACTTGTTATCTGAAACCCTCTTTGTGACTTTGACTGATTTGCACCATTGATGTCATAAGGCTGAAAGTCTGCGCATGCGCTTTGACATGAAAATGCGTCACACATTTGTTTTTACACCACGGCTAGGATTTCTTTCGGCTTCTTAATCATTACTTTATTCATTGCTGTTTTAAATGTAAGATTTTACCACAGTTTAATTTTTTTTTATTATTATTAAGATATTTTTAATTGTTTTCATTTTTCATCTCATTCTTACTAATTTTTAAGTTATTAGTTAATTTATTAAATTTTTATTTCATTTTTTTCCCTTTCCCAAACATAAATTTTATTTTTAACTTTCGCAAATTGACGTTTAATTCCACAAAAGTTAATTTAAATTTTCTTTTTACTTTTTATTTTGCAAAGTTTTTTTTTCTTTTCTTTTTTTTTTTTTTTTTTTTCAAATTTATTCCTTTTTGTATTTTTACTTTAATTTCTTTATATTTAACTTTCTTTTTTTGGTTTTACAAAAGTAATATTTTATTTTTACGAATTTATTTTTTTCCTTTTCACTTTTTTATTTTGCAATTTTTTTTTTAATTTATTCCTTTTATGTATTTTTATTTTATTTTTTGTTTACATTTAACTTTTTACTTTAAATGTTTTTTTTTGTTTGTTTAAACTTTTTTTTTACAAAAGTAATATCTATTTTTACAAATTTAATTTTTCTTTTCCGCTTTTTATTTTAAAAAAAGGTGTTACTACGTTTTTAACTTTATTTTTTTTACAAAAGTAATATTTAGTTTCATAAGTTTAATTTTTTTTTTGAGTTTTTTTGTTTACACAAATACAGTTTTTTGTTTTTCCCTTATGCATTTTACTTCCAAAATTAAATTTTATTTTTTTTTTTTTTTTCATTTTCCTTTATTTTTTTTTTTTTTTTTTTTTTTTTTTTTTTTTTGTTACATTATAATATTGCGATGGCCCCAACTTGTCAGCAACAGTGGTAGTGACTGCTCTGAACTGTAAATTACACAAACTCGTAAAGAAGGGTTTAAATCCCTTTTTATTCCACTTTAAAAATCACAGCTGCGTTCACTTGACGCTCACAAACTATGTCGACCCGGCGGTTTAACAAAATAGAAAAGTACAACTAAAAATAAATGACAGAATGAATAAATAACTAGATCACTACCTACGAGGCTCTATAATCGTAACTAATTTAACCGCGTTCTAAGATACAGCTGAGATTCAGCAAACTTACTGATTAAGAAGTTGAAAGATTCAACGAACTGCCGAAATAGGCACACAGGCCGAAACGCGCGGTTCTTAAATTTCTACCTAGCGACCTTCACGCTCGCGATTCAAGAAGCACACTTACAATTCGTTTCCCTTCTATTTAAACTCAATTTACTTCTGCTAAAATTTGAATACTCTGCGCGTTCTACTACAATTTACATACTCTGGCATTGGCAATTCTAGGGAAAAGTAAAGGCTTGACAGGAAAGATAGCTTAAACATAAAATAAATGTTAGTTAAAATAAATATAAACCCTACAACATTTTTATTCTACCCTTAACTTTTTCCCCTTGTTTTAAGTACAACATCATGTTACACTTCCATTTTTCCAAAAGTAAACTTACCTACATTTCTCCGTCTTTGAAATTTTAAGCTGGAATTTACATGCATATAACTTCACTACATAATATTTTCTGTAACTTTAAACCAATATACACAATGTTCATTCTACATAGTTTACTCAAAGCTTTTCCTTTTAAGGTATTGTACTAACTATTAAAGACTCTATTAACTTTTTGGCCAACTATGCAAAACTTCGCTGATTTTCTTTTACACGTCTTGCTTTTATTCAAAGGATTCACCAAACTATGTCTGACAAATGTAATTTTTACACTTTCCATTTACACATTTACCCTTATATTTAACTTCTAAAACAAATTCTTGCTGTATTTCTGATTCCTTTCCCCCAAAAAAATTAAATATTGTCTTATACAAATTTCGTTATTTCAAGACCTACTGACTTTATACAAATCTTATAAGGAGCAATAAATTTTCATGGTATGAAGCCCCCTCAAACCAATGCATAGGGCATTTCTACCCAGTTAAGTTTAGATACATAGCAATAGTACTTCATTTCTTCTTATTTTACTCTACAGACATTTATACATATCTATTCAGAACACCCGCTTTTATTCAGTAAGATTCACTTATACTACTGACACAAATTTTGTTAACTCTTTGAAATATTTTACAAAAATATCTTGTAATTTCTTGCACACATCCTACTTAAATCACCAAACGTACAATGAACCTTGATTTTTCCTTCATGTGAAAACGTCACTCGGATTCTTAATATGATTGCACCATTTACCGCAGAACTTTTTAAACACTACTCTATTTGAACTTATCACAGCCTTACTCTCTTAACAAGGTACAGATGATTGAATTATATTTTAACCACAGAGAAGAATATCCACATTGTAACGTATTATTTTAAATTTGAATTATAGTCACATTTGTGAAGAAGAAAGCACGTGAAATTAAATTGTGGAACGCACGTGGAATTTGTGAAGAAGAATACACGTGGAATTAATATTCAGCCATGGAAATGAAACTTTGTCGTCTTTTTCTCAACTTGGAATATCAAAATTTGTTAACTTGGAATAATTTTTCAACCATTAAGTATGATTATTATTTTTTGCCGAGTCTCATACCTTTTTAACGTATTCATTGTAATTTGACTGAAAGATACCCGTACTTCACATTGACAATAATTTATTTAGCTCTGAATTCTTACAGCCTTTTGAGAACGAAATTTAATTTATCATATCTGACAAATATACTTAGTTATGATACATTACACGAAATATTGAGTAGAGTTCCAAATAATGATCCAACGTAGTAATTAACTTAAAATATCTAACACAGTCATTTTAAAATAGACATTTCAAACTGACATTGCTTAACTCTTACAGCTTTATTTGACATTTAACTTCTCATAGATAGTAAATAAAACTATACACAAATAATTATGCATAATAGGTAATAATGACAGAAACTCCATATAATCTACTATAGCCACCAACTTTAAAAATTTTAACGCATTTTAATATGTCATAAGAAAGACCACACTTTAAAAAAAGCATTATTTTAATTAAACATCGGAGCCATACAATCCTGCGCACATGTTTTTATTTATCATGAGCATGACACATAATAAGTAAAAATTTTCACAAAGTACGACACACATTTCTCTTTGACGGGCTGTATTTTTAAGAAAAGATGCAGTATGGAATGCTTAGAACCACTCGATGCCACAGTTCCTCATTTCCCCACGCATTGATCAAAATATACATGTACTTTAAAATCAGTTAAACAAATTTAAATGTTAGTATTCAAACAGAAATACTTCACAAATTAGATAAAAGAGAGGTACACAATGAACTTGAGTGATAAATACAGAAAAGCATATAAGGACAGAGAAAAAGATGTATTCGTGGAGAACTTTTTAAGATAAACTTGCTCTATTTTTGCACATGGGTTACATTTTGCATTTCAGATTAAGGAAACATTCAATATAATTCCTGTATAACTAGGGATTTTATTCACACTTGTTAGTAATGTAATTTATTAGAACAGTCGCAGAGATATAGGACAACTATGCCATTTGCACGGAAAACAATTTTCCCAGGCAGGACTTTAACAGTGAAATATAAAATGGAATAAGAAAATGCCCTATTTCCAACAAAATTACTATTTGAGAAAGCAAAAACATGAATGAACAAGAAACGAAAATTTTTTCTGAAAATGTTCCCAATGGAATAAGTCAGGACTAGTTTCATGAACAGAGCATGAAAAATAATGATGAATTTTTAATTTTATTTTGTCTGTAGTACATTTACTTATGATAAAATCTTCCATTTGGTTGACTGTACTGTACATTTAGAAGCAAGTTGATAAATCAGAGTGATTTTGTGTTTTAAAGCTTCAGATTCAGAAATATTACAACTTCAGAAATAATACAACTCAAAAGCAAAAAGATTAAAACGACAAGAGAATATACTGCAAGCAAGCGAGCGTGATAAATGACATTTTTAGGCTGATTTTCATGAATTCATAGATCGGGTGCAAAATTTTAATGCACTGTATATGAACTATTTTTCAAATGTATTACGATCACTGTTTTCCAAATTTACATAGACTTTAAGTAAACATTTCATGTTAATTTACCAATTTTTCTGTGATTTATCTACGTATTTACTAAATTTTTCCATTTTGTTTCCAATTATAAAACCAAAAGGACATAAGAGAACATTTGTTTCTTGAAAACGTCCATATTTTTACCCAACTGATATTACTTTCATAGCTTTGAAGTAACTTATTAAACACATAGTTATTTTGTATTGACCAGACAGCCGTTGGTCTTGCCAATGTCTGAGAGAAGTCACAAAGCTAGAGAATTTAAGTAATATTTTACCAGTACGGAGACCTTCTTACGGCGTTTTTGATGAAAATTGACCGAATTGAGTAGTTCGTTACTAACCTAGGAGCCTTGAACTTTTTTTATTCGAAAAAAACACACTCAGAAGTTATCATCAAGATTTTCCTTACAGATATATTGTACTACTTTTCATGCCATTACATTTCCAATGAAATTTCATTCATTGTCAGATAGATAAATTTTTATTATTTTTTCGCATACGAATTTATTCGTGTCTCACATACGCTCATTACATATGATTTAACAAAATTACAAAAAAGTTAGATGTTAAAGGAATATTTCCTGAAATACTGTACATCTCATTCCGGAAAGTTTACATGAGTACCTTCATTTCGAAACCCCTAACGTTTCTTTTCCTGCATTCAAAGTAAATTTTGATTATAGAATTTTCAGTTTTCACGGAAGTTATTTGTGGGTGGCTGTGATGTGTTCGTGTTTTCATAAACCGTTTTTGTGAAGCACCTTATTGGTAACCTTAAAACACTTTGAATATTACCATTTTTTGCATTACTGCCACTGCAAAACATTGAACTTTCAAATATTTTCCTTTTATCGTTTACAATGCCTCGTAAAGTCTTGGGAACAAATTTTTACTAAATAGTTATATTATTTGATTTAATAATTTTGTTACACGTTTGGAAGATTTAACTTCACTATCACGCTGAACCAGAAGTTAAGAAACGAAATGTAATTTTTATCTTAGTATTCCATGGGGATAGATTAATTTTCTCTGACATTGACGTATTCGTATGTAGATAATAGAGACTTTTAACCCAGCTCATACAGACTTGGAATATTTTCTCTAAGTCACCACGATCGGTGACTTGCATTTTCATAGACCTTTTCCTTGTCAAATCTATTTCTTTTTTAAAAGTTTATATACTAATTTCATTAGAAACATGTCTAATAAAATACCTCATCTTCATAAGAAACATCAGCGCTTTGATTTAAATTAATAATAAAATAAGAATCATTAATTTGTAAATATATTTCTCTTTGACTCAAAAGTTTCTTCTTTATCATATTTGAAATGAACAATTAACTGTACATAACTAATATATTGTATTGATGAACCAGAGTTATATTTTAACTTACTGCATTACATTTCAAGTGAATGTGTTTTATTGCATCTTTTAATAAAATCTTAAAGGCTTAAATGGGTGTTTCATTACAAAATTTGTACTTTCTAACTTCATGCTACTGAAACGAAAACATTCATAACTTATTGCGGAGAAAAATTTTTACATATTATACTTTTTGATTAATTTTCATACCACAGTTTTATCTTTGAAAATTTGTTTCCTAGTCCACTGCTAATATATTACTAATTTTCGCTCTTTCAATACATTCGTACGTGACAAAAAACTCAGTTTAAAAACTTTTTTACTTAACACCTTGTATTGCATTGCTGAACCGGGGCCATGGTTTTATTTTTTATCACATATCAAGCGAATATTTTATAAAAGACATATTTTTTTCTTCTGTTAGCACAATTTTAACCAGCATTTTACTATTACAGAGACTTCTTTATAAATATTTCAAGGGTTAAATTGAACGTTTCATTACAAATTTTGAAGATTCTGGATATATCCTATTTAAAAGTTCATAACCGATTAGCAAAATAATTTATATATGTACTTCGTTGTGCTCTTGGTTAAATTTAAATCGTTTTTCAACACTTGATTTCTAGCGAAGTATCGAAATGATTATTTACTTTCCGCTTTTTCCAAAGAATTTCGTAGACACATATGTTCAGTATAGAATGTTTTCCTAACTTAAAAGTAGAAAATATGCAAAATAGAAAAATATGCAAAATTTTCCTAAAAATTTATATATTTGTTTTTTACAAACATGTACACGAATGCCCACATTTAATTACTTAATGTGTATTTTCCTATATCAGAACTAAAATTTCGAACAAAAACTTTTAAATAATGTCATATTCCATAAAATGTACGTCTTTGTGATGTCATTTCCTTTTCGCAAACGTTTTGAGAGTAGTCTTTTAGACATTTCGAAACTGTTTTCTCTTTGCTATTGGAAACTATTTAATCTTTGCTGTTGGTATATTCCATTGAGTTCTCAATACTTTTTTCTCTTGGTTTATCTTCAGCTTATGAGTTATTTAAATACTTAAAAATATATTTGTAGATCTTTTATGTTGACACTTGTGATAGATTTTTTTGGACGTTTTTGGAAAATGTATTTATTTTTTTTCACGTGAATGAAGCTGATGTTTTCTTAAAATTTTATTATTCAGAGTATTAGTCAATTATGACAGAATGCAGGATTTATTCTCTTTATTCAACATTCATATGAGCTTCAGTATTCCAAATCTCTCACGTAAATGTAATTTCTTCTGTCAGTAATAGAAAGACGAATGGAATAAATGCAGGTTATGCAGACATAAGGTAAAAATCTGAAAGTAAAAATTCTTCAGATCTAGACAATTCAGTAGAATGTGCAAATATTCATCCTATTCGAAGCATATTTTTGGAATTATATAGCATATAAAAAGTAAACTTAATAAAAAGAGATATAATGAAGATCAAGTACTTTTCAAAATCAGGACGGTAGTTATACAAAATTAGTTATAAGTCAGTTTTTCATAAAAAGTTGTTTCAGCGGAGGAAACAAGCCAGTAGTCTCCTAAAACTTTAAGTGAGCACCTGATCTTTGCTCTTACAAAAGCTAAGTAGAATTGTAAATTCTACGTAAGAGCGAAGATCAAATGCCCACTTAGAGTTTCAGGAGATTGTTGGCATGTTGAAAAACGATTTAAATTTAGCCAAGAGCATAACGAAGTACATATATATAGGATGAGGTTAGGATTAAAATAGAGGAAGGCAGTGACAATTTTAAAGGTATTTAATGATGAAAGAATAAACATGATTATTGTATGTACAAAATGAAAGGAAGTAAGATAAAAAGTTTGATTCATCATGAAACGAAATTATATCGTCAATCAATGTTCTCGAGCGGCATAGTTCAGCTGCATCCATCACCGTGTTCTAACCTCATCGGAATGCAAGTCTGTCCATTTCCTCACGCAGCTTGAAGAAGTATCTCGCTGCTGTCGCTGTTGCCAGATTTACGAAAAGGCGGACGAGTTATAGGAGCGAATTACCACACGGCCATTCTGCCTTGCCGGGCGTCCTCGCCTGGGGGTTGATCTGAAAAGAAAGAAAAAAAAAACAAAAAGCAGAGAAATTGAAAGAAAAAAATCTTTCGTACTTCATAACAATCAGAGGGATGGACTGTCTCATAAGGACCGAAGAATTTGGGACGAAGTGTAAGTCCAGGTTTCAGTTCAAGTCGAAGATTCAGTCCAAGTAGAAGTTTCAGTCCAGGCTGGATTGGCATTTGGTGTCCAAGTTTATATTTGCGGGCAGGTTTGCGACGTTTCTTATACTGTCGTATATGTGCTTGCTGTAAACGGAGGAGCTTCAATGCATAATGCAGCTTTTTCATCATCATTACGCTGTGTCAGCAATTTCATTGTCTTTGAAGTTCGTTTAAATTTTCTTCGTTTATACTTCCCGGCTCCCTGTTCTTTGGGAGTTTCTGCACTTTTAGCAGGTGTTTCCTCGTTTGCTTGATTAGCACATGCTTGTTCAAACTGATTCAGTTTATTTTTCACAGTTTCTTCAGTATTCTGCACGTTTGGATCATTATCGACATCATCATTAGCTTCATGACTGTCATCATCATAATCTTCGTTGTCATCAACATCATCTCCATTGACATGAGCTTCATCAACATCATCTTCATTGACATAAGCTTCATCAACAACAGCAACGTCATCTTGATCAACATCATTAACATCATCTTCATTAGCTTCATGAGTGCCATCATCATCATCAGCACCATTAGCGTTAGGATTTTCGTCATCATCCATATGATCTTGATCCATGTCGTCGTCTGCGTCATCACCATCATCGTCATGAGCTCTATGATCAGCATCATCTTTGTCATCGTGATCATCCAAATGCAAATTGTCATTATCTAAATCCAATTCTAAATCGTCATTTGCAGCACCATAATTTTCCTTACTTGTTTTCTTCAATTAATTTTCACTTTCTGTTATTTTCTGAAAATCTTCCATAGCAGTTTTAACTTCGTGTGGGTTGTGAGGAGTAATGATATGTTGAACTTCTTGGAAAATTTCCGATTTTGGGATGTGGAAATATCAGGTGGAAATGTGTGATCATGAGTAACATTAGCAACATTAACAAAAATTTGATCATTATTATTGTTGCATAAATGTATACCATCTTTATCAAATGTAAATCGAGTTTGTTGCAAAAAATCTATTCCAATAATGGCATCAAGAGGAATCGTATAATTTTTTACTACATGGATTTTAGCAGGTAAAATAGTGTTTTCAATTTGAATGTAGTCCTGAAAGAATCCAATACTTTGAACTGTGTCTCGGCCAAGTCCTGAGAATGTAATTCTGGAAGGATGTAATGGTGGAGAACCAATTTTACGGTATGTTTTCTCCGTAATAAGTGTTGCTTGCGATCCAGTGTCATAGAGAGCAGTTAACTGAGTTCCTTTAAGTTGAATATCAACATGCATAGGATTTTTAGAAAAATGTTGAGCAGAAAGTGCATTTACAGTACTATCAGATGTAGAACAATTAGGAGCAGATTCCGTGGTAGAAGTACCAGAACATTTGGGACAGTTGGAATGAATGTGACCATAATTTTGGCAGCCATAACACAATTTGCCATTAGATTTATTAGGACAAGTATTGCTTTTGTGACCTTTTAAACCACAAGAATAACATACTGGCTGTGTATTTGATGTATGTTTAGCATGAATTTTAGCATTGGGAAAGGAATTTGTAAATTTCTTTGAAGTATTCTGCTTCAAATTTTTTGAATTGTTAAAGAGTTTTTCATAAATCTTCAGTTTTTCTTTAAATTCAGGAATGGATTTACAACCGTATAAAATTATTTTATTGTTTGATGAATCAGGAATACCGTTGATGACATACTCAATCAAAGAAGAATCATCCAGAGAACCTTTGTGTGCGAGGTCTGTCATAGCTAAAAAATATTCTTGTAAGGTTTCAGATGTTTTTATGTGACGAGATTCCATTATTTTATGTAATTGAAGGCTTTTAATTTTTTCCGAAAATTCATCTAATAAATGGTGTTTTAATTGTTCCCAATTAGTAATTCCACGAATTGATCTAATTAATGTTAAAGCTGGACCTGTAAGACATTTTTTAACAAAAATTACTTGGTGTACAGGATTCGTGATTTCATAGAGATTAAAAATATCTTCTATGTCAGAAATAAAAGTTTCGACGCTGTAATTATCCCGAGAGGAAAAGGGTTTGATCAAATCAACAATGTTCTTTAAGCCAAAACATTGAAACGGAACAGTCTGTGTTTGTGAAAGCAATAAAGTTCCAGGCGCGCTTTCAAGAGAGATTTTTGCCTCCATTTGTTTACATAAAGAGTCATCTGAAGCGTGATTAATGTTCTTTTGGGCGACGCTATGCGTCGAGGGTGAACTTTGCACCAAAGCTTCTTCTTCAAGGTCGCTGTAGTCAGCGGAATCTGATTTTAATAACGATACATCAGCTAGATTCGTAAGAATATTATTAGCACAGTTTTCAATATCGGTGGAAAATTCTAAATGCAGTACGCTACATATGGCAATTAAATCTGTGAGAGAAAACTCTTTGATAATTTTTTGTTTCTTATCTTCAAATTTAAATGGTTTGGGAAAACCAGAAAAATTGCGTAACCTAGCACGATTCTGCCGATCACCATCTGAGCCAAAAAGTAAACGATGTAAAAGCTTGATATGCTTGGTACTAGCGGTTTTTAATGACTGTGCAATGTTGGGATAATCGTTAAGTGTAGCCATTATTTATCAATTTTGTTTTTAACCAAATATGAAATTCCACAAAATATGTATGTTTCGATTTCATCAAATATGTATCTGGTATTAAATATTTATCAGAAATTAGCATACCAAAATATATTCTTAATTTTTCTTATTATTCTTCAAAATAATATTAATTCTTCTTAGTATATTACACAATAACTATGATGTTAAAACACTCAAAATCATAAATGAAATTTTGAACATATGATTCAAACAAATGGTAAAATATATCTTCAAACAAATCTTCATATAAGACTAGGTTAAGAATGGAAAATAGATTTTCACGTTAAAATATGATATGAAAATTAATAACTTCAAATAATATTGTACAGTTCTTGTAAAATATCAGCATCACAAAAAATAAGAAATTTATGCACCAAATTCGAAAACGAAAGTAATTCTTCAAAGTAACTTTTTTAATACATCACAATTCTGTAAATAGTCAGTAATGTAGTTCCATCAAAATCAAATACCTTTAGTTTATTCAATTAAACTTCATCAAAACTGTTTAATTAATTATCATCAACATCAAATTCGAAAACGGAAATGTTAATTCTTCAAAGTAATAATCATTCAAAATTAAAATGAATTTTCATCAAAATCAAATGCCTTTCGCTTCATCAAATAAACTTCATAAAAAGGCGTCATCAAATATTCATAATAACTTGAAAGAATATCACTTCCTGATTAGCATTACTTCATCAAATAAAATTAGCTCTACTTACGTGCTAACGAATCGCAACAACTGGAATCTTGCGATATTATTCCAAAGTAGTCCATCATGTATAGGTATATTAGATATGTAATATGGTAGTCTAGGGGATTTAAAAAGTTGAAGAGAAGGACAGATTTTAGTTCACGGAATCGAGAGAGTTTGTGGGGCCGAGCTCCCATGTAGGATGAGGTTAGGATTAAAATAGAGGAAGGCAGTGACATTTTTAAAGGTATTTAATGATGAAAGAATAAATATGATTATTGTATGTACAAAATGAAAGGAAGTAAGATAAAAAGTTCGATTCACCATGAAACGAAATTATATCGTCAATCAATGTTTTCGAGCGGCAATAGTTCAGCTGTATCCATCACCGTGATCTAACCTCATCGCAATGCAAGTCTGTCCATTTCCTCACGCAGCTTGAAGAAGTATCTCGCTGCTGTCGCTGTTGCCAGATTTACGAAAAGGCGGACGAGTTATAGGAGCGAATTACCACATATATAAATTATTTTGCTAATCGGTTATGAACTTTTAAATAGGATATATCCAGAATCTTCAAAATTTGTAATGAAACGTTCAATTTAACCCTTGAAATTTTACTAAACAAGTCTCTGTAATAGTAAAATGCTGGTTAAAGTTGTGCTAACCGAAGAAAAAATATGTCTTTTTTAAAATATTCGCTTGATATGTAATAAAATATAAAACCATGTCCCCGGTTCAGTAATGCAATCCAAGGTGTTATGTAAAAAAATTTTTTAAACTGAGTTTTTTGTCACGTGCGAATGTATTGAAAGAGCGAAAATTAGTAATATATTAGCAGTGGACTAGGAAACAAATTTTCAAAAATAATACTGTGGTAGGAAAATTAATCAAAAAGTATAATATGTAAAAATTTTTCTTCGCAATAAGTTATGAATGTTTTCGTTTCAGTAGCGTGAAGTTAGAAAGTACAAATTTTGTAATGAAACACTCATTTAAGCATTTAAGATTTTATTAAAAGATGCAATAAAACACATTCACTTGAAATGTAATGCAGTAAGTTAAAATATAACTCTGGTTCATCAATACAATATATTAGTTATGTACAGTTAATTGTTCATTTCAAATATGATAAAGAAGAAACTTTTGAGTCAAAGAGAAATATATTTACAAATTAATGATTCTTATTTTATTATTAATTTAAATCAAAGCGCTGATGTTTCTTATGAAGATGAGGTATTTTATTAGACATGTTTCTAATGAAATTAGTATATAAACTTTTAAAAAAGAAATAGATTTGACAAGGAAAATGTCTATGAAAATGCAAGTCACCGATCGTGGTGACTTAGAGAAAATATTCCAAGTCTGTATGAGCTGGGTTAAAAGTCTCTATTATCTACATACGAATACGTCAATGTCAGAGAAAATTAATCTATCCCCATGGAATACTAAGATAAAAATTACATTTCGTTTCTTAACTTCTGGTTCAGCGTGATAGTGAAGTTAAATCTTCCAAACGTGTAACAAAATTATTAAATCAAATAATATAACTATTTAGTAAAGATTTGTTCTCAAGACTTTACGAGGCATTGTAAACGATAAAAGGAAAATATTTGAAAATTCAATGATTTGCAGTGGCAGTAATGCAAAAAAAGGTAATATTCAAAGTGTTTTAAGGTTACCAATAAGGTGCTTCACAAAAACGGTTTATGAAATCACGAACACATCACAGCTGTTATGAAGCTTTACTTCACGGCACCATTGTTAAATAAGAAACTACTTGCCGTGAAAGGTTTCTACTTCCTCTTAGGGAGGAAACTAAACTCTTAAGAATTTTTGCTAATTACCAAACTTTTAGTGATCGTATAGTGAATTTTTAATGCATTACGTTGTAAAAATTGCATCCCGGGACCGCGCCGTGAGAGGATCGTAAACATAAGAAAACGTATACAAGATATATAGGAAAAACATATTAAATATATAAGAAACATACTGTAATAGGTTTCCAGATTAAATATCAGTTTATTCAATTTCATCACAATAAAATAAAATCTTATCCTCATCAGAGAGTCTAAGGGGAATTCTTTAATTTGTCATTTACTTTTTTTTACATATGAATTCATATAAAAAACTTTAAGGTTTGTCTTGATAATTTAAAAGGGGAAAGGGAAACAATTGAAAGCCTGAGAATTAAATTAAGATTCGACGTTGTTATTTTACATTCCAAGGAAATCGTTGAAACCTTACTTAAAGTTCAAACACAAAAAAATAGACTTATCTGGTCAGAACGTCTTGAAGTGGATGACTCGTATCTTAATAAGCGTTACCTGGTTTTCGTAACGACGAAGCTATTTTAACTCTGGAAAACAGAAACAGGAGCACTGCTGCCCAGCACGGCTATCCGCCTGGTATTGAAAGTCTTAAGTCGCTCGCCCGGTTCAATTTCGCCTTTTAACCAGAACGCGGCAGGGGAGCACCTCTCTTCGTAAATTACATCTTTTTCAAGCAAGTTCCAAGAGTAACCTCCAAAAGTAAGTTCAGCAAGCCAGTAAGTAAGTCTCTTAACCAAAACGCGGCCGGGGAGCATATTTGCCGCTCCCCTCCGGGAAACATCTCTCTCCGTAAATTACATCTTTTCTATCGCTTTCAAGCAAGTTCCAAGAGTAACGTCCTAAAGTAAGTTCAGCCAGCCAGTAAGTGATTCAACTCAAATTTTCTTCGTCTCCTTCACAAACGCGGGCTCCCACTATGGCTTCAATTAACGCCCCCTTAATTTTGGCAAAATTTGCGTCTTCAACCCCTGAATGCGGAAATAAGGGTGATCGCGCATGCGCGCCCTTCTTCACTTAGCCAACAACCGGACCCTCAATCGCCAAAAACCTGAATGACTTACATCGAAAGTCAAGTAGCAACCTTTGACCTTTTCGTCACGTACTTCCTCTCTTAAGGTCAACTACACAATGAAATTGATTCTAGAACATTCTAAAGGACAAAGCGCGCGAAATCATGCCTTAGCAAAAATTGCTTACCTTTCCCTGCTTCTTTTCACAATGAATCAAAGCTTGTACAAAATTTGCAAATAAAGGAAAATAAATAATATTCTTTTAAACTAAATAATATTCCCAGAAGCATCTGTTTTTCCCCAAAATTAAAGCCTTAAAATAAATAATTCAGAATCAAATAAAATTAAGATTTCCATAAATCAGAAAATCATTCACCTAGTTTTTATAACGCTATCAGACAAATTCTCTACACAACATTCCTTTCCCCTAAGGAATTAAATTTTGGTGTACCAAAATTTAGAAGACAGACACTTCTTGAAATACCATGACTCATACTGTGCAATAAGGCTAAAGGATAACATAATGTAACAATATTTCACACGACTCCTTGGTAACAGTGACGTTACTGACACATTAAATCTCAATCCAACATGTGCAAGCAAAACAACAAGATTAATCAAAGCAATTACTAATGAAAATACTCAAGGAAGATCATCAAAACAATTAATCAAAAACATCAATTAAATCACTTAATTAATTAAACCTAGAATATTCAGAACACATACAAAAATTAAAATAAAAAAATAATAAGGCGTTAATCACAAACAAAATATGTCGAAGATCAAGGATTCAAGAATTTTATGACAAAAAGAATTTCTCTATTTTTTTTTCACTTCATTACATTACATTAGGGTTGCAGTCTCTGTGTGGCCATATTTCTGAACGTTTATTTATCTATTCATTCCTTTTCAGTCCATTAATGTAAACAATTTCACCTGAGGTCGAGCACATTCTACTATTGTGACAATTTCTGCTGAGCACAATCATGGAGTACATTAAATGAGTACGCAGTTGTCAATGCAAGCGAGAGAAAACCCTGTAGTTAGAAATCATTGTGTTAGCAACTTCCCCCTGCAGCCTTCAACGCGAGAAAGTGAAAGTAACAACCCCGTAATGTGAACTCAGCACAATACCCCTTAGTAGAGGATCACAATGCTCGAAAAACAAACAGCTGACTGACCGTTTAGTAGAATACAAGCCAAGAAACTTGACCTAAAAAGAAACCAGATTTCACCCCCTACGTCTCACCTTCGAGCAAGGAAGAACAATCACTCCTTCAAAGTTGAAGAAGACTTTATCTGTCAATTTTTCCCTTACGATAGATAAGCCACTGAATGTGTTCGGATACACACACCCGAAGAAAGAAATAATCTAATCCAATTGTTCACACCAAAAAAATCAAATAAATAAAAATAAGATAATTAACGCGCCGCAGATACATAAAATACATTCCTGAGAAAATGAACACACTAAAATTTCAAACAATTCCAAATAAAATATGTCAAATGAACGTATTCAAACAAAGAGTAAAGACCCCCCTAAGTACTACGAAATTGAATAACTTCCAAGAATGAATCCCAAACAATCACCTCTAAGAACAGAAGCGGCCTGATCAGGGCCCAGCATTAGAAAAGAAAAGAACGTTACAAGACAAGGAACCTCGAAACCAGCCGAAAATACCCCACACAAAAAAATCAGAAAGAAAGAAAACGTGATTGTCCAAAAATTCAATTCAACCAAAATCAATTCCGAAAATAGCATAACGAATACGTTGTGCAAATACCAATTAGAATTTTATCCAAAACACACAAAAATAATACTAATACAACCCAATGCATATACAAAATAACGTTTGGCCAAAAATTTACAAACAGATACTACCAAGATACACATATACACATAAAAATGAAAATACAATTAAACTGTAAAAATTTCGTACATAATTCAAATGAGCAATGAGATCAGCGATACTTAAAAAAAATTAAAACTGCATAACCTAGACAAATACACAAATAGTCATTACGTTGAACCATATCAAGCCAAAAATATTTCACTGTAATTTAAATCAAGCCAAAAAAAATCAACCAGCAAGGATGAAGTGTCGCTAAAAAAATTTTTCAAACCTTAAAGTAAACACTACTGAGTAACAACACCAAACTTAAGCCCCTTAGTAAGACAACACCAAAAAAAAAAAATTCAGTAATTCTAAAAATCCATTAGGTCCACAAAAAAAATTTCAACTAGTCAAAGAAATCAATCAAAGCTGGACTGAAGCACGTTACTAGAACACTAAATAAAATATCACAAATCAAAAAAGTGTTCAAAACAAACCCCCCAATTTTAGGCAAAAACTGAGATCTATTCTGCCTCAGACTCTTCCAAAACGTTGTATAGTAACCTAAGTAACAGTTTTCAGCAACACCTCCACCCAAACAAAGGAAACAAAGTAACTCTTTACCGCGTCCATGTAAGCTGAGAAAGGCGCTGTATTATGAATGACAGACCCAAACTTTTACGTATCAAGCAAACCTCCAGACACGTTGAAAGAGAACATAAGATCTCTAATCTCGGAAAGAAAAGTGCGCTGACTGAAACGTTACAATCCTGAACCAACACAATGAAAAAGATACAACAATAACAATTTTCTCAGATAACAAGTTCCTGTTTGCCCCGGTGTAAGAAGTTAAGTGCCACCATGAAGTGCAAGTATTTACAAGAAAACGAGCTTTCAGGACATTACAACTTCACGCAAGACCTAACTGCAAGCAACAAATGCAAAGTTCTCAAAAGTGCTAAACTAAAAAAAAAATACTCATAACTCGTAACTCAAAAATCCCGAAAAATCACACAAAGGAAATCCATAACTCAAATTCTACTATTTTCCTATGACCACAGAAATCTTAATTCTTCCACAGAAACTAAATATCAGATAACTTACATTTTACGGACCTTGGCAGAAACCACCAAAACAAAACAAAAACCTGATACAACTATCTTGATACTACCAATTCAAATACAAAACTTAAGCCAAAACAAGAATTAACCTCAAATTCAGCAACAAGTCCAACCAAGAAAGAAAATTGAATAACTCAAATCAAATCTATTACGATCCACTAGTAAATTCAAGGCAAACTACTTGTAATCAACAGAAAATTGCCACACATGAGTACAGAGCAAAAGTAACTAATCTTCTCAAACTTATTTCAAAAATTTCATAAAACCAATTCCCGTTGTCACCAAGATTCTCATTAAAATTCACTTTCTACAATTCACAAGACTAACTCAATTTCTACTGTTTAAACAATTCTCACCTGACAAATTTTCACAAACTTAAAACTCAGAAGATAACTAATCTCAATTACTCTGACTCATTAAACTAATTAGAACTTCACTCAAGCTGAAGAATTCAATCCAAAAAAAATTAAATATGCAAACACCACTATTGCTGATTTCAGGAAAAAATTCAAATCTAACCCATGTTAACTTTAAAACAGAATTTTTCAATAAAAAAACAATCTACAGTTATTACTCATTCATTTGTATCATTATGCCTTCAGAACTTATAAAATTCATTGCTCAATACTAAATTGAATTTACTAACACCTTACACAATATACTGGAATCATATCAAAACATTGTAAATCAAAAAGTAATAATATACTACGCTAGATAATCATGAAAAGATTACATACATTTCACAAAATATTATTCAATCAATTCAAAAAAAATCAAAATTTCTCTAACGTTACCCCTCACAATTACACATTTCACAAGATTCTAGGTTAAATAATTAGCAAAAACACACAAAAAAAATTCTAGCTACGCATAACTATGGCTTGTCACATTCAGTAAAATAATTAGAGTCTCTTTCTCTTAGAAGTGCTCATAAAATGAGTCCAGTTTTTACCGACAAGCCTCCGAAACTTTGATACAAGGATACACTAATAGCATAGGATTATCGTGAAATAATACATTTTCCATCTTGTATCATAAATCGGAAATCAAACATATATATCCAGAAAACACTCAAGGATTTTCAACAGTAAAATGTACAGTACCTATTCTGCTACATTAAAATATATATTTTTCCTAATTTTAAAGTTCAATTCTGTTTGCCTAACGTTAAAGTCCAAAATTCCTGAAATTCACACAAATTCTCAAAATTTATCCTCTAGTATTAACAAATAAGCAAACACAAATCAAAACTAATTAATCCTAGCACATAGACTTAACTCCTTCATTAAAACAGTAAATTACTAAAAATAGGTAAATTCAAAATCAATTTCACACACCATCTCAGAACATAATACTTTTGTACTGGTCAACAACCTAACATGCACAGTATGAAATCATCGAATCACACCTACCAAAACACTATCTTTTTAGTTAATTTTATACCAAAACAATTTACCTAACCTTAAATTCAATTCTTAAATTAAATTAGAGAATTAATATCCTGCAGTAACCAGTAAGCAAACATAATTCAAATCAAAACCTTAATTAGTCCTCACACATAAAATTTAACACCTTCTTAAAACAGTAAGTTATACAAAATAAATAAATTCAAAAAAATCAGTTACTGATTCGATCCTTCACTAAGCAGAGGCCAGGGCACCAATGTTATGAAACTTTACTTCACGGCACCATTGTTAAATAAGAAACTACTTGCCGTGAAAGGTTTCTACTTCCTCTTAGGGAGGAAACTAAACTCTTAAGAATTTTTGCTAATTACCAAACTTTTAGTGATCGTATAGTGAATTTTTAATGCATTACGTTGTAAAAATTGCATCCCGAGACCGAGCCGTGAGAGGATCGTAAACATAAGAAAACATATACAAGATATATAGGAAAAACATATTAAATATATAAGAAACATACTGTAATAGGTTTCCAGATTAAATATCAGTTTATTCAATTTCATCACAATAAAATAAAATCTTATCCTCATCAGAGAGTCTAAGGGGAATTCTTCAATTTGTCATTTACTTTTTTTTACATTTAAATTCATATAAAAAACTTTAAGGTTTGTCTTGTTAATTTAAAAGGCGAAAGGGAAACAATTGAAAGCCTGAGAATTAAATTAAGATTCGACGTTGTTATTTTATATTCCAAGGAAATCTTTGAAACCTTACTTAAAGTTCAAACACAAAAAAATAGACTTATCTGGTCAGAACGTCTTGAAGTGGAGGACTCGTATCCTAATAAGCGTTGACGCCGGCGGGGCTCATCTTTACGGTCACAAATGGAAGTTTCAGAAGACATCGTCCTGTCCTGGCACTATTGGCGAAACACACACGCAGGTAACTGGTTTTCGTAACGACGAAGCTATTTTAACTCTGGAAAACAGAAACAGGAGCACTGCTGCCCAGCACGGCTATCCGCCTGGTCTTGAAAGTCTTAAGTCGCTCGCCCGGTTCGATTTCGCCTTTTAACCAGAACGCGGCAGGGGAGCACCTCTCTTCGTAAATTACATCTTTTTCAAGCAAGTTTCAAGAGTAACCTCCAAAAGTAAGTTCAGCAAGCCAGTAAGTAAGTCTCTTAACCAAAACGCGGCCGGGGAGCATATTTGCCGCTCCCCACCGGGAAACATCTCTCTCCGTAAATTACATCTTTTCTATCGCTTTCAAGCAAGTTCCAAGAGTAACGTCCTAAAGTAAGTTCAGCCAGCCAGTAAGTGATTCAACTCAAATTTTCTTCGTCTTCTTCACAAACGCGGGCTCCCACTATGGCTTCAATTAACGCCACCTTAATTTTGGCAAAATTTGCGTTTTCAACCCCTGAATGCGGAAATAAGGGTGATCGCGCATGCGCGCCCTTCTTCACTTAGCCAACAACCGGACCCTCAATCGCCAAAAACCTGAATGACTTACATCGAAAGTCAAGTAGCAACCTTTGACCTTTTCGTCACGTACTTCCTCTCTTAAGGTCAACTACACAATGAAATTGATTCTAGAACATTCTAAAGGACAAAGCGCGCGAAATCATGCCTTAGCAAAAATTGCTTACCTTTCCCTGCTTCTTTTCACAATGAATCAAAGCTTGTACAAAATTTGCAAATAAAGGTAAATAAATAATATTCTTTTTAACTAAATAATATTCCCAGAAGCATCTGTTTTTCCCCAAAATTAAAGCCTTAAAATAAATAATTCAGAATCAAATAAAATTAAGATTTCCATAAATCAGAAAATCATTCACCTAGTTTTTATAACGCTATCAGACAAATTCTCTACACAACATTCCTTTCCCCTAAGGAATTAAATTTATGTGTACCAAAATTTAGAAGACAGACACTTCTTGAAATACCATGACTCATACTGTGCAATAAGGCTAAAGGATAACATAATGTAACAATATTTCACACGACACCTTGGTAACAGTGACGTTACTGACACATTAAATCTCAATCCAACATGTGCAAGCAAAACAACAAGATTAATCAAAGCAATTACTAATGAAAATACTCAAGGAAGATCATCAAAACAATTAATCAAAAACATCAATTAAATCACTTAATTAATTAAACCTAGAATATACAGAACACATACAAAAATTAAAATAAAAAAATAATAAGGCGTTAATCAGAAACAAAATATGTCGAAGATCAAGGATTCAAGAATTTTATGACAAAAAGAATTTCTCTATTTTTTTTCAGTTCATTACATTACATTAGTGTTGCAGTCTCTGTGTGGCCATATTTCTGAACGTTTATTTATCTATTCATTCCTTTTCAGTCCATTAATGTAAACAATTTCACCTGAGGTCGAGCACATTCTACTATTGTGACAATTTCTGCTGAGCACAATCATGGAGTACATTAAATGAGTACGGAGTTGTCAATACAAGCGAGGGAAAACCCTGTAGTTAGAAATCATTGTGTTAGCAACTCCCCCCTGCAGCCTTCAACGCGAGAAAGTGAAAGTAACAACCCCGTAATGTGAACTTAGCACAATACCCCTTAGTAGAGGATCACAATGCTCGAAAAACAAACAGCTGACTGACCGTTTAGTAGAATACAAGCCAAGAAACTTGACCTAAAAAGTAACCAGATTTCACCCCCTACGTCTCACCTTCGAGCAAGGAAGAACAATCACTCCTTCAAAGTTGAAGAAGACTTTATCTGTCAATTTTTCCCTTACGATAGATAAGCCACTGAATGTGTTCGGATACACACACCCGAAGAAAGAAATAATCTAATCCAATTGTTCACACCAAAAAAATCAAATAAATAAAAATAAGATAATTAACGCGCCGCAGATACATAAAATACATTCCTGAGAAAATAAACACACTAAAAATTCAAACAATTCCAAATAAAATATATCACATGAACGTATTCAAACAAAGAGTAAAGACCCCCCTAAGTACTACGAAATTGAATAACTTCCAAGAATGAATCCCAAACAATCACCTCTAAGAACAGAAGCGGCCTGATCAGGGCCCAGCATTAGAAAAGAAAAGAACGTTACAAGACAAGGAACCTCGAAACCAGCCGAAAATACCCCACACAAAAAAATCAGAAAGAAAGAAAACGTGATTGTCCAAAAATTCAATTCAACCAAAATCAATTCCGAAAATAGCATAACGAATACGTTGTGCAAATACCAATTAGAATTTTATCCAAAACACACAAAAATAATACTAATACAACCCAATGCATATACAAAATAACGTTTGGCCAAAAATTTACAAACAGATACTACCAAGATACACATATACACATAAAAATGAAAATACAATTAAACTGTAAAAATTTCGTACATAATTCAAATGAGCAATGAGATCAGCGATACTTAAAAAAAATTAAAACTGCATAACCTAGACAAATACACAAATAGTCATTACGTTGAACCATATCAAGCCAAAAATATTTCACTGTAATTTAAATCAAGCCAAAAAAAATCAACCAGCAAGGATGAAGTGTCGCTAAAAAAAATTTTCAAACCTTAAAGTAAACACTAGTGAGTAACAACACCAAACTTAAGCCCCTTAGTAAGACAACACCAAAAAAAAAAAAATTCAGTAATTCTAAAAATCCATTAGGTCCACAAAAAAAATTTCAACTAGTCAAAGAAATCAATCAAAGCTGGACTGAAGCACGTTACTAGAACACTAAATAAAATATCACAAATCAAAAAAGTGTTCAAAACAAACCCCCCAATTTTAGGCAAAAACTGAGATCTATTCTGCCTCAGACTCTTCCAAAACGTTGTATAGTAACCTAAGTAACAGTTTTCAGCAACACCTCCACCCAAACAAAGGAAACAAAGTAACTCTTTACCGCGTCCATGTAAGCTGAGAAAGGCGCTGTATTATGAATGACAGACCCAAACTTTTACGTATCAAGCAAACCTCCAGACACGTTGAAAGAGAACATAAGATCTCTAATCTCGGAAAGAAAAGTGCGCTGACTGAAACGTTACAATCCTGAACCAACACAATGAAAAAGATACAACAATAGTTTTCTCAGATAACAAGTTCCTGTTTGCCCCGGTGTAAGAAGTTAAGTGCCACCATGAAGTGCAAGTATTTACAAGAAAACGAGCTTTCAGGACATTACAACTTCACGCAAGACCTAACTGCAAGCAACAAATGCAAAGTTCTCAAAAGTGCTAAACTAAAAAAAAAAATACTCATAACTCGTAACTCAAAAATCCCGAAAAATCACACAAAGGAAATCCATAACTCAAATTCTACTATTTTCCTATGACCACAGAAATCTTAATTCTTCCACAGAAACTAAATATCAGATAACTTACATTTTACGGACCTTGGCAGAAACCACCAAAACAAAACAAAAACCTGATACAACTATCTTGATACTACCAATTCAAATACAAAACTTAAGCCAAAACAAGAATTAACCTCAAATTCAGCAACAAGTCCAACCAAGAAAGAAAATTGAATAACTCAAATCAAATCTATTACGATCCACTAGTAAATTCAAGGCAAACTACTTGTAATCAACAGAAAATTGCCACACATGAGTACAGAGCAAAAGTAACTAATCTTCTCAAACTTATTTCAAAAATTTCATAAAACCAATTCCCGTTGTCACCAAGATTCTCATTAAAATTCACTTTCTACAATTCACAAGACTAACTCAATTTCTACTGTTTAAACAATTCTCACCTGACAAATTTTCACAAACTTAAAACTCAGAAGATAACTAATCTCAATTACTCTGACTCATTAAACTAATTAGAACTTCACTCAAGCTGAAGAATTCAATCCAAAAAAAATTAAATATGCAAACACCACTATTGCTGATTTCAGGAAAAAATTCAAATCTAACCCATGTTAACTTTAAAACAGAATTTTTCAATAAAAAAACAATCTACAGTTATTACTCATTCATTTGTATCATTATGCCTTCAGAACTTATAAAATTCATTGCTCAATACTAAATTGAATTTACTAACACCTTACACAATATACTGGAATCATATCAAAACATTGTAAATCAAAAAGTAATAATATACTACGCTAGATAATCATGAAAAGATTACATACATTTCACAAAATATTATTCAATCAATTCAAAAAAAATCAAAATTTCTCTAACGTTACCCCTCACAATTACACATTTCACAAGATTCTAGGTTAAATAATTAGCAAAAACACACAAAAAAAATTCTAGCTACGCATAACTATGGCTTGTCACATTCAGTAAAATAATTAGAGTCTCTTTCTCTTAGAAGTGCTCATAAAATGAGTCCAGTTTTTACCGACAAGCCTCCGAAACTTTGATACAAGGATACACTAATAGCATAGGATTATCGTGAAATAATACATTTTCCATCTTGTATCATAAATCGGAAATCAAACATATATATCCAGAAAACACTCAAGGATTTTCAACAGTAAAATGTACAGTACCTATTCTGCTACATTAAAATATATATTTTTCCTAATTTTAAAGTTCAATTCTGTTTGCCTAACGTTAAAGTCCAAAATTCCTGAAATTCACACAAATTCTCAAAATTTATCCTCTAGTATTAACAAATAAGCAAACACAAATCAAAACTAATTAATCCTAGCACATAGACTTAACTCCTTCATTAAAACAGTAAATTACTAAAAATAGGTAAATTCAAAATCAATTTCACACACCATCTCAGAACATAATACTTTTGTACTGGTCAACAACCTAACATGCACAGTATGAAATCATCGAATCACACCTACCAAAACACTATCTTTTTAGTTAATTTTATACCAAAACAATTTACCTAACCTTAAATTCAATTCTTAAATTAAATTAGAGAATTAATATCCTGCAGTAACCAGTAAGCAAACATAATTCAAATCAAAACCTTAATTAGTCCTCACACATAAAATTTAACACCTTCTTAAAACAGTAAGTTATACAAAATAAATAAATTCAAAAAAATCAGTTACTGATTCGATCCTTCACTAAGCAGAGGCCAGGGCACCAATGTTATGAAACTTTACTTCACGGCACCATTGTTAAATAAGAAACTACTTGCCGTGAAAGGTTTCTACTTCCTCTTAGGGAGGAAACTAAACTCTTAAGAATTTTTGCTAATTACCAAACTTTTAGTGATCGTATAGTGAATTTTTAATGCATTACGTTGTAAAAATTGCATCCCGAGACCGAGCCGTGAGAGGATCGTAAACATAAGAAAACATATACAAGATATATAGGAAAAACATATTAAATATATAAGAAACATACTGTAATAGGTTTCCAGATTAAATATCAGTTTATTCAATTTCATCACAATAAAATAAAATCTTATCCTCATCAGAGAGTCTAAGGGGAATTCTTCAATTTGTCATTTACTTTTTTTTACATTTAAATTCATATAAAAAACTTTAAGGTTTGTCTTGTTAATTTAAAAGGCGAAAGGGAAACAATTGAAAGCCTGAGAATTAAATTAAGATTCGACGTTGTTATTTTATATTCCAAGGAAATCTTTGAAACCTTACTTAAAGTTCAAACACAAAAAAATAGACTTATCTGGTCAGAACGTCTTGAAGTGGAGGACTCGTATCCTAATAAGCGTTGACGCCGGCGGGGCTCATCTTTACGGTCACAAATGGAAGTTTCAGAAGACATCGTCCTGTCCTGGCACTATTGGCGAAACACACACGCAGGTAACTGGTTTTCGTAACGACGAAGCTATTTTAACTCTGGAAAACAGAAACAGGAGCACTGCTGCCCAGCACGGCTATCCGCCTGGTCTTGAAAGTCTTAAGTCGCTCGCCCGGTTCGATTTCGCCTTTTAACCAGAACGCGGCAGGGGAGCACCTCTCTTCGTAAATTACATCTTTTTCAAGCAAGTTTCAAGAGTAACCTCCAAAAGTAAGTTCAGCAAGCCAGTAAGTAAGTCTCTTAACCAAAACGCGGCCGGGGAGCATATTTGCCGCTCCCCACCGGGAAACATCTCTCTCCGTAAATTACATCTTTTCTATCGCTTTCAAGCAAGTTCCAAGAGTAACGTCCTAAAGTAAGTTCAGCCAGCCAGTAAGTGATTCAACTCAAATTTTCTTCGTCTTCTTCACAAACGCGGGCTCCCACTATGGCTTCAATTAACGCCACCTTAATTTTGGCAAAATTTGCGTTTTCAACCCCTGAATGCGGAAATAAGGGTGATCGCGCATGCGCGCCCTTCTTCACTTAGCCAACAACCGGACCCTCAATCGCCAAAAACCTGAATGACTTACATCGAAAGTCAAGTAGCAACCTTTGACCTTTTCGTCACGTACTTCCTCTCTTAAGGTCAACTACACAATGAAATTGATTCTAGAACATTCTAAAGGACAAAGCGCGCGAAATCATGCCTTAGCAAAAATTGCTTACCTTTCCCTGCTTCTTTTCACAATGAATCAAAGCTTGTACAAAATTTGCAAATAAAGGTAAATAAATAATATTCTTTTTAACTAAATAATATTCCCAGAAGCATCTGTTTTTCCCCAAAATTAAAGCCTTAAAATAAATAATTCAGAATCAAATAAAATTAAGATTTCCATAAATCAGAAAATCATTCACCTAGTTTTTATAACGCTATCAGACAAATTCTCTACACAACATTCCTTTCCCCTAAGGAATTAAATTTATGTGTACCAAAATTTAGAAGACAGACACTTCTTGAAATACCATGACTCATACTGTGCAATAAGGCTAAAGGATAACATAATGTAACAATATTTCACACGACACCTTGGTAACAGTGACGTTACTGACACATTAAATCTCAATCCAACATGTGCAAGCAAAACAACAAGATTAATCAAAGCAATTACTAATGAAAATACTCAAGGAAGATCATCAAAACAATTAATCAAAAACATCAATTAAATCACTTAATTAATTAAACCTAGAATATACAGAACACATACAAAAATTAAAATAAAAAAATAATAAGGCGTTAATCAGAAACAAAATATGTCGAAGATCAAGGATTCAAGAATTTTATGACAAAAAGAATTTCTCTATTTTTTTTCAGTTCATTACATTACATTAGTGTTGCAGTCTCTGTGTGGCCATATTTCTGAACGTTTATTTATCTATTCATTCCTTTTCAGTCCATTAATGTAAACAATTTCACCTGAGGTCGAGCACATTCTACTATTGTGACAATTTCTGCTGAGCACAATCATGGAGTACATTAAATGAGTACGGAGTTGTCAATACAAGCGAGGGAAAACCCTGTAGTTAGAAATCATTGTGTTAGCAACTCCCCCCTGCAGCCTTCAACGCGAGAAAGTGAAAGTAACAACCCCGTAATGTGAACTTAGCACAATACCCCTTAGTAGAGGATCACAATGCTCGAAAAACAAACAGCTGACTGACCGTTTAGTAGAATACAAGCCAAGAAACTTGACCTAAAAAGTAACCAGATTTCACCCCCTACGTCTCACCTTCGAGCAAGGAAGAACAATCACTCCTTCAAAGTTGAAGAAGACTTTATCTGTCAATTTTTCCCTTACGATAGATAAGCCACTGAATGTGTTCGGATACACACACCCGAAGAAAGAAATAATCTAATCCAATTGTTCACACCAAAAAAATCAAATAAATAAAAATAAGATAATTAACGCGCCGCAGATACATAAAATACATTCCTGAGAAAATAAACACACTAAAAATTCAAACAATTCCAAATAAAATATATCACATGAACGTATTCAAACAAAGAGTAAAGACCCCCCTAAGTACTACGAAATTGAATAACTTCCAAGAATGAATCCCAAACAATCACCTCTAAGAACAGAAGCGGCCTGATCAGGGCCCAGCATTAGAAAAGAAAAGAACGTTACAAGACAAGGAACCTCGAAACCAGCCGAAAATACCCCACACAAAAAAATCAGAAAGAAAGAAAACGTGATTGTCCAAAAATTCAATTCAACCAAAATCAATTCCGAAAATAGCATAACGAATACGTTGTGCAAATACCAATTAGAATTTTATCCAAAACACACAAAAATAATACTAATACAACCCAATGCATATACAAAATAACGTTTGGCCAAAAATTTACAAACAGATACTACCAAGATACACATATACACATAAAAATGAAAATACAATTAAACTGTAAAAATTTCGTACATAATTCAAATGAGCAATGAGATCAGCGATACTTAAAAAAAATTAAAACTGCATAACCTAGACAAATACACAAATAGTCATTACGTTGAACCATATCAAGCCAAAAATATTTCACTGTAATTTAAATCAAGCCAAAAAAAATCAACCAGCAAGGATGAAGTGTCGCTAAAAAAAATTTTCAAACCTTAAAGTAAACACTAGTGAGTAACAACACCAAACTTAAGCCCCTTAGTAAGACAACACCAAAAAAAAAAAAATTCAGTAATTCTAAAAATCCATTAGGTCCACAAAAAAAATTTCAACTAGTCAAAGAAATCAATCAAAGCTGGACTGAAGCACGTTACTAGAACACTAAATAAAATATCACAAATCAAAAAAGTGTTCAAAACAAACCCCCCAATTTTAGGCAAAAACTGAGATCTATTCTGCCTCAGACTCTTCCAAAACGTTGTATAGTAACCTAAGTAACAGTTTTCAGCAACACCTCCACCCAAACAAAGGAAACAAAGTAACTCTTTACCGCGTCCATGTAAGCTGAGAAAGGCGCTGTATTATGAATGACAGACCCAAACTTTTACGTATCAAGCAAACCTCCAGACACGTTGAAAGAGAACATAAGATCTCTAATCTCGGAAAGAAAAGTGCGCTGACTGAAACGTTACAATCCTGAACCAACACAATGAAAAAGATACAACAATAGTTTTCTCAGATAACAAGTTCCTGTTTGCCCCGGTGTAAGAAGTTAAGTGCCACCATGAAGTGCAAGTATTTACAAGAAAACGAGCTTTCAGGACATTACAACTTCACGCAAGACCTAACTGCAAGCAACAAATGCAAAGTTCTCAAAAGTGCTAAACTAAAAAAAAAAATACTCATAACTCGTAACTCAAAAATCCCGAAAAATCACACAAAGGAAATCCATAACTCAAATTCTACTATTTTCCTATGACCACAGAAATCTTAATTCTTCCACAGAAACTAAATATCAGAGAACTTACATTTTACGGACTTTAGCAGAAACCACCAAAACAAAACAAAAACCTGATACAACTATCTTGATACAACCAATTCAAATACAAAACTTAAACCAAAACAAGAATTAACCCCAAATTCAGCAACAAGTCCAACCAAGAAAGAAAATTCAATAACTCAAATCAAATCTATTACGATTCACTAGCAAATTCAAATCACACAAATGAAATCCATAACTCAAATTCTACTATTTTCCTATGACCACAGAAATCTCAATTCTTCCACAGAAACTAAATATCAGAGAACTTACATTTTACGGACTTTGGCAGAAACCACCAAAACAAAACAAAAACCTGATACAACTATCTTGATACTACCAATTTAAATACAAAACTTAAACCAAAACAAGAATTAACCCCAAATTCAGCAACAAGTCCAACCAAGAAAGAATATTCAATAACTCAAATCAAATCTATTACGATTCGCTAGTAAATTCAAGGCAAACTACTTGTAATCAACAGAAAATTGCCACACATGAGTACAGAGCAAAAGTAACTAATCTTCTCAAACTTATTTCAAAAATTTCATAAAACCAATTCCCGTTGTCACCAAAATTCTCATTAAAATTCACTTTCTACAATTCACAAGACTAACTCAATTTCTACTGTTTAAACAATTCTCACCTGACAAATTTTCACAAACTTAAAACTCAGAAGATAACTAATCTCAATTACTCTGACTCATTAAACTAATTAGAACTTCACTCAAGCTGAAGAATTCAATCCAAAAAAAAATTAAATATGCAAACACCACTATTGCTGATCTCAGGAAAAAATTCAAATCTAACCCATGTTAACTTTAAAACAGAATTTTTCAATAAAAAAACAATCTACAATTATTACTCATTCATTTGTATCATTATGCCTTCAGAACTTATAAAATTCATTGCTCAATACTAAATTGAATTTACTAACACCTTACACAATATACTGGAATCATATCAAAACATTGTAAATCAAAAAGTAATAATATACTACGCTAGATAATCATGAAAAGATTACATACATTTCACAAAATATTATTCAATCAATTCAAAAAAAATCAAAATTTCTCTAACGTTACCCCTCACAATTACACATTTCACAAGATTCTAGGTTAAATAATTAGCAAAAACACACAAAAAAAATTCTAGCTACGCATAACTATGGCTTGTCACATTCAGTAAAATAATTAGAGTCTCTTTCTCTTAGAAGTGCTCATAAAATGAGTCCAGTTTTTACCGACAAGCCTCCGAAACTTTGATACAAGGATACACTAATAGCATAGGATTATCGTGAAATAATACATTTTCCATCTTGTATCATAAATCGGAAATCAAACATATATATCCAGAAAACACTCAAGGATTTTCAACAGTAAAATGTACAGTACCTATTCTGCTACATTAAAATATATATTTTTCCTAATTTTAAAGTTCAATTCTGTTTGCCTAACGTTAAAGTCCAAAATTCCTGAAATTCACACAAATTCTCAAAATTTATCCTCTAGTATTAACAAATAAGCAAACACAAATCAAAACTAATTAATCCTAGCACATAGACTTAACTCCTTCATTAAAACAGTAAATTACTAAAAATAGGTAAATTCAAAATCAATTTCACACACCATCTCAGAACATAATACTTTTGTACTGGTCAACAACCTAACATGCACAGTATGAAATCATCGAATCACACCTACCAAAACACTATCTTTTTAGTTAATTTTATACCAAAACAATTTACCTAACCTTAAATTCAATTCTTAAATTAAATTAGAGAATTAATATCCTGCAGTAACCAGTAAGCAAACATAATTCAAATCAAAACTTTAATTAGTCCTCACACATAAAATTTAACACCTTCTTAAAACAGTAAGTTATACAAAATAAATAAATTCAAAAAAATCAGTTACTGATTCGATCCTTCACTAAGCAGAGGCCAGGGCACCAATGTTATGAAGCTTTACTTCAGGGCACCATTGTTAAATAAGAAACTACTTGCCGTGAAAGGTTTCTACTTCCTCTTAGGGAGGAAACTGAACTCTTAAGAATTTTTGCTAATTACCAAACTTTTAGTGATCGTATAGTGAATTTTTAATGCATTACGTTGTAAAAATTGCATCCCGAGACCGAGCCGTGAGAGGATCGTAAACATAAGAAAACATATACAAGATATATAGGAAAAACATATTAAATATATAAGAAACATACTGTAATAGGTTTCCAGATTAAATATCAGTTTATTCAATTTCATCACAATAAAATAAAATCTTATCCTCATCAGAGAGTCTAAGGGGAATTCTTCAATTTGTCATTTACTTTTTTTTTTTAAATTTAAATTCATATAAAAAACTGTAAGGTTTGTCTTGATAATTTAAAAGGGGAAAGGGAAACAATTGAAAGCCTCAGAATTAAATTAAGATTCGACGTTGTTATTTTACATTCCAAGGAAATCGTTGAAACCTTACTTGAAGTTCAAACACAAAAAAAAATAGACTTATCTGGTCAGAACGTCTTGAAGTGGAGGACTCGTATCTTAATAAGCGTTGACGTCGGCGGGGCTCATCTTTACGGTCACAAATGGAAGTTTCAGAAGACATCGTCCTGTCCTGGCACTATTGACGAAACACACACGCAGGTAACTGGTTTTCGTAACGACGAAGCTATTTTAACTCTGGAAAACAGAAACAGGAGCACTGCTGCCCAGCACGGCTATCCGCCTGGTCTTGAAAGTCTTAAGTCGCTCGCCCGGTTCAATTTCGCCTTTTAACCAGAACGCGGCAGGGGAGCACCTCTCTTCGTAAATTACATCTTTTTCAAGCAAGTTTCAAGAGTAACCTCCAAAAGTAAGTTCAGCAAGCCAGTAAGTAAGTCTCTTAACCAAAACGCGGCCGGGGAGCATATTTGCCGCTCCCCACCGGGAAACATCTCTCTCCGTAAATTACATCTTTTCTATCGCTTTCAAGCAAGTTCCAAGAGTAACGTCCTAAAGTAAGTTCAGCCAGCCAGTAAGTGATTTAACTCAAATTTTATTCGTCTCCTTCACAAACGCGGGCTCCCACTATGGCTTCAATTATCGCCCCCTTAATTTTGGCAAAATTTGCGTTTTCAACCCCTGAATGCGGAAATAAGGGTGATCGCGCATGCGCGCCCTTCTTCACTTAGCCAACAACCGGACCCTCAATCGCCAAAAACCTGAATGACTTACATCGAAAGTCAAGTAGCAAACTTTGACCTTTTGTCACGTACTTCCTGTCTTAAGGTCAACTACACAATGAAATTCCTTCTAGAACATTCTAAAGGACAAAGCGCGCGAAATCATGCCTTAGCAAAAATTGCTTCCCATTCCCTGCTTCTTTTCACAATGAATCAAAGCTTGTACAAAATTTGCAAATAAAGGAAAATAAATAATATTCTTTTAAACTAAATAATATTCCCAGAAGCATCTGTTTTTTCCCAAAATTAAAGCCTTAAAATAAATAATTCAGAATCAAATAAAATTAAGATTTCCATAAATCAGAAAATCATTCACCTAGTTTTTATAACGCTATCAGACAAATTCTCTACACAACACAGCCACCCATAAATAACTTCCGTGAAAACTGAAAATTCTATACTCAATGCAGGAAAAGAAACATTAGGGGTTTCCAAATGAACGTGCTCTCATGTAAACTTTCCGGAATAAAATATACAGTATTTCAGGAAATATTCATTTAACTTCTAACTTGTTTGTAATTTTGTTAAATCATATGAGCGTATGTGAGACACAAATACATTCGTAAGCGAAAAACTAACAAAATTTTATCTATCTGACAATGAATCAAATTTCATTGGAAATGTAATAGCATGAAAAGTAGTACAATATATCTGTATGGAAAATCTTGATGATAACTTCTGAGTGTGTTTTTTTCGAATAAAAAAAGTTAAAGGCTCCTAGGTTAGTAATGAACTACTCAATTCGGTCAATTTTCATCAAAAACGCCGTAAGAAGTTTTTGGTACTGGTAAAATATTACTTAAATTCTCTAGCTTTGTGACTTCCCTCAGACATTGGCAAGACCAACGGCTGTCTGGTCAATACAAGATAACTATGTGTTTAATAGGTTACTTCAAAGCTATGAAAGTAATAACAGTTGGGTAAAAATATGGACGTTTTCAAGAAACAAATGTTCTCTTATGTCCTTTTGGTTTTATAATTGGAAACAAAATGGAAAAATTTACTAAATACGTAGATAAATCACAGAAAAATTGGTAAATTAACATGAAATGTTTACTTAAAGTCTATGTAAATTTGGAAAACAATGATCGTAATACATTTGAAAAATAGTTCATATACAGTGCATTAAAATTTTGCACCCGATCTATGAATTCATGAAAATCAGCCTAAAAAAGTCATTTATCACGCTCGCTTGCTTGCAGTATATTCTCTTGTCGTTTTAATCTTTTTGCTTTTGAGTTGTATTATTTCTGAAGTTGTAATATTTCTGAATCTGAAGCTTTAAAACACAAAATCACTCTGATTTATCAACTTGCTTCTAAATGTACAGTACAGTCAACCAAATGGAAGATTTTAGCATAAGTAAATGTACTACAGACAAAATAAAATTAAAAATTCATCATTATTTTTCATGCTCTGTTCATGAAACTAGTCCTGACTTATTCCATTGGGAACATTTGCAGAAAACATTTTCGTTTCTTGTTCATGTTTTTGCATACTCAAATACTGATTTTGTTGGAAATACGGCATTTTCTTATTCCGTTTTATATTTCACTGTTAAAGTCCGGCTTGGGAAAATTGTTTTCCGTGCAAATGGCATAGTTGTCCTATATCTCTGCGACTGTTCTAATAAATTACATTACTAACAAGTGTGAATAAAATCCCTAGTTATACAGGAATTATATTGAATGTTTCCTTAATCTGAAATGCAAAATGTAACCCATGTGCAAAAATAGAGCAAGTTTATCTTAAAAAGTTCTCCACGAATACATCTTTTTCTCTGTCCTTACATACTTTTCTGTATTTATCACTCAAGTTCATTGTGTACCTCTCTTTTATCTAATTTGTGAAGTATTTCTGTTTGAATACTAACATTTAAATTTGTTTAACTGATTTTAAAGTACATGTATATTTTGATCAATGCGTGGGGAAATGAGGAACTGTGGCATCGAGTGGTTCTAAGCATTCATACTGCATCTTTTCTTAAGAATACAGCCCGTCAAAGAGAAATGTGTTTCGTACTTTGTGAAAATTTTTACTTATTATGTTGTAGGGTTTACGTTTATTTTAACTAACATTTATTTTAAGTTTAAACTATCTTTCCTGTCAAGCCTTACTTTCCCCTGGAACTGCCAATGCCAGAGTATGTAAATTTTAGTAGAACGCGCAAGGATTCAAATTATCAGCGGAAGTATTCTGAGTTAAATAGAAAGGAAACGAATTCGAAGTGTGCTTTTCTTACTTCACGAGCGCGGAGGTAGTTAGTCAGAAATTGAAGAGTGTGTGTGTGTAATTATGGCAAAGCCTCGAGGGCTATCTGCCTAAGAGGAGGGATGCCTTCGTGGAGGACTTTCTAAGGGAAACTGGCTCGTATACACGTTACACGTGGGGAAAACCACGAAAACGCCCATGCAGCCAGCCCGTTCGCGGGATTCGAACCTCGGACCGAACTACCAGTGTTCAGCGACTTTACCGCTCGGCCGCTGGTGGGCTTCAGACATTGAAGAACCACGCGTTTCTGCCTGTGTGTTTGCCTAGGCAAATTGTTAATCTTTCAACGTAACATTCAGAGTTTGCTGAATTATCAGCGGTACTGTAGAACGCGGTGAGGTTAGTTACGTTTAGAGAGCCTCGTAGTTAGTCTCTTGTTATTATTTCTTATATCAATTCTTATTTTTATTTTACCGCCGGGTCGGCGTAGTTTGTGAGCGTCAAGAGCACGCATTTGTAACTTCGAAAGTTGAATAAAAAGGGACTTAAACCCTTCTCAAGACTCTGTCTAATTCCCAGTTTCAGCAGTCACAACTTTGTTGCGTGCAGGTTGGAGGCGCGCAACTCTACATTGGCGCCCGAACACTTGTCGAACTGAAATGGCCGAAAATCGGATGGAAGCCGCGGGACAACAACAAGAAAAGGCAAGCCAATTGGAAGGATTTGGATACCTGGTCCAGACTTTGAGAGCGTCAATCAAGCCAAACGTCAATTTCGACGGAAAGAATTCGGTGGCGATATTTCTAGAAAATCTCGACAATCACTTTCAGCTCTACCCTGTGCCTGAAAGACAAAAAGTTGCCATCGCCACATCTGCACTAAGAGGACAGGCCGCGCTATGGTGGAAGAATATAGGCAAATTTTTATTAGGGGACTTTGGAAGCCAGACATATACATTTGAAAATTTCAAAAAATCGTTATTAAAGGCATTCCCCATAGTGAAAGATCGAGCAAGGCTAGAAGCCGAACTATATAGTTTCTATAAACGGGATATAGAAGAGTTAACGGACTTTATTCTGCGAAAAATTAAACTGACGGATATGCTGTATGGTAAGAAACCCGACGCGGAAATTATTGAAATAATCTTACCAAGATTGTTACCTGCTGTTCAAGACTACTTCGAAATTAGAAACCCAAGCACATTGCAGGAGCTCTTCGAATTGGCGGTGAAGTTTCAAAATCGCAGAATAGCGAAAAAAGCTAGAGAGGCATCGTATTCTCAAAGTACCCGAAGGCAATCTTCAAATGAGCAGACCAGAAATGCAAACCGCTCTTATGGGTGAAAGAGCTATCAAGCTAACTCATCGAACCTCGAAGGTCAAGGCCCAAAAAGGAAATTCGAAAACAAACGTCCGCCTACCCAGAAGGCAGAAGTTGAATAAGAAATTAAACTTAAAATTTGTTGGAGAAGAAACATTGTCTATTTATTCTTTCGGAATGAAATACGCAGTACCTAAAACATATAAGGTTGTGGAATTTTGTGTTTCAGATGCGAAGCAAAAGAACAAAATAAAAATCAGCTGTCTCGTCACTGACGCCATTACGGCTGCGCATATGACCACGCCGTCAAAACAAACTCTAAAAATGATGAATGAGTGCGGATTGCGAATCGCTTTTCTATGTAAAAGAAGCGTTAGAATTCTAGTAGGTGTGGATTATTACTGGAAAATGGTAAGGGGGGAAAAGATTCAATTAGGAAAGGAAATTTATGCGATTTCTACTATGTTTGGATGGGTCCCAGTTGGCCTTCAAAATAAAGAAAGCGAAATAGTATCTCAAAACACGGCAATAGTAAACCTTTCTTCTTGCGTAACTGATTCATTGCGATCGTTATGGACTTTAGATTTGCTGGGCCTTACCGATGACTCAGCGATTTCTAACGAGGCGAGAGAAATGATTCAGAGCTTTGAAAAGGAAATACGGGTAGAAGGTAATAGATACTATGTCAGTTTATTGTGGAAATCGGAAGCAGGGCAATTAGAAAATAATTTCGGAGTAGCATTAAGACGATTTGAAAGTCTTAAAAATAGACTTAGAAATCCTGAGATTTATCAGCAGTATAAATCCGTAATTGAAGAACAAATGAAGGAGGGTATAGTTGAGAAGTGTTCACAGGAAATAACGGAGGCATCGTATTTTATGCCACACAGGGAAATAATAAAACCTAAGGAAACCACAAGGTGTAGGATTGATTACGACGCGAGCTCTTCTAGAACTAAAGGTGTAAAGTCCTTAAATGATTTTTTAGACATTGGACCTAGTTTGATCCCCGTGGTTTTGGACATAATTTTAAAATTTCGGAAATATGAAATTGCTTTCAGCGGAGATTTAGCTAAGGCCTTTTTAATGATAGGAATCTTAGAAAAGGATAGGGAATATTTAAAATTTCTTTGGTTCGCGAATAGTGAGGAAAAATATAAAGTTTTAAGGTTTAAACGTCTTCCATTCGGACTTTGCTGTCGTCCAGCAATTTTAGCGATGACGATAAAATTCCACATTAAAAAATATAAAAGCACAAATCCAGAAAGTTATGAAATGTTAGATTCCTCGTTATATGTAGACGATTTATACTACGGTGCAGACACTATTGAAGATGCATGTCGATTATCCTCAGACGCGGTTAAGATTTTTAAAGACGCTGAGATGAATTTGAGAAAATTAAGGTCAAATTCCGAGGAACTTAATTCCTGGTGGATTGGAAAAGGTTATAACATAGAACCAGCTAAAGAGTCAAAATTTTTGGGCATGATCTGGAACTCTGAAGCAGATAAGATCAAGTTGAATTGCGAATTTTTAGGAAATTTATGCCATGACAGTGCTGAGGCCACAAAAAGGACTATTCTCCAAAGGGTGGCCAAAGTTTACGATCCAATTGGTGTGTTTCAACCCTTTGTGATGAAAATGAAAATTCTGTTACAAAAAATTTGGACATTAGGTGTGGACTGGGATGATACCCTTCCATTAGAAATAATTAAGGACTGGAGTCTCTGGCAAGCTGAATTACAGGCGTTGGAGGATTTTTCTCTTCCGAGAAAATATTTTGGTAGTAATGAAAAATCTAATGTTAGCCTTCATGTATTTGCTGACGCTAGCCCTAAAGCGTACGGCGCAGTAGCATACTTTAGATACCTTGATTCAGAAAACATTATTTGCACCAGTTTCATTACCGCAAAGGGTCGCGTAGCTCCACTCAAGACTATGACTTTACCTCGTTTGGAGTTGATGGCTGCTTTAGTAGCCGCCAAATTGTCTATGTATTTGACAAAGCTGTTTCCTGAACTGTGTCATCAAAAGTTTCTTTGGAGTAATAGCCAAATAACTATCTACTGGATAAAGGGATGTGCAAGAAATTTGAAACCCTTTGTATCAAACCGAGTTTCTGATATTCAGTCTCTCACGGATTCTGAATGCTGGTTTCACTGCAGTGGGAGTGAAAACCCTGCTGACCTTTTATCTCGAGGAGAAAATGCCTTTAACCTTGTGAGAAGTTCCCTTTGGTTACAGGGACCTAGCTGGCTGTCTCAACCTGAAAGTGTTTGGCCAGTAAATCAACAGACCAACATCGACGAGGAGAGCGTTCAGAACGAAGCAAGGGTGCAAACATCTCTTCATGTTTCTGTTCAAGACGTAGAATCTTCGGCATTACTAGAGTTAACGCGATTCAGCAGGCTGCTGATGCATGTTCCTAAAACGTACTCGCCATACCCCCTGCTGTGACAATGCTGAATCACTATTGGCTGACCGACTTGCTACGTAAAAAACGTCACTTGTTTGGTCACGTGACAAGCCGATTGCATGGATTCTGAACTGTTGTGAAAGTGTAATTTGTAGTTTGCTGTATAAGACGTAATAAATTTTGTATGCATATACAATTCTGAATTAATAATAAACCGCTAAAAGGTACAGCTGGTAAAGAATATAGAACACAAACCTTTTCAGACATAACGCTTGAAGTATTTTATTTGGACGACATAAGATATGTTTACTAGGAAGACAAATTTCGGCAAACAAAATATATAATTATGCAAAAAAAATTTCGTTACCGGAGCATAAAAGTATTTATTATTGTACTTTAGATTTTCAAATATCAGAGGCTGTGATATAATGTAAGAGAATTTTGATTTAACATTAGAGATTCAATTTTGAGGGAGTTGGAGCTTGGCATGAAGGGATTTTTTATTTATTTTTTAATAAAACAAGATTGGTTTTGTATTTTTGAAACTTTTTGACAGAAGAACAGTTTAATCTTTTAATATTTCATTGGTATGTTAATATTTTCTGGAACTAAAATTAAAAAATGGAGGACTGTTAATATTTGCAGTAATAACCGATATTCTGAAAAAGAATATTGTTTTCGATTATTTAAAAATATAGAGCAACTTCTGATGATGTCTGTCTTTTAAAAAGGTACAAAAAGGCAAACTAGAACACTACTTTGTCATTGTCACAAGTAATGTATCAAAAAACATTGTTTCAGTTTTGGATGTGGGTATTCAGTTGCATACTAATTTATGTGAATCGCAGGAAAAAAATAAGCATTCAAAAACTTGGAAACGGTCATTATGGTATTTCTAGGCAAAGTTTGGCATGGTGAATTAATAATTTCAAAAAGTTGTGTAGTGGATTTGTCATTCGGAAAGCACTTTGCAAGGTTGGAATGTGCTCAGAATATCATGGTATGCCTTGAATAATAAGAAGAAATGCTTACCAGCAAGGGTCAGAATTCAATAGAGCCAGGATTGTTGCCTATAGAGTGTGTGGATTATCGTTCTGTGATATCGCCCGTTGCACTAGTCGACATCCAACCACTGTTAAGCGAATATGGCATGTATGGAATGCTGAGGATTATACTGAACGGCATGCAGGATCTCATTGCCGTCCCATGATTAATATCCGAAAGGACAGGCATATTGTGAGGTCAGCCCTCCAAATTTACAACCACATCACAGACCATTAGTCAGAAAACGGGCATATTTACAGCATGCCCAGTATCTGCTTGTACGGTGTGTCAACGTTTGTATCAGCATGGACTATCAGCACAGTGTCCATTACTTTAGCTTTCCTTAACAATGCAGCACAGAGAAAGATGGCTACTGTGGTGTGTCCAACAACAAAGCTGGATATAGGAGGGGTACAATGTCGTCTTTTCAGACGAGTCCCGTTTCTGTGTGCATTATTCTGATGATCGTATAAGTGTCTAGAGGCTCCAAGGAGACCGCACATCGCCTGGTTGCATTCAGTATCAGCATAAGAATCCTAATGTGATTCTATAGGCAGCCACTGAGCACATGGCACACACATCTTTAGTTCGGATCGATGGTAATTTGAATGCCAGATCGGTACATTTGTGACATCTTACATCCAGGGGTTGTGCCCTATCTTTGAGGCCTGCCAAATGCAATCTTCCAACAGGATAATTCAAGACCACATGTTGCACATTGTGTTCTGATCTTCCTCGATATGCAGTGCATTTGATTGCTGCGCTAGCCTGTGATGGTCTCCAGATCTCTCACCCATTGAAAATACCTGCTCGTGGTTTGCTGAGGACTGGCCTAGCAACCCTCTCCATCTAATACATGTGATGAAGTGTGGCATGGACTTGAATCAGAATGGAATGAGATGCCGATTTCTGTCATTCAAGTGAAATTCTACTCAGTGCCTAACTGGATAAGGGCCGTTTTTCGCTGCCAGGTGGAGCAGTTGTTTCGACTGATTTCGCACCCTTGTAAACCCCCAGGCTGCTTACAAATTTAATCATTTTATCTTCATGCCATACTATTTATGCACAACAAATATTTTTTTATTTGCTTCCCTTCATGCTATAGCAATTTTAATGGCTATTAGTGTATTATTGATTAACAGTTATCTAAGAGACTTCAAGAGTAAGTAATTTACATAGTTTATAAAACTATTGCATCTTTCTGTATAAAAAATTATTGATGCAGGATAGATAGCGCCTAAAGACTTCATGCAGCCATCAATGGAGTTGACAACACATTCATATTAGATGATTTTCTTTTATACTTTTCCCAACCACCAGTAGATTGCAAATAAAAAACAAAGTGACTTACAATTACAACATAGCCAAACTGTCCTGAAGTAAACATTAACAATATATACAAAGCCAAAATAATTATATTCGCATAATATGTGCATGACACTTTGTTACTAATAAATATCAGAGTGTCTTGGATCAAATTAATATTTGAATATATATTAATTAGGGATATCTTTGAAGATATAATTAATACCATCATTATAACAAGGTAAAGTATAGTAAAACCACCCACTACTAGACAGTTACAGGATTGCTATATATGTGTACAGTGGTTCTCTGCTTCGAAATCAGGAACTCTCTATTTAATGGGGTATATCTGATAATGTGAAGTGTGCATTGCTGGAGGCTCGACTTACATTATCATCATGTTGGGAAAATATTTTGCATCATGACATAATTTATGGGCATGATAAGATACATGAAACTGTTTTGAGTGATATCAGCTGTAAATTTAGAAAGACACTTGGTACACTCCCTTATTAAAGTGGCTTTTCCATAGGTCTTAGGCATTGTTTAAGATTACATAAAGCAGTCAAGTTGATTCATGATGAATTACTAACTCTATCTCAGATTTTATTATACTTATGAAAGCTAGAGATCGTGTTTAATAAAAAACACCAGAATCACTGTCTTATTGACTAGCCATTTAGTCGCTCTAATACCATTTGCCATTGTGCATAATGATATAAAACTAATGCCTTAGTAGCATTGCTCAGTCAACATCATGATATTCATGAAATTTTCTAAGGGATAAATCAAACAAAAATGTAAGCAAAAGTCTTCTTAAAGATTATCTTCCCTAGAAAATACCAGCCAGATTTAAGACAAAAATACAGCATGTCTTCTGAGAAGAAAATAATTACTTACAAAATCATGTTTCCAACACTAATAAAGCACCTAATTATATATTAAAATTTCAAAAGATCTACACAATTGATATTCAACTAAGTCTTGTATATCTATTATTTGGCTTCATAAAGTAATATGTTGTCTAAAATGAAGTAGTCATATAAAAACAATATATTTTTCTTAATGATGGTTATATAAAATTTCTTAATAGAATGGTTTTTCTGAGTAAATGAATTAGAGTTTAAAACAATAAATATAATAGTGCTATAATAAAGCTTCGTAGGACTAAGGCTGGATTTCCTGCTAATTTGTAATTGAGATTTTTTTTCTGCTTTGTGAAACTTTTCTCTTCTTCATAACATCATGCTTTTAATGTACCTTTAAAAGCTAATTAATTAATTTTGACAAGTATTTTGCTTGAGAGATGCTCTCATGGAAGCTACTAAATGATATTTGTCTCATACCTGCTTTTCTGAATAGAAAATACATGAAAGACCAAGCCAGCCATGACCTGCCTGAGATCAGTGTACAAATGTTTTGTGTCTTTAAATATGAAGCTAGGTTAAGTGATGTATGTTTAGTAAAACTCTTAATCTTTATAATAAAATATATCATAAATATATTATACCTACATAAATATGTATCACAGAACATTTGCTTAGATACAGCTAGGATAATTTCTCTTGTTAATGTTATTTTGCACAGATTTTTTAATCAAAATTGTCTCTAAAGTAATGTGCTATAGATTTGTTTTGAGATTTGGAATGATGTCAGACAAAACTGGACAAACTTTATATTTTCCTAGATCCAAATTTTCCAACTTAATGGAAATAATGCTTATTCATCACATGAAGTAAAATTCTGAGAAGGAAAAAAAACTTATGAAAGCATTTTAATGAAAAATTAATAACAAACAGCAATACCGGTTTCTAGGAAATGATGATTTAAGTGAAAGAAATATTAATTAGAAAATATGTAAACTGACGTTTAACATGTATGTTACAAAAGTGCATAAAAGATAAGTTAAGTAAAATGCGTTTCATCAAAGAGTAAAATCTTCTATTTATGATTTACTATGAATAAATTATTAGTAGTTATGTGTACATTTGAGAAAGAGTATGAAAATCATCAGTACAGCGAATATGTTCTACTGATATTATCACTTAACGCAGTTACCATTTGACTGTTAATAGACAAAAATATAAAAATTTCCTCAATTTATTTGCAGAATGATTGTGGATGAATCTAAACAACATAGGAACATTTCTTTACATCAGGGGTTTTCAACCATGGTATACAAAGAAGCAAAGTATTTTTAAATATTAAATTAAAAAATTAAAACCCAACATCCTGATTGAGTTTTTTTTCTAACACTCGTAAATTTATGTGATTTGAGCTTTGTTCAGGAGTGGTGGTGATATTAAAGGTTTTCAATTTTTGTTTAGATGGTACGCGTTAGTCAAAAGGTTGAGAACCGTTGCTTTAGATTAAATATTAGAAGAAAATGATAATTGCAGTTTGTCTAATTTGTATATTTCCACATAGATTTAATATTTTGGGGGGTTAACATTAATATAAATAACTGTTGTAATCTTAAAACACTGATGGCCCTTAAAAGAATAACATTATTGAAGACGGGAGATAAAGCCATATTTATTATACAAATAAATTTTAATACATGGTTTAACTGTACATGTGTAAGCAAATCAGTTAGACTTAAAGTACATAGTTTAAAAAACAGTTAAACTTGGAGTATACCACCTCGTACAGCCATTGCATGAAGATAAACAGATACTGGATGTGCACCTGGAATATGTGAGAAAAGTAGATTTCAGTTATTACCAGTTTTCAGCTGATGTAGCCATGGGTAGACTGTGGTACGTTAGATTTTTATAATCATAGGCCTGATATATTCAGTGGATAACAGATCTGATGAAATCATAGATCAAAGGATTAATAGATCAATAAAAAATTGGTGGGAATTTAGGATTTGTTCTCTGTTATGTGCCATACATTCCTTGTTGATCACTAGTTCTAGACAACCTCTAAAGATAGACAGCAGTGAGCTTCGAAAACCTCAGAGTAATAATAAATGATTCATCAGATTTTAAAAACACTGCCTTTTCATAAATGGTATACATACAATAATCAATTTTTGGAAATGAACTAGAAACTAAAAAATTACCTCGCATGCTACATACATTTTATGAACATTGATCACATAGCACACTTCCAAATGGCTATTGATTTCACATTTTTGTACGAGTTTCCATACTGCATCATCTATCACATTTGAAGTCTTCGATTGGGCAAACATTAAGGAGTGCATTTTTGTACATAATGTACTGTTAATATGTTATGTACAAAATGCACCTGGTGCTCACATGGTATTTTTGTACATAATGTAGCTGGTGCTCACATAACATACACAGCAAAACATTTGTTGTACGTAAAGAAAATTTGGATAATTTCTCATTCTTTACTTGGATTCAATCATTATAATATGCATAATATTTTCGATATTAGAATTTTTAAATCTGATAAATCATTTACAGTAGCCCTAAACAATGGCGCCTGTTCAACTGCACATTAAACATGGAGGCTGTTTTTGGGGGGGGGTGTTTAATTTATTTGATTACAGTATAGTAACTTGGCTAAGGGTAGAGGTACTTTCAAAGAGAAGTTAGCTTATACATATTTCATATATGCAGAAAACTATGAAAACACACGTGCAGCCAACCTGTTCGCTAGAATGTAAACCCAGGTCGAATTATCAGTATTCAACTACTTTACTGCTTGGCTGCTAGCGAAGCCAGAGCTAGATATTTTATCACCTAAATAGAATAACTGCTGCTTACAAATTATGCCTCCCAGTTCCTGCCAAAATTCTAAAAATTTTGACGCTCCTATGTCTTGCTGCCCATTGCACTCATACAGGTTGCCCTGGCCACCGATGAGCATTAAAAGTGAAGGCAACTGGAATGTAATGGACCATACGATTACACTTGGTTTCAGACCTGTATGGGGATGCATAATGCATGACATAACATGGCATTTTTTTGATGCAGACCATGGATGTGATCCTTGATGGTGTTGATGTATTAAGATTCATCTGGAAAAAATTCATTTATATTATTTATCCTTCTATTTGCAAAGTTCTATGCACAACTATAGCTGTAGTCACTTATAATGTTCTAATGAGGGTTTGGTTAGGTTACTTGAACATGGCAAAGCATCTAAGGGCTGCTAATTTTTTCTACCAAAGTTAGCTGAAACAATGGTCACTTTAAAAAAAAACTACTTTAACTTTTTGCTATGTAGCACTTACTTAGTTCTGAACTGAAGAATAATATAACTGTAAAAGCCATACATACAGATTATGTTATCTTAATCAATGAGTCAAACTAGTGAGTTCATTCACCAGCTCAGGTAGGAAAACCAGATGAAGTAGGATAGTGCTTTTTTTTAACATAATTAAATATAAAGTATAAAGCATATGTGCTTTAAAAATGATAATTCAAATTGTGACAAAGGTATCTATTTATTATTAATACATGTCAGATTTTTAGAGGTAGTTATTTCCCAGCAATGATGTCTGTGCGTTTTCTTTGGTGGTAAAATAAAAATCTCATAGATTGAAATAATAATCATTCCAAAAGCATATTGCAATAGTAAAGTTCTGATATATGCAAATAAATCATTATGTGGAAGAAAGAAAATTGGTTTGAGGAAAGCACAGCTTATTAATTTTTGTTCATCACAGTTCACAAAGTGTATAACTTACTCAAAATAATTCTAAAATGATGAATTTTGGTACTTTCTAATTTTCTGAACTTCACCAAAATGCTGTGAAAAGTAGTAAAGATGGTCTAAACCATGATGCGAAGAAAAATTTATGTGGCTACACATGTCACTAAAAATCATTTATCATCAAGTATACACATAGCATTCTCCCATACAGCACTTCTCCAGATATTTTCACCAGTGTGGTTGCAGATTATGATCCCTCCTATGGGAATTTCAGTACTTCAGCATTCGGGTGGACCACTTACCGCAGTTTCTGTTGTCTCTGGTAAAATCTTTGGCGATGTTGCTTTCTGCATGCATACAACATAAAAGGCATCACAAGCCTCTCTTTGCTTTCTCATTTTAGGATTCTGGTGCCAAAATTTTGCAATTTTCTGTTTTTTTTTTTTATTAAAAAGATAAACAACGGTGAAAAAATGCCTAGAATTGTGCGTGTCTTGTATTGAAGAAGAAAAATGTAAAACAATAGGTGGTGGTGGATGCATCGTTGAAATAAATTTAAAGATATGCAAACAAACATCCCTCTCCTAACTCACCAACAAGTTTGCAAATGCTCTTCAAAGTTGCAAATGAGTTCATGACTTTTCAGTGCCAATGAGTTCATGACTTACCACATCTGTGGTAAGAATGTAAATTCCATATATTTTATGGCTGTTGTTAAAGATGGAATTAAACACAGGAATTTTAATTTAAATATAGGAATTTTAATTTAATAACTTATATTATTATATTTGTTTCCCTTAATGGGAGAGCAAACATAAATATTGGTGCAAAATGTAGTTTAAAATATTAATGGTAAATTTAAAATACATTCAAAATGCAATTTGTCACACTAGATCATCCCCACCTTAAAAAAAAAAAAAAAAAAAAAAAAAAAGTAATGAAGTAGAAATAGATAATGGAAATGACACTGTGTATTTTAAAATATAAATGAAAATTTAGGATAATCCAAGCAATGTTTATGTGTCTAAAATGTATATTCCTTACTACCTAATGCATACTAAAAGTTACTGATAAAATTAACTGACAAGTTACTTTTAAAACAAGAATATTAAGAGCGATTCAAAGGTTATATTTAATTTAATGGACAGTAGGCAATGTAGGCATATATATTTTGCTGTAAATTGACTGGCAAATGTTATTCAGCAAAGGCAAAGATCCCACGTGTGCTTTCTCTATATAACTACTTTGATCTAGTCCATCATTAACAATATTTTTCCTGGGATTCCATCTCAGAGTGAAAACTGAGATAAATTTAGGTGTACAATTGTAAACTTTCTAATCTTGTTCTTAAAAATGTGGTTGTATCACGATAAAAGATTAATAAACTATGTTAAATATTGTTTTTCCAACATTTCATTAGCAAAATGCTATATGGATATAATCCTCTCAAGCAAATAACCCATTTTCCTTCCTTTGTAATGATCCGGTATTTCTCAAGTGTGTATTGCATAAAGTGAAAATATATATTAACATATGAATTAATTCAGTTGTACATAAAATCACCTCTGACTTAACTGATATTTTTACAGGATTAAAACATACCCGCTCTAATCCGAACAAGTATGGCTGGAGTACGAGAAGCTTTACCACGTGACAAAACAAATGACGTCGAAAGCTCTATGTCACGTCTAAATTCTTCTAACCAATAGCAGCGAAGCAGCTCTCACAGCAGGAGGTACAGCGAGTACGTTTTAGGAACATGCGCTGCTGAAGGTGTATCGAATTATGGTTTATGTTATGCGGTTTACCAACAATATAAAACGAAATTCAGTGAAATTCAAAGGTCCATTAAGCTCTGTTGAAATTTCGCGAGCTGAGCTCTATTGGGTAAAAGTTACACAGTGAAAATACTTTGCGAAAGAGATTCTACATCTATGAAGTGGAAAATGCTTAGAAAAGACATCGTCAATTTATTCACTTAACCCAGAATTGGATACCCATGGTCTTTAGCGTTTAAAGGGCAGACTTCAATTCTCAGACTTTGCTTTCGAAGAAAAACACCCATGGCTGTTACCTTATAAAGATAGATACAGTGAACTAGTAATTTTTGAGTCTCATAACAAATTGTTTCATGCTGGAGCTACCTTAGCCGACATTAGAGAAAAGTTTTGGATCATAAAAGGACGCCAATTCGTCAAGTCCACGTTAAGTAAGTGCTTTTTGTGTAAACGATACAAGGTGCGTGCCGGTACACAGGAAACCGTTCCTTTACCACCTGATCGTGTTCTTCAATCATCTCCATTTTCTGTAACAGGGCTGGATTATGCTGGTCCCTTCTTTACAAAGGACAGCACGAATAAACATTATCTGCTTTTGTTTACATGTGCTACAACTCGAGCTTTACATCTAGAACTTGTCCCTTCTATGAGTGTCGCGCCACTATCGAACTCCATGAGAGGTAAGTTTCTCTGTTACGGAATGGCAACGAGAGAGATTGTTGTTAAAAAGATGGATGATCGAACTGCGTTGTAACGATCATTTTTGAGAATGTTGCGTACTGTAAAATGAACTTATTACACTGTGCTAAATAGTATTAAAATGCTATATATTAAAAGATCTTTCATCTGATCTAAATTTTAACAAACCGCTCATTATTTTCTCTTAAACTCACAATGTTCACGACATTTCTGGCGCCCCCGGGTGGACGTGTTTGTTGGAAACATGTCGGATGAAAGAATAGATAGGGTAAGTTGATTACCTTATACTTCCGTTTTCAAGTTATTGATTATTGTTTTACTGAAGTTTAAAATACTTTTCTTGCCTAATTTTTATCTGAATATTTTAAACTTAAGACAAAATGGAAGTGATGAAAAGAAACAAAACTGCGCAACGTTCAGCTTTTACTAAAGCATATAAAAGACTAGATGAACTTTTAAATGATGATAATGTTGATTATGAAGAAGCAGAAATGTGCTTTTATTTGTTCAAGAAAAAGGCAGAAACATTAGAATTGACGCACGGTGCTTATTTAGATACTATAACTGATGATAAAGAATTCGAAACAGAATTTGAAATAACAGAGGACTATCGAGAGAAGGCTGTTAGGATACAGTTAAAATCGGAACGATTTCTCGATAATATTAAGAGTAAATTAAACGAAATCCAAAATACATCGTCAGAGAGTAGTCAGAAATTAGTTACTGATGAAAATACATGTAAAACTTTGTGCCAACGCCTACCGAAAGTAGAACTTTATAAGTTCGCAGGTGATTTAAAAAATTGGCTTACGTTTTGGAATCAGTTTAAAAACATACATGAAAATAATAACTTAACGAATGCAGACAAATTCCATTATTTGATACAGTCAACAAAAATTAAATCAGAAGCTAGAGATATTGTAGGATCTTTTCCGGTGACGAACGAAAATTATCCTTTGGCTATAGAAAGCCTTACTGAGAGATATGGGCGTAAAGAACTTTTAATTGATTTTTATGTTCAAGAGTTAATAAAACTTGTTTTGGATAACGCAGCGAAAAGGAAGCAGGATTGAGTAGTTTGTATAACAAACTTTCAACACAACTTAGAGCCCTGAGCAGTCTTGGTGTAACGACTGATCAGTGTGGAACAATTTTATATCCTCTTGTGGAAAGTGCTATTCCTATTCACGTATTGCGATCGTTTGAAAGACAACGAAAAATTACTGAATCTGAACGAAACATTTCGAGTCTTGATGCAATAATTGAATTTCTGAAAAGCGAAGTTCAGTCAGAAGAAAAAATAAAATTAAGCAGAGCGGATATTTTTTCTAAGTCTGATCGTAAGCACTTGGCAACTAGCCAAAATATTCCTTCCGCGTCGGATTTGATGAATCATGAAGCAATACCTTCTTGTTCGTTTTGTTTAAAAGATCATGAAACGCGTAATTGTAAAAAGGCGTTTTATATTCCGTTAGATGAAAAAATGTCTGCGGTAAAAAAGAAAGGTTTATGCAGAATATGCTTGGTTAAAGGTCACCTCAGTAACCAGTGTCGATCAAGTGTTAAGTGTCAGATTTGTTCAAAAAGGCATTTGAAATTTTTTTGTCCTAGTCTTGAATGTAATAAGTCCAGTGAAATGCATAACCAGGAAAATGATGAGAAAAAAGAGAAAACAATCGATTCTTTGCATTCGCGTGCTACGAATGAAGTTTTCCTTCAGACCCTAGTTGTGAACATAGAGGGTAAGAATAAAAGGCGTAAAGTTAGATTAATGATTGATACGGGTAGCTCAAAAAGTTATGTTTTAAAGTCTACTGCAGAAGAAATGGGTTTTGACTTGCAATGGGAGGAAGAATTTAGTCACTCTTTATTTGGTGGAAAGAAAACTGAAATTTATAAACATCAATGTTACAAGATTTATTTGAGTAGCCTTGATGGTAAATATTCGTGTAAATTAGATGCTGTAGACCATGATGTTATTTGTAATAATATTTCAAGCATAAGATACGGTTCTTGGATTCGCGAATTAGGAAATAAGGGAATACGCTTAACCGATACCCAAGGGAATCCAGGCCCTATTGAAGTACTGTTAGGGGCAGACGTTGCAGGGAAGTTATTTACTGGCAAACGAGAAGAACTAAGAACAGGTTTAGTGGCTATAGAAACAAAATTGGGTTGGACTTTGATGGGTAAAGTACCTCAATCCGAACATCAGCACAATGTAAATATGACTATAGTTTCTATGTTATCTCAAGAAGACCTGCCTATTTCATCGTTGTGGGACTTAGAATTATTGGGTATCCGAGATCCTGTTGAACAAAAAACTAAAGAAGAGTCAAGAAGAGCTATTATGGTTCATTTCCAAGAAACAGTTCGTCAATTAGAAAATGGTAGATACGAGGTTGATATGCCTTGGAAGATTGAGCATGCAGTCTTACCTGACAATTTTGACCTATCTTTGAAAAGACTCGAATCTACTACGAAGAAGTTGGAAAAAATCGGATATCGTGAAAGGTATCATGAAGTCTTTAATGAATGGCTGCAGGAAGGAGTGATTGAAGAAGTTCCCCAAAAGGAGTTGTCTTTACCCGTTGTTCATTACCTCCCACATCGTCCAGTCATTAAGGAAACGTCCTCACTATCTTCCATGAAAATTAGACCCGTTTTTGATGCTTCGGCAAAGCTTTCTAATCAGCCATCTCTAAATGATTGCTTAGAGACTGGAATTAATTTGATTGAAACTATTCCGTCTATTCTAGCAAGATTTCGCTTACATGAAATTGGTGTGATTTCAGATATCAGAAGAGCTTTTTTACAGATATCTCTAAATGAAAGAGATCGAGATTTTTTACGATTTCTTTGGTATGGTGATGATGGTAGAGTGAAGACATTTCGTCATACCCGTGTGGTATTTGGCATTACTTGTAGTCCATTTTTGCTGATGGCGGTTATTGACCATCATTTATCCAAAGAAACGTGAAAAGAAAAATATTCTGAAGAATTTCTTAAAAAATTACAAGATAGTTTTTATGTCGATAATTGCGTAACTAGTGTACAAAATAATGACGAACTAGAAATATTCATCGAATCTGCAACTAATGTAATGAAAGAAGGAATGTTTGATCTCAGAGGATGGGAAAGTTCTGGCATTCCTGCATTTTCAGAAAGTAAAACATCACCGGTATTAGGACTGGTTTGGGACAAAGATTTAGATACCTTAGAAATAGACACCGAATTTTTGAAATTTGATGAAAGAGAAAAAGTAACTAAAAGGAAAATGCTTTCACTAGTTAGTCGAGTATTTGATCCCATAGGTTTCCTTGCACCTGTTATGATTCAGCCTAAGATTTTGCTGCAGGTCGCTTGGAAGAGCAAAGAATCATGGGATGGTGAAGTGAAGGATGAAATAAAGAAGAATTTTTTAAAATGGGGAAAACAACTGAAATACCTCAAAAATATAAAAATTCCAAGATGGTTAGGTGTGATGAAGGAATCCAATTTAAGTATCCATACTTTTGTCGATGCCAGCAAGACAGCTTTAGCGGCATGCATTTTCTTAAGAAGTGAATCCGGTATGGGTTCAGTGACTGTTCAATTACTTCAAGCCAAATCACGAATAACTCCAACGAAGACTGTTACTATACCACGACTTGAACTAATGGCTGCTACCATAGGTGCTAGGCTAATGAGTTCTGTGAAGCAAGCTCTAAAACTTCCCAACATCAAGACTTACTTTTGGACAGATTCTTCCACTGTTCTTGTGTGGATAACTCGTCGAGAACAGTGGTCGGTATTCGTTACAAATAGAATAAGTGAAATTAGAAAATTGACAATTTCGGAAGATTGGTTCCATATTTCAACTGACCAAAATCCAGCAGACATTTTGTCAAGAGGTTCTGGACCTAGGCAACTTCAGAAACGCAAGTGGTGGCAAGGGCCAGCCTGGTTGAAGAATCCGAAGGAGCAGTGGCCAAAGTCAGCTGTAAATATTAACGAAAAAGAAGTAGAGATAGAGAAACGAAAGTCAGTCATCTCTGCTAGTAACACAGAGCTAGAGTCAATTCCATTACAGTTAGCCAGAAGATTCTCTAGATTTTCAAAGATGATTAGGGTTATGGCTTGGATACTGCGTTTTCAACCAAAGGCCAAGGACTTAAGAAAATGTAAGGAACTTCAAAATGAAGAATTGTTAAATGCACAAAGGACTATTTTCCGTGTAATACAAAAGGAATGTTACTCCAATGAAGAAACACGAAAAAATTTGAAAGGTCTTCTAATATTTGAAGATGAAGAAGGAATTTTACAATTGAAGTTCCAGATTGATAAATGAGGAAGAATCGAAAGATTTTATTTCTCCAATAATTCTACCATCGAAACACCTGGCAGTGAGAAGATTTATAGCCCAAGAACATATTGCTAACAAGCATGCTGGAACATTAACTCTACTGACTATTTTACGGGAAAGATTTTGGATAGTGAAAGGGAAAAGAACTGTCCGGAGTGTTATCAAAGAATGCTTAACATGTACAAGGCAAAAGGTAAAACATCTTGAGGTACCTTTTCCGCCTCTTCCAAACGACCGAACAGAAGTAGAAGCAGTTTTTCAAGTATCAGGTGTAGATATAGCTGGACCTCTGTTGACTAAATCTAAACAAAAGGTGTGGATAGTACTTTTTACTTGCGCCGTATTTAGAGCTGTCCATCTTGAGCTAATACCTTCACTGAGTACCAACGACTTCATCCAAGCTATGCGTAGGTTTATAGCCAGAAGAGGACGAATTTCTGTGATGTATTCAGACAATGGTACTAATTTTACAGGACTAAATAATGCTCTGAAACAATTAGATTGGACTACAATTGAAAGTGAATTTAGAGTCAACGAAATTCGTTGGAAGTTTAACCCACCCTCCTCTCCATGGTGGGGAGGCTTCTGGGAACGCTTGATTGGGATTTTGAAAGATCTTTTGAGAAAAAATCTTGGACGCTCCTGTTTGTCTTACGAGGAATTGCAGACTCTCGTCTGTGAATGCGAATCTGTCATGAACAGCAGACCGTTAACTTACATATCCGAGGAACAAGATCTGAAGACCTTGACCCCCTCAATGTTTCTTCAGGACATTCCATTAAATGATGTTCCTGATTTGGATCAAATTGAAAAGACTAATATTGTTTTGAAATGGAGACATATTCAAAAGGTTCGTGAAAATCTAAAACGAAGGTTTAAAAGGGAGTATCTGGGTTTCCTTCGTTCTTCAGTTAACAAAAGAGAAGATAAAATAAATGTAGGTGACATAGTGTTAATTGGTACAGATGATAAAAAAAGGCTCCATTGGCTGCTAGGGAGAGTACTGGAACTCTTTCCAGGAAAAGATGGAATCATCAGACTTGTGAAACTGCGAACTGAAAAGGGAAACATATTAAGACTGGATATATAAACTTCTAAACAAACTTTTGAACTTTCTGTGTTTGAACTCTAAAATATTGATTTCTATTTGCATTCTAATATTTTGAAATATTTCTATTATTATTATGTACGTTATTGTTATTTCAAAATTGTATGTATGTATTATCATTATATTACTGTTTTGAGTTTGTATCCCCAAACTCAAGGTGGGGAGAATGTCGCGCCACTATCGAACTCCATGAGAGGTAAGTTTCTCTGTTACGGAATGGCAACGAGAGAGATTGTTGTTAAAAAGATGGATGATCGAACTGCGTTGTAACGATCATTTTTGAGGATGTTGCGTACTGTAAAATGAACTTATTACACTGTGCTAAATAGTATTAAAATGCTATATATTAAAAGATCTTTCATCTGATCTAAATTTTAACAAACCGCTCATTATTTTCTCTTAAACTCACAATGTTCACGACAATGAGCGTGGAGAATTTCATGCTTGCGTTTCGCAGGTTTATTTCTCGTCGTGGATTGTGCTCAACGATATATTCGGACAATGCCAAGACATTCAAATGTGCTGATCTCGAGTTGCGAAAAATTTGGAAGTGTATTCAACAACCATCTGTACAAAATTTGTTTTCTTCCTACGGTATAACATGGAAGTTTATTGTGGAAAAAGGAGCATGGTGGGGAGGGTTCTGGGAAAGGCATTTTAAAACGATTAAAACTTGTTTAAGGAAAATAGTTGGACGTTCTAGTCTCTGTTTGAATGAGCTAGAAACAGTCTTCGTAGAAATCGAAGCTATAATTAATTCAAGACCCATAACGTATGTGTACAATGACCCTTCAGAACCCTCACCGCTAACTCCTGCTCATTTTTTAATTGGTAAACGTTTACTTTCTCTTCCAGTTACAAGAGTGTGCAAAGACTTGATTGGGTCTAGACATTCCTTGATCAAAAGGTATAAACATCAACAAACCTTGTTAAACCATTTTTGGAATAGGTGGAGGAAGGATTACTTGCTTTCTTTAAGATCTGTGAATTTATGTCCACCTACTAGTGTCCGGTCAGTTTAATGTTAATGACGTAGTCCTTGTACATGATGATCGTTTACCTAGGAATTTGTGGACACTAGGTAAGATAATAGGAACTTATCCTGGCAGAGATGGTCAGGTTCGCTCTTGTCTAATAAAAACTCAAACAGGTAATCTAAAGAGACCAGTACAATTGCTGTACAACCTTGAAGTGCATAATTAGTAGTAAAGAGTTCAGTGTAATAATCTGATTTATTGTTTACACTTATGTCATCTTCTGAGTATCTTTATTGATTGTTGCTAAATGTAGTTTAGTTTATATAATTATTGGGAATTTTGATTTAGTATAATGTTTCTTATTTAGTAATTACTTTATAAGTTGATTTAACGTGTTTAAACATTACTTAATTGTTATTTGTAATTTGATGTAGTTTATATAGTATTCAAATGTTGTGTTTGATTTAGAAATACTGGTTTATTTTGTATTCGGTTTGTGTGAACTTAAGAGTTCACAGGTGGGGAGTGTTGTAAAGAGAGAAGTAGAGGGCGCTGCTTGGCAGTACCGTAATGCACGTAAGTAGAAACGAAATGTCGTTTGATTAGGCAACATGATTTCTGTGAAGGTAGTCCGTCTAACAATAGGACAGTTGTAAATATAACGATAATAAATAACATTAGAAAAACTGAACCACCGGATGTTTTGTGCTTGCCCTTCGGGCCGCCATGGAAAAGTGCAGGTTCGTCACAAAGGGTTAATGTATTGAATAAGATACATATTAATGAATGTTATAATTATACATATTGACAAATGTTTTCAATTATGCATAATAATCCATAAGTTTGAAATGTATAATATATAATATTTGTAATAAAAATAAACATTTGGTGCCAAATAATTCATACAAAAATTATCAAAATTAAAAAATAACTGTTTGTTCAAGCTGAAATTTCTATGATCAAAAACTGAATCAGTATATAAACACTTTTTTAATCATTTTCATAGTTTCACTATTAAAACAACACATATATACATTTTTTACTTACCGTATCTTAAGTTTCCAGCATATTCCATCCATCTCTGCTTTAGCAGTCCTATTTCATCACAGTAGACTAAGATTCTTTCTTGTGTAATATCGATGCTTGACATCCCACAAATATGGAATTTTTGTACTTCTTTAATAAAATCGGCTTTTATTTTTGTCATCCAAGACATCAATACCACAGATGTCACCATATTCAAAACATCCCATTATTTTTCGAAAGCAAAAATTTACTCAGGTTGATACTGCTACTACACAGAACACGCACTTCAAACTTTTTCAGCAAAGTCTCAAATTATCTCATGCCGGGAGGCAAGACGTCGCTTTCAGTGGAGCTGTTTTTGTAGGATCTCTTGTTTTAACCCAATGCTACCACAATCTCATTTCTCAAAAGTTTACTATTGCACTGCTAGATGTGATAACCCCATTAGGGCAAGTTTGTTAAAAGCAGGATGGATTTTGGTCATTTGCTTGAGATAAACTTGGGATTTAAAGATAAACATCTGTAAAAGGATAAACAACTGTAAAAGGAAGCTTTACATGCATCAGAGTACTTTTAAAAACGTAGACTAGTTGAAGGATAAATTGATGTTATTTATCCTTTAACTAGTCAACGTTTTTAAAAGTACTCTGATGCATGTAAAGCTTCCTTTTACAAAGAAAAGATAATTTCATCCAATTTTAAAACTCTCTGAATGCTGTTTATCGAATAGTATTTATTCTATTAGTGGCATTTGACCAAAGAACGATTTTTATATTTTGAGACAAAAATATTTAATGAGGAATGAGAGATAACAGCTATTCTGACATACAGCTTTTACTCTGTGTTAGCAAACACATACTTTTCATACACAAAATTAACATTTTATTTCATTTCATAACAATGCAAACAGTTCTAAAGAAAAAAACTTTATTCACTTTAATAAAAAAATAAGAAAAGTTTCACAATACATTAAAAACTTTCATTAATCAAAAGAAAAATTAAATAGAAAAAGTTTGTGCGAAATATTGAACTTCATCTTCTTCTTCTTCTTCATCTTCATCATCATCCTCATCCTCATCCTCATCCTCATCGTCAGCAGGGTAAAAAGGGACACCACAATCTTTCAGGAGTTCTAAGAGATCTTCAACAGCACCTTCAATCTCCCGATTGCCATTTTCAGCCTGACCTTCATTATCAGCTTCATGTTCACCCTCATTGTTGCGGCGCATAGCTTCTTCTTCCATCTTTGATTTAATAATGAATTCAGTTCCGTTCAACGGAACTGTATTTAAATCTACTCTACGGACGGTAGGGTCTAAATAAAGACCGCGTTCAGGATGGTCATCATTATTACTAGCAAAATATTTCTGAAAGATAAACAAAATTAAAAATTAGAATTATTACAAATTCTATAACATTAGCAAGACACATAACATTATAATCAAAGCCAGTCATGATTCTGGTTTATGCCAAATATTTAATAAAAATATAGTACCTATTGATTATTAAACATGCATTAATAAATGCATTAATTAATGTATTAATGTTTAGACAATATGATAAATTAACAGATATTATAACTTTGCATGAATGTTATAGGTATTATATATATGCATATGACCTAACTTTGGCAATGGGGAAATCGCTACTTAAAATCAAATTTACGCATAACTAAAATCTGTGTAAATATCTGCTGTTCTACCGAATTTTGGGGGAATTATTAATGCAGTCAATTGCTTTTTAATGTAAAACCATTTGTTAATAATTCTGAGTTATTAAAGAAAATAACATAGTATAATCTTTATTTCTTAACTTACTAAGCCAGCTAAAGAACAATCAAATATGTTCCTGCGGATTTACAGAACAGCAAAAATAAGAACACAACCACAGTTAAATTCTATATAAAACATTATGGTTAAATTAAATGTAAAATACTATGGTTCCATGCATTTAAAATAAATATATAATACAGCACAAAGTCTGTAATCCGGGCGTCGATTATCCAGAATGATCTATAATCCGGACCTCAAAGCCACAGACATTTTTTGTATGCTTTACGCATGCACGTTTAATGTTTATGCATGCACGTTTCGCACAAAAAAAATGAAGCAACTTAATTGAACTTAATTGAACAACTTACATTGAAAGAAATGTTTAATAAAGTAAACAAATAAATATTAAGACTTTTTTTTGTAAATTTTCATACTCTTTAGAGCATAATTGCTCTTTATTTCATAAATTAAGGTTTCATATTTTTAATTGTATAATTTCTGCATGCCATCTTACCAGATTTAAATTGATAATCTATAACGTGCGCATGCATAAAGCATACATTACACATAGTCAAAATTAGAAAATTGCAACCAGAAAACTATTTGATGTGTATTTGTTATATTTATAATGACAAGGAATTTGATTTAAATCATATCAAAGATGGAGTACATCGAGATGAAATACTACATTTAGTAAGGAATTATAAGAAGAATAAAATAAAAATGTCTGCCCTGAAGATAAGGATAGTGCTGATAGATCAACTTCCAGTTCATTGCGCGCCGTGACGTCAACCCCCCTTGCAGAGCAGCGTGCAGATTTCGGAATGGTTAGAGAAATATAGGGTATGCCTTTATCCATTTTTTGCAGCAATTCCACTTTTTGTTTGATGGACATCGAAACATGCTTTCACTTTGTAGATCCTTTGGCAGCTCCAGAATCGGAAATTCTTTTTGACATAATCGAAAGTTCAAGCTTACTTTTATAAAATTGCTCTAACAGTCTGCAAAAAAATTATAAGCTGGATCCAATTAGAAGATTAAGAACTGAAATAGATAATTAGATAATTTTAGCTTAGCTTATACCGTCTGTTATACATTAAACGCATATGCGCATGCGCAAACATATTATGCACATGCGTAAATGCATTATGCGTTTACGCATGCGCAGAAAGTTTGTAGCTTTGAGGTTCGGATTATAGATCAGTTCGGATTAGACTTTTGACTGTATTTCTATTTTTTTTTTTTTTCAGAAATTACTGCTAAATATTCCGATGAAAAAATTAATAGCAATAGAAGGTAAGAGAAGGGGAAAACAAAGAAGTCAAAAATGCAAACAATTATTTAATTGTTACTAAATAATGGGAAACACTGCATACAATATAGAAGATGCAATACTTATGAAATTCTACACATTCCTTTGGAATGATAACAATTTTTTTGGAGGAAAAAAGATTGCAATTTAGGAGATATTAGTTGAAAGTTTATTGATTATACTTCTAAGGAATAAAAACAATTTAGTATTCACCAAACATTACATTCATATTTACATAAAAAATGGGCAAATATAGCAAGTGTTTGGAAATAACACTAAAGAATTTTACAATTTCTTAATGCTGTTTATTTAATTCTTTGAAATAAGAAAATAAAAATGACAACATACATTGACAAACTAAGTGAGAAAATCCAGTTTACTTTATTTAATTATAATATGTTAACAAACTAAATCTAATATTTAATAATATGTTAACAAACTAAATCTAAGTAATTAATCATTACACATAGCATATGATAAATAATAAATGGACTATCATTGACAAATTAGATCAAATTAAAACAAAACATATACAGTCAAAAGTCTTTAATCCGGATGTCCATAATCCGGAATCATCTATAATCCGGACCTCAAAGCTACAAACTTTCTGCGCATGCGTTTACGCACGCGCATTTAATGTATAACGGACGGTATAAGCTAAGCTAAAATTATCTAATCTTAATCTTCTAATTGGATCCGGCTTATTATTTTTTGCAGACTGTTAGAGCAATTTTATAAAAGTAAGCTTGAACTTTCGATTATGTCAAAAAGAATTCCGATTCTGGAGCTGCCAAAGGATCTACAAAGCGAAAGCATGTTTCTATGTCCATCAAACATGCTTTGGGGGCGAACGTCGCGGCGCGCAATGAACTGGAAGTTGATCTGTCAGCACAATCCTCATCTTCAGGGCAAATGTTATTATTTTATTCGGCTTATAATTCCTTACTAAATGTAGTATTTCATCTCGATGTACTCAATCTTTGATATGATTTAAATCAAATTCCTCGTCATTATAAATATCACGAATACACAAATAGTTTTTTGGTTGCAATTTTCTAATTTCGACTATGCGTAATGTATGCTTTACGCATGCGCACGTTGAAAGAAATGTTTAATAAAGTAAACAAATAAATATTAACTTTTTTTTGTAAATTTTGATACCCTTTAGCTCATAATTGCTCTTTATTTCACAAATTAGGATTTTATATTTTTAATTTTATAATTTCTGCAAGCCATCTTACCAGATTTAAATTGATGATCTATAATCCGGAAAAACCTCTAATCAGGAATCGCTGAAGTCCCGACGAGTCCGGATTACGGACTTTGTACTGTACTAAATTTACTTTCGACACAGTCTAAAATACGTTGTTTTCAGCTTTAAAAATATTAAAAAATTTTTAATTAGTTATTTTCAACTAATAATTGTATCGCCATTAGCAAAAATTATGCATTACTATCAACAACATAGGTTTAAACCAAATACTTAATTGTCTATTGAAGCTTCAAAACGCATTTTCGAACTTCACTTTTTCTCGGCTAGCGTTACCGAATTTGCCCTTGGCGACCTAAAATCGAAATGGAGCCAACAGATTTCCCGCGAAATCGATAACAGACCCTCTGCAGAAATAAACTCATAATCCCGATATCCCATACATATAGTATGTGCAAAAGAGAATAAACTCCGTAGAAGGTGATAAAAAATTAATTTATGGCTTAATTGAAGCAAACACAGAAATTAAGCTAAGCAAAACCGTGTAAAAACAAATTGAAATGATAAAACGAAACTTAATTTTCATGTGAATTTTCAGCGCTGACTTTCCCATTCTAGAAATTTCAATTTGTTTCAGACAAAGACCACATTTAAGGATTGCCATCCATCAATATCCAGTCTTTGTAGTCAGCTTGATGAAGCCACAGTTTATTGAAAATGCACTTTCCAGGCATCTCGTTCCTATTGGCGTTGTGGCCTTCCAGGTTGGAATTGCTCTGATTTTGGCAAATATTTTCAGAATCTCCCCCGCCCCTTTTTTTTTCTCGAGCACCTTCATCATCACTTTCGCCTCTTAAAGAACTTCCGGCTTCACGCTTTCGTAACAGTCTGCCTAAATGTATGGATAACACCTGTTTCGAAAGATTGGGTGAATAGCCAATCAGACACCGATACTTTCGTTCGGGTAGCTAATTGATTTTTTAATCGTTTGCAACGCAAATCCGCCAACAGATTGGTTAAGAGCCGTAATTCCATATTCATGAGAAATCGTAATTCACACTTAGAATGGCAATCATTAGAAATGATAAGAAATGTCAAATGAGCAAAATTAAGGACCGTTTATTCATTTTGGCCAAAATTAAGGACTTTTAAGGACCAAAAATCATTTTTGAAAAAATTAAGGACTTTTAAGGACCGTACGAACCCTTTGTAAATACAGACTCTCTTGCAAAAACACTAAATGAAGAATTTTCATTAAAATTATTTTCTGAATCCATGGTTTCATAAATTCAATTTCTCTTGAACTTTCAACATGTGTAAAGCTTTCTTCCTGGCTATAAACACCCAACAGCTGGCTATCAGGTTTTTTTGCCCAATAATACAAATTTATAAGATAGAAAGATAAATCTCCTTCAGCAAATCAAAACAAAACAGAAACTAATAATGTTTAAAAGTAGTTTAAAATGATCTCAATTTCTTTGAAATAAAAAAAAAATTTAAACAATTTACGTTCACCAAAACTGACAAAGGTAATAATAATTTTAGCAATATATGAAACATTTTTCTACAAAGCAATTACTAGGACACAACTTTATAAGGCCAATAGTTTCCATCTTGCAAACACTACAGAAACCTCAATCATTAACAGAATTATAGCATTTCATAAAAAAATCAAAATCTCTATAAATCTAAGATATTTACTAACCTTTATGCTCTTCCTAAATTCCATAAAAATTAACTATATTATAGGAGTTAACTATACTATAAACATAATATAGGTAACTATATTATAGGATGGTATATAGACATATATATATTTTCATTTCAATTTAGATTTGTAAATTGATCTACAATATTTGCAATACAGAACAAAATTATTGCTGGATCATCAACAATACCATTCAGTCTATCAACATACAAAATGTCAACTGCTATGAATTTAAAAACTCGTAAACTTTTTATCCATTTGAAGAAATCTATACTAGCCTACTTGATCTACCTGAAATTTCTGCTGTGTTGATAGTTCTAGAGTTTATAATAAGATGGAAAACCTTCCTTAATTGCATTATTTTTAATAACTACATTAAATTTCAAAATCCACTTTTTAAGCAAGTAAGAAGAATCTCAATGGGAGCTCGCACATTTAATTCTTTGTAAACTATTGTTATTTATTAAAGAATTTACATTTTAAAAAATTTTACAGCAAAAAGATTTAATTTACTAAGCTCATACATAGGTAGATGATCTTATTATGTTTAATAATTTTAACAAAATAAAAAATTCCCAACAGCTCTTTCAGCAAAAAGAATGCTATAAACATAATATTGCATGAAGAAAACAGCACAATAAATTATTCTCAATCCACTGTTGCATTCTTGAATTCTGATAATTTACTCATTTTGACACCACTGATGCTGTTTTACATAAGAAATCTTGGTTTAATCCTGGTATACAGTACACAACATTTTGCCTTTCATGCTGTGAATTTCCAGCTAATAGAGTAAAAATAATTTAAGAAAATTTTAAAAAAATTTGAAAGCTCTCAGATTTTACCTTATGCCCAAAGGGGTTTCAAACATTTTGTGTGTTACCTTTATTTATTGTATATCATACTCTCCATTTAAAGCATAAAATTCAATTCAATAGCAATATCGCAAAATAATTTTAAAATGAGCTTATCTGAAGAATTTCTAATACACAGACACGCTGGAGTTAAAAATGTCCCCCCCCCGGTACAGTGTTGCCATTGCTCATTTTGAAATTGTCGAAGTGTTAATCAAAAATTTATTAGTGTTACAAAATATGATATCGATAGTAAAACAAATTGCAAATTAAGGCTTCCAGATGCCCATATTTGAAGGAAGATCATGATATTCAAAAGTTGATTGCTCTAGGTACCATTGTTTTACCACAGTGAAAGAAAATACATACATTTATGCAGATTCTTCATTATGTAATTTCTTTAAATATGATACAGGAGCCTAATATTTGGTGGCAACAATTTGAAAAGTGAACCAATATTTATAGTGAACCAATGCAAAATGCAAAAACGAAATTAATAGTCCTTCTGAGCAAATTGTCCCTTTGGACTAAAAAACTGAACATCAATAGAAACTGTAAGGGTTTTAATCCTAGTATATGGTACACACGAGATTTGGCAAAATTCAGGAGGCGATAAAGTTTACATTGTGTATTAATGGTTTGGGCGAGGTTTTAGGTTTGGGAAGGTTTTTTTTTTAACCCTAAAGGTAAAAATGAGTTACTGCTTTATTTATTTTTAAGTTGTAAATTGTATAGCTATTTTACACCTGTAAGCATGAGAATGACTTTAGTTTTTAAACTACTTTTTAACAACAATTTTTGGGGATTGTATTTTTTCTTTTCTGGTTTAATCCTAGTATATGAAAGCTGGCATTTTAGTTTTAGGGCATGAATTACTTTAGTTCTATTGATTTATGAGGACATTTTTAGTCTTGATTGCATGTTTTTTATGATGTGCAGTATAATGGATGATCAATATTTAACCTCTTCGTCGTCCGTAACGCGTCTAGCGAGTTCAAGTTGAATTTTCACAGGGCGGCCGTAACGTGCCTCAAGCGTTCTACATTTTAAAACTTTTAAACATTTAAAATGCTTTTTAAATGTTAACTTGTTTATTTTTCTTTGTTCTAATACCTCCTAGAGGATAGCACTAATCAGACATTCTATTTCTAATTGAATTTGCTTCGGGTTTTATGAATATTCGTGCCCTTTTACATAAGATACAAGACGATGAGAGATGGCTTCAGCGTCTACTCAGCAGAAAAAGAGAAAAAATGAGGTTGTGAATTCGAAAGACAAGAAAGACATACATTTGATGAGTACAGTCCATAACTCGATGATTAATGTTGGAACACAGAAAAGAATAAAAAACCCAATAATTATAAAAGATTACAACAACAAAATGGGAGGAGTGGACCGCCTAGATCAGATGTTACCAAATTATCCTGCTGTTAGAAAGCAGTTACTATTTTTATTAGTTATTATTTTTCCATTATGCTTTCTTTGCTTATAATTTTACTTAATATTCATTGACACTCATCCACTATGAAAGTCATGTATGGAAAGTTATGATGTACAGAGAAAACAACATTACACGCTACGAGAAACAGACGGCCGCTGGGGAAACATTTTCGCGGACAGGAGAGGACGGCGAAAGGATTAAAGGGGAAATTTTTTTTTAACTTGAAGCTAGAAGAAAAATGCTATTTATGACATATTGTATGTGAATGTTTTGTACTTGTTGTGACGTATGTTAAAAATTATTTTTGTTTTGTTACGATGCAAGTTTTGTATTATTTGTGCATACTAGGCTTTTACCTTGTAAGAAATGCATTTAAGCAGATTTTCAGAAAACATATTAAAAGAGAAAGACTAATTTCTAAATTGTTTTGAAAGCATTTCTGGAAAGAACTCGAAGGCACTGCCAAAAATAGCGATAATAGTCTACATCAGTGGTTCTCAACCTTTTGACTAACGTGTATCATCTGAACAAAAACTTAAAACCTTGGTTAGAGTTGATTTTAGAGAACCTTTTGTATTATCACGAAGTTGTTTCATTTATCGCCAAGTTGTTTCATTTATAGCCAAGTTGTTGTTTCATTTATGGTAATCTGAGTAGCTGAATGTTATGGAAACCCTATTATGACTTAATCGTTTGCATTATTCTGGGAAATTTTGAATCATGGGATGTTTTATAAGGCCTTTTGTGGTGTGTGTGGTTAGGAAATACATTGCTTATTTCATTGTTTAGATGGTAGAATGGGTGAATGTAGTAAGAATTTTTTGAAGTTTCTGTATGATTTGGAACGAAAGGGGGAAAGTGCATTAATTGGCTGGTGCATAAATGAAGGTTTACTTAGTAGCCATTTTCGTGACAGTTCGGAATACATAGGATATTTTTTACTCTTATTTTTGTGAATATATGTGGCGACGCTGATATACAGATTCTAGTTCAGATAATTTTAGTAAGTTTTCGGATGCTGTTAAGAAATTTTGTGTGTCACAGAGGTAAGTGGATATTTGCTTTGTGTAATGCTTAAATGCCTAATGTTAATGCATAATCCTTTTTTGTTATTTGATTGATTGGTTTAAAATGTAGTTTATTGAGATTATGCATTTTATTTGACTCTAGTGTAGAATTGGGGGGTTTTCATCCACAGAGACCCCGTTGCATTTTTACTCGCCAAGCTCATGTTACATCGGTGATGAGCCGAGCCATAAACGTAATATTTAGTAAACATGATTTTTAGTGCATGTAAATTCAAGTTAGCAGACAAAACAATATATTAAGCATACGGTAGTAAAAATTCACAGATAATAAGCATGTATATGTAAAACTAACTGGTTAAATGTGATATACAAAAATAAATTTGTATTAAATTCAAGTTAGCACAGAAAAGAATATATTAAGCATAAGACAATATATAATCATTTATAATGGAAATAAAAATTCATTTAAAAATATAAATTAATATTAATGTACTGAAATTAACCGGTTAAACGTGATAAACGAAAAAAATTTGTCTTAAATTCCAGTTAACACAGAAAACAATATATTCCTTACACCAGCAGTGGTTTGCTAATTTTGATGACCATGGTGATGCATCAAGCTATTCTGTGATCTCAGATAATCAATGATATTTTTATTTCAATTTAATCATCTATTTATGTCACACCTGCCATCCTCTGAAAGGTTATTGTTAGAAAAGCATTAACAATATATTATCTTGTTAAAATTTTACGCCATCAAAATTGATTTATTCTCATAATTTTAGATGACAATAACTAATACAGTCAAAAGTTGTTAATTCGGACACCCATAATCCGGACCTCAAAGCTACAAACTTTCTGCGCATGCGTCTCGTTGACACATGCTCGTAAGACCTTTACGGCTGCGAATATGCGTGTGCACAAAATACGTTTACGAATGCACGTTTAATGTATAAAGGACGGTATAAGCTAAGCTAAAATTATCTAATTCAGTTAATGTTGCAGATTCCGTTGTTCCTTAATCTTCGAATTGGATTCGGCTTATTATTTTTTGCAGACTGTTAGCGCAATTTTATAAAAATAAGCTTGAACTTTCAATTATGTCAAATAGAATTTCTGATATATATTTACTTATATGTAAAGGATCTACAAAGCGAAAGTATGTTTCGAAGTCCATTAAACAAAAAGTGGAATTGCTGTAAAAAATGGATTAATGGCATATCCTTTGTTTACCTAAACTTTAACGTCTGTTTATCTAAACTTTGTTTATCTTTAATGCCGCGGCGCGCAATGAATTGGAAGTTGATCTGTCAGCACTATCCTTATCTTCAGAGCAGATGTTTTTATTTTATTTGGCTTATAATTCCTTACTAAATGTAGCATTTTATCTCGATGTACTCCGTCTTTGATATGATTTAAATCAAATTCCTCGTCATTATAATTCCTTCCGATAGCGAAGAAAGTGACAGAGGTTATTGAAAACAAAAAAATTTCGATTGACAAATTAGTCGGTATTCTCGACACAGCAATTATAGGACTTGAACAGCGAAACTTTGTAACTGAACAAGAAATTATGTCTCTTTATAGAATTAAAGAGAATGTATTATCATGTAAAAAACGAAACAACTTAAACAACTTTCATTGAAAGAAATGTTTAATAAAGTAAACAAATAAATACTAAGCTTTTTTTTGTAAATTTTGATACCCTTTATATCACAATTGTTCTTTATTTCATAAATTACGGTTTCATATTTTTAATTTTATAATTTCTGCATGCCATCTTACCAGATTTAAACTGATGATCTATAATCCGGAAAAATCGATAATCCGGAATCGACGAAGTCTCGACGAGTCCGGATTAACGACTTTTGACTGTAATAAAAATAAAAGCATTACTTAATTATTTAAAATGCACATTTTTGCAGCCTACGGAAGCAAATTATTTTAGAGGTTGGAAACCTCATGGTTCTTAAGAGCTGTTATTAATTAAGAACACAGCGTGAACAGCCGTGTTACAAATTAGCATTCGCCCCATTTTCTTCCTTTCATCCCAAACCGAGAACCGGCATCTATCTACGAAAATATTTCTATCTATTCGTTGTTAAAAAATTCAGAAAAAATAATAATAAATAAGAGAAGAATAATATAAATCTGCAAATGTGAACAATGACAACAATTCAACAAGTGATAATTCAACAAAATGAACGCAAGAGGAATGGTTGCAAACTTCGAACAAGCGAACAGGATAAATCCGCTGGGTTACCAGTTTGAACTATTACCACCAAAGTCGGCGATGTTTACCTTTACCGGGTTCTCTGTGGAAATGCTTCCATATTGGGTGCTCCTTTGACTTCTCAAGTAAAAATATATGGCTGTGTACATGGACAAGGGAGTGCACAAAGCCTAGTTTGTGCAATTCTCTGATTTTTTTAAGTGAAAATATGTCGATATGTACATGGATAAAGTCAAGGGAGTGCGCAATGCCATTTTTGTGCAATTCTGGGAATTTTTTTAAGTGAAAATAGGTCGATGTGTACATGGATACCGAGTTTGTGCAATTCTTTGTCTTGATATTTTGGCTTTGTGTAGCACCGCCAAAAAACGCTGCTAAGCAAGCCAAAATAACAAGTCAAAGACTTGCACAAATTTAGTATCCATGTACTGCCAAAAATCACCAGGTCTTGACAAGGAGTACCATAAAAATATACGGTTAATCTTTGGATTATGGTAACTTGGCAATTTTTTGGCAAAAATTTGGCGACCAACCCTGCTACAGCAACCTGCTAGTTTTGTTTCGGATGCCATTTTGTTTTCACAAAGTAAAGGCATGTTTTTTTTTTACTCAACATTTTTTTCCAACAATCTGCTAGCCGAATTACGCTTATGATAGAACTTTTATGAAACAAAAGTGCTTCATCAAGACGAAGATTAGAGGCAAAATTGGGAGAAAGTGCACAATCGCAAACTGCTTGCCGCATTTTTAATAATTCACATACACTGTATCCATGTACACGTCGACCTATTTTATCCATGTACACGTCGACCTATTTTCACTTAAAAAAAAATCCCAGAATTGCACAAAAATGGCATTGCGCACACTCTTGACTTTATCCATGTACACTGCTAAAGTCCTAGCTAGTAACCTTTATCGCCTTACCAAAATGTCACCAAACTACCTGTTACCATATTACAAAGATTAGCCAAATACACTTTTAACATAACCTTTCGTACCATCACTAGAAAATACTACTACACCACCACTCTTGAACAAAGCTCAGATCGCCTAAATTTACGAGTGTTAGAGAAAAACTCAATCATAATGTTGGGGTTTTAATTTTTGTATTTAATAGTTAAAAATATGGGTAAAGTGCAGGATTGTCCACTTATTTGTTTGGCACTTTTTACAAGAGTAAGAAGAATTGGATTTTTGTCAATTTTCTTTGGCTTTTCAAGTGAAAATAGGTTGATGTGTACATGGATAAAAACAAGGGAGTGTGCAATGTCATTTTTGTGCAACTGTGGGATATTTTTTAAGTGAAAATAGGACGATGCATACATGGATACCAAGTTAGTGCAATTCTTAATGTGCAAAGCAGTGGGTAATTCTGCACTTTCTGCAAAAATACTTTGCTTCTTTGCGTACCACCTATTTTTTCTCTTGTGTACTACCGGTTGAGAACCCCTGGTTTAGACCAACTCTAAGAATTTGCATGTTTGGAAGCAGCAACCATTCCTCTTACCTTGTTTTTATTCAAGCATGACACTCATTTTTTGCCACTGATTAAGAAGCACATAGGAAAGTGCACAACGGCTTACTCCTAGTATACACATAGGATTTGGCAACATTACGATATACAGTAAACGAAACACGGGCTTTTTTTTTTATGAGCAGTAAACAAGTAATTTTGGTTATATGAACTCTGTATTGTATCTTCATCACTGCAAGTTCACTTTCATTGACAATCACCTGATTGAATTCACACCTAAAACTGAAATGTTTAATTCAAGAATGTAGTACATTCTAGGGAAGCATCCGGTAAATGTAAACATTGCCAAAAATGGCGATAAAAGTTCAAAGCTGGTAACCCAGCGAATTGGTTTGTCGGAGGTAGCAACTTGGTTCGCTCTTAGATAATATTTCTCGTCTGTTCGGAGCTCCGTTTTGCCGCTGGCTAGCGGTGCGTCACTACCGGGTGAGGTGGTGAAAACCAAGGGGGAAGGAATATAACACGGCTTTTTAGAATAGTATGGCTGTGTTCTTACGTAATTTTTAAGTCTTTAAACACGTACAGGGGTTGAACAAAAATATGGAAACAGCTTTAAAAAAACATGTTTCTTTGCTTAATATGGTGTAGGAAACCCGTTAGCATCCAAAACAGCTTGCAGTCTTCTCGGAATGGATAAATACAGTTCCTGTATGTTTGCCAAGGGAATATTATACCATTCTTCCTGCAAAACGGTGGCAAGTTCAGATAATGATGTTGGCGGTGGATAACGAGAACGCACTTTCCATTCCAATGTAGACCACAAAGGTTCGATAATATTCAGGTCTGGTGACTGTGGTGGCCAGGGGAGATGGGACAATTCATCCTCGTGCTCAGAAAACCAGTCCTGGACAATGTGAGCTGTGTGAACAGGGGCTTTGTCGTCTTGGAAGACACCATCACCATCGGGGAACAAAGTTTGTACCATGGGATGAACTTGATCGGCCAAAATGTTCACATAAGTTTTGACAGTCATGTGCCCTGACACAGTTATCATGGGGCTAGCAGAGAACTACGATATGGCTGCCCAAACCATAACAGAACCCTCGCCATGTTTCACTCTTGGCAACAAGCAGTCTGTATTATAGGCCTGAGATGGCGTTCTCCAGACGTAAACTCGGCCAGAAGTGGGAAACAATGTGAAAGAAGACTCGTCAAACCATATTACTCGCTTCCACTGCTCTATAGTCCAGGCTTTATGACTTAAACACCACCCTTTCCTGTTACGGGCATTAGCATCATTGATGAGTGGCTTCTCATTTGCAGCACGGCCAGCAATTCCCTGTTTATGAAGCTCCCTTCTAATTGTTTTGGTACTCACAGGGTTCGGTAACACAACATTCATTTCAATTTTTGCAGCTGTGGTCTTCTTATTTTTCGTCACAATTGCCCTTAATGATCGTCTGTGACGATCACTCAGGACACACTTTCGTCCGCGCTGTTATTTAGCAGATGATGTTTTTCCGCTTTTCAAATATGCGGAATAAATCTTCGATACAGTACCTCTTGAAACACTAAACACCTCGGCTACCTTGCTTACGGAAGCACCTACCATACGTGCTCCAACAATTTGCCCACGTTCGAAGTCTATTAACTCTGACATAATGCAATGACAACCTCACATAACGGTACACCGACAACAACTGAACTGTGTAGCACATTTACGAAGTTGTATAGGTGGCATCAGTAGTCAAAAACGCCAGCGCCACCTACATATTTCATTAAAATCAATCTTTCTTTTCAAACATGCATTTCACAAGGTGTTTCCATATTTTTGTCCATCCACTGTAGAACCACAGGGATCCTAAAACAGTATGATTAACTTGGGCCGCATTTTTATTTCTGTTATTTTTACCTAAAATAATAAGAATTAAGTCAGTTTTCATGCTTAAAAATTTGATATATTTTTAATGCATTTTTAGAAATTACTTTTCAGAGGATGCTAGGTGTTTATATACAATAGATGATTACTTAGATAGATATTTATATACAATAGATGATATGTTCTCACTTGACCATGTCAAAACTAATATATTAGCTGCAGTCTCTCCAAAGACTCTCACTATAACATAGATTTAAAAATATCTTTCTTAGAATAAAAATAGGTTTGTCAACGTCTGACAACAATTCATGAACTTTTCATGCAAAGCGTTTACGACTCATTTCAGATACAACATTTTGAGAAGTGTTTCACCTGCCTTTTTCATACGTATGGCTGCATTATTCAGAAGAAAATGATGTTGTCATGTTTAATTTCATCAGGGTTTTTCCCACATCTGTTATAAGAAGAAATAATTTCAATGATATTCTGGAACTGGAATTATCCTAGGGTACACATTAATTTGTCAACAGCATTGGTTATTTCATAAATAGAAATGAGAATATTGCTTTTTCATATTCTAAATTGCACTAATGTATATAGCATTGAATTAGGTCCATTTAAGATAAATCTGTGGAACATCATTTCTTATAAGTTTCCAAACATCTTTTCAGAGGTGGACTTTCTTACAAGATTCAGATAATGAAGATCTTGTAATATTTTGTTATTTAACAAATAAATATATGTAAAATAAAAAAAAAATACGATGGCTTTGCTCTTTGCGAACCAGCAACCTATGCAATTCAGGATCGTCCCCTAACCCAGTACCTGCTAGAACATTCACGCCTATTACATAACCTCTTCATATAAATGCTGCGTCATAAGTTTTCTACATTTTTCTAGAAGCTACTCTGTTACATAACCATTCATATAAATGCTGAGTCATAAGTTCTCCTAGACAGATGCCTTCTCGCCTTCGTCCTGCTAACGCTTCCGCTATGCTCCTCTTTCTTTGTTAGAACGTTATGATGTATTAAAGTTTAAAGTCAGTCGTATCTAATAGTTCAATTACTGAATAAGTTATTTGATTAACTTCATCTGGAAAAAGTCATCTTCTATAAATTAAAATAAAGATATGCTTGCTGTTAAAAGTGAAAAGTCCTGAGTCGTCATTTTACTCCGTGTTTCAATCACCCCAGCTTCGTTAACCATCTGCCAGAACGTGTAATGGAATAGCCTCACCATTCGCCCACGATGTGTTGGAATAACTGAAAACATTACAGTTATTAATTAGTCGACAGGATGTATCCTCTACGTGGGAAAAAAGCTCCTGTATTTATTTCTAACGCGCTTCTAAATTCAACAGTGGGTCAAGGACAGTGTGTGATCGTCTTATGCTTTTGCTTCTTTTCCGGCGGTGCTTAAGTGTTTTACTTCGGCTCCAAAGTTATGCGTTTTATCAAGTGCTTCTAAAGTGATTTATTTAGTGTTCAAATTGATGTGTATGCGAAGTCTTAAATTCAAGATTTTGTGATTGGAATGTTAACACGCTCAAAAACGGCAAAAATGTCAACTGAGAAGAAAGAATCCGTAGCTATTGTGGATACAATAAAATTCCAATTTCCTATTTTTGATGCCACAAGTACAAATTTTCCAATAGACAAATATCTTCTATTGCTTGAAGAGAAATGTGCCGCAAAGAACATTCCAGAAAAGGAAAAGAAATTTGTTTTCTCAGAGTGTATTAGAGGAGAGGCTTTAGCCCTCTATTTACGTGATTGTTTAGATAAAGACTGGGACAACATAAAGGCTATTTTCGAGACATACTTTTCAACATCGGAATCTGTTACTTTTAGTGATTTTGTGTCTTTAAAATACGAGAAATTTAATAATATTGATGTTTATTTTCGTAATAAATTGAAATTAGGAGCCAGCTTGAAAGTAACAGATTCCACAATGGTGGAAGCACTTACGGAAGGACTTCCTGAGCCTCAAAGAATGCTGTTAACAGTACAAAAAATAGACACACCGAAAGACTGGATTACTCTTGCTAGGAAACTGTTTCCAGTTAAGATGCCATTAGATGGTCTAGAAAATAGTAATTACCAATTTGTTTCTCCAAGGCAAACTGTTCCGAAGTGCTATTATCCCAGACCAGTGCAAGCCACTCCTTATCAAAGTTTTCGTAGTGTGAGACCTTTTAATTATCAACAAGTGCAATACCGACCTCTACAGTATGCGTATCGGCCAATTCGATATCCACAATTACCTGCTATTAATTATAACACGGTTCCTAAAAGAGAAGTTAAAAAATGATATTACTTTAAAGTGAATGTCCAAATTGGACAGGAAAAAATTCCCAGTATTATTGATACAGGATCGCAAATTAACGTTTTACCGTTAAAAATTTTTAATAAAATTGGTAATAAATTTAGAGAAATTTCAATGAAATCCCATGATAAAATATTTTCAATATCTAGTCAAGTCCATATAGAGAAAATAATCAAAGTAAAGTGTAAAGTAGGTAAAATAGAAAATAGTGTGATATTTTATGTAGTAGATTCAAATTTGAATTATTTATTGCTTTCATCACCATGTGTTTCATTATTTAAATTAGAATTGAATTTTCATAATTATGAAGTGTATCAGCTTGGAAAACAGGTAAGTAAAAATGTTAAAGTAGACAAGTTTTTCCAAAATAATTATGTATGTAAAAATGATATCAGTGCTGAACAATCTAGTAAATATTTTGATAATAGCGAAAATTTTGTATGTAAAAATGATCTTAGTTCTAAAAACTGTGGTAATTATTTTGAAAATAGTAAAAATTCTGATAGTAAATTACAGAAATTGTTGAATGATTATAACCATATATTTGCAAAAAGTAAATATGATGTTGGTTGTATAAGGGTTGAACCTCCCAGAGTTATATTAACTTCTGAATTACCAATAGCCTATAGACCATATAGAGCATCTCCTAAAGATAATAGTGAAATTAAAAAACAAATAGATGAATTGTTAAAAGCTGGAATTATTAAACCTTCTTATAGTCCTTATGCTGCTCCTGTAACTTTAGCTTATAAGCGAGACGAGCAGTCCAGAAGTAGATTGTGTATTGATTTCAGGAAGCTTAACCAAATTACTAAAACTGATTCTGAACCTATTCCTAGAATTGATGCTGTATTAGATCAATTAACAAATGCAAAAATCTTTTCTACATTGGATTTAGCATCAGGCTATTGGCATATAAAATTAAATGAAAAGGATACTGAAAAATTAGCATTCACTACAAATTTTGGGCTGTATGAGTTTACTAGATTACCTTTTGGTTGGAAAAATTCCCCAGCTGTTTTCCAACGAGCTCTTAGACAAATTTTAAACAAATATCAGATTCAATTTGTTTTAAATTATTTTGATGATATTATAGTATTCTCTCCAAATTTTGATGAACATTTAAATCATCTTAAAATAATATTTGATATATGTGAGAAAGAGAATATAAAATTAAAACAATCTAAATGTAATTTTGCTAAAGAAAAAATAAATTTTCTAGGATATGAAATTCAAGCAGGTAAATACCAGCCCAGTAATGCAAATATAGAGGTTACTAAGAAATTGCAACCCCCTAAAAATATCAAAGAATTACAAAGATTTTTAGGAAGTATTAATGTTTATCATAAATTTATTCAAAATTATACTAAAATTAGAGCCCCATTAACAAATTTACTTAAGAAAGATACTCCTTATAATTGGACTGATGAATGTCAAAAAGCTTTTCAAAAATTAAAAGATGCATTGATTTCTAGACCTATTTTAACTTTGTTTAATCCTAATTATCCCTGTCATGTATTTGTTGATGCGTCCAAAGAAGCTGTTGGTGCTGTTTTAAAACAAGAACATCCTGATGGTAGTTTACATCCAATTGCTTTTCATTCTAGAAAATTAAGATCTTATGAACAAAATTATGCCATTACTGAGCTGGAATGTTTATCTATTATTGATGCAATTGATAAATTTTATTATTATTTACATGGTAACCATTTTACTGTACATACTGATCATGCTGCTTTAGTTTGGCTTAAAAATATAAAACACCCTACTGGTCGTCTATTTAGGTGGTCTTTAAAATTATCTATGTATGATTTTGATATAAAATATAAAAAGGGATCTACTAATGTTGAAGCTGACATGCTCTCTAGAAATCCTATGTGTCAACATTTAAGATTGCAAGTTAATTTATTATCATTAGAAGAAATAAAAGAATATAAAAATTTAGATAATGTTTGTAATACTAAGTATAGGAAAATGAATGATGTCTTAACTATTAAAAAACAGGGATTGTACAAAATTGTGATACCCATGTCTCTACGTACGAAATTACTTGAAAAGGCCCATATACAATTTGGTCATATTGGTGTATCATCTATGCTAAATTTGTTATCTCCACAATATTATTGGCCAGGAATTGTTCAAGATGTTAGAAATTATTGTAAACATTGTGAAGTATGTCAGTTTAATAAGAAAAGTAAACAAAAGAAATTTGGTTTAATGCAAAATTTACCATCAGTTAGTGAACCTTTTGAAATCTATTGATACTGTAGGTGGTTTAAATTATTATAATTCTACCAAAAAGTATATTCACATAATTATTGATCATGCAACTAGATATATCTGGACTTTTGCTTCCAAAAGTGTAACTACAGATACTTATATAAATTGCTTAAAACAAATTTTCCAAATTCAGGTCCCTAAAAAGATTTTAAGTGATAGGAACGCTGCTTTTACATCTTCAAAATTTAAGCACTTTTTAAGGAATCATAATGTAAAACAATTGCTAACTACTGCAAATAGACCCCAAACTAATGGTAAAATTGAACGTGTTAATCAAACTATTATAACTAGATTAAAATGCAAACTAAATTCTTATCACGGTAATATAGCGTGGACAAAATTATTACCCCAAGTAACTGAAGAGTATAATAATACCCCTCATTCTGTAACAAAATTCCCTCCATCATATTTAATGTATGGAAAATTACCTTATGATTCCTTAATTCAAAATCAAGAACTGTATCCGTCAATAGAAGAAGCCAGAAAAATAGCTCAAAAGAGATCTGATGATTATCATAATGTAAATAAAGAAAGATATGATATTCATTTTAAACCTAGTAATTTTAAAATTGGTGATTTAGTAATGTATGAAGAATTTCAATACCCTAATACACGTAAATTATCTCCTCCATTCTCAGGACCTTATAAAATTTTAAAACAATATTCGGAAGTTACTTATGAAATAGATAAACCTAATCCTTTAACTAAAAAGAAATCAGAAATTGTTCATTCAACTAGATTAAGACCTTTTAATCCAGCAAGTGAGTTTAAGTTAACTGTCAGAAATAGTAGAATTCCTATCTCTGTTCAAAATTAAAATTAATTTTTTTAAATTCTCTTTTAAACATTTTCCTGATTATGAACTTTAATACCTGATTTAGACTTAAACCCTAACTATGACAAGTTATTTTCCCGACTATGACAAATTATTCTCCCGATCTTGACCTTTTATATCTTTCACATAATTTGAATTATTTTGTAGCGAAAATTTTCTTATTGTAGGATAATATTTGTTTCTAATTTACAACATTATAAAAAAGACTTTAACTTGATTATACAAGTTATCCGTCTTATAATTTTGATTTTATATGATCTTTTATTTTTCTAACACCACTTTGAGGTAATGTACAATGCCAAAAACCAGTTACCTTCTATTAGGCAACGGAGGTTTTTCGATATTTGTACATAGCACCCCCCCAACCATCAGCAACTAATCACGCTGATCTGTTGGCGAGGACATGCCATAGTTTTAAAGTCAAAGTGTTCATGTTCTAGTGTATAATTATATTATTTATATTGAATTGTTTTTTGAATAAGTATAATATTTTGTATTGAAGTGTAAAACATGTCAATCTTTACGATGAGAGGAAAAAATGCATCATATTTGTGAACTATCAACATGCATCATATTTGTGGACTATCTGGCATTTAGAGATTTTACCAGATATTTTCATTCTATGCGAACTTTTTTTTATGAAAAGGACTTTCAAAAAATAAATAAATAAATAAATAAAACAAAATAAAAACACAAAATGGACATTTTTAACAAAGTTGAGGACTTTTGCAATTATAACTTATTTATTTATCAGTATTCCATATTTATTATGTTATAGTCTTAAAATTAGTCATATATTGTATATTTATTTATAACTCATTGTTTTAATGTTCAAAATTTCATAAGCTATAAAGTCAAAATTTTATATGAGAAAGTCATGAACTATGATAGGCCATAGTTAAAGCTTGTACGCTATGTTCTGGATGTTTTCATGTCTTTTCTCATACTTTTGCTTCACTCCTGTACTAATGCTTTTCTCACCCCGGCCTCTCTTTTTGACGGGGGGGGGGGGAGAAGATGTAAAATAAAAAAAAATACGATGGCTTTGCTCTTTGCAAACCAGCAACCTTTAATTAATTTTATGCAATTCAGGATCGTCCCCTAACCCAGTACCTGCTAGAACATTCACACCTATTACATAACCTCTTCATATAAATGCTGCGTCATAAGTTTTCTACATTTTTCTAGAAGCTACTCTGTTACATAACCATTCATATAAATGCTGAGTCATAAGTTCTCCTAGACAGATGCCTTCTCGCCTTCGTCCTGCTAACGCTTCCGCTATGCTCCTCTTTCTTTGTTAGAACGTTATGATGTATTAAAGTTTAAAGTCAGTCGTATCTAATAGTTCAATTACTGAATAAGTTATTTGATTAACTTCATCTGGAAAAAGTCATCTGCTATAAATTAAAATAAAGATATGCTTGCTGTTAAAAGTGAAAAGTCCTGAGTCGTCATTTTACTCCGTGTTTCAATCACCCCAGCTTTGTTAACCATCTGCCAGAACGTGTAATGGAATAACCTCACCATTCGCCCACGATGTGTTGGAATAACTGAAAACATTACATATATATTTATTATTGAAGTGGCAATGCCATATTTGTATGATGTAACCATTGCTCAGGAACGTAAGAAATTGTTTAAAATGAGAATTCTGAAGTTTTACCAGCTAGTAGTGGTACGAAAATTTTGCCACCAAAGAACTTTATTCAAATTTCCTATCTCCCTAAACTAAAAATAAAATTTATGTTTTATTAAGAAGATCATCTGTTATTTTGTCAATTACTGGAAAATATTTAGTGATCACCAGGCCGAATCAGAAAAAGAGTGAGACTCTACAAAAGACATTCCTTGTAATCAAACTGACTATTTTGTAGAAAAAGATAAAACAACAAAATGGAAGAAAGAACACTTTTGAATTCAAAGATTCCCATAATATCATAAAAAAATTGCCTGGCAATACATATATATCTAAAGATGTGGCTTCACTCATCGATGCATGGAAGCTAATATTGATGACACAATGATTGAAATGATTGCGAGATGCTCTAATACTTATGTAAAAAATATTTCGGGAAATTTTAAGAGACGCGAAACCTATGGAGAAAGAAGAGTTTCTTGCTTTTTTAGGTCTCATACATAGGTGGGTTACACAAATCCTCCTATGTAAATGTTAGGGAATTATGGGTGACTGATGGAACAAGACTGGATATTTTTCATAAAACAAATGAACTATATATTTTCTTTTCATTCATTTCTTTCTTACGATTTGATAATGTCGTAACACGGGATGACAGAAGAAAGAGTGATAAATTAGCTGAAATAAGAGATTTGTTCAAAAATTTTGTCGAGAATTGTCAGAAATTATATCATGTAGGGAAATACACGACTTTGGAAGAAAAGCTAGAACCTTTTCGAGGACGATGCTCCTTTTGGCAGTATAAGCCTAAGAAACCTGCAAGATATGGTATAAAGATATTTACTGTGGTTGATTTTAGAACCTTCTATACTTTGAACATGGGAAAAATATGCAAGGATAAGATTATCCCACCTGAATCTGTGTTGAATAAGAATAGAGAACAGCATTCAACTCTCTTGGGGTTTCAAAAGGATATAATGCTACTTTCTTATATGGCTGAGAACAACAAATGTTTTAACCTTTTGTCAACTATGCACAATGATGACCATATTGATGAAAGCATGGAAGATTTGAAGAAATCTGAAGTAATTACTTTTTATAACATGACAAAAGGAGCAGTTGATATAGTCGACGAAATGGGTGCACTTATTCTCTGACCAGAATATCAAACTGATGGGCATATTATTTTCGCTATTAAATATTGCCGGCATAAAATCAAGGATCTTGCTTTTATCCACTAAAACTCCACCAGAGAAGCTCAGGAATAGGAGTCACGGTTAATCTTTGGATCATGGTAACTTGGCGATTTTTTGGCGAAAATTTGACGACCAACCCTGCTACAGCAACCTGCTAGTTTTGTTTTGGACGCCATTTTGTTTTCACAAAGTAAAGGCATGTTTTTTTTTTTTTTACTCCACATTTTTTTCCAATAATCTGCTAGCCGAATTACACTTATGCTAGAACTTTTATGGAACAAAAGTGCTTAATCAAGACGAAGATTAGGTGCAAAATTGGGAGAAAGTGCAGAATCGCAAACTGCTTGCCGCGTTTTTAAGAATTGCACATACACGGTATCATCCATGTACACGTCGACCTATTTTCACTTTAAAAAAAATCCCAGAATTGCACAAAACAGGCATTGCACACACTCTTGACTTTATCCATGTACACTTCTAAAGTCCTAGCTAGTAACCTTTATCACCTTACCAAAATGTCGCCAAACTACCTGTTACCATATTCCAAAGATTAGCCGGAGGCACTTCTGATTTGGCCTTTGCACTTTTAGATCCTCATTTGAAATCATAACAGAAACAGAAGGAATACAACAAAGATTCTCTTGAAGATTCGCAAACACAGAAAAGAAAATTATGTTACCGAAGATGTTACATGTGCTCAAGGAAAATAAAAACAAAAAATCAAAAATTGTTTGTGTGAAGTGTAAAAAAAAAATATGTCGAGAACACTGTGAAATAAAAGCTTCATGTATAAACTACAAAATATCTAATTCTTCTTGAACCTAATTAAGTGGAAAATTAATTATATAACTCATTTTCCATGTAATAATTCTGCATAATTTGGGTTATAATTGCACTCAAAAATAAAAAAACACAAATTTCTCATAGAAATCAATGATTCCTAGTCATCTGAAGAAAACGCAAGTACTTTTATTTGTTATTAATTTTCAAATTAACATTATTTTTAAGTTATTGTATATAATAAATGTTGCAATTAATACATAATGCATTATTTTACTGAATTGTAATACAGTCAAAAGTCGTTAATTCGGACACCCATAATCCGGAATGATCTATAATCAGGACCTCAAAGCTACAAACTTTCTGCGCATGCGTCGCGTTCACGAGAGCGCGTAAGACCCTTACGGCTGCGAATATGTTTGTGCGCATGCGCGTTTAATGTGTAACGGAGTTATACGCTAAGCTAAAGTTATCTAATTCAGTTAATGTTGCAGATTGCGTTGTTCCTTAATCTTCGAAATGGATCCGGCTTATTATTTTTTGCAGACTGTTAGAGCAATTTTATAAAAGTAAGCTTGAACTTTCGATTATGTCAAATAGAATTTCCGATATATATTTACTACAAAGCGAAAGTATGTTTTGAAATCCGAAATCTGTTTATCAATTTCACGCTGCTCTGCGGCAGAGGGGGGGAAGCAGAAACGTCATTATTAGATTATGATAGATTAGAAAGATTATGTCAAATAGAATTTCCGATATATATTTACTAATATGTAATTTGTATCTAAAAAGCGAAAGTATGTTTTGAAATCCGAAATCTGTTTATCAATTTCACACCGCGGATTGGAAGTTGATCTGTCAGCACTATCCTTATCTTCAAGGCAGATGTTTTTATTTTATTTGGTTTATAATTCCATACTAAGTGTAGTATTTCATTTCGATGTACTCCGTCTTTGATATGATTTAAATCAAGTTCCTCGTCATTATAATTCGCTTCCGATAGTGAAGAAAGTGACCCAGAGGTTATTGAAAATGAAAACATTTCGATTGACAAATTAGTCGGTATTCTCAACACAGCAATTATAGGATTTGAACAGCGGAACTTTGTAGCTAAACAAGAAATTATGTCTGTTTAATAGAATTAAAGAGAAAGTATTATCACATGAAACGAAGCAACTTACATTGAAAGAAATGTTTAATAAAGTAAACAAATAAATATTAAGCTTTTTCTTTTTGTAAATTTTGATACCCTTTAGATCATAATTGTTCTTTATTTCATAAATTACGGTTTCATATTTTTAATTTTGTAATTTCTGCATGCCATCTTACCAGATTTAAACTGATGATCTATAATCCGGAAAAATCGATAATCCGGAATCGCCGAAGTCCCGACGAGTCCGGATTAATGACTTTTGACAGTAATATGTTTCATTTGTATGTCATTTAATTGCGACGCGCATTCTCGTATTAAATAATACATCGTGGGTCCTCCCGGGTTAACTATACACCGCTAAATGTCATTATCAACCTATTTATTTTACTTCTATATGCTAAATATCTTATAACTTGACTTGTACACCGCTAAAATCATGGCTTCACTATGATAAATATCTTGCAACTTAAATATACCAAAGAATGTCTAACAATACTATTCTTTGACAATACACCGATAAAATCATGGCCGATTAGCCATTGGTGAGGTTGGCGAATAAATATGCATCCGCGCCAATGGATCCTTTGAGGAAGAAAACGTGGCTGATCTTTGGAATATGGTAACTGGTAGTTTGGCGACATTTTGGAGGCGATAAAGGTTACTACCTATGACTTTGATAATAATGTCAGAAGTACTCAGTTCCGATTACGCATTATTTTGTGTGAGGGAAATGAGAGATCATGAGATATGTCATGTGACATTAATGAACGAATTACAATTCTTTAATCGGAAAAGGGAGGAAATCTGGAAATTTTGTATTTAGCTTTATTCTGCGTTGTGTGAAACAGTGTTGGTTAATTTTTGAATCCAATGGCTTTAACTAAAGTGAATTCGAAATGGGTATTTAATGGGATTGAAAGGGGTAGTAATAAGTGTTTTTTTAAGGTTGTGCGAGATAGAAGTAAAGATGTTTTATTAAGTTATTTATTTTACCTGGTACCTTGCTATGAACTATAAGTATGATTTTAAAGATCCTGAAACAGGTGCACATACGCTTGCTTTTTATTTAGCGGAGGAAATAAGAAAAGTTTATCGGCCACGTAATCAAGATTCTGAAGAAGATTAGGTAAGTTAGTATTTTTAATTATTTGAGAATATTATTTTTATGCATTGTTCTAAATGTAAGGAGTAAATAAAGTAATATGGTATTATTGGAAAATTGTTATTAGCAACGATTTAGTTTAAAGTAATTAGGATTGTAAGCTAATTTTTATTAATTTAATGTATGTGCTTATTTATATTTTAAGGAGTGTTTTTGAATTTAATTATATTTTAATTAAATGATAGTTATTTTGTGAATTATGTGTTTGTAGGAATTTGGTATACGTTTCAGTGGAAGTAAACGTGCATGGAAATAATTTAAATATTTGACTCTAAGTATTTGTAACCATTTGTAATGTTTGAGGTATGAATTCGTTGGTGATGTTTATAGATAATTTAGAGGTAAAAGTATTTTATTTATTTTATACGTGGAAATGTTCATCTTTGGAAAGGGTATATACTTTTTCGCGATCAGGTAATTTCATATGTGTTCTTTTTACCAGATTTAAAGATTCACAAAATTTTCATGCATTTTCGTGAAATTTTTCTAATTTATGAGAAAAAAGCAGTGTACATGGACATAGTGAATAGTGTGCGCAATGCAACTTTTGTGCAATTCTGGGATGTTTTTTTTAAGTAAAAATAAGTCGACGTGTACATGGTTTAGTGATATTTTAATTAAATGATAGTTATTTTATGAATTTTATGTTTGTAGGAATTTGGTATACGTTTCAGTTGAAGTAAACGTGCATGGAAATAACTTAAATATTTGACACTAAGTATTTGTAATGTTTACGGTATGAATTCGTTGGTGATGTTTATATATAATTTAGGGGTAAAAGGTTTTTGATATTTTATACGTGCAAATGTTCATCCTTGGAAAGGGTATATACTTTTTCGCGATCAGGTAATTTCATATTTGTGCTTTTTACCGAGTTTAAAGATTCACAAAATGTTTTTGCATTTTCGTGCAAATTTTTGCAATTTATGAGAAAATAGCAGTGTAGATGGATAAAGTTAAGAGTGTGTGCAATGCCATTTTTGTGCAATTCTGGGATTTGTTTTAAGTAAAAATAAGTCGACGTGTAAATGGTTTATGTGTATGTGCTATTCTGAAAAACGTGCAAGGAGTTTGCGATTGTACACTTTTTCCAAATTTTGCAGTTAATATTTGTCATGATTAAGCAGTTTTGTTACATAAAATTTCTAGCATAAGTGTAATTCGGCTAGTAGACTGTTGGAAAAAGCATTCAGTAAATAAAAAGAAAAGAAACATGTCTTTACTTCGTGAAGACAAAATGGCGGCAAAAAAAAAAAATAAAATAAACGGTTGCTGTAGCAGAGTCGGTCGCCAAATTTTCGCCAAAAAATTGCCAAGTTACCATAATCCAAAGATCAACCGAAAACCCCATTCTAGTACTATTAATACCACTGGAGAGCTTAGTGACAAAAAATTCTCGCCAAAGGGCTCTTCGCAGTAGTTGGCTTTTTGCCTTATCAAAGAAACAATAACTCTTCTTAACAAATTATTTACTTACCGGATCATTATTCATGGGGGGTTGTTCGTTATCCGACATCTTTGCTTTAATTTTACCACGCAATAATTTATGTCAGGAATTTGTTCCGACAGAAAGGCTGGAGACAGGAAAACTTTGCAGACGATGATGAATTCTATGTAAAAGGAAATTTATCTTTAATTATTATATTGTCAAAATAAAATGAACTTTCAGTTTCATGAACTATTAAAGTAAAATTCGTGGAAAGTGCAGAAATACCCATTGCTTGGCGAGTTTTTATTGCACATAGTCGGTATGCATGTACACATCGAACTATTTTCACTTAAAAAACCATCCCAGAATTACACAAAAATTGCATTGCGCACACTTTGAATTTATCCATGTACACATCGCTTAAAAAGTCAAAGAAAATTGACAAAAATCCAATTCTTCTTACTCTTGTAAAAAGAGCCAAACAAATAAGTGGGTGATTCTGCACTTTACCCAAAAATTCTACTCCTGAAATATTAAACATGCTAAGTTTCATAATTATCTTGTACATTCAATGTTAATTTACTAATACGTTATAAAGTTGAAAATTATTAAACAGTAGTTTACTTAAGCACGAATCGTACCTTAGAATACCTCTTTCGTTTACGTTTCGTTTGAGACAAAGAACAATATAGGAAAGGACGCCGCAAAACCGTTCTACTATCAGTGTTGCCAAAGAGAAGTTTGGGATATTACCAGCCTGCGTTGATAAACCGCAAAGCTAGCGAAGGACAAAGGAGTTGATTGAATACTATAATATTCAAATCAGGGATCTTGAAGAAAAAAAAACCCAAGGAGCAATATGGCTCATTTACTGAAATTGAGAAAAAATTTCATTCCTTCCTCATTAGCTAGCTAGACATGAATAAGATTTTAAATGAACAAAATCTTAAATCATGTCAGGATTCCATAATTAAAAATCATTACTTAAATTCTAATGAAGTATGTACTAATAATTGTTGCCTTTCAGATAATGCTTGGAGCCGTAACACTATTAAAATTAATGACGATTCTTCAACCAATACTGATGATGAATTAACGCTTAATAAAGCCATAATTTCGGATGATGATCTTCCCAATAAGCGTCGCAGAGATCTACTAGTCTGGACGCGTATTTCCAAACCCTACCCCACTTGCATGTTCCTAAAACGTACTCGCCGTACCACCTGCTGTGACAATGCTGAATCACTATTGGCTGACCGACTTGCTACGTAAAAAAGTCACTTGTTTGGTCACGTGACAAGCCGATTGCATGGATTCTAGTGCTGTAGAAGTAACGAGAAATTGTGTACCCGTATGTATTCGTTACTCGGTGAACTAGTACTCGTTACTGTCGTATCGTTACTCGTTACTTTCGGTAAAATCCATCGGTATTCGTATCCTGAGCCTATTTTATCGGTATACGGCTCTAGGGGCCCTATGCGATAGGGAGTTTTACGTCGTATTTTTGGATGGAAATAATTCACCTCTTTTTGTTGTGTCACAAAAGTCAGAAGTCAGAAGCGCCTACGGAAGGCCGTCAGGAAAATAGGAAAAAATAAAATAAAAAATAAATAAATAAAATAAATATTACAATAATAACATTAATTAGTAATTAAAATAATAAAAAATTACTTAGTAAAAAACTTATTAATTAAAATAATAAAAAATAGTGATTAAAATAATGAATATTTAAAGTAACGTAATAATTAGCAACTGAAATATAAAATACTTATAAGTAAAATTTAACAAAAATGTAAAGACAAATAAAAATTAAAATAATTCTTAAATTTAGGATGAATAGTTAAATTATAAAGTAAAATACCAGACCTTGACAGTCTTATTGGCTTAGTACCTTTTCGTCCTTTCTCATTTCATTCCAGTTCCAAAAAGTGTCATTTCGTTCGCTGCCTTTCCCCCACCAATTCCCTCTTTCCCGTTTTATCCGCTGTTTGAAAAATAGGTGTTTACTTTACGATAAGACGAACGTCTGTTTACTTCAATTAAAATGGTTTAGAAGAGATGACTGTTTCTACTTCGACTTCGCTTTTGATTTCTAATACTATTTATTATTTTATGCAGACGAATTATGCTGAGCAGAAGAATGAATTTCAGACATGTTCAGAAGGTGTTGTATCTAAATATAACAACATTTTTGTTATATTGTACCCATTTTTTTAATTTCACACATTTCTAAAGCAACAGAACCACGGTATCACTATTTTGGCACACACACACCAAAAACATGTATAATTAACATTAATGTTACATTCTTTATTAAAAGCAATGGGTCCTCTTTAAATGCAACCATTCATGCTTTTTAGAGGATTTTACATGTCGTGGTCTTAAAAAGGTGATGTTCACTACCAATGTTTGTTTATGTTCACAAAAATACAGATCTCTTAGAAAGTGACGTCTTAAAGATGTCGTAATTAGATGATTTTCTATAATTATTTTCTAATAGATAACGGAATTAATGTAATTTAATGTCAATAACTCGAAGAAGCAAGTTTAAATACGGTGCAAGAAAAATACAGAAGTATTTTAAATGACGAAAATATTCATATTTTGTCAATGTCAAATTTTAAAAAGAATTAATTTTGGACAAATTATGAAATCTAACTTTTAATGTTGTCTTCTGGTTCCTATATTTATAGCTGGCAAAGTTTTATACTCGTTATGAAAAAATAAAAGTACAAGAAGTTTGAGTCTCGTAGACAGAGATTGACCGGGAAATTTAATTTCAAAATTTGCAGTGTTTGATGCCATTTGTAACTTGCCTTCGGGTATTGCTTAATTAAGTTAGAATAATTCGAGGAAATAAGTTTAAATGAAGTGCAGCAAAAATAAGCATAATTTAAAAAGTTATGCGGTATCCATATCAAATTTCACTTTTCATAATGACAATAAAACTTTCCCAAATACAAATAAAGAAACTGGGTTGGTGTTGGTGTATTTAATTATGGCAAAGCACACTAGGGCTATCTGCCTAAAGGAGGGATGCCTTCGTGGAGGACTTTCTAAGGGAAATGGCTGATATACACTTACACATGGGGCAAACCACGAAAACACCCATGCAGACAGCCCGTTCGCGGGATTTGAACCTCAGACCGAACTACCAGTGTTCAACGACGTTACCGCTGGACCGCTGGTGGGCTAAAGAAACTGGGAGACGGCATTAAAGGTTAGATTTCGTTATTTGTCGATTATTCGTTACTTCGTTTGCTGCTTCTCCCCATTCCTTTCATCAGAACCGCTAATGACGAAAGGGTGAAATTCTAGTAAAGCATGTATATTAATGTTCATTATACATTTCTCACATTTTTGCTTTCTTTCAAGCGATAATGTGGTTCTAAACAGCGATAATATTGTTTTATAAATTAATAAAATGGGCCGTATGTTATAAAAACCTAATTATATTCAGATACACACCTTTTGCACATGTTTGAAATCCATTATTCTAATCAGAATGTCTACAGAAAATATTGAATCAATATTAGAAATCAAAAGCTAAGTGAGAATGAAGTAGTAAGAGTCATATCGTCTAACCTGTTTTAATTGAAGAAAACAGGTGCTTGCTTTATCGTAAAGTGAACACCTATTTTGCAAACAGCGAAGAGCCCACCAGCGCTCGAGCGGTAAAGTCGCTGAAGACTAATAGTTCGTTCCGGAGTTCAATTCCCGGCTAACGGCTGGCTGCACGGGCGTTTTCGTGGCTTTCCCCATGTGTAACTTGCATATGAGCCAGTTTCCTTTAAAAAGTCCTCCACGAAGGCATCCTTTCCCTTAGGCAATAGCCCTAGTGTGCATTGCCGTAACCAAATAATCCGAAACCGAAAAAAAAAAGGGAATTGGTGGGGGAAGGCAGCGACGAAACGTCGTTTTAGAATAGGCTACATAACCAAATTTCTATCTATACTCTGGTAAAATAATAAAAGCCAATTAACTTACTTAGTGATAAATAAATAAAATAAAAACCAAGGCTTTTATTTTCGCCTTACTTGTCTTTTATTTTATATTTATATATATATGTGTGTACTTTACATTTAATTATAAGGATATATATATATATATGTACTTTACATTTAATTATAATTTCTTTAAAATATACATATTTACGTTTTGTAGTATTACCGATTGCAATAAAAAGGGAGGTGCACGTCTAGATGTTATAACAGGCCCATATACAAAATTTCAACGTTTCAGAACTAATCGTTTTTGAGTTATGCGAAATGCATATATACGTACTTACACATCACGAAAAAATCCCTTTCAAGTATCAACTTAGAGTCATAATCATTAGTCATAAGTATCAGCTTAGAGTAAATGGGATTACATTTAACAATCCGTTTCTGGAATTAAAAAAAAAAATTGTGTTTGTACGTACAGACGTCATCCAAAAAAATAATTCACATGGATTCTGTAATCGTCAAAAATGGATATTTCCGTTGAAATATGATACGCAAAAATTTTTCTCGATTACAATACTTACTTCATTTTATTTCGTACAAGGAAGTAAAGAACTTATATTAACCTACATATTCTTATTTAAACAATACCTGAAAAATGTGGCACACGGGTATTGTTAGCAAATGTATCATTCGTATTCGAACAGCAACCGCATCATTCGTATTCGCATAGAAACCGCATCATTCGTATTCACATAGCAACCGCATCATACGTATTCGCATAGCAACCACATCATTCGTACTCGAATAAACCGCATCATACGACAGATGCGAGTAACGAAATGAATTTGTGAGTACCGAATCGGTACTTCGAGTCAACCGATGTACCCGTTACTCGGTAACGAATACATGCGATTTGCTCCAGCTCTAATGGATTCTGAACTGTTGTGAAAATGTAATTTGTAGTTTGCTGTATAAGACGTAATAAATTTTGTATGCATATACAATTCTGAATTAATAATAAACCGCTAAAAGGTACAGCTGGTAAAGAATATAGAACACAAACCTTTTCAGACATAACGCTTGAAGTATTTTATTTGGACGGCATAAGATATGTTTACTAGGAAGACAAATTTCGGCAAACAAAATATATTATGCAAAAGAAATTTCGTTACCGGAGCATAAAAGTATTTATTATTGTACTTTAGATTTTCAAATATCAGAGGTTGTGATATAATGTTAGAGAATTTTGATTTAACATTAGAGATTCAATTTTGAGGGAGTTGGAGCTTGGCATGAAGAGATTTTTTATTTATTTTTCAGTAAAACAAGATTGGTTTTGTATTTTTGAAAATTTTTGACAGAAGAACAGTTTAATCTTTTAATATTTCATTGGTATGTTAATATTTTCTGGAACTAAAATTAAAAAATGGAGGACTGTTAATATTTGCAGTAATAACCGATATTCTGAAAAAGAATATTGTTTTCGATTATTTAAAAATATAGAGTAACTTCTGATGATGTCTGTCTTTTAAAAAGGTACAAAAAGGCAAACTAGAACACTACTTTGTCATTGTCACAAGTAATGTATCAAAAAACATTGTTTCAGTTTTGGATGTGGGTATTCAGTTGCATACTAATTTATGTGAATCGCAGGAAAAAAATAAGCATTCAAAAACTTGGAAACGGTCATTATGGTATTTCTAGGCAAAGTTTGGCATGGTGAATTAATAATTTCAAAAAACTGTGTAGTGGATTTGTCATTCGGAAAGCACTTTGCAAGGTTGGAATGTGCTCAGAATATCATGGTATGCCTTGAATAATAAGAAGAAATGCTTACCAGCAAGGGTCAGAATTCAATAGAGCCAGGATTGTTGCCTATAGAGTGTGTGGATTATCGTTCTGTGATATCGCCCGTTGCACTAGTCGACATCCAACCACTGTTAAGCGAATATGGCATGTATGGAATGCTGAGGATTATACTGAACGGCATGCAGGATCTCATTGCCGTCCCATGATTAATATCCGAAAGGACAGGCATATTGTGAGGTCAGCCCTCCAAATTTACAACCACATCACAGACCATTAGTCAGAAAACGGGCATATTTGCAGCATGCCCAGTATCTGCTCGTACGGTATGTCAACATTTGCATCAGCAAGGACTATCAGCACAGTGTCCATTACTTTAGCTTTCCTTAACAATGCAGCCCAGAGAAAGATAACTACTGTGGTGTGTCCAACAACAAAGCTGGATATAGGAGGCGTACAATGTTGTCTTTTCAGACGAGTCCCGTTTCTGTGTGCATTATTCTGATGATCGTATAAGTGTCTAGAGGCTCCAAGGAGACCGCACATTACCTGGTTGCATTCAGTATCAGCATAAGAACCCTAATGTGATGGTATAGGCAGCCACTGAGCACATGGCACACACATCTTTAGTTTGGATCGATGGTAATTTGAATGCCAGATCGGTACATTTGTGACATCTTACATCCAGGGGTTGTGCCCTATCTTTGAGGCCTGCCAAATGCAATCTTCCAACAGGATAATTCAAGACCACATGTTGCACATTGTGTTCTGACCTTCCTCGGTATGCAGTGCATTTGATTGCTGCCCTGGCCTGTACGGTCTCCAGATCTGTCACCCATTGAAAATACCTGCTCGTGGTTTGCTGAGGACTGGCCTAGCAACCCTCTCCATCTAATACTATTGATGAAGTGTGGCATGGACTTGAATCAGAATGGAATGAGATGCCGATTTCTGTCAGTCAAGTGAAATTCTACTCAGTGCCTAACTGGATAAGGGCCGTTTTTAGCTGCCAGGTGGAGCAGTTGTTTCGACTGATTTCGCATCCTTGTAAACCCCCAAGCTGCTTACAAATTTAATCATTTTATTTTCATGCCATACTATTTATGCACAACAAATATTTTTTTATTTGCTTCCCTTCATGCTATAGCAATTTTAATGGCTAATAGTGTATTATTGATTAACAGTTATCTAAGAGACTTCAAGAGTAAGTACTTTACATAGTTTATAAAACTATTGCATATTTCTGTATAAAAAATGATTGATGCAGGATAGATAGCGCCTAAAGTCTTCATGCAGCCATCAATGGAGTTGACAACACATTCATATTAGATGATTTTCTTTTATACTTTTCCCAACCACCAGTAGATTGCAAATAAAAAACAAAGTGACTTACAATTACAACATAGCCAAACTGTCCTGAAGTAAACATTAACAATATATACAAAGCCAAAATAATTATATTCGCATAATATGTGCATGACACTTTGTTACTAATAAATATCAGAGTGTCTTGGATCAAATTAATATTTGAATATATATTAATTAGGGATATCTTTGAAGATATAATTAATAGCATCATTACAACAAGGTAAAGTATAGTAAAACCACCCACTACTAGACAGTTACAGGATTGTTATATATGTGTACAGTGGTTTTCTGCTTCGAAATCAGGAACTCTCTATTTAATGGGGTATATCTGATAATGTGAAGTGTGCATTGCTGGAGGCTCGACTTATATTATCATCATGTTGGGAAAATATTTTGCATCATGACATAATTTATGTGCATGATAAGATACATAAAACTGTTTTGAGTGATATCAGCTGTAAATTTAGAAAGACACTTGGTACACTCCCTTATTAAAGTGGCTTTTCCATAGGTCTTAGGCATTGTTTAAGATTACATAAAGCAGTCAAGTTAATTCATGATGAATTACTAACTCTATCTCAGATTTTATTATACTTATGAAAGCTACAGATCGTGTTTAATAAAAAACACCAGAAATAATCACTGTCTTATTGACTAGCCATTTAGTCGCTCACATACCATTTGCCATTGTGGCATAATGATATAAAACTAATGCCTTAGTAGCATTGCTCAGTCAACATCATGATATTCATGAAATTTTCTAAGGGATAAATCAAACAAAAATGTAAGCAAAAGTCTTCTAAAAGATTATCTTCCCTAGAAAATACCAGCCAGATTTAAGACAAAAATACAGCTTCTGAGAAGAAAATAATTACTTACAAAATCATGTTTCCAACACTAATAAAGCACCTAATTATATATTAAAATTTCAAAAGATCTACACAATTGATATTCAACTAAGTCTTGTATATCTATTATTTGGCTTCATAAAGTAATATGTTGTCTAAAATGAAGTAGTCATATAAAAACAATATATTTTTCTTAATGATTGTTATATAAAATTTCTTAATAGAATGGTTTTTCTGAGTAAATGAATTAGAGTTTAAAACAATAAATATAATAGTGCTATAATAAAGCTTCGTAGGACTAAGGCTGGATTTCCTGCTAATTTGTAATTGAGATTTTTTTTCTGCTTTGTGAAACTTTTCTCTTCTTCATAACATCATGCTTTTAATGTACCTTTAATAGCTAATTAATTAATTTTGACAAGTATTTTGCTTGAGAGATGCTCTCATGGAAGCTACTAAATGATATTTGTCTCATACCTGCTTTTCTGAATAGAAAATACATGAAAGACCAAGCCAGCCATGACCTGCCTGAGATCAGTGTACAAATGTTTTGTGTCTTTAAATATGAAGCTAGGTTAAGTGATGTATGTTTAGTAAAACTCTTAATCTTTATAATAAAATATATCATAAATATATTATACCTACATAAATATGTATCACAGAACATTTGCTTAGATACAGTTAGGATAATTTCTCTTGTTAATGTTATTTTGCACAGATTTTTTAATCAAAATTGTCTCTAAAGTAATGTGCTATAGATTTGTTTTGAGATTTAGAATGATGTCAGACAAAACTGGACAAACTTTATATTTTCCTAGATCCAAATTTTCCAACTTAATGGAAATAATGCTTATTCATCACATGAAGTAAAATTCTGAGAAGGAAAAAAAAAAAAACTTATGGAAGCATTTTAATGAAAAATTAATAACAAACAGCAATACCGGTTTCTAGGAAATGATGATTTAAGTGAAAGAAATATTAATTAGAAAATATGTAAACTGACGTTTACCATGTATGTTACAAAAGTGCATAAAAGATAAGTTAAGTAAAATGTGTTTCATCAAAGAGTAAAATCTTCTATTAATGATTTACTATGAATAAATTATTAGTAGTTATGTGTACATTTGAGAAAGAGTATGAAAATCATCAGTACAGCGAATATGTTCTACTGATATTATCACTTAACGCAGTTACCATTTGACTGTTAATAGACAAAAATATAAAAATTTCCTCAATTTATTTGCAGAATGATTGTGGATGAATCTAAACAACATAGGAACATTTCTTTACATCAGGGGTTTTCAACCATGGTATACAAAGAAGCAAAGTATTTTTAAATATTAAATTAAAAAATTAAAACCCAACATCCTGATTGAGTTTTTTTTCTAACACTCGTAAATTTATGTGATTTGAGCTTTGTTCAGGAGTGGTGGTGATATTAAAGGTTTTCAATTTTAGTTTAGATGGTACGCGTTAGTCAAAAGGTTGAGAACCATTGCTTTAGATTAAATATTAGAAGAAAATGATAATTGCAGTTTGTCTAATTTGTAGATTTCCACAATGATTTAATATTTTGGGGGTTAACATTAATATAAATAACTGTTGTAATCTTAAAACACTGATGGCCCTTAAAAGCATAACATTATTGAAGATGGGAGATAAAGCCATATTTATTATACAAATAAATTTTAATACATGGTTTAACTGTACATGTGTAAGCAAATCAGTTAGACTTAAAGTACATGGTTTAAAAAACAGTTAAACTTGGAGTATACCACCTCGTACAGCCATTGCATGAAGATAAACAGATACTGGATGTGCGCCTAGAATATGTGAGAAAAGTAGATTTCAGTTATTACCAGTTTTCAGCTGATGTAGCCATGGGTAGACTGTGGTACGTTAGTTTTTTTATAATCATAGGCCTGATATATTCAGTGGATAACAGATCTGATGAAATCATAGATCAAGGGATTAATAGATCAATAAAAAAAAATGGTGGGAATTTAGGATTTGTTCTCTGTTATGTGCCATACATTCCTTGTTGATCACTAGTTCTAGACAACCTCTAAAGATAGACAGCAGTGAGCTTCGAAAACCTCAGAGTAATAATAAATGATTCATCATATTTTAAAAACACTGCCTTTTCATAAATGGTATACATACAATAATCAATTTTTGGAAATGAACTAGAAACTAAAAAATTACATCGCATGCTACATACATTTTATGAACATTGATCACATAGCACACTTCCAAATGGCTATTGATTTCACATTTTTTGTACAAGTTTCCATACTGCATCATCTATAACATTTGAAGTCTTCGATTGGGCAAACATTAAGGAGTGCATTTTTGTACATAATGTACTGTTAAAATGTTATGTACAAAATGCACCTGGTGCTCACATGGTATTTTTGTACATAATGTAGCTGGTGCTCACATAACATACACAGCAAAACATTTGTTGTACGTAAAGAAAATTTGGATAATTTCTCATTCTTTACTTGGATTCAATCATTATAATATGCATAATATTTTCGATATTAGAAATTTTAAATCTGATAAATCATTTACAGTAGCCCTAAACAATGGCACCTGTTCAACTGCACAATAAACATGGAGGCTGTTTTTTTGGGGGGGGTGTTTAATTTATTTGATTACAGTATAGTAACTTGGCTAAGGGTAGAGGTACTTTCAAAGAGAAGTTAGCTTATACATATTTCATATATGCAGAAAACTATGAAAACACACGTGCAGCCAACCTGTTCGCTAGAATGTAAACCCAGGTCGAATTATCAGTAGTCAACTACTTTACTGCTTGGCTGCTAGCGAAGCCAGAGCTAGATATTTTATCACCTAAATAGAATAACTGCTGCTTGCAAATTATGCCTTCCAGTTCCTGCCAAAATTCTAAAAATTTTGACGCTCCTATGTCTTGCTGCCCATTGCACTCATACAGGTTGCCCTGGCCACCGATGAGCTTTAAACGTGAAGGCAACTGGAATGTAATGGACCATACGATTACACTTGGTTTCAGACCTGTATGGGGATGCATAATGCATGACATAATGCATTTAACGTGAAATTAGCATTAAACGTGAAGCAACTGCAAGCATTAAACATGAAGGCAACTGGAATGTAATGAACCATACGATTACACTTGGTTTCAGACCTGTATGAGGATGCATAATGCATGACATAACGTGGCATTTTTTTGATGCAGACCATGGATGTGATCCTTGATGGTGTTGATGTATTCAGATTCATCTGTAAAAAATCATTTATATTATTTATCCTTCTATTTGCAAAGTTCTATGCACAACTATAGCTGTAGTCACTTATAATGTTCTAACGAGGGTTTGGTTAGGTTACTTGAACATGGCAAAGCATCTAAGGGCTGCTAATTTTTTCTACCAAAGTTAGCTGAAACAATGGTCACTTTAAAAAAAAACTACTTTAACTTTTTGCTATGTAGCACTTACTTAGTTCTGAACTGAAGAATAATATAACTGTAAATGCCATACATACAGATTATGTTATCTTAATCAATGAGTCAAACTAGTGAGTTCATTCACCAGCTCAGGTAGGAAAACCAGATCAAGTAAGATAGTGCTTTTTTTTTTTTTTTTTTTTTAACATAATTAAATATAAAGTATAAAGCATGTGTGCTTTAAAAATGATAATTCAAATTGTGACAAAGGTATCTATTTATTATTAATACATGTCAGATTTTTAGAGGTAGTTATTTCCCAGCAATGATGTCTGTGCGTTTTCTTTGGTGGTAAAATAAAAATCTCATAGATTGAAATAATAATCATTCCAAAAGCATATTGCAATAGTAAAGTTCTGATATATGCAAATAAATCATTATGTGGAAGAAAGAAAATTGGTTTGAGGAAAGCACAGCTTATTAATTTTTGTTCATCACAGTTCACAAAGTGTATAACTTACTCAAAATAATTCTAAAATGATGAATTTTGGTACTTTCTAATTTTCTGAACTTCACCAAAATGCTGTGAAAAGTAGTAAAGATGGTCTAAACCATGATGCGAAGAAAAATTTATGTGGCTACACATGTCACTAAAAATCATTTATCATCAAGTATACACATAGCATTCTCCCATACAGCACTTCTCCAGATATTTTCACCAGTGTGGTTGCAGATTATGATCCCTCCTATGGGAATTTCAGTACTTCAGCATTCGGGTGGTCCACATACCGCAGTTTCTGTTGTCTCTGGTAAAATCTTTGGCGATGTTGCTTTCTGCATGCATACAACATAAAAGGCATCACAAGCCTCTCTTTCCTTTCTCATTTTAGGATTCTGGTGCCAAAATTTTGCAATTTTCTGTTTTTTTTTTTTTTTTTTTATTAAAAAGATAAACAACGGTGAAAAAATGCCTAGAATTGTGCGTGTCTTGTATTGAAGAAGAAAAATGTAAAACAATAGGTGGTGGTGGATGCATCGTTGAAATAAATTTAAAGATATGCAAACAAACATCCCTCTCCTAACTCACCAACAAGTTTGCAAATGCTCTTCAAAGTTGCCAATGAGTTCATGACTTACCACATCTGTGGTAAGAATGTAAATTCCATATATTTTATGGCTGTTGTTAAAGATGGAATTAAACACAGGAATTTTAATTTAAATATAGGAATTTTAATTTAATAACTTATATTATTATATTTGTTTCCCTTAATGGGAGAGCAAACATAAATATTGGTGCAAAATGTAGTTTAAAATATTAATGGTAAATTTAAAATACATTCAAAATGCAATTTGTCACACTAGATCATCCCCACCTTAAAAAAAAAAAAAAAAAAAAAAGTAATGAAGTAGAAATAGATAATGGAAATGACACTGTGTATTTTAAAATATAAATGAAAATTTAGGATAATCCAAGCAATGTTTATGTGTCTAAAATGTATATTCCTTACTACCTAATGCATACTAAAAGTTACTGATAAAATTAACTGACAAGTTACTTTTAAAACAAGAATATTAAGAGCGATTCAAAGGTTATATTTAATTTAATGGACAGTAGGCAATGTAGGCATATATATTTTGCTGTAAATTGACTGGCAAATGTTATTCAGTAAAGGCAAAGATCCCACGTGTGCTTTCTCTATATAACTACTTTGATCTAGTCCATCATTAACAATATTTTTCCTATGATTCCATCTCAGAGTGAAAACTGAGATAAATTTAGGTGTATAATTGTAAACTTTCTAATCTTGTTCTTAAAAATGTGGTTGTATCACGATAAAAGATTAATAAACTATGTTAAATATTGTTTTTCCAACATTTCATTAGCAAAATGCTATATGAATATAACCCTCTCAAGCAAATAACCCATTTTCCTTCCTTTGTAATGATCCGGTATTTCTCAAGTGTGTATTGCATAAAGTGAAAATATATATTAACATATGAATTAATTCAGTTGTACATAAAATCACCTCTGACTTAACTGATATTTTTAAAGGATTAAAACATACCCGCTCTAATCCGAACAAGTATGGCTGGAGTACGAGAAGCTTTACCACGTGACAAAACAAATGACGTCGAAAGCTCTATGTTACGTCTAAATTCTTCTAACCAATAGCAACGAAGCAGGTTTTCGAATTTTTGACGTCATGGACAAATCGACTAGTTTCGCCTGGATTGAGATTCTTGAGCATGCGCTGAAGGGCGAGGAGTAACATAAACAGAACTTTGGCTTGCACTTGTAAACAGTATTAAGTATATTGTCTGAAAGTGCATTCGTTTATGTAATTGCATAATTTGACTCTTTCTGTAATAAGAAAACCTCACTCAGATAAAATTTATTTTAATGTTACTATTATCTGGTAATAGGATTATACGAAATGCTGAATACTCTTGGTACTATCATAATCTTCGCATAACCTTTCACATTGTATTTTGCGTTATCATTGTAAAATATATTGTATTATAAAGATTAAATTACTTTGTTAGAAATGTGAATGTTCTAACTTAATTTTCTTTTTATCACTTATTATTTATTTTCGCTTTGAAAACACATTCATATTTGACAAATAATTATCTCCTCTGAACATTTTTTGATTGTTTAAAAACTACATTTGTCAATAATGTAATAAAAACTCACTAATCTAGTGCTTCATAGATCAATATGACAACGAATTCGAAATGTTTTAAAAACAGTTCTTTAATCTTTAGTTTGTAGTAGATGCAACTAATGTCACAGAGAAAAAATATTTCAATAAAAAGTTCACCATGTTGAATTTTAATTTTATAATTTCTGCATGCCATCTTACCAGATTTAAATTGATGATCTATAATCCGGAATCGCCGAAGTCCCGACAAGTCCGAATTAAAGACTTTGTACTGTATATAAATTACTTTTTTCTAGGAGTATAGGAGTTCTTATATATATATAAAGAAATTTAGAACCAACTTTTCACAAAGTCTTAAAAAATTGAAGTTCAAATGATCTTCATAAAATCCTAAAAATGTAGAATAAGAATACTTTAAAATGTAAAAATTAACACGTTGACTGCAGCACGCATTTTACGTGATTTGCCCATGACGCCAACTTGAAATTTTTATTATGTGATATATATTATGTTGAAATATTATCTGCAGAACATTATGTTATATATAATCGTGCTTAATGCATTTTTCATGCTGGTTGTCACCGGAGACCCCCAAACATCTGTAGACCATTTTTGCGATTTATAATTTAAATTTTTACAATTTATTATTCTTCAAATCATTATAGTAACAATGGTACTATTTAAAAATTTATCAGTGTCGATATTTATTCTAATTATGTATTTTACTATTGGTCGCATAACCCACGGCGCTGTAGCCAAGTCAACGTGTTAAAATACACCATCACAAGAAAAACCAAAAAATAGTATAAAAGAACAAGAAAGGCGAGGAATCCAACCAACTTCAACATAATATCGTCAAGACGAGGTATGTCAAATTTACCGCATTTGACGGCATATAAGACACACCCTTATTTAGAAAGCCACACACATGTAGATGTAGAAAAAGTTATGTGTGTCTAGACCTTTATCCGGGCTAAAAATAGCATTCAGTATTGAAAGTTAACCTGTGTCCTTCACGTATAAAACACAGGTAACTTTTTTAGATCAAATTTAGGAAAAAAAGTGCGTCTTATATGCCGTCAAATACGGTAATTACATTTCCCCTTGTAAAACAAAATCCTTGCTTTTCTGTATCCAGAATCAGTTGATAAACCATTTCAATATATTTTTTTATCTTAATAGTTCACCCGAAAATTCTAGTCCTCAAAGCGAAGGAAAATCATTAAAAATATCTTCCAGTTTAAAAATATTTTTCTAATCTAAAAAGAATCTTAAAAAAATGGAAAGATGCCCTTAAAAATGTAGAAAAAATTAAAATCCTGCAATGGAAAATCTTTGAAAGTTCAAAATAATGTTAACTCAAAACTTTTCTAGAACCTCTTATCAAACAGCAGTAGCGAAGAAAAATGGGGGGGGGCGAGTAAAATCATTAAAATTATCTTACAATTTAAAAAGATTTTACTAGTCTAAATATTTTACTAGTATAATATCTAAATATATATACTACTAGTCGACATTTACAGGATTATATCAAGTTAATTTGAATTTGAATTTTTATTCTTTCTGAAAAATTGGTTCTAAATTTCTTTCTTTATATATTTACTGATCAATTTTTAACAGCATAATGCACGAAAAATTTTGGAAGGATTATAAATTTTCCTTTAAAAAAATTATTTGTATATATATAGTCCAAACGCATCTGTATATGGTGGAATACTTTTAACGCGAAATCGCTTAAGGCGAAATATGGGTTAACACGAAATAATGCAACGGTCCCGACAAACTACTATGTATTTTCATGCATTTTGTTTCTCTTAACACGAAAAGATATAATTTCTGGAAATGAACAAAATACAGAAAACACTGGCACTGCAGGTGAGATTTAACTGCGAGAGAAAGAGCTACAATGCGCGAGATTCATTCTAACCCGGATATTGTCATTTCAAAGGCCGACAAAGGTGGCCAGATAGTCGTCATGGATAAGAACACTTACATGGATGGTGTCACTAAACTCTTAAACGAAGGACCATATAATCCGATCCCTAAAGATCCTTCACCTTCGGACTTATCCAAAATAAAAACTGCGATCAAATCTTCGCAAATCATTTCAAGCAACTTAAAACATTCGCTTATCCCATCTGTTGCGAATTGTGCCAGATTATATGCTCTTCCCAAAATTCATAAAAGTGGTATTCCTTTCCGCCCTATTGTATCAAATTTAGGTACTGCCTCATATCCATTAGCTAAATATTTAGTTTCTAGATTTTCCACTCTATTAGACAATAACATTTACACCATAAAAAATTCAATAGAGTTTGTAAAAAAGGTTAAAAACATTTCTCCTCGTAATTTACTCATGGTCTCTTTTGATGTAAAATCATTATTCACCAATGTCCCAGTGGAGGGTGCATTAAGATGTCTAGAAACCAGACTTCGCGAATTTCATTTCTCTTGCATCGAAATTGATGAGCTAATTTCTCTCACTCAACTCTGTTTGAAACAAACACAATTTGTTTTCCAAAATAAATATTACAAGCAAACTGAGGGATTAGCCGTGGGAAGCCCCCTCAGTCCCATCCTGGCTGATATCTACATGCATTATTATGAATCAAAATTATTTGAAACTTTAAACTTCCCGGCATGGTTCCGCTACGTAGACGATACTTTTACCCTGTTTGAAGGTAATAAAGATGATTTAAATAGAGTTCTTTCAACAATGAATTCTATTGATCCTGCTATTCAGTTCACTTTTGAACTTGAGACTTGCAATTCTCTTCCGTTTCTCGACATTCTGGTCACACGTAACACATCCAACTTCAGTACTACAGTTTACCGTAAACCTTCATCGGTTTGCCTTCCACCACACTTTAAATCATGTCATCCGACTAAACAAAAGTTAGCTTCATTTTATTCCTATGTTTTCCGTGCTCTTCAAGTTTGCTCCTCCAAACTAGCCCTTGATGAAGAACTAAATTATTTAAAAGCAATAGCTATTGACAGGGGCTTTTCACCCAACATTATTAATCAAGCAGTTAAAAAATTCTCATCTCAACACACTAAAAGCCACACTCTTATTTTAGGAGATTATAAAAATTCTGTTGTCATTCCCTTCTTTCCATCAATTAGCTATAAAGTTGCACATATTTTGCAGAAATTTAACTTTCGGGTTGTTTACTCTCCCATCAATAAAATTCCAACTTCTATACTCAAGGACCCCATTCCGGATATGAATTCCTGGGGTATTTATAGGATTCCTTGCCAGTGCGGTTTAATTTACATTGGCCAAACTAAGAGAGCCTTAAAATTTCGCGTCAAAGAACACGAGGCATATGTTAGAAAAAAGGAAACACAGAAGTCTTCTGTTGCTCAACATTGTTGGTCCGAAAATCACACTTTCAATTTTTCTGCTGCCAAAATTATTCAAAAAACATCTTCCATTGGAGAAATGGATTTTCTAGAGGCATTTCACATTCATAAAAATCTTTCTGTTCTAGTTAACGATCCTAATTCCAATCCAAATTTGCCTTCGGCTTTTAGAGAAATTATGTTTTAGTTCTGGTTTCGCCAACAGATGGCGCCACTTGCTTATTCTTGTCCAGGCTTTCTTATCTTATCTAAACATTATTTCCTATCTTGTTCATTTGCGGTTTTGCAGCTGAAGATGATGGTTCGGTAAAACCATCGAAACTAGTCCTGTGAAAATTTTGTAAATTAACGCTGATTTTTGTTGTTTGACTTCTGAATTAGTATTTGTTCGGCGTGTTATTGTGTCTTAATTATAGAAGCCCCAAACAGGCTTACATTTTGCTTTCTTTTTTGCACGTGGTGTGGCCGCCATTTTGTGATTGTAGGAGTTTCGGTGAGTACATTTTTGCAATTTTCAAGTTATGTTTATGTTTTGTACATTTGGATATTGTGCTTTGCTTGTCTGATTTCATGCATTTTGCTTACAAACATTTTGTTTTCTATTCATTTCAGTGAGGGATTTTTCTGCTATTTTGTGTGTACTTTATTATTGCTTAGTTAATTTAGTTTGATTTTCTGCATTGTTTATCATGCCTTCATCCGTTAATCGTTTCACTAAATTGCGCCTGAAACGGCAAAAATTCCTGAATCATCTTGACTTTTTACTTAAATGTAAATGTAAAAAAATGATCCCCAATTTTATTCAAATCAAATCTAATCAAAAACCTTCGAGTCGCGTTTCAAGAATTCTGTTAAATTGCAAACTTGCCTTACTTCGGTCCGTGATAAGGGATACACGTCAACAATTGTCCAAAATTGAACATGAACTCTATAAGCTTCATCTGGAACTCGCTAAAACATATCCAAAATTCACTGCCCTTGAACAAAAGTCTTGGTCTAGAACGGAGAATGCAGTTAACCGTCATAAAAACACCCTTGCAGTTAAATTCGAAAAACTTCTTTTACAGTCTTCCAGTCCAAGTAGTTCAAAAAATCTTCCTATTGTAAACATCAAGCCAATAGTTAATATTTCTAATGTTAGCCTTTCAGAAGAACAAGAGAGAATTCTAAAATATAATTTTAACTTCTCACAAACCTGTAAACCCTCGATTCCAAAGATTTTGGCTCCTATCGAAAAAGCTTTCAAGTTCAGTAAAGTTTCAGATTCACAGAAAGAAATGATTAGGCATCTTATCGCTCATAATGTGAAATTGAGTAATACACCTTTGAAACCAAATCTAACTGCGAGAGAAAGAGCTACAATGCGCGAGATTCATTCTAACCCGGATATTGTCATTTCAAAGGCCGACAAAGGTGGCCAGATAGTCGTCATGGATAAGAACACTTACATCGATGGTGTCACTAAACTCTTAAACGAAGGACCATATAATCCGATCCCTAAAGATCCTTCACCTTCGGACTTATCCAAAATAAAAACTGCGATCAAATCTTCGCAAATCATTTCAAGCAACTTAAAACATTCGCTTATCCCATCTGTTGCGAATTGTGCCAGATTATATGCTCTTCCCAAAATTCATAAAAGTGGTATTCCTTTCCGCCCTATTGTATCAAATTTAGGTACTGCCTCGTATCCATTAGCTAAATATTTAGTTTCTAGATTTTCCACTCTATTAGACAATAACATTTACACCATAAAAAATTCAATAGAGTTTGTAAAAAAGGTTAAAAACATTTCTCCTCGTTTTTTCTCGTTCATTTCTCCTCTACTCATGGTTTCTTTTGATGTAAAATCATTATTCACCAATGTCCCAGTGGAGGGTGCATTAAGATGTCTAGAAACCAGACTTCGCGAATTTCATTTCTCTTGCATCGAAATTGATGAGCTAATTTCTCTCACTCAACTCTGTTTGAAACAAACACATTTTGTTTTCCAAAATAAATATTACAAGCAAACTGAGGGATTAGCCATGGGAAGCCCCCTCAGTCCCATCCTGGCTGATATCTACATGCATTATTATGAATCAAAATTATTTGAAACTTTAAACTTCCCGGCATGGTTCCGCTACGTAGACGATACTTTTACCCTGTTTGAAGGTAATAAAGATGATTTAAATAGAGTTCTTTCAACAATGAATTCTATTGATCCTGCTATTCAGTTCACTTTTGAACTTGAGACTTGCAATTCTCTTCCGTTTCTCGACATTCTGGTCACACGTAACACATCCAACTTCAGTATTACAGTTTACCGTAAACCTTCATCGGTTTGCCTTCCACCACACTTTAAATCATGTCATCCGACTAAACAAAAGTTAGCTTCATTTTATTCCTATGTTTTCCGTGCTCTTCAAGTTTGCTCCTCCAAACTAGCCTTTGATGAAGAACTAAATTATTTAAAAGCAATAGCTATTGACAGGGGCTTTTCACCCAACATTATTAATCAAGCAGTTAAAAAATTCTCATCTCAACACACTAAAAGCCACACTCTTATTTTAGGAGATTATAAAAATTCTGTTGTCATTCCCTTTCTTTCCATCAATTAGCTATAAAGTTGCACATATTTTGCAGAAATTTAACTTTCGGGTTGTTTACTCTCCCATCAATAAAATTCCAACTTCTATACTCAAGGACCCCATTCCGGATATGAATTCCTGGGGTATTTATAGGATTCCTTGCCAGTGCGGTTTAATTTACATTGGCCAAACTAAGAGAGCCTTAAAATTTCGCGTCAAAGAACATGAGGCATATGTTAGAAAAAAGGAAACACAGAAGTCTTCTGTTGCTCAACATTGTTGGTCCGAAAATCACACTTTCAATTTTTCTGCTGCCAAAATTATTCAAAAAACATCTTCCATTGGAGAACTGGATTTTCTAGAGGCATTTCACATTCATAAAAATCTTTCTGTTCTAGTTAACGATCCTAATTCCAATCCAAATTTGCCTTCGGCTTTTAGAGAAATTATGTTTTAGTTCTGGTTTCGCCAACAGATGGCGCCACTTGCTTATTCTTGTCCAGGCTTTCTTATCTTATCTAAACATTATTTCCTATCTTGTTCATTTGCGGTTTTGCAGCTGAAGATGATGGTTCGGTAAAACCATCGAAAATAGTCCTGTGAAAATTTTGTAAATTGACGCTGATTTTTGTTGTTTGACTTCTGAATTAGTACTTAATAAAATGTTTGAGAAAGTTTCTGTATTAATGAACTGTTGTACTGTACTATCGGAAGAATTTGTTGCAGTAACTTATGATAATGTGTGTACAGCCCCAATTATGGCAGACAAAGTTATTTTGGAGTTTGTTCAAAGCTAAAAAAATATCATTGATGCAGATTCTGATGACGAAAATAAAATGCAGTTCCTGTTCCCACGTCATCCGAAATGAGGAACATCATAAAAATATGGACAGTTATTCAGACGCACATTAAAATGGTGAAATGAATAACAAAATGTTTGACATTGAACAATTTGATGCTAAAAAAAGACAATGCAAAGAAAAATATCAGATTATTTTCCCAAAACTCAATAAATGTTTTTTTTTTTTTTTTCAAAAAACTTGAAAATTTTGTATTAAATTCTATCAAGTTCTTGTGAATGTTTTTGTTTCATTGACTTTTTATTAAATACATGCATATACACATATCTATGTAAATAAAATGTACTCTAATAAGCTTAATTTTGTTGACCATATATATATATATATATATTTTCTTTAACACGAAAAAATATTTCAGTCCCCTCAGTTTTGTGTTAAATGATTTTCACTGTATATCTATTGCACATAAATCCCTTTCTTACATAAAATATAAATGTATGTATAAAATATCTAAATAAATTGTAAAGGAAGTTTAATTAGCAACTATGAAATCTTAAAAAAGTAGTATAAAATTTATAATGGCAAACATTAAAATAGATGAAAGTAAATAAAATTTAAATTATAGAATGTACTTTATAAAATTAATAACAAGTGGTTAAAAATATATATTTTAATTGCTTAAAATATGGAAGTTATTAGGCAGATTGTTGGATATAAAGTTCTACAAATTTTCAGATTACTATTCATATTTAAAGTCTCAACTTGCAGTTTTAATCCACATAACAACCATTGTAAAAATCACCCGTTATCATATTCCAAAGATCAGCAGCATACATTTTTTTCAAAATCGTGCATAATATTAAATAGTCAAGTTGATACAAATAAGATGAACTGTTTTTATGAGTTCAGACTAGTAGTTTATTCTTCCATTCACTTATTACAGTATTTCATTTTTTATATGCTTGACTATCCAAAATTTCAAGAGCTTTCCGGATATTTTTTTAGTTGAGTTTTTACTGTACAATCATTTCAGTATTTACATCGTCAAAATTGCATAGATACATACTTGAAGTGAATTTACTTTTACAGCTAAACACAGGAACTGGAAAACGAAAAAGTACTTATTCGGAGATGGTATTTCTTTTTCGTTCATGAAAATCAAAGTTCATTACACAAACATGCAGTCACACTGCACAAGCATGTATGGAAATTCTTAACACATTTAGTAATCCTAATAATTGATTACACATTTAGTAAATAAATCAGAAAATATTTTAAAGTATAACGAATAAAGTATTTAAGCTTTTTTAAAACAGAGCATAATACTACAGTTATGAACAAATTTAATGTTATAAAAGTTAGTTAATTTAGTAAATTTCAGTTTTTCACCAAAGCAATGAAATATTTTGATAATTATGAAGTTCCTTGTATATCTTTATAAATGAACTTTATTCCTGTTTTAAACAATTAAACAACTGTCCAAGTTATTTTAATACTTTTGAAATATATACACTAAAAGAAACATTAAAATTTATTAATATATTTGTCAACCTTGATTTTGGCATAAAAGTCTGCGGAATGCTTCGTAGTTTTTAAGCACACAGAGGCACTGCAATTCTTAGTCCTTGATTTGAAGTTTTCTGCAAGTGTTTATTATTATTATTATTAAAATATCTGTGTTGGCACACATACAATTTTTTTATAGTGACTTCAGATGTGGATAAATTTTTCGAACACTCTCGTTTGTTTTACTGGCGTCGCTGAATTTTGCGATGAATGCATCACATTTATTGCCGAGTATCACCTTCCAAATTTTTCATACTGTTAATGTATACATCAGCAGTGAATTATTCTCCTCTTTCCTCAGATATACTACGGGATAAACAATAACCATTCACTAAAGATTTTGCGTAAATTTCCACTCATAATAATTTAAATTGCGAAAATCTCACGATTACCACCTAAACACTCTATTCGGCACCACAATTCTTTCGAAAGCGCGCCGTAGTAGTCAAAAGTGGGGTACGCCGTCTTGCCAGGTGAAACTAGTCGATATTTCCGTGACGTCAAAAATTCGAAAAGTGGGGTAGGGTTTGGAACTACGCAGTCTGGACACCTGTCGAGATCGATATCGGAAAACCTAAGGCTTTTCTAACCTAAGGTATATAGGAGCCTTAGGAAAACCAGTCGGGATTCTCTTTCCACTCGACAGCAAACGGGAGAGCGAGTCTGACCCCTTCAAATTCCGTCGGCGGAAAATGAAGTGGAGATTTCGTGCGGAAGTGACGTTTAATGCATAGCAACCAGTCTGTCTCCCCTCTACATTGCTCGAGGCTCAGGGAAAGGGGGGATTGTTTGTTGTCAAAAGTGCTGCTTCGCACGTGCTTTTCAATGAGGATGGCGGTATAAAAAAATTACCAATCTGTTGGAGTAAATGGTGAAATTTTTCGAAAACCTTTCCAGCTGTTAAGTGATAAACTTGATAGAACATTTAGTAAAGAGCACAGAAAAAAGAAATGGGAAGAGTCATTGGATATTTTACACAAAACTGCAGATATGTGAAGAGCGTAAGCATAATTTTACGTATGCTCTTTTGCAAAATGGAAATTTTCTAAAAGGTTACATGTTTGTAAACTATTTGTTAACAGTTTTATGGTTAAAATATTTTTTTGTCTTAAAAGGTTATGTAACAGTGTCATAAATCAAATCATTAAAATATAGCATTGCGTACGCGTGTTTAATATTCCTATTGAATTTGAATCAAAATTTTTTTAATATTTAGCAGCCCATGATTATATCAATAATTTTATTTATTCAGGAATTATACTTATCACGTAGCTACAAATATACCGTGTATCGAAAATACCAATAAGCAGAAAACTTTGGATTGATGCATTAAAAGACGGTTTACTAGTGAGTAAAAATATAAGAAATTTTTAACAAAACTAATGGGAAGGAAAATAAAAAGAATTAAATAACTATAGGTTAAATCACAAAACATATCATCTTGTGTATAAATACACACACTTAAACATATATATATATATATATATATATATATATTGCGATTACTTTTCGCAATATATATATATATATATATACTTTGCGATTACTTTTCTTATAGATACTAGAAAAGGCCGCCAACGAAGTAGCGGTAAAATCGTTGAATACTAATAGTTTGAAGCGGGTTCAAATCCTGACGAATGGATTGCCTGCATACCAGTATATATATATATATTATATAAAAATGGAAGGAAAAATTGCATAACAGCTGCATATTAAGATAATTGAAAGATTTTTCTGTTTATATAAATTAACTCTGGCATTCTTTCGTGTCAGTAGGTGCAATTATAGATACGTGGGTACCATCCTACAGCGCTGATGACACCAGAAAATCCAAACTTTCGATTGAATCGTAATTTGATTTTATTTTGTTGAAAACTATGTAAATTTATCTATTTGGTGAAAATACCAGAACAAATAGCATATGTAACCTATCAAGTGCACCAACCTGACATTTATTTCTCAGCCCAATATATCTGTCATTAACAATATATCTCTGGTAACTTCCAGAAGCAAAACAATTTAAGGCAAACAAAACTTGTTTTAAATAAATAAATAACTATAACTATAACTATATATATATATATATATATATATATATATATATATATATAACTGTATTATAAATATATCAACATATGCAGTGAAAGGAAATTGCAGTACATATTCCTATTTATAACGTTTTTAAATCGATCTCACCAGCGACCGTGAGGTAAAATCGCTGAACACTGGTAGTTCAGTCCGAGGTCCGAATATCGCGAACGGGTTGGCTGCATTACCAACATATCTCTAATAACCAATATATCAATATATCTGTCATTACTAATATATTTCTCCTTACCAACATATTTCTGGTAACTTCCAAAAGTATACAAATTTAAGGCGTACGAAACATTTTTTAACCCTTTAACTGCTTAAGACGTGTTTAAACGTTTTTGGAATTTCTTTAAAAATGCTTAAGACGTCTTTACACGAAATTCAAATAGCACGAAAAATGCTTAAGACGTGTATACATGAAGCCCGAATTTTGCGAAGATTGCTTAAGACGTGTTTAGACGACGCGATCTGGTCTTCCTTCCCCTACCTTTCTGCAGGCGGCTGTCAGTTGACACAAAGGTCTTAATAGGGTGTGAAGTCTCTTTGAAAAAAGCACTTTAGGAAAAAGTCCTTAGAGTGAAGTATCTTTGTCAGACAGCAGGTATGTATGATCTGTGTGCCGACTAAAAGTTTGCGAAAGAAGATAAATCGTTTTACAACTGTTTGCCTTGTGGTACTTTATACAAATGAAAGTCAAACAGGATCCGACGTTGTTATAGTACATTGCCGAATTTTAGTAGAAACAAGAAAAAATAAGAATTGTAACGGAGGACGCCTTTATGCCTATATGTTATAGAATCAAATATTTTATTTTTGTATTGAAAAATGATTACAATTTCTGATTCGTCAGGAAAAAATATAAAATGTTGCAACCAGCTTTCTTGTTTGCCTTCGTATTTCAAATGCGCGTTATTATAATGGTATATTCTTCTTTTTACATTCTTAAATGTTAAAACTGTGCTTTCAGCATGCCTGAGTTTTGTACTCGTATGTGTGGCTCTATGCTCCGTAGAAATGGCGAACTGACATATAAAAATTATATGAATGTTGAAAGGAAGATATTCTACTCGAAACTTCAACTAAATGGAATAAATGAATACGCCGAAGGAATTTCTAGAAATATTTGTTTTAAAAATTTTATTATTAAGATTTTAAATCCAAAATGTTTTGAAATCTAAAGAAAAAATATGTAATCCTTGAAACATTTTTGGAAAGAAATCTATCGATATAAAATCTCTTAAAATTAATCGAGTGTAAATGAATTAAAACAGTTAGTGTACGAAAGGGTTAGATATACTCCGCACAAAAAATTACAGTCAGAAGATCAATTATTTAAAGATATGAATTAATTACATTAAAAGAATTTAAAATAAATTAACATCTGTCCAAATGTCAATGCTAACAACAATAGCACGAATGAAAGTTATTCTTTAAATTCCGAACTTAATTCATCCGTCCGTACGCAATGATTGTGTCTTTGCGATTACTTTTCTTATAGATACTAGAAAAGGCCGCCAACGAAGTAGCGGTAAAATCGTTGAATACTAATAGTTTGAAGCGGGTTCAAATCCTGACGAATGGATTGCCTGCATACCAGTTTTAGCGAATTTTTGCTGCCCATGTTTAATGTGAATATGAGCCAATTTTAGTTAGCTTTTCATGATGACGTGCCTTGACTACGAGTCCTGGCTCGGGTTGTGTTTGGTTTGGCTTGTTAGATTATTAAGCACGTGAAGGGGATTTGTCTAAGGGGAGGTATGCTTTCGTGACAGATTTTCTAAGGGAAACAATCTCGCACTACAAAAAGTTAAAACCATAAAAACGCCCATGCAATCAGCTTGTTCACGAGGGTTTGAATGCAGGTCAAACTACCAGTATGTTAAGAGAAGCGATTCCAAGAATGTTTAATTATTTTATTTAGTTTGTCATAAGCTAAATAAAATAATTAAACATTCTTGAAATCTCTTCACATTACTGAAATGGCAATAACTTCGAATTATACTATGCTACCACTTTTCCTCTAATATGAAATTTTAAACTTTTCCGTTATCGGACAGCCCACCAGCGACTGAGCGGAGTCTAACGGAACAACTGGTGGTTCTGTCCGGGGTTCGAATCCCGGCAAACGGGCTGGTTGCCAAGATGATATTCTTAGTTTTCCATATGTGTAACATGTATGCAAGCCAATTTCCGTTAGGCAGTCCTCGAACGAAGGCATCCTTCACCTTAGACAAATAACCATCGAGTACTTTGCCATTATCAAATAAACCTTTATCCATAACATGCTTCAAATATTTTTATGTTGAAAAGTTTATGCGCCAAAGTTGGGCCCCGTTGAATGAAGTATGTTGTTTATTTTTTCTTTGTTTTTTATAACAACAATGTTCTTGTTTTCAGAATCTGAATTATCAATAAAATTCTTTTAATAATATGCGATTCTATTTTGTTTCTTTGTTTAATGAAAAATTAATTTAAGCGACAAATCTCTTACATTTAGAAAAATTTTCCATTTTCGAAACGAGTTGCTGTCAAAAGCGCATCTTCTCGTTGCTGCATATATTTATTTAAAGCGAACTGCTTGGCGCGTGTGCTTTTATATTTGAAAAGATTCAGAGAATTTTCAACAAGGAAATAAAGTTATTAATTTTACTGAATTTTGTGGATTCTTTGTGTTTTGAGGTAAAAGTCAAACCATCAGATATGTGACAACCTTAAAATAAGGGTATATATAATCAGGATTTTGCGGTCAGACATTCCCAGCGAAATACATTACAAAAAATTATCTATGTAGAATTAATGTATATTCCGTTTAGTATTTTAATTTATCAGTGTTATTACACATCAGTTTATCAGTGTAAGTTATATCGAGTTTTTGTTGTGTTCGATATAAGAATTTTATTTGGTTTATATCAATCCGATTCGTTTAATAATATTATATTTATTAAATACTGTTTATTAGGTTTCCAAATCTGTCAAACCCAATCAATGGCCTCCTGGCTAAGATATCTGATTATCGCTATTTCGACTCATATTCGAACCCAAACAAACGAACTGGTTGAATTTTGTGATTTCCCCTATGTGTAACATGAACATGAGTACGTTTTACTTAGAAAGTCGTCCACGGTGACATTCATTGCCTTCAGCTGATAGGTCTCGTTTTCTTTGCCATACTCAAAAAATCTAAAAATTTTTCAAAAACAACTAACAGATGCATATAACAAAATAAAATTAAGTAAATGCATATAAGAAAATAAAATTAAGTAAATGCATATAAAAAAACTGAAGTAAATGTATATAACGAAAAAAAAAAATGAGGTAAAAACAAATTTTCAATAATTTTTCAATACAGTAGTTTTTAAATTGCTTGTTTTCAAATTTTATTTCATTTTTATGTATGTACTAATATACAGTGCATGTGTGCGAAAGTGTGCTTGTTCGGCATATCCATATATATTAATTAAATAAATCTGATTTGAAAATGCATGCACTAACGCACTATTCTCATAATTTGAAAAACACTAAAGTATTGTCTGAGAAAAATATTTATAAAGAAAATTAAATTTCGTCTCCTTACTCGGTGCTGTGTAAAAAATTTATATAAGCTTATTAATTTTTTTCTTCTTTATTAAAAACAAATTAGTTTCTTTTCATCTATATATGAAAAATAACAAAATCTTGCTGTCAGAATGGAAATTCGTAAAAATAAAAAACTCGTTTTTTTCGAACAAAAGTTTCTGAGAAATTTCTCTAGGTCAGCAGGTAGTAACAGGACCACTGACTGCTTTGTTTGAAAAACCCGATCAAGTGGATAATTTTACCCCCAAAAGGTTTTCTTTAACAAAGTAGATGCGGTCCAAATGGCTTTGCTGAGAAGCGTTCGTATTTGAATAGCTTGAAGCTTGAAAGCTTGAGTTGGAAGACGTTCCCGAAGCAATCAGTCAAACAGCAATAAAATTTGTTATAGATATTTCTCTCTCTCTCTCTCTGTGAGTTCTTGAAATCTTGGAATGGGTGAAAGTTTATTTTGTTTTACATATATAACGAAACTGCATGTAAAGCAAAATAATTCAAGGCACCCATTGTATGTTAATCATTGTACGTCCCCTCAGCTCTTCGGTTGGGTATTAAGAAAAGAAATTCCTATACTGCTTTTGTATTACTTGTACAGTGAAAGATTTGAAAAAAATAGCTTCATATGAAAAGTTTTTCTCCGATGAACGAATACAGCTGAAACATGTTTCTGTCTTCAAGTATATCCACAAAACATGAAATAGTATTGTACTCTTTTGTATTCTATTGCATTTTTATATTACTTCGTGGTAAATTTTTTTATTCTTAAATTTCTCTCTCTCTCTTTTCTTATAATACACAAGTACTCTTCCCAAATATGGTTGACCTATGAACCTAAATTTTTATACTATAAAATTTTATATAAAAATTAGCCGTAATCATTAGACACAGCTTTGTGTATATTATATTCTTGAATACATGCCTGCAATTAATACTAAGAATAATATTGATAAAATTCGTGATATAATTAATAATGAAAATACTGTTTAAGCTAAAAACCGATTTGAATCTTTTTTTCATTATAGGGTAACATGAGCCAAACAATTTTCGTTAGAAATATACAATTATGCTAACTTGACACATCAGATAGAAAATATTTTATCGTCATCATCGGCTATGATAAAAGATTTATACGCTTAAGATTTTGGATTATGATAAAGCACACAGGACCTATTTGTCTAAGGGAAAGGAAGTCTTCAGGGTAGATTTTTTTTGTGGGAAACAAACTGTTAATTCACAATCAATTGTACTTATGAAAAACCCCTAAGCCTCCCATGCAGCCGCTAGAATTTACCGGTGCTCAGCTATCTTACCGCTTGGAGACTAGTTGGCTTTCTGAACTTACGCAATATCTATCTGAATTTGAATATTTGCATAAAAAACGAGCAAAATAAAATGACACATTGTAAATAGTACATTTTACTGAAATCAAACTTTCTTTGAAAAAGGAAAATTAATTGTAAGGAATAAGATGGATGCATTTAATTAAACGGCGCGCAATAACAGCGCTGATCATATGTTTCGTATAGGAAATCATTTTCTTCTTGTTATCGTATAACGGAAAATATCCACAGATTATATTTTACAGTTTTTAAGAAGTCATGGGTTATCTGCTTTAAGAGAACACCTTCGTGGGCAATTTTCTAAATAAAATTAGCTTGAATTCACGTTACGCATCGGGAAAATCATAAAGACCACAAGCAGCTAAACTGTTCGGTTGCCAACAACAAACTACCAACATCCAGCAATCTTATTCACTCAACTATAGTGAACTTAAACTAATGTTTGTATATTATTAGTAGTATTAAAATAACGAAAATATTTATTCTAATAAAAATTTTTGTTTGAATATCCTCCCTAGTAAGGTATTTCCTTTGAATGGAGATTTGTCAACAATAAATGCTATGTTCAAACAAGACATTTATTTAGAGCATAATGCTTCAAAAATGTATGCTGGGATCCCTAGAAAAAAAATATCGTCGGAAAATATATCTCCGAAAAAATATTTAATTATTCATATTCTTATGATTAATTATTAAATAATTAATAACTTTTATAATTATTAAATGAAATGCTTATTTATACTTTACCAAATGTACAGCAACACTCTTTCTTTACAAAAATACCATACTGAATAAATTATATTGTAAGCTAATAAGTAACAACATTGCTTTGTTTAATTAAGATATAATAACAAGCCGAACAAACATTAAATTGAAAGTCAAACAACTAAAATCAGCGTTATATTTTCAAATTTTCACAATATAATTTTCATTATATCTTATCTCGTTCATTTGCGCTTTTGCAGCTGAAGATGATGGTTCGGTAAAACCATCGAAACTAGTCCTGTGAAAATTTGAAAATATAACGCTGATTTTTGTTTTTTGATTTCCAAATTAATTGCTTTGTTTGTTATTAATATGTCTCATCTTTCCTATTTCAGATAAAATTTACTAGTGTTTCTTGGACAGGAAAGCAAGAATTTTTATTTTGAGTTAATAAATTTATGATACACTGAAAACGGTCTCAAGTTATAATTCCCTTTCTGAATATCTTGAATGTATATGAAAAAGTAAAATGCAAATTTAATATTAATATTATCACCCTTAAAAACACCCAAATGTTTCGCTTATTACTCTCTTAAAACTACGTAATAATTAAGGAAAAAATAAATTATTAAGCGAGTAAAATCTCGCTTTCGTATAGCCCATTATGTTTCAAAATTACACGATTTCGTCACAAAACATGAAATAAAAAAAATTCGAATTTCGAAAAAATCGCTTCGAAGTGCACTGGCTCTTGTGTAGATGTACCTATGTACCAAAATTCGTAGCCGTGGGTCTATTAGCTTACGCGCAGCGCGAACAAAAGGCACACACACACAGACAGACTCTTTCTTTTATTATATGTAGAGATAAGATTGTTTAAGGGAAGGAAACTTTTAAGTTTCGCAGCTGTACCCTGACCCTTAAGACGGTCATCACGGAGAGTCTAGCCTTTTGCAATTCTCTTGAGAGCTCACATTTACCGAACACTAGTGTAATCAATCTCACTTAGCGGAATTATTGAAGTAAAATTCTGGGACGGATGGGAAATAACAAAAGAGCTGCTTGACAATTTTCAGAGGTTTAGGGTTATTTTCGCGACATTTTACGGGAAGTTCGGTCCAAAACTAGCGACAGTTTTAAAGGGATTCGCAGAAAATCACTCGACAGGCTAAGGGTTAAATAAATAACTATATGCATATATAACTGTATTAAAAATATATCAGCATATGCAGTGAAAGAAATTTAGTACATGTTTCTATTTATACCCTTTTTAAATTGATCCCACTAGCGGCCGAGCGGTAAAATCTCTGAACACTGATAGTTCGGACCGACGTTCGAATCCCGCGATCGGGCTTGGTGCATGGGCTTCATTACCAACATATTTCTCGTAAATTCCAAAAGCATAAAAATTTAAGACATACAAAACCTGTTTTAAATAAATAAGTAACTAAATGTATTATAAATATATTAACATATGCAGTGAAAGGAAACTGCAGTACACATTCCTATTTATGCCCTTTTTAAATCGATCCCACTAGTGGCCAAGCAGTAAAATCTCTCAACACTGGTAGTGCGGTCCGAGGTTCGAATCCCGCGAACGGACTGGCTGCATGGGCCTCATTACCAACATACCATTGGTAACTTCCAGAAGCATAGAAGGTTAAGGCACGCAAAATCTGTTTTAAATAAATAAATGTATATATATATATATATATATATATATATATATATACATATAACTGTATGATAAATATATTATTAGATACTGTGAAAGAAATTGCAGTACATATTCTTATTTATACTCTTTTTAAATCGATCCTACAAGCGGCCGAGCGGTAAAATCCCTGAACATTGGAAGTTCGGTGCAAGGTTGGAATCCTGCGAACGGGCTGGCTGCATGGGCGTTTTCGTGGTTTTCCCCATGTGTTACGTGTATACGAGCTAGTTTTCCTTAGAAAGTCCTCCACGAAGGCAACCCTCACTTTAGGCAGATAGCCCTCGAGGCTTTGCCGTAATTACATAAAACCAAAACCAAGCACTTTAAGATCTGAATAAAAATACAAAACTGATGTAATATCTAAAAGCAGAGCACATTAAAAAATCTGATAACTAATTATAAATCTTGCATTATAATATTTACAAGAATTTAACCGAAAATTATACAGGAATTTAACTTGTTTTATAAAGGAGATTTTGGAAACTGACATTCATATCAGTACAGTTAAAACTACTTAAATAATTTTTTTAACTCAAAGCAATTTAATGTAAATGTTGAATTTAGGATGTGAATAATTTGAATTATATACTGCATATTCTTTAATGCACGTGTTAATGTATTAAATTTTTATACACTACAAATTAAAATAAAAGTGGAGGGAAATACATTATAATTTAAAACATAAAATTTCAAAATTTATAAATTATTCATCCAAAGAAGAAATTAAGTACATTGATATATACATTAGTTGAAGAATTAAAATTTTAAATTAAAAGTGTGCACTCCTTCTTTATATGTGAAATAGGAAAACACCAAATATATTATTTTCACTAAGATTTAATTAAGGAATTGTTACTATAGAATACATAAATAATCTAGAATCGTCAGCCACAAATGCGTTATTTCTATAGCGAAATTTTCGAGTTTTTCACAAATCTTAAGAATTTAAAATATCCATTAAGTACACTTCCAGAAACTATCCGCCGTCCTCACTTTTGCTCTAAAACGACAGTCAGAAACGTAAACGGCAGCTATCCAGCTGACGGAAAAATTTCCGACGCGTCGATCTCTGTAATAATCGAGACGATGACACCAGACTCGCTCTCTGTCGAGTAGATCGCAAAAAAACGACCCGTTCTTCCATCTCGACGGTGTCCAGACTAGGGCCCCAGATTGACTGACTCTAAACGCTAAACTGACGCTAAACTGACTCTGCGGTCTACTACTCGCGGCTACATCTTATAACGACTCTGAACTTACCCCCCCTTTTTTTTTCGCCGCCGCCAGCGCGGACCTGACTCACACATCGTTAAAAGTAAGAAGCTCCGACGTATTTCTGAGCTGTGATTGGTTTAAAAATCGCGTACATGGAAACTATATTTGGCTACAATATCACCAATGGGAAAAATTTAATACATGTCTTGTTTTGCAGCTTCTTAATCGTTTTGTGTATGGTGCCTTAGTTTGGGGACACGTTATTAACCGAACCTCTTCTCGCTCCTCCCACTAAATGGCACCCTCTCATTGGTTATAATGAATGTCAATCACGCATGACGTTCAGATGAAGAGTTTTGGCTCCGGTTTACTAGAAGAAGAACTTTATGTTTGTCATAGTAATGAAGAGCAACTCAAATGTCGCTAATTTGTCGTGATTTTGGGATCTTCGCGCATTTTCTTTGTTCTTTACTGAAATTTTTTGTTCGTTGTTCGTATGCAGACAGAAATTTTCCGTAAGATAATCACTAATTTTAATGCTTTAACGTATTAAACGCTATTTTATAAGGAGAAGCATTTACAGTATACTCTGAAATATTTTTTAATCACTTAATACTAAAACAATAATTCGTATCACTGAAATAATTTTTCAGTATTTCCTGAATTAAGTTTTTATCAGGATCATCAAAAGTCTTTCGATATGAAGCATGGTTTATGTATGAACAAATGTAGTTTCAAAATATTAGTCCTAATTTTATTTTCTAACATCTCATAGTTAGATTGTTCTTTTATAATTTTGAACTTACGTTATCTTTTCTCAAATAAAATTCGTAAATTGTGAATGATCAGAATAGCTATTACTCTACACCGATTTCAGCAGGTTTTTATAACACAAAACAAGTATAATAATAAATGTTTAATAATTTTAATTTATCTTAATTTAATTTGATCCTGTTTTTATATTGTAACAGATATGCAACAACAAAATATCCTTGATTCAACTTACTTACGTAAACTTGTCATTGTGATATATAAATTATACTTTATAATTGAGATTTTCATCAAATTTCTATGCATCTCATACAATTAGTTAATAATAAGTAAATGGTGTATCATGTTGTATATGGTTAAACTTTGTAAAAAATTAAGAAATCATATTGCATGGTTTCAAATTATAAATAAACTGTTTAAATCTCCTTTAATTAGCAAATTAAAATAGTTTGGATAAATTTATGTTACTTTTGTTTTGGATAAGTAATTATCGTTTCTTTTAGAATTTTCTCTTCAATAGCTCATTTTAATAATTAAACATATGTTTGATTTGGATCCCATCAGTGGCCAAGCAGTAAAGTTACTGAATACTAATAGTTTGACCTGAGTTGGATTCCAATCGAAAGGGTTGGCTACATAAGCATCTTTGCAAATTTCCAATGTGTAACTTGGATACCAACCAGTTTCCTCTAGAAAGTCTATCAGGTTCAATGTTCCTTCTAACCTTCTTCGGGAACATACAAGGACCTGACTCGGAACAGAGAGCTTACTAAAGCTATGTTCACTAATTGTGGTAAGTAGACAGGATACAGACGAAGGGTATACAAAACCCTTTATTTTCTCTATATACAATAACTTCCGTACTTCGGAATACACTGACCCTCCACTCGGGGTCTAACGTAAAAAAGTATAAAAATAAAACTAAACTCTAAATTAACTTTAGAATAATACACGTGGAAGATTGGCCTTATAATAACAGGAAGCGTATGTAGCACAGCGACTGTGAACACTACAATGCGTTTAATTTATCAAGAGGATTAAACCCTCTGGCCTGGAAGGCGAACAGCAACTGCGTAACTTCTAAGGTAAGCGGCCTGCTTCGAACTCACTGCTTCCTCTCTCTTTCTTGCTTGGCAAAAAGCCACAACTTAAGTACTTGGCGTTCGCCAGACAAACTTTGCATAAAAACCTTCACGCTTATAATTCTGGCCGGAAGTAGAAAATAAGAAGTGATAGTAAAGATTTAAAATAAAATAAACGTTAGTAAAACTTAAGATCCTTACATACTTCCCGCCAGAGTTAATTAGTTTGAAACTGAGGTCTAAAACGACCTTGTTGAAAACTTTTAGCTCTAGAATCTAACGCGAGGCCAACCTTTTACAACCATAACTTAGCTAGAAACTAGAAAATTTAAAAGAAAGAAATTTGTTACAATAGCAGCTCCCAGGATATACAACAATCTTTTTTTCATCTGTCCTGCATCTAAACAGGAGCTTTATTCAATTCTGGTTCCTTCCAGAGATCTGGAAGGAAAACTAGTTTAATGAAATGTTACACAATGACATTGCAAATAACATATAGAATATACTTCTCTTAACATTCTTATTTCATTCATGACTATTTTAATTATCTCTCCCCGTGCTCTCTGACATGTGTTGTAAAAAAAAACACCAAACACGAATGTGTTTCTGTCTACGTGTGCCACACTTCCTCCTACAATCAAAACACTAACGTGTTAAAATTCAACATAACGAGACCTCTTAACACACCCTACTTTCAACTCTAAACCCTGAGGTACTATTCTAAAAGTGGCTAACTCTAAAGTGTAGCGTCAGAGAGCCTAACTACATCATTCAACCTTTACCACATATTCGCCATGATTTAATCTTTACAGTCACACGAATAACAAATTTTTAACATTACTTTCACTTTTACCATATCACAGTATTTCTTAACATTTAAAATAACAGAACATATCAACATGCCGTTAATTTTACAGATTTGAAAACATACATTAGTAGTACATTGTTAAGTTCTATTCTTTCCAAAGCAAGTGCCAATTCTTTCTACACTGAAGTAATACATTTCAAAAAGTCTTTCAGACTAAAACTTCTTTCTTGCTAGAATGTTTTAAATACAATTTATACAATAACTTTTTACAATATTTAAGTCTTTACACAACGCTATTATACATCAACTTTAGTTTTACGCACGAGTAATTTAAAAACATAATACGAAAATCGGTCACAACTCATTTCTCGCCCTTTTGGCGATAAAGGTAGACCTCGCATGAGGTAAAACTTCTTGAAATCTGCCACTTGCAGTAAGAATGAAAGATTAACTTAAGTTTGCAAAATAACATAAAATTTTACTTATCTTTGTAATATTCGGACATCCTTTTCTGGGCCCAGTCTTTAAAGGTACCGCAGATAGTAGCTTGGTTTATCCTCCTTCTTGTACGGGCTCGCCCTTCAGTGCTTTCCTCTGGAAGCTTCCTTTTCTCACCAGTACGGCCACCCTTGAATACTTTCCTTTTCTCCTCTGCTTGTGGTCTTTGCCGTTTGATGGCAGCTGGTCTTGGCGGAACCGGGAAACTTCTGTCGTGATCCTGCTTGGACCTCGTTGTTGGCCGTTCAAATTTTTCTTGTATTTTTTCCTCCGCCGCTGATGGCCCTTCCGCAGTTCGGCGACTTTTGCTGCGGAGAGTTCTGTCGGATGAGTCGATCTTCCGTTTTAAAGCCGGGTTATAGTTGCCGTCCTTTCTCCTGGTCCTCTTCACATGCGTCGTCCTTCTCCCTTCTTCATTCTGGGGGTGTTCGTGAACTCGGTTTTCTGGACGGTGGAACGGCTTCTTTTTCTTGTTACCTTCCATTTTTCCGCGGGGCAATTTTCTTTTCACTTGCTTCTGTCTCTCATTGGCTTGCCCTTGTACTTGTCGTTTTTTCACCTCTGGAACTTGTACCTGCGGTGTCTGCCGTGCCGGATCCTGCAAGAGATCTGAAAAGATTTGCATTTTATTACGATCGAAATAGGGCTTGATTTGATCAATGTTTGCGGAACAGGTTTCACCATTTCTGGCTTTTAACACTACAACAGCGTGAGTTATTTTTTCTATAACATATGGTCCTTCAAATCGTGGAAAAATTTGGCAGTTTTATCTTCTGGTGCTGAAGAAAGTGAATGCTTAATTTTTAAAACTTCATCCCCTACTTTATATGTTACTCCCCGTCGTTTCAAATCATAATATAATTTCTGTTTTCTTTGTGCTACTTCCGTATTCTTTTTTGCTTCTTTTATTAGTTTTTCTATATCACCCATTTTAAATTCTGGGGCTCTTTGTTGCACATAAAATAGTTTATCTAACGGTGTTATAATCTTTCTGCCTAGAAATAACTCAGCAGGAGTTTTCCCCGTTGTATCATGTTTTGCGGTCCTAAGGGCGAAAGCAAATTCATTGACATAGTTATCCCAGCTTTTATGAAAATTTTTAACATAACTACGGATAATTTTCACTATATTTCTGTTGACCCGTTCCGCTATATTTGATTGCGGCCGATACGGGACCATTTTTAAATGACGTATGCCCAGTTTTTGGCACATGTCTTCAAATATATTACTTACAAATTGAGGACCTTTATCCGATATAACTTTTAGGGGCGCCACGTATTTTAAAATATATTTATTTAAAATAGAATCGGTAACCAATTTCGCGGAGGCTCGTTTTAAGGGAACAATTTCGGTCCATTTACTAAAATGATCAACCATAAGAAGGAGATAGCGACTTTTATTTAACTGACTTTTTGGGAAAGGGCCCAATAAATCGATGCCAATTATTTCATTTGGAAATTGGGATTTAATACTATTTAGAAACCCGGCCGGGCGGAAATTAATATAATTATCGGCTTGACATGTTGGGCAGGACTGGACATACGCCCTTGTTAACTTTTGCAGTTCAGGAAAGTAGACTGCCTCGCGTACGCGTTGGATAGTTTTTCGAATACCAGCATGAGAAGCTAAAGGGCTGTCATGGAGCTCATGCAGGATATTTAATCTAAGACTAGCTGGGATAACAGGTCGAAATTCGTTGTTGGAATTCGTAGTTTTTGTGTAGAATAATAGACCATCTATTAGTTCGTAATGGGCCGCCCTATTTCTTATCGCCACAATATCTTGGTGGCTAAAATTTTCAGGATCTTTCAAATACTCATAAATACTTCCAAACTCAGGATCCTTACCCAGTTCTGTTATTACAGTTTCTCGGGAATTTATTGTACACGCTGTAAGCATTGCAACTTTTACGGTATTACCCTGTTCGTCTAATTTAATTCGTGATAGGGCATCTGCTACGATATTTTCCTTTCTGGGGGTATGCTTGATTACCAGATTATATTCTTGCAGCTTGAGTGCCCATCTTATTAACCTTAAGGATAAATTTTCCCCTGAGTACAATCTAGTTACCGCCGCATGATCAGAGTATACTGTTATCGGCGCCTTTCCAAAATAGACTCGGAACTTTTGCACTGCTAACAGAACTGCAAGTGCCTCTCTCTCGGTCGCGGAATAGTTTCTTTGTGTTTGATTTAAAGTTCGGCTAAAAAATGCCACGGGCTGCTGATTTTGCGAAAGTACCGCTCCTACCGCATAATCCGAAGCATCCGCTGAAATTTCTAAATTTTCATCCTTTTCAGGAAATTTCAACACAGGGGCTTGCGTTAATGCTTGTTTTAATTTTTCGAAAGCACTATTGGCTTCGGCCGTCCACGAGAATCTTGCCTTTTTCCTTTTTAATTTTAACAATGGCTCAGCGATAGCCGCAAAATCTTTTATAAAGGACCTATAATATGAACAAAGTCCTAGAAAAGAAGAGAGCTTCTTTGCAGTGTTTGGAGTCGTATACTTTTGTACAGCGATTATTTTTGATTCATCTGTCTCGATCCCTTTTTGAGATATTTTGTAACCTAAATATTTTAATTCAGGGGCTGCAAATTTGCACTTTTCGGCATTAACTTTTAGACCGGCCTCATTTAATAAAGAAAACACCTGTCTTAAATCCTGTACATGTTGGTCTAGATTATCACTAGTAATAATGATATCGTCTAAATAGATAAATGTGGACTTTCCAAGAACAGGTCTTAACACAATGTCCATGCATCGCTGAAATGTTGCTGGGGCCCCTGAAAGGCCAAACGGCATACGCAAAAATGCATAAGTGCCAGACTTGTTTATAAAAGCAGTCTTAGGCACGTCCTCAGGCCTCACCCCTATTTGAAAATAACCAGTCGTTAAGTCTAAAGTCGTCATAAATTTGGTTGATTTTATGTTCCTTAAAATTTCTTCTATGATCGGTAACGGATATACCGGATATTTCGTTATGGAATTTAATTTACGGTAATCAATAGCGAATCTCCACCTTTTTGGATGCTCCAAAGGATAATCATTATTTTTCTTACATAAAACCACCGGGCTAGCATAACTACTTGAGATGGGCGTTATGATCTTTTTACGTAGCATATCGGTAATATGCCATTCTATAATTTTTTCCTTATTCTTATCATACCGGTATGGTTTTTGACGAACTGGCAATGCATCTCCGGTGTCAATACTATGGTTAGTAACCTGAGTAAATCCTGGAATATCACTAAATAACGAAGCAAATTCACTTACCACTTGTCGGATTCTATCTTGCTCGTCATTAGGCAGGTGGTCAAGATTTAACCTTGGCGGTTCAACCTTTTCTACACGCACTGGTTTCATCGTCAGCTTAAGAGACGCTTCATTAAAATCCAGTGTAGCTTGTGCGTCTGAAAGAAAGTCTATTCCTAGTATTAAGTGTGCTTGCAAATTATTTACTATAAAAAACATCACCTTTACTTGTTCGTCCTTGATACGGATGTACAAAGGTACTTTACCTACGCACTTACATTGTTCTCCTTGCGCCGCTAATACTGTTGTATTATCCGCATTATATATGCGGTATTTGCGAAAATACTTTCTAAAAAAGACTTCTGCCACACAGGAACACTGCGTGCCGGTATCCAGGAGTGCGGTGGCCGGGATATTATTTACCAAGACTTCAATCTTCGGAAGAGTTAAATTTTTCACCATTACTGTATTTAACTTGTAGGAAGAGGGGTTTTCGTGGCCTTCGGATTTCCGCACCCTCTCGTCAGCAGAAATCCGTTTTAGTTTAAATTATTTTTCCTTTCGGTGCTTTCCTTCTTTCTCCACTGGCCTTGAGACTTTTTTCCTGGGTTGCTATTGAACTGTCGACGTTCGCCGGCTGTTTTTGAATGCTCGGGTTTCCTTGCCCACTGATTCGCTTTTTCTCCGTAGCCGTATGCTTGAGTTTGCTGTAGTCTTGGCGTACCAAATTGGTTTCGCTGTTGATATTGGCGTCTTCTTTCGACGTCCGCCGTTCTTCTACTTTCAAACTGGATTGCTAGCTCAAATAACTTTTCCAGTGTAGTCGGATTTCTTAATTCAATAAAGTCTTGCACTTGGGGCAGTAACCTCGGCAAAATCACTTGAATTATTTCAGGATCCGGACGGTTTCCATACAAGAGCTTGAAAACGTGAATTTTTCTTAAAATAAAGCTCGAGAGGTTTTCGATTCTTTGTTGATATATACTAAAAAGTTCCGTTTCTAATTTCGCACGATCCCTTACAACAGGGAAGGCTTTTAGTAGGGCAGTCTTGAAATTTTCGTAAGTATAGGTGGGACTTCCTGCTTGACCCAAGAGACTTCTGCCGATACATTTGAACCAGTTAAGCGCTTGGCCCCTCAAAGCGCTGGTAGCTAAGGTAACTTTTTGAAACTCGTGCACGGGGTAGAGCATGAAGTGGTCATCCAATTTTTCCAAAAAACTGGTTACCGGTGAGTTTCCGTTAAATGTTGCTTCTGGTTTCATCGAAGCGCGCATGGTCTGGACGATGTACCCAAATCCTTCCAGGGCGGCAGCTGGCATTTCTGGATTCTGAGCCGTTTCTGCAGGCAGCACAGGTTCTTCTTGAAACTCGGCCATGGTTATTCTTCTTCGTTGGGCGCCACTATCAGGTTCAATGTTCCTTCTAACCTTATTCGGGAACATACAAGGACCTGACTCGGAACAGAGAGCTTACTAAAGCTATGTTCACTAATTGTGGTAAGTAGACAGGATACAGACGAAGGGTATACAAAACCCTTTATTTTCTCTATATACAATAACTTCCGTACTTCGGAATACACTGACCCTCCACTCGGGGTCTAACGTAAAAAAGTATAAAAATAAAACTAAACTCTAATTTAACTTTAGAATAATACACGTGGAAGATTGGCCTTATAATAACAGGAAGCGTATGTAGCACAGCGACTGTGAACACTACAATACGTTTAATTTATCAAGAGGATTAAACCCTCTGGCCTGGAAGGCGAATAGCAACTGCGTAACTTCTAAGGTAAGCGGCCTGCTTCGAACTCACTGCTTCCTCTCTCTTTCTTGCTTGGCCAAAAGCCACAACTTAAGTACTTGGCGTTCGCCAGACAAACTTTGCATAAAAACCTTCACGCTTATAATTCTGGCCGGAAGTAGAAAATAAGAAGTGATAGTAAAGATTTAAAATAAAATAAACGTTAGTAAAACTTAAGATCCTTACAAGTCCTCCACAAAAGCACTCCTCCCTTTTGACAAATAGCACTCACATGCTTTGCTGAAGAATTTTCTGTTGAATACCTAGCTTCATTTATAAAGCAAAGTGAACTATGTTTGATTTGAGATTAATTAAAAAAAGAAAGGCAACTAAAAGCTAATTATCATTTATTTTAATTTTTCTCTTCAAGTTAAACAGCAAAATACTACTAATAAGTTAATATAGTATAGAAACTAATACATAATGATCATACTGGATATTTTCTGGGCACTTGATATAAGAAAGACAAAAATAAACTGTGGATTGACTCCATAAAAATAGACAGATTTAAAGATTTTATTCCAGTTATTGAAAAATTAGTATATATATTGATTAAATCTGTGCAAATTAAAGATTAAAACTTTAGCGTGCAACTGATTTAAAAGCAGAGTAGGTAACACTGATTTCTTGAATTTATGGGTTTCTGTGCTAGGCGAGAAAATGCTGCCATCCTTAGCTATTTATAATTCATTCTAAGGAAGTATTAGATCTCTGTATAGTTAATTTTCTTTTTAAAAAATGTACATTAAGATGGTAAATAATGATTTAATGTTTCTACTGGGTTACTAGAACTTGTATTTTAAGGTTATTTTAGTAATGAAGATCAGCTCAAATATTACCAGCTTGTCTTGATATATTCTTTGTAGATGTATTCTGTTCCTTTCAAAATGTTTGTTGATCATTTACTTGTAAGATAGTTATAAAGTATTTTCTCCTGTCCTTCCACATGTCTTCATGGTGTAATTGAAAAAAGACTCGATACATATTTGAGAGTTCCAGGGTTCCTGTGAGAACATTGCACATTTTTCACACATCCTACTTCAAAATAATCTAATGACGTCACATAGTACTTAATTGTTCAAAAGCTAGTCAATAATTTTAATGCTTTTGCCATTTTGTATGGAAAAACATTTATATTATAATGTGAAATATTTTTATAATCACTTTAAATTATTGAAAAAGTAGTAATTATATTTGTTATTTAATAGCTGATTTAATAACAGAATTGTTAGTGCTGTGGTTTCGTTAATTTTGGTTCCATTTCCAGCTGAGGAGGTGCTGATGTCCTTAATTATTTATAATTCATTCTAAAAAAGCATTAGATCTGTGTATAATCAAGTTTCTTATTCAAAAATGTACATTAAAATGCTAAATAATGATTTAATGTTTCTGAGTTAAATTATAAAAATAATCCAATTTCTTTGTGATGATCTTGCATTTCATTATTAGCTTAAAATGTATTATGACATGGATATATATTAGTTTACTACTCGCACATTTAAAAAAATAAATACCTTAAAACTTCCAAAGACTGATATAATTAAAAGTTCAAGATAGTGTGGTATCTTGATATTGTGCTTACATCAAAATTTTAACTAAGCTTTACACATTTGAGCAATATAATCACAAATTATATAACTGACCTAAATTTCTGTAACATAACATTTAATGATTATGAAAAAGCACACAATGACTTAACTATCTAAAGATAAAAATTACCTTTATGGCTTGTATTCTATTTAGGATCCAGAAAAACCACAAAACCACCTTTACGGCTAGCCCATTTCTAATGATTTCAATGCGCTTTGAACTATTAATGTGTGGATGGAGAACCCCAACATACTGATTTTTTTTACTCAAAAGACTTCTCCTTATCTAAGAAATTAAAATTTTTCTAAAAGACATATATTTCATACATAAAATATCAGTAAATGAAACATTTAAGTTTTTTTATTTTATTTTTATTTATTTATTTATTATTATTATTATTATTATTATTTGTATTAGATTTACCTAAAACGTTTTAATGAACACTATATATTATACTTAGGTTCAAGTCATAGAATATCTAAATATTAATTCTGATTATTGATTTAATCCCACACATAGCTGAGTAGTTAAGACTGCTGAATGCTGGAAGTTTGATCATAGGTGAAAGTACTGGCTGTATGGTTTTTCCTGTGTGTAACGTAAATGTGAGCCATTTTTCCTTAGGGGAGGCAGATAGCCCTTGTGTTCTTTGCTGTACTATTCAAATATCCTAATCTAAACTTTCATTCATTTTTTCCATTTAGTGAATAGGGCAGAGATAGCTATAATTCTTATGTATTACAGTGCAAGGATAAATTGTTGTTAATAAAAATAAACAAATAAGTTTCATCTTTACCCTCCCCCTTGTGTGTGTGTGTGCATGCATAAAATTTTGATTTTTCCATTTAATTTGTTTTTGCGTTTAATTATTAAACTTGAAATGTCGCATTTAATGCCGCATATGTAACTCAAGTGCATTTTTATCCAACCACAACTTTTTTTTTAACTGCAGTGTGTGTACAAAACTTATTTCATTTTACTTTGGATTCACTAGAATTTTTAATTCGATACTGCTATTTTACCTCTGCAAGCTGAGTGTTTTCAGAGATAAATCAAATATTGAGCTTATGAGAAAACAAATCACTCGCGGTTGTTCTAATTTTTTTTTTTTTTTTTTTAGCTTAAGGAACAATGTAATAAAAAACATGAGCATTTCTTAATCTTTTTCTTGAATCTTCATTGGGCTACATTTTGTTATTCTATTGAAGTATTTATCATCTTTGCTGCATAATACAGTCAAAAGTCGTTATTTCGGACTCGTCGGGACTTCGGCGATTCCGGATTATCGATTTTTCCGGATTATAGATAATCAGTTTAAATCTGGTAAGATGGCATGCAGAAATTATAAAATTAAAAATATGAAACGTAATTTATGAAATAAAGAGCAATTATGATCTAAAGGGTATCAAAATTTACAAAAAGAAAAAGCTAAATATTTATTTGTTTACTTTATTAAACATTTCTTTCAATGTAAGTTGTTTAATTTGCTTCGTTTCATGTGATAATACTTTCTCTTTAATTCTATTAAACAGACATAATTTCTTGTTTAGTTACAAAGTTCCGCTGTTCAACTCCTATAATTGCTGCGTCGAGAATACCGACTAATTTGTCAATCGAAATTTTTTCGTTTTCAATAACCTCTGAGTCACTATCGGAAGCGAATTATAATGACGAGGAACTTGATTTAAATCATATCAAAGACCGAGTACATCGAGATGAAATACTACATTTAGTAAAGAATTATAAACCAAATAAAATAAAAACATCTGCCCTGAAGATAAGGATAGTGCTGACAGATCAACTTCCAATTCATTGCGCTCCGTGTCGTTTCCCTTCCCCCGCAGAGCAGCGTGAAATTGATAAACATATTTCGGAATGATTAGATAATCAAAGGATATGCCTTTATCCATTTTTTGCAGCAATTCCACTTTCCGTTTAATGGACTTCGAAACATACTTCCGCTTTGTATATCCTTTACATATTAGTAAATATATATCGGAAATTCTATTTGACATAATCGAAAGTTCAAGCTTACTTTTATAAAATTGCTCTAACAGTCTGCAAAAAATAATAAGCCAGATCCAATTCGAAGATTAAAGAACAACGCAATCTGCAACATTAACTGAAATAGATAATTAGATAATTTTAGCTTATACCGTCCGTTATACATTAAACGCGCATGCGTGAACGTATTATGCGCATGCGCACATGTATATTCGCAGCCGTAAAGGTCTTACGCGCATGCGTGAATCCGACGCATGCGCAGAAAGTTTTTAGCTTTGAGGTCCGGATTATGGGTGTCCGAATTAACGACTTTTGACTGTAATTGCCAGTTTTCAAAAGTTATAATTCAGTGTAGTGTAATATTTAATTTATCTTTCACATTAAAATTTCAAAAATAATGAGCATCCTTTTTTATATCTTTATTTCATTTTGAGTTTTATAATAATTAAGAGATAGAAGTCTTCAAAGGAATATAACTGCAATTTGTTTTAAAATTTATTAAGATCTATAAAGAAGGCAATACAAGAACATATCATATATGCATAAGAATTTTGGTCCTTGTTCAGTAGCAAGAGGTTTAAAAAAGGAAGAGAACGTTCTGACTGGCTTCCCAATGTAATCTATATATCTTCAAGATTTGGCCATCAAGTAACTTCCTGAATTCTAAAAATTATGTCACCTGTACTACACCAGGTGACTAGTCCTGTGTTTTAGACACCATACACTGACAATACTGAAAGAGAATTGTCATTTCATTAAGCTCCAGACTTTGAATGCTGTTTTCAAGTTTGAATTAACAATTTATTTTATTAATTTGATCTGAAGTGTATGAAATTGGGAAAATTTATCTTATATTAAAATAAAAAAAGAAAAACAATATTTTTATTTGCATGAATAAATACCTGGGCAGTTTGGAAACATACATTAAAGTTTTAGCATTTTCCTAAAATATGATTAAGTAAAAATAACCTCGATCTGACAATATCCTGATTTAATAAAAAAATTCATGAATTATGTCACACTTTGATTACTATTAATTGTATTTTTGCATCCTTAATTGACAAACTTAATGACTATAGTACAGGGAATTAAAAAAGTTACTGAATTTAATTCAATGAACTTTTCATTAAGTACTCGTGGGCAAAATTAAGAGAATTTGCAAATTATGTTTATTTTTAAGAAAAGTTTTGAATCTAAGGTACTAATTATGCCGCCAAAGAATTATGCAAATATTCAGAGTCGAATACGTAATCGTACATGTGCGTATCTGCGGAGCTACGATCGTGAAAAGAATGTCAGCGCACGAGGGGTTTTTAACAATTCATTACAATACTGGATATTAATCTGCATTGTGATTGCATCTGTATATATTTGTGTATATTTGATATCTCCTTTTTTAATATCTAAATTGTATTACACTTCATTTGTATTCTTATTTCATTGCCCCTTTGCTGTGTATATCAGAGACTTCGAGGATTTTTTCATCCCTCTATTTCATGTGTTCTATAACCACTAGTTGGCACCACATTACAGTAAATCACCTATCTGCATGTTGGAAAATTTGGACTAGCGTCTACTTCTGCGATGGAATCAAAGAGTTAAATGCAATGGTAGCCACAGTAATTTGCTATAGAGTTTCGCCGATTACGGTGTGTATGTATAAAGCCAATGGCCTAGAAGAGCTCCCAGATTCGGGTAGCCAGATCAATCAGAAGCGCAGGTAGTTAAAGAGCTCAATGTGACACCCAATGTCGTCAGCAATTTATGGACACAGTTTCAGGACTTTGAAAAGTTCGACCAAGATCCACAACCAAGGTCCAAAGCCGACCAAAATCCACAACGACGATTGAAGCTCACCATTTGCCTCTTTCAGCGCTGCGACACAGAACTGCTACAAGATTCACAATTTTCACCTGAGCTGTATGCTGCCGCTGAAATCCGAGTTTCACGGTTTACAGTTGTCTGAAGGCTTCATGAGATAGGACTGTATGTCAAAAGACCTGCTATTTGCGTTCAGCTCACTTCAATACACAGACTTCAGTACGTGCTTTTTACACGAGCCGAGATATGCCTGGCCATTGGTGCTTATTGTGTCTGCATCTGGAAAGAGCCTGGAACACGATACCATCCCTCCCTCATCATGGGAAAGGATCATTACGGTGGTGGAGGTGTAATAGTTGGGTAGGTATTATGCTGAACGTCCCTACACCCCCTTCATGTGTTTGACAAAGGCTTTCTGATTTCTATGAGGTATAAAGAGGCAATCTTAGATCGTATGTTTCAGGAGCGCAGTTGGTCCGGTGTTCCTGTTAATGGATGACAAAGCTCATCCACATAGGGCTCAGCTGGTCAACAGTAACCTGGAAAGTGAGGATATTTGCCACCTGGTTAAATAACGCAACACCTAACTTAAATGATATATCCCTATAAAGCATGTCTGGAACGCTCTTAGGAGGGCAATTTTCCCCCCTCCAAGAACCATCCTGGAGTTGAAAACTGTCTTGTTGCAGGAATGAGACCGACTGCCATAGGGGCTCTTCATCTGCGTCCTGTCTGGTATGGCGTCACGCTACACGACCTGTCTGGCTGTGGAAAAGACCACACCTCATATTAGATCTTAGAGAGATGTTAATTTATTTTACCGATGTTTATTTAGAGCTTTATTGATAATCATGAGACATAAAATGACTTGGAATGTCACATTCCTTTCTCTGTTATAAATGTATATTCATAGCGTAATTTTAAAATAATTCATATTCAGCGATTTTAAGTGATTTACAATAAATTTGACAGATGAACTCCTGTGTAAATAGAAAGTTTAAGAAACATTAATGAAGTTCTCCTATATTTATGTCTTTATTCTAAACAACGCAACACCTAACTGAAATAATATATCGTTAATTTCGCTTTCAGTTTCAGGATAGTTCTAAAAAATTAAGTTATTTCAACTTTTTTAAAAATTAACAGTATTCAGGATCTTACCTGTTTTTGAGGTGAACCTCTCTACTTCTCAAGGTTCCATATGATTTCGATCTTGTGCGAAAGTGATTTTCAGTACCGATATTAGTCTTAGAAATATTTTGTTCTTTTCAGAGATGGACGCAACTAGAGAGTTTACTGCATTTTGTTTTATTCCGTCACAAATAAGGTGATGAACGATTTCATCACGTTTGAATATTTGTAAATGATTTCATGTTATGCCCTGTTAATTAAATAAAGGGAAACTTTTTTAAAACTATTTCGTGTGATATTCGAATATGATGCAAATGTTATGCCATTTTTTTAATCATACTTAAAGACAATATCCGCATTTTTTTAAAAGCTAACTTTTAACAGTTACCGTTATTGAATCTAAGAATCTCTAGAAACTATGCATTTTCGTCTCACAAATATAATAAATAATGTAACTGTTCAATAACGGACTGACAATACTTTTTCTAAATTTTAAATAAGTTTGAGTAATTCGTACATTTATCAGTTAACCAGATTTTTAAATCGCTATAATTTAAACACTTTTTTTTAATATGCTTGGCACTTTTTTCATTTTTGGCATTGCGAACTTGGACATATTTCGAATTATCGAAAACAGTTTTAAAAAATTATATATGAGAATGCAGGTCATGATATAAAGAATTATCGCATTTGGCCTTTGCCTGTTCTCATGACTAGCACGTCCAGCTGTCATGAAGACCAAACATTAGCTTATTCTTGCTGATTTTTTATGGCAGTTTGTGTAGCACCGATGTGCGTAATAAAAAGAACTGCCCATTAAATTATTCATAAGTCAAATGAAACAGTTTACACAGTTCTTTTTAAGCTGTACAGATATTAAACTATGCATGATTAGCTAAAAAATTATTTTATTTTAATAATTGAGTTTGTACATGCACTTTAACACATTGACTGCCATGTACATCATCGATGATTCATAGCGGCCTTACTTTTCGGAGCCATGTTCATCGAATGTGACTCAAATTTTGTATTGTTTGAAGCTGTGTGAGTCATCGGTGCTTCACAAATGGATCAATTTATACGGTTAAAATTATTTCTACATTTAGAAAGTTGTTCGTATTCTTGGTTTCGGCTTCTGGAAGCTTTTTTTCATAGATTATTATCTGATTTTAATATAGATTTTGCTACAATAAGTAATCGTTATTTATGAAGTAAAACAACGAAGTTATAATTAAATGGGATTGAGTTGTTTATTGAAAGAATACAAGACTAGCGGTATTTTTAAAGATGTTTACACATTCACTAAGTTATTTATTTTTGGTTATGTATTATATTTCATTATTTGTATTGTAATACAGTATTTGTCTAATTTTACCAATTTTTCCTATTGAGACATAGAACTCTTGTGTTAATTTACAATGAACTGAAATGTAATAAATTTATTGTTTAAAATATAAATGGGATTTATATTTTAAACCTGTTATTTGTTTATCTATTTATTAAATATTCATAAAAATATATTCAGATTAGGTACTGAACTGATTTTTAGGATAAAGGAGACACGAAACCACTAGAATTAAAAAAAATGATCCGACAGACTATTTTACCAGATTTTGCTGTGGCACTGTGTTAAATAAAGATTACACACCCACGTGTTAAATAAAGATTCTTTTCAAGTACCCTAAAAAACTTTGATTTTAGAAAACATCAATTATGTCCGTGAAGTATTAGCAAGTTTGTTATATTTATAATACCGCTGCCATGGCTTCAGCCATGGCATGCGAGTCCCCAAGAGCGAAATAATGATATATTTCATTATTTCGCTCTTTATTATCCATTAAAATGGGGGTATCGCCTCAACCAGAGGTTCATTGTAGCCCAAATAAGTCTGTAGAGTTCCAAAAAAAGGTGAATTTGAAGATTTAATAATGTCCTTATTCTTCAGAAACACAATTTGGGTACAGTAAAATTAAATAATCATGCTAGAAAATTAATTTCTTTAAAGTTGCACAGTAAACACCACGTGATGCGAGGTGGCCAATAGCGAGTGAAGGAGTCATAAGACCGCGAACTAAAATTTTCATCGAAAGCAAAGTCTTTGCTTTAAAACACTACACAGTACTAAATAAATTCTTGGTTAAATGAAAATAATAAGTAAGAAATGTAAGTTGCAATCAAAGTCCATAAGCTTTCAAAATCGTAAAAAACAACCTTATATTTAGCGTAGGTATAATGAAACACTCAATCGATTTCGGGGGCATTATACCTACGGCATTATATTATTTCGAGGGCATTATATTATTTCGAGGTTTCATTATACCTACGCTAAATATAAGGTTGTTTTTTACGATTTTGATTGTCACATTAGCGTGTTTCTCTTCTAGTCCATAAGCTTTGTCAGAGCATAGTCCATAACGTAAACTGATCTTGAGTAATGAAGAGTAATAAGATACGTAAATTAAGTAGAAATAAAAGATATACACTGTACACTACCACCATAATGCATTATGATGTATAGTTCGCGGTCTTTTATCTGTGGGTTCTTTAATGGCTAGGTATTGTGAGTTTTTCAGTTTTTCAAAGAAGTTGTGTGCTGTAGTTAGTATGTGATCATGAATCGGGAGAATATTTAAATTCTTATGAATTATGAATCGGGAGAATATTTAACAAACCAAGGGACATTTGTTATGCTACGGAGAATCTTATTAGGTAAGACGTTTCTTTTCTAGCGTTCAGTTTATCCGGCAGTTGCCCATGCAGGAACTCCATAGAGTAGAATTGGTCTGATAACGGTGATATAAAGATTTCTCTTAGTATTCAGATTTAATTTAGATTTCCTTCCAAGCAGGGAGTAAAGAGACATAAATGCTGCATTAGCTTTATTGATGGTATACTGGATATGGTCTCTGAGATTTAAAGCTTTGTCGACGTACACTCCTAGGTATTTATATGAGCTTGCTACTGGAACAGGTGAATTATCTATTTTAATATTGGAATTAACTGAAAAATTTTTTCTTTATCTGCGATATAAAACAACCCAACATTTATCTGCGTTTAGTTTAATTTTTCAAATTTCACAGTATTTGTTGATTAGATTAGCTTGCATTTGGAGTTTGTCAAGACCATTTTGTGGATTTCTAGAGCTGGTTAAGATAACTGTATTGTCCGCATATTTATAAATACTTGAGTGTAGTGGGACAGGCATGTCATTTATAAAAATATTAAAATATTTCGGTCCTAAAACAGACCCTTGAGGGACGCGTCGGAAAATCTCTTTCTTGATGAGAGAATTTCTCCACATCTTTACTTGAAACGTGCGACAGTAGAGATAAGAGTAGGTAAATTTAATGAAGGTATTAGGCAGAAGGAAATTTGACAATTTGTGGAGTAAGCCAAGTATGCCAGACTCGGTCAAATGCCTTCTCAAAATCGAGAAAGCATGCTGCTACTCCATTCTTTTTTCTAAATTCTTGGGCGATAAATTCTACCAGTGGAGTATCTGATGAGTAGTACAGTGTCCCTTTCGGAAACCAAATTGGTTCCTATCAATGCCAATTTGGTAAGTCTTGTACTGATGACACGTTCAAAAACTTTGCAGAGAGCCGGTACCAGGCTGATGGGTCTATAATTTTTGGCATATTTAAGGTCTTTTCCAGGTTTCAAGATGTTAATAATTATTGAATGCTTCCACTGAGAGGGAAAATAGCAGTGACGAATGCATGCGTTGAAAATATTGGTGATAAGTACTATACATCTGTTAGGCAGTGCTTGTAGCCCTTCATTTGAGATATTATCAAAGCCTTGGCTTTACGTTTTATGATGGCTTTTAATTATGATAGCATTTTTGTCTCCTCTGTTGTGGTGTCTATCCTCACTGATAACCATAAATTCTGAATCTGTCACAAGCTCGAAGATGTGTTTCATTGACTAACATGACATCAATGTCATGTTTTTGGAGGTCGGAGATCGGAGATCCTCATTCGTTAATTGGTGTTCAACCCGAAGGCTTTTACCACTAGATGTTTATCCATCCCCTAAGGACCTGTAAGAGTTATTTTTGGAGGTAAGAGATGAGCTGAGGTTGTTGCTTACGGATACCGTTAGCATTGAAGAAATTAATTTTTATAAAGCTTTTGGTAGCTAAAATAAGATTAGGAATATTATGAATCGGCTTAAAATTCATAATCAATATTTGACAGATAATCAAAAACGGCCATGCCGACCTCTAATTTTTCAAATATTCCTTTAGCATTTTTAAATTTTTAGAAGAAATCTTTAATTTGTAACTTTAACCTCTCATAAAATCCTAATTGGCTAGTTTTTGATCCTTTCGGTTGGTTTTCATCTCTGGATGATTATTGCCTGGCAGGACTACGTTTAGGGATCTCCTTCGGATTGAGCGCCTGGAAGAAATCTTTAATTTGTAACTTTAACCTCTCATAAAATCCTAATTCGCTAGTTTTTGATCCTTTCGGTTGGTTTTCATCTCTGGATGATTGTTGCCAGGCAGAACTACGTTTAGGGATCTCCTTCGGATTGAGCGCCTGGAATTCGTTTTTGTCGTAATGGAATTGATTCTTCGTCGCTTCTATTTTGGCTTTAATTTCTTCAATCTGTTTCTGTATATTAAATGGGTGCTTAGGGCAACCTTTAAAAGAAGAAATGTGATCTGCTCCGCAGAGGGCACAGACTGGAGGTTTATCTTTATCATTTTTTGTTTGGGAGCAAGTATAGGTCTCGTGAGGTTTTGCACATTTTAAACAGCATGCTTTGTATTTGCGGCGATCCCGTGCATGCCCGTACCGCTGGCACTTATGGCATTGCATGGGGCCAGGGCGAGATTTGTAAGGTTTCCACGAACACGTCGAGTCCTCTTAATTTCTTTATGTCATATATAGCTTTACCTTCTTTATTGCGGGTGCATTCAGCTAAGTATACAGGTAAATGGATAATTTTCCCCTCAATAACATGAGTGATTTAACGGTTTTTTTGGATGGGTATTTCCATTTCTTTTATTTCAGATTTGATACGTTCAATATCAGCAGTCTTTGGCAGTTTCTCGATGTTAATTTTAAAAGTATGGTAGGGAAGTTCAAGTTTATCTAAAAAATCAGTGAGCATTCTGTAATGTTCAGACTCGTAAACTCTGATGGTAAGAGTTTCACCGGATAAATTTCCGCGGAATTTTTTGATTTGTAACTTTTCTTCAATAGCATCTTTTAATTTGTCTCAGTCGCCTGCAAAGTCGGCTAGGACAGTGGGAGGGGGATAAAATCACCCTGATCGTTAGTAGAATCCATATTGTCTTCGAGATTTAATTCCTGGAATTTGTTTTTCTGTGCTGGCTCATTAATCTCTGCGTTTGAAAGAGTGCGTTTATGTGTTATGCGAGGTGTAGTAAAACATTCTTTATCCGTTATGTTTTTCTTACGCTTAATTTTAGCGTTAGTAGATTCGGTAGATTTATTAGTTTCCATGGTAGCTGGGAGTAATTAGTGGGTTCATCCTCAGTTTGAGTTCAATAATGTACTGGCTTAGTGCTGCGATTTGATTTTTGAGATCATTAAGATAAGCTAATTATTCCTCGGACTGATTGGGAACATCTCTAAGTGAGTAATATTCCTCCTCTAGTTTTTGCATAATAAGCATAATATTAGATGGACGTAATTCTATAGTAGTATGATTTAAACACCATTCCTCGGTCCTTCTGAAAGCCTCCTCTCTCTCCATGATAATCTGTTGATCCGTTCACCTAACCAAATGGCTAAGATTGAATGAAAAACATACTTCTGGGACTTAATAGCCCTTCTGTGCTGTTATATTTATTTTGTGCTCCAGAAAAATCTTGTTTACAAGCAGGTTACATTATAACATAAAAATCAACTTGTGTTAAGAATCACTGAACTGTTGTCTCATCGTACGTACCAGGACCACCAGTATGCCTGATTGCGATCAATTTTCCCCTTTCAATCTTCTACGAGATTTTCCTTCTCCTGAATGAACTACTACAAGTGCCACTTCAGCATTACTAGATAGAGCCGAAGGTATCATATGGCCAAAAAAATTACGTTCTGCTCAATTTATTTGCAAAATAAGGTGGAAAGGTGGGAAAGAGCACATGTGGTGTAATTTTCTTTAATTACCCTAAAGAAATCACATATAGTGCAGTCAAATTGTCTTTCTACTATGACATTAATGTAAATTATTTTAAGATATGAAGTCTAACATATCGTATGTCTTTAAAAGTTCTTATGCCTTATGTAACTGCCAGCCATTTAAACATATATACTTGCACTTAAACATGTTTTGAATAAGACAAATATTCATGTTTTTGTATTTTTAAATTTAAAATATCAGTTTTAACTCATGAAATTATAAAACCTATGAAATTAATTTTGTAACACTTGCATTCTTTGATTTTATTTCCAAATATCAGTTAATAATAATCAGTAAAATGACTTTTCTTTCACATGTACTATTGTTCATTATTTTGAAGGAAAAAAAAAGTCTAAGCGTTTTTGATTAAAAAAAGATATTCAAAATGTTTTCAAAATGAACTCATATAAGTATTCGAATACTTTGAAGAAAGAGTCAATAAAAAAAATAAATAAATAAAATAAATTAATAAAATAACGGGACATTCAATACTCATAATGGTTAGATATCTTCTAGCTAAAGTTACACTTTTCACATGCATTTATCTATATTTTTTGAGTAACTGTTGTTCCATTCATATATTTTCAATTTGATTTAAGTCTGAAGACTAAATAAAGGAAGAAGTTGTGATAACTTCCGGACAGTTGTATGAAAACCACATGTGAACATTTAGGGCTGCATGTTTAGAATCATTATCCTGATAAAACATGAATGTATTTTGCATTCCAATTTTCTTGCAGATGCTTTCAAATTTTCATAATAGTTATATACTGATCTATATTTATAATTTATAATTTTCCACTATAAATGATGCAAGATTCTAGTAAAATTGGCTGCCTTTGGTATCTAGAATACTTGAGAATTGTGTAGCGACTATTCATTGACTTCTAAAAGTCTAGGGCGACAAGTCCAAAGTAGGGTTTAAATATCCTTTTATTTAACTTGAGACCATTTATAGTTTGCCAATCCTGGGCTTACATGAAGTCTCCACTTGGGCTTTAACTTAAGATAGAAAATAAGAAACTAATGCTAACTAACTAAAAACTAGAAAAAGCTGTACAGAAATAACTAACAGAGTTGGCCCTTAATTAAACTTCACTGGCGAATACTAACAGGCACGTAACAATACGGCTGAACGTAGTAAGATTTAGCTTAAAGCAATGACGTGGCCAAAAAGGAAGACATGCATTATTAAGCTCTTCCACAGAAGTAACTTCCGTAGAAGAAAAAAAATTGACGTGGTCATTATTTTTCCCTGAGACTTCTTATTAAATACTGGTTCCACCTCGTTTATATAAAACGGGATTTTGAAAATTCATTTTGGTAGGGAGTTGTAGGAGGGAAACAAGAAAATATAGGAAAGCTATTAAAAAAAAAAAAAAAAAAAAAAACCTACAAAGGTAAATTTCCCATTCCAGGAGCAGCGAGAAATTTACAAACCATTTTGCTTCCAACTTCGTGCTTAACAGTATGCAGAACCATATTTAGACTTAATAAGGTCCTAAGCTATTTGAGATATGGGGCCCTTTATAAGTCTGTTATACAGTACAAAGTCCATAATCCGAACTCGTCGGGACTTTGGCGATTCCGGATTATAGATCATCAATTTAAATCTGGTATGATGGCATGCAGAAATTATACAACTAAAAATATGAAACCGTAATTTATGGAATAAAGAGCAATTATGATCTAATCCGTATCAAAATTTACGAAAAAAAGCTTACATTTCTTTCAATGTAAGTTGTTTAAGTTGCTTCGTTTTTTGTGCTAATACTTTCTCTTTAATTCTATAAACAGACATAATTTCTTGTTCAGTTACAAAGTTCCACTGTTCAAGTCCTGTAACTGCTGTGTCGAGAATACAGACTAACTTGTCAATTGAAATTTTTTCGTTTTCAATAACGTTCTCTGTTACTTTCTTCGCTATCGGAAGTTGCGCGTGGGTAAACGCTTTACTGGCTTTAAGCGCATGCGGAAGTTTGTGGTTTTGAGGTCCGGATTATAGATCATTCCGGATAATGGACGTCCGGATTACGGACTTTGTACTGGAATATATTTTAATATTATTTATACTATATCTTAATTTTTGGGGCCCCTCAGCTATAGCTCGTGTAGATTATACATAAATCCGACCCTGACAGTATGCAGTAAGATTTTAAGCTAATAAAATTTAAATTAGGAAACACTTCTACAGAACAGCAAGCAGCAGATTGCTTTCAAAGTTATGAAATCTGACATAAAAAAGTTTAGATTAATCTATACAATATGTTCAACAAAACAGTAAACTACCTGCAGAAAGTCTGCACTCATAGCATTCTAAACAGAGCTTCAAGTAAAATCAGGAAGGCAAAACAAAATAATAGAAATTGATGAAAGCCTGATTTTTTGTTAAATAAAGATGTGTCAGGTTTTCAGAGTTCCACAGGAACAACTAACAGAAATTTGGTAGCATCTCCCTAACTTTCACAGTCGATGAGATAATATGTAAGTACTGCAGAATGTTTTAGTGAAGAAATTGAATAGCCACAAAATATAATAACTACTACTGAAATATAAATGAATTTTTCTATAAAAAATAAACCTTTATTTATTCCCCCCTTTTTTTAAACCTCGGGTTCTTAAAATACCATTTGAACTATACCTACAACCAAGAACTAGCAAGTCTGCTCTAGGAACAGGATTTAAAAATTTAAAAACCTTGCTCCACAGAACATCCTAGCTGGGTTTTTTTTTTTTCCTTGAAATAAAATACCAAGTATTTTCCTGTGATAAGAGATAACATATCATCATTACAGTCATTAACTCTGATTTTTTTTCTATTATGTCATTCACATTTAATGATTTGAACTTACTCAAATCATTCAACTTACTCAAATCATTAAATGTGAATGCAAAAGAAATATTAGATACTTATGCTTCATAAAACAGAACTCTTAGTATCTAAGCCTGAATTTAAACCAAAGTTTTCCTAAAACACATACACTAATGATTTTAAAAATACTGATAATTCTTATATTGATTTAAGAATGTACAAAATGGAAAATTTACTGGAATACTGAATGCATAATTCACTTCATAATTTATCTTCTTTTAATATGTTACATTATTTCAAAAATTCATATATACAGTTTCATTTTTTAAAAGTAAATACTATACTTAAGAAAGATATCTCAAATGATGTTGAATTTTAACGATGGCTGTTACATTTTTCAGTCAGTTGTACACTTCTATCAGAAGCAAAAATGTTTTATTCACTACATTCCACCCTTTTGTAGTTCTTTGAATACTGTATTCAAAGTATTAATAAAACTGTATTAATAAAACAATTTGAAGGACCAAAGTCCATAGCTATCCTACAAACATAATATGCACTATAAATCTAAATGTAAAAAGCAAATACAAAATAACGCTTCACGCTATCAAAATTGATCATTTTCTTAAATATCAACAACTAAACAATATTTCAACTAAAACACATAATGTAAACAAGAGTTTGCCCGATGAGTTAAGCAAAAAAATTCGAAATCATCAATGAAAAATGTGGCACACGGGTATTGCTAGCAAATATATCATTCGTATTTGAACAGCAACCGCATCATTCGTATTCGCGTAGCAACGGCATCATACGTATTCAAATAGCAACCGCATACTCGAATAAATCGCATCGTACGACAGATGCGAGTAACGAAATGAATTGGTCGCCGCTTTTTCGGATGGCCCAGACGCATATAAGCAAAATGTACACTGCTAAGACAACGGCTTGAATTTGGCCAATGACAGTCCAGATGAGGGTCCCATTATCTCCGCCCACATTAGTGACGTCATATTTCTGACGTTTGTTTACATTCTACTGTTCGGAGTTACGAAGTACGTTTTTTGAATGTACATTTAGTTTTTCCGAATAAAAGTGTATATATATGCGTATATATCTGTATATAACGATTTAATGTTTGTTTCGAATATTAAGGATTATTCTTCTGTTCCAATACAAAATTAGGTCTAGTCAGATGGAAGTTACTGATGGCTGGAAGATACAATGTAAAGTGTGGTTTACAAATTATTCTGCATATTGATAATCAGAAACTTTTAAGTGACAATGACTTAAATCATCTACTATATAAAATGTACTTGCGGAAATTAAACCAAGTGAAGGTTATGTTAAGTTAGTGAATCCAAGTGCTATTTTGTGTCAGTAATTAATGCAGTAAATATTTTGAATCAAATTGCCACCAGTAACTGTTGACATAGTGTGTGTCAAGAAAATTTCATATACAGTCAAAAGTCGTTAATTCGGACACCCATAATTCGGAATGATCTATAATCCGGACATCAAAACTAAAAACTTTCTGCGCATGCGCCGCGTTGACACATGCGCAGAGGTGTTCACGCGTGCGCGTAAGACCTTTTACGACTGCGCATATGAGTATGCGCAAGTGCAGAATACGTTTTCGCGTGCGCATTTTATGTATAATGGACGTATAAGCTAAATAATTATCTATTTCAGTTAATGTTGATGATTGCGTTGTTCCTTAATTTTCGAATTGCATCCGGCTTATTATTTTTTGCAGACTGTAAGAGCAATTTTATAAAAGTAAGCTTAAACTTTCGATTATATCAAATAGAATTTCCGATATATATTTGTTAATATGTAAAGGATCTAAAGCGAAAGTATGTTTTGAAATCCGAAATCTGTTTATCATTTTCACGCTGCTCGGCGGCGGGCGCGTAATGAATTGGAAGTTGATTTGTCAGCACTATCCTTATCTTCAGCGCAGATGTTTTTATTTTATTTGGCTTATAATTCCTTACCAAATGTATTTCATCTCGATATGCTCCGTTTTTGATATGATTTAAAACAAGTTCCTCGTCATTATAATTCGCTTCCGATAGCGAAGAAAAGTGACAGAGGTTATTGAAAACAAAAAAAATTCGATTGACAAATTAGTCGGTGTTCTTGACACAGCAATTATAGGACTTGAACGGCGGAACTTTGTAACTGAACAAGAAATTATGTCTGTTTAATAGAATTAAAGAGAAAGTATTATCACATGAAACGAAGCAAAACTTAAACAACTTACATTGAAAGAAATGTTTAATAAAGTAAACAAATAAATATTAAGCTTTTTCTTTTTGCAAATTTTGATACCCTTTAGATCATAATTGTTCTTTATTTCATAAATTACGGTTTCATATTTTTAATTTTGGAATTTCTGCATGCCATCTTACGAGATTTAAACTGATGATCTATAATCCGGAAAAATCGATAATCCGGAATCGCCGAAGTCCCGACGAGTCCGGATTAACGACTTTTGACTGTATATCTATTTGAATATTTACAACATTAATTGTGCTTTGATTAAGAAATCAATATCATTTACAGGATTCAATATGCTTTCTTAGAAATAAACTTCATTTCATTATTAGAACGTAAAGAGTATAAAAGATGAAAAAGTGTGTCCACTCTAATGAACATATTGAAATGTAATTTAGCTGTGAAACTACTGAAGTTAAATGATGAACATGTTATTTAATAAGAACTGAATATATTTAAGGTATGCTACCAGCTCTGATATTTCAAGACTGTTGGATATGCTTATCTATGAAGATTAAATCACTGTTAACTGACAAATTATGGTTCTGGTAAAGCATATATCATATTTGGAATCGTAGAAAGGAAGTTCATTATTTTTCTGAAATGTAAAGAAAATAATACTGAATAATTGTAAGTGCTTAGTGTAATAGACCTACTGAAATCTAATTTAGCTATAAAACTGCAAATGCTAAAGAACAAAATTTAACAAGAACTGAATTTAGTAAGATATGTTACCAGTAATGATATTTCAAGACTATCGAAAATGCCTAACAATGAGGTATCTTAATCAAATTCAATTTTAAAAAATCACTATTAACTGACATTATAGTTCTGGTAAAGCATATACTACAATATTTGGAATTTTCATTGTTCAGTATGCATTCTTAGAAAGGAAGCTCATTGTTTAGTTAAAATGTTAAGAAAATAATAGTGAATAACTGTAAGTGCTTAGAGTAATAGAATTACTGACAGAGGCGTAGCGCCATTTTTCAGCGCCCGAGGACAACTGAAGATTTTCTGCCCCTTTATGTGTGCCACGAATGGAAAACACTTCATTCTAAAATTTCGTACCATCAATTTGGCGCCCCCTGGATGCTGCGCCTAGGGACAGATGCCGCCCCCTCTGCTCCACCCTAGCTATGCCACTGCCTACTGAAACCTAATTTAGTTATAAAACTGCAAATGCTAAATGATGCTTAACATAATTTAACAAGAACTGAATTTAGAAATATATGTTACCAGTTATGCTATTTCAAGACTATCGAAAATGCCTAACAATGAGGTATCATTACGTGTTCTAAGGTGTAATGTTGAATTGAATCCGACAAGTATACTTTTATTTCCTGGAAACATACCTTCAAGTGAATGTGTGTTTATAGTTCTTTACATCTAGTTAAATACAGTGAAACTTACATAAGCCAAAACTGAATGGATTAAAAAAAATAACTTAAAGTTGTATTTCAAATTTTACATTTTGTCGTATTAAAGACTGATTACCTGGGTTTCCACTGATGGTTGCACTTGATAAAATATGTCTTAAACAGGCAATTTTTTTTTTGAGAAAAAGCATTTAATATTGATTTTCTTACATCAGTATGTATTTTTAACTGTGAAGTTTGTGCATTTAAAAATTGTAATGACATGTAGATTATTATATTTTTATTTATTTCCAATTTCATTAAAAGTATTTTTTTACAATTTACTCCTGATTTTATACATTATATGTATGAGTAATAAATAATTATTGTAAATATGCTATGTAACTTATATTGTGATCTTTATATTGAACCAACTTATATATTGTTGCGTGCGTACGGGTTCGTTATGAAATGAATGCACAAGTCCGATGAAAAATGAACAAAAATTTATTATTATCACAACAAAAATGCTTAAATTTTCTCAAATTATCACGCAGTATTACAATATCTCACAGTAGTTTTCTTTTAACTATTCAAATGTCCAATAGAACGTAATTCAAAACAGCTAAAGAACGCTAATCTGCGAATTCGCTACAATCAACAAGAGCAGTTTTCTAAACAACAACAAACTAAGCAAGCAACTACTACGAACTGAGATGTTTTCCTCCTTTTATAAGATTTTAAAATCACGCGCTAGAATTTTCCAGTACTTTCTCGAAATCAAAAAGAGATATTTATTTATTTAACGCACGCGCTCTTGTATTTTTAATTTTTCCGGCTTAGCTTTCTTTTAATATTCGTCACGCGCTGCACTGCGCGAGAAATAAAACCATTTAATTTATAATTGAACTAACATTAGCTTTTTAAATATCAAATTCGTAACACTGCTCCCTTTCCAAGGACTGCACGTCCCGGGCAGTACAATCCCTGGACAGGAAGCTAAACTTACAACTGTGGCATAAATGCATTAATAAGCATTACATTACTATAATAAACAACATGAACAATAAATGCAATACATAAAACAAATCAAATGCTATCAAATACTAAATACAAAACAAATACTAAATACAAATCAAATACTAAATACAAATCAAATACTAAATACAAATCAAATACTAAATACACATTTATAAACGAAAAGGACCATGGTCTGATACTATTTACAATTATTTACATTACGTACTATGGCCATAGTAATGAGCTAACCTGTCGTAAGAGCTCGAAGACTCACGGATCCGAACCATGACGTCATTTAGCCTGTTTAGGATTGTGTGCGAACCATCCCAAGGTGACTGTAAATCAGGCCTGACTCCTTTTCGTCGAATCGGGTTCCACAACCACACCTTGTCTCCTTCGTTGGATCTATGTCCAGCAGCTCTCGTGTTGTATCTGGTCTTCACTTTCTCCGTCGCCAAGTTCACTCGCTTTCGTGCGGAACGGTGCATCACTTCAAAACGGGCCTTGACATCTTGGATGTGTTCCTCAGGCGATGAAGGCGCATCCGTACGGCGATGAAACAGGCGGTCACAAGGGAGACGAAGGTCTCGACCGAAGAGCATCTGAGATGGAGAATAGCTGGTAGTCTGGTGTTTCTTTTCGACCCTAGCATGATTTCGGCTGTTTCTCGAGCTGGTTCTTTCGGACAAAGCGTCGGCATTTCCAGGTGAGGATCCCTTCTTAGGATGGATAGTCATGTCTTTAGATCCTGAAAGCAGTTTGTTGTTTTTCAAGTCTAAGGAAAAATTGTATTTCCTTAAAAAGTCCAATCCGAGTATGCATGGATCTGTAATATCCGCCACATATGCCGTGTGATGGTAGGCGGCACTTCCAAACGTGATGTTTACGTTTAACTTCCCAGTTATGTCGATCTTGTCACCAGACGCAGTCTGAAGGGTAACACAGGATGGCGTCCAAATAAGTTTATCTTTAAACTGTTCAGCTAAATCTTTCCTAATGATGGTAACATTAGCTCCTGTGTCAATGATCATACTGCAAGGAACTCCATCGATATTCCCATTGATGGACAGTCCGTTATTGTTGCCACTCACTGTATAAATTTTAAGAGCTTTAAAACAAGGTTTTTCACTATCTGGCAACCTCCGTTCCTCGATATGGTCACTAATTTGTTTACTGCGTTGTTGCTGGGAAATGGTCTTATTTTCCGTACCTCGGGGTGTTCTGCAGTTTCTTCGTATGTGGCCTTCAACTCCGCAGTTCCAGCACTTTAGAATTAGTTTCTTTTCACTTTTGTTCCGTCTCAAGCCACTGACTTGTCTGGTAAAATCATCTGCTTTATATTCCGTACCCTGGGGTGTTCTGCAATTCCGTCTTAGGTGACCTTCACTACCACATCTCCAACACCTTAGAGCCACTTTGTTCTCACTGCTACTCCGTATCAAAGCATCGACTTGTCTGGATAAATCATCTAAACGAGCCATCAATTGGTCCCCTGGGTCGTGGACTCGCACAGCTCTGACTGGGTAGCTACCCCCAAGAGTTGCTTGCTGGGCTGCCTCCAATTTCACGGCGTACAACAGAGCGCTTTTTACATCTTTAACATCCGCCATTCGCAGTGCTTTCTGTATTTCAGGGTCCCGGATGCCATCGATGAAATATTGCAGGGACAGGATTTCCCTTGTTTCTGTCGGGCACTCCGAAAAGGCGTGATGTGACAGCCTTTCAACATCCGTGGCGAGCTCCTGAAGCGTTTCGGTAGGCTTCTGTTGACGAGATTTTAATTGGAGCCTGCTGTAGTCTTTTAAACACTTCTCCCCAAAGCGCAACTCCAAGGCGCCGGACAGAGCTTCGAAATCTAACCTTTTGTTTTCGGGAAGAGTCTGAAGGATATCTGCTGCGTCGGCTCTTAGAGAAGCGGCGAGATGACAGGCCTTAGCTTGGGAATCCCATCCATTCGCATCCGCCACGATAGAAAATTGTGTCTTATACACCTGCCAGGAGGTCTTCCCATCATATGTGGATAGCTTCAGAGGTGGACGAGCAGGCATTGGTAAGAATTTAAAATCATCACTCCTGCTCCCTGCCGACGCTACGAATTTCTTTAAAGTATCCATTTCTTTGGCAACTGCAGAAACTCTCTCATCAATTTGTTGTTCGATTTGGTGTTGGACGGCACAAACTCTTCCTTCAATTCGTTCCTCCACAGCAGAAACTCTCCCTTCTATATGTTCTTTTACAGAAGAAACTCTTTCTTCTATTTCTTCTTTCACCGAAGAAACTCTTTCTTCAATTTGATCTTTTACAAAAGAAACTTTTTCTTCAATTTGTCCAACTTTATTTTCAACTGTGTCAATTCTGCCTTCCATAACTTCAAATTTATTTTCTATTATGCAGGTAATCTCTCTTTTCATTTCTTCTTGACTTGCTTCAATCTTTTCTTGACCAGCTTGAACGGCTTTCATTTCGTCCTTAACAGATTCCTGGCCCAATTTCATTTCTTCCTTAACGGAGTTGACGGCCCCTTCCATCTTTCCTTGGCTAGATTTCATCTCTTCTTTCATTTCTTCTTTAAACGAGGCAAAGGCTGTTATCAATTGCCTTAATTGCTCTTCCATCGCTCTTGTTATTGGCATTCAAACCCCACTTCTGACACCAAAAATTGTTGCGTGCGTACGGGTTCGTTATGAAATGAATGCACAAGTCCGATGAAAAATGAACAAAAATTTATTATTATCACAACAAAAATGCTTAAATTTTCTCAAATTATCACGCAGTATTACAATATCTCACAGTAGTTTTCTTTTAACTACTCAAATGTCCAATAGAACGTAATTCAAAACAGCTAAAGAACGCTAATCTGCGAATTCGCTACAATCAACAAGAGCAGTTTTCTAAACAACAACAAACTAAGCAAGCAACTACTACGAACTGAGATGTTTTCCTCCTTTTATAAGATTTTAAAATCACGCGCTAGAATTTTCCAGTACTTTCTCGAAATCAAAAAGAGATATTTATTTATTTAACGCACGCGCTCTTGTATTTTTAATTTTTCCGGCTTAGCTTTCTTTTAATATTCGTCACGCGCTGCACTGCGCGAGAAATAAAACCATTTAATTTATAATTGAACTAACATTAGCTTTTTAAATATCAAATTCGTAACAATATTATATATGTATGAGTCATGCATCAACTCATGGCAATTTAAATTGAATTGTTAGTAAGAAATTAATGATAATAAGATGCATTGATGTATCTAATAAGATGTATTATTGATGACAGTACATAAAATTAATCAAAACTGTAAGATATACAGTTAAAAGGTACTATTCTATTTTCGGAACCAGATTTTGTATGTATTCATGTTACGTGTGTGTATGCACACACACTTATACACACGTGCATAGGCCCACCAGTGGCAGAGTGGTAAAGTCTTTGAACACTGAATTCGAATCCAGGCAAATTCTTTGGCTTCATGGGCGTTTTTGTAGTTTTTCCCATTTGTAAAGTGTATACCAGCCAGTTTCGTTTAGAAAGTCCTCCACAAAGGCATCCCTTCCCACAGGCATATAGACCTAGTGTACTTTGCCATACTAAACTAAAATGAAACCCAAACCACTCGTTGATACATACATTATTTGTCTGAATCCTGTCCTGATAACAGAAAAGTACCGTTTAAAATTGGGCTTTTAAAGATATGTGAAAAGACTTTTGAATTAAAATCCACACTATAATTTCATTATCTTGTAATAAATACATTGGACTTAAGATTGCACTGTAACTATTTAATATGAGTTCCACTAAGCTGTCAATAATGCTTTACATTAAGTACTAAAATCAAGATCAGAATGTTATGAATTAGTATTATTGTTCGCATAAGTGCTTCACATTTAGAAGTCCATTCTATTATCAATAATTTAATATCCATTCTTAATAAATAAGAACAATATGATACTAATTATTACATTTATTTATTTACAAGTTCTATGAATTGCAATAATTTCCTTTTCCAATATCTTCTTTTACAAAATATTTTCAGTCTATAATTCCTTTTTTAAATGTTAATTTCTCTTCATCATAAGTAAAATATATGCACACATTATTGAAGAAAAATTATTTAATTAAAATGTTCAAAGTATATGTTACAAAAAACAAACATATTGACGTCTATAATACATTTATTTACTACACTGAAATAATCAAATTCTCAGATTAATAGATAGAGTTTGAAAAGCAGAGGTCTAAGAAATAGTGTAACATTTATTTTACATAAAAATGACTGTATATACATAATGATCACAAGTTAGCTTTTACTCAGACATTTCATGCTAACCTGTTTTTATTGCATTCGAGTTTTAAAACTAAGTATTTTTAATGATTCTTCTACTACTGTTTCAAAAATCTGATTTTTATGCCAGTCAGAAATGATTTTCTTCGAGTATACAGAATTAAATTATTTATTTCTGGATTAGTAATCGAGTAATTTAAAATATAATACTTAGTACTATTACAAAATTTAAGAAATCCAACTTTTAACATGCTGCTTTTTATCACATAAAAAAATTAACCAAAATGTAAACTTGTAATATTGAAAAATTTCTCTCTTAAGTAAAATTGCCACTACATAATTTCAGCACAAACTAAATATTACAGTATATAAAAGAATACAGTGTATTGCCTGTAAAATTAATGATACTTACATATTAACACAACCACCTTAGCTCAATTTGGATTTAACACATGAAAAGGTAAAAATTATTCATTGGGTGCCAGTTGATGCTTTGCACAACTTTTCTTAAATAGATACCCAAATTATTGATATCTATCATAAGTTGGCTAACATTATCGAATTATAAAAAGAAAACATACTTTAGAATTTGAAATATAAATTTTAATTATTAAATAAGGAAATAAAGCACGTTCATCTCCAAATCTTTCTGTAATTGTTTTGCCCTATTCTTTTCCCCAAGCGGTTTGTTTTTGCTTGAAAAAAAATTAAATAATTTCAGACACTCGGCATCACACAAACTTCAGCAGCATCGGCTATCTACCAAATGCATTTCCTTTTTCTTTCTTTTAGAAATTTTGTATTCCTGTAGAGTTTCCACTGTAGTTTTTTCCATTGTTGATAAATTCCAAAGAGCATATTTTAAAATTCAGGCAAAAAATATCACAATTTGTTCATAAAAATGTTGAAACTTGAAATACAACACAAAGAATGTATACGAAAATGGCGACATTGTCCTATTAAAGGACTGTTATGAGCATGGTTGCTAGAGTTTGACACATTTTAAAAATTTGACGAGTTCAACTGAGGTGATTGCAAGTAATAAAGTAATTGCATTGTAATATGTGCATTTTTACTGTTAAGAATATAAAATTTTTGCTTATAATAAATATCTGAATATGCTAATTATTTATTTGCCCTCTTATGTGATTTTGATAAATTAGACACTATTTATTTTACATCAGTAATCTTCAGACTAATTTTAAATTTAGTTTCAGTGTGAATTTCTTTTGTTCTCTGCTTTCTTATGTTTAAATTGACATCATGTAAAGCAACATAAAAAATATATGAAAAGCAAACAAATAAACAGATGAAAATTTATCAGTTCAGTTTCATAGATATTCCGTACAATAAAACCCCTAAGTTAATTAATAGGTGGGACTAATGAAAAGTACAACTTCACATACAGGATCTGACAGAAAAATACATAGAAACTTTAATAGATGATATCTATACATTGGCTTCTAAGTTGAATTATCTTTATAATATGTAGAATGATATTTCCTTAACATGTTCGTACTCTCGCATATATGTAACACATGACAGTGAACCAAAATGGATTTGGAGGACTCTGAGCGATGTTGTGTAGTAGAAGAAATCAGTTAGGCTAGAGGTCCTTCATCAAAAAATTATGGCAGAATGTGCAGCAGTCGCCTCAGACACATCGACTAAACATTGTTCAAATAACTGCTCAGTATTGTGCTATAACTCTAGCTGTTAATGGCTACCGCTGTGACTTAGCAATCTAAGTTACTGTACATATTCATAAATATTTTTATTAAACCTAGCATAGCCTCTGATATGTATGATTTAATTATAATTAAGTTCAATACTAAAGCACAAGAATTTACGAATAATCTTTGGAATATGGTAACAGGTAGTTTGGCGACATTTTGGTAAGGTGATAAAGGTTACTAGCTAGGACTTTAGCAGTGTACATGGATAAAGTCAAGAGTGTGCGCAATGCCATATTTGTGCAATTCTGGAATGTTTTTTTAAGTGAAAATAGGTCGACGTGTACATGGATACGGTGTTGTATGTGCAATTCTTAAAAACGCGGCAAGCAGTGGGCGATTCTGCACTTTGTCCCAATTTCAAACCTAATCTTCATTATGATTAAGCACTTTTGTTCCATAAAAGTTCTAGCATAAGCGTAATTCGGCTAGCAGATTGTTGGAAAAAAATGTTGAGTTAAAAAAAAAAGCCTGCGGCGTTCCGACAGATACTTCAACTTCTATTCATGAGATGGCGCCACGTGTAAAATCCAGCTCTTAATCGGAGCAGCAAAGCGACATCTTTACTCACTCAGACTTCTCGTCACACAACGGTACGCGAAGGTAGCATGAACTGTGTTCCGAGCTCTGTGTTGCTCTCTGCAATGTAATTTAAATTGTAATTTAGTATTTAATATATTTTTTTGTTATAGGAGATTGTCTACTCTTATTTTCTTTAATTATATCATGCATTAAGCACACACGACCACCAAAAGTGGTGACCTTTTGACTGAGCACGCTACTGAGAATGGATTTTCAACGACCCTAAGCCACGTGCATCCAAGGCATTCTAAAGAACTGACTAAAAATAACAACGAATATGGACATTAAACGTATGCTACAACGTACCCCTTCAATTATTTCTAGAAGTATTGATATATATTGCTTGTGTTTTTTTTTTCAAAGTCGTTCATATCATCGCAAGGAGCTTCAGCAAATCATCAATGTGATCTGTTCCGTTCCGCTGACTTCGCCAGTCGTGCAATAATTCTTCGATCATTCAACTTTTGTGACAAATGTAATACAATAGTGATTTTCGCTAAATGTGCTACATCAGCAATTTTTCTGCAACGTGCTACGGCAAAATTCTTCCCTCAGTGTTCGAAAGTAGCGAATTTTTTTCCCATGTGCTACAGGAGTGATTTCATTTTTCCTTCGAAAGTGCCTTTCATTGTGAAGTGGTGATATTGTGCGTGCGCAATACAAAATGAACGCATCATTTTTTTTTCTCAAATAAGGGTTTCTTTTCAAATGCATTTCGGTAAAATATTATTTGTGTGTGTATCATTACGTAAATTTTTTATGCATGGTTAAAATATTTATTGTTATGGCAAAATATCAATAGTGTATCATCTTGCTACAATATTTGTGCTGTTAAGTGTTTATTATTTAAAGTGAAAATTATCTATCAGTATGCCCGACGATATTCCACCAGAGCCACAAATCACACGCGTTGCGGTGAAGCCACCGCCTTTCTGGAAAAATAATCCTTCATTGTGGTTCGCTCAGATCGAAGCACAATTTTCTATCGCTCGCATTAGTGAGGATTCTACAAAATTCAACCATGTAGTTGCAGCAATTGAGTCTGATATTCTGAATTCAGTGCATGACTTAATTCTCAAACCACCTGATTGTGATAAATACCCCAAACTGAAACAGCGGCTCATTGAAATCTATTCAGAAAGTGAATCTTCAAAAATACGTACTTTACTACAAGGACTTGAACTTGGAGATCAGCGACCTTCATACTTGCTGTCACGAATGCGTGATCTGGCAGGAAGCCATTTTAGTGACGACTTGTTGAAGTCACTATGGCTTTCGCGTCTCCCTAATAACATACAAATAATTCTCGCTGCTTCTAATGAAGATCTAACCCGTTTAGCAGCAATGGCTGACAAAATTAATGAACTTGTTACTCCAGCTTATGTCAGTGCTGCTAATGCTGCACCTTCCAGTTCATCCCTCGAACAACAAGTAGCTGAATTAACCAAAAAAGTATCTGAACTCTCTACAAGTCTTCATGCTTCACGGAGATACAATCGATCAAATCAGGGCCCACGTAATAAATTTCGTGCCCGAAGCAGGAGTCAATCTCGTCATAATACTCGAACGCAGTACAAAGAACCCACAAGTGGCATATGTTTTATCATATGAATTTCGGCTCTCAAGCTCGCAAGTGTGCCCCTCCATGCACTTTTGTACAAGCGGGAAACTAAATGGGCGGTCTTCTGCTGGCCAACAGAATGTCCGCCACATCGACAGAATAGTACTGGCTGATCGTTCAACTCAGTTATGTTTTCTAGTAGGTACTGGAGCTGACATATCAGTGCTCCCGAGAACTAAAACAAATGCTCACCAGCTTAATAAACTTGTACTGTATGCAGCCAATGGTACCCAAATTGCAACCTACGGCACCAAACTATTGACACTTGATTTAAACTTGCGCCGGACTTTCAACTGGCCTTTTATTATTGCGGATGTAACTCAAGCAATTATTGGTGTCGACTTCTTGACACATTTCCACCTTCTAGTGGATGTCAAGAATAATTGCTTAATTGATGCTACAACTCAGCTGACATCACAGGGCCAAGCTTCTCACATATCGAACGTACAGTCGGTCACAAAAGTATTCAAACACCGGTACCCTATCAGAAAATGACAAGATGGCGTTTTTTTTCTCTTTCTCTCTGTGTGTCGTGTTATTCTATCCTAGGTTTTCTTCTCCCCCCCATCTTGGAAAAAACTGGAAAAAATTGGTTACGATCTCTTTTTGAATGGGGAGATGCCATTTTGAGAAAAAGCTGACGACCCTATCTTGGAGAATGAACATGACCGCTCTACACACCCTTTCACTCTCTCTCTCTCTCTCTTTGAATTGGAAAGCCATTTTGGGAAAAAGCAGACGACCCTATCTTGGAGAATGGAAATGAACGCCTCTCTTTCTCTCTTTGAAATGGGAAGCCATTTTGGGACCCTCTATTCTTGGGGAGGGAGAAAACTGAAGTCTGCACTTCGCTGTCTCTGAATGCGGAAAGCCATTTTGGGAAAAGCGGACCCTCTTCTTCTGATCTTGGAGAACTGGAAATGAACGCTCTACACGATCTCTCTTTGAATTCAGACGGTATTTTGGGACCTTCTAATGTTGGAAAACTGAAATGAACGCTCTACGCATTTTCTCTCTCTCTCTTTGACATGAGTAGCCATTTTGGAGGATTCTCCACCACCATCCTAACCTTGGAAAACTGAAATGAACGCTCTACACCTTCTCTCTCTCTCTCTCTTTCTCTGAAATGGGTAGTCATTTGAAAACTCCCTAACTTTGGAAAAAAACAGAAATGAACGCTCTACACCATCTCTCTTTGAAAATGGGGGGTGTCATTTTGAGACCTCCCTCCCCTAAACTTGAAAAAAAAAACCTGAAATGAACGCTCTACACTTTCTCTCTTTGGACATGAGTAGCCCTTTGGGGACCCTCTCCTCTTGGTAGGAAAAAAAAGAACTGAAGTGAAGGCTCTACACAATCTCTCTTGGAATGGGATCCATATTTCGGGAAACGTGGATCACCTCATGCTGGAAAACTGAAGTGAACCACCAAGATTGGACTCTATATAATATTTTTTTTAAATTGACATCATGACCCTCCTCCAATTTGTTATTAAAAAAGTTTTTTTGTTTTGGTTTTTATCCCATTTCCGATGTGATTTCAGAAATGCAATTCCATAACAGTTCAATTTCATTCGAGGTTAAATGATCTAAACAGTCTTTGACCCACCCATCCGTATGATTATTTTCTTCTCCTTCCTGTTGCACCAAATTTTGTAAGTCCATATAATCATTCCATACGGGAAGGGCTGGATCCTCACAAGGCTGTCTTGAAACACTTGGAGTCTCTTTGGGATGAGTGGAGGGATCTAGGATGTCTGGACCCGGCTGCGATTCTACCTCCATAATTTCTGGACCCGTTGGAACTTGTGAACCCGGCTGAAATTCTGCCTCTACGATTTCTGGACCCGTTGGAACTTGTGAACCCGGCTGACATTCTACCTCTACGATGTCGGGACATTTTGAAGCTTGTGGACCCGTCTGACATTCTACCTCTACGATGTCGGGACAGGTTGGAGGAGAAGAAGAAGAAGAAGAGGATACTGGAAGAGGTTCTGTCTGTGAGGAGTCCGAAAGAGGCTGCCTGTTTGAACAAGTCGGGGAAGAAGAAGAAGAAGCTTCTGGGTTCTGAAGCGGATCTTGCACGCCAGGTAGGTTCCGGTAAGTCGACCGTTTTTTAGGAGGTAATTTTTTTTCTTCCTCCTCATCTTCAATCGTGATGACTTCAATTTCATTCCGTTGCCGGGTCGATTTTGTTTCGGGCCATGACGGTTTGGTCCAGCTCCTCTTATCATCTAAGGAAGGGATGGGTAAAGGTGGCGGAGGGTTTTCTTCTTTTTCTTGAAACATCATCGGCGATTGGAAAGAAATCTCCTTTTTCAATTGTTTCCAAAGCGAGTACGAGCACCGATCGACGAGAAAGAGACTCTTTTGGGTTGTGACGATGAGATATTGCGTTTTCGGGGGAACGACATAGTTTTGAAAAGGTCTTAGAATATATTTCTTATATTTCATCCTGTCGCTGACTTTAAAACTTCTTTCCTTCAGATTGGGGGACGATGATTCGTAATAGGCGAGAGGAGCAGCTGTGGTTTGAACAATATGAACTTCGTCCTCAGCCGTCGTTCTCACTCCAAACGTAAAATATCGTTTCGTGAGAAAAATATTCTTCCACCGAAAACTCGTGCGCGGATCCGTATATCGCCGGTCTGTTTGAATGGGCCGTCTCAAAGCTCGATCCATCCGATTCCAAGAGAAGGGAGATTCCTCTTTCGTTTGTTGCGATTCGAATAAATTTCTGTATATATTCTGAACGAGCAGGTTGGAGGATTCGACATCTTGGTTGAAAGAAACGATCGCTTGATGAGGTGGTAAATGCGGAATAAATGTCGCACAATGACACGCCAAAAAGATTTTCAAGTTGGAGATTTGATTTAGCGTCTTCAAATCCTCCCCATTCGAAATCCGTTGAGTTGGAAAAACGTCTAATAACGACATGGCTCCCAATGGAAAAGAAATGATCTCGCCCAGTACTCTCGTCTTTTTATATATATAGACACACACAGACATACATAGAGGCTCTATGACGTCCGTTTTATTTGTTTTTTTTTGTTTCTCTCTCTCTCTTCTTTCCAAGAAATCTTATCTCCATGACCTCTTTTTCTTTTCTTAAAAGATGAATGTGTGTGGGAATGAGGAAGTGAAAGTAATAATTTAATAAACAAAAAATTATCCAACCATGACCTTCTTTTTTTTTCAAAGTCACCCTTTCCAATCCAAGGACGTCCAGAGATAGAGGAAGCAGGGAGAGAGGAGGAGGGAAGGGAAGGTCACACTCTCTTTCTCTCTATAAATAAAAGGGGAGAGCCCCAAAGTCGTATTTTTGTCCAAGTGGATCATGAGGAGGCATCCCCAGCTCACTACGTGTATTCCTTTCAAATATAAATATGTTGATCTTTCCTTTTATATCATCCAAGGAGTCGTTTACCTGAAAGCCTCCGATTTTTCAAAATGTGCGGGTTATCATACCGTGGGGAGTTGTCAAAAGATGCGGGACGAATTTTTATCCGACGAAAACGTGTTGATGGCTCGTGACATTCCACCTTTGGATGCACAAATTTTGTTAATGAAACGAGCCAAATATTTTTACACGTCCCACTTTCTAACCGTCTCGCAAATGAATAGGATTATGGATCGTCTTGAGAAGACAAAAGGGATTCTCGTTCATTTTAGTGAATGGTTGCACAAATGTCTGCACGAACCTCTCTCGATCGAGAAGACTGGGAAGAATACCTATTATATTCTTCTCAAGGACTCTCCTCCTTCGTCTCATCTTAGAGATGCCACGACTTTTGAAAAAATCCTCGAGCAAGAAAAAATAGAATGGTGGAACAACTACCCCATCCCTCTCCCCGAGCATCAAGAGGAGCCTGTTCAGAAGAAAAAGAAAAAACCTTTCCAAAAGCCTATCCTCATCCTCCTCGATAATGATGGGGATGAGGAGAAGCCTGTTCAGATTCCTCTCCGTTTGTCAAAACCCGTCGAAGATGAAAAACCTCTCCCTTTCTCAAGACCCCTTGAGGAAGAGAGACCCCTCGAGAAGGAGAGATCTCTCCCATTGTCAAACCTCCTCGAAGATGAAAAACCTCTCCCTTTCTCAAGACCCCTCGAGAAGGAGGGACCTCTTCCTTTATCAAACCCCCTCGAAGATGAAAAACCTCTCCATTTATCAAGACCCCTCGAAAATGAGGGACCTCTCGATTTGTCAAAACTCCTCGAGGATAAGGGAACCAAAACTTCTCTCTCTTTCGAAGAGGAGGGACCTCTCAATTTGTCAAGACCCCTCGAGAATAAGGGAACCGAAAATCCTCTCCCTTTCTCAAGACTTCTCGAGGAGGAGGAGGAGGAGGAGGAGGAGAGACCGCTCCATGTCTCAAGACAGGATCCCCCTCTATCTCTTGAGGATCCGAGGGAAACGATTCCTATTGAAAAACCATCTATCGACGATCCCCAGAAAAGGTCTTCGGAGGAGATTAGACTTCCATGTAGAAAACGAATCTGTCACAATCATAATAATAATAATAATAATAATAATAATATACCCCCTTCTCAACAACAGAATCCTACAACATTTGCAGATAAATGCATTCAAACCAATCCCTTTATAGTAACCCTTTTGATTGGAGAACCCGTGCATTAGCCTCGAAAAAAAAATGAGATTCTAGACTGTTCCTATGACCAGAATGTTAAGCCAAAAGATAGGTCTAGCTCAGAATTTTTCTTTTTAAAAGAAAATAAATAAATAATCCAAAGACTATTCGTAAATATAAATGGTAAAGTCTCGAGTCGGCTGGAAAAAAATTTTCAGAGCTGAGAAAAATTCTCCAACTCAAAAAAAAAAAAAAAAATTTTTGTTAATTTTTATCATGTCTTAGACATGATAAAAATTAACGACCCCCTTCCCTTTTCGTCTGGGAATATTGTCTCACTCTTTTGAAAAACAAATCGTGATTCATTCATGGAATGATTGCCATTAGAGAAAGGATGAGTCATGGTCTATTTTTAGAAAGGATGAAACATCCTTCCCAGACAAAAAGGGAGGGTCATAAATTTTTATCATGTCTAAGACATGATAAAAATTAACCAAAAGTTTTTTTTTTATTATTATTAGAGAATTTTATCTCAGCTCTGAGAAATTTTTTTTCTCCCAGCCGATTCGAGACTTTACCATTTTTTTAAAGAATGATTTCTCCCTGATCTATTATTTCAAAATTACAAGTTTCGCTTCAGAACCATCTGTGCTGTTGAAGAAGTAACGTGTTATATGTATTTTTTTTAATGAGTTCTGTCAAGATTGAATTGTACAGGATCGACCTTGCGAATTTCTTCTCTGTGTCTTTAAATAATAATGATACCGAACCGCTTTTTGTAGAGCGCAATGGAAAAAACCTTTTGTATGGTTAGGACAATTCATGTGTTCGACCCATTGTATTTGAGAATCTCTTGCGTCGATCCCGAAATGCAATAAATGGATCTTTGCAACCATTTCTCTAAAAACCGCCGTTTCATTTCTCCTCGCACCCAAATCATGGAAAAAGGTTCCGTCAACATCGTTAACACCCATGGAAAATAACTGTACGGAATTTCTCCTTCGTACCACGACAAGCCGTGATAATAATCACTCGCCCACACAGCGGTTCGTTTTTCTTTTTCGGTGAGCATTTGCCATGGAAACGGGGGTTTAAAAACAAATACCCCTCGAGAAGTACCGTCCAATGTGACGTAAGCCAATTCTTTCACAATAAAGGCTCCTTGAGAATCGTAGAAACCTTCAAAGTCGAGCACGAGTTCCATGTTTTTTATTTCTTTTTCTTTCCAAGGTGACCTTTATTATTATTATGATGGATGTGTATTGAGATACGCACGATATTATTCAAAAAACAAATATATATACGAATGTGACCTTTCCCAGAATTCATACGACCTGTCACGTACAACCTTCTCTCTCTCTCTATAAAAGAGGAGACGGCGAGAGAACGCTATCCATTTTTTCCTTCAGGACACACAGCGAGAGAGAGAGAGAGAGAGAATTTTGTTTTCTTTTTTTCTCAATTGAAGAAGATGGACATTTTGAGTGCCAAACCTCTCAAAGATTCCTACATTGTTCTGGACATGGAATACTTTCATTGTTATGATCCAAAGACGGGAGATATATGTTTCATCTTGAAAGAACTGGGCTACATCACTTGCGATTTAACCTTATGCGGATCCATGATTTTTCTCCCTCCTGTCCATTACGATGACTTATCGTCCCGCAATCAAGCTGTGGTCAACCAGACTACAAATAACCGACACGGCCTGCAATGGATCGAGGGTCGTCTTTCCTACGAGCATCTTCCTACGATCCTGAAAATACTGACCGAAAATGTGGAGACGATCTACGTCAATGGATACGATAAAGCCGAATTTTTCAGCAAGCTCTGCCAGCGATCCGTTTACGAGTTTTACATCCCAGGGAAAACCGAGTGGCGGAACAAGTCGAAATGCACGCGACACCAATATTTCCAAAAGGTGATTCATTGTGCCGAGAACAAGGTGAGAAATTTTCGATACCATTTGATGGAGGGTAGTTACGTTTTCCGGAAATTACATTGTTACCCCTCCGAGAGCAAAGCTGTCGAAGACGAAGAGGAGGCGGAAGAATCTCCCCAGGAGAACTCGTGCGACGATGAGGAGGAGGAGGAGGAGGATGAACTTTCTAATAATAATAAATGTCTAAGTTGGGATGCTTTAGAGACCCAAGAATATTGGTCTCAACCCTTATCTCACCTAGACCTGAAAGAGGATCCTCAAGTGTACTCTTTGTGGTCCTCTTCTAAAATTTGGTCTTGGAGAGAACCCTTGAATGTTCATGAATGAAATGGTATGTAAATCCCTAGAGAAAAAAAATAAAAAAAGTTCCTTTTTTTGTAATATGTTGATTTCTTTCCAATCCCATTTCTTTTCCATAACTCCAACCCAATCGACGAGAAGAAGAAGAATTTTCCAAGTTACACAAGACGTAGAAAGATTTCACAAGCATTTATAAATCACACGCTCCCACATGATATATGTATAGAGAGAAAAAGACCCTCTGTTCTCTAGCCAATACGTCAAGACTTCCCTAAACTAAGAGAGACCATGAGTACCGAGGAAACCTTAGCAGAGCAAGTGGAAAGACTTTCAAAGAGATTAGAAGAGTTAAGACGGGATAGATTTACAGTTCCGCCGACTAAAGAGGAAATTATCATCGATTTCAACAAACCGCTGTACTTTCATCCCCTACCCCAAACAATGAGACGAATGGACTCGCCGTTGAACAGTTCCAATGAGAAACAAAATGTCACTTATTTGAATAGCCAATTTCAACACATGAATATTTCATAAGTATTTTTTTGTTTTTTTCCCTAAAGCGTAGGGAGATCGGATCAGTAGTTTTCCCTTTTCATCGTCGAAAAAGATTGGGAGGAAAAATCTTTCTCAGCTCTCAAAAAAATTTTCAGCCTTAAAAAAAAAAAAAAAAAAAAAAAAAAAAACCTTTTTGTTAATTTTTATTATGTCTTAGACATGATAAAAATTAACTCTACTCCCCCTTTTGTCTGGGAATGTTGTCTCACACTTTCTAAAAATAGACCATCACTCCTCCTTTCCTAAAGAATAGAATTCCAAGAATGGGATCTGGTCTATTTTTAGAAACGGTGAGACCCTATTCCCAGACAAAAGGCGGGTAGAGTTAATTTTTATCATGTCTAAAGTTCAGGGTCCATCCATCTTCTTATGTGAAACGGTGACCCTGACGAGATCGAGATAAACAAGTCCTGTGAGTTGTTTTGTAATCTAGACGCGATCCAAGAAAGACTTTTTATTTTTTTTTTGAAATAGGCGGGGGGGGGTGGGGAGAGAAAATGTTCTCACGACCCTCAGATATCTTTTCATAAATATATTTTTTATCAAAGTGTTTCTTTCATCCCGATCCTTTTAAGAGGTTGGAATGACCCTGACATTTAGATGGGGTCGCGATCCCGACAGATGTCGCGCGAGTATAAAAGTGTGTGTCCTCCGCGAGATTTCTTCAGAGAACAGAAGAAGACGTGAACTGAGCTGGTAAGTCCCTTTGGTCCTATGAATATGGTTATCTATAAAATCGATTTGATTCTTAGTTTTTTTTAATAATCATAATAATCATAACTTCATTTAAAAAGACCTTTGAAACTTTGAGACTTCTTAACCCTTTGAAAAGAAAAATGTCTCTTTCAAGACGACGACTCTAAAACGTTTTATTGTTTTTTTTCCTTTCTAGATACTCTTTTTTTGCTCCTGTTTGTGGAAGACATCACCGTATTCATCGCCATGGCGTGTTCAGAAAACTTTATCGTGCTCGATCTAGAGGGTTTCCAGTCCTACAACCACAAGAAGGGTGAATTTACCTACGTTTTAAAAGAATTGGGCTATGCGACAAAAGATTTTTTGACCGTGGGATTGTTGACGTTTGCTCCTCCTCACCCCTTCCACCAACTGAGTGAAAAAAACCAAAAGACGAATGCCTGGCTGACGAGAAACCGGCACGGACTTCGTTGGAACGAGGGTCATATTCCCTACAGCCATTCAGGACGCATTCTCCAATCGCTCACTCACAGCTTCTCCACGATTTATGTGGTGGGATGTCAGAAAGCTAAATTCTTTGCTAAAGCCTTGGATTATCAAAAACCCGTGACGGAAATTTATGTGCCAGATGGAATCATTTGGAAGTATCGGGAAAAATGTGCCCGACATCATCACAGGAAGAAATATTTCCATTGTGCCGAAAACAAAGTGCGCAACTATCGATGGCATATTACGGAAGGAGATTTTCATATCAATCACGTCTATCCAGACGGAACGGAGAAAGAGGAGAGGATCCAGGAGGAAGCAGACAATCCTCTGCAAGCTTTTGATAAGGCCTACGATCAGTTAGAGAAGGATCCGTCCCCAAAAGCGTACGATGACCTCATCCAGAAATGGGATAATCTGTCCTGTTTCCAAGTGATGGAACATCCGGATGAGCATACGCCTTTCCACTTGATGGGCTCTTCTACTTCTTCTTTGTCGTCAACTTCCTCCAATAACTCGAGGAAGACGGAGGGTTGGGGAGACATACCTGAAAATATTCCCCATTACGATCCAGCAGCCTGTTGGGACGAACCTTCCAAAGAATCTCATGAGACCCCCAAAATATCTTCAGAGGATCCAAAGACAAAATCCACTGAGTGTTGGGACGATGAACGGACGACTCATGCACGAAAATCCACTAAGACTATGTCCACTGAGTGTTGGGACAATGAACGGACGACTCATGCTCCAAAATCTACTGAGACTATGTCCACTGAATGCTGGGACAATGAACGGACGACCCATGCTCCAAAATCTACTGAGACTATGTCCACTGAGTGTTGGGACGATGAAACCGAAAAGACGACAGAGAATTGGGATGACCGTTCTCAAAGGTATTTGAATTGATATATACATAAACTCAGGAGAAAAAAAAAGAAAAGATTTTTAGAAATAAGTAGGGAAAGGTTCTCCGCTTTCCCTATATTTATGGAAATGGACTGAGAAGAGAGAGAGAGACGAATCAGGAGACCAAAAAAAATGGGTCTTGGAAGGAATGAGTGCAAATGCATTCGATTCCTTCCGAGACCCATTTTTTTTGGGTCCCTCTCTCATCCAATCTTGGAAAAGAACTTTGTCCTATTTTTCTAGGTCCATTCAAAAAGAAATGAATCTATCCATAAATTTTCTTAAAAGAAAAAAACAAAAAGATCCATTACCTCTTGACGGTCCAAAGTCGAGAATCTTGGAAAACGTCATCCACTCTCCATCCAGTCAAGCTTCTCTGTAGAAAATCTAGTAGGTGCATCTGCATTCTTGAACACCCGGCAGTTATTATTGGACGCGAAACGTCGAATGCTGGAATAGTTAACAGTGAGCCCATTCTTAAAGAAACGGGGATGTTTTATTCATCCAGTCGAGTGCGGAAAAATTTCTGAGAGCCGGAGAAAAATTTCTCTGGTTGAAAAAAAAAAAAAAAAAAAAAATTACCCCCTTTTAGTCTGAAAATTGATGTCTTCAATTTTTCAATAATTGAAGACATCAATTTTCAAATTTTCAGACTAAAAAGGGGGTAATTTATTTTTCAGAAACTTTTCCCAGCCGACTCGATGTGAATAAAACTTTACTGTTTGTTAAGAATGTTATTTAATGGATCGATTTCAACCTATCGAGTTTCGCTTGAGTTCCGGCCGTGCTGTGGGCCCACCTGGATACAAGCTTTCCCCTTTTGGAATAGAATAAAACTTTACTGTTTTTTAAGAATGTTATTTAATGGATCGATTTCAACCTATCGAGTTTCGCTTGAGTTTTAGATGTGAATAAAACTTTACTCTTTTTTAAGAATGTTATTTAATGGATCGATTTCAACCTATCGAGTTTCGCTTGAGTTCCGGCCGTGTTGTGGGCCCACCTGGATACAAGTTTTCCCCTTTTGGAATAGAATTTCCGTCAAGGTAGGCTACTTTTCCTCTTTTTGCATTTTTCATGTCATTTCATTTGTATTACAATATACTGAAAACGGGCGTTCGAACTGATTTCTAGGCTATTTCTATACAAATGGAGCTCGATCCAAGAAAGAAATGATGTCTTTTTTTTATTTTGTGGACTGCCAATTTGTATTGGAATATACTGAAAACGGGTGTTTGAGTCGGTATTCAGTATATTTCAATACAAATGGAGCTCGATCCAAGAAAGAAATGATGTCTTTTTTTTATTTTGTAGACTGCCAATTTGTATTGGAATATACTGAAAACGGTTGTTTGAGTCGGTTTTCAGTATATTTCAATACAAATGGAGCTCGATCCAATAAAGAAATTATGTCTTTTTTTTATTTTGTGGACTGCCAATTTGTATTGGAATATACTGAAAACGGGCGTTCACGTCGGTTTTCAGTATATTCCAATACAAGTGGAGCTCGATCCAAGAAAAAAATGATGTCTTTTTTTTATGTTGTGGACAGCCAATTTTGTATTGGAATATACTGAAAACGGGCGTTCACGTTGGTTTTCAGTATATTCCAATACAAATGGAGCTCCATCCAAGAATGAAATGATGTCTTTTTTTTATTTTGTGGACAACCAATTTTGTATTGGAATATACTGAAAACGGGCGTTCACGTCGGTTTTCAGTATATTCTAATACAAATGGAGCTCCATCCAAGAATGAAATGATGTCTTTTTTTATTTTGTGGACAACCAATTTTGTATTGGAATATACTGAAAACGGGCGTTCACGTCGGTTTTCAGTATATTCCAATACAAGTGGAGCTCCATCCAAGGAAAAAAGTGATGTCTTTTTTTTATTTTGTGGACAACCAATTTTGTATTGGAATATACTGAAAACGGGCGTTCACGTCGGTTTTCAGTATATTCTAATACAAATGGAGCTCCATCCAAGGAAAAAAATGATGTCTTTTTTTTATTTTGTGGACAACCAATTTTGTATTGGAATATACTGAAAACGGGCGTTCACGTCGGTTTTCAGTATATTCTAATACAAATGGAGCTCCATCCAAGAAAAAAATGATGTCTTTTTTTTTTATTTTGTGGACAACCAATTTTGTATTGGAATATACTGAAAACGGGCGTTCACGTCGGTTTTCAGTATATTCCAATACAAGTGGAGCTCGATCCAAGAAAAAAATGATGTCTTTTTTTTATGTTGTGGACAACCAATTTTGTATTGGAATATACTGAAAACTGGCGTTCACGTCGGTTTTCAGTATATTCCAATACAAGTGGAGTTCGATCCAAGAAAAAAATGATGTCTTTTTTTTATGTTGTGGACAGCCAATTTTGTATTGGAATATACTGAAAACGGGCGTTCACGTTGGTTTTCAGTATATTCCAATACAAATGGAGCTCCATCCAAGGAAAAAAATGATGTCTTTTTTTTATTTTGTGGACAACCAATTTTGTATTGGAATATACTGAAAACGGGCGTTCACGTCGGTTTTCAGTATATTCTAATACAAATGGAGCTCCATCCAAGAAAAAAATGATGTCTTTTTTTTTATTTTGTGGACAACCAATTTTGTATTGGAATATACTGAAAACGGGCGTTCGAGTCGGTTTTCAGTATATTCAAATACAAATGGAGCTCCATCGAAGAAAAAAATGATGTCTTTTTTTATGTTGTGGACTGCCCTATTTTGTATGGGAATATACTGAAAACGGGCGTTCGAGTCCTTTTTCAGACTAATTCTATACACATTCCACTATATCAAAATGACGTCATCGTTGAGTCCAAACAGAGTCGTCCCCGGACAGAGTCGTCTCCGGACAAAGTCGTCCCCGGACAATTTTATACCGAATTTGTATAGAGATATACTGAAAATGGGCTTGAGGGCCGCTTTCTGGTATATTCCTATATACATTCGGTTGCATTCAGAAACAAAAAGAATGTCTTTTTGAATGGACAGGATGACTATGGAAACCGGATCTCTCTCTGTCTCTCTCTCTCTCTGCCAAGATTGGATGAGAGAGCGGCCCCTATTTGTATTGCAATATACTGAAAACGGGCTTTCGAGTCAGTTTCTAGACTATTTCTATAAAAATGGAGCTCTATTTACGAAAAAAATGATGTCTTTTTTTATTGTGTGGACAGCCCTATTTGTATTGCAATATACTGAAAACAGGCGTTCGAGTCGGTTTCTAAACTCTTCCTATACAAATTCCACCATCTATATAGAAATGATGTCCAAACAAAGTCGTCCCCGGACCATCTTGATGACCGAATATGTATAGAAATAGTCTGAAAATGGGCTTGAGGGCCGGTTTCTGGACGATTCCTCTACAAATTCGGCCGCATCCAGAAAAACAAAAATACATAATTTCTTTTTGGGTGGACAGGAGATGATAAATTTCTTTTCTCTCTCTCTCTCTCTCTCTCAAGATTGGAGGAAAGAGTGGCCCAAAAAAATGGGTCTCGGAAGGAATCGAATGCATTTTGTAATGCACTCATTCCTTCCAAGACCCATTTTTTTGGTCTCCTGATTCAACTCTCCAGTCTATGGTATAGGGAAAGCGGAGAACGTTTCCCCTTCCTTAAGCGACTGGAGACCATAGCGCATCATCATCATCATCATCACCATCATCCTCTTTCTGATACTTTTCAACGAAGGCTTGATGTCTCTGGATAATTTTGGAGAGATGATGGATCCCGAATTGAGTGATGAAAAAGAGAGGACTCTTTTTCCTTTCTTGTTCGTCTTGCACAGTCTCTCGGAGGGTGATATACGTTTCCCCGTCCTCCTCAATTTTCGTCAGAGGTCTCATGAATATTTTACACATCCAAGGGAAGAGCGACTTGTTATGCAGGGATTTCGAAGCGACGAAGGCCGCTTCATTCGAAGTGAGCACAATCTGGTTCGGATGACCCCATTCTTTGGAGTAGTTGTCCAAATCGCCTAGTCGAAGAAAATGGTGTCGATTAGGAAAAAAGACATGGAGAACACTCGTCGTATGCGAGACGTTCGTAGGCAAGAGAGTCAAGATATCTTTGGCATTCCAGTACAGGAATCCTAGATCCACATACGCGTGCACGTAATAGTCATCGTTATATTCCAGTTTGAGCAGCATGGCTTTTGTATTTTATTTCCGTTCTCAAGGCGAAACACTCGTCTGATATGAACAAGAGCTCGCTGGCGATCCGTTTATATAGACTCCTCAGAGAGAGAGGGAGAGGGGAGGAACAAGGTTGATGAATTCTAAAATAAAAAAAAATGATAAAATATGAGTGTTTGTGAAGGTCATAGAGAGATGATTTATAAAGTTGTTTTATTTTTTATTTTCTCAAAAGAAAAAACCAAAAGGGTCCCATTCCATACGACATAACCTTTGAGAAGGTGACGGGGTCGAAATGGGTGAAGATGGGTAGCGTGAAGCGGGGGACACCTGGATCAGGATTCCCGATTAGGGTAGAGAGGGAGGCGTGTTGCCTTTTCAACAGCCCACAGTGTTCTGAACAGAAACGTGGAATGTTTTTATAGAAAAGAGAAGAGTTGAAAGTGAAAGTCGAAAAACCAAATGAGATCGGCTGGCAAAATATTTTCAGAGCTCAGAAAAAAATTCTGAGATGTAAAAAAAAAAAAAAAAAAAAAAAAAAAACACTTTTTGTTAATTTTTATCATCTCTTCTAGACATGATAAAAATTAACTCACCCCCCTTTTGTCTGGGTATGTTGTCTCACCGTTTCTAAAAATAGACCAGAACCCAGTCTTTTCTTTGAATTCTATTCTTTAAAAGGATGACTCATGGTCTATTTTTAGAAAGTGGGAGACAACATTCCCAGACAAAAGGGGGGTGAGTTAATTTTTATCATGTCTAGAAGACATGATAAAAATTAACAAAAAGTTATTTTTTTTCTTTTTTTTTTTTTTTTTACATCTCAGAATTTTTTTCTGAGCTCTGAGAAATTTTTCCTAGCCGATCCCATTTCGTTTTTCGACTTTCACTTTCAACTCTTCACTTTTCTATAAAAGCATTCCACGTTTCTGTTCAGAACAGTGTCTCTCTCTACCCAAATCTGAAACCCTATCAGGTTCTTTGTTTCTTCTAACCTTCTTCGGAAACATACAATGACCTGACTAGAACAGAGAGCTTACTAAAGCTATGTTCACTAATTGTAGTAAGTAGACAGGATACAGACGAAGGGTATACAAAACCCTTTATTTTTTCTTTATATACAATGACTTCCGTACTTCGGAATACAATGACCCTCCACTCGGGGTCTAACTTAAAAGATATCAAAATAAAACTAAACTCTAATTTAACTTTAGAATAAGATTGGCCTTATAATAACAGAAAGCGTATGTAGCACAGAGACTGTGAACACTACAATACGTTTAATTTATCAAGAGGATTAAAACCTCTGGCCTGGAAGGCAAAGTAGCAACTGCGTAACTTCTAAGGTAAGCGGCCTGCTTCGAACTCACGGCTTCCTCTCTTCTGCTTGGCAAAAAGGCCACACTTAAATACTTGGCGTTCGCCAGACAACTTTGCATAAACTCCTTCACGCTTATAATTCTGGCCGGAAGTAGAAAATAAGAAGTGATAGTAAAGATTTAAAATAAAATAAACGTTAGTAAAACTTAAGATCCTTACATACTTCCCGCCAGAGTTAATTAGTTTGAAACTGAGGTCTAAAACGACCTTGTTGAAAACTTTTAGCTCTAGAAACTAACGCGAGGCCAAACTTTTACAATCATAACTTAGCTAGAAACTAGAAAATTTTAAAAGAAAGAAATTTGTTACAATAGCAGCTCCCGGAATATACAACAATCTTTTTTCTCTTTCATCTGTACTGCATCAAAACAGGAGCTTTATTCAATTCTGGTTCCTTCCAGAGATCTGGAAGGAAAACTAGTTTAATGAAATGTTACAGAATGACATTGCAAATAACATATAGAATATACTTTTCTTAACATTCTTATTTCATTCATGACTATTTTAATTATCTCTCCCCGTGCTCTCTGACATGTGTTGTAAAAACACCAAACACGAATGTGTTTCTGTCTATGTGTTCAAGACTTCCTCCTACAATCAAAACACTAATGTGTTAAAATTCAACATACGAGACCTCTTAACACACCCTAATTTCAACTCTAGACCCTGAGGTACTATTCTGAAAGTGGCTAACTCTAAAGTGTAGCGTCAGAGAGCCTAACTACATCATTCAACCTTTAACACATATTCACCATGATTTAATCTTTACAGTCACACGAATAACAAATTTTTTAACATTACTTTCACTTTTACCATATCACGTTATTTCTAAACATTCAAAATAACAGTTCACATGTATACAAGAACATATCAAGATGCCGTTAATTTTACACATTTGAAAACATACATTAGTAGTACATTGTTAACTTCTATTCTTTTCAAAGCAAGTGCCAATTCTTTCTACATTGAAATAATACTACATTTCAAAAAGTCTTTCAGACTAAAACTTCTTTCTTGTTAGAATGTTTTAAATAAAATTTATACAATAACTTTTTACAATATTTAAGTCTTTATACAACGCTATTATACATCAACTTTAGTTTTACGCGCGAGTAATTGAAAAACATAATAAGAAAATCGGTCACAACTCATTTCTCGCCCTTTTGGAGATAAAGGTAGACCTCGCATGAGGTAAAACTTCTTGAAATCTGCCACTTGCAGTAAGAATGAAAGATTAACTTAAGTTTGTAAAGTAACATAAAATTTTACTTATCTTTGTAATATTCAGACATCCTTTTCTGGGCCCAGTCTTTAAAGGTGCTGCAGACCGTAGCTTGGTTGATCCTCCTTCTTGTACGGGCTCGCCCTTCAGTGCTTTCCTCTGGAAGCTTCCGTTTTTCACCACTACGGCCACCCTTGAACATCTTCCTTCTGTCCTCTGCTTGTGGTCTTGGCCGTTTGAAGGCAGCTGGTCTTGGTGGAACCGGGAAACTTCTGTCATGATCCTGCTTGGACCTCGTTGTTGGCCGTTCAAATTTTTCTTGTACTTTTTCCTCCGCCGCTGATGGCCCTTCCGCAGTTCGGCGACTTTTGCTGCGGAGAGTTCTGTCGGATGAGTCAATCTTCCGTTTCACAGCCGGGTTATAGTTGCCGTCCTTTCTCCCGGTCTTTTCCACATACGTCGTCCTTCTCCCTTCTTCATTCTGGGGGTGTTCGTGAACTCTGTTTTTTGGACGGTGGAACGGATTCTTTTTCTTTGTACCTTCAATTTTTCCGCGGGGCACTTTTCTTTTCACTTGCTTCTGTCTCTCATTGGCTTGCCCTTGTACTTGTCGTTTTCCCACCTCTGGAACTTGTACCTGCGGTGTCTGCCGTACCGGATCCTGCAAAAGATCTGAAAAGATTTGCATTTTATTACGGTCATAGAATGGTTTTATCTGGTCAATGTTTGCGGAACAGGTTTCACCATTTCTTGCCTTTAACACTACAACAGCGTGAGTTATTTTTTCTATAACATATGGTCCTTCAAAGCGTGGAAAAAATTTGGCAGTTTTATCTTCTGGTGCTGAAGAAAGTGAATGCTTAATTTTTAGTACTTCATCCCCTACTTTATAAGTTACTCCCCGTCGTTTCAAGTCATAATACAATTTTTGTTTTCTTTGTGCTACTTCCGTATTCTTTTTTGCTTCTTTTATTAGTTTTTCTATATCACCCATTTTAAATTCTGGGGCTCTTTGTTGCACATAAAATAGTTTATCTAACGGTGTTATAACCTTTCTGCCTAGAAATAACTCAGCAGGAGTTTTGCCCGTTGTATCATGTTTTGCGGTCCTAAGGGCGAAAGCAAATTCATTGACATAGTTATCCCAGCTTTTATGAAAATTTTTAACATAACTACGGATAATTTTCACTATATTTCTGTTGACCCGTTCCGCTATATTTGATTGCGGCCGATACGGGACCATTTTTAAATGACGTATGCCCAGTTTTTGGCACATGTCTTCAAATATATTACTTACAAATTGAGGACCATTATCCGATATAACTTTTAGGGGCGCCCCGTATTTTAAAATATATTTATTTAAAATAGAATCGGTAACTAATTTCGCGGAGGCTCGTTTTAAGGGAACAATTTCGGTCCATTTACTAAAATGATCAACTATAACAAGGAGATAGCGACTTTTGTTTAACTGACTTTTTGGGAAAGGGCCCAATAAATCGATGCCGATTATTTCATTTGGAAATTCGGATTTAATACTATTTAGAAACCCGGCCGGGCGGAAATTAATATAATTAACGGCTTGACATGTTGCGCAGGACTGGACATACGCCCTTGTTAACTTTTGCAGTTCAGGAAAGTAGACTGCCTCGCGTACGCGTTGAGTAGTTTTTCGAATACCAGCATGAGAAGCTAAAGGGCTGTCATGGAGCTCTTGCAGGATATTTAATCTAAGACTAGCTGGGATAACAGGTCGAAATTCGTTGTTGGAATTCGTAGTTTTTGTATAAAATAATAGACCATCTATTAGTTCGTAATGGGCCGCCCTATTTCTTATCGCCACAATATCTTGGTGGCTAAAATTTTCAGGATCCTTCAAATACTCATAAATACTTCCAAACTCAGGATCCTTACCCAGTTCGGTTATTACAGTTTCTCGGGAATTTATTGTACACGCTGTCAGCATTGCAACTTTTACGGTATTACCCTGTTCGTCTAATTTAATTCGTGACAGGGCATCTGCTACGATATTTTCCTTTCCGGGGGTATGCTTGATTACCAGATTATATTCTTGCAGCTTGAGTGCCCATCTTATTAACCTTGGGGATAAATTTTTTCCAGAGTACAATCTAGTTACCGCCGCATGATCAGAATATACTGTTATCGGCGCCTTTCCAAAATAGACTCGGAACTTTTGCACTGCTAACAGAACTGCAAGTGCCTCTCTCTCGGTCGCGGAATAGTTTCTTTGTGTTTGATTTAAAGTTCGGCTAAAAAATGCTACTGGCTGCTGATTTTGCGAAAGTACCGCTCCTACCGCATAATCCGAAGCATCCGCTGAAATTTCTAAATTTTCATCCTTTTCAGGAAATTTCAACACAGGGGCTTGCGTTAATGCTTGTTTTAATTTTTCGAAAGCACTATTGGCTTCGGCCGTCCACGAGAATCTTGCCTTTTTCGTTTTTAATTTTAACAATGGCTCAGCGATAGCCGCAAAATCTTTTATAAAGGACCTATAATATGAACAAAGTCCTAGAAAAGAAGAGAGCTTCTTTGCCGTGTTTGGAGTCGTATACTTTTGTACAGCGATTATTTTTGATTCATCTGTCTCGATCCCTTTTTGCGATATTTTGTAACCTAAATATTTTAATTCAGGGGCTGTAAATTTGCACTTTTCGACATTAACTTTTAGACCGGCCTCATTTAATAAAGAAAACACCTGTCTTAAATCCTGTACATGTTGGTCTAGATTATCACTAGTAATAATGATATCGTCTAAATAGATAAATGTAGACTTTCCGAGAACAGGTCTTAACACAATGTCCATGCATCGCTGAAATGTTGCTGGGGCGCCTGAAAGGCCAAACGGCATTCGCAAAAATGCATAAGTGCCAGACTTGGTTATAAAAGCAGTCTTAGGCACGTCCTCAGGCCTGATCCCTATTTGAAAATAACCATTCGTTAAGTCTAAAGTTGTCATAAATTTGGTTGATTTTATGTTCCTTAAAATTTCTTCTATAATCGGTAACGGATATACCGGATATTTCGTTATGGAATTTAATTTACGGTAATCAATAGCGAATCTCCACCTTTTTGGATGCTCCAAAGGATAATCATTATTTTTCTTACATAAAACCACCGGACTAGCATAACTACTTGAGATAGGCGTTACGATCTTTTTACGTAGCATATCGGTAATATGCCATTCTATAATTTTTTCCTTATTCTTATCATACCGGTATGGTTTTTGACGAACCGGCAATGCATCTCCGGTGTCAATACTATGGTTAGTAACCTGGGTAAATCCTGGAATATCACTAAATAAGGAAGCAAATTCACTTACCACTTGTCGGATTCTATCTTGCTCGTCATTAGGCAGGTGGTCGAGATTTAACCTTGGCGGTTCAACCTTTTCTACACGCACTGGTTTCATCGTCAGCTTAAGAGACGCTTCATTAAAATCCAGTGTAGCTTGTGCGTCTGAAAGAAAGTCTATTCCTAGTATTAAGTGTGCTTGCAAATTATTTACTATAAAAAACATCACCTTTACTTGTTCGTCCTTGATACGGATGTACAAAGGTACTTTACCTACGCACTTACATTGTTCTCCTTGCGCCGCTAATACTGTTGTATTATCCGCATTATATATGCGGTATTTGCGAAAATACTTTCTAAAAAAGACTTCTGCCACACAGGAACACTGCGCGCCGGTATCCAGGAGTGCGGTGGCCGGGATATTATTTACCAAGACTTCAATCTTCGGAAGAGTTAAATTTTTCACCATTACTGTATTTAACTTGTAGGAAGAGGGGTTTTCGTGGCCTTCGGATTTCCGCACCCTCTCGTCAGCAGAAATCCGTTTTAGTTTAAATTATTTTTCCTTTCGGTGCTTTCCTTCTTTCTCCACTGGCCTTGAGACTTTTTTCCTGGGTTGCTATTGAACTGTCGACGTTCGCCGGCTGTTTTTGAATGCTCGGGTTTCCTTGCCCACTGATTCGCTTTTTCTCCGTAGCCATGTGCTTGAGTTTGCTGTAGTCTTGGCGTACCAAATTGGTTTCGCTGTTGATATTGGCGTCTTCTTTCGACGTCCGCCGTTCTTCTACTTTCAAACTGGATTGCTAGCTCAAATAATTTTTCCAGTGTAGTCGGATTTCTCAATTCAATAAAGTCTTGCACTTGGGGTAGTAACCTCGGCAAAATCACTTGAATTATTTCAGGATCCGGACGGTTTCCATACAAGAGCTTGAAAACGTGAATTTTTCTTAAAATAAAGCTCGAGATGTTTTCCATTCTTTGTTGATATATACTGAAAATTTCTGTTTCTAATTTCGCACGATCCCTTACAACAGGGAAGGCTTTTAGTAGGGCAGTCTTGAAATTGGCCGGAACTCAAGCGAAACTTGATAGGTTGAAATCGATCCATTAAATATCATTCTTAACAAACAGTAAAGTTTTATTCACATCGAGTCGGCTGGGAAAAGTTTCTGAAAAATAAATTACCCCCCTTTTTAGTCTGAAAATTTGAAAATTGATGTCTTCAATTTTTGAAAAATTGAAGACATCAATTTTCAGACTAAAAGGGGGGTATTTTTTTTTTTTTTTTTTTTTTTTTTTTTTTCAACCAGAGAAATTTTTCTCCGGCTCTCAGAAATTTTTCCGCACTCGACTGGATGAATAAAACATCCCCGTTTCTTTAAGAATGGGCTCACTGTTAACTATTCCAGCATTCGACGTTTCGCGTCCAATAATAACTGCCGGGTGTTCAAGAATGTAGATGCACCTACTAGATTTTCTACAGAGAAGCTTGACTGGATGGAGAGTGGATGACGTTTTCCAAGATTCTCGACTTTGGACCGTCAAGAGGTAATGGATCTTTTTGTTTTTTTCTTTTAAGAAAATTTATGGATAGATTCATTTCTTTTTGAATGGACCTAGAAAAATAGGACAAAGTTCTTTTCCAAGATTGGATGAGAGAGGGACCCAAAAAAAATGGGTCTCGGAAGGAATCGAATGCATTTGCACTCATTCCTTCCAAGACCCATTTTTTTTTGGTCTCCTGATTCGTCTCTCTCTCTCTTCTCAGTCCATTTCCATAAATATAGGGAAAGCGGAGAACCTTTCCCTACTTATTTCTAAAAATCTTTTCTTTTTTTTTCTCCTGAGTTTATGTATATATCAATTCAAATACCTTTGAGAACGGTCATCCCAATTCTCTGTCGTCTTTTCGGTTTCATCGTCCCAACACTCAGTGGACATAGTCTCAGTAGATTTTGGAGCATGGGTCGTCCGTTCATTGTCCCAGCATTCAGTGGACATAGTCTCAGTAGATTTTGGAGCATGAGTCGTCCGTTCATTGTCCCAACACTCAGTGGACATAGTCTTAGTGGATTTTCGTGCATGAGTCGTCCGTTCATCGTCCCAACACTCAGTGGATTTTGTCTTTGGATCCTCTGAAGATATTTGGGGGTCTCATGAGATTCTTTGGAAGGTTCATCCCAACAGGCTGCTGGATCGTAATGGGGAATATTTTCAGGTATGTCTCCCCAACCCTCCGTCTTCCTCGAGTTATTGGAGGAAGTTGACGACAAAGAAGAAGTAGAAGAGCCCATCAACTGGAAAGGCGTATGCTCATCCGGATGTTCCATCACTTGGAAACAGGACAGATTATCCCATTTCTGGATGAGGTCATCGTACGCTTTTGGGGACGGATCCTTCTCTAACTGATCGTAGGCCTTATCAAAAGCTTGCAGAGGATTGTCTGCTTCCTCCTGGATCCTCTCCTCTTTCTCCGTTCCGTCTGGATAGACGTGATTGATATGAAAATCTCCTTCCGTAATATGCCATCGATAGTTGCGCACTTTGTTTTCGGCGCAATGGAAATATTTCCTCCTTTGATGATGTCGGGCACATTTTTCCCGATACTTCCAAATGATTCCATCTGGCACATAAATTTCCGTCACGGGTTTTTGATAATCCAAGGCTTTAGCAAAGAATTTAGCTTTCTGGCATCCCACCACATAAATCGTGGAGAAGCTGTGAGTGAGCGATTGGAGAATGCGTCCTAAATGGCTGTAGGGAATATGACCCTCGTTCCAACGAAGTCCGTGCCGGTTTCTCGTCAGCCACGCATTCGTCTTTTGGTTTTTTTCACTCAGTTGGTGGAAGGGGTGAGGAGGAGCAAACGTCAACGATCCCACGGTCAAAAAATCTTTTGTCGCATAGCCCAATTCTTTTAAAACGTAGGTAAATTCACACTTCTTGTGGTTGTAGGACTGGAAACCCTCTAGATCGAGCACGATAAATTTTCTGAACACGCCATGGCGATGAATACGGTGATGTCTTCCACAAACAGGAGCAAAAAAAGAGTCGAAAAGGTATATACGTATAACAGGGAAGATCTAGAAAGGGAAAAAAAAACAATAAAACGTTTTAGAGTCGTCGTCTTGAAAGAGACATTTTTCTTTTCAAAGGGTTAAGAAGTCTCAAAGTTTCAAAGGTCTTTTTAAATGAAGTTATGCTTATTATGATTATTAAAAAAAACTAAGAATCAAATCGATTTTATAGATAACCATATTCATAGGACCAAAGGGACTTACCAGCTCAGTTCACGTCTTCTTCTGTTCTCTGAAGAAATCTCGCGGAGGACACACACTTTTATACTCGCGCGACATCTGTCGGGATCGCGACCCCATCTAAATGTCAGGGTCATTCCAACCTCTTAAAAGGATCGGGATGAAAGAAACACTTTGATAAAAAATATATTTATGAAAAGATATCTGAGGGTCGTGAGAACATTTTCTCTCCCCACCCCCCGTCTATTTCAAAAAAAAATAAAAAGTCTTTCTTGGATCGCGTCAAGATTACAAAACAACTCACAGGACTTGTTTATCTCGATCTCGTCAGGGTCACCGTTTCACATAAGAAGATGGATGGACCCTGAACTTTAGACATGATAAAAATTAACTCTACCCGCCTTTTGTCTGGGAATAGGGTCTCACCGTTTCTAAAAATAGACCAGATCCCATTCTTGGAATTCTATTCTTTAGGAAAGGAGGAGTGATGGTCTATTTTTAGAAAGTGTGAGACAACATTCCCAGACAAAAGGGGGAGTAGAGTTAATTTTTATCATGTCTAAGACATAATAAAAATTAACAAAAAGGTTTTTTTTTTTTTTTTTTTTTTTTAAGGCTGAAAATTTTTTTGAGAGCTGAGAAAGATTTTTCCTCCCAATCTTTTTCGACGATGAAAAGGGAAAAACTACTGATCCGATCTCCCTACGCTTTAGGGAAAAAAAAACAAAAAAATACTTATGAAATATTCATGTGTTGAAATTGTCTATTCAAATAAGTGACATTTTGTTTCTCATTGGAACTGTTCAACGGCGAGTCCATTCGTCTCATTCTTTGGGGTAGGGGATGAAAGTACAGCGGTTTGTTGAAATCGATGATAATTTCCTCTTTAGTCGGCGGAACTGTAAATCTATCCCGTCTTAACTCTTCTAATCTCTTTGAAAGTCTTTCCACTTGCTCTGCTAAGGTTTCCTCGGTACTCATGGTCTCTCTTAGTTTAGGGAAGTCTTGACGTATTGGCTAGAGAACAGAGGGTCTTTTTCTCTCTATACATATATTATGTGGGAGCGTGTGATTTATAAATCCTTGTGAAATCTTTCTACGTCTTGTGTAACTTGGAAGATTCGTCTTGTGTAACTTGGAAAATTCTTCTTCTTCTCGTCGATTGGGTTGGAGTTATGGAAAAGAAATGGGATTGGAAAGAAATCAACATATTACAAAAAAAGGAACTTTTTTTTTATTTTTTTCTCTAGGGATTTACATACCATTTCATTCATGAACATTCAAGGGTTCTCTCCAAGACCAAATTTTAGAAGAGGACCACAAAGAGTACACTTGAGGATCCTCTTTCAGGTCTAGGTGAGATAAGGGTTGAGACCAATATTCTTGGGTCTCTAAAGCATCCCAACTTAGACATTTATTATTATTAGAAAGTTCATCCTCCTCCTCCTCCTCCTCATCGTCGCACGAGTTCTCCTGGGGAGATTCTTCCGCCTCCTCTTCGTCTTCGACAGCTTTGCTCTCGGAGGGGTAACAATGTAATTTCCGGAAAACGTAACTACCCTCCATCAAATGGTATCGAAAATTTCTCACCTTGTTCTCGGCACAATGAATCACCTTTTGGAAATATTGGTGTCGCGTGCATTTCGACTTGTTCCGCCACTCGGTTTTCCCTGGGATGTAAAACTCGTAAACAGATCGCTGGCAGAGCTTGCTGAAAAATTCGGCTTTATCGTATCCATTGACGTAGATCGTCTCCACATTTTCGGTCAGTATTTTCAGGATCGTAGGAAGATGCTCGTAGGAAAGACGACCCTCGATCCATTGCAGGCCGTGTCGGTTATTTGTAGTCTGGTTGACCACAGCTTGATTGCGGGACGATACGTCATCGTAATGGACAGGAGGGAGAAAAATCATGGATCCGCATAAGGTTAAATCGCAAGTGATGTAGCCCAGTTCTTTCAAGATGAAACATATATCTCCCGTCTTTGGATCATAACAATGAAAGTATTCCATGTCCAGAACAATGTAGGAATCTTTGAGAGGTTTGGCACTCAAAATGTCCATCTTCTTCAATTGAGAAAAAAAGAAAACAAAATTCTCTCTCTCTCTCTCGCTGTGTGTCCTGAAGGAAAAAATGGATAGCGTTCTCTCGCCGTCTCCTCTTTTATATATATAGAGAGAAGGTTGTACGTGACAGGTCATATGAATTCTGGGAAAGGTCACATTCGTATATATATTTGTTTTTTGAATAATATCGTGCGTATCTCAATACACATCCATCATAATAATAATAAAGGTCACCTTGGAAAGAAAAAGAAATAAAAAACATGGAACTCGTGCTCGACTTTGAAGTTTTCTACGATTCTCAAGGAGCCTTTATTGTGAAAGAATTGGCTTACGTCACATTGGACGGTACTTCTCGAGGGGTATTTGTTTTTAAACCCCCGTTTCCATGGCAAATGCTCACCGAAAAAGAAAAACGAACCGCTGTGTGGGCGAGTGATTATTATCACGGCTTGTCGTGGTACGAAGGAGAAATTCCGTACAGTTATTTTCCATGGGTGTTAACGATGTTGACGGAACCTTTTTCCATGATTTGGGTGCGAGGAGAAATGAAACGGCGGTTTTTAGAGAAATGGTTGCAAAGATCCATTTATTGCATTTCGGGATCGACGCAAGAGATTCTCAAATACAATGGGTCGAACACATGAATTGTCCTAACCATACAAAAGGTTTTTTCCATTGCGCTCTACAAAAAGCGGTTCGGTATCATTATTATTTAAAGACACAGAGAAGAAATTCGCAAGGTCGATCCTGTACAATTCAATCTTGACAGAACTCATTAAAAAAAATACATATAACACGTTACTTCTTCAACAGCACAGATGGTTCTGAAGCGAAACTTGTAATTTTGAAATAATAGATCAGGGAGAAATCATTCTTTAAAAAAATGGTAAAGTCTCGAATCGGCTGGGAGAAAAAAAATTTCTCAGAGCTGAGATAAAATTCTCTAATAATAATAAAAAAAAAAAACTTTTGGTTAATTTTTATCATGTCTTAGACATGATAAAAATTTATGACCCTCCCTTTTTGTCTGGGAAGGATGTTTCATCCTTTCTAAAAATAGACCATGACTCATCCTTTCTCTAATGGCAATCATTCCATGAATGAATCACGATTTGTTTTTCAAAAGAGTGAGACAATATTCCCAGACGAAAAGGGAAGGGGGTCGTTAATTTTTATCATGTCTAAGACATGATAAAAATTAACAAAAAGTTTTTTTTTTTTTTTTTTTTTAATAGCTCTGAGAAATTTTTTCCAGCCGACTGGATTCACAAGTCATCACCATTTTTTTTAGGAATGAACTCTTTCTTATCTATTTAAGCATTTCGAGTTTCGCTTCAAATGTGTACGTGCTGTTGAAGAGGGACCCACCTAGATCCTAGTTGACTCATTCATGGGGAAGGAAAAAAAAGTATTCTATAACGTGTTGGATTATGTTGGAGGTAAATCTCTTTCTTTTTCATTTTTTTCTAAAGATTTATGAATGACAAATGGAAAGGTTTCTTTCTTGTACTCTTGAAGGCGATGAAAATAAAACAAAGCTTCTTGGAAAGCACAATATTTGGTCCGACCTATATGTTTCGGACAAAACGATGAGTATTCATAGTTCATTGGTATGGGCGCGGTATGAAACGCCTCCTTGTTCTTGGAGACGAAATTGAAATAAATAGGACGGGCCAGTATCTGGTACAAAACATTAATTTTCCAATAATGAGGGCAGTAAATGTTTTTATATCCTGCCGTTAGAGCTACGAGAAACGGTTTTAATTGATCGTACGGCAAATGACCCTCATTCCATGAAAAGCCATGCGTTATATCCGCTAACGGTAAATGAACACTCGATACACTTTGTTTGGTGGAATAGGATAATTCAGACCACGGTATGGGTGGTTCCACGTAGATAATGCCTTGGGAACGATCATGGGTGATATAAGCCACTTCTTTAATAATATAGTCGGAAAAGTCATCATTATAAGAAAGATTGAGTTCTTTGGCGAGAGGATCACCATTCAATTCGAAACCTTCGAAATTGAGAACGATATAGGATTCCATGTTTTATTTTTATCGGTCATCTTGTTTCAGGAGAACATTGAATCTAAAATTCTCTACGGTTATCACATGAAAATCTCTCAATTTGTTTTTTAGATAGGTGGCTCCAACTAAGTGGATGGATTGAGTCCCATATTTTTTCTTTAATTGTTGGAAACAAATCCGCTCTGATGCTTGTACTGCAATAGGTCCTAGACGTATCTTATCCTTGCGAGTGAACAGAGTTATATATTCTATACCCACTCGATGTTGACGAAACTTTTGTAGAAATTGTATTAAGGACCAAGATTGAAGACCCAAGGTCGATTTTAAATCTCTTTCCAAATCAAACGTGGCAGTATGGGAAATAAGAACAATATATCGAAAGGAGGGACCTATTTGTCGATTGAACCGTTCGGTGATTCGCCATGGAAGAAAGGTTGAATCATTCATTTTTTTTTCAATTTAATTTAATTTTTTTTTCTTCTTCGGTTCGAAGGATTAAACAAGCATGGCAGAGTATTACGATATTTCTGTTTTGAAAACTATTCAATTACCGATTGATCGACTCATCCGATTCGTGATTGGGCAAAATCCTCAACTTGAAAACTATCAAGCGACGTACCGGTTTCTGAATTTATTTTTTGAGATTACGCCCCGACTCGTTCGAGATTTTCAATCACAGGCCGTTGCTCATATCCGTCACGTGTTAGATAATATGTCGCAATATGGACACCTATATCTTTTAATCGATCAGCAGCCCCTGTTTAATGCCCTGGAATGGAATGATGAAGAATTTATTTTATCGAATGAAGAAGTCTTAGACCCTATTCGCAAAATGGCCAGTCAGTTTTTTCCTAAAGATTCTGCTCATTACCATATCACTTGCATCTATCTCTTATATTTTTACGCACTACTCGCGAATCCGAAATATACTTGGATCACAATGGATTATTTAATGCACGGCAATAAATATCGTCAATATTTATTAGCTAAACATGCTCACGAAGAAAAGTAAAAATAAAATCATTAGACGAGAAATTTATTTTTGAAAAGATAAAGCAATATAATGGAATTTTATCCGAATCGATATGGTAGCGAATATTACAAATATCGAAAAAAAGATCCAGTCTTTGTGAAAAGTGAATATGGTCATGAAAGGTATGCCATTCACTCCCAAAAGGGGGAAATCTATACCGACAAAGGTGATCCTTTCGCTAAAACCCGAGACGGCCTTCCATATTATGCCAAAGATCGGAAAGGAAATGAAAAATATCCTCTACAACGTAAAAAATCCCTCGTTATTCCAATTCAAAACGAATTCGTTCTGGCCAAATACGCGGACGGAAAAGAACGATACCCGGTGGATTTCCGAGGGAACGAATATTATTTAGTGAAAAATGAAGAACCTTACGTCCTGAAAGATGCCCAAGGTGAAATCTACTTTGCTAAAACATGTAGTGGAAAAGTCCTCATTCCCTGGAATTATTTTGAACAGTACAAGTATCTTCTCTCAGAACATTATAAACGCACATGCGATGCTGCAGGAAACTGCGTTTATCAATCCACGGTACCCGTTGAAGAAATTCTTAAAAAGTTGTTTCCATGCCTCTGTTTGTGCTTAGCTGAAATACCTACAATGGCTTTTATTCTAGCAGCTACGTTAATGTCAATACCAGGACTGCAAGAACAACGTTCTTATATATAGTCAGTGAGAAGAGAAAGAATGACTTGAAGCTGGCTGAGAAAAAATTCTATTAAAAAAAAAAGAAAAAAAAAATCCCCTTTTTCTTCCGAAATTGATGTCTTCAATTTTCGAAAAATTGAAGACATCAATTTTCAGACTAAAAGGGGTTTTTTTTTTTTTTTTTTTTTTTTTTTTTTTTTTTTTTTTTTTTTTTAATCTTTAGAATTTTTTCTCAGCTGTTAGAAATTTTTCCAACCCGACTCGATCGACCGGACATCACCCTTTTTTAAGAATGGGCTCTCACTTATATATTTCAGCATTGCGAGTTTCACTTCACATGATTCTGTGTTTTTGAAGAAGAAACATCTTGAAATCTGGCTTTCTTCAGTCAACTTTTGTTTTTTCCAAGTCATTACACAATGAAATGTTGGGAACCTACCTCATGCATATGTAAAAAGGTTAGTAATTCTTGTCTTTTTTCAGATTTTTGATGATAACATTATCGTAATAAATAACTTGTCTTTTATGCTGAGGCAGATCAATGGGTTCATCGTCCACTTTTAAATGTTTCGTGGTTGAGTGTTCTCCCTCTTCGTCGTCATGCTTTCGTTTGAGAGACGAATTCAATTCGGCATTTTCAAACTGAAGGGGTTCTACTATATCCAAAGACGAGCAAATATTATTTTCGGCTGAAAAGGAACTGAAATCCATTTCGGTCCGTTTCAAATGTCCAAATTCATCATTGAAACGCATAATGAGTTCCGTTTCGTGGATGGAGGTGTCGCGCATCGTTTTCAAAAATTGTCGAATGGCCGATTTCAGTTCGTTAAAAGTCGTAACAGAACCGGGAATGATTTGTACATCGGCATATTGTTTGAATTGTGTAAAAATATCGGTCGAAGATAAAAATTCTTTTTTGAATTCTACTAATATTTCAGGTTCGGAACGGTAACGGATCATGCCGTCCTCCATGTTAATATTGTGGGCCAGATGCAGATAAATCATTAAAAAGAAACCTTTATAGGAATCTTCGACGATAGAATCTTTGGTTTCGAGTAAATATTGATCCTGCATCACTTGTTCTGAGGTGAGGGATGGAGCATTTTTCGTAAAAACGGCGTCAAAAGGAATCGCTACCACGCGATCATTAAACGCCTCTGTGGCCGTACACACTGGGAACGTATTGGTAGAAGCCATGAGTTTGGCACTGGGAATCGCTCCTACATTTTGCTCGTACAAATTCCGAAAACTGGTGGTCGAATTACCCGTGATTTCTTTCACGAGGTTTTCGTTTAATTTTCCCGACATTTCTTCAACAGTCACTACCCGACAACAAAATAACGAAGAGGCCAGTTCGGGTTGGGCTGATAGTCCTTGACCACTCGTCGTTTGTAAATTGACGGCTCGAATACCATGACTATAGCCTCCAAAGACCTTCGAGATCATTTGAAAGAATTTACTTTTTCCATTGCGCGTGTTGCCTTTCAAAATAAAAAATTTGCGACCGTAATTGGTCGCAATGAGAAGACTGGCCAGGACATCTAAAAGGTACATGAACAGATCGTATTCGAAACACGTATATTTACACATGTGCACATAAAAATGAAGCATGCTTTGAATGAGCGGGTTGGTTTCTAGTTTGTCATGAAACTCGCGCACTTTTTCGCGCAGCGTATCCAGTAAATCGTCCGTGAGGTCGAGAAAACAGCTTTTCAGGTATTGTCGAAAAATTTCCGGTCGGTTAATAAACGATAGATGGCTATCAAATCCGGATCGTGACGAAATTGTATCAACTCGTGTCGACTAAAATTGATGCCCAGACGTCGATCCGATAGGTAAAATTCTGGAACCGTCCCTCCTACATGACCCGTCAAGAGATTCAGAACCCCATCGTGGGTTCGAATATGCCATTTATGTCGATCCATTTGAATGATTTTACGATCAATGTTGGTTCGACTCAGAATGGACGAGACCACATAATTAATGTTGACCTGTTTCATAATGTCTGTGAAAGGACACATGTTTTTAGTTTTATCGGCAAACTGATTCCGAGCATAGGCCTGAATGGAGGACCAGATGGCATTCATCAGGTTTAGAATTTCTATCTGGTGGGGCACTTCTTGCCAGTACTCGTGGATATTATTCCACATATAGCGTTGAGGTTTCTTAGAGGAATTGTGCATGGTAATGACGAGAATCGGAAAATATCGCTCTTGAATTCGATGAATTTGTTCCACGAGCTGATCTCCAGACACCGAATATAAAATAACGCCTTTCATGGTTTTGATAATAGCTTCCAGTTTATCTTTAAATTTGTAAATTTTAGGATTGAGATTCGAACCACAAAAGAGGATCGTGTCGAGAGTAAAATCTTGGGAAATGATATCTATAATTTTACTGTTGATTTTTTCCACAGAATCTATGAGTTCGTGAGATTCTAATATCGTACGCAAATGGGATGCGAGTGTATGGGAGGGCATTCGTAAATGTTGACACAAGGCACAAAAGACAGGTAAAAAATAGTAACCTTGATTGTACTGCATAATCGTACGAAGGGGATTGGGATCGGAATGCAAACTAGGATTGTCTAACTTGAGAGCTTGATTCACCGTCTGGAATACATCGTTTTCGATGACGATAGAATTTTGACTTTCCCGGTACCATCGTTTTAGAGCCCGGTTATTAGATTCAAAGTCTGAAATCACAAACCCGTTAAACTTGATAAAGTAAAACGTTTTTAACCAATGATGACCTTCGGTTCCAAAATCCTTCCCTTTGTAAATATACATCGGGGTTTTTAGTTTATACACAAATGTAGCCACTTTTTCATCGTCGGGTCCAGCTTCCTCATCTTTGCTAATAAGCGTGGGATACGATACTCGATACAAAGGATCGTACAGTGTCACCACAGGCATCATATATTCATAAAGTTGTTTTTGAATATCCATTGGCTGGAGGTGGAGCAGTTTACGAAAAAAAGAATTGGTATTATCCTTGCGACGTTTAAATTTTGATTGAATGCCTAACAATCGCATGGTGAAAGCATTAGGATTGGTCAAATCTAAACGCCAGGTGGTTTGTTCGTCTACATAAATAATCAGCATGGGTTCGTATTTATTCGTATAGGGCTTGGAGGAATTCACAAGCGTCGCATTCGCTAAAACGTCCAACTGGAAAATAAATTCAGATGTTTCGTGATAGAACCGGGGTTGAAGTTGGCTGCAGAATTGAATATAATCATCATGAGCGATCGAGATTTCCGGCAAATGGACATGAATACCACCTCCTGGACGGATAGCCACAATAAAAGTAAAATGCTTAAGGGATAAAAAGTAAAATTTTAAGGTTGAGAGAATAACAGAATCTACATAATCGTAGAGCATAGATGAAGGAAGGGATGCATCGCATTCGGTTTTAATATCAATACCTAGGATAAGGGAATGATGGGTCGTCGAGCAAAGATCCATCGTTAAAAAAAGATTTTCGGCAGACGTTCGAGTATAAAATCGAGAAAATTGTGAGTAGTCTTTTCGGTTACAGTAAAAGATTCCTCCCGACATCTGGTAGAAAATGTAAGCATCGTTGGGCGCATCACCAACCGAATTAATCCTTGTTAAATAATGGAGGCTCTGCGACATGATTATATATCTTTAACTTGATTAATATTTCTTAAAAAAATACAAGCAATGCTTTGTAAGTAAATATCCTATAAAATCTCCACGTGCTCCTCTAAAGAATAAATAAACTGAGCACTTTTACCTTCATAAAGTCTGTTCCTATATACTGTTGAATTCACGGCACAGAATGATTTAAAGTGAAATTCGTTTCGCACGTCTTAAATAGATAAACCAGAGTTCTTTCTAGCCAGAGCTCAGAAAAAATTCTAAAGTAGATATTAAAAAAAAAAAAAAAAAAAAAAAACTTTTTGTTAATTTTTATCATGTCTTTAGACATGATAAAAATTAACTACCTTCCCCTTTTGTCTGGGAATGTTGTCTCACACTTTCGGAAAATAGAACATGACTCATCCTTTCTAAAAATAGAACTCAAATAAAAGAATGGGTCAAGATCTATTTTTTAGAGAGTGAGACATCCTTCCCTGACAAAAAGAGGGGACAGTTAATTTTTATCATGTCTAAAAGACATGATAAAAATTAACAAAAAGTTTTTTTTTTTTTTTTTTTTTTTTTTTTTTTTTTTTAATATACATTTCAGATTATCTGAGAAATTTTTCCCAGCCAGCTTTTACTTTTCTAGACATAAACGTCCTTGTTTATGTCCTTGAATGACGTCATCTCTCCTGTATATATAAAGCGTGTAAGTTGGCTCTGTAGACTTATTCCTTTCGAGGAAGAAGGCGAGATAAAGTAAGCTCTGTCATGGATAATGAAAAGTACTACAATGTTTCGGATTATGTGGAAGCGTATGGAAATGTCTATAGACAATATTATTTTATAGCTGTTCGTTTCAAACTACCCATCTTCCATGTCGATACTTTGAAGCATTTTAGCCCGGGTCTCGTTCGAGCACCTTGCATTCTCGTGGTCAGTGAAAATCGACTCATTTTTCAAGGAGAAAATTTAGACAAAGACTATCCGTTTCCTCATGGGTCTTTAGACTTTTGCGTGCGTGGAACAAAAGAGGATCCTCGTTGGATTAACGTCTCTAGAGATACGACCGATCAGTTTTTACAAAGTTTATTTCCCTCTCGAGATTTTATCAAGGTCTACTATGAAAATAATACTTTATTTGTTTGTTCGACCATCAATCCGTTTTCCTTGTTCTGGAAAGTACTTCCTCGCAATATGGCTTTTCGCGCCTTAAGCGATCTAACGATGACCTACATAAAAAGAGAACCTTTCCAATTAGAGCATTGCATGCGCCTCCGATTTTTCAAACGAAATACGCACGTCTGGGAATCGTGGTCCAACTGGTATCACTATTTACATCCCATACTCATCCTCCCCTTCATACATTTAACGGGACAAGCTGCGAGTGCTCAATTGGCTGCCAAACTGCATAAATTGTGGAAACGCTCCCTTCCACCTTACCTGCATACGGATTCTATTCCATCGGACTTTTATACTTGTGAAATTACTTTTGATGACACGAAATTAACCGGTGTTTGGTTTGTCGTTTTGAATATGTCTTTAGTGATGTATGTTTCGCCCATGATTGCGTCATTCCATCATGAAACGTTCCTCGACGTGAATCGTGAACAATGTAATTATTGGCTACCGTTTTACCGAAATAATGAATTATGGACCCGAGAAGGATTTAAAATATACGTTTCCCACTTTAGAAAGAATCGTCGCTACTTGAAAGAAGTCATGATTTGGTTATCGTCCCGCTCCGAAGAAAAATATCAATATATGTTGCTCGATTTGAACAAAGTAGCCTACCTTTTAATGATTTAAAAAAATCAAAAAGAAAAGAATGTTACGAGAACTGGTTCGATGTCTTATTCAATACCAGTCCGACCACACTTTTATATCTTTAAATGTTGTCGATGGTCTCAAACAAAATCTTCGAGACGACGTGATCGATGCTTTTCTCCTGAGTCGACCTTTACTCCATCTCTATCCTCAACTGTATAAAAAGAGTTCGAGCATCATCAATTTCTTGTTTCGCATTTCGGGCTTGCATTTGGAAGAGATTGTTCCGATGGAATCGCAGGACCTGGAAAACAAAATCGCTTCTTTGGAAACTTAATTGGAGGCAGATCGGAAAGCTTTCGAGAAACAAATCGAGACGCTCCAACAAGAGCACCGGAACGAAATGCGTTATTTTCTAGCGGAAAAAGAACAATATGTGAATACCGCTCGATTCGGAAAAGAGCATTCAGTCGTGGATTTGCAACGACAATTGGAACGCCTTACATGGGAGAAAGAAACCCTGCAGACTGAGTTGGAGCAGCTGAAATGGAATCACGAAACCTTACAAACTCAGTGGGAGCAATTGAAACGAGATCACGAAACCTTACAGACACAAATTCGAACGCACGAGTCTGAAAAAATACAATGGCAGAGGCAAATAGTAGAACAACAACAACAATTGAATAATAATAATATCGAGTTTCCAAACCGTTTGATGAACGAATGGCAAATGCTCCATCAACGCTACGAAACGGGACTTGAAGAATGGATGCAACGAACGGAAAGTTTAATCCGCCCTTTGCAAATGGCTTTACAAGAAACGATCGAGCAACTGAAACTTCCTCCTTCTTCTACGAGTACGGTCATTGAAACTTTACCGCTCGAATCGCCTCCTTCTCAGCAGCTCATGATCGAGTCGTCGCGATCTAAATTAGAGCAATTACAAGAAACCCTCGACCAGTTTTTAACATCATATCAATCGGAACACAAACAGCACGTCCAGCAATTGAACGAGGAAATGAAAGGACAATTGACCCTTTGTCAAAACGAAAAACGGATGTTGGAAAAGAAGTTGGAGCAGGGTCAGAAAGAACGAACCGACCTCCTCAAAAATGGAAAATCGAGTCCGAAACACATTTCCAGGAAGGTATTCAACGCGTTCTTGACACGCTGCAAAAGAAAATTTCTCATATCGAGACGATTCTTCGAGACGAAATGGCTAAACAAATGAAGGAGTTCCACGAAACGCAGTTTATGACGTTTTTACAGACGATCCTTCCCCCCTCATTTTGGAAACCTTTAGGTGCGAACCAAGATTGGAAAACGTTTTTCTTCCAGCAAATTCAAACGTATATCCAGTATTTACAACATTGGCAAACCCAGCTTTTGAACCAATTAACACTTCTCGGGAATGCTTTAAATCAATCGCTAACGCCCGACAATTTAGCTCATACCATTCTTCACAGTCTCCCTTCTTCCTCTAAAAGCATGATGGAAGACACGACCCTCTTGCAACGATTGCACGATCTTCGACAATCGATTGAGAACCAGAACGAAGCGAAGGAGGTCCTACAACAAATCCAAGCTCAACTCCATCGGGATCGTAGCCAAGAACATAAAAAATTACAGCAGAGTCTAGAACATGAAAAACGGCAACGCGTCGCTTTGGAAAAGAAACTGGAGGTCCTGAAAACGAATTTGGTAACTCTGATACGGACTAAATGGAATGCGTATTTTGGGGCCACGGATCACGATCAGATTCTCGCGGAACTCGAAAAAGTATTCCAATTCAAAGAAAATCTAGAGAGGACCCTCGAAACGCAATTGGCGCAACTGAAAGGTCATTTTCCCGAAATACCGGTCGTTCAATTCGATAATTTGGCGTCGAGCATGATCGAATGGGCTCGACAGGTCGAGAATCACAACGATTGTGAAGTCGAGCTCCGTAAAACCAAAGAACAACTTTTCGAATTGAAACAGAAACTCGATCAAGTCGAAAGTAATTATACGAAATGTAATGAGTATCTCCTCTACGCCAAAACGAAATTGACCACGTTCCTAAAAACGATCCTTCAGAATGACCCTAGTGATCAAAGAGAAGATTGGCCGCAAGCCGTTGTCCATCAACTCCAAAACGTGATTCACGAGCATCGACAATTTCAAGATCTCGTTTATAAACAAATTGTCACGCTTCGAGCCCAGTTTCCGAACATACCGGATCCCATTGAAGAATTGGCGAATTCGGTGATTTTATATTTCGAGCAGGAACGAGACCTATATCGACGGCAGTTGGAGGAACGTCCTCACATCACCGAAGTGAAAGAACCCACTACTGTACCGGCCATTACGTATCCTACGGATCAAGTGGAGGAATTACAGCGGGAAGTGAAAGATTTACAAAACCAACTGGAAGTGTCTCGGTCTCGAAACCAAACTTTAGAAAACCAACTGGCTAAAGCTCTCGTAGCTCCGCAGGATGTAGAAATGTCCGATACTTCGAAATATAAACGAAAGCACGTATCGACGGTCGACGAAGACTATGTAAGAGGTCTGTCATTGGATTTACAAGAGGCCAAACACGCTTTAGATCGATGTCTGGACGAAAAAGCCCACTTGCAAAAGGAATTGGAACACATTAAAACCGAACCAACCCCTTCTCCCTCCGTATCGTCCGATTTCAAAATGCTCAGCGACCTGTTTTATCAATTATACGTGTCCTATTTTCGATTACGATTTGATGTCGTGTACGGAAAAACCGTTTTTTCGTCGGAGGAATATATTAGATCCGTGCTGAATAAATTAGATTTCGTGGATCGAAGCATTCGATCCAATATGACTGTCAAAGAATGGACCGATGTTTTATTGCAATACATCAAATGGGACGTACAAACTCTGACAGGAGGGTTAGGTTGGCAGGGGTCGCATAGAGCCTACATTAAAGATGAATTCTTAACCTATTGCATGAATCAAACGATTGAAATCATTGACCGGTACGCGAAAGAATTGAGGAAACAGACCGAGATGTTTAGAAGTCCATAAAATAATAATAAAGGAGAACTATGGAATATTCAGAGTTAATCGATCGTATTCTTGCGCACCCGATTTTAAAAGCGGGGATTGACGAAATCGTTGAAAATAACCCGAGAACGTTAAACCTCGTGAGTCGGGAATGGAAAAATATATTAGCCAACAATCCTCAGTTTCAAGATTTTCAAGCTAAAGCGATCCCGTTCCAGCATCCCGTAGAAAAAGGTTATATTCAGATTGAAAATATTAAAGATTTCAATCATCATTATTATATTCTCGTAGCGGGGTATTGGGTTCTCTGCGCTACTAATTATAAGAGGAATCTGAATGCCCATTCTTTCATATGTAAACTTTGTCCTCCTCTGGTGGACATTACCAAAGCCGTGGCCGCCGATCATTCCCAAATGCTGATTTCAGAACAATGTCGGTTCTTCATTGAAAAATGTAGACCTTCTCTCTGTAAAGCGTGTCGGCAAATGAGTCAACGAAATGACCTGAATTCTCAGATATCTCAAAATCAATGGTGTTTACGCAAAACCAAAGTGTTTGATGGAACGACCCTTTTAAACGTGTTTCAAGAAACCCTGGACCAAGAATTTGTGAATAACGATATGTTTATTGGTATTTTAAATATTAAAATTAATTCGCGGTACTTTTACGAAACGGACGCTTTGTATTGTAGAGTAGGAGGCATTTGTAGAGATATGATTCTCTTTCAAGAAGATGCTCTGAATATGATCGAAAAACCCGTGTTTCAGTTAAATATTTTAGAACCTTCTTCGAGAAATATTATTAACGAAACCACTTTCACTACCTTCGATAAAGAGAAAATCAAAACTGAAAAGGTGGATCCAGACCAGGTTCCCATCAAAAGCAAGATCAATCCAGATCTGTGCAAACCATTCAAGAAAGAGAAGTCTAAGAAGGAGGCTGAGGATGTAAAAGGCAATGAAGATCCAGTCTATTTAGGTGAGGTTTCTGCCAGTTCTATGAAGAACAAGTTTAGTAAATTTGCGTATAAACCGTACACTCTCAGGTCTCGTCGTGATATAGATTATAAAAAAAAAAAAAAAAAAAAAAAAAAAAAAAATCTGAAAGAATTCAGATTTTGGATTACGTCCAAAGGGGCATTGTCCCCGAAGGACTTTGATTGTCGTTAATGATACGATAATTGTTTTTCAATACAAATGATTATTACAATAGTTTTTTTTTACTAAGGTCTATTACAATAGTTTCCTCTTACTGCGGTTGCTTGACTACCGTTTTATTGAGAATGATTACTATTCTATTGTTTCATACAACGGGAAATGGTAACTATATGGAAATGGAGGACAAGAGAGAGGAGAATGAGAGAGTGTGGATGAGTAGAGAGAGGAGGCGGATTAGAGATTGAAGGAGGATGGGAAAGCGAGGAGGATGGGAGAGCGAGGAGGATGAGAGAGTGGAGGAGGATGGGAGAGCGAGGAGGATAAGAGAGAGGAGGAGGATAAGAGAGCGAGGAGGAGGAGAGAGTGTATAAAGATAAGAGAGCGAAGAGGAGGTGAGAGTGGATCAGGGTAAGTGCGTTTTTTTGAAAAGTGATACAGCCTTCTTACGGTTTCCGACGCAAAACGCCCAAACGAAACTAATAGTCCTTCGGGGACAATGCCCCTTTGGACTAAAAAAAAAAAACTTTTTGTTAATTTTTATCATGTCTTTAGACATGATAAAAATTAACTACCCTCCCCTTTTTGTCTGGGAATGTTGTCTCACTCTTTCGAAAAATAAACCGTGACTCATTCTTGGAATGATTGCCATTAGAAAGGATGAGTTATAGTCTATTTTTAGAAAGTGTTAACAAAAAGTTTTTTTTTTTTTTTTTTTTTTTTTTTAGATCTCAAAAATTTTTTCCAGCCGACTCGATCAACAAGACCATCATTTTTTTTCAAGAATGTGTTCTCACTTATCTATTTAAGCCATTCAAGTTTCATTTCAGATCGTTTAATGCTGTGGTCTGTGTACAAGCTTCTACATGATGAAAACAGATTCTGTGTCAAGGTATATTACCATTTTGTTTTTTTTTTCCTTTTTACATAATAGAAATTTTTCTGTACTGACTTTTTACCCCCCCCAACCAAATCAATTTATTTCTCCAAACCTTTTCGCATTTAGCAAGTTAGGAACC